>NC_142129.1:19785000-24785000 GCF_024610735.1 Ursus americanus | reverse complement strand
CTGATCTGAGGGTTAATCTGATCTGTGTTTTAATTTCATCATAAAATATGATTAATATTAGTATCTACCTCATAGAACAGCTAAAAGTAATAAAGGGGATAATCCATGTAAAGCATATGGCATAGCGCCTGGCACATAATAAATACTAAATAAGCCCTAAAGATCACTTAACTCCCTACTACAAATGAACATAAGTTTGCAGAATACAATAAAACAAACCTAAATTTAATTTTTCCAAATTTGCCCCAATACTATATTTTGAATAATACATATTGTATCCCACTAATTTGAAATGCTGCCACTACACACTAAATGACTCCAGGTGTTTGGATACATTTCTAGACTTTTTATTGATGTCCATTGATCTGTCTGCCTAGTAATGCAATACTGCTACCATATTACAATCAGTATGGCTGAATAATGTTTTAATTACTTTCAGTGCAACTATCTCATCATAATTATTCTTTTTTTTTTTTCAGAAAATGCCCTTGACTGATCAGGTTGCCAAAACTCCTGGGTAAAGTTCCAAGAAGGGGGCGCCTGGGTGGCTCAGTCGTTAAGGGTCTGCCTTCTGCCCAGGGCGTGATCCCAGGGTCTTGGGATTGAGCCCATTGGGCTCCCCGCTCTGCTGGGAGCCTGCTTCTTCCTCTCCCACTCCCCCTGCTTGTGTCACCTCTCTCACTGGCTGTGTCTCTCTCTGTCGAATAAATGAATAAAATCTTTAAAAAATAAATAAATAAAAATAAAGTTCCAAGAGGGAATTAAACAAAAGTATATGAAAATGTCATTCTTCTAAAGACCACTCCAAGTGTTCCCTCTAAATATTTGTACAGAAAGTCCAAGGTGAGCTTTTTTGTCTAAATCCTACTTTAACCCTAATCACTATCTAGGTTCTGTCCAGTAGAGTGTAAGGATACAAAGGTCAGCACCAAATGTCAAAAGAAAGAAAGAAAGAAAAAAAGGAAGAAGAAAGAAAGAAAGAAAGAAAGAAAGAAAGAAAGAAAGAAGAAAAAGAGAAAAGAAAACCAGGTTTTTAAACCTTCTTTGAGAAGACTGAATTGATGAGTACCTTGAGCCTCCCCAAATCATTCCCTAAACCTAGCCCCAGGGATCCACGAGACCTTGATTCATCACAGGATAGTGCTCAGCCAACCCAAGCAGACCCTGCTTCATCTAGTAATTGCTACAAGGAGGAAGAGACCAAAAGCCTGCAGAGGCTGAGAATGGCAGTCAAGCGCCAACAGCTCTTCCTCCCAGTTCTTCTGCCCTGCAGGGAATGGCTTGGTGCCCAGGGGTTCTTACCTGCTTCCCTCACTCACTATGTCCTCAGTCCCGTGGAGTAGAAAGCTAAGCAAGTGGCAAGACAGAGACGCTGAAAGTGCTGCTGTTATGCTACTCTTTCCAAGAGAGTAGATTTAAAATCCCCTCATGGAAATAGAAGAAAAAAAGGAGCGCTTAAACAACTTGTTTCAAATCAATAAGTGCCGTCTTCGCAGTGGCCTGATTTCTGTGCCGTCTCCTATTTAGTGATTCGGGGGTTCTGTGTGCACGGCATACGTTTGGATAGATCACTGGAAAGGCCGAGTCATTAACTACTAAAACACCACATTCACGTTCTTGCTCTACTGGGTTTTTATTTCATAATAAATACCTTAAGGCTTTCCAAATTACTCTAAATTTGTATTTTGTAACAGGTTCTTTGGGTTCTTTAACCTTCTCCAGGGACTGGGAGGCCTACAGGAAGATAAAACGGAAAAGGCATCTCTTAAGAGAACTGTGTAAATTATGCTGAAGATAGAAGAAGCAATGAGGAAAACTGCTATTTTTCAGATTAACTCTGGCCATCAAGTAGATGGGGAGTGTGAAGGTGACAAAAGACATGCGAACGTGTTTGTGATAGCGTAAGGCTCAGGAGAGCTAGTGAGAGGAATGGGATGTTTAATCAGATGTACAGAAGTCAGGAGGGGAGCCTTCAGAAAGTCCCGATCAAGGGAAGGATGACGTCACAGCTGAGAATCTGAAAGGCAGGAAAGCTCAAGGGTTCATTAGGCTATTCAGAAAGACATTTCAGTTTTCTGCAAAGAATTCAGAAAACAGGGGCGCCTGGGTGGCACAGCGGTTAAGCGCCTGCCTTCGGCTCAGGGCGTGATCCTGGTGTTGTGGGATCGAGCCCCACATCAGGCTCCTCTGCTATGAGCCTGCTTCTTCCTCTCCCACTCCCCCTGCTTGTGTTCCCTCTCTCGCTGGCTGTCTCTATCTCTGTCAAATAAATAAATAAAATCTTTAAAAAAAAAAAAAAAGAATTCAGAAAACAAAGAAAGAGGCAGGAAGAAGACATAGTTAAAGAAGAACCTGCAATGACCTCAAATTTCAGGAGCATTTGAGCACACAATAGAAGGGCAAATAATAAAAAGGAGAATATTTGTAAAATACAGAGTCAGGAAAGCGAAAGCACATAATAAGCCAAGGCTTGAAAAAATACATGTGGCAGGAAATACATTCTTCTTCCCATCTACCTCCCCTTCCTCCTCCACCTTCTTCTTTCTCTTAAAGTGCCATCCAATCCAAGAAGGGCCATAAAAGCAAATGTCTTTTGTTCCTCATAGAGCGGATGATTAATGACTGTTTGCAGGTGGAGTGCGGTTCTCCATCCCATTCTCTTCTGTAGTGGAGGGCATGTCAATTAAAGATGGTTAAGACCAGTGTTGGCATGAAGCTAGCTGGTCGAAGAGATTGTAAAAGGCACTTTCTAATTCTGAATGTTCCGAAGGCTCTCAGCCATGTTCACTTATGAGTGACCACACATCTCAGTTTGCTTGATACAGTCCCATTTGTGCCTGCCTTTCTGGCATACGTATTAATAGACCCCCTTTCTCTTTTAAAAATATCTTTATTGGGATGATAAATTATATGGTCATCTAGCACCTATATCACAATGCCAAGGGTATTTCACATTTAATTGTTTTCAATAAGCTTTGAGAATCTATGGAGAACGGAAGTGGTATTGTGAAGTTGCGATGAGCAGATGTTCTCATTTTCAAAAGTGGGAAGAAGGGAGGTGTTATTATATCTAGACTAAAGAATACAGACTTGGTAATCTGAGGGGCAGATCATTGTACAGATTTTTGTGATGACTTTGAGAGAAAGAAAGCAGCCACCAAGAGGGAACATGAATTTATAAAGACTAAATTAGGTGAGCTCCACCTTAATTCCTTCTTTATGCAGGCGACTGTAGTGCATGTCATGGGATTTCTATAGAGAGATCAAAATGGATTTTAACAGGACCTCAGACAAAGTTCTTCTTGATATTCTTAGAGACGAGGATAGAAATATGAATTGTCATACAGTTTGTTGAATTTTAATTGGTTGAATGACTATTCCAAATAGTGTTGACTAATCTTCACTAATGAGCAACATTAACGCTGCCCTTGGCACTGTCCTTTTCAATATTTTTCTCACCAAATTGGATTAAGACATGCTGATCAAAGTTACATGTGACGCATGGCAATAGCAGATACTGAGACGACAGAGTCAGAATCCAAAATTATCTCATCAGACTGGGAAAATGAGCCAAGACTTAATATTAAATTTCATGGGGAGAAACAATTTCACAGGGAGAAATTTACTTTCCAAAAACAAGTTGTGCAAAAACAAGAGAGGATATAGGGTTATGTAGTAGCACATATGAGAAGGAAATAAAAGTTTTTCTGACTAAAAGTCGTATTGTGGTGAGTTGGCCACAAAAGTGTTAACATCAGTATCGAGAGGGTGATATATCAATTGTGCTTTGAGCCCAGGAAGTCTCACCCAAAATAACATGTTTCACTCTGGGAACCTCAAGCTTAAGCAACATAGTGACAAACTGGGAACCATGCAGAGTATAATCAGGATAGTAAGTTGTAACAGTCACTTTTTAAAAAGAATAATAAATACGATAGCAGTAAGGACAGGGATTTGCAGTCCTTTGTCTACATTCTGAAATCCACAAAGTCAGAAAACCAAAAAATGTTTAACTCAATTGTTGCCAAATCCTGACCTGAAATGAGGAGAGAAGGTTACTTATAGTCTTTATCTATTCCAACTTGGCATGCAGATTTATATGTTTATTTGCAGAAATATTAATGTACTTGATTACGGTATTCTGCCCTCTGTCCCACTGTGAATATACTTTCTCCATGTATCGCCATGTTGCCTTTTAAATAAAACTCCAATAATAAGAATTTCAAAATTTATTTGGTTTCAGAAGCTTGGGTTAAAGGACTGAAAACCAATAATAATGTTATTATATCAATACAACATATAGTATGTATTGTAGAATATAATATCATTAAAATAATAAAAATAACATCACTGATAACAATAGCTAATATGGGAAGCACTGTGTGTCACGGTGGTGTCACAACATCCAGACCAGCAAAGGCATCACTGTGGCAGAGGTTAGGACCCAAGAACAACCCATGGCCATGAGAAGCAACAAGACTGTCAGACTTTGCCTCTCTCTTCACCTGCCGTCTGTAGACTGGGTGCACTTCCAACATCCTTGCACAATTTAGGGAGAAGACCTTGAATGGGAGGTAATGACATACAGGGGTGTTTTGCAGGTGTATCCCTTCGAGTAGGCTTTATTGTGGAAAGGCGAAACTTACAAAGAAAGGATCAGACTCAGCTATCAAAAAGAACGATTTCTCAACATTTGCTGCAACATGGACGGCACTGGAGGAGATAATGCTAAGTGAAATAAGTCAAGCAGAGAAAGACAATTATATGGTTTCACTCATCTATGGAACATAAGAAGTAGGAAGATCGGTAGGAGAAGAAAGGGATAAAGAAGGGGGGGTAATCAGAAGGGGGAATGAAGCATGAGAGACTATGGACTCTGAGAAACAAACTGAGGGCTTCGGAGGGGAGGGGGGGTGGGGAAATGGGATAGACTGGTGATGGGTAGTGGGGAGGGCACGTATTGCATGGTGCACTGGGTGTTATACGCAACTAATGAATCATTGAATTTGCATCAAGAACCAGGGAGGTACTGTATGGTGACTAACATAATATAATAAAAAAATATTATTATAAAAAAATAAAAAATAAAAATAATAATAATAAAAAAAGAAGAAGACACGGGACTCCCATTCTCCTACTGTCTTCATAAAGAGGTGTGGGGCTTGAGTGAGCTGCTAGATACAATGCGGGTGGGTGGCTTTTCTTTCCCTTTAAAAAGGCAAGCTTATGCTTGTCAAATTTGTCATGGTAGATGCTGAGAAACCACTAACTTATTAGTTATTATTTTGAGCGCTTTAATCCCTCCAAATGTGCTGTTCTGAATTCTAACATTCAGAAGTATGTCTGGAACATAAAAGTTTAAAGAGACATTAGTGGAGAAGGTAGACTATATGACCTCTAAGTTACTTTCCAACTCAGAGTGTCTTTGGTTTTACTAGATGCTCTGGAGAAGCATTCCATATTATTAATATTTCCTCTAATCTTAGTTGGCATTCTATTAGCATTCTTCACTGATACTGCACAGCGAATAGAGAACTTAAATGTATCAGTATAGACCTTTGTCCTCAATTCTATTAACTGATTCAGTGCAATATAAACTGCCTCAGGTTGAACACCCTTTCTACCTAACTCAAACGCTATAATTCAATCGCTTCTGATTCTTATTCCATCTTTCAACCTGACAGCCTCTTCCCATTTATTTCCTTCCCCTTCTCATGCTTCAGACTCAACAAAATCCATATTCCAGCTCTACTGTACTGCTTACCAGAGATTTGATAATCCCCAAATAGCAACTAGGTAGATTTATAGTAGTCTGTGTCATAACAGCTGGGGGATATAAAAGGCAGTGTGTTTTTCCCTAGTCATAATCCTTAAATGCAGGTGATAACATCTTCTGTGATCTATTTGGAATTCTTTCTCCCTTAAATAAGAGTACATTGTCTTCCTGAAGTGGGTACTCACACCCCCAAAACCGTATCTACAGAAATGTATCAAAGCATCTCAATGTTGCCAAGCTTCACATTAGCTGTGTTTTCGGTTGGACTATGGGGTGGATCAAATTTAGATTTCTAGGAAACCTACCAGGTGCTTTGCACCGTGTTAGATACTGGGAAAATAATTATAGTTCCTGGCCTCCAAGAACTCACAATGTAAAATAAAGAAATAACTATAATTTAATGTAATAAGTATAATAAAGGAGAGAGGTACAATTGGCCAGGCCCTGAGGGTCGTGTGATACCCAGGCAGGAGGAAACATCATCTGTTCTGAGCAAGTTACCATGGCAGCAAGAATGCCAGCTGACCATTTAGCCAGATTACATAGGTGAAAGTCATCTAGCAATTGCCATTAGGTTTGTACATACCTGAGCACAAAACCTGGGTCAGGAAAAACAACTGAAAAAGAAAGAAACTAAATGATCATAGTTCTGGTCACATTTCCGGTGGAGATCTAAAGTACACTAATATGCCGTAAATGCAAAGATTAATGTGGGTCAAGCCCTCCATCTTCAGGGTGGTGGTAGAAGGACAAGAAAGAACTTCCAGGCCAATCACCTCAGGCTCAGCCTCTTTTTTTCTTTTCTTTTCTTTTCTTTTCTTTTCTTTTCTTTTCTTTTCTTTTCTTTTCTTTTCTTTTCTTTCTTTCTTTTTTTTTTTAATCCCAGGGAGCCATTTAAATGTCACCATTTTCTACATGTGCCATTGCAGAAATGTGGGAAGTGGGAAGCACTGGAAGGATACGCCGCAGACGTTTAGATTAAAATTAAACTGGTTAATTGATTCACTGATTTATTTTTTCCTCGATAAAGACATTAGTGGATGTCATCAGTTTGAAGCAGCAACACTGATGAAACCCAAAGACCAGCAACACGAAGATTTGCTATTTAACTTTGTGATTTACTTATTTCTTTTTGAAAACTGCTTCTGTGGATAGGATTTATATAGATCTTTTAAAAAAATGGGAAAAAAGATTGGATTCTACTCTTTATATTTTTGTTATATTCAAGATATATCTGTTATCTGTAAATAGTTGATAAGTAGATATAGATTAGTGTCTTGAATTCAAGGAAAAGAATCCAATATTATCATGGAGGAATCTGATTTTGAAGTCTTTTAGCAACTGTTGAGCAGCTCAAGCTTTTCATCCATAAAGAGCAACTGTTGAGCAGCTCAAGCTTTTCATCCATAAAGAGCCACTGAGTGGTTACGTTGTGTGAAGCTGGGAATCCTCTGAAAGATTCTCCAGGCAAGGCAAAGAAAAATAACAATGTAGCAAATGGGAAATCTCTTTATCTGAGCTGCTTAAAGCACTTTTAAAGCTGTGGTTCCCCTCTTTCCCATAAACTAAGGGTACTCTTTAGAAGTATTCATATAAACAACAACAAAAAAAACAAAACACAAAAAACCAACAACTTCTGTTTACTAAAGGATCTTCCACTAAGAGGTACTCCGCTACCTGAAACACATCCTGCGTCTTCCCTGTGCTTGCTGCTGCCTTCTTTTTGACGGATACCCTGGGGTCATGGCTCTGGCTGTGAGTAGAGTCTTCAGGAAGTAGGGAGTTTTTCTAAACTGACTCATGGTGAGGGCGGAGAGACCTCCAATCAAGGCTAGGTCTCCTCCACTGTTTTAAATTTAGATGATAAAAATATAATTTTAACCAACAATTTGAAAACTGTTTTTAATTCAGGAATGTCTTTGAAACTCTGTAAATAATTCTTGTTAAAGCTTCCCACTTGAGCACCTTTCTCGAATCCTGTCTTTCAAATTCCCGAGGCTTCTGTCTACAAAGCTCTCTATTACATTGTTTCTTCCTATTTTCCTAGCATTTTATTCACTCTGCCTCCCTTATTAATTCAATAAAAATTGTGTGCCAGGGTCTATGCTAGGAATTAGAATTAAAAAGATGAGTAAATTGCAGCCCCTCCCCTCAAGGGGTTTATAGTCCAATAGAGAACACTCTACTAGTCCCTTTTTTAAAATTAGTTCAGTACTTAACTTTTATACCTCTAAGAGTATCACATAAAATGTGCATACTGCAGAAAATCTTTCCCAAACTGATATTCTACCTACTATTATTTTTGGTTGCATGGACAATTTATAATTAAAACCTAGAATTTCCTCTGACACAAAATTTTAAATGAAGATACATGAAAATAAAGTTAATTACAGAATTTTAGGGCAGGAAGGGGTCTGTAGAGATCTTTTAGTGTAATGTTCTCATCTTCCTGACAAAACACCAGTGCCTGGAGAGTGAAATCATTTTATTTACTCAATAAATATAATTGGAGCATCAACCATATGCCAGGCACTGAGGCAGAGGCTGGAAATACAGGAATGAGTGAGATCCACACTACCTGACTGTGTCGTTAATAATTACACACATAATTTACTTGTGACTGTAATTGCTATAAATGAGAAGTAGGAGATGCTGAAAAAGTACAAACGGGGTGATGAAACCTAATCTGTCCACTCAGGGGCTACTTCTCTCCGAAGGTCTCGTTAAAGATGGGACTAAATGAGCAGCTCACTCAGGTTGCACAGCTAGTGAGAAGCACAGCTGGAACTGCAAGTCAAGTTTCTGAAGGCAGGAGAGGCAGATCTCTGTTATAAACTGGCAAGTTGCCTACTCGTGGTTATCTATGGCACACTGACGATGAAACTGTCGGTAGAAGATTGTCTGTTTTGTTTGGAAGCTTACCTCGCTCCTGCCTGGCCGTCTGTTCATCTTTCAACAACAGTGTTGCCAACATATATAAACCCCATTTCTCTGATCAAGAAGCACGTATTGCCACATGTTGTAGTTTCCCAATAGTGGAACTTGCTTTTTAGTTATTTTGTATCTTTAATGCCTTTTATGTCCAGAAAAATGATTATTACATCAAAAAAATTTTTTTGCAAAGGATAATAGAATTGAGGAAATGCAGTTTATACACGTATATTAAATATCTGGATGTGTATTTTTCCAATAATTTCTTTCTGATAGGGAGGTCTTGCCTCTCTGAGCCATGCAATACAATCTCTTTAACCATGCAAAGCAAGGAAGGAGTGTTTTAGATTTACAACTCCTGTAAATAACTTATTTATCACGAATATATCCATTTTATCACTGTCTATGTGCCCTGACATACTGCTGACTAATATTATTAGTAGTGTGCTTGGCTTGGGGAATGCAAAGATAACCGACCTTGGGCTGTTCACCCGGAAGTATTTGTTACCTAACTTTTTGGTGAAATCCAGGTCCCATGTGTGGTAATGAGCAATGCCCTTAGTGCTTGTCAAAGGAGGCCAGTCAACTGACACCTGGAGAGTTTGTTCTTTATGCAGTCAATTCACTTTTATTGATTCCTACAGATAGACACACACGCACACGTGCATGTGTCTGAGTCACACTACCATCTTCCTCTTTTCTGTGTATGGTTTCTTAAGATAAGAAAAAAAACTTACTCATTTTTAGAATCTAAAAACTGATTCTGGAACTTATGAATAAGTACTTTAGAAATATTTGAAGGAACAGTGAGCAGGTAGAGAAAATAAATGGTTAGGCAGCCAATTCTTTGACTCCTCAGTTCCTATACTTTTGATGCCTCATCTTGAGCAGATTCTTCTGCAGAAAAAGCCAGCCTCTAACAAAACCTCTCCCCCTATTGCTTTAGGATTCCTCAACAGGTGCCTCCTTATGTAACCGAAGTCGCACTCTACTGCTCTGTGGCAGCGGCTTTGTCATCTTCAGCAGCTCTGTCCCCCTTCAGAGAGTAGTCTGTCCTCTCTGTCCACACCCCGCTGAGAGTGGCTCATCACTTCCATTTATCCCGTCCATTGCCAAAACTGAATCTACGAAGGTGCTCTCCCAGTGATCCCAGAGCTACAGGTGCTGCTCCCTGACCGCGACAGGTTAGCGTAAGATTGCAAAGCAGCCCGCGAGTACGGTGCATACCTCTTATCCCAGCACCTATTCCTTACCAAGGAAGAGAAAAACTAGGCTGCACCTCAAAGATTTGCAGATCTGAGATGTTTCTTCCAAACTGAACCAACCAATCACCTCTGACAGAACAGGGACCTTGTCTCATTCCCAAGTACATAGACTTCCAGGTATCATGCTGACTTGTATTTTTCTTTCAATTGCTAGATACATATTTTTAGAGGCAGATATAGGAAGATCCCTCTCAAATGGTAAGTTAGCTTGAATGATCACCTCTTCACCAAAACCATATTTCTAATCATAAATGATATGTATCCAGGGAGTATTCCACAAAGGCACAATTATTATTTTTTTTTAGTCTGGAAATTAATTTTTTCCTTTTTCCATTATTCACCATGTTCATTATTTTTAGTCAGATCTCATGGATGATCCTCTCCCCTCTTTACGAATGTGTTTTACTTTGATTTTATGACCATCCCAAACCCAATATCTAGAAATAAATTAACAACTGCTCTAAGTATAAAGAGTGTCATTCAAAGCCAGGAAGCTTCAAGACTAAACTGGATCTATCCTTACTAATTCCCAAAACACTTTTGAATTATACTATCTTTCTTAGCACAGATCTCCTTACCCCATAAATATCTGTGCATATGTTCATTTCCCCTCCTCTACATGTGATTCTTAGATCAGGGATAGACATTATCTGTTGTTGTATCCCACCCCGACCACATGCCTGACTCATAATAGGCGCTCTCAAAATGCCTGTTGAAGGACTCACTGAATGACTGAATGAACAAATGAATGAGCAAATGACTAACAACAGATTCCCCTTATAGAAGACATAATACCAATCAGGCACCGTGTTAGACGATTTTTATAAATGATCTGATTTAATTCTCATAATACTGTAAAGCAGGCATTATCATCCCCAATTTGCAGAGAAGAAAACAGCTGCTTAGAGAGGGTAAGCAACTTGACAAAGGTTACAAATCTCATAAATGAGAACTTTCATTTGAACTCAAGTCTGTCTTTCTTAAAGGCTGTCCTCTTATTCACGAGGGCGGGGCTCAGCGCAGTGTGGTCTGCACTCCTCTGCCCACCACGTTTAGCCCACGAGGTTTTGTCACGCTGCCTCTGGCTGCTTTGGGCTACAATGCAAAAGTGGAGTGGTCGCAATGGAAACAGTCTAGCCCGGAAGGCTAAAGGATTTATCGCCTGGTCCTTTACAGAAGAGGTGTGTGCTCCCTGCTCTAGGATATACTGAAGGCACAGACCACAGGGGTGAGAGGGATGGGGAAGGAAAAGCAGAGAATCCTGCCCCAGTGAGAGACGTGGTTTCCATATTTGCTGAACCCACGATTTTCTTTCCATTCTCCATTCTAATGCAACTGGGTTATTATGGGATTGCACAACTCCCCAGCAAGGCCCTAATTTAAATTCAGCCAGCCTTTGGTTAGTTAACGTTGGTCTTGTTCTGTTGCTGCTGCCGCCTTATCTCCTTTCCGTCCCTGTTTGGTGGGATGGCTAGTTCATTCCCAGTGCAGCTTCTGGTATTTCAAGATGAGAACGGTAGAGAGCTGAAACTCTTGTTAAACAATTAATTAGACTTTCAAAGGGCAGAGATAAGGTAATCACATTCTTCAGCTCTCATTGTAAAGTGTGAAGACATTTCGGAACTTAGTAAGCCTTTCTCTTCTCCTGGGTGTCTCTTTCTCCCCTACATCTTGTCTTCCTCCCCCCATATCACCACTTAACTCTTCATACACACATTTTATTGAATGTCAAGTATTTGTTGTGTTAATTAAATAAAAGTCAATGCTCCTTTCCTAACACTAAACCAGGCATTTAAATATGTTAACATCTGACATCAGTTACACAGACAAGATATTTTTGCCCAGACAAGGGCCTAGAGATTAGGGGCTCTTGTTGAAAAGACTTATGGTCTTTGGATGATGGGCAGGTCCTTCTCTCCCACTGCTCTTTTTATTTATGAATGATGAGTTACTAGATTAAAGCCCCTCTGGGAGAAAATAAATTTACACTGCATTCTCTTTTCTGTAAGGTAATTATTAAAATATTTCTGAGATTTTTAGATAACCCCAAATCATGTCAAAAGGCAGTAAATTGTGACTTCCATGAAATAAGGAAGGTGTTAAATGTGTTCACTACTGTATTCTGCATTACCTAGTGCGGTGCCTGGTATGTAAGTATTTGTGGATGAAGGGAAGGTAAGCGGGAGGGAGGAAATGACCCATTTTGTGTATTATCACACTTGGCTCCCAGTAACTTTTGCTATGACTTGTTTCTTTCTGATGGGACACTGTGAAAGAGAATACCCTATTTCACATGTTGATAGATGAAGTTTGAGGGAGTGAGGCAGAACTCTACATCTGGGGTGGAGGTGTCCTCAAGCAACAAGCTGAAGATACCAGAAGATGGCTTGAGTGTCCTCCATATCTGGAGGACTATAAGACTAACTGCACTGGGACACCCTCAGGAGAAGCAAAAACCAGTAAGTGGCCTGTCCAGGGGCAGTCCCTGAGGAGTCTGGCCTGGAGAGGTTTTGCTGCTTTCTAGCACATGGAAGCAGATCTGTGACAAGAGGGACAGGTTCATGGGAACATGTAACCAGCGCTACGGAGTCTCAGGATTATTTGGGCAGGGAAAGTCTGGGAAAAGCCTGGATGTTCTACTAGTTGAGAACTGGGGGCCCACGCACCTTGTGTTCTGTGTATTGTGTAAGGCTGACTGTGTTAATCACAGGTTGCTGAGGCCCAGAAGCTTGGCCATTCCATGTCACCCTCTATTGCCTTTCTACACTGTAAGCTCAGTGGAAAACGATGTGCCAACATCTCAATGACTCTGTTACCAATCCCTTCAGCCAAAGGTATGGGACAGACTAGCCAGAAGTCATTGGCTTGGCTTGTCCCTATCAGAGTCCCTAAACCCCTACAATTCTAGTAGCTCACCTCCATCTGTTTCTCTCTCCCTCTCTCTCTCTCTCTCTCTCTCTCTTCCTATATATATATATATATATATATATATATATATATTACTGTGAAATATAATACACATACAGAAAACTGATCAAAACCTAATCCTATACCGTAAAGAATTATTACAAAACAGAGTTTTGAGTAACCACCACATGGGTCAGGAGATACAGCACTGTTGGCATTTTCAGATGACCACTCCATACCCCCTGCACCCTCATGGACCCTCTGATACTCTTCCCAGTCACCAGTCTCTCGTCTTGTCAAAAGAGAAGCCCTCTTACTTTTAGACAATATTTCCTTGATTTATGTTTTACCATTTCCACCGAAATATGCATCTGGGGCATCCCTAAGACTTTTCGTTTAATTTTCCCTGTTTCGTAAGCTTTATATAAATAAAATCAAACTTTTTTTTTTCCTACTTGAACTTTATCTAATGGAATCAGTTTATCTGTTTGGCTACTTTTGATCTGGCTTGCAAGAATCACCTTCATGGTTTTGTTTATACGTACTTCTTTGGTTTTCATTGCTGAATGGTATTCCATTACACAGACATGCTATAATTTGTATATCTATTCCAGCATCGATGAATATTTGGGTTATTTCTAGCTTGGTTTTATGCACATCACTACTATAAACATTATTCTTTTAAATATGTCCTGAAACAAAGAGATGTGTATTCCATTAAGTATGTAACTAAGAATGGAATTGGTAGATCAGTTGGTATGCCAGTCTTCAAACATAACAGGTGGTGCCTGTCTGGTTCATAGAATGATTGAGCCAATTACTCTCCTATCAGCACTATGTGAGAAATTTTACAGCTTCAGATCCTTGCCAATACATGATATTCTCAGTATTATTTATAGATATAGATAGATTCTTATAGATAGATATTGCTATTATATTGGGGGTTTAATTTGCATTTCCTAGATTATTCATGGGATTTAAAATCATTTTAACTTTTTTTTTTGTTTGTGAAGTATATATCAAATTACATTTTCTTTTTTTTCTATTGGGTTGTCCACCTTTTTCTCAGTGATCTGTCTTATTCTTTTCTTAATAGGTATTCCAGAATATATACAAGCACTTCACTTGTTATATATATATATTGCGAGCAGCCTGTCCCATACTCTGGCTTGCCTTTTCATTTTCCCTAAATCCAATAGGAGGAGACTTATGTAGGAATTGTTAATTAAACCTTGGAGAAGTGGGAACTCAGAAAAGGTCATTTGAAGGTAAATCTTGAATATACATTCTTTTTTTTTTTTTTTCAGGAAATTAAGTAGGCTTCCAATGAATAGAACAAAGAAACAAGGCTAAAGAGAATATAACCAAAACTTGACAAATGATACTTTGGGAGTAAAAGAGATTGTGAAGGAAGAATGGGTAATAGAAAAGCAAAGGATCAAACTTGGATAGCCATATTTAGAGAAGCTGTCCAAAAAAAAAAAAAAAAAAAAAACCAACAATAAGATAAGAAAGTTGAAGGGTGGCCCCCGAAGCAGGAAAAAATTCAGGTCAAGAGAGTATCATTAATGATCTCAATGGCAGAGCTATAACAGACGTGATGCTTAATCTCATGTGTCAACTTGGCTAGCCTATGGCATCCAGTTGTTTGGTCAAACACTGGTCTAGATGCTGCTGTGAGGTATTTTCTCATTGTGATTAACATTTAAATCAGTAGGCTTTGAATAAAGCAGATTATGTTTCATGATGTGAGTAGGTCACATCCAAACAGTTGAAGGCTTTAAAGGAAACATGGGGATCCTGGAGAATAAAGGAATTCTGCCTCCAGACCAGCTTGGGGTGCCAGACACAATATCAGCTCTTTTCAGCATGCCCGGTATGTTGTTCACTGGCCTGTCCTGCAGGTAGGACTCACCACAGCCTACAACTGTATGAGCCAATTCCTTAAGATAAATCTCTCTCTGTAGATTTACACGTTATTGGTTTTGTTTCTCTGAAGAACATTGACCAATACACTAGATGACCCAAGGGTTCTAAAGAGAGCCTGGCAACATATGAACAGAGATGGAAACAAAGTTTTTTGGAATTAAGGAAATTGAGTCAATATGATGCTTGGATTAATTTCAGAACCACTGAGGATAATGAGAGAAATCGTGTGTTTATCATTGACGTTATTGAGAAAAATAAGTATTCTAAGTGGGAATAAATGATGTCAACAAGAACTGGGGAGAGTGGTATGTAAGGAGAACATGGAACCGCAAAGAAGCATGATTTCTGAGTGTTGGTGGTAGAACAGGGTCTCGGTGGAAACAAACACAGATTTCTCTTTCTTGTCTTACTAATATAACTGAGAGAGCAGTTTCCTTGACTGAAGAAAGTTTTTAAGAAAGGTCTATTTATCACCTATTCAGTGATCAATAGACTCCTGGGTATAATTTAAGAAAGGTAAAAGGATTCTCTAAGACTTAGAAGCATATTTTCACTTAAAATAAATATTCCCTGTGGTTTAAGAAAAAAGTTAAGAACAGAAATGTTGTGTGGTGGAGTAGAGATGAGCTGGGTGTCAATAAAAGTGAGTTTGGAAAGTTGTGGATGGAAAGGAAGAAGATAGAAGCTTACAGGTCCTATAGGCCATCTATCAGCTTCAGAGGCACAGAGATCGGGAGTTTGAATTCTGTACTACTACTTGGATCCCCCACAACACACCCTCGCTTACAACCTGTATGACTATGCAGTGTGAAGCAGAGTTTTCTAGAAATGACCCTGAATACTCTTGCAGTCATCTGAGCAGTAAATAGCTAGACTTCTCCCAATGGATAGGGTTACAGCGTTCTCCTCACACCAGAAGGACTGCACCATCCCCAGATTCTCATAGCTGGCTTTCTCACACAACTACAGTAAATAGCTGATGACTAAATGCAGAATGCCTGTCATCCAAAAAAATCTATCTACACTGTCTTGACGTGTTGCTCATTCCGTGGCCCCATAAAAAGAGCAGTTAGGGGCAATGTTTCTCCACTGGAACATAAACCCACTGTGTATCCAGCAGGTGGCTGGCCTTTATCCACCTCTCAGGTGAGAGGTTGAAAGGCCCTGGGAATGTGTTCCTCTCTTACTGACATTAACTTGTAGGAGTCCCCAGTAAAGCCTTTTCCTTGCCCATGTGATTCGACAGACTCCAACTTGAGCTCTATTGCACAATAGTGACCTGAGACAGGTAACAACCATCTTTAGCTTTGATACCCTAATCTGTAAAATAGAAATTATACCAACTACAATAATGAGTTACTGTGACGATGGAGCAAGATAATGTGTTTAAGATGCTTAGCACAGGACCCATTTCATACAGCTAATAGAAGAAAATTTAGTTATGGCTAAAATAATTAAAACCAAGTAGACTCAATTTCCCAATTAAATGATAATGCCATGGTTCTGGCTTCAACAAAAATCACTTTTTATATAACTGAAAAGAAAGTGCCCATTAGAGTGTGTGTGTGGGGGGGGGGGTTCAATTAGGGGTACGGTGGCTGGAAAGGACATTAGCAAAAAGGGAGGACCTGGCAGAAGTAGATCTACCTCTGCAAATTTATCCCACTGACAAGTGTACGTTGCATTTTCACTTGTAAAAGTGACTCAATAGCTACTTTATGTTTGTGTGTGTGTGTAATTTATGAATATACCAAATATATGAGATGTCTCTGAATGATCATGGGTAAATCCGTTGCCATATGTCTGAACTCTGAGAGGATCTATCTGTGTGTAACAGTTGCTGGATTGATTAAATATTTGGGGGATGGGGGTCTGTGTTCTTCTGCTTAACGTGACATGGACAGAGAACTGCGAGCTGGGAAAGTCTCTGGTTATTATAAGGAGGTTGTCCAGAGGAAAATATAAAAGGTAAGCTCTAATTGTATAAAGTAGTTAAAGCAAAGGCCAATTCTTGTGTTGGATCTGCTTCCGAATTTATTGCTACTCCTACTAGGGCTGGCCAGAAGGACTAAAACTTCAGACATGGGTAAGACAACGTTAGAGGAATGAGATTTCACATGGGCCCACTGAGGTGCAGTCTATGTGTCTGTAGGAATGACCAGGGTCCAGCAAGGAGAAAAGTGAGCATGTGAGCAGGAGAGTGAGTGGAACCCATCAGCTTCTTCATCATGCTGCCCTTGTTCAGGAACAGAGCTGGTGAGGGAGGAAGAGGAGACCAGCCCTCGCAACACTCCCTACAGACAACTCAAGGAATGCCACTCAATCGGAATTTAATCCTTTACACTACTCATCTTTGGGGCTTTTTAAGTGCAAATACAACCAAGAATTTTCAAAATCTTATAAATTAACGGACACTTCGCTCCAAGTGTGAAGGAATGTACAAAGCTTTTTCTCAATGGTAGGGTGGAGAGAAGACCAGAGGTCTGGAATTCCGAGGGAGGGGGAAACAGGCTGGGAGGAGAGGGAACCGGAGGTGAAAGGCAGTAATGGAAGACAACATTGCCTAATTACAACATGGAGTTAGGCTTTTCCGATGAGGAGGACTTTGACATAGGAGTGGGAGGGCTAACACTCTCTGAACATTAGTCAGTTCTACTGTGTATCACTGACGTCAGAAAAATACTCTGAGTACCAGAATTTAATTTTCACTCCTCAATCTTTGAAGTTCTGTTATACTTGGGACAAACTCTGGAATAATGGCAAATATACAGACTGGCTGTAGAATGAGAGGTAAAAACAACAGTGAGGAAATGTCTCTGTGTTGAGTCCCAAAGACCTTTACATGTTACCCACCAAGGGTAGTGATTGCAAAGGCCACTCTCTATGGCCTTGCTGTCAACACTAGGTGACATGTGTCAAAGGTGTTGAGAAGGGAGGTGTCTGTCTTCAGGACAAAGCATTATTTTTCCACTTGGAAGGTGTGTTCAATATGCCATCCTGGGAAGATTGAACTCTTCTAGCAGCACATAATGGTGACATACTATGGCACTGAGCAATAATCTGAGAATATTTCAGAATCTCAAAGACTACACTCAATATTGCTTCTCTTAACTGCAGAATATAGAATTTTACACTGCTCTAACTGGAAACAAAACAAAACTGTAATTTTTCTCTATCCCCTACCACTGTAGAGTTCCTTACTAACTTTGAATTTAGTTAAGATTAATTTAACTGAGTTATTCCTTCAAGAGTTGATTCCTACCAAATGTCAAATCCTGAAAAACTAAAATAATCACCTTCCAAATATCAATCTTGTAAAACAGATGCAAGATCAGTAAATTAGTATAGGTCACACTTTATGGGCAAATTCTTTTCACAGCCTAACGCTTTGTGTATTTAACTATTCTCATTAATTTATTTTGGCACAGAGAATGGCGTTCCCCACCCCCTGCTTCTGCATCCAAACCCTTAACAGGGAAGAGCTGGCTAGAAAAGTAAATAACTTAATAATCACCTCAAACTTCATTAACATTAATTAGACATGCCACCTCCCTTAAAAAACACAACAGTCATTTTACTGGAATAACAAATGACAAAACAGAAAAACAAATTGTCAACACAGGTACAAAAAACCTGCTAATTTATTGGAGGCTGGTGGATAATAGGAAGTGTTATATTAACATTATTCCTTTGTGATCCATTTTCAACCATATCCTTTCATTAGCAGGGTTTCTTTCCCTAATTTTAAAAGTAATAAACATCCTTTTTGAAAAACCAAGGAGACAGAGAAAAATACAAGAAAACAAGGAGAATTAATAATAAAGCTGCCAACCATACATAGTCATTGGAATACGGCAACATGCCTCTTCGGTGTTTTTGCATATGTAAGTACTACACACTAACCCTGTATATGCTTTGCATTTTATACTTTGAAGGACGCTCTCAGTTCATTAAATTATTGTAAACTTGATGCCTGTATTACATTCCATTTTATTGCCACTGGTGTGTCTTTCTTTCCTAACATAAAAAGCTTTAATAAGAATCTTTATGCACAAATATTTTTTAATTTCATATTACTTGTTAAATTCCTGGAAGCAGTCCTTCTGAACCAAATGGTAAAAAAGGGAATAGCTGAGGAGTTATTTTCCAGAAACTTTTCTTTATTTTAGAACGTATTTGATCTTTTGCTGACCATCTAAAAGAGGATTCTCATCTCATCTCTATGCCTGCTCATCAACCTAAAATATTTCTTCTGGATATACTTTCGAATTCCATAAGTGAAAAATGGTGTCTCAAGGTATAATATGTTTAGTTGATTGTTTCTAAAGCTTAAGAGTTTTCATAAATAGTCAAGCGTAGTTTCTTTCATGAATTCTTTGAATATGTCTTTGTTGATTGGTATTTGGGGATTTTGAGAAAGGTTATTAGAAATCTGTATGGCCATTGTAAAAATTCAATGTATTAACATTTTTCTCTTATATTTGAAGCAATATTTCTCCCAGCTATTTTTAAACTTGTTCATAGTGTTTAAGCTTCTTATTTAGTTAAAACTATGTATTTTTTTTCCCTCGGTTCCTTTAAGTTTATAAAATTTCCTTCCCTTTTACAGATTAGCTATGCGCTATCTATATTTTTTTAAAATAATTGAGTCATGGTTTGTTATTGCACATAAGACCATGATCTGATCCCTCTGGAATTGTATTGGCTTCTGGCTTGAGGTGAGAGTTTATCAAATAGGAAAATACATTATTTTCCCCACTAATTTGTGATACTACTTTTTTTCAGAAATCGAATTTTGGTATATCCCAGAATCTACTCCTGTATAAGCCAATCTAATTTTACTTTTAATATTGTCTACAGATTTAAAAAAATAGTTGCTTTTTAATTGTTATTAAAATTAAATGAAACTGAAGCTTGTTAATGAAATTAGCTAACAAAATTCTCCACTGCTGACCAGATATTATTAAAAAAACATTCAACCTATCATGTTTAATGGTGCGTAGATTTTCCCAAGCTGGATAACTGTGAAATAGAGTGTAACCAATGATTTGAGTGTAACTGTGATTAAACTTTCCAATGTTGGAAGACACTTTTAATGGGAGCTATTATCTATATTTATAGCAGTTTCATTTTTTACTTCAGCTGTTTCTTACTCAGTTTTTTCCTCCTTTTTTTGCAGTTGATTTGCAAAGTATTCCATTAATTGTCTCATAACTGTCATATCTATGGAAAATTCTTAGCATGCCTCAAAGTGATCGAGAAAGCTCTTGAGTGTTGAAATGTACTAAGTCTTATTTTAGATCTCTGTTTCTCATCCAGGTTCTGCTTAGGCAAACCTAGTTAGATTTAATGATGCTATCATGCATTTGCTAGCAAATTATATTAGTCTGGGTCAATCAGACCCTTGAGATATGTCTGTCCCTCTAGGTTCCTTGCCTAAACTAGATGTCCATGCAATTCCTATCTAGCTCCAAAGTCCAGCCAGAGGCATTTAAACTGGCCAACAACGGTATCTTGCCTTGACAGTGTCATGTATCTAAAGGTCTAAGCTTAAAATTGAGAAACAGAATCTGTGTGGCCCTATCAAATGCTGAACCCTAACCTTAGTCTGCATTCCTGGTCTTGCCTCATGGATCTCCTAAGCAAAAGCTGTGATTTTTAAGGATCTCTTTCTGTTCCTACAAGGACAAGGATTGCCTGGATGGGGTGACTTTTCCAGGAGTAGGTTGGGTGGAGTAGGGAGGAGAGGGATTGAGATGACTATATTCAAGAATACCAAATTCTAGGAAGAGAGACACATCATGATGCATCACAATAAATACTAAGTTAGTTAGACATGAAAATATTGCTTTATTATTTAAGATATGTTATCATTTAAATGAAATAAGAAAAGAAAAAAACAATACACAGGCTAATATCTTCTATAATTTGGGAAACACCTACTTTGTTCCAAGAACTATATGATGTACTAGAGACACGGGGTTAAAAGATATAGTCTCTGTTCCCCAGTAGTTCATAGCATGGTGAGCAGACTTTCTAGAAAGCAGTATAAGAGCTGTGAGGGAAGGTTAAGGAGCAGATGGGATGGATGCCTAGCTCAGACTGTAAATATCTGGAAGGCTTCCTGGAGATTGTGAGCTATGAACTGGATGTTAAAGGAAGAGAATTTCAAACAGACGAAATAGCACATTAGAAGACTCAAAGCTGTGAGAAAATAGCCCAGTAAGGGCTCTGCAAATATTCTACTGAAGGTCTTAATTGGTCAGTGGCAAGAGACGAAAATGAAGGGTTTAATGGGGTCAAATGATTAGGGTTCTTATATGTCTTGCTAAGGATTTTGGATTCTATTCTAGGCCAATGGGAGATACTGAGGATTTTAAGTAGTCAGGAGGGATGCTCAGATTTGCATTTTGGAAAGATTTCTCTGGCTGTAACTGTGTCATTGAGGAAGGATGGGAGACACACAGCATAAAAAGGATAAAGGACTATTCTAGCAACTCAGAAATTCTCTGATTCTGAAGAAAGACACTAAAAAATGAAAAGAGGTAAAATATGATTGTGGATTATATGGTTAAGGAGACAGGGATGAGGAAAAGAGTAAAGGCAAGTCTGGGATTTCCCAGATTTCTGGCTTTGCCAACCAGGGAAAATGGGACGGCATTCACAGTGTGAGGGAGATTGGATTGAAGATGGATAGAATTAGCTTGAATGACCTGCCAAATGCTCCAGCGGACATGCAGGGCTGGGACTAGGGTGAGGTGGGTGAGGTGAGTGGGGCACTCAATTGGATGCAAATAAGGGAAAAAAAAAAAATCAGTGACCAGGATAAATGCTACCTAATGAAAAAGTTTTAAAAATCAAAATTAAGGCAAAAATCCACGAACAAAATATCAAAATATTAAAAAAAGGGAAGATCAATAACAGCACCATGTCAGCATGAGGAGCAAGAGGAAAACGGGGAACCCGATTCGATTCCAGCACCGGGCACAGGATGACAGCGGAGAGCACCGGGGAGCCCCCACCCCTTGAAGGAAGCCGGGACTGAGAAAGATCAGATAGTACCCAGGTAGGCAGAAGTCTTAGAGAAGGTGGATTTTTGGTGGGCTTCTGTTTTGTTTGTTTTTAGCTTTTGAGGTATCACTGAGAAATAAAACTGTGAGATATTTAAAGCGTGCATCACGCATTGTGAAAGAATTCCTCCCATCTAGTGAATTAACCCAAGAGAGGTGTTTTTATTTTTATTTTTTTACTTTTTTTTTTATGGGAGAAGAAACTTGAGCATGTTTATTTTCTGAGGTTAAAAAGAGCTGGTGATGGAGGAAGGGCGTGGAGAGTAAGAAGTCAGAGAAGCATAGGGATGGGAGGGGGCGGGGCAGGAGGAAGGAGCTGAAGATGGGGAGGGACTAATTGTGGACAAGCTAGTGAGGAAAGGTCTGCAGAATTAAGGGGGTTTCCACTTAAGAACTGAACGTGCAGAAAGGTGCTTTTATCGTCTGAGTAGCTCATCAGCACATCTCCCCTCTGCAGGTCATTCGTTTTTTCTTCTGAAATGTTTATAACATTATGCACACCTTTCTGCATTTCTCCCCACCCCCAAATGTAGAGGAATTATTATGCAGTAATATGCAATACTTCTCCTCCTGTAATCTCCCTCTCTTTTCAACCAGTAGTTACTAAATGTGAAGATTTAACGGAGGAAGAACAAAGAAGCATTATAAGCACTGTTTGTAGAAAATGCTAGAAACGGTGCATAAGTGCCGCTCACATCACTTCCAAAGTGCTCTTGTCCAACCTTGGGGCGGGAATTAACGCCTCAGGCTGCAAAGACCGCGTCCCTGAGTTCACCACACTCTGCACCTTAGAACAATTTTTCCGTAAAACACTTCTTTTATTTTAGCAATAAAATACCTACTAAAAAGGTGAAAAACAATGCAGGAAAATGCAGTAAATGTTTGTTATTCAGGGAAGGAAGTTATTCCTTCCAGCACTGCTATTGTTTGAGCTAAATTCCAGAGGTTTATGCTAATGGAACAGAATGCAGAACTACCCCCAGAGAATGATTTCTCCAACATGCTAAGTAGCCAGGCTGTCAAATTAGAGGAGTCTCTGAGGCTAGTGCTTTTCTGGTCATTTTTAATTAGGCAATACTCTGGTGAAACCCTCACAATTAATCTAAAGAGTTGTTTATCTCCTACAGTAAATGGAAGGGGAATTTTTCAAGTATATGCAGTGGCTTGGTCTTTGTTACAATGTTATTTAGAAGAGTATGTTAGAACGTTTGAAACAGGACAAAACTGTTCCAGAAAAAGTTTTAAAAAACTAAACAAACAAGAAAAACTAAACAAATGAACACAAATTTGCAGGAAAATTAACAAAGGAATGATGATCTTTTATAATAGGGTTTTTATTAATATTTAACTTATTTAACTTATCAGTATTGAACTTATATTAAAATTATTTTTCAGTTGCATTTGTGTCTCAAAACACTCCAGGCATATCCATGTATTTACTAATAACAAAACCTATAGTAAGCCTTTCTACCTGTGAGACTTATTTGGGAAAGAATCATATTTCTTCTTCTACCTAAGGGACCCAGACTTGTCTGCTTATTGACGCTCTATCCCGCGGATGCTATTACGACATTAAACCTTTCCTGACCAAGCTATGTTTTTCATTAATTTAATAGTTATTGACTACCATAAATCAATTACTAAACAATGAAGCAATGAATTAATCAGTAACTGTAGACAGAGTCTATGAGCTACATAGCTTTGTAACCCCAATAGAGCCTACTCTAGTGCCTGGAACATTAACAGGTCAACTAAATACTGAATTATTAATTAAACATGTATTGCACAAATCGAAATACATTTATATTTACTTCAAGAAATTCTCCCTAAATTTCTGAGCTTCTGAGGAGAAAAGCACATATTTCTAGCAACCTGGTCTTTAAAATCTTCATAGACTTTTTTTTTTTTTCCTGTAAAGGTAATAAGCTTTCTTTTGAATGTGGTGGAAGAAACTAGTAGATGATTTCTGAATGTCTGGTTTTATAATAAGGCAGGTCACTGTCCTCAGGGTTTAGCAGTCACTAGAACCTGAGGGACTTTTATCTAATCTTAACCCTGCACCTGACTGCCAAGCAGAGCTAATCACTTACCTTCCAGTGAATTAATGGGTTCATCTGTAAAACACGATTGCCATCAAAGGACTTGAGAGGAAAAGACTAATGATAGAATGACCAGAATGACAGGAGATTTAAAGATTCAATAATGCTATCAAAATTCATGACGAAGCCATTTTCCATACTTTCCCTCAATTGTAACAGTACTGCTTTTATGACGATTGAATGCAATAAAAATAAGCTTGTAAGAGCTCTGTAGTGCTGTTTTGTATCTGCTGGGTTGATGCCAAATGTAAATCCCCTTGCTTTCAAAAATGTAAAATGTGAAGCACTTTGAAAATTCATGATGATTTCATTAGATGCCCAAGGAATCTGGATTCTGATAGACAACCCCCCCCCACCGCACCCATGATTTTGATAAGGCTGCAAAATAAAGAGCAATTCCTATATTTCTTTTTATCACCTTCTTCCTCTTCTATTTCCTCCCTCATTTTTCTATTACATTTTGAATTTGACTTTTATGTTTCTGCATCTTTGAGGCTTTCCATCCCTAAAACAATTGGAAGGTTTGTGCAGGCTCCAGGGTGCCATTTTCAGTGTCCGATGAGGTTCTCCCTTCGGTGTACGTCAAACAATCATTTTCAGGCTCTAGATAAAGAGCCAGAGTGCCCCAGAGATGCTGTAAGGCCACTGGGGGCTTGCCCGCCTGAGCTAGCTGTATCCTTCTCACTGCAGTGTATATTTTTCAGGACAGTATGATAAATACTGGCTCAAAGGAGAATGATGGAACGTATACCTAAAATACATAAGATCTAGCTCTATTGAAAAATGGATTTTTTTTTCCAGGCAGAATAACATCTGTTCAAGGTAAGTAAGCATCACTCACAAGGGGATGGAAGATGTTAACTGAACCGATGTTGGGTCCACAGTGAAACAGAAGAACATCAGAACCAAGACACACATTAAGATAGTTAGTAGGGTAATTTTAATCATCCACTTAACTTGACACAGCGATTGTAATATGTGGGAGGTTGATGTACAGAAGTCGGAACAAATGGAAATTCACAATTTCTAGACCAGTCATAACATAAAAAGCTGTTCCATGTATAATCAGTATATGATATAAACCATGTTGGATGTAAAAGAAATCAAGAACACAATTTACTGAAAATAAGGCTGAAGACTAAAACTGAATATAACACGGCTCTACATTCTAACAATTAATGATTGAAGTTTTAAGAAAGCTTCTTTCTGCAAGAATCCTAAGTAATCATTTTTACATACCATTTTTAAATATTTCTTAGCATTTTCTCATCCACTAGCTCACTTGACTCTCTAAATAACCTTATAATAAAAAAGTTACTATAATCTATATTTTAGAGCTTAAAAAGTTGAGAGAAAGAAATTACTAATTTGATAAGTAGAGTGAAGGGGCCTCTAGAACTCCAGTCCTGATTTAGTTCACCTGAGCCAAGGCCATTCTCACATAAAGCTGTAACAATATCTGATAAAATAGAAATATCTATTACATTTTTTAAGCCATGTTCATTCAGAAAAAGAAACTGCCTAAGCTCTCAGATGCCTGAAAACCAGTCCCATAAAATTTAATTTTTTGGCCAGTCATAAAACAATGGAGGACATAATACCATCTTCATCCTGAGAGACTTCAAGTATATATGTTCCTAACTAAAAACTGCATCCTAACCTACGAATAGTACATTTTGTTTCTACGCTATATTTCCCACATTATTTCATTACTGGATTCCTTCTTTCCTTCCTTCCTTCTTTCCCTCCTCCCTCCCCTGCTCCCTCCTTTCCTTCCTTTTTTTAGTAAGCATGTATGTATAACTAGTAATTACCAAGCACTTACAGGGCACTGGGCAGTGTGCTAGGCTCTCCGTTGCAAACATTTTAAAGTACAATAAGAGAAACAGGAAGCAATGAAATGAGTCAGCTATTCTGGGGATCGGTTTAGTCACAGCTGATCCCAGCTGCAGGCCCAGAGTGTTGGGCTGGGCGGCCTTGTATTCCAACCACATGCAGTGCAGATAAAGAGAAGCACAGCACCTGGTCAGTTCCCACTGCTGGCCCCTTTAGAGCTTTTACCTTAGTTAATGCCAGTGATTATATATGTAAAGGGTATGTATTAATCCTTGTACCAAATATGGGAGGGACCTCAGAGACTTCTAGTCTCATGGTTCTTAAATCTAACCAGGCACCACAGGCACAGGGAGTTCTTATAATGGATGGATTTTTGAGCTCTACCAAGGAAATTAGTATGTACAGGAAAGAAGTTAAAAAAAAAATTTTGTTCTTCTGATAAACTCTCGCAGTGATTGCTGAGAAACCTGTTTAAAATGACATTGGAAATCTTTAGACTGTAATCTGCTTTGATTTTTATTATTTCAAGATCTAAAATCAAGTCGCAATAGTCAAGTTTTATGAGAAAGTATTTGGTCGTAGAAATACGACCAGAAGTACAGAATTGCTATCCCAGTCTACCTAGCCAAAACCCCTGCCCAGGAGACTGGAAGGTGACAGAAGTAAACAGAGTATGCCAGGGTAGAGACATCTGGACCCCTCTGAGGTAAGCTAAGAAGATGAGATATGCACAGTCTCGTCCTCATCCACTGCTAATGGTATGGTCGCGCAACCCTGAAGCCACCAGCTGGGACTGTGGCTTCCTGATCTCCCAGCTTCCTAATGATAAAGATATGGTGGGCCAGTTCTGGGATGGTGCTCTTGGAGTCACTTCTGAAGGCCCAACCTGGAGCTTTCCTTGCCAGGCCCTTCCAAAAAAAAACTGTAAGCACTAATTTATCATGCTATTCCCTTCTGCTCAAAATGGAGCGTTTTCTATTCTCTGTCAAAGAGTGCTAAGTGATAAAGCCTGAAGAATGGAAAGGAGCCATGTGACAAATCTGGAAAAGAGAATTCTAGGCAGAGAAAACAGGAGGTGCAGAGGACAGTGAAGCTGGAAAAGGACTTGGCGTGTTCAAGGACCAAAACAGTTGCTGTGGGTGGAGCAGAGTGAACAGGTCGGAATGGGAAGGATGACACAGAGCCGGAGACAGATCAGGGCCCTGTCAGTGAGATCAAGTTCAGATTTTTTCAGAAGTATACTAGAAAGTCAACAAAGAGTTTCAATCAGGCACGACTGAATAATAAGGGCATTACTCTGAATGCCTTATAGAGAAAGAAAGCAAGATGACTAGTTACGGAGCTGTTGGAGGGGGGCGTGGAGGAGGAGGAGAAGTCAAGTGAAGGAGAAACTAAAGATGAGTGCTCAGCTTTTGGCTGAATCAAAGGATAGGTACGGTACGAGTCATTGAAATGGTACGAGTCATTCCTGGGATAGAATAAGCTTGGGTTCAAGGCATCAAGTTTTTTGCTTGTTCTTTTGTTTGGTTTTGGTTTTGGTTTTGGTTTTTTTGCACAAGTTGAATTTGAAATGCTAACTGGACATCCAAGGGACTATGTCAAGGAAAAGTTATAAATGAGAGTCTATAAAAGAACAGTTTTCCATCTACAGACCCTCATCTGAGCCAGGTCAAATTGTTTTAGCACAAGATTAAAAAAAAAAAAAAACCACCAAACAAACAAAACAAAACAAAACAAAAAAAACAACCCTTTGAGCACAGCACATCCAAGCACTTATTTCTTATGTTGGCTGTTATCAAAGACCATCGGCAGCTCTAGTCTATTAACCCCACAACTGCAGCCGCTGTGCTTTCCCCATATTCATGAACACTTCCCTCAGACCCAGTAAGGTCTGGACCTCTCCTGCCTACCTATCAGCAACAAATAACTACATCAGACTGTCTGGTCATCTACAAACCTCCTGCTGTTTCCTTCATACTCTCAACCCAGAGCAGTAACCCCAAGACCACAAGCTCCAGTCTTCCCAACTTGCTGTCCTAACTGCCTACAAAAGCCAACTTGGGGCTTTCTTTTTCAAAACAGTTTTTTTTTTTCCCTTTTCTTATAGTCAGTCTTAGACTCTTGACTTTTCAGTCTAATTGGCCTAATTTAAAAATCAAGTTGGCGGCAACATTTTCCATAACTATCTGGAGTTACGAAGCAGTTAGCCAAAGAAGTGTATTTGACAGCTAAGTTATTTCTCTACAGAAATGCACTGAAATTTAGAAAGAGATAGTTAGGCTTGTAATATCTACTATTTTTCTATAATACCTTTGCTCCCCTGTGGCATCAGCTTATGTTATTCTCCCAGCGTTCCCAAAGGCGTGTGCTGCTAGAAAGTATGACTTCAGGATGCATCGTGCCCAACATTCCAGTAATCCTTTCCCAGGTACCGCTGTGGGAGGCTGGTGCTCACCTCTACCCTCTGTCACACACCCTTTGTTGTTCAAAACCTCAACTACATCTTCTATTCCATTTGTGCCTATCCCCAGAAACGTTAAGAGATAAGAAACTTCATTCTCCCTGAGGGTGTTTTTAAGGATCATTTTACTCTCATGCATAGACAGAGTATTTGAGAATATTTGTAGGCACAGGATAAAGTATCAGTGAAGAGGGAGAGACCAAAGAGATGGGAGCCATTGAGAAAGGAAAGCATGGGAGAGAAGAGGCAGGGTCATAAACATGAGTGGAGGGGTTATTCTCCAAACAAGACAGGCGAGCTCTTCCTCCGTTGATGAGGAGGAGAAATAAACACACCAAGGGGAGCAGGAAGAGGATAAGAGTTTCTTAATTTTTCTTTTGAGGTGGAGAAAAGTAACTGCAGGAAAGATGACATTAGAGAGGCTAAACATTTTCCTTAAAGAAGTAGAGAATAAGATCATTTGCTTGGGAAGTGTAGCAGGTTATGAAAAAGGCTTAAGGTCACCTCTATGAGAAATGCTTTTGGGCATCAGTAAAAAGGTTATAACTGTGGAGAGAGCCCGAATGACAGTGGATGATGGCACAATCACAAAATGGTGTAGTCGCTGGAACCCTGTAGCTGTCAGGTAATTCTGGATAGGGAACAGGTAGAAAGCATGGACAATGGAGCTGATCCCAGAGGCAAGTGATTCTAGAGACTGGACATGGAAAGCATTAATGTGATTAACTGAGAGGTCCAGGCTTGGCGGGATGGAGGGAGAAACAGGAGCCTGCTGGGCCTACACATAATTGCAAGTGAGCCATCCAGGGACATCAGAGGTGGGAGTGACAGAGCTCAGTAGACACAGCCATCCCTTGCCCTCCTTTATGCTATGAACAAGTCTGCTCAAAAAGAGACAATTAAGGGGCACCTGGGTGGCACAGCGGTTAAGCGTCTGCCTTCGGCTCAGGGCGTGATCCCGGCGTTACGGGATCGAGCCCCACATGGGCTCCTCTGCTATGAGCCTGCTTCTTCCTCTCCCACTCCCCTTGCTTGTGTTTCCTCTCTCTCTGGCTGTCTCTATCTCTGTCAAATAAATAAATAAAATCTTAAAAAAAAAAAGAGAGACAATTAAGAAAAATAAAGTAGGTCAGTAGCCATGCTTTCCCTACATACAATTTTGAGGAGTTATGGTTTTCAATGTAGCCTTTATTTCCACTTCAAAGGATTGTGACAGCTAATGTTCGAAAAATACACATTGCCCCACACTACATATTACCAACTTACATATTTATTAAAAATTTACAAAGCAATTATCTAATCAAAATAATAATAGACCTTAAGTTACCAGTTCTTTTGGTTAATATCTAGGTAATTTTATGGAAATATTTATTTATTTAGAAACTATGCTAAGAATATAATTTAAGATACCTATTTTCTTATTTCTAGAAGTAACTCTTTCATAAGAATACAATTGACTGGATCCCTTAATTTGAATAGTGATGCCTTTCAGAATTTCAGTGGATTATTTCTACTTGTCTCATTTTTCCACAAAGAAGGCTAAGCTTGCTCCATATTGGGAAGTGTTAAAAAAAAAAAAACAAACAAACGCATTCTTCAGACACCAGGTGTGTTTATACTTGAATATGTCAGGCTCAGTTTCTGAAACAAGGGGAAAGACTTGGGATTTTTTGGGTTTTTAAAGTTTTTATTTAAATTCCAGTTAGTTAACATACAGTGTAATATTAGTTTCAGGTGTACAATGTAGTGAGTCAACATATCCATACAACATCTGGTGTTCACCATGACAAGTGCACTCCATAATCCCCCACCTATTTCACCCATCCTCCCACCCACCTCCCCTCTGGTAACCATCTGTTTGTTCCCTAGAGGCAAGTGTGTTTTTTGGTTTGCCTCCCTCTCTCTTTTATTTTCCCTTTGCTCATTTGTTTTGTTTCTTAAGTTCCACATATGAGTGAAATCATATGGTACTCTTTCTCTGACTGACTTATTGGGCTTAGCATTATACTCTCTAGCTCCATCCACATCATTGCAAATGGCAAGATTCCATTCTTTGTTATGGCTGAATAATGTTCCATTGTATATACACACCACATCTTCTTTATCCCTCCATCTGTTGATGGGCACTTGGGCTGTTTCCACAGTTTGATTATTGTAGATAATGCTGCTACAAACATTGGTGTGCATGTATCCCTTTGAAGTAGTATTTTTGTATTCTTTGGGTAAATACCTAGTAGTGCAATGGCTGGATTGTAGAGTGGTTCTATTTTTAACTTTCTGAGGAAACTCCACACTGTTTTCCACAGTGGCTGCCCCAGTTTGCATTCTCGCCATGAGTGCAAAAGTGTTCCCCGTTCTCCATACCCTCACCAACACCTGTTGTTCCCCATGTTGTTAATTTTAGCTTGTTCTGGCAGGTGACGTGAAACCTCATTGTAGTTTTGATTTGTTTTTCCCTGATGATAAGTGATGTTAAGCATCTTTTCATATGTCTGTTGGCCATCTGTATATCATCTTTGGAGAAATGTCTATTCATGTTTTCTGTCCATTATTTAACTGGATTATTCATAGTTTGGGTTTTGAGTTTTATAAGTTCTTTATATATTTTGGATACTAACCCTTTATTAGGTATGTCATTTCAAATATCTTATCGCATTCAGTAGTTGCCTTTTAGCTTTGTTGATTATTTCCTTGGCTATGCAGAAGCTTTTTATTTTGATGAAGTCCTAATAGTTTATTTTTGCTTTTGTTTCCCTTGCCGCAGGAGACATATTTAGAAAGAAGTTGCTACAGATGTCAAAGAGGTTACTGCCTGTGTCCTCCTTTAGGATTTTGGTGGTTTCAGGTCTCACATTTTGATCTTTCATCCATTTTAAATTTGTTTTTGTATGATATAAGAAAGTGGTTCCATTTCATTCGTTTGCATGTTGCTGTCCAGTTTTCCCAACACCATTGGTTGAAGAGACTATGTTTTCCCATCGGATATTCTTTACTGCTTTGTCAAAGATTAACTGACCATATAGCTGTGGGTTCATTTCTGGGTTTTCTATCCTGTTCTATTGATCCATGTGTCTCTTTTTGTGCCAGTACCATACTGTTTTGGTCATTACAGCTTTGTAATATAACTTAAAGTCCGGACTTGTGATGCCTCCAGTTTTGCTTTTCTTTGTCAAGGTTGCTTTGGCTATTTGGGTCTTTTGTGGTTCTATATACATTTTAGGATTGTTTGTTCTAGCTCTGTGAAAAATGCTGGTGGTATTTTGATACGGATTGCATTCAATGTGTAGATTGCTTTGGGTAGTAGACACTTTTTGACAATATTAGTTCTTCTAATCCAAGAGCATGGACTGTCTTTCCATTTCTTTGTGTCATTTTCAATTTCTTATATTAGTGTTTTATAGTTTTCAGAGTGTAGGTTTTCACCTCTTGGTTAGGTTTATTCCTAAGTTATCTTGTTATTTTTGGTGAAATTGTAAATGGGATTGATTTCTTAGTTTCTTTTTCTGCTGATTCATTATTGGTATATAGAAATGCAACATATTTCTGTACATTGATTTTGTATCCTGCAATTTTACTAAATTCATGTATCAGTTCTACCAATTATTTGGCGTATTTGGATTTTCTATATAGAGTATCATGTCATTTGCAAATAGTGAAAGTTTTACTTCTTCCCTGCCCATTGGGATGTCTTTTATTTCTTTTTGTTGTCTGATTGCTATGGCTAGGGTTTCCAGTACTACATTAAATATAGTGGTGAGAATGGACATGAACAGGGGGAATGATTTGATTCACAGAGGTTCTAGCTTTTAATTTAGAAATATCACAGCCTGGGGTGCGTCAGGTATAAGAACTTGAAGTGATGACATCTGCCTCTCTGTTGGTGAGTTCCTTTGCTGATACGAGGTTGGAGGCCAGAATTTGTCTGGGTAGTGTCTCCTCTGGCTACTTTGCGAGAGCATCATGGCCAAGTGAGAGTCAGAGGTAGACGTAACCAGATGCAAACTTTAGATCTTCCATTTGCTTTCCATGTCCAGTCTCTAGAATCACTTGCCTCTGGGATCAGCTCCATTGTCCATGCTTTCTACGTGTTCCCTGTCCAGAATTACCTGACAGCTACAGGGTTCCAGTGACTAAACCATTATGTGACTGTGCCATCATCCACTGTCATTCAGGCTCTCTCCACAATTATTAACTTTTTATTGATGCCCAAAGACATTTCTCATAGAGGTGACCTTAAGCCTTTTTCATAACCTGCTGCACTTCCCAAGCAAATGATCTTATTCCCTACTTCTTTAAGGAAAATGTTTAGCCTCTCTAATGTCATCTTTCCTGCAGTTACTTTTCTCCACCTCAAAAGAAAATTAATGTATAATACATATTATACATTATGAGAGAATGGAAATACCTGGCTGTTGGAGTCAAAACAGACATGAGTTTAATTCCTAGTTAGCCACTTATTCAGTAGGAGGTTTTAGGAAAGTTTTTTAACCTCTGTGAAACTCAGAATTTTTACCCATAAAGTGGGTAATATGTACTTTACAAAGTTACTGTAAAGAATAAATCAATAAATAATATATTTAAGCATTTTGCATAATTCTTGGCACACAGTCAATAAATTGTCACAGTATGCATTACTTCCTTTCAACTTACTGAGTCCTTGCAATATAGAGGCATATTTTTAAAGTAATTCTTATTGTAAAGTAAACATAGATTTCAGTTTCTAAACCTTATGAAGTGGTCAAAGTTGAAATGTGTACTCAAAAAAGTATTCATCAGTGTCAATAGTCTTAAACCTGTAGGAATTCTGCAGTAATCAAATGCCAGTAACCCAGGGCAGCATGGTTCAGGTATTGTACTAAAAAGAGTCATAAAGTAGGTTGTAAATGATTTTATCAAGCCTTCGGTGCATTCCCATGAAAGTACACTATTGTCGTCTGTGACAGTCAACATGTGTGAAAGATGACAAGACAGGGCCTTGGAACCACTGAGCTACCTTACAGAGGTGTATTACTGGCAAGCCTTGTGGTAACCGAAGTTTACCCAGGCTGCGATCCACTAGAGTTCTTAGCTGGGCAATCTTTCTCTGGAAAAATGCCACACAATTCACCAGGCCTCCAGGGAGCTGGGAAATTACAAATAGACAGAGACTCAGGAGTGGGTGGATTTTTTTTCTTCAAAGCAGCAGCTGTTAGGATAAAAGGCAATCTTGAATCTTTAAAAAAGAAATCAAGAAATACAAGGTGTTTACTGATTCCTATAGCAAGTTCTATTTTTTTCTCTTCCTTTACTTCTTCTCTCTACATTCCAATGTTATATTTTTTAAAGCAAAATTCATGATTTTTACTTCTCCCTAATTTATAATGCCCCTAGAAAAGGAGCACCTTTGTTTATAATTATGAACACACCCTTTCTTACTCTGTCTTCCCTCCCTGTCTCCTTCCCTACTTTCCTTCTCTTCCTTCCTTCCTTCCTTCTTTCCTTGTTTCCTTCCTTCCTTCCTTATTTAACTCATCTGATCCTCAACTGTTATCTCTGAAATAAGCAAGTGGATATTAGAGCAGTCATCATTCTCATGACAGAGTCTTTCCCTGACAGGTGTGCTATATGTGAATATAAAGAAAGGAAAGTTTGAGTTTTAATCAAAACTGTTGCTGTGCGATTATTTAAGAGATGACATGGACAAAATAACTAAATGGCTGCTAAGATCCCCCACCATCTTTAAAACTCCAAGATTTCATTATTCTAATTATAAGGAAGAGACTGATAAAATATAAAACCTTTAATGGTGGTAAAACAAATTAGGAAAAAACATATTATGGATATCTTATAAAAAACTGGATTTAACATAATAGAGTAATACTGCCTCAACCAAAGATACTTCCTTATCATTTTTGCCTCATTTTTACAAATGAGGGGAAAGAATGCTTTCACAGGAAGGGGACGGACTTTTCATTGGCATCTCTAAGAAGAGTCTGAGGAAACTCAAAGCTTACGTACTGATGGCTTTTTGGTCAACTGCTTTGTGAGTGTCTGTTTTGCTGCCTTCCTTCACTCTCCCGTCTGGCAAACACAGGGATTAAAGATCAGTGTGTCGGTCATTCTACTGTCATCACAACATAAAATATTTTCTGCTCTCTTGAGCTGCCATCTCATCAGCACTAACAGCTTGACCTTGCACCCCAGTGGTAGAGAGGATACACCTGCTTTTAAAATGTGGGAACCGAATTTTATCTGCAGTGATTTTTCTCTTTATCCTTTGATCTGTCACGATTTCTTCACAATGTCAAATGCCTCAGAGCTGGGCTTGAATGGTGATCAAACTCCAAGGCACACAATTTGGGGTCTGATCCTGAATCTACACAATCAAAAATCTTTTCAGTTCAGACTTAAACCCCGCACTTTGCCTGACAATAGTGAAGTGCAGCCTTTGCTAAAGCTCTGCTTTGTCCTTTAAGCTTTTAAAAAATGAACATAATGAGGCTATAAAGAAATGAAACAGGTTTCTTGTACCAAGCATACAAGAAATACATGCATTTAATGAAACATGTCCTTTTTGTGACCCGTTGAGAGTTTAAACACTTCCTCAGCGCTGTCGTCATTGCCCGGAACACTATTTTGGAATTCCTCCTTGACAATGACTTCAAACATAGTTTCCTGGATCTGTCAGAAAATCAACATCACCAGTTTTTCACAGGACATGCAACTGGCCTAATGTATTTTCTTCCTCCCATTCCCTTTTTCTGTCTCTCTCTACTTAGACTTGCCCTCTCATGCACTCCTCGGCCTGTTGATTCACTTTCACTTAATGAACATTCATTTAAAGATAAGCTCTGTGAGCAGGGCTTCCCTACACCTGTGTTCAATTGCACTGTCAAGTGTTTTGCTTTCTACCTCTAGCCTGTTGTCCAATTTCTGAAGGGAAAATACTGGCAATGGAGCCTCTTTTCTTTTCTAGGTCAATCCTCACCTCGTTTTGTGTATTGTACTGTTTTGATTTTTTTTTTTTTTTTTCCGTTTGCTTCTCTCTGAGAAATGGGCCAGGCCCAAACCTCTATAATTCTGGATGTGAGAGATTGAGTGTACCAATGGATACCTGAGGAGAAGAGCATTACGAGACGGCTGATACGCGTGTATCTGACTATGTCACGCCCCTGACTGGGTATCATGAATCATCAGAAGACACTGGATCATCAAATCTGGATTCAAACTACATTTCTTTAACTTTGCGCCTGAGTGCCATTTATTTATTTATTTATTTATTTATTTATTTATTTATTTATTTATTTTCCAACTGGACGTCTCCCTGAATGGCCCATGAGGAATTCAACTCAACATATCCAAAACAAAACAGACTTTATCTCTATAGTGCTGCTTTTCCTCCTATATTTATTTTAATTTTAACACTTACTTTCCTTTTACTTAAAAGGAAAAAAGAAAGCTATTCTAGACCCTGTTTTGTTTCTCCTTCTCTAGCCAAGCATTACCAACTGCTGGAGAATCTATCTCCTACCTAGTTCTTGAATGTGCGCAGGCTCTGTCTCCGCTGACATTTTCCTCATCAGTCAGTGGATGTTTGTTGTAGCATTTTAGATCTCCCTACTTCCAGTCTTATCCCTCTTCAATCAACCCTCCATGGGGCTATAAGGATGATCTTTCTAAAAGACAAACTATTCATGTCACTCTATAGCCTAAAAGTTGTTGTTGCTTTTCATGGCCTTCAAGATAATTTTCACACTCTTGCCATTGCTGATATTTAGCTTATCCAATCCTTTTCTCACTAAGTCAGCCAAGCTCAACCAAGAATGAATCCATAACAATATCTTCTCTCTTCTTGTCCTCAGTTTTCAGGGGTCTTCAGTGTATTACAATAAATTGTATTCATGTCTATCACAGTATTACCACTCCATAAATTGTTCTCTTGGAGAGAATTTACAATCTTTAATGACTGAGTTATCATTCAAGTGCTTTTGGTATAGCACTTGTGGTAGGCTGAATAATGGTCCCCTCTCAAAGATGTCCATGTCCTAATTCCCAGAAACTATGAATATATCACATATCAAAGAGCAATTAAAGTAGCAAATGGAATTAAGAGTGCTAATCAGCTGACCTTAAAATAGAGACATTATCTTGGATTATCCAGGTGGGCTCAGTGTAATTACAGGGTATTTAAAATAGGGAGGGGGTGCAGAAGTGGAGGTCAGAGTGATTCAGTGTGAAAGGGACTCCATTGTTGCTGGCTTTGAAGATGGAGGAAGAGGGTCTTGAGCCAAGGAATGTGCGTTGCCTCCAAGAGCCATAAAAGACAAGATAACAGAATTTCTCTTACAGCCTCCAGGAAGTAAGGCAGCTCTATCAACAGCTTGATTTTAGCCCAGTGAGACTCATTTTGGACTTCAGACCTCAGGAACTGTAAGATAATAAATCTGTGTTGTTTTAATCACTAAGTTCGTGGTAATTTGTTACAGCATCCATAAACAACATGTATATATCACTCATTCAACTACCCACTGGTTCAGAAAATAATATATATTACTAATACTAACTCCTAATGAATAAATATTAATATACTCTAAAAGTAAATGCCACTACTACACATTTTTTATATGAATAACATTTCCTTCATCTCGTGTTTGTTCATTTTGTAAACTTGAGGTTTGCATAAGGCATAAGATATCAGAGATAAGATATATGGATCTAAGATTCAAGAGTAGAAATGCTTAAAATACATTTCTCAATGATTTTTTAAAGTTTTAGTGGTCAGCCATACTGCGTGGACAAGAAATGAAGACAGAGAAACACAAAGAAAAGATAAATGGCGGCAGGAAAATAGATCATAAGTTATCTGCCCACTTACAATTCCTAAGAAGTAAATCCATTATCGACTGGAAGCCTACCCAAGACCAGATTGAACCAAAGTTACCTTTGCTGGTTGGTTCTAGAAGAAACAGTTACAATTAATCCAGGCTATTTTCTGATACTAAATCATCTTATGAAGCCCAGTCCAATCCCTCTGAATTAATCAAGCTAGGCTAGACTGAAGAAAAAAATAAACCTTGAAATTTTGTTGTCTTAAAAAACAACAACAATTTTTCCTCATGTAATAGTTTACGGCTAGTGTTTAGGGCAATGGGGCAGCTCTCACAGTCATCCGGGGATCCAGAATGATGATTCTTTGCTTTCTTCTATAGGGGGTTCCAAGGTCATCCTGGTGTTCCATTGATGAGTGAGCCAGAAAGAGAAAAAGCATGAAGTGCGTGGGAGAAGTCTGTATGCGGGGCTTCTAGCGGCATGTACCCACTCCCACGAAAGGGAAACTGAGGCATGGGCACCCTTAGGTACAAGAGAGGCTGGAAAATAGTCTCACCTGTGCCCATGAAGGAAGAACAAGCTAGTGGACAGCTAACGGTCCCTGACACAACCTTATTGCATGAAAGAACAGATTAAGGACAGGGACTGGTGGGGAAGATGAGGGTCTAAAGAAATTAAATGATGGAGGAATTTCTGAAATTATTTTCAAGAAGAATGAGGTATGACTAAACATCTCTGACATCTCTCTGAAGATCCCTAGAGCATTTAGGGGCTGAACTTCCCCGTTTCCAGCAAAGGGCTCTAACAATCCACATGTGCGAAGAGTCAGGTCTCCTTTTCACAAGAATACTTCCCCTGGATGTAGTAACTGAAATCGGGATGATGATACATGGATGAGTAACACTGGGTCATGGATGAGTAACACTGCCCATCTTACAGGCCCTCCTTAGAGAGCATTGCACTCTTATTAAAAAAACAAAAACAAAACCGACTCCCTTGTTTTCTCTGAAAGAGGTAGAAATTGAAAGACTGTAAGAGCGCTCCTTTCCCTGCTCCTGTGTCTAAGGCTGCAGACGGTTGCACGGAAACGATCTAACAACACGGCGGATGGCAGTCGAGTACGGTGTGAAGAGGTAGAGGAACGATCTTCTTCACAATGATGCCTCCTTCATGAAGCCCCCTATGTCTCTCCATTTCACTTATTTCTTCAAATTCCATCAACTAGCAAGTCCCTTTTGCTGTGACCTGTTGGCTTCAATTGAAAAGTTACTCCAGATCTGGCCAACAGCCAGCAGCATAGGCGAGAGCTGGGAATTGGGAGCTCCCAAACTTACGTGGATTAAAGAATGAGTAACGCAGGCATCAAGGAGCCCCATGGCTACTAGAAATCAGAATGCCATGGAATCAGAACACAGGCCCAGGAATTTGTAGTTCTTAATGCTCAAAGGTAAACTGAACGAGCTTCACTTTAGACAAGCGGATAACAACAGATCAAGGGAATCCGTGTTCTATCAACAGCCAAACTGTGCAGCCTTGATTTACAGGGGTGGGCAAGTGACAGTGCAGTTACCCTGAAAACAGCAATCTGCAGAGGCACTTGAAACACGTCTGAATGAGAAATAAGAACATGGATGTCAGCGGGATTTTACAACTGGGAGTGTAAGAGAATTTTACAATTAGCTGTATCTTGGAGCAAATCATCTCATCAAATTGCTTTTTCTCCTAGGATCAACCTAAGTTCAGCCACCCTGGGCCGTAGGAAAAGGGTTAGAACGCTGAAGAAATCAGAGTCAGGGTAAAAAACACAAGTGATCGGAAATGGTGATAAGGAAAAAAACCAAGAACTGTTAATTTTACTAAAAGAAAGGCCTACAGATAAGACGCTACCCCTGGCCTCCAGGGAGTCACATTTTTTTTACACAGTTTTTATTTATTTATTTGACAGAGAGAGAGCATGTATACAGAAGCAGTGGGGGGGAGGGGGCAGAGGGAAAGAGAGAAGCAGGCTCTCCACTGAGCAGGGAGCCCAATGTGGGACATGATCCCAGGATCCTGGGATCATGACCTGAGCTGAAGGCAGATGTTTAACCGACTGAGCCACCCAGGCATCCCCAGGAATTCACATTTACATGAAGGGAATACATGCTTAAACAGGTGTCCATGTGAGGTGATTAAGTAAATACGTTCTATATCCCTCATTCACTAGAGACCTACTCTCAGGGGTTAGAGGATAGGAACCAACTCAGCCACAAGAGTGAGTTCTCTTTAAGGAGACATATCAGACTAGCTTATTGTTTACCACACTATATCTCTCTTCCCCCTGGGCCTGCAGCTGCATTGCCCGGCACCCCTCCCAACTGTGCACAGCCGTAACTGAGGTCTGCCCAATGAACTGTGAGCCGAAGTGCTGCATGACCCTTCCAGGCCCACCCCTGAAAGACATCCTGCTGGCTCTCCTATGCGCTCTCTCATTCCTTAGTGACTAGCCAGGTGCCAAGACCCAGTAGCGCACGGTGAGGCTCTAGGGGATGGCGAAGCCACTGTGTGCAAAGGCATCTGAGCCCCGGAATGGCTGACTACATGGAGCCAAGGGCCCTGCCTTAGCCTCACTAACCTGCAGTGAACTGAGATATTTATGAAGAAATCATCCTTTATCATGTTAATCCACTGAGCTGCTCTGGCAATGCTTGTTACAATTGTCTATCCTGACAAACAGGGGTATCTTAGGGATGTCTCATGATGATCCATTTATGTTGCTTCTTTTATGGGGGTGAATGTGTATAACTTAAAGACATATTTGCTCAAAGCACATCTTAAAATACGTGCCTGAAAAGGAGAAGCTGGAAATACCCACATATGTGTAATAAGCTTCTATTTTAGAAAAAATAAATGACTTAGGTTTGATTGTTTTAATATAAGTCTCCTGTAATAGTCTTCAAAACTGATTTTAAGAAGCACTTTAAAAAGAAATGAAAAATCACTGGCAGCTTATAATGGGGCTTGGGGAAGAGGAGGAAGCAAAATAAAAAGATATCCAAAGTTACTTAAATTGATGCACATTCTTACATGTAGCTAGAAACGGATAGTACCTCATGTCAGCCTTTATAGTCTGTGGGTCCTCTCAGATGAGGTAACATGCTGTGAAAAAGAATTGCAAAGGAAATGACAAGAGCAGATGTTTGCTCAAGACAACTGGATATTTTCTGAAAGCATCAAAGCACACAGTCTACAAGCTATCGCCAGCCAGGCGGATGGTAGCTCGTCACAAACCTCTAGATTTGCATCTTGAACAAAGTTGGTCTCTTCAAGAGTAATCTCATTATACTCCATAATAAAAGAAAGTTACCTGCTTTCTGTGCCACCTTTAACTTAGATCGTAAATTACCCCATGCATGAAAACGTACGGTGCATGCCCATCTCAACCCGTGGCTACTTCCTTTACAAAGCACACACGCAACAGTCAGGCCCCTGATTGTGACGCTCAGGACCCAAAACTAGCAGCAGAAAGCCCTGTCACTCCCTTCTAAGGTTCACCCCATCCCTGTTAAAGGTCCACCATCCCTATGTTGCTTAGGAGTAGGGGGAATACAGAAAAATTCAATGTGGTTCAGTCCTCGTCTAATGCACTGAGTGCAGCAGAAGATCCACGAGCTTCTGAATAGAGACAGGGGATGACCCCGAAGTCCGGAATATACACTGAGGAGGCAGACTCATCCAGTTACCATGCCGGACATTTAAATGTGCCTCTCTGTGCCTCAGTTTCTTCAAATTATAAATAGAAATACTTCCTCATTGCCTGTTTATGAGGAGTAATACAATTAACACATGTTAAGCACTTTTGAAAGACCATCTGACACAAAGTAAACTCTGTGCCACCTGCTATCATCATCATCATCATTGGATCAAGTCAGGAAATAAAAAAGTAGGAGATAACCCAGTCCCTGATTTTAGTGGCAAATATAGATTCCTTGCTCTGTGGTTCTTTGAGGGTAGGTGGACCCTCCCTTCAGTGGCACACCTGCTAGACTGGACAGGATACTCGGAGTCAACAGTTCTTTGGTACCCCAATGTGGATCCAGACTCCAAAGGGCGTGTTGCATTTCTATGCCTGTGTAGATGAGCACCTCCCTCCTCTGCCAATACTCCCAAGCTGTAGGGCTCTCCCCAGACTGGGTGATACCTGAACCAGCTCTTAACCTCACTTACTCCCCCTTCTGGCCCAGAACCATGGGCTCCGGTCCTATTGTTCCATTGCTATAGCCTTCCTGGGACTTCTTTTCAGGAATTCATTGCCCTTCCCTGCCTCTGGGCCTGAGTCCATTCTCTTCCAGAACACACTAGAAGAGTTGGAAAGTATCTGCTCCTACCTCCCAGAAAAAAATCCCCAGGTTTTTATGAAAATTGATATATCACACAGCAGAGCTCTACAAAAATGAAGTAAGTTCAAAACAAAACAAAACTGTTAGTATAAGCCAGGTCAACCTCCCATTCCGAAGAAAATTCTGATGAAATCAAGACTGGCTACCCAAGATTTGCTCCAAGAGGGTTAGAAATAATTTGATTCTGGTATGCATGAGTAATGGGTCATTGCTCATAAAAAATACCGTTAAGCATTTAAAAATATAAATTTATATATTCTCTATGTATCATTTTCCTCTTTAACAAAATAAGATTTCCTCAAAGTGTATTTAATTAGTTATGTTCCAATTACTGGGTAATATAAAATCTTTAAAACATTATTTAAATACATATACAATTAGTAAACATACACACATATTTTAATATATTTAATATCTTATTTAATAATATAACTATATAAGTACATACATACTTATACATAATTACTGAATCACAAAAGTCAAATAACTTTAGCTAGTACCTAAATGTATTCAAGTAAAATATTTTAATATTAAATATATTATAATACATATACATATTCACATATTAATGAATATCAATATATAAGTTCAATAAGACAGTCTTTAAAATATTCCATAAACTTCCGTGGGTTTGGGTATGAGGTATATGACTACATTGAGAACATACTTAAAAAAAACCTGGGGCACCTGGCTGGCTCAGTCAATAGAGTGTGCAACTCCTAATCTCAGGGTCATGGGTTCGAACCCCACATTGGGCCCGGAGCCTACTTAAAAAACAAAAGCAAAAATAAAACAACTGCAACCACCGATATTCATAATTAACATATGCAAGCTATACAAATACAGAAACAATAACTGATTTGGAATTTTATTGCCTCAGAATAATAGAGGTTTTTAAATAGAGTTTTTGAATCTAAAGCAATTTAAATGAGAAATCTAGCTTTATTGAATTGGTACAGTGAGTTAAAAAAAACTCAATGAGATAAATTGCCATCTAGGTAGATGTCTCTGATACAGGCTTCTCCAATCTCCCACTAAAAAGCTATGAACACTAAAAAAGTAAAAAAGAGAAAAACAAGTAATATCAGCTAAAAAAAGTACTAGCAGCAAGCCTAAGTCCAGGATCTGGAGAGAATTTTTAAATGGCTTATGGTGGATTTAAAACAATACCTGGTGGAGTTCCTACAAAGCCCCCCCCCCAAAAATAAAATAGCCCCCCAAAAACCCTCCTACTCAACTGAAATGCGGTCAACAAAACTGTAGGTCCTCTCTCTGCCATTTGCCTTCTTAGACCCCATATCTGCCACCCAGTACCTTGAAGACATGACAGATTTTTGACAACCTAAAAACTGAGCAGCTGGGCATGGAGGCCAGCTGTGGGGTGTGGAGCAAGCAGTGTCTCGCTAATATTCTTTTATGTATACTTGAGTACAATCTCATCTAAGATGACAGTGCTTGCAGTCTGATGTGATTTACGAATTCAAAAACAAAGGGGCAGAGTTACCTCTAGCACATTAGGAAATGCACAAACCCCTGCAGACACACAGGGAAGTGGGCTGTGCACATGAACATCAATTCATTTTCAGAAATGCCGGGAAGAAAAGAACTGTTGAGACAGTGTCCCTGCACAGCCGTTGCCTTTTGAGGCAGCAAGAAGAATCTCTGTGGGCAACCACTGCCCTGCACAGCCCCACCCCTGGGGCTCCCCTTCACAGATCCAGTGCCCTGCCGTAAAACTCCTGTCCGCGCCCTTACTGACAGCACTGCTCGGGATGCTGTCTGTGCATAACCACTAATTTCCCTTTACTTCCTGAAGAAATACGGCCCCCGGCTGCTGGCTCACAGCGGGAGCAGAAGAAGAGATCCTACTGTAGAGCAGTCATGGTGCAGAAATGCAAAGCCTCCGAGATGCGAGCTCTGTGCACTCCCCTGTGGTCTGCGCAGTCCGTGAAAGACCAAAAGGAGTAGGGAGAGAATCACAGAGAAGCAACACACCCACACTGGCTCTGGAGAGGCTGTCCCTGCTACACAAATGCACAAACAAAATAAAAACACGTATTGCCTCTGGAAAACGCTTCAAAACAAGGAAAAAGACCTTGATTCTGAAATGTCGTAGGAAGAGAAGACCTTTGAAAACATTTCAGCAGCAGCACTAGATGAACGTCTTAGAAAACAGGAGACAAGAGCCTCTTACACTGTTGGTGGGAATGCAAGTTGGTACAGACACTTTGGAAAACAGTGTGGACGTTCCTTAAAAAGTTAAAAATAGAGCTACCCTATGATCCAGCAATTGCACTACTGGGTATTTACCCCAAAGATATAGACGTAGTGAAGAGAAGGGCCATATGCACCCCAATGTTCATAGCAGCATTGTCCACAATAGCTAAATTGTAGAAGGAGCCAAGATGCCCTTCAACAGACGACTGGATTAAGAAGATGTGGTCCATATATACAATGGAATATTACTCAGCCATCAGAAAGAACGATTACCCAACATTTGCAGCAACATGGACAGGACTGGAAGAGATTATGCTAAGTGAAATAAGTCAAGCAGAGAAAGACAATTATCATATGGTTTCACTCATTTATGGAACATGAGAAATAGCAGGAAGATTGGTAGGAGAAGGAAGGGAAGAATGAAGGGGGTAAAGAGAAAGGGGAATGAACCATGAGAGACTATGGACTCTGGGAAACAAACTGAGGGCTTCAGAGGGGAGGGGGGTGGGGGACTGGGATAGGCCGGTGATGGGTATTAAGGAGGGCACGTATTGCATGGTGCACTGGCTGTTATACGCAAATAATGAATCATGGAACATTACATCAAAAACTAAGGATACACTGTATGGTGACTAAGATAACATAATAAAAAATTATTATTAAAAAAAAAAAAGAACAGCATTAATGATGTGAGAGCCTAAAACATAGGAAGTCTTACACAGGCTGCTGGGCCCTGTAAGATAAGTCCCCTGGCTACTTGTCACTCTTCCCAGTACCCGCCCCCCCCCCCCCCCCCCGCCCCCTACCACCCGGCTCTCCTTGCTGCATCGGAACCATGCAAACCAAAGGTTATTTCCTGAGGTGATCCTGAGGTCCTGAGGTTCGTATCCTGCTTCACTCGGGTCCCCGGACACAGGTGCCCTCTTCAGAAAGGCTTTTCCTGTTCCACAGCAGCTTCCTTCACTCTCTAGTGCCCTCCCCTGCTTTAAAGGAGGCAGATTGTTCACAGCACTGGAGCCCAAGGTCAGTCTCTCAGAGTGATTGAAGGCCTGAGTTCCCACCCTGGATCTACCACTTCCTGGCTGTGTGAGTTTAAGCAAGTTACTTACTCTCTCTTTGCTTTATTTTACTCATTTAGTACTGAATGTAACTGACGTTATTTGCAACTGGACCGAGCCCCAGTAGCCCATAGCCTCCACACCCCGTAATGGCTTTCTTCTCTCCTTCCTTCCCCGTCTCAGTTCTTCACTCCTTTGCCAGTCCTCCCTGAGATCCCTTCCCACTTAAGCTATTTGCAGGCAAATGCTACTGTCAGGGTTTGCCTCTGACGACCTTTGAAACCTACATTATAGGGTAATTGGGTAGATTCAATGAGTTGATACAAGCAAGTACTTAAAACAGTACCTGGAACAGACCAAGCATTCACCAAGTATTAATTTTATTAATTCATTGTTATATTTCAGTGCCTAGAACAATGTCTGGTAAAAGGTACCTGCTTAATGAACACTTTGTGGATGAATAAAAAGAGGATAAAGGACAATAGTATGAGAGAAAGGGAAAATGAGAGAAATAAAGAACTGTAAGAAAAAAAAATATGTGTCAGGTCTATTATAATTCAAATTGGAGGGTAGTGAGGGCCCGAAACAGCATGACGAAAAACCATGTTAAGAATACAGAAGCAGAATTAGAGGCTATTCCTGAATAGAAAGAAAAGAGACAAAGAGGTGAAAGTGACCAGAATGAATATGATGAATGGGGAGGGCAAAGAAGAAAAATCAAAGCTAAGAATTTCAGGAGTTCCTAAGGAAGAAATCAAAAGTTCTTTTTAGGAATGGTAATAATAACCAATGGGAGAATAGGCTAAATATATATATTTTTTTAATGGGAGGGGAAGGGGGACTAAATATGCAAAGAGTCATTTCTACTTTCTTCATCCACTTCACAGCTCTCCACAAAAAAGAAAGCACCTATTTGGATGGAGCCCAGGACATTCTTTGGCCCATTGTACTAACGGAAAAAGGAGGTTGGTTCCTCCTCTTCAAAAGAAAGGAAGCCTACCAAATGCTCATTTCCCATTTCCACATAGTGGGAGCCTACTGGAGCTTGGCCCTTTGGGGAAGCTGCTATCATCTGTGTGACTGGCTGGGTATGTGAACCCTACGTAAGCAGGTAACTTCACTAAGCCCCACAGTATAAGCTGTATTTTCCAGTTTGGAAATCCCATACTTGGAGGATACTGAGGACTGGAATAGTCCAAAATAAAGTACTGGAATAGTCCAAATTACATGCGATTACCTTATTTTACCTGTGATTCTTCCCCATCCAAGATCTCAGAGATAAGAATTCAAGCCCTGAAATTCCAGAGAATCCCTAACACCTTACACCTAAACAAACTCTGGCAATTATTTTTAGAATTACAAGGATCAGAAAGGAAATGTCTCTCAAGCTTTGAGGCAAAACAAAAGACCTTAACTAAAGAGTTAAGGCTAAGAAAATCAGACTGTTTGGGGATATCTCTACTGCGTTAAATGTCAGAAGACAATGTAACAAATCTAAACAATTCTGCAGTGAAAGTCCAAGACCCATGGGTTTTATCCAACTAAGCTAAGGGAAAAGAAATACAGTCTTAGATATATAAAAGTTTAGAAAGACCATCTTTCTACTGAGGAAGTTCAATAGGAAAAACAAAACAAAACAAAACATATAAGACCAAATGGGAGCTGAAACAAAAGCAAAGACTTATGAATAAGGAAGTAGTAATGCAAGAGCAATGTTTGAGTCTCTTCTATTAGCTCAGATGGGGATCTAAGGCTCATGGAACTGGCTGAGAAGATTAGCAACAGATCTACACATAAACAATATATATGTCAAAGAAATGGCTTTGGCAATGAACTGATTTAGAAGCAGGAAGAAGTTGTGATCAAAATGAAGGCTGTGTAGCTTGAGCAGAGATTTGAAAATAAAAGAGGGAGACCTAAATGGATAGAAAATACAAAATAAGAACGTCATGGGAGTTGGAAAATGCATGAGCAAAGATCCAAGATATGGGATGAAGGTCAATTTGTACCATAATAAATATATAAATAAATAAATATAAATATATAGTGGGATTAGAATTCCAAGAATCACTCTAGGGATATTAGAACGCAAATTTGCAAAAGTGAATTGGGTGTCGATCATGGAGAACCCTGGTTGTGAGTCCAGGAAATTTATAAATCTTCTTGTAAATAATGCAGAACTGAATGAAAACTTTTGAGTATAAAAAATGGAGTGGCTAAGGAGCATTAACCTGCACTGTCTATACAAGAAGCAGGCAGGATAGAAAGCTATCACAATAGTATTAAAAGGAGAGAGGGGAAAACGGAAGAAATAGTATGATGGAAAATACAATAGCTGGTAGGTATTTAAATGTGAGGCTCAGTATGGAGAAAGAGGCTACTCAGAAGTATCAAAAACAGGGTAATGTGGAGGTTACTAATTGAATTATAAAATTAAGGAAACAGGTGTACTTTAGGTACAAAACACAGAAGAACTGATGTTATCTCTTAGCTATGTACATTTGAGGGTAATAGCTATGCAGTTAATTTAGTTATCAAACTTATCTTTTGATAATGACATATAATGTCTCCTGTCTTGAATATAATCATTTAATAAACACTATAATATTTTATTGATGAACATGGTTAAAAGCTACAATTTAAGTTATATATCTATGCTTATATTTTAAGGAAAATAAATTTTTTAAGATTTTATTTATTTATTTGAGAGAGAGAGAGCACGAGCAAGGGGAGGGGCAGAGAGAGAAGCAGACTCCCCGCTGAGCAGGGAGCCTGACCCCAGGACCCAGGGATCATGACCTGAGTGGAAGGCAGACACTTCACCAACTGAGCCACCCAGGCTCCCCAAATAATTCTTTTTAGAATTCACTTATCTCCTTAAAGGGACCTCAAAAAATGTAGGTTTTAGATTATGCTTTCATATTAAACCAAATTTGCCAATGGGAAAGACACCTGTAAAAGTAAAAATGATTTTATCATTCTTTAACCATGTGCTCTCCTAACATTCTGCTGTTAAGGCTTAATACTGATTAACTACATTGAGATCACATTTGATTAGGTCTGACACCTTAGTCATTATCAGCAGGTTATGAAAAAAACAATGGACATCCCAAGAACTTACTGTAGAACTAAGTTAGGTGTAGACCCAGATTTGACCTAAATATTTACCCTTTAGCTTCAATCATCAGAAATTTGAAGAATTACTTTATGGGTTTCCTCATTTCTATTTCCACCTGCTACCTTACAATACTTTTCTAATCCTTCATGTCTAAACTTTTAACTAGAAGAAATTGCAGGAACATTGCCCAGATAGTCTCAATGGTAGTAGACAGAGGAGAAATAAATTCTATTCCAGAAATTTATCGTTTGAATTTAGGCATTCACTGACAAATTTTTATTATCAATATGGACTATTTCTAGGTATCCCAATCTTCTACTGAAGATTTCTTTATTTAAAACACAGTATTTTCATATTCCACAATCTCACTCATACCAGTAATAAGATATTAGAAGCACTCAAATTTAGATTAGTTTATTTCACTAAGTATATGCACGATCATTATATAATCCTGGGATTATGATAAATGCATATATATTCGAATAAGTTATGAATACAAATATTTTCCCAGACACAATGAGAATACATTATTTTCTCATTTTCTCTGTCTAATAAATGTTTGTAAATAGAAAATAACTCTAAATAATCAATTAGGTATATCATTTGTATTACTAAAAACAGAGTGTTTTCTTTTTAAATGAGGTCTTCTTAGTGCAATACTGTAAACGCTTCTTCTACATAATAGGTAATACACATTTCCTATTTCGGCCCTAACTTCATTTGACATTAGACAAATCGTCATAACATATAAAGTCTAGGAATTACCACCAAAAGCCTAATTAGTTAAATGTGTCAGAAGTTATTTCTTTTATATAGTCATTAACCAAACTTAGTAGGTAGACAGAACAAATACCATCATGTTTTTTCACCATGTTAGGTATTAATATAATTTAAAATAAACTAACTTAAAGTATTTAATTTAATTTAAACTGAAAAACTGTAGATAGGTTATTAAGGATGATAAAAGACCAATTGTAAAAAAAAAAAAAAAGCTGTAAAAATTAAAAGCCCCATTAAGAAATCCAAGAAATTATGTAATTAAGTCTTCTGTTTCTATTCGGAGTAATAGCAACTATCTCTAAGTTATCTAAGAAAAATTCAAAGTCTCTAATGAATGAATTCTTTTTAGCCTCTTGAATATTACATGTTGTATGAGCTTCACTTTGAGAGTTAGTAGTAAAATCTCCCCATATTCTAATTTAAAGGAAGATATATTAATGAAGTCTTTCTCTCTAGCTAGCTACGATGACCTAAATCATGAAGGAAAAAAGCACGTTTTTCTTTTGTTTCATCAAAAATATTAATATAGCATTAGAGGGCTTTATAAAATTCAATTTTAAAATTTACCCATCTTACTTTGTGCAATTCATTTGAATTACTATTTCTGTTTAGTTGAAAGCCTGATCAAATACGTTATAGGGAAAAAAATTACTTTAATAAATTCATTAACAAATTAAAGGACAAAATTCATAGTGATTATGTTTTCAGAAAAATTTTAAATTTAAAAATAGTTTTTAGCACAGTCAACAGTAACTATCAGAGATCAACATAGCTTTATATCCTCTCCAAAGGTAAAGGTACTCTCTTCAATGTTAAGGTCAAAACAAAGATGCCCAGTATTATAATCAGTGTTGCATGTCATTCTGGACGTCCTAACCAATGTAATAAGACAAGTAAAAGAAATAAGGTAAATATAGAGAAGGAAGAGACAAAATTATGCTCATTTTCTAACATGAATGTGTACTTGAAAAAAATAATTGAATCATCTGAAATTCTACTAGAAGCAATTAGGTAGTAAGTAAAAGTGCCACTTACAAAATCCTTATGTAAAAAAATCTTCATAACTTCCTAATACACTTCCAATAATCACCTTAAAATACTATGGGGAAGAGATCCCTTTAATAATAACATCAGCAAATATAAAATGCTCATAAATAAACTTAGAATTTTCCAGAACTGTATTAAAAACTGGTAATATATTACTGAGAGCCGCACATAAGTTGAATAAAGATTTTGCATTACGACCTAGTATAGATACAGTATTCCCTCCAAGCTGATTTGCAAATTCAGCCCATTTCTAAAGGAAACCCCAATTCAGTTTTTTGAAGGAACTTTATACAATGTACCCAACTACACAAGAATAAAGCCAATTTTGAAACCCATACTAATGGCAACTTATTCTACCGGATATTAACATATATTAATTCAACAACAATATTTAACACAGAAGTTGTACTAGCACACACACAAAAATGGATAGTCAGATCAGTGGAATAGAAAATTCATAAACAGAACCAGAAAATGTCATAATATAGCAGATGATTAAAACGGCCATTTCAATCATTGAAAAAATTGAAGGCTTTTTCTATAAATAATGTTGGATGTTGGCTATACATAAATTAAAAAGTTAGATGTCTACCTCATATCTTACAATAGAAAATGAAGATGAATTCAATACTTTATTATAAGACTGAATCGTGAAAAAGCTAAAAGAAAAAATATTTTTTAATAACTCTGAAAGTATAGTATATCTGTTTTTGTCTAGTTTAAAACTAATTTCCTAGTTGAAAGACCGCAGTGTGAACAAGACATAATGGAGAATATAAACTCGGCAGATGTGAGTAAAACGAGAGGGCTTATTGAGATCTGCACCCCTAGAGGCAGTGGTGAGAAACAGTCTCCAGCAACCTCAAAAAGAAAGACTTTTCGTAGTCAGTGTCCAGGCAGTGATTGCTGCATACCAGCTAAGCATGTAGGAAAAACAGAAATGGTATGGAAGTAGGCACCACGAGGTAGTTGTATGTCTAGGAGAAAGGCTGGGTTCATCTCACTAGACCAGACAAGAAATAGCATTCCATAATTCTAATGGCAGAGATCAGAATACGTGCATGTGTGCATGCATGTTTCTGTTTGTTCCAGAGAGAGGAGCAGAAGGCTATTTCCCTGCCTCCTGGAATTAACTCAGAGTAGCCATGCCTCCTACGAGTGATCAAACATTCACAGGCTAGCCCCTACCTGTACAAGTGACACACAATCCTTTGAAATTGCTTCACTAAAATCTAATTACATTCGTGTAACTCCAATATAACATTGACCTTAATTCCGACTATTGTATTATAATAAATTTGCATCATTTGACTTGTGACTTGAGGTACTCAGATTCCAAATAATTTAGTTGAGAGTTTGGAGTACAAAAAGAAAAGCCTCATGGAAAGGTAGTATTTTTGGATAACCCAGGCCTCTCCCAGGATTTTTGCACAGGGCTGCCAACACACATTTCTAGGCATAACACAAAGACAGAAGGTAGAGAAAAAAATCTTGATAGATGCTACCTTATAATTTGTTTAGATTGTTGTAGGACAAGTAACACCATATATGAAAGAATGAACAATACAAATAAATTTGTAAAATATATGCCAGATCAAGGGTTAATGTATGCAGTCTAAAAGACTTCTTCTGAATCAATAGGAAACAGGGGAATACCCAAAATAGGCAAATGAACAAGCAATTTGCAAAAAAATAAATATAATTGGCTAATTAGTATATAAAAACTTGAAAGCTCATTAGGAATAAAAGATATGCCAATGAAAATAATAAATTTTACCTCTGACATTGATAAAGATGAAAAATAATAATAATACCCAGTTTTGAAAATGTACAAAAAGATAGGTCAACTTACCCACTACTACTGTGTGTGTAACAACGTAGGGCAATTTGATAAAATCTATCAAGAATCTTAAAGGCAGCGGTTACACATCTAAGAATTTTTCTTAAGAAAATAATTGAACAAGTAAACAGATTGTCATCATCTTTTTCCTATACAAAGGACACTGTGTTATTATCAAGAATCCAATGAATTATTTATTTTTCAGAATGAAACCTGTTCAGCATTATAAAGCCCTGTCCCTACAGGATATTCAAATCAAGAAAATGCAAAGATCCTTTTTTAGATGGCACCCACAATTCAAAAGCTCTAATCACAAGCACAAAGAAAGGCACAGAGTACAAGACACAGATGGAGACAACGTGAGTCCCATTTGTGCACCTGCGGGGAAATGGGTTCTCTGGAACACTGAAGAGCTGGAGGCGGAAACAGGGACACCTGGGCACTAACTGCCTGTCTTTCCCTGGGTGGGAATGAAGCCTTGCTGATGCTAAATTTGATTCAAGAACCAGAAGAGCCCAATATTTGTATACAGTACCTTAAATGGAAGTGCACACAGATTGTTAATGTTAAGTTCTTCCAGAAGGCAGATGTAAGCTCTGGGTACAAAAGACTCGTGGCTCAGCACAAATCGAGCATTTTCACACATGGAGCACCACTCTGCCTCGTATGGGCAATAGCAATGGCAATTCTGTGATCTATTTGGGAACCAGGGACCAGGAAGGCCTAGGCCAAAATGTGCTGTGGTAAATCAGAAACAACCTCATGGACAACATGTGTGCACATACGGGCTCTTCTCATTACTTGGAAATGTGCAACACCGTTGCAACTGTGCACCTATTGGAATTCTAGCTCATCTTCAACTGCTTAAACTATGTGTAAACAGAACCCCCAAAACAGGATACAAAAATGTCCTAGACTTTGTAAACATAACCCAGTGAACCAAGCAAAAGCATTTCCATTTGCCATGTTTGATATATTCAGCCCGTCCTGTAATTTGGACAAGGTCATTCATTAATTATGTGTGTCAATGTTATGAGTCTATAATTGCAATCTGGATGTTTTTATGTTCCTCCCATTATATTTAGGAGATAAAGTGTCCTAAATATTTCTAACCTTTGCTACTCTTTATCCTCTGAGGCTACATGATGTCAAAATATCTTAACAGAAATGAAAAAGTGCAGTCCATCACTACTTTAAATAACTTTTCTATAGGAAACCCAATACGCTCATAGTTGTAAATATCCAAAGATTTGTCTGACTGGGAAATGTTGTCATTACAGCAATGCTGTCAAGTTTCTTAGAGATTCAGAATTATGTCCCAACTTAGTACTATTTCAATATAATACAGTCTTTCTCATTTTCCCTCTAAAGATAACTGCTCACATTATACTAACTTTAACACTAGACTAAATATTCACTAGCATTTAATTTTCCATTCCCTTTTTGACCAATGGCCAGACTTACAAAACAGCTATTTCCAATGCCCATTAATTTTTTTATACACTTAGCAAATATTTATTGCATAGTACTTAGCTAAGCACTAAACCAAGCCATGAGAATATCGAGTCAAAAAGTCATGACTCCTATGCTCAAGAGAACTGTAGTCTAGGTAGAGGCAGACAAGTAAATGTGCAATTCACCTGCACATAGGGAGTGTCACCTTCTGATTAAGGGACATGGAGGAGGAACATTAAAATCAGACTGATGCAAATGAGGATGGGCTCAAGTCTAGGAAGGTTTTCCAGAGGTGACCCTTGAGCTGAGTTTGGAAATGAAGAGGAAAAGGTGATATGTCAAAGACAGGAGTGAGAATTCTCTAAAAAAAAAAAAAGGTTGAGGGGACAACATGAGGGATCACAAAGATGTGATAGAGCATGATCAATTTATAGAATCACAGCCCAGCACAGTGCAAGTGAAGGGCACTTGTGGAAAAAAGAAAAAAAAAAAGAACATTTTCAGGGAGGATGTGATATGCTAAGCCAAGGATTCTGGATATGATGCTAAAAACTGCTGGGAGCCATTTAGTAACTTTAAGCAAGAGAAAAATGTGATGAGATAAATGTTTTGAAAACAAGCCCTCTGGCTGCTCTGTGCACTGAAAAGAGAGCCAACTTGAAAGAGGGAAATGGGATGGTATTGCAATAATCCAGGCAAGAAATTTTAATGGCTTCAATTAAGGTAGGAGAGATCTAGGGGAGAGAACGGATTTAGAATGTATTTCAGTACTGGCGAAACACTGTATACAGGGAAAGAAAGGAGTCTAAACTGATTCTAGATTTCCTGATTTGGAGGACTAGGTGGACTCTGTTTAACTCACTAAGATGAGAAAGTCAAGCAAAGGAATAGGTTAGAGTGAGAAATGATAAACTTAATTTTGAACTTAATGAGTTCAAGATCCAAGTGCATTGGCGCAGAATGCAGCTGGATAAGCAAAAGGTCTAGGTCAGAGAGATGGCACGTAACTATATAGAAGAGGTAATTGAAGCCACGGGAGCGGTCAAGGTTATAGTGTTGGGGTGGCAGGGGATGTTATGCAGAAAGAACAAAGGTACAGCATAGAACCCTGTGAAATCCTAAACTGAGGGGAGAGCACAAGGCAGACCACAAATAATTGTCAGAGGAGCAGATGAGGAAAAGGAGGAAGAGGAGGAGAAGAGGAGAGCCAAAGAGGCTGATGAAGAAAAACTCCAAAGAAAGTTAAGTGTTTCAAATACTTCAAAGAGGCCATTTAGGATGAACAAGACAAACGTTCACAGCCCTTAGCAATGTGGTAATCAGATCTGAAGGAAACACTGGTAGGAGGTGAAAGGAAAGGAGAAGCAACCAGATTCCAGAGGCTAAGGAGGGAAACAGGCAGTGTGGACATAGTGTCTATCAATTTTCCAAATAGTTGTCAAAGGAAGGAAAGAAGGAATAAGACATGTTCCATATCAACCACTAATTTGAAAATAACTATTTTCATAACTTATTTTTCCAAATGCGTAATCTTGGCAACATCCTTTTCCAATAGAAATGAAACAGTTTTGGAAACAGTTTTATGGAAACAGAAGATAAACTCCTCCCACTTTCTATTCTGATGCCAAAAGTTGCAATAAAATCGCAGCAATAGGAGGAGCCGTGGTTGGGAACTGGAGTGAATCCTCTTGAAGTTCCCTGCCAAAGTTATTCAAAATCGTCTCACACACATACCTGCCGTTCACGCAAAACATGATATAGCCTTCAAGAGCGTAAATCTGTAATATTCACTTCACTGTATCTTACATTGCTTTTAAGATCATGGTGTCTTTTGCTTAGCCACCTAATATTTAACACTGGTGTTTTAGAGTAGCTCTTCCCAAGAGATTTAAACCATTGCTCTCAATGTCCCTAGAGAAACTTCCTCTCAGCATTCCCTTTGCAGACTGCTAATTCTCCCACAACCGCTTTATATAATTACTTATAGTTTTACTGATGTTTGTTTCTAACTCTAGTTTAATGAGCTATAAATTATTAATAATTATGCTAACTTACATTTATATAGCATTGTTCACCCTGAGAGATCCCAAAGCACCTTTCCAAAATATACACGGCTCACATAAATAAACGCCAGGCAACGTTAAGGATGATGAAAACCACCAGTCACACAACTAACATGCTGTTTACCTAGCTCCTGAACAATAAAGATGCTTCACAGGAGCCGAGCTGATATCAATCATAGGAGAGGCTCCACCGAACACCAAGCCACAGGCTGATATCATCTCTGACTATTAACATAGACCATTTTTTATTCACTAGGATATAACTCCTATCAAGTCAAATTGAATTAGTTTTGCCAAAAAGATCAATGGCCGTTTAAAAATGTTTGAATAAAATGCAGGTACTTTACACATACTTTAAAAAAAAAAAAAAAGTCTGTCTTCCTTAAACTAAGCTTTTACTGCGAAACAGGGAACTCTATGCTAATAGCTGACATGAAAGGTGGCTCCCGGGTCACAAATCTAGACTCAAATAAGCACTCCTTCCATGACCTTGAACAAATCATTTATACCACCTATCTTAGTTCGATAGGTCTGGAAAGAAAACTCTATTATCTCTGACTCAAACTCAGCAATTTTGGATTTGAAAGATCAGGAAAGTATGCTCAAAGATTCCCCTAGCCACAGATGATTTCTGTAGAGCAGAATGTGAGATGCCTCACATTCTTTCAGGTGGGTACACAAACCAGCCATAATACCTGGTAAATTCAATTTTTAAGCAGGGTTACTGTTAGAGTGAAAATAAAGAACTTCCCAATTGGCCATCAATAAATCACCAGTTAAATAAAATTAATTTTTTTTCAAGAAAATACTAAGGAAAATACTAAGGCAAGGTTAAACATTTTCCACCCTGATTAACATCTTCCTACAGTAAAGGACATAAAATCTTAACTTTTACTATAAAAATGAGAAGTTGAAAGTGGGGGAAGTTAGGACTTAGTGATAAATAAAACCAGTTAGGGCAACTGATTAGTCCTTTATGTAGAAAATGATAGCAAGTATAAAACTTACATTTGCCTATATGGTAAAACTTTATTTGTACAGATTAAATAGAGAAGTGATAATTATTATTATTATTGAGGACAAAGTATATACTAGACAATGTGCTAAATGTATTATATGTTTTATCCCAGGGTCCTCATAACTACTTTATTAAGTAGTTGTAGTAGAGTTTTATTTGTTAACAAGATATCCCGATACATTCCCAAATTGCTAAATTTTCAAATATGGAAATTTGTATGGTTTAAAACCACATTCATGTTTAATTCAATTGTTTCCTGTGCATATCTTCACAGTGTAACCTATATTTCTGGTTTAAAACCACATTCATGTTTAATTCAATTGTTTCCTGTGCATATCTTCACAGTGTAACCTATATTTCAATTTGCACTCAAGCTTGATTTTCTTTGAGTTGTTTCGCAAAGATGACAGCATTTACTGAAACAGTTTCAGGAATCACTTTCTCTAGTCTCTGCATATAGAACTTACAGCAGAATCAGTCATATCTTGGCTCTGAACCAGTATAGAATATGACATTCTACTTTTTAATATATGCTAACCTTCTCTATCTGCTAAGAAACATGACTTTATCAGATTTCCTCTCATTTCTTTTCTTTTCCATCATCATCACCAGCAGCTGACTTTCTTTTCAAGCTCATTTTTAAATAAAGAGATAGAGATTTCTATAACTTCAAAAGAAATTGGCAGAGTTGATTATGCTCAGTCATTAACTAAGGAATTCATTTCTCTGAAGACTGTGGTTTGCCACACACCATGGATCTTGGAAGTTGCTCTCAAATGGAGAGACACGGGAGTGATAGACCCGCGAATAACAAGGGTGAGTTTTATTGTACCTACATTTACATAGGAGAAAGCTGAAGCTCAGTAAAGCTAAGTCACATACCCTGCCACAGGTCTAGTAAAGGAGAGGGCCTTTCAACCGAGGTCTGAGAAACTCCAAGCCTGTTTTCTCTCTTCTACGACACAGCATGTCCCAGCCAGTCTGGTGTAGTGAATGGTCTGAGTTGTTGAAACTACTTTAATAAAAACTAGTTTTACCATAATTTTGATTAGAACAAAAAAATTTTAAAGTCTGACTCCTGGCCTTGATTTGGCAACTAACCAGTTGTCAGGTTTTATAGAGTCATCTTAACCTTTCTGGTATTCAATTTCTTCACTATAGAAATGAACAACTTGTGAGGTTTTAATGAGCTCCGAGGTCCTATAGTCTATAAAAGCATTGCTAAATAGATTCGCTGCCAGAAAAAGCCGTGTATGTAATTGCGTACAAGTATATGCTGCAAGGTAATTAAGAATTGTTGTTGTGTTGTTTTTCATTTAATTTGGTCAAATGCCCCTCATGCAATTGGATTGCAATATTATGTGCTTACTAAGCACTTGTGTTGTAAACATTTTAAGAATGAACGTCAGTTTATTCCACACCTACAACACCCTGATTTTAATTTGATAGGTCTAAACTTAAGCTGTTTTACTATAATATTTGAGCAATGCATACTGAATATAAGTGGGCTCCACAACAGAACGGGGTATATTCAGTTATAGTTCTCTTTCTCTTCACATAACTAGGGAATAATGCTTCAGATTCATACAATTTCCTTACCCATCTCTTGATATCCATCTAAATTATCTTCTAGCCCAGTGTTTCTCAACCCAGGCTACACATAATAACCACAGTAAATGGAGAACTGAAATAAAGAGGATGTATTGAGGCACAATGACACTACCTAACTTGCCAAAGTTATAAAGCTGAGAATAAAGCTAATGAAATCTGGCGCTGAGATCAGCTTTTTACCACTGCACTATACTGCCTCAACCAAGCAGCTTTTGGAAAACAGATTACTGGGAACCACCTGGTACTTCCTGAATCAAAATTCCAGGAACATGTCTGTGTGTGTGTCTGCATATGTGTTCGATGTTCCCAAGTTGCTCTAATGGGGCTGTTTCCAATGCACGGAAATCACTTAACTAGAGTACCAACAAAAGAGAAAAAAGACTCCATTTGCCAATTGGAAGAAATCAGTGTCCAAGCATTTGGTCTTCTGATGAGAGAGGCCTGCCCCACAATAGCCTTGCTTAACTCAGAGATGCACATAATATGGCTGCAAGGACATGTAATTGTGTAAGCATCAGTTGCTTTCCTTTCTGTTTACCCTAAGAAAAAGCCAGGATTTTTTCTTGTGACTCTAATTCCAAATGCAGGAGAGCTGAAATGTCCTCAGGAAATAAGACCAGTCCAACACAAGCTGACAGCATAATGTCATGAAAAGAACTAAGGCTTTGCAGGCACAGCCAACAGAAGCTAAAATCCTAGCTTTGTCATTTGTGAAAGCACATGAGTACAGGCAAATTATTTCAATCTCCCTGTACCTTAGTTTCCTTAGTTATAAATAGAGAATGTAAGTATAGGACCTACTTCCCTTCCACAAGACTGTAGGAGGCAGGATGGCATGAGAGTTAAGAGTGGATTAAATCTCAGCTCTGCCACTTACTTCTCTGAGATGAAGTTCCTCACCTATGAAATGGGGATTCTAAGGCTGTCAACCATAGAGTCGTGAGGAGTAAATGAGATGATGCATGCATTATTACTATTAGTATTGGGATTGCTGCAATGATTAAATCAAACCTTTGTAATGAAACTAATCCAGTAAAGGATTTTTAAATATTACGTTCTCATTTTTTAATCTCATCTCTAGGTAGAACGTCAGGAGAAAGCATCCACACTGGGTATGCTCAGAAACCCACATGCCACCAGAGATTGAAAAAGCAAGAATGAAGAGCACCTTGAAGGCATGTTTCAGAACTGTAAAATGGTCCTAAAATAGTATCTAATTTCCCTTGATCTGGTATTTTTAAAATACCCAGGTGGAAAACAATAAGAGGTTTTTCAAAAAAAATTAAAAATAAAACTATTATGTGATCCAGCAATTCCACTTCTGGGTATATACCTGAAGGATATGAAATCACTGTTTCAGAGAGATACTTATGCCCCCACGTTCACTGCAGCAGTACTTATATTAGCCCAGACATGGAAACAACCTAACCATCCACCGATGCATAAATGCATAGAGAAAATGTGGTATATATGTAATATATAATGGAGTACTATTCAACCTTAAAAAAGAAGGAGATCCTGACATTTACAACAACACGGATGAAACTTGATGTTAAGTGAAATAAGTCAGAGAAAGAAAGAAAAATACTGTACAATCTTACTTGTATGTGGCATCTGGAAAAAACAACACTCACAGAAACAGAGGTGATCGGTGGTTGCTAGAGGCAGAGGACGGAAGGGGTGAAGGTGGTCAAAGGGTACAGATATCCAGTTATAAGATGAGTTAAGTTCCGAGGGTGTAACGTACATCGAAGTGACTAAGTTAACAGTATTGTATAATATTTGAAAGTTGCTAAGAGAGTAGATCTTAAAAGTTTTCAATACACACTGTTGGGATTAATGTAGAGCATGAAATCAGCGATAATACCTGGCGTGCTAAAATGTAACACGGAAGCTCCTGGGGGCGATGGAAGGTTTTAGAGAAGGGCATAGGCCTTTGAAATGCCAAGGCCTGCGTAACCACTCTGCCATAGGAATGCGACCGGGAGCTGCCTTCCCGGAAGCTTTCTTAGCCCAAACAGCCTGTGACCTAAGAGATGTAGGCATTGTCCCCTAGGCTATGTTTAGCAGAACTCCTAGAACATGCAGATTAGTGTATCCTATGTTTCTGGTAAACAGATCCTCCTAGTTCTAGTAAGACCCCTTATCACACATCAGTGCTTGAGAAACAGTGATAAAGATTTATGATTATCCTGAAGCAAAAATAAAGGCGAGAGCAAAGAAGAGGAAAGGGTCTTCCTCTCTAGCGTTGACCCCTTTGCCTTCTCCTCTCTTTCACAGCGAAGTTTGGAGTAATCTTTCATCTGTCGGTAAAGGGATTGCTGGCCATTCCCAGCGGCACAAACAAAACTATTTGAGGTGATGTTAACTAATCTTACTGTGGTCATCACTTTGAAATATATACATACTTCTGCTATCATAGTCCCTACCAGAACCATGCATGCCACTACTTAAAAGATCACCCTCCCAACTACCTCCCACTGTGTCCCACTGCGAACTTATCATTATCAAACACACCAAACATATGCTCCTTGGTGCCTACACTCTTGCTCTTTCTTCTGCCTAGAATGTAACCCACAAACCATATCTTCACCCAGCAAAATCCACCTTACTCCTAGAAGACCTGACCACAAGCTATTTGTCCTTTCCCAAGGTTTCCCAGTCAGAATGCATCATTCCCTCCACTGAGCTCCCATAGAACAATTATTTGTGTATACTTCCATTACTAATCCTAGTCACAAATCCATTCTGATGTATCTCGATAATTGGCAATTTAGAGTAGTTGGCTTTCCATTAGATTTCAAGTTTCCTAATGAAAGGGAATTTATCTTACATATCTTCATTTTTTCCCACAGAGGCTGAACTGCTCTCTTGCACCAATGGATATTCAACACAAATTTGTTGAAATAATATGTATGCATTGCAGACTCCCATGGCCATGGATAGAGTTCCAAACAAAACCCATCTCAGTCATGTGGTACCTGCTATGATGCCCTTAACTCAGCGTATGGCAGACACTAAATGAAAATGTGCTCTGAAAAATAAAGCATAAAGTCTTTAACATCTGAAAAATAGACTAGTGCAAAACTGAGTCTAGGTTATATGTAGTAAAATTTCAGCGAAAAGATGCAATTAATTAGCAGTTTAAAAAGTCATTCTCTCATATAAAGACTTTATAGTTTAATATATTATAATGCAGATCCAATAAAATGTCTACTATTCCATTTTTAAATATTTGAAGACATAGAGGGTAATGTCCCAGGAACATAGACTGATTTTCACTGCATGTGCTATGAAAATTATCCACTGTTCATATCACACCTTACACTGACCCTTCTGACAAGTTTTTAAAACTATACTAACTTATACTTCAATCATAATCTTATAGGAAAAGGAAGGAGAGGGGAAGGGAAGAGAGGGAGGGGAAAGGAGAGGATGAGCAGGAAGGGAAGGGAAAGGACCTGGAGTGAAAATGAAGAGGAAATCCAACCATGACTCAACATAACATTTTCTCTACCTTGGTATTCCTTAAAGAAATTATACCAACAAGGGGTACTGAAATTTTTTAATGAAATAATGTTTGAGCTGCTTCTCTAACAGTATCATTTGCCTACATGTTTTTACAATACTTTTTCTTCCTCTTTCATTGGATAATACTTACGGAGAGATATTATTTAGAAGAGTGGCTCTCAGTGTAGCCCACAGACCCCTGGGTGGGCTCCCCTTTCAGGTGATCCACCAGGTGGAAACCATTTTCATAGTAATATTAAAGTTGTATTTACCTCTTCCACTATATTGATATTTGCACTGATGGTTAAAAAAAAAAAAAGCAATGGTAGGTAAAACTGCTGACATCTTACCACAAAGAAGACAGTATAGCCGAATTATACCAGTTATCTGTGTATTATTCACTGCTACATACTTGCAGTAAAAAAAAAAAAAGAAAGAAAAGTATATATTACTTGTTTCACTGAAGAATAACCTTGATGAAGCAGTAAAACTTATTGATTTTTAAAATCTTGATGGGAGAAAAATCTTCATAGTATCCTGTATGATGAAATGTAAAGTACACACAAAGCACTTATATTACAGACTGAAGGATGACGTTTGACTCGGGGAAAGATGAGGGGGTGGGGACATGTATGCGATCCTTTCTCTCATGAGCTGAACTAGCCACCTTTTAAATAGCACATCATTTTTACTTGGAAAAACTACTGCACATAAACCTCAACTATGGGACTGGGGTACTTGGAAGTTTCTTCTCAAAAATGAACAAAGTAAACCTGTTAGCTCAATAAAAACAGATGGAAATTGTAGCTGATGATAAATCTTGAGCTTTCAAGTAAAAATTAGTATTTTGGAAAACTGTGTCTTCCACAAATTTAATCAGGCTTTTCTTGATCAGACTTTCCTGATTATACTGGTGGTGATATTAATAAATATGATGTTTTATTATTATATAACAAAATGTGCCAACATTTGAAACAGATATATAACTCAATGAACCCATGTTATCCAAAAACTTCAAAATCTTTCATAGTTAAAAGATTCATTCAAAGCACAACATAGACCAACTAGATTATAAGTTTACTGCTATAGTCTCAGATTCTAGATTGGAATGAACCTTTATGAAACAGTATTTGTCAAGTTGTGATGTAGTATCAGTGATAATCTGAAAAAGATATTCACATACTCTTCCCTTTCACTACATATCTATATAAGACCAGATTTTTTTTTTCAATGTTCTTCACCTGGAACTTCAAATTGCAACAGATTGAATGCAATAGAAATGAGAATGCTACGTTCTATTAATCCACACATTAAATAGATTTGTAGAAGTGTCAACAATACCACTCACGAAATTTTTTCTTCCGTTAAAATAATTATTTTCATTAAAATGTTTTCTGTATCAACATGTAATTGGTTTATTATTGTTACTTTTCAGTGAATTAATAAATAAATTTTATCACTTTTAATTTTTAGTGTGGATAAATCAATATATATAATACATACAAAGGCTTTTTGGAGTTCTTAATAATTTTGAGTGTAAAAGGTGCTGGGACCAAAACATTTGGAAACATCTGATTTAGAAAATATCTGTTAGGAATCTACAAAATTTGATAGAAAGAAGACAAACTCTCTGGCAAGGTTATTTTACATTCTGAGTTTGGAGTCTTTTGCTCTACAGAATCAGAGATCTATACATCATCTTTTCAACAACTATTTCTCAGTTCCTGCTATGGGCCAGGTGCAATAGGGAAAAACAAAAACATAAGACATGGGTCTTGCTATGAGAGCACTCCGTTTCCATCGCTATCACTTACATCTTCTGAAAATTCTCTTATTGATTGGCACACATTCATTTCCCTAAAGAAAGCTAAGAGAGTACTGCTTTTTAAAATGGCAAAGAGGCCCTTATCATAAAATGCTATAATCAGAGTTTTAATGTGGTTATTTAAAATAGATGAGGTGCATATATTTTTTAACTCACCATGGAAAACTTCAAAAGGAAAATCTAGAAGAACTGAGTCATGTTTTTAAAATATCACACTCCCTGTGAATCACAAAAAAATAAAAACTAACCTTCGAGGGATGACCATATCCACAGAAGTACGTCCATGTTTTAACACAGCATTCATATTACAAAAATTATATTAATAAATCATAAGAGCTATTAAATGTTACCTAAGATTATAAATTTTTCAGAATGGAAGGCTACAGATTTATTAATAACAAGGAAATTTGTTCAGTGTTGCATGGAATAGAGAATGAAATTTTCTGATTTAGATATTATTACTGCTTTATTGGGACATCATAACTACTGTCCTAGAAGTTAAAAATTTTATAATTAGTAACAGAAAGGTAACTTAACATTTTTGACATTTAAAATTACTCAATAGAACATGAAATATATTAATGAGCAATTATCTTTCACATAAGGTAGAGGCAATCTAAATTATGTTTCTATTTTTCATTTTACACTTCCACACATTTTGTAATGACAGAATATAAAAGAAATATAGAACACATATATTTATTCATACTACTTTGATTTGCCTTTTAAGTTTTAATGCCTATATTTTACCTTCTAATTGAAATGTAAGTTTTTATAGGGCAGTGTGTTAGTCAAATTATATCTTTGGCACCCCCTAACATCTTATTCACTATTCTCCACACAGTATACATTCAACATGATTACATGTCAAATCACACTTCAATTTACCTTAAAATGCTTGGTTAGAAAGGGATAATTCATATCTATTGGTGTTACTTTTTCAGAGACAGATGACTTGTCTGTAATATGCTGTTATTGTTTTCACTCTTTATAACTTCACCTGCAGGAATATTTTGTTGGGCAAACAAAATCTTTATATTTGAATTTTAAATGTTGGAAGGCATGCATTCCTAGCCTCATCTTCTTCTGTGGTCTTACCTCCTTCCAGTTTTATATATTTATGTTACCTGTTTAGCTCATACCCTCTAAAAAGATCAACTCCCTTGGTTTGAATAAAGATTTTATAATCAAGACCAAATAATCCACTTGATGGTAAATTACTAGAATTATAACCTAATAACACAGCAAGAAATTACAATGGTTCTTTTCTGTCTACAGAAGCAGATCTAAATTATCCTACCTGGTTTTCACTAATATCCACATCCTCATGCCAACATATTAGTCAATCTTATTTCTCATTACTCACCAACAAAAATACTTAAAATATTCTGTCCAGTTTTTTATGCTTACATTTCTTATGATGCTAATTAAAGACCTATGAAGTTTTTCCTATTTTCTCCAATTGTGGAAATACTACCTGTTCTTTTCTCTTCCTTTTAGTTTTTTTTTTCAAGTTAAAATAAATAAATAAAAAATAAAAAGACAAAGAAAGAAAGAAAGAAAGAAAGAAAGAAAGAAAGAAAGAAAATAGAAATACAACTGAAGAATTGTGAACTTTTTCCAATTCCTCTCCCTCTCCTTGCTCCCCAGAGATAACTACTATCCTTGGTACTTATCATTTCTATGTATGTTTTTATTCATTTTATATATATATATCTGTATCTATAAAAATATATCCTATGTATTAATGTTTCTATAATACTATTATAGTATATAATATTTTATTGTATCATACGTTACACTATACAGCAGCTAATTTATGGACTCATATTTTCTAGATTTATCCAGATAGGTACATCATACTGAATGGTAAAAGATGGAATTCTTTCAAACTAAGATAAATAAAAAGCAAGGATGCTTGCTCTTTCTACCTTTATTCAACAACTGGAGGTCCTAGCCAGTAGAACAAAGCAGAAAGAAAAGTTGAACAGCCTATATATACGAAGGGAAGAAGTAATACTATCTTTATTTGTAGGCAATTTGATTTTTTATGTAGAAAAGCCTAAGGATCCTACAAAAAAAGTAGCTAAAATATGAGTTAATAATTGTTGCTTCATAGAAAGTGAGCATATAGAAATCAACTTTCCTACTAGCAACATGAATTTAGAGATGGAAATTTATAAAATAATTGCACTTATAAGACTCCTAAGCATATGAAATTATTAGGGTAAACCTAACAAAATATGTGCAACACTTCTATACTAAAAACAACAAACACTGTAGAGAGAAATTTAAAAATATCTAAATAAATGGAAAGATATACCATGTTCATAGATGAAAAGACTCAACATTGTTGAGATGTCAATTGTCTCTAAATTGATGTACAGATTCAATGCAATCCCAATTAAAATAATAGGTTTTTTAAGAAATTGACAGATTCTAAAATTAATATGTAGATGCAAAACACATAAAGTAGCAAAGCAATTTTTAAAAAGAAAAACAAACAGAATTTACTACCTGATTTCAAAACCTAATATAAAGCTATAGTAATCAAAACAGTATGATATTAGCATAAACATAAACATAGAAATCTACAGAACAAGATAGCAAGTGCAGAAATAGACTCACACATGTGTGTTCAAATGATTTTCAGCAAAAGGATATTCAATGGGAAATGGGTAGTCTGTTCAAAAAATGGTGGTGAAACAATAGGATGAATGTATTTACAAAAATGAGCCCCAAACCTTACTTTATACCATATTCAAAAATTACCTTCCTATTGATCATAGACTTAAATGTAAGAGGTAAAACTATAAAAATTCCAGGAGAAAACTTTGGTAATCTTGAATTAAACATAAATTTCTTAGCTAGGACAAAAAATAGTAAGATTCATAAAATAAAAAGTTGATAAATTAGTCTTCGTTAAAACTAAAAAGGTTGTCAAAAGACACTATAAAAACAAAAAGAAAAAATATTTATATTGTATATATAAGACTTGTTTCTAGAATAAAGAACTTTTACAACTAAGAAATCAATTCAGTTTTTAAAATGAGTAAAAGATGTGAAGAAACAATCAAAGAAGATATAGAAATGGCAAATTAGCATATGGAAAAATACACAAGAAGATTAATCAGAGGAATGCAGACATGCAGAGTAGATTCACAATGAGAAATCATTATACATTCACCAGTATGGCTAAAATTAAAATGACTGACAATATCAAGTATTAGAGAGGAGTGAGCAACTGGAACTGTCATACACTCCTGTCAGGAATACAAAATAGAGCAGTCACTTCAGAAAAATTTGAGTTTCTTATGAAGTTAAATATATTCTTCCCATACAGTCCAGATATTCCACTCCCAAAGTATGTACCCAGGGGAAACAAAAACATATGTTCTCACAAAGAGTTGTACTTGTATGTTTGTAGAATCTTTTTTCATAATGGAAAAAGCTGAAAATAATCCAAATTCCATCAACTGATAAATGGAAAAAGAAATTGTGGTATATTCATGAAAAAAAAAAACGCAGTGAACTACAGGCACAACAACATGGGTAAATTTCAAAAGCTTTACGTTAAGTAGAAGAAGCCAGATACAAAACTTGCAAAATGTATAACTTCATTCCTATTAATTTTTGAAAAAGCAAAAATATACTGACAGAAAGTAGATTAGTGGTTTCCAGGTAAAGGGATTGTGGGGAGGGGACTGACTAGAAGAGGCAGGAAGGAACATCTGGAGTAATGAAAATGTTCTATACCATGATTGTGGGGGTGGTTATACAATTGTATATATTTGTGAAAAAAACAAAAACAAAAACAAAAAACCACACACATCAGATTATACACTTAAAACTAATTGACTTTATTCTATGTGTATTTTACCTCAATGAAGCTTATTAGGTAAAAATTACTGGGCTAGAAGGAACCTTAATGCCCATTTCTCAACCTCAAGAAAGTCATGGATATTAATATCCAAGACTCATATATTATTATAATGAGTTTTCAAAAGCTTTTCCTTGACTTCATATTTGTTTTAGTTATTAGCTTCCAACTCTTGGAAACACCTTTTTTTTATTTTATTTTTTCACTTTTTTATGTAATGTCTACCTCCAGTGGGCTTGAACTCACATCCCCAAGATCAAGAGTCACATGCTCTACCAACTGAGCTAAGCCAGGTGGCCTGGAAACAATGTTTTTTGGTTTTTGTTTTGTCTCACATCACCTGCCTAACCACGTAAAACTAATCTGACTCCCTGATTCTCAGTGTTCTATTGAAATTACAAAGGTTCTTTGTTTTCTGTTTTAAACACATGGTTTTTTTCACTAACCAGTTTTTCTCTGTTTCTACAATAGCAGTTATCATTAGAAGTGGTTACCATAGCAATCACCGTAATCATCACAGTCATTAGGACTGCACCTCCAGGCTAAGTAAGTTTCTAGGACTTGAGCCCTGGCCCCACCACTGGACTAGGTAAATCAATCTGTGCTTCAGTTTCCTCATCTGCAGAAATAGGAATAAAAATTATTCCCATTTCATTGGATTATTTTGAGGATTAAATGAGATAATACACAAACAATACTTAAAAATATACCTGGCACATCATATGACCTCAATAAATGTAAGCGTTTATATTAGCCTCATATTTTCCACTGGAAATTCCAGAAGAAATAAAAACAATGCTATCCAATAAAGTACCAAACTCAGATTTTAAACCCAGGAATTATACTCAACTGTAACTTCAGAAGTCAACAGAAAAGTCATCCTCTACTTCTCGGTGTTGTAGGGCTTCTTTATTTTTTGTTGTTATTGTTGTATTCTTAAATTTTCTTGTTCATGTTACAATGGAGAGAAATGAATTAAACATTATGTTAAAGGATATTTCTTATGTCTATTACATGCATGTATGCTTGCATTATGCATATAGGTATGTGTGTATGTACTTTAATTTATCTTAACCTAAATTTAATTTGGGATTCTTTAAAGGACTTGCATTGAAGAAATTATTTGGATAGGAAAACTAGGAATACACAAGGCCTGCCTTGGCTTACCATATCCTCCTACTATAAAGGCCTCCAAGGAAACAAATACTATGCACAAAGTAAGCAAAGGAAGGCACTTATTATTATCAGATTGGTTTGGATTAGATTAGATTGCATGGTTAGCTGTGACTTTGGCTCAAACTCTATGGTGGAACTTTACTAACTAGGGGAGACAATATGATATGGAGGGATGCTTGTCCCCATGTCAGCTGGGAAAAAGAACCAGTTACACAAGCGAGGACCACTTTTGCCTTGAAGTAAGCCAACCTGTCCCAATTCTTCTCAGATCAGGATAGTGATCTTTTGTCAACAGCCACATGTAAGAAAGCACATCGACAGAACGAAAGCTAGATGGCCCTGGCCTGTTTATGACTACTCCTTCAGGGAATTCTTCACTGAGAGCCTTGTTCACTTGCTTTTAGCCAAAGGATGATTCTACCCAGGGACACAGCAATCAAAGCTCAAATCTGATCCATCCAAACCAACAACCTTTTTCTCTTTGGGTAGGGGGGACTCAATGATAATACAGAGGGCTGAGAGTTTACTTTCCATATAAGCTCATAGCAGTTGTTAAAATTGTGGTGAGAATTAAAATGTGACTAATTATTATCTGATATAATTTACTATAGTATACTTGCCAACTACTGATATTATAATCTGGGAAATATTTCCAAGACAAAATATTTCTTCAGTGTTCAGTAGTATCATGTTCACAATGTGAACTTCAAAGAAAACACTTTTAAAATCAGTACTTTTCAGTGACAGTGGTATGGCATAAAAGCTCATGGGGAAGACACGCATAAACCCTAGAAGAATAGCTACACTTGGCTTCCATGGGTTTCCACAAAGTGCTTACACTACATAATGTGCCATTTTGAGAATTTGGAGGAAATAACATACTTTTTAGTAAAAATGATCGATTCTAGTGACAGAAGAGACAAATTCAGCACGGTAGTAACAAAAAATCTCTTTCCTTAAGATTTTATATCAGTCTTTTCCTAGATTCTTATCTTTCTCATAATTTGGATTTAAGTATCACTTTAGTGATGATGTCACCAAATTTTCTATCTAATCAGTCCCACCCTCTTCCAAGATATTCTCTAGTTCAGCTCTGTAATACTTCACATTTTGTACTGGTTTGTTAATGACTGCTTGCCCCCAGACCTGCATCCTCCTGAGAGAAGGGACTGCTCTTTGCTCACCACCGCTGCTGACGATCCTAATAAAGACCAGTACAGAGTGGGCATTTATTAGTAATCTGTTGAATAAATACTTTGATGAATGAATGAAGATTGAGCAATTTTAGTAGGCCATCTTCAGAACAATGACCTATTTCAGTTCCTTTGATATTTATAGGATTAAACATAGAATTGAAAATTCTGGGTCTAGTCCTAATTCCTTGACTTACTATCTGTGAGTTTTGAATATTTAACTTAACTTTTAAACACCTGTTATCAAATGGCATAATAACACCCACTTACGTTCCCTCCCACGTATGACTGTTAGGGCTAATGAGAGGCTATATATATATGAAAGTACTTTAAAATGAAAAGCATTAAGATGCCTGGGATTATTATAGTAATATGCTACAATTCAAGGTAATTAGCACTAAAAAGACTCAATATGGATAAATTTAAAATTTACCATCAAAAAAAAATCTTTCACTGAGATACGAAATAAAAAATCTGAGAAATTATTGTTAGGGGCTTATCATCTTTACATAGACATATTTGTTCGAATATAAATCTCAAATGACAAAATTATTTTTCACCTCAAATACTAGTAGAATTTTGGCAATTCCAAGTCCGTGATGAGGACAGAAAACAATACACAAAAGTTTAAAGCAATTAAATTGTTTTTTCCCAACCAGTATGTAGCTCATTTTATTTGTGCCCTCCTACTCTGCATTTCAACTAATCTGAACCCACGCTGGAATTAATCAATTTTATGTTTTTGTGACATTATTGTCTTTGCCAGGAAACTACAAAAAGTCTTTTTAACCACAAAGATTAAGAAATCATATTTCTTGATTCACAAAGGGAAGAATTTGAAATCCTAGAGAACTATCACTGGCTAACATCAAGGCATTCAACATCCTATTCCTAATTCAAACCAAATGACAGAGATGGATGAGCTGATCAGGTATTATGATTTCAAAGAACTCTCGCATGCACAGGGTTAATTTTTTATGTTAGGTTGAATCTCTAAGTATAGTGCCTTATGCTATCAAATGAGACCACAGATCACCTAAACTTAACATATGGGCCATTCAGAATGAAGTATCTAAAACCTGTAGTAAATCGTTAAAATTTTAAAATAGTGCATTACACTCATCAGCAAATACATCATGCCCAAGTTATGACACTCTAAAAATGTAGTAAAGAAGATGAATGTTGATCACAATACTCTGAACATTTCTGATCCTTAGTGTTGTCAATTCTTAAGATTAAAAAAAAATAATAAAATAGGTAGTGAAGTGGCTCTGGAAACATTTTTTATTAAATGCCAGCCAAAGTTAACACAAGCTCAAATGTCATTTGGTTTATCCAAGTCCCTGTTCAAAGATATGAAGCAATTCAAAAATTCTACTCTTACCTAATCTGTATGAAATTAGTAAGTTTATTTTGACAATGGTAAGGAAACTTATCCTTTCTTTCCACCACGTCGCTTTATTATTTTTTGTTTACTTCTTCTATTTCTACATAAAGAGGAGTGTGTGTGTGTGTATATATAACTGTGTCTGTGTATGTGTCTATGTATGTGTGCATATGCTCTACAGTGAACTTAAAAACTCTTGGCATTAGAAATTTACTTTCTAGTTAGCTCTGTCGAAGAACTTAGAGCTACTCAACTGAAACCATCCTTAAGTTTGCTAAAGGTGTTACTTAATTTTCGTAAATATTTTGTGCGTGGAGGTTACTAGAAAATGTATGGACTGGTTATTTAATGTTTCAATACCAGTGAAGCACACTGCTATCATGCACAAAAGCCAAAAGGTCACTTCAAGTAATGCAAAAAAATAAAAAAATTAAAAAAATAAAAATCAACATGAAATGGTATTTGTTTATTCATGTATTAACGTATAATTGTCCAAAGTAGTATCACTTAAATTTTGCACCTGCAGCTCATTTTAAAGGCTCAGATGGTTCAAACCACACAACCTGTAAACGTATAGAAAGAAAATATTATGCAAACATTGCAATAAAAATCCCATTTTTTAAACAATATCTGATAGTTTGTGCTTATAGACCAAAAAGCAAGGAAAATTTTTCTCATCCAAATCTACTGGTTAATTACAGGCTTTAAGAGTAGGAAAATGCCATTCCCCTGCCTCATCCCAACTATTTCTGTGTATAAAAAGTTCTCTTTGGTTTTGGTTGAAATATATTGAGTAGGATCAAAAAGATATGCCCAACTAATTCTTATTTAAATACTACATGGAAACAAATGTCCTGAAATATAGTGTGAAGTTTTCCTACAGAGGGCGAGTATCATTTCAAAAGATAAACATGGGGGTAGAAAAATCAGAGAGCACTTATTTCTGAAAAAGCATACAATGTGCAGCAAAACATTGCAAGTTTTCTCAAATGCCTCTTAGCATTCTAGAATCTATTGACTCAAGAATTTGCGACAATTCTGAGATGTTTTTATTAATAGCTAAATCAGGAAAAGCAAATGTGCTTTCTTCCCTGATAAAATAAAAGCATTAAATACTAAAAATAAAAATACACTCATGTTTTAGATACTTTGGAATCATCCTACAGTACTAGCTGCAAGAGGACGATTTCCTTCTCTTCACTGCCCAGGACAGAGACTGATGTAATCGGGCAACTAAGGAGTATTTTTTTTCATGATACTGATTAAAATTTAAACAGTCATGAGAATGCTGTTTCCTGGAAGGTGAAATATATTTCAGGAGTCATATTTACTATTCATATGCATTAATCAAGAGCCCAGCATCTGGACAGTATGGAAGTCCTATGTATCAATATTTCCACTGGGTAGTTTCTCAATTCGACCTTATTAATTTTATTTCTTTCACCATTTTTCAAATATTACATTTACGCCCCTTCAGCCCCAACAATCACAAAAACAACCACAACAATGATAACACAATTATATTTGGGCTACAAAGAATGTTTGACTTCATTTCTAATGACAGTTCAACAAAAGACCTTAAGAAGTTACCTGAAACTGTTTTCTATAAGCATTTTCCAAGATTCATTAAAAAAATAATATTTTAGAACCTCAATTTTGGCTGATTCCAATACAGAGATAAGATCTCTAAAAACAAAACAAAACAAAAGGTAAGTTCAACAAACAGCACCAAAACAACTAGACGTCTATGTGCAAAAAAAATTAAAAAAAAAAAATAATGTAGACACAGACCTTATACCCTTCATAAAAATGAACTCAAAATGGGTCATAGACCCAAATGTAAAATGCAAAACTATAAAGTTCCTGGAAGATAACACAGAAGAAACCCCAGATGACCTTGTATATGGTGATGACTTTTTAGATATAACACCAAAGGCACAATCCATGAAAGAAATAATTGATGAGCTGGACTTCATTAAAATTAAAACTTCTGATCTGCAAAAGACAACATCAAGAAAATGAGAAGAAAAGCCACAGACTGGGAGAAAATATTTACAAAAGACGCATCTGATAAAGGACTGTTCTCCAAAATACACAAAGAATTCTTAAAACTAAACAATAGGAAAAACCCAATTAAAACATGGACAAAAGATCTGAACAGACACCTCAACAAAGAAGATATACAGATGGAAAATAATCATACAAAAAGATGTTCAACAGCATATACCATTACAAATTAACACCACTGCATACCTATTAGAATAGCTAGAATCCAGGACACTGACAACAGCGGATGCCGGAAAGAATGTGAAGCAGTAGGAACTCCCATTCATTGCTGGTAGAAATCAAAGTTAGTACACCCACTTTGGAAGACAGTTTAGCAGTTTCTTGAAAAACTAAACATGTTCTTACTTGATGATCTAGAAATCATGTTCTTTGGTATTTACCCAAATAATTAAAAAGCCTATGTCCACACAAAAACCTGCACAGGGATGCTTTTAGAAGCTTTGATCATAATTGCCAAAACTTGGAAGCAACCAAGATGTCCCTTAGTAGATGAATAGGAAGGTAATATACTGGGACTAAATATACTGTAGTACACCCAGACAATGGAATCTTATTCAGTGCTAAAAAGAAAAGAGCAATCAAATGATGAAAAGATGGGGAGTAAACTTGAATGCATAGTACTAAGTGAAGGAAGCCAATCTGAGAAGGCTACATACTGCAGAATTTCAACTATGTGACATTCTGGAAAAGGCGAAACTATGGAGACAGTAAAAAGATCAGTGGTTGTCATTGGTAGGGGGTAGAAAAGAATTAATAGGCAAAGCACAGAAGATTTTTTAGGACAGTGAAACCATTCTGTATGACATTATATTGGTGGATACATGTTATGATACATTTATCAAAACCCACACAATGCACAGCAAGAACGAACTCTACAGACTTCAGATGATAATGATGGGTCAATGTAAGTTCATCAATTATAACAAACATACCACTTTGTTCTGGATATTGATAATGGGGGAGGCTGTGTATGGGTGCGGGCAAAAGGTAAGTGGGAAATCTCTGTACTTTCTACTCTGTCTTGCTATGAACCTAAAACTTCTGTAAGTCTACTACTTAAAAAAATTATGAGAACATGACCAACATGAGAGGATTCCTGAAGGTAATATTTTCTTTACCACTTTCTAAGAGATTATAGGTATTGTACTAAAAAATTAATTTTTATATATTTTAAACCTCATTAGTAGATATTAAATGTTATTATTTTATAAAATAATTCATTGGGCTTTAAAAATTAAATACTGGCTATCTTATAAAGTAAATTTAAATAATTGAATCTAATGTTAATAGAGAGAGATAATGGTGGGAATGTGCTTTACTGCCTCTTTCGCAAAAATTGCAGTGAAATGAAGCCAAACATAAAAGAGTACAGATTACGTAATTTCATTTATAGGAGTACAAAAGCAGGCCACCTTAGTCTATGCTGTTAGAAGTCAGGAAAGTGACAGAAAGAGAGCACAAGAGGCTTCTGAGGGGCCAATTGAGGATTCTGGGGTTTGGTTGGGTGTTTTGGATATTGGTTTGGGTGTTCTCAGTTTGTGAAAATTCATGGAGCTATAGACTTTTTGTTATGCTTTTCTGAAAGTAAAAAATAAGGCAGGAAGCATAGTTCTTTAGGTTTTGACTGAAGCAAAGAGTGAATAGAAACAAGGGTATATAAATTTTTACATAAGCCAGCAGTTAATATAAGGATAGAGAACAAAAAGGAAGTTAAGAGAGCTTCAAGGACCTGCAAGGAATGGCCTTTTGGATATATCATTCAACAGGCTGGAGTTTCTTAGTGTTGCTCATGAGCTAGTATAAATCCTAGGGACACCTATTTAAGCTAGACAGCCAGCAAAGAAAAATGTAAGATCTGGGGAAAGTTAGAGTTTTCTTAAGCAGGATTAAGAGTGAGGAAGGAATTAGTAAATATCTTTCTGTGAGACTTTAACCATATTCCTTTAACCTGTCAAAATGTGTATTTTCATTTCTGTTTGAATTACTTCTAAAAATGAATAGGGCTTATGAGCTGAACTAATTCTATCATGTAGAATTCTATCATTCTTCTCTGTTCTGTGGGCATGGACAACTAAATGGTTTGTACACTGTACAATCGTTCTCTCTAATTAAGTTGCATGTGACCAATGACCTGCAGCTAAGTTCTTTGCACAGGTCATAAGTGTCTCCTTCGCAGCCTACGTCAAAATGGGTTTCTGAAGAGTTTCTTAATATAGGAGGTATACTTTGTTCTAGAACACATTCTCTGAACACTATTTCAAGCAACATCTTCCACCCCTTTATCTATCAGGTCATTTTACTCTGGACAAAATGGACTAGTATTGGCTTTAAGTCCTCTTATTCCAATACCTGCTAGTAAGAAATGATGAGTTCAAAAGGTGACTCCAAGAGAAGAGTGAAGAGGTGAACTAAAAAAACCAAATAATCCTTAAAAATAGATTAATTATGCCTTGAAGAAATATGAAATTCATTACAGATGACACAGTATCACTGATTATCAGAGATTTATCAGATGCTTCGAAATCTAAGATTTGTACGGAATGTGTGTGAGTGGGTATGGTTTAGGGGGTAAATTCAGGAAACATATACAGAGGCTTTATTCTTGTCAGGTGGCAAAAGGGAAAAAATAATAGGTTACCATTTGTTGATTATTCAATGTGCCAGGCATTGTGCTAAGCCCTTCAGGGTGAATTATCTCATTAAATGCTCACAAAAACACTGCAAGGTAGGTATGATTATTATTCCTAACCAAAGATGAGAAGATTAAGGTTTATAAAATGTAAATGACTTACCCAAGGTCTTACCACCTAAGTAAGATAGCTGGAATTTTAGTTCATCTCTGTATCAACTCAAAAGCTCATGTGCTTAGCCACTTGTCACTATCTTGATCAGTGAATGATCACAAGGGCAAATAGAGAATCATTGGGAAGAAAAGAACATAAGAGGAATGGAAAAGAAGTACAAGACACAAACAAAAATAAAGAAAGGAAAAGAAGTAAAAAAAAAACGCAAGAGGAACAAAATACAAACAACACAGTGCCGATATATAACAGACACTCAATAAATGTTTGTTAAATGAATGTGCATGAGATTTGCAAGTAAATGTCATAAATACACACTCCATAAATATTTTTTAAATTAAAATTTGGTCATTGTTCCCTTAGCTACAGACAAAAGTGTGTGTATGTTTCAAAAGAAAAGTTATTTTATAGTCATGGTTTTCGAACACACGCAAGAGACTGAGAAAACCCAAATACCCAAAGTGTTAACAATTAGGCACCTGAATTAAAAAGAATTTTCTCATTCATATCCCTCACTTTCAAACTAACTTCTTGATTAAACTTTAATGTAATTATAAGAGTTAATAACCTTAAAGAGAAAAATAATCAAGTCTCCATTATAATTTTCTGGTAGATTCTTTCTGAAGCAAAATATCACTAGAAAATAATTACCCTTAATAACATGGGAGCTATTCCATTAAATTCTTTCCTTCATTAAAAAAAGTACATAATTTTGAAGGAAACAGAAGAAATAATGAGAGAATGAGCCCCATTTGATCTACTCTACGCTTATCAGATGCCCATATCAGCAGTAATGCACTTTCCCATCTACTTCGAGAATGTTGTAAAAACAACCACATTTCTGTTGCTATATTTAAGAAGTTGATGCTGCTGGGGAAACCTTGTTGATTGGTGCCACGGCAGAAGCATCATTTCTGACATTTGCCTCCTTCGTTCCCATTAGTGATCCTTCTATGTAGTGCTTTTTAATTCTGTGTCTTTCTGAAGAGTCCCAAGTCCTCAGTCCCAACCCACCCATCTCATCATCTTCATAAGATGATCCAAGTACTAATCACTATTGATAAAATATCCTCCATATATAATACAGTTTATCTCTCTTTATTAAGCACTTTCTATGTATTATCACCTTACATTTAGATTTCATAGGAACCCTACAAAATATTATCATCCCCATTTTGTAGATGAGGAAACAATGACTTAAAGAGGTTTTGTTACTTCACCAAGATCACCAAGTGGTGAGCAGTTAACTGGATTCAAACTGAGTATAAAGCCTGGGCTTCAGGGCGCCTGGGTGGCACAGCGGTTAAGCGTCTGCCTTCAGCTCAGGGCGTGATCCCGGCATTATGGGATCGAGTCCCACATCAGGCTCCTCCGCTATGAGCCTGCTTCTTCCTCTCCCACTCCCCCTGCTTGTGTTCCCTCTCTCGCTGGCTGTCTCTGTCTCTGTCAAATAAATAAATAAAATATTTTTTAAAAAAATAATAAAGCCTGGGCTTCTGATCACTATGCAAAATACCCACTGTCCAGTGTGAACTCTAGACACTTTCCACTGCCCCAAATCCTCTCTGCTCCCTCATTCTTCATTCAAGGCCTATTGCTGTATCCCCATTTGGACCCAAGTCCAGACCTTAACCCTCAGTTACTAAGCTCACAGCACCTCATCTGTTTCTGGGCTTTAAACATTTATTTGTAATATTTCAGCACATGATGAAGTTCAGGAATTAAAAGAATAGAGTAAAAGCAGCCCAATGCGGTAGATGAAGCTGAGTAGGACCATATGAAAAACTAAGCTTTTATTCGATGCTGGCTCCATCTTGGCCCACATTTAAGTGTTTATATATTAAGGGAAGAAATGAGAGATTAATAAACCTTGTGCTTGGGGCGCCTGGGTGGCACAGTCGTTAAGCATCTGCCTTCGGCTCAGGGCGTGATCCCAGCGTTCTGGGATCGAGCACCACATCGGGCTCCTCAGCTAGGAGCCTGCTTCTCCCTCTTCCACTCCCCCTGCTTGTGTTCCCTCTCTCACTGGCTGTCTCTGTCAAATAAATAAATAAAATCTTAAAAAAAAAAAAAACAAAAAAAAAACCTTGTGCTTTATGACCGTAAAAGAAATTAGACTTAAAAAACCCCATAGTTTATCACCTTATTCAGTTAGAAAACAGAGGCAGCTACATTCACACTACTAAATTTCATGATGACTTAACTTGCAAGATTAATATTTTATAACCAGCCTGAAGTTTCCTTAATCAGAAACTGAAAAATTATCTATTTTCAAATCAGCCTGTTTATTTATCTTTATATATTCAATATTACTATATATATATATCATTCATTTTTTAAAAAAAAATACAGTATTTCCGGGAATACTTTACTACGTGCAAAACTTCAGCTTCAAAAATAAATTATATAATGTACTTCCAAATTATTAATAATTATTTTCTCAATTTTATTTCAAATAAGGTAATTATCAAAAAGGATACTTATTTTTAAGATTAACACACTTGACTTTCATCCTGTTTGACTTTGCTTTATCTCTATTTACTAAATAGTTAATATTTAATGACAAGGAAATTGTGTAGCATAACTTCTAAAGATGACATTTTGTCAGTTTTTCCAGATATTGACATTTTATATCTCATTTTCCACTTACAGAAGTAGATAAAAAGTAGTGTAAAGCCAGTATCATCAATAACATATATACTAAAATACTGAATTGCCTCCAGTAAAGGAATTGTTACAGTTACAAAGGAAGATCATTTGGGGACATTAAGATATTTCTCAGAACCTCTTGGTTTTTAGTCAAAGCCTAGTGCCTAGAACAGAGCCAGGCTTCAAATAATTCTATGTCCCTTCCTCCCTCCTCCTTTTCTTCCCATTTCACTTGGTTTTCACTTCCCCTTTTCAAGTACTCTTCTCTCATGGGGACTACTGGACCTGTCTCCTAACCTAACCACCCCTGTCTTCAATCTCACTTCCTCCAGTCTGCAAATTGCTACTGTGGTTATTTTTCTAAAACACAAACAGTAGCACTTCACTGTTCTGTTCAAAGAGCTTCAGTTCCCTGTTGTCTACTGTGTCACCTTCAAACACCAGAATTTGACAGATTTCTAACCAAACCCAAGCTCATCCGGCCAGTCTCATTTCCACGCTGCTCTCATGCCACACTCTTGAATTCTGGCAATGGAGATGCTCAGATTTTTTAGAATGCATGTTTTCCCTTGTCTTCCAGCTACTATTCAACTGCTTTATCTGTTTCTTTTCTTAAATTCCACATATGAGTGAAATCATATGGTATTTTCTTTCCCTGACTGATTTATTTCACTTAGCATAATACATTCTAGCTCTGTCTGCTTTGTTGCAAATGGCAAGATTTCATTCTTTTTTATGGCTGGGTAATATTCCTTTGTATATCTACACCACATCTTCTTTATCTGTTCATCAGTCAATAGACTGCCATTAATACTTTTTCCCCATCTTGTCCACCTAAGAAATATCACTTTCCATTTGTAATTGAAATCAGATGTGTTGTGTTCTTTGAGGGCCTCCTTACGTATTTCCTATCTCAGCTTTACACTCTGTTCTTAATAATAATTACCTCTTATAATAACCATGCCTCTATCATATCACTTATCAAATTGAATTCTTTTTGGTCACATGTTTGTGTCCCTCCTCTGTTACATTATGATATCTAAGAACAAACAGAACCATGTTTCATCAGTCTTTGTATTCCTGATGCCTAACATAGAACCCTATTACATATCTTTATAAGATTATCAGTAAAATGTATGCGGGATAAATAAATGATTCATAAAACATGAAAATGGATATAAACAACAACAAAAGACAACAATAAGAACACTGATAGGCATCTGTGTTTTAAAAATATAACTTTACCTTTAAAAGAGTATGTAGAGAATTTAGAGCTGGAAGAGATTTCAGAGATTAGAATATTTTATTATAATCCTTCTATTTAAAAGGTGAAGCCACAAGGTCAAGATGGGCTCACAACACAGAAGGAAAGTAGTGGCAGAACTCAGATAAAACCCTAGGATTCCAAGACCCAGTCTAGGCGCTGTGCCACTATATGACATACTATTTGTGGATTTAATTAGAAACAGAACAAAATTGTGATTTTGCTTTCCTGCTTTTTCAATACATTTTTATAAATCCAATTATTTCAAATATTTTCCTTACAATATATTTCTAGAAGTAAACATATGGGCTGAGCAAATACTCTGAAAAAATTACACTAATATCCACTCTCATCAAGCATATTTGGAAGAACCAATATAATTACCTTTCAATAATTACTATTATAATTTTCAAGTCTTTGTAAATTTGACAGGTGGAAAACAATCTTTTATCACTGATTAAATGATCTTTACTGAGGCACCTGGGTGGCTCAGTCAGTTAAGCATCTGCCTTCAGCTCAGTTTGTGATCTCAGGGTCCTGGGATGGAGCCCACTCCTGGCTCCCTGTTTAGCGGGGCGTTTGCTTCTCCCTCTCCTTCTCCCTCTAATTTTGCCCCTCCCACTGCTTGTGCGTGTGTGCATGCTCTCTCTCTCTCTCTCTTACTTTCTCTCTCAAATAAATAAAATCTTTAAAAATAAATAAATAAATGATCTTTGATTACTAGTGAAGGTTAACATTTTTTTCAAATGTTTATTAACATTTACAAGTTTTGCCAACTGATTTCTTCCAGATGTCATCATTGATATCATGCTTGGTGGCTCTTTTTATATTTGTGATATTATCCTTTGACACAACAGCTCAAATATATCCCTTACTTTATATTATGTTTTAAAACTGTATTTATGATAATTTTTACTATCTGACAGTGCTAAAATTTTACTAAATCAAACATGTCTATTTTCCCATTATAATTTCCTTCACTATCCTATTCAAAAAGCTTCCCCTCAAATCTAATGAATTGTCTTCTATTTTTTTCTCTTGCTTCTTTTTCTCTTAACTCTAAAATAAATTCCGAGTGGATAAGACTCTCATTTGGAGGAATCATCTCACTTGATCTTACTGTAAATAGATAATCAATTAATAGAATGTCCTTTTCCACTGAGTTCTAGTCCATCATTATCACATCAAAAATTCATATGTATGTACATTTACAGGTACAAACTGATTTGTTTATTATCATTATATCTACTTATTATCATTATATATTTCTACCTGCTCCATCTACCATATGTCTGTTCAGTACTAGTCCCACACTGGATTGATTATTATAGCTTACCATTAGGCTTAAATATTAAATGTTTGGTAGAAATAAATTTTTCTCCAAAATTGTTCATTTTTATTCATTTATTCTCACAATTAAAATTTAAATATTATTTCAAATTCCAGATAATACTCCTTTGTCATTTTGGTTGGAATTATACTAAGCCTGACTACAGATTTACTCAGAAGAGATTAACGTTTTTTCTTGTAAGTTTTTCTGTCTAGAAACAAGGAATGTCTCTCAATAAAGTTGTCTTCATATAGGCCTTTCATATTTCTTGGTTCAATTTATTCCAAGATATTTTAAATATTTTTTTCAAAGGAAACAGAGTTTAATTTCACATTTATTAGTCAATTTCTTACTAGTATGTAGGAATGCTCTTCACATTTTGATATTAATTTTATATTTGATCATCTTTCTAAAGTAAGTCCTTCTAATATATTTTTCAATTTATTGCCTTGAGAGCAAATCATTTGAAAATACTCATACTACTACTTTTTCATTTTTAGTAGTAATTTCTATTATTTTTGTTTCATGTTTTATCACATTGGTTAAAATTTATAGAATATTAATAATATTGGTCTAATAGGACTAATCCATCTCTTTAACACAAATAACAGCTATAAATATATAATTGGCTACAGGCTGAGAGAGATATACTTTATCATGTTAAACATTCATTACATTTCTAGTTTATGCTTTTGTACTTGTAACAGAAAGGAAAGATATATTTTAATCAAATGGCTTTACAGAATCTTATATTTATCATTGTCTTATTTGACCTCTTAGTGTGTTTATAGTACATTTCCTAATATTAAGTCATACCTATTTCTTTTAGATAGGTTGAAGTTATTTTATGCAAACAATTTTGCTTCAAAATCAGACTATAGTGTTCAGAGACACTCAGAATTGTGTATTTGGAAATTTGCATTAAGTACCTGAAATCAAAAAGGTTTCTAAAGAAAATAAGGTGCTGGTAAATTCCACCTCTCTACCAGCCTCCATGATCAGACAAGTGTTCCCATAGTTCAGGGAACTGCTCATTCCTCTTCATGTAAAGAAATTCAACCACAGAATGAAGACTACAATTAAAAAATTCCGAAGTTGATTCCTCTTTCAGATTCTCATAGATTCTGTGTGATTCTTAACTGTGTCCCCTCTAGCCTAACGAAAACTCTTTCACATAAGGAAGCCATGAGATTCTGAGCCCACAGGGGCATCACCCCTTTTCAGGTTTTCCTCTCTCTGCTCACTTTGCTTAAAGTTTCCCCATAAGTCACTTATAGAAACTTCCCAAATGTCCCTTTCAACCACGGGGAGTGCTCTAGGACAGTCAAGTTGGTACTACTGCTCCTCGCCACTGATAATTTGGAACAGATCTGACATCCAACTGAAGTTTGACTAAAGAGATCCAAGTTTCCAAGACATTAGAATTGAGACTTAGAAATACATACATGTTAATTTCAGTAGGTGCCCTGAAACAGCTGCTAATTTCTAGAAATGTAGATGGCCTTCTGCTATCTACCCTATGGACCTAGAAGTAGGGGGAAACCAGTATAAACAGAACCAACAGAGCAGACAGACAGATGTTGAGATTTCTGACCAGTTTTTTGTTCTTATAACCAGTCCTTTCCTTAGATCCTGTTGTATTCTGCCATGGGGTTTCTTGACATACCCTCATAAATTCTTCCTTTTAGCCTAAGCAAGTGTAAGGTGGTTTCTGTTACCTACAATCAAACGCTCCTGATTAGTATGCCACTGTGCCTGCCCTGCCCCTGATGTGAGCTCAAGTACAGAGAAAAGGAGTGAGGAGATCACACTGGAATTCTATCCAACACTTTTTCTTTATGATAAATAAGGTTCTCATGGCAACAGAAAAATCTCTGACTCTATACAAGATGTAAGTATTAATATTTTATCGCCTATAGACCAGAACGAAGGAATTGACATCGTTGCTTAAGTTCCTGAAAAATCTGAACTCCTCTTCTTTATTTTATGTTTTTCTTTTGATAAATCTCTGGATTTAAAAAATTTATAGAAACAGTGTTTTGTTCAAATGGTAGCAATGAACGTAATCCAAAAGGCAGACCTTTGTTTCCCTCTGGCTCCCTAAGTACAGAGAACAGGTTGAGAAAAGTTGTAAGGAACACGTGAGTAATTCCAGATACGCTATGACTCAGAATGTGCTTAAAATACACATGCAGAATATGGCTCAGGTAAATTTTTCCGTTGATGAGAAAATATCAGTTTGAGTGATTAAATTCAATCAAGCCACCCTTGCTGTTTAAGTCTTTGATGGAAACAGCACTTTGTAGCTTGGTAGTTTGACTAAGCACTTCACCTTTAACTAGTTGTTGTGTTATAGGATAATTCTGGCCTGAGATACTAATCATTGATCATTCGAAATTCTAAGATGATTGTTATGTTCTCAGTGAAACAATAGACTGGAAGAAGCATGACCTTTGAAACCAAGTATCTTTAAACCACTGCTTAATTAGGCATACCGCACACAAGGTTACAATCTCAGCAAGACTGGATTTTAAACTGTTAGTTTAATTTTATACCAATGGTCTGTGCAGCCGCCAGCTGTTCTGCGTCCGTCACCTCCTACTATTACAAACTGGAAGAGCCTCCCTTCATACCAATGACGAGGTTTTATTTACTACCTCAAATTAAAAGGGGTCATGAAAAGCAATCTGCCTCGATATCTCATTAATGTCAGAAAGAACCAGTTTAACAACAGTTGTTTTTGACGCACAAATTACACATTAGGGCAAACATTATCCAATATTTAAATGGGCATTACTAGATAATTCCATCCAATGGGTCAATTTTTTAAATTACTTAAGAGTACCTTTTGTAGCTCAGTGATCCTGACAGAAAAATCTGGAAGGCTACACTATACAACATTGACAGTTGCCTTACAAAGCTCATTCTTTGACAACTGGTAATAGCTATGCTAAGAAAACCTTTAGTGCACAATAATTTTTTGTTGTCATGTACAGTAAGCAGTTCTGGGTCTAGTCAAGTACATTCTCAACACTTCAGGATATTCAAAACTGATCTCAAGGAAACCAGGGTTTGGTCAATGGTCTCCTCACACTTCTAGGCTTTGGAGAATGAGGTGGTCGTCTCACTAAGTGAAAACACTATCCCCAACAGAACCCACTCAGTTGGCATGCAATTAACAACATATAATAGCTTTTAGCTAGGCTCCCAGCACACATTCTAGATGTCTACTTCCAGTTCCTATGAAAGTCCTGTGAAGAGCAAAGATATTTAAGTCTATGGATTTGATGTGTGCTCCATGTAGCTATTAGGACTTTCAAGGTTCCTCCAGGACGGGCAAGTAGCACTAGGGGAAGGGGAGTGTCCAAGATTATGGCCACCCCTTCAACCCGGCAGTTCTTATTTTAACTGACTGAAATGTTCGATTTCTGAGTAGCACTCTTTTGAAGATCGAGTCTGAAAAGCAGAGTATAAGGGAAATGCTCTTCATTTATTCTTAACAGAATATGGTAATCCCCATATCATCAGAGCTTGAGAGAGTTGTAAATCTAGATCAAAGAAGATTATCTCCCTCCTCTTGAAAACTCTTAATAAAATACCCTTCAGTGTTACAAGCATTACATTCTTGGCTTTGATTGTGGGTACATGTGCAAAACAGCCAAAGAGAAAGTTTCTTCTTTTATATAAAATTTTGTTAAATAACCTTGCTTATTAGGCCGTCAAAGTCCTGTATGATAAATTTCTTTTAGAAATAGTTTCCAAGGGGCGCCTGGGTGGCACAGCGGTTAAGCGTCTGCCTTTGGCTCAGGGCGTGATCCCGGCGTTATGGGATCGAGCCCCACATCAGGCTCCTCCGCTATGAGCCTGCTTCTTCCTCTCCCACTCCCCCTGCTTGTGTTCCCTCTCTCGCTGGCTGTCTCTATCTCTGTCAAATAAACAAATAAAATCTTTAAAAAAAAAAACAACGAAATAGTTTCCAAGAAAATTAATCCTCTCTTAAAAATAGATAGGCTTGCTTCCATCACATAATGAAAGTTACATATCTCACAGAATGTCCCTTTACATTGTGGCTGCTCTGGAAGCTTACAACTTGATGTAGTCCCATATCCTGGTTACCATATTTGTGTCTTCCTCTTTAAGTGGTTTTGATAATATACATCTATTTGAACCACCCTATATATCTTTTTATCATAATTAGGCAAGGCACTAATAATTAATGAATACTAATAAATAAGCAATAACAAAATTTAAAAATTGATGAACTCCCTGAAAATTACTAAAAATCAGGAGGAGTATATAACCAAGGCAATGTGCTTATGCTTGGTCTCTTACCTTGTAGCACCAGCTGTTGGAATATAGACAAGTTTCAAGCCATTAGCAAAACAACTCTCCAGGGAACTCAAAGAGATTCACTTTTAAGTTCATGTATTAAAATTCATGTATTTTACATGACCCTCATATCTGGAGTACACTTACTCTTGTATCGGACACAGTTCTATTATGCTTTAGTGGGTTCCTGTTGCTTTCAAGAGAAAGAACAAATCTTAAGAATGGCCTGTAAGACCTCTTGTGTTCTATCTTATCCTTATCTCTGACACCTATTTCCTTCAGATTCACCTGTCCCTAACTCCCTAGAATAGGGATGTTTTCCTATTACAAACTCTTGGTCTGGCACACCTCCACTTTCAGCACTCACTGAAGATTATATTATTATACCTTTGTGTGCTTTTTTGATTAATATCTAAATTGCCCAAGAAAATCTAAATCTCATATCTGTTTTGACTATTTTAATCAGTAGTATATCTCTAGCACCTATCGCAATGTTTAACAAATTCTATGTGCTCAATAAATATATCTTGACTAAATTAATGAAATGTCATATGTGCTTCTCTGTCCATAGTGAGTTGAAAGAAGCAAATTATGGAAGAGATAAGCCCTAAAAAAATTACAAAAACAGCAGTCTGATAAGGTAGAAAAGGGAAAAAAAGACTATAAAAAGTAGACAGAAGAACTCAGGAATCATTGGAGTCTAGAGGCAAATTGTCTTAATAATCATTAGGCATTAAGAGGTTTTTAATAGTCTTTAATAGCATCATTATATTACAGTATGGTATAATAATGGAAATCATCAAGGAAGGGTTCGGCTTTTATCTCTGATTAAGATAAGAGAGAAATAGGTAATTCACCTTTAAAATACTTTAATCTCGTGTTTCTTTAAAGATTTTTCCCATCTTCTGGAGGTGAGCTTCTGTTATTGAGAAAATATAATCATTTGCATTCCTCTTCACATCTCCTAACTACTTGGATAAATGGAGTGTTCCCCAACCTCATGTTAGGATAAATAACCTTGCATTATAATACTCCTCTTTTGCTCAATTTTCATAATTGCAAGAAAACTATTTTTAAATTCCCCTTAATATTTATATTCGTAACAAAAGGATTGTTATATAATGTTTCACAAAAAATTCTGCTGAAAATAGGGATACCCTGTGTTGAATGTCAACCAAATTTTGCCTCATGTTGCCTGCACAAAGCAAAAGAAGAAGTTTCCACTTGAATTCTAAATTGAAGATGACCTTGTGCTTTTGTGAGAAAGGCTGGCAGCTGAGGTCACTGGAGTGTATTATGATGGACAGTGCAGAGCTGTGCGTGGCTCGGAGGCATGGCCATTGTGTGGATTACAGCCAAACAGAAAGAATTAGACAGCTCGGGGCATTCTATCATTTCATTTGAAAATAATGGTCAAAATCATGGGCCGCAACCATTACAACTTTCATGAAAGAGCAGTAGCATTCAATAATTCCATCACTTCAGACAGGCAGTTGGCGATTCTCAGCTGAACACTATGGGTCCAGCATATTTTGTATCAGTTTCTGTGACACTCACATGGTGTGTGTCAGAATTTCTGCTTCTGCAGGAGGCAAATCCCATCTACACTGCACCCTCTGTACTTCTAGCTTACAGGATGCAGCCCTTTGCTTTACAGGGACCAAATCATTGGAAGTGATACAAGGAAAGAGAAGACCCAGAAACTTAACCCAGCACTCTTAGAACGTAACTATGTAGCAGCTATGTATCAAGCTTCCTCAAGTCAATTTACTGTTTAAAAAGCTGAAAATCAGTTTTAAAACAAAATCTCTGCAATTCCTTCTCTAAGAACAGCGCAAACAAAACATTTTCAAAGAAATCTAATCTGTTGTCAATGGTTCCAAAGGAGCCTCCTAAGTTATTTCTGAAATAGTGATATTTAAGTAGACTATTTTGATTGATAGAGGTTTATTTTTAACTTCTGCTTCTTTCAGGAGCACAAAAAAAATATGCTTGAGATTTAAAAGCAGGTGGAAAAACTCACACTTCTGATTAAAAGGGGACCTGCTTCTAATCCTGTGCTTTCCACTCTGTTTGAGTATCTTCTCTATGTGGGGGTGGGGAGGAACACACACGGTCACTTCTAAAGTATTTAATGACCAAAAAAACCCACAAAAGTTGTAACTTACCATTAAAATTTACAGCCCGAATATAACCAAGTAGCTCTTTGCCATCAGCAGCACTCATTCGTGGGCAGAGGCCGATGTACCCAGCGCAGAGATCTTTGTGCATATTGTGCAGGGCGTAAGCCATGGAGTATACTGCATCAATTACAAATTGGACCTTTCCTTCCTGTTCATAAGATGAATCCCTTGCAATTCGCTCCAGCCCTGCAAAATAAAAAAGAAAACCATCAACGGGTGTTAGATTTCACTAAAAGATGGCATGAGGCACACTTAATGAGACAAAACTATTTGATTTTACTCCCAATTATTTTAATCCTATACTTACTGAGTCAGGCTTTTAAACTAAGTATTGGATTTTTTATTTGTGAAGAACAGAATCTATTCTATTAGCAACAAAAAGAAATAAACTAAATAAAAACATATAGTTTCATTATCTTTATTTCCACCTTACTGAGTCCGATTACATTGTCCATTTCTTCAGAAGAATCATTCAACTTACTTTTTTCTTGAACTCAATTTTCCATTTTTTTCTTAAGATTTCATTTATTTATTTATTTATTTATTTATTTATTTATTTATTTGAGAGAGAGAGAGAGCAGGGGGAAGAGCAGAGGGAGAGGGACAAGAAAACGCTGTGCTAGCTCGTAGCCTGATGTGGGGCTCAATCTCAGGACCCTGAGATCATGACCTGAGCCAAAATCAAGAGTTGGGCACTCAAATGACTGAGCGACCCAGGTGCCCCTCAAACTCAATTTTCTATTTTATTATTCTTAAATCTTTTTCAGCTTTATGGAGATAAAATTGGCATATACCATTGTGTAAGTTTAAGGTATACAACATGATGATTTTATACATGTATATATTGTGAAAGGGTTTCCACAATAAGGTTAGTTAACACATCATTGCCTCCCATAGTAACCTTTTTTTTTCCCCAGTGGTGGTAAGGGTTAATTTACCTTCGCAACTTCCAGGTATACAATACAGTATTGTTAATCATTGTCACCATGCTGTGCTTAGAGCCCCATCAATTTTCTATTTCCATAGTAATCAATATAAGTCATTAAATCTAGCAGTCTGATAAATTCGTTTTCTAGGACTTTCCTTTCACCTAACTGCCAGCCCTCATTTCCAATTGCCTATCATATTCCTAGGTAGTCTGCTTCCATGTCAAACTCAATAGAGCTAAAAACCAGGCTATTATCATAGAGAATTACATCGTTTCCCTAAAACCTCCAATTGAGGGTCTTGCAGGTTTGAGAGCATAGAGAGGGAAGATGAGTTCTTACAAAGAGTACCTTCGATGTGCCAAAAGTTATATTGACTCCTTCAGTCTGCATTAGCTTTACAATCTAAGCTAACCTCCATGCAGATATGGGAGCACTGTCTTCTCCCTACCTCTGTGTGGCACTTTGGCTCCTGGGTCTTAGGACAGCACTGCTATGTCCAGAATGTCATTGAGGGACCTTGTGAAAACAGCCCTTTCAGCTTCTGCCAAAAATTTCTCTCCCTTTGTGATTTTCACCGCAAGGTAGACAATTCATAAATAAATATTGAAGAATGGTCACAAACCAAAAAGATGCAGTTGTTTCTTTAAAGGTCTTATCTGGTGACCAACCACTCTGGTTCGTCCAGGATTGAGGGGTTTCTCAGAATATAGGACCATGGGGCACCTGAGTGCCTCAGTCATTAAGCGTCTGCCTTCGGCTCAGGGCGTGATCCCGGCGTTCTGGGATGGAGCCCCACATTGGGCTCCTCCGCTGGGAGCCTGCTTCTTCCTCTCCCACTCCCCCTGCTTGTGTTCCCTCTCTCGCTGGCTGTCTCTCTCTCTGTCAAATAAATAAATAAAATCTTAAAAATATATATATATATATAGGACCAAAACCTAGATAGTCCTGGGCTGACCAGCATGGTTGCCTATGAAAAAGGAGGTAAATGAAGCATCAACTTCAAGATACAAGACTGAAATAACTACTTTGAGGGTAGCTCCTTAGGTCCATGAGGAGATCTCAGTTTCATTTATTTTGTGTCACTAAATTTGATAACTGGAAATGAAGACTATAAATCCCACAGCAGTTGTTCCATTCCTGATTATCTTCTTAAGTACAGACTCCCGAGGCTCACTTCAGATTTACTGAATCAGCATCTCCCAATCTAGGGACATGACAAATCTGTATTTTCCAAACACAGAACCTAACCGTCTTAGTTTGAGCGGCTATGACACAATACCAAAGACTGGGTGGCTTGTAAACAACAGAATTTGCTTCTCATAGTTCTGGGGGCTAGAAGTTGAGACACAGGGTAACAGCATGGTTAGGTCCTGGTGAAGAATGTCTTCTGGGTTGCAGGCAGCTATTTTCTCATTATATCCTTACATGGAAGATAGCAGACTTCTGGTGACTTCTTTTAAGGACACTAATCCCATTCATGAGGGATAGTGCTCTAGCTTCAAAACTTCATCTAATCCTAATTGCCTCCCAAAGGTCCCACATCCTAATACCATTATATTAGGGGGTAGAATTTCAACATATAAATTTGAAAGGGACACATTGTCTGTAACACTAACATTCCAGGTTATGTTGTTAATATTGCTGCTCTGTAAATCCCTCGGCTACAATCATACACACACACACACACACACACACACATACACACACACACACACACACACCCTCCCCCGCCACTTCTGCAAACACTATTGCTTGTTTTTCTGATTTTGCTTTCTTTAGTGTACTTTATTTTTGTGTATGTGTGGCTCCTAACAAACAAGAAGATGCACATTTTTTAAAAGATTTATTTATTTTAGAGAGAGAAGGGGGGGCAGAGGGGGAGAGAGACTCTCAAACAGACTCCACACTGAGCAAGGAGCCTGAAGCAGGGCCTAATGTCACAACTCTGAGATCATGACCTGAGCCAAAATCAAAAGTCAGACACTTAACAGACTGAGCCACCCAGGTGCCCCTCTTTTGTGTACTTTAGAGAAAAGAGAAAATTTCTTTGCCTCCGTTACCACTGGGTGGAGGATGAAGAGCAGGCGTAGAAATGGCAGAAAATGCCCAAGCCAAATTGATTCAAAGAAAGTCATGACCGTGAGAACATTAAGGAATTTGGGAAATTTTCACAATCCATGGAATATGTGTAAGAGCTAGATGTGTGTGAATGTTTTATATTTTTAAATTTACTCTACCCTAAAATGTTCTGGATTTAATTATTATGATTTTATTTTAATGCTAGTGCAACCTCACTATCAATCTATAAAGATATTGCTCAACATTCAATAATTGGGAAAAAGTTATATACAACACTTTCCTGATCAATTTTAATGGAGATGCCCTAATTTAATAGACATAGTCTTTTTTATAAAAGATTTATTTATTTATCTGACAGAGAGAGAGAAAGCAGGAGGAGAGGCAGGGGGAGAGGGAGAGAGAGAGAATCTCAAGCAGACTCTGCACAAAGTATGAGCCCAAGGCAGGGCTTGAAGACCTCATGACCCTGAGATCATGACCTGAGCGAAAATCAAGACTTGAATTCTTAACCGACTGAGCCACCCAGGCGCCCTTAATAGACATATTCTTTATTTTTCCTAAAACAATTTCAACTTTATACATAATAGATTTATAGTTATTCTCAAATGCCACACATCTTATTAAAGGGACATATTTAAATTTGCACTTGTCCAACTATTTATTTCCTTGACTAGTTATAAACTCCTAGTGGTATGAGCAAAGATTAAGTATATCCAACTTTGTACTTTTTTTTTTAAAGAAAAGTTCAGAAGGCTGTTTAGTGACTGTTGTCACACAAGTCAACGGACACTATATGACCCTTCCCATTAACCAGTATAAGTACATGGTGACAAACTAAAATTCTGAACATTATTACCATTTCTAAATTTAACAAGAAATCATTTTATTTCTTTCCAGGCTGTTTAGACAACATATTTTTCTATTCCCTAACATTTCAATTTCATGAGGATACTTAAGATTTTACAAGAGCTAGAGTTCGCTCCTCATATCCTATAGTTTCTTGTCTTATTCATCTAAAAGAGGAATTTAAGAAGCTGACAGTGACTCATCAACTTAATTGGCTGTAAAATTTCATTATGCTATAGTTTCTAAAGTTAATGTTAATGTATTGCTATAAAGTGCTAAATATTGTCAAAGGCTATATGTCAGCCAACCATTTAAAACACTGACTGTAAAGCTGTGATGTGTTTTAGTGTATAGCTTAAAATTAACAGCACATAGCAAAGCGTTTGCACGGTGAGAAATGAAGTCAGCCTCATAAATTTTATAGCAAGATTGTTTTATGTTTTCATTAATGAAATCTCAAACTTCTGACTATATCTCATGTTCCTGGACAATAGAGTAAATTCTTATTGGTCCAAGCAATATCACATGTGCCCCAGTTAAGGTCTTTCAAACATCACAGTGTATCCTCTTGGTTTTCAAAAGGCGAATCTGCTCAAGTTTGCAAAGTGTTGTATGCATTACAGTGAGAGTTCCTAAGATAAGCCTGACGTGAATTTTAAATTCTTTGACTGACAGATAGTTGTCAGTCTTAGAAAGCTTTGCTTTCTAAGAATTTCTGACTTCTGGGGTGTTGTTTAGTTTTATAGATTGAGATTCGAGGTTGTTTTCCTTTTCCTGAAACTATGTTAATGTAATGATGATCCAATAAACTGATCAATTCAGCGAAGAAGAAGAAGAAGGAGAAGGAGGAAGAGGAGGAGGGGAAGAAGGGGAGGAGGAAAAGGAAGTCCTATTAGTCATTTTCTTCCCAGGAAACCAAATATCCAATTGCTTGATTTTTTTACCACAGTCCTAACATGTAGTAGAAAGAACCCCACATTCTAAATTTGTAGGTAAAAAGTATTTATTTCGTTTCTCCCTGCCTCCTTCTTAAGTACACAGCAACTATTTTAAATGATTAAATTATTTTCTTGCAGTTAGTGTGGAGAGGATGCTAGGAGGAAAGAAGAGAATCCGTGAACTGCTAGGAACACATTTATCCCTACAGGACCAGACTGAAGAGTCATTCTGAATTCCTCAACAACTTCGTATCTCGCTACGCGATGCACCAGAGAAAAGACTGTCATGTCCTACAAGCAGCTCTCCCAGGGCCTCACGCGTTTGCAATAACTGCACAGTGGGGGACTGAAATCAGTGAACCACGCCAGTGACAATCCGTGAGAACCAGAAAGAATCGCACTGCACGCTAAAAAGGAATCACTAACAAGTCAGCAAACCTAAGTCACCTTTTACTGAATTTAAACTGATTTGGTTTCAAGGAAACAATAGGGGAAGGATGGGAAAGAAACAGAAGCATATTCAATTATACAGGAAAATCTCCTAAGCCCCAGGATATGCAAATGAAGTGTGTGCAGCTCCCATGCAAACTACAGAGAGATGAGAACGCGGGCCCTGTGGTAAGGCAGAAAGACAGATTGACTGAGGGAGGACGGACCCTCAGTGGGGCAGACCTAGATTCAGGTCCCAACTAACACAAACCAAGGCAGGTGGCCTTGGGCACATTCCTGGGCCTTCGACTGGGAAAGTTGCTCCCAGGGACCTCCGTGATGGGATACCCCATCTCTCCAGCCTCATCTGCTGGTACCACCCCACCTCCCTCCTGGCTCCACTTGCAGGTCCTTGAATATAACAAGAGCTCTCCCACCGCAGGACTGCACTTAGATGTTCACTCTGTAACTCGCCACTCCTCGCTGGATACCTCCTGTTCGCCCTCCGGGCTTCAGGTAAGATGTCAAATCAAGTTAGGCAGGAGCACTGATATTTAATTTTTTTTTTAAAGATTTTATTTATTTATTCGACAGAGATAGAGACAGCCAGTGAGAGAGGGAACACAAGCAGCAGGATTGGGAGAGGAAGAAGCAGGCTCATAGCAGAGGAGCCTGATGTGGGGCTCGATCCCATAACGCCAGGATCACGCCCTGAGCCAAAGGCAGACGCTTAACCGCTGTGCCACCCAGGCACCCCTGATATTTAATTTTTTAATATAGCAGCCCAGATCAGATCATAGAGTATCTTAAATGCTATGCTTGAATACTGAATATTGTTCAGTTGGAAACACAGAGCCATGACCAATATTTAAAATATTTCTGGGAATACAGGTAAAGTAAATTGAAGCAAATGTAGTTTGAAGGTAGAGATACAAGCTGGGATAAGGGTTCAAAGAGTAGGAAAAAAAAAGAATGAGAGAATATATATTTCAGATGCCAAATTGTGATTAAATATGGGAGTAGGGGTTGAAGGCAATCAACAACTCAGGGGTTTTGAGGCGAGGTAGCAGAACACTGACAGCATTAACAGAATTTGGAAAATCAGGTTAACAAGAAGGTTTTGTTTCTGATGGCTCTGGCTCTCCAACTGCATCAAGAAAGACCTCAGTTAAAAGAACTGATTTTTAACATTCTGTAGCATTTACTATATTCCCCAACATAGAATATAGACTTTATATAAATTTGTTGAATTGCTTAAAGAACAAAAGGTCCAAACATTTAGAGTAATCATATAATAGTAATATGGCTGACCATTTATTTATAACTGCAATAATTTAAGCCACTTGGGAGTAAAGTATCATTTGCAGTGCTGTCATAAGACCTGAGGGGCACCTGGGTGATTCAGTCGGGTTAAGCATCTGCCTTCAGCTCAGGTCATGATACCAGGGTCCTGAGATGGAGCCCCACATTGGGCTCCCCAAGAAATCAAAGACTCACGTTCTAGTTCTAACAGAGTGACCAATTGACTTTGTGCCCTTGGCCAAGTCATGAGCTTTCTGGCATTTGTTTACTTCTCAGTAGAAATCAGATGATTGAATAAGATGATCAGTCAGGGTCCCCACGGTTCTGAATTTCTAGATGCTAGGGCATGTGCTCTTATTTCTTTTTCCTCCTTACACTCACTAAGATCCCTGGAAGATTGCATAAGGGGTATAAGTGAACAAATACCACTAAAAATTATCCAAAACAGGTTGGAATATCCAGTAACTGGACTACCACTGAGACCTGGAAAGTCTACACTAACAAGAAATACCAAATCTCAGCCTGGATTTTTCTTCCTGTATTGTCAATCTGGTTAACCGAGTCACTGCATTTTCACAACTCTTAGAGCTATTTCAAATCTAGGTCCTTGTGAAGGAGAAAAGTTTCAATTCTCTTTTTATTTTGACCCAATGGTTAAAGAAATCAATTATAGAAAATAAGATCAGAGAAGTAAAAGGACACAAATAATTAAGACGGGCAGGACCGTTCATGAGAAGCATCTCTTTAGTTCTAAATTATTATTACTCCCCCCCCCTTTTTAATAGATAAAGGAACTAAGACTCAACATTTGAATAATTTACCCAAGATCACAGTTACAGCAGTAAATGGTAGTCAAGTCTGACTCAAAACCTTGGCCATTTATTATTACACTGCCTCCTCCCCTGTGAAATTGTGTTTTTTCCAAATCAGCCTTACCTTTCACTTCTCTGAACTCCTCTTTAACTTTTAGCCATTAGACCCACAACTGACTTGTCTCTTTATGTTAAATAGTAGGTAGAGATTGTGTGTGTGTGTGTGGGTGTGTGTGTGAACCTTTAAAGAGTAGTGAGCAGGAACTAAGAATATTATAGAATTATATATACTTTTACAGAAATACTAATAAATATTAACAAATGATAATATTTGCATTAAAATATACAGAAAAGGGGAAATACACTCCTATAACATTTTTCTGACGTACAAAAAATTCATCTTGCTGTGAATTTCTGCCATACACCTGAGATAAAATTGGCATAATATGGCTGGAATTCATAAGCAAGAAATTAGATATTTGTAGTGAAAACCAAAGCTAATAAAACTTATAAATTAATATTTCTAAAAATCAATAGAGTACTTTAGCTCTGGAAGGTAATAGCGTGTATGTGTGTATGTGTCTGTCAGATTTCTCTAAGAAAGTAACATCAAGCTAAAAACAGAATTCCACACCTAAGGTTTTGCTTTGTAGATTCGGCACTAGGCTTTGTCAAGGACTTGTATAAACAGATGTATTGGACTAATGAACTAATTTGAGCCTCTGCCTTATCTATTTACAAAGGGCAGAGAAAATGAGAAGATAAGGGTCCTCTACTGAAAATCACCTGCTCTCCATTTCTTCTGTAATTTAAATGTAGTCCCAAGAACTGAAGGCTCTTAGCTGCCTGAGGACACATCGGAGACACTTGTAAATCAACCCCTGAAGTGTGCTACATCAGCCCACAATGACTTCTCTCCTTTGTGTGCCTGGCAGGAAATGGAAAGTGCTTCAGGCAGGTGCCAGGTGTCCCCTTCAGGTGTTAAATTTTCCATGCAATGCCCTAGGGTTTTTAAAACACTGAAAAACCTAAGGTAAGAGGCAAGTAAGATTCAGAGTGTATCTTCAGGCAAAACAACCAGTTAAAAAAAAAAGATGCTCAGAAGAGGAAATTATTTCATAGTTATATCCCTAAGTCCCCAAACAAAGAAAAGGCATTTGATTAAATTCAGACAGTTGCATTTCTCTACATAATTATCTTAGATCATGCACATCAGAAACAAATTTTTATTCAAAATAGTGTTGTAAGACTACTGACAGAGTTAACTTAATAGTTCGAGGTAGAGGTTCTCTCTTTAAAGCACATTAAAGCTCCCCCATGGAAGAATCCAATTTCCCCCCCATAAATCCCCTTTAGCAGATAGGACTTCTAATGCCCTCTCCCACCCCAAGATATGTTAGTCATTGCAGACCTTATAATGTGGCTTTGGATTTCCCTTTAAAAAATATATTTTTTATTTGTTTCTAATTACAAAGGCTAGTCGGTATTAGTAGAATGTTAGAAAAAAGTATAATGAAGAAAATAATATCTATTAGCCCACCACATTAACCACCTTTTACATATTGATCTACTGCCTTACAGGATTTCTCTATTTTCCCCCTTTATTTTTAAAAATTAAAAAGATTCTGTGTATATTTTTTAATCTGCTATATTCACTTCACCTATAGTGAGAATTTCCCTATATTGTAGGAAAGCATAGTTTTTATTTGCATCGTCGTTCATTCAATGGATTCAGGTTTTTGCATTTAACTGTTTCCCAATACTCAACATATTTGGTACAAGTTAGGGATCTAAGTTTGTCTTCCAAATTATGAACCAGTTCTTCCACACTATTTATTGAATGAATATTCTTTTCCCCATTAATTTATATAAAGTCACTTTTTTTTTTTTAAGATTTTATTTATTTATTTATTTGACACAGAGAGATAGCCAGCGAGAGAGGGAACACAAGCAGGGGGAGTGGGAGAGGAAGAAGCAGGCTCCTAGCAGAGGAGCCTGATGTGGGACTCGATCCCAGAAGGCCAGGATCACGCCCTGAGCTGAAGGCAGACGCTTAATGACTGCGCCACCCAGGCACCCCTATATAAAGTCACTTTTAACACACATCGAACTCTTAAATGTTCTTGGATATATAACCAGAGTTTATGCTCTAGCCCACTTGTCACTTAATATGCCAATACTACCTGTTTGACAGTTATTGTAATTTTATAATAAGTTCTGCCATCTGTTCATGCAAGTTCTATCAATACTCTTGTTTTTTAAAATTCTTAATAGTTCTCACAAATAAACTTCAGAATTATTTAAGCTAGTTCCAAAAATGGCAGCTTTTATTCCAATTGTATTGATTTTTAAAATTAGTTGCAGAAGACGTGAAATAGCTGCGATATTAAGTGTCCCATTTAGAAACATAGGATCTCCATTTATTCAAATCCTCTTTTGGAATCCTCAGTAAAGATGTCACTCACATATTTCTTTTTAAGGAATGCCTCGGTATTTTGTGTTTTCTAGCTTTATGAAACATAATTTTTTTCATTTTATTTTTAACTGGTTAATCATGGTATAATTAATAATTTCTTTTAAAAATATTTTTATTTATTTTAGAGAGAGAGCACGTGTGTGCATGCATGAGTTGCAAGCAGTGGAAGGGGGAGGGAAGGGAAAAGAATCTCAAACAGACTCCACGTTGTGCGCTCTGGAAGCCTGAGCCCAAGGCAGGGCTGGATCTCCCCACCCTGAGATCATGACATGAGCGGGAACCAAGAATTAGACGCTTAACTGACTGAGCCACCCGGGCACCCCTCAATTCATTCTTAATGCTCAACATTTTCTTCTCCCCTTATTTAAACTGTATGCAACCTAGAAAGCCCAGGGTAAGTCCCATCTCTTGTTAAAAAAACAAAAACAAAACAAAACAAAAAAACAGAAAAGTGCAAAAAAGCATGGGTTCTGAGATCAGACAGATGAAGACTTGAGATCCTTCCTGAGTCTCTTATTCTCTACTCATAAAATGGGAACTTATACCTATGTTGCTTGGTTGTGAGAATTAAGTGAGATAACGCAGGGCATCTAGCACCTTATATAGAGAATAAATGGACACCATTATTTGTTCTGCAGGGCTATAAAATACATAAACTTCAACAATGTGCAATACTTTTCCAATTATACAAACAAAATAAATCCCAATATAAACCTCCGTACAGTAGGAGGCCATGGGAAGGTGAAATAATTGGGTTTCCAGGTCAAAAAGAGCAGTGGGTCAGAAGAACAGACAGGAAGGAGGAAAGACTTGGATGGGGTGGGCTGTGTGGGAGGTTACTTCATAATATGAATAAGGACATATGGTGGCATGGGCTAAGGTGATGATGAAGACAGAGAAATACAAATGCATCTGAGACATTAGGAGATGTAATTACAGGATTTGGATGAACCTGAAGCAAAGGGTGTCTCCAAGAGTGACTTCCAGATTCCTGGCTTATGTATCTGGGCAGACCCTGCCGCTCAATGAGACCAACAATGGATGCCGTCTAGGCCAGAAATATATTGTCCCACCCGATAGCCACATATTTGCCTAATGGGCATGAACACGGTGTATTCGTTCCTGTTAAGACAGGCCAGGGAAACCCCAGTAGCCTGCACCTGAAAATTCTGTCTGCTCCCTTGGTACTACAGGAATGTACCCTGTCTGATTTGTGGCTTTTCTAGGTCCAGGTCAGTGTTCTACCCCTGGACTTCATTATTTTTATTATTATTTACAAACTCCCCAGGAACTGGGGAAAGAGATGGCACAGGAATTGTTTCCCAGACTATGTTACTATTCAGCAACTGACTTCAGTTATTCTTCTTGCAAGTCATTAATCATATTGTCTCAGATATTCTCTTTGGAACAAAAATCTGAGCAGTAAATAAGACAGTCTACATTGAACACACACATAGAAAAACAAAACTCTCCCCCTTTCTACTCTCTCTAGTCCCACTTTCCTACTCCCCTACTTTCTCACTCTTCTTAAGATTTTGTCAACAATGTCACTACAAGAAGACATATAATGAGACCCTAACACTTGCAATTAATAAAATAGGAACACTCACACTAAAACAACCTTAAAAACGATCCTATCTGCTATTTTTAGACTTTATGACACGTCCTATTGTTTTTAAAATCACTGTAAAAATGATTTAAAATCATTTAAATCATTAAAAACAGCATTTTTAAAAAATAAAATGGAAATCAGTGCATTGTACATAGTAATGGGAAGTACTGTTTCTTGAAACTTCCATTTCACTTGGAAGGCGTGTGAGCACTGGGTTGCCATATACAATAAAGGACTAATCTGGAGTACAATCAAGAAGTGTTTGAAACTCACTGACCTCGTTCAATCTTCTTACTTTACAAATGGCGAAACCGAGGTCAAGGAGCACTAAGAGGTTTTCCAAATCCAACATCTCAGGAAGAGGCAGAATTAGGAACAGAACCCTACTACCTAATTCCATGATTCCTCCCCTTATATCACATTGCCTTTCTTCACCGCACCTTCTCTCCCTTTTTAATTAAGATCCGTTGAGAATGAGTAAAACTTGAGGGAATCCCTACGTGGGTTTGCCCATGAGGAATTAAAAGCCTTGAAAGGAATGAATAAAATCAACTCTGAGGAAAAGTGAATAGCAAGAAGTTGTGAGTTATGGTAAGATTCTCTCATGCCAACGTAAAAGGAGTATCTGTAGAAACCAACAACATTCAAAGAACCATGGTTTTTGGTTGAAACGGTCAAAAACAGAAAAGCAAAGGGCTTTATAACTTAAGCGTAAGTTATAGAAGGAACTTAAATTTAAAACAGAAAAGCAGAAGGACCTGACGTGCAAGATGCATATCCTTTATGTGAACGTTTTAGGGGATCTGTGCGTAATACTGGAGCCCCCAGAGGAAAGAAGAAAACAGTCATTGCCTTTGTGCAGTGTGGTCAATCCTCTGGGTGACTGACTGGGTCTTTCACTTTTCTTCCCAATTTTAAGGGTCACAGCACAGGCGTGGGTATAATGCCGGTGGCTGATTAAAGCAGGTCACAATCTGTCTGGGAGAGTTTCTCTGCCATCCTTCATAGGGACAGGGACCAGACAAGATGACCTCTCTTGTTGCCTTCCAATTAATTCAATCAGCCTCTGCTTCTGTCAGACATCTTCACGGACGCAGACCGTCCACTCATTCCAAGTCCTCACCAGGAGTCAGTAAACACAGAGGCTGCAGACTGTGTTTAATGAATCAGTAGGATTCATCTTTCAGTCATTTTTGATTTACAACTTTTTTATCAGTATTATTTTCTCTCTTGGTAATCTGAAACTTCACGAAGGGCAAGGGGCTAGATCTGCCTCCTCTGAGGACCCACTGGGCCTAACATAACATGGTGGCCAAATCTGTCCAAGGTTAACATCAGTTTGTTAAACCAATCCGAACCGAGTTCCGTTCCAAAGAAGGACCACCAATAAGATAATTCCAATTAGCTGTGCATAAAGCCATCATCCCTTTTCTTTAATATTTTATGAAGCGACACTCCAGGAAACTATATGGGACATAATGCAGTACAACTGGGAAAATGTTTTTCAAGTAAATGAAAGCTATGCCTTCTATTTTTATGTTCAAATAAATGTCCATAAAAGGTAGGGTCCGTAAGGGTGTTTTGCTTCTTGCTTCTCTCCACGTGGGCCGGTAGGATAATTTCCATAATAGAGGAAACAGACCATCTGAGACTAACCGCATTAGACAGTTTTAAAACAACAGATCCAGGATGAGGAAAGTGCTCGTTTCAAACCCTTCATAAATCAGGAACCCGTGGCTGTATTTCATCACTCCCAAAACAATCGAACATCAGTATTCATTAAGCAGAACTCCTACACACTGTTGCCTTAGATCAAAAACTGTAGCTTTTGACTAGGAACTTACCTCATAATGGAAAAGGAGTAGATCTGTTTGACAAGTCTTTTTTTTTTTTTTTTTTTACTCTAACTAATATAAACTGTGATGTCCTTCAACATTACATATAAACTAAATTATAACTCATGATTTAGTGTGAGTCCTCTCTAGACCTAGAAAACTTTCCAGGACAAAAGTGGAATTCTGGCCCTGTGAGGAGCAAATTAACCACCAAGTGTCTCTCTGGCAATAAGCCCTGGTTTCACCTTGAGAGATGGAGCTTGACCTATTGGGATCTCTCATTTTTACCCCTGTTTGCAAATGCCAAAAAAAATTTTTTTGAAAATATTTTCATCTTTAAACTTTCAATGCATGCAAATGCAAAAAAGAATTGAAAATATTTTCATCTTTAAACTTTTCTCGCATGCTCTGAATATCAAAACACATTTTGTGAGAAAAATTATAAATAGAAATTTGGTATATTTAGAACCAAAGTGAAAATCATAGCCTGAGATGCACTTTAAATTTAGTTCTAACTAATCTGCTTCTTGGATTCTGTTCTCAGTGGTTTATTTTTACTCCCCAAATTATGTTACTACCATCAAGGACTTGGATAGAAACAGGGAGCTAAGATAAAGGAAACATTTAGACATAATGGCTCAAGTGTACAAATGTTCATAAACAGCCTTCTTTTTAGAAGCCGAGAGGTAGAGACCTAACATTTATCAGATCTATTATGAGCCAACCACCATGCTAGACAAGCTGGATATGTTTCTACATAATTCTTACAATCACTCTATGAGGCAAATTATATTATTCCCATTATTTTTATTTTATTTTATTTTATTTACATAAGAAAACTGAGTCTCTGGTTAAATAGCCTGACCACTGTTACAAACATAGCAAGCTACAAGCCAAGCCTCCACACTGTGTCTTGCTTCCTAGTCTTATTCAAACTGTCTTGCTTTTTCCATTGCAAGTCAGGTCTAAACAATAAAGAAGGTGCCCCAGACACAACATGATTTAGATTAAGATATAAACCCATTGCCAGATCCTTGGATAGACCTGTTTCATTTAACAGGGCTGCTCTAAGCACCGGGTAAACATCTGGCCTTTGACTTTCTATGACAGTCCTGTGTGTTCAGCTTCTGTATGAAGTGGCAGCTTTTCATATGTGAGTTTTTGGATCATCGTTCAATCAAATGCATTTTGCAATGAGACAGAGTCAAGTGTGGAAGTCGTTTGGTAAAGCCCCCTCCCTTTCAGAGCCCACCTTCTTGGAAGAGCACTTATGCTTCTCCTCTCTCATTGCCGTTCACATCTTGACTTCTATTTGTCTTCTAGCCCAACCACACATCAAGGCTGTCTGGGCAGAGACCATTGGTGGAACCTCAATATTAATTCACCACTTTTTCTGTAGTATTAGAACTCATGATTTTCAGCAGGCACATGGCTGGCCAGAATAGACTCCATTTTCCAACCTCCTTTATCTCTAAAATAGCTGCCAATAGGATTGTAAGCAAACGTGTAAGGTGGCAACTTGCAGGACCTTTCTTAAAAGACACGGAAATGTGTGCTTTGTCTCTATGGTTTTATCCTCTCTCCCATCCTGCTACGTAAGACGCAAACGCGGTAACTGGAGTTCTGTCTTTCATCTGGAACCAGGAGGAATTAGAGCCACATCCTAGAGACCACAGAGCAGTATTAGGCGCATAGGTCCCAGAGGCCTGAGTGGGGCGGAGCCACGGCCTCATTCCTGGACGGCCTCCTCTGCATTTTGCCAGACTGAAAAATAAAGTTGCGTCTTGCTGAAACAAGTGTTATTTTTCTTCCCTGTTACTTACAGCTGGACATAATCCTAAGTGATAGACAACCACGATCTCGTTGGGTCTAAACTCAAGGACAGCAACCTACTTACCACATGTTGAATTTGTATTGTACCAGTCTTTATGAGGTAGCATGAAACAGTAGGAAAAATATGAAATTCATGATAGAAATCCCTCTATTTACTAGCTCTGTTATCTACAGCAAATGAATTAACCTCTCTTGGTCTCAGTGTCTTTATCAGTGAATAAGCGGAAAATGAGCTCCTACCTTGAGTGTTGTTGTAAGCAGTCAATCAAATAGAAACTACAATTTGTTTTCCTTTTCATAGACACAAGCAGTTTAGGTTTACAGATTTTACACCTATGACTTTAAAACACCTTTCAACCCAAGTACCCCTTTTCTAGTTTCACCTACTCACTGAATTAATGAATATTCTGACTTTCTTCAAATAAATCAATTGTTGTTTATGGACAATAAGGAGGGCATGTGATGCGATGAGCACTGGGTGTTATATGCAACTAATGAATCATTGAACATTATATCAGAAACTAATGATGTACTATATGTTGGCTAATTGAATTTAAATTAAAAAAAAAGAAAATACATAAGGAAAACAATCTTTGAAGGCATTCTCCTCTTTATGGTTTCTAAAATCATCTCTGTATCTTATCTGATTTTAAGACAATGTCATTAATGGTCCACAAGAGCAGGGACCATATTTATTTTCAGTTGTCATTTTATTTCCATGCATCTGGTTACATCTCAATAAATGTTAGGGTCTTCTGTCCCATCCTTCTATGACAGTCATTCCTGTAGCAAAGGGTCTTTTCCTTGGCCATGAAAAGTTATGAGTAGAGTTAGGCCCTACCTCTATAGGTCAATTCTTCTGGCAACTTCTTGTCCTTTACTTTCTAAGTACAAACCTATAGCCAATTATGTCCCTTGATAAAAACTAATTATTCCATTCCACACTCTCATAGCCTAATAAGAAATATAATAAATACACAGACTCAAAAGCTCTCTAAAGTTATAATTAGCAGGTATAGACTTTTTGTCAATCAGCTGGAAGTATTGGTCTAATTTAGAAGGTCAGATTAATCTGACAAAGTGTTTTTGATCTGCATGTCTGTTTTTCATCTTCTTCTCAGTTAAGTTCACAGAGTGATTTTCAGGGCTGTATCCCTTTCATTTTGTAAATGCTATTTTGCTCACAATATCGGCTCTTTCTGCTCCCATAGTTAGGACTATGTCTAACCAAATTAAGAGGGAGACCAAGTTAGTATCCAGTGCCCCATGCCTCTGCAGTTCTAGATCATTTTTGCCCTTTAAATAGCCATCTTTTTGGGATACCTGGGTGGCACAGTCAGTTAAGCTTGTGACTTTTGATTTTGGCTCAGATAAGATCTCAGGATCCTGAGATCAAGCACCCCGTTGGGCTCTGTGCTCAGCGCAGAGTCTGCTTAAGACTCTCTCTCCCTCTGCCTCTCCCCGATTACGTGCTCCCTCTCTTAAAATAAATACATAGCCATTCTTTCTCCTCATCCCTATCCAACAAGTGCCCAATTATTAACGAGATAAACTTCTTTGCAAAGAGATAGTAAATGGTTGATAATGTTCAAGGTGTTACCACCCCAAGTGTACTTTGTTAACATGCCTTCACTTCTTTAAAATAAATCATCAGCCTGTTGTAGGTTGGAAACAATCACCTAATTTAGATGGGCATTTATTTCAATTATCCCAATGATGATCCTCTTCTCAGATTTCTAGGCATTAACAAAAAGAATGGAGGGAGAAATAATAACTCTAGTCAAATTCTACAGTTCTCCTTTTCTGTTTGATACTAGTCATTTGAAATTAAATGCATAAGCACAATTTAACTTTAAAAAAATCCCCTACGTATTGTTGCTTTAATAAAAATTCTACCTTTCTTTAAAAGCAAAAATTCACTACTAAAAAATAAGTACAGTAGGGGTACTTGGGTGGCTCAGTTGTTTAAGCATCTGACTTTGGCTCAGGTCATGATCTCAGGGTTCAAGCCCCAGTGGCTTCAGGTTCTGTGCTCCGTGGGGAGTCTGCTTCTTCCTCTCCCTCTGTCCCTCCCCCCACTCATGTGCATGCGCACACGCACACACTCTCTATCTCTCAAATAAATAAATAAAATCTTTTTTAAAAAGTACAGAAAAAATATCATCAATTCAATTACTGTTGTTTCCTCCTAATTTAATTGAAAGAAATGCCTTTCAAGACCTTTTATTCCTTCAAAGAAGACATACGGATGGTCAACAGACACATGAAAAGATGCTCAACACCACTCACCATCAGAAAAATACAAATCAAAACCACAATGAGATACCATCTCACACCTGCCAGAATGGCTAAAATCAATACAGGAAACAACAGATATTAGGATGCAGAGAAACAGTAACTCTCTTATGCTATTGGTGGGAATGCAAACTGGTGCAGCCACTCTGGAGAACAGTATGGAAGTTCCTCCAAAGGGTAAAAATAGAACTACCCTATGATTCAGCAATTGCACTACTAGGTATTTACCCAAAGGATATAAAAATACAGATTCATATAAAGGGATACATGCATCCTGATGCTTATAGCAGCATTATCAACAACAGCCAAACTATGGAAAGAGCCCAAATGTGCATCAACTGATAAATGGATAAAGAATATATGGGGGATATAGATCTATAGATCTTATATAAATAAATAAATATATATCTTATATAAGCAAATTATATATATGTGTGTGTGTGTGTGTGTGTATATATATATATATAAAGGAATGTTACTCAGCCATCAAAAAGAATGAAATCTTGCCATTTATAAACACATGGATAAAGCTAGAGAGTATTACACTAAGCAAAATAAGTCAGAGAAAGACAAATACCATACGATTTCATTCATATACGGAATTTAAGAAACAACACAGATGAACATATGGAAAGGGGAAAAAAGAGAGGGAAACAAACTGTAAGAGAATCTTAATGATAGAGAACAAACGGAGGGTTGCTAGAGAGGAGCTCGGTGGTGGATAAGTTAAATGGGTGATGGGCATTAAGGAGGGCACTTTGTATGATGAGCATTGGATGTTATATGTAAGTGATGAATCACTAAATTCTACTCCTGAAACCAATATTACACTGTATGTTAACTGACTAAATTTAAATAAAAATTTGAAAGGAAAAGAAAAAGACCTTTTATTCCTAGAAAATAGAATTTTCTATTCTCTTTGATCAATTTTCCAAGTGGCATCTCATCTTCTTTACTAATTAATTTGCTATTTATTGTTTTTGCTTTTTTTGAACCTCTTCATAATCATCCCTAGCTTTTATTTGCTGTTTCAAATACTTGCACGTCTTAATAATTTGATAGATCTTTTAGTTCTATTTTTGGATATTTGATCTCATCTACTTATTTCTAGATCATCATACCCCAATTATGCAACTTCTTCAATTGAGGTAAATCCTACTGAAACATAATTTTTAGTAGCTTCACTAATTTTCAGAGAAATTCCTAAAACTTCTATTTAGTGATTAATCCCAACCTCTTAGACAAGAGATATCAGCTTAAAATGAAATGCAAGTGACTAAGGATGAGGGGAAAATCTCAAACTAATTTTTTCTATTTGAAAGTGCCAGATTAGAAAATGCACTTGCTCTATTCACTTTCTTCAGTGAATCATTGGTCATATCTATCAAAAACAGCAAAAGCCATCTAAAAAGTATATAGTTATTCTATCATTTGAAAAACTCTTTCAGATATCCTTTACATATATTTCAGTCCTTGTTGAATGTAACTATAAATGCTTTTTAACATTTCTTAATGTACTAAAACTGTGTTTTCCTGAATATTCTCCCTATTTCAGAGATATTCAAATATTTCCTATGCCCTAGAATGGGGAAAAATTGTCTTATCCCCATCTATTGAAATGATAACATAAGATACAATTACATTAAAGGACATGAGGAATGAATTCTATTTTACCCTTCAAATGGGCTTTATCATAACTTAACAGTTAAGCATACAATTACTAGTAAACCAAGAAAGCATTTAGACTAATTAGGCCTAGAGTCTAGGAGATGAGTTCACAGATTATGTCTGTGAGACAGCAATCAGGTCGATTCAGTCAATTTAAAACAAAACAAAAAAATAAATAAATCAACTCGGAGACAGGAAAAAAAACCAAAACTGCCAATAATTTTCCTTTTCAGCTAGTGTAAATGCAGTCTTCAAGATAAGCTGTTCTTCACATAGAAATAGAATTCATATTGTCCAGATTATATTTGAAATCTTGTAACATATGGCATTCTAACTTCTAAACAGCCTTTTCTGAGCTAGCTATACGATCAAGAAAGAGGGAAAGTAGAAGAGCATCATCAAACGTGGTTCAAATGACTACAGACAGGAAAACAAAATGTTTTGTTTCTGGTGTATATTTAGTTTTTCTACAATACGATTTAGACCATACAGTAAGACAATCACTATAAACATCTTACACACATTGCACTTAGTTTGCATTTCCTGCTTTCCAGAAGCCATACTGAAATCTAAGATAGCCTTATAATGTTCAAAAGACTAGCAACAACAAAAAATGGCAATGAACACAATAACAGACTAATTACCATTCAGCGGGGAGAACAATGGAAGCATTTTTTTTTGCTAGCCGTAATCAGCTTATAATTGTGGCCCTGCAAACACGGCAACACATAAAGAAACAGCAAGAAGCTCGCAGTCAGCTTCCATGTTAGAAATGTAAGGGATTTGCAAGTTTCTTATCTGCACTGCCCTGACAGACGATGGGGACCTCCCAGTTCTTAGGCGGCGGCTCCCTTCATCAGCGCCCACATCCGGACCAGGTGTACAGGCTAATGTTCCACGGAAGCTAATTTCTTTTTTTAAATGTTATAATCCCATAGAGCATGATAAATAACACGGGCTTAAAATATAAACAGCTAAAACTAAGCATCAGGAGGAAGTAGCTTCTTATTTATAATGAATAAGAAGCCTAAAGAAATATAATCATATGAAAAATGCCCTAAACTATGTGGATATTATGTGATATCATGACTTGTTTAAATGATTTCATTTAGTGGAATAGAAAGTATGAGTTGCTTTCTGTTACTCCAACCATTTTCATTTTCTGTAGAGTAACTTTCTAGAGAAGATCTGCTATATAGATTATGTCACACAGACTCAGGGAGCAATTTATTGGGAAAAGGAGAAAGATGAAGACTCCTTTTTAATTTATTCAAGGAACTGAATAACTAACCTGTTTTCTAACTTACAGCTTGGAGTATGGAATTCACTTTGCATAAGAGCACATCCTTAAAGACATTGTTAATGATGTTCTACCCTTAAAATAAAAAAGTAGATCACTGGCAAAATCAAAGTGTATACTGAAATTTATTTTTATTTAATAAATATGGAAACACTGTCCTTCCTAAAGAGAAATCTAGCTTTATGTGGTTTTGTAAAGATGCAATAGGTAATATATCTAGTCACACCAACATTTTAAATTAAGTGTTGGGTATTTGGCTTTGCATTAGTACTTATTCATATAGTTGTACTAGTCATTGTTTTAAACCACTCTATCAGCATTTTATTTAAAAGACTGTTTTTTTCATTAAAAATTCTGATTATAAGTCCTAGAAGTGAATCAGCTCTATTTTCAGATGGTTGTGCCAAGGCAATCAGAGGGTGAAGAGAAATTTGCCAAGTCAGAGACCACCTCCGGAGCCAGGGCTGCCCTAATGGTGGCAGGAACATATGGTAAGAACGGTCCAGAGTCCAAACAGGTGAAGGTGAATGGGGAAGAGCAGCAGTGATGCCCCACAGGTGTAGATGCAGACAGGAAGACAGGAACGACTGGTGACTCGGTAGGTGAGGATCTGGGGCTCTGAGTACAATGACTTGATATGAATGTCGGGGCGCCAAGTGCTTTGCAAACTGCAAAATGTGAGTCAGATGCCTTTCCTGTGGGGAAGTAAGTACGAAATTTGAGATTCTCATTAACTCTTTGAGAGCACTAGGGTGCCATTTGATAAATGACAGTGCCAGTGTTCTCACAGGAGCTCAGGCATCTGTTGGAATAAATGTGCATCCTGAAGTGCCCAGCTTCTTAATGTTGAGTGTTACCCCTACCCAAAGAATGTGTCTGAGTAGCAATGATACCTACATCTCATACATGCTATTATTACATTAAAGAGAGAAGCACAGAGATGGAGAGAGAGAGAAATCGATCTATCCGGGCATAGAAAACAGTTCTTAAGAAAACAACATTACTATATTCTTTAAAAAAAAAAAAAAACAATTTGAGATGTCACGTTTAGAAAATTGAATATCTTCACTTGTTACCAGCTTTGTCTACATTTTCTTTGACTTGCATTCACAACACAGATCTTCTTTTTTAGAGTTATTATCTTTCTACCTTCTGTTTTTAATGCAAAGTACTAACTGTATTGTTTCATATGAGGCAGCTCTCCCAGACCAGTCTTTTTTCTTTTTTTTTCTTTTTTTTAAAGATTTTATTTATTTATTCGACAGAGATAGAGACAGCCAGCGAGAGAGGGAACACAAGCAGGGGGAGTGGGAGAGGAAGAAGCAGGCTCACAGCGGAGGAGCCTGATGTGGGGCTCGATCCCACAACGCCGGGATCACGCCCTGAGCCAAAGGCAGACGCCCAACCGCCCTGCCACCCAGGCGCCCCAGACCAGTCTTTTTTCAAGTACTGCTGTTAGGAGGGCAGCTGCCAACTCGAGGTGGTAAGTCAACATTGAGTTCTGCATACATTCAATTCAAGCACAGCAGCGAGGAAGAGGCATCCTCTCCTCTTCTTGCTTAGGAGCTCTAGGGGAGAAATCAGCTTGTAATGTCTACAGTCAGTTCACAGCATTGTGTTTCAAAGCATAGACCGAAATGATCTTTCAAACTGTTTGCTCCTAATTATCATTTGTTGCCATCAGATGAAAAAGAGCCCCTTGGGTACAGCTCATGGGTGAAAGAATCAGGGTGGTTAACTGAATTCCATGAAGAAAAAAAAAAGACTCTAAGATAGATAACCATCAATTTTAATCAGGCTATTAATCACTATGCTGAAATGGAACATGTAACTGCAGGGAAACGGTTTCTTCAGAAAGACGGAGAGATGGAGACCGAGACGCTGAATGGTCCACACCTGAGGACTGTTTCTTTCTCGATGTGGGCACAGGCTTGTTGATGCCAGGTTTACTGCAGAAATCAGGAGTGCCTCATTTGTTAAATATCCTTTCAAAGGAAGCTTATAGATTATAAGTGAGACATTTCCAGAGCAGTGATTTAAAAGATCTGTGTGGAAAATTCTGTTTTTTCCAGTATTTGACAGTATGGTGCTCTGGAGGGCCAGGTTCTTGGCCCACAGCATTCTCCTCTTCAACAAGTCACTGGGGAAGGCCAGAATGGGGGTCTCAGGCTGTCCCAGTCCCGGGGGCCTCTCCAAGTCTGATCAGTATCTGTTTTCGTGATGGGAACTTAAGAAAACTTCACAGTGAATGGCTGTGTTCTCTTTTACCCAATATCCACTGCCCCTGGAAGCCCAAAGTAATGAAAACAATGCTTAGACCACTGGTTTACCATGTATGGTCCCTGGAGCACAGCAGCAGCAGCCCTTGTCAGGGGAAGTTAATAGAAAAGTAAATTCTCCAGTTTCAGCCCAGTTATAGGGAATCGGAAACTCTGGGCTCTGCCCAGTCATCTGTGTTTTAGCAAAGTTGATTCCAGTTCACCGAGAAGTCAGAGCCACTGGTTTAAACTGTAAGCATTTAAACGCATTATTCTATGTTCCTCTCTGCTTTCATTGTTAATTAATTTGAACCTGATTCTTGCCCCTGACTTTACTACCACAACCTTTACATTTCAAGCAGTTTCAAGCTGAAACACATCCACAGTTCTAGGAAATAAAGCCATTTTTCTGATTCTTTTTTTTAAGTCCAGTATGTAAGTTATCAGGTGATGTTTCTGCTCTAGCCACAATAGCATATTCCCTCTGTCTAAGCCATTCCAGTGACAGAAACAGAACAATATCCAGCGACTGTCAGTATGATGTCCGGTCACAGCGTGAGCCCACTTTTTCTTTGGCCCCTTCTGCACTGCCCCTTGGCCACAGAAGGTGCAAGTTCTTTCCCTGGCTGCTCATTCTCCCCTCTTCTTCCCTGTCGAGGTCCCCTCCATAGAATTTACATCACATTTTTCTCTGCAGTATCATTGGAAACTACAGAACACGCTCTCATGCTCATGCTCACCTGCCTGTACCCTTCTCTGTCTCCCAGAAGTAGAAGGGAGCTGGAAAGAGTGTGCTGTACATGACGGCGCAAGGTGACGTCTGTTGTGACAGTTTCCCTATCAGCTAGCTTTACTCCTTTCCTTATTTGTTTCCTCTTTCTACATGTGACAGGAAGTGTCCCCTTTTTCCACTTATTTTCTGATCAATACTTTAAAAATTAAAATAGTTTCCTTGGTAATAGCTACCCACTGCCCTTTTATATCCTTTTGCCTCGTTTGGTCCGTTTTAATAATCTGAGAGAGTGGAAAGGTCACTGCAGGTGAGAAGGACTGCATTCAAGGGACAATTCTAGCACTTACAGACTTACCAGCACTTGCCACTTCAAACTCTGAGCCATAGTCTGATCTGGAAAACAGGATGAATAATGACCTCGGTCTTGTATACTCCATACAACTCTTGAGAACACCAAATTAAAAAACAATGTATGTAAAGTCACTGCGAACATTATAAAGAGCTGTGTACATGGGAGTTACTAGCATCAGTGAGGGAACTAACCAGACTTCAAGTGAAAGCCAACAGAACTAGGACCCCAAAGCTATCACAAGTCCCCTTAGAATAACTGGCCTTTTAAAATCTGGAGTCAGATTGCCACAATTTAGACAGGTTGAGCCAATTGACTAGCTGGTAAGTGTTTGTATTAAAAAACAATTAGTAACTGTTCAGTTTGCTGAAACAGATCAAAACAGAGAAACTTGGAAAATAAAACCTAAGATATTTCCGTAGTTGGAGAAACGCCAGAACAAAAGGAGTCAACCTGCTAAAGACCACACTACCTAAAAGAACGATGAAGAGGGAATTAGGGTCTATCCTATATGAAAATGTTTACTAATATAAAATTGGTTTTGAGGTTAATTGATAATGCATTAATAGATGATGGGGGAGAAATCATTCCCATAAGGAATTATTTTGGATCATTAACAACAGTATTGATTTACATCAATTTAAATAGCCTTTGAAAACAAAACATAGTATTTACTTCCCTGGGTTTTCTGTAAGTCTTAGGAAAAAATATCAATTTGGAACTCAGAAATCACCAAAACAAAAAAGCTGAAATAAGACAGAATGTCTTTGCTCTTTTATTACCAAAACAACCTAAGAAATTAAAAAAAACAAAAAACAAAAAACAAAAAACAAAAAAAAAACAGCCCTTGGCACTAGCAGTGTTAATTATCTACATTCTTTTTCCTTGTATATAATCTTGAAAATATCAGCCTATTAACCTTGTAGAATGCATTTTCATAGACATTTTGCTCAGCATGAGCTTACAACCAATCCCAAATTGCTCATGTCAATTCCTCAGGTTCAGTGTCACCTAAGGTCATTTTTTTCAGTTACCAAAGATTAGAGTCCTCCAGCAAAGCACAGTCCTTAAGGTTAACGTATTGTCATCACAAAGACCTATTCGTTGTCCAGTTCAGAAGATAAATGTTTTTTATTTGTTACATAAGAAATGATAGCAAATAACAGAACACAATTCACATTGATTTTTATTTTTCTTCTGAGAAATATCTTTCTAATCCATATCACTTATCCAATATATAAATATAAGGAGTATTCATTTGTAACCAGTGTATTATGCTGCACCCGGAAACTTTGTTACTCTGAGATTTTTCTAAAATTTAAGAAAATAACATTATTCTCTTATATTAAGAAAAAGAATGCTAATCTGTCCTTAAACCGCATTTCTCAATGTATGGTCCACAAACCACCCGCAGCAGAACTAGCCAGGTTACTTGTTAAAGTGCCTCAACTCCATCCTCATGAACCAGACTGGAGCGGAACTGAGAAGATGCATTTTCACAAATACTGCTGTTGACTCCTATTCGCACCACAGTCTACAAAACACTGTTTATCTCAGCCAGTGCTTTCCCAGTCCACTGCACGTTATGCTCACCTGGAGAATATATAACAACACCAATGGCCAGACCTCACCCCAGACCCATGAACTCCGCACGTGTGGACTTTCTGCAACGTTGCCAGATGAAATACAGGACATGCTTACTTAACAAACTTATACTAAAGAACTATTTGTTGCTTATCTGAAATTTAAATTTAACTGGGTATCTTGTATTTTTGTTTATTAAATCTGGCAGCCCAAGTGATGGGCTCCAGGCACAAGGATTTTTAAAAGCTTCCCTCTGAGTCAACTGAGCAGCTGAGGTTGAAAACAACTGATTCTAAACCACGACTCTAAAGACACTGCGATATAGAACCACAGAAACACTCAGACAACAGGGCAGAGTTGAGATAATCCAGCTCAAAAGCAGGATCCGGATCTGCTGGATCTGTTCCACCTGTTCCACCTTGACTCTTACTCGTTTTCCCAAAGACGTCACAGGAATTGACTAATTTTAAATTAGGTACATAATAAATGAATGGCATCAACATAAGATCTAGGTTTCATTTATGAAACAATCTATCTTTTTAAAATGAAATATCCTCTAATAAAACAGTTAAAAAATATTAAATAAAATGGAGGTCCCTACAACTTGGTTTCCATGGTCAGCTAAACTCTTTCATAATTCATAAATTGACTTCTGCAGTCACAAACTCCTCTCTGGATCCCCAGGATTCCCAGCAAGAGGGAAGTCATAAATAACAGCCACGCTCTCAATGATACCACTCTTCACCTTGGCCTGTTTATAAAGCAGCAGAAACGTAATGCCATTTGCTCCTCAAAAAAAAGCTGGGAGCCTTTAGACACTGCTCAATTGTCCAAATGAGTGGGGATACAGATGGAATAAACAAAGATACAAAATTATCCACGGTTTACACAGCAAGGAAGAAGACGAAGGTTACTACAGCTGTGAAGTTGGGAACAATAAAGGCTGGTAAGTAACAACCCCCAAATTTCTGGAAAGGTAGAATTCCTTCATTACAGTCACTCTAAATGTAAAACGCCAACATAGTCTACGAATAACAATTTATAATAACATAAGATGATGAATATGTCATCATTAACCTGATAACATTACCTTAAAAAGTATTTCAATTTGCAAGTTTTCTCAACGTGAATGAGTTAAGATTTTAAAGATGGAAATTTACACAAAGTTGAATTCTAATCAGATAACTGCTTTCAGGGGTTAAGTAAATTTTAGCAGACTACGTCTTTGTTATATACCTTTGTAAATTAAGGGAGAAATTGCTAAATGGATCAGTGGAAAGGCATAGGATCATTTTAAGCTTTTTTTCCTTATAACTTATAAGACCTTGTCCCACATATCAAATTTCATGGACATGTTCTAAAAAGATATAGGTCCAGTGAATACTTACCAGCAATCATCCTACTTCCCACAACAAAAACAATTTTAAAGTTCTCTTGATATCTGTTAGAACAGCTCCAGATTTGGTAATGATTTACCCATGTCTTCAAAATGTGGTGTTTACCAAAGGAGGAAACATAAATGACCAGCAGATGATTGAAATGCTCTTCACTGAGTTGGGTCTGTGACAAGAATAATACACTGAACAAGCCAGTCATTCCATCGACTTACATGTCTCCCAGGATTTGGTGGTATTTGTAATGGTGGTATTTAAGATGATTGCATATCCAAGCGCCTGCTAAATTATGTCCTACTAATAATTATAACACAGTGGCTAATAGAAACTTGCTGATTTAGTTAATACACCAAACAACTGAGTTAAAAAAAAAAAAGCTATATATAAGATGTCAGCTCTTTGAGGCTCACAGTATGTCTCACAGCATTAACATGTAGATCTCTGTGAATGCATGGCAAAAAATCAGTTGGCTGAGATACTCCTTTTAAAGTGCTCTTCAAAAATGGGAACTCCCCTACTATATTCATTAATAGCAAATAAGCATTCAATTCACATTCCAAGAAACATTTTTGGAAGACCAGTTGGGGTATGGGTCATTTCTACCCTCAGTCCTGCCTTGAGCTCACGATCTTGCCCCTTTAAGACATACCTTCATGAAAGGAAGTGCTCTGTTCTCTCCTCTTACTGGGAGAGATGAATTGGACATTTTAAAATCACATTTTGTCTACCGAGAAAAAAAGTCCAAATAGAACTGTAGACTACAGAAAGAGTCATTAAATCTGAAGGTTTCTTACCCCCATCCTATTAGTTATTATCAGAATTGCAGTTCATTAATTCTTGAAATATTCATGGTTCATAATTCTCCTAACTTTTCTATCAATATAAAGGTTAGAATTTAATCAGAGTTACCATGCTAAACCTCTTAATTTTTACAAATACTTCATCTGTGTTGTGATTAGCATTAGTAAAAATGGCTTAAACTGAATGGCGTCAGAACATCATTTGTGATTTGTAATTTATTATTTACATTTTTCACATTCAATCTGGAGTTAAAAGTACAATGGCACATATTCTTAATTTTCAATTATTTACTTTAAATATTCAATCATAAATAACATTCCCAGCTCAATTTAATTTAAAAAAAAATGACATTTTGGATTCTTCTAAATACCAAGCATGCTCCATGGTCCATGAATATATTCATGAGGTCTGCAGCCAGTGGTGTGCAAATTTATCAATAACTTGCAAGTAACAGAACTGAAAGACTGCTCCAATTTGAAGTCTACTGACAACTCTCTGAAGCTAAAACCTTTCAGTCTATCAAGCATGGATTTATTCATGATTTTTTACCTTAAGAGATTCAGGGGAAAAGTGCTGAAAAATTGAAGGTCTAATCATTGGATAAAAACTACTCCTAGAACATGAAATATTATTCCAAAATCCATAACTAGCACTAAGATAGTGTAAAACAACAAAGCAACTCAAAATTTACTGCCCCTTCTCTTCTCCCTTAAGACCGACATGAACTTTTGTCTGCCTAAGCCTGATACTATCTCAAGATACATTTTTATGTCCACATTAAAAGTGGGGATAAGGAGATAACAAGTATTGGACAAGTCTATTTAATACATAAAAGTATATCTAAACATTAATAGCATTTGAAAGAAATTTAGGATTGTCTTCCTTGGGGATAAATTTACATCTCCAAAAAAAAGTGTAAGAAGAAAATGCCTCTATGAGAACAAATGACATCATGATACTCTAAGTTCTGCATTAAAGAATGTCTCAGAATTTCTTCCAGATTTACACAGTACCAAGTTCACTGTCTTCAACTTGTTATGCATTATACCGAGATTAATATTTTAGAGCATTTCCTCCCATTGTGTAGTGTTCATCACCTTCATAGCTACAAAGGGGAATGGCCAAGGACAAACTCAAAGTGTGTAACTAGGGATTAAGGGAAAGGGCTTTGGTGTTTGCAGCTTACTGAGATAGAACAAAGACATCAAGGAAAGTTCTAATGGAGAAAATACAGATCCAGTTACGTTAATCTGGAAATATAAGACAAAGGAAAACTGGGTAGAAATATGAACATTTTCTTCTATCTGGGGAGGAGGCAGATGTCGTTACTTCTACCTCATAGAGATAGGTCAATCCCAGACGTCCCCCATGCCTACACCTAGGATTGATTTGAACGACAAGTTCAAGTTAGAGGTAACTTCAGAGATGAGCAGCCTGTGCATCAGCAGGGATGATAAAGAGAGCTTTGGCTTTTGAAATATGGCTGTGCTGATGCCATGTCAACCCTTAGCTCCTGTCTAGTAGCACAACAGAGTGGAGAACAAGGGAAAATAAGCAGTTTGCTTCGATAGGACTATAGTTTTACCTAACTGAGCTGCTCTTATATCCAAGTGTGAAGTTGCAGGGCTTGCTGGCCCTGATGCAGAACCAAGGGCAGACAACTGGCATTCACAGAGAAGGTCAGGGAACTTCGGGAGCCTGAGGCTGTTGAAAGGAACCTTCCCCATAACATGAGACTGGGGAGGTCCTCCAAGAAGGGTCTGTTTTTGACAGATGGAGATGAGAAAGAACAGCAGTGATGGTAACTTGGAGCAGAAGTTCATTCTGTATAGTCCTACTGGAGAACATTTAAGAGATTGGTTTGACTGCCTCAGGGAGAAGAGAGCTGAAGGGGGTCAACTAAACAGAAGGACTAAAATGCCAGAATAATTAGTTTGGACAATCTAGCCCTTTGCTACCTACCCACAGTGTGATCAGTCTGCCAGAAGGAAGCAGTGAAACCACATGGAAGCTCACAGAAATGTAGCTTCAGGACCCCCTCGGGCCTCTGGAGTCAGAATCTGCATTTTGACAAGCTCTGTCTATGATTCTTGTGCACACCGATGTTGGAGAAGGGGAGAAGTACTGCTCCAGTGTTTAATTGAATCACCTGGGTTGCTAAAGCTGAAGGCGAGTGCAGGAATGCCCATTCTCAACAAACATCTGAGGGGAAACAAACAAGAAGACGGCCAATATCAAAGCAGTAGTTTAGGAACATTAATCTGATGGAGATGAGTAGGATGGATATAAGGGTAAAGGGACAAGCAGCAGTAATCCTAACAACACAGACATGATTATACCTGTGCAGTATCGTCAGCGACACCAAATAAAACTATCTCTTTGATTCCCAGTTTGGAACACAAGAACAAAGGATGGATAAAGTATCAAGGAGCTCTCCTTGTACTTTGGAAATTCATTCCAAAGGTGGCACCTCCATCCCTTCTTCCTCCTTCCTGGATTGCAGGAGGCCTATTCCCCAGGCAGGAGTAACCTTACTCCGGTGCATCAGCAGGGATATTACTAGTAACCTTATAGTTACTAGTAGCTGAGTTACAAGGAACATTGTCATTTGGTAGATGTTCCATAACTGTGGTTGTTGTTGTTGTAATAAGAATAATTATTACTAATACTTTGGTCACACCTCCTCACCTATCCAACCTGCTTCCTGTAGGCTGGGTTTCCTTAGCTCAGCAAAACTGAAGAATCTGAGTGAGACAGACCCGAATTTGAGGCAGACCAGTCCACAGCTGCAGAAGCCAGTCATCTCCTTCCCAACGCAAGGAAATAAAAGCCAAGTGAAGGACTAGATTGAGCTCTGATGTCTCTTCCAAAGACACACCCAGAATTGGAAGAATCATCTGATACAGTACAAAATCAGAAAATAAAGACATATTCCTTTTTCAGGTTCAATGACATGGTCATCCTCAAATATAAGCTCTAACTTTCAAATTGTTTCCAATATATATATATATATATATATATATATATATATATATATATATATATATATATATATATATATATATATTAGATGATGGCAATGACGATAATGATGACTAATGCTACTGAAAATATTCTACCTTACCAAATTACTTTGTGGTACCTTAAAAGCCATAAGCTCTACAAATCTCATCATATCCTAATGCATTGCTTTGTAGAGACCCAGGAAGGAGACCAGCCTCTGTCATTCATCAAAGTGTCCTTCCTAATGTATTCGAGGTTCCCCTTAGAAGTCCCTCATCTGTTTACCATGCAGGCTTCTTTCTCACTCCTCTGCTATGAAATCACTGCCTTTGGTAGATTTTCCCCGTTTTTCTTATTTAAATATTTATAAGTGTAATGTAGCCATGCCCCAGTTCATCAATAGTAATTCCTCTTATATTTAAAGACAGAGAAATGTAGAGCATTACTGAGTTAATGTTTCTGTCTCTCCCACTCCATGCCCATTTGTTTCTTTAACTGGCCTCTGAGCTTGCTGTTCGCATCATCCCAAATCTGCCATCAGAGTATAGTTAATACTTGAGGGCATGACACTTTACAGAATATCCCGCTTTGTGGGATCACTTATGTGGTGTTCAAGCCAATGATTTGGGGAGAAAACGTGTCAAATCCTTCTCTTAAATGAACACCAAAATAAATTCTGGATGAATTAATGATTGTAATGTAAAATATAAATTTAAGAAAAACAGAATACTATCATAACCTTGATATAAGGGAGAACTTCTTAAAGCATTATACCAAAGTCAGAAACCTTAAAAGGGGTGATTACCTGAATACAAAACTTTTGAAATGTGAAAAAGCCATATTTTATCGGCAGCATTAAAAGGCAAATAAATATCTGGGGTAAATATTTGTGACATATGATGAACAAAAGATATAATAACGCATATGGAAAAAGCAGAAATAAAAAGAAAAAAATTAGAAAGGTCTGAAGCAAATTTTTAGAAATTTAATGGCAAAGGTTATAAAAAGGATATTCAAAAAGAAATAGATTCAGCTAATATGCATGCAAAATGTGTTCAACCTTACATGTGTTAAACACAATTCAAAGCCACACTTAAAACTGTATTATTCACCTATTAATATCCCATTCGATGATAATGGTGGTGTATATACTTCACCTAGCTATGCCACCTGTAAAAATTTATCTTAATTGGATATAAAGTTGTCTTTTATTAAAGCGACCAACAATAGGAGACATAAGTATAATGGGATACTTCGTGGCCATGAAAATTTATGAGCTAAATCTATAATTATTCACTTAAAGGTAGTTCATGATATATTACTACATTAGAAAAAAAAGGTTCATGCATAGCATTTTTTCTTATAATTTTTTTCTTTTTAAAATGAAAATAGCAATATGAATATGTTTGCATTGGACACTAAAATATTCAGCATTATGACTGGGTGGTATTTAATGGGTTATTAATTGAATTTTTCTTGTCTATATTATATAATTTTATATAATATGCATGTAACTGTTAGTTATAAATACACGTTAATTAAGTTTTTAAATAAATAAATATTACGTTGGGGGAATGGGAGCCAGCATACAAAATATTCAGAAGAGGCTCCCTCTCTTTTTGCGAGGTAGAAAGGGCCCACTCCACAGAGGGAAGAAAGACAGTCGTGGTACCCCCTTTGCTCTGACTCTAATTCCACTGCTTGGTCCACTTTCTCACTATTTAAGGAACTATAGACAATTAAATGTCAACATGGGTTGTAATTGACTTCTAGCAAGTAAGAGTTTCCAAACGGTTTATTTGGCTAACGTAAGCAATATGTGTCAATAAACTATTTATGTGAGATTTCAAAGATCTGTGATATCTCTGAGTTTCCTTTGTTATGTTAAAATAACTTTTGAGTGAGACTCACCCCTGTGATTTCTCTGGTCAACCTGTTCACTTGGCTGGCCAGAGGACCTTTTCAGAACTCCTACCTTAACCCCTTCAACTACAGCCTCTCCTAAACATAGCCATTTTTCTCCAAAGCTGGAGCAGAAATGACAGTATCACTTGAAGGTGTGCTACAAACCAGGAGAGAATCATAAAATTCAAAATTTAAATTAGAAAAGAAAAACCATTGTCATTTGAAATCACAAAGGTCAAAACGTGCAGAGAATATAATGGTGACAGTAACGACTCCTTTCAAGGAAGAATGGTGCTTGTTCACATAATCGAAGCATCATGTGAATTAAACTCATAGACTGTAGACCATGAATTTGGTGAACAGGAATAAATTTTCAGGTAGTTCTTGGCAGAATTTACTGACCTTGAACAGGAGACCCAGGCAGATATTTATAGAGGCAGGTCAAAGAGATAGGTCTCCAAATGGCCAATTCCCTGCTACTAAATGAAAATCTTCTTTGAATAAGTTGGTGGTTCTCTTGGGGCCCATGAGGCCCAAAATTATTTGGGCTTTTCATTGTGAATTTTTGGGGGTGTGATGATTTGTTTCCCTTTGAGACTCCATCCCTGAGGCACCCACTAATTAGGACCCTGGAACCTTGTGTCTGCAGTTCAGGGAGTTACCAGCAGATGGCAACATTGGTTTAGTGAGTAATACAGCGGCTACCTCTCTAGGCAGACTGCCGGTAGCTCCATAGTCTCCCTAAGATGTCAAGTTTAATTCTTCCTAAACACAAAAACGATCTGTGAGGATTCTAGCACTTCGAGGAAAAGAGAGCCCTCTAACAATAAGACTGTATAAGTACCACAGGAATTTCAGGTTCCAAACTGATGGTTGCCAGAGAGAAGGGGGTGGGGAGGTTGGGCAACACGGGAGAAGGGGAGTGGGAGATACAGGCTTCCCGTTATGGAATTTATGGGATGAATAAGTCATGGGGATAAAAGGCACAGCATAGGGAATACAGTCAATGGTGTTGTAAGAACATTGTATGGTGACAGATGGGAGGTACATTTGTGAGCAAGCATAACATACAGACTTGTCGAACCACCATGTTGTACACCTGAAATTCATGTAATATTGTGTGTCAACTATTCTTCAGTAAGAAAAAAAACGAGGTTGCATTTTCAAATACAAATAAAAGTTGAAAAAAAACTGTAGATATTGAGAATCTCCCAATTACCTAATACCTTATTATCAGTTAATATTTTTGTAAATTCCATACCCAGAATTTATATTCTTCTACATCTTAAAATGCAGTCTTCTATGATTGCCTTCCTTCCAGCTCTACATGTTCTAGTTATTGATATTTAAGCATCATTCTATGACCGCCACACCATGTAAACTGATGTCCTTAATTATCCCTAGGTGAAGATGCTGAAGACTATGGTCAAGAGCTATGGCCTTGGAGTTGAAAAGCCATAGGTTTAAATTGTTCACCATTTCCTTGGGCAGATTATTTAATCTTGTTAAACTGCAGTGTCTCCATCTATAAAAACGTGTTAATAATATACCCGACTCATAGGATTCAATGAGAGAATATGTGTATAAAGTGCTAAATTTAAAGCACCGTGCTTGGCACACAGTAAGCCCTCATTAATGCTATCTACTGTCATTACACATAGTAAGTTCTTGATTGGGTACCTTTTCCTCTGTTCAAATATGCAGATGGAAAAATGGCAACAGCAGACCCACCTTAGCTTCCTACCCTAAACACAGAGGATGCAGGGCAAGGCTATCCATTAGCAAAGGGGCTCCCTCTCCCTTTTACAACTGATTTTCATCTCTCTGTCCTCTCAGTTGGCTCTCTGTGCAGTTATAGCTCTTACCAATGCTGGTGCCCATTGCCCTGGCTTACCAGCCCTATGCCTTTTCCTGCAGCTCTCTGGTCAGTTAGTGTTTTTCCCCCCTGTTCCATTTCTAATACTTTAAGGAAATTCTTATTGAACAGGGTCACTTTTAGTTATCTTTCCAAACATGACCAAAACGTTGAGAAATGACAGTACACACACATTTTATTTTCTCCAAATCCCCTCCAACTCTATTCCATTTCATTGTCTCCTTCCTTAGTTCTTGTCCTACCATGGCTGGCCGGGTTCGTCAGCCAGTTGAAGTGAAAGTTATGTCATTAACCTACTGATCTCAGAACCTCACCACCCCTTTATCTAATGGTCCTAGCTGAAAGGAAATTTAGCTGTAATTCCACTTCACAATCCATTCAACAAAAATGCACGTATCCTATCTTCATCGAGAATGTGCTGTTCTTAGAAGCCAACAGCATCACAGCCTGAACCAGAAACAGTGACCCTCTCTCTCTAGGGTTGCATTACAGCAACTCAGCTGGGGTAGCTGAACTGCCTACATATATTTATAACTAGGGAGAGAAGAGGGAATTGGCTGAATCAAGTTTCCATCAAGATCTACTCTACCAATTCTAAAGGTCTATAAACAGTTTGGAGGTCTTTCAGAATCTTAACCAGCTCTATCCTGCTCTGCTAGAAATTACTCTATAAGGACCCACCCCCAGATAGACAGACAGAGGGAGACAGAAAGAGGGAATTCTTTGCCCAGACTGTGGTCTCCTTACCACTTGATATTCTGCAATAAACCTGTTCTGAGACTCTCCTTCCCTCTAAGACCTTGCGTACGCAGACAATGGCCACACCATAAATGACAGCAGAACTCTGACCCACAAGCCCTATAGTAATCAGCCTGGGAAGCCAAACCCCACCTTGTGCAGGAATTGGTCCACAACGGTCAGAACTTGACCAAGTCAATGACTTCCAGTTCCTACATTTTTTTTTTTTTGTCCCTGCTCTGCTTCCAATCAGTGAAAGCCAAATAATCATAAACCAATCACATAAAATGCCCTGCCTCTCGTTAGCCTATCTTCAGCTTCTCCACCGCTAATAGTACCCAATCGGAACATACCTGGAATCATCTTTTTTTTAGTACAAAGCTTTCTCATTCCCCTCCCTATCTTTGAGTCCCTGACAAACGCAAGTGGTTATGGCTCGCTCTCTTGCTAGAGCCCGCTCTGAATAAACACTTCTGTTTGTTCTGATTTGGGTAGTCTCTGTGATTTCCACAGATTTCCTGGAGGTTCCCCTGAGATACCACTGCACTGCTCGCTGCTGCTGACCCTGGGTTTTCCCCAGGTGTGGTACCCATGGATGCCCCCTTACGCCTTGCTGCTTGTGGTTTGTTGAGTACATACAGATGTGGTAAGTCAGCACAAGCCCTCAACTCGGTTCTATTTGCATTGAGCTCCTCAGCTACTTGCTGCGTTTGGTCCCCAAGTTTGTCACTGGTTCCCATTTGTTTGACATCTTCGGCAGGCTGTTCCTATTCATGCCTTTTTACTTCCTTTTGTGCTTCTGTTTGTGTTGTGCTGTCTTCAAATGTTGTTTGTCTCAAAGTGTTGTTTATCATAAACAGTTCACAACATTACAACCCTGTGAAGGACAATCACAGGGTAGAACACAAGCATAAGCCTTTGAAGTCTATTGTTTGAGCAAGCATCACAGGCTGGAAAGTTTTAGGTTTTCTTTAGACCGGCTTCCATCTGGACAAACTTTGCTGTGGGTCACCGATAAAACTGCATCATGAGGTCTTACTTCCTTTTTTTTTTTTGATCCTGAGAGCTTAGATTTCATCCAGAGAGTGTTTTCTCTGCTTTTCTGACTGCCAGGGGGCAAAGACTGTCAGGTCTGCTTTTAAAGGCAGCCAACAGGTCGGGGGCCTGAGACATGAAGGACACAAGCCTGGCTTTTGAGCAAGTCTAAATCCCCTCCTCTAAGGAAAACTGCTACTTCTTCTGTGTACTCCCTTTATGATCCCAATTCTTGGTTGTATCTCTCTAAATGGCATAACTTCACCAAGGATTATTTGGGCCTTCAGAGGCCATTCTAGGGAACATTTGAGTTGAACAGAATTGCTCATTTGAGAAGTGACTTAGGGAAAAAGGAATACGATTTCTCAGGCCCAATGGGCAGGATTTCTTGGATGGTGTATAGAGGTCTCCAGATAAAATTCTGACACAAAAATTGGTTCTTTAAGTGATTCTTCAGGTGCCTGGGTGGCCAGTTGGTTAAGCATCCAACTCTTGATTTTGACTCAGGTCATGATTTCAGGGTCATGAGATCTAGCCCAGCATCAGGCTCCATGCTCAGAGCCGAGTCTGCTTGAGATTCTCTCCCTCTGCCCCCTCCCCCCACTGCTTGCAAGCACGCTCTCTCTCAAATAAATAAATAAAGTCGTATTTATTTATCTGAGAGAGAGAGTGAAAGCATGAGCAGGTGGGGGTGGGTCAGCAGGGGAGGGAGAAGCAGACTTCCCACTGAGCAGGGAGCCTGACATGGGGCTCCATGCCAGGACCCCCAGATCACAACCTGAGCCCAAGGCAGACACTTAACCAGATGAGCCACCCAGGTACCCCATAAGTAAATAAATCATTAAAAAAATAAAAAGAAAAAAAAGAAAAGATTCTTTGGCCCAGATGAATGAGTAATTTGACAGACTTAAGCAGCAAGCTAGACTCATTTCCCTGGTAAATCCACCCCTTCCTTTTCCTTCATTGCTTCCCTATATCCAGGTTTCCGTCTTCCTCCTTATTCTTCTCTCTTCTTCCATTCTTCTGTCATCTTCTCCCTCCTTTTCCCATTGTCCAGACCCCCTACACTTTCCCAATGCTTCTCCTAAGATCCTAAAATTCCAGTTGCTTCTAAAGATCTATCCCTTTCAGAGCCGGATATGCAGGCAATTCTAGAACTTATATGTCAGATAGGAGCTGAATTAAAAGCAATTTAATTAAGGAGTTCCCTAAACCCAGACAAGACCAGGAATTATTCACAGAAGAATTTAGAATTCTTTTGAGTATATATGACCCATGGATACTTGACCTATATCATTTTTAAAACATGTTAGTCAGAACCTCAGATGCTAAACCCTAAGTGACAAGAGTGATCCAAAAAGGAACCAATGGGATCCCTCTTTCCACAATAAACTGAGAGGTCAAAAAAGATGAAAAAGTAGGACAAAGTCTCATAAAAGTCATACCTGAACATTTCCAAGAAGAAATGATGTACTATAATTTAATCATGCAAACAGAGAAAAGATGAAACCTAGGACGTTTTCAGGATGAACTAGAAAATACCTTTGGCAACATTAGAGGTTTAAAAAAAAAAGGTGCAGATATAACATATATAATTTTGTCAATGGAAGTTACACCTGAAATTGGAGACCCAGCCTACAAACAAATTAGAAGGGGAAACACCCCTCTACCTGAATTACAATAACCTATAGACCATTTTGAAAGGGTTTAGAGCAAACATGAGACAGGATCCAAATAAACTTATGGTCCTGTAGATAAAAGAGCTAGGTAGCCCACTTTCTGGTAGATCACCCACTGACAGGGACACTGGGAAAAAGATTGTCCCATCTTAACAAAAGAAACACCAAGTCAAAGAAAAGAAATCCCTTGACTCAGAAAAAAGAGGACGCTCTGAAGAATGAAAAAGTATCCAACATTCTGCCCTACCCTTTAAACACTCAAGAAGAGGGGCGCCTGGAATCAGTTAAGCATCTTCCTTCAACTCAGATCATGATCTCAGGGTCCTGGCATCAAGCCCTACATCTGGCTCCTCACTCAACAGGGAGTCTGCTTCTCCCTCACTCTCTCTCCTTTCCCCTACTGGTGCACACATACTTGCTCTCTCTCTCACTCATTCAAACAAATCAATAAAATCTTAAAACAAAACAAAACAAAAAACCACTTAATTTGAATTAATTGTAAATATGGCTGGTCATCCTACCAGCAGATTCAAGAGCTACTCTTTCCTAACCCCCCCTTAATCTTTGCTCAATCTCTTCCTCAGAGTAAATGTACCACACAGGTGGTAGGTACTTGAACTAATGCACAAGCTTTCCTTATCTTTCAGTCTTTAGCTGTAACCTTTGGGCCCTTGAAAAACATTTCTTCCTGCTCTGCAATACTACCCCTCCAAATTTAAAAGAAGAGACTTACTTTGAAAATGAAATCATACTATCAAATGGAAGCCAGAGTAACCATTTCATGAGGTTCCAGAGGACTCCTCTATTTATAACCAAGTTGTGTCTGCTCTAGATATATCCTTGCTTCCTCTGTTATATTTGATGCATACCCCAGATAAAGGTCTTGACACATGCATTATTTCAATTTCCAGTCGCTGCTGTCGCATATTACCACAAACTTAGTGGCTTAAAACAACATACATTTATTATTTTACACTTCTATTTTTTCCAAAATGGGTGTTCCTGGGCTAAAATCAAAGTGTTGGTTAAGGGGCATTTCATCTAGAGGTTCTAGGGGAGAATCCATTGCCTTGTATTTTCCGGCGTTTAAAGTTCACCTGAATTTCTTGGCTCATGACCCCTTCCTCCACCTTTAAAAGGGGAAATGGGGATTCTTCAAATCCTTAGCTCTTTCTTCTTCTATTCATAAGGAATTTTGTGACTACATTGGTATCACCTGGATAATCTTGGCTAACCTCCCCATCTCCAGACTAGATAACTCTCACCCTTACTTCCACCTGCAAACTTAATTCTTCACTGCCATATAGCCCAACATATTCACAGGTGCCAGAGATTGGGATGTGGCCATCTTTGGGAGCCTATTAGTCTACCTACCACAGTCTTGTGCCTGACACTCCATGGGCTAAAATTTCCACTGACACAGGAAAAATTATTGGAGGAGAGCCTATTGAAGTTCAGATAGATCCAACCACAGAGTTATCCGAATTTCCCCAATATCCCTTGGAATCAGAAGCAAAGAAAGACCTCAAGCCTATAGATAAAAGTTTTATATACAAAGGCCTTCTCATATCCTGTACTAGCCTTTGCTACACTTGTCCTGCCAGTAAAGAAACCAAACAAGACAAGATATTGATCTGTTCAAGACCTCAGGGCCATCAACAAAATTATTAGCCCTTGCTTTCCATTAGCACAAAACCCAAATATCATACTATCATCAATTCCAAATGAGAACACTTGCTGCACTGTCGTGGCTCTGCTCTACCTTTTCCAGCGTGTCTCTAGACCAATGAAGTCAATACCTTTATTCCTTCACCAGGGGAAGACAACAAAATACCTGGACAATTATTCACCAAACCCCCTCCTATTTTTCCAGATTCTCAAATAAGTTTAAAAGATCTAAATTCCTCTCGTAATTCAGTTCTGACACAGTATGTAGATGATCTCCTACTTTTTTCAGAGGACAATGAAGCCTATTAAAAAAAGGATACCTTTTCTTGCTCTCAGCCTTAGGAGAAAAGGACCTAATATTTCAAAAGTTAAGTTATAGTTTGACCAAAACAGAGTCCATTACTCAGGGTATAAGTTATCTATGAAGGGAAAACTCTCCTGATGGACTAAAGACTATGCAAACTTACTTTAGTTCCCACACAAAATGACAATTTAGAGGATTTCTAGGTTTAACTGATGGTGCAGATAAAAAGTTTCAAAGTTTTCTGGGATTGGAACATCTCTCTATGAATTGAATAAAGCCTCTGAAAGAGATACTCTCCTCAGAGAAGCCAAACACAAATAAGCCTTCTTTAAAATCCTTAAAAGAAGGCTCTTTAAACTCCTCCTCCCCCAGGCATTCCTTACTACAAAAAGGCCCTTTATCTATTTGTTCATGAGAGATCTGGACAAGTTGAGACTTTAACTCAACTTCATGAGAACTATCAATTTCTATTGCTTACCAAATCCTTACCCTTAACCTGGTTGCAAAGGCTTAACCGCCTTGTCGCAGGACATTAGCTGCCACTGTGAAACTTGCCAGTGCTTTGCTGAATTAGCTCTAGGCTTCCAGCTTGACCTCATGGTTCCTCACACAGCACAGACCTTACTAGTGACTGAGAACAAACCACGTTTTTTGCCAGTCACTTAACTTCTGATGAGACTGTTACTCTTTCTCACATTACTATTCACCACGGCAATACCCTAATCCTGCCACTCTCTTGCCCCCTACCAGAAGATGGGAAACTTTATGATAATCTTATCCAAAGTAAGGAATTTTCTATACCTCACTCAGATTTAGTAGAGACTCCCATTGAGAACCCAGACCTATTATTATTTGTTGATGGATATCTCAAAATGAAAACTAGAGGTTATCAAGTAGGATATGTTGTCACTAATTTAAATTCTCTTTTAGAATATAGTCTTCTAACCAACATAAAATAAACTGTGGTGGCAGAACTTATTGTGCTTACTGGAGCTTATCATCCAGCCAAGGACCAGAGAATAAACACATGTAATACAGAGCACAGATATGCTTTTGGAATAATACATGACTTTTTAATGCTTTGGAACCAAAGGGGTTTCTCAATTCTGCTGGAACTTCATAAAAAATGGACAAGTTAAGGAATTTTTGGATGCTTCCTACAGAAGTGGCTATTATAAAGGTTGAGGCTGATGCAAAAAAGATAATAAGGAAGCTAAAGGAAATACTATAACAGATCATTTTGCCAAACAAGGCAGCCTTCACCAAGGCTATGATCCTAATCAAACCCTCAAAGGATAAATCCCTTGAGGGATTCAAAAAGGCTATTATGAAATATCTATGTTAAGTGCTTGAAAAGGAAGAAAGGAAAAAATTTGGTTGTACCTTTCACTCAGATCATCTCTGGCATTCCTCATAAGATGCTTTGAGGCAAAAGAGAATTTCAAATGGATGTTCGCTAAATTTCTCTATGAAACAACTCATTATAGTAGAAACAAACTGGTTACTATCTCAACTTAGCATTGTTGGAGAAAATTTACAAAGACAGTTGAGGCTATTTTCAGGCCATATGTCACCTGTTAACAACACAATCCTGGAAAAACTGTAAAGGTGGGACATAACTAGGAACCAAAGCCTTAAGGACCCTTTAAACACCTCCATGTGGATTGTATGCAGCCTCTGTCCCGCACGGGATCTGAATGTATTTTAGTTAATGTATGTAGATTTTTAGCACGGGTTGAAACATGTCCTTGCTAAAAAGCTACAATCTTCATACTCACTGAAAAGTTCCTTGATTATGTGTTTCTAACCAGGGGCATACCAACTTTTACATAAGTGACCAAGTCACATGCTTAATGGGAACCATTAGAAATATGTAAGGAATTGCCCCCTTTCTAAAAACCTACATTGGCCTTACCATCACAATCTTCTAGAAAAGTTGAAAAAAACCAATGGCATCTTTCAATTAAAATTAACAAAATTTTCAGAAACCTGTGAGCCTCCTTTGGGAGGCCAGAGCCACTTCCACTAGCATTTATGGCTATATGGTCTCAGGAACCATAGAGCTTTTCCACCTGTGAACTGGCAACTTACAGATGTATTCACCTAGAGACCCGTGATATTATACTCAGACCTGTTTCAAAAAGATATGACAAATTATTGTAAGGGACTCATGAAACAGATCCAGCATTATAACCAACAAGTTAAAGCTGTCTTCCTACTACATCTTCCTAAACAGTCTCTTCATGATTCTCCACCAAGAGATTATGACTACTAGAAGAGACATCGGAAGAACACGCTCTTGATGTTCATTAGAAGGGATCTTATCAGATACTCTTAACAAAAAATAAGTGGGGAAACTCCAGGCAGTCCATCAGGTTCATGTTTTACAACTAAGCAATTCTTAGTGCTGCTAAGCAACACAATTGGAAGGCTAATCTAATAGGGGATCTGAAACTGAAGATTCTCAGAGATCTTATGGAAGCAGCCAGTCTTTAAAGGTAGACAGCTGACCCAAAATCTTCAGAAAAAGGACTGACCTCAGAGAGTAGACAGCTTCTGCCTAAGCATTAGACCAAGAACCCTAGTTCTTGTTTTGTTTTACCTTATTGCCTATAACCATTCTTCTTCTTTTCTATAGACCCCTGTTTGTCATCTACTCATCATGGCCCTCTACCTCTTTTTTCTCTCTACTAAAATTGCTATTATAATGATAATGAAATTTGTTACATTGAACCTACTCATTCTAATGACATTCTTAGATTCTCCCAACAGTAGCCACTGCCCTTAATCTTACAGATTACCAGATGAGTCATCCAAAACCAGATCCCCCGATAAAAATCCCTGGGCAATTTTGGTCTTATCAGATAAGACCATAAGGAATTACAGCTGATGGCATTTACATTTGTACCTACATGGACAAATGACTTGAAACAAATCAACCTATGGCTTTGCTATTGTCCTTCCGTCCAAAAGAAGAGCCAGTTATTATCATCTACTGATCAGACCCTAGATAATTCTAAATTTGAATTCCGTAATCTTCACTGTATAATGAGCCCATTACTTGTTACCTGGGAGAAAGCAATAGGGATTCAGATCTGTAACCCAGCTAATGTAAGGCCTTGGTTCCATCCTCGTGTGATGAAAAATTCTTTTTTCATGGCTCTTCATGTGCCCCTACTATTACTACCTCATTTGTGACCAGGATGCCTGGTTCTGTTTGCCTCAGACTAATACCTCATATACTTTAAGAATAAGAAGCTAAGTCTTCTCTGTACATGGAGACGCTAATTCTAAAAACCGCTAAGGCTTAAAATTTCAACTCAAACACTAGCTCCAAAATGAGGCCACCTTTTATTATTCAGGCACTCTACCTAGGAGAATCTGACTCACTGTTTATATGAATAATCAGGGCATCGCTCCCCAAAGTAGGAATTCTATAAATAGAAAAGACTGTAAGAATCTTAACATTAACTCTAGAAGAAGTTATTAACAATATCACCTTTGTCCTAGATAGAATGCACATCAGTCTCAATTCATTGGCAAAAGTAGTAAGGAGCAATTTCACTGCTTTAGATTTCTTGTTGCTACTCACGGTGGTCTCTATGCCATTGCTAATACTTCTTGCTGCACATAGATCACTGAAGCAGGCAAGGCAGAACAGCCTGCACTTCACCTTAAGGAAAATATACCTGGATCTATAATGTGATCCCAACGTCCTAGAGAATTTGTTCTCATGGCCTGACTTGGGCAATCAAGGTTCCCAGTTCCAAAAACATCTTACAGGAACTATTAATTGTTCTGCTTCTGAGAGATCGATCATGATGCTAGTCTGTTGCATTCTATCTAGAGTCTTAAATATTTTTCAGCCAATCATTAAATGATAGCTATGATAATACAAAAACAAGAAGTTAAAGATTTTGGGATACGATCTCTATGAAGACAGTCATACAATTCCTGAAGGATGAAGATCTGAAACTCTAGCTTTCCATGAATTGGTCAACCTGTTGCACGTGAGAGAATACCCCAATGTGGGGACTGAAAGGCTGAATATGCAAATGGACAATGATCAGACCACAGATGATAACAGAACCCTGACCCACAATCTCAGCAGCAAGCTTCAGGTAGCTTCCCTATTTTTGTTCTCACTCCCAACTCAGGACCAACCAGAAAAAGCCAAATCTGCTCCAGAAACCAATCACGTAAGATACCCCATTTCTAGTTACCCTATCCCCAGTTTCTCCATGCCAACAATGTCCAATCAGAAAATACCTAGAGCCTTTGCTTCTTTTTTTTAGCATAAAGTTTAACCACTCTACTGACTATCACTGAATCTCTGACAAATGCAAGTGGTGGTGGCTGGAGCACTAGCAAGCTCTGACCAGATAGCCTCCATTTGTTCTCATGTGAGTGGTCTTCATTTATCTTCACACATTTGTACACTGTCCATAGGCAAGCCAGCACACTAAACTTTAGCAAGTATACCTGTAGTATAGAAAATGCAATATAGCTTAGGAAATATTTGTTCTGCCCTTTAGGATATGTGTACTCTTGGAAAAGGTAAACATCTCTAAGCCTCAGTTTTCTCATCTGGAAAATAAGCGTAACACTATTACCCAAATAGATGTGGTATAATGATTAAATATGCTAAAATGGAACATGCTTCTCCTATTGCCTGGCACATAGGTGAACAATTAGCACTGATACGATGATCATGAAGATGATGGTTTTGCTATGCTCTGCAATCTGGATTGTAATCATATCTTGCTATTTGCTACCTCACACTGATGCTAAGAAACTACACCTACAGTGGAATATATATATACACACACACTCCACTGTAGATGCAGTTTCTTAACATCAGTGTGTACACACACACACACACACACACACAATTTCAAGCATATGCAGAAGCATACAGGATAGGATGAGCCTCCACGCATTTGTCACCAAGTTTCACCAATTATCAACTCATGCACATCTTTTTCATCCATCGTCCCCCAATTCTCCCTCCCATATTATTTTACTTGAAGCAAATCCCAAACAGATATCATTTCATTTTAATATTCCATTATACATCCTTAAAGAATAAAGACTCTTTTATAAAATATAACCATAATACCATTATCACCGCTAAAAATTCCTTAATATTATATAATACCAGTTGCTTATACTTTGAATCTAATGTGGTGAGAAGTTTAACATTGATTTATAGACACTCCAATTGTTTCCACACATTTATGGCTCCTTTCTTCATTTTCACTTTTGTTTAAAATGGTGTTCATAAAAATGAATGGTCAGTAATTGGATTCTATATTTTTGTCAAGAGGGAGGATTTGAAATAGGACTGAATTTTTCTCTATTACTACCTATCTTCACTACCTTAAGTAAGTTTTCTTTACAATTTTTTAGCATTTTAATATCCAAGCAACCCAGAGTAGGCTGTATAATATTTACTATTTAGTTCATTTTAATAAAGTAAAAAGAATTATAGCAAAATGATACCACAGAGAATATGTATGAGGGTTCACTTAATCAGTGCCATAAATATATGTTTAAATATTTTCAAAATATTTACCAGTTCCCTCAGAAATAATTTACCTGAGGGATGATGAATATTTGCTTGTCTGGTTCATTTGTAAGATTCAGTTTATTTACTGAAGATTATCGATGTACAGTTACCCGTAAATTGAGAAAATATCCTGTAGGTTGCATATTTACAAAAAGTCCTTCCCTACCATTTATCATCCCCTAAACACATCCTGACCACTTTTGCCATCATCAGTTTTGAGCAATTGATTTTCAGAAGCAAACATTTGAGGGGAGTGGATGAAGGGAGGTCGTTTGAGCGTTCCTGTTTTTATGAGTCAATAACTCACCCCAATGAAAAAGATTTAATTTCACCAAGGTAAGTAAAGTGTCCTTTAAAAAAGATAAACAGAAAATATCTTAGATTCATTCTATATATTTATTTCAGTAGATGCTCCTTTTCTCTCTGTTCCTCTAGGCACACTTTTTTTTTTTCTCCCAAACTATAGTAAATGCCACAGCAACCCAAAATCTTCACAAGCCTTATGGAAACACTTAGAATCAGAGGTAATTCAACTAGTGAATCACGGTCTTTAATTCTGTCTGGGAAATAGCAACAATGATGAAATGAAACAAAAAATACTGAAGAAAAAAATTTATTTTTCCAATCAGAAAAAAAAAAAGGATGGAAAAAAAAAGAGAAGAATATTCTAAGAAAACTGTGACTTTTTTCTAAGTTTTTTTTTTTTAAGATTTTATTTATTTATTTGACAGAGATAGAGACAGCCAGTGAGAGAGGGAACACAAGCAGGGGGAGTGGGAGAGGAAAAAGCAGGCTCCTAGCGTAAGAGCCCGATGTGGGGCTCGATTCCAGAACGCTGGGATCACGCCCTAGGCCGAAGGCAGACGCTTAACGACTGCACCACCCAGGCGCCCCGTTTTCTAAGTTTTTATTTCAATTCTATCACTTAGAGCTCATCAGGACAAGTGCACTCTTCAATCCCCATCACCTGTTTCACCCATCCCCCGAGCCCACTCCCCTCTGGTAACTATCAGTTCTCAAAAACTATGACATTATGACATTTTAAATTTCTTGAAAGAAAATATATTAGTCAAATGTCAAATGTAATTATTAACAGAAATGTCTTATTCTCAGCTGAAAAACAATAAAATTGGCTTCCAGATATTTTCCTTTCACAAATCTTAGGAGACATAACTCAGGACCCTTAGTGTAAGCATGTCCTAAAACCAGTTAAATCTAAATTTCAGTTTCTGTGTTGCTGACTTAAGGTTTGATTATCTTAAGTAAATAACATCAACTGTTCTGTTAAATATTTTCCAGGAAGAAAAACCAGAAGACATAACTGAAGGCTGAAAAGATAATCTTTTCTTGCTTGTTGTCATTAAACTCACTTTTAGGCCCTTAGTGACAATGGAAAATACCAATGTCAAATCTTTCAACTACAACAATTTACTCTTCTCAGTTTATTCAGTCTGCCTCGAATAAATTCTGTGAAAGATTCTCTCAGTCATTCAAAATTTTAAAAGTTGTTAATTTTCATGACTCCTACCAGAATTAATTTTGGCACCCTGATCAGCCAAAGTAAGTAAATTTTTCTCCAGCATTAAGATACTCTTATAAGCTAAATTCCAATTATCTTAAAATTGAAGGAAACCATATCCAGTTATTGAGAAGTCTGACAAGGAAGTGACAGTAATAAGCTGAATGGCATATTGCCTACTATTTGGCTTCGTTGTGTCAGAAAACTGGTTCATTTTTGGCAGAACCTGAGGCATACTTGAGTCTACAGGTATATCTTGGAATACCACTCAATCACTGATTCCCTCCACATCCAATTATGACCAACTCCTGTCACCTCAACCTTCTAAAAGTCCCTCTAATCTGCCCCGTTGCTAATGCCTTAGTTCAGGCCCTCCCCAGCTCTCAGCAGAATTTTAACTAGAGTAGCTGTGTGGGGGAGCTCCCTTGCTTCTGTGGCCACCCACCCAATAACTGATCCTTAATTGAACAACCAGGAGATCTCTCCTCCTAGGGAACAAAGCTTAGGATGGCTAACAAGCTAGTGTCACACACAAAATATTTCACCATTTAGTTTCCTCACACTTCACCACCTTCTCTCCCCCTGTTCCTCCTCCTCTCTCCCATCTTCCTCCTTCCTATTCACCCACACATCACATCACATCATACTTACCCTAAACTTCCCCCACTTTCCCAAACACATAGCCCACTTTAACAGCCTTTGAAATTATACTGGGTTTTCTTTCCTATTCCTATGAATAAACTTACATAGTGTTATAAATATTTATTCTGCCGACTACCTCCCTGTTAAACTATGAATCATGTCTTAGTCTTAATCATATTAATCTCCTTGATAAATATTCACTGATGTGAAATTGATTCTGACAGACAAATCAATGTAATGTTATAGAGATCCAATAAATAAACTACAAATATTTAAGTATTCATTAGATGATAAAGATGTCATTTCAACTTCATTTAACTTTACTGGGATTCATAGTCAAAAATCTGAAGATAAAACAGGTTAGACTTTAGCTCATACAACACAAGAGTATGTATTCCAGATATGTGAATAATGTAATTTTTTTTAAACTATAGAAATACTAGACAAAAATAAAAATCAACATTTATATTATGTTGTAAGATAAAAAAGATTTTACCAAGTATGACTCCAAAGGCAGACATCAAGCAGGAAAGCAGTGATGGCTTTTCCAATTAAAAAAATCTATAGCAGTGCTCTCCAATATAACTTTCAGGACGGACGGAAATATTCCATAGCTACACTGTCCAATACAGTAGCCACTAGCCACACATAGTTACAGGACTCTAAAAATTTAACTAGTGAGACTACAGGACTGAATTTTTTATTTTAATTAAATTACATTCAAGTTTCGTTTAAATTTAATAGTCACTTGTGGCTAATGGCTGCTATTTTGGGCAGCACAGATCTATAGGTTCAAATAAGATCCTATAGAAAGAAAATAAAAATATAAGCCACAAAATTGAAAGAAATACATCCATTGGTTGAATAACTACATTTTATTCTTAAAACATAAATTGTTCTTACATAATAGTAATAACAAATTCCCTACTGGAAAAAAAAAGTAGAGTTACAGATGATATGCAAAAAGAAATAAAAACAGCCAATAAATATATGAAAGCCATTCACCACTGATTAGTTATCAGAAAAATGAGAAGAAACAATATACCGACAGCTCTCAATTCTCCCTCTCAGCCCTCTTCCATCTACACCTCATTCCCATTAGTCAGATTTGAGTCTATCCATTCTACTCTTTCTTAGTATCTTTCTCTTCCTTGATCAGTTATTTTTGTGACACCCACCTGGCAAAAACTCAGGCTTGGATAAATGCAACAGTCCACAGCATGGACAACAGAACATGCCATACAAAGACGGACCTCTGCAGAGGAGGTAGACCTAGATGTGTGGTCTCACAGGCTCATTCTCAGCACACCCTGGCCACCCCGCATGTGTCTTTATGAGCAGTCTCCCCTTTTTTCTCCCCTGTTTCTTTTAAAAGCTTTCCACTATTTCCGATTTCCAGCCCCACCATCTCTGACCTGATTATTCGCTGCTAGTCTCAGCTCCTACTTCACCAAGAAATTAGAGACCTACCCGACAAGAACTTTCTCAATCTCTGGCCAGTAAAACCTTCACATTGACTCCCTTTCTAATTATTCTTTATGCTTCCCCTATTATGACCACGGACTCCTCAAGGTCCAAGTCTATATTCCACCCACATTCTGGATTTCAGCCTCTATTTTATATTCCTTCTTTTTCTTGCCTTTTCTATTTCTCCTCATCTAACAGCATCTATCCCTGACGCATTCGCATACACCTAATTCACTCCGATTTTGTAGAGAATATATAATACAACGGCTTACGAAATCAGCTCCCAACCCCAGCTCTGCCACTCACTGCTATATGATCATATTCAACCTCATTCATGTTTCTTTCCCCTTATCTGTAAAAGCTATCCCTCGGATAGTCATGAATGAAGGTTTTCCACAAAGCACTTAGCACTGTGCTCAGAGTATGGCAAGCTCTTAGAAAATATCAATTATTTTCACCACTATTGCTAATTTTTAACTCTCCCTGGCCTCAGATTCTTATTAGCTATCCTCCATCTCTTTTCTTCAATTCAGAGCAAAACTTTTAAACCTTTTTTTCTGAACTAATTTTAGGTTTACAGAAAAGTTGCAGAAAGAATACAGAGTCCCACGTACCCTCCACCTAGTCTCCCCTAATGTTAACGACATTGCATAACCATGGCCCAGTGATTACAACTGGGGAAGTTATTATTGGTACAACATTATTAAACTACAGACTTTATACAAGTTTCACCAGTTTTTCCACTAATGGTGTTTTTCTATTCTGGTATCCAATCTGGGATCCCACCCCGCAACTAGTGGTTATTTCTCTTTAGTCTCCTATGACCTTAACACTTGTGAAGAGAATTAATAAGTTATTTCGTGAATGTCCTTCGGTTTGGGTTTGTTTGATATTTCCTCACACTACAATTTGAAAAATTCTTGCATTTTTAGCAAAATACCACAGACACAATATTATGTCCTTCTCAGGATGTATCAAGAGATTCATGATGTCAGCATGTCAGAGGAAAACTTTTTGTAAGAATTATCTTCTCTCACTGATTGCTCTTCATCTCTTCCCTCCTGCTTCTCAATCCACTGTTGACTGACTTCAGTCCCCATCAGTCTATTGAAACTGCTCTTATCAAGGACACCAAGAACTCTCCTGCTGTTTGATTTTTTTTTTTTTTTAAACATCTTGGTGCTCCACTCTTGGGCCACACAGTAGCCTCAACATTGCAAAGTGCTCTTGCTCAACGCCTGTGCTGGGCTGCAGCAATGCCACGCTGGCCTGATTTATCACTGACCTTTCTGAGTGCTTTTCTCAGTCCCCTTTCCCGGCTCCTCTTCTGTTACCCTTCTTTTCAATGTCAGAGTGCTTATTTATAACCAGGCACTCTCCCTGGAAGAAGACGTCTACGTCTCTGGTGTTACTTGCCATCCATGTACAGGCAATTCCCACATCTATCTATACCTTCAACATATTTCTCTCTCCTAAGTTTCATACCTATATATACAAGCGTATTCTAAACATCTCCATAGACTATCCTATAGGAATCATAAACTGAACATATCCCCCAACCAATCCTGAAGTGAAATACGATTTGTTTTACATTTCAGAAAGCCTCCCTCAAACCTACTAAACCACTACAGATATAAACTCAACAAAGTAGAGAGTAGGTCGAGAATGTTATCTGTCCTTTGAAATAAATTTTTATTAATGCAGTCGAAGATTGCATTAGATTTTGTGGCAGCCACACCGCATAATTGACACATATTGCGCTGACCACAAAAGACAAATCTCTGTGTTTTTTTAATAAATATATTGCTGTAGCTGTTTTCCCAGTTCTGTACTTGTACAGATAAAATTTAGGACACACTACGTCACTCTGTTGGATCTGGCCCATCACTCAAGTCTGATATATTCTGGGATCCAAACACAGTAATTCATTTGTTAAATCAAGATACACTGAGCAAGCACTAAATGCTCACCATTTTGTGAGACACTGGAAGCACAGTAGTGAGACAGACTTTTAGTTGTAACCTCAATCCGTTCTTCTCCTCTTCCACAGTATTACAGTTTAATCCAGGCACCTGGCCATCAGCTAGATACAACACAGCCCAACAGAAATACAATGAGGACCGTATATGTGATTTAGATTTTTAGTAGCCAAGTTAAATGAAGTAAAAGGAGGTAAAATTCATTTTAGTAACATATTTTATGTATCCCAGTATATCTAAAATATTATTTTAACATGCAATTAATATAAAAAGTATTAATGAGATATCAGGCAGCCTTTTTTTCATTCTAAATTCTTGAAGTCATTGTGTATGTTACACTCGGAACACATCTCAATTCAGACCTGCCACACTGCAAGAGATCACTAGCCTCGTATGGCCCTGCTACCGTACTGGATAGTTTAGAGGTAGAGCGGTGTAACCGTGTTCTTATAAATGGACTGTGAACACAAGTTACACTAGCAATTTACTCTTCATTTGCTTAAAATAAAACTACTTGTATTTCATAGTACAGCAGCTTAAGCCTTAACCTAAAAAATGCAAGATTTGAACAAATAACCACGTCTTGGCCCTGAGTCTGCCATTCCCCTCATGTGCAAATTCAATGAGGATATTTTCTTAATCTTCATCTAAAACATGGGATCCAAATACAATGAAAAAGTGGGAAGAAATAGGATGGAGCTCTGTCACACACACCTAGAAACTGACACATATGGGCTGTAATGATCCATTAGTCAGCAGCCTTCTAGTACAGCCATTCAACCAGTTACTCGTCTTAATTGTCTTTGCATCCACCCTATAATTCAGTGTGTCCCCTCATAATGGCTGAGGAATTAGGAGACATTTTTTTGGCCCCACAGCCAGATCAAGATGTTTTATTATTTTCCTTACTTTCTTGATTTGTGACTAAGAAATATTTTGAAATACTTCAACCTTCGTCAACTCTTAGCAGTCCCATTATATCAGCTCCCACCTCCCTATACCATATGTAGCTAAATTAAAGAAGACCGCAAAGTCAGCTGAATGAGCATTCGGAATAAAGATTCATAGAAACTTCTCCACTACAGAGCCCTCTCAAAGAACCCCTTCTTCCTCAGGACAGTAGTTTAAAAAAAGCAGACCTTAGGATGACCACTGTGTCCGCTGCTGCATCGGAGTTTACAAAGTGATTGCTCATACATGACCTTCTCTAAAATGTGTGATAGTTCAATGAGGTGTTACTATTCTCTTTGTTGCCATTATTATGCCTGACTAAGAAATAGGAAACCAAGGATTTAGAGATAGTAAACAACTCGTCCAGAGTCAACCAGCTAGTAAGTAAGTGGCAGATTACCAGATTTCTCAATTCAAATCCAGAGTTCTTGCCACAAACGGCCTCAGGAGATTGCAAAGAGGCTATACTCTTAGAAGTGTATGTAAATACACAGGACCTGGTAAAATAAGAGAACTATGCCAAAAACAAACTATGAATTTGTACCTTTAAATGACAGCTTATAAACACTGATTTAAAAATTCAAAACTTTGAAACTGTTACACCCAAATGAAATGTTCATAGATACAATAACCCCTTGAGTATTACGTATTTGGATGGTTGAACTTATTTTCCATTTCATTTGGAAAGTCTACATATCTGGAAGTTTAGTAGGATAGATGTTCTATTTTCCTTTGCAGATGAGAAAGCCATCTCAGTAAGTGCAGATTTGCATAACTGCACAAATTTACATTCAAGCATTTGTCGTGTACCTTCGATGTGCCAAAAGCCTGGTGAACCTGAAGTTTGGGGCACAGTCATGACTAGAACCCAGATCGTTGCCTCTCTTTTGTCCAGAAGCTGGTACACACACCATGCTGTCTTCCCCAAAATTACCATAGTGAGTGGATCAGATCCCTGGCCCTCTCAGACCTGTGTTCTGTCACGACTGTGGTACACGTTGGAAGAGATGATTGTCATAGCCTATCAACCTCATAAAGCTAGGAAGAGGCATCCAAACATTTTCCACTTACCTTAACAATTTGTAATGAATGCATTTTCCTTGGATTTATTTAGGTCATTCTTAAACCTATTTGTATATTCAGTGTCTAAACACAATCTCTCTTCAGTTAAAGCAAAAAGAAACATACCTATATATACAACTAAACATTATAAAGCTCAGTTGAAATAGCAAGCTATTTTTTCTTTACTTACACTTAAATAACAGGTTTGCCTACATTTTTCATTTTTTAACCTAGATTTACATGTTATGTAATTAGATATAACAATATTAACTAACAAGCTATTTAATAGGAAACCTTTATGATAAGAAGGGGTGTGAAAGTGGCTGTGGACTTTGAATTTTCAAAACTACACAACTATCCTTCCCAAAAAACTTGGGAAGAAATATGCACTTTTGGTACTTTCATTTTATAGAAAACCTTCTTCTATCAATTCCTGTTCTCAAGCATTTTGTAGAGATCCCCTGGCTAATGGTAATAACCAAAAATTAAAAGCTACAGCATATGTTCAATGGCTGTAGCACCCCATAAATCATATTTACTGCCATTTGTTAACATGCTGCTTTAATTTCAGAAAATTCAACAACAGTTCATGAATTTTGCAGGATCTCAAAAAAGACATGCCATGATTTTATGCTGAAGATGAAAGGAATGTTGTTCATTTTAATGTATACTGGGAAGTCAAATGATATTCTCAAATTTAATGGTGAAGTAAATTCAGTTAACTCTGCAGAAACATAAGGAGTCTTACACAATCCGTCTCTTGGCTGGCCAAAGGCAGATTAGGAAGCAGGAAACATTTAGGAACTTAAATCCAATATCTGAGATGTGCTTTGACAACTCTTCTACACCAAGTGCAGCTGGTAAAAGGAGCAGGCTGAGAGGTGATGGAGGAGGGGGATGAGGACACCTGATAACAGACAGCAGCTGCCACACTAGAGAAACGGAGACAACTACTATATGCAAAAAGTCATCTCTGAGCAATGATTCTTTGTACTCCAAGTCTTCAGTCTCATCCTAAAGGATAAAGTTACCTCTATGTCCAGATATAGGGAATTTCCCCTAGGCCACTGGTTGTCTTAGCTTGCTTGGGCTACTATTACAAAATACCATAGACTGGGTGGCTTAAACAACAGACACTTCTTACAGTTCTGGAGATTGGGAAGTTAGAGATGGGATGTCAGCATAATCTGGTTCTGGTGAGGACCCTCTCCCTGGTTTGCAGATGGCTGTCTTTTTGTTGAATCCTCACATGACAGTGAGAGGAAGCCCTGGTGTCTAGGAGTCTTGTAAGGATAATGATCCCATTATGGGGGCTCTACCCTCACGAACTTGTCGAAACTAATTACCTCCCTAATAACCTCACCACCTAACACCATCACACTGGGGTTTACGGCTACAATATATGAATTTGGGTGTGACATAAATATCCTTTCATAATAGTGGTCATCAAACTTTGGTGTGCCTAAGAACCATTTTGGGATATATAGGAAAAATCCAGATCACCAGTCCTACAACACTTGAGATTCTGATTCATTCCATCTGGGAGGTGGCCAGGGAATACTTTCAAAAGCAGGCCAGGGAATTCTGATACAAGGGTTCACTGGCCACATTGTGAGACATTCTGCCTTAGGTTACCTTTTTTTTTTTTTTTTAAAGATTTTATTTATTTATTTGACAGAGACAGCCAGCGAGAGAGGGAACACAAGCAGGGGGAGTGGGAGAGGAAGAAGCAGGCTCATAACGGAGGAGCCTGATGTGGGACTCGATCCCAGAACGCTGGGATCACGCCCTGAGCTGAAGGCAGACGCTTAACCGCTGTGCCACCCAGGCGCCCCTGCCTTAGGTTACCTTTAAGCAGAAGGGACTGCTTACAAGTCCCTGTGCTGTGCCTGAAGGAGTGAGAAGAGATGTTCTGAGATCAGACGGGCTTATGGATGGTAAGAGCCAGAACCAGGAATCGCCAACATAGGCACATCTACATAAATGTTAGCAAAATGTTGCTTAATTCCCACCCCCACCTATATTACGATGACCTAGGAAAAGTATTTTTTTTTTAAAGATTTTATTTGTTCATTTGAGAGAGAGAGAGAGCATAAGCGGGGGTGGGGGAGGGTGGCAAGAGAGGGGCAGGGAGAGAAGCAGACTCCCTGCTGAACAAGGAGCCCAATGCAGGGCTCGATCCCAGGATGTAGAGATTGCGACCTGAGCCAAAGGCAGAGTTAACCATCAGAGTCACTCAAGTGCCCCTCAAAAACTATTTTTGAACAAAGGGAAATAAAAAAGAATAAACTTAGATCATATCCTCGTATCCAATCTAAATATGAGTTCTTAAGATGGATTTCAAGAGGTTCCGTAGATGGGAACTGACTGCCAATTGGGTAAATCTAGCTGTGTGTAGGCTAATGGGATCAGTCTAGCCAAAGTGAGCTCACCCTGAGGAAGAAAGCATCTCCTTTACAGTGTGATGCCAAGAATAATTCTCTTGAAAGAGAAACAAGAATAAAAAACTTGTGAGGATTATATTTAAGTACATATGATATTTTTTATTTACTTTGTCTTCTCTGCTAAACATGAAGGGAAATCTATGGTCATAAATGGTTCAAACAAACAAACAAAAGATGTCATTCAGAAACAAGTCACAAGGAGAACCGCTCATTCAACTTTCCTAAAGATAATGTAGTATGATCAGATAAAAACCCTGAATGGACAAGGCTTTCATAGAATTAATTGCTGGAGCTTAATTTTTAAAACATTGAAATCATAACCTTAACAGCTTCAAAGTATCTTCCAACACACATATTATGATGATTTTTAAAACGATTATTGTTCACAAGCATAAGAGCGAAGCACCAAAAGAAACAGAACTAAATACTGAGAAAATTAAAATTACTTTTAGTGTGTTGCATATTTCCCTACAAAAGTTCAAGTTATCCTTCCAATATATGAAACTATTGATGTTTCAAGTAAAAGGAAAATGAATGCTTATTATTAAATTATTCATATATTAGATCTACTCAAGGAATGTTTAGTAAAAGAACAAGCCAGTAAAAAAAAAAAAAATGAACTATAATTCCTACAGACAACTTCTCGTTAGAAGTAAAGACCACCTTTTAACACCCATTCGTGAAAAAAACTCCAAATAAAGTAGGCATAGAAAAAACATACCTCAACATAATAAAAGTCATTTTTGACAAGTCCACAGGTAACATCATACTTAATGGTGAAAGGTTAAGAGCTTTTCCTCTAAGATCAGGAACAGGATGAGGGTACCCATTCTTACCACTTCTATTTAATATAGTACTGGAAGTCCTAGCTAGAGTAATCAGGCAAGAAAAAAAGAAAATAAGAATCGGAAAGATGAAGTAAAGTTGTACTTATTTGTAGATGACATAATTTTATATGTAGAAAATCCAATGGACTGAACCAAAAACTGTTAGATCTAATCAATGAATTCAGCACAGTTGAAGGACACAAAATTAACATACAAAATTCAGTAGCATTTGTATAAACAACAAAATTTCTGAAAAAAAAATTAACCAGTCCCATTTATAAGTGCACCAAAAATAACAAAATACATAGAAATACATAGAAATAAATTTAACTGAGGAGGTGAAAGATACCTATATTAAAAACTACAATAAATTAATGAAAGAAATTGAAGATACATGTAAATAGAAAGGTATCTCATGTTCATGCACTAGACGAATTAATATTATTAAAATGTAAATACTACCAAAAGCCAAATATAAGTTCAATGCAACCCTATCAAGATTCCAATGGCATTTTTTACAGAAGTAGGATAAACACTCATAAAATTTATATGGAACCACGAAAGACACTGAATAGCCAAAGAAATCCTGAGAAAGAAGAATAAAGCAGGATGCATCACACTTACAGATTTCAAGATATGCTATTTTGACGTTATAGTCATCAAAACTGTATGATATGGACATAAAACAGACAAACAGACCAATGGAACAGAATCGAGAGCCAAGAAATAAATCTAAGTATATGCTACCAACTAATATTTCACAAGGGAGCCAAGAATACTCAGTGGAGAAAAGACAGTCTCTTCAATAAATGGTGCTGGGGTAATTGGATATTCACATGTAAAAGAATAAAATTGGACCCATATCTTATAACACTCACAAAAATTCAATCAAAATTGTGTCTAACAATTGAAGACTTAAACATAAGAAGATGAAACCATGAAACTCTTAGAAGAAAACACAGGAATAAAGCTCCTTGCCCTGAGTATTGGTAATGATTTTTTAGGTATGACACCTATACCTAAAGCAATAAAAACAAACAAACAAACAAACAAGTGGGACTATGTCAAACTAAAAAGCTTCTGGGTGCCATAAGAAGCCAACAAAAAAGTGAAAAGACAGCCTATGGAATGAAAACAAATATTTGCAAACCATATATCTGATAAGGGGTTAATACCCAAAATATACAAAGAACTCACATAATTCAATAGCAAAAAAACAAATAACCCAATTTTAAAAATGGGCAAATAACATGATTAGACATTTCTCCAAAGAAGATCTGAAAAGCCAACAGGTACATGAAAAGATGCTCAACATCACTAATCAATAGGGAAATGCAAATTAAAGCCACAATGACATATTACCTCACACCTGTTATAATGGTAATCATCAAAAAGACAAGAGATAACAAATGCTGGTATGGATGTGGAGAAAAGGGGACTCTTGTGCCCTGTTGGTTGGATTATAAATTGGTAGGGCCTCTGTGGAAAATACAGTATCCAGGATCCTCAAAATACTAAAAATAGAACCACCATATAATTCAGCAATTCCACTCCTGATAAGATATCCAAAGGAAACAAAACACTCATTTGAATAGATATCTCCACCCCATGTTCACAGAAACATTACTTACAAGAGCTAAAACATGGAAACAATGTAAGTGTCCATCAATGGATGAACGGATAATGAAGTTGTGGTATATAAATACAATGGAACATTACTCAGCCATAAAAAAAAAACAAGGAAATCCTACCATTTGCAAAAACATGGATAGACCTTGAAGGAATCACACTAAGTAAAATAAGTCAGACAGGGAAAGACAAATACTATATGATCTAATCTCAGTTATATGTGGAATTGCAAAAAAAAAAAATCAAACTCATGAGAAAAGAGATCAGATTTATGGTTACCAGAGGCAAAGGGTGGGAGCAGGGGGAAACGGAGGAAGGTTATCAAAAGGTACAAACTTCCAGTTTGAAGATAAATAAGTACTAGGAATGTAATATACAACACGATGACTATAGCTAACACTGCTATACTATGCATATACAGGAAAGTTAAGAGAGTAAATCCTATGTGTTCTCATCACAAGGAGAAATTCTTTCTTTTTTCTTCTTTCTTTTCTTTTTATTGTATCTATATGAGAAGATGGATATTAGCTGAACCTCTCGTGGTTATCATTTCATAGTAGATGTAAATCAAACCATCATGCTGTACGACTTAACCTTACACAGTGATACGTGTCAATGATTCTTCAATAAAACTGAAAAATATAAGACCTCCTAGATACCAATTGAAATTGCTCCTCTTGCTGATTCTGGTGAAATATTCCAGGATAAAGGTAAGACTCAGGTAATACAATAAAAGTGTATTAGTCAAGTTGTAGGTGCCTAGGAACTTGTTATCACTGGCACATTGGGGAGCAGTTTTATAAATATAAGAAATGTTTGTAATGATAAATTGTTGTTGAAATTAAACTAAATATTTATATCTTCAAAGAAAATCCATTTAATTTCTTTGAAAACATGAAGTTTTCCAAACAGATTTATTATGGATTTTGGTCCCAGGTTATTTGTAAGTACTGGTCTCAAAATACCATTGGCACAGACAGATTCCCTCAGGAACACAAAAAATAGGTGGATGATCCCATCTCTGTGTCCTAAATGTCTCTCAAAAATTTTAGGAAATTAATTGAAAGGGCAGAAATTCGGTTGCTTTAAAGCAAACAACTTCAAAGTGAACACTGCATTTCTCTGCTTTAGAACACACACATAAACTCGTTTCTAAAAGGATTGGGCCATGTTCAAGGCCGGGTACTTGTGCCAACACCTAGATGCAAGCTGCTAAGGCTCACATGAGGGTGGAGGCAAAAGAAAAAGCTGACAGTCACTCAAGGGCAACATCCTATAGCTTTCAAAACAGTCCTTCTTTGGTCAGCCTATTCCATTTGGAGCCAAAGCATTGTACAACCACTTGTTCAATATAATGAAGAAATTATATAAAAATCTCAGCAGACGTAGTGAATAGAAGCTCCATATGCCCTCCAATGCTCATAGCAGCATTGTCCACAATAGCTAAATCGTGGAAGGAGCCGAGATGCCCTTCAACAGATGACTGGATTAAGAAGATGTGATCCATATATACAATGGAATATTACTCAGCCATCAGAAAGAATGATTTCACAACATTTTCAGCAACATGGACGGGACTGGAGGAGATAATGCTAAGCGAAATAAGTCAAGCAGAGAAAGACAATTATCATATGGTTTCACTCATTTATGGAACAATAGAAGTAGGAAGATCGGTAAGAGAAGAAAGGGAAGAAGGAAGGGGGAGTAAACAGAAGGGGGAATGAACCATGAGAGACTATGGACTCTGGGCAACAAACTGAGGGCTTCAGAGGGGAGGAGGCTGGGGGATTGGGATAGGTCAGTGATGGGTATTAAGGAGGGCATGTATTGCATGGTGCACTGGGTGTTATACTCAAGTAATGAATCATGGAACTTTACATCAAAAACTAGGGATGTACTGTATAGTGACTAACATAACATAATAAAAAATTATTATAAAAAAAATCTCAGCTGAATTCCACATTACTGAAACTCACAGAGAATGAAACATAGTCTTCCTAGAACCATATATTAATTTCCTAGCCAGAATTATGTCCTTGCATTCTTTTAAAAACTGCAAGAGCACCAGTTATGACAGCCAACAGATCAAGCTCCTATATACTGATAGTATATGAGGAAAGTAGTATAAACAATAGGCAAATAAATAAAAACAAGAAAACAAGAATTCCAAGGGGACACTACCAAAAGAAAGATGTTATATGATGAAAACATCCACTAAAGTTTGAAGCAGGATACCTGCTTCAAGTTTGATCATGGCATTCCCCTACTTTCTGGGTAACTCACAGTGAAATTAAAAGTCCATGACGTGGCCCACATGTCATGCTGCCTGCTGCCTTCTTCTCCAATCTCAAACTTGGGCTGGCCCCCCTCTCCAGACTCGGGCACCCATTGGCTCCTCCTCAATCACATGACACAGACCACACACATGTCACTCCTTAAATTTAGTCTTCCCTCAGGCACATAATTGGGCACCCATTTTCTTTCAAAGCATGCCTTACTTTTCCTTTGAAACATTTGTCAGCATGAGTGACTATTATATTTGTGTAATAATTTAATTTTTCTCTTCCTGAGGGCTTATGTATGGTGAGTGATATAAACACTCAATAAATGATGTTAAATTAATGACATCCCAGGTCTGACATTTACTAATGTCATATTATTTCAGACAAGTTAGCTAACTTCTCTGAGCTTCAGTTTTTTATCTATAAATATGGGCAATGACACCATAACCTCTCTATATTTTATCTGGGCTATATCTACAAAAACATTTTGCAAAATTGGAAAGTGCCAATCAAATTTAAGACATTATTACTATTATGACATGAAGATTATAACCCAAAGAACTGTTTAATGACCATTATAGTCTTCATTTAGTTGCTGTAACACTGTATAGACATATCCAGAAAGGCCTCATGTTCAGTACTAATAAAGCTTGGTATTTAAGGAATATTATAGACTGTGAATAACAAACAATGATTCTTTGTAATTTATACCTGAGGCTGATATCACATGAGGTATCTCAAAACCTTGATTAATGTTATTTCATTTAATATAGTTTTATGCCAAGATGTCACAATAAAAAGAAATCGATTGATATTATTTAATTGTTCTATTTATGTGGATTATTTCAACATCTTAGAAAACAATATAGGGTGCATGCCACTTTATAACTCAAATACACCTTGATATGAACAACTATTTAAATGAACGTGAAAACTAGACATACGACTTTATACACCAAAATGATATGACTGGGGGCGCCTGGGTGGCACAGCGGTTAAGCGTCTGCCTTCGGCTCAGGGCGTGATCCCGGCGTTCCGGGATCGAGTCCCACATCAGGCTCCTCCGCTATGAGCCTGCTTCTTCCTCTCCCACTCCCCCTGCTTGTGTTCCCTCTCTCGCTGGCTGTCTCTATCTCTGTCAAATAAATAAATAAAATCTTTAAAAAAAAATGATATGACTGGCCAGTCATAAGTAGACTTTGTGTCTGAGCTAGTCTTCTAAGAGTGGAGATTCATTTAAGCTGATCTATGCACAGTTCTCACCTCATCCCCTCTTCACATGGCAAGCTAAGAGGATCTATGGTCCTTGTGCACTTCTATCAGAGTGAAGGGAGCCAGCAAGTGCCAGATGGAACATGACCATGGTCTCCTCTTTTCTATACCTTAACCCACTGGCCTAATAGCCCCAGACAGCAAAAGATTTGTGATGCTAAAAGAATTTACTTCTGTCTGGGTATTTTGGGGATTTGACTCCTGTCAGGTATTGCAACAAAGTCAAGTGATTTCAATTTACCAAGCAAGGACAAGAAATGGTTTCAGGAAAAACCAAGGTGATGAACTATTGAGCATTCAGTTCATTAGCTGTCATCCATCTTGACATCTTCATCTTTCAAGCAGTACTGCAGAAAATCAAAGACTTGTAGTGCTTCCTTAAAAAAAAAAAAAAACACCCAAGAAGGAAACCATATCCTGTTAAAGTTAAAGGGACCGTGAAGGCTATTTCAAATGGATTATGAAAGATAACCATTGCTGCAGAAGGGAAAACTTTGATAGATGCTCAGTCATAAATACTACCTGTGCCCTTAAACAGACAATCTTAAAAATAATATCATTAAAAATATGTACTGAGTGAATTGCTGGAGTAATTTTTAGCTTATTCTAATTTGATGCATTCTGCATTTTAATATGCAGTAGTAGTGATATGCCAAATAACTGACCTTTTAGAAATAGCATCTTGAAAAAAAGAAAAGGCCCAAGAGAAAAAAATGTTTTCCTGAAAAATCAGCCAATAAAATGTGGGCAGTAAGACTCCAGTGACACAGCCAAGTATTGGTAATATCACCTCTCTTCTTTTGTTTCTCTCCTCTGCTTATTCAGCACTGAGGTACTGAAACCCCAGTTTTTCTGCACTTATAAGAGTTTCCTGGAATTACAGAGTAATGGAAGCAACCAAAGACATTAAAGAAGTGGTGTGTAACCTTCCCCAGCCAGTATCTCTTACTGACGGGAAAGGGACTGCTCCATTTCAAGTTCTTAGAGATCCCTAGAGACAAAGGTGAGATGAACTTCATGCTGTACTTCTGTTTCCCACATGTAATTGTATTAATGCTGAGAGGCGTTGTAATATTGCCCTTGAATCTCTCTATTCTTAGATATTCAAAGAAGAGTCCTCCTGACCTATAGATACTAACAAACAAAATAAGACAAAAACCATCTCCCATGTCTCCCCCTTTTGAAATCTCCACTCAAAACATCTAAGCCGGGCCGTGAGAGAAAATGTTAACTCGGCTGGTATTTTGTATTGACTAAAGACTTGGACTCTTGGAGGACTCTGTGGTCTTGAGTTACTGGAGAACTGAGGGGCTACCCAGGTGTTGGTCTGTCCCTCAGGGAAAGCCCTAGGTGCAAGTGGTTTAGGTAGGCTGCCTCTGAAGGTGCGTTTGGTATCCAAGTAAGTGTCTACATCTGAAAACTACTTCCAAGACCTTCAGCCTGAAATTCTCCAATATATTATTAAAACTCTTATTATCATCACAGTACTATCACTACTCCCGCCACCCCGGTGTACTGCATGATTCTGGGCCAGGGAACTGGATCAGGCACATCTCATACAGAAACTCATATAACACCTGCAATTACTGTATGAGGTTCGCATTATTTTCAATTGATAGGTGAGGAAACAAGCAGGTAACACACTCCAGGTTTTTGCTACTTACCACGGTCCATGAATAGCAGGTATAGCTTCACCCATGAACTTGCTGGAAAAGTAGAATCTCAGGCCCATCCCCAGAGAACTGAATGAGAATCAGCATTTTAATAAAATTTCCAGGTAATCTATGTGCATATGAGTATTGAGAAGAACTGCCTTAGGTAAATGGAATCACTGAGATTTAAACTCTGACTCAAAAATCCAGATATTAACAGTCTCCTCTTTCTGATGGTGCAAATACAGCTAAAGGATGAAAAGCATTGAGTACATTTACACTCACGCATGATTTTTTCATTAGCTGACAAAACTTGATACTGAGAATTATAAATTCTGGAGGAGAAAAGGGCAACCTGGAAATCATAGAGATAGTAGATACCTTTGGTAGGGGAGTACAAGAGACCCACTGGGAAAGCTAATTGGGCTAAAAGCACACTTTGTCCATTTCACAGTTTGGCTAAAGGCTAAGGGTAAAACTGTTCCAGCTTACCTAAAGTGCTCTCTGACATCAAATAACCCAAAAAGAAGCTCAAGCAGTCTTAACTGAATTATGCATATCATTTTCTCATGAACCAAGGCATTCCATAGCCTCTGCATAAGAATCCAGAGACAGACATTCCTTTGCTTAATGTACATATTTACTGTTCAGATTCCTATGTCAGACAATGAGCCCAACATTGAGCTTTCTAGAGATACCAACTACTTCAAGAAGTCTGATAAATGGAAATATCTATATGAGTAGGAAAGTCTTTTAAATGTAATTTAGGGGCGCCTGGGTGGCTTAGTTGGTTGAGTGTCTGACTCTTGATTTTGGCTCAGGTCATGGTCTCGGAAGTTGTGAGATCGAGCCCTGAGTAGGGCTCCATGCTTAGCGTGGAGTCTGCTTGTCCCTCTCCCTCCCCTGCTTACACTCATGCTCTCTCTCTCTCTCTCAAATAAAAATAAATAAAATCTTTAAAATGCAGTTTTCGTTCTTCCACTATGTATAATAAATCAAACTATATTAACCAATCAAGCACCCATCTGGGATCTGCTGTGATGAAATTCAAGCCTAAGAAGTAATCAAAATTTGTTATTTTTATGTGAATTAGCATGTGCTCTTAAAAAATTTCCCTTAACCTTAAGTTGGTTACACATTTCTGCTATACTCTTATTTGTACTATCAAAATTTCTAAGCAAATCTTTTTATTTCTGAGAATAGAAAGGTAAACTGTAGGCATCCACAATTCAAGTTACCATAATTAGAATTATTTCTATTGCCTTTTTCATTAAAAACTAACTGGACCCTATTATTTTGCTTTCCTCTTGTACTAGAGTATTTTAGTAAGTGACTTTCATAATACCTAATTTCTTTAACTTCTTAATGAGATGATATTTTCATTTTTTCATGGAGAATTTAGTACTATTTTTAAGTGTATTTTTCTTGTCCATTATATTGTGTTATTATAATCATGCATCTGAAAGAGACACTCATGTTGTATCAATAAGCCTTTGAGCTTCTTTATTTAAAAATGAAATTTTGGCCACAGTTTTTCACTATGAAATTTTTCCAAATACCGCATATCATAGAATGACTTGTTAATGAATACATTTTCAGAGGGGAAAAAAAGAGTTTTCTGTGTATTTTTAATATAAATGAAAGGGACTACAGGGCAACTCATTTTTGAAAGGAAGATTATAATTTTTCACTAAACTTTCATTCTCATAGTGGAAAGTATACACTAAGTTTATGTCACAGATGAGATCAGAGCAGATGAGATTAGAGTTTCTGTTTATATAATCAATATTTGTTAGATTACTCTAGCTCCTATCAGGAAGATCTGAAAATTTAATAAAGAAGATATATTTCATTTTGGGTAAGTAGCTGTGTATGTGAAGATTAAAGGCATTGGCAGTGCCTGCAAATGAAGTCCTTTATTTTCTGTAATAGAACAATGCAGCATTGGCGTTGCGACTGCTGTAAAATCTCATAGAACGAGCCTTAATGTGTACTATATGGTTTACTCCCAGACCCAGAAAGCCATTGGGTACTATTCTGGTCATTTCTTGCTACATAACAAACTACCCCCAAAATTTTATGGCTTACAACAATCATTTTATCATCTATTATACTTTTATGGGTTGAGAATTCAGGAAGGACCTGTCCAAGCAATTCTTATGTGCCATGAGACATAGACAGAAGTCAATGGGCGGTATTCAGCTGCTGGCTGGGCTGCTGCTCCAGAGAGGCCAAACCAGCTTCACTTACATTTCTGGAATCTCAGTGGAAATGATTAGAAGAGTGGGCTGAGCTGAACAGTTGACTGAAGCATCTACATGTGGCCTCTCCAATGTGGTGGTGGTCTCAGAGTAAGCATGCACCTTGCTTAGCAGGCTAGGGTTTCCAATGAAGAAATGTCCCAAGAGCCCCAGACAGAAAGTGTAAGGATTCTTCTGACTTCGCTTCAGAATTCCCAGAATGTTGCTTCCACTGCATTTATTGGCTAAATAAGTCGCTAAAGCCAGACCAAATTCAAGGGAAATGAATTTAAACTCTACTTCTCAATAACAGTGGTAGCAAAACATGTGCAAACATCTTTAATCTACACAGGTAACCACTTAGATCCTTATGTCCTTCTTTGTCCAACCTAATAAGTGACTGTAAGTGACTGAAGATATTTCATATATATTTTATATATATATATATAATACATCTATAAATAAATAATAAATACATAAATAAATATACATACATAAATAAAATACACATAAATAAATAAATACATCTATCTATATATATATATAGAGAGAGAGAGAGAGAAATATAGATACATACATACATGTATAACAAAGTAAATCTCCCAATTAGTATGATTTAACGTAGCGCCCACTTTCCCAAATGTAACTCCCTCATTGAGTCCAGGCCTGGGAAATAAGTTGAATAAATAATAAAAAATAGAAAACTTGATTATCCCAAAACTAATCATCCATGTTAAAATCATATATATCATCACTACCACCCATTTTTAGTTTACTTCTCTTCTTTTAGCCTTTTATAGCTGCTTAGCACATCTTTCAGATGCTGCTAAGGAAGATAACAATGAAACACTATAACCTATCTATTAGAATGGCTAAAATGCAAGGAAACTTACAATATCAATTGCTGGCAAGGATATGAAGCAACAGAAACTGTCATTCATTACTGGTGGAAATGCAAAATGGTAAAATCACCTTGGAAGACAGTTTTGTGCTTTATTATAATGCTAAAAATAATCTAACCATATGATTTGTCAATTGTTGGATTTAGTATGATGATTTGAAAACTATGTATGTAAAAACATATATATGAATGTATGTTTATAGCAGCTTTATTTGTATTCCCCAAAAACTGGAAGTACCCAAGATGTCTTTCAAAAGGTAATGTATAAACAAACTGTAGGACATCCACACAACGGAATACTCTTCAGAGATTAAAAAAAAAAAGAAGAATTATCAGTCCACACAACAACATGGATGAATCTTAAATGCACATTGCTAAGTGAGAGAAGCTAGCCTGAAAAAGCTACATACTATAATGACTCGATTTACATGACGTTTGGAAAAGACAATCAGTGGTTGCCAGTGGTTTGGAGAAGGGTTGAATAATCAGGAGATATTTTTGGTGCTATGAAACTATTGTGCTCGATATTGAGGTGATAGGCATATGACACTATTCATTTCTCAAAACCCACAGAACTTTATAGCACAAAGAGTAAACCTTAATGTATGAATCAAAAAAAAAAAAAAAAAAAAAAAGGAGGTCAGGGGAGCCCAGTATGGAATACAGATCATGATGAGAGAATCTAATTGTATTATGAATATATAACTTGAATTCAGGGGGGAGGGTTAAATGGTGGTAATCAAAGTAACTTTGGAAATTACCAAAGAAAAAAGGAATAGTACCTAAGCACTGCATTTTAGTTGATGAAGTTGTTTTTCATATGGTAAAGATTAACAATTCTGAAATTGTTATACATGGATAACAGATGGTGGGAACTCACTGTGGGAGTAGAAAGTTATATAGATAAGCAAGAAGAAGAGGCTAGAATGATCCATGTGGTGATAGATTAGAGTTTGAGACATCAATATGAACTTGTGTTCAGTTTAATATAGATGCAGATGGATAGATATAGAAATAATTATAGATCCATGTGTGTACAGAGGTTAGCATCTATTCATATATTTCTAAGCTCTGTCCACTGACTGAGAAGGTTAGAACAACACCCTGGTAGCAATGGGCACTCCCTAATACCCAGAACTTGGCTTCAAATTTCATTCTACAATGAAAAGAACCAGAGCCCTTCAGAGAAATGACTGATCCTAGTGATGATGGGAATGGCACTTAACCTCCACGGTCCCACTCTCAAAAACCCATAACCCCAACCTAATCATAAGAAAACATCAGGCAAACCCAAACTGAATGACACTCTCCAAAATGTCTTACCAGTATTCATCAAATTGTCAAGGTCATAACAAATAAGCCAAGTCTGAGAAACGGTTACCATCTAGAGGAGGACATACTAAATTTAATGTAGAGCCCAGGACAGAAAATGGACACCATGTAAAACCAAAGAAAAATGAATGTAGTATAGCCTTTAGTTTAAAAAGAAATGTTGCTGGGGAAAATAAATAAGATAATTACTATAAAAAGGAAGTTCACACACCTACATTGACAAAAATTTAAGTATGACCAGCAAATTGTTTAACCATTAAACATTTTTGTGACTGATTGCTAAAATGAAAGAACACGGTTTAAAGAAAAAAATCTAAATACAGTTTTATCTGCCTGTATTGAAATGAAATAGAGAAAAGAATACTCTCTGAAGAGGACAAAAGGTTCTAAAAGGCAAGGGGAGGCTGCAAAGTCACAGTGGCAGAGCCAGGAAGAAAACGAGGACATCCTTATGCAGAAGGATACCAGAAGGGGAAATGAGGATGAGGTCATCAAAAAGATGTTTAAGAGGTTATAGGTTACTGAAAACCAGGATGGGCCTTTATTAACTGTCTATCTGACCCTGGAAGCAGATGATTCTAAGTCACAAATGGCTGAAAAGAGGCATGCCCACCCAAAACCATACAATAAAAGGAAAGAGACTTGGTAAATAACACTTAACCTCTGCAAGCAAAGACAGAGAGAGAGATTGAGGCTGAAAGTAAAGTACATATTGTGGTAAGATGTCCACACCCCACTCCCCATAACCTGTGAATATGTTACAACATAGGAAAATTAGGTCATACATGGAATTAAAATTGCTAATCAGCTGAGGTTTAAACAGGACATTACCCGGGATTATCTGGGTAGACCTCATATAATCACAAGTGTCCTGAAGTGGGGAAGAGGGAGGCAGAAGAACCAGAACCAGAGAGATGGTGTATTAGTCTACTCAGGCTACCATTACAGAATACCCCAGTCTGGGTGGCTTAAATAAGAGTTCTGGACACTGAAGTCCAAGATCAAGGTGCCAGCAGTGCTGGTGTCTGGTGAGAGCTCTCTCTTTGAATTGCAGATAGCCAGCTTCTTACTGTGTACTCCCATGGCCTTTCTTCCTTGTGTGTGTGTAGAGAGAGATTGAGAGGGAAAGAAAGAGAGAGAGAAAGAGGAAACAAGCTCTTTGACTTTTTTTTTCTGATGGGGACTCTAATCCTTCCAGATCAAGGCCCTACCCTTACAACCTCATTTAACCTTAATTATTTCCTTAGAGGCTCTATCTCTAACTACAGTCATATTGGAGGCTAGGTCTTCAACATATGAATTTTGGGGTGACATAAACATTCATCCATAACAGATGGCACCATGAGAAAAACTTGATTGGCCATTGCTAGATGCAAGGGGGTCATGAATGAAGGAATGCGAGCAGCCAATAAGTAGGAAAAGGGGAAAAACAACAACAACTAGATTCTCCCTGGAAGCCTCCAAAAAGAAATGCAGCCCTGCCGACACCTTAGTTTCAGCCCAGTGAGACTGATTCCAGACTTCCAACCTCCCGAACTACAAGATAATGCATTTGTGTTGTTTCAAGGCACTAAGTGGTAGTTATTTGTTACAGCAGCAATTGGAAACTAATACAATTATGAAAAATGTATGGGCGACTTGAAAAAGAAAAATAAAAGCACTTAATTTGCAAACACCTGTTCAAGGATGACAAAAACGATACTGAGACTTAGAGATATGTTATAAAAGAAGATAACTCTCCATAACACTTAATACTCAATATAACCCTGTCAAGTTCCTAAAAAACATGCTCCATGTATTGGTCAGAATATCAGCCCTCCTCCTCTTTTGTTACCGTCGATTTTGGCAGATGTGGACTTCAGCAACTAGCACAGCGGCTGATAAAAAGTAGCCGCTCAATAAAGAATACGTCCATTATATAAACTAAATGGGGCTAGAAAACAACAAAGCTCACTATCACATATGGCTTGTGAGATTGGGTACATTAGTAAAGGAAGGAAGAGAGAAGGGAGCTAAAATTAATTGGAATAAAAATAGAAGTCAAATTGAAATCCAAGTGAAAATGCTAATGCTTCCTAGTGAGACATTTTTAACCATTGACAAAGCTTCTGAGTTTCGGTTGGGTCTTCACAACATCTTGCAAAAATGCATGGCAAAGACACAGCTGAACACCCACCAGCTAAAGCGGGGCTATGATTGTTCTGGCAAACACATAACCCAGAGTAAATATTGTCTTGCATGAAGATGTGAGGAGGTGGATTAGGCATTGTAATTACCACTTGCTGGGTATTCTTTTTAAAGATTTAATCATTTAGATGAGACTCAGCATCACTAAAAAAGAAGTCAATATTTCTGTGAGCCAGGGAGCGAACAGTACTGATGTTTTTCTTCTGTTCAGCTGTTACGCGTGCCTACCAAAAGTCAACTTCACCTGCAAGTTATTCATTCAAGACAGCACAGATAAAGAACCATGAGCAGTAACTTCTTTCAGTTCATTTTCTTGAACACACTGTGTTCTCATATATTATTGATCAAACAAGTGATATTTAAATAGGGTTGCAATTTGTAAAATTACATAGTAATCTCGCTATATTATCTTAATTAATTTTATAACCAGCACTCAACCTCTGTCCTCTGTGGTGTATCTAATGTATTCATGTGCAGATGCACAATAGCACACTCTGATAGCAGCTTCCAGAATATGACTTCTGTTCATCTTCTCCTTGTCAACTGGCGGCTACTAACAGTTAAGATGAGTTGCTGACATTAAGCATGTGTAGAACGCCACCTTGAGATGCTGATTAGCATACCATGCCTTTGAGGTAGGGCCCCTAAATTTCAATGTACAGAAGATCACCTGGAACTCTGGATTCCTGGGCCCCATCAAAGAGATTCTAATTCTTTAGGTCTAGTATGGGATCCAGGAATTTGTATTTTTAACAAGCATTCTCGGAGACTCTCGTCCTCAGGATCAGGTCTATGGAACCAGATCCATTTTGCAATCATATAGAAATCTGCACAATGATTTTTATGATTTATAATTAATTTATATTTAAATTTTATAATTTACAATATTATTGCTCAAATTCCTTTCTTCCTTTCTTTAAATTTCTTTTTTTTTTTTTTTTTAGATTTTATTTATTTATTTGACAGAGATAGAGACAGCCAGCGAGAGAGGGAACACAAGCAGGGGGAGTGGGAGAGGAAGAAGCAGGCCCATAACGGAGGAGCCCGATGTGGGACTCGATCCCGGAATGCCAGGATCATGCCCTGAGCTGAAGGCAGACGCTTAACCGCTGTGCCACCCAGGCGCCCCCCTTTCTTTAAATTTCTAAGCCCTTATGTACTTACCTCTTTTAGTGCTCACAATAATCTTGTGATTTAGGTATGATTATTATCCCCGCTCTGATGAGGAGGCAAATGGTTAAGTCACTTGCTATATTAGTCTGTTCAGACTGCCATATCAAAATACCATAAGCTGCAGGGCTTAAATAACAGAAATTTATTTTCTCACAATTCTGGAGGCTAGAAGCCTGAGATCAGGGTGCCAGGAGGGTCAGTTTCTGGGGAGAGCTTTCTTCCTGACTTGCTTTTTTACTGTTACTGTGTGCTCCCTCTCTATGGCCTTCCCTCAAGTGGGATCAGGGAGAGAGAAAAATCTCTCTCTCCCTCTTCTAATAAGGCCACACATCCTCTCAGATGAGAACCCTATCCTTATAATCTCATTTAAGCTTAATTATCTCCTAAAAGCCCTATCTCCAAATAAGTCATATTGGGGGTTAGAGCTTCAACATAAGAATTTTCAAATTTGGGGGGGGGGTAGATGAGACAGATTTTAGTCCACAGCACTTGCCTATTACAACTGGTAAGTGGGATCCAGAGTTTTCACCCAATTTGGCCTGATTTCAGAGCCCACGCCATTTCTACCCTACCTTGCTACTCTTCCACTCCATTCTGGGCCACTGGCAAGAAAACGTGATTGACCTCTCAGTGATGGGGCATCGGGGCTGACTAGGATGAATAATCAGACCTCAATTACCTAAGAGTTGACTTTAATATAATATACATTATTTCATTAAGCTTTGAAGATCACATTGTATCTGTTGGCTATGACTACTTTATTCCTGTTAATTTATCACTAGTGAAGTATCTGTTTTCATGGAGAACATTTTAGACTTCAAAATGTCATGAAAGGGTAGGCATGCACTGGAGAGAGGTTTATGCTGAGGGTTGAGACCCATATAGGGAGAGAGATGGGAAGAAAAAGTGCAGATGGGTACAGGGGAGGATAGATTATTATCACTGACTCTACCATTTCTCCTATGAAAAATAAAATAATAATTATTAATTCTATCTCCTAATATATGGCCAGCACTCTACAATATTTATTTATTTATGTATTTATTTATTTATTTGAGAGAGAGCATGGGGGGGGGCGAGGATGGAGCAGGCTCCCCACCGAGCAGGGAGCCCACCACAGGGCTTGATCTCAAGACTCTGATATCATGACCTGAGCAGAAACCAATGTCAGATGCTCAACTGACTGAACCACCCAGTGGTGGAACCACCCCAACAATATTTAAATATACATACATTCCCTACATAAAATATTTGATACATAAAATCTCCTTCATAAAAATCTTGAATATTGTATAGATAATTAGGGCTCAGGAAGATCAGTTAAATTGTCCAAGTCATAAGATATTAAATGTGGGACCAGGAATTACAGCAAACTACGGGGAAGTAAGGCATGATATTTCACATTTACGAATTTGTCAAGGAACCTTTGGAAATTTAAAACTCAAACTTCACATGGAGTTCCTTCACTCAAAAACTTAACTACATAAGAGGTAAGTCAGAGGCAAGGGCATTTACCAATAAATCAAATGTAGAAAAGGTGTTCTCCTTATATTTCACTGAAAATTCTCACTGTGAGTGACAAAATCATTTCCTCCCCAAAATAATCACATAGTGTGAATTTTAAGTATAATGACATTTTATCTTTAAAAAGTGTGTCTAAGCAACATTACAGAAGGAAAATTTTGGTTACTGAAATATATAGTCTAATGGGAGAAAAGTATCTTCTTCAAAGAAAATGACAAAAATTTTCTATAATAAATGTTCTGATAAGCATAGACCTCTATAGTCCTGAGGTTGAATAGGCTCATTTTTACATATTTGACATTCATAAATTCAGTAAGAGATCGCACTTCTCAACATCAACACCAGGACATTTGACTTCCCAATTATTAATCAAAAATATCAAAACCATAAATATGCTCTTTAGAGAAAGAAAGAGGGGAGAGGGGGGAAAGAAAAAAGAAAGGAGGAAGGAAAAAATTAAAAAGGGTAGAATAAGAAAAGGGCCATAGTAGTTTAGTTCATAAAGGGAGGCAGAGCTGTATACATTGCTGAGTCCATTCTCTCAAGGGCCCAGCATGGCAAAGCCAGGACCAGACATACATCGAAAACCAAATTCCTATTCTGGTGTTTTTTCTCCTACTGCACCACAGATTAAAATGCAAGAAACCCATATTCTCTATTTATTAACTATAAACATAAGAAACAAATGTATGGCTTGTATCTATTCCCAAAATGATCTTTATATAATTAGAATTCACTTTAAAAAATGATCTTATTTAGGATAGAGGTTGGTTAAAGTAAAAAATAAAACTGATAGTATCTTTCACACTTGGCATTCACAGGAGAATCTTGCCTTGCTCTGTTTAATAGATCCCAACCCTCATTTTCTATGCAACATAAATAAGGGAATAGAATGGCATGACAGACAACTGTTAAGGCAGGTTGGTAATAAAGAAAGGTTGAAAGTGAGAAGTGACAGGAAAAAGTGTTCCAGATATCTAACCCCAAACGTAGTGCTTAAAAACCAACAGCAAAATTTATTTTGCTTGAGTCGGTAATCTGTGTAGAACTTGAAGGGGACAGCTCATCCCCATTTCTCTTGGCATGAGCTAGGACACTATCAGGTGTGGGGCTGGTGTTATCTGAAGCCTTGAACAACTAGACTGGAACAGCTGGGATCCTTGGGCACCTCTACCCCTGTGTAGTTGCTCCTGATAATCTCGCCTGCATAGTTGCTTCAGCATAGCTGGACTTTTTAAATGTTGGCTCAGTACTCTCAAGGCACGTGTCCAAGAGAGAGAGCAGGTGGAAGCCATATCACTTTTTATTACCTAGGTCACATCTATGCTCTGCTTCTGTTGTGTTAATAAGCCTTCTCAGTTTCAAGGGGGGAACATGGACCTCACCTTTATATGCAGAAGTATCAAATTTACATTGTAGGAAGAACCTGTGGGGTAGGATATATGGGTGGGCCCATCTTTGGAAACATATCCTTCCTGTGACTCTTAGGAAACAGGGTCAAAGGTACCATGAAAGGTTGTCAAACCTGGGAACTGCTCATTTCCTGCCCACCAAAATGCTCACAAAAAGGAATTGCAGCAGACAGAATGCTTCCCCGTTCCTTTCTTGAGAAGCACCCACAGCCCCTTCTCCAATCCTCTCACCAGCGTCCACAGTTCCACCGGCTCCATCTTGACAGTTGTGAGCCCCCAGCAGCTCCCCTGGTGGCCCAGTGAGCCACAGCCTCAGAGGATGGTCAAGCACGGATACCCGCTCAGCCAGAACCAGTAAAAATCCACTCCTTCATATTAAGATGTGGAATAGCATTTTATAATTGGGAGAAAGCAGAGAAGAGGAGGGCAAGGAGGAAAGGCAACTGACAGAGGAGCAAAGGAGTAACAGAGAGCAGATGAAGAGAGGGGAGTAAGAGAAAACACCACCTCTGGCTCTTTCCCATTCCTGAGGCCCAGGGCCTCCTGAAGCTCAACGTACCACCACCGTATTCTTACACTAAATTCCCTTTTTTGTTTAAGCTACTAGAGACTCACCAAGGCACAGTGATATCAATTTAAATATATATATATATAGAGAGAGAGAGAGAGAATCTTGTGTCAAAGATTAGTTGTGTAGCTGGACCACGCATGAGAGGGGCTTGTCACCTTCTAAGTTTCTCTGCATCCAGAAAGAGTTCTAATTTATACATGGGTCAAGTCAGTAACAGGCTTCCTTTCTTTAGAAAGTGGGCCCCCAAAAACCTGGCCCATCAGAGGCTCACATTTTCTTCCTGTGACCTGGGGACTCTTAAAGGACAAACCAGACAGGTAAAAACTGACCACAGTAAGTAAAGGGGACAGAGTTTTTAAGAAATCCATCTGTTATTACATATTACAGATCAAACAAGGCACTGGTAACTGCTGGGGAAGAGAAAAGCTGATGGCAAATCCAGCTCGCACTGTCTACACTGATCTGATCCCTTCATCCTCGAAGGCCAGTCAAGTAACATTACGCGTTATCCTAAAACAGCCGAAGGAAGCAGAGGTGGCAGGTAGCACTGGTATTACTCCAAGAGATTCGTCCTTTTACAAAAACCTCGACTTGAGGCCTGTATTTATAAAATGTTCCATCTATTGGAATTGTTTTCTCTTGATATTTTGACTTGGAAAAAAGAAATGCAGATGGTAGCAAAGTCAATCAGGTTACTTCTCAGCTGTTCAGAGCAACATTCGGACATTTGAACTACATTTAAAATGTTGATCAATCGTTATCAGGGTCAATCCAAAACTTAAAAATACTCAACAAGGTAGAATTTTACCTAATTTCTTATAAATGTAAATGTTTAAATATACAAATTCATAAATATGAACATATATAATAAATCTAGAGGTATACAGAAGTATAATCATATAACACACACATGGCCTGATTCCAAGATTAGTTAAGCAACCTGGACTGTGTGAGGGGAAAATCACACAGCACTAGATTTTGCAAACACAACAACTGAAAATTCTTTCACAGAAAATACGCTTAATACATTTTTAGGTCTCTAAAAAGGCTTATTAGATGTCACAATTTAGTATAAAAGCAAGGCCTCATCTTCCTAATTTGGTTCTATAACCTATTTACTTTAAGCCCTTCTCATTTTTTTTTTCCTTTTGTTAATGAGAAACTAGGATAATATAGTGTGGGGGAAAAAGAGATCGGTAGTTCTTACTCACCACTGCCCTGCCCTGTGGCCCTTTAAGCTACTGACCGACCAGTTGCTACCCTCTTGGATGCAGCCCGCACCACCCCCACTCTGTGGTACACTCTGCCATTTCCCGAGCTAAACTTCTGTCTGATGAGATCTAGGAAAGGAAAAACAAAATGTCACGTGCTGATGTCTAGCTCAAAGTAAAACAGTGTGGGTCATGCAAAGTCATGCCGCCTAAGGGTCTGTGATGGTCACAAACAAGCACATAGAATGCCCAGAGCAGGCCACTCTCCAGGGCAGGGAGGGGTGACTCAGGAGGCTAGGGCTCCCTTGGCCTGAGCACACACCAGAGGTAAGTAACTCCAGACACAAATAAGGACAAAACCACCCACAGCATCATACCTGAGTATTTAACACCAATACCTCCAGTCCATGGAGGGGCAGCTCAGCCTAATCTTCCAGTGTGCCACCCCCTCTGACTCCCCAGTTGCTCCCAGTGCTCACCATCCCTGGCATGTCGATACAGCAGTTATGCAACAAATACTGTACAGCAGCAATCAAAACAAAAATCCTGTCCCTAAAGAAGTTATACTCCAGTAAGAAAAGAAACAACAGATAAAAGCAGGTAGTAGGACAGTCAGAACAAGCCTTAACTGCATTCTGGTCAGGCCATACATTAACCCCCAAGGGGCCTGGAACAGATAGCCCTGAGGGAGGTCACTGGGCAGACACAAAATAAGATGGAGGGCCAAAGATGGAATCCCTATCATTGGCCCGCCTACACTTCACCTTTCCCACCTTCTTATTCTCACTTGAGTTGTTTGATCCCATGGTTCTCAGTTTCAGCATGCACCAGAATCATCGGGAAGACTTATTAAAACACAGATCACTGGAACCACTCCCAGAATTTCTAATTTAGGAGGTCTGGGGTAGAGCCCAAAATTTTACATTGATAACAAATTCCCAGGTGCTGCTGAGGCTGCTGGTCCTGGGGTCACACTTGGAGAATCACTGGTTTAATCTCTTAAGAATGAGCCTCTACTCATTCATCTGTACTTATGCAAATGCCACACTTATTTCATTCTTAAGCACTGTGTCTTTTATGAAGTCTTCCCTGGTTTTTAAACCAAAAATAATTTCTCCTCTGGGCTTCTGTAGTTAGTAGCCAGAGTTCTCTCAGGCCATCACCTTCCCGTGCATTAGAGCTAATCTGTAAATGCATATTCCTTAAGAGTAATGATAGTGAGTCACTTGCGTTTGCATCTCCCACAGTGCATGTCAAAGACACTTAGTAAATATCTTAATTGAATTAAAGATGCAGACCATGACCTCAAGAAATTTGAAACATTTCAGAACAAGAGAATGGAGAATCTTCCTTCAAATGAGAAAAATGGTCTTAATGATTAAGAAACCATGGACTCTCTCCAATTTTTTTTTCATTTCCTCCCAAATAGTGCTAAAATCCACTTTATGCCAAAACTAAATTCCCTCTCAGTTGTGGTTTTTTTTTTTTTTTTCTGAACTCAAATAATTAATGAGAGATCAGGCTAATATATAGAATGTAACAGCAACAGCTATGGGCCTTACTGGTTTGAGTAATTACTTCACGAAATATCATATCTTAAAATATTTCCAGCCAGTGCATCCTTTTTATTAGCACTCTATAAATTTGCTGTCACTGTGATATCTTCAGGGAATGCCTGTAAATTAAAAAATCAAATAACGAAAATAACATTGCCACAATTTTTTTTTTTAGCAATCTGTTCCGAAGGATCTGAGTAGATGCCGCTGAAATATGAACTTAGAGGGAAAACAGTGCTATTTCTACTTGCCTTTCTTGTGCATTTATTTGTTATTCTCCTAATCTTGTCTGAGGTAGCTTCAGGGATGAGTTCTGTTATGTGGTGATATTTTCCTTTGAACAACTACGTTTAGAAGTCAATCAGGGCAGTGAATAAACTCATAATGCCTAGCCCCACAATGTAGATGAACCTAGAAACATTTTAGCTAATTCATTTGGAGGGATTTCTTTATGTGAAAATTTGGAAATGGGAGCAAATATAAATGCTCACCACCTAAACCAGGCAATGATGAAATTTCAAAGCCCTCAGATCAGGGAGAAGTTGTCAAGTTCTACATCACTGTGTAATTCTTGTTTGGGGAACACCCATCTAACATGATATATTATCTACCATAAATTCATGGATTCTTTCACTCTGCCCTGTGGGAGGTAGTCTTCTTGGTTGGGTCAGTTAGCTCTTGTCTTATGGTATCTGGGGACTAAGCATAATTTCCTTCCTCTCCTTTGGGAAAGTTCTCTCTGACTAGACTCCTGATGCACAGGTCTTAACGGTAAGCAAGTCCTTTGTAATTGCATGGTACATTTACTCTGTGGCAGAAGCAAAGTGAACTTTCTTTCTTGAACATGGAGATCTTTATTCAAAGGATCTGGAAAATTTACCTAACCACTCATCAAAGAGAAACAATGGCTTTTCTAGAAGAAGAGACAAGGAAGAAATACAAATAATAGGAAAAATTCTGTGCACTACCACAACCCAGCTACATGGGATGCTCTCTGTTTCTACTGGTGCCTAGAGAAGTCTAAGTTTCAGAAGGCCTCTAACTGAATGGTGCTGTTGCCTGTGATTCTATAGGCTGAAGTGGTAGCTGCATTTACAAGCAACATTTCTACTTAGTTACCCAAGTAAAGAGGGTCCAAATGTTGAGTTTGCAAAATACTCAAAATGGAAAAAAAAGAAAAGAGAGGTACAATGTGGGACCAACTGATAAAGGAAATCCCTCAATTCTGACAAGAGCAGTGAGCCATCTTCCCTTAGCACCATTATTTACTCCTGAAAAACCAGTCATTTCCTTCCTCATACAAAAATGTTCTAATACTGTATTAGAAGTTTAAAAAACAAAAACAAAACAAACCAAAAAACCCCTTCCAGGCTTGACCTTACACCTACTTCTACCCACATCATTTCTTTTTTTTATATATAATAATTTTTTATTATGTTACGTTAGTCACCATACAGTACATTCCAAGTTTTTGATGTAAAGTTCCATGATTCACTACTTGCGTATAACACCCAGTGCACCATGCAATACGTGCCCTCCTTAATGCTCATCACCGGCCTATCCCAATCCCCCTACCCACACCATTTCTATTCTTTCCTTCAGATTAAAACTCATCAGGTGAGAGGCACTACCCAGGTCCTTTTTGCTTTTCTGCCTTATCAGTCTCAGGTCTTAAATAAAATTGTGTATTGTTGATTCTCAATTTTCATCTCCGGGCCACACATCTCCCCTGCACTTGAGTTTCCTATATGTAATACTATCACTACATGGATGTTGGGTAGGTACCTACAACTTAATATGCTCAAAATAGAATTTCCCACTGTCGGCACACTCAATTCTGAGCTTCCCTCGTCTTTTCCATTAAAGAAAACAGTACTCCCAATCACCTAGTTATTAAAGCCAAAAACTTGGTAATTAACACATTCCCTCAGCCCTCACTGTCAAAGAAGCTGGATCTTTCACGTTATTTGGCTGTGATAGAATTTCCATGATGTCTTGGTGGTTTGGATATGGGGGACTCCCTGAATCTACAGTTGGCTACTATAATCTATTTTCTACAGAGCACTAGGCATCGTAGTTTCAACACTTAAATCAGGTCACTCTCCATTCAGAATTCTTTAATTCATTCCTATTAGTCTTATAGCAAAACCCAAATTCCTAATCCTAGTCTATAAGTAATTACATGCTCTGACTCTCGCTTGCCCCTCAGATTTACCTCTTACCTATCTCCCTCTCACTCAGGATGCTTAGGGTACACTGGCTCCTTTTTGTTCTTTGAATGAACGTGCCACATATTTTCCCATTAGTCAAGGCCTCTGTCATGTCCCTGCCTTGGGTGCCTTCCTTGTTCTTCACATGGCAGATAGTCTACTGTCCCCCTCTCCCCGACACCACACCATAAATAGCCTCTCCTACAGCAGCTCAGTTGGTTTTCATCATGGCACACACACCTCTCTCAACACAGTTCCATCTCCCACAACCCCCCACACCTATGACTTAAAATCTTCTCATTGGTTTGTTGGCTTACTTCTCTCTCTGGTACACAGCAGCTCCCATGCCTAGCACAGATTCTGGTATATAGTTAATTAAAATTTACTAAATAAATGAATCAAAGCTGGGCTTGTCCTGACTAAATTTGACAAATGAAACCAGCTCCATGTCATAAACCCCTATCATGCTACCTCACACACCGAGTGAATTAACTCATGTTTAAGACTAATTGACCAACATAAGTCATACTTGCACTTTAATGGTGGGGAAGGGAAGGGAAATTTTTTTATGTATGTGCAATTAACATTTTGGAGTTGGAACCTTAGTTTATCCTGATGTGAAAGGTATCACAGATGATCCTCAATAGCACATTTTTTATTCTTTAAAGGCTATACCACTCATGTTTAAGAGCCAGTGCATATTAATATTTTAGGAGACCATGGGTTCTTGGACAGTCTGAAGCAAGTCTGGATGGAAACATCTGGAAAAAAATTCACATACAGAAAAAATTTACAGACAGTTTGAGTGAAGTCTATCCATTATGCACTCTGAAGACTCTGGGTCCTAAATAAATAAATCTTCTACTTACTACATGAAAAACAAGATTCCATTGTCTCCCATCGTAAATCTTGAATCATTGCTGATTTTCCTTATAATTCCTCCTTAAGCAATCTGAACTTCCCCCATTGCCCTTACAAACTGAGGAGAAAGAATAAGTAAATTGGGAGGAGTGAAAGGAAGTAATACATTTATTGGACACTAATATGTGTCCAGCTGTGGGGTAAAGCCCTGACAGATGGGTTTTCTCTTTTTTTGTAATGCAAGTACCTGACCTAGGCTTCAATTGCCAGGCATCCACTTCAAAATTAACTCCCTCTCAAATAAACACTTTGCCAGCCACACACTAGAGAAACAGCCAGGCCTCTCCATTCCCCTCATCCCCAGGCTCCTCTTTTTTAGTGATCTTGGTTGGTTTTAATAACTGACCAGTTTGAGCCTTGGGGTTTTTTGTCTGTATGTTTTTGTTTGTTTTTGTTTTCTCTTCTGGAATATTAAATTCCGCCCCCGCCCCCCGCCCCTTAAATTGTAAATTCACCAATAAGAAGTGAGTATAACAAAGCCTAGGTCCCACCCTTGACCACAATGAAAGCACGAACTCAGGCACCTCTCTCTCTTACACTCCCTTTCTCTCACCTCTCACCTTTCACCTTGCTGTGTGGCCCCAGGTGTGCTCTGTATTTCCAGGGCTTGTAAGTAATAAACCTTTTGTTTTTTTCAAAGTTTCCTGATGGTGATTACTGAATGGTGTCTTACACTCATAATAAGAACCACAAGGGCTGGTCCAGCCACAACACTGGGTATGGACAGGCTGAGACTGGCACCTAACACCAGCACTCTGAAATATATTTTCCATGGAATACTGCATTTAATGCTCAAAACAACCCTATGAGGTCAATGAGCCCCATGTATGCAGTCTGGAAACTGAAGAAAAATGAGGGTTAAGTCACTTCCATGTAAGAAGTCCATGATGAAGCGTAGATTCATATCCGGATTATAAACTCCTATCTCTATATTGTGCCTTGTATTCTTATTTTTAAAATGGCTCATTCATTATTTCATTTAACTAATGATCTGGACACTCCCCTTTAACTCTCGGACTTTGTCTTCTGCTACTCTTACCTTTGCTCATTTTGTGCAAGCCCCATGAGCTTTCTTGCTATTCTTTAAATTAAGTTCCTTAAACATAAATCAGCTATGAAAGCAATTAATAGACTTGGTAGTACTACTGTGAAATATAATTATTTATATGTATAATTAGGAATTGAGGCATCCTTAAGAAATGTACTTTGGTTAAAGTTATATTTAGGAGATGATTACCTCAACTAAGATACTTGGCAATACAGATATATTTGTGAAATTAAAGTATATTATCAATTATGGAGAAATGATTACAAATTAAAATGACTATGGAACAAACAGGGTTACAATAAAAGCATAAATATAACCTCATTAAAAATGTGCTAATATTTTATCCAGTTTGTAGATATTAATTCCAATTCTTTCAAACTGCAACAGATTTATTTATGGAAATTGCAAGCATGTGGAATACAAACATTCTACTTCATTCTACATAACATACTTGCTGGCCAAAACATGTATCTCAAGTTGGGAATAATGGGGAAATGCTGCACTTTTTAAAATATATTTGAGCCCTTTTGCTTTTTTAAGTGTATTTTTTATATATTGAGATCCTTTTGCTTTTCTGAAAATAAAATCACTTTTAGTCTTCATGACCTGTGAATATTAGTATATAACTGAAAAGACTTATAAATAATGAAGAATCCATTCGATATGGCAGACATGTTAAGATTGCTCTATGGCTTGTGACTGCAGCAATTATTATAAATCTTTTATTGGTGAATTTTCATCTATGGCCTTCAGCCATGCTCAGACATGTCTTTCTCATTCTATACCAGCCAGCTAGTTTCCTGCTGCTTGATCTTAGCAACTCAGAAGGACACCATGCTGGCTGGGACTTCGTTAATGTGAAATACTTTTAACATGCAAAAATGCACAGAGAAGGTTATATGAAAAATCACATACCCACCACCAGGCATTTATAATCCCCTACTTTCCTCCCCAGATATAACCACAATATTGGAGTTGCTGTATATCCTTCCCTGTCTGTATTTTTATTTTCCCTCCTACGTATCTATTCATAAAGAATATAAGTATCATACTTTTACTTTTTCTATCACCATTACACTTTCAAGATTTGGCCAATGTTGATATATAATGACCTACTTTATTTATCGAAGTCTTATGTAATATACCACAATTTATTTATCCTTTCCCCTATAAATAGTCATTTATATTGTTTCTAATTTTACACTATTAAAATCAATGCAGCAATGAAAATCCATGGGCACTTATATGAGAACTTCCCTATAGTGTATGCCTAGAAGAATTATTAGCGCTAGTACAGAATGCAAATTTTCAACATTACTGGATGTTGCTAACCTGCCTTCTAATGTGGTTTCACCAATATATTCTCCCACCAATAGTGTGTGAGAGTTTCAAATTCCCTATAACCGCTCTGTATTTGGTACTGCCAACATTTAAAAACAAAACAACAAAAATACCTTATCTGATGGGTATAGAAGTATATGTCCTTGATTTTTTTAAATCTGTATTATCTTGATTATTGGTGAGCCTGAGTATTTTTATGTTTATTGGCCACTTACTTATCCACACTTATTACTTGCTTGTTCCTGTTCTGGTTTTTTATTTTACTCAGTGAGTTGTTTTTCATTTCTCATTGATTTCTGGAGTTATTTATATAGACAGAAACCTAATCTTTTTTTTAAAATCTGGTTTTATTTTATTTGTTGTATAAAAAGACTAAAATATATATAATGCAACTATCATTTCTTGCTCTATAGCTGGCCTTTTAACTGTTTTTAAGTAGTTTTCATGTTGTCAAATTAATCAGCTTCTCCCTTTTGGTGTGTGTCTTTTTTTGGTGGGGGTGGTGGGGCAAGGTGGGGGAGGGTTCAAATAAATCACTTCTACCCCAAGGCAGGAATGTATGTATGTGTGTGTGTGTGTGTATATGTATGTGTATGTGTGTGTGTGTCTATACACACACACACACACACACACACACACACACACACATATATAGTGTTTCCTACAAAATTTAAGTGTTGTTTGCAAATGTATCCTTAAATCTGTCTGGATTTTATTCTGTTTTAAAATGTGAGGTATGAAGCTAATTAATTTTATTTGTCCATTTATATAGCAAATTACTTCAATATAATCAATACTCTATTGTCTCCTCACTGATTTTTTTAATACCATTCATTTGATTTTCCATATGATCAGTTCCTGAGATCTCTATTTTGTTTTGCAATAAAGATACAAAAATAAACTAATAATTAGGTATCTTACAGGCAGCTCATAGCTTTTATTGCCATTTTGAATTTTTTAATGTAATATTTGTTTCTGTAGAATAAAAAGATTCTTAAATAATTCTTACACCCAACAAAATTACTACTTCTAAAATCTGTCAGTAAATGCTCTTGGATAGTCTTACATATACACTTATATTCTGCAAACAATAATCTTATTACTTATTTTCTAATCCTTATATGCTCTTTTTTATTCTAATTCCCATATGCTCCTCTTGTCTTATTGTATAGGCTAGGACCCAGCTACACCATGCATCCTTAAAGAGGAGGGAAGAATATTTACATCAATGTTTTAAACTGTTACTAGTATATTCAGATTTTCGCTTTCCTCCTCTGTTGATATTGGAAATTTATATTGTCTTAGAAAAGTGTTCAGTTGATCTAAGATAGAACGCTATTTATTTGGCATAACATGTTCAGAATATTGTCTCAAGATTTAAAAATCTTCACTAGATCAGAAATTATATCATTTTTATTGCTCATAGTGCTGTATGTGTTTATGTGTCCCCTTTTTTATTGATAAATTTTGCCATGGGCTTGTCTATTTTAACTTCCTTTTCAAAAAACCATCCTTCGTGTTTTGTTAGTAATTTCCGTATTGTTTTTGTTTGCTGTTTTATTACTTTGTGCTTCTCTTCATATGATTTCCCTCTTTCCATTTCTTTGTGGGTTCTCCGCTATTCCTTTTCTAACTGCTTACGTTAAATCCTCATTTGTTTATTTTCAGATGACTTATTTTCTCATATATACATTTATAACTAGAAACCTTCCTTTAAGAGATTACCACATCCCATGAGTTATTATATGTACTACGTTCACTGTCATTCAATTATAAATATTGTATGATATCTACTTTACTTTCTTCATTAGCTCATGAATTATTTAGAAGCCTATTTTTCAATTTCCAGCTAGATGAGAGAGCTTGAACTATTTTTTTATAGTTCGTGCCTAATTTTGTTGAACTTATTTCATGGAATTTAGTGCTAACATTTTTGGGGGATCTTGTGAAACGATAATACCAACACACATTAGTCAAATATTTACCATGTATTAGGCACTATTCTAAACAATTCACCACATTTTAACTTGTTAAAACTCACAAAAAGTCCCAGGTATTATTATTACCTATAATTTGTGAATGAGGAATCGGAGCCATAGCAAGACACAGTAACTTAACCAGCTTGCACACCTAGTATATTGTGGTACTAAGACTCAGACTATGTCAAATTTCAGAGTCTGCACTTATACCCTCCAAAACACACTGGCTCGATGTAGCCTGCTCAAAGAAGACAGATGTTCACATTTGTTGAATGAGCAATTGGATATGCATCTATGAGATCAGTTTTGCTAATTGAGTTATTCAAATCTTTTAAATCCTTTGGTCTAATTAATATACCAATTTCTGAGAGATATGTTAACATCTCTTATTTAGATTATAGTTTTGTTAATTTCATCTCACTGTGCTTTTAGCTTTCAAGTTAATTTCAGTTTATATTAGACTTACATCTTGATGAATGATTTTTTATTAATCTATACTTCCCTTTATCTCTGCTAATACTTGACAATAAATTCTATTTTCTGATATTACTTCACTATACCACCTTTCATTTTATTTTTGTTCGAATTGGCCTAGCAAATCACTTTTCATTTTCATACATGTGTACACATACATACATACATACATACGTGTGTGTGTATGTATTTGTGTAATACACTACTTTTTTGCTGGATTTTGCATTTTACCCAATCTGAGATTTTCTATGTTTTAATGGCTGAGTTATACTGTAACCATTGATATTTTATACTTATTTCTACGAACTTATTTTGTATTCTTTATTTATCATCCTTTTGGATGTTTCTATGTTTTCTCCTTTTCTGCCTTTCATCAGATTGATCAACTTCTTCGTATAGCATACTATTTTTCCTTCTAGTGATTTCTAAGCTATAGATTGTACTTATATTCTTTTCATCGTCAACCTTACATTTTTAATATATACAATTATATAATGACATGTTAGGTAAATTGTTATTTTCTTTTTTTTTTTTTTGAAAAATGCAAAGAGTTTAGGAAGGCTTAATTTCTGCCACTCAAATACATCCTTGTTGTCTAAAGCTTTATTTCTACCTTATTTAAACCAGTGCTAGCCACTTTTTGAAAATCATTGCTTCTTACACTTTATTGCTTATTAATAGAATCAATTTTCTTTTTTTTTTTAAAGATTTTATTTATTTATTTGACAGAGATAGAGACAGCCAGCGAGAGAGGGAACACAAGCAAGGGGAGTGGGAAAGGAAGAAGCAGGATCATAGCAGAAGAGCCTGATGTGGGGCTCGATCCCATAACACCGGGATCACGCCCTGAGCCGAAGGCAGACGCTTAACGACTGCGCCACCCAGGTGCCCCTCAATTTTCTTCTTTTTAAGTTACAATTCCTTCAGGAAGAGGCTGTAAGAGGCAAACTCCCTCTTTATATGACATAAAATACTTTCAGTTCCCTTTATTCTTAAATGATAGTTTGAGAACAGATTTGTAACTATTGTTATTTTTCCCTCAATATTTAAAAAATATTTCTTCTGTCTTGTGGGCACCTATTTGACTAATTAGAACTCTGCTAGTAATTTTATGGCTGAACCAGAATGGATCATGTCTTCTCTCTTTGGTATCTTTAAAGATTTCCTTTTGTTGGGGCGCCTGGGTGGCACAGCAGTTAAGCGTCTGCCTTCGGCTCAGGGCGTGATCCCGGCATTATGGGATCGAGCCCCACATCAGGCTCTTCTGCTATGATCCTGCTTCTTCCTCTCCCACTCCCCCTGCTTGTGTTCCCTCTCTCGCTGGCTGTCTCTATCTCTGTCAAATAAATAAATAAAATCTTTAAATAAAAAAAAAATAAAAAATAATAAATAAATAAATAAATATAAAGCATGGAATTATAAAATCTTAGTACAGAGATATTGATTTTTTACATATTTCCGGGTGTGTATGGTTTTCTATGGTCCATAGAACTAAAAGGAACCATCATTACTCCAATTCTGATACAAGATAAAGAGGGAGTACTGAAGCACCAGGAATTACAAAGTTCAATGAGCTTTAACTAACTTGAGTCACTAGTATGATGGGTTCTAAGGAAATAAAAAACTCATTTACATAGACTGATTTCTTATATTCTGCCGATGCAGCCTTGTTCCAAACTCTCACTGCTGTGATTTACAAGAAATGAAGGAGAGTAATAAATTGGACACTTTCTTACCAAAACCACTGGAGGTTTGCCTGAAATTAAGATGTATTGACTGGAGACTTTTATGAATTTCTGGAAATTGATGTCAATATTTTCAAGTAATGAATCACTGGCAAAGGAGAAAGAACAGAAATTCTTTGTAATATGGTAAACCCTAGTAAGTAATTCCTCTCTGAATTTCTCTCTATCTTGCAATATCAGGAGGAAAAAAAATGAGAGACGTAAAGGGTGAGACAAAAGACCCTATCTAAAGCTTTGGTCAGTGGGAGCAAAAAAATTGTGAGAATGTTCACAGAGAAATGAGAGGAGCGAAAGGTAGAGGAGAAAGTCAGAGAAGAAAAGAGATGGGAGTACATGGAAACTAAGGCGAAAGGAGAAGCAAAGACAAGAAATGGGGGGGAGGGGAACTACAGATGACAAAAAAATATTATTATCCACCTGTATTAAAAAAGGACGCAGTTTGAGAACCAGGCACAGGATCTTAAGTGGAATTTAAGAGAAGTAATCAATCAGCAATATATCTGGAAGTATTTATAAAGCATCTCAATCTTACTAACAGTTTGTGGCACAAAATCATACAATCAGGATTTAAGGTACTTATCTATCTGAAAATGTTCATCAGAAAAAAATGAAACATGGAAATAAAGGTATTCCATCAAACAGTGTGGTAATTAGTGGGATGCGGCTGGGGCAGGCCCAAGCCCTGAGGCAGCAGCACCCCACCCACTTCCTGGGACCTACCTGTGACCTCACCCTTATGAGTCTAAGGCCACATTAGGTGCCCAAGGCCCCCAGCTGGTTGAGAGAAATGGCGGCTGTACCAACATCAGGAAGGCCCACGGGGCCTTGGGGGCCGGAAAGGACGGCTCAGGGTAGACTCAGACTCGGCCACCTCAGCCTCCTCAGCCTCAGGCCACAGAGCCATGCAGATCTTGGACCTGGGGTGACCCTCATCTTCTAGGTGCCACCCTGTCCAGCCACCCCAAGGGGCCAGGAAGGAGCGCAGGGCAGGAGTTGGAGTCTTTGTTCCACTAGACCTGACACTGGAAAAGAGAAGTGGTAGGACAGCCAACCACATTTGGCCAACAGGGAGTGACCACCGCCCTTTGAGAAGAATTATAAGCCATTTATATTATATATATATACATACACACACACACACACATATACACATACATACATACATATACATACATACACACATACATATATATATTGTTTTATTTTATCTATATGCAAATAATATGTCATGTATAATTGAAACTTGCTAAGAGCAGAACTTAAGTGTTCTCACCACTAAGTATGTATGTGTATATATGTACATGCGTGTATAGTGATGGATGTGTTAATTAACTCAATGGGGGTAGCCCTTTCACAATGTACAGATACATAAGATCATCACTATGTACACTTTAAATATCTTACAATTTTATTTGTCAATTATACCTTTATAAAGCTGGAATTTTTTTTTGATAGAGCCTTATTTTTGCTACATTTGGACATTTTAGATGTAAAGAAGGTCTGATGTATGGTAGATACCACATCTTGAAAATGCCCATTTGAAGAATAAGAAAGAAGAAAAATCATAGACAAGAAATGTCTTCTGAAAGTGACTTTTGGAAATGGGATTTTTAGCCCGCCTCTGGAAGAGATACCAGGAGCCACACGGGTCCACATTTGTTCAATAGGTTAGAGGTGCTGAAGCACAAGACAATGAAGAGGAATGATATGGTTCCCTATGCTACACTTGCCATATTAGGAGACATTTTCACATTTTTCCCATCATACTGCGTGTGCATCGAATTCCTCACAACCTTATAGTTAATACCGGTAAGTACTTTTTTGAAATAGTTAATCTCTCTAGATGTTCTGAAGTGCCTGATTAATGTTTAAAGTAGAGATAACAAAATAACACATTTTATAAATATCCTTTTGTTAAAATTCATACAAAATTTGTCTTTTAGAAACAGAATGACCAAACCACCTCTTTGAGCAGTAGGACTGTGTACGCGCACTGACTCAGGAGACAGGGAGAAGAAGGGAGTGAAAAGGGCTCCACACCAATGGTTTTATAGTAAGACAAGATTAACCACTATTCTGTATGTTCTGGCCATTCTGTTTTACTTTGCTGTGTAATAATGGACAAACAAGTCTTAGTATTGCAACACCTAGTCTTTCTAGATGTCACACATGTTGCCAGTGTGTGGTAAAAGAAGAGTTACTAAATTATTTTGTACATTTTGCGTTACAATTTATAGAAAAGATGGCTCTGAAAATGATTTATAAAATTCACCTCTAAATAATATAGATACTTACATTTGTCCCTGCAGTAAACACTGGAAGTGTTCAATGAAAGGGTAAGCATTAAATAGAAGAGACAATTTTGCGGTTGATCATGATCAATGAAAATACTCATATATAGGCTTCGTAAGATGTGTTTGTGGATCCAAATTATCCTTTATGCTTTACTGTTTGCATGAATCATTTACTACCATTGTCAGCTCATACCAAAGGACACTCAGAGTAAACTTGCATATGTCTTAAATGACTTGGGTGCTTGGTCTGTGACTTGCCGTGAAAACCAGCTTCTGTTCATAGTTTTTGTGTTTGCATAGGATGGAGGGAAGGAAATTGGCTCTGCTGTTTTGGGAAATTTCAACTCTCTGTCCTTAGGTTTGAAGATAAGCAAACTCTTCTAAGGGTTGTTCTGCCCTATCTCTTCTTTCTACTTTTCTTTTCTTTCCCTTTTTTCCTCTGCACTCTGAAATGCCAAAGAGGTTTGGGAAGGAAGATATCACACGGTTAGGACATTGGAAGATAAAAGTCATTCCCATTCCATTGCTTCTTTAGTCTAGACCTGCCTTATCTTCCAGGGAAGCCATTTCCCAGCACCAACAGAAATATTAGGAGCCTTAACTCTTTTCACTGCTAAGACTCTGTTTAGGTCACCCCAACCAGCAGTACCCTAAAAGACCCTCTGTTTTATTTTATTTTTTAAAATATTTTACTTATTTACCTGACAGAGAGAGAGAGAGAGAACAAGCAGGAGGAGCAGAGGGAGAGGGAGAATCAGGCTCCCTGAGGAGCAGGGAGCCCGATGTGGGGCTCTATCCCAGGACCCTGGGATCAAGACCTGAGCTGAAGGCAGACACTTAACCGACTAAGCCACCCAGGTACCCAAGGACCCTCTGTTTTAAAATCAAGGTGATAGTAGTACTTTAACCTGTTTAATACAGTGTTATTAAAGTTGTATGGAAAGAAAAAGAAAGACCCTCACCATCTTTTGGGACCATGTTAACATTTTTGAAACTGTGCATTCTTCTTCTCAGTGGATAAAACATTTAAGGTCAGACCCGTACTAGAACATCCAGATCCCCTGCAGTTGGTTTTCTGCCACTGAAACCTCAAAACTAGATATTCTCAGCTGTGTCCTGCATATATTACACGGGTGCATCAAAGATTTATAACTCCCCTTGGTCCACCTCCGGGGAGCATTTCATCATCGAAGAAGATAACTAAACTCATTTGAGCCCCTCTTTAATTTTTAAAATGAAAATCTATATCCATCAGGCATATGTCAGGGTTTTCAGAGAGAGAAAACTAAGATAACTTTTGCAAAATTCTTTTTTTAACACAATTACGAAGTACTCAGATTATAAAAAACTTTTACATTAATAAAAAGAATCTACCAAGTAATTACCAAGTCCCTAGTATTATGTTCCATATTTAGACTCTCTACTACAATTTAAAACACACACGCACACACGAACATGCATGCACACGTGCACACACACACACAGATTTAGAGATGTATTTTTCCTCTTCTGACATGTATTACTATTGTTTCACCTTCAGTAAGTTTCACTGAGGAGCACTTCTCAGTCTAAATCAGTACAATGCACTTACTTTGGCTTTTTGATGAAAATGACAACTCAATTCAAAACAACCCCATTTACTGTACTTTTTATCCCATACACAAGCAAATCTACTGAGCATATTAGTTTCCTTTAAGAAAGAGAAGCTTCTTTAAATTTTAGCTTAATAAGAGCAAAACTTACTATAATAACTGAGTAGGAAAATCAGCTGATGCTTATAAACTGCATTATTAGGTATCAGCCAAAGCATTTTGTATATATTATTTACTACTCACAAATACTATTATTACCTCCATTTCCCATCTGGGGAAACATTCAAAGAGAGAAATCACTTTTTCAAAGTCGCAGAGCGAGCACTTGAATGTAGGAGGTCTAGAGCCAGAGTCCAATGCCCAACCACAGTAATGTACACTTCAGCCTCTCTAAGACACACATGCAGGAGTATAAGCAGAGAACTATCATTAATTCACACTAACTAGATGTAACTAAGGGTGAATAAGCCAAACATGTGAATATGTCAGTTCCTGACCTCACCTTTTCTAGAGCTGTGTTTTGTCTTAAGCAGTCATCTATATGTCCAGGCTCTCAACATAGCAACCTCTCTGACTGAGACACAAAATTCTTCCATGCTCTCAAAAGATAATTGGGTTCACCTATTCCAAATATGTCAAACATTTGCTAACTATCGTGACAAATGTGTGGAAACTCAAATAGTTTTCAAAACTATACATTTCCTCTAAGTCAATATTTTATAAAAAATTTTGCAATTAATAAACAGTCCTATTCCAGCATTGATTATTTAATGGGTTCTCCCTATTAGGATTACTAGAAAATAAATAAATAAATAAATAAATAAATAAATAAATAAATAAATAAATAAAGTATAAAATTCGCCTGCATACTTTGTTTCTAAGGAAGTGTCAGTCACTTTCATTCCTTAAATATCATTTGCATTGTTAAATTCTCATGTTTTTTAAGCTCTGACCTCTTCCCTGAGTTTCATCTCTGACTTCCACATGGAATTCATCTGGATACCTAGCATGCTTTGAAAATCAACATATCAGCATTCTTGAAGCTTCTAAACCTGTTTAGATTAAATGTATTTCAGTGCTCATACAGGAGTGCATGACTCAGGGTAAAATAAAACTTTCTGAGTGATACATTTTCTAACAAAAATTCAGCTGTGACTTATATTACTCATCGAATCCTAACCCCTATCATCAAACTCAGAAGTCGCCCAATTCACCTGCTTCATTTTACAGTTGAAGAGACTCAGACCCTGAGAGAAAATGTGACTTGTCCAAGATCATCCTGAGCTGTAGCTGAGCTGCAACTAGCATCTTGAATCCTGATTTTTTGTGTAATTGCTGTTATTTTTATACTGAGCATACTATAAGCCAGCCATCATAGGGAGTGTTTTACTTGTATTATCTTATTTAATCCTCAAAACAATCCTGGAAGGTAAGCATTATCCTACAAATGAGGAAAGTGAAGCTCAGGGTGGTAGAACCATTCATCTAGGTTTATGGACTGACAGCATCAGAATCCCAACACATGCCTTTTTTGCTCTCAATTCCCTGGTTTTAGTCAGCTCTTCTAGAGCAATGCTCCTTCTGTGTCACTCACTTTCCTCCTGTGAATGCAAACGGTATAAACACAGAAATACATTTGACCATTTTAACTGTTAAACACTTCATGGCATAGGGTTTTCCACAATAGAATTAACGTATTAAAATGGGTTGACAACCACGTATTTTTGCACAATTGCTTTGAATCCTGAATTTCAGCTTGTAGGATATATCTACAAATCATACGGTAACCACGCATTTTATTATGCTTTGTATTCTATTAGTAATCGGATGCCATGTATTTGGATTCGATTAAACTGTGTATTTCGTGTCCAGAGACTCTTTTCCTGAATTACCACAGATATTAGCACTATAAATCAGCACCTTTCAAATTTTGTTTCATGATAACTCAAGATATATTTAAATAGTTTAGTGGGTGTCAAAAAAAATCTCAAAAATATTTCGTTTATTTCACTTATATTTTGGAAACCTGCATGTTCTGTATATTAATTTAAACTTGGGATCGGCTAAGAAGAGATCTAAAGTAAGTTTTAAAATGGAATTGTATTGGGGCACCTCGGTGGCTCAGTCGGTTAAGCATCTGCCTTCGGCTCAGGACATGATCCCAGGGTCCTGCGATCGAGCCCCAGGTCAGGCTCTCTGCTCAGCTGGGAGCCTGCTTCTCCCTCCGTCTGCCACACCCCCTGCTTGTGCTCTCTCTCTCTGTTAAATAAATAAGTAAATAAATTAATAAATAATCTTTAAAAAATAAAATAAAATGGAATAGTATTATAAGTAGGGGAAAACAAACAGAAGAATGTATTAAAGAGTAAGAATACTAGGAAGAATTTAAATAGGTAGTAAGCAATATGAACTTCCTCACCTACATAAAATCAAAGAATTTGAGATATCCACAGAGGCAGCTGTGTAAACCTCTAAACCTCCTCCAGGTTGGTGTGGTCCCAATATTGAAAACCTTATCCAAGAGCAGTCCAATTTAAGCAGTGACTACAGCTATGAACAAGCAATTTTATGTTCCTCATCATGGCCAAAATGCATCATGTGGGCTATCTACACAATCAATTGTTCAGTAATTCAATTCATCTCAATAAGACAACATTAATAAAGAATTAGGTAAGCTATTGTCCGGTTATATCATGCATAATAAATCACCAACTGGTTCTCAAAAATGTCCTCTCCATTCTTCCTCCGTGGATATTGCCCTAGGTCAGATGTCACCTCTCACCTTGATTATTGTATTAAGCTTTTAATGGATCTCCCTATCTCCAATCTCATCAACCCCACATTACACTTTAATGACTTTTCATCACCTTGAGAATAACTAGAAACTCCTTTTTGTGCTTGGCCATTGCCTCCATCTCTAGCCAGAACTGGCCACTCTCTCGTGGGAAGCCTGTTTTCCAGCCATGTGACTTGAGTGCTATTCCCAGACCCAACAGACTCTCTCTTTCCTCTTCATGTGACAGTTTCCCCTGAACAGAATGCTTCTCTTTCCTTCTACATTTGGATGACTTCTCCTTTGACACCCTACTCATTCTTTATCTCCCCCAAGTAAAGCTTTCCATGACCTTCCCCAGGTTCAGCTGCTTCTCTTCTGTGCTCCCTTTGCATCATCTCCAAACCACTTGTCTTCGGCAGCATTTACTATCTCCCCAACAGGACAATTTCCTGAGGGCAGAGACTGTCTTACCCATCTTTATGTCCTTATCTAGCTGAGTGCCTGGCACATGGAAAATACTCAATGGATGTTTGTTGAAATGGTGAATAAATGAAATAGACTAGTATTTCCCCACAGTGCCTGATCTGAAGAATTACTTGGGTCCTAATTAAAAATGCAGATCCCTAAACTAATCCCTTAGAGATTCATATTGACCAATGAGGAATGGGGCAAAAGATTTTGAATGTTTATAAATTATTTTAAGTGATTTTCATGAGGATGGAGGAGGAAATAGGAGAATCACTATAGTCATTTAATCATGAGAATTAAGAACATCTGTGTTTTCACAAAATAGCTCTGCCCTTAAGTTGCCTCTCTTTGAAATATCCATGGGGACACGCTTCCCCATTTACCTAGTACTTAATTGTGTTGTGCAAATTAAAAAAAAAAAAGAAAGAAATTTTTTCATCATATAACAATAAGGGCATGAGAATAATCTACCCTTAGTTCAGAATATAAACTCAGCAAGGGGCTTGGTTATGATTTCAACATTGTTTGCATTCTTTCAGCCAGTGTTTTGGATGTGGCCTAAAAATGTCATGACTCAGAGTAGTTATTTGTAGAATTGCTTTAAAATTTTATCTAAACCACTGTAATTTCACACCTGGCATTGAAGCTACCTAGTTTGCCTGCATGAACTCCACTTACTTGATGATTATACAGTACTTGCTGAAACTAACTTAGAGTGTAATATTTTATTCTTTAACTCACAAACTTGTGAAAGAAAAGACTTTGCTCCATATTGCCACCTAGTCAATATACCTTACTCCTTAATCCTGGCACTAATCTTTTCACCTCCACCACTTCATGGAAACTTTTCTTTTGAAGATCACTAATAATCTCTGAATTGCCAAATCTAACAAAATTTAGCAGTACCTGTTGGCTTCTGGACTAACAGTGCAAGGGGAGCCTTTCTTCAACACTCATTCTTTGTTGGCTCCCTGGTTTTCCCACTCTGCTACTTTTGGGTCTCCTTTGTTAATTTTGTTTTTCCGGCTTTTCCTGCTTCTAGATATGTTTGATTCCATTTTGGAATCTAAACTTGTTTGTCTGGCAATTCTTCCAAATTTTTCAAACTGTTTGGGTCTTACCACACAACACTCCTCTCCATGTATCCTATGGTCTAGACCAGTACTAGTCACATGTGACTTTTAAATTAATAAAAATTAAAAGAAATTAAAAATTCAGTTCCTCTGTCACATGATCCACATGTCAAGTGCTCAATAGCCACATGTAGCTAGTGGCTACCATAGTGTACAACACATTTTTAGAACATTTCCATCATAACAAAAAGTTCGTTGGGCAGTGCTAATCTAGACAGCTCGACTACTCGTCTTTCTCATCTCTAAGTTTTAGCCCATTCCACTCCCTTTATCTGGAATGCTGTCCACCAACCGTCTCTCTTCCTATTGAAATATATACCTTCTTTAAGATACATCTAAATAATTGCCTATCTCCAAAATCTTTACCAATCACTCCAGCTGAAAGTGTTTACAGTTTCACTACGAACTCCCAAAGTTCTTTGTGCCACTTTTACCCATGTTGCTTTGCTCTGTCATTATGGGTGTGAACTTCTGCTCTCCCTGATTAAAGATGAAAGCATCTGAAGAGTTGATATTTGCCAATTGTCACTGAGTACTTTCCATGTGCTAAGCTAAGTGCTTGATATTTCTCAGATCCTTACAACTCCCCTGTTTTACCATATTAATGTTAAGGAAATGGATGTAAGATGATGAAGTGATTGGCCAAATGAAAGTCTGAGATGGGAGATGATTGTCCAGGGTCACAGAGTGGTGAGCCCTGAATCATTCCAGGTCAGTCTAACTTCAAAGTCCATACCCTTTAATCATGGGGACACACTGCTTCCTCTATCTCATTTACCATATCAATCCCCACTCCATATGCCTAATGCTAAGCACAGCTCCATTGGTGAATGAGTGAACAAATGAATAAATGCCTCAAATGTATAAGGTAATTTACAGTTCATAAAACTTGTTGACAGCCATAATTCATTTCCATATGATTTCCCCCAATAGCTCTGAGGATACTGTGCAGGAAACATTATCTCCTTTTCACAGAGGCTGAGAGTTCAGAAGCCTCCTGAAGTTCGCATTGTTATTTAGTGACAGGGACAGGACTTCAGCCCAGGTCTTCTGCCTCCAAGTTCTATCAGCCTTTCTTTCAAACCCCATGAGAGTTCAAAACTCAACAATACACCAAAGACCCAAAGTGCCATATCTCAATACACTATTTTCTATTTGCCCTTTTTTATTCAATAAAAAACATGATAATGAAGCTTAATTGTTTACATTTATGGGAAGGAGAGAGGCAGTGTAGTCAAGTTTTCAGTGTTAGTTAAACAGTCACATATTTAGATCTTTATCATTTTGTTTTTGCCCTAACCCCATTAAAATAACTTGCTTGTATTAAACAAAAATTCTGGGAATGTTAATTAGCAATTTAGCTATGAATATGCATGATTATTTTTAAGTCTTCTAATAATATGCATGGGTCTTATCTGTAATTATATCTGTAAGTTCTTTTTTCCCCCCTCTCTCTCTCCTTCAGGAGAGCCATTTAAAACACATTTAGGAAATGTTTGAAAAAATTAATTCTATTACTCTTACTTTCCAGAGTTTTCTTAAATGTTTTATGGCTATAATTATTTTTTCATTCTCAAGGCAAAGCAATATATCACAACATACATTATCATATTTGTTGACAAAATACAAGATTCAAGAAATTAATTTTATACCAGTTAAATAACAGAAGAAAAAGTTATACTGTATTATCTTCTTTATTATATTAATTTTCTCATATACTTAAACAGTTTTCAATTTTGTCTTGTATCTGCAATTACCCTTAAGAGTGGATATCATACTTCCATTTATTTATTAATTTATCCATCTGCGAGCCTTATGTATTTGTGCGTATATATAAAGTTGGGAATAAGATATAGAAGGATTAAACTCACCTATTTTGAGTGCCTTTTTCCTGTCATGATGCAGATTCTTTACAAAAATTATCTTATATAACCCAAAAAGGAGTTTAAAAAATAATTTGCCCAGACAACCCTGCCAGAAAGTGGCAAAGGTCAGTTTGAAGCCAGGCCTGCCTAATTCCAAGTCTATAAACTCTTCAGTGCAAGTGACCAATGAGTGAATGGATGAATATTAAATTTAAAAGCCACTTGGGTAAAATATAAATGTGCCTGATATCTATTCACTAAAATTTTTATTAGATGAATGAAGGAATGAATGAATGAATGAATGAATGAATAAATAAATAAGTGGCTAGAGCTCGATACACATCAGCTCATTTACCTCCCCACCAAAAGAGAACATTTTCAAATAAACATTCAGAAAGAATACACAATTAGGAAAACATTTCAGCAATGATGAGGCTTTTATAGGATTACTCTTCCTAAGTTCAATAGTCTTAATGCATAAGCAATTTGCTTGAAGCCTATAATGCCCTTAGATTTCAAGTTGAGAAGTCTGATCATCTGGAAACAGAAAATTAAGTATCTAAAATATTGTTAAATAAATAGATTGAACTGAAATTAGCCTCTTAGGACTTTAAGTGCTTCCACATAAAGTCCAAGAAATAGAGGGAGGAATGATGTTCACTACAACCAAATATTGCTTAATTCCAAATTTAACTTCTGCAATTTGATCTAATGTTACATCAAGGCAGATGCACCCTCCACATGTGACCAGCTTACACCAACTTTAAGCAAATGCCTCACATGGGCAAAAATGCAAACTCAAGTAGTAGTGATATTTCATTTGCTATATTTCATTTCTTGTTTCCCATACCTGCAGCCACAATCCAAACGTATCTCCAGTCACTTTACCACTGGCTTATTTTAAAAGCTTTGTACCTCTTCTCCCCGCCATCAACTTTTCTTCCCACTTTCACTCTTCCTGAAAATGGCTGCTAGAAAAATCTTCCCCAAAGACAGCTTTTATCACAAGTTCAAAACCTATCACAATTCTCTAATGCTTGGTATATAACAGACTCTTAAAGTATTTTCCCTCTCACCATCCTAGTCTCTCATGCTTCCTTCAGGCAGATACTACATTAGTTTAAAAAAAATCAGCTTTCTTATCTGTGCCTTTTGGCATGCTGGCAATCTTAATTTAGAGCTGCTCAACTTGCTTTGCAAATTATCTTTGACATATTTTCATCTGGGTATACTATCAGTCTCTGTATTAGTCAGGGTCCCAGAAGGAAACAGAACTCATCCCAGATGGTTCAAATGAAGAGATTTTAATGAAGGAGTTATTTACCAAATTACAGACAGAGTTAAGGAAGAAACAAGATGGTGAAGCATCCGGAGACTAGCAACAGTGAAAAGACAATACTTGATAGGGATGAGAGACGAGGAAAGGGTATAGCATTTCCCCAGGAGGCCAGTTAAAGCAGGAGGCACAGACGAGGGCGGCCTGGAGGGAATGACAGCCTAAAAGGACACCACCACAGCCAGGGCACGGGGTCAAAGCAGGACGTAGAGAGGAAACATGCCACCTCTATCACCTCTCACCCACTTATATCCTTCTAGTGCTTTCCATTGGCCAAGCCCAAGATGAAGATAAAGGGAAGAGAGTCCTGGTCATGCAGTCTTCAAAGGTCAGCTTCCCAGGACTCAGGGAAGACAGAGAAAGGTGAAGAATGGGTGGGAGCATGGCAAGTGGAGAATTTGCATGGTCCCCAGCTAAGCTGTAACCTTCTGGAGGGTGGTAATTTCTGAGATCAGTGACATTCAGAGCAAAAGAACAGCTGCAAACCTCACTGAAATTGCAGCTATGTGTTGCTTTGAGCAAGTTCATTTACTTAGAGGCTCAGCTTCCTTATCTTTAATATAAGAATAATCTCTGTTTATAGAATAATTTTGAATATTAAAATAAAAATGTACATAAAATATCTGGCACAATAAGCAATAAATAAATGGTAACTACTGTTACTAAATGAAAATTAGTCAGTATAATAAAACTGACTCATAAAACATCTTATAATAAAAGAATGAACCATCAAAGATAAGAATCAATGCATGTTAGTGGTCACCTTTGTAGCTCACCTCCACCCCACATCCCCTTGCCTTAAAAACATGGCAGGACATCTTTAGAACTTGGCAGGCAGACTATTTTATTTTACACTAGTGATTTGGATGCCATTTCTCTTCCTCCACTCAGTAACAGACGGTGCCCTGGACAGCAGTGACATCTGCAGCCCCAAGGGAGAAGGGTCAGCACAAATTTTAATTTTGCTTTTGGTTTGGGGCTCTAAGTACACAAACAGATTTTTTTTCTTCCCTGTCAGTTTTCATCTAGCTTTGTATCTGGCATTTTTAATGCTTTATGTATTTGGATTAACCCAGAAATTTATAGCTCCAAGTTTTTGCTTATTTTGCTTCATGTCTCTAAATTCAACCTCCTTGATTTAAAAAAATAAAAAAGGCAAAAGAAAATGTGAAAAAGTATTCTGGCTGTCCTTTCTGTATCACTAAGCATGTTAGAAGAGGGCATTCTGCTTTTTGAGCTTCTTCTTGTTACAAATTCTTGACATTTGAATATTTTCAATAATAAGAAACAAGAATACTAGGGAGAGCCTATAAAAATTGTGGTCAATTTGACTCTACTAGAAAAAAGAACTGAAAAGCTGAGAGGAGAACATTTATAAAGATTGTATGTCATGTTCACTGGAAAGGGATGAGATTCTATACTGATTTCTATTATGAGATGTATAAATAAATAAACAAACAATAAATAAGTAGAGAAATAAAGAAAGAGGGAGAAAGGGAAGGAAGGAAGGAAGGAAGGAAGGAAGGAAGGAAGGAAGGAAGGAAGGAAGGAAGGAAGGATGGAAGGAAGGAAGGATGGAAGGAAGGAAGGAAGGAAGGAAGGAAGGAAGGAAGGAAGGAAGGAAGGATGGAAGGAAGGAAGGAAGGAAGGAAGGAAGGAAGGAAGGAAGGAAGGAAAGAAAAGGCTTTATTCTTAGAAGGTCAAGTGTCTGTACTGGGAACAGTTTGATCCTCCTGAGTCCAATTTTCAAGAGAATTTCTGTAATAAGAGACCTTCCTGATGTTTGAATGTGGTGGGTACATTTGGGACCATAAAAATTTCTTTCTCTGGCATCCCACAGAGAAAAAGCATCTATCCCTAAAAATAAAAAATAGAATCCTCATTACTGAGACACTATCCAACCTCAATGGCATCTGTAGTTTCCCTGTGCCCTGGGGCAGTCTTCAAAAGTCAAGGAGAACACTAAAGCCAATGTCCATAGGATAATTAGATCAAAATAGACCTGAGGGCTGGCCTCAGGTAGCTATTTCAAATGGGAATCAGTCACAGGACAATAAAAACTATAGTTCATGCCCAAATGTTCTCCTTGGTCAAGGAGGGACTGACTAGATAGAATCAGGACTCAAGGGTCATTTCTGATCGGCCTGAATCCAAAACACCACAACAGAACTCAAGAAGCTTCACAGACAAATAATTACACAGCTAATTTAGGTGTTTGGATTAGATACGTGATTAATAATCCCCTTCATCTTCTTAGACTTGATTATTCTAAACTAGATCAATATTCTGAATTTATAATAGAATATTGAGCTTCACTTCAACTGTGCAATGGGTAGAAGAAAATAAAACCAACGGAGCTGCCTTTTATTTTGATGCCAGAAAGACAAATAGAATGCTGTGCCTAAATCATTCAAGCTAGTAGATCACATTAGCGGCAATTCACAGTAACATAAGGAGATAAATGGGATTTCTGGTCCTGGTTCCTTTCTCTGGCCCTGAGACAAGTTACTTATTTTGATTGATTCCAGTTTCCTAATCTGTATTAAAAAAATTTATTTGGTGGTTTATTTATCTGGTGATAAATAATCTCTAATATTTCTTTCATCTCTATAAAAAAAAGTTGTTTTACATACCAAGAAGGATAATTACAGACCTATATTCTGATAAGGCTCCATTTCAGGTGGATCTTGCAGCAGGCAAACGAGTAGACAGAAACTCTAACACCAGATTAAAGAAGGACTCAGCCAGAATCATGCCAAGTTGAAGAAGCCAAGTCACAGAGACAAAAGAAATCCTTTAACCAAAAATAGCTCATGTCTGAAATTATATTGTTGATGTATTCCACACCTGTTTGTTGGATATGTATCTAAAAACTTGGTTTAGAGATAGATAGATAGATAGATAGATAGATGGCAGATCTATAGAGAGATGATCAATAGAAAGCTAGAAAGATAATAGACATTTTCAACCATATTTTCTAAAAAGACAGTTGTACGAAAAAATATACATCTAATGAAAACATAAAAATCAGACTAGAGACAATACAGATAGTTCAGTAAGAAAGGATCAAGGGTGAAAAATAGCACTCAACTATATCTGCCTAAGATCCTACACAGCAAGAAAATAAGCTGTGATTTTTACTTTTAGCTCCCTAGAACTTAAAAATTGTCATCCTCCCGAGCGCTAGTTAACAATATGATAGAAATCATTTACATATTAAGAACAAAACACACACATACAAAAACTGTATTCAAATTGACTGAGTCGGGACACCTGGGTGGCTCAGTTGGGTTAGCATCCACTCAGGTCATGATTCCCCAGGGTCCTGCAGTTGAGCCCTGGGTCAGGCTCCCTGCTCAGTGGGGAGTCTGCTTCTCCCTCTCCCTCTGCCCACCCCCACTCTTGCTCGCACTGTCTCTCTCTCTCAAATAAATACATAAAATCTTCAAAAAAAATTGAGCCATTTGGGAGTCTTCCTTAAAAGAGCACAATCAAACACTGAATGCCACTCACCACTGAGATTAAACCAGTGGATTAAATAAAGAAAATTGAAGAAAAAAAAAAGAGCCAGATTAATTGCATAAACCTTGGTCAAAGAGAAATATTTACATAAGAATTTCATGAATAAATAGAATGCAAGCAACTAAATACTTTTTCAACCAACACCTGGATATCAGTAGCTAAATAAACCTTTCACTTTTTTCTTTCTCTTTCTTCATCCTTGTTCTCTCACTTTAAATAAAGGAAAATGAAGCACATTATTTGTTGAAGAGTTTAGGCACATTTTGAGTCATAGCCCAATCTCTCCACTTTAAGTCCATGTAACAACTACAAATGACTTAGGAGAAAAAAAGGGAGATCATGTTCCATTGAGGAGAACAGTCTTTCATTTTAGTGTAAACTTAATGAATGCATTACCTACTACAGAAGTATTTTTAGGCTGTTATTCATTCAACAAATATTTATCTAGTGTCTTCTAAGTGGCAGGCACAGTAGACATGAAGGTAAGTGACAAAGACATGCTCCTTATCCTCATGGAGCTTACAACTTAATAGGGAATCCATCAAACAAACCAACAATCTCATAAATAAGGTACAATTGAGTAATTATGTAAAAGTGAGCGCAGTTCTCTATAGACATAGACCAAGGAGATCTGACAGGTAAGACAAGTTGAGGGTTTTGTGTCCTATTCCTGGGGTCCCACTCATCAACAAACAGGTGAGAAAAGTATTTCCAAGAACAGAATGTCCTTCTGAACACCCTAAAGTCTTGTCCTATGGGCAGCAACTGACTATATACCTCCGTGTCCAAAGCTAACTCTTGCTTTTTCACTGGCCTTCCTGAGAGTGAGCTCAACAGGTCATGAGAGATGAACCAACACTTCAGCACAAACCCCACATTATCCAACACCTTCTTCAAACTTAGCAGCTCAGCTTTGGTCCTTATCCATTAGTGATGGTTATTGTACCATGATTGGCTTTGCAGGGACCCCATGGGATGCATCACCGCCCCCCCCCCCCAGCATATTCCTAAGTGACATGCTAGGTAGTTTAAAAGCCCAGTGAAGAACTGGATAAACTCAGAATTTTCTAGAGTTGAGGCACACACACAACATCCAACCACAAACTAAGTCCTAACATCTAAAAATAGAAGTTCCTAACAAGAGGCAACCATCAACATGGAGAGAAGTAAAAAATCAATCTAAAATTACCCTCCAATCCCACCGGCTCCTTCCTGTCCTCTGTACCCTTAGGATAGCCAGTGGAGTAGCCTAGCCATACTGTCTTAATCAGCACCTAAATGTCTTTGACAGACCTGGGACATAGCAGAAAAAAGAGCCCAGAGGAGTCTGTTGTTTTCTATAGCAGAAAATCATGGGATATTTAAGCATAGGAAAGAGAGAATGAACTTAGCCTTAATAGAGAAATTGGGTTTAGATGATTTCATAAACAAATCTGATTTAATATTTAATTTATGAATACATTCACTAATTCAAGAATGGTTTTAAACCCTCAGGGAGCAGGAGTGGTATGGGGGTCAGTGGGCATTTCTAGCTATCTTCTACCTTCAAATATAACTTTTCCAAAATAAAATGAGGAAGCCCAATTTGTGTAATAACAAAGGTTCTTATGTGACTCCAAATGCAAGTTTGTTTTTTTTTCCTTGGAAATGTAAGCTTCTGAAGGGCAGGGGATTGCATTTTCTTATCCTTCGTGGCAGTTGGCACAATATCACTTCTTCCAAGGTGCCTTATAAATAGCGTGGGGGTGATTATAATGGTACAATGTTCATCCTACTCTTTAAAACCACAATTAACCCAGGTAACCCTGTGCAGGTACAATGATGTTCTGCTTTAGTTAAATTGGCTAATTCCAAAACAAGGTCTCTATCATGAAGCCACTGCAGGTGTTATAACACAGAGACATTGATGATAGTGTCATTCTGCATATTAATATAACCTGCAAAGTTAAATCTGAGCTTCCCCACATTTTTTTTTAAAGATTTTATTTATTTGACAGGGAGAGACACAGTGAAGAGAGGGAACACAAGCAGGGGGAATGTGAGAGGGAGAAGTAGGCTTCCCGCTGAGCAGGGAGCCTGATGCGGGGCTCAATCCAGGCCCCTGGGATCATGACCTGAGCCGAAGGCAGACACTTACCAACCGAGCCACCCAGGTGCCCCAACTTCCCCACATTATTGACAAGAATTACATATACCCTTGTCATACCCATTGACCCATCTTGAGATCAACCAGTTAAGTACTTAAACCAACAAATGAAGAAAACAGAGCAGCAAAATTCCAGATATATTTTATATCCCTTATTCCATTTTATACCTCTGTTTATACTACCTCTATAGTATAAACAGATTTTATTAATTTCTGAGAAGGCAACATGAATTCATTAATGCCTACAGATTAAAAGCATGGTAACATAAATGAAAAGCCACTGAATATATATTTTTCTAAAAAAAACTTCTTTACCTTATAGAGTCAAAATTTTGTTATCCAAAATATATATGTATGGAGACTTTCTTGAGTAATACCCCCATCCTTAAGTTACTATAGTTCATATGTAGCCAGCTTCCCAGGTAATAAAATATATAAAATGTGAAGTTAAACATTGGTGTTTGCCTTGTGTTTATTCTGCATGGAAATGAATGAGTGTCATAGAGCAGCAGAGAAAAGGGTCAAAAGAAGGGTAAGCTCTATTTTGGAGGGACAGAGAAGAACTCACTCAAGAGATTTGGATGCTAAGAACCTGGTGGAATAAGATTGTGGTCCATCTGCGTTTCTTGAAAAGGAAGCTTTCAATCTGGACCCTGAAATGAGGATGCGATATACCTGAAAATCAAACCAAGAAAAACTGCTTTTTCAAGAAAAAAAAAAGGCAACTGGAGATAAATACCTAGACTTAGGAAGCAAAGGCTGTAGCCAATTTATAATATTCCATACAGACAGACTGAATAATGAGCTTACGTGTAGTTTCCAAATGCATACAGTGTTTGCCTAGAGATTTCCTTGAGGTAAACCTACTCTTGAATCATCCTTGCCATGTGAAAGATAGTACTGAGCTGCCCAGAGAATCATCAAGGGGCGGTTCCCTGGACGCAGGACTGTGGTCCTTGAGGAACACTGGAGCTCTTGTGTGGTTAGAAAGTCACCAGTGACAGAACACACTACGTATGTCTGTCTTTGAGAAGGAGAGGAGGGGCTGACCACAAGGAACTGTGTTGAGTTTGCCCCTCTTTTGGCAAATTGTAGTAGCTGATTATTTATATCAAAGGATTATCATCCTCATGCTCCCCATCTCTAATGATACCTGAGATTCTTGTCCACACTCTGCCCAACTCTATCGATACTTGCCCCAAATACACACCAAAGTTATTAAGAGCTGGGAGAACAAATTGTTTGCCCATCCCCATAATCATCTGTCCTAAAAGGTCATTTAAACATTTAATCAAAGCCGAGGCCCTTTGGGGAAGAATATGAGTCATGCAGCCCGCACAGCAGTCTGCAGTTGGTTTTGTGTCCATCTTAGGGATGATATAGACTGAGCCCACAAAAAAATCAGTAGCAGGGACATTTTCTGTCAGTAGGCAGGGGAGAAAAAGCTAAACAGTTTTCTGGACTGTACTGAATTAAACCTTCATACCAATTAATAAAAATCCTCTGGGAAGCATCCAGCCAGAATTCCCAGAATGTTGGCCACATATTAAAACATAAACTAATACTCCTGAAAAAGAAGGCGTAGGTGGGCATCCTAAACTAATATGAATTATTTGTTTTTCTGCTACTGCGAATCAGCTACACCACTGCTCCCTTTCATTAGGTACAAATCCACAAAGGAGGGCTTTTGTCTCATAAAAGTAGCTCAGACAAATGACACTCCTCTGGGTGCGGAACCCAAAGCTGGCGACCAGCCCATTCTCTGCACTCGGGTCCCCTGGTACCTTTCACTTTCACAGCTATCAGCCTGCTTCAGACCTACATCCTCGCTCTGACTGGGGACAAAGAGAAGATCACGATGGAAATCCTTCTATGTGCTGCTAATAAGCCTATTTAGAGTCATTGAGAAAGCCTCATTTTGCACCAATAAAAGCCTTCATGAGTTCTACTGAATCAGTAAAAGTGAAGTGTTTCTGGGCACTCCCTGTCCTCATTTTACATCAGTCGGAGAGGTGAAGCTCAGCAAAACGTTGGATATGATGACCTCTAAGTTTCCTTCCTTCTCTAATGTCCCCTGATCCTCTGTTGGCTAGTGGGATTTGAGTTCTATTTAAATTATCATGTATTCTGATGGATTCCTGAGCCTTTCTTCAGTTTTAGATAATCTCACTGTGGTCTGCTGAATTGGCGTATTTGGAATCCCGGATCTCTCTCAGCAAAGAACTGAATATTGCTCCCATCGAACTGCTTAGCTAAAATTGCCTATATTCTCTCTGAAAAAGATCCGGTTAAGAGAAGATGTAGAGGATATTTTCACCTCCCACTGCAAGGCTAGGGAAAGCTGTGGTGTTTCATGAACCCTGAACAAAAGGGAAGTTCAAACCAGCATTTTAATGTCTTTAATGAAAGATATTAATCATTTTCCCAAATGAAAACATACAATTCTAAGCATAGATCACAGTGATGTAAGCAAATGAACCCGTAGCTAAAAGGTTCTGTACGGGTCAATGATTTAATGGAAAGTAATACAGGGGTGAAAATGATATCACTGTTGATTAGAATACTACCTCCCTTCCCAGCAAACAGTCAAGTCAGCTCACCATTGGGTCATAGTGGAGAGGTGCATAAAGAAAAGAATTTTCTAAAAACAATCCAAGTTCTACATGTAAGCTCAATGTCTTAGCTATAGAGCATTTTGGTAACATAAGAGACAGCTAGAGCAACAGGAATGGCCTTTGTAAAAGGCAGGTCCACTGATAACAACCACCAGAGACAGAAAAACTCCTATCTAGAGACAGGAAAAATTAGCATGTAGCCATAATTTTTAGAGGTTAAATTACTTGTCCAAGATCACACAGCTAAGTTGTACTGTTTGAGGTCTACTAATGAAGATGAGAATTCTACTAGACATAGAAAATGTACTAGAAACATCTACTTCCTCTTAAGTCTTATGATTTAGTTTATAAACTTGCAAGCACTTTGAACAGGTTTTCACTTACACTGCAAAGAAAAATGCTTAGCTAAATTACTGTCTGTCTGGGTGGTAAGTAGCACACCACCACCATCTGTAAAATAATATTTTTGTAGACAAAAGGGCATGTTGCTTAAAGGAAATCAGAGGTGAATTATTTTGATAAATTAAGGAGCATTCTCATAGAAATATGTTAGTGAAATATTGCTGAAAAGCTGTATATCATTTTAATTTTAATAAATCAAATCACATTTTATAGTCACTGACTGGGAAGTCAGTATTTAAGAAACCTGTGGTGAATCCGTTTAATATAAACAATTTGTATTATAAATATTAACCTCCTGATTTTAGAATTTTAATTTTTTTCATATCTTCTTAAAATGAGGCATGTTCATGTCATGTTAAATAAATCACTTTCACTTATTGATAATACATTATATTTGTTAGGATGCTTTCAGTTGCAAATAATAGGAAATGCAATGCAAAATGGCTTTAAAATTGAGAGGATTTATTATGATCTCATATCACAAGAATGGAAGGACATTCCAGGGCTGGTTAATTTAGAAGTTCACAGATGTCAGCAGTGACTGAGTTTCATTCTATTTTTCTATCGTGCTATCATCAACATGATTTCCCTGCTGCAGGCCCAGGCACCAGTTGCAGCCATAACAATAACCAGAACAAAAAGACTCCCCTCCCTGCACTTCCTTAAAGGTCCTGGAAGACTTTCCCTTCTATCTCCTTGATCAGAACTGTATCGCAAGTTACTCTTTCAACCAAACATTGACAAGTGGGGTAGGACTACCGTAACTGGACTAGTTACCCTAACTGGACTAGACCAATCCAAATTAATTGGGCTACATGGAGTATGCATTAAAGCAAAATCATTGCTCTACAGGTCTGTCAGCCTAGACCTCTACTATCTGATGTGATAGAGACTAGCCACAGGTGGCTATTTACATTTAAATATAAACCAAATAAAACTAAATAAAATGTAAAATTCCATTTTTTAGTTATACTAGCCACATTTCAAGTGACCAGTAGTCACATGTGGCTAGTAGCTGCCCCATTGGACAACACAAAGAAAATTGTTCTCATCATGGAAAGACCTACTGGATGGTGCTGGCCTACAAAAAAGGGAAATTGCTCTTGGATAAGTAAGCAACAGTACCTGCTGTGCTCCCTATGTAGCAGGCAATGAGCTTTATGCATACTATCTCCTCTAATCTTCCCTAGTATTAATATCATATGCTAGTCTGCATGCTAGGTTGCTAGCTAAGGATGGCGAAACTTAATTAGAAGCACCTTGAACTTGCTCACATACCTGCAGGAAGGGCACAGGTAAAGTCTTGATCACAGAACTCTTTCCATTTGTCATCTCTGTTCTGTCTACATGTCAGTATCAGAACAACTTTCTCCTCATGGTGAGGAACTTGACAATCTCCCCAGCTTCACATCTCACAGCACTGCCTCCTCTCACCCCCAAGAGGGACTGATCTTCCTCCTTCAGTTCCAGTTTTAAATAACTGTTGGAAGGACTCTGATGGTCCAGCTTGGGTCAAGTACCAGCCTTAAACCAATCAATTGTAGTTACAGAGACACTGGGGAAAGAATTAGGGTTTAGATCAGAGATAGGTCCATAGGGGGTCCACCCATAGATAGTGAGGACAATTTCCAGAAAAACTCAAATTTCAGGGTCATCGCCTTCAACATATTCCCTAAAAGCCAAGTCCTTTGACCTCTGACTCAGGCCTTCTCCAATTTGCTTTCCACATACTTTCTGGGTCTATTTCACGCAGCCTTATTTATAGGCTACTGAGTCCTAACTGTCTCCTACAGCAAGACCTCTTTTCTCAGCTTGGGACTCACATAGTCAACTACTTCGATATCTTTTATGATGTCCACTTTTCCCCATCCCCAGTGCAGCGTGGCCATCATTACCTGGGCCATTCTCATCTCTGGAGGACTTACTGTAATATCTAACTCTTCTCCCTTCCTCAGTGCTATGCCTCACCAGCGTTATGCTACAACCAGAATAATCTTTCTAAAATGGAAATCCGATAATGTCACTGATCTGCTTAAAATCTTTTAAGTGGCTGTTCATTGCCTTTCAAAACAAACTTCAACTCTCTCATGAGCCATGTAAAATCTTACTTGATTAGTCCCTTGCCTATCCTTCTCTCTTACTATTTTCCCACCCTACATTCTACCACAGCCAATTGAACCTGCCAGTTTCTCAAGCCACTGTCCTTTCTCTTGTCTGCTGGCCTCTGTGCTTCCCTCTATTTGAAACAACAGTCCTATTGATAACCTCTTCATCTTATCTAAATTCCACTCATTCTCTAGTCTACTTAAATGACACCACTCTTCTCCTCTACACTACAATAGGTCTGATATACACTTTCATTCAGGAACCACAACACATGTCATTGCAGAGACACGACTCAGTTATTTATCTTCTCAATTAAAATGTAAGCCCCATGAGGGCAAAGACCATTTCTGTGTTATTCACCAACATGCCCTTAACATCTAACAGACGGTGCCTGACAAAACGTAGGTAATAAATAAGCTGAATTGAATTCATTCTTCATTCAACAAATACCTTAAGGAATTCCTACTTGTGCCAGATGCCAATCCTACACACCAGAATGCAACAGAGAAAAAACAAAGTCCTTGCCTTCATGGAGCCTGTGTTCTTGGGGAGAAAGAAAACCAATAATATACTAATAAACTAACAAACATGATTAAATTGAATGAGTGAACATATTCTCAACTGATATTTTCCATCGTGTTTTCCAAGTTATCTTTTCATTATTCTGTTACCTTATCAGTAGTAATATGGATATACAATACTCTCCCCCCCAGATAATGTAAATGTAGTTTTTGTAAACACACTATAGGGTCATGGCATTTATAATCAGGAAACCAAATGTTCTAATTAGAATTTGAATAATGCTAAGTGAAATAAGTCAAGCAGAGAAAGACAATTATCACATGGTTTCTCTCATCTATGGAACATAAGAACTAGGAAGATCGGTAGGAGAAGAAAGGGATAAAGAAAGTGGGGGTGATCAGAAGGGGGAATGAAGCATGAGAGACTATGGTCTCTGAGAAACAAACTGAGGGCTTCAGAGGGGAGGGGGTGAGGGGAATGGGATAGGTTGGTGATGGGTAGTAAGGAGGGCACGTATTGCATGGTGCACTGGGTGTTATACGCAACTAATAAATCATCGAACTTTACCTCAAAAACCAGGGATGTACTGTATGGTGACTAACAAAATATAATCAAAAATATTCTAAGAAAAAAAAAATAAAAAAATAAAAGAATTTGAATGATGGATACAAGCCTATATGTGTTTCTAGAACCCTATCCTCATCTCTATATTATCAGTGAAGTCAGGAATTTAAAAACAGATAAACTATCAGAAGAGTTAATTTTATTCTTAAATTATGGTAAAGACCCTTTTTAATATAGCCATTTGTATTGAGCTTTTTCGTTTCATCAAAAATGTGTGAAAATTAATTCCAACAATTAAAATATTTGTCAGCTAAATGCATGCTTAACATGCATCATGTCTGAATGATTAGAATGGAGAGTAAGAGGACTATCTGACCATCACTTTCGACCAATTAACTAATTTAACAAACGTTTAATGCTGATCATATTCTAAGTCCTAAGGATACAGGCCCTGCCTCCTAAAAAGTTACAAACCAATCACTTAATATTTATATTGTCTTTTTTAATAAGATATAAGCTCCTTGAGGAGAGGGAGGGAGAAGTTTAGCATGGTACAGTTTTAACAAATGCCGTAAGTAACCAAAAATTAGACTCTCCGGGAAGTTTTCTCAGTGAGCCTTAGTAAACTCTGATCACACCTCATTTTATGTCTCTTTTGTCTTAATGTATCCAATTCGTTACTCAGCTACATACTTCTTGTTTGGATGTGTTCCTAAGAGTTTATGGTAAATCTCTTTTATTTCAACAAGTCATAGTAGCCATGGGATTCCCTCAAATCCCATGGGTTTAAAGGAATCCCAAGACAAAGCTTCTTAGAAAATATTCTTTTTGTGATACAAGTAGTTAGCCCCTTGTATGTAACTGTTCTGTACTCTTTTTGGGAGTAGGGGAAGAGATATCAAATTCTCCTAATGTTGAGCCATCTGTATATTCTTTCTTTCTTTGTTTTGTTTTAATGAATTGGGTCCCTCAATTGAGGTTTAATAATCACTGAGGGAAAGAGAGCTTCTTCTAATGTTTTCTGTGCTTTTCTCTCCCTCCCTCATCTTCACTGACCCGTCTTTCTGTAACGTTTCAAATCATTGGTTCTCGAAAGTGCTTTACTGTCACTTGATTGTCTATATTTCCTTTTCCATTTCTTAGTCCTTCAGTGTAATATTCCAGAGATCATGTCCATCCAGATTTGTGTGACTCCCAACCAACCAAGCTAATGTCAGAGTCCACTGTATGCTTTGCAGAAAGGGTTTCCTAGACTTCTAAATTCATTTTTGCTCTGTAGAATGGGTGATTCTCTGTTTTAAGTTATTTCCTGAAAAATGGAGAGTTTATGTACCTTGGACGTTCACTCTAATCAGAGGATACTTCTTATGCTTCTACAGTTCTAGCAGTATTAGTGCCTCCCATACCAAGAGCATCAATCTGACCTCCTTCGTAGTCAAGGAGGGTCACGAAGAGGGGATACTTAAACTTTGGTGGCCCCTGGGGAAACATTTAGGATACTATACCAGAAAAAAATGGTGGAATGGTCCTTGTTGGGAAAGACCTTCTGAGCAGGAGAGGATTGAGGAAAGAACCAATCATCAAATGGATTTCAGTCCTACCATCACCTTCAGGTAGCTGTAAGGCTTTGAACAACTCCCTCAAACCACAGGGGCTTCAATATCCTTTTCTGTAAAATGAAACAGTTAAGCAAAATGATCTCTATGAACCTTTCCAACTCCTTTATTCAATGTGCCTTTATGACTGATGGCATAATTTCTAAGTTTTCAGAGTATTCTTGGTTCCTGACATGGCAAACTTTGTAAGCTACTTTGCAGATTTTGAAGATACAGGTGCATTTGTGTACATTTCTTTAAATTTAGTAATTAAGCTTCCCACTTTCAAATTTCCTAATGAGGACACACCACACACACACACACACACACACACACACACACACACACAGACGCATACACGCTACTGTATCTTTATATTTTACTGATCGAAATACTTATTGAAGATTGTATATACAACATAGACTTTTGATTATAGATTTTTGCATTTGGCAATTTAAAGTCTTACTTAAATGATCTTCTGTAGAACACCTTGGATTTATCAGTAATCTTTAGCGCAGTTGAATATTTATTCTGCTAATTGAACATCAGGTGCTGTTGCTATCTCTATAAACTAACTGTAATATCCCCTGTTCCTCAAAGTGTGGCCCAGAGCCCACTGGCATCCACATCACCTGAGACTGGTTAGAAATGCAGAATGCCTCCCCCCACACCTATGAATTTTAACCAGATGCTCAGGTAATTCACGTGCGCACAAAAGTTCTAGAAGTGCTATTATACATTATAGTGCTTCCTGAACTGGTTTAAAATAAGTGAGTTTTTTTCTATAAGGGAATGAATAAATGGGAAAATTAATTTAGCAAAGTGAATTGCTATAATTCAGTGTGCTACTGGACTTAGACTTATAAAAACTTAGAGTTGATTACCTCCCCTATTTTTTTTAAATATTGTTCTAGGTCTACTTTTATAAAGGGCAGGGGGCCAGGGAAATGGATAAAAAGTATATTCTGTCCATGACCCCCTTGAAATACTATGTATATCATTGAAAATCAATATGAAGAATATTAAAATACTATTTTCTATACCATTAGGTAATAACCCAATATGTTACTTCTGTTTCACTTTGTACCTGATTCCATAATGCATTGCTGTCATACATAAAGTATTATAAAGAGAAAAAAGTATTTTCCAACTATGTGGTAACACTCTGAAATAAGTAAATAATTAAATAAAATGAGGATATAAAAGTCAAGGATAAATTTAAACAAAACAGACCAAGCTTCTAGCTGCAGCTCTGAGATTGTGTGAGTTTTCAACTATTCACCTAATCTTTCTGGGTTCCTGTTTCTTCATCTAGAAAATGAGAGAATGATCTCAATTTCACATCCAAGCTCTAGAATTCTGAAATCTAGTATGTCTGAAATCAATGCCTGTTTTGCCATCTATTGAAATTCAATATGGAATCTCAGAAGTGGCATAAATAAGTCATTCTGGGATTGCTGCTATTTTACTCACCAAGAACAGCAGCATATGGGCTAACAACCACCCCCTGGTGCTAATGTAAAGATGTTGCCCCCCAGAGTTTTACTCTAGGCAAGGGGCAAGGAGCATATAAGCATAGCAGAACATATTTTATTTAACACAGGGAAAATAATATCTTAGTTTCCCTCATCCTGAGTCACCGAATCAAATTGTTTAAATCCATCCCTGTTGTTAACTACCCAACTCACTCACATGGTCTCCATGTGTCCTGGGTGGAAGGTGAAAGCTTCCACCTCCCATAGCCTCCCAGAGCAGAGAGAGGCCTGTGGAGAGGTAGTTACACCTGAAAAGTCACCTAGTTAGTTACTCTGGCCTAGATAATAAATTCGCAGGCCTTTCAGGGAGCTAATTATTGAGCCTGCTATGTGGTTCACTGACAGAATTGCTTGTTTGTGGGAAGAAACATATCTGTGCATTGCTTTTTCCATTACCACTATTTCTATCATCATAAATAAGAATCAATAGGCCATTTCAAGTAACATATGCTCACCACCATTTAGCATCGCAGTGTCAGCCATATGCAGGCTAAGCAGCAGCGTCCCAACCTCCTGGCTAAGGATTAAAACCCAACAGACAAGGAAAGTACTTCAAATGCTGTAGGTAAGACACTGTACATGCGTGTTATCAATAAAAGGGCAAGAGAAATCTGTTCTTTGCTTCTGTATCTGTAGCAGGGTCTGGCACAGGGCAGGTCATCCAAAATGAATAAACAAGTGAATCACGATGAATGAACAGATGAATGAGGCAAAGGGAGGATTTAAGATGCTCTATGGGGCCTACTGAATTTATTGGGTAGGTCAGGGATGTTCTGATAAGGGCACAGAGAGCTATTCACGATTCATGATGAAGAAACGAAGTGCAGGACACAGTGTGAGCCGAGAGGGAGCCTTCTTCGGGGGAGCATAGACCTAGGACGACCTCCCACATACTCCAGGCTTGCAATGTTCACTATTTGGCCTCACTGTGGAAGATGAGAAATCAGAATGACAGCCATAGAAAAGTCAAGCGAGACCTCAAAAGAATAACTCTCCACTGCCGATGAAATTCTTGCCCGACTAAACAATAGCAGATTAGGGGCTGATCAGAGGAAAAAGACAGGAAAAAGACAAAATGAGGTAGTGAAGGGGAACAGTGGGAGAGGAGCTCAGGCAGAGGCCTGAGTGGGGAAATGGGTCTGTGAAAAACGTGCAAAGACAGGGAGAGATGATGAAAACCCACAGTTCTCGGGGCGGGGGGGGGCTGTGGGTGTCTGGGTTGTGCGGAGTGGAGAGGCATGAAGGCTGAGAATGGAACAAGGGAGGGAGGGCGTAAAGGAAAGAGAGGTCAGATAAATGTCTATAAAATAACACCCATCACCACTGATAACAAGTACAAAGAATCCTTTTTTCTTCTTGAGAAAGACAAAGGGAATTTTAAGTAGGATTAAGTAGTAGTAGCTTTCAGAACTCAGCAGCTCTCAGAAGCAATAATAACTACATAAATAGCTAAGTGGATGGTAGGAATTGTTTCACTTTGGCATTTGGCCAGCATATCAGAGTTAACAGTAATATCACATCTTTTTGAAAGCTTTCCTAAGATTCTAGGGGGGTAAATCATCTCAGAAAACTGTTTGCACCAAGTTAATTTTAGGAAGAGGTTGCTCCTCACTGCTTGAAGACATTCTATCTCCCGAAAATTGATAAGACAGAAGCCCTCCCCTGCTGGGAAGCACTCTCTTATCCATGTAAATACATTGCCGGTATCGCCCCCAACGGAAGCAAATTATTACGTTCACAGATTATCATTGCCTGATGTAAAATTTTACTCAGAACATAACACACAAATGATACCCTAAATGCAAAAAAAAGGCCCTTGAAGATACGCTCTTTCACACAGTTCCCTAACTTTTCGACTCACTGTGGTTGGTTAAACACGAACTCCGTAAGGCCAAATTCCGAAACATGCACATCTATATCCATTCATTTCTGAACTGGATGGGATTGGACAAACTGGAAATAAAAATAATTTTCAAACCCTGGACACCCTACTCATGACTATCCATAGATTTTTCCTTCTTAAGTATATTTGACCACAAACGTGATGGATCGTCTTTCCTCCCCAAAAACAAGAGATGAAAACTGAGTGTTGACGGTAATGTGGGGCACAAACATCTTCTCTCAACATCTGGAAGTATTCACGTGTTACTGTTTCAAAAAAAATTAAATTATAGGGCGCCTGGGTGGCTCAGTCAATTGAGTGTCCGACTCTTGACTTTTTGACTCTGGTCATGAGAGCAGGGTTGTGAGATTGAGACCCCCCACCTCCCAGCAGGCTCCGCACTCATCAGAGAGTCTGCTTCTCTCTCTCTCTGCCCCCTCCTTCTGCCCCCCCCCCCCGCCACAAGCACACGCTGTCTCTCTCTGTCTCTCTCAAATAAATAAATACATCTTTAAAAACAAATTAAGTTAGAACATTGCATCATTTTTTCTTTTCCACCCAGAAACAAGTTATTTCAGTACCACTCACAATGGAATTTGCCTGAAAATCCATTTACTAATCCCATTCCCTAAGGGTGCACTTGCCCTAACACTTGGCGTAAACACCATTTTCATTGCGCTAGAAATAGTTCTAACTGGACAGACTTTTACGATTTTAGCAATACCCAAATGAAATTGAAGGAATCTGAAGCAGACATGCCACCACGTCTGGGCTGTACCATAACCCAGGTCAGAATTCATGCCTGAATTAAGTATCAGTATAGACCATCCACAGATGCTAAAAGGACATCCACATACAGCAACTTTTTTTTTTTTGAAAATAGGAGTTTAGAGAAAATAGAGTTTAGATTCTGAAAACAGTCTATTACAAATTATGATTAATTAATAACTAATTTCCTACCAACTTTATATATAGAGAGAATGGAGTTCAGCTACTTCATTAACTGGTGGACTTTCATTGACATGGTCTAAATGACAGTGAGCTGTGAATACGTGTACACGATCAGGCAGTAACACTCAGAAGTCAGAACTAAGGACAATGCAAAATTTATCTGAAAGAAAGCACAGAAGTTACTCTGTACACTCCCCTTTCAAATCCTTCTATAAATGGGGCATTCTTTATTTCCCATTATTCTTTAACATGCACCCTTCTTTCCAATACACTGACCCCTTCCCTGTCCTTCCCACGTCTCCATGCCATGCCCTACTCTGTGCCTTTGTCCTACTGGCCCACCTTTTCCCTCATCTTGGATGCTCTTTCTCAAATCTTTCTTATCAAACACTCATTTCTTCCATGAAGTTTTGAATTTTACAACTTGAACTTACAGTCATATATTTTCTGAAGTGCCGTAATATTTATGTCCAAATCTAGCTTTTAATTATAGGATTTTTCTCCCTCTACCTATGTGTAATTCTGTGTGTGTCTTTTTCCCTAACTGAATCACATTATTTAGAGGTAACACTTCCCTCTTAATGCCTCTCCTTAAAGTTTCTGTCAAGAGCCTATCCCACAGCTAATTTCTCTTTCTCTAGCTACTCCTTCTGAATACTATATTTCTCTGAAATACATGCTCAAGTGTGCTTTATCCTAAAGAAAACTTTTGTAATCCTGCTTCTTTCTCAAGTTTTTCACCATATCTACTTTTTTTCTTTGCCAGACTTTTTAAAAAAGCATTCTTTCCCCCATTTCCTCTCTGTGGCTCTATCTCAGCCCCTCACAATCCGAGTCTACCACACTTCTCATCCCTCAGCCACGCCTCTCAGCAGCACCCACACTGCATGCACACCATCTCTTCTCCGGCTCCCTGAGACGGCACCTTCCACCAAACTCACTGGCCCTTCCTGGCTCCTCCCCTAGAATCTTCCATCATCATCCCTCAGCTCTGCTTCAACTCCTTTGGCAATTGCATCTCTGCCCTGGTCTTTAACTTTCAGGTCTCCACCTGCCACTCAAAAGCCTGCATTTTTAGTGCTGGATTCTCTCTGGGGTCCTAGACCTGATGCTGCCACCTGCTGGGTAGTTCCATGGGGCCACCTCAAAACCAAATTCAAGTCTGTCCCCTCCAAATCTACCATTCATTCTGTTTTCTCTGCTGACTAATTACATCACCCTTTTCCTAGACCTAGCTGGTAGAGGTTTCACGTTCAGAGCCTCCATCACTTACCCCCACACCAGGGTTCGTCACTCACCACAAACTGTCAAGAAGACTTCCCAGGACTTCTTTCCTCTGTGTTCTGCCCAGACCAGCACATCCTTGTTTAGGCTGTGACTGTCCATCACTAGGACTACCAGACAGGCCCTGACTGAACTTTCTCCTTTCTCTCTCCTGATCTCCAGTCCTCCTCACACTTCTGCCAAGGGAATCTGCTTGAAACAGGTATCTGAGCAATGCCCTAGATGAAAAGCCTTGAGTAATTCTATCCTACAGGCAGGAGAAAGCCCAAACCCCCCAGCACTGGAGTTCCTGGAAACGACTTGAAGACCTTGCATGACATGACTCCAGCCTATCTCTTTGCCACGTTGGCCATCACTCTTCCTCTCACTTGACCCCCTCTTCCCTCACTCCAGCCACCCTGATTTGTCCCCCTGTAGCTTGAACAAAGGAGGCTTGCCCTAGATCCTGGAAGATCTTGCCATCATATCTTCACATGGCTGACAACATCTTGGCATTCTGGTCTCATCTCCAATGTCACCTGCTTGGAGAAGCATTCTGTGACTGCACAGCCTACTTGCCACCCTCCCAGCCAATACCACCTGCGCAGCCTTTCACACCCACTCCCTTGTATTTCCTGTAAGCACACCTCAGCATCTGGAAGTCTCTGTTCATTTATGTGTTTCCTTATTTAGTGTCTGTCTCCTCTCACTGGAGTGTAAGCCCCATGAGCACAGACATCACCTCCATTCCAGTTCCTGGAAGGGTGCCTGGCATGCAGGAAGCCTGAAGTCAGACCGCTCCACAATGTGCCACCCATTTTGCACACCCTCATCCTTACCCTGTGTATATGCCTGCTCTAGCATTGACCATATTGTATCTTCTCTTGAGCAGCTATTTCCAGAGGAAGTGATTAGAGGGAAAGGAGGAGCTATCAAAATATGGGAGTGACAGGTAGATGAGGAAGGGATATATGGTTATAAAATGCTCATTCAAGTTTTGTAGTATTCAATGTAAGAAGATTTATGCACCTTTGTTAAAATTATCCTTGATGTTTTGTGGGTTTTGATCCTGTTATTAACAGGATTCTTTAAATTTCATTTTCCACATGTTAGATTCTATAAAAGAACATATATATATATATATATATATATATATATATATATAAAAGAAAATATATATATATTTATATTCTATAAAAGAACATATATATATGTGTATATATATATATATACACACACACATATATATATGCGCACACACACACACACATATATGGATAAAAGTCAAGGTTTTTTATATTGACCTTGTACCTATGATTTTGCTAAATTCAGTGCTTAATTCTAAGTAATTTTTAAAATTCCATAGGTGGTTCTATATACATAATCATGTTATCTGAAAATAAAAAATGTTTCATTCTTACATTCAAAATATGTGCATTTAATATCACTATTATTCTTAAGCATATGATATAGAAGGTAAAGCATCAAAAAAATTATAGCTGCAAGAGCTAAGCAGGATATGGGGGACAATTATATTATAGGGAACATGGGTTGAAATAGTGGGGGGAAAAAAGACAGTCTTATACCAATGTATTATGATCTATCATCTTCACTACATGTTAATTTCCTGCAGACCAGTATCATTTCTTGCTTATTTGTCTATATCCCACCAAGACTATTAAAGTATTCTGCCCATAGTAGAAACTCAATAAATGTTTTTAAATAGAATCCAGATATCCCAGTGTTGGGCATATTGCATGTGGTCAAGAAATACACGTTGACTGTAAGACCCAATGAGTATACAGAGGTTTGTTGAATGATCAGTGTATGCTCAACCTTGATGAGAAACTAATAAGAGGCATGGAGAAATAGAAGATACTCTGATCATTATCCATATAGAAAAACTTGGTCATTTCTCAGGTAACGATAAAGCAAACACACCAAGGAAAACATTACAGTGGTTACCTGTGCATTTCTTTATATGGCTGTTCCTCTTTCCATGTGATCCTAACTTGCATCCAAAATTCTCCTCCCAAAATTCTGCAAACCACACATTTCTTCGATTATTGGCAAGAGTTCGGCTTCTAAAATAGCGATCAAACCCTATTTCAGAGAAGAAAGGTATAAACTTAATATTCTTTCAAAATCGAAACCAAATACTGTCAGAGCTTTTAAATGGATATTATGTTATATTGCAATCATTGCATGAGGGAAAAAAAAAAAAGCCCAAAACATATTAACAAATGGGAGAGAACCAGTAGCCCAGAAACCAGTCTTCCCTTATGGTAAAAGCCAAGGGTAATCAATGGACAGTATGATCACCCTCAGTCTTCACCATTTAGGCACCTGGCTCAATGTAACAGAGAGCCTGTTGTTGGTACCATCCTCACAACAGCCTCTCCTCTACACCGCAGCCACCAGCAACCTTCTGCTAGATCTTCAGAACCAACTCACACTACTCTCATTCTTCTCTCTGTCTCCTAGTAGGAATCAATGTCCCAGCTTTCTATGCTTCTACTGGCCTCAAAATGTATCCGTCCTATATATTCCATTTTCAGCTAATCCAAAAAACTGATCAATGTTGATGTAATCTTATGGGGTCATGGGTAATGGGCCAAAGTGTCAGCCTGCTCAGGGGACCACCTCATTGAAGGGAGACCACCCGGAACTATGCCTTACTCCAAAAGATAATGGGGAAGGTCGGAATTCCAGTCACTGCTAAGACCATCGGAAAGGCTATCTGGGAGACAGACGTCCTTTCAGGGAGGCTCCATATCTTTGCTGTTGTGTTAATTTATCTGTAGGGTCAGCCCTGCCTCGCATCTCCATTTTTTATAAAGTAGCACTCTCCCCATGACAGTGCTGTAACCACCATCTGTCCCATAGAAATATGCAAGCTTAGAGGACAATATCATGGAAATAGCTAAGGCCAACTATAACTCCCTTTTTTTAAGAAAAAAAAATCTAATGGGTACTCTTTTCTAATGAAAAATATGCTGGGTCAAATTGTCACTGTCTTGGTAATTCTCCCATCAGAATTAAAACTTCTATCCAGAGTAATTAACAATGGGTGCATTTCATCCTATGCTGATACTCGTCTTGTCTTTGAGTTTTGATTCAATTGAAATGAAACAAATTTTCTGTGGCTTGTCCTTACCATCAATTGATGCTCTTTTGGGCAAAATCGTCACAGCCCCTTCTGCAATCTCCTCCTGTTGATAAACAGGTGCTATTTTGGATCCCCAACTATCTGAGCCAATCCAGAGAAAATGACCACTTTGATTTAATTTCTTTGCTGCTTCCAATATCCTCCTAAGGAGTAAAAAGAAATAAAACATGCCATATTTATCAAGAAACACTACACTTAGAAATGGTACAAGACCAGCTCTGTCAAATTATACACACTCAGTAAGTCACCGTTAAACGAGTCAATCACTAACTGCCTGAGTCTTATCATTTCTAAAGGAAACGTACTGGAAGCTTAACTCCAGCACCTGTTAATCAGCCTCATCCTTAACCTCATTCACATCACTCTATCATCCTTACTCGTCTCGCTTCTTTCAGTCCTCAGGTTTTGCCCTATAGCCATTTCAGACTTAGAAACTAGAAGGCTGTTGTGTCTCCGCAGCAGAAGGAAGGCAGTCTGTAATTGCATGAGAACGTTGCAATTCCTGTGAAATCTCACAAGATTTTACATTGAACATGAACTATGTTAAAAAAAAAAAAAAGATGCATGTTGGAAATGTGATCCTACATCAGGAAGAAAATTAATCAGCACCTGATATCATCTTCATTGGCAAACATAATCACCGCCCGAGCATTAGGTGTTTCTAGCAGGCGTTTGATAATTTTTTCAAATTCTCCAGGTCTTGGTTCACGCGGGATTTTCTGTGATTGAGCAATGCAAACGCCACCTATTTCAAAAAGAAAGAGAGAGAGAGTGACTCAGAAAAGGCACTTATTTAATTCACCAACTTAATGAGGTTAGCTACTTTATAAAAACATATGATTCAATGCAGTATATTGTTTTTCAAAACATGTGTCATTCTCACCTATTAAAAGTAATCATGTTTGTTTGCATTACAATAAATATAAAATAAATGGCATCAATTATTTAATCATACATTAGGGTCGTTGTTTTATTTTCCAAGTTTCAACATTATTTTTGTGGATAACTATAATAAAACCAAAGGGTACAAAATGTGTAATGAGAGTCAAGGAGCACAAAGAATGGCTGTTTTGATTCATTTGACGTAAGTTGAAAAACAAGTGCCTGGATTAGTAATATGAGTATGTCTTATAGGTGAGACCATTTGTTAAGTAAAAAGATCCTTTTCCTATTTTTATTAGTATACCTCCTTTAAAGTTAATTTCATTTTACAGCTCATAGTATTACAGGAAAATTTTTATGCATCAGCAAAATGGTATGTTATGAGACAAGTGGTATTTGAGACTATTTGAGACACAGGCAAGTCCCAAAGATTCAAACCCTCAGCTGACATTATGTGTCCACCAAGAAAATAAAAATGGCAGAAATCCCATCCCATTATCATACCAAAAAAAGAAAAAAGAAAGAAAGAAAGAAAGAAAGAAAGAAAGAAAGAAAGAAAGAAAGAAAGAAAGAAAGAAACTCTTCCTTTGGCTTTTCCTTCTAAGGCAATAAGAGACCAAAGAGAAAAGTTTAGAAAATATTTCTGCCACTTCTCAGGGTTCCTCAGTCTCAGTGGAATAGAAAGAGAACTTATTCTAATATTAGAAGAAAAAGGAATATTAGCAATATGCTTTTGGTACATTATGGCTTAAAAAGGCTTTTTTTTTTTTAGTCAGATGAAAATTAAATCACCATTTATAACATCGCTTCAGTAAGCAAAGGCATCTTTATTTCCAAACAAATGCCAATACATTCAGTCACCCTAACATCACTAGGTTCCATTATATGTAATGTATTGGGCTGGACACCGGAAATCCTTAATCTAATCCAGGAATTACCATCTACTCTGGGAGACAGGCATCCCAAAAAATTATCATAGAATATGTGGTAAATTTTAGAATTAAGAGGATATACCTACACAATGGGAACACAAAGGAAGGAGTAACTTAAGTGCTTGAGAGAGCTGGATTTTAAAGAGCAAATATGCATCCATCTAGGGACAAAAGTGGGGCATTTCTGGTAGAGGTCCAGGTATGAAAGAACCTTGTTTGATTATGGCCTATGGTCAAGACCGGCTGGTGCTGAGGTTGGAAAGAATAGCCACGCCCAGCCTGAGAATGACTTTGTTAGACATGCCGAATAATTTGGACTTTATCTTGAAAACAATGGGAATCCACTAAAAGTTCATAAGTAGGAGAATTACATGATGAGTTTTATGCCTAACCCTAACCCTAACCCTAACCCTAACCCTAACCCTAACCCTCAGGTAGCCAAGTAAAGAAGAAATGTCTGGTAGCCAAACAATGGGTGTCCAGTGTGCTGTGATCAGACTTACCACGTGTGGCAATAACGTACGATAACAGTGCTGGAGTACTGAAGGTTGTATCTCTTATAAGTTAGAGCATGGTCAAAGTTATCCCTACAATAGCAATGCTCTTACTAACCTTTTTAGGGGTGAGAATTGCCCATAATCCACAGACAGTGCCTGTAGATAGCTAGCCTACCAATACACCATTAGTAGTTGTGATGATTGATTCATTCCTTCCTTAAATATTTATTGCATGCCCACTATCTGCCAGATACGGCACAGGGGCTGTGGATACAATGGTGAATATAATAGACACAGTTTTGCCTTCAGAGTTTAGAAACATTGGAGGTAAAATAGGCTTAACATAGAACAAAACAACAAAAATAAGTATATAATTATAAATTATGGCAAGTCCTGTGAGGAAGAGCAAGGGCATTTAATTTACATTGAGGAGTGTTCAGGAAAAGTCTCCCTAAAGTGGTGTCAAGGTCAGAAAGCAGAGAGAATGGGTGAAGACAGCATGAGAAAGGGCAGGAAAGAGCAGGGCAAGAAAGAGCAGGGCAGGAGCAAGTCAGCAGAGCTAATGAATGAGAGGGAGAGAGGTGTGAGAGGAAGATGAGAGGTAGACAGGGCCCAGATCATGCGTGGCTTGTGCAGGTCCTGTGGAAGATTATAAATAATTAAAGTGCTTAACTGCCTCACTCAATGTTTCTATCTCTTCACTCTTTTAAGTAGCCCATAGAGATCTGTTTCATCTGTGAATGTTACATTTCTCGGAAGAAAAATGGAGGAGGGTCACTAAGGCACAGGACAACCCGGAGTGGAAAGAACAGCAGGCACTGAGGTCCACAAGGAGGTTATTGGAAGAGGCAACGGAAAATGATGCCCAAGACAATGCCGCTGGGGCTGAGGGGGAGCCAGTGGAGCTGTTAGAATGTGAGTTAGAGTCAGTGAAACTTCGTACAATTTTTTCCAGTTTTGTTGGGGTAGAAATTACAAATAAAAATTGTACCTATTTAGACTATACTGCTTTTATGTAAGTAGTGAGGTAATGGGAAACCACTAAGCACGAGACCAAGGTTTTGGTCTTTGTGGCCTGTTTGTGTGATGTCACCATTAAACAGTAAGCACCACGGGAGGGTGTGCAGGTACGTAGAGGGGAAAAGAATGATTTTTGATTCAGGACAGGTTGTCTTTGAAGTACCCATGCAACATCAAACCGCAGAAGCTGATCTGGAGCTAAATAGAGAGACGGAAAACGTAGTAACAATTTTGTCAGGTGCTGATGCAGTCAGCAGTTGAAGGGTTGGGAGTAAACATATCAGAGAGAGGGAATATTTAGTTATTTATTTTATTTATTTAAAATTTATTTGAGAGAGAGTGAGAGGGAGAAGCACACTCCCCGCTGAGCAGAGAGCCCAACATGGGGCTTGATCCCAGGACCCCGAGATCATAACCCGAGCTGAAGGCAGAGGCTTAACCGACTGAGCCACCCAGGTGCCCCCAGAGGGGATATTTAAATCAAAGACAGGAAAAGGTGAATGATGGAGCTCTGAAAAACCACAAGCTTTGGAGAGGGGGCTAGCAAGTGCTAATGGAAAGGAGCGATCACATATTTTGAGAAGGAAACTTTTGAGACAGTCTAGTGGTAAGTTGAGGACTGCATCATGTTCTTAAAAATCAAAAAACGAACAAACAAAAAACTGATGAGTGGAAGCATTAGGTACCTACAGAAATGTGAGAACAAAACTGTAACACTCTGGGGAACAATAGCTGTTTTAAAATACGACTGCCCTTTTAATTAAATTGCTGTGATTACTTAAGCATCCCATTAAAGACAGGTCATATCCTAAGTATCTTCCAAGATTACTACTGACTCCATAGCTGGAAGAAATGAAGGCGGAAAACATTTTATTATGACTATTTCAGATGAGACAAACAGGGGGTCCAGACCTTGTTTAGTCTGAATTTATTGATTTATTCATTCACTATGGATCTATCGAACTTTTTTGTTTGTAAACAGCTGAGTTAGTTAGGTTGCATTTTACATGGTCTAAATCCATTTCATATTTTTATGCCTCTGCCTTCCATTTGTCAGCCTGGTCACTTTGTGTTTTCCTGGAAAGAGGGACTAGACAATTAATTTATTTCAGCTGAACAAATACTTATGGAGAACCTGTTCCACACGGCATTTTGCTGTTTGATGTCTTATGGATATTTTATTAAACTGTGAGCTGTATTACTTCTCAAATGATCAGAGCTAGAAGATTAGGATTCTTTTCTTAGCCCTGAAACTCATTCACACTTTCTATCTTCACATCAGTCAAAAAGTCTGACAGTTAATCCATTCATAAGCACTCATGGTCTACTATGTTTCAGGAGCTACAGACATTCAAAGATTGCCTGTCCTCAGCATCTTATAATATAATTGAATGACAAGATGTACACAAAAGAAAAGCCAGATGAGAATGTAAAATTATCTAATGATGAAAGATGATTGCATAGGATATATCAAAATGCAATAATAAAATTCATCACCCCTGAAACGGTGCTATGACTTCAAAAGAAGTCATTATATACTGTTAGGGTTTGGTTAAAATACCAGTGAAATTTAGTCAAAAGTTCATGCTTCATCAAAGATATGTTTTCCAACAATACCTATACCTACAATGCCTACAGTACTTTCCTACATTATCTAACACTTTTGTTTTTAAAGAGAGTCTCTGACTTGATTCAGACTCCTGGCATGAGCAGGAGGACGAGGAGTTGCCCTCCAACAAAGAATATGTCTATTGCATCTATTTTTCCATATCTCAACCTGAAAGAGTGCTGATTGTATTCAATTCAAGGGACACCAACTTTCCTGTTCCGTGGGCTTCCCAGTTCTGCAAGAAATAATTTCTAAAGTTTAGCACTTTCCTAAAGTGAAGGAAAAGAATGTTGCACAGAGGAATTTAAAATTGGCTGTTTTCTGGAATTTGCTGTCTGATTTCCTTGCTCATGTAATTTTTTTCTTTTGATTATTTAATGATAATTAGAAGATCATTTACAGAACCGAACACTTTATGTACATTTCACAATACACAAGACCGTTCTTTCTCAGTCTCATTCACTGATACCTCACTGGTCCTAATGGCAGCACTCTACGACTGGTATTATCACCACATATCTGATGAAGACACTGAGAAACAGGAGTATCAACAGCTAGGAAGAGGCTGGAGCCCAGGTTCAGAGCCACGTCTGCCTGACTCCAAGTCTAGACTTTTTCTGTCATCTTGCTTATCCACAATTGACTATACCTGTTGTTTAATGGTTAAGTGGATACAAATGATTGATGAATAAAATAAAGTAAATTTACAGATTCTTTTAAAACCCAGCAGGGTGCCCCTTATAAATCAATTGACAGCTATACAAATACAGTACTTCTATTGAGTATTAAGAACTTAAGACACTTAGAATCTATGCAGATTTCCTAGAACTGACTTAAACTTCTTCAGCATATAACCAGTCCACCCTCAAAACTTTCCAATTACCCCTGCAAATGAATGTCTTCAGAAAGACTTTCCTGAAGTCCTTCATATTCCACTTCTCCTTTGCATTACAGCAACCACGATAATTATATTCTTTTATTTTGTTATTTTTTTTCCTCATCTTGGACTATAAACTGCATTACTACTGAACCTTGTCTTTCACATTTACCACTATACCCCATATCACCTATCACTGTGTTTTGCACATTAATACTTTAACAAACCTTTGTAGAGTGAATAGATGGAAGACTTATACTAGACACTGCTGGCATAGAGAAATAGAAATGACATAGTTCTGCCTTCAAACACCTCTCAGTCAAATACAGAAACAAAAGGATGCATATAATTATATGTTAAAAAATAAGTGACATAAAAGAAGTAAAAAAATGTGGACCCTGATATTTCAGAGGAAGTTGTTATCGAAATGGGTCTGCCGCCCAAAGCAGTTTTTATCAGGGTGCCAAGAATTACAATACCACCTTAGCCTTAGTTCTTTCATCTGTAGGGTGGCACAAAAATTTGCTCTCCTTGATTCAAGAGTAAATTTGTAAATAATTCCATTTCATAAGCTTTTTTTAAAGATTTCATTGATTTATTTGACAGAGAGAGAGCACAAGCAGGGGGAGCAGCAGGCAGTGGGAGAGGAAGAAGTAGGCTCCCCACTGAGCAAGGAGCCTGATGCAGGGCTGGATCCCAAGGATCATGACTTGAGCTGAAGGCAAACACTTAACCAACTGAGCCACCCAAACGCCCCTCATTTCATAAGTTTTATCTCTGGGTGAGTAGCCTGATGTCTCATGTCTGAGAGATGAAAGGTATGTTCATATGTGTTGATTTACCAGTGCAAAAAGATACTGGAGTGAGGAAGAAAACACACTTGGCATCAGAAGACCTGAGAGTGGATTCTGTGTGACCTGAAACAAATCTCTCACCTCTCAGTTTCCTCATTTCTGTAACAAGGTTCATAATAACCATCTCCCAGAGATGCCAAGAGAATCAAATTTAAAAGGGTACTATCATAAAGGTCTATACAAATGTGGTACATTATTATTGTTGTTAATAATATCATCATCGTGACCAGATAAGAAGCATCACCAAACCTGACAGGGGAGATAGTTGCTGCTCAGACCTAGAACATGGGATTGTGAACCGATCATATTCTTCAGTCCTTCACTATTCCTTGTATAATATTATCAAATATCCAAAATTCTGAGAAGTGATACTTGTCCATTTGTCTATGCCCTAAATAAGATGACTAGATTTCACTTTTCACCTATTATTGGTCAACACAATAGGATTAGGGCAATTTCAATGCGAGAGAATGGGAAAAGTTACTTATGTTCTCCTCTTCAACCCCCCAATTCCTACCCTAAAGATCCAAGTCTCTTTTCAAAGGGGGTCCATAAGTATTTTGAAGATCTGGGTTGAAAATTAGAATTTAACTCTTTAAAAGAATAATACAATAGTAAAAACTATGAAACTCTTAATGGTGCCAACTATTAAGCAGCAAAGGCTGCTGTGAAAACAACCACACGTTCTGTTTCATTTAACATTTGCCTATAGATTATTAAGAAGTGGGAGTCTAAAGTGTCCGAGACAGTGTTGTCACAGGTTGGTCTCCCCAGGAAGCAGACCCTTAGGAGAAGTTTGAAATGCATATTTTCTGTTGGCCTCCATCCTCTGGAGGGTCAAGAAAGGAAGCAGCACTGAGCAGAGAAGTCCAGCTGGCTGTGGCCCAATGACAAGCTCCCAACACCACAGGGAGCTCTGAGACTAGAATGGCTCCATCAGACATTGCATGTGAGCCCCATCCTGAGGTAGCAGGGTAAGGGTAGGGTTAGAGATTGGGCAAGGCAGCTCTCTGCAGCCAAGCAATCCTTCAAGGGCCAGTAGAGCAGTCCTAATGGCAAAGCCAATGGGTCTTTTGCTGAATGGGGATCTGAAGGGGCACTTACCATTTATACAAATTAAGATTTATAGAGAAATGAAAATATTATATTTCTAAAATGATAGAATACATCAAATAATTAATAAAATTTTATTGTTTAATTTCAGAACTCCTCTTCCAAAGGAATTTATTGCACAAAGAAAGTAACTTCTATAAACAGCACAATACTGGAATTATAGGACAGCTCAGACAACAGAACTAGGATCATAAAACTCCCCGGTATTTCAATAGATAAGTTTCATTAAAGCAATCTGAAAGGATAAAGTATCAAGTTTTTAGTTGTTGCTTATTTTTAAGAACAAAATCTCCACTAATAATGTGGAAGGAGAAAAATAAGAAACAATGTCACAGCACTAAGTTCCAACTGTGCTGAAAATCGAGAAGGATTAAATTATTAGGAATGAAATTACTTACAAAGCTGTGTATAGAATATTAAATATGATTTTTTTAAAACAACATGATTATTACCAGTGTTGGTTGGCTCACAATTTCCGTCAAGTTCTAAGTAAATCAGGTCAAGTCTCTGGTTGTATAACCTGTTATATCTGCATGACAGACTGGTTTGGTACATAAGCAAATCAACAAAATTACCATTTTATCAATTGTCAGAGAGAGTGACCAAACTATTGGTAAAAATTGGTCACAATTTTTGATTGACCATAAAAAAACTGTCTATAATTGACCATTATTGACCAAATAAAAATGTGACTTAGTTGGTCAACCATTATTTATTTCTTATGACTGCGCCTTCAGAAAATAGCAACGAACAAAACCAAATGATGGGTTTTTGTTTTTTTCTTAAAGACAATAAAAACACATAAGCTCTTCAAAGTTCCCAGATCCCAGTTCCAATTCCTGGGAGGGGAGGAGTTTCCCTACCACCACCAACCCATTCTCTGGACACCAACTGGGTGTCCTAAAATTCAACTCAATTCTGACACTATCTACCCAGAGACAGTGTCATGTCCCACAGGTTTAGGGTCCAGTCCTACAAGATTGCTCTCCCACCCCACTTTAGGCACCAGTCACACAATCCAGATTGTTAACTCTACCTCAGACCAACTGGCTATAAATCAGAGGTTCCCAAGGCCCCTCCTTGGGTTCAATTAATTGGCTTGAGCAACTCACAGAACTCAGGGAAATATGTCACTTAGTAGATCACCAGTTCATTATAAAACTATAGAAGTCAGGAATAGCCAGATGGAAGAGATGCATAGGGCAAGATATGGAAAAAGAGCACGGAGCTTCCATGCCCTCTTTGAGCACACCACTCTCCCCCAATCTCTAGGTGTTCACCAATCCAGAAGCTCTCCAAATTTTGTCTTTTTGGGTTTTTATGGAGGCTTCGTTACATAGGCCTGGTTGATTAAATCATCAGCCACTGGTCACTGAACGTAATCTCCAGCTCCTCCCCTTTCCTAGAAGTTCCAACTGGATAATCAATCACACTGTTGGTTTTCCTGGCAACCAGCCTTTGTCCTCAGGATACCAAAGGGCTTTCCCAAGGTTACCTTATTAATATAACAAAAGACACCTTTATTACTTTCATCACTTACAAGATTCCAACAATTTTTTAGGAGTTCTGTCCCTAAAACAGGAGAAAAACCAAGTACATATTTATTATAAATCACAGTACCACAACTCTCCACCCTAAATACCCTTGACATCATTTCTTTCTTTCTGGAGATATAAATAAAAGAGCAACTTGGTCTAATACAATTGGTTCTTTAGTGATAGTTGAGTAAAATTTGTTCTAAGGTTCAAATAAGTGTAATCACACCTTTTGTAACAATATTTTCATCTCCATATGTGGTGTACAACTGGGACTTAGCAGAAAAGTGCACAACATGATCAAAGTGTGTACGTTTGTCAGCTTGAAGTGCACTTCATGAAAGAGAAGATTTATCTCGCACATCACAGTAAAGAAAAGTGTTATCTTTAACAACATGGATTAAAACAGCAAAATTGCACTTAAATCTGTGCTCATTCTCTCTCTCTCTCTCTAAAACATTTTATCCTTTTTCCTATATCAAATGCCATGCAGACTCTTAAAGGGACTCTGAAAAGCAAAGAAATACAGGAATGATACTCTTGGTATAGAAAAGACATGAGCCAGATGCTACTCCTCTCCGTGTCCCGTGAAAAGCAGCAGTGGGGACAAGCCACTATGAAAGGGACTGGTGCAGAGAGCCAACTCCTGCCCCCCTTCTGCCCCTGTCTCTGGGATCTCAGAGAGATGTTGATACTCCGGGGGCAGACTGGGTTGGGAGAGTCTCACAAGGTCAGTGTCCATACTTAGTAGGCTTTCTAATTTGGCCACGACTCATCACAGTTCTAAACACTTGCTCAGAGGAACAGAGTGGTAATGGTGGTTACGAATCTCTTCCCTGGGGCTTGACTTCCTGACTCTAAATCCTGGCCCTTCTCTTACTGACTAGTGAAGTGGATAAGTTATGTGACTTTTCTTTGCCTCTGTTCCTCATCCAGACATCAAGGGGATGCTACTATCTTCCAAATGCATTACTGTGAATAAATAAGGGATTAAATAAGCACTCAACAGATTAATTTTTGTTACAGAAAACATATTAGTTGTACATTTTTTAAATCAAAACTGACAAACCCCAAATAGAAATGGCAACTCATTTTCATCAAGCAATATTCACTTATAACACTATTTCAAACACCTCAAACTTCATTCCCCAAATATACACAGAATAATAACTCTTAATAGAGATTCCAGTCAATGGGGTGTTAACTATAGAAAGTCCTACAGTCAAAAGGGAAACTCATGCCCACCACAAGCTAGACTGAAACTTCTGATGTGTTGCCTCTTCCCACTTCTGAAAATTGTAAATACCTAAGGAGATATGGGTAGGTACAGTATGTGGGAAAGATTCAGGTAAAGACAGGAAGAGGGGAAAAAAGAGGAAACCAGGAAGGGGAGGCAGTGAGAAGAGAAATGACATGGGGGAAGAAAGGGGAGGGGAGCGAGAGCAAGAGTAGAAGCCAGGGAGCCCAGAGAGCACCATCTGGATCAGAAGTATCTCTGGAGCTGGGCAAAGAAAGGATTCTCTGTAGGGTCAAAACAGCAAATGTGGGGTTAGGAACAGTTGAAGAAGGAGGACTTGACCAGTTTTAAGTAAGTTTTACTAAGGTGCTGTACGCATTTGTATTTCTTTGGATTATTTTCCGAGGACTAATTTTGGAGTGTTTGGGGATTTTTATTTTGCTTTGTCTGTTTGTTTTTGCCTTTTAAAGTAGATTACCAGATAATGGGGCCAACAATATGACAAGAAGCTTTCAGAAGATAAAACCAACTCCCTGTAAATGCTCAAAGGCCCAATATGAACAGACTCACTGAGAGAAGAGAATTTCATATTTTCCAGCCCATTGCCTGGAAAAACATTTATGCCAAAACTATTGGAATCAAAGTGAGTACTGTTTAAATTTCTTACCCATTCTGGACTAGGGAAAAAAAACAATTAGTATTGGGCTGTGAATTAAGCCCATCGCAGTTAGATTAGAAATTCATCACTCAGTTATAGATTAGGAATTCATTACAGAATTACAGCCATTAAGTTTAATTACTGAGAGGGGGAAGGATATCCATGGGATCTACTCTTCTTCAATTACCCAACAAATATTTATTGAACACTTGTTACTTGTCAGATGCTTTTTAGACACAGAGTATACAGCAGTGAACAAGATAGAGAAGGCTCCTGACTTCATAGACCTTACTTTTCAGTAGATCGCTAGGGTCTAGTAAAGCCTGCCACCTGTGGGCATTCATTGGATGTAAGATGACTGAGTGAAGAAGCTCCTATTTCATGATATAGTGGAATGATCTAATAAAGAGATAATAAGCATGTCTATATATTAAAAATGCCATCATTCAAAAAAAGCAAAGCATCCCTGCATCTATATTATATGTGTATATAACATAAAGTCATTTCCAAATAGTTTCTGCCCAAAGTACCCTTTCAACAGGATCTCAACAGCAGCTTTCACAGCTGGCAAACCATGAGCATTCTTCTATCCAGCGCTCAAGAAATATCCTATTCTACTTGTCAGCATTACTTGAATTCTATTATGTATTGGCTTTCAATCAGTGGCCTCTACTCAAAGCAGCATTTTCAACAAATATTCAAAGGTGATGACATTCTCTATTTAAGGAAGAAGGAACTGATAGCTAAAATGTCATTGTTATTTTAGCTAAACAACTCCTTAGAGCAAGAGTTTCCCTGTGACCAATGTACAGTAGTGACTAAATGAAGAAATGGACTTCTGAGAACAACAATATGCAGGAAAAGCTTTTAAAAACTCACTCTTTAAGGAAATGCAAGAGTTTGTAGTGTTTCTCTGGTAATGCAAGATCATTTTCCACAGCAGGATTTGATCTATGTGTTCAAGATATAAAAAGGTTAAAAATAGAGCTATATACTTAACTTCCTGGATTCAAATAGGACTAAAAAGAGAGGAGACTGAATACACATGTTTTTGATAGCAAGCTATTTTACATTTTAATTATTTAAAGGACTCTTTTGGGCACCTGGGTGGCTCATTTGGTTAAGCGTCTGCCTTCAGCTCAGGTCATGATCCCAGGGTCCTGGGATCGAGCCTCACATCAGGCTCCCTGCTTGGTGGGGAGCCTGCTTCTCCCTCTCCTTCTTGTGCTCTCCCTGCTCGCTCTCAATTAAATAAATAAAATATTTTAAAAAAATAATAAAGGACTCTTTCTTTTAAAAAAGTTTAACAGCATCACCGAAGTGTAGTTGATAAACAAAAGAACTGTATATGTCGAATGTGTACAATTTGATGAGTCTGGACATATGCATGTAACTATGATGTTATCACAAAAATCAGGGTAATAAACCTGATGGGTAACATCATCTCCAAAAGTTTCCTTGTGTACCTGCCACTGCCGTTTTTTGTTTGTTTGTTTGTTTGTTTGCTTGTTTTTTATAGTAAGAACACTAAACATGAGATCCACCTTCTCGACAAATTTTTAAGTGCATAATACCATGCTGTTAACTATAAGCACTATATTGTGTAGGATATCTCTAGAATATATTTATCCTTTATAACTGAAACTTTATACCCATTGAACAACTCCCTATTTCTCCTTCCTCCCAGCCCCTGGTAATCACCATTCTACAAGTTTGACACCTCTTTTTAGCAAAATCATTTAGGATATGTCCTTCTGAGACTGGCTTATTTCACTTAATATGATGTTCTCCGGGTTAGTCCATGTTATCACAAATAGTAGGATTTCCTTCTTTTTCAAGATCGAATAATATTCCATTGTATGTATATTCCACACTTTCTTTCTTCACTTATCTGTCAATAGATATTTGGGTTGTTTCCATAGCTTGACAATTGTGAATAATGCCACAATGAACATGGGAGTACGGTATCTCTTTGAGATCCTAATTTCAACTCTTTTGGATAAATACCCAGAAGCGAGATTGCTTGATTATGTGGTAGTTCTAGCTTTAATTTTTTTGAGGAAGCTACACACTGTTTTCAATAACAGCTGTACCACTTTACATTCCCACTAACAATATACAAGGGTCCCAATTTCTCTACATCCTTGCCAACACTTGCTATACTTTGATGTTTGATTGTTTTTTCGTTTTGTTTTGTGATAATTGCCATATAAAACAGGTGTGATGTGATACTTTGGTGTAGTGATTTGCATTTTTCTGATGATCAGTGATGTTGAGCATCTTTTCACATACATGGTAGCCTCTGTATGTTTTCTTGGGAGGAATATCTATTCAAGTTCTTTGACTTTTTAAATTGGGTGATTTGTTTTTTCTTTATTGAGTTGTAAAAGTTTAAAGGACTCCTGTTAAAATAAATTTTGGACTAGATTTTACTAAAATAGAGGACAATTAATAACTTGAAATGCAAGACTCCCCCATACAGAAATAAAATCAATTACTACCTTTTCCTTAATGAAAAATCTGTTTTAGAATAGAAAATAATAATAAGGACTCAAAAAGCCCTACTTCACCATGTTTTAATGTCTCATTTCACCCTCATAAATATCCCAGTGCTATTGAATAAGGTAAACATTATAAAATTCTTTTCATATTGAAGAAACCATCCCCAAGATCACAGAGCTAGGAAGCAGTCAAGTGAAGGCCTCATGAACCTTATCCTAATAGCTAAGTATACTTATTGTACTTCGCTGCTATCTCTCAATAATTGTCTTCTTCGTCATTAAATCTCAATATACGTAATTAAACACAGCAACAACAGGTAAAGTAGGATAATCAAAATGAAAACTCCAAAGTTTTATACTATCAGGCGTGAACCATTTAGAAAAATGCTTAGTCTGGTTTAGGTTAGGCCGAAATTTCATTCATTAACATCCCCTCAAAAAAGTGTCTTTCTATCTATCCCCCACAAGCCCAGGCATGTCTGCGATCACTCACAGAGCATTAACTGAGCCCTTACTACATGCTGGATGCTCTGTTGGAATCTGCAGTTACAAAAATGACTAAGACATGGTCCCTGGTCTTAACATACTTATAGTACATAACACAATATATAAATAAATACTACAATTTGATGTGAGAAATGCTATATAATTCAGGGTAGCCTGGGGACACAGGGCCAAGAGAATGGAATCTAGTAACTGTGAATAAGATTCACTGGCTCCTGCCAGTGATCATGGGAATATGTGGTCAGAGAAACGTAAGAAATAGCTCTATAGTACATCGATATGCACCAGGATCAACAAGTCAGAAAACATTTCAGAAATGAGCTTATGATTGATTTTTAGCCAGCCAGAAAACAGTAAAATCTACTTCTAATGGATTCTACCAATCGGCAGAGGAGTTTGGTATTTCCCATGAAAATGTGATTGTCATTAATAATTTAAATATGATGTAATAAACACCCCACATTTATGTATAAAAGGGGATTTAATTTTACTCTTCCACAATAAGAAACAGACAACTCACCTTGGGGTGGAAGGAACACAGAAAATAAATATGTAAATAACCATTGAAATGGCCACTTGAAAGGGAGAAGAGCAAAGCATCAATCCTAAAAACAAAGGATTTCAGTTGGGTTCAGTAAATTTTAATCCCGACTAATCAAACTGCTATATGTATGGCGTTACTTATTTCAATGTTAAAACATGTCAGAACTTGTGAGAATAGTTTTCTAAACATTTTATTCCTATTATTGCAAACTGTGAAAATGTACAAGCCAGGGCAAAATTATATCATTTTGGGATTCACTGTCAAACACTCACCGAAACTAAGAAACTTCTACATCCTCGATGTTACAGAAAATTTGCCAGGTGTGTTATAACATCTTGCATTAAATTATATCGTTTATCTAAGGGGGTTCTTAGAAAAGAACATTAAGCATTCAATAGTCCCAACATCATCCAAGCACAAAAATGAAAACCGATCAGAACTGCAAATGACAAAAGGATAACAATTTTTTACCTCATAAATTTCTGTGATATAATTCCTACAATTTCCGTTCATGCAGTGACTCCCAGCTAAAACTCATGCTCTTTACAAATGCATTATATCTCAACTATATATAGCAAGTAAAGATCTACAAATGAAAAACAGTTTAGCTTGTGAAAAAATACCCTGAAATATGAATAGTGACAGAGGCCATGGTTCTTTCATTATAACAACAAGTTCACTGATGACATGACATAATTTTCTCATCCCCACATTTCATCATGTCCACATTCCCTCTCTATGACCCGGGGCAGACACAGCCCCTCTGGCTATCAGTTTCCTCATTTGTAAAAAGAAAGGTGCTTGACAGGATGATCTCAAGATTCCTTTGAATTTTGACATTTCATATTTCTATGAATATACCACATACACTGCCTCCCCTGAGTACTGTGAATTATGTAAGTTCTAATATGGGAATAGAACATCATGTAAAATACAATAAATCACTTTTAAAAAAAGCCTACAAGAGAAAGAGAGGATACACAAGAAAACTTGTCTAAATAAAAATTATGAAGCCTAGCTTCATGAGTCAGGGCATGACTGGGTAACTTAAAAACTGATTTTTACAAGAGAATTAGAGCCTCAGTCAGGTGCTCGGGGTCTGGGGACCATTCATTGAAGCACTATGATTCCTTGTCAGTGCAATAAAAATGAAATGAGAGGAGGGGTTAGGCAGACCGTGAGGAAGATGGAGACATCTTCATGCCGATTTGTCCATCAATAGCTTTCACTTGTCTGTTCCATAACAGCCCCCTTCTCTCTCATCTTTTAATTCCCCCCACATATTTCTTTATCGTACTCCATTTTCCTTTTCTTCCTTTCCTTTTTTCTTCTCTTACTCTCCCCTCTCGCCTTTCAAACAGCAGGAAATGGTGCCAGGTCACTTGATACATGCCCTGGGATTACTTCTGTCCTGTAGCTAACCCGGACTCACCAGCAGGGCAGCCACGGCAACACAGAACTGTTGTGTGGCCCAGGGTCTGGTTAAGTGTGAAAATAGAGCATGTGCATTGGAGCTCCACTTCTTCCAAATATCCAACTAAGTTGCGGAGTATAAAAGGAGGATAAGAGGAAAGAAATGTCATCGATGTTATGAAAGCTAAAAAGAAATGTCATCAATGTTATGACCAGGTCATAACTGACTTACCAAAGCAGAAAAAAACTGAAACAAAAGCCCACAAGATGTGGGGATGGGGCTGATGACGAGAGAAACAAAGCTATCACTCCATCCAATACCATAAAGGCCCTGGAATCGGAGGCTCCAGAAAGTCCAGAAGGTGGCGTTCAAAACAAAGTTAGGTGAAATATTTGTAAGTCCTTTTGTCAACTCCAGTCCCTCTGCACAGAAGATGTGAGCATCGCTTTCTACAGAGAATAAAGCCAGGGACACCAGACATAGCTGAGGCCTAAGCAAGTTTCTATAAAATGAAAGCCTGCATGCTGAATGGGGAGCCCCTGGTCCCTTTCCCTGCTGGGCACTCAGACTTCAGCAGCCTAACATTCATCTCCCAGGCCGGAAATTAGAGGAATCTTCTCTGGAGAAACTGGCTGAAGGGTAACAACACACTGATATCATATGGATGTCTTCCCACCAAATAACCAAGTCTACCAGCTCACTTTACAGTAAAGCCACCGGTCAGTGAACTTTCCCACACTTCCTAAGCTTCCAAACAGCATGGCAGCACTATATTCTTTTTTTTTTTTTTTTAAGAATTTACTTATTTATTTGAGAGAGAGAGAGGAGAGTATGAGCAGGGGGGAGGGGCAGAGGAAGAGGGAGAAGGAGACTCCCCACTGAACAGGGAGCCCAACCAGGATAACCTAGGACCCTGAGATCATGACCTGAGCCAAAGAGAGATGCTTGACTGACTGAGCCACCCAGGCGTCCCAGTACCACATTCTTAATGTCTCACCAAATAGAAGAGATGAACTCAGAGGACACAGCAACAAGACACAAGTAGAAGATAACTTGAAGAACATTAATGCGCTCAGAAAGAGCTCCTAGCAATTAAAAAGGACAAGTGAGATAGAAATATCTCAATAAATAACTTCTAAGAGAAAGTTTGAGGAAATACTTAGAAAGTGAAAGAAGAAGAAGAAGAAGAAGAAGAAGAAGAAGAAGAAGAAGAAGAAGAAGAAGAAGAAGAAGAAGAAGAAGAAGGAGGAGGAGGGAAGGAAAGAAGGAAGGAAGGAAGGAAGGAAGGAAGGAAGGAAGGAAGGAAGGAAGGAAGGAAGAAAGAAAGAAAGAAAGAAAGAAAGAAAGAAAGAAAGAAAGAAAGAAAGAAAGAAAGAAAAGAGGAAAGGTCATCATGACATAAGAGCATTCATTCAGGAGGTTTAACTTTCAAATTTTGAAGTCTCAAAAAGAAAATAAAGAGAAGCCATTATCAAAGAAAGAAAAATATTTCTGAGAACTAAAGAACATGAGTTTTTGAGTTGAACATACCAATTGCCTAGCCGAAAGAAAAAAGTAGGAAGAGAAATGGAGAAGACCTACCTAAAGGAACATTAAAATAAATTTTAAAACACTTAAGAGTGAAAACAGATTGCAGAAAAAGGATTAGGGCTCAGAACAGCTTCAGGATTCCCAGTGGCAGTACCACTTGTCAGAAGAAAACAGAGCAATCCCTTCAAAATGCTGAGGAAACTTGAGTTTTATTTTAGACAAACATAAAATCACCTGAACTATAAATCAAGTGTGTGGGTAAAACAGTCTATTTTGGACATGCAGAAATCTCAAAAAAAAAAAAAAGACACACACACAAAACAAAACAAAAAACAAAAAACTTACTTCCCATGCACCCTTCCTAGGAAGCTTCTGGGAGGATATATACTAATAAGGACAAAAGAAGAAAGAGGAAGATTTAAAGTCCAGATAACAGGTACTCTAACACAGGAAAGGTAGAGGAATTTCTCCAAGTTATGATGAAGAAAGGTCAGAGTTAACAGCCATACAACTGGTCTACAGATCATCCAATCCAGATTAGAGCAAAAAGATGGAAGACTCCAGAAGTATCTCCAAAAAAAAAAAAAAGAAGCAGAATTGATGTGTTTGGATGTTCAGAAAGGATATGTACAGTTCTGCTAGAGTTTGAGGATGAATTTATAATAAATATATAGAAAGCCAAGAGTATGACAAAGCAAGGAATTATTAATTCCAGGAAAAACAACATATGTGTAAAAAGAGACCAGGTTACTTTAGTACCCTATCTAGATGAATTGTGACATCATGTGCACAGTCACGATGACATAAACATTGAATATTGATTGGACCAAAATTGTGAAACAATCCTACCGGAAGAATTAGAGAAGTGTATGTGTTTCTACATGCACACACACGTGCAATTTGTGTATTGGGGGTGGGACATTAAGTCAGCAGCTTCCATACTAGGAGGACAATAAAATGACAACTAAAAAATCAGGATAGCCACATAAACATGTTCGATGGAGGGGTGTCTGCGTGGCTTAGTCAGTTAAGCAGCCAGCTCTTGATTTTGGCTCAAGTCATGGTCACAGGGCTCTGGGGTCGAGCCCCACATCAGGCCCTAAGCTCAGCGGGAAGTCTGCTTGAGGATCCTCTCTGTCTCTCTCCCTCTACCCCTCCACCCGTTCTCTCTCTAAAATAAATAAATTTAAAATATGTTCTATGGAAATATGGAGATGAATACAAGAAAAACCACAAAAGGAGTTGAAAACAAATCTTCCGGAAGATCAAGATTCAAAAGTGGGAGGGTGGGGTTGCACTACATATGATATCACATGGATAAAATACATACTTAGGGCTCTCTCTGCTCTTTAAGGTCATAAAGTAGGAAGAACAAAGTTTGAAGATGGCAAGAGGATTTAAATCCTACCTGTTAAGGGAAGCATTTTCTATAACTGGGTTTCTCTTAAAAACATTTCTGCATCTTTATACCTAGGCCTGTGTCATCTTACTTACTTGGGGGTTTCCTTGTTTTGTTTGCTTTTGGTGACATAACAAATGCTTGTTTCATCTTCTCAGGACCAAAACCCAGACAATAATGTATACTGACAAAAATAGTCACTAATGAGAACAATGTGACAAGCCAGGAGGCCAGGGTTTAAAGCACCAGCTTCCACCTCAGCCAAAGCTAACCTATCCCTAAGTTGTTTCAAATTCTTAGATTCCAAAGATTCTTAGCAGATACAGGAGTAACTGTTTTCAATGACATAAAGGACCTATCATTTAAACAAAACCACAAATTAACACTGTATCTGGATACTATTTGCAATTTAATATGTTTGTTGTTATGATAAAGAAAACAAGTTCTCTCACAAAAGGACATAATTATCACCTATGTGATCTTATTTGACTATTTCGAGGACCACAGAGGAATGGAACTCTATGTCCAAAGTGGCCAGAGTGTAGAGGGGAGCAGAGGAAGACCCAGGGGTGGCTATTTGTAGCTGTGGGCATTGGTGGAGGTTACACTAGTATTCCAGCTAGCATATCAGCTACATGAGTTTACAGTAATGTTGGCAGGTGTTCAACAGCATTTCATAAGAGAAAGGGGTAGGAATGAAAATTATGCTAGTGGTTGTCCTCCAAACCCCTCTTAATAGGGCTTGAAGCCCTGGAAAGGATGATTTCAGGAAGGCATGAGAAAGTATGAAGGAGGGGCGCCTGGGTGGCTCAGTAGGTTAAGCATCCAACTCTTGCTATTGGCTCCGGTCTTGATCTCAGGGTCTTGATCTCAGGGTCATGAGTTCAAGCCCTGTTCTGGGCTCCACACTGGGCATAGAGACTACTTAAAAAAAAGAGGGGGGGGGTGCCCGGGTTGCTCAGTTGGTTAAGCATCTGCCTTTGGCTCTGGTCATGATCTCAGGGTCCTGGGATCCAACCCTGCACCCTGTGTCCAGCTCCCTGCTCAGCGGTAGTCTACTTCTCCCCCTGCTTGTACTCTCTTGCGCTCTTCCTCTCTTTCAAATAAATAAATAAAAATCTTTTAAAAAAGAAAAGAAAAGAACAAAGAAGGAAAATATGAAGGCGCTTCCTGGCAAAATTTTAGCCAAGCTATCCAGAACTGAAACTTGATGAATGCTATCTAGGAAATAAATCGCAGAGTTCAATAAGCTGTGGCTCAAATACATGTACGTGGGTTTTTAAAATATATGCTACACACTGAAGCACTGGGGTATTAATCTGTACCTCACAGTTCTTCAGAAGAGATTTGCAGTGATTTCTTTTCCAAGGACAATGGGCTACCTACCTTTAGACTACACGGTGAATGAAGAGGCCCCTCTCCCTAGCACTCACACAGGATAAACGCAGATCAAAAATCAGCAACAGGGAGAAATGTCTGAGGCTAAGACTGCGCCAGGCATGGGGCATGAGAAACCAGACCCTGATTTTCAGAGAATCTGAGTTCTAAGGGGTGAAATAAATAAAAGGTACTGGATTCATAAGTCATTCCTTCATTTTAATCCCAAATAATAAATATTCATTTTAAATCTCATGGATTTTATACCAACACGACTTGGGCATAAAATCAGGAACAATCATGTAACTCAAAAATATAACCCAAAAGTGTTAAATTCTTTCCCTGCATTAAGTCACTGTACAACAGGGATTATACTGTGTAATCCTTCTGGGTCTCACGAGTGTCCCAGATACAGTGATTTAGTGAAATCAGGTTGTTACACCGTTTTCTGGTAACAGGCTTTTCTCACTCTCTACCAACCAAGATCCACAATCCTTCCTCTTTTCCTCCCTCCCTCCCTCCCTTCCTTCCTTCCTTCCTTCCTTCCTTTTTTTGTCCTAGTGAATTCACATTTGTGTATCTTTTTTTTTTTTTTAAGAAAAAAAAAAATCACTAATCTTCTTAGACATTGATGGTGCCAGTGTGAGAACCAGGTTCTTATCGGGCTCTAATTGGACGCAGCATTGTGCAAAGGAAATTAATGAACATGGGAGCCTCTCAGAGTTTACAGTTTATGTGAGAAGTTTAATGAGGAAAAAGAGGTCAACGCATTTCATAAGGACCAAAACCATACAAATAAATATTACTTCACAGTGTTCTGAAAGCAAGTCTCTGTCTGTGGACTCAGGTAGGAAAGATCACAATTTATGTGAGAAAAGGAAAAAAGTGGGCAAAGAGGAGAGAGGGGAGGAAAGAAAAGAGGCATCAAGCGTTTGAATGAAAAGGAGACGGTTCTTAATAACCAGGTGGTATGTGACACAGAACAGCAAGATCTCAAACACAGGAACTGTGGCTTTCTGTCTTACATTTATTATTATCAAGCATGAAAAATATCCAAAAATAACACTTGGTTTGTCATTTTTAGAGCTCGTCACATACATTTTGTCTATTTTTCTGCAGAATGGTTAGCATTCAATTTATTTTTGCATGGGTGCTGGCACACAACATGGGCATAAAACTGTGAAAAATCAAATAGCTCAAAAAGTGTAGGTGGGCTTCTGCAAAATTTGTGCTGAATGAATTTTTAGAAAGCAGAGTGTGGTACTAGAATTGCTGCACATGTGTTCTATTATTAAATATCTAACTCTTCCAAATTGGGAAGGATAATAACAAGCAATCTTGTGGAAGAGCTGAAGACCTAAACAGTACAATTCTGAAACCAAAATAAAACCGTTTTGGTTTTTTGTTTTGTTGGTTTTTTGTTTTTTTTTTTTTTACTTTTATAATATCGTGGCATCACAGCATGAAAACAGAGCAACATTGACAGGGGAAAAAAAAGCCTGGAGAGCACTGCCCATCACCTTACCATCCTTGCATTACAAAAATTGATGATTTATTTTAGTCTTTATCCACGTAAATCCATAATTATCAGTTTTTACAAATTTGCATCTAACTCTTGTATTTGGCTTTCCATGGAGCATTGTGCCGTTAGCATTCCTCCACGCTATTTCAAGAGAGGCAGCAGAAAGAACACCAATTTGTGAGCAAGAAGATGTGGTATCAGCGTTAGCACGCATTAGTTCCCTGGATAGTCACGACAGTCATCATTTTCTTAGCTATCCATTTCCCCATGGAACCGACATAACCAATTTTACTTACTCTTCTTGTTCTGGGACATTTAGGTCACCAATATTTCGTAGGTCTAAATAACACTGTAATACAGACTTCCTTGATATAGCTCTTTTCATCTTTTGAAGAATATTCTTGATATAACTTCATGGCAAGGTAAACATATTTATATATGCTTTATACCTTTTGGTACATATGACCAAATTGTTTTCCAAAAGATTCATGCCAACATATACTGTTACTAGAAATATATGATTGCACAGTAGCCTTGCCAGTATTGAACACTATATTTAATGTTTTGCTAATAAAATAGCTGTAAAAGGATATCTTGCTATACTACTGATGTTGTGTTATCTTTATTATATTTTATAATTAGTAGTTGTCAGGAATCCAGAAAATTAATAAAATTTTATATTATGACCCATAGTCCAATAAAGGACTATAGATATAATTTCACTTAGTGTTTCACCCAGAGAGAACTTTTTGATAATTAAATCACTGATTAGCCTTGACTCCTCATTGTGCTTAATTGCCCTCATTCAGTGCATTACTAAGCCTTGCTGTCTCAAGCCCCAAATCCTTCTTCAGCCTGCCTACTCCTCTCTCTCCCCTTAGTTCAAGCCCTACTTAGTCCTCACCTGGATTACAATATCCAGTATCTCCACTTCCAGTTCAATGGTTGGCATTGTGTGTGGTCTAAAATATCAGTTGGAATATGGGTGTTACTCCTCTGCATATATACGCCAATAACGTGCTTTTTTTTTTTTTTCCAGGACAAAATCTGAACTTTGTGACATAGCACACAAGGCTCTTCACAGTCTAGCTCAGTCTTTAGTCTTCTGTCTTACCATAAACTCCGCACCCATTCAACATCCAAACGCTACCCTGTTATAGCCTTTACCTAGATGACCACCATCTTGCAAGACTCATCTCAGGGGTCTACTCCTCTAGAAGACTTCCCTAACTCCACATCCTGCCGGTACTGATTGGTCATTCATAATTTCATCAGCAGACTGGAAACCTCTAGTTGGAGCATGTATTCCACTGTATTGTGGTTGCCTATTTAGCTGCTGATTTTCCCAATCTAGCCTATTGGCTCCTTAAGGTTAAGATGTGCCTTTGAGGGATCCCTCCTACATTGTTGGTGGGAATGCAAGTTGGTACAGCCACTCTGGAAAACAGTGTGGAGGTCCCTTAAAAAGTTAAAAATTGAGCTACCCTATGACCCAGCCATTGCACTACTGGGTGTTTACCCCAAAGATACAGACGTAGTAAAGAGAAGGGCCATATGCACCCCAATGTTCATAGCAGCAATGTCCACAATAGCTAAATCGTGGAAGGAGCCGAGATGCCCTTCAACAGATGACTGGATTAAGAAGTTGTGGTCCATATATACAATGGAATATTACTCAGCTATCAGAAAGAACGAGTTCTCAACATTTGCTACAACATGGATGGCACTGGAGGAGATAATGCTAAGTGAAATAAGTCAAGCAGAGAAAGACAACTATCATATGATTTCTCTCATCTATGGAACGTAAGAACTAGGATGATCGGTAGGGGAAGAAAGGGATAAAGAAAGGGGGGTAATCAGAAGGGGGAATGAAACATGAGAGGCTATGGACTATGAGAAACAAACTGAGGGCCTCAGAGGGGAGGGGGTGGGGGAATGGGATAGGCCGGTGATGGGTAGTAAGGAGGGCACGTATTGCATGGTGCACTGGGTGTTATACACAACTAATGAATCATCAAGCCTTACATCGGAAACCGGGGATGTACTGTATGGTGACTAACATAATATAATAAAAAATCATTATAATAAAAAAAAAAGATGTGCCTTTGAGTGAGTGTGCAAGATGGATATGTGAGTAATGGTTTCTGTGAAACCACGGAAGAATGCTGGAAAGATCCTTCAATGGACAAGCATAATGGAACAGACTGCCTTATGAACCAGCAGTTTCAAGAGGAAAAGTTAAACAAATTGCAGAAGTTACTTATTCTTTTAAGAGGTTTGCCTGGTTCTGGGAAAACAATGTTGTCGCAAATTCTGCTTGGTCAGAGTCGTAATGGCATTGTGTTCAGCACAGATAACTATTTTCACCATCAAGATGGGTACAGGTATAATTTTAATCAACTAGGTGATGTCCATGACTGGAACCAGAACAGAGCAAAACAAACTATCAATCAGGGGAGATCTCCAGTTATAATAGACAGCACTAATACACAAGCTTAGGAAATGAAACCATATGTGGAAATGGCCATAGGAAAAGGGTACAGAGTACAGTTTCATGAACCTGAAAACTGGTGGAAATTTGATCCTGAAGAATTAGAAAAGAGGAATAAACATGGTGTATCTTGAAAGAAGATTGCTCAGATGTTGGATCATTATGAATATGATATGTCCTCCATCTCTAATGTAATGAATTCAGTGGAACCACCACACAAAATCACACAAAGACCTCCTCATTCACAGGGGAGACAGAGGTGGGGAGGCTCCCTGGGCTCACATAATCAAGTTTCTGTTACAAATAATCATTACACTGGCTATTTTCAGCTAACACATTTGTTGCTTGCCCTTGAAAAAAATTAGTGAGCCTAACTTGAAGCTTAAATAATTTCAAATGGAAAAAAAAAAAAAAAAGAATGTTCCCAGCAAGTTGTTTAAGTCCTAAAGTGTAAATAAAACTTACATAAAATTGTTAAAAAAAAAAAAAAAGTTGTGCCTTTAAGGGAATCCTCAGTGCCCTGCAAAAAGCGAATTGTTAGTGATGGTGAATAAAAGTCTGGTAGATGAATAAATAAAGGAATGAATGGTCCAGGCTTTGCTCAATGCCTTCTAGTGAAGGTACCTACCAAACTTCCCATACTATTGGTTGTGACCTTTAAAAACCAGAGAGCTACTATTAAGTTTCTGCAGCATATGACAGGGCAAATGGTCTATTAAATGTACAAGATGCTGCTAAAGTATTTGGTGGCCTGAAACATACATGAAATAGGTTATTTTGAGTGATTTACTAAAGAGAATATTGAACATTATCTTTGTCATGTGCATTAAATGTGAAGTCCACCCTAATAATAGACACATAGTAGAGAAAAACCAAAAGAGAAAGAAAGAAAAGAAAAGAAAAGAAAAGAAAAGAAAAGAAAAGAAAAGAAAAGAAAAGAAAAGAAAAGAAAAGCCTTCAAGGAAAAATTGAATTTAAGGGAGTGCAGAGCCTCAGGTGCAATCTGGCTGTCTCAGAGGGTCCTCCGGCAGATCAGGAAAAGCTGTCTGAAGGAAGCAAGTCTAAAAGGAGGCTGCCCAGAGGCAAAGGTGTTGACACACTTAATGCGCTCTGGCAGTTGTTTTCACACATACTCACAATGGAAGAAGGAGTTGAAGCAAAAGAAACAGAAAAAGAGGAACATGACCAATTGTATTTGTGTAAAGGAAGAAGTAAACAAGAGGAGTGAAGACATACCATATCCTATTTATTCTATAAGCATGAAGGCAACAATTAAAAAATAAGATGGTCCAATATTAAGGTGATGTAATTACTATGTTGCCTAACTGGAAAGGAAATACTACCTTTTGCACTCTAGTGCTGCCCAATAGAACTTTCTGCACCAATGGTTGTGTTCTATTGCTGCACTGCCTGATACAGGAGCCACTAGCAACATGTGGCAGCTGAGCACCTGAAATGTAGCTAGTGTGACTGAGCAATGCTGTTTTTCATTGTATGTGATTTTAACTCAAATTTAAATAGCCACACATAGCTAATGCCCTTTAGGGTGGGCAAATTCTACACCCCTACAGCTTGAAAAAATAAGAAATCTTTTTTTTTTTAAAGATTTTATTTATTCATTTATTTGAGAGAGAGTGGGGAGAGGAGTAGAGGGAGAGGGACAAGCAGACTCTGTGCTCAGCATGGAACCTGATGCGGAGCTCGATCCCACAACCCCAAGATCATGACCTGAGCTGAAACCAAGAGTTGTACGCTCAACCAACTAAGCCACCCAGGTGCCCTGAAAAAATAAGAAATCTTTTAAATTTAAGGCAGAAGAGGACTTAAGGGACAAGTTAATTTGTTTGGGAGATAATTAAATAATACTTTCATTGGTCTTTATCATTTGTAATGTACTTTCATATTTTTTGTTTAACAAGAGTATAGAAGCTGAAGATGAATGTGGATTCTCTATCAACAGAAGCACTAAGAAAGGAATTAGAGCCCTGTGTCCTCACCTACATAGAATGTGGCTCCTGTGGAACAAAGACCCTACTGAGGCTTGCTGGACAGGCAGAGATAATAGTGATTAGGAATACATACTCTACAGCCAGACTGCCCATGCTCAAAACCCAGTTCTGTTTTACCGGCTGGATGACCTTCGTCAAATTACTTAACTTCTCTGTGCCTATTTTTCCTCCTCAACTTAATGGAAACACTAATAGTATTGACCTCACAGGATTGATACAAGTTAACACATGCAAAATGTTTAGAACAGTGCCAGGCATACATAGTAAATAAATTGCTCATAATGGATTAACAATTCACCCAGGGACCAGGGATCAGTAGTCCCCCAAGCACATGAAGAAACCTCTTTTGGAAGGACACGCTGCTCTGGTCTTGACTGGTCCTTCTTATCACTCTGAATATGTCTTTGCCTCATGAGTATCAGATGAGGTCTCAGATGAGGTCTCAGACAAGGGAAAGCACAATATTAAACAAATGATAACAGATAGTCTTCAACCAAGTTTTCACCTCCTCCTGATAATCCAGTTCCATCACCCTATTAGCCTAATTATTCTATCTAGTTTGCATGGCCACTTTGCCTTCCAAATTCTAAGAGGTTACAAATGATAATTAAAATTATGAGCTGATAATTCCTGTCAATTATTAAATGTTTTCATGTGAATAGAGCATTATAAATGACATTCATAGTCAGAATTCTTGAAGGACCCTGACTTTTCAACTTGCAACTGGGGTGTGCCCTGTACTCCTAATCTTGTTCTTGATTATACCCTAGCCTGTTTCTGAACTTTCTCTACTTTTCCAAGCCTTCACTGTCCCCATCTATCTGTCACTCATATACCCCTCACCTCTCTTTCTCCTCTCTCCAGCCAGCTCCTTGCTTGGTGTAGGTGGTTAGAAGCTTTAAAGTTTTCTGGAAAGCTCTCCAGAGGAGTGGAATAATGTGTCTGTAAGGAGAGCTGATGTTGAACACATCAGAATGGAGGTGAAATTTAGAATACCTAAGAAAGTAAGGCATTAAACTGGAGAATAATCAAAATGTATAAATAAATAAATAACAATTTTCAGGAGTGATGCGAAATAAATTAAGGATTTTCAAAGTATTACAGAGCTAACAAGCCACAGCATATGACAAGGGTTCCTATATAATTGCTAGGAAGGAAAATGCAAGAATACTTTCTATTCTTCTCCAAACAACAAATTCAATGATGTGCTTTGAATCAACAGAAGAAACCACTCAGGTTGTGAAGATGCTATGAAAAACGGTCATCTCCAGGGGCTTTATGAATTAATCCTTACCTGAGGCATGCTTTTGCATGCTCAGTGTGAATTATTCTTTGTAAAATTATACTGAGCAGAATAGAAAATACAGCTTGTAACTAGCTTAACAAACAACAGATTAATAGCATTTCATGTCAGCCATAGATAACTGAAAAGTCAAAAGCCCAAATATATATTTATCAAGACTTCATAAAATATTTGTTTTAAATAGAAGGAACCACGTTCTGCCCTTCACTTTTTGCACTTGGAAAACACTGGTGATTATCCTAATAATTTCAGAGGGCAGAAGTCTCTCCAGGACACTAGAATAATATGTCTTCACAATTCTTCATTTTCCAGTTTGAAATTGAAAAACTCATAAGAAAGAAAACAGTCTCCTGCAACAATCTGAGTTACTAATGAGTCCATTGCTTTTCAGACAATCTTGTGCAATATGTAGACAAATGCTTCAGCCAGCACTGTTTAGTGACATCAGCTCACACTGCAATACATTATCCCCTGATGTGTGTAATAAATTACAGATACTTAATAATTTATCATGGTTGCTTTGAGAGCATCACACAGCACTTAGCATCTAACTCAACAGAAAATAACTATTGACCTCCTCACAGCAAATTCCAAAGACCTCATTTTTATACTCACTTGGTTAACATTCCTTTTAACCCTCTTCTTTAATTTCTCCTCTAAATTTTAAAATAGCATCTTATTTGGAAAGAAACTGTGGGATTATCTAGGGTCAACCCTCCCAATGTAGTACTCTCTCCGGCATCTCCAACAGATAGCTATAAACAAGTTTTCCAACTTCCTCAGCATCTCTGAAGCACTATTCTGTTTGTCCACTGGTAGGTCAGTTACTTTGCCTGGTTTGGCTTTATTGTGAATCTTTCCTTAAGAATCTGTTACGTTCACTGCAGCATTTGGACTTTTAAAAGCAGTGGAAATCCAAAGTATGTAAAGGTTAATATTCCTCAGTGCTAACACCACAGACTGGAAGGTAAGAAAGTCAATCAATGAACAAGCTGTTTATCCTTAGTTAATACCGAATCCAGGGTGCAGTTTTAGCTGACAAACTAAAGTCAAGGTTGGCATCACACAGAGCGAATCACAGAAAACTAATAAGGAATTAATATAGTATCTGTTATTAGGAAATCTTTTTCAGCATTCACAGTTGGTCAACCCACTGGAAGAATTATAAAGAAAAGGCAGAGCTCTTCCCCTTGAGGAGTACATGATCTAGCGGGGGACATAACAGCGTGTATATAAAGGTGGATTATTGAGTTCAAAGTATATTACGTAAATAGCAGGCAAGAGTGCCTGGAGACTTACAATGTCGTTTAATAAATTGAGTTAATCAAAGAAGCTTTTCTTGAAGAGGTATAGGTCTTAAAAATTAGAACATATTTTTAAAAAGAATGAGAAAGCCCTGTGTCTAGAAAGGAATGGATATTATCAGGTCACATAATGAAGAAAAATTCAAAAGGACTATCAAAAATGAATCTGTACAATTCAGATTAGGCAAGGAGGAGAGGAAGCGAGAAATCCTGCAAATGTTTGAAACTAGATCTGCTATAAAATGAAGTATAGAAAGAGTCCAGGTTCTGGAGTTGTATAATATCTAAAAAGAATAAATGAAGAGGTCTGTCACAATTCTGGGAACCCCTTTTTCTATCCAGAAAAGGGTTAGAGCCAGGATGAGAATAATTCTGATCATGAAAAGCCCAAGATTCTTTCCCTAAGGAACCATGTCCTGTGATCTCAGAGAAAGACCCATTCTCCCATGGTTGCAAGGATGAAGCCCTCAGAATCATACCTAGACACCAAGCTGGACACCAAGTACAGCTGCAGTATGGATTAGCTCCCAGCAGGATGCAATCAGTGGAAACATACTTCTCTACCTCTTCTCAAGAAAACATTGTAAAAGGGACAGACTTCAAAAGCTTTTAAATGAAAGAAAGTAGAGGGTTCAATTAAGTTGTATACGATCATAGGTGCTAAGGGCAATGCAGGAAAATACAGATCCTCCTCACTTACAATGAAGTTACATCTCAATAAACACATCACATGTTGAAAATATCTTAAGTCAAAATGCATTTAATAGACCCAACCTGCTGAACATCGTAGCTTAGCCCAGCCTACCTTAAATATGCTCAGCTTATATTAGTCTATAGTTGGGCAAAATCATCTAACACAAATCCTGTTTTATAATAAAGTGTTGACTATCTCATGTAATTTATTGAATACTCTACTGAAAATGAAAAACAGAACAGTATGGGTACAGAATGGTCGTAAGAGTACTGGTTGTTCCTCAAGACTGTACGGCTAACTGGGAGCTGTGGCTCACTGCTGCTGCCCAGCATCATAAGAGATACACTATGGCATATCACTAGCCTAGGAAAATCTCAAAATTCAAGATTCAAAGCATGGCTTCCACTGAATGTATTTTGCTTTTGCACCATTGCAAAGTCAAAAATCATATGTCAAACTGTTGTAGGTCAGGGACTGTCTGTAGTGCATCCTGAAATATAGTTAAGAGAATAGAGATTAATGATTGGATTGAGGTGATTTGGAAATCACTCTAGTAGTAGAAGCACAGCTGAACACACCAAGGTCTTTCACCTGGCCAGTTTCTCTTCTGTTCACACCTAAGTGGTGACTTTCAACCATTCTTCTTGTGTTCTTCTCTAAATCCACATCCCTTACTACTCCTAGTTAGCATCCTCTTCTTTCTGAATACTTATCATGGTTTACAGGTTGATAAACGTGTACATGCTGGCTGATGATGTAAGAAGACAGTGTGGAAGCCAAGACACTGTTCTGTGGAGATAGTTGTTATGGTTCAGACTTTGGTTCCAACACTTGGTAGTTGTAAATAAATACATTTCATTCCTCATAATGGTTACCGTAAGGATGAGGAGCTAGTATATGCTACGGTGGCAGAGCAATGTCTGGCATGTAATAACTCTTTGATAAATATGGAGTCACCCCCACTGGATTCATGAGAGCAGGGAACTTGTCTATTTTATCCATTACTACTTCTCTGGGACACTGCACAGTGTTTGGGATACAGGAGTTCTTTAGTGCATATATGTGGAATGAATGAATAAAAAAGTCATTCTAGCCTTTGTTACTCATTAAGTCTTTGATATGTATATATCCATAAATGTTCATTCTGTCCCCCTTGTTCTCAAGTACTAGGGGCAAGACATTATTCCCTTTGTGTGATGATCATACCTACACTTAACCAAGCACTTTCCCAATACTTGAGAAGCCAAATTTAGAGAAATGTGGGTGGCGGCAAAATCCCTCAGAGTTCTCAACTATGCTATCAAAATGCTTCTATGTTATAAATGTATAAAAAATTCATAACTCTAGTATACGTTTAAGAAAGGCAAAGAAATGTTCAATCCCTCTAACTAATAAACTGAGGGTCTTTGGGCCACAAAATGTAATTATTTAGCCCTGCTCTAAATCATTCATAAAAAATGTTTAGTGATGGGTCTCCGTAGCATGCTTGTGACTTTTTAAAATTGATTTTGATAATGGTATACACAGAGGTTAAACCGCTGAGTTAAAAATGAACATGCCAGTAATTTCTAGGCCGGAGAAAGTAGCAACACCAAAAAATTTGAAAGGTAAATAAATAAAATATATCTTCAATTGACTGGAGGTATTAAAGTCAACAGACCACTAAATAATATGAGGTTATTCTTGAGGGTCAGGTATAGAAATCTCAAGTCCCTTGTGCCTGTAGTTAGGGTCAAGAAGGAGGCAATTACACTTACATGAGCCAAACAAGACATGGGAAGAGAAAAGAACTGGTTGGACTGGATCTATAAGTCAACTTTTCGGTATGATTCGTAGGCTTCTGAGAGAGCCTTGGGCTTCACAATAGCCAAGATATGGAAGCAACCTAAATATCCATCAGTGAATAAACATAGATACACACACACACATACACACACACACACAGTGGAATATTATTCAACCTTATAAAAGGAAGAAATCCTGCCATTTGTGAATACATGGATAAACCTGGAGAACATCACATTAAGTGATATAAGCCAGTCACAGAAAGACAAATACTGCATGATCTCACATATGTATGGAAACTAAAATAGTCAAACTCACAGAAACAGAGGGTAGAATGCTGGTTGCAAGGGGCTGGGAATAGGAGGAAATGGGGAGATGGTGGTCAAAGGGTACAAAGTTTCAGTTATACAAAATAAGTTCTGCAGATCTAATGTACAGCAATGTGACTATAGCTAATACTGCACTGTACACTTGAAATTTGCTAGGAGGGCGATCTCAAGTGTTCTGACTACAAAAGAAGAAGAAGGAGGAGGAGGAGAAGGGGGAGAAGAAGAAAAAGAAAAGGAGGAAGGAGGAGGAAGAGAAGAAAGAGGAGGAGCCAGAGAAGGAAGGGAAAGAGGAGGAAGAGAAAGAGGAGGAGGGGAGGAGGGGGAGGAGGAGAAGGAGGAGGATGGGAGGGAGGGGGGAGGGGAGGAGGAGGAGGAGAAGAAAAAGGAGGAAAAGGAGAAGAAGAAGAAAATGGTAACTATGTGAGGTGATATGTTAATTAGCTTGATTGTGGTAACTATTTCACAATGTATATGTATGTACATCAAAACACCAAGCTGCACACCTTAAATACGTAGTTTTCATTTTTTTCATTTTACACATAATTTTTATTTGTCAATTATACCTCAGTAAAGCTGAAAAAATAAAAAATAAAATAAGGTATAATGAAAAAATATATCCCTCAACTCAAATCCCACAATCAGAGCTCAATTTCTCTGACGAAGAAATTCTGTGTTCTTCAAAGTGAAAAACTTTTTGACTCCATGGAGGTTTGGAGCCATGTGCCAAAAGATTGCACAAAGCCACAGGATAAACATGGCTTATCTACCTGCAAATTAAGTTTTCCTTGAAGATTTGAGGCAGAGAGAGACAAATGTTTTAACTGATAGTAATTTAAATTATTTGTTTATTTAAACAAGTGGATAAATTGTGCTGTAAAATGCAAGATTTGCATGCCTGTTAAAAACAAAACAGGAAACTACAAAGAAGCATTATGCTTGTGGCAAATCGTCTTAAGCTACACGGCAGTTTGTGCTGAAGAGGGACACTTCATTGGGAAAGACTGAGAAAGAAGAGGGAAAGGAAGAGAAGCCATATAGGCAAAGTTCACAATCTAGCTGAGACCCAACCCTGCTCAGGAGCAAGGGAATCTGGGAAACCCAGACACACTGGAAATAGGAATCCTCATTACCCAAGCAAGGAAGGCAGCAACTAAAACTGACAAAACACTGGCAATGTATGTCATCAGAGCCAAGAAGAGTGGTGTGGGAATGGAGACGAGAATAATGCAAGGTTTGGGTAGGACAAAGGTCAGAGCATCAGAACTACATCTACTTGTTGACTCAGTGAATGGAGGGCAAAGCAAAGGCACACACATGCACACTCTTACAGATTCAGAGTGAATTCTGACAACTGTGTATGTAGAGGAGGAAAACAGAATTCAATCAGGTTCAAGAGGAAATTGCTTACAGGTGTCCAGATGGACTTACCATATCAGCAAACAATACCTGCGTGTCACTTCCAAACTATGTTTTCCAATGTACTGACTTTCTAGGAACTATGACTCTGGTGTTTTCCTTTTCCTTTCAGCTGAAATAAATCATTTTCCCCAAAATAAATGTAGAAAGCAGTTTTGTCTACAAGTTCAGTGTTTTCAGGGGCAACAGAGATTCAGACTGCGTAAGCTGGCCACCCAGCTCATCATTTTTACATCTTCATGCAACAGAATATAAGCATGGTTGCTTTCGAGCATACATGACTACTACCAAGTCTGAATTACTCTTGCAACAAAGTCAGCATTAGGAAAAGATGAACATCAGTCAGTCGGTTAAAAATCTGCTTTCAACTCAGGTCATGGTCTCAGGGTCCTGGGATCGAGCCCCGCACTGAGCCCCACATCAGGCTCCCTGCTCAGTAGGGGTTCTGCTTTTCTCCTTCTCCCTCTGCCCCTACCCCAGGCTCATGCTCGCTCTCTCTCTCTATCAAATAAATACATAAAATCTTTTAAAAAATAAGAAAAGATAAACACACACACATACACACATCTAAATCATGCTGTTATAGTTATGACCACACCTTTCCAGACACATGAATAAGTTTCAGTGCTGGAATTACAACGTGTTTGGCTGAAAGGAACTCAACAAATGATGGATATTTGAACTTAAAACAGTTGATGTAATGAGCACTGGATGTTACATGCAACTGATGAATCACTAAACTCTACCTTGAAATGAATAATACACTATATGTTAACTAACTTGAATTTAAATTTTAAAAAAACCCAGTTGATCACTTGTCCTATGATATTTTTTCTTAACACTCAGTTCACATTATATTTGTAAAAACACAGAGAGCTAAATGAGCAACAAGACCAGGAGGACACTATTCTTTCCTATCATTTTCCATGATGGATAGGTTCCTCATGAAGGAGAAAGTATCTAAGAGCATGCCAGAAGTCCCGCCATGTTTTAATCTCATTTCATAATTATTCAGCAGGATTGTGGTAGAGACTCTCTGACTCTCTAGGATCCACATTTTCCTTGTCCTGCTCATTGTAGAATCCCCTGAATTTTATTTAGGGGAATCTTGTTCCTATCCTCCTTAGCCCCAGGTTTCCAAATCTTCTCCTATTTTTACATATCCTAGAGGCAGGCATTTAAAACATAAAGGAAATCTCAACTCATCTCATATTTTAAAGGAGAAGAACTTTATTTCTGGCCAGTGGCACCCAAACAGAGTCTTAAAGTGTATTTTGTTTTATACAGTTGATAACACTGCACTGTATAATTGAAATTTGCTAAGAGAGTAGAACTTAAATGCTCTCACTGAAATGTGAGATAAAAAAGATAAATATGTGAGGTGATGGATGTACTAATTAACCACATGGAAGAAATCTTTTTATAATGTGTGTGTGTATCTGTATGTAATATATAATATATATAAATATATATATAAAATATATATATATAAAATCACCATGATGTACACTTAAAATATAATTTCATATGTTGATTATACCTCAATAAAGTTGAAAAAAATTTTAAGATTTTATTTATTTATTTTATTTTGAGAGAGAGAGAAAAAAAGAGAGAGCGCGGGGGTGGGGTGGGGCAGAAGGAGAGTCAGAGAATCTCAAGCAGGCTCCACATTGAGCATAGAACTGGACTCAGGACTCAATCTCATGACCCTGAGAACATGACCTGAGCCGAAACCAAGAGTCAGATGCTTTACCGACTGAGCCACCCAAGCACCCCTAAAGTTGAAATTTTTAAAAAGTATATTTTGTTTTATACATGTTACATATTTGTATTCAAAAAGCAGAATTCTTAAAAAAAAAAAATCCAGAAAAAAATAGCAGCCACCCTGTTAGAAACTACCATCCCATCCTTCCCCCTCTCCCAGCCTCCTTCACATCTACATAGGATTAAGTTTTTGGCCAATGAGTTGTAACCGGGAAGGATCCTGTAACTCCTGTTCATGTTTCCATAAGGACATTGTTTACCTCCACTTTGTGTCCCACTCTCCCACATCTTGCAGTCGACTATATGGACTAATGGTGTGTGCTGGCTTCGGTGTTGAAGCTGAAGGCAACCCCTTGGGACAGGGCAGAGTAACAAATAGAACTACCCAGGTTTTTCCAGGATATTGTAGAGCAGACATGCTCACCAATCCTGGACCACCTGCCTACTTTGAGACCATTAAGTGAAAATGAAATAAACGTCTATCTTGTCTATATTTGGGGTCTCTTTGTTGTAGTAGCTCAGCCTGTACCCTAATATAAAGTTGCTAGAGAAGGAGTATTGCCAAAACAAAACTGAAAATATCTGGCAGTGGCTTAATGACCAAGTAGCAGGTGGTAGGGACACAGGTATTGTAGCCTGCAAATCTGGTGACCCCGTAGCAAAGTCAACTGCTTCTCTTCTCCAAGTAGTAGAAGATAAGATTGTCACTCAAGGTCTACTTCAAGAAACTCCTATGGAACATTCCCAGGCCACATAATGGGAGACAGCCCAGTCACAAAGATTCAAATGGTGTAGGTATAACTTTCCCATTCAAGCCCATTGCTTCAGATGACCTCATGGTAGAAGCCCTTAAACTGGGGTGGGGAGAGTTAAAATGGGCCGTGCACTAAAGCCAATAAATAAAAAAGGTAGAATCTGCAAGCTTAAGAGCTGTCACCAAAGGTTGCTTTCATACAGAACAGACTGGAAGCAAATGACTGGAATTTATGAGGAAATTGCATTGCCAAAGAAAACAAAAGCCTACCTGACAAAGCCAGTGATTGTTCACTATACCAAATCTCAGGTCCCCATATGTGCCCCCATGGAAAGCAGGCTGTAAAAGGAGAACAGCTCCAGGGGACACTCTCCAACACTCACCACAGATGTGGCCACAAAAGATGAGGGCCACCAAGAACAAAGGACAGAGGAGTTGCTCCCAAAGAATAAGGCAGGGTGGCCAAGAAGGCTTAACAAGGACTGTCAAGCAGGTCCTGCCCAGCAAAATGTGAACACTGCTACTTACTAGATTCAGCTAGGTGCTTCCTCTTCCGCCCTTTCCAACTGAGGATTGTGTAGCACAGAACTCATCTTTTAGTGCTGGCATCACCAGATCCACATCTGAACTGATAGAGAGGCTGAACCTCTCCCAGAGCTCCTGGCTTCTCAGCTGGGTACAGTAATTGGATGAACTTTGTTTGTCTCCTTTGGGAAGGAAGGAAGTGTGTCCTCCGATGGGATAAAGAGTGAGAAGGAATATTTGGATGCTAGAGGAACAAACTTTGGCAGAGACTTGTTAATTATCTCCAGTGTCCCTTCTTTGTCCTTTTACGTTGGGAACGCCCAGAGAACTGTGAACTCCCTCAGCCTGAACCTCCACTGCCCAGGCTGTCTTGTAGCTGACTAGGCATGGCCATGTGACTAGATTTTGGCTAATGGGATGTGAATTTTGAGAAATGAAGTACGTGTTTATAAAAGAAATTGCTTGCCCTCAACTTTCTTTCTCTCTCTCTCTGTCCCCACTTCCCATGAGCTAGAATGCAGATGTGATGCCGTGTGCCACTGTTGAGCACACAGATGCGAACAGAGCCCTAGACATGCAGAGCAACAAGACAGAAAGAATCTGGGTCTCTGGGTGGCTTTCCGGAGCCAAGCCTCCAGCTCTTTCTGACCTGCCTTCCTAAACAATGTCTATATTGTTGAGGCACTATAAAAATAATAGTCTTCTTTTTATAGCAGCGAAGCCTGTATCCTAATTAATCTAGGGGAAAATTGAGAATCAGAGTGATTTGAGTACAAAGTATAGACTGTGCATCCATATGCATGAGCTAAAAGTGAGGAAACAGAAACTCTGTCATTTTAAAAAGAAAAGGCGGTCGCAAGATGAAGTAGGGAGTGTATTGAAATCCAGTAGCCTTCACCAGAGCACAACTGACAAAATCCATGTAAGTGAAACCATATTCAGTTTGGCAATGCTCTCCCTACAGAAATAAAAGAAATTGTAAAATTAAGTCATTTATCTTTTATTTCAGTGGGTTAGAGGTAATAATAGATCTATTCAAATTTGATCTATTCAAAAAGAAATCCCATTAAAAAAAGGTAACTTACTTGAAATTCAATTTGATCTATTCAAAAAGAAATCCCATAAAAAAAAAGCAACTTACTTGAAAAGTGAATGGTCACATGCCCCAATATTTGGCACCAAATATCAGAAAGGAAAATCACATAGAAAAAAGGCTGTAAACCTTTGTGGTTAAGAGGTCTGCTCCTGAAGATAGACCAACCAGTTATGCATCCTAACTCCCCAGTTGCTAGCTCTCTGACCTTGAACTCTAACCTAGACTCACCAAGCCTCAGCTGCCTGTGTCTCAGTTTCCTGTGGATTAAATGAAATGCACAAAGCACATGTGGCATTGCCCAATTCATAGTAAGATTGCAATAAATACTGTTTAAATTAATCACCAACTGATTGTGAAAAGGTCACAATTAGAAGCCAGACTTTGTGGCTTCTTTTTCAAGTTGGCAAGCCATAAAATGTTTAGTGCCTTAGGCTTCAAGGAAAAGCAGGAATTCAATCAGGAAATGTATTTAAAATAAATATGCTGATAAAAAGTCAGGTTCACAAGTTTTCTTTTCTTTTCTTTTCTTTTCTTTTTTTTTTTTTGGCCGAACTTTCCAGCTTTTCTTTTCACAAGTTTTCTTAAACACAGCTTCTAGGTTTGAGAAGCAAACTCCCCTTTCTCTGTGCTTGAACCCACCTAAAGAAGGAACATCAGGTCTTTGAACTATTGCTTTCCATTTGTATGATTTCAGGCAAGTCCTCAGACATCTCTGAGACTAGGTTTCTTCATCTGTAACATGGAGACAATAATTTCTACTTCACAGATTGTTATGAGTATTAAATGAGATAATATGCATAAGAGGCTCACTATAATGCCTAGTGCATAGGAAGCATTCAGATAGTGGACAATGCAAACTTTGTTATTGGTATACTTATTGTTACACAAAATAGTAAAATACTTTCCATGTGATAAAACAATGACACCCTCACATGAGTTTGAGACCCACTGATTATAGGGCACACACTTTGTGCTATTATCATGTTAATGGGTCACACTGACAACCTAAGCATGTTCTCTCCCAATCTCCATCAATGCCAAAACATTATTCTTATAAGCCTCTTGTGCAGGGATGGGATGTATTTGTGAAATATGGATTCTGCCCCCTGGGAGACTAAATGCCTCACATGAAATTGTATCCGCATTGTTATTTCTTATTAGTGCCACCGTCTATCCAACTAAGATGACCACTCCAAGTTTGGCTAAGTAATAATTACAGCAAGTTTGTGTCACCCAGCATCCTCCAAGACATAATGATTTCACAGAACTAAAATTAAGTTTGCAAAGAAAATGACCTCCTAGCTTTCAGAATGCTGACTGGGACAACTAATGTCATGGGCTAACCCAACATTCAGGGTGGAGTGGGGCCCTTTCTCCTTCACCCATTCATGGCAATGAACCTGAAATTAAAAAATATGTTTGAAGAGAAAATGAGACTTTTCTTTTCTGGATTAAAATAGAACCTTTCCTCACCCACCTATAATTCCAATTCCTCATCCCATTTCCATCAGGATAGAAGATATTTCACATTGCTTCTTTTCATCCATTGTTTCATCTTTATTTTTAAAACAATCAATCTTGCCCAGGGAAACATGTTTATAGTATTTTCTCTTGCAGGTTTCTGATGATGGTCGCCACCCAGCCTGACCCAATTTTCTAAGCTGATTTTTCTCAGCTGTGGAGCTGCTTGCTGAGTGGTTTCACAGTTCATCTGCTCCAGTTCCCTATTGCCATAGTCCTAGAACCATCTTGGCTATATGTGATGGGCACTTCATGAAATGGTCAATACTGCTGCCCTTCCTCACTCAGGCCCAGGGGCATATGCGGACCCGGGTCACACTGCTTAGTGGTGGTAGAACTAGGACCAGAATCCATCGTCTTTGTTGTCACCATGAAGACAAGAGCCCTTGATCCTCTGTAAATCAAAACAGAAATCAAGGAACTTCAATTAAAGTGTTCTACTGGCTGACCTCATGTAGGCACAGCCTTCCTCTAGGACTTCTGGCTATCCCCTTATTAAGTCTTGGCTGTCTTCTAGGATCGTCATTTGGGGTCTTCTTCTTATTATTATTATTCTTTTTTTGTCCTCTCTCTTCCTTTGAAGATGTTTTCGACTCTGTCCAGTTGGATTGCTTGCTGCTTGGCTGGTTGTCCCGGCTAAGAGCCCAGGCTAGAGTGAGTGCCCACTGTGTAATCATTGTAGATTATGTGATTGAAAGGGGGCTTTGTGTATCATTATTTGCTTGCTTGGCCAGTTTTCAGGCTATTTGTTTGCATCTACCTTGAAACAAAGGCAATGATAATGAGGCACAGAGTGCTACACATTTTTAGTTCACCATCTCTACAGCAGGTCTTTCTGCAGGAATGTGACCCATGCTACCTATCTATCAAACCAAGTCCACTTCTCCCCTCTCCACTGAGCCTTCCCTCACTCCCTCATTTCTGTTTCCTTCTGAAAAGCCACAGCACTTGTCTTAATATCTCTCATGACAGTTATTTCCAAACATGTGTTGAAATGGTTCACATCATGTTTTCTCTCCCCTACTCACTCACAAGCCCTTTGAGAACAGCCCCCTTGCCTGATTCACCCATGGAGCCTCCCCAGGGACCTGCACTGCCTTCACCAAATGCTCAGGAAACACTGGACCAAAGGACACACAATAGAGATCCAGTGGATTTTTCAACCCGAGCAGGAGCAATTCTAATTCTTCAGCTTCTGAAACAGAGTCTTGCTATAACCAAAACAAGCAAATTAAAGCCCTTCCTAGAAAGGGTCTTAATTGATGTTTATTTGAATCTGTACAATCAGCAGAACAAGTTCACATAATTTTTTGAATAGTTAATTTTTACTTCCAGAAAAGTACAGCAAACAAGGTCGCATTCAAATGTGACTATGGTGACAGAAGTCATAAACTCCAAAGTTTGTTGGAGCTATAAATAATCAATATCAAAGATGAAAATTACATTTACCTAGAAACATTTCTTTTAAAGAAAATCTGTTGTTAAGTCCCTCCCTACTTACATCAGGTAGGACACAGATAATTTCTTCTAAAATATATAGGGTAACTAAAAATCTTCCCTTTCTTTAAAAACTGAAATTTGATTTACAGTTATAATGCACTTTATCATCTTTCTGCAATACCTTTCCTCATCTGGGTTGGAGTAAAACTTTGAGAGAATTAGTAAAGCCTGTTAACCTCATGAATTGTTTTCTAGGTAGTGAAATTGAGAAGTTTCAAATTTTAAATCTAAATTTAAAATTTTTAAGTTAGAAAACTACTTTCTGGATAGCTTGATTACATGAGCAAACAAATCAAACACCCACATTCCCAGCTATAGACAATAGCATGGAGGTCTATCACTACTATATTGAGAATGTGCCTATTTTTAAAAATCCAAAATTTCTTGATAATGAAGTAGTTAGCATGTGGTCAAGATAACCATGTAGGCCTATATCCTTTTATTTATTTATTTTTCATTCTGCATGTCTTCTGTCCTTCATTCCTCATATCATTTTCCCATCTCAGACTGTAAAAGTAGCTTGAGGGCTGAGACCATATTGTCAATAGTTCACTTTAATTGGAAGCAGTAGGTGCTTAAGCACTCATACCTGACGAGGAACATCGCAACAACAAGCTTAGTTTGTAGGTCAGTGCTAATAAGGCCAAGGTCCTGGACCTGACACAGGTAGACGTTTCTTCTGCTCCATGACAATGAGCCAAATGCCTTGGTCTGTGCTGTTGCTCACCCATTGTGGTGGGAGGAAGGGGTGAAGGGTATGGACCATGAAGAATATGTGAATATTCTAGTTCAAGTTCCTATTACAATCAGGGTTGGAGAAGTACAATCAACATTGTTAAACTAAGAAGAATCAGGTTGTGGTCAAGGTCAGAAGTATGCTCAGTGAAGATAAGACTCATTAGTTCTCACTTCTGTTTTTTTTTTTTTTAAGATTTTATTTATCTATTTGACAGAGAGAGGCAGCGAGAGAGGGAACACAAGCAGGGGGAGTGAGAGAGGGAGAAGCAGGCTCCCTGTTGAGCAGGGAGCCCGATGTGGGGCTCGATCCCAGAATGCCAGTCCCAGAAAGCCGGGATCATGACCCGAGTCGAAGGTAGACGTTTAATGACTGAGCCACCCAAGCGCCCCCTCACTTCTGTTTCTTTCTCTAACACACCCAAGTGAGAGCCTTGCTTCCATCAGGAACACAGACTCATGAGCACTGATCATCAAACAGAGAAATACACTCATTGGGCAGGGTAAGAAGGCTATCCCCATCATTTTTCGGGGTACATATTTTGAAAAAAAGGACCCTTGTAGATAATAATAACCCAGTACTGAACTGAAATTTAGTCAATTGAAATAGTGCATATGATATACTTTGGGTCTCATTAAAATAGTTTCTGATTCAGTAGGTCTGGGGAGGGACCAGAGATTCTTCATTGGTAGTAAACTCACAAGTGATATAAGGGCTGCTGGGTCCTTGGACCTTGCTTTAAGTAACAGGATTTGAGAGATTCTCAGAGTGGCATGTGCATAGGAATCCTGGAGCTCAAACATCTAAGTGGTCAAAAAACTTTTGAAGAAACTGACAAATACCAGTGGTCAAGGTCATCAAGTTTTCAGGAATCCAGATAACAGACCACTCACAATCATTCAGAAAGAATGGTCAAAAGTAAGTCTTAACAAGTGCTGAGAACTCAGTCAGGTGCTCCTCTGTCTCTGCTTCTAGAGCAGGCAGCCAGGGGCTGTGGGACACGGGGCAGGGGCCTGGTCTTGTGGGCACTGGCACAGAGAAGTCACTGCAGCTGATCTTAGACGGTGTGGTAGTGCTGATGGGAGAAAAGGAAGTAAAAGGTACTCAAATCTTAGATCCTTGCTGTAAGGCTAAGATCAGAATTGTACAGCTATCGGTCAGAGTCTGGCACAAGCTTTACAGATCATTTTATCCAAAAGTTGTTGGATGTTTAGGGTTTTGCAGTCTTCCCCATCTCAAATACATTAAATCATTGCCAGGCTCCATTTGACTTTAACAGGGTGGAATAGCTCTCAGGGTAATCCAAGGTGAAATCTTATTCACTTTTCCCCTCTCTAGTTGAGGTCTCTATATAGAAGGTGGTGGGGCAGCTAAAATTAGGCTTAGAGAATTGTGTTTGCAGAAGAGCCACAAGTGAGGGTGAGTCGGCTATGAGCTCAATAAAGAGTAAATAGATCGACATAGTTACATCCATATATGGATTGATTTAGACATTTGTCAAGTATTTGCCAAAAGAGCTTTTCCCTTGTCTAAGGAAGACACTTTTCTCTCTAAGGGACTCATTTTCACTGGTGAGTTTGAGAAAAGTTTAAATGTTCAATGGGTAAGGTGAAAGGTACATTACTGCTTTCTGTATCTTTCCAGATAGCTCAGCTGATCCCCCTTCCTGGGCTAAATACTATTAGCATGCAAATAAAACTGAGGTCCTTCAGTTAGTATTGTGCGCACGAGACACTAATAGTCCCCATCAGAATCATGAAGCCTCTCCAGAGAACACCCAGGAACATGATAGACCAAGCTGACACAGACCTTCTTCTGATGACAAACACATGGCAAGTTGTATCAAAGATAACCAAAATAAATATGATAGCTTGTCTGAACTTGAAGGAAAGATAGAAGATTCTCAGGGATGTGAGCTAGAGCTGTGGCTGGGACATCCAAAGTTATGTTATTTGTGTGTATGGGTACTAAAGTTCAGGCATAGTGTCCCGGCCTTGGACGTCGACCCAGTGGGGAATTAGAACTGAGCACCTGGCGCACTAGGTCTTCCCAAGCCTTGAGAAAAGACAGGAAAAATTCTACTCTGCCCAGATATGCTAAAGTAAAGTTTAGTTTCTACTCTAAATAGACTTAAATTATTAAAGATGTTAAAATAATAGAAAAAGAAATTCAGAAGTGATAGTTGCCATTACTACCTTAAGTTCAAACTGTTCCAGGAAATAGAAAAAAAAAAATAGCCAAACTTTTTATGACCTTGATTCCCAAAGGATAACATAAACAAAGCTAAAAGACAAACCACAGACTGAAAGAAGTTAAGTGAACGTACATAAAATACAGAGAGTATCAAGAATATATAAAGGACTTACAAAAATCAATAAGAAAAAAACAAACAATCCTATGGAAAAATTAATAAGAGGTACAAGCTGGTATTTCACCAAAATAAGACCCCAAATTCTAATAAGTATTTTGGAATCAGCTCAACTTCAATAATAATCAAAAAAGGTTAAATGACTAATAACATGGTATTATACATCTATCATGATGACAAATATAAAAAAGCTTTATACCAATTGTGGGTTAAGATAGGGGAAAACTTTAATACACTGCTGGTGGAAAAGGAGTTTGGCACCAACCCTTTGGAGAAGAAACTGGCAATATCTAGGACAAAGGAAGATGCCCTGAAAGCCAGGAGGCGCACATCTAGCTATTTGCCCCCGAGAAACTCTGACACATGCAGAGGGAGATGTGACTAGGTTGTTCCCTGTAGAAATGTTTGCAACAGTGAAAAATAAAAAACCAAAATGTTCATAAATAAGGAGAAATCAATAAGTAAATGTTGATATATTCTAGTTGTAGTATTTTATTTCTTTCCCTTTATGAGAAAAGGTCTGATGCAATTATCTTGCAACCATTTGTATTGCCCAGGCAGGGAGATGGGTTTATAGGTTTTTCTTTTTCTGCATTTTCTGTATTTTTCAAGTATCTTAGCTTTTAAATAAAAGTGTATTATAAAGTCTATTCAGAGCTATACATATTATTAAGGGAGGATATATATCCCTAAAACATAATCAAGCTTATGACAAGTAAATTACATAAAAATGTTTATACTATTAATTATTTTGTATAGGATATATATGTGTATATATGCACTATGTGTTTATATGCATGTATGCACACACACGATAGATATGTGTATATATGTGCATATATATATACACACTAAGTATATATTATATATACATACATACAAGCCTAGAAGAATACAGAGAATTTTTAATAGTGTTAACCCTGGGAAGAAAGTAGAATGGAAAAAGCGGGTCAAGAGGGAATTTTTCCATTTTACTCCACCTGATTTTGTGCTGTTCACATATGTATGAACATGTATTCATATGTTCTAGTATATTGATTGCATTGATGCCCCATTTATTGATGTTTCTCCATCCACAGCCTTTTTCCTGTAACTTTAAGGCCTCCACCTGGCTCTGACTGGCTTGTAACTCACTTTGGCCAATAGAATGCAAAGGAAATGACAATGTGCCGGGTAGAGGAGAGTCTAGTTATCCTAGCTGAAACTATTCTACACCTGTCCAGAGACAGTTAATCCCCCAAACATATAAGAGCACCAAGTCAAAATCAGAAATCTGCCCACCAGACTCACAGTGACTACAGAAGCCTGGGATGAGAAGAAATATCTAGCTGACCCATGAACTCATGAAAAATAATAAATGTCTATTATTTTAAGGCATTGAGTTTTGGAGTGATTTTGGCATGCTTTAATAGCTAATACATGCATTCATCATATAGGAAATTTTTAAGAGTGGAAAAAAGGTCCATCCATTCTAGTAAAAGTGACCTGATGATTCATACTTAGACACAACATGTAACAACTCCAAGCCTCTATTATTAATGTCATCATTAAGGTCTAACATCAGAACTTGTTCTATTTTGCCCACAAATTATCCAGTTTCTTATTTAGAAGATGGCTGCTTTATCTTCCATGAAGCTAGAGACCCGCCAATCTAGGCTCAAATGGAATCTTGTAGCGTATCATCCAGCATGGTGTGTCATGTGCCTTCATTTACCCTTCATCAACTTTCTCTAACTGATGCTGAAGAAAAGACAGTGACAACAGATTGCTCATAAACAGGTGCTGCATTTGGTGGTAGAGTCCAGCCAAAATGAATATAAAGAGAAATCATGTCATTAAGTCTGCTCCAAACTGAGTCAACTGTAACACAGAGCACATCTTAGCAGACAGTACTATCCTGCATCTTGATTTACATAGATCACACCTGACTGGTGTGGCAGAAGGGTATAAACCTGAGAATTTGGAGGATGCCTTCTGCTACAAACTCTTGCTATGACTTTGGGCAAGTTATTTGAACTCTAGGTTTTCTTTCCTTTCCCTTCCCCTTCCCTCCTTCCCTCCTTCCCTCCTTCCCTCCTTTCCTCTTCTCTTCCTTTTCTTTCTTTTTACCTAAAGAGGTTGGATGACTTATCTCTTAGGTTTCTCCCAATTTGAACATTCCATGATCCCGAGACAGTGAAACAAGACCCGAGGCCTTCGGATCATAAAAGTAACCTTTTCATTCCACTTTAGTCTCCATAGATTTCGGTGTCCTTTCTCTCAGTCCAAATCACTCATTTGAAAAACTTGGACTGAGATGAAGATTTTAGCCAAAAGCAGGCTGAAAAGTAGTTGCCATCAGAAGTTCCTTTATTCGTCATTTTTAAATTGTCTACATTGCAAATGTTCTCCAAGGAAGATGTGTTGGTAATTATGGTCAACATCTTCACCTCATAGATGAGGAAACTAAGGCCCTGAAAGGTCCTATAATTTATCAAATGCCATACAAAATCTTTGCAGGCACTATGAGCTCTACTTTTGTTTTCTAGTTCTTGGTCCATCCATTAATCCATTCAAATAAGATTTATTGAACACTTACTAGAAGCTATACTAGGCACTAGGGACCCAAGGAGTCCTAAGGCAAACTCATTGCCCTCATGGAGTTCATAGCCTGGTGGAAGTGAAGGATAAAGGAATCAGTCACACATCATAAGGCAAAGCTGTTTGTGGGATGCTTTGAGAACCCAGAGGAAAGAATATCTCACTCTGTTTGAAGACACATGTAAAGCTTCATGGAGAAATAGACAACTGAGCTGCATTTTGAAAAGTAAGGAATTTAGGCATACAAAGCAGAGGAGGATAGAGCAGAGAAAATAGCATATCAAAGGCATTTAAAACATACACACATGCACACACCACATACACACACACACCACACACATACACACCACATACATACACACACATACATGCATACACCCACACACACACCCCCACGCCCCGCCATATATATATATATATATATATATATATATATATATATATACACATTCACACACATTTTTGGGAACTGTAAGCAGCTGATAAGCTCGAACCTAGGACGAAGGCTAGGAATGTCAGGAGACATGAAAGAAGAAATAGGTAAGAATAGATAATGCCAAGGAAAGAAGCTGACTCTTGCCTAGGAAGGTGAGGAATGAGCCAATAAAAGACCAAAACAGGTAAAGGACATAGTTATCCTTGGTTTTAACAAAGAGGATGCTCCTAACGAAGAGGAGACAAGAAGACCCAGCTAATGACTTAGAAGAACAATTGATTAGGAAAGGAATGAGAGCAGCGGGAGGCTAACACATGTCTACTGCTTTTTCCACTTATCTCTGTTGGATTTCATGCCCTCCAGCCCCAAATTACCATTCACCATCCAAAACCTGACCCCATGGGGAAGGCATTGGAGATGCTCAGGATTCTCAGCGGGGCCAAGCCTAAGGCCAGAGCACATTGCTGCTCACAGCTGGACTAGTGAACAAAGGCTGTGGGGATCCTAAGAGAAACATGGCCTAGGAAATTGCTGAGACCCACAAGACTCAATAATAGGTAGCACGGAAGTAGCAAAGAGTTCAATAAACCAAGGTGAAATCTTAACAAGTGGTATACTAACTTAATAGCCACGTGACACTGACAAGGTTATTTCACTTCTCCAAGAGTCAGGGTCCTAGTCTATATAAAATGGAGGTACATTAACATCTGCCTCCTGTCATGGATATATATTAAATGAAATGGCACATGTGAGGCACTCCACACAGATCTGGCACACGGTAAGCACTCAGTAATCCATAATTACAGTTATTATCATTTAGTGTCATGCAGTCGAGCACCCTGCCTATTCCTAAAGAAGTCTGGAACCTGACAGATGGTCCTAGAAGGATTCTTCTTGATATCTCACCCCCCTTCTTCCCCTCTAGAGATTTAAGTGACAAAATATTACATTAAACGGGCCTCTCCTCTGCTCCATTGCAGAATTTCTTACATTCTTATGAAGCAGATTCAGTCTAAGCTCAATTAAGGGTTAGATCTACTCTTGGAGTAGCTAATAAAATTTTTTAAAATTATTTTCTTCCTTCTACCACTGAGTAGACCCTCTTTTAAAATGTGTAAAGAGTACTAGAATCAAAATACATATAATAGGCTTATATTTCACATGGAAAAAATAGTATATCTGCCACCATTCTTCTTACTTCATGGCGGTTTTGAGAGCTAAGAGTTGGGGTTAAGAATATTCCTTTAGATGGGAACTTTGCTGAATTTTTATCCACTCATTTCTTCCCTTCATGGAAAAAAAAAAAAAAAAGGAAAGCTAAATCTTCTACATTGTGGGAAATTTTCATGTCTTAGCACCATCTACAATGTTGGAAACATTAAGAGACCAGCAATATTTCTTGTATAATGGAGCCAAAGGAATGAGGATGGATGAAAAGGAGGAACAGAGCAGAAGAAACTTGGGGGAGGGGGGTTTACCTCAAAAAACTATTCAAAACTCCGGACTTCTTAAAAACTATAGTTATGATGGAAGTGCTTCTTTCAGACCTGCAGCCTTATTGTAAGCTTCGAGGTTCCTGTCAAGCTTTTTAGATCATAGACATGGGCTTGAAGTTGAGGTTAATTTCACTTTGTAATACCACTAAAATGAATATCACAAACAAAAGTTTTAAAAGCAAGGGACTGAGTCCTTGGATTTAACTGCATCTTTTATAGGTAAGTATTTGACAAAGTCACATTTGCAAAAATACATACTTGGTTGAATTGAGGACCCACATAATTCAGACAGCCAAATTTACTGAGCTTTTTTTGGTTAGTTTGTTCCTCTGCTTATTCAATTCTGTTTCACATTTGATTGATCAGACCTTAGACTAAAATGACCAAATGATCTGGTTAAACCTTCTGGTAGGAAGAATAATACTGTGGAAAAATATTCACAATAAAATTTTAAATGATGAACAACACAGGTATATAGAATAGGATACAGTTTGGTTAAAAATATATATGTATATATATATATATATATATATATATATATATATATATATGTGTGTGTGTGTGTGTGTGTGCCTATGTATATATATGTATATATATGCGTGTGTATATATATGTGTGTGTGTGTGTGTATATATATATATATATATATATATATATATACACATATATATATATATATCTTTCTCAAAAGACACTGTGTGCATAAGCATAGAAAATTATCTGGAGCATTTATACTAAGATATTAACAGTGACTTTCTCTGGTTAGTAGCATTAGGGATAATTTCATTTTTCAATGTATTCCCTCTCTCTTTCCCTCTCTGCCTCCCCACTCCTTCTTGCCCTCCCTTGCCATAAAAACAGCTATTAATTACTAGAAAATACCTAGTGTTATCAGTTGTGTATATCAACCACACCATAAAAAACTTCTGCTTAGAGTATAAATCAGTATAAAATATAAGAGCAATTAGCAACACAGTAATGATTATCATTCCCAGTTTTTGGCTGACCACGTTCTATACACTGTACTGTTTCCCATGGTTTAACTTTAACCCTGGGAGGTGGTCGTTCTTACTATTCCTGTTCTACAGATAAGGGAAATTGAGGCATGACGATATTAAATAACTTGCCCAAATTCACACCCACTAGTAAATTGTAAAAGTCCAAAGCTTTTGATGGTCCAAACCCAAAATGGCAGAGACTGCTCTTAATCATCATGCTAAGGTGTGAACAAAAATCACGGATGTGCAAAGACATCTCTGATAATGTTAATTAGTAAATTATTATTACCTCTCCTTTGTTCTACTTAGATTGACATAAATACAGTAGCTACATCTACGAACTTTGCCCAGTCTGCTCCATTTTGAAGCTTTTTTTTTAGCTTTCCCCTCTCATGTCTTGTTGTTAATATTAAACCTCCTTATCCTGGTAACTGGCATGCCTTTCTCCTACAGAAAGTAGAACATGAAGAAGATATTGTCATACAGCTATTCAATAGAGTACAAAACAGCTGTTAAAAATATTAAGGAAGATCTCTATGAATTGATATGGAGCGATTTCTAGGATAGACTGTTAAGTGAAAAAAAATCAAAGTGCAAAAGAATATGTCTAGTATGGTACCTTTTGTAAAAGAAATAAGTGATTATAACAAAATACATATGTAACTGCTCATTTGTACAAAGGAAATGTGAGGAGGATTAACCTGAAAGTAAAAAGATTAGTTATGTATAGAGGGTATGAAAGGGCTGGGAAGAGGGGAGAATGGGTGTGGGGTGGCAGGGACAAGGACAGAGTGACGCTTCTCTGGTTACATCACTTTGTAAATGTCTGGCTCTTAGAATCACAGTTATGGTTCATACTTTCCATATATCCCCAAGCAATAAACAATTAAAGCTTGGATGAGGAACAAAATGCAATGCAAAAATGTAATACAAAAATTAAAAATGAGCTTAACTCCATTACAAATGAATCACAAAACCACAGTAAAGTGGGGAATAATAAAACTAACCTAAATAACTGGAAAATAGTATCCTGCCTGGATACTGTAAGGCTGAAGACAAAAGTAACTATAGAAATGGTATAATTTAGTCAGTAAGTGTGTTTCTTACATGGGTATAGTTAAACAATTTTGAAACGAACTTTATGTGCGCTCTAGAATTAAATAAGTAAATGCATTGTGGAAAACAGGAACCAAACTGAGAGGGCTTCAGAGGGGAGGGGGGTGGGGGATTGGGATAGGCCGGTGATGGGTATTAAGGAGGGCACGTATTGCATGGAGCACTGGGTGTTATACGCAAATAATGAATCATGGAACATTACATCAAAAACTAAGGATAAACTGTATGGTGACTAACATAACAAAATAAAAATTATTAAAAAAAAAAGAAAACAGGAACCAGATTTTTCACTATTAGAGAGAGAAGTTACAAATAAAGGGGGAAGACAGAAGTGAAGCCTGAGGTAACAGTATAAATGCATGTTAATATTGGATTATGACCCATAGAATTAAATAAACATCCATGAGTCCATGCTCATGGATATAAATAATCAATTATCTAGATAGATGGGAGAGAAAGATAGCTGTCTTTTTTCGAATTCCAATAAATAAGTGTTGAAGGAAAGAGAGAAATAGAAAATCCCCATGAAGCAAATAGCATTGTAACAATCGCTACAGAACCAAGATCCACCAATGCATGCTAGAATCATGGGTGAAAGTTTGAAGAGAGCAGGATTTTTCTAGTCTCAAAGCATCTGCCCCAAGCTATTTGATAACAAGGGAAAAGGTCGTAACTGTCAAGTGAAGAAACCCAGCAGAAATCATCTCAACCAAGTAATCAACACCAACACTACCAGTAACAAGACATACTGCCATCACAAACCTCATGATACGATGCCCTAAGAAGGACACAACATCATCTCCATGGTATTCTTGCCAAAAAAACATACCCTCAATCCAATCATAGGAAAATACCAGACAAACCCAAATCAAGGGACATTTGGCAAAATAACTGATCTATACTCATCAGAAATGGTCATAAAGTTTAAGGAAAGGTGAAGTACTGTTATAGATTTTAGGAGACCACAGAAAAAAAAAGCAACAAAATGCAATGTGGGATACTGAATGGAATCCCAGAAAAACAACCAAAACAAGACATTAGTGAAAAAACTGGTAAAATTTGAATAAGGTCTTTTAGTTATTGGTGTTATGCCAGTGTTAATTTCTTGATTCTGACAACTGCACTATGGTTAAGTAAGGCTTCAGCCTTGTGGTTTCCCCTATCCCAACCAAGGGCAGGGATATATGGAAACTCTGCATAGTTTTGCAACTTTCCTATAAGTTTAAAGACAGTGCAATATCAAAAGGTAAAAGAAAAGATACCGTTTTTACTCCCACAGAATTAAAAATGCTTTTGAAGAAGTAAATCTATTTTTTGAGGAGAAAGATGAGATTTTGGGGAAAAAACACTCTAATGTGAAATTAATAGCAAGAAAACTACATTTGGTCTGAAATTCCTAATTTTTGGCAATTATAGCTTAAGAATTTGTATCAACAATTCTGCCTCTTGTATTCAATGCACTTTAGAGTTTTTATTCCTCAACTATTATCAATCTTAATATCCTGGTTTCAGCAGAGGCATCTTTCCCTTTCCCAAAGATGGGACCTTAAGAAGCTCTTTGTCATCTCTTAGCTGTTTACAACTCCAACTGTGAAAAACCGCTAATACATTTGATTTGGGGCCCAATGGAACCCTATGGCTGAGATGGACAACCCAGGCTGATCGTCTTACTTTCATCTGCTGAGATGTTGCATTTATTTGCTTTCTCACATCATGAAAAAGCCAGGTTGGGTTTTTTTTTCTTTTTTCTACTCCTCTATCCCATTCTCTCCCCTATTTAACGGTGTCTGTCAGAAGAGCTATCAAGAGGCAGCTATGCAAGTTAATCAGTCAGGGCTCGAGCGCCCAGGAACTGTTTGTTACAACAGCAAAGGGAATGAAGCATATATAATGAAGCCTCCAAGCAACAGACTAATTAATACCTCTCTCTTCTTTGAAGAAAATGACCCAATATTGAACTCCAGTGGTTTATACAACATTTTAATTTACTATCTGCTAAAAGGAAGACTACTTTATAAAATGCATTCCTATTTATTCATTCTCTGATAACACTACTAGTCATTCAAATTGGACCCCCTGGCCAAGGTCTTAAAAGAAACTTGACTAGGACAAGTAGATATGTAATATATGCTATTATACTCATGCCTCTTGTTTCTACCAAAGCAGATACCATGTGGAAAGAATCTTGTGTGTTGCTGGCACACAGGGGCAGCCAGTAACTCCTACTTGTTGCTTCCTCCTTCCCTCCCTCCACTTTTGCTCATGTTATTATTGGCAAAGTGTTTGCAAAGATTTGCCTTCCAGACAACAATTCAGAATAAAAGGCAGGAGATAAACACTCTTAGAAATAACAGAGGAAATCTCCCAGTCAAATGAAAAACTGCTTTATTAGGAATTAAGAGAGGCAGCATGGCAAAGTCCTAAACCTCACTTTGTTGCCAGGCACGGGAACACGAACATCTTAAGGCTCCTGGAGTCTTTCCTTGCCTGTGACTAAGACACTGGAGCTAGATGGCCTTGAATGAACTTGCCAGGTCAAAAATGATTCTGCAGTCAAATATTCCTCATGTTGCCATATCTAGCAAATAAAAATACAGATGTCTGTGTCCCGTGAAATATTTGGAATATACTTACCCTAAAAATTACTTGTTGCTTATCTGGAATTCAAATTTAACGGATTGTCTTATATTTAATCTGCTAACGCCCTTTCTCCCTTCTGAGAAATGAATAAGTAATGCTACAACTTAACTTTCAAGCCTGGATTTTTCTATAAATCCACCACTTCCTCACTGTGGTACTCAAGCAATTTATTTAATTTTTCTTATTCTGTTTCTTCGTCTATAAAATGGGATAATAATTATTATAACTTGCTCATAGGGTTGTTGTGGGAAGTAAATGAATCTATACAGTGCTTAGCAGAATACTATGTATCCAATAAATGCTTGCTCTTATTACTGTAATTATTATTATGTTTACATTGAATAAAGTATTTGTTAAAAGAGCAAACAAGTCAATAAGCAAAGTTTGGTTTTATCAGAAAGATAGAAAATGTCTTTGCTGAGCAAAGTAGAGGGAGAAGAAGAGTCTGTGAATAAATTGAGACTCCCTAAATTACACTGTAAGATTTTCCTGTAATCCCTTAATAATAATTACTGTCAGGCTTCAGAATGAGGAACGCTTACAGAATTTTCTTCCAATGTTTTATACATTCCATTTTTCATTTCAATTCAGAATAAAAGGCAAAAGAATTGGAGTGAAACAAGTGAGATAAGCCCAAACAAAAATGAGGAAAAGGAAAAATATGTAAATTAAGAACACACTTATCGCTGGCCATTAAAAAAAAGGAATTGACAGGGACCTCTAGTGAAATATTTCAGTCTAGAGGCTGGTTTACAATCCCTTCCAAGATTACCTATGCCTGGATAGCAGCCAATATTTAAGCTCTTCTCTTCGAAGTGTCCTATCTGCCCCTTCCACCTTCATGTTCTCAAGAAGTCTCCTAAGAACCCATCAACACCAATACAAAGGCTGTAAAATAACATTTTCCTCTTGGTTGGATGCAAAAACCAGAACAGCAGAAAGGTTCTCGATGAAAATTGTTTGAATCACTATGAACTCATTCTTTCTGCTGACTAGGTGGGTAAAAAAATTAATAAATAAAGGGGGCTTTAAGCCTCCAGTTACACCAGCAGCTTCCAAAGACCGTTCCTTTTTTTCCTTGGAGCCAGGATCAACATAAATGATTCACTGTCTTTATGGCTAGTATTCATAGGTATTTGAGGGTACCCCACAGACTCAAATGAGTTCTTTTTCTTTATCTTGCCTCAAGAGATTAATTATTTCTGTCAATGAAAGTCTGTCTTCCTGTTAACGAATCCCAGTGGGTCCTTTTCCCTAGTCTATCAGATAAACTCCAAATTCCAACATTTTAAGGGATTTTTTTTCCCCTACATTACATTGCTGCTCAATTGTTCTGCCTGTAAAGAATATGTGACTCTCTTTATAAGGTCTTCAATTCCGCCCCCCCCCAATTTCCTTAATAAGAGATCAGCCTGACAACTTCATCAACTTCACAAGTATACGATGATGTTTGTCATAGGGGATTCCCAGTGATTATAGAAACTCCGTTCTAGTCATCACGTTCCCATTTTAATAGTAATCTTTAAAAGGAACCTGAGGTGGTCAAGTGGAGAGCTCAGTAGATTAAACGGCAGCCTTTGCACATGTATGTGTGACCTGCTCAGCAGAGAGAAGCAAGTTCAGACAATTTTATGTTATCAACTATCGAAGAATAAATGGCACTTTAGAGTTACAGGAACAAAAACGTGCATGTGAAAATACTTTATAAAATGTAAGCTTATCACCATAAAATCAGGGTGTTATTAGTTTTATTTAGGGAAGAAAGGGGAGAAAGATGGATAGAGAGCTACCTTTGAGGTTTGAAAGTCTCCAGAGACGAAATACGAGAGAAAAGACAATGTATTGTGGACTCCACTCTATTTCCTATTATTTTCTCTCTCTCTGAGCCTCAGTTTCATTTATAAAAGGCAAATGATGATGCCTCCCTCAGAGTTTATTTGATCAAACGTAATAGTATATATAACACCACCAAAAATGGTGTCTGATGGGTAGTAGAAGTTCAGTGAAGGCTAATTTCCATTGTGCTCCTCTTCTTCAGCATTCCCTTTTCAAATGAAAATAAAACTGAAGAGGCCACAATTTGATTCCTTTATTACTTCCGAACATTTTCTTTATTAACCCTGCAGGAATGGGAACAAGGAAAACAACAAGCATGTGGTAGGAAGGGATCAATACTGATGAGGAGAGATGAATCATGTCGGAATTCTCCATAGAATATACTAGATGCAAAGGTTATTCTTAGGCTTAATTAAACTTGCAAAGTTTATCTTTCCCTCTCTCTCATCATGGAATTCTTCACCCAAGACAGAGCTTACTATTAGTGTGAAAATGAATCATGAAGATAGATTTGGAGAAAGAAAAATAATCTATGCAATGAAGACATGCATCTTTCTCAACCCTGGGTAACAGAAAAGTGTGACCACTTTTTAAAGGTTCCACAGATGATTCTGGTGCCTCGTAAGGATCAGGTCACTGCACTAATGTAGAGCAAGCTTGTGCCTAGAAGGTAACGGAAGCTCACAATCAGAGGGCTGAACAAAATTAGTAAACGCTGAAACATATGAGCTGTAAAAAAAAAAAAGCAGAAAAGCTGTAATAGAAGAGTCCACTCCACATTCCCCATTGGAAGTGGGATCTCTTCCCTTAAAGAAGAATCTACATGTGAAAGAGCCATTGTCTACTGTATTAAAGGGTTTCTCTACCCACCCCCACCCTCAACCTCATATACTGAAATACAAATAGCACACGACCCAGTGTATTTCACAAAGCACATTCAGTAAAGTTGTCCAATGTCATCAAAACTGTGAAGGAGTGACCTGCATGGAGAATTTACTTTTTTGACTCCTCAACAAGCATCCAAAACACGGTGAAATCTAATGTGGGCAGATGGAAGGAGAAAGCTGGAAGACAAAAGGAGAGGGGGTTAGTGAGCTTGTAGGAGTAACCCTAGGAAGAGACTTGGAAGGAGAGTGGAGGCTGTGAATCCATTGAGCTGTAAGGACTGGCTTGGTGTGATCTTTAGTTGAGAGAAAAATGCCACAATAATAATAAGGAGTAGGGGCAGACATACAGAGAGTGGTGCCAGCTGCTGGAAGGAAAACTACAATTGACCAGACCGAGATAGAAAGTCCCCAAGCTAAATCTATGTCAGAGGCCTGGAAGAGAGAGAAAGATGGAGTGTTCACAGGCAAAATTTGACAAAAGTGAAGTTGAGGAACAAAGGTAATCCTTTAAAGACTATTTTTGATTCCTTGTGTGAAAGATGGCAACATTATCCTGAGCTTGGGAGAAAGTCATAGAAACTTACATTTTCATTATATTCCATTTGAACTAAAGGGCACGGAACCCAAATTTTGGAGAGAAAAGATTGAAAGAGCCAGAGATTTCTGGCAAAAGGGAAAAACCTAAAGTTTGCCTGTAAAACTTGCTTACAATTATCATTTGTGTATATGTCTTTTTCCTGTAAGGGACTCTAAACCTGTGATCTTTGCATTCTCCATGGTGCCCAGTAAAATACCTGATTCAAATATCTTGAGCTTAATTTGATCATAAATCATAATTTGATCAGAAGCCATCTGGTCTGAGTTCTAAAGTCAGATAAACCTAGGTTGAAATCAGCTTCATCATTCATTAGCTACGTGACATTGAATAAATTAATTACTCTTTCTAAACTTAGCTTCCTCATCTGAAAGATGGAATTGTTGAGAAGATTGGAAGAGACAATGTATATAAAGTACTTGCCACAGTGCCTAGAAAATCGCCAGCATTTAACAAAGGGTAGTTCTTATTATTTTTATTACTGAGCTCTTTATTTTTTCTTCTCACACACATAATCCATGGTATCTGACGTTGCACATACATCAGTCAGCCAGAAACCCCAGTAAATCAATGACTAAGAAAAGGACACCAATCAATCTTCCAATTTTTCTGCCCTGACAAGATCCTGGCAACTGGTAGTGAGAAAAAACAAAAATCTGCTACAGAGATGCATCATCGTTGTTATCAGAACAGAGTGAGATGATGTCACAGTTAGCAGGGCTCTTTACAAATGAAGACGACTGTACTAATACGATGCTATTTCATTCAGCCTTCTTCAAAGACTCAAGCAAAAAGTAAATAAATAAATGAAATACTCCTCAAAAAACAATTGAGATGCCTTCGCTTTTGAAGAAATGAGTAAAGCAGAAAACATAGCTTTAGTTTCCAAAAAGTAGATAATATTTTATAAGAACAGGAATGAAAAAATAAACTAATAAAAATATTCCCATCCAAAGACAACCAACACTGTTCTTAGAATGCTGGTTCAGAACTAAAAATGAAATTATTTTAGAGTGTATGAAGTTACATTTTCTGAGAAGATGGCTATCAGGACAGAACTAAAGGCAATCATCTTAATATATTCTGGGCAGACCCCAAGGAAAGTTTAACGCTTTAAACTGGGACCTAGGGGCACCTGGGTGGCTCAGTCAGTTGAGCATCCTACTCTTGATTTCAGCTTAGGTCATGATCTCAGGGTCATGGGCTTGAGCCCCAAATTGGGCTCCCCACTCAGTGGGAAGTCTGCTTGAGATTCTTTCCCTCTCCCTCTGCCCTTCTCCTCCTTCTCTCTCTCTCAAATAAATAAAGCTTAGAAAAAATAAAAATAAACTGGGACCTAAATTTGGCTTTGTTCTAGACCCAGAAAAACTATTTGTGTATGCTATTTCCCAGATAAATATAAAAAGGAAATTGAATTGAGATATGGGAATGGCATTGGACTATGTCACTTCTAAGCGATAAATTTTAAAATCCAAACTATTCCTATTTTGAAAATAGTGTCATTTAACTTTGTTCTTTCCCTGCTACTCCCACTTTTTCTATGAATTGAGTGGTACTGTAAATCCCACTCCTAAATGGTTTAGCAATACTTAAAATTCAGCAAAGAACATTCCCACCTCCAGGAGATCCCTCTCCTTCATTATTATGGATGACTGACACATGAACAAATGCGATGCCTAGAATTGGAGCCAGTTCTTCTCTTGCAAATATTCACACATCAAACAATTCTTTCCTCATTTTCATAAAGACAGTTCTGACCATATTATCATAGCTAAAGGACAAAGTATATAGCTCTCAAAACTCAATTGATCTTAGTTATCTAAGTCTTACTTTAAACGAAGATAACAGAAATCCTTTCTCTATGTAAAAAGGTTAAGCTTAGAAAAAAAAAAAGTGAAAGATTTTCTGGTTCATCCTAAATAGGCTTTGGAGGAAGAATCGCTAAGTGTGAAACTCCTCACCTACTGAATTTCATTGATCAAAGCATTTTGTAAAACAAGCAAATGCAGAATTTTGAGAGGCATTTAAAGGGCTTGTCTTTTGGAAGTTAATACCCTTTGCTTAATTTATCATTGATTTCCATTCTCCTTTCCTCTCTTATACTATCACCATGTGTAAGGGAATATAACAAGATTCTCATTTGTCCAGAATTTAGCTTGAACCGTTCAAGCTCCAGATACTCATGGGGGCTGCAAATTATAGGATGTGTGCATTCATCTGGATCTTATCAACGCTTCTGCATCCCTCTACGCGCCAGGCTCTGAGTAAGCAGGTTGGTGCTGGCTTTACCCCTGCCTTTGAACACCACATGGCAGGTGTTTCCTGACATATCTTTGTCATGTTTGCTCACAGGGAGCACATTAATAGAGTTCCAGGAATCTGAAGAAAAGCACTTGTCCCAGGCTAGCAGAGGGAAGGAGAAGGGCTTCCCTGCACAAGCCTGTTTTGCTTGGACATCTGCTAGTCAAGCACCGCTGGGCTCTGCTGCCCCATCACAGGGGGATCACCCAGTTCTGTTCTACCTCCTCACTCAACTGTTCTGGTCTTCAGTATTCCTCTGTATCCACTGTAGAGGAGATTCAATTTAACTCCCCAGTGGCTCAAACTATAAATAGAGAAGCTTTCTTGCTGATGCCAGATGCCCCCTTGCTCCCTTTCCAACCCTTCTCTACACCCTTCCTCTCCTCCTTCCGAACTCTGGGGGCTAGAAGTAGAAATAATGTTGTTCACATATAAAATACTAATTTTAATTACAATTTCTGATTATACAAAAACTCCTGCTCAGAATGCTTTTCAACCTTGTAATAACAGTAATAACAATAATAACAACAACAGTATTTATAAAGGCTTACCATGTGCTAGGCAATGCATTTTACATTTCCTCCCCTAACTGGCCCTGCAAAGCAGGTATTAGGGCCAAGAAAATTAAGGGCTGGGTAGGTCAATCCTTGACTTGACCAAGGTTAAACAGCAAGTGATAGAGACAAAATTCAAACCAGGTCTGTTCAGGTGCCAAAGGTCAGTTTTCAAAACACCCCACTGCTTCACAAGGTCAGGATGTGAGAAGCAAAGCAAAAATAAGATTATAGCCCTAGGAATTTGCTGAATACAAATTTGTTACCCTTCAAAAGCTTATCAAAAACCAAACCAAAAGAAGTATTTAATTTCTTTCAACAAAAGACAAACACTAGAATAAGTTCAAGTAGCCTAAACTTTTGATTCGTACTACTGTGAGGAGAACATACGGTAGTTTATGTTTAAATGAATGCTGGTAATGGAATAGAATAGAATGCACCATAATTGATTTATGGATACTGTGTCTCTCAATAACTCACAGTTAGCAATTTCCAATTTTAACCAATCCCCTTCGATAAGAGCCTGCTCAAAACACTTAACATCGTTTACTTTGAATACCTGGGGCTAGAGCAAATGTTGCCCACCATGATAACCCGATCAGCTAAGCCTGCAGTAAATGTGTTACTCCTACCACCCACATGTTTGCTCTGTCCAGTGGTTTGCCCTATAGGTCAAATTATTCCTGTGTACTCTCCCCTAAAACTGAGTTACATGCTCAGTATTCAAGAGGGTTATGTTGTCTAAAGTTCTCAATTCTGTAGCCATCTCTCCACTCGTGAAAACCTTGGACACATCTTTGACCCTAACTTCTCTTTCTGTGTATCACTTTCTACCCTGTGTAAACATATATAAATGTTTACATATGTTTATGTAAACAATTTATTCATCTCTTCTGTATGTAAACCAAGTAACTCACTCAGGGTTTTGTTGTTTTAAACACCAGATAGACTCTAGTTCAGGGAGAATGGTTTTACTTTCCTTATAACACAATTATAACAAAATAGCACTCTTTAATCTCAATTGCCCTTATTTTGGTCAGTTTCAAATGACTATCTTGTTTGCAACAGCTCTACTTCATTTTTACACAGTGATACCATAGAGTCCCTGGTCTATTTCTGTTTCAATCACAAGCATTATTTCTCTTCTCAGCACAATAATTTCTACAACTCATGCAATCAATAGTATCAGTTGACTGAATTATTTTAAATACATATATAGAGCTATAGAGGAAGTTTTTGTACCAAATATTGTACAAACAATAAGCACTATTAATTAACTTTCCAGAAAGCATTTATTAAGCATATATTTTGTTAAACAATTCTGTTCCTTCCACTTAGAAACTTATCACTCAGTTCAGTGCTGCTCAGTGGAAATATGATGCAAGTCATATATGTAATTTTAAGTTTTCTAGTAAAGGCAAAGAGAAACAGGTGAAATTAGTATTATCATTATTGTTAATTAAACTATTAATATAAATTAAATTTCATTTAACACAACATATCTGAAAGTTACCAACTCCAATATGTCATCACATAAAAATTATTGCTATATAGTATACTTTTTTGCATATCTTCAAAATCTGGTATATGTATTTACGCTCAATTCAAATGAGCCACATTTCAAGTGCTCAATGCCATCTGTGGCTAGCAGCTAATAAATTAGACAGCACAGGTCTAGACCAGTGGTTTTTAACCTCACTGCACACTGGAGTCACCTGGGTAGCTTTTAAAAATCTGGGGGCACAGGCCGCCCTCAGACCCATGACTAAGAACCTCTGGGAATAAGACCCAAACATCAGTATTTTTTAAAGCTCCCAGGTGATCTCAATGAGCAGCCAAAGTTGACAACCACTTACAAAAAACAAAATGAAAAACGTTAACAAACACAGGAATGTCACCATTAGTTTATTTATGTCAGAGGGGATGCAACAATGAATAACATCACGGGGCTCATAACTTGTATGAGAGCAAGAGACACATTACAACAAGTATTCACAATGCTGTGATAACCGCTCAAATAAAAACGTGAACAAATACAACAAGTTAACAGAGAGGGAAAGAACACTAATCAGTAGCCTGATAAAGGGCTAGTATTCATGTGCTGGCTGGTAGAGATTGTTAAATGTCGACAGATCAGGACTGAACAATATTTTTTGAATGGGGGCAGTTAAGTGGTTTTCAGTGACTTGAGCAAAAGGCATTTTAGTCGATACCATAAAAACCTCATTAATCAGAATTGAATTCAGATTTTATAATTTCTGATAGATGTTGAGCTACAATTTGCTTTTACCCTATATATGCGGGGAGGGGGGAAGGGCCTACTAAGGAAAAGAAGATTTTAACAGAAAATTTAAAATTCTTAATACATTATCTAAATAAAAATAACTGGCATTTTCATAAGCAAGCTCTTAATCTGTTAGCTTAATGCGCTGTATATATTAAAATGTTATCAGAGTTATTTAATTATATTTGTAGAGAAAAGCATAGTAATTCAGACTTATTTCAAGTTTACGAGTCTTTTTGTGATATGAGCACAAATGCTCTTGAATCAGGTTTTCTACTGTCAAATATGCTTCTTAGTATGATAAGTTTCGAGGAAGTTTTCTCCCATTTATCTACTATAGTTGTAAAATAAGAATATGCTTCCAGCATCCTCCCTACCCTAAGTTCTTTTTCTAACTAATATATCGTCGTTCCCTTATTTGCTCAAAATGAGCTCAGAATGTTCCTCCTTCATGAAGCCGTCCCTGACTATCCCCCACATCCCCTCTGTCTGTGTCACCTGGTACACCGTGGATGAGATTCTCATTACACTTACTCATATAGACAACTAAGCACAAAACCGCAATCTTTTTCTTGCAATACTATGAGCTACTTAGGGGCAGCTTAATGTCTTTTTTGGTTTCCTGTCTCCAGCACCAGCACAAAAAGTGGGATAGAGTAAGTACTCCAAAATATTCTTCAAGTTACATTGAAACAGAAAATGGCACTTCATAGGACCAAACTAAGAGTCAAATACATTTCCACAAGAATAAAAGAAAAGATTTACACACTAAAAAAAAGAAAAGATTTACTCATTAAGCGAGGGTGCACAGAGATTTCTTAAAACTCTGAATATTTCACCTTAAAAGGAAAGGGACACAGCAGGCATCTGCTTGTACACTGGAAATTTTCCTACAAAGTAATATTATGATTTCCTCCCCTTGAAAGAGAGAAACATACATATCATGATTTCTACACTGAGTATTTAGGGAGTGAACACGGTTTGTTCAAACAGAAAAAAAATTGGAGATACTAATATACTGGTCAGCATGACCCAGCCAGGAAACTTGATTTGCTAAACTTATCTTCCTAAGTAAAACAAAACAAATTGGGCCAATAGAAATAATAAAGTGCTGCCCAAGGCTCTCCTTAGATCTTCCGAAAAAGTAAGTCAATGAGAAATAGAATTGCGTTTGAGAGGAAAGGACCACCGTGTCTCTGGTCTGCTCTGAAGGACAAGAGGGATGGGGCAGGGACAAGGGTTGGGAGAAGGGGTTAATGATTCATTGTTCACAGACCGGGGCTGTTGGGTGTCTGTTGTAGTGTTTTAATGTCACTCATAGGGCCTAACTCTACCATCCCAATCTCCCTAGGACATAAAAAAAAAAAAAAAAAAAAAAAAAAGGGACTTACAGAGTAGAGCCCTGCTCCATGAGACTCCTTCATACTATATCTGCTGTGGGACTCATTCATCCTGAAACACAGAATGCCTGGACCATAAGCATATACTACATTAGGTCCATAGGTAAGGTGGATGTTTGGTAGTTCTTGGCATTGACTCATTTATTCACAATGCTCAAGATATATGAGATTTTACACACACACACACACACACACACGCAACATATATATATGTTAGATATATATGCTAGATATGTTAGATATATCTGTATACATATCATATATATGTATATATACACATACCTGTATATATAACATATATATAACATATACATACAATCTGTATATATAACATATATATGTTAGATATATATATGTTAGATATATATGATATATATATGTTAGATATATATCTGTGAGATATATTTATCTCACAGATAATTCTACAAATTATACAAAACATATATATATTCTACGAAACATATATATATATTCTATAAATATGTATTCTACAAATTCTAAAAATATATATATTATATATATACTACATATATATATTCAACAAATATATATATATATTCTACATTATATATATTCTACAATATATATTCTACATAGAATATATAGAATTCTACATAGATATAGATATAGACAATTCTACATAAAGATTCTACATAGATATAGACAATATATAGAATTCTACAATATATATATTCTACAAATATATATATTCTGCAAATATATATATTCCAAAAAATATATATATATTCTACAAATTCTACAAATATATATCATACAAATTATATTATTTATATATATATTCTAGAAATACATATTCTACAAATTCTACAAAACATATATATACATATAACGTATATATATGATCTGTATATATAACATATACATAATTCTACAAATTCAATGAATAACAATAGCCTATGCCAGATTAAGAACTCTAAAGCTAAGGTTATCTGCAAACCTCTTAAATCTATCCTCCTTGGGAAAAAAAAAATGCAACAATCTCAGACACATTACATGGGCCTTCCTTCTTCATTTTCTCTTTATTTAGAAAAATCATCTCTTCCTTTTGCTCCTAAATACAATTGCATCCCTAAAAATGCCTGAAAGCATGTTAACATATTTAATCACAAAACCAAACGCAGCCTTCATGTTTAGAAACTTACAGTACTTCACATACTATTTCTTTAATCCAATTCAGAGTCTTAAGTAGGTCCAAATTCATATATAGTCCTAATAAGCTTTGAAATAATAGTCCTCTCTTCAAGAAGAACAGTACTGTTAATATATAACTGGTTAAGGTTAAACTAATAAATCATAATCAAGCAAAAGTAGGTCTTGATGAAACTGCCTTAAGCCTCCATGATTTTACAATTCCATATTCAGCACTCATAATAAATCCCAATTCATGTGTGTGAATATATAAATATTCATGCATTGTTAAATGTGCACCTATAAATGCACAGGATACATATGCAAATATAAATGTGTTTTACGACTTCAGCTTATGAAAATGTCTCATAGACATATATTGGTCTTGGAGAAACTACCACTTTGATATCCATTAGATGTAATATATGAGTTTACCATTGTGTCATCATCATGGTATAATGCCATTGTCTAAGATTTATCTATTAGATAACTCAGAGGTATGTAAATGCTCTGGAAATAAAAAGAAAATTGTGAAGCCATTAAATCATGGTCAATAAAACATTTCTGTATCCATCATAATCTAATCCTCCAACTCCATCAAGTTTTAGCTGCAATGACTTCCAAACCCATTTACCACTTTTGGGTCTTCCTCTCCATCCTTGTTATAATGATGATGAATTGTTCAGATTGGCTGACCGCTGTTACAAGATCAAGCCAAAGCCAAGCTTTGAAAACCCAAACCAATGATTAAATCGATAGAGTTGCCCAAATTAAGAAGCAGGCAAGGCTCCACATTAAATGGTTAAGCTTTAGTGCTCCCTGAGTTCTACTATTTACTCAACCCAGGAAGCCAGAACAATGAAATTAAACATTTGGACTGTGTTGCAGTTCCTCCCACAAAAGTTCTCAAAGAATTTTAGGAAGAAAAAGTCCTAAAATGGTTTTCCTATTACACAGCTTGAAGAAACCATTGGATTCAATGGCTCAATGCTAATAAGCCTTAGTTGACAACAATAAACTTTTCTAAATAAATTATTTGATCCATGTTAAATTTGTGTTGGCCTGTCAATGGCAGGTTGTGGAAGATTGTGGGATGGGGGTAGCCAAGACTGGTCAACAGAATAGAAATCATAGCCAGCAACCCCTTTATATGGACAGGGACTGGGTGGTAACAAAGCTAAAAACAAATAACCAAGAGATAGGGAAAAAGCCATAAAAAGAATGGGAAATATATGTTGGACACTTAATCTATGTGTTAGACTTTGCTAAGTGTATTTAACATTATTGTATTTTCATCTACATTTCATTCATTCATTCAAATGCATTCATAGGTACACATGTGTGTGAATATATATCTACACATATATACACATACCACTGGATATGAAGTAGATGAGGAAACTGAGGTCCAGAGCGGAGTTACTCCAGATCTCACAATTGGTGAATTGCCAATAGGGGCTGCAATTACAGGCCAGCCTTAGCAGATGCACTTAACCAGTTTACTATACTGCTCCCTCTCCCCCATAAGTCTATGAAGAGGGCTAATTTCCAAGAGACTGGTCAAACTGGAGGTTGTAAGCAAAGTCCAAGGCTTGGACAGGTGATCTGGGCTTCCAGTGCTGAGATCCAAGTCAGGCAGGGACACAGGCAGCCACAGAATCAGGACATACAGGGCAGTGTCTAGAGATTCATTTAAGGCAGAAGGACATAGGAGGAAACAGCTCTTAGGTATAAATCAGGGCCCATGTTGAGACTCAAGTCTCACATCAGAGCAAATTTAGAAACATATGAAAAAGGGAGGATTTCAGAATTTGAAAAAAGGTCCTGGACACTTTGGCCTGATTTATAAGGCACGAATCTATGTTAATTAAGTGTGTACAAGTCCATGGAGGCAGGGGTGCGGCCTGCAAGTCACTGCAGCTGAACACCAGATCTCCTAGGCTGAGGACCACTCATGCTTCTAAAATCTCCACTGAGTTCCAAATGTGGTGCTTTCCTCTTTTCCAATTATCACCGTCCTCATCCCCATATTAGAAACAACAACAACAAGACATCTACTTGGGATGGGAAATGCCATGGATAATACTGTACTATGGGTCAAATAATACATTCAAGAACCAGTCAATTCAGTGAAAAAAGAAAAATCAAATTGCTTATTTTGCATCATGCAGAGAAAAAAAATAAATTACTATTTGAACGTTGTGCTTTTCAATAGTTGTACTAATGTTGGGTAGACATAGTCACCAGGAATCTCCACACTTTGTTGCTTTGGTATATTATTTTTTAAACTGACTTTTCTTCTTGGAATCAAATTTATCCTTTTGGGATGCTTAATTCCTTAATGTCAATCTTTTTTTTTTCCCACTAAGCAAGCAAGTTCTTTGTTTTTTCAACTAAATTCTTTAATCAGCTTTTGTTCAGAAACTGTTTATGTCTATCTGCATTACAAATGCTAGATTTAACCAATCTATCAATCCAAGATAATACAAGGAGGAATCCTGTCAGTTCGCCCTTTCCTCTCAGGAACAAGATACCGTATTCTGTACTTTTGAAGAAAAGAAATAATAGGATTAGACTAAGATTGAGGACAAGAGGATGTCAGGCCAAAGAAAAGCATGTAGTCCTTCTGGAGTCTTCCCATCTTATATGGGGAATTGTAATCCATTTGTGCTAAATGCTTTGAGTATTCTCATTATGCAAAAAAAACCATTACAGCCTAGTATATTTTGTTACCATAGTTCTGCCTACTGGGAACTATAATTAAAGTACATTTGAGCAAATGCGATTTTATTTGTTATTAAGCAACTAAAAGCTTAGTCAACCTTGCAAATATGGCATTATCTTAGGATTACAATATGAGCCAGCCAGCTATCCAGTAAACTTTATTAGGTCCTATCTTTATTAGCAATGCCTCCTATTCCTTTTGCAGGAGACTTCTATAATACTATGTAACAGTAGTTCTCAAACGTTAGGATGCATCAGAAGGCTTGTTGAACAGTACTGAGCCAGCCTCCCAGAGTTTCTCATTCCTTAAATCTGGGAAGGGCTCTAAAATCTGCATTTCTAATATGTCCCTAGGGCATGCTGATGACGCTGGTCTGCAGACCACACTTTAAGAACCACTGCTATACCACATAGTTGTTAGAGCTTTGGAGTCAACCAACCTGGGTTCATATCCTAGCTCTTCTAATATCTGTATGTCCTTGGGCAGCCTACTTCATCTTTCTACACCTCAGTTTTGTTTTTGTTTTTGTTTTGTTTTGTTTTTTAAGATTTTATTTATTTGACAGAGACAACCAGTGAGAGAGGGAACACAAGCAAGGGGAGTGGGGGAGGAAGAAACAGGCTCCCAGTGGAGGAGCCTGAGTGGGGCTGGATCCCAGATCACCGGGATCACGCCCTGAGCCGAAGGCAGACGCTTAACGACTGCGCTACCCAGGCGCCCCTACACCTCAGTTTTTTAATCCATTTAGTGGACATAACAATACCTATCCAATAAGTTTATTGTGAGAATTAAATGAGATAAAAATATGGAAAGTATTTAGCCCAGTGCCTGGCAGGGAGAAAAAGCAATGCATGGAAGTGATCAGTTTATTATTATTATTGTTCTTAATTGGATAAATATATCAACAGCAAGTTCAAGGTATTCACAGCCAGCATTGTGCATCAGACTCACCTGCTGCACAGGTAAAATTTTTGAAAAATTCACACAATGAGCTACCTTCCACCTCAGAGATTCTGATTTCATTGACTCTAAGATGCCACTGATTATAAGATGGACCATTATTTTATGTACAGCTAAGAAAGAAATTCTGCAATTATACCAGGACTAAACTAATAGGAAATATATCCATATTTTGGAAATGAGAAAATGTGAAAAAAAAATGTACCTCCTGGAATTAATAAAATACAGTAGGTAAAGATGTAAATTTGGGCTTGCTTCCCAGACTGTTGTGATGTACAATTCTGGTTAAAAAACACTGACCTAGTCAATATGATAGCTGCAGAGGGAACTCAAAGTTCAGATGCCTCAAAGCTAAGAGAGCGCACAGGTTGGAAGGCCTGGAACTACAACATAGGCCAATCTCATGATCCACCATATAATTCCATTGGTTATTAATGAAACCAAAATATTTCCACTTGGTTTGATAGCATTTTCACTCCAAACTTGGAAGAGGCCTTCTCTCACTGAATAGCAGTTACTCACATGGTGAGAACAAATCAATCCATTGGTAGAGCCAATCAGATCAGAGGAGTATATAGTACAGTCTGCAGAAGGTGTTAGAGCAAGACAGATTTTTCTTCATAAACATGAATTCCAGTCCTGAGATTTGAGGAGTACTGGGGGAGACTTTTAAGGAAGACACAACATGATTTCCATTCAGGAGAGAAGGGAGCATGGTCAAGGTCCCACACATAATGAGACTTGCCGTAGTAACTTTTTATCCTCCATCTTGATTTTTAAATTGTACTTTGTAATATGTTGGGTAAAAGAAGCTGATTTTGTATAATCTGATTGTTTTATCAGATTTATGGTAGTTACAATTTCCCTTCAATCTAAGAACCCTGGATGAAGACATTAGTAGCACATGACCTCCTTCAACTTTATACTAATGCTCTCACTCATAGGAAATCCATTCGTTCTGTAACATAACATAGAACAGGGCAGTATCTTCTGATATTTTATCTGGGAGCTTACAATTTCTATAACTTCAGTAAAATGTTTCTGGTCGTCTCCATGCACGAGTGAATTATAACAAGAAAATAAAATAAAATGCATTTTAGCTCCTGAAAATTCTAAGAATGTAAATCACTAATGAAATGTTGAAATAAAACCATAGCTGTATTTGCAGGTTTCCAACTATGAAAATTTCATTTTAACTCTTTTCTATCTTGTGACTACCCAGTTCCTCCTTAAATGAATGGGATCACTAATAACTATGAGTTTGCTAATGAGAACTCAATCTAGATAGACAAACAAACATAAGATGTGTAAGTCAGTGAGTACAAAGGACATTTGTTAAAGGTCCAAATAGTGACAAACTATAGCAGTCATAATTACAATTGAAAAATATATGAGTTTGGATGATTTTCTCATTTTCTCACTGTATTAGAACCCCCCCCCCCACACACATACATACACACACAATCAATGAAATCTGTATTTCCAAAAATATTTTTTTGTATCTTGGAAACCTCTGTTGGACCTGGCTTATATTAAATTTCTTTCTGTAGTTATATATTAAAGATTTACCACAACAGTATTTTTAAAACTGTGATGTTCTTAAAGTTTCATGTTTCTAGTTACAGAGGAGGAAATACAAGATATCATGAAACAACAAAAATGCCTACATAATTTAAATGATTGTACATGTAGAATATAATTTAATATGAAACTCAGTCACCTGAATAATGACATCCTAGACACAGGTTACACTGGTCATTGAGTAATATATGTCAACTTAATAGAGGAGGGAGCAGCAATATCTTTGTAGGAAATTAGTTTCTGTTTTACTATAAATATAGAAGATGGTATTTTTTAACTGATCTCTCTTAAAGGTTTAGTGAATGCTACCCCTATTTTCCACACAAGAATACAAAGACCGAGCTTGTAATTCTTCAATTCCATCCACCTATGGTAATATCCAACTGACTCATGTGACCTTTCCACAAAGATTTATCATTATTGAGGGAATCTTTGTACACCTTATCTATTTTTCCCAAAACATGTACAAACTTCCTGAAGTTTCATTTCTTCTACATATTTGCTGATTTTAAATATTTTCAGTTCCTGGGGCGCCTGGGTGGCACAGCGGTTAAGCGTCTGCCTTCGGCTCAGGGCGTGATCCCGGCGTTATGGGATCGAGCCCCACATCAGGCTCCTCCGCTATGAGCCTGCTTCTTTCTCTCCCACTCCCCCTGTTTGTGTTCCCTCTCGCGCTGGCTGTCTCTATCTCTGTCAAATAAATACATAAAATCTTTAAAAAAATAAATAAATAAATAAATAAATAAATAAATAAATAAATAAATAAATATTTTCAGTTCCTTGGAAGATGTAAGAAAAAACCGAAAAAATAAGCATTAACAGTGGCTTGGAGATTCTGGCTTGTTTTAACAAAAACAGCAATTATTTCAAATCCTCTGCTGATTAGAAAGTAGTGGATCTCACTTGATATGTCAAAGCATTTTGATATTATGTTTTGTACTCCCATAAAATGCCATTGTCATCTCTAATAATTATCTGAATGTTCAACTTTCCCCAATATCTTTTTCTTAATCTTATGTGTCTGTTAGGTTATTGGTTGCCTAGGAAAAATATGCTACAAAGAGGCCAACACAACAATTTTAGGAAGAAAGAATAACAGCCAAATGCCCTTTCTTCTTTAGTACAATTTCTAGGATTCCAGAAAATATAGACACGTAGCCCACATCACCTTCAGAGAGACTTCTAGAAGATCTTTCAACTTATCCTTGTGGATGGAATGGAGTAAGTAAATTGAGTGAATGAATAACAAGGCAGATTAGTCCCAGTTTCAACGGCTATACCCAGAGGGTGCCAATTAATAGAACAACATCAATCTGGGTCCAGGTTTGGAGCATCATAGAAGGATTCTTTCCTAGGTTCCACTTGTTTCAACATTTTATTCAATGTCCTGGGTGAGAATATAGAGAGGACATCATAAAATTTGTAGAAGGGAAAGTGACCATATTAGATGACTCAATTAGGATCAGAAAAGAAGGGGCGCCTGGGTGGCTCAGTCGTTAAGTGTCTGCCTTTGGCTCAGGGCGTGATCCTGGAGTTCTGGGATTGAGCCCCGCATCAGGCTCCTCTGCTGGGAGCCTGCTTCTTCCTCTCCCACTCCTCCTGCTTGTGTTCCCTCTCTCGCTGTCTGTCTCTCTCTCTCTGTCAAGTAAATAAATTAAAAAAAAAAAAATCTTTAAAAAAAAAAAAGGAAAAGAAAAGAAGCTGACAGGTTAGAAGCAAGGGCTAAATACAATGAAATGAAAAGTAACTGAAATAAATTTTAAATGAGGTGATTAAGTCCAAAAGAACAATTGGTTTGTACAGAGTGAACAGTAGCAATGGTTTAGTAGCAATCCATGTTTAGAGATTTTAGTCTACAGAAAGGTTAATATGAATCAACAGTAGAAAGAGTGTTTATTGAATGAATGAATAAAATAGTGTAGAATCAGTGGGAGAGGAGAAGAAAGTAGGGAAGGGCAGGGGAGGGAAGAAGAAAGAAAGGGAAGACAGGGAGCGGGAGAGGAGGAAAAAGGGGAAGAGGAGGGGAGGCGGAGAGGAGAATCTATATGAAAAGCAGCAAAAGCTCCATCTGTTTCTGTGCAGCCCAGACCAGCCTGGAAGTACTGCAGTGTAAGAATGGACAAACTGGGTTCATTCAGGGGTGACCTGAGACGTACAGTCAAACGAACAAACCAACAAGATCCAAGAAATTCTTGAAGGACTCAGGCACATTTAGCCTTGGAGATCTGATAATCATGTTCAAATATCCTAAGAACTTTAATGGGAAAAAATTAGAAGGTAAGGAAATAAGCTGAGTGCATGAATAAGAAGGCAAATTAGTCACAAACAGTTTCAACAGCAATACCCAGAGGGTACTAATTAATGGAACCACATCAATCTGGTTCTAGGTGTTGAGCATCATAGAAGGATTCTGTCCTAGGTTCCATTTGTTTTAACACTTCACTCAATGTCCTGGGTGAAACTATAGAGAGTCATCATAAAATTTTTACAAGTGGGACAAATGAATGGAAGGCACAAAGCAGCAGAACTGGAGCCTGTAAAAGTAGTTCAATGTCAAAATTCTCCAAAGATGGAAGGCTCAGTTCTCAAAGGATGGAGCTACTAACCACTTTCTCCAGGAGATGTTAAAGCCGTGACTGGAAGATCCTTGGCATAGCTTTTGCCACATTAATTCAAGCATAAGATAGGTGGGGACTAGATAATCTTTGAAAGTCCCACCCAAACTCAAGGTTTCAATATTCGGACATTTTTCTGTGGTGTAAAGTAGGTTCTTGCAAAAGATTTTCTCTTCTAAAAACAATGAAAACAAATGGTTAGCCTCGGGGAGGTGATCCAAGTCTTCAGGAAACCCTAAGAGAATCTTCTATTTGTGTGTTTGCTCTTTAGAGAACTAATCTCCTTCCCCTGGAATGTATTAATATCTGTTTGTCCTCTGCTATACTGGCTGACTTTGAGAATTTGCACACAGCACACTTTATCTTGCTAAATGTAATAGTCTGCCCAGCATTCTTCCTTTATGAGAAATCCCTATCCACTTTCATAAATTATATGAATGGATCTGAAGTGTACTTTCCTTTCTTCAATAGAAACTATTCCCAAAAGTAGCCTGAAAACATGCCGAACATCTGCTCCTGCACATAGTTCAATACATGATATTGATTTGTATTATTATTGGGTGAAGTCTGAATACAAGCAAATTTAACACACTTCTGAACAAATTCCTCCTCCTCCCACGGCCCAGTCACAGGAACTCAAGGAAATCAGAATTCTAATATTTGCCTATGCAAGCTGTAACTAACCAGGTAGTCTGATAAAACAAAAACCACAGTAGAACATTCCAAAACCTAACATAGATTAGATAAATATAGTAAGTATGATAAATATTTCTCTAATTTAACAAATATTTAAAGATATATAAGTATTTTTTATCATCTGCTGTACTTTCATATTCAAAAATGTTGCTTTTCCACCCTGTGAGTTCTCGGGTGCCTCAGTGCTTGTTTTGAGTCTATTATATATGCCTACCCCATCTTTTAATAATCGAATACAATTAATGTTTATCATGGCACAAAGAAAAGTAACCAAAATCCCTAAATCCTGAATTCTTTCTAGTCATCTGCAGAGGCTCTCCCATGCACAGTAAGTTCCCTAACAGATATGTCCATAAAGACTTTCAGAGTAAACACAACCTTATTATTAACTAGGGCTTTGGCCTCAAATACCCCTCTGGTATCCTTCCCTGATGAACTGGGCTGGATCTCATATGAGCTTGGCAGACTCCTGTTGTCTCTTGGGCTAAAGATTAATAAAAACAGCCCCAACAGCTAATCCTTGAGTCCTTTCCCAAGTCTCAGTCTGATTCTAGCCCCTGACAAAGCCTCTTTTCTGGCACAGATTATATCTACCCAGAGGAGGCAGGTTTTCCTAACTGGTAGTCTTTCTATATACCTGTGCTGTCCAAAACAGTAGCCACTGTTCACTTAATACATTGTTAATTAAAATTAAATAAATTTTAAAATTCAGTTCCTTAGTTGTACTAGTTATATTTCAAGTGCTCAACAGCCACATATGGCCAGTGACTAGTATATAGAACATTTTATCACGCTCTATTGGACAGCACTGCTCTAGGATCCCATTCTGTTCCTGACTTGGGCAAACCTTGGTTTTGGAGTTAGGCAGACTTTACCTTCCACCAAAGATCTGAGTGTGCAACTGTTTACTCATTTGTTCATTTAACAAATATTTATCAGTTCCTTTCCTAGCTGCTGGATATATAATCATGAACAAACAGACATGGTACCTGCTCTCATGGAGCTTATGTTCTAGTGAAAGACCAACAATAAACAAGTGAACAGCTAATAGAAAAGATTATTTATTATGAATTTCAATGCTAGTATATCTCCCTTTTAACCTCAAAGTAACAAGGTGTTTTTGTTTCATTCAAGTGAGCCCATCCCTACAGTGGTCAGCCTTTCTCTTGACTTTCTTCAGATGGCAAACACTGACGGTTTTAGGATTTACTTGAGTCTAGTGTGTTTTTCAGTCTTTTTTTCTTTAGAATTTCTGCCCATAGCTTAATTCTTGCCTGTGCTCTCGATTCCCTCACAAAGGGTTCTCCAGGCTTTATAGCTTCAATTATCACATTTTTAGGTGTGACTACTCTTAATTATTTACATTCCCAAATAGTACAACAAACTACTAGGCATCTCCTCTTGGAAGACTCCACCTTGGTTTCTTAAATCTTATCATTAGATCTTCAGAATGCCTCTTGAACTCATATCTCTCTTCTATTCCCAGTGGGCCATACAATCTAAACTCACTACTCATTACTAAAATCATTACTCATACCCGAAATACTAAAATGTATGCCCACACCATGTTTGTCTCCATCCTCTCGCTGGTTGGGATCACCTCCCAGCAGCTGCTGAGACTACCACTCTCTGCAGTGGTGCTGAAAGGACCAACACTGACAGATGAGTGCCTCAGTAGCCTGGCAGACCCACCTCCCCCCACCCCACTTATCCCCAGCAGAAGCTTCCAAAATGGCACCATTTCAAGGGACACTGACCCAGCAGCCAAGTTCATTGGGGTTGGGACTGGCATGGTCAAAATGGTTGGCTCTGGGGCTGGGATTGGGACTGTGTTAGGGAGCTTCATTATTGGTTGTGTGCAGAATTGTTCTCTGAAACAACAGTTTATCTCCTATGACCCCCATGGGGTCTTTTGCTGATAGCAGTCTTTCTCATGTTCTTTGCCATGTGAAAGAGCCATCTCCATTTCCCATATTTCTTTTTTTTTTTTTTTAAAGATTTTGTTTATTTATTTGACAGAGATAGAGACAGCCAGCGAGAGAGGGAACACAAGCAGGGGGAGTGGGAGAGGAAGAAGCAGGCTCATAGCAGAAGAGCCTGATGTGGGGCTCGATCCCGTAACGCCGGGATCACGCCCTGAGCCGAAGGCAGACGCTTAACCGCTGTGCCACCCAGGCGCCCCCTCCCATATTTCTTTCTTCCACATCTCTCATGCCATGTATGTTCCTTTCCCTATACCTCCCCAAGCAGCCTGGGGAAAGTGGTTGGTTTAGGATTCAACAGAGGAAAGATAAATAAATATTGTATGAATAACAAAAATAAATAACCTGTTATCACCCTGGCCAAAAATCTATCCTGGCTCCCTATTAACTACAGAATTAAGTTTTTTTTTTTTTCATGAACTTACTGCTTTGAAAAGATAAGGCTAAAACAGAATGAGTCTGTTATTAAAATGAGTGTTTCATTTAGGAGTAGGAATTATATCCTGTTTAATCTCTAAAAATGATTTTAGATTTTTCAGGCTGATATACCACTCAGCTCCTATGACATATTATGTCCCTGCCTATGTGTCCTCCTATTATCTAGTTAAAACTTTCCTAATCATCTTCCTCCCACAGTTTCCACAAACTCTTCTTCCACAACATAAACACACACACACACACACACACACACACGCACGCACGCACACACACGGGGGAGGGGGGGAACTTTTAAAGATAATTTACTGAGTTCACTGATACAAATGGGAGTTTTAAGAAGCACAAGCAAACTATTTCAGCATTATTTTGGCCAATTTTATATACTTTTCCCATTTCCTTGCCACCCACATGAAGTCTACACTAAAGTCTACACTATGTCTTTTACCATAGGGTCCCAAGCTCAGTAGCTTGGGAGTAAGTCACTAAATGGTTTTCTGCAGGCAAATTTTGCATCAATACCCACAAACTAAAATCATCTCAGCCTTTAACCTAAGGACCTACTGGTAAGTAATCATTTCACCACTGGCCAGGATGATAAAAAATAAAAAAATCAAACTCTTTAAAAAAAGAGAGAGAAACAATTGACATATAGCATTGTATTAGTTTCAAGTATAGAAAATAATGATTTGGTATTTGTGTACACTAGGAAATGATTACCACAATAAGTCTAGTTACCATCTATCACCACACAAAGTTATAAAAAAAATTTTTTTTCTCGTAATAAGAATCTTCAGGATTTATTTTTTGGCAACTTTCAAATATGCATTACAATTTTATTGGCTATAGTCATGGGGTTGAATATTACATTCCCACAATTTGCATATTTTATAATTTGAAGTTTGTACCTATAGACTACCTTCACCCATTTTGACCATTCTCCAACAGCTCCTTTCCCTCTAGCAACCACTGTGCTGTTCTCTGTATCTGTGAGATTAGTTCTGTTTTGTTTGTCCATTTGTGTTCTTTTTTAGATTCCACATAGAAATCATATAGCATTTGTCTTTCTCTGATTTAGTTCACTTAGCATAATTCACACAAGGTCCATCCATGTTGTTGTAAATGGCAAGATTTCCTTCTTTTTATGACTGAGTAGTATTTCATAGTATAAAAGTATGACATCTTCTTTACCCATTCATCTATCAATAGACACTTGGGTTGTTTCCATATCTCAGATATTGTAAATGATGCTGCAATGAACATAGGGGTGCATATATCTTTTCAAATTAGTGTTTTCATCTTCTTCGGGTAAATACCTAGTAGTAGATTGCTGGATCATATGGTAGTTGTTTTGTTTTGTTTTGTTTAGAAACTTCCATACTGTTTTGCATAGTAGCTGCCCCAATTTACATTTCTACCAGCAGAGCAGGAGAATCACCTTTTCACCACATCCTTGCCAACACCTGTTATGTCTTGTCTTTTTGATAATAGGCAAGCATGAGGTCGTATCTCAGCGTAATTTTGGTTTCTATTTCCCTGATGATTAGTGACATTGTGCATCTTTTCAGGTGCCTGTTGGACATCTGTATGTCTACTTTGGAAAAAGGTCTATTTGGGTCCTTTGCTATTTTTTAATTGGATTGTTTCCTTTTTTGTTATAGAGTTATATGAGTTCTTTATATATTTTGGAATGTTAACCCCTTATCAAATATTTGATTTGTAAATATTTTCTCCAATTCAATGGGTTAACTTTTCATTTTGTTGATGATTGTCTTTGCTGTGCAGGTTTCTTAGTTTCATGTAGTCCCATTTGTTTAGTTTTGCTCTTTCTACTTTTGGAGTTAGGTCCAAAAAATCATTGCCAAGACCAATATCAAGGAGATTATCACCTATGTTTTCTTCCAAGAGTTTTATGGTTTCAGGTCTTACACTCAAGTCTTTAATCCACTACTTTATTGTGATCTCAAGCTAAATATTTATCTTCTATGTATTTTAGATGTCTAAACAGCAAAACTGTGATTTGAGTTTATTAGTAATTAAAAGTACTAAAAGATTCTTTCTTAAAATGTTCTAGCTATCTTTCAAAAATATCTATTTCCTTTTCATGAGGATTAAGTGTACAAAAGTCATGTCTCATTTATTATGATCATAACCTGCTCTAGCAATCAAAGAGGAACTTTTTCTTATCTTTCTGTTATATATTATTGTGGTTGAATTAATTCTTGTATAGTATGTCCTTAAAACAATTATACAAGCTAAATGATAAAGTTACTAAAACCCATTTTTTACTTTTTTCTGCATAATACTGTTTCTGCTGTCATAAATGTACTAGACTCTGAGAAGCTACGTAGACTTTTATATTTGTTACTCAGATCCCTTGAAAAATGTTCAAAAATATTAATATACATACTTGTATATGTATACACAATATAAGGTAAATTATCATAAACAATTTCCCTAAACAAGACTAGATCGTAGCAAATCAATGTTTAATCCATTTCCCAATACCATTTTACAGTAGCTTCAGGTACTAGAATTAATTGCATTGACTTGGAAGAGAACAGAAGACATGTTACATCACAGGTCACAGGCAAACCCTTAATTGTACTTAAATGCTTCTGTATCTCTATGACAATATTTATTTAACAAACACATACAGCACTTGCTATGCCATGCACTGTTCTAAGCCCTTTATAAATGCTAAATAACATTTAACATTGTGAGTTAGTTAGTATCATTATCCCCATTTTACAAATGGGGAAACTGCAGCATAAGAGAAGTAAGTGTCTTGCTCAAGTCCCTAGAGCTAGTAAACGGCAAAGTCAGAATTTGAGCCTAGAAATCGGGCTGTAGAGTCTGAGCTCTGAAGGGCTCTGCCCTTCGGTATTCAATATTATTTCTACATTTGAAATCTAATTCCAGTAGAAGGGTGTTATAGCTTTTAATTATGTGGGGAAAGGAGGTTTCCCTTTGATATATGAAATCATTTTGTGGCTACTTCCATGCAGACACTAAAGGTCTCCTTGATCCCCTACCCCCTGGCTTGCATGCTTTCCTGCTGTGCACCCATCCAGCTCTGTGCTTTGTCCTATGACAGCACCTACCATGATTTCTGCATATTAAATACTAAGTTCTTTAAGGGCAAGGAGTAGGTCTTGTTCACAGTTGCAACTCCAATGTGTATCTTGAGCTGATTAAGCATTGTTACAAATCATCCAGCAGCCAAAGAGTTAAATTGATTTCTTATCAAGTTATGACACCTATAATAAATAAATTTCTTCTCTTTACCATTGGGAGTAGGCACACATTCCAATTTTAAAATTACCAAGTGTGTGGAATTAGGCTTGTGATTTAAAGGAAATGATACTGCAGAAAAATAAGTTAATGGATGGTTCACCCCTGTCTTGTCACAGAGGTTTCAAAATTTGGGGTGTTTCAAACTTAGAGACACTAAAGTCCCTCATTTGAAGAACCGCCAGCACAGCTGCACTGAGCATTTTAAGCTAAAAGTCAAAGAACATATACCAAGCTACAATAACAAAACACTTCCATCAAAACCTTGCAACAAGGAAACAATTGCCAGCTAGCATATTGCTCTCCACAAGAAATGACGTGATGTCATTTTGTGCAAAGGACATCAAAACAACTTGTCAGTTTAACACAGGATTTCGATACACCACGAGAAGCCTTTCACGTATCACTTTAAGCGTTTCCAAGAAAATTGCTACAGAAGTTCTTAAGGCACAATAATTTGAACCTAACTAGACTTACTAACCAACACAAACTATAACTTTTCTAAAATGTCTACCTCTGTATAAGTGGATGAATTTGTTAGCAAAGTCCTACTAATTCTTGGAAAATATAATTCTACAGAGAAACAATGATGCATTTGCTTTCATTCAGGAACATTCACTCAACAAATTGTTAATTATGGACCTATTATTATGTGCTAGGTACTCTATTGGGTATACTTATAGGAATCCGTCTTCACAATAAAACTATTTTTTAATTGAGTTACTAATTCCCAGATTTTTGGTCCAGGTTAATTGCATTAGGGAGTAAGTTCTTAGTATACATGGGAAGAAAAACAGAACTATAGGTGACATAAACAATTCTATATTTTACCTTGGATATCAGGAACATATATAGTTATATGTCAGTTTAAACATGCAGTTTGAGTATTCTGATCAACTGCTCATTTTGCATTTTTGCCTAATTTGAGCAGGCCATTCACTGAAACAGTCAAATTGAGTTTGGCATGGGGCTGGCCATAGGCTGATAAAATGAGGGAGCTGAATGGGCACTGTAAACCACAGGCTCCTGAAGAAAAAAATGAGTTCTGTAGCTCTGGGGCTGGAAATATTTCCTAGCACTGACCGTGCATCAATATATGATTGTTAGAATGAATGAATGACCCCATGTAACCTCTCTGTAACATACAAAACTATAACCCATTTATAAAAATTTCCCTAGGTACCAGACATAAAGATGGGTATTTGGTCACTACCCTAATAATATTAACCCTTCCTAAATGAAGAGATCATATAGAGGCTCTTAAGGCAAAAATATTTTGAAGCTAACTAGATTAATTAACCAAGACAAACTATAACTTTATTAACACCTATTAATTTCAGTGAGATTTCCTTAACTGTCTTAATTATTCATCACTGATTTTTTTACAATTTTTTATTTATTAAATTTTTATTTTAGTTCCAGTATAGTTAACATACAGTGTTATATTAGTTTCAGGTGCACAATATAGTGATTCAACAATTTCATACATCAGTCAGTGCTCATCATGACAAGCGCACTCCCTAACCCCCATCACCTGTTTCATCCTTCTCCCCCACCCACCTCCCCCCTCTGGTAACCATTAGTTTGTTCTCTATAGTTTAGAGTCTGTTACTTGGTCTCTCTCTCTCTCTCTCTCTCTCTTTCTTTGCTTATTGGTTTTGATTCTTAAATTCCACATCTGAGTGAAATCATATGGTATTTGTCTTCCCTGACTCTGTTTTGTTTTGGTTTTTACTTTTTTGTTATCTTTTGGGCTATCCTGATAATTAAGATGGAGGTTAACAAAATGATAAATTATAACTCTGCTTCTTTGTTACCATCTTAAATTCTATTAACAATACAGACTTATCCAAGCTTATCCCCTTTTTATGCCTTTGATAATATAATATGAAATCTGCACCCCCAATCATGCTGTACAGTACCCTTTCTACTATAATACATGTTTGCCTTATTTCCCCACTAAATTGTAAACCAGTATTAAAGACCTAAATGTGAGACCTGAAAGCATAAAAATCCCAGAAGAGAGCACAGGCAGTAATTTCCTGACATCAGCTGTAGCAACTTTTTTCTAGATAGGTCCTCTGAGGCAAAGGAAAACAAAAGCAAAAATAAACTATTGGGACTACATCAAAATAAAAAGGTTCTGCACAGCAAAGGAAACGATCAACAAAACTAAAAGGCAATCTACAAAATGGGAGAAGATAGTTACAAATAACATAACTGATAAAGGGTTAGTATCCAAAATATATAAAGAACTGATACAACTCAATACCCAAAAAGCAAATAATTCAAATGGGCGGAAGACATGAACAGACATTTCACCAAAGAGGACATACAGATGTTCAACAGACACATGAAAAGATGCTCATCATCATTTGTCATCAGGAAAATGCAAATCAAAACTACAATGCGATATCACCTCACACTCATCAGAATGGCTAAAATCAAAAACACAAGAAACAACAGGTGCTGGCAAGGATGTGGAAAGAAAGGAACCCTCTTGCACTGTTGGTGGGAATGCAAATTGTTGCAGCCACTGAGCCTCAAAAAATTAAAAATAAAACCACCCTAGGATCTATCAATCCACCAGTGGGTATTTACTCAAAGAATACAAACATACTAATTCAAAGGGATGCATGACCCTGTGTTTATAGAAGCATTATTTACAATAGCCAAAGTATGGAAGCAGCCCAAGTGTCTATTGATTGATAAACGGAAAAAGAAGATGTGAGATAGATAGATAGATAGATAGATAGATAGATAGATAGATAGATATCATGACCATGACCTTTGGCAATTTGCTAAACATCTCTAAGCTCAGTTTCTCATCTATAAAATGGGCATAAGTGCAATTGCTCCCACAGAATTGTTGTGAATTATGGTAAGAAATATGAAATAATGCATGTTAAGTAATTGGATTGAACTCGACACATAGTATTACTCTCAAACATTAAAGACATACTTTGATACTAAAATATACACACTTAGGAATGTTTTTTAAAGTAAAAGCTGCTTCTTTTCTCCCAAATAATTACATATTAAAAATAAAGTATTTAGGGGTGGCAGAGAATTCAATTCTTCATAAAATAATTCCCACTCTATACATCTTTTAGGTCAAGACATCTACAGTTAGCATTAAAATCACAAATATACTCATGTATGATTAAAGTAGGTGGTACAAATATCAATAATTACTATAATTTAAATTTTTATATTGTTTTAAGTATTGTCACAGGAAAGTAAACCATTTTCTTCAGCACAAGGATGGACTGAAATGGCCTGCAGTTCCCCCACAACTATCTCTCATCCTATCACCCAGACACCCGAGCATTGTGAATCTTTAGTGTTTCATTATTTGGTTATTTTCAGGACACTCAACCATGCCTCTTGAATCACTGAAGAAAACAGCAGGTCTCTGGATTTTGCTTTGTTTTGTTTTAGTCATAACCATTTCAGCTTCAGTTCAACACGATCATCATTCCAACTGTTTCTTTGGAAGCTTATCTTGCAAAGCCAATAAAAGACTGTTCCCAAGCCTAGAGACTTTCTATTTATAGCTTTCCATAAGCCTCTTACAGGTAGGTATTTATTCCAATTGAATATTTAAAAGGTAGGTCCTTTTATGAAATGGCTTTTTTGTTAATTCAAAAAGGGATAATTATTTATAAATTGAAATCCTTTCTAATAGGATTTGAGTTGACCTACAACAAAAGATATAAATAGATTAAGATTGTTAAAATAAATCAAAACATATCAAAGCATTGGAAAAGATGCTGCAAATATAAAAATCATTTGATTATACACAAAATTTAGCTCTGAGCTTCCATGAGACTAAGGCGAAAATGAAAATACAATTGATTAAGCAATTCTCATTACTTTATAAAGCAGATCTGTAATACTTTGATATCCTAATTCGAAGTGTGGTCGTGGTACTAAATTCCAGTAGGAATTTATCTTTTGGGCCTTTCTTCAAGGAAAATTGAGTTTCATAATACACAGTATTTTCATCAATGAGGTTCAGTGGCTGCTTTGAACTTCAATAAAAGTCAATAGCATGACATTATGCCAGTAATTTTAAAATTATTTTTAGCCATGGAACCTAGAAAATAAAATATTATGCAGCAGCTCAATATATAAAATACATAAATAAGAACTTCTCTAATTGAAGCAGAGTTAAGGGGCCTGAAGCTACCATAATCACGGAGTACAGAATCTGGGCAAGGAAAAGGCCTATGTAGCCAATAAGCTGATCATATTAGCTACAAATATAAAAATGTAAATCAAATGTCCTACAGCTAATATCACACTTAATAGTAAAAGACTGCATGCTCTTTCCATAAGACTGGGGACAAGGCAAGGATATCTACTCACATCAGCTCCACTGAACACTGTACAAGAGGTCTTGGCCAGTGCAATAGTGCACAGAGGAAGAAGGAAAATAAGGCAAACAGATAGGAAAGGACGAAGCAAAGCTATCCTTATTCACAAACAACCTGACTGGGTATATAGAATATCTTAAGAATCATTTAAAAAAAAATCCACTAGAAAAAATAAGTTAGCTGAGTAAGGTTGCAGGATGCAAGATCAATAGACAATAATCATTTGTATTTTTACATACAAGCAACAAATAATTGAAAATGAAACAAAAAATACATTTATAATAGCACCAAAATCCACGACATACTAAGGAATAAATTTAAAATATGTGTATGGGTAGTACACTTAAAACTACAAAATATTACTGAGAAAAATTAAAAATTTAGACGTGGAGATTGCTAAGGACTGAATTATATCCCAGTAAAATTCATATGTTGAAGCCCTAATTCCCAATGTGTTGGTATTTGAAGATAGGACCTTTGGGAAGCAATTAGGTTATATGAAATCATGAGTGTGGGACCCTTATGATGAAATTAGTGCCCTAAAGGAGGGACAACAAGACAACTTGCTTCTCTCTTTCCATACACAAAGAAGAGGTCATGTGAGCACACAGCAAGATGCTGGCTGCGTTCAAGTCAAGAGAAAAGCAGCCTCACCATGAAATCCACTCTGCTCACACCTTGACCTTGAACTTACCAGTCTCCAGAACTGTAAGAAAATTAATTTCTTTTTTAAAGACATCTAGTCTATGATATTTTGTAATGACAGCCCAAGCTAAAACAGAGACATTCCATGTTCCTGGATCAGAACACTCAATGTTGTTAAGACTAACATATTAATTCACTCCAAATTATTCTATAAATTCAGCATAATCTCTATTAAAATCCCAGCAGGCCCATATGGCCCAGAAATTCCACTCCTATATATATACATATATAAAATATATATTGATTGATATATAAATATATATTTATATTTATATATATATTGATATATATATAAAATAATTGAAAACAGACTCAGAGAGATACATGTATACCCATATTTACTGCAGCATTACTAACAATAGGCAAAAGGTAGGAACAACTCAAGTGTCCCTCAACAGATGAACAAAATATGGTGTATACACACGATGGAATATTATGCAGCCATAAAAAGGAATGAAGTTCTGACACATGCTACAATATGAATGAATCTTGAAAATGTTATTGCTAAATGAAATAAGCCAGACACAGAAAGACAAATATGGTATGATTACATTAATATGAAATATTTAGAATAGGCAAATTCATAGAGACAGAAAGTAGGTAAGAGATTACCAGGGGCTGGGGAGTACTGGGTATTACTGCGTAACGGGTACAGAGTTTTTGTTTGGGGTGATGTAAATCTTCAGAAATATTGGTGATGGCTGTACAACATTGTAAATGTAATTAATGCCACTTGAATTGTATACTTAAAAATGGGCAAAATGGCAAAATTTGTTATATATATTTTACTACAATAAAGAAAACTACTTCCAAAAAAATCCTAGGAAGCTTTTCCATAGAAATCTACAAGTTGATTGCAAAATATATATAAAAATGTAAAAAAACCTAGAATAACTAGAACCATTTTGAAAAGAACTAAGTTGGAGAACTTATATTACCTGACCTGAAGATTCACTATAATGCTCCAATAATTAAGACAGTATAGTATTACTGTAAGGGTGGATATACAAAGAGTGGAAGAGAACAAAATGTCCAGAAATAGAGTCATATTTGATCAATTAATTTTCAACAAAATGCCAAGTTAATTCAACAGGGAGAGGAATGTTTTCAGTGAATGGTGTAGAACATCTGGATATGCACATGAATAAATGAACTTTGATCTCTCCTCACATCATACACAAAATTAACTCAAAATGGATCATAGACCTAAATGTAAAAACTAAAAGTCTCCTAAATAGAACAATTTGAAAACTCCAAAACTGATTAGTTGAACTACACTAAAATTAAAATCTGATCTTCACAAGCTCCATTAAGAAAATGAAAAAATAAGCCACAAACCAGGAGGAACTGGGACAATGTAATACATGTATATATGATTTATTTATATTTTTGTTTATTTATATTTATATTTTATATTTATTATATATATACATACATACATATGTATGCACTCACACACACATATGAACATATATATATAAAGTGGTGTGGGGTGGGTATGTGTGAAACTTGTATCCAGAATTTAATAACCTACAACTTAACAAAAAGACAAAAACTCATTTTAAAAATTGTCAAATGATTTGAACACACTTTGTAAAAGAAGATGCATAAATGGCCACTAAAGAATGTACAACTATACTAGTCAACAGGAATATGCAAATTTAAACCACAGTAAGATATCATTACAAATCCACTAGAATGGCTAAAAATAAAAATACTAGAGCAAGTGGAAATTTCACACCATGCTGGTGTCAAAGCAAAATGGTGCAATGACTTTGTAAGGCAGTTTGGCAGAATCTTATAAAGTTAAATGTATATCTATCATATGACCCGACAATCCCAAGAGTGATTAAATCCTACCCTACAAAAATACTAACAGCTGATTTAGTCATAATAGCCAAAACTCTGGAAAACAACCTAACTACCCATCAATAAAGGAATAGATAACCAAATTGTGATATATCCATTCAATGGACTACTACTCAGCAATAAAAAGAAATAGGCAAAAGAAAGAAAGAAATAGGCTGTTTCACTATTGATATATGCAATGACATGGATAAATTTCAAAAACATTTTACTGAACAAAAAAAGATATGCATACTCTATCATTCCATTTATATGGAATTCTAAAACAAGCAAAACAAATCTATAATGACAGAAAACTGATCCGTGGTTGCCCACGGCTATGGCTGGTAGGAGACAGAGCTGACTGCAAAGTGGCGTGAGGGAACTTTTTTGGGTGCTGGAAATATTCTGTCTTGATTATGGTGGTAGTTACACAAATGCATTCACTTGTCAAAACTCATCCAATTCTATACTTAGAATGGGTGCATTTTATTAAACATAAATCATACCTTAATCAAATTCTGAAAAGTGAAAATAAATATCTATAACCACTACTAAATCCATATCATGTACTTCCTGAGGCTGTGACAAAACAGATTGTCAAAGCAACATAGCCAAGCACACCCACAGGTAAACTGAAGTGTGGGTGTAAATTCAGTTTGAGGATAAACAGAATTCTGAGTCATTGGCAGCACCAGGGACAATCTCTCCCTCATACCCAGCTGGGAAATGTCCACATTTTTTTTCCACCATCAGTGTACTTATCCCAGGTAAACAATTCAAGAGCCGGGAGAATGTCTATGCGGTACCTTCCTCCTGAAAGACAGCTATTCTTGACAGTGGGTACCTGAGACAGGACTCAGGAAACCTCTACCATGGACAGCTCTCCAGAAGCTATATTCTTTAGTGAACTATTTGATCTGTGGGTGATAGTAAGATGTTTGTACATTTTTGTCATTTCCATTGCTTCCCTAACCAGGACAGCCCACTAATTCTCAATCCCCCTCTCCAAAACAGTGCCTTAGGAATTTGTTCAAAAACCTTGGGTTTTAGCCAGAAGTGATTTTAAAACATTGAAAGCATAACTAAAGTGGTGGTTTATGCATTATTCTTTGTACAGATAAAAATTCATCCTGAAGCTTTTCTAAATTTCTTGATAAAGTCCATTTTCTCTGATGATCTCACATACAACTTCTAATACTATTAATACTAATACTATGGTTCTCAAACAATTCATGATCTTAACCCAAATCCTTAGAGGTCTATGATGGGCCTGGAATTAGGGTCCAAGGATATGCCTTTTAACAACACCCTGGTGATTCTGCCACAGATAACCTTCAAACGTGGTTTGAGAAATACTGTTCTAATGGATTCACTGTTTCATTGCTCTGCCAGAGACACTTAACTTTTAGTCCTCCAGCTGCTTGGAGTGAGTTGACTGACAGGCTAGATAATAATCAAATACATAATCAAATTCAATTTAGTCACTATATACTTTCTTCAAACTGTACCTCATGAATATGGGGCAATTTATTAACTGATTGTTGTTGACCTTGCTTCTGTTAAACAAATTTTAAATACAAGTGGCATTGATTCTATAAACAGTAACATCCTAGGAAAACAACCCATAAAGAATCTTTACACTTAACTCCTAGAGAATGGAGATTCGGATTGCTTAAAAGAACATGAAATAGCTTGCTGTTATAGATTAAATTTCTTCTGAGAAAAGGTGTGAACTAATACAGGTGGCATCCAGATGGAAAATTAGTCCCTTCCCACCCACACAAAGAAAGTTTTTAAACTTCTTCCATGACAGTAAAGAAAGGGAAGACATTTTGTGACAAGAAACATTGCAACTTGAACATTGGAAGAGAACTGCAACTCTTGGGAGCAATCCCTATCGTGTGGAACTGTATAGTGTCAAATAGAACAGATAACTGAACTACAGAAATTGAGTTAATGGAGAAGTAATACATCAAAGTCTGAACTTTATGCAATGGTAGACAGACTGACAGTTTTTCACAATTATATCTGGTTTTGGTCTTGAAAGTAACCAATCTACTATAAGCTTGTATGGGTTAGCATGGGACATAGGAGAGGATCAGTCAATGAGGGGAACAGGGAGAATAACAGAAGAGGATCAACTACCACCAGCCAGAAATAACCTCTTAGCCTCCCTGGTTAAGAGTTCCACCAATGTCTTAATGAATGAAATTGACAGTTAATCCCAGAACACCATGTAGTTATTTCTGTATGACATTTATTTATAGATTTTTCTCAATATAAGCCTAAGTTAATTAACTGTTTAGTTCAAACAATTTGTTTTGAAGGGAGTGCTCCCCCCTTCTCAGTAAATCCTGTTAAGGGTTAAAAAGTATTCAAACTAGGTGAATCCAATCAACAATTACAATGACAATAAGAGCACCTCTTTTTATTAGTGGTTCTTAATTTTTAAGAAAGAGTTTTAAGAAAATTCACTGAGTACTTTATACTATAAATTATTTTAATATGAATTCAATTAAACAAGCTCAAGAACCATATGATGAAACAATAAAATGAAACAAAAAGAAAGATAAGGGTCAAAAGAACACTTAATAAAATAACAAATTATTAAGATCAAAGAGCTAAATAGACAAAGTTGTAAACTGAATTACTCACTAGAGAAAACATTTGAGAAAATCACAGTGAATGCAGAGAAAAAATACAGACCCTAAACCAATTATAAGAAAAGTAATATGTATAGAAGGCAGAAAAGGTAGAGAACACAGCAAATACAATAGAACAGTATTCACAGATATAGCACAAACTTCTCTTCTTTAAAAAAATAAAATGGCAAAAAAAATAAAATAAAAAAATAAAATAAAAATGTGTGAGAAAAAAAAGAAAATACATATGTAGATTGAAAGGGCACATGAAATCCCCCCCCCAAAAAGATAAACACATTTTGTCACTTTTTACTTTTACAAAAGCAATACCATCATTATTAATATAAAGAAAAAAAGGAAGGGAGGGAGGAAGGGAGAAAGGGACCATGAACTTGCCAAGATACTATTTTATCATTTTCCTAGTTACTTAATCGTTCCAAAAGAAGAAGGAAGAGAAAAAGAGAAAAATCATCATTCATTTATACTGATCACAAATCAGATACATGAATTCTTGAGAATAGCTGCTTATACCTGATATATGAGAATTTTACTGTCGGTGATTTTTGCCTGATATTTGTCTCCAATTTGAAGTATTTGAAAGAGAACTCCATATTTGCAGAGGCCCAACTGTGCTACTGATTAAAAGAGGTCTGTATTCCATAAATATTTACATCCTGCTCCACAAGAACAGGGAAACAACTTAGTGGGCCTGTTGCTCTCCCACTTAAACATATCTACTCAACAAAACAATTGTGGATCATTTTCTATGTATAATTATCTCTTCTGCCAGATTACTGTTAGTAGAATGTCAATTCCCAAAGACATAGGCTGTGCTTTCTCTTTGTTCCAATGTGTGCCTCTGCATGGTGGAAGTACTAAAAATAAAAAATAAAATTGTAAGCTCATTTATGGTTATAATGATATTGTTTTAAACCCCCTAAGGGCAGGCTGTGAACTCTCTTGACCAGACATAATTTCCAGTAAGTTGCAGATCTAAGCGACTTTGCCAACTACAATTGTATTTGCAAGGAGTCTCTTAAAATTATCTACTCTCTTCTCAATCATTCCCTTGCATTTCGTTTAGGGTTTTAGCAACTGGCTCACTCTAAACCTCTCAAGCACTACTCCAGACACTACTTTTAGTAACTCAAATATTCCTTGTTCTCTTTTTCTCCACTGCGTTCACCTAGCAAAACCCAAACTGTTTAAAACCCAACTTTCTATCTGCTTCACACTAGACCCTGACTGCTGAAAATGGCAGGAGAAGAACACTCACCTGAGTTACTCCATCTCATATAAACTTTTTAAGAAAGAATTTTAAGAAAATTCTTCATTTTCTTACAATAAATTTATGACCACAAATCTCAAGAAAGACCTCATCACCACCCAGCATTTTTCTATGTTTCCACGGTAAATTATTTCTCCCACTCAGCCAAAAATTTGCTTAACATATTTCCCCCTCATCTCAAACCCTCAAAACTGTCTCCTTCCTTAGCTTCTCATCCTTAGATGATGATCTTGACTTCTATTTCACTAAAAACTAAAAGCAATCAGGAAAAAAAGTCCTCATTTTCCCATCAATGAATCTTCTAACCTACTTGCATCTGACACATCCATTCTGTCTTTCCCCCAGACACAATAGCTGACCTCTCCTTGGTCCATTTTAACCAACCCTCCAGGGTGCACCAGATTCCCTCCCTTCTTCCTTTTCAGAATTTTGCTACTGTATTCTTCCCCTCCTTTTTCATGCCCTCCTCAGTTTTACCCTCTCAAATGTATCATTTCCATTAACATGTAAACACACTATAACAAAGAGTCTCTCAATTTGAAAAGCAAACAAAACAAACTTCCTTGATCCTATTTGCCTCTCCAGCTTCTGCTCACTTCTCTGTTTCTCCTTTGGGAAAAGAGTGTCTCTACGTGTTCCTTAATCAACTCCAATCAGGTTCTGTCTCCACCATTCCCATGAAGCTGCTCAAATCAAGGTCATCAACAACCTCTATCTTGCCCCATCTGTTTCCAAATTAACTTAACCTCTCAAAAGTGTTAACTTAATGGATAATAGCCTTGTTCTTGAAATACTTCCCTTGTAAGTATTCACTTTACTTACTTCACTTCACAGTGAAGAGCACTTTACTGGTTTTCCTCTTAATTCTTTGGCATTTTTTCTCCGTTTCCATTGCTGACTCCTCCTGCTCTCAATGTTAGCATTCTCTAGAGTTCAGTCCTTGGCTGCCTTCTCTTCTTTATATTTATTTCTTCCTAGATAACCTTATCTACTTCCATGGTATTATATAATTACCAGTATACTGATTATTCCCAAACAATATAGATACTACATACTCTTTACGGTCCATATTCTAATCTTTGTATTCCATTTCCAGGCTCTCGCCTGTGCCCTAAGCTACAACTCTTGATATCCTACTACTGCCTATTTAACATTTCCAGTAGTTTGTCTAATAGACCTCTTAAACTAATGGCCAAAGAACAACTCTTTATTTCTATTTTTAGTGAATTTGAACCTCTCCCTGTCACCCTCATCTCAGTTACCAGTACTACCATTTACTGTTTTTCAAGTCAAAAATCTAAGTGCAATTTTTGATTACTTATCATATTGATTATCAAATAGTTTTAATTACCCTTTTCCTCATCCTGACCCAAATTAGTAGCAAGTCCAATGGGTTTTACCTTCAAAATATTGCAAATCCAACATTTATCAACCCTTCCAATGCCGTCGCCTTAGTCCAAACTACATCATCTCTCACCCAGACAACCACAATGGCCTAATAACTAGACTCCCTGCTTCCATTCTTGCTTCCCTGTAATCTATTCTCCATTAAACGATCAAATTTAACTCTCAAAAACATGGATTAGATTGTATCATTCCTCTGCTGAAAACTGTAATAGGAATCCATTGACTCTTGATAGGTTTTAACTCTTCACATGGCCCACAGGTTCCACATGATCTGGCCCTCGCCTACCACTTTCCTTCATCTCCTGCTCACTCCATTCCAGCCACATCTGCCTTCTTGCATCCACAAACATACAAAATTTCCATTCCCCCAGGTCATTTACACATGGTGTTTCCTGGAATTCTCTCCCCTAATACCTTCACATAAATGGATCCCTTACATCATTCAAATATCTTCTCCGACATCACTGTTTCAAAGATGCCTTGTCTGACTAGCCTAGGTAAAACATCACTCACTCCATCTTCTTATCACTCTGTTTCTTGATTCTGCTTTCTTTTCTTTACAATATGCTTTGTTATTCCTCTCTTTACCTGTTACTTGGCAGTCTTCTCCACTAGAAGGTAACCCCTCGAAGTAGGGACTCTAGTGTATTTACTGCCATATCCCCATGCCTGCTGAAATTAATACTGGCCCCACAGGAAGTGCTCAAGAGATTATTTCCTGAACAAATGAAAGAAAGAATGTTCTTTCCCTACTGAAAAAACATGGCTGATTCAGCTCACTGTTGGCCTGGGGAGGGCAAGTTTTTAACAGTGTTAAATGACAACTACTCTGTCTTCTATGTGGTGACAGTGTAAACTGGGTGGAATTTCAATGTAAGCAATGCTCAACCTGGTCATTTTTTAACCACTTTCCCATTTTCTAGTGTTCCTTCTCCCTCACCTACTAGCATTCAGCATATTCATGTCAGCCAATAACTCTCTACATGTATACATGACCCTTGCCGGGGCCTCAGTTACCTCTAAAGCACCTCCTCCAGAAGAACAAGCATTTGCAATCACACAATGTCATGGTACAGCGGTACCCAAGATGTAGCTGTTTCTATCAGTTCAGCCTTCCCAATCGCTCCTCATTTTTCTGCAGGAACAGAAAGTTCCAGCAACTTATGGGTGCTAAAAACCTTCAAGATAGTTTTAAATAAATTGTAAAGCATACCTATGATGGTTAAATGTACATGTCAACTTGACTATGTCACAGGGTGTCTAGATATTTTAACACTATTCTGGGTGTGACTATGAAGGTATTTCTGAATGAAATTGATATTTGAATTGATAGACTGAGTAAAGCAGATTGCCTTTCCCAATGCGGTTAAGACTTATCCAATGCATTGAAAGCTTGAAAACATCAAAAGGCTGAGCAAGAGAGAATTTGCTCTCTCTGCCTGACAATGTAGAGCTGGAACTTACACCACAAGACTCTCATGCTTCTCAGATTGCAACTATTCTCATGCAGGTCTTCAGACTGCAAATCCTGGGACTTCTCAGCTTCCATAATCATTTTTTGAGACAATCCCTTATAATCTATCTATCTATCTATCTATCTATCTATCTATCTATCTATCTATCTATTGTTTCATTGTATTTGGCCAGCTTAAGTCAAATACAGTAGGGTAGACATTGGCATCTTTGGTAGCAGGCAGATCCCTAAGAATCTATCTCAGAGAGAAACAATTTCAACTCCTTTTTCTAGCGAAGATGGAGAGCTACAAATTATTCATCTTTTTTTTTCCTTTATTTTCTTTTAAGGACCATCACTTTCCACAGATTATTTCAGAACTATTTGTATTTGAAATTAATACAAATTATGGGTTTGTATGGTAGCTACAGCAGTTGTTTTCACTTAAGAGAATGGATTGCCATTTTTGTTTAATTACCACTCACCCCTTTTAAAAAATACAGAATGCAGTGATCACTCATGACTATAAGAGAGATTTTATCTCCATATGGGTGGTAAAAATATAAAGGTTCCTAGTGCCATGTTACACTTTATTTCTTAAAAAAGGTTAATCCTCTCACAAGAAAACATTTTATCCCTTAGGGAAGAATTCTTGATTCTTCCCATCACTCTGCTTTACTTTATATTAATAACTTTTTTCATTAATTTTACTATTAACTTTTGACTTCTAGCAATGTTTTATCACTGGTGAATTCTTTCAGACAACCACAGGGTAATATGGTAAGGATTAACATCTTAATAAAGGAGAATAACTTTTTTAGATTCTTAGAAAGTTCCAGGCCAAGATAATTTTCTTATAATCATAGTTAGGGAAAGCTTTTTCATGTTTTTTATAAAGATGCCAACTGAAACCGTGCCTTAAAATATGTTATCAAGTATCTCCTGAGCAGAAATCCATACACAAAGCTATTGCTCAAACAACTCCAATAAGATTACAGGACTCAAGTCGAAGATGCCCCAATACAGAATTCATTACAACAGAACTATTGTTAAAGTCTCTAACTTCCAATAGCTTCTGCAGATTTAACAGTGACTTTTCAGAGCATTGCCAGGCTTCTACGTTGCCATAAGACATGTTTTTATACCTAAAGAAGCAATGTCACCAAATCTTTTTAAATTGGTAGTAGGCATCCAATTTTTGAAGATCACCCACACTGCTTGTCAAGGTTAATTGTTTCTTTGGATTTGACTGAAATATAAAGACAAGCAAGCAAAGAAAGTCAAACTAAGAGGTATAGTCTCTACTACTATTTTCCATTTTTATCTTTCAGGCAAGGGCTTTTAAGATGCAGTTGATTTTATGGTACAAAGAGTAAATGGCTTTTTTCTGGAGCTATTCATATGGGCCCAAATATCTATATAGGTTAAACATAACCTTTTAACATTAATTAACATTTTAACTTAGTTGATAGATAAGAAGAATTTTAACTATAACCCTCATCTTGCTCCATTTTACATCTGACGGATTCAAATAATAAGCTTCCTTCTAGAAAATCTTAGAAACACTGGACATGAAGACATGAAGGAAGAAGGTAAACAGGCCAAAATTTCAACAATCCACACATTAAAACAAATTCATGCATAGTTATATCACCATTAAAATTCTCCCTCATGTCTCAGGACCTGGGTACTAAATTGTCTGTGATGTATTTGTGAAAACTATGTGCTGTTCTCTAAATTATTTAAAACTATTTATGTTTGTATGTTGAAATTTACTTTCAGTGTTTGTTCAGATTAACTATTAAAAGTAAAACACTTACCTAACCCTTGTTTTTGTCTTGTAATAGCATTTGTGCTTGATTTAAGTAAAATTTGTTAGTTTTAAATCAAATAGTAGTACAAAATAATATTTACAAATTCCAAGGCCACTTTAAGAATAGCCTCTGTTCCCAGTTACTATAAAGCATCAATCGTTGGTCATGAGAGTATTTTCCATATATTCGCACATTGCCTTTCATGTAGCACAGGTATTTTATTGCTCATCCAACAAAAAACAATTGAAAAGTCAACTGCTTTGACTTTTTCAGAGTTTCAAATATATTTCTACATGCATCAGTGAGATAAATCATTTATGAAACTCTCATTAGAAAGCATTACATAACACATGTCACCATCATATCTGAGATTTCTAAATCATACCTTCCATTTGCCTTCTTCCTTATTTAAATTTTCTAGGCTGAGTTTTGAGCCACATAGCTTTTCCTGAAGTGACAGGAGGGATCAACCACACAGAACTTACAAGTTTTCTTTTCCATCTCTCCACAAAATCATTTTGTCTTTGATTAAAGTGACTGACCACCAGGGGGCTGACTGAATCGACAAACTATTATTTTACCTGTTAAGAAATCAATTCATTCAATCAAGAGGGCAATCTGATTGTATTTCAGATATGACCTAAATGTTTTAGGTTGAGATAACCAGTCCAAAGTAATCACTAAAGAATGAAGTATTTCAAAATACTCATTACCCATGACTACATCAATTTGGAATTTTGATCATTTAGACCTATTCTCTGCTAGGTGAGTTCTATATGACACTAAAGTAATCATAAAATTCAAGAATTGGACACGGACCTGACTGAGCCACCCGGTTGCCCCTAAAATTATATTCTTTTTTTTTTTAAGATTTATTTATTTGACAGAGATAGAGACAGCCAGCGAGAGAGGGAACACAAGCAGGGGAAGTGGGAGAGGAAGAAGCAGGCTTCCAGCGGAGGAGCCTGATGTGGGGCTCGATCCCAGAACACAGGGATCACGCCCTGAGCCGAAGGCAGACGCTTAACGACTGAGCCACCCAGGCGCCCCACCCCTAAAATTATATTCTTAATTTTGTTTATATTAAGTCAAATGTTTTAAATGAAATTTAAAATGAACAGGATGTTTTCACTTTATCACAGAAATTACAGAGTACTAAAATTTCACAAATTATAGCCCCACTAATTTGGAATTGTGAAGAATCTGACTTTTTTTTCTTTCTTGAAGCTTATATTTGACCCAATGTAAAGAGAAGTTATTCTTCTTTGGATTGCTTTTCAATCCTTATAAATAACATGGCCACAGACAAGGACTCAGTTCAGTGCCTATATGTCTCTAAAACTTCTCTAACATTTGACAACTCTCTCTTTAAGAAAATGTATCCCAAGCTCAGTCTTTCTCCAGGCAACAGAAGCTGACCATAATTTAATAATGTCATTTTCATCACATTATATTTATTTTTATAGTTGCCTTCTGTTTTCAGCAGAGAATACTGGTTTTCTATTCACAATATAAAGTTTTCTCTTTAAATAAATTTAGAATACAAAGTGAATCAATTTAAAGAAAATATTGAGTAATAACTGTACAAGTGGTAAGCAAGTATATGTAAAAATCATGACAGTGGTAAAAATGGGTAGATGTTGGGAAGTAAATATATATACAACCAATACATAAAAAATTATGTACAAAACAGTAAAAGGAAAACCATCTACTTGGGTAAACAAATTAATTTCGATCCCTTTCCTAGTATTTATTTGCATACCATTGTATTAATTCTAAATGACTCCTCTTTATTTATTCAGGTGATCCCATCAAAATCCTTACTCAACAATATTTTGAAAGCTTCTTGTTCAGTACAGTACAAGCCTCAGAGTTACAAGACTGAACCACATAGAGGAAAAAAAAAAAAGGTCTGTAATTCAAAAACTTCATTCAACAAATTCTTATCAATCACTCAGTACATCCAACAGGGTGAGCCAGATTTGGGGAAGGATAAAAAGATCTATGTGTCCACTCATTATTCAAAAGTTATCTTTTTAAGTAGCTATAATATGCAAAGCCACTTGCTGTATAGGATTTAATTAAAGGAAAAGAAGGAGAGAAAGGAAGATGCATAGGAGGAGGAGGAGGAGAAAGATGGGGAGGGAAATAATTACTAAACAAGGATTCTGATCTCAAAGAGATTACCATCTAGTTATTATTACTTATTATTGTCCTTGAGTTTTACTTACAGTCCTAGATACTGTTTCATTTTCTCATATATTGCCTTTTAGAAAAAAGGCAATGTATTATTCAGTAAGAGGTAATATTTAAGAGACATTTCCTTTGAGTGTCAGATTCTATGAAACTCAATAACAAATTCATGGAATACAAAACAGGACAATGTTAAACCCATAGCAATGTTTATAAAATTCTGCAGAGTTGGCCTTTCACATTTTCCTTGTGAAAGAGGTGATGCTGCCCCAGAAAGGACAGAACTCAAAATCTGTAAAATAAATTCATGATACTAACACAGTACTAACTTGAACATATGCATTTAATATAAAAGCCCACAAAGCATAACTTGAAATTTAATTATATAAATTAACTTCGTTGGAAGGAAGCCGCTATTCTTCACAAAGATGGTGCTTTCAATATTTACTATGTGTGTATATCTCACTTAGGATGAGTGGAGTTGTGAAACTATAATATAGTTATTAAATTACTTGCATTTATATTCTTCTTTTCTTTCTCTTTACTCTGTGACTGAACTTCTACAGAAAAAGACGAAATCTATTGTGTCCTAAGAAAGAGTGGTAGTTTTTGATATGAAAATGGATTTTGATGTTCAACACTCAAAGGACATTTTCATTTCTGATGTACTGAAGGCAGATTTCAAAAAAAAATTTTTGTAGCGTATGTACTCACACATCGACTATCATTTTATTAAAACAACAACAACAACAACAAAAATCTTACAGAAAGATTACAAGACTTTCTTTGTACCCTAGATCCTGTGTGGTGGTATTTTCTGCACCACCTTGGCACAGAAAGCCTTCCCAACGCATCTGAAGCTGATGGTACAGCTGGCATAAATGCTATGACGGCCCTCTAACCTAGCCTTCTATTTGTATGGACTGCCCCCTCTTCTCAAAAGGATTATGAAACAGCCAATCAAGCCAAAAATTCAAATATTAGCCACCTGGGAATCAAGTTTAATTGTTTCATTACTTCATTTCAACCAGTAAGATGGGAGGAGAAGTAATATTTGTTGTCAAAGAGATTAAGCCAGAAAAATGACCCTACAAATGAAAGTGGGGATAATTATCCATCCCTGAAGTCCTCAGGCCTTCATGGTTATTTCACCAGATTCTGGGGCCAATCTGCTCTTCCTGCAGCAAATGAGGCAAACTTGGGTCCAAACATTTGCAACCCCCCAACTCCATCTGAAGCCTAATTACCTCAGTACTGATAACCAGTGCCTGGGCTCCTTTCACTATGGCCAGTCCCTACCTAGTACCATAGTTACTATCTACATCCTTCCCTGTCTTTTCTTCTCAGCCAACATTCAAACAGTGTGCCAGGTACTGTGTTAGCAATGGGAAACCAAGAAGAACAAATCCCTTAGGATGGGGTGCTCACTAACTCCTACCATTATAGATATCCTGTCTCATATGGCATCTTCATCTAATTTTGCTTCCCATAAAAGTAAAAATATTTTTTAATGTGAAAAAACTTCCAACATTACATAATTGTGGCCATTTCAGTCTTTAATTCCACTTAAATAGCATTTTAGTGCCTTGAATCTTATAATGAAAGCTTTTGCTTCTTGCAGTTTATTTCTTTGGGTTCTTACTACAGCTTCTATGATGGTCTTGGGTTGCTGGCTTCCTTAATTAACTTCTCATCACATAGAATCACTAGAGTTTCTTGCTAAGTGGAAATGAATACCTCAAAATTATTTTTACCATTAGGCTATTTTTAATATTCCATAAGAATATTACTACAGGAAATTAGAAGAAAGCGGGGGGCTTTCTATCACAAATCCAGGATATTTTTGAAGGTTTAGTGGCCTATCATTTGGATCTATCAAAACCTCCTTGCAGACAGAAGGCGGAACATTACTCACACACCGAGGGTGTCAGAGAAGGAAAACAAAACAGGATCATTGAAGCCATTGATAAACAATAAAGATCCATGTGGTTTAGACCACTTTTAATCCGGAATTCTTTTACCTGAAACCCAAAGTATTCTGTTACAGTTTCTAAGACCCCTATTAGCACAGCTATATCAACTTACTGGTTCAACCAAACATGAATGGAGAGGAGAGTCACAGGCTGGAGCAGGAAAAGAGGCAGCTCTCTGCCGATGCCTATTCTGGGCTTCCCAACCAAGTTTTCTCTGACGGCTTTCTGTAGTTTGGTTTTCTACAATGAACATAAACTGTCGTCTTCTGCTCAGTCTCAGGACAGTAAAGACTTGGAGACTGATCTCCATGTGATTTCACCTCCACCTCCTCTCCCCAGGGCCACAGCCATTAGCTAATTCACAAAGAAGAAACCAGGGCAGTTGCCTGTCGACCAAAGGAAAGGTTGCAGACAGAAGTCTCAAGATAAACCAGCTCTTCTGCAGGTGGAAGTGGACGGAGGGAAGCCCTGATAGGTAGCCTTTGCCTAGTTTCATGATATAAATATTCTCACCATAGATTTCAATGTACCAACAATTTAATAACTGGCTAACAAAATTCCTGAATATTTAGCAATCAACTCTGGAAAGCCAGTGCCAATTCCACATCACTAAAAGTAACTATACATTTCCTTGTTTTAGATATTAATTTAATAAAGTTCTCTTTTTTCTGAGAAATCATTGTGTACCAATAGGAGGCATTGTTATAGGAAAGTCAAGCACATAAAATTAATAATCAGCTCTTCTCTTCATGGAGCGTGTAGTCCAGTGGCAAGTTCAGCAACCTTTCCAAGATAGAACCAAAAATCACTCCTAAGGCAACACGCTTACAAGTGCAAGTTAACTTAAAGTAAATTGACATCTAAGTACCTAAGACATAAAGAAAATGAGTACAATAGCCCATCTCATAGGGTGGTTGAAAGGCCCAAATGAGATCACAGAAATGTAAAGGATCATTCTTCATAGAGTAGAGTGAGGCTAATCAGACAAGGCAACATTTGGGTTCCCAGAACATGGTAATTGATGATGACAAGGTCAAAGATGGAAAGGCAGGATGCCTAGGGATACTGGGAAGACAGACAGCAAACAGAGCCCACTGACCTCAAAGACGGTGGGATGAATTGTGTTCACACAGCCAAATTATTTCCTAACCACACCACCACGCCTTTTTCATCCCATTTATTATACAACCATTACTAAAACTTTAATTCCTCTAATGTCTCAAAAGCTGCATCTGCAAAACTGTCCTCTAAGCCTGTTTTTAGGATATTCAGGACAAAGACCTAAATGATCATGAGACTAGGCTTCCCCAAATTCAAGGTCTGAGTATGGCTTAGGAGGTTAATAGCCTGGTCTTTGGTACTGAATTCTAACTCTGCCACTTGCTAGCTGTATGCCTTGTACAAGCAATTTAAACTCTTCATGCCTCAGTTTCCTCATCTACAAATAGAGATGGTAATATTTAACTTATAATATGGTTTTTCAGATTAAATGAACTAAAACATATAAATTATTTATTACAATGCCTGTCACATAGTTATAGCTAAATAGCCGATAGATGCTATTATTATTGATTTGAAAAGTATTCCATTCATAATTTGGATTAAAAGCCTTCTTAAATATATAATAAAGAAACTGTAGGAAATTAAATTAGTTCTACCCCTTGTTTTTAAATGAGATGATTTTAAATCAGCTGAGATGCTTTTTTTTTTACCACTTAAGTGTCAATTTCGTCTTACAAATAACCCTCTTATGATTGAAAGTCTTTTGACTAGTATAAGAAAGCTGTTTAATACCTCATACATATCTAACATGGAAGGGAGGGATGGAGAGAGGGGGAGACACCAAAGGAAGAGTCTTTCTGACCCTCCAACATATGTCTTCTATCAAGTCACATGAACATCCTCAGACCAAATCCTGTGGCGAGTGGGTTGGGATATGTTTATTGGATGGAGCTGGGATGGCTGGGGTTAGAGGTCTGGGTGGGAAGAGAGGAGGTGAATATTAGGTGGGTAACCTACCAATGGACCCTATAGTTTCAAGACCACTGCTTCTACTCATCTGTTGACCTCAAACTATAAGAAACAGGCTATTCAGCAAAGGACATGATTAAAATTTTGACTGCCTATAATTCTGCTAAGTACCATATTACATTAAAAAGATGATATTGGCTGCTATTTACTCTTGCCCTTGGATTTTCTACCTCCATAAAAATGGTAGAGAAATTTCTTTATAAATAGAATATCTTACTAGCTCCAGTATCAGTTCCTACTGTATTTTTTTGATAGAGCTAATTTTCTTATTTCACTATAGTGACATACATCAAGGTACAGAAGGTTAGTTGTGTATATAAAAAAACACCAGCCCAACAAGCTAAAAAGAGAAGAACTTGAACAATTTTATTGCTGAGTAATGACAATCAATTTGCATGACTGTAGTTGAACTGACTGACTGAATTATAACCATTTGTTTTGAGACATTCATGAAGATGAGACCCAAGAAAAAGAATAGGTACCTCTTGCATGGCTTTTATTCACTGTTCTTGTCATACAAACAAGCTTAGATTTTTGACTTAACACTGCGCCAGTTCTCAAACAGCAAGCTTCTCCTTATGACAGTAGCTTTCTATTATTATGATGGATGAAACCCCAAATAATATTTACTCTATCCTATTGGAAAAAAACATGAAAATGTCCAGAGGAGAAAAATCTCTAAAAGTAATAAATGAAATACATCCACCAATAAAGGGGAATAGAATCTTGGTCCCTGGTCTCCTTTTCAAGTATTACTCCTCTGATGGGAATGTAAGACTATGCCAGAAATCTAAACATGGCTTTAATTCCTACATTCCCATGCTAGATACTTTAAAAGGACCAGAATTAGCTGAACTAAACTTTAAAGGAACCAAATGCCTCATGGATCCATTACAATACATTTCTCTATATGAAATCCCTATAATCAAATGGATCCTTGAAAGGCAAAACAAGGAAAAAAATATAAAATCAGGGAAATTAAGAGTGATGTGAGCCTGTTATTGATACCAGCTCTGTGTTTCTTTGCCTCCATGCCCTATATATCTAAATCTCTAACTATCAAAAGAACATATCCTAAAGAATAACACAGTGACAGAGATGAATTTCAATCTGACAAACACAGTGAACTAAAAAATGAACTATATCATAAACCATTGCTCTTTCTCAATCCAAATAGAAAAAAAAAAATCCTAAAGGAACTTACATTCTCTAGGAAATAACTAGAGTAATGTGGAAGGTGTTCACTAAATTTCTGAAATACTGCATGAGTAATCAATCAATCTAAAGCCATGCAGGAATTATCCTTTAGTAAAATGCTTTCCCACGTTTCATGTTAAACTGTGGCTTTCTTTGCTCATAGTTTTTTTCAAATACTACTTTTATCCCCCAACAACAGAGTTTTAGACTGCAAAGGTAAATAAGTTTGTCCAAATTTTTTCATGTGAACCAATCATTTTGGGCTCATAGAAACACTGCCATATTCATTTACTCACCCAATCTATTCACATGATTCACTACCTTTCTGTAAAAGAAAAATGCACATCTTGATTAATGAGATAATCTGTGAAGCAATTGCACTAACTTTTCTAAATTTCATACCTATTAATTTCAATAAATTTCCACTAATTTCTGCATTATGAAATTGATTGAGTGGGAACATCTAATCTGTCTTTACAAAATCCTTTATTACTGCAACTATACTTCTGCAGCTTTTTAATATCATTTTGTGAACTTTTCATCAATACTGCTGAAGTTGTCCATACCTAGCATCCTAAAATGTACCACCTATTTTAAGTAGCTAAATCTACTCAAATTTTACTTCAGAGTAATCTCAGGTTACCAAATTGATTGTGCCATGAGGCATGAGCACTAGAACATCATGTTTAAATGCATATACTGTGGTGTGAAAGGGCAAAAGCCTCTTCTGCCCTATGCTTGATGGGGAGCATTTGGTCCATGGACTCCTGTCACCTTGCTCCTGCCCTCCCACATGTACCAGCACCCACAAACCTACAGTGTACTGGGGCAGCAGCGAGAATAGAGAACAGCTAGAGCTATTTGCCAAGGTAAAGAAAACAACAATTTAATGATATAAATAAATGATGCCACAAGTGACACCAAGATTCCAAGCTTCAGTAACTAGATGAAGGTGTCATCACTCCCAGAGACTAGGAAATTGAAATGGCGGGCTGATGAGATTCATCTGGAACTTACTGAGTGCAGGGTGATGGAGAGGCATTCCAGTTGTCTACTACTTTTACCTTGGGATGCTGAAACCCAATTTAAAGGACTGGGCGCACATGCAGAGTTGTGAGTAAAGAGAGAATACCCCCATGATTATAACTGGCAGATGCGGACAAAAAAAAGATGCATTAAAAAAGAAAAAAAAGAAAAAAAAAAAGGAAGGGGCACCTGAGTGGCTCAGTCTGTTAAGCGTCGGACTCTTGATTTCGGCTCAGGTCATGACCTCAGGGTTATGAGATCAAGCCGCTAGTTGGGCTCTGCGCTGGGCATGGAGCCTGCTTAAGATTCTCTCTCTCTCTCTCCCTCTGCCCCTCCCAACCTTCCGCTCACTGTCACTCTCTCTCTCTCTCTCTCAAAAAAAAGAAGAAAAGAAGAACAATGGGTGAGAGAAGGGCCTTAAAATCTATTCATTTGTTATTAATTTATTTAACAAATATTTATTGAGCATCTACTCTGTGCTAGACATTGAGGTAGGGGAGGGGAGGCAAGTATCCAGGTACAAAATAAATTCGGCCTGTGCCCTCTTGGAGTCTACAGTCTAGCAGACAAGAGAGCAAGAGCAAGAGAGCAAGACATTGGATAGCATCACCCCCTCTTTCCCTCTCCACCCTCCGCAAATATGAATAATTGTGATAAAGCTCCAAAAAGAAGAAAAAAAACAAGGTCCAGTTGCTGGCAACACATATAAAAGGGAGTTGCCTAATCGTGTCTGAAGTGTTAGTGAAGGTTATCCTAAGAAAATGACATTACCTGCCAAATGAGTAATAAAAAAAGAAAGAAAGAAAAGTGATCACCTAAGTCAGAGGGAGTAAAGATACCACACACTAAGAAAGAGAAGAGTGAAACGTACAGTGCAAGGCAATAAAGACGCCCTGGAAATCTTTAGGAACCTCCTTTTCTTCTTTCCTCCTACTCTTTACACTCTAATCCCAAAGTCAAGTAAAAGGAGGCAGTTGAAGGTGGAATTGGGGTTGGAGTGGACTCTGCTAACAATTTACCCAATATCTATTGCCTTACTAAACAGAACCCTAAGTTCTTTAGGGTAGCAGTGAGCCCAGCTGAAGTATTAACTTTGCCAGCCTGCCTTGCAGCTAGGGGTAACTGATAGCAATTCTGACCTGTAAAACACAATGCTGCTGGGGATTTCAGGAAAGTTTTGCTTTCCCATTAGCCGCACAGATCCTTCCTGTGGGCAACCTAGTTTTCTTTTTCCTATCTTTATTGACACGGTGAGGCCTGGAGTGAAGCAGTCAAGCCATCTTATAAGGTAAGGCAACCATAAGAATGAAAGCCACAGGGGCTCCTGGGTGGCTCAGGTCATGATCTCAGGGTCCTGGGATCGAGCCCTGCATAGGGCTCCCGGCTCAGTGGGGAGTCTGCTTCTCCTTCTCCCTCTGCCCCTCCTCCCACCCCCACCCCCATTCATTCACAAGTGTGGATTCTCTCTCTCTCTCTCTCTAATGAATAATTTTTAAAAAAATCTTAAATAAAAAAAAAAAAAGAATGAAAGCCACATACTAAGGGTGACAGAACTGAAAGCTGAAGGTGCCTGAACTTCGATGACACCCTGGAATCACTGCAACAGTTCCAGACCCTCTACCTGTGGGTATTGTGTTAGGAGAGAAAGCCGCTTCCCATTTGCTCAAGCCAGTGTAGACAGTTTCTGTTACTTGCATCAAAAGTAATCCTTAATTAGTACAGGGGTGTAGTGGGGGTAAGGGGAGTAATCATTGTCAAGGACGATTGAAGTTGAGATGACACAGACAGAAATAGGGCTATAAACCCATTTTTAGTCCCTTTTGACCACATGGACACTCTTACTGCCACAAATACGTGGGGTATTCAGGCTATACACTCAAATAAGTGCTGTATCATGTAGGATAATGCTTTGGAACTATAAAAATTATCCCCTGGAAGTTATTTAGCTTTAAACCACAGAAAACTGGTATATTTAAAGACATCTAGTTGTCACATCAGAACATTTTCTTGAAAAAAAATTTTTTTTTCTCCATCCTTGTACTTTAATCAAGACCATCTCAGGAAGTAATGGAAGTGTTGTTCTGAGAACTCAGCCATGTGCTATAGCAGGTGGTGGACATTTAAATGGCATTATTTATCATAAGTAGCATATAAGGGAGTATCTTAGAGTCTCTGATTCCAAAAATGTATGTCAATTTGGCAGAAGACCAGTGCTTTTTTAGTTATTAAAGCATAAATGGGTTTTCAACATTTTCCTTTTCCTAATTTTACACATTGATTTGTCATGACACTCCCGTTTTGAAACATATGTAAAGTCAGCTCTGGCCAGCTTGACCAAGAATCATTACACTGGCACATTCTACAATGTTGTCCACTATAACACAGATGTCACTGTGAAGTGTGTCCAGTCTAGGGTTTGAATCCTGTTCTATCACATGTTAATTGTATTACCTGAAGCAAGTTACCCAATCTGTCTGAGCTCTGGCTTCCTGAATACCTACACTGTATGAGTGTGAAATGAGATCCTTTCTAAACAAACACATTGTACACAAAGGCCTTCACTCCTATAAGCTCTCAAAAATATTATCTCCTTTCTCTGTTGCCCATTTCCTATACTGAACGGCATCTAAGGAATTTTCATTAAAGGAAACAGAGGCAAAAGCTAATAAAATCTGTTCCTATAAAACAGATCCCAACCTAATTAAGTGCAACATAAAGAGAGGGTTTCTACTTAAATTCTGAAGCAAGGATTATAAACATACAGAGGATGGTAAAAATCAATAGCAGCCATTGTTGAAACATCATGCAAACCACATAAAGAATATTTTAAAGACTGTTTCCATTTTCAAAAAGGCTAAGTTAGTATTATGTAATCACAAAGCATACAGTACAGTTCACAGAAAAGAATTTGGAAGACTCACTTTCTTTGTCCTAGAGACACAGGGTAGGGGATATTTCTGGGCACAGCCCTGAGCAGAGAGTGTTAAAGATGGGGGATGCTTCCTGACGAATCCCCCTGCTCTCATCTTCCTGTGACCCTTACCTTCATGGTTGTCTGCCCCTCAGCTGTCTATCTCCCTCTGCTTGAACCAGCACAGCAAATACCTCCCCTAGGAGAGCAGAGGGGAGTCCCTTACCAGGCATCACCTTCCTGATGAGTCTGATGAGTTGTCTTTCTGATTATTTCACTCCTCTCAGGGCAATGTGGCAGGCAAGGGACAGTGAGAGTAAAACGATTCTAAGGAGGACCCTAGTGCTGAACCGGTAGTACTATTTATGGGTACTGAGGATTTTTTTTTCTTGAAATAACTGTGAATGGTAACATTTCCTTGGCCAGTCTCAAAAATGTCAATCCATTTGTTTGTTAATACAAACGTGCTGCTTCCTTGGTTCTCGCCTAGGAAGGTGGAGGGGGGCGCAGGCAGAGAGAAGGAGAGGAGAACCAGCATTATCGCCTTGTAATTATTCAGAGGATGTTTCGTTTTATTTTATGTTAGAGTGGCCAAATTTGTATTATTCCTCTGTTGCCCTAATCATCATCATAAATCAGGAAACAAGAATCTCAATGTCCAATTACCATTCAGAGTAGATACAGGAAAGAAATTAAAGCTCCCTTTCTAAGTGGAAGAAAGGGCAACTCCACCGAGCTTCCTAAGGGAATGTATGCTGTGCTGAACAGTACATTATTGAAAAAGAGATAAGCAATTGTATGATGTACAATTGCCAACACTTTCTAGTCTTTCAACTTCGGTTCTAAATGCTTACCAGGAATAATATCTTCACATTTTTCAAAAGGCTGCTATAGGGGAAAGCCACTTACACTCACTTATATTCACAAGTATTGCAAATACAGCAGTTATTATTTAAAGAAGAGAAACAGACAGAGCCAAAGCCAGAGACCAAGAGAAGCAGAGAGACTGAAGTCTTAGCTTCCACACTGTAGAGGGCCAAGACCAGGAATGCGTTCCAACAAAACCCTGCCCTCACCACCAGGCTCAGAAGCCCCACACCTCACCAACTACTTCCTTTAAGGACCTGAAACCAGAGAGCTACTGCAGAGATTTTTTTTTTTTTTTTAACAGAAACCAACCTCTAAGAAATATAATGAGCTCAAACTTAAACTATTAAATTATTTTCTCTCCTTGGTAATTTTTATACTACTAAATAAAGGTAGAAACTAAGTGAGACTAACTTCCAGCAAGTCAACTAAATACTACTGGTCAATTTAGTCACCAAATTATGGTAGTATAAGAGAAAAAAAGTGAATCAATCCAGTTGTTAATAATCAGTCAACGAGTTGAAGTGGTAGATCTTCTAACTCTGTGAAATTATACCTAAATGAAATATCCCTAAGTAGACTTTACTTAGAAAAAGGCAATATCCATCCATAATATTACTAGAAAACCTATGTTTTTCATGGTGTTTTAACACAGGGACCTCAGTCACATAAAAACATTTTTATAAAATTGATGAATTTAGGAGCGCCTGGGTGGCTTAGTTGATTAAGCATCTGCCTTCAGCCTTAGGTCATGATCTCAGAGTCCTGGGATCCAGCCTCAGCTTGTGTTGGGCTCTCTACTCAGCAGGAAGTCTGCTTCTCCCTCTTTCTTTGGTCCTCCTCCCTGCTCATGCACACTCTCCCTCTCTCAAATAAATTAAATCTTTAAAAAAAAAAAAAAAAGTAAATTGATGAATTTAGCCACATAGTTAATAATTCCTAGTTATTAAGTTTATTGAACCAAATTCAACATATTTTTAAGGTGGTAAATACAAGATTAGGTTCAGATTAAAAAGAATGCTACAAGATACAATGAAAAAATATGGGTAATTTTTATCTCTCTGGCTTTTAGAGTATTTTTAAATTTTTGTTTCCTTCTATACCAGCTTTATAATTGAGTGGAATTCTGATAAAACAATATGTCATCCAAACCTAAGTCCTATGCCTTAGGCATTTAATAACTGGCAACAATATTAAAATTGCACTTATCAGTTCTAACTTTTTCTTTTTGTCTAGGAACTAGCTGGCTCACAGCCCAAACATGATAGTAATTCATAGTTAAAACTGTCTTTGGATCTTCTTAGAATGCTATTACTTGTTATCTTCCTCTCTATTGATGGTGGGTTTTTTTTTTCCCAACAAAAATGTTATTGTGATTATATAGATCACTGCATGGTAAACATAGAAATTCTAAGTCATTTTTGCAGTAGTAGTTCTTTAAGTATAGTTCCACTATAGCTTATAAGAATCATCTAGATGTTTGGACAATTAGAACAAAATTTAATTCATTAAAAAATGAAGAAATATCCAAGTACATAAGAAGTGTCTACTGCAACTGCCAATTTCTGATATAAAATACAACGTTTTTAAAATTCTAATGTTCATAATGACTATCCAACCCAAAGCTCCACAGATTGCTTCCTTCACCCACTCTTGGCAGGGGAAAAGAGATGAGGGCTTTGGGGGGGTCAGGAGGTGAAGGGAGAGCAGAGAATTCAGTCCCTGGCAAAAAGGCAATTAAGAATAGATCAAGCCCGGTTTTAAGATCATTTCTTCTAGGAGGAAGCACGTAAACCAAGAAAAAAAGAAGAGAGCAGTGACCAAGAATTTTTTTACTAATAAAATCCCATTGATTTTAACGGAAGAATGTTGTACCTTCCTATACATCTTATTTCACCAACCACCTAAATTTTATGGCTTTTTATAACACCTCAAAGTTAGTGTAGTATAGCGACCTGAGTTCAAAACCTAAGTCTTCCACTTAATTTCTCATCTATAAACTGGGAATAATAGTATCTGTATTATGATAACATATTTTTCAGTGCCTTGAAAAGAGCATGCCACAAGGTAGACACTCAACTTATGGTAATAACAAATATAGGAGATGAGAAAATACCAACTGGCTTTCTAGAAACCCATCTGTGTACCTTGCTCTGGTATGCATCACCGTTTGTACGCAGCTGCACACCTCACTTCAAGAGCATTTTCTCTCTAAGACTCAGAAGGAATACCTCTTCCTTTATGTTTTCCGTAGAGCTTTCTTTTTCCAAAGCCATTTCCTTCATAAGAGGCTTTCTCTGCTTTTATCACAGATGTTTTCTCTTTATTTAGGATGAAATTAAAATGTGTATGAATTTTGTTTATTCATCCATTATTTATAGTTTCTTATTATGGCAAGACATATTTTTGTAAGTCTTCCTTACCAGTTAGCACCAACCACCTCCCGCTGTCGGCTGAACCGCAAGGATCTATGCAAAAGGAACAAACACTGAGAATACCTTCACCTGTACAGAAAAGACATCAATTTCTAAACCTGGAAACTTGTTTTTAAGGAGGAATTTCTCTTCCTAAATATTCGCAACTGGTTATGTTCCGAAACCTAAAACCATGGTTTTTTTTCTCCTTTAAGTTTTAAACTATTAATTTTACATTTCAAAGAGATGTTAGCTCAGAAGCAAAAGGCTTTGATCATTTCATCAAGTAAAAACTGTAAAATTGAATTCATGGAGACAGACCAAAAAAAAAAATCTCCTTGGCTGACAAAAATTTCCAATTTTAAATCCACGGTCATCCTTCATTCAATGTTTGCACAGCTCCACGGGATTTTGTTTGCTCATTAAAGTGAGGCCCTCCGTAAATAGTGGGTTTCAAGGTGGGTTTTCTGTAGGCCATAAAATTTCAGAATATTAAAAACCATAACATCTGAAGGGCATTTTAGAAAATGATTTGGTAATTTTTCTGAGATGTATTCTTGACAATGCCTGCGACTTCAAAATATCTCTGCATCTAGAGAAGAATATTTCAAGTGTTCCTTTTGATATGAAAGTCTTTTCTCCAAGGCTAAGTCTGTAAATAAAGTCATTTTTAGAAAAGATGGAATTTAGTCAAATATGGAATTGGTTTCAAATCCCTGCATGGCTAATCATTTGCTTGACTAAATTGATAGCTTGTCAAGTCTTATACTTGATTATTAACAGCTGCCACCTCTTCTCCAGCATTTCTGGTGCCTGCTCTTGCGAGCATTAAATAAGGGAAGATGAATTAACATGACTAGCACAAGGCGTGGCACATAATAAGCATCAGCATGTGGCAGCTGTTAATATTTACCAGCAATTATTCTACAGTTAAACAGAGGGAGAGAGATAATGATCTGTCCGGCATTGGCCACCAGGAGTTTCCACTATTTTCTGGGGCTTTTCTCTATTCATCATTCATGATGACACTAACAATTGAGATTTAATACGTTTTCTCTATTTTAATTGAGAAAATAGAGCTAGTTGCTGTTAAATTAGCCTCTCTGCTCACTCTTGCCCTCATTCTCTCCATTCTCCATACAGCACTCAAATCGTTTACCATGTACATCGGACCATGTCCCTCTCCGGACTGAACTCTCCAAAGACTTAACTTCACACTGAGAATGAAGTCCAACTTAGTCTCGTGGCCTTTGAGGCCTCCCAGGAACCAACCTCTCACATCATTCCACGGCATGTCTTCCCTCCTCCTAGTCACAGCGGTCTTATGGTCCTTGCCCTTGGCCAAGCCTGTTCCCACTTCAGGGCCTTAGCACCTGCCGTTGCCTTTGCCTATAGAGTTCAGTACTTGTGTCTTCACATGGCTGGGTCCTTCTTTCTGCAAAGTAGCCACAGAGGCTACTTTCTCAGGGAAATCCATCCCATACCCTTCCCTAAAAATCTTTCCATCCCATTGTTCCCCCTTCATACTTTATTACCCATTCTATTTCATTTCCTTCACTTCTCCCCATGACTTTATTTTTATGTAACCAATTTATGGAGAAATCTCCACTTCTTGGGATATAAACATGAAACATTGCCCCTAACAGTACCATGTCAACCTCCCTTTCTTGAGAGGAAACAGGTCCCTAATGGCATCTTAGCCAAACTCCATAGCTTTTCAGCCACTTGTGACTGAGAACAGTCTCATTTTGTTTAAGACTTGAACCTGTTCATTTCAAATATCCATCACATCACAGAGTTAATTCAAAGCTACTCTCTTCCCCTTCCCCATCACAGGCCAGACCATAGCATTTTATGGTGGAGTATAGAGTGAAATCCTTTCTTTTCACACATTTCTCCTTTTCTTTCTCTCTTTCACCTTCTCCCCACTTTCTCCCCTCAGACAAAAGACTCTCAGAGAAGAGCTACACAAATGAAGAGACTCTCTCTCTTTTTTTCTATTCTGGTTGACTATTGAGATATGACCATATCCCCGCCCCCCCCCCAACGAAAGTGTGGTGCTTTAGTTCCATCATGAGCTGGCTTAGGGATCAAGAGCTGCCTCTTTTAACTCACTAGTTCATTTGCTCATTCGTATCTATGAGCACCCATGCATTAGGTGCTCAGTACACGCCAGGCTCTGCAGAGGCACATGTGCAAACATTTCTTGGAGTCTCTTATATCTCCAACATTTACTTCTTTTTTCTCTTGCAAGTCATGTACAACTCACCGGCAGTCAATATCCTGTTCAAAGACAGTCCACAAGATAGTTGGCCAGAAGCAAACTCCATTATCTCTGTTTAGCTAAATCTTTATAATTCAGAAAAATAGAGGAGCTAGCCTTGTTCTCAGTAGAAACAGCTATAGCTGCTTTAGTTTAACAAGTAAAATCATATCAATTCTAGACAACTCTGAGAGAGAGGGAGCCTCCTTGTCAGATAAGCTATCATTTTTTAATAGACTTTATTTCTTGGAGCAGTTTTAGGTTCACAGCAAAATTGAGCAGAAAGTACAGAGAGTTCCCACATGCCCCTGCCCCCACAACATGCACAATCTTCCCTACTATTATTGCAGAGAATCTTTTTATGTGCATGGACACACATTGGTGGTAAAAGGTTTTCTGTGTCTTTTTTTGATTTAAGATGAACCTAACTATGACCCTGCTGAGAAGGGAAGTAATGTTTTTTGAGGGAAGTAACCTCTCCTTTACCTTTCCAAGAGAGCAGCCCTGACACGTTTGCCTTTCTCCAAGAGCCCCAAGACATGGTCCAGCTCCCGCATTTTGCTACTCCCCAAATGACTGCAAGTAGAGCCACCCTAACAACTAGCACACACACCACCACCACCCTGTTGCCAGGAACCAGGACAGTGTAAATATTGTCCCCACTGGGTCATTGGGGGGTCACTGACCCCACCTGGGTCCTGCCAGTGGATTTCCTGAGTCTACCTTTAGACATACCTCCCCTAATCTTCAGAAGTACCTATCAAACACCCACTTTTCTTCTCTTTAGAGTGGGATCAGGGACAGAAAAGAACCTCCATGAATACTCTCTAAAACTCTTCTCATCTCCCACTCTACTCCAATGGTAGCAAAAAAGGCTTACAGATTCTTCCAGGGAATGAGATGCTAGTCCACAATTCTGGCAATACCCCCAATACTGGTTCATTCAAAGTCCCAGTCACTTGGCTCCAAGGAATGGCAAAGGACCTTCCTCCTCTCATGAGGGAAAGGAAAAGCAGGCTCTGAATATGCACTCCCCAAAATGCTGACTCCCACCCCTTCAGTCATCTTCCTATATTGACCGGGTTTAGTGGCCAATCTCATTCTTACTTGATGCCTCTCAGTACTTAGTGCAGAAGGCTATGGCAGTGATCTGCAGCACCTTGAATTTGGAGGTACACTTAGTTCTTCAGGTCCTCAGCTTTGAGATGAAGTCCCAATTCTAAGACTAAGGGGGAAAATACCATTGCCATGTATTGGTTTACTCTCTGTCAAGCTCAACTCATTCCTTTCTTAATCTCCATCATCTCAGTCTACCCTCAGCACCTAGAGAAGTGTTTGACACACAACAGGTACTCATTAAAGATTTGTTAAATGGGGGCACCTGGGTGGTTCAGTCAGTTAAGCAGCTGCTTTCGGCTCAGGTCATGATCCCAGGGTCCCTGGGTCGAGCTACACATGGAACCCCACATGGAGCCCTGCATCAAGCATCAAGCCCCGCATTGGGCTCCCTGCTCGATGGGCAGACTCTTCCTCTCCACCGCTTTTGCTCTCTCGCACACTCTCTCTCTTTCTCCCTCTCTCAAATAAATAAAATCTCCAAAAAAAAAAAAAAAAGATTTGTTAAATGAATCCTGTTTTGAACACTGCTAAAATGAGAATTTAACTGTATCATAATGAAGCCCATAATGGCTGAACAACACTAGTGGTTCAAAATCAAAAGAATCTCATTTTAGTTAATTTTTTTTTTACTGTATTGCTGCCCATTACAACAGAACACTATTTTTTTTTCTACATGGCATCCCTTTTAAATGTTTCCAGATAGAGATGATGATCCTGACTACTTTTCTTCTCCAGGCTTCTCATGACACATAGGTTTCCAGACTCCCTAACCCTCTTGGCTGCCCTTCTTCAAAGAACTAATGCTACTTTTTGGATGTGGTCTACCAGTGACAAGTAGTTGGACTATCACTTCCTGAGAGCTAGATATTCCTTTTCTGTTAAAGGAGCTTACACTTGCAGTAAGATTTAGGCACTTGTTGTATGGGGTTAATTTTTTCAGTGAAGGAACCACAGAGTTAGCTCACATTAAATGTGTGGTCAACAAACCTCAGATTTTCTTTATATGGACTATTGTCACGTCAGACCTTCACCTCCAACACTAGGTTAAGTGGCTTTTCCAAACATAAATGTTGAATCTTACGTTTAGCTCTATAACATTTCTTCCTTTTGTTTTTGTCCATTCTAGTTTCTAGAAGTTTTTAAAACCTTGTTAACACATTAAGATATTCAATTTGTCATTATTTGCAAATTTGACAAACATATTTTCTATCTTCACTTAAGCCATATTTTCCCCGAACACTGCAGAGAATGGAGCCAAGTCAGAGAGCCCTGCCGTGTTCTTCTTTTCTGATCAGGCTCTTTTTTAATATGGCTGCTCATCCAACTGCAAATCTACCTAAATCTGCCTAATGTAGCCTCATGCAGCCCACATTCTAATTCTCTCTCTCCCTCTCTGTTGTTACAAAACTGGAGCTTTTAAGAAATGCTCTGGAGAAATTTAAAAATGATACATCTAAAACAGATTCATGATTAATAAATAAGATCACCTTCTCCTCAAAGATATATTTAAGTTAATATGATATATGCATAGTTATCTTTTTTCTCATTAAAAAACCCAATTAATTACTTTATAAATTATCACAACCTATCCTGATTAACATCAATATTGTTGTTCTGATCTTCCAAAAATCTTTCCACCTTTTTTTGAAAATCTAGATGTATGTCCATCTTCAGACTCCTCATAAATTCCATAAATGCCCACAGAACCCCACCATTTCCAGGGCCAAATCATCCCACTCCTTAGTATTTAGGAAGTTCTAAGTCTGAGCATTGACAGTGGCTAGACTTTTTTCTATTATCTCCTCAGGAATTATATTAGTCATCTTGGGCTACCATGAGAAAATACCACAAAGTGGGTAGCTTAAACAACAGAAATGTATTTTCTCGCCGTCCTGGAGGCTGGCAATCCCAGATCAAGGTGCCAGCACGGCTGGGTTTCAGTGAGAGCTACTTCCTAACTTGCAGATGACCACCTTCTCACTGTACCCTCACATGGCAGAGAGAAGATGAAACTAGACCCAGCTCTCTGGTGTCACTTCCTAAGACGGCACTAATCCCATCATGAGGGCTCCCACCTCGTGACTTCAGCTAAAACCAGAGATCTCCCAAAGGCCCCACCTCCAAATACCACCACCTAGAGTTAGGGTTGCAACTATGGATCTTGGAGAGACACAATTCAGTCCATAGCAGGAATTAATTAGTTATTCAAATTATTTGTTTGGCTTGCCACACCCTTTCTCAACTTGAAGATTATCTGCTCTGCTGGAAAGGATAAAATCGAAGAAAATTAAGATTTGAGTCTTCTATCTTTTCTCCATAATCTATCCTATTATAGCATCATCTCCAAGTAGAGAACCTATTCTGTCATTATTCCCTATTCCAAATTTAAATCTTTAAAAAGACATTTTCTGAGACAGCATTTTTCAGAACCATCAATTCTTCTCCAACAGGTCGCACACTTTCTGCTTTGGCATTTCCCCTAATCATGCATCACTATTTCCCCCAGGATTTCTGCCCCGCAACCCTGTCACATTTAACTCATTTTCATTGATGGCTGACCAGCTGCTAGCTTCACCTCTGCCTGTCACCCACCCAAGGTACACTCTCTGGGACACCTGAGTTCTGCAGCCTACCACCAAATAAGACCGTCCCTACCATCTTTCTAGCAATGCTCCTTAAAGAAAATTGAAGCCCTGTACTTTGTAAAGGTTCATTTACTGCCTCAATTTGGGGTACTTAAAAAAATCAATAGCAATCTTAATTCCCACTGGAGATAAATAGCCCAAATCTTTAACTATGCATGAACATAGGAAATTTAAGAAAATATAAAAAGACCGTTTAGCCTTCAAATCATCTGTTCCCTTCTTAGAACTCCACTTTTCCCAATCTGGATGGCATCCAGATTTGGGGATGAGAGGGGATGAGAGAAAGAGCTTGTGTTTTTTTTCTATAAGGTAAGGAGGATAAGAGTTTTCTATTTTTAAATTTTAATTTTTCTTTTTTGTCGTTGTTTTATTTCTACTGAAGACTGAATTGGGAAAGATCTTTTGCTCTACGATCTGGAGAGCTTTTATTCAAAACTACTCTCAAAGGCCATTCTGAATATTCTTAATCAGTGGGTTTCTAGAAATTACCTTAAGGCCTTCCTCTTCTTGATTTTTGCCAATATGGTATCTTGTTGTAATTGTATTTTCTTGACCATAAGGGAGATAAACATCTTTTCACATGTGAATTGTCTCAATATATTTTTGTGCTTTTATCCACTATTGGATGTTGTTTTTTAATTGAATGTAAAGATAGTTTATTTACATATAGTAATCCTCTGTTTGGTATATGTGTCATGATTTTTGTCTCCTAGTCTATTGCTTGTCTTTTGACTTTTTTTTATGATGTCTTCCCTACCCCAAAATTATAAAGATATTCTTTTACGTCACTGTCTAATTCTTTTAACCTATAAAGTACCACATGCTTTGATCAATTGAAAAGCAAAATTCTCATTCTTCAGACTTATCTTCTCTGGTCTAAAAATCTTACACCTTTTTTTTCCCCAGTTTTTCCCAAGGTTCTATATTTTGAGCCTTATATATCCTTGAGATTTAGTCCAGATCATCTCCATGGCCTTTTATCAGATTTCAACAACTATATCACTAATATTAATTATAATAGTAATATCTAAACATTTATTGAACACTTATTATGGACCATGGACTGATCTAGTTATTTATCTGTATCATCTCATTTAAGACTTACAAAAACACCATTTTATAGATAAGGAAATTTAAGATTAAGGTGGTTAAGTCGTTTGCTCAAGGTTTTACAAATCATAAATGCCAGAGGCAGAATTCAAAGTTAAGAAGTTGGATTTTCTGCTGAAAAACCTATATGCATAATCCTGGCATTTTATTGGCTTTAAAAAAAATGCACATTTCTCCCACAGACCTCTAGCTAGAAGGGACTTCCTAAACATTAAATCACAACCTCTACATTTAAAAAAGCATAGTACTGATGACCCACAGAACAATCCTCTCTCATATAAATTCTGGACACATACATTAAAAAGAATAGACTCATTAATAATGAAAGCTAAAATCACATGTGTAAACACATTGCTTTTAATCTATTCAATTATTTCCCCATAAGCACTAACTGTGCATCACAAATTATGCTGTCTAGAAGACATACAACAAAACTTACAGCTTGGAAGATTCATTGCCATAGTCTAATGGAATAGTTTTCCGAGAGAATGAAAATTCTGAATCTCCAAGATGGAATATCCCTATCCACTGTTTCCACATTTCGTTAATCAAATTGAAGATGGACAAAGAAGGCAAACTATACAAGAACACCGCTGCATAATTAATTTGCACATCTCTTTATCAGTTACATATAAATATATTTTCTTCTCATACAGTTTAATTCAGGAGCTGCAAACTGGTAATGCTCAGCATCCAAAGTCAGCCTGCGGAAAAGTCTTAATTGTTCCACACAAATGAATATATGTTCTCCAGTTTGCCACAGGCAATACTAGTCCCTATTGTATCACACTTGACCTGATGTGATATATTTATGTAACCTGGCCCCACCTCTACAAACATTTGGGTTTATGGTCCTTTAATAGGTCTAGTGTGATCATGAAGACAGTGAGACAGAAGCCCATATTAGAGCCCTTATAATCTGAGCTTGCTACACATTGCACCCCCCCCCCAAATAAACTTAAGAGATAAAGCCACTATCCCACTGTTCAATCAAACAACAGTAACAGTCATTCTGCTATCCCAACCCTTATTCTCCCTACTCCCTCTTTCACTTTCCATACCAAACCCTAAAATGATAAGCTGTCTAGTTATGCTTTTGGTTCACTCAGGAATGACTAGGAGGCTGCACTGTCAGATTACAAAATTGGTTACACAATCCACGTCAAAAAGGTACATTTGTGACCTTCCACAAATCCACTGTTTTCACTGTGTGGTGTGTGGTACAAACTCCAAGGGATAAAAGCAAAATTGCACTCACTCTATCCCTCAAATAACCTTGAGCACTGTTGTAGAGTGGATCATGGAGACAAAATTGGTTTTTTTTGGTAAAGAAAAGAACTGAATATCCTGCTTTCCATCCTAAAAATAGCAATACTGTCGGAAAGCCCATAAAACTCTGAGCTTTCACTCAAGTCATTTTAAAAGTCCTTGGTTAGGGTGGACATAGAAAAAAATATATCCTCAGAGCTTTAAAAGCAGAACCTAGGAAGGTGGTTATGGTCATAAACTAAAGCAGCTCAGTATAGATCAGTTCCCAGTGAACAGTCAGGCAAAGAACTTCTGCCTTAAAAAAAAAAAAAAAAAGATTTCAACTACAACTTCTTAAATCATAGAAATAATGTCAATGTTGGAAATATTTGCAGAGCTATATTTTAGACAGTGAATGATATTCCATAAAAAATAATCCTCTTCTCCCATGGGGCAGAAAGTCAAAACAAGGCCAGACAACACTAGGAGCCCAGATTCTTTGGAAAGTCCCATCGAATCGTTTCAAAGGCAAGGGATTATAATAATATTTGCATTGTTAAGGCTGTGTCTGTATGATGCCAGCAAACACTTGATGAGGTTGATGCACTCAAGCAGTCAGTCAGTTTAATGAAACATTTACTCAATGTCCATGTTGTTCGCCTACATTAACCAAGTGATTGGCTGATTTGTTTGATTGGCTGCTCACTTTGTTGAACACTGTCTGCTCTCCCACTTCTTCTTTGGCCACTTGGAGCAGTCGCCCACAGCACTCACTTCCCATTTCTATGCTATGCGCGGTAAGTAATTACCTATTTACAAGTCTATCGCTGTCACTAAAGACAAAGTTCCTCAAAGGCAGGGGTAGCTTCCTATCCATCTTCTACCTTGTCCAGTGTCACGGTCTGTATAGTGTGGGGAATCAGTCAATGGCATGGCTCTTGGCAAGTTGTCCTTGTGGTGTGATGGGAATTTGCCACATTTCTTAATCTCTCAATGTTATTTGTTTCATCCCATCTAGAGGGTCCTATAAAAAATGTTAGTTAAGTGCTTCCCCCAAAGGGGCCACACAGTTTCCCATGTCTACAACACTCTGCCTGCCTACTTATCAGGTGGCTTCTCCACTCTGCTCTCTCACTCAAGCCTTTCCCTCTTCCAATTCATATGCCACATCTTCTACGAAGCATTCCCTGACAACTTGACAGTGATTCCCCCTTCCGACTTCCTCTACTCTATGCCAGCTATTTGAGCTTTTAATCACAAACGGCTGGCTTGCTCTGTATTCATTAGTATATATTTGGTATCACCTACTGCAAAGATTATTAAGCTCTTTGAGATTTGATCCAATACATCCGTTAAGCCATATCCAGCTGTTTTTATATTTTTGTGATCAATTAAATAAATGATATCTAACAGTTGTCCAGTGTTCTATGCTTTATTTCACTCAGTATAAGGGCAGTTCTAATGCCTACATCTAACATATTAGAAACCTCGAGCCCAGAGAAGTCAAGGAACTTGCTTATGATGATACAAATAGTAAGTCTCTCTTGGATTCCTCTTAGTAGAAGTGGGATATCTTTCTGTTTAGGCACATATTCTAACAAAGTCCCCTCAGTTTTCCTAAGAAGATGTTTACCTCTTCCCCGGCATTATTGTTAAGACACCTGAGTCTTAACATAGAATCTACAATCTTAATGCAAACTTACAGTTACCCTATATGTCTCATCAACCAGGTGGAAGGAATCCTTTATCTAAACAAGACTGCCTAAAGCACATATATTCTCCATATGCTAGAAAATCCACTACCCACTGTACAAGCAAGAGCAGCAGAGAACTGGGCAGTTGGACCCCCACAGTACTGACCCATTATAGAGCCACAGAGTTGGCTCTATTATTGATCAAGCCAAACGGCAACTTGCCAAGTAGCCAACTCTGTGGGATTCAACTATGGGTCCACAGTTAAAAGGACATGAAGACACTGTTACATTGCAGAGTTCCCTTCATTGAAGATCCTTGGGGGAGAGTCCTGTCTGGTCTTAATACCAAGGACAGAACTTTTCCAAAGCAATTGTTCTATCTTTGCTTACAGACCCTACAGCATTTTTAACTAACCAGGTTTCCTTTTTTGGTTAAAGGTGAATTTGTGATCTATCCTAAGTGAGTGAACAGGTTTTATAGTCATCTTTACTTGTTCCAAATCCTACTTAATGCCCCACATTTACTTTTTCTATTATTTTCCCCCTGATTTTAATTTTAAATAGTTAAATAAAAGAGAATACTGCTTATCCCTCTGCTTCTCTCAACCTCCCAGTCCCAACTATTTGTGCTTTCATGTCTTTCCCCACCTCTCCCCCAGCATCATCTGCTCAAAAATGGATTTTAAAAAATCATTTTACATGATGATGAAATGGTTTTTAACCATTTCCTAAGTCATAGACCCCTTTGTTAAATGCATAGATATGTCTTCTCTTTAGAAAAAAATATCTACCCCCAACCAAAATGTTTGAGTATATATCCATTAGCTCTTGAATATCTGACCATGGTCCATGGGTTGCAGTGAACAAACCCTTGCTTGAGTAAATGCACAAGGCCCCTAGAGTTGCCCCCCAGGACTTGCTGCAAGCCCAGCAACATGGAAGGTCACTGAGTTTTCCAAGCCCCTGTCACCAAGGCAGAGGCCCAGGCCTCCCACCCACCTGAGTCCCCCCACCCACTCCCCCACTTCTTCCCTCCCTGCCCAAAGACTGTGAAATGATGGTCTTTTCAGTCCCTCTTGCTATGTCTGTGCCCCACTTCATGCCACAACCTTAAATGGCATCCTAACAAACTCCCATCCCCACCTCCTTTTTCTCCAAGTATGAATTTCTGCTGCGTCCACCAGCCCAAGCCTCAACTTCGAAGTTTAATACCTCACAACTTCAATAGTGGGCAGACGTGAACAAGGAGCAGGGGCTATCAGGACCTTGTAAATGAGGGAACAGAGAGGCAGCCTCAGGAGCTTCCAGAAGTAGGGTCTGAAACAGTAGTATCTCAGCCCTGCAGAGCACAAAAGTCCCAAGGAACCATGAATAGACAGATGCCGAATTCCGACTGTGTGTGTGTATTTAAAATTACACTATATATAATATCAGCAAAAAACTGCCAGCTCTGATGCTTTTAATATAGACCTAAGAATTAATGATGAGAAGAAAAACTGAAAACATGGTTTGACTGTGTAAAAGAAATGGCAATTACAGTCATATACAAAATATATTTACCATTTATGACTAATTACCAGATGCAAAATAGCATGGTAGAATACATATATATCATTAATTTTATTATAAACTGAATTTGATTTGCATGCTAAAAATTGCTTCCTGTCAGTTGGGCCTCAAGATTTGCTGCTCACAATTTCCAACATTAAGGGAGACATTGACAGGAACCCTATTTTATACTCCTTTTGTTTTTTCCTTATCATCTAAATAACACAGCAAGAGATGCCTGGGAACTGATAATCTCACGATGGAGACCAGAGTTTGCACACATATCTGAAACCACTAGAGAAAAATCTAAGACAATGTGTAAGAAGATTACAGTACACATGACTTATAGAAAAATGAGGGAATTTGCAACAATGGGCCAAAATAAGAAGGCTACATGAAGAAAGTGGGTTTTGAACTTAGCCTTATAGAAAATCTAGGATATGAATTTGGTGGAAGGGCATTCCAATCGAGGCAGAAAAATTGTTTTCAGCGATATATAAGATATTCAAGTTTTTAAAGAATTCTTTATTTCATATTAATGTACCCATTACATTATAATGAAATAAGACAAGCTTTGAATGAACTCTTATAAAGAAGAACTTTAAACCATTATTTTTATTTATTTACCTACAGAAATATATATTCATATCTTGACTGTTAGTTTCTAGGAAAGCAAATGAAAAATTCAGAAGCCATAAAGCTGCCTATAAAGCTTAAATAATAAAAATAATTTATTGTAAAAATAGGATAATGAAATCACCAACAGTGGATGACACAAACAAACCTTATATTCCTTGCTCAAATAGAGTAGTTAAATTAAGAAGAGGTATTTCTTCACCTTCTTGGTTTGAGCCTACCAAAATAATGACTATACTTGATCAGATGACAACTAAAATAATGACAGTTGTTAGTAAATTCATATAATCAAAATAACCATAGCAAAACTTGGCATATTCTATATGGTGAAAGCACATGAAATGTTTGAAAGTCTGAGTTAAAACTAAAGACTTTAGGAACTCACCAAAACAGCTCCTGGGGAAGGAAATCTCTCACTCCACTTGTTTCAGTGCCCCTTAGGATTAGCAAACTTGCTACACTGCATTCTGAACTCCATGAGACCCAATTTGGAGTCTGGGTATATTGGTCCCTGTCCTCAAACACAAGATAGGATTAAACATGAAGAAAGGGGGGGGGGGTTAACAGAAGGGGGAATGAACCATGTGAGACTATGGACTCTGGGAAACAAACTAAGGGCTTCAGAGGGCAGGGGGGTGGGGGAATGGGATAGGCTGGTGATCGGTATTAAGGAGGGCACGTATTGCATGGTGCACTGGGTGTTATACGCAAGTAATGAATCATGGAACTTTACATCAAAAACTAGGGATGTACTGTATGGTGACTAACATAATATAATAAAAAAATATTTAAAATTTTTTAAATAAAGTTAAAAAAATAAAATTGTTGGAACAAAAAAAAAAAACCATGAAATATATTTATTAGGTGTTACAGGCTGAATTGTATGCCCTTGATACCCACCCCACCCCACCCCAATCAATTTCACATATTAAAGTCTTAACCCCTAGTACCACACAATGTGACTGCATTTGGAGATAGGGGCTTTAAAGGTATTAAAAAGTTTTAAAGAGATTAAAGGTTCTCTCAATTAAAATGAGGTCATTAGGGTGGGCCCTAATCCCATATACATCATGTCCTCATAAAAAGAGGAAACCACAACACAAGGCAGATAGATGCAGAGGTAAGACTATATGAAGACCCAGGGAGAAGATGGCCATCTCCCAGCCAAGGAGAGAGGCCTCAGGAGAGAGGCCTAACACTTTCTAGACCTTGATCTCCGACTGCCAGCCACCAAAACTGTCAGAAAATAAATTGCTGTTCTTTAAGCCACTCAGTCTGTAGTACTGGTTACAGCAGTCTTAGCAAACTCATACATTATTCGAAACTCCTATGAGAAGAAATGAGGGAGCTGGGGAGAATCATGAACCCACAAAGCTGGTTTGACCCTGAGTGAAGGAAAAAGGGAGGGAAGGAAAGAAGGAAGGAAGGGAGGGAAAGAAAAGAGGGAAAGAGGGAGGATGGAAAGTCTGAGACAGCAGTGCAGGTCTAAGGCAAGTTTGGCAAGGCTGTAGAAGAGTAGCTCCCCAAAATGGATGCCTTGGTACCCCCACCAACCTCAGGCACTGGCCGAAAACTGCTCACGAGCAGCCTCAGTGATGGATTTCACAGCACAGCAGCTGGATTTGTCAGTTTACTCACTCCTTACATCCAGAAATCTGAGAAGTGCGTTTCATGGCTGTCCACGTTGGAAGACCTCCCCAGCTCTGGACAGTCCAGGAAGGACTTTACATTCAGACAACTCAAATGTCCACAGAAATTTCCACTGAATGAACAAGTTTTTCACTTTGGTTACTATGTGAAGCAACAGAACATTCTCATTCCCCCTCAGATACAAATATTGTTCCATGCTATGTAAGGTAAAAATCAATGAAGTCGACCCCACTGACTGAAAAATTCAGGTCACATGGAAGACAACTGTCTGAAGTTTTTGTGAAAAGACATGCTAGCTACCCAAATTAAAAACATAAATAAAGATTATGATGACTCTGCTGAGGAGCTTCCAAAGCAAGGAGCTACAGGTGATAAAACCTAGTTTGGTTGACCCTGGAGTGGGAAGATCAAAGGTGGCGTTTGGGGTTTGGACCCAAGATCACTCGGCCCACACCTTTTGAGCCTGCCTGCCTGCCTTCCTCTGGATAGAGAATAAAAATGCCTATTGTTTGTTTGTTTGTTTAAAGCTCTAAGCTGTCTAACATGCTATGCTATTCAACCCTTGCACCTTCAATACCAAGCATAGTGACTGAGAGTAGATGTTCAATTCGTGTTAGAGGAATAAATAATTTCACACATATTGAATTATAGAGTTTCATGGTGGTTAATAATAAATGGAAGTAGTTCCTGTAAGTGACTGTAATTAGCATGTCTGTGGTCAGGTAGGGGGTAAATTACCCAGAGGAGAAAATCACAATGAGGCTCTTCTGAAGTCCACAGAATCCAGAGTCAACCTCAAAAGTAGGGGGAAATATGGGGCAGAGACAGAAAGCTGGGATCAGCAGGTTTCAGGGCAAGATTGCATCTGTAATGGGCGTGATCCCGGCGTTATGGGATCGAGCCCCACATCAGGCTCCTCTGCTATGAGCCTGCTTCTTCCTCTCCCACTCCCCCTGCTTGTGCTCCCTCTCTCGCTGGCTGTCTCTATCTCTGTCAAATAAATAAATAAAATCTTTAAAAAAAAAAAAAAAGATTGCATCTGTAAGAGGGAGGAGGCTGAGGCATTTCATTTTATTTCCCCTTAAAATGCCAGTGCAGTGTGGTATTTAGGAAGAGAGGGCTGAAATACATGGCATTCAGTCTCCCCAAAACCAGCATCATCTCAGTTCAGAATGTATCCATGTCTTCCTGATACCGATAAAAGGGAAGTTTCCATTCTCTCATTCATTCATTCATTCATTCATTCAGTGTTCATAATCAGACGCTATGCCACCTGCTGGGGAAAGACAAATCATAAAATGTATTCTCTACTATTGAATAGGAAGTTAAATATATCAACAGGCAATTATAGCACAATGTGTGAGATGTTGTAATAGAGGTTATGTATAAAGAGCTTCCAGAGCAGAGGCAGAGAAGAAAAAGTGGCTGCGGGGTAAGTAATGGGATCACAACAGGTTGACATTTGAGCCTCGACAAGTGGAGCACCAGAAAGCAAGGAAGCATGTTCTATCTAGACAGAAGAGCAAAGAAATCACAGGTGCAAAGACATAGAGGGGCAACAGTTTTGATTGAGATAAAGTGGGAAGGTGCAAGGGCCAATATGGTTGTGGAAAGGGAAAGAAAAAAATAATTTTAAAGATAAAATCTATTACAAATAGGTGTCTCTGGAGTCAGCTGAAGGAGACTCCGGGTAACGTGGGGCACAGTGAGGTACTGGGATTCTGGAAGAACAGTGGCCAAGAAGTGGCAAGAGAAGGGGCACAGGGTCCTGAAAGGGGAGTTGGAGGATACCAAAGACAAACTTGATTTTTTTTTCTTTATCCTTTTCATATGTCACGTTAAATTTATTTTTTTTAACTCTTCTTAGGACTTAACTTTCTCAAGCTATGCCCAACCCCTTGCTCAGGAGTGGAGAAGCAAGCAGTGACTCTGTGAAGATGTGAAGGCACTGTGGGGAGGGAAATTCAGAACTCACCAACAACACCTGCACAGGAGGCCATCTGTGCCTGGAGTCATTGACCCGCCTCTGAAATTACCCCCCAGGGTGTCATGCCCCCCCCCCACACACACAGGCACGCACATACCCCTCCCTAAAGCAGAGGAAGCTCAAGAGCTGAAGATTTCCCGTTCCCCAGTGTCAAGAAGGCTGCCTACCCTCTTTTCAACTCCATCTGCCCACAGGAGGCCAAGCTGGATGGCTGGACACACCTTGCCCTGGAGTAAGCAATTTACCTAAATTATGCATAAGGTGTCTCTCAATAGGTACTCTTTAGAACAGGAGTTTAGCTAAAAATGAAGCAATTGTCATGGAATTTAAGTAAAAAAGTTTGGCTCAAAACTCCAAATCCCATAGGGCAGCAGAGTTAATGCAGTGGAAAAGTGGGGGCAGGAATGGAGTCAGGCAGGCTGAGGGCTACTTAAGCCTGCAGTGGGCTGACAAGTAAACAGGACACTATAGCAATGACAGACCCAGTGTCTACATTTCTGACTGCCTCTGTGGATCAGGCATTTTCTTATTCAATCATTTCTTTTAATGTACAAAAAAGTACAAAGAAAAATATAGTAACATCTATGTACCCACCATCCAAAGTTAATAAAGGACATTTTGTCATATTTGCTTTGGATTTCTTTATTTTTAAGAAGTCATTTATATTTCCTAAATCGCATTTCCTCCTCTCTCTCCTCAGAGTCCGCCTCTATGCCATGAATCTCGTGCACATTCAGTAACATTTTCATATTTTGCCACATTTATATGTACCTGTAAATATTATAGAGTATGGTTTTAGACTTTTATTTTATTTCCTAAAATCTTCTCTTATCAACTCAAATATATGGCTTCAAAATCTATTAGTGTTGATCAGTCTGTTCCACTGCGCTTATCAACTTTGCACATGCTATTAAATTTACTCATTTGTTTTGTTTATAATATGGTGCTTTCTCACCATTAGTCTATGAAAGAAACAGAGGGATTTTTTTCTGTTTTATTTAATAATATATCCTGAGCACGTAAACAGTGCCTGCAATGTAGTTGATGCCTAACAAATATTTGTTGAATGAGTAATACAATTCAGTTAATTTAACTTCTAGAATATTCTTTTTCACACATGCTTCAGAATTTATCTATTTCTTTACTAAGGTTTATTTGAATTATTCCTAATTTTTTTATATTGTAAACAATATTGCATACATGCAGAAGTCCCTCTCAGGCATTTACCTAGAGAATTTCTAGGTCATAGGATATGCGTGCTTTAAACTTCACTAGATATTATCAAATTACTCTCCAAAGAGGTTTACCACTTTTCATTCTCACTGCTTTCCTACTTGCTCATTAACACTTGGCATGATCAGATTTTTTTTAATTTAATAAAATTAAAATGGTATCTCAGTTTTCTATTAATTTACATTTTCCTGATTACTCACTAGTGTGATTGAGTGTGTCTCCATGTATGTCTTGGCTTTCTGGATTTCCTCTTCTTTATGGAACCTATTCATATTCTTTACCCATTTTTCTATTTGACTTATTTTTTGCCTCTAAGAAAATAACTTACAGGAATCTTTAGGCTGACATATATGCCAGTATCTTCTACCAGGATGTGGTCCAGCTTTACCTTTGTTTTTCTTAGTCATTCAGATTTCTAATTTCATATAGTCCAATACATTAGTTTTTCCTTACTCTGATGTCATAAAGGTATCTTCTTATATCTCTATTTGTTGTAAAGATATCTTCCTATATCTATCTACCTACCTAATAACTGTATTTCCTACATACAGTTATAAAGTTTTTCTCCATTCATCTTCTAATCCATCTTAAGTTTATTTTTATAAATGGTGTAAGGTAGTGACCTAATTTCATTTTTTAACAAAAAAATTCAATGAAGAGTCCTTTCTCTACAGATTGTCAATCCCACCTCCACATATACCAAGGTCCCATATGTATGTGAGCACCTTCTCAAACTACCTATTCTGTTCTACTTGATCAAGTTGTCTATCCTCATGCTCACTCCAAATTCTAAATAGTGCCATGTACTGAAAATTTTTATAAATCAATATATGGGCAAATCCTTGCTTTTTGGTTTTTTACTTGTTTATTTCAAAATTGGCTCTTCTTACAATGCTACATTTGCATATGTTAGAATCTGCCATCACACATACACACACCCCATAACACAACTTCGCAATACTGAAACATCCATATATGAATTTAAATCAACAGTATTATCTCACTAATTATTCCAGTCTGCTTCTCTTATTTATATTTATATTTTCTTCATAATGGTTATACAGATTTTTCTTACATTTATTCCTAAGGACCATGTAGGTTTAGTTAACAACATGAAGAGTATTTTTTCTACTACATTTTTAATGGGCCATTTCTGGTGTATAAGAGGAAGAAAAGCAATACCACCAAATCTGGAGTCAGTTCACCCCAATTTCATCACATACTGTGAGCATGGGTGAATTTTTTAATCTTTCTGTGACTCAGTTTTCTCAAATTTCAAATGGGAATAGTATCAATGCTACCTCATAAGGTGGTTGTGAGAGGTAAATAATTTAACTATATGCAAGGTGCCTGGCACATAGTAACCAAGTGTAAATGTTAATTTTTATTATTATAAGAATATCATTAATTTGTGTAAATTGATGTTATATCTAGTGGCCTTGCAAACTATCTTGTTAGTTCAAATAGTTTGCAGATCCTTTTAGATTTTCTTTTTAATAATGATATAATCTACAAGTAGGACCAAAGTTAGTTTCTTCCTTCTTATTCCTTATACCTATAAATATTTCTCTTTCGTGTCTTGCTATATTATCCAAGACTTACAGTATCATGATAAGTGGAGCAGAAAATAAGAACATTCTTGTCTAACTCCCTTTAAAAGATATATGCTAAAGTTTCACCTTTAAGATTTATGTTCCCATAATTTTTTGTTAGATACTCTTTATCAGGTTAGGCAAGGCCCACTGCATTCCTAGTTTGATAGAAGTTTTTATCATAAATGGGTCTTGATGTAGGTGTTTCGATTTTCCTAAATTTAATCTCTACATTGTAGTTTACACTAAACATTAAGCAACAATATACTTTGTGACAGAAATCAGCAAGCTATAGCCTACCTACCTGTTTTGTAAGAAAAAAAAATTTAAATACAATTTTTAAAAAGCGTATTGGAACATAGCCACACCTGTTTATTTATATATTATCTATGGTTGCTTTCAAACAATAAAGACAGGGATGAATAGTTCACAGAGACCAAATAGCCCACTAAGCCTGAAATATTTACCACCTGGCCATTGAGAGAAAAAGTCTGCCCACCCTGATATACACCATATTAAATCCCTCCTTTAAAAATTTACACTCTATATTGGAAGACTGAGGAAAAACTGGGAAGCAGGACAAAGAGGATTTTTGAAAAAATATCTCTTCTAACTCCCTAGTCTCCATCCACCTCCTCTGCTGTCTAAGGTTCTCCCTTCTCTCCCCTTCCCCATTCCTTTTTCCCCTTTTCCTTCTCTTACTCTTCTTTTCCCCTTACTCTTCTATATTTTTTAAAAAACAATACAAAATCTCTTCCTCTGACTAAATCAAAAAGAAAACGGGCCAACATTTCTTCAATATCTAGTATGTGCCAAGTGCTATACTAAATTACTTCATTCAAAATTCAGTCACTCAACAAATACATATGGAACATTATATGCCAGGTACTATTCTAGGGGCTTGATATATAGTAGTGCACCAGACAAGGATTCCTGCTGTCATAAAGCTTACAATTTAATGGAGGGAAACAAACAATTAAAAATAAGCAAATGATATGTGATGGAGAAAGAGCAGCTTGAGAAGGTATAAGAAAAGCGATTAGGGAGAGGAACAAGGGTGCAACGTGGTCCAAGGCAATCAGCAGGTTTCATTGACAAGGTAACATCTGAGCAAAGACTTGAAGGAGGTGAGGGAGGGAACCCAAAAGGCCCATGGCATCAGTGTTCCTGGTGTGTTCGTGCAAGGAAGCCAGTGTGGCTGGACAGATGAATCAAAAAGCACAGGAGATGAGATCAGAAAGACTGTAAGGGCTGGATCAGAGGTCCTTGTAAACTTCATTCTGATGGAAAGGAAGAGCCAACCACTGAAGGGTTTTGAGCGGAGGAGTTAAGTGATCTGGCCGATTTTAAAAAGGATCGTTCTGGCTATTGCAGTGAGGACCAGTTATAGAAGCTACAAGGTCAGTCAGGAGGACACTTGGATACTGAGGGAGAGTTCCTCTCATTTAATTCCCCAACATCTGGATGAGATGGATGATATTATGTCCTTTTTGTGCATGAGGACACTAAGACTGCAGATGAATAACATACTAGGGCACACAGCTACTGTGAAGCAGAGCTGGTTCAAACCCAGAGTCTGCTAGGGTCAAAGGATGGTATCCGGAGTCAGACCATTAGCTAGGCTGCAAGAGGAAGTTACTCAAATAAGAGGGCTGAAAGTTATCAGCAGAAAGGAGAAGGACAAGGACAAAACCAGGGAAGGAATGTGTTTCGCTTTGCAGAACCAACAGTTCCAGCCAAGGAGGTGCCCAACTCTGTGTTTCACCGGATAACCCCTTGCTAGGTGTGCCTCGCTTGACAGCCCCTTAGGTCAGCCCGCTCAAGCAGGACTAGAGCTAAGGACCTATGCAAAAGCCCCCTGAGTTGTCCTGAAGTTACCTTTAGCTCATTAAAATACTAAAATCTCCTACGGGTGGAGTTTCCCACCACTTTTTTGAACACACAGTGTGTTGCTAGCATGCTGACAGCTAGGCATGGACAACTGAGCAGAAATGCCTATGCCAGTTCCCTGTCCCGCTCGCCAATACACTGAATGAAAGCTTCCTGTACTAACCCCACGGAAGACAGTGCTTTGAGAGCTCTCCATCTCCTCACTCGTAACAAGTACTAAAAAGTCCTTTGCTTTCAACATTTCCTTGGGTTATGTTCAATTCAATGCACCCTAACCGCAAACCCCTTGAGTCCTATTACAAGATCGACATGGACTTCACTATGTGAATGTGCTTCATAGAAGATCATTATTTAATGTATGATATTATAATTGCTTCAAGACTTTGATAATTTTAAATTAATCATATATGTGGTGACTAAATGTAGTGTCTCTCCTGATCAGATGGATGGCAGCCCCCAGATGTGGGGTGATGATCTGATGATGGGGGTGGGGGGGCTTCGTGACATAGGCAGTGAAAGGGTTCACCTGAGGCGGAACAAAGAAGAAGTACACCGCAGGTGAGCAGAGGACAGGCTGCTGGCCCCTGGCAGTGGGTGGGGGCTGTTTTTAAAGGGGGAAGATGAGGAGGTATGAGATACATGGAATTCTCCCTTTTTTCGGCAACTGTGTCTTGTTGTAAGTAGCCCATTGGTTAGTTAGGACCCGTGGATATTCTGCAGTGGGTTTCCTGATGGGCCTGTCTGTATTCAGTCAGGGGGTTGGGGTCACTTTGGGCCCTTCTTCTGCCTTGATCAAGTTTCCATTGCTCAAGCCTGTTGTCTAAAAGTGGCCTCTACAATATATTTATTAACATTTCATAGATTTTTAGATAAATCATATTTCTTTGTAATAAAACCTACTTGGATGCTATAGATTCAGATTTCTGGATTTTGTTCTTGAATTACTTATTTTAAAAAAAAAATTAAACCTGGGGGCCCGTGGATGGCTCCGTTGTTCAAGCACCGACTTGATTTCAGCTCAGGTCTTGATCTCAGGGATCGAGCCCTGCCTCGCCTTGGATGCCCTGCCCTGCTGGGAGTCTGCTTCTCCCTCTCCCTCTGCCCCGTGCCTCCCCACCCTCTCCTGTGCGTGCATGCTCTCTAATAAATAAATTTTAAAAAAATTAAACCTAGATTTTCAAATACTGGTTTGCTTCAAATAAACCTAAGGACCTGGAGATTTATTTATTTTAGCCCTAGAAATTAGGAGCCAACATTATGTTCCCACTCTCCTACAGAGTCTCAGATTATATTCTCTAAAAGCCACTTCACCACTTGAGTGTTTTCTTTTTAAAATCTCTTGACTAATAGGTACATTGCCAAGCTCAAATCCCATCTTGCACACTGTAATGCTATCTTCCATAATATCACTGCTAAGAAAGACAGAGAAAGACTTGACCAGAGAAATATTTCTACTGACTCTTCAGTCCCAAATTGAGCAGCTCCAGTCACTCAACATAAAACATAAACAACATAAAAATAAGTCATACAAATTTGATCTCTAATCTATGGATGTTGAGTTTTTAAGCAGCCATTTTGACCCAGGTTTACAGGTACATGATGTTGAAATATTTAAATATATATGTGTGTTTATTGTTAAAAAGAAAACTATAGGCCCAAAATGACGTCTTAGACCAAGTCATGAAATCAGGGCTTAATACCCAACCTCACTGCAGTTTCAGCCTCCCCCAGAAATATAAGTCTTACCCATTGGCCAATCAGGGCTTTTTTTTTCTTTTTTTTTAATATTTTATTTATTTAAGGGACTTTTTTGAGAAGTACCAATGAAGTATTCTTTCACATGGGTCCTCTCAATTGCACAAAAGAAGATGAGATAATCTGCATGATAAGACCCACTGCTCTTTCCCCACCCCACCCACCAAGGGAAAGTCACCTTGCCTGGAACAATCGTTTTTCTTCTTTTGCTAACAACTTCCTTGCCCTACCCTACTTCCTCTGAAGCCTTTCATTTTGCACAACTCCTTGGAGCTACCTTATACCTTCTAGATAGGATGCTGCCCGATTTATGAATCACTTAGTAAAGTCAATTAGATCTTTAAATTTATTCAGTTGAATTTTTGCTCTTTTAACAGTATATAATCAATATATGAAAATACAGTCAAGAATTTAAATCAATCAGCCACAGATACTTACTGAATTTGAGTGACCCTTAGGCGTTATCTTAGGCCCTGGGGATTCAGTGCAGAGAATAAAAAGGTCAAGACCCCTGCCTTCATTAAGCTTGTAGCCTAGTAGAAAAACCAAATAATAAATACATAATTAGAAGTATTAAGGGGGCGCCTGGGTGGCTCAGTCCTTAAGCCTCTGCCTTCGGTTCAGGGCGTGATCCCGGCATTATGGGATCGAGCCCCACATCAGGCTCCTCCGCTACGAGCCTGCTTCTTCCTCTCCCACTCCCCCTGCTTGTGTTCCCTCTCTCACTGGCTGTCTCTCTCTCTCTGTCAAATAAATAAATAAAATCTTAAAAAAAAAAAAAAAAAGAAGTATTAAGGGAGCCATGAAGAAGGAGGGAAGGTGCAGGACTGCTCTTAACAAGGACTAAACCCAGTCCAGTGTGGGAGGGAGAGGATAGTCTGAGAAGCCTGCCCCATAGAAGTGATGTTTCAGCTCGACCTGAAGGACACATACTAGTTAAGCAAAAAGAGCAAATAGGCTGAGAAAGAGAGAATATTTCAAGAGAAGAAACTTCAAAGGGCTTGATACAGGAGTGAATCCAATGCTTTGGGGAAAAAGAAAGTCCGGTGTGCCTGATGGAAAACAGGACAAAGTGGGTACCATGGGATGTAAAGCTGGAGACAGGCAGGGGCTGGGTCAGGTCTGGCTAGAAGTTTACACTTAACTTCAAGAGCAAAGAGAAACCACTAGGGGGGATTTTTAGTAGTGGAGTGACATCTAGTTTTCATTTTATAAAGGTCAGTAAGGTGCTATGTGAAGACTGGATCAGAAGGGAACAAGAATGAAGCGCACCTAGGAGGCCCTTGCAATCATGCAGAGGACAGGGACAGGGATGTAGGCAGAGGGACAGGCGGCAGGGTGGGCAAAGGTGAACAGATTCAAGTCAATAGGGACAGTGTGGGGGATGAGTGAGAAGCAAAACCCGACAAGGAGCCCTCATTTTCTGACTGGCTAGATATAAGGGTCATTCACTAAGATGGGGAACATGGAAAGGTGCTACTTCACACGGGCGTGACTCTATTTCAAGTATGTTTTAGGGTTGGAGATAGGGTCGGAGGTCCCTTCCATACCACTTCTGCCTATCAACCTAAATTATTGGTCGCAAAAAATTTTTACTGAAGGTGTAAGTAGAGTCGAGTCTTCCTTACAGAGGGAAAGAAACAGATGTCTTTTAAGAAAGGCAGCGGAAAGAGGGGAAAAAAGTTAAAGACAGTTTTCCAGAGAAGCCTGAGCACTGGGATGGGGTGCAGTGGGGGGAACAGTATGATACTGTAATTTTAAATATGAAATATATATTTGGTCTTCATCCCCATTTCTGGCTCAGGGCTCCTTAAACCCTTGAAATTGCCTAAACTGTGAGAGCCATAAAAGTGTCGTTTGTTATGTTAATGAGGTGACTTTTGCAAAGTGCTTACAGAGGGGAGCTGGTTTGCTAGGACCTTCAACCCTGTGAGTGGAAGGTTGAAACTTCCAGTCCCACTCCCCAACCTCCGAAGAAGGGAAGAGGAGCTGGAGATTGAATTCAATCACCAGTGGCCAATGATTTCATCAACCTTGCTTACGTAATGAAACCCCCATAGAAGCCCAAAAAGGGTGGGATTCAGAGAGCTTCTGAATTGGTGAACACCCGGAGATTCAGAAAGAGTAGCGCTTTTGGAAAGGGCCTGGAAGCTCTGTGCCCCTCCCCCATACCTTGCCCTTTGCATTTCTTTCAACTGGCTGTTCCTGAATCCTATCGTTTTATAAGAAACCAGTGATGTAGTGAGTAAAAACAAATTTCCTGAGTTCTGTGAGCCACTTTAGCAAATTAATCAAACCCGAGGATGGGGTCATGGGACCTCTAATCTACAGCCAGTCAGTCAGAAATACAGGTAATAAGCTGGGCTTGCTGCTGGTGTATAAAGCAGAGGTGGGGAAGCAGACTTATGGGACCGAGCCTTTAACCTGTGGGAGCTGACGCTATCTCAGGGTGGAGTCTGAATTGAGCTGAATTGTAGGACACCCAGCGCGTGTCCCTAGAATTGTTTGGTGCTGTGTGGGAACCACCCCCCCCCAACCCTCACATTGAAATTGGATGCTTGGGTCACCAAAAGAGACAGGAACTGGAGTGGTCCTCCAGAGACACACTACTGACCCAAAGGAAGTAACACATCAAAGAACATTTTGATTACTTTACAACTGTGCTGAGGGCTGACAACATTCCAATCATTTAAACATTTCCCTTTTTGTTTCCTTCCTCAGTGAATGGTGATGTACCTATTGATTACACCATAAAGATAACAGGGGAAGGAAGGGAGGACTGCTTTTCTCGTTCTGTTGTCTTTTTAGAGCCTCTTCCTGGTTCCACTCAAAAGAGAATGCAGAATTTACAGTTATGAGGGAAGTTGCTTCTGAGCATGATTAAGTGCTTTTTATCTTTCCTTCACACAAAAGCTTGCAAATACCAAGCTATTCAATTGCAGAATCATATCCTTTCTATTTTTAAATTATATTCTAGATCACATTATATGCTAATTATGATAAAATATTTTGCAATAATGCAAAGGCGTTTGAATAATCAATCTGCACTTCCTATTCAGCTCCTAAATATATACCCTAGTGGCTCTCAAATGAGGTCCCCATACTCAGAGCGTTAACATCACTTGCGATTTTGTTAGAATGCAAATGCATGGGCTCAACTGTAGACCTACTGATCAGAAATTCTGGAGGTGGAGCCCAGCAATTTTCTTAACAAGCCTTCCAGGTAATTCTGAGACATGCTAATGTTTGAGAACCACTGTCTTAGAGCAGTTCTTCCAACCTTTTCATATTTAAAGGTGATGGTATTTGTACAATGCTTAAGAGGAGAAGCTGCTGGAGGCTTGAAGACACCAGCCCAGGGCTCCAGCTGCCCTAGGCCCTGTTCAGTGGTCTACTGTAACTGTTTTACAGCCCATCAGAGGAAAACTAACCTGGAGATACTCCAGGGCAAAATGTTCCCTGCGGTTTTGTCTCTAATAATGACAAATCAGGACTCACTTGAATACCCATCAACAGAGAAGAATGGATAAATGGTAGTATGTTAGCATATTAGAATACCATTCACAGTTAAAATGAATTCATTGGAGCTACATGTTTCAACACAAAGAAAGCTCCAAACCATTATGTTGAGCAAAAAATACATATAGTTTGATGCTTACATAATGTTTATAACATGCTGTACAATGTGTTGTTTGTGGCATGTCTGCTTGCAGTAAATCATAGTAACATGATAAAAGACGTGATGAGCAGTCTATTTGGGGCAGTAGTCAGCTCTGGAGGAGCACAGCAAGAGGAAAGGGCATCAGGGATGTGTACTAGCTTCACCGATGTTATTTCTTAAACCATCTAAAGAAAATACAGCAGTAAGTTAAGATCTGACACGGGGGGGGGGTGAGTGCACAGGCATTTCTATATTACTTTTTATACTTTTCTGTATACATGAAATATTTCATTAAAATTTTTTATTAAAGGGACATCTGGGTGGCTCCACTGGTGAAGCATCTGACTATTGATTTCGGCTCAAGTATTGATCTCAGGGTTGTGAGATCTAGCCCCTGCTTCCAGCTTGCATGGGCTGGGCGTGGAGCCTGCTTAAGATTCTCTCTCTCGGGGCGCCTGGGTGGCTCAGGCGTTAAGGGTCTGCCTTCGGCTCAGGGCGTGATCCCGGAGTCCTGGGATCGAGCCACGCATTGAGCTACCTGCTCCACTGGGAGCCTGCTTCTTCCTCTCCCACTCCCCCTACTTGTGTTCCCTCTCTCGCCGGCTGTCTCTATCTCTCTGTTAAATAAATAAATAAAATCTTTAAAAAATAAAAAGATTCTCTCTCTCCCTCTCCCTTTGCCCCTCACCCGTGCACATGTGTGCACTCTCTCTCAAAAGATTAAAAGATTTTTTGATTAAAAAAATCAGTTGGAATTTGCTATTAAACTTCCTGAGTTCTAAGACCAACTATGACAACAGATCTTTGATTATCAGGAAGATTATTCTCTCTCTCAGGCCCTCAGGTTCCTCATCTGCAAAATAGAGGAAGCTGAATTCAGTGACCTCTGAAATCTGTCTGCCTCTTTTACCCTCTCTGATCTATTTTGGTGCTCAAATAGAAAAAGCTCAAGCCCCTTGCCTTTTTCCTCTCCACATATAGGCTGCAGCCTTGCCTCCTCAGCCCTTGTTCCCTGTCCAGCTGTCCCCACTAATAGCCCCCTCGTTTACAACGGCCTCAGCAACTGGGACAGGGACTAATAACATATCACAAAGCAGGAGTCATAAAACCTGTGTTCTAAGATATATTTTAAGGCAAAAAGAATAAAAATAAAACCAGAAAAGTTTGGCACAAAGACAAGCTGTGTGGGATTTAGAAAATGACCTTGAATTTATAAGCAACCTTTCCTTGAAGGAGACTCTTCCCTAAGATTCCCTAAGCCGTGGGTTTCACCAAGTGGAAGAGAATTTTGAATCGACATTATAGCAATGTACACTACTTTATCCCTATTCTCTGGACATCACCTCCACTTTTTTCCCCCCCCTCAACATCACATACAACAGTTCAACACAACTAATTAGCTGACTTTTTCCATGAAGGAAAGCCTAGCTTCTCATTGTCCATTGATTCTCCTGAGCTTCTCTCCAGTTATGCCTTACAAGGGCAATTACCTTTCAAACAGGTTTGTTTGTTGATCCTTTGAATGTGATCAATCATTCCAATAACATCAACATCATAATACTGGTGAACCATGCCTACAAAGGGTGGCCAATTTTGACTACTTATTATTTACTACAAAATATTTCAAATACACAATTATACCCACCACCAAGATGTCATATTTTTTTTACAGCTTTGCTAATTTACATATTCAAATCAGCAGGCCAGGTAAGAATGTTTATTTTCTGCTTTGTGATTTGTGACACCATATCACAAGTGTGGTTCCAGGCCTCTTTTGAAGCATTTGATTAGTGCAATATGTTAGGAAACATATCTAATATTGACTGATACGTAATATAAGGCAAAAACAAGCCAATCTGGTTTCAGCTTTAACGTGTACTAAGGAGTCTAAGGAAATCATCTCTTAGCCTTGCTTTCCTAATCTATGATATTTGTACAAATTGGACTTGGTTAATAAGGTCCCTCCAATCTCTGAAATCCTTGGGTCCCTTGGAATGGCCAAATAAACCAATTTTTCTAGCCTTATATATGTAGTCCCAGTCTAAGTTTTCAACTTTTTCAGTTGAAAAATGAAAAATTCATTAATGAATCATGTAGACTCCAGCTAGATTCAATGTAGTGTGTGCACAAATATTTACTTATTTATATATAAGGTACATATTTTAACAGAAAGAAAAATACACACTGCACATTTATCATACAAAAAATAAATGTCCAGCGTTCTATTATTATACATAATAGCAAACTGTTCGTGCTTGCTGAATTAATTAATAGGATTAATTATTAAGGTCATACTGTGTCAGAGACTACGCTAGGTATTTATAATAATTTCTTACTTAATTCTTACAGCAATTCTGAGAGGCGGATACTTTCTACCTGGTATGAATCATAGCACTATAAATACTAGTCAAGATTCTAAGTCTGTCTTGGTGTACCTTAGTGACAATATTAATGCCCAAAAGATAGATACATGCTCTGTAAATGAACTTTTTAAGAGCTTCACCCTTGTGTATCACTGGAACAACTTCCGGCTTTTGTTTAACATTTACCTTCAACTTTATACTTCTTACTTCAGCACTCCTGTGACATTTTCTTTTTTTTTTTTTAATTTTGTTTTGTTTTTTAGATTTTATTTTTATTTATTTATTTGACAGAGAGAGAGAGAGAGAGCACAAGCGGGGGGGGGGGGGGAGCGGCAGGCAGAGGAAGAGGGAGAAGCAGGCTCACCAAGCAGGGAGCCTGATGTGGGGCTCAATCCCAGGACCCTGGGATCATGACCTGAGCCGAAGGCAGATGCTTAACAACTGAGCCACCCAGGCGCCCCTCCTGTGACATCTTCTACCATTCATTGTTTTGATGTACCTCTCTGGTGATCAAAAACAAAGCTAAAATAATGGGGCCTGGAATGACAATTAGTCAGTGAGATCTATCCAGACCTTATTCTCACTTAGGTGAACACAGTTGAATTTTACCACCTTGTGGTACCTAGAATTACCTGTAGTATTTTATCTTCACTAAACTTCTCAATATATTCAGTTATGTATATCAATTTCATAACTTCCTTTGCGGGTCTATTAACCTCGTCAGAAAATGTCATCAATAATGTGCATTGGGTTACAGCAGAAGGACCCTATCATACTCAAATGGGAAAGATGGAGAAATGTAGAGTGGATGATAGTACAATTAGTAACTAGTGGAACTGCTATACTCAAAAGGCTAGTGATGAAGAAAAGATTTTCAACCTGGACAAAGAATTGTGCCACAGGGTTCTCCCTGTGACCTTCTTCTATTCCCTAATATTACCAATGACGTAAATGGGCAGAAAAGTTCTAAAATGTGAAGATGACAAAAAATTGAGTGGGATAACGATGGATTACATAAATCAAAATAAACTTGATAAGGTAAAGAGATGAGTCAAGCCAAACAAATTGAAATTTAACAGAGGTACGTTTGAGATCCAAAAAGAAACTTCCTAAGTACGGAATGTTTTGGGGGGGGGGGGGAAAGTGGTTTGCAACTACATTAAAAGAGACATAGGAACTTCAGCTGACAGTAAATTCAATATGAATTAACAATACAGTATGACTACCTGAAAGCTGGTGCTACCTTTAGTGATACTGGAAATAAGAAGTTTCTGCAATAACAGAAATAAAGTATTTAAAAGAAGTGAGGCCATAACCCTGCTCTTCCTGACATGGGTAATTTATTTCTATATTGTATATAGTTTTCGGTGTTGAACCTTAAAGATACAGAAAAAGTGGCATTGAACCTTAAAGATGTAGACAAATGACATTCAGTTTCTCACACCAGAAGGGTCCCATGTCAGATGAAGAGACATTTTAAAATATAAAAAAAAATTTTTTTAGAAAAAGGTATTAATCTGAAGGAAAGAAGACTAAAGGATATGACAGCTATTTTTAAAATATTTTTAAAGTGGTATATGGAATGAAAGTAGTCTTACTCTGAAGGACCTCAAGAGGTCAAATGAGAATCAATAGGTTCAAAGAAAATAGATTGCAACTTGGCATAACAAGGACATTTATGGGATAGGATTATGAGATTGTGAGTTTCCCCTGTGTTAGATGAAGGGATAACAGACTGGACCATCTATTGGCGGGACACTGCATAGGGGATTAACACACCACAGTGGGAGTTTTGTCTCGATCAATTTTGAGGTCCCAGGTAAACCTGATGGAAAATAAACTCACAATCCACAAGTTGCCTAAAAAGAGGGTGACTGTTAAAGACTTATTCATGTTACCAATGGTCTCAGCAAGATACGGTTTGAAATTAATCTATTCCCCAAATATGTATACACATATAAAAAACAAACACGATTCTTTTCAAAGAGGAATAAACACCAAAGCCTCATTAGTTCAGGTTTTACTCTCTGAAATTTGTAGTAATTCAGAGGCAAGTAGAATCAGTTTGCCATCTGCAAGGAAAAAAAATGTTTGTAAAATAAATTATCAACATAATAAAATTCTGGGAGGAAAGCTTGTCCTTATATCTAAAGTCAAGAAAACACTACTAACGGGGCGCCTAAGTGGCACAGCGGTTAAGCGTCTGCCTTCAGTTCAGGGCGTGATCCCGGCGATCTGGGATCAAGCCCCACATCAGGCTCTTCCACTATGAGCCTGCTTCTTCCTCTCCCACTCCCCCTGCTTGTGTTCCCTCTCTCGCTGGCTGTCTCTATCTCTGTCAAATAAATAAATAAAATCTTAAAAAAAAAAAAAAGAAAAGAAAACACTACTAAAAATAATTAGCTCATAATTTCTGTACAAATAAATCTTTCTAATTTCTGAATGACCCCTTCTTTACCTCAAGTCAGGTAGGATTAAACAGTTATAAGTACTTGTAAGTACCATTTATTCTGACCACAGCTGATCCTTGAACAACATGGATTTGAACTGTGCAGGTCCACTTATACACAGATTTTTTTAAACTAAATACAGTTCAGTAATGTAAATTTTCTTTTACTTATGCTTTTCTTAATAAGATTTTCTTTTCTCTAGCTTACTTTATTATAAGAATATTGTATATAATACATATAATATACAAAATATGTATTGATTGATTATGCTATTGGTAAGACTTCCAATCAACAGTAGGCTATAAGTAATAAAGTCTAGGGGGAGTCAAAAGTTATACACAGATATTGTCTGTGCAGGGCATCAGCACCCTAGCCTCTGCATTGTTCAGTTCTTAGCTGTATTGCACAAACTACTGAAAATAATAGTGTGTGTTTTTTTTCGTGTTAAGAAATCCAGCTTTCACGTGACCTGGGCATTTCCCAAGTTTAAATTAGGCCCCACTAATTCAAGTTATTAAGGAACTTCTTTGGTGATAGGTTGCTTTGAATTCTTGATTACAGATACGCAAGAAATTATAATAGAGCTTTATTAACCAAAACAAAGTAATTACAAACTAAGGAGAGATAAATGTATTATGAATAGGCTACCTTAAAAATAAAATCCAAAAAAAGCTAGAGAATCACACAAACTGGCCATAAATGATAGAAACTGGGTCAGCCCATAGAACCCAATGTTGTCGAATGCATGACTGGCAGGACCACACGGGCGTGTGACCTGTGCAGTTCGCTCAGGGCCCTGCACCTAGACTGGCTGCACACATGGTTTAATGTTCTACTGCCAATGTCTTGAAAGTCAATAATTTTTGAACACTGGTCCCTACAGATCACGTAGGTAGTCCTGGAGATGGGTACAAAATGGTGACTGAGATACAAAAGGCAAGCAAATGAAATGCATACACACTGGCAAAATCTAAATATAGTTCCATTTATTAATGAGCAACAATATCCTGTAATCAAGGCACAGCCTGTTGATTAAAGTTATAAAGAATTACTTTGCTTGTTTAATGTGTAAACTAAAGCTAATTCACAAATTTGCTAATTGTTTTCCTCTGCTGCAGATGTGAGCTGCCAACCCGTGGAGCTTGAGTGTTCAAAAGTAATCAGCCACCGTTTCAAACTCCATCAAAAAGTCATGTATCATTTTCAGAAGGCATGAAATTTTGGTACATTTTTACTGGAGTTACAGAAGGAGTGATGAAGCTAGTGTGAATTTTAAGACAACAAACAATCTCTTCACTTTACAGTGTAAAATAAAAAGTAGCAAAGAACCACTGTAGTACCTTTAGCTTTTCCAGTATTCTCTGGATTGTGAACTGCTAAAGCTACATGTGAACGAGGGAATTGTGAACCTTTGCTCAAATTAACTCTCCCAGATGTGGGATGTAAAGTTCCTTTCACCAGTGACAGATAGACACCTTTATATCCACATGTCCCTGACAGAAGGCGTTATCCAAAACTTTAAATATCACAAATAAAATTTTGTGTATATCACTATCGTCTCTGCTTCAGAATTTAATTCATATCTAAGCACATAAATCTAGAAATGAAACAATCAGGGAAAAATCAAGATGAAATATCAAATATAAAACTCATCTTAGTTTTAACTTAACAAGTGTTTCCCCATTTAATTTCAAGTTCATAAGTACAGTCAATGTAGCTCTAGAGAGGTATTTAACAACACCCTAGATTTATATAACATTTGTTCTAAAGAGCACAAAGAACGTTCACACACAGCATACGATTTGTCTATATGATAACCCTATAAAAATCTGGAAAAAATGCATGATTCTCATTTTAAAAATGGTAGAACTGAGGCACAAAATAGATAAAAGCTTGCCCAAGATGCCATACACACATGCGTGTGTGTGCATTCACACAAACACACACACATATACACACATACACAACAGAAAGTAAACCATATTTTGCAAATTATTTCTCCTTTTTAACATTTTCATACGATTAGAATCTCAGTGAAAGATTTTTATGAAATGTATGCCTACAAAAGATATTAGTTACAATGTTATTTCAATTATAAATCATTTTACCTGGAGCCCTATGAGGTACTAAAATTTTTTTAAACAAATATGCAAATTAAGAGATTTTATTTTTTAATCTAATTATGAAATTACATTTAAATTTAGTAGCAGCTCATATTTTACAGACAAAAGAAAACTAATATGGGGACAACCTATGATAGGCACAGTCTATTAAACAAAATTATATTTTGATTTCTAAAACTGCCTTTCAAGAACAAAGGTTGTAATTTCTGGAAGGAGCCATACACAAATTAAAAAAAAAAAAAAAAGAGCCATGGTTCATGCAAAGAAACACTTTCTAGTCTGTAATTCGCAGCTCAGCTTCCTCACTACCTTATACTACCCTCAAGTCCTTAGTCAAAGAGTTGTAGATTTGTTGCTCAATTTAAAAACCCTCTGGGAGTCATGTCTTTAATTGGCGTTGTGATGTCTTACGTCATGATGTTGCGTCACCACGTGATGACGCTGTGCCATCACACACATCATCGCATATTGACACAATGTCATGGCATAATATCATCAAATTAAATTCGACAGCACTCCCTTAGCCTGGCCTCAGGAAGGACAAGAGAGATTAAAAGATTTTCTTTGCTCTTGTCAACACTCTTGGTCTGTAGGAGAGAACAACGGACTTCACAAACCATTTCCCGGTCTCCTAAAACTTACTGGATTCCACAGTAGAGGTATCGGACGGTTACGAGGAAAAGTTTAAAGGGGTGGTTTTCGTAGGTTGTAACTTGTTTTGCCCCATAACTAGTAACACCTGAATCCCATTTTAGAGATAAATATTTGCATAGGTTAGTCTCCTTCTTTTCTTTTTCTTTTTTTTCCAGGTCATAAGCTAGGAGAGTATACGGTCTGATGAAAAAAGAAAATAATTCTTTGGCTCCTCATTTCTTGCCCTCATCATCCACCTTCTTCCAAATTTCTTTCCTCCTTCCCCACATTCTTCTCTGACATTCTGAAATAGCAAGTAATGGAAGGGCAGGAGGCAGATGCAGCCAGTAGTTTTGACTAGGAATGTTTATGTAAGGTTGGAAGGAGTGTTGAAAGCTGTGATAGGGGACCTTTTGCCAACCCAGCCTGATGACAAGCAGAGCCTCCATGTTCACATCCATTATAAACATGGGGTAGTTGAATGAGACATATCCAAATGTTATCCAAACTGTATCTGGACATTACCGGAATTTATTTAGAAACTCTTCCAAAAAGATGTAGTTACCAGTGCATTAAATGTTAATATGCAGTTTGTGTGCATGCATGACCTCTCTTTCATTAACTCAGTCCTTATGTGCCAGATACTGTTTTAGGTACAAGAGCTTAGGTCAAGCAGAATAAACCATGTCACCTTGAAGAGTCTACAGAGCAGTAAGGGAGACAGGTAAGCAACAGATTTCAAGACAATCTGCTAAGGGCTCTAATGATGAGACAGAGTGTTCTGGAGACTCAGAAAGGGAAAGGAGTATCTGGAGCTGCCAAAAGGATCCTCCAAGGGAGGTAACATTTTTGAATCTTGAAAAATGAGTAGGCAGAGGAGAAAAAAAATCCAGATTCAAATGCAAAAAAAACTGGGCATGTAAGAGACCCTAAAGTATTAGACTGATTCATCCTTTTGTAGATATTTTCTCAAAATGATCCATTCATATAAATGATATTTTGAGGGATACTGACTCACACACTAACATTACCATAATCCTTCATCATAATTACAAACAGCTTCTAGATGACTGTTAAACACACTACATCAATGCAGTAGAGTTATCTTTTAGAAGAGTTTTCTATCCATGAGGCTAAATATGTTATTCTCTTTTCATAACCAAATAAAAATTGGAAATCAAAGTCACTTGTGTTTTCTTGAAAGCATTTGACTAGCCACAAAGATCTTGGTAACTTCTTTTCTGGTATGTACGTAAAGATGGATTGGAAAAATCCTTGCTGATGATTCACCTTTTTAAAATAAGCTTTGAAGAATATTTGTTTTTAATACACTATGGAAGAAACATCTCAGTCAAGTCAATGGTAAGTGGTTATATTTTCTGACATTTGGTCCCACATGAAAGCCACTGGTACGTATTTTCTACTGCTACCATAATCCTCAAAAGGTTTTTAAAAACTAGACATGACAAGAGAATAAAAACTCTAGGGGATTTCAGCCCCCAAAGATTTGCCTTTATCTTTCTGAAAATTATATGATGTTGAGAGGCAAATTTTCAAACAAGTTTCTAAAATGTCATTTCTAAGCTAGATATATACAAATCTTTTAGAAATTAGCAATTATTTAATTAAAATTTGATAAAAGCTTTAACATATAATTAAACCATGTCAAATATACATATACAATATATATTCATTAACATATCTCTTTTATAAAATGATAAAAAGCAGAGAACTAGCACCTAGACTCCCAAAGACATACAATAAGGAATAAGTGGTGAGAGAGAAGAAACTTTCCAAATACCAATTCTTTCTCACATACATACAAAATTTTATCATAATAGGATAGTAAAGAAACAAGATGTAATGAGAAATTTACTTAGATAAATGATACAGTTTAGAAAATAAAATATAGAGAATATGGGAGACAAGATCTACAGAAGATGGGAACCCAATGGTACCCAACAGTAGGCTACCCAGTTAACAAACATAAGACTTATTTCTTTAAGAATATTAAGTGTATCTTTTTTTTTAATTCCAAATCCAGAAGAAAAAATAAGAACAGCAACAATAGCAACATCAAAAACATCCTTGTTTTTGCAGATTTATTCAGATAGATATTAATGCACTTTCATCCAGATAAAATTCATTTTATGGAACAAATACATGTGGCAAAAACTTTACACTCAGTTTATCTCTGTCAGAGCAAAGAATCTTTTGTAGTAGTGTAGTCATCCATAACTTGTCTGTTTTACAAGTTCAGACTTCCACATACTAACTTTCTTAAACTGGGGCTCATTTTTGCAAATATGTCTCAGTTATATAGCAACAGAGTGAGCCTGGGAGTAGGCGCTGGAAGTGTTCACACAGAGCCTGTCTACCTCCATATTTTATACCTACATTGAGATATATATTCTGCAACTATATCTGAGACAGGTGTAACAAACACCTGTACTCATTCTTCCTGCCCCTATATCTTTTTCTATACTCCTATATCTTCCTCTCTGTATCTTTTCTTTTACATAATGAGGACTATTCAGATTACCATGAATTTAAATAAAACAGTCCACAGGGAGATTTTTTAAATCTTAATTACCTGTGTGAATAATTTTCTTTATTTAATTCAGAGAGAAGGAAGGGTAAGAGCACTCTCTTTTATTATGGACCTGCTAGCTACTAGAAAAGGTAGGTGCTTTTCATATGTTATTCAGTTCAGTCACATCTTTAATGATCTTAAAGAAGAACATGATTGCTAACCAATACAAATCAGGAAATTCAGCTCTTTGAATTAAGCCAATAGTGCATGACTTTTAAACAATAGAAATATTACTAATTTTAAGTGTCTCTATGAGCTGGGCACAGGTTTTATTTATTTGTCAGAGAGAGAGAGAGAGAGAGCACAAGCAGGGGGAGTGGCAGGCAGAGGGAGAAGCAGGCTCCCTGCTGAGCAGGCAGCCCAATGCAGGACTCAGTTCCAGGACCCTGAGATCATGGCCTGAGCTAAAGGCAGATGCTTAACTGACTGAGCCACCCAGGACATCCCTGTTATTTTAAAAAGTTAACCCAACTTACTATCATTTTCCTGCAGTTCTAGGTAAGCAGGCATGGATCAAGTTACCAACCCCATTAATAATCTCTGGCTTTGGTGCCCCTCTAGTGGAATTCTCAGCCCCCAACTCCATCTTCCATTCCAAACACCCTTCTTCCTTGTGCTAATGCTTGTGGACATTCAAATTCTGCTGTGTCCCCCAGACCCTACTCTACCGTCGATGGTGTTCACTGCCAATTCTCTGCTACCCTTACTGATGACATGGACTTGATCAGTGCTATCCTGGCTCCCACCTGGCCTACACAGATCCAGGGTTGCAGATGCCACTGCTAGAGAGAATGCTTTCATCACCAAAATGGAAATGGTCTACTGCACTTCCATACGCGATGCACTTGATTTTTCACAATAGGGAGGAAGGGTCCCAGATTGCGACAAACTGAAGAAAGAAGAACAAATTGAACTTGGGGGCTGATGAGCCTCAATTTTTGATATATCATCTTGTCCCCTGTATGTGTGGCCTTTCCCAAGGTCCCTGCAGGGGATAAGGGCCAATCCCAAGGAGTTTAGAGAACCAGAGCTGCAACGAGCAACAGGCCAGCCATGAAAATGGCTAAGCCCAGGTGTGCAGGAGCAGAGTCCCAGCAAATCTGGTGAGACATATAAGACAAAGAAAGCTACCCCAAGAGGGGAGTTCAGCTCGATATAGCCCACAATAGAGGGCCATAGCTATTTATACCAGATGTAATGGTGTGATGAAAGTGATATTATGGAAAGATTCAGGAGGAAATTGAGGAAGCCAACCACTGCAGTCCAAGCTGTCTTGACACTGTAAGCATGAAAGCTGGACCTAGGCTGGTAGCAAGGGATGTGGGGAGAGTGAGGGTCCAACTAGAGATATTTTCAGCAGGATAAAAGTCAGGACTTGTGAACATATTAGAGGATATTGTAAGACCAGGAGAACTCCAAAGAATTTTTGCATGAGATATGGGAAGAATGTCAGGCTACCGACAGAAAAGGGGATTTCAGGTGGTTGTGCTCATGGAGATGGTGGAGGAGAAAATTCCTTTCATTTTAGATGTGAGCAGTTTGAGATGACAGCAGGGTACCCAAGTAGGATTGTCATGTTGGTTGTCACTGTCCTGGTTCTGGAGCCCACAGGGGCCTTTTCAACAACTATGAAAATTCCTAGCTAAAATGAGCCAAACCCATTCGTTCGTTCACTCATTTAACAACAACAACAAAATTAACATGCTTTTCCTAGTGAAAAAGGAATGGGTTTTCTCTTTCTCACTCAAAATCTAATCTTCAGAAAATGGTTGAAATCATTCACCACTCTGAAACTTTTGCTGAAAAGATCTGATTTGTTGAAAAAAAATGACTTCAAAAAAGGATAATTCCTTTAACATTCCAGACTGTAACTTGATATTTTTTCCACAGATTCTACTAACTGATTTTTCTTAATGTTTAATAGAAGCAAAGTCATCACAATGAAGAAACCTTATGTCATTTATCAGCTTCCTCTCCAGAGCCCTGAGAACACCTGACAATTATCTCAATCAAACTGATCATTCACTGAACACATAATCATGAATAATTTAGTGGAGCAATAGATCTATTACTTAATATAGTGCTAACCTTTTATAATGCTTCTACCCAGGGAGAAGACTAATATCTGTGTCACAGAATAACTTATATGAGGCCTTAGCTTTTGGAGGTAACATTGTGACTCATGGAATATCTAAACACATGCAATTATAAACCACATTATGGGAAAATAGTTAACCTTTGTGTAGCATTTAAGAGTTTACAAAGTACTTTCTCAGACATTATCTCATCTGATGCTCAAAACAACCCTGTAAGAGAGGTATTATTAACCCCACCTATTTGATAGGTGAAGACAACAAGGCACAGAGAGGGGAAGTGATTTGCCTAAAGCTGCCTAGCTATTAAATGGAGCTGAGATTCACCCCCCAAAATCTGTGGTCTGTCTTCCACGCCCGCAATTCTCTTGTGGACTCATAAATACTGATACCAACTTAGGCTTTTTCAAGCAGGCTCTCTCTTTTGCACACAGCTCCAACATGCTATGGCTCCGCTCCCCCCTCCATCTTTCTTGGCCACCCCCCCCCCTCCCCGCCAACTAGTGGCCAAGGCTTCCCACATGAGCCCTTGCTACAGGAGGATCATAAGCTACCATTTCTAAAGCAAAAATGCTTATTTTCTTATGTACCAAATCACATGCAAGCATTTCTGCAATGTGTACCCATCATCTCTGTAGCCAAGGAAGCCACACATCTGGTAGTAACAGGTGCTGTACTTATTCTGTTTAAAATGATTCTTGCCATGTGACAGTTCATGTAAACAGCAAACAGAATTCTACCCAATCAAGAATTGCTCTTTATTTCAAATTCTTAAAAGAGACTTGTCTCACTGTAAGCTAATTTTGTGAGAGTTCCTTTTGCCCATTCAAGATTTAGCTTGATTTGAGAAACTATCTGGAATATTCTTTATTAGGTTCCTCTCTCTCTCTCTCTTTTTTCCTTCCTTCTCTCCCCACCCCTTCCCTCTCTCCCTGTAACCAAGACTGCTTATGATGGATAAAAGCAATGCTTGAGTTCTATAATCTGCTCTTCAGAGTTCTTCATTATGCTTAAATGTTTCCCTTTTGTTTTAAAGGACATTATCCTGCATTAAATGTAAGCAATTAAAAGTGTCATTAGATAAAACTGACATTTGTTTTAGAGCAAAAGTAAACTCCATTCAATTTAGAATGTATGTCAGGTCCCTTCTTTACCAGTTACATAATAAATCATCTTGTTACAATAATCTTTATTTTCATCTCAGCCGTTGTTATTTAATTTTTTTTGCTTACAAATAACAACACTCTAAGGACCACATAAAACATGCTCGTAGACAAAGCTCCAGCAAAAGTGGATTGTGATTTAGGGAGAACAAGAGGAGATATGATTTATAATTGTACATATATAGATAACTACATGTGTGATCCCTCTAGGCCAGGGAAAGCAAACAGAGCAGAATGCTCTCCCACTAAATAAAACATGTACCCTCCTATGGTCAAACTTGAGTTTTCCCCACCCCGGCCACCACCTCATATTAATCAAGGATAACTTCCCCAAATACCTGGTATTAACAGCATTCTTCTATGAATTGAAATTTTAATCACTTAGAATTCATGTTCAAAAGACATGGGTGGTTTGATATTCAAAATCACATTCTTTACAGGAACTTGCAGCCAGAATCCCAAATTCAATTTATTATTGTACTCACCATAACTAAAGAGCATTTTAGCAATTTAGTCTGAGGTTTCAAATTTAACAAGAAACAATCCGAGTGGCAGGTCTAGTGCTGAGGGGATTCTAGGCCCATTATCCAGATGGGCGCTTGCAATGTGACTGACCATTCCAGATGCCTGGCACTGCGAGATTTCCCAGGACATGGGACTTCCGGTGCTAAAACCAGGACAGTCCTGGACAAACCAGGTTGGTTTCCCCAGATTCAGGTTGAGGAAAAACCTCCCACTGGAACTGGGGCACATATGGAGGAGGACTTGCTCCCAGAAACAGGGCAAAAGCTGCACTAGAGCCAGAACACAAGGTTGGAGCGGGCCGAGAGGCTGGGATGTGCAATCCAGGGGTACTGAATTAAAGCTTTTCCTGACCCCCTACTGAGGACAAGATTGGCGCCTGAGCAGGAGACAGGCTGAGTCTGCAGTTGGGGCACAGATGGCCACACAACAGAGCCTGGAGCAATATGGGAAGAAGACACCCAGAAGGCCTTTCCTCCTCACCTGTCTTCTCTTTGTGCTCTTCTGCTAGCCCGAGTGATCAGCTGCTCCCTTGCTTTCATTTAAGCTGGGATGCACCGCTTTATAATTGAACGTGTGCGGGTAGAGCTGAGCTCCCACAGCAACACTGGCATAAGGAGATAAAGACCACACCAGAGTTCTAGGGCTTTTCTGCTTTTGAGAGGGAAAAGTCTCTATATGTTATTAAAAATATATAAACTTAATACTCAGTTTGAGTTTGTGTTATACTGAAGCACTTTTCATTGGAAGGCAACAGAAGTTCTTTCCACTTTCTCCACCGGCAGCCAGTGCACAGTGCTGCATCTAGTATGATCAATATCGAGAAACACCCCCCTTGTGCTTAGGAAATCCTTTTGCTCTGTAAGAACAGGAACCTGAGAGTATGCCTTGCCCAGGCAGTGGTTGTACAATTGGGGTAAGCTGATGACAAAACCTCAAGGCTGAAGTAGAACTGTCGATAGTCACCTCTTTCCACCAGAAAGTTCTTTTCTCAGCATTAAACATTAACAATACTCAAAATAATAATTTATTTCACCAAAGGAGATGATATTCCTTCACAAATGAGCATCCATATGATATCATGATTAGAAGCACCCATTTATTCCACTTGTTAAAGAGAGGATCTTGACTTGTTTTGCAACCTTTCTGAGACAAGCTCTCCTCATCTGAAAAATGGGCAAGATAGCTCAGAATTTGTAGGGCTTTTCTAAGAATTACATAGGATGGCAAATGTAGAGTGCTATGTCTGATACTAGTAGATGTTCAACAAATGTTTCTTATTTCCCTTTCTTTTTTCCCTGCCAACACCCTGTCTGCAAATGAAAAACTAGGTCACTCAAATTTGGAAAAAAATATTCATTATCACCATTGATTACTAATCTTAGTAGCAGCACCATGGGAACAAATTCTGTTTATTTTCTTTGTCTTTTACATTTTTCTTAGCCTTCAATATCTAAAGTCTTTTTTAAATTCCATTTATCAGAGTAAGTGGATAGCTGGTAGAGACGATCTGATATCTGTACTTGAAAATTTTTTAAATGCACTTAGATAATCAATCCACCTACACACTTATGAGTGTGTCTATCTACAAGTAAACTTGTTTCTACACAAGAATCATATACAACAAGTCCACTCTGAGCACTTCACTGGATTCGATTGTCCTCTAAATAAAATCATGATTTGTCAGTAGAAGGATGAACACTACACTTAAAAACCTCTGAAGTTGACTTTTACTTATATCGCTAACACAAGCATCAAGCAGAAGGTGACAGAGTTCACCACCATTTTTGAACAACAAATAAAAATGACCCAAAGGGGCGCCTGGGTGGCACAGCGGTTAAGCGTCTGCCTTCGGCTCAGGGCGTGATCCCGGCGTTAGGGGATCGAGCCCCACATCAGGCTCCTCCGCTGTGAGCCTGCTTCTTCCTCTCCCACTCCCCCTGCTTGTGTTCCCTCTCTCGCTGGCTGTCTCTCTCTCTCTGTCAAATAAATAATCTTTAAAAAAAAAAATGACCCAAAAAATGACCCAAAAATGACAGAAATCAGGAATTCATTCTGTACTAATATATTAAAGTCAATACAGTCAATAATTCCTCCCATATCTTGTCCATGTAACAACTTTCCAAGTCACTATAAACCAGGAGGCACCATAGGAACTTGCTGAAAAAAGGGCAGCTAACAGAAGGATTATTTTTCTTAATTTTGATGTTTCCTAAAACTGAAAATTAAGAGCTATTACTGTATGCCAGAGACTGACCCAAACATATTTTATATATGTATATATAAACATATATATATATATATATATATATATATATATATATATATATATATATATATATATATATGTTCAGCATTCACAATAATTCTGGCTGTAGGGACTGCGATTATCCCCATGTTACAGATGAGGAAACTAAGACTTGGAAAATGGCCCAGGGTCCCAGAGTTGGTGACAGCAGAAATAAAACTTAAACCTGTGTCTATCGGACTTCAAATCCCATACTCTTTAGCCATTAAACTATATAAGAGAAAAAAGGGAATTTTTCTCCTTTTCAGTAACATTATAATTCTAACCAAGAAATATATTGAACCAGTTCATTTCATCTTAAGGCTCTAAAAGCATTAAATGATGTATCATAATAAGTACTTCGGTTTTACCCTCCAAATGTCTATATACCAAGATCTGTGAACTGTTTTCTACGAGTTTCAGGCCCTGGATCACACTTAGTATCCTACAGAAAATAACACTGCCAAAGAAGTTCTTTCTCCAAACTAACTTCTTAGATTTGATGTAAGTAGTTTAAGCAAATGTCCTTTAATGTTCTCTTCATCATGACTAGGGAAAAAAACTAAAAAGCTCTGAGTTTTATTCACTTCAAACACCGAATCTCAAAAGATTTGGGAAAAAAATGTTCTCATTTTCAACTCAACTTTCAAAGGGTTTTAATGGTTAATTTGATATCCTAGAGTATTCAGCAGTATCCCTTAATGAGCTTAAAACTGAACTTTTTTCTCACAGACTTGGTTTTCAGATAATAATTGAAGACCACCTCATCCTGACTTCTTTGTGCGTTGATGTCATTAGGCTCAAAGTCAAGCATGAAGGTGAACAGATATTAATTTAAGACCATTTAGAGCTACATTCTCTGCATCACCCACAACAAGCCTCCTTTATTAGCCCCTGACGGGCCCTTCATTAGTTGAAACAGATCAAAAGTTAGGTGGAAATAACCCTGCCTGGGACTCAGACGTCTCTCATATTCCTCTCCTTATTTGTGGAATTCGGTTCAGAGACAATGGCAAACATCGTAGCTCAAAAGAGAATGTTCCCTCTGAATGTAAATCAAATTAATAGATTTAAAATACGGTGACATAGCCGAGATTCACGGTTGACTTTTTCTATACTTTTTTTCTTTTGGCAGAAATAAATCGCATTGGCCTCCTCTCTGTTAAAGATATTTCAAATTGAATATCAGACCCCCAATTGAAACTAAGTATGGTAAAAATAGAAACACTTGTCTTTTCATTCAGGATTCCCCTTCTGTTTCTATATGCCCAGCTTCACCTGGAGTGCGATGCCCCTGATACTGCGGATAAATATCTCCTGAATTCATCAATTTCTGTCCATTCCCTTTGATCACACGGTTCTTACTCAAGCTGCCACTCTGCCCATTGAGATATAGTGAGGCTTACGCTCTGTTTCCAGGGTTTTCACCTAGTTTCCCTCATTTTGTCTAATATATGCATGCTCCATGCCCATGCTCACCTCCTCAATACCTGGTTTACTCAAACATTACTCTGTACAATCTATGTCTACCGATGAACGTTCTAACCTTAGCAAACATTTTCCCTTCCTTCATTTTCATCACCCCGGTACTTGAGAATCTCAAAAGGCCCTCCCGGTCTGGATAGGCTCTTCATTTCTTCATTCACATTTTATTGAGCCACTTCCTTCTTAGCCACAGAGTTCTCGTGTGCTCATCTCTCCCAACAAGATGCTTTGAGAGTGCTAATGTATTTCCAAAAAGTTTCCCATTATCTATAGAATAAAGTGCAATCCCCTGAGCCTGACTTTTTAAGGGTTTCTAAGGTCTCACTGTGTTGGTGGACTTTTTTTTCCTCCAATCACTCCAGATTATATTGATCTCCTCTTTTCTGAAACTTTTTAGCATCTATATATAAATCATTTGTCCTTGAGCTGAATTCTATGCTTCTCTGTACTATTTCAAAAGGGTCTTATGTGTGTTTCTGGCTGTCCTATCAGTAACTAAACGCTGAGCCTTCATATTATATTTCTTTTGTAGCACCTGGCTCACCACCACACATATCATAGGCACCCAGGAGATGATTATTAATTCAGCAAGATTGAATGAATGAATGCAAAAATTATAGTGCTACCTCAAAACATAAAAAATACACACACACAAAGAATGTTCCTAGAGAAGTAAAAAGCACAATTTAAGGTAGAAAGCCCTAGGTGTTTTCCCAGGACGCATGATAAATCTTAAACATTATTTTTAGCCAGTTCTTGAAGATGGGTGAGATAAGGTTAGATGCTATTCTAGTTCCCTTCTTTTATTTTGGCAGGGGATCAAGGGAGGTGAAGTTAGCCCACCAACTGCTTGCAAATAAGCCATCTCTTTCCTTTTCTTTCAAAAAGTAGTCTATAGAGACAACTCATAGAGGAAAGAAGGCAAGGTGAAAGAGGAATAAGAAGGACAGAGAAGTCAGTCATTCATCACCGCCACAGCTGGAGGAAGGCAGCCTTCCTCTGCCCAGAAGGCAGGAACAAATATCACTCATTCCAGGTCACTGAGCAAATCTTTGCAGGGAATAAAACTCCTAGAGACTGGAGAACCTACTAGGGAAGAAATCTCTCAATAGCTCATAAGGGTCAGCCACACAAAAGGTTTTCAGGGTGGAAACCAAAATGCCTCTGGGTCAGTCTGACTGCATCAACAGGAAGAACAGAGAAATGGACCATGACTCCAAAGGGGGCAGATGAGTAAGTACAGAAAAAAGACAGTCTTCACTCCATCAGTAAAACCCCAAAGATGGCTATTCAAGATACCTAAGATGGATATGGGTTTTGAGAAGATGAACACTTTCAAAGGGGTTCAGAGGTTGCTGTTAGCTTAGAAGTTTCTACTTACTCTTTCAGAAGAGGTGAAAATATGGGCCATGGGATCTTATTTTGTGTGATTATAGAGGCTGGATGGCTTGGTTTCTCCAAAGTCTATGAAACTAAAGCTGACCCAGCAAAAACTGGCTTTAGTAGAAACAGCAGGAAGGCATTTTGAGTTCAAATTTTATGACTCTCAGTAGTCACAGGGAGGGAGAAACCCACCAGATCAGGGACCAGAGGAAAGACCAGCCCAGATTCCTGAGCACAAAGTCTTCTCTCACACATTTTTTTATGCAGGTGATAAGACTGTGCTCCTCCAACTAGACAGAAAATCCTATTGAGTAGGAGTCACTAGCTCTTCAATAATTAGAAGTTTTTGTAACAAATTTTTGTCCTTGAAAAGAAGAGTCTTCTGTAGATAGGACTGTAACATTAGTAAAACCTTAGGTAGCTTTGATTTAACTTGTGTTTTCAGTATTATGAAGTCTTTAGTAATGCTGGAATGTTTCACATACAAATTGCTGTAATATGTTTGGTTTAATAAGACTTGGAAATGGAAGTAGTTGCTACTGATAAGCCCAGATGGCAATACAATGGTATGCTGAATTAATCTGATATTCCAAACAATACTGGACTTTTAAAATAATAGATGTAGCAATAAAATAGTATTCTGATTAATTATAATCCAGAATATAGGCACCATTGGTGGAGTAGGAGGGAGGCTTTGGGGACTTCAATGTAAAACTCAGTCTTTTTGCCATTTATGAAAATTTAATTCCACGTAGTCCTTTTTTTTTTTTTTTTTTACATTTCCAATTTTCATCCATGCATCACATCTGAGCATGAAATTGTACAATATAAGCAAAGGACAAGGACAGCAGAGGGTCACAGATGTGTGTACTGGAAGGAAATGAGGCAGGGTGCTGCTCCTCCTCTGGGGACAAACCTTCTGGAATGTCCCCACTTGCCCTTCTCTGGGGGATGATCCTTAGCTTTGTACATCCAACTACTTTGTTAGACACCTAGGGAATGGTTCACACTAACAAATGCTCACACATTTCACTATCATTTGAAATGAGATGATTTTGAGACATGCCTCTTGACATAAATAAGGCATCTTTCCTCATCATACCAGTTGCCTTGTTCCTGGGACAATAAGATTCCATCCAGTCAATTGGTCTTCTCCTAACAATGCTGGATATACACTACTGCCTTCTACATGGTCTGCTCCCTGCTTTTAAATGTTAAACTACTTCCATATTCTGGAAGCCCCTTCTTATCTTGGATGTTAGCACCTTCAACCTTGCCACAGCTTTGAATCCAGTGATAAAGTCAAGCTCTGCTATACTCTGACCTCTTGATTGGAAACTCTGAAGTTTTGGATACTCTTCAGGTGCTTACACTCTCCTGTGTAGTGTGTTTTAACAGAAACTCAATCTTGCCCTTTGTGGATTCTTAAAATCCATTTCATTCTCAGCATTATGGGTATATTTCCTACTCCAGATAGCCACACCTAATGTACGGGCCCCTGCCCATTTTGCATGAAAGCTTACTTTATTTTCCCAAAGATTTCTGGGGTAAGAAATGTTGCCCACAGTCACGTTCCTAGTAAAGCCCTAAGTGGTAGAGGTGGGAGAAGGAATGGTGACAGCCAGCATCCTACAGGTGAGACTGTAACTTCAATCAATAGGTTGCACGATCCCTAATATGATAAATCATGGGCAATAAATATTGTTTTCCATAATAAAATGTAGCATTACTTCGAGTTAAGTCTTAAATCCATTAGAATTAGATATTCCCCCTCAACTATGTAACCAATGGGTCACACTGAAGAAAATGTAGCTGTACTAGTAGTTTAGTAAAATGAAATTAGTTGTTTAAAATAAAATTGGTGGAAATACAGTAACACATTTACTTGATAAATGCATTCATGTGTTGTTTTAGTTAGAAAGCAATGGAGTAAGGAGTAGATATGATAACAACAGAGAAATTAGAAACAAATGAAGTTGACTGTCTCATCATCCATGAGATAAATCCATCTGCGTGATTTTGGGATGGAATAAGGCAAAGAGAGTAGCAGTGACCCACAAAGCCTTTCAAGAATTGTTGAATCTACTTAACGAATATAGTCCTGTCCTGTTTTTGAGACAGTAGCCAAGGAGACTTCTCCCATTATTCACAGAGGGAGCAGGGGAACCAGGACATCTGAATAATCAGCACTGACTGACTGGGCCAGTGCTCACTGTGACCCTGAAAGAAGAGCAAAACAGCTTACTCACCCGTATCTCCCTCCCAATCCCACTGGAGATCAAATTAAAAAGGCAGCATAGCACCTTATTCATCTTTGTACAACCCAAAAGCATCCAGCAGAAGGCCTTACACAGAGAAAGTGCTAAGACATTTATTGAATTGAAATGTATGGTGGCAAATACCATGCTTTAAAAGTGTTAAAAGACTGTTTGATATGCTCAGTCTAGTCAAAAACATTGTATTTAAGAGACAGAAGCTTGGAAAAGGTGGTTGGTAGAAAGCCAGTTTGGCTAACAGATAGTTTGAGCGTCTGACAGCTGCATTAAAAGCAGAAATTGGTAAACAACTTCCCATAGTATGATAAAAGCTTCGTTAAGGCAGCTCTGAGTCCCAAACAGGGATGAAAAGCTGAGAAAAACCAAAAGAGAAGGCAAATAATTTTTTTTTAGAGCTGTTTTAGGCTCACAACAAAGTGTCCCATATAACCCCTGCCCACCCCCCACATTATCAACACCTCCCACCAGTATACTTGTTACACTCAATGTACCTACACTGACACATCATTATCACCCAAAGTCTATAGTTGACATTAGGGTTCTCTCTAGGTGTACATTCTGTGGGTTTGGACAAATTTATAATGGCATGTATCCACCATTAAAATATATAGAATAGTTTCCCTGCCTTAAAAATACTTTGTGTTCTGCACATGGACTCTTAATGCTTTAATATGCAACAGTAACAGAAACCCTCTACTTCTGTCCACATTCAGACCCATCTTGAAAGCACAGCAAACAGTCAGGGAATCATGAAGAGAAGACCAGTTTTTGAGTCATCATCGTCAACAATGAATAAACACTGAAAGGAGTGAGACTTCAAGCCCAGGAAAACAGAAAGGAGAGAGAGAGTCCACAAGGTTGAGAGGAGGCAGGAAGCTTCTGGGACACTCAGCCAGGGAAGTTTAGTGCCTGCTGTCCAAGCAGCTTCTGTTCTTCTCTTCTGTTTCTTCTATTTCCTCTCAGGACAACACCCAGACTTTAATGCCCTTTAAGGAGTCCCTAAAGAGCAAAATCTGACAGGGATCCTCCAGGTACCTGGTGGCTGACCAAAGCCTCAGGATTCTTCACTCCATGCTTGGCCATTGTGTCCATCCCAAACCTGGGTTTGGCACCATAAACAAACATCCAAGTGGACAACAGGAGTCACATCAGTTATGCTTAAGGTTTTTCATGGGTTCATAGGATGTTAGAGCAGGAAAGATCTATGGTTAGACAACTTCATCCAACCAAGGTCTTTAAAGAGGAAGAAACTAAAGCCTAGAGAGGTGATGTGATTCCTAGAGGCATCCAGAGAATTAGAGAGTGAACCAGAACAGAAGTCCTGTCTCCTGACTCCCTATCCAGTCCTCCAACCACTATCCACACATCCTATGCATGTGCTATTCTCCCTTTACGTTGCCTTTATTATTCTGAATTGTTCTCTGTCCGTACTATTTTTCTCAGGCCAAACCTTTAACGGAGTGTATGTGCCTGTGTCTGCATGTGTCTGTGTTCAGCAGAGCACCTGTGTTGGAAGAAGAGCATACAGAGGTCTGGGAGTGTCTGTGTGCTCACTCTGGCCCTCTGGTGTTCTGCCAGGCAAATGCCAGCATTTTTCATAAGTGATATTCCTCTAGCTGGTGTGTTCTCCCATATAACACAGACCTCAAACAGAAGTGCTCCTCCCTTCCTTGATATCTAAACTATTTTCGCCTAAACTTCCATTTGATTCTCCGTGTACATTCACGGACTTCCCTTAGATTGCTGCAATTTTTAGAGCAGGCTCCAGCCTCGAGGTTACCTATGGTTCTAGCTTCTTTTCTAATAAATACTCCCAGTTATGGACTAGCTACTGCGGGGAATGTGACTTTCCCTGTTCTACATTCTATGTTCCCCTATGTGAAATACTCCCACTAAAAACAAAATCAGCCACCCAAGACTGCTGTGCATATAAGAAGCTTTGAGCGCAGCCATTTACATCAAAACAATGCAAACCACTTCAAGCTGGCCAGTAGACATGCCTGTTTTGTTGCTGGTTTTTTTTTTTTTAAGTTTCCTCCCCCAGTAATTTTTTACTGGCCAGATAACCCTCCTTGGCAACCAAGATTTTTACCATTTTCATGGCTCTTTTACTCTTCTTTCCCATTCTCTTGTTCTCCCTGCCTCCTCCTTTTAGGATTGCTTGGGATTCTGTATTCTTCTCATTCTGCTATCTAAAACGATGATCTTCAATTGGGAGAGGGGGATGATTTTGACCCCCAAGGGACATTTGAAAATGGCTAGAGACATTTTTGGTTGTCACAGTTCTAGAATCTAGGTAGAAACAAGGGATGCTGTTCAACATCCCACAGTGCATGGGACAGGCTCCCACAGCAATGAATTATCCAGCCCCAAATGTCACGGGATTGAGAATCCTGGGGTTGAGAAATTCTTAGCTAGAGAACTTGGCTGTAGCCAGTTCTATTCTCAAATACAGTTCTATGCTTATCCAAATTTCTTCCTACCTCTTTAGAAAGTGGCTATAGTTTAAAATAGCATGTCTTTATTTCAGTTTTCCTAACAAGATCCAGACTTCACTTCCTCTTGCAGCCTTCCCTGATCCTTCTTTCCACTCCTCCATCTGTGCTTTCATGGCACTTCTGCACACCACTATTCTATTCATCCATTTTGTCAGACCATAACAGCATCGATCATTCCCTGTTAATCCCCCTAACACAGACCCTGGCATAGAATAGGCATTTACTAAGGTTTATGGACTTGAGTTCAGTGTTCATAGAGCAGCTCCCCCAATCTCAGTACCAAGACTGACAGAATGGTGAAGACTACATTGGCAGCAGAGGGCAATCATAATTCCTGTTAGACAGAGAAGGCACACATGCCATGGGAATGACTATATGTCAATGCAGTATATGGCCTTGGTTAAAAGACCACTCACTGATCCTCTTAGTAAAGAAATCCAAAGATGACTAAGCAGACCTAGAAGTTTCCATTGTCAACAGAGGATATCAACCAGATGAGACTGTTGCCTTTCCAATTTTCAGTGACGGTATCACAGCTTGCAATTTGCATTGCAATCAGGACTATTTTAAAGGAAGAGGTGTAACTGCCTATCTAAGTATTGCTAAAGCATACATAAATGACCATTTTTCTTGACTGAGTAATGATAAGTGGTACAATTATTTTAGAATTAGCAGTAATTTTCCAAAGCTTTGTGAACAGTTCATGAAGTAATGGAATTTCGAATGGTAACTTCTAGATAACCAATCAGTTAGTGAAATAGGAGGGGGAAAAATGCCCATATAGAAAGAAGACCATTTATTTACTTATTTATTCTTTTTATTTTTTTTTAATTTTATTTATTTATTTGATAGAGAGACAGCCAGCGAGAGAGAGGAACACAAGCAGGGGAAGTGGGAGAGGAAGAAGCAGGCTCCCAGCGGAGCAGGGAGCCCGATGCGGGGCTCGATCCCAGGACTGTGGGATCACGCCATGAGCCAAAGGCAGACACTTAACGACTGAGCCACCCAGGCGCCCCAAGAAGACCATTTATTTAAAAAATAAAAAAAATTATCATAACATTTCTAATCAGCCATTTTGATCTCATTTTCCAAATATTGTTACATCAAGCCATCCAACCATGACATATATAAGCACAACTGAAGTATTAGGCAATATCATTTATATATATTTTTAAAAAGTCAGTGACAATCAAACTTTGACGCTTTCTAAGGATAGATACTTCATCACTTTGCTTATTTAAAAATAAAAATAAGTCAAAAATAGTGGAGAGAAAGAACAAACAGTGGCAGAAACCATCTGGATTTTGCATGACTTCAACCCTGCCAAAGTTAATGCTTTCTACCTATTACCCCATTACTGATTACCCTTTCTCTTGCCACAGCTTTAGACATACCCCTGGAGCAGATCCTGCTTACTTGTAGACCCAACAGCTACTTCCCCTTTCTCCTTGCTGATAGATTGTTCAGGTAGCACTGGCTGTTTGCCTCAGAGCACATTGGCCCCTCCTGAGCCCTGCTGGGAAGTCTTAGTTTAGTTAGTCTGACTTAATATTTCTCATCCTTCTTTCCCCTCATTGCCACATAGAGAGCCTTTGTAGACCTTTTTCCCCCCTCAAATACTTCCCAACTCCCTCCACATGAAATTTTAATACCACAGATCTACTGTACATCTGTTTATGTTCTGTGGCCTTCGAAGGACAAACCATTGTAAAAATCTAAGATATTTTTGTCCCGGTGGTAGGCAGAATAATGGTTCCCCAAATATTTCCGCATCCTAATGTCTGGGACCTGTAGATATGTTAGGTTACATGGCAAAGGGGAATTAAGGTTGCAGATGGAATTGAGATTGCTATTCTGCTGAATGTTAGATGAGAGATTATCCTGGACTACCCTGGTGGGTCCAATATAATCACAGAGTCCTTAAATGGGGAAAAGGAAGGCAGAAGATCAGAAAACAGAAAGAAGGGATCATGAAAAAGAGTCAGCTGATCATTGCTGGCTTTGAAGATGGACGAAGGGAGCCATGAACCAAGGAATGCAGGCAGCCTCTAGAAGGAGGAAAAGGTAAGGAAATCAATTCTCTTCTAGAACCTCCAGAAGGAACACAGCCCTGCCTGCACCTTAATTATAGCTCAGCGAGACACATCTTAAGCTTCTGACCTCCAGAACTGTAATATACTTCTGTGTAGTTTCTAAGCCACCAAGTTTTTGGTGATTTGTAACAGTAGCATAGAAAACTAAACCCCTCCACAACCCAAACCAATTTTTGTCCCTATGATGGCAATTCTGCCACCATTGAGAATGAACGATCTAATTCCATCATCGTATTTCTATTTCCTACTTAAGTACTGAATTAGAAAGAGGCATGTGAAAGAATTCAGGCCAAAAAGACATGATAGGGAGTCTTCTGGTGGTTTCTAAGAAAGGATTTTTTTCTTCGCTATTGAAAAAAAAAATGGAGATATCCATAAAGAGAAATTTCCTTTTGTTTCTCTATAGATATTGCCATTTCCATGAAATACTTAGACCTGTTATAATGAGACAATAAGGGCACCAGGATGAAGAGGAAGCCCACATGCTAAGGATAGCAGAGCGTAAAAATGGAAAGAAACTAAATCCTTGCTGCTTTCATTGGACATTGACATAACCAACCCTGGAATTGACATACCTCCTGCCTTCTTGTTAGGTAGGAAGACAAATGCACTTACTATCTAAGCCAGTTTGGGATTGGGTCCAAGGCTTGCTATCAAAAGCAGCCTTTCTTCCCTTTACCAGAAATGCACTCAGCCTGTAAACAAAACACCCACCACTAGGTATCTCCTCATTAGCTGAAAATTAATATGGTCAACAGAAATATTTGAAGTAAAAGATCACTTCAGTCTGAGAGATTATAAGAATGAAATGCTAATTAGAGATGTTGAGAGACAGTTAAAAATCCCTTGAACAGCACAGAAGGTCCTCTTTCAGCTGGCCTTTGACCATATCCCCAGCCTATTCTCTCTCACTTACCCATCTCCCCAGCCCCTATCCCGAACTCCTGTAGCCCAGTCACACTGAACAACTTGCCATTGCAAATACATGCTTCTCGATCCCTGTGCAAGTGAATGATCCCTTGAGCCCTTTTTACCTGGCTAATACCTTCCCATTCTTCACAATTCAACTCCTATTGGCTTCATGAAACCAGTCCTGGCATCACCCCTGCCCAGAGAGAATTAATCATTCACGATCTTACTTTACTTATGTTCCCACAGAATCTTAGGTACATCTTCAACTACACTTTTCAAATTGTTAGAATTGCTGTGATTGCATGAACCAACATCTGACTCCCCCCTCAATAACCTGAGCTCTGAAGGCAAAACCTGTGGCCTTCATATGTAACCCCTGCTCCTAGTACTGTGCCTGGCCCAAAATGGGAGGGAAGAGGGAAAAGGAAGGAGGGAGGGAAGATAAATATGAACGACAAAGTATGAGTCTACAGCTTGGATGAGACATCAGAAGTGAAGATACCATTTGGCAAGCCATCAGCACACAGATGATAGTTGAAAGTAAAAGCTTGGATGAGATTGCCAGAAAAGTTCCTTCAGAAACATTTACCATTGGGGTGGGAGGAGGTGAAGGTGTCAAGAGGGAGATCTGCCTCCTGTTAAAGGAGTCAGTTTCCAGAAGAAGAAGGGATCGGCAGTGGTGGATGATGCAAAGGGGTCAAGAAGGAAGGAAGCTGAGTAAAGGCCTTGGACTTGGTCTCTGACATAACTCCTAACAAAGTAATTTCGCTACAATGAGAGAGAAGAGGACAAATGGCAGGGAGTTAAAGTGAGAGTAAACACTGAATTGGTGTGCCCATGGTGAGCACATACTGCGTGTGCAAGGGTTTGACCAGAAAAGGAAGGGAAGGGGCGCCTGGGTGGCACAGCGGTTAAGCGTCTGCCTTTGGCTCAGGGCGTGATCCCGGCGTTACGGGATCGAGCCCCACGTCAGGCTCCTCCACTATGAGCCTGCTTCTTCCTCTCCCACTCCCCCTGCTTGTGTTCCCTCTCTCCCTGGCTGTCTCTATCTCTGTCAAATAAATAAATAAATAATCTTAAAAAAAAAAAAAAAAGAAAGAAAAGGAAGGGAAAAAATATGTATGACTCTTTGTCTTCTTTTGTTCCATATTCATGTAGGCTGATAATCCTAAAACCATTTTTATTTATTTATTTATTTATTATTTTTTTTTAATAATGATTTTTTATTATATTATGTTAGTCACCATACAGTACATCCCCGGTTTTCGATGTAAGGCTCGATGATCCATTAGTTGTGTATAACACCCAGTGCACCATGCAATACGTGCCCTCCTTACTACCCATCACCGGTCTATCCCATTCCCCCACCCCCCTCCCCTCTGTAGCCCTCAGTTTGTTTCTCATAGTCCATAGTCTCTCATGTTTCATTCCCCCTTCTGATTACCGCCCCTTTCTTTATCCCTTTCTTCCCCTACTGATCATTCTAGTTCTTATGTTCCATAGATGAGAGAAATCATATGATAGTTGTCTTTCTCTGCTTGACTTATTTCACTAAGCATTATCTCCTCCAGTGCCGTCCATGTTGTAGCAAATGTTGAGAACTCGTTCTTTCTGATTGCTGAGTAATATTCCATTGTATATATGGACCACAACTTCTTAATCCAGTCATCTGTTGCAGGGCATCTCGGCTCCTTCCACGATTTAGCTATGGTGGACATTGCTGCTATGAACATTGGGGTGCATATGGCCCTTCTCTTCACTACGTCTGTATCTTTGGGGTAAACACCCAGTAGTGCAATGGCTGGATCATAGGGTAGCTAAATTTTTAACTTTTTAAGGGACCTCCACACGGTTTTCCAGAGTGGCTGTACCAACTTGCATTCCCACCAACAATGTAGGAGGGATCCCCTTTCTCCACATCCTCTCCAACAGTTGTTGTTTCTTGCCTTGTCTATTTTTGCCATTCTAACTGGCGTAAGGTGGTATCTCAGTGTGGTTTTGATTTGAATTTCCTTGATGGCTAATGATTTTGAACATTTTTTCATGTGTCTGTGAGCCATTTGTATGTCTTCATTGGAAAAGTGTCTGTTCATATCTTCTGCCCATTTTTTGATTTGTTTATTTGTTTCTCGTGTATTGAGTTTGAGAAGTTCTTTGTAGATCTTGGATACCAGTCCTTTATCTGTAGTGTCATTTGCAAATATCTTCTCCCATTCCGTGGGCTGCCTCTTAGTTTTTCTGACTGTTTCCTTGGCTGTGCAGAAACTTTTAATCTTGATGAAGTCCCATAAATTCATTTTATCTTTTGTTTCTCTTGCCTTTGGGGATGTGTCATGAAAAAGGTTGCTTTGGCCGATGTCGTAGAGGTTGCTGCCTATGTTCTCCTCTAGAATTTTGATGGATTCCTGTCTCGCATCGAGGTCTTTCCTCCATTTGGAGTTTATTTTTGTGTATGGTGTGAGAGAGTGGTCAAGTTTCATTCTTTTGCATGTAGCTGTCCAATTTTCCCAGCACCATTTATTGAAGAGACTGTCTTTTTCCCACCGGATGTTTTTTCCTGCTTTATCAAATATTAGTTGCCCAAAGAGCTGAGGGTCCATTTCTGGGCTCTCTATTCTGTTCCATTGGTCTATGTGTCTGTTTTTGTGCCAGTACCATGCTGTCTTTGTGATCACAGCTTTGTAGTACAGCTCGAAATCCGGCATTGTGATGCCCCCAGCTTTGTTTTTCCTTTTCAACAGTTCCTTGGAGATTCGGGGTCTTTTCTGGTTCCATACAAATTTAAGGACTATTTGTTCCAGTTCTTTGAAAAACGTTCTAGGTATTTTGATCGGGATAGCATTGAAAGTGTAGATTGCTCTGGGTAGCATGGACATTTTAACTATGTTAATTCTTCCGATCCATGAGCATGGAATATCTTTCCATCTTTTTATGTCTTCCTCAATGTCTTTTAAGAGTGATTTATAGTTTCTAGAATAAAGGTCCTTTACGTCTCTGGTTAAGTTAATTCCAAGGTAACGTATGGTTTTTGGTGCTATTGTACATGGGATGGATTCCCTAATTTCTCTTTCTTCGTTCTCGTTATTCGTGTACAGAAATGCAACTGATTTCTGAGCATTGATTTTGTATCCCGCCACGTTACTGAATTGCTCTATAACTTCTAATAGTTTGGGAGTGGCTTCTTTTGGGTTTTCCATATAGAGTATCATGTCATCTGCAAAGAGAGACATTTTGACTTCTTCTCTGCCGATTTGAATACCTTTGATCCCTTTTTGTTGTCTGATTGCTGTTGCAAGGACTTCTAGTACTATGTTGAATAATAGTGGCGAGAGTGGGCATCCTTGTCGTGTTCCTGATCTTAAGGGAAAGGCTTCCAGCTTTTCCCCATTGAGAATAATATTTGCAGTAGGCTTTTCATAGATGGCTTTTATGAGATTGAGAAATGTACCTTCTATTCCTACACTCTGAAGGGTTTTAATCAGGAAAGGATGCTGTATTTTGTCAAATGCTTTTTCGGCATCGATTGAGAGGATCATATGGTTCCTGAGTCTTTTCTTGTTGATATGATGTATCACGCTGATTGATTTGCGAATATTGAACCACGCTTGCATCCCAGGTATGAATCCCACTTGATCGTGATGGATAATCCTTTTAATGAACTGTTGGATTCTATTAGCAAGTATCTTGTTGAGGATTTTGGCGTCCATATTCATTAGGGAAACGGTCTGTAATTCTCCTTTTTGAGGGGGTCTTTGGCTGGTTTGGGGATCAAGGTAATATTGGCCTCATAGAATGAGTTTGGTAGCTTTCCTTCTGTTTCTATTTTTTGAAATAGCTTTAGGAGAATAGGTATTATTTCTTCTTTGAATGTTTGGTAGAATTCCCCAGGAAAACCGTCCGGGCCTGGAGTTTTGTTATTTGGAAGGTTGTTTATCACTGATTCAATTTCTTCATAATTAATTGGCCTGTTTAAGAAATCAATTTCTTCCTGTTTCAATCTTGGTAGTTTATAGGTTTCAAGGAAGGATTCCATCTCTTCCAGATTGCTTAGTTTATTGGCATATAGCTGTTGATAAAAATTTCTAATAATCCTTCCAATTTCAATGGTGTTCGTCGTGACCTCTCCTTTTTCATTCATAATTTTAATAATCTGGGGCCTTTCTCTTTTCTTTTGGATAAATCTTGCCAGTGGTCTGTCAATTTTATTGATTCTCTCCAAGAACCAGCTTCTAGTCCTGTTGATCTGCTCTACTGTACTTCTGGTTTCTGCTTGATTGATTTCAGCTTTAATTTTGGTCAACTGCTTCCTTGTGCGTGGATTAGGCCTGTCCCTCTGTTGCTGTTCCAGCTTCTTGAGGTGAGAATATAAAAACTGCATTTTAGATTTTTCTATTCTTTTGAGTGAGGCTTGGATAGCTATGTATTTCCCCCTTAGGACTGCCTTTGCAGTATCCCATAGGTTTTGGACTGTTGTATTTTCATTCTCATTAGTCTCCATAAATTGTTTAATTTGATTTTTGATTTCCTGGTTTATCGAGTCATTCCTGAGCAGGATGGTTCTTAGTCTCCAAGTGTTTGAGTTTCTTCCAAATTTTTCCTTGTGGTTGAGTTCCAATTTCAGAGCGTTGTGGTCTGAGAATATGCATGGGATAATTTCAATCTTTTGGTATCGGCTGAGACCTGTTTTGTGTCCCAGAACATGATCTATTCTTGAAAATGTTCCATGGGCATTAGAATAGAATGAGTATTCTTTGGTTCTGGGGTGTAGTGTTCTATATATATCTAAGAGGTCCAACTCGTCGAGTATGGCATTCAAAGCCTTTGATTCTTTGCTTAGTTTTTGCCAGGGTGTTCTGTCTATATCTGAGAGTGGAGTGTTGAGGTCCCCTACTATTAATGTATTTTTATCTATATGTCTCTTTATTCTGGTTAAGAGTTGGCTTGTGTATCTTGCTGCTCCCCTGTTGGGGGCATATATATTTATAATTGTCATATCCACTTGTTGAATACTTCCTTTAAGAATAATATAGTGCCCTTCTGCATCTCTAACTATAGTCTGTAGTTTAAAATCCAGTTTATCAGATATGAGAATTGCTACCCCAGCTTTCTTTTGAGGTCCATTTGCGTGAAAGATGGTACTCCATCCCCTTACTCTCAGTCTGAATGCATCTTTGGGTTCGAAATGAGTCTCTTGTAGACAGCAAATGGATGGGTCATTTCTTTTTATCCAATCTGCAACCCTGTGGAGTTTAAAGCAAGAATTTAAACCATTAATGTTAAGACTGAGTACTGAGAGATATGCTTTTAATTCTGCCATGTTGTCAGTAAAGTCTTTGTTTGTATTGGCTGTGACTTTCTGTTCTGTATCACTCTTGGGGCCTTTTTACTTTTATAGAACCCCCCGTAATACCTCCTGTAGGGCTGGTTTCGTGGTTACGAAATTGGCTAGTGACTGTCAATTCTGAAATGTCTTTATTTCTCCATCAATTCTGAATGACAGCCTTGCTGGATAAAGGATCCTTGGCTGCATGTTTTTCTCTGAAAGAGCTTTAAAAATGCTCCCCCAACCCTTTCTCTCATTCCAGGTCTGTGTAGACAGGTCTGACGTAATTCTGATGCCTTTGCCTTGGTACGTGAGAAATTTCTTTGCCCTGGCCGCTTTCAATACTGTATCCTTGGATCTCATATTTGCGAAATGCACTATGACGTGACGTGGTGTAGGTCTGTCATGGTTGAGCTTGGGAGGGGTCCTCTCTGCCTCTTGGACACGAATGTTTGTTTCCCTTGCTAGATTAGGGAAGTTTTCAGCTACAATTTGTTCAAATATCTCTTCTAGACCTCTGTTTTTCTCCACCCCCTCGGGGATGCCGATGATTCTGACATTGGATCGTTTCGTTGAGTCAGTAATCTCCCGTAGCCAACATTCGTGGGCGTGGATTTTTTTAAGGCCATCTTCTATTTTTATTTTTTCCTCTATTAACCCATCCTCCAATTGACTAACCCTTTCCTCCGTTTCGGTGACCCTGGCCGTCAGTCAGAGCCTCTAGTTTTGCCTGAATTTGGCTCATAGAATTTTTAATTTCTGTCAAATTCGCTCTCATTTCCGCCCTTAGGGATTCTATATTCTCAGTAACATTTTCCTGAATACTTTTTTCAAGTCTACTCATTATCTTGACCATTGTTACTCTGAATTCCATTTCTGATAATTTGGTTACATCCATATCCGTTACTTCTGTGACAGAGGCCACTGACTCACTGTCTTTTCTTTGCTGGGGGGGGCTTCTCCTTCTTGTCATTCTAATGAGGGGAGGTTGAGGTGTTGTCCAGAGCCCAAAATTATTGACTGGGTCCCAGGCCGTGCCCCTTGTTTTATAGGGATCTTAGAGATGTGGGCTTCTTCTTTAAAGATTTTATTTATTTACTTATCTGAGAGAGGGAGACAGACAGTCAGCAAGAACGGAACAGAAGCAGGGGAGTGAGAGAGGAAGAAGCAGGCTCCCAGCGGAGGAGCCCGATGAGGGACTCCTTTCCGGAATGCTGGGATCACGCCCTAAGCCGGAGACAGGCGCTCAATGACTGCGCCACCCAGGCGCCTCCGGTTGTGGGCTTCTCGATTTTTCAGCCTGCCTTCTGGGGGAGGCGCCGATACTCAGGCAGCCCTGTTTGGGTAGAGTCTCCGTGTCCCCTGCGAGGGAGGATGGGGATGGGCACTCTCTGAGCCGGTATTTCCAGGCTTTTGTTCTCTGGCGGCTTTCCCTGGCGGCCGGCTATGCCTCTTCTGAGGGTCAGAGCAGCAGAGGCTGCATTGTCACAGAACAGAGGGATTGCGGCCCGTTCTCCACTGATGTTCTGGCCACTTTAACTCTATTACTGTTGGTGCTGCTCAACCCTGCAGCGTCCCAGGATGTGCGCACCAACTCGGCGTCCCTGCCCTCACTTCCAGGGCCGGTGCGTCTCTGTCCTTTGTGTTTCTAATGCCGCCAGCCACCGGTCGCCCTGCACGCTCCCGGGTCTCCCGGTCTCAGTCTATGCCCGGTGAGCACACCTCGATTCCGGAGTTTCAGGAGAAGCCTGGTGGCGTGCGCACCCGGTTCAGGGTCTCAGTCTGCTGTTTCGCGGTGCCGACCGCGAGTCCGCCCGCTCCCCCGTGCAGGTGGCCCGCCAGCCGCCAGCCACCCCGCGCGCGCTCCAGGAGCTCCCGGTCTCAGTCTGGATTCCCGTGAGCACACCGGAATTCCGGTGTTCCGGGAGATGCCTGGTGGCGCGCGTTCACGGCTCACCGGTCTCAGTCCGCTCTCTCGCGGGTGCCCTCTGTGTGTCCGCCCGCTCCCCCATACAGGTGGCTGCCGCTTCCCGGCGCCCAAACGCGGCGGCTCCCTCCCCCTTCCGTTTATCTTCCGATATCTGTGCACGGTTTACAGCTCCCCTCTTCGTACCTCAATACTCAGCGCCTGAGATGTTCATTTGTAGAGATCCAGATGCATCATCCTGCGTCTCAGGCTGATTCCGTGGTTATTTAGGCTGGTCTGGTACCTATCCAGCTCGACTCAGGGGACTGGTTGAAAAAGGGGTCCCCTACTCCTCCGCCATCTTAACTCCCTCCAAAACCATTTTTATTTAATTTTAAAAAATACTTTATACAAAAAAAATACTTTATACGTTTTGGTCCATTCAGGAATAAGCTTTTTAAGGAGTTTACCAAACAAGTCATCAGGTGCCTAACCTGCACAAAGGAGAATATAAAATATAGTCCTCTCTAAAATGGGCTAGTTTGGCAGCCTGGAGATTGTCTGCATGGTCTGATTTCAGGGGCAGGCCTCTGCTCCAGCAGAAAGGAGCCAGGACCTGAGCCCCAGTACTAGATTTTCCACTAACTCACTCTATGGCCTTTACTAAGTCATTCATCTCTTTGGGCCTCAGTTTCTCCCTTTTGAATCTGCTGTGGTTCTCTGATCCTACTCACTGGTACTAGGAAATAATTCAACCATTCAATGAACATTTGCCTATTAGTTCAATGTGCAAAGCATTAAGCTAAGAGGCTAATTCTTCTAATGGAAAACTCTGATCCCTATTATCACATAAATCCCTCCTGGGAAAGGTAACAATCTGAGCTGTTATTATCATTAACACTAATGTGGAAATGTTTCCTTGGTTATAATAATAATGGCAAACATTTCTTAAGAGCTTACTGCATGCTAGACCTTAAGTTAAAAACTTCATGTGGATTTTCTTGTTTAATCATCACAAAAACCATAGAGGTAAAGACTATTGTTTACCCTCAGTTTACAGATGAGGCAAGTGAGTCCTAGAGAAGTCACCTACCCTATGTCATCACATAGTGGTATCACTGGGCAACTGCTAGACCAATGGCCTTAAAGCATGTTGTATCAGTCAGGGTTCTCCAGAGAAGCAGAATCAATAGGATGTGTAGATAGACAGGGAGAGAGGGAGAGAGGTAGACAGAGATATAGACAGGGATTTATTTTAAGGAACTGGCTTATGCAGTTATGGAAGCTGGCAAGTCCAAATTCTGCAGGGTGGGTCAGCGGTCTGGAGACCCACAGAAAAGCTGCCGATGGTGCAGTGCAAATGTGTGGACTGCCACAGAACGCCCTCTTGCTTGAGGGAAGCCAATCTTTTGTTCTATTCAGGCCTTCCACTGATTGGATAAGGTCTACCCGCATTAGGGAAAGCCATCTGCTTTACTCAAAATCCACTGACGTAAAGTTGATCTCATCCAAAAACATCCTTGTAGAATATATTCGATAATCTTTTTAAAAATATTAGTTTACTCTAAAACATTTCCTTTTGTTTTTCTCATTTGGGCTAATAACAATCGTCCACATAATGGTCAGAAGTGTGAGAGTTATCTCTCTTTCTTCTCTCTCACTCTGTACATCCAGTTGCTTGCAAAAACCTACTGATTCTACTTCCTAACAGTCCTATTTGTCACCTCACCTCCATCCTCGCTACCACCGCTTTATTTAAGGCCTTGTCACTTGTTGCCTGGACTTTTGCAATAACCTACTAACTTATCTTGCTGCCTACAGATGGATTGGGTCTCTCTGTCCATCTTTCAACCTACTGTCAGAGGGGCCTCCCTAAAACACAAATCTGGCCATGTTGCTGCCCTGTTTTAAATCCTTCAATAGGCCTATCTCCTTGGTTGGTAAACAGGTCCCTTACAAGCCTGTTCTCATTTATTTTCCAGTCTCATCTCCTGTCATCCACCTATAAACCTCCAGACTCCTTGCACCCTACCTTGCCAAAAACATTTGCACTCCCTTAAAATTGCCATACTCTTTCTTGATTCTACACTTTGGCAAATGCTGTCCCCCTCTGCTTCAAATGCCAGCCCCCTTTATCCCAAATCAGTTCAAACATCATTTCATGAGAGTGTTTCCCGTGATCTCTGGGCAAAACAAAGTACTTTCATACATGCCCTCCCAGAGCCTCAATACAGAATCTGCCAACCACAGAAAGTAACTCCTGGTCTGGAATGTAAATCCCTAGAAGATAGTGTGTGTTCTGTTCATGTAACCACAACACCTAACAACATAGTACCTGGATATATGAGACCAGGTACTTTATGAAAGTATTAGGAGACCGTAGCAGAAATATGACCTTCTACAGATCACATTTGTGGTCCCCTTACCCCTTAGTGGGTTAAAAAAAAAAGTGTTTCCCAACCCCCAAGGAGAGTTGGTATCCAAGAAAGAGATGACTACCAGAACAATGAAACTGTACAGAGCTAGACTGGGCTGCACTTGCTAACACAAAGATCTTCAGATACAAAACAGGTCAGGGGGTAGATTCTTTTGAAGAGATAGGCTGAACTATCTTCTTGCTGTCTCCAACAGCTATGCACTTGAGTAACTGAACTCTGGGAGTAGACTGGGGAACTTTAGGTATACTCTAGACCATGTTAGTTATGGTAAACAACATGTGAAAGCACAAGCCACCTTCCTTATAGAGGACATAGCTTTATAGTTCTCTGCAAACACAAAACCATCAATAATGTGGGGGCATGAAGTTGTAATGAGCCTCAGATTCTGTAAGTCATTAAAATAAAGCAATGACATAGTTGTGCCACATCTACAGAAAGAACGAAAAGGTAAATTGTTGAGGGAGACAGTGATTGCAGGCCCTAATCATCATGGCCCATTCTGAGGATATTGAGAAGTGGTTTTCTCTTATCACTAACACTCACCCATCCTGGTCCCTCTTTAGGAATCACTGCTGCTGAAGGCTAGTGAAGGAAACACCACAGTTCCAATGACAATGACATTCAGACTACTGAATGTTTCAAAGTAAGAACAGAATAACAAGTCTTTATTACCACCAACATGGAAAAGGTATGAGATAAAATCATGCATACCAAGAATGTTGGGAAATCAGAAACATAAATCCCACTGATGGACCAGGTCCTTCTTGATCATAAAACTGAAATGAGGAAAATACAAAGGCATGTATGCCAGAGGAAGCAAATTAAACTTCATTTTTATAATTGAGAATTCCAGTGCAATCTTGTGTATTTATCAATGGAAATCTTGAACTCTATGGAGCACATATTGCTTGAAATGCTAATGTCTGCCCCCCTGGTCTCCATCTACATACATGCCCTCTTCCTTCAGTATCCCCTCCAGAAGGCCCTTCCATAACACTCCTGATTGGAAGCAATCACCTCATCCTCTGCACTTACACAGCCTGTGACCTGTACCTCCCTCCAGAAATCATTTTTGCTCATCTTATCTCTAAGTTCTTGGAATCTTACCTCATATCACATACATCTCTGTATTGCTACTCGGTGCCTGTCACAGGGCCTTGCCCATAGCCAGTGTGCAATACATCTCATCTAATGTGACCAGGGGACATCTCCTGTTGTAGCATACATAAAAGAAACCAGAGTTTCCTGTTCCACCTTCATTAATCAAGTCCTACCTCCAGATTTTTGTTTATAAGCAAGGGAGAGAAAAGCTGAACTCACAAGTTCATGCTGCTGAGATCAAGACCCAAAGCATACGGTGACCCACATGGAGGGCCCTATACCAAATGCCAGGGAGAAAACCAAGGTTTCTCCAAGGAAAAATTAAATGGGGAAAAGGAGACAACGCCATCAATTAAGGATAGGTACTATAGCCATCCCAAGCCAGGAATACCTTTGCTGGTGCTTTACTAACCACTCCAGGATGTTAAAGTAGGACTAGGAAGTTGGGGCACAGGGAGAAAAGGCACAGAAGGGCAGCGGAGAAGAAGCCAACCATAGCCCAACCTGCTTCTCCACTGCAGGGCTCTAGCCTAAAACAGCTCCAATCTGTGGGAGGGGAGAAACTTTCAGTTTGCTGAATTTCAAAGTTTTATTCCATTGGACTGGACATTTTAATAACTGAAATGAGACTTTTCATATACTTAAAAGTGACTAGAGAACTAAGAGTATGAGGCCAAGATACCCTCTAGAGGGGAGTGCTGGGAGAACTAGACCATCATATCTAAAGAATTAGTAGGAAGAAGAAAAATAAAGCTACTTTAAGCTAGTTAAAAAATAAAGTTACTTAAAGCAGTTGCAACTTTAAAATAAAGAAGTGGCACAATGGATTATATTCAATATGCCAGTTATAGTTACACATTTTAAGTCAGATCTCAATAATAGGACTTTCCCAGAGTGCTCTTCTCTCCTCAAGACTCATACAGCACAAAAGGCTTCCATACTTCTTGACAGTCCCAAAGAAAATTCCATTTTTTTAATGAAGAAACTAAAAAGTCATTGATTTAGAAACTATAGAAAGAACTAAAATATCTTCTTTGAAAACAGAGGATTGAGCCATATTTATGACAGCCAAACAGGATGTTCTAGCTCTTTCCTTCTGACCTGAGCTCCTCTGATTTCTGTCCAATTAGTTGGTGTTCAGAACTGGCCCATAGCTGAAAGGCCCTATCAGGCAGCTCTCTGGCTGTTGTATGATTTGTGCTATTTTCACAGATTGGACTCCATTAGTGGTGGTGGTAGGCAGTGCATATCTTGCCACAGACAACTGCTGAGTAGGTAGTCATGACTCCCATCAATGAGCATGAAGCCCCTGGGTTGATCCTTTGGTTCCTAACACACTAGGGCCAAGAGAGGCAGAACAAAATGCAGATCCTTTTCAAAGTAGAGGAGAACACCTCTACAGAAGCCTTTTCTTGTCCCTGAAACTGTTTTATTTGTTGTCATTTAGATGGAGGCCAAACCTATTTTTGACAAATATTATGATTCATGGTTACTTTAAAGTCCTATTTTTCAGGAAAATTTTAGCTACTTTAACTTCATTTAACATATGTTGATAGAGTTCTATCATGCCCCGGGCACTGACGAATAAGACTAGGTTGCTGATTCCCCTGCGGAGGTCACAGTCTAGGTGGGAGGCTGAGATGTCAACAGACTGGCACCACACAGTGTGTGCAGTGAACATCTGTGTGATTCACTTGCCTGGCAGCCTTTTCTCCTTGTTCTAGGAGAGCACCTCAATTTAGCCTTGAGGAATGGCCCTTCCCTCTGGCTTTGACCATGTGTTTCAAATGGGGCTTATCCCACCTTCCTCTCCCCAGCTCCAGATGGGCGTGCGACTCATGGCGACTCATGTGAAGTCCAAGGTGAACAGTCCTTTCCCTAGCCCACAGTGGTAGTCTGAGTGAGGCACTATAACCCAACATGGCGGGGCCAAGCCTGGACCTTTGCTGGAACTAATGGGAGGGAAGTACACCCTTTCCACTAACAGTGCGAGTGGGACATCCAGATATGTCCATCTGGAACTCAGAATGTGGTCTTATTTGGAATAAGGATCCTTGCGTATACAATTAAGAGAGGAAACTCAAGATGAAATCATTCTGGATTAAAGTGACTCCTATATCTAACAACGAGTGTTGTTAAAAGAAACAGAAAAAAATACACAAAAAGAGAGAAAGGTGATGTGACAATGGAGAAAGAGATTACAGTTATGCAGCCACAAGCCAAGGAATGCCAAGATTTGCTGGCAGCCACCAAAAGCTTGGAGAGAGGCATGGAATGGATTATCCCTCCGAGCCTCCAGAAGGAGCCAACTCTGCCAACACCTTGATTTCCAACTTCTGGCTCCACAATTGTGGGAGAATAAATTTCTGTTGTTTTAAACCATACAGTGTGTGGCAATTTGTTAAGGCAGCTCTGGGAAACTAATACAGTTACTAAGCTGGCAGTATAGTATATAAGCCCACAGCTGCTGGTGGCCATCTTCCCACCACATGGAAGAAACCTGAGGATAAAGCCAACATGCAAGAAAGCAGAGCTCAGAGCTGGAACTCATTCCTGTTGCCTTTCTTTTTAAAATGCAGAGCTGAGGCTACCTGAAGTCAGATTTACTCCTAGACTTTCTAAGTTTCTGAACGCCCAAATCCCTCATTGGTTTGAGTCCAGACAGTGAAATAAATGCTCTCTTTACTAAAGGTGTGTACAAAGGGTTGCAATCTCAGAAAAGAGCTCAACTAACACTACTTAAGGGAATCCAGGAAGGCTTCACTAAGTATCATTAATGCTGGGTCCTGAAGAACAAAAATAGCTCCAGGCAGACACCGAGGATGCCTCATTTCCAGAAAATGGAAGAGAATCCACACAGGCACATTAGAAAACATAAGGTGTGGCATGGAACACAGTGAGTGAGGGGAGAGGGAAGGAAAGGTAAGAAATTAGGCCGTTTGAAGAACATTCTTTGTTCTCCCTGTAGCTTGGCAAGGCTAAGATGAGAAACATGACTGCAGAAACCAGTCTGTGACCTCAAAAGAGAAATAGCAAGTGATAGTAAAAAGAACATGGTTTTCAATGAGTTCTCTAAGGAGACTCTTAGATTTGGGGACAATAAGACGGGGTGGGGGTGGTGAGCAAGAGAGGCTCCACTTTCCATGGAAGCTTTATTGAGACTTTGGTAAGCAAATACTCATATTTAATAGATACAATGCGTGTTGGAATTTGCAAATCAAAAGTCATTAGGTCAAATCGCCATTTTGCATACTTTAAATAAAAGATGCACTAAACCTAAGTTTTAGAGACCAAAGCGTCAAAGCACCCATTTCTTTCTATGACCCTTGACTATGGGGACCCAGGAGCGTTTCCAGAATCACCACTGTATTATAAGAGCACAAAAAATGTTCAGAAAACTGCACAATGATTAATGAGTCTTAAAATGAATTGGTAATATGAGTGAAAGAGCAACAAGAAACATGAGTTAAGAGGAAAATGTTTGAAACTATTAACAAGAACACTCTAAACTTCAGGTCCTCCTAGCACTCAGGAAAAACACCAATAAAGATCTCTAAATGGATTTTGTTTAAAAAAAAAAAAAGATAATAGCAACCTGGGGGACACTTACCTTTTTGTTCTTTTTCACTTAAGTTTTAGTTGAAGTGAAATTTTGCCAGGAAATAATTCACTTGACTTCCCACCCCAGAAATATCCTTTTAGGGAAGCCACAGAGTCATTTGGGGCACACCCATCCTAATCTAAGTGCTCCAGGACACACCCTGCTGCTGGCCAACACGTCTTAAACTACTTTTGTTTCAGTGGCTTAGATTCCCATAGCAGCAGGTCACCTCATTTCCCCAGGCCTGCAACTTCGATTCTACTTGTGCCTAAGCCAAGTCACACATCTATCTCCCTGCTTTTACGCCCACCCTAGTCCAAGCCAACCTCAGGCCTTGCCTGCAATGAATTTCTAACTCATCTTCGGCTCCCGCCTTGCCCTGCAATCCAGTTTCTACACATGATCCCCTTAAAATCTCAATCATACCATGCCACCCTCCAAATCAAATATCTTCAAAGGTTTTCCATTGCTTGAAAATAAAATCCACACATTCTGCCATGGTCTACAAAACCAGTCAATCACGCCTCTGACATGTTTGTCTCATGAGCTGCTACCCTTTTCCTTGCTGGTTTCTAGCCACACCAGCTTCCCAGATATGTCACCAATAAACTATAAACATGCATTTGTTTCTTTCTTAATAAGACATGATTTATAATTATTAGTTTCAACTTATAATTACTAGTTTGTTTACTGGTTTTCTTTTAAAATCAGTCTCCTCAATAGAATCTAAGTAAGCCCCTTGAGTCCAGAGACCACATATGTGAATTCTCAGCACCTAGCACAATCCTTAGAACCTCATATTGGCTCCAATCTTTTGTCAAATGAATCATGAATAAGCAAGCTCCTCAGGGCCCGAAGTCATGGCTCTAAATACCAGATGCCATATACCTTTAGGACATCTTACAGTCATGAATTATCCCACACACTTACATATCTGGAACACTCAAAGGCATTTGAAAGAGGAGTAATACATTCAACACATTTCCCTACTTTCTGGTGTCGCATCCACCTACTTGTCAGACCTCACAGAGCTCTAAACCTTAACTCAACTTTGCCCTGCCAGAACTATAGGTCCAGTGTCTGGTTCTGGTTCTCAGAATCAAGTTTACCAATCTGGGCATCAAACTTGCTGTCATCTACTTAAGCTACTGCTTCTGTTTCCCAACTTAAACCTGGCCTCGAACTCTGGTTTCCTAGTTCTCCTTGCTTCCCATGAAACCTTCTGTTGTAGACCCACCCTGCCACCCAGGCCCTAAGTCTCCCAAATGCCAGTAGGGCGGATGCGATGCTGAATCCTGACCCTAGGCAGGGCCCATCCCCTTCCATGTGAACTGCTAGCCTGTTCATCAACCTACACCCTCCAGACTACCTCCTTCCTGATAGCCTGTCACCAGGATGCACTCACCTGCTCTGTGCTCATTTATCTCCTCATTCAACAAGCATTGTTAGAGCCTCTTCCAGACCCTGCAACCACTGTACTAATACAGGGATAAATAAGGTGTGCTCTCTACCTCTGAAGGAAGACAAAGAAGTAATTAAAATACAAAGTGGTAAGATATCTATTTGTAAGGTACCTAGAAACTGACTAAGTGTTCAAAGTGGCCCACTTCTCACCTTCTACTTTGTCTTGACAAAACTTAGGTCAGGCTTCTCTGCTTCCTACATGTCTCTGAACTCTGTCTGCCCCCAAATCTGAGCAAGCACTGAAAAATGGAACATGTCCCCTTATTTGCTTCCCCCAGTAATTGGCTGACCACAAGAGGACACTCTCCTATCAGACCTCGCTGGTCATTTGCCCTTTGCTTGCCCAAACTTCCCTTTAAAAATCTCCATTAAGCTTTTGCTTATTCCTCTCTACCCTGTAAAAGAAAAGACTTTTTCCCATTTGATTTTTTCCTGTTTGCAGATTTCTGAGATACGGGCATTCTCTATTACAATGGTCTTTCTCCTGAATAAAGTCTCTCCTTATGTCTGGGTTTGTTTTTACTTGGCAGCACACAGAGAAGAGAACCCTAACTTAGCTGGGAGGAGGAGAAGGAGAGCAGAGAAGACTTCTGGGAAAGAATCTGAGAACAGAAGAATAAGGAAACATTAACCAGACCAATGTAGGGGAAGGCAGGAATTCCAGGCGTGCCACATGGAAGGAAGTTCACATTACTCACATGGAAAGGTAATTTCTTGACCTATGCTCTGTGTGCCTGAATGGCACTTACCCCACCCGCATCTGGTGCTGCTCCCAATCGCCTGCCCCCCGGGGAGCGGGCCTGTCTCCTTCCATGGTCCAGGTCTACCCCTCTGCATACCCACACAAACACACACGTATGCTCTTCCTCCAAACATATGTCCCTTCCCTCCCAGCATGCCATGGAAGCCTCCAGAACACTGAACAGATCTAGTTATCGATGCGACAGACCCAGGCCCCCTCTTCACATTTTTCATGGACTCTCAGTCCCAGGCATCTCACACTGCTTCTGGTTTGGGCTGAGTTCCCATAGCCTAGAGACAGGAGACTAAAAGGACATGAGAAATGTAAAGACAGTAAGCTTGATTAGAAATTTCACAAGCGCAGCAACCAGGTCTGTCTGATCCAACACCATATCCCCAACCTCCTAGGAACAGGGTTCACACACATAGTAGGTGCTCCAATATTTGCTGAATAAATTGTCACATCAGCTCACATGAATAGTTCCATCTAATGCAGGATTCCTTCCGGCAACAGCATCACGCATCAGTTTGAAGGGGAACACACTGGTTGCCCTTCACGATATCAAACACAAAAGGCTGGCAATGTACTCTGTGCATCCCACTTTCCCTTAATAGTCCATTATGTGCATGCCAGCCGTGATCCATGATGCAAATGTGGCCCCAGAGTCACATGGCCGTGAGTACCGCGGCCTTGGAAGTGTATCTGAGCTGCTCCAAGAGGCTTTTTTTTCTCCCTCTCATTGCTACAATGCCAGAAGATATGTTTAAATCATTACTTAAAATTCCTTTCCCAACCAAACCTCTTCCCAGAGCTGTTAACAAGAAACAAAATATGCTGACTTGAGTTTCACTTTCTCTCCTTTCCCCTGCCTTCCCCTTGTGGGGCCCCCAATGAGTCATGGAAAGGCTCTGGGCAGGTAACACTCAAAGAAGCCAAGAAAGAAGCCCAGTATCTGTCAAACATGCAGATGTTAGAGAACAAAGACTCTGCAGCATGGTTTTGCCAAGGGACACGACCCCGGAAATAATTGGCACCTATTTCAACAAACTATTCATTTCATAGCCTTCTGATTGTACTATTCTTGAGCCATTTATTTTCAAGGAAACCATAATTAGTGCTTAGTTGATAAGTAATAGAGTAAACTGGGAAAACACACTCCTAATTCTCAGGCCAACTCTTTCACGCCTACAAAAATGACAAATGGATTCTGATGTTTCTTTATTTCTGCAAGGAGGGTGTTTTTATACTATGTTCTCTCATCGACACAGTGAAGTACACATTGCACCTGAAAGCTCCCATCGAGTGCTAGAGTTTCGAAGCAGAATGGCTTTAATGAGGAAATTACTTTGGAAAAGGAAATAAAAGAATGTGATTTCTTTAAGGCTAGGCAAAGCAGGAGAAGGGTATTCTTGTCATGACTTAGGCATTCAGTTCTGAGGCATCCAGAGACCAGCAGGCAAGGACAAGGGGAAACAAGGTGGGCTAACCTGGTTACAGAAGCTGGTGCCTCAGGAGAAACTGAATAGCCCAAGGCCCAGAGTCCACCCAAAGAACCAGGACAAATGTGGGTTTGATTCAGAAAGAACTCCATAAATCCAGCAGTCATCGTTGGTATTAGGGATTGAATTGTATCCCCAGAAAAACTCATATGATAACTCCTAGTACTTCAGAATGTTACTTTATTTTCATTGCAGATGTAACTAACTAAGGGTCATTACAAATGTGATTAAGATGAGATCATACTCATATGAGGTCATCCAATATGAAGTCATATTAGATTAGGGTGGGTGTCCTTATAGAAATCCTATATGACTGGTGTCCTTACCGAAAGGGGAAATTTGGACACACACACACACACACACACACACACACACACACACACACACAGAATGAATACCATGGAGATGAAGACAAAGATCAGAATGATATGTCTACATGCCAAGGAACACCAAAGATTGCTAGCAAACCACCAGAAGCCAGGGGAGAGGGGTAGAACAAATACTCCTTTATAATGCTCAAAAGGAACCAATCTTCCCGACACCTTGATCTAGGACTTGAGACTAGACTGATATTGTTTAAGCCACCCAGTTTGTTGGGCTTCGTTATGGTAGCCCTAGAAAAGTAATATAGTTGGTGATGAGAGTTAGGTAGCAGGAAAAAATAACTCAAAACATGGACTGCACCTGGTCCTTCCCAAGAATTTGCCTGGGAATCTCTGAAAAAGAACCTCACACCATCATCTGAGGCTAAACTCTCTTATTCTAGGGATAGGACACTAAAAGGATGTGAGAACTGTAAAGGAAACAAGCCAGAGAGGGTCAGGACACCAGCACATATCAGGGGCTCACTCCACAGGCAGGGCTGTGCTCAGTGGCTTTATGCAGAGTCAGATCACAGCCACCGTGCAAGAATGTAGGCAGGACTGGACACCCCCACCCGATCAGGTGAAAGAGTCAACAAGGAATCAGCAGAGTGTCACGGCCCAAACCTCAGAGTCCAGAGTTGAGGGCAGAGCCCCATTCCCAGGGATCCAGAGTGTTAGTCAAGGATGGGATAACACAGTAAGTCTGCAGCGACCTAGAGAGGGGATCAGGGCTCACCCTGGGACCACCAGGCACAGGGTCCATCATGGTCAAAACATTTCAAACCCTGGAAATTTGTGGGCTGAGGTTAAGGACAAACTGTTGGCCCTGGCTCAGGCTGAGGAACTAAACAAAAATAAAAACACTGCCAAAGACACAGGTGATCAGGGAGAAGAAGAGTTAATGCGAAAGGGCAAGTCATACACTTGTCTGAGTAATCATCAATAGATCAAGAAATAAAAATGGTCAAAATCTATATACATTTTACACCTATTAAACTTTTCACAAATAGGCACAACATTCATTACTAAGATGGTACCATATTCTATATTCAGTTCTCTGTGCTGCCTCTTTCTCAGAAAACTGTGTTTCTGTTGAAGTTATCGAAATTTCACTTCCCATCACATAGTGTACTGTCTTTGAGCTTATGGTTCACAGACTGTCAGCCTCCACTGTATGATGCCAGGTCTTTTGTTACCTGAACTGCAGGACACCCTCTTTTAGGCAACATGTTCTTGGGCAATGCCCATAAATGATGCCTCTGTTAAGGCAACGATCACATCCATTTGTAATGGTTTGCTTGCATCTCTGAGTCCTCCGATACATGGTGCCCCGGTAGGAAGCAGAAGCCATGATTCATCTCTGCATCCTGAAAGCCTAGCACAAGTGTGTCCTGATATAGGGTGTGTGCACAATAAATGCTAGCTGAATAAATTAATATTTAGGTTGAAAAAGGAAGAGAAAGAGGAACAAACTGTTCTTGCACAGTTGTTAAATCCATTACACAGATGAAGAAATTGGGACACAATAAGATTAAGTTACCCAAGGTCTCATAGCTAGGATATGACAATTCCAGAATTCAAACCCAGCTTGAGAGAAGCATTTAATTACTCTAGCACTGTCTGACCTGAGAGCTTAGAGGTGGTCTCCATCTACAACTTATGGGCTTTGATATTTGCCAGTAACAAAACATTGAATTCTAAGTAGCTCAACAGTATGGAAGCCCCTAAAGTTTCCCATATAGATTACACATTAGCAAAGAAAATGTATAAACCATTGTTGGAAACATCTCTGCCTTTCAGTTCCCAGAGCCTGAGCAAGCCTGACGTCTAGGTTCACTATACTAACAAAACCATGAATCTGGTGACAATGGCCATTTAACAGAAATTCATAAAGCATCTGTTATGTGCCAGGCACTTTGCTGGATATTAGCATGGGGGGTGACACACGGTGGGGGGTCCATCCCCTGAGAAAAACACAAACTGGGAGAAGATGGATACAGAGAGGTCAGCATTACAGAGTGCCAAGTGGTGCCAAGGGACCTAGAGGAGCACATCACTGAAGACAAGGCAAAATATTCCAACTTGTCCCGGTATCTCAACTCTTCTAAGGGGCAACTAAACAACCAGACCCAAGCAAAGACAACTGTCAGGTGACACAATATAACTTATTGTTATAACTTATTGAATAAGACTTGGGGTAGAAGACTTACCATAGTGGTTTTGGAGACTAGTAAGGAGAATAGAGAGGGGAAGGTGTCAGGAGCTTCACAAAATCCTCCTTTCTGATCTCCATGATCTCTCAGGAAGAACATTAGTAAGTTTGAAGGTAATTAACAAATCAAGCCAAGCCCTCTCTGGCTATTTATCCTACACACCAGGCAGTACATCTACCACCCCCATAATATGCAGCTTTGCCACACACTGGGGAGAAAAATCCATCTTATTCCCATTCCTTTCACTAGTAATACCTGATTTCAAAGAGCATGTTAGAGTTTATGAATAACATTCATCAGTATTATATCATTTGATGACCACAGAGAAGAGGGCTCCCATTTTTCAGACAAGAAAATTAATCCTCAAAGTCTCATAATTGAAGAAGAGACATTTAAACAAGTTTTTGACTCCAACGTGGGTTCCACTGCCTCAAACTGCCATTGTTTACTAAACACTTAACTACAGCATTAAGAATCATAGGTCTGAAAGCACTTATTGAATGTTGCTTGCTATTTCACATTAACAGCAGTTGCTGCTACTTAGCAGTTCCTAAGCTCTAAATATTAAGAAAGGCCAAGGTGAAGAACAGCTTTGAAATGATGCTCTATTTGATCAGGTTCTGCAGTAATTGTTAAAATCATATACACTTTCTTTGGATCCCTATAAAGCTTCTGCAGGATCACTGCACCTGCAGTGCCAATTTGCAATTTCCTCAGCCCTCCTTTGAAGTTATTCTTGCCAATTACCTGGTGTTAATATTAATTAAATATGATTTGCAACTTGAAATGTGGTGTTATCAATGGAACTCAGCTGTAGGAATATAAAATAAAATTTTCAATTGAATTTAAATGTTCCCTTTCATTCATAGTATTTTACAACATTAATACTTTTGTCAAATTGATTTTTGCCTGCTGGAAGTCATTTTTCCAAAGCAATGAACATCTGAGGGAAAAAGCTGCTCTTTATGTATTCCTTTCTTTCTGTCATTGAAAATACTTTGTTTTAATCTTGAAGTGAATCCATTTCAGCTAATAGAAACTTGGTTCTTGTTTATAATCTAAGAGGAAAGAAATGCTTTCTTTTAAAATGGCACTGACATAGTTTAAAAATATGATCAGTGGGCACTTTTCAATTATATACCAGGAATGAAATCTCCCTGACTTTATTGCTTGACCCCCGCCAAAAAATAAATCACTATTGGCAAGTGTCAGTCATTTTATACACAAAAAAAGAATTAATTAAATTGGTTTATTGCATTAACATTTCAAACAGATTGTGCCAGTCCAACGACCTCTGCAATCCCTTCCAATTCTGGGATTTTAAGATTCCAGACACATGTCAGACAATAGTTGGAAGCTTCCAGCATTTGCAAATTAGAAGAAAAAAATTAGAAAAAAAAAAAGTCACGTATGCTAGAAGCTTTGACAGAATCAGGTCTATTCTGCCCCCTGTAATGTGCGCGATGACGACTCGCAGGCCTGTCATCTTCAATAAGCCATTCATAAACATGATGACTGATTAAAGGAGGTGTGTTGCCATACTGTACAAATCCACAGTGAGAAGATATAATGCTTTCACAAATTCCTTTTATCTTCAAAAATAAAGCTTTAGCTTTCTTGCCCCTTATAATGATAGTGGTAGCATTAACATTTATTATCCTGTCTTCTTTTTAAAAATAATATAATAAGGTAAGACAAGTGAAAGCCTGTCTAAAGACTCAAGGAAGTCATTTTTTTTGAGTCACAAGCTGCAAGCCCCAGAGCTTATGATGGAAAATGTAAGCATATACTATGAACCTCTTTATTACAACATCAATGAAAACATCATATCAAATAATTAAAACAAGACAGAAATAGAGGACTCTGGTCCTAACAACTGAGGGTGTGCAACATGGATAAGTCTTAAAAACCAGAAGCAACTGAGCTATTCCCTTCCCACAGGCCAAGAGAGCCCAAAGGGGAAAATAAAAATAAATTAGGCTCAATAGGGCTCTCTGGATGTCCATAATTTTCCGGGTGTCATTGGAAAGAGCAGCACCTCGGAATTTCACAAAGCAGGGAAGTTGAACAGCCAGTTCAACACTGCACAGGGAGTGCCCACTGTGATCCTACTGGGAAGCTCTTAACTACCTAGAAGCCTAGGAAAGCCAGACTCGGAGCCCACCACATATCCTAGTCTGGAACCCTGAATTATCCATTATCCATATCACTCCCATCTACCAAAGTAGCCAGGGAAGGTAAAATCCTATAACATTCTGAAAGGAACTTCTGAACTGGTTTTATATAGGCTTCTCCATTAACCAAATTCTGTCTACTTAACACCCCTCTCAACTTCATTTCTAATCTATTGTCCTGGTCTACCTCCTATTCCTGTCACTGCAAGTTAGCTTCCTAAGCACACCCATCTTCACTACTGCCCGCTGCTATGGGTATTAAATTGTGTCTCCCAACAAGATATGTTGAAGTCCCAAAACCAATCCTCAGAATATAATCTTATATGGAAATAGGGTGATCACAAATGCAATTAAGATAAGGTTCACACTGGAGTAGGGTGGGCCTTTAATCCAATATGATGGGCATCCCTATAAGAAGAGAAGACAGAGACAGACAAGAAAGGAGAAGACTGTGAAATGATGACAGAGGCAGATATTGGAGTGATGCCTCTACAAGCCAATGAATACCAAAGATGAACAGCAGAAACCAGAAGTTACCAAAGGAAAGGAAGGATTCCCCCCTACAGTTTTTAGAAGCAGCATAGCTAACATTTTGATTTCAAATTTCTGGTCTTTAGATCTGTGAGACAATACATTCCCACTGTTCTAAGCCGTCTAGTTTGTGGCATTTTGTTATGGCAGCCCTAGGAAACTAATGCATCCCTTCAAGGACACTCCTTGTTTCCTGCCACCGACCACACATGTTCAGCTATGCTCTCTGGCAAAAGTTCCTGTTCTCCAATGAAAATCTGCTCAATATCCTTGAATTTAAGAACTCCTACCATCTCCCATCATGGAAATCTTCTTCAAAGGTGACAGAGTCCCCTCATAGCCACAAACCCATTGAGAGAAGAGAACACTCTGCCATACTCTTAGCTTTGCTAAGTCTAGGCCATTATTCCCACACTTTTTTCCATTTATACCAATTTTCCTCAGCTTTACTGAGATAAAATTGACAAATGAAAATTGTATATATTTAAGGTGTACAACATGATGTTTTGAAATATGTATATACTGTGAAATGATTACCACAATCAAGCTAATTAACATATCCATCACTTCACATAGTTACTATTTGTGTGTGTTTGTGGTGAGAATACTTAAGATCAACTCTCTTAGCAAATTTCAAGTATACAATACGGTATTTTAACTATAGCTACCATTCTATACATTCATCTTATTCATCTGGCATATCAACTTATTCGTCTGGCAAAACTGAAAGCTTACATCCTTTGGCCAACATTTACCCATTTCTCCTATTCCCTAACCCCTGGCAACCACCATTCTACCCTCTGCTTTTATGAGTTCAACTTTTTCGGCATTATTTTTCTTTCTGTGTCTGGCTTATTTCACTTAGCATAATGTCCTCTAGGTTCATCTATGTTGTCATGAATGGCAGGATTTCTTTCTTTCTTAAGGCCAAATAATATTCCACTTATATGTATTTTCTTCGACCATTCATCCATCAATGGACACATTGGTTGCTTCCATATCTTGGCTATTATGACTATTATGTGTTACAATGAATATGAGAGTCTAGATATCTCTTCAAGATACTGATTTCATTTTTTTTCAGATATATACTAAGAAGTAGGATTGCTGGATCATAGAGTAGTTCTATTTTTAATTTTTTAGTAACCTCCATATTATTTTCCATAATGACTGCAGTAATTTACACTCCTACCAAGAGTGTACAAGGGTTCCCTTTTCTCTGCATCCTTACCAAGTCTTGTTATCACATAACTATATATAAAACTTCTCCCCAAGAGTCTATCCTCAGCCCCTTTCAATCCTCACTCTATATCTTCTACCTCAGCAATTACCTTTCCTACCTCAATTACCAATTTTGTGAGAATGAACCTCAGGTCTATATCTCAGTTCCCCTCTCAGCTCTAGACAAACGTTTTTTGCTGTTTTTCTCCAAAAAGATATGTATTGATACCTACAATTTACTGTATTTGTAACCAAACCACACTTCCCACCCAATTCCAAATCAACCTCTCCATTTTACTGACTCTTTTCTATTTGTGGCACTTGCATTCTCCTAATTGCCCAGGTTCAGAATTTCAAGTTCAACTTTAATTTTTTTCTTACCCTCAAGCTCTACCTCCAATCAATTGCTAAGTTCCATAGACCCCACCTCACAAATGTCTCCTAAGTCTGTTCCCTCTTCCATTTCTATTGTCACTGCCCTATATCAAGCCAAGACTGATACTGCAAAGGCCTTTCAACTGGTCTTCCCATCTTCCACTTCTCATTACTACACTCTTAAACACATGTCCTGATAGATCCCTCTCCCCTCAGCAGTTTCCTTCATGGACTAGAAGATGAATAAAATTACCTCTCTGGGAGGTGAAATACTCAACTATGTGTCCATGTCAAGTCTTCCAATTTTGTCTCCCATAATTCATGACACAAACTATGCTCCAATCAAATGTGCTATTTGCTGATCTCAAATATGTTTTGGCCTTTTCAAAAAAAAAAAAATCCTATAGTCAAGAATGCCTTGGGCTGATACTATAACAGCTATCAAAGGACTATTTGTCTTTATTTTATCAAGTAACTCCTGTCCTGCTCTCCCTAGATGGATGTTGGCTAGGTAAGAGGCATCACAGACATCTGTCTGTGTTCATGACCATCATTTACTTATTTTCTTCATTCTCCAAGATTCACACACACTTCCTGCAAGTCTCAGATTTGTTAAAATGAAAAATATTCTAATCAAACCATACAAGCAATTTATCACTAAACAGATTTTCACTTCACTATCATTCCATTATGATCTGTCTGAATTAATCAGAGAGGAAACATTGGAAGCCTCAATTTACACTGAAACTTCTTAGCAATCAATGTTCCTAAAGAGAGAAAATCTGAACAGAGTACAGGAAAATTTATAAGAGTTGGGAAAATATATAATTTTATTAATAGGCAGACACTCCACAAAATGAATTTATATATCTCCTTCTCAGTCAAGATACTAAGATTTTTAAAAACATACTACTAACTTGGTGACAGAAATGTCATCAATGTTGTAGTAAGAGAAGTGAATGTTACAAAACTAATGAATTTTCATCAGAGTCATCAGATCATTTCAGAATGGGTTAAGTTGCTACCATTTGCTATTCCCATTAATATCATTGTCATGTAAAAGGTTTAATTTTCAGCTATTTTTGTTCTAGATAAAAATCTTTGTCATTAAAATGAGGGATGATTTTGATATTTAATATATTCCATGGCATACTCTAGTGTGGTACCAATTTGGCCTTTTCAGTATTCTGCATATTAATTGACAATCCAGCCCTCCTCCATTCCCCAGATAAGTGAGAGCTGAAATAGAATGGACAGCCAATCAAGTCACAGAATACTGAAAGGATCAACATTGAAGAAACATGTTGCTCTAATCAGGAGCACACACAAGGCACTAAAATTATTTTCTCCCAGGAATAATGAATGGCACCATCTGAATCCTTTTATGTGACAGTATTACCAAAGTATAGCAATGCTCCCCAAAAGAGAAAACTAAGTATTTCTTTTTTTAGTCAAAAGAATAAAACTGCGATCTCACTTAACTTTTAGAACAATGCATTTTATCAGATTCTGCAACAACTGGCAAATTATGTCCGGTATTGAATTTTTCATAGCAATCTGTTTCATGCACACAATGTGACCTGTAGTTGAAGAATGTACAGGATCACTGCAAAAAAACATATCATTTCAATACATACTCTATCAGTTTCCTTCTCTTGTAGAATTATCACTCTGGTGGGAACTGACATCAGCTGCTTAAATAATGCATTAACCCTGCTTCCAGAAGCTTTTGTTTTCATTTGAGTGGGCATTTCCTCCAAGATAATGGATTCTTATCCAAGAAGATAATATAATTGGTAATCATTTAAAGTTAATTGAATGTTTGAATCATTTTTATAGCAAAAATGATGGAATTTAAAATTCCAAAGAGCAAAGAGTATGGTATCATGGACACTAACAACAGGTGTGGACAATTCTTCAATTAAATCAATTAACCCAATCTGTCCAACAACACCAGGCTTGGAACACTGGAACAAATGTTAAATATACTAACTATTGTGTATAATAAATTTTCATGCCCTAGTATATGCAGAAGAACAGATCCCAAGCATCTTCAAGTCTTTCGAGAGAAATCTTATTCCAATAATATAACTTCAGACTCCATCCTTGGTAATTCTACATAAGCCCAAATCACTCCCATGGTCTTTTCCTGAGCTGAAGCCTCCAAGAAAGACAACAAATTATCAGTATAATTTCTTCCTTCAAATTCAAAATTACTCAAAACAGCCAAGGGGCACTTTAATTTTTCCACAAAATATTATTTCTCTTAGAGAAAAAATATGTACATTTTATTCAGTAATTCTTAATAAGAATAATAGTATTTGTTAAGTAACAATATGTCTCCTTTCACCCACCAAGTTATATTGTTGACCAGTCAGCATTAAGATTTGCACTTTAAGTTGTTTTTTGTGTTGTTCTGTTTTTTTCACATAATGAAATGGATTTACAACCTCATGGCTAAACATACATGTGGTAAAATGCCTATGGAGGTTTGGATAAGCACCTTGATAAAAGCCCAGGACAGAGCTCATCAGCACCTTGTTCTGACCCAAATTTTACATACTGCCCTTCATTCCACTGTAAGCTACAGAGTATAAGGTTAAGAATAAAAATGCAAAAAGTCAAATATGACAATAAGAATATTGCTGAAGTATAGCCTCGGGGGCTACTTCAGTATTGTTTTAAGATGATTACCAGTCTTAATCCCTCTAGTGTTGGATGTTAAATTCCACTGCCTTTTTTTTTTTAATTTAATGACTTGCTAATGTAAACTTCCATCTAGAACAATCAAATAGTATGTCATTTATTCAAATTTACAGTGGCTTTAATGTGCCAGCAAACTCCCTCATCAAAACAGACAACTTTAAAAAATGTTCACCTGAGTCGGGAGCTCTATTTCCTAAATTAGCACCAAAGTGTCACCTTGATAGACCATGAACAACAAAATCATTTATAATAAACCCAACTTCCCCCTAGAGTGGACAGCCTGGGTCATGCATCTGTGGGAGCTCTAATTATTCCATACAGATCAGAGAGCACTTGGAGATGCTCAGACTTCCACAAATTGTCACCTCCAAATGCAATCATCTGATAAATATATGCTTACCAATCTCCCTTGAGATCTGAGTGAAGGCCTCCACACCACTCTCTCCATAGTTGCCCTCAGAAGCCAGTGTTGACACATAATTCCACCCCAGGGCCGTGACAATGTCCACCATGGCTTGCGCTTGGTAGGAGTCAGGTGGGACTACCCGAGAGAAGAAGTCATACCTGGTGTTATCACTTAGCTCTGGGGCTGTGGATGCATAGCTGATTTGAGGTATCTGTAAAACAAATGACAGATCATTTCAACCCATGAAGAATCTTGTCAAATGATGAATTATCTCACAAGAGACAAAGTAGCCAAAGCTATACCAGAAAACTAGACATATCAGCCTGAAGTCAAAATATGGTTTTGTGACCACCAATCTTATTTTATTTTTATTTCATATTTTATAAAAGTCCGTAGCTCACTTTCTTTCAAAACACATTTCTAAACAGCAAGAAAGAACTTAGTGCTGCTTCAGGTTCTGAAGCCAAAGCAAAACATTTGTCCTTTTTGTTGCTTCTTTTTTATGCCATAAGTGATAAGTTCTGGCACAAAAATGAAGCCAAAATGAAGGTATAATGCATACACACATCAGAAAAGGTCACCTCTGAAATTGTATTGGCTTTAGGACATAAAGGGTACACGATCACGAACAGAGAATTTAATACAAGATTTTTTTACACTTGATACCATTTCAGTCTTAAGATTATACTTTTGGTAAATTACTTTAAATATATAGTTTTGCAAGTCTATTCACCATTTATTGATATAATCATTGAGTACCACAAAAAGATTTGGGAACAGCCAACTATGTTATCTTATAATAAAAAGATCTTTTCAGCTGCCCACCCAAAAAAATTACAAAACGGGAATCTATACCACAATTTCTTTAGGAAAATAGACAATATTCTGACATACATAGGGTGAATTGCCAGACTTTGAAAACTAGGAATCCTATGTAATTTATCTTAAATAAATTCAAAGTAACAAATTAACTACATGCCACAAATCTCCCCCTAAAAACCTTTTAAAATGTGCTGGGATAGAAGAACACATGGGTGCTAAAGAATAGAGTGGAAGGACATTATGGCTACATGGGGCACAGATGATGCAAGAAATCTGGCAAACAAGGTGAAGAAGGGCATTTCAGCCACAAAGAACTGCATGTCCAAAGGCATACAGTCAAGAAAGGGCATGGTAGATGCCAGGAATTGCAGCATTTCACATGGAGGGAATGCAGGGTAGCAAGGGAAGAACATCAAGAAATATAACTGCAAAGCTGGACAGATAAAGGGTTAGTCAGGTATGACAAAAAGTATGGATTTTAACACAAAGGCATGGGGAAGCACAGAATGACTGTAACTAAGGTAGTGGCATAATCAGATTTTTGTTTTAGAAAGATCACATTGGCAGCAGCGGAGAAAGTAGCAGCCCTCAAATTTCAATGTACACCTAGCTAGTCCCATTCCTGAAAATTCTGACTTGGTATGTCTACAGGTTTAGAAATCTCCATTTTAATATGCTCTCCAGAAGAATCGAATGCAGGTGGGCTCACACTATGCTTAGAGATAAATTTTAAAAAGCCATGCTAGATGCAGGGCAACCAGTTAGAAAATTACTATAGAAATCTAAGTAAGAAAGTATGAAAACTGAACTAAGGCAATGACGGGGGGATGGGGGTGGGAAAGGGTGTAGAACCTGTAAGTACCTAAAAAGCAAGGTAAGGTGAAGGTAATGAGGGGAAACGTGAAATGACTCTTAGTTCTATGGCTTTGGTAACTGGGTAGATGATGTTTGTTATTTACCAAGATACACAGAAAAAGAGGAGATTAGGAAGACAAAAATTATGAGTTTAATTTTTTATTGGCTTCTTTTAAGCTTCCTATGAAATGAATGAAAGTAACTAAAAAGTAGGCAATAATATTGGGGATATGGAGTTTAAGAGTCTTTGGGACTGGAGATAAAGAATGGTGGGGGCATGATGAAAGAGACCATGAAAGCCAAGGAAAGTATGAAGAGTGAAAGAAGTGCAGTTTGGGAGCGTGAGCTATGCAACTGTGCATGTCACCACTCCTCTGCTGCCCTGCCATAGTGTGAAAGTTCAGAAGTCGAAATGACTTCAAGATGCCCTAATTCGGGTTGCTTGGTTACAGTTGCAGGTTTGACTGGTACATAAAACAATTAACTTTGCTCTCCATCTGATCCTGCAGTTAGTGTCAGTGCTAAGATGTCAGAGACTACGGTTCCATCTTCCCACATAGGGCTGACTGCATAGTCTGGAATCTGTCACCCACCACACTCTGGCCAGATAATTTCCAGTCCACATGGAGTGGACTCTCCTCTAGACATCCTTGGAAAGCCCTCAACATCTGAATAACCTTTCATGGGTCTAGAGAGTCCTACTCCATATCGATAGCCAATAAACTAAAACTAAACTTTCCAAGATATAAAAGTCTCAGTTACCCAGGCAGCAGCTAGAACAATGTGCTTGGAGCTCTCCAAGGTGCTGCAGGATCCATTCAGTTTCTGTGTAACCTGATCTATATATATATTGACTATAACAATAATTTTATCCTATTTAACCCCCAATTCTTCCTGGTCCTGTTCTCCTGGTGGGACCATGTTAACTTGCTTATTAATATTGTGGGACCATAAAAACCGGTCTGTCCTAACTCCTTCCTGTCCCTTTGCTTTCTCTGCTAGATACACTGGCCCTATCTTGGAAGATTGTTCCCATGATTACACTTTGTGCCTATGACTCCTCAGCAAGTCCACCCTTTCAAATCTCCAACCGCACCCCAAATCTGGGCCTCTTTCACCTTCTATTGCCTGCTTCTAAATTACCTGGGAAAGAGACAATGAATGACTCAGTGAGATCTACCTTTTACTAAATAAAACTCCCAAAGATCAAGAGCACGTACATTTCTATGTTCTAATGAAAAAGGTTTGGCAGCCTGACTTTCACTTTGGAAGGAATTCTGTGCATGTGTGAATGGTGTGTGTGTGTGTGTGTAGGAAGACATAGGGGAGCATTCTATAGCAAATTCTATAGCACTATACCATTTCCTTGTCCTGTTTGGATATATAATAATCCTCCCACTTCCTCAGCTACTCAGCGTCCAGCAGTAAAATGCCTTACACAACCCCCACCCTGCCTATAATAATGAGCCACCCCTTTCTAAAAATGAGCACAAAGTGTGAAAATTGAGTGTTTGAAACCAAAACTAATTATCTCAAATTACTACCTTCAGTCAGTCACTTTCAGGGCTGTTTAATTAGCAGTCAGCATCATGTTTAGGATTAATTAAACAGGTGTAAAGGCTATATAAAATAAAAGTGCAGATAGAAAATGGTTGTTTGAATAATTAGGTAAAGGACTTACTCCCCAAAGTCTTGAGGAGTTTTCTTTTGCAGATCAAGGTGTGGAAAACTGAGAGTACATGTTTGTGTTTTCATTTGCTCAATTTTTGCTATGTTGCAGTCTAGAATAATAGACATCAGGGTATACTGGTCATATTTTAAGACAACTTTTCAAGTTTTTATGAAGTCACATCTCATTTTAATTTTATTGTAGTTGACCACTAAGCATTGGCTCATTAAGCATTTTAATTTCTGTGTCAGCATTCCCAATATTTCCACTATCTTCAAATTAACCCCCTACTGGCAACTGAAGTGGGATTTTTTTCCTTAAAACCTGGAATGTTTCTTTTTCTTTTCCCTCCACTAAATCCATCCTAACTAATCCCTTTACCCTGGAGTTTCATTTACCAGAAACAACAAGAGTGGAAGAAAGAAAAGAAAAGAAAAGAAAAGAAAAGAAAAGAAAAGAAAAGAAAAGAAAAGAAAAGAAAAGAAAAGAAAGAAAAGAAAAGAGAAGAGAAGAGAAGAGAAGAGAAGAGAAGAGAAGAGAAGAGAAGAGAAGAAAAGAGAAAAGAAAAGAAAAAAGAAAAGAAAGAAATGGAAAGGAAAGAAAAGAAAAAGGAAGGGAGGGGGAGGAAGGAAGAAAAGTGAAAAAAAAAGTGGTAGGTGAGGGACAGAAGTAGAGAGGGAAATGAGAAAGAAAAGAAGGAGAATGTACCAAGAAAAGGGGGTGTTAGGAAAAGCATTCTTCATCAGCTCATTCTTTGTAACAAGTAACATCCTTCATAAGCTTCTGTTAACTTTCACCCATTCAAAAGGTATCCAAACTCTTCAGTCTGGGTCACCAAACCCTGATGTCAGACTCTGTCCCATCCTCCTTCCTAACCTCCTGTCTTCCCTGTCACGCCCTGATGGTGTCTGCACCCCGTCCATGCTGTTCCCTGTGTAGCCCATGCTGTCCACCTGATGATCTTCTGCCCAAATTCAATATCCAACTCTAAAGTCACCTCCTTCCTGTGAAGCTTTTGCTAATTCTCTCAGGCAGAGCAGTCTTTTGCTCCTCCTCACTCCCATAACCTCCATCATCTGACATGAGAAACATGACTGTGTGCTGGCTTTTGAGCCTCCCACAAACTCTCTATTGATTTATTTGGTATCCCTAGCATCTGACGGAGCAAATGCTCAATGACTATTTGGAGACAATTAATTAATTGAACTGTGGCAGGAATTTTGATGCAGACCCTTCCTCACAGCCTTCTGCCCTGCATTCCACCAAAATATTGGATATACCATTCTCCATTTGCCCTTTTTACTCCTTCTCCTTCCTGCTATATGTCCTGGGAGGCTGCTCCGTGACTATCTCACTTGAGCTCCCTCACCTCAGGCTTCCATCTGAGTTTGGCCACTGGGAGACACCAACAGAGATGGGAGGGCAGGAAACAGAAGTGAGAGTATTGATTCTCCCAACTCCTTCCCCCACCAACTTGGTGTTCCTCTACCTAAGCCCTCAACCACGGCTAGAGTTCTTACAAGGTTCTAGTGACTACTCTCTACCCTTACCCCTTCAGATTTTCCCAGTGTTGCCAATTTCTGAGTACTTCGCATCCAGTGCTGGGTCCTTTATCTGTGCCCACACCTTATAAATAGTACTTTTGTTAACCTCTCTCCCATTACCCCCTGAGTGTGCTAGAAGCCTAATATACCCACTCCTCCAGGTCTCTATAGAAGAGACATTCACTGCCATGCTTCCACATCATCAGCCCTGCCCTAACCTCTTAGCCCTTTTCCATTCATTTTCCCTTCCAGCCTTCTCTACCACTGTCCTTACATGACTGTTTCCTTTTTCTCTCTCAATGCCTTATAACATCAAAATTGCATCACTTGAAAACACCTGTCATTTTGCTTTTTATCGCTTATTTTCCTTGTGCTGAGTTTCCATAAAAATATAATGTGTACTTAAATTAAGGTCATATTTCCATTACCCAAATAAAGCATATTTGAGGCAATTAATTGTATAACTCAAGATACTCATCACCATACTCTCTTTAAAAATTGCTTTAGTTTCCACTTTTTCTGATAATTGGTTTAAGAAAAAACTCTTTTACTTCTATTACATTTTCACTTGAGTCCACAGAAGAGGTTCCTACCCCCCCAAACTTACTTCTCTGGAGAAGTTTTATAATGCATATTTTCTACCTAGATCTCTACCATTTACTCTACTCTCCCCAAAAGGGAGTGAGGACAGAATTGGAGGTCAGATTTTATATTTATGGGGCAAGAGTCACTAACAGGCTCTGCCTTTATTCTCTGACCTGCCCACACACATACCAGGCTTCTTTTCTCTGTATGGTTATTGACCAGGCTAGGCCTCTCTTCTTGGGAAAGAAGCCCACCCTTCCTCTCCATATTCCACGGACAACCAGGTGTTGGAGGGAAGGCCTAAAGCCTATGTCTCTGGTTAAACAAGCTGATTTCAAGTCTTCTGTGCAGGCAGAAATGAGTCCTAAGGTTGAGATGTGGTATGGGAGTAGCAGGCACCATTTTGGCCACAAGTCCACACTAAATGCTTTCCAGTCCAGTTCTTAACAGACAGCTGTGTGTCTGAGGAAGTTATTTGATGTTTACCCAGCTGTTAATAAAACTAATTATTTGATCCACATTTAGCTAGTCATTCTGTGAATCTTGGACTTGCAAACTCTAAGACAGGCCAAAGTCTGACTTAGAACTCAAGGAAGCAAAAGTTCTATTTAGAAAAAAGAAATTCAGTTATAACCTCTTGGATATTTTAGCAAAAATAAACAAATACATATAGTAAGTATATATTTTAAATAAGAGTTAGCAGAGATTATTTTCCTCTCATGACTGTTCCCTACTTCTAGACAGAACCCCAGATTTTTACTTGGGACTTGGCCACTCAGGAGAAGCCTATATATTTACCCAGCCTTCTTTGCTATGATTATTAGCAGTGATGAGGGTAACTTTTGAAAAATGGTCTTAAAGGAAAAGGGAATATCTTTCTCATGCACCTCCCTCTTTCCTGTTGGCCAGAATTTGGACATGATGTGTAATGTTCAATTAGCCATTTCAGGTCATGCCCCAGTGATGGTAGAGCAAAAAAGTCACACCCTAGTCCAAGCCATCACAATGTCTGAATTCCTAAAAGCACTTGACAGCTCTTCCTGCTTCCGTTCTTGTCTCTCTCAAATCTATTCTACACCAATAACCAAACTGATCTTTAAAAAAAATCAGATAAAATAAAAATCTTGCCCAAAGCCCTTCAATTATTTCCCATTGCTCTTATAATAAAGCCCAAACTTCTTTTTTTAATTTTTTTAAAAGATTTTATTTATTTTATTTTATTTTATTTTTTATTTTTTTAAATGATTTTTTATTATATTGTGTTAATCACCATACAGTACATCCCCGGATTCCGATGTAAAGTTTGATGCTTCATTAGTTGCGTATAACACCCAGTGCACCATGCAATACGTGCCCTCCTTACTACCCATCACCGGTCTATCCCAATCCCCCACCCCTCTCCTCTCTGAGGCCCTCAGTTTGTTTCTCATAGTCCATAGTCTCTCATGTTTCATTCCCCCTTCTGATTACCCCCCCTTCTTTATCCCTTTCTTCCCCTACCGATCATCCTAGTTCTTACGTTCCATAGATGAGAGAAATCATATGATAATTGTCTTTCTCTGCTTGACTTATTTCACTTAGCATTATCTCCTCCAGTGCCGTCCATGTTGCTGCAAATGTTGAGAATTCGTTCTTACTGATAGCTGAGTAATATTCCATTGTATATATGGACCACAGCTTCTTAATCCATTCATCTGTTGAAGGGCATCTCGGCTCCTTCCACGATTTAGCTATTGTGGACAATGCTGCTATGAACATTGGGGTGCATATGGCCCTTCTCTTCACTACGTCTGTATCTTTGGGGTAAACACTCAGTAGTGCAATAAAGCCCAAACTTCTTGCTGCAGGAAACTTGTGATTTGGCATCTGACATCTTTCCTTTCACTCACCTGACCCAGCCAAGCCCTTTTTGCCCTCCAAGCTTTATGCCTATTGCTCCATATGTTTTGCCCAAGTCCTTCCAGGTTTTTCTCATGCTTCAGTCTTAGTTCAAATGTCTCCTATCCAAACAGACCTTCCTTGATTTCCTTCCTACAGTGGTCTCCCCACCCTCATTAGTACCTCATCACCCTACTTATTTCCTTCATTACACCTGATCATAGCCTGTGTTAATTTGTGTATACCATTTCCCCTACTAAAATGCAGATTCCACAGGGGTCTTCTTTGTGTTGTTTACAACTATAACATGACCTTCTAGCACATGGTAGAGGTTCAATAAATATTCATTGAAAGAAAAATTAATATATCCACCAATCAATCAAGGACCCTTTTCATTATTTTTCTCCATACACTGTGATTTTGAAAGATTTTCCTATAAAACTATTTAAGTAAAAATTCACCCATTTCCCATTTTCTTTATTACTCAAAGATCTATTCATTTGCTAAAGTCTGATCAGCATGAGATACCTGTTGTTACCAAGCTGAGGTGATAAAATTCCAGTTCAAATCAACTAAGTGCCATTTTAGCTGTAGCTGTGCAGGCTCATTGTAGGGAAGCATACAACTGCCACTAAGCTTTTTGAAATGCTGAAAATGGCCATGAAAATTTCATAACTACCTTGGCAAACACTTCGATCTGTCATTAAAGAAGAATAAAAATTACATTTCTAATCAAAGACCAAAGTCAGAGATTTTAAAATTATTTGCCTCTTTTTGTTTATCTTCATCTGTAAAATGGATATTCTAGACAGGGCTGAGAGTGCTTCTATCTCCCTTAAATGGACTGTGTTTCTCCCTGCTACCATCACTGAGTCTGACTGCACATGACTGAGAGGGTAAAATGGGATATTACTGAGATGCAAAGGGGCTGAGGGACTCTTAGACACAGTAAATCTCATTCATGGTCCAAGAAGCTTATGATTCCATTCCAGCTGCCTTTTTTTTGGACTTCCCACTGTTTGTATATCAAAATACTGTGGGTTAGCATAAAACTTGCCTTGTGTATTCAAAACACTATGAATCCTGCATCCATTTCTCTCAGTTTCTGGTTTGACAAAGAGTCCCTAAAGAGCCAAGACACCCCCGACAAGACTAGCAATGAGCCACCTGAAGCACAACTCAGAGGAAGACCCTAAGAATCCTGGTAAATTTAAGTCTTCTTGTAAGACACTCATATACATCTGAGGACAGGTTTGCAGAGAGAAGACAATTTAAGACCTGAGTCACACACATCTTCACCATCAATGCCTGCCAAAAAGGTTTTTGTTCTTGTTTCTCTCTACAAAAAACCTTGTCCATTGATTGTCGAACCTAATAGTGGAGGAGGTTAGTGGGGTGGGTTCCTCATGCTGTTCAATAGCATCATTGGTTTTGTCCAGTGAAAGATCAGCTTGAAGCTATGCTCTTTCCTCAGGGGGTAGTGTTTGCCTGTGAACTTCCCCAGTAATGCCAGCCTTAGCAACAGCAGACATCACTATGATAACTTCCTGCCACCCGGTCTTGGGATGGATTTATTGTTGTTACAGAACCAGGTCCAGGAACCCATAATGATTACAGCCATTTAACTTTGTCATTTCAGATGTGACTACTTTTCTGGTATTAAAACCACTAGCTGCTCTTGGCAAAACATGAGTATATAATCAGAAATTAGCTAAAAATAAGGAGGTTGGAGCTAGAAGTCAATGTCGAGCACAGACCTTCCCCTCCTCACACTGTCCTGAGCTGTCATGCTCCTCTCAGCTTCCCAAAAATGAATAAGGAGAGGAAAAGGAGAAAGGAAAAGTAGAGCCAAAGAGTGGAATAATAATGAAGAGTGATGACTATCCTCAGTTTGCTTCTAAAAACGTGAGGAAGTACTATTCTTCTCCCCAACCAAGACCTACTCAAACAATCCTGCCTGCACAATGGACAGATAGCAATATTCCCACTTGTAGAAGTTAGGGCCAAGTGTGAAATTCAGTTCCTGGCTTTCTTCTCAGTTCAATTCCCACAGTTGACTCAAAGGGACACAAACTTTTGTGTGTTGCTACACAGCAGAGCTTAGCGAAAGAAAAGGAGAGGAAGTCTATTGAAACAGGAAATTGTGGAGGCCATGAAGAAAGAGAAAGAAAGAGACAAGGAGAGAGATTTCACTGTACTCTATTTTTATCCTTCTCCCAACATCAGCTCATTCAGAGTAAGCAAACTCTATCTACACTCCCACACTGAAAGGGCCTGTGGTTAATTAACATAGCTGAGTATAGCATGATGTTGGTACTTTTAAGGTCACAAGTTTAATTTCATTATGGGCCAGGATGCAGACTGTACCCCTCACCAGAACCTTCCTCCTCACAAATACAGAGCACAGATAACAAAGCCAACCGGAGAAGGGAGAGACAAGGTCAATTCATTCTCACTCCTAGATAAATAATTCAAAGATGGCTTGCTACTGATGTGAATTTGAAATTTCAGAGGCAAATATGAAGAGCTAGTCATAGGAGGCACACTTTTTTCAAAACATAAAGAGTACATTTTTGTACATGTATATACCTGAAAGTATAAACATATATTATACTTACAAAGTCAATTCTTGGTTTCAGGTAATCCATTTGGATATTCTACTGAATTGTAATAGGGTACATTTTTTCACCACTTTTGCAAAGGTATCGTATGAGTCAGGGAAGTGGCACACTCAAATAAGGTAACTCCAGGAGGGTTCATAAAGGGACTGTTTTCAAGGCAGGGGCAGTATTTAGGCAATGGCAGTGTAAAGCCAAAATCCAGTAAAAGTCAGAAGCAAACAGTTGCCACCTCTGGGCCCTAAGGGCTAGAGAAGGGAGCAGTTACAGAAAGCAGAAGGCATCATGAATGAAAGTCATCTTGAGAAAAGCAATCATTTCCCTGGGGAGACACAGCCAACCCCTGGTAACTCCACAGAAAGGGATTCAAAAGAATTATACCCTGACCTCCTGCTGGCTCTCTCCTTGACCAAACTCACTGAAAATCAAGGAGTAAAAGAACATGTTGATGTTGTCTGGACAGAATTGTCTCCCAACACAGTGAACAGAAGGAAAAGAGAGAAAGATGGTGGATACGAGGGGCAAGCAGACACAATCCATCTCAAGTATCATTCATCACTGATCATTAGACACTTTAAATAAATTTAGGTACAACTGTGCAGATTTCCACTTTCCTATGTTATATTATTTTTTCATAACTTGATGATTTCAAATACTTTTGGCAGAACATCTACACTAAGACATTTTGGTTTGGCTATTGGAAATTCAACCCCTAAAACTAACCAATTCAGTTAAACTTTCTTTGGAAAAAGGGGTAATGCTCTGTTTGAAAAAGAACAGTAATGATGTTAATCAAATTGGTAATGACATTCTAACCTGTTTATTTAAATGAAAGACAAGCAATCTGTGAACATGAAAAAAATTTACATATAAACAGCCATAATTATACCCTATAAGATTAATAAACTTTTTTTATGGCTGCTAATTACATTTTACAATGAGAAAGCATAGTAGCTCCTAAGGGAAAGAGTTGTTATAATCTATCAAGTCACTAGTAGTGTGGGAATTTTAAAGCCTAACCACCCTGCATATATTCATCCAAAAGTCCTAATAGTAAGTTGGATTTAAAACCTTCGCTTTTTAAGGAAGGGACTTTAATATTCCAACTAGTTCTATAGTTCTTCTAATTTATGGCTTCTCCTGACCTTCAATTTTTCCTTATTCAAAAAACAAGTGAACACTATTTTTTTTTCTAATTTCCATACATTTCAGTACACTGTAATTTCTAGAAAATGATAACCAGCAAACTAAAAAGGTTAATTCAATACACACACTTTTTCTGATTAGTGGTTAAATTAAATATAATGCCTTTTTAACGGTTACTTTTTGATTAGTCCATTCAACAAATTAGCTCCCACTATGTTCCAGACACTATGGCAGGCTCTGGATATAGGGCAGCAAACAACACATGGTCCTTCCACCCCCACGAAGCATATGGTCAGATGAAAAAGACAGGCATTAAAGAAACAATCACCTAAATAAACATTTAACAGCAATTGTAATAAGCACTGGGAAAGAGAAGCGTAGGCTGAAAAGAGTAACAGGGTAACTCATCGGCTCTGAGGGGGACTGGGAAGACTTCCCTGAGGAAATGACATTAAGCTGACACATGAAAAGTGAGGGGAAAAAGGAAAGGAACACTGAACACCAGCCACAGATTGTCTCTCACTTCAGCATTCCTTCAGATGTGTAAACCACCCAATTTGTACAAGTGAGGAGGAGGGCCAGTCGACTGACAGGTACTTAATTTTAGAAACTTGCCACAGGCTGCATAAAATTATAACAAAGACCACCACTCCCCATGCTTTTTACACATACTATTTTCAACCAGTATATGCATAATCTGGGTTCTCATATCAGAACTATTTAAGAAAATAACTATGTAATTATCGGCAAGAAACTGTGTTATGCTCTCATAGATCCTGAGGTTTATAAGGGTCAGGAGTGAATGAACAAATGAACGGATAGATGGGAAATGAAGGAATGGATAAATCCAGCAGAAACTAAGCCCATAGGGGGAAAAAAACAACTTTAAGACAAGGGCACAGGGGGAACAAAAGCATACTTTGTATTACTTATAAGCTCTGATATTTGCTTCCTTTAGGAAAGTAAAAAAGTGATTGAAAAGTAAAAGAAACACTTCATTTTCACTCAGGCAGTGAAGGCTTGCGATAGGATTTCAAAAGACATGAGAAGCAGGTTAGAAATAACCCAGGAGGAGAATAATTTGGGTTTTTTCCCCCTTACAAGATAATATACATTTCAGCACCTCTCAGGAGGAGGAAAGAGAAATAAATGAATCTGTCCACCTCTGAAAACTCTGCTCAGTGACCCAGCATCCCAGAGAGACAAGGAGAATGTCATCCCCTGATTTCATTATTTCTAACTACCACTGCCATGATTCCACTGTATTCCAGAGTAAAATGTACCTTCTCGAAAAAGTTTTCATGCACCTTGGGATTTTGAAATGAAATCTATCTCTAAGTATTCTTTTAAACAAAAGGTGGGGAACACTTCTCAATGAGATCCTTAGGACAATAAAAATTTTCTGTAAAGAGGTTTTTTTTTTTTTTTTACATGAGTACAAAAAACTGACCAATTATGATTTGTTACATTAGAAAAACCAAAATGATGCTGTGGCACGTTCTTAGCATCATTTGCTAAATCACTTAAAAATTTAACTCTCCCACCCATTCATTCCCATCACTGCTGACTTAAAACTATCACCTAGCATTTAATTTTCCTCTTCTGCTGATTTCTTTGCTGTGCAATCACCGCTGTGGTTGAATTTTTCCCCCAAGCATGTCAGCAGTAACACATTAAAAAAATAAATAGTAATTATAACCAAGGAATTGAAGTCAATAAACCTTAAGCTGGCAAATAGGCCATTTAGACTCGCATTTTATCACTCAATAATAAAGGATTTGAATCTGGAAAATAAGGTAGAATGTTGATAAGGACATTTGTCTGTGTCAATAAGCTTCCCACTTGACAATTTCTTGGAATTTCAGTGATTACCCACATTCACTTATATCCTGGTTTTCAGCTGATTATTTATCCCCCAGCTGGCATTCAGGTACTGATTCTGAACACCAAAACCAAATACCACTGGAAATTTTCATTTCCTTTATGTTGTCTAAGCTAGTGAACTCAGTATGTTAGAAGGGAGTGCATATGAGGCTAAAGGTTTTAGTTACAGCTCCATTTACATAGGAAAAAACCCCACCACATTCCAAAGACCAAATAGTTGATTTCAAAAATGGCCATCATTGGATAATAGCAAAAGTAGATGAAAGAATGCAAATGAGTCATATTCTATTATCCTACTACACACTGAAGAATGTGCCAAGCACATGTTCCTCTGCCAAACAATATCATTATCATCTTAGTATCCAAAGGGCAGCACATTAAGTTTCTCCAAAGTGGACTAATTAGCCCTTTTATTACCATCTCTGCCCCATCCACAGGGGAGAGCTAGCTTACTGCTCCTGATAAACATCCTGTATGTGTCATATCCCATCTGCTCACCTAACTAATGAAACTCTGTGTGTGCACGTGTATGTATGTGTCCATACCTATACATATGTATGTGTGTTTGGTTGGTTTCGCCAACATTTATTTAGCATGTTGTATTGGCCAAGAACTTGCTAAGTGCTCTATCACAATTTTATGGATGAGAAAACTGAGACCTGGAGAAGTTTAATAACTTGCTTGAAGCTAAATAATTTGTCGATGGTAGAATGGAATTCAAACACAGGCAGTGTGAATCTTGACTCATCTCTTAAACACCTCTACCCCCTACTATCTCAGGTCTATTTTAAAATGTTCATTCTTCAGTAGCTTTGCCTCCCATGAGTGCTCACTTTCCTAAAAATGCAACCACAGTTTCCTGTTCTCACCTCTTCTAGTCACATACACAACTCTCTCAGGGTCTCAGGTCATGATTCTGCTAGAGCTTGGACACTACCATCACCACGTAGGTCTTCATAGTGAAAAGGAAATACAAACATTTCCTATAAGCAAATATCATCTCCCTCCCTTGGTTTCTATCAATTGCTATAGTCCCTTATGTGGAGGGAGACTTCCTAGCCCAGTTGGGTACCAGCAAATTGGTCAGAGAGAGTGTAGGCACATGTAAAGTTTAAGCAGTTTGGGCAGCAATCATCTAGGTTCACAAGGGCATTCAGGAGCCAAGGGGATAGTTGAGGTCCAAAGACCAGATAAAGCATGGCAAAAACAAGGGGTGATTAGCAGAGGCGGAAATCAGGAAAGGTAGAAGACTGAAGGGTATTCCAGGCAGAGGGGACAGTATTTGATGGAAACCAACAATGAAAGAATATGCTTATGAAAAGCAAGCAATTCAGTGGTCTTTGTACAAAGTGTTCCTGAAACCAGTTCAGTCTGGTTTTCTGTTTGGTTTTGGTTTTCATTTCAACAAGCACTTGTTAATCACTTACTATATGCCAATAATCTTACTTGGCTTCTATGAAAAATCACTCTCCCAATTTTCCTCGTAAATCTCTATCTCCTTTGTTGGCTATTATTCCTGTGTTTCTTCCTTTAACTGTTAGTCTTCTTTAGGATATGATCTATGTTCTCTTTTCTTTTCACTTCACATCCACTCCAAATCTATCCACCCAGTATAAATCTTTTTTTCTGACCTCTACACCCATGCTCTTGAAATATCTTGAGTGCCCAACTGGTATGTTGAAGCATGTCCAAAACTTATTACATCTTTACCAGCATAAACTGGAAGCCAACTGGTATACCAAAAGTCTCAAACCACATCAAGCTAATCAGTCTGATTCCAAATTTATGTAAGTGCTACATACTTTATTGTGTGTAACAATTTCTAACTGCACAGTACTGAGTGTTTTCCTTCTACAGCATAAAATGCATGACTTTGATCTATCTTGTCTGGCCCTCATCCTTCCTGTGTTTTCTAGTGGTCAGGTTAGCCACCATAAATGAAGACTTTAAAAAAAAATAAATTTAATTCCTAGTTTCTCTGAGAGGAGAGAAATATGCTTTGATATGTGCTTGGTATGAAAGATATAGTCACATTCCAAAAGACTGATTTACTAGCATTGACTACAATATCTGTAGTCAATGAAGTTTTCTCTATAATCTTGCTGCTCAGTGTTGTCAGCAAACCCACAGCACCAGGACCACCTGGGAGCTGCTTAGCAATGCAGAACCTCAGGCCCCACCCCAGACTTACTGAATGAGAATCTGTATTTTAACAAGATCTCCAGGTGGTTCCTGTGCACAATAAAGTTGGAGAAGCACTGCTCTAATCTAAAAACATTGAATGTGTACTCAGGAGCCCTGTATTTTCTTTTGAAAATTTTGATATCGTACTCAAAGGGATTTAAATGCATTCATTGCAAGGATTATTTTGGTGGATCTTGATGTTATCATCATGAGGAGATATAAAAGCTACCACTAAGCCCAATTTATGAAGAAGTTGGTATCTTAAATGTGATGTTCACTTCCACTAAGGTGAACAACATCTCCTAACAAGCCAGAAATTTCTTTTCAAAAATATCCCACTACTCACAAATTGTAATCATATTTTAAGAGTACTGTGTTTCAGTACTTGCAACAAATGCTGGCATGAAGTTTATTTTTAGGTTCATGGTTAATCTATAGACCAGTGAATACATCATGTCGAGCGTTGAGTGTAAGAAGTTTTTAAAACATGTTGCTTACTTATTTGAAAATAACAGATGCGTTTTTGAAAAACAAAAGTTTGACAAAGGCTGCATGATTGAAAGATAAATTTAAGATGCAATGTACCTTGTCATCAATAAACTTCCCTTAGCATTCATATGCAGCAGGATAATTTAGTGACATACTCATTTTTATATGACTCTTATCCTCTAGAAGAACCATGAAAGAATTTTTTTTCCTTTTTTCCTCCTTTTTTTCTGCTTTTGTGCCCTCCACAAGAGCGGTCAAGCCTATGTTCCCTAGAGAATAAACAGGCTTTGTTTTCAGAAGCCTTAGCTTACAGAAGCTGTATATCTGAATTCTCTAGAGAAGGAGGGTCACCCAAGGTTTGAAGAGAAGGAATTAGAGATGGAGGGAGAGAGTAGTGCAGTGCTTCATCAGTGACTGGGCAGGATGGAGATCTTCATTTTGCTCCTTCCAATGTATGAGAACCCAGGAACCTCATCAAAGAAGCTCTTTACCTGTGTTTGCCATGGAAGGAACAGAGTCACTGCCTTTTAATAGCCCGTGGGCTATTAACAGCATCTCCATAGTGAACATCTCTGCAGCACTTGAAACTGAAGTACAGGCCCCAAATATGACGATTGAATTTCTTGACATTCTAGTCGATGTGGATCAGTGCTAGAGTTACCTGGTATAGAAGAAAAAAGTTGCTTGCCCTTGAGTTTTAAAGAACAACTGTATTCCTTACAACTACTACCCTATCAGAGGGTAGGCTTGTGAGCTAAGACTCTAGAATACACTTACTCTTTAGCAGATTCTAGGAAAGTACTTTGTACACAGTAGATGATCCATGTATGTTATTTATTAACTGCCAAGTAGTGACAGTAAAACAACTCAGGATTCCTGACTTTCAATATCTGCAGGCTACCTGGTAACATTGCTTCTCAGAAGCATTCCACATTTTTGGTGCTTAAATGAAAATATACTTTTATTTTTTTATGAAGAGCTAACTCCTTTTTCATAGACCATAACTTAGATATATGAAGACATTTATTGTCTTTCCAATTCTCTCTAATTTTCTAAATAATCTAAATATGTAAATGTTTTCATAATGGTTTGCCAGAAACTGTATGTAAATATCATTGGGCTCTTTTTTAAAAAAGGAAGCAAAAAGGAAAGAAAATAAAACCTTTCAGGCACTTCTGTCTTGAAAAATAATATTATTTCAACCTCAAACTTGATGAGACTTATATATTGCTTTTTAGATGCCCTTTATTTTTTTTAATTCTAAGGAATGAAATTTGAGAAAGTTTAAAGCAGTTTCTAATGTCATTTAAGAATATAATCTACCTTAGGGTACCTGAGTGGCTCAGTCATTTAAGCATCTGCCTTTGGCTCAGGTCATGATCTCGGGGTCCTGGTATCAAGCCCTGGGTAGGGCTCCCTGCTCAGCGGGGAGTCTGCTTCTCCCTCTTCATCTCCTTCTGTGCTCTCCCTCTCTTGCCTTCTCTCAAATAAATAATTAAAACCTTTTAAAAAAAGAATATAATCTACCTTAAATTAGGACTGGGAATACTGAAAATGTAGACTTTTTTTCCTTCTTAAATAGAGTGGGACAAGTCAGATTCAAGGTGGCTTTTTTTTTTTTTTTTTTTGAGCAGGACAAATACAAAGGAAGAGGAAGAATCAGAAAGATTGAAAGATGGGAGAAAAACATTTTTCAATAAGTAATGAAGACACTATTTTCTGCAGAGGGGTCAAGAAGAGTAAGAAGGTTAAATACTAGGGCACCTGAGTGACTCAGTTGCTTGAGTGTCAGACTCTTGGTTTTGGCTAAGGTCATGATCTCAGGGTCCTGGGATCCAGCACTGCTTTGGGCTCCCTGCTCAGAGGGGAATCTGCTGGAGATTCTCGCTCCCTTTCTGTCTCCCTCTGCCCCTCCCCTCACTTGCGTGCTCACGCTCTCTCGTGCACGCACTCTCTCTCTAAAATAAATAAATAAATCTTTTTTTTTTAAAGAAGAAGGTTAAATACTGGATGAGAAACCATAACTAAAGTAATAAGGCTAGAGATTGAGAAGAAGAGGATTAGTGGAGATAGCAGTGAGGCTTGAGGACTGAACATCAGAAACAGGGAAAGAAACCTGAAAAGAGGAAAGAGAGAAGTGGGAGCCTTTAGCAAGGGAAGGAACAAAGAAGCCACTGTTTTCACTCCAATCTTCCATCCTTGCTAAGAGGCTACCATTGACCTAATAATCTCGCGGTCATCTTTCTGGACTGGTATAGACTTGGTTCAGGGTAGTCTCATTGTATCCAATCATTCTCCTGGGTTACTGAGTCCCATCATGACTAACCATCAGGGAGATATAATCAACACATCTGGACTTACGCAAACTTAACTGCATTATTCCGCTCACAGTTTCCAATTAAACATTACCAAATTTTCTTCAAAAGTCCTTCTGTTCTATGTCAATATGGGTCAAGTATTCTTCAAAAAATTTTTAGAATGCATATTTTTCTTTCTTATAAGTAATAAAAGCCATCAGTTAAAGATAAGCTCTCAATTTCCCACCACCAAACTGACAAACCTGACTTCCTGGGCATCCAATTCCCTCTCCCTTCCTTCTGTTACAAGATGATATATCACTTTTTCTATCTAATATCAAGCTTCAACTCGTGCTCTGAATTGTACATGCAACAGGCTTTCTGCTCTTAACACTATAGAATATCTAAATCTCTAAATCATTAACTTTACACTCTCAACTGGGTCCTTCCCACCTACATTTGTATTTACTCAAGCCTTTCCTATTTAAAAAGAAAACATTTTTTAAAAAGAAAAAAAAAATGTAACCATTTCTAAAGCTCTCATCCAGCTATAGTTCTCAAGCTAACTTTTGTCTCCCTTTACAACTAAACTGTTAAAAATTATCTAAACTTACCCTCTTCATTGTCTTACCTCCCATTCTCTTCTCAATATTAAATCTGGCTTCTGTCCCAGTGTTCCACTGAAATTGCTGTGGATAAGGTCACTAAAACTTTTCATGTCACAAAATCCAATGGCCAATTTTCAGTCCTCATTTCACTTGAACCAGCATCATTAAAATTTTGACAATACCCTCTCTGGCTTCTGCACATGCTATCCCAGTTTTCTCCTAACTCTCTAGATGTTCCTTCTTTGTTACCTCCTCTAATTCATCTTTCTCTGCCTGGAATTTAAAAGCAAAGTTCCTTAAAGCCTGACCCAAAGCCCAATTTTCTTCACATACTTGCATTCTTACAAGGTGATAACATCCAATCACGCTAATGACTTCGATTACCATCCGTTTTATTACAATCCCCAAATTTATTTCATCAGCCCCAGATTTCTTCTCTAAAATGCAAATTTAACACCAACTGGATTATGGACCTCCATTTAGAAGCTTCAAACTTACCTTAAATTCAATATAATCAAAACTGAATGTACAGACTCATGCATCTGACCATGATGGAATAACTGGGACCAGCTGTACCCCACTACCACTGTAAACTACTCAAAAACTGGACAAAATATATGAAATACCTAATTTTAGATAATAGGCAATTCAGCACTATAATCTCTGAGAAAGGGAAACAAATGAGTTGAGACCTATGATAGTCCTGGCTTTCTGTCAGGAGTCACCTTCTGGACTATGGAATAGGAAGGGACGTGTCAGGCAGGACAAGGTAACCCCACTGAATTGAGAAAACAGAGTTCAAAGAAGCTAAAGTGACAGAAATTTGTAAGTCAAAGAACCAGAGAAGTGGAAGCATAGCTTCCAGAAATCTGCATAGGCTTCCCCTTGACTCTTTTGCTAAGTACTGGGTACACTGTACACTTTAAATACATTACAATTTTATTTGTCAATGGTACTGCAATAAAGCTAGAGAAAAACTCACTTCAATACAAAAACACAGAGAAGTTAAAAGTAAAAAAGAAAATATTAAAAATATATGCCATAGAAACACTAACCGTAAGAAAGCTAAAATAGCAATAATTAGACAAAGAAGACCAGAACAAGGAATACTTTCTGATAAAGAAGGACATTTCATAATGATACAGACATAATAAAAAAAAAAATAACAGTCCTGCATTTATATGAAACTAAGTATAGATTATAAAATGTATAAAGCAAAACCTGACAGACCTCAAAGGAGAAGTATATAATCTAAAATTATAACCGGAGATTTTATCACTCCTCTTTCAGGAATTGATAGAACAAGAAGACAGAAAATCTGTTAAAATACAGAAGATTTGATTAATACTATCAACCAAGCTGACTTAATACACATTTATAAAATACTCTGCCCAACAAATAACTCAATATATATTCTTTTGAAGTATGCCTGAAGGACTAAGATAGACCATACGCTGGGCCACAAAACATGTTTCAAAATTTTTTAAAGGGCTGACATTATATCAAGTCTGTTGTGTGACCATGATGATATTAAATTAGAAATAAATAATGGACAAATATCTGGTAAGTCCCTCAAATAACTGGATACATAAGCATATACTTATAAAGAACTCACAGGTCAAAGAAGAAATCTAAACAAAAAATAGAAAACATTTCGAATTGAATAAAAATAATAACACAAAGATCATAATTTGGGAAATGCAGATATAACAGTCCTTATGAGAAAGGTATAGTTTTAAATGATTTAAAAATTAGAAAAAAAATAATAAAGGTCCTAAATCAATTAACCGAGTTTTGGCCTTAAGTTGCCAGAAAAAAGAAAAGAAACTTAAAACCAAAGTAAGAAGGAAAGAAATAACAAAGATATAAACATAAATCATATCTTTGGTATAAAAATAGAAAGCAAATAATAAATATAATCAATAAAATAAAAACCTACTTCTTTTTAAATCCCCCCCAAATTGATAAACTCTAGCTACACTAATGAAGAAAAAAAAACATCAATTATCAGTATCAGGAATAACTAAGAGAACGTCACTATAGATTCTACAGACATAGTAAGGATAATAAAGAAATATTATGAACCACCTCATACAAATAAGTTCAATAATTATTTTTTTAAAGATTTTATTTATTTATTTGAGAGAGAGATCACAAGCAGGGAGAGCAGCAGGCAGAGGGAGAGAGAGAACCAGACTCCCTGTGGAGCACGAAGCCTGATTCGAGGCTCAATCCCAGGAACCCCGAGATCATGACCTGAGCTGAAGGCAGTCGCTTAACCAACTGAGTCACCCAGGCACCCCTAAATTCAACAATTTAGATGAAATGGACAAATTCATAAATTGAGGACACAAATTATTTTTTTAATAGAAAACCTGAATAGCATCATATATATTAAAGAAATTGGGTGTGTAATTAAAAGCTTTGCTATAAAAAAAACTTCAGACCCAGATGGCTTCATCAGTAAATTCTTTTAGACATTTAAGGAAGAAATAAAACAATTCTACACACAAACTCTTTCAAAAAATGGAGAGAGATGGCACTGATTTTATGAGGACAGCATTATCTTGACACCAAAACCAAAGACATCAAGAAAACTACAACTACTGTCTAATATTATTTATAAATATTGATGTAAAATTATTTAACAAAATATTAGCAAATCAAATCCAGGAATATGTAAAAAGAATAATAAACAATGACCAACAAGGTTTATCCCAGGAATGCAATCAATTTACCATATTAACAGAATAAATTAAAAAACCATAAATCTAAACCATACAATCATCTCAATTGATGTAGAGAAAGCATTTTTAAAAATTCAATACCTATTCAGGATATAAAGAAAAATATATATGTGATTAAATAATATATAATAAACTCCCATAAAATTATAACTAGACAGAAAACTTCTCTATTCAAAAAATACATCTAACATTATACCTAGTGCTGAGAGGCTCAAGGCTTTTCCTCTAAGAGTGTGTACAAAGCAAAGATGTCTATTTCACTACTTTATTCGACATTGTTAGAGTCTAACAAATATAATAGAACAAGCAAAGGATAGATGATAGATAGCACACAGATTGGAAAGGAAGAAGTAACACGTGTTTACTTGCAGACAACATAGTCATCTACACAGAAATACTAAAGAATCTACAACAAAGCTAGTAAAATGGATAGGTATATTGAGTAATATCACAGGATATAGTCATTATAGAAAAATAAATTACATTTCTATATACCACCAACAAACACGGAAAAATGAAATTTTTTTTAAAAAATCCTTTACAATAGCACTGAAAAACAAACACTTAGGGATAAATTTAACAAATATATACAAAAGATGAACACTGAAAACTACAAACATTGCTGAAGAAATTTAAAGAAGGTATAAGTAAATGAAGAAACATGATGTGTTCATTGACGAGAAGAAAATTTAATATTGTTGTGATATAAATTAATCCTAAATTGATGCAGAGATTCAATGCAATCCTAGGAGGCTTTTTTACAGAAGTTGACAAGCTGATTCTAAAATTTATATGGAAATGAAAAGAATCTACAAGAGTTAAAATAATCTTGAAAAATAAGAACATACTTGGGAGAATTTCAAGATTTACTATAAAACAGCAATGATCACCAAAGAAAATACTGGCATAATGATAAACATACAGAGGAATGGAATAAAATACAGAGTCCAGAAATAGTAGGTTGAGTTTCTTAAAAGGTGCCAAGACCGAAACGAGAAAGGAATATCTTCTCAACAAATGGTGACAGAACAACTGAATATCCCTACAGGAAAAAAATAAACCTCACTCTTAAACCATCCATAAAAATTAACTCAAAGTTGGTAATACACTTAAGTGATAAAAGTATAAAACTACTAGAATAAAACAACAGAAAATCTTCACGAAATTGGGTTAAGCAAAGATATTTAGATAAGACACAAAAAGCACAGTCCATTAAAAAAAAATTTATGTTAGACTTCATTATGGTCTGTGGTCTGAACGTTTGTGTCCTCCCAAATTTCATATGTTGAAATCTCAACCCCAACATGATAGTATTTAGGAGCTGGGGTCACTGGGAGGTTATTAGGTCACAGGGCAGAGCCCTCATAACTGGGATTATAAGAAAGACCACAGAGAATTAGCTCATCCTTTCTGTCATGTGATATTACATCTAGGAAGCAGTCCTCACCAAATACCAAATCGTCTAGCACCATGATCTTGGACTTCCCAGCCTCCATAACTGTATGAAATAAATGTTTGTTATTTATAAACTCAATTCATGGTATTTTTTTATAGCAGTCCAAATGGACTAAAACAGACTTCATCAAAATTCAAAATTTCCGCTCTTCACAAGGCATCATAAATAAAATTAAAAGGCAAGCCATATTGGGTGAAAATATTTGCATAGATACCTGACAGAAAACTTATACACAGAAATTTTAAAAACTCTTAAACTCAATAAGAACACCAACAGCCCTAATTTTGAAATGAAAAAGATTTGAAGAGAAATTCAGAAAAGATATTCAAATGGAAAACTCTTCAGGGAGATAAAAATAGAAATTACAACCAATGAGATACTACTACCTAACCACTAGAATGGCTAAAGTTAGAAATTGACAATACCAAGTATAGACAATGATGTGGAGCAATTAGAATTCTCATATGTTGCAAATGGGAGTGCAAAATGATAGAAGCATTCTTGACAATAATTTGGCAGTTTCTTTAATACATATACTATATATGTATATGTGAACATATGTGTATATGTATTATACTTAATAATATATTTATAAAAATTAAATATATGCACATACCATACAACTCAGCAATTCTGCTACTCAGTATATTTATCCAAGAGATATAAAAGCATATGTTTATTATGGAAGCACCTCAAGTGTCCATAAATATATGAATGGACAAAGAAGAGATGATACACACACACACACAGATCACAGACAAACACATTGAAATATTACTCAGCCATAAAAAAAGAATTAAATCTTGCCATTTGCAACAATGTGGATAGATTTAGAAAGTATAATGGTAAGTGAAATAAGTCAGAGAAAGACAAATACCATATAATTTCACTCATATGTAGAATTTAAGAAACAAAGAAAAAAAAGAGACAAATGAAAAAAAAAGACTCTTAATTATAGAGAACAAATTGATGGTGACTAGAGGGGAGGTAGGGGCAGGGGGAGGGGAATGGGTGAAATAGGTTAAGGGAATTAAGAGCACACTTATCTTGATGAGCACTGAGTAATGTACAGAATTGTTGAATACTATATGGTATACCTAAAACTAATATAACACTGTATTTTAATTATAGTGGAATTAAAAAATAAATAAACAAAAAAACATACATTCACACAAAGGCTTGGACACAAATGTTCATTGTAGCTTTATTTGTAATAGGCAAAAATTGAAAACAACCTAAATGCCCATCAATAGATGAATGGATAAACAAATTGTGGTAGAGCAATAGAATGGAATACAAGCCAGTGACACAAAGAAACAAACTACTCATACACATAATAATATGGATGAATCTCAAAACCCTTATATGGAACAAATGAAGCCAGACCCAAAAGACTGCATACACTATGGTTCCTCTTTTTGAAATTTTAGAAAGACATATCAAATCTCTAGTAAGAAAGCAGATCAGTGATTGGCTAGGGCCTGGGCAGAGTACAGGTACTGTTAAGGGCAGGAGGAAACTTTTTAGATGATGGAAAAATTCTCTATCTTGATTGTGGTGGTGATTAAACAGGTATATACATTTGTGTCAAAATTCATTAAATTATCCATCTAAAACAGGGTCATGTTATTATATGTAAAAAATTACTTAAAATAAGTGTATATTACTATATGTAAATTATTCTTTAATAAAGTTGATTTTTTTTTTAATCAATGCCCAGCTTCTCCTTCCACCCTAGCCCATACCCTTCAAAACCAAGTCCTTTCCAAGTTATCTGAAACCTTGGTATCATGCTTTCCCACTTCTATCTCCCTCAACATTCATATTCATATAATCATCATGTTATGTTTACTTTCAAAATATCTCAGGGTCTTGATACGTCTTATCTCCACTGGCACTTCTCCTCTACTTCATTATCTCTCACCGAGATCTATATGACATCTCAGCATTCACTCCTGTGTCCTTCCAGTGTATTTCCCATGCTCTAGTCAATACAGGTCTGATGATGGTAGCCCTTTAAAAAATTGTACAGTTCTTACCATGATCTAGAAGCCCCTGCGTGGCCTGGTCCCTGCATATCCCTCCAATATTTCAGTCATCCTGTAGGTCTCCACACTCTAGCCACGGTGGCTTTCCCTTCAGTTCTCAAAGAAACTGTAGCTCTTCCTTCTTTAAGGCCTTCTCACTTACTGTGTTCTATGCTCATATACCCCCATCACTTAAATCCTCCCTCATCCTTCACATCTCTGTTCAAACATCACTTCCTCAGGAAGTCTCCAATGGTCCCTCATAACACTCTGAGCTTCTCCTCCATAGTACCTACTTCTGTTGGAATTGTATTATTTGTATAATTTACTGTTTAATTTCTATATCTGCTGTAGAATTTAAGATTCACAAGAACAGTGGCCCCGTACATTTACCACCAAATCTCCAGTACCTAGTAATAAGAAGTTCAACAAACATGAATAAGTGAATGAATGTAGCCTACAATAAAGAAAAAGTAAGACCAAGTCAGCCCACAGTAAGATAAAACAAAGTGTCAATTATGACCTTCTCTGAGAATAAGTAGCTTCTTTAATCACTGACATTTTGATACTAAAACGAGTCCAGACGGACCCAGAAATCAAAGTAGAATAAACAAAACTATAAAAGGTGAATGTCATTTTATCTTTAAGGACTTATTCACTGTAGTCTCTATGTTTTAAAATCTAAAAGAGATAGACTCATTACCTGGGATGTGACAATGTGCATCAAGAGCAATAATAACTAAATGAATGTAAATATATAAAATAAATCATATATATATATATATGCATGAATTCATAATAATACTCAGAAATTCATTGGTCACCATTGGAAGTTGCTTGGGCACCAAATTATTACATTAAAAATCGATAATAAATGGGGAGAAAATCAAATATTTAATTTGCCTTTTCAGTAGTTCAGAGTAATTATGTAGTGAATGAGGGAAAGTTTTTTATAGAAGAATTCCAGCTAATAAATGCAGAAGGAATTGTTTCTATAATGGTGACTCCCAAATTTGTTTACTACCTTTAAGCCTACTTTGACTTGGACATTTCAAACAGCCCATCCCATATGGCAAAATCAGGGATATCTTTCTTACTTCCAAGGATCTTCTATGCCAATGGATCAATAAGCTGAAGCATGGTTTGTATGATGAGAGACTCAACATAAAAGTAAGTTTTGGAATATTCTGTGGCTAATATTGAAGGCCAGCACAAAGACTTTGTGCTTAATTTGGTAAGTGATGGGAAACCACAAGAGATTTTCTTCTTAGTGGTGATGTGACATTATTAGATCTGTGCTTTATAAAAATAAACCTAGCAGCATATTTTAAAATAAACTGGAGAATAGAGGGACTGAAGATGGGGAGAGAGTTGTGAAGTTATTGCAAAATTTAAGGAGGCTGTCATAATGGCCTGAAGTGCAGTGATAGCAGCGGGAATGGCAGATTCAGGAGCCAGAGGGGAAGTATAATTAGACAAAGGCTAACAGTTGTGATTAAAAAGGAAAGTCATAAATGTATAAAATGATACCCACGGTATTATGATTAATAAATGACTTGTGATAATAATAATAATAATGACTGTCAGGATTTGGTTTGCAAGCTCCAAGCAGTCAAAAATTCACAGTTGGTAACACAGATTGGTAAAATAAAATGTTAAAAAATTCAGCAACCCTATTGTATCAGAGTCTAACCAAGTACTAGAAACCACTTGAGTATCCAAAAAAGAAAGACTACACTGAAGGTAATTCATTACATATGTGACAGAAGAGGTAAAAACCCAGAAACAGTGAAACTATCCAGAGATTGACACACCATGAGGAAGCCACTACCATGCCTATGCCAGACAGAGAGGGAGAAGGTGGTATAACTAGAGCCAAAGGACAGAGTCGTCCAATAAAAGCTGAACCCTTGGCAAGCCTGAGGCTTCAGAGGAAACACTTAATATCAACATTAACTATATGACTTCAAGGCAGAGATAGAAGGGGAGAAATAATCAGAAATCTTTTTCCTTCCTATCTGCCAATCTCCTACCAGTGCCCCGCATTAACAAAGATCAACCAGAAGCTCGCTAATGGGGGCCCCGAGGAAATACAGACTACAGGGATCAACCTCCTATAACATAGAGCAAACTATGTTTGCTCTATAGAGGGTGGGTGAAGAATGGATTTAAAAGCAGATAGACTGAAAGCCAGCACAACTATACAGCTTAGGGTGAAAGCCTTCAAATTTTCAGCCTAAGACTAGAGATACAAGTATAAAATCAAGCAAATTAAGTAAATATTCTGTAATCTTAAATTTCAATTTGAAATGTCAGTCTACACTGATGATTCCTTTTATTTTTAAACATGCATTTCCTAATTGTGTCTACTGAAAATGCTAAATGCAATGAGAGTGCAAAAGCAATGAACTCTCCTGGCACTCAGATTGTGGTCTCTACCTACCATTCCTCGTGGAAATGAAGAAGGGTCCTTCTAGGAATCACTGATTCCCGGAAATGAAGAAGGGTCCTTTTAGGAATCACTGGTTCTAGATTTATAGCAAGATGAACCTGAAACAACTTATTGTGCCACAAAGCAAGGATATTATCAAGAATTAATAGAGTTGTAAGAAAGGACACTGGAGCCAACATGAAGGAGTTCCTACAGACTTAGTATGGGACAATTTTCATCAAAAAGAATAATAACTGTAATAAATTAGAACATATTAACTACATAATAACCCAAAAATAAACCAAACTTAAATCTAATTAAGCCTCTATATCAAACTACCAGTTTATGTTAAATACGAAGACAGAGCAAAATATCCACATTTTGGAACACATGAGAAAGAATCAGAAATCCAAGATGTGGAACACTCTATAGTGTAAATGACACAGGGTCTCGAAAAAACCAGTGATATTAAAAAAGAAGAGGGGCTCCTGGGTGACTCAGTTAAGCATCCAACTCTTCGTCTTGGCTCAGGTCTTGATCTCAGAGTCATGAGTTCAAGCGCCACATTGGGCTCCATAGGAGCCTACTTAAAGATAAAAAATAAAAATAATTAAAAATTTTAAATTTAAAAATTTTTTAAAAAGAAAGAATTAAGGGACTTATCAACCAAATGCAATACATAGACCTTGTTTGGATATTGATTCAAATAACACAACTGTTAAAAAGGCATTTTTAAGACAATTAAGGCAATTTGAATATGAACTGAGCTTTAGATGGTATTAAGGAATTACATTAATTTTGTTCAGAGTGGAAAAAAATAGTTAAAAAAGAAAAGATAACGGGCACCTGGGTAGCTCAGCTCATTAAATGTCTGACTCTTGATCTCAGCTCAGGTCTTGACCTGAAGGTTGTGACTTCAAGCCCCATACTGGGAGCCTACTTAAAAAAAAAAAAAAAAAAAAAAAAGTCTTAAGAAAAATTTGTAGCTACTCACCCAAGATGCCCAAGGTTGGTCTGGGAAAGCTGGGTCTGAATCTTAAGACATGGTGCCCAAAGTTTTCTGATTATCAGAATCACCTAGGCAACTTTTAAAAATTCAAAATCCCTGTTCTGGAGTGATACTAAACAGTTCCTCCAAGTATCTTAAAAACCATCCAGGCTTGACTATCATGCTATAAGTCTTTGGAGGAAAATCCTATGTCAAGACCTTCAAGCTGAGTCATTTTGTTTATAGCACTGTTTCTATACAGCCTGGAAACCTGCTGTCCAAGCACTCTTAACAAAGTGAGCTATCTTTATCTGAAAGCTCCTTTCATTGTAGTAGAGTAACAGTAATAATATTTGCTATTTGTTATAAGTCTTCTAGGCACTTTATGTATATTATATCTCTTGAAACCATCCTGTAAGGCAGGTACCATCTCTATTTTACAGGTAAGAAAACTGAAAGTTAATTGTCCTTTGATTATATACAGCTAATGAAGGGCTAATGTTTAAGCTAGAATCTATTGGATTCCAAAGACTACATTCTTTCCATGATACTATATAGCTTCCTTAGTAACAAGCAGGAAAGAATATTTCCTGCCATATCTAATGCATCCTTTATATTTACATCCAGAATTCGTTCTCCCCCAATCAGCTTATGAATGGCAGCTGCCGAAGACCCAGCAAAGACCTGAGCAATAATTAAAACCTGAGTGAAGGAAAAAAAAAATGGCAAAAAGAAAGAAAAACCCACATGAATTAAGGTCCTATAATAACTATATTATCAACATTAATCATATGACTTCAAAATGACTCCTTCACCAAATCCGACCCGATAAATTGGAATTATTTCTTCCTAGAAAGAAATGATGTGTATAAATGTCCATAAGTATGTCATAATTTCATGCATGGTATATTTCATAACAGGAACATAGGTGAAATCAACATTTTCAAGTACTGACATTTTTAATAAATCTATAGAATCACAGGTACAAACAAAAAAAATATTATTCTTTCAGTTGAAGCATAAACAAGACTTAACACTTGTATTTACCATCCCCTACTGCAGCTATTAGCTAATAGCCTTACTTTATGAAAAAAAGATATTCATTTCCTTTGAACTGTTTTCCCCCACATCAAAGCAGAAGTACTTAATATAGTTGAGAAACTAAATTACTGGGCATAAAATCAAACTCTCTGTTCCTTAGAATAATTTTAACCACCAACTTACTATACACTGAAAAATATACACACCCATTGTTGGTTCACAACCCTGGGAGTTCCCTGGGCGAAAGCTGAAACTGGCCCCAGAACATGGAGGTTAAGGAGAGACCGAAGAAAGAGGTTATCCATTCCAGATTGGCAGGTTAAATAAGCAAGGGAACTTACATGGGAGGCTTGTCTTTGGCAGCCACAAGATGAGCAGATCTCCACACCTGTCACAAAATCTTAAAAGCTGATACAGAGGCCTTAATGGGGTTCAGTCACATACTCAGTTAAGATGGTCTCAATAACACAGTGCTCTCTCAAGACTATGTCCTTGAAACACCTCCTATTATGGGAATGGTGGGCAGAACGTACATTTCAAGGACCAGGGAGAAGTTGAGGAGCCCCAGTCCAGCTCCCAGATAAACTGGCAGTCATGTCCTCTCAATATCCTCCTGCAACATTCATGTGAATTAAATATTCAAACTAACCAAAAATCAAACTCCCAAACACACTTGCGCTAAACTGCTAAAGATTTCATTTCTCGTCCTTATCCAGACATACCAAGGAACAGTTTGCTAAGAGACTAACCTTCTTACTAAGTGAAAATTGCACATAGTGGGGGAATTAATTCCCTAGCCACAAGAAGCTAAACCAATGAGAGACTCAATCTGAAGACTAGCCTTGGCGACCATGAATGTAATTATTTTCCTCTGTGTCAGAATCTTGGTAGAGAGTTTTTTCTCTTCCTAAGCAATACTCTGGACATTCGATAAGGTGACAGAGAGCCCATGCTCCTCCCATAGAGCTGCTCAGTTTGGCATGGAACCTAAACATTGTTTTGGAATCCATATACTTAGCACAAATCAGAATATTCTCATAAACCAATGAATACGTTTGTGGGTATCTTATTATTGTTGTCAGATTAATATTATCTAGCAAGTAGAGCCTGAGACAAGGACTTGAGTGCATGTGGTTTTTTCAAGAGGTAAGTCCAGAAAGCAGGAATAAATGAGTTGGGAAGGTGAGATGAAGAAGTTAAAGGATATATCATTACCTGGTTAGAACAGTGGGAATCTGGGACTCAACTCTGCAAGGGACCCACAGGAACTATATAAAATGTGCCTCAGAATTGTCCTTCTAAATAATATAAGTCTAGGACATTTATTTGCCAACTCCCTACTCCATTGGTTGAAGGTCCCTGACAAGGCACTGACTCTCCCACACTACCAGATTCTATACTAGACCATGTTCCCATGGCTTTGTAGAAAGTGCTAAGAGTTTATATTTTTAACATGTTGCTGCGGGTCCTGGGACCAGACTTACAGAAGTCCCCAGAGAAATATCTCGTCTATACCCACAAACCAGTCTGTCTTGGAAATAGCCCAAGGCAACTGTACTGTACTGGCTCCCACTTATGAACATCCACTACCACCCATGAAGCATTGTAAGCTGGTTCACCATACATGCCTCTGAAGTGGTGCCCATCTTGAGAAAGCCAATGTTTCTGTTCTCCCAATACTACCAAATCACTGTCCCAAGTTTCCAGGACCAATGCAAGGTCCCCCTATGTTAGCTGGGATCCCAAGAAGATATTCTGGTGCTCAAAATCCTACTAGTCTTACATAAAGACTTGCATTCTGTCAGCTCAAAGCCAAGCAAGGACCAGAAGCAAAAGATATCACACCACACCTTTATTAATTCTACTCTCTTTTTTTTTCAAAAGCCCTACCTCCAATCAGACCCTTCACCCATATTCAAGACAAGATTTCTCAAAATAACAAAGAATGGAAGTTGACCTGGAAAAAAGACTACAACACTAGCAACATCTGAGCTCTAACTCAGCCTGTGAAAATCCCCTTGTTTGCTCTTGTCCTTTTTGTTCTTGTGGCAAGCATAAGATAGGTCTGTTACTTTAACTGTGATGATATCAGGATGATTGCATACGTCCAAGTTCATCAAATTGCATACATTAACTATATGTAGTTCTTTATATATCAGTTATACCTCAATAATGCGGTTTTTTCAAAAATGCTTCTTTATAATATATAATAGCACAGAAACATTGATCCCTTTTCTCTGAACTCTGAAAAATTTCTGGAGTGACCTTTAGCATGATCATGGTATCAGTTATCCATTGCTATATAACAAATCACCTCAAAGCTCAGTGGCTTAAAACAACAACAAGCATTCATTTTAGTCATGAATCATTACACTAGAAGTTCTCTGTACTTAACTCCTTTCAAATTGATTTTGAGTTCTATAGACACAGCCTTTATGCAGTTAAAAAAAAAAAAAAGAACAGTGTATTATTATGAGTTGAATTGTGTACTCCCAACAAAGCTATATTAGAGTCCTAACTCCCAGGTCCTAACCCCCAGTCCCTCAAAATGGAACCATATTTGGTGATAGGGTCTTTAAAGAGGCAATCGAGTTAATATGAGGTCATTAGGGGGAACCCCAATCCAATATGACTGATGTCCTTATAAAAAAGGGAAATTTTGACACAAAGATAGACACCCATAGAAGGAAGACAATATGAAGAGACATACACACAGGGATAAGATCATCTACAAGCCAAGGAAAGAAGCCCAGAGCAACCCTCCCTCACAGCCCTCAGAAGGAACCAACAACTCTGGCCAAGACCTTGATTTTAGACTTCAAGCCTCCAGAACTGTGAGACAACATATTTCTGTTATTTAAGCCACCCAGTTTATAGTACATGGTAATGGCAGTCCTAGCAGACTAATACATGGCTCATTTTTCTGAATTTGAAAAGCTCTGGTTGCCAGTCAGGATAATTTTGAAGATTCCTGGTCTCTCAGTCATTTCTTAGTAACAAGATTTGGTGGCAGGATAGGAGATTTGGGTTTAAGAGAAGAATTACAAGAGTTCTTAATTGCCCAAGCACGTGTTATTCAAGTCCCCACCATAATGGTGTTGCATAGAGAGGCAAGATTGTCATAACATGAAAATATTCATCAACCCATTGGCCTTTGACCTTCGGGACAGTTAAACCAAGTGTAGACAGCCACAGACAACATCTAGGTTTCAGAGGAAATTAGTTTCATAATTTTTGATTTTATATTTAAGATAAAGCCCCAATCAATTTTTTTTTTACCTTGAAAAGTTGGCTCCCATTTTAAGCAGATCCACATGTAAAGGCCAGGGACCTTCAGCTAATGGGGCTTCCTTCTTTATGTCACTTTCTCACTTCTTACTAGCCTATAAGGACTCTAGTTTAACATATCTCACCACCTCATATTCCTAGCTATATTCTTACACCATTTTCTTAAAATAATAATATGACTTATGTGTTTTTAGCCGATCAATTTACCATAATTCTCATTTCTGTGTTTTTTCAATCCAGAATTTAAAGATGGAATGGATTGGTCCCCTCCACAGTGACTTACTTTATGGTAAAAGGAGATGTGTTGCCTATTTCTTGCCATATAACTGTCATAATTTAACATTTCTTCCTTTTATCCTTTGTTCCCTGGCATCTGCTACTTATGTTTAATTATGTTTTCCTTCCTAAACCTATACAGCTCTGAACACTTAAATGCAAAAGAGTGAACAATGTGAATTAAATTTTTAACTGTAATAATGACATTTTCAAAATAAAGAATGGCACTTTAAAACATGTCATTTATTTTGAATTCTGCAGTCTTGAAAAAAAAATAGGGGCAAACTAGAATCTATTATGCACTGCAGACAGTCTTCATTATCTATGGCAAGATACAAATAGCCTCCTCTGGGATACAGCAAATCAGAAGCCTGGAATTTGCATCAAGGTCTTGCCTTGCTAAAAGAAGTGACCAGGGACACAGCTATTTCTCAGAGAATGAAGTTGTAACTCCTTCTTTGGTTTCAAAGGGGAAGGGCAATTCTGCACTTCACATGCTAAGGAAAAAACGCCTCCCACCCCACCTTTTGGTACTATTCACTCTGCTCACTCTATAAATTAAAACGCTATTTTACTGCATTTTTGTTCCTTTCAACTATTTCTTTTCCTTCTCAAAGCTCTATTCATTTCTTTCATTCATTCATTCCTCAAATATTATTTACTGAGTACCTATTACATGTCATTCTGCTCAATTCTAGAGGCACAATGATAAGACAGACATGATTCAAGAAGCTTAGAATCCAATTGGGAATATACAGATAACAAACTGACAACAGCTAAAGAAAGTATAACACAGGAAATGAAGAGAATGTGGGATAGGTAATATGGAGGAATTGGTACTTTAGTTGGGAGTCAGAAAGGGGACTTTCTGAGGGGGATGGCATTTAAACTGAGATTTCAAGGACAAGAAAGAGCCTGGCTTTGCAAGTACCAGTGGAAGAGGTTTCTCAGTGCAGGAAAGAGCTGGTATAAAGGCCCTGAGGATGGAAGGATAATGTGGATCCTCTGGGAAACTCTTCTGTGACTGCACTAAATGGACTGACAAGATGAGTCTTAAATGTTTATTGAAGAAAGCAAGACACATATCATGATTTGTCCCCAGACCCACATCCCCTAAGGAGGACTCTTGTTAGAGTAATACTGGCATATTTTAAAAATATAATTAACTCCATAAATCTCTGCCAACTTAAAAAAAATCAAATAAACTGACATTTTGTTTTTATTCTTTTTGTTTTTTCTTTATTGTCTTCAATGTGTATCCAAAGTGAATAACATAGTCAAAAAGTAATCACTACCTTCTAATTCTGCAAAGAAGTGAAGCCATTTTGCAGTTTATATTGAAATCATTTTGCAGTGATTTATTAGGACATAGCACTCCCTAAAAGTTCCAGCTAAGAGGAATTATTTCCAAGGCAAGTGGTTTTATTGAGGTACATATGATCATTAAGCACATGGACTTTGGCATCAGGCAAATTCTGGGTTTGTATCCTACTTCCACCTTGTATTATCTATGTGACTTGGATATTATCTCCATTCATTTTCACAGGATTAACCCTTAGCCTCCCCATCCAAAAAGCAGGTTTAACTATGAAGAGTAAATGAAATAATATATGTGAAGTATTTAATACAGAGCCAGGTACATAAAAGTACTGATTGGGCATCAGTTGCTATTGTAATTACATTTTATTAATGATTTCATTCATGAGTAAATCAAGAACTCATTGTTAAGTACATTTGTACTCAGTTTCATTTCTTAAGAAAAAATGACAGAGAGTACTGAGAAAAAAAATGGATGAAAAAATATCTAAATGTTGCAATAAAGTTATTCAACACTTGGAAGTTCAATTTAAAACATAGTCATACCTTGCTACAGATCTCACCTCCATGAAATACCACCTCAACTTGACAAACTACCATTACATAAATTCCAATGAACCTGATTTAGCCATTAAACTTAATATGATTCAGTGAAAGAGGTATGAGAATCAAATGGAATTATTTCAAGAATGAACTAAAACATTTTGCTGTCAAAAGCAAATGCAGCAAAAATAGAATCTGAATTATAGGAAAGCCAAAACAATTTTAAATGGGAAAAAATAAAAAATAAAATGAATATTATTTACTTGTTACCATAACATTTTGAAACATTTTAACTGTCAAAGAAATGCTCATGACATTTCCTGGACTGTTAACTGATAAGAATTTTCCTACATATGAAAAAAACTTTAAGCTCTTAACTGTAAAATGTAGGCAAGAGATATATCTTCTAAGAGCATAAAATGTTCGGCTAAGTGAAGAGTCTACCCAAAGTTCAGCTAGCTTTCCTCTGGGTCCATTAAACATGGGTCTGCACTTTCACGAAGATCTTGTAACAGGCTAATATTTCTGCAAACTTCAGAAATAATTTTTTTAAAAACATTAAATGGATGACCAACAGAGAAAGTTAACATGATAAAAATTTAATAGGCAAAGGGATTTTTATATTTAACTTACCAATGGTACTACATGTTATATTAAAGAAAATCATTGAATCAGATAAGAGAAGATGTTGGCTTGGTTGAATTGGGGTTTACGCTTTTATCACCCATTCCTAACAGAGAAGTTTACCCAGTAAAATTAATAGGATGGAAACATTTTTAGAAAACAGAATTTAACCAATTCCAAAGAAGAAAAATTATTTTGAGGAATCTAACATGTCCATTTTCATATAAATAAATGTAAACATTATGTAAGCTAATTATAAATCAATTTTTTTAGTTATGCGTGAAAGCAGATCCATAGGAATCTCCAACTGAAAACATTCCAAGCAATTCTTTTTAGGTATTGTTTAAGCTGTCACATATGTTTGAAAATAAATAAGACTAAATTTTGAAGTCTTTATAGTAAAAACTTTTTTACTAATTTCGATGAAGTTTTCCCCTAGCCTTCCCTCCAGAAGCAAATGTGTTCTGCAGTTCAGGACAGGACTGGATCAGGAAAATAGATGAGAAGTCTTCACCTCGAGAGTCAGAGTTGAGAGATAAAAAGTTTAATAGGTAATTTATTTTTTAAAACAAGAACCAGGGACAAGACTGTTAGAAGTCGTTGAGCACAGAGAACTCTGTTCATCTAGAATTATGGTTCTTACTCCCTAGAAGAATTTAAATATGACGAAATAGGCCATTTTCCACACATGACAAGCTCCAAGGGGGTTGCCCCTCTCTGATAAATAACAGAGGAGATACCCAGTACAAATCTCTTCCTTGTCATTATCTCAGTAGACAGTAATTTCCAGACAGTGAGGATTAGTTCTTTTTCCTCTTCAAACTAACTACACCATGCACAGTGCTGTGCACATCATAGGAATCCCTCAAAAGTTCAGTGAATTCCACTGAAAAACAAATTATTCACTAATCTTAGATTCTTCAATGTCAAAGCATAAAGACAGAATCAGACAAGAGCACTGAATTCTGAACTAATTCAATAAGAGTCATAAATTATGAAGTGTTTCCACCAATACATGGTTAAGCACAGGGTACCTAATTTTAAAATGACTTAGTTATTAAGGGACAAAAATAACACAAATGTCACAGAATTTTCAAAGGTGCTTTATAATTTGTGTAACTTGCTAGAATTGGGGTTATCAAATTTAATATGAACAGCTTTCATCAAATTTGGATTTAATGAATGCAGTTGTGAAATGGGCAAATCCAATATACTGCAAACAGCTCAACTCTTAATTCATTCCACAGATATGATTTACCCCTAATAGCCAGAAGCATCACTTCTAATAGCTCATGTTATGGCAGAATGGATTATGTTGTATTCATTCTACCTCCAGGAAGGAAGCTAGCATCCATAATAGTAGCATTCAACTATGTGTTATAAAGAGCAACCCAGCAGAACCTTTATAACATAAAATGTGAAGATATTTAAAACATAAATTTACTAGGTTGTGGCAGATCAGAGACTTCTCTCCTTCCACTAAAGGGATATATTTTTTATTCAAATCTTTCAAATCCTAGTACCTGAGATCAGCTTCAAAACTTACCCAGGACTGTGGAAAAATATGTCAACCTCTGCTGTGTACTTCTGAGTCTCAACTCACTATTTCTATAAACACGTATGTGCACAGGCAATGAATGTTTCTAGAAGAGCAAATTTATCGCTCATTTAACGTGGAGGATGTGTCTGCATTTGAGAATGTAATGGATGGTCCCATATCCTCTTCTAGAGAAATGTGCACTGTGCAGTGAAGTTCAAGTTGAAAATGCTATGAGTTCTAGCTCTCCTTTTAAATATTTCACTCCTGAGAAAATCCCCCATCACATGTAAGCAACTGCTAAAATATTTGTAATCTAAGGATGTTTCCAGATCTACTTGGAAAAATGAACAACTGCATATTAGCTTGACAGAAGGTATATAGAATTAAATAAGAGGGTAAAAATCACAGCATTACAATGCAAAGAGGTTTCAAAGTCATTCTGAACTCCAAGTTCCAATCTCAGTTCTGGTAAGACTATTAAGTTTTTGGACAACTTAATCTCTCTCAGCCTTGATTCCCTCATGTGTAGAATGGGGATAAAAGTAAGACCTTTGGGGAAGTTGGAGTTTACACACACACACACACACATACCATATATATATCGTCTTCAGCACAATCCTGAAACTTTGCCCCATAGGGTTAATGAAGTTGAAACTAAAGGAAAATTTTTTTTAAGATTTTATTTATTTATTTGAGAGAGAGAGAGCACGAGCAGGAGGAGGAGAAGGGGCGAGGGAAAAGCAGGCTCCTCACTGATCAAGGTGCCCGATGCGGGGCTGGATCCCAGGACCCTGGGATCATGACCTGAGCCGAAGGCAGCCACTTAACCAACTGAGCCACCCAGGTGCCCCAAAACTACAAGAAATTTAAAGCTTGTTTTTCAGAGACCTATTTCTCCCTAATCAGCTATTGTTTACTTTCAGACCCCACTAACAAATCAACTAGTTGTCTCTGCAGAAGCCTGGACTGAAGGTCACTGACACAATTTCAGTCTATGAACAAGCAAGGCCCTGCATTCCTTATCGGAGATAATGAGCCCAAGACCCCATCCAGCTCATGCCAGCTCTCAGAGCATGTGCATAGCCGCTCTCCTTGTCCTCGGATGACCTCCTGACTAATGTCAGGAGCCAAATTTTGCCTCATTTTAATGTAAAGCCTCCCCCCAGAGTGAATATGGGATGTATGTTACATATATGTTTGCTCAATGCACATACTCCATCTTTCTTCATGAATAGTCATAATTTCCTCACCGTTTTCATCAATATATAGATAATCTCACTCCTATGACTATAAAAACCTTGTCACCCCCCCCTTCAGGAAGGTAGATTTAAGGCTTGCCCTCCCATCTCCTCATGTGGCTGCTTCTCATATTTGCACCTTTTTTTTTTTTAAGATTGTATTTATTTAGTTGAGAGAGATAAAGAGAGTGTGAGAGAGCACAAGAGTGGGGTGACGGGCAGAGGGAGCAGCAGACTGCCCGCTGAGCAGGGAGCCCAATATGGGGCTCAATCCCATGACCCTGGGACCATGACCTGAGCCGAAGGCAGACGCTTATTTGCACCCAGGCGCCCCATATTTGCACCCTTCCCTTGCTCTGCACTCAGTGTCTCTATGACTGGCTTTGCTGTGCCCCAGGCAGGAGAGCTTAGGTTCTGTTACAATCCACAGATCAGGCACTCTCTGAATTATAGCTATACATGCATAATAACATGCAGACATCTCTACAGCCCATTCCCACATTATATAGGCATTATCTACTCATGTTCTCCCCTCCTCCCTACATTCCAGGCCATTAGAGGCAGAGGCTGTCATATCCAATTCTATAACCTCAGGATATAACACATGACTGGCATCTAGTAGAACCCAATCAACAGCTACTTATATTTAGTGATAGCAGCTGGCTTCTCCTAAATGTTAACATATTTTATTAAGTAGGTCAAACAAAATGAAGAGTGTCCATTCTTTTTTTTATAATAATTTTTTATTATGTTAGTCACCATACAGTACATCCCTAGATTTTGATGTAAAGTTCCATGATTCATTACTTGCATATAACACCCAGTGCACCATGCAATACGTGCCCTCCTTAATACCCATCACAGGCCTATCCCAATCCCCCACCCCCTCCCCTCTAAAACCCTCAGTTTGTTTCCCAGAGTCCATAGTTTCTCATGGTTCATTCCCCTTTCTGTTTACCCCCCCCTTCCTTCTTCCCTTTCTTCTCCTACCGATCTTCCTACTTCTTATGTTCCATAAATGAGTGAAACCGTATGATAATTGTCTTTCTCTGCTTGACTTACTTCGCTTAGCATTATCTCCTCCAGTCCCGTCCATGTTGCTGCAAAAGTTGTGAAATCATTCTTTTTGATGGCTGAGTAATATTCCATTGCATATATGGACCACATCTTCTTAAACCAGTCATCTGTTGAAGGACATCTCAGCTCTTTCCACAACTTAGCTATTGTGGACAATGCTGCTATGAACATTGGGGTGCATATGGCCCTTCTCTTCACTACGTCTGTATCTTTGGGGTAAATACCCAGTAGTGCAATGGCTGGATCATAGGGTAGATCAATTTTTAACTTTTTAAGGGACCTCACACTGTTTTCCAAAGTGGCTATACCAACTTGCATTCTTAACCTATTAAATTTTCTCCCTCTGTTATTTTTGAACTTATGTAGGTGGAAACTTATTTAGCTGTAACAATCAGTTCTTTTTCTACTTAAAATTTGAAATTTAAAATTTCCCCATTTTTTTACCATCTTGGGTTCATCTTGGTACCTTTTTAAAAATTTAATTTTCTTTGCTATTAAAAAAAAAAAAGAAACATAACTGTAGGTCCCAAATACCAGGTGAGCTTCTTTTTTGATTCAAAATGCAATTAATTTTCTGAGTAAAAATTTAAATAACTGACTTCTGCCTAGGGGCAAGATTCCCCATTTACAATTCTTTATTAATGAAATGAAAATATTTTTGCCACATTGTAAACCCATAGGAAAGTTACAGGTTAGAGTTTGCACTAATTGTTCAAATTCATTCCTTTTTTAAAAATTAGATCATAATTTTTAAATACTTGCCGAGATTACAGCAGCCTATTTGGCACAAATCAGATTATCTCTGTATCTCTTCCTTCCTTCTCTCTCTCCCTTCTCCAAACTGGTGGCCCAATCCCAATCAGAAGTATAAACAGCATCTCCAGTCTCCTATCCACAAAGTGTGCCCAAAACAGGTAGTACAGCCGAGGTTTCACAACCCTTAATCTGAACCTCTATGATACCTTCGGTACAGAGCTGCAAAGCCCTTCTCCAATTAGCCTTTTCCAAACAAATGAGGCATGCAACCTAATCTTCACCCTGACTCCCACCCATTCTCCTTCTGAAATATTTTTCCCTTTTATATATACATATAGATGGAGGACCATATATCCAGAGGCTTGAATATTTCCTGCTCAGAGCACCTGTTAGAGTCATATCTGTTAGCAACCTGCAGAACCTTTATATTCCCTGCAGGGAGCCCAGAAACCTGAGTTTTGGGGTGCCTGGATGGCTCAGTCATTAAGCGTCTCCCTTTGGCTCAGGTCATGATCCCAGGGCCCTGGGATTGAGCCCCGCATCAGGCTCCCTGCTCAGCGGGAAGCCTGCTTCTCCCTCTCCCACTCCCCCTGTTTGTGTTCCCTCTCTCACTGCCTCTCTCTCTATCCAATAAATAAAATCTTAAAAGAAAGAAAGAAAGAAAGAAAGAAACAAACAAACAAACCTGAGTTTTCACAAGCCCTCCCAGGGATCCTGATGTGCATACAATCAGGGTTGAGAACCTCTGCTCCAGCCGTACACTGTGGAGCCCAGACAGGCAGATTTTCTTCACGGCTTTTCATTTTTATAAACATGCTTTAGATTCCCAATCATCTGCTGACCCTCCGGGCCAGCACTTGAATGACTTCATGTTTAGCACAACTGTGAATGGAGTCGCAACACTTCCATTTCATGATAACTAATATTTAGGTCAATAAAGCAATTGTCTCTTGGAATCTGTACTTCACTATACATTTTTAAATTTTATTTGTATCACACACATCCACACATGTCAAGGCGATCTGAAGGGAAAACCTAAAGGAAAAAGCAAAACATCTTTAGTAGGGAAAGCACAGAAGGGCATCAGCCCCAACTACCTGGAATGCAAATCAGCTCACACTCACTGTCTTTAACATTAAGAAAATCAGAATGGACAGTGTGGATGGCTCAACACAATTAACAGTAACAGTGATGATGATAAAAACAATTAACATTTATTTGGTCCTTACTGACATAGGCACTGTGTGAATGAGCCACATATATTATTTAATCCTCACAACAACACCCCCCCCCATTTCACAGATAAGAAAACTGAGGCCAAGAGATGTTAAGCACATGCCCAGGGTCTTACAGATCTTTAATGGCAGAGCTGGGACTCCATGTTAGGTCTGTCTGACCCTAAGACCACAAACTCAAAATACTTTGCCATGCTGATTTCCAGCCCATCAGCCCTGACTTGGTAGACAGTGAGAAAGTAATGTGTTCTCATAATTTCTTGATTGTGAGTTATCCAGAAACATTTCTCATGAAACAACACACTACAATTTGAATGCTAAGTTTGTCAGTACCCTGAATGTCTCACAAACCTATTAAGAGGCTCATTTTTTTTCTTTCACAGGAGAAAGATTACAAAATGTAATGTGAGGACATCAGGGCATGAGGCAAACTTTACCGGTCACTGTAATTTACAAGAGCCCCATCAGTGCGGTACTATCTTGAACAATGGAGCCATAAAAACTACAAATATCAGCAAGGCAGTAGCAGTGAGCAAACTGCCTCAAAGTCAAGTCTAAATAACTTACTGGTGGAGAAATCACCCTGGCATATATTCTTCAAGAAATAGTCACTCACCCCAGACAATGAATTTAAGTTTCAGCTGTGGAATCAGTTGCTGTTTTAAACCTACCATACTGGAGAGAACTATCAACCCCTCGTCAGCACCATTCACTAGTATTTCCCCTTGTCTGCAACTCACGGAAAGCCCATTTCAGAGTAGATGAAGATTGGAGCACTGGGCAGAGGTTTGTGGGAAAAAAAGAAAGGCACAAGTCCTTCACTTCAGTCAAAAGTTACAAATAGGGCAAAAGTCAAAGTGGGCGGAAAGGTCAAGTGACCTCTAGTAAATACTACGCAAAATCCTGTAGACACCAGGCCGCAACTGGAGACAGCTCACACTCACACCAGCAGCACAGGTTCCCTCACAGATCCATAAATAAATGTTCAAATGCTAGGCTAGTCCCACTCTGCTTGCGCTTGGGTGGCCCTGTATCTCAAGGCAATATACTTCTAATTCGACTTACTCTCTGGTGGAGTCATGGTTTGCCAACAACCAAGTTAGAACCCATCTATGTGCACCTATAAATATATTGTAGTGCTCATAAAAATTCAGTATTTAACTAAGACTTCATAGTAGTCATCTTACTCTATTTCAGGTTCTCTCTGTCTCAGCACTACTAACATTTTGGACTGGTAATTCTTTATTGTGAAGGGCTGTTCTGTGCATTGTGGGATGTTTAGCAGCATCACTAGATGCCAAAAGTTGTGACAATCAAAAAACATCTCCATACATTGCCAAACGTCCCTGGTGAGCAAATCACCCTTAGTGGAGAATCACTGCTCTATTTGCTCAATTTGTCCCATATCAAGGGTCTTTAAAAGGCAAATGTAATACTTCTGTACTACAATGCAACTGTTTAAAAGATATTTCATATCCCATGTTACTATAAGTCTCTATGTTTCTGATTTATTCAGACATCAAGTGCCCTTTATTCTGGTGATGGTGTATTAAGTGTCCTTGAATGAAATGCCAGGCCCTGCCTGGTTTTCATCTTTCCATCTTCCTTTTCTGAACATCTAGGACCCTTGAGCTATACCCAGCTTTAGACTCACCTCCAACCTCATCTCTCAAGGACTGATCTTGGTTTGGCAAGGAGAGACACTAACTTAGTGTTCTCATAGTCAGTGTCTTGTCACTCCTGCTATTTGTTATTAAACCACATCCTTGTGACTCAGTCTTTGAAAACCAGATATGTGCCTTGAATTGGGGGGAAAAAAAAGTCCCCACTCACCACTCAGTGTTGATAATTTAAGTTCTGCCTTGTTCCTATACTCTTATAATTGGTCTCAGAAGACATGATCCTCTATGATCAGGGTCCTGAATTATTCTTACCACTTCTGATTTAAAATTTGTGACTGTCTACATGCTGATAGAATTGTTAGTCCAATATTAATTTGTCTATTCCTTGGAGTTACAAATATCATCTGCTTTGGAGTTGGCTATCACCAAGCTTCCACAACCATCATCAATGCTCATTAGACCTTGTTACATCTACAAGACGCCAATGGCTGTATTAGGCTGTTACCATCTGTGATTTCACCAACCCCTCTAAAGGCCATCCTCAGCCAGTCAGTCTCATTCTGCAACCCTGCCCCCTCCCCAGTATACATCCTACCCAGGCAACTGGGGGATTTTCAGATTCAGGTTTTTGCCCAAGACATTGTAGTTATATTAGGAAGGCTATGGCACTCAGACCTAGAGTAGACACTTGAATTAATATCCAATCAGCTCTTCTAGGTAGTTTGCTCAAATTTTACTTACACCTTAAGCCAGAATATTGCTTGTCTAGTTAGATCAATCTAGCTGCATTGCTTTTCTAGGGGTGACGAAAACTAACAGAAATAAGATCTCCAGTGCCCCGTCACAATGAATATATTTGAATATAGTATCTTTTTTACTCCCACGTATTTTCTCAGGAAATGAAAGATTTTTGCAAGTCTCACTCCTAGCAAAACACTTAATTGAATCAATTTTTCTACTTCATCTCCTTCCTTCTTCATAACTACAGTGAGGTATAAAATTTAAGTACAGATAACTCAGAACAAAATCAGAAACAAAAATAAAGACTTTAAAAGTCTCAAAATCCTCCCAACAATTAATTTTAATTTCAGCAACTGCATGGACTAAAAGTATGTTCTGTGGAGAGAATCTTAACTGGTCACTCTTTCCAATCCTCTGCCTTAATGGAGAACTGCATCCAAACCATTCTTGTCATTCATTGGCCCTGGCTAGGCTATAGCACTTACACAACAATTAATAATTACATGGGGACTTCAAAAAAACAAAACCCACTAGAGTACAGCAAATACTTTCAGAATCTACCAGAAGTTGGGCAACAACCTTCAATACTACTTGACTTATGCCACCATCCTACAGCATGAGTAAGGTGAGTATCTGCACTAGTGCGTGGACAGGTGAAATACCCAAGCTAAATGAAGCACTGTGGATCCCAAGAAAGGTAAGTCTCAATGACACAAGTCAATTTACACACAAAACCAATTGCTCCCAGGGATACAGAGTGCTTTTCCAATTACAGATCATAACCCAGAGAACTGGAAAGAATGACATATTAAGGTTCTCTCCCCAATGAATGTACTGAAATTAATTTAGTAGGTCTTGACTGCATTTTCTTCTTCTTATGGAATAGAATAGAAAATTTCAGAATATGTTACAAGCAAATAGTAAGAGAAAGAATGTTCCATAATTTTTTTTTCCTGGGTAGATAGATGATAAATAGATGACTGATAGACAGTGAACCACTATTCATTGAACACCTACCATGCACCAAGTACTTTCTAGACACTTAAACGCATCACTGACTACAAAGGATAAAGATCCCTGCACTTGTGATGCTTACATACTAGTAGTCTAGATAGAAACGTAAAATGTATTGCTTAGTGCATCGCAGATTTTTATTAAGTTTGAAAGCCATCGTTTATAGTACAGCGACGCCTAAGCATTCTTCCCACCACTCCCCAAGGGCAGATGCACCCAATAACCACCCTGCCACACTGGGAAGCCCTGGACAGGGTAAAGTGGAAAGAATAGTCCAAATCATTCCCCCTCTCCCCTTTGAAGCTTGCCTTTGCAGTCAAGCATGGCTTCTTGAAGCCATCCTCTCTTTGCTCCATTTTGCATCTCCCGCTTTGTGTCTCCTTCCCACAATTCTAACCGATAAAGTGGTTGCAAGGGAAGGAAAACAGCAAAATGAACCAGCTTTTCAGGGATAGTCCCTAAACAGACGGAAAAATTTCATTTTAATTTTTAATAAATATTCACTGCTAGTAACAGGCAAACCATTGAAATTGTGATAGCCTATTCTCTTAGGCCAGTTAAACAGCATATCTACATATATTCTTCCTAAATCTCTTCAGAGCTATCCTAATAGGTACTAAGTAATGTCCAATTCAATACTTCTCAACATAATGACTTGCTTATTTAATCTGTAACAGCTCTAGCTCAGGTTTAGTGGGTCTCTATATGAGCCCAACGCTATGCTGTGTGCCTTGTCCTTAATTTTCACAATGACCTGTGAGGAAGGAATTAGTATCTGCATTTTGCAAAAGAAGATATTAAAACTTATAGAGGTTAAATCATTTGTCCATGATCATTTGCCAAGTAAGTGGCAGCAGTGAAATTTTAACAAATGCCAGGTAATTTAACAAAATTACTGATTGTATCCTCATTAATAGCAAAAGGTTCATTATGTATGAAAAAATGATGAACTCTTAGAAAACATACCTTAAAAGCCTGTGATCTTGTTTGCTCTTAATCCTACTTTAATGTTTTAATGATCAATGACGAAGACTATAAAACCATTGAGTTTAGAACTGAAGTGTCCACACAAGTACTTTCTCCTACTTTTGCTGCAATAAGTTTAAATCTTGCTCAAGACACTGATATTTCTTGCACTAAACCCTTTTAATATCCATAAGGATAGTGGGAAGATAAGACTCTGGGCCCAGAATGTCTGGTCTCAACTCCCAAACCCACTGCTTATTAGCTGTATGGGCTTGAGAAAGCTATACCTTAGTTTATTCATGTAAAATGGGAATAATGATAGTACTTAAAAAGAGGATTGTTTTGAAGATTAAATGAGATATTATAAGTAATATATTTAGAAGTGTGGGTACTAAATAAACACTATGTATTTGTTATTTTTATGGTTATTACAAAAAGCACTAATTCATCTCATTCTACTAGGCATTAAAGTCTTAGAGTTTATCAAGGGGAAAAAAACAACAAAAGAGTAAGTTTTTCAGGGGTGGGGGGCGAGGGGGAAGAAATCTTTAAGTTTAAAGCTCTATAAGGACAGAGAATTATGTCTATTCCATCATCTGTTTCTTTATTCCCCAGTTGCTTGGGTTGCTGATAGGTGCACAGTGGATGCTATTGCCTTACTGATGCTGTTTTTGGAAAGCATTACACTTCATAAATTATTTGAAAAGGAACCATTTTGTTTTTATGCTGATATACAAGAAACCTTTGCTTTGCAAAACACAAAGCATGTTTATTTACCGAACAGAGGTCAGTACCATAGGTTTGCTAGAAAAGAAAAATCACAACTGTTAAAAGGAAATTCAAACCAATTTTGCAGCATAGGTCTATATGTTGTTTTAAACAAATGTCTCAAATGTTGTCAAATGAAAAGGTCAAGTGTACATCAATATAAAAGAATATAAAGGTCCTTATCATCCTTTAGCCTCTTCTGACTGTTAGTGAGGCAAGAATATGTTTAAAATGCATCTTCACATAATCAATTTCTTTACTTAAAAATGTCATTCTGGATGGATATTTGATGGCTGATTAATTTTTGTCCCTTTTTCTCATATGCAAATAAAAGACCAAAATGCATACTTCTAGTAGCTTTCCTTACTAGCAATTAAAGTGCTGATTTTCTACAGATCTACTATCTACAGCTCTAGCAGAAAAATGACCTTTCAATCTATGCTGCTCTGTTGCTTAAATATATTTGTTTTTTCTCCAAAATACTTGTTAAGTGAACGATTAAGCATTTGAATGTAGAAGGTAGAAATTATTGTCATTGCCTTTGTCAAAAAGTCAACACATTAAATATGTTGTACGTACAAATGTACTCAATTAACATTTTAATTAAAGGTAACAAATAATTAAACAGATGACATTTTATTTAATTTTCTCAACTATAAATAGCTTGATGGAAATTATTGTTAAATCTGATGTAATTATTTCTCCTTGAAAAAACAGTGACCTCAAGCTACCCATAATCAGAAATATTTCCCTTTTGAGTACTTATATAGTCATGTCCTATTCATAAATAAGCTCCCAAGTAAAGTTTCTCGTGTTATGATCCATATTCTCTTCATGTGGCATGCAAGCAACAGTATAGTCATGTCATAATTATGTGGTTCAAGACACTAGTTTGTGTCTTATGCAAAAACATAAAGTAATTAAAGGCTGAATTCAACAGTTAAAGATTTATGTTTGGTTGTTAGATCCAGATAAGCCATTTTTCCAAGCTTAGCAACCCAGTTCTGTGATATCCTGTTTTCATGTTGCCATAGGTCAACAATACCTGTCCTGGTTTTTTTTTTCTTTTTTTTTTTTTTTAAGATTTTATTTATTCATTTGACAGAGAGAGAGACAGCCAGTGAGAGAGGGAACACAGGCAGGGGGAGTGGGAGAGGAAGAAGCAGGCTCCCAGCAGAGGAGCCTGATGTGGGGCTCGATCCCAGGACCTCCGGGACCACGCCCTGAACTGAAGGCAGATGCTTAACGACTGAGCCACCCAGGCGCCCCTGTCCTGGTTTTTCAATGCAGTAGGAGTAGCTAATTGTGCCAAGTGGCATTATTAATTTCTCAAAGCAAAATTAGACTTAATTCATTTTATTTTTCAAAATAAATATGAGCCATTCAACACTTTGAAGAAGAGTAGAGTGATAATATAGAAAATGATACAGAAAGTACCAATAGACGTTGACTTGTCAAGAAAATAGAATAAGCCATGCTCTCAGTGTTGCCAGATTTAGCATAAATAGATAAATCATTTTTGATTTTTGTGTTTTGTCCCACATTGCCTGCAACACACTTAGACCAAAAGATTATTCATTATTTATCTGAAATTCAAATTTAACTGGGTATCCTGTATTTTATATCTGGCAACCTTACTTTTAAAGGAGAAGTATCTATTTTCCAGAGTGGCTGCACCAGTTTGCATTCCCACCAACAGAGTAAGAGGGTTCTCCTTTCTCTGCATCCTCGCCAACACTTGTTGTTTCCTGTGTTGTTAATTTTAGCTACTCTGACAGGTGTGAGGGGCTATCTCATCGTAGTTTTGATTTGTATTTCCCTGATGAGTGATGTTGAGCATCTTTTCATGTGTCAGCCAACTATATGTCTTCTTTGGAAAAATGTCTATTCATGTCTTCTGCCCATTTCTTTACTGGATTATTTGGTTTTGGGGAGTTAAGTTTGATAAGTTCCTTATCGATTTTGGACACTAACCTTTTTTAAAAAAATTATTTTATTTATTTATTTGACAGGGAGCAAGAGAGCACAAGCAGGGGGAGCAGCAGAGGGAGAGGGAGAAGCAGGCTCCCTGCTGAGCAGGGAGCCCAATGCGGGGCTCGATCCCAGGACCCTGGGATCATGACCTAAGCCTAAGGCAGACTCTCAGTTGACAGCCACTCAGGCGCCTCTGGATACCAACCTTTTATCAGATATATCGTTTGCAAATATCTTTTCCTATTCCAAAGGTTGTGTCACTCATATGTGGAATTTAAGAAACGAAAGAGATGAACATGGAGGGAAAAAAAGCAGAGAGAGGCAAACCATAAAACAGACTCCTAACTCTAGAGAACAAACTGAGGGTTGCTGGAGGGTGGGGAGCAGGGAGATGGGTTAAATAGGTGATGGGTATTAAGAAGGACACTTGTGATGAGCACTAGGTGTTGTACGTAAGTGATGAATCTCTGAATTCTACTATAAAACTAATATTACACTATATGTTAACTAACTGAAATTTAAATAAAAAAATAAAAGAGGAGTATCTATAAGATAAATTCTCCTTGAGAAACAATTTCATGCTGTCTGATACAGGGTAAGCTATGGGAAAAAGGAGAAATCTGGTGATAGACAACACCTTGGACCTCTCCAGGGCCCTGGGAGTACCAGGAAAGGCCCTTAGCCAGCATCAAAAGAGCACGTCCAGGAGACAAACACTCCTGTTTATTTAGTAAGTCATATCTGGAGTTTAAAAGTTATTGATCTATTGTTTAATCTGCTCTGCTTTCATTGTTTTTTTAATTGTGAGTAATAAACAGGTCTCAGAGGACAGTGAGCAGTGCAAGGGTGTCTGTCGCTGAAGAGAATGCTGGAGACACTTGGAGGACTCTACAGTTTCTTGCGAGGAAATCCCTGGAAGACAATGTCGTTCCCAGAGATTTGGCTTTCAAGACACAGCAGCTTTCCAGTGCAACAGTGAGCATAAGATTAAAGAATGGGAGGAAGGAGAGGGGAGGGAGATGTCTCACGGCTCAGGGAGGCAGAACAAGGAGACAAACATCCACAGACTGAGAGACCCAGAGCGGGCAGAGGAAGGAGAACAAGTTTTTGGAAGTGTGAGTATTTTTTCTCAGCTGAGAATTCAGAAGGGACATGATGATCAGGACATATGGTTTCCTCGAAATCCCTAGCTTTTAATTGGCGAGATTAGAACTGAATTCAATCATCCAGATATTTCACCAAAGACAAGTTCCAGGAGGACATAGCTAGGGCTACTAACCTCCTCCCTTTCAAAAACATTCCTCTGTTCACCTCCAGTTACTCAAAAATCCCATTATCATTTGAGGGATACTCACTGTATAGTAATTTTCTACCCCACCCCATCTCTGCAGTCCCGGCATCCTTCAGAAGAATCTTCCATGACCTAAAACAAGGCCCCTGGCTGCTCTCCAACTCAAAGAAAGCGTCTCCAGATTAAAAGGGAAATTGCTGGTGAAAAATAAAAGGGGAACAGAAACTAATCACCTAACACCAGGGTCTACCTGCAATGTATGAAGGTAGGCAAGGGGAAATCATTTGCCTCTAGGTTAGATGTCATTTTTTTGTTGTTGTTATTGGTGCTATTTAATTGCAAACATGTAATCAGCACACCCTTAGTATGAAAATAAAATATAATAGGCACACAATTCAACAATATTAAATGTACAAATGAAGGGACCAATGAGTTAAAGTTGGGCAGCCCAAGGAAGCCTTCAGAAAGAGCTAATCAGTGCTTCCCAAAGGTCTGAAGGCCCACCTCCCCTACCAGGCAAAACTGAAAGGTGAGGCATCCTGGCAAAAGTGCAGAGAGTAAGGATGCTGCTTTCCTGCTGTTGAGGATGGGGGTCTTCTGACAGGCTCCACTAACAGAGGGGAGGAAGGTTAGATTTACTTTAAAGAGATCTTGTTTCCTAATGCATATTGTTAAACTCTCTCATAATGCTCTATGCAAGCTTGGTGGGCTACTGCTGTCTTAAGAACAAACGCACTGCAGTTCTCTCTTAGTCCCTGCTTTGGATAAGTCCCCTCCAGCCCACCCCCAGTCCCTAGGGATTAAGTCCATCCTCTGACCCTTACAAGTGCACTGACTTAGCATGTTTCCAATATCATCCAATCCACATTTGCTGTATCTTTCAAGCTGGGCTCAAAATACCTCTTTTTAAACGGCCTTCTGAACTAATTCATACATTCAATTTATTAGTTTCTAATCTGTAATGCTGAACTCCTACACAACTATTTGTCAAGACTTTAGCATATATTTTATATTATTTACTCAAGAAAGAATGGCAGCACTTTGCATATTATTGGTGCCCCAAACATAGCTTTAAAAAATGGTTAAATGAAAATTAGTATAGAGGAGCACAGAAAACTCTGTTGTTCTAAGATATAATGTGTCTACTCTTAACCATCTTGGAACTCAAATGTTCAGCACATTAAGGTCCCCAACCACTTGCTACTCAAAGTATGGTCCCTGGACCAGCATCACCTGGAAACTGGTTAAAGATGCAGAGTCTTGGGCTTCATCCAGACCCACTGAACGAGAATCTGCATTTTAACAAGATTCCCCAAGTGATTAGTATGCACAGTAACTTTGAGAAGCACTGACTTTCCCCATACCAGGCATGAAGTAATCTACAAGGAATAGCTCTTGAATGGCTGTACCAGAGGAGTCAATTCAGGTACCTCTATTTCTGCCCAATCAAACCTACCAATTAGAAAACAACTCTTCAATCAAAGGAGTTTAAAATCCACTTCTCATTGTCTCAGCGAAATGGAAAAGAAGATAGACATAGAACAAAGGGCTCAGATGAGAAAGAACAAATCACCTCCTGGAAAACAACTGATAAAGATTTGATATTTGACATTGGAGGCTTTGTAATAGCAGGAACCACAAACATAGGCAGGTCCCTGAAACCAGGGTGTATCCTCCAACAGTGGAACAAGAGCTCACGGATACACAGTAGTGCCCAGCAGAGGCTGGGCATCAACAGAACGAGAGCTGAAAAGAAGACAAAGGCGCAGAGTAGCCCAGGTTTTAATGAAAAAGAATTGGAAATTGAAATCACAGCCCCACTGGCTCTTTTGTGTCTAGCACTGGTATGCCAGAAGCTCAACTAAGGACTCCACCTATACTACATCATTCGATCACAACTATAAGAGACAGTAAGTGTTATTATCCCATTTCACAGATGGGGTAAATGAAAAGCCCCCAAAGATTGTGTAACTCATCTAACACACACTGGGAAAGTGACAACACGGAATTCTAAGCCATTCTGGTTCCCCAGCCTTTTCTGCAACTACCTGTGCTCTGCTCTGCTGCCTCCTTCTATTCAAGGCCAATAAAGTAGATATGGTTTTTATTACATAGGGTGGACTCAGTCTCTCCCATTTAACACTTTGGTTGGCTTCATAAAGTCCATAACTGAAGAAGCCCTCCAGATATTACTACACACGCATGTGCAAAATGGGTAAACCCTACCTTAAAAACAAGATTGTCTTCACAGTGAGCCTAAGGAGCCTGGCATTATGAAACCCTTTCTTAACAAGGTGGGGTTTTTTTTCTTTCCCAGTTGGTATGTGCTATACATTACAATGAACATCAGGTTTTAACAAAAATGAAGCACTTTTCCTTCCTTGGAGAATAACATATGCTGGCATGACTAAACATGTGGCCACCTGGTCCCCTGGTGCAGAAGGACTTTGTGGCAGGTCAGGTCTCATTAGGGCAGCACTGCAGACTCTGTATTCTGAAGGTCTCTCAGCCTGACCTGTGGGATCTATTTTAGTCCTCGGAATCCACGCTATCCCAGACCTTTCTCCAGCGATGGCCAGCCTAGAGAAAATGGTATCTTTTCCACTTTTCTAATAAACTCAATTACTCTAGGGTTTGGTTATCTCTGAGCATATAGACCAAGCACCTCCAGAAATTCCCCCACAAGCAACACCGTGTAAGAAGTAAGTTATCCCTCCTAAGGATCTGCACATATCATAAAAGAAAAAAACACCTAAAACCCAACTACGGTTGCTTGTGAAAAAACACATGAAACCAAGTGGTCATCCATATTTTCTTCAGTAAACACATCAGGTGATCTTCTGAAAGGTGTTCAGTCTCACTGCAACTTCTGCCCTTCATCATCATAATCTCATACTCCTTGAGCCTCTGAGTTTATAGCTCTCTATTGGGCTTTTAAGAAATACAAATGGAGACGTATCAAAAGTTGAGCTTGTGTATTTACAGAAAATCTCAAAGAAAAGACCCTTCAGTGTGGTAAGAAGCCCGGAAGCACCTAAGGGGGATAAGCTGCTTCCACTTAGTTTACGGATGAGAAACCTGAAGAAGGGGTAGTGTGCACTGTGGGGGCGCATTTTAAAAATTTACATGCTACTCTTTTCTTCTGTTGGCAGTATTAACAGTAAATTGTATTTTATATTCTGAAGGTTTATCATTTCTCATTTGTGTTACAAAGCAGATTAAAAAAAGTTTTAATATCACATGTTCCTAGGCCATTTTTAAATTACTCTTACTACTTCTCACTTGCTAATTGTTGAATTTTCACTTTTATTTTTAAATTAAAAATAAGGAAACTGCTATCTCTTCTCCACTTCCCATTACCTTAGGGAAAAAAGTGAACATATATAGTGTACAAACCACAGGAACAGGAAAGATGGCAGGACCCATGGAAGCAACAGGAGGGAAACAAAGTAGATAGTTAAGGTCCTTCAGGCCCAATTTCCCATGCAGGTTTTAGCAGTTACCAAGTAACTTGAACAAGTTCATCAACCTCTATGAGCCTCGCTTTCTTCACTTGTTAAATAAGCACAATACTCACCTTGCAGGGTTAGTCTAAGGGTAAGAGCCTGTGGAGGTAAAGCACTGGGAAGAGTGCAGAAATTCAAACTATGACAAAGGTGGTGATAGTCGTGGTGAAAGTGATGGTTATAGTGGTGGTGACAGTGGTGGTGGTGATGGTAGTGGGAGTGCTGATGGTAGTAGTAATGGTACTGATGACATTGGTGGTGATGATGGTGGTAGTGGTGGTGGTGGTGATGATAATGGGCAAAAGTGACAATACAAGGCAGAGAGGGTGAAGGTAGCAAAGTGAGAAAAGAACACTGGATACAATTTACCCTAAAATCAAGAAATGATCATGATTGAGTACCTACGACAAAAGAAATATTCTACCAACCTGATCAACAACAACTTCATTCTATTTTGAAAGATGCTTGAGCTAGACTGTAAATTCCATTGAGACCCACATATAATCTAATCTGACTTCAGTTTATCTCCACATTCAGATTCCATAGTCCTCAGTAATTGATCCCAAGGGAAGGTTGGCCTAACATGTTTTTAGGTGGCCTTTTTCTTTGCAAGATATTTTTGAGCTCTCTTTATAAATGAGTGTAGGTATTATGAGACAGAAATTATTTCTTTAAATTGGAAGCACAGCTGATGACACTTGGAGAAAACAATTAAAAGGTCCCTGAAGAAATTCTCCAAAGAGGAAAACCATGAATAAAATAATTTTTCAGACAAGCTTTATAGAACTAGAGTTCAAATGCTGTATGATACTTATGTTCTTAACAGTTTGCAGCCATTTGTCAATCAAAATTAAATTATAGGCATGCCATTTGTAGAATAACGAATTAGTCAATCTTATTAGCATGAATCACAAAAATCTCCTTAAAGCTCTTGGGTTTCTTAAAGAGTTTAACACCTCCCATTTTCTCAATGTGAACATCAATTTGCATTAGTCACAAGACCATAACCCACTTACTTAAAGGGTATATTACATAAAAGTTCACACAACCTGCTGTGAAATACTGTATCTTTAGCATTTGGATCACTTGGGACACTGAACAGGAAGAATTCATTAATGAAGTGTGAGGCTCGTTTTATTTATAGTCCATGGGAAAGGCATATTTCACAGCCATCAGAAGCACTTCTGCAGGCAAGAAGTCACAGTTAATCCAAGTGCCATGCAAAGCTCGTGTAAGTCCAATCCTGGTGTCCCTGGCAGTCAGAAACATAGTAAAGGAGAGAGAAATCCATTTTTAAAAAATTAATGGCAGAGAGACGATGAGAATGTGGGCGAAGGTCAGATCCAGACAATAACTGGAACTTTCCTAGGAGGAACACCTTTGCCACCATGACAGGAGGAAGAACAAAGGTGGGTTTGAGGGTAGGCGTATTTAAAGGTATGATAGACACTGAGGTGGTTCTGGGAAGATATCTTCTATTTTTTCTGTGAAGTAATAGAAGTCATTTGTTAAATGATGGGAAATGCAGAGAGTGGTAACTTGAAACAGTCACTGTGGATGATGTAGAGCAAAGGTAACTGGGTCACAGAGGACTGTCGGGCAATCTGAAACTGGTGAACATGAACTAAGAGGAGTCTCAAACTTCTCAATCCACTTTTGTCCATTTCTTCTACCCAAGTGGACTCCTGAAGGCCTTAACTGAGTTTGTATCACCAGCACCTAGTATAGCCCCTGGCACAAAGTTATTTATAAATGTTATCTGAATTCAACTAGATATGACAAATATCTGAATTATCTGAACATAAACAAACTTTAAATACTATAACTTTTTTAAAGTTTGCAAAATACAATCAATTTGTTAGTGAAGTTCAATGTATACATGAAGGAAAACCCAAGACCTGCCTTTGCATTCAAGGTCAGCCTGTGATATGGGGGAGGTCAGGTGAGGAGAGCTCCAAGTGCAGGGGACCTGGGAGCATGGGTGTGAAGATTAGATGGCTTCCCAGTCACCTCTGCTGAATGCCTCCTGGGGGGCAGCAGGGTCCCAAAAAGAGGATCAAGGGAATCAACAGTGCCACAACATGGCCCTGGTTCTGTAGGAAAATTATGCTTTGCAACCTGGAATTTAGAGAAAAGCTTTCAGGGAAATCAATCACTCAGCTAGTCCAGATTTCTAGTTTGCAAAGAGTACTCTTCCCTGGAACTCAAAAATACTACGGCATGCCTCTCTCTCTTTCTCAGGATCCAGTTCCTGCCCCCACCTGCAACCCTTCTAGCTTCTTCTTGCTTCTTCCATCCTGGCACCTTATGTTCCAGCTATTCCACATTATTTCATGGTTTGAAACACCACGTTTTAAGTTCCCAGCTTTGTATGGACTGTCCCCTCTCACTGGAAGGCCTGAAAGAAACCACATTTGATATAACCTTTGTTCCCAGTGACTTGAAAAGTGACTGGCACATAGTAAAATGCTCAGTGCATGTTTGTTGAATTGAATGTATCATTCACCTTGCAGACAAATGGCTATTTCTCAGGTATCAATTCATTGTGACATTTCCGTTTTCCAACCCATGAACTAAATCTTTTTTTCTTTTAAAGTGATTTCAGAACCTCACACTATATATTTGCTCTGTTTGGGTTTTGAATAAAACTTCCAAAAGATAGAAACATTTTAAATGAATAGCGATTTCTTTACTTTGTTCTATCACATTTTTAAAACTCAGTCTAGAAATATGATGGTTGGTATTGATTTAAGAATGCCTAAAATATTACAAGAGACATGAGTATTTAAACATTTGAAGACATAGGCATTTAAAGATACCTCAAAGGATTACAAAAGAAATAAGACTCTGATCATTCTCCAAATTCAGAAATATTAGAATTAGAGGCACCCCTCGAAGGCTAAAAAAAGTGGCTTTAGAATAAATAAAAAAGAGTACCACTTTACACAGCAGGTGGAAAACATGAAACTTTATTCTGAGAATTGGTACAGACTTGAAAGTATAAGTAGGTTCCAAGAAGGACTTAGCTATAATCTAGGACGATGGTTCCAACATGTCATTGAGCAGAAATCAGAGCTACTTACCTTGCCAGCAGGGTGCACCCACCCCTCACTGACCCACAAAGAGCCACTTGCATCCTTATCATAGCTGTAGTGCTGAACAGGATACATCCAGTTTGGTCTGATCTAACCCAGCATGGCATTTCTGGTGTTTTTATTCTCTAAAATCACAGCTCTGTTGTTTGGGAAAATATGCTTTCTTGAAACAGGGTACGGTTCTTTCTTTGATTCATCCTACATAAATTAACTATCATGAATCATTTGAAATAAAATATCTCCTAAAATAGTTAATTCATTGAACAAATACATGAGGGAAATCAAAGAAGAGCATACCCCAGCCATTGCTGAATGTCTTTCTAAACCAACTGTACTTGAGGAGGGTATGTTGAGTTAACAAGTGTACTAAAGCATTTGGTATGCTGAGCCCTATTGGCCCATGTAGGAAGTAAAAGGAAAAAGCAGAAAGAAGTTATCTAGATCCAAATGGCAAGTTTAGTTTACAAAAGTTTTATTCATAAATTCTGTCATGGAAAGTCCTTCAAATTCTACTCAATAAGTATAACGTTTATAACACATGCATACATGTGGGCCGATATCACATCAGGAAGTAGAGAAAAACAATGATATTAGTCCTGTCCCTTTTTTTAATTTTATTTTATTTATTTGAGAAAGAGGAAAAAAGAGAGAGAGTGTGAGCAAACACGAGAGAAGGGAAGCAGCAGAGGGAGAGGGAGAGGGAGAAGTAGGCTCCCCACTGAGCAGGGAGCCCTACAGGGGATTCAATCCCAGCACCCTGAGATCATGACCAGAGCCGAAGGCAGATGCTTAACTGACTAAGCCACCCAGGCGCCCCCATCCTGTCTTTCTTATGCTCGTTTTAATTTAATGTGGGATCTGGACAATTGGAAGAAAATCAAGGGATCTCTTAGCTTGATACCATGGGGAACAATAGAAGGCGGCATTTGTGGCTCAGCACAGGAGAGGAGGGAGGTAGAAAACTGGGGACTGAGTCACTCTTGACCACTGACTAATGTTTAATAACCACCCATTGTTATATCCTGCAGCTAATTCTAGCAGGGCTTACTTATGTTTATGGGGTTGCCATGTCATAAGAGGAATTTCTCAGAAAAAAATAACCATTTATTAAGATCTTTCACCACTCATTGACAAAATCATGTATTGGCACACACATTCAGGAATCCCATGAAACAATTGTTCCTATGTAATGACTACTATGCGTAAACACTGAAGGTTTTTCTTCCAACATGTAAGAGCTATTGAATTCCTCCCCTAGCCCAACCCTAGAGAAGCCACACACACACACACACACACACACACACACACTTACGCACACACACACAAAGTATATGAATCTACATACCTAATATAAAGACAATGAAGAAACTCTGGGAAGAAAAAGATTAGTAGATTAGTAGTAACCAAGTGTGGAAGAAAAATGGCAGCCAGTATGAAGGAAGGAGGTTGCAATGAATGGAGAGATAGACTGGCGCTGTGCATGTGAGTTGTATTCTTCTTACTCTAAAGAACTTCACTTGTCCCTTACTGCTGGGGCAGATGAATAGCAGCACCACCCCACCCTGTGGCAGTCATAGGCTAACTTCAGGGCAGAAATGGAATGTGACTGATTAGCCTGCCTGAGTGGTCCCTCTACCTGCCTGTCCCCTCCAAAGCCCTCGCCTGGGACTAGACAGCTAAAACAGAAAAGGTTTAGGAAGAGAGAAAGCTCAGAGCAGAAGCATAGGCAGATTCATTCAGGGGCAGAGTTTTAGTGAAGGAGAGCAAATGTAAAGTTCAAGTCCCGGCCGTGGTGCTATGAACCCTCTATACTGGGGCACACCATCAACCTCCCCTCCTTAAGCCTGCCAGGCATGACACAGGGTAGGATCTGGCTTTGGCCATGTAGCATGCATGAGAAAATCTGTGTTTTGCTGACACTGAAATTTAGGAGACTGGTAGTAATTTCAGCCTAACCAAACATTCATGATACACAGAGCCACACAGATAGAGATCAGTGATAGAAGTAGAAAACAGAGTATGATGTATAGTACAATACCAGGATGAAAATTAAAAACACATTCACATGCAAAACAACATGGCAGACTTAACAAGGGTACACACATAGTTAAGACGCCATATATTTAAGACAAACATCAAAGACACCAGAGTGAATGCTAAGAGAAAGAAGGGAATTGGAGCAGTGATCAGGGAAGATGAAAGAGAAAGAAAATAAGACCAGAAGAAGGCTTTGCACCAATAAATGATGACAATGTGCTATGAACTAAGGAGAATGATTAACTTAACTCTCTGTACCTGAGATCTAATTAAAACAAACACCACCATTATAGATGATTGGAGGCTGAAAGTAAAAAGTAATTGGCATTTATTAGAATAGATAGGAAAAAAAAGTAAGAACGCAATTAAAGAGTTTGTACAAATAAACACAGACTTTGTGAGGTCTAATAGCCCTAAAACTGTTGTTTTTCAGAGATGCCTTTACTCCATCTCAAGATGCCACTGAAGCCAGTGTAGGCTAAGAGCCCGCCAGACTGGAGAGGACATAGGACATAACCTCTGAAAGGCTAGTCACAGGTGTCCTTTCCAGCTCAGATATACGGCACCCCACTGTCCGCTCTCTTGTCAGTAGACTCAGGGCAGACTCAGGAATCCAGTGATTGTCCAAACATTTGAGTGGAGACATGACATCCTACCCATACCCAAAAGATGGCTGAATACACTGTTCTGGTCTTTTCACCACCCCCTAGCTCCAGTGGCAGCAAAAACAGCTAGTTGGTGCTCTCCATCTGTCTCTGTTATCTTTGTGGCAACCTCCCTAAAGCGTCCTACCCAAAACTAGAGTGATAGCATACCAAACTCTGCCAACAAGTCCTCTTGTCCCCCAAGCGTGCCATAAAGCATACTTCACATCTAAAGGTCATATGGCAATACTGCTGACACATGCTTTCTTAGATTTAGGTTTGGTAAGAATAGACCATAGACTGTGAGCATCAAGCTGCTTAGCTGGAGCAGGCCACAGAGAAGGAAAGTGAAGCCTTTGCTTTCGGCTCTCCTGGGTATTCTTCACGTCATTTTTTTTGTGAACTAATAATAACAGATCCAATCTACATATAGGTTCTCTCGTCTAAAATTACTTATCTAAGTTAAGTCATTTAGTCACTGTTTGATAATAAGATGCAAGATAAAGTACTTGTGAACACAGAAAATTAATGAAAAGGAAACACTGTCTGAGTGTATGCTGAGTTTAGCCACCAGCATCTATTTTTAAAGATGAGCTAATTAATTGTTACATAGAATATGGGGGAAAAAGAAACACAGGCAAAGCTTTTAGACACACTCACCACCAACTTCAATAGTATGACACTGTTAGACTATTTTATAAAAGCTTATGGCATGATTTTAATACAGTTGTCAAACATGCCAGGATGAATCCATGAGGGTAGAAAACCACTTGAGTCTCTGGGCTGGGGCAGGGGGAAAGGGTGGGATTGAAACGGACCTTAACACTTTTTTAATAATTATTCATCTCTGTGTATCTCTCTAACAAACTCTTCATTTAGTAAATCAGATTGTAATCATTTTGCCACATGCCTTTTCCCCCAACTGTACCTGTGTATAGAGACATTGATCTTCACACTGTTTTTTTTTTCATGAGAGTTAATGTTATTTAAACGGCAAATTGATCAAAGATGAAGAAGACTGGACTTTTTCATTAAATTGGAGCATTCTAAAATTTAAACAACATAATCCAAATGCTAGATTCTCCCCCTGAAGGACTGATATTACATTGATACTGTAATATGCTTGAGAAGCTGGAGCATACTAATTTGTTATTTTTGCAAATAAAAGATGATTCTGAAAACTGACTTTACTTCCACTGTTGGAAAGCAAAGCTAAAGAACAAATACTCTAATGGAATGTAAAAGAACATATTTATTAGAAAGATTTTATGAAAGCATTGGCTAAGCATGAGAAAATTAGAAAATGGCATTTTAAGGCTTATTAACACACGATCTCTTTCAAGAAAATATTAATCTAATACTATAGCAAAGGGGGAAGCAGCATATATACACTTTCTGCTTAGACAAAACCCCAGCCAACATCATATGCTCTCAGATTCTCAGACCTCATCCTTACAGGAGGAAGGCGGTTAGTGAACTTTCCATACTCACATTAAACTGGGCATGGAAACCTGCCCATGGAACTTCCAGGTCTGGACACCAGAATAAACTGGCTCACACTACTCAAACTTAATGAAACAAAAACTAGCCCAAAAAAAGGCAGGGGGACTACAAAAATTGACCAGAACCTGGCAAACAAAGAAAAGTTTACAACCAAAGGCCATGACCTCAGAAAATAGTGCATGAGGAAAGAAAGAGAAGATTCTGGAGTAGAGCAGAGTGACACTGTGTAAGGAGGTTCAGTCACCCCCCCCACCACACACACACACACTCACACACTCATACGCTCACAGACATACATACACACTCCCACATAGCCCTCACACATTACACTGGGGAGCTGCAAAATTCTGAGCCCTCACATCAATAATAGATCTGGAGAGAGGCAAGCTTAATGGGCTAGTCTTTTTTTTTCCCTCTCCTCTGGGGAGCTATGGAAAGGCTGCTGAGAGAGAAATAGTAGTTCTCTGGCAGAAGAGAAGCCTCTGGCTACAGGATGAATTAGGGGAGGATCTGAGGCATGTGGGGACTCCCTCATTGGAATGGAGGTCACTTCCCAATCAGGTAGACAGGAGGTGTGAGTCAGATCCAGACATCTTACAGCTGCCCCACCTTGGCTGAGCCTGCCTGTTTCCCTCCATGTTCTCAAGAATCAGTCAAATAGATCCAACCTCAAAAAAGCAAAGCCAGAGAGGAGTTAAGATGGCGGAGGAGTAGGAGACACCGTTTTCAGCCGGTCCTCCGAGTCGAGCTGGATAGGTACCAGACCAGCCTAAACAACCACGGAACCAGCCGGAGACGCAGGAAGACGCATCTGGATCTCTACAAATGAACATCTCCAGCGCTGAGTATTGAGGTACGAAGCGGGGAGCCATGAAACTGTGCAAAGATATCGGAAGATAAACGGAAGGGGGAGGGAGCCGCCATGTTCGGGCGCCGGGAAGCGGTAGCCACTTGCACGGGAGAGCGGGCGGGGCTCACGGTCGGCACCGGCAAAACAGCAGACTGAGACCGTGAGCCGGGTGCGCGCGCCACCAGGCATCTCGCGGAACCCCGGAATCCCGGTGCGCTCACTGGATCCAGACTGAGACCGGGAGATCCGGGAGCGCGCGCGGGGCGGCTGGCGGCTGGCGGCATTAGAAACACAAAGGACAGAGACCCGCCGGCCCTGGAAGTGAGGGCTGGGACGCCGGGTGTGGGGCGCACATCCCGGGACGCTGCAGGGTTGAGCAGCACCAACAGAAACAGAGTTAAAGTGGCCAGAACATTAGTAGAGAACGGGCCGCAATCCTTCTGTTCCGTGACAGAGGCTGAAATTTGGCCGCTGCTGCTCTGACTCTCAGAAGAGGCACAGCAAACCGTCAGGGAAAGCCGCCAGAGAACAAAAGCCTGGAAATACTGGCTCAGGGAGTGCCCATCCCCATCCCCCCTCGCAGGGGACACGGAGACTCTACCCAAACATGGCTGCCTGAGTATCGGCGCGGCAGGCCCCTCCCCCAGAAGGCAGGCTGAAAAATCAAGAAGCCCACAACCCGAGGCGCCGGGGTGGCGCAGTCATTGAGCGCCTGCCTTCGGCTTAGGGCGTGATCCCAGCGTTCCGGAAAGGAGTCCCTCATCGGGCTCCTCCGCTGGGAGCCTGCTTCTTCCTCTCCCACTCCCCTGCTTCTGTTCCCTCTCTCGCTGGTTGGCTGCCACATAAATAAATAAATAAAATCTTTAAAGAAGAAGCCCACATCCCTAAGATCCCTATAAAACAAGGGGCACGGCCTGGGACCCAGTCAATAATTTGGGCTCTGGAAACCCCGCAACCTCTCTTCATCAGAATGACAAGAAGGAGAAGCCCCCCCCCAGCAAAGAAAAGACAGTGAGACTGTGGCCTCTGCCACAGAAATAATGGATATGGATGTAACCAAATAATCAGAAATGGAATTCAGAGTAACAATGGTCAAAATGATGAGTAAAATTGAAAAAACTATTAAAGAAAAGGTTACTGAGAATATAGAATCCCTAAGGACAGAAATGAGAGCGAATCTGACAGAAATTAAAAATTCTATGAGCCAAATGCAGGCAAAACTAGAGGCTCTGACAGCCAGGGTCGCAGAAGCAGAGGAAAGGGTTAGTGAATTGGAGGATGGGTTAATAGCGGAAAAAATAAAAATAGAAGATGGTCTTAAAAAAATCCATGCCCACGAATGTAGGTTACGGGAGATTACTGACTCAATGAAACGATCCAATGTTAGAATCATCGGCATCCCCGAGGAGGTGGAGAAAAACAGAGGTCTAGAAGAGATATTTGAACAAATTGTAGCTGAAAACTTCCCTAATCTAGCAAGGGAAACAAACATTCGTGTCCAAGAGGCAGAGAGGACCCCTCCCAAGCTCAACCACGACAGACCTACGCCACGTCACGTCATAGTGCATTTCGCAAATATTAGATGCAAGGATACAGTATTGAAAGCGGCCAGGGCACAGAAATTTCTCACGTACCAAGGCAAAAGCATCAGAATTACGTCAGACCTGTCTACACAGACCTGGAATGAGAGAAAGGGTTGGGGGAGCATATTTAAAGCTCTTTCAGAGAAAAACATGCAGCCAAGGATCCTTTATCCAGCAAGGCTGTCATTCAGAATTGATGGAGAAATAAAGACATTTCAGAATCGCCAGTCACTAACCAATTTTGTAACTACGAAACCAGCCCTACAGGAGATATTACGGGGGGTTCTATAAAAGTAAAAAGGCCCCAAGAGTGATACAGAACAGAAAGTCACAGCCAATACAAACAAAGACTTTACTGGCAACATGGCAACATTAAAATCATATCTCTCAGTAATCAGTCTTAATGTAAATGGTTTGAACCATCCCATAAAACGCCACAGGGTTGCAGATTGGATAAAAAGAAATGACCCATCCATTTGCTGTCTACAACAGACTCATTTCAAACCCAAAGATGCATTCAGACTGAGAGTAAGGGGATGGAGTACCATCTTTCACGCAAATGGTCCTGAAAAGAAAGCTGGGGTAGCAATTCTCATATCAGATAAATTGGATTTTAAACTACAGACTATAGTTAGAGACGCAGAAGGGCACTATATTAGTCTTAAGGGAAGTATTCAACAAGTGGATATGACAATTATAAATATATATGCCCCCAACAGGGGAGCAGCAAGATACACAAGCCAACTCTTATCCAGAATAAAGAGACATATAAATGAAAATACATTAATAGTAGGGGACCTCAACACTCCACTATCAGAAATAGACAGAACACCCTGGCAAAAACTAAGCAAAGAATCAAAGGCTTTGAATGCCATACTTGACGAGTTGGACCTCATAGATATATATAGAACACTACACCCCAGAACCAAAGAATACTCATTCTATTCTAATGCCCATGGAACATTCTCAAGAATAGACCATGTTCTGGGACACAAAACAGGTCTCAACCGATACCAAAAGATTGAAATTATCCCCTGCATATTCTCAGACCACAACGCTCTGAAATTGGAACTCAACCACAAGGAAAAATTTGGAAGAAACTCAAACACATGGAGACTAAGAGCCATACTGCTCAAGAATGACTCGATAAACCAGGAAATCAAAAATCAAATTAAACAATTTATGGAGACCAATGAGAATGAAAATACAACAGTCCAAAACCTATGGGATACTGCAAAGGCAGTCCTAAGGGGGAAATACATAGCCATCCAAGCCTCACTCAAAAGAATAGAAAAATCTAAAATGCAGTTTTTATATTCTCACCTCAAGAAGCTGGAACAGCAACAGAGGGACAGGCCTAATCCATGCACGAGGAAGCAGTTGACCAAAATTAGAGCTGAAATCAATCAAGCAGAAACCAGAAGTACAGTAGAGCAGATCAACAGGACTAGAAGCTGGTTCTTTGAGAGAATCAATAAAATTGACAGACCACTGGCAAGACTTATCCAAAAGAAAAGAGAAAGGACCCAGATTATTAAAATTATGAATGAAAAAGGAGAGGTCACGACGAGCACCATTGAAATTGGAAGGATTATTAGAAATTTTTATCAACAGCTATATGCCAATAAACTAAGCAATCTGGAAGAGATGGAATCCTTCCTGGGAACCTATAAACTACCAAGATTGAAACCGGAAGAAATTGATTCCTTAAACAGGCCAATTAATTATGAAGAAATTGAGTCAGTGATAAACAACCTTCCAAATAACAAAACTCCAGGCCCGGACGGTTTTCCTGGGGAATTCTACCAAACATTCAAAGAAGAAATAATACCTATTCTCCTAAAGCTATTTCAAAAAATAGAAACAGAAGGAAAGCTACCAAACTCATTCTATGAGGCCAATATTACCTTGATCCCCAAACCAGGCAAAGACCCCCTCAAAAAGGAGAATTACAGACCGATTTCCCTAATGAATATGGACGCCAAAATCCTCAACAAGATACTTGCTAATAGAATCCAACAGTACATTAAAAGTATTATCCATCACGATCAAGTGGGATTCATACCTGGGATGCAAGCGTGGTTCAATATTCGCAAATCAATCAGCATGATACATCATATCAACAAGAAAAGACTCAGGAACCATATGATCCTCTCAATCGATGCCGAAAAAGCATTTGACAAAATACAGCATCCTTTCCTGATTAAAACCCTTCAGAGTGTAGGAATAGAAGGTACATTTCTCAATCTCATAAAAGCCATCTATGAAAAGCCTACTGCAAATATTATTCTCAATGGAGAAAAGCTGGAAGCCTTTCCCTTAAGATCAGGAACTCGACAAGGATGCCCACTCTCGCCACTATTATTCAACATAGTACTAGAAGTCCTTGCAACAGCAATCAGACGACAAAAAGGGATCAAAGGTATTCAAATTGGCAAAGAAGAAGTCAAAATGTCTCTCTTTGCAGATGACATGATACTCTATATGGAAAACCCAAAAGAAGCCACTCCCAAATTATTAGAAGTTATAGAGCAATTCAGTAACGTGGCGGGATACAAAATAAATGCTCAGAAATCAGTTGCATTTCTATACACGAATAACGAGACCGAAGAAAGAGAAATTAGGGAATCCATCCCATTTACAATAGCACCAAAAACCATACGTTACCTTGGAATTAACTTAACCAGAGATGTAAAGGACCTATATTCTAGAAACTATAAATCACTCTTGAAAGACATTGAGGAAGACATAAAAAGATGGAAAGATATTCCATGCTCATGGATCGGAAGAATTAACATAGTTAAAATGTCCATGCTACCCAGAGCAATCTACACTTTCAATGCTATCCCGATCAAAATACCAAGGACATTTTTCAAAGAACTGGAACAAACAGTCCTTAAATTTGTATGGAAACAGAAAAGGCCCCGAATCTCCAAGGAACTGTTGAAAAGGAAAAACAAAGCTGGGGGCATCACAATGCCGGATTTCGAGCTGTACTACAAAGCTGTGATCACAAAGACAGCATGGTACTGGCACAAAAACAGACACATAGACCAATGGAACAGAATAGAGAGCCCAGAAATGGACCCTCGGCTCTTTGGGCAACTAATATTTGATAAAGCAGGAAAAAACATCCGGTGGGAAAAAGACAGTCTCTTCAATAAATGGTGCTGGGAAAATTGGACAGCTACATGCAAAAGAATGAAACTTGACCACTATCTCACACCATACACAAAAATAAACTCCAAATGGATGAAAGACCTCAATGTGAGACAGGAATCCATCAAAATTCTAGAGGAGAACATAGGCAACAACCTCTACGACATCGGCCAAAGCAACTTTTTTCATGACACATCCCCAAAGGCAAGAGAAACAAAAGATAAAATGAATTTATGGGACTTCATCAAGATTAAAAGTTTCTGCACAGCCAAGGAAACAGTCAGAAAAACTAAGAGGCAGCCCACGGAATGGGAGAATATATTTGCAAATGACACTACAGATAAAGGACTGGTATCCAAGATCTACAAAGAACTTCTCAAACTCAATACACGAGAAACAAATAAACAAATCAAAAAATGGGCAGAAGATATGAACAGACACTTTTCCAATGAAGACATACAAATGGCTAACAGACACATGAAAAAATGTTCAAAATCATTAGCCATCAAGGAAATTCAAATCAAAACCACACTGAGATACCACCTTACGCCAGTTAGAATGGCAAAAATAGACAAGGCAAGAAACAACAATTGTTGGAGAGGATGTGGAGAAAGGGGATCCCTCCTACATTGTTGGTGGGAATGCAAGTTGGTACAGCCACTCTGGAAAACAGTGTGGAGGTCCCTTAAAAAGTTAAAAATTTAGCTACCCTATGATCCAGCCATTGCACTACTGGGTATTTACCCCAAAGATACAGACGTAGTGAAGAGAAGGGCCATATGCACCCCAATGTTCATAGCAGCAATGTCCACAATAGCTAAATCGTGGAAGGAGCCGAGATGCCCTTCAACAGATGGCTGGATTAAGAAGTTGTGGTCCATATATACAATGGAATATTACTCAGCAATCAGAAAGAACGAGTTCTCAACATTTGCTACAACATGGACAGCACTGGAGGAGATAATGCTAAGTGAAATAAGTCAAGCAGAGAAAGACAACTATCATATGATTTCTCTCATCTATGGAACATAAGAACTAGGATGATCAGTAGGGGAAGAAAGGGATAAAGAAAGGGGGGGGTAATCAGAAGGGGGAATGAAACATGAGAGACTATGGACTATGAGAAACAAACTGAGGACTTCAGAGGGGAGGGGGGTGGGGGAATGGGATAGACCGGTGATGGGTAGTAAGGAGGGCACGTATTGCATGGTGCACTGGGTGTTATACACAACTAATGAATCATCGAGCCTTACATCGGAAACCGGGGATGTACTGTATGGTGACTAACATAATATAATAAAAAATCATTAAAAAAAAAAAAAAAAAAGAATCTCCTTTATGTAAACCAAAAAAAAAAAAAAAAAAGAAATTAAAAAAAAAAAAAAAAAAAGCAAAGCCAGGTCTGTGTTTTCTTAGTAGAAACAAGCAGGTCTCAGCCTTGGGGGAAAGACAATCAAGTATGGTAGTTCTCTCTGGATAAAGGAATTAAGGTTATTGTTTTTACTTTCTTCTCTATTCTGATTTTCTTAGTTTTTATAATGAACTTGAGATTTTTGTATGAAAATAATGAAAGTAAGAAATATGACTGTGGCACTTAGCTCACCACACAGAATTTAAGAACCACGAACCTGAGGTAGGGGTATAACAAACCATACAATGTTCCCATCTTCATCAAATAAACACAACCCATTTAGTACTTTGACCTTTGAGAGCAGAAGAAAAAGGAAAGAAAAGGAGGGAAAAGATCAAGACTTAGAAAAAATAAGAAAAGCACAGGAGAAAACTATCTGTGAGACATGGAGAGACAGACCAGTCCTAGAGCAGTTGAGGGAGATGGTCCTAGTCTTTCCCTCCCAACGCACACTCCTCCAAGTTGATCCTTCCATCACCCCAATCCTCACCAAGCCCTGATGCCCAGTTTCAGTCATCTACAGTTAGGGCAGCACTCAAAGGGGGCTGAAAGGAGAATTAGGTTACTGTGAAATATGTGTGTATGTGTGTGTGTGCACACACGCAGGTGTGAACATTGTGTGTGTGTGTGTGTGTGTGTGTGTAGTAGTAGTAGTAGTAGTAGTACGGCTTAAGCAGAGCAGACTTACTCCAAACATGAACAGCTAATATCTGAAATAAAACATAGTCTTTACTTGAATGTACGTTCTCTACCAATAAAAAATCTGTTAATAATTTAAATAATTTAATAATAATTTAAATAACTAATCTCTGTAGGATGTGAATAAACAAGACGATCATAACGATGAGCAAGATTTAAGGGAGTGCCCTCTTCTGAATGAGGCACTCTTCTGTCACTATTTACCATATTTCCATGGGTCTAAGGTATCACTGAGCAAACAACGCACCACTATTTTATATGCCATTACGAAAGGAAAAAATGTTATCAAGCAAACTATAACTCAGTTCCTTCTTATCCTATCAACTGCAGGACAGCTCTGGTCATGGGAATGTTCAAATGTGTATCTTAGAATCGACGAAATGCAACACCTCTCATCACTCACACACCATCACTAACTGGGGTTCTTGAAGGATCCCTTAAGCCTCCTGGTCTGTTTCTTCAACTAAAAAAAGGGTTGGACTTCTATTGCTTACATCATTTGTAAGATTCCTCTATGGTGTAAAAACTCTGGGTTCCCGATCTCTGGTTTTTTTCCCCAGAGCTAAAATATTCGGTGGCCCTGAGACCTTCTAAGCTGTGAAGAGCAGGAGCTCTGGGTGGGTTTTGCTGCCTGGAAAGCCTCGAGGAGCTCCGAGCCTTTCTGGCATCCCACCTCAGTCCCAACAAGGAGGCACCAGGGAAAAGGCAGCCATCTTCCCTCACCCATTGCTCTTCCTACACCAACACCTCCATCTAGGGGTGGTCTCCACTTGCTTTGCCCTATTATATATTTCCTGCTCCCTTTTCTCCCAGGCCAGAAGAGAAAGAGTCAGAGAGGGAGACCTGAGATCTCCTTCCATCCAAGCAAGACTACAGATGGCTTTCTGCCAATCAGGAAATGGTTGCCTGGGCAACCAAGTATTAACTGGAAGCAATTCCTATTCTCTCCTTTTGCTACACTAACCATTCTTCTGGTTCCTCCCTCTTGTCTTACTAGGGAGTTAATAGTAAAAGGATTTATTTAACTAGACTCTGCATTTTATAACCCCTGCCAGCTTCCAACAGCAAACTCCAAACTGCTTCTTACTAGAGGCTTGTCTTAAATGAGTCAGAACTACTTTTTCTCATCTAAATATTTTAAACCTAGTTGGAACACGGCAAAGAAAAGCAAGTTCAAAAGACAGAGGAGCTAGCTCCCTTATGCCTTGATTTATCAGTGGCTAAGGGTGGTATATTGAAATTGAGGTGAAACATTGAAAATGTTTCATAGCATCAAGATCAGCTGAAAATAGGAATGCTTTTGAAATGAGAAGGGAAAGGACATTCTTTACCAAAATATCTAACCTTGCTAGCTTACCCATATTGACAGAGTAGATTATTCTCTTTAGTTATGTGGGTGGAGGGTACAGCCCAAAGTGATAGATTCTGGGTCTGTTGTACAGTGTAGCAAAGGCAAGCCTCAAAAGGCATCATTAGAAGAAGGTGTGTGGCAGCGAAGGAGATGGGTATTGCTGGGTGGGAATGAACTGCTGTCCAGATCCACTCCATATCCTTCTCCAACCTGCTATGTGCTATGTGCCTGGGAGCCTGACTTCTATGAACCACACCAGCCTGTCCCCTGGCTTCCTTTTGGGTTTAGTCAATGGAAAGGACCTGTCAGAGATGAGAAGGCAGACAGAGGAAAACTTAGACATGCATAACCCCATCTGTCCCTGCTGGGTAGGCAGTGGCTGTTTCTCTGCCGAAGCCAAGCTCCTGCCAGACAGACCTCTCCCACAGCTACAGGTCTCCACAGAATTCTGTAATCTCTGCAAGCCTACAGAGCGGTCTCAGTGGCTTCCCACTGCTGACCCTAGGGTGCTTCACCATCCCTTGTTGAATTCCCTCAACCCCTAACCCTTTGTTAATAGGCCCTGCAGTCACAACCCCCTGAAGAATTTCTTATTTCTCTGGGCATGATCATAATACTGTGACTATTTTTTAAAGTGGCCTTTGGTTTTTAGAGATACCTCCTGAAATATCTAGGGATAAAATGATATTGAAATGAAGCATGTTTGGCCAGGAGTTGATAATTGATAAATGGGTCATCTTTATAATTTTCTCTCTCCATTGTACATGTTTAAATTTTTCCATTATAAAATGATTTTTAATGAGGGAAAACCTCTTTCTAATCACCCCTTTTGGATATGCTATCTGCTTCCTGTGGATACCAGGTCTGAGACAGGAGTAGAGGAGGAGTAGAGAACATCAATCAGCAAGATGATCATCGCCTATTATATAATTTTGTCTGGAACCATCTCTAAAAAGCAAAGCTTTCAAATAATGTGTTTGTGGTCTTTTCTAAACTGGGAATAGACAGTAAAACCTCACTAATTCATGTTCATTAACTAGGAGAACAATCTGACTCAGAGAAGATCTATGTAATAAAGTAACTTTTTAATTTTCTTTAAAAAATTGAACAATTTTATTTCAACCTCAGACTGGCCTTCATGCACCCTCTGACCTTATCTCACAAGGTACGTTTTTGCAAATCTTTATGGAAAACTTTTATAGCTGTCTTAGGCATGATCTTCCTCATACTAACAGAATCCCTGGCCCTCTCCACTTCATTCCAAAACTCAACCGTTTGAAAACTCAGCTTGTGCTATCTCTTCTTTAAAGTCTGTCTTGACTATATTGACCCAAAACGAACTCTCCTTCTCAGGGATTACTATCTCTGCTTCACCAGTTACTGGGTAACTTTGGGCAAGTATTTAACCTCTCAGTGCCTCAGTTTTAGCATCTGTAAAATAGAGTTCATAAGAGTAAACATTAAGTGAGATTGTTTGGGATTGGCTGATACGAAGCATTCCATCATGATAGCTACCATTATTATTTATTCAAAAAATATGTACTGAGCTTCCACTGTGGCTTTTTCCGAGTGCTGTGGATACAACAGGAAACAAAATTAAGCACTTGCCCCACGGAGCTTCTTTTTAGCAGGAGAGACAGATAATAAACACATGAACAGATAAGTATTAGAGTTTTAAATAGTGCCAAGTGCTTGAGGAAACTAAAACAGAGTAAAAATGAGGAAGGTATTGTCTTTAGGTAAGGTGGTCTAGACTGGCCTCTCTTAAGAACCTGACATTTTGATGAAAAGGCATATAATGAAATTGGCTTTTAAACCTGGTTTCACTGCCTAAGAAAAAACTCCTAAATATCAAAACACTGCAAATATTTGGGGACTACATGTTTTCCAACTAGTAATGATGATCCAGAATCTCAGCCTGGATTCTCAGCTGGTCAAGAGACAAATCTGCATTCATAACCTAAGTGTCCATTCCAAAGCTGTATTTCACGACCATTTCAAATGTTCTCATCCTCCCTGATTGTGTTTTTCATTCTGACCTAATTTATCGAACACAGTGCTTTGTCATCACAGCTTCGCGCTGTTGACAGATTCTTCTCTTGCTGCTATTTCACGGACTGGGCCTTTTCATTTCTTCACCTTTAATTGTTTCCTAAGAAACTGCCTTCGGTCTGAATCGCACCTTTAAACTGCTTTCATGAGACTGTTTCCCTGCTTGCCTTGTATATCAGAGTCACTGTCCCTGAATTCTTTCATCTTCTTCCACTTCCGCATGCTGTCTTCCCTGGTCTCCTCTCTCCTAGAGAGCAGAGAGGAGAGGGGATCCTGAAAGAGACTGCTAACCTGGGAGAAGGTGTGCGTCTGGAAGGAGGTGGGTGGCTTCACTGGTAGGAGCGCAGGACTCAGAGAAATAAGACGTGGGTGGGAAGTAACAAGAGCCCTACCATCATTTTCCCGACAATTTCAGAACCTAAGAACTAATAAAATAAGGATTTGTGTCAGAAAATGTCAAAAGATTCAGGAAGATACATGCCACGCTTATTTCCACCAAGAGGGAAAAAAATCTCTGGTGATAAAAATTGTCACCTTATGAGTCCTTTGTAAGTCAGCTAATGGAATGAATTTAAAATACATATGTATATTTTATAAAATAGCTATATAAAATAACAGTGGACAGCTTAACTCTGAGTCCCTGGGCTTTTCCCCTCGTGAAGCAATAAACACAGGCAAATATCTTGGCTATCCAAACATTCCTCTTTACCTCTTGTTCCTCTGCTGTGATTTTTTTTTTCCTTCTTCTTCGTCATACACAGGGTCCAAAGTCACTCAAGATTAGAAAACATGAAAAGCTTAGAAATTAAATCCTTAAGATGAATTTCTAAGGAATTCACCTAAGACCACATAAATTTAGAGCCCTTCTTCGCCAGAAACTCAGCAACTCAGATGAATGTTACTGCTTTCTGGATTGTGATAAATGAGGCCCACCCAAAATTGGCCTGTTTTTCATCTGGTTTCATGTCCACGTGAGCTCGGGAACGGAGCCGCCGTCCAAAGACTGGCTCGTGCCCAGAACATTCCCAGGTGCCAGGTAAGGAGGCAACATTACCGTCTATGCCGGCGGCACGCTAGCACACACAACACTGAATGTTCTAAATATGAAAAAAAAAAAAAAAGCAATATGAGAGAAAATACTGTTTTCTTTTCAGTAATGATAAAAAAATATATAGTTTCGTTATCTCACAAGTTAGAACATTACAGAAAAGAAAAGATACCTGAGAGTTGCAGCCTTTTTCTCTCTCATCCTCATATACAGATTTCCCTCATAAAAATACCGTGTTGTCCTAGTTTAAGTTCTTTTTATAAAAGGGATCTTTATATTTCTTCTAAAATGACATGTTAAAATTAATATTGGTTCACCTTAAGTGGCCTCTGGTGTGACACATTTTAATCTTCCAGACAACACCCTGATCAAAGGTTAATTATTTTTTTTCTCCTTTTGTGTTCAGATTAAAAATTATGATCTGCAGGCATGAGTTGAACAAAATTGAAAGTTTACTAAAAGAAGGAAATCACTGACTAAATATCTTTGTTTAAATGTGGGGACTGAATGTTTAAAAAAAGATCTGGTGTTTCCAGGGGCATGGCAAATGTGGGAAAAGGGAGGAATCTGGGTGAAGGCAAAAATAGGTGTGAACATTTAAAAACATTAAAACTGACCAAACACAGGTCTGTTTCTTTATTATCACCCTGTGCCAGCAATTCTAAATAATGTAAGTAATAAAATACTCCTCTCCAAAAAATTGTTGAATATGTTCTAACATTTGCTATGGTTGGATTTTAATCATATGTATGCAAACTAAGTTAACATATTTTTATTACTCATCTTTTAATATACACTATAATCTACAAGCAAGATAATTCAGTTAACTCCCAGTTACACAGCTGACTACAGACATGTGCCGTCCAGATACATATATTCATTCCATAAGTAAATTCATGAAGATTCAGGAAGCATTCTGGCTCACTTTGGGCACAGGTTGTATCTCCAACCCTCCTATCCTTAAGATACTCCATAGTCTTACATTTAAACAGATTAGAAATAAACAATGATAGGGTATGAATTGTAGAAAAAGAAACAAGTTTGCATTAATTCATCACTCCAAGGGATCACTGGAGTTTTAATTTTTGTTTCAAACAAACATAAACTGAAGAAAGAGTGCAAAATATGAGATGTATTTTTGTTTGGTAAGTGCAAATTTTAGTTCATACACAAATATTTTACTGAATTTCAATTATCACCTTTTAAATTAAAATTTTTTCTTTTTTACTATTCTTTTTTGTCACTAAATTGACATTCAATTCTAATATTATTCATTACTGTCATAGACCAATGAATAAGTAATTTCCTTTTTTTCAAAAGTTTATATTAATGTAATTAAAATCCATTACTTTTTCCTTTTTGTACATAACCCTTATGTTTTATTTTTTACTTTTCCTGGCATAATTATATATCCGAAGTCCAATAAAAGTTTATCTACCATCTGTATGTCTTTTCTGTATATCACTATTATTATTATCATGCATTATCATGCATTTCATTACATATGAAATAATTTTGAATATAATGTTGTCACACAAAGGAGGGGAGGGTTAAAAATGATGTGCTCTGAGTGCAAACATGCTGCATACACCACAGGCTTAGTGGAGTTTTTTTGCATTCTTTCTGACTTTCTAACCTTTTGTCTGAGTCCCAGTTGTAACACAACTTACATCAAAATTGTGAGCTGGCCTAGGGTGGTAGATTCTAAGGCAGCTAGAAGAAAATAACCCCTAGGAGGGTATAGAGAAGAGGGGAAATAACAACCAAGATATTCATTCATTCATTCAGCAAGTGGCTAGTAAGCACCCAGAACTACACCAAGCACTGGTCTAGGTACTAGGAATACAGCTGGGATAAGCTTCACACCCCCTGGTAGCTTATGCTATAATGGGAAAACACAGACAATAAATAATAAACATAACAAACAGGTAAATTATGTCACCTGTTAGAAGGTGATTAAGTGTTATAGAGAAAATAATAAATGCCACATGGTATAGGAGATCAGGAGTGCCAGGAGTTTGCAATTTTAAATAGGGTGGGTTGGTTATTTGTCATTGGGAAGATGACATGACAGACGGGAGAATTAGCTGTGTGGATATCTGGGAAAAGAGCAACCTGGGCAAAGAAACAGCCAGTACAAAGCCCATGGGAAAGGAACAAGCCTGGTTTGCTCCAGGAAGAGCAAGGAGGCCAATCAAGTGTGGCTGAAGCAGAGTACAGGGAAGGGAGTAGGAGATGACCAAACAGGAAGGAGGGTCAGACTGCAGAGAGCTTGGTAAGCCTTTAAAAGGACTTTGTTTTTTACTCTGGATAAAACAGGGAATTTCAGGGCATTAAGCAGAGAAATAATATGATCCTATTTACGATCATTAAAATAATAGCCTTAAAGTAAGTGAAATAGCCACCTCCAGGCAGGCTGGAGGGACATGGGGGAGATCCAGCTAAGACATCTGTCCCATATTCACCTCCAAGATAGATCCACCTGATTTAACTGGCTAGGAGTCCCTTTCTTCCTTTACTTCTTGCGTTGAGGCCTCCTGAAGGTGAACACCTCATCAAGTTTTCTGGATTCAGAAAGGGCATTCTTCAGGTAAGGGTCTAGAGATGCTGCCCGGATGCTAAGATTTTACCATTTGAGATTAATTATTTTGCACTATCTTCAAGAGTCTTCTCTGAAACTATGAATTGCTCTTAGATGTTTAACCTATGAAAACTAACTTTTTTTTTAAGATTTTTTATTTATTTATTTGACAGAGATAGAGACAGCCAGCGAGAGAGGGAACACAAGCAGGGGGAGTGGGAGAGGAAGAAGCAGGCTCATAGCGGAGGAGCCTGATGTGGGGCTCGATCCCATAACACAAGGATCACGCCCTGAGCCGAAGGCAGACGCTTAACCGCTGTGCCACCCAGGCGCCCCTGAAAACTAACTTTTTGATACAAATCAATTCATCCCTTATTAACTGACAATTAACCATCTGACAATCAGGCAGGAATGAATGTCAGAAACACACACACACACACGCACACGCCCCAATACTTAGATATTCATTATAAACTCACATTCTATCCACAACTGACTACAACACTAATAGGTCCTAAGTGTATGCCTGAAGATGTACAGAATGTCCTGCTATATCTTTTCCATTCATTTCCCTTATTTAGGCATGTTAGTACAGAATAAGGATGAAACAAGGGGAGAGAGAGGAAAGGGAATCTCAAGATGTGCATGGCAGCAAAGCTATGAAGTGACAAACGCAGAGGTAAGGGGACTCCTGGAGAAAGATCTGTCTACCTAAAATTTGAGCCACAGCCTTCTCCTACCTCAAGCCAACCCACTCTCTGAGCATAATGGAAAAACCTTGCCCTCAGGCCCTGCCCTCACCCCTAACCCTCACCTTCCTGAGAGATGACTAAATGATGTCTCTTTGTAGCCTAATTGGTCCTCTTGGTCCCTGACTCCATTATTTTTTTAAGACTATTATTACATTTATTTCACTTAGATCTTTTGTCAGTAAAATTTCTTAACATATCTTTGTCACAATGGAAGGCTTTTAACTTCTCAATTGTTTTTTCATGTCTCCTCCAAAAATAGCACTGTCAGAAACAAGATGAAAAGCATCATGTGGGCACCAATTTTTACCCATATTTGCCACCGAAAGTTGAATTTGAGGCTAGGATAGAGCAAATACAAGAAATGGTATTTCTTGGGGCATCTGGGTGGCTCAGTCAGTTAAGTGTCTGCCTTCAGCTCAGGTCATTATCCCAGGGTCCTGGGATCAAGCCCCACATTGGGCTCCCTGCACAGCCAGGAGCCTGCTTCTCCCTTTCCCTTTGTCCCTTCACCCCACTCTTGCTCTCTCTCTCTCGCTCTGCTCTCTCTTTCTCTCTCAAATAAATAAATAAAATGTTTTTAAAAATGGCGTTTCTTAACAATATAGAAAATGCTGTTTAAGGTTTTTCTCTGCTGTTTGCTAACATCAAGTATCCATTGATAGCTGAATGGAAAAAGAAGATAGATAGATGATAGATTATTACTCAGCCATAAAAAAGAATGAAATCTTGCCATTTGTGACAACATGGATGGACTTAGAGGGTATTATGCTAAGTGAAATAAGTCAGAAAAAGACAAATACCATATGATTTCACTTACATGTGGAATCTAAAAAACAAAATAAATGAACAAACAAAAAACAGACTCTTAAATACAGAGAAAAACTGATAATTGCCTGTAGGCGACAGGGGAGGGATGGGCAAAACAGATAAAGGGGATTAAGGGGTACAAACTCCCAGGTTTTTTTGTTTGTTTGTTTGTTTGTTTTTTAAGATTTTATTTATTTGACAGAGAGAGAGAGAGACAGCCAGCAAGAGAATACAAACAGGGGGAGTGGGAGAGGAAGAAGCAGGCTCCCAGCAGAGGAGCCTGATGCAGGGCTCGATCCCAGAACGCCGGGATCACGCCCTGAGCCAAAGGCAGATGCTTAACGACTGAGCCACCCAGGCGCCCCCAAACTCCCAGTTTTAAAATAAATAAATAAGTAACGGACATGAGAAGTACAGCATAGAGAAGGCAGTCAATAATATTGTAACAATGTTGTATGGTGACTACACTCAACCTGGTGAGGACTGAGTAATGTATGGAATTGTCAAATCAATATGTTATACATCTGAAACTAATATAACATCATCTGTTAATTTAAAAAAATGTTTTCTCTGATGTTTGCTAACACCAGGTACCTTGCCAGTGCTCACAGTTCTGAGCTGGTGATTATCCAGTGTTATCAACTCATACTTCAGAAACCCAGGTTTGAATACTTACGTTACTAATGCCTTCTTTCTGTTAGGACAGTCAGCTGTGGGCACATAGGGAGCTTTGTACTGAGTGTGACAGATCAGACTCTTCCACACGTGGCAGCTTCCATCCAAGGAAGTCTCATGAGGAGACAGCAAATCCCTATTTGATATTATTTAAGGACAGTACAAAGCTTGCCATGACTCCATCACCCACAAAGTTTCCACATGTGAAAACTGATGCCTTGACATCGTCAACATGGAGCAAAGACAGTACAATAAGAGTTGACTCTTAATATGTTAAAGTAATATAGCCAGAGGGAAAATCAATACATATACACTAACATGTAAATGATGAGGGCCCTACCCCTTCCTTAAAACAGATGTGTGAGTGCAGAGTAGAAAGAGCCCAGGAAATGAAGATTCTGAAAGGAAAGAAGAACTTTGTCAGGTAAGATTACAGCCCCTGATAGCCTAAGACCCACTAGGAAAGGTAAAATGAAGAAAACCCTCCTGAGAATATCTCCTAATGGTGCCCTTGTCACCACAATAAGCACTTAAACCCTAGATATCTCATCCTCATTCCTATTAAAACTTTCCAAAGGATGGGGTATTCCTATGGTGTTAACTATATTACAAACTTCTAAATATTACTAAAGTGAAAAAATCTAATTTTCATCATTTCTATTTAAAGATCAGAAATATAGCTGACAGCAAAAAAAAAAAAAAAAAGAGGTTAAAAAAACATTCATTGAGAAAAAGATAAGGCAGTGACCACCTTGTACATATTATCCTTCAGTACAACAGTAATATCAGGCCTGGTGGGCAATGGAGTCCCCTCTAGTTTTCCTTGCTGACACTGGGATGTGTTCTCTGACATCAGCCCAACCCCAAGCCCTTTCTACTACCCAAGTATAACCTTCCTAGTAATTGTTCAAGGAGGCAAAAGTACAGCATAGACATTCCTCAGCCTGTGTTTCAAGACCATTTATCAACTGAGCCCTCAGTCTACTTTGACTCCAGCCATAACTCCCCCTATAATCCTACTCTGCCCTACTACTCCTCCTACTCCCCTACCTAGCCAAACAGGAACACTTGGGGGTATTCAAATCTCTCCCTTTCTTAATTCTTGACCTTTGTTATACTACTTTAATCCAGAGTATCCAACACTAACTCGACATACCAAAATCCTATTCACCTTCAAAACTACCCCAATACTTCCTAATGCCTTTCATGATCCATCTGTCTGGATGGAATTTTCCTTCCTCTATATATCTAGCACCTATGTCTACAGAAAACATTAAAAATAGCCCAATTCCTAGCTAGATTGACATAAAACCTCACACTAAAAGCCCATTTACCTCAGTTCCTATTGCCCGATATATCATGACTGGCTTGCAACAAAAAATTGCAAGGCATCCTAAAAGGCAAGAAAAAAAACAGTCTGAAGACATAAAACAAGCATCAGAATTGGATTCAGATATGGCACAGACTTTGGAATTACCACACAGGGAATCTAAAATAATTATTGTTAATACATTAAGGGTTATAACGAAAAAATTAGACAACACGTAAGAACGGGTGGGTAATGTAAGCAAAGCTATGGAAACTCTGAGAAAGAATCAAAAAGGAATGCCAGAAATCAAAAACACCATAACAGATAAAAAGAATGCCTTTGATAGTTTTACCAGTAGATGGGACATGACCAAGCATCAGTAAGCTTGAAGATATGTAAATAAAAACTTCCCAAACTGATATGCAAACAGAAAAAAGAGCATGAAATAAAACAACTACATACTGTTGCCAGCCAGACATCTGAGGCGTTCCCCATCCCATTCCCCATTCTGTTCCCCATCCCATTCCATTACCCAAAGAGCCACCCACGCTCTTTGAGGCAAGTTCATCAGCTCAGTTACCGAAATCATTCAAGAGAACTTGCCATAATGGAAGGACCAAGGAGGAGAATATCCAGAATCCCCGGCAATGTAGTGTCTAAGCAATAGGTGACCCCTGACAAGAATCTATGTATACAATGTGGTGCGGGTGTTTAGTCTTTCACGCCTGCACACATGAAAATTACTATCTATTTAATAGTCTTAATAAAATGTCTGTCTCTTGTCATCTTTCTTATTATATATGCATTACTATCTATCTCACTGGGGCATTTTGAGACTTAATTAATAACGTAAACTGATTTGAGCCTTGGGGGGGAAGCTAGAGAAAATGGTTTATGTATATATTTGTACTATGCAGAATATAGTATCATGATAAATATGCTATAACAGCATAAAATGAAAAGAACTCTGGGCCAGACAAGTGAAGGGGAAGATGTGAAAAACAGAGACATGGAAACTTGTATAAACCATGGCTAAAGAGATAACCAGGGCAGATATCTTAGCAAGAAAAACCAATTAAATAAGTTATAAATCAGAAACATGTCGAATTATTATCGTCTTGGGGGAAAATGACCCTATGTCTCAATTAGACATGGTCACATATGAAGGTTCAAACCAAGAAAAGTAACAGGTATTGTGCTCAATATTCCCCATTGCCTCTGCAGATACACTGTCCACCTTCTCCACTCTGCCCCAAGGGTCTGACCTTTATGGTCTACTTTAAAGGGTACCTTCACTGTGGCTTCTGGTGAAAGCCAAGTTGCAGGAGGTCAGAAAAGGGAAGAGAAGAGTGAAACAAGAGTATTTATTTTCTTAGCACTCTACTATGCTGTGGGCAGACAATGGCCATATGCCTCTACAAAAGGCCATAATTCCTGGCAGGCAGCCATCTCCTACAGTCCCTCCCCAGACACCTTCAGAATATCAGGGGTATCATTTTATACTTTTGCAACATTCCTTGTTGGCTTCCCTCAAGAAAGTCTGCCCACATCCTTGAAACAGTCCCTTTATTTCTCCCCATCTGTTCCCTGCCTAGATCCTTATTGATACGGATATAAAATATGTACACATGAGAATATGCAATATATACATATATAAATATATATTTGCCAACAAAGACTTTTTCATTTTAACAAAATAGATCATACACAAAAGAAATGTCAGTAGGATTTACCTCCTCTGTGAAGTTATCAACCCCAAGCGTTGGTTATACCTTCCTCTCTGTTCTCCCTACTCTTTACACACAGCATATAATTATCATGAGATTGTGGTTGGCATGAGAGAAGCTTACACAAGGGGGCTTCATTTGAGGAGAGCTTCATGAAGTGAGAGAATCCAAGAATTACAAAATGCCAAGAGGTCTGCCCCTTGGAGTTATGTCAACTCAAGCCCCTGTAGTTGGCCTCTACACCTGTGTACAACCAGGAAATGCCAAGTGTTGCACAATTCAGTGTGGCCTCTCTTTTCTTAATATATCTGTCTTTTCAGTCAGATAGTGAGATCAAGGGCAGAGTTTTTCATGCTCTTTTGAGATCTGTTGATCTCCTACTCTCATTGAGAACACACAATAAAGACACAACCAGTGTTTATTAAAGAACTCAGAACTACCTTCCAAATCGAATTTCCTGACAAAGACAAGGATAAGCTGTTTAAAAGAACATCATTTAATATCAAAGCATCTAGGTTATAATAACCCCAACATCATGTACCTTGAGATGTTAAACATATAAGCTTGTTTTTTTCCATTTTTGAGACCAAACTATTTTGTGAGTATTTTTTAAAGAAGAATGCTCATGTCAAAGCAAGCAAGAATGATTCTTTTACATCTGATTTCAAAGAGGAACTACATGTCTATCTGTAAAAACAAAGTGTGTCTCCAGCCCCTAAAGTCATAACATTAAATTTAGGGTTTTCCATACAAATAGCAAACAGCAGTGCGCCCAGATGACCTCCAAAGCCATCAGCCTATGGACCATAACTGGCACCAACTCCCTTGACATAAATCCACATTTGGTGTTCTTATCTTTTCTCTTCGGCATCATGACTACTGGACCCTTCCTATGTGCGATTCTTGGACATGTCTCTCCTTCATAGCCCTTTCTGTGTTAGGTCTCCCTTCCACAAGCCTTGGAGCCCACAGCTTTTGCTCTCACTACCTTGACTCCTTTCATTTTTACACTCGAGCTCAATTTTTCTCCACTGCAATAGCTTCATACATTCTCCTGTCTGCAATATCCAAATGGCTCAGATTAATATGAATATACTCAGACCTGTGGCTCATCCATAAAAATGATCATAAAAGGACACCTGGGTGGCTCATCAGTTAATTGTCTGACTCTTGGTTTCAGCTCAGGTCATGATCTCAGGATCATGAGACTGAGCCCCATGTTGGGCTCCGCACTTAGTGGGGAGTCTGCTTGTCCCTCTCCCTTTGCTCCTTTCCCCCTCTCAAATAAATAAATAAATAGTCTTTAAAAAAAAATAATAGAATAGGGCTAAGCAATATCATCAGGCTCCCTTAGATCTGATTTTATCATTCTTCCACTGAACTCATCTGATCTCCTGTAATAATCCTCTGTCGCTTGGCCTCTTGGTATCAGCCCTTTGCATATCTAGCATTTATGGAGTGCCTGAAATAGGAAGAGCACAGTGCTGAGTTCTAGGAATACAAAAATTGTCTCTGCCCTTGACATGTCATAGCAGTTACCATTTCTGAGCACTTCTATATAGGCTATTTAAACAGGGCTCATTTATATCCTCACAACAACCCTATGAAGAGGCACAACCGATGACCCCATTGTATAGATGAAAAAACTAAGACACATTGGTTATCATGGCCCAAGTCACACACTAGTAAATGGCAGAACCAAGATTGAAACCTAGATAGTTTGATCCTCTATGATACTGCCTCTTAATAATAGTGAAACGTTTGTATTTAAAAGTATGAATAAAATATTGAATAAAAAGATCTTAGTTTTGCTAAGATTTCCAGCATGAGGGGTTACATGAGCTCCAAGATGCTTTCCACCCTGTCCACTTGTGCCAATGTCATGGCCCCATCTGGAGCCTGTATCCCATCTCAGCTGACTAATCTCCATCTTCATCCGGCATTATGCGAAGGCCCAACATTTCACCTCCAAAGAGCCATTAGAGTCATTGAATTGACTTCTATTTGTGCTTTATTATTTTGTACATGACAAGATGGTTAGTTTGTACATATACTACATCTGACATCATTTTTTTCTAACTTGTTCTCATTGCCATGTTTAATCTCTCCAACCAATCTATCAAGGGCACCTCCAGCCAAGCCAGGTACAGTGCTTATCAAATAGCAAGCAAAGTTTGTCAATAAATCAAATAATTCACTTTATCCAGGGAGTCAAATAGAAACCATGGCAGCTCGGTCTGAGGACACTCACTCTCCTTGACCTGCCAGAGCCTCCCCCATCAATCCACCAGAGCTAAATTGACAACAGCGCTCCAGCCAACACTCCACACTTCTATCCCCTTGACTTGCATCTTGTCTTAAATGATAATATAAACACTCAGCCTCCAAAGTAGTGAAAGAAACTTTTATTTTCTCATGGTTCCACTGTCCAGGTTTTTATATGATATTGTAAATCCAAAACTGCCATCAAAGTTAGAAGCTTCAAAATGCCTTTATAGGAATTTGGATTGTGATTAAACATTTACCTCCAGTGTTCTCTTACTAGTGGTGGAATTTCCTCCCCAACTACCTAACACGAGTACATTGGCTGTGCTGGGAAGTCCTGCAGACCTAAGCAGATTTGAGCTATTTTCCATCACTCATCATTGTAAATGTGTTTGTGTTTTAACTGTGGGGTATTCTTAAGCCTTTCTGCTAGTGATGCTTTCAGTAAACAACAGTAATTCTCAAGGGCCTTATCATGAATGCAGTGATTCATCTCCAGCACAGAGAAGTGGCTTTATTTAGAACTGGCCAGAGGGGGAAGGGCATCATTATATTCCATTTGCCATAGGATCTATAGAATTCTGTCTCATTTGCCCTGTGTAGCAAGTCTAGTTTACTCCTTTTCCTTTATCCTTCTATAAAAATCGCAAGTCTAAATATTAAGCAAATATCCCCACATTAATGCTTTACCCAAATTATTTCTTCTTAGTTGGTTCAAACAAATTGCACTTTGCATACCCTCCCTCAGTCTAGTTTGTGAGGCCACAAACTAGGCCACACATTTTACACAATGGCTGTCTAACACATAGAAGACATTAAATAAATGTTTAATTAATATTTGCAGAGCAATAAAGGCAGAGGAAAAAAATAGAAGCAAGAAAGGGAGGGAGGTGAAGTTGGTAACTATAGGTGAAAAGAAGACAAGGTCATAGACTACATCTGTCTGGTTCATGAACAACTGAGCCCCACAGTGTTGAAGACTATTCTGTGACTTCAAGGGTTAAATATCCTCCTCTTGAATTTTACTACTAGGAGGACCTTTAGAAAGAGAGTAACCAGTTTAGAGCAATTCATCCCTACTGCTGGAAATATACAAGTCAACACATTTTGACCTCTGAAGGTAGATCAGCGTAAGTAATATACCAGCTACCTACTGTCATAATAGTCCTACATAACAAACAGCCGCAGAAACTTCAACAGCATTTAGCAATAAGTATTTATTGTTTATGCCCCAGTCAGGGGGGTTGGCCAGATGGCTCTGCTAGTCTTAGCCAGGTTTGCTCATATGTCTATAGTGTCTACAGTCACTGGCTGTAGGCCGTTATCAGCCAGCCTTGGCTGGGACAACTGAGACTACTCAGCTCTGTTCCACATGCCTGCTATCCTCCAGTGGACTATCCCAGTCATGGGCTCATGGCTGTGGAGGAGGAGCTTGCCACCAGAAATACACAAGGACTCTTGAGGCCTAAGCTTAAAGCTTAGTCATCACCTCTCACCTCATTCTACTGGCCAAAGCTGAAACCAAGGGCAGGGAATTATGTCCTGCCTTCACTGGAAATGGACTATAAGGTTACATGGCAAAGGGAGTAATACAGGGAGAGACAGGGAAGTGAGGCCAGTGATGCAGTCTGCCATAGGTAGACTTACATAAAAATAAAAACTACAGCACTTTTAATTACAAAGATGGAACTCAGGCATATTTGCAAGTATTAAGCTAGGAAAGCAATTTGAAAGAAGGTCCTTATTTTTTCTAATAAATATCTAGTTCAGTCATTATTTTTTAACTCCAATCTTGTTATTACGATTAAATATTCACTTGAGGTAAGTAACATTTACGCTGAGAATGAATTGATTTCTTTCCTCTCTTGGTATTCTTTATTCAAGTGACCTGGTAAAATATTTTTATGAGCTAATAAAAAACTTAAAACATTTTCATAAGGCTATGGCAATGGTCAATTTTCTTCTAATTTTTGGAGAAAAAGAGAAATGAAATAACCTATTTGATATAACAAAGATTATGAATAAATTAAAATTTTATTTCAGTATTTTAAATTTAATACTTTCATTTCACAGTTTTGACAAAGCAAAGGCACATCTGATTCCTAGATTTGTATTTCTCATCTGATTCAATTATGTAAGTTTATATTTTGGAAATACCAACTCACTCACATCAGGACCCAGACTAAATCACTCTGCAATATCAGAAGCTTCAGACTGAAAGAAGCTTGAAATGAAATTACATCTCTGCAAAAATCAGAATCTCTATTTCTGGGTTCAGTGCACTTGACAGTTTAACTACCTACATTGTTTTTATCATATGAAAAAGGAGACTACTTTAATTTCACATCCTTTAACCTTCTAGCAATGAAATAGTTCTAGAGAATATAATGAATATAAAAGGGGTCAGTGTTCAAATTACATTCGTTTATAGTTAATTGGAAAGTTTCTTTTGTTGTTGATGACCAGAGCCTTTTTGCCTGTCCATCAGCTAGTAGCTATCACTCTGATGCCTTAATCTTCAAGTGGACATTCCCTTGATTCAATACAATTATGGTAACCCATAAGTTAATGTAGTCCCGTAAGAGAGATGCTATCATTACCCAGATTTATGGGCAGAACCACATCCATAAAATTTAGATAATTGCTTGTGTACTGCCAGCCTATTTTGCCTGTTAATATAAATAATATTCTCAACATTAGCTACCAAGAGGACAAATTTCTCATAACTGACTCAGTACTTAATTCTGTCAGATAATCTCCTCTGCAATTTGATGAAGAATACACTGTGAACAATTTCTGACAACCTTCGTTTTTCTAGTGTGTTTTGCTGAAGAAGCCCAATCTGTTGTTTGTTTGGGGTTGTTACCACATTAAATTGATTTAAGGACACCATTTTCCATTCTTCTGTCTTCCATGCTCTGTTAACTTATGTCACATTTATTAAAACTCATGGTTTTGCATGTATGTTTCAATTTGTGAGAAAACTGATGCAACGCATTCCTCTCCTTTTCTGTAAAATAGTGTTGAACAACTGCTGCTATCGTTAACATATTGCCGCATCATAGGTCAACTCGACATGGAAAGACCTGCGTAATATTCTGATTAGGAAATACTACCAGGGGCACAGAATATATGTGAAGTACCTTTTCAAATAAAAACTTGGAGGAAGTAAATAGAACAAATGCATAAAAGAGGAGCATATGTTTTATGCTACCAAATTATGCATCATTATTTTGAATAGCTAACCAAAGTGTGTTATAGGTACTAAAGCTTCATTTAAATTTTAGTCCATTTGGAGTCTTTTAAAATTCCCAAGGCGGGTGGGGTGGGGTGGAATGACTTCTCAAGGGAGCTGAACTCTAAAATCTGTTTCTGGGAGATACTGCGAACTGTGGTCTCAGATTCCAGACTGTTCCAAACAAAGCTCTCTGAGCTCCTGTACACTAATTTATGACATATCTGCTTTCACCCGCTAGGTTTGTGCTTTATCAGTCTCAGGGAGCCCATCAGGGCTTACAAAGGAAAGGAAGTCTGAGAGACATAAAAAATATTGACACCAAGCCAGGGAGCATTTTATATTCTTTACAGCATAGGCAGAACCCCTGAAAGTGCTGAAAATGAAGGTCATGGTCTGAACAAGTATGGGGACTGGGTTGCCATCCTCACATTCTTCATGTTATTAAACCAAAATGTCTATTCGCACTTGAAGTCTCCCAAAGCCCTGTGTTGGAGAAGAGGTATGAGACTGGAGCACAGGCAGAACACACCTCCCACTTTCACTCCTACCTTCCCAAAACACACTTAACACTGACCCTGCTCTGGCCAGACAGAGCAACATATTCCCTGAATGTATCTTGTGCTGTCCACCTTCAAGCCTCTCACACCTAAATTTTAGCCATACTTTAAGGTCCACCTCATTTTCTACCTCCTAGACTTCTCTGAGTACTCCAAAACAAAGTGAATGCTCTCTCTTTAGAAAGATTACAGCTTTTAATTTTTCCCTACCATCCATGTAGCTACATACGATTTATGTAAATATTCACTGTTTCCCTAATAGGTTATACATTTTGTAAGGATAAAACCATGCCCGAATGTTCAGTTATGCCCCTAGATGGGTAACATTGAGCCTTCCCCAAAGGAAATGCATAACACAAAGTTGTCTTTTGTGCTTTTAATGTATTTTTATATTTTAACTTTTAATATTTTCCTATAAAAATAATACAATCATCATACATACAACCTTCAAATGTAAATGAGAATGTAAAAGCCATAACCCTCATTGATGTCCATTCAAAAGTGTGAATCGATGGAAAAGGAAAAGTTTGCATCATTCACTCAAGCAGGTGTTTCAGGCTATAGCGAAGCTTGAAATTTTCATATCATTTTCTGGAAGACCCAATTCAGTATAAACCTACTTTCCTCTACAGTGGTGGGTCCCTGAGTGGGTTAACTGCACAGACTAAGACTCCAGACTGTGAGATGGAGTACTATATGTCCCCATCTCAATTCTCAATTGAAGTGATATTCCCAGGACATTTCAAAAGGCCCCAAGTTTTATGGAGGCTTAAAGAGTGAGGTTATAGCTTTTCCTGAGCAACTGTTAATTCTTAGGGCCAAGAATAGTGGTTATGGAATATATCCTCATAACCACCTTCTCAAATATTATAGTCTTGCAACTTGCAGGGAAGACGGGAGGAAAAAAATACTACCACAGTTTAGACAGCTGCCTCTATAACCTTTGCATCTCTGAAAGTTAGAGCCCAGCCCATCCAAAAAGCTCTTTTTCAATGTTTTCAGGAAACATTTTAATCATCAATCCAAGCATCAGAAAACAAAAACAGAGAAATACAACTTAATTGAAATCCTAAGGGCATTAACATCCTATCTCTGTCATAACATGAATTATACTTGAAGCATGATCAAGTCATGTGAGCCTCCAATCTCAAAGATGAACAGCCCCCATGGATGTCGGAGGGTACCCAGGGAAAGACAAGAACAGCTTTTACCACCAGCTGACCCACAGGCTCAGAATTCCTCTAAGGACCCTTAGTCCAAAGACGTAGCTTGTAACCCAGCTCTGCAAGCAGCTAGTCCTGTGTTTTAGTAATGGAATTAGCTTTTCTCTGCCTCAATTTCCTCAGGGTATGATGTAGCAATAGGAAGGTAACAGTGAAGAATATGGGCTTCGGAGCGGTGGTTCGACAAACCCAGCTTCAAACATCACCTCGACACCGCTTTGCTGTATGACCTTGACAATGTAATCACGCTCTAAGCTTTGATTTCTTCATCTATTTTTTTAAGATTTATTTATTTGAAAGAGAGAGAGAGAGTATGCTCACGCATATAAAGGGGGAAGCCCAATGTGGGGCTCAACCCCAGGACACTGGGATCATAACCTGAGCCAGAGGCAGATGCTTAACCAACTGAACCACCCAGAAGCCTTGTGGTTTCTTCATCTATACAGAGAGAGTAATGTTCATGGGATTATGGTAAAAATTAAGTAAGTTAATGTATGGATGACAGTAAACTTCAGCTGTTACCATCATAATTATCAGCATTTTTATTATAAGGGAATTAGATTAGGTTATCTACCACTCCTAAGTTTATTAAATTATAGTAGAAGACTCCGAAGAAAACCCCCATTCAGCCTCTAACTTTCATCACGGTAAAATTAATTTGCTCCTTAATGCTCCTTTGCATCATAATGAAAAGGTAAGGCACCCTTGTCAACTTTAGGGAATCCCAGTTTCTGCATCAGATACATTTTATTTTTAAAATTAAGAACATAAATAACACTTGGAAAATAGTCCCATTTCAACAAAGTCCTTGATGGTTAATCTATAAGAAGTAGTCTTAACTCCATCATCTAACTAGCTTTCCTGAGAGACTGACTATAGGATATAGGAAATGTGAATACCAAGCAATGAGACTGATTTCAGCAAGACATCCAGGGAAATCAACATAAATTACTCCTTACCACACATAAGGAAAATCATTTTGAGACTACATCAAAAGATTAATAAACACAAGCCATGTTTTCTAGGGATTTGCAGGTAACATGGTGATTTACACACAGGTGTCTAAATCTCTTTCCCTCCCAGACCCCAGTTGAAATGATAAATGGAATATAAAAATGTTGATATAAAGCTTCACTTTTGACTTCCTTAATCTTATTAGGCATTCTAGTTATTGGGATCAAATAGTTATCTCCTGGTAGATTGTTGCCAGTTTTACCTTTGGCACACAGTCCCCACATTGACCTTGGTCCTCCTTGCCTACATCTTTTTGCTGTCCTTCTCACAATATGTGTTTCTCCATTCCATTCATTCATATTTATCACTTTTTTTCCACTTTATTGAGATACACTTAATATACAAAACGTTGCATATATTTAATGTACACATTTTGATGAGTTTAGACATATGTATATATCTGTGATATGATCACCACAAACAAGGTAATAAATATATCCATCACCTCCAAAAGATTTCTTGTATCCCTTTGCTTGTGTGTGTGTGTGTTAAGAACACTTAGCATGAAATCTATCCACTTGTCAAGTTTTTAAGTGGCAACACCATACTGTTAATCATAGGCACCATGTTGTACAAGTAGATCTCTTTATCTTATTCACCTTGTGTAACTATAATTTTATACTCCCATTTAACTCTTCCATCATACCCTGGCATCAACCATCTGTTGTGCTTCTCGGAGTCTGAATAATTTAGATAGTTTTGTAAGTGGAATCATGTGGTATTTGACCTTTTTGACTGACTTATTTTACCTAGTGCGATGTTTTCCAGGATTATCCATGTTGTCACAAATGGCAAGATTTCCTTCTTTTTTAAGGCTGAATAATATTCCATCATATGCATGTACCACATATTCTTTATCCACTTGTCTGTTGATAAACATTTGGGTTCTTTCCAAATCTTGGATATTGTGAATCATGCTGCAATAAACATGGGAGTGCAGATACTCTTCCAGATCCTGATTTCAAGTCTTAGGATCTATATCAGAAGTTGGACCGCTGGATCATATGGTAGTTCTATTTTTTTTTATGAAACTCCACACAGGTTTTCATAGTGGGTACACCATTTTACATGCCCACCAGCAACGTACAAGGGTCCTGATTTCTCCATATCCTTGCAGCACTTGTTATATTTTGATATTTTGGTAATAGCCATCCTAAATGGTGTGAGGTGATATCTCATTGTGGTTTTGATTTCAATTTCTCTGATGATTACAGATGTTGAGAACCTTTTCATATACCTGTTGGCCATTTGAACGTCTTCTTTGGAGAAATGTCTATTCAAGTGCCCATTTTTTTTTTTAATTGAGGTGTTTCAGGGGTTTCAGGGGGTTCTTTTGGTTTTGATTTTGGGCTTTTTGCTATTGAGTTGTAGAAGTTCCTTATATATTTTGGAGATTAGCCTCTTATTAGCTCTATGGTTTACAAATATTTCTCCCAATCTGTAGGTTGTGCCTTTTCACTCTGCTGATTGTTTCCTTTACTGTGAAGAAGGCTTTTAGTTTGATATAACCCCACTTGTCTATTTTTTTCCTTTGTTGCCTGTTTTTGGTGTCATATCCATGAAATGATTGCCAAGACCAATGTCATGAAAGTTTCCCTCATATTTTCTTTGAGGATTTTTAGTTTCAGGTCTTTAATCCATTTTGAGTTGACGCTTATGTATGGTATAAGATAAAAGTCCAATTTCATCCTTTTGCACATGGATATCCAGCTTTCCCAACACTCTTTGCTGAACAGATTATCTTTTCCCCATTGTGTATCCTTGACATCCTTGTTGAAATTCAGTTGCTCATGCATCCATGGGTTTATTTCTGGGCTTTATATTTTGTTTCATTTGTCTTCATGCCAGTACCATATTGTTTTAACTACTATAGCTTTGCAATATGTTTTGAAATCAGAAAATGTAATGCACTCCTGGTTTCATAATACATCACTTCCTATAAGACCTAATTCAAGTCTTTTTGCCTATAAAAAGCCTTGTTTTTTTAAATTTTTTAAATGTGTTCAGTTAGCCAGATATAGTACATCATTAGTTTTTGATGTAGTGTTCAACAATTCATTAGATGCGTATAATACCCAGTGCTCATCACAACATGTAAAAGCCTTTTTTTGCTAACTCTGATCACTTAGCTTTATTGTTCTACAATACTGTCCCTTGTATTCTAATTTCACAACAGTGAAATTTCCTATCAGCGATTTTGTTCATATGTTATCTCATTTATATTCTATTTCAATGTGATTTTCTCCCTCAACAGAAATATACCTTCACAGGATAAAAACTGTTTGCTGCTTCTTTGAAACCACCACAATGCTTTCAATGTTCCTTTGAGTTCTTCCTGAATAAAGCAATTAATTAATTAATTAATCAAAGAATAGATGAGAGGGTTACATTTTTCTTCTCAATAATGGCCAATTATTATGATGATGATAATGACAAAATTCTCCCCAAAGAGATTCATTTTGTAGTTCACGTTGTGTTAATTTTGCATGTCAAACCCCCAAAACACCATTATTCTCAGCATATTATTGTGTCAAAAATCAAAAATTCTGAAATAATTAAGACAAGCTTCAGGCAAAATAATGGTCTCTGGAAAAGAAAAATCAACAAAAACCTTTTATGATGCTAACACCAAGATTCAGAATTAATACCTGCCTTATAGCAGAACCGTGTTAAACTGCAATCCTACCATGTACAATTATTTTTGAGGAAAAATACATTCTGAGCTGTGATATATCTGACTCTGTGTAATAATGAATACTACCATAAGTGAGGTCAACACTATGGTTGCTAAATCTACCACATACCACATCCCAATGCCTGCATTAACTTTGTCTGCCCAGAGGCCAAAACCATTAGAGGGGGTATCTGGGGCTCTGGGATATGGTGCACCCTAAAGTCATCATTAAAGACTATGTAGAATCTAAGGAACCAGCCAAAAAAAAGATATATGCCCTTTAGAGGCAGATGTTTTTAAGTTTATGGCAACCCACCCAAAATATTGAAATGATCAATGCATTGAGATAAATATGGAAGAAACACAGTTTCCAAACTAACAAAATCTCTTAAAGAGAAAAGGAGCAAATTAATCAAATTTCAAAGAGAAAAAAGTCTTGTTTAGATTTGCAAATGGTAAAAGTGAAGGCAAACTATTGCTTAAAATTATATTTCATCTCATCCAAACTGGTAGTGTGTAATCTCTCTACTAATCTTGAGGGCATTATGCTAAGTGAAATATGTCAGAGAGAGACAATCACTGTGTTATCTCTCTTATATATGGAATCTTAAAACAACAATAACAACAATGAAACAAGCTCATACAGAAAACAGATTGGTAGTTGCCAGAGGTGGGGATGGAGGTGCAAGAAAGGGATGAAAGGGGTCAAAGGTAAAATTTCCTTAAGTTGGGATATAGTGATACTGAGAAATAATCTTTTAATAATGTACTGTTTAGATTTTGTTTTTATAGATGATTTAAGAGACAAATGGCTAATATCCCTGATGAACACAGATTTTTAAATTCTCAGCAAAGTATTAGCAAACAAAATTCAACAATACATTAAAAGGATCACTCACCATGATCAAGTGGGATTTATTCCAGGGATACAAGGGTGATTTAATATTCACAAATCAATCAATATGAAACATCACATTAACAAATGGAAGTATAAAAGCATTTGACAAAATATAATATTCATTCATAATAAAAACTCTCAACAAAGTGGGTTTAGAGGAAACATACGTCAACATAATAAAGGCCATTATATGAAGAATTCAGAACTAGCATCATACCCAATGGTGAAAAACTGAAAGCCTTTCTTCTAAGATGAGGAACAAGAGTAGGATGCCCACTCTCACCACTTTTATTGAACATAGTGACAGAAGTCCTAGCTACAGCAATCATACAAGAAAAAGAAATGAAAAACATCCGAATTGGCAAGAAAGAGGGGTGCCTGCATGGCTCAGTTGGTTAAATGTCTGCCTTTACCTCAGGTCATGATCTCAGGGTCCTGGGATTAAGCCCTACATCAGGCTCCCTGCTCAGCTGGGAGTCTGCTTCTCCCTCTCCCTCTGCCTGGGAATAAATTTAGCCACGGAGATGAAAGATATATACTTCAAAAACTATAAGATATTGGTGAAAGAAATTGAAGATGACACAAACAAATGGAAAGGTATACCATGCTCATGGATTGGAAGAACAAATATTGTTAAAAAGTTCATACTACCAAAAGCAATCTACAAATTCAATGTAATCCCCATCAAACAACTAATAGCATTTTTCACAGAAGTAGAACAAATAATCCTAAAATTTGTATGAAACCAGAAAAGATCCCAAATAGCTAAAGCAATCTTGAGAGAGAAGAACAAAGCTGGAAGTATCACTATTTCAAAATATACTACAAAGCTGTAGTAATCAAAACAGTATGGTACTGGCACAAAAATAGACACATAGATCAATAGAACAGGATAAAGAGCCCAGAAATAAACTCACACTTAATTTATGACAAAGGAGGAAAGAATATACAATGAGGGAAAGACAGTCTTTTCAATAAACGGTGTTAGGAAAACTGGACAGCTGCATGCAAAAGAATGAAATGGGACCATTTTCTTATACCATAACAAAAAAGAAAAAAAAAACCTCAAAATAGATTAAAGACCTAAATGAGATCTGAAACCATAAAACTCATAAAAGAAAACATAGTCAGTAATCTACTGGACATCAGCCTCATCAATATATTCATGAACATGTCTTCTCAAGAAAGGGAAACAAAAGCAAAAATAAACTATTGGGACTACATCAAAATAAAAAGCTTTTGGACAGCAAAATAAACAAAAAGGCAACCTAGTGAATGGGAGGAGATATTTGTAAATGATGTATCAATAGGGATTAATATCCAAAATAAATAAAGAACTTATACAACTCAACACCAACAAAAAACAAAAAACAAAAAAATCTAATTTAAAAATGGGCAGAACTGAATAGACATTTTTCCAAAGAAGACAGATGACCAGCAAACACATAAAAAAATTCTAATATTACTAATCATCAGGGAAATGCAGATCAACACCAGAATGAGGTATCACCTCATAGCAGTCAGAATGGCTAGTATGGAAAAGGCAAGAAATAACAAGTGCTGGTGTGGATGTGGAGAAAAGGAAGCCTTTCTGCACTGTTGGCAAGAATATAAATTGGTACAACCACTGTAGAAAACAGTATGGAGGCTCCCCCCAAAATTAAAAATATCATATGATCCAGTAATTCCAATACTGGGTATTTACCCAAAGAAAACAAAAACACTAAATCGAAGAGATATATTCACTCCTATCTTTATGGCAGCATTATTTGCAATAGCCAAGTTATGGAAGCAACCCAAGTGTCCATTAATAGATGAATGAATAAAGAAGATGGGGTACACACACACACACACACAGTGGAATACCACTCAACCATTAAAAAAAATAAAATCTCAGAAATTGTGACAACATGGATAAACCTAGGAGGTATTATGCTAAGTGAAATAAGTCAGACAGAAAGACAAATACCATACAATTTCACTTATATGTGAAATCTAAAAAACAAATGAAGAAGCAAAAAACCAGACTTTTAAATACAGAGAACAAACTGGTATTTGCCACAGGAGAGGTGAGGGTGGGCAAAATAGGTGAAAGGGGTTAAGAGGTACAAATCTCCAGTTATAATAAGTAAGTCATGTAGATGAAAAATACAGCAATAGGGAATATAGTCAATAATATTGTAATAATAATGTTTGGTGACAGTGACTATAGTTATCATGGTAAGCATTGAGTAATGTACAGATTGTTGAATCACTATGTTGTACACCTGAAACTAATATAATTGTATTATAATTATACTTCCATAATAAAAAACATATATCAATGTTTTAAAAATGTGGTAACTTATAAATTAATATTTTTAATTTATAATTACATATTATATATTTTTAATTTAATAAATTAATATATAATGTACTGGAGCAGGGGATTGATTTGTTTCACTGATAAAATTAATTGTAAATGATGTAATCTGATCTACTATAGGTAATCAAAGGAGTATTTCTCTTGAGAAGACAGGATTCTAAAAATATCTCTATGGTATTATTCTTTTTCAATACATGTATTAGTTTCCTGTGCTGCTGTAACAGATTACCACAAATTTAGTCACTTAAAACTCAAATTTACTACCTTTCAGTTCTGGACCTGAAGTCCAAAATGGATCTCACTGGGATTAAATCAAATTGTTAGCAAGGTTGTGTTCCTCTCTGGGGAGAGAATATATTTCCTTGCCTTTTCCAGCTTCCAGAAGCCCACATTCCTTGGCTCATGACCCCACTTTATCCTCTTCAAAGCTAGCAACATTGCATCTCTTATTCCATCAATCTGACTTCAGCCAAGAAAAGTTCTCTGTTTTTAAAAATTCACATGACTACATTGGACCCACCAGATTTTTCTCTCCTATCCCAAAAACTGTAATCTTAATTACTTCTGCAAAATCCCCTTTGATATGAAAGGTAACATATTCACAATCTCCAAGGTGTAGGGCATGGACATCTTTGGGAGGCCACTATTCTGCTTAGTACAGTATGTTCAGCAGAACTCATTAACAGTCCCATTTTCTATTGCTTATGAATCCAAAATAAACTTGAAGAATTTTATTTTATAGATAGTCTTCTTTATGGAGCATGATATCCGTGATGCAAAACAAATTTTTTCATCTTCAGAAATTATAGAGTCTAGATATGGACTAGAGAAAATCTTAACTAATTATTAGTCAAGATTCCCATGCTCAGATTGGACAAAATTAGTTAACTTTAAAATTCTGTAAGGTTACAGAATTCTGCCCTGTGGAGACAAAACATTTTGGATTCAACAATCCTCATTATTCACTTTGCACTTACTGAATTACTTAAATAGTCCTCAATGTAGTGAGTTCTCTCTCCCTTGAACATTTGCACTTTCACCTCCCTCTCTTGCCTACTCAGAATGCCCTTTCCCACCATCTTCTTGTAACCACTTCCTACTCTACTCCTTCTAGACTTAACTCAGGCTGTCTCCTCTGGGATTCCTTCCATAAACCCAATCAGAAAAGGTGAAGAACCCTTTCCTAGGCTCCTGCCAAACTCTGAACTTTCCTCTTCCTAATATTCACACTACTCTTTTGAGGTCATTCTTATAGTTGTCTGTCCACTCCTCCTTCCAAAAAAATGACTGCTTTTTTCATTGAAAGCAGATATTTGTGGGGTTTTTATACACCTTTGTCTTCCCTAGCACCTAAATAGGACCTGGTACAAAAAACCCAACATTCAATAAATGTTGAATGAATGAGTGATGGCAAATGAACAAAAACAAAAACCCGTAAATTAAAAGAGATACTCATTTGCTAAATCTCTCTTTACATTGTCATGAATTCTTACTTAGTGGGGAACATATGCAATGACATCACCTATGGTATTAGCAGCAGAACAAATACAAATATGAATAGTTACCGCTTTAATATAATTTACTTACTGATGAAGAAATACGACATTTAATTTGAGGGGCAATTCTCATCTCTTAGAACCACCACTTTATTATTATGTAATACTTTTCAATCCCTGTCCATACAAATATTGTGTACCAAAAGCATACATATGTACATAACAGCCAATTATCCTTTGGCTATTAACATAGCATTTTGTACATGGTCCACATTATTACACTTTTTCATAATTACCATCTTTAGTGTTGCTAATAACTTGTGTATTCATTTATCATAATTTGAAGGCAGTAAAGTAGGTGCTTCAGAGCACAGCCTTAAGCAAGACTGCCTGGTTTGAATCCTATCATTTTGCAGCTGTTTGACATTGGACAAGTCACTTAACTTCTCTGTGCTTCAGTTTCCTCATCTGTGAAATAGGAATAGTAATAGCAGTACCCATTTTATGAGGTTTTTGTGAAGGCTAAATGAGTTAACATAAAGTGATTAGAAGAATGCTTGATATATGGCAAGCACTCTAAAGTATTTGCTTTATAATAATAATTATTATCTTTGTAATCATGAGTTCATGTACTATTATCAATCACTTAGGTTGCTCCTAGATTACTTACCTATATGGATTTGAGGATGGTCATTTTGTTAGTTAGTTGGTTTTGCCTCAATAGGATTGCTTCCTCAGAACAAATTCCCAGATTTCTAGCTCATTTCCAAAAGGGCTTTTAATTCAATTTTTAAATGCTCAAGTGCAAAATTCCTTAATTTTATGTTTACTTGTAAACTATTTTTAAAAAGATAATTTCACAAAACCTCAATAACCTGTGCAGATAGACAACTGTCAACGGAACTGGAAGGGCCCCAAACTTTGGGTTTTATTTTAAGCTTTGCATGTCAGAGACGTTGTTAGTTAACCACCTCTACGCATATCCTAGTGAGGGAGAGTGTGTGACCAAAGAAACAATGTTTTCCTAACATGCTTCACAACTCAAAATTCATGGATTTATGTATGTATTTTGATTTGCTTTGTTAAGTTTTTTTGCTGTCACTAAACAAAACAGTTTCTTTTATCTCCTTCCTCATGAGAAAGGAAACATGTCTGTCAGGAAAAGAAAAGGGGAAAAATAGGAAAAAAGAAATACATCTCTCAGAGAAAGGAGCAAACAATAGGAAGGAAAACAATAAAATATGCCCGGAACTTCTTTGATAGTATCCATTTATTTGTGGAAACCAAACGTTTTGGACAGTTAGGGAGAACAGAAGAGAAAGTTGGCATAACTAAAGGAGACAACATTACTTGTTGTTGCATCTAATATTAAAAGATTTGGGGCACAGAAAGTGTGCAAAGGAAACATTATAAATTCACTCTCTCTGGGCAATAATACTCGTAGGTTCAGTACTATTTCTTTAGCAGAAATCATTTGAAATCCAAACTCTTAATTATATGGATACTATACGTCTTCTGCTTTCTAGATGTGGAATCACCAAAAGGGATATTTTTGTTTAGCTGGATCTTATGAGGTTTTCCTTGATTCATGACTAAAAAAAAGTTAATTTGCTTAACCAATATTTATGCAATTTCAGGCACAGGTCACAACATGATTCATGCAAACTGGACAAAAGTGAATCAATCTTTATGTCATAATGAACACAACTGTGTGCAGTCAGTGCTTAATTTGAAAACTGTCTGCTCTGTGGCCTTAGTCAAGTTTCTGAACCAATTTGAATAACAGCTTCCTATAAAATAAAAATGAAAGCAATAATACTGTATGTCCTTGTACAGCTTCTGGGAAGGTTAAATGAGCTGATTCATGTAAAGAACCCAGGGAGTATGTGCAGAGTAAGCCCTTAATAAATGCTAGCTATTGTTTTTCTTTTTTTCATTCAGATACTATATGAAGTTTTTTGATTTGGAGTTGTTTTTTGGTGTGGGGGTTTGGGTTTTTTGTTTGTTTGTTTTTTGGTTTTTGGGTTGTTTTTTTGTTTTGTTTTGTGGGGGGTTTTTTTGGGGGGGGGTTCTTGTTTTGTTTTGTTTTGATTTTTTTGGTCCATTATCCTATTCTGGAGGTTCCAAGATCTGGCTTATATTGTCCACTGCTAAAGAGGTATTTTATTTTTCATTTCATGTTCTCTTAAGGTATCCAAGAAGTAAAACTTTCACTATGTGCAGATGACATACTATGTATAGAAAACCCTAAAGACTCCACAAAAAAACTGCTAGAACTGATAAATAAGTTCAGTCAAGTTGCAGGATACAAAATCAATGTACAGAATCTGTTGCATTTCTATACACCAATATTGAAGCAGCAGAAAGAGAAATTGAGAAAACAATCCCATTTACAATTTCACCAAAAATAATAAGATACCTAGGAATAAGCCTAACCAAAGAGGTAAAAGACTTATACTCTGAAAACTATAAAACACTAATGCAAGAAATTGAAGATGACACAAAGAAATGGAAAGACATTCCACCCTCATTTACTGGAAGAAAAAATATTGCTAAAATGTCTATATTACCCAAAGCAATCTATAGATTTAATGCAATCTGTACCAAATACAGCATTTTTTCACAGAACTAGAACAAACAGTCCCAAAAATGGTATGGAACCACAAAAGACCCTGAATAGCCAAAGCACTTGAAAAAGAAAAGCAGATCTGAAGGCATCACAATTCTGGACTTCAAGTTACATTACAAGCTATAGTAAACAAAACAGCATGGTACTGACACAAAAATAGACACACAGATCAATGGAACATAACAGAAAATCCAGAAATAAACCCACAATGTTATGGCCAATTAATCTTTGACAAAGAAGAAGGAATATCCAATGGGGAAAAAGAGAGTCTCTTCAACAAATGATATTGGGGAAACCTGAACAGCAACATGCAGAAGAATAAAACTGGACCTCTTTCTTACACCATATGCAAAAATAAATTCAAAGTGGACAAAAGACCTAAACGTGAAACCTGAAACCTTAAAAATCCTAGAAGAGAGCAAAGGCAGTAACTTCCCTGACATTGGCTGTAGCAACTTTTTTCTAAATAGGTCCCCTGAGGCAAGGGAACAAAAGAAAAAATAAACTATTGGGACTACATCAAAATAAAAGGGTTCTGCACAGTAAAGGAAATAATCAACAAAACAAAAGACAACTTATTTAATGGGAGGAGATATCTTTGATGACATATCCAGTAAAGGGTTAGTATCCAAAATACAAAAAGAACTTAAAAAATTCAACACCCAAAAAGTAAATAATCCAATTTAAAAATGGACAAAAGACATGAACAGACATTTCTCCAAAGAAGACATACAGATGGCCAACAAACATATGAAAAGAAGCTCATCATCACTTATCATTGGGGAAATGCAAATCAAAACTGCAATGAGATATCACTTCACACCTGTCAGAATGGCTAAAATCAAAAACACAAGAAATAACAAGTGTTGATGAGGATATGGAGGAAAAGGAACACTCATGCACTGTTGGCAAGAATGCAAACTGGTGCAGTTACTGTGTAAAACAGTATGGAAGTCCTCAGAAAGTTAAAAACAGAACTACCCTACAATCTAGCTATTGCCCTACTGGGTATTTACCCAAAAAATACAAAAACACTAATTCAAAGGGATACATGCACCCCTATGTTTATTTATAATAGCGAGGATATAGAAGTAGCCCAAGTGCCCATATTGATAAATGAATTAAGACATGATGTATGTGTGTACACACACACACACATACACACACACAATGGAATATTAGCCACAAAAAAGAATGGAATCTCGCTATTTGCAAGGACATGGATGGAGCTGAAGAGTATAATGCTAAGCAAAATAAGTCAAAGAAAGACAAATACCATATGATTTGACTCATATGTGGAATTTAAGAAACAAAACAAATGAGCAAAAGAAATAAAAAGAGAGAAAAAGGCAAACCAAGAAAGAGACTCTTAACCATAGAAAACAAACTAATGGTTACAGAGGGCAGGTGGGTGGGGGTATGGGTGAAATAGGTGATGGGGATTAAAGAGTGCACTTGTGATGAACACTGGGTGTTGTCTGGACTTGTTGAACCACCATATTGTACATCTGAAACTAATATAACAGCATATGCTAACTAACTGGAGATAAAATAAAAACTTAAAAAAAAGACAATGGCTAACAGACAACCAGTTCAATGCTTATTAAGTAGAAATTAAAATTGCTTTCAAATAAAATGAGAACATATGTCATCAATGAAGAAGTTGGGTCTACTGCAAGTTTACAAAAGGGACGAAGTACCCTGAAACCACTCCTAACAGACAGTCCCTTTTTTTTTTTTTAAGAACTTTTTTAAGAACTTCTACACTACATCAAAAACTAATGATGTACTGTATGGTGACTAACATAACATAATAAAAAAATTTTAAAAAAATAATTAAAATTAAAAAAAAAAAAATAAAGATGTGAACTTCTGTGTAACATGAGAAACACGACCTCTTCATAAAGTCTCTGCAGAGACTGCATATGATAAAAGTCAGGCTCTGCTGCTTTAAATGTTGATCTCCCCTTCAGGATCACAACTAGAGGCAGTTCCACGCCTTGGTTTCCAAAATAGTGTGCCTCATTATGAGAGAATAGAGGCACACAAGGATAGGATTTCTCTACTCCATCCTGAAGCCACCCCTCTACCTTGTAGCAGCCTTGTCTGAAACCACACTACCTCTCGTTTAAAAAGATGTAAATTATGCCTCCATTTCGAAAAACATAAACCACTCCCCTGTCTTCCCTGAGTCCAAGCTCTGCATAGGATCTTAATTAGCCCGAGGAACATGATGACAGTGGCAGTGCCTGTATTAAGTGACAGAAAGATCCTCTCAACAGAAAAACAACCAAGAAAGGCTTCAGACAAAATATTATTCAGTTCATTATACTACTGATTTTTTATAATATTTAACTTCAGCTTTGCTTTTTTATAGATGTAGGTCAAATAACCAGGAATGCTTTCAGTTACATGTAGAGGTTCTCTGATGTGTACATTTTTCTTAAAGAAGAGAAAGAACAGCTTTAGTACTAACTAATCACAGGTCCTGTGAGCTTGGGAGCATGGAAAGATACACAAATGTAAACCTCACCAAAATCTATGCATTTATTTGGTCTTCCATAGCAATTTAAAATTGAGCAATAATTGAGATGTTCTGAATGTGTCATTTAATTCCCACAGGAAGTATCAATGCAATTCAGTTGCTATTCCCTATATCCAACCACACATTGACTCAACTAATGAATACTAGAGGCCTGGGGGAGGCTCTACACTTGGTTTGGAGGGTATATCAAGAAGAAAATAGAATCCCTCCCTGGAAGTGCCTGCATAGTCACAGATTAAACTTGCCTAATTTCCCTACCTTCTGCAACCTACATGATAGCCCAAAATTGTTTGGGATGTAACACAGAACTTTCAGATGAGTTAGGTGGCCATGGTCAAAATACTGAACATGATTTTAACTTTAAAAAGGAGAATTCCACTATGAAAATCTGCCTAACAAGTTTCATTAGACTTCCCACCCCCACCACCACCATTTCTGGTCTATGTAAATTTACCTGTTTAGCAAATGGATAGGACTGACCCACTGGAAGTTCAAGGATTTGCCCCAACTCAGAGTTCATCCCCAAAATAATCAATACTTTGGGAGTTCTAACATGTAGATAATGTCAGATTTAATTTCCACTGCAACAGAATTTCAGTAAAGTTCTAAGACCTCTTACCAATCTTTGTGTTCAAGTTAAAGCAACAATCCTTCCATCATTTTAAATTATGCAAAATTCTAACCAATAAAAAGAGAGAAGGTATAGTGTATTAGTTTCCTAGGGGGGATGGAACAAAGTACCATAAACTGCCTGGCTGGAAACAACAGAAGCTGATTCTCCGGAGTTCTGCAGGCTAGAAGTCCAAAATCAAGGTGTCAACAGAACCACGCTTCCTCTGAAGCTCCAGGAAAGGATTCTTCCTTGCTTCTTCCAGGCTCTATTGGATGCTGGCAATTCTTGGCACTCCTTGGCTCTCAGATGGATTACTCCAATCTCTGTTTCCACATCCACATAGCCTTCTCCTGTGTGTGTCTGTCTGTGTCTCTGTTTTGTCTTTTTATAAGAATAGAAGTCATTGGATTAGAGCCCATCCTAATCCAGTATGACTTCACTTTACCTTAACCGAATACATCTATAAAGACCTTATTTCCAAATAAAGTCACATTGTGAGGTTCCAAGTGGACTTTAGTTTAGGGGAACACTATTAGACCCAGTATACATAGGATGCAAAAAACTACTCAACTCTTCATCACTAATGAATTTCAAAGCAAGTCAAAGTTAACATGGAAACTTCACCAGGTTCCCAACAGATGCACAGTTTTGTCTTATCTAAGATCATAAAATCTCTCACCTCTATTATGTTGATATTGTGTTTTATAAGTTGCTTTCATACTGTCTCATTTGACAGTCACAAATACAAATATTCACCCTGAAACAGTCTCTTTTTATAGATACAATGAGGAAGAGCTAAAGGAAGTTAACCTTTTTTTTAAAAAAAAGGATTGATTGATTGATTGATTTGTCAGAAGGACAGAGAGAGCACAAGCAGGGGGAGCAGCAGGCAGAAGGAGAAGCAGACACCCTGCTAAGCAAGGAGCCTGATGCGGGACTCGATTCCAGGACCCTGGGAACATGACCTGATCCTAAGGCAAATGCTTAACCGACTGAGCCACCCAGGAATCCCGGAAGCTAACCTTTTATCACACAACTACTAAATATGAGTCACTGCCAACATGTAGTAGAGTCCTAATTGATTATGGAGTTCATTAATCTTATTTTCATAGCATAAAAAATGTGGTAGGCAAGCTATGCAGAGAATGTACATAACAATCACTGAATTGCAGACAGAAAGAGCAAACATGGGAAAGCAGCTGTTCCTACTCCGTAATATTCTATATCAAGCTGTTTGCGCAAGACTTCATGAAACATAGGACATGGCACAACATTCTCCAATGCGTTATTATATATATCTGACTCTATTGTTGCCTTTGGACACTCCTGGCAATCCACAGTCTTCGCAGTTTTATAGTACAGAAGCTGTGGTCAGGAAAGCAGCTTCCCCATTCTGCAGCAAGACAATAGAAGAGCTTGATATCAGAGAGCCAAGGGTTCCACTGAGGTTTCTAAAAGTGCAGCAGTTGCCATTAGAAACTTCCTAGCCCTCGGATGTGCATTTTACGGAGTGCTCGGAGGGTGATAAACAGATCTTTTACTTGATTTGCCATCTGTGAATTTTAAAGCTGTTAAGGCACTTTTCAGTCTTTATTTCCATGATGCTCCTGATCACATTAGCTAGTTAGATGCGCGCACTATTATTCAGTTCTATTGAGAAAATTGTACTGATGCATCTGCAATTTGGCATTAGCACGGGGTTGCTCTTTCATTTTTTATAACATACCAGGTAAAATAAATCATCTTGAAACTTTGGCCTATTGTGAGTGCTTCAAATAATTCTTTTCATTTCTTCATGACCAATAGTTTACATTAGAAGGCTGTTAATACATTTGAGCAGAATTTGTGTTCTCAATTCAACCCAGACTAGGAATGAAAAGGCATGGAGAAGAAACATGGCCTTCCTGGACAGCCTGAATCGATAAGTTGTTACTCCTTGCCAAATGTAGCTTATGTACAAATGGCTTCATTTCCATTCCCCTTTGCAGTCTGAGCCTAGATAACCACTATTATAGGAGCTACGGGATTACACTGACAGCTGTCACCCAGGCAGTACCCACGCGTTTTCAATAACCTTCGCCTTTTTTCAGTTGTTGGTTTTCTGAAAGACACAACTGTGCTGATCCTGATTGTATGAAACCAAAAAGAAAAAAGCCATTCCATTTTACCTGGGTGCATTTGCCTTGGTGTCTTTCATCAACGTGAACGCTGCACCACTAATCCAGCTGGCCTTGTGTGTTATCTTTCCAGTAGGAGCAACAGGGTCATTCATTCTATCGATTTAACTCCTATTTATGGAGCACCTACTATGTGCCAAGTACTGCTCTGGAAGCATTTACAGCAATGAATGAAACCCAGTTCCTGGACTTGTAGAGCTTTCATTAGGAGGGGGGATAGGAGGAGTCAGATAGGAAAGCATGTAAACAAAGAAGATAAGATCGTGGCTGATCTTGGAAAAAACAGAGCTAAAGGAATGGGTTAGAGCAAGGTTTCTCAACCTTGGCACTACTGACATTTTTGACCAGATAATTCTTTGTTGTGGGGAGCTATCTTGTACATCATAGGATATTTAACATCATCAGTGGCCTCTACCCACTAGCATCCCACACTGTAGTCTTGACAGTCAAAAATGTCTCCAGACATGGGTAAATGTTTCGTGGGGGGCAAAAATCACCCTCAGTTGAGAGCCACTGGACCAGCCTGTGGGGGAGGGGGGGGATAAGGAGATGTAACTCTTGAGCTGACCATAAAAGATGAGAAAGAGAGTTTTAGGATCATTTGGAGGAAGATATTTGAGGTAGAGGAAATAAACAGAGCAAGGCTCTAGATGGGAGCAAGCTGGCCTGTTTGAGGCCTGTTTCACCCTTCTGGGGTGAAACCACCACCAAAATTCTCTCATAACAAAACCTACAAGGAAGGAGATGTCAAAGATAAAGTGATCAAAGACACAATTTATGTTGATACTTAATCATAGAACTGAAATATCAGAACCTTCTTCTTAAATATGCACTATTATTCAGAGAACTACTAATGTGTTTGGTACAAAACTATAGTTAAAATGCAATTTTTTGGAATTTTAACGATGTGTAACTGAGTGGTACTTGGTATTTTTTACTGATTTTTTTTTTAATTCCACTTCTTCTCTTCCTTTTTATTCTAAAATGGTTAAGTCTAAGACCCAGCAATTCTGGATATGGTACTCTCTGCCACTCACGTGCCCAACATCACAGAGCTCACTCACTTCCCATCCTTTGTTCTCTGACTCTAATTTGTACAACGTGGAAGTTGAAGTAGATGATTCCTAAAGTTCCTTCCGGATAAAAATTCTGTGATTCATTTGTAAATTAGTGTTAAGTAATTTTTTATCTCACATGTTTGAATGTTATTAAATATAGCATAATCATAGCATTTTAGCATTAATGCATTGTGTATATTCCAAATATTGCAAGTTTCACCAGCCCATGAACACAAATGTAGTCACATTTCCATTAATGCCTGAATTATTAGGGCTCAGGCTTCCTTTGAAGTCTCCCTCCGTTATTTAGGGGGTATTATCAGATGTCACTTCACATTCAATAAGCACAACCACTACGTTTTTCCACTTCTGACCTTTTTGCTAGTCCTCTCTTCATAAGAAGGTAAGAGAGCTGGTACACTGCCATGTCTCCAGGGCCACCATGAGATGACTGACTTTCTGGAGCTACCCTCTCTACTGCTGCTTTGCAGCAATCCAGTGTGCTCTACTGGGGGCACAGGGAGCATCCAGGGTGTCAAATCTTCCCTGGGGTCTATGGCAGGTGAGCGGAAAATGATGGAGGCTCACCCACCTTCTAATGCTATGACTGGTCAGCTGGGCCCTACCGTTCTTTCTTGCTCACTTTCATATGGTGTTTCACAAACACTACTCCTTCCCCTTCTGACCTTTACCCATCTCCAGCTATACTCCGTATAGTCCTCTTTATTCTCACCTCTTTCCCCACCTCTCTCCAGGCACTTATGCATAAAACAGGTCTTTCTTTTCCCTTCAGGAACAGAAGTTTTTATGACTATCATTTTAGGCAACTACATCCCCACAGAAGTGACTAACTTGATGTTCCAAAAGCCATAACCCATGCCGGACTCTGTTAGGAAGCTCTGCCAGCTATGGATACATGAGAAAACTGAGAGCCACTGGCATCGAGGACACTAGCACCAGAACCAGTCCTTAAACCACTCAATTTTATTTCCTGACAAATTTATTTCTCCACCCCCCTGAAGGAGCCTAGCATCCTCCTACCTCCACCTACAGAGTTAGAGTACTTGGATCTCAGGAGTGAGGTACAGTCATGCCAATTCACCACGGTGCTTTATGGTTCCTTGCAAGGCTGGATTCCCTAACCATTAGGGTAAGGTTGTCAATAATCTTGCCCATATGTAGTAAAAATCATCTCCTAGGACAACTGGCTTGAGACTATTGATCCATTTAACATGGGTTTTCCTAATCAATATAGAAACTTTGAGCCTCTGAATTCTGAAAGACAGATTCTATAGTCCTATATGACTTTCCCTGGCTATCAACTGCCCTAAGTAGGGTAGCCTTAAGATACATATGGACTTTGCTAAATAAATTTGGATTAAATAAGTTGTGTTTTTCTAATACACATAAAATTATTTTCCTATCTTTGTGAATTTTTTCACAGCTACATCTTCTGTAATTCTGAGAAGCTTTATTTCCTTGGAATTAATACATCATGGTAACAGCAAACTTCAGAAAAACTTCTGGGTTTGTGTACTGCAAATGCATGTCCAACTAGCTTCAGCAGCGGTTGTCTTTTACATAATTCAGTAGAAGAGAAAGTAAGTACTTCTAACATTCTGCAAACCCACAGAAATCCATACTGCTTCAGTCTCATGAATCCTATGTGCATGAACACTGGAGAACTTGCCAGCAGGAAGTTCAAACACTGGTTGCCTTGGACACTCCTAGAAGACTTTTCTTTAATCATCCATTGGGGAACTATGATATTAATTTAGACAAAAGATGACAATAGCTGGACTAATAATAGATAAACACAAAGGACAAATTCAGAAGCTAACTAGGAGATAAAATGGCTTATACGTCCACAAACATGCATGGGTATGGGCAATGAGGGAAGGAGAGGAGGTAGTGATAACTCCCAGATTTCTGGCTTACATGCTGGAGAGAATGCTGCCATTTTTTGTTCAACAATAGGAAGAGAAGCAGAGCTGGAGAGAAATATGGTTAATTGCATACTAATCTGTATTTGCAAAATGATGAAGCACATGGAAGAGCATATATTTTTTATTAATAAGATGCTTATATTCTTACCTAAGAGAAAATATTTGTATTTACTCTCTACGTATGTAGCCCTCCATTATTTTCAGAATCCTTATTCCTGGGGTGCCTGGGTGGCTCAGTCGTTAAGTATCTGCCTTCGGATCAGGGCATGATCCCGGAGTCCTGGGATCGAGCCCCACATCGGGCTCCTCCACTGGGAGCCTGCTTCTTCCTCTCCCACTCCCCCTGCTTGTGTTCCCTCTCTCACTCGCTGTTTCTCTCTCTCTCTCTCTGTCAAATAAATAAATAAAATCTTTAAAAAAAAAAAAACCTTATTCCAAAGTTTTCTATACGTCTTAATAGGACACCAAATAATATTAACCAGCAGGAGTGGGAAGTAATTAAATGAAGTAATAATTAGATGAAACTTTTATTAAAACACTAATCATAAATGCTCACTCATTTATTCAACAAACATACATTAAATGCCAGCTATGAGCCAAATATCATTCTGAGCTATAGAAATATAGATAATAATAATGCCTGACAGGTAAGAAGTACCAGCCACCATGCTAACACTTGACCTGCCATTACAATCTCCACCATGACCCCGCAAAGAAGGTGCTGTTAGAATAGCTGTACTTATAGATAGATGATGAAACTGAGAGAAAGACAGGTAGAGGAACTTGGATAATGAGTAGGGAGCCAGGATTTGTATCCAACACTGAGACTACTATACCAGACCTTCCTCACAGAGTCCAAGATCCCTTCGGGAGGTAGACCCACAAGTAAATGATTATAAGGCTTTTATAATTCTCACCTTGCTTGTTCACCTCAAATCTCACAGCTCTGCCATTTTCCAGGCCTCTAACCACTGGAGTCAGTATAGCTGCCAGGATCAATTAACACCAGCCTCTTCCTGATCCCACTCTGCCTATAACTGTAGCAGTCCCTGGTTTTCAGTCATTTCATTGAGTTTTCCACCTTTTCAGCTGCCCGAATTTCTCTTCTTTTTCCTGTTATTTGAGTTTTTGCCTTGAATGCCTAACTTTTCCTTGGGGATACACAGTTCCCAATTCCATTTCCCACAGAAGTTTTAATCTTGGAATATCTAATAGAGTGTGTTTGTTTCAACATCAGGGATATAAATACTTAAAATGGATGTTTGGCTTGGTGCTGCAAGAAACCAAGGGCAGGGGCGCCTGGGTGGCACAGCGGTTAAGCGTCTGCCTTCGGCTCAGGGCGTGATCCCGACGTTATGGGATCGAGCCCCACATCAGGCTCCTCCGCTATGAGCCTGCTTCTTCCTCTCCCACTCCCCCTGCTTGTGTTCCCTCTCTCGCTGGTTGTCTCTATCTCTGTCAAATAAATAAATAAATAAATCTTTAAAAAAAAAAAAGAAAGAAAGAAAGAAAGAAACCAAGGGCAGCCAACCATGAGCCAAGGGACTTACCGTGTTTATTTAAATATAGTTTAGGTTTCTCCCCTCTCTCTACTCCAACAAGATTTAGCACCTAGAACAAAACACTGTGCCTTCAATTTGCACTCTGAGACTGCTGAAGAAGTAAATCCCCCTGGAAACTTCATTTGAGAAGGAGCAGGGATACATAGCAGCTAGCAGGAAGGAATTACCCTAGAACCAACACTAATTGCTAAATCAGAAAGGGAGCCTATTAAAACCCCACCACCTTTTCCAAAGTCAAGAATATGCTGTCCAATATGAAGCCCAGCCAAGATGTCAGCTGTTGAGTTTTCAATGAAAGAGTACATTGAGAGACAGAAGGTTACCCCCTCCAGAAGCCCTGAAAATTCAGTATCCTCTGTCTGGTTCTACTGCTCTGTTATTTCCCACATCCTATCCTGGCCAAGTCTAAATTCCAAACCTTCAGAGCTGGATTCAGAATTTCCAGGGTAGAAAGCATAGAGTGAACCAGAGATCCCACACATGTAACTCACCCACTATCTCCACTCTGGAAAAAGCTACAATGCTCTGGAGTCCTGGCAAGAAATAAAAGTGACAGAATTCCTAACCCTGCCAAGAGTTTAGATGTTAGACCCTGAGGATAAGCATGAAGTCAGCTTTAAAAAAATGTGAGGGTCCCTGGTCAACCTTAGAGAGGCAGAATTCCTTTCCCTACTTCCAAGACAAGCCCACAGTAGCTCAATGCCAAAAGTATAAAGCTGCACCACAAAGATGTTGATTCTTTCAGTTTGGGGAGTTGCTGAAAGAACAGCGAGGATCTAGGCGTTATGAATTAGACTAGCTCCATTCATGTAGGCTCACCTCTGTAAACAGTGATAAATTATCTGCTAATTTATATTGTCTTTTAACTTTGTTTTAAAAAAAAAAAACTTTCAATATTTATAATGCGTTACCTCCCAAGCATCCTATGAGCTGGACATTGGCTATAAAGGTTTTAGCTCTCAATACAAAGGAGAATGGTCTAGCCCTGTGAAATATCAAGTGACGGAGCAAACAGTCTCGTAAGGGAGTAAACTCTGGTCCAGCAATCAAGCCAAAGCTGGATGGTCATTTGTCACAGATGCTTTAGAGAGTTCATAATTTGGGTGAGAGGTAAGAATAAATGACTTCTAAGATTTCTTCCAATCTTAATGTATATGAGGAATCCTTTTTTAATTGCAAAAGCATCCAAACGTATAGTGGTCAGTGACTTTCCCCCAGTCACACAATCAGAAACTTGAAATCCTAGTATACTTTCCACTAGATGATCTTCAGCATCACCAGTAAACTCAATCTCATACCCCAGAGGACACTGCTATGAAAAGCTCCCTTTGGTGTCACAGATAATGGGCACAAATAAAAGGCTCAACATCCGATGGATATGCTTTCCCATATTTTATAAGATGATCAACTTAGTATAGGTTCCACATTAAACTGAGACTGTTTATAAACTTCTGAAACCAATGCAAAGAGTATCTCAAAATTAGTACAGAACATTCTAGATAATTGGATTAAACTAATAATTTTACTGCTAGCCTCATAATCAAACATATGGCAGCACTTAGTTTGGCTGAGTCGGTCTCAGACTAGGGGAAAAAGAAGACTTTTTTCCATCATAAAGATCACAACCTTATATAATGGTATGCCTTGCATAACAGTCACACCCCTATTTTTGGACTGGCAGAGCCAGCATAAAAAGTGTTATCATTACACAAATAAATACAGCACTTTAGAGGTGTTTTTAAAGACAAAAATGCATTTTCAATTTTATTACTACTTTTCAAATGGCAGAGGCTAGAGAGAGGTTCCAGGCACCTTGCTTCACTGCTTTTGAAGCAAGAGTGACCTAACTGACTATAGCCACATCTCTTCCCAAACAGAATTTCCCAGGAAGTCTGAAGTTATTTGGGTCAAGTTCACAAGGTATTTGATTCAGAGCCTGATAATATAGCTTTTGTGTTACATGAACACACTAGGACATGGAGCTATCTTTTAACTGAGACATAAAAACCAAGGTAACAACCTACTTGTATTCATTGTCAAGTTTTCATATCATTACAGCCAAAGAAATGAAAGCCACATCCAACCTGTCTGCTTCTATTAATACACACAGTGAACTTTGATGTAAATGTCAGACATGTTCACTTTAGGCTTCTGGTCAAATCTGCATGAGGATAATTAAATTCCAAGTTTCCAAATCCCCCCTGTAAATCCAACAGCTATGATATATTTCTCTTCTTGTACTAAGTTATTGTTTACTATTGCTCCGAACTACTCAACAGCTGTAATTTCACAACTCACTGGATGTTGAAGGGTATAACTAGTGTACAGAGGGCTATGAATGTGTGTAAACTCAAAGTCCTATGCCAACACTGTGATGTTACACTAACCCACATTCCCCCACCTTCACAAAACATCACTCTGCTTCAACTGGCTCATTCCTTCAGATACCCAGTAACCTGTGGTCAATTTCTCTTCGCTATATACCTTCATTGGTTAGACCTGCTTTGTCTAGTCACTAGCCACATATGGCTACGGAGCACCTGAAATGTAGCTAGTCTAAACTGAGACGTTCTATAAGTATAAAGTTACATACCAGATTTTGAAGATTTAATATGAAAAAAGAATGCAAAAGTTCTCAATAATTTTTATATTGATTACCTGTTGAAATCAGAATATTTTGTATATATTGGTTTAAATAAAACACATACACTAGAAATTATAAAAAATTTCTACATGTGTGGCTCATATTACTTTTCTGTTTGATAATGGTGAGTTAGATATTTTTAGGCTCTCTTTCTCTGTCTCAATTCCACTGAGCCTTCTTCAATCAGATATAAGTCAAGGCTTCTAATTTTATCTTTTGTTTCTCTTAATCTATTTTTTGATCCTTCTGTCTTTCTGAGCTGCATACTGGGTATTTCTCATATTTACCTTCCAAGTCACTGATTCTTTCTTCATTGGGTTTTATCTCTTGTTAATCCATCCATTCCATTAGGTTTTGTATGTTTGTCTGTTTTTTTAAATATTTTTTTTATTTATTTGAGAGAAACAGAGCATGGGGAGGGGCGACGGAGGGAGAAGCAGACACCCCACTGGGCAGGGAGTCTCAACGCAGGGCTTGATCCCAGGACCCTGAGATCATGACCTGAGCCAAAGGCAGAGGCTTAACCAACTGAGCCACCCAGGTGCCCCTGTATGTCTGTTTTGACATTTTGAATATGGTTTTATTTGTTGAATTTCCACACAGGATTTCACCAGGGTTAGAAAAAGGTTGGAAACTGTTAGGCAGTTTCTACTAATGCTGAACGTATGCATGCTCTGGGACCTGATCATTCCCTTCCTAGGTATGAACCAACAGAAATGGATAAATAATAACTGGAAATTACCCAAATTCTGAGCAGTAGAATGAGTAAATAAATTGTGATATATTTACACAGTGGAATACTATATTAAATAAGAAACTACAACTATATAGAAAAATATGAATGAATTTCATATTTTTATCATTTTCATACATTGAGAGATAAAGGTCATATCCAAAAGAGTATGTCCTATATAAATTTATAAAATGTTTTTTAAAAAAAAAAAAAACAGACAAACTGACTATGGTATTAGAATTCAGGTTAGTGGTGGCCCTTGGAGTGGGGAGATTACCTGGAAAAGTACATGAAGAGGGCTTCTGAGATGATGATAAGGTTCTGTTTGTTTTTTTTTCCAAGATTTTATTTATTTATTTGACGGAGAGAGAGAGACACAGTGAGAAAGGGAACACAAGCAGGAGGAATGGGAGAGGAAGAAGCAGGCTCCCGGTGGAGCAGGGAGCCTGACCCGGGGCTCAATCCCAGGACCCTGGGATCATGCCCTGAGCCAAAGGCAGACGCTTAACGACTCAGCCACCAAGACACCCCAAGGTTCTGTTTCTTAAGCTGAATACTAATTACATGGTACATATAATTTGTGAAAATTCATCAGGTTACATAATTATGATGTTTACATTTTATGTGTAAGACTTTTTTAAATATTATAAATTCAAACTCCTTATCAGTCAGATTTTCAAAAAACTTTAAGTTTTTTTCCTCTTTCAGTTTTCAATTTAAAATATAATATTCCTTGGGGCTCCTGGGTGGCGGAGTCGTTAAGCATCTGCCTTCGGCTCAGGGCGTGATCCCGGCATTATGGGACCGAGCCCCACATCAGGCTCCTCTGCTGGGAGCCTGCTTCTTCCTCTCCCACTCCCCCTGCCTGTGTTCCCTCTCTCACTGGCTGTCTCTCTCTCTGTCAAATAAATAAATAAAATCTTAAAAAAAAATAAAAATAAAATATAATATAATATAATATTCCTTGAAATCTTGCCATTTGCAGTGACGTGGATGGATCTAGAGTATATTATGCTAAGTGAAATAAATCAGAGAAAGACAAATACTATACGATTTCACTCATATGTGTAATTTAAGAAACAAAACAGATGAACATAGGGGAAGGGAAAAAAGAGAGGGGATGCCAAACCACAAGAGACTCTTAACCAAAGAGAATAAACTGAGGGTTGCTGGAGAGGAGATGGGCAGGGAATGTGCTAAATGGGTGATGGGGATTACGGAGGGCACTTGTGATAAGCACTGGGTATTTTATGTAAGTAATGAATCACTAAATTCTACTCCTGAAACTATATGCTAACTAAGTAGGATTTAAATAAAAACTTAAAATTATATCTATATATATAATTATATATATATATATTTCTTTATTTCCAGAATTTCATTTTGGTTCTTTTTTAAATTCTGACTAATCATTTTTTTAAATCTTCTTTTTTTATTATGTTATGTTAGTCACCATACAGTACATCATTAGTTTTTGATGTAGTGTTCCATGATTAATTATTTGCATATAACACCCAGTGCTCATTACGACACATGCCCTCCTTAATACCCATCACCGGGCTAACCCACTCCCTCCCATCTGAAACCCTCAGATTGTTTCCCAGAGTCCCGAGTCTCTCGTGGCTCATCCCCCCTCAGATTTCTCCCCCACCCCTTCAGCTTTCCCTTCCTTCCGCAAATGTCCTCTGTGCTATTCCTTATGTTCCACATATGAGTGAAACCATTTCTATTGTCTTTCTCTGCTTGACTTATTTCACCTAGCATAATCCCCTCCAGTTCTATCCATGTCAATGCAAATGGTGGGTATTCATCCTTTCTGATGGCTGAATAATATTCCATTGTCTATATGAACCACATCTTCTTTATCCATTCATCTGTTGAAGGGCATTTTGGCTCCTTCCATAGTTTGCTATTGTGGACATTGCTGTTATGAACATTGGGGTGCATGTGGCCCTTCTTTTCACTACATCTGTATCTTTGGGGTATACACCCAGTAGTGCAATTGCTGGGTCACAGGGTAGCTCTATTTTTAACTTTTTAAGGGACCTCCACACTGTTTTCCAAAGTGGCTGTACCAATTTGCATTCCCACCAATAGTGTAAGAGGGTTCCCCTTTCTCCACACCCTCTCCAATATTTGTTGTTTCCTGCCTTGTTAATTTTTGCCATTCTAACTGGTGAAAGGTGGTATCTCAACGTGGTTTTGATTTGAATTTCCCTGATGGCTAATGATGTTGAACATTTTTTTATGTGTTAGCTATCTGTATGTCTTCTTCGGAGAAGTGTTTGTTCATGTCTTCTGCCCATTTTCCTTGCTCATGTTTTAAATGCTTTTATTTCTATAAGTATTTTAAGGATAGTTTATATTCTGACTCTGATAATCCTTATATTGAAGTCCTTGGGAAGTCTAATTCTATTGTTTCTGTTTCTGCTTATAACTTGTACACTCTGTAATCAGTAACTTTTTATTGTGAACTCACACATGGCTGATCTCAGTCTGTGGGGTTCCTAAAGAGCCTCAGTTGTGGGTACATTCCACCAAAGAGGATCCTCATCTAATTTTGCTGGGCATTCTGAGTCTCACACTAGAATCATCTTACCCTAATTCTTTCACTTGAGGTTTCCTGGACAGCATACGTGGATAAGGTAAATTTAAACCCCCAAATCCTCACGAGGTCAGAATTCTCAGGACTCTTTTTATTACCCCATCTCCAGTCAAAGCTGGAACAAGCAACTTCTCACAGCAACTTTCTTTGCCAGGAGGATTTTTCAGTCCATCTTTTCACTGAGCATACAGATCTTCAAGCCTTCTGGTTTTTCAGGCTCTTAGGCCTGAGTCACTACCTTGTAGCGTCCAAGACCCTATCTCCTATTTCACCACACCCCACCACACCCTCTGATGTGTGACAGTTAGAAACCAAGGCTCCAGGTTTCCATTATCTTCACACCCCCCAAGGCAGGCCTTAGCTTAGGTGCTCACTCACCACCCTGACGTCAGCTCTCCCTTTTTAGCCCGATTTACCCTGAATTTGTATGAGCTTAGCTACACATTTTTGTATGATATCCAGCATTGCTCGGTGTACATAATTAGGAGAGTTTCTTAAAACATTCAGTCTGCTATAATACCGGAGGCAGACGTACACCAGGCCTTCTTCACCTAATGCTTAAAAGCTAGTGAGACAATATAGTTGTAACTTCCAGGGCTTTGGAGAGGCACCTCTCCAGTTAAGCTCCCAACTTAACTATATCTGAATTTTATAGAACTAAAAAATGTTTGAAGTGAATTGAGATAAATTGGGATGTCAATTAATTTTCATAATATGATACCACCTACCACCTAGTGGACTTACTTAAAAAAAAAAAAAATCACCCAACAGAGAGAAGCTTGCTACTTCTTTATTCCAAAGAATAAAATAATTCAGAAACCATTCATTCATACAACAAATATTCACCAAGAATCTACTCTTTGCCAGGCACAGTACAAAGTGCTCAGCATACAAAAGTGATTAAAACATGAAGGTGGCCCTCAAGGAGTTTAGCAACAATTCCTTAAAGGTTTTTTTTTTCCTGAAGTGCAAACTGATCAATAAGTAGAGACTGCCCAGCATAGAGTGTTAAGAGTCTGAGAACAAGTCAAAGTTCAGTAGATAAAAGTGACTTATTAAAAATATGAATTATACCATGTCACATTTTCCTGCTTACATACCTGTAACAGCTTCTCATTGCCTCTAGGCTATAAACCAAACTCCTCCGTGGCCTACAAGACCCTACGGGATGTGCCCCTGCTTATCTCCTGCTCTTCATCTTGTACTACTCTTCTTGCTCATTCCACTCTCTTTACACTGGCTTCCTTCTGTTCTTCAAAGATGCCTGGGTCATTCTCACTTTAACTCATTTTCATGCACTGTTCCTTTCCCCTAGAATACTCACTCTTCTCAGATCTTTATATGGACCCCAAGTCCCATTATGGGCCTCAGCTCCACTGAGAGACCCTTTGAGAAGGTCCTTCCTTGACTACCCAGTATCATTTACCTATTACATCATTTTTTTCCTAGTTTCTTCATAGTACATATTGGTGTTTTACAATATCTAATTTTTTATGTATCTTCTCATTTAGGAAGTCCATTCTTTGCTTTTATCTGTATTCTCTAAACAAAGTTGGTATATATAGTGGGGGCTCCCTTCATATAGGAGAATGAGTAGAATAAATAATCAATGAATGTCTGCAAGTGTGAAAAATAGGAGAGTTGCTTCCACTTGTGCCACCTAATTGCATCCCAGGAAATAAGACAAGCAGCAAAAATTTCCAATTAGTGCAATAGTTGCTATAAGGTTCAGTAGTAGCTAAAGGGAGAGTAATGAACTCTGTTGGGAGCAAGTGTGGGAGACATCAGAGAAACTGTGCCAGAAAAGGCAGCAGACAAAAGACTCTAAAGAATGAGTGGGCAGCTGCTGGCTAGACATGGTGGGAAAAAGCATCCAGCAGGAAAAGACCACCTGCAGTGGCAAGCAGATGAGAGACTCTTCCTTCCTTTATGTTGTCACCCTAAATTTAGAGACTGTAGAACTTCCCAAAGGGTTCAAGTGTGGCCCCTCGTCCAGAGGTGGCCAGAGTGTCCTACTGTGGACTTTGCTGCCAAAAAACTTCGCAATTTGTAAGCAAGTTGCTTCTCCCTCCCTCCTCAGTGTCAGCATCTGGAGGATCAGAGTGTGACTCGAGAGTTTCAAAGGGCCCCCCCACCCCCACCCCCACCCCCAGCTCTCAAAACCCATCAGTGAGTCCTGTGCTTCTGCTCCAGCACACATTATAAAATTGCCAATACCAACACTGTGAAACACAAAGTCCTTTTAATGGTTAAATTTTGTGTGTGGCTTATTTTTGGTTTTAATGATTAAGAGAGAATCCACAGAATATCTGTGTTCCAGTCCATTGCTTGATTATGGCTCAATGCATAAATCAGTTATGAAATGCAGCTCTGGATTTTGGTCAATTCTAAATCCCTGTTGTGCAAACTGCCTGTGGCCAGTCAGCCTCGCCAGGATAGGCACAGAGCAGGAGGCCAACTCAGGTCTGTGATTCCTAGACCACAGAGCTTCACAATATGACATCTACAGACCACTTGTTCCATATCACCTAAAGTTCTTTTTTAAAACTCAGGTTCCAGAGAGGGAGATAAACCATAAGAGACTCTTAATTATAAGAAACAAACTGAGGGTTGCTGGAGGGGAAGGGGGGCAGTGGGATGGGTTAACTGGGGGTGATGGACACTGGGGAGGGTGTGTGATGTAATGAGCAGTGGGTGTTATATAAGACTGTTGAATCACAGACCTATACCCCTGAAACAAATAATACATTAGATGTTAATTTAAAAATAAATAAAAGAACTCAGGTTCCTGAATGCAAATCAAAACCACAATGAGATATCCCCTCACACCTGTCAGAATGGCTAAAATCAGAAACACAAGAAACAACAAGTGTTGATGAGGATGTGGAGAAAAAGGAACCCTCATGCACTGTTGATGGAAATGCAAACTGGTGCAGCCACTGTGGAAAACAGTCTGGAGTTTCCTCAGGAAGTTAAAAATAGAACTAGCATACAATCCAGTAATCACACTACTGGGTATTTACCCAAAAGATACAAAAACAATAGTTCAAGCATTATTTCAGCATTATTTACAATAGCCAAATTATGGAAGCCGCCCAAGTGTCCATCCATAGATGAATGGATAAAGAAGATTTGGTATATATATATGTAATGGAATATTACTCAGCCATAAAAAAAGAATGAAATCTTGCCATTTACAACAACATGGATGGAGCTAGAGAGTATAATGCTAAGCAAAATAAGTCAGTCAGAGAAAGACAAATATCATATGATTTCACTCATGTGGAATTTAAGAAACAAAACAAATGAGCAAAAGGGAAAAAAGAGAGAAAGGCAAAAGAAGAAACAGACTCTTAACTATAGAGAACAAACTGGTGTTTTCCAGAAGGGAAGTGGGGAGGGAGATGGATGACATAGGTGATGGGGATTAAAAAGTACACTTACCATGAGCACTGAGTAATTATAGAATTGTTGAATCATTATATTGTACACCTGAAACTAATGTAACACTGTATTTTAACAGTAATGGAATTAAAATTAAAAATTTAAAGAAAGAAAAGAGAAACAAATTCAGGTTCCTGCGTCCAACAACCCACCACTCCCCTAGACCCAACTGAATGAGAGTCTGTCATGAGTGGAGCCCAGAAATCTATTAATAAGAATAATTCTTATTATAGGGATATTCTTATACCTATTCTTAAATATATCATAGGTAATTCTTTCTTAAGCGCTCTCAAGTACAGAACCACCACCCCTTTTTTTAAATTATGTTCAATTTGCCAACATATAGTTTCGCCATTAGTTTTTTATGTAGTAGTCAATGATTCATTTGTTGCATATAACACCCAGTGCTCACCACAACCCGTGCCCTCCTCAATACTTATCACCCAGTTACCCCATCCCCCCATGACCCTCCCTTCTGTAACCTTCAGTTTGTTTCCCAGAATCCAGACTCTCTCATGGTTTGTCTCCCTCTCTGATTTCTTCCCATTCTGTTCTCCCTCCCTTCCTCATGGTCCTCTGTGCTATTCCTTATGTTCCACGTATAAGTGAAACCATATGATAACTATCTTTCTCTGCGTGACTTATTTCACTTAGCATAATCCCCTCCAGTTCCATCCATGTTGATGCAAATGCAGAACCACCACCTCTTAGCTGTTCCGTGGCAAAAATGAAATGTCAATAATAGTGGCTAGCATTTATTGAGTGCTTATTACATGCCATGATCTGTAGCAGGCTTCTCTGACTTCCTTTCTCGCCCCAACTGTGTTACGTAACCTACCCAAACTCACAGAGCAACCAGCTGAGGGAGTCAGGATTTAAGCCTATGTTTCTCTGACTCCAGAATCCATGTTCTCAACTGCTAACTAGACTACAGCAGGTCATGGTACTTAAGAGCTAATGCCCTGGCATGATCTATGATGAGTTCAAATCCCAGCTGCATCAATTTCTAGCTGTGCGCCCTTGGACGAGTTCTTTAGCCTCAATTTCCCCATTTGTAAGGTGAGACTGTTAAGCAGTCCTACTCCATAAGACAGCTGGTTCTGAAGAATAATTGAGGTGATTCATGTCAACTGTTTAGAAGGAAGCCTGGCACATTGCGCACGCTTAATAAGCATTCACCATTACGATCCAGCCTCCCCTTTCTCCAGCTTTTGGGCTCCTCAGGGCCTGTCACTGGTCCCAGGGGAGATCTCTGGCAAGTATGAGGAGACAGATCTGAAGAAAATCTATCCCCTCTGCTGGAAAACAACCCAAAGCACACGCTCCACCAAGAGTGGGTCAGTAGTGTGCTCTCTGGAGATAAAGGACGGCACGTTATTTGAACTTAAATGTTCAAAGGGCATCAACTCCTTTCTAGCACAGAACACTTTCAGCCTTGCTGCTTCTTTTTCTTTCAAGCCTCCTAATGATTCTGTCTGTCATTATAAACCTTTCAGTTCTGCTTCAACAAAGCACAAAGGAATTCCATCCTTTAATCCTCAAAATAGTTTGTCTTTATAGTTTGGCAGGTAAGAGTTGGTTGCAGCAGTAACTCCTGGTTCCTGGCTCTCATTATGCCAAGAACTGCAATGTGCTGCTGCATCAAAGCATGACTGATAACAAATGCTTTTAGATGGTGAGAACTGCTCTTTATAACCTGCCTTCCAAGTGCCCTCTTGACATAGAAGAACTTTTTTGACTACCATCAATCATCATTAGTAGCAAATGGTGATATCTGTCCAGGTGACATCTCAGCCATGGAAGTTTCATCCTTAAAATGTCAACAACTGCAAGACTGAAATATAGAAATACAATAAAGACTTTTTTTTTCCCATGGCAAAAATTATTTCATAACTCGTGTTTTTACTAAATCTAAGGAGGTAGTTAAAATTATTAATTTTTTTTCTAAATGAAACTATTTTTACAGTTTTGCATTGAATTTTAAATAAGCCTCTATTTATGAACACAGATCTTTCAAGAGCCCGGAGAAAGGAGAGTCAGCAGAAAAAGCAGCATTGCCACACTATTCTCACACAAATCCAATAATATGCCTGTGAGCTTCCACGTCCATCTCAAAACCTCCACCCAGAGGAGATGAGACGGCTGAGGTGCACAAGCCCCAGCAGACCACAGATCTGCTGACCAGGCTGTAAACTGACTTCTCCTTTGGAAAAGCCAATCTACTAAGCAACTCCCAAATGTAGCAAGACCCATGCAAACAGGCAGCTAGCTCACTCCTCAGCAGAATTTCCTTTGGCTGCACCACGCTGAGACCTTCCTCCCTCTAAAAGGGACTGAAGCTTTCTCAGATGCAGAACCCTTTGAAAAATGGGGAAAAGATACTGGTCCCACAAGAATGCAGTCTTTTTAGTAATAAATTAGCCAAGCTTAAAAACTTCTTAGAAACATCCAATTCCAGACAAGAAATGCTTGGCTTTTGGTGAAAGCCAATACAGGTGACTATGCCTCAGAACAATGCCAGCTGAAGGCTTCTTCCTAACCTTCTATGAAGCCAGTCAATTTGGTTTGAGATGCAACTCCACAGTGAAGGCATTTCCAGCCTGGAGTGTATCCAGGATGAGCTAAAGTTTGAGAGTGATCAAAGATTTGTAATCAAAAGACCTGCATGATAAAAGGAGCCTCTCCAGAAGTTTATTTTGTTGGATGTTGACCTATAATTTTCTGAAACCACCAAACAGTTTCAGAGACCAACAAAGAATCTATGCCATATTTCAACAAGGGTAACAGCAAAGTATCAACTATTTGTGTCATGTTACAATAAAATACCCTCATTAGAAACCTCTGTCCTACAGAAGGAAACTGCATTACAGGGAGGAGCTCCACTATCCTGAGAGCCCCAGGACTGACATTACTGAGCTTTCACTCCAGCCCAACCCCAACTTCACCTGCTCCTACTACTCCCTAGAGCTGTCCAGTTTCTGCCTATAGGAACATACGAAAATACAGAAACTACTGCCTCTTCCCCTGACCAGCATACAAACTGCAATAATGAGTCAAAGAATTATTGCAAAATGTTACTAATAATGTAATCAAATTATGAAATGGGCTCTTATTAGAGGGATGGAAAAAATGTTTACAAAATACAAGGAACTGAAGTCCAGATACGAAATACATTTACTTAAACTCCCAACTAGAGTAGATTCTCACTGCAACCTCTTAGACAAGAAGCAAGGAGACTTTGTTCCACCCAGAATCTGCTTTCTAGACTAAGTCTCTAATGTGGACTTCCTTGCTGTCCCCTTGGTCACCAAACCATGCAGCTTTTCCTCCTCTGACCTGAGGCCTGTGCAGGTCCTAGCACCCAAGGTAAGGAACGCTCATCCCTTCCAGGCCCCCAAAAATGCCTCCCTGGGTTTCGGGCTATGTGGCAATAACCTCACAGTTGCCTCCTTTGTGTTCTTGAAGGTTTTGTTTCCATGGACCACAGGCCAGCAAGCCCAGGTCTTACTAAATCCAATGTTTTCAATCAACTCATCTGAGTCAACAAGGCCTTAAGAGTTCACCTTTCCCAATCCTTTTTTACGTGTAAAGCAGAGAGACTGAATGATTTGCTCAAGGTCACACAGCAATTTGGGCGTAGAAGCCAGGCCTTCTGTTACCCAAGCCAATGGTTTTTACCTGGTGCCATGATGAGCCCTGTTAAGCCATGCCCATATTCCCAGGGATCCCTCTTCCAGCAGCTTCTAATGCTACTGCTACCCTCACACCTGTAACCTTCCCCAGAGAACTGACCTCGGGTGATAGAGCCACCTTGCCCAAAGGTGGCTGGGAATTACCCTAACTCAGGGCTAGGCTGCCCCTAGCTAAGAACTGATTGGTGCAAAGATATCAAATCCCCACTTCTGCACCTCAAAATAGATGAGATTCTGATGTGATTGATGTTACAGAGCATCCCATGGCATCAGGTTGACCCTAGGCTTCACCTGAAAGCACATCCTTTCTCCTGAGAATGCTCTTTAATAAATCACTTGTATAAGAATCCCCTGTCTGGGGACACTGATGGGATGCTGCACTTCCCCATGAGTGTTCCAAGCTGGCATGTAAGCTCAATCTCCACAATAGTCAAAAGGCCTCCATGGACTATCTTTATCTAGAGCCCAACAACATTAAATCCAGTGACTCAGAAAGCCAGGAATAGCCCCCTTGTCCCTTCCAGCATGGAAATCTACTTTCCTCTAGGAAAAGCCAACACCCTCCCTCCTGCCCTCTCAGCTCTCACCTGACTTGTAGTTAGGAGCTAAAAGACAGATTCTGAAGTCAGTAAACAATCAAGCTGAGGTTATCAGCAACAGAACATTGCCTAAAAATACTATCAATGACTCATTCTTCCAGTTCTGCTCCTTAGGGAGCAGAGAAACCTTCCCCAAGGTCCCTTAATTTGCTTCTTACATTGTAAAATCTTTTAAACGAGAATGGGGATCTCATCACAGCATTAACTTTAACAACAAGCCACCCATTGCTTTTGAAATGATTCTATTCCACTTCCTTAGAGGAATTACTGTGCTTGCTCCATGTTCTAACTGATGTTCTTACTGGATGCAGTATTTGGGACAGGAAGACATCATTTCTGGAGATCATTTAACTATGACTTGTTTACATAAAACAGCTTCCTCATTGAGTCTGGACTTGTTTCTCTCCTGGTAGAGGTCAAATTATTGACAAAATACCCAGAGAATGTATAACCAGCTTTGTAGCAATAATAGCTTTTCTTTTATAGCACCTAATATGTACCAGGCACCAGAAATATGCCACACCTACTCTCAACAGGTAGACGCAACAAGGCTCAGGGAGAGTAAAAAACATATCAGTGTTATGTAACAATTACATGGTAAAAACAGGATTTAAACTCAGGCTCATGTAACCACAAAACATGTGATTGGACCTCTTCCCCAAAATGTCCTTGCCATTGCTGCAATGCCTGAGCTGGTTCTATCCTGCAGCAATTTCTGTTCCAAGCCATGTTTCCTACAGAATTATTGGATGTTCTCAAAACTATACTACATTCTCTGACCTTGAGAGAATGAAACAATACAAAGGGTGTCTGTAATGGATAAAGATAAGAATCAAAAGGAATTTTAACAGGAGGAAGTTGTAAACATACTGTTCCCTATTCCTCCCTTAGGTATAGCTAAAAAACCATGACATTACATCTAGAACAAACATAAGAAGATTCTGAAAGATAAAGAGAAGTCAAGAAGATTCAGTACCTGAGGACCCAAGGAATAATCTGGTGGTGAGTTCCTGGATTTTCTTTTTTCCTCATATATTTTAGGCTGGATAACCAGAGAATCCAGCAACCTGGAAATTATAACAGGCATAGAAAAAAATAAAAAGCCCCTCTCTCCAAAAAACTAGGAAAGAAGAGTAGCCTAGCCCCTTTAGATAGAAAACTTTTAGATAATAATCACTCTACTCCAGTCGAACACTGCAGAAAAAACTATAGTCCCATCCCTACCACACCAGCGAAGGCCTGGACTATAACGAGGTATCCCAACACCCTGACCAAGATGATTTTAGAGAAGCTTGAATGGGAAGACTGGACTTTCATCTCTGCTGAGTGCAATCCCTTGCTGAGGTGGTATCAGACGAGCCAAGCAGAGACTCAGGACTTTGCATCACCACTCAGCAGTGCCAACCTCCAGCACTGTCAGTGGAGGTCACGTGGAGCAGTGTCAAGGCCCCTGCTCCTCCTCACAACCAGAGTGGTGTCAGCATCTATAAGCAATTACAAACATTCTTGAAACAAATGAAAAACTAGAAAGATTTGGCAAAGAAGAATTCTCAGCAAAGAAAGAGAAGATACAAAGAAGAACCAAGTGGATATTTTGGTACTAAAATATACCGTAACTGAAGAAAAAAAAAAGAAACCTCAGTGGGGAGGTTTAACAGCAAACTTGGCAAAAGACAGACCTAAGAATCTCAGTGAACACCAGACAGGATAAACCCAGAAGTCCACACCAAGACACATCATAATCACACTTCTGAAAACTAAGGACAGAGATAAAAATCTTGAAAGTAGCCAGTGAGAAACGATACATTAACTACGTGGGGAAAATAAATGGAATGACAGAGGACTTCTCATAAATCAAGGAGGGGGGCGCCTGGGTAGCGCTGTCATTAAGCGTCTGCCTTTGGCTGGGGGCGTGGTCCCGGTGCTCTGGAATCGAGTCCCACATCGGGCTCCTCCGCTGGAAGCCTGCTTCTTCCTCTCCCACTCCCCTGCTGTGTTCCCTCTCTTGCTGGCTATCTCTCTGTCACATAAATAAATAAAATCTTAAAAAAAGAAAAGAAAAGAAAAGAAATCAAGGAGGCCTGAAGGAAGTGGTGCCATAATTTTCAAGTAATGAAAGAAAAGAACAATCAACCCGGGATTCTAGCTCTAGAGAAAACATTCTTCAGGAATGATATTCTCAGATGAAGGAAAACTAACACACTTACCCTAAAAGAACGGCTAAAGACAAGTCTCTAAACAGAAAGGAGAAGACTTAAAAAAAGGAATCTTGGAACATCAGGAAAGAAAGAAAGAACAGCAGAGCAAAAATATGGGTAAATACAACAGACTTCACTTCTCTTTAGTTTTTTCAATATGGTTTATGATTAAAGTAAAAATCGTAACACTGTCTACTATGATTTTCAAGGTAGACAGTGGACATATTTAAAACAATCAAAAAGGGGGAGGGTAAAGGGTGTAAGTTCCTATACTTCAATGGAACTGGAAAAATGTTAACACCAGTAGACTATGATAAATTATGTATATACAAATGTTATAAGTAGAACCATAAAAAAGATTTTAAAGAGACATACCCTAAAATGCAAATCAAATCAAAATAACACCACTCTAAATTAAAATGGAATTCATGAAATGTTCAAGGAACCCACAGGAAAGCAGGAAAAGGGCAAAGGAGAGACTGAAGAGAAGAAAGTGGGAGTGGGTGGAGTCATCTCCATCTCTTACACCAGGATCACTCTGGAGCTAACTAGACCTTTTTCAGAGGTGAGTAGTCTGTCTGCTATTTGGGTACACATTTGGGGTGGAGACAAAGACAGGAACCCTCCAGGAAATTCCACAGAGCTTTTCCTCAGGACTTACAGTGGGTTGGTGAATGCTTGTACTGGTAATCATGGAAGGCTCTTTTCAAAGCCAGCAGGCTGACCTGTCTTTACACTGGAAGAGACTCCTTGCTAAGCCTTGGGTCTCAGCTAACCTTCAGCATAGTGGAGCCTCCTTCCTTGGAGAGGGTGGTACATTTACATTCCAACTACAAAAGCCAAAAGCCCCACTTTGTGTGCAACCCATGCTGCTGAGAAAAAAAAAAAACAAAAACTGGAACTAAGGTGGCTTTGATGAAGGTCTCATAAAGTCTGGACAAGGGGAAGAAACAAGTCTGACGATTTGGATCCCTGCTCCAAATGCTTAAAGAAATGAGCTAGATTCAAAATCAGTCAGACTTGGTAAACTTCCCTACCAGATATATAAAAGACCTGTATTAACAGGCAACTTCAATCTTGAATATTAGAAAGAAAATGAATACTGAGTTCTAGAGTAGTTCAACCTCCCTTTAATTTCACTAGAAGCAGTTGTCCTGAATCCTTCCAGGCAGGTGAGGAGCCCCCAGTCTTTTTTTTTTTTTTTTAATTTTATTTATTTATTCGACAGAGATAGAGACAGCCATCGAGAGAGGGAACACAAGCAGGGGGAGTGGGAGAGGAAGAAGCAGGCTCCCAGCGGAGGAGCCTGATGTGGGGCTCGATCCCATAACGCCGGGATCACGCCCTGAGCTGAAGGCAGACGCTTAACCGCTGTGCCACCCAGGCGCCCCCCCCAGTCTTATTAGTAAACCATTTCATAGGATCTGCTGGCCCTGTGTCTCTGGTCCCCCAACCCTATGTCTTCTAGAAGACTGCTTCTGAAAACTTTCCATAAAAATTTAAGGTTTCTGGAAGGGTATTTGTACATTACATGCCATTCATTATTCCAAATGTAATCTTAATCAGTTCAACATAAAAGCAACTTAATATCCTCAATAATGGCAAGGGTAATTTTAAATATTAAAGTCCACATTAGGAAAGAAGGGGCTTTGATTCATTCTCTCCTTCCAAAGACGCAACATCAACTTGGCACACACCTCCAATCTTCCTTGCCACCCTCCCTTCCTCTTTTCTTCCCTCTGCCTTTTTTCTTCCTTTTCATTCTTCCCCCTTATAACAAAAAAGCAGGTTGTAGGGGCAGAGTCAGGGTTGACCTCAAAAATCTGATTATTCCTTCTCCTTCCACATACTCAGAAACCTAAGACTGTTCATAAAAGTAGCTCTATTTCTCCCAGAAAAATATCTGTCTTTTATGTTTGTCCTGCCTTTGGCCAACTCTAACATATTTTTCTATTGAGTTCTAGTCTGTACCCCAGATTACTTAAAGGTACGTTTGCTGACAATACCAAGTAGACTCACTTGAGGTTTCAGAAACAATCTTCCTTTCACCAAAAGGCAAACAGCCCAAGGAAGACTCTCCTCTGTCTATAGCCTCCTCCAACTTCCCAAGAGCAGAACTGGCCCTTGCAAAATCTTTGAAGGTTTCCAAAAATTCAGATATGGGGTTCTGTGGCTTCGTATACACTGTTAAATTTGAATTAATGCCTCAAGTTAGTTTAGTTCTTTCTGTCTTGAGCTGATTAGTGAACATGAAATTTCACGCTAATGCTCCTAAACCATTTGCCTGCAATGCAGGACTCACTTTTTATTTCATTTTAAATATGTTCACATCATCTCATGACCATGGTTCCAAGCGTCTATCAAGCTTGCCCTCCTCTTACAGGTGGGCTGGTTTTTATTGTGTTAGTCCACAATGCTCCAACTTTCCACTGGCACACACTGGCACACGGAGCTAGTAGTTTTCTCAAGTAGTCCTGGAATCCATTACCATGGAAACAAAAGATATAAAAAGCTGCTTTATCTAATAGGAAAATCAAGAGGAACTCTAAAAAGATCAAAAGTGTTTTCAAAGTAAAGGTATAACCAAATACATCCTAGCTTGGTTAAAGAAGCCTTGGGCTGGAATAATGAGGCAGGTTACAGGAGGAAAAAGGTGGGAGGGGGGCAGGGGGCAGGTAGAGTGACAGTGAATGCACAGCAGCAGCATTGGGAGGCTCTGGGGCTGGTTAACTGATGGACAAGTGGGACTGCTGCCCAAGTCTGCCCCCAAAAGTGGCGAAAAGAACCCAATTCTCTTCCTCTGCTAAAGTGCAGGAAAGAGAATTAGAACGCTATTCTCTCCCCACATATATGAAAATGTATTGTCTGTTTTTTTGACATTGATAGAATCACACAAACTGTGGTCCCAATATCCCTACCCAACCATTCTAAACTAAACTCAGTGGAAATGAGGAGTAAATGAAAGAACCTTAATATAAATATGCTCATTTTATCATCTCTGCATTTGATCTAGAACTTGATCCCATGTGTTGAGGAAATGCTGTCATGGATCCTATTTTAGTTTGGGAAAGGAGTAGGTGCAAACCACATGTATTTATTTTGATGTTCTCATTGTTTTTCTGAAGTCCAAGTAGTTTTACCACATCCTGCCATTAACTTCAAAGAATAATTTTGGATACTTTAGTCCTTGCATGGAAAAATTCCCAATACATAAAGTGCTCTGGCCATCTGTAATAATATAAATTCTTCCCAGTCAGTATACGCCTTGGAAAACATCTGTAACAACAGAAAGCTCTCATCAACACTGCTAAAGGAGTACACATTTCCCAACATTTCCCAGGGAGCTGTGTGGCCACTCCAGGACCAGAGAAGCCATACAGGATCATGGACAGTCAGATTCAATCCTTATATTGAGGCCACTGCCCACTGAGGATGTGCTGGCCAGCCCATCTGCCATTCCAGCCATTCTACACTGAGGCTTACAGTGTAAGGCTTATAGAGCTGAACTCTTGTGAGATAACTCTTCTGCTCAAAGGCAATCTTCTAGAATAGTAAGGAAAAAATGGATTTAACCAAGAACAGGGTTAAATTAACAGCAGGATTGTGTTTAGGGGAAGGAAACCGTAACATAAAGGATTTCAAATCACACTGTATGAAAGGCTATACAAACCAGTAGTTCAAAGCATGAACTTTTGCATTTGTCAAACCAAGGTCTGAGTATGGCTTGGCCACTTTCTTTCTTTCTTTTTTTTTTTTCTTTTCAAATTTTTACTTAAATTCTAATTAACATATAGTATAATATTGGTTTCAGGAGTAGAATTTAGTGATTCATCACTTACATATAACACCCAGTGGCCACTTACTTTCCATGTTACATAAGTCTCATTTCCTCATCTGAAAAGCATACCTATCTGATGGAATTGTGATCAAATAAGATTAGGCATGTAAGTGTTTAGCACAGCTCCTGGTTTATAAGAAGCTTTCAAACATTAGTAGGAGCAGGTAAAGCAATAGGAACTTTCAGCCTAAAGAACTCAAGACTCAGGACAGTCTGTCTCACGAAAAAGAAATGCATCAGAAGACAGGAGCAGGGCCAATGGGTAGAAGTGACTGACCATGACATCTGCTCCCCTCTTAAGCACCAGGATTCCAACTGGCTAAGATGGGCTTCCCCATCCTTTCTGGAACTAAACCCATTCTTAAAACTATTCAAGGGGGAGAAAAATTTCAGTTCAGAATAAAGAAAAAAAGTAATGCCATTATAAAATGGAGTGGGCCAGCTTGTGAGATTATTAGCATCCCATCACTGACAGTGTTAAATCATTTTGGATGCCTTCATTTGGAACCTACTTTGTGCCAAGGACCATGCCAGGTACTCTCAGGAACATAAAGATGAGTAAGACATGTTTCTTGCTGTCCAAGAACATTATATTCTAGACATAGAATTGGGGTTTGGGCGGAGACATATTTAACACAATTAAGAAGAGCAAAAGGCAGCCCTGAATCACTATGTACCAAGGGTCTTAATAGATTAGATTCTGCTTTGGATGAAAAGCTATAATGGAAGATCTCAGAAATTCCTTCCATCTCTAAGGTTCCATAATGGCAAGTATTAGGAGAACTAGGAAAAACAACTTTAGAAAAAAATAAATTATTTTGCGCCAAGCCTCTTAAAGCATTTTTTTAAATGTCCATTAGTGGGTGTGATACTTGAAAACCGTGGAACTCCACTAATGAATTTAACTGAGTTACGTAAAACAAAGTGCAATGCAAAACTATATACTTTTTCCTTCCCAAGAACCAATTTCTAACAGGGCATAGATTCGTTAAGGACAATTCTCATCATGTAGATGTGATCACCATATTTATAGATTTTACATTTATTTTACTTCAAATCCTAAACTTGTACCACTTTACTAGAATGAAATATTAATGCTATTAGTTTAAACATCATGAAACTTTAAAAATAAGGTGTTAAAATAATATTTATTCATCAACCTTAGACCACTACAGTATTTTAGATCAGTGATTTAATATCTATCTTTTTTTATCATATGCTATGCCTAATACTGATCAGTACAGGCTGAACTTTAACTGTAATTATAGTCTAAAAATACAGGTTTTCATTTTAGTTCCTCATAATTCAGAGAAATACATAAAAGTAAATATGTATTTAAGTCTGAAGCTTCAAATCCCAATTCTCGCAGCATGTGTTTAAACCCATCCAGCTTCACACGCAGACCCTTGGCCCCATACTCCTCCCAGGACAGTGTTGGCTCAGAGCAGCATGGAGGTGACAGATGGGGCATTCAGTTAAAGAGCGGTGCTGCGTTATTTTATTTTCGTTAGAGAAGGAAGCTGTGGGAAAAATATTCTCCACTTAATCTATTTTATTTTCAGCAAGGTGTTACCTGTAAATACTAATTTATACACATGCAAAACTTCACTAGGTACTTTACTGCATGAATATAAATGAAATCAAGTAATCCAAACTAAAAAATGGAATTTCCAGTATCTTCTTTTCCTCAGGCAGAGGGAGAAAAAAATACAAGGCTTTAAAATTCCATCCCTGGGTTCAAAACAACAGAGCATCTTATATCTAGCTCCCATTTAAATCAGTAGGGTTACAAGAGTAGAAATTACAAGTTAAGGTACTGCAGCATTAAGAAGAAAAATAATCATTTATGCCATTTTCAATACAAAACCAATTTCCAAATCACTCAAAACACTTAACACTTAGAATACTGTAAATTCTCCAATTTTTTACATTGTCGAGATCTACGGCCGCTTTGTGAAACAGAGGAAGTGCAGATACGGTTACTTCCAGTTTAGTCAGGGGTCAAAAAGATAGAAATAAGAAACTGTGAGCCTCTCAAGGACAGTGGTTTTGCTTATTGGAATGAGGCAAATAAAATCAATTCACTGATAATGTATTTCCTTTCTCTCTCAATAATTGTGTACCTCTGCTTAATGAGAATAATATAAACAGTCAAGATACGCATGTGACAAATGAAAAAAATTTTTTGGATCTTAAGTTTTGTGGATTTCCAAAGTACAAAGAATGGGGGGTGGGGGTAAGGCTTTTCCTAAGTCCACTAGCTCCTTGCTCAAATCCCACAGCAATTCACCTCCCTCACTTATGCCTACCCTAAGGGCTTAGCATTCTGCCCTTTGGAAGCTCTGAACACACTGGCTTGGATTTTAGCAGAGGTCCCAAGTTTTGTATTCAATGGGAGGAGGGAAATAGCCCTCCAATCTTTCTCGTTTTAAATATTCCTAGAAGACTCTTTAAGTGATCCTTTGAGGTTTTATCGTAGGAGAGACATGCTATGAGGAACAAACAAGGTTTTCACTTACTTCGATCTTCACACAGTTGAACAGGACCAGGCATCAGGTCAAAGGTTCATAGGATTCCCCACGCCTGGAAGAGCCCTCCTCCTCTCCTGGCCTCTGGGTTAATGTGTTCCTACTCATACCCCTGGGTCCTGCCCAACCCCACATTACCACACAAAGCCTTGACTGATCATTGCAACTTCCTCAGGTGAGGCTGGCCTTTCTTCAAAACCCTGGCACCACACTCTAATTCTCATTATAGCACTTTATATTACTTGTTGTTATTTCACATATTTCTCCCCATTTGGATCTAAGCAATGTGAAGGCTTAACATCTACTTTCATAGCTGTTCCCTAGAGTGTCAAACATGACACATATACCTAGGAGATGCTGAATAAATCCCTGCTGGGGATTGATTTACTACTTCCTGTTACGCCTGATACAGGAGAATAAGTGAATAATATTTTATTCCTGAGCTACAATCTCCTCATTTATAAAATTAAGAAAATACTACCTGTCATTTCTTCACCTTATTCTGCTTCTCTTGGTGGAAAAAAAAAAGAGGGGGGGGGATTGATTTAGTGCTGAGTTTAAAGAACTATACCAAGAACTATTCGGCATCATCTTACAAAACTGTCCTTCCTAACTAGACCTCACTAGAATTCTGCATTATGAAAATATCATTTCTTTTTTCCTTTTACATATGAGTAAATTATCCATGTTTGATTAGAATGAAAATTTACCAGGGTATAATTGATATGTGTTTGACTGAATTATTCATATTTTAAACAGGTGGAGAAAGATATGTCATAGTGTGAGTCAAATTTAATATATTTAGGTCTACTATTTTTCCGGTTATCCAAAAATGAATATGACTTCCAAAGAAAGTACCTCTGAGTTCTTTTAGTGCTTGCATTTCTGACATTTGTCAGAAAGTGATAGGTATAAATGTTAAGCAATTCATCCCTAGGAGAAAGAAAAATTACTCCCTCAATAAAAAGGTAGTGCTCTTTGTCAGAGTGGGCCTGTGTTTCTACGTTGGGACTGTATCAAACATGGAAAAGAAAGGGAATTCCAACCCAAAAGGCAGATTTAAAGGCTGCCATCCAGCTTTGGGGTTAGCCAACTGCTTCTCCTAAACCACAGCCCCAACTCTTATAGCATCGAACTGGAGGTACTGGGAAAGAATCCAAAGGAGCAAAAATTCATTATTTTTTTTTTTAAATCCTAGTAGCATTTTTTTTGAATCCTAGTAGCACTTTTGTTTAGGTCTTGGAACAAAATCAAAAATTTAACACAGCTTATCTTTGGGTCATCCAATCCTCCCCTTGGTTTTATTTCTTAAATAAAACAGACTCTCACCATCTAACACATGTATTTGCAAAGAATAATGGTACCACTACTTTTTTAGCTCAATTTGCTGGAGCATGGGGTTGGTGAGGTCCCAGTCTCGTGTCCAGTCTTCAGAAAAACTAGGTAGCCTTGCTCCATGCCAGAGCTTATTTGGACCTATTAATTGTGTTGTGTCTTGGGCAATGACTACGCGTCTAATGCTAACCCACCATTGTTCACAAAATAAGGCAAGTCAGGATGAATGGCTGAGAAACTGGAAAAGACGTACCACTCAAAATGAATATCTTACTGATGGTGCACATCAGTATCTTCCTCCTCATTATCATCATGGTAGCAAACATTTATGGTGCTATTTGCCAAGGATCTCGCTTAGGACTCCATGCACTTTATCTTGTTTATCTTCATTTAAAACTTTATGAAGGAAGTACTATTATCCCATAGTCTTTACAGATAAGAAAGCTAGGATTTAGAGAGATTAATCAGCTAATATAGTAATATAACTAATAAGCATTACATCAGAATTTGAACCCAGGCAGTCTGATTTCAGAGCTTGACCTATTTCATGCAATTCATATTAATCTGTTTTACTCAAGAGTATCAGCACCACTAGATAAGTATATTACAATAATCTATAATTTGAATAGACAGCTCCTCATGATAAATATTTATATGCCACAAATACCTGCACAACAAATCTTCCTAAGTATGAAATGCCATTGGTTTTATAAACAATATAAATTCAAACATTCTCAGAGCTAAGATGATAAACTACTCTGAGAACTCTTATAGAATTGCCACAATGTAAATTACACTTAGATTTAAAGTGTGAGAAATAGTACAAGCACTAATGAAAGCTAGAGTTTAATCTCAATCCATGGGAAAGGAAGCAAAGGTGAGAAGCTGGAGGAAGACTACATCACCATCCTCACATCCCAAGGAGCCTAGCGTGGCACTGTGGGAGAGACAGATCTATGACCTCTCAGGAGCCGGGCATAACCGAGATCTGGGGCTTGGTTATACCATGGAACCCAGTCTCCCAGGCTCAGAGGGAATCCTAGGAGAGTCTTGGAAGGATATTAACGACCAATATTGAGAACACATGCCCATTAGATTGCTGAGCCTAATGGAGTAAAGCAGCAGAGATTGGCCTCATTCTGGAAACAGATAAAGGTGGCTTTGGATGATGCTATACCTGGACTCCTTCCCACCCCATCAACCTGGTGCTCATTATGTACTTAAAATACATAAAGATTACGTGTCTATTTCTATGTTTTTAAGAATGCTTAGAGATAAGGAAAATCCCTAATTACAGCTAAAAGAGATGTCTCTGTCATTTGCCAGAGAGTGTATTCTATCACTTAAATTGGTAAATAGGCCCTTTTTTCCCCACCATGGGGAAGGAAGGGCCTCTTGTGACCCTCTATTGATTAAGACTGCTGTGGAATGTTATTTGCAATCTCATTGCATAATGGGAATCAGGAGGTAGCTGTCATGGTTTCTGAAGACAAATTGCTGGTAGCTGAGACAAATCATAGCCTCTTTCGTCTTTTACTATTCTCAATTCCCAGTTAATGTATATCTTACAGTCTAAGTTTCTTAAATCAGTCTGCTCTACTGTCACAGGTAGTAAAAATGAGTAAAAGTGGTAATCTGAGTGACCCTGCTTTAGGAATCATGTTCAAGTGACCATTATGCTGATCATTACTCCTGAGCTATGCATTATTTAATAAGGAACACAACTTCCAAAAGGGCACACAATTAAAAATAGATCCATACAGCAGCTGCTGTGATTATGACCAATATGAACTGAAATCCAACCAGGCACGAGTCAAAAGAAAAAGTCTGCTGCCAGACAGAACATTGTTCAATCTCATTTTTGTTTTGTGTACTTTGACTTGCTAAGTCAGCCAGCAAGTGATTTATATGGAGCAGCGGTTCTCAAAGTGTGGTCTGTGAAAGAGCCGCATCAGCATCACCTGGGAACTGTTAGAAATGCAAAATCTTAGACCCCAACCCAGACCTACTGACTCAGAAATTCTGAAGGTGGGCTCAGCAATCTGTTTTAACAAGCCCTCTGGGTAATTTTGATGCATGTTAAAGTTTGAGAACTACTGGGCAGGAGCCAGGGGACAGCCTTCGGATTCTAAGTCTTCTTAGAAAAGTATACCTTTGGTTGCAAAAAGTTATCTGAAGAAGAGTCTGGGAAGAAACCTGTCTTGAAACCAAATAAAACCACTGCCATTTTCAATTTTGCTGTAAACCTAAAACTTCCCTAAAAAAAAAAAATGCTATAAAAATTTTTTTAAAACCAGCCACCACAATTTTTAGGGTGAATGAGCAGAAAGAGCACAGGACTTTCCTTATGCATGTATGTGTTTGTTGTGTATGTACGTACACACACACACACACACACACACACATATATATGTGACTTGCTCTAGAAAGGTTTTCAGACAAGCTTTTAATACATTGCATCCAGGGGCGCCTGGTGGCTCAGTCCTCTAAGCGTCTGCCTTCGGCTCAGGTCAAAATCTCAGGGTCCTGGGGGTGCCTGGGTGGCTCAGTCGTTAAGCGTCTGCCTTCGGCTCAGGGTGTGATCTCAGCGTTCTGGGATCGAGCCCCACATCAGGTTTCTCCACTAGGAGCCTGCTTCTTCCTTTCCCGCTCACCCTTCTTATATTCCCTCTCTCGCTGGCTGCGTCTCTCTCTGTCAAGTAAATAAATAAAATCTTAAAAAAAAAAAAAAATCTCAGGGTCCTGGGATGGAGCCCTGCATCTGACTCCCTGCTCAGCGGGGAGTCTGCTTCTCCCTCTGCCTCTGCTTCCCTCTCTTTCTCTGTCAAATAAATAAAATCTTTAAAAAAATAAAATAAAATAAAATAAATCACATCCAGGGCAGGGGGCAGCAGAGGCCTGCATGGCCTGATGCGCTGGGATGGAGGGTGAGGCCGCCTGGCAGGGCTGGGACTCAAGCCACCTCCAGCTGGTGGGGGGGAGGGGTGCAGAGGGCACAAGGGGGCTGCCCCAATGCCAAGCAAAAACATCTTCCTGTATGTGCCTAACCTCATCAGTGAGTGCTGCCCATGGTCTGGGCCCAACGGCAGGGGGGGGCGAGGGGCCTAGGGCAGGCTCTCTGATCCCACCCTGACTGTCCCGTCCATCCCAAGGTTATGCCCAGATTGCCTTCACCATGGTTTCTTTCTCCTTCATGCCCTGCTGCCCCTCAGGGCCTCCTCCTCCTACTTGCTCAGCGGACTTCTGGATGCTTTCCACGGACACGCTGCTCGAGCCCTTAATCAAGCCTGCTCTGTTTATCCCTTGTGCTGGAAATGAGTTCTTCTGCCTCCTCCACCTGTTCAATGTCTCTGAGGGACCTTTAGTTGGCTCTGTGGGTTTTTCCGAGTGGGTCTCCAGATCACCGCCCTTATCAGTGCTCAAATCTCTCATTAGTGTCGTCCACCTTGACAGCCCCCCCACTACATGGCTGGCCTGGACGTGATGAACCGTGCCAGGAAGAAGGGACCCGGAAACCTCCAGCCCCTGATTGCCCACCTGCCCTGAGGGTCTTGCTGTGCTGCATGGCTCCCCTCTTCCTCCTGCAGCGTCCCAGGCTCACATCCTCCTAAGGATTTGTCTGGCCTGCTGGGAAGCGGGGTCATCCGCTTTGGTGAGGTCATGTTCTCGGAAATCCTGAGGGCCAGTCCCACCCCTGGGCTTCCCAAGGGCCTGGATTTCACATCAGGAAGGATGCTCAGGAGGCCCCTCCCATGGTGGCAGTGCTCCTGGGGCACCAAGAAGCCTGTCCGAGCACACGGCACTGTTGCACCTGCTTGCTCAGACCTGAGGTCTGGCTTGGCCTGAGACGTGAAGGACACCTGAGTGAGGGAGACAGGCCAGGTTTCTCAAAAGACGGAGTCAGACCTGTGCCCCTGGCCAAGGGAGGCTGCGGCACCACAGCTAGGAGGGCGGGAAGGGGCCATACAGATCTTCTCCCATCCCAGTCTCCTGTATTAGGTCTATCCTGGCTCTGAAAACCTCGATAATAAAGGGAGGGGAGGGCATCCCTCTCCAGGACTTGGTTTCCTTTGAGATACTCTTGGACCAGGGCCTGCGTTGAGGGGAGCTTGGGGAAAAGGAAGATCCATCTGGATGCTTTTCTCCTAGTTGTTTACTGACTGGCTTTGTCCTATCATTCCACCATGACCTCAAAGACAGGTCTTCCCTGCCACCCGAGCTCATGCCCTGTCTTTGCCCTCCTGCTTTATTTTCTTTATGACATTGTCCCTGGCTGTCTCTATTTGTTTGTATACCTCATATTTTCTACCCCCACCAGAATGTAAACTCCCTGAGGACCCACACTTTTCTTGTTCCTTCTCTATCCCCACAGTGGAGGTGAGCCTTAACCAGGCATATCAGAGATGCTTAATAAATATTCACGGATAGAAAAAGTAATAAAGAGCATCCATTCACAAGACATTCTCTCCTCACTATTTTCAAAACAACCTCATTACTTAAGATACTCAAAAGATAGGCATTAATCACTACGTAATCTCTTAAGATATCTTCAGTATTCACAGTAGGATTTCAGACTGTTCACGGCTAAGGAAAAGAAAAGTAAGATTAAGTGCACCAAGTTTAAAAATCCGCTTCACCCAACAAGAGTCCTGATGCTCCTTTAATGTTCTGAGCACATGACCCCTACACTGACTCTAAGTTACTTCATGTCATGAAAAGCCATAGTCTATGACGTGTGAATCTGCCTTATACCAAGGTGTTTTGGTAATTCATTAATTCAGCCCTTTTGTTGCTCCATAAAGGGGCCCTATCATACCAAAATTCACTCTGGACTGAATGTGTTTAGATGAGCCGCTAGCATTATTTTAACTTTTTTTTCAAAAGATAATGATCTTAAGAAATCAAAGTGAAGTAACCTATCACTAAGCAATTTATGAAATAAATAATGGTCTGTTCATATAATAAAAAACTAAGCAGCTGTTTAAAAAAAGCTTCCTAGTTCTCAATCCTATACAAATGTCAGAATCACCTAGCAATTATTTAAAATATACCAATACCAGGGTTCCACCCCAATTTCACTGGTCTTGGATACAGTTTGAGCATCCGTATTTTTTTAAAAGCTATCCAGATAATGCTAACATGCAGTCAGGGTTGAAAATTACTGAGATGAACTATATTAACCAACTCGGAAATGTCTCCCAGATATATCATTACATGAAAAAAGTCACAAGACATAGATCTCTTAATAAAATTATGTGTCTGTATATATAATTTTATTTAAATGAATTTAGATATGGTTTCTGTTTTACACTATTTACTTATTCATTGCTTAAACTTTTCAAAATGAGAATGTGCTCATGTCTTTTACTTATTTAATTTTAAAAATCTGTTTAGAGAAAATGTGAATTTGTAGGAAAATGTGGAAGCACATTAAAATAGTAACTCCCAAAATATACTATGTCTCCTTCTTTCCCCCCTTCTTCCTCCTTCTGTTCCTTTTTCTCAAAGAGTATAAAAGTAAAATAAATAAAATTCCATTTTTATCCTATCTACCCAACACAGATTATTTCCAACTTTTGGGATTGGGTTGAGGGAGAGAGTAGAGATGGAGGAGGTAGAGAGATAAAGTTCATTCATTCATTCCTTCATTCATTCATTGGACAAACACTGGATTCCCAGACAGGTCCATACTAGGTGCTGGAAATACAGCAATAAACAGAAGATACATATCCTCATATGTATCAAGATACCGTCTTGCCCTAGTAGAGCTCTGTTACATGTAACAAAGAAAGTTAATCTCATCAAGAGAAGTGAGGAAAGACTTCCCTAAGTAGAGGTAGACTTCATCCTGGAGTTAATGGTAGCCATTGAAGAATGTTAAGGGAAGTGACATTACCAAGTCTGCATTTTATATATATATATCCATATATATATAAAGGGTATATATATATCCTTTATCATCACTTTTCATTGTTTGTATATTTTCAAACCAAGATGCACTACCTTCTTTTAACTCCATTAAGTTAGAGATAAGTGGCAATATATTCTTATGTGTGCATCTTTTTAGACTCTATGGGTGTTATGCCATTCTGAAGGGGCCCAAAGTCCAAAAAACTGTCCTAAATGTTCACCTTTATTTCAGTCATAGCATTGGCTTACTCACACTATTACTTTTCAAAAAGAAATTGTAAGCCAATCTCCAATGCACTGATTTGCTAAACATTCCTTTGCTAACTATTCTAATATTTCATGGCAATCTTAACATACATGTTTAAATAGAATACATGAACTCATAAAGTGAAACATTTTCTATTCCAAGAATGGAATGTTATATATATTTATATATACATACACACACATACATATATATAAATTTTATATATAAATATATTTGCTATAAATATTTATATCTGGCTACGAGTTTAAGTGCCAGTGACCATGAACAATGCCCACTTCCCCCAATACTCCCACTTAGAGCCACTAACAAGACAGAGTACCCCTCATCTCTCATCTGAGGTGAGTGAGCTCTTCAGAAAGTTAAATTAGAGCTTGCTACTGAGGCAAAGGATTGACTTAAGGAGTTTATCTTTCAATTCGCTGTTACCTATTTGCCATCAAGTAATATTTAACATGAAATGTTACCTCCTGCTGAGTTTATTGATTGGGCTCATATATCTGCCCGTCTAACTAAGATGAGCATGAATATGGCAGATTCACTTCATCCGAGTTTACAGTTAATAAAGCCCATTGTATGCAATAAATAACACAAAAAATGCTTGGCTTTATGGAAGTCATTGCTACAATTAGTAGAGTTTCTTGAAAGAAACAGATCTTTGTAAACATAGCAAGGTAGGTGAAGGCTTCCAGGGTAATGAGATGTTTCACAGTACTTCATTTACTTAACCTTAAAGTCAATTTTAGCCATTTATAACTGGACCACTTGCACATGTAAAGAAATTATCCAACCCACAAGTGGATTTCTATTTAAGTCTCATTTGGTTGCTTTGGGAAGTATCCACTAAAAACTACTTAACTCCTATCCTTCAAGAGTAGAAAGTTCATTCTCAGGTAAAGTTAACTAGAAAACAAGAGAGAAAAACTATATCTGACACTGTCCTTTTATGACCCAGATGTATCTATGTGATGTGAGTGGTTACCTCCAAGCATTGATGTGCTATTTTTAACTTAGAATCTTCAATCCTTGCTCAAAGTAAGTTATGATTAGTGTTTTGAGGAACGGAATTGCTCTAATTTAAAGGAGGGGGTGGAAAATGTTCTAGAAAAGGGGAAAAATCTGAGCTCTTTATAAAACATATGCAAATTCTCAAACTTGTTTTAAAAAAATTTAAATTATGGGCTTCCCAGTCAACATTTCCAAAAGGCCCCTTTATTCTTTTTTAATTCTTTCTAAATGACACAATCTCTGAGAGCTCAGCCCCTCTTTTCATTGGTCTCTCCACAATACAAGAACCACTGGGGTAGCATTTTCACCTCTGCATACATAGGATGAGGCAGTTCTGAGTTTGCTATTCTGCAATTACATGTCACATTATCCTAATTGATACCACTATTATCTAAAACCATTAACTTGCTGTAAGGATTAAACAGTCACCTAAGTGACCACTCTGCCCTCACATTAACCCATTTATGACATATGTGTGTTTTAGGGTACAGCAGCGCTTCTAAAAAGTTCAGATCCTTAAAGTCCTCATCTGGTTCTCCAACTTGTTTTCACTCCCAACACACCTAAGAAATGTGAAATCCATAGAAATGGACTTCAATCCATAGAAATGATTACCAGGGGGCTGAGGGAGGCATATACTCACACACTGGGTCCTGTCATTTGAAAAGCCTATGAGGTCATTTTGATAAGCCAACACCCCCCACTGGGGCAATAAGGAGAGAGAAGGGTATGAACCCCACCTTATGGAGATGAAAGTCACTGGTTTAGTAGAGCGTTCATTGTCTTATGGGAGGAGGCCACAGGACAATTCCAGCTCTAGCCCCCTGTCCAACTCTTCTCTGAAGTTAAAGAGGCTGATTTTTTTTTTTTTCATTTGTCCCTGGGTTTTAATAGGAAGAGAAGCAAAAATAGAACAACATCTCTTCCCGCTAGAGAGGAGCAGAGCCAGCTGTACTCCTGGGCAAAGGAGGTGGCCACCCACGAGGTATAGTCCCTGGTGGGGAAGCTAAATGAACCTCTCCAACTGATGCCTGAATCCCCTTCACAAAGACAAATCATTTCATCTCACTGTTGGTGATCCTGCAGAAAATGGAATCTTCCTGACTTAAACATAGGCATACTATATGCAGATGACTGGTAATACAGAGCTCCTTTCCTGAAACCAGGCTTCGATTAGAACACAGAAGGATACGGGGGACAGGAGAAGCTGCCACAGGGAGAACAAGGCTGAAGAAAGACAGAGATGCCTGGAGGCCTCTGTCTCCTACACAACTTAGCCCAGGCAGATACAGCACGTGAAGACAAGGCTATTCCAGGGTTGTCCAAAAAAAGAGAACTAAGACATCTGGATATTACTTCCAATTTTAGCACAAGCATTTTCTATAGAATTTTAAAACAGGTTCCAGCTACACTCTAAAGACCTCAACTAATGTTTATTGTTGAGCTGGACAGTGAGTAAATTCATTAAGACCTTTTTATCCTTTATCATCACTTTTCATTGTTTGTGTATTTTCAAACCAAGATGCACTACCTTCTTTTAACTCCATTAAGTTAGAGATAAGTGGCAATATATTGTTATGTGTGCATCTTTTTAGACTCTATGGGTGTTATGCCATTCTGAAGGGGCCCAAAGTCCAAAAAACTGTCCTAAATGTTCACCTTTATTTAAGTCATAGCATTGGCTTACTCACACTATTACTTTTCAAAAAGAAATTGTAAGCCAATCTCCAATGCACTGATTTGCTAAACATTCCTTTGCTAACTATTCTAATATTTCATGGCAATCTTAACATACATGTTTAAATAGAATACATGCGCTCATAAAGTGAAATATTTTCTATTCCAAGAATGACTACCATCATTTCATGATTAATACCAGTGTACAGTGCTGGCTGGAGTCTCACATAAATCATCAAAGTGAATTAAAGTAGCAAAACCACAAAAGTTATCATTATCAAATTCACATTCATGTGGTTCTAGGTTCAGCTAAAAGATAGGCTAAGCACCTATAGTCTCTCACTTACTTTTGAAAGACACATTTTTAAAGCCCCAGGAATTTGGCTAATAAATACATTTGCTTCCACATAATAAATGCTCACTCTGTGCCAGTGTACTGATTGGAGTGATGATACTTAACATAGCCAACACCCCCTCCCGACTAAAAGTCACCCACTCTCTGTGATTTGGTCAAGGGTGGCAAGAGCAACCCTCTCATGTGCTGACCACTGTCTTAAGAGTTGACCTGGAACACTGGACTCTGCCCAAAGAGTCAATGGTAATTCCCCAACCTGGGCAAATAAGGTCCCTCCAGAACTACCCAAAAGAGTAAAAGAGAGAGCTGGCCAGTCAATGACAGAAGAACAGACAGAGGGAAGTCAGATCCAGACTACATAAAAACCAAACCCACCCTTCAAGTGGCCTGAAAGTCCCTTTGGCAGCTCAAGGAGGTGAAGGGCATGGACAGGTACTGGTGGAACCTTTCACCTGCATTTTCTCATTAAATCCAACCAAAAACCTAACATCATATTATTATCCCCATTTTACAAGTAAGCTGATTCTATTAATGTAAAATTAATGTAAACATGCTTTAAAAAGCTCAAATAAGCAATTATCACCAATACTCCACTCCTCAAATCCTTGTCTACTTTTGGCTGGCCACCAGACTATTGAAAGGAGATGGGATTCATAGGAATTATGATGGGACTAATGGGAACCAGAATTAGTGTATAAGGGAGGGTAACGGAAGGGAGAAGATCCTCATGAAGATTTCCCTCTTCTCTGAAAGTGGGTGTTGTAAAGGGAAAAAAAAAGAGAGAGAGAGAAACAAACCAAGAAACAGACTCATAACTATAGAGAACAAACTGATGGTTACCAAAGGGGAGGCAGGGGGAAGGAGGATGGGTGAAATAGGTGATGGGGATTAAAGAGTAAACTTATCGTGATGAATACTGAGTAATGTACAGAATTGTTGAATCACTATATTGTACTCCTAAAACTAATAGAACACTGTATGTTAAAGAATTAAAAGCTTTAAAAAAATTAAAGAAAAGAAAAGAAAAAGAAAAGTGGGTGTTTTGAGCAACAGTCACTGAGTTAAGAACAGAAAAGAGATGCTTTGGAGGAAGTGGGAAAAGAAATCAAGTCAGAGAAGAAAAAAGGTGGTGGGAAAGTGGCTGAAACTAAATACCGTCACAGAGCACAAAATGGCATGTAGCTCAGAATTGAGGCTTGTGGAAGAAATTCTAGATCCCAGGATGTGGAGAGACATCTGGAAAATCCTGGTCTTCATCTTGTCTCTACGCAAGGGGTCAGCTAGCCCAAGGGAAATTATTCTAGAAATGACGAATTAGAGCACCTTTGGCTGCCTATTTTAATCTTGTATTCTTCTCATTGCCAAGAGGCTCTTCCTAATGTCCTTCCAAATGTCTCCAGCATTCTGTGCCTCTTCAATACCCCTTAGACACAGAGAGCTTCTGCTCAGCAGCATCCTCATTTCAGAAAATTTCATCAATCTGAAAATAGTCATTAAGCTGCCTCTTAGCATTCTGTCCTCTAAACTAAAGGGATTCATACAGAAGCTGGACAGCCACCTAGGGGAGGTTACAAAGAGCATTCCAGCATACAAAGTGAGCCAGACTACGCGGTGCCCCTAGATATCTTCCAAACCAAGAGTCCTTGATTCAATTTCTTTCATCTTTTTTGTGAAGTTTTCTATCAATTTGTTCATTTTTGTCACTATGGTTGACCTCTGTCCAACTTCTCCATATCCCTTTCATATTTTTACATCTAATACGCAGAGGAACAGTTTCCCACAATATAAAACAAAGCCTCATTAATTCAGATTAAGTTGGAAAAGTCATGTCCCACTAAGAAATCAGTGAAAAGTATTTTTGATTTAAAAAGTTGTCTATTATAGAACACTACATAATAGATACAAATAAACAACATGCAAAAGTTAATGAAAGATGGTGAGTCACAACAACTCTATTTCTATGGCACTTCATACTTTTCAAAGTATTATTCCATACATTATTTAATTTTTTCAATTTTATTCAATATGTAAACGCAATTATAGGTAGTAGATCATCAAATCTATAGCAGAAAGGCTTGAATTATCCTGCTAAACTTGAACTTCTAACTCAATAAGAATTATATATAATTATTCCAAGTCTGCATCACAGCAGTCTGAATTAATGAGGTTCTGCTCTATTGTAGCTATTATAAACCTGACAATTTTATGGCCATGTTATATCCCAGGATGTCACTCCCATCCACACGTTAGTGATAAATACTGTTTCTTCACACAGGAACTTTTGTCATAACAGAGCATCCCACTTTAAAGAAGCTTCACCAAGTAAATTATCTTATATCTCAAACACCATAGAAATGTTTTATATGAAAAATGTGCTAAGATTTCATTATACTCTCTAAAAACACTTGCTTTGACTTATAATGAGCATCAATAAGGAAGAAATCCCAAGATCTTAAGGACTCAGCATGTCACAGAAATTATCACCTGTTTGTTCAGGGAAAAAAAAAAAAAAGTCACAATCAATCCAAACTAACCAAGTAAATCAACACATGTATAAACCCAGTCACAGAATCCTCTATTTGAGGAACCTGGTGACCCTGAGAAGGTCTGTGAACATCTTCACCATGTTCACTTTCTTCTTAAACCTGTGGTTGGAATCAGAACAATGTATTGTCTTTTCACAGCGGTCAGAAAGACAATGCCTTTACCTACCTTAAAAAGTCTTAAAATGTTAGCAACCATGATGGACACGGAGCTTGCTGCAGCACCTATGACACCAGAAATCTTGTCAGGCTTGGTGAAAATGGGTGGATCTCCATTAGCACACTTCACGTCAGAAGCGTCTTTCTCTATCAATGCCTGCACGAACGTTAATGACTGCTCCAAAGCATAGGTGTCCCTGGAGCATGTGTCAAGGATCCGGACACCAAGAGTGATATTGGAGAGGAGATCAGGGTCCTTATTAATCTGGTCGATTGCATAAAGCATGGCCTCCAGTCTGTGGATCCCCTTTTCCTTCTTCAGCTCCCCACAAGGTACCCCTCTCTCTCCCTTTGCATGGACAGGGAAGAGACCCCCCAAAATGATGTCCCCATCCACTCGTATGGAATGGGCATACTCCTGGCTGTGAGTTCTTTGCATCATTGTGAGGATCCAGTAGAACTTGGCGGTCAAGAGGAAGAAACAAGGGCAAGAGGCTGATCGCTTTCCCTCGCATACCATTTTCTCCACAGATGGTGTTGCAACTCAGGACCCAAAGTTTATTCTTGCCACAGAAGAAGGGGGACCACCAGAGGCTGCACTTTCTGGAGGCTACCATCAGGGCCCATGGGGGAAAAGGCTCTGTGGGTTTCAGCAAGTTTTCTTGATTTGAATGTCACAGTGAATTTCCATCAGACCCCTAAGGTTCAATTTTATTTCCATATAAAGTCAACTTGCCTGGAATGGTGCAAAAATTAGAATAACAGCTGAGGTTCTGAAGGTGGGATGAGGTCAACAATTCACGTCCTTGAAGTCAGCCCTGTAGCAGAATTATTCCTGGGGGGGGGGGGCAGGGGAAGGGAAAAAAAGTATTCAGTTCAATGGGTCTACATTTTTCATATTTTTAAGCCCTGTTTATACCAACCTCTTTTTGTTTGTTTGTTTGTTTCATTTCCCCTATTCAGTAAGAAACTAATTTTTTTGTCCCATGATTCTGAACACCTGGCTGCACTGCGTCTAAACAGAGAGATTGATGACACTTTCGGAGCAAGAGGAACAGAAAAGTATCAGAAACTAGGTTGATTCTCCCAAGCCACAAAGTATTTTTATTTACCATTTTATTTCAATAAATCCAATTTCCATGCAGGTAAAAATCCTGTGATTGATGGCATTATTTCTTTTCAAATCTGTTTTTACTTTTTACGGCTGTCTGAATTTAGCATTTAAATGTCGTCCACAAGATCACAATGAAAGTTTATTTTCTGTGATGTATTCAACAAGCCAGTCATCTGTTAATGACATTTTTTTGGTGCCTCAGATTTCCCAGTGGGGAGAAAGTGATTATTCAAAGAAAGAAAGAAAGAAAGAAAGAAAGAAAGAAAGAAAGAAAGAAAGAAAGAAAGAAAGAAAGAAAGAAAGAGGAAGGGAGGGAGGGCAGGGGAGGGTGGGTGGGAAGGAGGGAGGGAGAAAGGGAGGGAGGAAGGAATTCAATCAATCCAAGGACCCCAAATGTATATGTTTTATAGCTTGTGAAAAGATTTAACAAAAAATGTCAGCTATTTTGTATAAATTATCTTATTGTTCTCTGATGACAAAACAAAGACTTGAAAATGAGACACATGAGGAGGGTTATGTGTGAAGACAGTCCTATGAATTTGTTGGAGTGGAAGCAATGGGTATTCTCAGAGTGCTAAAAGTAAACATTCTTTGATCCTAGAATCACTAGGAGCAAATCAGAGCTGGAGATCAATTGAAGAGCTGCTTAATTTTGTCTGACTCAGGGGGGAAACCAGTTATTTCATCAGGGCTAGAAACAACCTAAAATGAAAACGTCTACCAGCAAATCTAGAGAAAAAGCTTGGGACCTTTAATCTTAAAGAATTCTATGAGGTTCTTTCAAAGGACTTTTGAGAAGGCTTAACTGAAAGCAAGAACTGACTTAACGTAAGAGAATCTGATATTTGAAACACACTTCTAATTAAGCGAATAAACAGCACCAACTTGTTTTGGCAGGATGGTTCATCTAAGGCTCGTTTCTAACTATTTATATATACATGGGTTTGAACCTGAAATCTGGACAATTCTCCTCTAACTTAGCCAACCAACATCTGGTTGTATTTTCCATTCACTTGTTTAATTTCCAGTTCATAAAATTTTCATTCTATCCTCCCTGCCCAAAGGAAAGCATACTGCCTCCCTAGAGGATAACTGAACATATGTCCAAAAGCCTTCAGAGAAAGCCTCACTTTTTTCACTTTCAGATTAGAAAAGGGGGCTGGCTCATCATAGCCCACTGCCCTGGATTTCTGAGCTGATACCCGGAGTATACTCAGAAATACAGCCAATGGCCCACTCTCCTGAGATGGTTCTATTCTGCCTATGGACAAGCTTTCCCTGCCTCCTGGCATGGACTAAGCCCTAGATTCCCTCTATTCTGCCCCCAAATACTTAGTCCTTTTCTGATTTTTCTCACCACTTGACTGATATTCCCTCATGTGCAATTCTCCTAGCAGCAGCTTCTCCCTCAGAAAATCTGTGATTTGACAATAGCCTGACCTCAGGCATTCCACAAAAGGAAACACTCAGAAAGTCAACTTGACTTTCTGGATAAAACCATTTAAGTGATACACCATAAATGGCATCAACCATCCACTAAGAGATGTAGGATTATGTTATACAGTTTCGTAAGGAAGACCAGTTATAAGACAGTAAAACCTCATTAACTCTGACCACTAATTCAGAGCTTGAGACCAAGTCCTCATGGCTAGGCTGACCCTTAGCATTTCCTTTCTGACAGAGCACAGAATAAATGGATATGTGAAGGAGACATGTTTAAGGGAAAAGGGAAGGGGAAGGACACCTGTTGTTCTCCAAAGACCAGCCTTTCTTCACTACACAAAGCCACTCCTAAGTACTTAGAAGAATAAATGGTTTTCAATTATACAAACATAAAACCAGTCCATCTGTTAATTACAAATCATTCTTCCCTGCGCATTAGCCTAGGTCTACTCGCTGTACAGTCCTGGAATTAATAAAATTGAGTTTCTTATAAAAGTACTTGTGTTTGTAATAATTTTTTAGTTTCTTTAGCATCTCCTAGGTCCATTTAGAGCTTTAAGTTAAGGACAGATTGGGGATGGGCAGCAGTGAGGCAGGACTTCGTTTTATTTAGTGGATGAATGCACTTGAATGGAAAATGAGACCTTCCATTTTGGTTATTATTGATTGGACACCTCACTTGAATTTCTGCTTAAGTTCCCTCCCCTGCAACATAGAATTAATGGCGCATAACCTCTTGAAAGCTTGGTTTTCTTGTTTGTAAAGGGATGATAGCACCTGGCCCAGGTTACGTGCCCAGTAAACAAGAGCTGTCATTGCTATCCTAGTCTGTAACTCATTCTCCACTAAAGCAGAGCAACTTTTTCTACATTTGTCCAGTTGGTGAGGTTTTTACTGAATTTTGTCACTTTAAAATTAAAATCAGGGGACGAGCTGGTGGCTCAGTTAAGCGTCTGCCTTCTGCTCAGGTCATGATCCCAGAGTCCTGGGATCAAGTCCCGCATCAGGCTCCCTGCTCAGTGGGGAGTCTGCTTTTCCCTCTGCCTCAGTCTCTTTCTTTCTCTGACATATAAATAAAATCTTTTTTAAAAATTAAATTAAATTAAAATCAGAACTACTTATACTGAAATATTACAGTTATTTCAAAATTTGATATGACATCATAAAAATCAGACTCTCAACAACTGAAAGGTTTAGTTTCCCTTTTAAATTTTAAGGACAAATAAATTTCAAGGACAAATAAATTTCAAAGTTTGTGGAAAACCACATAAACTCAGTTTCACTGTATAATCTTACATTGCCTAGTCTTACTCTTATTCAAGTCTTGTAAACTTTAATCTGAACTCATCCTACTTGGAGTCAATGAGTTTTAAAGAAATAATGACCTTTTCGTACGACAGAACTAAATAGCTCTCCTTTGTGTTCTGTGCTTGGCTTAGAATAAAGCAGTTTTTCTCTCAAATGCACCTTTCTCTGGGAATGGGTACAAATCTCGCCTGTGCTGATGGACTTCTTCAAGGAGGTGTGAGGTCTGCAATCCTGAAATCAGCCTCCGAGGGGAACAGATGCCTTACACTATTCCTGAGACCACAGCAAGGCCTTCACAACCTGTGAGGAGGCTTAACCATTAACCCCCTCGAAGCCCTTCAGGTTCACTCCCTCCTGGTCTGTCTGAGGTACAAAAAACATCATACATCCTAAGCACTTCACCAAAAGTCCCTGCTGGCCCGGGGAGGCCGCCTCTGGCTGGAACTTGAACCTGGGGCCTCCTAAGTGTGCCTGCTTCCTTCAAGGCCAGCAATAAGGACAGCCCCTCAAGGGCCAGGGCCCAGAATTCTGTTTCTCTTGATTTTCTACATACCTTCTCTGTACCAAAGACCCAAGTGTGTATGGGCAGAGTTATTTCGAAATCCCTCAAAGGGCTGAGGATATCAAATACAGTTTGTCCAAACCCCTGCTTCAAACCAGGTTTCCTGGCCAGCCTGATGCCAATGAGAACAAACCCACCATCCCACATAGGGCCCTTCAAGTCTATTAGCATGTCTTCCTCCAGCACTTGGCAAGTGGTTTTAATACATGATATGGTAAAATCCTCACTGAGGAATATCATTAGCCAAGAATTGTGATTTTTTTTTCCCTCATAAAGAGGCCAAACAGCATCCCTATGCTGGATTCCATTCAGCTCTTTAACAAAAAGGTTAAGCTGAATATTGTCATCAACTCAAAACTGCAAATCTAGCAGTTTCACCTGAAACTGCCCACACTTGCAGCTCTTTGGGTTGTTTTGGAAAATGCATCGCATTTGTCTCCGATCTATGCTACAACACGTGTGCATGGCCCTGGAATCTTGAGGGAGGGTGTGTCCCAGAGTGAGGATGGGCCCGAGACAGAGCCCTCGCCTGGCAACGGAGACCTGGAATTGGATCTTTGTTGGATGGTCACTGGCTGGCGACACTAAACATGTCACTTCACCTCTGTGTGCTTCCATTTCCTCATCTGTGAAATGAGTGAGATGGACCACATGATCTCTAAGGTATCTTCCAGCTTCCCGTTCTGAAATTCTATTATTTAATAATAAGGGAATGAGATTACGCTCAAACACCAGAGCAAGGCTTTTCCAGCTGAACACAATAACTGATTTTGTTTGCAAGCTGAGTGACTTTTTCCCATCAGTGAGAGAGGGTTGTGAAAGCTCTCTGTACAAGCAAGCCCCATATTAAGAAAATCTGATACATGAGAAGCTCGACTTACTAAACAGATAAATTAGACGGTGATTATTTGCATTACAACAGAACTCACCACAGGTTTCCTTTAAATAGCTAAATCCCCCATGCATTTAAAATGCAATCTGATTTAGTAGAATTCAATTTGTGCAGTTTTTTTCCAATAACATAGCTATTGCATAAAAAGACCACAGTTAAAGTAATGAGAAGCCACTTTTATAGTATGTATCATATAAGAAGAGGGAAAGGGAGTGAAACCAACATTCACTGAATGTCCACAGGGCACCTGGAGCCTCACACACATGATCTCATTTCCTTCACAAAACACACCTGGAAGATTGGTATCAGAGCCCCCATTTGGGAAATGAGGAACCTAAAAACAGAAAGATTATATGAATGTGTCCAAATTGAAATGCAGGACTACTGCTATGTTCTTTTCCTCACTTCATGCCCCTTGGGTTCAGGACACCATGATAGATAATGTGCACATGAGTATGGTATCCTGGGGTTCAAGAAGTCCCTGGTTCTAATCTCACTCCCCCCAGTACTTACTATATGGCATTGGGCAAGTCACTTCACCTGGGACTAGTTTCTTTGTTTCTAAACTGAGGAATGATTTCTGGTCACCTCCCAAGACTGTGAAGTCAAATGATATAATAATATACATAAAAGTACTCTATAAACTGCCACATGCTTAAGAATGTATAGGGGTACTCTTAGTTTAACAACCAGTCCTGGAACTCAAATATTTTACCAGTGTTTTGTGCTTAGAAGGCCTGAAAAAACCACTTTACCATCACACTCAGAGCTGGCCAGACCCTAACAAGTCATGTGTCTAAAGAATCAAAGGAGACTGAAGGAAAATTGGAAAGAGGGACCCCAGAGGAAGTCAATGGAAGTACAGCATCTGACCTAGAGAATGAAGGTCATGGATACTTGGAGCATCCAAAGGGCTATTCTGAAGGAAGTGGTGACAAGATATTCTGCAGTGAAAAGAGGACAACAGGAAACCTTCCCAAGTTGTATACAAGATATAACTCAGAGCTTCTACCACAAAGGGTCATTACCACTGGAAAAGTTAGCCAACAAACAGCTGGTAGATTTCTATCTTTACACATAATCTTGCCTGGAAAAGTATAAAATTGGCAACACACAAGCTCAATAATCTCACATACTCTTCTTGGGCTCTCCTATATCTTCCCACTTGCGTTCACCTGCACCTTCCTCCCCCAGACCTGTATCTCTTCCCTCCCTCAGTACTGAGGTCTCCTACAAGTCACACTCTTAAGACCTGGCTCTCCCATTACCTTGGCCCTCCCCAGGGACTGAGGTAATTCATTAACAGGTATCAAAACCTAAAGAGGCATTAATGTCATCCCCCAACTGGAACATCTGCATTTATAAGACAATTTCCAAGAGATCCATAATTTCTTTACCAAAAAAATGTATCTAATAGTGGTTAAGACTACTAATGTAACAAATGAAAGCCAGGAGTTATCATGAATCAGTAGCCTTTCAGCCTGTCCCTCAAATCACTCTAACAGCAATGCCTACCACTCAGAAGACAGGTCCTGGGATAAGAATACATCATGCTCAAGGTCCTTAGTGAGTGAGTGAGTTCATCACAACTTGTCAAAGCACCAAGTAGAAATGAAAATCAAAGAAAACGTCTCTCTGAACCAAGTAAGAAGGGGGGGGGTAGGGAAGGAAGGAAAGAGAGAGAGAGAAGGAGGGAGGGAGGGAAAGGAAAGGAAAGAGAAGGGAAGGGAAGGGAAGGAAGGAAGGAAGGAAGGAAGGAAGGAAGGAAGGAAGGGAGGGAGGGAAGGAGGGAGGGAGGAAAGAGGAAAGGAAAGGAAAAGAAAATCAAATCTAAATTCCTAGCAGACAGAAAACCTATTCTTGTGATAGAAACAATGTGATTGAGCTGACTCTGTTCACATACCCTCCTGGAACAACATGGAATGACTGTCCCTCCTGAGAAAACTACACGTGTGAGTCTGGTGATGTCCAATCAGGTTCTACCAAGAAAACAGCAACAGTTTCCTGAACCTTCAAAAACCAGCCTATTCTACAGGCATGGAGATGTGGGCAGTCTTTGCTATGGATCCAGTTAAAAGATAAATCCATGCAGCATCCTCCTTTTAAGACACTGAGACAGAGCAGCTCCACTCCCCTGACTAAAGGCAAGGTTCTCTTTGTGTTGGGCATTCTAACTACAGGAGGAAGACAGCAGGAAAGAAACTTAGAAGGAAAAACATCATTGCTACCATGAGCGAGCTCCTTTGTGTGCAGTGGACTGTGCTCATGCCTGAAGACAATGGAACATTCTTACACAAAGATTGGCACACAGTGTTGCCAATGTGAATGTCAGCCTGTTGTTTGCTGCATAAATACCAATTAAACCAGCCCCTTGGAAGCTCCAACCTGCTCAGCTAAGTTTGAAAAGAGCACATCTCTCCAGACTTCTAACTTTCTGTCACACTTACAGAAGTTCAACTCTTCCTTTTATCTATTCCTTTTGCATTTAAATATTTTTAGAATTATTCAAGTAGCCATACTTTGCAAAGAGAGCATGGTAGGGCAGAACCAGCCAGCACAAACCAAATAGAATAGAGCCTAAATAACGGTATAGAGCTGTGTTCTCAGCATCTTTTTCTTTATTCTGGGTAAATCCTCTCCTAGAGAGCCTCTCCTGAGCTATTGCTCCCCATAACCCTGATTTAAAAGCAAGAATGCTGTCTTTATCTCAGGTATGATGCAACCTGTAGTTGACTACAAAATAGGAAAACTGCATTTAAAAACCTTACTTCATTTTCCCTGATGGTTAAGGCTTTTCTCTCCAAAATTATCAAACCACGTATTTTCAAGAACCGGGCAATGAATTCCACACAGCTGATTCTGTCTCCTACAGAGATTTTTCAAGACATTATTCACAAGCAAGTGGCCAAGGTAAACTCAAGTGGTTTTTGTAGCCATTTGCAATTATTGACAAACAATTTCATAAGAGAAAATGGAAATTACAGTCAAGTGCAATAAGCTGTTTATCCAAGATCTACCTGCTGGTGGCTCTTTCCCCTTTTTATTTTTTCTTTCAAGCAAAATACAAGCTAATATCAAAATGCATTTCTACTCTTTCTGATATTTCTTGTCAATATCTCCACCACCAGCCCTGCTTTTCAGTTCGGTCAGTTGGCAGGATTTGTACTCCATCGCGGTAGTAGCCGAGATGGTAGGGTATTCCTGGGTGTTCGAGAGACTCCCGTGCCGTCAGGTCTGTGGGAAAGGATCACCCTCAAAAGGCAAATAGGGCATTCCCTTCCCCAGCAGGACTGGCTTCGGGACCGAGGGGCTTGGGTGACTGCAGCAGGCGGGTGGGTCTATTTTCACCCCCACCATCCTGGGAGCACAGACACTCTCTGACCCCAGGCCCTGCAATTTGGACCACGAGGGAAACAATTCTTCAGGGAAGCCTGGGGGTGCCGTCTTGCGCAGTTGGGCTACTTGCACACCCCTCTGCGTTTCATTTGCACCAAGGGAGCGTGTCAGACAGACGGGTTTTTTGTTTGCTTTGGGTTTTGTTTTTGGGTTTTTGGTGATTCGGTTATATTTTCACCAACTGTAGGAACCTCAAGGGATCTCCGAGCTGCTTGGCAGAGCAGATGGGCTCTCTATCGGCGGGGCTCAGAAGGTTCTCTACCTCTGTCTCTATCTCTACCTCTATCTCAGCCCGCAGCCACTTACCCCGCCCCCGCTCCCCTCTTCCCTGCTGCATCTTCCTTTTTCTTCTCAGTTCCTTCGGCTGTTGAACCCGGGCTCCCGGTAGAGCCCAGGGCCTTAGAAGTACCTGGTTTCCCTTGCCTTTCCCGCGCCGCTGGGGTATTCCAGCGCCTCCCAGTCCCCCGGCACGCCCGGAGATCCAGCCTCGGAGCGCTGCCGGACCCGAGCGCCTCCGCCTCCGCCTCCGCCCCCGCCCCACCTGGCTGCCCCGAGCGCCCACGCCCGGGCGGGTCTGCCCCAAACTGGGGCCGCTCTGGCCGCAGGTGCTTCGGAGGAGCTGTCGGGCGCATCTGCCTTTGCTCTTTAAACTCAAAATCCCTGAGAGCATTCCTCCTCTCCCCCACCCCCAACAGGACAGGGAACTCCAGTGTTTTCCCAAAAGCCACAAAAGGGGGGGCGCGGAAATCCCAACCTCGCCGGGCTAACTCGGAGAATACCAAACTCCAAGGCAGAGGTGCAGGGATGGAGGGGTTCTCGAGAACCTCCAAATCACTCGGCTTCTCCCGCGACTCCCGTCTTCCCTAGATTCTGCTTAGACATTCATCCAGCCCCGCTCTCAAGAAGGAGGGAGTTACCCCAACTCATCCCGGAAGCCTCTAACTTCGGAAATCCCTCCCGTTAGGTTTGCAGAACGGAGGTACCTCGTCATCTCGGCGGGGCAAGTCCGGACTCCGCCAGGGCAGGCAATCCAAGGAAGAGCGCTTTAAAATCCTGCCGCCGCACGCCCCATCAGAGCACCCTAGGCGCTCCTGCCCCTTCCCGTCACCCTTCAGTCTCTCATTCGCCGACTAAACTTTTGGGGGATCACATCTCCAAGCCTTGGGAGTTCCAAGCTAAGCCTTCCTCTTTACTGAACCTCTTCACTGGAATGTAATCATGGGAAGACAAGAGGGGTGGCTGCCTTATTCTTTGCAACGTAAAATCAACAGATACCCAATCAAGCTCCAATGCCCGGCCAGCCCCTCGCCCCCTGGTGCCCACTCTCCCTCGCCCCCCGTTCCCGTCACCTCCACCCGCCAGTTCTCTCCCAGACTCCGGTGTGCAAGGCCATTTACTTGTGCCCAGGAAAAACAAATCACTAAAGTGATCGGAGAAGAAACCGTGCACCTGGCTGTCCACTGAACGGTTTTAAAGAAGAAAACGGAAAGGGGAATAAAATAGGGGGAATTCTCCTTTTTCCGCAAGCACAACCTTTGGGGGGAGTTCGGGGGTGGGGGCGTTTTTTCCTGTGGTTCGGCACTTGCTCCGCTTTTCCTCTTTCTGCTGCTCGGCGCGTCTTACCCTGCTCCCCGCAGAGGGCGCGGTGAGGAAGCCCGCGGGGGGCCCGCAGCTCCATGTCAGCGGTGCCGCCGCCGCCGCACGAGGCAAGCACCGCGGCCGCACTTGTGGCTGGTCTCGGGGCTGAGGGGGCTGAGCTGGCCCGGCCGGCGCCAAGTGTCTTCCATGTGAATAACAAATACTCCCACCGGCGGCCGCGATTGGTCTGCGCCCGGCGCCTCCCGATCCTCCGCCCGCGGCCATTCACCCGGCGCGGCGCGGGGAGCCAAGGCCGGGATCGCGTCCGGGATCGCCAATCGCTTCGCGCCAACCAGTCACCTCGCGAAGCAGGAGGAGGAACCCCGAGGGGCGGGAGCCCCTGGATTCAGGTGCCACTGAGCCAACCTGGCGCGGGCAGGAAGAGCGACGCTCGGCCGACGGATTCCCCTTCGCGCTACATCACTTCAGCCCGCAGAGATGCCGGGACCAGAAATGTCAATAGTTCTGATTTAAAAAAAAAAAAAAAAAAAAAAAAAAGCACCCCCACCCGCCCCGCCCCCAACAGAAAAGGGAGGACTCAAAGACTCAGGGGGTGGGCTGTGGCGGGGAGGGTAGGAACAAGTGCTGGCGGATGGAAGGAAGAATATGGCTGTGAGGGAGCTGAGCAGCTCCGACTGCCTGGCGAGCCCGGACCCGCGCGGGAAGGCGCCGCACGACGGCCACGCGGAGCCGGGAGTCAGGACCGCGAGCCTGGGGTCCTCCTTCAGGAGCACAGCCCCGAAAAGGGTCACCGTGAAGAAAATTGGTCGATGGCAAGGGTCGCCACACGCTTTCTTTCCAGGGATGCTCAAAGTAAAGCCCGCCGGCCGCGCGGTTCCCCTGCAAAGTTTACCTCACGCGGCGCCGCTGTTCGGCCATTTGTCCTGCCCGCAGCTCCGGCGATGGTCTCCCCCACCCTCGCTCCCGAGGGTCTCGGGGGGCGCCTTCTACCGAGCCCCCGGAGCTCGAGCATGGACATAGGACGGTCCCGCTGCGGGCACGGCGCAGGAGGGGGCGCGGGCGGTCACGGGGACCGTCGTGGTATTGAGCCGATTCTAGCAGCCGCAGATGCGGGGCGGGAAACTCCTGAGGAGCCGCACCGCGCGGCTCCGCGGGTTCTGAGGGGGAACCTCGGAATTCCTTTCGCCTCCAGCCGAGGGAAACCCGCGGGCTCTACGCGCACAGTCCAGCGGCCCTCCCCCTGAGTTACCGCCCGGGCTCCACGCACCTACCGGGGCGCGCGCGAGAGGGAGCCCCTGGCCGCCCCGCGCCGGGGGAGCGGCGGCCGGCGCCGCCTTGTGTTGGTGAGAAAGTTCCATCTAGAGGCGGCCGCGCGCCACTGCAGCCCGCACCCCAAGCCGCCAGGTGAGCCAGGGAGCCGGCGGCCGCCTCTCCCCGCCGCCCAGTGGGCGGCGTGGGAATGCTGCGGGACCGGGGACAGCCGGAGCGAGATAGGGAGGATGCAGAAGGGGAGGACGAACCCCGTGCAGAGCACCCCCCTCCCCCATTCGGCATCTCCGCAAGGAATTTCAGCTTCCGAAGCATAAAGAACGTCATGATCATCACGACAGGTATCACGCATTATCCTGTATATTACTTATCCTGTTCAGGCTTCTTTAGTTCTCACACCAATTCTGTGAGGTGATGAAAATAATAAATTAAGTCTACTGTACAAATGAAGAAGGGAGCCGAGGCTTAGAGACACAGCTGCAAAGTGCTGGAGCCAGAAATCAGAGCTGCCTGGCTTCCAAACCCTGCACACACTTCCTCCAGGGGGTGGTTGCTTTTCCCAAAACTGGCATCAGTGTGTGAAGTTTCCACTGAGGAGACAGTTGTTTCACAAAGCCACCCTCTTTGTCCCTTAGAAGAATCTACAGGTTTCCAGCTCAGGAGACCTCTTCCCCTTTCACTCCCTCCTCTTCCCATTCCCATTCCCTTTCCCTCTCCCCTCTTCCCATGAAGGCTGCTTGATTGAAGAATCACTATTTTGTGATCACAACCACCTGGAGGGAAGAAGGAGGCTTTGGAGAAATAAAATAGACCGGGTCCCCTGTCCTCAGGTTCCAATATAGGGAGCCTCAATTCACTGTGAATGCATGGCACAGCCTTGAAGGGAGTGACCAGCAGGCAGCACAGCCTGGAGCAGAGAAGGTGCTAGAAGAACCCCTGATACAGAGATCAGATCAGGGGGTGGGTGGGCTCATCAGTCATGTGTCTGCATGAAGTTTGGGAGACTTTCTTACCAACTGGCTGGGCTCCCTTCTTCTCTCCCAGAAGTGTGATTTCTCACTCAGCAGTCTCATGTCTGTAGTAGACAGCTCACCACCCCACCCCAAACTGCAGACCAGTGATGTATGTCTTAGCAGTTATCACAGGTCGTGGGGGTGTATGAGTCTCTTTCTAAACCCTTTACTATTTATGCATGAAAACGTTTGGAGAGTGGAGACATGAAGGAGGGGGCAGGCATAGCAAGCCTGAAAATACTCTGAACCCCCAGAGCTGCTGACCACACCATGGTCTCCAGGGTCTGCTAGAGGCAAGCTGTGGGCCCAGTAAGTAGACTGTTGCTCCAGGGCGAGCAGGGAGGGCAGCACCCTGGCACTCTGGTGGGCCCATTTCAGAAATGAGGACAGCTTAGCTGGTTGTGGCTTTGGAGGCCTGACAAGGCTAAGTGAGCTGCCCAGGGTGGAAGTGCCTAATGAGCCTGCTTTTCTCTTTTGCCTATTGATCGTCACCTGTGGAGAACGGGTGTCCTACCGGCACATCACTGCCTCTTTTGGTGACCCTCTGGCAGATGAGCAGAATTGATCTCCCCTAGGGAAAGTTTAATTCTCATGTTCGGCTTTGCATCATCTTTAATTCTTGAAACTCAGAATGGGACCATCATCCCAGACCTATATGGAATCTGGTCAATAGGGAATAGATCCATTATACATATTCTGGGGTGTATTCAATGAGTTTATCTGGTGGCCTCAGAGCAAGTGACATAAACTCATACACAGGTTATAATCCACCCAGACGGATAGCAACATCAGGGCAGAGGAAGAGAGATCATCTCGAGTCATTGGTCCCTGTCAGTTACACTTATAAAAAAGACACTAGACTGTCCAACCCCTATTCATCAAGCTGAGACCCCACGCCTCTGCTCACCCTGTGCTGCAGCCTGTGTCAGAGGACAGTGTCTAAAGCCCAGGCAGTCCAGACAGCAAGTAATGCCAGAGTCACCCACCTGGTCTCTCCTTGGGCTATCCCACTGCCGTATGAAATGTATCTTCAGGAGGTGTCTGACCTCATCATCCATCCCACCCCAAATATTTATGCAAACCAAATATATTTCCTGGTGGTTAATCCTCCAAGAAGATTTGCCTATAATCTTCTCATTTTCAGTTGATTTAAAATGTGAGAAACTGCCCATGTGTTAGAAAATGCAAAAAACAATGCCATATGTTTGGGGTCCATTTAACTCAAGCTGTGATATGTATTCCACACATGGAGATTTATGCCACAATTCCTGCTTTGGGGTAATCATTAAGACTCGGAACCTTTGCAGGCTACTCACCCAGGAGGAATATTGACAGCATGAAGCTCCCACATGGAGCAAAACTGACAGGGAAAAGTGGGAATGGGATTTGTTTCTTTTGGAAACTACGACAATATTTTTCTTGCTAAACCATCTGCAAGTGGTGGTAAGTGTATCCTATTGGTTTTGCTCAGTTGATTAAAACAATGGCTACTGGAAGCAAGATCAGACATGTGGGACTGACTGGGCCAATGAGGTTCATGACAGTAATGTGCCCCTCACCCCCACAGCTCACACCTGTGAGTAGAAGTCATGGGAGGGATTTCCTGAAAGGATACATATGGCACAGTGTACATGAATCCCTAACCCACTTCATTTGGGTTTCCCCAGGTGCACAAGCTGAGACAAGGATTCAAGGGCAAGTAGTTTATTTAACGGGTGAAGCAAGTCCCAGTAGTCAGGTGGGGAAGTGAGCCAAAAAAGTGTGCATTATCAAGCTACTTGCCACTGTGGGCCCCTGGAGCTTAATATCAGTGGAGAGCTCTGGAAGCCAGGGTAGAACACACACCAGAGTTGCTCCAACCCAGGGGTGAGGGAGCTATACACCCACTCCTATCAGTTGTTGGTAAGAACTGCTCACAGATGGTGTTAATTTCCGGCAATTTCAGCCTACTACCTGGGTGGCCGCCAGCCTCCGGGGGCCAGGTAAAGCCCTCAGGCAAAGAAATGCAGGTGCTGGCTGTTAGGAGGCAGGCAGTGTGTAATCGAGAAGTCTGAGAAAATATAGCAGGTGACAGCATCTGCAACATCTGCTATTAGGAAAACCACACAACACTTACATGGATCAAGGCAATGTCTCTCCACATGTGGTCCTGGGACCACCTGCCTCAGAATCACCAGGGAGCCAGGTATAAGCACAGATTCCTGGGCCCAATCCACAGCTGTCTGAATCAGACTCACTGAGATAAGGCCTGGGGATCTGTATGTTTTGCAAACATTCCAGGCGATTCTGAGGATGTTCACTACAATTTGAAATCCACCGCTTTCAGGAAATCATTCTCCTCACAGGCAACCAGCAGGCAGCCTGTTTAAATATGTAAAAAGTTACTTGCAAAGCTTAAGGAGACAAACCTTAGAAATCAGGAGCCTGGGGAGGGGATGCCAATGCTGTCCAGATCCTTGTTCTCTCATTTACAACTCTTTTTAAACTGAGGAGGTTCCATCCAGTGTTTTCTGAGAAAGAAAAGAGGCTGAGTTTCATTCCTGATTCTGCCATTAATAAATCATATCCTCTTGACCTTTGAACATTTCTGCACCTCAGTTTTTTACCTGTATGTGGGTATGAAAAAGACAGCCATCTGTTCAATTTCCCTATCAATAATGTAGGGTCGTCACTGGAAAGGGGCTCACACACACACACACACACACACACACACACACACACACACACACACACACTGCATTTCCCGACCTCTCCTGCATCTAGGTGGGGTCACATATCTAGTTCTTGTAAAATGAATAGAAGCGATGCGTGCCACTGGAGGCTGAAAAAATTAAGAAGCAGATGCTTCCACCTCTCTCTCTTTCCCCTTCTTCCAGGTGGAGGCAGAGACTTTCATGGTCTTAGGAATGGCAGCTCAAGATGGAAGGGCCCTGGGTCCTCAAATTGCCAAGTTGAAGAATGCTGCCTGACTACCAGAAACGTCCACACTGAATTGTTAGGTGAGTGAGAAACTTTCACTCTGTTGAGTCACTGAAACTTAAGGATTCATTTGTTATAGCACTTAGTTGTTATTCTAACAAAGTGGTATTGGAGGAGGTCATTGAGAGTCAACAGCTGTGGACTCATGAGCTGGACCCAGGCAATCGGTGGTTCCTTACCCTTTCTCCTGTCCTTCGAATGTACATTTTGCCTACCATTCCCATGTTAGCAGCTGTTGCAAGGACGTAGACTTGAGAGAGTAATGTGTTGTTGAGACCATCTGGACTGGATATGTGACTGAACCCCATTAAGGCCGCTATATGAACTGTTAAGATTCTGGTGGGTGGGCGTAGAGAGCTACTTACCTTGTAGCCACCCAAGACAAGCTTCATAAGTAAGTTCCCTTGCTTGTTACACCTGCCACCTACCAATCTGGAGTGGTCTGCCTCTTTCTTAGGTCTCCTTGCTCTCTGCATTCGGGGACCAATTTCAGATTTCACCCAGGGAACTGCCAAGATTGGGAGCCAACATGTGGACATGGTAACGCGTATCCCCACTAACCTAGACACAAGAGAGAAATATCCCTGCCTCTCTCAGAACCACTTCAGCATGGTTACATGCCCTTCCTAGCAACACTTGTGTACTCAGAGGAATAGGGCCATGTCCAAATGCTTCCCAAGCCCCATCCTCCCTACCTCTGGCATAGCCTGGCCTGAGAGAAGGAAAAGATAGCAGCATTGCAGTGTTTGCCTCCTCCCTCACTGGGACCAAAGACATCTTCAAGCCCAGGGGACTGCTACTGATGAAAGAATTGCTTCTCACTTCCTCTTATAGGACCTCCTTCAAGCATCAAAAAAATATTCTTTTGAACTAGTTAGGGAAAGGAATCTGTATTTCCCAGCACTGAAATTTCCAGCCTATTTCTTCTCCATCCATCCTTCTCAGACCAGCACAGTCCTGTCTTTTCCTCAAAAACTTTCCCAGACTTCTAGAACACACTAACATGACCTGCACAACGTAGCTGTTGGTGGTTTATATTAATGCATTTTTTTCTCTTATAGCACCTCTATCAAGCTGGACCGTTTTCTTGTATGGTGTCGTAGTGACTTCGTTTGGGTCCTTGCACTTATAGTAAGTAATCATGAGTTACTGAGCCATTAACCTTGCAAAGAATCAAGAGCAATACCACCACCACTGTGGCTGCCAACACCACCAGCTACACCACCACCGCCTCCTCCTCCATCACCCCCACCTGCACCACCTCTGCCTCCCAGTCCCCTACCACCACCCATCATGCACTCACCTTAGCTCCCTCCAAGGCTAAAAGGTGACACTAGAGAAAGCTTAATAGAGATCATATTTTTGAATCACTTTGTAAAAATTGCCAGATGTAACTCAATCCCTAATGTGACTTTGAGTCTTACATTCAGTTCTTTAGGTTTAAAAACTATCTAAACCTTACTCTAGTTATCCATTAAATTTTTAATCTGAATCTCAAAAACCTGTGTTCTTATAAGAAAAACACTTAAAACAATGTTTGGCAAACAGAAAGAACATAAATGTTAGCTACTTGTTGCTATTGTTCAAGAAACAACTTATATTACATTTCATATGACTTTGAATTTGTATTACAAATAATTTGATGTCAGAAATGTCAGAAATGAGCATTAGTTTCATGAGACTTCCACTGACAGGATGTTTTGGCTTGTTTTGCTACTTATCATCAACTGACCGGGAAGTAATAACCAAACAGAAGTATACAGATGAGCACGAACTCAATAATGAGTCCAGATAAGCTATTTGATTCTTTCCAAGGCTAATAATCAAGTAATTCATGATTACCCACTTGGCCCAGGGAACTAAATAAAGTCATAGCCACTACATCATAAAATAACAGTCTAGCCTGACAGATATGTAATAGTACAGAGAAAATGTACAACAATCAACAGCTCAATTATATAGGTCAAAGTAGGGTGTTCTAGGAGTTTGAGAAGGTTTTGGAAAGAGAGGACCAAGCTGGTCTAGGAAGGGTGGGTAGAGAAGAAAAGAGTATGTTTCAGAGCTTACGGGAAATACAGCTTTTACTTTCCCATAGTCCAAAAGAATCTTACTAAAATATTATTTTCTGGGCACAAAAATGTGGCTTATGGTAAGCAAATCATGAAACTCACCCAGATGTACTGAGATACCAAAGGAACCCAGCTAAAAAAAGTTAACTTACAAGACAGCATAGTAGGTATCTACAATTGTATAACAAACTACTACAAAACTTAGCAACTTTAAACAGCACACATTTATTATACCACAATTTCTATTGGTCAAGAATCCAAGCCTGGCTTACATAGGTCTCCAGCTCAGGCTTCCTCACAAGGCAGCAAAGTGTTGGCTGAGACCTTGCCATCTCAAGACTTGACTGGGACAGGATCTGTTTCCAAGCTTACTCAGTGGTTGTTGGCAGGATTTAGTTCCTTGTGGGATGTTGGACTGAGAGCTTCAGTTCCTTGCTGGCTGTTGGTCAAAGGCCGCCCCTAATACCTTACCACACAAACATCTCCATAAAGCAGTTGACAACATGGCAACTAGTTCATCAGAGTATGCAAGTGAGAAAGAAATCAGGAGAGTGCCAGCAAGATGGAAGTAACAGTCTTCTGTAACCTAATCTTGGAAGTGACATCCCATCACATTTGCCATTATTCTTCTATTCATTCTATTCATTATAAGTGAGTCACAAGGTGACTCAACCCCCAGTCAAAGGAAAGGGGTGATTACACAAAGGCACAAACTCCAGGAAGCAGGAATCTTCAAGAGCTGTCTTAGAAGACTGCCTCCTACAGGAGTTGTTGCTTTGAAGATCTCATCACAGTGAGGCTTGCAGAGCCTTGAATGTGCCTGCCTATGGCTCCATCAGGCACTCAGAGCAATTATTAAGCAAGGAACAGCATCTACCATTTATAAATTTATAAACTCTGCCACTGATAATGTTAATATATTGTTGCAATTAATGGGGAAAAATAAGTTTGTGAGGTAGAGAAACAACCGTTGGCTGGGATTACATTGCTTTTTACCAGGTTTAATTTTATTATTTTACTTCTGGATGGTCACAAAGCATCTAATACAGGTCCTGCCTGTACCTAAGCAGTCTTATTTTCTTTTTTTCTCCTTCTCTTACTTCCTTCACGTTTCTTCCATTTTTTGGATACTTAGTGATAACTTCATTGGAGGGAAGAAGAGTGAAAAACACGATCATATTCTGGAAGAATTATTGCACTTCTTAATCTTTTTTTTCCCATTTCAAGTTGAGAAGAGGGAGGCAGGAAAGCAAGCAGAAAAAGAATCAAAGAGGGAAGGAGAGAGAGGAGGGAAAATGAGGCCTTGGGAAAGACTCTAGCCATCTGGGGTTTTATTGCCTTAAATTAGAAGTGAGGGAGGAATTCCCAGTTCACTCTTCTGAGATAGAAAAGCAGAATCCAGGAGCATTTCCAGGGGCAAGTTCTGGGTGCAACTGTTTGAGTGGGAAAGTGACTGGTGGCAGAGGCAGGTATGCAGGCTGGTGGGAACGCCAGGGGCTGCAGATGGGGAGGGCTGCCCAACAGCAAAGGGAAACAGTGAGACCAGAGGAGTGGGGCTGGAAAGGGCAGGAGAGGGAACTGTGCCCAGAATAATAGCTGGTGAGCAGGGCCAGGTCCCCATAAGGGGATATGAAAAGTGAGAACTTAAACAAGAGATGGAGAAGGAGTAATCTTTCCCCCAAGGACATGTTAAAGGCTGCTGAGAACAGGGAGGGATATTCAGATGGGCCCATGAAAAGTCTCCATCCCTAGAGGATCCACTCATTTTTCTCTCCTTTCCTTCTCCAGCCTTCTCTACCACCACCTCCTAATTCTACCCTTTCTCTGTTCACTTTCCTTTCTTCCCATCTTTCTTTTTCTTTCAGTCCTTACTCTTTATATGACCTTATTACAAAACGTAAGGATATCTATTGTATATACTTCCTGAATAGAATTTCCTGTTCCCTGCTCTAAGTTAAAAACCTTAACAGACGGTTATTTGTTTAAAATCCCTGTTTTAACTTCACTATTTTTAATTTATGGAAACTTCAATAAGCTTTTTCTCCTTCTCTGACCCTTGATAGAAAAAAAAGGTTTTCATGTCCCTACATCAAACCATAATAGTTGGGTTGAATCTCTATATGTTGTGCTTGGCTATGACATAGCACACTTGTCAGTAAATTCTTCCTTGATGAAAGGGTAATTTTTTTTTAACTCTATGTTTCCCAATTGGACATTAGCATGACCATCAAATCTGAACTAAATTTAAAATCTTTGCATGTAACCTGTGGATTGAAAATATCTTACAATATAAAATCTTACGAGAGACTTACGTTAAACTGGTTTCAATCTATATTGCAAATATATTGTTACGTCCTAATGATTGGCAGTAAAGAGTTTTATTGGCAGCAATGGGGGAAAAAAAAGATGATAAGCAACAAATTGATCTCCGACTTTGAAGAAAAAAAGAAAGCCTAGCTCTCAAAAGCCTAAAATTAAGCTTTTCACCTCAATTCTGATACTATTTTAGCAACATGTGTAGGGCTCCAGCTGCTAAACTCTGAAGTGTGATCCTGTCACTGTCACCGCTTAAGGAGGATTATGTCACAGCAGTGCCTTGACTAGGAGAGCTCCCAGAGATAACTGAATGTCCCTGAATGGTGCTCTGGCCACCACAAGTGAAGAAGGACCTCACCCTTCCCCACACAGTTTGAAGCCAAAACATCCCCTCTAGTCAGGAAACATTTCAGATACACTCAGTGTCCTGCCATAAAGACATTTAGACAGTAGACTGTGCTGAAGTCCAAATTAATCGGGTGAGGATTTTGTAAACTCCCCAGGAAATAGACTAGCGTGTCTTGAGGATGGTGCTGTGCTCAACCAGCAGTATGTATAGGTGGCCATCTTACCATCTGACAAGACCAGCATTTGCCAGTGTGGCTCCTTCTGAGGAACTGTTTTCAGAAAAATACACTCTCACACATTCACTTCTGAAGCTAAAATTAAGCACATAAGGTCTAAGGTTTTCTTTTATAAAAGTACATAAGAGTTGGGGGAGGAAGTTTGCATCTCTCCAAATTTGAGTCTCCTTGAGACAACCACTCACACCTGGGCTTTGAGAAGAGACAAAGGGGTAAGAAAATAAAGAGAGGAAAGAGAGAGGGAGATAAGGCAGGAAGGGAATCCAGAGGATGCTTCAGTATGAAGGGATAGAATTAAAGTCACCCAAAACACAGGAGCATTGTTTCTAAAGTACTCAAATTTCAGCCAAACATAGAAGCACCAAGATAGAAAAAGCTGCTGAGGTTATTCTTGCCTGAACCCTTCTAACCACAGTGAGGAAACTGATGCCCAGGGTAGGGCAAGGACTTGTCCGAAGTCCCCTGGGGAGTTAGAGGAAGAGACAGGAGTAGAAGACTGGCCTGCTGACCCTGTTCCAGTCCTTTGCACATCACCCCAGAACTTGTATAAGGAGTCTTTAGGTTTACATTTTTAGATATGTACATTTGGGATATATGTGTGTATTATAGATTTCTTTCTCTGCATTCGTAAATTGTTCCATGCAATGTTCTTTTCAAATTAAGGTAATAGGTTTTCTACTAAAGCACACTCTCTTGTTTACTGGATATTTAAATTTACCTGACCCAAAGTCTTAATCACAAGGTTATTCAAATGAAGAAGACAGATAAAGTGAATATTACAGTTTATTTACATTTCCCAAAAGCATTTACTAAGCATTACTCTTGAGCACAGCATTATCCTAGCTACAGCTTCCTATAGTCAATCTATTTTCAAGACATATGAATAAAAGGCATGGAGCCTATAACAACCTACACTCCTCCCTGAAAATAGGATTAATTCTTGGCAATGCCAACAAACTGGCAAAGACTGCCAAAGCTCATCTTCCCAAGCTAAACTGGCTTTAGTTCCCAGCTATCTTCCTCCCAGTCCCTGACATAGTCTCCCCCAGGAGCAAAATTAAGAACACTTTAATAGAAGGACAATAATGGAAACTCTAAATGCTTAATACATGCAGTCTACTTCTTCATTAATGAGAACTATTCAAATCACTAAGCTGCATCAAACCAAATAAGCCAGGGCTGAAAGCAGCCATATGTTAATTAGGTAGAAAGAAAATATGACTTCCTAGATTTTGTCCTTAACTAGGATTAAACTACCTGGCTTCTCAAGGATGGCTCCTAAGCTGATTTATTTTGCAACTTCTTTGACATGTTTAGGTTAGTGCCAATTTATATTAAGACAATGAGACCCTCTGCATTTCTAGAACTTGTTTCCTCCACCTGCCCTACTCCCTTTCCCAACCAAGACCCAGACAGCTATGGCAAGGTATCATGGAATTTCTGCAATGTCCTTCTCTCACTTCTATTCCGTGCTCTCCCTCCTTAACCAACCAACCAATCAACCAACATACAAATAACTAACCAATCCTCTTCTCTCCTCACCAACTCCCTCAACCCTCCCACACATTCTTAAGAATGACTGAAATTTCTCCTCAACAAAATATTAGCAAACCAAATCCAACAATACATTTAAAAAATCATTCACCACAATCAAGTGGGAGAGCCACAGCAATCAGATAACAAAAATAAAAGACACACAAAATGGTAAGGAAGAAGTAAAACTCACTATTTGCTGATGGCATAATACTACATATAGAAAACCCTAGGGGCACCTGGGTGGCTCAGTTGGTTGAACATCTGCCTTCAGCTCTGGTCATGGTCTCAGGGTCCTGGGACGGAGCCTCAGGTCAGGCTCCATGCTCAGTGGGGGGTCTGCTTCTTCCTCTCCCTCTGCCCCCCCTCATGCTTTCTCTCGCTCTCTCAAATAAATAAATATTTTAAAAAAGAAAACCCTAAAGACTCCAGCAAAAAACTACTAGAACTGATAAATGAATTCAGTAGGCTGCAGAATACAAAATCAACATATAGAAATCCATTGCATTGCTATACACTAATAACGAGGTAGCAGAAAGAGAAATTAAGAAAACAATCCCATTTACAGTTGCACCAAAAATAATAAAATACCTAGGAATAAACTTACAGAAGTGAAAGACCTATACTCTGAAAACTATAAAACACTGATGAAAGAAATTGAAAACAACACAAATAAATGGAAAGATATTCCATGCTCATGAATTGGCAGAACAAATATTGTTAAAATGTCCATACTACACAAAGCAATCTACAGATGCAATCCCCATCAAAATGCCAAAATCATTTTCACAGAACTAGAACAAATAATCCAGAAGATCCCAAAAAGCCGAAGTAATCTTGAAAAAGAAGAACAAAATTGGAGGTATCACAATCCCAGATTTCAAGACTTACTACAAAGCTGTAGTAATCAAAACACCATAGTTCTGGGGGCGCCTGGGTGGCACAGCGGTTAAGCGTCTGCCTTCGGCTCAGGGCGTGATACCGGTGTTCTGGGATCGAGCCCCACGTCAGGCTCCTCTGCTATGAGCCTGCTTCTTCCTCTCCCACTCGCCCTGCTTGTGTTCCCTCTCTCGCTGGCTGTCTCTATCTCTGTCAAATAAATAAATAAAATCTTAAAAAAAAAAAAAACACCATAGTTCTGGCACAAAAATGGACATGTAGATCAAGAGAACAGAACAGAGATCTCCAAAATAAAACCACAATTATATGGTCAATTAATCTTCAACAAAGCAGGAAAGAATATCCAATAGGAAAAAGACAGTCTCTTCAACAAATGGTGTTGGGAAAACTGGACAGCAGTATGCAAAAGAATGAAACTGTACCACTTTCTTATACCATACACGAGAGACATAAATGTGAGACCTGAAACTATCAAAATCCTAGAACACAGCACAGGCAGTAATGTCTCTGACATTGGCTGTACCAACATTTTTCTAGATATGTCCCCAAGGCAAGGGAAACAAAAGCAAAAATAAACTATTGGGACTACATCAAAATAAAAAGCTTCTGCACAGCAAAAGAAACAATCAACAAAACTAAAAGACAACCTACTGAATGAGAGAAGATATTTATAAATGACATATCCAATCAAGAGTACCCAAAATATATAAAGAACTTATAAACTCAGCACATGCACACATGAAAATAATATAAAATAATCCAATTTAAAAATGGGCAGAAGACATGAATAGACATTTCTCCAAAGACATACAGATAGGCAACAGACACATGAAAAGATGCTCAACATCACTCATCATCAGGGAAATGTAAATCAAAACCACAACGAGGTATCACCTCACACCTGTCAGAATGGCTAAAATCAAAAACAAGAAACAGCAAGTCTTGGCAAGGATATGGAGAAAAAGGAACGCTCTGCCCTGCTGAAGGGAATGCAAACTGGTAGAGCCACTGTGGAGAACTTCCCTCAAAAAGTTGAAAATAGAATTACCATGTGATCCAGTAATTCCACTATTGGATATTTACTCATAGAATACAAAAATACTTTGAAAAGATATATGCACCCCTATGTTTAATGCAGCATTGTTTAAAATAGCCAAGATATGGAAGCAGCCCAAATGTCTATCTATAGATGAATGGATAAAGATGTGGTATCTAATGTTATATACATAATGGATGTGGTGTGTGTGTGTATATATATAGGTACATATGTGTGTATATATGTGTGTATATATGTATATATGTACATACATATATATAAAGATGTGGTGTATATGTAATAGAATATTACTCAGCCATAAAAAAGAATGAACTCTTGCCATTTTCAAGAACATGGATGAACCTGTTCTTTGTTTATTTTTAAAGAATTACTTTAATTGCATTTTTAACATATAGGAATACGCAGTGTGTAGCAATTCTTAAATCCAATTTTCCTCTCTCTTCAGTTTCTCTCACCTCTTTGGTTCTTACTCAAATGTCTCTTTCTCAGTGAGAAGAGTAGAGTTTTTAGATTTTTCCAAGTCTCAATGTCTGACTCAATGGAAGACAGCTAGTTTTACATATCTGTTTCAGTCTTAAAGAACATGGATGGATCTAGAGAGTATAATGCTAAGTGAAATAAGTCAGTCAGAAAAAGACAAATACCATATGATTTCATGCATATGTGGAATTTAAGAAACAAAGCAGAGAAAGAAAAAAGGCAAACCAAGAAACAGACTCTTAACTATAGAGAACAAACTGATGATTACGTGGGAGGATGTGTAACACAGGTGAAGGGGATTAAAAGTACATTTATCATGATGAGCACTGAGTAATATGTGGAATTGCTGAATCATTATATTGTACCCCTGAAACTCATCTAACACTGTATGTTAACTATACTGGAATTAAAATAAATAAATTTATGTATTATTCATCTATTTTAATTAATTTTCTTAATGACTAAAATTCCATCATCCATTTTGTTCATTAGATTGTTTCAAGCGGAGTCCCTCTTTTTATGTCTTGGGTGCTCAAGTACCCTTACATTCTCTATTTTAATCTACTCTCTACTTTAACCCTTACACTGAAATTGAAATGACTAACAGCACTTAAAAATGTACATCTCTCAGGGCGCCTGGGTGGCTCAGTCGTTAAGTGTCTGCCTTCGGCTCAGGGCATGATCCTGGAGTTCTAGGATCGAGCCCCACATCAGGCTCTTCCACTGGGAGCCTGCTTCTTCCTCTCCCACTTCCCCTGCTTGTGTTCCCTCTCTCGCTGGCTGTCTCTCTGTCAATTAAATAAATAAAATCTTTGAAAAAAAAATGTACATCTCTCAGGGGAGGATCTGCATTAGCAGAGCTCTGTGAAGATATATGCCCAATGCCCATCCAGTTTCCCAGGCATAATAGACTCTCTTCTTGTTTAATTGAATTGATACATAGCTCTGTGGGCAAAATTTAATACTTTCAAATCAAACTCTGTCTTCATTAGAGCACTGCTTTCAGAATAATTTTCTATTGATAGAAGTTCATACAGGAGAGTGCTGGAGTCATGCATAACCAGGTAGCCACTTGAAAAAATGTTTGATTAAAATATTGTTGTTTTAGGAGGGCACGTATTGCATGGTGCACTGGGTGTTATACGCAAGTAATGAATCATGGAACTTTACGTCAAAAACTAGGGATGTACTGTATGGTGACTAACATAACATAATAAAAAATTATTATAAAAAACGTTGTTTTAGTCTTGGCAAACAAAATAACTCTTGTGAAATAATTTTAATGGCTGGATTGTCTTGCCAACTAGTTTATAAACTTGAATTCAGAGAAGACATGGATATGATATCTGAAGGACTTGTTCTCCTCAGCTCCTGGCACATACCTTACCTCTAACTGAAGTTCAGCAGATGCTTGCTGAGTAAATGTGAGAATTGATGAATAAAAATGAGATAAATAGAAGAATGGGTGGATGGATAAATGGAGGGATGAAAGAAAGAAAAGAGAAAAGCATCAATGGACTGGACAGGGAGTCACAGATAGATGTCACAATTTACTTTCACCCAAGACAAAACTTAAATAGAGGATCAGTTAGAAAGAAATGTATATATTGGAGACAGAAAAGGGAGAAGAAAAGGAAGATGAAAGGATCAGTGCAAGAAGCAGTATGGGCAGTAAGATGTTGGTGATGGTAAGAAACCCTCGGCATGCCAGGGTATCAGAAAATTATTTGAAACTTGGAAACAGGCAAAAAGAGATTACTGGGAACCCTTTCAGTAAAGGGCTGGGCTTGGCTTTTTATTGTCTAGGCCAGTTTACAACTCTGCAGAGGAACAGGTTAACTTGTAGATGTTTATTTGGTAGAATAGGTAACCAGACAGGTTATGGTTTATGGCTCTGTTGGATATTAACCAATTTTGTATATAACCCCTTAATCTTATCTTAGTTGTGCCTATAAGTGGCTAGCTACTCAAATGTTCTTTCAACCAGTTTTAACATCTTACTGGTTCCCTCATTAATGAGTTAAATAAAATCTTTCGTAACTGTTCATTTTATATTTGCAGGAGAGTCATGATTTTCTCTTTACCAAAAGTATCAAAGATCTTCATGACACATCATTAGGGAAACATTAGTGATTCAGGAACTAGAAACACCTACGGTTCTGCCTGGTTCTCAGGCTCTACAATACAACCAGCCACTTTGATGTCTGGCTGCTCATCTGTGAGTCATTATTTTCATCCAGTGCTACCAAAGGAGTGAGAAGTAATATAATTCAAATACTCCTTTTCAATGGCCAAAATAAGTATTTCTTCATTCATTCAACAATACTTATTAAGTACCTATATTATATGCTCTCTGTACTAGGAAATATGAGGAAATATACTGTTTTGAAAAATCCAGTTGTTCTCAAATTATAGGGACATGAAAAGCCATTGTACAGGTTTTTTTCCAATTAAAAAAAAAAGAAATGTAATGGTTCTCTTTCTGTTTGAAGGAGACTAAACTTGGAAGTTCCATACCAATACTAAAAATATGCCTTAAAAGGGCCAATGCTTTTCTAAGACCAAAGAGGGAAATAAACCCAAAACCCAAGCCAATTACTGAATATTTGAAAATTCCAAAAAAATGGGCAACAAAAACTTTTGACAACTCTTAGACAATTTCTGTATCTGTAGTAATTAGATTGAGGACTACACAAAGCATAGACTGCTCCCTCATCCCTCTAATAATTACAATGAACTGCTAATCTGAGCTAGCCCATTCAGACTTGGTTAGGTTGGTTAAAATGCTGTGTTAAAGAGATCATGATGGTAGGTTCTCTTCCTAGGTGAACTACTTAGTTGTACTCAATTCCGCAGCTAAAAACTGGTTCCGTATCTTCAGTTAGCCATCGAAATATGGGACAGTGTGAATTAGAGTTCATAACTAGGAATCAGAGAACTAGGTTTTAGTCTAGATTCTACCACTAATGGCTAGATATCCTTAAGTGTCCACTCTGAGCCTCAAGATCATCCTCAAGATGAGGTCCCTTTATGAAGTCATGTGTTGTCATTATCACCATGAATGATTTAGACAGTTTACCAATAAAATTAGAAGTCAGAAAGTAACTCACTAAAATATAGCAATAAGATAAATTGTTAAATGTTGCTAGGAAGTGGTGTTGTAATAAAAGTTTGAAATAACTGATAAAGGGAGTCATCAAAATAAATACAAGTTAGGGGTACCTGGGTGGCTCAGTCGGCTCAGCATCTGCCTTCGGCTCAGGTCATGATCCCAGGGTCCTGGGATCAAACCCCACACCATGTTCCCTGCTCTACACAGAGTCTGGTTCTCCTTCTCCCTCTGCCCCTCTCCCCACTCATGCGTGTGCTCTCTCTCTCTCTCTGAAATAAATAAAATCTTTTAAAAAAAATAAAAAATAAATAAATACATGTGAGCAGCTCAGAAGAGAGAAGAGCATGCCCTAAATACAATCAGGACTTATTTAGACCAAAACTTCCTAACCTGGAGAAAGCTAACACAGCAATTAATATTAACCTAAGTCAAATGTCTTTTTAGCAGCACCCTATTTCCTCCCTCTAACTCTGTGCTCACCAAGATAACATACTATCCATGAATGGACTGCTCATTTGACCACAGTGGCTCTTCCATTGCAATTTGATAAACTGGGATTCCTATTTCTTAATAAGACATCCTATGAATCTGGTTTGATTTAATCAACCCCAAGACCACTTAAACTTCATGAAGTGACAAATTCAATTTCATGACCTTAAAATGAAGATCTCACTCCAGACAAGGATAATATAATTCCAAAACTGAAAACCATGGGGTTCTACCTGAGACAGGCAGCCAGCCATACCACTCTCTGCAATGAGACTGCATGTATGGGGCTTTGACCAGAACTTTACTGTAAATAGGAGAATACCATTAGCAAACTCATTGATTAGGCTTAATTTTAATCATGTCTTCACTGAAGACATGGTGACAACAAAGAGATTTCAATAGAAAGGAGGAATTTTCTATACTGTGAAAGGCACTGATTCAATACCTTACCACTCCAGGGTCTTCATAAGTTGTAGAACTTGGGAGAGCAGCCTAGGGATATAGATGCTTAAGACATTACATTTCAACTTAACTATAGTAGTAAGAATTAATTGTTGTATTTTATTTCTAGAGAGCTCTTCAAGAGAGGTTACAGAGCACTTGCATTTCAAGTCAACAAATATTTTCAGAAGGCATGTTGCATCCAAGAACAATGCATTTCAATCACCACCCCTGTCAGTAGGTTCCAATCACCAACCAGGCAAATGGCAAAGGCTCCTTAAGGGAGCAGTTAAGCCAATTTGAATGCCTTAATATGACAGATTCCTCCATTTTTTTAAAGAAAGATTAAAATTGAAATACTGAATATTTTAGGGACTTAATAAGTCTCTAAGTTACTTTTTTTTTCTGCTTACAAGCCTTAGGGACAAATTTCTGGCTGTGATCTCTGGATCATCTGCTTCAAAACCACAGAAGAACTTGATGAGAATGCAAATTTCTGGGTCTACAGATCTACTAAACCAGTGCTGCTGGAGTGGAGCCTAGGAATCTGTATTTTTCATATACTCCCCAGGAAATTTCTAACACATGTTGGGTGAATAGGACCCTAAAAATAAAAACTAACATGAACACCACATTGCTAACTTCAGATCATTTTTGAACTGTATCTACTTAATCTCTCACCCTTCTTCTCTGGGTTAGTTTATTTCATATACAAATTCAAGAATGTTGTAATGCAGCTTTCTGGAATCATCCCCTCTCTCTGACCTTCAATCACAGGGCCTCAAGACCTCAAAACTACATAAAAGATCACATTCAAACCTAGAATCACAAAAACCACTAATTTCTCTCAGTTTGTGTGGAATTGCTTCTGTCCTGTCATGACAAACCATAACTCAGCCTGTTTTTATCAACTATAATTCTGTTACAAAGGCTGTGATTCTGGTGCTGAAGAAAGCACACTGGCTTTGGTGGTAGGCAGACCTGTCATGATCCCTTCACTGGCTCTTGGTAACTCCTTTTATTTCGGACAAGTCACTTAATCAGTCTGAGCTCTAGTTTTCCTGTCTAGAAAATGGGAATCGTAGTGCTTGGGATTGTTTCTGTGATGTAGACGTTCAGTTAATTCAATCATGCACTCAACAAATATTTACTCAGCAACAGCGGTGCACCTGGCACTCCTAGACCTTTGAGATTCATCAGTGAAAAAAAAAACCAAAAGATCCCTGTCCTCATGGAGCTTGCAGTTTTAGAAAAAGGAGCTAAGTGGTAAACAATAAATAAAAGAAATAAGTGAATTATATCATAGGATGCAAGTGTCCACTATAACAGAAAAAAAAAGGCAGGATAAATGAGATCAGGACAGCAGGGGTGGGGAAGTGGGTCAAGGTAGGCTTCTTTTAGAAAGAAGGATTTGAACTGAGTTGATGGAAAGGAGGGAGTAACCAAGGAGAAGAATATTCCAGGCAGGGAACAATTGGAAGGCTGTAAGATGGGGAAACAAAAAGGGGATCCCTTATCAGCCACCTTGAGGACTGACAGCCAGCGAGAGAGGGAACACAAGCAGGGGGAGTGGGAGAGGAAGAAGCAGGCTCCCAGCAGAGGAGCCTGATGTGGGGCTTGATCCCAGAACGCCGGGATCACACCCTGAGCTGAAGGCAGACGCTTAACGACTGCGCCACCCAGGCGCCCTAGGACTTGGGCTTCTATTCTGGGTGAAATGAAGAATAGTTGCAGGATTTTGAACAGAGAGCATCATGATTCCTTACCTACCATTAGAAACATGTGCTTTGATTATACATTCTAAGACATGGCCTTAAGTCCAAAAAAAAAAAAATTTCATAGATGATCATTTTCAAGAGGAGTAGATTCTGCTTGGGCTTACAGTGATTATTCTTTACAACAGCTTTAAAACAGGACGAAATTTGCCAAAGGACTCTACTATATTTGCATAACCATCTCCAACCATGATCTCTGGAGATCACTGTGTGTGTGTGAATGGGTGTGTGCACACACACTCTCAAGCTAATACCTGATTGCTACTGCCAGCCCTACTGACATTTTAGGTGCAAAACTGTGTTCCTGGATATGGAGCAGAGTCTGAAGAAAAAGTAGTGGCCCTAGACCTCTAGTCATGGGCCATTATACCGGTGCAAGAAATGAAAATTCAGCTCCAGAAACACACAGTTCGGGCCACTTGACATTCTAGTGAAAGATTTTATAAATTACACATTTTCTCAATTCTGCATAGTTAAATGAGAAATGGTATAATGTTAGATCTGTGCATGAGGAAATGGGCAGGCATTTAGGAGAAACCACATAATAAGTCTCACAGCGAGCAAGGGCAAAAGTATATCCTTTCTGTTTTATTTTTCCGCAAAACCCCTCTCATGGAACACCATGTATTTCAAAGAAATTTTACGACTAGAACTTTGTGGTACATTTTAGGGATTCTAGGGTATTAATTTCCCATATTTCACTTCATTCCTGATATTTTTATTGAAAGTTAATTTTTCTTTACAGGCTGGTGTGCTTGCTAATATTGCCCGAATAAAGTGTAATGGTGCAATAAGGTAAAAATTGTCCCATGTAATAGACAAATGCCAGGCTATTGAATGGGGACCCTTTGTTTGCTGTTACATCACACTTGTATGATGAATTTCATGGGTCCTTTAACTATGAAACCTTCTTATCCAAAAAGGACAAAACTGAACTATGTTAACATGTTTATCCAATAAGAGATGAGTGCAGTAAAATGTGTAATTTACTTTTTTTTAATTCATCTGGAAAACTGAACTTAGCCAAGTCAAATCTTCTGATTGAACATAGAAGCTAATAAGCTTCTTTCTTCATCTCCCTTCTAATTACTATATAATCTAAATGCTGGCACTCGCTACTATTAAATTTTTTTCTAAGCGTGTTTACATCACTATTCAAATTGAATGGAAATCAATTGAGATGGGAAATATGGAAGTTTAAATGTATTCCTTTGCCAATATAGTCAATAAGAGCAGGGACTCTGGAGCCAACCTGCCTGGGTTTGAAACCCGACTCTGTGCTCTGTGCCCCCCAGCTGTGTGATCCAGGGCAAGCTGTTTAACCTCTCTATGACTCAGTTTCATTGTCAGTGAAATAGAACTAGCAACAAGAATGTTAACAGGATAAAATGAATTAATATATAAAGCACTTAGAGCAGGGCCTGACCTGTGATAAGTTACTAAATAAAGAGGAAAAAGGGGGTGCCTGGGTGGCAGACTCCCCCCCCCTTTGCCCCCCACCCCGCTCATGTTCCCTCACGTGCACGCTCTCTCTCAAATAAATATTTTTTTAAAATTAAACAGGAAAAAATATCAAAAATCAAATGGCTCTCTTTATGACCTACTCTAAAGAAGAATAATTGGTGGTTGAGGGAGACAATAAAATCACTACCTCAAGCATTATTTTACAAGCTACTTTCATAGCCCACCTGGTCTCATTAAATCTCTCCAAAGTCCTCTTGTTCATGTGGACCATGCCCTCCCCTGCAATGCTGTACAGGCGATGCCAAGCGTGAGGCCAAAACTTTCATTCCTTCTTTCTTTCTTGAATGTCCTGATTACCGGGGAAGAAACCTCTGTGAGATGAGACTTACTATGCACCTCCAAGTTTTATCTGTGGTATTTATGTAAGCTACATGGAGGGACAAACCCTAGGGGTGTGAAAAATAGCATCCAGAAGTGGTTTTATAGTTCACAACTCTCTGCCACCCTAGTAAAATGTTGATCCTGCCATCCCCAATGGGGTTGATGTGGACCAGAGTCAGACACACACACATACCTGTAAATACACACATAGTGACCACAAACTCAAAAACGGCTAGTCCTCAGACCCCTTTCCCTCCTGGGGGTTCTGTACTTACTCCTTCTGCCTGGCACAGTCTGGCCCAGCTCACACGCTACCTTCTCAGAAAAGTCTTCTGTGATCAAGCCAGTGCTTAGAACAACGGTTAGCACAAGATAGACACCTAAAAAGTAGTTACACATGAATAAATGATCTTTTCACAAAGTCAAATGATAGCCCTTATCATCTTTTTTTTGAGGAAAGGAAATAGGTAACATACCCACAAGTTTCAAAATTCAAGTACAAAAGGATTTACAATTAAAAAAGTCTTCTTGGGGCACCTGGGTGGCACAGCGGTTAAGCGTCTGCCTTCGGCTCAGGGCGTGATCCCGGCGTTGTGGGATCGAGCCCCACATCAGGCTCCTCCGCTATGAGCCTGCTTCTTCCTCTCCCACTCCCCCTGCTTGTGTTCCCTCTCTTGCTGGCTGTCTCTATCTCTGTCAAATAAATAAATAAAATCTTTAAAAAATAAATAAAAAATAAAAAATAAAAAAGTCTTCTTTATCCTTATTCCCCATCCATCCTGTTCTCTTCCCAGAAGTAACTGTTTCCAGTTTCTTGTGAATCCTTTGGAGATACTGTGTATTTGCCAACCAATACACATATGCCTACCCTTGCCGCCCACCCCCATGTATGACCATTTTAGACAATCTTCTGTTCTAGCCCTCTCTTCCCAGAGCTCTTGTAACTTTGCTTTGTGTTTTACCTATTTTTAAAACCTAGTATAGTTGAACTTACAGAGTTATCTAATCAAAGAATAATGATTTGAGTTATTTTAAATTGAGACTTCCTCTAGTATTAAAAAAATAGATTTTGTTTATAAAAATTAATTTTTGCAACTCATTTTCCAGAAAACTATTTGTTGCCATGGCCAATAAATGTAAAATCTGTAGATAAGTTTATGAGCAGATAATCTTTCTATGGTGTAGGATATATTAAGGAGAGGTTCAAAACACACCAGTGTATAGCTGTGGGGTATTTTTATATTTAACATCAGTGCAAAAGTGATTTTTAAGCAGAGAGGGCTCCTTGAAACCAAGTAGCCACTTTTAACTTTTGATTATTTTCTGGAATTACTGACGTGGGTTAAAAATCTCCACATCTCTGTGACTGAGATCTAATTATGCTTTTGAGCCTCTAATGCCAACACTCCTGTATTTCTACCCACGCAACTACATGAAGCCATGACTTACCCTTTCCTCCTTTCCAGAGCACTTTTACCTGCCCTATCCTCCTCCCAGGGGTGGTAGACCAATCTCTACCCAGCTCTTTCTACCTGTTTCTCTTATCCCCATTTTCAGATTTTCAGTTCTTACGAAAGTTTCTAAATTAACTGACTTAAAGTCAATACTTTCCCACTATGAAGCCTATTATGGAAATGAATAAAACTGGAAAGTAATGAATTAAAGATAATTTTGCTTTTTATACCATTTGCAATATTTGACTCACAAATTTCACATTAAACAAAAGAAGTTAGGGCTGAAATAGAAAACTATTACATGATGAAAAAAGAAAAATACTTAGTAGAAATTAAATTAATTATGAAGGGCAGGTATATTTCTCTTAAAAGGAAAATAGATAACTTTTGACAAAAGTATTCAAACAAGAGATTTATGACAGTATTAGCTATGCATTAAAATATGAATTTTTTTTTTTTTTTTGCACAGACAACTAGTGAATTGCCTTGGGAAACTTGGGCTTTTTCCCAACCTGTGGCAAACTGAATTAAACACTAAAAGGTGTTCTAGGACCCAATTTAAACGTAGAGAAGGGAGTTTTCTACACACACATCTCAGACACCAGTAGGATGTCCTACAGTTCAACTCAATTCTGACACTATCTACTCAGAGACAGCATCAGATTCCACAGGTTAAGGGCTCAGTCCTACAAGACTGCCCACCTCCCACCCCCTTCAGAAGCCAGCTGCAAATCCAGATGGTTACCTGTGTTTGTAACTGACTGTGAATCAGAGGTTCCCACAACTCCTTCCCTGGGTTCAAATCCTTCCCTCACAAAACTCAGAGAAATATTTTACTTAATAAGTCAGTGGTTTACTATAAAAAGATATAATTCCGGAACAACCAGATGGAAGAAGGTATGGGTCATGGTATGGGGCAAGGGCACAAAACTTCCATGTCCTCTCCAAATGTGCCACTCTCCCTAATTTCCCTGCTTTCACCAGCTAGGAAATCTCCATACCCCATCCTGTTTGGGGTTTTACGGAGACTTCACTACTTAGGCATGTGTGATTAAATCATTGACCATTGGCAATGGAACTAAGTCTCCAGCCTTCCTCCCCTCCCAGGGAGTCTGGGGTTGGGGCTAAAAGTTCCAATCCCCTAATAACAAGGTTGGCTCCACAGGCAACCAGCCCTCATCCTGGGGGGGGGGGGGGGGGGCGGCACAAAGTCACCTCATTAACATAACAAAAGACCTTTATGGCTGTCATCCCTTAGAAAATTCCAAGCCTTTTATTTTTTGGGTCTTGTTTTTTTTTTTTTTTCTTTTTTTAATGTTTGTTATGTGAGTCACCATACAGTACATGATTAGTTTTTGATGTAGTGTTCCATGACTCATTGTTTGCGTATAACACCCAGTGCACCATGCAATACTTGCCCTCCTTAATACCCATCACCGGCCTATCCCAATCCCCCACCCCCCTCCCCTGTGAGGCCCTCAGTTTGTTTCCCAGAGTCCATAGTCTCTCATGGTTCATCTCCCCCTCTGATTCCCCCCCTTCATTTTTCTCTTCCTTCACTTAATGTCCTCCATGCTATTCCTTATGTTCCACAAATAAGTGAAACCATATGATAATTGTCTTTCTCTGCTTGACTTCTTTCACTTAGGATAATCCCCTCCAGTTCCATCCATGTTGATGCAAATGTTGGGTAATTGTTCTTTCTTATGGCTGAGCAATATTCCATTGTATATATGGACCACATCTTCTTAATCCAGTCATCTGTTGAAAGGCAACTCGGCTCCTTCCACAGTTTAGCTATTGTGGACATTGCTGCTATGAACATTGGGGTGCATGTGCCCCTTCTTTTCACTACATCTGTATCTTTGGGGTAAATACCCAGTAGTGCAATTACTGGGTCATAGGATAGATCTATTTTTAACTTTTTGAGGAACCTCCATACTGTTTTCCAAAGTGGCTGTACCAACTTGTGTTCCCACCAACATTTCTATCTTTAAATTGGAAACAAGTCATACGCTCATGTTGAGTGTTTATTAAAGTTGATAATTCACATGAAGTGCTAAGTGCACTATGTACCATATAACTAAACTTAAGTAAGATTGAACAAAAACACTTTCTTCTCTTAGAGTCTAACCTATACTAGAGGAACCAAAGTTAACCTGGGCACTGGAACACAAAGTCGAATCTTTAATGGCTTTCCATAAAATAAAACAAATTTATATGGAGTTTCCTTCTTCCATTTTGGGTATCCATTTACTCCTTGAGAAACAAGTTAATACCCAAAATCTTCACATTGCACACTTTCTTTTCCTGGTGAATCCTCACAGGAAAAAGAAAGGTCATTAGTAACGGTCAATTATGACAACGCCTACTATCAATGATGCAACAATGAATACGTGTATGCTTGGACTTGGTTTCATTCAGTCCTCAAATCCTTGGGAGATGTGCATTACTCCAGCTTACTGATGGGGATAAGACCTAGTTAAATAGCCCAAGATTATACCAGTAGAGGCAGAACCACAATCTGAGACCAACAGATCACCTTAAACTGTGTTCCTATTACTACTCAAACCTGGCCAAGTGAGGATCAATGGAACCAGACCTCAGCCTTGGGGGCTGGTGGTTTCAAAGTCACCTCATTAACATAACAAAAGACCTTTATGGCTGTCATCGCTTAGAAAATTCCAAGCCTTTTAGAAGCTCTATGCTAGAATGGGGATGGAGAACAAATATATATTTCTTATTATCAATCATAATATCACAAACTAACTTTTGCACTTTGTCCTCTATTGCAGATAGCCTATGTTTCAAACTGGTTAGAAAAATCAGAAAATGTGACTGTAGAGTTTTTATAATTTATTCAATATTATATTTTTATATTACAGAAACTGTATATATGTATACTATATGTATGTGTGTGTGTGTGTGTCTATACATATTTTTTTTTTTTGTAATAGAAACTACAGAAAGCAAACCAACACTTGACAGCATTTGCTTGGCTGGAAAAAAATATGCAGAATATACACTGATTCTCAAATGGAGGTTCACCCGAGGTGGGTATTAGAATCTCAAAAAAAAAAAAAAAAAAAAGGAAGACAAACAATGTGATTTTTTTTTTTTAATCAACCATGGGCAAGGATTTTAAGGGTTACGAAACACTGGCGTATGAGAGATACAAAGACAATAAATGAATATCACAGCTGTTTGGGCTCTTGCCCTGAGCCCACAATCATAATTCTAACAGCCGACATTCTAACCATCACTCTGTGCCAAGCACTGGGCTAAGCATTAAGGCACCATCTCATTTATTCCACCCTGACCCTCAACGTATACACTATTAAGATCTCCATTTTGCAGGTAAAAGCAGTGGATGCTTCCAGGGCTCAAATAACTTACCCAAGATCGCATAGAGAGTGAACTCAAAGCCAATGTTTGAAACAGGACATCCATGCTCTTGATCATCTTACTGTACTGGAAAGAACTGATTTTTGCTTCTCATTAAAACATTCCCATTAATATCCTTGCTATATTGGACTGTAATTACCTTATACTGTCTCTTCTCTTAAACTGTATCATTTCTTAAGAGCTATGTTTCAAAGTCATTTGGATATTCAGTTCAAACTAACACTCCTGGATTATATTAGTTTCAAATTGTCGAATTAATGGCTCCCTACAAAATGTTCGGTGGTGAGGTATATAATGAAAGCCCTTTTGTCTACTAAGAATAATAATAATAATAATGCCTAATCATTATTTTCATGTGCTAGGCATTGTTCTGAGAGCTTTAAGCTTATTAACTGAAATCGATTTAATCTCCATCACAACTCTATGAGTAAGGTGCTATTATTATACCCAATTTATAAATGAGAAAACTAAAAATGTGCTTCTTGAAGACCTATGAAAATATGTGATCCCTATAAAGAGATGGAAAGGAAACTGCAGAATAAATGCTTAATATATAGCTATATACATAAACAAACACATAAATGCTACCATATACAGCATACATAGGTTCTGTTAATTATTGAATCCAATATACTTCAAATCTTTATTACATCTGAAAACAACTCATAGGATAGATTTTTCTCACTTACAGGGATTCCTGAGTATATTCACTATGCTCGCTAAGACATCACAGCCAACCTTTAAACAAGTTATTCATTGGCAAATAACTCAAAAACAAAACTATAAAAATCTCTCAGAAGTCTTACAAAGAGAGAGAGAAAGAGAGAGAACAAGAGAGAAAAATGTTGGGGAGTTTCCCAAAGGAAATGAAAGGAGCTCAAACTGCCATCATTTGTGCACGTAAAGCTTAAGAAGCCTAGGAAGAGCTGAGGACTTGACATTCACCTTGTTCAAGTTCATTCTAAGTTTAAGATGCTCCAAAGAACCACAAAATAAGATCTGAAAGCTGATGATCCTGCTCTGCTCCCTGCGGGCTGCATGACCCTGGACAAAGGCCTCAGCAGCCCTGTTTCCTGTCATCAAGCAGGGCCATTGCAAAGACTAAACAAGATGGCGTGCAGGAAAATGCTTTGCCAACGTTAAATTTCTACAGAAGACGTGGCCGTTAATCTTAGCTACACAGGTTTTCTCTTATTCGGGGAAAGACCATTAAAATTGTAAGGTATTTTTAAAAGAAATATTGTTTTCTTACCATTAAATAAATGCAATAACTGACAAAATGTGGTCAAGTACATATCTATATGTCAAGCCCTAGACTAACAATAATTAGCCTATTGACTCTCTATGAATGAGCATTTCTTCATTGCTGGAGAAGTTTATCTCAATAGTTTCCGCATTCTCTCTGAAACATTAGCTGTGCCTACCAGATCTCATCAAGGGATCTTGGACATGTGGCAGCCACCGGCCTCTGGGTAAGGTGCTGCCAAACACCCAGAAGCCAGATATCCACTCTATTTTCTCAAAAGCCCAAATTCAGGAGCTGCCTGTTGGGCTGCCCTGGGCTGTGTGAGAATCTCAGAGATTCTCCCTGTCACTCAAGGCCTGAGCCTGAGCAGAAGAGACACAGAACTTCTTTTCTTGGGTCTGGTGAGGATAGAACTCAATCTACCAGCCTGGTTTCCCTCAGTCTCAAAATTTTAAAGGGACCAAAGCAAGGGACACCTGCAGGCCCATCTTCACACAGAGGTCACAGGATGTAAAATAAGGAGAAGGAGAGAGAGAGAGGAGCATGTTGGAATCCAGCAATTGTCCATCTATATGCCAAGTAATTTCAACAATATTCCTACCTGGCCTAGTGGAGCCTCCAATATTGAGTGCAGTCAAATCCCTGCTCCCCCTTCTCTTAACTGTCTCCCACCCCAATACCTGTTTTCATGCACTCATATGCATTATGCATAGAATTGTTTTCTACTTGGGAGAGACTGTGGCAGGGGTAGTTGGAGGGGAGAAAGATTAAGAAGAGGAAGGAGCGAAGCGTAAAGGAATCTATTTTCCCTCTGCCTCTCACTCCTCACCTCCATGCTCTGAGGAAGAAAAGGCCAGAAACTGGTAGAAGAGTTCAAGAGAGATCTGGTGTAGCAGAATCTAGAATGTCAAATTCTAGAGCACTCCTAGATGCCTATACAAAGAATTCAGGGGCCAGAATCCCACCTCCTCAAGGTTGTTTTGTCTGTCCTTGTTCAAATACATGAGCCGAGGACTGAATTAATTATACTCCATAGTTCATGACACATCATTTCCCTTGGCTCCAAGAAGGGTCTCGTGTTTATTTTACTTTTGAAGTTTGTCGCTGTCCCCTATTCCTTCCATCTCCCTCTCCCACCACTGACCGTGTTTCTGATGTGTTTGGTATCTATTTCTTAACCAGGACCAATCCTACCCTGTACCCACACCTCTTCCCAATCTCAGCACCGAGTCTCCAGGGTCTTCTCCCATCCTCACATTTAATCACACTTGAAGTCAGCGTTGACACCGCAGGTTACCTGCCCCTCCACCTCCTCACTTGCTATTGCCTTCATTCCCTGCTGACCTCATGTTACCGTGACTGACTCATTAGTACCTCCCCTCTAGGCTAAGGGCTGTGGCCCTCCAACAAGGACAACCCTGGCCGGAATGGTCTGGAACCTCCAGGGAGGACTTTGGCTCCCTAGAGAAGAGTCTGCTGTCAGGAAACCCCCACCTATACATAACCAAAAAAATTACTCATCTGGAGCTCTCATGATATGTCAGCCATACTCCTAATTCAGAGTTAGGGAATAAAAATATCTTCCTCCATGACACTGGGCTTTACTTGAGGGAATTTGGAAGCACACAAGGAAAGAAACGTCAGTCTATATTGGCTCTTTATCGGTGATGGTCTGCTCTTCAGGATTTATAAGGCAACCATGACACTCAGGCATTGACTAGCTCTCCAGAATGCAGACAACATATGTCCCCGACTCTTAAGAAAAACAATGGAAAAAATACTGTGTTTACAACACCGTTAAGGGATTAAAAAGGAGCCATGGCCTACCAAACTAACAACGTTCAAATCTGTGCTACATTTGGGGGCCTGTTGCTGGTCCGGGGTACAGTGGTCCCTGCTGTAGACTGAAGACTTCCTTAAATGTCCAGGGAAATTCTGGTCACCCACTAGACACACTGTTCTTTTGGTAGGATTTTCCACAGCAGGCACATCATAGAGGTGGCTTGGCAAAATAGACTATTAATAAATGTGTCCTTTAGGAAAAAAGTGTGTAACTTTGTGTAATGACAGATGGTAACTAGACTTATTGTGGTGATTATTTCACAGTGTATACAAATGTCAAATCATTATGTCATACACCTAAAACTAATATAATGTCTGTCAATTATACTTCCAAAAAAGTGTGTCCTTTATTAAAAAAAGGCTTCAAAATATGTAATACCTTGGAAATTCTTTGAAACTCATTTTAAATCTTCAATCTGGCGGTGTCAAGCAGACACAATGTGAAGCAGCATATGTTTTTAAGTATCTCACAGCTGTCGTCTTAAAAGCTGTGTCGGCTTTAGTTCAACCCACAAACTCATTTCCTGCAAATAAAGGGTTGAACAGACAAATGCCCGTATCTCTGCATTGAAAATGCATGTGCTTGAGTATCATTCTTCACTTACATGTAGCACTTTGTATTTGCAAAAGGCTTTGCAGTCACCCTGGCTGCTTACTCCATATGGCAATCCTATGAATTACATTTTCTACATTGACAGACAAGAGAAGGGAAACATAATGTCACAGGTGGAACGGCCTGCACTCCTGGGTCCTGCAGCTCCATGGGTTCAGGTGAGATGCGAGGAAATGCAGCGTGTGTTCAGAGTCCTGAGAATCATGACTTCCTGTCCTATTCCTGGGGAGACCTGTGAGCTGGTGAAATCTCAGCTACTTGGCCGTGGGAATGCAATGCTGGGCTATGTGTTAGGATTCTTTTCTAAGATACTTAAAGTACTTTTCAGGTAATAGCTCACAAATTACTCGAACATCTTTGAGATACGTGTCTGTGGCAGATATTACCTCCATTTTAGCAACGAGGAGAAAATAGAAGCCCAGGATCATAGAACAACTCGGAACCTCTGCTGGCTTCTGGGCAGCAGGTCGATTTAGCAAAGGACCATGCATGTAAGTTCAAAGAGGGGCTTGTCGACAGAAAAGACTTCAGATGTGATTATCTACTGGGCACAAAACTCAGACATAAGTATGTGTTAAACCCAGAACAGAGTCCTTTGCATTGCTGATTCTCAATAAACACCAACTGACTGCAGTAAAAGTAAGAATCTGCTTGTTTTTTGCTTAGGAGCCCATCCCAGACCCAGTTTGGTCATTTAAACTTCTTTCCAAGGCCAATAAATTCTTACTGAAGTGTTTTGTTCACCTCTATTCAGAAAACAGAAGCCTCTTTTGTTTCTCGGACAAAAATTCAACCAAAAAAAAAAAATGCTTTATAAAGGAAACAGAAAAAAGAAATGGAGCATGTCTAGTTCCTGTGATGCATAATTAACCAGGTACCTCTTCACATGTGTGTGTGCTTATTCATTTGATTTTCCAGCTCTCCCAGGAATCCAAATGTAGAATAGACCGCTTGGGAACAACTCACAGATTTACAAGGCACTCTAGGGAATACAAGGTCTATAAACTGACACATTAGCCTCATCCATAGCCGGGTGCGAAGTACTTTTACTACCACAATATGGACCACAGTGTTCCTAATACAGAAATAATTTGGTATCAGTAACCAATTTAACATTGGCACGGAAATGTCCTTCATTTCCCTTAACAGCTTCCGGCCCATAGAAAAGCAAATGCAATTGAGTGGAAATTGCTTTTCGAGGAGTTGTGTCTGCACAAGAAATGTGAAGCTAGGGACTGAGAGTCCATCTCATCAAACCAGGCCCAACACCGGGCACTTTCTATTTGAAAACGTGACAGAAAGTTCATACGGCAGCTTCCCGTGTTGGATTTATATGATTTCAGTAGAATCGTACTGAATACAGTTTCTACAGGCCAATAATCAGGGGTGCAAAAATAGAGCCTTTACTTTGCCAATCACTGAATTTAACTCCTATCTCAAGCTCCCAGTCTTCTCCATGGCAGGAAAGTTAATCTTCCTAATTTAATTCAAATTATTAATTCTCCAGTCATCTCATGGATAAAATCAGACAAATTCAGGGTTTCCCCCTTTCCCTTTCATTCTCTTGAAACAGCAGTGTAGTTCTGTGGGTCTGTGTGTAGCTGGCATTGGGGAGTGAGAAGCTCCTGCCCTGGCAGCCGCTGAGGGCACCTCCACCTGCTGGGCTTCAGTAATTGGCCTCTATTTCCACAGCATCCCTGCCTTTGAGCAAACATGCATTACGGCTTCCAGGTTTTCCATGCTGTTCCTGCTTACACTGAACCCTCATCACCAACCTCTCTCACCCTTGTCCACAACCCTCCCAGGGACACTGAAAATTACTGTGGACTCTTCTCTGGGCTTTGGGAAACTCAAAACTATCAGAACCTTTCTCACCTAGACTGGCCCAGCTGCTGTCTCTGCTTTGCTGCTGCTCCAATGTGTTCATGAGGTTTGCCGCATACACAGGCTTCACCCAGGAAGTGAGGCGCGGGGCTTCCATTCCCTAGAAACCCTCCAAACCAAGCTGAGCTGTCTCGTATCTTCACCCAGGGATTGGTCACTGCTAAACAAGGACCCCAGGGCCAGACTGCTGAACACAGACACTGGCTCTGACACTGTCACTTTGGGTCTATCACTTGACCAGTCTGTGCCTCAGTTTTTTTTATCTGAAAAATGGGATCTATCTCATAAGGTTGATGAGAAGAGTAAATGAATTTAAAAGAAATGCACTTAGAATAATGCTTGGCACATAGTAAGTCCTATATGCGCTGGGTACTGTTATTGCTGTTAGTCCATGATGGAGGCTGGGATGGGGCATCCCTCCTCCTAGAAACATATCAGCACCCCCCAGCCAGCCTCTTAGGAGGAGAACTAGCTGTCACCCTCATGCTGTCTTTCTAAATCTACTGTCTATTGTATGAACTTTGTGCTCGGAATCCTCCAGTCTCTTAACCTTCTGGATCTCAAAATAGCTTTTCTCTTTCAAAATCCTGGACTTCTGCAATTTAAATCCTTCACTCTGCTGTAGATATCAGAAAACTATTGCACTACTGGAAATTTAAAGTCAAGAATTTGTCTTCTGCACTTTTCTCTGCCCTAGGATAATAACCCTGCGCCCTGTGATCAAATACATATGATGGAAAAATTATAAGCTAAAAAGTTAGCATTTCTCTTAATTGAACTGCTAGTCTGATCATTTTGTGGGGACAAGAATAACAAGGAGGCTAGACTGGCCATGCCTATTCCATGCTTCAAATATTCCAGAGAATCCTGAGAGCAGTTAAAGTAGCCAAGGCAATATCCCACTAAACAAATTACTTGAGGCAATTCATGGAAAAATGCAAAAATACACTAGCCGGGTGGGCTGTAGCATATGCAACAACAGAGAAACAACCCATACCACCAAGACTCAGCGGCTATCGGCTATCGTGACTAGAAGAACAAAAAGTAATAATCCTGTTTCCACAAGAGCTTTGTCCTGAGTACAAATGGCATCAACACCTTGAGCACTAATGGTCAGCTGATTTAAGGAGAATCCTCTAGAAATGTATTTAAAGCATGGATTTCCCGTTGGGATTTTCATTTTAAGCTCTAAATATGTTTTTGGTTACTGAACCAGATCCTCTGGCATTAAAGTACATCCCCAGTGCATACTCAGAGATATATGGCCTCTTCCAGGCCACTAGAGCAATACTGGATGAGTTATGACCCAGGCTACAGAAGGACATTACTCACCCTGAGTCCACGAAAACATCTGTTTGGCTCCACAGGCTCTAAAGTTACAGCTTAAAGTCAAGTCTTCAAAATCCTTTTTAAGAAACACCCAAATGACACCACCAGGCATTTTAAATCAACCCGCATGCATTTGAACTTCAAGTGGTCAAACTTTGTGTGAGAAAAGATAACATCTTTTTCTCAACAGTCCTAGTCTACCTCAATACAATGTTCTTCCCATAATGTGCTTTCAATATCAGCTTTTCAGGCACTAAGGAATCCACAGCCTCAGCTCAGTGGTTACAACCAAGTTAATTATGACAGATGAGAGTCAGGATCCTTGAGAATGCTCCAGGCAGGGAGCTTTTAAAATCTCAGATTCGTTTATGTATGTAAATGGAGCCTGTCCCATGTTTCTGTAAAACCACTAACCTATTGATCATTTTCTTTCATCACTTTCATTCCAACAGTCTCAGACTGATATTAAATGTATAATTAAATGACTGCCCAATTGTTTGGTTTCAGATAATGGTAATAGCTCACACTTTACAGAGGGTTCATTATGGTCTACCCACTGTACTGAGCTATTTGTGAATATTATCCAATTTGGCCCTACAAACATTGCCATTTTACATAAGCCTCGTGAAAGTTTGGAAACTTGTCTAAGGTCACACAGCTCATCATTGTGTAAAAACTTGAAGCAAGTCTTTACAAAATACGAATATTCTTCTAAGACTATAAGAATATCATAAGTAATCCTTACTTTTCAATTCTTAAAAAATTCTTGTTGAAAAAAGTGAAGTCCCATTACATAAACAATGAAAAATTAAAAGCCATTAAATTGAACAAAACATTTTGTCATAAAAACAGTTAATTTTGTACTGATTTCTGCTTCTTACTAGCCCATACTTAAAATAATCTAGGTTTTAGAGTTTCCCAAAACTTGATTTGGACAGGGTAATTTTTTATTATACATTGCACTTGGATTAAGTGTTGACTTACTGTCACTTTCATCCATTTTTCACTCTTTGATAATATTATGTTTGAGTAGTAGTTCATTTTTATGCCATTAAAATGTAGAAACACTGTAAATCCGTACAAAATGTCACATATAACGTTGAAAAAACTTCCACAGCTTACGTCTAGTAAGGTACTATAATAATTAATTTCATCATGGGGCAACTTTTATTACATGAATAGATCTAAATGAAAGGGTTGCATTAGGGGATCAGTTGGCATGGGCAGGGCATGGACACTACATGATGTAAGTGCAAAGTAAAGTTTTTAGGAAAAACTTACAGGCAAAGATGTAGCAGAGGTTATAAGCGTCATCTTCTTGCTATTCTGCAAAGGAGGTTATGTTGGGTCACACACAGCCAGGCTGGCCAGTGGACACCTGAAGAAGGACCCTGTGCCTGTGCCACTTTGCATAGTTACAGAGGCATTGAAAGGGGCCAGGAAAGATCTACATACCTACAAAATGATGGGAACTCTATGGTAGATGAGATGGCTGGTTAAGAAAGAGGGACTCACCTGGGGCGCCTGGGTGGCTCAGTTTGTTAAGGGACTGACTGTTGATTTGGCCCTTCCCAGTTCCTCTGCTGTTCCAAGATGTGGGCAGACCCCCCCTGTGGGTGGGAGGAAAGAACAGTGGCAGCAAGGTTGCTCTGGGTTGCCTGTGGCTAGGTGGTAAATCTGCCTAATCCTAGACAAAAACTTTAACAACACCTAGAGCTATATTTATTTATCAGTTATTAAGCTGACATTTGCTTTCTATCAGTCTGATTCCTGGACTATTCTCAACAGGTCTGAACCGAGACAGAAAAGAGATAGTGTTATTTATTAGTAGGGTGACCATATACTTTACTGTCCAAACAGACACTTCTGAGAAAGAAAGGCAACACTATTAATAATTACTCCAGGACTACAGACAAACGTGGGACTTGTTCCTGGCAAACAGGGTGCGTGATCACCCTATTTATTAGCCCAGCTTATGTGTGAGCTGAGATGTTGAGAATCAGACAAAACGAAATTTAGGGAGAAAAGTAACACTCTGAGATTGATGGGCTGGCTTAGTCTTTAGGCTTTTTAGACTCTTCTTTTACCTTTTTATTGTAAAATAAAACATAGATATGGGAAACCACACATAAGTTCATTGCTTAATGAATATTATAAACACTCTTGTAACTATCATCTACATCAAGAAATCGCCCTTTACCAGCCACTCCAGTAGCTCATCCACATGCCCTACCCCAATCACAGCCACCTTCTTCCCCCCAAAAGTAACCTCCGTCTTCCCTTAGTTTTCACTACCTTATATTTCTTCTTGGTTTTTTTAGACTCAATAATTTAGTCTTGCCCAGTTTCAAAATTTTTAAGTGTCCTTTAAATCTCTTTTAATCTACAGATTTTCCCCTCTGGTTTTTTTTTTTTTTTTTCTCACATTTTATCCGATGGAAAATTCATGGTTTGGCCTGGTTTCCCGCAATCTGGGTGTTGCTGGCTGCACATTCATGGTACAGTACAACATGTTCTTCTGTCCTCTTTTGTCCTGCATATGGCAGCTGGATCCAAACACTTGATCAGACTCAGGCTCAATCACTTTGGTAAGTCTATAAGTGGTCATGTTGTCTCTCTTTTTGTGATGTCAACAGCCACGGACACTCTTCGCCAGATCCATTAATTCATTGGGAGTCGAATAGTGATATTCCACTTCTACATTTTATCTTCATTCATTAGTAGGGTATTTTTATAAACAGATACTTAACTCATCTACTATTTAGTTACCCAGTGTACCCACTGATACAGTTTGTGTAAGAAATGCTTGATTCTTTCCCTTTCAAAAAAAGTTCTAAGATAATTAAATAGTTCCCTGTCATCTTCTGAATATTATCAATGATTTTATATCACTATGAACTCATTAATTTAAACATATTATGTAAGTTTCAATTCACTGAGTTTCTTATCCTTAATAAACCTCAAATTGTCCCATCTTTGGCCAATGGAGCCCTCTTCAGGTTGACTCCTGAGTCCTTTCGACACTACCAGAGTAGTCTTTGAGAGCCATCTTACTGTTTGGTATGACAAGATATTCTAGACTCATCATGTACAAGAGGGATTTAAACTAGATGATTTCTTTTTTTTTTTTTTAAGATTTTATTTATTTATTTGACAGAGATAGAGACAGCCAGAGAGAGAGGGAACACAAGCAGGGGGAGTGGGAGAGGAAGAAGCAGGCTCCTAGCGGAGGAGCCTGATGTGGGGCTCAATTCCATAACGCCGGGATCACGCCCTGAGCCGAAGGCAGACGCTTAACCGCTGTGCCACCCAGGCGCCCTAAACTAGATGATTTCTAAACATCCTTCTAGCTTTATAATTCTGAGACTATAACATCTTAAATTAATTGGAAACATTTGTTTCTACAGTAAATCACATAATCATTTTTCTATTATAATTTTTTTACATCTGTTATGACATTTATCAAAACTTTCCCATATCAGAATTATTTTAGGGGTTTCACATTTCTCTTGCCTACCACACTATGAACCCCTGGAAGGCAAGGATACACCCTGTTCTTCTCTTATCCCCTCACCCTGTAACACATTATAGATAATGGATAGATGCTTAATAGATTAAACTGAACCATAAGACTTGTTTAGTTTACAATCTTAGGAGACTACACTACTGGATGAACTCTCTATTATAGAGATACGACTTGCGGTATAATCACTGATAAAACAAGATAGCAAATAATTTACTTGCTAATATGAAAGAAAGGACATACATCGATACCACATTTCAAATTAAACATTAAAAAAAAATAGGTTAACGCATCCCTTACAAGTTATCAGCTCTATCCTGTATTCTGAGAGGCTTTCAGAAAAATTTCACAACATCCCCTAACTTTGATTTTTGTAAGGAATGGAGAGTGGTGAGGTTTCTGTCCAGAACACTGCAAACTTAGGACCTATTGATGCAGGAGCACTGTCATGCAGGTGGACGGGAAGGCCAAGAACCGTGGGTCTGGGTTTTTTTTTTTTTTAATCTTTTTAAGGTTTTTATTTATTTATTTGAGAGAGAGAGCATGAGTAGGGTAGGGATGGAGGGAGAACCAGTTTCCCCACTGAGCAGGGAGCCTGACTGCGGGGGGGGGGGGGGCTCAATCCCAGGACCCGGGGATCATGACCTGAGCAGAAGGCTGAGGCTTAACCGATTCAAGCCCCCAGGTGCCCTGTTTTTAAAAAAATCTTGCTCCTTGTGCAGGCAGCTGAAGAGGAAAGCCTGTGTGTCCTGGGGCTTTGCTATTCAAGACAGAGTACGAGCGCAGGAGACGCCGAGAAGCCCATGTGGGACTCTGACCCACTCTAGGTCTTCACATTTGTGAGACCCAAAGAGCAGAAACTTTTCCTTCTGCTACAAGAAAAAAAAAAAACATGAATAATAATGTTAAAATTGGTTACTAGCAGTATGTTCAAGATGGACTGTGGCCATATGTTCTTATTTAAACTAAGCAACAGGCAATGTAAGTATTTAGCACTTGTTAATGAAATGGTTTATTGTGGGTATCCTACTGCTCTGTGGAAAGCTGGGTAACTATTGCCCTTCTCATCAGAAAATGGGACTTTTCGCTCCCCAGGTTGGACCTTAGGAAGCATGTTAGTTTCTCAGTGCATTAAGCATACAGTAATGTCCTTTATTAAAAATCATTTGTAGAAGATTTCTGCTTCCAGGAATGTGGAACACACACTTTTCTCCAATCCTCCAATGAGTGCTACAAGAACCCTCGACATTAGATATAAGATCAACACAAAAAGATGCTGAAAGGTGAAGAGAGTGCTAACCTGACACCGTTTCAAGGTTCACCTGGCAGCATCTTCACAGTCAACACGGTTTCGCTTTGCCTAAACAACACATTTGGGAAGCGTCTCATCGTCAGAGAGCCCAGGGGTCCGTGTTTCCCCGTGGACCACTTGTTGCCCCTCGCCCTGATGATCTTGACCTAAGGAAAAACCCACTTCAAAAGCACCCAAGCAGTGGTCCAATTACAGTAGGTATGAGCATCACCGTGTGACCAGATCTCCGGTCTATTCTGGGCTGAGAAATCTCAGAATGAAAGTTCAAAGAAATTTCAAAAAAGTCCCAGAGCAATGAATTCTTCCTCCAGTTCTTAACAATAATTAACACTTACTGAGCATCACCTGGGCGCCAGCATTCTTCTCCAGGCTTTAAATAGATTAACACACTTAATTTACACCCCATGAAACAGGCTTTTTAATTGGGAAACTGAGGCACAGAACGGTTGCATAACTCACTCAAAGTCCTAGAGGAAGTGGAAGAACCGGGATCTAGATCTCAGTGATCCAACCTGTAGACATCTCTAGCTTTGGAGAAAAAAAATGCCTGAAAAGGTGTTTTTTTGAGGTTGGCCCAGGGTATTTGCTTTGGGATCGTGAGTGTTGGTTATAAACCTGGTTCCTGGGTCCACCCCAACACTATCAAATCCAAATTCTGTGGTACCTCTAGGAATCCATATTTTCAACAAGAGTCCCAGGTGACTCTTGTGTGCATCAAAGCTGGAAACTTCCTGACTTGGACCATGAGTCAGCTCCGCCAAGAAAAACCCACTGATTCCTGAGAGGAAGTGAATCACACACACAGGCCCCTCTTGCTGGACCCTTATCATTCTAATCTATGAAAGTGACAATCAGAGTCAGCAGGTGAATATGGCTCTCTGTAGCCAGGATTCTAGAAACAGGTGCTGTAGGCAGGCTGTGTACCCCAGTGTTGCCTTTCAGGCTTGCTCTTTAGTTTAGACCAGGATTCAATAGCCGTTTTGTAAGCCCATCCCATGAACAAGCCATTGACTAGTAACCACTTGATAAGAAAAGCTCTAATACTTTGCTCGCTTATTTAACTGATGTTTATACTATACTTCTGGCCAGTACTCCAAACCATGATTGCCTTTAAAAATAAAATGACTAACTGGATGAATGAAAGAAAGAATGAAAACATAGATAAAATGTATAGGTCACGCACAGAAATAACTCACAATTCTCCATTTGCCTTAACAAATCTCTCTGAAGGTACAGCCACTTACAAGTGACATTATCCACGTTAAAATAAAAGGGACTATGAAAGTTCATTTACACAGATCACACACGAATGCTCTCAAAGTTATTATCAAAGTTCATTTGTTTTGTGATTTTTACCAAATCATAAATCATTATTAATCTATTTTAAAAGATTATCAGGGGGCGCCTGGGTGGCACAGCAGTTGAGCGTCTGCCTTCGGCTCAGGGCGTGGTCCCGGCGTTATGGGCTCGAGCCCCGCATCAGGCTCTTCTGCTAGGAGCCTGCTTCTTCCTCTCCCACTCCCCCTGCTTGTGTTCCCTCTCTCGCTGGCTGTCTCTATCTCTGTCAAATAAATAAATAAAATCTTTAAAAATAAATAAATAAATAAAATAAAAATAAAAAGATTATCAAAGTTCATTTAAGTGGATAGCATTTGTTCCCTGAGCAATATGTGTGTCCTTTATGATGTAATGTTTCAAAGTCAACCATTTGCTGGTGACACAAATTGACAGAATTGAGAGGTGAGTTGTGAGAGAACCAGTACAACTATTGCACGGAAGAAACTATGTTTCTACTGTGTAAGAAATATTAGTAAAGGGGTGCCTGGGTGGCTCAGTTGGTTAAACATCTGCCTTCAGCTCAGGTCATGACCCCAGAGTCCTGGGGTCAAGCCCCTGCTTCAGGCTCCCTGCATCTCCTTCTGCCACTCCCCTTGCTTGTGTGATCTCTCTCTCTCTCTGTCAAATAAATGAATAAAATCTTTAAAATTAAAAAAAAGAGGAATATTAGTGAAGTCCGCCTATTAATATAGAAACATAAGTGACCTCATTAAAAAACAAACTGAAAAAGAAGAAATGGCTTTCTTTAATGGTGTTTTTAGATAATCCCATAAAGCTATTTGATGTGACATGGTGTTTGCTGTAAATGGAGGCTTACATTAGCATTTTTTTAAAAGATTTTATTTATTTATTTGACAGAGAGAGACAGCCAGTGAGAGAGGGAACACAAGCAGGGTGAGTGGGAGAGGAAGAAGCAGGCTCCCAGCAGAGGAGCCTGATGTGGGGCTCGATCCCACAACACTGGGCTCACGCCCTGAGCCGAAGGCAGATGCACTTAAGGACTGAGCCACCCAGGCGCCCCATTACATTAGCATTTAAAAGATAAGAGTTAGTGGGAGGGTCTAGGAGGATGTGTGGGTAACACCACTTAATAGAACAGGGCTGGCATGAACTTTGGGAACCAAATAGAACCGGGGAACTAATGGTTTTCTGAAGCTGTGCTAAGGGACGCCTGGATGGCTCAGTTGGTTAAGTCTTCAGCTCAGGTCATGATCCCAGGGTCCTGGGGGATGAGGGGGCATCTGCTTCTCCCTCTATCCCTCCCCCTCCCCCTGCTCATGCTCTCTCGCTCTCTCTCAACTAAAGAAAAATAAAATCTTTTAAAAAATAACCAAAGTTGGGGCGCCTGGGTGGCACAGCGGTTAAGCGTCTGCCTTCGGCTCAGGGCGTGATCCCGGCGTTATGGGATCGAGCCCCACATCAGGCTCCTCTGCTATGAGCCTGCTTCTTCCTCTCCCACTCCCCCTGCTTGTGTTCTCTCTCTCTCGCTGGCTGTCTCTATCTCTGTCGAATAAATAAATAAAAAAAAAAATCTTTAAAAAAAAAAAATAACCAAAGTTGTGCTAAAACATCACCACATACTAGAATCTGGAATAAGGTTGGCCCCTCTGAACCATCCAGGGACACATACTTGATAAATGATCCCAGGCTTTGGAGTCAGACAGTCCTGGATTCAAATCCTACTTACTAGCTTTGTTACCTTGATCCAGTCATGTAGGTTCTCAGAGCATCCTTTTCCTCACCTATAACATGGGCATAGTTACACACACTTTACAATACTATTGGGGCTAATACATGAGATAAGAAATGTTAAGCACCTAGCACAGCAGCTCACACACATTGGGCACTCCATACATAGTCCTCCTCCCTTCTCCCCTCCCCATGCAAGCAAGCCGACACATTTACCAGGAGAATAAAATCAAATCCACATGAGGACATTCACCAATAAGGCTCTCGGCTGACCTGAACTCAGACGACAGCAATACACGGAAGTTGTCCCTGCAGTGGTTCATTATTCCTAAATACGTTAGAAGAGAAGGTTAACTTTGACCTTCTAGGGACTCTTCAAAAACAAACAAATTTAAAAAACCTTTAAAGTCATGTGATTAACAGCTTGTTTCCATAGATTATAGAATAAAAACTGCAGAAACAATAGTTAAAATATTACAGGTTGTCTGCTGTTTCACCTTTTTTTTGGGTTTTTTTGTTCTTGTTTTGTTTTTTTTTTTTAGTCTCATGTTCTTAAAAAGACTGCTATGACCACACAGCAAACCTGAGGCAGCACAGCAGGGTTTTGTAGTTCTCAGGAATTACAGGTCATAACAAGGCTCTCAGACTTCACTCCCCTCCCAGGCTGGTGTGTGAGGGCAGGAAGGCCAGGGAGTGGGGCTCAGCTGTGAGGTTGGTGGCTGCTCGGGCAGGAACCAAGCAGAGAGAACAGAACCCGAGGAAGTGCTTTTCACAAACCAAGGCTGCAAGCCGAGCAGCACTGGTGCGGGGCGCTCGGGTAGAGAGGTGATTATCACACCATCCTCACCTGGAGAAAGACAATTCTGGCAACATGGCTTCTAATAGGCGAGAAGGAATCCAGGGTCACGAGTAGCCTGCTGCCTGTTCTACCCTGTGTGCCCATCTGATGTGCCCCTTCTCGAGCCTCAGAAGCTCTAACAAGCTCCATGTGTTTCTGTTCATGGCTGTTCCTCCACGCGTCTCGCACTGCTCACACCTGTGCTCAGAAAGAGCCCTCTTCTTATGGCCACGTCTCTCATACAGAGGCCAGGGGTCGTGTCTCAAACCTGACAGGTGGAAATGGAACTTGAACTGAGATGGGATCATTGTGGTGGCTCTCCGCGCGTGGTCCAAATCTATCCTGCTCTGAATGAACTCTTGGGAGACACAGCACAGAGGACCCCCCCTCCTGCCATCCCAGCAGCCACTGGCACCCTGCCATTATCACTGGACTGTGTCCCTCTCAGTCCTTCTCTTCTGGCTCTGTTAGCAAGTGCAGAGAACCATGATGGTTTCTTTATCTCCCCTCAACCAAGTGGTCCTCCAGTGTCATCACCAAGAAATTTTTCTCCTTTATCCATCATGAAATTCAGCATGAACAGATTCAAATCTCTAGCTTTGAATTCCAAATTAGAGCTTTGAAAGCTCTGATTTTTCATTTTAAAAGCCAGGCATTTGTGAGAAAGAATGTTGGGAGGGAATTGGTTGATGGGGGTGGATTTCAAGCTTCAATACCAAGAGTGAGACTGAGAGACTCTACGTGTAACATTAAGCCAGAGAATGGGAAAGGATGTGTGCTGATTTAAGAGCCAGGTTGCTACCACACAAAGGGGAGATTATGGGCTGGGAAAAGGAGCTTGGAAAGAGGAGGAGGGTTTCCATATTGGCCCAGGCACTTGGACCACCATTTTGTCTCAGGTGGTATCTTTGTATGAATTAGAAAAAAGTGCTCATTCCTCAAGACACAGGACTTTTATTTTCCAGAAAATTGTCATAATCCATGTACAAATCAATGATGTCTCTGATGTGAATAGGGCTCCCTTAAACGTGACACCATTGTGCAGTGCATAACCATTTCATAAAGGCCGAGGGGGCACACACCGTCCCTGCTTTTTTCCATGGTAAACACTGTAGGGATGAGCTGTAGAAATTCTTCAGTATGTTGGGAATCTGAGACCGGAGTCAGAGCTGTGCCCTTCTTGCCATCAGCTTTGGAAGGAGGCAAGCTCCGCATTCCCTTCACTAGAATAAAGTGGCAGCCCGCCACCTGAAGCCCAGCGAGGTCTCAGATAAACCCCACTTCCCCACCTCAGTTCCTGGGGCCACCGGGAAACCCAGAGGGGCACTGAAGGCAAAGCTACGAAGGGGTAACTGTGTTCCAGGCAAGCTGACTCCGAGCTGAGGCCACAGATTAACCAGTAGGGACCTGGAGGAGGTTGCTGACTCTCAGAATAGCAAGTCCAAAAAAGAGCCGTGGTTGGGACCAAATCCGGAGAGGGAGAGACTGAATTTCTGGGGAACTTGCCATGTATGGCTTGTGCCTAAGAGAACAGACGATGAGCCACAAAAATGCAGATGCCCACAGAGAAACGAGATGGCCCAGAAGCCTTCCCCAGATGCCAGGATGGTGGATAAGCCGCTTGAGGGAAAACAGGGAGAAGGGGAGGAGCGGAGGAAGGAGGACTCAGACAGGGACTGAGTTACCTTGAATTGGTAAGATTACCTTTCCCCTATTCATTTTGTTCTCAAGACTGCTCTATATATTTTTTGACCCCTTGAATTTTATAACTATATGAGTGTCATGGCTGCCACAAACAAAACATTCATTATGTATTTCTCAGCTGTCTCCTTCTCCCCATTTCTCATCCCTCAGTCAGCTGCAAGCTAGGCAGTCAAACTTCATAGCACCCAGAGGAACATTTAACCTTGTAAATCTTCAGGCTTTTGCTTCTTACCTGGGGGACTTTCCCCCATTTCTTTTAACCCATCTGTTCTCATAGAGTAACTAGTGGTACAGTTCCTAGAAAAACTTAACCACACATCGTTGTTGAGAAAATTGGAATATGAGGATTAGTAACCAAGCTGTGTTCCCAATCTTCCAGAAACAAAAGAGGACCTGCTCCCAGCCACAGGTGTCCCACATGACAGTGAGGAAGCAGCAGGTATGCGAGGGAGGGCTTCTGCATCATGGCGGTCTCGGGGGCTTCACCCTGAGATAATCATGGAAGGACCAAGTTCTTCCTCCTTGAATGCCCTCTCCCGCTGTGACAGTGGTTGGGTAAAGCACACAGTCTCCAGTGTGTACTCTTTAACTTGAGAAATAAAAGAGGAAATGCTCCATTTTACAGGCTTATATTTAATCTTAACAACTGCAAGATTTAGATTCTTTCTGAAAATGAGTAGTTTAACTCCCTGCTCTACCCAGGCAGTGGTTCTAACACAATCCAGGACCTTGTGTATCACCTTTCTTCCCTCATAATCCAGTACTGGCATTCTAATACTCTGTGTTAATTATTTCATAATAATAAATGCTAACATTTATTGAGCATTTACTTACGTTGGGAACTAGTCTAATGACGCTACATAAATTAGCACATTTAATTCTTGCAACAATATGAGATAGCTACCATTATTAGTTTCATTTTATAGATGGGACAACTGAGGCACAGGCAAGTTAAATAAGGTCACACAGCTAGTAAGTGGTTTAGAGCCCATCTCTCAACCATGCTAGTTTCGTATTTCAGCTTGGTCTTTAATAAACCTTAAAACTCCTTGAAACGAGGAGGTGTCTTCTATCCCTACCACCTATCATCATGAGCAGAGGGTAGGCAACAAATAAAAGATTGTTAAACTTAGCTTTCAGAAATACTATGGGAATAATATGGGAATTCCTCTGTCACCTCTCCTCTTTGTAGATTTAACACAAACCCCCTCATTTTATAACAGATTTGACAAAAGAATCTCACTACAGATCTCTTCATTCGGATTCCGGGTGGACTAGGTCTCCAGGAAAACTGGTCTAGATATTATACCTGTGGTTTGAACCAAAGCTTTGATTTAACCTCTCTGGAACATATTCATACTGCATTTTGATTTATTGGTTTTTTTTTTCTTTAACAAGACTTAAAGTCTGCTTTCAAAACAAGTATCTCATAGGAATAATTCCTGCCATATGTGATATACATTCATTCCTAAAAAGCTGGATGATAAATGGACTCAAATTTCAACTGCACTTGGGAAGTTTGTTTCTTACAGATATTCTATATTAAATATTTTATAAAAGAAAAAAATCTCGTATTTGTTTCTTTTGCAAACCTATACGTCATGCCTGTGTCAACTCAGAAGAAATGCCGATGTTCCCAATCTGTCATCCTAGCGATAGTAGTAATGTAACTAGGTGGCCTTTTCTAACCTTGTAACGTCTGTAAGATCTTTGGCTGAGAGAAGACCTCCTCAGACTGATGATCAGAGACGACCTGCAGTTTCTTCTATGAGTCTCTTCCTGGGGTCCCTATCAGAATACAGCCAGCATCACTCTCAAGTTCCTGGGGGAGTCATGGAAATGAAGAGATTCACCCCGGGAAGGATTCACCCCTGCTTCACTTCCTCTGCCCCCCTTTCCACAGCTGACCCACTGAGAGCCTTCCCCTGTAAGCTCTGAAAGTGTCCAGATCTGCATTAATCAGAGCATTAGCTGCAACACTTCGCCGTCACTGGGGCGTGGGGCTGAGTCTCGCTCGAGATCCAGCACCCTCGCTACCGCCGCAGGGCTCTCGGGGACCATCTTTACGTCCACCGCACCCCATGCTTGCTGACTCCCGAAAGGATCTAGTGTGCTGGGGGAACTTGGGGTGTGGGTATCTCCCACGTGGACACGCAGCCTACCTCCCAGCCAGCCTGACAGGGCCTAAAGAGGGGCCCAGTGCCTCACTTGCCCTAAATAGCCCTTTCCTTGCCAGGCCAAGACGCGGACAGGAGCTGAAGATAAAGACTAGACTCTCAGCCTGCGAATGTTAGATGAACAGCTGCCTCTGCTGGCGGCCAGGGGATCTCGCAGTCAAAGGTTTTACTTGAGGGTTTGGCACCAAAGGTATATGTGGACACCTGCAGTCCTCTGTCCCCATATTTCCAACAAGCTCCTTGAAGAGACGGCAGATTGCCTCCGGACAAAGGCTGTCTATACCAGGGGCTTCTGATCTAATACTACTACCTGATCTTCACTCATGATTCTACGTTCCCACCATTCTGGAAAATTTATTATTTATGTCATAAATATAATTCATCTTTTGGGTTACAAGTTGTAGCCTCTGGCTTCTAAAAGTTAAGTTGTACCCTCTGGCTTCTAAAAGTTCTAGTTAAATGCTTCTAAATAGTATAGAATGTTGGATAGCTAAAAGTAGCTCGTGTCTTACGCTAGAATTATTTTTTTAATTGCATTCGTCTAACTGGATTGATATTCTCAGTTGCTGCTGCTGTTGTTGTTGTTGTTGTTGTTGTTGTTGTTGTTGTTAAGAGTGAAAAGTAAAGGGAGAGATCCCGAGAGCTGAGGCCAATGGGTACTTGCCTATATTTCTGCCGACTGATTCCAGTCGGGAGAGATGTTCCGCAGCAGCAGCTTGAGGTGATGGTTTAGTTTTTAGTTAGAAACTAAAAATATCTCCGATGGTTCCATTGATCTCCTCATGCCATCCTCAGACCATTCTTTACCTCTTAATAACACTTTTTTTCTCCTTTCTTAGGAAGAATTGATTTTTTTCAGTTTAGTCCTTACGACTCACAGAAGAAAGAATATGAAGATTTTGGCCTTTAGAAGATGAAAGATTATGAAGAGAGTATGGAATTAAAACGGATACTTATTCTTAATATGATATCCTTTCTGAAAAATCAATACGGCAGAACAATAAAAGAGCACACCCCCTGAAGTTTCAGCAAATATATATCTACCAAACATAAATCAGAGAGAAAATATTTAAGTTAACTTTATTCAAACTGAAGAAAAAAAACCAACAACAACAACAGTAAAGTTCTCTCTGAGAGACAAAAAGAAGCATGAAGCCACAGCTGTTTTGGTGGTAGCTTTCTAGTCTTCCTGAGTAGGAGGAGGAGGAGGAGGAGTGGGAGGAGCAGGACGTGGCGATGGAAGAGGAGGAGCGGTGGCAGCGGTAGCCATTGGCATTGGAGTACTTACTGTATGCCTGGACACGCGCAAGGTCTTTCCATGCTTTATTTAATTCAACCCTTAAGGAAATTTCTGGGAGATAAATAATAATTATTACTATTATTCCTACTTTGTAAGAAAACTAAGACTTCAAAAAATAGAAGGGACTTGCCTAATGTCACAGAAGAAGCAGTAGGGCAAGGTTTGAACCTAGGCATTGACCTAACCACCTGGACTCAGGATTTTAGTGTTGAAGCAGTCTCTGAATGGTCTCTAATCCAATCCCTCATCTTACAGATTTAGGGGCCAAGGCCTAGAGTGTAAATGATCCAGGTTTGCATGGCGAGTTAGGGGAAGAAAGAGCCCTGCCGGAAGTCAAGTGATCGATCCCCTTTCTAGACGGATATCCCTTAGACAGCACAGCACCAACTTAACAGCAGCTTCCTTGTGCTCCAATTCTTAGTGTAACAGGAGAGGTGCCACTGTGTATAACACCATCACCCACACTACACACGTTCATTAGGAAGCAGCGTTGGAGAGACCAAGCAGCCAGGGAGCGCTGGATTCTTCCTTCCACCCACCCTCTCAGGTGATGCCTGCGGGCTACGGAGACAGAACTAGCATGCAAGGCTGCTGGGACAATGGAGACTCCAGAAAACAGGTGAGATAAACTGAGGATAGGCATTTGAGTGGCTGAAGGAACTGCCATCAGGAAAAGCTGAGAAGCTAAGAGGCCAAAACAATCCAGAGGATTCCAGTGCTGCAGAGTGTATAGGAATCATCCAGAAATCAAACCCTGAAAACAAAGAACTGCAGGTAGAACAGCCCTTTGGGAGAAGAAGGAAAGCTAACAAGTACCAGGTCTAATTGGAGGATGAACGCCCTGATCTCTCTGTAAATAGGCCATGTTTTCCTGTCGTTTTGTTATGAAACTTTTCAGAAAAGCTGAAATAATTGTACACCATACACCTGCATCCTCCCGCCTAAATCTGACAATGAGCCTTTTAACTGCATTTGCGTCATAGCATACCGATCGTCTCTCCGTCCCTCTACCCATTCATCAATCTTAGTTTTGATGCATGTCAGAATTGCAGACATTCATATACTTCGCAATTAAACACATCAGCCTGCATACCATCAACTAGAGGTCAATATGTGTTGGTAGTTCCTTTTTGGTATAAAGCTTACATACAGTGAAATGCACAAATTTGAGTTCACTTGTTGTATATTGAAAAATGCACACACCTGTCTAACCCAAACCCCTAGCAGGGTCTAGAACACTATCATCATCCCAGAGAGCGCCCTCAGGCTGCCCTCCAGCCAATACCTAGCCCCTGCACCAGAAGCAACCACTGTTCTGATTTCTTTCACCGTAGATCAGTTTTGCCTATTCTAAAACTTTTCAAAGTGGAATCATGCTTGATGTGTTCTTTCGTGTAAAGCTTCTCTTTCTCAGTATAGTGTTTCTGAGATTCACGCGTGTCTTCATGAGTACTAGACGTCCATTCCTTTTTGCTGCTGAGTAGTATCCCATTGTATGTTGTATGTTAGATGCCACGGGTTGTCCATCCTCCTCTTGAGAACGTCTCAGATATTTCCAGTATTGAGCTATTATGATAAAGCTGATATGAACATACTTGTACAAGTCTTTGGGTAGACATATTCACTTCTCTTAGGTAACGACCTAGAAGTAAAATTTCTGGGTCACTGGGTAGACGTAATGTTTAATTTTATGAGAAACTGCCAGACTTTTCTCCAAAGTCATTCTCCCAGTTTGCACCTCCGGCAACAATGAATGTAAGAGAGTTCTGGTGGCTCCATCTGCCCACCAACCTTTGGTGTTATCAGTTTTTATAGTTTTCGCTCTTCTGGCGACCAAAATGTGTTCATATAATTTCTTTTTTTTTTTTTTTTGGTTTGTTTGTTTATTGGGTGTTTTTTAGTTTTTATTCAAATTCTAGCTAGTTCACATACAGCATAATGTTAGTTTCAGGTGTACAATTTAGTGATTCAACACTTTCATACAACACCCGGAGCTCATCACGACAAGTAGTCTCATAATTTCCCATCCATTTTCCTCCCCCATAACTTAGAGAAGGGAACTGATAATTCCTCTGTCTTCACCTGAACACTCATAACAGCATTCACTGGGCACTTACTATGTGCCAGATGCTTGCTAAGCACACGACCCCATTGTATAGGATTTCCTTTATTATTATTATTTTGTTCATGAAACTATCGAGACTTAGCAACTCTGTCAAGGCCACACATTGAGAGTCAATGGTACCAGCTGTACACGCCTGACTCTAAAGCCCACGGTTTTAACGTGCTCCGCTAGACCACATCCCCAGGCTAGTGCTAGAACAGAAAACGATTTCTCATTCAGAGCTATTGTCTCTCTGTTCTTCTGCATAACTAAGTCTCCTCCCATGAAGCATACGAGCCCTCTTCGGTTAGTATGTGAAATAACTGGAGCCAATTCTAAACTTAGCGGGAGTCCACAGAGCCATGGCTAACCCACCTGAATGCCCATGAGAAATCTGGCCAATTCCGGGGGCCACTGTGCCATTCATCCTTCCAGTCAGCCAGGTACCTCCTTCTGGGCACCCCCAGGGCGCCTGATGCTGTGCTAGACTCAGGATTGCAGAAGAACGTGTTTCATGGAACCTAAAATGCCAGTCTTTTATGTACTACAACAAACTAAATAACACTGCTCTCCTACCATTTGGAATTTTTATTTTATACTTATTGAAAGAATTATTTTTATCCTTAGAGACAGGTGTCCAGAAACCTGTGCTCACCTGATCTTGATCTTTTCTAGCACCTTTGCAATGATGGAATAATTTCGAGACAGGTCAAGGAACACCTGGGTTTTACTAGCCTTTTCTAACCACTTTGACTTAGCTCATACTTTAATTTTCTCTCTCAATAAAATCACAAGTTGCTGGAACTTAAGGAAGTTCTACTCAAAGGTAGCAGGAAGTTTCTGATAAATTCATGTTTGATGCCTTAACGACAGACTTGCACCAGGCCTGACGGAGCCCAGCAGCTTCTCCCGTTGCCTTAAAATTCCATCACCTAGTCCAGGGGTCACAAATTCTTTTGCCTTCAGGGGTTTTGCTTGCTTTTTGTACATATCAAAAGAAGAAACATACCATAGCTTTGTCTGCTTGCTTCCTTAAGTATCTTTCTTAGGTACCTGAGAGCATTTGGTTTTACTTTGTGCAAAAGTATAGAATTGCAGCTATCCCTCTAACAATAAATACCTGATTCCCTACTATCAAATATATGTCCTATTGCTCTGTTCCTGTGCCTTTCTTTGTATGTAACTTTTCAATGCCGAATCATAGAGTAATGTGTTTGAAGAATTTTTTTCTTGACCAGTCAATTTATTGTCTTAGCCAAAAAAAAATCTCATGAAGACTTGAGATTGTACTGGTCAGTTTTAGGCCTGTTCCTGAGCCCTGAGGAAGCTGGCCACCTTCTGAGCAACCTGATCTTTCTTCCAGACAAGACATATTTTAAGACAATTCTATCTTTTCTTTTAAGCTCGTTAAGTTTCTTTTTATAGGCTGGATTCTCTCAAGTAACAGCATGAGCTTTCTAATATAGCTCTTCCATCAAGCCTGGACTTACACTTTTAAGTATCGAAATAATTATTTCTTATAAGCATCCAACCCATAACACATTGACCATGTACTCTGACGTGGGATTTATTGCCTTCTGAATTGTAAACCAGGGATCTTTGGGTGCTTGGTAAGGAGAGAAAACCCCCCGCATCCTCGGCCCCCTCAGAGTCCCAAAAACTGTTCCCAAAGGAGCCTAGCAAGGTGCATGTCTGCCAAGCACGTGCAGGCTGCAGGCTGACCATCAGCGCTTCCCACGGGCCCTCCTCCCCAGTCACATGCGCCTCACTCTGCCTTCACAGAACGTGTCCACACCGTGCATTCTGGCCTAGAAGCCAACCTCCACAAACCCTGCCAAGTGTGCGAGCAGAAGCCGCACAGACTACCCCATCGTCTCATGCAGGCGCAGGCGGCCTAGGAGAGTCAGCCTCCAGTTGACAAACTGTCTGCCTGCGTTCGGGCAAGGTGCACTGGCTCTTCGCCCGGATCACCCAGTGCTCTCGGCCCGCGAAGCACACTTTCCCCTCCTCCTGCTCCTAAATGTCACATCCTGTCTCTTGACAACTGTAACAAAGCCTGTCCTTGCATATCCGTGGCTTAATACAGCCCTGCGGGCTTTGCAATATGACAAAGGAAACGGTTTTTGGAGACAGTTTTAAATGTCTTTTGTTTACATTAAACTCAACGCATAGCATCAACAACGTAGATCACTTGATTGATGAGAGGACTGGCTGAAAAACGGCGGTCACGTGTGTGTGGAAGGCCAATGACGCTACATCACGCAGCCGCCAGTCAGGGGCTCAAATGTAAAACAAAAAAAACTCATCTAGAAATGGATGAACTATGGTGAGGAGCCACCCTGACTTAGCAAGCACCAGGGCTTATGTCCTCGGAGCCCACACACTCTCTGCAAAGAGTGGATGCAGCTGTCATTTCAGGGATCACTTTCACACACAAGTGACAATTATCTTTAAAATTCTCTCTTTGCAGGGCACCTGGGTGGCTCAATGGGTTAAGCATCTGCCTTTAGCTCAGGTCATGATCCCAGGGTCCTGGGATCGAGCCCCTGTGTCAGGCTCCCTGCTCAGCGGGGAGTCTGCTTCTCCCTCTCCCTCTGCTCCTCCCCCCTGTTTTCTCCTCTCTCTCTCTCTCTCTCTCTCTCTCATAAATAAGTGAAATATTTAAATATATAAATAAATAAAATTCTCTCTTTTCTGTAATACAGCTAAAATGGGAACAAAGTTAATATAGGTTGAAACTTAAAGAGTAATATGAATGTACATTGCTGACAATAACAGTGGGCCTTAGAGTTATGTTTATTCATCTAATGAGAAAGAGAATTTTTCTTAATTTAAGGGATGACTTAGAATGTGGTTTCTGGTCTCAGCCTAGAGAAGTATTGATGACTTGCATTTCTGCAAAAAAAAGGATGTAAAGCTCTAATCTGTAAGTAGGTATTTAAATGTGTTATCAATTACTCCAAGTTTCTAATAATTAAAGGAAAAACTCTTACCTAAAACAAGTAAAAGATTAGTCTTGAAAATAGAAGTACACACAGTAAGCCGAACTGATGAATTGAAGGTTTCAGTTTGTCTTTTCCAACCATCAACATTAGCCTTCTTTCTGTCTTTAACCATAATATGTAATGTAGCTGGACTTCTAATGCCCGATTATATTGTAAGCATTTTGCTTTTATTAACTTACATTTTCCGAGAACACAGAGCTAAATGAGTCCCACGGATTCCATTTTATTCATCACCAAGAAGTCAGCATCAAAAGATAAAATTAGTGTCTGTGGCCAAAACTATTAGATGTCAGATCCATGTCCCAGTTCTAACTACACTCTTTCCATTTCCAACTCAATTCCCTTCATTCATTTCTATTAACTTGTTCAATCAAAACGAACCAAGTTTCTTTGATGGGGGCCCCAGAACAGTGACAGCTCAAAAGCAAACCATTTCTCCTCTTTTAGTTCCTTTATCACCTTTTCAACTTACACAAGATCAGAGCACTAAAAGAAAAAATTTTAAAGGGAGCATGACATTTGTTAACAGTTTGATTATTCTAAAGTATTTGCATCAGCCGGAAGATCAGTTCTTTCGTAATGGATTTTCTCAAGTTACATATCTACTTCTTCCTCTGGTTTCTTGATTTTACATATATGGTATAATGCTGATGCGGGCAGCTCCTGGAAATAGTGATACTCAAGAGGATAATCACCCAATTACTTAGAGATATTTCCTGAGCAATTAATCAAGAGATATAATTTTTGACGTTCTAGTGAATTTAATGCACTGTAGTACATTCTAAATAGTCAGCAAATATCTAAATTATGAAGCATTAATAGGAACTTTTCTGAGGGCTGTGAACTTGAAGTCTTAGCCTTACTGTTCTTTCTGAAACTCAGTCCACCTTTATTAAATTCAGAACTTCCACTGACTTAAAAAACGGAACCAAGTAATAGCCAAAGTGCTTTCAGAAGATCCGCATTAGGCCATTGTGTTTGATTTATTCTGCACAATGATAAATAATCATATGTCATAGAATAGTGAAAAGTTGGGTAAGTAGAACAATAGCAAGGGCTTTTAAGTGTTGCTCTACCCTAAGAAACTTGGGTTTGCATATATCATTTTCAGGTTTCTGCTAACACTACAAGCAAAAGCCTACAAAGGAGAATTAATTATATTATGTGCATGAAATCTGATGTCTACAAAGCACTTTACAGTATTTGAGTGAAAGGAAAGTATAAGAGAAAATCATTAAAGCAATCAAATAAATTGCTAACTTCATGTCTCTTTTAGTTAGAAACAATTAACGCTGTTAAACAGTGGCATAGAAGTAAAATTGCAAATATAAGGTTTATAATTTAGGGAATATTTTTCATTCAGCTCAAAAGGGATAAACTGATCATTAAGCCTCGCCACCAAAGTTAAGACTTTAATTTTTTATTTATTTATTTTTTTTGTTTTTTGTTTTTTTGGTTTCTTTCACAAACAAGCAATGAAACTGTAAAGGGCAGTTCCACCAAGCAGCCAAGCCCTGGGCTGTTTAAAAATGAAACTGAAATCTGATTTAAGTCAAAGGGGAGGTACTTTGAACAGAGCACCCAAGTTTGGGGCTACAGTGAGCTGGGGTCTCACTCTTGCTTGCATTAGTTTCCGCTGCTACTCTCTCACAAATTTCGTGGATTAAAATGACACAAATTTATTATCTTACCTTTCTGGAGGTAAGAAGTCTCAGTAATCTAAAAATCAAGGCTGCGTTCCTTCTGGAGGCTCTAGAGGAGAATCCATGTCCTTCTTTGTCCACCTGCTGGAGGCTCCCCACATGTTTGGGTGCATTAGTCCAACCTCTGCTTCTGCCGTCACATCTTGCTTTCCTGCCTCCTCTTTCACTTATAAGGACCCCTATGATTACACTGGGCACACCTGGAGACTCCAAAATAATCTCGCCATTTCAAAATCCTTGACTTGGGGGCGCCTGGGTGGCGCAATTAGGCATGGGACTCTTGGTTTTGGCTCAGGTGGTGATCTCAGGGTCCTGACATCTAGCCCCACGTCAGGCTCCATGCTGAGCACCGAGTCTCTCCCTCTCCCTTCCCACCAACACTTGTGCGCATGCGCTCTCCCTTCCCACCAACACTTGTGCGCATGCTCGCGCTCTCTCTCGCTCTCTCAACTACATAAGTCTTTTTTAAAAATAAAGTCAAATCCTTAATCACATTCCTTTTGCCCTACCCTTTTTGCCATGTAAAGTCACGTGCGTGAATTTGGGGGACTAGGCAAGGCCGGCTTGCCTGGGGGGAGGGGTGTCATTATCCTGCGGACCCCACCTGAAGAGCACTTGCTGCCCAGCAGCTGGGTGAGCCCGAAGGGGCAGCCCCATCGGGAAATCTGTGCTCCGGGACCATGTCGGAGCAAGGATGCCTTCATGTTTTCCACTGACCAAATGATACGGGCAATGTGAGCAACAGAGGAAGGGTATTCAGACAGTGAGAGGCGCAGCCATGCCTCAGAGGAGAGAAATCAAGTGAACCCGCCTCTCAGTGCAACTAGGGAAGAAGCCAGCAATGAGCTGGAGCAGTGCTCGCACTCTGAGAACCGGTGCGGGTCCTCCGCCTGCTTGTTACTGCGCTACAATGTTGAAAAAGTACAGAAATCGAAAGCAAGCTTTTAGAAAATTGTCTAGCAGTTTGACAGAGTAACTTAATGTCCGTCGAATGTGGTCATTTAAAATGTGCGTTTATATTTTCTATGTCTTTCTTTCATTTTGGGTATGTCTTTAATTTTATTTTACTAGCAATTCGTTTTTATTGTATATTTTCAAAACCATCCGTCCTCAGCAGATTGGAAAAAACTGGAAATTATCGTTCCCTTTCTCTTTCTTTCACACACCCAAAAATTCTGATTCTTCACCACGGGTGGCTTTTCAAGAAGCCCTGTGTGAGGGGAGAGAGTGCATGACTCACAGAAGGGAATTCTAGCTGAGAAGCCCCTAGAAACATCCAAGGAGCTAGAATCAACTGTGAACACCTGCCAACACCTACCAGGCCCAGGAAATTCCACACCAACTCACGACACTCTCAACTCATTAGGAACTTTCCTGGCCCCCTTCCTCTCCCCACTCCCCATGTTCCAACCCCAGAGGTTGGGCTAGCTGGGAGAGAGGGGGTAGGAGCACTAAGCCTGGAAAGGGGGAAGAAGCCTGCCACACCCTCTTCCTCCACCACACTCTTGGGGAAGGGGCTAGGGGAGGGCTCAACTTTAAATCAAGCTTAGACTACTGAATATCACAAGGGTCTAGATACCTCAATTACTGAATTGAGAATGTACTTTGTGGTTTAAAATGAATATAGGACTGTTTTCATTGTATAACAGTGAACAGAAAATTCATGATGACTGCCCAAATTCTTATCCAAGGTCAGAACTAAGAACAAGCCCCACAGAACCATTGTAAAGGGAGAGCTGACAATAATAGAAGTCACTTTATGGTTTTGTCCCTCAAGTCATAACTGTTCAACCTAATAATTATGTAGTTCTTAGATGCAAGACAAGTCTTAATATAGAGTCACCACTGTAATGATTAAAGGCAGGGTTTCTCAACCTCAGCAATATTGCCTATTGGGCTGGATAACTTTTCTGTTGGGAGGTGGAGGGAAGTCCTGTGCATTATGGGATGTTTAGCGGCGTCCCTCACCTTTAACCCCCAGCACTCCCTCCCCAAGTTGTGACAACCAAAAATGTCACCGCTAAATGTCTGCTGGGTGGGCAAAATTGCCCCAGTTGAGACCCACTGATGTAAGGAAGCAAGAAGATTTTTTCCTTCCCCCATCCAATAATTACCTTTCTACCAAGATCCAGAGCATCTGAAATTCCATCCTTTGACACACTTATTGCCCATTCCAGGCATATTCTTTTAAATCCAAAGTCCTCTGAGAAAGGACATCTAACTGTTATCTGTTAGATGACATGTGAATGGGGTCATCAGATTTTGCTCTTTCACAGAATTGCCTATTTTTAATATTCTGGTTGTCTGACGTCAAGATGAGATGAGTAAGGCACAAAGGTTCTGGGAAAACCTGTTGGTTCCTCCCATTTCCAAATCATCTCTTCTCCCCACCTTCTCCCCACCCCTACTACCAACTCTCTCTTTCAGGATCTTCACCTCACCTATATTTTGGCAATAAATTTTTACTATGTCCTCCAGCACCAGTTACACATCCCTCAAACTTATCCTTCACATTGTCCTTGGAATGACGTTTCTAATCATGCCAGGTCCCTACTGGTAAGTCTTTAAATACCTGCCATCACCCAGAGGAAAAAGTCCAAGCAATGTAACAAGGCATACGCCCTAATTCCATCCAGAGTGCATAATTTCTGTCCCCCAAGCCTTTGTGCCCTTGCTGTTGCCTTTCTCTTTTTCTTTCACCATCCCTTTGTTCACTGGGAAACTCCCATTTAACCCTTCTGGTTCAATTCAAGCACTTCCGTCCTTGAAAACAAACCCTTCTCTGATTCCCTCAGCAATATTTAAGTGCTCTTTTTTTCATGGTCCCAGATAATAGTAAACATATCTTTAGTGTAGCAGTTACCTCGTTGTGTTTAATAATTTTCTTACTGGATTTTTTTTTCTCTACTAGACCATGAGCTCATTAAAGGTAAAAACAGTGGTCTGGTTGTTTTCCTGAAGAAGCTCATGGCATGGTTTACAGATCCCCCTGTGTCTGGCCCTCTGCATTCCTCCCCAGTCTTATCTGGTCACACTGTCCATCTTGCTTCCAACTCCCACACCACACAGACCTTCATTCAGTTCTAATCCACCATGTTCTCTCTCCATGTCCAACCTCCCCAGATGGCCTTCTTTCCTGTTTGCAGTGTCCTTGCTCTTTTCCTCCCTTGAATGCTGTCCCTGAAAACTCTGCTCATTGTCCCCTTCTCAGCTAAATGTTACTTCTTCCAAAAACTTAACCTTAACTTCCAGACCAAGGGAGGCCCCTCCCTGTTTCATTCTTCCAAGACATTCTGTGCTTCTTTCTGCACCTATTACAACTTCTTTAGTGTGACTCTCACACCACCACACTTGGGTATAAAAGAAGTGCTATTACTTTCATTTCTAAGTAAAATTGAATTTGATTCTGAACTTGCCACTCAGGAGGGGGGGATTATGTTTTGGCAAGGCTGTTGGAGTCCTCTGGAGTGCTTAAGACTCAGAGTAAGGGCATCTAGACTTTAACCCATTGAGGCCTATGCTCACTTCTGAGATACTCACTGTCCAGCTTGTGGTTCATTCAGACAGAGGCTCCCATGCTTCATGCCAAGCTTTAGGGCTGCATCAGGCTGAATGCCATGGCAACAAGGGTTCTGTCGCCCTAGTGGCACTCTGTGGCCACTTTCCTCTGAGGTCCCAAGACTTCCCCAATGTGCCATTGCTCCCAGGATTGGAACTTTCACTTCTAGCCCTCCAAGCACCGATCTGATCCCTAATATTTGCAGGGGCCAGGCAAGAATACAATGCAGACTTAGGGCAACAAACTATTAAATGAGTTCTATTGTTCTATGCTAACACATATATCTTCATAATTTCCTAGGAGGCCACATTTAAGTTAAGAATTCTTGGATTCCTCAGAGTCCCACACTGGAGCATGGGGGCCTAGTCATAACTGGTCCCTGTCTTACACCCCCAGGTGCATCCCACACTGTGAGGGGCCTCACATGCACCTGTGTGCACTCTCCAGCCTGCAGAACCAAGCTGTGTCCACACCCTTGCAAATGTCACCCTTCGGCTGCTTTTTGGGCCTACAAGGGTTTAACTGATGGCACAAAAGGATGGACCTGAAGAGGTTCCAGAAGGTGAGGCTGTGTGGATTGAGACTTTTGGGTTATGGCACCCAGAATGTAGTCTACAGCAGGACTCAGGGTCCAGGTGGGCATATACCCTCGGCTTCCTCAGACTCTTTGTCCTGGCAAAGTGAAGAGTAACTGAACAAGGGTCCGAGGAGGGCCATGTAAAGCATGGGGCCCAAAGCAGAGGCTTCTCTTACCTGGATCTGAGGGCAATCTTGAGATCAGACCCTCAGGCCCAGCTGAGACTAACTCCATGGTACACAATAATAAAATAAACCTGTTCTATATGCTAACTCAGTTGAGAGTTATACTAGATATACTAATCAAATTATTACTGCTGTGTGGAAGCCAAGAGAAAGGGCCATCAAAATATTGCTAAGCTAATAAATAAAATCAATATTTCCTGAGGTTTTATTTTAAAATATTAACAGTTCTATGGGGGGGAAAAAGGATTCCATAATAAAGTGTTTGAAATATTTTTAAAGCAAATCTTTTTCTTTAATGTTGAACTTCTTGGAAACTTCAATATAAGAATTTGGTCTGTAAACCTCCAGATAGGCCAATAAAGTAGACGGTATTCCCCAAATTTTTCTGGGTGCACATGCCTGCACACACATGCATGATATTTCTTTTAGCACAAGAATTCTGAAAATGCTATCAATCAAATAAAACAAAATCCTGTATCAGTCAGAGTTCTTGAGTGCAAGTGACAGACACTACTCATTCTAGTTTAACAAACAAAAAAATTACATGGAAGATTACCAGGAGAGTCTTCAAGAACCAGGCTGGAAAAGCAAGCAGTCTGAGCAGTAGAAACCACAGCAGGAAGACCCCAGTCCTTGTACTGCTGACAGTGAAATAAATTAATTCCCAATCATCTCCACTTCCTATTTCATAGGGAAATTCTCACAAATAATAAATGATGCACAAAACCAAGACACAAAAGAATATGATCCTAATTCTATCAAAAAGAAAGAAAGAGCAATGTACAGGAACAGTCCTAGAAGAAAATATAACAAAATGTTAACAGTGGTTTTTTTTTTCTGAGTGATAGAGTTACAGATCATTTTATTTTATTTATGTACATAAATCACATTGGTAATTATAAAAATAAATGTTTTTAAAATTACTTTTTCCAAGTCTAATAGAAAATTCTGCTTAATGCCAAAATTTTGTGACAAAGTCCATGTTCACTGTTTTCAAATCCTTCCTGCGTTCATAAACGTTGATAATGAGTTTTTCTAATTATTAGATGATCATTTGAGTTCCATATTATCTGAGGATTTTGGAAGCAATAAACATTTTTAAAGCTCTTTCTTGCCTTTTACATGAACTACTAGGACGTTATATAGAAATCACAATTTCAGTAAATTATTGGTATTAGTATGTGAAATCCCTGTTGTCAGTAATTAGTATAGACATCACTGGTTGATGTTTTTGGGAGGATCTTGTAAGAAGAAACTTTAGGTAATGCTTACATATAACTTCAGATAAGACCACTTCACAGATACCTTCACTTTTTCCAAACAAAGTTAGCTCTTTATTAAAATAGCAACATAAATATTAATAAATTTATTCTTTATTAAAAGGAAATCAGGATTCACAAAAACAAAACCTCACAACACTATCCTAAGTAACACCAATCAAAAATGAAATAAAAACAGCAATTGTAATCCATTGTTTTAAAATAGCAACAATTAAAAGACTACATACCAAAACTTTTGAGATGCAGTCAAAGCTGTTCTCACAGGTAAGTTTATAGCCTTATGTGTCCTATTAGTAAATAAGAAAGAAATAAAAATAAATGAACTAAGTCATCGATTACTAAGAAACATTCAGAAAACAAAATAAACTTAAGAAAAGAGTAGAGAAGGAATTAATAGAGTAAAAGTTATATTCGTGATGTAAAAAATAGACAAAATAGAATTTATGAAATAGCTAAGTGTTATTCTTTTAAAAGACTGGCAAGTCTAATAAAAGAAAGAAAAATGCAACCAAAAAATTAGAAATGAGAAAGGAGCTATAACTATAGAGAAAAATATTTTTAATTATAAGATAATTATATGTAAAAGTCTGCTAATACATTTTTAAATTCTATGAAAATGCATGATTTTCTTTTAAAATATTTCTTTTAAATTGATACCCAGGAAATAGTAGTTAACCTGTCTAGGCCAAAGTCATGGAAGAAAACTTTAATGTTTTCAGAAATTAAACCCCCACTCGCCTACCCTGAAAAAAACCTTGGAATCTAAACAGTGCTATGAGTGGGTTCCTCCAAATCCTCAAAGAATACACTATTCCTATACTCTATACTAATCTAGGGCATAGAACATGATTTTTTGAAGCTGACAAAAATAGAATTAAAAAATGTAAAACTACTATCCAATCTTATTGATGAATATAAATGCATTTTTCCTACATAAAAATGTAAGGAGCTGAATTCAACATTATTATATTACACTGAAAGAGGAAAAGACCCACCATAATGAAACAGGATGTATCTCATGCAGAAATAATCCAACATTGAGAAATCTATTAATATGATTTATTGTAATTTAGGTCAAGGAAGCAAAACCATATAATGATCTCTAGTTTCCCAGATATGTTTAATATAATTCAACAACTTCCAATAAAATGCTTAGTATATGTGAACCAGGAAACCACTTCCTTAACCAGATAAAGATTTCTATTTCAGTCCAACAGCTAACATTAAAAGCTAGTGAAATACTAATGACATTCCCAAAAAGTCAGGAATAAGAGCAAAATTAATACCATCACTTATTTAACATATGAGGTATAAATATTGTAAAGGAAAAGAGAAAATTATCATTAATTACACTCCAAATGATTGTCTACTTAGAAGAGAATCAACTAGGAGGATTCATGGAGGAGTTCAGAAAATTTACCAAAAATCAATAGCTTGAGCCTACAAGGAGTAACCAGTTATAAAACATAATGAGAAAATGATCCCGACAAAGATACGACAATATCTAATAATATAATTAACAAGAAATATGCAGGACCCACAAAATTACTGAGGAATATACAAGAAGCCTTCAATAACTTTGACATCTGACAAGTTCCTGAATGGGAAAATTAATATTACAAAGATGGCAACTCTCCTCCAATTAACTTATAACACTGAAGCAATTCTAAACAAAATGCCAATAGAAGTTCTTTTGGAATTTGACTGAAATATAACTAAAGCTTATCTGAAAGAATAAATGCGCAAATATAGCTGAAAATATTCTGGAAAAGAATAACAACGTTTGCCCCAGAGTAACATTTGCCCCATTAAAAAGTTAATCACATAATAAGGCAAATTATAAAATGATAGTAATTAAAACAGAATGGTTCAGGAATAGAGAAGGATAGCAACCAACCAACAAACAATAAATCCAGAAAGCACTCCAAGTATATGTAAAAATTTAATATTTGGTAAATGTGGTTTAAAACAGTGGAAGAGGGAGTTTTCAATAAATGATGATGCAACAACTAAATAAATATTTAGAGCCTTAATCACATCTATATCAAAAATAAATCCATTTGGAGTAAAGATTTAAATTTTAAAAAATTAAAAGAAAAGAAAACACAAACAAATATTTATATAACATTGAGATGGAGAAGAGTTTTTAAAACATATCATCAAAAGCAGAAATCATGAAAGAGATTTATCTAAATGGAAAATGTAATATTTCTATATATCAAAGACACCATGAATTAAATTTGTACATATATGACAAGGGGCAAAATGTCTGCAGCATATAGAACAAATGGTTGATGGTTTAATATATAAAGAGCTCTTATAAATCAATAAAAAGTGAACTCCCAAGAGAAAATTAGCAAATGTGTTTATTCATTCCTTCAACAGGTATTTATTGTGCATCTAATATGTGCCAAGTATTGTGCTAGGGGCTAGAAATATAATGTTAAAGAATCTAGACATCCAGACACAGTCTCTTCCTTCAGTCATTCCAGCATGAGAAACAGACACACATATACAAAGTAAATAAGCAAATAAAGTTATGAGTTGAGATAAAAGATTGAGTAATGAAGAAAACAAATAAAGAACTGAGATAGCAAATGGGAGAAGAGTGGTGAGGACTACTTTCAATCAATGCTCTGGGCAGGCCTTTCTCAAGATGTATTAAGCATTATATAAAGAATAGCCAAGGAGAGCAGCTTAAGCAGAGATAACATTTACTAAGCCCCTGAGGTACAGAGAAGATCTCAGCATGTTGAAGGAACCACTGTGGCTGCATCACAGTGAGCAGTAAAAAGGTGAGTGTGGATGGGGTTGGAGACAACAATAAGCATCAGATTGTACAGGACTGTATAAGCCACATAGGGGCGTTCGATTTTATCCTATGAGCAACAATTTACTCAATTCCATTTATAGTCATTGTTACCACTGTATCAAGAATGTACTGAAGTGGGTCACAGGTCAAGAGTAGAAGCGGAGGAAATAGGTAGGACTGGCTGTCACAGTAATCAAGTGAGAAAAAAATATTCATCAGGATTAAGTAATAGCATTGAAAATGGAAATAAGCAGACAGATTAAAGGTATATTTTGGAGATAAAACTGATAGATTATGCTGGTCTATTTCATATTAAAAAAAGAGGTCATCAAAAGAATCAAGGAAGACTCTTAGGTTTCTAGCTTGAGCAATTGGTAGGATGGTGGTGCTATTCACTGTAATAGAAAAAGGGGAAGCAAGTTTGGGATAAGAATGAGGAATTAGATTTGGGACATTTAAGTTTGAAAGATCTGACCCATCCAAATGAAGATATTAAGCAAGCAATTAGATCTATGAGTCTAGAACTTAAAGGTCAAGGTAGGAAACAAATTTGAAACCCTTTAGCATAAAGATGGTACTTAAATCCATGGAAATTGATAAGACTGTCATGGAGAAGAACATAAGGGGGAAAAAAGGGACCTGAATGGAGGTGAGAAACCTCAACTTCTCAAAGGTAGGCAGAAGGAGTATAACACTGATCAGTGGAGGAGGAGGAAGACCAGGAGAAAACAGTGTCTTGGATATGAAGAGAGAACATTTAAAGAAGCAGAGATTGGTCAAGGTGAGGACAGAAAAGTATCCTCTTGGATAGGATAATATGAAAGTGACTGGTGACATTAACAAGGAGACTTTCAGTGCTGGTGGTGGCAGGGGAGTCACATTGTGGACTGAAAAATAATTGGAAGATTAGAAAATGAAGACAATATATAACTCCATAGAGACATTTAGTTATGATGGAGAGCTGAGAAAGGGCTAACAGATGGGAAAGATGTGGTTTAGATGGGGGGACACTGGAACATGTCTGCATGCTAATGAGAATGATCCATTCAAGACAGAGATTGATGATGCAAAAGAGAGAAAGGGGAAAATCTAAGGAGAAGTGTCCTCAGAAAGGCGACAGAAGATGGGATCCAGAGCACAAGAGGAGGGGCTGGCCTTTGAAACTTCCTCCATAGTCACCAAAAGGAAGGAGATGGTAACCAAGGTAGCTGGGTTGGGGGGTGGGGACAAGGGAGTCTGATGGTGGGAAGATGAAGAAGTTTTTATGTAATATCTTCTTATTTTCCAAGGGAAATTTAAAGTAAACAGGCAGGAGGAGATCAGAAAAATATGAGGAGAGATGAAAAGGTTTATCAGTTTTAGTGAGAAACTGAGACTCCAGTAGGAACAATAGCACCAATTTGAGGTTGGAAATAACAAGTTGGAAGTGAAACTAATTGACTGCACTGTGATTTTCTGGAGGAAAACATTCAGTTGTCCCAATCAAGCCCATGGAAGGCAGATAGTAAAGCTGATCCAGAGTTGGGATTTTACCAGGCGAGTAAATTGGAAGAAACTGAGGTTCGAGACTGCTGAGAGCACTGTATTTCAAGGACGATGATTACAATGATGGATCATGGCATCTAGGCTAGACAAGAAAGGAAGTGAATCTAAAACAGGGGCTGACAGTGGGGAAAACGAGGTTAATGAATTAGCTGTCAGTAAAAAAGGGACCCAGAAAGATCGGAAGATGGTGACTGGAGTGGAATGTCTGATAAGATGTTAGCTCGGGTCCTTCTAGAAGGAGACACCAAGGCAGGGTTCAACTTTTCTATTGAGGGAACATCTGTGAAGGAAAAAGGTAAGGAAACAGGAGCAGGGAAGGGGAGGCCTTCGCACCATAATGCAAGTCTGACACTATGAAAAGACGGGGGTTGAGCAAGGAGAGCCTTAGACTGCATGCAGCACAGTTCTAAGAAAGTTTCAGCCAGGCTGCTGGGCCTTTGTCCCCACCGCAAAGATGCTCGTTAGAGGAGTCCGGCATGTCACATGAACGGGCCATCACTAATACCCACACTGTGCTCAGTTAGGGGCTGGGAGTAGCCCAGGAGAAGCATGGCTTCAGCGCAAACTGAGCGGATGGCCTGGGATGGCAATCTAGAACCATGGGGACAAGGACTGATTCCGAAGGGAAGAAATGGTCATTGGAGATGAAGTTACAAGGAGGAGACTGGATGTTGGAGTTCAAGTTCAACCACAGTTATGCATTACACACTCCAGATGGTGTTGATGACCCCGTAGTCACAGGGGATTTGTACACTAATTAAAACAATCTTCTGGCAGACGGGGGGGGGGGGGGGGGGGGGTGGACTAGCTTACTGATGATAAGGATTTGAGGTGAAGTAGACTAAAGCGGTAGCAGCTAGTCTTTGAAGAACTAATAATGAAAGAAACTGCCTAGGAAGTTGATAAATTACCAGAAGGAAAGGAGGATGCTACTGTCCAGTGGCAAGATTCTCAAAAAAGCCGGGGTTTGGGCAGGCAGGATGAAGAAGTAATGCTCCGAGAGCAGCAACGACTAGCAGGAGGCCATCCTCCCGACCCGCCGGCCCTAAGGCACACGGTCCTCGCGAGGGGCTGCGTGGGCAAGAGCTCTGGGGTGAACGAGGTCCGATTGCAGCGAGGGGCTGAAGGGAGGTGTGCGAACAGCAGAGCACCCGGGCAGTTCGCTGCGGTCGGTCGGAGCGGCCTTCCCAGAGCCCGGGAGGGGCTGGAGGGCGGGCGGGGAAGAAGGCGGGCCGCGGCGGGGAGCCTGAGGTACTCGGGCCAGGGGGAGCGCGGGCGTAGTCCCGCCGGCGGCCGGGCGGCGGCGCTCACGGCGGCGCGGGCTTCCCGAGGCCGCGGGCGGCGTGCTGGCGCTCCCGGGCGGCGCCGCCGCGGAGCTTGGCGCGGCAGCTGGCGGCGGCCTGGCGCGTGGTGACGGCGCCCGCGGGCGGGCAGCGGCTCCCCGGGGCGGCCGGGCGCAGGGCGGCGGCGCTGCGGGGCGACGGCTTCCCGAGGCTTCGGCCCGCACGGGCGGCAGCAGTCCCCATGGAGAAAGACAAAGACACGCCGGTTAGAAACGGGACCCACGCGCCCGCCCCTCCCAGCTAATCCGGGAGCCGCGAACCCAAACTCAGCGCGATGCCGTTTCCGCCCAACAGGTTGTCCCGCAGACGCAGGAGAGAAACCCGTGTTGATCAGAGGAAACCGGCATCCAGCTGAAGTCTCATACAGACTTTAGCAATGTAAGGAAATGGATCAGAACCCTTAAGCTTTTTTCATACTTTGACCCAGCAATTCTAGTTTTAGAGTTTTCCGTAAGGAATCATTATGAATACATACAAAATTTCCATACAGGGTGTTCAATGCAGTATCTATAACAGAAAAAAAACAACAAAAACAAAAGGCAAAGAAAATTAAAAAGAAATAAAATTAAAGAAAAACTGGAAATATCCTTTATCCAACAGTGAGATGTCGGTTCGATTAGTCTTTTTCTTATAGTGGAGATTAGCCTGCTATTAAAATAATGCCAGGAAATAATACCTAATCATATGGGAAAGTATGTATACTCGATGGAATGAAAAAAAATCAGTTTTCATCCCCATTTGTAGTGTGTGTGGAGGGGTGTATACTTATGTATCTACATACACAACACACCACAGATGTGTAAAGTAATGGAGAGAAACACTCCAAAATGTTACATGGTCATCTCCAGGTGATGAGGCTGCAGGTAATCTTGAGATGTTTCCCAAATTGTATACAATAAGCATATTTTATTTTTATAATAAAAAACACAAGTTAGTAAAATTTTACTCCATTCTTACGTACCCATTCTAACTTTTTCCCAATTCAAATTTATGAAAATAATCATATTGTTTAGCAAACTGGTGGACATCATATTTTAAGAATGAATGGATGGACCCCAGAAATACTTCATCTTCCAGAAAGGTTCTGAGTAAATCAGAGTATTACAAAGCAGTTTATCCCTTAAATATTATGCAGTTAATCATAACCAGTGTCTTCTGTGAAGTTTAGCCCTTATTTTACGCTAGTAATAATTTCTACTTCAGACAAAAGTGGGGGGTGCTTTCTGGGCTTTTAACAAACTTGATTTATAATCGCCACAGAAAAAATAAATTATATTTTTGGAACAAATGTTTTATATAATAGCAATGTTTAAACAATGTATTCAATAATTTTCTCTTTGACTTAAAAGTACTTAGTGGGAGCAAAACAAAAATGTTACAATGAACTAGAGTCTAAACATCCTGGTCTTCCAAGAGAACACATTTAAATTTTTGACAGTTATTAATACCTAGGAAGTCTGTTTTGCCCAACCTTGTCCCAGGAAAATGCATAAAGATGACCATAAAATTATATTGATATAATGTAGGGGTGGGATTCCAGGGCATTGTTGTTAAATTGATAGAAAACACATTGTAAGTTCCAATGGTATTTTAAGCCAAAGGGACCTCAGAGTTGTCAGGTTGATTTTACTTAACTTAAATCCAAGTTTAGATGCTCATTAGAATATTGCTTAAATATATGATGACCTAATCATCCACACCATCCTGCAAGCTTCCCTCTTTCTGAAGGGAATGGATAAAATTATCATGTCTAGAGGCACACCTCTAGTAGACGTTTATCAGAAATAAAATTTACAGAGAACAAATCCGAAGAGGCCAAATGTTTGTGTTAACTAACCACTTCTGAACAAAAAGAAGGTTGTCTGAGCTTTTTATAAAGCACACTCTCTCCAGAAACCTTATTTTCCACCAAATGAGTTATAACCTAAACAGGATTGAATACAGATAGAACAGAAGGGCATTTATTTTTGGTGCTGTAGTCCATAGAGTGATTCCATTTAATTCGACAGTTTTGAGTACCTATCATCTCAGGCACTGTGCTTAGACACTAAGACCAAAGAAGGTTAACAGGGGGTTCCTACCTTTGAGAAGCTCTCTCTAGAAAATTACCTCCAGATTATTAGGATAACTCAGACCCCGGAGCTAATCTGAATCCCTAAATCAGCCCTCAGTCCTTCCAAAGCTTTCCTTCTCACATTCTTTACATGAGCTTTCTAATTTCCTGTCACTCCTTTGCTCAGACTCATCCATAGCATCCCATTGTCTCCACACTAGCTAAATTATTCGTTCTTAACCTTTCAGGGGAGTCAAAGACCAGTCTGAGATTCTGATTAAAGACACAGACTTCTCCTCCAGAAACATGCACACAAATGCATACACCATATACTTTATTTCACTGCACTGGAAACTGATTTCCTGAACATTAGCAATATATTAAAAAAACAATATTTATAAAGGATTATGCCACCCTCACATTGTTATTTTTCATTAAAAGATGGTGGCTTCCTGAAGAAAAGTAATTTAAAAAAATTCTAACTGCTCAGTAGTAAATCTCAATGAGATTTGGCTTATTGAGTTGAAATTATGATACATTCTTTGACATAGCAACACATAACATCTTCTTCGATAATCAATTGTGACTTTTTTCTCCATGGTAACAAGTACTGAAATCTTTGACTCACAAAGGTACACAGACCAAAGCAGAATTCCACAGAATGCTTTGTCAGGTTGAGGTAGCCTCTGTACTGGCACACTAAACTCCCCCAAGACTTTCAAGCTAGAGTCAAGTAACATTATTGCCTCTGCTTTCACATTCAATTAAGACCTCTTGAAAGGCAGCAAACTTCTGTCTAGTAGAGAAAAACATCATATTCTGTTCCTCTTTCTTGGTAAGGTGGTGTCACCCTCTTAGAAGGGTGGTGACAGCAGCTGATGTGGAAAGTAATGAGTCACAGTGACGTGTGGCTGTCCTTCCCTCATCAAAGCAGGAAAGCCAAGATGTGTACCTGACATGACCAGCGCACATCTGCCTGTCATTTTTTTCTTTCATTTGAATATTAGATACACAGAATTATTTTGAAAATGTTGACAGCCTTTCCAATTTCCAAAAAGTATCCTAAAATGGAATTCTTCTTTGAAGACATCAGGGAGCACACGAAAACGTGCAGCTTGATGCACTGAGGGGCATCAGTAGTTCAGCCAGTTGCACACTGAACAACCAGGTTTTTCTAATTCTGAAGTAACTGATATTTGAGAGAAGCACTGCCTCAGTTCCCTTTCGTGGACCATGTTTTAAGAAACTGCACCAAACTACTTGACTCCCCACTCCCCTAACATACACTATTATTTCTCACCTCTATGCTTTTATTATTGGCATTTCACCCATCAAAAAATGTTTTCTCCCTCCTTTCATCTATTCAAACACTGCCATCCCTCAAGACCCAGACCAAAGCCACTCCTAACAAGGTTTCCCTGAATATCTCAGTCTGAAATGATCTCTCCGTTTTCTGAACTCCCACAACAGCAGGTGTGGTTCTGAGACCACCTGCTTCAAAAATGCACCATAATCTGTATTTTTACAAATACCAGAAAGAGCTGTGGCAATGTCTCCACTGTTTTCCTAAATCTATTTTGCCACTCTTAAAAGAATAACTGATCCCTGGATGAAGAGGGGAAGGCTGACAATGCTCATTGTTGCTCAACTGACTCATCTCAATTTTTCCTTTCTGTACTCATTTTCATACAAAAAGTTTTGATTTGCCAACTGTGTACTTGTCATATCTGCAATATCATTGTTGACTGTTGAATTCACCATCATCATACCTTTACCTCTGGGGTTTTCAATCATTGCCTCCCAATTTCATGGCCATCCTGATATTCTAAGAGTCGAGATGATGCTACCATTTTCAAAATAACTTTACATGCTATGAGAAAGAATTTAAGCAGAGCTTGAAATGAAGGTAAGCATGATTAGATGGAAAGGGCTGTAACTGACATCATCTGTTCAAATAAGATATAAAATTATATATATTCTAGAGCTGAGCAGTAACTTGAAGATGATCTCTTTCAATAGATTCACATTACAGATGGGAAACTGTGGGGAATGAGGTATTTTGGAGCAAAAAAACTGAAATTTGAAGAGAATCAAAGCCCCAAAACCAAAATGGTAACAAAATCATTCACAGTCAAAAAGGACTGTCCTAATTAGCTCATGGATTCAACATTAAGGATAAATGAAATTAAGGAGTTAAGAGAATTAAAGAATAAAGAATGAAAATAACTGAAAATGTAAAAGATGAAACAGATCAGTCATCTAAAGACATGGCCCAAAAGACTTTGACATTACAAGTATCAAGGTGACCTGAACTCAACACCACTTATATTTATCTATCAATATAGTTATTAGTTATCATTTAATTACTGTATGCCAGGTACTGGGCTATTTGAGAGATTTGAATGCCCTTTTATTAAACTCTAATGGGAAAAAAAATGTGCCAAAGGAGATCATCTATAGTAACTATGTAAGAAAAAAAATCAAGAAATCAAAAGCTGGCCATCTGTCTGCAGCCTGGTCTAGTAAAAAGGATGCTCTGAGAATTGAAGAACATCTGGTCTGAGTAGCAAATACATTCCTTGGGAAAGATGAATGCATTATACTACCAGAACTTGCTGATTTTGGTCACTGAGAGCGGATTCAATGCTCATCAAGCAACCTTCTGATTATAATTTAGTAGGTTGTAGATTTGCCTATTTGGAGAAAATACACTGAGCCATAAAAATGAGAAGCCAGTATGCCTGATACCTCTCACTGCAAGTTTTAAAACTAGCATTGTGGAATTTACACACTAGTATCTAGGAGGCTGGTTAGAGTGACCGAGTTCTCTAGCACCCAGTCACCTTGCTAGATCACCCAGTAATGAAGGCCAGCCTCAGAAAGTAATGGCCATGTCAAAGTTACCTGTGAGGCCGAGAGGGAGGCTAGCCTGCCTTCCCTGTCCTGTTTACCATCTTCAAACTACAACGCCATGTGATTTCAAACACACATGAACACATACACATACACGTGCACATGCATGCAGCGCGCACACACACACACACACACGCACACACAAGAGCCAGTTCAGAATGAAAAAGAAGGAAGAAAATACAGTGTTTCTCCAGGCTCCAGGACACCACCTTGTGAATTTAGAGCTTAGTTTTTACAGCAGAGAAGGCTCAAGATTGGGTTTTTTAAAAATAACACCAATTAAGTGTTTGTTTCACTTGTTAAAAGAAATTAGTCACCTCCACAAAAAAAAAAAAAAAAATTCAAGTAGAAGTGGAATTGGGACATATAACCTTATACCAAAGAATAAATATCAAAACATTTCCCGTGTCTCACATAATACATGGTTACTTAAGGTTTTCTTTTTGTTTGGGGGGCTTTGTCAGTTTTTGTTTTCTGATAACATCTCCATAGGAGAGAGACCTATAAATAGAGCAAGGTTCTAACACGACTTATCACAGTTTTTGACAAGACTTTAGTTCTCAGTCTTACACCAAGAATTCCAGAGTCAGAATGCATTAAGAACCAGTAGAACCGTGTCCAGGGTTGATGATAACACACATAAAAGCTGCACTAATGCTATAAGCCTCAGAGATACGATCTTATTTGTTCTACTACTGAATTTTAACTATTGTGAAAGTGCTATGAAAATATACTTTTAGTATGATTAACTTTTTTCCAGTCAGTAATGGAGTTATAATTAACACTATTTTCAAACAGAATTACTCAGTAAATAATGCATCGAGAAGTACTGCTGTCTTAGGGAGAACACAGGATTACTGTCCATCTAAAGTAAAATTCAAATATAAATACTTAACCTCTATAAATCCTTTCATGGACATTTGGCATGGGACATATTTTTAAAATGGATTCGCCTTTTGTGATCTAGTTTGGTCCAAAAGATCTAAAATCGTGCAGTTCTTTAGGCCCCATTAATCTCTGAAAAATAGATGGCTATAATGGCATTGATACATATATATTAGCCAAAATAAACCCAGAATGATCAAAATTAAAGATACATTTCTATACAGATGATCATGAGTCATATTAAGATGATTAAAACACATAGTTACAATCTGTTTTGAGAAACAAATGAAAAATTATGTCTATTATTTGCATATGAGGTTGGAGATTTAAAAATTTAGAAAATAGGGGAGTCTGGCTGGCTCAGTCAGTATAGCGTGTGACTCTTGATCTCAGGGTTGTGAGTTCAAGCCCCACGTTGGGTGCAGAGATTATTTAAAAATAAAATCTTTTAAAAAAGGCATTAAAAATTTAAAAAATAAACATTTGTGGTTTGATATTTATAACATCACTGCTTTTCACTGGCACTGTGAAATTAAACTGTTTTGTACACACCAGATTTTTACACAAGTCGAAAGGTAAATCATTTCCCTGAAAACTTTGCCTGTCATTTCTTTCTCAAATGGGAAAGTAAATATCCTAATCGGTTATTTTAAGTTACTAGCACTAATAATTATATGTATTTCACTTATTTTTTTAACTTCAACATTTATCATAAAATAAATCAATGACCATGATCTCTTGCAGAATGCCATGTGAAATACTACATTATGGTCACATGAGGAATTCAATATATACTAAAACAAAAAACAATTTAACCCTTTGTCCATTCACATGAACAAAAACTGGTTGTTTAAATGACAGACAATACAGTAAAATGAAAGTTCACGAACCAAAGAATAAAAATATTTGGCTCTACAAAATTCAGACATATGCTATGTGGAAATAAAAAAGTGAAAAAAAAAAGGTACAGAAAAGTGTATACAAACATGCTACCATTTGCATCAAGGGGAATGTACACATTTATATGCTTATATATGCATAGAACAGCTCTTGAAAGCCCAAGAAACTGGTAATTTGACTCTGGGGTAGAGAATGAGGGAACAGAGAGTTGGGATAGGAAGAAAACTTACCTTTCACAGAACACCTCATCATACTGGTTTTTTTTTTTTACATGTATGTGTTATTACCTACTAAAATAATATTTTAAGAGATAGCTGGCCTCTATTCCTGACTTCTTCATTAACTACATGTGTGACCTGGTGCAATCACTTACCTCAACTTTCTCCACTTCAAAATGAGGTCCTACTAAATCTCTAGAGTCCCCATCCGCAATTCAAAGGATTATGGCTCGAAAGATGGTATTTACAAAATGCCAGGTGGCTAAAAAAAATAACTGTAAGACCTTACTTTGCAGTGACTTACATAACGCGATATTATAATTATTTATACTACTGCCTGCTCTGTTCCCAGGAGGCTGAGACAAAAAAAAAAAAAAAAGCACCACAGCAAGCAAATGAGCCTGGGAATAAAGTGTTGGGCGACGCAACAATGTTTCTCTTCTTTGTTTCCGGTTAATCCTCCTTTTTTTATATATCTAAGCTATTGCTTCCAAGATACAGACTTCCAGAATATATTTTGATAAATGAATAATTAAAATAACTGTAAAAAGGAAGAATTTTTGTGATAAGATTTTAAAAATGGATCCTAAGACAGGAAAAAAAGCTGAAAACTCACCCCCTATTCCCATAAAATTAGCCCAAGAATCTCCTAAAATCATTCATCATCTTCATTAACACAAGATGCTAACAGAACCAGAGTAGCCAAGTGGAGAGCAACAGAAGGTTTAGGCCAAAGTAAGAGATGAAGAGGACCCTGAAAAGAAACCCAAACTGACATCTGGAGAACAGAGGATATTCAGAAGAGGCCTGGCGATCCATTTATTCACGATGCTATAGAGAAAAACTGTCGGGCCTCCAAGGGCTTAGAGTCTAATTGTGGGAACGCTCTAGTTAAATAATAATGCAATAATAACACAAAGAATGAGAGTCAAAAATAAGTGGTATGGTAAATGTTCATCAGAGGAAGAGGTCTTGATGGGTGGGAACTATCAAGATCAAGAACAGATTCATAAAAGAAATAGGATTTTGAAATCTGCGTGATAAGCAAAATGATGGTGGCAGCAAGGACAAAATAAAGTCAGCAAGGGAAGTCAGTGCTGGTAGTAGAATGATGGGTTTAGCTTTAGTCATAGTTTGATTTTAAATAGTAACTTCGCAAAACCTGTTAGAAATTCATTTCAAATACCGGGTTGCCAAACTTCCTTTGCAGACTACTACATAGGAGTGATGCCATGCTAGCATTATGTCAAAAGTGACTGAACAGGCTCAAATACAAGATCAATCTGCATCTAGATGTAACTTTTAATAGGGCAGGGCTCTGAGGTACGAGAAAATCACTCTTACACAGGATGTTTGGCAAACCTCTTCTAGTATTTTCTTGCAAGTGCCTAGAATCATTTCCTATCACAACCTTCATACTTAGGAGTCAGCTCCACCCAAGACACACAAAACCAGGAAATCAAGAGGTGCCAGTTTTACTTTTCTATTGATTAAGTCTGTGAACTGGGTCTAGTTGATGTAATAGAGTCCTGTGGATTTTACCACACAGAACAAATGTCAAAACAAAACAAAAAATCACCCTCTATCTCTCAGTGATCTAGTAAAGCTGAAAGAATAAACACTTAATAAATTCTCGCATGATACATAATATAAATTCAAGGTATTCATTATCTTATGGATAAAAAATCTGTGTGTGTTATTGTAACACGATAAATCTTGCAAGAAATTTCTAAACAAAATTTCTAAAATGTTAGCATAGGGCAAGAAAGAATATGAACAAATATAAAGAAGTCCTCAATGCAGAAAATATATATTCTAAAATTCTATTCCACTCTTCATTTTTGTTACAATCCTACAAGTGCCTAAATACACAAATTACCTTTATTCAATAATCTTTTAGTGATTTACTGAGGTGAGAATAGGTATATAGAGGCTTGCCAGGAAAAAAAAAAAATCAATGCTTAAAAGCAAATTTATTTAGAAAAGAATATTTGAAACAAGTATTAATTAAAAGTTTACGATTTAAAGTAATTTGTGCTACAGCAATGTGCCTTGTATCATTTTGACATGGATATCAGGTTTATGCTAATGCCTATTATTAATTTAAAGTTCAAATAACAAGAAAAAAAATTGTTTTCAAAGCATTAGAACAGAAAACTGTAAAGGCTTCTTTTCTCATTTAACTACAGATTAGAAGATTATAATATAGCTGTGTCCTCTTCTAGTTCAAGCCTGTCAGCATTTCTATTACTGACTTCAGTTTTTAAGGGTCGTAACACATCCATAAAAGTCACTCTATTAAAACCTGACACAGTCTCCCAGGAATTCTTCCCTTTAAAGGAAGATTTCAAAAGTTAATCAAAAGCTGGATAGCTCAAATGGTATACAGAGCTATGCTTTCAGTATCAAGTCATTGATTTCAATCCCAAGCAGGGCTGACTTCTTAAAACTCATTCTGCATACCCTCCTCAGTATCCACTGGCCTGGGCAGGGTAAACAGGCTGCTTCATGTCAGTTCTGAGGGCACAAAACCCTCCACCTGTGGAGAGCTCTAGTGGCTATCTAGATGGCAAGGTCTAAAGTTTCATTGTTAGGTTCTCCCTTCAGATAGGAAGTGAAAAGAAATTGGGAGAAACCAGTGAGGGCCACAGGAACATATATGACAATGCAGGACCTAGTTTTTAACTGTTATCTTAAATATTCACCCATCCAAAAAGTGCAGCTTGTCAAAGTAAAATTAATATACTTCAATCATCTGTTCAGTGTTTAATAGCACATTTTTTCCCTTAGAATCTGGCTGTGGATACTAAAGTTTATCATATGGATTATGTCAGATTCTATTAGTGAGATGGCTTCTTCCTGGGAAGTTTCTAGGGACACCTGGGTGGCAGTCAGTTAAGTGTCCAACTCTTGATTTTGGCTCAGGTCATGACATCAGGGTTGTGACACCGAGCCCCACACTGGGCTTTGTGCAGGGTGTGGAGCCTGCTTAATATTCTCTTTCTCTCCTTCTGCCCCTCCCCATGCCCCTTTTCTCTCTCTTCCCCTCAAGGAAGGAAGGAAGGAAGGAAGGAAGGAAGGAAGGAAGGAAGGAAGGAAGGAAAGGAGGAGGGAGGGGACTAAATCACAAATCCTGGACATACCCAAGGTATAGGACTCAACAAACAGATCTTGTTCTGTCTAAGAACACTAATAGTTTTTTTTTTTTTTAAGATTTTATTTATTCATTCGACAGAGAGAGAGAGAGACAGCCAGCGAGAGAGGGAACACAAGCAGGGGGAGTGGGAGAGGAGGAAGCAGGCTCCCAGCGGAAGAGCCCAACATGGGGCTCGATCCCAGAACTCCAGGATCACGCCCTAAGCCGAAGGCAGAGGCTTAACAACTGAGCCACCCAGGCGCCCCACCAATAGTTTTATTTTTAAAAACAAGGTATTTCCTTTCTAAGGTTAATCTTTTAAAATAGGTCTTAGAGATTTCTGTAAAGCCCTCTAAATAAAACACAGGTTAGTTCACATTGCCTAACAGTATTACAATTTAATTATCCAGCACTTCTTAGAGTAATATCAAATATATGTTACATTATAGACTGCACACATGGCAGCAGAAAGTAGTAGTGGGTAGGGCAGATGGAGAATCAGTCCTAGCCAAACATCATTTCCCAAACGCAAAACTGAAATAGAAAGGCGCTGACCTAAATTACACAATAAACCAGAAGAATGTGAGTAGGATATGCTGACTCCGTTTATTCTTTATAACCTCTTCAAAACCTAGGGCTTAATATACACGCACACTAATGACTCATAAATCTCAAGCCCTTAGACAATCTCTCTCTTGACCTCTAGTCTATATCTCCTGGTCCTACTAAGCATCTCCAATGAGATGTTCCATCAGCACCTCAAACTCAACACAACTAAACTTTAACACTCCCCCCCTGAAAAGCGTTCCTCCCCCTCCTGTGTTCCCTACCTTAAAGAATGGTCTGACCCACCTGCCCAAACAAAACTCCCAAACCTGGAAATCATATTCAATTCCTTATTCATCTCCACTGCCTGGAAAATTCCACTTCTGAAATAATTATAGTATCCATATCTGTCTCCACAGTTTCATTGCCTTACCTAAATTTAAGCTCTTATCACTTCTACTTAGATTTCTGAAACGGGCTTCTATTTGATTTCCTCAGCACAAATCTTACTCTCCACCCCAATTCAATCTCCTCAATGCTAGCATATACCCCTGCTTCAAATCCTTCAACAGCTACCCCTAATCTTCAAAATATGATTAAAATTAGTCGGCCCATAAGATCTTTCTTGATTTGGCCATCACTGTCTCATATTCCTTCCCTTGGTCTACATGTGGTCTCATGTTTCTGTATCCACTTGGAAGTTTTTCTACCTAACTCTTTCAAAACTCAATTCAAGAATGAATTTAAGAATTTTGAAAAGTCTTCCCCAACCCCTCAGTGTGCTTTAATATTCCACTTGCGTGTATCCTTATAATATGTTCTTCTTCTATGATACTTGAGAGAAGGAACTGTTCATCTCTGTAACCCTAGCACCTAACTCAGTGCCTCACACAAGGCAGGAGCGCAATATGCCCAATGAATGGATGACGCCAGTCAACCTACAAAACAGTGTTCTTTGACTTTCGATACCTGAGCAGGCTTCACGGGGGCAAACAAGTTTAATTTGCTTATTATTACTGATCTATCCCTAGATATTATTTTTAAACTATTTATTTCAGCTTCTATTCAATAAAAGTTTGTTAAATTGAAATCTTCACTCTTTAAAAGGCAAATAAATACCGCATTTCAAATACAACTAGTCCTACAAGTAATAAACACTTTAATTAATATGTTGGTATAAAGGCTTGCATCACTCAAGAAGCTAAAAAGGAATCTGGGTTAACTTGACCTAGCAAATACCTGTTTGCCTGCATGTCTAGGGCACCACCTATCATCAATAATAGGTAAACAAATCTAGCTGCCACCACCCAGTGGCCCCCAAATCAACTGCAGTCACATCAGCATTAGTGTGAGTATGAGGTAATGTAACTGTTGATGCCCATCCTCATGGAAATAAATCCAAAAGACAGAAGGGAGAAGCCCATTACTATTACAGAAAAGCCAGAAGTTCTGTGAGAATGTAGGAAGAGTCTAAGACCCTGTAACCTCTGCCTTTGCAATCTCCTGTTTGCCTACACTGATAAGCTATCAACCATCCGCTCATTCAACATAGATTTTCAAAGCATTTTTATGTCCCAAGTACTGTGCTAGGCACAGGGTCTACATAACTCTCCTCATTTCTTATATGACTCTCTCCAGTGGGAAGACAGGCATTAAACAAATCAATGCACAAACATAACCATAATTACAAACTGTATTCGATGACAAGAAGGAAAGGAATATGAAACAGAACTACAAGGAAGACATACTTTAGGTTGTCTTTTTTTTTTTTTTTTTTAGATTTTATTTATTTGAGAGAGAGAGTGAGAGCCAAGAGACAGAGGGAGAGGGAGAAGCAGGCTCCCCCTGAGCAGGGAGCCCAACACGGGGCTCAATCTCACGACCCTGGGATCATGATCTGAGCCAGAGGCAGACGCTTAACTGACTGAGCCAATTAGGCACCCCTAGGTTGTCTTTATTCAGAAGTGACAATTAAGCCAAGACCTGAGAATAAGTCTTTCAAGTGACAGTAACAGCAGATCTGTGTTTTAGGAAGATAGTTCTGACAGAAGCATGGAAGACAGATTAGAGAGGAGGTCAGTTACAAGACTAATGCAATAGTGTAGGTACAAGATAAGAGTCCAAATTAACTACTAAATATGGAGATGGCAAGGAAGAGCCAAATGTAAAAAAGCATTCAAAGGCAGGATGGAAAGGCAACGATCACGGATTAGGTGAAGAGTATAAGAGAGGGGGAAAAAAGTCAAGGTATTTCCTAGGATTCTAATTAGTCTAGGCAACTAGGAGGGTAGGAGAATGAATAACTGAGAAAGGGAACACATAAAGAAGGAACAAGTTTAAAGTGAAGATAGTAAGTTTAGTTTACTGAGTTTTTGTTGCATTTAAGGTGCTGGAGAAACATCTATAGAGAGATGCCTGACATGCAACTTTGAAAACAAATGGTCTTATAATCAGGAGAGCAGCCAGGCTAGAAAATAGGTCCAGGGTCATCTTCACCGAAATGATAACTGATGCTCTGGAAGTGAAGGAATCACTGAGACAGTATTAAAAAAGAAAAAAAAGACTAAGGAAACTCTGCTCCATATTTAAAGGCCTAGTAACAAAGGCCAGAGGCAAGAGAGAAAGGATCAGAGTTCACAGGAGCACCAGTCCAATAAGTACTTATCAACGTCCACCATGTTCCAGGTCCTATGATAGATGCCAGGGGCATGAAGAAAACATAGAAGCCCTATCTGCAAGATCCTTATAGCCTAGGAAAGACGCACAAATAGATCACTTCAATATAGTAATTGATGGGGCACTATAGAAACATACAAGAGGGATACCTAGCCAAACCTAGGAAGTCAGGAAATACTGAAGGACATAGCAACTGATCTGAAGCCTCAAGATTAAGTAAAATCATGCAAAGAAAGTTGGTAAGGGCAAACCAGATGAAACCAAGAGAATGTTCTAGACTTATGGAATGCTAAGCAGGATAATGGATATAGAAAAGAACTGGAAGGAGCTGAGAGGCTAAAATGATTTAAGCTAGAAAAAGTTGCTCTTGGAAGAAAATAAGATGGGAAAAGTGAACAAGGGGTTTTTGGTAGAAACTTTACAAAAGGTTTTAGGGGAGATGTTACAGAAGAGACTGGAAGAAGTTGCCAGGTTATATGAGGATTTGGGAAGAGAGATGGGTAAAATAACTTGTATGAAGTTCACTAATCTTTATGTAATTGTACCTTTTTATCTCCTTAGAAAATTTCTGTAAATTAGTAAACAGAGTCATTATTTTTCAAAGAATCTTGGGCCTGTCTGGTTTTCTGGATGCAATACCATGCTGAGACTAGCCCAAGATGACCCAGTTATAAGTGACCATAAAAGTCTGGGAAAAGTAAATTTGTAAGCATTATTGGCCATGAAGAGGTCAAGCATGATGAAAAGCAAGAAGCCACTAGACTTAGCATTTATATGGCCATTGATGCCCTTCAAGTAAACTTTTAACAGAAATGTAGGGGTCGAAAAAAATTGCCAGTGGTTCACAAGTAAAGGGTATAGGCATGACACCAAATCATTCATTCACTCAACAAATATTTATTGAATGCCTACAACACAGCAGGAACCATCCTAGGCCCTGAGGAATCAATGGTGATCAAGACATAGATCTAAGAGCTTCACAGTGTAAAGGAGGAGGAAGATAAGGAAATAGACAGTTATAGTGAAATTAGTGCTAAAACAGAGCAGTATGAAAGCACACGGAAGCTTGACAGTGAAAGGAAGGAGGAACAAATGGCAGTAACTAGATTGGAGATAGTACGGAGGCAAAATTTACTTTCTGGCTGAAAGGAATTTGAGCATGTTTGTGAGCTGAGGGGGAGAAGCTTATGGAAAGGGAAGAAGATGGGGAGGGGGAAGGAGAGGAGGGTTGCTGGAGGAAGGATTTGGGGGAAAAGATTGGTGAGACTTGGAAAAGAAGAACACTTCCTTCTGCAAAGAACCAAAGCAGGAAGAGAAGACAAAAAATAATTGTGATGCAAAAGGGGAGCATAAAGAAATGTCCTCTACCTTATGCCATGATACAGGCGAAGGTGCTTCTTACTAAGGAAGTAAAAACACAGTTGGGGGCTTCAAGGATGGCGCCTAAGTTTTGAAGTAGGCAATGTGAGAATCAGATAAATGAAATGACTAATCAATTCCAATTCCTAAGATAATACAAATGACAGAAGAAGCAATCAACAATTATTGCCTGCTTTTTGTTTAGATCTGGGAGTGGAACAAGAAGTAAAATGTGAGCTGCTGAACTTCAAAGAATTCAATAGGCATGAATTAAACAAAAGTAAACCTTTAAAGGAATTATCCAAACAAAATCACTAAATGTACACCCATACATTTTGTGATTGATTATGGATTACTTACAGCGTATACAGTCAATACAGCATTCCCATGAGTTCGAATCTGTCACCGTTACTGAGCAGCCATGGCAGAAGCTAAGAGGTTCACACAAAGGCGGCAGACAACAGAAGCCATCAGTAACAGAAACAAAGAGGAACTCACAGGTAGAGAAACTATATAGATCAGAAGATGAGGTAATGGTAAAAAAAGAAGTTTAAAAGCAGAGATATATGGTAGACTAATGATAAGCCTGAAGATAATTGAAGTAATGTTCCTGCCTCCCCCTTTTCCTTCCTTCAACATTCTTTTAGCACCTGCTTTATGCCAGGTACACTGTGAGGCACTGGTGATACAAAGAGAAGACATCATTCTGGCTTATAAACTCAGAGGGTGTTCATGTACCCACAGCCAATGTTTACAACAAAAGAACAAAACCAAAAGCTGCTTTGAGTTTTGCTACTCAGACTATACATGCTTCTATAAGACATTAACCACAAAGCAAAATTATATGAAAAGTTCAACAAATTCTTCAATAATCAGCAAAAGGTCCTATCAGAAACGGCAGCAGATTAAAGACCCATAAAATAATACGTTCTAACTTAATAAACTGCTGTGTATCTTGGCTTTATCACGGATGTTACATCTGACTTTTCATTAAACGGTTGGATTAATGCCAACAAAAAGGCAACGAACTGCAAATGGCAAAGCAAGATAACCAGAAACTAAGTGCTAGAAAGTATTTCAGCAGCAAATTGATAACATTTTTAGTGATTATGACAACAGTAATAATGCACATTTACTGAGCTCTTACTTGAGCCAGGTCTTGTGCTAAGTATATTATATACAAATTATCACTAAATTTGTATAAATTCCCACAAAAAAAACCTACCTATAAGGTAGTCTTTAATATTATCATTCTACAGACAAGAAAACTGAAGCTTAGAAAGATTAAATAAATAGTAAGTTAAGGACCAAGACTTGAACTCAGGTTTGCATGATTCTTAAAAATCCATGCTTTAATCACTGTATGATTCTGTTTCCCCAAAGAACGGAATAGTGCCAGGCACATGATGGACACTCAACAGTATGTGTCATTGAAGGAATGAATGAAAGGATATAAAGCAGCTATTGCAAAGTGAACCCCAATATGGAAAATACAAGTAGAAAAGCAAAAGCAATACTTTAAGGATTCACTAAATCACCAACTCAAACTGTGCGGCATAATTGGAGGTGTCTCGAAAGCAGCCGCAATTGACAGAATGGCCTAATATGCTGTTACAGGAGATGGTTCTGAGTGAAAACTTCAGGCTATGAATCTGCAAAGCCAAAGATGGAAATACCACCAGTCAGTTCAGAAAAGGAATTGTGGATGCTGATCAGAAAACTCGTTCCCACATTTTCTCAGTATGGAAAGGATTGGTGCTGTACGACATTAAGAGTTAACCCCCGCAGGTTACCTTTAATTCTATCACCTTTTTGGGTTTTGGGGTGGGTTTTGTTTTGTTTTGTTTTTCAGAGCAAAACAGATTCACATCATGAATCTGGTACCTACCAACTCTTTTTTTTTCTTAATTGTAGTATAATTAACATACAGTGTTCTATTAGTTTCAGGTGTACAATATGATTCGATTCTATATATTATGCAGTACTCATCACAGTAAGTGTACTCTTAATCCCCTTTATCTAATTATATATCACCGTTAAAATGGAAGAAAATCATGCATACTGGAAAGATGATTACTGGAAAGATGATCTAAAAGATTCCCACCAAAGTGCCTTTTAGGGTGCAGAGACATGTCTTATGTCACTGACTCTGCCACCAAGATCACCAATAGACAGGAGCAACAGACAGCACATATCCCAAAAGCAGCCAATCTATGAACCCACTTATGGCCAGTAACCTATAAAGATGCCTGGCATGGGAGATTTGCCCAAAAAGAAATGTATCTAACTCAACCAACTGGATTTTCTCTTACAGGAGTCTGAACTCAAGCTATACAGAGGGAAAGCTAGCTGAAAAACAGAGAAGGCAGGCAGGAGTAATAAGACAGTTATAACCGTATTGAGAAGATACAGAATGAGGTAATTAGTTTAAAAATAAAAGGTAAAAACAGAATCTGCAAAGGGCTAATAGCAGCAGAGAAGTAACATGTCTGCTGCTAAGACGGCCACACCCGGTCACTAGAGTTGCATTGATTTTTTTCCAGTTTCTATTAAGACCTAGTTGAAATCTATATGATGAAGCCAGTTTGTACATAAGGTCTGGCCACTTTGATCTCCTTTATTTCCCTACATAAAGCTATCTAATAAACTTCTCATTACTAGCTACAGACCAAGTAAAACTGTCTTGCTTGCAACCAAAAAAAAAAAATATATATATATATAGTACAATAATTTTATATATGAGAGCACATGCACCACACCTTGCAGTTACATGGCAAGGCAAATTGGGTGGGGGGTAGTAATTCAAGCACTGTGGGTCTTATTTTCATCTTATAGCATCTGTGATTTGAAGACACTGTTACTTAGCTCTAGCTAAGTGTTTTAGAAAAAAAGGGCCTTCAAAAAAGCATCTTCTACCCTAAAATTTAACTTACAATTGTGCACTTAGAGATTAAGAAGACATCCAGGGAAGTTACAGGAAACAAAACCATCTCTTCCTCTTGTGTGTGCAATAATCCGCGTCCAAATTTTATGGCAAATAAGTGATTTTGTTCTCTCATAAGAAACAATAGCTGACTAGTCAAGATGGCCACGCAAATAAAGGACAAATTGGAAAAATACAAAAATATTTTGAAAAAAAGTTTGAGGATATACTGAAAATTACTCAAATTTTACTAAGTGTGTTCTTGCCTATCTTTATGATAGCCCCGTTAGCCTATCTTACCACCTCGAAAAGCCTGTCCATTCAAAGGAAAGGAGAATGAAGCTCAGCAAGTCTCAACCATCTACAAATGCCCAACACACTGAATTCCAAAAATATCTAATGATCAAAAGGTTTGAAAATGACAAAGCCACTCTCCTAGAGAAGTTTATACAAAATGCCCCTAACAACTCATATGTCAAAAACCCAAGAAAACAAAAAAAAATCCTTTCCCTTAAAGTATAACTTTTTTCATAGAATTCAATCACTTGTGCACACAGTATTTTCCTAGTGCATCATTATTTTTTTCTTAGAAGAAAACTATTCCTTGCCTTTCCTTTCTATCCAAAATCAAAGCTACCAGTCACAACCAGCAGGTATTTTAGGGTTCAGTCTACCAAAGCACCAATCTATGCAAGTCTCAGCTTCTTTAAAAAATACTTTTGCAGAGCTTAGAAAGAAAGTCTGACTAAAAGCCACAGGTCCATTTCTCAGAATTAATCTATTTTCAGGATAATTCCACAGATAGAAGAGATTAAAAATCAATATTCAAAACCTGAGTTGCAGTAACAGTTCCATGCACTTGGGGTTCATTTTGGTGTAATAACCTTTCCCCTCGACATAACATCATTACACACTCTTGTATTTAAAGTGTTATGAGAGTATATAAAGCAGGGACACCCAGATAGGGTGCAAGTTATTATTGCTCAAGCATTCAGGGTGAGGGTTTTTTGGTTTATTTTGGTTTGGCTATTTTTTCAAGGATATCACTCTAGTCCTTAAACATTATAGTGTTTCGTGACAGGAATATGCACCAGACACCTGACACAAGTATTTGAGTATCAGAATCACTAAAAAGCCACATAACACAGGTGCTGGAACCCTAGCACTTCATCTCAAGTTCAGAATATGAAGGTTCATCCAAACCTAGGGACAAAAGTTCTCTGATGTTGCAAATTATACAAGTCCCTAAATACTAATTTTTACTATCTTATTGTTAAAAAAGCAAAATCAGGAACAGTCAGGTGTGTGGGTAAACCCTCTCAGCAGATAATCTAACAGTACTTGGGCCTCAGCTGAAATTTGGAGCACTGCCACTAATGACTACCAGTGGCAAGACTCTTGAAAAAGTACCATTTCTTCTTATCTCTTCATGTACATTTACCAACGAAATTCCTGACCTGGCCCAAATCATGCTTTCCTGAAGAATCCACTAGTTCCATAATTGAAGCTTTCTTTCAAATAGTACTGCACATATACTTTTGTCTTATAGAAACATTTCAGCTATGTTACTCAGTTAATATTTGTTCCATGTCAATATTCTGCACATGACCAAAAATAAAATATTTGTGTGATAGGGCAAATACTAATGAGAATTTTAAGACAGAGGGGTTATTCTGGGAGAATAACCATAAAAATAAAGCCTAACTTAAAATGAATGTGATTACAACTACCTAATCACCTTTTTCAAGATAAATGAAAAATCTGAGTAAGAATGGTAAACTAGTAATATCTGATCAGAAGAAAACTGACAGCAAATAATAATAGGTGTCTTCATTGTCCCAATTAAAGCAGCAGTTAAAATCGGATGTGTAGCAATAAATTCTCTCTTCTAATGTACCCCTTTCAATCTAAACTTTTAGTAATAAAAAAATTACACATTTTAAAATGTTATGAAAATCACTTACAGTAACCATATCTAACATTTATTGTAACATGCCAAACACTATTCTAAATATTTTACACGTACTTTTCATTTTATCCTCAGAACCCTATCCCCATTTCATAGGTGAGGCAACTAGGGCAAAGAATGTTTAAGTATCTTGTACAAAGTCATACCGGAAATAATGCATGGATCCAAAAATTTAACCAACCAAGCTAGCTCCAGATCATTACACTAAGCTGCCAATAAGGTAATGTAGCGAATGTGCTTCGCAAATGGTAATATGCAAATAAATGATTAAGAGCACTGATTAAGAGCACATGCTTTGTAGTCAGATCTAGTGTCAAGTCTCAATTCTGTAATTTACTAGCTATGCAAACTTAAGTAAATCACTGAATTCTCTAAGCTTCAACTTCCTATTCTATGAAATGGAGATAATGAAGTAACAGTTCTTATTGGCAGATTTTACTGGTGGATCTTCTTGGTATATGAGGGGCATTATACATGGAAAGAATTAGCACAGTGCTTGGCATACAGTAAGCACTCCATGAATGTTCATTATTACTATCTAATACTAACAGTTCTGTTCATTATTACAAACTCTCATTTTAGTACTGGTAGCATTTTCTAAAGTAAGTAAAATCAACATGGAGGTAATAAAAGTTTATGAAATTAAGACCCGAAGTCTCAAAGTATCTGACGGCACAAATTTAAGGTGGAAAAGGCTACCATTTACTTTAATATCATTATCAAGTTTCTACTTAAAGTGCCTGGGTATACATGAAAATGTGCAAGGCACTAAACAAAATTATCAAGACATAATAGTCCCTGACTTCAAAAATACACAATTAAGCAAATTAACTCCGCTGAGTAGACACAAACAGCAAAACCTCCAACTTTGGGCATTTTCCCAACCAGACACAACTATGGTCGTCATTAAGTTCCCCTCTGCTTGTGGTGTGGTAGTGAATACATGCAGAAGAAGCAGTTCAAAAAGAAATAGTAAACCTGACAAAGGGAATTTAGAGTGATAAAGATTAAAGAAGAAATGAGCTGACTTTCTACCCTCATAACTTCTCAAAAAACATTTTGTCTATCTTGGTACTAATGATCTCTGTTAATTAACCAGAGGAGAAAAAAGGAAAGAGCCAGAAATTCAAAAAAGAATTCAGGGTAAAATGGTACAGAAACAAATTCTAAGTGAGAGGAGGAATGAAGTTCAAAGTTAGAAAAGCCAAAATAATTGCAGGTGAGTTTAAGCGAAACATATTTTATTCAGCATTCTATCATGCGCCTAATGCCTTAGAAACCAAATGAGTAATAGCCATTCTTAAGACTGCTGATCCTTACTCCTTCCAACCCTGAGATTTCTGTTAGCTTTTAAAGTCAGAGAAGAAGGAAAAAATAGCATAGGGTACAGAAGGATTTTGTCTAACAGAACAGCCAACATCATACTGCACATATCTTAGAGCTCGGCTTCTGATCAACTATGAGAGCCACAGCTAAGGCAGAATCCTGGTAATCTTCAGATTCCATTAAAAAGGTAGCTTCTAAAACTCCTAAGTAAGGATCTAGAATATTTCCAGGAAACCTGGAAATCTAATTTCTAAAGTTTAAAAAAAGCATTTCTTTTTCCATGGTCATGCTATTTGAAAAGATCTTTTGCAACTTCACAACAGGAAATGATACCCACCCGTGCCTCAAACTCCATACCCATTGAGAAACTCCTCTGTCCATACCCAGAGTCTAAACCATAGCAAAACCACAAAATCCCCTGTGACTCCATCCATAGGCTCTTTAAAGTAAACTGAGTAGAACAGCCTATTGATCATAAAGCAGTATTACATATTCCTAAAAAAAGGTACTTTCCAATAATACCAGCAATCTGTGTCAACCAAAAACGTAGCTCATATCTACAAAAGTAGGACAAAAATTAAGGATGGGTAATTTATATATTCTGCAAGAATATATATATTCTTCAAGAAGAAAGTTTTCTTCCTGAAGTAGGGAGGAAAGGGGAAAAAAGAGAGACATGGACATAACAACAACAAAAAAGGTTATTACGCATTCAAGGTTTAACTGTACGTTCTAATGAACACCTGCCCAGAGTCAGCCATACCTCATCCAGCTCTCTCCTGCACTATCCAAAATTATGAAGTTGAAATGCAAGCCGTATTTTTTATTGTTTCTCCTCTTTCACTGCACTTAGGTATGGAAGGTATCTCAGGAAATAAGATGAGTTGAATTCTATAGGAAAACTCTTGACTGATCAAATAACAGCAAAGGTAGATAGATATAATTTGTAGCCAGAAATAGGTTTTAATATAAAACAAGCAATTTGTGATGGCTCTTTGTCTGCTTAACTACCTATCCCCACAACAAAAAGGTGCTATAAATATTTGCTTATATAGCCTGCATGCAGAAAAGCTTCTGGCACAAATTTCCTAGGACTGTTCTCCTTAAGAGCCTCAGGCCTGAGCCCTCTGAGAAGACAGAGCTCAAGAGTCAAAATAAAACCAAAAAGGATGAAGACCAGAAAGAAATAGGAAGAACAAAGAATTTCTAATAACTTCTTGTTCATTCTACCTTTCTAAACTTGTCCTGGTTTAGCCTCTAACTCATCTGCCATAATCCATTCATTTGTCTACTATGATAGGCAAATTCTCTCTAGGCAATTCTAATTTAGACAGACACATCCTGACATAGTGCTGTTTTTTCCTCTATGACCCAGATGAAACCTTTTGACAGTCCTTGGAATCCTCAATTCCTCCACTCTGTGGCTCTAGAGTCATGATGGAGGAGACAAACTGTGAATGGTACTGCAGAAATAGGTGAGCTGCAGTAAAGGAATTCCAGGTGCTCCCCTCACCCTCATTAGGCTATTTTTCTTTCTTTACTACAGTATTTAAAAAGTAGAGAGCAAGAGGCTGACATGCAAATGAGGGGCTACAGGAAAGAGTCACCCCCAGCTTTTTAGGAATACTCGTATCTTTTCACTGGTTGTAGGTACTTAAGTCTGGAAAATATCTTTGGAATATGTCTTGTGTGTAAGAATGCATAAAAGATAACACCTTGCAAAAGTCAAACATACAGATTTAATAATGTGCAACTAATGAAGATGGTTTATAAATGAAATACCACCTACACATTTAGTTCCCTAAATATATTATGCTATTAATCATTAAAGTTAGATCTATAAGTACAAGTTTTCCATATGTGGAAAAGTAAATCTGTTTTTAAATTAAAGAGAAATTATCACTCTAATTCTTAAAAATAAAACTATCAGGGTATAATTCAAGTGTAGCTGCTCATAGTCACTGAATAAACTTAAATTTGATAAAACATTTAAGTTTCAACCAATGCACCTTTGTTGAAGCACATTTAGCTGAAATAACTTTGAGTCTGGTTTATTTCCATCACATATAGTACATTTTTCCAACAAGAGCATGTACATTCAATATAGAACATTTCCAGCAACAGTTACAGTCTTTCTAGTTTCCTTTCACAGTATATTTTAGTGCAAAGCACTGGGAAGGGTAAATGTTTTTCTAGCTATTGAAGCATTTTATTATGACCTTGTGGATCTTCAACATTTTAAAATTTTATACAAAAAGTATATAGATGGACAGGGTCCCTCCTAAGTACAGGTGCGAACCTATATAAAAACATGGTATATTCTCTGCTGTACCTTCTAAATTATAATTTGACAAAAATTACTAAAAAATAAATTTTTTCCTAAAAAGTACAAAATATTGATACACAAAAACCTGCCCAATATTTCATAAAGATAGATGTACTTCTGTTTTCCTAAAATCTTGATTACAAAAATGGACAAGAATTCATTATTTTCCAAATTTTACAGTAGGAATCAAATATCATCTAAAGTAGTCATTTAAGATTTTACTTGGGAGAAAAAATTCAGGGTTTACACTCCCATCTTCCTTTTTTAAGCAATATTTAAAGAAATAAACTAATATCATAAGAAGTGGTTGTGCATGGATTGTCCGCATCCATAAAATATCAGTAAGCTATTTACTACCTTCATATTAACATTAGTAAATGTGTGGTCTTTAAAAAAAAAAAAAAAGAAAGAAAGAAAAAAAGAAACTGAAAAATTAAGTTGCATCTATTATTAAAGTGCTTTGTATAAAATTTAAAGAAAAAAAGGGGAATGCTTAATTTTCATAAAAACCTCAGATGTTTACAAGTAAAAAATGTAATGATCCATGGATGAAAATGAACTGGAACTTTCCTGTAGTATGTATTTTAAAATGAAACTTTCAAACATTTAAGTGCTGGAGAACAAGTTAGAAATAAATGAATGTAAGAATAATTACAAATATTTAGTAGGCTAAATATTTATAATATGTTGATACTAATTTCTCTTTTGGTCCTAACATACACTCACTAGGAAATATATCTGTACAATCCAGATGAAAATTTTGCCGAATAAAGTGAAACAAAACTAAAATCACTAAGATATAGTCTTTTTGTCAATTAAAAATCACCAGTGGTGATATATATTCTTCAGGTTGTTGATAGCTTTCATCAACAAATTGTTTGGAAAACAAACTTTGCAACGTTTTTGTAGAAACTGTAGACCAAATGCACAAGGTCAAGGGTGGTTAGCTGATGGACTGTGATGACAATACGTAATGTCACAGCTACTTGAAAGTGCTGGGAGAGGCAGTGCCTTAGAAACAAGTGGTTAGATGGTTATTATTTTAGTCAGAAAACAGCAGTTACAGTCGAATATTTATGAAATTGTTTTTCCTTTTTTTTTCTCATAGTACCATTTGAAGACGTTTAGTGGTTCTAACACCAATTTAAAGTCTTTCCACAAAAATGAACTCCAAACCTTTTCGTACATCACTTGAAGTTATCTGAGGAGAAATGGGAATAAATGAACACTTTTGAGTTTACCAATAAAACCTTGTTTTTAAAATTATACAATAGTAAATGACTTCTAAAGGATAGTTTCATCTCAAGTTTCCACACAAATCAAAAAATGTGTGATACTCAAACCACAACATTTAACCCACTCAGCACTCAAACTAAGTATACTGCTTTAGAACCTGAATCCAAAACTAATTTAATACTAATTAAATATATTAAATGCCTTAATACAGGGAAACAGGTACTGAAGGTAAACTTTTAAAAATATAGACAGACTTGCAAAAACAAGTACAGGGAGTCTACTCCTTAATTATATTGCATTTTAAAAATCTACACTTATTCCAAAACCTTCTAAAAAAGTAAAAATTTTTTTCTTTCTTCCCAATAGGGATTTTCCTTTTCTTACAACGCACAACCACAAAAAAACCAAAACAAAACAAAACCAAAACAAAAAAACAAAAAAACCCCTACTTAATAATACAAACTATGCTGAAATGATCACAAAAAGTCTATTGAAAACAAAAAGGGAAAAGTAAGATTTGGAACCTATATAATCACTTTTTCCACAGATCAAAACTAAAAACGGTAACTCAGACATACTCCCAAGGAGAAGGAAAAAAAAAAAATCCAAACTTTTGTCTATCAAGTTTTCCCCTTTGACTGGAAGCACTATGTTAAATGTAAGTAATAAATGCTAATTGTTCTAAATTCAATTTGGGGATTTTTTTTTTTCTGAGTGCAGCACTTTATTTAGCCGTCACAGATTAATTTTTACAATAATTACAGTGCCTCAAAAGACTTTTTTCCTATAATTATCGCCTTCACAAATTCATTCTAATATATTTAACTTTTCCTACAATGTATTAATTAGTAGACTAGGTCACTAAATCAAATTAAACCTGTGCAAAGTTAGTTAAACAGAAGACTTCTATTGTAAACATAAGCCAATATAAATGTATATATTTTACAACATTGAGAGGAAAGCACTGACCCTGTGCCATCTACCTACAACTATATTGCATTGTCCTGTGGAAGATAAGTTCTGAAGTTAACTTTTGTTCCCAAGCCACTGGAATAAAGGTCACTGAAGAGGTAAATGCAATATGCACATTACTCTTGCAGTTCCCATTGCCATAAGATATATGGAAGCAAACATGTGTTAAAATGGAACCAGCTATAAATTATGGTCAAATGATTTTTTTAGTTCGATGGGGGGAAAAAAGCAAAACTCTGTAACTGTTCCTCACCAGACAAGAGCCTTAGATCTTGTACTTCGGCCTTTGGTTTTGTTTCCTTCAGGTGAATTGGAAGCATTTGCCTTATGAGTTTTCTTATGATGTTCAAGATAAGTCTTTTTGGCAAATGCCTTTCCACATTTATTGCATCTGTGAAGAGAAAAGTTTTTTGTGACTTTTACTTCAATACCAACGTCAGCTACTTCATACTTTTTACTAGGAGAGTTAGAAGTGCCATCGTGTTTTGAATCACTATGTTTTGCCTCATCCCTCGAAGGGCCTCTTTTTGCCACTTTATTTAGAACAAAATCAATGGGCTTCTTTATAGCTCTGATCTCTAAACTGGCTGTTATTTTCCCAAGATAGCGGGATGACTTTTTATGAACCACAGTTATATGTCGTATCACATCACGCTTCCGACGCGTTTCGTAAGTGCAAAGAGGACACTTGTAGAATTTAACATAAATGTTATTCCCATCTGTGTGCAACTCAATGTGTTTAGTCAAGTTCTGTTTGGAAGTAAACTGACGTTTACAAAGTTTACAGTAAAGTTGCTTAAAGTCAAAGCCAGCTGAAAGTTTTGGTTTCCTCGTTTTTTGCTGGCCACCTGCAGCAGACGGACTAGTTGATTTAGGGCTTTCAGAGTCTTGTTTAACTTTATTTTTCTGTGCTGCCGGTGTGTTCTTTTTTTCATTTGAATGATTTGTTCCCTTTAATTCATTCTGTGGAGAATGGGTAATGGAAGGGGGTGAAGATTCTACAGAATCTGCTGGTTCAACTTTAACTTTTATTTCTGAACTGCTGGCAGTATTATTAGGGCCTTTCTCTCTTTTAGAGTTTGTTCCAGAAAGAGTTATCTTGTGGACAATTTGCATATGTCTTTTAAGCATTATTTGTGAACTATATTTCCTCTTGCAAAGGAGGCATTTGCATGCAGTTAAATTGTATTCAGCCTTTGAAGACGACTTTTGTTTTCGAGTCTTAAAAGATTTTTTAGGAGAAACAGAATCCAGGAACAAAGGTTGCCCAGGCTTTGTTGCTATATCAGGAGTAATTGAATCCCTCCTTAGTCCTCTATGAACTTCATCAAAATGCCTCCTTACATTCGCTTTTGTAGCAAATGATTTACAACACACTGGACAACTCCTACTTATTGGAACTAGAACATTCTTACTGCGTCCTTTAGAGGACTGGTTTGGATTCTTTCGCGTTTCAATGTATTTTTTTAGTTCTTCCATCTTTTTCTTGTGTACTTTTCGAATGTGACGACGAACACCTCGTCTGGAATTGAATTCTTTTCTACAAAGACAACATATCAACTGGTGACCAAAATCAGAATTGTCAGACGTTTCCAAGTCAGCCTGTGATTCCTGAGGTTGCTCATCAGATGTAGGCGCAACTTCGTCTGCAACAATCTCAACAGGAGGGGGCTCAACAGTTTCCACCTCTGCATCTGTAACTGGTACTGTTTTAGACTGTTCCGTGCTAGTTTCCTGTATTTGAACTTCGGTTTGTTCAGGAGTACTGCTTGACTCTCTGACTTCAGTAGGATTATCAGTCCTTGAAATATACTGAAACACTGCATTTTGATTAGTTTCTATGGGTTCTAGCTTAATAATATATTCTCGCTTGTCCACACTTGGATATATGGCTTCTAGGAGATCGTTTATGGCTTGGCTTTGTTTATCATTTACATCAGGAAGGTCTGTTAAGGAAAAAACAACATTTTAATCTGAAATAATTTGCCTGCTCTAGCTCTCTAATATTTAAAAATGTATTATGAACCTCTATCTTAAAATTTATTATATTACTGGTTCATATTATTAAGAAGAGCATTATCTACTTTTTCATATTTTAAAACTAGAATTAATTAAACTAAAATTAATCTAAAATCTCATCAACATACACAAATGTTAAGAAATAAAGATGAAGAGCTACTTCCACTCCTAAGTGCCCTTAATATCAAATATATAAGCACATGAGTGTCCTAAACAATTAAAACAATATTTCAAACTTTTAGTCTAAAATTTTCAGGCTAGCAAAGCCAAATCAAAGGTCTCATAACCCAAGATGGATAAAACATCATGAAGAAGGTACTGTTATATATTAAAATGATTCTTTTTGTAGAAAACATAACAGCATTCCTATTAACTTAATCCATAATAATCTAGTCTACTTGTATAGAGGGACACTTAAAGATCTTATGGAAATGAAAAAGAAAGATCTGTAGGATATAAATATGAATGACATGTAGAGAAGTATTTGCTATTACAGGTCTTCTTAACATGATACCATCCCATTCAAACAAGTGATTGAAAACTATAGATTTATTACAAAAACAGAGCTAGTTTTATTTACTCGTGCAATAATTAGCATCCCCTATAGGCAGCCAAATATTCCTACTATAACCGAATGATCTAATATCTAATATTGGTTATGTCTCCACATACAACTCTAAAATCTAGCTACAAATATAGCAACAAATCTGATATTTAGAAAACAAATGCTTCCTTATTGCTCTTCTAGTAATCTTCCCATTTAAAAGGGATGAAGTAGTGTCTAAGGATAACACTTTCACGGAAGTATTTCTAGAATCAGTATTGCCAAGAAAAGTGCACAATAATCCAACAAATCCAACTATCTGTATTTCTAAAACTCAACTCTACACTAAAACGAGAATAACTATCAGAAATATAGGGGGCGCCTGGGTGGTGCCGTCCTTAAGCGTTAAGCATCTGCCTTCAGCTCAGGGCGTGATCCCGGCGTTATAGAATCGAGCCCCACATCAGGCTCTTCCGCTATGAGCCTGTTTTTTCCTCTCCCACTCCCCCTGCTTGTGTTCCCTCTCTCGCTGGCTCTCTCTCTCTCTCTGTCAAATAAATAAATAAATAAATCTTTTTAAAAAAACCCCTAATTTTCTACTAGTACTTTCATTATTAAAAGATCAGATTTGAAACTAATCCCTACAGACTGCCTTTTCATTTATATCTCAATGATAAAAACAAGTATAATAAGATCTAACAGTACTAGGAAAAGTTTCCAAATATGAAATTTTTATTTCAACTATGTCTTATAATAAATATACTTTCAATCAGCTTCATGCTAATAATTAAGTGGTACTTTTGATTTTTGGAGTTTTCATTTCATTCCCATCCCAAAAAAGTGAAGTTGAAAAGTACACCAACTCCACAGTGCAACTATAGCATCAAACTGACAAAATAAGTTCTATAATTTGTAAGCGTTAAACCCCTGAACAAGAAATAATGAAAGTAACCTATTACTTATTAAAATATCTTAAGGAATTTGTATCAGTTCTTAAAGCAAGAAAGTAATACCATTACATATACTGCTAACTTAATCATACAGGGGCAATACACTTAATCCAACAAACATTTGGTTCCACAAAGACTTTATTAGCCTACAATATGCCTTCATCACATAAAGCTACTTCAGATCTCAAGTTGGCCTATAATGCAATCTAATTTCTGATAAAATGATTGATTTATAAATAAATTTCACTGAGAACAAAACTGATCTTCAAATCAAGACCCAGAAAAAATTAGAAAGGTGAATATTTTTTACCATCCCCAACAAATCAACTAATTTACTCATTCTTTGCTCTATTTCTAACCTTCTCATTTACTTAAGGAAAATCTTAATTATCAATCATATGTAACAAGTTGTTAAAAAAAATAAAAATGAAAAATACCAATACCCCCTTCAAGCGCTCATATTTTAACTTAGAAAAATCCTGAATATAAACTATATGGTCCATATAAACATTCAAAAACAATATCCAATATCTTAATATAAATAAATATACTCATAAACCTAACCTCGTATACCTTTAGAAAAACCCAAGCAAAAAGCACTTATATGAAAGTACCTAAGAAAATGAACATTAAGTCGAATATTTAATTTTATTCCCCATCATTAAATTATTGATACCATTTTTACATAAACGTATAGCTGCAGTATAAGAATACTTAACTGTAAAACGTGTAACTTAATATATGAATAAAACTTACTGTCATCCATCTGGAGACTTGGTGGGCAGTAGAATTTTTTATGGGTAATTAAATTTGGTAATCCTCTGAAGAGACTGCGGCATAATTTACATTCAAAAATAGTGTCCACGTCTTTTAATAAAATGTGCTTAAGTTGTTTAGTTCCTGAAGGAAAAAAGAAAAGAAAACAACACAAAAGGTAACTTTAACATGCATTTTTAAACTGGGCAACCACTGTTGACAATCCAAAGTGTAATTACTCTTTGCAAACAAAATACAGGCATTGCCAATTTCCACCATACTGTATTCAGAACTAAGTTATAAACTAAATTCTAAGTAAAATTCTATCATCATCTGGATGTTAAAATTGATATTCTTGGGGCGCCTGGGTGGCGCAGTTGTTAAGCATCTGCTTTCGGCTCAGGACGTGATCCCAGCGTTCTGGGATCGAGCCCCACATCAGGCTCCTCTGCTAGAAGCCTGCTTCTTCCTCTCCCACTCCCCCTGCTTGTGTTCCCTCTCTCGCTGGCTATCTCTCTCTGTCAAATAAATAAATAAAATCTTTAAAAAAAATTGATATTCTTTTTCTAATTCAGCAGCCAATCAATTCTTAGGATATCCCAACAGTGGTTCCAATATCTGGCCGATCATCACAATAACCCAGGAATAAATAAGTACATAACCCACCTCTGGAGATTCTGATTCAATAGATCTGGAAGGGGAAAGAATTAAACATGCCCCTCCCCCCCACCCCCCTACTCCTTCCCAAAATTTCTGGCTGGTTCATATAGCTCCCTTCTGCATTAAGATGTGAACATGGAGTTCTGTAATGCGTTTTCCCTAATTCCTTAAAGAAGTCAAAACTGTGTCACAAGATTGTAACTTTTCTTTTTAAACTCAGCTCAAATTACTTCAGGTTCTGGGCCAATATGGGATTATGGTCATTGAGTGTCAGAGTAGAGAATCCTTATCCATAATTTGAATTTTGCTTAGGCCTCTTGATACCACTATAAATTTATTCAAAGCCTTTCTCCCTCAAAAACTCACTCCAAGTGCAATTAATTAGATACTGATAGTTTACAGTTTAAACTAATTTAAAGCCTGTCTTCCCCACTAGATTATAAACTCCAAAGCAGCCAAGACCAAACCTGTCTTATTTAAGACTAAAAAGTAATCAGCTCTAGCAATGCTCAATAAAGATTAGTTGAAGAAATGCCACTGATGCAGGGAATCTAAGCATTGTGACAGAAGATGAAAAGGCAGGAAAAATAAATAAATGGCAATGAGCATCCGATCTTTAAAATAAAAACATCCACCAGGAATAAAACACAAGCAGAAGATCTTTTGTCATTATTTCCTATAGGTTTTTGCCACAGGTAAATTGACAAAATTGATCTGCCATGCTTTACTAATTAGCCTTTAATTTCCTCAAATAAAAAAGATGATAATAATATTGACTTCAAGAGGAAAAAACAAATGTGTCCCGAAAAAAACTTTAAAACTACCTAGTTGCAAAGTGTTCTTCCATCATTCCACAAGTACTTGACACTCTTTTAAAGCTCTGGGACTACTAAAGAGTAAACACACTATACTATCCATCTTGTAAAATGAACAAGCCAAAGCAAACCTATCTTAGAGAATCATAAAAGAAAATATGAATCTAAATCCCAGAAAAATTAAATCACACATGTGGATTTCTACTGGGAAAAAATAAATATAATGAAATCATTTCCACCATTTCTCAAATCCAAATCAAAGGTTTACTGCACTAAACCATATTACCACAAAACCAGAAAACATAAATTTAAAAAGATTCAGAGGGCAGCCAGAGTATTATTCTTTATATAAAAGTAAATTCATACACACACACACATACGCACACACGCATGCACACACGCACTTTCTTAGTCCACTTCACATTACAAAATATACTGGCAATAGACTAACATGTTTAGTTCATAGCTAACCTCCTAAGTGATTGACAAACTATGAGAGGTAGACTGATGATAAAAATATTTTAGATAAACCTAACATATCTACATGTAATTCCCAAGAAGTATAGTTAAGTGTAGTACCAGTAGGAAGAAAAGAGAAATTTTGCCCACTTTAATTCTGAATTGAAATACCTGCTAGGTCCATACTAAAGATTCAATTCTGCCTTTTAAAGATAGTCAAAAAAGACTGAAGAGGAATGCAAAAACAAGCTAAACTAGGTTTAAGAACTCAATTGAAGACTGAAATAGAAAGTATGAGGTTATATATAAAAAATAGTTACTGCTAAAAATGTAAGACTGCATCCCTAAATCAGAGATCTTACTTTGTCCACCCGGCTCTCTCAACCATAAAAATTAATTAAAAATTTAAAAAACCTACATAGAGAGAAAAAGATACCCTTGTTTAGTCCTAGTTATAGAACTAGTTATATTCAGCAGAGTGTATATTCGTTTCCAATAGCATCCCCCTAAAAAAATCTCTGGCTCTAACCTTAAATAATCAATCTTAATTATCATTCACAAATGCTCCCCCACCCCATCCCACCAAACACAAACATATAAACACAGTAGTTGATGCAGGTACATCAAATTTCTTTCAGAGCTATGGGTTCACCAAATTGTTTCTCTATCACTTTTCAGGCCTTCACCTATATTTTTTTCCCTCTCTGCCTGTAATAATCTCCCACTTCCCTGGTCTGGTTCACTTCTAGTAATCTTTCAAATTCTGGGGCGCCTCGGTGGCTCAGTTGGTTAAGCGATTGCTTTTGGCTCAGGTCATGATCCGGAGTCCCAGGATAGAGTCCTGCATGCGGCTCCCTGCTCACAGCTCAGTGGGGAGGCGGCTTCTCCCTCTAACCCTGCCCCTCTTACGCTCTCTCTCCCAAATAAATAAAATCTTAAGGAAAAAAACAAAACACTCCAGGTTAGAAGTCACTTTCCCCAGGAAGCCTTCTGATTCCTGGTTTTTGTTACAAATTCTTCACTCCCTACTCCCACAGCACCCTATACATCTGTACTATATTATCCCACTATCTTGTAATTAATTATTTTTCTGTAGTCCCATTAAACTGGAAGCTCTAAAAGGATGGAGAAGATAGCTTTAATGCTCACCCACTGTAGTCCCAGCCCTCAGGCTATGCCTGATTGAGGTTTGTTAAATGACACACTAGAGAGCTCCATGTTTAAGGAAACCTTCTCTATAAATGATTTTTTTTAGTCTATATAAAGTTGCCTGGGAAGTCAAAAAAGAGACCTCAAAGATTTTTCTAATTCAACTTACACATTTTACAAGTGAGAAAAATAAGATGCTGCCCATTCCATAAATACAGACAATAGAAGTTCTTCCCTAAGCTAGTTTTAGTTGCCATTTAATGTTTTGTTGTTTTTCCCAGGTGGTCATAATGGCTTTGGTCATAATGGTCTTGTCAGCTACCATTTTGTGACTGCTTTGCTAACACTTAGACACAGCCAATAACGGTGCCTCTGTCAACAGCTAAAACTTTCTGTCACCTAAGAGAAAAGACATGGTCATCTAGATAGCAACATAAAGTTCTTCCACTGCCCTTGATTCTGAAAGAGACCCATGCTATCTTATTCCTAATTATTCCTTTTCCTGTATTAGTAACTTTTTCTTGCCCTAGGTTTTAAAACTATCTCAGAAGTCACTGTTTACTGATCACATAGGTCATTAATCAGTATCTTTAAAAAAAAAAAAATAGCCCTCCAAAGGGTAAGGCTTTTGATGCTTAGAAATTAACTAATTAGTGAATATTTCAGATTCTCATAACAGGTGCTCAGTAAAAATTACTTAAACCCTATCAAGGGTTTAGTCATGTGCTATTCCTTAATATCAAATACATTATATGTACTGAGAAAAATGTTTACAAGATTTTTTTCAAAAGGAATCAGTATTCAGTTTCACATTAGGGTGGATGGCAGTCACTTTACATGATGTGATATTAATTCTAACTCTTCTGTGCCAAAGATAAGCTTTCATTTTTTTTCCCTTAATATATGGATATGTTGGTCAATGACCATTTTAGATTATAGCAGTAATGATTTTTAAATGGCATACTGTTTGCTTTATGATGATTCACATATAAGCTCAATCATTTTTAGCATGACTGTTTAAATATAGTATCATCTCAACAGTGCAAGCAAATCTGTAATTCCTGTCAAAACTAATTTCCAAAGCCAGTATATGCAGGAAATTTCTAACTAATCATCCCTCAACAAAACTTCTTAAAGGTAAAAAATAGCGAAAACTTAAGAAAATTTAAACTGATTTCGTACCCACCACCTGCAAGAGTTGGTTAAAAAAAAAAGGTTAAAGGTTATGGAACATTGCCACATACTACAATAAATTTATAAGCAGAATAAAATTATTCAAGTGCCTACTTGGTGAATCTTTTCGTTTAGTCCCACAAACATTTATTGGACACCTATTAAATATGAGGTTGCAATGCTATTCACTGGAAACATGAAAGTGAAGGATCTGATCTGTGCCCTTAGAAATTCCCAGACAACTATAAATGTCTGCTCTTCTAGGAACATAGCCTCAGATGACATGCTCTGAAGAATCTAAGAACAACAAATCAAACAAATTTAAACAGTACAAAACCAAACGAAACAAAAAACTCTTCTAAGAAGTTAAATGACCAAACCTAAGATGATAATAACAATAGCAAATACCACACAAAGCTAATTCTCATTTTTCACTATAATTTACTCCTCCCTAAGAGAAAAGATGCCCTTCCTGGCACATAGTAGTAGTGTATTTCATAGACAGAATCTTTTTTCTATGATATTACATATAATCTTTTTACAGTATTATGTATTTCAAGGTTTAAAAAAACAATGTCAACTTCATATGAAAGACCAGTTTTGAATACCAAACTAAATAATTATCCTTCTCTTTTCTCCCCATTTTTCTGTTTCTAATCTTAGGGTATTCAATAGCTCCTTTGCCTGTACCAGAAGATTAAAAGACTAAGAAAGAATATTAAGCTCAATTAAATCGATTTTAATAAATGTCTCATGGAAGTACACCTTTGTTGTTGTTGTTGTTACTTAAAATTCTGTTTCAGTTTGGGGAGAGAAGTCAGGAAAAAAGGAAACTAAAATAAAAGTGTCAATAGAAAGGAGGGAAATTTGAAGACACTAAGTCACAGATGTGATCCTAGAAGGACTAACAGAGCTAAGGCAGCACCCAAGCAAAAGTCAGGGCCCAGTAAAGATAGTACCAGAAGCCAGGGATACAGAGCAAACAGCATGTCTCAAAGTCATCCAACCATCAGGGATTTCAGAGTAGAAAATCTGTAGGTTGGAGCAAAATAGGCAGCCTTCTAAAAAAATGAGGTATCGATCTATGGACAGATGTCAAACAACAGTGAAATGTACTGTTAATAAAGCAAAAATACATAACAGTGTGCAGAATCAGCTACCACACAATGGGGGAAAAGTGAGGGATCTATGCTTGTGTATGTATATAGGGTCTCTGGAAGAAGATACACAAATCATGTAGCAGTGGTTGCCTGAGCAAAGAGACTTTTTTTGTATTTTTATATATCCTTTTATGCTTCCTTATTATTTTTAAACCACAGGCACTTATGACTTAATCCAATAATATTACTTATTCCAATGTAGGAATATTACTTAATTCCAAAAAGAAAAATCTATTCAAATTAATTTACAAGTGAAGCAGCCAGAAATAAAAAGATATCAAGAGGTCAAGAAAGATTTATCATTAAAAACCAGAAAAACAGTCCAAAGCAAAAACTGAAGTGAGGCAAAGAGAACAAGTTAAAATTGATCAAGCAGTCAGGAGAACACACGTGGGACTGGTAGACCTAAAAAATTAGTTAACTCCTTCCTCAGCCTTTAATGAACTTCCAGTTCGGGTAGGAATTAATACCAGGTCATAGAAAGCCCAGTGTAGACAGGAGGTGAGTCACTTAGAAATGACACAGTAGCTTAAGACAACTATCTGAGCTTGAAGATTAAGCTAGATATCCTAACACATTACTAATGCCCCACCTGACTTAGCCTCTGTAAGTTAACAAGAGCCAAAGCAGAGAGTTCGGATAGTTCTTTAAATGCAATGTGTGTGACCCAGATATAATAGAAAGAGTCTAGAAAGGAATGAGTCACTGAAGGTGTGGTTAGGAGTAGAATGGGACCAGGAAGAACTTAAAGGGTCAGAATGGATCTTCGTCCCTAAGTCATGTGACCCAAATTTCCATTCTCTCCTCCCAAAGCTTCAGTCAGCCAGGGCTTAGATACTTCAGTGCTAAAGAGCTACCTCAGCAAGCTGTAGATTACACAGATACGTAAGAGATTACAATCTTGAGGAAATTAAAATTGCTTAGTTCTGAGACACATTAATGAAGTAAAAGAATTCCTTTTTTCAAATCCAAAATTAGTTCTTTGTACTGCTAAGCATATTTCTAAATTACTTCTAATTTAAATTATTGGGTACTTGGAATTAAATTTATAGTATTTTCAGAATTCACCTAAATAAAACATAACTCAGAAGGCAAATGTGAATTTGAAAATGTCAGAAGAGGATATTTAAAAAAGAACTTTTACCCATTTCACAGACCCTTTTCTTTAGATTGTAAAGAAATAGCAAATACAGAAAAGAGACATGAGCACAGTGCAAAAGGAAAACAATTTCATTTCTAAATATTCATCTTCCAAAGTTAAACACAGATTTTGAGAATAGGATCCCCTTGAAAAGGTGTATTTTACAAGACCAAGCATTTATGAATGAACCAATTCTAACTTCTTAATCAAATAACACTATAATAAACTGAAGTAGTATAAAATAATCTTATTCGTTCCAAATTTTGGATTTTAAAAAAGAAACCTATATGGGTGCCTGGGTGGCTCAGTCAGTTAAGGATGTGACTCTTGATTTCAGCACAGGTCATGATCTCAGGGTTTTGAGATGGAGCCCCACATCCGCCTTCACACTGGGTGTGGAGGCTGCTTAAGATTCTCTCTCTCCACCTCCCTCCTCACTCCCACCCCTCTCTTTCCCTCTCTTAAAAAAGAAAAAAAAGAAAAAAATGACCTATAGCAAAGAATATCATTAAACGTGAAAAGCTATTACCTTCATTTCCATGAGAAAGAACAAAAAAAAAATACCTATTTAAAGTAGCTAAAAGAAACTCTTACTATGACCAGAAACTAACCATTCTTCTGTTATGCCAGAAATATATAATAAATACTGCCCCGAGTAAGTAAAATTTTAATTGTATTTATCATAGAAAAATCTGACCTATCAGTTACTTCAATTAACAGAAATAAAAACAACAAAAAAACACCCTAAAATAGGTTATACCACCATTCAACATGAGCAAGGCATGGGTATACACTCGATACTTACTGAATTAAATATACATAAAAGCAATGTCATGAGGATTGTTTAAAGTGGTTGACTAAAAATCCAAGAAACAGATCTCAGAAAGTCAGAAATTTTAAAAAAATTTATTTTAGATGAAGGAGCAATCTATTTCTTAGATACTAAAATAAAGGAAATATATGCTATTTCTCTTTACAATGACTTAAAAACAAGCACCTCAAAGCATTTATCATTAAAAAACAAGTGGTTACATATAAATTATCTTTTCCTTCTAATCTCAGAACTTTTTCATTAAAATAGTAAGCTTTAGAATAATAACAAAAGATATTCTAATCCTTTAAGTTTCCATCAGTTAGGTGTCCCATCAATCATGTGTTGTTTGCTTACTTGTATCTGACTCAATAGTCTGCAATGTCAGAGAAGCCAAAGCTACAAAAGGTGGTTAAGTGGACCGTAAGAATCACCGAAACCTAAGACCTCACTGAGAAAGGAGTTCTAACAGTCCTCAGTCATGTATATGCAGTAAGCAACACCTATTTTAAAGCCCTGGATTGCAACTGCACAAATACACATATTACACATGCAATTATTATATAATCTAATAGAAAGTAAAGCTAAACAAATGTATCCAAAGAGACCAGGAACTGGAGTAAGTATTTTTCCTGTCCTGTGCTCTATCAAAAGATGTTGAAACTCCAGAGTTAGGCAGGAGGTGAGTCACTTAAACAGAGATGATAAAGTAATTAATCTAGAACAAGTGACATCTCAGACATTCTGAATAATAATCTACTCTGCCAGTGCTTATAAAGACCCAGTATAATTTACTACTGCCCGTTGAGGGTTTACAAAGATATGCCAAAAAAACAACAATAAATTGTTAAGAAGAGGCACGTTACCAATAAAGATACCACATATATTTCTTTAAACCATATTAAATAATTTTATTTCTATATTAATATATAATATATAGTACTGAAAAAGAATCTAGATCAAGTCAATATTTGTTCAACCACTTTTTAAAAATACGACAAAAGTATTCTATAAAATCAACATATACATTTTAATATTTTTAAAAAATTAATTCTAAGGATTTCTAGGTAGTTTTTAACTATTATGTGAAGATTGAAAAATACATCCTAAAACATTCATACCTGATCGAAAGCACTCAATTATTTGTTGAATACCAGATTTGGATGTCTGTAGTGGTTGCTGTAACAAAGGAGCATCTCCAGGTTCCAGGATATAAACTACATGGAAGACAAACACCCACCCCAATCCCCACAAAAAAAGGGTTATTTAAATCATTTACTATTGAAGTAAAACAATGGTTTGCTACAATCATGTTAATGATAATCACACTTGTTCATATATACTTCACCATCATCTTTGTAAGGCAAAATGAAATAATGGGGAAAAAATACCTAAAATTATTCTCAATTCAAGGCTAAATTAAAGCTACTTAAGGCTTCAAATGCAAAGATTTACTATTTTGGCATTATTTACTATATATTTGTCACGTTTGCCTTATTATTCCCCTTGAAGAGGAACCTCTGTATTTAATCAAAATTCTAGGGCAATGATGTCCTAGCCACATCTCATAAACCATTCCAGAACCCTCTGGACAATCTAGTACAGCTCTCTTGGCAATTACGAGAGCAAAACTCAAAAACCACTGCCTAAGGAAAGAACTAGTGAAGTGCACAATGACAGATGTTCAAGAATGTTCACTGCAGCACTCTGCAGCACTGTAAATAACAGAGAAAAAATTTCAAACAACTTAAAAATCTCTCAATAGGAACCAGACTAAATAAACTATGAAATACCCCTGCAACAGAATCCTTCATGGCTGTTAGAAAGCATGAGCTAGATCTACATATGCCAACAACAAAGGATGTCAATAACAGATTGCTGAGCAACAAAAACAGGTTGGAGAATACGACCTCACTTCTATTAATATATGTTTCAACAGATACAGAAAGAAAGAAATTTAATGTATATATGTGTGTGTATGTACAGACACTAATATAAACACAAAAAGTCTGGTGGGATATCAACAACAAGGCTTCTGTCGGGGTGGACTTTACAGGGGTGCTTTTCATTTTCGGCCTCACACTTTGCTAGTGCTTCAGAGCCTGGGCTTTTAGAAGTGTGCATGTTAAAACACACACACACACACGCACACACACATTTTCATAATAAGTAAAAATAATATTTCCACTTTAAAAATAAGAAGTTTCATTTTCATATACAGAGGTCTGCTTTCCAAAATTCTCAGATTCACAGTACAATTATATAATAAATTAGATTATGATAATATGAAACAAGGTAACTGAAAAGGAAAACAGTTTTTCCGTTAGATACCAAATAAAGAAATGGTTGTGGCAGAGAAAAACCAGCCATTTTAATTAACTTTTTTCAATATGTTATAATAGTCTACTCAACTATTACCATCTTAAGCCAGAATCATCCACTCTGGGAAAACAGGGAGGATTACTTCAATAATGTGTGCTGCTACTTATTGCTTCAGGGCCTGGTCTTGGGCAGCATTTGGCTTTCTGATAAGGGGGCTAAAGCTGTTGTGCTATGTATACAGACACAGCCTTAGACTCTCTGTTAAGGCTTCAAGTCTTGCACTCAGTGTACACAAGTGGAAGAAACTTGGTCTCAGGACCACGTCATTTTATTCAGTACAACTTTCCCAATTTTAAGAGATACATTAGGAGTATTTTAAATGAATTAAGAAGCACACATGCACAACTCATTTTGAGAACATCTGACATTGGCTCTACCTGCAGCGATTAAAAATATAGACTCCAGACCTGGACTTATTACACTGAATTTTTTTTCTGACATTTATTAGATACAACTAAGGCAAATTAAACTCTCTGATCTCTTCCTCATCTCTAAAATGGGGATAATAAAAGTACCTAAATCATAGGGTTGTATGATGATCAAATGAGCTAATGCAGGTAAACTGGTTAAAACAAAGCCTAGGATATAGTAAGTGTTCAATAAACGTTCTATCACCACCACCACCATCATCATCATGTACAAATTAATTGCTTTCTGACACCAAAAACTTAAAGTTTCCAAAATCTAAGAGAAGTAGAATTCAACCCTTTAAAGATGCAATAGCAGAAGTTTGTAAATAGACTGATGATACCATTTATTTGGATTAGATGGATCTCTTTTCACTATTTGTACAAAAGAACTGACAACTGTTTATAAAAAATAATGATAATAACTACAAAAAAGAGGGTAGAAACTGTACAATTGTAAAGAACTAAAAGCATCAAGGTTTGGCTCTGTAAGTAGAAAGAATTCTAGAACGGGAAATTTTAAAAAAACAGCAATGAATAAGGGAGGGATACGGAGAAAAAATGGAAAATTGTCCTTAGAGTCCCCTTTCCTCATTTAAAAACGCTCCAGAGAACTTTCTATAATACACCAGCTTCCATTTCCACATGAGAACATCTGATTTCAAAGCTAGAGCAAAATTTTGTTACCTAATCACCTTCAGAATACTGCTACCACTAAACACATCAACATCCTGAGACACCATTCAAAATAACCCCAGAGTTAGCTTAGTTATCCATGGACAACATCCACTTAGTACACAGATCTGTGTAGTTCCCACTGTGTAAAAAAAAAAAAAAAAAAAGATTCTTCATTTGAAAACATACTCTCAACCCTAAAAAACTTCATATATTAGTATTTTATAGACGTTCCCTATCATCCCTCCCAAGATCAGATTACAGGACCATTAGGAAAAAAGCCATGATCTCCCTCCAATCAAAACACCCAAACCCTCAGAAGTTAACATCTGTCTTTACATCCTTCCAAGAACACACTTCCCAGAATCAAATACCTACTTTTGTAACGCTCTCTCCTACCTTAAAAAAAGCTCCTTAAACTAACTTTCCGCTTATGATGTCTGGGATATACTTACAAATAACAGAGGGTAGGGAAGCAGTGGGAGGGTGGAGAACGGAACTGTGGAGAAGGGAGAATACAGACCAAAAGAGATTGTCCATGTATTGATGTGCTGAGTTGTATGATGCTTACAAGTTCCTTACACCATTCTACTTTTGAATGTTTGAAAAGTTCTGTAAGAAACATTCTTAAATCTAAGAAAGTACTTAACATACATAGACAGATTGTACTGTCTGTACAATCTTACAAATTGACCTATCCTATCAAGGCCTCCTCAGGAACACACTGCTCAGGGACCAGCCCCACTATTCATAATTCAAAAGAGGCTAGACCTCTGATGATTGCCTATTAGAAGAATTTCTCAAACTCCATGTCATCATCTTCCCTCCATCTGAAGGCATCCTCTTTTAAAAACTATCATAACATATTCCTCTCAGTACTAGAAATATCCTCCCACACAGCATTTACCTTCCTCTGAAATAATGACAATTAACTATCCTATAAGTTAACAAACTTCTAGCTTTCCACCAAACTAATCTTCAGAAAGTGTTTAATTCTAGCTAAGAAAGCAAAGAAACACAAACTACTTGTGACCTGGTAGTCTGAAAAAATAAACTACATTGAAAAAGTTCCTGGTAAAGAAAAGTTTATTTTTTAAAATTAAGGCAACTTATATGATTTCTTGTTAATGAGGGAGAAAAAAGCAAAGACGTTCCAATACATATTAAAAAGTTCAACACTGAAAAACATCTTTTAAAAGACATTAAAGTCTCTAGAAAACTTTAATTATCAGAATACACTAAATAAGGTACGGTCACAGATTATTTCCTTGTCTATATCTATTTCTTCCCACTCAAAAGTTCTATGAAGGAAAGACCTTATCTGTTTTGATCATCACTTACATCCCCATTGCCTTGGACAGTGCCTAGCACCTAATAGATGCTCAATAATTATTTGTCAAAGAAATAAAGAAGTAAATGAACACCTAAACTTCTTCCTAAGGAAGTTTTATTTACAATGATTTCATTTCAACTACATGACTTGAAATGTTCTCAAAAAAAAAAAAACTGGAATAAAAGGTCAGTGGAACACAAGTATAAAAGCATTCACAGCCTTCTACTTCAAAACTAACGAACTCCATTCAATATTTGATAAAATATAAGTGACACACAAAATGCACAAAATATGCAGTATGAAGGGGTGCTGAAAATAGATAGGTCGGGGCAGTCAAACAGAAACTGGATCCCATCTTGGGACTATATTATTAGCAGAGGTAAGTTATTACTGATTTCCAGTAAACCAGTGGGGGCAATAGGGCCATATACAAATTTTTTCTCATGTGTACCAAAGTTTTGTGAAAATGGGAGTTCTTCCTCTATACCACTACCATTTTTTCCCATTAGTCAACAAAGTCCTCTATTTGAACTCTACTGTGACAGAACCAAGTACATTAGAGCAGTTAAAATACTCCAACAAAAAAAACAAGGTCTAAAAGTAATGATAAACACCTGCCTTTAAACTAGAATAGAAGAGCCTTTGTTTGGTTTAGTGACATGAATTCAATGATTCCCTTTTAAGTTGTACCTCTGAATATTTGTGACAAAACATATCAAACTTCTAGTAACTAGAAAAACTCAAGTTTATATATCACACTTATCAAATTAAAGTTTTCTAATATTCTTCAAGAGACTCAAAAAAGGAACTTTTTCATTCCATAAATCCAACTAAAAACAGTTCTACTGAATAAACTATCCTAAAAATACTCGTACATTCTACCTAAATAACCAAATTTTTTATTTTGCAATACAGTATATTCTGTGCAAGAAAATTTTTAAAGGTTGCAGTCAGCAAAACCTGATTCTTCCAACAAGCTGAGTTTAACTTTTTTAGCCCAACTAAACTCATTTTCAGGCTTTAACCACTATTCTGTGATAAATATGCATAAGAAACTTAATTCTTAAAAGTTTAAATGAATCCACTTTCACGAAGACATGTATTCTGCTACCTATTTTCTTCTCTATCTTCAGTTTTAAACATTCAAAGGACATGGGGTATACTAACTGCAGGCTGCCTGGAAAGAAGGAAAGGCAACTGAGTGATTGATCTTGTGGAAAAGATTTAAGGTGACACTTGCAGTACTTTTTTTAAGGGATCAAGCAGGGGAGACCTCTTGTTTGTACAAGCTTCTAGCTTCATAACTAGTTTTATGCTGGGGAAAATTATAGCCTGCTTACTTAGAAATGACTTCTTGGGCAGGAGGAAAAGAAAACTGGAAGGAAACACAAGGCAGAGTGGCTCTGACACAGGGCAAAGTGACCGGAGGAGAAAGGGGTATACCTGGTTCACAGCATCCGTGATGATGGTGGTCAGTCTGACAGTATTTGTCCCTTAAAGGCATTTTCAGTGGGCGAGACCTACTTTCCTTTCACTGTAAGAAGCTCTTCATTGCGGCTTGGCTGTTGAAAGAAGCACAAATCCGTCACTCACCCAGAACTTCCTGGGGGGGCTCTGGCTATATTTACCAGATACGTTCCCTCCACCCGCCCTCCGTTTTCCCTCCACGGACCCGTACCTTCCTCTAGAACCTAAAAAAGAAAAACGCACGAAGGCTTCTCCAGCCCAAACTCCCGCACAGGTTCATCGCCCTACCCGGAAACGCAGCCTGGGGCGCGCAGCGCACGGCGAGGGCCTGGCCGGCTGCGCAGGCGGCAGCGGCCTCGCCGGCCCGGGCGGGCGCGCGCCGAGACGGAGGCGCGGAGCGCGGCGGGCACGGCCGGCGCCGGGGCCCGCGGGGCGGCGAGCGCGGCGACTGGGGCAGTCGAGGTGCGGCTCCGCCGGCGGCCGGCCCACGCTGCGCCCTCCCGCCACGCACGTGCGTTGGGGTCTCCGCGGCGGAGCCCCCGTCCCCATAACCAAGTGCGCCCAACTTACTTAACTCCTAGGGCGGGCCGGCGGGCAGGCGGAAGGAAGGAAAGCAGGCCGGGCAGCCGCGGGCACAGCCTGGCGTGGGAGGCGGCTTCGGGCCCCACCTGGCGCAGCCTCGGCGGACCACGCGAAGGGAACCGGGGTTCGGGCCCGACGCGCTCCCAAAGAGTCCCCGCCGGCGCTGACGCGGAAGCGCCACAGCTCACCACGTCCCTCCGCGGCCCGAGGCGACGGCGGCGGCGGCTCACGGCGTCCCTCCGCGCTGTGGAGCTTGGCGGGCGGGCGGGCGGCGCGCGGGCGCAGGCAGTTGACAGGAGGAACCGCCCCGCAGAAGCCGCCGCCGCCACCGAAGGAGCCGGAACCGGAGCGGGCAGGACCTGGGCACCCCTCGCCGGGGCAACGGCTGCCGCCGGAGCCCGGCTCCCCCCCAACGCCGCTCCACCTGCAACGGTCCCTCAGGCTTTTGGAGAGGGGCGGGGAAGAATGGGGGTTTCCCCCCACCTTGGGCCTTTTTTGGTAGTAGTTGTTGTTTCAGGAAACTTTATTAAGTCAGTCTCTCTCTTTCTCTGTCTCTCCCTCCCCGAAGAGCCTGAGCTACCGCCGCGGAGCGGGTGGGAAGGGGGAAGCAAAGACTCTCCCGCAGCGACAGGGAGCGACTGACTGACCCCGGACGGAGATGGGGCGAGGGCAGGAAGTGACAAGCTCTCGGAGTGGGTGGGGGGAGTGTGGCCGGCACGCCCGGGAGCGCCGCGCGCATGCGCCCGATCGGGCGCCCGGGCCTGTAGGGAGGCGACGAGCCGCGGCCGGGCAAGGGGAGGGAACCTTGGCCGATGGCGCTGGGCCCGCGACCGGGGTCTCGGGCCGGCCACTCGTCCCTGCCGCGGGCCGACGGAAAGCCGAAGCCCTGGGCTGTTCCTGCCGGGAAGATGGGCTGATGGGCAAGCCAACTGTTGCTTTTCTCCGTCCGTTGGAACCGAAACAGGGAGGGTTGGAAAAACACAGGAATGAACTGTAGAACGAGGCTCGACAAATGGGTGAGCCGTAAGTCCTGGTGATTCCGAAAAGGTTGTCAGCACACTTATGGTAAAAGTCGATTTTTTTGTTTGTTTGTTTGGTTGGTTTTTTTTTTACCCAAGAATTTTCGAAGTGTTCTTCTCAGCACTTTGGGGTTTTCATCAGGTCCTTGGGAGGAAACTGCCTAGTGGTGGAGGATGGGGCTGATTGCCGCGGCGCTCCTCTTCTGGAACCTGAAGGCGAAGAAGGTGGGTCACGTGGGCAGGACGCACTTTCCCTCCTCTTCGGTGCCTGCGTCCTACTTGGAAAATTCCCGAAGATCGTGGTCGTCTGTCAAATTCCGCAAACCCGTGTGGTCGCCTCTTGGCGCAGGAGAGCCGCCTCCTCAACTCCCAGAGCGGGGTTTTAGTTCTACAAGCAAATACGTGTCCACTGTCGGTCAGGAAATGTTACAGGAGAAAAAGCCCATACGCTTTGTTTCATCTTCTCGCGCCGAAAGATCCACTGAAAATCTCCGCAGTTGTGTAGCTTGAATTGTCAATTTGCGGGGTCCTGAAAGAGCAGTTTAGTAGTAGTTAGGTTCTGGGTGTATTTTGGAAGAGCAAACGAGTGACTGAAATCTGCTTTCAAAAGTCATAGGAAAGTTTGTGGTAGGTCCAGTAATTAATTGATAAACTCGCTATTGTAAAAATACTGAACGGAGCATTTGCGTAGGTCTTGGGGGATTGTAGCAGCTTGATAATGCGGTGATGGGAAAAGGAAGAAGAGTGGTCCAAGTGATCCACTTTTTTAAGGGAATTCCAGGCACTGTACACTCTAGACAACAGTCACATCCATAGTATGTTTGATCTTTTTTTTCTGAACCATTGTCAAGAGGCGTCACACAACATCAAACTAAAATGTAATGCCACAACCTACAGTAAGGTAAAAGAAATTATGATATGTCCACATGATGGTGTTTGTTATGCAGCCAATAAAAATCATTTTGTGTAATATTAAATTGTATGCAGTATGCTTAAGCATATAGAAGAAATTTTAATGTGACACCTTAACAGTGGCGTTACAGGTAATTTTTACTTAACATTGGAGATCTTTAGTAAAATTTGAGGTGAAATATTTTCTTCCTTTTCAGAGGATCTTTTCCCACTCTTATAAGCACATTAAGCACAGGTTAAAAAATGAATATACAATTTTAAGTTTCCATAAACCTGAAAAGGCATTGCTTCAGATATGTGATTTATGTTTGCTGACCACATATGAGTAAAAACTGGTTAGCTTCCTGAGTAAATGCAGCAGTATTTATACTTCAGAGTTGTTGGTACTAGAAGATCCCCAAAATTGCTAATAAATTTTAAACAGTTCTTGAGAAATTAGAAGTATAGACAAGATTGGAACGTCTGTGTGGGTAAAACAGATACTGAATACTGAATCAGACTTTTAAAGATGAAAAGAAACCATGGAAATTAACTAGTAAACCTTACTTTAAGAAATGAGAAAATTGAAATCCAAAGAGGTTACCTGATGTGCTGAAGGTCACAAAGTAACAGAACTGAGTCTAATACCTAGGTCAATCCCTTCTATAACAATACTAGTATCTGACATGTATTGAGTAATATGTTTTAAACTCAAGAATAACATTTAATCATATCAACAATCCATTCTACAGGTAGGGAAACTGAGGCAGAAATAGGTTACATAACTCCTCAAGGTTACCTGATAACATACAGCTGATAGGCAACTGAGCCAGCATTTGAACCCAAGCAGTATGGCTCTGAGACTCATTTCCTTAGCCATTATGCTATATTGCCTATACCATGTTGCCTACACTCTACCATAACCAGTTTGGATCACACTATATGTGAAAGATGAGCCAGTAGATCCTGTCATTTGTGAAAGGTATTAAAATGCCATGTCCCAAGTTTATGGAGTTGCTAAATCACAAGAATTTTATTGAAATTTCATAGGGCTCTAGAGCCTAAACTTTGGACTAGAATTATTGTCCTACCTCTAAAAACACTGCACAGATCATCCCAGAAAAATTATGTCTTCCCTTCATTGTTCACTACAGCAACCTAGGTGACACATTATTATGGCTTTAAGGAACTTATTGATCCTTAAAGTCTGTAAGTCTGTCCTAATGATTAACCTAAGACCATTTTATGATTTAAAATTCTCTCATCTTCAAGGCAGGAAAATTCTACACATACACGTACGCATTTATTATTGTTGCATAAGAAACCACCCTAGAAATAGTGCTCTAAAACCATTTCATGGGGCGCCTGGGTGGTGCAGTCGTTGAGCGGCTGCCTTTGGCTCAGGGCGTGATCCCAGAGTCCTGGGATCGAGCCCCACATCAGACTCTTCCACTGGAAGCCTGCTTCTTTCTCTCCCACTCCCTCTTGCTTGTGTTCCCTCTCTCGCTGGCTGTCTCTCTCTGTCAAATAAATCTTTAAAAAATAAAAAAATAAAATAAAATCCACTTTATGTACTCAATTCCATAGATCAGTGATTTAGACTGGCCTTGTCTGGGATCATGCATATAGTCATTTGGCATCTTAACTGGGCACACTCATGACTGGCTGTTGGTGTTGACTATTGGCTGGACCTAACTCCTAGCCTTTCTTCCTGGGCTTCATGTGTAGGCAGCATGTCAGGCAGGTACAAACAGGAAGCTGTAAGACCTCTTGAAGCAGAAGTTATATGACATCACTTCTATCACATTCTGTTAGTCACAGTAGGTCAAAAGGCCAGCAAAGATTCAGGAATTGGGAAAACCGATTCCCCTTCTGGATGGGAAGAACAGCAAAGTCCCATTTCAAAGGGATATGCATAATAGGAATGGGAAGGATTATTGTGATGATCTTTGCATACACTCTTTCATGAACAATAGATAATTATTTCAAGAATGGTACTAGCTAAAGCTGCTGAATTTTTTTAATGCTGTGTGATTCCTTTAAGAACAGGAAAACAAGGAGATACTAATCAAACCTATTCTTTAAACTGAATAATTGGCCAATTTGGTGTCCTTGTGTAGATAAACTTTGATGATTCCTTAACTTTCCTAAGTGGACTTCTTTTTCTCATCATTTTGTTGCTCTTTTAAAGGTTTTCCCATCTGTTCTAAACACATCCCACTAAAACACAGCATAAAAACCTAACACCAAATAGAAGTAATTACGGTTCCTATAGAACCTTTACTCTGGTCCAGATTTTGCTAGCTTTGATAATGACGTGGCATTTTACAACACAAATAATTCATAATTATGTACAAATCAAATTATGGGCCAAAATAGAGGCTTAGAGTTTAGAAAGAAACCCCACCTCTGAAAAATTGATTTAGAAGGGCAAATATTAAACTTGATCTATCATTAACTATATAGAATTTAAAACTTAAGTATTGTACAAGCAAGATTAATATGAAAAAAGAAGGTAATGCTTTCCCTAAGGTATTTATTTTAAGGAGAGTAAGGAGTAGGTTGTACCTGGGTTGCTGCCCTGAGGATAAATTGCCTACCAGGAAACCCCTGACATGAACTTGTGTCTTTCACTCCTTTTTTTTTTTTAAGATTTTATTTGACAGAGACAGCAAGAGAGGGAACACAAGCAGGGGGAGTGGGAGTGGGAGAAGCAGGCTTCCTGCTGAGCAGGGAGCCCAATGTGAGGCTCGATGCGGGGCTCCATGCGGGGCTCGATCCCAGGACTCTGGGATCATGACCTGAGCTGATGGCAGACCCTTAACGACTGAACCACCCAGGCGCCCCTGTATCTTTCACTCCTGGTGCTAAGGCATACTTAGGTCTGCTGGCCAGGTGACACAATGCATGTACCATGCTGCCATAGGGGCACCAAACCATCTTTGACACGTCTTCCATTCAAATGTATTTCAGATAGCATTTAAGTGAATTTCATTTTTTTGAAAATGTTTTTTGTCATAAAGGAGTTTGTTCATAAGTCTGTATTATAATCTAATAATAGCTAATGATAATTTTGTCACTTTTGAACTCAGACAATGTGCTAAGTGCTTTCTAGTTTTTCACTGAAACCTTACAAAGATCTTGGGTTAGATATTATCCCATTTTACATAAAGAGAAACAGATAATTAGTGTCTGAGCCAAGATTTAAATATAGGTCTGCCTGAGTCCAGGTCCTGTGCCTCAAGTTACATATATTCTAATTATTACTAAAATTTTATCTCCAGGTCAGGCCTGTCCCTGGAGCCTCTAAACTCTTAACTACCCATGAGACAGACCATCTGAATTTTCCCAGGCATCTCAAAATCAGCAGGACCAAAACTGAACTTCTTACCAAACTGTTCTTTCTCTTTCAAATTTTAACCAACAGTGTTCTCCACTTAGGCTCTCAAGACAGAAGCCTTGGAGTCAAAGAGAAGAGCATTGGCACAGATGCAAAGTAACAGAAGTTAGCTATATACAGGTTATCCCCAACATCTAACCTACCACCATAAACAGCTGGTTATACCTCAGAAAGTTTGGGAAAATAGTTTCATCTCTCCATATGCACCATCAATCCTCTAGTCTAAAACCCCATCTCTGAACAATTGCCATAACCGTCTCCATGGTCTAACCTACCACCCACCTCTCCCTCCCTCAATTATTCCACATTATCAATGGAAGTATAGTCCAAACAAATCTAATATTACTTCCCAACTGAAAATCTCTGTTGACTGCCAATTTTTTACATGAAGAAATCAAATCTTAACAAGAAGCATAAAACCAGCATACATTTTGGGGGCAGAAAAATCTGGATGTTAGTCCTATCTCCATCAATCACGGGTTTTGTGTCTCTAGGCAAGTAAGAACCTCTTCTGAGCCTCAGTTTTCTCAGCTGTATGCTATTTTAAGCAGAGTGAGAAATCGGTTAATGAATAAAGCACCCAGCAGTATCTGGAACACAGAACAGGTATATAATAATAAATACTCATTACATCTGGGCCTCCCACAACTTCACAACTTTATGCTCCAAGGATTTCTCACCCTTTTCAGAAATTAACAAAGCAAAAAGTAGTTAAACTGAGTGGGGAAGGAGTGTGGGACACAAGGGAATTTTAGAGAGAAATGATGGAGGTGTCAGTTATGAGGGTGTATCCATTTGTTAAAGCAACTATTAAAATAGAATAGTGGTTACCTTTCCAGGAAGGAGAAGGTTGGCAAGTGGAACTGAATGAAGCAGTACCAACTTAGGAATTCCTGACCATTTTATAGATTTTGACCTCAGTGATCATTACATGTATATTTGCTTTATAATAATTCAGTAAGCTGATAGATGTTTATGCCCTTTTATGAATGTGTATAATATTTCACAACAAAAATGTTTTTTAAAGTAGCTGACCTAGGTTTTAATGCCTCTGAATTATATCTTAAAAATTAGAAATGATTATTGAACTTTTCAAGGTTTTATGCCTTTGCACATGCTACTCCTCATGCCTGGAAATACCTTTCCCCTTCGTCTAGAAAACGCACCCACCCCTCAAGACCCATTTCAGATGTCCCTCCTTCTATGAAATCAGTTCCTATGGACAAATAATTGCTCGAACTTCTTTCTCCTGTAGCACATCGTTCTGATCAAATGTCTGATTCTCCCATCAATCAGAATTCATCAAGAACACAGACCATAACGTACTCCTCTTTGTTTTGCCATCACCTAGCACACAGCCGTCACATAAGAGGCAACCATTAAATTAAACCATGGATGGGCCTGAGTAATTGAATTAGCAGTAAACACAATAAGAAAAATTTAGTGGGGAAAACCACTTTTAGGAGTTTGGTTTACTTAGGCTCCTGGCCTAATGGGACACTCATTTCCAACGTAGAGAACAATCAGACATACAAGGACAATTACAGGAACCACTAGCATGCAGAGTCGGCAGTGCTGTAGAATCCATACCACAGCTGGATATTTGAAACTACTAACCATCCATCATGTAAAACCATTCATGACTTTGTTTCTGTTTTTTTTTGATGGGTGGTTTTTTGTTTGGATTTTTTTTTAACTCTTAATTTTGAAATGATATCAAATTTAAACACAAATTGCAAGTAATTCCCATACCCCCTTGGCCCAGATTCACCAATTTTTAATATTTTGTCATATTTGTTTTCTCTCTCTCTCTCTCTCCATTTGATTTTTGGACCATTTTAGAGTAGGTTGCATACATCATGGTCCTTCATCCCTTATTACTTCAGTGTAGATTTTCTAGAAGCAAGGATATTATCTTACATAACCACGGGACAGTTATCAAATTTAGGAAATTTGACATGATAAATTTGATTTGATTTAATTTGATTTGATTAAACATGCTTTGGGGCGTCTGGCTGGCCCAGTAGGTGGAACATGCAACTCTTGATCTTGGGGTCCTGAGTTAGAGCCCTATGTTGGGCATACAGCCTACTTAAAAAACAAAACAAGCAAACAAACAAAAAAACCATGATATGATACAATACAGTTGACCCTTGAAACAACACAGGTTTAAACTATGCGGGTCCGCTTAAACATGAATTTTTTTCAGTAAATACAAGACAGTACTGTAAATATATTCTCCCTTCCCTTTCTTAACATTTTCTTTTTTCTAGCTTTCTTTGTTGTAAAAGTACAATATAAACGTGTTAATTGACAGTTTATGTTATTGGCAAGGCTTCAACTAACAGTAAAGTTTTTGGGGAGTCAAAAGTTGTATGTGGATTTTTAACTGTGGGGTAGAGGTGGCATCAGCACCCCTAACTCCTGCATTGCTCAAGGGCAAACTGTACTTTTATTTCATCTACACTTTATTATTATTATTATATAAAATATACATATTATATCAATTATAACTGTGTCAATTACCCTGACACAATTTGCTCCAATTTGATGTGTCAATTACCCTGACACAATTTGCTCCAATTTGCTCCAATATAAAACCCAATCCAGAATAACGTGTTGCATTTAGTTATAACTCTTTACTTCCCTTCAACCTGAAACAGTTCTTCAGTCTTCCCTCGTCTTTCATGACAATGACGTTTTGACAAATATAGGCCAGTTGTTTTATAGAAAGAGTCAACTGGGGTTTGTCTGATGTTTCTTCAAGATTAGATTAAGGTCTTACATTTTTTTGAATGGAATACAGCATAAGAAATGTGGTGTCTTTATCAGAGTATCAAAACCAGAGGCATGGGATGTCTGTTTGATATGAATCTTAATCACTGGCTTAAGTGGCTGTTCAGTTTCTCCACTGTGTAGTTCTATTTTTGCTATAAACATGTGATTTGTGAGGAGATAACAATGATTTTATTATAGAGATGCCTTTTAACTGGTGATCTTGATAATTCTATTTAGGTTTTAGAAATTATCAAAGCAAAAGTAAAAGAATAAAAGTTAATTGAATCGCATATTTATTTCTAATCTGATAATTAGAAACTAATGATCAATTATGTAACTGGAAACTGTTTCCTGGTTTAGTCTTACATGATATGAAGTTGAAAAAAAAGTTTATAATTATTGGAAAATCCATTCAACCAACGTTTACTGAGTACCTATTATATTTCAAACATCCTGCCAAACTGAGAACATACAGTAAGACAAGTTTTCTTCCCTTTAGTCAACAAAATTTTACTTAGTGCCTTATACATCAGGTCCTGAATAATTTAGGAAGTTCTTATTCTCTTTGAGTTTCTAGTCTAATTATTAAGGTGTTCCCAATCTAATAAGGATGACATGTTAAAAAAAAGTATATTATTTCATAATAATCACATAAGACAGGCACAGAAGAGATGGTTGAACCCATGGAATTATAAGGTCCCATACACAACAGCAGCAGGGGGACAGGGAAAGGGAGCATTTGCTGCAAAGGGTTTTTCAACTCACTTGAATTAGAGAAGAGAACATCATAGAGGATGAAAAATAATGTGTTGATTTTTGCCAAGTAAATATTATAATGTTTCCAAGAACTATTCCTTAAGGATAGCTGGCTAATAGATTATCTATTGTTATGTATTAGCAGGGAAAAGCATTCTCAATTTTAAGTTGTAAATGTTTTGTGATTTAGACAGGTAGTCATTGAAGAGGCTAGTGTTTGGTATTACATCATTAAAAAGGCATTTTAGGGGTGCCTGGGTGGCTGAGTCAGTTAAGGTTCAGGTCATGATCTCAGGGTGTGAGATTGAGCCCCGCATCGGGCTCAGTGCTAAGCGTGGAGCCTGCTTAAGATTCTCTCTTGCTTTCTCCCTCTACCCCTGCCTGCTCACTCGCTCACTTTCTCTCTCTCTCTCTAAAAAAAAAAAAAAAAAAAAAAATGCATTCTGAGTTTTTCATTCATTCTCTCAACTGCTCCTCCTTATGGCCAAAGGGGTTTATTTGCAAGACTGACTTAAGGCTGCAGTTCAAGACTGCGGAACAGAATGAAGTTAACTCGCTTATGTAACTCTAACTTCCTTAGCGTATTGATCTGAACCACCAAATCCAAAATCTTCTCTAATAACAATCAGAAAAAAGTACGCTTTTTGGCTTACGGAAATTGAGTCAAAAGTTAAAAATCCATACCCATGCCTCAGGTCTTAATTCCAACTGAACACATAGACTACTATGTATCAAACCATAACCTACAACAAAATATTATTTTAATGAAACATTTTAAGTAAGTGACTGGTTTTTGAACTTATATTTGTCCAAGATTTTATAATTTCTAAAATAATTTCTACAAAATGATCACTTTGTATCTTAAATCAACATTTATTTTCCCAAATTTTCCAATTTTTTCAAATGAGAGTTGTCTATCTTGAATATAAGAAATCTCTAAAATTATAGCATATGAAAGAAAATGGTGTTTTATATAGTCAGGAAGCTTGCTGGGTGTTTCTTCTACTTTCAAGTCATCAGACAGTGACAACAGACTGTTTATAAAGCAATTTCAGTGTTGTAATCGTCATATATGGAGTAAGAAAAAGTTAGATTGGTAAGAATTTCAAAAAAGAGCATCAGGAAATTACTCCCTCCACTCAACAGAGTAGCTTCTATTTAGGAGAAAGCACCAAGGATCTAGAGTGTTAGGATTCTTGGTAAGACCTGTGTTGCTAGGCTGTCCTAAATCATCCAATGACACCTACATACTGGAGTTAATATCCCTGTTTTCAATGCCATAGAATGACACTTTTCTCGTGGTACTTTGTGGGGATATCTAAATCTGTCACTCTCTTTTCTCAAATAAATGCCTTTGAAAAAAAAGTGAGTCAGTTCAGTGCCTTTCTAAACATCTTATTACTAGGAGAGACGGTGTGCCAACACAGTCAGGAATGGCAGTTTCATTTATGGGAATAAACTTTACATTTCTCAGAAATTTTATTTTAAAAAAGGAACAATTGCTATAGAATATTCAAAACTTCCCCCATTAATGTTAGTTCTCTTTTCTTAATGACTTGTGAAACTGTGAACAGCTATACAGTAAGGTCGGCAAAGATCTCATTGAAATCTCTCCTTTTCTAAATCGTGGTCTTTCTGGTCATAGGAAGGTCGTTTTAAACATGGAACCCAGCCAGATGAATGAAGATGCAAAATAATGCACAAGTCAACTAGATTAGGAAAATGAATGTCCAAAGACTGTTCAACCTAAGTGCTGTATTTTATTTGGAAAACATTTGAGACATTTGTATCTCCTCTAACTGTCCCTTAGGATTTCACGCAAAGAAAACAAAGACCTCATGTCTTCTGGAAATTAAAAAAGAGTCTACAGAAGATATTTTGTAGTCTACTTGTTCCTCCTTATATCATCTTTGTATTAAAAAGAGGGGGAAAACTCCAAGAAAAAATATAAAGAGGTGGTGAGGAAAAAGGAAAGGGTAATTGGCATTAACAGGTCAAGTGTTGGTTTGTGTCTCAGTTTATGAAACAAACCAGTGAGGAAAATACATATTCTAACTTTGAATTAGGAGGGGCAAGAGAATATAAGTCTGATTTCTTATTGCATGATTCACGTGAGAAAAGTTTATTCAAATTTACCATATTTTGAACTATATGAATTTAAAGGCATAAAGATTTGGCTCAATTACCAATCATTTTTGCACAGTGTCAGTGTTGGAAAAAACTTCAAAGTCACCTTTAAAATCCAACCTTCCATCTAAAGCTTGCATCTCCTTTACAATATTCCTGCCAAGGGCCAAGCTAAAGTTTGAACATTTCCAAGTAACAGGGAATTTACCACCTCCTGAGACAGTCCACTCCACTTTATTCTATTGCCTTGAAATTGCCCTTCCCGAGCTTCTCACACCCAGCAAGTATGAGTATATAGAACACATATAATTCCTCTTCCATCCGACACCCTCGTATGTATTTGAAGTCTTCGCTGACTGGTGAAATTTCCTTAGTTCATCCTCTAAAAATATCAATTATCGAATTAGAGTATTTGGATTCATTCAGGTAACAGGTATTTAGTGAGCACCTGAGTTATTCCAGTAACAGTACCAGGGATTGGGAGATGCAATGAGGAGCAAAAACAAAAACAAAATCCATGATCTGCGCCCTCATAGAATTTACAGCTGTATGATTGCTGTCTCTCCACAGATTACATGAAATCTATTGTTTTCATGCATATGCTTTCATGAATTTACTTTCTGATTAAAAATGCCAAAGTAACTGAACATTCAGCAGAAAAATCATGATTATCAACAGAAATACTCAATTTACATAATTTGAGAAACCATACCTCTACCAAAAATACCCTACTCCTTATACTTACGGAGTTAGTACAACTATACATAATTATATAAGAATGTCTTTTGCTGGGGCGCCTGGGTGGCACAGCGGTTAAGCGTCTGCCTTCGGCTCAGGGCGTGATCCCGGCGTTATGGGATCGAGCCCCACATCAGGCTCTTCCGCTATGAGCCTGCTTCTTCCTCTCCCACTCCCCCTGCTTGTGTTCCCTCTCTCGCTGGCTGTCTCTATCTCTGTCGAATAAATAAATAAAATCTTTAAAAAAAAGAAAAAGAATGTCTTTTGTCTTATATAGATGAATTAATTTGCATAAGACATGATTCATTAAGAGAATACAATTACTTGAATAATCAAAATCATTTATGAAAACCAATTAGCTGACTTTTTGCAGTTCTCAGATAGGATAGAAATCTTTGTGGAGAGCAGGCCTAGTTCTTACATACTCCAAAAGTTTGATTTGCTACAAAACTAAATTTGCAGATGAGCCAGATGTTGGTAGTAGGATTAGGTTAGGAGCAAGAAAAAAACATTCAAGGGGCGCCTGGGTGGCTCAGTCGGTTAAGCCTCTGCCTTTGGCTCAGGTCATGATCCTGGGATCCTGGGGTCCTGGGGTCCTGGGGTTCTGGGATCGGCCCTGCATTGGCCCTGGCATCAGGCCCCAGGGACATGCTTCTCCCTTTGCTCCTCCCCCTGCTCATGCTCTCTCTCTCTCTCACTCACCCTCTCTCTCTCAAAGAAATAAAATCTTTTTTAAAAAGGGGGCGGGGAAGAAAAAACATTCAAGACTAAGTTATGTGATTTAGGTGACTGACATTACCAAGAATAATATATCGAGAACTCTGAAGGAAAAGTCTACAAAGCCTTCCGTCGGTACCATATATACAGCCATGTTTCGAGAAGATGAATTCTTGTATCTCTGAGGCCTATTCAGGATCTTTTTCAGATGAATGGACTCCCACCTCTGTAATTGTAGTTGATTAAGCCAGTCATTATTTCATTAGTCACAGGCAACCATATACAGTCTGGCACATAGTAGGCACTCAATGGGCATTTTTGACTGAATGAACACATGGACAGAAGTGGAAGTAAACTCAGAAGTGGCATAAAAGGGACTAGAGTGAAAGGGAGTTATTAACTCATTCAATAAATATTTATTGATCTCTATAAATAGATCAGGCCCTGTGTGTCAGATATTGTTCCAGGGCATATGGGGGGGAAGAAAACCGGACATGATTTACTAGCCCTCCAGGAGTTTACAGTCTAATTGAAAAGAGGGATATCAACCCCCAAAACACCCATTATGATGTAAATATAATGTGCACAATACAAGTGGTGTAATAAGACATATGGTGCCACGGGAGATACACTAGTGAGATCTGACCTTGTCAGGGAGGTCAGGGAAGGCTGATAACCAGATGGATAACCAGATGAAGTAAGGAAAAAGATGGTCTGGCAAGTGCATAGCTCTTATGGAAGAATAATGGCTAGTGTGACTTCGCACAGGGGACGTGATATGAGATGAGGTTGGAAAGACCTTCACAGGCCACGTGCAGAGGTCCTTTATCTTAAGAGCGAAGCAAAAGCATCAGCATGTGTAGCAAGGTTAGAGATCTAATCGTTACACTCAAACGTGCACACAAAATGTGGTGTCGTTATGTTGTGGTGTGTGTACATGTACACATACACATATATTTTGAAGTTAAGATATCATTGACGTTTTATAATTGATATAATAAAGCTCCCCCTTTTAAAATGAACAAGCCAGTGGCTTTCAGTATACTTGTGGAGATGTGCAAGCATCACCACTATCTAATTTCAGAACATTTCACCGCCCAAAAAGAAATCCTGTACCCATGAGTAACTCTCTAATTCCTCCTCCCCACAGTCTAGGGCAACCACTAATCTACTTTCGTCTCTAGGGATATGCCTATTCTGGGCATTCATATAGATGGAATCATAGAATATGTGACCTTTTATGCCTGGCTTCTTTCACTCGGCATAATGTTTCCAAGATTTATTCATGTATTATGTATCAGTACTTCATTTCTTTTGGTTGCTAAATAATATTCTATAGTATGGATACGCCACATTTTATGTATCTATTCATTGGTCGATGGACATTTGGGTTGTTTCGTTTTTGGCTATCATGATTAAAGTTGCCATGAACGTTTGCGTGCAAGTTCTTGTGTGGGCATATTGTTTACATATCTCTTGGGTAAATACCGTGGAGTGGAACTGCTGGGTCATATGGATGTCCTGTTGGTTTCCACTATTGACATCTACAGTAGATGAACACTTCTAGACGAACATCGGACGTGTTCTTCACTCTGTGTCGTCAGAGCCCAGGAGGGCCCCTTGGTCCCTGCCCAGCCTCTCCTGGGATCAGGAGGTTTTTGCCACAAGTGTCATCTAGCTCCCAGCAGACTGTCCATAACCCACCAGCTCTAATCTCAGCGTCCAGGCCACATGGGAACTGAGGGAGAATCAGGAACGCAAACAAAACCTCTCTGACTGAACACACCACAGCACCGTTTTAACTATGGTAGGCACTACCCCACGTGGATGCAGGACTGCCCCGCTCTCAGTTTCCTCCCAGGACCCCAAACAATGAGTGGAGGAATAATCTCTCCACTCCTGTTGTCCCTCCTGTTGTCCCGTATCGAACATACCTTGGCCCCAATGGGTGAGGTCAGGAGAAGACCAGCATGTCTCTTCTCCTCTCCAGAGTTTCAAGAACTCAGAATAAAGAGAGGAGAATTTGTTCAAGTATCTTCACACCCTCGTTTCTGCTTTAGCCTTCAAGTCCAGCAACAGGGGTAGCCTTTATTTTTACATCTTCCACAGTTCAGTGATTCTCTCTAGGGGATGGCTGGAACTGTGCGGAGGTATTATTAGTTGTCACGATGATTGGCAGCTGCGACTAGCATTTAGTCGAACAGGACAGAAGATACCAGATGTCTCACGGTGCTTAGGATCACCCTGTGCAACATTTTGCCTGACGTTTTCTTAGTAACAGCTTCACTGAGCTAAAATTCACATACCATGAAATTCACCTATGTAAAGTATTTCTCATTCTTTAGTATATTTACAGAGTTGTGCAACCATCACCACAATCAATCTTAGAACAATTCATCACCCCCAAAAGAAATCCTGTACCCATTAGCAATGACTCCCCATTCCACATCAACCCCTATGCCAAGGCAACTATAAATCTATTTTCTCTCTGTATGGATTTGCTTATTCTGAATATTTCATATAACTGATTGTCTATAACATTTGATCCTTTGTGTCTGACTTCTTTCACTTAGTGTAATGGTTTTAAGGTTCATCCCTGTTGTAGCGTGTATCAGTACTTCAATATTTTAATTGCCAAATATATTCCCTGTATGAATATACCACATTCTATTTATCCATTCATTGGTTGATGAACACTTAGGTTGTTCCCACTTTTGACTATTATAAACAGTGCTGCTAGAACATTCATGTACAAGCTTTTTTGTAGACATGTTTTTCATTTCTCAGGTGTATGCCTACAAGGGTAGTTGCTGGGTCATACGGTAACTCTACGTTTTAACTTTTTGCGGAAATGCAGACGGTTTGTCACAGCAGCTGCCCTATTTCACATTCTTGCCAGCAGTGGATGAAGATTCCAACTTCTCCGTATCCTTGCTAATACTTGCTATTGTCTGTCTTTTTTATTATAATGATTTTAGTTAGTAAGAAGTGCTATCTCATTGTGGTTTTCATTTGCATTTCCTGAATAGCTAATGATGTTGAACACCTTTTCGTGTGTTTATTGGCTATTTATATATCTTCTCTGGAGAACTATACCTGATGTTTTAATATCCCACTACGCTTTCATAAAGGTGAAAAAAATGCTTATAATTATCTGAGCCTAGATTCTAATTCTAGTTTACATATACCGTTGACCCTTGAACAACACAAGGGTTAGGGTTAGGCGCCGACTATGGGCAGAGCTGAAAATCCACATATAATTTTTCATATAACAGAGAACAGTCCATTAACACTTATTTTGTATGTTCTATGTATTCTATACTGTATTCTTACAATAAAGTAAGCTCAAGAACAAAATATATTGGGGCGCCTGGGTGACACAGTCGTTAAGCGTCTGCCTTCAGCTCAGGGCGTGATCCCAGCGTTATGGGATCAAGCCCCACATCAGGCTCCTCCGCTATGAGCCTGCTTCTTCCTCTCCCACTCCCCCTGCTTGTGTTCCCTCTCTCGCTGGCTGTCTCTATCTCTGTCATATAAATAAATAAAATCTTTAAAAAAAAAAAAAGAACAAAAAATATTATTGAGAAAATACATTGACAGTACTGTACTATATTTATAAAAAAGAATCTGCATATAGGTGGACGTGCACAGTTCAAACCCACGAAGTATTTTCGCATGATTTTAAGATACAGTGAATTCAAGAAATGCACCTATCATGTAAATTGAGTGTTGCTTATACCTTGTTTTGTGTGGAAGTTTAGCAAGATTTGTTCATTATTTCGGAACACATCACCAGCGGCAGTGCCCTCGCGGTGTTTCAATTGCCAGTACAACATGCTTTTCGAGATCAGTCTCCATTTGTCGCTGTGACCTGCAAATATGTATCCAAGGGAGTTTGAGACTCCTTTTAACAGACTTAGAAATACAGGGATCTCACTGAATGTTAATGATAAGGGTTTTTTTTTTTAAATATACATTTTACAGCATTTCTACGGTTTTTAATGTTTAGAACACACTGTTACCTATGCTGTGAAAATTACATATTAAAATTATGTAATTGAACAGTCTATTGTTTTTTAATCTTACTTTGATTCTGTTCCCAGAAGCCTGTCAAACAACCCTCTTTTGTTACCATATTGTTTTCCAATCTGCCTTCTTCCTCTGCCTAAGAATACAGTATCCAAGGTCTTTTTATACACCGGAGACTGGATGCAGTGGGATTATAAGACACGAGACATGTTTTGTGCGTATATGTGATACTTCATCACTGCCTATCCGATGTCATAATAAAGGGAATTATTTTACATTGTATAACAAATAAAACCAAACTCATTCACACAAATACCATATTTCCTCGTTTTCTCCATTTCAACTCTCTGTAATTTGTCTTGGCTGTTATCCACACTTCAATTGTGGTTATTTCCCTCTTTCTCTTATCATATAAAAATAAGTCTCACCTGATATTACATATCCTAATTTTGGTTTTTATTTCTGTTTCCACTTGTACTTCTGCCCTTTCATTTCCTTGTATTTCTTATACAGAAGGAGTTTTTTACTTCTCTTAAATTCAAACTTTTTCATTATAACAATACTCAAGCATCTGACCCCCTCATTATGTCTTCTAGTCTAGACATGTCTAGGCTAGAAAGACTTATTTTATAACAGATTACTTTCCCTTTATTTCTCCTTTATATTGGGCTTAGGTTATTTTATTGATTTTTTTGGAATTCTAGGTGGAGATCATTTATATTCTCTATGACTTTCATTTCAGGGTAATAAAGGAAACATTATAAAACATTAGTTAGGAAAAGGGGACATTGGATCTGAAAGGATTGAAAACCACTGCTCTCCACCATATCTTCATCCACCACAGGACAGCAAGCTTCATGGCCTGGCTATCATATCATAGGAGGATGGGGTATCTTCTCTATACTATGGCAGGCTCTGTGATCTCAAATTAGTGGGCTTGGTTTTTATATGCTACAGAAATTTAGATAATCATCTCTAGCCCAGGCCTGGTTTCAAGATTAAAGAAGTCAGGTAACTTCCTTCTCATCCCCAGGGCAGTAAGCCTCAAGGCTCAGCTTTAAATGTGGAAATGATAAACTCATGATTTAACGGCCAAATTAAAATGTGGTGTTTTAATGATTGCTAACTATAAATGTTTTAAGCAGGGCAGAAGCTAACATAATCATGTTTGGATTCTATAAACTCCAGCTGCTATGCAAATAATGGACTGTGAGAGGCTCATGTATTGACTCAAGAAAAACATAACAGCCTTTCTGGTTTTCTCTGAAATCTAGTGAAAACATGGCCCGTATTCCCCCAAGCTCCCCCAGGGTATGAGGTATCATTATATTCATCCTTTGTCACTAAAAGTCATCTGGGACCTTAAGGGATTAACAGCATTAATAGTGTAATTTACAAAGATAAGAGACAAACAACTGGGCAGTGGCTCAATGACCTTAAGAATCTAGTTCCTTTATATTCTAATTTTATGCACTGACCGGCTCCAAGCAGCATAGCTGCTCAGCTGTGGACTGGGTCTCTACAGTTTCTAGGTAATAAAGACAGACAGATCTTAGAGTGGGGGGAGCCCAGTTGCTGCTTCATGAGCTGGAAAATATGGAGGCTATGCATTCTTGCTTTCTCAATCCAAATCATCCCATTTTATTCTAGTTTTAATATATAATTTAATAAAGTTGAATTAGATCTATTATCAAGACATCGCCTATAATTATCACATGCTATTATAGCAACAAGAGTCACATTGGTCTGTGTGAATTGTTTAATGATCCAGCCACCAATATGCTTATGACATTCCGGACCAGAGAGGAGGAGAGAGTCATCAACTACCTCACATTATTTTGGGGAAGAGGTTGGTATAAACTGCTTGGGATGGAATACCTAAATCAAGATGGCCAAGAAAGAGATTCCTGAGAAGGATCCTAGAATCTTTTTATGGGAAATAGTCAATCAGAAAAAAATACATCTATTTCTATTGGTAATAAACAAAGAGAAGAACAGAGGATGAATTTCTTTGTCCCTTTCAGACAGAGGATTCTGTGATTCCTTAAGGATTATAACAAAGATTAAAATAAAAATTTAAGGTTTTCGGGGTCATTTGCTGGTGGACCACTTGATTGAAAATGCTAGTTTACTCTGTATGCCTTAGTAATACATGCTTTCTGTTTCTTCCTCCTTGTTTCACCAGTAATTTCTTAATAAAATGGAGAATCTTTATGAAACAAGACTTCTTCTCATACAGATTCAGCAAGCCTTTTGCTTACCATATTAGTTTTCTATGGCTGCCATACAAAGTACCGCTAAGAGCGTGGCATAAACAGAAATTTATTGTCTCATTGTTCTGGAGGCTCCACATATAAGATCAGGTGTGGGCAAGACCTGGCTCCCTCTGAAGGCATGAGGCAAGGATCTGTTTCAGGCCTCGCTCCTAACGTCTGGTAGTACTTTGTCTCGTGAAGCCTAACAATCTTCACATGACGCTCTCCCTGTGTGCGTATCTCTGTGTCCAAATAGCTCCCTTCTTCTAAGGACACAAGTTATACTGGAGTAGGGACCCACCCTACCCCAGTATGACTTCATCTTAACCAATCAACTCTGCAACAACCCTATTTCCAAATAAGGCCACATTTTGAGGTACTAGGGGTTAAGACAACAACAGATAAATTTGGAGGTGGGGATACAATTCAACCCATAACATTTACCGTTTTGCTTAAAGCAATAATGCTTTGTCTGTGAAATTATGGCTGTGGGAAAGGAAGTAAAATAGTGGTTTTGAAGAGTGGTATGGCAACCACGACTTTTAGTTTCAATTTCTAGTCCTTCTGCTTATTTTTCTTCTTCAATATCAAGAAGTCTCGGACACTTATAAGTGTCCAAAAGTCATCTTGAGTGTTTTTCGTGAGAGACAATATAATAGCAATAGAGATACAACTACTCATCTTAGAAGAATGTACAAAATTACCAACCAAACTTCAAAGTGTCAAGAAATTGCTACTTTTAGATTGGAGCATATAAACACTGCTGACATACACCTCAGCTTCCTGCTGCCATTTTCCTCAAGATTAAGAGTCTTCAAAGCAAACCCCAGACCAAGCAAAATTATGAAGTAAAGGAGAATTGCCTTTTGGCTCTTCTCTTCCTTCCCTTGCTTCCTCCCCTTGCACAGCGGGCCTTGCACACTTGCCTGTGCCTTATTTGCCTTTCCTGGCCCACATCCTCTGAGGTCCTGTAGACATTCTGCCTGAGCCTGCCAACCTTGCTATTTGGTCCATCCTGCCATTACTTTCCCAGGTTTATTATTATGGAATCTACCTGCAGAAATCTGCCAGTTCTGGATTTCCTCAGGAAAGATGAGATCTTTGATCATAATTTGCAAAGCTAATGAACTTGATCCATGATAATGTGGTTGTGGGAGACTGATAAAGGATCCTTTCATCCCTTCTAGGTAAATCTGTGTTGTCGAAAAAACAAAACAAAACAAAAACTTCTAAAACAACAGCGGATGCCTCTGTTGTATAATTCAGCAGGGCGGCTTTCACTGGGATCCTGACGCAGAGATAGCTACGTAATTTGCGGGATCCAGTGCAAAATGAAAATGAAAGGGCAAACCAGTGCCCCAGACCAAAGAGGACAGGCAACCCCCAAAGGACTGTAACTTCTACGCCAGTACACACTCAGTATCTGGACTGAAAATGTTCAAGAGGGTCCCTCTGAGTCACCTGCCAAAGGTGCTGGCGTGCTGCCATTCGAGACACCGTAGGGCATGAACCTGACTCTGCCCCACTTGCACTACACCAAGGCCACTGCCAGGGGCAGGATAGGGCAAGAGAATGCAGGTTCCCCCCTCTGCTGAGACGACCCGTTTGCTGGGCCAGAGAGAGGGTAACAGTGGTCTTGGGGCAAGAGTGGGGAGGAGGAGGGAAGGTGGGCCCAGAATACCTGGGGGCAGAGAGCAGACAGCCAAGGACCTAGGGAAGGGGGTAGCAAGTGGCACTGCACGTGAACCGAGGCTCCAAGTCCCCAGTGAATGCTCCACTGTCCCATCAGACTTCACTTACAAAACACAAATTCAAAGATAAAATTCTTGAGTTTCAAGACACTAGCCACAGAGCGTTAAGCCCCAAGCACAGTGGCATCAGAGAAAAGGGGGCGATGTTTTCTTGCACATAGATCTTTGGAGTGGTCCTTCAATCCCGTGGCATCTTAACCAACACATAGTACAAACAGTTTAGGATTTGGAACAAGAAGACCCAGGTTTGTGTCCTGAGTTTCTAACTTACGAACTAAATTATGTTATCATTAAACTTTTCAAAACCACGCTTTATCATTTGCGATGTTATCACGTAAGGCGGTATCCTATAAGGGTTAAATTAAATAAGGTTAACGTGATAGTGACTACAAGCTAGCCCCCAAAGTCCATGCACTTCATCTCTGGGTACACAGCTCGACTGTGTTCCCTTGTCTTTCTTACAGATAGGTGGAGCCGTATGACTAAGTTCTCTACAACACAATGTGAGCAGACGTGACATATGCCACTGCCAGGCAAGGCCCAGAAACACCTCCCACAACACTTCACTGTTCCTTTCCTGTTCTGTAGGCTGGTCATAAGTGCTGATGGGGCCCCAGAAAAAGGAATTCTTAACCTGGGGTACATGGAGCCCCAAAGGATCCATGCACAGACTTCAAAGAATCCCTGATATAAGTGAGAAAAACCTTTAAATCTTTATTTTCACTGACCTCTATTTAAAGTGTTTCCTTTCCTTTCATTATTAATGTAGGCAACAAAGCACAGCACAAGCAGCATTATCTTTCACCATAAAAACCACCAATATTGTCATATTACAGTCGTGGCAGACATCTCCAAATACAACGTATGCTCATCACTACTCTGATATTGTGGTAGTTATCAGACCCATGGCTAGATCTTATTATTTAATGCATTAATATAAAGTACATATAATACTATATCATAAATTAGCTCCTTTAAAAATTCAATGACTATTTCGACATACTTTTCATTATGTAATGGTAAATATTTTATTTTATGCATTTGTAAACATTATTCCAAGAACGAAGTTTAGATGCCCAACTGGAATGCTGAAGTGGCCCATGACACAGAACGCTGAAGACCCCTGGTAGGATTATGCCAAGGAGAAAAAAATCTAGACACAAAAGCCTGTTTGCTATGTGATTCCATCTGCATATCTTTCCGGAAAAGGCAAATTTATAGGGACAGAAATCAGTGAGGGAAGAAAGGAGATTGACTACAAAGGGGCACATGGATACTTTTTGGAGGGATGGCGATGTTCCAGATTTCAGACATGATGATGGCTATACAACCATATATGTTCATCAAAACTACTTGAACCATGCACTTGAAAAGGGTGAGTTTCACTATATGTTAAATTAGACCTATATAGGGGCACCTGGGTGCCTCAGCTGGTTAAGCATCTTTGGCTCAGGTCATGATCCCAGAGTCCCAGGATCGAGCACCACAGCAAAAGCAGAAAAGTCATAACTCTTCATCAATCCCAGTAAAATACAACAACAACAACAAAGACCCACATTGCATGCTTAGTCATTGTGATGGGCGGAATTGTGTTCCCTTGGAATGCATATGCTCAACCCCTCACCCCCCCCCAGCTCAGAATGAGAGCGTATTGGACACAGGGTCTTCGAAGAGGTAATTAAGTTAAACTGAGGTAATAAGGGTGGCCCCTAATTCAACATGACTGGTTTCCATATAAGAAGAGGAAATCTGGACACAAATACACACAGAGAGAAAAAAACCACGTGACGATCTTCTCAGGAAGAAGGTGGCCCTCTACATGCCAAAGAGAGAGGTCTCAGAAGAAACCAACACCTTGATCTTGAACTTGCAGCTTCCACAACTGTAAGAAAATACATTTCTGGCAGTGAAGCCACCCAGTCCAGTACTTCATTACGGCAGCCATAGCAAGACGAATACAGCCATCATTATTTGCAACTACATATTTCATTTAAAATCATAGCATCGTAGAGCTGAAATGTGCCCCAGCATCAATTATCCAATCCAAGCCTGTCATTTCATGCGCAGTAATAATAACTAGTGGTCGTGAGGGCCTACTGAGTGGCAGGCACTGTGAGGGGTATATGTATTCTAATGTACTTTTCACCCTGGTCTTTGTATTTGTTATTTTCATTATCCCCATTTTTACAGATTCCCGGAACCAGTAAGTACCAGAAACTTGGACTCAAACCCAGGTCTGCTTGGCACCATAGTCCTGAACTCTTGAACACTATACCAAAGGAGTTAAGCAATTTGCCTAACTACAGTTAACAAGGGAGTAACAGGGGCACCTGGGTGGCGCAGTCGTTAAGCGTCTGCCTTCGGCTCAGGGTGTGATCCCAGCATTCTGGGATCGAGCCCCACATCAGGCTTCTCTGCTGGGAGCCTGCTTCTTCCTCTCCCACTTCCCTTGCTTGTGTTCCCTCTCTCGCTGGCTGTCTCTCTCTGTCAAATAAATAAATAAAATCTTTAGGAGAAAAAAAACCAAACAAGTGAGTAACAGCAGGATTAGAGCTGGAATGGAGGTCACTTCACCCCCAAGCCAGTATCCTGTCTCAACGACTGTAAAGCCACCTTGAAATGCAAAGTTTTATAGAGGCTGGTTGTTGGCAAAGGTCTGAGACGCACTGGAACTCATTCCTGTCCTGGCCTCTGCAGATATTTTATAAAGCACAAGAGGACTTGAGCCTGTTAGGGAATGTATGAGCCTTCTGGACCAGGAGCATCTGTGAGAATGGCCGGATACGAATGCCAGGGAAGGGAAGGGAAAGAGTTCACGCTGATATGGTTTAGGTTTGAAGAGGAAAACTCAAAGAAAGGGGCTTAGAACCTGAGAAACGGAAGTTTTCACCCTACATGCAGATTCATAAACTGGCCCCCACTCTACATGCTTTTACAGACAATCTACACATAAGTAGGAAATTCTGGGATTTTGGAGGTTTTTCTTTTGAAGGAATTGCTTTTCTTCTCTCCTACCTACACAGTCTTAAATTGAACTCTTTTACTTTATACTCAAGTGTGTTCCTGACACCCTCATTAAGACCAGACTAAAAATTTCATTTCAAAACTCCTAAATAAAACCTACAGCTCATCTCAGTGGTTTGAAATGGAAGATGTTCATTGTAAGCATGTAACTATTTTTTGCAGTGTTAAGGGAAGTTGCCTCTTCTAAGCTGCATTTATGTAAGTATGTCCTATTTCAGTGGTTCTCAAACTGTGGTCCCCAGGCCACCAGTACTAGCATACCCTGGGATGGGGATTTGCTAGAAATGCAACATCTCTAGCCCCACCCAGACATACTGAATGAGAAAGTCTGCCATCTCTGTGTTAGTAAGCCGTTGGGGTGATTCTGATACATACCTATGTTTTAGCACCTCTGCTCTATAACAAATATTTTTAGAATTTTGATTTTTTTTATATTGGAGAATGTCTTTATTCTCAGAAAATTTGTGCTCAGGTATTTAGGAGTGACGTGTCATGATGCCTGCAACTTTATTTCAAATCCTTCAACAAATATAGATACCATAGGCTGAATGTGTCCTCCCCAAATTCATATGTTGACACATAATCCCCCTCCACCATATGTGGACACTGTAAGAATACTGCAGTCTATGAACGGGATGTGGGTTCCCTTTTTTCTTTCTTTCTTTTTTTTAATAATAATTTTTTTTATTATGTTAGTCACCATACAGTACATCCCTGGTTTCTGATGTAAAGTTCGATGATTCATTAGTTGCATATAACACCCAGTGCACCATGCAATACGTGCCCTCCTTACTACCCATCACCAACCTATCCCATTCCCCCGCCCCCTCCCCTCTGAAGCCCTCAGTTTGTTTTTCAGAGTCCCTAGTCTCTCATGCTTCACTCCCCCTTCTGATTACCCCCCCTTTCTTTATCCCTTTCTTCTCCTACCGATCTTCCTAGTTCTTATGTTCCATAGATGAGAGAAACCATATGATAATTGTCTTTCTCTGCCTGACTTATTTCACTTAGCATTATCTCCTCCAGTGCCGTCCATGTTGCAGCAAATGCTGAGAAATCGTTCTTTTTGATAGCTGAGTAATATTCCATTGTATATATGGACCACATCTAAATACTGAATCCAAAATCTTTAATAATTAAATGTTTTAAAGAGGAAAGTTGTCAGAACAACCCAAACCAATTATTGAATCATCTTCTGTCAAAGATTCAACACCACCAATCAAAGTGATTCCTTTATTTTGGTCTTTTGGGTACCTTTCAATAACAAGAGTCTGTGAGCCTTGAGGGAATCCAAGGAGCCTAATTCAGTGACTGGGTAATTCAAATAATTGGCGCTTGAATTTTTTTCAAAGTTTCAATTTTCCATTCTGTTAAAAAAAAAGTGCCATTTCTATGCAAATATTATTTTGAAGCATAACCTATTCCATTTAGCATTTTGAAATCAAAATAAGAAATATACCAAAATGTTAACAGTCGTTAGTTCTGGGCAGAAGAATTACAGGTGTATTTTATTCTTGTCTTTATATTAATATTTTTTCTTTAAAATATTAAGGTAAAATTAGGTAAGCATATGAGGTTCCATTAAACCAAGTGAAATTCATCATTCATAGTGACTATAGCTGGATCCACTATTCATAGGTAAAGATTTTAAGATTTTATTTATTTATGTATTTGAGAGAGAGAGAGAGAGAGCATGTGCACACAAGTTAGGGTTAGGGGCAGAGGGAGAGGGAGAGAGACAAGCAGACTCCCTGCTCAGTGGGGAGCCCGACATGCAGCTTGATCCCAGGACCCTGAGATCATGACCCAATTTAAAGTCAGACGCTTAACCAACTAAGCCACCCAGGCACCCCGAGAGATTTGGGGGGGCAGAGGGACAGGAGGAGAAATCTCAAGCAGGCTCCATGCCCAGCACATGAGCCCAAGGCAGGGCTCCATCTCTCAACCCATGAGATGAACCGGAGCTGAAATCGAGAGTCAGACACTCAAATGACTGATCCACCCAGAAGCTCCAAGAAAGACTTATATATATAGAGAGACATAGAAAGCATTTTCAATGAGCAAGATTGAACAGAGACCTTATTTTCCATTGTTTTCCTTCTTTTCCTTCTAACATGTCACAGATGGACTGACTATACTACACAGGAATTAGGCAGGAAATATTCTAGGGAAGAAGTCCAAATAGATTTATTTTAATTGTAACAGTTTTTTTTTTTAAATGGCAAAATGTTTTCTACACTAAAAAAAGAATTTGCTTTAGAATCTATAGAGAAATTCTTTTTATAATACACAGAGTCATTGTATGTAACCCCTTCTCATGCTTAACGGTCCTCAGTTCCACGGGCTGTTGATGGCAGTTTGGTTGATTGGCAGTTACACTGTAATGAGAATGGGTTCATATTTTAACTACTCACTCTTTATTGCAGCAACTGATATTGAAGTTTTTTATTTTCCTCACTTTGATTCTTCAAGATGTGTTTTCCTTCACATAGATCTAATGTTTCCATTTTTAAATGTTTTTCATTTAGATTTCCTTTAGGTACTTCCTACAAATTTTATGGGCCTCCAATCGTATTATCGCTGTAGTTGTCATTTCTGAAATCAATGAAGCATAGCCTTTCACAGGGTTGGCTTGCACCCACCTAGCGAGCTAGACAAAAGTTTGGCATTTTATTTCTCTACACTTTCCTACCCAAATAATGACTCTGTAATGTTGTTACACTAACTTTCTGAAATCTTAAATATGACCACTTTTCTTATGTGCATGTTTGTCATTTCCCATACACTGTGCTATTTATTGTCTTTGCCCTGTGCTTTAGTTAGCGTCAAAAGCCCTGGATTCAGTCCAATTTCCACCATTTACCGATTCTATGAATCACTTACCTTCTTTGAACTCCACTTTTTTCAGCTGTAAAATGGAAGTAATATTAACTACATCACAGCAGTTATAAAAAAGAAATAATATTATATAAAAAGAAATAATATCGTAGTGAGACCATAAAATTTTAGAGTAATTACTTTTATTGTTTTCTCTCTTGACTGAGTGCCCAGGAAGCATGAAATAACTGAAGAAGGGAATGGAAAAAGCGTAATTTAAAAGAATTAAAGTCTGTCTTCAGAATTGAGCCTAGAACTTGTCCTTGTCACATTCTCTCTGCCACGCACACACCCTTCCCCTGCATCCTCCTTCTTTTTTCAACTCACTATCTTTTCCAGATGGTTTGGTTGGGGAAGTTTGTTTTGTTTTGTTTTTTTAAGATTTTATTTATTTATTTGACAGAGAGAGAGACAGCCAGCGAGAGAGGGAACAAAAGCAGGGGGAGTGGGAGAGGAAGAAGCAGGCTCATAGCAAAGGAGCCTGACGTGGGGCTCGATCCCATAACGCCGGGATCACACCCTGAGCAGAAGGCAGACGCTTAACCGCTGTGCCACCCAGGCGCCCCAAGTTGGGAAGTTTTTAACCAAGTCTAGGAGGCAGGTCTATACTGAAAGAGTTTCTAGGGTGAGGTTGGAGGCTGGTGGTAAAAAAAAAAAGAAAGAAAAAAAGAAAAAAAAGAAAGAAAAGAAAAAAAAATGCTAGAAGGAAACAAAATCTAATCTAGCACTTCAGCCATCTGTTCAACCTATATAGTTTCCCTCCAGAAATCACTGGTACATTCTTCCCTTGAGCCAGTTTGGGGATAGATAGGGATTTGAAAGAGGGATAGAAAGAGCTGAGTGGCTATGCAGGTGTGCATTTCGGTATGCATAGGATCATTTAGTTTCATGGGGATAACCGAGTATGGGAAGGGAAGGGAAGGAAGATGGGTTTTGTGACATGGATGAAAGGCACAGTTCCAGAGCCACCTCTAGGAGTCTGACAAGTCAGACAAGAACACATGTGTAGGGAGAGCTGAGTCTTGGAGTAACTAGAGAAGGGGAACCGAAGTCACAGTTCTAGGTCACTAAGATTTGAAATGTGACACTAAACTGGGGACAGCAGTTGAGTGGTTAATCTCTCTTATTCACTGCATTGTTGGCTCTGCTCACTAGAATCTTTGTCCAGTGGAGGATACTTCATTTGCCTTCTATTCTCTCTTTTTTTTAAGATGCCTGTCCGATAGTTCCCAGAATTTAAAAAATTGTTTGTACTAATCATAATTAATAATAATGGAAAACAGCATTTCATCAAAAACCATGGATGGATTCTGTACACCTAATATAAAAACAAGAAAACTCTTATGACACTAAATGACTCAATATATTCACTGCAGACACAGTCCTTCGATTTACCCACCTATTTGCAGAAGATAATGTTTATTTTACAAGGATATTATGATAATGAATGGGACTAATGTTTATAAAGCATTGAAAATACCGTAGTTTAATTAATTTTTATGTATTTTTCCATGATGTGTGTATGTGTTGTGAAAAAACACCTTAAAAAGAAAAATAGCAATATCTACTTTGTTGGCCCATAAAACAGAGATTAAGGTATTTCTTCATTTTAAGTTAAAAGAAAGCATTACTACCATCTATTCTATTTTTTATGCTTCTACTTATAACTTTATTTTTTTTAGTTTTTATTTAAATTCCAGTTAGTTAACATACAGCACAAATATTAGTTTCAGATGTACAATTCAGTGCCTCACCACCTACATACAATACCCAGTACTCATCACAAGTGCACTCCCCAATCCCCATCACCCATCATCTATTCTAGGGATTTCAGGTTGTTCAGAGACTGGAGGAGCTACTTTATTTGTTCTTTGATTACATCCTACTTACAGCAACAGAGACAAATTCATTCTTTGACTCAAAAAAAGTTTATTGAGCATGTACTATGCCCTATATTGGGTTCTGGTGATTCAATTTTATTAATAAGACATGATTCCTGATCTCACTACAGATAAAGTCTATTTAAGAAATTCTCTCTCATTTCAAGACAATGAAAAAGGAAAATACAATCATGCATTTCAAAACTTTGTGGTCTATGCAAGAGAGAGATAGTTCGCTCATAGAGAAGAATATTTCTGTCCATCGGCCAATGTTACTTTAAAAAATATGTCATACTTCCAGGTCTAAACATTCCTGAATATAAAATGTTTCAAATGAAAAAAAAAATTTAACTGTGAATTTTTTAAAAAGAGAATATATGTGAAGTACAACCAAGAAAGATTCTTTAGTGGTTATAAGAAATAACATTGAACTAAATATCAACTTCAATTGAACTAAAACCAAAAAATCCTGAAAGAGCAAGTTTTGCCACTGATAAGCTGTCATTTCATACAAATCAGTCATTAAAAAGTAGTTGTTTGGGGGCATCGTTGATGTCTAGCAATACCAAATAAATATAATGAGTTAAGTAATAAAGGTTTTCTCTCCTTCAACGTGGCTGTCCAAAGATAATTGTTCACCCCTTTTATGCCCCTTTCATCTGTCAATGCAATCTTCCCAGAAGATACTGTCACAGAGAGGGACATCCAGCCACATTACTCACTAATTGGTCCACACCCACGACTTCTCAGCAGTGTACCATCGAAGATACAGTAGATTGTTGTGTTAAAATAAACAGTTGTCAGCACTGAGGTTACAATATATTATCCAGGACACAGGAGTAATTTATGAAACACATTAGCATCACCTTTGCCAATCTACTTTACACACAAAACGATGGAGCCTTTCAATGGGAAGAACAGATCTAAGTGAGCCTTCCATTAGACAGAAGCCTCCAAAATCACAGACCTCTAGTCACTTTAAGGCTACTAAATTTGCCATGATATGGCAAACACTCAAAAATCACCATCATTAACGGACATTTCTTCGGTGTCTATGGTGAGTAAAGCATAATGCATGATGCTAGGGATACAGAGAGAAATAAAACACAATCCCTGACCTCAGGGGGCTTATAAATCACTGAGAAAGAGAACATAAACATTATAAATGCAGCAAAATACAAGGCAGCATGAGGGAAGAGACAGCACTAGACGAGCATTAGATCTGAAAAGGGGGGAACCAGCATTTAACAAAGGCTCGTTATATACATCTGTGAGCCAGTCACTGACCAACGCGCTCTTCATAGTTACATGCTTAACTTGGGTTGTATGGCTCTAGCCTAAGGAAATAACCCAAAATTTAAGCAAAAATCTAGGCACAAAACGCTCTAGCCTAAGGAAATAATCCAAAATTTAAGCAAAAATCTAGGCACAAAACGCTCTAAAACATTATTGGAAACCATGAATAACTGGAAACAATCTAAATGTTTAATAGGAAAGAACTTTGATACAACTCTATGGAAAAATTATATGTAGCCATTAAAGGAGATATTGACAAATCATGGTAAGTATGGGAAAATGCTAATTGCAATAAAACCAGCATAGTACCCAAAAAGAAGCATGGAAACCAGAGATGCATTAGGATCTCAACTTGGCATATTTTTTAAAAACTATGAAATATTACACTAATTTTTTACTCTAAAAATGAATAAACAAAGGGAAATTATTAAGCATCTGCCCTGCCTTTTTAGGACGAACCAAAGTTTGTGGAGGAAAGCTCTTCTTTACAAAATAATTCCAGCTAATGAATGTAGAAAAAGCAGAATTAGAAAATCACCATTTTGCAATCCCCAACGAGATAATTTATTCAGGCAAGAATCTCAGCGGATGCCCAAACCATTAGATGAAAAGACGAGACTCAAAAGAGCCAAAATTTCATGCCATAATTACCTGCCAATCACACATGGGAAAAAAATGGAGAGATGTGAATCATTTATTACAAAATCCTGAGAACTGTCAAATCTAGGTAGTAGGCAAATACGTGTCTGTGTGTGTGTGTGTGTGTGTGTGTGTGTGTGTGTGTGTGTGTTCCTTGTGCTGGTTTTTCCATTTTTTTATATATTTGACTTTTTATTATAAAAATTTAACTATAAAAAAAGACTAAGAAGGAATATACCAAAATATTGGCAGTAATTATGTCGATATAACTATAGGTGATTTCCAGAGTGCCTGGGTAGCTCGGTTGGTTAAGCATCTGCCTTCAGCTCAGGTCATGAAGTCCGGGGACTGAGCCCCATTTCTGGCTCCCTGCTCTGTGAGAAGTCTTCTCCTTCTGTCCCTTCCCCCACTCTCTCTAATAAATAAAATCTTAAACTATAGGCGATTTCCCTCTCAATTTAAAAAATATTATTTTCTAATTTCAAATTTTTTCTTAATGATTAGGTATTATTTTTTATCATCAGAATAAGTGAGTAAAAGAAATGCAGACATCAGGTAGAATTGTGTCTGAAAAAATAAAAAGGCTTAAGCCTCTCCATTTAAGGCAACAGTGATGTTGGGCTATTGTTGCTTTGGTTCTGACGTTATTTAATGTATTAATAGTTTCCAAAAGGAAGTTCAAAGCATATTAAGTCATATTTCAAATAGTATCTTGGCAAAGCAAGAGGGAGGGCTGCAAAAACAGGCCAACCCTGACACAAACTGCCCACACAGTTCATTAATAAACAAGACATTTTTTTTCATCTTGAGAAAAAATTCAATCTAATACCTCCTGGGAAATTCTTTTCTGCATAGTTATTCAATAATAGAGTAAGCCTGGAAAGCAACAAAGCAAGGAGGAACAGCAGTGGAGAAATGGGGAGAGCTCTTGGAATGAGAACAGGAAACGAATGAGAGCTTTAGTTTCCAATGACGTAAGTGAAAACCGTGTCGGTGCTGAATGGGACCGGGTAACCAGGCAGAAGCTTGCCTCTCCTCACTGCTCGCTGAGACCATCTAGTCCCACGTCATGTTCAAGTTGGGCACACAAGAAACCTGTGAACAGCAGGGCTAGCAAAGCATACAAATGGGAGCCTTCAGGGATCCATTCATCAAAAAGACCAAGAGATTAAATATGCAGAACCTGCCACAAGATGACAGAGTGAAGAGATAAGGTTACAGAAAAATATGTAAAATATATTAATGCCAAGAAGCAAGAGAAAGCATTCAGCCTGGAGCTAAGAATAATGGCATTAAATAAAACGAAGGAAAAAAAATTGTAGTGAGAAGTATTTAAATGATGTCACTGGAACACATCTTACTACTTGCCTTTACACCTACTGTATAATTTAATAGTCTTCTTTTCCGTGGACAGTGACCGGCAGGGGATAATGCTCTTCCCTTTTCGTCTGGTAGAGGCTTACACTGAGGCTTTACATAATAGTATAGTGCAGTGGTGCCCAGATTTGGGGGCACAGGAGGGCCATCTGGAGAATTTTTGAAATCCCAATGATCAGGTGGCATCCCATACCTATGAAACCAAAATATCTGGGAGTGGGAGCCATGCATCAGCATACTTGAAGATGTCACGAGAAGTCAGGGTGCAGCAAAGCTGGGGCACTACTGGCCCAGTAGGCGGAGGCAAATGGGGGAGCTGGATCAATTACAGAATTCATGCTGATTGACATATTTTAAGAAAAACCTACCCCGCGAGTGCTAGCAGCCCAGTAAAATCACAGAAGTTCCTCAAAGGAAGAGACAAAAGCAGCCATGGGCAGAAAGGTGCAGCGCTGAGCAAGTCACGAGCACGGACAGAAGCTGGTGAATCATACCGCAGGGGCAGCGGGGTAAGGAACCTTGGTTGGAACGGCGGAAGGACGGACTCAGTATTCACTGAAAATAACTCTCAGTGCCTTTTTCCCTCCTTTTATGGATAACACTTGAGAGTCCATACACTCTGTTACCACTTGAAGCCAATTGCATTAACATTTTTCATCCCGATCGATGTTGGTTTTATTTCAGAATATCAAACCATTTTGAATTGTTTCCATTACTGTTTTTGTCTTCCGATAGTGTCTATTAACATTCCCTACATAAGAATTGGGGGAGTCTCTTGAATCACGGCAATTTTCACAAAAGATATAAAGTGACTTAAGTATATGAATTTGGAAGTGACTTGAAAGCAATATCAAGTTTACTTCACTTGAAAAGCATACAATACATTGCTTCAGTTTGGCTTTTGAAAACAGACTTATAATTTTCCTTATATACTCTGTACAAGAGACCCAAGATTATCTCCTCTCTCTCGAATAGTGTCCTCCGTCAAAAGAAAACCAGATGTTGGGGCGCCTGGGTGGCTCAGCCATTTAAGCAGCTGCCTTTGGCTCAGGTAATGATCCCAGCGTCCTGGGTTCGAGCCCCACGTCGGGCTCCCTGCTGAGTGGAGAGCCTGCTTTTCCCTCTCCCTCTGCCTGCCGCTCTGCCTACTTGTGCTCTCTAGCTCTCTGTCAAATAAATAAAATCTTTAAAAAGAAAGAAAGAAAAAAGAAAACCAGATGCACTCTGCTCCCATCCATCGCCCACCAGCCTGTCCCTAGCCCCTCTTTACCCTGGCCCTCTTGTGGCCCCTGGCCGTGTCAATGAGAAGGATTTCCCAGGCCATGGCGGGGAGTGGGGGGGGGGGACTTAGCCATCTAATTTGGGGTAGAAGATCAGTATTTCCCACAAATGGCCACATCCCCACTACCAAGCCTGAGCTATCTTAGGGAAGCGGAGAACAGAACTCAGGTCGTAGGGCTGCCAGTAACCCCAGCAGGTCGGCCATGGGGTTGCTATATCCACTAATCAAAGAGGATGGGAACTCCATTCCAGAACGGTTTTGCCTTTGTAGCTGCCAGTAACCCAGGGCTGAGACCAACACATTCACCCCCTACCCTCTCTAAACCTCCTCTTTATTGACATAATCCACATACAACACAATTTAGTCACGTAAACTGTACAGCTCAATAGTTTTTAGTATATTCACGGGGGTTGTGCAACTATCACAAATTTCGGACATTTACATCACCCCAGAAAGAAACCCTGCGCCCATTACCAGTCATTTCCCACTTCTCCCCAAAGGCAGACCCCCTTCCCCCAGCCCCAGGCAACCACAGATACACTTTTTGCATCTAGGATTTGCCTGTTCTAGAAATTTCACACAAATACAATCATACAATATGTGGCCATTTGTGTCACCTTCTTTCACCTAGCATAATGGTTTCAAGGTATGTATCTACTTGTGAATATCAGGAATAACGCTGCTAGAAACGTTTGTGCACAAATTTCTGTATGGACATATATTTTCATTTCTCTTGGGCATATGCGTAGGAGTGGAATTGCTGCGTCATATGTTTGATCTGTTGAGAAACTGCCAGACTTTTTCCCATAGAAACTGTACCATTTTACATTCCCACCAGCAATATATGAGGGTTCCAGTTTCTCTACATCCTCTTCAATACTTGTTACTACCTCTCTCTGATTATAGTCATCCTAATGAGTGTAAAGTAGTTATCTACTTTTGATTTGCATTTCCCCATTGACTATTGACTTTGAGTATCTTTTCATGTGCTAGTTGGCCATTTGTGCGTCTTCTTTGAGAAAATGTTTTTTTAAATCTCTTGCCCACTGGGACAGCTGGTCCCCCACCCACTGACCCCGACCGGCAACCCGCATGGCATTCCCCATCACACGTGGGGCCGGTCATGTGTGGAGTGCCCCTCCACCCTGGAAACCTGGCAGGGCTGGAAAAGGGGCCACCCCCTCGCCCACCACGCAACACGCGTGTGTGGGGAACCTGATGCTAAACCATTCCTAGAGGACCTGCTTCTGGGTCAGGGTTTCCTAGCTGGCAGAGTAGCTCCCTCGCTGGGATCTATTGAAAGTCAGCCCTTGACACAAGGATTTGTAAACAAACAAACAAACAAACAAAAAAACAGAGAAAGAGAAGGAATGAAGGAAGGAAGGAAGGAAAGGGAAGGAAAGGGAAGGAAAGGGAAGGAAAGAAAGAGGGAAAGGGAAGGAAAGGAAAGGGAAAGGAAATGAAAGGAAAGAAGGAAGGAAGGGAGAGAGGGAGGAAGGAAAAACATTTTTTAATGAAAAACAGTTTTTTTAAATAAATTCTTTGCCCATTTTTAGATTGGGATATCTGTCTTATTATTATTGAGTTGCTTATATATTCTTTAGATATATGATATCAGACATGATTTGCAAATATTTTCTCCCATTCTGTAGGTTATCTTTTCATTTCCTGATGGAGTTCTTTAAAAACACAAAAGTTTGTACCCACTGGTTTCTTTTTCCTCTCTCTCTTTCTCCTTTTAACCAATCCTATATACTGGTGGTTCTATACAAGGCTGGAATATAGGCTTTTAATAAAGCAATGATTTTCATCTGTTTTGTTAAATGCTGCAATCCCAGCACCCAACACAATACCTAGTCCATAGAATACCCTTAATAAATATTTGTTGAATGAATAATTAAACAACATTCATATATACTCAAATTTGAATCTTTCTGGGAGTATATCCCATCTTGTTCTAAGTTATGGCCTTTTGAAACCACGGAAATGACCCTGGCTCTCAGCCCAGTGAAATGTTAGGGGATCACTCAGCTAAGCACAAACAGCAGGATCACGTACATCCCTTCTGGTATTTAATCTTGGCTAACTCCGTCCTATTCACAGAGGAGTTGCCGATCAGTGTAGCAATGGAATAGCCACTCTAGACCTTTCCCTGCTGCCTGAACTACAACCAAGAATGGACTTCCATGGTCCTTCCTTGCTTGCCTTTCAAGGGACAATTATACACACAGCTGAACTGTTTTATTATTTTAAGTGAGAGTCATTAGTTCTATAGAAGCTAATTTTTAAGGATCCAAAGAAACTCAGAGTCACCGGGGTGAAGGCCTAGAGGGCCCTCGTCACCACCCCATCAGAAGGGCACTTTCAGGTCTTCTTTGGATGAACACTGAGAACAGATGACAGTCCATCAAGGGTCATGCAGCTGTGGCAAGCACAGAGTGATAAAAGCCCAGACACAGAAGGTCCACTGAAGCCACCACAAATGAGAAGCCATCTTTGCTGGCCTCCAAAATATTTTTGGCTGTAACAGACACCCTTCTTATTAATAACATTAAGTCTCCTTCCGCTTAAATGAGTGCTGATTGGAATAACTGTGTTTACTTTGGTCAAACTCATTGGAGCAAATATAAGTGGTCTGAAGGGAAAAGGAGCATCTCAAGTACTAAGGGAAGGATCCTCCATAGTCTGGCTATGAATAGAGTCCGAACTACCATTCAATTATTTTTCTTTCTTCTTTTTATTGAGGTATAATTTACAAATAAAACTATAAAGTATTTAAAGTATATAATGTGATGATTTGAATTACGTATACATCGTGAAAGGATTTCCCCCTTTGAGTTAATTAGGACATCCATTACCTGATATATTTATTTTTCTTTTTCAGTGTGAACACTTAAGTTCTATTCTTCTAGCAAATTTCAATTATACAATACAATATCGTATTAAGTGTGCAGTTATCAACTATAGTTGCCATGCTATACCTTAGACAAAATATTTTTTATATTATTTTCATTATGTCACTTTTCTAAACTTGTATCCTTTATTGTTCCCATTATCTACAGAAAGAATTTCAAACTCCTTGGCATGGCATCTAAGGTTCCTATTATCTGGTCGCACCTTGTCCCCCCAGCTTTTCCCCACCTTTCTTCAATACCTGTGAGCCACCTCTCCTGTCTTCTGAAAGTGACATACTGACTCCCATACTAATTCTTTGCACTTGCTTGAACACAACGATTTCATATGTTTCTACATCTTGCCATTATATTTTAGAAAAGCAATCTAGTGACAGATGGTAAATGCTTTCCATTTCTTAGCTGTATACTTAACAATTTTCTTTTGGCCCTAGCTTATTAGTTTTATTTTTATTTCTCAAATCAAAACTTCAATATCAAAAGTTATAGACACAGATGCTTCCAAACACAGGAAGAACAGAGCAGTTACATATGCAAAAAAATATATTTTAAAATATCTAAAATAATAAACAAAATTAACAATACAAGTTATGCCTACCTAATAATAAACTTTCTATTATTTTATTTTTTTAAAGATTTTATTTATTTACTTTTGAGAGAAAGAGCGCACGTGCACAAGCATGAGCAGAGGGGAAGGGCAGAGGGAGAGGGAGCAGACTCTTAGCTGAGCAGGGAGCCCATGTGGGACTCTATTCCAGGACCCCGGGATCATGACCTGAGTGGAAGGCAGATGCCCAACCGACTGAGCCACCCAGGTGTCCCAATAATAACCTTTTCTTTTTTTTTAAAAGATTTTATTTATTTATTCGACAGAGATAGAGACAGCCAGCGAGAGAGGGAACCCAAGCAGGGGGAGTGGGAGAGGAAGAAGCAGGCTTCCAGCGGAGGAGCCTGATGTGGGGCTCGATCCCATAACGCCGGGATCATGCCCTGAGCCAAAGGCAGACGCTTAACCGCTATGCCACCCAGGCACCCCATCCAATAATAAGCTTTTTTAACAGCAAAGAAATAGGGGGAAAGAATGATGAATCCTTACTGTCCAAATTAGTTTGGTGTGAACTTTTTCCCCAGTAAACCTAAAGAATATTTTACATTTTTAAAGTATCTTTCATAAATCACATTGCAGCAAAATAAATAGATCTCTTAATAAAAGAACAAAACCTCACTAACCAGGTGCCTTCTCAACAAATCAAACTGATAGAATTTACCCCAAATTCCCTTCAAAGAGAAAAAAATTCACAAAAGGAATACACAAACAGCCAAACAGATGAACAAATGTTCAGTGTCACTAGCAATCAAAGAATTGTGAATTAAAATAAGATGCCACTTTTGCCATCCAAACTGGCTTTATTGTATAATTACATATTACACACACACGTGGTTAGGATTACACCACATTCTGTTTTTTCAAAGTATTCGCTGCAGCAAGGATAAAGTTAAATGGATACTCTAAATATGGCTGGTAGATGTAACTTGGTTCAATCTTATTAGAAAGTGATTTGGCATTTTAAATTATCTGTCTTGTGGTCTTATAGTCTCTACAATTTATGTTTTTAATAATTACCCAATATTTCATCAAATGTATATATCACCAGTTATTTAATCATTCCCCTATCACTAACTTTTCCAGTTTTCTACCATAAATGCTACAATAAACATTTCTATATAATTTTTGACATCTCTATTTTTTTTCAGATAAATTCTTGGAAGAAATGGTACTAGATCAAGAGGTAGAATAATTTTTAAAGTTCTACTTTTAATGGATCCTATATACTGGTGGTTATCTACAAGGCTAGAGCATAGGCTCTTGTAGGGCAGTGATATTTGCTTTGTTAAATGCTGTAATCCCAGCCCCTAGAACAGCACCTGACACATCATATGCCCTCAATAAATATTTGTAGAAAGAATGATTGAATAATTTTTGCATACATCCAAATTTTGGCAATTGTTCTTATAAACTTCTAAGAAGACACCCCACCCTGCCTTATTAAGGAAGTCTGGAGGGGGGCCCCTGGGTGGCTCAGTCAGTTATGCGTCTGCCTTCTGCTCAGGTCATGATCCCAGCGTCCTGGAATCAAGCCTTGTTGGGGCTCCCTGCTCAGTGGGGCATCTGCTTCTCCCTTTCCCTTTCCCTTTCTCTCCCCTCGCTCATGCTCTCTCTCTCTCAAACAAATAAATAATCTTAAAAAAAAAAAAAAAAAAGGAAGCCTGGAGGTTCATCAGAACTTGGTCAAGACCTACCAAGGACAAATATGAAATTTGGACAGACTTACCTAGTCATTCTGTCTTCTATTTTATTTTTTATTTTTATTTTTATTTTTTTAAAGATTTTATTTATTTATGTGACAGAGAGACAGCCAGTGAGAGAGGGAACACAGCAGGGGGAGTGGGAGAGGAAGAAGCAGGCTCCTAGCGGAGGAGCCTGATGTGGGACTCGATCCCGGTACGCCAGGATCACGCCCTGAGCCGAAGGCAGACGCTTTAACGACTGCGCTACCCAGGCGCCCCAATGTCTTATATTTTAAAAGAGGTAGAATTGTAGCAGCAAGTTGGGGACGACAGCCCTCACTATAGTTGCTCCAATCTGGTCCCATTGCTCCCAAATTGATCAATAGATTTAATGCAATTCCAATAAAAATCCCAGCAAGATTTTTTATAGTCACACATTTTACTGTAAAGCTGTAGTAAACATGATAGTGTGGTATAGACTAAAGACAGACATACAGAATGGCAATATCTACAATACAGATAAACATAATGATTGACAATGAAACAGAAAAGTCCAGAAATAGATTCACACGTATATGGTGAATCAGTTTTCACCAAGGGTACCAAGACAATTAAATAGAGAAATGATAACCTTTTCAAAGAGAGTGCTGTAAAAATCAGATATCCATATGCAAAAATAAAAATTAACCTTAATTTTTACCTCACACTATACATAAAAATTAACTCACAGTGGGTCACAGATCTAAATGGAAAAGCTAAAACTATAAGACTTCTAGAAGAAAACATAAAGAAAGTCTTCATAACCTTGGGTTGGGCAAATAAGTTTTTGTAGGATATAAAAACATGAATTCTAGAAAAAAAAAGGCAAATTTGACTTCATCAAAATACAAAACTTTCACACTTCAGCAATCAGTGTTAGGAAAATGAAAAGGTAAGCCACAGGCCTCGAGAAAATATTAATACTTATACCTGACAAGAGACTTGTGTCCAGAATATAAAGAACTCTCGTAATCAACAGGATGAAAAACCAATTTTAACAATGAACAAAAGAACCAAACAGGAAGTCCATAAAAGAAGATACATGAATAGAAATAGGTACCTGGAAAGATGCTCACTGTCACTAGTCATCAGGGAAATCACAAGATACTACTACACAATTCCTATGACAGCTACAACGAAATAATGACAGTTATAGAGGACGTAGAGGACCTGGAACTTTCATACTTTTCTGGTGGAAAAGCGGTTCAGCCACTATGGAAAACGGTTTGGTAGTTTTTTATAAAGTTCAACATGCACTTACCCATGACCCAGCACTTGCACTCTTAGGTATTTACCAAAGAGAAATGAAAATACAGATCTATACAAACATGATCTAGTCATACAGCCAAAGCTGGAAACAATCCAAATATCCACCAAGCGGTAAATGGATAAACACATTTGGGTATTTTGTATGATGGAATAATGTACAATAACACCAAGGACAAAGTCCTGATACAGACAATGAATTGTCAAAGCATTATTCTAAGTGAAAGGAGCCAGATACAAAAGATTCCATTTAAAGGAATTCTAAGAAAGAGAAAACTGTACTGATAGAAAGTAGGTTGGTCACTGTCATGGGCCAAATGGTAGAGTATTGGTGGAGACATATGGGAACTTTGGGGGATGATGTAATTGTTCTATGTCTTGATCATTCTGTCAGTTACAGGATTGCATACATTTTTCAAAACTCACTGAATTATCCACGTAAAATAAGTGAGTTTTATTGTATGTGAATTATACTTCAATAAAACTAATTAAAAGCCTTTTTAATAAAATACTATTTAATGATAGTTTCTTTTCATTTTTAAAAGTCTGGGTAAAAATATTTTGATGTGCAAGGGATACTGGTCTCATAAAGAAGGTAGACAAAAGGGTGAGTATTGAATACACCTTTCCCTGGGTGGAGATGTGTCAACAAACAGGGCTTCTTCTCCTAGAGATTAGAACTCAGATTGATCTTACTCAATGTTAATATAAAGAAGGTGATTGCATAGGAAGCAAAGTTTACAGATGACCCCTAAATATCTATCAATAGTGCACACTAAGTGAATGAAGATGAATTGCTGGATGATTTCATCCTATGTAAATAGGATAGATAATGCATTTTAAGAAAAGCAATTCAAAGTTACATTAATAATATTATACAGGCTCAAGTTCTTTTCCTGGGCTATTTTGTTTCCTGAAATGTTGATATCTATTGAAGATGTGATAATGGTATTTTGTTTTAAAAAAATTCTTTATCTTTTAGAAGTAAATACAAAAGTACTTACAATTAAGTGATATGATATCTGGGATTGCTTTGAAATAATCCAGGGGCGCCTGGGTGGCACAGCAGTTAAGCGTCTGCCTTCGGCTCAGGGCGTGATCCCAGTGTTATGGAATCGAGCCCCACATCAGGCTCTTCAGCTATGAGCCTGCTTCTTCCTCTCCCACTCCCCCTGTTTGTGTTCCCTCTCTCGCTGGCTGTCTCTATCTCTGTCAAATAAATAAATAAAATCTTTTAAAAAAAAATAATCCAGTAGGGTGGAGAAAAGTTAAGAGGTGAGCGTGGTTATGAATATAGTGGGAGCAAGACTGGACATGCATTGTTAATTACTGAAGCTGAGTGATGATTACAGGGGATTTCCTTTTCTATTTTTTATTTTGTATATATTTGAACATTTCCATAATAAAAAGGTGGGGTTTTTAGTTTCCTACATTAAAAAAATATCTATCTTAACATAGGTGAACTCGGTCTGGAGTTATCCTGGACCATGCCTCATGGTCCATAAGGGCATCCATCAGAAGTTGAAAATACATTCTTAAAGTATTATTTTCAAGTCAAGGCAAGGACATATGGCAGAATCACCAAGAGTGCTCATCCATTCTATGCCAAGAGCCTCTTTAGAAGATTTGATCTCATTGGGTGGTGCATTTAGGAAGTGAGGGTTTAAGATACAGTGTTCAATCGGCTAGGAAAAGGAAAAGGCTAGGTGAACTTCCAGGATTTCTCCCAGTAAGCAATCATTTGGGGAATTTCTAGAATCAGTGGAAAGGCAGAGTTTCACCACGTCATCCCAACAGGCAGCTGACTTACAAAGCCAACAGAATGCTAGGATCAGACACAGGACAGAAGACACAATTATTCTATCCTATATATTAATTGCCAAAAAAAATACTATTGGAAATTCAAAAAAATGGAGAGAAGGGCAATTAATTATTTTATTAAAAACTCAAGGAAAATCTATGAAAACCAGAGACCAAAAGATAATATTGGAGACTTGAGGGTTGTAAATTCATAGAGGTAGAAATAGTGTAATCGGGACTTTTCACTCAATCCTAGCACACGAGAACCAGAGGATGCTACTTAAAGCTTAAAAGATGTAAATTAAGTTCAAATAAAAGGAAATATACTTTGTAAGAATGTTTTAGCCAAGAACATGAAGATGCTTATGCAGGGTTTAACTGGCAAATAATAAAATATAACTAAAGTAGAATATCCGAGAGACAAATCCCAAACATTTCGAGACTAACCATTTGAGGCACCATGAAAGTCATCTAAGTTTTTACAATCTACCCACTGGTATTACTTCACAGACAGAGTTGGCCAAATCACCCGTGTTGCCAAAACTGCAGTTCTTAGTTTTTTAAGATACTATTAAAACTCAGGAGTCACTGTCACCATGGCTCTTGGTCCTTGACAAACAGAAGGACCCTCCGTTTCTACAGGCAGACGTATGAGAACACTTGAGCTAGGAGCAGAATAGTGCAGCATTCCACCATCCCATCCTTGAAAACCTTCTCTTCCAGTTATTTCCTGCTGTGTAACAAACTACCTCAAAACTCAGGACCTTAAAGCAGCATTCATTTTATTATATTTTATGATTTGGGAGGAACTAGGCCAGGTGATTCTTCTGCTCCATATGGCATCACTAGGGTTACTTGTGCTATTCAGGGGCTGGCTGGGCTAGGCTGGAAGGTCCCAGATGACTTCTCTCACACGTCCAATGTCTTGGCAGTGTTGCAGATGGCAGGGTTCAGTTGAGTTCTTCTCCCTCACTATATAATCTCAGCATCTCTCCATGTGTTTTCTCTAACAGGGTAGCTAGACTTCTTATCTTTTGGCTGATTTATGATCAGGACTCCAAGAGACAAAGGAGAAAGCTATCGGACCTCTTAAAGTCTAGGCCCAGAACTGGCTTTGTGTCACTTCTGCTGTGCTCTATTGATCCAAGCAATCCAGGCCAGCCTTGATTCAAGTGGAGAGAAATGGACCTCTCAATGGAAGGAATGTCAAAGAATTTGAGACAATTTTTAATCTATCACAGATGTCCTCAGAAAACCATCAGGAATGGGGCGACTGGGTGGCTCAGTCTGTTAAGTGTCTGCCTTCAGCTCAGGTCATGATCCTGAGGTCTTGGGATCATGCCCTGTGTCAGGCTCCCTGCTCAACAGGGAGTCTGCTTCTCCTTCTCTCTCTGTCCTTCTTCCCCCACTGCTCCTCCACTCACTCTCTCTCACTCTCTGTCTCCCTCTCTCAAAAAAAATAAATAAATAAAATATTTTTAAAAAAGAAAACCACCACTTTTTCACACACACACACACACACACACACACACACACAAAATATCCCTGTCTGCCTTTGAGGAAGGCCAGGAAGGAATTTTTCCTGGACTAAATGTTTATTCAATAAGAAAGATGAATAGTTCTACGTATCTCAGTATCTTAGCCAGACCAACAGAATATTCTCAGTCACATATGGAAGTGTTTTCTTCTCAGTTTGACTCTATGTGGGTGAGTGATATAACATACGTATGTATCATATCGTATATGCATTCATCAGGTGACTTTATTAAAAAGGAAGTTGGGATTGTTCTAAATAACATATGATAGAAAATAAGTCTTTTCAATTTAATTTTCTTAGAAAGTCTTAAAGCTTATCACAAGGAATATACAATAATAGCAACAATAACGATTGCCAGTGTAAAGATGCATAGGCATTTTTTCATACATTTGCATCATTTAATCATCACAAGCATTCTGCTAGCCGATACTGTCAGCCTCAGGTCACATGCTATAATCTGGATTTGAACCCAGGTTCACTCTAGCTCTAAAGCCTACAGTCACAGTACAAATGTGGTAGAGAAATAACAAGTGTTGACAAAGAGGCGAAGTAACTTAAACTCACACCCGGCTGGTGGGATTGTTCATTGTTACAGTTACAGTTCGTTGTTACAATCTGGAAAATATTTATTTGAAAGCATATCTTGTGTGACCTAATGTTCCTACGACTAGTTAAATTCCCTAGAGAAATTCATGCACACGTATGAGGACACATATACAAGCATATTTATAGCCTTTGTTAGTAATAACACAGAAACAAGAAACAATACGTCAATCAACAGTAGAAGAGAGAGCAAAGTGGTGGTGTGTTCATTTATTGAAGTAACATTCACTAGTGAAAATGAATGACCTGGAATAACAGGTATCAACAAGGACAAATCTCAAAACTCCAAAACTGAGGCAAAGGAGCAAGCTACAAATGAACACCTAAGTAGTATTCCATTTCTAGAAAACAGAAAACACTGAACAATGTGCTCATTAAAATGCATACGTGGGGTAAAACTGTAATGAAATAAGACAGTATTGTACAAAAATTCAGCCAGGAGGAAGAGGAATATGATCTGGCGGAAACACAGGAGGGGCATTTGGCATATGGTGAAGTTCCACCTTCTGGCCTGAAGAGAGCTCATTTAGTTCTTTTTCTTTTAACTAAAACCGCATCCTTTACACAGCCAACCATACCCGATGTCCTTCTTAGCACGTTTCAACACCTGCAGCTGGTTTGCCACACTGCAGTTTTCCATCGATTGCTTTCCCATCATCCACCCTGGCCTGACCGGGCAGGGGGAGCTAAGCTGATTGATGTCCCTGCCGCCACACTGACCAGATAGCTCTGAAGTCCATCGTTCACCTGCGCAATTGGCTGTCATAAGTGTTTGAAAATCTGTTACATGATAAGTTAGGTCATTGTTTTTCTAAGGAATCTCTGAAATTACATTATTGCTTCTAACTTATTAAGGTGAAAATATGTGATTCTCCAGTTTTCCTTTGCATTTTTTAATCACTATCACAGAACAATGATATAGCACTATAATTAATTATAGTTAACAATAATTATTAATTATTATTAATATATTGTATTATTAATAATATTGTTAACAATACTGAATTGTAAAATTTTAAATTTGCTAAAAGAGTAGGCCTATGTTCAGCATTCTTACAACAACAAAAAATAATAATAAATGAGGAGGTAGGAGGAAACTTTTGGAGGAGATAGATATGTTCATGGCACAGATTCTGGTGATGGTTGCACAGGTGTCTACATTTCTCCGAACTCATCAAGTTATGTACATTAAATATGTACAGCTTTTTGCATGTCAATCACGTCAATGAAGTGGTTTTTAGAAGATCACCACCACATGCCACTATGAAATATTTCCTTAGAAACAAAAGACTCATCACATCTGCGTAGAGAGGGTAACCATAGTCTCTATTATGAGCAAACTTGGTGAAATTTGTCATGAACAAAGGATAGTAAAGTTGTGTTTGTAGCTTGATATTGAAGATAGATGTAATGAAAGAGAAAATGTTTACTGCTTCAGCGTGGAAAGATGACATCATTAAGGAAGAAAATAGCGCTTTTAAATAATGCATTCTATTTTGCTAGGGCAAAAGAGAGTAAGAATGTCTTAAATTACCAAATTTTTCTACTTTCACAAAGGAAATAAATACGATAATTAGAAAAATCCAAGTGAAATGTATTTTATTTCTACTCAGCATAAATGCAGAGCAGAAAGACTTCTTATAGTTTTTTCTTTCTTTTAACAGTACATTAACGTCCAAATAACCAAAGAAAAAGAATTGCAAATTATAATCTTTTCTCCCCTCATGTCAAAGCCAAGGTTTACTCCTAGCTATTTTAACAGGTAACATATTAAGTCAAAAAAAGTAAATTAAAATTCATTCTCTGGAGGGCACATTTTTTACCAGATTAAAATGAGACAGTAAGTTATGCATCCGGTAGGAAAAACCACGCTTTCAGGGCAATTTGAAAGGGAAGTATTTTTCTCCAGTTGTGAAACTTTATAACAATATATTTTTTAAAATTGGTAGTTTGACATATTCCATTTCTTTTTACTTTTATGAGTAATACATTCCAGAATCAGGTGCTCTTCTATTACATGTGCTTAAAATAACTATCTTCAAAGCAAAGAATATAATCAACATTATATAATGGGGGGGGGGGCTCCTGGGTAGCTCAGCCATTAAGCATCTGCCTTCAGCTCAGGTCATGATCCCAGGGTCCTGGGATTGAGCCCCGTGTGGGGCTCCCGGCTCGGCGAGAAGCCTGCTTCTCCCTCTCACACTCCCCTTACTTGTGTTCCCTCTCTCGCTGTCTCTGTCAAATAAATAAATAAAAATCTTAAAAAAAAATTATATAATGAGGGTTCATATTTGCTTTTAGTAATATTAACAGGATTCCCCAGTAACACTCATGATCGTTATTAATATAATACTACATTCCCTAGATCTTTCCTGGACGAGGGTAAATATAAGTAATATATAGTATAAAATCAACGTTACCATGTTTGCACTAAGCATTGTATATTATCTCTAATTCTTACGACATCCCTGCAGGTCCTTATTGGCTCCATTTCAAACAGGAGGACAGTGAGGCTTGGCGAAGCTGAGCAAATTGTTGAGCACTGCATTGCTGGTAAATGGCCAGATGGGGATTGGAATCTAGGTGTCTCACTGCTTCCATGTTATTATGCATATTTATACTTATGTCAGTCAAAATGTGGCCTTTGGAATTCAGTAACATTAACACAGCAATGCCTGCTATGGAATGCACAATATGCCGTGTCCCCAAAACACCATCCTTTTTTTTTTTAATGTTTTTTTATTATATTATGTTAGTCACCATACAATACATCCCTGGTTTCTGAGGTAAAGTTCAATGATTCATTAGTTGCGTATAACACCCAGTGCACCATGCAATACGTGCCCTCCTTGCTACCCATCACCAGTCTATCCCATTCCCCCAACCCCCTCCCCTCTGAAAGCCCTCAGTTTGTTTAAAAAGGTTCTACTCTAAAGGTGTTCTTCTATTATTTGAAACTTAACTAGAACATAGATTCATTCTAATATCAAACATTTGCATTATCCAAAGGTTGATAAAGATACATGTCCTGGACTAGCAGGCACTTCTAGATATTATTGTTTAAAATCAACTGGAAAAGAAATATTCAATAAAGATATTATTATATCCATTAGGAATCAAAGCATGATTTCAGGCCAAAGCAATCCTGAAAAAGAAGCACAAAGCCGGAAACAGTACACTTCCTGGTTTCAAGCTATGTTTCAAAGCTGGAGTCCTCAAAATATGATACTGGCATTAAAAACAGCCATGCAGGTCAATGGAACAGAATAGAGAGCACAGAAATAAACCCATGCATATATGGTCAATCAATTTACAACAGAGGAGCCAAAAATATACAATGGGGAAAGGATAATCTCTTTAATAAATTGTGTGGGAAAAACTGGATAGCCACATGCAAATGAATAAAACCAGACCTCTATCTTACGCCATATGCAAAAGTCAAAGTCAAAATGGATTAAAGACTTGAACATAGATCTGAAGCTGTAAAATTCCTAGAAGAAAACGTAGGGAGTGTGCTCCTTGACATTGGTCTCAGCAATGATTTTTTGGATTTCACACCAAAAGCATAAACAAACAAGTGGGAATACATCAAAACAAAAATCTCTGTTCAACAAAGGAAACCATCAAAAAATGAAAAGGCAACCTAAGATATAGGAGAAAACATTTGCCAACTACATATTTGATAAGGTTAATATCCAAAATATATTTTTGCTCAATGGCAAAAAAGAAAGCAAAACAAGCAACCTAAATTAAAAATGGACAAAGAAACTCAACAGACATTTTCCCAAAGAAGACATCCAAATGGCCAACAGGTACCTAAAAAGGTGTTCAACATTACTCATCATCAGGGAAATGTAAATCAAGACCACAATGAGATATTGCCTCATACTTGTTAGGATGAAAAAAAAAGAGAAAGAGAGAGAGATAACAAATGCTGGAGGGGTTGTGGAGAAAAGGGAAGCCTCATGCACTGTTGGCAGGAATGCAAACTGGTGCAAACACTGTGGAAAACAGCAGGGAGGTTCTTCAAGGAATTAAAAATAGAACTACCCTATGATCCAGCAATCTCACCTCTGCATTTAGCTCCAAATGAAATGAAGCCATTATCTCAAAGAGATACCTGTCCTCTCATGTTTACTGCAACATTATTCACAATAGCCAAGGTTTGGAAACAATCTAAGTGTCCATCAATGGATGAATGGATGGAGAAAACCTAGTATACCCCTGCCACACACACACACACACACACACACACACACTCACAATGGAATATTATTCAGCCTCAAAAAAGTAGGAAATCTTGTCATTTGTGACAATATGGATGAACCTGGAGGGCATTATGTTGACGAAATAAGTCAGACAGAAAGACAAATCTTGTGTGGCATCACTTATATGTAAGCTAAAGAGAAAAAAAAGAAGTTGAACTCTTAGAAATGAAAAGTAGAAAAGTGGTTGCAGGGGTTGGGGGGTGGGGAAATTAGGGAGAAGCTGGTAAAAGGATACAAACTTTCAGTTACAATATAAGAAAGATCCATAAGAGGATCTAAGGTATAACATGGTGACTACAGTTGATAATACTCTATTGTAAAATTGATATTTGCTAAGAGAGAACTGAAATGTTCTCACCCAAAAAGGGGGGGTGTAAATATGTGAGGTGATGGATGTGTTAATTAACTAGATGGATGTTAACTAACTAGTTACTAGTTATTTAACTAGATGTATATGTATATCAAATCATTACATTGTACACTTCAAATATTTTACAATTGGGTCAATTATACCTCAATAAAACTAAAAATAAAGAATCAAGGCATAATTTCAAACTGATCTCTACGTGATGAGTAGATCACCAGATCCTTATGTAAGGGAGATATCTTTGGAAAATGATGTGACCATTTATGTTCTCAAATAGATGAGCACACTAACAGTTTGATATTTTGAAAAACACTGCATTAACAAAACTCACCAGCTCCAATGAATAACAAGATTGTGATTTTGTCCATACTGCAGTTCCATTAGCAGCAGAAAAAAGAAAAGGAGGAAGAAGGAGGAAAAAAAGAAGAGAAAAAGTAGAAGAAGGAAGGAGAAAAAAATAAGAGGAAGGAGAAGGAAAACAAAAACGAGGAACAGATGAAGAATAGGAAAAGAAAAGAAGTGATGGAAGAAGAGGAAAAGGAGTGGAGAGGAGGAAGAGGAGAAGCTGCTATGCTATTCTAACTCCAGATTATTCTTTGAAATTCTATTCACAGATACTTGCAACCCTCTGAGCTCTTCTGGGTACTTGAATTATGCATTACGTAGTTGTGCTAGATCCTATTTGGGGGCAGATTTTAAAAAAGATGTCGTCTCTGTCCCTCAGTTTTGACAGCACTACCAGAGAGTAGAGACTCTATACCATAAGTTGGAACTTGCCATATTAGGGAGTATAAAGTTCAATATACCAAGTGGAGAAATAAAACTAATACTCAATGAATGCCTACTATGTAGCTAGGACTTACACTAGGTATCTTAAATGCATTTTGTCATTTAATAAGATTAATATTATTATAGCCATTTTACAGATTGAAAAACTGAGGCTTGGAGAGGTTAACTAACATTCCCATGGTTGCACCACAATAAGTGGCAGCCCAGAATTTAATCCTGTTTGAATCTTCTATGCTCATCTCTTACTTAACTGTCCTGTATCAATATGTATGGTGCTTTTTAGTGATTCATTCTAAATAGCAGATCAGGGCTCCTTCTCCTTATTTCTCCTTGAGAAAAGCTGATGTGGTCAGAAGCCAAAATCACTACCAGTGATCTATGGGATTATGGACTGAAGTTTTCAGTATGAGTCAAAGTCTCTTGTACCAACATGGCTTGATGCCCTGGATTCTTTACTTTAGCCTCCCATTCTTAGCTTCTCACCTGTTTAGACTGAAGTGCAGAGTGACAAAACCTATTTGAGGGGAGGGATGGACATGTGTGTCGTTGTCCATGGTCCTGAACCACAGGTTGTTCCTCTGGGAAGAGGAGTTGTGGTTACGGATGTGGCATGGGGCACAAACCCAGGAAGGTCTGGCAGAACTAGATACTGTCCAAAGGAAAGGATGCATGAAGTAGACGGCTTAACCAGCACAAGCCAATAGAATTTTCTGTAATGGTGATAATGTTCTAATTCTGTATGTTCAATGTAGTAGCCATTGGGCACTTGAAATGTGGCTAGTAGATGAGTAATCAATTTTTCATTTCATTTAATTTTAACTAATTTAAAGTTAAATAGTCACATGTGTACCATATTAGACAGCAGAGAGAAGGTCATTAGCACTACGCTGCTTCCTGAAAATGCAAATTCTCGGGCACCACACCAGATGTACTGGGTCATAATCTCTGGGATGAGTCCGGGGATGTGCACTTTTAACCAGGAAATTCCTGTGCTCGCTGACACTGAAGACCCGCTATCTTACAGGGTCAGCCTTCTGAAACTTTCCCCCTGAGCCCACTATTGCCTGCCACTTTCACTTCAGTTCCTGAGCTCGTCCTGACTTAGAAAATTTAAAAGCCTCAACCCCACTCTCAGCCCTGCCTTCATACCTGGGACCCGGTGGCTCAGGATGGTTGTTGAGTTTCCACATCCTCCTTCTTCATCCCAAGATTACTTAAGGATCAACATTAAGGGCACTCAGGACATGGAAACTCTAAGCTCCTGTCTGACCCTGCCCTAAGTCGCAATACTCCCAAATTCATATGCTATTTGCCCTCTCTACCCATGTATTTTTACCTAGTCCAGAGAAACAGGCATTTGCCTTGGTTTCTGCCCCCTTAAGTCCCCTGTCCTTTCCCTAATTCCCTCTACTTGTAGGGATGGTGCCTTCCTAGTTCCCACCAGTCTGTCTCAAATGAATCCTCATCTCCACAATCTCCATCCACCACAGTCAGGATGTGTGGAGAGCTCTAGTGACATTGACTACTACCCTTCTGACTTTCAAGTTAAACTCATTTAGAAGGGACCTCTAGGTTCTGATGAATGACTAATTCACCCATAAATGTGATACATTTTTGAAACACTGAGCCTTGGACTGCTAATTCTCTGTAGCTAAATACATTTCTCCAAGCTTCCCCATACTGATCACGTTACCCAGATTCCAGCATGCTACACTTCTGAGCCCACCTTAATTGAGTATTTTTAATTTAATAATGGAAGTCAGGGATAAAACTAAATATTTTCAGGACTGTGAATCCAATATCTAGTAAAGTTTTCATATCTTCTCCCCACCATCACCACCACTCATATACACACATATACACCACACACAATGTCCACTGATATATCAGTTAAAAAATTCATCTCCTGTGGATCTCCACATCTGACAGAACGTGTAGACCGTTACACAAATCATCCCACATAGAGCCTTTACACTGTGGCATAGGTCCCTCTCTCACTGACCTTGCGCTTGGTCATGTGCCTTGCTTTGACCAGACTTGCTTTTGACCAAACATGACAGAGGCAGAGACTTTGTAAGCACTTGCACACTGACACCTGCCTTCTTGGAATTACTGCCATCAGCACACAGGAGACAGGCCTCTGCTGCTGAAGCAGCCACACAGAGGCCTGAGGCACTCTGCTGACGGTCCCGGCTGACCTCCAGGTGAGGTGAGGCTACCTCGGCTCATCCAGCTCCAGTCAAACCCCCAGATCACTGTACACGCATGAGCAACCCCAGAAAACCAACAGAAGGGGGCGCCTGGGTGGCTCAGTAGTTAAGTATCTGCCTTCGGCTCAGGGCGTGATCCCAGGGTCCTGGGATCGAGCCCCGCATTGGGCTCCCTGCTTGGTGGTGGGAAGCCTGCTTCTCCCTCTCCCACTCCCCCTGCTTGTGTTTCCTCTCTCGCTGCCTCTGTCTCTGCCAAAGAAATAAATAAAATCTTAAAAAAAGAAAGAAAGAAAAGAAAACCAACAGAATAGCCCAGCTGAATGCAGACCAAACTGAGCAAATAAATGATCATGTCTGAAGCCATCATGTTTTGAGATAGCTTGTTCCGTAGCAACAGATAACTGACACACAGAAAGACCCTAGGAGATATTACCATTATTCCTATTATATAAATGAGGAATGTGAAGTTCAGAGAGATTAGGTAATTTATCCAAGATCTTAGAGATAGAAAGCCGCAGAAGAGGATCTAGAACTTTAGTCTGTCCCCAAGTTCAGCACTTCTCCACAACACTAGGCTGCATCTATACAACCACCATTCAACTAGTAAAGGGTCCCTCAATGACCCCAGCCTTCCCCAGACCCCATTTGCTGGCCTAGTCACCAACCTCCAGCATCCCTGTATTGAGGATAAGAGTCCTTTGGCTCCCTCTTGGCCTGCTGGTGACCTCCCCTTGTTACTTTCATTCTGCAAAAACTAAGACCAGGAATTATTTTAAGGGAACCGCTTGAATACAGTTAGTGGAAGCATTAATAGGTGAGATCTACCTTATATGCAAAATGAACATTCTGGTCTGCAGTCCTGACATAGGTAATCATAATGGAGAAAAAGAGAAACAAACTTATCTGGTCTGGAGGAAAGCCATAAGATTTAGGATTAGAAGAAATTCATTAGTGAAAAACAGATTTTGGAATCAAAGTTCTTATTCATAGAGAACACTATAATTATATTAATTCTTTAATGCAAAATTGAAGAATGAAATGGATTTAAATGCCAAAATTGCGAAAATGTGCCACAAAACTGAATAAAATTTTTCAAATGGAAATCTTGGAGTAAATAGGGCCATGACAAATGTATTTTTTAAAGATTTATTTATTTAAGAGAGAGAGTGAGAGAGCGAGAGAATGGGGGGGGGAGGCAGAGGGAGAGGGAGGAGCAGACTCCCTGTTGAGCAGGGAGGCCGATGTGGGGGCGTGACCTGAGCCGAAGACAGACGCTTAACAGACTGAGCCACCCAGGCATCCTGTGACAAATATATTATGAAAAAAAAAAACAAAAAAAACAAAACCTCACCATTTGAGAAGTTTGTATAGAAATTACCAAAGGAATAAGGAGATGTAAATAGGTTTATTCATTTCTTCTGCAATTTCTTAAATAACTTCATCATGCCCCTTAGGCTAATTCATGAATTTAGTTCCAGGTGAAGCAAATGATTTGAAAGAAGTCCCTGCCTCTTGGCTAAAGAAGTGCTTACTTTGCTATTATCAATAGACAAGTGAACCAGTTTTCTGAGTTTTTGGCTTGGGAGTCCAAAACTTAATTTTAAAATGAAAATTTTCATATCTGAATGTTATTTTGCCCATAGTGATAAAACAGTAAGAAAGCATCTGGCATAAATTAAGTGAATCAATTTCCAAATCACCTGGAGAATAACTCTTAGTGTGAGGATGTGAGGTCCTTACAAAAACTGGCTTCTCAGGACGCATTCATTTTCCTGCAGCCCTCTGTCCCCACCACAGAGCGAGCAATCGCACAGGGGTGTCAAGTAGCCTCTATAACCCAGCTCTTGTTCCAGGAGAGCTGGTGTGCCCACATCATTTCACTCAAGGAAGGAAAAGCAGAGTGGGCTAGTGAGGAAGCACCACAGCCTTTAACCCATCATTTAACCTCCCTGTGGCTCACTGCTCTGTAAAAGGTGGGTAGTAAAGCTCATGCTTCCTACTGCACAGAGTTGCAAGCAGAAAAAGTGTAAACATGCTTTGAAAAAGTTCAAAGTGCCGTGCAGATACAAAGGGCTTTATATACGGTGAAGAGTATGAAAAGGCAGCGATCGCACCAGCCAGCCACAAGGCTGCTGGTGATGCCTCACATGAAAGCAGAGGCATCTGAAACCACAAAAGACCTAACAGGGAGCAGAAATAAAGACATGCTGCTCGCAAAAAATGATCGTGCTTATTCTATGATCCTCACGTAAAGAAATAATATTTTGAAAAATTGTCATGTTAAATTTAAGCTACCGTTGGGTGACTCCCAGCTATGCAATTTGCATTTAGCACACACTTAATTATATCCTAGAAGAACTCCTCTAATTCTCATTCATGACAATAATCCTGCAAAATTTAACTTGGATCCATTTACAAAGATTTATGCACAAGGTCAATGATAATAAATCAATCATTTCTTTCTTTCCACTTACTTTCTGGATAATGATTCCCTTTCTTCCCCATGGTACAAGGGGTCAAAATCCTGTCTGCATACAAGCCACACATTTTTCCTGTACCATCTTATCTCCATTCATAATTTCACATGTGCTAATACTAAAAGAAGAGTGCTCTGTGTTCAAGCCAGTCTACTTCATTCCATTAAACAGACATTTTTTATTACATTACATCTGGTGTTTTCTTGTACCTACACGACATGTCTTTGACACTGTTTTTGGCATTTGGGGGGAACACACTTAGGAATAAGTCCCCGCATCCAAGAAGAGTCCTCTAAGAGAGAGGGTAAGAAAAAAATCAAAACAACAATACAAGCCAGAATAGAAGAGCTTTAGAGAGGTTTAAAAGGCTCTCAGTGGTAAAGAAAGAGATCACATCTTGTCTTGTCAGGATAAGGTTTCAGAAGGATGCTTTCCAAATAACCCTCAAAGCAGAAATAGAGGTAGAAAAGAAAAGGTGCATTATTTGCCAAAACCCGTGTTATTTGCAAAAATAAAGCATGGGTGGGAAAAGGAGGAAGGACAAATAAATGCAAAAGCTTTGAGGTAGCAAAGCAAAGAGCACAGTCAGGGTCTACTGGTGGTGAAATCCGGGTGTTGAGGGCACTGGTCTCTACAAAGGGAGGAGTGGAAAGATGAAGCAAATGAGCCCCTCTTATTCTGAAGAGCCTTAATTGCCAGGCCAGCGTTCAGGATATGAGAGGGTCTTTGAAGAGGGGGAAGCAGGAAACTACAATATTTCACCGCCACAAAACCCTAGCTCTTTCTATTACATAATCATTAGCCCAAATAATGGATAAAATGATAAAATCATTTGTACACATTTGCATTAAAATCCTGATCAAATACTGCTTTACTGTTTTATGTATGTATTTATAATATTATTGCTGGCTATACTTGAAATTAGCTTTCTATAAAAAAAACATTGTCATGTTTCATTTTGTGGTCATCAAATGCTATCCAGTTATTCAGTATTAGGAAAGTGTCCCCCAATATAGTATCAAATTGATATCTGGGTTTTATTTCCAGCAGTACAGTTAATAAATTACCCTGCTTGACCTCCCCGCAGAAATCAAAATACAAGATAAAATACAATAAAAATATTTTTAATACGTCAATTACCTGGATATCGAGTAAGGGGAACTTGGTGAAACTAGGAACCCAGAGAGGTAATTAGAGAAAATGAGAAGCCACTTTTGGGTTGGAGGGCATTTGCCAAACTGAATGAACGCGCTCCTCGTTTTTTCCAGCCCCATAAAGCCACAGAATAAAGGCCACAAAGCCCAGGATTCACCCAACGTGAGGGGTTTAATAGGAGATCCCCTTTCACAAGGCTTGCCTCCAGTGTAAGAGTGAACTGGAAAATAATTCTGGCACTCAGAGAACTGAAAACGAAATTACCTATCCAGATATGTAGTCTCAGAGAGTATAGGACTCTCCCCTAAAATTTCTTTTTTTTTTTTAATGTTTTTTTTTTATTATATTATGTTAGTCACCATACAGTACATCCCTGGTTTCTGATGTAAAGTTCGATGATTCATTAGTTGCGTATAACACCCAGTGCACCATGCAATACGTGCCCTCCTTACTACCCATCACCGGCCTATCCCATTCCCCCACCCCCCTCCCCTCTGAAGCCCTCCGTTTGTCCTAAAATTTCTTAACCACAGTCAGCCTTCATGTAGTTTTAAAGGCCAAATTCACACTACCTGGGATGTCCAATAAATCACAAGCTAAAAAAGTCAGTTTAGAGTTGTCCTGGGCTGTTAGCTCCTCCAGGTTCCTGGCAGAAACAAATTCAAATCCACTCTGGAGAATTAGATTTATCACAGTTTCAAAGAATGCATGCAAATAAGTTCCCAGAAACATGAGGTCACAGTGTAAAAAAAAAACAAAAACAAACAAACAAAAAAAACCCAAAACCACGCGCCCCCCCCCCCAAAATACACAAAAAAAATAGGAAAAAACACTACCATGAGCAAAAGCCTACAGAACAGACTGGAAAAAAGTCTAAAAGGCTTTATATCTAAATAAATTTAAGAATGGTTTAAAATAGGAAGAAAAAGAAAGATTCCATAGAAATGATGAAGCAGATGTTTAAATAAAAAATATATGCATCGTGCTCACTTTGGCAGCATATATACTAAAATACAACTTCTAGAACTAAAAAAAAAAAAAAATTGTTACCTTAATAGATTAACAAAGCTGAAGTGTGAAACAAGTAGATAAACAATCATCCAGCAGGCAACACAGAAAGATCATGATAGAAATTACAAAAAAAGAGACCAAAAGATATGTCAAACCAGAGCTCTAAAAGGACAAGAGAGAAAAAGAATAGGAAAAAAGAATATTTGGATTGACGATTAAGAATTTTTCACAAATGATGGGATATCTCTCCCCAAGATGAAGAAGCCTAATGAATCCCAAGCTTGATTAAAAAAATAATAATAAATCCATGATTAGAGATTTATCTGAATCTGTGCATTCCCAAAACTGGGTCAGTTTTGAGCTTTAGGTGTGACCTCATCCATTAAAATAAAAAACAGAGAGCAGCCTTGAAAATTCCCTGAGCAGACAAAACCAGTTTTGTCATACAAAGTTTAATTTAGCTTATTTTGCAAGACTAATTTGACCTGGGTCATTTCTTGCTTATGCCTCTGAAAATCATAAGCAAGACTTAAATTGTTTCCCAAGGTTGATATTAGGTAACCATTGACTAGTTCCCTATCATTTAAGAGAACTCTTATATCATTTTTTTATTTTAATGTTTTTTTATTATATTATGTTAGTCACCATACAGTACATCCCTGATTTCTGATGTAAAGTTCAATGATTCATTAGTTGCATATAACACCCAGTGCACCATGCAATACGTGCCCTCCTTACTACCCATCACCAGTCTATCCCATTCCCCCATCCCCCTCCCCTCTGAAGCCCTCAGTTTGTTTCTCATAGGCAAGAGAAACAAAAGATAAAATGAACTTGCGGGACTTCATCAAGATAAAAAGCTTCTGCACAGCCAAGGAAACAGTCAAAAAACTAAGAGGCAGCCCACGGAATGGGACAATATATTTGCAAATGATGCTACAGATAAAAGAGTGGTATCCAAGATCTACAAAGAACTTCTCAAACTCAATATGCGAGAAACAAATAAATCATAAAATGGGCAGAAGATATGAACAGACACTTTTTCAGTGATGACATACAAATGGCTAACAGACACATAAAAAATGTTCAAAATCATTAGCCATCAGGGAAATTCAAATCAAAACCACACTGAGATACCACCTTATGCCAGTTAGAATGGCAAAAATTGACAAGGCAAGAAACAACAATTGCTGGAGAGGATGTGGAGAAAGGGGATCCCTCCTACATTGTTGGTGGGAATGCAAGTTGGTACAGCCACTCTGGAAAACAGTGTGGAGGTCCCTTAAAAAGTTAAAAATTGAGCTACCCTATGACCCAGCCATTGCACTACTGGATATTTACCCCAAAGATATAGACGTAGTGAAGAGAAGGGCCATATGCACCCCAATGTTCATAGCAGCATTGTCCACAAGAGCCAAATCGTGGAAGGAACCGAGATGCCCTTCATCAGATGACAGGATTAAGAAGTTGTGGTCCAGGGGCGGCTGGGTGGCACAGCGGTTGAGCGCCTGCCTTCGGCTCAGGACATGATCCCGGCGTTATGGGATCGAGCCCCACATCAGGCTCCTCCGCTAGGAGCCTGCTTCTTCCTCTCCCACTCCCCCTGCTTGTGTTCCCTCTCTCGCTGGCTGTCTCTATCTCTGTCGAATAAATAAATAAAATCTTAAAAAAAAAAAAAAGCTGTGGTCCATATATACAATGGAATATTACTCAGCTATCAGAAAGAACGAGTTCTCAACATTTGCTGCAACATGGACGGCACTGGAGGAGATAATGCTAAGTGAAATAAGTCAAGCAGAGAAGACAATTATCATATGATTTCTCTCATCTATGGAACATAAGAACTAGGAAGATCGGTAGGGGAAGAAAGGGATAAAGAAAGGGGGGGTAATCAGAAGGGGGAATGAAGCATGAGAGACTATGGACTATGAGAACTCTTACATCATAACCGATCATCGTGAAGAATAAACATGCTTTCTCACTACACAAGCTGTTTTCTAACAAAATATTCCCGAGCCTCATTCCATGTTTTCGTTTGGGCATTCTCAGTTTGCAAACTGTCTTACAGGTGTGTGCACAATAACTTTTATTAATCGTTACTTTGGTGATCCATTGTTTTCGTCTTGGCTATTTCTGAACTTTTTTGTTTTTTTAAGATTTTATTTTTAAGTCATCTCTACACCCAACATGTGGCTCAAACGTACAACCCCGAGATCAAGAGTCACGTGCCCTACCTACTAAGCCAGCAGGAGCCCCTGGACTTTTGACACCCCTCTGGCAGGCCTTTCCCAACCTACAAGAAGAGGTGAGCAGGCTCAGTGGTAAGACAGCCTGGTTCATCCAACATCTACTTGGTAGATTTTAAAACATCTTGCCACATAAAGCCAACGAAATACCCACCAAATTCCAGTCACTGAGGGTTGTCCTGAACGCTCTCTAGGTTCTCCAAAAAGAAGCTTGGTTTGTGTCACATTATTTTTCTCCCCTATGTGTGGGCCAGATTCAATTTGTCACTACTTGGGTATTGAACACTTTTTGCAAATTAAAGAGAAAGTCACCTTAGGCAACTCTCACATACAGGCTTATTGGAAACTTGATGGTACTGTAAATCATTACAGAGCTTAGGGTCTGTACCACTGCCCTCACTGACCAAATAGAGAGCGCTGCTTTGAAGCCAGCAAGGACCCCTGGGACTGGCCTAATGCTTTTTGCCTTCAGCTTCTAAAGTTTATCACATTACTGATGTTTGAGCTTCTGGATTCTGCTGGCTAGTTTAATCATCTTGAAGTATAATAATACCATTAACAGTGTTAGAAATGATTTATCCTTCTTTGTACTATTTCCTTCTGGTTGATTCATTCATTTTATTTATAATTTTGCAATTATAAGTTTTCTTCCCATAATCCTTCTCTTCCTGGCCGTTCAAAGTAAAGACCACACTATCCTCTCTCTTTTAGGATAATCTGGTGCTATGGAAATAGAGTTTTCAAACAGGGATTAAATGATCCAAGAGTAAGAGAGAAAAAAGAAGTACTTTTGAAGAGAAAATTTGTTTTCAAATATAATCCCTTTAAACTAAGCCGTTACATAAACTTTATACAATTATTAAATGAGCCCTATATATCTAGCAAGGTGCTAGGTCCTAAGCAGTTCGGAGAAACATAAAATCCATAAAATTGTGTTCCATCCGAGGAAATAAGACACGTAACACAATGTACAAGCAATGTGGCACTGTATGTAATTCAGATGTTAAAAAAGAAAAAGTTTGGGATCATAAAATCAGTAAAAACAAAAAATCAGAGTAGACTAATAAATAAAGGCATATGGGCTGCATATGGATAAGCCATTGGAATAGGGCTTTAAAGCCAAAATCAGGAATTTCAATTTCATGATTAGAAGGTATGCTTAGAAAAAAAGTGTAATGTGATCACCACGCTGCCCAGAAGATGATTTCATTTGTTCATTCAGTGAACATTTTCTGAAGGTCTCATGGACATTGGGTCCTGGACTACGCATGAGGGCAGGGGAGAACAGAAAACACTGAGACAATGGATCTTGGATCCGGTTCCCTAGAAGTGCAGCCTGAAAGAGGAACTTGGGTGCACAAGGATGTAGACAGGGAGTGCTCTAAGGAAAGGGAATAAGAGAAAGAGAATAGGGCTCAGGAAGGAACTAAACTAAGATATGTCAGCAGGAGTCTGGCTGCAGCCAGATCCCTTGGAAAGCCCCCAGAATTGTTCCATCCTGAGGCAATGGTAAAAGCCTATACTCCCCTATCAGACAGCAATTGCCTGGAGGCTCCCCGAGGGGTAGTGGTGAGTAATTTACCAAAGGAGTTAGGGGTCATAGAGTAAAGAGCAATTCTCCACACAAGTGGGTGGGAGTGAACTGCTGGTAGCCAATACTCACAGCAGCTGGGGGATGGGGGCCTAGCCTGCTGACAGGGGTCTGAGTGGGTCACCAGCAGTGTAAACAATGTCTTCAAATTAAGAGAATTATTTTGAATTTAGGATCCTATATCTGTCCCTCAAAGTACTCTGAAAGAATCACTTGAGAGCAATATTGTGGCAACAAGATAAATGAGCTCAAGAAAGAGAAATGCATGGTATACAAGAAAAATGATAAATACATAAAATTTCTGGTTAATTTTAATAATTGCTAATGGAGAAAGCAAGAAAAAGTTGGAAGTACAATTCCAGATGATTACCATATGGCAGATGGTGGTATAGGATGGGGAGGAGAAAAATGAGAGTATCCTAAGGTGAGTAGCTGTGTAGAGGAAAAAATAAATTCAGATTAACTCTGGGCCTGCTCCCTCCAATATGGTTGCTACGGGCTGAATTGTGTCCCTGCAAAATTCATATGTTGAAGCCCTACCCTCAGTATTTCAGAACGATTATATTTGGAGATAGGGCCTTTAAGTTAAAATGAGACTGGTAGCGAGGGCCCTAATCCAGTCTGATGGTGTCTTGGTAAGATGAGGACATGTGGGTACGCAGAGTCCCCAGAGATGCGTGTACACAGAAGAAAGACCATGTGAGGTCCCGGCAAGAAGACGGCCATCCACAAGCCAAGGTGAGAGGCCTCAGGAGAACCAAGCCTGCCAGCACCTTAAGCTTGGCTTTCCAGCCTCCAGAACTAGGAGAAAATAAGTTTCTGTTGTTTAAGACACCCAGTCTGTGGTATTTTGTCATGGCAGTTGTAGCCAACTAATGCAATGATACTGTGGTTATTGAAATTTGCATGGATTTACATTAACTAAAATTAATTAAGTACATTAATTAAAATTAAAACAAAAACCTCAGTTCTCCAATTGCACTAGCCACATTTCAAGCACTCAGCAGCCGCATGCAGCTGGCGGTCACTCTGCAGTAATACAGGAAGCATTCTGATCTGCAGAATAGAGAGCATTTCCATCACCACTGTAATTTCGGTTAGGGCTGCTCTGAAATTTGAAGGCAAATTTTAAGTTTAAATATATGGGATAAACTTAAAATAAAATAATTAGGAAAAGAGAAACAAAAATTAAATGAAGAAAAGGTAATAAACGCAGCAAAAACCTAAAGAAAAAAAAATCAAGAAATAATGATAAATAGAAGATAAACTGGTAGGACTATAATTAACCATATCTATCATCATAATAAACACAAATACGTTAAGTTCCCCCTTTAAAAGACGGAGACTTGTACATTGGGTAAAGGAAGGAGGAAGGAAGGAAGGAAGGAAAGGAAGGGAGGGAGTGAGGGAGGAAGGAAGGGGGGAAGGAAAAAAGGAAGGAGGGAAAGAAGGAAAGGAATTAGGAAGAAAATTTTAAAATGGAAGTATGGAAAATACACAATTGGTAACAAAAAATTGCAAATGTAGCAGTATTAATACTAAACAAAATGGGATTCAAGATTAAAAAACAAAAAGAGTAAATGCAACAAAAAAGAATATTTTATACTAAAAAAGATATAATCAATTATGAAGTTGGAAATAAAAGGTAAAATTGAGAAGTCATCAAATGGCTACCTTCCATTTCACAAATGGAAAATATACTATTGGACAGTAAGGAGATGTGACATACATCAGATCCCAGGTAAAATGTCAATAAATTTCAAAAACAAAAAATCTTACAATCCACTTTGACCCTATCACAACAAAAAGAGAACGTAACCACACACACAAAAAAATTATCAACTGGGAAATATTTTAAACATCCTTCTAAGTAATTCCTGTGATAAAAAGGAAGTCAAAATGTTATTTAGAAACACTATTTATTTATTTAGAAACACTATTTAGAAAGTAGTAACAATGAAAGCATGTATCCAGTCAAGATACTTTTTTTTTAAAGATGCTATTTATTTATTTGTCAGAGAGAGAGAGAGAGAAAGCACAAGCAGGGGCAGAGCAGAGGGAGAAGCAGACCCCCTGCTGAGCAAGGAGATTGATGCAGGGCTCGATCTGAGGACCCTGGGATCATGACCTGAGCCAAAGGCAGACGCTTAACCAACGGAGCCACCCAGGTGTCCCTCCAGTCAAGATTTTTATCTGGAAGCAACTCTGGCTGACTTAGGCAGAAAATGAATTTATTCAAGGACCCCGGTTAGCTCACAGAAGCAATGGCTTAGCAGTAGGACTCAGCTGAGAGCTGCACAGTGAAGACAATGGCCACCAGCGTGCCACCAAACCAGTCTGCACGGGGCAATGTTCCTGCCACCACCAGGTGCCAGCAGCCGCATCTGCGCCTGACAGCCCTGGACGCGGAGACTGCCCTCGGTAGTCCCGTCACTGCTGTCCCAAGAACCTGGTCTTGCAGCAGATGACACGCTGCCGCTCCTGGGCATGCGGACTGTCAGTTCCAACACCAGGGCAGCGCCCTGTATTTGGAGCCTCAATGGCGTGCCTGTGTCCAAGCTGCGAGCAAGACCCACACACTGGGCTTTAACAGAGAAAGCAGGCTTTGTCTCCCGTAAAATGTATCAACTCAAAAGCCAAATAAGCCCAAAGAAAAGAGAGAATAAGCAACTAATGAAAACAAATACAAATATTAACAAAATGGAAAAGAAAGATAAGATAGACTTAATTTTTGAAAAGACCAATGAGGTAAGACAAACTTATCAGGCCTGATTAAGGAAAGAGAGAAACACATTTTAGGGTTAAAAAAAAAAAAGGAGCATAACTATAGAACGTTCTTATTTTTAACAGGTCATTATCAACAAATTTGAAAACCTAGAGTACGTGGATTTTTTTTTAAATATATAAAATAATGGAGTCAAGAGAAGATAGAAAACACAAGGAGACCAACAACCACTGGAGAAAATCGAAATGTAATTTTAAAAATCTATCCCTGAGAAGGCCTCAAGAAGATCTAGATGGTTTTATAAGTGAGTTCTAGAAAAAATTAAGGGAAAAAATGATTTTTATTTTAGGCAGACAATTTCGGATTGATCATAGGAAAGGTAGAAAGTTTTCCCACTTTATTTTTCAAATGAAACATAACTTTGCACAACTAAATTTCAGGCTAAATAAGACAATTATTGACAATATTATTCAAAAATATAGGTGCAAAAATCCTAAACCAAATAGTAGTAAATCAAATACAGTCGTATATTATTATATATATAATATATATAATATATATATTTTATATATATATATATATAAATTGGTGAAATAAGGCTTGTAGGAATGCAAGGATGAGGTCAATGTTAGGGAATCTCACTGACAAAGGAGAAAATGTCAGGATTTTCTCCATTTTGATAGACACAAAAAATCCATTTGATAGAATACAGTAGTCTTTTTGAAGTAAAAATCCCATTTTATATTTCAGAAAACCTTTAAGAGGTAGGAATAGAAAGAAACATCCTTTTTCTAGGCAGAAGTTAACCATCAGAAACATGCAAATTATTTTTGATGGTGAACTACTAAAGGCACTGTAATTAAAGACAAAACCAAGAAAATGTATCAGATAGGGCACCTGGGGGGCTCAGTAGTTTGAGCATCTGCCTTCAGCTCAGGTCATGATTGCAGGGTCCTGGGATCAAGTCCCACATCAGGGTCCCTGCTCACTGGGGAGACTGCTTCTCCCTCTCCTTCTGCTGCTCCCCCCTGCTCATAGTCATTCTCTCTCTCTCTGTCTCAAAAATAAATTAAATAAAAATACTTAGAAAGAAAGAAAGAAAGAAAGAAAGAAAGAAAGAAAGAAAGAAAGAAAGAAAGAAAGAAAATGTATCAGATGAAAGTGTCTGGGTTGCAAGCAATAGAAACCAATTCTGACTAATTTAATCCAAAGGGAGCAAGGATTTATTGGAAAGCTTGTAAAAAGCTCCCAGCATCAACCAGAAGGCTGGACAACCTAGCTCAGAAACAGACAGGAATTCTTTGGTCTCTGGAATCAATGAATTGCAGTTTTTCTTGCTCACTTGCATATGGTTCACCTTCTTCAAGAGCCAAAGTCCTAGGATGGCAAGTCTAATTGGCTAAGCTTCTGTCACAAACTTGCCCATTGGTGATGCAGGGGCACTAATGGGAAAGACCTAATGAAAAAAAAAAAAAATCCAAGGGTCCATTCTGCTTCCATAATGGTAAAGCAGGGTCCCAGGATTTACCATTCTTCCATGACTGCCCACAATGGGAGAGAGGTAATTCCACAAAAACAAATAATTCATCAATCAATCAAGATGTGGTTAGGAGAAAGGGAAGCTGGAAAACAAACAAAAATGCTACCATGACATCCTAGCCAGTGTAATAAAGACAAAAAAGGTTTTTAAGAAAATGGAAATAAGTGGGAAAGATCTCAAAAGAAGAAATTAAACACTCATTATCTGACAATGATGTCACTGTCAAGCTAGAAAGTTCATCAGAATTTGCTGGAAAAAATATCAATATATTATATAAATAAGAGACATTTAGGAGCATCTGGGTGGCTCAGTCAGTTAAGTATCTGATTCTTGATTTTGGCTCAGGTCCTGATCTCAGGGTCATGAGATCAAGCCCTGCATGCGGCTCTGCGATCAGCAGGGAGTCTGAGATTCTCTCTCCCCCTCCCTCTGCTCCTCCCCCCACTAAAATAAATAAATAAAATCTTTAAAGAAAAAAATAGAAGTTCACTAAGGTGGCTAAGCACAAAATCAACACACACAAAAAAAATCAGTAAATTATCTGCATTCCAACAATAATCAGTTAGAAAATGTAATGAAAGAATATCCATTCACAAAAAACAAAATAAAAATAAGAAATGTTTAAAAAAATAAAAATATCCACTTACAGAAATAACAAAAGCTGAAATATCCAGGAACATCCCTAATGAGAAATGCATAAAACTCATGTAAATAAAAATATATAATTTATTTGAAAGATAGCCTAAAGAAGACCTGAGTAAAGGAAATATACCATATTTCACAATGAAAAAATTCAAAACTGAAGAACTACCCAATTAATCCATGAATTCAATATAATCTCAATCAAGATCTTAGCATGGGGAAAAGAAATATCCAAGCATGGTTCTTTATGGGATTTGTAAGCTTGTTATAAAGTTTACCTGGAAGAGAAAAATGTATGAGTATATTTGAAAAAGAACAACAAGGGAGCATTTACCATACCAGGTTTCAAAACATTAAGCTTTAATGATTAAAACATGTGGTATAGTCAACAGAGGACACGAGGGAATCTAGAAGCAGCCACTGTCTGTTATCATAAAGGCAGCATTTTACATCATTGGCATTGGCGCAAATAGCTAACCATTTGGAAACAAAATTAGATCCCTACTTCCTGTGCTGCACAAAAATAAATCCCACGTGAATTAAAGAGCTAAGTATAAAAACAAAACTATAAAAGCGTTCTAAGAAAATACAAGATCCTTTCAATATAATCTTGGAGTGAAAAGTTTTTACCGGACCCAGAGGCCATATAGTGACCATTTCATTATATAAAAAAATTTAAACTTTTAAGTAATACAAGGAACTTTCAAAAAATAAGAAAAAGCAATAGAGTGGGAGAACATATTTGTAAGAGCTCCTACAAATCAGTAAGAGAAAGACAACACAACTGAAAAATAGGTAAGGATAAAACAAGTATTTCACCAAAACATTTCACACTAAACTTGTGAAAAATGATTAGGATTACTATTGACCCAAAGAATGCAAATAAAAGCAACAACTGGATACTTTTTACAATCAGATTTGCAAATTTTAAATATTCAGTGTTAGTGTAAGGGTGGTAGGAAATGGTCTTTGTGGAAATATAAATTGGCCACAGTTCTTTGGAAGACGATTTGGCAGTATCTGTTGAAATGTTAGATGCATACGCTCTTTGACCAGCAATCCCACTTTTAAGTATCTGTCCAACAGAAATATGCTCTCAATGATGACACAATGTATGTAGAAAGCTTTTTATAGCAGTATTATCTGTAATGGCCAAACTTTGAAAACAATCTAAATGCCCATTAGAAGAAAGGGAAATTAAGCCTCTACCATGTAAAGTAACAGAGCAATTTAAAGAATTATGTGAATGTGTATATACCGAGATACAAAGTGTGCTATGACATTAAGAAAAAAGCTCAATTTGAGTGAACAGTATGATCCCACTGTTGTAAAAATCAAATCCCACAGTTTATGAACCTGTATGTAAATGTGTAGGACAAGGGCCAGAAAGACCCACAGCACATTGTTCATGGTGATTATCTCTAGGGAGGAGAGTGGGATTGCGGAAATGAGACTCATTTCTTACTCAACCTTTCTGCTTAAGATGTTTATAACAAAGGAGCACCTGGGTGGCTCAGTCAGTTAAGCACCCGACTCTTGGTTTTGGCTCAGGACCCAATCTCATGGGTCATGAGATCAAGCCCCATGTGGGACTCCCCACTCAGGAGGAGTCTACCTGGATATTCTTCTCTTCCGCTGCCCCTTCACCCACTCACGTGCTCTCTCTCTCTCTCAAATAAATAAAATCCTTAAAAAAAAAGATGTATATAACAAAAATGTGTGAGTGCCTACTTGTACAAACTTATTACAGTTTTCAAAAACTGTAAAATCATAGTGGTGGCAGAATGGAGGAAAGATTAATGAGGATCCTGCAAGATTAGAGAGAGCAAGACCAGTGAGGAGGACACCATCACCATGCGAGCAAGAGGGGACTGGCCCAGGGTGGGCAGCCGTCCTCGGGATGAAGAGGACATAGATTCAAGACAGAGGGATGTGCAATCAATGATTGCACAGGTGTGGGCAGGAACAGGGAGGAATATTAAAAGATATACAAGTTTATGGGCCACTTAATATGGGGGGGTGTCATTTACTGAGGTGGAGAACCTGGGAAGAGGAGCAGGTTTGGAGAAAATCTAATGAGTTCAGTTTCATCGTATTTGGGGGTGCACTGGAGATGCCCCCAGACATTAGGCTGGAGATACAGACACAAGTGATCAGGGCACACGCAGTGCCTGAAGCTGCAGGCTAGAGGAGACCTGCATATAGCATGGCATACAGCTGGGAAAAGTAGCAACACAAGCAGAGAGCCCGAGAAAACATTGACCTTGAAGGGCTGACCAGAGTCAGAGGGAACCAGGAAGAAGACTGAGAAGGAATGACCACAGAGGTGGGAGGTAAGCCAAGGAAAGGGGGTGACATAGAAGTTAAGTGAGGACAGAATTTGGAGAAGGAAGAAATGGTCCATAGGGCTTTCTATCACCAGGAGCAAATGCAAGAGCCAGAATGTGTAGAGGTCACTGGTGAGGGACACGGTCAGCTTCACTGAAAGGGAGAAACGGATGCCAGGTCACAGAGGCTTCTGAGGGGCATGGGCTGTGAAGAAGGGCCACAGCAGATGGAAACTTCTTTTACAAGAAGCTTGGCAACTTTCTCATTTCGTAATGTTCGACAGAGAACATGTATTACCGACATAATAAGCAAGGGAAACAAAGATCATATTTTAAAGGATAATGTGTTTTAAAATAAAAACTTTAAGTGATTATGACAAGAAGGAGATGTGGGATATATACAGAGTAGGACACCCAATCCAGGATGGAGGAAGATGTTTCTTACAAGGTAGAAAACCGCTTACTTACAAGGACTGTGGAAGAGAAAGAGTGAAGACCCAAGAGAGTGGAGGGTGACATGAAGCAGGGCCACCAAGGACAGAAAAAGCTGAGTTCCTAATCAACAGTAGGTTACCATCTCTCCTATCAACACAGAAGAGCAAGAAAAAGGACAGAGACAGATGGACGTGTCCTTCTTGGTAAGGAGGATGTTCAAGGAGTTTGCCCTGACAGCCTCTCTGTAAAGTGAATCTGACTTTGGCTCAGGTCATGATCCCAGGGTCCTGGCGTTGAGCCCCGCATCGCGTTCCCTGCTCAGTGGGAAGTCAGCTTGTCTCTCTCCCTCTGCCTGCCAATCTCTCAGCTTACACTCTCTCTCCTCCTTCTCAAATAAATTAATAAAATCTTAAAAAAAAAAAAAAGATTCTTTCTCTCTTTCCCTTTGCCCCTCCCCACCCCACTCTTTCTCCCTGAGAGAGAGAGAGAGAGAGAGAGAGAGAGAGAGGAAGAAAGAAAGAAAGAGAGAGAGAAAGAAAGAAAAAAGAAAAGCAAGAAAATTTTATATTATGGCTCAATACACATATATATATAACTAACACAAAAGATTCATGAAACAATACTTAACACTTCCCTTCTGAGATGAATGCTTTCTACTCTACACTATTTAACCTAAAAAACAAACCAAAAAACCCACTAGATTGACCTCATCAATGGGTTGTGACTCAGTTTGAAAAACACAACCACTCACAGCTGAGTACCCCTAACTAATTTCAGGTGCATCTAATTTTGTCAGTCTTCCTGCTCCACTTACCCGATAAGAGGACAGAGAAGTTGAGGAGGATGTATCAGAAGGATAAGAATTAGCAGAGTCTAGGGGCGCCTGGGTGGCACAGTCGTTAAGTGTCTGCCTTCGGCTCTGGGCGTGATCCTGGCATTCTGGGATCGAGCCCCACATCAGGCTCCTCTGCTATGAGCCTGCTTCTTCCTCTCCCACTCCCCCTGCTTGTGTTCCTTCTCTCGCTGGCTGCCTCTCTCTCTGTCAAATAAATAAATAGAATCTTAAAAAAAAAAAAAAAGAATTAGCAGAGTCTAGGATAACGGCAAGAAGAGCATGTAAAGATGGACACTGGGATGGATAAGAAAGACCGAGGAGTCAAATGAGAACAAACAGTGGGGACCAGGCCCTGGAGGTCCCAGTGTAACTGCAGAGCAGGCACGGTGACATCCGAGAGCAAAGTAACTCAGAACCAGTTCTTCGTTCTTAGATTTAAGCGTCAGAGGCAGGGATTCTGGGTGATGACAAGGCCCCGGCGTGACCCTCAGATTCAGGATGATTCATGGAAGTGCATCGCAAGGACTGAGAAACTGCAGACAGAAGACGGTAAAGGTTTGGTTGTAGAAGCCTAGGCATGCTGTGGCTGTCGCCTAGGTTAGCTGGCAGAGAACATCAAAAGCTCAGGACAAATAGAAGAAAAGCTTGGATCAACACTGTCCAAAGAATTTTGTCCAGTGACTGAAATGTCTTATATCTGCCCTATTCGGTGAGTAGGCACCAGCCACACGCAACATGTGGCTAGTGTGACTGCCAAATTGAAATTTGAATTCTATTCATTTTAATTCATACACATTTCAATAGCCACGTGGAGCTAGTGGCTACAGCAGTAGGCAGTATAGTTCCAGACGAAGAACTCTCCGGAAGGCGCACAGTCAGTGAGAAGTACCACGATGGCATGATTCCGAAGCACTGAGAATCTGCTGATATCACTTACTTTGACGGGAAAAAAGGCAAAGTCATCTGTTTATTTTACTTAACAGAATGTTACACACACAGAAACGTACTTTAGAGATTCAGAATCCTTGGTCGGCAGAGATATAAGGTATTAGGGCAAGAGGTGTAGAAATACCATTTATCCATGTGAGCTGGTACATAAATCAACGAGCGGATGAGTTTCTCAAGACAGCAGAGGCGGTGGCAAGCCAACAGGGCTTCACATGAGCACTGCCATGTACTTGGGGGAGCGTGCGAATTCGTGATGTAGGAGAGAGGTTGAGGGGCATTGTAGGACTGCTCGAGGAACAGAAGAAGAAATTCTAAAACACTTCAAAGACTCAGAAAGATTTATTTGCATGTTTGTAGCTCTTCCTGTTAAATTTTTCCACTTATTTCCATATGGTTTGTGTTTCTTGCTTGAACTCTAAGAAATTCAATTATCATTAAAAGCTATCCCAGGTTTTGAGTCAAACGTTATCTCAGCCTGAACTCAGCCGTTGCTCACCAGGCAACTGCTTCCCGAGTATGGGAATCTCAAATACAATAAAGCATCATCCCCACTGTATTCGGTATTGTGGCTATTTTTGGCTGAATGACTCTTCCATATAAAATTTACAATCAGTGTTTTCAAGTCCCGCCAAAAAAGAAAAAAAATCCCTTTGAGATTTTGATGGGAATTGCATTGAATTTATAAATTAATTTGGAAAGAATCAATGGTCCAAGATATTGAATCTTCTACCATATCAACATAGGCTACCTCTCCATTTATTTAGACCTTCTTTAATATCTTTCTATAAAGTTTTATAATTTATTTCATAAAGATTATGTACATCTTTTGGTAGATTTATTCATAAATACCATTTTTTAAAAGATTTTATTTATTTATTCAACAGAGATAGAGACAGCCAGCGAGAGAGGGAACACAAGCAGGGGGAGTGGGAGAGGAAGAAGCAGGCTCATAGCGGAGGAGCCTGATGTGGGGCTCGATCCCAGAACGCCGGGATCACGCCCTGAGCCGAAGGCAGACGCTTAACTGCTGTGCCACCCAGGCGCCCCCATAAATACCATTTTTGTTGCTGTTATAAAGGAGATATTCTTTCTCCAGTTACATTTTCTATTTGTTGATGGCAAATAATTTACATAATAACATTACATTCAATCACCTTCTTAGTTCTATAAGAAGCCTATAGATTCTTTTAACTTTCTACTGTTTGTTTAATACCCTTTATCTGGTTAAGGGAATATCCTCCAATATTTGGCTTCATGAGATTTTTTTAAAAATCATAACTAGATCTTGAATGTGTCAAAATAATTTCTGCAGCTATGGGGTTGATTTTTTTCTCATTTAATCTCTTGATATAATGAATGATATTTATAAATATCTGAATGTTAAACTACCCTTGTATTCCTAGAGGAAGCCCAATATAATCATAATGCATTATCTTTTTTTACATACTGCTGGATTCTGGCTTGTTAATATTTAGGCTAGAATTTTTGCACCAATGTTCAGGAATGGGCCTGGCAGTAATTTACCTTTTTGTACTGTTCTTGCCAAATTTGGGTGCTAGGTTTATACAAGGTTCACAGAATGAGTAGGGAAGTATTGTCTCTTTTGCTATATTCTAGAAGCATTAGGGTAAGACAAATAATTTATTCATTTAAGTTTGGTAAAAATATCTGGGCCTGGTATTTTTTTACAGAAAGATTTTAACTACTTATTTAGATAACTTTTTTCTGTTTCCCCCCCTTTGATGAGCTTGAAATTATAGAATCTATTTCTATTCTTTTAGTAGTTACTTTTATAATTTTAAAATTTCATTCTTATTTTAATCAAAGATACGTGTGGACATAGCTTAGAGTCAAATGGGTTTTTTTCTGTTTTTGTTTTTAAAGATTTTATCCATTTATTTGAGAGAGAGAGAGCACGAGAAGGGGGAGGGAGGGCCAAAGGGAGAAGCAGGCTCCCCGCTGAGCAAGGAGCCCCCCATGGGGCTTGATCCCAGGACTCTGAGATCATGACCTGAACCAAAGGCAGATGCTTAACCGACTGAGCCACCCTGGGGGCCTCAGGGTCAAATAGGGGGTTTTTTGTTGTTTTTTTTAAAGATTTTATTTATTTATTTGACAGAGAGACAGCCAGCGAGAGAGGGAGCACAATCAGGGGGAGTGGGAGAGGAAGGAGCAGGCTCCCAGCAGAGCGGGGAGCCCAATGTGGGGCTCAATCCCAGGACCCTGGGATCACGCCCTGGGCTGAAGGCAGATGCTTAAGGACTGAGCCACCCAGGCGCCCCCAGGGTCAAATAGTTCTTGAGTCAAATGCAGCCTCATATCCTGACTCCCAGAAGTAGGTATTTTCAATTTTTTAACTGATTCTTGAGTTATTTGTGTCCGTATCTCTACATAACATGCTTACATTATTACTTCTTGGTTTTTCTGTTTCAGGCATTAACTATTGCCTTCCCACTCAGGAAAATAAAGCCCTAATATACTTTCACATATACCCCGTATCCTCTTATAACTTACCACATACACACAAACATCGTCCCTCCATCCACACAACATAGTTATTGGAATTTTTGATAGACGCTGCTGCTTTGCACACCCATTACTACCTACCCTTCCGTGTTTCAAGTTTAACTGTCCCACACTCCCCACCGTGACTGCCCCTTGCCAGCCCAGAAGCCATGACTCATCCCATCCATAGGAAATCTTCAGGGTAGAAAAGGAAGCTAGGGGGCTAGCCGCTTCTAGAAAACCTCTCAACCATGCCTCCTCTTGTGGCCTCACCTTCCCTCCAGGGCCAGGAGAGGCCTCTTGACACCTGAACTACCAGGATTCCTCAACCAGCTGCTCCTCAGCTCGCTCCGTCTGGATGCACAGGAGGCCATTTGTTTCTTCCAGGTACACACGGCAGTTCTGAGAGTGTCTTGTTGCTTTCGTCTTTATGCGAGCACATATGTTATTTCTTTAAGCAATTCTGTACATAATTATGTTATATTCTGCATCTGGTGATTCTAAATCTGAAGTTCTTAGGAATCTAAATCATGTTTTATTGTTTCCGCTGACTCCTCATGAAGCTTGGAAGTCAGCTTTCCCAGGCCCTCTGAGACAATGATCACTCCTCCACCTGCTTTCCTAAATGACCTTCCTAAATTTGGCTGCTATTGTCTCCTCCAGTGTTCCTATAGGCTTCTGTCTTTGGGGCGGGAGGAAGGCGGCGCTGTGCAGAGGGAGAGAGAAAGAGAGAATCTTAAGGGAGCTCCACAAGGAGCCCAACACAGGACTCGATCTCATGACCCTGAGAACATGAATTCAGCTGAAATCAAGAGTCAGATGCTTAACTGACTGGGCCACCCAAGTGCCCCTAAATGGGTATTTTTAAAAGACAGAAGCCTAGCTCAGCGGGGAGTCTATGTTTCTCCCTCTGCCCCTCCCCCTGCTCACGTGCACTCTCTCTCTCTCTCAAATAAATAAATTAAATCTTAAAAAAATGTTTTTTAAATATCCTGTTTATTGTCATGCTTGTGATTTGGGGAAGGGAGTGAAAATAAATGAAAGCTTTCAATTTATAAGGTTTAATTGGACATTCTCCAATTCTTAAAACGTTTCCTTCATATTTAAGTTAAATTCTAAAGTTATTAAATTCCTCAGCCCTCACTCCTGAACACCCTTCCCAATTTGCATGCCACTGCCCTGTAAAATTTAACTCGAGTGTTTTAATCCCCACAAATAAGATGTTGTTATTTTATACACATAAGATGTGTTAGATTACCAGTCTCTTTGTTCACTAGATCTTCTTCTGGGTCAGACCTTACTTCTGGAGACATTCTTCTCATTCCTTTAGAATAGCAGCTCGAAGTGTGCTTTATGGCCTTATAAGGGTCCCAAGACCCTCTTAGGAGGCGTCTAGAAGGTCAGACTACTTTCATCATAATACTAAGGTGTTATTTGTCTTATTCACTGCGTTGACACATACATTAATGGGGCAAAAGCAATGGAGGGTCAAAGTGCTGGTACCTGAGTACCAATCCAGGCAGCGGACCGACTACGCTAGGAATCAATGTGTTCTTCTCCACCACCCACTCTTAGCAAATTTCCGGAAATGCTAGTTCACTTACCAGTGTGCGTGGTGAAGCAGAAAAGAACATATTAATTTTATTAAATCTTGGCCCTTACACGATGTCTTTTTAATATTCTCTGTAACCAAATGGGAAGTACAAAAAACGCTTCAGCTGAATACCGAAGTATGATGGTTGTCTCAAGGAAAACACTTGTGATTGAGTTGCAAGCTGACGTAACCAGTTTTTTTCATGGAACACCATCTATACTTAAAAGAATGACTGACAGATGAACTATGGCTATTCAGACTTGGATAATTGGCAGACATTTTCTGAAAATTGAATGAAGTGAGCCTGTTATTTCAAGGAAAACAACTGACAGAATTTGTTGCCAATGACAAAATTCAAGTTTTCAAGGAAAATTAGAATTTTAAGAAAACTTATAGTTCGCACCATGGACTTGACAGCTTTTCAGTACATAGACTTTTCTAGCAAGATCAATGATAATGTTAATGAATGTGACTTTTGTATCAGTGTTAAGAAGACCTACATTACCAACGTTTTCCAAACCACCAGTCCATGATGTTACAAAATCATATACAGGTAAAAGATCCATTTAAAGTTTAAGATACGTAAATAAATGTTAATGTAATAAAGTGCAAGAAAGTTTACCGATATTGCTTTCAAATTCTACCTTGCAACTAACCATTAGGAAAGTACCATTTGTTGAGTTTTGCTGCAGTACCAAGAATAATATCCACCGTTATCTGAAAAGGCTATTAAAATACTTCTCCCTTTTCCAGCTACACACCTGCATGAGGACAGATTTTCTTCATACATTTCAACCAAAACAACATACGACAACAGAATGAATGCAGAAGCAGCTATGAGGATCTAGCCGTCTTCTATTTACCCAGACAATAAAGAGATTGTCAGAAATATGAAACAATTTCTCATGAATGTTTTTGTGTATGAAAATAAGTTATTTTTTCTTAAAATAAGTCATATATGCTAACATCAAATGTTTATTGTTTTGTTTTCTTTTTTAGAGAGGGAGTGAGGACGGGCAGAGGGAGAGGGAGAGAGAATCTTAAGCAGGCTCCAAGCCCAGCAGGGAGCCCAACATGGGGCTCCGTCTCACAACCCTGAGAACACAACGTGAGCCAAAATCAAGACAGATCTTTAACTGACGGAGTCACCCAGACACCCTAAATGGTTTTTTTTAAATAAATTAATAAAAATTTTTTAAACTTCAGGCTTAACTTCTAATAGGGTAAATACTAATAGATGTAACCCACATATACAAAAGCTCTTTGGGGTCCTCAACAATTTTTAAGAATGCAAAGGAATTTTGAGGCCAAAATGTTTGCTTTACGAGTTTATTTATTGAGGACCTGTTGGTGATAAACTCTCAGATTTTCCATCATTTTGTCTTTCTATGCTGCATTCTGGGTAATTTCTTTCAATCCATTTATCACTGATTCTCTCTTCAATTGTTTAGTCTGATGTTTAACCAACTCATTGATTTTTCAAAACCTAACAATTATATTTTCCCATTTTGAAATTTGTGTTGGTTTCTTTTCAGATCTTCCTGCTTATTTTGGATAGTTCCTTTTCACTTTCTCATTTCTATGAGACACCAGGTTATTTCTTTAAACATTTCATACATAATCATTTGATATCTTGCATCTGATCATTCTGAAACCTGAATTTATGAGGGCTCTAAATCCTCTGTTTATTGTTTCTGCTGACTCTTCTCCTGGTGAGACGGGGGCCTTTTCTTCTGTCATTTTGGTGATCTTTGATTGTGAGTTTATATTTGGTAGTTATTAATCTATAGGAATCCTGAGGGCCACTGGAGGTTGCCTTCCTCCAGGGCAGGTTTTCCCTTGCTTCTGCTGGGGGTTAGGGAGACTAGACCTGGAGCTTCCTTATCTCCCTTTCCAGGGTCTGAACCTCAAATAGAAGTCTCATGTTCTATTCACTCACCTTCCACTGGGCACCAAGCTTAGTCTCCTGATTGCACTTGCTTACTGCTCACTGCATCTGCTACTCAAATTTCAACAAACTCTTCTTTTTTTTTTTTACACTGTTAGATAGTTCCCTCATTTCCTACAAACAGCACTGCATTTGAAATCATGATGTCACTCAAGCACACGTGTATCATAATGTAATCAAAACACAACTTTCTTTTTGCCACCCACTGTTCCATTAGGCTTTATTTAGCAGGGGTAATGTTTCCCTATGCTTGCAAGAAAAACAGTCTTGATTCAGAAACTAGGATGTCCAATTCTGTATAATAATTATAACTCTGGGCTTGATTTAGCAGTAAATCTCCTCCTCTCCCAGCTCGCTTCTGCTTCAAGCCGAAAGCCTACAATGAGAGAGGTTGATTGGCTTCTTCCCTAATTCACTGCCTTGTGCTTCTCTTCTCTTTCTTCCTCTTCCCTCTCCCAAGCTGCTGTTTTGATGTCATCGGGGTCAAAGTAGGAGGATGACAAAGACGCATGGGACAAACGTTCATACTTGAACCGATATCCTCATGAGCTGAGACTTAATGACCTCTGCAGAGTTTACTAACAGCGGACATCTTTCTCTCATAATGTCTGGCCCCAAATGGGCACCTTTATAACCTGAGTGGTCGTTCATAAGTCACCCCTAGTCTTCGTACACCAGTGGTATATGACCAGCCTCTGTCTTCTGATGTCTTCCCACCCATTGCAGATGGCAGACTCTAAGAGAAACCACATTGGATTTTTCACCCAAGTGCCAATGTCTAGTCTCTGAAACAAGGAGACAGCTTTTGCCACAACAAAACAAACAAAACAAAACAAAAAAACAAACAAAAATCCCACAAAACAAACAAACAAAAGCTCAAACAAAAAACAAAAACAAAAAAACCCTCCCAAAGTCTGCCACAGGGTGGTTGGCCAGCCCTTCTCTTGCCCTCTAGATTTCGGACAACAGAATCAGACTCCAGCCCACACGTATCAAAGCTTTCTAGATGGCGTCATGGAAGTTCTCACTGGACCTGAGATGAAGAAGGAAGTATCTCCCTCCATGTGGGGGGAAGCTGTGGTATTTATCACATGGTTTTCTCCAAAGATATCCTCCCCTAATCCTTTCCCCTCCCATGCGATGACCCTTCTCATGTCTTTGATCTACTACTTCATTGACATGGTTCTCAGAATGTTCTCTCTCTCTCTGGTATCTATCATATTGATGCTTCAGTCAAAACTCGGGCTCGCCCCCTTCTCTCTAAAATAAATAAACAAATCTTACGCCTTGGTGGCTTTGTTGAACGACCTACTCTTGGTTTCAGCTCAGGTCATGATCTCAGCGTTGTGGGATTGAGCCCCATCTCAGGGTCTGTGCTCAGTGTGGAACCAGCTTCTCTCCCTTGTCCTCTGCCCCTCCCCCTCCGGTCCTCCAGTGCCCCCCCCACGCTTGTGTGTGTGTGTGTGTGTGTGTGTGTGTGTGTGTGTGTGTGTGCGCGCGCGCGCGTACATTCTCTCTCTCTCAAATAAATAAATCTTAAAAAAAAAACTCAGGGGGAAGAATTTCGGTCCAACATTCTGTTACTCATCAGTAAGTATGTTTTGTCCAGGAACTAGCTGAGTATTTAGTTCACCAAACTGGAGGAAGCAGAAGCATGTTCCAATAAACTTAATTAATTCATTTCGATGTTGTAAATATATGATAAAATACCTCAGAAATAAGGCTGCAGTATTTAGTCATACACTGAAGGTCCTGAGCTGTGAAGAATAGTGTAGACACGCCCACAAATCAATGTCATTTCTGGAAAATAATGATCAAGTATACTACAGTAAAGGGCCTGCCTTCTTCATTATGCACCGTGCTCCATGTAGCCGGTTCCATGACTATGTCTCAACCCACTTTTACCTCATTTGGATGCACATGAGGCCATTTATTCCTCCAGATACACATTGCATAATTATTTTCCGCTCTAGTAAATGAATAGCTTAATTAGCTCTTTAATTTGATTTTAAGAGCCGAAAAATGTAAGTAATAGCACATTCTTTCTTTAAAAAATATTCTAAATAATCACACTTTGTGACTAGTTCTTAAATATGCAAACTGTACAAAAAGAACAGGAAAAAAAAACAGAAAAAGCAACAGCTACTAAAAAGCTATTTTTGACAATTAAGAGGATTTCTCTTGTTTACATTAGAGGAGAAATAGTACAAAAGTAACTGAACACATGCCAGAATAATTAGCAGCTCTTGGCTCATTTAAATTATGTGCACATTGCCATTTTAATGCATTTTTTAAACACCCACTTGCAATTCTATTTTATTCTCAGAAGAAAATTAATGACTTTCCACTAGGTATGACTAGTAAAACCAAATTTGTTTCCTGTTTTCTTGGAAAACATATATCTTCCTGGCTTTATAGACCCACTTTTAATAATAATTAAAAACATAAAATAATAATAATTGTACTTTGGAAGTATACAGTACTTCTGCACAAAAACTAGCAGCATTCTTTTATGTAAGATAATCCCTCTATAGAAATATCCTGCTGTTTCTTCATGATCACTATATAACATGTTGATTCTAAGGATAATCTAATATTAATAAAAGGATTAGGACTGTGATTTTCCTTTTTTTTTTTTTTTTTTCAGGAAAATACTTCAGCAGCTCCCTAAAAACAAATTCAGGTCATGAATTTTACATATTTTCTTCTCAATTGAAGGCCCCTGATGATTAGTCACAAAGTAGTGATTAGCAAGAAGTGCGTGCATAAGCATGCTTCATGTCCCAGGAGATTAAAAACAGGGAACAAAAAGAGAGGAGATAGCCACTTTCTCCTTTTGAAGACATTAATGCTGAAAATTTGGTCACCAGACCCACAGATCTGAAATTTGGACGCCAGACCCATGGATCTGAAAGCTATAATCCAGACCTACACAAGCTTTGTCATTAAATGCTAAACATATATGGCTTAGCTAAGTTTCATGATATGACTCACTCAGACTTCAGAATACGTGGAAAACATTGACACAACCTGATCATTGTTATCCTGGGCCCAGTCTGCTCCAGGTCCCAACCAGATGCCACGTGAAACCAGAAAAGTAAAAGTATCTATGACAGAACCGGAGCCCTCCAGAGGCTCCCAGTCTATTGAGAGATAACGACTGGTGTATAGGAAAGTATTATATCAAGGTAAAGAGTTAGAGATTCTCTAAGATAGAATCAGAGTGCTGAGGAAATTCACAGAAGGGAGCTATTACTTCTGCATGGAGGGACTGGGGAAGGCAAATCCGGCCCTCAGCCATAGGGCCAAATGAAGCCATGAAAGTGTATGGGCTGCAAGAGGGGCCCTTTCAGGCTCAAGTGATCATTTGTCATGATCGTTGGAGATGAATGCAGTCCCACTTCACTCATACCAATGTCTGCATAAGTGATACAAAAATTAAATAAGAGTATGCCCATCAGAGAATTGTCCAGAAGCCAAACAGAATGAGGCAAGATCAGAAGACATGACCAGGTGATCCAAGAAGACAGAAAGTAGGGATTCTGGTTGAGTCGTTAGCCTGACACATGATATTTTCACATTTGGCCTCTTTAATTCTAGATCCAAGTCTTAAATGGGATATTTTAGAAGCTGTGATCCAGTCCCACAGTGTTAGGGAGCTGTCACATGAGGGAGGAACATGCATGTCATGTGATATGTCCATGGCCACTCAGATGCTGAGAAAGAAAGATGAGCACACATGTCGAGCCCGAGTGGGTGGAGAAGACTATGTTCTTAGCCTGAGAAGACCAGAGTTTTCCACCTTCCATTAGAATATTCACTTCCCGGGGCGCCTGGGTGGCTCAGTCGGTTGGGCATCTGACTCTTGATTTCAGCTCAGGTCATGATCTCAGGGTTGTGAGATGGAGGCCAGTGCTGGGCTTAGTGCTGGGCATGAAGCCTGCTTAAAGATTCTCTCTCCCTCTGCCTCTGACCCTTCCCCCCACCAAAAACAGAATATGCAATTCCGTCTTTGCTTTGAAAGAAGAAAAACTAATCATAATAATGCCATCTTTATTTTTGGAGGCTTATTCCCTTCCTTTGATGATCTACAATCAAGCTACAATTGTGGAGACCAGATACATCACCAAAGGGTCCTTGAAATTACGCATTCATCATTTCCAAGATACGTGTGCAGCAATAACATTCATATTATTTTATCATATTTTTGACAACAAAATAACATGTATAACATATAGTCTTTAAGACTAATAATTTTTGCAAAAGCATATAAAGATCCGACCGTATATTTTAACATTGCTCTTCTAGCACGTGTAGCAACTAGCTTGTGAGCTGATTTAACTTGACATGTGAAAATTAATCAACATCTTTTTTTTTTTAAAGATTCTATTTATTTATTTGACGGAGATAGAGACAGCCAGCGAGAGAGGGAACACAAGCAGGGGGAGTGGGAGAGGAAGAAGCAGGCTCATAGTGGAGGAGCCTGATGTGGGGCTCGATCCCATAACGCCGGGATCACGCCCTGAGCCGAAGGCAGACGCTTAACCGCTGTGCCACCCAGTCGCCCCAATCAACATCCTATCTTTGATCCATGCATGCAATTTCATCGATTTCAGTGGAATCAATCTTCAAGGGGCAGGGATAGAATCACTCCATAATTATCTCAACCAATCCAGTTGCTATATTTATTACAAAAGCCACTTTGCCTTCCATACCGACATTTGGAAACTCAAAAGTACATACATTATATTCTATTGAATTTGTTCCTTCCATATGCAGAGTATGAACTCCATCATGAAATCCGTAATATAAAATTCCCAGAACAAAAGTGTATCTGAACTGATGAGAGTGAACACTTCTGAATATTTCAGAGGCACATCCAAGTTTACATCTGCTTCCTTAGTATATACCCTAGGGGGGAGGGAAAGACCCTCCGTGGGTGTCTTATTAACATTCAGCAATAACACTGATAATCCTCACGCTTCTGTCCCATCCTTCAAAACGCTGGGTTTTACCTTTTACAAATCTCTCCCTAGTTCCTTTCCAAAATTCCTCTATGACTTACCTCAGCAGTGCTCTCCAGCCATAGTCCAACAAAATAATATGGGACTTAAATAGATGCTTAACCCTGAAAAAGGCGCCTCATGCTTCTGAAACTAGAAGAACAGGCCATGAAACCACCACTACCAAGAACAGTAAACCAGTTCACGGAGCTCTCTTCTTTTTTTTTTTTTTTTTTTTTTTTTTAATGATTTTTTATTATATTATGTTAGTCACCATACAGTACATCCCCGGTTTCCGATGTAAGGCTCGATGATTCATTAGTTGTGTATAACACCCAGTGCACCATGCAATACGTGCCCTCCTTACTACCCATCACCGGTCTATCCCATTCCCCCACCCCCCTCCCCTCTGAAGTCCTCAGTTTGTTTCTCATAGTCCATAGTCTCTCATGTTTCATTCCCCCTTCTGATTACCCCCCCTTTCTTTATCCCTTTCTTCCCCTACCGATCATCCTAGTTCTTATGTTCCATAGATGAGAGAAATCATATGATAGTTGTCTTTCTCTGCTTGACTTATTTCACTTAGCATTATCTCCTCCAGTGCTGTCCATGTTGTAGCAAATGTTGAGAACTTGTTCTTTCTGATAGCTGAGTAATATTCCATTGTATATATGGACCACAACTTCTTAATCCAGTCATCTGTTGAAGGGCATCTCGGCTCCTTCCACAATTTAGCTATTGTGGACATTGCTGCTATGAACATTGGGGTGCATATGGCCCTTCTCTTCACTACGTCTGTATCTTTGGGGTAAATACCCAGTAGTGCAATGGCTGGATCATAGGGTAGCTCAATTTTTAACTTTTTAAGGGACCTCCACACTGTTTTCCAGAGTGGCTGTACCAACTTGCATTCCCACCAACAATGTAGGAGGGATCCCCTTTCTCCACATCCTCTCCAACAATTGTTGTTTCTTGCCTTGTCTATTTTTGCCATTCTAACTGGTGTAAGGTGGTATCTCAGTGTGGTTTTGATTTGAATTTCCTTGATGGCTAATGATTTTGAACATTTTTTCATGTGTCTGTTAGCCATTTGTATGTCTTCATTGGAAAAGTGTCTGTTCATATCTTTTGCCCATTTTTTGATTTGTTTATTTGTTTCTCGTGTATTGAGTTTGAGAAGTTCTTTGTAGATCTTGGATACCAGTCCTTTATCTGTAGTGTCATTTGCAAATATATTCTCCCATTCCGTGGGCTGCCTCTTAGTTTTTCTGACTGTTTCCTTGGCTGTGCAGAAACTTTTAATCTTGATGAAGTCCCATAAATTCATTTTATCTTTTGTTTCTCTTGCCTTTGGGGATGTGTCATGAAAAAGGTTGCTTTGGCCGATGTCGTAGAGGTTGTTGCCTATGTTCTCCTCTAGAATTTTGATGGATTCCTGTCTCACATCGAGGTCTTTCATCCATTTGGAGTTTATTTTTGTGTATGGTGTGAGATAGTGGTCAAGTTTCATTCTCTTGCATGTAGCTGTCCAATTTTCCCAGCACCATTTATTGAAGAGACTGTCTTTTTCCCACCGGATGTTTTTTCCTGCTTTATCAAATATTAGTTGCCCAAAGAGCCGAGGGTCCATTTCTGGGCTCTCTATTCTGTTCCATTGGTCTATGTGTCTGTTTTTGTGCCAGTACCATGCTGTCTTTGTGATCACAGCTTTGTAGTACAGCTCGAAATCTGGCATTGTGATGCCCCCAGCTTTGTTTTTCCTTTTCAACAGTTCCTTGGAGATTCGGGGCCTTTTCTGTTTCCATACAAATTTAAGGACTGTTTGTTCCAGTTCTTTGAAAAATGTCCTTGGTATTTTGATCGGGATAGCATTGAAAGTGTAGATTGCTCTGGGTAGCATGGACATTTTAACTATGTTAATTCTTCCGATCCATGAGCATGGAATATCTTTCCATCTTTTTATGTCTTCCTCAATGTCTTTTAAGAGTGATTTATAGTTTCTAGAATATAGGTCCTTTACGTCTCTGGTTAAGTTAATTCCAAGGTAACGTATGGTTTTTGGTGCTATTGTAAATGGGATGGATTCCCTAATTTCTCTTTCTTCGGTCTCGTTATTCGTGTATAGAAATGCAACTGATTTCTGAGCATTTATTTTGTATCCTGCCACGTTACTGAATTTCTCTATAACTTCTAATAGTTTGGGAGTGGCTTCTTTTGGGTTTTCCATATAGAGTATCATGTCATCTGCAAAGAGAGACATTTTGACTTCTTCTTTGCCAATTTGAATACCTTTGATCCCTTTTTGTCGTCTGATTGCTGTTGCTAGGACTTCTAGTACTATGTTGAATAATAGTGGCGAGAGTGGGCATCCTTGTCGAGTTCCTGATCTTAAGGGAAAGGCTTCCAGCTTTTCCCCATTGAGAATAATATTTGCAGTAGGCTTTTCATAGATGGCTTTTATGAGATTGAGAAATGTACCTTCTATTCCTACACTCTGAAGGGTTTTAATCAGGAAAGGATGCTGTATTTTGTCAAATGCTTTTTCGGCATCGATTGAGAGGATCATATGGTTCCTGAGTCTTTTCTTGTTGATATGATGTATCACGCTGATTGATTTGCGAATATTGAACCACGCTTGCATCCCAGGTATGAATCCCACTTGATCGTGATGGATAATCCTTTTAATGTACTGTTGGATTCTATTAGCAAGTATCTTGTTGAGGATTTTGGCGTCCATATTCATTAGGGAAATCGGTCTGTAATTCTCCTTTTTGATGGGGTCTTTGCCTGGTTTGGGGATCAAGGTAATATTGGCCTCATAGAATGAGTTTGGTAGCTTTCCTTCTGTTTCTATTTTTTGAAATAGCTTTAGGAGAATAGGTATTATTTCTTCTTTGAATGTTTGGTAGAATTCCCCAGGAAAACCGTCTGGGCCTGGAGTTTTGTTATTTGGAAGGTTGTTTATCACTGACTCAATTTCTTCATAATTAATTGGCCTGTTTAAGGAATCAATTTCTTCCGGTTTCAATCTTGGTAGTTTATAGGTTTCCAGGAAGGATTCCATCTCTTCCAGATTGCTTAGTTTATTGGCATATAGCTGTTGATAAAAATTTCTAATAATCCTTCCAATTTCAATGGTGCTCGTCGTGACCTCTCCTTTTTCGTTCATAATTTTAATAATCTGGGTCCTTTCTCTTTTCTTTTGGATAAGTCTTGCCAGGGGTCTGTCAATTTTATTGATTCTCTCAAAGAACCAGCTTCTAGTCCTGTTGATCTGCTCTACTGTACTTCTGGTTTCTGCTTGATTGATTTCAGCTCTAATTTTGGTCAACTGCTTCCTCGTGCGTGGATTAGGCCTGTCCCTCTGTTGCTGTTCCAGCTTCTTGAGGTGAGAATATAAAAACTGCATTTTAGATTTTTCTATTCTTTTGAGTGAGGCTTGGATGGCTATGTATTTCCCCCTTAGGACTGCCTTTGCAGTATCCCATAGGTTTTGGACTGTTGTATTTTCATTCTCATTGGTCTCCATAAATTGTTTAATTTGATTTTTGATTTCCTGGTTTATCGAGTCATTCCTGAGCAGTATGGTTCTTAGTCTCCAAGTGTTTGAGTTTCTTCCAAATTTTTCCTTGTGGTTGAGTTCCAATTTCAGAGCGTTGTGGTCTGAGAATATGCAGGGGATAATTTCAATCTTTTGGTATCGGTTGAGACCTGTTTTGTGTCCCAGAACATGGTCTATTCTTGAGAATGTTCCATGGGCATTAGAATAGAATGAGTATTCTTTGGTTCTGGGGTGTAGTGTTCTATATATATCTATGAGGTCCAACTCGTCGAGTATGGCATTCAAAGCCTTTGATTCTTTGCTTAGTTTTTGCCAGGGTGTTCTGTCTATTTCTGATAGTGGAGTGTTGAGGTCCCCTACTATTAATGTATTTTTATTTATATGTCTCTTTATTCTGGTTAAGAGTTGGCTTGTGTATCTTGCTGCTCCCCTGTTGGGGGCATATATATTTATAATTGTCATATCCACTTGTTGAATACTTCCCTTAAGAATAATATAGTGCCCTTCTGCATCTCTAACTATAGTCTGTAGTTTAAAATCCAATTTATCTGATATGAGAATTGCTACCCCAGCTTTCTTTTGAGGTCCATTTGCGTGAAAGATGGTACTCCATCCCCTTACTCTCAGTCTGAATGCATCTTTGGGTTTGAAATGAGTCTCTTGTAGACAGCAAATGGATGGGTCATTTCTTTTTATCCAATCTGCAACCCTGTGGCGTTTTATGGGATCGTTCAAACCATTTACATTAAGACTGATTACTGAGAGATATGATTTTAATGTTGCCATGTTGCCAGTAAAGTCTTTGTTTGTATTGGCTGTGACTTTCTGTTCTGTATCACTCTTGGGGCCTTTTTACTTTTATAGAACCCCCCGTAATATCTCCTGTAGGGCTGGTTTCGTGGTTACGAAATTGGTTAGTGACTGGCGATTCTGAAATGTCTTTATTTCTCCATCAATTCTGAATGACAGCCTTGCTGGATAAAGGATCCTTGGCTGCATGTTTTTCTCTGAAAGAGCTTTAAATATGCTCCCCCAACCCTTTCTCTCATTCCAGGTCTGTGTAGACAGGTCTGACGTAATTCTGATGCTTTTGCCTTGGTACGTGAGAAATTTCTTTGCCCTGGCCGCTTTCAATACTGTATCCTTGCATCTAATATTTGCAAATTGCACTATGACGTGACGTGGCGTAGGTTTGTCATGGTTGAGCTTGGGAGGGGTCCTCTCTGCCTCTTGGACACGAATGTTTGTTTCCCTTGCTAGATTAGGGAAGTTTTCAGCTACAATTTGTTCAAATATCTCTTCTAGACCTCTGTTTTTCTCCACCCCCTCGGGGATGCCGATGATTCTAACATTGGATCGTTTCATTGAGTCAGTAATCTCCCGTAACCTACATTCGTGGGCGTGGATTTTTTTAAGACCATCTTCTATTTTCATTTTTTCCTCTATTAACCCATCCTCCAATTCACTAACCCGTTCCTCTGCTTCTGCGACCCTGGCCGTCAGAGCCTCTAGTTTTGCCTGCATTTGGCTCATAGAATTTTTAATTTCTGTCAGATTCGCTCTCATTTCTGTCCTTAGGGATTCTATATTCTCAGTAACCTTTTCGTTAATAGTTTTTTCAATTCTACTCATCATTTTGACCATCGTTACTCTGAATTCCATTTCTGATAATTTGGTTACATCCATATCCATTATTTCTGTGGCAGAGGCCACAGAATCACTGTCTTTTCTTTGCTGGGGGGGGCTTCTCCTTCTTGTCATTCTGATGAAGAGAGGTTGCGGGGTTTCCAGAGCCCAAATTATTGACTGGGTCCCAGGCCGTGCCCCTTGTTTTATAGGGATCTTAGGGATGTGGGCTTCTTCTTTAAAGATTTTATTTATTTATTTATGTGGCAGCCAACCAGCGAGAGAGGGAACAGAAGCAGGGGAGTGGGAGAGGAAGAAGCAGGCTCCCAGCGGAGGAGCCCGATGAGGGACTCCTTTCCGGAACGCCGGGATCACGCCCTAAGCCGAAGGCAGGCGCTCAATGACTGCGCCACCCAGGCGCCCGGGTTGTGGGCTTCTTGATTTTTCAGCCTGCCTTCTGTGTTCTGGGGGAGGGGCCTGCCGCGCCGATACTCAGGCAACCCTGTTTGGGTAGAGTCTCGGCGTCCCCTGCGAGGGGGGATGGGGATGGGCACTCCCTGAGCCGGTATTTCCAGGCTTTTGTTCTCTGGCGGCTTTCCCTGGGGGTTTGCTGTGCCTCTTCTGAGAGTCAGAGCAGCAGCGGCCAAATTTCAGCCTCTGTCACAGAACAGAGGGATTGCGGCCCGTTCTCTACTAATGTTCTGGCCACTTTAACTCCGTTACTGTTGGTGCTGCTCAACCCTGCAGCGTCCCGGGATGTGCGCCCCACACCCGGCGTCCCAGCCCTCACTTCCAGGGCCGGCGCGTCTCTGTCCTTTGTGTTTCTAATGCCGCCAGCCGCCAGCCGCCAGCCGCCTCGCGCGCGCTCCCGGATCTCCCGGTCTCAGTCTGGATCCGGTGAGCGCACCGGGATTCCGGGGTTCCGCGAGATGCCTGGTGGCGCGCACCCAGCTCACGGTCTCAGTCTGCTGTTTTGCGGGTGCCGACCGCGAGCCCCGCCCGCTCTCCCGTGCAGGTGACTGCCGCTTCCCGGCGCCCAAACGCAGCGGCTCCCTCCCCCTTCCGTTTATCTTCCGATATCTGTGCACAGTTTCATGGCTCCCCGCTTCGTACCTCAATACTCAGCGCTGGAGATGTTCATTTGTAGAGATCCAGATGCGTCTTCCTGCGTCTCAGGCTGGTTCCGTGGTTGTTTAGGCTGGTCTGGTACCTATCCAGCTCGACTCGGAGGACCGGCTGAAAACGGTGTCTCCTACTCCTCCGCCATCTTAACTCCTCCTCACGGAGCTCTCTTCTAATAAGGCATCTGTTAGAATTACTCAAGCCCACAATAAATAAACTGAGCAAGAAAGATGTCATAGAATCTTTTTTCATTATTTTTCTTCAGAAAAGAACTACAAAGTCAGGTATTCTTTTTTTTTTTTTTCTTGAAGCCCCAGTTTGATTCTCTTCTGAGTTAATGTCTTTTTTTTTTTAATAAAGTAAGAAGTTTTGTTTTGTTTTGTTTTTTTGATGTTCACATGAAAAAGAGTCCAGGACTATGCCCAGGGGAATCAGAAACATTTTACGTTTGCTTTGCTGTTAAAACCCACACAGTTTATCTGCAAAGAGGATGTCTATATATCGGCATCAAGTGACACCATGAATATAATCTCCAGGAGCCAAAAGACTCTAAAATCAGCTCATATCACCCAATTGTTTTCTATTAAATCACTGAGTCCTTCTAAACAAATTAAGTCAAAAGGGATCATGGATTGAAATGTAAAACATAAAGCTATGAAGTTTTTAGAAACCAAAAAATAGGGGGAAAACATCAGGTCTCAGGATAGGCAAAACGTTCTTAGACTTGATACAAAAACCATAATTCATAAAAGGAAAACTCGATAAATTGGACCTCATCAGATTGAGGACTTTTGTCTTATATAAAAGACTGTGTGATGAGGATGAAAAGCAAACTATAAATGGGAAAAAGTACTTGCAAACCACGTGTCAGACAAAAGACTAAGATCTAAGCACTAATAAAAAATTTTCTGAATTCAACAGTTGAAAAAAAGGTAACAATCCATTAGAAAATGGGCAAAAGATATGAACAGGTATTTGAATGAAAAGGCCAGACAGGTGGCAAGGTGTTCAACATCCGTAGCCATCAGGGAAAGACAAATGAAAACCAACCGCAAGGAGCTAGCGCTACGCGCTGTCAGAATGGCTACAACGACGAACGCTGGCAACATCACGTGCTGAGCCAGATGCAGAAACACTGAATTGCTCCTACATTCCTGGTGAGAAGGCGAAACAGCAGTCAGTGTGGAAGATATTTGGGCAGTGTGGCGGGCTAACTGATGGCCCCCAAAATGAGCCCACGGCCGAATCCTCAGAACCTTTGAAAACATTACCTTACACGACAAAAGAGACTCTGCAGATGTGCTTAGGTCAAAATCTTGAGATGAGATTATCCTGGATTATCTTGTGGGTGCAATGTAACATCATGAGGGTTCTTAGAAGGTGAAGACAAGTACCAGAGAAGGGAGAAGGTGCTCCAAATCTGGCTTTAAACACGGAGGAGCTGGAGGAGGCAAGGAATAGATTCTCCTCTGGAAAACCCAGGAGGAATCCGCCCGTGACCTGTAAGACTCATTTCAGACTTCTGAATAAATCTGCGTTGTTTTAGGCCACCAAGTTTGTGGCAGCAATAGAAAATGAATACAGGCAGTTTCTTATAAAATTAACCATACCACTACCATATGACATCATAATTGTCTCTTGGGTGTTTATGCCAGAGAAATGGAAAACTTACATTCACACAAAAGCCTGTACAGAAATAGTCATAGCAGCCCTGTTTGTAATAGTCACTAGCCGAGGCAGCCCAGACGTCCTTCGACAGGTGGGGTCAACAGCAGGAGTAACCTCCATAGCACCGAACACGACTCAGCAATACAGAGGGATGAATCATTGATACATGAAACGATTTGGAGGAATCTCAAGGGAATTATGCTGGGTGAAAAATCCAATCCCAAAAAGCTACAGACTCTGTGATTCCATTTGTCATTCTTGAAATGAAAAAATTACAGAAATGGGAAACAATTTAGGGACAAAAGGTATGGCAGGAGGGAGAAAGAAAGATGTGCTTATAAGAGGGAAACACGGGGATCGTCGTGATGACAGTGTTCAGGGTCTTGATTGTAGTGGTAGATACACAAACCTACACATGTGATAAAACTGTATAGAACCAAACACACACACAGTACAGATCAAATGGGGACAGTCTGAATAAGAAAGGTGGGTTATACTAATGCCAATATCTAGCTTGTGATATTGTACTAAAATTTTGCAAGATGCTACCATTGGGGGGAAGTGAGTAAACAGTACATGGGATTTCTCTTCATTCTTTCTTTAAAAAAAAAAAAAGTTTATTTATTTGAGAGAAGGAGAGTGTGTGCTCATTGGGGGGGTGGGGCAGAGGGAGAACCAGACTCCCTGCTGAGCAGGGAGCCCAACACAGGCTCCACCCTGGGACCCTGGGATCATGACCTGAGCCCAAGGCAGACACCCAACCAGCTGAGCCACCCAGGCGCACCTCTTTGCATGATTTCTTGCAACTGCACGTGAACCTACCATTATCTCAATAAATTTTCTTTTTTTTTTTTAAGATTGTATTTATTTATTTGTCAGAGAGAGAGAGCACAAAGAGGCGGAGCAGCAGTCAGAGGGAGAGGGAGAAGCAGACTCCCCGATGATCAAGGAGTCTGATGCGGGACTTGATCCCAGGACCCTGGGATCATGACCTAAGCCGAAGGCAGCTGCTTAATGGACTGAGCCACCCAGGCACCCCTCAATAAATTTTCGATTAAAAGAGGCATGTATTACTATCAACGTACTAAAATAATATCTTCCCCTTTAACAGGCATTTTATGTCACTCATACAAATACTATTAGCATTTTAGTAGAACTACTCTTGTAACTATTACAGATAGTTACATATTGGTATATACCGTTTTCAGTCATAGAGGAAAACTACCCTTAGTCAGGTATGATTCAGTACTCTAAATACCTGCTTTTTATTTTTGCCATGTATACATTTCTGCATGCCCTACTCTACTAAACCCTTCATATCTACTACTGCAAGTAGAACGGTGGTTAAGGCCTCGGGCTCTAACATACGATTATCGGGGCCAAACCGAAGTTGCACTATTTATGATTTCTGTGAACTTAAGTTCTCCGTGACTTAGGTTCCTCCACAGAGAAATGGAGCGAAAACTAATAGCTACCTAAAAGGGTCATCGTGACAATTAAATGAGTTCATATGTGCATATGAAGACTGGACACAGAATCTTATACAGAGAAAACACTCGATAAATATTATGCATTATTCTGGTACATATCACTATTCCTGCTATTTTATCACTATCAGGGTATAGGGGTATATAAGTGTATATATGTAGGTATATACTGTGACCGCACACAGATGGGAGCCACAAACCAAGGGGAGAAACTGTAGAGTGACAGCCATGCCAAGGTAAGGGACCACCCATCCTTGTGATGACATGAATGGGACCCCTTGCTGCCAGCTAAATGACTTCTTCCCGGAAATCTCTTTATGCTCTGGACTACAAAGCCACTTTGCTCTCTCCCTTTCTCTCCTGATGCCCATGCTCCCACAGTTGCACAACACAAACTAATCTCGTTGATTAAATTGAATTCAGGGTACCTCTAAATAGTAACAGATTATGTTTCCATGTTTGTTTGTACTTGATTTTTTTTGGGGGGGGGGAACTTAGAAGAGATGGTTTAGGTTCGTAATAACAGAAAAGGCAAAAAGTTGTAACTTTAAAAAATTGTGGTAAAAAATATGTGACATAAAATTTACCATTTTAACCATTGTTAGGTATACAGGTAAGCAGTGTTAACCATATTCACATTTTCATGCAACAGATACCCAGAACTTTTCATCTTGCAAAACTAAAACTCTATGCCCGTTAAAAGAACAGCTCCCTGTTTCCCTCCCCCGCAGTCCCTGGCAACCGCCATTCCACTTTCTGTTTCTCTGCGTTTGACCACCTTAGACACATCATAAGTGAAATCACAAAGTATTTGCCTTTTTGTGACTGGTTTATTTCACTTAGCATAACGTCCTCAAGCTTCATCTATGTTATTCCTTCCTTTTCTAAGGCTGAATAATATTCCATTATATACATATAATGGAATATTATATATGGATATATATAATGGAATATTATATATAGATATATAATGGACATATGGATATCCATGGATATTCAATGGATGAATGGATAAAGAAAATTTAGTATATATATGTGTATATAGATGTGTTTATATACAGATGTGTATATATATATAGATGTGTATATATATGTGTATATAGATATGTATATATATATGTGTATATAGATGTGTATATATAGATGTGTATATATATGTATATAGATGTGTATATATATAGATGTGTATATATATAGATGTGTATACAGATGTATATATATAGATGTGTATATATATATAGATGTGTATATAGATGTGTATATAGATGTGTATATATATATAGATGTGTATATAGATGTGTATATAGATGTGTATATAGATGTGTATATATATAGATGTGTATATAGATGTGTATATATATAGATGTGTATATAGATGTGTATATAGATGTGTATATATATAGAGATGTGTATATATATATAGATGTGTATATAGATGTGTATATAGATGTGTATATATATAGATGTGTATATAGATGTGTATATAGATGTGTATATATATAGATGTGTATATAGATGTGTATATATATAGATGTGTATATAGATGTGTATATAGATGTGTATATATATAGATGTGTATATAGATGTGTATATAGATGTGTATATATATAGATGTGTATATAGATGTGTATATATATAGATGTGTATATAGATGTGTATATAGATGTGTATATATATATAGATGTGTATATAGATGTGTATATAGATGTGTATATAGATGTGTATATATATAGATGTGTATATAGATGTGTATATAGATGTGTATATATATAGAGATGTGTATATATATATAGATGTGTATATAGATGTGTATATAGATGTGTATATATATAGATGTGTATATAGATGTGTATATAGATGTGTATATATATAGATGTGTATATAGATGTGTATATATATAGATGTGTATATAGATGTGTATATAGATGTGTATATATATATAGATGTGCATATATATATAGATGTGTATATAGATGTGTAAATAGATGTGTATATATATATAGATGTGTATATATAGATGTGTATATAGATGTGTATATATATATAGATGTGTATATAGATGTGTATATATATATAGATGTGTATATAGATGTGTATATATATAGATGTGTATATAGATGTGTATATATATAGATGTGTATATAGATGTGTATATATATAGATGTGTATATAGATGTGTATATAGATGTGTATATATATATAGATGTGTATATATATATAGATGTGTATATAGATGTGTATATATATAGATGTGTATATATATAGATGTGTATATAGATGTGTATATAGATGTGTATATATATATAGATGTGTATATATATATAGATGTGTATATAGATGTGTATATATATATAGATATGTATATAGATGTGTATATATATATAGATGTGTATATAGATGTGTATATATATAGATGTGTATATAGATGTGTATATATATAGATGTGTATATAGATGTGTATATATATAGATGTGTATATAGATGTGTATATAGATGTATATATATATAGATGTGTATATATATAGATGTGTATATAGATGTGTATATATATAGATGTGTATATATATAGATGTGTATATAGATGTGTATATATATATAGATTTGTATATATATAGATGTGTATATAGATGTGTATATATATATAGATGTGTATATAGATGTGTATATATATATAGATGTGTATATAGATGTATATATATATAGATGTGTATATATATATAGATGTGTATATATATGTGTGTATATAGATGTGTATATATATACACAATATATATATTGTATATATGTACACATATATATGTACATATACATATATACGTGTTTACATATATATATATACACAATAAATTTTCTTTTTCCATTCATCCACGGATGAACATTTGGATTGCTTCTACCTCTTGGCTATTATGCACAATGCTGCTATGAACATGGGCATGCAAACACATATCTCTTTGAGATCTTGCCTTAAGTTCCTTTTTTTTTTTTCCTGCTTTAAATTCTTTTGGATATATACCCAAAAGTGAGATTGCTGGATCGTGTGGTAGATCAACCCTGCCCATGACACTCAAAACACAAGAGCAAAAAGCGTGTTAATTCTTTTCCCAATCTACCTCTTATTTTCATGATATGCAGACTTTGACTCCTCCACGCCTGCCTCACAGAGCAACCCCACCCCAGTTGCTGGCTAGTCCTCCAAAGACAGTAGGGCAATATTGATAACTTTGCCCCTCACAGCTGGCCTTTGGCCCCTGGGGTCCAATCGGAGCTGTCTTGACTTTGTGTCTCCTGCTTTCGGCTTTCTGAGTCATAATCAGAATTTGGGGACTTCTTCCACAGCTTCTGGCAAGTCGCTAGACTTTCTAGTATTATCTCAGCACAATTCCTGGTGCCAAATACGTGCAATTGTAAGCTAAAGCTCTAGCCTCGACATTCAGCTGCCATAGGTCTGGGGTCTAACGTAGCTTCAGCCACGAACAGTGGGGATGACTGTAAATGTGCCCCATCCAAATATCTCAGCACGTACTATGACGTCATTAGCATCCCCCTTGTGTGTTAATGGAATTGGCTTCCTTACACTCTACGTTTGAAGCCTCCTACTATGTGAAGCAATTTTATAGTCATCATGGTTAGATCACTACCATGTGCAAATCTCTTTTAGGTTTCCAGGACCCAAATGCAATATGGCGGAGGCCAGGTGGGGCAGGGTCCTCCACACCACCAAGCAGTTCTTGGGACACCAACTGAGTGTCTACGAATTCAACTCAATTCTGACACTATCTACCCCTAGATAGCAGGTTGGGGGCGCAGGTTGGGGCGCAGGTTGGGGGCGCAGTCCCACAAGATCCCCCTCCCCCAACTTCACACACCAGTAGCAAGCCCAGGTGGTTACCTGGTTTCTGACCAACCCACTACAGATTGGAGGTTCCCACAACCCCCTCCTTGTATTTCAGACTCAAATCATAAATCCAGGTTGTTACTGTACTTCTGACCAACTGGCTATAAATCTGAGGTTCCCAAGATCTTTCCTTAAGTTTAATTTTCTAGGGCAGCTCACAGAACTCAGGAAACCTGTTACTCACTAGATCACCAACTTACTCTAAAAGGATAAAACTCAGGAACAGCCAGATGGAAGAGATGCCTGGGGCGAGGGGAAGAGGGACAGAGCTTCCGTTGCCCTCTCCCAGGCATGCCACTCACCCCAATCTCCCCAAGTTTATCAACCTGGAAGCTCTCTGAACTCTGTCCTTTTGCGTTTTTATGGAAGCTTCATTACATAGTCTGATTGACAGAACTCGATCTCCAGCCACTCTCCCTTCCCCAGAGGTCTGGAGGGACAGCAAGTTCCAACCCTCTGATCACAGAATTAGCCGCCTTTATTGCCGTCATCACCTAGGAAATTCTGAGGGTTCTAGGAGCTCTGTGCCAAAACAGGACCAAGACCAAATATACTGTATTTATTATTATAAACCACAATGTCACATCGTCCAACTGCTGAGAACTCAGTATTCATCTCTACCTTGTATTTTTTACTTTTTTTTTTAAGATTTTATTTATTTATTTGACAGAGATAGAGACAGCCAGTGAGAGAGTGAACACAAGCAGGGGGAGTGGGAGAGGAAGAAGCAGGCTCATAGCAGAGGAGCCTGACGTGGGGCTCGATCCCAGAGCGCTGGGATCACGCCCTGAGCCAAAGGCAGACGCTTAACCGCTGTGCCACCCAGGCGCCCCTCATCTCTACCTTGTAACTAGATTAACTGAGTCTGGGAAATCAGGATTATTTTCTCCAGTACCAACAGTCAGAGTCGAAGTTTCCTTCCTTTCAGATGCAATGTTGCTCAAAAGAGCAGTTGGTCCTATCTGGGAAACTAGACAACAAAGAAGGCCCAATCCCTGAATAGACTTGAGAATACAGGATGGCAAGCCAGCTGCAGGTGTTGCGAGCATAGCTTCTCCCCCCTTGACCTTGACCCCTGTGTCATTCCTTTTTACCTGTGCTTTCCCCAGACAGGTGCTTACATTGTCAGCCCCATCCACAGAGAAAAAAGAAGTTAGACTAAGCCCAAAGAATTCAGTCTGTAAACTCAATCTAAAAGTCTGATATTCAGGGGCGCCTGGGTGGCACAGTAGTTAAGCGCCTGCGTTCGGCTCAGGGCGTGATCCCGGCGTTCTGGGATCGAGCCCCACATCAGGCTCCTCCGTTATGAGCCTGCTTCTTCCTCTCCCACTCCCCCTGCTTGTGTTCCCTCTCTCACTGGCTGTCTCTATCTCTGTCAAATAAATAAATAAAATCTTTAAATAAATAAATAAATAAATAAATAAATAAATAAATAAATAAATAAAAGTCTGATATTCAAGCCACCACTTTGGGTGATGGTCTAAAAACCAGCAGCCTGGTGAGACAAGGAGCTCTGCTCAGCCTTGAACAAGTGCTTTTGGTCACAGTAACAGGCTCTCCAAAGAAAAAGAAGGAATCAACTGCTTACCCCACTCAGTTCTCTCGGGGTGGCTGACACCCCACAAAACAACCGGGCCCCAGCCTCCGTGACACCCGAACGTGCAAAGAGAAGGGCCGAGTATACTATATAGCTGTTGCATCTTTTAAATGAAGATAATTTTTCAGAGGCTACAATGGAGCCTGGTGAAAGAATTAATATGGCCCTTTTTAGAGCCAGTGACTGTCCAAAAAAAGATACGCGCTAACATTTAGCCAATATATTCCTCACCATTGACTACTTTCCCTGTCCATTCTAAGACATTCATTATCAGGTAATTTCAACCCAATGCCATCATTTTACACTTTGTTGCAGAGTTAGGCTGAAACGACATCAGCTCTGGTCCATTCTCACGATCAGATAAATGGGTGTAGAAGCAGTTCTCTGTATATAGAAAGCTTTCATTATAATGTACTTTTGCTGGCATTTTTTAAGGGGGAGAGGAAGCTGACAATATTCAAACACTAAATCAGAGCCTTAAGTACAGCAGGAGAGGAGACGCCAAAACCCTGCCGCGGATCGCATCCCAACACTGACATCTGTTGGCTACAAGCATGCTGGATCTTCCAGTCCCTCCTTTCCCTGCAGATGCAGGCCAGCTCCTTCTAAACCAGATCTCTTAGCAGCCCTGGGCCATTTGAGGTATGTTCTGTCTTTCATTCCTAATAGATCGCAAACTTGTGTTCAGAGTTTCTCATGTTAGCCTTCAACTCTCTCATGTAACAAGACTTTATGCCATTTTAATTCTTTTCTAAAACAAATCAAACATTCGTGGATGCAACACCCGCTTCCATGCAAACGCAAGCTGCATAAATGAGAAGTGTCATTCTCCTGATACAGTTTTGAAATGTACATCACGAGGAAGATTACACAAAACATGCTTGTTGACACATCAGCTTGTCCCCCACACAAATGCTTCCTGCTCTTCGCCTGCTAACTACTCTCTCCTTCTTGCTTGGCCCCATCCTCCTCTGTGTTCTTCTTTTCTCCAGGATCCTACACTCCCCTTTTTCTTCCTCTGCCTAACCATGAGGACCCACAAAGACTCCCTCTCCAGGCCTCCGGAGGCCTTTTAATGCACAGCGTCTGTGGAACTGTATCTAAGCACATGGTTTAACAACCCACAGAATAAGAACACCCTGACCTTTCCTCGCTTATATTCCCTAAGTTTTCAAAGTCTTAGAATAAGAGGGATTACCTCCAAAGCCCCCAATTTAATGCTATGCTTTAGCAATATTAATCAATATCTGTATCGATATCAATAACTTTATCATAAACACTGAGCTATTGTCCTTTTCTGAATCAACACCCCATTCCAGCTCCCCCACTTCTACCAAATGCAACACTATCCTCCCAGGCCCTTAACTGCATTCGGACACGGTGTCGTTGTTGGCTCCCCTTTTTTCTCTCCCACAACATTCCTGATCCCTCCCCCCAGCAGGAGGCCTGACCCCCATCCCACCGCCTCTCACCTAGACAGAGACAACAGAACGTTCTTCCTCTTTCATGATAACAATTACCATCTATGTGCTGAGGACTCCCACATCCCCTTCTCCAGCCTCGACCTCTCCCCTAAACTCCAGACCCATAATCCACAGAATCTGCAACTGCTCTTCTTCACGTGGCTAGCCCCCTGGGGAATCTGAAACTCCACATATCTAAAATCAAACTCCCATTCTTTCCTCCCTCCCCCACAAACTACCCCCTTTCCTCTGTTCCTTATCTCTGTAAACAGAGAGATTATTAGCTTTGCCATCCAAGCCAAAAACCTGGTAGTCATCCCCGACTTCATCTGTCCCTCAGCGTATCCGTCAATCACAGAAGCGTGATTAATTCACCTGCTGATTCCAGCTCCGGGATTACTCTTTATTTCACTCGTGTCTCACCAACCCAACGGCAGCAGAGACCACGGTCTGCCACCTAAGATTTGGACTCCTCTCCTATAGCATGGAATTTTCACAGGGAAACAGCTGTCCAGACAGAAGCTGTATTTTCTAAGCCCCAGTATCTGGCGTGGGGAAGAGAGCACATGATTAGTTGTTGCCCACGGACTAGAAGCTGATGTGACTTGTACTACTCAGCATTTACAAAGCAGATGGACATCCCCAAGGCTCTTTCCTCATCCACTAGCAGAATGGAGTGGACTCTGGGGTCTTAGAGGATGATGGGACCATGCGAGAGAAGGAGCCTCGGTCTCCGAATGAGACCCAGAACGCCATCCACCAGGAATATCTGTATTGGGCTGTGACACAGAATGGACCAAATTTTTGTTGTGTTGAGCCACGGAGAGTTCTGGGCTTGTCTGTTACAGCACCTGAAGCACTCTCTGACACTCCCTAGGTCAGGGCATCATCACTGCTCTCCCAGGTTATTGCAGGTGACTCTCAGCCGACTCTGTGCCTTTAGTCTTGTCTGCCCGCCCTGTAGCATGTAAGGTCCACAGAAGCAGAGGCTGGCTCTGCTTGTTCGGTGGGTCCCCATCAGGGAGCACAGCGCCTGGTATACAGTAAATGACTAGGATCCTTCCTTCCCAATTTCTCCCTAGTTCATACTCTCCTCTCTTGGTTTCTATTGCATCATGCCCCTTTCCCTCTTATCCTACCATACACATTCTCTCTCTCTCTCTCTCTGACCGAGGGTCCACCTGAGCCCTCCTTCGAGTCCTGCCTTCCAATCCCCTCCCATTCCTTCCTCCCAAGGCCCTTTCCTCTTAAGTTGCTTATAGCTCAGCTTCCGTGCATTTTTCTCTAACTTTAGCTAGGACTGATTACTCTAACATTTAGCTATCCCCTTGTATTATGTGCCTTGGCCTAGACCTCCCGTTGCATTTGCAATTAACCCTTTGTGTCTGGGCTGTATTCTGTCCCATGTCCTGCGCGACCTTACACACTCCTGAGGGAAGAACGGAGGTTCACTCCACAGAGCTTCTCAGCAAATGCTCAGTAAATGCCGCCCACTGAAGCCAATACTTCGCTTTAAACAATACTCTACCCAGCCCCTTCCAGAGGCCTCTGTGTCCAAACGGGTCTTTTTCCATATATTTGAATTAGAGGGACTTAAATAAATTATACATAAATCTAAAATGAAACACAGCCTTTACAAACAAAAACATCTCTCCATTCCCTCCTTTGTGACTATGGAGTTTTCCAAAGGGAAATAGATTGTTAGAGTAGGAAATAAGCAATTTGTTCCAATGTATAGTTACCATTAATAACAATTAATAGTAAAAATTATAGTCTAGTGTCTAATAAACCGGTGCCTGCACACACAGTAAATGCTCTGTCAGACATCTCATTTAATTCTAACAACCTATAAAGCGGTTTTCTTGCTGTTTCTGAATTTTATCAACTTCTTCCTGAACTTCCTTTCTCGAGTCCAGAACTGAGGGAGGGAGCTCTTCTTAAGACATCTGAAAGGCTCACTGCCGAGGCCTCTGAAAGACAAGGGGTCTGGGAAGCATTCCAGCACGTAGCTTGAGAAGAAGCACCAGAGGTGGTCAGCCTCAGAGAAGATTCTCCTATCTTCACAGGATGGCCGCTGGGAAGGTAGAGAGAAATCCTGCAGATGCAATGCCTGGTCCCCATACAGACACCATTACCACTGCTGTAACCCACCCATGTCCTATGCTCCTTTCATCACACAGTCCATACATCAATGTCAGCCAGGTGGCCAGTCAAGTGACATGTGTCATCTTAAGCACGTGGGAGTGGTGCACCCAGCATTCCGAGGATGCGGACACACAGGCCAGCCTGGGACCAAAGTCCCTTCAAACCATTCCATGCAGCACCCCTCAAAGAGAGACATAACCTAGCTCTCAAGTGAATTTGTGAAAGCTTTCAGGCGTGCCTTACACGCATTTGAAAAATTATTTTTCACATACGAGCTGTACATTATCTGTGTGCAGCCATCCTATACACTACCCTGCACAAAAATAACCGATTACTTATGAGTGACAGAGTAATTGGCACTACCCTGGTTATTCAGCTATCTTTATGCATTATAATTACCAGCTTCAGTACACTAGACAGAATTTAATGTTCTTGAAAATTAATATTATTGAAGGACTTGATACAAAAGCATGTAATGTTCTTAAATTAAAAACTTGTCGCACACTGATAGAGTCTCACATTGTGGGCTATTTATCAACACTTGGTTTTCATCACTTCGAACCTTTTTATCAAGGTACAGAGCCTGGAGCTCATGTCAATTCAGTACAACGGAATCCTAACCACTCACAATCGGAATTAAAGTTTGCGATAATAATATTACGTGTCTAATGTCTTGGAGACCTAGAATCTTTTGCCTGCTGACCTGCATTATAGCTGTGAGTTCCTTGAAAGCAAAAAAAAAAAAAAAAAAAAAAAAAAAAGAGGCATTTATATATGATCCTAATAAGTGCTTCATGTGCTAAGCCTGCATGAAATATATCAAAGAAACAGAATAATATACACCAATGATGCCCGTGAACTCACTAGAAGAATTTCCATCTTCTGCCCTAGGTCTAGGTGTGACACAGGAGAGACCCTGCTGAGATAAAAGACACGGTTGTGAAGCTAGGTGCGCTCCTGAGTGCCATCCTACCTGGGGTGAGAGTGCCAAGATAGGAGACCCATCATGACGCTTTTGGTTGAACAAGGAAAACCCTCCCCCTTTAAAATGACTTAATCCCAGTCTCCCAAAATGTTTATGACTTCCTGAAACCTGCTTTTCTCTTTAGTCCTGGGATAAATTTCTATTTACTGCAGTCTCTTTCTTTCCTCTTGTATTCTGTTTGCCTTTGTATTTTTAATAGCATAACAATTTTTACATGTTTCATCAGTACCATTCATCAGGGTGGGCTTTCTCCTCTCTGCCACAGTCCCCCACACCCCGTATGAACTGTCAGGCCACACTAGCCATCTGGGGGTGGCTTTCCAGACTATTCCCTCTCCCGAACTCATTTTCCCTGATCCTTCCTTCCCAATCCCGGCTATCTTTTTTCTCTTCCTCAGCAGTTGGCCGACACATGGAACTACAGCGTGCTCAACATGTCACCCTTCAGAGCTTGCACAGTACTTTCTCTTGCCTGTTCCTGTGCAAGAACCACACTCCTAGACTCTTCTTTTAATCTTATTACTTTCTTTATAATAATAATTAAAGTTATGTGTTACTCCTGTGGCTCATGAACTGCTTTTTTATTTCTGTTAGCAGAGGTCCCTTAACAGGATTGATTTCCCATCCCCAGTACGGTGGCTTAATAGATTTGAATCAAAGAATCATAGACCATTTTACTATTCTTAGTTTTAAGAAAATTAAAGTTAGAGGGGCACCTGGGTAGCGCAGTCGTTAAGCATCTGCCTTCGGCTCAGGGCGTGATCCTGGCGTTCCGGGATCGAGTCCCACATCGGGCTTCTCCGCTAGGAGCCTGCTTCTTCCTTTCCCACTCCCCTGCTATGTTCCCTCTCTCGCTGGCTGTCTCTCTGTCACATAAATAAATAAAATCTTTAAAAAAAAAAAAAGAAAGAAAATTAAAGTTAGAAAAGACAGGGCTAGATCCCATTTTAAGTTTGAAGCCAAAATTCTAATATTTCTTCACAATCACATTAATAGATTAACATGGTTTCAAGTAAAGGATTATATTGTTCTAATATACATCAATTCAATAATCAAAGTGATATCTGCCAACTTGATTAACTCCCATAAACTTGCATGAATAAAGCTTATTACCACCTACTATGTACAAAAAATCAAAATGGATTATAAACCTAAGATTTTAGTTCTTACTATAACTAATAAGAACTAAAACTACGTTTAAAAAATCAATTTCTTCCTGTTTCAGTCTTGGTAGTTTATAGGTTTCCAGGAAGGCCTCCATCTCTTCCAGGTTGCTTAACTTATTGGCATAAAGCTGTTGATAAAAGTTTCTAATAATCCTTCCTATTTCATTGGTGTTGGTTGTGACCTCTCCCTTTTCATTCATAATTTTATTAATTTGGGTCCTTTCTCTATTCTTTTGGATAAGTCTTGCCAGTGGTTTGTCAATTTTATTTATTCTTTCAAAGAACCAGCTTCTAGTTCTGTTGATCTGCTCTACTGTGCTCCTGGTTTCTAATTCATTGATCTCTGCTCTAATCTTGATCAACTGCTTTCTCGTGCGTGGATTAGGCCTGTTCCTCTGTTGCTGTTCCAGCTTCTTGAGGTGAGAATATAAAAACTGCATTTTAGATTTTTCTATTCTTTTGAGCGAGGCTTGGATGGCTATGTATTTTCCTCTTAGGACTGCCTTTGCAGTGTCCCATAGGTTTTGGACCGTTGTGTTTTCATTCTCATTGGTCTCCATAAATTGTTTAAATTGATTTTTTATTTCCTGGTTTATCGAATCATTCTTGAGCAGGATGGTTCTTAGTCTCCAAGTGTTTGAGTTTCTTCCAAATTTTTCCAATTGTTGTTAGAGAGGATGTGGAGAAAGGGGATCCCTCCTACATTGTTGGTGGGAATGCAAGTTGGTACAGCCACTCTGGAAAACAGTATGGAGGTCCCTTAAAAAGTTAAAAATTGAGCTACCCTATGATCCAGCCATTGCACTATTGGGTATTTATCCCAGAGATACAGACGTAGTGAAGAGAAGGGCCATATGCACCCCAATGTTCATAGCAGCATTGTCCACAATAGCTAAATCGTGGAAGGAGCCGAGATGCCCTTCAACAGATGACTGGATTAAGAAGATGTGGTCCATATATATAATGGAATATTACTCAGCTATCAAAAAGAACGATTTCTCAACATTTGTTGCAACATGGATGGCACTGGAGGAGATAATGCTAAGTGAAATAAGTCAGGCAGATAAAGACAATTATCATATGGTTTCTCTCATCTATGGAACATAAGAACTAGGAAGATCGGTAGGGGAAGAAAGGGATAAAGAAAGGGGGGGTAACCAGAAGGGGGAATGAAGCATGAGAGACTATGGACTATGAGAAACAAACTGGGGGCTTCAGAGGGGAGGGGGGTGGGGGAATGGGATAGACCGGTGATGGGTAGTAAGGAGGGCACATATTGCATGGTGCACTGGGTGTTATACGCAACTAATGAATCATCGAGCCTTATATCGGAAACCGGGGATGTACTGTATGGTGACTAACATAATATAATAAAAATATTATAATGAAAAAAAGAACTAAAACTACGTATTTCACTTAGAAGGAAATAATAGGAGTAAATCTTTGTGAACTTGGATTAGGAAATGTTTTCTTGCATATGACAAAAAAGCACAAGTGACCTAAGAAACAGATAAATTGGCCTTCATCGGTATGAAAAACTTTGTGCTTTGGAGAATACCAACAAGAAAGCAAAAAGACAACCCACAGAATGGGAGGAATATTTGCAAATTATGTATCTGATAAGGGTCTACTATCCAGAATATATAAAGAACTCTTAACACTCAAGCCAATGAAAGATGAGCAAAGGATAGGAACAGCTATTTCTCCAAAGATGGTGGACAATGGTCAATAAGCACATGAAAAGATGTTCAACATAATCAGTCATTAAGGAAATACAAACCCAAACCATTATGAGACACCACTTCCCATCCACCAGGCTGGCTATAAAGAAAAAGATAGACAATAACAAGTGTGGGTGAGATGTGGAAAAGCTGGAGCTCTCAGATTGTGCTGGGGGGAATGTGAAATAGCGCAGCCCCTCTGGAAAACAGTCTGGCGGCTCCTCAAAAGTTTAAACACAGAGTTACCCTATGACCCAGCAATTCCACTCCTAGGTATATGCCCCCCAAATATGAGAGCATACATTCAACAGGGCGCCTGGGTGGCTCAGTCGGTTGAGCGTCGGACTCTTGATTTCAGCTCAGGTCATGATCTCAGGGTCATGGGATCGAGCCCCGGATGGGGCTCCACACTCACAGCAGAATCTGCTTGAGATTTCCCTCTCCTTCTCCCTCTGCCCCTCCCCCTACTCGCACATGCGCAGGCGCTCTCTCTCTCTCTCCCTCTCAAATAAATCAATAAAACCTTAAAAAAAAACCACATACCCACACAAAAACTTATACATGAATGTACATAGCAGCATTATTCACAATAACCAAGGAGTGGAAGGACCCAGATGTCCAAGGGATGGATAAATAAACAAAATGTAGTATATTTATGCAATGGAATTTTTTTTATCCATTAAAAGGCAACTGATTCATACTACAACATGGATGAGCCTGAAAACATGATGCCAAGTGAAAGAAACCAGTCACAAAAGACCACATATTGAATTATTCCATTTATTCATGTGCACAATAGGCAAACCCACAGGGACAGAAAGCGGACCAGTGGTTGCCAGGGGTTGGAGATGGTTCCACAACTCTGTGAATATACTAAAAACCACTGAATGATATATTTTAAAAGGGTGAATATTGTGATATGTAAATTATATCTCAACAAGCTGTTATTTCTAAGTGCTTACTGCTAACATGTGCTTCGTGCTCTCATCAGTGAAGGAGTTTCCAGAGATTAGAATGGGGAAAAGTGTCTAAGGCCTAGAAGGGATAGAATCCCATTTCACAACACCAGGATCTTCACCTGGCCTTCCCCCCTTTCTTCCTTACTTGGTTAATTCACAGAATCAGCCGTTTGCTGATGTCACTTGGGTAAATTAACTCCTCCTGACCTCAGTTTTGTTTCCTAAGGCATTCGCCCCAGGGAGTAGCACCTGGACGTCGGGGCACACACCGGCGTCAGGCCAGCTAATACTATATTCCCCAGCTCTACCAGATGGGAGGCTTCGCTCGTGTTAGCCCACCTGGCCAGGCCTCATTCATCCTCACTGTAAAATGGGGATAATTTACACTCACCCCACAGATTGCAGAGAATGAAACCCTCTACACTTATTGGGGTCCTTGACAGGGACTAAGCACTCTGCAAACACAGCTGTTATTGGCTCAAAGGCTCCTTCCTGTTCTAAAAGTCTCCGTGATAGCCAATGGAATTCAGCTTCCGTAGCATCTGTAATAAAAGTAGTAACGCCACTTTAAACAGTCAAGAAGGTTGTCATAATTCAGCCAAGTATGAGCCAAAAAAGATGGAATATAGAGCAAGAGTTGTTTAGCCAGTTAATAGGAGAACAGAAAAACGTGTCATTTTCAGCCTGCATCATTATAAACTGTCATTCTAAAGAACAAATTAGGGGCGCCTGGGTGGCTCAGTCATTAAGCGTCTGCCTTGGGCTCAGGGCGTGATCCCAGAGTCCCGGGACCGAGCCCCATATCAGGCTCCTTCACTGGGAGCCTGCTTCTTCCTCTCCCACTCCCCCTGCTTGTGTTCCCTCTCTAGCTGGCTGTCTCTCTCTCTGTCAAATAAATAAATAAAATCTTAAAAAAAAAAATTAAATGAAAACCAAATAAGAGGGAAAAGAGTAATGAACACAGAATTAGGACTTAAGTCGACTTGACACAGAGCTTAAAATAGGAAGAAAAAGCTGAAGTCGTCTTGTCATTCTGCACAAGCATGGCCATTACAGCGGTGTGGACTTGATGCTTTTTACCATCTTCTGCCAGTTGCCTGATTGCTTGGAGAAAGCAGTTTCCATAATCTGGCTCGATTCTGGGCCACGGCTTTCTTCTACTGAAGATTGCACTGGCGGCTCACAGGACCGATGGACGGGTAAGTGTAAGTCTATGTTAAGTCGTCGTGACACTGTTCCCTCTGCCCCTTATGTTCTGAGTCAGACAGACACCTAGACGATGGCGTGGGGTTTTTTCCTCCTCATTTGGATGCCTGCATGCTTGAGATGCAAATTTCTTAGATCATCAAGCAAGCATTACTGTCATCATTTGCAAAATGACAAAATTACGGGGATGTCTCCCCTGACTGCTTTGATGGACTGACTTCCGGCTCTCAAGGTACCTTCCCTTTTCCTCCAGCAGTAATTTATCTAAAAGTTAATTACCAACCATTAGCTCGCCTACTGAGCTAGCCCAGCAGTCCGAGTTGAGCGTGAGGAAAGGGGGGGATCACATAAGTTACCTTCTGATTTTTCTCGAAAAATAGAGAAACAGAAGCAATACGAAAAGACAGTCTTAGTACCAACAACAACAAACTCCTGCAAGAAAAATCCCTTAGACTGCTGCAGGAGAACGTGGTCTCATTTCATGTTTAAAGGAATACGTGCTCCACTAAGACACAGCAGCCTGTGATTGCATCTAGAGGCATTCAAATCCCTCCAAGCCTGTGCACATATCATAGAATAAAAAACATACTGGTGTTATAGGTCAGCCCATCTGCAGTAAACATGTCAACGTGGGAGAAGGGGAAAGCAGACACGCACTTCAGATAATCCCTCTAAAACTTATCAGGGTTTCTACAGCAGGCTTGTCCTTCATCTTCAAAGGTGCCCATGGGGAAAATGACAATCCATGAACACAAACAAATGACACGTTATCCTGAATCATAATTTTAAATAAATGAAAATGATGCCATCCAACAAATTATTCCATAGTACCAGTGACTGTTACATTACGCAGGCCTCCTCAAAACAGCGGACACGCACAGTGACATTTACAGTAACGTTATACCATCTTAACCTTGTCTTGCCATTTGTGAAACTCCACAGTTAATGTAACCTAGCATGGGTCGCCATTTCGGCAAACTGGAATATGGCGTGTAAGTGATATAGACGCTTAAAAGAGAAATTCGTTCAGAAAAGGGAACCAAAGCAAATTCTAGAAAATTTGAGGCATATTAAAATAAAAATATTTGGCATTCAAATAGATGACCTATTACAAAACCTATGCATTTGCATACTTTTTTCGAAAGGGAATGAACTCCAGGTTTGAACTTTGGTTCTTTTGTTTTTTTTAAGATTTTATTTATTTATTTATATGAGAGAGAGAGAGAGAGAGAGAGAGAGCATGAGTAGGGAGAGTGGCAGGCAGAGAGAGAAGCAGGCGCCCTGCTAAGCAACTGATCCCAGAACCCTGGGATCATGACCTGAGCCAAAGGCAGATGCTTGCTTAACCCACTGAGCCACCCAGGCTAAACTTCGGTACTGCTAAGCTACATGACCTTGGGCAGTTTAACTTCTCTGTGCCTCAGTTTTCTTATCAGTAAAACGGGAGAAGAAATAGTACCTATCTCATAGGCTTGAAAGGCGAATTAAATGAGTTAACATGAGTAAAATACTTCAAACGGTGTCTGATACATGGGAAGTACTACATAGGAGTCAGTTGTCATTATATCTACAGTCCTAGAGGTGGGGGGGCTCCAGTGGGGTACCATTTTAGCATGAAAAACACAAGTGAGCCCCTTGGCTTGGCACTTCTGGATGCTTGGGCCCCGAAATCCAACCTGACCGATGATCTGAACCAACAGATGAGCCCTTCTATTAGCAGTGGAAGGAGGCACTCATGAGTTCTGTTTTGTCCAGGTACTTTCAACTCCTGAACACCCAAGGGATGGGAAAGAGCGTGGTCTGGATCAGCAAACATTAATGAAGAGATGCCATCACAAGACCATCATGCATTACCACGTTGCAGAAAACTGTGATAGAGTCTACCCATAATAACATTTATAAAGCAGTTTTGACCAGTCAGAAAGCACTTCATGATCCGATCATTATTATGAGCATTTGTTATCCCTATACTACAGAAGTACAGACATGAAGAATATTGAGTAGAACTGACATCAACTATATCCTAGACATAGTCCTTTTTTTATTTATTTATTTTTATTTTTTAAGATTTTATTTATTTATGTGACAGAGAGACAGCCAGCGAGAGAGGCAGGGCAGAGTGGGAGAGGAAGAAGCTGGCTCCCAGCGGAGGAGCCCGATGTGGGACTCGATCCCGGAACGCCGGGATCACGCCCTGAGCTGAAGGCAGACGCTTAACGACTGCGCTACCCAGGCGCCCCCATAGTCCTTTTTTTTAAACTAAATATCCTTGATGTGAGTATTCTTACTTATAACTCAGCTTTTGGGTTTTTTGCTGTCGTTGTTGTTGTTTGGGTTTTTTTTATTTTCCAGTTCATTGCATCCTCTTTTTCTGTGTTTCTCACCCAACCCCTCAGAGGATTTTCTCAGATCGCCACCCAGGCTGACTACCCTCTAAACGTAAAAGCCCAAAATCAAATATTCTTCCCTAGTAAGCACTGGAATAGTTCTCACCTCCTTTTATTTTCTTTCCCCGCAAACAATGTTTTAAAAGATTTTATCTACTGAAATGCAATCACTGGCTCTCCACTTACTTGCTGAAGGACATCTGAGTGGTTTCCAGTTTTTAGTGACGACAAATAAAGCTTTTATGAACATTTGTGTACAGCTTTGTGTGTGAACGTCAGTTTTCATTTCTCCGGGATAAGTGTTCAAAAGTGCAATTGCTTGGATACATGTAGTTGCCTGTTTCATTCTATAAGAAACTTCCAAACTGTCTTCTGGGGTAGCTGTACCATTTTACATTCCCACACACAACCTAAGAGTGATCCATTTTATCCACATCCTCACCAGCATTCAGTGAGGATATTATTGTTCATTATAGCCATTCTGATAGGCATATAGTAATAGCTCATTGCGATTAAATTTGCATATCTCTAATGACTAGTGACGTCGAACATCTTTCCATGTGCTTATTTGCCATCTGTATAACCTCTTCAGTGAAATCTCTGTTCATGTCTCTTGCCCGTTTTCTAATTGCAGTGTTTGGTTTTTCCTATTGAGTCTTCAAATTTCTTTTTTTTTTTTAAAGATTTTTTATTTATTTATTCGACAGGATAGAGACAGCCAGCGAGAGAGGGAACACAAGCAGGGGGAGTGGGAGAGGAAGAAGCAGGCTCCTAGCAGAGGAGCCTGATGTGGGGCTCGATCCCAGAACGCCGGGATCACACCCTGAGCCGAAGGCAGACGCTTAATCACTGTGCCACCCAGGCGCCCCAAGTCTTCAAAATTCTTTATGTATTCTAGATGCTCGTCGTTTATCGAACATGTGGTTTGCAAATATTTTCTCCCAGTCTGTAGCTTATCTTTTCATCTTTTTTTAAAAAGATTTTATTTATTTGACAGACAGAGAGAGAGAGAGGGAACGCAAGCTGGGGGAGTGGGAGCAGGCGAAGCAGGCTTTCCACTTAGCAGGGAGCCCGATGCGGGACTCGATCCCAGGACCCTGGGATCATGACCTGAGCTGAAGGCAGATGCTTAACGACTGAGCCACCCAGGCACCCCTTATCTTTTCATCTTCTTCACAGTCTTTCACAAAGCAAAAGCTTTTCATTTAGTGAAGTCCAATTTACTATTTGTCCTTCTATGAATCATGCTTTTTGTGTCAAGCTTGAGAACCCCACAGCAGGAGTCATTACACTAGAATTAAGGTAACTCACCCGGGTTTGTCCAGGATGGGACTTTTCTGGCTTTATCACTGAAAGTCCCACATCCTGGGAAACTCCTCAGTCTTGGACAAACGGGACAGTTGCTCACCCAAACTAGAACCGATGGAGTCCTGCCCCTCTGGTGCACCAAAGCAGCCTCAGCTGAGCAGTGGAGGGGCTAATGCCAGAGAGACACCCCTCCTAGGGCTTAGACTCAGGATGTGATATCACGGACACATGAATAACTACAACGGCACGAAGTTTTGAAGGGTACACATGGTAGCTTTGCCACTTCTTCTCTCACGACAATGGGTGTGATGTTCTGGAAAGGCAGGCTGGCAAGAACGCTTTGGGCCAAGGAGGCTCAGTCCTGGGTGCACCAGATTCCCCCAAAAAGCACTTCAAAACTGCTGATGACTGAGCCCCACCCCAGACCAGTGCTTCTGTCCAAGTGGGAGTGGGGCTCAGGCACCGATTAGTCCCCAAAACTCCCAAAGCGATTGCAATGCACAGCCGGGGTGTCTGCTTCCGGCTCCGGGAGCGCAAACTGCCTGTGGACAGGGATGAGAGCTATTGCCACCACTGTGCCCACAGCTCCTAGCACGCAGCCTGCATATCACAGGCATCCGGTTTACATTTAATACATTTTTTAAATGAGCGAATAATACAGAAATGATAAAAGATTGGGACCATACATCATTTACTTTGTCTCTCCTGCTTGGAACGGAAGGATCGAACGAGGTGCGAGATAAACCGTAGGATAAGCTCCCTAAAACCAGACTGTTCCCAAGCCTTTCCCAATCTCCCAAAAAGTTACTGGTGGTGAAAAGCCAAGAAATCCCTGATGGCCTCAATGGGCATTTGTATCCCCATCATTTTACAGATGGATAATTTGGCTGTGGGACAGTGAGAGCTGTACGTCATCACTTTGCGAGTTAAAATCCAGACCCCTGGCAGCATCAGCAATCACCAAGGAGCTCGCTAGAAATGCAGATTTTCAGGCCCCAGTCCAGAGTGACAGAATCACAATGTGCTTTTTAAGAGACCCCAGGTCCTTTGCAGCTCCTTAAAGTTTAAGAAGCCCTCTCTAACCCAAAAGGCTGAGAAGTCCCTATGGGGAATAATCAGCTGGCTGTGCTGGGCCCCTGGGAGAGTCTGTGAAAGGAACAGACCCCCAGAGGAGGTTGGGGGAAGGGGTGGCCACACCCTGAGGCCAAATGTCAGAGCTTTTTTGACCTTCACAAACTCCTCAAAGCATCTAAGGACTTGAATCCTTAACGCACCAAGTCTAAACCTTTAGCAGGTAAACCGACAGGGCCCAAGAAGAACGACCTATAGATGCCCAAAAGTGTTTATATTTACCTCCTGAAGGATCTGGGTGAATTTAGGGCCATGATCAGTTACTAAGTCTCTCTCCTGAGATGAATCAAAGAATGTGGCCCGGTCTCTGAATCACCCAGCTGAGGCAAGCTCTTTGGGGTTTGCTCAGGGAGACGGGGTGGGTGGGCCTCCTCGCTCCCTCCCCCACGTGGCCAGAGTTCTGTAATTCCCACATGACGTCCACGGTGCTCGGCAATCCCCCCCAAACACCAAGATCCCTTAGAAACCCTGCTCAGAACTCCACCCCCCCCCCAGAAGTTAGCCTACAGGCATCAGCACCGGCTTGCGGTGGGAAGCTGTTCTTTTTATCATTGACTTCACCCTAAAAACAGCCTCTGCAGGGTGTGCAGATGGGAAGAAGTGGCTGTGGTCGTCTTTTCTGTTGTATAGCAGGGGGACTTACACCTGCGAGGAAATAGTTTATTTATTTATTCTTGCAAATTCTAGATACCTTTATGCAATTTTCTCCAGATTCTAGTATCACCTACCGGTCCTTCCCTGCAGAAACAATAGCAGAAGTTCACAGAGAAGAGCCCCCAAACCAGGGTGAACATCAAGGGAAAAGCAAAAGCCTCAACTCGCTGCATCGGGAGCACCGCTCTGGCCTCCGTGTAACCTGACTAGCTACACACAGCAGCGCAGAACGGGCGCTCTCGGCTAGACACTGGGCTGCAATAATGACGCTTTGCCCCCTCGACGAAATTACTGCAACTACTTTCCGCTTTGCAACATCATACACAGAAAACATTTCTCATGCCTGGGCCACGGCCTGAGGCAGTGTTTGCATTCTGCATCAGGAGGAAATTGATTAATGTGAATGTTTTAGCTGTGGTTGTTGTTTGTGTATAAACTTTTGTTAAAACAAGTACGGCAGAATAAATGACCTTTATGTAGACACCTATTAAGGCACTAAAAGGCTTGGCTACATTCATCTGAGACGCGTACACATAACGACTGGAACAATGAGGGGATCAGCAGCTGCAAGGGGTTGAATTGAATTCTTCAACAATAGAAAAGTTTTTCAGACCCAAATACCAGCAATCAAAGAGAATTTTTGCAGATAATCCGAGAGAAAGAAAATAATAAAATAAAAAAGCTGCTAGCCAACTTTGCACCAGTTAGCATAAGGTTGCCATCTGAAACATGTCAGCTTAAGAGCAGACTGTACCACCATTCTTTCGCCCCACTGCAGTATTCAGAACTGTTTCCCCCAAATAATCCCAGATGGCATGCCACAAAATTTCAATTCATTTTAAAAGCTTTCTTTGCTGTTATTATGTGATTGAAAGTGCAAAAGCAAGTTGCCATTCTCATGGCACTATTTGCATTGGCTATTATCCCCTAAAATCCCCTTTAAACAGCTACATTGTCAGCCCATAGGCCTCATTTAGAACTACAAAAAAGCCCAGATTAATTCGATCAAAGAAAGAGCCAAGTACAAAATGCACTTTTCAAACTGTATCAGAGTGGGTTCGCTTTACAGATCGCTTCGGGGCAGGAACCGCAGGGGAAAGAAAGCCCTGAAATAAAGCTTGGTTACGAAGCGAAATAACTAGGTTTGGCTCCTTCTCTGATTTATTGGAGCACCTCAAGGCGAAATCTCCAATTAAAAATTCTTAGACGGAAAGATATTTAAATATAAATGCTGAAACAGACCCCCACAAATCGCAGCATCCCCTGTGTACCCTTGGCTCTCAGCCACCATTCTTAGGAGGCCCTTGGAAGCCTTGCCCGGGTAACCTGGTTAGGAGTAGGCATTTCTGAAGTCGCAAACCCCACATTAAGCCACCGGGCTTTGCACTTGTAAACATTTATATCCGACTTTCCTCGCCCCATCCCCAGAGGAAATGTTTTTTAGTTACTACAAGAAAAGAAACTGCTGGAAAAACAAAGGAAAACGGTGTTGACAACATTGCTTTCCACAAAACAAAACATGCCCAAGATTCAGGTCGGATTCCGGGCTTAGAAGCCTGCTTTTGCAAGCCTCCGTCTCCAGGCAGGCCGACGGGGCTGTCGGTCGGTCGCAGAGGCTGTCGCTTTGTTTTAGTCTCACCTGGGGGTCTGGATGTGGGGGAGAGAGCTGGGGTGAGCCAGGCTGGCGCTGGGGTCTCTTAGGGACGCTCCATGAGTGTCCTGGGCGGGGTGAGCGGCGTCCGCTGGAGCTGGGGCGGCGGCGCGGCGGCCGGCGGGCTCCCTCCCTCTCCGCCCGAAGCTGCGCCCCTTCAGCGGCGGCTTTTGTGCGCCGAGAACATTTTACTGGGGAGGGAACGGCGGCACAAAGGTAGGGCTACGGGACGTGTCTTGCTAGATGTGCCGCTGCCTCTTCGGGCACCGAGCGGAGCCAGGAGAGTGCCGAAAACACGGGCAGCTGCAATAAATATCAAAGTCATTTGCAGGAGGAAAGACCCCGGGAGGATCTCAGCCGGGTGTTTCAGTTCAAGCTTTTGCTCCGGGAGGGACGAACTCAATGTCCTGAGTGGTCTGCTGTTCCCCAGACCCACCCTGGAAACAAAAGAACATCGTGCTGCTGTAATCACATCTCATAGAACGTTTAGAAAGGGGCACGCTTACCAAGACGCTCCAGCCAGCAAACACCAGTCCTGAACTTCTTGGCCGCATGCTTAGCTAGAAATGCACAGGGCTAGTAAGTTATTCAGTGGGCTCCTAGGTGTTCACCACCCCCCAAGCACCAAATCCTCGGCGTGCTGAGAATTATCTAGAGGAAACAAATATGGATAGAAAACCGAAAATTGAATGCTACTCCACCTCCCATCTCTGAAATCAGGAAAACAGAAAGAAGTAAACAGTGAACACATATACAGGAAAGAGGATACAGAATCGAGCTGTTTTCAGTGAAGGAAAACACTCCATCTTCCCCCAAAATCTCTGAAAGAAAGTATTCGGACTCTTTCCCTGACGCTCCTAACTTTTAACCACAGCAACACAGTACAGAGAAAAACGGTTCTGGTTTTTTGAGACCTGGATAAACTTCGTGAAATTATGCAAACCTAAACCTGGGGAGGAAGGAAAACTGCCGTCTGTTGACCTGTAATGAGACAAGTTGAATCGTTGTGAGAAAACAGCCGCAGTAATTTCTTTCTAGTGAATTTCAGCAGACTGGTAACTAGTTGGAATGCGAATTTCCCCTGACTTCATATAGGTCTCACTGAAGCCCTAACTGAAACACAATTACTTCCTTTGATGGTGAGTCAAGAATATTCCAAGCAAAATGAGAAAGGAACATCAGTTACCACCACTGCCAGCATTCAGACACCCAAGGTGGTCCCATCAGGACTCACAAGGACATTGTTTAAGGCAAATGCCTTGAGGCTTTTTTTAGGAGAGCAGGAGAGTAAAGGAACAGGTGCCTGTGATATATTTAAAAGCCTCGAGGCTCTGTTAGGAGATCTGAATTCTGGTCCTGGCTCTGCCTCTGACTAACAGAATGACCTTGGCTTAGTCGCTTTCCCTCTCCAGACCTTACTTTCCTCATCCGTAAAATAAGGCTAAACTAGATGCTTTCCAAAGGCCACGCCAGAAATAACATCAAAGAACAGTGAGAGCATTCCTCTAGAGAACGCAGACAACAGTAATACAACGCGTCTACAATGAATTTCTCATGTTATGTGCTTTCTCTGTAACAGAATAGCTTCAATGGCACAGGTTGGGCTTGAAAGTTCTCCTCTCAGTCTGCTAGAGGCTCTGGTCCTCCCTAGGCTATGCCTAAGAATTCACCCCAACCAGGTTCCTTTGAAATTAGCTGCAAAATTTCTGGCAGCTGGCTGCAGCAACTGATCCACAGCCTGAATCCTCCATAGGGAAGCCTACTTGACCTATCTGGCCACGGGGCCCAAGCTGTTAGTCTTCCAGAAAGAGTTTCTATGTTTTCTTCAGTCAAGTAAAAAACAGGATGCCATTAAAAAAAAATTATTTGACAAATATATCTCTTACACATTTTATATTTATAAAGGGGAGCTCTTGGTTTAGTCATAAATACTTGTATTACAGGCAGCCGTATCCATGCATTTGTTCAAGAAATATTTATTGACCACCCACGTTGCACCAAGCACTATTCTAGGTGTAATAAATACAAGAGTGAAAAAGAATAAGTTCTCTGCTCTCATGGAGCTCACACTCTAATGAGAGGGGCCAGGAACAGACAGTAAACAAAAATAAGATTATCGTAGGGTGGTGGGACAGGAAGCGGGTGGGCTACACCGCAGTGGGGGACTCTTCAGAAAAGCTAGCCATGCCTAGCTCAGGGAGGAGCGCAGTCTGGGCAGAGAGAAGAGGTGGGACCGAAAGAAAGCCAGTGTGGCTAGAATGCAATGGTGGAGGAAGTGAGTGGTGGGAGATAAAGTCAGAGAGATAGGCGCAAGCCAGACCACTTACACGATTGGATTTTATGCTAATTATAGGAGGGAGCATATCAGAGCGTTTCAAGCAGGGTAGCGACATGATCTACGTTTCCTTTTTAGAAAATACTCCTGTTCTGGGAAGAATGGATTCTAGGTGGAGCAAGTATAGAAGGGAGGTTATTTCAATAATACAAGTAAAGGTAGAAGTGGCTTCTACTGAAAGTCATGGTGGGCGAGTGTATTCAAGACGTGTCTTGGGAGACTTGTTGCTAGAGCACAGGGGGAGGAGTCAAGGGAGAGGACACGGAGGAAAAGAGAGAAGTGTAACTTCTAGATGTGAGAATTGAGCAACTCAAGGAGGGAGAAGCAAGTCTAGTGGGGTGGGAGGAATTAAGAGTACTGGTATGGCAACATTAAGTTTGAAATGCCCTATTAAATGTGTATGTGGAAAGACCGAGTAGGCAGTTGGGCACATGAGTTCGGAGCTGCAGGGAAAGGTCACTGGGATAGGGTCAATGACAATCATGGTCAATAATTCCGATTAAGACCCTTCATCTCGCAGATAAATGGAGCAATTCCTCTGGGATTTGTACTTGGTTAATAAATCAAATACTTTGGGTGGCTCAGTGAGTTAGGCATCTGCCTTCAGCTTAGGTCATGATCCCAGGATCCTGGAATGGAGCCCCACATGAGGCTCCTGGCTCTACAGGGAGTCTGCTTCTCCCTCTCCCTCTGCTGCTCCCCCTGCTTGTGCTCTCTCTCTCTCTCTGACAAATAAGTAAATAAAATCTTTTTAAAAAAATCAATCAATCAATCAATCAATCAAACAAACAAACACTTCTTTCATGCTGCTGCAGTGGTCTTGGTGTCGACCGAATCCTAGGATTATGGTGACTTGTTCTGGACCCAGCTGCCACAATCCAACAGTTTCTACCTTTGTGCCCACACTCCACATCTCTCACATCGACCTCCAGGTTTTTCGGGAGGACCTCCTTATTGAGGCAGACCTGCCTATCTATCTATATATCTATATATCTATATCTATATCTATATCTATATCTATATCTATATCTATGGCACATATATGTCCCATATTGGGAAGTGTGAGGACATTAATGCCCCATGGGGTAGGTCTTTGAGGCAAAATGGCAATTGACAGATTCTTCCTTCCACTGGACTCTTTATAAACTGACCTGAAAAAATGAAACACAACAAATTCTGTCAGAAAATGATCTCACAAGATTAAGAAATCATTCTTTTTTTTTTTTTAAGATTTTATTTTTAGGGACACCTGGGTGGCTCAGTCAGTTGAGCATCTGCCTTCGGCTCAGGTCATGATCCCGGGGTCCTGGGATCGAGCGTCACATCATGTCGAGACCCATGTCTGGTTCCCTGCTCCTCAGGGAAGTCTGCTTCTCCCTCTCCCTCTGCCCCTCCCCCTGCTTGTGCTCTCTTCCTCTCTCTTTCTCTCAAATAAACAAAATCTTTTTAAAAATTTATTTTTAAGTCATCTCTGCACCCAATGTGGGGCTTGAACTCACAACCACGAGATCAAGAGTCGTGTGCTCCACTGACTGAGCCAGGCAGGTGCCCAGAGAAATCGGTCACTCTCAGATCCAAGTGGTGCTGGGTGACGAATGCATGCTCATATTTACTCCTCTCCTCTCTTGCTTCCCTACCCCTCTTCCCGCACTTTTCTCCTGGGACTGCATTCAGAATGCAGGAGTCCAAGCGGAGGTGCAGGCTGCTCTGCCCCCTTACCACTCAGCAGACCTGGCGGTGCTAGAAGCATCTGTGGTGAATAAGAATACTGTGTGGAGTCTTGGAAAGCCTCAGCGGGAGAGTTATTGCAAAATACTCGGGTTATAGAGCAGGGCCACAGCATCTATGGCTAAGAACTAATTTGGTGTGCCACTGGGTTCTGGTAGAGATTGGTTGACCTTGGGATACCAACTGACAATGCGGATGAATTTGAGAATTGCCCATCCAGCTGGATATGATTAGATTCACTGAATCATGAGGTCAGGCAAATACAACAATCCACTGAATGATGGAAAAGGAGGTCTGAGTAAATTACATGCACAGGTCATCCGGACTCCCATTCACTTGTCTCGATGGCATCAATACTCTTCCTCAACTCATTCCCATAGCCTCACAGTGGATTCCTGAATACCAATTAACACACGGAGAAAGAACTCAAAGTTGGTTCATAGATAGGTCAATAACAAAATTGGTACAAAACCAAAATAAAATAAAATAAAATAAAATAAAATAAAGCAAAAACATTTTTAAATAAAATAAAAGACTGCAGCTGCATTACTGAGGAACAGACCTAAAAGACAGTGATGAAGGGAAATTCTCCCTGTAGGCAGACCTCTGAACAGTACACTTGGTCGCCCCCTCCAATATGGAATGGCCTGAAGTACAGATATGCAGAGATTCCTGGGCAGTGGCAAAAAACCGCCTGTTTGGTCAAGTCCTGAAACCAACAAGATTGGACTATTGGGAAGAAGGAAGTCTGGGGGAAGAGGCAAGGGAATGATCGATGGAAGTTGATACTAAGTGTTTAGATCTTTGTATCTCATGTTAATGTCCGCAGGAAGTGACTGTCTCAGATAAGGCTCTCACCAACCAGATGGACAGGGTGACTTGTCTCACAGACATGAGACAGCCTTTCTTTCTTGGCCAACATAGTGCTTGTACAATAGACCCGTGCTATATCCATAGCCTCATCCAAGCTACCATGGTATGGGCGGGCTACGGAGCATGAATTACTCCTCATCAAAATGGACGTAGCTACTACCACTGCTGAATGCCCAACCTGCCAAGAACAGACACTGACACTGAAATATTTATTAGCATAGCACTATTCCTCAAGGAATTACACTTACATCGCCTTCTACCCTAGATGAGGAACAGCGATTGCTCTCTCCAGTTCTGCCTGAGCTGAGGTTTGCCTTCCACCTCCACAATGCCTCCAACAACAACACCAGCCGAGGTTTACAAATGCCTATTCTATTGACATTATAACACCTAGAACGTTGCGTTGTCCAAGGGACCCACCTGATAGAAGAGAAAATGTAACAAGGGACACACGACCACGGACTCAGCTGTCTCACCATATGCCTCCTCACCCTGAAACATTCAGGCTAATAGTGTAATGGAGGGGGGCAGAGGAGAGCGGTAAGGGAGGGAAGCAGGCTGCTGAGAACCCACCCAGGATATCAGGGAAAAGAGGAGAGGCGGGAAACGTGAGCAGAAATTCCAAGCCCCCAAGCACATGCTTATTACGAATTTCAAGACAGCAACTACAGAACATTAAACCCCAGGAGTCAGCCTGCATAGTCACCTGCCCAGGAAGCTGGCCCTAATGCCCATGTGTGCCTCAGTGGGAGTGTAAGAAAAGCAGCATTCCATGAAGCAAACTTTAAGCCAATGGGAGAGGGAAGGCAGCAAGTAAATTCTTCTCCCTCTTTACTCTAGACATACTGTCCTGAAAAGCAGCCATTTACATAGCGTCTCAAAAAATAGTCCCTTAAGATCAAGAAATCGGTCACACTTGATTGCAAGTGCAGGCCAGCTCCTTTGGCATTTTCACACTAGCGCTCCCTCCTTCCTTGCCTCACTCCCCTTGTCTTCATCCTGCCTGGGTCGCCCTCCTGGTTAAAGCACTAGCACAGATGCCACCTCCACACGCTCTGCATTCTGGGTAACCCAGGCTAAGACAAGCGGTTAACTGAAAAAGCAAGGGCGCGAGGAACATACTTTAAATATTTTATTTTAATTTAAACATTTAGTTTTAATTTAAAATGTTATCTCAAGGGGCGCGTGGGTGGCGCAGTCCTTAAGCGTCTGCCTTTGGCTCACAGCGCGATCCCGGCATTCTGGGATCGAGCCCCACATCAGGCTTCTCCACTAGGAGCCTGCTTCTTCCTCTCCCACTCCCCCTGCTTGTGTTCCCTCTCTCGCTGGCTGTCTCTCTCTGTCAAATAAATAAATAAAATCTTTTAAAAAATATGTAATGTTATCTTGATTTAAAATGTTTAAGCGTGCATGTGTTTGCCACTTCTCCAAAGGTTTTAGGGATTTTTTCGAGACCGGAGCCACAGATTGAAGTTCAATTTTATCTTTATTGACTAAAATCACAGCCAAAGCACATCATTTCCAACTTGCAGCCTTGATTTATTTAAAGCAAAACAATAATTTAAAGACTCTGTTAAAGCAACTTGAATGCATAATTCCTCTAAATTTTTATAGATTTTTTTTCTAGTCTTTAACAGTTGCCCCACCAAACTAAACATTATTTTAGTGAGGACCTGCCTGTATACTATTTTAGTGAGCACCTGTATTAAGTCCTTGCGAAAACATGCAGCTTAGTTTCATAGTCACAAGCTTTTTTTCAACTGCCTTTCCATAGGTTGATGTGATATATAATTAAACTACAACCACAGGTACATTACTATAAACAAATTCATGGTTACAATTGTAAAGATTTACAATGTTAGTTTTTGGGTTTTTTTTACAATTTACAATGTAAAGATTTACAATTGTAACAGTGTAAATTTGTAAATATAATATATATACATACAGGCAGGTTTCAGGACATACATAATTGATTCCTGGTAACACTCAGCTCTGCCTACAAGGACAGAAGACTGTGGTGTCCTTAGATCAGCCTCAAAGTGTGTCCCCAGACTCCAGCATCAGTGTCTCCTGGGAACTGGTTAGAAATGCAAAATTCCAAGTGAATCAGAAACTCTGGAGCAGAGTTCAGTAATCACTGTCTTAAGTCCTCCAGGTGATTCTGAGCACAGGCAAGTTTGGGAAGCACCGCCCTGTAGTATGTGGGTTAGTGGGCAGGAGCATTGGTGTAATGAGCAGCAACTCCAGCACATGTTACGAGGAAATGGACGGGACCTTTAATTTCTCGAGGTCGTTAACTGGAGGTCAGTTAGAAGAGCTTCTACTGTGTTTTAGTTAGGATTAGGTTTGGCTTCCTAGAAACAAAAGCCAAAACAACAGTAGTTTGTGTGAATATAGTTAACACGACTGAAATGTATGCTTAAAAATGGTCAAGATGGGAAATTTATTTTACTTTCTTTTCATAATTTTATAATGAATGAATACATTCGTTAAAAATTTTAAAACAGTGGGGGCACCTGGGTGGCACAGTGGTTAAGCGTCTGCCTTCGGCTCAGGGCGTGATCCCGGCGTTCTGGGATCGAGCCCCACATCAGGCTCCTCTGCTATGAGCCTGCTTCTTCCTCTCCCGCTCCCCCTGCTTGTGTTCCCTCTCTAGCTGGCTGTCTCTATCCTGTCGAATAAATAAATAAAAAATCTTAAAAAAAAATTTTTTTTTTAAACAGTGGCTTAAGCCAATCAGAAATTTATGTTTCTTTCATCTAGAAGAAATCTAGAAGTAGACAATCCATGACTTCTCTGGCACTCCGCTAAGTGACCAAGGACCCGAGGCGCGTTCCAGCTCACTCTCACCATCCCTCATGTGGGGCCCTCCTCCTCATGGCCTAATAGGGCTGCTGGGGCTTCAGCCACTGCATACCCATCCCCGGCAGCAGAATGGAGCAAAGGAAAAGACAGGCGCACTTTCTCCCTTAAAAAGAGCCTTCACAGCAATCCCAAACAACACTTATTTCAGCGGCTCCTTGTGTGGCAGTCACGTGGTCTGGCACAGCTGCAGGGACTTTAGCAAATGTCTTTGAGCTTGAGGCACAATGTGCCCATTGAGATATTGAGATTCCATTACTAAGGAGAAGAGGGGAATAAATATTGGGAGACAATCAGCCGACTCCATCACATATTGCAACTGTAAAATCACGCAGGCCATTCCCCAAACCTCAAAAGAAGTCTCTCGTGGAAACATTGCTAGACATTGCTGCAGTAAAACATAGGCACAGATTCAGCTTTCCTTGGCGGAGTAAGAGTTCTCATTTTTCATGAGATTTTAAAAGGGAAAAGGGGGAAGAAAAATACCCTTCACCAAGGCCCATTACATGCCAACCACTGTGCCTTTCTATCTGTCCCCTCACTGACTGTCCACCCGGAGCTGAGGCAGCAAGTCTGACTTTCTGTAATAGGATGGGCTAGGTTTGATGCTGTTAAAAAGAAAACTCATCAGCCAACTTTTGGGGAGGGAGATAGGGAAGTGGTGGAATCATGCAAGAGTTCCAACAGACCAAAGCAAGGGACATGCCCATGCCCAAACTCTAGCAGGTGACCCAGTGCCCTGGAAAACTGGAAACATCAGTTACTAAATGGCCCAAGGTTAGAAAGAAGCTCCTTGACCCCAGAACTGGTTTCTCACTACCTTTGTAATTAGCATCTGGCCCACATCCTCACATGTCCAAGGAGCACAATGCATATGTAAGTTGAATTGCTCACTGATTGTAAGTTTAGAAAACCCCCCCCCGAACCTCATGTGAACTTCAGTCATCTTTCTGGAGCCACCCCTCTCCCCCAAGATTTAACTTCTGTAGCATTTCTTCCTAGAATTCACCCAGGTAATGAAAAAGCTAGAAATTGCTGAGAATTGGGTTCGGCCCCACTCTGTCCACACCGCCTGCGGCCCAGGGGAGAACTCCCCTGAGGCAGTGCGGGCACGAGCCCTCTCGTGGAGGAAGCACTTTGGCTTCCAGGCTGCAGTACAATTTGATGTGTCAAAATTCTGCCTGCCCTTTTACAAGGCAGTAATAACAGATGCTGCTATGGGAATTACGTTTTCCCGATGATTAGATTATATAGCAAACTAATCACTTTTGCTTTTATGAAGAATAAAGTGCACAACCACACAGCTGGAGTTGTTATTAGCGATTGTCAACTAAATAATTGAAGCGGGGCTGTTTACGTAAGTCCCTAATTACTGCTGGGATTTGTACAGTAAGATAGAATTAATGATCTTTTCTGTCATATCTCTTCTGTAATGTGATGACTTTGTGAGCTTCCTCCTTCTAATTGCATAAAACAAGGAAAGCTCTGTGTTAAGGAAAAACGGGCAACTAAATAATGATGAGTCAAAACCCACCTAATTAAGACCTGAGTGCCAGAGCCGAGCCCAGAGCTGCTTCCGGGCACACTTCTGATCATTACTGGATGTGTCACAAACCGTGCGTGAATACACCGAGGGAGATGGCCACTGTTATCCACCCAGGCGTCTCCACCCGCACATTCCTGGGCCTCTAGAGTCAGGATTTTAGCATCCTTAGCAATGGGATTGGTAACTTTATACCACATTTGGAAATACACCTTATTATGTGGGTTCTCATCCCATTGCTCAACTCCCCAGCCCACTCTGGATCCAAAGACACTTCAAGTTTTTTTTTAAAGGTGGCCGTGGGAACATTGCAGACTTTTGATCTTGCCTATGATTTCACGGAGGTGTTTGCTGTCCAGGACGCTGACCTAAGGCAGCTCATGCGAGCAGCGGGGAGCAGAGACGGAAGTGCGACGGCCTCAAAGCTCAGGACCGTGACTCACAGGAGGTCTAGGCTCAGCAGCCCGCTGGGGTGCACCAAGAGCAAGGCCGGAAGGACATCACTGCAGAGGAGAAGGGCAGAACTTACCTGCACAGAGGACGATGAAGACACGGAAAAGGTGCTTTTCTGTCCACTTAAGAGACTTCGAAGGGCTCAGCCTGGCCTGGGGGCAGCACAAGGTGACCAAGAAGAGTAGCCAGTCCCTAAGTCAGGGCTAAGATCTGGAAAGCCACTAAGGTGGCTGAAAGGAGCTATTAAAGGCATTATACTTTAGCCTATGATTTCCTTAAACGTATATTTTGTGTCCTAAAATTCCTTTGTATCACAATAAAAGTTAGTATAGACCAGCCCTGACAGTCTGCTGATTGGGTAATTCCTACCCTCGCACCAGCTGTGATTCTTTGTGTGTGTGTGTATGTTTTACTTCCTTCAAAACTGTTCAATATCTATCTTTCAAATCTTCATTGGAAACTCTATATGAATTCTTCATTTCAAAAGAGGGCAGGTCTGTGGTTCTTGGGGAGGGAAGAGACACATCAGTCCAGTGCTTTGAACACCGTGAGTCGCAAGTGGCTGGCACGCCCGGGTGGAAACCCTGCGTGGGCCCTGTGACGCTGGGGCTCAAGGAAGGGGTCTGAACTGGAACACAGCTTTAGGGGTTGCGTGGCGGTGGCAATTAGAGCGAGGAAACTGGATGGTCCCCCAAGAGAGTTGTAGAGTGACGGCAGAAGATCAAATACAGAACTCAAGTGGACAGCAACATTTTCCAGCAAGCGGGGGAGGCAATTAAGTCACAGAGATAAGAAGAGAGGAAGTCAGAGGAGAAAGAAGAAAGAGGTGTTCCTCCCTAGGAGAGAAGTTTGGGGAAGAGACGGTTCATAGCATCAGAGACTATGGCCACACTATGACCATTGTGTGGTCAGAGGCCACAATGATGAAGCAGATCAAGGATCTGAAAAGAGAGGCACGTCTGCTTGAAGGTGCAGGACAGGTAACCCCCAGAGAAGAAAATGTGAGCACATCCCACGGAACCACTGGGCAAACTTTGCAGGAGGAATTTACATCTTTAGGTTCCTTCAGATAATGGGACAAAGATTTCACAAGGAAATCCCACGTGGGCAAGCCTTCACGGTGGGGAGTAGAAGGCGGGGATAACCCATGTTATCAGCCATACTAATTACTCGTTAGTTTTTGGACCATGTTGGGGCTCACAGTTACTAGGCTCCAGCTCCAGGCTTCTGATCTGCCAAGGCCCGTGAGAAACGTGCTGCCCCACTGTGCACGCAGTCAGAGACCTTGGAACCTAGAGCCCCTGAACCCACCCGTGAATGAGCCAGTTACACGGCTCACATGCCCGCAACCTTCGCTCATTCTCAGACTAAACTCATGAGTTTGGCACCGAGCCTGGCTGCACATTCAGCTCCTGACCTTTGGCTCTGCCAGCGATGCAAAACTTACCTGAACTTCCTGAGAGAAGTCCTTTCCTAAGAGCCCTTCAGACGTGGCCCAAGGTTCCCACAGTCACTCATTGTCCTTCAAGGGCTCCCTCACCCTGGGACGGGAACGTGCATTTCCGCACCAGGGTGCCCCTGTTCCTACGCATTCACCTGGGACTTGAACACCCTGTCTCTGATACACAGGTAAATGGAGCTTTTTCGGGCCACACTAATGATTCAGGCGGTATCGATAACTACCCTTTAAAGAAGGCATATGGGGGGCACCCGGTTGGCTCAGTTGGTGGAGTGTGTGACTCTTGATCTCGGGGTTGTGAGTTTGAGCCCCACGTTGGGTGTAGAGATTGGCTAAAAATAATAAAAAATCTGGGGCACCTGGGTGGCTCAGTCAGTTAAGCATCCACTCTCGGCTCAGGCCGTGATCCCTGGGTCCTAGGATTGAGTCCCGAATTGGGCTCCCTGCTCAGTGGGGAGCCTGCTTCTCCCTCTCCCTCTGCCCTTCCCCCCCGGCTCGTTCCATCTCTCTCTCTCATGCTTTCTCTCAAAGAAGTAAATAAAATCTTTAAAGTAATAATAATAATAAATCTTTAAAAAAATAAAGAAAAAATAAAGAAGGCATATGGGATGACACTCTTCCTTTAAAATGGTCTGGCCAATCCAGAGCTAAATGCTCTGATAGGAATGGGCACACTGTATTTGGGGGTAATTTAATGAAGCCTTAATTTTAGAATAATTTTAGATTTACAGAAAATTTTCAAAGACAATATAGAGAGTTCCCACATACCTCAAACTCAGTTTTCCCTATGATGAATATCTTACATTCGTATGGCACATTCATCTCAATTAATAAAGCAATATCAATACATTATTATTAACCAAAGTCCATACTTCATTCGTATTTTCTTAGTTTTTACCTAACGTCATTTCTCCCAGGATCCCATCGTGGATACCATGTTACATTTAGTCATCATGTCTCCTTGCACTTCCGGCTGTGAGAGCTGGGACTCCATCTTTTACGGTGGTTACTCCATCTCAGACTCACTCTCCATGCATCTGCACGCTGCCTAGACTCCTGGGATCCATGAACATGGGGAGAAAGGTCAGAGGGGCAGACACGAGTTGCTCAAGGTAATGCATGAAGCCTAATCCAGTCTGCACTGTTGACAAAGGCCTGTTAGAACAAGTGAAAGAACTCTTACAGCGATGTCAGAAATGGTACTTGCGGAGTCACGGCTTTGGAAGTTATCCTCTGTGACCTCCTTATTTGCTACAAATTAAGGGTTTTTCGTGTGACAACTCCAAAAAAAGAAAAAGAGAGAGACAGAAGAAGGAAGGAAGGAAGGAAGGAAGGAAGGAAGGAAGGAAGGAAGGAAGGAAAGAAAGAAGGGAGGGAGGAAGGGAGGAAGGAAGGAAGGAAGGAAGGGGGGAAGGTGGGAGGGAGGGAGGGAGGGAGGGAGGGCAGTACTTGGTTTATACAGCACAAGAAAAGAACCTGGAGACAGATCAAGAATAAAGCCACGGATTGTGTGTTAATGAGGAACTGCTCTGTCACTGGGGACTAGAGGGAGGATGACTAGCCTGAGGGCCAAAGCAGGGCCCACCAGAGCCGTGGGGACAGGCACTGCGAGTTCACGTCTCCGGTGGAGATTAGGGAAACAGGCAGCCCTAAGATTCATCACCCTGCAAACAGATGGATAAACTGCATCGTGGGCCACAGGGATGGATCAGGCTCACAGAGCTCCTCCCCTGCACCACCCAGGCCAAGGACTCTCAAGGACATTTGTTCCCCTGAACCAGAAGTACCTCCCATGTGGGGACACCATCAGGATCAGGAGTGTGAACCCTATTCCATTCTGTGTCCTTCAGCACATTCTCTGTTTTTTTTTCCACAGGGGCCAGAAATGCCATCTCTCCCCCTGGCTGGGGCCAGGTCAGCCTAACGGAGTGAACATGCTACTATTTGTAGTAAGGGAGGAGGAGAGGAAGGAGACTTAATACATGGGAAAGGCAGGGGCAACCACTCTGAGGCCTGGAGAAGGAACTGGGGGGCGGGGAGCAAACAACTGCTGGGAGGTTCTTTTCCAATCTCTTGTCCATGTCCCCTGATTATTCATCACCCATTTTTAAAAAAGATTTTATTTATTTATTTGACAGAGAGAGACAGCCAGCGAGAGAGGGAACACAAGCAGGGGGAGTGGGAGAGGAAGAAGCAGGCTCCTAGTGGAGAAGCCTGATGTGGGGCTCGATCCCAGGACCCCGGGATCATGCCCTAAGCCGAAGGCAGACGCTTAACGACTGCGCCACCCAGGCGCCCCATTCATCACCCATTTTTGCCTCCTTGACCCTCCTAGCATGCTTTTAGTAACTTTATTGAGATATAATCCACATATAAAACAATTCACCCACTTAAAATGTACAATTCAATGGCTGTTAGGGTTTTTCACATATGCACAAAGCTCTTCAACCATCACCACTAATTCCAGAACATCACCCCCAAAAGAAACCCTTAGCGCTTCTTAGCGGTCACTTCCATTCTTCCCTCCCTGCTCCCCAGACCCTAGCAACGACTGACCTGCTGTCTCTATGGATTTACCGGTTCTGGACATTTCATATCAATGGAATCATACAATAGGTGGCCTTTCGTGTCTGGCTTCTTTCAGTTAGCATCGTGTTTTCCAGGTTCATGCATGCTGAGCCGTGTTATCAGTACTTCATTCCTTTTTAGGGTTGAATAATATGCCATTCTGTGGATTATACCACATTTTGTATCCATTCAGCAGATGGAGGGCATTTGGGTTGTTTCCACTTTGTGGCTATGATATTTATTAATAGCCATTAGTGTGCAAGGTTTTTTACAGAAGTATATTTTCAATCTCTTGGGTGTATATGTTGGAGTGGAACTGCTGGGCCCTATGGTAACTCTATGTGTAACTTTCTGAAGGGCTTCCAATGACTATACAAATTCTTTCACAAGAAGAAGTGCATTTCTCTGCTATGGAAGCCAGTGTTCTTTTGGGTTTTGATATATGTACAACTAAGCCTCATTATAACTGGTGCTCTTGGCCATCAAACCTCCAGTGTTTTGTAAACGGGTACATAGATACGCTTTAACTGCCAACGTGTGTCTTGTGTGTCCTGTAAGACTGGAAGCATTCTGAGGATGGGGATCGTGTGCTTATCTTTCTTCTTCTACCACAGAGCCCAGTACTGTGCCTTGGCCAAAACAGAATTAATTCAAATACTTCTGGATATATGTATGGGTGTGGGGGCTCACAACTAGGTCTAAAGAACAGATAGAGCTGTGAATGAACCTTGAAAACATTATGCCAAAAAAAGAAAAGAACAGAAAGAAGAGAGAATCGTCAGCCTTCTCCCTCTACGAGTGGTGAGACTTTCCTTTCTCTGCCATCAGGCACGGAGCTGCACCTTCTCTTCTACCTTTGTAATTACAGGGCACTTTGTGTTTTCTGTTGAAATGTATTTGGAGAGACACTAGGTGTTGCTGGTTTCCCATGAAAAGAGTATCGCTAGGAATCATCTGGTAGTACAAGGAGCCTTTATTACCAAGACGTTAGGGAGAATTTTCATTTCCCATTTTTGCTTTTGCTAAAATTCTTTCCAGGTAAACCATTTACCAAATATATACTGTGGTAGGCAGACTAATGACCCCCACAGATGTTCATGTCCTAATTTCCAGACCCTGTCAGGTTACACAGCAAAGAGGAATTGAAATAGGGAGACGATCCTGGTTTATCCCAACGGGCCTCATGTAATCACAGGGTCCATAAGAGCAGAAGACTCACTTAGCGGGAAAACTGGCTCTGGATTCTTTGGATTTGGTCCTTTTAAGCTTAGTGATACCGTTCTAGAGAGCCATTGTAGAGTAATGATTAAGAACCCAGGCCCCAGGGGCGCCTGGGTGGCTCAGTCCTTAAACACCTGCCTTTGGCTACGGTCATGACCCCAGTGTCCTGGGATGGAGCCCCGCATTGAGCCCCACATCCAGCCCCGCATCCGTCTCCCTGCTCGGCGGGAAGCCTGCTTCTCCCTCTCTCGCTGTCTCTGTCAAATAAATAAATAAAATTAAAAAAAAAAAAAAAAAAAAAGAACCCAAGCCCCAAAGCCAGACTTCCTGGGCCCAAATCCTGCACCTTACTGCTAGCTAGCTATGTGATCTTGGGCAAGTTATTTAACTTTTCTTTGTTTCAGTTGCCTCAGATCTAAGGAGGAGGATGATAATAATGCTTCATGAGGTTGTTTTGATGATAAATAATGAATATTAAATTCATGGCAGAGAGAAGCTCTTAAATCTGGTCTTTGATACATGTAAACGTAGTACCTGGCTCGTAGTACCTTGCGACCATACAAAATTGCTCTGGATTGAATGCCAGCAACCCCGCGAGCCTTCCTCGCAGCAAACACAGCCCACGTGTACTCGCTGTCTGTTCAGGTGAGCGCACCTGCGCGGCGCAGTCCGCCGAGCGTCCGACTCATGCTTTCGGCTCAGGTCATGATCCCAGGGTCTTCGGATTGAGCCCTGCATCAGGCTCCGTGCTCGGTGCAGAGTCTGCCTGAGACTTTCCCTCTCTCCCTGCCCTTGCACTCTCTCTCTTTCTCAAGTAAATAAATCAATCTTTTTTTTAAATTAAATAAATTTTTTAAAAATTTGACAGGGCTGAGCACTCTGTGATGAAACTCACTCTCCCTTGAATTCTTTGACATCCCCTCTGCTGGCTTTCTCCTCCTTTTCCAGTTGTTTCTTATCTGTCTCCCTATGCTCTTTTCACTCTGCCTGCTTTTAAAATGTTAATGAAACATTTAATATTAATGAAACATTAGAGGACTCCATCCCAGGGTTCTTGCTGTAGAAGAAAGGAAACACAAATACAGGAACACCGTGTGGAAATGGATTGGAGTTGGAAGTATGGGTGTGGACTCATGATCTGTAAGGCGTGTAGGCGTATGGGCGTAGCTACATGGGTACATGCGTGTGTACGTTACATGCATACATTTCCTATGTCTGCCTGCTGTGAGGACCTAACCCCCAGTAACGATGAGCTTACATCGCTCCCAGAGACTAAGTTTCTAATACCAGTCTCCACTACAAGGAACCAGGGATCCCCAGAGAAATTGTTGATTTCAGGACTGGGATACAGAACCCATAAGATGAGCCAGAAACACATATTTATGCCTGAAATGATGGGGGAATGTCGCAAGAACACAGGAGTTTGAAGGGACTTTTACCAAATCTGAGGAAATTTGAGCCAAAATAATGAAGGAAAATAGTGAATTATAAGCTGTGGAAAAATAGGAATCCATCAGTTCATACTAATAATAAATAGATACATAAACTATTAAATAAGCGATGGGGAAGGCAGGGCTCTTGCTGAGAAAACACCAAGGACCAAAAGATAGATGCTGGAGTTGCAAACCATGTTGCAACCATCGTGGTCAAGAGAGTAATGATTGAATTATCATCAGTCGATGCTAAATTTAGGAGGGAAACTTCGAAGAGGATCGAGACATCTACAGGGACTTAGAGCCTCTCCCCACAGAGTGCTTACTAGTAGCAAGGCAGAAAATACTACCCGTACAGTGAGGAAACCAGACACCTGTCTTGGTACCACAATTAATATCACCAATGAGGGACAACTGGATAGCATTTGCCTCAAGATGTCATATTCTGAGATCACAAAACTTGTAAAATATTCTGGCAGGAATGTATAACCAGCCTCCAATCACGAAGAAACATCAAACTCAAAATGAAGAAGGGGGGGCTGTATTATCTAAAAATGCCACTGTCATAAAAGATAATGAACAGGTAAGGAACTATTCCAGATTAAAGAAGACTAAAGAGATATGACAACTAAATGCAATATGTGATCCTTGACAGGATCCTTTATAAGAGGAAGAAAAATCCTATAAAGAATATTATTGGGTTGGGCGCCTGGGTGGCTCAGTCGGTTAAGCGTCTGCTTTCAGCTCTGGTCATGATCCCAGGGTCCTGGGATCTAGTCTGGTATGGGGCTCCCTACTCAGCGGGGAGCCTGCTTCTCCCTCGGCCTGCAGCTCTCTCTGCTTGTGCTCTGTCTCGCTCTCTCAAGTAAATAAATAAAATCTTTTTAAAAAAAGTACAGGAAATCACCGTGCCCAAGGTCAGCGTGAGAAAAGTGCCGAAGGACATCAGAGAAGGAAGCACCTGCACATGGCTGAGAATCAGAAGAATCGACGTGGAGGAAGTGACATTCCAGCTGAGCGTGAAGGGGTAGGAGCGTACTGCCAGGGTTGGGCGGGGGGGGGGGGGGGGGGGGGGGTGACTGCGAAGGTAGAGGGAACAGTGCCAAGGATCCTAGTTTTGGAAAACGGAAACTGACCAGGTGACTGAGCATAGGCCTGCAAACCCAACACCACAAGCTTGGCCTCCAGACTCCTGCCAGTCTCAGCTCAGTTGCCTAAGCTCCACGCCGGGCAGACAGGCCAGTGGAGTCCCCAGGCTGCCGGCACAGGCTTCCCGGGGAGGGCCCGTGATACTCCCGAGACTGAAGCTGCGTTTTCAGAGACCTGAGAGCTGTTGAACTAAGGAAAGACAAGGGACCCTACTCTAATTACCAACCTCCAAAATATTTCAACGGTGCACAGCAAGGCCTCAGATACACGTTTGCATCCCGATTCTGCCATTACCAGCCCTGGGCCTTGGGCAATTCATCTCATTTTGCCAAGCCTCCACGTCCTCATTTGCAAAATAGATAGGCTTCACAAGACTGGGGTGATTAAGTAAAATAACTAGGGAAAGTGCTAGCAGTCTGCTTCATTGCAGGCACTCCACAAAAGGCCATTGTTATCTCTACTTTTGCTTACAGCAACATTTGTGGCTGAGAAACACTGGACTTAAATCCAGAGAGCTCAGTCTAACTTCCATTCTGCCACCTACACATTCTCGGGGAAAAAAAGCATCTAATGTGGTTTAGCACCTACTTTGTTTCGGGCATTGGGCTGGTTCTTTATGTACTTAATTTTTCTTTAAGATGAGGATAGAACCCTGAAATAGGTGTTATCCCCATTTTAAGAAAATTAAGTTCAGTAAGATTAATTTATAAGGTCACAGAACTGACAGGTGATCAGATCGAGATTTCAACCCAGAATGTGTGAACCTGGTTCCCTGCTCCCCATCAAGCTGAGGGAACCAGGCTGCCTAGGGAGGCAGGGGAAGACAGAGGAGGGGAGGAAGTAAAGGGGATCGAGGATCAGTAAAGTGACCCATTCACTAGGGTTCTGTTTTTAATTCCCCAGCTTTACGAGAGGTTACGGGTGGAACCCACCATAGCAATAGCTGGCACCCAGCCCTCCTTTTGTTCCGTTAGTGATCCGAGTCCTAAAAATTAGCAGTCATCTAGAACCTGGGGGACAGGGCAGCTTTGGGACTCTTTATAAAGAACCAATGTTGTCTGTTTAACTCTACAGCTGGTCCATCTGACCAGCTCCACTTCGCTTGACTGAAATTTTATAGCTGGAGACTTTCTCTCCATTTGAACCAACCCAGTTCAACCTAGAGATCAGTCTCTCCATCCCTAGCAGTCATCTGTGGAGACAGGCGCTCACCCTCAAAAGTCCTGACAAGACAGGAGAACACTCAGATTGAACGGGCATTGGGTCATCGGACCTGGTTCGGACATCTGCCAGTTACATGACCCTGGGCAAACTGAACATCTCAACCACTCTCTCCTCATCTGTAAAAATAGAGGATGACAACACGTGTGGAGTAAATGATACGATGGGTGTGAATGGCTCAACACGGCGCTGGCACGGTGGGCAAGAGTTCCCAAACACAACCCTGTACTGGCAGCTTCTCAAGACAAGGCCAAGAGCACTAGAGTTCTGGGTAACGGACGGGGACTTACATGTAGGGCACGATTATACGGCTGTTTATTCCCCAGAGAGGAGATGCCCAACAAGAGATGGGGGGAAAAGGAAAGTAGAAAGCCCTTAGAATGACCAACTTGCCTTCCCGCCCCCTTCTTGCATCTGTTCTTCTCAGCAATCCTACCAATTTCTGTGGTAATAAACAAGGTTGTCTCATTACTTCATTGACACATCTCATGCAAGGTCTGATATTCTGGAACCATGGCCAAGAGAAAATTTACTTTCCTCTGACTGTATCTGATCTCAATTCTTTCTCTCTCTCTCCCTTTCCTTTCTTAGAGTATCTAGCACAGGAAAACCAGTCAAGTAAGTGGAAAACATATTTGGGAGGAAAACGTGAGGAGATAAAGAACTTGTGTCCTTCTTAAGGGTGGGAACGGACCAAGCCTTTTCCATCTCAGTAGGGAACGGTTACAAGCTTATAAATATCAATACTTGAAAATTAACAGGAATTATTAGTCCTAGAAAGCAGCTGTGACTATGGATCTTTCTATGCTGTCCAAAGTCACCTAGAAATAACAATCAAAATATATGCTACATTTAAGGGGATCAGGTAAGGCAATTAGGAGATAATGATTTTAGTTTAGTTTGAAATCCTGAGAAACTTTTCCAGGATACTGTGAACCCTGACTTGAAGAATATATAAAGCATCCAAAAAACTGATTACTTCTAAAGTTTCAAGCACCAATTATGGAAGTTTCAAGTCTGCCCAACAAACCCAGAGAGAGCTTTTTCTAGTGTAGCTGCTTATACACACACATAATTGGAGGCTGAAAAATTTGTTCTGTAACTGAGGAAGTTAAAGCATTGAGATGTTCCTCTCTAGATTCAAGCTCATGGATTTTTTTAAGGATTTTATTTGAGAGAGAGAGCAAGCGAGTGAGCATGGGGAAGGAGGGGGCAAAGGGACAAGCTGACTCCCCACTGAGCGCAGAGCCTGATGCGGGGCTCGATCCCAGGACCCTGAGATCATGACCTGAGCCGAAGGCAGGTGCTGAACAGACTGAGCCACCCAGGAGCCCCTCAAACTCATGGATTAATATATTATTTCCATATTTTTATTCACCATTTACACTCACACTCTGTGTATGTGTGTGTGTGTGTGTGTGAGAGAGAGAGAGTACTGTTAAGCACAGAGGTCAGGCTGTTCATATTTAATGACTCTATGGTGTATGTTTATCATTTGAACACATCGCATCTGTTTCATTGAGTCTGCTGTTTGTAGATAGTTCAGGGCACCCAACCTCCCAATTAGATCATTTGATCAAAGTCTTCTGCACCCCAAACCCTCACAAAATAGACCTCTATGATGAAATAACAGAAAGATCCATGTTAGTCCAGTCAGTGACAAAGCACTGGTCTTTAGGGTCCAAAGATCTCTATAACCAGCAAGAGCAGATGGGGGTAAAGGATAGAATAGGAGAACTGATATTGTCTGAGCCCAACTTTTCTGAGTCCCTCCTTTCCAGATTGCTGAAGCCCCCTTTCCTTACGTGTAGATTAAATCTACTTGTGCAAGACCAAACATAAAAAAACCCAGGAAGGAGGAAAAATTTTAGTAACGCATGTGGGGAAGACGAGGATCATTTACTGAAACTCTATGACCTCCCAAAGGAGTAGGCGAAATACCCTGGTGACAGTAACCCATGAACACCCTGGCTTGCAGGGACAGGGAGATTAGCCAGAATGCTATCTAAGAGGCAGCTGGCTCCCCAGCCCCTCCGCCAAACTTCCACCACTTTCCTGTGAGGGTCACAGAATCCTCTGGAATCAGCAAATCTTCCTCCTCTTCTCTGTCCCTACAAGGGCAGAAACCGCTGGGAGGAGGGGAGGAGGTTGTAAATCTCTGAGCTAATTCTTTGTATCCAGATAGGATCAGTTTCCCAATCGGATCCTTCTCTGTAAGAAGCCAGGATTTTTTTTTTTTAATGGAAGGTCAACATTGAGGAAAAGCTAGCAAAATCATTCCCTTGCAATCTCAGGCCGACCTGAGGCAGACAGGTTAAGGCAGGGTCAAATGCAAGAGGCCCATGATAAGCCTATTCAGGCCCAAAGCAGGTTACTCTGGAAATGCCTAGGGCAGATGTGGTGCTCGGTGCCCTGTACAGGATGGCCACAGTGGTGTGTCTGTCCAGACTGACCAGGCCGTCCCCAGCCCCAACTAGCCCAAGCTTCCCCGTTCCAGGGTGGAAGAATCTGTGGACATTAGGGACAATCTGTCCCTATTTCAAAATTCTTGGGTCCCTCTCCAGCCCGGATTTATGTCCCCAGAAAATTGGGGCAGTGGAGGACCAGACTCGGATCGTGATGAGACGGGACTGAACAGCCGGTCCTTGTGAGAGTTTAGAACTGACTGAACTCCCTTTGGAGTCACATTTACTCCTGGCTCTGTGCTGGGAGCATACTACTAAGACAGAAAGTCTTATTTTAAAAGAGTCTCATCACTTCCCCAACTTTGGCACCTTCCAGTCTTCATCTCCCCCCCACCCTCACAAACGCACCACCCGAAGATACTGCTGGGACGTCTCCAGGGCCCAAGGACAATGTGGCATTAATGGCGTTTGGCAGAAAATCCCACCCCACATTAAAGACTCTTCCAGTTCAACACAGTGAAGAAGAAAATGATAATGTAAGAGAAGGGGCAGCAGAACCAGAGCCTGCCCCTTCCCACACAAGAGGCACAGACGTCAGGGGCCCGCGGAAAGGGCGTCATCTCTTGCCAGAAGGCCACCAGCTGGCACCGCTCGGGAGCCGCATGATCACTTGCTTCTCCTCGGGACTGAAGTGCAAGATGGTCAGGATGGCCGTGAGCGTCTGCTGGCGGCCCAGCGCGTCAGGCAAGGTCAGGAAGCGGTAGATGATGTTCTTGAGGTACTCCAGGTTGGCTCCCTCCCGACTCTGGTCCCTGATGTTCTTCTCAATGTGGCTCTGCAGGGCTCCCACCTGCTCGCGGTGCCGCTCGCCCTCCTCCAGCAGCCGGTCCTGCAGCTGACGCACCTCCACCTCCAGCCGGCGCTTCTGCTTCCTCAGCGCGGCCGTCTCCACCTCCTTGCGGGCCAGCTGCTCGGCGTACAGGAAGAAGGTGGGCTCGCTGGCCGCGGCCAGCTGCAGCGCTTGCGTCAGGCCGTCGGAGGCAGACGGGTCGGCCGGGTCCCCGGGCCCCCCGCCGCCCACGGGGCTCCGGCGTCCCGGCAGCGCGGAGGACAAGGCCGCCGAGCGCAGCTGCTCCAGCTCCAAGTCCTTCTCGGCCAGCACGGCCAGGGCCCGGTCCCGCTGCCGGTGCAGCTCCTCTTCCAGTCTCAGTGTGCGGTCCCTGAAGTCCAGCTGGCTGCGCTCCAGCTCCTGCCGGTGGGCCTGCTGCAGCCGGGCCAGCTCCTGCTTCCGCTCCTCGGCCTCCTGCCGCTGCTGGCGCTCGAGCTCCTCGCAGGACAGCCGCAGGGAGATATACTTCTCCTTCAGTTCCGCGAGCTGCTCCTGGGCCTCCTCCAGCTCCTTGGCCAGATTCCCGTCTTTGGTGTTCTTGCTCTTGAGGACCACCTGGGCCCTCATCTTGTACCTCTCGAACTCCTCCTTCAGCTGTTTCAGCTCCTGCTGGTAGTAGAGCGCAGAGGCCTTCTCCCCGTCGGCGGCCTCCGAGCTGGCCATTATCTCCAGGTCACAGAGCTTCTCCACGTCCAGGGTCACCTGGCTCTTCCTGGCTGCCACCTGCAGCAGCCTCTTCAGCTTCTCCATCTTATCCTTCAGGACGTTGACATCCAGACTGGACTCCTCTCCATGGCTGTCTAGGGGGGACCGGCTGGAGGCGGCCAGAGCCAGCGTCTTGTTCTCCAGGTCCAGCTGCAGGATGCGCTCCTTCAGCTTCTGGATGGCCAGCTGGTCCTTCTGCTTGGCTTTCTCATAGGTGCCCAGCAGCTCGGACACCTCAGATATCTGATTCTCCAGGGCCGCCACCCTCTGCTCTTCCACCTGAGATTGCTGGCGTAGTTGATCTTCTGCCAGGGCTGTCTGTAAAACAAGGGAACAGATGGATATGCATCCAGAAAAGCCACGAGGGCCCACGGCAAACTGAGAGAGCAAGAGAGGGGAGCAAATGGGTCACAGGATTGGGATGGCCTGGTGAGAAGGGGAACTGGGGATTTTTCTGTTGCTTTGGAAACTAACGAAAGTTCCCGTAACCTGTTTGGGTTCTGCTCCCAGAGATACATTACACCAAATATTAAGAACCGCTGTGGATCTGCTGCTGTCCTGCTTTAGTGCCTCCACCTTCTCCTGTCGCACACAAGGCTCACACGTGAAGTGTGTTATCTTTGTTTATCATCTGTTTCCCCAAATCCTACTAAGAAATCATAGGACTTTCTTTTCCTCTCCCAATATTCCCGGAGGTTCAAAACTCGCTGGATCCCTCTCCACACTGAAAGGAGCACTGTAAAATAGCACAGCTTTCCAGAACAGGCAAATTGACTAGAAGCATTACAAGAGGTTCCTTCTGAGAAGATTCCTTTGGTACCGCCCCGCCCCAACCCCCAGCCCCCCACCTATAGGCATATACCGCCCCCATGTAATGCATATGCCCATAGGCAGACACACTCCTTCACTGCACAGCTGCCACTATACTGGTTCACGGAGCACAGCCCGTAAGATGCCAAGGCCCAGAAGTTCGGAGAGGTCTGGCTCCGAACCAGCCCATACTGAGGAAGTTCACATCCTGTTGGAAGCACATTCTGTGGATACTGTCAACACAGCGCAACCTTCTGAATAACATCAAAAATTGACAGTGGTGCCACTTAGCTCTAATTACCCAAAGAGACAAAACCCTAATATTTCCCACTTTAGGCTAAGTTACTAACGTTTGAAGGAGATGACAATAATTACCTTCCTCATTTCCTGCTGCAACTGAGCCTGGAAATGGCTCTTAAGGCAGGCAGCCTCTTCCTGAAGCTCCTGCAGCCGAGGGTCGGGCCGATTTTTCTCATCTCGAAGAGCCTGCAGCTCACCTTTCAAGTCCTCCACCTCACGGGTCAGCTGCTTGGTCTGCAGCTCAAACCCTTCCATCTGACCAGCTGCATATGCCCGCCCGGCCAGGGCTTCTCGGGTCTCTTCTAGCCGAAGCTCCAAGTCCTGGCGCTGGGTCCTCTCCTCCTGCAGCAGTTTCTGGAGTTCACGAAGCATCAAGGCATGGTCACTCTGCTCTTGAGCCCGATCATGCTGTTGGGTGATAAGTCGGGCTTTGGTTTCTGCTATCTGCTCCTGCAGCCCCTTCAATTCTCCCTCCAGACGGCCCCTTTCCTCCTCTGCCTTTTTACTGGTATCCTCTAAGTCCTGTTTCATCTTCTTCTTGTCAGCCAGGTAAGAAGCTTCCATGCGAGACTTCTCCTGGGTGACTGTAGCCAAAGCGCTGGTCAAAGTAGCCAACTGAGTCTTCAGCTGGTGCAGTCGTTTGTCCACTTCCCCACCCCCAGATGGTCCATCCCCACTGCTACTGCTAACGCCACTCTCCGACCCGCTAGCTTCTTCGGACTTTGGAGGTGGTGGTCCTCGAGCCAGCCTGTCATCCTCTACCCCAAACTCACCCTTGGTACTGGTGAGACTGGCCGCAGTATCCAAGCTGGTGGCGGTCCCAGTGCTATCCTCGCTGTGAGTGGAGCATCGGTCATCCACAGAGTCAGGAAAAGAGAGGCCTGGAGGCTGGACACCCGAGAGCCCCACATCCGCCTCGTGGGATACCGACAGCACCTTAATGCTGGCCTCTAGAGCCTCCTTCTCTTTCAGGAGACTTTTATAGGCGCGGACTACATCCTTAAGACGCGCCTGGTACTGGAGGAGCTGCTTCTTCTGCGTCTCAATGGTCTCCAGCAGGTCCTTCTTGCTCGGTCCGCCCCCGAAATTCATGCCAAACTTCTCCATGTTCAGAACGGGTTGCTCGACGTCAGCCAGAAGAGGGTCGCGAAGACCTTGGTGGGGGCAGTAAACGACAGGGAGAGAACTGTCCCCGAAGCCGCACCTCCCAGCTGTCCGAGACCGGATGTCGGACGCGCGGCAGCCTAGCAAAAGCGCCCGCCCTGTCCCAGGCACCGAGGGCGGGGGTGGGTCCTATCTTAGAGGCGGGGCGACGTCGGCACGGGAGTAGCACACCGCCAGGGTTGGCCTGTACTGTCCCAGAAGCTGCTCCGCGCTCCGCGCTTGCCTGGGCCACAGCAGTCCCGGCCGGCCCGCAGCCCACGGTCGGCCAAGGGTTTAAACCGAGCGTAACCCCATCACGACTTCCTAACCACAGCTGCCAGAAAACGGCATTTCCGGGTCTACTGGAAGTGACGACAGCGGGACGCAACAGGCTCCGCCCCGAGTGGGCGCGAGGTGGGCGGGGCTACTTCGGCCGGTGGGTGGGAGGGGGCCTGTTCCGGACGAAGCAGGGCTGCGAGCGCCCAGCAAGCAAAGTCGGGGACTCAGGAGTGGTAATCTTTTGGTGGGGGCGCCTGAGCTTACCCTCGGGCTACGATGAACGGGAGACAGTGGGCAACGTCGCACTGAGTCCTTCTCAAACAGCCGGATGAGCGACCCTTCCCCACATTTGGGGCTCAGTATCTCTGTCCCTAAAGATCAACGAGACCCCCATTTAGACCACGAAAACTGCAACCCTTGATAGGACAGTTTCGGCACATATTAGGTGTATAGCATAATAATTATTAGCACCCTTCCTGAGTTCTGCTGAGTTGGTTCAACAAATATATGTAGAGGGCACCCTATAGCCATGACCTCCATCCAATGTGCCAACTGTATTCCAGGACCTTCACAAGAGTTTTGATATTTAGCCCTTGCAGTTATTCTGCTCAGTGGGTGGAAACATGAGAGGTTAAATAACATGACCAAGGTCACACAGGAATCCTATCTGTATCTGTCCAACTTTCAACATACCAAGTGCTGCTCCAGGTGATCACCATGAAGAGACAAAGTCCTGCCCTCAAGGAGCTTCTATCTAGTGAGAAACCAGAGATACAAACACAATTCCTGCTCTCAAATAGTATGTCTGGGTATATTCAAAGTGATATGGGAGTTAAGAGGAGGGCGGCCTGTCTAGGGGAGGCAGAGAAGATTCTCAGAGAAAATACCTGGGGATCTGAAGCATGAGTGGCAATTGTCCACCTCACTAAAGATTAGGGAGATTAGCATTCCAGGCAGAGGGAAAAGATTGCTAGGACTCCAAGGGCAGCAGAGAGCCTGGCTCACCCGGAAGTGATTGAGAATCACTTCATGGCTGTAGCTTAGGCTATGTGAAGGAGGTTGGCAACAGATGGGGCGGGCACAATAGGTGGAGACACAAATTAAGGCATTTAGACTTTATCTTGGGGGCTAAGAAGCCACTAAAACATTTTAATCTTGAGTGGCATTATCCAGACTTGTAGGACAGGTTGAAGATACCAAGGGGCAGGAGACTGGTAAAGAGGCCATTTCTGTCCTGAGGAAGAGATGGTAGTGAAATAGGGCAAGGAAAACGGGGATGGAAAGGAAGAGGCTAATTAAAAGAGCTAAAGATGTGGACCTGACCGGACTCCATCACCACTAGTTCTATTATTGTACTGAGACTCTTAAATGCACTCTTCAGCCTTGTGAAAAGCCTTCTTAAAAATGCAAGTCTATGGCTGAAGTTTAAGTAAAGGAAAGTCGTGGACCCACTCATATCTGGTGCCCAAAGCCTGTTCTCTTTACAGACTTTTCAGGTCAGGATGGGGCGGACCCTGGAGGTCTGTTCAGATCCAGTTAATTTCTTAGTGGCCCAGATAAAATCCAGCTGCACTATACAAAACATTCAGATATATTGTTTCATCATTTTAACCTTCACCATTATCTCATGAGATAGAGCCGATATTAGTTTCCTTTTGTAGAAAATAACAGGTTGTGAGGATCGGTGAAGCTAAGCCCTCAAAAAAAGGGATTTGAACTGAGACCTGGAACAATGGTACAGAGTGGGCATTTAATATTTGTTGAATGAGTGAATGAATGAAGGTTCTCAGATTCTCAGCTCACCTCACCATGTCCCGTCCATAAGCAATGGATCCTAGAAGCCTACTGGCACTCCGGTTTCAAATCACTTGCCCGTGCTCCACTGAGCAGCCTATTTGGTTCATCGAAACCAAATACTATATTTGTTAAGCATTTATTAGGTGCCTGGCACTGACCCAGTCTCTGTCGTAGAAGAAATTGAAATTAATTCCTGTCTTGCTATTTCCCCTCGTTGCTGAGTGAGGAAAGCACTTTGAATCTAGGGCCACAAGAGTTTCATAAATTCCTGGATAGGTGGGCATTAAAAATCCGGGTTCCGAGGTCTGTGGCAAAGTGAAGACGCTTTAGAAAAGCCGCCTGGGTCAGCTGAAGGACATTGTGTCCTGGGCCATGGAAGTAAAGGCGTTGTTCTCCTGAATGCAGGAAGAGGTTCTGCTGATTGCGAAACGAGAAGGCCCCTAGTGCTTGGGCACCTTCTTTTTCCATCTCCCGCGCGCTCTTCTCGAGATTCCACGGTCACTTGAACAACCTGCAACGCTCAAAGCCCCTCTCTGGGCGCTGAGGGCGCCAAAGAGAGGACTAAGACATGAGCACAGAGCTTGCTCCCCTAGGAGGGTGGTGCACACAGTGGATGATGCCAGTTCGCAAGACCTAAACCGGAGCTCAGGGTGAGCTAGACGCGACAAACCAAAGCCCAGGGGCCGGCCACTTAAGCTGGGGGCCGGGGGCCGTGGTGGAGCATTGTATACTTTCCTCGGCCCCGCTCGGGCTTCCGGTGAAGCAGCCACAGACCTGCCACCGCTCTAGAAACGAGGAGACACCCAGACCCTTTCCCTCTTTAAAGCCGGCGCGGGACGCGCGAGGCTGCGGAGACTCGCGAAGCTTCAGTTTTTGCCGGAGCAGGGGCCTGGGGGCGGGGAAGGGGCGGGGCGGGGCCCGGCCGGGGGCGGACCCGCGATGACGTAGGGCGGGCCGGGACGCGCGGAGGCGGCGGCGGAGCCTCCTCCTTCTGCTGCTGCGCCCCATCCCCCAGCGGCCGGCCGGTTCCAGCCCGCACCCCGCGTCCGCGCCCGCACCCCCTCCCCCGGGCCCCGCCATGGGCCTCACCGTGTCCGCGCTCTTTTCGCGGATCTTCGGGAAGAAGCAGATGCGGATCCTCATGGGTGAGGCACATCAAACGCGCGGCCCGGACCGGAGCGTCGGCCCCCGCGCAGCCCTCCCGCCCCCGCGTCCCTCCGAGCCCAGCTCAGCCGGGTCTCTGACCCTGAGTCACCCACCTCCTAACCCCCGGAGTCACTGCTCTCGGGCGGGTCGCGGTCTGCAGCGCCGACCCCGGGGCCTGAGCCCGGGAGCTCCGGGCCTGGGTGGGGTGAAGCTCCCTCCGCTCCAGCCCGGCTGGTAAGAAGGGAGGAGGATTCCGCCCTTGGAGACGACTTTTAAAAGGAGTGCGGCCCTCATCCTATGTCCCTTACCCCCTAGCCCTCTCCCGTCTCTCGCCCGCTTTGGGGCACGAGTTGGTGCTCACCACCCAGTCTGCTCTTAAGGCCTCGAAGGTAGAGAACAGCGCGCACCTGCAGGCGCTTGGGCTCTCCGCCCCCGTCTCCATCAGCTGTCCTGGCCTCTCCCCTTCCCTGGTCTCTAGAGGGCTCCCTCGCTCCCGTCTCCATCCCTGTGCCCCTCTCCTTGCAGTTGGCTTGGATGCAGCTGGCAAGACCACAATCCTGTACAAACTGAAGTTGGGGGAGATTGTCACCACCATCCCCACCATAGGTGAGTTCTGAGGCGAGGCCGGGAGGGGCGGGCGGCTGGCGGCAGGCCTTCCCAGGGTTCGCTACCCATTCTGCCTGAGCCCTTATCTCTGTGCAGGGAGCTGACCCTGACACCAGACACTGCTACCTGAGAAGTGGGTCACAGTTTCCCTTTAGTTGCTGGATGGTGCCGAGGCAGGGTGAATGTGACCCAGCCCCGCCTGGTCTGTGGACTGCCTATCCTCCTGGGTTCTCTTCCCATGGGACTTGATCAGTGCTTCTGATTTTATGTCCCTGATGAATCCACCTAGATTTAGAGAGTTCCTTTCTTTTAGGACTTTGCTCTCATATTTTTTTTTTTTCCAATTATCTCCAGGCTTCAATGTGGAAACAGTGGAATACAAGAACATTTGTTTCACAGTCTGGGACGTGGGAGGCCAGGACAAGATTAGGCCTCTGTGGCGGCACTACTTCCAGAACACTCAGGTGGGGTGGGGCTCCCCAACCCCAGGAGAAAACGTGTTAGGGCTACAGAAACTGAGATGTGGGCCTAGACGGGGCCCGCAAGCCAGGAAAAAACCTTTCTCTCCTATCTATCCCCATTTGTAGGCTTACCTCTACTCATCCTTCAGAAAAGGCTTTAGTCTTCGGAGACTTAGCCGCCTTAGCTTCTCCTGAGAAGCAGGGCTCTGGGGCCATGCTGCCTCATCCATCCATCCATCCATCCATCCATCCATCCATCCATCGCTTCTTCTCGCAACGTGGAGCTTGAACTCATGACCCTGAGATCAAGAGTTGCATGCTCTACCGACTGAGCCAGCCAGGGACACTCATGCTGCCTCATTTAGCTCTCATCTCGTCTCTCCCTGTTCCCCTTGCACTTCTGACTACACTGCTTGCCTGAGGCAGAGGCTGTATCCTTTGTAGGGTGTCTCTGGTTGGTGCCAGCATGTCTGCAGAGCCTTAGTGAAAATTTATTAGATGAGAAGGTTTAGACACAAAGATGGGAAAAAGAGAAAAAGCCAGACTAGGTTATGTCCCAGGTGGGAGTGATCGCTTGTCCTTTCTTCCTTCCCGCCCAGGGCCTCATCTTCGTAGTGGACAGTAATGACCGAGAGCGGGTCCAGGAATCTGCTGATGAACTCCAGAAGATGGTGAGCACCCAGAGTCCCGGGAACTGAGCCCTTGTTTGGAGACAGATCTCTGAGATCTCTGTGCTAGGGTGAAAGTCAGGAGATGTCTCACAGGCCTTGAAGGTGTTTCTCTTTGTGGACACAGTCACAAGACATATCTCACTCTGTTTTGAATTGGAGTCAGGTAAAAAAGCATAGGACTGACTTTATCCTTGAATGCTCACGTCTTCACATCTGAGGAGTTGGTGGGGAAAGGGGAATTATATGTGGTGGAGAGAAATGTCGTCTTACGTTCTTGTTTTTCCATCTGGAAATTTTGACATTTTGACTAGGGCAAGTCATTAGAAAAAGGCTCTTTCTGGAGTTAAGGCCAGATGGCGTCAAGCTGATTTATGGCTCTCTGTCTTGTGTTTAGCAGTAGACTACGCAATATTACATGTTTCCCACAAATACGCTAGACGGTAGAAAGGGGGGCTTCCCCTACACAGCAGGGAAGGGGAGGCCTGAAGACTCCACTGGGACTCCAGCCTCCATCGCCTTCACCTCTCTCAGCTGCAGGAGGACGAGCTGCGGGATGCGGTGCTGCTGGTGTTTGCCAACAAGCAGGACATGCCCAACGCCATGCCCGTGAGCGAGCTGACCGACAAGCTGGGGTTGCAGCACCTGCGCAGCCGCACGGTGAGGGTCCTGCCTCTCCCAAGGGAGCCACGGGGGGGGTGATCCCCCTTTCTTCCCTGCTACTGATGTTTTTTTCCTTCTCCCCACAGTGGTACGTCCAGGCCACCTGTGCCACCCAAGGCACCGGCCTGTATGATGGGCTCGACTGGCTGTCCCATGAGCTGTCAAAGCGCTAACCACCCAGGGGCCGGCCCCTGCTGCCCGGAAGCTCCCGCGTGCATCCCGGGATGGCCAGATTCCCGGACTCCTCAGGCAGTGCCCTTCCCTCCCACTCCTCTCCCACAGACACAGGCCTCTGCTCCTGCCTGCATGTTCTCTCTGTCGTTGGAGCCTGGAGCCTCACTCTCCGGGCACGGAGGGGTCCGCTCTCCTGCCTGCTGGGACCTGTGGAAGGGACTTCCAGGGCTAAGGCCCCTTCTTCCAGAGGAGGAGCAGGGATCTGGGTTTACTTTTGTTTTTTCCATTGCGGGTGTACCCTTGGGGCCAGGTAGGGAGGGAAGGTGAGGGCTCCGGGTGGTGCTAGGACGTGGTACTGGATATTGAGTAATAAATTTGCTGTGGTTTGTACATGGTGTCGTCTGTAGCCTGGAAGTGGGGGGGCTAGGTTGTTGGGTACAAAGGGACAATACGATATGGGCGAAGCTCGAAGCAGCTAAGGCTGCAGAGCCAGCCCCCGTCCCACGGCGTGTGCTCACACCCCGCTGCCTTCATCTCGCTCAACTTCTCCCTCCTTATTCTTGAGGCTGGATGTACTTCAGAGGTTCCAGTGGAGGAAGTAACATTTCCTCCCCAATTCCAGGGGGCCTTTGCTGAGGGTGACAGGCTCTACCTTCATGATTCTGTAAATCCCATATGTCCCACGCCTCTCCATCTCCTAGCAGTGGTTCTTAATGATTACCATGAACATTAAAATTGGGGGGGGGGGTATTTATTAAAAATAGGGTCCTGAGGTGCACTTGAGAAAATATGATTCATTAAGACTGTTCTGAAGCCCAAAAATATGCATCTTAGAAATAATGCAGATGATTCTGTCCCTGGTAGTCTATTAGCCGTACTCTGTAAAACATCGGTAGGGCCCTTTTAATCCCTGGGGATTAGAGTTCCTCACTGTGCACTGAAACTCTTTCTACCTGGGAAGACACCCCTGCCCTGTACTACCCCACCCGCACCGTGGGGACTAGGAAAATGCGTGTATGGAACCAGGACTGTGGGCTGTTCTCCAGGTGTGGTTCACTCTGCCCATTCTTTGAATCCCAGCAAAGCTTAAAACCTACCCTCACCACCGTTATTTCTTCTTGCCTTTCTCCTTTCACATTGTCAATTTCTCCAGGTTCTGGACTGATTTTCTCCAGGAGCTCTATAGGAAATGAGTCCCAGAGGCTGTTGGCCAACAGGGACCCTTTGAGGGGGAGGTCTGGGATCCTTAGGGGCAGCCCAGCAGCAGTGCGGCTGGGGATTGTGAGGAAGATGCCCCGTGCTCTCCCCGTCTAGAACATTTTCCTTCCCCTTCTCTTAGCCTTTCCTGATGAATATGAGTAATTTGATCCCTGCTGATTATCTGTCTAGGGTTTCCTCACTTCTTGAAAAGCACCTTCTGAGACATTTTGGCCTCATTCTCTCAAGGGCTGTAAAAGTTCATAGATTTTTCCCGGATACCTTAAACTTTAAAAACACTTGAGTCCCAAGGGAGCCAAGCAGACCCCACTTTGTGGGGAGAAAAGGGGTTGTTATCCTGTGATTAAAATGAGAAACAAGTGAAGAAGGGAAGGCACTTGCCTGTAGTTACAGGTGATCGCTGGCACAGGCCGAAATTCCGATCCCTGTCTTAGCTCAGCCACGTCGGTGCCGGGAGTTGTGCGGGGGGGAGCTGAATGCCAGACGCCCTAGACCCACTTCCTCTGGGCTGTGGATTGACGTGGCTGGGCCAGTGCCCTTTCCCCACCATGGATGAGAGGCAGCCCTCACAGTCACAATGCTCCCGGGTCACAGAGGCGCTGGGCCCTGGGCCAGCCTCTGCCTGAGAAATTCCCTCTGGGACCGTCTTCTGGTGGGTGCTACAGGCCTGATTCCAGGCCCTATGGCCTGTGGAACCACACCACTGGGGGGCAGGCTGGGCCGGACGGAGTCATCACCGTGGCGCCGGCCCCATGGAGGAGGTGGAGTGGACGCGGAGACCCAAGCCCGAGGAGCTGAGGGTTGGGCTTATCAGCTGGGCGGGATCCTACCTCACGTTTGAGGCGTATAAGAACACGGTCACTGCTACTGCAAAGGGTTTGGGCCGGAGACAGGTAACCAAGCAAACCTGCACTGGAGTCCTCTTTACCAGTGGCCAGGCTCTCGCCCGCATGTGTATGTGTGTGTGTGTGTGTGTGTGTCTGCGGTACACTCTCAATCATTTTCCTAGCCTCTGCCATTGCCGGCCAAGACCCTCCTACCCCAGGCTTTTGCTCACAGGTCCCCATTGCTCCCTCTCCCCCTCTCTAAACCTGTCGAGAGCCAAAGCCTCAGCCTTTGTTGCCTTGCCTTCTCTGGCTGCTTTCTTCCCTCCACCCCAACACCCCGGGTGTTGGTCGTGTCATCACAAAGAGGAGAGGTGAAGAGCCCAGGCTGGAAGGCAGGATGGTGGGCGTCCAGGGGAGGGACCGCAGGGCCCGTGATTCTGTTCAGCTGCGGTTTGGGAATGGGGACCTCTACAAGCCCTCTGCGAGAGGGCAACCCTGCAAGGCTACCCCAGAGCGAGGCGGTAGCAAGGCTCTCTTTTAGAGCAGGGTTGATCCCAGCTGAATTAGATGATTGCATCTCAGCCGTATGTGTTCCCATCCTTATCCCTGGAGCCTGGGCCTGCCTGTAAGAGGTCTTGATTTTCTCCTGCCATGCTGGGGAGGTGGGCTTTGGGGAGGGGAGTGTTAGCTAGTGCGCTGTCCAAGGGCAACAGTGAGGAAGAGAAAAGTAAAACTTAAACCAAAGCACTTCTTAGAAAATTAGTCATTGAAGGAAGCCACCAAGTAAGAGAGAGCTGGAAGAGGTAGGCATGTAGAGCTTCTCTTGGGGGGCGCCTGGGTGGCACAGCGGTTAAGCGTCTGCCTTCAGCTCAGGGCGTGATCCCGGCGTTCTGGGATCGAGCCCCACATCAGGCTCCTCCGCTATGAGCCTGCTTCTTCCTCTCCCACTCCCCCTGCTGTGTTCCCTCTCCGCTGGCTGTCTCTTTCTCTTGGGATCTTGCGAAGCGCTCTGGTTCCAGTAGTAGAGGTCTCCAGAAATCCTTTGATCAGTGTTGGATGAGAGGGTGGGAGAGTTGACAGTTGCTGTGGAGGCTGATGTGGAGGGGAAGGTGGTTGGTCCCCATGAAGGTTCTCGGGTGATGCCAGGGGTGATGGTGGTGGGATTCCCTGGCGTAGTCATTTGGCATTGCTGACTGCCTTCCTCTCCCTCCCAACGCCTGCAGACCTGGGAGATCTTGGTGAGCAACGAGCACGATGCACAGGCCGTGGTACGACTAAGGGGCTTGCAGGGCCTCTACCTCCTGTGCGAGGCAGATGGCAGTCTGTGCTACGGCCGGCCAAGGACCAGCCACCACGGCTGCTTCCTCCTGCGTTTCCACCGCAACGGCAAGTGGACCCTCCAATGCATTATTAGTGGTCGTTATCTGGAGTCTGACGGTGAAGATGTGTTCTGCAACTCCAGGGTCCTCTCGGCTTACCACATGTGGACCCCCCGGCCAGCCCTGCACGTCCACGTGATCCTCTACAGCCCTGTCAACCACTGCTACGCTCGGGCTGACCCCACCGTGGGCCGCGTCTGGGTGGATGCGCCAGTTCCCTGCCTGGAGGAATGTGGCTTCCTGTTGCATTTCCAAGATGGCTGCTACCACCTGGAGACCTCAGCACACTTCTTCTTGTCCCACGTAGACCGGCTGGTCCCCCAACCCTCCACACAGACAGCTTTTCACATGCAGGTGCGGCCTGGAGGGCTCGTGGCACTGAGCGATGGAGAAGGAGGCATGCTGTACCCACAGGGCGCACGCCTGCTCCTGGGCCTGGGCTCCAATCCCCACAGGGGTGAGGAGTGGTTCGTCCTACAGCGCTGTCCCACCTGGATCACCCTCAGGTCAAAGACTCGGAAGTTCCTCTCCATCGTCTATGGCAAGTGCTGGGTCCAAGACAGCTATGGAGGGAGGGAGAGCTGGCTGCTGAGAAGAGAAAAGTGTGTTGGAGTTCAGCAAAGATTTTTGAACCTGCTGATAAGGAAGATCCTGGGGTCCCAACAGGATCTCTTAGACCACGGAGCAGGGTGATAAGGCAGGGGCATGGGCTTTATGGGAAGGAGCTTGGGTCTTCTCCAGGCTCCTGTGGTCCGCAGAGAGGGGTCAAGGCTGAGAAGGGAAAACAGAAGGCACCGAGACATAAAGTGTGGAGGAGGGGCTGAGACTGAGGGTGAGGCCAGACTCTGGCTCCTTCTGACATGTTCTTTCTCTGCAGATGTTGAGGTTTGTGCTGCCTCTGAGCACATAACTCCAATGTCCTTGTTCCAGTTTGAATGTGATGATGAGAGCTCCGCCTTGCAGCTTCGTGCAGCCAATGGCTGCTACCTAGCCCAGGTGAGACCTTGGCCTTCTGAGCAAGAGAACCCTTGATCTCTGAGCTCTCCCATTCTAGGCGTACTTTCTCCTTCTTCAAGGCAGGTGACCAGATGCTGAGGTGAACTGTGGAGGCCCTTGTCAATTTTCAACCAATGGGCCCAATTTCATCCAATGGGTTCTCTTTAAAAAAAAAGAAAAAGCAACTTTATTTAGGCACAATTTATATACAATAAAGTGCACTCATTTAAATGTACAATTCAATAAGTTTTGACAAATGTGTATGCCTATGCATGCCGCAGTCACAAGTTAGAGAGTATTTCCATCACCACGGAAATTCCCTCTTGCCCCTTGGTAGTCAGTTCCCCTTCCCCCTTGGCCTCCCCTCTCCCACTGTTACTACTCTGTCACTAGAGATCAGAGTTGCCTACTCTAGAATTTCATATAAATGGGCTCACACCGTAGGACAGTATGCATTCTTCCTTTCATCAGCATAATGTTTTTGAGATTCATTCATGATCCGTGTATCAGTAGTTTGTCCCTTTTATTGCTGAGCAGTGTTCCATACTACTAGTCATCAACACAAACCTAATTTGTTTATCCATTTGCTTGTTGATGAACACTTGAGTCGTTTCTGGTGTGGGCTATTGTGAATAAAATTGTGCGTGTCTCAGCCGGTTAAGCATCTGCCTTCGGCTCAGTTCATGATCCCAGGATATTGGGATCGAGCCCCATGTCGGGCTCCCTGCTCAGCAAGGAGCCTGCTTTTCCGTCTCCCCCCTGCTTGTGCTCTCTCTTGATCTCTCTCTCAAATGAATCAATAAAATCTTTAAAAAAAATAAAGTTGCTAGGAATGTTTGTGTACAAGTTTTTTTGTGGGGCTATATTTTCAGTTATCTTAGGCAAATACGTAGGGGTAGAAATGCTGGGTCCCGTGATAAATGTGTGTTTATATGTATTTTAAAGATTTTATTTATTTATTTGAGAGTGAGCAAGCTAGAGAAAGAGGGAGAGAGAGAGAGCGCACAAGCAGTGGGGGAAAGGCAGAGGCAGAAGGAGAAACAGGCTCCCTGCTGAGCAGGGAGCCCGATGCAGGACTTGATCCCAGGATCCTGGGATCATGACCTGAGCTGAAGGCAGACGCTTAACCGACAGAGCCACCCAGGTGCCCCATGTTTACATTTTTAAGAAAATGTTAAATAGTTTTCTAAAGTGAGTGTACTATTTTACATTCTTGCCAGTCATGTATGGGAGTTCTAATTGCTCCACGACCTCATCAGCACTTGGTATTGTCTGTCTTTTTAATTTTAGCCACTCTAACAGATGTGCAGTGGCATCTTACTGTGGCTTTAATTTGCATCTCCCTTATAATTAATCATGTTGAGTATCTTTTCATGTGCTTATTGGCCATTTGTATATCTTCTCTGAGAGGTGTCTGTTCAAATCTTTTGCCCATTTGTCATTGGGTTATCTTATTATCAAGTTGTAAGAGTTCTTTCTATGTTCTAAAGTCAAGTTCTTTGCCAAATATATGTATTGTAGGTGTTTCCTCCCGATCTGTGGCTTGCCTTTTCATTTGCTTAATAGTGTCTTTTGAGCAGCAAGTTGTTTATTTTGATGAAGTCCAATTTCTCCATTCTATAAATGATTAGTGACTTTTTGGTTCCAATAAATCATTGCCTGCCCCAGTGTTACAAAGAATTTGTCCTATGTTTTCCTGTAGATGTTTTATGGTTTTGCTTTCATTTTTATCTCTGTCATCCATTCTGAAATGATTTTGGAGTCTGGGCTGAGGTTTATTTCTCTCCATGTAGTTATCCAGGTCCTTTTTGGATGATGAACTCTGGGATATAGCAAAGACTGGGGAAGTGGGAGACTGAGGCCACAGTATGTTTTCCAAAAAGGATGTGAAAACGGGGCGCCTGGATGGCTCAGTCAGTTAAACGTCTGCCTTTGGTTCAGGTCATGATCTCAGGGTCCTGGGATTTCAGGGAGCCTACTTCTTCCTCTCCCACTACCCTTTGCTTGTGTGCGCGCGCTCTCTCTCTCTCTGTCAAATAAATAAATAAAATCTTAAAAAAAAAAAAGGATGTGAAAGCATAAATCACGCCCTGGGAGAATGAAGACAGCTAGTGGTTGGGATGGGGGAAAGGATCTAGGAATAAAAATGACGGGAAGAAAGCTGAGATTGTGTCCTTGTTTCTCTTCTCTGCTCCCTGTAATCTCTCCAGAGGCGCCACAGGACAGTGGTGGCTAACGGGCACCCGATGGAGGCTGACACCTTCTTCCACGTGCACTGGAACTGCGGCAAGATCATCCTGCAGTCTCCCAACGGACGCTTCTTGGGCATCGTAGACAACGGCCTGCTGATGGCCAATGCCACCATTCCAGGTGAGGAGAGCGGGCCTCCTGCCAGGTTATTCCAAGTCAGAGAAGCCTTCAGAGGGAGCTGCGATATAATAGAAAAAGCAGTGGAGTTGGGGTCAGAAGATTTGGGTCTGTGTATTTGCTGAATCACTGAGTTTTTCTCCTCACCTGGGCAAACACCTCTTTGAGCCGCAGTTTCATTGGCTCCGTTACCGTTGGCGGTGATATCCACCCTGCCTGCCTCGCAGGATCCTCGTGAAGATGAAATAGGTGGACACACCTCAAAGGAAGCAAGAATATTAAAACCTCCTGGGCTCCACACGGTACTAAGTGCTTTCGCAAACATTGCATAAGCACCCAGCCTAAGATCTGGCACATAGTAGGTGTTCAGTAATTGTTGAAATGTTGACAACACTGGCGTCCTTCTTCCTGCTTCTACCTGGGAAAGCATCTAAAAGCAGCTCATCCAGATCCCTCCCTTCTATTTCTTTCAGGCCCCAATGAGGAATTTGGGATTCGATTAGCTAACCGGCCCTTCCTCGTATTGAGAGGTCGTTACGGGTACGTGGGCACCTCGTCGGAACACGACCTCATGAAGTGCAACATGGATCAGCCCGACTGCATTCACCTGCTGCCCTGCCGCCAGGGCATCTACCACTTCCAGGGTGAGGCGCTCCTCTTCCCCAGCCCGGGGTTCGCGGGCTCGCCCTGCCTTAGCCCCACTCCGACTCAGGGCCTGCCTCTCAGAGCCTACTTACGAGAACGAGAAAAACGGAGTTTCTGTTTGTTTTCACACTTCAAGGCCCCCGGAATGGGTTGGCAGAACAAAAACCAGCCGTCTCGCGTTTCCGTAGAGGGACCTGCCAGCCCCGGCCGGTAGGGTGGCCAGGGAGGGAGGGCGCGCCTCCCCGCAGCCTCCTCAGGCTGGATGCCCTCATCCTTTACCCTTCCCTCCCCAGCACAGGGTGGATCCTTCTGGTCAATAACATCCTTCGGCACCTTTCGCCCCTGGGGGAAGTTTGCGCTCAACTTCTGCATAGAGCTTCACGGGAGCAACTTGCTCACGGTGCTGGCGCCCAACGGCTTCTACATGCGGTCCGACCGAAGCGGTACCCTGCTGGCAGACAGCGAAGAGATTACCAAAGAGTGTATTTGGGAGTTTTAGGTAAGATGACGTGGGTCCGGACCGGGAGGTGGAGGAGCAGGTGCTGAGGGGCAAGAAAAGAAGGGAAGTGGGTGAGAGTGAGACCAAAACACACCCGTGGACTGACTTCTGTCCCACAACCTGCTCAACTCCAGACATTTATTCCCCACCTGTGCCTTTCCTCTCAGGGCTTCTAAACCCAGACGTGCTGGAGAGGGGAGGGGACATCAGATCTAGGTTTCTGAGGGTTATGCCACTCTGACACGTGCGTGCAAGCAAGCTTGCAGGGGAGAGAATCAGGTGTCCTCATGTGTTCATCTCTCTTCGTTAAGATGCAGAGTTTTGCTGCATCTTCAGGAAAGACCGGCAACTTTGAGGGTATACTTTCTATCCCATGCACTTTCTATCCCTGCACCCCTGGATCCCTGGAGTACTGATGGCTCCCAAGTATTCATCTGCAGCTCTGACCCTTCTCCTGAGCTCTGCCCTCCTCTCTTTCCAACTTCCTGATTGACAACTGACTTGACTTTGTCCTGCCATCCCTTCAAAATCAGCCTCCTCACCCTCCCTTCCACGGATGATTCTTCCAGCCCTCCCCCATGGCCATCTAGGGCATTGCTGTCTCCCAAATGCTCTGGATCAAGACCTCAGCCCCATCTCTCCTTCCTCCCTTTCACTGCCTTTACCAAACCCTGAAAATTCTTAGGCGCTTCCTTAACAAAGCCTCTTGAGTGCTCGCTCCTTCTTAACTACCTCTGCTACCGTGTGGATCCGGGCTCTTTACCCAAAGCCGGCACTGCAAAAAGGGCTCCCCAGCAGCACCCCCTGCCTCCAGATCCATCCCAGCCAACCTCTTCTCCACACCAAGTTTGCTTTCCTAAAGTGCTGCCTCTAATCCATCATTCCCTGGTCACAACTCTCCAGGACACTTCACTGCTCTTAGCCCCATTTTTTCATAGTTGACCTCGCTTTCTTGGCTTGGAAAGTCATGAGGATGTTCTAGGAGAAGAGCTTTGGTGTTGCTCTCATATAGACCTGGAACCTCGGAGAAATTGCTTTAACGCTGCTAGGCCTTGGTTTCCTTATCTATAAAATGGGAATAATATCTACTTCATAAGGTGGTATGAAGGTTAAGTAATCACGTGAATCTAGATATAGACCCCCACTATGTACGTTCACTCTTTTCTTGCATTGTCTACTGGTTTTCTATACAAACCCTTTGCTATGGCCAAACTGGAAAAAATCAAATGAAATTCCAGCAGGCTTGTTTTCTCATCTGTTCCATGAAGGGTTTCAACTGAACTAAACTTCTCAGGCTCCTTCCAGTCCTGACATTCCAGTAAACAGTGTATCCTAGTGGTTAAGGGCTCATTCCCGGTCATTGAACTGGGTTCTAATTAGATTTTTGTCAGTCAAACTTGTTTGACCCTGGAAAAACGAACCTCTCAAAGCCTGTTCCTTGCCAACGAAATGGGAATATAGAATCTATCTTGTAGAATATTGTTGTGTTATGTGACATAATGATTATGAAATGTGTAGTAAACAGCCTGGCGTCTAGTGCACTGCACTCTACCAGAAGCCTTCCCTGATCCAGTTGCATTCTTAGTAAATCTTATCTGTTGACTATAGTATCCCTTTGAACTCTGATGCTATTTTTACACCATTAATTTGATTTAAAAACAATTTTTACTGCCTTTCCCTATAAATTAACTTCACATATATCTGTGTAATCCCTCATCAAGCATGGGACAAAACAGGGCGCCTGGGTGGCTCAGTCGGCTGAGTGTTTGACTCTTGATCTCAGCTCATGTCTTGATCTCAAGGTTGTGAGTGTGAGCCCCGTGTTGGGCTCCATGCTGGGCGTAGAGCCTACTAAGAAAGAAAGAGAGAAAGAAAGAAAGAAAAAAGAAAAAAAAGGAGGGAGAGAGAGAGCGAGAAGGAAGGAAGGAAGGAAGGAAGGAAGGAAGGAAGGAAGGAAGGAAGGAAGAAATCACTTTATTCTGTTTTTTCCCAGATGATCTTACCAGATTTTTCCTGAAAGCCCCAAATCAGTGAAGGACTGACTGAAGGTTTCTGTTTCCTCTTCCCTTCCCAGGTCAATGGGATGCCACCTACGGAAATCCAAATCCTCCAGGAGAAACTACTGCACTAAACACAACAGGAACCCCAGAGTCAAGATCCATGAGAATATCTGTTACACAACTTTCCCTACCCAGTTTAGCAAAACACCTGTTTCGAGCAACAATACACAAAAGGCCACCCCCAAGACCCCTGTGTGCATCTGACTCAGTACAGAATAGGGGTCTGGATGTGGGTGGAGACCGAGGCCCCAGGCCACTCCAAGTTCTATCCAGAAGAGGCAAGACCAAATGGTAACCAGTTCTTCCATTGATCTTCTCCCATCCTTTCTAGGACCACTAGAATTTTTCTAGTAATCCCATGAGGAGCCAGTTTTGCCCTGAAGGATTCAGAATCCAGAAAGGATTAGATGTCCTTTTGGTTTTGAAAGAATGAAGGATTATAAGTCCTATGGGCACAGGGTAATGGTAATGACACACCTTATGCCTGTATAGCTTGAAGTTTACCAATTATCTCACCTTTGATCTCACCAGTTGGGCAAGACAGGTACTTTCCCCATCACTGCCCACCTTTTACAGGGAGCTGAAGTGAGGGTTCCATGACTGCGAGCTCTGACTCAATTCTTCTATTAGAATGGACTGTAATGTCCACTACTCTTTCCATCAAAACAGAGCTTCCACAATGACCATCATTTTTGTACTCTCTTTATAACTTTGCCCTTCATCTATCTACCATTTGCTCTATCAATGTCTTTACTGGCAAAGACAATTAAGTACTTTCATTTAGAAAGGAACATTTTAGAAGTGCCTGGATGGCTCAGTCGGTAAGCATCTGCCTTCGGCTCAGATCATGGTTCCAGGGTCCTGGGATCCAGTCCCGCTTTGGGGTCCCTGTTCAGTGGGGAGCCTGCTTCTCCCTCTCCCTCTGTTGTTCTCTCTGCTAGGGCTCTCTCTCTCTCTGTGTCAAATAAATAAATAAAATCTTTTAAAATAAAAAAAAAGGAATATTTTAATCACTATCATGAAATGGAAGGTGAGATCACTTGCCATAAATAGAAAGTGACATTAAAAATAAATACAATGAAAACACAGTGATGTTATCAAATCGTAGTTAGATTTCCCTCCTTTGCCCAAAGCTCAGAACCTGAGGTTCCCTTGCCCTCTGTTACAAAAAGGTTAACAACTGTTACAGAGGCACTAAAGACTAGGACCAAAATGAAAGCTTTCTCTTCAATGCAATTGGAATTGAAAGGGAGTCAAAAGGGGAATACTTTTCTCATTTCTGACTAAATATTATTTAATGCAGTGTCTACATTCCTCCTAAAATGTTCTCAAATACCAGCAGTGATACCTGACCCCCACTTTGGGAAAATTACACCACACTATAATGAGTGCCTGGTTTTTAAATCTGTTAAAAGAAAAGAAGCTAAAACTACAACACGAGAGAGATTCCATTTGCATAGAGGAAAATGACCTCAGGTTTTTGTAAGTATATTTCTCCTCAAGAGATATAAAACAATTCTGTAATAATTTTAATCTAATAACCGAAGCATGAGAACACTAGAGACCAGGGCATCTCTTACCTAGAGAACGTTAAGAATGGGCCCAAGATATGGAGTGGAATACACTACACTCTTCAAGGAGATAGGACCTTGGGGATCATTTGATGCAGAATCTCTTCCCCAGGATTCCATAAATGCATATACAAACTTAGATGCATGAGCATGCATGTGCACGGAGATAAACACACACACGCGCGCACACATAGTCTGTTACCCCCATTTCCCACAGGTGGCCATCCATCCTCCACTTGAATGTGTTCGGCCATGAGGCCTCAGCTGGCAGCTCCCTCCACTGCTGACCTCAGTCCTATTGCCAAGTGAATGGCTTGTTCTCAGACTGTACCGTGCAGATTGCCATCCCTCCAAACCTCACCCGTTTTCCTGGGCAGTCTGTCAGCAGGGCAGGGGCAGGCTGTGCTCCATGACCCTTGGAATTTCATTCGAGAGCTGTGCTGGCCCATAGAACTTTCTGTGCTGATGGAAATGTTCTATAGTGATTACTGTCTGATACAGGAGCCAGGGGACACCTGTGACTATTGGGCATTTGATAAGTGACTAGCATGAATGAGGAGCTGAATGGTTCATTTTACTTAGTTATGTTTAAATAGCCACACGTGACTGGTGGCTACTTGCTGAAGAGCGCAGCACTAGAGTATTCGATGATGAGAACTTCTGGATGAGTTCCCTTCCCAGATGGGAGAAAACTGACTTGCCCCCACTCCTCTCATCCTGCTTCGCACCATCATCATTCTAACCCCAGCTCTTCGAAAGGGAAAAAATTGGGAAGGATGAGCCCATCCTCCATTCACAATATCCCTTTCTTCACCCGCTTTTCCCCATATTCCTCTCTTTCCCTACAAACCACGGCTTCCCAGGAGGAGCCTAGAGATTTCTCTGCAGGGAGACAAAATTGAGAAGATTTGGAACTTACTGCCAAGAAGTAAGCAAACCTGCCCCCGGATCATGTATAAAGCGATAAGCAGAGTATGAATAATGGCCTTTCTGCTCTGCTGCTTTGCCAAAAATACGTATGCAATTAAGGAAGTCATGTGTATTTTCTTAGGTTAAGGAATTATTGTAAATTTTCTTAGATGTTGTAGCTATGTAAGAAAAGTTCCTTATTTTGGGGGGATGCCTGTTGGGGACTTAGGGGTGACATGCTATGACATACCATCAGCGTATGGGGGTGTGGGTGGGTGCGCCAACGGGTATATGAGCACCAAACATTAATACAGATACATATCTACATACATACGTATGTAGATATATACACAGATAGACAAGTAGATTAGACAGATTAGATAGTTACAGAGACATATAGATACATTAAACAGATGAGAGCTAGGTACATACATACGTAGTTACATATATAAATAAATCATATGATAAATACATAGATTAGATGGATTGGAAGATAGGGAGATAGATAGGAAGATAAAGATGATAGGTAGATAGGCATAGAGATAGAACAAACTTTATCGTTGTTAAATATAAGGGGTGGGAGTATGAATATTCATGGGAAAAACACGAACAGGAACTACTGTTCATTTAAAAAAATGTTTTTATTCCTGCCAACTAGAGGCCATTTAAGGCCAGTGTGAGTAGTGGGTGGGCACAGCTTCTTCTCCCGCTCCTCCAAACAGGTGCCCCATCTGAGGGCAGCGGGCAGGGCCAGGCCAGGTCCACCGGTGAAGAAGAGTCACAGGAACGAGGGCAGCAATAATCTGCTTGGGCAGGATGATATTAGGTCCTCCCCACCCCATCCCCTTTCCACTCTGGCCCTCCTCCCTCATTCCAGGCCTTGCAGGGGTGGGGAGCTGGGCCAGAGCAAGGCCTCAGGGGCACCAAGACTGGCAGTGGAGGCAATGGAAGGAAGGGCAAGGGTGGCAGAGCAGGACTGAATCCAGGGAGCTCAGCTGCAGGAGGCAGGTAGCCTGCGGGGACGAAGAGAGGGTGAGTTTGGGTTTGTTGCTGTCTTCCCACCCCTCAAAGTCACTGGTGGGGAGAGGGACAGACATTGTATATACATGATGGGTATATATATATAGCGTCAAATCCCGATCCCATCCCCTTTTCCTGCTAAGGCTGTCAGTGGTACTATGGACTCCGGGGGTGCTCATGTCCAACCTTGTAAGCCATGCAAGGAATGAAGAAATCTGTGTCAAGATTCCTTGATGACTCTGACTGAAAATCCCTGCCCTCTCGTGGGTCAAGAAGTAAGCACTCCCCACACCGTGCAGGAGTGAGGCCTGGCCTATGGATTCTTACCCCAGCAGGGCTTGAGAGAGGCTTGGGGTGGGGTGTCACTCAGACACCTGTCTGGTGCTGTCCCCCAGCACAGCTGATAGCAGGAGGGACCCAAGGATTCCAGGGCAGGCAGGACTGCTGTGGGCACACTGCAGGGTGACCGCTAGAAAAAGCAAGAGACCCCACCACCACCACCACTGTCAGCGATGGCTCCTGTTCAGCAGACCTGGGGCTCTAAGGCTGCCCCCGCCTCTGGCTGTACCCTGTACAACTCCGAGGGCACCATTCACATGGTAGACTATGAGGATGGGGCTTTCTCAAGTGTGCAGTGTAGGAACCTGGAGCAGTCAGGAGTTCTAGCTCCGGCCTCACTGGGAATGGGAGCAGCAGTGAGCGCTTGTCTTCCCAGTTCACAAACTCCCCCTCTCTTCCTGGATACCTGTGCAGAGGTGGTCCCTGGCGAGGCACTCGGTAGAGTCAGGTCCTGGGAAGTACCTACAGGGTGAGAGCAGATCCGCTCAGAAGGAGGAATGGGTCTAGAGAGTGGGCAGGAGTGGGGAGTAGCAGGGAGGTTCTAGGAAAGGCTGCAACTTCTGGCAGGGATGGGAGGAGACGAATGCTACAACCCTAACTGGCCTCCTCCCCAAGGCGGAGCCTAGGGGGACTGGGGAAGAAGGATTAAATCTCATGGATGGTAAACTGGGGACAGTGCAAACCTGAAGAACAGAGACTGAATACCAAGTATCTAACGCAGGGCCTGGCACATGGAAGATGCGGAGTAAATGTGTGGTGGGTGGGTGGGTGGATGGATGGATGGGTGGGTGGATAGATGGATGCACGGAGGCATGGGTGGGTAGGTGAGTGGGTGCACGGAAGCATGGGTGGGTAGGTGAGTGGGTGCACGGAAGGATGGGTGGGGAGGTGAGTGGGTGCACGGAAGCATGGGTGGGTAGGTGAGTGGGTGCACGGAAGGATGGGTGGGGAGGTGAGTGGGTGCACGGAGGCATGGGTGGGTAGGTGAGTGGGTGCACGAGGCATGGGTGGGTAGGTGAGTGGGTGCACGGAAGCATGGGTGGGGAGGTGAGTGGGTGCACGGAAGGATGGGTGGGTAGGTGAGTGGGTGCACGGCAGGATGGGTGGGAAGGTGAGTGGATGCACGGAAGGATGGGTGTGCAGAGAAATCACCTGGAACCTGCATTTCCCACTTGAGCTTCTCTTGTCGGCGCCATTTGGCTCTTCGGTTGGAAAACCAGACCTGAGGGAGGGCAGAAACAGTGTAGCGGGCTGTGCTCTCTGCCCCAACACCTACTGTCTCACCACGTGTTCCTGGTCTGGACCCAGACCGCAGACCCTTCCTCAGAGCTTGCGCTCCCTCCCTTCTCTGGCCTTTGTCCTCTGTCCCCTTCCTCACCGCAAAGGCTTGGAGTGGGTGGGGAAGAGAGGAGAGCAATCAGCAGAAGAGCGAGGAGGGTCTTGGGTCTGACTTCCGCTACAAACAAAACTGTTTCCACCTTCTTCCCCCTTCTCCACCTCAGGACCCCGAAGCCTTCTCAGCCCGGACTCTTTCTGCTGCTGGGCTGTGCACACTGCGTGGCAGAGCTCACTCACCCTCACCGTGTCCTCGGGCAGAGAGGTGGCAGCAGCCAGCTTTCCACGGGCCACTGAATCAGGATACTGCCCACGCTGGAACTCTGCAGAGATCGAGGCTCGCATAGTAAGGGCAAGGGGAGAGGAGTCAGGCATGGGTGCCCCCTCGGCCTCCACTTCTACCTGCTGCAACCCTAAACTACCCTCCTCCCCAAGGCAGAGCCACCCACAGCCTCCACTTCTCAGCCTTGCCCACAGGCCACTGGGGCAATGCCTGCACGTGTCACACCAAGCACCCTCTAGCCCACTGCCTGCCCCAGCCCAGGCACCTTTCTCCAGCGCCTCAGCTTGGCCCGGGGAGAAGATAGTCCGATTCCGGTGACCAGTCCCTGGGTGGGGACCCCGGGGAGCCTCAGAGCCACTATGGGGAGTGTGAGGGACTGGAGCCAAAACAGCTGTAAAGGGGGACAAAGGCTTGTGGTGGTTTGTGATAGTGATTCTTCTCAGATGGGGTTCCCAAGCCCCTGGGGCTCTGGACAGGGGACGGCGTGGGTATAAGAGCAGAGCCGTGCTGGCAGGACATTCACAGCTCCTTGGCGATTACTTCAGGAGCACTGAGTGGGAGGGACACCCGGTGCCATGGTCAGGTGCGTGCTTAGTGTTTGGGGAAACAGCCGCAAGGTTAGTCCGGGTTTGCGTGATCGCACAGGACCTGACGGGTGCCCTGAGAAGCTGTGCACAAGGCAGAGGGAGGGTGTGGAAGTTCCGGTCATTTCACTTCCTTGGCAGATCCTGTGAACCTGAGGGCCAAGGGACCTGAGTTCCGTTCCGGGACCTACCAACAACTAGCTGGTAACCTTGGGTAAGTCACTTCCCTTCTCTGAGCTTCGATTTTCTTCTGCCAGGAAAGAACAATACTCCCTGCCAGGCCCTCCTTACTGTCTTTCTGTGAGGGTGATCCAAGAAAGAACAAGAAAGTGCTTTGCAAACTGTAAAATGCTGACATTTGCTCTGAGCATCCCTGGGGGCAGCTCCAAGACCCACCTGGAGACTTGAGCTGTGCCCAGGGCAGTCTCTGGTCCTCCTGGAGCGCCCGCAGGACGCGGTTGATGGAGGAGACCTGGGGGAGTCGGGGTGTTGAGTGGGGAGATGGTGTGCAGACCCAGCGTTACACCCTGAGGATATTTCCTCAATATCCTTTCTCTCCTCTCTCTGGGCCCACACATCATTCCCAGGGCAGCTTTCTCTCTTTCTATGCTTTCTTCTTCTCTCTGGTCCCACGACGCCACTTTTCAGAAGAGAGCCCCTCGGCCCTGCCTGCCCAGCCTGGGGTGGCCCCACTACCAAGTAAGAAGGGGTCTTCTCCCCAGACAACCTGTTTCCCAGCCCTGGTGCAGGGAGGGGAGAGAACTTACACTGGGAGTCTTGTCCTGGGTGCAGAGCCCTTCGGCACAGAGCTGACGCTGGATCTCCCAGGCAAAGAGGGCAGGGCACTCACCCTTGAGCTGGGCAATTCGAGCCACCACAGGGGGTGTGGCCAGACGGGGCTTGCTTCCCCCAATCCCCTTGGGCTCCAAGACACCTGTGCGGTAGTAACGTGCTAGGATCTTGCTCACACAGCCATTAGATACCTGGGTCAGGTGAGAAGCAGGGACAGATGATGGCATGATTGGCAGAGGGTGAGTGTTCCTGGGGCAGAAGGAGGCTGGAAGGCAAAGTGAGACTTACTGGCCCAGGCTGCAGAGTTGAGCATTCAGCCTCACCCTTGGGTGCCTGAAGATCCCCACCCCAGACCCTGAGGGGGTCTCCGAGGAAGTAGCCCAAGCCCCCAAAGTCCTCAGAGTCTGCAAGAGCCTCAGACTTGCCTTAAGAGGGTGCTTTGTCCCTGCTTCTCGTCCCCATCACTGCGTAAACCCTACTACCTTAAGGCTCCGGGAGATGTCGCAGGGTCGCATCCCGCCGACTGCCAGTTGCACAATCCGCTGCCGGGTGTCCAGGGGCAGGGGCCGGCCGTTCACAAACAGCCCCCCCAGCTGATTCACACTGCTGATCCCTGGGCATGAGAAGGAGGCATCCACACATCTCCCCTCTCCCCAGCCCACCTGCAGCATGGAGGACCCTCTTGGAGAGGGTTCCTCGGACTGCTCTGGTCTGGCTTCCCAGCACAGAGAAAGTCCTCCCCCAGGGTCCCCCAGCTCCCACTCTCTTTGGGAGGCGGTGCATGGGTGAGTCTTTGCTTTGAGGCCATTTGCGCTGAGCCCTGTGATCTAAGGGAAGCAGGTGGAGCAGGAAGGAAGTGCCTGGATGAAGCTCCCCCAGAACACAGGCCAAGGGCATGGAAACCAGTAGAGGGAAGCAGGGCTCGGAGGTATTCCCTTTCTCCTTACACTAGCCTGTTCTTCCCACTCCTCCCAGGCGTCTTACCATCCTGCGGCATGTTCCAGGCCAACGCTCTTCACAGCAGGGAAGAACTGGGAAGGCTGGGGAGAGGGATTCCTCCTAGAAGCTCCTTCTTTGGTCTTGGGGTGGGTCTGCAATGACCGAGGTTATTTGGGTGAAGTCTCTTGCTCAGAGTGGTCTTGGGTTGTAGTACGTCGTGACAGAGGGTCAGGTTTCTAAAATTTGCCAGCAGGTTAGCTGAGAAAATTCAAATTCTCTCTACTTACACCCTTCGGTGATGAACTAACATATGACAGGGCCAGCAGAGGAACGGATCTTTCTGGATGTCCTGATAAGAGTTTGGAGGGTGGGAAGGCTCTCATTTCTCACACTTTCCATTGTCAGAGGTCAGGGAAGTAGAAAAGGATCATGCATCCAAATGCTCCAGCTTTCCCTTTTGCAAATGGAACACTGTTGTCTCTGACCCCACGAAAGCCTTCTCAGCCCCGGGTGATGCGCTTGGGTCTCTTAAGTTCAGATTCAACAGGGTCAAAACCCAAAACTTAGAATATTTTGCCCAGCCAGAAGAGGGCATTGGTGCCCAAAAATCCCATTTGCCCTGGTCTGAGGCTAGAGACCAGGTTCAAGACTGCATTCACTATCAGGGAGCTCCTAAGCTTGGTTTCCCCAAACCACCAGCGAGAAAGCTTTCCTCAGAGCACTTCGGGGGTGGGGGGGGGGGGTCTTGCTCCTGATTTTTTAATCGTCTCCAGGAAGCCCTGGGGAAACATGGGGGCTCAGCTCCAACCCTGGGCATTGAGGCTCTGGTCCCACCCACTGTAAGTAAAGATGAACAAGCATCAGGTCTAGGCTTGGAAGACACATCTCATGGCATCTTCTAACCTGCTGGGGTTGTTGGTTCCTTTTAACTCTGGAGAGTTCTAGATCTTACAGTGAAGCAGCTTCACTCTCAGAGAACAACTGTCTGGGATCAGACACTCTCTCATTGAACTAACACTTATGAAAGGGCGGGTCGAAGGAAGAGAGCGAGGAGCAGGAGAGAGCGAACACAGAATACCTTGTGAGCACAAGAGAGTCTCTGAGCAGCAAAGGAGGCAGATCCTGGGCCACCATGCCTTTCTTGCTTTTGTCAGCAAGTAATGGGAGTAGAAACCACCTCCTTTCTTGCCTGGAACCCTGGCAGAGCTGGAGGGCACCCCAGAAAACAGCCCGTGCATAGGACTTCCCTGCAGTAATTATGCCATCTTGGCTCAGCTCACTAATCTGCAATTGCTTGCTGAATAAAGTATTAATCATCAGCACACTGCTGGTTGTTCAGGATGAAGGGAGTGGAAAGAAAAGGAACAAGGTTTTTGCCCTCTGAGAGATTACAGTGTAGCCGGGAAGAGGAGACGAGCACAGGAGAAACAAGGAAAGCCCAGAGTATGGAATGCAGAGCTGCTTCTAACTCAGTGGCTGAAATGGCTTTTACTCACTTCTGTCCAGGGAGATAGAGACACATTCCCCTTCAAGCTCTCATCTTTCCAGAAAGCCAGGAAAGAAGGCAGAGATCTTTCCAAAAAAAAAAAAAAAACCCAAAAAACAAAAAACCTGAGGCACAGATTGGGGTTCCACAAATCAGGGGCCACCCAGGGAGTAAAACTCAAGGAGGGTTAGAAGCCAGTCCCTCACCAGAAGCCAAAATTTCCAGCTCCTAATCCTGGGGCTCTTTCTCTGCCCCCACCCCTGCTTCATGTTTGTGTAATTGCCACCAAAGCAATGGAGAGAGGAGAGTCAAGCTGGAAATAGAAAGGGCTCTGCCAGGGCAGGGGGATGGGAGCTCAGGATATCAGACAAACCTTTGCTATGACTGAGTGTCCCCTCTAAGTGACCAGAACTCAGAGAAGTGGGGACTCAGGTTCAACATCCAAACCCAAATCATCTCCAAATACAAAATTCACGCACAGAAACCCCATTCCCAACAGCCGCCCCGCTCCTTCCCAACATTCCTAATAACTTGTCTGATAAAAGAGCTGGTACTCCCAAGATGGGAAAGCAGGGTAGGGAGTTGGAGGGACAGGAAGGTGTGAGGGTGCAAAGACAGAGGAGGAGGGAGGTTGACTTGGCCACACAAAGACATGGAGACAGCATGGGAGGCAGAGCAGACAATGAGCCTGCAGGTGAGCTACCTGTATGGAGGCAATGAAGTGGGTGCTTCAGTGGGAGGGTCTCAGTCTCCTATGCTGGGCTCCTGAGACCCCTGCAGGCTCCAGGGCTCTTGGGGGTCTGGTCCTAGTAACAGCCTCCACTCTGCTCCTGCTTCAGTCCTGCCAGGGGGTCCAGAGCTACAGAGAGCCCGTGCTCAGGAGCAGAGGGCAGCCTTCTGGGAGCAGCCAGTGATGTCACAGGCCATGAGCAGAGGAGAGAGGAGGAGGGAGGTGTGCATGGGGCTGACTGACACCGGCCCTGAGGCAGAGCAAGCCACAGCCAACGACCCATTCTGTCCTTCCATGGGAAGTCCTCAGAGCCCACCTGGTGTCCACCTGTCACCCTAAAGAAGGTATAGAGCCATCTCTCACACAGGCCCCCTGGACCCTGAGTGCACCCACTCGGGGGCCAGGACTCCTGAAGGGAATGAGGAATATGCAAGATGGGGGAATTTCGGGCAGCATCCTCAAGACTTTGAATGCACAGAAGCCCAAGGGTGACTTCCAGAACCTCAAGACAGCTGCCCAGCCAGAATGCACATGCCAGGTTTTGGGGTCAACTCCTGGGTCTTACGTATATAACTGTGAAAGATAAATGCGTGTATAGACTCATTCCTAATACTGACCAAGTTGGCTCCTAAATCTCTGAGAGAATGACGGTCCGTGTGGAAAAGCATGGCTTTTGTCACAAAGTACCAGCTCTCTCCACAGAGTGTCTTCACCAATTCTCCAACTGGCGCCTTGACTGAGGTGACACCAAGAATGCATTTTTGCTTAGAAATAGGGCACCCTGGACTATAGAACTCTGGGAATGGCGGTGCTGGTAATGAGCTTCTAAGGGCAGGGGGGCTGCAGGTGGGGTGTTTGTGAGGAGATGTGCAGCTTGGTTGTCGTTCTTCCATCTCTAGATGTTATCAGGCTCCATTCCACTAGGGATTTGGTGCTTTTGGACTCTGTGTTATGCATGGAGCTCTTGTGCCCACAGAGGACACCACAGGTTATCTGGATCACTGTTGGGGTGGGGGAAACCAGAAGCTGGCTAGGTGGCTCTTGTGGAGTGGGGTGCCGAAAGTGAAACATAGCCCTAGTGATGGAAGCTTTATTACCACAATGGTCTTGGGCAGATCCTTCATGAAGGATCCAACATGGAAAGTCCTTTGGGTCCATTCCATACCTTGGATTCTGTGAAACCCTCTCAGAAGTCAGGCTGAAAGTAAGCAGGGTGTAGGGCAATAAGACTAGACCCAGAGGGTGGAAGAATGGATTTCACTGGTAAATGCTTTGGTTTGGGGGGCAATGGGGTGGGTGTTGTACATCCAGCTTAATCCTAGGGCTGAGAACTGTTGTTCTCAAAGCAGGGCCAAATGTATCACAGAAATGGGTGTTCTATCTCCCCCCCACACACACACACATATATTCCCCTCCTCTCCTAGCCTCCTCCAGCTTCCTCAGGCTGGGCTAGAGCCCTGGGCCATGAGGGGAGATTGTAGCAGGTGGCTTCAGCACCATGGGGAGGACAGCACATCCTCTAGTACCCACAGAGCCCATTCAATCCCTTGGCATCTGGGACTGCTGCTCATTCTACTCAGCCATGCCTGGGTGACAGAGGGTCCCACCGAAGTCCTGTGGTAGCCCTGCTCTTAGTCCTTCTTTCCTGCCTCATCCCTCCCCCCGCATCTGCCCCTGCATCTGGGGGCGCAAGGCTCCATGTCCTGACCTGCTATTCCCATAGACAGCTGCATGAGGGGTGGAGAGAGTGGTGTCAGGGGGAGAAGGGATAAGCCCTGGCAGATGGTGGTGGCAGCGATTTCCCCCATAAACTACCCTCTCCCCCCGCCTTTACAACGCGCTCTTGGGTCTGAACAAACAGAGGCTTTCGACCTAGAGTTGATGGGGGGAGGGAAAAGAGAGGAAGGGCCCTGGCAGGGGGGCCTAGCCAACCCAAAGGCTCAGCCACTCAGCCCTCTGCCCAGAGCACCAGACTGTTTGAGGAGCAAATATCTGCCCTCACTGTCTGACTCTCTCAACCTCCCCCCACCAGGTTTGGGGCTAATTGTCCCTCATTAGCTGGGCCCAGGCTGCCACCAGCCCCCGCCATCTGCTCGAAATTATACATTAACTCAGAGGTCTTGCCACCCGCCAGCCCGGCTGCGCGCCCCTCTCCAGTCTGCCCATGGCCATTCCAGTCTGTCCCTCACCCTGATGTAGAGCCCGTACTGCAGGCTTCTTCTGCCCTCAGGAACTCCTAGTATAAAGTCGGGCGGCTGTGGGAAAAGATCTGTCCTCAGGAGAGGTGGCTGGAATTCCCCTGCCCTCCTCATGGGGCCAGAAGACAAGACAGGCGTGTGCGTAAAGCTGGAGAGGGCAGGGCGCAGCCAGGGCAGGGACCGGGCGGCGGCGGCTTTGGTCTGACACCTCACCTGGGGTTTCTGGCGCTTCACTGGGGGAGATGACACCGGTTCCAAGCTGTTTCCACCCCTCCCTGTGGCATCTGTTAGCAGGCTATGGGATTCTGTCTCCCACCTTCCCTCTCTCCAACAAGAACCTTCTCAGGCCAGCCCTCAGCGTTCCAGAGCGCACCACCTTGCGCCACCTTTCCAAAACCAGGCTCCGGCAGCCCGAGCCTCCCACTTTAAAGTCATAGCAGTTTCCTTGCTACAAAAGCATGGGGAGTCTTCAGGTTCCCTGGATAGTCCTAAGCTTGACGTTGAAGTTGCAACCCCTCCCCACCCCCAAGCTTTCTGTAGTCATCCTGCTCTCTCCACCCAGACCCAGCTCTAACACCTGCAAATGCCTGCACTTTTCCTTCTTCTAGAATGCTGGCTCTCCGGCTCCCTCCCTCTGAATGCGCCAGGGAGAAGGTGAAGAGCATATCCTCCCAACTGTGACTTTGAACTGGGGCATAGAAAATGCCTCCTTTTCCTCTTTTTTACAAAGAGCCCCTAGCCTCTGAGCTCAACCCTTCCCCGTGTTTCTCTCAGGGCTGAGCTTTGCGGGGCAGGGTGGTAAGTCTGCACTTCCCTAGAGACAGCTGGGGAGTTCAGGGATTAAAGGTGAGCACCCAGGAAGGCCAGGCAAGGAAACCCAGGGGAATATGAAGGGCAGGCTAGGGAGAGCCCAGCCCAGAGCCGCCGGGACCAGCACCGTGCGCCTCAGACTATAGCAGACCCGGGGCAGTCAGGTGATGCTCTGCGCACCACCTGTGGAGAGTGTGTCCTTGGGGCCGCATGCGCACCAGCCCTGCCGGGGTGGGGAAGTTGCTACGTTCTGGCTGGGTTTTCACACCCCACCCAGTAACCTGAAATTCAATCTGTTCCCTGGAGACTGCCAGCTCTGTGCTCCCCAATGCTTCCCTCTCTCTCCCCTCCCCCACCTTGCATGGGGTAGAGGATCTGGGAAGGCAGATAGCAGTCCATTTTTTAAACTACACTTGAGAAAACTTAATTTTTTAGAACAGTTTCAGATTTACAGAGAACTTCCAAAGATAATACAGAGACTTCTCATACACTCTACATCCAGTTTCCCTTATTATTAACAGCTTGCATCAGTATAGTGTATTTGTTATAATTAATAAACCAATATTGATACATTATTATTAACTAAAATCCATTCTTTATTCAGATTTCCTCAGGTTTTCCCTAATGTCCCCTTTCTGTTCCAGGACCCCCTCTGGGACACCACTTGACGTTTGGTCACCATGTCTCTGTAGGCTCGTCTTGGCTGGGACAGTTTCTCAGACTCTCTTGTCTTTGATACCTTTGAAAATGTTGAGGAGTCAGGTGTTTTGTAGAGCTTCCTTCAGTTAGGATTCGTCTGATGTTTTTCTCATGATTTGACGGCGCGTATGAGTTTTGTGGGAAAGACCAAAAGAGGTAAGTGCCATTCCCATCACATCATGTTAAAGGCACCTGCTGTCAAATGACTTATCTCTGTGGATGTTGACCTTGATCACCTGGCTGAGGTAGTGTCTGTCAGGTGTCTCCACTGAAGTAACCCTTGAGCTTCCTTCCCATACAGCGCTTTTCAGAAGCAAGTCCTTATGCACAGCTCACACTTAAGCAGTGGGGAGCTGTGCTTTCGGCTGCAGGGTGGACTATTTACTTAAATCGTTTGGATTTCTTCTGCCCAGATTTCTCTCTTCTCTCTCATTTTTTATTCCATAATTTCTTTATATCAGTATGGATTTGTGAATAATTACTTTATTCTTCGAATTATAATCCAATATACTACTTGATGCTCAAATTGTTCCAACTTTGGCCATTGGGAGCTCTTTCAGTTTGACTCCTGTGTCCATTTGGCATAGCCCCATTATTGTGGAGTTTGGTTCTTATCATGTGTGTGTTTCCTTATCTTTTGGCACTGCGAGACGATCCAGCCTTGTCTTGTACATGTCCTGCACCAGTCCTAGAATCAGCATTTCTCCAGGGAGCCTGGTACCTTTGGTTGGAGAACGGTATGAGAAATGAAGATCTGGGTACTTGACCTGTTTGTTGCCTCTGGGGTGTCTGTGCCTGTAGGTTCTCTCAGCTGACAGAGCAGAGAAATAGATGTGTGTGGATTAATCCGTGTCTATAGACATATCTATAAACAGTTCTATATGTCACTATTTGAATCTATATTAAACTAAACACGAGTTCATGTTTAACTAAACATGATGTCTCCAACTCTAATCCATTATTACATGAATCCTCCCTCCTAGTTTCTGCGAACTCTGTATAATATTTATGTACAATTTATGCTATGTTAGTTTTACAGATTCCACTCATTTCCAAAGTTACTTAAATCAACACCTTTCCCCCTGAATCCCTTCACTGAAGCTGTTGCATACATTCGTAATACATTTGGGTTATTTTGTCACATTCTGCATCTCATCTTAGGAGCCCCTGACCTGTGCATCAGGTTTTTTTTAATTTGCATACATTAAGGTTCACTCTTTGTGCTATGAAGTCCTATAGCATTTGATAAATGCATGATGTTAAATATCCACAAGTACAGTTATTATACAGAATAGCTTCGCCACCCTAAGAAATCCCCAGTGCTCCCCTATTCAACATTCCTCCTTGCCCCCAAGCCCCTGGCAACCACTGATCTTTTTACTACCACTATAGTTTTGCCTTTTCTAGAATGCCATATAGTGGAGCCATGCACTATGTAATCTTTTCAGACTCGCTTCTTTCACTCACTAATATGCATTTAAGTCTCCTCTCTTTTTTTATATAATAATATTTTTTATTATGTTATGTTAGTCACCATACAGTACATCCCTAGTTTTTGATGTAAAGTTTCATGATTCATTACTTGCATATAAGTCTCCTCTGTGTCTTTTCGCCACTTGATAGCTTCTTTCTTTTCAGTGCTGAATAATATTCCATTGTCTGGATGTACCACAGTTTCTTTATCTGTTCATAGCTTGTTGCTTCCAAGTTTTGGCACTTGTGACCGAAGCTGCTACAGACATCCCTGTGCAAGTTTTTGTGTGGACATAAGTCTTGAGCTCCTTTGGGCGAATAACAAGGAGCACAATTGCTGGGTCATATAGCGAGAGTAGTGTTGTAAGAAACCGCCAAACTGTCTTCCAAAGTGGCCATACCGCTTTGCGTTCCCACCAACGGTGTATGAGTATTTGTTGCTCGGTATCCTTGCTAGTGTTTGGTGGTGTCAGCGTTCCAGATTTTGGCAATTCTGTGTTTAGCGGTTATCTCCTTGTTGTTTTAATTTGCATTTCTCTGATGACATATGATGTGGATTATCTTGTCATGTGCTGATTTGCCATGTGTGTATCTTTTTTTGGTGACATGTCTGTTAAGGTCTTTGGTCCATTTTTGAATCAGATTGTTTTCTTCTTGTGGGGCTTTAAGAGTTCTTTGTATATTTTGGAGGAGGAGTTAAGATGGCGGAGGAGTAGGAGACATCGTTTTCAGCCGGTCCTCCGAGTCGAGCTGGATAGGTACCAGACCAGCCTAAACAACCACGGAACCAGCCTGAGACACAGGAAGACGCATCTGGATCTCTACAAATGAACATCTCCAGCGCTGAGTATTGAGGTACGAAGCGGGGAGCCATGAAACTGTGCACAGATATCGGAAGATAAACGGAAGGGGGAGGGAGCCGCCGCGTTCGGGTGCCGGGAAGCGGTAGCCACTTGCACGGGAGAGCGGGCGGGGCTCGTGGTCGGCACCCGCAAAACAGCAGACTGAGACCGTGAGCCGGGTGCGCACGCCGCCAGGCATCTCGCGGAACCCCGGAATCCCGGTGCGCTCACTGGATCCAGACTGAGACCGGGAGATCCGGGAGCGCGCGCGGGGCGGCTGGCGGCTGGCGGCATTAGAAACACAAAGGACAGAGACGCGCCGGCCCTGGAAGTGAGGGCTGGGACGCCGGGTGTGGGGCGCACATCCCGGGACGCTGCAGGGTTGAGCAGCACCAACAGAAACAGAGTTAAAGTGGCCAGAACATCAGTGGAGAACGGGCCGCAATCCTTCTGTTCCGTGACAGAGGCTGAAATTTGGCCGCTGCTGCTCTGACTCTCAGAAGAGGCACAGCAAACCCCCAGGGAAAGCCGCCAGAGAACAAAAGCCTGGAAATACCGGCTCAGGGAGTGCCCATCCCCATCCCCCCTCGCAGGGGACACGGAGACTCTACCCACACAGGGTTGCCTGAGTATCGGCGCGGCAGGCCCCTCCCCCAGAAGGCAGGCTGAAAAATCAAGAAGCCCACAACCCGGGCGCCTGGGTGGCGCAGTCATTGAGCGCCTGCCTTCGGCTTAGGGCGTGATCCCAGCGTTCCGGAAAGGAGTCCCTCATCGGGCTCCTCCGCTGGGAGCCTGCTTCTTCCTCTCCCACTCCCCTGCTTCTGTTCCCTCTCTCGCTGGTTGGCTGCCACATAAATAAATAAAATCTTTAAAGAAAAAGCCCACATCCCTAAGATCCCTATAAAACAAGGGGCACGGCCTGGGACCCAGTCAATAATTTGGGCTCTGGAAACCCCGCTACCTCTCTTCATCAGAATGACAAGAAGGAGAAGCCCCCCCCAGCAAAGAAAAGACAGTGAGACTGTGGCCTCTGCCACAGAAATAATGGATATGGATGTAACCAAATTATCAGAAATGGAATTCAGAGTAACGATGGTCAAAATGATGAGTAGAATTGAAAAAAGTATAAACGAAAAGGTTACTGAGAATATAGAATCCCTAAGGACAGAAATGAGAGCGAATCTGACAGAAATTAAAAATTCTATGAGCCAAATGCAGGCAAAACTAGAGGCTCTGACAGCCAGGGTCACAGAAGCAGAGGAACGGGTTAGTGAATTGGAGGATGGGTTAATAGAGGAAAAAATGAAAATAGAAGATGGTCTTAAAAAAATCCACGCCCACGAATGTAGGTTACGGGAGATTACTGACTCAATGAAACGATCCAATGTTAGAATCATTGGCATCCCCGAGGGGGTGGAGAAAAACAGAGGTCTAGAAGAGATATTTGAACAAATTGTAGCTGAAAACTTCCCTAATCTAGCAAGGGAAACAAACATTCGTGTCCAAGAGGCAGAGAGGACCCCTCCCAAGCTCAACCACGACAAACCTACGCCACGTCACGTCATAGTGCATTTCGCAAATATTAGATGCAAGGATACAGTATTGAAAGCGGCCAGGGCAAAGAAATTTCTCACGTACCAAGGCAAAAGCATCAGAATTACGTCAGACCTGTCTACACAGACCTGGAATGAGAGAAAGGGTTGGGGGAGCATATTTAAAGCTCTTTCAGAGAAAAACATGCAGCCAAGGATCCTTTATCCAGCAAGACTGTCATTCAGAATTGATGGAGAAATAAAGACATTTCAGAATCGCCAGTCACTAACCAATTTTGTAACTACGAAACCAGCCCTACAGGAGATATTACGGGGGGTTCTATAAAAGTAAAAAGGCCCCAAGAGTGATACAGAACAGAAAGTCACAGCCAATACAAACAAAGACTTTACTGGCAACATGGCAACATTAAAATCATATCTCTCAGTAATCAGTCTTAATGTAAATGGTTTGAACCATCCCATAAAACGCCACAGGGTTGCAGATTGGATAAAAAGAAATGACCCATCCATTTGCTGTCTACAACAGACTCATTTCAAACCCAAAGATGCATTCAGACTGAGAGTAAGGGGATGGAGTACCATCTTTCACGCAAATGGTCCTCAAAAGAAAGCTGGGGTAGCAATTCTCATATCAGATAAATTGGATTTTAAACTACAGACTATAGTTAGAGACGCAGAAGGGCACTATATTATTCTTAAGGGAAGTATTCAACAAGTGGATATGACAATTATAAATATATATGCCCCCAACAGGGGAGCAGCAAGATACACAAGCCAACTCTTATCCAGAATAAAGAGACATATAAATGAAAATACATTAATAGTAGGGGACCTCAACACTCCACTATCAGAAATAGACAGAACACCCTGGCAAAAACTAAGCAAAGAATCAAAGGCTTTGAATGCCATACTTGACGAGTTGGACCTCATAGATATATATAGAACACTACACCCCAGAACCAAAGAATACTCATTCTATTCTAATGCCCATGGAACATTCTCAAGAATAGACCATGTTCTGGGACACAAAACAGGTCTCAACCGATACCAAAAGATTGAAATTATCCCCTGCATATTCTCAGACCACAACGCTCTGAAATTGGAACTCAACCACAAGGAAAAATTTGGAAGAAACTCAAACACTTGGAGACTAAGAACCATCCTGCTCAGGAATGACTCGATAAACCAGGAAATCAAAAATCAAATTAAACAATTTATGGAGACCAATGAGAATGAAAATACAACAGTCCAAAACCTATGGGATACTGCAAAGGCAGTCCTAAGGGGGAAATACATAGCCATCCAAGCCTCACTCAAAAGAATAGAAAAATCTAAAATACAGTTTTTATATTCTCACCTCAAGAAGCTGGAACAGCAACAGAGGGACAGGCCTAATCCACGCACGAGGAAGCAGTTGACCAAAATTAGAGCTGAAATCAATCAAGCAGAAACCAGAAGTACAGTAGAGCAGATCAACAGGACTAGAAGCTGGTTCTTTGAGAGAATCAATAAAATTGACAGACCACTGGCAACACTTATCCAAAAGAAAAGAGAAAGGACCCAGATTATTAAAATTATGAATGAAAAAGGAGAGGTCACGACGAGCACCATTGAAATTGGAAGGATTATTAGAAATTTTTATCAACAGCTATATGCCAATAAACTAAGCAATCTGGAAGAGATGGAATCCTTCCTGGAAACCTATAAACTACCAAGATTGAAACCGGAAGAAATTGATTCCTTAAACAGGCCAATTAATTATGAAGAAATTGAGTCAGTGATAAACAACCTTCCAAATAACAAAACTCCAGGCCCGGACGGTTTTCCTGGGGAACTCTACCAAACATTCAAAGAAGAAATAATACCTATTCTCCTAAAGCTATTTCAAAAAATAGAAACAGAAGGAAAGCTACCAAACTCATTCTATGAGGCCAATATTACCTTGATCCCCAAACCAGGCAAAGACCCCCTCAAAAAGGAGAATTACAGACCGATTTCCCTAATGAATATGGACGCCAAAATCCTCAACAAGATACTTGCTAATAGAATCCAACAGTACATTAAAAGGATTATCCATCACGATCAAGTGGGATTCATACCTGGGATGCAAGCATGGTTCAATATTCGCAAATCAATCAGCGTGATACATCATATCAACAAGAAAAGACTCAGGAACCATATGATCCTCTCAATCGATGCCGAAAAAGCATTTGACAAAATACAGCATCCTTTCCTGATTAAAACCCTTCAGAGTGTAGGAATAGAAGGTACATTTCTCAATCTCATAAAAGCCATCTATGAAAAGCCTACTGCAAATATTATTCTCAATGGAGAAAAGCTGGAAGCCTTTCCCTTAAGATCAGGAACTCGACAAGGATGCCCACTCTCGCCACTATTATTCAACATAGTACTAGAAGTCCTTGCAACAGCAATCAGACGACAAAAAGGGATCAAAGGTATTCAAATTGGCAAAGAAGAAGTCAAAATGTCTCTCTTTGCAGATGACATGATACTCTATATGGAAAACCCAAAAGAAGCCACTCCCAAATTATTAGAAGTTATAGAGCAATTCAGTAACGTGGCAGGATACAAAATAAATGCTCAGAAATCAGTTGCATTTCTATACACGAATAACGAGACCGAAGAAAGAGAAATTAGGGAATCCATCCCATTTACAATAGCACCAAAAACCATACGTTACCTTGGAATTAACTTAACCAGAGACGTAAAGGACCTATATTCTAGAAACTATAAATCACTCTTGAAAGACATTGAGGAAGACATAAAAAGATGGAAAGATATTCCATGCTCATGGATCGGAAGAATTAACATAGTTAAAATGTCCATGCTACCCAGAGCAATCTACACTTTCAATGCTATCCCGATCAAAATACCAAGGACATTTTTCAAAGAACTGGAACAAACAGTCCTTAAATTTGTATGGAAACAGAAAAGGCCCCGAATCTCCAAGGAACTGTTGAAAAGGAAAAACAAAGCTGGGGGCATCACAATGCCAGATTTCGAGCTGTACTACAAAGCTGTGATCACAAAGACAGCATGGTACTGGCACAAAAACAGACACATAGACCAATGGAACAGAATAGAGAGCCCAGAAATGGACCCTCGGCTCTTTGGGCAACTAATATTTGATAAAGCAGGAAAAAACATCCGGTGGGAAAAAGACAGTCTCTTCAATAAATGGTGCTGGGAAAATTGGACAGCTACATGCAAAAGAATGAAACTTGACCACTATCTCACACCATACACAAAAATAAACTCCAAATGGAGGAAAGACCTCAATGTGAGACAGGAATCTATCAAAATTCTAGAGGAGAACATAGGCAACAACCTCTACGACATCGGCCAAAGCAACCTTTTTCATGACACATCCCCAAAGGCAAGAGAAACAAAAGATAAAATGAATTTATGGGACTTCATCAAGATTAAAAGTTTCTGCACAGCCAAGGAAACAGTCAGAAAAACTAAGAGGCAGCCCACGGAATGGGAGAAGATATTTGCAAATGACACTACAGATAAAGGACTGGTATCCAAGATCTACAAAGAACTTCTCAAACTCAATACATGAGAAACAAATAAACAACTCAAAAAATGGGCAGAAGATATGAACAGACACTTTTCCAATGAAGACATACAAATGGCTAACAGACACATGAAAAAATGTTCAAAATCATTAGCCATCAAGGAAATTCAAATCAAAACCACACTGAGATACCACCTTACGCCAGTTAGAATGGCAAAAATAGACAAGGCAAGAAACGACAATTGTTGGAGAGGATGTGGATAAAGGGGATCCCTCCTACATTGTTGGTGGGAATGCAAGTTGGTACAGCCACTCTGGAAAACAGTGTGGAGGTCCCTTAAAAAGTTAAAAATTGAGCTACCCTATGATCCAGCCATTGCACTACTGGGTATTTACCCCAAGGATACAGACGTAGTGAAGAGAAGGGCCATATGCACCCCAATGTTCATAGCAGCAATGTCCACAATAGCTAAATCGTGGAAGGAGCCGAGATGCCCTTCAACAGATGACTGGATTAAGAAGTTGTGGTCCATATATACAATGGAATATTACTCAGCTATCAGAAAGAACGAGTTCTCAACATTTGCTACAACATGGACGGCACTGGAGGAGATAATGCTAAGTGAAATAAGTCAAGCAGAGAAAGACAACTATCATATGATTTCTCTCATCTATGGAACATAAGAACTAGGATGATCAGTAGGGGAAGAAACGGATAAAGAAAGGGGGGGTAATCAGAAGGGGGAATGAAACATGAGAGACTATGGACTATGAGAAACAAACTGAGGACTTCAGAGGGGAGGGGGGTGGGGGAATGGGATAGACCGGTGATGGGTAGTAAGGAGGGCACGTATTGCATGGTGCACTGGGTGTTATACACAACTAATGAATCATCGAGCCTTACATCGGAAACCGGGGATGTACTGTATGGTGACTAACATAATATAATAAAAAATCATTAAAAAAAAAAAAAGAGTTCTTTGTATATTTTGGATAATAGTACTTTATCAGATGTATCTTTTGCAAATATTCTCTCACAGTTTGTAGCTTATCTCCTAATATTTTTTTTAATGCTGTCTTTCAAAGAACAGAAGTTTTTAACTGTTATGAAATCCAGTTTATTAATTATTTCTGTCATGGATCATATCCTAGATGCTGTATCTAGAAAGACATCACCATACTCACAGACTTCATTTTTTTAGAGCAGCTTTAAGTTGACAGCACAACTGAGAGGCAGGTACAGAGATTTCCCACAGACCCCCTGCCCTCCAGCGTATATAGTGTCCCCCATTCAACAGCCCCCATTTGTTACAACTGATGAAACTAAGCTATAGGTTTTGTAGATACGCTTCATCAGGTTGAAGACGTTCCCCTGAACTGACAGTTTTTATCATGAACGGGTATTGGATTTTGTTAAATGCTTTTTCTACATCAGTTGATATGACTTTTTATTTTTTAGCCTAATGATGTGGTAGATTATATTGATTGATCTTTAAATGTTGAACCAGCTTTGTATACCTAGAATAAATCCACTTGGTCATGGTGTATTAACTCTTTTTTAAAAAAAGATTTTATTTATTCATTTGAGAGAGAGAGAGCATGAGCAGGGGAAGGGGTGGAGGGAGAGGGAGAAGCAGACTCCTCACAGAGCAGGGAGCCTGATGCAGGCTGATCCCAGGACCGCCCCCATCATGAGCCACGACAAAGGCAGATACTCAACCAGCTGAGCCACCTAGGCGCCCCTGTAATTCTTTTTATACATTTTTGGATTCAATTTGCTAATATTTTGTTGAGGATTTTTTTCATCTGTGTTAATGAGACATATGGGTCTTTGGTTTTCCTTTCTCGTAATTCCTTTATCTCCTTTGGCATTAGGGGAATTAACGTTGGTCTTGTACCATGAATTAGGAAGGGTTCCCTCAGGTAACCAGCTTGGAGAGTGAGGCCAGGGTTGGTCAAGCAGGTGTAACTCAGGCTCAGAGACACACAAAGCTCATCTCCCGTAACTGCATCCAGGACAGTATGAGTCAGTATTTAGCAGCAGGACCTTCAAAACCACCAAACCTCAGTTCCTATCCCATCTCTGCCATGCTATCTACATGATCTCGGGCCAAGTAACTGTTAATTTAACAAATAATTATTGAACACCTACTGTATGCCAGGCACTGGGATAGCAGCAGTAAACAGTCAAGAAAGACCAACACCATATGATTTCACTATATGTGGAATTTAAGAAACACAACAAATGAGGAAGGGGAAAAAAGTAAGAGAGAGAGAAGTCAAGAAACAGACTCTTAACTACAAAGAACAAACTAATGGTGATGGGGGTGAGATGTGGGTGGGCAGATTGGGTGAAATAGCTAATGGGGATTAAGGAGGGCCCTTGTGATCTTGTGATGAGTGCCGGGTGATGTATGGAACTCTTGAATCACTATGTTGTACACCTGAAACTAATATAACACTGCATGTTAATGAATTGAAATTAAATTAAATTAAATTAGAAATCATTAAAAAAAGACAAATCCTAGCCCTTTTGGATCTTGCTTTTTTTGGGCTTACATCTGAAAACTTTTTTTTTTTTTTTTAAGATTTTATTTATTTATTTGTCAGAGAGAGAGAGAGAGCACAAGCAAGGGGGAACTGCAAGCAGAGGGAGAATAAGGCTCCCCGCTGAGCAAAGAGCCTGATGCAGGACTCAATCCCAGGACCAAGGGATCTTGACCTGAGCTGAAGGCAGATGCTTAACTGACTGAGCCACCCAGGCATCCCACGTCTTAAAACTTTCTGTGCTTCGGCTTTCCATGTCTATAAAATGGGACGATAGTAGTACCTACTTTATAGGACTGTTGTATTACATAAGTTAATACATGTAAAGAATATCCTATACAACTATTATATTATTATTATTACTGTTCTTACTACTCCTGTTATGTGCCAGTAGGTAATCCCATTACCTATTGACTGAGTTCAGTCGTTCTAGTCTAGATTTCCAGCCCCACCCTTGCTTTCCATACTTGGCACTCCTGTCATCTCTTCTTCTATGCTTCTTCGGTTGACCCTCCTGATCTCTGGGTTCATTAAGCCTATTATATGAGATTCCTTCTCCTACACAGAGTTACCTTACCTGGGAGATAGTTGGGTGGCTATCTTTCTGCTGCCTTTGAAACATAGTAAAAGTTTTTCCATTTTGAAAGAGCAGGGATGAGGAACAAAAGTTATCAATGATCCAAGGTCTTTGCCTGTATGCCTTCTGAAGGTTGTGGGGGCTTGGCCAAGCCTAGGACAGAGTGAGAGGGGACCGTGTTAATTTAAGCTGGCCATCACTGAAACTAGATCTGTAACAGATCCTACAGAAGAAAGCTCAGTGTTCCAGCCTGGGTAACTTTCCACTGCTTAGCAAGACCCAAAGGTAATGGGGAAGAAAACTCCCCCTCCTAAGGATAAGGATCTTACCCCTGTCTCAGAAATTAACCTTTACTGTGCTTTCCAAGGCCTCCGAAACAATACCTGCTCAGCCCAATAGAAGTCACTACCCTACCCAGAGATGGAGCTATGTAAAGATAGGTAGGTGTAAAGAAAGTCTCATTACTGTCTCTGGCTTGGCATCATCCGACACAATAACCAGACTCTGAATGGTCCATGGTCCCGGGTTTCATCCATGGTCCCAGCTGGCCTCCCCTTCACCACCATCCCTGGCTCACCTGATTCCTCCTTACTGGTCCTCAGGTCCGCTCTTGGTTCCACATCAAACTGCTCTTACTCTCCAGTCTCCACTACCCGGAATCAATGATTTTAGCCTTCCCTGCACTGCTCCACATTTCCTTTTTTTTTTTTTTCTCTGGAAGAAACTCAACACTAATGTTCAGGGGAAGCTTCTGTTGACTCTCTCTTTCCTTCTCCCACTCTCCAGCATTTAGACGGCTGATTGCAGCCCTGCTTACTCCATCCGCTATGCCGGTTTCTCATCAGTCTTCTGGTACCTTGAGTTCTTTCTCTTAGTTTTCTTTATATTTTTGGTAATTTAATGTATAATAATAATTTTTTAAAAATATTTTATTTATTTATTCGACAGAGATAGAGACAGCCAGCAAGAGAGGGAGCACAAGCAGGGGGAGTGGGAGAGGAAGAAGCAGGCTCATAGCGGAGGAGCCTGATGTGGGGCTCGATCCCATAACGCCGGGATCACGCCCTGAGCCGAAGGCAGACGCTTAACCGCTGTGCCACCCAGGCGCCCCTAATGTATAATAATAATTGTTCCGACCAAAGAGAGAAAGTTGGCTATTGCTGCTCGACCCCACGGAGATCAGTCACTTGGGAGCCGGCAGATCCAGGCGGCCTGCTGGGTCTGCACGCGGGCTCCCCCTACAGCCTGCCCAGTGCCCTGCATTTGGTGGGGACACAGCATGACAATAACCTTCGGTGACCCAGGCTTCCCTCCTCACATTTCCCCTGAAAGCCTGAGCAGTGTGACTGGCAGGGGAGTCAGCACCAGGTCAGAAGGGGCAAAGGAGATGCTTGGACAAGACGTGGCAGCTGGGAGTGCTCTGAGGCACCAGGTCCCTTTTCAAACCCACATCCTCCCAAACCAGCTTTCTGCCTCCAAGGACGGAATTGAAGAGACAGGCTTCGGAACCCGACAGAGTAAAATCTTTTGGGTATTATTGCCACTGTTGGAGGAAGCTGGGTTTGAGAATAGAATTCTCCTTTTTTTTTTTTTAAGGAGAAAACAGGGAACTTATTTTAAAACAAACAGTAAAAATATCAAATTATCTAACATAATTGCTCAAAGGCACTAACTCAGAAAAAAAATTGTAATTATGTAGGATCTGTACTAAAAAATGCTGATTTTACCTCTAGTCATTTTTTCTCCATTGCATGAAAATACGCATAACATGAAGCATACCATTTTAACCATTTTTAAGTGTACAATTCAGTGGCATTAAGCATATTCATAATGTTATACAAATATCATCACTCTCCATTTCCAGAACTTTTCATCATCACAAATTCTGTACTCATTAAACAGTAACTCTGCATTCCTGCCTCCCCCAACCCTTGGACCTCTATACTACTTTCCCTCCATGAATTTGCCTATTCTAGGTACCACATACAGGTGGGATCGTGTTATCTCTCCCTCTGTGTCTGGCTCATTTCATTGACCATGATGAGAAGGAAATTCTTGTGCATGCTTCTACTTGCCCTCTTCTTCATCACCCTGGTCTCAAAAACTTAAAGCTGATTCTGGAGCTATTGGTGGAGCCTTGGGGAAGAATGGAGGTGTCTGTCTACGAAGATGATGGGTGGAAGCAAAACAAGTCTGTAAAGAGCAAACTCCCTTAGTGTTCTGAGTTCACACATCGTGAGTACTGGGAGAGCTCCAGTTAAGAGAGAAGACAATGCAGAGAATTTCATCAGTCAGCCCACACAGATGCCAAGCAATTCAAAGAAGAAGATGGCAGCTCATCTCCTCCAGATGCTGGGGGTTCTCTGCACTAGAGGGTGAGTCCCCTGGGTTCTAGTCTCCTGAGGCAGATGACAAAGACGTAGAGACAAAATAGAGGAATTAAAATGCCCAAGTGAGCCCTGCCTCCTAGCTTTTAAATTGCTCCTCTCCCAATTCATTCCCATCTTTTAAAAATTCATGGAGTAGGAGATGAAAGGGAACAGTTTGGAGTAGGAAGAACTGGTATGTGGGAAGGGAATGAGAAAGAGAAGACATGGGAAAAATCTATGCTCTTGACTGCCTGGCATCTTCTGTCCTGTCCCACCAAGACAGGGCGGGAGAACACCATTGGCAAGTGTGGGGAGGGCTAGAAAAATGGATATTTAGGCCAAACTCTGCCACTTATTTGCCATAGGACCTCAGCTTTCTATGAATAAACTAACTCTAGTTCGCTTTGTCTTGCTGTTAATAGGGAGCTGTGTTAGTTTGCTTCATCTTCTGTAACCAAATACCACACACTGGTTGGCTTAAACAACAGAAATGTATTGTCTCCCAGATCTGGAGGCTGGAAGTCTGACATCAAGGTGTCAGCAGGGCCACACTCTCTCTGAGGCTCTCGGGAAGAATTGGTGTCAGGTCTTTCTCCTAGCTTCTGGGGGTTCATTGGCTTGTGGCTGCATGACTCCAATGTTCCCACGGTGTCCTTCCTGTGTATCTGTCCTTCCACAAGGCATCTTCCATTAGGATACCTGTCAGAAGGGTGGGGCCCACCATACTCCAGGATAACTCAATTTTAACTGAACTAATTACATCTACAACGACCATATCTCCGCATACAGTCACATTATATGGTACTGGGGGTGAGGACTCCATCACATGAATTTTGGGGGGACACAGTTCAACCCATAGCAAGACTGAGTCCATTGTTTTAACCAGGAACTCTTCTACAAGAACCTCTTAGCACGGAGGCCTGGAGAGAGATAACCAGGCCCTTCCTGGCCACATCCCAAGAAGAGAGCCTCCCCTGCTCTATCCTGTCCTGTCTGGTCCCTGAGATGAGTTCCTATCCTGCTTCTTGGGCAGGGACTCTGGAGAGCAAGGCAGTAGTTGGCTCTCACAAACATGCTATTTCTCCGTTTACCCTCACTTGCAAGTGCTTCTTTGTCGACCACTCCCTGGGGCGAACTTCGTGCCGCTCATCATGTCCTTCCAAGTGCCTTTAGAACTCATTTTAGGTTCATCCTGTCTCTCCCTAGAGTTTCTAGCCCCCAAGGTAAGGACGAGATCAGGAGCTGTCCAGGGTCCATCCGATAAACAATCTTCAAGTTAACTGACTGCCTCCTGCAAACACCTTGGAAATTCTATGACATTCAGAATATGTCAGTTGAGATGGAGAAAGAGGCCATAGACCAACCACTGGACATGCCCTGCCAACAAGGCTTTGCTGGGCAGCCAGAGGGCAGCATTTGGTCACCAAGTACCTGGAAGGAAGGAATCTCCAAGTAGGGGCAAAAGCCCTGGAAATGGGGATGGGGCTGGAGCCAAGCAAGGACCATTAAAGTAAATCCCCTTCTTAAAAATCATTCCCAGGACTTCCAAACCTTCTCAGATATAGTCAGCCGTCTAAACCCAAGAGGGAGTTTAGAGGAGACTCCCTCTAATCTCTACTTTGTAGGAACAGAAAATCTCTTGGCAGAGAAAGGACAATCAAGTTGGATAAAAGGGGGAAAATTTTTTTCCAAGGAGCTAGATAACAGTTTCTGTAGGAGGAGAGCAGAGAATTGCCACAGTGGCTTGCAACAGTGACTCATCACTCCAGCATTTTGTTTCTAGGACTGAAATTAAAAGGATCATTTGGTGGGGGAAAATAAAAGACGGGTGAGCAAGAGGATGGGTGAGCAAGAGGCCTTGTGAAATAAGAAAAAATAAGCAGATAAGGTGAACGTTATTAAATGGAACAAGTCTTTGACAATGACCTCAAGCTTTGGGCAGGGTGGGATGGCCTCCAAGAGGCTTCCAAAACAATGCTTCGTGAATAAATTAATTGATAGAGGGGCGCCTGGGTGGCTCAGTGGGTTAAGCGTCTGCCTTCGGCTCAGGTCATGATCCCTGGGTCCTGGGGTTGAGCCCCACATTGGGTTCCCTGCTCATCGAGGAGTCTGCTTCTCCCTCTCCCTCTGTCCCTCACCACCCCTTGCTCATGCTCTTTCTCAAATAAACAAATAAAATCTTAAAAAAAAAAAGATTAACTGAGAGAAGGATTAAGAGCTTGCATTTAGGGGCGCCTGGGTGGCACAGCGGTTAAGCGTCTGCCTTCGGCTCAGGGCGTGATCCCGGCGTTCTGGGATCGAGCCCCACATCAGGCTCCTCCGCTATGAGCCTACTTCTTCCTCTCCCACTCCCCCTGCTTGTGCTCCCTCTCTCGCTGGTTGTCTCTATCTCTGTCAAATAAATAAATAAAATCTTTAAAAAAAAAAAAAAGAGCTTGCATTTAGAAGTCAAACAGACCTGGGTTGAACTCTTGTTCTCCTGAGCCTCAAGTTTATTGTCTTTATAATGGAATCATTTCCCCCACAGGATGGTTATAGCAATTTCATGAGATGATATGATAATATGTTCAAAATATCTAGTACTGTGCCTGCTGCATTGTAGAGACTGAATAAAAGGTAGTGTTTATAACGTGCTTACTTGCCAGTAGAAGGTAACATGAAGCTTCTTTGTTATCAGACACGATGAGCATGCGGATTAGGCAGGCGTACTGAAAGGTACACAGCAAAATCAGGCTAAACAAACAACTCAGATAGGAAAGAGACTTTTGCTGTCTTTCTAGGCTGATGGCTTACAGTCACATGGGACTCGCTCCTATTCATTCATTCTTTCTCAGCTAGGTGAATTCTGATCTAAAAGCTGGAAAGGTATAACTATCAATCATGCTGTTACTAAGGAGAAGTGATTTGCTCTCTTTCCAGGGTGCTCTCTGGGTTGTGTTGGCCAGTGGACAAGACTGGCGGGACCAGGCCTCAGAGTAACCACAACACTATTCCCTGAGTGAATGATTGGAGCTGAACTTCTGGGCTCTTCTCTAATGTTGTACAACCAGCAGCACCCCCTGTGCGGTGCTGACCCTTAAAAATGCTCTCTCTTTGGAGACTGGGGGCAGGAGGCAGGTGAGGGCCTCTGTGAGCATCCAAGTATTTCAAGGTTGCCTTGCCGGGGAAAAGTTCATCAGTACCGCCGACCTCCTAACCAACTGCTACCCTTTTCTGTGAGCATTTATGATGCTCGCACTGTGTTTTAAGTCCTTTTCTGTCTTTTGCATTTCCTGGCCCTAAAAAAAGTTTTTACATTTTAGGTTGAAAATCTTAAGGAAAAAAAAAATGCTTGGAGGTGTACTTTTTGTATTGGGGGCGTTTCATCACAACGTGTTTATTTTTAGTTTGGGCAAAGAGACAGTCATTTAGGAATGTGAAGGAGTCATAAGCAAGAAGCAAGATGAATGGGAGGAAGAGAAGAAGGGAAATGAATGACTAGGGGAGTCTGGGCAGCAGTTAACATTAGGGTAATTGAACAGATTTTCCCGTCATCTGTCATGGCTAGGAAGAAGAGATTGGTATCACATCTTAGAGAAGAGCAGGCTGGAAATCTAACTTCACTGGAATTCGATGGGTAGTAACTCCTGGGAAGAGAAACCATCCTAATCCTTCCAGGGGAACTCAAACACTAAGATGAAAAGGTCCAAAGTATAGTTAAATGCACATCTTCATGTTTGCCCCTAAATCTGGGAATCCAGAGTTCAGAAGAGTGAATCACCTTGTCCTGGCCACAAGGACTAGATGGGAATGGAAAAGTTTGTTTGGCTATCAACAGTGAGAAAGGTGGCGAGCCGCAGGTTAAGTAGAACTTGCTTTGGAGGAGAGGTCTGAGATGGGGAGTGAGTCAGTAACTTCTTTTACAGAGTTTGGGTTCCAGATAATTCAGTTGGACCAGACTGCTTGAAGAATAAAGAGTTTTACTCTTTTAGGGCCATAGGATTTTTATTTTATCCGTTGGTTTACAATTAAGAATTTCTAAGCTCTGGGAGCAGGAGAATATTCCCAGGGTTAGGTCCTCTCTCACCCTCCTACCTTGTTTTGGATTAGGATAGCATGTGAATGGTTACAATCCCAAAAGATGAATTGAGGAAAGACAAGTGAAATGATGTTACAGTACCTCCTGGAATTGTTACTACTAATGTGACTGGTAAAATAATAAAGCTAGGAGATAATACAGGAGACTATCTTTATGACCAAATGTCAGATACACATATTTTAAAATGCTGACCCTCATTAGAAATTAGGGAAATGCAAATGAAGACCATAACAAGATACTACTGTACGGGAGCCTAACTTGGTACAACCTCTCTGGAAAAAGTTTAGCGTTATTCACCAAAGTTAAAGATATTCATAACCCATGACCCCCTGTTATTCCCCAAAGAAATCCATGTGCATGAATGTTTATTTATAATATCTGAAAATCATGCACAACACTGTTCCAGACACTGTTGCTGTGTTTTAAACCACTCCATTCGCAAATATTAGATGCAAGGATACAGTATTGAAAGCGGCCAGGGCAAAGAAATTTCTCACGTACCAAGGCAAAAGCATCAGAATTACGTCAGACCTGTCTACACAGACCTGGAATGAGAGAAAGGGTTGGGGGAGCATATTTAAAGCTCTTTCAGAGAAAAACATGCAGCCAAGGATCCTTTATCCAGCAAGGCTGTCATTCAGAATTGATGGAGAAATAAAGACATTTCAGAATCGCCAGTCACTAACCAATTTTGTAACCACGAAACCAGCCCTACAGGAGATATTACGGGGGGTTCTATAAAAGTAAAAAGGCCCCAAGAGTGATACAGAACAGAAAGTCACAGCCAATACAAAAAAAGACTTTACTGGCAACATGGCAACATTAAAATCATATCTCTCAGTAATCAGTCTTAATGTAAATGGTTTGAACGATCCCATAAAACGCCACAGGGTTGCAGATTGGATAAAAAGAAATGACCCATCCATTTGCTGTCTACAACAGACTCATTTCAAACCCAAAGATGCATTCAGACTGAGAGTAAGGGGATGGAGTACCATCTTTCACGCAAATGGACCTCAAAAGAAAGCTGGGGTAGCAATTCTCATATCAGATAAATTGGATTTTAAACTACAGACTATAGTTAGAGATGCAGAAGGGCACTATATTATTCTTAAGGGAAGTATTCAACAAGTGGATATGACAATTATAAATATATATGCCCCCAACAGGGGAGCAGCAAGATACACAAGCCAACTCTTAACCAGAATAAAGAGACATATAAATAAAAATACATTAATAGTAGGGGACCTCAACACTCCACTATCAGAAATAGACAGAACACCCTGGCAAAAACTAAGCAAAGAATCAAAGGCTTTGAATGCCATACTTGACGAGTTGGACCTCATAGATATATATAGAACACTACACCCCAGAACCAAAGAATACTCATTCTATTCTAATGCCCATGGAACATTCTCAAGAATAGACCATGTTCTGGGACACAAAACAGGTCTCAACCGATACCAAAAGATTGAAATTATCCCCTGCATATTCTCAGACCACAACGCTCTGAAATTGGAACTCAACCACAAGGAAAAATTTGGAAGAAACTCAAACACTTGGAGACTAAGAACCATCCTGCTCAGGAATGACTCGATAAACCAGGAAATCAAAAATCAAATTAAACAATTTATGGAGACCAATGAGAATGAAAATACAACAGTCCAAAACCTATGGGATACTGCAAAGGCAGTCCTAAGGGGGAAATACATAGCCATCCAAGCCTCACTCAAAAGAATAGAAAAATCTAAAATGCAGTTTTTATATTCTCACCTCAAGAAGCTGGAACAGCAACAGAGGGACAGGCCTAATCCACGCACGAGGAAGCAGTTGACCAAAATTAGAGCTGAAATCAATCAAGCAGAAACCAGAAGTACAGTAGAGCAGATCAACAGGACTAGAAGCTGGTTCTTTGAGAGAATCAATAAAATTGACAGACCACTGGCAACACTTATCCAAAAGAAAAGAGAAAGGACCCAGATTATTAAAATTATGAATGAAAAAGGAGAGGTCACGACGAGCACCATTGAAATTGGAAGGATTATTAGAAATTTTTATCAACAGCTATATGCCAATAAACTAAGCAATCTGGAAGAGATGGAATCCTTCCTGGAAACCTATAAACTACCAAGATTGAAACCGGAAGAAATTGATTCCTTAAACAGGCCAATTAATTATGAAGAAATTGAGTCAGTAATAAACAATCTTCCAAATAACAAAACTCCAGGCCCGGACGGTTTTCCTGGGGAACTCTACCAAACATTCAAAGAAGAAATAATACCTATTCTCCTAAAGCTATTTCAAAAAATAGAAACAGAAGGAAAGCTACCAAACTCATTCTATGAGGCCAATATTACCTTGATCCCCAAACCAGGCAAAGACCCCCTCAAAAAGGAGAATTACAGACCGATTTCCCTAATGAATATGGACGCCAAAATCCTCAACAAGATACTTGCTAAACCACTCCAGACATGAAGGCATAAAACTACCACGGTTTTCTTATGCTTATGGATTCTGTGAGTCCGGAGCTCAGAAAGAAAGGGTCTAGAAGAGATAGCTTATTTCAGCTCTGTAATGTGGCTTCTGCTGGGAGGCTCAAAGGCTGTGACTCAGTGGTGAGGGGCTGGAGTCATCTCAAGGCTTTTTTACTCATGCATCTGGCTGTTGATGCCAGCTATTGGCAGGAACTCAGCTGGGGCTATTGGCCAAAAACACCTGAATGCAGCCTCTCTCTGGGGTAGCTTGGCCTTTCTCACAGCATGGTGGCTGGGTTCCCAGGGCAAGTATCCCAAAAGAACAAGGTAGCAGATGTCCAAGGCATATTTTATGAAGTGACTTAAGAAATCATTTTCACCGCAGTCTATTGGCAGAGGCAGAGCAAAGGCCCACACAGATTCAAAGGGAGGGACCGAGACTCCATGTCCTAATGGGAGGAAGGTCAAGGTCACTTTGTAAGAAGAACACATATGTTGAGAGATATGTCTATGGTCATCTTTGGAAAATACAACCTGCCACAAACCAAATATGCATCAAAGTAGGATGGATAAATATATTGTGGAATTTTCATTGCAGCAGAATACTATACGACAGTGAAGATGGACACACGACAGCTGCATGAAAGGACATGAATGAATCTCACAAACAAAATGTCGAGCAGAAGAAGCCACAGGGAGGAATCCATATTGTTTAACTGCAGTTATAAATTTTTTGAAAACACAAACAAAATTACAGGGTTTTGAGGTACATGCTCAGAGAGAGCAATCAGGAGAGCGGGTTCTGGGGGTCCTGGTGTCATTTTCTTGACTTGGGTGCTAATGACACTGGTGTTCACTTTGTGATAAATCATTAAGTTGTACATTTTTGTTTGGGACACCTTCCTGGTATCTTACGGTTCACAATAAAATAAGGAAATGATTCCTATAATCATATAATGAGTCTTTCGAAATAAGAAATGAATCTCTTGGCCCTGAGAACGAGGTTCACTTGAAAAAGAATTCACTATGAACTTTAGAGACAGTAGCCAGCAAACTGATGGATCATTAAACTCTGTTAAAAATTCCACTGGGTTATTTTTAATGTCGGTATGTCTTCTTACCTTGTTATAACCAATATGCGGAACTCTTTCACATCCTGGCTTTTTACATTGCACTCTAAAGATAGGTTACACACATGTCATTTTTAATAGCTACCTGGTATTTCATCATGTTTATATACCACACGTTTTCTTAGCTATTTTCATATCTTTGGGACTGTGAGTGACTTCGAATTTTCAATTTCATCGTCGTCACCATCATCATCATCCTCACCAAACTCACTAAGAGCTCCCTAGATCCCAGGCACCGTGAGTAGAACTTTTCATTCATTATCTCATTTAGCATCAGAACAACCTAATGAGACCGGTTCTATTTTTATTCCTGTCTTACAGATAAGGAAACGGAGACTTAGAGAGGTCAAGTAATTTGCAAGTTTTGCAAAGTATAAGTTTCACAAACAGTTCATACTCTGGCAATCACATCCCAGTACCCTTATTCCCTAACCCTTTGTCAGAACACTTGCTTTGGTCTCCTCTCACCCTGACCTGGGACATTTTTTCCCCCTGGGGATTTCCGAAAGTGGAATTGCCAAGTTAAAAGTCTTAAGCAATTTTAGAAACTCTTATACATCCAGATTATTCTCTATACACTCTGAACCAATTTACAATGACTTTGGGTAGGATTTAGTGAGAGGTCAGAGTCATGTCAAGTTTAGGGAATCCAACTGTACAGCGTCTCCATACATCTTCCCTCAGCAAAATGGTATGTGCTGGTGAATGCCTTAATATTATTCTCTTCGCTCAACCCACTCAGAATATTATAGGTCTCATTTTCCATTTCTTAAATGTTTTGGTTGACTGTCAGTACCTGGAAGGAAAGAATTAGTTATTTTTGCCCTCTTTTATTCAAACATATTTTTTTCTTTATAATGATTGCAGTGTCTTATCAAACTCTCACTGAATTACTATCCAATAGTATTCCTTTAGGTTTTATGTAAACATTTTATAAGAAAGAGCCACATTTCTGCACGTCTTTCAAAACTCTCCTAAAAACATCGCCCATTATCTTACTCATTGATTGCTCTTTAGATAAGAGTCATGTAATAAAAACCTTCTAGAATTCAATGTCAAGGGAAAAATTTGTCTCTTCCCATAAAATAATATGCTTCCTTTAATCAGACAGTGAGATAACTTATATAACCTTAATTTGTCTTTTTTGCCTTGGTTGCAAATACCTCTAATTCAAATTTGAAGTTCAGCCATCATAATCATCCCATCCTGATTTTCTGATATTAGAATATAAGCTCCCAGAAGACAGAGATTTTGTCCATTTTGTTCCTTGTTGCAGGGACAGAGCTCCAGACAGAAGGAAGCTGCTCAAAGGCCTTGTATTGAGAAAGAGACTTGAAAAAAAAAAGAGTGTAAACATCACAGAACTCAATGGTCGTTTAGCCTGTTTCCATTGCAGCATAATCAACATCCTGTCCTCTGAAGTACTCTTCAGAGAGCAAACTCTATTAAAACTGCTCTCTGCTGAACAGCAAGGTGTAGTATAATTTTAGAATTATCTTGCCTTTTCATAAACTCATTTCTTTTTTTTTTAAAGATTTTATTTATTTATTTGACAGAGATAGAGAGAGCCAGCGAGAGAGGGAACACAAGCAGGGGGAGTGGGAGAGGAAGAAGCAGGCTCATAGCGGAGGAGCCTGATGTGGGGCTCGATCCCAGAACGCTGGGATCACGCCCTGAGCCGAAGGCAGACGCTTAACCGCTGTGCCACCCAGGCACCCCCATAAACTCATTTCTTATTGAAATTTATGCCACTCTCGAATATGTAAAACAAAGACTTGGGTAAAGAGAAAAGAGGTGATTTTCTCACATCGACATATCTCTGTGGCGTTTATGTGGAATGTGGCTGAAAGAGGGTGTACTTTGTTTGAAATCGCTGTCCTTTGAGTGAATTAAGCTCAAGGAAATCGAGAAAAGGCACCTGAAAAAAATGCCTAGATTGTCCTGAAGTTCACCTTGAGCAGACCCAGACCAGGAGTCCCTTCCAGCTGTCACCTGAACCCTGTCCTCTTGCCTCAGCTCCGCCCCTGCTCTTTCACCCCCAGCAGATGACACGCCTGCCTGGACTCTGGTCATTTATCGTTGGCATCTCCAACCCCCACACATTCCAACTACCCTGTGTCTCTTCCCCAAGCCCAGGACCCAGTCCCCTACTCCTCATCTTGCCCCTACAGTCTCCCCCATCACCTCCCACCCTGATCCTAACCTCTTGCCATGCTTCCTCTTGGTCCCTCTGGCTCCTCAACTCTAACAGCTGACACTGGCTCTCCTGGTGGGGACCATGCCAACCCACTCCCCATTCCAGAGTCCTGGCCGGGTTTGGATCAGCTTCTGGCTATTCCAGGCCACAGACTCCCCGGAAAGGGCTGCATCTTCAATCCTGGGGTCATGGCTTCCACAAGGACTCATCCTGTCTTCTGACTCTTAAGTTCTCCTAACTTCATGAGCAAGATTGAGAATGTCCAAAGTGACCATCTCGTTGTCTTTCTTCTCTTCCACAAAGCCTTCTGCATCATTACATGATCCCTCTGCCTTTGCTCTTGACTCTGAAAGACAGTTCTGTTAGAGTCCCTGTTAATGGATGGAAGAGCTGCAACCAGCCTGGGCCTTTGGATGACTATGTGACGGGGCTGTTCTGTGAGAGAGATTTATACCTCTGGATTATTTAAGTCACCGAATAAGTGTGAGTTCTTTTGCTTCTGCAACTGGTCTACTCTATCTAAGACAAGGGGCAAATGAAAGTTAAGGTATATGTGGTGGCCAGTGTTCAAGAAGAGGTGGGGAACAAACAATTGCTGGCAGGAGTTAAATAAAATTCACACCTCAGATGAAATATCTTGTGTCTAGAGCTGTCCAATGATAATAACACCCACTATGATGCCACTTCCACCTTAAATACTCTGACACTCAGTGAGCAATACAGAGCAAGGCAACACATGCTTCTGTCTTGGAGTAGACAGAAGGCTTTTCCACAGGCAGAGAAGGTAGAGAAGTGGAGAAAATCCATGTTCCCTCCACTCCACAGAGGCAGAGCCTTTAGTAGAGGAGGTGATAGGGAGGGCTAGAGTCCAGAGACAGCACAGATGAAACACAGGCTTACTGCTTTGGGCCTGTTTAGTCTGGAAGGGGATGGCATTTCCCCTTGAGAAAGGGAATGGGCTTAGAAATAGGCCAGAGTTCTAGGAAGGGCAGACCAGGGCCAGAAGCAAAGAAGACGCCCTGTGCTCAGACCACCCCAGCACCCATGCTGGAACCCTTCTCCCTTGACAATTGAAAGGTCTTCTCAGCCTCCCCTGCAGCAAGGGAAGGCCTAGGTCAGGGACTTCTGGGAAGGCTTTTGCTTTCCTGATAAAAATGGGCAGATGTTTCTGGTACTGGTCTCTTTCCTGTTTCTTGCCTTCTTCTTATAGCGTCAGGAGCCAAAGCAGCTATTTTGCAACCACAAGGGAAAAGCTAAGAGGATTATGAAGATGCCCACCCTGAGATGGTTAAGCCTCTAAACAAATACCTCCAACCTCTTGATCTGTGAAAGAGAAATACATACTTAGTCTATGGTTCATGTAGTTTCCTATTCCTTGCTCAAACGTTCCTAACTCTTGAGTTTGTGAGCCAGTGACTTCAGGATTCTGGAGATAGAGAAAGAGGAGTTCTTAGGTTCCATCCTAGCTTGATCATCTCAGTTTGCAGAGAGGAGACAGAGATTCAGAGCAGCATGCTACCCCTGGGATAAAGATGGCATCACTGGCTGGAGCTTTCTTTATGCCTTTTTTCTTAGAGGTTCGAGTATAGCAGGGAGGGTCCAAGGTGACAAAATGTGATGGTGGTTAAGATGACGGCTGTAGCAGGAGAAAAATCAATATACAATTATCTAAGGTTATTGAGAACGCAGAGGCAGAGGCATTGATGAATAGCATTTGGGGGAATGGGATTAAGATTGGTCTTGCCACCAAATGACAAAAGGACAGGGTACAAAGTTCTTTCATTAACTAAAAGTTTTGAAACCATTGCCCAAATAATCTAATAGTTGCGTAAATGCATATGACACCTTTATAAATCCTTTACGTTGACTTACCACGTAGAGAGGGCAAATTGGGAAGAGTGCATGATCTTTCTTAAGTTGATACTAATTTTATTCTAAGTTTCGTAAGGTTTGAGAAACAACATCTAAGTCTCAAGCACAGGGTAGTTTCTTTTCTTTCTTTTTTTCCAAAGAGGATTTAAGTTCTACATTTAATGTTATACATTTATTTTGTTGTTTCTTAAGTTATTTTTTAAATGATGCCCATGCTGTCATGCATATTAATCAAGTTTGGACTACACGAGGAGTATAGAAATCACTTAATTTAAACACTTCTATAGAAAATTATGGTATCAGATATTCAAGTTTAATCAAGATTCAAGTTTAATCAGCTAGACTGGTGCTGTGTAACCCATTAGTCACTAGCCTCATGGGGTTGTTTAAACTTAAATTAATTAAAATTAAATAACAAGGAAAATTCAGTCCCTCAGTTGCACTAGCCAAATTTCAAGTGCTCATCAGCCACACGTAGCTGCTGGCTACAGTGTTGGGCAGAGCACACATGGAGCAGTTCCATCGTCACAGAAAGTTCTTCTGCTCAGGGCTGATCTGGACAACTTGGGTTTGTAAAGCTTTTCTTTTAAGTAAATGTACAGCGAAACTTTGTATTAGTCAGTGTGGACAGCCATAACAACATAATACACGGTGGGTGGCTTGAAAACAGAAACATTTTCTCAGAGCTCTGGGGGCTAGAAGTCCAAGATCAAGGGTTGTTCTGGTGAGAACTCTCTAGCTGGCTTGCAGATGGTCATCTTCTCACTGTGTCCTCACATGGCCTTTCCTCTGTGCATCTGCGGGGAGAAAGAGAGAAAGAGATCTGGGCTCTTTCTCTTCTTATGAGGACACCAATCCTATGAGATGAGGGTCTTACTCTTATGACCTCATTTCACCTTAATTTCTTCCACAAAGGCCCTGTCTCCAAATACAGTCACAATGGGGGTTTGGGCTTCAACATATGAAAGTGGGGGAGACACAATTCAGTCCACAACAAACTCAAAAAAGAAGGAGGAGGAGGAGAAAAGGAAGAGAAGGAGGAAAAGTAGGTCAGGGCCAGATGGTAAGGGCCTCGTGTGCTACTCGATGGAGTTGGAACTATCCTGAAACAGAAAGGAAGCTGCTGCAATGTTGAGGAGGGATTCTATGTGACTGAGATTTGCATTTTAGAAAGAACACCAGGTTAAAAGTGTGGAGGATGGTTTGAAGGTGGGGGTGGGTCCGGAAGAACGGAGGCCGGAGTTACTCTAGTGCTAAGATTTCTCCCTGGAGGAAGTTGACTAGAGAGTTGAAAACTCTTTCTTTGTCCAGCCTCTAAACCCTACAAGTGCAGGTCTGGAGTGAGGCGGGCATGTTTGGCCACCTTAGAAGCAGGCTAGTGAAATAGTAAAGAGCAAACTACGGTCAGAAAGTTCTGGGTTCAGATTTTTACTCCATCCCTTATTAGTTACCTACTGACCTAGAGTTGCCCGCTTAGCTTTTCTAAGCATCACTGTCCTTTGTAGAAAGAGATTGATTATATCCATTTCATAGGACTGGTCCACAGATTAAATTCTGTAATGCAGAGAAAAGCATTTAGCACAAAATCTGTTTAGTGTACATGTTTAGTGCTCAATATATTTTGGCTATTATTACTACCAGCAATATATTTCTTAAATTTGCTCTCAAAGTGGGGCACCTGGGTGGCTCAGTTGGCTAGGTATCTGCCTTCTGCTTAGGTCAAGCTCTTGGGGTCCGGGGATCTAGCCCCAGGTAGTGTTCCCTGATCAGTGAGGTGTCTTCTTCCCTCTCTCTCTCTGCCCCTCGGCATCCCCCCTTCCCCGCCCTTCTTGTGCTCTCTCTCTCACTTTCTCTTGCTCTCCCAAATAAAGAAATAAAATCTTTTTAAAAAAAAAATTTGCTCTCGGGGGACCTGGGTTGTTCAGTCAGTTAAGGGTCTGCCTTCAGCTCGGGTCGTGATCCTAAGGTCCTGGGATCGAGCCCCTTGTCAGGCTCCCTGGTCAGCAGGGAGTCAGATTCTCCCTCTCCCTCTGCTCCTCCCCCAGTTCATGCTCTTTCTCTCTCTCTCAAATAAATATCTTAAAAATAAAAAAAAAATTGCTCTCAAAGGAGTACAGGAAGCAAGGTGTTTTGTTTGTTTGTTTAAATGAATCTTGTCCATCTCCAGACTGTGTGTGTGTGTGTGTGTGTGTGTGTGTGTGTGTGTGTGTGTGTGTGTTCTCCACCACACAGGAGTCACCTTTAAGGACTTCAAAGTCTCTCTCTCTTTCTTTCTTTTTTGTAAGCAGCTCCACTTATTTGAGTAAATAGCTTGTAAATAAATCATTGGTAAATGTTACAAAATGAAATACATTTTCAAAATCTTGCCAGTATACATAAAATTCACAAACATAGATCCTTTAAAAAGTAAAATTCCGGACACCCTTGTTATAAAATGCCTGACCCCTGTCTGAGGACAGGGCCACCTAGAGACAACTTATAACAGGTGTGGGTTCTGTGGGGAGGTGGGAGTGAGGGCTCCTGGAGGGAAAGAAGTTTGTATTCTGGCTTTTTACCCCATCTGCATGCATCTGATTTTGACCCTTCTCCAAGGGGCTGCTATATAACCGAGAGAGACAGCTTAGGCATCCCAAGCAAGGCATTGGGATGTAGAGTTAGGACCAGGAGCCAGAGTTCTTATTATATTCCACTGAGAGAATCCAGAGATGAAATCTCCACCATATTTCCAAACCAGTAAATGCTTCTGTATCAACTTTCTTGAGAGGAGGGAGGCTTTCTCACCTCTACACCTGCTCAAAGCTCAGTTCACTCCCTCTGGTCTGATGGCACCTGGGCACAGAAGTGACCAGAATCTACTTCTAAGGTGGATCAAAGTCAGTTTCCTTCCTATAAAGGCAAACTGATCCTGAGCTTTGGAGTCACAAGAACTGGTGTCAAATCCTTTCTCTGCCACTTACTAGCTCTGTGACCTTCAACAAACATCCTACATGAGTTTCTAGCTCCTTATAGGTAAAATGTGTATGATAATACTTTTCTCTCATTCAGTTATTAACAAATATTGACTGACCAGCTATCTGTGCCAGACATTGGGCTGGGAATTCCACTGTAAATAAATCAGACTGAGTCTGATGACATTTTATTTTATTTTATTTATTTTTTTTTTAAAGATTTTTATTTATTTATTTGACAGAGAGAGAGAGAGACAGCCAGCGAGAGAGGGAACACAAGCAGGGGGAGTGGGAGAGGAAGAAGCAGGCTCCCAGCAGAAGAGCCTGACATGGGGCTCGATCCCAGAATGCCGGGATCACGCCCTGAGCCTAAGGCAGACGCTTAACTGCTGTGCCACCCAGGAGCCCCTGATGACATTTTAGAGGGCAAAGAGACAATTATGCTCCAATCCGATAAGTGCTTTGATAGACCAAAAATAAGAGGAAAGAGAACTAAACCTGTCATTCTTCTCAATGCCTTTCAGGGGCTGCACTGTGTTTTCTAAGTAGGAAATTGAAGGATGGGGAGGTGGTAGCCCTGTGAAGTGAGTGGGGGTGGAGAGGAGTACAGAGGGCTGGGAAGAGTGATCCAGGCAGACACAAAGTATGCAAAAAGGCCTGAAGGCAAAGGAGGGTTTCCTAGAGAGACCAAAACCAAGTTCACTTGGCCTGTATAGCTGTTTGAAGGTAGAACTGTGAGAGGAGATCTGGTGTGAAGAAATCACAGGAGGGAACTGAGGAGAAGAGAAAGTGGCATTAGAAATGTCACTTTTGGGCCCTGGGTGGCTCAGTTGGTTTAGCGTCCAATTCTTAATTTTGGCTTGGGTTGTGATCTCAAGGTTGTGCAATTGAGCCCCGAATCAAGCTCTGTATCAAGCCTGCATTGGGCTCCGTGCTCAGCAGGGATCTGCTTCTCTCCCTCTCACTCCCTCTGCTTTGTGCATGTGCTCTCTCTCAAATAAAAAAATAAATCTTAAAAAAAAAAAGTCACTTTGGCTGCAGTAGGAAGAATGAATGGGGTGTAGGTAAGGGAGACTGGTGTCAGGGAACTCTATTACAAGCCTGTGCAGCAGTCCGAGTAAATATTATGCCAAGTTTAAGCAATAGGAGATTTTTAATAATAGTCATAAAAAATTTAACACATAGATAATCCAGACAGTGTTCTATGTGTTTTACATATACTAATTCATATAACCCTCAAGACCAGAACAACCCTAGGAGGCAGATCTTATTATCATCTTTATTTTACCGAAGAGACATCCATCAAACAGAGATACTATATACCTTGCTCAAGGTTATGCAGTGTTGGGAGGCGCCTGGGTGGCACAGCGGTTAAGCGTCTGCCTTTGGCTCAGGGCGTGATCCCGGCATTCTGGGATCGAGCCCCACATCAGGCTCCTCCGCTATAAGCCTGCTTCTTCCTCTCCCACTCCCCCTGCTTGTGTTCCCTCTCTCGCTCGCTGTCTCTCTCTCTGTCAAATAAATAAAAAAATCTTTAAAAAAAAAAAAAGGTTATGCAGTGTTGGGATGTGAACCCAGGTGGTCTGTTACCAGGGCATGTGAGATTGACCGTGCTCTGTGGCTCTAACAGATTTCAGAGGTTAACTAAGAAGTGGGAAATGAGTAAGAGGCAGAGTCGCTGATGATCTCCAGATTTCTGGCTTGCAGCTGGGTAACTTTTGGTGTCATGATTTGGGCTGTGACACCTACTAGGGAAGAGCAGGTTTGGGAGGAAAGATACGGAGCTCCTTGTGAGACATGCTGGATTTGAATTCCCAAGGTGACAGCCGTGGGCAGATATCCAGAGTATTGTTGAGCATAGGATTTGGAGCCCAAGAGAGAGATTTTAATAGGAGTTATATATCTATATTTGGGAATCCTTAGCATGCAGCCAGGCGAGTGGCTAAGATGTCCTAGGAAGAATGTTTCAAATTAGAAAGGAAGGTGTTTTGAGAAGAACCCAGAGGAGCATCCATATTAAGTGCAAGCAAAAGAAGAGTCATGCACAATGGAGATAAGGAGGAACAGCTAGGTAGATGGCAGGAATAAAGGAATATGGGAAGGAAAAAGGCATTTCGAGGTGCAAATATCGTCAAATTTTATAAAGGGTTCAGCAAAGTGAGGAGTGAAAAGTGTCCACTGAATGTAGTGATGAGGAGGTCAGCATTGACCTTGGAGAGAACAGTTTCAGTAAATTGGTAAGAGCAAGAGTGCAGTGTGCTGATGACTGAACGCAGTGTGAGGATGTGGGAGGCAACAAACGTACAGAATTTTCCCCAAGAGGGTTTGCCTATGGGGGGCGGGGAGGAGAGCTACTAAAAGCGGGATGTGGAATAAAGGAAAGATTTATTTATTTTCACTATGCAAGAAATTTGAGAATATTTAAATGCTAATAAGAAGAATCCAGGATAAACTGAGAAGCTATAAAGACAGGAGAGGGAATTATCTATGAGAGAGCCCTGGGGGCACCTGGCTGCCTAGTCAGTGGAGCTTGTGACTCTTGATCTCAGGATAGTGAGTTCAAAGCCCGAGTTAGGTGTGATGACTTAAACATAAAATCTTAAAAAAAAAAAAAAAAAAAAGGAGAGTCCTTGACAAGGTGGAAAGGGTGGATCCGGAACATAGATGGAGGGGTTAGCCTAAACAGTAGGAGGATGTTTTTTCTTTGTAGCAAGGGAGAAGACAAGGAATGAGAAGGAAGGTAAGTTTTCAGATTTGGTGGTGGGGAAATGAAGGGAGTTCTTGATGGCTTTTATCATCTCTCCCAAGTAGAAGGTCTATCAGCATTTGAGAGTATGGGAGCCAGCGGAATTGGTGTTAAAAGAAAAACAGAGGTTTAAAACAGGCTGATTTTTATTTTTAATATATATATTTTTGTATCCTCCCTCTCCCCCCCAGGGTCACTGATTTTTAGGGCAGTGAAACTACTCTGTGTGATACCATAATGGTGGATACATGTCATTCATTACACCTTTGTCCACGCCCACAGAATGTACAATATCAAGAGTGAACCCTAATATAAATTACGGACTTTGGGGGAGGCTATGCATGTGTATGGGCAGGGACTATATGGGAAATCTCTGTACCTTCCCCTCAATATTGCTTTGAACCTAAAACCACTCGAAAAAAATTAAGCTAATTAAACAACAACCACACCTACTGGCCAAAGTGGCTTAGGAAACAGAAGAACTCCAAGTAATGTGTGAGGGCCCATAATTCACCGTGGCACCAACCTGCACAGTTGAGGAGTGTTTTCTCTAGCTAAGTGGTAGATTTGGAGAATGCAGAGAGATCTAGAATTGGAATTTTGACATGTAGATCCAATGGAAGACAACGGGGATTAGAGGTGAGCTACTGAGAGGAGGGGGCAAAAATGAGAGTCTAAGCAAGGATCCAGGAGAAAGCAGAAGGGAACTGATTAGAGATAGAGAGATTCAGGGACTTTGAATTCTATGTAAAGCTTTAGAGTAGTGTGTGATTGGCAGCCTCGAAGATGATCGCCAGTGATCCTGCCTCCTGGTATTTGTGCCCTGTGTAATCCTCTCCCCTTGAGGGTGGGCCTGACTTTTCTAATGAATAGCATGTGGCCAAAGTGATGGGATGTTACTTCTGAGATTAGGTTCAGAGAGACTGGTTTGCTTGTCCTCTCTTGTTTTCTCATTTGCCTGCTCTGATAGAAACCAGCTACCATCTGAGCTGCCCCACGCAGAGACCCACTAGCAAGGAACTGAGGCCCTCAGTCCGAAGCTCTTGAGGAACTGAATCCTGCCAATGACGATAGGAGTGAGCTTGGAAGCAGATCCTCCCTGTCAGATCATAGACCCTCACGACACCACAGCTGCCACTGATGCCTTGACTGCAGCTTTGTGAGATACCTTGAGGTAAAGGCACTCAGCTAAGCCATGCAGAGATTCCTGACAAAAACTGTGAGATAATAGACGCTCATTGCTTAGTACTTAAATTTTGGGGTAAATTGGTAGGCAGCAATAGATAATGAATACAAGGTATAAGAGAAGTAACTGAGTGAGAAGGGAGAAAGGACAGTTATTATGATCAGAGAATGGGGGGTCTGGAATTTACAATTTCAGCCATGGAACAGTTGCCATACTTCATCCATACTGAAGAGGGTGCCTAAATTGGCACAGAGGTCAAGTTCCTTGAAGATGAGTCAAGAAGCTGAGACGCCAGGGTATTGGACAAGTCAGGTTCATAAATGTTTAAGTCATTCAAGGTCACTGGGTGGAGAAGTATGCACCAGGTGTTGATTTCAACCAATGACAAGGTGGCAGTTGAGGCAGAGGAGACAACAACCTTAATGAGATAGAGGCATAAATCAGGTGGAATGAACCTTCACAAAGGTGTGTGTGTGTGTGTGTGTTTAAGAGGGTGGCAAATTAATGGAATGCATGGGGCAGCGCTAAGTATCTAGGAAGATGCTGACCCCCAAAACTTGACCCTGGGATATGTAGTGTGGAAGCATAGACAACCTCTTCTCAAAAGAGCTACAGGGGAAATGGTGTCCTCAGTATAGAGCCAGATTTCAAGATTAAGATTAAGTGGTTTAAAGGAAAGGTCCTTGGCTCCACATAGTGGGCACAGGACAAACATAAATTGTCTCTAAACATTCATTTAAATATTTGTATGCCCTTGCTCTGCACCCCCCCTCCCCCAATCTATTCAAAAAAGACTAGGGCCCGGTAAAGGGATGGGATGAGGTGGGTTGGGGGCGGCGGGTGGCTCATCACAAGCGGTCTAGGGACTCTCTCCTCCAGGCCCAAGGAGAGGCTGCACCAACGCTTTCCCTAACTTCATTGGCGAAACTACAAAGAGCCCGAAAACGAGGGTCATTCTCCCGCGCGCACACGGCACATCAGCCCCTAAGAGACATTTATTTCTCCCACCAACGAACATTAATCGAAAGCCTTACAAGTGCTAGACACCGGCGACACAAACACGAACGAAATACACTTCGGAATACAGGGAGGGTTCCCGGCCACGTTGCCTGTCAACGCCAACATCCGTAAATTTCACGATGATCAGACTTTTCCAAGTTCTCCCCACACTTTTAGCTGAGATAAAATGTCGGAATTAGGTGTGCAAGCCGGTGCGGAGAGCCTTTCAGTTCTTTGCCTTCATGGCTCCGGATTCCCCAATCCCCAATCCCCAATCCTGGTGAGCCCTCCAGGAACGCTGCAGTCCACGTGGGCTCCCCGGTGGCTCGCGGGGCGGGGCACAATAGGCGGGGCCAGGCCTGAGGGCGAGGCTGGCCCCGCCCCCGGGGCTCCCATGGCCCCCCGCGCCCCACGGCCAGATGCTGACGTGTCCTTTCCTTCCCACTACACCTCCCGACACTACCTACTACGGCTGCCCCGGAAGTCCCGCCCCATACTTAGGCCGTCACCGCAAATCAGCTCTTTCAGCGCTTCCTGGAGCTTTCCTCCCGTTTTGGGACTAAAGGGCGGGGCTCCGCGAGCAGGGTGCCTATTGGTTTGAGGTCCGGCGGGCTCTGGGCGCTAATTGGCCGGAGGGCGGTGGCGCTCTGGCACGCTTGCGCGGCGAGTAGAACGTGTGGCGGCGGCGGAGAACGCGTCTCCTCTTTCGCTCCCAGTCCCGCTGCTGCTCTTGTGAGCGCCCGGCGAGTCCGTGCCGTCCATTGCCCGAAACCCGTCGCTTGCCAGCTCTCTGCCGCGGCGGCCTCTCACCAACACCGACACTCACATTGACACCTCCAAGCCGGTCCACCGCCTTACTTGCTGCCTTTCCATCTCTACACATGGCCTCCTCCGCGCAGAGCGGCGGCACCTCCGGGGGACCCGCGGTCCCCACCGTGCAGCGGGGCATCGTCAAGATGGTGAGAGCGGGGCCCGGGACACTGACCCCCACCGCCCGCCTCCGGGCGGGTTTTGGCGCTGGCTCCTCTTCCCCTTCCGCCAGTCTGCATGGTCTCCCAGAACCCCTTTCCTCTGTCCCTTTCCTTACTTTTCACCCATTCTCGGAATTCCCTTCCTAGACGGAACCCGACACGGAATCCCCTTGGTACTTTACTTCCCGGACACTCTGGCATCAGGGGTCACAGTGATTTCCGTGGTCGGCGGCACTCAGACCTGCTGTTTACCAGGACAGATCGGTCACTTGATTGATTAACGGAGATAAGAAGTTGATATCTGCCCTCCCATCCCCCCGTTCTTCTGTCCATTTTGACATCTGCTGAGCAGTGTGCAGCTTTTCGAGATCCTGACATCCGCTCTTCCCTGAAACTAAGAGCATTTGGCCATCTTGAAGCTTTTCAGTTTCCACTGACGCTCACTTACTTACTCCCAAGTTTTCTCGCTCTTTGGCCCTCATATTCCGTCTTTTTCTCTCCACCTCTTCTGTCAAGTGTGTAGTCCCGAAAGCTCTTAGTATTTGGTCTCCCTCTCCTTCTGACCCTTAAATGCTAGGCCAGTAGGAATTTTAGCGATCGTTATTGTTCCCTCACCCCTTACACATAAGGAGACTGGTTTGAAGAGGGCAGTGACTTGCCTAAGGTCATCACGTGGTGGCTTGGATCGGGGCCAGGACCGGGGCCCAAGTGTTCGGATTCCCAGTCCACGGCCCTAACACTAGATTCTGCTTGATTTTATATCCCCTCACTCCCCACATTCTTGAATTTTGTATTTAAAACCCTGCAAGACTAATTTTTAAAAATTTACCCTCCGGCTCCATGATAATTTTGTAGCATAAATTCTCTTTATCACTTGTTACCTCTGTTCTCCCCCGAACCCTCCCAAATCTTGGAACTTGACGTTTCTTGGTTGTTGACAGATTTTCCAGTTGTGATGACTGCAGACTAATAGACATTCAGACATTTCGGACTTTAATACTGACTTCCTTCTGAAACAGCAAATATCTTTTATGATATTTTCTCTCAAAGTTCCACATTTTTTTGCAGTTGCACAAAGTTTAAAAAACATTCTGTTTTCTTGGCTCATTGTCTGTTAGGGTTAAAATGTTCTTTAGCTTGTGTGTGTGTGTGTGTGTGTGTGTGTGTGTGTGTGTGTGTAAATTTTTGAGATTTTTTTTCTCCAGCCTAATTCTCATGTATTCATTTCTTAGGTAATATTCTGCCACCAGCTGAGATTCCCAGGGTTTTCAGTATTGCTTTTCCCCTTTATGCGTAAATGGAAAGTCAGAATTTATTAGAAGCTGAGTGAGAAGGGAATTTCCAAGGTCCACATATTTTTGCCTCTTTGAATCTTGATCTGTCCCATGAGTAGCTCCTCTTACATTAGTTTCTTTATTTGCACTGATCTTTCCCTTCACCATAAGAACACAGCATCACTTGGCGGTCCGGTGGTGGGATTGGCAGCAATTGAGTGGATCTTTCTGAATTCTTTCCTTCACTAAGGCTTGAATTTTTCTTAAAGGTCCCTCTCATTTGTGGGGTAAGAGTGGAATGAGGCTGAATATATTTTTGCTTCTGTCAGTGCTAGAGGCCTCCAGGGCATTTGGAGTCTATGAGGTGACCATGCCCGCAGATTACCCCCATGGATACGGAACATCAACAATCACTTATTTATTAAGGGTCGTGTCTTGTGCTGAGTATTCTGTTTGTATTATTTCATTTATAACACCTAACAAGTAGATAGCATTATTGGTTACAGTTTACAGGCGTGTAATCTGAGGTTTAGAAAGAGTAGTTCACGCAAGGACAGGCACTTTTACTGGCAGTAAGAGGCAGAGCTGGGACTTGAACCCAGGCCTGTCTGCCACAGCGCGTGCTGCTCCACTTCGTGCTGTGCTGCTTCTGCCTCTAGGACATGACTTTATAATGTGGAGGGTGGGGCCAGTGATGCATGACACAAAATTGCAGGAAAGTGAAGCTGACTGTGATCAAGTTGAGGAAAGATTAGATGTTATTCCTTGTCTTATCCTCGAGCTGTTATTGTGGTGAGTGACTTCATTTGGTGCTTATGGTCATTATGTGCATAGGAGTGTGGTGTGGAAGACACACTTGAATCCGGGAGGAAGATTTTATTTATTTTTTTTAATTTTTATTTTTTAAAGATTTTTTTAAAAAGATTTTTAAAAAATTTATTTATTTGACAGAGACAGCCAGTGAGAGAGGGAACACAAGCAGAGGGAGTGGGAGAGGAAGAAGCAGGCTCCTAGCGGAGGAACCTGATGTGGGGCTCGATCCCAGAACGCTGGGATCACGCCCTGAGCCGAAGGCAGACGCTTAACGACGACTGTGCCACCCGGGCGCCCCGTGGGAGGAAGATTTTAAAATTCAATCCTCGTGGGGCGCCTGGGTGGCTCAGTCTGCCTTTGGCTCAGGTCGTGATCCCCAGGTCCTGGGATCGAGCCCTGCATCTGGCTCACTGCTCAGCAGGGAGCCTGCCTCTCTCTCTCTCCCTGTGCCTCTCACCCAGCTTGTGCTCTCTCTGTCTCTCACTCTCTCAAATAAATTAATAAAATCTTAAAAAAAAAAGGAAAAAAAAGAAAATTCAGCCAATGAGTAGTCTATATTGCTGTGTCTTTCTTTGACCAAACTGCAGGGATGGGTGGCTGAGTCGTAGGTGGGGGTTAGGGGAGGGAAGCCAGGTGAACTGCAGGGCGACAGGCAGATTTGTGCCAGGAGTAGAAGCCTTGTCTGGAATGAAAAATCGACCACTGGCAAATTGCTCTGTGTGAAGCTCTTGTGCTAAGCAAAGTTGTATTTTCCTGGAGAGCAATCATTTCCAGTGGTACTAGGAAGTGCTTCGTGAGAACTCTACAAAGGAAAATGGAGCTCTGTGATAGGAAAGTGAGAGGGAAATAGTTTGAGAGTTAGAGAATAGCTACTGCCTTTTGGGAGAGGGGTAGAATCTGGAACACTGACTAACCAGAGGTATGTTTTTCAAGGGCGCCCTCCATATTTGTCTGGACTCAGGCTGAGCTGCAGGTCTGAAACGGTATAGGGGTGAGCTTTGCTGCAGTGAAGAGGTCCTTCCTCTTTTGGGGGGGGCAAAAATCAGATTATAGAGCCATGGAAGGTGCAGATTTCTTCTGGTCTCTGCCTTCTAATCCTAGTAAGTCCTTCGTTACTTTTTTTTAAGGTTAAAGAAGAAAGAACTTGGAAATCAAGTTGTAAAAAAATCTTTGCATTGACTAGTTTTAAAAAATGATGGTGAAGGTAGAGGCTGTGTCTGCTTTTGAGAGTGGGAGCGAAGGGACAGAAACAGAGTTGGTTCTGGAATGTGTTTAAGGAGGAAGTGGGTAGTAAGTTGACACAAGCATTTTGGAGCTGTTCTGTTACTGAAAAGGCAGTGAGGATGATGGAAAACCTGAAGGTGGATTTATATTTCCTGAGTTGGGATGAGACTGGCAAGTGTGTGGGCAGACAAAATATAACCTGGAAAATGCCCCTGAATGTCCCTGTCAAATCAGATAGTATTTTCTCAAAACCCAGAAAGATTCTGACTCTGGATTTTTTTGAATAATTTGCTAGACTTTAGCCGCAACAGATTATTTTCAGCACATGTTAAATAGATGAGGTTGGGAGAAGTTTTGGGGTACTTAGCGTAAAATTTGGTCACTCTACTTAGCAGCTACGTAGAGATGGCTATTTTCTCTGGTCTTACACACCTGTTTACTTTCTCTTTTGGGGATAGAGCTGTTTTCTATGTCTTTTCACTCTTCACTTTCCCATTCTAACTTGGTGTGTTCGTGTGTCTTTTCAAGCAGGAGCCACACGGGTTGCTTTCAGGACAGCAAAATGCGTCTGCCACAGTTCTTGAATCTTTTGTGCTTATCAGAAGCTGCTGTGGAAGCAGCATGTCTTATCCTGCTTATGGTGTGAAAGGCCAAAGGGAGGACAAGGCCAAATCTCCGTTCATTTCACCCCACCCCATTTAATTGCCTAAAGGCGAAAGGAATCCCTCTGCCAGTCTTTGGTTTGAGGCTATGAACCGTGCGTGATTCTCACTGGGTGACTAAGGCAGAGGGGCATCAAAAGGAGGAGATGGCCAGTTTCCTCCTTCAACAGGAATTGTGCTGCCAGGTTGTTCTCAAGTGGGATACCGACTTCCTGGTGAGTAGCTTAGTGGAAATTTCTCCAGTGTGCAGCTTGTAGGAAATGCTACATGTAATTTAGATTATTATACCTAACTGTTTCTTAGGTTTCTGAACTAAAAAGTATGTGTCTTTCCAGAGTGTAGTGGGGACAAAGAGTAGTAGTCCATTGATCTGCTCCTTCCTACGTGCACTTAGCTCATGCAGACTGAAAGAAAAAAACGTCTTTCCTAACCTACTTAAGATAACTCTTATGCTACTACTACTCTTATTCTACTACTCAGGGACAAGGTAGCTGAATAACAGTATTTTAGTAGAGCCATTTGCAAAGAATTAGGTAGAAGGGGATGGAAGGCTTTTCCCTGTAGTCTTAAAATTGCCCACTTCTCAGCAGGCGAGCATGGTAGCTTTCAATCAAGGTCGTAGGTAAAGGAGTACTAAGTTTCTACTGTATCTTAAATGTCTTCTGTCATTTTTTTTTTCTGTATGAAAAGAAAGCATCCAGCAGGCTCTAGTCATGCTAACAGTGGCTGCTGCCATGTACTGATGATACAGAATGATGAGCAATCGTACTTCCTTTCTTTGTGGAATTAATTTTATTGATCATCTGCTGTGTCAAGCTTTGTGTGGGTATTGGAGAAACGGTGGTAAAAAGTAGATCAGATTCCTGCCCTTATGGTTTATGGAGGAGACAGACAATAAAAACGTAAATAAGAAATAAGTATGATATTACAAGATCTGATTTCTGGGGAATGGGACAGAGTGATTGAGAGCAAGGGAAGGGGTGCACCCATAGATACGGTGTTTAGGAAAGGCTTCTCTCAGCACTCGCGCAGAGATCTGACAGACAGCTGAGAACCAGCCATAGGGAACAGCAAGTGCAAAAGCCGTAGGATCCCCACTGATGTTTATCTTCAGTGTTTTTATAGTAGCTCTTCAATTCCTTCAAGGTCAGTGTTCCACGTAAATGGTAAGGATTTCACCTGAGCTATTAATATGTGTTTTAGGGTGATAGAAGGCAGAACGGCAGTAGAGGCGGTTGCTGTCCTGGTATCCTGGTGAGATTGATAGCCCACAGTAACTCAGTGTAAACAGTAGGAAACTGATAAAAAAAAAAAATACTTGCTCTTGGTCATAGTCTTGTTTCTTACAGGGCCAAGACTAAGGTTTTTTTGGCTTCCTGTCAGCCAGTCCTGTGTATTCCTAAGGTCACCACCTTCCAGTGGAGGGTACTTAGCTGAAAAGATAGATGCCAGGAGCTGGCTCAATGAGAGTCAAATAGCATGTAGAATTTGTCGTTGTTTATACTTCTGTTAGCATTTTATTACTACATGGAATGTTCTGCTGCTCTGGCCTCTGGCAACACTTTTAACCTAGCAAGCTTTAGTGACAGTGATGGTGAAAAAAAGTCATATGCTTCAGAGCTCAAACTAATGGTCAGGAAGGAACTAGCTCATGCATAGTGTGGCTTATTAACATGAGGGGAGACTCCTGAAGCTAGGTAGTGTTCAGTGCTGGTAATAAGTGGGCAAATGATTTGGTGGAGCCTGTGCCTCAGTTTACTTGGAGTGTGACATTTGGGAAATGAGTGAAGGTTCTAAGGCCTGTTGTGTACTCGATTATGAGTGTAGACTAGCTATCCAGCTGACAGGTGTGGTTCTAGCAGGGGTTACAGTAGATACCCTTTGGAATCTGGTCTTCGGATTTATTTTATTTCATTTCTTTGAGGAATAGCATAGCTAAATATTATAGGAAATTCTTAGCCTTATCCGGGATAAGGTACAAAGTAAAGGGATTCAACTCTTAAGGGGCTTATGTAGTTTTTCCTCGTATTTCTTGTTGGGAAATGGAGAGACACCCGGTTTCTGTTGCTGATTCTTCTCTTGGGAGACTGACATATGCTTTTTGTTTTTACAGTTGAAATTGATGCAGAATCACAGGTTGTGAACATTTGACGCAGATGGAGTGTTGCGATATTTCACTTATTTTCCCTGAGACTCAGTATGATAAACTAATGTTTTTCGCACTTAGCTCTAGGGTTTAGGAAAAAAAACAGTGGTTTCAGTTGGCATTTTTTTAAAATTAGGAAGTAAAACAACTTATAGGTAAAAATCTAATGAAAATTCAGGTGACATTTTCGGATGTCATTTTTGAGATGTTCAATCTATCCTATAAACTGAGCTTGGCACATTTTCTCTTAATATGCTTATGATGAGTGATTTAAGGCACCATCTCCTCTCTTTATGCCTTAACACATTTTGAGGTGCTTTAGATTCTATATGGGAGGTAGTCTTCTTGGGATGGTCTTATAACACCAACCCGTGTAAGAGGAGGAATTGAAAAGATGGGAGAATCTGTGCCTAAAGTTAGTAAACCTAATTTATTAACATTGTCTTTGGGAAGCAGCCTGGCAGAGAAGAGAGATTGGCCTAGGATTCAGGGGATACAGTTCTAGCCCAGATGGTGCTATCCTCCACATGAGTGAAATGGAGTAAGATATTTCACCTCTCAGGCTCTTTCTCTCTTAAATGAAGTGGTAAACTCAGTCTCTAAACTTCTTACAGCCCCAAAGGCTGTGATTGTATAAGAAATCTTATATTGAATGTCTTTTAGGCATGATGAATCAAAACTGAGAAATCTACCGTATGGTAGGCTTCACTTTGAATTGCTGCTTATCCTGCAATGAAACATGTTTTCTGTTCCCATTGCTTGGGTTTTTTTTTTTTTTTTTTTTTTTTTTTTTTTTTTTTTTGAGACAGTAGATGAAATGTAAAATGTGGTTTTTGTAGTGTAGGAGATGAGGGAGTTAGAATTTGAATTAGACTAAGTGACTGGGTAGCGGAGTGGATTGAAGGTGGTGGATAGAAATGAGCTCAGGGGTTCCTGGCCTCAGTAGTGGTCTCAGGATAGACTAGTGGGAGTGCTTGTTTGGGACCCAGAGAAACAGGCCAGCAGTGGGTTTTATTTACAGTCTCACCTCTGCTTCAGAATACCCTGCCATTCTCCTGGGGCAGCAGGTCTTGACTTGAGAAGGTGGGGCTGAGGAGGGCACTCTGGGAAACTCTAGCTCATGGGGAGCGTTTACTCTGGTCCTGCTCTTACTTGGAGGAGTCTGGGGGGGCTTGGTAGGGTTCTGAGCTCTGCTTTTTACACTTCAAGGCTGGAGCTTCTTCCTTTAGATCATCCTAATTGTCTTTTGCAGATCTTTTCCACTTCATTTAACGTGCAAGTATGGGAATCATCATAATCTATTCTTGGTAGTTCCTCACATGGTTTCTTTTCTTTTGAGTTTATTTTTTATTGTAAGCTTTCTTAAATCCTTTCTGGGAGTAGGATTAGAGAGAAGCAGCCCAGTGATTTTTCTGACCAGATCGTTGCTTCAGGACCACCTGGAAGGCCTTTCAGAGGCACTGAAGTAGAATCTCTGTGTGGCCTGGGAATCTGTATTTTCAAAAAAAGCCTCTCCTAGGTGATTCTGAGAGTCATTTTTGGATCCATTCAGGGACTGGCATTTGAGACCCACTGATCTTATTTAACTCCTTTTCTATGTGTAGTTGAAGGGGCAGGACACAAATGACAAAAGGAATGTTGGGGTGGGTGCATTAGAATTTTATGAGAGGAGGATACTAGTCTCTTTTTAGTGCTTGTCTTGATGGCTCCCAGGACACTTTGCGTTGCTTTTAATCTGTAGCTGAGCATTGGGCTGACGTCCTAAGGGGTCCATTTATAGTGATCTGAGATCCCATTCTTGGGTCATAGCTGACAGCTGAGAAGTTGTTGTTTTACATGCCTGATTTAGGCCATATGCTCATTTTAACATTCATCTGCCACTTTTCCTTCTATTTGCATAGATTCCCAAGATTATCCTATAATTTGGTGCCAATAACTTGGTACATTATTACTATGGAAGTCTTTAGTGTCCTCTACAAACATGAAGATTCTGTGCTGCTCACTTTCTGCTTTTGTAATCTTTGGAAGCCACACGCTTGGGCTTTCTGGTTTGTTTCTATCCTGTTTCTTGTTTATAAGCCCCATTCTTAACAACATCAGTAAACCCTGAATGACCTCTGTGGTGGTCTTCGTCTTTACTTTTTATTCCACTAGTTTGTCTAGTATGGAAATAAAAGTTTCTTACAGTTCTCAAGTCTTCAAAGTCCTTATGATTAAGGGTCGTATCTGCAGTTCCCTTGGTGACTTTTCCTCATTTTGACCAATAGTTTTCTGGTTCATCCCTGAATTCCTTCAAAAAGTTCAGGTGAATGCCAGCCAGCATTAGTAATTTAATAATTACCAATATTTAAGTTTTGGACTTAATATTACCTGCTCATAAGATTTCAAATAGTAGAGAAGTATATAAAATTAAATACAAAAATCTCTCTGCCTCTGGCCTAATCCCTCAGTTTTCTAACATTCATTCTTATTCTCCTAAGAAAATGTGTTTCCAGACTTTTCATGCAGAAAAATACATCCTCCTTTTCTTTAAGAGATAGAAATGGGGTCATAATATATGTGTCCTGCAACTTTTTAAAAAATTGTCATGATCATCTAGGTCATAATTATAGATCCTACCTCATTCTTTAATGGTTGAAGAGTATTCCATCATTTGGGTGTATTTACTTATCCATTTATTTGTTGATACATGTTTTTGGTTTTCATGATTCTAAACACTGCTACACTGATTGAACGTTTTTTTTACATCTTTGTGTTCTTGCGTTGGCATTTCCAGAAGATACGTTCCTGGCAGTGCAATGCTGATACCTTTTCATATCACTTAATGTTTTTGGTGGTTGTAGGGTGGTTTTACTTACACTTCACCTGTTTATTTCTTACAAATAACATCGTAGGTAAAATTTAGGGCAAAATACAGCTTAACATCTCTTTACTCATTAATCATTGCACATTTGGTAGTCCTCTGTTTCCCCAGTCAGAGTGTCCTTGAAAACTGCATTATCTCTTCAGTGGAGGGCAGAGCCCAACCACCTGGGGATCACTAAATAACTAATTTTTAATTGCTTGAAGACCGTCTGGTGTTTTAAGGTCCTGGTATTTAAAGGAGCGTAGGTTCTTTGAGCTTTAGCTTCATCTGCTCTCTGGGTGCTAGAGGGCTCCATGACTAAGGAAGTGTGCAGCTACCCAGCTACAGGTGACATGAGAAGGTGACAGGCAAGGTCATGTGAGAGGTTTGACTTTTTTTCCATGGACTGGTGCATAGCTTTTCTTCTTTTTTTCTTCTTGGACAAGGTGAGGATGGGAGGTGGTAAGCATGGCCACATCCTGTGTGGGAAAACCCTGCAATTTTTAGAATTGTCTGGAGAGACTGAACCAGGGTAGTCAGCGTTGGTAGCCTTTCAGTCAGTTGCAGATCCCAGCCTTGGTGTAGGGCTTCAGATGTGTGCGTACCCCTCCCATAGTTTTAGCACTGGAACACTGCCTCTGCTTCTGTGTAGTTCAAAAATCTTTTGGGGAATCAGCTATTTTAAAAATTGAAATATTATTTTTTTAAAAGAATTTATTTATTTATTTGAGAGCAAGCACGCACACGCGGGAGGAGGGGCAGAGGGAGAGGGAGAAGTAGGCTCCCCGCTGAGCAGGGAGCCCAATTTGGGGTCCATCCCAGGATGCTGGGATCATGACCAGAGCTGAAGGCAGATGCTTAACTGATTGAGCCACCCAGGCATCCCTGAAATATTATTTTTAAAGCAAACTTAATTTGGAGTGCCTGGTTGGCTCATTCAGTTAAGCGTCTGCCTTCAGCTCTGGTCATGATCCCAGCATCCTGGGATAGAGCCCCGAATTGGGCTCCCTGCTCAGTGAGGAGTCTGCTTTTCTCTCTTCCTCTCAAATGAATAAATGAAATCTTTAAAAAAAAAAATAAAGCAAACTTAATTTCACTGTTGGAAATGGGAAACCCGTGTTACTTGCCATAACTAGAAAGTACCTTAAAAAATGCACAATGAAAACAAAATGTTATTAAATTCTAGTTAGGTCTTGTGTCATGTGGAGGGCTCTGAAGAAAATTTGACAAGCGATGAAGATGTGCTAAAGGCTTCCTGCCACCAAACTGGAACTTTCTTCTTCATTTAATAGGAATCATGGAAAGACAATTGGAAAGGGGACAGTTCTTATGCATGTGTAACAATTAAATGCTAATATATACAGGGTTCATTTATCATTTAAAGCAGTTTTTTTTGTTTGTTTTTAAACAAGCCACTACCCACATTGGGAAACAGACATGACTTGTGTCTTGAGGCAGAACTGAACTGATTTCTGGAGTGTCTGTGGTTCAGGTCAATTGCTTCAGCGACTACTAGTCATATAACCATGGGCAGGTAATTTTACCCCTCAAGTTCCAGCTCTGCCTATAAATGGGTGTAATAACAGCACTCTCCTCATGGGGCTGGGGCTGATTACATGAGAGAATGCGTGGAAAATGTTTTAGCACAGTGTCCAGCGCATGTGGCATTCAGTGACCATTAGCTAGTCTTAGTCCAGCAGTTTCTGTATCAATCCTCAAGTCAGATGGGAATGAAAATGGAACTGGCTGAGCAAAATGAGAGGAATAAAGAAAGACACCTGGCAGGTCTTGGGATGTTAAAGTTGTTCAATTTAAAGGACTGGGTTTAGTTTTGAGATAATATTCTTAATACTTTTGCTAAAATATCCTTTATTATATAAATAATGTGATGACTTGTTTTAATATCCTTGGCAAAAATAAAAACTAGATAACAGGTTAGTCCCTGATTTTGGGGGCTGGGGAACCTTACTTGTCTATGAAATTTAGAAGTCTGGGAACCCCTGGCACAGCAGAAACGTGGGCACTGGCAGATGTGTAACTCTTCTGAACTTCAGAGATATTAGCTGTTGAAATATTAGGAAAGATTAAACAAGTTTAGGTAATGTGTGGAAGACTGCAGTTTGTGTGTGTGAGAGAGAGAGAGGAAGAGAGAGACTGTTGTTCAGTGGCATAAGGTTGGCTAGTTAGGCAGAAACTCAAGTGGGAAAAGTTCTGGCTCCCTTTGGTTCCTTGCCCCCATCCTCCCAGCAACCCTCTGGCCTCTGGTACTTCAGGACCAGCCTGCATTTCATCCCCCTCTTCCAGTACCCTTATCACTGCCGTCTCAACTCCACCCCCACCCAAGTCCACAGCAAAACTTGAAGTTGATCTGGTGATATATTTAGAACAATTTTTTCATTACAATGTAAAACATTTTTTAAAAGATTTTATTTATTTGAGAGAGAGCGGGAGCAAGCGTGAGGGGCAGAAGTAGAAGCAGACTCTCCCCTGAGCCGGGAGCCCGATGCGGGCTCAGTCCCAGGACCCTGGGATCATGACCCGAGCTGAAGGCAGACACTTAACTAGCTGAGCCACCCAGGCGCCCCTAAAACATCTTTTTTTGAAAGATTTTATTTATTTATTTTAGAGAGTGTGCTTGTGAGTAGGGGGAGGGGCAGAGGGAGAGGGAGAATCTCAAGCCGAGTCCACGCTGAATCTGGAGCCAGGTTCGGGGCTTGATCTCATGACCCTGAGATCATGACCTCAGTGGAAACCAAGAGTCAGACGCTCAACCAATCCAGGCACCCCTAAAACATATTCTCTTTCCTTATTCTCTAGGGAGACTAAGTAATCCAAATTTGGGGGTTTTTCGGTTCTCTATGCCGGTTCGCTAAAAGCTCAGTCTCCCAGGGAAGGACATAAATTAGTTCTTTGCAAGTAACAGCTCCTTACCTGGCCTTGGCACCTTTGTAAGAAAGGGGTGATTTACAGCTCAATCTCCATTGGGCTGTTGCTCTTTACACCTGTTGTCTTGGCATAATGATCAGGAACACCGCTTTTCACTTCAAACTGTCCTGATTCCAGGGATAAAATGGTTGCTTACTGTACTTTGTAAGAACAGTCAGATCTGGGAGAGTGTGGGGTGACAAAGTTCACAGAGACCAAAATAAACGGAAGGTAGATGTTCCTGTAAATCTAGCAACTGGGATGGCCTGAAAGAGGGTCTCATGGCTAAGAAAGCCTTTAATGGAGAGAAAGCGGCCTAGGCTTGAGACCCCAGGCTATGTCCTTGGTTCTGGGTAAAGCTTTGGGCTGATGAAATTTTTGTTGTCAGTCTCATTAAAGTGTTGCTGTTAAATAGAGGCAGGTAGCTTTGTTTTATGATGGAAAGGGGACCTTGTGAATTTAAATACTGATGGTTTTCTTGGAGGATGGATGGGTTGGAAAAGTCAGATGTGATATTTTCAGATCCGTTTGTTTTAAAAATCTTTTATGGGGAGGTGGTAAAAGTGACAGGTCTTGACAGAGGCAGAGGAAGAAAATGGATGAGACAAAAGGCAGGAGAAATGGGTAAGTACAGGTGGAATACTCAGTCTTAGAAGCAGCTGTGAGCAATCTGGATGCAGTGTTCAGGGTTAAGGCAACTTGCCTAAAGTGACTAAGCGTTGCTGGAAGTTTGTAGTAGAGAAAGGAACAAGAGGTGAGGTTTCTAAGTTTTTGTTTCCAGTCTTTGGAATGCGAGGTTAGTGAACTTTTAAACTTTATGAATTCTGTTCCAGGAGAGGGAAAATCCATTGTTTTATAGCCTTTAATACCAGGGGCATTTTTATTTTTGGCAATAACCCAAAACAGTGTGTTATTATGCCAAGTGTAATTTATCTGCTTACCTAACAGGACTCTCCCAGGTCTTCATAAAATTTGGTGCATTCTTTCCCTACCCCCCTTTCCTTCCCTCTGTGTGGAAGGGAGACTGGAGTGCCTGGGTCCTGGAATCCTGCTGAGATCTATTATTCTGTGTGCAGTAATTGCTTGTGTTATTACTCTTGGCAGGTGAGCCCTTTCACAGCCCAGAGGCCAGGAGGCTGCCTCTATTACTTAAAAGCCAAGTTATCTTGTTAAACTCCTCTCTTGTGAGAGCTTTAGAATCTCTTGAGACCTCCTGCAGGCTCTCTGTGGGGCACAGGCCCAGCTCCTGGGTAAGCCTGCCCTGCCCCAGTGTTAGTCATCCTGATTCCAGCTCTGGAGGACTAACTTTCCGTTACATAGCAAAGCAGCAGAGGGCTGCTAGCTGGAACGCTTGCTTTCCATTTAATTCTTAAGTGTTCCCGTTATCATTATCAGTGCTCTTAATGAAAGTACCTCTTTCACTCTTGTGTCAAAGAAAATGTGTTTCTTTGATTATCAACAGGAGAAGCTGAAAGCCAGTGTAGGGAGAATAAGAAGCTTGGGACTTAGCTTATCTGAGGAACTTAGAAAATTGGTTTTTGAAAGTGGTGATGGCACAATGCTAAGAGTAAAGATGCCCTGTGAGTCTGAGCTGTCCATAAACTTGGATTTGAAATTTCTATGCTTTATTTTATTTTTTAAAAGATTTTATTTATTTGAGAGAGTCAGAGAGGGCGCAGGGTGGAGGGGCAAAGTGAGAGACGGTTTTAAGCAGACTATGAGCTGAGTGCGGAGCCCAGTGCAGGGCTCGATCTCAACCCTGAGGTCATGACCTGAGCCAAAGTCCTATGCTTAACCAACTGTGCCACCCAGGCACCCTTCTATGCTTTACTTTAAAGAAATGTATTTGTTTTGTTGTTCATTAGAGAGTGCACTCCCTCTGCCCACCCCCCCAAAGGGAGAGGGGAATTAGAGGTGGACTTTATGGTTAGCATAGGATATGTAGACTATTACGGATGTTTTTATTTTTTTATTGTTTATTTTTTAAGATTTTACTGAGAGAGAGAGCACACGGGGTGGGGGGAGGGATAGAGGGAGGGAGAAGCAACTCCCTGCTGAGCAGGGAGCCCAGGGTGGGGCTCAGTCCCAGGACCCGCGGGATCATGACCTGAGCCGAAGGCAGACCCTTAACTGACTGAGCCACCCAGGCGCCCCTGGATGTTTTTAATAAAATGGAGGAGCAGTCTCTTCTGGGCAGTACCTGCAGTTAAGATAACACAGGGGAGTTCCAGATAGGCCAGAGAGCCCTCTGTTAGCTTCTTGAGGAGGTATGCCAGTCTGTGCATTATGATGGAGGGGCCAGACTGGCGCACCAGCTGGTTGTGGGGAAGGAATGACCACTTGTCTTGTGATCCCCAGCTGCGTTAGATGATTGGAGACTTCAGTTTTTATTCCCTCATGATCCTAGGATTTTATGGTAATCCTAGGATTTTAATGGTAAGAAGAATCCTGGGATGGTACGTTAATTTAGCAATAAAGGACTCTGAAATGTTTGCGGTAGATTTGTGATTTGTACTTTATTTTGACCTAAATTTGACCATTAACATTTCAAAAACGAAAAGTTTCCAAACAAATCTGGAAAATAAAATGGGAAAATTAATGCTTTTCTTGGGTAGCCTAGAAATTGAATTACATCCTTAAGTTCTAGTGTCAGTCCTGCATATAAACCAAAATAAATATATTAGGTATTCTTTAGAGGTGATTCACTCTGAATCATACTGGGTATTCTCTATAAGCTAGCATCCCTTTTGCTCAAAGTTCTAAGAAAAAATGCATAGGACTTTATGGAAGCAAATCTGAGAAATAATACTAAAGGCATATAATCTTCATTTCTCTCCAGTATTTCAGGGTCTCTGGTGTGCTTTCATTTAGCTGTATCTGGTGTCAGCCCCCCTTCCCCTCCTAATTATTGGACTGTGATGTGACATTTTGTACTCTGGGCCACTATGCCGGCAGTGCTGTGAGTAGTCAGAGATGGCAGCTACAGCCATGAGGGCTAGTAGGATGATAGCTGCGCTCTGGCCGCTGCCTCCCTGGATCAGGAATCGGGGAGCACTTCCCTCCTTCCTCTGAACATTGAGGGTGCTGCGGAGGAAGGAGTCAAAGTCGGGGATGGGGGCTGGACTGACCCAGTAACTGAGTAGCTCCTGGAATACAGTCCCAGGCTTCTCCACCCCACCTTAGCAACCCCTGCTTCACCCCCATCAGTTCCTGCAGGGTGGAGGGATGGCCTTTTTTGACATCAGGAACAACTTTTTCCTGGGTTTCCTTAAGAGAAGAAAGAAGAAGCCTTTGTTTGGGGTAGCTTCGTCCTCTACCTGCAGTGTGACACAGAAGTTTAAGAGGCATCTGATCTTCAACCCTCCTCTCATATGACCATGTGAAGTAGTTCTGAAGCACAGAATGGGCATGCAGATGAAATGTATGTGAACAGAAGAACCGCGTCAGTTATTTGAAACCCATAAGACAGGCTGAGGCCAGATACTCTAGAAAAGTGTATTTTGAAGTGTTTAAGAAAAGGTACAAATCAGTGACTTTTTAAAGAGCTTTCAGTGCATTAAAATTTCTGGTAGTCCCCAACCAAATCTTTGGACTAGGGCTCCAGTCCATCATTATTTGGTAATCACTATTATAGGTTGGGATGTGGAAAACATCCAGAAGGCACAGCCCTTGGAATAGTTAACCCTGCTCATGGCTGGCAGAGGAACGGATCTGTAATACCTTGTGCATGTACAGCGCTTTGACGAGAGCTCTATGTCAGAGCCCTAGAGTCTGCAGTTTGATGTTTCTAGTGGCTGCATTGGACTCCACCTGGGATCTGGTTGGGGGGTGGTGGACTATGAGCCCATCAGAGACCGCTGTGCGTGAGCTCAGAGGTCACCCAGGCTTGCTTGTACCCTCTCTGAGCACTTCCCTCTCTGTCACAGTGTGTTCTTTACCTATCCACTTACATTTCTCTGAAGATAAAAAGGAAGTAGCATTACTTTCATTGCTTCCAGTTAAGGCATTCAAATATATGTTTGTACCTTGGTATTTGGATACAGGCTTTGGGGTGTAAATCTACCGAGACATTGTTGTCTGTTAAATAAGAATAAATGTAAGAATCATGGAGAATATAATCATAGAAGAAATTATCGCACTTGCTTAGTGTCCCTTTGGGAGATATAGGAAGTGACTGAGGGAGTGGGAAGACAATTGAATATTGAACACTTAATTGGGAGATTCTCCAGTGTGGTCTGGGCTATAGACTTGAGTGGTTTCTGTTGAGTAGAGTAGACTTGACAGCTCACAGGAAATAATCAATTGAGTGGTTAGAAACGGGTTAGCCAAGACGTTCTTGAAGGAGGTAACAAGGGAAATTCGACATCTCCTATTAAGAGGACTGCTGAGGGGGGCGCCTGGGTAGCGCAGTCGTTAAGCGTCTGCCTTTGGCTCAGGGCGTGATCCCGGTGTTATGGGATCGAGCCCCACATCAGTCTCCTCGGCTGGGAGCCTGCTTCTTCCTCTCCCACTCCCCCTGCTTGTGTTCCCTCTCTCGCTGGCTGTCTCTCTGTCACATAAATAAATAAAAAAAATCTTAAAAAAAAAAAAAAAGAGGACTGCTGAGGGAAGGGGGCTGAAGAAAATGTTCCCAGAAATAACACAAACTTCCTAGGGGAGAATGGAACGATGCTGAAGATAGCTGGGGCTGCGTTAGAGAGGGCGGAGAGAAGGCCGGACAAGGTACTGAACTCTGGGAGTGGAGAATCCTGGATGAAGGAAGCAGGACTAGGTGAGGACATGCTTGCCTGTGGGTCATGCTGAGGGGGTGGGTAGCAGGCCTTTGGGCTACCTTGCCATTTGGCAGAGAAATAGGAAAACAGCTCTGAGCGTGGCACATGCTCTTGAGATCCTGGCTCTTGTTAGCTACAGCAAAAATCCACTAAGCTAGGAGTTGTTTAAGGACTGCGTCTTGATTGTTCTTGGCCCCTGTCTCCAGAGTCTGGCACTATATGCTTTATACACAGTAGGGCCACTCATTTATTAAATACTTACTGAGTGCTTCCTTTGTCTCTGGTCTTGTTCTGAGCTCTGGGGCTATGAGGATGAGTAGGGTAGACCTGGTCCTTGTCCTCAGAGATCTTGTAGCTTTGTGAGGAAAACCAGTACTAAATAGCTCTTCGTTTAATGTTGTTGTGTATTCTGTGGGAAGAAGTACAGAGTAGTCAGAGAGCGTGTATAGCAAGTTTATCTGACCCAGTCTGGGGATTGGGTTGGACTCTCTGAGGAAACCATTTAAACTGAATTTGCTGGAGAACATGTTTCTGAGCCAGGCAGTTAGGGTGGGGGTAAAGAGAATGGGAATTAATAACTTTATTGTGCATACCCATCACTCAAGGATCTTACTGAAATGATTCTGATTCAGTAGGTCCTGGGTGGAATTGGAGTGTCTGCATTTCTAACAAGCTCTCAAGTGATTGCTGCTCTGTAATCTTTTTCAGAGGCTTTCTCTGCGTCCTTCTCACTTCTGCCTTTTTTATTCTTTTGTTTCAGTTGAAAGATGATGGGACTCAGCTGGGTCATTTTTCCTTCCAGTCTGTAGCCGTGGTGGCTGCAGTGATAGAACCGTTCCGTGTTTCTAGCTGTAGTTGATTAGCAGTAGAGCTGCTTCTTCCTGTCCCCTCCACCTGCGGGCTGAAAATCCTGCTCCACTGTCCTTCCATTTTGATCTGGATGACTTACACTGTAGAGAAGGCCATATGTATGGGGGAAGGGAAGAGGAAATTTTAGGATTTGGTTAAGAACAAAAGAAAATCCAGTGTCTTGCGTATTAACAGAGAATTTCTTTTGGTATCTCCCGAAACACCCTTTTAGATAAGCGTGGGAGACTCAGGCATTGTTTTTGATAGTCCCTTCCCCTATGATAATAAAGAAGGCCCACTCTGAGGGCTTAAGAGTTTGTAACCAAGATTATAAGGCTTTACTGAAACCAAAACTGTATGGTGCTAGAATGTTCGCAGTTGGGATCCCTGGGTGGCGCAATAGGTTAAGTGTCTTTCTTCTGCTCTGCTCGGGTCATGATCCCAGGGTCCTGGGATCAAGTCCCAAAAGGGGCTCCTTGCTCAGCAGGGAACCTGCTTCTCTCTCTGCCTGCTGCTCCCCCTGCATGTGAGCTCTCTCTCTAGCAACAACATCAAAATGTTCTCAATTATTATAACTGAACTCCCATCAGTTGTTTCTTAAAACTTTTGAGACATTAAGGAGTTTCTGACTTTTCTGAATATAAAACCTAATTAGATCACACATGTAAATTTTTAAAATCTCCACCAGATAACTAGCATAGGAAGAAAGGGGGACTCTCCTTAAAACCTGAGGCCCTTTTTGGGTGTGATCACCTTTTTGAACTGTGCGCTCAGATGAGGTTTGAATTCTGTGATTTGAAAGCATTGTATTTTACTTGGAAGAAGAATGTGAAGTAGTGAATGGATCACATCAAAAGATGTCCTTGCAACACAATAACAACTTGACACTCATTTTCTTAGTGTTGTGTGCGTAGAGCAGGGGAGGGAGGGAGGTGAGAAGCCAGACAACCACCAACTTCAGAACTACTGGTGGGATCCAGTTTTAGTGATTGTTTTGTCGTAAGGCTCTGTAGTGTGTTTAGCACCTGTAAAATTTCTAAAACTTTATTTTGAAAAATTTCAAGCTTACGTAAACATTGCAAGGATAGTACAGATAACTTCTTTGTCCCCTTCATCCAGAGTCCTCGCTTGCCATATCATTCTCTCTGTATTTATTACAGTCCTTATTCATGGTAGTTCTGTTCCGTAAAGTTGCAAACACTGAATTAGTACTGAACCATCTCTCCTGTGAGAGGTACAGGGTTAGGTTCCTGCCAGCTTCTGGTCCTCACATTTTCATCAAGTGATGGGTATCTAACCTTGTTCCATATGTGCTTCTGTTTAAAGACACCTTATTTTAATATATATTGTTGATTCATTAACATTGAACTTATGACAAAAGCACTGTAACTCATGCCCGAATGAAATTTATCTAACATTTTCTCTGTAAGGCACATCACAACATCTCTCTTTGTGCTTAAGAACACTTCAGGACTACACCTGGGGGCCATGTTAAATTTAAATAGTGAAATCTCCAACAAAAAGCCCTGCAGTAATTTTTCTTTCCCTTTAATGTAGTCTGAGTACTTGACCATAGCCACTCAGTAGAGGGGTCAAAGTCCTTTAGGGATAATCTTTTATGTTCTGAAGTCAATTAATTTTTTCTTCTTCTTCTTTTGTTAATTTTCACATGTGACTGTTGCTTTGAAATTTTCTTTTGACAACTGGAATGGATTTCTCTGAAATGACGCATTTGCTTGCCATATAGTTCTTCCTGTGTTCTTATTTGTGAGTAATTGTGTCTCAATCTCCAAGTCCTTGACAGCAGTGGAGCTCACTGTTGAGTAGTGAGGACTTGGTTCGCAGAGGACCGTCATCCTGGAGACAGTCTGGTACGGGCTTCCTGAGGATTGAGTCAGTTCCTTCATGGTGAGGCTTTCTTTGTGCAGGAATAAGCTACAACCTTGGCGTTTTATGTAAGCTACCAATTTTTTGTATTAAGGTGTAATTGATATACAACATACATTAGTTTCAGGTGTACAGCATAACCGTATGATATTGTATATTGTAAAATGTTCACCACAATAAGTTTAGCTAGTATCTGTCACCATACATAATTACAGAACTTTTTTTCTTGTGATCTTTTAAGATCTCTCTTAGCAACTTTCAGATATGCAGTACAGTGTTATCTATAGTTGCCAGGCTGTACATGACATCTTCATGACTTACGTATTTTTTAATTAGAAGTTTGTACCTTTTGACTTTCTTCACCTACTTTGCCCGCTGTCACCACCAGGCACCAATTTTTTGACTCACAGTTCTCAGAAATTTAGCATTTGGGGTTTACTAAAAGTGTGCTAGGAAAACCTGGGTTCTGGCTCTGCTGCCATCATATGACTATGCCACAGTTTCCTCTGTTGTGAGACGAGGATAACCGTGCCCGCTCTGCTTCCTTCAAGCATTGTTGTGAGGATGAAGAGGGGTGGAGGGTAGGGAGGAAAGGGAAGAGAGACCAACGTGCCCTTAACTTGTACTGAGTTACTAACTCGGTGTCAGGTACCGTGAGGCTCTCACTTAGTCATCCTAACAACCCAGAGAGGATGGTGGTAGTAGTATTGTCCTCATTTTATATGTGAGGGAGTATCACAGTGCTTGGAATGATTTTTACTTGAGTTTGTTTTCAGACTCAAGACTCATTTCAGAGTTCATGGTCTTCTGAGGCTATGAGTGCCACCACACTTGGTCAGGGATAAAGTTCAGTGCAGATGTAAGTTACAATCCTTCTTTATCATTACCTCCGAGAACAAAGATTCAGACATAAGCGCTTAAATCTACTTTCCTAGACCGGGGGTATCTTAGCTGATAAATAGGGAAGGTCATTATGGATTATTTAATCTTTTCTGATTGAATTCAGTCATGGGTGAATTTTCCATGATTTTGATATCTACTTTTATATCCCCAGAGGAAATGTCCACTTTTTTCCGTTGTATATACTCTTACAGTTTTTACTTGAGACTACACTTTGAGCCATTTCTCTTTTTTATTTTATTTTTTATTTTTTTTAAAGATTTTATTTATTTATTTGACAGAGATAGAGACAGGCAGCGAGAGAGGGAACACAAGCAGGGGGAGTGGGAGAGGAAGAAGCAGGCTCATAGCGGAAGAGCCTGATGTGGGGCTCGATCCCATAACGCCGGGATCACGCCCTGAGCCGAAGGCAGACGCCTAACCGCCGTGCCACCCAGGCGCCCCCATTTCTCTTTTTTAAAGATTGATTTATTTTAGAGGGCAGGGGGGAGGGGCAGAGAGAGGGAGAGAGAATTCCAAGCAGACACCCTGCTGAGTGCAGAGCCCAATGTGGAACTCGATCTCACAACCCTGAGATCAGGACCTGAGCCAAAATCAAGAGTCGGACACTTAACTCACTGAGCCACCCAGGTGCCCCTGAGCCATTTCTTAAACAATATTGGCTGTTACGGGGTCTTTTGGCCAGCTGTTCTCGTTTAGATTTCATTACAGTTTTCATGGGTATTCTTGTATATTTTATGAATATTTATAAATGAGGAAACTGAGGCAAATAGAGGCAATTAACTTTCAAAGGTCACCACTGACATTGATTTGATTCAGAAACTAAATTCTTATTGCCACATACCACTGTCCCTTCTCTGATTACAGAAAGGAACAGTTTGTATAACTTGAAGTGGTAGTCCAGAATTTATTTTTGCTGTGCACTTGCTATTTAGACTACCGTAAGACTAGTTTTCATCTCACGTCCTTGTCATAATATATCAGAGGTTGGCAAACTGACTCTGTAAAGGGCCAGGTAGTAAATATTTTAGGCTTTGCAGGCCATACGGTCTCTGTTGAAGCTACTCAACTCTGCTTCCAGTGTGAAAGCAGCCATAGACAAACAAATGATCTTGGCCATATTCCAATAAAACTTTATTTATGGACACTGAAATTTGAATTTCATACTCTTTTCATATGTTACATAATACCCTTTTGATTTTTTTTTCCCCCCAGCCATTTAAAAATGTAAAAGCCATTTTTAGCTCATGGGTAGTACAAAAGCAGGCGGTAGGATGGATTTGGCCAGCGAGCTGTCGTTTGCCAATCCTGTTTTTATCGTTCTGGAGTTTTCTTCCTTTGTGTTTCCTTTTTGGGTGTTCTTTTGTAATACTGGACTCTTAAGTCTCTGCTTGCCTTGCATATGGTGGTATTTAACAAGTGTTGGTTTGATTTCAAGCATCCAGCTCATGGAAGCTTTACTTGCTTAGTGATGTAGTCTTTGACACCTGCTCTGCTGACACATAAACATGGAGATTATAATTGGGAAAGAGATTTAATCTTTGGATAACCTCAGATTTAATCCGTAGGTAACTTCAGCTACCATTTTAATAGATATCAGCTCCCCAGATACTTGTTTCTACATGTGTTGGCATAGTGGAACATGGGGGACCTTGTGTCTAGTCCATGCTCGGCCATCAATACTTTCTGTCAGCGTAAGTCATTTTACTTGCTTTGCTTGCAGATTTCTCATCTCTAAAATAAAAGGGCCCAGATCAGATGTTCTCTTTAGCTGCCCTGTCTCTGTAGATGATCGTTATAGTCCCTCTGAGATGTAAACTCCCCAGTTTTCAAACGGAGGACCAATTTGTGATAGAGCTGGCCTGGGGAGCCGCTGCTTCTGCTCGTCTTTGCTGAATGTACTGGTGCGCCCAGAGCAAGTGAAATGGCTTGCCATGAGGCCACGGGCTTCCAGTTCATTGTGTTCGAATGCTCGGCCTCTAATTTAGGTTTGCCTTCTGCTCTTGCCAGAAAAAGAAAGAAAAAGCTGGCTGTGTTGGCGAGTATTCTGGGAAAGACCTCCCAGACCACACAGCTTATGTTCTTGTGGGATTGCTTGCTCTTTGTCTCAATGACTTTTTAATTTTCAAGTGATGATTCTTCTTGTGGAGGCAACAGCTCTGGCTGCCAAGAAGCTTTTTCCTGATATACTTTCTGAAATTTTCCCCAATTTAGTTTCTCTTCAGTTACTCTTTAATTCTGTTGTTGTTTTTTTTAATAGAAGTTTTTTGCTTCACAAAAGTGTATCTAATAAAAGCTTTCCTACCCTATCCACAACAGCTCCTTCCCCATCCCCTGGTGGTGTTTTTAGGTAGAGAAAATGCCTTGCCCGGGGTAGGGTCCCTGGCCTGCTGCTCTGTCCCTTTGACATGCAGCACCTGTGCCTGCAGCTTGGATTGTGGCAGTCACCGGCTTCCAGACGGCACTGTGGCTCTTTCAGCCCAGTGACTTTCCTGGTTCTTTCTGTGCCCCAGAGGGAAAGGAGTTCATATTCCTTGCTGTGTTCTTTCTCAGAAAGAGCTTAGATTGTTTTCATCATTTTAGAGCTTTGCAGATTTCGCTGAAGTTCTACTTCCTGCCTGTGACTTCTCTACCTTGTCATTTCTAGTGGACTTGAAAGTTGACAGTAGCCCTCCATTCTTTGGTGAGTCACCGTGCCTGACTTTTGGTTCTGAGTCAACTGCCTTTTTAACACATTTTTTTTGAGAATTTTTTTGTTCTTTTTTAATTTTTTAAATTTTTTGTGGTTAGCGTTGATCAGCTAAGCGTCTGATCTTCCTGCTAGATACAGGAATGCTCTATAGCAAAGCGTACATCTTAGGTCCCCCAGGTTTTGTACTTCCATGTTGGATGTTAACAAAAATTGTTTTTATTGAAATACATGCACCATAAAATTCACCCTTTTAAAGTGTACAATTCAGTGGCTTTTACTGTGTTTACATAATGTTCAACACTGTCTATTCTAGAACATTTTCGTCAGTACTGAAAAGATAAACCCTATACCCATTAGCTTCCCTCCCTCCAGCTCTTGGAACCACTAATCCTCTTTCTGTCTATGGATTTGCCTGTCTTGGACATTTCATATAAACGGAATCGTGAAATATGTGGCTTTTTCTGTCTGGCTTCTTTCACTTATTGTAATGTTTTCAATTTCGTTTGTGTAGTATTAATCAGTACTTCATTTCTTATTTCCAAATGTTCCATTTTATGGATATACCACATTTTATTCATTCATCATTTGAAGGACATTTGGGTTGTTTCCACTCTTTTTGGCTCTTTACGAACAGTGTTGGAATAAACATTTGTGTACAAGTGTTTGTGTGGCCAAATTCTCTTGGGTATATACCTAGGAATGGAACTGCTGGGTTAATGCTTCGTTTAGCTTTTGAGGGACTGCCACGCTGTTTTCCAAAATGACTGCATCACCAACAATGTAGGGGGAGTTCTCATTTCTCCACATCCTTGCAAACACTTGTTATTGTCTGTCTTATTGATTAAAGCTATCCTAGTGGCTGAAGTGACCATTATGGCTTTTTTTGTTGTTGTTGTTAAGGATTTTATTTATTTACTTGAGAGAGAAAGAGCACAGAGGGACGGGGAGAAGCAGACCCCCGCTGAGCAGGGAGCCTGATGTGCGGGGCTCTATCCCCAGACCCTGGGATCATGACCTGGGCCAAAGGCAGACCCTTAACCGACTGAGCCACTCAGGCACCCTGGTCATTGTGGCTTTGATTTGCATTTCCCCAGTGCCTAATGATGTTGAGTATTTTTTCATGTACTTATTGATCATTTGTATATCTTCTTCGGGTAAGTGTATTCAAATCTTTTCCCCATTTTTAATTGTCATTTTTAAAAAAATTGTGTTCTAGTAGTTCCTTATTCTAGACAGTAGACCCTTATCAGATATGTTTTGTAAATACTGTCTTTTCACTTTCTTTATAGTGTCCATTGAGTCGCTAGTTTTTAATTTTGATGGCCAATTTATCTTGTTTTTGGTTGCTTGTGCTTTATAAGATGGCATCATATCTTAGAAACCGTTGCCTAATCTAAGGTCATGAAGATTTATACCTTTATTTTTTTCTAAGGGTTTTGTAGTTTAACTCTTACATTTAAGTAGCTACTTTCTGAGCTAAGTTTTGTATGTGATGTGAGGTAGAGGTCCAGCTTCATTCTTTTGCATGCGGATACTGTTTTCTCAGCCCATTTTTGTTGAAAAGATTCTTTCCCAACTGCATTATCTTGGCACCCTTTTTGTAAATCATTTGGCCATAAACATGTGGGTTTATTTTGGGCCTTTTGGTAACCTGTTAGTGTTCATCACGTGGCTCCCCTTTTTTATATTAGGTCTTCATATTGGCAGGTGTTGCTAAGATATTCCTCCTGAATCTTAATAGGCAGATATATCTGTTAATCTAGTGCTCCTTGCAGAGTTTAATGAGATGTTCTCAGCTAATAAGATTCAGTTCTCAGGACAAGATGACTTTTACTCTTGGTACTGTGAAAAATTACTGGCTTTATCATCATACTTAAACGAATTTTTTTCTTTCTTAAAAATATTTATTTGAGAGAGAGATTGTGTGCGTGCGCGCACGTGCAGGGGGAGGGGTCGAGGGAGAGAGGAGCCCAGGCAGGCTCTGTGTCAAGGGTGGATGGAGCCTGATGCAGGGCTCGATCTCACAACCCTGAGATCACGACCTGAGCCAAACCCGAGTCGGACACTTAACCAACTGCGCCACCCAGGTGGATTTCTATACCATCACTTTCTTTGCCTGAAGTATAGCATGGCTAGGGTTTTGTGTAAGTTTTCTGTCTCCTAATATCTGTGGTTTGGGGGTTTAAGAGTTACATGCACCAAATCATCTGTCAGGATCTAGTGAAGGTTTAATGTGGTATTCTGTTGCTGGGCAACATTTTAGTGGCTGTCCATAAAGTGTTTCACTGTAGGTAAATCTCCCTGTGAACCTGTAAGTGGGTTTGAACAGTCTGAGTCCCTATTTTCCTACTTAGCTGGCTTGTCTCAGTCTTTGTCACCATCCAGCTTGTGCCCTGAAGCCAGGTCCTCTGAATCACACCAGTCCCGTTGCAACCTTTATTGGCAGAGCTGAGAAATGTCTAATCCATAACCTCAATCAAACTGATTCATTGTGACAGCTGTTTTCACAAACCTCCTGCTGTATCAGGTAGGGCTAAGATCGTTTTTCTAGAGTATGTCATTTTATTAATATAATTGGATAAAGCAGTTACCATATGACTTGCTTTTTATGCCCTATAAATTAGCAATTAAGGATAATTACCACATCCATGAAAGTTTGCAACATGAATCAGTACAGCTTTGGCAGAACAATAATTCGTGACAGTTTCCTCTCAATCTTAACATTGTTCTTCTGAAATTAAAATTCTGATAAGCAATATATTTTATTTACTTATGTTTATTGGTTGTCTCCTCCTACTAGAATGTCAGCTCCCTAAGAGTAGATATTTTTGTCTATTTCACTGAGTATGTCACTTGCCTAGAACAATACCTGGCACATAGTAGGCACTCAGATTTGCATTGATTTAATTAATGAATAAAATGATAAAAATTATCCACTTAGATGTCAGGTCTTTCCGAGAGGAAAAATGATTTGTTTTGGTGCTATAGGAGATACAAGTTATTGGTCTTTTTCATTTTTAAAGACCCTTTAAGTATTTTTTTCCACCAGAAGCTATTTCTCCTTGGCTTTATTTGGATAAGAGAAGGCCATTAAAATATTTTTATTGAGGGGGGCACCTGGAAGGCTCAGTCAGTTAAGTCTCTAACTCTTTTGGCTCAGGTTATGATCTCAGGGTTATGAGGTTGAGCCCTGCATTGGGCTCCATGCTGGGTGTGGAGCCTGCTTGGGATTCTCTCTCTCTCCCTCTGCCACTCCTTCTCTTTCCCCACTTCCCCCACTGGTTCCACGCCTCTCTTTCTCTCTAAAAAAAAAAAAGAAGAAGAAGAAGAAGAAGAAGAAAAGAAAAAAAAATTTTTTAATTGAGGAAGAACTTGAGTAGATTGTTGGCAGATAATGCAGGTGGAAGGAGTTTAACAATCCTTAGAAGCTGAAATGGAGATAGTTCAACACACACTACACCTCCTTTATGCTATTTCAGTTCCTATAAATAGTAGGAAGGAAACTAGTTCGTCTCTTACAGATAGGTCTCTTCCTACTTAATGGTCTGCAGATGCAGTCTTTTCCTGCTTCTCCACTAAGGCTATGGCTGAATGAGGGGGAGCGAGTTTCACGGTTAGATGTGCATGTGTCCATCCTTTCCTCCTGGGGTTATAGGAATGGCAGTGCCTGCCGCAATGAGCGTCAGTTCTTGTTGCTCAGGAGGTTGAATTGGTGCCTGCTACCTGAATTTGTATACTCAGTAGTACAAAAGGTGTCAAGCAACCTGTAAAGGAAGTCCTCCCTAATATTAATCCAAGCATCGACTGTTGTCTGAATGGCATATTTGGCGCAGTAATGCAGAGATGTTCGGACAGCAGTCTTCAGAATAGCATTCAGGGAGAGGAGAGGAGGTACAAAGGAAGGTTTGCAAAATTCCTGTGCACAAGTTGTTTGCCAAAGCCCTTTATGGGGCCAGGGTAATAGTTATAGACCCTCAGGGATTGAGTTTACTAGGTAGAGACATTAGAAGTAGCACCTTTCCGATATTTAAGGACAAAGGGGATTCATTTCATCAGTCATTCTGTTCTTGAGCTTTTCAGTGTTTTTTTGGTTTTGTTTTGTTTTGTTGTTGGTCAGATTTGAGAAATAGGGTGGGTTTTTTTGTGTTTTTCTTTGTTTTGGTTTTCCCCCTAGCCTGGGTCAGTGCTCACTTATCAGGGTTTACCTTGATCAGCTAAGGTGGATTTTCTTGTAAATGTACCTTAGCTTTCCCAGCTGGGCTCACTGAGAAAGTACTGGGTCTCCTGGGAGTGCTTTATTACTTTTTGTGAAAGGTTGGCTACAACTGAGGATCCGGCACTGGGGACAGATGCTCTGGTTTTATGCTGTATGTAGCTTGGCTCTCCTCAGCCCCATTTGGAACTTGTGCGTGAATGATTTCAAGCGCAGGTATTCTTCAATATGCTATTCTTGCTTCTGCTGCTTGTGAAGACTTGACTATAAATGAATCTGATCCAAGCTCTTTTCCTTTACATCCTTTGGCGCTTCTCATTTCAGGAGCACCAAGCATCCGGTGTTCTAGTATACCTGTTCTTTCCTGGCTTCACCTTGAAAGCTTGTCTTTTTAGAATGTCAGTTCCTAGGGATGATGCCCAGGGCATGGGTTCTCAGGAGAGGCAGTTTGAAAGGCTGTTTGGTTGGAAGCTATAGAGTTTAATTGCTGGTAACACTTGATCAGAAAGGGTATAAATGAAGAGCATGACTTATAAGTCTTTTATTGTATGTTGTCCTGGTGTAGCCAGAGAAGAGCCATTTATACCAAGGTCTGTGTGCTTTAAGTATTAAGGATACGGAGACATTAATCAGAGACTATTTTTAAAAAAAATTAGAATATATATATTTGTTGGGCAGTTTCTGTAAAAGCTAGTAGAATGGATAAATGAATTGTTCATACAATGAAATGTGCAGCCATGAAAATGAATAAAGAAGTGTTTTACATCAACATGGATTAATTTCATCAAGAAAAACAAAACAAAAGGCAAACAAAACAAGTTACATATGGGCACATAGTAGACTCAATTTATGTAGAGTTCAGAAATAGGAAAAATGAAACCATATTGTGTAGAGATGTATACATAGATGGTAAAACTGTACAGGAAAGCAAGGGAGGGGTTGTCATAATGGTGACAGGGGAAGGGGCTACAAGTAGAGTGGGGCACAGAGGGGAGCTTAGGTTCCAGCAGCGTTCCTAGTCCTTCGCTTGGGTGGTGGTTACTCAGTTGTTTGCTTATTTTTTAATGTGTATTTATGTGTTTAAATGTGCTTCTGTATTTATGTTAATATTTCACAATTTAAAGCATTAATTAAAGTGGAGAGGTGAGGGAGAAATATCAGCTAAGCAAATGTATACAGGAGTGCCTTCCTTTCCAAGCATCATTCCTTTACAGAGAACTCCATGATACTGTCTACCATAGGGCTCTGTGTTGGCAGAACTCTCCAACCTTCTATCTACTAATTTTTCAGCAGCTATTTCTTGTTTTGAAGCATGAGATTGGGAGTTTTTCCGATCTAGTGAAGCCAGTGCTCAAGCCCATCTGTTCATTAAATTGTGCCTTGCTGAGCGAAGACAACTTGAATAGCATGGGTGACGTTTGTCATTTTTTTTCTCTACGCCTTTTCTTCTCTTCTCCCACTTGAAATCCTCCCTTCTTCTCCCCTGCAAATATTTTAAGTTAAATCCCCGTGAGCTTCAGAGCTCTTTTGCAAGTGGGTTCTATGCCTGGTGCCTTTGATTAGAGAGATAAAAGGAGCTACTGTGCTTTGGAGCTGTAAGATGTCTCTTTGATTTTTCTGTTTTAATCCTGGAGAGCATGGACTTTCTAGATCACTTCATATGTCTCCCTTACTCTGGACTGAATGCTGTCTGCAACGGAAGCATAGCATTGGGCATACTCAGCTCCTTGCAGATGGAGTGTAGGGGCTTCTACCTTCAGCTTCCCTTTTCCTTAGGCCTTCCATAGCTTGCTTCCATCCTAGAATGGGATGTGTGGATGGGGAGACATTAACTTCTTAATAATTGACAGGAACATGGTGGTGATACTCGCTGGGATGAAATTACAAAGGTCATTCACCTCCACATCTCACATGCCTCTTTATCCCAAACAGTCTCTTTATTTTATGACTTTTCCATTGTTTGTTTAATTCCTACTTCTGTTTTTGGGTCTGTCCTCTGAGAAACTAGCCCAATGTTTCTGTAGGTATTTCTCTTAGGAAATTAAAAATAATCCCATTCATTTAGTCATTCAACAGTTATTCCACAAATATTTGAATGCCTCCAAGGAGCCAAGTACTGTTCGAGACACTGGGGATAACAGTAAGTGAACAACTTCTGTTATGGTAATCTTACCTCTAGACAGCTAATTTTCTTTTTCTCCCCCTCTGTAGGTCCTCTCAGGCTGTGCCATCATTGTCAGAGGCCAGCCTCGTGGTGGGCCTCCTCCCGAGAGGCAGATCAACCTTAGCAACATTCGAGCTGGAAATCTTGCCCGCCGGGCGGCTGCAACTCAACCTGATGCAAAAGATACCCCGGATGAGGTAGGTGCTTCCAGAGGCTTCCCTGAGGCTGTGGACCCAGGTTACAGCCCAATCTCCTTGACTGATGCAAGTTTATAATTTTTTCCTGTATATTTTGAGTGTTATTTTTGTATCACAGGAATGATGACTCTGGACATACCTACCATGGCTTGCATAGGTTTACAACACATTCACCACCGTTAGCAGTAATCTCAGTCTCCAGCCCTTTTCTCCTACCTTTTCCCATATAGCTTGGAGCCTCTTCAGGTTTGTCCATGTTTTTCACTCCTCTGGGCCTAGTTTGGAATATTTCCTGGGTTGTGTCAGTCATTTGAGGTTGCCATTGGTTATGGCAGAGTTCTTTTATTAATTTATGTTTGAATTCTTCATGTTCAAAATTCAGAAGGATAGAGAGTGAAAAATCTAGTTCTCTCTAGGGACTACTGATGTTGTTAGTGTGTTGTATCTCCTTCCAGAGATACTTATCACCTGTCCAAGCAGACACTCTTCCTTTCATAAATGGTAGCATGCTACATGCTTCTGCTCTATTACAGATTCTTAATCTTGGATCCATGAACTCCTAAAGGCCTGAGCCCCCTGAAATTGTTTGCAAAGTTTTGTGTAAACATGCATTGTTAAAGGAGGGGGTTTTTAATTGGTTTCTCAAGGCTCAGTAGTCAAGAAGCATTGTGTTACGATGATTTGAGAGACTTCTGACCTTGCGTCCCAGCATCCCCTCCATTGCCCTGTTTCCCTACCTCTAACAGCCTGCCCACCTTGCTGTCTTTGTGGTCTGCCTTGGACTCCTTCAGTTCTTAAATCTCTTAGCAGTTGCTGTGAGTCCAAATTTGGCATGGTTTAGTCTTCTTGGCTCCCATACTTGGAAACCTCAGTTCTTGTCTCTTCTTAAGTAGTGCTCGGCTATCATCAAAAGTGAAATTTCTGGATTCTAATTATTTGTCCTTTCCCCAACTTGATGATAATTGGACAAGTTTGGTACCTCAGCTTTCCTGTGCTATTCCCTGACGTGGAAGTAAAGAAGAAAATGCAACTCATGGGGATCTTCTATTTAAGCACAACATGTAGTTTTTAAAAATCTATAATAAAGGGGCATTTTGTTTGAATTACAATAATGGAGTAATATTCTAGAAAATGGAGAAAAGTCCCCCATACTTCTGTCAGCAGAAATCCAGTTAAATTCTTGGGCTGATGACAAAATAGGCCAAAGAAATTCTTTTTCACTGGTCCTCCATCAGTGACCACAAGCATTGGGAATGGGAATAGTGATAGTGTAGACATTGGGGTTTTTAGTAAGGATGAAACAAGATCATGTCAAGTGCTTAGCACATGTCTATAAAGTACTTGATAAATGTTACTTGTAATCGCTACTGCTATTTGTTAATTTCTGTTACTATAAATACTCCTAGTACCGTTAGACCAAGCCCTGAAGATAACTCTTTCACAGCACTTTTCAGATTTTGGGACCCAAGTGCTTTTCTTGACCAACATTTGGAACAGATCTTTTCCTTTCAGTTGTGTGTTGTGTAACAGCTCAAGTGCTCATGAGAGGAGAAGAGTTGACCCTGGCTGGCTAGGGCTGATTAAGTTCATTGCCCCAGAAGAAAGACACAGTGTAGCCTCTAAGAAAGAAGGGTTGGGTTTTAATTTCCTGTTTTGTGGATGGAAATCTAGGGCAGAGGAACACAAGGCCAGTTGGAACTCGTTCTAAAATATTTTAAGTCTATCCTGTGTTACAGTACAGTAAAATCTGAGAATACTACGTGATCCGATCCCAGCCCTCATTCTAGTTTCATGTATTTGTACAGTGTGGTGCTTTTTTTTTTTTTTCCTCTTCCAAGAGCAACTCTGTCTCATTACGTTTCTCCTGGTAACTCTTCAAAGGTCCCGGAGATGTGAAGTATTTGATGGCTACAGATTACACCCTTTCTCAACTACAGTCACTACTTCTCTGTCCTGATAATCCATTCTCTCTTTTCCCTGCTGTGATCTGGTTTTTTTTCCCCCTACCTCGCTTTTGAAGCTGCTTTGGCTCAAGTGACCAGTGACGCCGACTGGTAACCCAAATCAGAAGCCCGATTTCCTTTGCTCTTCCCTTCCCCTGTGACGTCCAGGCCTTTATCAAGACCTAGAGAGTCTGCCTCCTTTAAGAGATCTCTTCTCCATCCTTGAAACTTCACTACTGCTCCTATTATTCTTTGTTCGACTCTGATAGTGTGCTAGGAATGCTGAAATAATGGTCCTTCTGCCTTCATTCTTTGCCCCTCTCCTCCTTTCTCCATAAGTTCCAGCTCTTTTTGAAACAAAATTGCATTTATTCCTTTGCTCAGTGTTATTCCCACATTCATTCTGTGTTTATATGTCTTTCTCTACTACATTGTAAGCTCTTTGAGGGGTGGGACCTTATCTCTCATCTCTGTTCTTCAGCCTAGTCAGTGCCTGACATGAAAGCTATCCTGTGAATAAACATGTGAATAATGAGGGTAAAAAACCTAAGCATCTCCTTTTGGGGAATCAGTGGATTGTGGAATGTGGCATTACCCTTTCTCTCTGGCTTTCCTTTGTTTTGGAGCATGTTGTCTATCCTTTTTACATTCAGATGGAGTCAAGGATGGTAGTGCTTATTTGCTTGCCTTTGTATCACTGCCCCAAATATCATTTGGTTGCTTATTCTCTGCTTTCACTCATGATACCTTCTTTCAAAGAAGCTCAACTCTCTCCTAAGTCCTGTGGCAGTAAAAGCAGCTCCAGTGTATGTCCCCAGCCGTCACTGCCCTGTTCTAGGCTAATCCCCAGCGTTGCCTAGCTACTCTAGGCAGCCTAGATACTGCATTGATGGGCACCGTGGGAATTACATACTTATTTCCCACAGATTTACTGAGTTCGTGTTATGTGTGAAGCTCTATGTTGGTTTCATGAGAAATCCAGAAATGAATGTTATAGTCCTATATTCAGGGGAACGTTTGAGAATTAGGATGGTGGGGTGGTGAGGCAGAGAGGAATTGGTTACATACACATGGGGTGCAGTGGGTGGGGTGATTAGAAGAGGGGATAAGAAGTATTGAGCACTGGGCCATGGACAAAAGTAGCTAGCTTTAAGGATTTACATACACTGTTCAGTAGTGGAGGAGTCTACCTGGTTCAAAGAAAAGATTGGAATCAAAAAACTCATCTCCTTGTGGTAGACCTTAGACCTTGCTTGAGTCAGGGAGCAGAGTGCAAGCTGCTAGGTTGCCTGCTCTTAGCGTTTTAAAGGCAAGAGGTAATATTGAGTCTCAACTACTTAATGGCCATTTGCTTCTTAGATTGAGCTCTGGGACATCGTGAACAGACCACAGCTGTCCTTCCTATGAGGCCATTCTGGAGCTTATTCGATAAATGCTTGGGCAGCTTTCCTTATACTTGATACCTAGAGTTGTTCTGGGAGGCTGTGTTGGGATAGCCTTCTCCAGCAGTTAGCTGTCTGCTGGCTGTCCTCTGTATGGACACTTGGACCAAGATTTGTCCTGGAGTGCTCTCTTGGCCTTGTGAGGGGTGACGTGGGTCCTTCATTGCCTCTCTTCATAACTAAAATCCTGTGCAGTTTGTGAATTTGCCCAGCTCTAGGTGGAACACAACTCGAGAAGGCTGGTTTAAAAAAAACAAGGTTACAGAAATTAGGTTATTTTTTCTTATAGGATTAGGTATATGTCCTTTCCAAGACCTCCAGTGTGGCTTGCTCTTATTGCCCAGTGACTTACCAGCTGTAAAATATGAGGTCCTAAGGGTGAAGAGAAGGGTGCCCCTTCAGCAAGTCATAAAAGCTTTTAGTAATTCTGCCTAGTTGGTAGAAACTGCAGGTTTCCCCATAGGTGCTGGATAGTTCCTTGTGAATTGACCCTTGATAAATGAGTTTTTACCAAACTCATTTAGGAGTACTTGTTTTGTCAGAGCTTTTCCAGGTGTTTAGGAAAACCATGTGTTATGGAATTTTAGATATTAGTGTGGTACTCAAAACTGAATCCTAAACATTGGATCTGTAGCTGAGGATGTTTTTAGAGTTAAGTGGATCACTAAGGTAATAAAAATGGAGGAGGCTGTTAGCTTGTTCAGTACAGTTTTGTGATGTGGTTGATAATTGGGCTCATTTTTCAATGACAAGACTCTCTGGTGACAGGTGGCTGTTTTCATTTTTAGGGAGTGGAGCAGGGGGTAGAAATGGGACATGAAAATATGATGAACTTTAAATGCCCATTGACTGATTGGCTCTTTTGCTCTTGGGTGCTTTGAAGAAAGAGCATTAGGTGAATGAGGATAAGCTTGTTTTTGTGTCTTTGAGAGTGCTTACGCAGGATCAGTTCTTCCTAGAAGCATTCCCAACTGATGTTATGTAACAGTGCTAGTTTTGTGAATACCGGTGCAACGGGTTGGTGGACTGCCATCTTTTGATTGGCTTCTGGTTTCTGAGAAGTCATATGGATGTTTTTCTTTTAAAAAAGCTTATTGGATAGCCCCACAGAATAATCTTAATGGTCTGAAAAGGTTAGCAGAGCCTTCTTTTCCAGGCCAGTGATGTACCGTTAGCCTTTCCTCTGTGTAGCCCGAGCTCTGTGTCTCTGGGCAATTGTCATAGACAATGCATGCATATTCTGTACATGCTTCCCTTTTGTACTTCACATTTTTTCTGCACATGAGTTCCTGCAGATCCTATATTCTTGAACTCTTACCCCCTCCTTCATTTCTGTTCTGAGGGAACTTGGGGGCATTGAGCTAGGTCTAGACTGTAAATTCAAGTGCAGGTGGCCTCTGACTGACAGAACTGTTTCAGAGGAGACACTGTCCCTTTGTACCATCCTAGAAGTGACGGGAGGGGGGGATCTGGAGATCACATGGAGACTTTGCATTCTGTGGACGTGTGGCTCACCCCTTGCGTCAGAGCCTTGGATGGGTGAGAGGGAAGAACCACAGCTGTCAAGAAGACTCCTTACCAGGGCCTGTTACTGGTGTCTTCCCTCGGATTCTGGGACCTGGGTCCCACTGGTGCAGCCTTGGACTAGAGCAGGAAAAGGAGACATTTTGGGGAATAGTTCTTGCCCTTCTCAACTCTGCTGTTCTTAAAAAAGGTGGGGGAATTGATATAAGCAAGGCTCTTACTTGAGCAGGAGACTCATTGTGAGATAAGAGCACTAGAACCTTGCCTTTTACTCTTGACGGTGCCTAGAACTGGTTTCAGGCTAGTTTAATAATCAGTGAAAGCACTTTGTAAACTGGAAGGAGGCAAACAAATGGAGGTGGTAGTTACTTACGTTTTCCCTTTGACTAGGTGAGTTCCTGGAGCCTGACTTCCCCATTCAGGAGTGGGTTGATAAATATAAAGCATTTAGAGTAGTGGCTGGCTCATGGCAGGTGTGATAAAATTATTGGCAGTTACTATTCATGAAGTAAACTATAGCTCTGAATAGAAAGTGATGGAGGAGAAAGTACTGCTGCCAGTATCAGGGCAACTATGAGACCTGTTTATAGGGCCTGTGCTAGTTAAACCAATTGCTGGATCCTCTTTTTTTTTTTTTTCTTTTTAAGATCTTATTTTTTTGAGAGAGCTGGAGCATGAGCAGGGGGAGGGGCAGAGGGAGAAGCAGACTGCTCGCTGAGTTGGGAGCCTGCTATGTGGGGCTCCATCCCAGGATCCCAGGATCATGATCTGAGCCGAAGGCAGACACTTAACTGACTGAGCCACCCAGGCGCCCCACTAGATCCTCCTTTTTTATGAGCCCCCTAAGAATGCAATCTATGTTGTGTACATTTCATTTTTATATTCCCCTCAGGGCTTAACATAGGGCCAGGGTATTGAAGGAATGAAGTTGCTTGAATGCTGATTGTGGTGGGGAACTCAAGTGACACATTTGTTTTGTCTTTCAGCCCTGGGCATTTCCTGCCCGAGAGTTCCTTCGGAAGAAGCTGATTGGGAAGGAAGTCTGTTTCACGATAGAAAACAAGACTCCCCAGGGGCGAGAGTATGGCATGATCTACCTTGGAAAAGGTGAGTTAGCAAGGAGAAAAGGACTGACTTCTCTCTGAGTCTAAAGTTTCTCCAAAGATCAGATTTTATCTGGTGGAAGGCCAGTGTGAGTTCTGGTGGAGGTAGTTCTAGGACAGTTGGCTGTAGGTGTAATTGGAAGTCCTTTCAGTACCAGAGCTCATGGTGCATAGGTGCTCCTGGTGCTCCCAATTCCTGCTCCTTGTTTACTCCTATGCCTGCTTTGCTGGCCTGGGTTAGGTGTGCGTAGTAGCCCCTAGCGTTCTTCCTTCTATTTAGACCATCAGCCTGTGGAACTCAGTGGCTCTCTGCTTCTAGGCCATAGTGCTAATTGAATTCCTATAGATTTCCTGTTGCATCTTCCATTTCCTTTATCTGTCTTTTGGCTTTTCTTCTCCTGGGGCTTTTTAGGAAAGGAAGAGTTGTTTAGGGCTTGTACATTTTTGCAAGCCACATGTTTTGGAATGGAATGGAAAGAACACAGGCTTTAGAGTTGTGTAGATGTGGGTTGGAATTCTGGCTTCTGTTACCAGGTACTCTTATTTAACTCCTAGCCTTTGTAAGTCCTAATTTTTTCATTTGTAAGCTATTGAGAGAGTTGAAAGAGATAGTGTATGTAAAGCACTTGGCTCTGGCACAGAGTATGTACTCAGTAATTGTGTGCGCGTGCGCACGTACGCCTATTATTCAGCTGGGCCAGGTGGCTCATGGGATATTGGGTGTTCTGATCTTTTTTGGATTAGGAGGAGGGAGAGCATACGATTGTGGAATGGAGTTTGAACAGAAATAGGACATTGAAAGGACTGGTAGGGTGTTCTCCATAAAGCAGCCATTTTGGGAGTTACTTTGGGAGCAGATTTTTTTTTTTTAAATCTTGATTAAATTTTGTGATTCTTTGATAAAATAACCTTCCAACTAAGCTGTTTTAGATAATTTTTTGACCTGGGTAGTCCGTAAGCTGGAAGTAAGCAAGCAGCTAACAACATCCTGTAAGATTCTGATTTTAACTGTAGAGGTCTTAGGAAAGTGAGTTGGACGACTCCAGGATGACCCTGGAGATGACTCGTTTATTTACCCAGTAGAGAAACGCCCTTTTCAGCCTCCCAGACAGATGGCTATCTGCTTCTTGATTGAATGGGAAAATATAGAAATCTATAGAATCTCTTCAGAAAGAGAAACAAATTTGCCTTTTACGCAAAATTCAAAGAATATAATAGGAAATAAAACACTTAAGCATTATTGTTAGATGGCTTCTGGTTAGAAAGAATAGAACCGCATGGTCTTCAAAATGCAATCGTGTGAGGATTTTATCACCTAAAAAATTGCAATTCCATAACAGCTCGTCAGTCTTCTGTTACCCTGCCAGAGACCTCCCTGAAACTACAGAAGATGTCAAGCACAGATATCTCTATAAAGAGACCACCTCTGAGAGTTCTTTTAAGTAAACTTGGGCTTCAACTAAACTGGCCTAAGTATTTATTTTAAGGGAAGTTGACGTTTAAAGTTCTTTGTTGTTTTTAGAAAGTTCATTTTTAAAATTGAGCCAAATTATAAACTGGATATAATGTAGCATGATAATGTACTAGTGTTTAGACTAAAACCTGGTACATAGGAAGCGATCAATAAATACATACTGAAAGAATGTTTGGAATTATCTACACTGAAAGAATGTTTGGAATTATCTACATCTTTTAATTTTAAAGGTTTAAGTGACTTGAAGTTTAATATTTTCACCCAGCTCTTTTAAGGAAATCTCCACACCAATTCTAATGAAAGGATACAGTGGCTTAGATAATCAGTATCCGAATGTTTATCTTGTTTCATGGCTACTCACTTTTTATGATGGAGAAGAATGGTAGAATTGGAGAATTTTTGGTTGACCTAGAACTTACTTAAAAAGAAATTTAAAACTTACTTAAAACTTATTTTTAAAAAAACTTACTTAAAAACTTACTTTTTAAAAAAAGTCTTCTGACTTTTAGAGAAAATACAGTTGTTGTCCGCTTGCTCAGAATACTATCCCAGTTGTGACTTTGTCAGTTTTATAATTTGATAAGTACTAAGCACGAATAAGATCCTTGGCCTACAAATTCCCCATTTCAGTATTCTGTCCACCACATTTTGTTGCAGGAGTTCAGCCCAGGGAAATATATTTTTCTCCCCTTTGAAGGAGCAGTCAGAACTCACTTTTTAGAAGTGGGGCAGCCAACAGCCATTTCAGAGTACCCTGTGCCAGGAAACTGAAAGCTATTTGGCATGCAGTTGATTGGCTGGTTTTGTGACCACACACCTTGTTTGTACCCGGGCCTTGTTCTTTCTATTCCCTGACATCTTGGCACCTTATTGCTCAGGTTTTCATTTAATTGTTAAACCCTTCCTTTTGACTTTTTATTCTTTGGGATTCCTGTTGCTTTGAAACAATCAGTGTAATATTTGCTGATGTCGGATAGCTCTGTGTGTCTGTGTCTGGCCTCAACAAACAGCCCAGTGGAAAGGTTCTGGTGACCCATGCTGAGCCTCAGAACCCGAGAACTCGTTGTAAAGCTATCATTCATCTCGACTTTCCTTGGTAGGAAAAGAGGCTTTATAATTCGCTTCTGTAGCAATTTGGGCAATGCTAATGGCAAGGCATTTAGGCTGGATTTGGGTGGTGCGTATATTGTTACTGCTTGCAGAAGTCAATATATAGTGTATTAAATATAAATCTTACAGAGTTTTGTTCTTTGCTGACGTTACCTATTAGCTAGACTCCTGTGTTTCAGTTTATCTGGGACCTTGTTCTCTGCCATATTAAAGATTTCCTTCACAGATGTCTTCCTTTATCGCTTTGTCTGACGAGCGGAGATTTAAGAGCATACAGAATCGGAACGCTTTTTCAATAGAATGGAAATGCAATTAATGTTTCAAGTGCCCAGGTAGAACCTAATCAGATTGGATTTTAAGTTTAACTTCATTTTTCTTGCCTGCTGCTACTGATAGATTTGAAATCTAGACACCAGCTCTGCCCCTGTCTCTGAGAGCAGGAGAAAGTCTTTGACAAACGGTGTAGCTTGTCTTGGTGTCCCTCTTGGAGCAGAGAATAGGGCATCCTGAGAGGAATTGGACTTTCTGTGTAAAACGTGATAGATAATCCTAAATGAATCTATCTGGTTGTACAGGTGTGGGGACTAATATTTTGTTTTTAATTCCTGGTGTGTGCTGGGCACTGTGCTAGATTTACAGACATTGTGGTTTAATTTTCACAAGAGCCCATGTGGCAGGTACACTTCCCATTTTATAGATGAATAAATTAGATACTGAGAGACCTTGTCTAAGCTATTAAGTGGCGGAATTTGTATTCCGCTCCAGGATTCTGCTCCTTAGGTCAGTGTTCTTTGTACTCTCTTGGGCTGCTGTATGTGTCTTGCTTTTCTTTCAGTCTCTGTAGTTCCCGAGATTGCCTTTGGCCTGGGAGATACACAAGAAAATTAGAAACAAAGTCCTAAAGAAGAAGATTTATAGACCTTTGGGTCTTCAAGACTAGACATTTTGGAAGAAGAGGTTTTCTGAAAAACCCAACACTATATTGCTGCCTTGTCCAATTCTCTGACAACATCATTCCCCTTGACAAGCTAAGGGTGATTGTAGTTCCATTTGCGCTCTGCTGCTGTTGGAGACAGATTTGCATCTTGTGTTTAATTCCTTTTTTCCTCCTCAGATACCAATGGGGAAAATATTGCAGAGTCTCTGGTTGCAGAGGGCTTGGCCACCCGGAGAGAAGGCATGAGAGCTAATAAGTAAGTATTTATTACTCTTCTGACTGCCCCCCTCTTCTGACCCCCTCTGACTTCATTCTCCTCCACCATGAGAGCTGGGGTCATTCAAAAGACGTTGGGTAGTCAGCTCTACTGTGGCTTTGCTGCATTTTCTTTCCTGTCCCCTGGCATAGAGTGGGTAACTTCTGGTGCTCTCCTGGCTTTTAGGACATTTCCTGCCCCAGTGTGGATTATTCTGAGCCAGGAGGTTACTCAGGATTCAGTAGTGGCTTTTGACATGTATAACTCCTTTAAATAAAGAGTTTGAGACAAGGCACTTCCATTCTTTATGTTCACAAGAGCCAACAGGCTATGTCTTACGCAATAGATACTCATTTCCAGAGTATTTATCCATCCATCCCAAGAGATTTGTTGTGTACTGGGCTGTGTTCTGGGCACTGAGAATACAGCAGTGGACAGTTTCTGCTAACATTTTAATGGGGAGACAGACAAGAAACCAATAAACAAATAGATATACAATATGTCATGTGCAAGAAATAAGTGCAATGAAAAATAAAGTGGAGTGAGTAAATAGAATTCAAAGCAAAATCTGTTGCTTAGAATTTGGGGAAACTGACAAGGGCTCAATGGTTCTGTTTTAAAGTCAGGGAAAATTTTCTGTCTGTCCAAAGCCTTTTAAGCCTGTTTTGGTCTACGGATCTATAGATGCCTAAGTAGTAGGTAAAAATGTATTTGTTTAGCTAATGGCAGTGTGAACGTAATGGGAAGAGTGTTATGTCAGCTTTATAGCACATGTATCATGTTCAAGTTCACCAGTGTTGGCTCACAGTAGGATGGATTGCAGCTGGCTTTAATTAACACTTTAGTCTCTGAAAAGTGATATGTTACATCAGTAATTTGGAGGCTAAAGATGCTGTTTAAATCATTAAGTCCTTGCTATATTATATGACTGTTGTTGGTGTACAAAAGACTAGGTAAATATTTGCATGAACTGTGCCAGAGACGGGGATGAGCAAAGGCAAGAATGTACTTTTTGCATTCTTCCTGCCCTCATAGACTTTGAGGCCAACTCATTCACCCTATACTTCTGTAGGTCCTTTCTAACTGCAAAGAAACATTTGTTGGAGCCTCTAATTGGGGGGTGAGCATGTGGGAATTTAACTGAATAAAGACATTTGTCTTAGGTGGTGTTTTTAGAGGCTGAAGTTGTATCTTAAGGAGAATGGTTGGCATGATTATCGTTGCAGTATTTTTTAGGAATCCAGTTTGCAACCAGAATGAAAATTTTTAAAAAGCTCGTACCTCTATTGTACCATCTCAACAAAGAATCTCCTGGAGTCCCAGTCTTTTTTCTCTAAAGCTGTCTTGACTTCTCCTTTTCTCAGTTTCTGTGTTTGCTTCTGTCGCTTAAGCTACATTTTTTATTGAATTCTGGTTGCAGTCTTGGGTCCCCAGGAATGTGACTGTCTTCTTTGAGGAGAAGGGGGAAAGAACAGTACTGAAGACTTCTGGCTTGAGAAATTGTAGGTCAGGGATCCCTGTTCCGATATCCCTATTGCTCAAGGTGGGAGATTAAATTTATGCATATAGCCTTTGATGGGACCGGGTGTTGAGATTGTGGAAAGGCCTCGGAGTTCACTGTTCCCTTTAGCTCAGGGGTGTGTGGAGGGGGAGTGGGGGCCATTTCTAGTTTTGTTTTTTGGTCTGTCTTCTGGTTTTCTGGCTGTTCTCATATATATTTGGTTTCCTGCTTCATGAAGGAGGAGTCTTCCATTTTCAAAATGGAAGCTTTTCAAACTGCTTTTGCCAGGCCGGTCTTATTGAATGTGCAAGTGGTTTTGGGGTGACATCTGTAATAACAGTATTTACTCTGTATTCCCCAGCCCTGTTGTATAGACAGTAGGGAGTAAGGGTGGTTCTTAGTCACTTTCCTTGTTCTGTGTCCTGCTGAGCTCTTCCTGGATTCCACTTCCTGAGTCTGGGATGGTTAAATGAAGCTGTAACCCCCAGAGAGGCTTCCCTCTGAGCCACCAGCTTGTTCTCTTGTAATCACTGATGGTGGCAGTACCGAGATGTGGGTTCTTTGCATCTTCTCATTAAATGCTCTTAGGATCAAATCTGTTGTTCGAGGGAACAAGTCTGGAATCCGGAAATTACATTCATGGTAATTTTCTGGTTATAGGCTTGGGTCTGCAGCCATAGATCTGAAACACATGCTTTGGTTTCTTCAAGGGGAGCAGATGCTGAAGAAACCTAGAGTTCAAAGAAGAGCTTGATATATTTTTTTTTTTTTTTCCTTTTCCCTGTTGTGAACTCATCACACGTGTTTCTTTTTCATGTCCCAGTCCTGAGCAGAACCGGCTCTCAGAATGTGAGGAACAAGCGAAGGCAGCTAAGAAAGGAATGTGGAGTGAGGGCAACGGTTCACATACCATCCGGGACCTCAAGTACACCATTGAGAACCCAAGGCACTTTGTGGACTCACACCATCAGAAACCTGTCAATGGTGAGGCTGGTGGGAAAAGACAGACATGATGCAGAGTGATTTCTGTTTGCTCTCCAGTTTCTCGAGGTTTATAAAAGCTATTTTATTTGGTATCTAAAGGAAATTGTTAAGAGTGCAACAACACTGGTATTTTGGAAGGTAACTTGAATCCAGTTCATGTAGGTTACGTCAGATGTATTTTGACAGAGGTTAATCCTTTGCTGGTGCAGGGTAGTAGATTGCTGGTAATTTTCCACATTGGGTGTCTTCCTGTTTCCTAAAAGCTGCTGCTTACGTATTGTCCCTGAAATTATATTCTGTATACATATTAAACACACACACACACACACACACACACACTCTCTCTCTCATTCACATTGTAGTTCTTGGCTCAGTTGTGAGACCTTTTTAACTACAGACTGAGTAAAATAAAATTATTACCAAATCTGAATTATTACTTATTTTTTGTTGTGCACCTGGTACTCAAGTGGGGAGCAACCTAGCTTATGGATAACAAAGCTTAGGTATGAGCCATGAGATCCCAGAAAGTGGAGAAGACCTTGAAGTCAGTCTCATCTGTATTCCCGGGAATAGTTTGTAGAAGAGTCTGTTGTGTGGATACTCATGGTCTTCCAGTGTTTTGTCACTTCTCAGAGGGGGGCTTTCTGAGTGTTTTGGGGAGATGAACTGTGTTAAATGCAGTTTGATGGGGCATTGTTTATCCCTGGCACAACTTTTGCTAATGACTTAAGCTGTTTATTCTGTCACACAGCTATCATCGAGCATGTGCGGGACGGCAGTGTGGTCAGGGCCCTGCTCCTCCCAGATTACTACCTGGTTACGGTCATGCTGTCAGGGATCAAGGTCAGACCATACACTGGGCTGTGGGGTGGATATAGGGTTTGTGGAAGTGTTCAGTGACCCGTAGATTCTTCTACTCTGGGACTCTGGATTTACTGATTCTTCCTCGTGTTAACATTGACTAGAGTACTTTTACTGTAAACTTTGCGGTGGGACTTTTCTCATTAGATCAAATAAGATTTTTAAAAAGTTTTTTAAAGTACTTAGGGCCTGTTTTGAGTGGGCTGTGTGAAGAGGTGGTTGAGATGCAGAAAGCAAACTTCAGAGTTTCCCGTCTCTCCTGAGAATGGCATGTCTCATGTAAAATATCCATTTTGATTTAAAAAAAAAAAAAAATCAGGGATTTGAAGCTAGGCACTGGTGACTCTTCTTGGCAGGGGTAATTTTCCAATGTAATTCAAAATTGCCCCATGGTAGCGACATGAGTTTTATTTGCCTTCCCAAGAAGTCTGACAAGATGCTATTTCTAGTCCCTTTTACCAGTATGTTTTACAGAGGGGTTAGAAGGCCTGATTTGAGACCTTCCCTAGCTTAGCTTTGTGGTATTTGTGGCTTTGGATGGTTTGGTGTGGTGTGAGGAGTGCCTGGCACTCACAGTGAGGCTGCATTACCCACCTACCTTACTTTCACTTTAGTGCCCAACTTTTCGACGGGAAGCAGATGGCAGTGAAACACCAGAGCCTTTTGCTGCAGAAGCCAAATTTTTCACCGAGTCTCGACTGCTTCAGAGAGATGTTCAGATCATTCTGGAGAGCTGCCACAACCAGAACATTCTGGGTACCATCCTTCATCCAGTGAGTGTGCCCACATAGACTGGGCTGTGTGGGGTTAGGGGTGCATTTGGTGTTTGGTGGGTTGTGGTTTGCCTCTCTTCTCTCTCTCTGTATTTAAGAACCATTAAAATATCTTGGCAGGTTTATCATCTGATTTTTGAGGCATTTTCTAGGGAGACATCAGTTAACTGAGAGAATTGGACAGATCTGTCCAACTTACTCACTTTTAGAAAATGAACCTCAACTTTTGAGTTTGTAAGGGGAAGAGGAACTCCTATTTCCTCAAGTGTTGGTCCTTGAGGTTGGGAATAGGCAAGTTGAGGGGCTGCCCCATAGATGAGCAGTGGCACTGAAATGTGTAGAATAAGATTGCCGAGGTTTGTATGTAGGTCTAGAGGCAGCTCTTTAAAGTATTGGTGGAACTAGGGGCGCCTGGGTGGCTCAGTCAGTTAGGTGTCTGGCTCTTGGTTTCTGTTCAGATCATGATTTCACGGGTCCTGAGATCAAGCCCCTCATTGGGCTTCCTGCTCAGTGGGAAGTCAGCTTGAGATTCTCTCCTCTCCCTCTGCCCCTTCCCCTGCTCTCTCTCTCAAATAACTCTTTACTTACTTACTTTTTGAATTCTATCAACTATTTATGTATTTCTTTTTAATATTTTTTAAAATTTTAATTCAATTAATATATAATTCAAATAAATGTTTTTAAAAAATAAAGTATTGGTAGAACTATGATGAGGAAACCTTTTTATAGAAAAATTACTTTGTATACTCCAGGCCTTATCCAGTTACCTCCTAACTCTGCTTTTGAGCAGGAAATAGGTTCTTTATGTTCTTCTAGTTGTGACTATTAGTTCTTCCACGTAGACTTTGGTAGGTAGGTTCCTCCTGGAAAGGTGGTGACGTTGTTTTGTACCACCCAAGTGCAAGTGAATTTTCATTATTGTAACCTATATCCGGTACAGAATAAACTGTTAGTTATTCTTTGGCTAGAGAATTCTTTCATGATGGTTGTTGTGGAAGGCTGGGAGGCTGGGTTTGGAATGTGCCAAGGTCATGTCTGTTTCTTCTGGAGGACTCGCTGTCTGCCTGTGCCCTACCAGATGGCTCTGTGTCACAGTAGAATGGGAATTGTAACTCACTGGGCAAAATGTAGCTGAAGTTATTCCCTTACTCAGCCCGTTCTTCAGCTTCCTCCTTCTGAAAAGGGGAGTAAGTGCTGATCTTAGGGAAGGCAATGATAAGGTGTAATCTCTACTAAAGATTAACATCCTCTGCCCACAAGAAGAGTTGTTGAAATGTCAATTCCATTCAATGCCACTAACATTTATCCTACTCCTGTTAAGTGAAAGTTACTATGCTGGATGTTGTGGGGATGGGAAGCCCAGACTCCTAGGAGTTGCTGCAGAGTGGTGGCTCCCATCTCAGAGCTGGTTTCTTAATGAGAGAGGTGGCTTTCCTCCTTCCTTTCCTTTTCCTTTTCCTTCCCTTCCCTTCCCTTCCCTTCCCTTCCCTTCCCTTCCCTTCCCTTCCCTTCCCTTCCCTTTCCTTTCCCTTCCCTTTCCCTTTCCCTTTCCCTTTCCCTTTCCCTTTCCCTTTCCCTTTCCCTTTCCCTTTCCCTTTCCCTTTCCCTTCCCTTTCCTTTTTTTAATATGAACTGCAGCATGGATTGTGGCTGTTGATTGTGTCAGAAGTCTAGAGAAATGGATTCTCTTGTGCCTGCTTTCTCATGTGCCTTGTTTTTCAGAATGGCAACATCACAGAGCTCCTCCTGAAGGAAGGTTTTGCACGCTGTGTGGATTGGTCGATTGCAGTTTATACTCGGGGCGCAGAAAAGCTGAGGGCAGCTGAGAGGTAAGGTCTGTCAGGGAAGCCTTCCAGCCAAGGATCTTGTTTAGGATCTTTAGGGAAAGAAATCTTGTGATCTTCTCTCACCTATCTATATCAGTATTTGTTACATTTCAGTAAAGGATTAAGGAAATTTCAAAAGAGGCTAAGATCTCATAGAGGAGTTGCTTACTTAGAATTGGGTTGTCTGATTCACTGCTATACAGTAAGGGCTAGATTTTTATTCAGAAATTGTTCTTCACCAGATTTGCTGCTTTAATGTTTCTGGGTCACCCTTTTCCTCAAGCCCCTCACTGAAACTCTGGGCTTTAGGCGTTTCAATGAAATAAACTTGAGACTCATTTGAAGATGATGTAGTTACTCATCAGCTACTACCAAACAGGTAGGCTGGAGCCAAGGGTATAATGGAAGGATAGAGCCTGTGGGTCCTAAAACAGGACCATTCAATGTTACTGTGAGGCCTCATGCGCTCATTTATTGAAGCATGTTTTAATTAAAAATGTTAATGTAACTGTGAGGTGCTGCTGTCACATTTTTAGCTAGGTGCCTTGTGGTTAAAGAATATGTAGAAAATAACTTATTTCTAGAAAAACAGTACTTGGATATTCCAAAAATTGGGTGGCTATTTCAAGTGTCAAGGTCAAGAATATCCGGGTGTAGGTGAACTTCGTTCACTTGGTGGGGTAAATGGAAGAAAATGAAGCAGGTAGCAAGAGTAGATGAATAGAGATGATGCTTGGGGAAAGCCCCAGCCACCATTTCCCAGGATACATTTAGGCAGAAGACGCACCAGCTGATGACAGTGATCCACTCTCGAGATGTGTTGTATGACTTACTTCACAGTCATAAAGTTGTAATAGTCTTGACAGCTTCCTGTTTTTGGCCTTTGAGGCACACAGCTAAGAGATGTGCAAGAACGTGAACTGGATGAGTGTAGTTTTCTTCCCTTGAGTCTTTCACATCCTTCTGTGCCTATGAGCAGAAAGACTTGAAACTTTTTATAAAAGTAGATTTTTAATCTGGGCCATTAGATATGGCATATCTGATTTAAAAAATTGAATATGGTTTTTTAGTCTTGATGTTCCACAATTAAATTCAAAAGATTAAATATTCTTACCCAATACAGTGTTCCAAATACCTCTGATTATACTGTGATGCTCAAAATTTTTTGTTGTTGTTCAGAAAATCCTGTGAGTCCGTTATTCTAAATATAATTTTCGTTGATACTTCTTTTTGCATTCTTTAAGTTCCTGCCTCTCTTTGAAGAAAGCGAGTACAATGGCAGTAGTATCTACATGTTTTATAGCATCTGTAGATTTTATGGATTTTTAAGAGTGCTCATCATTAGAACACAGGTTTAGACCAAGGAATGCAAATCGTGGTTCCGTAATATGTGATTACTTGCCTGGTCTTTTGCATGCTGAATTTGACCTGCTTGCGTTGTTAAATCTCTGTCAAAGTATTTTATGTATTTTACAACTGATTCTTTCTCATTGCAGTGCTGCCTTTAAAAAAAGATTGCAGTACTGTTTTCAGAAATAAGAATTCCTTTCCCTTGCACATGTATCCATTTATTTGTAAAGACTTTTGTAAATATAAAACACAAAAACTGTATTTGAAAATATAGCTCTTCACTGGTTTTTTAAAATCTTTGCACATATTCCATTTTGCTCTCAGCCTGGCTGAAAAAATTCGTAATGGTTTTGGTCCTGTAAAACAAATGTCTGCCAACACCGTTTTTTCACTTTTGTCAGCGAACTTCTATTGGATTCTTGTCCCTTTTCTTCTTTAGATGCACTACAGAGACCATTTTGTTCTCGTCTCTCGCGTAAGATTTGGTTAGCTGATGAGCTTGCTTTTTTTTTTAATTCAAATGGAAATTGAGCAGGCCTGTGTGTTTAAAAATTGTATTTGTTTGTTTAGATGTGGGTGTTCTTCCCACTTCAGAGAGCAGTTGCTCTGTGGTTGTCATTCCCGCGCCTGGCATTTAGTAGTCCCTCAGGAGAGACCGGATAAGCTCAAGAGCTCATTCAAGATGGGCCTGTAGTCTGGGCTCGAAAAAGTGCACACCTAGACCCCGGCCTGCCAGCCGAGGGCACATGGTCTGTATGTATCTTGGACAGTTCCAGCTTCTGTACTCTCTTTCCTGTGGTTTTCACACTTTGTTCTGGTTTCACAGGTGGCCTTTCTCTTGGGTGTCTTGTCTATGAGGTAGAGGAGGATTCTGTACTGTTTGCTCCCATGGTGATGGCGGATTCCATTTGCTGACCTATTCTGTCTAAATGATTTTTGCATCCTTGTTTTTGTTGCCAGGTTTGCCAAGGAACGCAGGCTGAGAATATGGAGAGACTATGTGGCTCCCACTGCTAACTTGGACCAAAAGGACAAGCAGTTTGTTGCCAAGGTGAGTCATTCTTGGCATCTTAAGGTGCATGGTGGACATTGTCAGCTAGTGATAATACAAAGAAGATCTGAACAATGAAGCCAGAGCTGAAGCATTTCTATTTTAAGGCAAGCCAGTGGTGTGTGCATGTATGTGCAGTGATTGCATGCATGCGTGTGTTTATTGCAAGAGACTTAGAAACCATAAGAGCTTTCTTGTCATGAATGTGCATAACTTCATTTAGAAGTTCATGAAAGTTGTAGACGTTGCCGTCTTGGAATCTCTCTCCCATTTTAGGACCTCTTTCTGACTGCCTGACAAATGGCTTTTTCTTCGATTTCCTATTTCAAAGCATATGTGACCTCAAGTTTCTTTTCTGTCTGTTTTGGGACTCCGATGGTTTTGAGTTTTTTCTCATGTGATGTGTGTTTCTGAGCATTCTCCTGAAGTGTACCGGGATGGATTCCTTTGACAGGAGCTAGTGCTGTTGAATAGATTGTTTGGGTCCAGCAACAGTGCTGTATTTTTTCTAGGTTGTCGGGTTTGGTACCTTGAGTGGTAGACCTGTTTTCCTCATTTTCTCGAAATGCTGTGATGTTTTCCAGTCTGTTTTTACTTTTGGCAAGAGATGTTGGAAGCTTTGTTTTTATGAACTAGAAGAGGTTAATTAACGTATCTGTATCCGCTAGAGGTGGCTGCCCCAAATGAGTTTAAGATGGAAAGCCACTAGGTGGCACTGTCAGCCTGAAAAATCCTAGATTGATTTCTCTTAGAATGGTAAAATTTTAACAGTCTCTGAGGAATTGGCTGAATTTCTTCACTTTCTTTTTTATGATGCCCAGAGCAGTAAATCACAGAGTGCTCAAGTGTCTTCTCTGCTTCTTGTAGTAGGTGGTCTCTAAGCAGCTGTCAAGATAGCCATAATTGGGTCTTTTAGTGGACATTAGCGGGATGGTGGGCATAGTCCCTGGATGGATACTCCCCATGCACTTTCCAAGTCTTGGTACAGACCAGAATGGACCCCTGCTTCCTTTCTGTGTGAGAATCGTACTAGCTTGAAAACTTGGACATGGTTGTTCTACCTAACTGGGACTTACTTGCTTCTGCTTATGTTTCCCGTAATCTGTTCTGTTCTAAGACTATAGACATACGGTGAAAGGGTGATCATTCACTCAACAAGGGAGCCAGGCCTTCCAGTTTTCCCTATCACTTTGAGAGGCAGTGATATTAGTGATGTAGATGAGACTTAGGAAGGTCCCGTTATTTTGTACTGTCCCTTCTGGCCCCTCTTCAGTTGCAACTGAGTTGATAGAGAAACCCAGAAGATTTTGAAAGATTTTGGGCCTTTGCTGGTTGGGGAACTCTAATGCATTGCTGAAGGAAGAAATTCAAAAGATTAGATGATTGAATCAGTAGCTTTGTATTTTTCTTAGATATGACTTCATTGATAACTAGAAAAGAGCTGGCACATTTCCTCTTTAAATCTAGGATTCCAGGATATGTTTGTTGTGTTTTAAAACAGTGAGGCTTTTTTCATTACAATGAAGTTTTGTTTGTTAAAATGGCGGAATAGAGGAAATTGCCTCTGAAAACCGTCTGAGGATTATGGAGAATAGCCATTCTCCTGTAGTATCTTTAATATAAATATAGGTCATTTGGATATAGGCCTGCTCAGAGAGTAGGGAGAGAGATGTACTTATAGGTGGATAAATGGTTTTAAAACTTCTTGAGTTGTAGATATTCTTTAGCATTATTATTATTTTTTAAAATAGGAGAAAAGCATAAAAAGGAGAAGAAAAAACTCATACTGGATAAAACTACTATCACACAGCATTTTTTTAAAAAAAAGTTTATTATACCGTCTGTCCCAGGGTTGGCCGACTGTGGCCCCTGGGCCAAGTCTGGCCCACTGCTTGTTTTGTATGGCCTGTGAAGTCTGGATGGGTTTTATATAGAAAAAGGTTTTGTGGCACATGAAAATGATAAGACATTTAAATATCAGTGTCATGAATAAATAGAATCATAGCCACGTTGTTCGTTTACATGTTGTCTGTAGCTGTTCTTGCGATACAGTGGCAGAGGTGAGTAGTTGTGACAGAGACCATACAGCCTGCAAAAGCCTAAGATGTTTGTGATCTGGCCCTGTACAGAAAAGTATGCTGACCCTTGATCTCTACCAGTCCTGCTCAGAGTGCCTTGATAGAATATAAGGAGCTCGAGCCAGAATGTAAATCAAGGCATTGCTTCTTTCATCAGGAAGAACTTGCTACAGAAAAAATGTCAGCAATGTTCTCAGTGATGTGGTTGATTTATGTTCTGGTACAAGCTCCTTCTCTCATTGCAGACGGGAAGCCACTTTTGAGTAGTACTGAGCTGTATTCTTTTGTATATAATTTTCAAGTTTGTAAGTTTTTATTTCTAATGCATAAAAATTTAAAGAACTCTATGGGCTTATTAAGAAGTGTACTAGTCGGTTTTCCCCATCCCATTTTCAATTCTTGGCTGATCCATATCTTTGAATAAAATGTTTATATCGTTCTTTCTTAATTTTTCAGTGTTAGGAATGACCCTTTTCCATCATACCATGGAAGATGAAGATTCACATGGGTGTGCATATACTTTTCCCTAATCCTTCCAATAGGACTCCATCCTAATTCTGGTTCAGTCTTTACTTCGTAAATGCTAATTACCACTGAGCCCTATGATATATTATGATTATGTTTCATTTTCTGCAGAACTTTTTGTTTACCCTGGATTTAATAATTTTAAAAGTTTATGTATTTTTTTATGTACTTATGAATTTGACCCCCAGACTCTGCCTCTCTAAATCTCCTCTTAAGACATCGATTCAGCCTGTTAATTTTATCTTTTTCAATAATACTTTCCAGTAGCCTTGTGACCTGTACCAATCTGGACTAGTTCTTTTGTTCTTCTTTTTTCATTGTTATAGAGCTGTCATCTTTGGATATCTTCACCATTTTCCTGGGGTTTTCTTTGCCTTACTCTGGGTTGGAGCTATGTTTGCTGGATCCCATGGCTTCTTTATCATTTACTACTTTATTTTGGTGGCACACATTCTCTAGCTTCTTGGGAAGAGTGCTTGGCAGGTGAATGTTTTGAGACTTTTTATGTCTATTTCGTAATTACACTCGATCAATAGTTTAGCCGGATATAGAATTTTATGTTAGGAGTTCTTTTCCTTCAGAATTGTGAAGGTATTGCTCCACTGTCATTTAGCTATTAGAGATTTTTTTTGTTTTCTGGTTTTTGTTTTTGTTTTTTTTTTTTCTTTTTAAGTGGCCTGATACCATTCTAATTCCTCATCCTTATATGATTTTTTTTTTCTTTCTGTGAAGTCTTCACATATTTTTTTAATCCTGAAATTTCACAGTGGTGCACTGTGTTTAGCCATGTGCGAGCATATTATGCTTTTTAATTTTTAGCCCTTTGGGTCTGGGAACTTCAACTATTTTTTGTTGTTGATTTCCAGCAAGTTTCTTTGCTATTTTCTAACAGATGTTTGACTTTCTTGACTGGTCTTCTAATTTTTTCCTCCTGTTTTTCATCTTTGTCTCTTGTTCTTTCTAAATTTTTTCATAGTTACCTTTTGGCCCTGCTACTGAGTATTTCATTTATGATATTGTACTTTAAGAGCTTGCTTTTTTTTGTTGTTGTTGTTCTCTGAATGGTTATTTATTTTTATTGAAGTGTAGTTGGCATACATTATTACATTAGTTTCAGGGGTATAACATAGTGCCTCGATGATTCAGTACATTATACAGTGCTTACCATGATAGGAGTAGTTATCATCCATCATCATATGAAGTTATTACACTATCATTGACTATATTTCCTATGCTGTACTTTTCATTATTTATTTATTTTATAACCTCTTCACCTATTTTGCCTTCACCATTTCCCTCATCCCCCACCCCTCTGGCAACCACCAACTTGTTCTCTGTATTTATGAGTCTTTCTGTTTTGTTTACCTGTTCACGCGTTGTGTTTTTTGTTTTTGTTTTTTTAAGATTCCATGTGTAAGTGAAATCTGTGGTATTTGTCTTTTTCTATCTGACTTATTTCACTCAGCATGATATCCCCAGCATTCATCCATGTTGTTGTGAATGGCATGATTTCACTCTTTAAGGTGGAGTAATGTTCCAGTGTGTGTGTGTGTGTGTGTGTGTGTGTGTGTGTGTGTATGTACACATACCACATCTTCTTTATCCATTCATCTGTCAGTGGTTAGGTTGCTTCCATAGCTTGGCTGTTATAAAGCTACAGTAAACATAGGGGTGCATATATCTTTTCAAATGAGTGTTTTTGTTTTCTTTGAATATACCCAGAGGTGTCATTACTGGGTTGTATGGTATTTCTATTTTTGAATTTTTTTTTTTTTTTTTTTTTTTAGGACCTTCCATCCTGTTTTCCACAGGGGCTGTACCGGTTTATACCTGCTACTAATGCATGACGGTTCCCTTTCTTCTGCATCCTCACCAACACTTCTTATTTCTTGTCTTTTTGGCACTTGTTATTTCTTGTGTTTCTGATTTTAGCCATTCTGACAGGTGTGAGGTGGTATCTCATTGTGGCTTTGATTTGCATTTTCCTGGTGATGAGTGAGGTTGAGCATCTTTTCATGTGTCTGTTGGCCATCTGTATGTTATCTTTGGAGAAATGCCTGTTCAAGTCCTCTGTCCATTTTTAAATTGGATTGTTTTTGGTGTTCTGTTGAGTTCTTTATGTATTTTGGATATTAACCCCTCATCAACAGTTCATTTGCAAATATCTTCTGTTCAGGAGGTTGCCTTTTCATTTTTGATTTCCTTTGCTGTGCAAAAGCTTTTTAGCTTGATGTAGTCCCAGTAGTTTACGTTTTGCTTTTGTTTCCCTTGCCTGAGGAGACAGATCCATTGCTAAGTTCGATGTCCAAGAGATCACTGCCTATGTTTTCTTTTAGAAGTTTTATGGTTTCAGGTCTTACATTTAGGTCTTTAATCCATTTTGAGTTTATTTTTGTGTCTGGTGGAAGAAAGTGGTTCAGTTTCCTTCTTTTGCATGTAGCTGTCCAATTTTCCCAGCACCATTTACTGAAGAAACTGTCTTTTCTCCATTGTATATTCTTTCTTTATTTGTTGTAGATTAATTGACCATGTAGTGTAAGTTTATTTCTGGGCTCTTTATTCCATTCTGTTGATTTATGTGTCTATTTTCTCTTGTTATTTTTTAATAGTAATATCACTTGTTTCAGAGATGAAATATCATCTATTAGCTTTCTGAGGAATTAATTATAATTTTTTGAAAAATTTCTTTTCCCTGCATAGTGTGTATTTTCCAAGTTGTTTTTAATTCTCTTTGGTTATTTTGGTCCCTTATTTTTTTGTATGAGAGGCTTTCCTTGGATACCTGGTGATCCTTGCTTATCTCTCTTATTTAGGAATAAAGTCTCAAACACTGGGTTTAAAACAGCGAACCTGTATATGGGATTTATGGTATAGATCTTGAAATCTAGTCATAGGTTTTGGTCCCATTTTCATCTCCACTTGAGATTCCTGATTTGACAATTTCATCATCTTGGCAGGTGGAGGAAGTTTGTAGTATTAATCAGACTGGCTATTGTGTTTTCTTATCACTAGCCAGGATTCAGCTTCTGTGGAGTCTGTTACCACTCATCCATCTTCTTTCTAGCTTTCATGTTTTGTTGCCATATTCTTCTCTCCTGTTATCTTTATCCTATTGGACTTGTCTCCCCACCTCAAATCCCTTTATTTTTGTTTAAAGGTATTTAGGGAGGGTGCCAAAGTAAATGTTTGAGCTTGCTTTAGTTTGTTCATAATGTTCCATTGTAAGACTGCATAATTTATGTAACCAGTCCCCAATAGGTCGATATTCATATAGTGTATAATTTTTCCATTATTTAGAAAATGGAATAAATCTCTATGTAAATGGCATTTATTTCCACAGGAATGTTTTAGAGCACATTTGCTAAACAGCTTTCTAGGAATGTTAACCATGTATAGCCCTATGTGTGTTCATTTTCTAATATGTTGTAGAACAGAGGTGGACTAACTTTTTTCTTAAAGGACCATATAGTAAATATGTTTTGTGGGCCATATAGTCTCTGTTGAAACTACTTGACTCTTCTACTGTAGCAAGAAAACAGGCTATAGATGTTATGTAAATGAATGAGCATGGTTGTGTTCCAGCAAAACTTTATTCACAACAGTAGGCAGTGGGCTAGATGGCCCTTGGGTCATAGTTTGCGATCCCCAGTTGTAGAGCATGGGATATCCACTTTACATCCAAAAGGAAAAAAATGACCTGCATTTCTTTTCATAACCTAGAACCCAACTGCCATTTTGTAGTCCTTTTACCTGGTTTAAAATGTCTGTTAATACTGTGCTATTTTTTCAAGGTAACCTAAAAGGGTCCTAAGGTGCCCTGGGACTTCACAGACATAGTCTGACAGTCCTGCAAGTTTTTGCTGAAGGATTCTGCTCTGAGGCTCATATGACTGTAAGGCTAGAACAAATAATGGTTCTCTCTTTAGTAGTCACCTGCCCTGTCTTCTAGAAACTAATTGTATAGGGAACAGCTAAATGGCTTGAAAAGCCTGCAAAAGATAACCTATGAACTTTTGAACTGGGTGCCTCTTGGGCTGTATAGGTGATTTCTGGAACTGATGCTGTAGGTGAGATGTGTTGGCCAAGAGTCTCACTTCTGAGGAACTTGAAATCAACAAAGTATTGTCTTGATACATGTAGCCTGCTGAAAGAATGTTTCCCATCCTCTGCTTAAGCTGTTTCACTTCTTAAGGAAGGAGATGTAAGGGAGGGCTCTCCTTGTCTCTCCAGGTTAGCGGAGAAGCATGTTCACTTCACAGCGATTAGCTGAGCGGGCTTGAGACTTTTGTGCCTGTCGCGGCTTGCCAGTTTCCTGCCTGCCTTCCCTGTGGCGTTTTAGCTGATCTGTGCTGTTTGTAGCCATATGGTCCCCTGAGCACGTGGCTTGGCTTCCCTGTCCTTGCTGCTGGATTCTTGGGCCTTGCAGATTTTACAGACCTGAATAACACTCAGGGGTGGTGGGAGGGCTGGCGAGTGACAGCATGTTTTCAGGAGGTGGAGTCTTCTCATTGCCCTGCCTGGTGAGAGGCATCTTGCTTGGTTCTCTGTACCAAGTGATCGCTTAAACAAGCAGAGCCCTCTGCTTTGAGAAGACACTGAAGAATGAGAAGTGGTTGCTGCTTTCAAGGAGCTTACCATCTAGGGCTGTGTCTGGAAGATTACCCTTAAGTAGTCAACTTTCTGGACTTGGTGGCCATGTGCCATGTTGAAGGTCAGGTTAAAGCTATTCATGGATGCATGCAGTGGATTCTAAGACTTACTTGGTTTGGCCCTGATCATTTTTTGCTGTGCTTCTAGTCATAGCTCTGAATGGAGTTCATTGTCATGCTTCTTTGAGATGGTTTTTTAAGCAAACCCACGTTTTAATATTTTTGGTATTATCTAGACTTTCCGTTACATTTGCATTTGGTAATGTGGAGAGAACAACAACAACAAAAATACTAGCTATTTCCTGGACTTCTGTCATAGGGCTTTCAGGTGAAGAGGAAGTTCTGGGGATGGTTTGGTTAGGAAGGTGTCTTCTGAATCAAAAAGAGATCGAGGCTTGGTTTGTAGCTTAAGTTGGTAAACTGATTCGCTGATAAGAAAATAAAGTTAAATTAGAAGAGATTGGTAAAAAATACTTACTTGTTTTTTTCAATTGAGATTTTATTTTTTAGAACAGTTTTAGATTCACAGAAAAATTGAGCAGATGGTACAGAGTTCCCACATTACCACTGCCCTCCTCCTAGTTTTTTCTGTAACCTGACACGAGTATGGTACATTTATTATAATTAGTGTACCAATATTGATATGTTATTATCAACTGAAGTCCATACTTCAGTCAAATTTCCTTAGTTTTTCTCTAGTCTGTTTTTCTGTTCCAGAATCTCATCCAGCATAGCACAGTAAATTTAGTTGTCATGTCTTGTTAGGCTCCTTTTGGATATGGTAGTCTCTCGGACTTTCTTGGGTTTTGATGACCGTGACGGTGTTGCAGAATGCTGGTCATGTGTGTTGTAGGGTGCCCCATCTGTTAGGAATTGTCTGATGCCTGGTCTCCTTTCAAGTCCTTATTATCGACTAGTCTGCTTGCTCATGCTTAGGTGCCTGGAATTATTCGCATGAAGACATTGTTGGGGGTACAGGGTGGCCGCTGCACCGTTCTGGGGGCGGCTCCAGGCCATTGCTGTAAGCAGTTACTGCGTACTCCCTTTTTACCCACTTCCGGTGCTGCTTCAGTGGTGTTTCCACGATGCGCTTGGGGGAGAAGAGACCTAACATACAGCCTTAGGGAGCAGGAGAAGTAGCTGGGTGTCATGATTTCAGACAGTGATAAGGGTATTTGGTGTCCCATTCCCCATGACCCCATCAAGGGCACTCCTTGGTGGGACCCAGAGAAGCCCCGTGTGCACTGATGGTCTTTTTATTTTTGTCCAGCACTGATAATTGAGGCAGCTTTGGGAGTATTGGTAGTTGCATCTGGGGAGCTATTCTGAGGATCTCTGTAGCTCAGGAAACTGTTGTCGGCTCTTTTTGCTCATTTCATGTATGCTGCAGGGGTTGAGGAAGCTGAACGGTAGCAGCCCCTGGCCTCCCAGTGAGCACTGTGGACAGACTCTGCAGCTGGGGAGTGTGGCAGCAGGCCAGAAACAGGAATGGATGTCCCTTGCCCCTGACAGAACTCTGCAGTTCTCTTGACTTGTGGCAGCCCTTAGCCTGCACTCATCATCATTAAGCCACTCATTTTTCCTTTCACAAGTGGGCTGCAGGAGTTGGAGAAATTGGATGTAGGGCTTGTATTGTGATCCAGCTAGTGACTTTTGCTGTGCAGAAGCTCCTGTCCCTTAGGTTATCTCCTGGAGTGTGTGGTATGGTAGGTGTGTACAGGGGTGGAGTGATTAGGGGTCCGTCAGCTTGTAGAGAGAGTGAGTGATGTGGGCATACATAGACTTCGCCTGGTGAAGGCACCGTAAGAAGTGTCACAGTTAGAAATGTGCTCTGCAGTGGTGCTGATGAGCAGGCTTTGAGCAGTAATCCCCTCTGCATTTTACTTATCGCTCGGTACGTGACTATAACCACTATTTTATTGCTGCTTCCGTGCCTCTGCTCAGGAGCTGCTTGTTCTCTGGACAGTAATGACACAATTTAAAGAGGAATAAAAAGTCATAAACCCCACTTACATACACACATTGACACACACGCGCACTCACCATACACGTCTTCGTCAGAAAGCCGAGCCTCGGTAGGTTGCCCGCGTCAGAGTGTGCAGTTCCTGAAGAGGAGGTTTCTAATCAGGGAGATGCTGAGCAGAGAGTCTGCTGCCGAGGCCTGAAATTTACAGCTCTAAGAATCCATTTGCTGCTGCTAACACATTCTAAGGGGTGACGAATACCAGTAACTTGTCACAGGGGTATGCTCAGATCTTCGCGTTCTGTAATCAGGGGGTGAAGGTGTGAGCACTCTGATGCTTTCACTGGTTTTATTCTCTGAGCATGGCAAGGGAGTGGAGAGTATCTCGGTATTTCTCATGTCTTGATTACGGGAATTTCCCTGTGTTTTTGGCACTTGATAATTTAATAATAGTTAGTTCTGGTGTGAGAGGAATGTAGAGCTCTGTCCATCATTGAGATTTCAGAAATACTGGGAGGTGTGTGCATTCGAGATGATGGTCTTAAACTTTGCGGAGGAGCAGTATTGATTTGCTCTAGTAGCTATTCTGCTTGGTAGGGCTTTGTGGAATTTTTCTTCTCCTTGGTTTGAAGGTAGGATAGCAGAATAGCCTGTATCATGGATACTTCACCGCACGAAAGTTTTGTCATCCATTTTATGATATGTCTCCTTTTACCCAAATGTGGGATTTTGAAGGTTAGAGAAATTATTAGCTGTGTTCTTTTTCTTCTGTTCAGTTGTCCAAGGCACTACTGGTATCTTTAGGGAGTGGGAGGAAGATTGCATTGTGATGGGCATTTTTGCTTGGCATTAATCTGTCTAGATGGTAATGGGAACAAGATGTACTCTTTTCCTTTCAGTTGGTGAATCTGTATTTTTGGTTATACCTTCTGGACTGTTCTTAAGTTCTGTGTGATTATTCTTTGCTTTGGAGGGTCCGGTAGACTTTCTCCACCACCCTTACCCAGGTAACCAGCCCTGACCTTGTGGTCCTCATGTGACCACAGATCATGCTTTTCATTGCCCTTGGGCTTCACTAATTTTTTCTGACCAGGTGAGTTTTGGGTTCTGGCTGTCTGGGTTTTAGTGTTTAGCTTTTGCGGTTCTCAGGATCTGTCAGAAAGGTTAAAGCAGAATGGTAGTGGCTATTTGAGACTGGTCTTTTGCCACGTTGAGGTTTGCAGGTTAATCTTTCAAATCTTAATATTTGAAAATTAAAAATACCCGCTCTCCTCATCTACCCCTTTCTTTCTCAGACCTGTTATTACTCTTCTGGTCACTGGCCTGTTTTTCCCTACACTTGCTTTCTATTACTTGTGGTGGTAAAACCCAGGGATGTCTTCCCATCTGCCAGCCATATAGTCAGACTTCCATGGACTACAGCTTGATTCCAACTGTCCTCTTTCTTTTTTCATTCATTCTGTCTGATGGCACTTTTTTCCTGCTATTTCCTGTCATGTATAATTTCTCACTTGGCTTCAGAATGTCCCTTCAGTCAGTCTTTACTCTTTTTGGTGTGTGGTTGGCTGATTCTTTGGGAAAGGTAGAGGATAGCCATTTTTGGAAGAGTCTGCAAGTAAATGGATGTATTCTGTTTTAAAAGATGTGGAGCCTTCAGGGAATAGTTAGGGCTCTTTTAGGATACTTATCAGTGTGATATCCACCATAGCAAAGGAGAGTCTAGCTCCTTTTGTTTCTTACATGAAAGAGAAGGGAAATTTTGCGAGTCTGCCCTCACTGTGGCAGCTGACCCTGTAGTTTGTTCAGCTGCCTGTTGGCTCCAGATGGGGCCTGATTGAAGCCTGGAAGAGTTGGTTTTGATTCTGCAAACAAAGTGGATGGTGACAGTGATGTGTAGTCAATAGCTACCTTGTAGAAAAGTATTGTTTAAAAAAAAATAAAGCACCAAAAAACAAAAAACCCAAACAGCCTTGTAACAACAGGCTCTGAGTATAATTGAATGAATTGTAGACTGCTAGCTGAATTATGGGTTCTAGTCATAACCCTGATGTGGCCCTAGGCTGGTTGCAATGCCGTTTCATTCTGTACACATTGGTGGAATGTTCTAATAACCTACCCAGAGGAATATTTGTGCTTTTGGCCTTTGAATAGATATCCTTGTAGGTTACCCAAGAGTGGAAGTTAATCATCTTTAGCTGGGAGTGGGCTCCACTGTTACCGGTATTGGGGTCTAAAACAAAGTTGCCCATAGTTGTGCTCTGAAAAGTTGACTTTCAGAGTAGTTGAAGTAATACCTTAGCAATTTAATGTTTCTGCCCTGAGATTAACACCTGAGCCTCTCTTTTCCCACACTCTGATGACAGTTCTTTTTGCCCTTCACTTGTCTTTGATTTTTCTGCTCTCTTTTGGGGCGTCCTATTTTGGTTCTTATCTAGTGCTGATATCTTCCAGTTCAGCCCTTGTCTCTTTTCCTAGATTCACATTGAGATAGGGATTTGATTTAGTTTAGAACCTGTTTCAAATAATATCTTGACTAACATAGAGACTAGGTTTCCAGTAAGCTTTGTAGTTAACCACAAGTTTTGGTCAGGGCAAAAGATAAAAAAGATCATTTTTTATGAATGATATAGATTCTGCCTCATTGAGAAATCATAATAAGGTCTTTGGGGACTGATAATTACAGCATCGTTTCCTCCAGCATCATCGCACTGTGAAGCATGGTGTTGGATCTGCCCCCAAATGGCTATTGATCTGACTTTTCTCCCTATGACTGTGGTGGGCCTTGCTCCTTGCATGTGTGCTGTGAGATCTGGGCTATCGGAGCAGGTTTAAGCATTTTTGCCTTTTGCCCACAGGTGATGCAGGTGCTGAATGCAGATGCCATTGTTGTGAAACTGAACTCTGGTGACTACAAGACCATCCACCTGTCCAGTATCCGACCACCGAGGCTGGAAGGGGAGAACATGCAGGTGAGAATAGGGAGGCAGTGGAGCCTCTTTTCAAAAACCGAAGGGAAGATGCTGGAGAATACTTACACATGGTACATATGTGTGAGAATGCTAAAAGACGGTATTTTCAATTTCCAGAGTATTGTTTCCTAATGTCTGCAGCCCAGCTATCCTCGGGCAGGCGCTGGTTTCTGCTGAACCACACTCACTGCTCTGCTTCGTTTTGGGCAGGCGTTGCTGGCATTCCCCCAAGGGATTTGAGAGGAGGTAGGGTTGGGATAGGTGGGCAGTGGTTAAGTTTCATTTATTAACAAGATTTTATTTCTCTGAAAGTAAGGAGAGGAGAAGGTCTGTATCTCACGTGCATGATTATAGGGCCTGGTCATTCTGATTTGAAAGTTCCATATGTTTCGTTCGAGGAAGAAATGAGTCTCGGTATACATATTCTCTGGGGCACCTGCTTCATCTGTTGCAAGTGATAACTATAATTACTGGTTACACTGTTTCATACTATTGGTTGCATCTTTTGGCAGCAAAGGTGCTTGCCTAACCAGTATGTGTGATTGGGGTATATCAATTTTGAGAAATGCTTAGGATGAAAAACTATAGGAGTTGGTAGTTTGCAGGCAGTTTTGTTTTACATTTTCTGGGCCTTTTCTTTCCATTGTTAGGAGAGCTTGAAGATAGGGATTGAAGTTTCTCTTGAATTCGTTTGTTTGGTTATATCTTGTTTTTACAGACCTCTTTCCAAGTCTTACTTTTTATCCTCTGATAACTGCAGTGTGGAACTGGTTATAGAACCGGGTCTACTCTGAGAGCCGGTGCCCCGGGCAGGTGTTCGGCTAGTTTTCAGAAATTAAGCACAGCGTGGTTGACATTAGTGCTCTGTGCTTTAATTTATCCCTTTTGTAGTTCTAAAGACAGGAAATTTGCTCTTCTGATGTTTTGCACGTACACATGTCTTGGTGCATTTACAAGTTGAAATTCATGCCCTGTTTTCATTTGCATGAGAGTTTACAGACAGCCCGTAAGAGTAAAATAAAAATATCATGATTGTCTTTTGAATCAGATCGTGCATAAGAAACATATAAAGGATGGCTTCTTTGAATGTCTGGCCAATCAGTTCATTCTCTTTTCCCCCCTACAGAGGAGGCACTTTAATGCGGTAAATGATATTGTGGTAAGGTTGAGAATTTAAATGCATGAAAGCCTAGGAATGCCAAAATAAGGTTCTTGCAGTAACTGTAGCTGTGCCTCATTGCACAGAGTAAATAGACGTCTCCAGTTTTATCAGTATTGGGAGTACTCCACGATTCGCATCTGTGCCGTGCAGTTGGAATTAAGGTTCCCACAGCAACCACAACTTTGAAATTCTTGAGCGTTAATTTTTGTGCCTGCATCATTGGCCACAGCATTATGGTAATGTAGACTATGTAGCTGAATTTCAAGCAGTTTTTAGGGAGGGTGGGGGTGCTGGAGCTTAGGTAGGGTGAATAGCAGGTTTTCAGGAGTAGAGGAATACTGCTGAGAATTTTTAGTTTTTCCAGGATCCTTTGGAACTCAGGGGGTAATGGATGGATTTTTCCCTTAGCCTAGTAGAGAATGGGAAGTTGTTGGAATATATTCCCTAGTTTAGGCAGGATCTCGTTTATGGAATTCCTTGTTCTTTATGAAGGTAGGTTGTGTCTTATTTTTTATCTTATTTTAACTTCTGTTCGCTTCTGAGATCTTACTCCATTTTAAGAAAGTGTGAAGTAAGGCTCAGCTGCAAGAGTCTATAATATATGGCTTAGGTCAAATGAGTAATGATTTTTCTTATTTCTTAAATTCCTTTGAAAGATTTTAATGAGGCAGCACATAAGAAATAAGTTAACATAATGTACTTGGAATACAATGGTGGAGGGTGCCGTGAAGCACCAGTCACGGTGGGCACTCAGGGAGGTCTCCCCAGGAGCAACTAGCTTACCTGTTGCGTGTTCACTGATGAGAAGTTGGCGGATGGAAGAAAGGGCACTTCTAGACCAGCAATGCTCTATAGATCTATAATGCAAGCCACAAATATGAGCTTTATTTGTTATTTAAAATTGCCTAGTAGTTATATTAAAGACATCAATTTTAATACATTTTATTTTACCTAACATATCCAAAACAATATCATTTCAACATTTTTAAAAAAAAGATTTATTTATTTTAGAGAGTGTGCCCGCATGTGCTCTAACACAGGCAGGGAGAGGGAGAGGGAGAGGGAGAGGGAGAGGGAGAGGGAGAGGGAGAGGGAGAGGGAGAGGGAGAGAACGTCAAGCCAATTCCCCGCTGAGCGCAGAGCCCGAAGCAAGGCTCGATCTCGCGACCCTGAGATCATGACCTGAACAAAAATCAAGGACGCTCAACCGACTGAGCCACCCAGGTGCCCCTCATTTCAACATTTAATGAATGTAAAAAGTTAATGAGATGTTTTACTTAATTTGATTTTTCCTAAGTCTTTGAAATCTGGTATATGTTTTATACTTGGAACACATTTCAGTTTGTTCTAGCGTATTTCTAGAGCTCAACAGCCATCGTTGGTGGCGGCTTCTGTAATGGACAGCATAGATTTAGAAATTAAAATGAATGGGTTTGGGTTTGTCATCATTGAGAAGTATTCACTGGGTATCTGCTTTGCACCAGATGCTATGCTGGGGATGCAGCAGGGAATAAACTTTCATGGAATCATCCTCATGGAACTTTAGAACCTAGTAGGGGAAATACGCAAGTAATTTCACTTATGTGAAATGTTATGAAAGAAAAGTTTTGAGTGTATAAGAATGTGTAATCTGGGAAGGCTTCTTGGAGGAAGTGATGTGTAAAGTCTCAAGGGTGACTAGGACTGAGCTAGGTAAAATGTGGGGAGAAGACAGTTTCTGACCGAGATAGCAGTAATGACAAGAGTTGGGTGAATTTGGGAAGAGGGAATGGATGGCCACTGTGGATAGTGCATGATATGATGCCTGTGTGGGACAAAATGTAGGCAGGGCCAGATCATGCATGCTTGTGAACATCTGAGGATACTTGTAAAGAGAGAGACTATGACTGGAGTAGAGGGTAGTTAATTCTAGGAAGTAGTAAGAAATGGTCTTGGGAGTTGGGCAGGGGCCACATGCTGAAAACGTGTGCCATACTTTTAGATTTTTGTGTGAAGAATTTTAAACTCGGCAGTGGCATGTTTGGATTTGAGTACTCTTGCGTTGGTGGCTTGCATTTACAAAACATGAAAGTAATTTGCATTTATAAGAGAAGATCATGCTAGATGAAAACTCATCTGCAGGAAGGAGTTTCTTTTGCTAAGCCCCAATTGACCAAGGGCCTGGGGACGAAAGGAGTACGGAAGGAGAACTTGGGATGTTGCTTTAGCAGTCTCTATACAGGAGGATTCAGAGTGTTTGCCTTTCTGCTTAAAGAATTCCCCAGAACTCTGCTCTCTGCTTACCTTAAAGTTACCAGAGATTTACAATATGGGCGTAGGAATAAAAATTACCTGGGGAATCCCAGTGAGGCCGTAACTATATGTATGTAATGACTGGGAAAGCAGGCATCTCCTTGGAGTCTTTGGTTGGTATGCAGTAAGGAATATTAAAAACCATTCTTGTAACTACAAGGGGAGTCCAGTAAAGTACTCAAGGCATAGATGTTGGGGCCGGGGCCTCTTTTAGCCCATGGGGCTCCCTTGTGCAAATTAGAGAGGGGTGCTCCTTCTTTCAGGCAGCCTCTTGTCAGGGCATGTGGCTTGGCAAGCAGAATGGTGGCTGCAGTTCAGCTCCCATTCAGCCTCTGTCCCCTTGGCCAGTGCCCTTGTGCACAAGAATATGTGGCTGTTGTAGTTAGAACAGGGCTGATAAGAATCTCCAGTGAAAATGTTGGATGTATTTCAGGAATTGGAATGGTCTTGTAGTTACAGAAATGTGGGTTGCTTAAGGATTGTTTGGAGACGATGGATGGACCGTGGAGGTCTTTGAGTGAGACATGGAGAGATGGTCTTCTGCTTCTGGAGATCATTGACTTGAAACAGGGAAACAACTAATCCGACAGTTTATGGTATTGGAGCAGAGTGGGAGAAGGTGCAGGTTAAAGAACTGGAGGAGTAGGTGAAGAGGGAAGGGAAAGTCTTTGCATGAGCTTCCTCAAGGGCAGGCAGATGGCAGGTTTGACTCCTGCTGTGGGCTGGGCCTCCCTACAAGCTCCCAGATGACGACCCAATGGGGTTTGCCCTTCAAGTTAAGGAAGGGGAGATTCTTCTAATGTTTATCTTCCCCAAACCCTAAAAACTCTAATAACCTGTCATCAACTTAAATAGATCTTCTGAGACATTTCTACATTGTGGGGATAGTTGGGCAAATTGGGATTTTCCTTTTTTGAACACAGAGACAAGTTCTTTTCTCTTAAATCATACATGAAGGCAAGGTGGTTTTGCCCAAGGCTAACTGTATACTTCCACTCCTCTTTTTTTGGTTACTTTGTAATGCAGCCAGAGGAAGGGCTCTGGACAAAACAGCATGATCAAAGGAACTGTTTTCATCCTAGGCAGCTGCTTTCCAATAATATCCAGGAATTCATGGGTAGCCATTTCTTCCAGATTTTGGCTAGAACTGGATTTGTTGCTGGAAAGTGTGACAGAGTTAAAAGCAAGGATGTGTAATATTTTCCTCAAAGATTGCAGTGGTATGTCTGATGCTGTTGATTCTGTTTCTGTGGTATCATGCCTCTGGATTATCCAGGGTGACTCCAGTGTCAGCTCCTTGGAGATCTTAACTCCTTCAGGCTGAGTGCCATTTTGGATACTGATGTGTGGTGTTCCTGAGGACCTGAACATGTGTCAGGGTTCTCTAAAGGTATACCGTAGTTTGTTTGAGGTGGTTGTTTGCCACAAAGAAACAGTTGCCAAGTGTTGGAGAAAGGCTATGGGTTTTCTGAGCTACTGCCTTAGAGGAGACAACACATTGTGCAATCTCAGAACTTCCCAGAGAGGCTTTGGGTTTGATCTGAGACAGGAAAACCTAGTGCACCTAGTGTCTAGGGCTGCCATGGCTTTGTGTCCCCCTTGGAGTGTTAATGACAAAGGATATATAGCCCCTTGGCATCTGATGGAGGGCCTGACTTATTCCCCCATGGAGTCAGCTTGGCCTGTGCAGTGCTATTGTAGTGGGCAAAGATCCAGAGCTAGAGTTTACCATTAAAAAGGTACAGAATTTACCCACCCCCTGGGTGTTAAGTGTAGAAAGTTTGCTTTCGGTTGCAGGGCCTTCTTCCTCAAACTCCTCTATCCATAGAGCCTCTCTCTTCCACCCCCCACCCTCCTCCCTCTCTCCATCCCCACCACCACTCTCCTTCTCTACCTCTCCCATGCACACGTGAGCGTACACACACACACACACACACACACACACACCTTCTTCAGTTTAGGCCTTTGGGAAGTCTGGTAACCTGAAGGGGGAGTCTTTCCCCTGACCCCGCAGCCCCCTGCTTTCAGCTGGTTTTTGATTCCATCACCCTATCTTTCACTCTCCTCCCTGTGGAACTTACTTAACACGTAAATGTTCTTTCACAGCAGGCCTCTAAATATTCAGATGTGGGCACCAGAGGATCAGTTTTGTTCGAGCTATAATCTGCCTAATCTCCCAGTGTCCTTGATGCCTTTTGGGAGGTGCTTCCGAGGCCAGACCCCACAGGGTCTCCTATAGGCAGTCATGGCAGACAAGCTGCAGGTAGGCCCGCTAGGGATGCCCTGGGATTCCTAAGGGCTTTTTCTCAGAGGCAGGGCAGTTTCGGGTGCTAATAACTCCATTTGTTGTACAGGGCCCCAGGGTGCTTTGCCATTTAGACACGATTAAAAGCGGTTCTCAACCTATTCCCTTCAGTTGAGATTTCTGAAAGCAAGACGACTGGTCCCTCTGGACCCTAAAGCAGACGACGCTGCCACTGAGATGCATACCAACAGAGAGCTGTGGGGCCGCAGTCCCTGAGTGAAGCCAGGGCAAACCAATAAACCCACTGACTGTGATCTCGAGCCTGGGACTAGGAGCATAAGGCAAATAGCAAATTAGAGCGGGACTCCAGCTTGGCATTAAGGACCTTGGAGAAAAGCAAAAGCTCTTTGAAATGGATATAGCATTTCACCGGTTTCCAATGGAGAGACTTGGGGACTGCAGCAATGTGATCAAAAGACGTAGAATATGTCAGAGCGCTGGCAGAGGCATTCTGTATCAGTTTCTGATTTGTTTGATCTGGGCATTTTTGAGAAGAACACTTGAAACCTCCTTTGTTAGAGGACTGAAAAAAATTACCATTCGGAGACTGTGGGTGGGTCTTAGCTCATCTATTTAAGATTCAGGATGTACGTAACTCTGTCATTTTTAAAAGATTAATTCCTGCTCCTCTGCTGGGGAGGGCACTGGGGGGCAAGCCTGACTCTTTGTGAGGTCAAGACATTTGGTATCTGGGTAGATAGCAGGGTTCCTTAAAATACATGTTCCACTGATCTTTGTAAGTGAATTATAGCTGGGAAAAGACAGCAATTGCCTATCTATTTCCCTTTGATTTACTTTCTTCTCCTTATTACAAATTTTATTTTCTTTTGTTTCTTTTAGTTAATGTATCCCCTTTCTCATGATTTTGCCTATCCCCTTCCAGTAATTTTGTGGGATTTTAACAATCTCATGGGGCCTGTTGCTTAATCCTTCCTCCATCCATATGCATTTACCTCTTTCAATCCATCTTCCTCTCTTTCTTCTCTCTTCATTTGATCATCACTGTTACACAGTTCTGTATTTTCAATTTATCTAAATCTTCCGAGTGCTGGTATGTTCATATTTCTTGGCTCTTTTTAGTGCTGTGAGCTGCAGTAATTCTCTGTTGTTTCCAGGGTTGACAGCACCATCATATTTACTGTCCTGTGACCATTTACCATAGCTGCTGTGCGGAGGTAACGGTCTTTCTTGCCCTGGTTCTTGAAAGCTCCTTTAGGCCAGAGATTTCCATACACATAGTCTTTCCCTTTTCTGTATCATCCTGTACCGTTTATTGATGTCCAGCCTGCTTTCCATTATGAAACCTAAACTCCACTGGGGGCTGGAGTGGAAATGGTTTGCTCAGCTTCATATCCCCTCTCTTTCAGAATCTTGCAGAGTGCTGTGAATACAGTAGGCATTTAATAAATGTTTACATAAAAATATATGCTGAGGCTTAAGACCTAATGCATAGATTGCTTTTTGAGCATAGATTGCATTTTTACGCTATCCATTGCTCATCTCCTTGAGTGCTGCCAACAGTCATTCCAGTTTGAGGCAGCGTGTCCTGGTGTTGAAAAGTTCTGGGAGGGAGTGTTTGCACTCCTGTTTTTTCACCTTCCTAATTTGGATTGTGTATTTTGATGGCCAGGTCACACATGGCTTCCTTTTCTGTAGGCACTTCCTCTTCCCCACTCCCAAGTTTCAATCTTTTTTTTTTTTTTTTTTTTAATTTTATTTATTTGTCAGAGAGAGAGAGACAGAGAGCACAAGCAGGGGGAGAGGCAGGTAGAGGGAGAAGCAGGCAGAGGGAGAAACAGTCTCTCTGCTGAGCTGGGAGCCCAATGCGGGACTCAATCCCAGGACCCAGGGATCATGACCTGAGCCGAAGGCAGCCGCATAACCAACTGAGCCACCCAGGTGCCCCCCCCCCCCCCAGTTTCAGTCTAGTCCTGCAGGTTGGTTGTCTAGTCCTGCCCCTCTCTGCACGCTGGTTTTCCTCATGATGGCATTCCGTTAGCACAATGCGGATTGGATGCAGTCCACCGGAGAGGTTAATTTCAGGATTTTAAGTGATGTTACAGTCAGTCCCCAATTGACTTTCTACTCTTATTTAGGCTTTCCCAAATATCCTTCCTTCATGGCAGTTCAGGTGTCTTGATTCATTGGAGTTTTTAGGTGCACTTTTTCCCCAAGGGCTATATATTTTTTTACTGTTGTCGACCTTGTTGGCTGTCAGATTATTTCTTTGCTTGGAACTAATTTTAAAATCAATTAGAGAGCTTTCCCTTCATCTTTCTCTTTTTATTTATGAGATACTGATTGCAGAGCTACCTACACTGTGTTTAGATAAATTACCCCCCCCCTTTTTTTTTGCATAACATTTATATTCAAGGCAAATTTAGTGCAGTCATCAGTGCTTTCTACTTCACAGGCCAGGGCTGTAGGTTTCATTCCTTGGTGGGCTAATTAGCTTTTTACTGGGAAAATTTGATTCGGTTCAAAAACCAAACATTTAAGATCCCCGTGTGTTATAGGTGCTATGGATCTGGGAAGTTATTTTTATTAGGAAAGTGTTTATAATTTTAGAAACTGAATCTCTAATCCTGACCAGTCGGAGTGTGTTGTGATCACAGAGTGGACTTCAGACTGGATGATAGATTATGGAGGAAGAAGCATCATTTTGTGTCACTGCTTTGGAAAGAGCTTTTCAGAACAGAGACTAGAAGGGGAAGCTGAAGGATACAGATGCTTGCTTTTTTTCCTAGTAAATGACAGGTCTATTGCTTAGGCATATTTTTGATGTCACTTTTTATTTCAGCCCTTCTTTGAAAATCTCCGGCCACTTTATGAGTTGTTCACATTTCATAGGCCTTCATTTCACCATCTAGTGTGAGAGCAGTCTGGTTTTGGCCTTAAATGCCATTGCCTGGTTCAGTGTCGTGTTGGTGGCCACCGTGGCACACTGCTGTTTGACAGGAGGATCTCTGTACAGGGAGAAGCCAGTTGATATGCTCTCCTTCATCCTTGTTTCACTATATTGGGTCTTTGATGAGGCTAAGCGGAAATACCTTCTTTATGTGGGCATCTGCTGCATCTTTGTGTTCAGACATTGGTCCCAGAATTTGGGTCCTTCTGCTGTCTTGCTGATTTTTGGAAAACCCACATAATGGATGTGTGTAGTTTCTAGTTTCTGCTTTAAAATGCTTTTTCCCTTCCCTACCTCCTACCCCTTCCCACCCCACTTCCTTACCCAAGTTAGGTTTTTCTGGGTCAAATAGATTCCTCATTTCTTCGCATGTATTGCTAGCTCCCTTCCCAGCACATAGTCGATACTCAATGTTTGTTGGGTAATGGCTCATTTCATTCTCACTGTCTGTCTTTTACTCCTTGTTCATAATTTGGGACTGGGGGATGGGCAGAATACACCAACACTTGACTCTCCGAGTCTGTAGCTCTACCATTCCTAGGACATTTTCCTCGTCATTACCAGGGAGGCTAGTAGGAAGGTTTGACTTTTGTGTGTGTGTGTGTGTGTGTGTGTGTGTGTGTGCACGCGCGCAGTTGTCTTTTGTAAGGTGGTCTGGAATTAGGAGAAAGCCACATTCTTATTCATATGGAGCTGCCTTTAGCATCTGCTTATCCAGCTGGAGGGGCTTGTTTTAGAAACACTGCCATGCAGAAGCCGTAGGTGGATCTCTGCAGAAGGACTGCTGATGTGCCGAATGCCCAGGGCTCCCTTCCCAGCCTGCCTGCTCCCTCGAGCTGTGGCTGGAGGCTGGTCCCTATGGTGGGGGTGCAGCCTGTACTGTCCGCCCTATTCTTATCGGACCCTCTTTCTTTTTACCTCTTAGCGCAGCTGCTGTGAGTGAGCACTCTGTGTCCTGCATGGGAGACTGGCAGGCGGCTCCATTTGCCGGTTTTGGTCGTTGGGACAGCCAGGAGTCGTAAGCCAGTTTGTACTTTAAGAAGAGGGAAACTTGACATCACTCAAAGCAGTTTATTTTATTTATTTCTCATTTCTTGTAGAGAAGAAAGAAGTTTCCTCAGCCCTTTGCTGTTCCTTTCAGTGTGTATTAAACAGCTCAGCATTTTCCTCAGGAAAACATCCAGGGTTCCTCCCTCCATTTGGGCCAGGCTCTGTCTTGCCTTCGCAATGCGTTGTGGTGCCGCCTCCTCACTGTGAAAGCTTTTTGGCTTCACCCCTTCCAGCCCTTTTCTGTCGGAGGAGTGAATGGTTCTTTCAGTCTAGACATTCCTGTTTATGTACCAAGTTCTAGTTATTCTGGAGGTGCTTGGACTCAGTAATACCAGAGTTCAGAAAAATGTAAGCTTCCCAATTGAGAAACCATTAAGCTGCTTCAGTTTGTACCAGCATTTGGGCTCCATGTTGTTATTTTTTTAATTCAGGTGTAATTGACATAGTTTCAGGTGTATAACATAATGATTCAGCAGTTCTGTACATTGCTCAGTGCTCGTCAAGGTAAGTATATCCTTAATGCCCATCATCTCTTTCTCCCTTTCCCCCACCCGCCTCCCTCGGCAACTACCACTTTGTTCTCTGTACTGAAGAGTGTTGTAGTGTTTTTTGTTCTTTTGTTTTTTAAATTCCACCTATGACTGAAATCCTATGGTATGTATCTTTCTCTGAGTGGTTTATTTCACTTAGCATTATACTCTCTACCTCCATCCATGTTGTTGCAAATGGCAAGATTTCATTCTTCGTTATGGCTGAGTAATATTGCATTGTGTGTATCTATTACCACTTTATTCATCTGTGGATGGACACTTGGACTGCTTCCATATCTTGGCTATTGCAAATAATGCTGCAATAAACATAGGGGTGCCTATGTCTTTTCGAATTAGTGTTTTCGTTCTTTTTGGGTAAATACCCAATAGTGTAATTACTGGATCATATGGCAATTCTATTTTTAATTTTGTGAGGAACCTCCATACTTGTGTTTTGCACAGTGGAAATGTTATTATCCATGTTATTATCAGATATCCATAAAATACAGCAGGTAGAGAATAGTTATTGGAGCTCTGTTAGAGAGATATGTCTCTATCCTAAAAGATAAAGATTAGTCCCAGGTATCTGATGTGGTAGATGGAACCTGACAAACTGAAAATTCAGTGTAAAAATCCTACAGCCTTTCATCTCTTACCCTCATTACCCAGCGAGAAATGAATTCCGAGGGCAGAAGCTGATGGTGTTTAAGATCTCTGTCCTGGAATGTAATTGAATGTGTTCACGTGGAAACACGCTCTCTCCTTGTTGCTGTGCCCATCTCAGAGCTGTCTGCCCTGGAGACTTGTGGCTTCATGCTGCTCCTTTCCCCTCAGGCACAGTATCTTCCCCACCTCAGGGTTCTCAAAAATTTTAATACAGGCTGCTGCCTCTTCTTTGTTTGCTTTTGTGTTTTGACTTAAAAGTACTTCTAAAGTATCTGAAAGGTAAGAGTATTGATTTGTGCTTCTGCTATTTTAGTTTTCATTCTGATTTCTTTCAGTTATCTCCCCCATCCCCCACTGTCGTTCCTCCCATTCCCCTCTCCTGCCCCTCTCCTGAAGTACAAAGAGGGAGTTTGTAACTTTGGTTTGAATGAAGTCTCTTGGGCACATGTGGCTTGGTCATTCTGTTACCTGTTACTGCACACCTTACAAAGGAGCCAGTGGCTGCCCCCTCTATCCCCCTTGTCTTGAATATTGCTCTGAAATTCTCTGCTGTGTTTTGGATGCTGCATGAGTTTGCAAACGAATGCTTAGCATTGTTGAAGCTCACTGTTCACTGTTGCCCTTTAGCTGCCTCGCTTGGGGTTTAGCTGGGAGTGGAACTTTTTTTTTTTTATTTATTTAAAAAAAATTTTTTAAAAAGGTTTTATTTACAACATGCACATGGGTGTGAGCTGAGGGAGAGGGAGAGAATCTCCAGCAGACTCACGCTGAGCTCAGAGCCCAATGTGGGGCTCGATCTTACGACCCTGAGATCATGACCTGAGCTGAAACCCAGAGTCGTATGCTTAACCGACTGAGCCACCCAGGCGCCCCCAGGAATGGCACCTTTAACCTGAATTCACTAAAGACATTGACAGCAACCAAACTGGATTGCTCTAGTTTTCTTGGATAACCACATTTAAGCTGCTTATTAAATGTAATTTTATGTTCTAGAAAACTACATTTGCTCAGTTTAAGCCAGGCCAATATCCTTTGCTCCTAGAATTTACATAAGTTGATACCTTTGTTGGCCAAATCTCTAAATCTATGGCTGATACTAATTTGCAGAAGGTGCCTCACTCATTGCAGTAGAGTCTTTGCCTTTAGGTGAGTGCTTGAGCCTGTATAGTATGCCTTTAGTAGGGCAGGGTTTTCCTTCTTTTGACTTGTGTTAAAATGCTATTTATGACACTTGCTAAAGAACAGTAAGGTACACCTGTTTTGTCACCACTGTGATGGAGGTAGGGACCCACAGTGGGGTTTTGCAGTGGGGCAGAGAGCTTGGGTTCTGAGTACAGCAAAGACAAGTGGGAATTTATAATCAAGGAGCAGGATTCAGGGTGGGGGTGGTGGAGGATGAAGAACCCAACCAGATATCAAGAATAATCAGATATCAAGGGCGGGGAATTTGGGCCAAACTGAAGTACCAGGATTCTTGGCAGAATTGGACAATGTAGAGATGAACATAGTGTCCAAAAGTCAGGGCCCAGTTGAGAAGGGAGTTCAGAGGAGCCTGAGTAGAGTTTGGTGAAGGAGGGAGTCTTTGTCATTTGTGATTGTCAGTGTTATCCTTGCTGTTTATAACTAGTGGTAGCAGGTTTCAGAACTCCACTTCTTCCATGGTGCTGTGGGAGAAAACAGGCCTTAGACAATTGCAGCTTCAAATACTTTTCCCAGCTGCTCTCTTGCTCCCTCTTTCACTGCCATCTTTATACCTTTCCCTCTCTCAAGCTTGCTCCTCATTATTAGTATCTTTAGTGGTGGGCAGGAGTAATGAGAGGGGGCAAAGAACTAAGAAAATAGTTTTATTTCCCTTTTTTTCTTTCACCCCAACTCCACAGTGACTGTGTCTTTCCTGCCCTGTTGTAATCTTCTGTCATGGCTAATCCAGGGACGTAGAGCCCCGCGTGGTAGTAGAGCTCATTGAGCTTAATGCAGCGGGAGACGTGAGGATGTACAATCTAAGGAAGCAGTTTCTGACTCTCCCATCCTCATGCTTGTGTATCTTACGGCATCATGGTGATACTGAAGTGACTTGAGTTCGGAAGCTGGGGAGTAGGGGCTCCTTGCTCTTTCTGGTGGCTATTTGACCCTGACACATTGCTTTTCTGCCTCTGTCCCCTTCCCTGCTAGGCAAATGATGCTGTGTGCGTGGTTCAAAGGTATCCCTTAATGGGAAGTTCTACAAGGGGCGATCATTCGATTGTTGACTGTGAGATTCACTGCAAGTATGGCTGCAATCCTGTTGCTTCTCATTTGCTAAATATGAGCTCTAGCTTCCTGGGTGTGCACAGGACTGCTCCAAGAACAAAGAGCAAGTGGATCCCTTTTGATGCCCTATCTTTTGATTGAACAGCCAGCTTGTAATGTGTATAGGGTCTTGTCACTGCCCTTTTCCTCCTGGATTCCCTTCCTACCCTTTCCCTCTAAGCCCTAGCTCAGATACAAAGGTGTGTGCCCCTCTGACTCTAACAGTGAAATCCAGGTGAGAGCATTTCTCCTAGAGTAGAAGCAAAGTCAGTTTTTCTTAGGGTGTGCTTTGTAAACTACTTGTGTTAGAATCTCTGTGGTTACAGCCTGGTAGGTTCATTTTTCGCACTTGCCAGGTGTTTCCATTCTACTTCCGCTTGAGGCTACTGTTCTAGATTGTTGTTCCTAGCAGTAGGAAGGTGGGGCTTTCCCAAGGCTGGCTGTCCAGGATTTTGGGCTCAAGAATATAATTTTTTTTCCTGGAGACAGACGCAGTAACATCTCTGCTGTTTCCTGTATGAGCTTTTCTTCCCCCAGGTCTCAGAGCCAACTGCAAACCAGATGTATCCCTTCTTAGCTTAGAACATCTCCTGAGGATTCCAGTGAAAGGAGATAGAGTTTTGCCTGAAGACATTTATCTGCTTCAGAGAACAGGGCTCTCTGGGGGAATAGGGGAGTTTCTTGGGGTTTATTATATATGATTTGAGCCGATGTTTAGTTTAGGTGGGGCCTGTTCAGTTTCTGGGTGAATTTCATGATAAAAAGTGAAAAGATTTATGAAGTGGTGCCTTGTTAGATCTGGGTCACACATCACACCTCATGTGCCATTATATTAACTGAACTTGGTAAGGTGGAGAAGAGGGTGCGGGATAAAGAATGCCTTGCCTTGGGCATGTGCAAGCAGCCCTCGAATCATTGGAAGAAAATACAGGTGCTTTGGAGGAGCCAGACCTTGCTCACAGTTCTGGATACAGCACAGTGAAATTGTAGAGTACCTTCTGAGTCACGACAGTTGCACAGCCGTATGTTGTGTAGCTTTAGTGTTGGGGGAGGGAGAAGGAAAGCTTGTCCATTTTTTAAGGCCTCACAGAAGGTCTTCTGCTCTGCTTACCTGCTTTGTAGTGTGGCTCTGAGGTTTACAGGCTGCGAAATGCCGTCTGTTGGACTGGTTAACTGATGTGGACTAAGTGAATTCACAAGGATATGATTTATTTTTTTTTTTTCTTTTTTTTTTTTTTTTTTTAAAGATTTTATTTATTTATTCGACAGAGATAGAGACAGCCAGAGAGAGAGGGAACACAAGCAGGGGGAGTGGGAGAGGAAGAAGCAGGCTCATAGCGGAAGAGCCTGATGTGGGGCTCGATCCCATAACGCCAGGATCACGCCCTGAGCTGAAGGCAAGCGCTTAACCGCTGTGCCACCCAGGCGCCCCACAAGGATATGATTTAAAAGTCCGTTTGTAGATTTATTAATTTATGATGCAAAGTCCAGCTGCCAGACAGACCAGAATGTTCTGATGGGTGAGAGCGTTCTCTTATGGAGGGGGTTGCTTTATTATTTACAGAATTAAAGTGAAGGGGGTTGCTGGATACTGAGGAAGGCTGAGGTGCCCTGGGTGCCTGTGTGGCTCAGGTAGAGGGTGAGACCCTGGCACAGGGTGCGTGCTGTCTCCATTCCCATCCCTGTTCCACAGATAAACAGAGGCTTGGGAATAGAAGAGTTTTTTCCAAGGCCTTTTCTCTGGTAAGTGAAAGATCCAGGATTCTAACAGAGGTTTGTTTCCTACGTCTCCAAATGTGCCCCATGGACTTTCGTGTTGCCGGTCCAGGTTAGTGACCCTCGCTCTTCCTTATGCGCTGCTGCGGGGGCTTCTTGCCACCCTCCTGTTTCTCAGGATTTCTGCCCTCTACCAAAAGCTGCTCCTGGTTGTCTTTGTAACACAAGCTTTCTTGAATCAATGTATTTTTATAAATTAAAATATTTCCTGCAGTCATTTTGGAGGTACCATAATTTATATTGAGAGATTCTGATTTATACTTCAAATGGGTGTTTAGCATCAGAAAAGTGGATGTTCTTATTCTTGAACATTGTTCTCAGTGTTCTTGTCTCTTGTATGAAGTTTTCCGGGCAGTAATCTCATTGTTTAGAACAATCAGTCCAACCCTATGAAGGGAGAAGAGATTGGATTCTCTTTTAATAAGGAGTCTCAACACTAGTCATTTTGTATAGGTTTCTGAGCCCTGCAAGCATTGTCTTCTATTTACTTCATTATTTTCACTATTTAATGTTCATTCACTAATCCCATCAGATAGATGGCTTAGGCTTCTGATTTCATCTAAATTTTCTACCTTAAATATATTTTTCCTTCTTATTAAACATATTTATTTAATAAGTTTTAGAAAATTTAAAGAAGAAAATACAAATTGAATCCCACCATCCAGAGACAACATCACCACTGTTAACATCTCATGGCCTTCGCACCTGCTTTGTGTTCATGTTTTGTAACTAGGCATCTCTGTTGGCCTTTAAGTAGTTTTCCAAAACATGATTTTTTTTAAAGATTTAATTCTTTTTTAAGTAATCGCCACACGCAACGTGGGGCTTGAACTCACGACCCCAAGATCAAGAGTTGTATGCTCTACCAACTGAGCCAGTCAGGCGCCCCTCCAAAACAAGATTAATGGCTGTGCAGTTTTTAAAAATGTGGATGTACCATAATCAGTTTCCACTAATTTTTGTGTATATAAATTATTTTCAATTTTTATAGTTGTTGTATCTTCATTCTTCAAAGAGAAAACTTGCCAGGTCCGTTCAGATCAGAGGTAGCTCTTGGGCAAGTTGGGCTGTAGTACAATAGAAGATACATGTTCCCAAAGGGGCTGATATTTAGCCCCACTGGCAGTACACTCTCTAATCACCTAATTCCTTATCTATTTGTGTTATTTAGAAGCAGGCTGTGATCCAGGCCCTTTGTGTTTTGTTGCCAGGATCGCTCCCTCCCCCCAACAGCTGAACTTGCTGCATCTGAAATAAAGGGTAGAGTAGATGGTAAATCTTCTCCCGGGGACCACTGCTCTTTTCTGTTGCCCAGGCTGGGATCTGATGAGACACTTTAATGGGAACGCAGAGGCTCCCGTGGCAGCTTTGTGAGTGCAGCCTGCGGTATTTGTTTCCTCCCATGAGCTGCTCTGTCAGTGACTTCCACTGTGCCATGGACTTGGGAGTCCTGGCACAATTACATTGCACCCTATTGTGATTAAAAACAATTACCCCACAAATAAGTGTATGTAAAACAGTTATATTTAATTAAAAAGCATCAGCACTGGTGACCAGCAGGTATTAAAATCACTATTGCTAATTTAAAGGACTATGCCACGCCCCATCCTGGGGAGGAGGCTGCTGCCCATTCAAGGTTGGCAGGAAATGAGACAAATGGGGGTTCTGCACAACCCTTCTGCCTCTCCGTGTGGGCAGCCCGAGCACTGGCAACATAGTCTTATTTGATCTCAAGAAGCAGAGTGGTATGTATAGGCAGGGAGTTAAGACTCAAATCATTGAGGCTATAAGCTACAGTCAGCATCACAAATACTCTTTCAGGCAAAAAGGCAGCCGTCGACAAATGCAGACACAGGTACAGTGTACTTACTACCTGTGTTCCGTGTCACTCAGCAGTCGAGCTGCTGCATTCTTTATTGGCTAAAAACTGGGAGCCTTGGAGCATAGAGCATGTTCTTATAGGCCAACCCAGAAGTTACAGTAACTCTTTATTTATATGGCCAGCATCTTTTACAACATAGTCAGAAGACCCTCTCAGAGTCTATAAACTGTTCACATGCACAGTTGCGCATTCTTCTTTCTCATTATTTTTTGTCTTTTCTCTGAAGGTTAGTCCTTGCTGTTGGCAGACCCCCACCCCCAAGCTGAGGACTGGCACATTTCCTTACTCCCAGTGTGTTCTCTCAGCCACTGGCAGTATAGCCCTGGCCACACTGAAAGCTGTTTCTTTAAGGATCAGCTGCGTATCCGGGAGAACTCTGTCAGTAGGAGATTAGAGGGCCTCAAATGAAAGTTGCAGCTGTTTACTGTTTTTTTAAACTCAGATCATTTTCATATCTGTCCTTCAGAGAGGATTGTCTCTTCAGATAAATGTGGTCTGGGGACCCCAGGAGACTAGGGAGGATGGAGGGAGAAGAGCTGAGACACTGGTCTCTGACTGTAGGAGGTGCCCTGTATGGTCCCAGGGGGTGGTCTTCACTCCTTTTACCCCCGCCTTCCTGCTCCTACTTGATAACACTTGCTATTCCCCTCTGACTGGCTCTGGAAGCGAGCTGTAAGAGCCAGTAGAGGGCTTTGGAAGGACACTTTCAGGGTTAGTTGTATCCGAGGCACAGGAAGTGTGAGTGGAGATATTTTAATTTGTGCACAGGTGTGTAGCTTCGAGTGACACTGGCTCCCTCTGGTTTGATTCTGATGAAACTGAGAGCGCTGGGTTTGTGCAGAAGTGTGTCTGCAATTTCAGGAAGGGAAAGAATGGGTTCAGGGCTGGTGAGCATTTTGTGATACTGTGTTGTTCGTATGGGTCCTTCCCTGTGGTTCTGAGGAAGAAATTAGTATAGTGGTCATTTGAGAAAGTAATTTTAGCTCATAGACTCCCTGCTACACTTGAGTAACTTCTGGAAAGTGTAATATTTTACCCAAATCCCATTAAATGTTAGGCACTCTTTCTGTATTCCCTTTCCTGTCCTTTCACTGATCAGTGAAATATTTATGTGAACCCAGAAGGCTGATTTATTTATTTTATTGTCCTTTTTAATAACTTGCTTCTCCCTTGTGCTGGGTGCTTTCTGAGGCCCAGACAGTCGCCATGATTTCTTCTGCCCTCCCCTGGCCTACATCCTCAAGGGACTGATTTGAGTTTTCCTGGCTTTGGTGAAGCCTCTAGCTGTCCCTCCCCCAAGGTGGATGGCAATAAATCCACCCCAAATGCCCCTACCAACGGATAGTGTAACTCATTTTAGGGTATATAGCAGATCAGTGGATAAGACTCAGCATCCTGCTCCCCAGATCCCAGGGAAAACCAAGGAAGAGATGCCACATACCAAAATGGACTTGGACCTCTTGCTCTGGGAGCCTTTCTTGTCCTAGGTCTGGGGGTTCACTGGCCAAGGTGCTTCAGAATTTATTTATTTATTTTTTTAAAGATTTTATTCATTTATTTGAGAGAGAGCAAGAGCGAGTACGACCAGGGTAAAGGGGCAGAGGGAGAAGCAGACTCCTTGCTGAGCAGGGAGCCCCATGTGGAGCTTGATCCTGGAACTCCAGGATCATGACCTGAATCGAAGGCAGCTGGTGCTTCAGAAATTCTTAACCACCTGCCTCTGGCTGGGTAATTACGCATTTGCTGATGAGGATGGTCTCTGAGATGTTACTCTGGAAATAGATCACAGAACTTGGGGGCCGAGTCCTAAAATCATGGTGGTAAAAGATCGGTCAGAAGAGAGCCTCTGAGTGGGGACATACACTTTGCACAATGCATGCGCCCCCCCCCCCCCCAGCCCTTCATATTTGCCAGCATAAAGCACTTACATACCTTCCTGGCAGATCCCTCCTTGGTGAGCCAGTGCTCATGTTGCTCTCCATGATTAAATTCTCATTGTTGCCTGCAAGCACAGGTCCCAGGTGTTGTTTTAAGGTTCAGGGCAAAACAGGTTTCTGTATCTCCTGCTCTAAGGTTAACTGGCTGCACTTGTTTGTAATGGACACATGTCTGGCTCTGCGTGAGGAGGGAGGGGTATCTTTTATTCATTAAGCATCCTTTTTTTTTTTTCTCTAAAAGATTTAATTAGAGAGAGTGCGAGAGAGCGCGCACAAGTGCACAAGCCGGGAAGGGGCAGAGGGAGGAGAAGCCAACTTCCTGCTGAGCTGGGAGCCTGACCCCAAGACCCAAGATCATGACCTGAGCTGAAGGCAGACACTTAAGCTTAACCAACTGAGCCATGCAGGCGCCCCCTTAAGCATCTTTTGAATGCAAAGGCTAAAAGAAAAAGACAGTAGCTTGGGTATTTTTAAACATTAACTTTTTTATGTGTTGATTTGGAATCATGGAATGAAAAGCACACACAGCTTGGAACCTAATAAAAGATAAATGGGGAACAAAACCATGAACTCATCAGTGTCTCAACTCCACTAAATTACAGTCCTAAAGAATCCCAGTAACTCATCTGTGTGTCATGGAACAACCGATTATTGCCTGCTTCAGGTCTGACTCTAGCAACGTGGTTCAGCAGAGCAGTGCAGAGTGACAGTGTTAAGTGTCGATGCTTTTAATGCAGAGGTTCTCAAACCTTGGCTGCACATCAGAATCGCCTAGGGATCTCTTAAAAATCCTATATGCCCCATGTCTACTGAATCAGAATTTCTAAGTGTAGGTTCCAGATAGCTTTTTTCTCTTTTTTTTTTTCTTTCCCTCTCTCACAGATGAGCAACTAGGGTTGAGAACCACCTTTTTTTTTTTTTTTTTGTCTTGGGTGTTTTGTTCTGAGTGGGGTCTTACAATGAAAAGTGATGGCATTTAGCCCAAATAAAATTGGGTAGATATAAATCTTGTTAAGCTTACCTTATGAGTTGTTTAAAGTAATCATGTTCTTTTACACATTGGGGATTTATTTATTTATTTATTTTTACACATTGGGGAATTTTAACTTAAAATAAAGGTGTCATAGCCACTCATTTCTGACATGACAAGTTTAAATATTTCCTTTCTGGAAAGCTGTTCCCTTATACAGCATTGTTACCTATTCTTGTCACCTCTGGAGGTAGGGAAAGAAAATCATTATCATAGTTGTGATACTGTGATTTATATAATAAGAAATATGTATTTGGTCTTCCTGCCTGTACCTGGCACTGAGCTCATAAAACCCTTCGAATTTCTGAAGGGCGAGAGTGATCTAGGTGGCTTTTATTATGTTAATGAGATAACTTTGGGAAAGCACCTGAGGATGGGGGCTGGTTGCCAGAAGAACCAATCCTGAGATCTGAGGATTGGAACTTTCAGTCCCATCCAACTGAGAGGGGACAGGGGCTGGAGGTCGAACCAATTGCTAGCAGCCAGATGATTTAATCAATTGGGCCTTTGTAATGAAGCCTCCCTAAAAACTCAAAGGGAGTGAGTGTGGAGAGCTTCTGGGTTGATGAACAGGGAAAGGCTGGAGAGAGTGCTGCCCTTGGAGAGGGCGTGGAGGCTCCTCGCTCTTTCCCTTTATCTTCCCCATACCTCTCCTCTCTGGCTATTCCCAGAATTATATCCTTTTTTAATAAACCTGTAATCTCCTAAGGAAAATGCTTCTTTGAGTTCTGTGAGCTGCTCCAGCAAATTAACTTAACCCGACGAGGGGATTGTTTGAACCTCCAGTTTACAGCCATTCAGTCAGAAGCGCAGGTAACCATCTAGACTCAAAATTGGCATCTGGAGGTAGAGGGGCAGTCTTGGAGTACTGAGCTCTTCATCAGTGGTATCACCTTATCTCCAGGTAGATAGTGTCCGAATTGTTAAATTATAGGACACCCAGCTGGTTTCCGATAACTGCTTGTTGGTGTGGGGCCACCACCCCTCCCCCCAATGTTAGAATTGTTAACTGCTAATAGTAATAATAGTGTCTGACTTTGCCTTCAATGGTTTGGGCCAATAGTCGCCTTAAAAGCTATAATGTATGGCCTGATTTATGAAACTTAACTGGGAAACTCTAATTCCTCTTAGGAATTCTTGTAACCGATACAGATACTTAGGTGGGTGTTTCTTCTCATGTTCTATACATAATTAACTTTCTCAAGAAATAGAAGTTAAAATGACTCTTGAAGATTGAGTGTGATTTTAATTTTTTGGCTTCCTCTTTTATAAGCTGCGTCCTTGAAATGCCCTTTCCATGGTCGTGTTTTGTTTGCTTGTTCTTTGTTTGTAACACTGTTTATTAAGTTAGGGCATTACATTAAAATTACCTGTGGAACTTTTAAAAAAAAGAAAAAGACTGATCCCCAGGCCCTAACCAAAGCAGTTAATCAAAGTGTCTGGGAGTGAAGCGTAGGCATTGGACCGCAGGCAGTGCCAGTTCTCAGTATCGCAAGCCACAAACCACTATTTGAGTATTGCTTGGTGGCGTGCCTCTCCAGCAGCCTGTACTCCTTCTTCCTCCTCCTTTCTAACATTGCCTTTAGCTGTTTATCTGTCATGGCCCTTGTGAGAGAGACCTAATCATTTCTTTTCTGCAGTAGACTTTAAAAGTCCCTCTTGGTAGAATGGAACACAGTAGACTCCTCTACCTTTGAACTTTGCCGCTAATAAATGATAACACTGTGCTTATTTAGTATTCTTTTTTTCTTTTTTCGGGGGGTCCTCAGATCTCTTTAAAAGCCTTATAATTAATCACCCCAGTGCTTCCCTAGAGTAAGGTGTAAGGGATTTTTTTTTGTTGTTGTTGTTAGGTCTAATGCCCCGAAATTACTGGGCCTTGCTACCTTGTTCTCAACTTGAATGCTACCCCTGTGGGTTTGGACAGGTTCCCAGATTGCCTTTCTGGTAATCTGAGCAGTAAGATTTACCCCCTAGCTTTTCCTCAGACAGAAGATAAGTCCTGCATGCCCTTTTGAAAGATAGTCTTTCTAATCGTTGGTGAAGAGCTCTCCTTGATGGGCAGCTGGTGGCTGGGCTTGCATAGTCGTAGATGGAGGATGTTGTAATGTTAAGGGTAGTGTGTGAAAGTGGGCATGAAAGCCGGACTGAGCCAAGGCGGAACCAGGGAGACCAGAGGACAACATGTGCCACCAACTAGGTCTTTGGCTGATGTTTAAATTGCCTCAAATTAAAGGGTATTTTTCATTCTCCATTGTGGTGTCACCAAAGGGCTGAATTAATGTCATTTTCAGCAGCTTTGAGCTTTTGGAACTGTCATTCTCCCTGAGGGTCACTAGGGGTAGTAACTCAGCATTTCAGTTCTGAAAAGGCAAGAAACTTCTCTGGAGGACTTTAGAGTTATCATTCCAGTTTTGTTTTTGTTTTGTTTTGTTTTCCCTTAAAGATTTTATTTATTTATTTGAGAGAGCGCTAGAGAGCCCAGGCAGGGTCCATGGCAGAGGGAGAGGGGGAAGCAGGCTCCCTGCTGAGCAGGGAGCTGGACCTGAGCCTAAGGCAGAGGCTTAACCAACTGAGCCACCCAGGCACCCCTGTCATTCCAGTTCTACTGAACCTTAGTCATCTTTGTTTTTCCTGCAGTGCTTTTTTTTTTTTTTTTTAAACCTGTAGTAAGAAGTTCATGTTAACTCCTGTCTGTCATACTTAAAAGAGCAAAGGTACTGGGGTGGTGGGGAGAGCATGGCAAGCACCATCTGCTTTTTCTTGTGTGTAAGTGCCTTACAAAGCATGGGTCATAGGATTGTGTTTCTTGTCTAGTCATTTTCTAGCAGTGTAGTTCTTCACGTGCTTCCTTAGTCCTTACTTTGAGGAATGCATTGTGTTAGGAGATGAGGAGGGCTTTAAAGACATGCGAGGTGAAGCCCCATGGTCAGAGGTTCAGTCTGGTAGCAGGAATAAGTCAAGCACATGTTAAACAAGGTAGTATATGCGACGTGCTGGGAGGGCTACAAGCCAAGTGCTGTGGGGATTCAAAGGAGAGAGAAATCACATTTGACTTGTTCTTTACCACTGGGATTCTGGTTGTGTTCCTACTTGTACCCCTGTGGTAGAAACCCAAACACAGGCCATTTAGAGACTCACTGGGCAGAGTGGTGGAGGTAACATGTTATATACCCTCCGCCCTCAGATTTTATTCTTGCTTCAGGGATTTCTGTCTGATTTTTCCATTTAAACCTTTCAGGCAAATCCAGTGTGGCAGGAGCCAACCTCCTGTTGAAACAAACAGCTATTAACTTTCCTCTTGGGGGAAAAAAAAGGTAGATTCCAAAGACTGATGGAGAGCTTGAAACCAGGGATGGAACTGACTTGTAAGCTGGTCAAAAGCCCCAGGAACCTGCGAAGTGTTGGTCATTAGTTGTATGTTTTCACTTTGAAGAGGTGTCTCTATGGTGTACAAGAACTTGAGTCTGCAAGGTGTTCTCTCTTGAAGCTCTCTGCCTTTTACCCAGACATTTTGTGAAGGGCACTCCTCAGGCAGCCGTTGTCGTTTTGCTGAATGTCAGCAAGCATTTAGTGTCACCACTCTGATGCCAGGGAGGAAGGTGATGCTTTTACTTTCTCACAAAATAGCCCCCGGCCTTTTGGTAGCTCTACATTTAAAGGTCAGCACCCTCTCTTTCCTTCTCTTGTCTCCTGTCCTCACTCTCATCTTTATAACCTGTCCCTTCTGGAAGCTGTTTTTGAAAAAAGCATTGGAGCTGTATTTTAAAGAGCGTGGTTTCAGCAAATCTGAAGGTTCTAGTGTTAACGTGAGCTTGAGGTGGTCACCTTGTTCTTCAGGAAGAAGTTTATGATTTATGATTTTTGGCTCATGGAAGAAAGTAGTATTGATTTTTTTTTTTCCTAAGGGGGGTTGTTTTTAAGCCATGTATGCTTATCATTCCTGGATTATTTTGCAGCTTGAGCATATTGTGATTTTGAATAGCTGTCTCAATGAAATTGGCCAAGGTAGTCATGGCGGTTTTAGTGGTAGAATCTTTACCTCTTGCTGCCCCATTTCATTTCCCAGGCCTTGCACCTGCCTTTATCAACCGGCATGTAAATTACACATAGATACAAATATTTTTCAAATGTGTAATGATGATGCTACTTCTAATGAAGAACCTAGAGTTGCTGTAAAAACTCTTTTTAAATGAAGTTTGTATATGGTGATTTTTAATGATAGTAGATTATAATATATTTTCATGATGATGATTAAGTTGTAAGTTTAGTCAAACATCTGTGTATTTAAGCAAAATGATCATGAATATTCCCTTTGCAATTAACACTGATTTAGGGAAGATCTGTATTTATAATTAATAGATATTGAAGGTGTGCTAAATATACTTAGGCTCCTCTTCTTTCCTATTTCTTCGATGTTCTTTTAATTAATTTTTCTTTTTGGTGGCCTTGGAGACATTCTTTGCTTATGTTTGCTTCTCTTTGTGTACTGAACTTACGATACTTAAAAAAAATGGTCAGTGTACTCTGATGAAATGCTCGCTTGCTAAGTTAGTTTATTCTGTACAGCCATGCATGGCCAAGGTTAGAGTTGTTGCATATACAGTGAGCGTGAAGTAAATGTTAGTGCCTGATAGGAACCCCCCCCACCCCCCGTTTTTTTCTGTGTCTCTTGGCCTGTCCTGCATATGAAACATTTTGAACTGGGACACTCAGGTTCCCATGTGAATATGTAATAATGGTGTGCTCATTTCCCCTTAGCTGTCCTATGTTTTCTCTCAAAGGAACCATCTGTGCGTGATTATCTTTTCCCTTCTTTGTGTTTAAGAAAATAATGTACTTGATAAAGTCCTTTGTTAGATGATGACTTTTAATGTTGGTCTCCTTCCTGTAAAATTCAGAAGTATAAGTGCAGACAGAGAAGTGATTTCTAAAGAGTACAAAATAAATAGTGGGAAGAGAGAGTTTGGAGAGATAATAAATACTACTGTTTATAAAAACATACCCGTTACTCCCCTGAATGCTTAGATGGCCACTTGGAGTCAGTTTAAATTCTAAGATGACCACATGAACAACTGATTTTTCCCTAAATGCGGTCTCATTTGCATCCCTTGCAAATTATGTAATCCCTGAGTAGGATTTCCTTTTTAAAACTTCTGTTACATTCATAAACTGATATTTAGGAAGATTAATTCCAAGAACCTCAAACTGTGTAAAAATAGTACTGTTAATCCTTTAAACACCCTTGATAAGTAGAAAGATACTCATGGGATGAGGTGCTCACTCAACTATGTGAAGATTTGGGAAAAGGATGGAAACAAGGGACTTAATTTGTTCAGCTCGTTTTTGTTGTTGCTGTTTTGTTTTGGTAGCAGCCTTAAGACTGTTCCTACATCTTGTTTTCAGAGTGTTATTATTTTGGTTGCCAGAATTTCTGAGTAGTGTACCTATTGTAGCATGCTGTCAGTGACCTCATAAAATGCTGAAGAGAGACTTCTTAACACCAGGGTAAAGTAGGTTGGATTAGGCATCTTCCACTGTCTGTAAAGTTATGATTAATGCATAGTTTCTGCTTGCCTTCCAACGGCTGCCACAAATTTATGTAAAAGTGATTTTATCTTCTTTTGCTCACTGAGTGGCTTCATCATGGTCATAAATAGTTAAATCTCTGTTGACCCTGATCACCCTTCCAACTCACAAAACCTTGTATATAGTCTGATAAAATGTTGATTATCGATGATAGTCCTGGATGGCCTGAGCCATTTAAGGGTCTGAATGTTCGGGGAGGTGTCAGGCCAGAGTCCCTAACTTCAGCTCCTGTCTGCCTGGTCTCCAGTGTGTGCTCAGGTATTGAGAAGGCTTTGAAGCCATGATGGAGTACTCCGAATTATCTGCTGAGAAGGCTGCGATTGTGTGCACACCCGTGTGTACTGCTGTAGACTCCTAAGCGCAGTGGGGAAACAGCGGGGAGTACTCGAAGGGAATGGCCATGGCTGAAAATTGTGTCTTTAGAAATCCCCTTTTTCTTTGTTTCATAGCATTAGTCTCTGTCTGCCGTTGTGTGACGTTGTAATTTTACAGATACTTTTTAAAAAATCTATAGTTTGGCCATATCATTGCCTTACAGAATCAGGCAGAGGTCTTAATTTAATTTTCTTACACATTTCATTTCAGCTCTTTCTTGCCAGCTAAACTAGCTTTTGAGCCCTCGCCCTTGTGGTCTTAACATTCATTTCCATAACAACGGGTTGTTGTGCCTCAGACTCTCGGGATTGTGATTTGAGGCGGGAGTGAATAGCAGGAACCAATGAATGCTTAAATGAGAAATCTGTTTGTAATGTCACAGACTCATCAGAGGAGGGCATGAGAGATGGAAAAGAAGAATGGAAACACAGACATCCCGCTGGTAGATTGAAAGTTTTCCTACTTCCCAATTTTCTGTGCCTTATTTCATTGGGAGATGCTTCTTACTGCTTTACGTGGCTGGCCTTTTCTTTACTATTTCTTTCATCCTGTGAACGTTCATCCTTTGAGTGTGGTAGTGTTTTAGGCTAGATGACTGAAGTTGAGCTCTGCTAGTACAAAAATACCCATTTATGCTTTGGCTTGTGAGGCTTTGTTGCTGTCCAGTCTCTTTCCCTTCAGTCCATGCCACTTTGAGGGAGTTGCAGAAATGGCTAATAGAGGCAGCTAACATTCAGTCATGGCACCTAAGGAGTCAGCCTGTGCTAGTGATGTTCGACTGTAGGTAACCAGTATGACTTCAAGGCAGAACGCTCTGTGCTTCTTTGCTAGCACATTTTGTGCTGTATTTCCTTTGGTATTAAAATAACTTTTAAAAAACCTATGTTGGAATAATTGAATAAACACTTTATGAGTGGTTTTGCACTCCGTACCCATAAGGTGTCTTTTGATTGTGTATGTGGAGGATGTAGCTCAGGTGGCAGAGTTAAATTTTATAGAAATGAAGGAAAAATGTGATTTGCAGGGCTGCTTCCCAGGTTGGCCAAGCTCTTCAAATTGATAAACATCTCTTTTCTTTTGTACCCTATCATTAAATGAATTGTCAAAGCCCCATGTCCTATGCTTGGGGTATAAATAGCACATGTGGCTATAGAAAGGACTCCGTTAAGTGTAAGATTGCCTCTGGCAATTCCCACCCTGTTTCTCTGGGGAGTCATGGACTTGAAATAATTTTTGCTTCTGTTTTTTACTCCTGTAGATCACCAACACTCGTACTAACATGGCCAATTACTATAATGCATCGTTTCTTTTCCGGGCTCGCAGGGTATTCCACGGAATTGGCATTGGGTATTGAGGGATGTTTCTGTGAGAATGCGTTTTCTGGACATGAATGATTTCTCTAGCTACAGTCTTGGAGGGAAATTAGAGTCCAGTAATCCAAAAACTTCATGTCCAGCTTGGAAGATGCTTTAGAAAAATTTTTTTTTCCTAACTGACAGCAGTTATCAGAGCCTGGTTGACGTATTTGACAATACCGAACATTAGTGGTTTGAGGAAATGACTCTTACTTGTATAGGCCCACAGCATGGTGTTTTCTTACAAGGACTAATTTTTTAGGACATGCCACCATAATAACTTTTAGCAGTGCTTTAGCTGAAGGCAACTGATGCCTTTCCATTATCAATGTCACCATATTGTATTATCACTTAGTTGGGCTTTCTGTCTTTTTTGACTTTTATTTGACTAATGTGGGAAGAAAATGTACATTGTGGACAAAACAGTGTATCTTGGTAATTGCAGAATTAATATATTTTTGTATGATGATGGCCAAATGTAGTTATCGTCTTCCTTCCTTGCCCCTTTCTGTGTGTGTATTGCATTGCTTTGGATCGTGGTCCTTTATATCTTATATATTTGATTGCCAACTGTCTAAGTCAGTGTTGTGCTAACTTGTTCCTTTGACCTTGTTTCTGGCCCAGTGGAAACACAAGCTTATGTGAAAACAAGATATCGAAGTAAGCACCTGGCACTCAGTGAGAGTCATTCCATCTTGGTTGGACTGTGCCTGGTTCTTTCTTTTGCTTTCCTGACCTGGTCTCCTGTATTTTTGTGTTGACTTGTCGTCTGCCTTCTGAATCCATGCAAATAGATAAGAATACTTGGTAATCTGATTTCTCTGACTATGTCTTTGCACCTTTTCTTAGGACGTACACTGTGAGCAAAGCTGGTATGCATGCTTATGTACGTCCAGACCACTGACTACCAACCTGCTTAAGGTACTGGTCCGTAACCATACCAGCCGGTTGGATGCTGGCAGCTGTTTGTGTGAAATGGTAGCCATAAAGTCTGTTAACCCTCTGATATATGGCAGAAGTAATTTTAAAATCAATTTACAAGTTTTCAAAATATACCCTAGTAGAATGCGGGAGAATTAAGCCAAGTACCCGGTGAAGAACAGAAGTGTTTAAATATGTCTTTCTCTGAATTATGATCTAGTTGAACAAGCTGAAACATACAAAAAGTTTTTAAAAGAAGTGTCTTATCAAATGTTCCTGTTTCTGTAGCAAATAACTTCAGAAGACTATATGAACTGGTTGTTAGAAATTGCTAGAGTTAAGAGGCAGAAGAGAGGGGGTGCCTGGGTGGCACAGCGGTTAAGCGCCTGCCTTCGGCTCAGGGCATGATCCCGGCGTTCCGGGATCGAGCCCCACATCAGGCTCCTCCGCTATGAGCCTGCTTCTTCCTCTCCCACTCCCCCTGCTTGTGTTCCCTCTCTTGCTGGCTGTCTCTATCTCTGTCAAATAAATAAATAAAATCTTTAAAAAAAAAAAAAGAGGCAGAAGAGAGTGTTTCGAACGGGTAGAACAGGCTGGCGTGGTAGAAGAAACAGCATTTTAGTAGGACTGGAAGGGTAGATGAGTGAAAGTGCAAGGCATACATGGGTACTGGGAGTAAAAAATTTTTTAAAGATTTTTTTATTTTTAAGTAATCTCTACACCCAGCGTGGGGCTCAAACCCACAAGTCTGAGATCAAGAGTCGCATGCTCTACCAACTGAACCAGCCAGATGCCCCTAAAAAAGTTTTTCTATGTCAGTGGCCCCCAAATCATGAATGTACATGGGACTTAAAAAATACAAAGAGCAACAATAAGGAACGCTCTGGGGCAGCAGCCCTCGTAATTCAACCAAGATATCTGGGGTGGGGAGGGGATATTGACATGGAATAGGTTAGTGGGTACGGATTTGTCAATAGAGATGTAAGATTTTGATGCCGGGAGATAGGAATTTAGTTAATGGACAAATAGAAGTGGAGCTGGCTTGAGAGACTGAGTAACCACATCAACTTCCGAGACGTTGGAACAGTCTACAAGTGGGAGTGTTCAAGCAGGGAGTGAGGAAAAAGTGAGGTGTGGCTTGATAAAATGTGTGGCAACAAAACTTTTCTGATCTGCACTGAGGTTTGTTGTTAATCCGGTGCACATGCTGCAGATGGGTCAGAGAATAAGTCTTGAGAAAGCCTGAGGATTGGGCTGGAGGATTTGGAGGCACTCAGTGTGCTGGTTCCCAGGAGTGGAAAGAGTCCCAGATGGCCGCTGATGGGAGTGATGAGAAAGAGTCAGGAAATACAAATCCACAATCTCCTCTCAGAAATCTCCTTAGGGTCAGAGGTTTCTGAACTCAGAGGTTTTTGGATTTGAGAAAGGTTCTATTATATGGTACCGGTATGGTATGCGAATTGCATAATACCCTCAGTGGAGTTGTGGATAGCAACCCTCTAGTTCAACACGTCCGTATATCTGCAGTGAAACTTGAATGTTCACACGAAGTCAGGTAAAGACTTGAAAGTGGCCTCACATCTGTCAGGGTTAGGTTTTGCAGCAACTTAGTTCAGATGAGGTTAAGTTACTATCTTCTGGTATTTAGAGCTTTTTGGAGCTCAAATTGTGGATAAGGGATATTAGACCTAGAGTCTGAGGCTACTCTGTTAGAGAATTTTGACAGTCACTACCGCCACCTACACCCCTTACCCCCCAAACCAGAGACTGGCAAATATCAAAAGTATAATGTAGGAAATTTCTTTAAAAGGATGAGTTTGTACTAGTATCTTTGCACTCTGTATTCTTTCCCCCTTCCATTTACGAGTTCTCATTCTGGGCTGTGTGTTATGGGAATATGATTTGGTAGTAGAATTTTTCTGGTTTACCAATGGCTCTGTTGAGGACAGACCATTCTAGGTGTTTCGATGTTACTGAAGCCAATCTAAAGAATTGGACAATATAAGCAAACACGTCCATTTTAAGTGGGGTTGGGGTTTTGTTTCTATGGCAGCATTTTTTTTGGTCAGGGCCCATTCCATCTCACTTCTTGTTCAAAGGGGCAAAAGCTGCCTAACTTCAGATTGTGGATGGTCCGACTTGGTTCAGAAGAAGCATTCTTAGCTTCCCTGGATGGCTTTCACAGCTTTTCACTTGGCTTTGAGTACTTGAGACACTTGGTATCTTAGCCCATTACCTAGGTGGTATGTGTTGTTCAGAATATCAGGTGAGGAGTGGAAACTTGCCTTTCTGACTGTACCCTGTCCATGTCAGACTGTACCATCCCCAGTGTTTTCTCTGACTTTATATATATATGATTTGAGGGATGGACTAGAATGGGGAAGGTTTTCCAAGGCAGACAAAGCTACTGATTTGGGAGGGAAAGGGAAGGAACTTGGTGAAGGTAACCTTAGGTTCTAGCTTTTGTTTGGCCTGTGGACATTCTTTCTAGAGAGACTGGCCTCAGTGTCCTTGTTTGTTTGAAAGAGAATGGTGTGGGGTTCTGTGTGGCTCACAGCAATATCCCTACTTTGGCAAATCCTTAGCTAGGGCAGGATTTGGAAAATAAGGAGTGTCTTTGCAGTTTTCCAGGATTGTTGTTATGAACAAATGACCCTGTTGCATTCCCTGGTTCCTCAGCACCCTCTGGACACTGGCCTAGTCATGGGCAATTGGCTGTCCAAATAGCGTGAGCGGGTTTGCAGCCGGAGCTCTTAGTGAGGATGAGGCACAGCGCTTCCCCAGCTGACTGCTCGCGGGAGCATTACCCAGTGTGCAGCTGTTGCCTGAATCACAAGTAGCATCCGAGTGCAAGGCTGGCGCTTGCCCCACTCCCCTTCCTTTCTACTTGCTGCTCTGTGAATATCTGATCGACGGGGCTGTGTGTTGGCTGGGATCCAGCTGAGCCAGCCATGTTGTTCGATGTAGCGTTTCAGCCTCCCCCCTTCTGATCTTCTCCTTCTTTGTCAACATCCTAAGATACTGTCTTGCAAATGGAAGGGGAGAGTTTATTACAGCGCGAATTGTACTGGTTGTGCTGGTCTCCATATAAATCAAAAGAGTGGTTTTTATTCTGCTCTCGGCGTCTTGTGGTTTCTAAAAATGAGCATGGAGAAATTTGGAGGGGGTGGGCATGTTGGTAGACCTGTGAGGGCGGGAAGTTTCGTTGCAGAGCCATCAGAATGCTTATATTTACAAGCCATCTACTGACACACTTTATTAAATACCTCTTGTGCACCAGAGATGGGAAACCTGAAGGTGAATCTGATCGCTTTCCTCTAGGGTCCCAGCGAGCCTCTCGCTATTGGGCAGGCACATAGATGCATAATGCTCCTCATTTCTGATGAATCTTTTGATTCTTTGGCAGAAAATCCAAAATGTATAAACAAAGTAAGGTGAAACAGTCTGGCTCCTGGATTTTCCTTCCCCATTATTACTTTCATTAAGGTACTGTTTGTTGTATTCTGCCTTCTTAGGACTCGGAATTTTCTTGACGCTGAAATGTGCTTCAACTCTCTACATATCTTGTCTCTTGAACCATGTATAGCTAAAAAATATTTTAGCAATTGATTCCTGCTAATATGGTTACTTCCTTTGTCATACCTCACCTTATCCCGATCACAGTGAGAGAGTAAAGTTTTGACTTCTGAAGAGCTAAAATAGATATCTTCTTAAAATTAGCTTTCAGGGGCTCCTGGGTAGCTTAGTCAGTTAAGTGGCCAGCTCTTGATTTCGGCTCAGGTCATCATCTCAGGGTCCTGGGATCGAGCCCCATGTTGGGCTCTGTGCTCAGCCGGGGGAGTCTGCTTCTGCCTCTCCTTATTCGTTTTCTCTCTCTCTCAAATAAATAAATAAAAATCCTTTAAAAAAATTAGCTTTCGGGGCACCTGGGTGGCTCAGTCGTTGAGCGTATGCCTTTGGCTCAGGGCATGATCCCGGCGTTATGGGATCGAGCCCCACATCGGGCTCCTCCGCTGGGAGCCTGCTTCTTCCTCTCCCACTCCCCCTGCTTGTGTTCCCTCTCTCTCTGGCTGTCTCTGTCAAATAAATAAATAAAAAATCTTAAAAAAAAAAAATTAGCTTTCAGTAGAGGCCCCTGGAGCCCTCAGAGCCTATTTATTCATATTTTATTCACATTTAGCCCAAAGTAGATTATCAATTAGAAGTGAATTGGATCTAGCAGCCATATAGCAAGATATGAAGCAGAGAAAGATAAAACAGATACTAGACTTTCTGAGTATGTGTGTCATTTTGCATCACCATATTTTCTGTTTTGAGAATAGAAAATGATTGCAGTGTTGAAATTGTATAGATTATCTTCTTGAGTGAAAATGGGGCTCAGGTTGAGGAGGTCAGATAGAATAAAAGAATTTTGCTTTCCTAACATGAGCCATCAGTCTTTGGAAGATCCTATTCTGCCGCTGATTGGATGTTTTGTTGCTTTTTACTGCAGCCATTTACTTACTCCATGTTAAGCTCTGTTGCAGTTAAAAGGTCAGTAGCTTATAAAAGGAGAGGTTTCTCTCTCACTCATCTATCCATCATAGGTAAGCTATGGCTCTGCTTCACGTATTCTTCATTTTGGGACTTAGGCTGATAGATCATTCATTATCTGGGCTCTTACCAATATCATAGCGGAGGGAAAGACAGACATGGCAACCAAGAGCTGACTCATTCTCATTTCACTGGCCATTCTGAATTCACCAGGGCAGCGATGCATAATCCTTCCCCAAAGAAGGGTTTTATAAACCACATGGCCACATTTGACAGTAAGGTAGGAGATTATTATCCTGTCCCACTGAGAGAGAGAGAGACAGTATTTTGAGACAATACCACAGACTTGATGAATGGCCAGATTTATCTGGCCCCAATTGGAGAACCTGTACTCCTTTACTATGGGGAGAAATGTCAAGCTACTGTTGGCCTGCAAAAATTCACACTGGTCTGGTGGGTATATAGGGAATATAGAATTCAAGTTGTGGGTCTTATTTTCATTAACGTTTTTACTTTTCCAAAAGCTCATTTCTTTTAGATCTGAACAAATCCCTTTGGGTCCATGGGCTTGTTCTAGTTTGCATATCAGTACTTAGCTCTGGGGCCAAGTTGTAGAGGTGATCTCTGTAACCTACAAAAAACAATGGGAATATGGTCTTCCATCTGCCACCAACTTGTATTTTGGGTGAACGATGCCAAGAAGTATATTTTGTAACTGGCGTCTTCTTCCTGTTACCTGAAATACTGGAGTAGAGTCCTGCCTACTTAACTCAGTGCAGCATTGTTTATATTGGGTAGCGTGGATCCTAAGAGAAGTAACATCTTGTTCTTCCATAGCCAGTGGAGTGACAACTAAATGCCCACCTCTGTGCCGCTGTCGTGTGGAGGCATCTGACTAAAGCTGAACCAAAATAAGCTTCTGCTGTCTGAAAGGGTTTATTTCTCCCCTATCTTTCCCCCAGCCCCCATCTTTGCTGGAGAAGAATAACATTTGGTGATTTGACATGAGCCAAGTGCTGATGTTAAACCCCACTGTCACATCTGACCGCATCTTTACCCTTGCCAGCCAGCCTGAGCCTCAGAATAAGCTGAATCTATCTTGTTTCAGAGGCTTCTCAAAATACAGTCCTGCTGATACCGGGCAGCCCTAGGTGCTTTGTATCTGGGGGTGAAATGTAAGCTCTCTTGCTGCTGGTGAAGGGAAGGACGTATGGCGGGTTTCTGTGTCTGTGCCCTTCAGAGTGTGCAGCGACTGGCAGCGACCGCTGCTCGCATCTGATGTGGTGGCTCTGGCTCTGTCTGAGAGCGGAAGCTGCTGGTTTCAGACCGGCTCCCTGTAGGATAATGAATTGTCATGCCTCTGCTGATTATCTAACAAGTTTGTACAACGTGTAACACAAGCTGACAAGACAAACAATTTTATTAATTTAAGCCTGGGGATAATGGGATTGCGGCGCTATATGAATGGCGGAGTATTATACACTAGTACAGGAGTGTGCTACCGCACAGATACTTGTGTTTGGGTTTGGTAATGGAATCGTCTTACTAATTTTTTAAAAACATTTGTCCTCAATAAAATAATATTCATTTGAGTTTGAATTGAAAAATACTTACGAATGTTCAGGGATTTGTGGGGCTCAAATAAAATGAGCTCTTGTATCAGCCTTTGAAGTATTAGAGCTGATAAATGCCGGTGGGCAGTAGATAAACCTTGGTTTTTACAAACCAATTACAACTAGAGGAGCTTTTGTCTTAAATCTTTCTGGAGTTTGGTCTTCAGTTGGGCAAGTGCTGGGGACTTTGGGGAGATGGATTACATTTGTATGGCCTCTGATCTGTAATATTTTAATTTCACATTCTCTTATGTTCTTACATATGAATGTGACAGTTTGAAGTAGTTGAATCTTGGATTGTTGACTAGAAGTGAGTAACCTTGTTTATGAAAGAAATTCATCATCCAGGAGAAACTGGGTGGGTCCAGGTAGGTAAGAAAGAGGTTTCTTATGAATTGTGTGTAATTCAGTTCTGGGTTCTGAGAGATGTGTTCCCAGCATGGAAAACGATTCAGCATGAGAACCAGGGAGTTTCGGAATCTGTAAGAGTACACGAATGTGGGATAATTTCATCAAGAGTGGTCACATTTCAGAGCTTCAGAGATGATAACAGTGGGCTTCTCCTTTCAGGACTTTGGGTAAGGAAAGTAGCAGGCTCTTGCCACTTGGGTGGTCTACCAACGTGCAGACAGTTAGAGAGTGCAGGCTTTAAAATGTGCCAAGTTAATGCAGCAGGCAATCAAGAATTTAGGGCACTGGCATAAAAAAAAAGTCACTAAAAAACAAAAAACAAAACCAGCCACAGTAAATCTAAAGCAGCAGGAGGTAGAGGCTTTTGGAATCATGCACTGTACACCCCCACAGTGGTCACCTTGCTCGTCAGCCCTTCTTTCCTCTCTCTGTGGTACCTTCTTCACGTCCGCTTAGTGGCAGTTTATGTAGTTGACCGTTGAACGACATGGGTTTGAAACGCAGGTCCACTTACACATGGATTGTTTTAAATGAATAGAATATAGTACTGTAAATGTATTTTCTCTCGATTTTCTTAACATTTTCTTCTCTAGCTTACTTTTATTGTAAGAGTGCAGTATATAATAGTTATAACCTACAACATACATACATGTTAATTGAGTGTTTTCAGTTAGGCTCTGGTCAACAGTAAGCTATTAGTAGTTAAGGTTTGGGGACCCAAAAGTTATACATGGATTTTTTGACTGTAAGGGGGTGGTCAGTGTCCCTAACTCCATGTTGTTTGAGAGTCAGCTGTACTTCAGGCTTGTGTGTTGATGTTAAAGCAGATGGGGGCCGGGGGGGCAGTAAGGACTACAAGTACATTCTATAAGTGCATTTTGTACAATTAAAAAACATTCACGAGCTAGAGAATAGTTGTTGGTATGTTTGCCATTTTGCCTTCATTCTTCTGCAGCAGAAGCTGTGTTCGCAGAATATATAGCCTCTGTTTCTTCCAGTGTCCTTCCCCTGCTCCTTGTATCTTCCTGCATGTCTTCAGTGTCTTCTTGCCCCCCAGCTCTGCTCGAGCCATTCCTCTGAGATTCTTGTCCTCCAAGCGGCAAACAGAACCTGGGCTTCCCCAACTTGTATGCTTGCCCCCAAACAAGTTAATATGCAGCTTCATTTTTAAGAGGTACAACTGCCAGCTGCTACCTAGAAGTAACAGTATATTTACATAGTGGTACAAATTTCAAGTAATTTCCAGATTCTACTCCCAGTGCTAATAAAAGTTATTCTTTATTTAAATGTAAATGGTATCACTCTGCTATCTTTGCCACTTTCTGAAAACTTCGTGAAGAAACTTTGAGATTAAACATCCAGTCACGTGTATTAAGTGCAGTAATCTTAAGTATACAGCTTGATGAATTTTTAGGTATGTATATACCCATGTATCTACCAGCCAGGTGAACATAAAATATTCTATCATCTCAGAAGGTCCCCATTCTCAGACAGTATTTTTTTTATGCCACAAGCTAACCATCATTCTGATGTCTGTCATCATCAGTTAGTTGTGTCAGTTCCTGGAATGCTACATTGGGTGCCTTTTTGATTTTGGCTTTTGTCATGGAACATTATGCCTGTGAGATTTATGCATGTTGTTACATGTATCAGTAGTGTTTCTTTTCTTTTGTGTATACTATTCCATTGTGTAAATAAATTATATTTTGTTTATATATTTTCTTCTTAATGGACAGTTGCATTGTTTCCAGCTTGGATCTGTTGTGTTAAAGATGCCTTTGAACATTCTTGTATGTCTTTTTGTGAACATGCACATTTATTTCTCCTGGTGTATGTATACCTTGGAATGGTATTGTTGGGTCATAGGGCAGATGAATGTGGGTGGATTTGGGCTTTTTTGACTTTGCAGCTTCATTAATCTGTTCTGCTTATGTATTACTTAGGGTACCTGATGATGAATGGCAAGGGACTTTAAAGGATTGGTATAATGTATATCTGAAATCAGCCTGCCACTGGCTCGGGGGCATTAAGAGGATAACGAAATCTGTTTTTGAATCTGTAAAATGGGTATTATAATGATGACTTTTCTTGGTTGTTATGGAGTAAATGAGATTGAATTAAGGTAATGCATAGGAGGGGCGCGTGGGTGGCTCAGTTGGTTGAGTGTCTGACTCTTGATTTCAGCTCAGGTCATGATCTCAGGGTCATGAGATCAAGCCCCACATTGAGCCCCACATCTGGCTCCACGCTGGGCTGGAGCCTGCTTATGATTCTCTCTCCCTTTCCCTCCCCCCTCCCTGCATGCTTGCCTTGTGCATGCTTGTTCTCAAAAAAAAAAAAAAAAAAAAAAAAAAAAAAATTTAAAAGATAATGCATAGGAGACATTAAACATTCCTACGTTTTTTGTTTGTTTTGTTTACTTTTTAGAGAAATCTGATCACCTAATGATAGGCACTTAAGAGGAAAGCATTTGACTTTGAACACATATATAATTTTGAACTTTCCTAGCTTTGCCTAGGACAATCATCTTTGTGTATTCATGACAACAGGAAAAATGAGCCAAGAGGTTAATGTATAATTTTGTCAGTCTCAAAAGGCACCTCTCTGCTATATGGTTTGTCATGCTGTCTTCTTCTCTTTGTCATTATTAAGGGATACACCTCTGCAGACTCTTATCTAATTGTCTCTATATCCATTGGTTCTTTTGAAGTGCTAGCTTTTTATCTAAAAGCTTCCTTTTCTTCAGTTGTTTCTTCATACCTTTAAGCATTGAGACCCTGTGTGTCCAGGCATTTACTAATTGCTGATATTGTAACATTATGGACTTGATGAACTAGAAACTGCATTATAATTGCAAACTATATTCTGAAAAAATTTGTATGTCATTGCAATTTCAATTTATAGCACAATATAATTTTTGGAGCACATTTAAAAAGTATAAAAAGATTTCAGAAATAGATTCCAAGTGGTTTATTGCTCTCCATATATACCTTAACTAGGACTTCTTGAAATCACTGTTTTCATCATGTCTCCATATGGTTTTCTAGGCCACCTACCACTACCGTTTTGGCCATCAAGTGTTAAAATCGGCATGCTGAAGAATTATTTTGCCTGACTCTAATTATAATTCAACTTCTCCTACTAGTTAATCTTCCCCAAACCCAAACAAATTTCTTTCTTTGTGAGGGGTGAAGGTTTTGAGGGAGGAAAGCGCGGTTACCATTTACACGTGAATTCCTATATAAAGCAAATCCCTAGACTTGAGTGGTTAATAACTAATGCTGCCCATGGTTATCATTTGACCAGTTTCGGTCTTGTGGATTATTTTTGGTGAATTTCACGGTGAGTAAGCTGTACCATCATCCCATCTGGTATATTGGGGTACTTTACCTCCTCGATTAGCTGAGGAAGTTTCAACTAAGAGCGGAAAGCTAAACAGAGAAATACTTACTATGCTAAGGATAGGAGATGTACAGAGACCTAGATATTTAAAATAAACACATAGTCCTACTTAAACTGTTCTGTAGCACTCACCAATCTCTTCCATCCTTTTCTCTAAGTTATCAGCTTTGAGAACCTGAAAGTTCTAGTTTTCATTAAATTTCTTTATCCGCGGTTCAAAGCGACCATCTATCTGGTATTTATTGGTCATTTGACCTGATTCCCAATACCCAGTTTTCCTTGAAAGCTGTTAAAATTAGCTTCATCTCCTTGCCAGAAGCAAGTTCTTCCTCTCATCCGTTCAAGCCCTTGTGTCTTTAAATTATCCTGTTTGTTTTTCTTTGAAGGCTCATCTTTTGTATAGCAGGAATGATTGGTATAGCATTCTCCAAAGCTTTGCACCTAGACACATTGTTGTTCAAAACTACTGGTTGATTTTGAGCATCCTCAAGAATTGTGTCCCAGAAATTAATTGATTTAAGATTAAATTGTTGGTCTTTGGTATTGATCTCAGAAATATCTAGGACTCTGATTTGTAATTATTCTTGTAATATGATGGAAAGAGGTTTGGTGTGACGAGATCTATTCTTCCTTGATCTTCTCCTTGCTTTGCAGTCACAGGTGAAAACTAACCTCAAAGAGTTGGTTTCCTTATCTGTAAAAGGAACATTTGGAGTTGACTGGGAAGAGCATGGAAATGTCCTCAGGGGTCAGATTGGTAGCCAGTAGTTTTCTAGGGCTGCAGTGACAACATACCACAGATTAAGCAGGTTAAACCACAGAAATTTATTTTCTCAAAGTTGTTGAATTTGGGTTCTTCTGGGCCCTCTGTCCTTGGCTTCCAGGTGGCTGCCTGCTCAATTACTTTTCATACGATCATCCCTCTGTACATATGCAACCCTGGTTCGTCTCTGTTCTGATCTCCTCTTCTTATAAGGACACCAGTCACATCATTAAGTGCCTATCCTACTGACTTCATTTTAACCTAATCACCTCTTAAAAGGTTTCCTATCACCAAATGCAGTCACATTTTGCAGTTTAGCATATGAATTTGGGGGAGACACAATTTAGCTCATAACAGTAACCTCAATTTACCTGGCAGCTTAAGTCCAGCAGAGAGAAGACTTTGCCCTAGACTTTATGTTCACAACTATGACTGAGTCCCAGGTTAGGCTTGACACATCATGCTGTCTCTCATCTGTAGAAGGCTGGACGTTCTTAAGTAAATTCTGAGTTGAGCTCATGGCTGTTTCAGGTTTGTAAAATCCTCTTTATTTTTAAGGAGTAATTGAGAAAGAAATGGTGTATGCAATGGCGTCCTATCCTTTGTTGGGATCAAGCAGTCAAACTGGTTAAAATTGTGGGTGGCTTTATAGAAGGTACATAATTTTTTATCAGAGTAGTCACCCTCATCAGGCTCTGTTTAAGGAAGGGATTTAAAGGAAGAGTCAAACTTTGAAGATGTTCGCTGTAGCATGATCTCTCAGAAAAAGTAGAAGTAGTCTAAATAGCCAAAAATAAGGGCTAGGTTAAGTAAATTCTGGAATAGCAATGATCCATTAAGATTTTCTTAAATCGAATTATTTTTTTGTAGTGTAGTGTAGAAACCTTAAGGGTACAGTTCGGTGAACTTTTACATTTGTATATAGCTGTGTGTTGCAATTCCGTATCTATGAAAATGATAGATTATGTATCTACTGGGAAGATTATTAGGTACAATGTTAAGTGATCAAAAAGGCAGAGATCATTCTAGTTGTACTACAATTATAATTGTACAAAAATATTAGCATAGGGTAGGACTGAAAGGGAACTATTTTTAGAGCACAGTTAAATAGTTGTGTTTGGATTAAAAGTGGAGTGATTTTTTTTTTCCATTTTAATTTCCTTTAAGCTTTTCTTTTTACCAGATTTGTCTATATAACTGACTCTCCTATTTCAAAGATGAATTTGATGAGGAAATGTCACATTAAGGCTTTCCTATATTGGGCCTCTCTCATGCTGTGGGTAACTATCATATATTTTTTGAGTTCCTCTAAAACAGTGGTTCTTAACCTTTTTGATTTGAGGACTCTTGTATATTAAACTTATTGAGGACCCAAAGAGCTTTTGTTCATATGGATTGATTATATCTGTTGATAACATACTGTTTGGGAAATGAAAAATGAGACACTTATAGAAGTGTTTAATTCATTAAAAATAACAGTAATAAGCCTGTTATGTTAACATAAGTTTTTATGAAACCTGTTTTCCCCCCAGAATTGACATTACTTTTATTTTGCCAGTCTGCTTGATATATGGCTTAATAGAAGACAGCTGGAATCTTATCTGCTTCTGCATTTTCCATTTTGATGTGTTATTTTGGTTGAAATGTTTGAAGAAATTTTAGCTTCACACACATAAGTAGTCAGAAAGGGAGAAAGAGAGAGGAGCTGGGAGTCTTTGGTTTACATTTGAGAACTGTGCTAAAACAGTAGTAGATATTTCCCAAGTGACATTGTCAGTCACACTGAATATACTACCCGAACCTTGTAGAAAGCTGCTGATTTGAAGTGTGTGTGGCTATAGTTTATGGGTGGTACTGTTGATAAAGAAAAGGTACCATCTATAAATCAGTATCTTCTGACAGTTCACTTATGTTGTTCACTTAGAGTTGAAACTTAGATCAAAGTAGTCACCCGAAAGAGCGAATATGCTCTCTAATTACACCTAGGGAAGATAAATCCCTGAAATTGTTGGCCAACCACTGGTGTCAGGGAACAGAAATACTCTGTCTGGAATTGTGCATCCTGTGAGTCCCTTGTTTAATATCTAACACGAGCTGTTTTTCTGAACATTTGGGACTCTGCCACCATTAAGTTTTATAAATACAGCACTGGTTCCCAAACATGTTCAGGTGGCAGAACTACAATTCATGGTCTATGGAAGTATCTAATGCTGTCATTTTAATTCAGGACAATTCTCCAGGTAGAAAATATATTATACATAAGTTATATAAAATCAAGCATACATGTGTACCAAAATATGCATTCTATTAATAGTAATTAATGTAATACACTAGTGATAATGACTTGATATTGGTCATTGATTTATTGCCATTTGGCATTTGATAGCAGATGCTCTTTTTTATTAAAGAAAATGTTAGGGACAAAAATCCCAAACTGAGGCTGTTCTATTTACCAGCCTAATTTTTGGTAACATTATTTTAAGTGATGGCGACACTTTTTCTGCATTCTGTTTCAAAAGCACTGGTATTCTAGAAAAGCTACTAAAATATTGTCAGGGCCTACTAAATCTAATTTCAAATACTGATATAACTATGGGGTAGAACTTAATTCCAATCTGAATATTATGGCTTTTGCAACAGTAATCCATTGCAAGGTTTACCTGTCGGTATTAAAGTGTTTAATTTCTTTTGCTAGAGGAACACTCTCCCAGCCTTTGCCCATTCCTACGTAATGGGTACTTTCACATTTCTTTTGGTTAGCTCCATTGAGTAGGTGCAGTGTGTGCATGTGTGAGGTTCTTGAATAGGGCGATTTGGCTTTTCATGGTCCTTAACTCTGGAAGGAACTCCACATCCTCATTAGGTTTCTGATGTTGCTGTATTGTAGTTGCCTCGGAAGGCTTCCTCTGCCCTGGGCGCCACCTTCAGTTTGTTTGGTGTAGAGTCAAATAACAAAACCAAGCCTACATGCACGTAGCAGCTGAGATTTTTATCAGAATGTCTTTTTATGTTTGTATATTTGAGCTAATTTTCAGAAATCCTGTCTTTTCCTTTTTTGCATTTTTTTTTTAAGATTTTATTTATTTATTTGACAGAGATAGAGACAGCCAGCGAGAGAGGGAACACAAGCAGGGGGAGTGGGAGAGGAAGAAGCAGGCTCATAGCGGAAGAGCCTGATATGGGGCTCGATCCCAGATCGCTGGGATCACGCCCTGAGCCAAAGGCAGACGCTTAACCGCTGTGCCACCCAGGCGCCCCGTCCTTTTTTGCATTTTTATGTCAAAGTGAAAGATTTGAGATCAGAAAAAGAATAATTTGTAAGTTGGTACAAAATGATGTTTCTAGGACTGGCTTGTAGGATCAGATGTGAGTTTTTCAAATTGGAACCTTTTCTAATGGGCCCCTGGGAAATGTCTTAGCTAAATTGCAACAGTGACTGGCGAAGTCGATCGAGGTAAATTGCTCCCATCGCTGAGGGTTCAGAAACCAGGCAGTCGAAGCTAAAATTCCTGGGGAAATCGGGCAGAACTATTGCAGATGGTTTCCCCCTTGAATAGAGAAGGGGGCTGGTGTCACTGTTGATGAATGAGAGGAGATGAAAGCCTGATTTTGCAATGAATTGGTAACATGGTCTTTGGGAAACTAAAGAGAAATTTATGAAAAGACCATCAGAATCATTTAGGTGATTCTTTTCAATACTGGCTACAAATGGTATCTGAGAACACATCGAGAGAACACGTCGAGTAGTTTGTATTACAGAAAAGTAGCACCAGGAAACTTACTGTTGTGTATACCTTCAGTGAGCTCAGAGGATTAGGGATTCCCCAGCTGATTCCTACTACCTGTTAAGTCAACTGCTGAGCACTTAGATTTGTGTTTAGAAAGAAGAACCTGGCCGGGTTTTTAAAATTTTTTAATTTAATTTTTTAAGATTTTATTTATTTATTTGAGAGAGAGAGCGAGCAAGTGCACAAGTGGGGGGAAGGGCATTGGGAGAGGGAGAAGCAGACTCTCCACTCAGCTGGTAGCTCCATGCAGGGCTCGATGCCAGGACCCTGAGATCATGACCTGAGCTGAAGGCAGACACCCGACCAACTGAGCTACCCAGGTGCCCCATCCTGGCTGTTTTTGACCATTCATGGTAATTATGTTAAAACAGAGGTCAAGAAAGTACTTGTGATTGGTATTCTGATGACCTGGCTTATGTCTTTCCCAGACACCTGTACATTTGAGAAAGTCTTTTAATCTGCCAGCAAAATGGAAATAATAGTAAATCACTAAATTTCGTGACATTGGGTCTTCTGTAATTGATAAAACTCCAGATGTATTAACAACATCTGTCCATTGTGCTGAATCTCTAGTGTGTACAGAGAGCACTAAATTAAGGACCACGCTAGTACTTAAATTAACCATTTTGAGACTGAGTCTTTCTGAGATATGGCTCACTGAGTTGGTGGGGTACATCGTGAATGTCTGGGAACACAATTTTTTGTGTGTTTTGTTAGTGGAATTTCTTATGTGTTAGTTTGGTGTCTCTTGGAAATATTTACCTTATAGATGTTTCAGAAGCTCAAATCTTTTGTTTATCTAGGAGGATAAAGGATTTGATGGCTCCCTGACTTGGTGAGAATTGTGTAACTATCACTTGTAAGGGCTGAACTTCATATGCTTGAGGTTTGCAGCTCTCCCAGACTGTAAGATCATTTTTTTAAACCTGTTTTTCTTTCCTTCTTGTTTTAAGCATTTGGGTGTTTATTCAGTATTGACATTTTAATATTACTTGGGTGAACTTGCCATCATGTGATTAGAAAACCATAATTCATGTTTAATGCCAAAGGTGGAAATTGTCATAGAATTGCTCTGATATCAGTTCTTTACCTTCAAGAGTTAAGGCTTTGGATTACTGATGGGTTGATTTTGGTTTGTGTAAATTCTCCTTATGCAAATCACTCTTTATTAATTGGTCACTTTCTTACTGCCTCCCAGAATTATTCTTGCCAAGAATTCGGTGCAAGTAAATATTTTCCTGTTTTCCTCACCACTCTGTCCATTTCTAATTCAGTCTGAGTTCCTCCAGGCTCTAGTGCCCATGTTGTATGGTTTGTAAAGTGCTGTGTACTTTTATAGCCTCTATAAATAACAAAATATAGCTCATGGCAATAACACTGTGGCACCGTACACGTTTAGAGAGTATGTTAGAAAGAGAGAGAGAGACATATATCTTGGGTACAAAATGACTGGCATGCAAATCTATTTATCTTACATACACCAATACTACTTCGGATTTTTGTTCATTTGTTAGTAAATGACTCTTGATCTTTGGGACATTTTATAGAGAGAAACTAGGTGTGATGCTGTTCTCTTCTTTCTCACTACTCCTTTCCCCTTTTAACACAGCAGAGATGAAGACGCTGGTTGCCAGCGTGGTGAGATTTCCAACCAGATGCTTGTGTGCTAGGGGCCCAGCTTCCTATGCTGGTCTTCTGGTTCTGTTCAGTGGATCACTACAGATGTCCTCACATATTTGGGAGATGTGAAGCTAGAAGCGATTTCTATTAACCCTGTCAATAGAGTTTGATAAAATGCAAATGTCTTTAAAATGGGTAGACTTCCAATTAAAAGGCTCCAGCAGGGAGTCTGTTTTGATAATGAAAGTGATTAAGAAGGCTCTATTTTTTTCCCCATTGGTATGAATGTTCAGCTAAAATAGCTTGGTTTTCTCTCTGTAATTGAACTTTGCTAATGAGGATCTAATAACTGAGGTTCTAATGATTTTAGCAAATCTATTAGCTATCTTTGGTGATCAATGCTGGAGATGGAGACAAAGTTTGGGGATGGTAGTGTTATAAAGGTAGTGGCATTTCTCCCTCGTTGTAAGAAATCAACAGGAGTTAATGTTTATTTTCTTTAATTCTGTAATCTGAGTGTATCCTAGGTCAGAGTGAAATACATATATAGTTTATCATTGTTTATGTTTGGAATTGCCTTCCCAAAACCTGAAATTTATAGACCTAGAAGAATTGGTTTTGATGTGTAAATTAGGGGAAGGACAGAATAGCACAGCTATGGAATTAATTGCAGACGAGGCTCTGTCTGAGATCTAATTTCTACAGTGTTTTTTAGTTGGTGGACCCTTTGTTCCATACGTAGCCCCAAGGAGAAACATGGAAGAGGATATTCTGGTAAAACTGTCGAAGAAGTGAATATACTATAGCATAATCTGGGACATGTATTGAGCTAGACTAATTGTCAAAGATGGGTTGCCCTGTTTCTCTCTCAGTGCCTTCTTAACAGCCTGTTACCCTCCCATCTTTCCTTAATAGGTTAACGTTTGTGTTCTCTCTGATTTTATTAAAAGTCTATCCTTTCACTGTCTGTTTTCCTACCTTGTTCATTTCTCATTTCCAAAGGACCTAGGTGTTTGTTTTGTATTACTTTCTCTTATAACAAACTTGTGAGGCAGAGCATGCCTCTCTAGTAGGACAGGATTACAAAGGCGTTAGAGAGGAAATAACTGTCCTGGGTATTCTCTGTGACTCAGAATGTGTCTCCTAATTTGCTTTGTTATTTAGATTCATAATCTTTTTTTCTTTTTTCTTGGTTGCTTACTTGCTTTTTTTTTTTTTTTTTTTTTTGATGAAGTACCTGGATTTGGGGGACCTTGAAGTGCAGTCACAATTACTTAACTATACAGACAAGGCCATAATTGAAAGATACATGACTGGAATCTGTGGGGACTATTACAGAACAAAGAGGTTTTCTCTAATCTTGATATTTGAAGAGTAGTTTTTAATGAAATGATAAAATTGACTAAAGATTTGCAGGTGATTAGTCTTGACTTTGTGTTAGCATTCCTGTGGTTGGTTGGAAGAGCCATTTTTCTCTGGTTTCAAACTTGAATAGATGATGTTCATATTCTCTGTAGCCAATTAAATGTAAGGGAGTTGTGGTTTTTAAATTTAAATATCAGAGTGACAAATCACAGTGGAGTTGTATCCTACTGGGAACTGGAGTCTAAGGTCAGAGCATGAGATAAAAATTGTGTATAGTAAAAATCACTGATGAAAAATTCCTTTATTGTCATTTTGCACAAACAGAATGGCTTTAAGATGGTCAGATACGTTGTCTGGGACCAGGAACAGCTTAAAATCAAGTTTTTTCTCTGAGTGGAGTTGGAGGAAACAGGGATGGATATAGACAGCCAATACATAAACGTATAAAATATATGGCAAATCCTTTGTCTTCATTGTACTTCTGGAATTCATAAGGAATTGCCCCTGGAGAAGTAAATCCCATAAGATTCATGTTAGATATTAGGAGAGTGAAATGGGGACAGATAAGATCTTGATACTACTGGTGGAATTGTGTCAGCTGTAGACCCACAGCTGTAACCCACAGTTAAAGTGGTCAAGAGAGAGGCCTTGGGCTTGTTTCAAGAGGCCCAGAAGCATTAGGTGGAGTGTTTTTAAGAAGCGCCAGTGCTAAACAACTAAACTTTGCTTTCTCTGGATGGTGACTGATCTTCTAGAAGCCTGGGCTCTCTGGCCACAGGTCAGGCGGGTGTATGCTATTTGCTCAGGGTAGGATAGAAACGTGTTTGCCCAGCTCTGTTGGATTCTTTGTGCCATTACTGGGTGACTTTCTACCTAGGGTATTGCATTATTGCTGAATTCTGAGGGCTGTTTTGGTTTCTCTCTAGCAACCTGTCCAATTCTGGTTACTTATTTTTCTCACAGCCCCTGCCTGGTATCTCATTTGTTAGGTGGGTTCTGACCGGCTTCTATTCCTTGTTCAGGTCTATTCCATGTATCTTAGTCTTGAGTGGGGTTATTCAAAATGTCCTTTCTTTTTCTGGTATAATGTTGGCAGACTTTCTATATATGTATGTGTATATACTTAATATGAAATTCCATATATATGTATCTCGTATCTTTTCTGTTCCCTTTGCGGTACAGAGGCGTTTGTATTAACTGCAACAGTGCCCTTTTGTAGCCCACTACTGGAATGTGTGTTGCTTAATCCTCTCTTGCTTTTTAAACTCTCAGCCTGTAATGAATTAAATAGTTTTTGACTCTTCCTGATAAGGATATTTATGGGTCAGACTGGCAGAATTCCACAGAAGCACATTAGTGTCGTCTTTGAGTGGAAGCACTTACACAGAGGCATCCTTCTGAATGGAGGGAATCGGAAATGCTTTGGGACTTCTTGCTGCCTCTGGCCCACCTAGCCTTCCAGCTTTGTTCCACTCACCTTCACCAGAGTACAGGATGCCAGGCAGTGAATACCAGGTCTTAAACCTGCAGACTGCTGTTCATTCATGCTTCATTGCCCAGATATTTCTTTAGGTGCTTTAAAGAGCTTAAGTATTTTTCAGTGCCATATTCGTTTTTGAGGGGGTACAAAGATGTTCCTACACGTAGATGGGGGTGGTAGGTGGGTGAGTCAAGATAAAATACAAATAAAGACAATGCAAGGCAGAATAAAAGTGTTTTAGGAAAAGCACAAAAGCAACAAACCAATGAAATTCAGAGCAAGAAAGAGGTTTGAGGGTTGGGAGGTGCATAGCTTCATAGTGCTATAACTGGTACTAATGACAAATAGCACGACTGTTTTGTATTTTCCCCTCGGTCCCAGATAACTGGTCAGAGGTTTTCTGCACTATCTAATTCTACACAAAGCCAAAGTCCTATGAGGTGAAGGTTTTTACCTTTATTTTGCATGTGAGGAAACTGAGGCTTGGGAAGAAAGGTCAGGTTAACTTGTGCAAGGTCAAACCACTAGAAAGTGAAACCCTTGGGAATAGAATCCAGGCCTGTGTCAAAGGTCATACTTGGAACTACTACATCGTACTGTTTAAATTTTCTTGATTTTTCAATTCGGTGCTTTATCTAGGTCACCAGCTCTTTCAATTAAAAAAAGTGTGGTGAAATGAATGTGTTGAGTAATTTGTGTTGTGCTAAATGCTTATTGCTATTTCATGTTATACACTTAATTGCTTCTATATGCTTATTGCTTAATTACATAAAATGCAGTAGTCCCTTTATCATCTTTCTGCAAAACTGCTCCGTATTTATTATGACTTAAGCCAGTAAAAAAAGAAAAAAAAAAAAACAAAAACAAGAGCGTGTGCTAATTTTAAATTTTGGTGGCCAGACTTCTTGTGATGTTTTCTTTTCGAATGTACTGATGTTTCATTGGTTGAGGCGTGTGTCTGGTCAGAATGCAGCTCTTCAGGGATAGAAGCATGAAACAGCTGTCACTGTGTAGCATCTTTTCCAGGCACCAGGTTGACATCTGGATTCACTATTTTGGTGCAAGAGAAATGGTTCTTGGTAATCGTGTTGTCACAGGATCATACATCAAACAGAGCTGGGGGCTGTGTGTCTCTGCCAATTGCCTTCTGATCATTAGTCACTCTGAGTTAATGCAAAGAAAATGATCAGCTTGGGGCCACAGGCTAATTCTCGGCATATACATACTATTGGTTTCCCAAAGGACCAAATTTAAGTTTATTTTCCCTAGACTGGTGTAAGTGATTTGGATGATGTTTGGCCAAGCTGTAAGCTAGCTAGGTATCTTCTGTCTTCTTGTGTTTCCATCTGGTTGGCACATATAGTTGTAACTATTTGGGGTCCACTTGCTGGGAGAGTGATTATACTTGATATAAATGATACATAATGAACATAAGGGGAGGGAATAGCGATAAAGTAAACTTGCCAATAAGATTTTTTTTTTTTTAAGATTTTATTTATTTATTTGACAGAGATAGAGACAGCCAGCGAGAGAGGGAACACAAGCAGGGGGAGTGGGAGAGGAAGAGCAGGCTCCCAGCAGAGGAGCCTGATGTGGGGCTCGATCCCATAACGCCGGGATCACGCCCTGAGCCGAAGGCAGACCCTTAACCGCTGTGCCACCCAGGCGCCCCTACCAATAAGATTTTTTAACTGTGGTAGATGAAAAGTAAAGCTTGCATTTACGAAATAATTCTGCCTTCTTGACCTTATTGCAAAGATACCTCATTTCTTTAATCCTTAAAAGATATATCCCTCCCCATCCTTCCACATTTTAACATATCAGATTTTAGAAGAAACTTATTGTGGTAACTGACAGCTTTTAATGGCTTATAAAATAGTAGTTTGTCTTACAATAAGTGGAATTTTAGATTTGATTAAATATGATAGTTGCATTTATCATTACTTGGGTCTAACCTCCACTGTGATCTCTATTTCTGTTGACTTGGTAAATTGCTTAGTGGATTTGGAACACCCGAGTTCTTTTGGTCCTGGCCTGCCTCTTTACTTAAAAAGATGTGTTAGTCACTTTTGTCATTGGTGTTTTCCTGCCCACTGGATAAGTTTTGTAATACTTAAGAGTTTTTGTGGCATTGGAGAATTGTAGGTAATGGAAAAGATGCTATGTAATATAAACGCACCAGAAGCATAGTCTTCATAAATATGATCAGTGCGGATGGACATTAAAGGAGGCGAGTGGAGCATATATTTCAGCGATAATTTATTTGGATTTAATGCTGTTTACCACGATAAAGGAAGAACAGTAGCTGTGTCCTTGAATCTCAGAGAAACAAAGACCTGGAGGAGATTAGGCGAAGATGTCTTTTCTCACAAGTCAAAATTAGATTTAAGTTCTTCTAATGAATGGTCCTTTTCCACGTGAACAGAGGTTTAGTATTTCCTTACCTACTCTGTAAGAATATTTTCCTGTGCTTGCAGTACTTTTACTGTAGATGGTGGAATTTGTGCCCTTAGTTCTAAAGCGATGTCTTTGTTTGTTATATCTATAAAACTTAAAAAAAAAAACCCAACCAAAACAACAACAACAACCATGATGTCATATTTTTGACCCCTAACCCGCTTATGGATGGTAATTTTTAGGATTAGAAGAAATGGACTGTGTTAGATCTGGTATCTGTTTATACCAGATCTAGATCCACTCCTAAAACATTAACCACATTTTATGCATTATTATGAATCATCATCAAAAAAAAAAAATAGTCACCCAGTTTCTCATCTGTGCCACCATGATGCTGACAAATGTAAGAGGGTATGGTAGAGGTCCATTTTGCGACTGTTGTTTACAGGCTGCCTTAAAAAAATGAAATGTATTGTTTCCATTGTTTTAGTTACCAAGTAATTTACTAGACAGACATCTCCAGGCACTGTCTGGCAAGCAAATCCCATGAACTAGAGACCTTTATTTGATACATTTGCATTTTTAGCAGAATGAACCCTCTCTCATCTGTGCATCTGAGAGGTTACTTGAGTATCTGGTGAGTCTTATATCTTAGTCTTCAATTTATTCCTTAGTGATATAGTGGGTTTAATCACTTAATTTCAGTTAATAAGTATTTCACTATTTAATACATTTTTTATATTTGAAAATCTAGAGGATAGAAATCAGTTTTTTTAGTGTGTTCTGTATTATGCTAAGCTTATTTGATTGGTACACATTAGACATTGCATGGAATAGAAGAATGTTTGAGCCGTGGTGAAATCCTTTTCTCTTAGCCCTGTAAGAATGTAAGAGTACATTCCAACAATAGTGTTAGGCATATGTGTAAATGAGTATATATGTGAACATGTTAAAGATCATGAAACAGCTTTATAATAGTGATGGCTCAGAAGGACAAGACTAATAACTCCTTTTTTTATTATATTATGTTAGTCACCATACAGTACATCCCTGGTTTTTGATGTAAAGTTCGATGATTCATTAGTTGCGTATAACACCCAGTGCACCATGCAATACGTGCCCTCCTTACTACCCATCACCAGCCTATCCCATTCCCGCCCCCCCCCCCCGAAGCCCTCAGTTTGTTGCATGAGAGACTATGGACTCTGAGAAACAACAAGACTAATAACTCCTGTAGACACAAATTTACTTCTGACTTAGATGAAACTGTTTCTCCCCCCTTTCTGGTTGTGAAAGTACATGTGGTCCCTGACTTATGATGGCTGGACTTAAAAACATTCTGCTTTATGATGATGCAAAAGTGATATTCATCCAGTAGAAACTGTACTTTGAATTTTGATCTTTTCCCAGGCTAGTGATAAGCTCTAAGATAATCTCTGGTGATGCTGGGTGGCGAGCTGCACCTGCTTCTCAGCCAGCCATTCGATCACGAGAGTAAATGACTGATATGCTTACACCATTCTAGACTCCTACAAATATTCTGGTTTTTACTTTCAGCACAGTATTCAATAAATTTACGTGAGCGTTCCGTGCATATTTAAGGTAGGCTAGGCTCACCTGTGATATTTGGTAGGTTAGGTATGTTAAATGCATTTTTGTCTTATGATAGTTTCAGTTTATCAGGATGTAACCCTGTTATAAATTGACGAAGATTCGTAGATTCCTAGCCCCTAAAATTTAAGCAATATATTTGAGAATGAAAATTGTTATTGGTCAGAGGATGGATGGAATAAGGGTCAGGGATGTTGGTTGCACATAATTTTGAAATTAGAAAAAAACAAAAAGGAAGCAGATTTTTGCATTTTGTTAGCCATATTGCAGTTCTTTTGATTCAAAATGAGATGGCCACAGGTGTGTACTGAGCAAGATATTTCTTGGTACGTTAACTAAAATTTCGTTCTCCTTCATTACTGCTTCCTTAAAGAGAACTTTACTGTGTTAGATATTTGCCCCCTTCATTGTGTGTTGAATAGTCTTCTACCGATGATGAAGTTCTAATACTGAGTATCTGTGGATAGGATATTATTTGGAAATAGGGTCTTTGCAGTTGTAATTAAGTCAAGATGAGGTCATAGCAGATCAGTCTGGGCCCTAAACCCAATGACTGGTGTTCTCATAAGAAGGTTGGCCTCACACAGATGGAAGAAGGCCATGTGACTGATGACAGCGGCAGAGATGGGAGTGATATGGCTGGAAGCCAAGCACTGCTGGCAACCACAGAAGCTGGAGGACTGAAGGAAGGATTCTTCCCTAGAGCCCTCTGAGGGAGTTTGGCCCTGCTGCATCTACTTTGATTTCAGAATCTGGGCTCTCAACCTTGAGAGAATTAAATTCATGTTTTAAGCCACCAGATTGTGGTAATTTCTTACGGTAGTAGCCCTAGAACGCTGATACCTGGGGGTGCTCCCTGCCCCCGTTTTTTTGTTTTTGTTTTTTGTTTTTTTTTACATCTTACATTGTGTAAGTAAGAATGACTTTTTCTCTTTCTTTCTTCTTTCAAAACAAAATCACACACATGGTTTTTTAAGTGAACATCAGGTATGGCAGGGCATGCTCATTCGGAATTTCAAAATGTTGCTTGGAAATGCTTCAGTTGGTCTTTAAAAGAATTGGCATTTGTGGAAATTGTTGAGTGGGGGGTAATTTCTAAACATTGTTGTCCCTCCTGTGGACAAGGTGTTCCTTCCTGCTTCACCTTTGGGAGCACCCTGGCTGTCCCAGTAAAATTAGGAAACCTTTTTCTAGCTTCTCTGTTTGTAGTTCTTCCAAAGTGTCTGTCTCGTTTCCAAGCATCTTGTTATTCTAAGTGTTGGCACTGGTGACATTTAGTTGAGAGTGATGAGTGTAGAACAGAGGTTGGCATCTTAGGAGTTGTGTGGTATCTGTTTCTCTCCTGTGACCTTTTCTTATGATCATGGGCAGACTGTCTCCCGGCTCTTCTTTCTGGAGAATAAAAATGGCCATTTAGATTAAATTAACTCTTGTTGTAATTTTTTTTAAAAAGGTGATTAAGTAAAAATTCAAAAGACCTTAGCAAACTTTACGTAGATCCCTCTAAACTTCTGATGATTTTGACTTATATTTATGTTACTTTGTATTCTGATAGTTACGGTTGTTCATGCAGCCACTTTTTTTCTGTTTTTACAAACAGCTTTATTGGAACATAATGGATATGCAGGAAAACTGCACATATATAAAATAGCTTGGTAAATATTGAGAAACATGTGTATCCACCGAGTCACTGTAATTAAGATAGTGAACATACTCATTCTCGTCAAGTTTTCTTACGCCCCTTTGTAGCTCTTCCCGTACACCCTCCAGTCACCGACCAGATTCTGTTACCACAGTTTGCATTTAAAATGGAATCATACAGTATCTCCTCTATTTTTTAATGTGCCTTCTTTCACTCAGCATAATTACAGATTCATCTGTATTGTGCTGTGTATCAGTACTTCATTCCTTTTTATTGCTAAGTGGTATGCCATGGGTTGTTTGTTTGCCTGTTGGTGGCGATTTGGGTTGTTTCCGCTTGCTTCCAGTTTTTGGCTATTGACATGGAAAGCTTCTATAAACATTTGGATATATATTTCCTTTGGATATATGTTTTCTCACCTCATGGGTAAATAGCCTGGATGGGATGGTTGGATCATCATTCTTTCTAATGCTTTTCTATGGTTCTTTCCCGGGCCTCAGGTGGTTGGGATTTCCTGCACACCCCTGTGCTAATCAGTACTACTTTCAAGGCGGACCCTGTGCGGATCTCAGCAGTTCTTGGTCTGTGCTGCTCTCTTCTCCGCTTCATGTGTGCTGTGAACCCCAGCTCTCTTGGTCTCCCCAGACCCTTGTCTGTTCCCACCAAGAACTCTTTCTAGGTAATAAGCCTCCCAGGGCTCATTTGTGTCCTGTCTCTTAGGGATTGCCGGCCTTTGTTGCCTGTTATCTAGCGTATTAGAAACCATGTTTCAAAATGTTGTTGTAGGGCACCTGGGTGCCTCTGTTGGTTAAGCATCTTCCTTCAGCTCAGGTCGTGATCCCGGGGTCCTGGGATCGAGCCCCACATCAGACTCCTTGCTCAGTGGAGAGTCAGCTTCTCCTTCTCCCCTCAGACTCTACCCCCTGCTCATGCTCTCACTCTTTCTCACTCTCTCTCAAATGAATGAATGAATGAATGAATGAATGAATAAAAACTTAAAAAAATTTTGTTGTGTTTGTCTATTTTAAGCAGGAGGGAAGATTTGATCCTTGTTCTGTCTTGGTTGGAAATGGAAGTCCCACATTATTTTTTAATTAAGGCACTTTTAATTTTATGCACACACATATATTCCATTATGCTAATATCCTGTTTTCTAATTATTCCCTTGCTCCAGATTTCAATTTTTCTTAATAGTACTAAACATATACCTTTTTGTCCTATTTAGGATTATTTATTTTAGAACTATATTTTTAAAGTGGGTTAATAGGCCAAAAGATATACAAGCTAATTTTCAGACTGTACCCCATAAATACTTTTCTACATATAATTTGGTTTGGTTTTGTCACTATTTTTGTTAGATTTCTCAGATTAACAGGACCTTAGAATTGTTTTCCTTTGCATATAATATGGGTAGTAAAGATGTGCATTTTACATGTGTTTTACCACATTTATTTCCCTTCGTATATACCATTTATCTCCTTTGATTACTTTTGAAGGAGAGTAATTATCTTATTGATCGTATGTTTGTATCTTTCTAGTGTGGCTTTTGGATGGGTTTCACAATATGGTTATTTTTCTATATTGGGATATTTTATTTCAATACATTTCATTTTATAAAACTATTTTTTTTTTGTTTTAGAGCATTGATCATTTTACGTCCTAAATGTATTGTCTTCCCATAGCTGGGCTTAAATCTTTCTTAAATCTTTCTCCATCCTATCCCCCACTTACTTACTTGCTTTAAAGCTTAATTTTGTGATACAACTGGAAGTTTATTGCAGTACCTGTTGAAACAAGCAAAGTGCTTGTTAGAAACCAACTCTCTTGGTAGAGAAACGACTGGCATCCCATTCATTCCAACCCAGCTCAAACCATCCCTTTTAAACTGCTTGTTGAAACCCTGGTTTTTCATTCCACAGATTGCTTCTCTGAAAGAGTTGTGCGGATATTCTGGAAGCCTGCTGAACTTCAAGAACTCCCTAGTGATGAAACACTTATGTTGTTTTTAGTGCAGAAGTTTAATCATTTCTGAAAATGAAATTGGCTTTAATATGGACATTGGCCAGTGCATGAGGTGGCTGGAATCCCGAGTGTTGTGGATACATATATGTAGAGTATGTGTGCATATTTCCTCTGGTACCACCTCTGAGTACTTGACATATATTATAGATTTAATCCTAATAATAGGATGTGGTTGAAAGGATTTATGCTCACCAGTTAAAGGTGAGGGAACTGAGGCACAGATATTTTAGTAAACTTGCCCAAGATAATGCTGCTAAAAACGATTTAGCTAGTAAAGTTTGAAGGAAAAGAAAATTAATTCTTTGACATTATACTTCATTTTGAGTCTGTAACTGCAGTATGGAATCACAAAACAGGTCAGGGTCCAACACAGTCAAAAAAGTTCACGGTCACAAAGCACAGTTTGCATGACTAAGCAGGTAAGACTCAGTGTACCGACCATGGAGCAAGAGCAAGATGTTAATACGCTGTGAAGCCCGGACGGTGCCGTACAAAATGTGCCCGTTCTGCTTCCCTTTTTCTTTGAAACTAGAACTATTTTTTCGTAGGAAACTGAACATTGTTAGGATTATAATCTTCATAGAAATTTACCGGTCTCCATAATAGAAACTTACTGGCTATATAATGAACAGGTACTTCTAACTCTGCTTTCTAATGAGCACATGAATTTATATCGACCTTTTCATCTTGTGGCCAAACTAGCATACAATCTTCATTGCACTGGCTCTTGTCCTGTTGTTCTAGGGCAAGGCCCGGTGGAATCCGAGTGATTCATTTGTTTGGGTTGACCTTTAATGCACGGCATAGCATTTGAAATTGCTCTAGTAAAAGGATCTGCCAGTTTTCCTCATGATTTTTATGTGCCAGCTTTGATTATCTATTAAAACTAAAGTTTATATTTATCTTGTTTCACTTAAGATTCAGTGATTTGCTGTTGTTTTAAAAAGACGGAAAATATGTGGGGCAGTGATGCTTTAAATTAGAAGATGAATATGTTTGAAGTTTTGTGTCCTGGAGGCCAGACTGTGCAGTATGCAGTTTCCTGGGCACAACAGGAATATTTTAATAAAATACTCTTATTACCTAGGAAATAATTCTTCTCTTTCTACTCTTCAGACCTTCCCTGAAGATAGTGTAGCAAAGGCCTGCAAGTATAAGTATTAAGTAAAGTGTGTTAAAATTGTATTACCTGTGTAAGTGGGTATAGTGAAGAAATTAAGGAGAGAGACTGTGTGTGTGTATGTACAGTTCCAGTTACTGTGCTATTTAGACATCCAAGTGCAGGGGGTAGTGTGAAATAGTGGGTATTTCTTAAAACCAATGGTTCAAGGCATTTATGGTCAAGCCACAGGAATGAGGATGTCGGGGTAGTGTTCAATCTTCCAGGCTGGTGCTTATGCAAAACAAGGCTCCATATAACTCCCAACTTAAAACAGAAATTTCTGCTCAGGGACAGTTTAGTTTTAAGAATGTGATGACCTTTTATCCTCTGGGATCTGTGGATTTAGGGAAGGTACATTCCTCTTCCGTTCCCATCCACAGACTTGTGATACCTGTCCTCCATAGTCTTCATACCCCTCCTAATTTTTTAGCCACTAAGGCCCTTTTTATCCTTGTTCACAAATAGAGAATTTTATAACTAATAAGTGGTTACATCCAGGGACCCAGCTTGTTAAGGGGAAAGGCAAAGTTGTTGCAGATTTGTCTTATGATCAAGGCCTCACTGCATCTCCTCTCCACCTCCCCATAATGGGTGGAAACACATCCCTGTAAAGGGGAAATGAGGGGCGCCTGGGTGGCTCAGTCGGTTAAGCAGCCTGCTCTTGATTTCATTGCTCAGGTCAAGATCTCAGGGTCGTGGGATCAAGCCCCGCATCAGGCTCTGGGCATAGCAGGGAGTCTGCTTGAGATTCTCTCCCTCTCCCCCTGCTCCTCTCAGTGCTTGTGCACGTGCACCCTCTGTCTCTCTCTCTGAAATAAATCTTTAAAAAAAAACTAGAGGAAGTGAGACCTTCATAGGGCAGAAAGGATTGACTTTAGGAAAAAGCTCTATTTTTGTTAGACTAATATCTTAACATGATATGCAAAATATCATCTTGTGGTTGGCAGAAATAAACATTGAAAAACTCCCAGATAGAGTTGATAAAATTGTTCGACTTGAGGATTCAGTAGAGCAAGCCACTTTGGAATCAAGATTCTTGTAGCAATGACTTGGTTGTTCATTCCTCCTGCTTACCGGGGTAAATGCAAGAGCGACTTCGGTTGTCTCCATATTTGGGTAGAGTCAGGAACGGGCAGAAGTAAAAAGATAGCTACTGTAATGTATGAGATTGGATTTTATGTTCTTGATTTCAAAAACACATAATCACGGTATACTGTAGAGTGGAATGTATTTTAGGGTGTTGAAAGGGAAAGCTCAATGTATTTGTCAGCTTACAAAAGAAAATCGGTTGACTTTGAGATTTCTGTACTGTAGCATAGAAATTTTTGACTATAGCAGAGCACATAATGAACCCTTGTACATTTCATAAGGGAGAGGAGAAGGACCCTTTATTATGTGTCCCCCCTAAAGACCTTGCTAAAATCAGGCACCCTTGCAGTTGCCATTGCTCAGCCTTGCTCAACCTTGTGGCTCTGTTGGGCTTTCTCCGAAGTTTGCGCTTGATGTGAAGGTCTGCCCCCTACCTTTCAGGTAGAGTTTTTTGACCCTAGCTGGTCATGTTTGTCTACCCTCTTGCCAGTCCCATTCATGTGTGTCTTCAAATCCCTTGCCTTGTCATTGTTAACATTAATTTCTGAATTGAGTGCCGTCTGTAGAAAGAGGACAGTTTGTAGTCCAACTGACCTGGGTTTCAAATCTATTTCTGTGACTGATCAGTGACTAACCTCGGAGGAGTTATTTAATATATTTGAGCTCTGCTTTCCTCCTTTGTAAAGTCATATTGTTGAAATCTTAGTCTTTGAAATATTAAGTGGGTCATACATAGTGCCCGTGCATATTAGGCATTCAGATATTATGTAGTTATCTAATAATTATTTTTGTCAATCAAGCTTATTTAGTAGCTCTGACTCACTTTGGATCCCTAAATAAGAAAGTGCCTGAAAGCAGCTTCTGGCTCTTCATTTATTGCACATCCACCTCACCTAACTGAGAGCTGCTGGCTGCTTCCCTTAGGTCTGATGGTTTTTTCCCTGTTGAAAGACTTATACTAATAATCTTGGCTTGTATTTTGAATGGCCTATTCTCAAGTGTCATTTTAAGTTGATTTGTTATGCTAATGCCTTAACAAATAATGTGCTTCCTAATTAGTCCATATGTAATAAGGCAAGGTACCAACCTGCATACTTGCATACCACATTTTCTGTGCAAAAACCCTTAGCGCAGCTTTGCACCATGGGGGGGATTATTGCTGCACATAAAGAAATCTGCTCTTCCTTGCACATGAATGGTAGTGACATATTACGCTAGAGTAAATCATGAAAGCTAGGGATACATGGTTGTTGGAGTCATTTAAAATTGGTTTGGACAGTGTGCTGTTGAACAGAACACCTTTTGAGTAGTTCTGGTCCTAATTATATCTCCCTCTACAGTATAATGGCCTTCTGACTGGCCTCCTTACCTCCAGTTGTCCCTCTTCTAATCCAGTTCTGTATATGGCTGCTAGGTTAATCTTCCTGAAATATGCCTCTGATTCTACCACTCTCCTTATCCTAAACTTTCCTAGAGAAAAGGGCCAAAACTTCTAAGGTCCCATGATGTAGCCTAAGCTTCCAAACTTATTTGTTATAATATTCTTTATATACTGTTGTTGTTAGAGTAGTTTTTAATGAGAAGTTGGAAGTATGTATGGACAGTTTTTTGTGTATGTCATCGGGGGACAGTTTTAGTGGGTGGGGGCTAAAAGTGACAGATGAGACAGTCCTACTTACTGCAGATTTGACCTAGCCCGAGTGGCCACGGTGTACCCAGTCTGGCACAACTCTGACCAACTGGATTGTGGTTTTCCATGCATGCTTCATGCTTTCTTTATACTTTTCCTACCCTGTCTCCAGCCTGGAATACTCGTTCCCCTTATTGGTATACAAGTTTACCCCCTTGTCGATATTCAGACAGATAGGACCATCTGCACAAAGCTTCCTCAGATTCTTTGTCAGAATTAATCTCTTGTCCTGAGCTGCCATAGCATTTTATCCATAAACATAGACCTATCTTGTGTTATGGTACCATTTTCTGTTTTGCATTGTGGGCACATACCTCATCTCTATTACTAGACTTTTAGCTCTTTTGAAGGTAGATTTTATGTTTGATTCATGCTTGTATCCCCAGCATATGCAGCATGGTTCCTTGTAGGTCATGAACACTTGCTTTGTTTAAGTGGATGAAGACGTCTGTTCTTGCTAGGCAAGAACAAGTTCAAGAATTGATGCTGGCTACTTGAAAATCCCCAGTAAAGGGGCTGAATCATTTTGCGGTAGTTTCAGTTTCTCATATGTTTTATGTGTTTTATAGTCACTCCCAGATCACACTGACTCAAGTGTGGTAGCTTCTACTTGTGAAATCTTGCCAACACGTTAAACAATTGGTGTTTCATTTAGTGGTGAGTGGGATTATATTCTTTGAAGGAAGCAGTGGGAGAGAGGCAAAAGTCCTTTTACCAGTTAGGATAATGCGGTATCAAAATTGCCAGTCTTTTAATGTGCATGGGTCCAGTCTCCTAATGTTACAATGGTTATTTGAGGCTCAGTGAGGTTAACTTGTCCAAGGCAACAATATGAAGCCCAATGGAAATAATTTCAGCTACAATTGTAGTGTTTGCTTTCTCTGACATCTCAAATTTGTACTTAGAATCACCTGCCTCTCTGTGATTTTTCTTCTTGACATAATGAAAGCCAATCCCGGTGTTCTGTTTAGGGTTTAACTCACTAATCGTAATGACACGGTTAATCTTTCTTGTCTCTTTTGCTAGAATTGTTTCAGTGCTTTAACTGACAGATTAGACAATGAGAAGAAGAAATCCTTAATTTTAGATCCCTTTTTGTCCAGCTTGGTCATTTAGATCAGAGCAACAGGGCTGTCTAGTTCATGAAAAATGGGTTTCACAGTGCACTGGGATTTAGGAGGTTAAATCGCTCTGTGGAGGAAGAGCGAGTTCTTTATGATTCTGGCAGCGTTTAGAATCTGACTGCGTTACACAGAACTTAGGTTTTATGACCTCTTTGTTAGGCTGCACTGCAGAGAAACACTTCTGTTGCCTAGTCAAGTAAGAAAGTTTACTAAGTTCGTTCTGTTGGGCATCAAAGAGTAAAACCTAGGACCAGTTACAGGGAAACATATTTAAGTTTACTATGAACAAAACAACTTTGTACGCAAGGTATTCCATAAGACAGTGTGCTGCTGCAGGAAGTTAGGGTTTTCCTTTCATTGAAGGCATTTATATAGGGTCAAATAACTAAATGTAGGAATGGCATGGATGGGATTTGACAGTGATAGGAGGCTCTATAGATGTAAACTTTGAAGTTTCTGTTCAGCGCACAGACCTTGTGAGTCTGTGGTTTATAAATTCATGAACATGATGAGACTGATTGATTTCACTATGGGAACAGTGCGTTTGCACCTGTCTTTTCTTTTTTTTTTTTTTTTTTTTTTTTAAGATTTTATTTATTTATTTGACAGAGAGAGACAGCCAGCGAGAGAGGGAACACAGCAGGGGGAGTGGGAGAGGAAGAAGCAGGCTCATAGCGGAGGAGCCTGATGTGGAACTCGATCCCGGTACGCCAGGATCACGCCCTGAGCCGAAGGCAGACGCTTTAACGACTGCGCCACCCAGGCGCCCCTGCACCTGTCTTTTCATACATTTCTTCATTACAAACGAGGTAGCTGGTTCTTGTTGAAGCTTGCCTCCATCTTGTGACTGCAGAGGGTTTTTTTCCTCGTTCGTTATACTAGTCGATATAATTGAACTATAGAATTCATCAAGAAAAATGGAAACTGGTTTCCTGCCTGCGATTCTGAATTTCCTGATGCCAGTGATGCCAAGCTGCTGGAGCAAAGATAAAGCAGTGTTTTTAGCCTCTTAGGAATTGAGAGGAAGGAGGAAACTTTTTTGCTCTTTTGAATTTTCATTGGGAATAGAAGTCTAGGTCTGAACCTCATACCCTGGTTTGATTTATAAGTCCTGCTTTCCAATCCCAGGAACGACTTTTGGCTAGCCTTAGAGCAAATTAGCCAGATGCTTATGTATTTGATAGAGCTTTCTCTTCTGTTATTAATCGTTAAAGTAAAAGCAATCGTAATGAAATGTCATTCCAGTAATAATGAAAATATCCCAAAGCACATTCAGATTTATAATTTCAAATCCATGAGAATGATTGCCTGGATTATTCACAATAATTTCATATAGGAGAAACACCCAAGATACTGAAATTAGGGAATTATTTGTAGAACCTTGACCAGATTCCCTTTTTCTACCTAAGACAAGTTCCCATAAAATTTTCCTGGGTTTTATATACTAGTTATCTAAGTCCTGACCAGTTTTTTAAAAGGTATCTTTGTGATTGATTGTTTGATTGATTTTGGTATCTTTTTAAGGTATCTCTAGGTGTCTAGCTGTGGTATCTGCAACCCTACTCAGAGCTGCACATCTTCTATAAATGAAGGCAGAGAGTAGTTTCCTGCCCTGCCTGTCAGGATCCCCAGTAACTCTTCTCAGTCCAGTACCTTATTTACCTGTCTAATTTCCTGTTGTTTTTTGATTGCCTCTCTCAGGCCAGAGAGATTAATTTAAACATACTGACCTCCTTTGTGGTTGTTGAGGATGATTACCATTGAGGTCTGATTTGTTTTCCAGGGGGAAAAGGGAAGTTAATTTAAAAAGATCTTAATCGGAATAGTATTTCCTGTGATATGTGTGTATGACTTTGAAAACCAACACTGGGGTCCAACATTCTGACATTAACCTACATGCTTTTTACCAGGGACTCCGATAAGATACTGGAATTCAGATGAGATGTGCAATTCCTTTGAGGTTAAGACACCTTTAAACAGCTTGGAGAGCTTATTTTTCTATTTAAACCTCATTCTGTCATAGGTTACCATCCTTCGGGTTGTTAGTTTGCTGAAAATAGAACTTAATTGGCTACTGTATAATGTTTTTTAATTTGGCAAGAGAGCCATAATTCAATCAGCCTGTTAGGTCTTTAAGGTTGTATGAAAATTAGAAAAAGTAACTAAAGCCCCACGTGGACCACAGCTCTGTAAACCAGGCCCATAGACTTCTCTGTGTGTTTGTGGGTTGCGCACACTGGAGCTTCTGACCATTATGTGTAGCTGGAGGGGAAAGTATCTGCCCCACCTCTGAGGTGTGTCAGTGACTGTGTTCATTGGCCTGCACTGAGTTTTTTCAACTGCTCTGTATTTATTTGCCGTAGAAACACCAAGGACTAGAACTGTCCAGCAGATGAGGCATTATCTTCCTCTTCTTGACTTTAGATTTTCCTATTTTGCTCAGTAGGAAAGAGTTCAATTGGGGGTGGTGTAGTAATGTGTGTGGCCAGTCATTTCCTCTTTAATTCAACAAAGATATTGCAAGAGGGTGGGGACTTGTGCTCGTAGGGTATTGGGGAGGGAAATTCATTCTGGCTATATGTCCTCTCAAGGGTAGTTACCACTTTACCTTCTGAGGGATGCGTGAGTCAGTTTCCAGTGTGGCACCCTTTTTCATTTGAATATGTAGAGTTATGGTGACTCTTCCCAGCAGACATTGAACCAGTGTGCCTGCTATTACAGAAGTGGAGTCTGACAGCTGTAACCTAACCTCTTTAATATCTTTATTCTGTCCACTTCAGCCATTTTAGATTTTTGAAGCCTTATTAGATATGAGCAACTTTTGCCCAAAGGAACAGGCTTCCTGTTCCCCGTGATTGACAAGGTACTGGTCAGCAGACAATGATTAACAGTATGCTGTGATTCCCGCTTTCCCCTGATGAACATTTGTGGTAACAAACTAACAGCAGCTTTGTGCTGTAGCACAGTCATTTGGTCTCATAGGGCAATGGAGTTCCTTCCAGTTTTAGCTTTTATATGCCTGTACTTACTGTGAAAGATGTTGGGTACTCTTAACACCTTGATAATTAAGGTTGCCAAAACTAAAGGGATAGGCCAAGCGTAGTTGCGTGTTCTGGGGACTCTTCTTACAGCTGTACTTGGAGTTCAGCCTTTCGTTACTCTTCTACTTCATGTGACAATTCATGAGAGAACTTTCTCTGCAGTCATCATGTATTTACTGAGCACCTCTTGTACCTGGATCTTTCTGTGCTCTGCCTTGAAGACTTCTTAAATTTTCTCTGGTTTGGTTTTACAACTTTAGTCATGTTGTAAAATACAATAATTAGAGTTTGGGTAACTAGTGTTTATTAAGGTGGGAACATACACCAGTTATTTTGACATTTTTTGGTGTACTGGTAAGAAAACATGTTAAACCAGTCTTTGGGTTCTTAATAGATATTTATGGCTTAATCCAGCCGTGTCTAGATGGGTATTCCTAGGTATAAAGAAAGCAAAGTGAACAGAAAGGTACTGACTTAATGTTGAATTCCCACATGTGTGTTATATTGTGGTGACCTCCAGGCACTTGGTATGTTCTAATGGATTTAAACTTCAGAATATTATTTCAGAACTCTTCCTCCCCCACTGTTGAAGCCTCATGCTTTGTTTCATGTGTGGCACAAGCGTTTTGCTTCCCTGTTTCACATATTACTCTCTCCAATCTGTTGTTCCACACTGTTGCTCATTTGGTCTTTGTGAAGTTCAGAGCCCATCATTCTTCTTCCCCAAAAGTTTTCTTGTTTCTGTATTCCACAGTTTAACATCGCTGCCTGGTAAATAATACTAGGCCCCCGATGATCTGTCCCTTGGCTCCCTGTCCAGCATCGCTTCCTTTTTCAACTCTCTATCTTTCCTACTGCTTATCTCATCCCTCCCTCTGGAAAAGTGCCTCTCCTACCTCCAGCGTTATTACTTCTTAGCAAATTCGCAGAAGTTAGAAAAAAAAAGGGAGGGGGGTTGCTTGGCTGGCTCAGTTGGTAGAGTGTGTGACTCTTGATCTTGGGGTTGTAAGTTCGAGCCCCATGTTGGGTGTAGAGAATACTTAAAACTAAAATCTTGAAGAAAAAAAAAAGGACCCAACAACATATAATTCAAGAATAGTAGGCCTGCAGTCTGGAGTAGTTTACAATAAATTTGTTCAAGCCCAGATTCATCACATTGTTCCTCCCTACGTTTTGATTTTGTGAAAACTGGGGAAATCCTTACTGTAGGCTGGTCCTAGTTCACAGACTGTGTTTTTGAACCTCTTATGTACGTGTCGAAATTGGCAGAAAGTCCAGAGATATGAGGATGTGAATGAAGCACAAAAACTTTTTTTAAAGGTTCCGTTTACTGAAATGGAGAATATTGGAAGAGGGTAGTTTTAGAGAAAGCCATGAGCAGTGTGAGAGCAGAAAGAACAGAAGAAACCTAGTAATCACGAAAAGGGGACTGACCTAACGAAAGATATTTTAATTGACCAGTGGAAGGGATGGGAGGGTTAGTCAAAGTGGAAATTAATTGGAAGATGAACAACACAGAAAAAGTGGGAGACATGAAACCCTCCTTTAAGATTGTTTAATGACTACTTGGAGTTGATTCCTGATTATACAAAGACGGAAGTGATATGGATACATTTTGTGAATTCTGATGCATGCTATTCAAAGAGGAAAGAAAGAAAATTCTTTATACAAGTTTATTGGTAGTGAGATGACATTCTTCAAGAAATACCATCCATGGTGGCGACTGGGGAACTCAGCCGTCTAATAATAAGCCTTTTGGCCTGAAAGTGATTTAACAGTTCAGTGTCTTTCTGGGTGATTGTATTTGCGAGATGTTCGATAGTCATGAAATTTAGTTAACATTCTTGCTGTTGAATTGATTTTTAATGATTATTTGCAAAACCTCAAATATGTGTCCTAAGCCTTGAATGCTTTCCCAGAGTTATCCATTGTACGTACACTCCCTAGATATGAAATATCAATTTTACAGACTAGCAAAATGGTATTTAATGGTGGCTGACAGGATAGTGTTTAAGGACAATATGTATTGGATACTTAAATTTTTCTATTATCTGACTCTTGGCACAGATCATTGAATTTAAGTTGTACTGAGATTGTAGAAGATCTGGCTATCTTAATAACCCAAGCTACGCAGCATGTTTATTTAGTCTCTGGACCTCCCTGTGCCTTTCTGCTTTCTAAGCATGTACAGAAGAAAATAAAACCATTTTGGTTTCTACCTTCACATCTACTTGCATTAAGAAAGATGTCTAAAAAATGTGAGGGACATTTTCAGGACGCTTCTTAAAGCCTGGAGCATACCAGTTTTTTGGTGATGTGTTGACATCAGTTTGTTTTTTTCTTTCTCGTTTGCCTTCTGTGATTGTACTTGAAGACCAAAGGTTTCACCACATTCCACCTTAAAATTTTGAAGCTACATTTGGCAAATCTACAGCTCTAAAGGATATTTTGTTTCATACCTATATATTTTGTCTTGAATTTCATTTTAAAATTGATTACTTATTTTAGGCATATGCAGTGTCGTCTTAATGGCTCCTGGGATAAAATACATTTTTCAGTTAGATAAGTAAATGAAATCGTCTGGGTTACTGAGCACGACTCACTTAAAACCTCATTTGGAATGATTTCTCTTTCCACCCTTTGTTAACCATATATCCTGCTGGTTGTGGCACTGGGACTTTGCACAGGAGTTAAATCTTGAAGTTTAGATTTGTGGACAACAGCCTCCTCCTCAGTACAAAGACTGGTAGTCTTCTTGCTTTTCCTTTGATCTGTTTTTTGTTGTTGTTTTTTTTAAGATTTTTATTTATTTATTTATTTGACAGAGAGAGAAAGAGCCAGAGAGAGAGGGAACACAAGCAGGGGGAGTAGGAGAGGAAGAAGCAGGCTCACAACAGAGGAGCCTAATGCAGGGCTCAATCCCCGGACTCCGGGATCACGCCCTGAGCCGAAGGCAGACGCCCAGCGACCGAGCCACTCAGGCGCCCCTGATCTGTTTTTGGCTTTTCTTTCATCCTTTGCTGTAGGTTTCTTAGCTGCTGATTTCTTTTCTTTTCTTTTCTTTTCTTTTCTTTTCTTTTCTTTTCTTTTCTTTTCTTTTCCTTTCCTTTCCTTTCCTTTCCTTTCCTTTCCTTTCTTTTCTTTTTTCTTTTCTTTTCTTTTTAGAAAAGTGTGAGCACGTGAGTTAAACTACAGGGAATTTTGGAGTGATTTGATGGATGTGATATCCTGTACATAACCCATATGGGTTGTTTGAATAAGAAGCCCCTTTATGATAGGCCCATATTTGCATATTTGCTTAGAGTTTCTCCACCGAATCCTTGTGGGGGTTCTTGGTACGCATCCTTCATTGCCATGCATCCATCTGCTCATGGGAACACTTTCTACTTACTCCTCTGCCCCTGTCACTCATAATTCTTAAGTTATAACCTCTGTGTGGAATGGGAAGGAACAATCTCTCTTATCATTGAAGACTGAAAGCTGCTGAAAAAATGGGATGAAAAAGAAGCAAAGCCATCATTGTTTTCTTAATCCCTTGTATCTTCTTTCCTCTTGGACAGTTTAACTTTACTGTTGCTAAATTAAATACTGATAATTTGTTAAATTTATGAAGACATAGTTTAAAGGCATTAGAAGCAGAAAAAGGGAAGGTATATGGCTCCTCACTGTAACGTTCCTATAATGCTGCAAGTAAAAATGACTGTTGGTAAATCAATTTATGCTTTAGAAGCAGTGGGAAAATAACTTTGTAAAGAAATGATTTTAAAAGTTTCTATGTAGAGAGAAGAATCTTTTTATAACACAAATAATCATTGTAGCATTTTTTTCCCCTTTTAACTTGGGTTTTTTCCCCCCCTTCTATAAATTTTAAACCATGCTACTTGATTTCAATTTGGATTGATCAACTAAATGTTTGTGGACCAGTATAGAAAATAGGCAGGACAAAGTGATGTGATTTACCAAGTTTGAACACACTACCATTTGGGGATTCATTCTGTGTTCTTTGAAAATAATCCCAAGTAAAAACTTTATTGTTAAAACCTACAACTTAAATATTTCCTGTGGATTAAGTCTAATTAAAGTCTGTCACATCTGTTCAAACTCCATGTAGATAGGGTCCTATTATTTTACATTTAAATTCTACTTTTGCAGGTTGAATAGAAGTTCTGGAAAGGGTTGAACAGATTTGAGGGACCAGTGTGGGGAGGTACTGGGGTTGTAGGGGATAGGGATTGTGGTGATGGTGAGGGGTGGGTCACAGTTTCACGTCACTGCCTCATCAGAGTCTGATTCTCTTTGGTTTTCTAGGTTTTCACGGCAATATTGGACATAGTTGACTTCTGATTTTTAACGGTGTGTAACTTTGTTGACAATGGAAATTGGTTATTCATTTGAGTGCTTTGAGAAACTATTGATCAGTGTTGATGTTTTAATGTCTCACAAGTATTTCTCGTCTGCTTGCAGATAATAGAAGGCATCTCTACTTTTGAAATTTGGTTGTTGCTTTTGGTTCTTTCTCTCTCCTTCCTGTCCTGCTTCCTAGCTCCTGATCTGGATTAAAACTTAAACAGCCTAGGCCTGGAAGACATGAGACATTTACACAGTTGCAGATTTATTACCTTTGAATTTTCAAAAATGAACTTTTAAAGGTTTCCTGTACATTTTTAAAGTTTCCAACTAGTGCCCATATCTATGCAGACTGGCAATTACATTGGAGGCGGGGGGGAGGGCGAAGAAGTTAACACTCATCGAAACATTTTCTGAAGAGGTCTGTCTTCTGTTTCCTTCTGTGATCTGTTTTAATGAATGTATTTTCACCTCAAAGGACCATCTCAGGATGAACATATAGTCTCATTATTAGATGAATGGGTGTGACTTTGTTCTCATGCCCTTGCTTAAATGTGAATGTTACAACATGGATTATTTTCAAGGAGTCATAGGGAATTGACCCATTTTTATGTAACAGTTGCAGACTGATGGGCATTTATAGTTGGAAGGAACATCATTTAGATCCAGCCACCTTTTTTTTTTTCTTCCAGAGGAGGAAATTGAAGCCCAGAGAGAGTAAGTAATTTTATTCAACACACAGTAATTGAGTGTGCGCCATATGTTAGACCCAATACTAGGTGCTGGGGGCTACGGAGATGAATAAGTGTTAAGTCCCTCCTGGAGATAAATACATAGTTCTCAGCTCATTCGGTTTATAATTAGCAGGTCAGGAAGTAGAATATTTATGAATCCTTCATATTCAAGTCTTTCTAAATTGATATGACAAAAATTGTCATCCTTCTCTTCATTCTCCTACCTTTAATTTACTGAAGCATTCAATAAAGATTTTCACTTATTTACTTATTTTTAGAACAAAATCCAGCATTCTCCCTTGACACCACTACTGCTTCGCTACCACTCTTTCTTGAAAGGTTAGTGCACACTAGCCATCTCCGTTTATTAACCCCCTAAAGGCTGACCGAGACTACTCCTGCTGAAGTCATTGCCACATCTAGTGGGCGTAGTTCAGCTTTTATCTTGACTACGTGTTGTCATATCTTCTTAAAACTCTCCATCGGATTATTGTGCTCTGATTGCCCTACCTCTTTCCTTTTTAATTTCCCTTAGAGTTTCTGCCGCCCACTTCTTATTCCCCACATGGGCCCTGCTTTTGCACAACTCACAGAAACTGGTCATTCCTCTTGAGTATTTTAGCTGTCTGACCTTTTCAAGATTTTAGGCACTTCCATCTCTGTTTTTATAGCACGTTGTACCTATTGCCCAATCCTGTAATTTTATGCTGTGCATATCGTTTTTCTTTGGATTTTTTCCTTACGAACTGGGACCATTATCTCCAACGACTGGCACATGATAATGTTTTTCAAAGTGTAGCTTAATGCAGAATGACTTCTCACTGGCTCAGGCAATCCATCCCTTTGTTTCTCTCTCCAGCCCTCTCTGCTGGGCTCTGTGAGCTACATTGCTGCCAGGAAACAGCTCGTGGTGGTTTGCTGTTAATGGTAGATTTATAGTTCTATGAATTGTCAGTATATTAATTCAGGTAAGAAGCTTAAACACAACCCTTAGTTACACCCAAATTGATTGGCAAACCTTTTTAAAAAATTCATAAATTATATGTGCATAAACTTGAGCCTTCATCTGTTCGATTAAATCTGCATTCTAATTTGTGTGAGACAAATAAGTGAAATATTTTACAGCTGAAACAAGGGTGTTTTCCAGTTCTCACTTTGATAGTGACTGTCCTACATGATGGTATTGTTTCCATGCTTAGTTATAACCTTAACATTTGCGGTTCATTTGTGCTGGGCAGCACTCCATCCTACAAAAGACAGTTTCTGCCCTTAAGGAAATACCGTGGACTGCAATTAAAAAAAAAAAAGTATGCAGACTGATTTTCCCCAATGCCTTGTTATGTGGCCATGATAGTTCTTTGGGGCCTGTTACCAAGCTGACCCATTTGCTGAGCTAGAGTGTTTATCTCTTGTTTCTCTATTTCATTTGGGTTGCTGACCCTTCATCCTTTGCTGTACACTTGTCCTTGATTAAAATTAGATCAATAAAGCTAAATCAAGGTAAAAAGAGGAATTTCCTCAGGAGCATAAGTGACCATATATTACAATTGAACTGTTCAGAAGGAAATATTAGGTTTTTTTTTTTTTGGTTTTATTTTTACTTACAGCCTTTTCTTTTATTTCTGATTAGGACTGATAACAAACTGTATGAGTTATACCTCATTTTTTGGGAAGTATGGAGGGAGGTGATAGGGATTTTTAAGCTGGTGTTTCTGAATTTTTTGTTTTGTTTTGTTTTGTTTTCCTGTAACCTCCTGGTCTTGGGTTGTGTTCAAATCTGTAAGATTTATTAGGTGAACATTCTGTAGCTAAGTGGCAAGATGTTCTGGCTTCTCATTAGCAGTGACCCTGGGTAGTTTTCTCACATTCAGCAACATTTGTTAGGAGCCACCCAGCATTCTTGTCATCGAGTGGTAAGGCTGAGCTGGAGTTCTGGGTGAGGAGGTCACCTTGCACACATCTCTGCGGGGGGCGGGGGGGTGCTTTGTAGGGAATGCTCATGCTAACTGTGATTTCTCTTTTCTTTTTGCACACCAACTCTACTCTTATAGGACAAAATGCTTAGTGGTTGAAAGAAGGAAAATGTCTCCTTCTCTGCTCCCCTAAGCTTTTGGAGCAGTACACAGGGTCCTTAAATGCCTTGTAGAAGAATCTAGTAGCTATGGATTATGGAATCGGAGTTCAACTTTTGCCCCTGCCATTTTCTCCTGGTGGGACCTAGGGTCTAAATTACACTGAGCCTCATTTGCTTGCTCTGCTGAATTGTTCTGAGGATTAAATAGATACAGTTGGGTTAAAAAGGTGAGTATGATGCTGTTTTTAACCTGAAGTAGCTTCTAATCACCTACGGGATGTAAGAAGTCTACGTGTGGGTGAGATATTTCACAAGAAGAGAAACGACATTTGGTTAGAGGGCTCCAAGAAGGTTTGCTGTTGGGGTGGATGGCATTTGAACATGGTCTTGCAGAATTTTTGTCATTTTAGTAAGCAGGATCTTTAGTGCTGAGATAGCAGTCACATCCAGGCATAGGATAGAACTTATAAAAAGAGGAGTAGAAGATTCCATTTTGGTTCTTGTTCTTGTTCAGGAAGGAAACAGTTTGGAATAAAGTTGTTGGGATGAGAATTGGACTAGCATGTTTGATCATATCCATAAATAGTGACTAAATAATCTCTTTTTTTAATGCTGTCAACCAGAGATCTGGAATTACATCTGAAAATTCGCATGTTAACTTGGAATTTGATAGCATGCTGATGATTCTCCCGGATTATAGAAATCAGACTTATTTTGAATGAGCTCTTCTTTTTTCTGGTGGTAAAAAAACTCCTAACTTGAAATTTACCCTTTTCCTTATTTTTTAAGTGTGCGAGTCAGAAGTGTTAAGTATATTTCCGTTGTTGGGAGACAGACCTCCAGAGATTTATCTTGTAGAACTGAAGCTCTGTACCCATTAAACATGTTTTTCCCCTTCTGCTCAGGTCCCTGGTAACCATTGAGCTCTACTTTTCTTTTTCCTTTCCTTTCCTTTCCTTTCCTTTCCTTTCCTTTCCTTTCCTTTCCTTTCCTTTCCTTTTTTCTGGAGGGGGGGAGCTTATGACGTAAGAGACATTTCTAGAAACCATTCAGTAACCTTTTATGTTAAGTTGTATAATATCAACTCTGGTGTTATTTTTCCATCCTGCTGTAGTAGAAAAATGACATGTTGTTAGTGTTCTATGCCTATGAATTTGGCCACCCCTACTAACCCTCACTTTATTTCTATTCCTCTTTATGGTAGTAACCACCTTGAAACATTTAAGCTTTTTACTTTTCCATCTTTACCATGATCCCAAGCTTTGAAACCATGAATGTAGCTTGAGCTTTTTAAGATCACAAAATGATTCACTATCCAAGAGACCGTTTAACAATGTATCAGGTAGAAAAAGTTTAGGATACAGTCTTCTCATTGTTTAAATTTTATGTCTTGTTGACTTCATGGATTAGGCACATACTGGCTTGGGAATCTCTTTACTCTAGTGTGGTACTTGTGTAACCAGTTAAATCTTTCAAGCATTTCTCTCCATCACCTGTTTTTAAGATTTTACTTACTTAGCGTGAGCAGGGGAAGTGGCAGAGGGAGAGAGAGAGAATCTCAAGCAGACTCTGTGCTAAGCACAAAGCTCGATCTCACGACCATGAGATCATTATCTGAGCCGAAATCAAGAGTCGTACGCTTAACCAACTGAGCCACCCGGGAGCTCCACTCCCATCATCTGTTTTAACTGTGGAAGCTTTTCATGTGCACTTGTTCCATTTTTCTTGAATCTTCTGCGCACATTTTTACATCATAGATGGTTCTGATATAGGGGTCCTGGTCAGGTGCCAGTAGTCTGGAATGGGTAAGAGGTAGTACTCTCAGAGGAGAGAGTTGCTTATCAAGAGTATTGACCTATCTAGTGGTTGCATGTTTCTTTGTCCAGTTATATAGCAAGGAGGCTTTTGGCCACTGTTTTAGGAGACAGAAGCCATACCAGTTATTTTAACAGATGCAACTTAATATAAGAAATTATTAATCAGGCATGGGAATACTAAAAACGCAAAAGAGAACCCTAAGGTTCACAGGGGGTGTTCATTAGAAGATGCAGTTACCACTGGTGGGGTCGGGAGGACAAATAAGATCACATGAAAACTTAGAAATTTGGAGGATGGACCCATTGGTAGGGGGACACAGAGCTCTGTTGAGCTGATGTTTGTGTCTCCAGGCTTGAAGGAGAAACACCATCGAGCTGGGACCCAGACCTGCCAGGAGGGGCTGCGTGTTGATTGGTTCCGGAGAATCTGAGGAGGTGTGATGAGACGACTTCTGGGAGTGTTGGGAAAACTGTAAGCTGGAATCAGTTACTGCTCCTGGAACAAACTGCCATTGCTGAGAGGAAGAAGGGTAGTTCTGGAGAAGCTGACAGTACTAGGAAAGAGTTTGTCCCTTCTTCCTGTCCATTCTCCTGCTAACATCCCCTACTGGCAGAGCCTAACAGGGAACCAGCTGGCAAAGCAGAAACGTGCTTGGCAGTTTTCCCATCCCAGCATCACAAAGTGAAATTTAAAAAAGGTTAAGTCTGAAACTGAGTGACAGTAGCTTCATAACTGGCACAAATACTGTGTCCAACTTACTTAATCTCGACGAGCTTCCCAGGAGCTGGGTGGTGGCTTTAGTTGGGCATGCAGTACACGCCGAAATTAATTGACCTTTTCAGGTCTGTGGGGGGTTGGGTGTGTAACCAGATGAGAGTGAAAAGCCTGTGGATAATCTGTCCGTCCTTGCCACCTCAGTAGTATTGAGGCAGATGCAAGGGAGAAACTAGTATGGGCTCTGGGGCCACACAGATCTTTCTTGGGATCTTCTGCTCGGACATGTGTTATCTTGAGCATGTTTTTTGTCTGGGCATCTAACTTATTCGAGCAAAGCTAGTCATTCCAGCTTAATTGGTTGCTGTGGGGATTAGAAGTAAATTTTAAAGTACCAAGCGCATAGTAGGCATTCACATGGTTTGGGATGTTCGTTTTGCTTTTTAACACAGTGTGGAGAAGTTGAGAGTGGAGCCATCCCTTTCTCTTAGGGAGTTAAGTCAGAAGGCCAGCAATAGGAACAGTAAGCGTGTGGTTGTCACAGTGGGATGGTGATGTGATTGACATAAAAATGTTGTTAAATAGGCGCAGTTAAAGTTTTGTTTGTGGCTAGAAGAACCAGGGAGTTTAGAGTGATATTACATAAAACAGGAGCTTAAACTGCATTCTCAGTGACCAAGGCACCAGTCTCAGCCTGACGACACAGCCATGGATGATAACCACCGTTGCAGAGCTCAGAGTGGGAGGCTCCCTACTCAGGCCGTCCTGACCTCACCGGACTCTTCTGGGGATCTGGTCACTAGAATGCTTGTGCATTAGGTGCAAATGACTGGTACAGAATAACCTCAACCCCTTCCTGACTGTGTTTATTCCAGGTTGGGTGAAAGGACAGTCTCTTTTCCAGGAACAACTTCTGGCAAGTCTGGATTCAACCTTGTCAAGGTCTCTTCTTGTGGTAGAGCAAGGCTTAATGTCTCTAGAAAGAATTGCCTTGCCAGCTGGGCACTGGACCTGAATGTCCGTGCTGTTCATGGTTCTCGGAACTTGATTCATCCATGTTTCTCCATGGTGGTAGTGCCTGATAAATGTTGGCATTTTCTGATTGATGACAGGTAGACTATAGAGTGAGAGAGAGTCCTCTTTGTTCTGTAGGGCTAGAATGATACCTGTCCTGAAGGCATGGGCCTCATTTTAGTGAATTAAACCCAGACTGAGAGTACTTTGAATTTGGTGGATAAAGTATGTGGCACTAGACCCGGCAGCCTGATTTAGACCTTGGAGTGACGCAGCTGGCAAGGCAGAAGCTCAGCGTCTAAAGGGAGACCTTACGCCGTGCACTTACATAATTCAGTCTCGGTTTCTGAAATGCATCACAATTTATTGCACAAATTTGACTGGAAATCTGGCTCAATTGAAGGTTCCACTGGCACCAGCTAAATAATGGTGTCATATCCAGCATCATTTTCCCTTCTGTGTTGTTCCAGGAAGAAACTTTAATAATTATTTTTTAATGTGGTGAAGAAGGAAAGGCATTCACAAAGAAACATTTCTCTAACAAAAATTATCTTCTGAATGGGCTTCCCTGATCCTGCGGTCTGTTACAGAGAAAATTGGTTTCCTATTGTAAGATTTCTTTTCTTTTCCTCCTTTTCCTTCCTCTTCTTCTAGAACTGTGGGAGGGCTTGTGGCACATCACTGTGCTGGATGGGTTTCATCTGGCAAGTAGCCTGTACTTTAAGTAACGGGGTTGTCTCTTCTGAGGGCATTGGCTCTCCATTTTTAGCCTGGGGATGAAGGGTAAGAAATGTGGGAGAAGATTTCTCCATTACTAGAAAACATGATTTGGGGCCAACTGGTTAATTATGAGCTTCCAGTGAAAAGGAAAGCAGTTCCAGAAGGGAAGAGCCAGTTGTGATATACCAGTCCCTGCTGGTTTCCATTACCTCGCAGACCTCCAGGCCTGCTTTTGTCCTTGAAGATGCTTTCTCCTTGCTCCATTTTCCCTTCTGCTTTTAAACTCTGGTTTCTTATTTGCAGACTTTTTGTGTTCTTTCCAGTGAAGGGATTTCCCATGTTCACATTGATTCATGTTTGCAATCAATCTTTGGAACTACTAGCTCAGTAGAAAGAGGCCCTACTAGAGAGTCACTCATTATTTTTTATTCCCAGCCCCGTTTGCTCATTTGAACAGCACATGAAGAGTGCGTGCGTCATTCAGCATCACACTGCACCTGTTAGGATTGTTGCAGATCAGTCTCCAGAACAGAGGAAGGGCCCTGCAGTCTTCCCCTGGCCTTCTCTTTTCTTCCATCTTAGCCACCAGAAAATCACCCCAGCACATGCCCTTGTCTAGGCTTAAGTTTAATCTCAAATTTATGAGTTGGGGGGGGTGGGGACTGGTACTTCAATTCCACAGTAGGAAATCTGCTTTTATATTGTAGTTTAGTATCATTTATTTTAGTGTTGAACTGTCACACTTGATATTTTAAAAATATCAGTTCAGCTTTACTTAAATTCTGAGTGGTATTATGTGCTCTTCTAAGGATTTCTGGTAACCATTAGCTAATGATCTTTTTTTTTTTCTTCAAAGATGGTAAGTAATAGAATTCATTATGTCAAACTTACAGAGAGAACAGAAGATTGCTTTAAATTCTCAGCCAGGTCAAAAGAGAACAGACCAATTATTTGGATTTTGTACACTTGTTTTTTCTGACACTACACACTGGAGTTAGAGTATTACTTTTGCATCACCGCTTACAGAGAGCCTCGATTTTATAGTTTGGTACAGTGAGATATCTAGCCTGGAATCTTTTTTATTTTTTTTTTAAAGATTTTATTTATTTATTTGACAGAGATAGAGACAGCCAGCGAGAGAGGGAACACAAGCAGGGGGAGTGGGAGAGGAAGAAGCAGGCTCATAGCAGAGGAGCCTGATGTGGGGCTCGATCCCACAACGCCGGGATCACGCCCTGAGCCGAAGGCAGACGCTTAACTGCTGTGCCACCCAGGCGCCCCGCCTGGAATCTTTTTAATCGGTATTCAGTAATATCATTTGTTTAGTATAACATCTTACTTGGTAATACTAGCCAGAAGGTAGAGACATTAGAAATAGTTTACCTTCACGTAGTGTTGTATGAGGGGCATTCATTCAGTGACTCTGCTAATAACAATGGTATGAACCTACAGCGATATTGTCTCCCCTCACCCCCCTTTCAATTCACTTCGATATTTATTAACCAGTTCCATTTATTCCTATGATCACAAGAAGTACAGTTTGAGTTTTATTTTTTTATTTTTTATTTTTTTTAAAGATTTTATTTATTTATTCGACAGAGAGAGAGACAGCCAGCGAGAGAGGGAATACAAGCAGGGGGAGTGGGAGAGGAAGAAGCAGGCTCATAGCAGAGGAGCCTGATGTGGGGCTTGATCCCAGAACGCCGGGATCACGCCCTGAGCCGAAGGCAGACGCTTAACTGCTGTGCCACCCAGGCGCCCCTACAGTTTGAGTTTTAAAAAATAAATCTTTTAGGGGTGCCTGGGTGGCTCAGTCGTTAAGCGTCTGCCTTCGGCTCAGGGCGTGATCCCGGTGTTCTGGGATTGAGCCACACATCAGGCTCCTCCGCTGGGAGCCTGCTTCTCCCTCTCCCACTCCCCGTGCTTGTGTTCCCTCTCTTGCTGGCTGTCTCTCTCTCTGTCGAATAAATAAATAAAATCTTTAAAAAATAAAAATAAACAAATAAAAAATCTTTTAGATAGGACTTTTTGTTTTCCTCATTTTGTTTTCTCAGTATGTTGCATTTTCTAGGAATATGGCACTATGCTAGGCACTTTCTGGGCAATATAACGATCTTTTTTCTCTCCCGGTGATCTTCCCTTGTGTGGTCTGGTAGGGAAGATAAGACCTATATGGAGTAATTAAATTACAGTAACACAAGGCAGAAAGTGATTAGTGCTGTAACTTTGGCTTATCTCTTCCGTCTCTTGACATTTTAGCTCTTGTTAACATCCACGTTAGATGTTGTAAAACTTAACTCAGCTAAGTAGCTTTGCTTCTTCGTAACACTGAAAGTGTAGATTTGGTTTTCCCGTGGAGTTTATATTACCTGAAATGTTCCTTGAATGTGAACTTGGAGTTGCCTTAATTTGTACTAGTATATCTAACCCTTTTATGATATTTACAGGGTTTTGAAATAATTTTGCCTGCTTCTCACTCTTTTCACTTGTATAATGCCAGGTAATTCTTTAAATTGCTGATTCTTGGGAAGAAACTGAGGCACGTGAGCAGCCAGGAGCTGCTGGTGCCAGAATCATCGATTAGAGCCCAGGCTCTTATTCTATTGATCAGCGGCAAGCTGCGTACTCACTCTTGATCATTTGTTGCCATCACGTGCGTGAGGAGCGTTTGATTTCAAGGTCCAGGGCATCTCTTTCGTCTATGACTTCAGGAGTAGTGAACTTGAGCTTTGTTCTCTTCAAGGATCCAGTGCCCTTTCTGTCTCATTATCCCAGTCTTATGGGCAGAAACCTCACTATTCCTGTAGGAAAGGAATAGTTCAGACTTAGTTCCCCCTTGGAGCAGACTTCTATTTTCAGAGCAGTTGGTGAGTGGGGGAAAAGATTTTGCCCTCTTACTTGTTGGAAGCTGTCCCTATGCAGGGAGAAGACGACGGGGCAGGACTCCAGAGTCTCTTTTGTTTTCAGTTTTCTCCCTGGGCCCGGGAGCAGCTTTGCTGTGGATCGCGCAGCTTCTCACTTCCGAGCTTTGGCATTCTTGAGGCTTGAGGTCTGTGAGGGGTAGTGCTGCTCTTTTATTTCACTCCCTCCTCTGCCTGCAGAAGTATTTGCAGCTGAGTGAAGGGACCCCATTTGGTTTGCTGCTTGGATCATGGTTTTGGAGCCCTTAGAGCCTTTAAAGTATTTATTCTTTAAGCCTTGACAGGGTCTTGGGGGGAAGAGACCTGATATTTGGCCTCTTTCCCCTCCTTTCCCTCCCTCAGCCCTACTGCATCTGAGCAATAAATAGCAAGTACTTCTGAAAATGCTCATAGTTGGCTAATGTAATTGAGTAGAAGAGCAGTCTCCAGAGACGTTTTTTTCCCCTTTCATGATGGTCTTGAAAATGGTACTTTAATTTTGGGATGTGCAAGTTCCTGTGGAACATAATCATATGCCTTGCACTGCAGATGACGGGCGAGTCCCTTCAAGGACACGAGGCTGCCTAAATTTGCTCTGCTGCTTTCCCTGTTTGGATAAACCGTGAAGCAGTTTTCCTGGCACCTTGCCAGGTTGTAACTGGGCCTGTTTTGGGGACTTGTCACTTCCTCTTTTCTGTTGTCACCGTGGCTAGTCTAGGTCTAGACCACTGTGTATCTGAGGACAGGGGCAGACAGGAGAGAGGATATGCCTACTTTTGCCGTTCCCTACCTATGGGCAGGTTGGTTTTCTCTCTTGATTCTCAGATTCCACGTTCGGTCTTCTTATAGGTGGACTTGAGGAATATTTGAAAATCTTGTTTTGTCACCATTACTAGAATGTCTTAAGCCGTCTCATCTATATAGAAGTTTAAGGAGAATGTCGAGTTACCTCCAGCTACATATATAGAGATACACTTGAACTCCCCAGTTATTTACTTGTTTATTTTTGTTTAACCATTTGACATTAAGCACTTCAGTATTGCTTTCTGACTTCTTAAAACCTTTTAACCTCCCTTTTCTTGCCATTGTTTTAAGTGGGGCTAGGCACTCAATATATACGGCATCATTTTTCAAGGTGTGGCCCACAGACCTCCTTGCTACTTGTTAAAAATACAGAATTATGGAAATCACACACCAGACTTACCGAATCACAATATCTGATGTGGGCCTGGCAGTCTGCATGTTTACAAGCTCTCCAGTGATTCTTAGGCACACCAAAATGTGACAACTGCTGACAGGCAATGATTGCTTTTTGGAAATAACAAGCCCAGAGTATAGTGTCCCACCCACCAGCAGTGGGCATAGGCCTCTGAGATAGCTGGGTCCAGAACCCCAGCTCTACTCTTACGTGTTACATGAGCCAGGAACATTTCCTTTCCTTGCTGTAAAATTGGAATCATAATCCTTGCCACCACGATCCAGGTAGCATTGCTGTTAGCACTCAGCGTGCTTGATAGGGTTGTTGTTGTAGGGTGATAGGGTTGTTACTATAGGGGAGGGAAGTTTTCCTTCCCCCATAGGGTCCCTGCATGGGTCCAAAAATTAAACTGACAAAGACAGATTAACAGGAGAAAAACCTGCAGATTTATTTAATGTAAGTTTTATGTGACATGGGAGCTTTCATAAGAAAATAAAGACTCTAAGAAACAGACCTGAGTGTTTTTATGTTAGGTCAATGAAGAGTGGACTGCCGGGTAGAAATACAATAGGTGAAAGAGTATGAGGAAAGTGTCAAGGCCTGTTGGTTTGGATTCTTTGCAGTGTTATCTTTCCCTTGGAAATAAGGATGTTCTTTTCCTTCCTCCAGATATAAGGAGGGCATCTCTCCCATGAGGTTTTATGACCTGTTGGAGGGGAGAAGTTTAGGGATAAGGTCAAAAATGACCTTCCTGTTTCTACTGTTCTCTCAGACTTCTTCAGCTTGAACCTCATTACTAATAATAGCATTGATTATTAAACCTTAAATTCCAGTGTTTTTCATACATGTTATCAGATCCTTAAACATGGAATCAGCAAGATCAAATAGGTTGTCAGAAAAATTTAGAAATTTGAGGGACCTATAGAAGCAATGAAACACTTCAGAGGCATAATCATGGGGTTGAAAGACTAGCCCCTTCCAGTCTTATACCTGTGAATTTTTTATAATCATTTCCTTCCCTCCGCAATTTGATTTAAGTTTCTATTGTTTACCATTCCCTCTTTGCTTCCTGGAGATATGTATGAAATGTATTGCGTTGTGAATTTGGGACTTACACAGATCGTTTCTCTTTAATAGACTGTGTTTACCTTTGAGAGATACTTTGATGGGCAGAATGAAATGGAGCTAATTGGGAAATGAGCGTCTTTTTTCTGTGAAACAACTCTTGGAGAAACGTTCGGGTATATGCACTTACTGTGTATGTTCCTTTAGATAGAGTGATACAAGCTGACTTCTACTTGGGCAAGCCACTTACAATTTTGAACCTTTCCCCAGGTGCTGACTATAGCTTTCTAGTTAGCTGACCACCTTTATTAAAAATATGCTACTCTGTGTGCTAAGGACCATAAAATAGTGGATGCCCCTGTGGATTCTGTCTCTGGGCTGCCAAGGGAATTGAAAGGTTCTTGATTGTAAATATGCCCAGGGCATGTGGTAATGTTCCCGTGTTCAGTCTATAATTCAAATGGAAATAGCGGCCTTTGTTTATTGAAATGGTGTGTGTGGCAGGGCAGCTGGGACCGGGCCATTATTTACTGTTGGAAATTTTATCCATTTTAATCTGATCATGTGTTCTTATTTTAGTGCAACGGTCAGTTTTAAGATCTTGATAGAGTACAATTCTGCTTGGCTACTTTAATTAATATTATTATAGTTCAAGTCTCCTATTAAAAATAAAAAATCAAACTTATTTTTGACCCTGGTTATTTGAGAGTATATTTGTAGTTAAATTATTCCATTCTGCCTCATGGAAGGATACATCTATGAACATCTTTTTTTTTTTTTTTGGAGGGAAAAAATGGAATTTAATGCATTTTTTTATGAGGAAAAGAATGACCCATTGTTTCATATTTTATTTCTCTGCAGTAAAATATTGTGAGCAAAGGGAAAATGTTGACCAAACAAGGTTTGGAGTTTTCTATCCCTGAACATTTTTCGCTTAAAAAACATTCCAACATTATAGAAATTAACAAACATTCTTTTTTCAGCCTTGGTATTATACCACCTGTTCTTCAGATCTTCTTTTTCTCTTTCTTTCAAAGACTGAAAACCTCACAGAGAAAGCTGGGTGTCTCATATACTCATCCTCAAACCTCTTTCTTTCCCCTTGCTTATTTTCTCTTTTTCCCACTACCCATCCCACATCAGTACCCATTGTCTTTCATTTCTTTGCATTTTTGTACTTTTGCTGCCTGTATAGCTCTATGAATAATGTTGCATGTGTTTTTAGTCTGTATGTGGGATTTTACCAGATCATTCTACAACTTGTTTATTCTGCTCAATATTTTTTCATTTGGGTTGCTCTAATTTAGCTTAACTGCTCTGTAGTTTTCTACTCTAGGGTTGTACCATAAGCGTTAGTGTGAATGTTGTTACATTTGTCTTGCACATATGAGTCTTTTCTAGGGTACATACCTGCCTTTCAGTAGAATTTCTTAATTACAGGGATTTAACCAGATGATGGTAAGTAGCACTCTGTCAAGATGCTCCAGTAGTTGAGCCATGTTTTACTCCCCATCTGTGGTTAGAGGACACTCCCATTGCCCCACATTCTCACCTTAAATGTTTTTGCCAGTATAATGGATGTCCTGTAGTATCTCAATTCACATTTGCTTGATTATTGGTTAAAATTTGTTTTTTTCCTATACTTAATGTCCATTTGGAGTTTTGTAGTGACATGTCTGTTTATACCTTTTGCCAATTCTCCCGTTGGATTGTTTCCTCTCTTTTCTTAGTGATATGCTAGAGTTCTTTCTTTCTTTGCAGAGCAGATCTAATCAGAACTTCCAGTGACTCTTACACCACATCTGCCTCCTGATAGTAGCTGCATACATGTACCTGATGATGAATTGTGGCTCTGTGTCAAGCCACTCTTGTCTTGCCTATTCAAGGACATTGCCTTGGAAGTCCTGTCTTCTCTTCTACATTGTCCCTTGTTTGCTCTCCACTGGACCATCGCCTGTCATTTCTCCCCTCTACAATGAAAAACAGAAGTGCTTTCTCTTCGCCTGCTTCCTCTGCCAGCTGCCACATAATCCCTGTATTCCTTTGTGGTACAGCCTTCGGAAGCATTGCATGTGCTTGCTGTTTCCAGGGTTTCGCTTCCCATTCCTGGTTCCTGACAGCGTCTGCCCTTGATACTGCCCCAGAACTCTCCTTGTCCAGTTACTGATGACATTCACTTAGCTTAATCCACCATGCAAATCATAGTCCTGCTCTCCCCTGCCTTGCTGCACTTAACACTGTTGGTCATTCCTTCCTTCTCAATTCACTTTCTTTCCTTGGCTCCCAGGGACTGACATTCTGGTAGTGTCCTCTTTCTCAGCTCCCTGAGTGCTCCTTCTCATTCTCCTTTGGCCTGGTCCTCAGTCCTTTTCAGACTCCTAACTTTAACACCACCTACATGCCCGCAACTGGTTTATCACCAGGTCAGAGCCTTCCTCCCAGCTCCACCCTTGTCTACCCAGAGTGCCTGCTTGGAAGTGTAGCATTCCCGGAACTGAACTCCTGGCCATTTCCTCTGGTGACTCCACCCCTCTGTCCTTTTGCTCAGATAAAAACCCTCGCAGTCATCCTTGGCTCCTCCCTTTCTTCCACACCTCTCATGCCGTCTGTCTGTCGGAATATTTCCCGATCCTGACCACTTCTTACCTCCCTCTCTGCTGCCTCCTTGGTGTAATCTACCGCCGTTTCCTGCCCAGATCATTGGCATAGTCTCCTCCTTGGTCTCCCTTTGCTCTGCTGTTTCCTTTCCATAGTGTTTGTTACCAAAAAAGTGGCCAAAGTAATTTTTTCAAATATTAAGTCAGATCTGTGTCTTCATCTCCTTTTTCTCTCCCCTTGTGCACACTGTTGTGGCTACAGTGGTGTCTTTGCTCCTCCTCGAACCCACCAGGCATGCTCCTAACACAGGGTCTTTGCACTGGCCACTCTCCCTGCCCTTCTCCAGATGGCTCTATCCCATACCTTCCTTAAGTCTTTGTCAAACTCTAATGTGCCCCATAAGGCCTACCCTGGTCACATGACAGCTGTAGTCCTGTGCACCAGCTGCCTGTCTTCCTCCTCGGCTTTTTCCGTATCTGTTTCAGTCATTAGCTGCTAAACCTACTTTGACCTGTCAACTGTGTTCATGAAGTCTTTTCAGTAAAGAACTGCTCTAATTTTAGTGGAACCACAATTACTTTTTTTTTTGCCCCGTGGTTTGTTTCAAGCCTTGTTTAAGAAATCCTGCAGTATCTCTAGGGCATTAGATTTTTTTTACTATAATTTTTTCACTATAGGAGGTGCTAGATAAAATTTGGCTTGAGGTTGAGACCCAAAACTAGGAGGTTGAATGTAAGGCCTTGATTGGAGGTTTCATCCATTACCTCCAAGTGAGCATTGAACAGCAACTGCATATTGGCAACCAGCCAAATATAACTTGCTGTAAAAATGCCAAGTGGGTCTTTAGATGCTGAGATGTGGGTGTTGGGCCTCCCTCTCCAAACCAGTGAGAGGTACAGATAATTGAAGTCATCTCTAATGTGTGAGTCATTGCAGGGCCTACATACAACGTCACTTCTTAGGATGAATAGTGATTACAGCACGTATTGGTTTTTGTATTATCTGCCCACCAGATAAAGCAAGCATTCTCTTCTATTTTTATTTTTTAAAAATTATTTCTGTGTAAATTAGAATCTAAACTAGACAGTCCTTTTTAGCAGGCAAGATTCCGCTAAAGTCCTGTTTTCTCAGAATGCATTCCATACCTCAATTGCCTCTTAGAGATTTCAAAGGCTTTTATGTACCTGGTAATTTGGAGGAATTGCTTTTATTTTGTGGTTTCCTAGGGACTTCTAATATCTCTCTTGTAAGATGTTTGCAGATGTCAATAGCTACTAGCTCCGAAGGGTTAGAGTAACAAGATCATTTTGTTTTCACTTGTGGTACCTTGTTTTCTGCTTGTGCTACTAGTTCTTTCCTAGCTTCCTGAGAGACATATAATCGGACTCTGAAGTTGCCCAGTTTTTTATTGGGATGTTTGTTGATATACTGTCTATTTTCTTTCATTCTTCTGAGAGCATTTTGGCTTGGGCCAGTTCTGTTGCGTGTCTTTCTTGTTCAGATAGTCATTTTCACTCATTTAGGTGTACCTCATCTCATGATTTTCATTTGAATATTTGTTGAAACTATTATTTCTTAGCTTTCATTCATTGTCTCGGAGTCCAGTCAAGTCACACTGCCTTGTGATCTCTGTGATGTTTCAGAATAAGTAGGGGAAGGTTCACACATTCAGGTTCTGTGATAAATCATGAGGCTATGCAAGGTAAATGTCAATATTTTGTTCACTTAGCTTTTTATAATGTTGTTCACTTAGGCTTGTGTAATTAATTACGCAGCTACTCTCTGCAAATAGATTATCTTCCATTGCATGGTGAATATAAACATTGGCACTTCTTTATTCCCAAGGGCTGATTCGGATAACCGTTGATTTTGTCTTTATTAAAAATCCTGTTCATTATTGGCACCTAGACTCTTCTGTCTAGCAAACATTCTTACTGTATCATTGACTGTCATCATAAACTCTGTTTTGTGGCTTATATATTATACTTAGCTCCTCAGACTCACTATTTTGATTTGGCTGCCTGTATATTTGCCCTTGGCTATTTGCCCTTGTGTTAACGCAGAACTCCCTCTACCCCAGCAACCCTCATGTATCCTGTTTTCCTCTTTTTTTTTTTCTTGCAAAAAAAACTTTGTGTTTAGGGCCATCCCTCACTTATTAGACAGTGATCATGACACCCTAGGAATCTGATCCAAGTGTGATCATCCACGTTGTCCCCAGTGAGAGCATGTGGAGTCCTACACATCCAAGAAGGAACAGGAGCTCGCCTTCCTTTCTGAACATGCCTCCTTAACTTCCAAGAAGAGCACTGAGCGCTGGAATGCTGCCGCCACCTTGTTGTTACTGTTGTTTTAACCAGAGGAGCTAGAAGGCAGTTGGTTGATCAGTGTGGAGCTCAAACTTAATTCTGTGCATTCTCATAGAGATTTTCTTGGTGATGTCAATGAATTGTTTAAATGATGTGTTCTGGGCACCAAGGCTTGGTTAGGGTATAGGAGGAAACACCTATTTCAATTCCCTTGACCTCAATATTGTCCTTAGGATTAGTTTAAATATGGGGTATTAAAAATGATAAAGGTTTTTTATTTAGGAGTAGTTGGCTATTTAAGAAAACCTCTTTTGGTATAGAGTGGATTAAAAAGGTGAGGCCAGGTGGGCTAAGTGTACAGGATGGGTAAGCAGCCGCACACCTCTGGATTAGTTAGTCCTTGATTTTCTTATTTGTGAATTTTTCTTCCCGTATGATCTGGGTCCTAGGGATTCTAAAATCTATCTACGTAGTCCTATTCTTCTAGCATACTTGGTTTCTGCGTATATGTCATTTTGCATATTTCTTCTGTAGTTAGTTCATCCAACTATTATTTGACCATGTACTATGAGTGGAGGCACTCTACTTGTTTCCAGGGTCACAGAATAACAGAAATGGACAGGATCTCTGTTCTTGTAGAACTTAGGGGCTCAGCTGGGGAGAGACATTAATCAGACCTAGCAATGTAGCCAACATCTCCCTATTTCTTGTAACATCCTCCAGCCCTCCACACCCCCCCATCAAAAGGCAAACTTCTATTGACTTCATGTGAGTGTCACCATGAGTTAGAATATTGGATTCTTCTTCTTTTATCCCCTCTATCCATTCTGTTCGTTAGTTTCTTTCTTTTTTTTTTTTTTTAAGATTTTATTTATTAGAGAGAGGGGACACAAGCAGGGAGAGGGAGAAGCAGACCTCCAGCTGAGCAGAGAGCCCAGTGCAGTGCTTGATCCCAGGACCGTGGGATCATGACCTGAGCTAAAGGCAGATGTTTAACCGACTGAGCCACCCAGGCGCCTCTCTGTTCATTCATTTCTTCAAGTGCTTCTCCTGTTACTTTAGTTCCTATCCATCCCCTCTTTGTCAAGTTCCTCTAGAACCTTCTCCCATATTCTCAAAGTTACATTGCTTAGAACAGTAACCTCTTTGGGGAGAAGTCTGGGACCTGTGAGATAACGAAAGAATTGTGTATGTTGATGTTCATGTGTGTGCATGTTGTATTGAAACACTATTTATTCCTGCCTCCTTTAGCTTGTTCTGTTTTTTCAACTCTAATTTTCTTTCTAGTTTTTTCTTATCCTATAAACTGATATTAAGTCAATGAAACCATGTCACCTTGTCAGTGAAACATTTCCTGATTACTTCTTTCTTTCCACTTCCCTGAACTCTGATAGCACTTAGTCCCTAGTCTGTATCACACAATTTAGCACGTACTCAAAACTGCTTTGTGTTGCCATTTCATATCTGTTGCCATGTCATAGCTTTTCTTGTATTACTCTGTTAGGTCGCAAGAATTTTGAATCCAGGATTATAACATATATTTACAGAGAGCTTCGTGTGGGGCTAAGAGTTGGCCGGTGCTTAATAGTGGCTTACAGAATAATAGAACTAGATTCATAGTGTATCTACAAATATTTGAAGGGCCCTAATACATACTGAGCTTCTTCTCTACCACAGTTTATATAGGTCTTTTCCTCATTGACGAACATTTGGTTGTTTCCAGTTTGGATATTACAAACATTTTATTACTTATTTTTGAGTCTGTTATGTGAAAAAGATAATATTATTCCCTGTAAAGCATTTCATCCAAAAATCTATTAATCATTTACTGTGTATTGGCACTTAGTATCTGTGATACTGGGAGGTAGCATATTTTCAGATGTATTCTAGTATTTTGGTTTTTGTTTTATTGGCTGTGTTCATTTGCGGGTATTTTTTTTTTTTTGATGTTTGTTTTTCATTTCTGATATGATATTTTGTTTTTCTTTTAGGATAAGAACAAGAAACTACGTCCCCTATATGACATTCCCTACATGTTTGAAGCCCGGGAATTTCTTCGAAAGAAGCTTATTGGGAAAAAGGTAGATGATGACAGAAACATATTTGCAAATGGTTGGGGATCATTTTAAGCTTGGCCCTTGTGATTGAATCTCAGAGACCAGATGACACCCCTCCGCCAAGTCAAGTGGAATTACTTTGATATGAAGAAAGGTGTGCCTGTGTCTCAGGAAGTGGTATCCCGTGGGAGAGATTTAAAATTGAGGCCCTGACCATGGTGTGATTGCCAAAGCTCTCACAGCATGTTCCTTCCAGGGTCCAGGCTCAATTCCAGTTTCAATAATTGCATATTGCCCCGAGCTTCATTTACTTGGCTCCCTTGTTCTCTTCAGCCACCTCCATTAAAAGTCGGTACTGTGGGATAGGCTATTGAAGGAAGGTTGCCGGTTTTTTCTGCCTCCCTTACTTCTGAGGAATAGATTGGCTGTTGAGGAGAGGGGCTCTCCTGGAACGGGAGCATGCTTACTGAAATGCACTGTGGTGCATATGCCACCATCACTTCTTCAGCTTGTCGTGCTTCCTGTAGCTTCCACGGCAAGTGCTAGGGTAGCCTTGCTGGGGAAGGATTGTGTGCTTTCCCAGGAGTTCCTGTGGAAACCTGTGGTGCAGCACATTGACTCTCTGGTCTGGTGCAACAGCTCAGAGGCCCCAAGAGTGCATTTCCTTATGTTCTTAGAGTATATATTCTGTGACCAGCTGCAGAGCTTGCCATTTGGGGAGGCTGAGAATGAGCCTCTGAGCATTCCCTATTTTCCCTGACCTCCCTACCCTAAATATCCTGGGCAGGTGTCTGTGTTCTGCACAAACAAAGGAAATGAGTGGCATAGTTCCTTTGATGTGGTTGATAGAAATCTGTTTTCAGGGAGGGACTGTGATTTGCCTTTTCTGTACTTTGAGAATTCTTCTGGGAAAATACCTTGTTTTGGGTCGATTTTGCTCATATCTTGAGAAAGATAAGGCCGTTCTGCTCTGTGTCTGTCCTTAACACACATTAATGCCACATTAGCATTCTCTGCCGAAATGCCGATTTTTAATGATGTGACAGGTTTCATAAGGCTCTGGCTTTTGAACTAATGCCAAAGTAGTCTATCATAAACATAACCAGTTTTATTATATACCATAGTCACTAGAAATATAAATTATAGCAAAGAGATTTTTAAAGTTGGCACGGGATGAAATTGCTAATTTTGAAGTAGAGAAACTTAAACTGGATTCCCTAAAATGAGTGTTCAATCTCCTCAGGTTCCTTCAGAGAATAGGCTCATTTGTCATTGTATAAAACTTGACAATGCTGTATTCATTCATGAAGTGTAGTGTGAATGATGGCTTTAAGCCTCTTTCAATTTCTAGATCTCCTGTTATCTGATCTAATGTCGACATCTCTATTTCACCAAATTTATATCCTGTCGCTCATTTGCTGGCTCATAAACAATAGCATAAACGCAAACAAGGAATTCCCTCAAAAGTGTGGATTTCTGTGGAAATCCATCCAAAATGAACCTGAGGGGAGTGGGGGTGGGGGCAGCTCTTGCTTGATTCCTGCGCAGCTGTTTGCGTGCGGTGTGTTCCGGCATCCACCTGGCTTCTTTGAATGTTGCCTTCACCTGCTTCTGTTTCATCCCTGGGAATGTAGATCACAGCTTATTGTAGCTGCTGCTGAGTGGTCCCGGGAGGGTGGCCCAGGGTTCTGCTCTCAAGCCGTATGTGCCAGCCCTTTGTAAAGACCTCTGTCTTAGGTTAGAAGGACTGACCTCAAGTGTCAGATATGGTGGCAGTTCTTAAGCAATTAGGTTCCTTCTTGGTGGGAGAAGCCTTGTTTACTGGTTCTTCTGCGTAAGAGTTGATTGGATTCAATTTGTGCTGAGCCCACGTTTTGTCCCCCACGGTGACATTGTATGAATGATGAATACTGTATCCCTGCAGGGGGAGTAGGATGCTGCTCAGCTCTGCTGGGCTGGAACATTCTTGATGCAAACTGCTTTTCCTGACTCACCACCTGAAACCACTTGCCTGTCTTCTGGGCCCATCAGCTGCGACAGCGAACACCCAAGTTTTCTCTCGAGTCTGGGAGCAGGCAGGGCAGTTGCTGCCTCAGGGGGGTGGCTAGCACATCATTGCACATTTCTGCCAATTCCCTTCAGACCTCTGCAGCTGTTCAGCATGGCACGTGGTGATTAAGAGGCACCGAGAGGGAGCATGTGTGCCTATGTGCCTCTGTGCACGAAAGCTGATTAGGGCAGCCTGTCACAGCTTAAGCAAGATAATGGAGGTAAAATCATCTTCTCTGCCCAGACTGTTATTTGACCATCCCAGAGAGTCTATAATTTGACAGTTTTGAGGAGTTTCTAGAATGTAGAAAAATAAGATTGAAGGTAAACTGGTAAGGTGCTTTGTTAGATTCAACGGTCTCCATTTCAGTTACGGAAATTCACTTTGATTCACTCCCAGGATTTATTCTGGCTAAGTGCCTTAATTAAAGTAACCATGCACCTCTCTGAGCCTTGGTTTCATCACTTGGGAACTGGGAGTATTATTTGCCTTCCCTCTCTCATGGGATTTTTATAAGAATCTAGAATGATACTAACCCTTCATGTTTTTCCAGATGCCAGTCAGGTAAGTTGTGTTGTTTTGTTTAATAGTGCTGCTTTTTTATAGAATCTAGCAGTTACTTTTTTTTTTTTTTAAACTGGCCCTGAGGTCAAGAGATGTGAATCAATTTGCAACTATTTTGACCGCCATCATCCCATTGCACAGATTTGAGTGGTATCTGGTTAGATGTGGCATCAAGTTTCCAGCTTCCGCAAAATGAGTGTCGTCTCATGCAGTTTGTGTATGTGTAAAGTGTATATGTGTTGTGTTAAATGTATGTTTGTGTGTGTGTTCTCTGGTTTGAGGAAGACATGGAAGAATACGTGTGTATCTTGGAAGTGTTTCAGAAGCTGTCTGAATTGCCATACTGCCTGGTAGAATTCCCTCCCCATCCTCTGTTTACCATCTGCCATCTGTGCTTTCACTAAAATCTTGACTAAGGAATATGCCTGGTGAAGAACTGTCTTGCTAATTTCTTCTGGGGTTCTTCATGGCCCTAACATAGTGGAGAAATGGAATCCATGGAACTTCCACAATTCTTTTAGTTTTGTGGCATGACATCCTAGGTGTGTATAAGATGGTGAGATTGATGTCCTAGAATAATCAGGGCAACCGTCCTCTGCTAGTAGCAGGAGCAATGTCTTTCCGTGTATATATTTTTTTCTTAATGCTTAGAGGTCAGCCCATCGACAGGAAGAGTTTGTGTGCCTAAATCATTTTGTTCTCAGTGAAAAAAGGTAATAATTACTGGGATCTTCGCTGGGAATTTTCTCCAGCTGTCTCATAGAATCTCTAAAGTAGAATCTCAAAGTATTTTAAATCCATGTAATAACAGTATTTACAAATGATGTATGAATCACTCAACTCCTGTCTCTTAACTGTACAATTTCCATCACCATGGGAACTGTTGTGTACAGACTTGTAACTTGCTTGGACAATTGATGGGTCAAAAAATGGATGTGTGGAAGAGACGGAATTGCAAGAAGCAAGAGTGCATAGAAGCCTCGGCCCTGGCACTGTCTGCTCAGTCCAGGCTTCTCCTGTCTCCAGAATCCTTGGCCCAGAAATATGTCTGTGCTCCCTAAATGTTTTTGCCAGTGTTTGTAGAATAAGCAGATTTTGGAGATGAAGCTCATTTGTAAACTAACGGCCAACTTTGGTTTTCATGCCATCAAAATTTGTTCTATGAACTAGGCTGACTCTTTTTTAGGCACTTAAAATTGAGCGTTTTTCTTGATAAATGCAGACATTTGGGGAGTTATTGGGCTATAAATAATACTGGCAGTTATTTCAAATTCATATTGCATTAGATGGTTCTTCTCTTTTGGAAACCTTTCTTTCCTGAAGTTTGTACTTTGGGGGCATGGAGCTCTTTGGGGCAGATGGAAATGATCTTCCTGTGCACCAGGATTCATAAATCCATCATGTTCAAAACCAAACTCATGGTATTCTCTCATAAACTCTGGACTCACTCAGTGTTCTGGAAATAATGCCTTTTTGTTGCTGTCAGAGACCTCTTTGCCACCCCCTCTTCCATAACCCCCCATTCCAGTCCTTCACCAACTCCTGCTGTGTAGATGTGCGTGTTTCCTCTTCCTACCATCGTGCTGCTACTGCCTTGTCTCAGATCCCCTCTCACTGAGACTCCTGGACCCTGCAGCCATTCTTTCCCACTCCAGTCTGTTCTCCACCTGCAGCTAAAGGGAACTTCACCAGTGACAGACTTTCGGCTTCCCATTGCTTCCTGTGGCCTACAAGGTCCAGAATAATCTGGTTCCAGCCTACTTCCCAGAAAAAAGGCCCCTACCCCTTCTCTCATCCACCTCCTGCCACCTTCCTGGCTGCCTTTAGGGTTCTGGAATGCATTATGCTCTCACCTCAGGGCTTCTGCACTTGCAGTTTCTTCTGTTTGGAGTACTCTTTGTCCTCCTGTCCCCTTATTTATCATAACACTTATCCTTCAGATTCAGTTTAAACATGACTTCCTGGGGGAAGTTGTCCCTGAACAACCCCCCTTCCAATAATTTGTACAAAATTTTTCACATCTCAATGTATTTGAGTGATTTTGTGTTAATCTCTCTCTCATCAGATTCATTATATTAGGCCAACTGGGGCCCACATCTGTTTTGCTCACCACCCCAGGGCGCATCAGTATATACAATTTGTGATGCACAGTAGGTACTCAATAAATTTCTTCTAAATTAATTAACTTTAGGGGAAAATGGGAGCACTGCGATGAAGGCTGTGTGGACCCAGATAAGAATATATTAAGGGAGCTAGAAATAGGCCCTACCTGATTTGCCTAGGGTTAGCCAGATATGGAAGAAGTAGCAGGAGATTGTCTCTTCATGTCTGGTGGACTCTCAAGTCAATCTGGAAATGGTTGATATTATATGTAAATGACCTCCCCTCTATCCTGGGTTAACATGCTTTAAGAACTGGTTGGTGACCCAACCACTGTTAATAGCCTTGTTTCCTTGGGATGCCAACTATAGAAGCTGTGGCTCATTTGCGATTTGGTGAACACCTCTGTATGATTTTCGTGCCATTCCAATTTGTACTGTGAACTAGCCAGACTTCTTAAGACATTTTACATAATGCTCATTTGAGTGTAACAAGGTCAGGGCTGTCATTTATTGAGTTGTCTCTTCGTGGTAAGCATTGAATATTTTCACTTTTATTTAATTTTACTTAATTTTCATCTCTATCCCAAGATGTATGTATGTATGTATTTACCTTTTTACAGGTAAAGAAACTGAAGCGCATAGAAATAAAGTATTTTATCTAGGTGTTATGCATTTAGCTGCTATGCTAAATTAAAGGCCATCTAGAAAGGCCCAATTCCATGTTGTGTGGTTTAATAGAGATAGCCAGGGTCACGGTCCTTTTTGGGCGTGATGTCAGTTCTTGTATATGGCGTATACCTTACATGCTACAAGAAGTTGATTCTCTTTAGCTGTATTATCCTGGTCTACAGATATCAGCAGGTGGTAAGAGTACCATAGATTAGCCCTCGGAATGCCTTCAGCCCTGTAGATATGATCTCATTAGTCTTTGAGATGTCCCTGTGAAGTGATGTTTCACCAAATTGTTCTTCAGAGAAACCTGTGTCAGGTTACATGTTCTTCTGCTAGTTACACAGTGTGAGGTCATGGGTAACATTGCTAAGCCTGCGTTGAAGCTTGATTTCCTTTTCTCTTCCATCTCTTGGCATAGGTGTGACTTGGGGGCATCTGGGAGAAAGGAAAGGTCAGGTTGCTTTTTTATCTTGGCCCTGAGCCAGGAAGGGGTTGAGGAGCCCTCTCAGTGCTCATTTCCCTGTGCAAGGACAGCTCTTGGAAGGTACTTGGAGTGACATTCCTTAGCAGAAGCGGTTTTTCACTCAGCCTGTGCAAGCTCTTCAAGGGCTCAGAGCTTTCTTGAGGCGGATCTCCTTCTCTCCTTGCTGGCTATTTAACAGCGCTCTCCTTTTCCTTAAAAACACTTACAAGTTCTGTCTCTTACAGTGTGTTACTTAATCAGCTGTGTTAAGTGCAAAGCTGGCAGTCTGGGGATTTTTGTTCTTAATTACCTCTGTTGTATTTTAGTTTGGTTTTTATAAACATTCCCTTTGTCATCTCCACATTTTCCCACTTTGTATTAATTTGATTCACTCACGCTATGGAAAAGTCCTTTACATTAATGATCAAAACAGGCCCTAAGGTTGTGAATGCATTGTGATTTAAATTGACAGGTTTATACAACGTTGCTTGTCCTTGCCGTCTCTGTGCCAGCTGTTACCATCAACGTGGCTGTAAATTTTTTGGATAAATGACTGTAGATATTCACCAAATCAGGAGATGTTTTGAATGACTCATAATTTCTGACCATGCTTTTTTTCTAGTAAGACTTCTCGCACTTAGACATGAAGGCAGCATGTCAGTATGCACTGGAGACCAGGAGTCTAGATGCCCTTTATCCTGTGGGTTTGGGGAATGAGCCTTGACTCATTAGTTCCTTTGTCTGATGAAGGTAATTAACAAAACTGTAGAGTTGTCGGTTTCTGGAAATTTGGCTGTTCTGGGCAAGGTAGCTTTCTACCTGCTGCCACCTAAATGCTCTTCTGCAGATTGTGAGAAGTGCCTCTGTGCCTTAGGGGCCATCAGGGTGTTGAGCTGAGCACATTGCTCCTTGGTGGAGTGTAGTATTTGTATGATGTATATTGTAATATCCTCTTCAGAAAGCGTCTCTAAGTTAAATGAAGGAACTAAAACCTTCAACTGCATTCCTGGAAATTTCTGTATTCTCACCTGTGGGAAATGATTCACTAGCTACCAGAATCCTCGAGATTCTCATATCTCTGGGTAATACTCGTATATTACATTGCTTATTATTAAAGACTTTCTTCCCTGGACTCCCAAGTTGCTCGCAGTTTTCTGGTGATAGTTCTTACGTTTGGAACATGATTTGTGGTCAGTCTCTCTTAAGCCACCCACTCCTGATCTTTTTGGCTAGGTTTCTGAAATGGCGTCCTTGGGGCTGGAACTTTCCATGCTTATTCTCTGCAAACTAGGATTTTATTTTAGGGGGAGATTTGTGCTGAATCAGCTCAGCTGTGTTTGGGGGTAGGGAGAGGACAGGCTTTTTTTCCCTCTTTAAAAATAACCCTTATGTGCCAAAAACCTTACAAAATGTGCTGAATTGCAAATCTTCGAACTTCCTATACCTCCTGGTTTACAGAGAATGGATTCTTTCACACTTGGTCTGTATGATAGTGTACAAAATATCTTATGTTGTGGAAGAGTGTCAGGTGAGACGGGGTACAGATGTGTTCAGTTGGAAAGGAAACTCAACTCTTGCTATCTTTTCTCAGTATTTTTTTCTCCGATAGTTTCATCTTCTTAAAAGGATCTATACAGAGATAGTACATATAACTTCTCTAATAAGAAAAAAAATCTTAAAAATCTTGTATGTTTGCAAAATAACACATCATTCAGAATTGGTGAGTTACCTTTTTAAGCACCAGCTTTCCAGGGTTTCTTTCTGTGTGTCTTCTGCTTTTTTTTTTTTTTTTTTTTTTTTTTTTAGTGTTCAGAGAGTGAGGCTAATGCTTCTGCTTCTGTATTTCTTTCCTGAGGGTATGAGCAACCTGTGCACATACAAGAAGGTAGTATACACCAGTGTCTGTCGGCTCTAAGGTGGAAGTTCCGTCGACTCTTCACAGCTGGGGGATAGAAATGGTGTTTTAGGGCTATCTCTTCGTAATTGGGGCCATGTAGTTGTAAGCTTCTTGTTTTAATGTGTTTAAAATCTGAGTGAAGTTTTTTGCTCTTATCTGAAACAAGTTCTTTTATTGATACCCGGAACTGCCTTCTTGCTTTCACTTGCTAGTTATCTTTTCTCTGGCAAGTTTTCAGGTATTTCTAAAGCGCTGCATTTCTCTCTCTTGGGGATGGCTGGCTTGGGCAGTCTTTCCTGGTGTTTTCATGATGATAGGTGTAATATTAGGGCTGAATAGTGTCCCCCCAGGATTCGTGCCCATTTGGAACCTCCGAATGTGATCTTATTTGGGAATAGGGTCTTTACAGATATAATTTAAGTTAAAACGAGCTTATACTAGATTGGGTCGGGTGGGCCCTACACCCAGTGACTGGTGCCCTCATCAGAAGGGGGTGGGACACAGAGACGAACAGAAGTCCATGTGACAATGGAGGTGGAGATTGAAGTGACTCAGTTGCAAGTGAGGGAATCCAGAAGCTAGGAAGAGGCAAGGAGAGATTCTTTCCTGCAGCCTTTGAGGGGAGCATGGCCCTGTTAATGACTTAATTTCAAACCTGAAATATCCAGAACGGTGAGAATGAATTTTTGTTGCTTTGAGCCAACCAGTTTGTGGGATTTTGTTACTGCAGCCCTAGGATAGTGATATAGTAGGAAAGTAGGTTAGCTTCTTATATCTGGCCACTTGGCTCTTGGTTGGAGTTCTTGTTTCGAGGGTTGTACTTTGGTAATGAGCTCCTTTGCAAAACTGATCCACAGGAAAGGGTTTGAATGTGTGATATTCTTTCACCTCTGGTCCTCTGCCTGTCTTATCTTGCTTTTTATATTTGTGTTTATTCTTTTCTCATGACTTATCTTGGCTTTATGCACTGTCGTCTCCAGGCCAACTGACAATTGCTGTAGAGTAATTGATTAGTCTTGAGAGCATGTTTCTAGTTTTGTCTGTAGGCTCACTCTCACACTTGTCCTGTTTCCCTTCCTTGGGGGATGAATGCTGCTGTCCACTTAAGAAGGCTGCCACAGTCAGGCCTTGATCACTTCTACCTCAGTGATTAGCAGCGTTTTGAAATATGGCGTGCTCTGGGAGGGAATCATTCCTGGCAATAGCTCTTGATGAACCATGCTCATCCCATTCAGGGGTGATGAATAGAACATTAGGAATAATTACAGGTCTGTGTTCTGGAGCACCATGTCTAACGTTTTGCCTGCAGAGCTCTGCATGCATTTCCTTCGGTAACTCTAGGAATCTCAGGTTTTTTCTTCAATCAGGCCTTTTTGAGCAAGGTATTTTTTCTGCAGTTTTGCCTTTTCTTCTCTTCTGGTTTCAGCAAGTGTTTGTTTGGACTGGGCTGTGCTGGGCAGATGAGGAGGTAGTCTTCTTGTGAAGACAAAGCTCAAGTAGATTTATTCTCTTCGAGGACTCAGTCCTAAAGCTTTGGTCACGCCTAATCACCTGTTACGTCAAGGCGGCCAAAAGTGGTGGCCTAGTGAAGTCAATTCATTTTTATTCATTTAGCAGATATTTTTTGAGCAACTACTATGTGCCATACCTTATTCTAGGCATTGGGGATAAAGCCTTACAAACACCTGTTCTCGTGGAATTAATATTTTAGAAAAAACACATATGGTTGTTAGGTACCTTTATGGAAGTGGAGTAAAGATGAATAAAATGTCATCTGTGTGACAAGTTGTTTACAGTCCAGCTAGGACAAGATTACATCAAAATGTTTGAAGTTGAATAGGAACAGATTTGAATAACTGGTGAGATAACAGAAATGTGTCTCTTGGCAGTAGTGGGTTAATATTAGTGTGCCTTGTGCAGATCATAGTTGCCTTTCAGAAACAGGAGAGGTCTCTCACCTGCTGTGTGACCTTGTACACTTATCGGCTTCAGCTACGTCACGTACTGCTGACTCTTATGAATATTTCTACTCGTAACTTCTTTCTCTTCCTACAGGTCTGTTTCCAGCTGCTGACCACTGGGTACTCACATACAGATTCCAGTAAATAGGGGACATCTTTTATGTCCAAAATGCAGCTCATGGCCTCCATATGATTTTTCTTCCCTGCCCGCAGACTGCCTTGGCTACCTTTGTTCTTGATCTTAAATAATGTCTCCCCTGCCCGTTATCCTGAACTTTAGTATCCACAGTCTCCTTATCCTAAGTTCACCTGATTCTTCCACAGTTAGCTCTTTCACATCTTCCTTGTCACGATTCTTCCGGTGACTTTTAGTCTATTTGCTCCTTATATCTCAATTTAATTATTGCAACTCCACCTTAGGCGGTTGGTCTGTTCCTTCTGGACTTCCCAGTCTTTCACATTGCTGTCTGATTGCTTTCTACATGCGTACTCCTGCTCCTTTCACAAACTCTGGGGATCCCCAGATGCCTGCAGAAAAGGATCTCGTTCCTTCAGTGAACATAAAATCAAAGGAAAGGCAGTTGTGTATAAAATAATCATAATGTTGGGGCGCCTGGGTGGCACAGCGGTTAAGTGTCTACCTTCGGCTCAGGGCGTGATCCCGGCGTTGTGGAATGGAGCCCCACATTAGGCTCCTACGCTATGAGCCTGCTTCTTTCTCTCCCACTCCCCCTGCTTGTGCTCCCTCTCTCGCTGGCTGTCTCTATCTCTGTCGAATAAATAAATAAATAAAATCTTTAAAAAAATATATCATAATGTCCTTTAAGGATCTTGCTTTCATTTCCAGTCTTACTTACTACTCTACTGTCCATATAATACGTCACAAACCGCCTCTCCCCATTCCACGGACATGGCCCAGACTTTTCACAGCTTCTTGCCTTTACACTTGTTTTTCTGTAGGAATCTTACTACCGTCCTGTATTCCTGGCTCCCCATGTGAAGTCTAGGCTCTCTGCCCTCCTAGTATACTTTTGTGCCCACTTCTTCAGGAGCAATTCCCGGTTCTGACCTCCCTCCCCCAGCCCTACAGGGCAAAGAGCTAGTCTTTCCTTTAGCTCTTGGTCTCTAACGTCAGGAATCAGGCTTGATCTCCGTTAGGTCTTCACAGAAGAGGTGGGATTTGTAAACTGGTACCTGGAAGGTCTTAAGAAAGATTGGGGATATCTAGATACAGAGAAGGGATACAGAAAGGTCTAAGCTTTGGAGCTGGTTTCTTTGTCACCTGCTGTCTTTAATTTCCTCATACCAATAAAGACTTTGAGCCTGACTTCAGTGAAACGTTAGGCATAGCATTGTCTGAGAGACAAATGAAGGCATTAAAAATACATAGCATAAGTATGTTTTTCTCTTGGTTTCCTATATATGGCTTATGACTATGAACTCACGTCTCCACTGGATTGGTGGTAGTGTGCTCGATGCCTTGTGTGGTCCAGCCCTCACTGTCAGGTTGCTCTTTGAAGTCTTCATGCGGCTGCCTGAGCAGTCCTTCCCTAGTGCTAGAGGTCTGGTCTGTGGCTATTTCTGTGTCTTTACTCTATAATTGACAATGTGCAGCATCTCTAATTTGTTCTCTTTTAAAATGATCTGACAGAGGAATTTAGTAGGCAAAATTAATATTTTTTTGACTTGAATCTCCATTATTTTAAAGCTCTAAATGACAGAAGCTTGATGGCCCTTGACTACTCCCTGCTGTTCCCATCCCCCCTTACTTGGGGTTCATAATATCCCTGTTCTCCAATAATAGTCCAAATGAATTGGAAGTAAGTCGCTGACTTGCTCCACTTTGCCATTTCTGCGATGTATGGGTACCTTTGAGCCTGGCAGGTTGCTGCTGTGCCCAGCTCCTCCGAGTCTGGCAGGCTTGACGTTGATGCATGGTGGAGTGCTGACAAAGAGGAGGCCGCTTAGAGCATCTGACTTAGCCCCACTAGGCCAGCTTTCCACCACCTCTAAACCTCTGGCCCTGCTTTATTTAAAAAAAAAAAAAAAAGTTGGGAAGGGAAGAGAAAATAAGGAATGGAAGAAAGGAAGAAGAAAATCACAGAAATGACTTGAGCACTGATTGGAAATTAGGTGAACAAGTTTTGGTGAAATGGTACCACATGCAGCTGGAGAAGTTCTTTTTTTTTTTTTTAATTTTTTTAGTTTTTTATTAACATATAATGTAGTATTTGTTTCAGGGTTACAGGTCTGTGGTTCACCAGTCTTACACAATTCACAGCACTCACCATAGCACATACCCTCCCCAGTGTCCATCACCCAGCCTCCTCATCCCTCCCACCTCCCTCCACTCCAGCAACCCTCAGTTTGTTTCCTGAGATTAAGAGTCTCTCAGGGTTTGTCTCCCTCTCTGGTTTTGTTTTGTTTCATTTTTTTCCTCTCTACCCCTGTGATCCTCTGCCTTGTGTCTCAAATTCCACATATCAGTGAGGTCATATGATACTTGTCTTTCTCTGATTGAATTATTTCGCTTAGCATAATACCCTCTAGTTCCATCCACGTTGTTGCAAATGGCAAGATTTCATTTTTTGATGGCTGCATAATATTCCATCATATATATACACCACATCTTCTTTATCCATTCATCTGTCGATGGACATCTAGGCTCTTTCCATAGTTTGGTATTGTGGACTTTGCTGCTGTAAACATTGGGGTGCACATGCCTCTTCGGATCACTACATTTGTGTCTTTGGGGTAAATACCCAGTAGTGCAATTGCTGGGTCATAGGGTAGCTCTATTTTCAACTTTTTGAGGAACCTCCATACTGTTTTCCAGAGTGGCTGTACCAGCTTGCATTCCCACCAACAGTGTAGGAGGGTTCCCCTTTCAGCTGGAGAAGTTCTTTAGTTTTCTGGCTGAATCTCAACAGCTAAGAGATGTAATCTTAAGTGTATGGTCTGAGTGTTCATGAAGCCTCTGTTACTTTATTTGTAAAGGGGCACGGTGTTTTGACAGCCGTGATTCTTCCGGCATGCTAGTCTAGGGAAGAAATGGAAGCAGAGCACAGTATTAGGAGTAACTTTTGGACGGGGGCAGAAAGGAACTGTTTTAAGTTCCTTAGGATGGAGATACAAAGTAGTATCTCAAATGCAGACCTCCAGCCCAGCTCTGTCCACATTTTATCAGCCCACATTACAGTGAAGAAGTAGGACATTTCTGCGACCTCAGAGGCAAGAAGATAGGCAGCTGAAGATTGTGTATGTTCATGTTCTTACACTAGGGATGAATTCCTTTTTTTCAGTGTTCCTTGTTTTCTTAAATTGTGAAATGTGGAGGAACCTATTTTCCATCCCCTAAAAAGGTAATCTTAAGAAAAAAATCCAGAAAGCCTCAATTAATTGTCCTAATATCTCTAATCAGACTGATATAATCAGACTGATCTGATATAACAACATTTACTGACAAATGTGTATTTCTCCTAGTAGAGACTCAGGGAGGGCCACCATAAAGAAGCTGGCAGATTTCCATGGCCTGAGCTGGCTTCACCTCACAGGATAGGTTGAAGGTAGAAAAAACATGGGTGCCTGGACCCTAGACCTGATGTGCATCTTGTCCTAACTCCATGACCTTGGATGGGTTCTTTAATATTAGTCCTTAGTTTCCTTATCTGTGAAAGGGGAGTGGACTGGCAGTCGGGGAGTGGACTGGCAGTCCCAAAGATCTGTTCCTAAACCTAGTAGTGAAGATGTTTTGCCCTGTTAGCACTGATTGACCTACCTGATCCTTTTTCATTTCTGAAAGTTTAACCTTTTGCTACCAAAGGTTTATTTTAAATGTCAATGAATGTGAACACCTGTGGTGGACAAAATGATAAGATTCAGGGAGGGTAGGTGTGTATGTGTATCATACACACACACCTGAGACTTGGGACCACTGGGTGATTCTTTATACTTACTAAGAGCATTGAATGCTGGAGGACTGTTTGTTGGGGGCGCTATAGTACAGTTCTTTACCACCTCTATGAGGCAGCTCCAGTGATCTCTTGTTCACCAGCTTTCTCCCTCCCCAAGAGGAGGCTAGGAAATTGAATTCATTCTTTTCCTACTTGTGCTTCTGTTACTGAGTTGTAGTCAGAGCATCTTTTGTATCTTTTCCTCTGAAGTGTTTAAATTGTTATGGTTGGGGTTACACTCTAGTTTCCATTGGGGCAAGGGCCTCTTTTCTCCTTTTCTAGGACCTGTGTCTTCAAATGATTTTCATCCTTTTGAGAGCTGGTGTGTGTTTCCTTCCATCATTCATCAGTTCACTGAATTTTGAAATGATGGCTTTAGAAGCCAAATCCATCAGAATGATTGATTCCTTGACATCAACCTGGCACTTTTCCACACTTCCACATTGTCCACCAGGTGCTCCCCTTGCTAGTGGTGTTGCCAGCTGTGTGGGAGAACAGCAGCATGTTTTTGAAGATGAAAAACATGTATGAAGTTTTTGAAGATGAAAAACAAAGATAAATCATGTTGCTGCTCTTCAGTTTTTCTGATTTGGTGGTCACTAATCATAGCTTTCCAAAGGGAAAATGGTAACAGGATCACCACGTCTAGGTAGACTTAATTATTTTCTCTACCATTGAGAGAGTGAAAGTGGTATTGCTAGTCTCTTTATCCCTCCCTTTACAGACACACAGCCCCTCTTCCTTTCCTTCTCTCTCTCTCTCTAACGTCCTTGTTGTTTTCTTTCCTTCCTCATTTTATTCTTCCTTTTCCCTTCCATCTCTCTGTCTTCCATTTTCCATCCCCTTCTCACAGGTGCTTAGACCTTTCAACACGAACAACCTCAGAATTCTTAGCTCGTAGTAGCTCTCATTTTCCAGTACACACACCCCATCTGCCATACTGTCTGACTTGGCTGATGCAGTGGATCCCTGGGACCTTTCTGGCCTTAAGAGGAAAAAAGTGATTTGCTAAATGTCATTTTTTCTTGTTTCTGTTCTTCCTCTCAGCAGCATGAAACTTGGTTCAGTACCAAAGTTGATAGAGCATTCACTTCTCTCTGAAGAAGGTCCACTTAGTTTGCTTAATGGTTCCAGTTTCTCTTTGGGCTTGGGTCCTCTTGGATGAACACAGAATTTTCCAGGATAGATAATACTGTGGTATATTTAAAACCCCTGAATGCTTTAACTGTCGTTTCTTACTGTTTCTGGAAAAGGGAAAACATGAATGAGGAAGCAATTGTCAGTTACTTTTTTTGTCTGGATTTTCCTTCCCTGAAGGATTTATCTGGTTGATGGGCCAGAGTGTGGATGTGTTTGCCAGGTGCTCCAGTGACACCTCAGCTTGGTGCTGCCCTAAGTACAAGTACCATGTGAGGTGCTTGAACATTGTATCGGCTACAAAAAGAGTAACTGTTTGGACGACTTCAGAGTGTTTGGGAAGCCTGTTTTCCTTGCATGGCACAGCTTCCTGGAGTTCACATTCAGGTTTGTTTCTTCCTTGACTCCATGTCAGCATCCCTGTCCTCCAATCCTGTGTGTCCAGGGTGATGAGTAGTATAGTGCAGGCTTGATGGATTTGGGTCCTCGTTTTTTTCCCCTTCCTTCAGAGACTGCGCTTTGCATTGGTGTGATTTCCATGACAAGGCAAAGATACTTTTCCTCACAGGATTTTTTAAATTTAATTTTTAAACAGTCAGGAAGACATAATTTAAAACATTTTTGCGGTTTTATTTAACATAACAAGTTCCTTACTTTTTAAAAAAAAATAGATGTAGATATCATTTTTGGAAAGCACATATATGGATAAAGCAGTGATTCTTTTTTTATTTTCTCCTAAAGATTTTCATAGTCAAATCAAGAGACTAAATGCTTTGGTTGCTTCATTTGCTGAAATAGACATTTTAAAGTCATTTGGCAAGAAAGCCAATATGGAAACCTAGGATATTTTTTGACAGACTATTGTATAAAATAGGCAGACGTTTAAATTAGTTTAACATCTCTTTTATCTTTTGGACACTTTTATTTACTAGGAAACTAGAAACATTGATTTAAGTTTTTCTGTCTTTGGTGTGGTATTCACTTCTTATTGTAATTATTTTGAGTGGGTAATCTGTTTCATTTGGTTCAAAGCTCAAATGATAATAAAGGGTATACAGTTGGAGAGCTCCCTTCTTACCCTACCCTGGTCCTTTGCTGATTCAGTTTCTTCTCAAACAACCGTCATTACTACTTCCTTGTGAATCTTTCCAGAGATATTTTAGGCCTGTATAGGCAGATGTTTGTGGGTGGGTGGATATTCTTCTCCCTTTTTACACAGATGCTATCATCATAAATACAGTTAAAATTTTATATGTATAACCAAAAATAGTATCCTTGCGTTTGTATTTCACTTTTACATGCTTAAAAAGTGCTAAATGGTTGTCGTCGTTGATCTGCACACTTTAGGGAAAGCTTACAACTTTCCAGTGAAATCTCATCCTAGTTTTCTATGTGGCCATAATATTCCTACTTGAAAATGTAATTGTGAATTCTGCTAATATTGGTGATCTTGTCCCTTCTCTCTTGGTTTTGATACCGAATTTTGTTTTTGCTGTTGCATTGCAAATAACATTTACTGCCCGTTTTGTCAGTCACAGAAGCAACACTGATTGTCCTATTCTAAAAAAATATTTTTGAAAAAAAAAATTAAAGGAAAAGGAACGACCACCCAGGGGTAGCATCTGTTAATACTTGAGTGTATATATTCCAATATTCTTTTTATGTATTTGGGTATTTGCATAATTTTCAACTTAGCTAGTAATTATATGGTACTTACTGTTTTGTAACCTTCACTATGATGGTTTCCCTGTGTCATTAGACTTCTGCATGAGGTCTTTTATCACTTAATATCAAGTGAATGTTTGATCAATATCCTAATGTTGGCTATTTGTAGTGGTTTAGCAAATGGACTTCGGAACCGAACAGACGTGGGTTTGAATCTCTGGGGTAGCATTACCTAACTCAGGCCTGTCATGAGCATTAAGTGAGGTAATGTATGTTAAGCATTTAGTGCAATGCTCGGCATATCCTAAGAACTCAATCAATAATAGCAAACTTCTGAGTCAGGGCTTGGGAAAATTAAGAACAGGGAGCAGTATATAATATGACAAATAAAATGACCTAGTTCTATTCTGTGTCTTGATAAGGTTGATAGAGAGAAAGGGAACTGAAAAGGGAGCACTGGGGGAGAGGGGGAGGAACAGAGTGTGAATCCTTCTGAGGGACCGAAGCCAGCACTTTTATTTTCCTTAGGCCCTGTTGCCTTCAAAAACAGTCTAACAAGTTTATAGTCTATTGTTTGCCCTTCTTCTTAAGATTGTCTTTTTGATCTCCATGTGCTTATTGGCCCTGACTTGAGTAGGCCCGACTTGGGTCACCCAATTCAGAGAGGAAGTGGGAGTGGGCTTGGGTAAGGAAGAGCTTGAAGAGAACTCTTAAACATCCGGTTTTCCTTCTTTTCCGAGAATTCTGGTACATTTTTCACAACCTGATTGAGTCCTCATGGGAACTGTCAGGAGATCTGATGAGAATTTAATTTACTGTGACCCAAAGAAAGGGAAATAAAGAGCCAAGTATGCCCCATCCAGCAATTCCCCCACCCCCTTCTTTCTGAAATCCTAAACTTGAAGCTCACAATTGAGGTGTCTTCTCCTAAACTTACATATCCAATCATACAGTTTGATCATCAGTTAGAAATAAACATTCATAACCCTACTTTTCAGCTCCCCAAATGAAAGTTGAATTAATTAAATATTTCAAAATACTACTTATTTGCAGATTTGACACATTTACTTCTAAAGACTGGACTATTGAATTGAAGAGTAGTTAATTCAGATATTCAGTGAATTTGAGGTAATGCTATGAACGGGTTTGTTTCTGATTCCGTAGGCTGTATGTTGTGCGTACAGTACCGCACCTGATACACTTCAGGGGAGAGTTTTGTTATGAGTTGTATTATAGAGTGATTTTTGGTTGCTCATATCTTAGTCAACACTTAAGCAATTAAGGATTTACCCTGGTGCTAAGTACAGGGTATATTATAAACAAAATGAAGTAGAAATGCTGCTTTATTATTTTTTTAATGTAGGCAAACTGATTTTACAGATACAGTGTTGTATTATACTGTCATTTTTCCATAGTGTCACTTGTGTTTCCACTGATTCTGAATGGCATCCTTTTTACAGTTAAGTACATATTAAACAAAATTTCGAATGAAATAAATGACCAGATTTTATTTACATCCTCAGCACTATTGTCATTTGTTGTCCCAGAAAAATTATCTGCCAGTTTGAATTTGTCATAGAAAGCTTCATTTTTAGGAAAGTAGTGAGGGTTTATTTTGTTTTTATAAACATCTAAGCCAAGTTCCCCAATGTAATTAAATCTGTCTCTCTCCTTGGTCGTTGGACACAAAACAAGTGTTAGATGCCACCTCTGTGATTGTCTCCACATTATCTGAAACTTCATAAGCCTTTTTCTTTTAAGGACTAAACCAATTTAGGTTTAGGATTCCCTTTGGCTAGATAGCCTAGAATGTGAATTCTCATCTTTATTCATTTTCACTGTGTTAATCACTTTATCTGGTTTTGTTGTTACTCTGGTAGAACTGGCATTCCCCCTGCTAGGAAAAGATGGATTCCTTTGTAGTTTCCACAGATACAAATCTCTTTATGTGTTCCCGTTTTTATATATTTAGGTTTGCTTTAAAAAATGATTGCGGAATGGAGTGTCTTCATTTTGGGTAGTGCTAACCATCTTGCTAAGGTTTATCATCCTGTTCCTTTAGTTCTTAAATCTGAAAGCTTTTCAAACCTCTAGTGAATAACCCCATTGACTTCCATCTTTGCCAGATTTTTTCTCTGTGTTTTGGGCAGGGGAGGGGAGATACATTCTACAGTTACCATTGATTTGTAAGTTATTTTTGGAAATAAGGAGGTAGGAACATATGAGCACTGAATAAAAATTGGTCAGTTGATTACAGGCCTTATGAAGACCTATATACATGCAGGGAATCTAGTCTCCCCTGTTATCGGTGACATACAGCTTACTGCTTTTTAGGAATGTCACTAATGGTACCTTAGATTATACCTTAACTTGATGATCTCTTGCTTTTCTTCTTTGGTTACTTTTTTTCCTGGTAATAAAAGCAGTGTATGTTCGTTATAAGTTTGGAAAGTATAAAGGAGAAAGAAAAGTATTTCAAATTACTGTAAATATTTTGAGACTTTCTTAAACGTATATATGTTTCTACTGGAATCAATCTGTATGGCCTTATTTTTTCAGTTTACTGTGTAACCTGAACATCTCCCCACATCCTTCAATGAACTTTAAAAAAAATCATTTCTATTTTATTTATTATTTATTATTATTATTATTATTTTTTTTTTTTTTGGTGGGCAGCAAAGCAAGGTTTATTGAGCAATAGCAAAAGTGATAGTACAAAGTTCCTGAGGAGGGAGGACCCAAGAGGGTTGCCCTTCAGTGAACTTTTAATGTAGTAATTTCAATGACAGTCATTTAATTCCATGATTGTATGATAATTTATTATGTAGACCTGTGGCAGTGTGGTTTTAGTAAACAGGCTATACTATATAATAGAATCAAGTAGATTGCCTGAGCATACAAAATCACAGACTTCTACACGTGGGAGGATCTAAAGTTTAGAAGAGTTATTCCATGTCTATTAATTGATGGTATCGAGTACTTTTTTAAGGTAGGATTTGGTCATTTAAGAAGTGTACTAGCTTTCCCCCCTTTTAGTCATGTGCATTTCATCTCATGCAGAAATTCAGCTTTGTGTTTCCTGAGATTTTAATTCTCTAATGGTAAACTTGAATTTTATTCCTTTTTTCCTTACATTTCTTTTAGCCTGGTTCTAATGCTTGCTTTTTTTTTTTTTTAAAGATTTTATTTATATTTATTTGTAAGAGAGAGAGCACAAGCAGGGGGAGTGGCAGGCAGAGGGAGAAGCAGGCTCCCTGCCAAACAAGGAGCCCAATGCAGGACTGGATCCCAGGACCCTAGGATCATGACCCGAGCCGAAGGCAGACACTTAACCGACTGAGCTACCCAAGAATCCCTAATGCTTAATTTTTTAATCTTCCATTATCCTCTTCATTATTTAAAAACAACATAGCAACAAAATAGTCTTTGTAATTTTATTTTTTTATTTGCTTATATTATAGATTAGTGGGGATAGCTGTAAGCCGGGTAGTTTTAGAGGAACCAGAGTCAATAACAGAAGCTGAAGGCCTCGTTCTCTCAGCCATCTCCTGAACTACCCTTCAGCCACCTGCTTTGTATCATCCATTTATTTTAAGAGTAGCTTCTTAAATGACTCAGACTTGGAAGATTTTTGGGCTAACCCTCCTAGACTGAAATTCTCTGTAGGCATATAACAGACTTAATTTATTGAAATGGCTTCATTTTACTGTGGATTACTGTTCTTCTACTCTCAGATTTTATTTGCTCTGATATTTAGGATCTAGTTGTAACCCTTTCATCGAATTGCTGTTTAAATTTGGAGAATTCATATAACTCCACTGAATCTGCTTTCTCTTATATAGTGGCATGTGTTTGTCTTATGGGATAACTGTGGTCCCTTTCATTCTGATTTTAAATGGCATTCCTTTTACTTTATCCCTTAAGATCTCAACTAATTAAGAGTTGGAGTTTAAAAAATGAAACCTTTTTGTAAAAACTATAAATCTTAATCATTTTTGAAAAGTTACTTAATATACAGATCTGTCTATTGCCACTCTTTGTAAGCTAGCTTAATTCCAGGAATCTTTGAATCCTGAATTATAGTCCAGTTCATTTTAAGTGAGTTGAGTGTGTGCAAGAAGACTAGCCTATAGGGATTGTAATTTTTCGAAGAATTTTTCCATACTCTGTATCATTTTTGGGATCCTTAACAGTGGTGCTGTGTAGTTTGTCCTAACCAAAGGACCTGTTGTGAGGAAGCTTGAGTTCCTGTGAAGTAGCTGCTTGATTGGTTGATTGTTTGGACCATCCCCTGAGACTTAGGCACCAAAAGATTTCTTCCTTCTTACAAAAGAGTGGCTTTTTAAAAAAGATGGATTTGGTTGAGGTTCTCTGAACTGGATAGATTAGGAGATTAAAATAGTTATCTTACATGATTTGATTCTGAGGGCGTACTTGTGTTTGTTAATGATAAATCTTCTGCATATGCCATCAGTTGCTCTCTCAACTGATTCTCAAGGCACTTTATGGTATTAAAAAATAAGATCATTGTTGTTATAATAAGATCTTATTAAAGAGATTCTGCATGCACTTTCTCTTATTATGGCTGCATTCTCAAATGAATATCTTCATGGACAAATGAAACATGGTACACACATAGTACACACACTGTGCCGTGAAAGGACATCAAGTACTGATCTGTGGAACAACCTGGGTGAACGTTAAAAGCATTACACCATGTGAGAGAAGACACAAAGACCACTTACTGTACACTTCCATTTATGTGAAATGTCCAGAACAGGCAAACGCAAGGAGGTCGTAGATTAATGGTTCCCAGGAGCTAGGGAAATGAGGGAGGAGGAGTGACTGCTTAATGGATAAAGGGTTTCTTTTTGGGTGATGAAAGTGTTCTGGATTTAGATAATGGTGATGGTTTACGGCATTGTGAATATACTAAAACCCACTAAATTGGTATACTTTAAAATGGTTACACTGGTGAATTTTGTATAAATTTTGTCTCAAAGATGAAAAGGTGCATCTCCATGTTGGTGGAATGACTACTGAATGAATGACAAGAAGCCCTTGGTATTTGTTTCTTGATGCTATTGCTGGTTGGCATTTTACCCAGTGAGTTAAGTAGTGGATAGTAGGGGTGGCCCCTGAAATGTATGAGGAGTCCCCTCATTAAAGGAAATATATGCTTGCACAGTGACTTGGTAATTCATGGAGAGTGCTGTTGGATAATCACCTTTAAGTTTCCATTTTTAATGGAAATGCAAGACATTTGGTTAACATGTGTGATTGATTCCATTCACTTTTGTATGTTCACTGTGTTTTATCTGAACTTGGTTTTGAAAATCTCAGGCTCTCCTTTTTGGAATCTAGTTACTAGATTGTTCCTAGGTGTAGATAGCAAGCCTTATGTTTTGAGATTCTCTGTTCGATACAGACTTGAATGTATGAGCTAGAGGTACAGTAGTGCAGTGACTGGTGGCAGTTTATTGGTACACCAAACATACTTTACCATATTTGATTATCTTCAGATTATTTGCTGCTATGAGACAGTGTTCCATCACCACCAATTCTTGGCTCATGATGTCACAGCCTTCGCTGAACTGTGCAGTACATTATACTAAAAAAGGAAACCCCAGCTTGACATCAGGTTTTATTGACTATAACTGTGATGGTTTAGGGAGACAGAATGAAGTCAGTTTGTTGCAGTGAGAAATCTGTGCTCCTTTTCTACTCTACCAATGGGAAACAGGATCAGGGCATGAATTGGGGATGGGGCATAGCCCTTCAGACATTAGTAGCTTGTTGGCCTTAGAACTAAAGAAAGAACAGCAGGTTAGCCTGCTACAAAATACTGGGGCTTAGTGAATGGTCAGCTGGTAGAGTAATATTTTATATCTTTCATCCACTGTTCCTCGGCTATATGAAGGGCTGCAGCTAGGTAGAACAAACATAAACCAGTAGTATCACACTTGTCAGTGATCGGCATGCCAAAATGCAGTTCCTTGTTACGTGACAAGTAGAGAAAACATATGGCAGGCAGGTGGTGGCAGCAGCATCATTATCAGCTCACAGTGAGATTGGCAGTTCATTTGCAGATAGTGATGCCCACCTGCCATGGAAACAGTACACCACTGGGCACCCGGAAGCCCTCATGATTGTGTCCTTCTAACAGTGTTTAGCCTGCCCTGCATAATTCTTATTGGTTGGCAGACATTACTGAACGGTGACACTGGCCACAGTCTGGGAACTAGTGTGATGTAATACATATTCAGCATGGAAGTGTCTGGTTTGAGCAGACCAGTTTGTTGCTGTTGCTCTTAATAAAGGTACATGTTATCTTTTATATATTTTATTGCAACTGACCATTTCTTTTCTTAAATTTAATTGTATTTTTCCTCTTCCAAATGTAGCTTAGAAATTTTAATCTCAGGAATTCATGATGTGAAAAACTGAATGTACCCTATAATTGTAGGTATATTCCTCCAAAATATCTTTCTATCAGTGTCCTGAATTTCCCCAAATAGGATTATATGTACCATTGTGCATTTGCTTTTTTTATTTGGCTGTGTTTCCAAAGCAGAGTATATAGATCTCCCTTGTTTTCAACAGCTATGGGATATTTACTGAGAAGTGCTGGTAATACACTAGTGGGGAAAAAAGAGCCCCGGCCACTATGAACTTGGAACTCGTGAGCTGATGTGAGAGATAGATCACAGCTTGTAATTATGCTTTTGTGCTAAACTACCATGAATGCAAAGGACAGAGTCCTTGCACATACATCTTTGTTTCTGTAGACTAAATTCCTTAAAGTGGAATTGCTGGGTCAAAGGACATCTACATAATAAGTGTTAGTACAGTTGTCAGTTTGACCTCCAAAGATGTTATACCAATTTAGGTTTCTGCCAACAGTGGGAAAATAGCGCTTAGAGAAGCACATGAAAATTGAAGGCTCATTAGACAAAAGCATGGGCAACAGTGATTAGATTCAACAGGAGAGCCAGACGGAGGTGGAAAAATTATGGTAGGATGCAATGAAAATTCCCCCAAAATCTAGATCTACACTTGACAGATCTCTAAGGGAGGTCTATTCCTTCTGGAGGAAATGTGTCCAAGCACAACACATCCAAAGTTATTCGACAATTTTATAGGAAGTCAATGAGCTGTAGATCACTCTATCTTACTTTACGACTGCTGCTGAGAAACGGTGAAGCAGGTAACATTTAGTTAGACTTGTGGTACCTAGACATGCAGGTTGAATTGGCTCTTCTTTTTAGAAAGCAGGAAAATACATAAAGGGATTTCATATCCTGAGAGGGGTGGGATAATTTGTCCTCCACGACCACCTGAGACTGCTCCTTTATTTTAATGGGTTATTGGACATAACTTCTCATTATTATTGCCTTTGGGTAAACATCTGTTTTCTGGGAATTTGATGGAAGTATCCTCTTGAGATTCTGGAGTTGGCTAGGTCTGAGGTAAGAGTTGTCTGACCTTTGCCTGGCTCGTGCTGCCAAGTTACTGCCTAATGGAATGTATGTGGGTAGAAAATCCTAAGCAAAAAAACATATTTAATTGTGGTAAAATGCACATTACAAAAAATTTACAACCATTTTTAAGTGTACTGTTTGGTTGCATGGTAATACTGAACACTATTAAACTCGAGAACTTTTCCATCATGCAAAACTGAAACAGTTGTACCCATGTAACAACATCTCTCCATTCCCTCTTCCCTCTAGCCCCTGGCAGCCACCATTCTGCTTTATTTCTTTGAGTTTGACTACTCTAGATACTCCATTTAAATGGACTCATACAGTATTTCTTTTTGTGACTGGCTTATTTCACTTAGTATAATGTCCTTGAGGGTCATCCAAGTAATAGCATGTATCAAAGTGTCCTTCCTTCTTAAGACTGAATAATACCCTATTGTATGTGTATACCACATTTTGTTTATCTGTCCATCAGTGGACATTTTGGTTGCTTCTGCTTTTTGGTTATTGTGAGTAATGCTGCTGTGAACATGGGATACAAGTATCTCTGAGACCTGCTTTCAATTCTTTTTTTTTTTTTTTTAATGATTTATTTATTTTTTACAGAGAGAGCGTGTGGAGCAGGGGCAGAGGGAGAGGCAGAGAGAGAAACTTAAGCAGACTCTACACTGAGTGGGGAGCCAGACGCGGGGCTTCATCCCACAACCCCGAGATCATAACCTGAGCCGAAACCAAGAGTCAGACGCTTAACCTTTAACCGACTGTGCCACCCAGGCATTCCTTCAATTGAAGATACCCAGAAGTAGAATTGCTGGTTCTTATGGTACTTCTGTTTTTAATTTTTTGAAGAACCTCAGCAATTTTTCTGCTTCATGTCTCTGATAAGTTAGCAGTGGAGACTGGGGAACTAGGAGTCTTGAAGACTTGTCTGGCTGTATAGCTGCCTAAACCTTAGCTGCATGAATTTAGGTGGTTAGGTATGCAAATAATGCATTTGACTTAAGTTTATCGTCCATTTTTATGTTCACCTGGTTTCCAGTATATATTTGTGGGCTGGAGAGTTGACCACATGCATATAAACTGTTTTTTGTTTTGTTTTGTTTTTGGGGTTTTTTTTGGGGGGGGGGGTTGTTGTTGTTTTTTTAAACAGTGGCTGCATACAAGTCCAGAGACCTGGATTTGGAGGTGGACCCAGATGCAATGCAGGATGGTGTTTGATCAGTCTCCGTGTGTAGTTTCAGGCATTGACCTTAGGTGTTATTGCTCTGTGCACGCTGTGCCTTTGATCAAGGAACTTCGTTTCATTTAGTAAGCCTCTGTCTTCTCTGCGAAATACAGGGAGAGGGTGGTATATCTAAAGGAAGAAAGACCTGTGATGTTACCATCTGTTTATCTTGGAATCTTTTCTTAGCATCAAAACCAAGAATAATTTATATAAATACAGAAGAGCTGTATCCTTTGGCTATTTTTCTTTGTGCCATTGGCTGGCATTCCTTAAGAATTACTATATTTTTCTTCATAATTCTTCTTGGAGGTCATGATACACTTCTTTTAGTCCAGTTCACCATTCTAACTTTGGCCTTTAGTTAATTTACCTGAATATATATATTCCCTTTGTCTGAGTGACTTCTAAATGCCAGCTCATGAGCATGCTGGAGAAATGGGTGTGCTTTGAACTGTAGTGAATGCAGGATGGCTTTTCTGCACTGGCTCTGCTCACCCAGGCAACACCTAGCCCCCAGAGCAATAAGGATTTATTGGAACTCTTGACAAGGTGAATACGTTAGCCCCCACTATTGCGTAGGTTCCCCTGTTTGGCCTTTTGGTGAGTGGAGACATTTTCTTCATAGACTAGCATATATTTGCAGAGAAAATGTTGCCTTTTGTTTTTATCCATGTCTTAATAATATCCCCCTTTCCCCCAGTAATTCTTCTCAGATGCCATTAAACAAATCCTCTTTCTTCATAGCCTTGGGCCTCTCAGTTTTATTACTGCTGTTGTTTTAAAGACTGAGTGACATTGTGTATATTCTACACAAAGGCATAAGTATCTCTGTGTATTTTTGCGGCTTGTGTGGCTCGAACTCCTCCAGGGAGAGTTCTGGACGAAATGTTTGAATTTCCCCTGACTGCTGCTGACCTTAGGAATTTTGGACACAGATGCCTGTGACTGACACTTGTGCAAGGGAGAAACTTCCATCCTCTGGAGGAAAGCAGTGGGAGATGGTAGCTCTGATGAGAGTAAGAAGAACCATATGGGAGACACTAGGGGCAGTTTCCCGTATTTCTTCTGGGGCCTCAGCATTCTTTGTTAGGGACACCGTGGTATTACAGTTAGGTATTGGGATACGGTAATGAATAAGATGATGGAGCATTTGTGCAAACACAGATTATACTTTTTACATATATTTGCATGCTTGTAAGGACTGAAGATTCTGGAGGATTAATGAAAATACTGGCAGCTGTGTGGTTATTTTCATATAGTGGTCTCTGTTTTTCTGTGATCCTCATCAGAATTACTTGAAATATTTTCAGTGTCAGAACCGTATTTTCAAAACTGTGTATGTGCCATTATTTACCTCATACATAAATGAAGGAATATTTTGAGACCATTTTAATGTTACCGTTGTCAAGTCACTACTTCTAGAAATCTTTGCCTGTCTCTAATGGGTCCTTATATAAAATGTTTTCACATGTATTTGTGGATCTCTTGCCTGTGTATGCTTTTAATTAAATATTTACCAAACTGAATGTTTATCAGGAAGCAGTGATGTCCACTTAAATGAATGCTTAATGTCAGTAGAGACTCTCAGCTTCTCCACAGGCCCTGTGTTAAGCTGGATTTCTACCTTTCCTCTCAAAACAGATAAAAGCATCTGCCCATCCAGCAAGGTGGTGGGGGGTAAAGAGTTCATTTTGTCAGAAATACATCAAATAGAAATGCTCCTTGCCTCTGCTCTTACAGAGGCTTGTAAGCACTATAGGTTAACATTCCATTGATGAAACTGGAATATGCTCAGAATAGTTCTGACTCTGTGGAGGAGTTGGGAGGGGTGATTGTAGATGAGGGAGAGCAACATAAATATATGTGAATAAACAACCAGCCTTAGCACCTAATTACAATGATTTCAAAGTGGGGGGGTGTTACACAGTACAGCTAGGCTGGATTGGAGAGGTAGGAAGGGAGGATTCGTTTGTTTCCTTATCTTTGCAGTGTAGATGTATAATTTTTTGTCCATTATCTATAAAATTGCTTAGGTTCCCCAGTTTGGCCTTCTGTAAAAATTGTTTTAAGAGAGATCCGAGCTCGGCAATATCCTAATGAAACATAAATTTCAGCTTTTTGATTGTGGTTATAAAAATAAATAGTTCACGGGGCGCCTGGGTGGCACAGTGGTTAAGCGTCTGCCTTCGGCTCAGGGCGTGATCCCGGCGTTACGGGATCGAGCCCCACGTCAGGCTCCTCCACTATGAGCCTGCTTCTTCCTCTCCCACTCCCCCTGCTTGTGTTCCCTCTCTCGCTGGCTGTCTCTATCTCTATCAAATAAATAAATAAATAATCTTTAAAAAAAAAAAAGAATCATTAAAAAAAAATAGTTCACATCTAGCAATTGCTCATTTTCTTTCTAGTAATATCAATCAATACTCAGCAGAAGAATTAATCACCACTACAAAAGCAGATATTTCTTTAACCTGAGTTTCTAGTCACCATCAATCCAGTAGAATTAATTCCAGCCACTAAGGTAAAGAATTCTAGAATTATGTCAGCAAATCAAGGATAAATAAAACTCGACCATTGAAATGGTAGAAGTGATTGAAAAGTATCTTCATCAAATACAGAACAATAAATTTTACAACGATAGTCATAAATTAAAGGAATTTTTTTTCCTTTGTGCAAATTTATTTTTACATCTGAAATTGTTTTTAGGAACTAAAAGTTCCAAAGCTTTCTGCTCTAGTCAGGTAACAGATTTTTTAAAAGAAAATGAAGGATAAACATTTTATTTTTCATACCTGGTTTTTCATACCATGTTTGTTCCTATTTGGTTTAAGAGTGTTTACAGGGATTCATAAAATAGAAGATAACAAAAGCTCCCAGAAAGAGGTGGAGAAAGTTAGAATCACAATAGGTAGGATCATGTAATAGAGGATGAGGCTAAGACTCTTGTGCCTTAAGGGAGAATCTAGGTGTGTGCAGACTGGTGTGGTGTCGAGAGCCACATGTGGCTCCCAAGCACATGAAAGGTGCATGGTCCGGATGGAGATGTGTAGGACTGCAGAATGTACACCGGATTTCAGTGGCTTCGTATCAGGTAAAAATAATCTCAGTATCCTTTTCATATTGGTTATTTGTTGATAGGACGTTTTATATATTTTTAGTTAAATAGGAAATATTATTAAAAATAACTTCATCTGCTTTTCCCTTTTTAATGTTGCTACTAGAGAATGTGAATATACATATGTTGCTCTTATTTGTGGCTCATGGTGTTTTTGTGACCCCGTGCTGTCTGGAGGAGGTAAGTTTGATGTCCTCTTTGGGGGTTGAGTGGTGGCACAAGTGCTTGCACCTGAGGAGCTAGCTTGGCTGGGAGGTAAGCCCTGCCCAGAAGCAGGACCGAGAGGCTCCCCCTCAGCAGTTCATCTGGAAGCTCATCCTGTGTCTAGGTGAATGGGTCATTAAAAGTTGTTTGAAAATGTAAAAATATGAGATGTATATATTTTTAAATTAATACGTAAGGTGCTTTTTATTTAGCAGGGAAGAAAGATTGAGCATACATAAATCTTGGGGAGTATTATGGAAGGTCCAGTTTTGTCTAGACAAGTGAAGACTTAGTCTCTTTGTTCATTGTCTTCCTAATTTAGGCACGGAGTATCCTCTTAAAATATCTCTAGTTAGGGGCGCTTGGGTGGCACAAAGGTTAAGCGTCTGCCTTCGGCTCAGGGCGTGATCCCGGCGTTATGGAATCGAGCCCCACATCGGGCTCCTCTGCTATGAGCCTGCTTCTTCCTCTCCCACTCCCCCTGCTTGTGTTCCCTCTCTCGCTGGCTGTCTCTATCTCTGTCAAATAAATAAATAAAATCTTTAAAAAAAAAATCTAGTTAACCTATTAATTGAGATTATTCCCCACACTCTGCTTTAATTATCTTTGGTAAATAAAATCTTCAACAACTAGTACCTACAAAATTAATCTAGAAAATGTGTAAATAAATACTAAATAGTGTATCATTCTTTAAAATGTCTTACTTATCTCTAAGTTGGGATGAATATGTATGAACTACATATTCTTGTTTGCTGTGGCTCCTTAAGGAGAAAAGTGTATTTAATTGAGTCTTTCTACCTAATGATTTCAGTAGTCTAATGATTTAAGTCAACATGCATCTTATTTATGCATATATGTATGTATTCATGTACTTATTTATCACACATGCACTTATTTAGCACGAACTTTGTGCCAGGCTCTCCTCCTAGAAAATCAGTACATGTTTACCTAAACATAACTGACACATAGAGCTTACTCTGAGTCCGGCCCTGTTCTAAAAGCGTTGTGTTTATTAATGCATTTCTTCCTCTGACTGTGAGATAGGCAGACTTATCCATGTTAAACTGAAGCACAGAGGAGTTAGATAACTTATCCAAGTTCGCACAGCTCTTATGTAGAATTGCTGGGAACCAAACCTTGCAGCCTGGTGGCTCGAGTCCATGCTCTTATTTAAGCTGTGTAAAATAGTTTGTTCTACTTACTTTTGTCTTCCGGTTGCATTAGCTGGACTTTCCCAGATGGCGATGTTGTCTTTTCTGGGGTGCATAGAAGCTTTTCATAGCTACCTGGAAATTCTGTCATGAGAGTGATGGGTCATTTAAGAGCTTATATCCAGAGGCAGGGTATTTATTACAGCTCTTTGTGAATTTATGATTGGCCATGTGGAATAGTGGGTGGGATTATATGATAATTATGCAAAATAGCTTTACATAACAGCCCTAGTTATATGAATACTAAACTCAGGCTGTGACCTGGAAATGTTGTGGGTATGCAGTTGTTTTTCTCCATTCCTTATTCTTTATACATGGTTCAGATTTTGTCATTTTGTCATTTCATTATCATCACTACCGTGAAGTCTATGAAGTTCTTTGTTAGTTTGACTTTTTGAGAGATCAGTTGGATGAAGAATATCCATCCATAGATCCTCAGAATTCTTTAGTGTGGCCCACAGCTGTTCTGTTGAACTAAATTGCTTCCATGCTTTATAAGAGATTGTGATATAAATTTGGTCTTAAGTTTTTATCTTCATTTCTCTGAAAGGTCCTGAAAGGAGTACTCTACAATCTAATGGACCAAGGACGAATCAAATTAGATTGCCCCTCACCCTTTTTTTTTCTTTGAAAATGTGTTTGAGAAACAAATAATATGGGAAGTTACATATATTTTGCTTGCTTAACCTGTTACAGGAACGGCTGTGATTAAGGCTTTATCATGATTTCAAAATACTCCTCTTCCTTCTCTTTTAAATAAATATATTTTTTGTCATATAAAACAGCGGAAAGGTCAACAACTTGACAAAGTAGTCCTCAAAATTGATCCTTCTCATTTCAAAGGTGTCCTTTAGAATTTTATGTCTGTGGGCGCCTGGGTGGCTCAGTTGGTTAAGCGACTGCCTTCAGCTCAGGTCATGATCCCGGGGTCTTGGGATTGAGTTCCGCATCGGGCTCCTTGCTCGGCAGGGAGTCTGCTTCTCCCTCTGTCTGCTGCTCACTCTGCTTGTGCTCTCTCACTCTCTCTCTGACAAATAAATAAAATCTTAAAAAAAAAAATAGAATTTTATGTCTGAAAGGACTCCTGATTACACATATCCATTCATGCAACAGATAGTTACTATATACCCTCCTACTCCTGTACAGGCCCTGAGACAACAGTGTTAGTGAGCAAAAGGCATGACCTGCCTTCTTCTGGAGCTTACAATCTATGTGTTCCAATATATTGTAGTAAAGGTAAGATAGGAATTACAAAGGCCTAAGAAAAACGCCGTATAATACACCATATCAGGCTATCTTGGAATTCGAGAGTTCAGTGATAGTGTATGCTCTAAATTTTCCGGGTGAAAAAGTGAGACCCAAAGTTGGGATGTGATTCTTTTGTGAGAGAACTAGTAGAACCAAGCAAGAGCCCAGGACTCCTTGGGGTCATTGCTGTTAAGAGAGATCAGAGATCAGGCCCTTTGTGTTATGTACATGTAAAAAATACTTGTATACTAAACATTCCAGGAGTATCTTTGCTTGATAAATGAGGAACCTATCTGCATTAATCTGCTACTTTTTAACTCCTGCCATTCTGTATGTATTTAACCCACAAGCACAAAACTAAAGTTATGATTTATTCAAAGACCTTGCTAAGATACACCGTTTTAATTGAAACTACTTAAATTGTGGCTCTTTTTAAAGTGATTGACAAGTCAGTGATGGGTATCTAGAGATGGCTTCAAGGTACAGAAACAGATCTCAGAATCCACAGGAGAGGGACATAAATGCTAATTATACATTGACTTTAATTCTTGGTTTATCAGGGCTGCCTGCAGGTGTGTGTCTTGGCTATGGGCTGTTCTTGGGGCCTCATTTGTATTTGAGGTTTACTTTAATAATGTTGCCTCCCCAGAGAGCTCTTTTTTAATCTCTTACTTTCAGTTCTTTTCCGAGATAAAGGAAGAAATTAATTGGGAGATGAATGTAATTATTGATTCTTTAGGTTATTGAAGATGAAAGTTTTGTTTGTTTGGTCTTCCCACTTCATTTCCTGAAAGTCAGTTTTAGGAATAGAGTGCCTTTTGGCCTTCTGAACTGGAGGATGGCCAGGTGTTCATTTTTGTTAATTACCTATTACCCCACCACCACCACCACCACCATCGTCACCACCATTACTCACGTGGCCTTCTGTATGAATTAATGCTCTCTGCATAAAGAGCTAATGTTACTCTGCAATATATTTGCATTGAAGAGCTGCTGTCCCATTCCTGTCTGCTGAGTTAGAGGCTTGGCATTGGCAGGTACAAGGTAGCCTTGAGATTCACTTAGTTTATTTTTAAGCAAGGATGAATGTTTCCATTGTAGTAGAACTGTGGGCTTGAGCTTGTTAGGTGGATCAGGTGAGAACACAGATATGCGGACCTCTTTCCTCACTTCCACATAATTTTTGCCTTCCCACCAAGTGCCCCCAATTCCACCATATTCTTTGGCTTTGCCCTTTTTAAATTTAGCCCTGAGTTCCTTTACACTCCTTGGTGTGGGCACCCTTGAGGTTTAGCTCCTGTACGCTGCCAATTTCCTGTGTGATTTTGCCATGACTTAAACAGATATCCAGGTGCTCTCCTGGCTCTCTTCCTGCTTCTATAAGTTAGTTGTAGGGCCTTGCCAGTGTACAGAGTTCCAGGGTATGTCACTGCAGACAGCTTGGGGACAAGCTTTTCCTCTCCAAGGGATTTGAGTCAGCCATGCTTCCGTTTGTAGCCCCTCTCGTTCCTTGTCCTGTCTTTGGCCTGTATTAATGCTGGCCAGCTGCATACAGGGAAACTATTAAAACGTCTCTGAAGGAGGCACTGGTTGTTAAACCCCATCCCACCCCTAGTCTGATCATATACTTCATAGGTACCCATCTCCTTAGCTTTAGACAAATTGGTGAGACCTAGCAATAATTCCGGTGTATACAATCTGACTTCAGGGGCCTTCTGTATATTTTCTTCTTGTCTGTCTTGTTGTGTTATGACAGTACTTCTCATAAGAAAGATTTACCTTACCTTCAGTCCTTAATTGGCTTTCTCTCTGATAGGACTCCCTGTCGCTCTGAAACCGTGATTAGATGGAGCATTCAAATGAGTGATCTGACAGTCCGAATTTTGAGGCAGCTGTCCTTTTCAAAATTTCTGTATTCATTTTTAAAATGAGTTTTTGAGGAACAGACAGTTTGAAAGGATTTTAATCGTGCTCACCAGCACTGTGGCTGAACTTGATGTCTGTGCAATATGCTGTCTTTAAGCTGATCAGTGGGAACTAACGACATGTTTAGAAAATGAGATTCTAGACTTTCTGACTACGAGGATGGCTTCAGGATGCTTGATCCAGTGTATTTTCTTCAGTGCAGGTATATAAACCTTGGCCATGGCCAAAACCAGGCATATACCTTAGTTCTGTAAGACAGACACTGCATGTTTATTAATGGATACCACATACTTGTTTCTTCTTAAATCTTTTCATAAAGATCATTGCTCAGTATGTCCATATCCATATGTTGTATATTAGGATTAGACAACTTTCTCATTTTAAGTTCCTAGCTTCCTAACCTATTTGTATACCTACCCTTTCTTCATTCGAAATTTAAAGTTTTTCTGGTCCATTCAGTCCTTGTTTTTTTCCTCCAAAACTTCCTAACTTCAACTGTATTGGTCCTGGGTGTAGTTAGCTGTGTCATTTTATTTACATACTGTGATACCAGTCCCGAGCATCCTTGTGACTGTCGTTTGTTCTCCTTGATGTTTCTTAACTTGGTTCTGGAAAAGTTTTGGTAGACTGAAATTATGTGCAGCTTTTCTGTAGAGGCATTTCATGATTTAAAAAACAGATCTTCAAGGAGTCTGAAAAGGTTAAAGAACTGCTTTACACATAATGTTATCTAGGAGTCCTGTAGGTGTATTGCCAACCTCTTTTCTGTCAAGTGTAATATCTGTGGGACCTTAACTGTTTGGCCATTTGTCTTTCTCTTTTGGTATCAGTCTTTTAAATTTTTAGCAGTTTTAGGTTTATAGCAAAATTGAACAGAAAGTAGAGAGTTCCCATTTACGCCCTACCTCTACATAAGCACAGCCTCCCTCACTGTAATAGTCCCCACCAGAGTGATACATTTGTTATAATTGATGAACCTACATTGATATATCACCACTGAAAGTCCATAGTTAAATAGGGTTCATTCTCGGTGTTCTACGTTCTCTGGATTTTGAGAAATGTGTAGTGGCATGTGTCCATCATTATTGTATGATACAGAATAGTTTCACTGCCCTAAAAGTCCCCTGTGCTTGTCCTGCTCATCCCTCTCTCTTTCCCCTGACCCCCAGCAACTGCTGATCTCATTGTCTTTATAATTTTGCCTTTTCCAGAATGTCATATAATTGGAACCATACAATATGTCACCTTTTTTCAGGTTGGCTTTTTTCTCTTAGCAGTATGCATTTAAGATTCCCCTATGTCTTTTTATGGCATGATAGCTCATTTCTTTTTAGTGCTGAATAATACTCCATTATCTGGATGTACCGTAGTTTGTTTATATGTTCATCTACTAAAGGACACCTTAGTTGCTTCCAGATTTTGGCAGTTATGAGTAAAGATGCTGTAAACATGCTTATCCAGGTTTTTGTATAGACATAAGTTTCAATTCATTTGGATAAATACCAAGGCGCGTGATTGTTGGAACGTATGGTAAAATATGTTTAGTTTTATAAGAAACCACCAAGCTGTCTTTCAAAGTAGCTATGCTGTTTTGTATTCACACTAACAGGGAATGAGAGTCCTCTCTGCTCCACACCCACTTCGGCATTTGTTGTCAGCGTTTAGGGTTGGGCAGTCCCAATGTAGTGGTAGCTCATTAGTTTTGTAATTTGTATCCCCAGTGATATTTGATGGAGAGCATCGTCACCATCTGAAGGTCTTCTTTGGTGAGATGTCCAGATCTTCAGCCCATTTTGAAATCAGTTGTTCATTTTCTTCCTGATGAATTTTTAAAACTTTTTGCATATTTTGGTTAACAGTCCTCTATCAGATAAGGCTTTTGCTGATATTTTCTCCCAGTCTGTGGTTCAGCTATCTTTCGATTGTTGTTTTTTAAAATGGTCGGCCCAGAAAATTCAAAATGGTCGGCCCAGAGTTGTTTCTCCTAAACCATGTGAAGCAACTGCGAGGCTGCCCTCAGGTGACCTTTCACAACACGTGCCTGCTAGTGAGCTGTGTTGCAGACTCGCAGCCTTAACTCCCTTGATTCTTTATTTGCAGGTCAATGTAACTGTGGACTACATTAGACCAGCCAGCCCAGCCACAGAGACGGTGCCTGCCTTTTCAGAGCGGACGTGTGCCACTGTCACCATTGGAGGAATGTGAGTGTTCTGACCAACAGGGACTCAGCCAGACCTGCAAGTTGTCCTCAGTCACGTCTCTCCTTTCTTTTCTCCCTGATTTGCTTTCTGTTGCTCTTAACACAGTGGTTCTTAATTATTATGTCTGTGTAGCACTTCACATTTGCAAAGCATTTCATAATCATTCATTAGCTAATCATATTCTTTCATTATCGTTTAAGATTTATTGGGCTCTGTGTGCTTGGCACTATGTAGCATACATTATTACTATTAATAATGCCATTTATTGTCAGGCCCTAGGTACTATCCAACATTAGGTGGAAAAATTATCTGCACACTAATTTAGGAAGTTCAATTATAGACACCCCTCCCCCCAAAAAAGGGAGGGCAGGGGAAGAAGGGTTCATTGGACATTTTCTTTATATGGATGTATGTTGTCAGTAGATGATGGGGCCTCTTTTGTACTGGCCATATCCTGTTCTATTCCAAAGTCTCTTGGGAACTTGGTTGATGAACAGTCTTTTAAGGGAGGTATCTGATGGGGGAAGGAGGAAGCCTGCAGCCCGCTGCGCCATGCTTCCACAGTGAATATTAAAGCAGTCAGTCAGTCCCCAGTAGCAGTTCTTACTCTGCGTAAAATATACCAGCATGATAATTGTTTCCATTTCTAGTTAACAATCTTAAGTGCTGTTTGTTTACCAAACTGGTATTTTTCTTCTCTTTTAAGGGGACATAGTGGAGGGGAAGAAAAGAATAGGTTTCCCATCAAAACAGGGATTGTCTTGTTGAAAGTACAATGGAGCCCATTAGGAGAAACACCTCTAAGCTACAGCGTGCCTCTGAAAGGAAAGAGAGGATCCTGCAGATAATTTACCTTCCAGAAGCTCTCTTAACCAAAAAGGAACCTTTTCTGCTCATTCATGCTATCACACTTTGGCAGTAACTATTTTTGGTCACTGTTATCACTCCTATATTTATGTAAACGTTCCTGTTCACACAACAGTCAGAGACTTCGTGGAGAGGAACTCAATACAGGCTTTTGTTGTCACTACCTTAACACCATCACAAGTGACAGGCTCTATTAGAAGCAGAATCTTGACAAATCAGATAATATTTTTGACATGGGAGAGACTAGGATATATTTTGGTCATTTTTCTGTCTGCACGTTGCAATAATGATTATTATCACTTTGTCACTGCTTCTTAGGAGCTGGATGCATGCTACTCTATTATGGAGAGCTGGAAAGTTAGTATTCCTATATATTAAAATTTTAACTGTCACTAACAAGGAGTCATACAGTAAATAACTGCTCCTGCTGTCTAACATACTGGTAAAAACAACAGTGTCACTACTGTAAAAATCCACATCTTTATTTTTGTAAGATGGTTTCCACCTGTGTTTAACAATCCATCAGAGTAGGTTATTTCATTTAGTTACCACTGTGGTATACTCTTAAAGTAAATTCACACTGCTTAAAATTTTACATAATCTGAGTGTGTTACAGAGTCTATTCTTTTTATAGGACAATTTGAAACAGCTAGTTTAAAAATTCCATAGTAGGGTGTTGTGGACGTGCTCCATGCCATGAAACCTTGAGGTTTCGACAGTGTTGATCTTGGCTTCGAAGGAGATTACTCCTTCAGGCTAGCATGCCTTTCTGCAAAGGTTGGGTGGCTCTCTGTACCAGCCAAGGTTTTGGTCAGATTCTCAAGCCTTCATAAGAAGGTATCAGTCTTTTTTTTTTTTTTTTTTTTTTTTTTTTTCAGTTTGTTTGATTAACACAATTTGATGGGTCTTCATTGACAGCATAGACTGTCTGTACTTCAGGTTCATGCCAGAGATGATAACCTTGGCCTTTCTCTACCTCTCAGTTCTTGTTAACTGGATTATAAGAAATATTATTTTTGTGTGATTTACCAATTATTTACCAGCATATTGATTCTTCTAGATACCTAAATTGTCTCCTCGATTAGATCAGCCTAGCAAGGTGCCTGGGAAGCATTATGAGTTCTTTCTACTAAACTATGTGAAGCAACTGCAGGGCTGCCCTCAGGAGAAATAACTGAGATTTATGGATACTTTTGAGACAAGCTCTCACTAGACCCTAAGCTCCCTAAAGATAGGGATTTTTGTCAGTTATATTCCCTGTTGTAGTGTCGGTATTCAGCGTACGGTGGGAGTTTCAGTAAATTTTTGAATTACTTGTTTATTATATTGCTGAGTGTCCCTTACTGAAGCATAACAGGGAATACTGGGACACTTGTTTCTACTGAGCCTGGATTTTGTTATTATGTAATCAATACTGGAGAAGTTGTATTGGATAGTTTTCCCTTTTTGGTTGGTTATTGGGATGTCCTTGCCAAAGATAGGTTGCTTCTGGAAGATGAACCTTTTAATGCTTCTTATGCTTTTTAGGTTCCATTCATACTCAGAGCGTCTCTTTACTTATCCCTTTGCCTTGATTTTGTTTTTATTATTCTGAATTTTCTGTACTTTTGCAAATCTTTCCAAATAATATTATAAAAGAGTTGTATGAATAAATAATGTTCAGATACTCAGCTTATAGTTAAAATTTAGGTTATACTAACAGCGTTCTGAGTGTAATGGTTAAGTATTCAAAAACATTGGCTAGAGGAGGGATTTTTTTTAATCTAAAATATTTTCATTTTCAATGTAAAAATGTACATATACTTCCAAATCTTTGATGTATGGGCAGAGTAGGTCAACTATCTGATAACCTGATAAATTGTATAACTTCCTCTTCAGAATGAGTACTTAAAAACACTAATTGATGAAACCCTAGACTTTTGTGGTTTACATCCCCCTCATTTATTTTGGAGCCATTTTAAAGCCATTCATCTTATTAAACCTTTTAAAAGTATTCATCTGTTTTCCTAAACACATGCTTTTGTATACTCCTATTTCAGTTGTTAATAAAATATTTAATGAAGTACATAATTAAAATAACAAGCACAACCAGCATAAATAGTTATGAGGACAGAAACAAAAGGCTCAACAGGTTGGAACAGAAGTGCACAGGTATGTCTGAGTGGCCTTCAGTCAGTCTGATTGGCATCAGCCGAAATCCTAGAATGGACAGGTCAGCTCAGGGAAGGTCCTTTAGGAGAGCTCCTATAGTAATGCATCACCTGAGAGACAGTCTTTGTTCAAGCTTGTAGAAATGTTGTAGAATTAAGAAGTCATCCAATCCAAATTATGCCTATCATCCTCTGTAGGCTTATAGACCAAAGTATGGGCTTTTATAGCATCTAGAAGCTTTCCTGCTGTTCAGGAGATCAGCTGGGCTCCTCTGGCTGTGGAAGAGCTTCTCTCAAGCTGCTGATCATAGGGCAATGAGGAGGAGGAGGCACATGAGATGGAGTCTCCTGCAGTTACTTCAGAGCAGATTTTTTGGTGTATTTCACGTGTCAAAGTGTATGAATTGTCTGTATCCTCACTAGGGTTCAGTCTAGTCCTTCTGTTTTGCTTTTTGGTGTAGGGGAGGGAGTTGAGTCACAGGATCTCTGGGAGACACCTCTGGTGTGACAGTCTTCTCTTCCTATCTCTTGCCCTCTAGAGAATCAATGAAAGCGAGGTTCATCATTCCTCTAATAGATTAAAATTTTTTTCTTGATTAACTTCACTGTAGAGTTGGCAAGAGTTGTTATCTGTTAATCAAAACAGTTTAAATAAAAAATAAAAAGATCAGACTTAGAGTTGTTTCTCATTCTCTGGCTCCCGGGCTGGGAATTAGCTGAGGCTTTTAGGCTTGGTTTGTGACATGAAGCTGTCAAGATGGCGCTTCCTGTTAATTACTTTTTATTGTATTTAAGACACTTAAATAACTCTTCTTGTGATTTAGTCTTCTATGTAATTAGCTTCAGTGATTAAAATCTCATTCTTTCTTTCTTGTCAGAGCCTTCTTGAAGAGTGAGATTTTTCTGGGGTGACCTTTTCTTGTGCTGGACTTCCCAATTACTTGGAGCTCCAATTTGGCAGACCCATATTATAATGTATTAACTGGTTGCTCAGTCTTTCTGTATGTCACCTTTTTTAAAGAAAGGTGTTAAGATTTGTTCACATTTATAAGGGGGCACCTAAAAAATACAACTTTAGGGTTAAGCCTCACATACTCACATTCACACTTAGTGCCACTCCAGCCCTGGAAAATCATTAACAGATCCAGCAGATACAGGATCACTTAAGATAGTTCCCCAGTGTGTCTCATGTGAAGTGTTTCACAATGGTAGGAGACCATTGACATGACCTGTTTGGGGAAAGTAAAGAATGGCTTAGAGATGAAACTGTAGAATAGGAACAATTGGAAAGTGCCTGTTTTTGTACAATGTCATATTTTGCGGGGGAGGTGATTTTTTCCCCCTAATATTCTTTTTGAAACCATGTTTCCCTCTACTGCTTTCCTGCCTTGCCCTTTTGCCGTCTGCTCCCTTGATACCCACACAAGCATGAGACCTTGCTGCCAGAGGTATTGTCGAAGATCTTTTGGACTTGGGACATCTTAGTTACCTCTTTGTTCTAATGACAGTCATCCAGCAAACCTCAAAGCCATCTTTTTGAACTTTCTTTGAGTCTCTTTGGATTCTTCATAGGTAGAGCTTGTCTTTTATTATATTTATGTAAAGCAGACAATCATACTTGCAAGGGATGAGACTTCTGCTTCTTTTTTCTTTTTCTCTCGTTCCAGTTTGCAGGAATACTTCTTTCCTAAGGTCTTCTGTAAGTGACTGAAGCTCAAAGTCAGGTCTAGTCCTTCTTCTAGAATAATCTTTTTTTGAATCCTAGTTTGGTTTTTCTCAGCCACAGTAGAAATAAGTGTCCTACAATCCCCAGCTTTTCTGTCTTGAGTGTTTTTCTGTAGCTTTAAGGCTTTCACCATCAGGCCAAACCTCCCTCTCGAGTTTTCAAATTTTAAAACATACTAATATCTGACGTTCAAGCTAAACATAGGAAGAAAGTGGCATCTTGAAACCCAATTTTCTGGACCTAGTGTTCTTATTTAGAGCTGCCTACAACATCCTGAAGATACTCTTTTAGCACCTGAGGAAGTACGGAGACATTAATGTCACTGACTGGGCCACTGCCTCCCACAGATGCTCCCATGGAAGCATAGACACTAACTTCTTAGCTGTGTCTGCTTCTTATTTTTTTGGACAGTTATCCTTATAACTTTATAAATTAACACTACTAGTTTAAAAATGTTTAACTTTATCCCTTTGCTTCCTTATATAAAAGAGGAATATTTTTGAATGTTTTCACTATTACTTCTTTCCTTTAACCTCCAATTTTGTTATATTATTTAAGTTTTACCATTAGCAAACTTTTATAAAGTTCAGTTACTGTTTCTGATTAACTTTATAGAGTATTTCCCTTTCTGAAAGATTAGAAAGTTACAATGCTACCTTTTTTGGACTTCTCCTTCCTTTTAAAAGTTTTTCTTCTGGAGCACCTGGGTGGCTCAGTCAGTTAAGTGTCTGACTTTCGATTTCAGCTCAGGTCATGATCTCAGGGTCATGAGATTGAGCCTGCCCTGTCCTCTGGCTCTGCACTCAGCTGGGAGTCTACTTGAGATTCTCTCCCTCTCCCTCTGCCCTCCCCCCACCCCCCACACTTTCTCTTTCGTTCTCTCTCAAATAAATAAATAAAAAGTTTTTATTCTATTTCAAGATTTATTACATTACTCCTCTGTCAGTGTAATTGTCTTCTAAGCTTTGCTTGTAAGTTTAACGCAAAAGTTTACCCTCCACTCCCACCCCATAGCAGTTCTAAGTTACTGTTGGACCAAGTAGTAGAGTGAGAGTAGTAGAGTGAGAAGACCTACAGAAGAAGAAATCCTATGTCATTTTATCCCCACAGAAATGTTAATTCTCTGTGTGTGTTTTTCTCTATGTGTGTGTGTCTGTCTCTTTCTCCATTTTGTACTTCTTTTTTTGTTTTTGTTTTGTCGTCGTTTTTTAAGTGGGAGCCCAGCTTGGGGCTTGAACTCACGACCCTGAAATCAAGACCTGAGCTGAGATCAAAAGTCAGATGCTTAGGGGCGCCTGGGTAGCGCGGTCGTTAAGCGTCTGCGTTCAGCTCAGGATGTGATCCTGGCGTTCTGGGATCGAGCCCCACATCAGGCTCCTCCGCTAGGAGCCTGCTTCTTCCTCTCCCACTCCCCCTGCTTGTGTTCCCTCTCTCGCTGGCTGTCTCTCTGTGTCAAATAAATAAATAAAATCTTAACAACAACAAAAAAAAAATCAGATGCTTAACCAGCTAAGCCACCCAGGTGCTCCCATTTTGTACTGCTTCATATGCACCAGCCACATGTATCTCAGTTCATTCTTTTTGTGGTATTTCCTTTTGATTTGGTGAAGAACCTTGATTTTACATGTGTAGGTGGTAAAGCTTCTGAATTGCTGCATGTCTGAAGATGTCTTCATTTTGCCTATATTCTTGATTATTAGTTTCTCTATGAAATTCTAGCTTCAAAATTACTTCCCTAAGAACTGTGAAGGCATGTTGTTCTATTGCTTCACCAGTCATGAGAATTCGATCTCCATTCCTTTAATTTCCATTTTGTTTTCTGGCTCTGGAAGATTTTACAATTTTCTGTTTATCTTTGGTTTTCTGAAAATTTATTAAAATATTTCTAGGTGTGTCCTTTTTTGCTGCATACTCAATGGGCCAAACACTCATGTCTTCAACTTGGAGATTGTTTTTCTATTACTTCTTGAATTATTTTCTTTCTCTTTTGCCTCTGACTCTACAAATTCTGTCAGTATTGTATCTTACGCTTCACATCTCTGTAAATTTTCTTCCAAGTCTTCCTTTGCATTTTTGTTCTACATACAAGGAGCTGTCTTCAACTTTATCTTTCAGCTTGCTTCACCCCAGCCAGCCATGCACATTGAGTCATCTCCATTCATTCTCACTCTCTTATTCATTCATCTCATTAGTTCATTTATCAAGTAGTTATAAAATGCCTGGTGTGTACTAAGCACTGTGTTAAGCATCAGGAATGTATTGGTAGTTCTAAAACAAAATTATTTCTTTTGCTATGAAATTTACAGAGATTATTCTCTTAATCTAGCCCATTTTTAATTGTTTTTTATTTCAGCGCTCATATTTAAAATTTTCGTTCAAGTGTTTTAATAGCATCCTGTTCCTACTCCACAAATACAGTACTTTGTCTGAGAATAGTATTTTAAGATTTAAAAACCCTCTTCCATTGAATTATCCCCCATGACTAAATGTTCTGTTTATTCTGTTCCTTTTCTTTCATAAATCCTCAAATATTTGGGAACTTTGATTTATATGTGTGAAGGAAGGGCCAGATGGGGGTCGCCTTGGTGTCCCTCTGCAGTTGTATATGCCTGCTTCCCCAAGATGTCTGTCGTGAAAGGGCGTAGGTGAACAGGAAGTATCAGAGGCAGTCTTCCTTGTGGGGTGCCTGAAAATGTTTGGACCTGGGGCATAGAGGAAGCAGACAAATTTCAGACCCCACTAAGACTGTCTAAGCAAAGGCAGCATTCCTTGGCTGGTAACGAGCTTACGTGTACTTCACTGGGGTGGGGTGAGAAGGGGATGTGATGTGTTTGTCTGACTCAGTCTCAAATGCTGTGTCTCTGTGTTTCTTACAGGCTACAACCGCCATCTAAGGTCCTTCCCCAGTTAAATCACCTACCCTCTGTTCTATAACCATGAATTGTCCTATACATGACCTTGGTAATTTGGGGAATCTCGCTGGCGTAATGTTGAAGTTGTATTGGTTTAGAAACGATATTCCCAGATACTTTAAAATATTGAATTGATAAGTAAGCCTTCTTCCAATTAAAGATAGAGCTTTAGCAATAGAGAGACTTAGAAAAAGAAAAATCTCAGAATGTAAAGTTGAAAAATCTACCGCAGTGACTTCTTTTGTGTAAGTCATGACTCCTTAAGTGTCTTTATGCTTTCTGCTTGCTTAACTTCGGTAGCACCCTGCTAGGGTAGTTGAAAAAGCTGTGAAGACACTTCCTCTAGTATTTAAACAGTGGATTAATGAAGAAGGCTACAGCCTGAGTCGGATTTTATGTTTTGATTAAAATTGTCTCTAGTAAAAACAAAGTCCTTCTAGAAGGAGGAGGAAGCATGGGAGCCCTGTGATTTATGGCTCCTCTGCCAGTAGAGATTTAACTGTACCCCTGTTTTTAGTAGGGTGGTTTTTGCTAGTACTTGGGCTAGAAAGTTCTGCAGGGTTTAAGTAGTCTACCCATAATCCAGTTTTTCTTCTCAAGCCCTGTTTGTTCAGGGGTTTCGGGTGGTTTTATAGAATGTGAACTTAGGAACACAACATAGTATGTGATATAAGAAATGCCCATGCTTGCTGGTAGATTCTTTCTTGGGTATTTGCCAAGGGTCAAAACCCTGTGCTCTTAATAACTTTGTGGGAATCATAGGGACAGGAAAGAGGCTGGCTGATCCAGCTCTTTTGAATGTGGGTCCTGATTAATTGCTCAAATGATGTTCCCAAAACCTCCTCACTGTGGTGCTTTGTATTTTGTCAATAAAGGCCCTTGAGGCACTGCCAGTTCTCCACCAATCAGATCCCATCTGCTTTCTGTCTTTCAGGATTTGTGCAAACTTTCTGATATGCTGTTAACACAGTTTCTTGTTTTCTACCACCATTAGGGCTCTATTCTTGTCCATATCTGTCTTTTCTATCATTTCGGTGGGACCTTGTAAAGGATGTCATTTGGACATAAGTTCTCAGTCTGCCATTCTGACCTCCCTCAAGCATTCTTTCTTTATTCTTCTGGATAATGCAATTGATGTGATAAGGAAAGGGCACATTTGACATGGTTACCAATAAGCAAAAATTCTGTGTCTTTTGTATGTCATTTCTCAGCACCTTTCTCTTTACAATTCCTGTGGCCAGCACAGTACAAAGTGGTAAGGTAAATAGGAATGGAGTTTTTGTAGAGTCTGCTATCTCCCAGTCATGATGCTGCCTTACCGGGGATTTGCCCCAGTTCATACTAAGTGAACTGATTTTTTTTTTTAAGTAATAAAAAATTGCATACGCAACTAATGAATCCTTGAACACTACATCAAAAACTAACGATGTACTATATGTTGGCTAATTGAACATAATAAAAATAAATAAATAAAATAAAACCACAAAAAATGGTAAAGTTTTCAAAGGTCTAGGAAATAAAGGGAAATTATCCATTGTTTAATCATGCTAATATAATAGATTTTATGTGGAGGATATTCCTTTTGAGTACTGGTTATTTCTTGACAATTGAATCTAGGAACCGGAAAACTGACTACTTGGCCTAGTGTTGACATGAAGTCTAAAGCAAGTTGTTGGGTGTCTGGCTGTTGATAAAAGTAGGCTTTAGATGAACAACATGAAGTAAAACCTCAGCCCTGCTTCTGGATAGCTGTGCGGTCTTGGGCCTTAGTTTTTTCTTATGTAACTTAGATATAATAATCCCACACCTCATCAGGTGGTTGTGAGGATTAAATATGCTAATGCATTTAAGTGTTCAGCATATTTACTAAGACCTAACAGTCAAGTTCATGTATATCAGCTCCAAGCCTCTGAACTCGACTGGTCACCATTGATGTAATTTCATATTTAGGGGCTTCTGTCCTCTCTCTCTCTCTTTTTAAAGTTTATTTATTATTTATTTGAATAATCTCTGTACCCAATGTGGGGCTTGAACTCATGACCCCAAGTTAAGAATTGCATGCTCTATTGACTGAGCCAGCCAGGCACCCCCTGTCCTTTCTTTGTCCTCTTTTGCACAGTTCTGGCTATTTTTTTTTTCCACTCAAACTTCTTTTTTTTTCTTAAGGATTTTTCTTGAATGTTTTTACGTTTCATCCTCTTCTCAGTCTTCACACTCTTCCTGGCCAAGCTAATCCACTGATAAATTGCTGCCTCACAGAATATTCTAAGTATTAGCTTAAATAAGATGTAGGAAATGCCTGCTATGTAGTAGTTGCTGCAGGTTAATTAAAAAACAAAACAAGGGGCGCCTGGGTAGCACAGTCGTTAAGCGTCTGCCTTCGGCTCAGGGCGTGGTCCCCGTTCTGGGATCGAGTCCCACGTCGGGCTCCTCTGCTGGGAGCCTGCTTCTTCCTCTCCCACTCCTCTGCTGTGTTCCCTCTCTCGCTGGCTGTCTCTCTGTCACATAAATAAATAAAATCTTAAAAAAAACAAAACAAAACAAAACAAAATGCCTCATTGGATTATGGCTTAGATTTTGTAGCAGTCCATTTTTTTTAAAGATTTATTTATATATGAGAGAAAGAGAGGTAGGAGAGGGGCAGAGGCAGAGAGAGACAAGCAGATGCCCCGTAAACCAGGGAGCTTGATGTGGGGCTCGATCCCAATACCCCAAGATCATGACGTGAGCTGAAATCAGGAGTCAGATACTCAACCAACTGACCCACCCAGGCGCCCCTTTAGTAGTCCTTTATTTCCATTCCAGGCCCTTCAGTTGGATTTACCTCTTTTCTCACTTTTTAAAAATTACCCGGATAGCTAACTTATATCCATTTTTCCTCTAAGTCTTTTTCTTTTTTTTTTTAATTTATTTGACAGAGCACAAGCAGAGGAGGTGGCAGGCAGAGGGAGAGGGGGAGGCAAGCTCCCTACTGAGCAGAGAACCCAACGCAGAGCTTGATCCCACCTGGGATCATGACCTGAGCCAAAGGCAGACACTGAACCGACTGAGCCACCCAGGTGCTCCCCTCTAAATCTTAAACATATACTATGTTAATACAGTAATGATTGATAAGTACTTGCATAAAGGTACAAGTGGTATTCATAAGTAAGTTTTCATGTTTCAAGAAGTTTAATGCACATACAGTTTATCCCTTAATAAAAGGAATTTATTGAAAACGTCTTGGGGTGCCTCGGTGGCTCAGTTGGTTAAGATCTGACTCTTGATCTCTGCTCAGGTCTTGATCTCAGGATCCTACGTTCAAGCCCCATATGGGGCTCCACACTAGGCCTGGAGCCTACTTAAAAAAATCTTTCAGAGCAAGAGGTGTGCTAGCAAGCAGCCTATCTGGATATAGTGCTATAGCTAGTGATCTACCCGTCTCCATATCTGAAGTGGTTGAAGAGGCAGAGGGCTACTAATCTTAGGTTTCTAGGAAGTGCTTTTCTGTGCTGCCCCACCTGAATAGTTCTACTGAAAGTTGTATTTTGTGGAACTTACTGAATGACCCTCTCTGTTGTGATGCCCTTGTGAATTTTTGTGCCATCAGTAAAAATGTGTTTACAAGTGGAACTTGGAGAGAGGAAATAGTTGGACCTTTGAAGTCAATGTGTATGATAGAATTTGGAGATGTTTAATAACAGCATGAACTTCCCAACAGGTAAAGGAAACTTGGGACTGTCTTCTATCAAGTTTCTAGTGTGGGTTTTACGTGGAGCTTTTAGATTTCTGATATATCTGCTTACATATCAACTATGACTCAGCAGACTGTTGCCTTAATGTGAGCTCCTATTGTGTTAAAATTGTGATTTATAAACCATCATATATTAGGTCAACAGCAAGGGGAATTATGTTATACTTCTTAGACCATCTCTTCTTCACCAACCTCCTCCTCCCCGATCATGCTGGCAGTGATTGCAAAATCACTTTTTTTCTTTAAGGAGCAGCTATACAGAACATTTATTCTTGTCACCACTTCCTCAACAACCTCCCTCTGAAACTGTTCCTTCACTTGTCATTTAGCACAGCCTGTGGCTGTGGAGTGATCAGACCATTGAGTGAGGGTTGACCACAGAAGCTCTGTAGTGGCTTACTGTGTGTTTCAGCCAGGAACCAGAATAACCCTGCCCTCCCCAAAGAGTAGGAGAGAAGAAGAAATTTCAAAATCCTTAGCCTTTTTGTGGGGCTCATTTGTTGCTTATACTAGAGCTAAGAAGCATCTAGTGAAAAAGTATTAAGTCTTCGAAGTCTTAGAGAAAAATGTTGACCCCCAGAAGACAACTTGGTTTTGACATAGTTTTATAAGTAGAGACTCATTTCTAGAGCTTTTACTTGCAGAGATTCTGAAGGCAGGTAAGTCTAAAGCAGTTACATATTCTAAACCACAGCCACACTGACATTGGGCTTGGTCCAGTTGCTTATGGATGCCGGGGAATAAGAACACCACTCTCCTGTTCCTGGGGTGCCCGCTGGCTGGGTTGTGGACTGTAAACTGTAACAGTACAGGCAGTGGAATTCTTTACTGGGCCCTTTTTTTCTTTCTGACCCATAGGACAGAGCTTCTCTTGAGCTTCCACCCTAAGAAGCAACTTGTGCCAAGATAATTTTCTTCTAACTTCTCTAGAATGATTGGGTTTGCTAAAAGAGCGTAGAGTTACTCTTCCACTTAATAGTGACTTGGTACTTCTCAGAGCAGGATGACAACCTTCCAGAATCTAGAGTGTTATTTTGACTTCTTCCTCTAAACAAAGCATTGTTTATGTATCTCAACGTTTGCATCAACTAGAGGACTTGAAAATGACTCTCTGGGGCTACCTCATGCCCATTTTGGTCTTTACTGGAACTCTGTGATTTGGCTGGTTCTACTTTCACTGTCAGAGCAGATCATTCCAGATGCCATTATGTAATTTTCTGTCTTGGGGTGTGTGTTTGTGTGGGCGGGTGGTTTTGTTTTGTTTTTAAGTGGTGTTTAATGTCAGGCTAATAATAAACTGGGTACGTAGGCCTGGTTTTGTCATAATGGCCACGAGTTTGCTTATTTGTCCCTTATTCGCCTGAGAGGCGGAGAACTCCCCCTCCCCAAGTGATGCCTGCATTTTGGAGGGGGCTCATCACAGCTGCCTAGAAAATGCCACATGGCAACTGGCAGTTCTGTTCTGAAGAGACAAAGATGAGGAATCTGAGGAATCTTCTCTCTGGTTGCTCTCACAACCTATCACTTGTCTTCCTGTGACCTAAATTGAACCAATAGGAATGAATTTTCTGTTCCCTGAACCAGTTCCAAAAATTGGTCTATGCTTACCAACAATTCTTAGGTTCTTATTCTTTGGGGAGTACCAGGTTCTTTAATACATTTAGGATTCTGGGGGCCTTAGGCTGTGTTAGGTCACTCTTGGGCCCTTGAAATTTGGAAAAAGAGAATATATTACTTGAACTTTTCTGTCTGGGTTCTTTTCCTCATAATTATATGGTAGAACCACCTGGGGCATTTAAAAAAAATAGTGGTGGCCCATATTTAAAATCTAGGTACCGTATTTGTTCCTTTTTTTTTTTTTTTTTTTTTTAAGATTTTATTTATTTGAGAGAACAAGCATGAGGGGGAGCAAGCATGAGTGGGGTGGTGGAAGGAGAGGGAAAAGCAGACTCCCTTCTGAGCCAGGGAGCCTGATGCAGGGCTCCGTCCCAGGATCTGACCTGAGCTGAAGGCAGATGCTTGACCAACTGAGCCACCCAGGTGCTGCCCCCCTTCCGCATTTGTTCTTTTCAAAATACTGTTCTTCACCCCTCGACATTCTGGGTTTTTTGGCCTGGCATGGGGCCTGGCATTAGTGTTTTGAATGGTGATTCTAATGTGCAGCTCCAAAACCAACATTTTTTTATTCTCAGATAAGTTAGATATAGGTAATAGGAAGAATAAAAGCAACTTGACAAATGCATCTTTTCTCAGATCAGTTTGGTCCCTAAGCATAGCCTTTTACCTCCACTAATTTCTGTCGTACCAGCTCTGTTTAGAATACGTACAGAATGGCAGAGCAGTGAAGGGGCTAAAGGGGTAGTGGTTATTTCTAGCTCTGCCTCCAGCATGTGGCATGACCTTAGTAAGTCATTCACCCGCCCTCTTTTCCTAAGGCCCTTATCTGGCCCTTGTCGAAGAAGAAAGTAACAAACAGTATTGCTAATATTCTTTAATCTCTTAGTAGCTCTTTTTAGTAATCTAAAGTTTCTTTAAACCTCTTCTCAGGTTCTTAAGAAAGAGAATTTTAACTAGGGGTGTGTTTAGGGGTGAGAGAAGTAGTAGCAGTGAAGCCAGAAGTTTTCCCAATGGCTTTAAAGTCTAGCCATGGATTTTTTTTTCCAGAACAATAAACACCTTTATTACATGACTGAAGATAGAAGGGAGGAAGATTTATTTGCCTTTCCGGGCTTTGATTTTCCTCAGATAGAACTCTAGCTCCTTGCCCTCTAGCTCGTAGCAATCTGCTCGGCCACACGGGCCTGGTCTTGAAGCGATGCAGGCATGAAGCTTGCCTTGCTGGAACTGCTCCTCCAGAAGACTGCCCATCTTGGCATTCTTTTTCCTATCATCATATTTCTTAATTTTCCTTGACTGTTTTTTGTTTCAAATGTCTTCCTCCTCGGGAGTCGGCTTTGGCCCCGTTCTTGCGGCCCAGGGACCACTGTCAGTAAGGTGTGCCATCAGTGAGCTCGATGCAGTTCTTCACCAGGGTCTTGGTGCTGACCAGTTCGTCGGCGGATGCATTGTAGACGGTGTTGATACTCCTTGTTTTGCAGGGTTCAACACTCAGAGCCACAGGAGAAGTTCCCCATATCCAGCCTCAAGGCACAGTACTTCTTATTGCCTCCCCGAACGTGGAGTGTGTGTATGTGGCGGGGCCAGTCTTAGTATTGGCAGCAGGCTGTCCCAGCTCATACTTCTTCTTCTTATGGTGGGACTTCCTCTTGCCCCTGGTCTTGTGGCAACTTGTGTTGGCTGCAAAAGAGCTAACCGTGCATTTTTCCTTTTATGTATCCCTCCCTCCCCAGGATTTTGATCATAAACACTATATTTAGTTGGAAGTCTGGATTTGCAGAATCAGACTTTACCCAAGTAGTTAACTCTTAGTTACCACTGCCAATTTACTTAGTGGCCTCATTGCCATTTACCACTGACATGACCTGAAGTTAAATTGTTTACCTGAGGTACCAAGGTGCAAACATTGGAAAGAGCTTCGAATTTATTTATTTTTATTCATTTTTTTAAGATTTTATTTATTTATTTGACAGAGCACGCGTGGGCACAAGCAGGGGGAGCGGGAGAGGGAGAAACAGACTCTCAGCTAAGCAGGGAGCCCAATGCGGGGCTCGATTCCCAGACCCTGGGATCGTGACCTGAGCTGAAGGCAGACGCTTAATGGACTGAGCCACCCAGCACCCCAAGAGCTTCGAATTTAGACATCTAATACTCCTTTTACCTCTATCTATAATTATCAGATTCATAGATTTTCATCTAGTTGGCAACTGTTTGTGTTGCTGTTGTTTTTAATTTTCTCCTTAAGAGGAAGTCTTTGGCAGTAGAAGGTATTGTTAATGTTTTTGTTGTTGGTAGTGTTGTTACTAACTAACCTAAACTGTATCTTCTAAATACTTTTGGGGACCAAAGAAATTGAAGTATAATCTATCTATTTGTTAGACTTGATAAATGCTAGATGTAGGATTTTTAAAGACTGAAGTCGATAGTTAAATATTTAAGAAGCCCTTGAGTTAATTGTTTTCTTTTTTGGGGGTGTAGATTGGTGCATCTGAAATTAAGGATGTGTGTTTTGATGGTTGAGGCATAATTATTTGGCAGCCTTTAATCTAAACTAATATCCGCAAGTGATTTGCTATATTATCCTGTTACCCTTCTAGATACAACCACATTTATGACCCTGCCTGTTTTCTTTCATACCTTTCTATTTTTATAAACAAGACTTATATTCAGCTGGTATATACAAGTATGACAAACTCTAGTCAGTGCCATATGTTAAATATTTTGAATATTATCTGATTATAACACATAAGAATTTGCATTATATCACCTGGTCTTAGAGAATCCTTCAAGACTTGTTTTCAGGGAGAGATGTCAGTCTTGGCTCACAGTAGCTTGGCAGAGAGGGGGAGAGTCGAGAACAAGAAGTATTCCTATTTTGGTTCCAGTTGTTTGAATTGGAACTGTTTTCACGACCTTGCCTGTGCTGATGAGCTTTGTGTGTTGAGAGGCTATGGTTGCAAGTCCTTGCCTATAAAGGGATTCTCTCAGCCTGAGCATCTGCTTGGTGGCGTTTTCTAACTAGTGCATTGCCCCAGGATAGAACCATGACAAGTAAGTAGAAGGCTCTGGAGGCTCTGTTTTTCTCAGTCAGAAACTTGTGGAAATGGGAGTAGGTATAGGTAGGTCAGAGCCTTGCCCACCTGAGCCAGTCCCATGTTTTTCACCATGTTTAATCTTTAGAGTATCTGTTGAGGGCTTTTGTTTTTCATATTGATAGGTTATGTCCAACAATAAGACAGTACTCATTGTGGATGAGAAGATAATTCATTGGTATCAGCTCACATCCTCTCTCTGACTGTAATCAGAATGTGGTTATTCTAGAATTTTTCTAGATTAAACTTGTTTCCTGGGCATAAAGTGTTAACAGCACCTCCCCCTTAACACACACACACACACACACACACACACACACACACACACACACACCCTGCACTCAAAATTTTAAAAAAAGAAGTAAAATCTGGCCAGTGTCAGGACTCCTTTTTCCATCGTACTGTCTTTAGGACGTTATTTACCTCCAAATTCTGTTCCCTGTGATTTTGAGATAATAATTTCCTATCCATGACATAACTTATATGTTACCCACTCTCTCTTTCTCCTGTAATAACAAAATTGCTGTGATAGCCATCCAATCAGTTTTTTAAAAAATCAGGTAATTCATTTCTAAATTGGAACTTGTTTCTTTCTAATCAGCCTTGTAATGTATTACAGACCTCACTCAGCACTGGCTACAGAAGTGATTTAATGCTGGGTTTTAATGACTCCTTCATTAATCCTGGTATTCTGGGATTTATCACTCACTGGCCTTTGACCACTGGAAATGATGAAAACTTTGATTTCATGCATATTGGATAACACTGGCCTGTTGCCGCTAGAGCCGTGAATCTTGCCTCTGCAGTGGCGTGTGTGATTGAGAGCGCTGCGGATGGATGGCTGCTCTCCCAGGCCACGTGCTGCTGCCGAAGGGGTGAACACAATGTCTTTATCAGCTCAGGGTGACCTCTTCCCAGGCCCTCTGGATTTGAAGTAGGCGTCTGCTATGATAGCTTCATCTCCTGGACAGAGCTTCTGAAGTCAGGCTCACCTTTTCAGCTGTTTCCTGAAAAATGCTTGTATTGAGAACGTGTATCTTCATGGCTGCACATAGAACATTTTTTTTCTTCTAGTAAAACAGATTTTATAGTAGGGAAATATGTTTAAGACTATCTAGTCCACCTCCCTCATTTTATGAATAAGGTGGCTGAGTGCAGAAGGAGTAACACAACTAGGCCAGTGTCAGTGATAATGAAAACCAACAAGAGTGATCACCAACACACAACGCTTACTATTTGCCAGGCAAAATCTAAGTATAGTCTTTTGTTTCTTGCTCACAACAGCTTCCTGAGGTGACATTCATCCCGCTGCAAGTCCAGTTTTCCATGTGACTTTTCTCTGTACTGCCTGCCTCTGCTGCCACAGAAATGACGGTGTTGGTTGCTTTCCTTGCTCTTAATGGCAGCATTGTGAGTGTTCCTTGGAAGAGAGGGGCTAGTTTATGTCTGTAGAGTCTTGTGGCTGGAGCATAGTACCCTCAGTAAATGCCAGGTGTGGGCCTCCCCTGCCCACCAAGTGATCAGAAGAGAGGAAATCTTCCTACTTTGAGTCTTCACAGAAGCTCATGGATTATTGAGTGCTTCCTCAGTTGATTTTTTTTAATTTACTTTTTAAGATTTATTAGAGTGTGTAAGCAAGCATGTGCTAGTGGCTGGCGGGGGTGAGGTGGTGGGCAGAGGGAGAGGGGGAGGGTCTTAAGCAGACTCCAGGCTGAGTGTAGAGCCTGACACAGGACTTGATCGCACAACCCTGAGATCACGACCTAAGCCAAAACCAAGAGTCAGCTGCTCAACCGACTGTGCCACCCAGGCGCCCCAGGTAGTTTAGTTTGAACACATCAGTGAGCTTGTTAAAACCTCAGGCAGTGCTACATGAAGATCACATTGCAGAATCATTAAAAATGAGCCAAGTTTTGTTGCACAGTGTAACACTTATTCTGGGGAGTATGTCTCCCTGACTGCAAGTGCCGGGTGTCCTAGGAAAGTGACCTTTTATTTATTCTATTCTATTCTATTCTATTCTATTCTATTCTATTCATTTTATTTGTTTTGTTTTCTTTTTTTAAAGCAGTCTCCATATCCATTGTGGGGCTTGAACTCATAACCCTGAGATCAAGAGAGTTGCATGCTCTATGACCAAGCCAGCCAGGTGCCCCAGGAAGTGATCTATTGAAGTTCTCCTTAAAAAGCAGTACTCTAAGGCAGGAGTGACAAATCTTTTCTGTAAAGGACCAGATAGTAAATAGTTCAGCTTTGAAAGCCATTTGGTCTTATTCCAACTATTCGACTCTGCCTTTGCAGCCATTGACAATATGCAAACAAATGGGCGTGGCTATGTTCCAATAAAACTTTAATTAAAAACAGACTCTGAGCCTGGAACCCCAGTTCTAGGGACTCACGCTGTGGAGGAATGAATAGACACCTATAGAACAAGTGATGAAACCAGCCATCCAAATGTTATGAAAATGAATACTTGTGACTTAAGGAAAGTATTTCTGATAGTGGCATTATATGTAGATTCCAAAACAGTTATGCGTAAAAATTTTGGGAGAAGTCGAAAGAAAACGATCTTAGAAAGTGGCTCTGATGATGGTGTACATTGTGTGTTGCGCTTGAGGACAACTGTTTCTGAAATGTAGTGTGTTAAAAATACCTCTAGATTAATGTTTTAAATAAATATTTAATGATTTCACTTATATCCAAAGAGTTATATATTCAGTGAACAAGAAAATCTTCCCACACCCCTCCCCCCCCCCCGGAAACCTGGTATCCCTTTATGTGCAAGTGCATTTCTTGTAATATTTTCTCTTGACCCTGGAAGCTCACTTTCTGAGGAAATGCTGGTGTTGGAAATTATTTTCAGTACATTCTGATGGCTTTTCACTTCCTTCCAGTTGAACTGTCTCTATACTGGTCACTGGTGATAGGACAATTCACTTCCTCTTTTCGGTGTCACAGGCAGCTGTCCATTCTACTTCTTATTGATTGTGCTCTTCTAGTTATTTGGTCCTGTGAACATGTCCTTGATTTTCTAGGTGTCTGATTCCCATTTTTTGTTTAATGCTACCCTCGGTCTGTCTAGAACGCCTGAATCTGTAAAAACAACAGTCTTTCCTGTTAATATTGCATTGCTACCCATTTAATTTTCTGGTTTCTTTCTTTTCGCCTTTCTCGCTTTGTTGGGAGGCCCCAGATCAGCCCTGACTTAACCCTTTGTCTTCCCTTTTGAAATTTTCAATCCGATCTAAATCAAGGAGGCACTGCCCTGCACAGTAGTTTTGCCAGTCTCCTAGAGACAGATTTTCTTTCTGTTCAACATGCCCCTTTTCAGATGCATCTGGAATAACAGCTGTATTCCCACTCCTGAATAAAATATTTTAGGAAAGTGTCTCATGGTAGAGCACCTGAACTTTTAGGCAGGATTGGGGGTAAACTCCAGACCAGATCCATCCCCAGCAGGGTGGGAGGACCAGTTGTTATGGGGTGGAGATAAGACCACATGAATGAGGATATGACTGCACTGGTGTTGTAAGAGCGCCATTTGTATCAATTAAATGTTAGGGATTAGATAATCTGTCATTATGCTAATTCTGGGGAACAGATGGTGGAGAGTTCTGCATCTCAACAGCAGTATTCACCATGGGGGAAATTAGCTTGCACCCAGATCAGCAGTCAGGCAGGAATTCCATTGAGAGAGAGACACTACTGGTGATTACATTAGTGTGTCCCTCTAAGGACATCCGCACATGTGCTGGCTTTCTTGAATTTCTCTAGAGTTTACATATTCTTGCCCATTGCCCTTTCTAAGTTACCAGACCTCTTTGCTCCTATCTATAAAGAATTGGAGGTGGTTTCTCTCCATTTGGTTAATTTAGGAAGATCAAGATTAGAAGTAGGTTAGGTAAATGTGGCTCAAAGCAGTAGCATATTGCATATTTCTTCTGAGAAAAGATGCCATACAGCTATTGAAAACATTGTTGATTGTCTGTCTTTAGAACTTAGAGATGAAATGAGAAGGAGGAAATGGATATGCTCTTTCTAAGTGACATACCTTGCCTTTGATATATATGTATTTAAGAGATATAATTAAGTCCTTTGGCTTCACATTCTTGAAGGGTCAATCTTGATCCTGGTACTTTGTCTCTGTGCATGGCTTTCCGTCAGTATTTTGTTGATGCAGAGCTTCACCTGTCCCCTGAATGGTGATGATTATCAACTCTATTTTTCTTTGCTTATCCCTCCTAACTTACCACATTCCTGCTTTCCATTACCATTTGTATGTCCGCCTCTCATCTCAAAGCTAATATGTTTAATATAATGTTGACTAAAAATGGAGACTTTTAGACTGGTGTGCCCTGGAATCCCTGTGTAGCTTATTCAAAAGCACCCCAGGCATTGGAGTGGACCCCATTTTTGTAGTGCTCACTAACTGATTTTATTCCTTTTCATATCAGTCTGTGACGTAGTGCGCTTGGATAGACGCCAAGATTCTAGAATAGGATCATTTTGAAGAATTGTCCAGGTTGATCGGACAGCTGTCAGAATTGATCACTGCTCATACAGGGTATAGTTCCAGATGTGCTTTAAATGGGCATGGTCATTGAGATTTAATGGGTCGGTAAATTGGATTATGCTCCATCGTTCAAGAAGCAGAGCAAACATTTTGGACTGGGATGCCTAAAAGTCGGGGGCAAGGCGGGGACAAGCCATCCATAGCTGTGGTTCCCACCAGGAGCTGAAATAACCGAGAATGTTTGACCCTGCCTTGGTGACTCTGGAGGTCTTTGGGAGAAGCAGGTTGATTAGGAAGGGGTGGAGGATTCGTTGATGTGTTAACAAAATCCCTTATCGGTTCTTCCGTGCTAACTTTTGCCATCCTTCCACTCCATGTACTTCACAACTCAGACCTCAGTGCATTCAGTAGCCTGCTCCCATAAGCCTTTCCCAACTGCAGGCTGTCCCATCTCCAGTTCTCCCTGCGAACCACTGCCAGCTTGATTCCCCGTAAGTGCTGTTTTTGCATTACTTTACCACAAGAGCTATTTTCAGATATTCAGCTCAGCCCCCTACTCTCTTCTTCTTGCCCCTCATTCTCAGCAGACAGCCTCATCTCCTGCTTTATGGAAAAAATACGGGCTTATTTAGAAAATGCCTTAACCTGATATTCGCAGCTCCACACTTGTCTTTCCCCTGTTTGCTTTCTAGCTCCTGCTTTCCTGTCTCCATGGAAGATTTCAGCCTCTTTCTTTCCAAGCTAATGTTTCTACATACATGCTCTGAATTCTCTTTTGGTCTCCTAGGGATTTTGTGCCATCAGTTATCCCTTTTCTTTTTAACTAACTTTTAGAAATTATTCTCCAGTCCTCTCTCTTTATTGTAGCTCCTTTTCTTCTTCTTGTCCTCTCTTCACAGCCAAGTTAATTGAAAGAGTTAAAAGAAATTTTAATTCTGTCTCCATTTGCTCTTCTTTCCTTTACCATCTACTTTGACCCCTCCAACATCATTCGAACTGAGCTTACCTAGGAGATCTGTGCTTCCCTTAAGGACATTTCTCAATCCTTGCTTATACTTGTTCTCTGTAGTATTTGAAACTTACCACCATCTTTTTCAGATTTTTTGTCTCTTTTCTTTTATATAGCGTACTTGACTGGATTTCCTTCTACAGTTCTGATGACTTCTCTTCAGTCTGCTTTTGAGTGCTCCTTAAATATTCGTGCTTCCCAGGCTTCCATCACTCCGTGGGTGACCTCATTCATCCCATTGCTTCAATTTTTAGGTAGACGTTGCTGATTCCCAAACCTAGGTCTCTAGCCCAATTCTTTCTATCAGGCTTTCCCCCCGAATATAGCCAAGTACTTACTGCACCTCACTTCTTAGATACCAAAACTCAGTATGGCTAAAACTGAGCTCGTGTTCTCCCCTTTAAAAAGCTACTCCTTCCCTTGAATGATCCCACATCTTGATTGATGGTGCCACCATTTAGTCAGTCTTCTGTTCCACTAATCAAAGTGTCATCTTTATCTCCTCCTCTCTCACTCTCCATACCTGATTATCTGCTGGTATATATCAAGTTCATTCCAGCCTTTTTCTCCTCACTGCCTGGTTTATGCCGTCTCCTTACTGGCCTTAACTCCCTTCTGATCCGTTTTCCACACTACTGCCACAATTGGCTTTCTGATACGCAAATCTGATTGTTATTCTCCTGCTTAAAAGTCTTCATTAATCATCCACAGCCTCTAGGATCATACAAACCCGTGATCTGGCCCTTGCTTACCTCTCCATGTTTATATTTAACATTCCCTGGCTCTCATCCATCATTTCTGTAAAAAACAAAAACAGCTTAAACTCACTATTCTTGAAGTCATTCTGCTCGCTCTGTCTGGAACATACATTTCTCCTGGATAGCTCCTACTCATCCTTCAGCATTTCTCGTCTTAAGGAAGCTTTATCTTAGGCACCCTGCCCGAACAAGACCCGAACGGGGCGTCTGCGTATGTGCTTCAGCACCCCCTGCACTTACGTACTGTAAGGTTCACGAGCCTACAGCGCTAGGTCACAGGTCTCTCTCTTTTTATTCCCAGTGCATACATACAGGGTCTTTGAGAGAACCAATGCTCAAATACCTTCCATGACTCGCCATGCTTATCGCCTTTCTAGACTCACCTGGGTTAGACCTGAGATGCAGATGTTCTGTGCCTCGCATGGACCCACTTAGAATTTTAGCTTTGTCTGGGACCCTAGAGGGTCTTCACTTTAGTCCTCTCGGTAAGATAGCACAGAAAAATGGGACTTAAAAGGTAAATATCTTTTGTCCGGTTTCTTCTAATTAAAGCCAGAATTGGTCTCATGATTGCAAATCTAAGTGAAATGCAGCTTCATTTATATGTAATCCCTAACTTGCACCTTTTCCTTAGGCCACACAGACATGTTTGTTTTACTTTTTTACTTTGGTTTCTGTTTTTGTTTCTGTTTTTGCTTTTTTCTCTTTCTTCTTTCTTTCTGGTCTCTTCAGGTTAATTCTTAAGTACACGATGTGCCAGGTGCTCTTGGCACTGGGCATAAAGTAATGAATACTGTAGAGAGAAATCTGTCTTTTGGGAGGGAATTTCTAATGGTGGCAAACAAGTAAACAAAATATGTAGAAATATGTAGATGGTCAAAAGTGCTCTAGAGAAAATAAAGCTAAGGAAGGGTAAAGGAGGTATTCCAGGGTTGGAAGGAGGCACAGTTTCAGTAGGTATTCAGACCTTAATGATAAGGTGACAGGAGTAAAGACCTGAATGAAGTGAAGGAGCAAGTGGTATGAGGGCAAAGAGAACAGCAGGGGTAAAGGTCTTGTGGTGCAAGTGTGCCTGGATAGAAAGAATGTGCTGTGGCTGGAGCAGGGAGAGCAAAAGTGGGGGCAGTGAGAGACGAGATCAAGAAGACCAGGCAGGAGGATAGCTGACCTAATAGGTTCTTGTAAGCCACTGTAAGTATTTGGCTTTTACACTGAATGAGATAGGAGCCATTGTGGAGTTTTTGAGCAGAGGAGTAAGGGCAAGTTTTGCCAACTTTAAATCTTCAAAGGATTATTCTGGATGAAGATTATTCTGATGATTCTGATTGAGAATGGAGCTTAGAATCTATGGTGCTTTTGTTTTCTCTTTAGTAAGCTCAAGTTCTATTGGCTTTTTCTTTTTTAACTTTTATTTTGAAGTCATTATAGATTCACAGAAGTTGCACAAGTGTACAGCGGTCCATCCCATGTACCCTTTAGCCAATTCCCCCCAATGGTTACAACTTATATAATTACAGTAAAATATCAAAGTCAGGAATATGGCATTGTGTGTCTGCCCTCTTATCACATGTGTAGATTCGTGTGCCCACCATCACAATCAAGACAGAAAACTGTTCAGTCGTCAGAAGGATCTCCCTTGTGCTACTTCCACGCCTTTCCCCTCCCAACATCCATGACACCATTAATCCATTTTCCATCTCAAGAACATTATATAAATGGAATCCTACAGTGTGTGATCCATTGAGATTGACCTTTTTCATTTAGCATAATGCCTTTGAGGTCCATCTGAGTTGTGTGTAGCAATAATTTTTCTAGTCTTTATATGAAACTGGTGGGAGGTTGTCATGGTGGAAGGATGCTTGTTTTATGACTTGAGACCTGAGTTCTAGTCCAAGTTAGTCACTAAATAGTTTGCTAATCTGAGATTCAGAGACATTACAATCCGTAAAATGAGAGAACTGGAGTAGAACACTAAGACCCTTTCAGCTCTAAACTCTATAGTTATAATGAAGTATTTCTGATATTTCCTTGTAGTCTATAGTAATGAAGTCTACCTCTCTTGTTAATATTTACTGTGCAGTAATCTTATATAGTCTCATAAGGACGATTCAAGAAACATCTCATAATTGTTTTATTGACATGTTGCTGCTACTTATATTACTCAAGTGTAAGCTTGATAGGCCAAAACAGTACTTGGCAAACTATGTAAATGTAAAGTGAGTCTTTGATTTTTTTTCACTATGTTCAGTGATAAGATCAGAAGTAAACCTCCTACTCTACCTAATCTAGTGAGCCTCAGAGGTTCAAGAAATGTAATAAATTCCTGTTAAATGTCAGTTCTACTCTTGCATCAGTTCTTTGAACACATTTCTGCTAGTGAGTAAAGGCAGTTTCTTGCCATTGAAAAAAGTACTTAGCCAAAGTATAAGGAGCTAGCCAGTGAAGAATCCAAAATTGGTCTTTAGTTTCCTTGGTAGAAAATATAACGTACACATATATACTTTTATTTGCTCATCCCTCTGTCCTCTTTTTTAATACTCCAGAATATTTGGGTAATGCATTATATCTTAAAGAAGTAGTGGATATTAAACAGTTGAATACATATTTGTCAAGAATAAGTAAATATTTGTCGAGAATAAATAAATTTGTCAAGCAGCCTGGCCTTCCGCCCTTTCCCACCGTTTTTTGTACACACAGAAAGGAGAGGGCTCTTACAATCCCTAATAGGATTGGAAGAAATTGTGCCTGCTGCCACAGTATTCTACAAACCATAACCAGAAATGTATATAAACATCCCTTAGTGTTCATATACTTACTGAAACGATACATAATCTACTTTGCCTTGAATATTATCAGCTTAGTGCCATATAAAAATACTGATAGAAAGATGAAGCTATTATCAAATATGTATGGCTATTGATCGGTAATTGCTAGTTCATTTTAAAATGACGTCCTAGCTCACATATATTCTAATGTATTTTGTAGAGCATTTAGATCTACTCCCTTATTTTATAGCTACAGAAACTGGTACAGACTTAGCTCCTTCACAAGAGTTTAAACAGCCAGAGAGCTGGGGTAAGAACTGAGATCCTCTGCCCTGAATCACTGCTCTGTGCCATGAGTTCTTTATGAAACAAGCTCATAATTGCTCTCTATGGCCACAAAAGGCTGGAGGAAGTGGGAAACATTAAGTGGCTTTCACTATTGAAGAATAAATATAAATGCTGTGTATAATTTCTCTCTTGTTGGGTGAAGGAGAATTGATCCAACATTTATTCTTAACATTTCTTTTTTTATCATATTCATTTGTTTTACTATGTTATTCTATCTCTTCACTCATTTTTTTTATAATTTAGATGAAGATTTTTTGCCCTATTAAAGTGTTGATATGAGATAATGCCTGTGTTAGACCCTCCTTTAAAAAAAAAAAAAAACCTCTGCCACACTATGAATGTCTTTTTTAGAAAGTTGGTTTCCTCTCGTGTGCATGTTGGAAAGCAGACAGACCAAACAGACTAAGCTAAAATGAAATGTTTTTAGTTCCTAAAGATATGAAATTGTTTTTACTGGTAAGCATTTGACCACCTCTAACTTGTTTTTTCCATTAAAATGAATGTAGTTGGGACATCATTTTTGTTTAGAAACTCAAATGAAATAACTAGTAGAATATCTCTTTCACTAACAACAGGCCTTCTTTACATTTACCTTGTTCATTCATTCTTAGAAGCACTTATAACTGATCCCTATACCTGACTATAGTAGTATTTTTGTAAAGGCATAGGTGCATGTTTTCATGACTTTAAGATTCTTGCCTTTCATATTACACACTTTAATATGTTTATGGACATTCCTAAACTGACTTTTATTCTCTTGATGGCAGTATCCTCAAAGCCACCCTCACTTTACTGCTCATCTTCTCCTGCACTTCTGCTTTTCCTTAGCAAGTGGCTGGAACTGTTGGATTACAGGTTGGTTGGGGAACCTCACAGAGGATCAAGTGTTCAGGTACAGATCACATCAGTAAGTCCTTACCCAGCTGGTAGTGAGGGCAAGATAGAGTAAGCCTCCCTTACACTAAGTACCTAAGCAAAAAGTTAAAGGTTGGTGCTGCCCAACCACCAGGCCTGGACCCTGTGATGGGATAAGATTTGGGTGATACAGTGGGACTCTGGGAAGGGAGCACCTTATATGGCCTTTATAGGGCCTACAGACTTCTGCAAGCCTTACTAGGGTACCTGCCTCTCACCTTAGGCCTTAGCTCCCAGGCTAAGGGAGGACACTGTGACCTATGTAACCCATGCTTAGGGACTTTTTCTTTAAACTCTTGGGAATGCAACTTCATGATGTCAGTTAAATCCATTAAGATGTTATTGGTTGTAAGGAACAGCAACAACTCTGTCCTAAAGAAGAGGAGGATAGGTTGGGAAGTTATGAGGAGCTAAGAGAACTGGCCTAAGGCCAGAGTGTCAAACTTAGAAAATAATGGGGATCAGGGCACCTCCAGAGGGTCAGAAAGCAGGATAATTGTCTTTACTTTGGTGCTGTGTGGCTAGGACACCATCACCACTTGCATGGGGTGCTGCCCCAGAGGCAAGATACCATTGTAAATGAATTCTGACCACCTCTTCTCCTTTGCATCATTCCCAAGGCAGGAGCATTTCACTGACAGAGCTGCTGTCAACATGTCTGTGCACTGGCTGCTAGGGACAGGGTCAAGGGTAGGCATCTGTTGATTTTCATCTTATGTGGTAGAAAGCTCCAACAGTGGAATATTGCCCTCTGTTGAAAGGGGGACAGTATCTTACATCCATTGTCTAACATGTGAATATTTGTCTTTCAAACGTGTGTGGAGACCGTGCACAAAAGTATGGAATGACTATGATCATCTTTTGTAGCAGGACCTCTTCTGGGTCAGTGAATTGATTCATGAGTCTAGGACAGTGACTGGACAAATTCGGTGAATGCCCTCCACCATTCCTGAGGGAGAGAAGTTTGAGGACATCCTCACTGCACACCTCTGTCCCTGCTCCTCCTGCTGCTCTTTCGCATAATGTTCATTTCTCAAGGGAAAGAGGAGCAGAGAAAATTGGGGATGAAGAAAGCATATTTATGTCTACAACGTATATTTCTATCTTGTGTTGGAATATATATTGAGAGAAAAGTCATCACGCAGTTTTTGAATCCTTTCTCCCCATCCCCCAGAAAAAAGTCCTCCAAATGTCCAGAAGACAATTATAATAATTATGTAATTACAATAAGTAAATAATTATTTATAATAATAAGTATATAATTATAATAATTAAATGTTTAATTTATATATATTTAGCTAACAGTAATAGAGCGGTAGGAGGAATAGGTAGCTAGATTATTTTTAGTGTTGTTTTTTTTTTTTAAGATTTTATTTATTTATTTGACAGAGAGAGAGAGAGACAGCCAGCGAGAAAGGGAGCACAAGCAGGGGGAGTGGGAGAGGAAGAAGCAGGCTCCCAGCGGAGCAGGGAGCCCAATGCGGGGCTCTATCCCAGGACTCTGGGATCACGCCTTGAGCCAAAGACAGAAGCTTAACGACTGAGCCACCCAGGCGCCCCTATTTTTAGTATTCTGATAAATTTTTAATGGATTAAGGGCCTCTTGGATAATTCATGTACACAAAATAATTATTCCTATTTCATAAAAAAATTTTTAAGCTTTTTTTTTTGCTTTTTTTTTTTTTTTTTAATTGGGGGAGGGACAGAGGGAGAAAGAATCTTAAGTAGGCTCCACACCCAGCGTGGAGCCCAACCAGGGCTCAATCTCAGCACCCTGAGATCATGACCGGTGCCGAAATCAAGAGTTGGATGCTCAACCAATGGAGCCATCCAGGTGCCCCCCATGTTATAGAATTTTTAAAGGACAGCAGTACCATAAAGGAAAATAGGCTGAGAATCTGAAGGGAATCTGAAGGATCTTAGATGCCCATTGCGGTGGTATCACTCTCTGTGTTTCTTTAGACAACCCATTTTAAAATGTTCCGTTTCTCTCTGTGTCTGTCTTCATCTGTATGTGGAGGTTATTGGTTTATCTCTTTGGGCACTTTTTGCTCAAAAATTCTATGAGTCAGTTATTACTTTGTTTTCATCCAACGCCCACAGAACCCTCTGGCAACTCAAGAGTGAAATCAATCAGCTAGCCAATAAATATTTATTGAGTGCCTACTAAGTGTTTGGCTCTTTTTGGACTGGTAAGGAATGTGATCTAGTTGGGAAAACAAGATATATATACAAAGGGAGATAATAAGCTACATCAGTGCAAAGATGAGTGCAAAACGAGTGGCACAGCCAACAGCATAGAGACGGGGAGACTGCAAGGCACTTGCCTGGTAGCGAAATGGGCTGAGACCGAGCAGAAGACTGAGAGGCATTTAATGGACTAGGTTTAGAGAGGCATATGAGGGCTCTGTTGCAGAATACCTTTCATAGCCTATTACCCTGTAATTTGTGGCACTGTTTAGCCGAAGGAAAACTGGAATTGGAATATAAAATCGGGCTACTAATCGTGGCTGTGCCACGTAGAAACAGGATTGCTCGTGGTACGTCTGAATCATTTACTGCTTGTACATAGCACTGTGCGTGTCGCAAGCAGGAGTAGGTTAATGTGCTAAATGCCTGTCCTGTTGTAAACTCGCAGTAGGTGTTCGCGAAATCTGAAATTATCTTGTGAGTGAAAACCAAAGAAATCTTTGTCATCTCATGTTTACAGCATGGGGCTCGGGTAAGGTGATTAGCAAGGTCCTTTTCATCACTGAAATGCCAAGTCTCTGCATAGCCTTTCTTGCTTATAACTATCCCTTGTGACCTTTATAAACTTTCCATGCCTTACATTTCTCATCTGTAAAATAGGGATGATAAGAGTTCCTAATTCCTCGGGATTTTGTGACCATTAAGTGGATTTAATAAATGTGTAAAAGCATGTAGAATATTACTTTAAAAGGTCCGTCTCCCCTCCTTCCCTCAAACCATTGTCTTTCTCCTAAACTGACCCTCTCCTCCTCCTCCTCCCTTCTCTCCCTCACCACCCTCTCTGAATCCCCCTTCCCCCTCCACCCCCTCTCCTCTCCTTCCCTTCCGTCATCATTTCATATATAATAACTTAATATTGTCTCCATATTGAAAAAGGTCTCTGTGATTGTGGTGTTTTTGAGAATGAGGATTACTCTCAAGGCCTATGCTTTAAAGGGCTTCAACTGACAGTGTTTATAACTGGTCAGCATTGCAAGGAAACGGGGGCGGTGGGGGGGGGAGTAGTCTGGGTGAGAGGCAGTGGGAGCCACAACTGGGAGAAAGAAAAGAAAGGATTCATGAGAGAAACATTGGAAATTTGAGTTCAAAGTTTTGACAACTAGTTTTATGTAGAAATAAGAGACATCGGGCCTGGGTGACTAGGAGTATGATGGCCCTACAGTTAGAGACGTTAGGAGAATGAGCTGATTTCGTAGGTTTTAGAAACACTTAATCTGGGGAAGGGAGTTTTATTTTTGAAATGCTGAGTTCTACATGGTGATGAATCATAGGAATTCACATGTCCTGCAAATAGTTGGAAATGTAACTGCATGGCATATTTAGCATTGAGGGGACCAACTTGGCTGGATTGGGAGTACATATTTGTTAGACAGTTTACTTTCTTCAAACTGGATCCAGCATTTAATTGCTTAATTGTTTTTGAAGGGTCTGTTTGTGTCCTGGGAAGGAAGCATGCTTGTCTAATAGCGGGAGTGTCACTTTGGGTCCATACCCTGTGTTCTCTCCTGTAGTATAAGGGAGATTCAGAAAAGTCAATGCAGTTTCTGTCTATGAAACAGACATTATTTTCTTCACTGTTTCTCTTCTATCTTATTTTGAGGGTTGGAGATTGGGGGAAATCTTAGGTATTTGAAGGTGGACATCGTTTTATTGCCACTTATATTTAATATGCCCCTCCTACTTCATCCAGCGGCCATCACTGTCCCAACTGTCTCAGATGTGGCTGGTAAGTGCAGTGAGACTCAGAGGAGCCAGCATAATAGAGTATAATACCACAGATTTCCTTGTCTTAGAAAGTCATAACCATGATATTGCTGAATAAATGAAACTATCATGTAAGAGGTGGCAATAAGATTACAGCACCGCAGAAGTCCCGGGGGCAGAATAAAATTGTCTATTTAGTAAGCATAACTATTTTATATAACTATTTGATGTTATGCTTCTTCCCCCTCCTTTTCTAAATCACTTTGACCCATATTTTTCAGCACTTTTCTCTCCACTCGCCAGAGTTATATAGTGGATTAGATGTTTAATTCTGCTGCTTCCAAGTATATTTCCATCTTATTTCCCTGTCTGTTAATTGTTCTTTCAGGAGGTCAAGAGTAGGTATGACCTCATGTGGCACATGAGTGGAAATAAGGTAATGGGTATGATATGGCTCAGAGACACTTTGGAGTAGAGAATTTGCTATTTTGGGCAGGTTGAATATGAAGTGACATCTCTTCATCACCCACTTTTGAAATCCTGGTCTCTAGGTATCTTTGCTTTTATTTCTTTTCTTCCTAAACTGAAGAGTACTGTTGGTTGCTCAGTGGGACATGGCCTCTGAAGCTAGAGAGGCTTTTGTCAGTGCTCAGGAGTAAGCCTATTATCAATAATGAAGTTTTGATGGATGTGTGCTGTGGGGATTCAAGGATTTATCTGTCTACAAAGCAGTAATTTATTCACTGAATGATTTTTTTTTCTTTTCCTTTCCCCTCCATCTTCCCTTTCTCCCCCACCCCCGCCGTCCTTTCTTCCTTTTTTTCTTCCTTTCTTCATTTCTGCCAGTCTGCCCATTTATGAGTCTCCTTTGGTTTCATTTGAATTGTGTATCCTTTTGAGTTCTTCAAATTGAAGTCAGTCTCCATCAGTCTTCATTCTTCCCCTCCCTCTCCCCCCTCCTCCTGCTGAGGAAGAATGATTAGGATTCATTAAAGTATAAAGAGAAGACAGAGTCGTTGTTCCAAGAGTTCTTGACTTTCATATCTCAACTCCAGTCTCTAGAAAATGCTCTCATCGACAGAACAGTTGTGTTTAGAACCTGTACATCTTCTTAATGCTCATTAAATGTGAACTAAAACTTACTGGAGAGTTTTGTTCAGAAGGGTGGGGTTTCTTTGTTTTGGTTTCATTTGTTTTGTTGCCTGATTTGCTTCTAAGGTTGCTCAGATCAGTCTCATTCCGTACTTGCTCGTTCTTGAGTCTGGCTTTCTGGGGTCATGCTTCTCTGTGGGTCACACCGTGTCTTATGTTCCACATAACGACAGCTGAGTTGGTGGGTCTCTGAGTTAGGAGCAAGGATGTCCTCTCCGAACACTCCAGACACCTTAATAGAGCTCTTGGTAATCATTGCTTTTCTCCCTCATTTCACCCTAGTCTCTGGCTGACCCTGTCTAGGGACATCGAGGCATTTGAAGCTTCCTCTTTGTTTTCAATTTGTGTCATGAATTCTGGGAAAGTCTCTAGCCACTGTTCAGAGCCTTTGGTGGTCATCCTAGTGATAGGACTTATTAAATGAAAAAAGGAGCCTTTAAAGGTTAAAAGATTAAAAAAAATATCCATTTTAGTTATTTTTAGAATTACATTATTTCAAAGGGAAAGTAAAAAAATAGGGAATATGTATGGCAGGAGAGAGATTTGGTAAATCTGTAAAGGATGTTGTGTGCCACCTCAGATGTTGCTAATTATTGATGCTTCTAAAACAATCTCCTGTCTACATATGCTGCTTCATTATGTAGGAAGTGCCTCTTGGATGTGTTTTAAGAAAAAAATGGGGGGAAGGGGCATCATTGTTCCAGATTCATGGGACCTCAGTCAGTGGAGATTGGAGGATAAAAGACCCTGGGTGGGAGGGGCAATGTGTTACCCCTTGAAGTTGTCATCATGCTGAGTTTTGGAAGCTACCTGTTGCTCTGTAAGACTTTTTCCTGGTTTGAGGCCTAGTTGAAAAACAGTACATGATAAAAGAGACCTATTCATTGCCCACTGTCTGTACATGCCTCTCATCTAGAATTTCACTCTCGCCCTTTATAGCCTGTTTTGTCAGCCTATAAAAACCAAGTCTGTCTCAGGCCTGAAATTGTCAGGTTCCTGCCTCAAAGGGCATGGATATTAGAGGTCTTAGTGTGAACTCCTAAAGAAGATCTAAAGGGAGCCTAGCTTTTGGCCCTGTTAGCTGTTAATCATTTTCCGCACTTCCGCACTATCTTTTAGAGTGGAGAGCGAACCATATGAGTACAGGTGGACCTAATATTCTAAAGAAAATAGCTTTCTAGTCCTTGCTGCTTTCTACCTTCTTATCAAATCCTATGGTGACCTCTCTCTCCTTCCCTTTCTCTTACCTATTTGTAAAGAAAGACATCAGTACCCTGTAGCTTCTCTGGTTCAGCCCCACAGTAGAACATCCCTGTATAGCTGAGGAAAAGTGAGATGAGCCATCTGGTATGTTAGAAATCAATATTGGAACCATGTCAGCTGGGGATCTCCATCCCAGCACTTGTGAGAAAGCTTGTCTTTATGGCAAAGGTATAGCCAATGTGAAAAGGATGAGAAGGCAGTTTTCTGGCTTTAAGACATTGGCATCTTTGAGGGTCTTGGGTGACAGAGGGCCAGGCTACATGCCTCATGTCTTGTCAGATCCATGTTCTCACAGTGAATAGCCATGGGGTGCATATTGTGCTTGGTTTATGAAATTTGACTACAGGGCCTTGAAGTTATTGTAAAGACATTGTATGGAAAATGTGTGCTTGTGGATGCATGCACACATATGAGATATGAACCTCTGATCTAGACAGTGTGACTTTTGTGAATGAATTGAGCTGTTATCTTTCAACCCTTCCTTTTGCCTTGACTAGAATGTAGTGTAGAAGCATATCTTTATAGGCTTACATTATTCCGAATGTGTCCATGTGTATGTTTGCCTGAGGAAAATATTCTGCTTTTGCAATCTCCATGGACAATTCAGTGACTGATAAAATGTAGATGTTTTCTAAGTGGAAAATGTTAAGCTCAAACAGCTAGATGAAGATCTGTGAGCCAGAGCCATTGAGTTAATATGTTATCCCTATTCGGATGGAGAATGAAGGGGTGTGTGTAGGCATGTGCACAAGTGTGTGAGTTATGGAATTACTCTCTGTGCCTACTCTTGAAATACTTATCCATGTAACCCAGGTTCTATTTTATCAAGTTATGCATTCTCTTTAAGTTAGCTCTACTGTTAGGACCAAATCATGTAAGTCACAAGATGTGTGAGTGAGTGAGACAGTGTATGTGTGTATATAGTAAAGGTTTTCCTATAAGTAAAACTATTAAGGATAATGGAAGCCAGGTTTCTATCAGAAGGGAAATACAAATATGGAAAGGAAGAAAATGAAAATGAACTCTGTCGTGTTGGAGTGGGATCGTGGGTATCTTTGTGAACTCACGGTGTGTTGGTTCAGGTTCCCTAAAAAGCTGATGCCAAGAGAGAATTAGACATGAAACAGATTAGTTGGGGGAAAACCCTTGGGTGGGAAAATGGGAAGGGAGCTGGAATTGCCATCAGACTGCAGTGCAGTCCTAATCTCTGTGGCAAAGGGTGGGAGGAAAGGAAGGTTGAATTGGAAAAGTCTAAGCTGTCCAAGTTCTAAGAGAGTTACCACAAAGCCAGCAAGGAGTCCTCAAGCCAAAGTTACCATCAGCGGAGTCCCACATCTCTCAGCAATAGGCCCGCCTTAGTATCTGCTGTGCTCAGGCAAGGAGCAGCTGGTGGGAAGCATAGCCTTGGCTGAAGCAGTGATGGATTTCAGAGCACAGCAGCTGGGACTGTCAGTCAATTACACTTCCTGCAGTCAGAGATCCGAGAGGCACATTTTCATGACTGCCGCACATGGTTTTCAGTAGTTATAGATTGATATAGAAATAAACGTATAGAAATAAAGATGTAAATGTGGGCTATTTAGATAAATGGCTAATTTCAGAGCTGCAGAAAACCGTACAAGATAAGCCTGGGACATGTTGTTATACCGGAAAGCAAAGAAGTGCTCAAGGAATGATGGGGTTGGGGGCATGTCCAGAGGAAACAGAAACCAGCTTGACATGGCTCCCTCTAGCCAGATTGGGAACAATTTCAGTATCACAACAAATAATGATAGTACAGTGGATTATGACTTTAAATAAAATGATATTATATTGATGTAATTAAATAAATGAATAACTTGGGAATTTGAGGGATGAAAATTATATAATTCAAAGGGTCTCTTCAAAAAATACCTATCAGTCATAAAGAGGAAAAGAGTAACTTTACAGTGGAGAAACCTGATAGACACTACCCTAATCAAGTGATCAAAGTGAATGTTATCAGTAAATTGTACATCTCATAGCAGGCCAAGGGAGCAGTACATCCATCACTTCTGTGATGTTCCTGCCAAAGATGGATAACTTGCATCTGATCACAAAGAAACATCAGACAAACCAAAATAACTGGCCTGTACTCCTCAGAAGTGTCAAGTCCATGGGGTAGCCTAAGAAACATTGTGGAACTGTCCTAGACTAAGGAAGCATGGTTCCCCTTTTCCCCTTAAGTATTCTATTGGAATAATTGGCAAAATTTGAGTAGGGTTTGTGGATTAGATGGTAGTAATAGTAATGTGTCCTTATTGGTATCCTGGTTCTACTCATTATTTTTCGATTTTGTAGGAAAATATCCTGGTTTATAGAGAATGCACACTAAAGGTTTTGGGGATAAGGGTATAACAGGTGGGTTACTCCCTCGAAAATGGATCAAAGAAGGATGGCATGTTCTTTGATGCATACAGTATGTCCAACTTTTCTGTAAGTTTGTTTCAAAATTACACACATATACCCCAGTTAAGTAATCAAGGTAATCTTAGTTATCTGACCTATCAGCGTGTTGTATTCTAGTCTTGGGGTAGCGGTTAGGGGTGGGAAGGCAGGCAAAAATGTGATCTGTTATAAACTACTGTAATTCAGATCTACTTTTTTTTTCTATATATCTACTCAGAATATTCCTTGTAATTTTTTTCATAATAATATTTTTATTATATTATGTTAGTCACCATACAGTACATCCCTGGTTTTTGATGTAAAGTTCGATGATTCATTAGTTGCGTATAACACCCAGTGCACCATGCAATACGTGCCCTCCTTACTACTCATCACCTGCCTATCCCATTCCCCCACCCCCCTCCCCTCTGAAGCCCTCAGTTCGTTTTTCAGAGTCCATAGTCTCTCATGCTTCATTCCCCCTTCTGATTACCCCCCCTTTCTTTATCCCTTTCTTCTCCTACCGATCTTCCTAATTCTTATGTTCCATAGATGAGAGAAACCATATGATAATTGTCTTTCTCTGCTTGACTTATTTCACTTAGCATTATTTCCTCCAGTGCCGTCCATGTTGCAGCAAATGTTGAGAAATCGTTCTTTTTGATAGCTGAGTAATATTCCATTGTATATATGGACCACATCTTCTTAATCCAGTCATCTGTTGAAGGGCATCTCGGCTCCTTCCACGATTTAGCTATTGTGGACAATGCTGCTATGAACATTGGGGTGCATATGGCCCTTCTCTTCACTACGTCTGTATCTTTGGGGTAAATACCCAGTAGTGTAATGGCTGAATCATAGGGTAGCTCAATTTTTAACTTTTTAAGGGACCTCCACACTGTTTTCCAGAGTGGGTGTACCAACTCGCATTCCCATCAACAATGTAGGAGGGATCCCCTTTCTCCACATCCTCTCCAACAATTGTTGTTTCTTGCCTTGTCTATTTTTGCCATTCTGACTGGCATAAGGTGGAATCTCAGTGTGGTTTTGATTTGAATTTCCCTGATGGCTAATGATTTTGATCATTTTTTCATGTGTCTGTTAGCCATTTGTATGTCTTCATTGGAAAAGTGTCTGTTCATATCTTCTGCCCATTTTATGATTTGTTTATTTGTTTCCCGTGTATTGAGTTTGAGAAGTTCTTTGTAGGTCTTGGATATAAATATATATGCCCCCAGCAGGGGAGCAGCAAGATACACAAGCCAACTCTTAACCAGAATAAAGAGACATATAGAAAAAAATACGTTAATAGTAGGGGACCTCAACACTCCACTATCAGCAATAGATGGATCACCTAAGCAGAAAATCAACAAAGAAACAAGAGCTTTGAATGCCATACTAGACGAGTTGGACCTCATAGATATATATAGAACACTACACCCCAGAACAGAAGAATACTCATTCTATTCTAATGCCCATGGAACATTCTCAAGAATAGACCATGTTCTGGGTCACAAAACAGGTCTCAACCGATACCAAAAGACTGAAGTTATTCCCTGCATATTCTCAGACCACAGTGCTTTGAAATTGGAACTCAACCACAAGGAAGAATTTGGAAGAAACTCAAACACTTGGAGACTAAGAACCATCCTGCTCAAGAATGATTCGATAAACCAGGAAATCAAAAATCAATTTAAATAATTTATGGAGACCAACGAGAATGAAAACACAACGGTCCAAAACCTATGGGACACTGCAAAGGCAGTCCTAAGGGGAGAATACATAGCCATCCAAGCCTCACTCAAAAGAACAGAAAAATCTAAAATGCAGTTTTTATATTCTCACCTCAAGAAGCTGGAACAGCAACAGAGGAACAGGCTTAATCCACGCACGAGAAAGCAGTTGATCGAGATTAGAGCAGAGATCAATGAATTAGAAACCAGGAGCACAGTAGAGCAGATCAACAGAACTAGAAGCTGGTTCTTTGAAAGAATAAATAAAAATGACAAACCACTGGCAAGACTTATCCAAAAGAATAGAGAAAGGACCCAAATTAATAAAATTATGAATGAAAAGGGAGAGGTCACAACCAACACCAATGAAATAGGAAGGATTATTAGAAACTTTTATCAACAGCTTTATGTCAATAAATTAAGCAGTCTGGAAGAGATGGAGGCCTTCCTGGAAACCTATAAACTACCAAATCTACTTTTTAAGAATCTTCTTCTCATGTAAGGGCATAGAACACCTGTCACCGTGTTGACAGAGTATACTACCCCATGGTCTCAAAGGTATCTTAAAATGGGGAAGTATGAGCTTTTTGCAACCTGCTTGCCGGGGAAACAAGTGGGCAGGGAAGATGTCAACTACATGAAGACCTTTTGAGAAAGGCTGTACATGAGGCCTAAGTTGTTTGTGTTTGTATCAGGAATACCTGATCATGCCTGATGGCAACGGTTCACTTTTACCAGAACCTAAATTTCTCTTTTTTTTGGGAGAAGCGTTTCAATCCCAGCACCAATTCTTTGTGTTTCTAGCTGATACAGAGAGATGATTTCCTGTTAGACTTCCAAGGCTGTTAGGTCCTTTTTGTATGCTGATTGTGAATTATCCATTTGATCCAGACATGTGTAATTGGAGTAGAATTACTGATACACTCAAGAAAGCAGAACTTATAAATTTGTCTAAAGCAGCCTAATGCCATGGCACATAATTTAATGTTCTCTTTTTTTCACTGGGCAACTGATAAATATACCCGTGTCAGGTTCTGAGCCATCTTTGGCCAAGGGGAAAATCTCCTGACCTTTCATTAGTAGCCAAAAGAAATGAATGAGAGAGTCAAGTACATGGATCTAGGCTAATTCCATTTTCCTCTCTCTCCGTTTCATTCTGTTTAAATTCAAATTTTAGATAACAGGGAGGGGAAAGACAAACCTGGTAAGGCACATAGAAAGCTTTTGTCCTTAATTCTATGCTGGGCAAGGTTGGTTAATAGTTGCTTAGGATAATAATGTTCCAGGGCTATATTTCCAAAACCGTTGGGTGTTTTTCTGACACTCCAAAGAGTATCTCAATTTTCAGGGTGTATTAAAACAAAAATTAAAGGAATGTACTGTGATTTTGCCACATTTAAAAATTATCCTAAATAAACTAAGTTCATTCAGAAAATAGGTACTGCCTACTTTATGCCAGCTATTGGGCTAGGCACTTCAGTGCCGAAGGATGCAACCCTGGCCCTCTCAGATGTCATAATTTAGAAAGGAAGATAGTCAATTAATAATCGTAAGATGGTGTGATGAATCTTCGCAGGGGAATATACACCAAGAATAAAATACATGTGATGTTATTTTCACATGCCTGGCTTGTAGTAAACACCCAGTAATGACAGCTGTTATTATTTCATGTTTTTACTCTGCTCACTGCTCACTAAGCACCAGCACCACTGTTCCCCGAGAAGAAATCTGTAATTAGGGATGAGAAGTGAAGAGAACATGGCTTATGCCCTAAGCTGTGGAGAGAAGGGAGAGGCTGGTATTGGGCAGGTTGTAGAGTGGGAATCCGAGGCCTTATCTGCTTTGTCTAATAATGGGTCAGCTGACAGGATACAGAAGGGAAGGATTGTGCCCTTGGTTCTCTGCTGGCCTTGTAGGTACCCAGTTCAGTTCTGTGAATTGATTTGAGCAGCATTAACAGGGGTGGATCATTAAACATTTGTGCTGTTTTGCTTCGCTTTCTCTTATCTTTTTATGTAGAGGCTTATTTGTGTGAGTCTTTTCTTGCCTGCTCAGTCATTCCAGCTTTCTCCTCCTAACTCCCTGTATTGACTGTAAAATGTCAGCGTGCAGAAGTTCAAAATGCAATAACAAATATGTCTTTGTTCTTTGGGCATTTCACATCGCCACAACATCTCACCCTGCCGCAGGTAGAGTTGCCCCCCAGTCTCCTGTCTGACCCGTTGGTGGGTGGAGCTGCTGTCCTGCCCTTTGGGGGCTTCTTGGTAACACCCTTAGTTAAATTCTCACCATATATCAATAGCTACAGCTGCTGATTCGGGGCTGTTGGCATTCTCCACGCTGCCAAACCCAACTCTGCGATAATGACAGCGTTTGCCAGCACGCTTGTGCGGTGACTCAGGAGACAGGGTGGCCAGCAAAGCAGCCTCTTTGTGGGAGTGGATTTTGAGAAGTGCTAATTCCGTGGCGGTTTGGAGATATTAATATCGTGCTGGCAGTAGATAAACAGGCAGCAGAGGGGCACATAATGAGAGAGAGTCAGCCGTAGCATCTTGTCCTCTTTTCTCTACCGCACATATTTTTTTCGTCTTCTTTTAAAAAAGTAAATTCCTGGGTTTTGATGAAGAGAACCTTTCAGTGGCTTAAACATGCACAAGGAGTGGTTAGTCCAGCTTCCAGCAGCTCCAGAGTCTGAGGTTCTAAACACTAGAGTGTTAAGAGTTAACTACAGTTCTATACAACACTAAATCATAGCATATGGTACAGTAGCCTATTGCTTACCCTACCTCCTCCCTGAAGGGCAGCTAACCAGATGGTTTGAGTGGGACCTTTGGTGTAACTATGACAGACACAAAGAAAGACATAACCATCACTCTGCCCCAGTAGTATCGTGCCTTTTGTCCTCCAGTGCTTGCTACAGGTAACTTATGAAAAATTTGTTTTTGTAGTTCGCAGCTTCTTTTGTTTCACATCAAAGGTCCCTTTCCAGCTTGGGGAGCTATCGTGCAAATATGTTTTATCTGTTGTCTGAGAGTCCTTTCCAACATACTCTGCTCTGGTTAGAGTATATAGAGGCCACTGACAGTGGCACCTCTTATTCTGGTGGAGTAAAGAAGATTCGACACATTTGAGAATTGCTTTAAGCAGGGTTTTAATCTGAATATTTCTGTAGTCCTAAAAAGACTCTTTATTTGAAGTATTGCTCCAAAGCTGGTCATCTCTGACTTTATACTTTTTAACCTAATTTTCCGCCATCTCTTTCCATTTCTTCATAAAGAATTTTCATTCCACCGTAGGAACACCACCACCACTCCACCCCACCCCCGCCTGCCACCAAATTCAATCATAGCCTTACCTTCTAAAAGCCCCTTTGGGGTGGAAGAGCCACTGTCAGGAGTTCTGAGGAGACGCAAAGCACTGGGGTGTTATGTTAGACTAACCTTTCTAACATTACCAAGCTGGAGCAAGGCATTTTTCTAGTTACAGTATAGGCTAGAAAGGAGATTTTAAGAAATATAGGTCATGCTTTTAGGTGTTTTGTTTTTTATCTGTGTGCCTGATATTTTAGAGAAGACTTTTCTTGAGGGTAGTGACTTGTTTATAACATTCTGTAAATAGCCCTGCCTAATGTGGGCTTTTTACAGATATTTTCTGCTAGTGTTTATGTATGGATTGATATAGCATCTGACTGTAGTAACCAGAAAGATGCTGAGCTAGGGAACTTTGTTATTTCACCTTTTATTTGGATTTCTAGCTTAGCAACTCATTGGTCTTGAAATCCTTGGTTTCTCCCTCCCTGTGTCAGGATGCGTTAAGACCTCCAGGTGCTAACTGTTATTATTTCTGTTGACTGAGCCCCATATGCACCTCTAGTGCTCACTGACCTATCTTTTCTGTTGCAGAAACATTGCTGAGGCCCTTGTCAGCAAAGGTCTAGCCACGGTGATCAGATACCGGCAAGATGACGATCAGCGGTCCTCTCACTATGACGAGCTGCTTGCTGCAGAGGCCAGGTGAGATGAAGAATTCTAAAGTGAACACATTGAGACCAACAGCCCCACTTTTTTTCTTTCCCACTATCCTGCCTATCCCTGAGAGAATGTGATGGAAGCCAGTGTGCTGAGAAAGCTTGTAGTATGCTTTTATCCCAGTTTGTCCCCTATCAAAAGAAAAGGGGCACAGTTTGAGTGTGCTGTGTAACCTTGATTAAGTACACTTGGGCCTCCATTTTTTTTAAATCTGCAAAATAGGCATAAATTAGATATGATCTCATATGGATGTAAAATGAATCGTAGGTGAGAATATAAGATATTTTTACCACCACCATCCTATCATTCCCTGGGACTAACAGTGAAGTTCTGCTTGTATGTGCAGGACATTTGCCTCAGGTTCTTGCCTCCAGAGACCTCTGTTCCCCAGTCCCTCCCATTTATCACCTCTTGACCTTTTGTCATGTACAAAGGAAATGAAAACATTTATTAGGAAATGAGTTTTTGTTTCACACTCTGACAGCTGGCAGGAGAGCATTTGAGAAGCCCTGTGACATTTTACTCTTGTCCTTCATTCCTGTGGCTGGTTGCCCCAAGGACATGCATACTGCTCGGTGTTGTTTCTTACCAGTGATGTTCCTTATGGCTCTTACTAACAGAGATTCTGTCACTGGGTGGTGCTGGTAGTTTGGTGCTTCCCAGGAAAGAGCAAAAAATGAGCTGGTCTTGAGCTGACTTGGGTACAGCAGACCGCTTGGGCTCAACGAAAATATAGACACTGTTTCAGAGAGGCGTATGTCGCACTCAGCCGCTTGTTTAGTTCTAGAAGTGTGGTAGTTGCCAGGTTATGCTGTACAGTTTGAGGAGGAATGAGTTTGGGCACATGTTATCTATACTCAGACTTTGTCATTGAGATCACTTCTTTTGCTCTTTGGCCCAGAACAGTGCCCTGATATGTGACATTTACCTCTAACACCATGTCACATCCTGATGGATAGAGCATCTGTAGAGTGTCAGCTAAGAAATCAGTCTGTCAGACTGTTGTGGCTTTTTGGATTCTTTCTTGTGGGTTTTTCCCAAGAGGCCCCATCCAAAACCTAATTCATGAACACAAAGAGTTCAGCGAAAACACCAGTATCTTTGGTTGTTTAAGGCTCTTTAATGGCCAGCAGAAAATAATGTGATACATAATCCATAATTGGTGTTTCTCTCGATCCTTCCTCACTTCTTTCTTCTCTTCCTAACTATATTATCACTGAGACGGCCTGGCTGAAAGAACCCATATTGGGAAATGCAGCTTCACATCGCTAAGTACTATTTGATGACCTACCTACCCTAGGAAATGGGTAGTGATTAGACCGCACTTCAGTGGGATTCAGAGGGTGAGTCTGTGCTCAGCCTGTGGGTGGGCTCAGCGTGACCTGGTGGTAACTTGAAAAACAGGTTGTAAGTTCCCAGCATAGCAGGAAATACAATGGGATCTAGACTCCTGTTTTTGGCCCAGTGTCACTCTGCCACTAGGGAATATTTGTGACAGGCAGATACACATGAAAATAATTTGCTTAGCTGCTCTAGAAAGTAAGGCCAAAACAAACCACCTTCTTTTTTTTTTTAATCTTTTTTTTTTATCTTTTTTTTTTTTTAAAAGTAAACAATACACTCAATATGGAAGGCTTGAACTCCCGACTCTGACACCAAGAGTCACATGCTCTACTGACTAAACCAGCCAGCCATCCCAATAAGCTGTCTTACTATGCTGTTGGAAATAGCTACGTGTGCTGTGTTTGATGAGTATGGATAGTGAAAGCTTTTTTTATAGATTATATTTTCAGTTTTTATTTAAATTCCAGGTGACATACAGTGTAATACTAGTTTCGAGTGTACGGTACAGTGCCTCCATCACCCGGTGTTCATCACAATAGGAAGCACCCTCCTTAATCCCCATCACCCATTTCCCCGGTCCACCTCCCCTTTGATACCAGCAGTTTGTTCTCTATAGTTGAGAGTCTGTTTCTTGGTTTGCCTCCCTCTTTTTTCCCCCCTTTCCTTGTTTATTTAGCTTCTTAAATTCCACATATGAGTGAAATCATATGGTATGTGTCTTTCTCTGACTTATTTCACTTAGCATTATACTCTGTCTCCATCCATGTTGTTGCAAATTGCAGGATTTGTTCTTGTTTATGGCTGAGTAATATTCCGGGGTGTGTGTGGGGTGGGTGTGTGTGTGTGTGTGTGTGTGTGTGTGTGTACACATGCCACTTCTTTATCCATTCATCAGTCAGTGGACACTTGGGCTGTTGCCATAATTTGGCTGTTGTAGGTAATGCTGCTATAAATATTGGGGTGCATGTATCCCTTCAAATTAGTATTTTTGTATTCTTTGGGTAAATACCTAGTAGTGCAATTGCTAGATCATAGGATAGTTCTATTTTTAACTTTTTGGGAAACCTCCATATTGTTTTCTTTTTCTTTTCTTTTCTTTTTTTTTTTTAAGATTTTATTTATTTATTTACTTGTCAGAGAGGGGGAGAGGCAGGCAGAGGGAGATGCGGGCTCCCCGCTGAGCAAGGAGCCTGGTGCGGAACTTGATCCTAGACTCGGGGATCATGAGCTTAGCTGAATGCAGATGCTTAACCAACTGAGCCACCCAGCAGATGTCCCTCCATGTTGCTTTCCAGAGTGATTGTACCAGTTTGCATTCCCATCAACAGTGGAAGAGGGTTCCCCTTTCTCCACATCCTCACCAACACCTGTTATTTCTTGTGTTGATTTTAGCCATTCTAACAGGTGCAAGGTGATATCTCATTGTAGTTTTGATTTACATTCCCTGATGATCAGTGATGTTGAGCATCTTTTCTTGTGTCTTTTGGTTGTGTGTATGTCGTCTTTGGAAAAAAATGTTCATTGTCTCTGCCCATTTTTTAATTGGATTATTTGTTTTTTGGGTATTGAGGATAGTGAAATTCGGAAGAAAACAACCTCTTTAGCACTCATTTTAAGCAGAATCAATGTCACGACATGCTTGTCTGTTAAAGCTGTGAGCAGCCTAGAGATAATTGTGTTGAGCCATTGCTTTCAGACTGGCGGTGGAAATACTGGCTTCAGGGTCATTGTAGGTTGAGTAAACAGAGAGGAATTAACCACTTCCCCAAGCCTGTGAGGAGTTGCCATAAGGCAGTACAGATCTCATAAAGAGGTAGGAGAAATGGCAGCGTGACCTGTGAGTCTTCCTTTAAACAGTATTGTAAGATCCAAGAAAGACTGGAACACCTGCCAGATGGGAATGGTGGTTTTGTAGCCATTAAAAGATATTTTCAGTTCAGAATGTCCTCTCCCCCCATTTTAGTGGTAGAGTTGACCTCGCTTGAAGACCACCTATTTGCTGGTACTCTGCTTTTAGTTTGCTTTCACTTTGAAGCACTCCATTTCCCCATGATACACTCCTCATGTTCCCTTAGCATTCTTACCTGGTTCTGTCACATTACAGCATGTCAGAGCTCTTTTTACATGTTTCTGCTGCCCCTTATCCTGCCTGTCTTTCGAATATATTCGAGTTAAGGTTGTTTTCCCCTAGATAGATCAGCTGTTTTTTCCAGTTGAACTCTGCCTTGTAATTTTATGCCCCTGTCGGTGTGGTTCCTCCACCTCCCAGCTTAGTGTCCTCTGCAGATCTCATTAGCGGGTTGTTTACTCCTTTCCTGGACCCTGAATAGAACCCCCAAAGAAGAATGGCTTTGGTGTCGACCCCAAGTCTCTCACTGCATGGACTGTCACTTAACTGTCTTCTGATTGTCATCCTTCAGCTACTTTTTAATCTTTGGTGACTGTGTGCTGAACCAGGCCAATTTGAATTAATTTCCCAAGTACAATTTCTTGAGGTGCTGTGTCTAATGCTTTAGCAAAGGCCAAATTAATAACATCTGCTATATTCATATCAGTCTTTCATCCTGGAACTTGTTAGGTAAATAATATGTGGATGAAGGTAATGTAGCAAGGCCAGCATTTTCTTTAGTCTTTCCCCACAGGAGTGTTGATTTCAACAGATGGCTTTGTCCCTGACCTCTAGATTCCCGTTTTTCCCTCTGGTTATCACTAGTGGTACCAGCATTGGTGCACAGTGCTCTTCCATTGACTTTGCTTTCCGCAGCACTGCTTGGCCATTAATCGTTTTAGAGAAGCATTGTAAGCTTTGGGGAAAGGGCAGCCTGTTAACGCGGCTGCCTTCGTGGGTCAGCGCAGCTGCCTGCGCAGGAGTTGATGAGCTTTCTCAGTGCTCTGCAGCCGCTGCTTCCCCTGCAAGGGGCTCTATTCTGCCGCTCTTGCTCAGACCATATGACTGGAGTTCCAGGAGTGATGCGTTATATGCTCATGGGAAAGCCAGGAGAGAGACAGGGGGAGGAAGAGTACCAGTTTGAAGTTTACCTGCTACTTTCCAGCGTATCCACCTGGCTGCCAGAAACAAGCTCATACCACCTCGGCGGCTCTGTTCAGTGTGCTGACCCCCTTCGGGACCCCTTCTTTCACATGCCTCTCTGCTTTTGGGAAACCTTCATTATACCTCCAGTAGCTGGTATATTTAGAGGAAAGCACATCATTTTTTGTTGAAAGGATAAATAAACACCTAATTCCCAATAGGTGCCTTCCTTTCCAGTTCAGTTGTCTATCATCAGCTGCCTCCTTCCTCGTTACCTTGTGTCCTGGCAAGATAAGGTTTCGGCATTTTTGCTGGTACTCTCACACCTTGCTTGTCTCGTGGGCTCCATTGAAAAGCCCTTGATTTTTGTCCCAGGCTTCTGAGAGTTCGTGTGTGTGTGTGTACGTCATGTTTTTAGTAAAATAGACTTTATATGCAGCTGACCCATGCTTCGTGTTGTCACTCCTGAACTCGGTTCCCGCTTGTACGGGCTTTGTTGGGAGTCTGACACATCATGTCTTTTCTGCACCACCCTGATTTTCCATCCCCATATGGACTTTCCAACATTTTCAGTTTTCGTTTTATTGCAGTATTTCTTGCTCAGCTGCCTCACTGCATTACTTGGCTTGATGGGTGTTCTAAACTTAAGGTGGGGCTTTTGACTCCTTCAGAGAATCTGTCTCCTATCCTTCTGAGATATTTCCAAGATACTGAGTCATTATTGGGACCCTTCGTATTTTCTCTCATACTCTAGCCTGTGTATTTGGTATAACACTTCCAGTTTAATTTTAAGTAGGCCAGAATGTGAATTTCCTTAGCATTCTAAGAGGTCTTCCAAGTGGGGTTTGTTGAGCTTGCTGTGGGCACCGAAGATGAGCTGGTAATGCTTGGAGCCAGATCAAAGCCTGGCTGTGTGCCTTGTTTTCCTTGGACATCCAGACCCGGGGGATATCATCTGTGTGCATTCTCCCGAAGCTACCAGTAACTTGATTTAAAAATGTAATATTTTAAAATTTCCTAGAAACTGTTAGAATCTGTGACTTGTTGCAGGAAAACACAGAAGTTATGTTAGCTCAGTGTTGGGGCTTTATTCCTTTAAGGCACCTCTTAATTCTAAGATTTTGTAATTTCAACAGAAGGATGTATATATTCAAAAAAGAAAGTGATGCCCCAGCTAGACTGTGGGAAAGCAATTGCATCGAACAATCTAGTGTCTGAGCAGATTTAAATGAATTTAGATTCATTCTGGACATACATAATGAGGTTAGGGTTATCTCATGAGAAGAGACAAGGGCAGACTCTCCCTTATCTTTTTTGTGTGCATCCACTTTCTCGCCCGGCGCACTGCAGATTCAGAAAACTGGTGGTGTCCTCCATCTTTGCAAGGCAAGCAGAGGCCTGCCCCCGTCTCAGCTCTGCCTGGGCTCCCTGTCTTTCCAGGCTCCACAGGGACTCATGTTTCCGGTGGAACAAACCTTGCAACATTCCCTTTCTTTAAAAACAAAAACAGCTAGTGCTCCTGCCTTGCTGACCTCTGCACCTCTAATCTCCAAACCCCATAAACACCAGTCTTTGATTAAAATCCTATCAAATGTCTCTTGCTTTTACCTAGTGTGGTTGACAGCGCCCTCCCGGTTTGACTTCTCTCTGCTGGAACCTCTAGGAAACCTGTGCTGGCATTTCCATCACAGACTTTGATCAGGAGGCTAGAACTCGCTAACTATTTCCTAGGCCGATATCAGTAGTCATTATTAAGAGGGAAACTGAAGTAACATTCTCTCTTGGTAATGTAGTTATTGAGGGCCAAGGCAGGCTTACCATTTCCATGCATTTGTAGCAGTGAATTTTAAGTTTATTTTGCATTTCCACTGAAGTGCTTTCAGTACCACTGGGAAAGAGGTACTTTTGGTCACCTACTCTTAATCTAGCCAGAGCAGCTCCACTTTCTTTCTGATTTATAGATGTTTTTCCACAAAATTTCAGTAGTTGAAAACAATTTTTTTTAAAGCTGTTTCTTGAAAAAAATACAGAACTTTTGGATAGGGTCCCTCTTCTCTGTATCTTTAATTTAACTGTCATTTACAATACTGGTTATGAACGAAATGTGAAAACTTCCTCACCAGCACTTGCCATTGCTAAGTTAAAACCTCTGGCTTTAGGATTCTTAAATGGAAGAGCTCAACACTACTGGTTTGACACAGTTCGGATTGGTTAAATGTCTTAATAAAAAGCAAGTTTCGTCTGTATGTATCTATCCAGTGAGAAAACCGGTGTTGAATTTGTGTATTTTGAAATTTTAAAACTAATATAGCCTATCACAACATATAGATTACATGAGTTAACCAGCTCTCCAAGAAAACAGATCATTCCTCTTCTGGGAATAGTTGTTCAAGGCAGGTTTATCTTGCATGTGATGGCTTTGCATTCATTTCTTTTCTCCATTCTCATTTTCTTGAGTGTATCCTGGGTCCCAGGCATTGGGGATAATAGTAATGAAGAAAAAAGATAATAGACTCAAGCCTTACAAAGCATGTAATCTCGGAGGGACCGACATTAAATAACTTTAATAGTACCTCTGGAAATTGGGATTTTCCCTATTTCTTCGCTTTTCCTCCTGTTTTCTTAGCCCCTCCTCCTTTCTCCCTTTCCATTATTAACACTGCCTGCCTTACATCTTTTTTTTATTCCATCTCTCATTGCTATTAAATTTTCCCATGAGAGCATTTCCCTGAAATTCATCTCTTCTATCCAGCCTCAGTTCTTATCTTCTCAATAGTTTAATGGTACAGCTTTAAATAAACCAAGATTTCTCACTTTCAATCTAATGACCTCAACAAGTAAAATTTTCTTTGAATAAAACTAGGTCCTACTGAATACTGTGAAAAACAGAGCTTTGATTGGAAGTTTTCCTCTTTCCTTTACTGTTTAGTTGTAGATTTCTATAACTCTGGGGTACTGTTGGGTTTTTAGCCCAAGTATCCTAGAAAGCTGGAGTTGGGGGAATGGTCTTCTGCCCTCTCCACTCAGCTGCATTATGTCATGCCAGTAGAGGTTGGAGGCCAGCGCAGAGAAAGAAGGCTATTCTTTCTCTTCAGTATCCTAGTGGCTTCCTTTCTTTTTTAACCCTGAAAGTGCACACCCCGCTATATTTTGGGCTTGCAGTTATGTGTCATGGTCATGAGGTTGTTAATGGGATTCAGCACATGTCAGTGGGGCGGGGCGGGGGGTTCACTTTTGAGGAGTAGGGTAGATCAGCTATTGCAAGTGGATGTGGTAACAGGAAAATGCATTAAAAGAGCTGGTGTGGGGAAGTGATTTGACGATACAGCTGAATGTGGGGAAATTTAGCTTTTCCCTTTCTTCAGAAAAGATGATGCACTCAACATCCAAATAGCAGTAATCAATCTGCATTTAAAGCAACACAAATGGCCACTTCTGGAGAGCTGCATAATGTCTCCGTTTCCAGATAGTTTTCTCCTTCAGGATATTAAGAGGATCTGCTCACTCTCTTTATTCTATCCTTCTCTTCCCTCCCTACCCCCAGTTCCTTCTGTGGAACTCAGGCTGTGAGATGTATCTTGATGACTAGTATGAGGGTTTGGGGTACAGTTGGAACCCATCAGGTTCTTCTGCTATGTTGTACACAAAGCCGTGGGTGGTTCTACAGGTCATGGTCAAATAACGAGCTCATAGTAAATCTGCCTTGCCTGATCTTTTCACTGGTCTGCTCTGGTTATATTCATTCAGAGGAAGTTCTAGAGTTACCTTTCTACCGAATTTGGTTTGTCTGCACACACCACAGAGCAGCTTATCCTCCTCACTGTTCTCTTGGCCAAGAGGCACTGCTCCTTCCACACAACGCCTGAATATTTGGTTTCAAATACATTTCAAATGTATTGCAAAATAACATTTGAAGATAATCATACTGGAAATGTAATTTTCATCCAAAATGAATTGTAACAATAAAGTGAGAGCACTTGACATTGACTGTTGACTCTTTTAAACATCTTACAAGTTGACTACCTAAACCATTGATTCTCAAAGTATCCTCCAACCAGTGATGTCGTTGTCACTTGGGAGCTTGTTAGAAATGTGAATTCACTGGCCACCCCTCTCCCCAATTTTTCCACCTGAGACCTACTGAATCAGAAACTCTGGAGTTGAATCACAGCAATCTCTTATAACACATACTTCAAGGTAATTCTGGTACGCACTAAAATTTGAGAACCACTGCCCAATTCCTGACCACTGTAAAACACTTCGAAATAGGTGTTCTTTTCCGGAAGATTAATCCTTATTATAATTGGAATTAAGATCATGGTTCTAAGTAGTAGAGAACAACCCAGGGAATGAGAAGCTTTGGATTTCTTTGGACTTCGCTACCTAGTAGTGCCTTCCCTGTGATCACAGCCATACTTGTTCCCCACCAAGGTAGCTGAATACCTGCTTATTCCCTTTGGCTCTTGTCTCTTTCCCCTTCCTCATACTCTGCATTCATGGCTCCTTAATTTGATTCCTTCTGAGTAGCCTCCACCAGCTCTTGGCTAATTTAATATGAAATCATCTTGAGGGTTGCTGCGCTTGCTTGATTTGGCTCATCTGCAATGTCAGGTGGTTGAGTGGGTTGGAGAGCTGAGTCTCTATTACCGGCATCCCTATCCTACTTTTGCTCTAATCCTTGGAAATCTCTCAGGACGACTGTAGTTCGAATAATTAATCACTGATACATCAATGTGCAGGATTTTATAGCTGCTTGCGAAGAGGAAATCCTCTTCATAGCTTTCTTTCATTTGCAGGACTCTTTGCATCTAAATTTCTTATAAACTCTCCCGCGCACTTCTGTTTTATCCTAAGCTGCCCCTGACTCTTACCCTCCAGCTTTAGGCACAGAAGTTGAGAAGGATTACTTCCCATTCCTCTTGCTTTTGCATCAAGTCCAGAGAGGCAAATTTCTAGTGGAATGGCAATGAATCTTCTCTAGTAAGTCCCAGTAAATGTAGCTTACATTGGAAAAACCATTTTCTAAACAGTGAGTCTGTTGCTTTTCACTCAGTCAGAAGACACACATTAAAATTTTCTCTGATTTGTTCATGTTCCAGTGACAAATATTTCATCAAGTGCATTGGGGATAAAAACAAACACATGGTTTCATGGGGATTTGGATGAGCAATTTAGTCAATACAAATATAGTTCTAAGAGTGGAGATATATGTAGGTATCTTGATGCATGGGGAGGAAGCACCTAAATCACAGCCTTATCCCCTGCGTCCCTGAGGCCCGGCATGTTCTGCTGGTTCACCTTAGGAAAGGGAGATGGAAACCAGAATCAGTATGCGTTGCCCTATGACACGGCGGTTCCACTTTTATTAATTTATCCTAAGGAATAATTAGGGAAGCACCCAACAGTTTATTTAAAAGTTATTCCTCATGGCATTATTTATAATAGTATTCTAGTCACATGAGCATCTAGCAGTAGGTGATTGATTAAGTTATGGAGCTTACATCCATGTGATGGATTTATCTTCAGCTATTAGAATGATGTAAAAAATTAAAACGTAAGGAAACATTCGTTTAGTTATCATTTCTAGCAGAAAAGAGACTACAAAACTATTCCACAATTTTCTTAAAGTATAGGTGGATGGGTGTATGTGTATATAAGCACTTAGAAATTATGTTACTGGTGCTTTGATCTTGGAATAAAATTATGGATCATTGTTCCACGATTTTTTTTAAAGAGTTTATTTATTTATTAGAGAGAGAGAGAGATTTAGAAAACAAATGGGAGGAGGGGCAGAGGGAGAAGCAGACTCCCTGCAGAGCAGGGAGCCTGATGTGGGACTTGATCCCAGGACTCTGGGATCATGACCTGAGCTGAAGACAGACGCTTAACCAACTGAGCCACCCAGGCGCCCACTTTTTTTTTTCCCTAATGACAATGTATTGCCTTTGTGATCAAGATATGGAAAGTTATAAAAGCAAGATCATTGGGGCTGTCATTGCTTCCGATCTCACCTTTCTTGAGGCCTTGTCTTCTCAAAAAGACTTTAGACTACCCAGCTCTTAATAGTCCTTTGGTCCTAATCTGAGACAGTGGAATTAGCTTGTGTTTCCCATCAGTCTAGCACTAGGGTACCTCTTCTCTAGTAGTTGTCCGCCACAGAGCTCACAATCTGTCCCGCCGCCCCTCCCCTTACCTAAGCATTGCAGATATGTTGTCACCCCTGGCACAATAGCATGTGTCTTGGTTTCTTCTTACATTAGTTTTAGATGAGATGATGGCTTAGAGTTCTTTGTTATTTGCTTTATTGCCTCATAATACCTAGTGACTCATTAGTCTGCCTACCTCCCCTTGACCATAGGATTCAGTTTTCTCATTTCCAGTCCATGTACTCTCCATCTTTTCTATCTTTCTTATCAGTAATTCTGATTCTGTTGAAAATTCAGCTGCAGTCTTAGCACCCCCCCCCCCCCCATCAACCATTGTGCACCTGTGCCTGCTTGCAGCATATCTGATTTTCTGAGCGTCAGGACCCTATTGCTTCCTCCAGCTACCAAGGAGCCAGTAGAAAGGCCAAAGGGATTGTTTATTGCTGCTGTGTTTCATTGATATCTATATTTGGTTCATGCTGAAACACTGTATTCATCAGTGTGACCTGAAACACAGTGAGAGGTGCTTTAGAAGTTTAGCAAGTTATTTACTCTTTGTTCTGCTTTTTAACCTTTTCTGTTGGAATTGTTTTCCTTTCCCCTCAGTCATCCATCCTGTGCTGTCTAGTAGGAGTTCCATATAATCCTGCCACTTTGTTCTGTTTCATTGTTTGTGGTGGTCAGAGCTTTGCTCCCACTCACTGCTGTTCCCTCTGTTGCCCATCTCCTCTAGTCCTTAATGTACTTCTGCTTCTGCTCAGAGGCCAGGCTCTAGCTCCTCTGCTATGCATCGTTCCAAGTAACAAAACCAAGATGCTTAAGAACTGGAACATAGGTCATGAAACTGTATCCAAGAGAGCCGGCAAGCCTCACTCTCTGGCCCTGCAGTCACTTGGGCATTACCCATGTCTCCAGTTTGAAATATTTTCAGCATTCCACAATAGTCAGTCACCAGTCATTTGTTCAGCTTTACTTGGCACACTATAATCAAACCAGATGACCCTGAGTTATAGAATATATGTGAACATAGCTTCTGTGTTAAACACCTTAATAAATATTAAGGACAGAATCCTAACCCTTAAAGGGCCTGAAGTCTTACCTGTAAGAAATAAAGAGTAACACATTAATAAACTTCGAAAGTAATGTATTACATTTAATAATTGCCTGCTGAACCGAATGATACACATACACTCACATATAGGTGAAATACAATAATTCTATATATGAGAATATGATTCTGCTATCATTTCAAAGTATAGTTCATAGAGACTCCCAGCATACAAACTGCAGCTTACTAGGACCCCAGGTTAAGTATTCCTGAAGTGATAACTAGTTTATGATTGTGGTGAGGTTGTTGCTATGGACACACTATAACGATTTTCATGCTGTAATTTGGACCTGGCTAGGCACCCATAATGAATAACTTACAGAACACATGGAGACAGTGGGCCTAATTGAATTGGAAGGAGTAATATGGAAATCATGTGAGGGACATAAACTGGGACCGTATGGTAGAGGCCCATGAAAACCAAGCATTGTATTTTTCAGTTGATGTCACAGGTTGGTAGTCTTTGTTTTGGGTATAAAAGTAGGACAACAAAGTAACAAAACATTTTTATGGAGAAGTCATGCAAAAATGTGTGCAGTGTCAAATCAGCGTGATGTGCAGTAGCAAAAGGGATTGAGTGAGTTTAATTAAAAATTTCCTGATGTTATCTTAGAATAAATTGGGGAAGGCCTGGCCCAATAGGGTTACAAAAAGGCCATGTGAGTACAATTAGGAAGGAAGAAAATATTGGATGTAGGCGATGAAGCAGAAGCAATTAAGGGACATTTTGGTTTCTAGTTACCAAGAAAGTGTTGTTAAGGGGAACTTATGGATTCAGGATCTCCTGATCTCTCAGCTCTGCATCCTCCCTTGCCTCATCATTCTCTGGGTACGTCTCTGTTATGTGCCATTTCTGCTTTCCATCACTTTGTTTTCTTTAGATCTCTTTTATGTATGAAAGTAGTTGACACCCTGTTGGAAGCTCCTATTCCCCAGAAAAATTCACAGGTGTATTCCTGTCATTTCAGGGTAGTTTATAGGTAAACCCAGCATCCTAAGTGTGAAGCTCATATATGTCCCCAGGTTAAGAATTCCTGATGAGACCACTGTTCTATAATTGGATCAGGTTCGATCTAACTGTAAAGCCTTTGGCTTTCTTTGTAATTGCTCAAAATCATATATTGGGAATAATAATCTACCATCATTGAATTGGAATTAAGACCACAGCCTAAAAAATAATAATAAAAATTAAAAAAAAAAAAAACACCACGGCCTATTTGTTGGCACAAGATGAACTGTTGCATGTCAGTGGTGCCTTGGAGAAGTATGGTCCTTCGGTTTTACTGCCTGAGCAAGGGACCTTAAAACCTTAGAGCAAACTCTATTCCTTTGCATTAAGAGTGCTCAGATTCTATTCCTGTGGTGTTGAGGCAGTGGAGGTAATCTCGCTTCAACAGTGTTCTTACCTGTCTTTGCAAAGTTCATGTTTTAACTTCAACTGGGGAGGCAGTAGCATCTCATACATGAGAATTTCAAACTTTAAAGAAAGAAAAGTGTTTTCCAGTGATTGGAATGGGATTCCTCTCCCACACTGTGGCTTCTAGATGCTTCTAGAAGCCACCTAGAAAGCTGAGTTTTTATCCCTCTTTTGCCCCGTTACCCCTTTGTATATGTAGGTGGACATACACTCACTTTTCCTGTCTGGTGATGATTTCTGTCCGTTATTTACACATCTCGGCTTTGCCATCTTTATACTGCTGCTTCTGTTCTGCCCCACTGCTTCCTTTCTCCTGGCTGGCCTGAGCACCAGCCTGCTTTTGTGAGAAAGCAGCTATTAAGCAGACACAGCAGGAGAAGTTTAGAAGTCAGGAGTTTCATTCCTTGCCTAATGAAAAGGGATGTTGAGCTGTGGTTGCAGCCTGCAGGGAGAGGGAGTGGGGGAGGGGAGTCAGGTGTTTGCTGTGTGGCGACTATTTCAGTGGAAGCAAACCTGCTACCTGAATGTCCTCCCAGGTCTCAAAGACCCAGCTTCCCAAACCCAGGGAAACTTGGTTACATAAGATGCAGGGGGCCCCACTGAGAAGTAGTGACAAAGCAGCAGACGCTGGATCTCCACTTTATTTACCATTTATACAACAGTTGGTAGGCAGGCATGTCACATATCTTTACAGTCCTGGAACAAGATGTATATTATGTCTCCTTTGGCAAAGAACCATGGCAAGCCTGCCACTCTTGGTGCTTGCTCCTTTCCTCTTTGAGCTGCATGCATGGATTCTATACTGGGTACTTCCCCCAGATACTCTCTTGAGAAGAAGCTCTTGCTGTGGCATCAGCCTTGTTTCCGGCTGAGGGAGGTTTTCCGGAGGTGCCTCCCAGGTCATTTCTGCAGCACTTTGGGAACAAGAGCCAAAGCAACCTCAGCACAGGGAGGGAGACCCATGCTGAATTAGCCCGTGTAGCTGATTTCTCAGACAGCCCTCATATTTGCTGCCTGGGTCTGGTGTACCACTTACCCTTCCAAGTGCTTCCTAGGTGGGCATTATTTTATTTAGTGCTTATAAATTATTAACTTCCGATTTTGCCTCTGTTTTCTTAAGAACTAATGGTGAGCACTGTTTCTCTGTTTATACATCATGATAATAAAATATGGCTTTCTTGCTACCTCTTGAATGTGCCCGAAATTGAACTAATTTAGCAGTCGTAAGTATGAAAAGATTAAGTCTTTGAAGGTTTTTCCAAAATAAATGCCAATATGCAGATAAACAACTGATAGTATCCTTTTTAGGAACAAGGTAGAGAATAAAGAAGTTTTTCTTTTTTTCAAAAATTTTTTATTAAGGCTTAATTTTTAAGAATTTTGTTTTTTAATTCATGTTTTCTGGTTTTAAGGTATTATGTTTTTCTCTCTTAAGCATGCTTAATCTTGGCTAAGTCCTGGATTTCTGCTTTGGGCACAGAGCTGCTTTGGGGTCACCAAAAGAAAGCAGAATTTTAGTTTATCACCTCACTGCTTTTGTCTCGAGAACCTTTGTTTTCTCAATTAATGCTCAGGCCCTGTTCTTTTTCCTTGTAGTTTATGAGATGCTCTCCAGCCCCCAGGAAAGGCCACAAGTTCAGCAGTGCTGTCACATGAACCCATCTGTTTATAGGGCAGGTCCATTTATTTTGGTTGTCCTTGTTTTTAGAAGAAGATAAAGCTGTAGGCATTTTGTGCCCCCAGAGGACTTGCAGAAGGCTTAGCAGGCCTTGCCTTGAAGGAAGGTGAGTTACAGTCAGGGTGGCAGTGAGCTTGCCTCACCTCACAGAGGCTTCTTGTTCCCAAGGCTGCGCCTTCAAGTTTATGGTGGTAACATGAGGAGAGCCTGCTGGTGGCAGAAGGATGTATGCTGGGTGTTGTGAGGTGGAAGAGTCATATCTGTTCTGGGTCTCCAGCCATTGGTTTTCCATATAAGCCATCTTCCCATCCTCTGCCATTAGTTTGCAATCCCAAGGTACTAGCAGCATACCTTGAGAACCAGCCCCGGTCTGTGATCATTTAACACATTCCCTGAATGATAGATCACTGGACTAAATTATAAATGGAAAATTCTGACCCACTTGTAATTTCTAAGGCTAAAGCCCTCGATTCAAATTCAGGAGGAACCATGTGAATTCAAGGAACTCAGAAATGCTTTTTCAGTTAGCACAGATCAGAGTGAGTGTTTTGCTTCGTTTTTATTAAACATCTGTACTTTCATTTCTTACCCTTGTTATGGAATAGAAAGTAGATAGTAAGTTATTTCTGAATAGAAGGCATTTCAAATTAGTTGAGTGAGAGATTCCCAGAGGTGGAGGCAGGGGTGAGGGATGGATGATAACATCCCAAGTATATAAGAAGTAGGACTGTGCCGCTCAGCACTGAGCAACTCCCACTCCATTTGGTATATGTGAGTTTGATTTAGAAAGTTAGGACCTGAAAGTAACCCCTGCAGGGTAAGGTAGAGTGGGGTTGCTAACGTGTAGTGTGAGGGCCCAACATACTAATCCTGGTCTGTGCATTTTTCTCTACACTTTGTCTGAAATTCAGAAACTCTAAAAAGGCTAGTCTGGAGAGTGGGTACACCCCCCTGAATCTCTGTTTTCCATTCTCTAAACTCAGACATGCTCCTTGCTTTGGTCTGCAGTTTGGCGGTGCCCTGGAAGGTCTTACCAAGTAACGCAGTGACTTAGTGATTTACCCGTCCGCATTTATTCCCTGGTCCTCCATTGTACATGAGTGGTCACACCCAGTGACGCTGCTTAGGCTTCCATCCCTAAAGCTACCACCCAGGGGATTAGGAGATAAAAGATGGGGGATTGGAGCAAACCAACCAGTGATCAGATGTGTGACAGATTCCCCCCAAATCCCCCGCTAAGTCCGCTGTTGTTATAACCTGAAACTGATTTAAAATGAGGCTTAATGTCAGTTAGGTAGTTTTTGCTAATTTTTTCCCCACTCTTAAAAATGACTTTTCCATATAGTATTTCTTCATTCAGGCCAATTTATCTTTTTACCTGGGAGGAACTTATTTCCATTAGAATTGGAACACTAGCTGCATATTTTGTATTTAAAATGTTTCATGTGATTAAATGCAGAAAGAAACACTATTACTTCCGTTTCTTAGGAGTGTGCTCTTCCAACTGATTCCTCTTTTGTGCCTGGAACAATGCCTTTAATTTGGAAACAAGTTCCGGAGCTTTCTCTGATTACCAGGCACACTGTTAGCTGAAACTAGCAGCCAAGTACTCGGAACTGGGCTTAGAAGAGCAGGCTTGTCTTCTCCCCTCTACCAAATGCTCTTGCAGAGACTGGCTACTGAGCAGTGTGCAGTGTGACTTGTGTAGTGATAGACACCTCCCCCCATTTGAACGACTTCTCTTCTCACCCCTTTTTTCCCACCCTCCTACCCCTTCCTGATGTGATTTGTATATTAATTGGGTTTTTTCTTCTTCCTTTACAGAGCTATTAAAAATGGCAAAGGATTGCACAGCAAGAAGGAAGTGCCTATCCACCGTGTCGCAGACATATCTGGGGTGAGTTGTGTCCCTGAATAGAGCTGTGTGGCTCAGAGGTGCCAAGAGCTTGGCTGCTTATTCACCAGAGGACTTCAGCTTATGTGTTTTCTGTAACTCGTTTGTTTTCAGACACAGAATGTGAATTTTTCCAGGGCTTCTGCTTATGCATCTATGGAGATCCTGTTTTATATTCTGAAAAAGCAGAATTCAAACTAGGGCATAAAACCTCCTCCTGTCTCTTCACCTGAACTGTTACTGTGTTGCTTTTCCATTTTTTCATTATGAGGAGTTAGAAGATATGTCTTCCCAATTGTAGTAAGAAGAAAGTACCTCCTTTTTTAATCCCTGTTCAGTTATCACTGTGACTGGAAAGTCTTAATGGGAAAGGTCAAGTGTAGGTTTTAGGACAACCTTAAAAACTGGGGCTTCTTTTTCCTCTGGTTGTCTCGTAGGGGAAGGAGTGTGCGCGCTCCTGTGAGCTAATACATAGAGATGATATAGAAGAATGGAAGGCGCAGATACCTACGAGCTCCTAAAGGGCTGAGTCCAAATGACTACTTAGTGACTAGGACTTTACCCTTGCACATTTAGGATCTCTTGGCTGAAGACGATGCCTTTGTCAGTTGTTCAGCAAGTATTTGAGTGCCTACTGTGCCTGAACTGCTCCAGGCACTGAGAATACAACAATGAACAAAACTGATAAAAATCCTTGCATGCAGGTGGGCAAGGGAAACAGCAGTGTCGGGTAGCAGCAACTTCGAGGAAGAGAAGCAGAACCAACTAAAGGAAGAGTGAGCCGCTTAGGTGTTGATTTGATCAGGTGCCCAGAGAAGGTTCGTTGGCTCATCAAAAACCTGTTCCTGGGACACATACCATCCATTTCAACTCCATAGTAACTTATGGTTAAGGAAGGGATCCAGGTCATGTGTAAGGGGGGGGCACATTGCGCAGGGGAGATGACTGAGGAAGGGCTAGTAAATCTTAGCTTTTGGACACTCAGGGAGCTTGCCTTGGGCACCCAGAAGAAAATGCTCGTATAAACAAAAGCTTCTAGAGCTCAGCCTAGCCCACGGCAGTGATGGATTAGAGTGTATTATCTTCTTGTTATGTTGTGTTCCCAAGCCTGGCTCAGACTTTGCTTATTGTTCCTTGTGATTGCCTATTATAAATGTGTCTGGCCAGCTGTCCCTTGCCTGGGTTATAGCGATACCATGTTCATTTTAAGCAATGGGATTCTCTTGAGTTTTTCTAACTCTGCCCAGTCACTTCAGACTACAGATTGAATAGTGTTTCCTACGTTGAGTGGACTTTTGTCAAAAAGTTGTGCCTCTGTTTAATGAACGAGGTATGTTGATAACACGTTCTTTGTAGCTAAGATTCCTCTGAAGCCCAGAAACCTGTTGCCAATGGCCTTCGAGCCCCAGGTGACTAAGATGTATCTGCTAAGGCTTCTCGTTAACAGGTGTGACTCCTGGCTTGCTGGTATTAGGTCTGCTTTTCCCTCTGGCTCACCTTGCCGAGTTACCCTGGACGTATGTGATAATTGCTGCATGTGTCTCCTCTGCTAGTCTCAGCAATATTTTCCTAATATTCTTTTGTTGAAGATGGTCGAGTAATGAAAGGGCAAGTTTTTGGCTATTCAAGTGGAGGGAGAAAACAGTTATAAATACTTGTTTTGGAAAACACAGTGTGGATGACTCTACACTGGGCCCAGATGTGCCCATCCAAAAACTTATGTCAGGCCTGTATTCCAGGGCCTTCTAGAACCCGAATTAAACCTTGGAGATGGTGTGACACCTTTTGGCCTGTTCATGGCCCGTTCGTGAGCTTTTGGAGTTCACGTTCTCGCTCAGATTCCCTGTCGGCAGTGAGGGGAAGTCCTCGGCAGGTTTTTGAATGGAGGCACACTTGCCTCAGGGCTGTGCTTTTGGCACCTGCCAGCATAGTGTCCTGATGCTCTTTATTGCTGTCTTTGAATCTTCCACTTACACCTTGATGTGTTTTGGTGTTGTCTTTTATTCCTTTTTGTAGCAACGATCTTAATGAAATTTGTTTTCATTTTTTTTTCTTCTACTTTTTTCTCTCCTCCCTCCCCAACTATAGCTCATTTTCATACATATCTTTATTCTCCTTTTCTGTCTTGATTTTGGAGAATTGGTTTGCTCTTGTGTTACTTAAAAATACATGTGAGTTAAATCTCCCTCAGTTACCACATAAATAGGGAAAGCTTGAACAAGTGGGAGAGAAAAAGTGAAAAAGCTGTTCCATTTAAATAGATGTCAGAGTGACCTTGTCTACCTCCATCACACATGATTCAGCTCTGAGTGCAGGCTTTTTTTTTTTTTTTTTTTTTTTTAGTGCCCTCTGTAATAGAGGAGTTTTGTCTCTCTGCTTCTAAACCCCCCTTCTTTCCATCACAGAGTAGTGCTAAGTATGTGTGTATTGGGCTCCCTTGTGCCATTTTAGTGAGATGTGTGGCTTTTCAGCTTCCTGAAGCATGCTGGCGATGTCACTGTCCAAGGGACAGGTGAGCATGTGGGATCACACAGGCAAATAGCTTATAGGGAGGTGAAGACAAAATACCCCCAATAAGAGCAATGAGATACACACATTCGTAATGGTTTTGTAAGACTTTCTGGATCTTTTTGTTTTTGTTTTTGTTTTTAACTGGGTCTCTCCCCAGTTCATTGTTCCCCCCTCTTAGGTATAGGTCATGATAAATGGAAGTGTTTGTTGAGCTGATGGGATATGCAGTATGCTGTCAGAATAACTTAGTGTGGGGGCGCCTGGGTAGCACAGCGGTTAAGCGTCTGCCTTCGGCTCAGGGCGTGATCCCGGCGTTATGGGATCGAGCCCCACATCAGGCTCCTCCGCTATGAGCCTGCTTCTTCCTCTCCCACACCCCCTGCTTGTGTTCCCTCTCTCACTGGCTGTCTCTATCTCTGTCAAATAAATAAATAAAATCTTTAAAAAAAAAAAAAGAATAACTTAGTGTGGACCAGTATTTATGCATAATGCCTCTTGCCATCCCAATATACATCCTTGGAATAAAAACAAAAGATATATAAGCTAATCACACTTTTGTCTCCTAAATAGACTCAAGAAATATGCTATACAGAAGATCTTATGTCATGATGTAATTTACTCTAGGTTTAATGGCCTCCAACTTTTAGGGTTGAGTTTCTCCTCATTGTCCATATCTCTTCTCTTGCACTTTCAAAGATGATTTCACTGTGTAAAGGTCAAGAGTGCCTTAAAAGGCCTTGTATGGAGCCTTAGCAGGTGTAAGGCATGCGTGGCTTACTTCCAGTGGTTGTAAAGGAGTGATCCCAACACAGGAATGGGGGGAGGAACACCTTCTTTGGGAAGAGAGATGCTGACCTCTGGGCAGTGAAACAGGGAGGCCTTTTCATATCCACTCATTGGCTTTCCGGGACTGGACTGGACATTTATTGGCTACTCAGCACACTTTCTCACTTTGTGTTCTGTGCCAGTAGAGCCTCTTGCACCATGTCCCATATTGTGAGCTTGTTACAGGTTTTTGATTTTTCAGAAACGTTGTTAGCTCCCAACTTTTGGGTGATTCTTTTCTCTGTTGTTTTCTCGTTAATATAGATGATTTTTGCCATTAATGTCAGCTGAGTGCTGTGTTTTCCATCAGGTACACAGCATCTGTGCATAACACCAGCTGAGTGAACCCCACCTTTTGGACAGGGGTTTGTTAAACCTGCTTCTTCTGCGTCTTTTGCATCTGTTCTCAGGGTAACCAATAGGGGAAAAAATACTGCCAGTCTGGTGATTTGGATCCTGAAGAAGTTAGTAATTTCCTTTATTTCTAATTTTTCAAGGTGAAGCAAGTGGAATATTGAAGTACCGATCATTGTTGTCTTTTCTGTAATCATCGGGTTTCCCTTTAGGCCAGGAATGAATTGAATTTGAAACCAACTAAGAATTTGACAGACTTGGCACTAGATCTGATTTGATTTGGAGGATGGTTCTGTGGTGACTGCTTCACTTCATAGATTCGCATTTTATGCTTACACGTTGTTTTTCCTCGATCCAGTCTCCACTCCCTCCCTTACCGCAGACAGGAGTTGGAATGTGCGTGTCACTGGAATATAAGGCTGGTTCTTATCTTAGGTTTATTAGTGTTTTTGCTGTAGCTTGCTCTGTAATAAATACGATCTCCTGCAGATATAGAATGTAAAACAGGCAATAAAATGGGGCTGGTGCGTGGCTTGCTGTTGTTCTGGTAAATCAGACAAATCAATTATTGTTCTGAGGAGCTGCGCGCTCCTCAGTTTGCAGCCAGCACGCGCTGACTGCTTCCTGTGCCTCCCTCCGCTCCTTCCTTTTCCGTGCGTGCGGGAGTAGTACTCAGTGAGTCATGCTGTCTGTTTCCCTCTTCCTCTATTTCCTGTTGTGTCTGTTCTTTCCTTCCTGGTGCCGGAGGAGTTAGGAACTTTGTTACCAGCGGCGCAAGAGGATAGAGCTGGGGCCGGCATCCATTCCTTTCTAGTGATACTTCTGTAGGTCACTCGGTTGGAGTTTCCGTTCTCTGAACATCTCTGCCTCTTCATGGTACAGAGTTATGGCAACTCCTCTGCTCATATTGCTGTTGCTAGCTTTCCTTCGTTGCTTCAGTAAATCCCTGTGTCTTTTTTTCTGTTAGCTACTGCTGTGTTCCCTTGGACTTTGGTTCCTTGCTCTTGTTACATGGGAACTTTCTCGTAACCTCTCCATGATGATTTTGTTGGACTTGCGTAGTATTAATGATAAGAATTTCCTTAAAGCAGAACCTGGGGTGATCCAAAGACTAGCTGTACGGTTTTGCATCTTTAGTAAATTCACTTCAGCATCCTGGTTGTCTTATATATATGTGTGTGTGGTCTTCAGATTTTCTTTTGAATAAGTTGTAGTATCTTCTTGGTTCCCTCATTAATTAGTGGGTTAAAATAAATATTTGATGTGTTCATTTTATATTTGTATTAAAGTGTCACGATTTGGAGGCACTGGGGTGGCTCAGTCAGTTGAGTATCAACTCTTGATCTCAGCTTAGGTCTTGATCTCAAAAACTGTGAGTTCAAGACCCACGCTGGACTCCACAGTGGGTGTGGAGGCTACTTTAAATAAATAAATAAATAAATAAATAAATAAATAAATAAATAAATAAATAGTGATGATTTTTCCATTTTGGGGAATTATTCTTTAAGGGGGGAAGCAATTGCAGAAATAAGAGAAATAGAAAACCAATTTATAAATTGGGCAATAAGAGATCATGTAATTATATGCTTTGAAAGGTCTTTGTTTGATTACCTGCTGTATACCTAGAAACGTGAAGAGTCATTTCGTTGTGAAAGTAATTTTTTTTTTAAAGCTGTAAAATGAATGTCTCTTTCATCTACAGAATTCCTGCTTCCATGCCCTGTACCTTTCTTGGTCTACCGTTATGTTCACCAACAGGCTTTTGTTGTAGAAAATTCAGGCACGATAGCCAATGGAGGTAAAGAGATTGGACATTGAAGACAGGGCACAATTTGACATTTGCTAAGTGTGTCCCAGCTGTGCAATTCAGCACCTCTGAAGAAACGTTTTATCAAGTGACTTGCCCAGAGGTGGGCCACTGTCAAAGACAGCGTTTGTTACTTGTTGCGTCTGATAATAAAACCTCTTCTTTCCAAAATAATCAGACTTGATATGTCCCTGCACTGAACTCTGTTTCAGGAAGTTTTCTGCCACAGATTTTTCTGTTTGCCTTCTGATTCCTTATTTAACTATGACTTCACACACAGGAGTGCATGCAAATGAGCCCCATAGAAACAGGGTCCTGGCTTTCATTTAAGTGACCTGAGCTCCAGTAATGACTTTTTACTTTCTTCCTTTGTTCAACGGAAGGAGAGAGGAAATTGAGGGAGTTCAGGAGCATTTTTTCCAAATGAAGTGACACCTCTTTCCACAGGGAGTGGCCTCTAGTATAGATTTGGGTATCCTGGTTCATGCTCTTGAGTTTTCCTTCCCGTTCTCTGGGTGCATGTGGAGATTGTTCTTTGATTCTATTTCAAGGGTCCAGATTAGATAAATGAGCCTATTACAGGCTTAGCTAAGTGAATGTTAAGGTATTTGGAAGGCAGTTGATAAAATTTTTGATTCCCAGGTTCAGGTGTGTGATTGGGTTGTTTCTTCTGTCCCATGGCTGCTGAGTGATGTGATAGAACTTGAAATATTTCTGGCCAGCCCTGGCTTCACTCTCCACTTCACCATCGTAACACTACTTAGCCCTGGATTGAACTCATTTTGTCCTGTGGCTATAGCTTATATAAACATCTCAAAGTAAGTCATTTTACTAACATAGACATTCTGCTTACTCGTATTTTAAGGATTTATTTAGCATGCTTCCAGCATATTCCCTACAGTATATGTTGTACAGAATTTTGGAGTCTCTTTGCAGTGTTGATGTCCAGATAAATATACTTGAATCAGAGCGCAGGGTCAGCTTGAAATTACCTAGTAATTTTGTGCCTCAGTTCTTCAAGAAATGATGTTCTCAGGAAGAAATGATAAAATTCCTAAGACGGTATCAGATTTGGGAGGTATCTGAGAATAAAAGCTAATTACCAAGGTTTTGAATTTGGAGTTCTCTTGATAATACGTTACTGCAGCTTGTCCAGTTACTTCACGCACTGTAGAAACCATTTAGTTTCTTTTATGTCATTCAGTCTATCCCTCTGTTTCAGTTTCTCAGTTCTGACTATGTTATTAATTAGTGTTTCCTGAATGGCATTTCTCCTTCTTGGAGTGCGGTCTCTTCACCTGTCCTGACCATGCCTTTCTCCTCCTTTGGGGCATGTCTTTTCTTCTAGGCAGTTTCCCCTTTCTGTCCTCACTGCCTTCTGATCAGGCCTTTCTTGGGCATTTACATAATCACTTACTACCCTGATTTTGCGCTTATTGGTGTATTGATTGGTAACTGTTCTCAAGTTGACATGTGCAGTGGTTTTCTTCACTGGTTTCTAAACTCCTAGGAAAGGGAGGTCTTTTTGTATCTCTTCACAGAGCCTAGTTTAGATTTGATTTGCCAGGTAGCGACCTAAAGCGACTGATACTGTGTTTGGAAAAATATGTGACCGTGGCTGCTCGGTACAGGGTTAACTGTGCTGGTTAGTACCTAGAAGTGGACAGGCTTGTAGAAGGATGCAGTAGAAAGGGTGCATATTTACTACAATATAGGGGCAATATGGGGTCATGATTAGTAGCATGGGTCCAATATTGGAGGAGCCAAGCTCAAGTCCTGGCTCCACTGCTTATGACTTTGTCACCTTGAGGAAGTTATTTAACCCTTCCATGCCGCAGTTTTTCCACTGCAAAATGAATAATAATGGCCCTTATCTCATTAGGTTGTGGTGTGATCAAATGCCTTAATACATGCAGAGTACTTACAACATTTGACACAGTAAGAGCTCAGCCGAGGGCAGTGGTTCACAGGGTGGTGGTGATTATTATTAAATTGCTGAGCATTCTGCTGAGCATATAGAAGTCCTCTATGCATGATAGCTACCACCACCATCAGCAGCTGTATTTGTATTCTAAACTCTTTATCCAGTTCAAGTCCCAGATCATAACCCTCCCTCTTCTGAGTACTTACCGCCCCTTTATCTCTTCAGACTTTTAACATATGCCATGTGGCCTGTTTTTAAATGCATTTGTCATGTTGGGTCAGTGAATGAATGATCAAACCATAAGTATTTATTGAGTGCTGCTTATATGTCACACACAATGCCCGGTGTTGAGGATATAACATTGAACAAGACAGTTACATGCTATTAGGGCATATGCGATTTCTTCTTTCTTTTTCTTTCTTTCTTTCTTTCTTTCTTTCTTTCTTTCTTTCTTTCTTTCTCTCTCTCTCTCTCTCTCTCTCTCTCTTGCTCTCTTTCTTTCTTTTTCTCTCCCTCCCTTCCTTCTTCCTTTCCAGATTTTATTTATTTATTTGACAGAGAGCACAGGGGGCGTGGCAGAGAGAGGGAGAAGCAGTATGGAGGTAGGGGCAGCAGGGAGCCAGATGGGGGTTCAGTCCCAGGAAACTAGAGATCATGACCTGAGCCAAAGGCAGACACTTAACTGCTTAACTGACTGAGCCACCCAGGCACACCTTCAATTCTTTCTATAATTACACTTGTGCTGGGTGGGTGGGTGGGTGTGTGTGTGTGTGTGTGTGTATGTGTGTGTGTGTGTGTTCAGAGCTTATTCCACATGGTCAGAGAGTCTTTTAAGTGATTTTAAAATGAGGTCTAAAGAAGGAGTTAGTGGAAGATCTTGTACAGGGCTAAAGAATGAAACTGTGTACAGGAAGGTCCTGAGGTAGGAAGTTGCTTGGGTTCAAGAGGCAAGGCCGTTACTGCTGAAATATTGAAGATAGTGATTGGAATTAAGACAGCAAATGATTGAAACATTTACTTTGTGATTCTTGAGGAAAGCTTTTGAAATTTGTCTGAAGAATAATGAGAAATAATTGACAAGGGAGGGACTAATTAGGTCAGCATTTTATAATTGTGTATCATCCCCTCCCCCACCCTGGCTGCTGTTGGAGATAGACTTGAAGCGAGAGTGGCTTTAGGACACTGGCTACCAGAGGACTGAACAGTGGCTAGAACTGGGCCTGTGGCAGTGGATATGGAAGGATAAATTTGATATCTAGTTTGGTGGTAGGACTGGTAGAATTTGGCCATTGCTTGCATCAGGGGGATGAAACCAGGTGTCATACGTGAGCTCTTTAAGTGTCCGGCTACAAATAACAGGTGATTGGTGGTGCTGCTTTTCCCATATGGTGAACACTGGTGTTGTAGATTTGGGGGGGAAATTAAGAATTTCTGGACATGTAAACTGAGGTACCCGTGAGCCATTCAAATGGTCCAGAGCCCCAGAAAGTGGCCTGGGCTTTATGCATGAACTTAGGGCTGTTGGGTATATATATGTGTGAATATACAAAATTCCCAGAGAATATCGAGAGAAGAGTCCCTAGGCCAAGTCCTTATCTCCAAAATTTAAAGATCATGTATGGGTGGGGTATCACCCACCAAACAAACTTTAAAAAGGTGCTTCCTGAGCTATCAGAGGAAAAGCCTGGTAACTAAGAGGAAGAGAGCCTTACAACCCAAGACTTGACCGTGCTGCTTCAAGGTCAAGAAGGATGAAGATTGAGAACTATCCAGTGGATTTAGCAACACCAGTTACTTGTGACTTTAGAGCAGTTTTTGTGGACTGAAGGGGCATAGAGAGCAAGAGCTAATTGTCCCAACTGAATTATCCCCCAGGAACAATGTCTTACAGCTCTGTGCCATCACTATTAGGAGTTTCCTAAGAATAGTAAGTAGATAAATGTGTGTAATGATGGTGTCTGTGTAGTTTTCAATGCATAAGAAATCCAGAGCATCCATAATTACATATGCATTCTCGGAGAAACATATGACAATGATGGGAGATCTTTCAAATTCCTTTGGGTATATTGATCAAAACTCTTTGTCTGAATTCTCTGCCATCACTCATGCATTCAGGGGTACTTGGTTTCCATTGATAAGCTAAATCCTTAGGGTCATACTTCGAGAACCCCAGTACAATATCCACGTGTGATTACATTAAACCAGAATTGGAAAGTCACTGGGTGAGGCAGAGTTAAATCTGTATTTTTCTTTAGAAAGAATTAGAATTTCCCAGTACATCTAGAACACTACATTTCTAACTACCCTTTTCTGTAAGGGTAGTTTCATTACAATTTAAGCCTATTATCACTATGGAAAATGTTGAATTTGGCTCTTATAAAACTGAAGAGACAGTTATCTGACCTGAATAATTTGTGAGTTTATCTGGGCAGAGCTAAATCAGCATTGAATGTTAATGTATTTTCTTTTGAAAACAAAAACTTACACATTTTTGTACCACAAATTTTCTGTCAAAATTTTTGGTTTTAAATGCATCAAAAATAAATAAGCCAAAAGAAGAAAATGATCTCTACTACTACCATCAGAAATCTGTCAATAAAAATACATCTATTTACCAAAATGTGGGGTTTTTTTTAAATCCCCCCCCCCAGTCCCCTTTAAATGATATAAAGTATTTTTAGGACAGAAACTTTGTTTTATTCTTAACTACACAATCAGTGCCTTGAACAGTGCCTGGCACATAGTAGGTGCTTAATTGCCTTTTCCAGTTAATTCTATTTTTGCACATGAATGTGTTCTTGAACCATACTTTCAATGTCTACCTAGTCTTCTGTCTTCTCGATGTACTGTAATTTATTTCATCAGCTTCCTATTCTTGGATATTAAGCTATTTTGATTGTTCTTTTCTTTCATAAACAACATATTATTCCTTTAGCTAGTTCATAGTCTGTAGTTATTTTCTTAGAACAGTCCCATAAAGTGGACACTTAGGCCAAAGGAGAGCATATAGTTGTTGTTGTTTTTTAACATCATCATGTGTAAATCTTTTTTGAGTGAAATGATTAGATTTTTGGTTTGATATATTCTTCAAAACACTGATCACCTTCTGTCTTAATTAATAAAAACTTCTGCCATTAATAGTTGTCATTTTTCTTCATGTCTCAAAAACTAGAACTTTCTCTTCCAAATGTTTTAATTATCTATTTTTATTAACTCTTTAAAAACGTAGTGCTTTGCAACTGATGAATAACTGAACTCTACCTCTGAAACTAATGATACACTATATGTTAATTGAATTTAAATAAAAATTTTAAAAATGTAGGGCTTCAAGAAACCGAATTAGATATAATTTAAAAAGCTTTCTTTAAGATTCATTGGACCTAAATTGGTATGTCTCCAGGCAAAAATGAATGTTCAAAGTACTTTAGGAGGTTTTGGAGTTATTTTAATCCAATAACCTTTTATAATATTTATTTTGATTTTTTTAAATTTTATGTCACAGGTTGCTTACTGATTTTTTTCTTTATCCTTTTCTGAAGTTGGGTTCTTATCTCAGGTGGGGTAGAGTTTAAGCATGACATCAATTTCCTTGCCCCTGAGTCCTTGATTTGCCCATGAAATGAAACTCCTGCTTCATCAGACTGTCTTTTAAATTCTTTACTCTGCACATATTATTTTAATTATCTCTCAAGCCATTTTCTGCTTCTGTAATAAATTCTTACCTCTTGCCTATAGAGATTTTGGAAGTGATAAAAATTGATCTGAAACTTTGAAAGAAAAAGTGTATTTCAAACCTGTTATTTTTCATTGTGGCCTTGTAAGTGATATCCAGAACAGTAGACAGTAGACCGGTTGATTGCTTTGTTCCAGATTCTTGCTGTCACCTACCGTGTAAAAGCTGTGTTTTTAGACCAGTCACATGCCCCTTTTCCAGAAATGTTCGGGATGTCTATTATGGTTTTCCGATAAAGACTCATCATTTCATTCTTAGAAGAGTAACAGCACAGTTGTTTTAAAGATTTTATTTATTTATATGAGAGAGAGGGTGAGCGGGAGGGAGAGGGGGAGAGAATTTGAAGCAAACTCCAGGCTGAGCAGGGAGCCTGATGTGGCGCTCGATCTCATAACGCTGAGATCATGACCTGATACAAAATCAAGAATCAGACACTTAAATGGCCACCCAGGCACCCTAACAGCACAGTTGTTTTAAATGTAAAGGGTCTTTTTCTGTTATCATTGTTTGTAGTTATCTTTACCAGTTTAACCTAGAAATGCTTCCTTTAACTATTTTTTAATCAATTTAATTCTTTATTACAAATCAGATGTCTACAGTCTGGATAAATTACATGTTTTTTTGAGAAATGTTTAACCTAAAAATAATTGGAAGATATGTCTTCCAGTGTATGAAGTTCCTCTAGATACTTTATTATTATTACTGTGCTGATGGATAATGAAAGGAACCTGTCTCTTGACTCCAAGTACTTATGGATAGTGTTTTTCCTGAATAAAACTACAAAAGCAATACTGTATTTACTTACCTGACCTCAGAGAGAGAAAACGTTTTCTCCATAAAATAAGAATAGGATTATTTATTTGTTTATTTATTTATTTATTTTTTTAATGGAAGGAAGTAAACCAAGAAAGAGGAAGTCATGGATGTAGAAAACACAACCCGGGATAGGATGTGAAGGGAATTTCCAGGGTCTTGGTGAAGGAAAGGCCCAGGACATCCATTGTGAGGCAAGCCTCACGGGCCACCATGCAGAAGTCACAGGAGAAAGGAGGGGAGCACTCCAGGGAAGGCTATAATTTGCAGAGTCTTAACACTGAATATCAATTTAAGAAAAAATTGTAATAATCTGCTGGGAAGTTAGAATATGGAGAAATGGGGAAAGGGACAGTTTGGGATGGGGGAAAGAAAGTGGGGTTTATTCGTAGAAATTTTTCTGGACCTTACAAATTATGAGTCATAACTTTGAGATAGTTCTGTGGTTTGGCAGACTTGAGGAAGGACATCCCTTGGCACACCGCCTCGATGGGCTTCACGAAACCTCATCCAAGTTAGAGAAAGAGGATTGAATATCAGAAGAAGGCAAGCTTGGATACTTGATAGTTTATTCTAACTAGGTAAATACTTCTCCACTTTTTATACAAGGTACACATATACCACCATCTGCTCTTTCTATGCTAAATTTATAGTACAAAAAAAGTCTTGTAGAATAAGCCAAGGGCATTGTATTTCCTGTTGATGATAAAATGCAGATTTTTCCACTAAAAGGCAATGACTTCATTTCTAAAGGTTAAATTGAATGGTTATCCACAGTATAATTTCAGCTGGTTAAATTTAGGAAATTGAAAGTCATTCAATAAAAGAATAATCTCTGAGCTAGTATAGAATTTTCATTTGATAAAGAAGTGGATATTATTTCATTCACATTAAGCCATATCACATGATTTTATTTCAAGGTAGAAAAAAAATGTCAATCGGGATCTGTACTTATTGGTACTTTTTTTCTTAATTTGAACAACATTTCCTCTATATAGCCCGTTGAGGATGTTATCATGCTTTCCTTTAGCCATTGCCTAAGAATTAATACTTTCTGATGCTGCTTTTGGGAAACCCATAAGATTTTTTTCAATGCTCTTCTAACCTCATGATTTTTCTCATCTAAACTATTTTCTGCTTGAATTTTTAAAATAATTTATTGAACAGTTAGATAAAGTAGTTTATCTGAAGCATGAAAAGTACTTCATCTTGAACTTGTAACTCTCTGAGATACTTAAAAATTAGTTGACTAGGAAGAAGTTTTTCTTAAAAAATAAAATTTTGCATGGGCTAACTAGGCCAGTTTTTTTATTTTTACAATCTAGGTTTAATTATAAAAATATATCTTCGTAGTATATAATTCTATCAGTTTTGACAGACGTACATTTTGAGAAGCAGTGTATACATGTAATCATCACCATATTCAAGATACTAGAACTATTGCATCATCCCAGAAAATTCTTCCATCCCCTTGGCGTCCACCTCTAGTCCTTCCCCTAGTCCCTGGCAGCCGCTGATCTGTTTTCTGTCCTTACACTCTAACCTTTGCCACAGTGTCCTATAAATGGAATCATGCCTTTGAGAGCCATCCATGTTGTTGCCTGTATCCTTTTGCTTGCAGAGTAGCATTCCATTGTGTGAGTGTACTGCAGCTGGTTTATCCATCCCCTGTTGAGGGTGCTTTAAGCTGTTAACAGTTCGGGGTGATTACAGATGAAGTCCAGCTCATATTCTGGGGTTCCCTAATCTATTTCTGTAATGCGATTTGACTTTTTCCTAGTCAGGTTGCCGTGATTGTCCATCAGAATGCTGCTTTGCCTATTTTTCTTCTAAACACAGGTTGTATCTTCTCATATTAGCATTGCCAAGTCCTTTCTTTTATCAGTATTGGACCTTTTGGAAAGAAAATAAATGGTGGACCAGACCGACCAAATACAAATATTTATAGACACCTGTCCTTTGCAGGGCTACTGAGAGCAACAGGCATATCCTCAAAGTTTCTTTCAAAGTCTGATTGCAGAGAAATTTTCTTTTCCTCCATATTTGGGACATGAAGCTCACTTTCACTGACATGCTTTGTGGCTTTCTTCCAATTTGGGAGGTGTGCCGTGCTGCTCCTTCTGCCCTTTGGTCTGTCCTTAGCTTGCAGGTTTGGAAGCTTTGCTTAGCCAGGCCATCCCAACCTAATAATCGGTAAAAGAGTAGAGTCAAGGAAGAAAATGGAAGGTTGTGTTCTCTGTTGAGGGTGCCACTGATTGGAACGCCTGCCTCCTAAGCTCAAAGCTGTCTCACAGCCTAGTGCTTCTGCAGTTGTCCTCCTGATTCATGCTCCCAGGAGTGGAGCCCAGACCACGAAACATTGTTTCTCCTTTGCTCCAACATGTTGGAGGGAGGCCTGAGTGAGGTTCTGTGCCAAGGAAGTAAATAGTGTGAGAAACTGTCAACTATAGACAGCACTTAATGAAAGATTATTGATGGCCTAGCTTCAGCACCTTTTTTTTTTTTCCTTGTTTCCTTGTAATTTTTTTAGAGTATTTTTCGCTAGGTTCTCTGCTATGCTGACTTCATTCCTGTTAAACTTGCATCTCACTGACGTTTATGCCCCTAGTTCCCTCACACACACATCACCATGAAGCATCGATAACCAGCCAGGGAAGATTGGTTTCAGATTTTTAAGTGCTTTGTGGTAAATGTTGGAGCTGGAGGGCATTCCCAAGTATCTCCACCCAGGGTCCCATTTATATCAAGAGATTATCGTGCTATATAGCTGGTTCCTCACAGAGACTCACAGCCTCATTCTGTGAATTAAAACATCAGTGGGAGCCATAGAGCCCAGGTTGTGGAAAAGAGGATGAGGGTGGAATGATGGGTGATTTTTTTGCCTTTCTGGTAGAGGATGTACTTATGATTTGTCTTCCACAGAGCTGCAGGAGAGAGCCTCCAGGTCTGGGGAGCCCTGAAAAGATCTGTGACTATGACGATGAGTTGTCACAATACAGCTTAAAAAATGAGTGTGTTTGGGTCCTGTCCTTAGGTATTAGTTCTGATCTCCGCGCTCTTTTTCCCCTCTGTATCTGTTCTTTTGTACACAGAGCTTCTGCCGCTTCGGTAGTAAGATTGGTTGGACCCAGACAGCGTTGTGCTCTGGAGGCCTAGCCTCGGGCCGGCCCAGTAGAAAGGATAGTCCGCGGTCACAGGGGAGAGCCCTTCCTGCTTTGCTGGAGCGGGCGCTGCAGGGCTCGGTTGTACTGCCAGGCAGCTTCGTCAGGCTGGACAGACCTCTTTCAAGTGTGGTTTCTCACGTGCTGGTGGAGTACCCCCATGGTACCCTAATAAGCTCTGCATGTGTTTGTTTTTCGTTCTTTTTGCTATGATGTTAATCAAAGAGTGATTGTGATGATGAAAACTAATTAGTGAGCTTCATTATTAACAGTTCCCTTTTGAGACTTGCCCATGATAATCCTGATTAATGGTAAACTAATAGGTTTACTCTGATTTCCATTTGCCTGTGCTGTGTTGTGTGTTGTGATGTTTGCTTCTCACCAGTGACTATGTTTATGCCTGCCAGGTGGGTATTTTCAGTGGAAAAATCATAGACTTCACTTTGCTAGCATCGAGTACAAACTGACAGCCTAAATCCTGTTCCAGAATTCACAGAACTTTGATTTATATTAAGTTCTGCTCTTCTAGGATGCAGAGGACATGGGTGTCTTAAGTAGCATACTTAGGGTCCTCGGTCCTTTGCGTGCCATATAAGGATTATTCTTCCTCTGCCTTTCCCCTGCTCTCTTCTGCCCTCAACTTTCCCACTCTCTCAAACGTGGTAATTCATCGTACTAAATCATTTTCAACATGTGCTTGCTTACACATGGTACTTTATGGAGACAGGTTGCAATCTACCTGCTGAAGGGCTTTTCCTGTAGGCGTTGACATGTGTAATCTGCATTTGGAAGAGGTTTGGCCTGACAGGCCGGAAGTGAGGACAGAGTAGGAGTGTATAATTAAGGTGTCTTTACAACCTTTCCCTCTCTCTGAGGATCATCCTGCCTTTCTTTGGGGTCATTCCAAGCCCCGTTCCAATAAGTCTGAGGTATAGATATTAGCATCCTTTGAAATGAAGTCACCCCAGGCACATTTGTTGCACCATTACTTTCTCAATTTCAAGGTGCATTGAGGAGGCAGAAACATTCCTTAAAGAGGTGCCATCCACAATAGCAAGTTAAATGTAGCTAATGCAACCTTAAATTAGCTTCTCTAGGATTACAGGAAAATACTTATGTGTGGTTTGTTTTGGAGCGCAGGTAATGTGAAAACTAGCAGTGCAACGAAGAAAAGACTTACTGCTCTGAAGTACAGTTGCTTCTTGATTATTTACACCAGTGGAGGGGAATATTGGTGCAGAAAACTATAGCTAATTTATCTGCTTGGATTCTCAAAGCCTTGAGCCGGTGTGATTCCAGGTAACTATGGCGAAAGGATTCCCGGGCCTCGTGTACATGAGTCACAGCATGGAAAACCTGACCATGAGAGTGTCTGCAACTAGACTTCCGACAGAAATACTTGATACTGAATAGTCTTACCTTGAAATGGGCCATTTGTGCCTTAAGTCTCGATATTGTTATCTCTTTAAATCCGAGGCCTTTAATCTTTAGTTTTAAAAATAGCTTTTGGAGTTACAAGGTTATAAAGACACCTTTGATTTCACTAAATCTCACTAGGTGCTGCTTCAGGATTATTGGAGAATTTCAGATGTCATGTTAATATTGTCATTTGAACTTGCTCACTTCACTAGTCCTTAAGATCCACGTGGCATCTTCAGTTCCTCAGTGGGGCCTAAACTGCTGTTACACTGTTCCTCATAATCAAGTCTTCTCTTATTTACCTAGTGTTGAACTTAGAAATGAGTGTAAGAGACTGAAGCACGTTGCTGTACTTGCACGGGCTCTTTGGAAGGCAAATCAGAGCTTGACCACATTCAGTCAATTTTATGGTAATAACAAACAAAACTCCTAAAATAAATAAATTCCATAGCTGAATTAGCAGGGAATGATGTATGGCCACATCACCTGAGGGAACTTGTCAGTCTGACTTACCAGTCTTTTCAGATGAGTCACTGAAACAAATTTTAAAGGTTTCAAGAATTTTTGTATTGAAAAAGGAACATGCCAAGCAAGGGAAGCGCTTGAGATGACAAGGAAAGACAGACACCATTGTCTGCCTGTGATGGAGATTTGAAAGAGCTGGCATCTTCTGGTGCTTACATTCCATTTAATTGACTTGATAAGAATCTTTATTCTTAAAAATCTGTGAACGTGGGTGAAATTTTTTATCTTTTCCCTTAACGGGTGGTTCACAGGCAGATGATCCTCTTCAGGCATTTGGAACGATGAGGGAGCTCCATGTCTTGTCTTACAATTTGGCCTCTGGAAGTAAACATGGACAGTTGTGGTAGGCTTTTAAAATTTGTTTCTGCCATGCCTTCAGTTGTCATAGTTGGCTTTCACTTCTAATCTTTGTCATAATCAGTGGCATGTCATATTCTCTTTGCTATCTTCCCATATGTTGTTGTTTCTGGATTAGGACTGTTAAATTGTAGGTTGAGACTTAGGAAGAGTCAGGAACTTCTTCTTTTTTAAAAGTACATGGCTGATAGTAAGGCACCTTTACTCCTCCTTGGTTCCCAGTCTGAGAAATTCTCTCTCTTGGTAAAGTAGATAATCATTTAGCAAAATAGGGTGAGAGTCTGCTCCAGCCTTCTTTTTGTATTAATACCTGTGTGTGTGTGTGCGTGCTACTGTTATTCCTATAAGCACCTTTTTTTCCCTCCAGATAAATACATCCATATGACAGTGAGCAAAAGTCTGTTTCTGAAAAGTACGGATTATTGCAGTTTTGAGGGGAAAGGCCCTCTCTTCAGAGATGTTAAGTTGCCTCATGATTTGTGATAATCAATTTGATAATTGTTGTTGACTTACTGATTCAGCTCATGAATAATGTCCCAGATTTAGACTAGTGTGGCCAAAGGATTTTAATCAGGTAGTGCTTTCGTTCCCATGGAGCATTTGTCTTGCTTGACTGTTCTGAACTTCAGCCAACTGCCAGAAAGGCCTTGTCCCACTGTATATGTATAGTAGAATGTGTGTTGCCTAAGTGCTCACTGGGGGAGTTCCCAACTCACTAAAGCTCATTGTTACCCTACCTTTTACCAATGTGCCATTAGAGACACTGAGAATGGATGACTGTCTCTCCTTTTCTCTGAGAATCTGTTTGAAGGGAAGGATGAATCTCATTACTATAAATACTGTTTTCATCCCAGCCTACCTCACTGCTTCTGAATGAGAGGAGCCCCTCTGGCTGCTGTGAAAGCTCTCAAATACTTGATGGCTTGTTAAATTTTCATTATCTAATGTGCATTAATTTAGATACAATAGCTCTGTTGCTAGGAGCAGAGTCAGAAAGGAAGAGCTTGGCGGAGTGCGGACTGCTTGTGTCACAGGAGTCAGGAAAGTGTGCAGAGCTTGCTGTCCTCAGAGGGAGTTTACGGTTCTGCTGGCTGGGCTGAAAACCTCGGAAATTCTGACGGCCCCTGACTACTCCCCATCACATGCACTGTGACGTTTTGGCGCTGCTTACTCTATTATCTGTTTCATTAGCTTGAAGGACTGAAAGGATTCGAAGCTCTCTGAGAGCTCTGAGGTTCAAAATGTCCGTGGTTTGGTTACTCTTGAGGGAAGAGGGCATGCACGTTGTGTTTTATGTGTGAAAAATGTTTTAAAGTGCCACGCAACCATTTCATGTGTTTTTTTTGTTTCTATAATTGTTCATGCTGACATGATGTGGAATAGGTCCCCATGGAGCATGTCTACTGTTAGAGATTTACCAGGCTGGGAACAGGAACAGTCTGCCCAGGTCCCAGCTCGCCCCTGAGAAGCACTTAGACCAAGGCTCACTATACAGGCACCCAAAGAAGGCTGCACTCTTGATGTTCAGAAACAATGAGCTCTGAATCTGCATAACCCATTGATGGTTAAAGGTGAACTACGTTGGGTTTCTTGGGAAGGGGCTTTATGTAACACACCCTGGGAGTCACTTCTTTTTTTTTTTTTTTTTTTTTTTTAATGAAAATTAAAGATTAAATTAACCTCCATGAAAGGCTGGTATTAGTCTTCTCCCCGTCGATTTTGTTGAAGGAAGAGAAGCTCTTTGTTGTATCCTGTGAGGAATGAAATTTTCATTTCAAAGCACCTTCCTGACTGGTATATCCATTGAGTGCATAGTAACAGAACAGAGGGAAACACACAGAATGTTCTGGAAATTTCAGATTAACTCTGTTTCTTCCATGGAAGTCACATGGGTATCTTGCCTATGTCAGAATTTCAGGATTGTCTGTTTTTCTATGGTTATTTGCCGAGCTTTCTATGGTCTGCCAGACTTTTTGCCCTAGAACAGAAAGAATCATTTGCTCAGATTTTACTTTCTTCTAATGATTTTTTCTTTTATCCACCAGGATACCCAAAAAGCAAAGCAGTTTCTGCCCTTCCTTCAGCGGGCGGGTCGTTCTGAAGCTGTGGTGGAGTATGTCTTCAGCGGGTCTCGTCTCAAGCTGTATCTGCCAAAGGAAACTTGCCTTATCACCTTCTTGCTTGCAGGTAGGTCCTGTGCGCTGTATGTTCTGATCATTCTCCCCGGAGCTCAGAGGTCACAGCTGGAGGTCACATGCCCTCCTTTCCCTTGTGCTTCAGGTAGGACCTCGAACCAGTCTAGGTGTGTTAGTCTCTAATTGAGATGTGAACACAAAACTGCAAGATTTGACCCAACACTGGGCCCTCTTCCTGCTCCTCATTTCTACCAACCGCAGGGCACAGGAGTAGAGCAGCTTGAAAGACAACACGGATCTTTTCACAGCCTGAGAGAAGGGAATTCCAGACAAAGAAAAATACTAATGATGGAATTCTCACAGTCGGTATTTCCCATTTGGGATAGACCACCCCTGCCATGTTAGTCATGGATAGTCCACCAAGGAGCTGAGACACCCTCCCCTTGTGTCTCCCTAGGCAGTGCCGTTTGTCTCTCTTTTAGTCTTTTCAGCTGTCATTAGGATCTAAATCCTTTATGAAACGTCAAACATGACATTACCTTCCCAGGCTCCTGCATCTGTTGTATTTCTCTGTTGCGCTAAGTTTGACGCGCTAGGGCAAGCCACCCTTTCTTTGCTGACTGAATGCGCAGCTTTCTTACCCTATCTTTTCTAGTAGCTTAACATTTCACAAGCCAGCAAGACTGTGTATGAACTGTGTTCTTTGAGCAATTTCCATTTATGCATTCAAGGAGCAGACTGCTTTATTTCTTCCCCAATGGCAGATAATAAAGTTATTTATTTCCAGTCAGTACTTCGCAGAGACTGTGGTCTTTGAGAGAAAGTGTCATTTTACTTCAACAGCCCACACCCCACCCCTATACACACAAACATTCACTCACCCACAAAGGACATACATATTCCTTTGTGTTCTTCCGATGCACATTGCCTTTTCTGTTGATACCCTGCTCCCTCCGCACTCCTTCTGTTGGGATTCTTGAATAGAATTTGCCATGGGGGAAGAGAAATGGGAGCCATTCTTGCTGTCCCCTGCCACATTGCCTCAGCCTCCTTTTCCTAGAAGGCACCAATAGTTTCTTCTCTGGATAAGGGTCTCCCTCAGGCCCTAACTAAATGGGTTGTTATGTGAGATAAATCACTCGCTGAACACATGGCCGTGACGTTCTCTGCTGCTGCTGGGCCACCACTTCTGGCTGAGGTGCTCTCTCACACTCCTAAGAAGTTAATGATCACTGCACAGCTCTGCAGGCTTTCTGAGGGGACTAATTGAAGTATGACATGAAGCTCAGGGGCTGCTGAAGGAGGGGCCAAAACAAATCCCTACCTTCCTGGACGGCTGTACTTTGGTGAATTGTAGTAAACTCAGGGGCAGCATGGCAGTGTGTGACCGAGGCCATTTGTGCCCTTTACTTAAGATTTCGAGAGTAGAGAAGTTTCTTATCAGTGAATTCTTGTTGTTACAGAATTTGAAGTATACATTCAACTTCTCCTTTGTTCTATACCTGCAAAACAAAAGCATCCTCTTGTCAGTGTGGAGCTTTATCCCAGAGGGGAACACGAGAAAAAGTATTATTCTTTCTGGGAAACTTGGCCACAGGTCTATAGGGGAAAGAAAACATTGAAGTTCTGGCTTCTCAATTCAAAACTACCTGAATGGAGCCAGCTCAGAGCTTAGACCTATCCTGGCTGGAGTTTTCCTGTAGAACCCTTCTGGTTGTACTTTCGTTCCCATGGAGCATTTGTCATGCTTGACTGTTCTGGACTTCAGCCAACTGCCAGAAAGGCCTTGTCCCACTGTATATGTATAGTAGAATGTGCATTGCCTAAGTGCTCACTGGGGCAGTTTCCAGCCCCCTGAAGTCAGACACAACGCAGCCTGGTCACTCAGTTCCACAGCAGCCAGTTCCTGTGTGTATGTGGCATTATTCTAACCTTAGCAATTCGAAGGACAGTGCCCAAGGTAACTTATATTCTGAAGGATAGATTACCAAAGCAAATACATGATAAAATAGAAGCTTTTACATTTTTCTCCTGCCATACTATATGCAGTTATATTCCGCATCTTCTGATTTCTTTAGAAACTTGGCAAGGATACAGGACAGGGAAAAGTTCTAAGAGCACGCAGACCTCAGTTTGAATCACGGCTCTACCCTGCACAAGCAGGTGACTTTAGGGAGGTGTTTTACTCTTGAAGCTTCAGCTCAGACATCAGTTAACTGGAAAGTGTTTCTTGCCTCTTAGGATTTTTGTGAGGCTTTTATGAGATGTGTAAAGGGTTCAGAACAAGTCTGCCATAAAGTAGATTATCCATAAATATGTTTCCTTCCCCTTCCTCTCACAAAGACTTGGTGAATTCATAACTAGAGCTCTTCTTAACTCTCATAGGGAATGGCATATTGTACAGTGTGTGTGCACATCGCTGTGGCCCTACCGTGGAGACTTTGACCTATCAGTGGAAATAAATCAAGGAAAGTTGCTGTTCTAGCCTGCTCCTAAATGAGCAGAAAGCTCACTGATAGGAAGACTCCTGGCTTTTCCCTTTGAGTTTAGAACGAAGAACTCTGCATCCTGGTAAGCCATTGTCCTAGGTCTCTGGAAACTCTAGAGGGAAGGCAGACATGTAGGCAAACTGCAGTGTTGGGCTCTAGGTGAGAGAAGTCTTTACAAGGCACAGAAGTAACACAGAGGAGGGAGTGGTCAGTTACTTAGAGGGAAGTCGGGGATTGTCTCCCTGAGGAGCTGCTACCCGAGCTGCTTTTGAAGGACAAATAGGAGTTGGCGGTGTTGGGACAGGAGGCGGAAAGGACGAAGAGAGGAACATTCTAAGTAGAGGTTAACAGCATGTACAAAGGTGTAGAGGTATGATTTATCTTGGTGTGTCCAGGCAACTGTGCCCCCTTTGGTATTGGTGGAGTATAAGGAGTGAGGTGTTGGGGTGGGATGAGGCTGGAAATGCACACAGGATATACCATGGACCCTCAGAGTCACTCAGGGTATTGAGCAAGAGAGCGACATGCTCACGCTTGTGTTAAGAAAGTTTATTTTGGTGAAGACGTTGGAATAAATGAGGCTGGAGGCTGAGAATGCACTTACAGAAGCAAGAGGGGTAGAGGCCTAAAATCTGGCAGTGAAGAAGAGGAGAGCTTGGAAACGTATTGAGGAGGAAGACTTGATAATTCAGAGAATGATTGGATCTTTTTGGTCAGAAATGGGGATAATGAGTGTAGGAGGGAAAGTAACTCGCCCAGGGCTTGAGTTTGGGCAGACTGGGATATCCACCAGCAAGGGCAACACCAAAGTAAGAATAGGTTTTAGGAACAGAATAATTGGTGGTCGGAGGATTTGGTGGAGAATCCTGCAAGTAATGTTCAGGAAGCCAAGAGAGGAAAGAAGTACAAGGAGTCGGCAGTGTCAGATTTTACCTAAAATACCAAGTCAGTAAAAGCTATGAAGTGATTTTATACTGTTTATCAATTAGTAAGTCACAGATGACCTTTGTCAGTGCAATTTCATCAGAGTTGATTCAGCTAAAGGCAGATTACAGGCGATTAGGGTGTAAATGTGGGAAATGTGGAACAGAATCAAAAATAGAGTGCTCGTTACAAAATTCTAACAGAATGCAAAAGGAATGCATAAAAATGAAAGCTAAGGGGTCACAGTAACATTCTAAGGATGTCAGCAGCTTGAGTGCTTTTATAACTGTAACTCTTCAGATTGGAGCAGAACGTGGCATTGAGTTGGAAAAGCTGTTCAGTATACCTATTGTTTTCATAATACCAGTTACAGAATGTAAAACTCAACAAAATCTTCTTGGCAAATGAGGATATAAAAAAGGTGGAGTGAGAAAGTATCATAGGGAACATGAGAAGCACTGGTCCGAATCCTGAAGAGAAGAAAGCCTGCAAGGAATTGACAGAGCGATGAGCTAAAGGCGACAGCAGGAATGAGCTGGATAGAGAACGGGATGGAGGGGGTATCCTTAGATGAGGGCCCCTTGGTCTTCTGAGAGCAGCTACAGCAAACACTGAACGTGAGTGTAGACACAGACACGGCATTCACATTGTGGGGTGGCTCACCTGGACAGGGAACTCCATGGCGCAGCTTTGCAGGTGTCTGTGGGATGTGCTCTACATCATGGAAAAAGGGCATTCTGCTGGAAATGATGTCTCTCTGCAGCCAGGAGGGAGTTTGGGCTGTGATTCTCAAGGGGAAAGTCAAGATGATTGTTCAGCAATCCCGTATGTGCTGCTCTCATTAATCCCAGCCTTTCAGAGAGCCCTCTGGACTTTAAGGTGGGGTGGACACTTTCCATTTTTATGTGGCCTTTTTTGGGCAGACGGCCCCACAGCTTGATAGGGAGTGGCATTTGGCCTGAGCCAGCTGGCCGCTCTGTCACGGTTCCTGCACCCCTGTATGTGGAATGATTGCTGGTCAGATGGGATGGCAGGTGGGGCTGTAGCTAACAGGTCAGTGCCTCCTGAAAGCTCTTGCCCTTTAGTCCTTTGAGCACCTGGCTTAGGTTTGTCGGTGAGCAGGTGACCTTACAGCATCAGAACGGAGACTGTTGACGGTCCCTCTGCCTGCCGCTGTGGCCTCCTCCTGTGCAGCCTTATTTCAGCCGTAGAGGCAATCACAGCCAGGTCTTGTCCTGAGTTCACAGGGAAGCCCAGATCCCCAAGCAGCCCCACGTTTGTTTGAAAGCATCCTTTTTCCTCATCTAGCATTTGGTGTGCCCCATGCTTTTCCTCCCATTAGAACAAAAGCAGTTTACCCCAGTCTTTATTTTTCACTTTTTTTTAACTTGTCACGTGCTTCACATTTTAGTACTGAGGTGCACATATTTGCATATCACTTGGCCTTTGATTCACATTTTTATTTAACAGCATGGAGTGTGTGTCCTAGTGCTACATGTGACCTTTACAGTACATTTCCTTATTTTGAATTGCTTTCTTAGCTTTAGGGTATCTGGGTCATCCTGAGGGCATAGTTTAGGAAGTAGTCCTATTGACAAAGCAGAGGCAGATATCAAGTTTGCCTGTGAACCAGCTGCCTGAATTGGAAGAGAATAATAATTGAGGTGTCAGTGCAAAGTAATCTAAGTAGTCTCATTTCAAGTATTTGGTGTCTTCTGCTAAGTCACTGAGCCCACCCCATTTGCATTTCCATGTTCCTAAAGCTAGGACAGCAGTATATGAGGAATTAGGGACCGAGGCAGGTTTGGAGCGCGGGGGAGTGGATGTCAGTCATCTTGGTTGGATCCCACGGTACAAATCACCTAGAAGGCAGCAGCCACCTGGCAGGGGGCTCCCATGTAGATCGCAGCATGTGACTTTTAATTAACCAGTTACCTATTCATATGAAACAAGACTAGAAAATGAGACTTCCCTTCACCTGCCCTTTGGCATTTTTCAATTTTTTTTCTCTCTCTCTTTGATTACAACTCCCCTACTAGAGCTGCATTATGACAAGGGATGCAGTGAGAAAAAGGGTCTAGATATCTAGGGTTTGGTAAATTTCGATGGTGGTCATGTGCATGATGGGTAAACTAAAGGTTTGGTTATGTGTCCTTCCACCCTGAATGCCTTTGAGGAAAGTATCTCATGCCCCTCTTTCTTTTTAACACCTCTTCTCCAGCTAGTCCTAATAGGAATATCAACTCCCCGTTTCAATAGACCAAAAACTTCTAATGAGAGGAGAGGGAAGGTGAACAGGAATATCCTCCCCATCTCCTGGCCCCAGGAATGGTGGATCCCCATTGATTACCAGTGCCTAACCAAATTACACAATTAAAGCCAATGTATGTTTAAGTGAGAAATCCCATTCTGCTATCACAGAGGTGCTAATGAATCAGGCTGTTATGTGGTTGTGTTTGCTGGGCTTCTATCCTTAATTAAGCAATTACAGGGTCTGCTGATACTTATGAATTCCTTTCAGATGCTTTAATTGAATTGCAACTTAATGGGTATTTGTAAAGTGGGGTATTCTTTCTCTTGGGACTTCCAGTTTGATTCTGTCTCTACCACCTACTTTCATTTGGGTCCCATTACTGGAAATGGACAGCTTGACATGAGACTTTTCTGGAGCAGCTCTAGTTCTTCACTTTTAAAGATACCATTGTATGAATTTTATGAGTTATGTTCGTGTCAGGAGGTCGTGGAGGATCACTCATTTGGAAAGCATTAGCACAATAAACAGGTTGGGGGAGCCTTTTTTAATGAGGCCAAAATTTTGCAAGCCCTCTGTAAGAAAAAGGAGTCTTTGATAGGTAGATTGTGGGCGATGCATAAATTAATAGGATAGCTTCTGCTTTCTTGAATAGCTTTTAGCCTAATAGCATAGACAGCCATATGAAAAACTTGAACAAGGTAAAATCAAAAGGAGCTATGAAAAGTATAAGCAACATACCATGAGAGTGCAGAAGAAAGAACAGTTAATTGGGGAATGGCGAAGACTTCACAAGGGAGGTGGCATTTGAGCATCCAAGATCGGGAACATTTTCTTTTGGCAGGCTAGGTGTGATTCATCTAGGCAAAACAACTTAGCCTATATCATTAGTTCTCAGGAAGAGTAGCCTAAAAGAAATGGATGTACTCATCAATCATTTTCCTCTCTCTCTGCCTTTGTTTAGGCGTGTAAATCTCCTTCTCTGCTCTTCTGCTGTTGAGCGTTCAATGCCCTGCCTTCTGCTGCCATCTCTGCACACGTACCATACCCCCACCCCTGGTCACGTCACGTGGAGGAAAGTGCAGGCCTACGAAGATAGCCTGATTATCTCCCATCTTTAGATCGTGAATCATCCCCAAAATGAGCCTCATCGTGTTTGTGGGTCATTCAGTGGCATCGCTATTTAATAATTTATTTCCACTGGGCAGTATGCTGGGAATTTAGAAATACGTAAGTTGCAGGCTTTAAGCAAAGTAGTTTGTCTACTGAGGTAAAGAATGTATAGACGTGAAGAAACAAAATACATTTTTAAGAAGACTAAGTATAAGAGAAACATGCCTTAAAAACCATATAAATGAAAACAACTTCAATTTTCATAAAACAGTAACAGTATATATTGTTATAACTGTCCAAAAGGCTAAGGCAATTCTGGTTTATAAGCCAGCAGTACAGCATCTGGAGAGGGGTGGATTTGAGTGCTGCTTCAGCCCAGGCCAGAGCAGGCCTGGAGTATGATCTTCTATCCGGGGACCATCCTTTTGGGAAGGAGATCAGCAAACTGCAGATCAGAGGAGAGCGGCCAGGATGGTAAGAGACCTAAAAATGTCGTGACCTGAGGACTAGTAGTAGGAATCAAAGGAGACTCCCAGGATGTAAAGGAGCATTTCAGGGTCCAGAGGCAGGGATTTGATCTGCTCGGTAGCCATTTAGTTTGAGTTTTTTTGAGTCGGGGTAATAAATAAAGACATCAATAAAAATAAGATTTGTTCAGCATGGTTTAATGGCAGTCACAGACCTTGGAGCTAAAACACTTAAAGATGAATTCGTGCTCTCCTGCTTCCTGGTTAATTATTTCCATCAGACCAGCCTGCTTATCTTGTGGTGCTGGGACCTGGAGGTGAGGGAGACAGCAAGGCCCACATGGCCGTTCAGTGCCAGCCTGTCTAGAGACCTGCAGTTGAAGGGAAGCACGTTAGCAGTGGCAGCACCTTCCGTGGGGCCCGTCGGACTGCTGAGGTTGGCAAAGCCTCCTAATTGGGACGCTCAGCCCTTACCATCTTGGTTGGGTTTTCTGTGTCAAGAAAAGAAAGATGTGATTTCTCCTCAGCTGTTGCAGGATGGGCCCATTCATTCCCTCTAAATGGAAGGGTCAAAATTAGGAGAAAAGAATCTTTTCTTCCCAAATCCTCAGACTCCTGCTTTCTATTGCTTTTTACTCTTGATGCTTTTAAGGGTTTTGTTCTGGGGGGTTTTTTGTTTTTGTTTTGTTCTGTTTGTTCTGTTTTGTTTTGTTTGTTGAGACAAGGGAAAAAATACCTCTGGTAGGAATCAGGCAGAGCCAATAAGAACCAATAGAGTGGTACAGAAGGGTCAGACCTGGGAGCTTTTCTCCTGGGGGTTCTCCTTCTATTCCTTCTCCTCCCCTCCCACTTGACAATTCTTTCTGAGTCTGTTAAAGGTTATCTAGGCTTCCACGTCTATGGGCATGGCAGATAGGGAATGGGAAGCTTACTAAAATCTAATCGCTATTCTCTGCTGGAGTGTTTCCAGCACCAGCACCTGTCTCTGGTTGTACCTAGATACCTCACTTCTAATTCCATCCTTGTGGCTTTCCCGGAAAGATACATTTCTGTGTGGATTTTTCGTTGTCATCTTGTCAGCCTATTGGCATTTGTCAGCAGCCGTTTAGCAGTAGTGGTGGCAAGCAGCGTCATCCAGGTTTGGGCTGCTCACCACTACCCCTGCCCTGGGGGTGTGTCTATTTGGCCAGCCTAATAGTAGAAAATGGCAGGACCTGGATGCAGGAGAGGGAGTGTAAATGGTGTGGTAATTTGAAATTAAAGGGAAATGCTTTCAAATCTGGTAATGGGCAGCCCCAGGGTGAACAGTGCACACTGTCTATAAGACTTAATCCTGGTTGCTATGGGAACCACCTCTCACATCCCCCTTTCAAACAGAGATATGACTGGGTTTAAAAAAAGAGTTCCTCATCATGAAAAACTATCTTTGCCCTCAAACCCTAGATCATTACTCACCTTGGATTCCTTTCAGAATGTTTTCCTGAGGCTTCCCCAACCTGGTGGGTTGTCTATGCCAGTCTAAGCCTGGCCGTTTGTATTCAATTTCAGTGAATGGCACTACCATGAGAAATAGAACACACCGGGTACCCAGTGTGGGCAGCTGGCCCTAGCACACCCTCCTGCTGCCCCTGAGTGGGCACCACAGGTTTTTACTCAAGGAACTGGGTAGAACCGCTGGCCACATGTGGCATGTCCTCATGCCTCATGCCTCCTGCCGGAGGGTCTCCAAGGAAGCCCAGGGATCTGCACTCAGTCTCGGGGCCATGGGATTGGTCCCAGATTCTGATGATGGGCTGCTAGGCACAGAACTTGTAGGAGGAAAAACAACTCACAGAAGTTCCTTTCATATCTGGAAGGCATCTGAGACACAAGTGCATTCTCTGTCATGTTTTTTCATCAGAGCTTTTCCCCATTTATTTAAATTACCACATTAATCCAGCTTTGTTAAGTTTGGGGGTTTTTTAATTGTTGTTTTTGGTTTTGGGGTTTTTGTTTTTTAACTGCCCTTTGCCTATGATAAAATAAATGAGGTCTGCATCTCTCTTCAGTGGCTTTTGATTTCTGGACATAAGGCTCCCTTCAGGGTTGGCTTATAGGCTTCCAAGTGGGCTTCGGAGAAACTTTGTCTAAGCTTTCTGGATTCCTTGTAGTTTTTCCTTATTATACTTGTGCTTTACAATAGTAGTCCCGAATAAACCCTAGTAACTCCCATGCTTACCTTCACTATATGTAGGAAGTTTTTATTTAAATTGACTACTTAGTCTACAACGGGTGGAGAAGTTCCCATTTCCCTGCCCTGGTGTGCCTCCTTTTCCTGAGCTTGTACATCTGCTAGTGATTTTTCCAGGGTTAATTTGGGTGTTTTTATTTTTAAATTGGAACATGGTGTCTGTCTCTTCTCTGTGTGTGTTTTGGATGCAGCCCCTGTGCTAGGCATGCGGTTATTAACTCCGCTGATATACCAGTTCGCTCATTAGCATTTGCATTTTAAATTACAAGCTAGAGCAGACGACATTTATGCTATATTTGTACCATTGCCTTCTTCATGAATGATGTCGTATGTGCAGGGAATTCAGAAATAACTCCTCTAGGGCCCTGATATATTTTCGTCTCTCTTTCAGCAAACTGCTGTTTCTTTTTCACTCTTGATTCTCATTGTTTGATAGGGACTTTTTTTTTTATTCTGTTCCAAGTTTAGACCTATTTGTGAGTGCTATGATTGGGAAGGCTAATGACAACCCAACCCTTTGTATCAAAATAGGCATATTGCGTAGAGTGGCCATCTTTCCCTTTCGCATTGTGCTCCTGGTAAGCAGTGTGCTTTGATTAGAAAGGAGGGAATTTTCTCCTCCACAGTTTGGTGGGTGGGAAGACGTGGTAAAGCGTACTTGTTCTCGCTTGTATTCATACTCCCATCCCTCTTTTTTATAGTTGATTCGTCAGTGGTTATTTATTAAACCTGTTACTGCATGGCGCTTGCATGGAGAAGAAGGGGAGATGTATGCCTTCAAGGGGCTCATTTTTGACAAGAAGCATTTAGATTGCACTGCAGGACAGCACATACTGTAATATCAGCATGCACGAGACCAGGTTGGAGGTAAACCGCTTAAGTGAAAGTTCAGTCAGTCCTCTTAGGGGAACTGTTGCTCTTGGCGGTTGGTGACTTCAGCATCTCAGTCACAAGAACGAAACTAGAAATGCCCAGCCACGGATCATGGACGTGGGAGTGGTGCCTTCCTAGGTGTGGGCATGCCCAAATTAGCCTAATCTAGTGTTTGGATGGTTTCTGACAGATTAGGGGCAGAGTTCTGGCAGATAGGTCTGTGTTCATGCCATTGTGCTGTTTCTCTGTGATCTTCAGTTTTGGGCCTCTTGAGTTGTCACAGGGACCCTTCCATTTGGTGAAATCTGACTTTTGAAACATCGTGAAAAATCCAGGGAGGACACAGTGAAAATTGTGCGTTCTGGGCAAGCAAGCAGAAATTCTCCAACTGATATGAACAGTTTTTATTCTCCCCCCCCCCCCCACACACACACACAAACTCCCCACCTTCTCACTAAAGATCTTCTCTCATGTAGTCCTCATTCTGCAAATCAGCTGCTGGAATAACCAAAACATGTAAGGAATTGCATTTGAGGCTTGTGACCCAAGGACAGATACGTTAGTTTAGAACCTGATCCCATTAAGGTGCGTCATTGCCCCACATGGCATCTCATACAATAATAAAAGAAATTACAGGGTAATAGCATTTTAAGCTTACTCTTCATGTTGACCCATTTCATGCTATGAGAATGGCGTCACAGTAAATGCTGCCACGTCATATTCACTCTTCATTCCCTTAGCAATTAGGTCTTACCCATTGGAATGAGTGCTGGGAAGTTAGTAACTTTTTTCCAGTTCCAAATCATACTTCACATATGATACAGCTCTATTTTTCTATGACTCTGTTCATTAATCTTGTAATCATTTCTTACCTGGAAATTTGCTTGATTCCACGTTCTCCAAGAAACCCACATGAAGCACTACAGACATTGGAGTCAGATCTCGAAATGGGCTCCGTTGTCTTGTGAGGGCTTCCTCCATTTAAATGTCTAAGAGTTCAGGGATGGTTCTCCTTCACAGCTTTACGTTAGTTCCTTTTCCAAAAACAAAAGCACTGGTGAAGTTCTTTTGAAAAGTTCACCAAGATGAAATTAACAAAGAATTCTTACCAGCTCTGTATCCCTTTTCTTCCACGGAGATGGTCCCTGTTCAGCACACTTATTATTTGCTATGTACCCAAGTGGCTTCTGTGAGCTCCAGGCTCCAAATCCATGGGCCTTTGAGCCTCGGTGTTTTCTTTTAGTCTTTAGCTTCTTTTAGTCTCTGTGCCTTTTACCTGGCAAAATTGTTCTCCATGAACTAAGCAGTGCCTAACAAGGCGTGCACAGATAGCATGGAGGAGAGGAGTGGATCCCTGGAGACTTGGGAGTGCTAAGACTGGAGTCACCTGTGCAGTCAGATGAAGGTGCATTTGGTTGTGTGGTGGCAGGCATCTAGAGGGCACTCAGAGTGTTCATTCAGTAGCATCTGTAAATGCCACTGAACGATGCAGATGGAAGCAGTTGAGACAAACAGCTCACTAAAGACCCGAGGAATCCCAGTCTGTCGTGTTTTCTTTGCATGTGTTATCCAGGTGAAGGGCTGATTGCTGCCAGTCACTGCCCGTCCCGCTGAGCTAGAGGGGAGGGCTGGGGCTGCTCGCATTCCCCCAGCTGCCCAGCCATCCAGCCCCCTCGCGCTTCTCTGCACCTTCCTCCACTATGCCGTTGGCTTCTGACAGAAACCTTGAATTAAGTGGGTTAGGAATAAACTGCTTGGATGCGTTTGTGCAAGATAGCTTCTCTCACCAGCTATCTGAAGTGCTTTTTGAAATACACGGGAGCCCTTTGTAAGCTGCTTTATAAGCTGTGAAGTCCATTGTTGCTGCTCTTTGCAGCCAGAGTGTCTCTAACCTAAGTAATGTCGACTTGGCTCCGGTCCAGGGCTTGGTATTGGAAACTCGCGTAAGCAGCAAAGCCGCCCACCAGAGTCACTAGCAGCTGTTGCAGGTTGGAGGATTTGCAGAAATTGAGATGGCTGTTCCCAGATATTGGCACTTGCCTGGTGATGAATGACCGAGTCTGTGCGAGGGGACTCTGTATGCTTTCCTTCGGACTTTTCTTCTCAGCCGTCTATTGTGGCTCCTGCTCAATGGCCCCGTTGTGGAGGAGGGCGGCTGAATGAAGGGGTGAGAGGCCTGCCTCTACTGCCATTCCCTCCCTCAGTTGGCCTAAACCGAGACATTAATAATAGCTCTTTGATCCCCTGAACTGGTTCTCGGGGCAGGAATTTTGTGGCACCATAGCACAGATGCCAAGGGCTAAGCATCTAACCTCCAGAGGGTAGAGAAATGAACTTCACCTAAAAGAGAGTGATGTGAACTTTGTTTTGATTCCTCTGGGGTCCTTTTGTCTTAACCTGCCTATCTGCACTAGAATAGCCAGGGAGGTAAGACCGAAGACCAGAAAAAGTTTATTATGATAAAGTCGTAATGGCTAGTGTGTTTTATTTATGATATGATTGCCCCAGAGTGAAATTTTTAGAGGGTGATGCCACTTTGTCTAATTTCTTCTTATCACATGTACTGATGCATATTCATATATGCATATGCTGAAACCAGTGTTAGAATGTCATCTTCCTAGAGACTAAACTGCAAAAAAATCCACACGAAAGGCCTCCATAAGAGACTTCCGCGCTCCTGACTTCTACTCGCTCTCTCGTGTCACCTTTTTTCTTTTCTTTATAGCACTTGCCATTATCTGGAATTACCTGGTGTGTTCATTTGCTTTTTTGTTGACTCATTGCATCACCAGAATGCAGGGTACTTGAGGGCAGGGACCTTGTCTGTCTTCTAGCTGCTGAAACCCTTTAACAGCCCCTAAAACATCGCTTGACTCAGAGTTAACTCTCACTAGACAGTTCTTAGATGAATGAATGAACGAACACTGAAGTTTCTGGGCTAACACTTATTAGCTTATTTTAAAATTCAGAAAACAAAATAACTCTGTTCCCATAGAGAATGAGTGCTAGAGCCACAGCAGCCCTAAAATAGCAGACAGCACCAAACTGGTATCTGTCCAGAGAACTGGATTAAGACTTAGAACTGTCCCCAAAGTCACTTAGCCTTGGATAAGTCACATAGCCGCTCTGGGCCTTGGGTTTTTTTCTCTGAGTCGAAGGAGTGGATTAGGTTTCTAATTCAGGGTTCATTGCAGGTCTGAATCTCAAATAATAATAGGTTTAACTTAATAGATATTTATGCTGTGGATTAACTCATTTAATTCTTACCACAGCCCTATTAGGTGGATATCATTACAGTCCCCATTTCACAAATGAGAAAACTGAGGCTTAGAAAAAAGGTAATTAGCTTGCTAAATAAACAGCGCACATGTTCTTGATCCCACTGTGCGTGCTGTCATTTAGAATGCGGTGCCCAAATTGACAGTGAGTACGCTCTTCCTGAGGTCTTAACCTCTTCTGCTTCTCCAGTCCTCCCTCCTTTTGTTGCATCTGCTTATTTTCTCTTGTTGGCCAGGAATCAGCGCTTCAGGGAGGACCCAAAGAAGGGTAAGGAGACAGTAGTGGCCCTCTTGAGGAAATGTAGTAATGAGGGTATGAGATTTTAGTTGTTTCGGAGTTTGGGTTTGTTTTTTGGGTCTCCAGAGGACACTGATAGGAACGCATCTAAGATGAGAGCATGGCTGGGCCATGTGATTGTGGAGGAACAGGCAGGTCAGACCTGTGGGATGGGTTTATGAGCTGGGGCATTTACAGACAAATTAAACTTTAGCCCGGAGTAAGCAAAGTCCTAAGCCCGTTATTACTGCTCTGGCACTTCTAATGGGTCCTGTGCAACCCTTATAAATTATTCAGCTGCTTCACTAATAAACCCTAGTCCTGGTGATACTTAAGCATAGCTGAGAACAGGTTAGAGGGACCGAATATTTGCTGACCATCAAGGACCCCTCCTTTCTAATTTGGAGATGAAAAGGTTCAACTGACTACCTTGAGTAGCAGAATTTTGAGAGCTAATACATGAAACTGGTGTTGAAATGTTAACGTTGTAGACTAACAGAGGGCTTTCCCGGGCTCAGGTTCCCTGAACTGATCTGCACCTTTCACAATGTCATGATTACAGTGATTAAGTGCCCCAGGATAGCCAGTATTTAAGCATCAGAAGTTGTTGGGATTTTTTTTTTAAATAATTCCTATAACTTAATTTTGGTATAATTTCAAATTTATAGAAAAATTAGACAGTAGTACAGAGATCTTCCATTTACCTTTATTGAATTAACATATTGCCCCATTTGCTGTCAGTGTATTTTTAGAATCAGAACATTTTTGCCGGATTGCCTCTCATATCTGTAAAATAGTATAAAATAATTTCTTCCATTCCATACAGAATATACTGTAAAAAAAGAAAAAAAAAAAGTTTATGTAGTCACCTTACTTGCTCCCTGGCAACAACCATGATGTTGTCCCCAGTTTGGAAGGTGGGCTGTGGCAGTCGGACATCCGGGCTGTGCCGCTTGCTTTCAAGTGTTGTGTCCAAAGTTCTGGCCTAGTGTCAGGCCAGTAGATCTTCTTGGTTCAAGAGATATCATTATAACAACTTTGGGGCCCTGTCAGGCTCAGCTGTTTCCAGGGGTGAGAGGACCTGGAAGTGGCACTTGGTGATGTAGTTACAGCCCCGTCTGGAAGCTGCTGGGTTGCTCCACACCCTAGTACCTCTGCATGTTTGCCATCTTGAGTTTTTCACACTGCCCCTAGAAATGATAGGGGCTTTATAATACTTCCTTTCAGATTTCAGTAACTAATGGATCAGATTAAAGCAAAATGATTCATCCGCATATACGTACCTCCAAGTATGTCGGGGTTCTGTTTTTTAAGGTGCGCTGCTAATAGCAGTGATTTCTTGATGAAGTCTGCATTTATCTGGGTTGTAAGCTGCCGCAAGTCGCGGGACACCACAGAAAGGAGCCTCAAGGCTGATACTTCGCAACATGCGAGCTGGAAAGCATGACAACTGCTATTCAGGGACCCTGACTGCTTGTCTCATGTTTCATGGCACAGAATTTTAGGTCTCTTTTCTCTTTGCTTTCAACTTTGCACATTCTTATTATCATATTTGCTCTTCTGCATCCACTCCCTGTCTTATGTCTTCCTGAATTTTCACTGAAATGAAAACTGTGTTGGTATGTGTACTTGTCCTAATTGCATGTGTCTCTTTCAACTTCCCTGATCTCTGTTGTTTTGTTGTGTTTTTTTTTTCATTCATTGGTGAATGGCCTTGATTTTATAACAGCAAGAAATGTCATAATAATGATGCCAGCATTATTAGCATTTGTACATCTTAGTCAAGCATTTTGCCCCCACTGCTTTCCATGATCCTATAGGGGACTTCAGTGGGATTGTTACCTTTCAGTACAGCAGGAGATTACTCAGTTTAATAGAATGGAGATAGGAAGCCTAATTATATGGGAAAAAAGTAGGTGAAAGGTGAGTTTGAAATACTTTAAAGGAAATTGGGAAATAGAAAGTTCAGTGGACAAAGAATGGGCAGACCTGGTTTCTCATCCAGACTTTACTGCTTACTGTATGGCCTTTAACAAGGTTCACACAGGTGTCTGCTCCCTCTTCCCTGACTCCCATTGGCCTGTACTTTTATAGGTTCCACTCCATTATTGTTAACTCCAGGATATGGTCCTAGCTCTGTGGCCTGGGATTCTATTAAAAGGCAGCTGACGTTCTTTCAAGCCCTAAAATATCGTAATCTTATGAGCCCTTCCCCATACTCTTACATTTTGGGTTTGAAATCAAGTCAGCTGACCAGTAAATTGAGTTGATAAAGTTTTCACCTTGACATAAATGTAATCTGTGTGAGTAGGAGATGACAACTTTGAAGACAGTGTCTTCTCTGAGTTCATCAGATAAACGTTCTAATTGGATGACAGACCTCAGTTTTAAAGTATCCTGAACTCAAAGGTGAGGTAGCCAAAGGCTAATGCTAATGCCATCGATGCAGTTCTCAGAAGAGCAATTAGGACCCTAATGAGGACCAAGGGCTTCTGGGATAGCGCCAGAGAGACGTCTTGAGGCCGTGTTGAACTGCCTTACCGGCTTCTCTGGCGGCAAGATGCTTGTTTGGGATACACCCTTTGCTCAAATGTCTGCCCTGTGTTCATGTAGGATCTGGGCCCTTACATGGCCCAGCTGTCTAACATTCCTAGTTCTCTTCTTGGTGGGATTATAGATTCGTTGTGCTAAGCATTGGCTTTATCTGGAATTTGTTTTTCTTCTTCACGTGCCCATTTTTTTAAGCTACAGATGTAAACACACAAGCTGAGAAACACTTCAAGTTAAAATTCTGTTGGAGTGCCGGTTCGCCCACTTCACACATGAGGTATATTAAGGGTTCACCTTTAGCAACAACCGAATTAGTAATTGCCAATACTGCTTATGTACAGTGTGGGATTGTTAACAGTTGCTGTGAGAACCTTAACTTTTGCATTCCCTGACTCATTTTACATGAACAATGCAAATGTGAAGAGATTGGGGGTGGGGGCGGTGATAAGACATGGAGCTGGCAAATAAATGAAGCTCTTCTTTCTTGAATCACTTTGAATGGTAAGTTCTCAGTGATTATTCATTTCTTCCCCCTCCTGCCCTTGTGGAAGTTTGTTTTCCCTAACTCTTTAAGAAGGACGTAAAATAGTTTGACCTTTATTTGCACGGAGCTTCAAAGCAGTTCAAGTTCAATACTTAGCAGGAAGATTGCCTTTAATGAGCCACGTTTAGAGGACGTGGGTTTTAATCTCTTAATGTTTGGAAGGAGATGAGATGCGCGGTATGCAGTGAGAAAGTAAGTTTGCAGCCTTAACTGTTACATTTGAAACTGAATCACTCTCCCAGCAACATTTAAGAACAAAAAAACTGCGTAGGTTTCTTTTTGTTGTTGTTTTGTTTTTTGGGCAAAAAAAAGGCATCTCATCTATAGCATGTGCCTGTGTGTGGAATCTTGAATTTAAAGGGAAAAAAAAAGAAAAGAAAAACACTCAAGTAGCTCAGAAGCCCTCTTTTCTTATTTTGGACTTGATCTGAGAAAGAAATTCCGATTCCACACCAAGCTCCTTCCCCTTGTTTCCAGCTCCCTCCCCTCCTCAGGGTGAAGTGTGGGTCAGATTCTCTGAAGAAGGAAAAGGTGCTTCCTCAGCCTTTGTCAGCACTAATCGCCAGCTGTGCGGAGTGCCCTAGCACTTTGTTTTTTCTTTCCCTTGTTATTTGGTGGGCCTGGTTTTATGCTGAATAGAAGATAAAGAGGGCTTAGTTATCCCTCCCCTTCCCTCTCACTCCTCCTCCTCTCCCTGCATTTGAAAGAAGATTGTTCTGCTGGGGTGGAAATTCTTGATTTGCAGCTTGGAGCGGGGAGCTTTATCAGAGGGCCTGTGGTCGTCAGGACCGGATAGAAACTGCCGGGTTCTAACCGCCTGTTGTGCACAGTGCTGTGCCCTCAGAGTCATGGGACGCTTCCCTGGCATTTCCAGGTATGGCTTGAAAGCTTATCACTCCCAGTGAGTTCTAGTGTGGTGCTTCTCAAACTTGTTCAGTAGGCCTGGAGCAGGGCCAGAGATTTTGCATTTCTAACAAGGTTCCCAGTGATGTCATTCCTGCTAATTTGCAGACCACTCTTGAATGGAAATGGTCTAGGCTGTCTCCCTGTTTTGGAAATTACGAAATTGCCATTGCACACACCAGGCCTTAATGGCTGAGAGAACAAGCTTTCGAGCCAGTCCCCATCTAGTCGAGTTTAGGCTCCCCACTGGCTAGATATTTGAAACTCTCTTTCCCCATTTAAAAAGGTGAGGATGAAATGGTATTACTGAGTAATCACAAAATCATTCATGTGAGGTGCTTCTTATCTAGTGACCAGCAAAACCCTTAGTGGCCATTTTGACCCATGCTTGATGCATGATTTGAATTCTGTTCACAGAAATGCCATCAGGGGAGGCCTCATCCTCATGATATTTTAGGGCAGTGCTGTATTTGAACCAGTGACCTACTTGGCTTTCTCTCTCAGCCATGAACCTGAAACTATGGTCTTGCTGTTATGTTCCCTCCCTCCTGCTCACGTTAGCCCTTGCTTGCGAGGAAGTGTGGGGCCCCTAGCGCAGCATCCTAAGCTGGTCTGTCCTTGTGGCCCCATCTTCTGGAGCTGTAATGGATGTTTCCCACCTTGATACCTGTACTCAAATCTTATGTGTAGAACAGCAAAGTGGGGAAGTTAGCCCTCTGTGAGGGGTCCCCAGGCATTGTCTTCCATAGCAATGGCAGTTGCTGATTTGATCTCAGATGTACGAGGTTACTCACTCTGAAAATAGATTCTATGTCTGCAAAGGAATTCTTTCTAGGTAATTAAACTTATTTGTTTAGGACAGAATGTGATGGATAAAGGTGGAAGATGGAAATGTGGGGCCAAATTGGTTGAAGAGCATGCCCAAGATCGCGGCACCTTTCACACACCCTGCTCCCTTCCTTAGTAGTGAGTGTGGGAACCTGAACAAATCTCAGGTATTCTCTTGTATTATGGGGTGAGAGGGGAGCCTGCTTTCTCTAGAAGAAGATGCTTTAGTTCTTACTTGGACTTATTTGGCCTTGTGTTGGAAAATCCACGTTTGCCACATTGAAGTGTAGTTAGCTTCTGTTCATCCTTCATTTCTCTGCTTCTCATTTTTTTCCCAGAGAACTTTGCTGGCTCCTGGACTAGAGTTAGCCCTTCCCTCGCATGTATTCCCAAAGTTCTGCCTTATGCTGTCTTACGTTTCTTATGTAAGCCTTCTGTGATAGGCGCTAAGCTCCCTGAGTCTTTATGTTGCTTGTGTCGTTTGTGCCCCCGGTGCTGCTTTAACACAGTCCGTGGCATGTAATAGGCACTCAGTAAATATGTGTTGAGTAAGTGGAAACTTCATCTACTTTTGGAGCCATGCATTCGTCCTTGGAAAATAGGGAGCAAGAAAGTGATGCATAGTCTTACATACAAGTTTGTCGTATAGCAGCTTTGATCTTCATTTCTGTTGGATATCGTTTCCAAGATACTCATGGATTTTTGTTCTGTAGTTGTATTTGTGGCACCAACATGCATTTGTAAGATTCTCTTGAGAGTATATTCTGCCTCCAGGAATGAGGACTGTACATAAGTGAGATCATCACTGATTTCCAAAGAGCAGGCATCAGCCACAGAGGGTGCAAATTGATGGAACAAGCTCAGGGAACAGGAGAAAGCAAACTTCACTTAGAAACTATTAGCTCTAGGCTAAAAATTAAGAATTCTTAGCTTTCCTGTATTTTTCAGACCCCATAGCCCTTGCAGCCTCTGGAGATTCCTGAGCAGATCCATCAGGCACTGTGGAAAACAGCTATGTTAGATTTTATGGCTGTTCGCTTTAGCCTTCCATGTTACTAACTCATTTTTGACATGACAGTCTACAACAATCCAGATTTTTTTTCTGAAGTTGCTTATCAAAATTGAAAATGTCAGATACCCAATATTTTGAGGCCAGTAATTAACTAGGACATTTTTTATTTATGTAGATGCCTATAAAACATCTTTATCAATACAATCTTGACCTTTTTTTCCTAGTATGGGTGATTATAACACAAGTAAGAAGAGCGTACAGTTAGAAGAGAAGGAAGCATCTGTGAGAGAAGTGATTGACTCACTCAAAAGTTTCCCCTCCCTCTACCACTGAGGTCTGCTAATAGGAGCAGAGGGCCATGTGCTAGAATGTTTTCTTCCCTCCCCTTGAAATTTTCCTCCCTCCAACTTTACCACCCATACACACTTCTCATTCAGAGATTCCTCTTCTAATCTCTTGTAGTTTCAATCCCATTTCCTCTTTATTTATCCCAGTTACTTTTCTTTTTCCTGCCCCTAAATTTTTTTTTTCTCTCCCTCTTCCCCCTAAGAAATACACCTTTCTTCTGCGTGGCTTGTGTGCTCAGTGCTTTTACATGGATTGCTCATTTAATCTCCCTTAACTTTCTCAATCTGCCCTTTATTTAATTTACTGTCACAATGATAGTTCGGGGGATAGTAAAAGAAATCAAGGAAAAGTTTTAAATGCTTTGAATCAAATGAAATTTTTTTCCTCTTACCATCAGTGAATCCTTTTCACTTAGATTTGAAGCTATTGGAAAGCAAGTCTAGTTAATTTTCATTTATTCAGAGGCTGCTTATCCAATTTGGCAATTATCACTTCCTTCTCTGCGCTCTCCTGCTGCTACTCTTATCTTAGCCTTTTCACTGTCCCTCCTCTACCATAGAGAAGGAGAGGGGAAAGGAAAGAAAATTTACACAGTAAGTGTTGTTCCTTATTTTTAATTAGATTATTCTGAGGCAATATGTAAAAATTGACAACAGTTAGGTTTAGGAAATTGGATTGACTCTCAAATTCGCTATCTCATAAGTACCTCTTGGTTTTATGGTCGAAGATGGATTGACTGATCGATGGAGGCAAGGAGTTACAGGGGGCAACCACACGAGTGCGAGTGCCTCTCTCGATGGAATGAATCTGGCAGAACATGTCTCCCTCCCTCCCTCCTTTTCCTTCCTTCTCTCTCACTGACAGGTATTTGTTGAACATACACTGTGTTCTGGGGACACAGCAGTGAACAGGACAAAAGCCCACCTTCATGGAGCTGGCGGTGGATTTTTATATGGCTTTGCAGTACTGCAGGTTTGATTTGTGGAAATACGGATGTTGATTCCCCCCACAATGGAGCACATGAACCTCCTGAGAGCAGGAGCCTTTGTTATTACCTACTCAAGTGAGATTGTCAGTCTTTCCTTCATTGCTGCTAGATTTCTTCTGTGTGATTAAACAGTGGCTCTGCTGGACTCTTGAAGCAAGGGATTGAGTGAGACCCTGGGGAGATTCATTTCATCCTCTAATCTCTTAGGTCTTCAATTTTGTCTCTCTTCCCCTGGAAACTCAGTCTCTATCCATGTGACCACTCTCCAAGAGCGTTGTGTTTGTGTTGGCAGAAGTTAGGATCTGGAGAGCAATACTTCTTATGGATTAATTGCCAAAGTAATTATATTGTAAAATAATATGCATGATTGATACTTAATATATCCCTCTCTAGGGAGCTGGAGAGCTTCATTGATTTGGAGAGAAGAGCCAGTTGCTTGTTCAGGAGCAGAGCTTTGTGTGAAAAGCCAAATTAATGGCCTGGACTTCAAAGCAGGAGCAGATGCTAGGAGGTGGTTAGCAGTTAGCCACCTTCATCACAGAGGGCGTTGCACGGGAAGGAGCCCACCGGTTACACTCAAGAAATGTCAGTCTCTTGGAGGTGACAGGTAGCAAGTGTGAGAAGAGGTAGCAAGTTCTCTTGCCGAGAACCAGCATCTGCGGTGTCTGCGGTGGGGTTGCTGGATGAAGACTCTCCTCCCCGGCTCTCCCGCCACCACAGCTGGCACTGGTTTGAAGGATATTGGCTGTAGAGCAGCAGCTCTGTAAAGTCTCTCTTCGTTCTTGTTGGAAAGAGCACATGCAGCCTCTCCGTGTGGGCGACGTCCACATAACGAGAGTGCCTTTTTTTTTGGGTCCATGAGCTTGCATAACGTGCCTATTTAACACCCTCCTAAAAGCGCTTTTCAGCACATGAGCAAGTAAGGAAACCCACTAAATCCTGCCTTTCTGGGCACAGTGGGCTGGTTAAGGTTGTTCCTGCCGCCGTGTATTTATGGACAGGGGCTGGAGTTGTGACATTTATCTCTGTTGGTTAGGGCTCTGATCTATATCTGCCTGCAGCTCCCATGGAGAGCTGCACCTTATTTTGAGAGGGAGCTGTGAGAGTACACCCATAACTCATCCTGCCCGGGCCCTGGGGCTGTCAGTGTGGGAAACGACTTCACCCCCTGCCTGGGTCGGAACGGCACATGATCACACTTACGAGGGAGACTTTGGTGAGAAATGATCTAGGATTTAAGAACGGGAGAGAGGAAAACACCGCTCCCAATAAACTCTTCTCAGGGTGGCATGTTTTGACCTGCTTCCTGACATGTTCTCCCTTCTCTTTGTTTTAACCGTATAGATTCATGTTTACAAGAAAAGTTTGAGTGATTTATTTTTCTTTGTTTTTTGTTTGAAGGAAATACATGGTAACTACTGAATATGTGGAAATAGTCAGAAACATTAAAAATGAATAATCACGTACACCTCTGTCCTCCAGTCTCCAGCTCACTTGCATGTGCGTGCTCTCCCCTCTGTGTTCTCACCCTAGTCCCTGCCTGCTCTGAGAGCCAGGAGAGACCTGGTTTGATCTCCAAATCAGATGCAAAGGACCTCGGTAACTTGGATTAACTTGTCTCTGCCCTGAAAATGTAGGACTGGTAAATTTAAAGATTAAGAACAGAAAACTGAATGGAAAGAGAGCTGGGTAGAAGACAGGCTGAGTCCTTTTGTTTTATTGTGCTTGGTCCTGGCCCTTGGAATTTGTGGTGGAGCAGAAACTTAGGGCTCCTTGTGAACTTCTGAGACCCAGCCTTTTAAGGATCAACGGCCACCCCATTTCTTGGACATATTATCAGGGATCCTTAGTGTATAGAGTCAGTTTATTCTAATCTTCCTTCCCAGACAGGATCCCAGTCTCCTGTGAGTCTTCCTGCTTTTATTCTCATGACCCTCCCGGTCTGCCTCCCACGTACCAGAGAGACCTTTCTAAAATGTGCACGTGCTCATGTCATTCCCCTGCTTGTGACTTCTCAGTATTTTCTTTGCCTTCAAAATAAGGCATTTATGACCCTCTGCTATCTGAGCCCTGTTCGTCTTTGAAGCTTTGCCACCCTCCACCCCCACCTAGCCTCTTCCTGAGCAGAGGTACTTGAAGTATCCAGAAGAGCCGTGCTGGCCTCAGGGGCTATACACATTCTGCTCACTCAGGTCAGTGTCTGACCCCTTCTTTCTTTCCATCATCACCCCTTCATCCCCAGGGGTCTGGCTCAGGTATGTGCCCTCAGAGAAAGCTCCAGTGAACATCCTGACTCTCAGTGCACATGTCTGTATGTTCCTTGCTCATCTCGTCTGTATGCGTATGCCCAACCCTTAGCCCAGTGCCTGGCACAGAGCAGGGATGGGGTCCATGTGTGCTGTGTGAATGGAGCACTGCACGATTCTCATCCAGTAATCACCTGCCAGGTCTCAGCTACTCTTTCCTTCCTCTGGGACTGTGCGTGCTCCCTGAAATCCAGAGCCCAGGCACCCCACTTGTTTCAGTTCCTCCCCTGTGTGGAGAAGAACTGTGGAGGAGACCTAAGATGGCATCCAAAAGAGCGACAAGTCCATGTTGGAGAAGATAGCATACATGTTAAATCAGATTAGGTCGTCAGGGAAGGGAGTCAAGGATGAGGTTACAGAGCGGAAGTTCATGTGAGGAGACATGGTCAGGAGGAGCTCTGTGGAAGGCCTGAGGGCTGTTGCCTGGTCTGCCAATGGTTATTACTGGCCTACTGCTAGTTCCAAGGACAGAAACAAACCACAGTTTAGGACAAATCATCTCATCATACTAGCCCTGGGCACTTCAGGTCGGGCACTTCAGTGATACGTGTGTGTGTGTGTGTGTGTGTGTGTGTGTGTGTGTGTGTGTGTATGTATGTATGTGCACCTCTTGTTGTCTTCTCCCTGGCTCCCTCCACCTCCCTCACTTTACTGCATGTCACTCATCATCAATCACGCTATACAGTTTGCTTGTTTATTAACTTTTCCCTCCACTAAGGTCCATGAAAGCAGGGATTCCTTTCTCCTTATTCACCTCCATGGAGGGAAACCTACCTAGCACCTAGAACATTGCGTAGTTAGAGTGGGTCTTGAATCAATAGAGACCACTTCCCTAAAAAAAGGAAATCCTGTATGAAAACTGTATAGAAAACAAGCATTTACCAGTCTGCTACTCATTGTTTGGTGGCCAGGGGAACTGCAGATAATTAAAATGCATGTTCCTACAGTTCTATACCCAGCTCCCCAAGAAAGTAAACGCGGGTACAGTTTTTATTCAAAAGTTTTCTTGCCATGTTGTCTCTGCCACTTCTGAGCCATGGGAATAGAGAGGTGACAGTGTTGGGACCACATCAGCATCATGTTTGGAGCCAGTGGTCACGCGCTAACTAGTGTCCTCTGCTGCAGAGGTTCTTGGCATCCTGACTGGGACCTGTCCTGGTGGAGCCCAGTCCTTCTGACGTGCTGGTCCTGTGCAGGTGGTAGCCAGTTAAATGGCCATATCACGGTACAAATGCCTCTGGTGAATTGAAACTCATTCCCTCATCTTGTTCTTCTGATGCCACAGCTGCCATCGTGTTGATTTAAAACAGGGGCTGAGAATCTGACCTTGTAAATTCTGTTTCTGACCATCGTGTTCCTTGGAAAGCTGTAGTTTCTCTTCCATCTGGTACATACCTTTTAAACAGCAACAGAATCATTGCCGGTCTTGGCTGTACAGTAGAAGTTGTGGGTCTTCTAGAGCAGGATTGTTCAGGATTCCGAGACACACGTGTCTCTGTGTGATGAGAACAGTGACTGTAGTTAAGTGTTGTGATCAGCAAGTGTTTGACTGCTTCTCCACTGGTGCAGGGCTCTGTGTTGAAGGCGGGGGCATGAGGATACGTGGTAAACTCTGTGGACCAACAGGCCCCGGTAGAATCTGCGTGAAGTCCAGTAGTACAAGGCCAGTCCAGCTTCCAGAGTCAAGACACCTATGGAAGCTCCCTCCCTACCAAGTCATGCTGGTCCTCACAGCACAGGGGTTTTCTCTTCTGACTTACTTTAGTAGGCACTTACTATTCCCCCCACACTATTAGATGCTTCATAAATAGTAGCTTATCTGATTTACTATGTGTAATAGCCCTATAATGCATTTTAACTTTGATCTCTTGTTACCAGTTGTCTGTGTGCGTGGCACCCCTGGAATTGAGCAGGGCATGTCGGACACAGCCATGTATGGCCGCCCTGAGAGGCAGCACTGGGACTAACCCTGAGCGGCTTGGAGCTTCAGGGTTGGCAGGCAAGTTAGTAACAGAGGCCTCTAAGACCAGAGTTCAGGTTCCTTCCTCACAGAGATTCAAGCCTCTGTGTGAAGCTACTGGATACATAGAACACATCATTTTAGATGGACTATTTTATCTCATTTCATCCATTCTTAGGTATCCAGAGTGTCTGCTTCTTCTCTGTGGAACTGTGTCTGCTCCACTTTGAAAGAGGCAAGTGGACCTTTCCTGAAGCAGCAGTTGCCTTTCGTGGCTTCCCTCAGGTCTGTGCAGAATGCATAGGTGGGGAGCAGTGTGGAGAGTAAACCGTGGGTCCACCAGGCCTGAGTACCAGACTAGAACCAGTGACTTCTCGGCCGCCTGGTGTGTATCTGCACACACAGCAACTATGACCAGAGATGAGAGTTGAGGGTACAGGGTGGAGAGAGAGCGTGCGGCACGCTGGCGTGTTCGCTGATTGCCGCTCTTAGTACAGATCTAAGGCGGTGTTAAATTAGCCAATTAATAAAAATGAATATGCCATTGGAAGCTACATTTGTGTGGGGCTTTTTGTTGTTGTTGTTAAATTGGCTAATTTAACACCATCCTAGAATGGTAGTGATTGTAATAGCAGCAGCCCACGAGCTCGGGAGAAGGTGGGGGTGATTCCCTCCAGCTTCTCCAGGCACTGCTGCGTGCCCTGTGCCTTTATTCTGTGAGACAGTGGGAGACGCGGGATCTACACATCAGCTGGCACTGGCCTTCGGAACTCTGCGGCATGCTGGCCAGGTCTTCACGGTCATGGGGTACCACTTCGGAGTTGTTCCCTGGTGGATGACATTGCCGTGCCTACACATGTAGCTGTTTGTACACTGATTTGTCCCTGGATGCTGTTCTCACGCTGGCTCTCCGTTTCACTCAGAGTAAAAACTAGAGTTTCTATCGTGGCCTACAAGCATGGCCCGTCTACCCCTCTACAATGTACGTATTGCCCACACGTGCAGCTGTGCTTGCCATGTGGTAGGTGCGTGGTAAATATTTGTTGAATGAACAAATTCGGACTGATAGCCACACTGCTCCCCTGTGATGGGGAGATCTCGAAAGCTGTGTTGGCAGTCATGTTGTGAGTGTAGATTTTTCACTTCATCCTCAGTACTTGGCGAACAGCAACCAATGGAGCAGTCCGTTCATGTTCTGCCTCACTCCCCCCATCCCTTCTCCCCTGGCAGTCTATGTATTTTCATCAGGTGGGGAGTAAAGTGGAAATAGACCTGCTCTTCTAGCTCATTTGTGCTCTGGAGCTGACCAAGGGGGAAGATAGGGCCAACGGTGCCTTTGCTTCTGTCACTTTTTCCTTTCCCAGTCTCACGTGGCAGTTTCTGGGCCAATATCACAGCTACTGGCTGAGACACCCTGTTTTTCTCAACTTTCCAGAATGGATCCTCATTACTAATTCCGAGCCATACTGGAGGCATAGGCTTTACCTAACACAGACAGTAAGTTTACTGTGTGGGACCGCCCAGGTCAGCATCATGGGTCTTTGTCACTAAATGCCATTAGCAGCTCCCCTGCTTCCAGCCATTGCGACAAACGAAAGTGTTCCCTACATATTTTCAAACTCCCTTTGGATGTTGATACAGTTCCTGATTAAGAGCCACCGATCACTAGTAAAAGAAAAAGGAAATATCACATCTGTCTAGAAATGGGATGGGGTACAGAAGTTTTGCTGAGTGTAATAACTTTTTTTTTTTTTGAGGCCTCAGCTGAGGTTAAATAAAGATGAATTAATAATGAAGTCAAATCAGCCTGGTTATAGGGCTTATCCCATTCAGCTAGGCTCTGCAGCCCCAGGGACATCACCTGCTGAGAAAATAGACATTCAATCTGTCTTCACCATGATCCTTCTGTGTTGATCCGTGTAGCAAAATGGACCAGGACCGTCTATAGTCACATCTTCTCTGAGTTGTATTTTAGGAGGGAGATTAGGGCCAGACTCTGAGAGCCTGTAAGGGCTTGTATCACATCCTGCAGTGTTACAGTGAAATTGGAACGAAGGCTCAACTTCTGAGAGGCTCGATACTAGGCTACCCGCTGCCCAGGAACATCCTGGGATGGAGCTTAGGGGAATCCCAAGAGGCGATAGGTCTCGGGATGGACTTGGGAGGCACAGGCACGTCCTTGTCAGAGGTGCCTCAAACCATAAAGAGTCGACTTCCTTTCTTCCTGCTAAGAGAGGCATTCATTAAATGCATCCCCATCCTTTCAAACCATGTAAACCCACACACATGTGGGCCTTTCCAGGTTTCCCAGTCAGCATTTTATCCAGATAGTTATTGAATTTGTGGATATTGAGAAATAAGTAACTCACCTGCTTTGCAGGATTAGGTAATTAAAAAGCATGAAGTTTTAACATATTACCACAGTATGCTTCTAAAATAATCTTGTTACAGTCAATCAGTGGCAAATTTTTTTCATACACTAGCTACAAATGGTGTTTACTTACAAATATTTTTTCTCTTTTTTACAAATGAAGCTGCATGATGATGAGGTTTAGATTCAGGTATCATCATTCTGAGCTGCTTAAAAAGCAAGCTGAAGTAAGAGAATAGAAGAAAACTTTGGATGATAACAAAGCAAATAAAATTAAATTCTTTGATTGCCACTGTAGCAAACACGTGCAAAAAGTACTCATTTTCAAGAAAGGAAAAAAAAGCAAAACCTAAAACCAAAACAACCAAAATTTAAATACCACTTTTGCCACGTGAAATTGTCTAATCAGCCTCATTTTCTTCTATTGACATCATCAGCTTCTGTTTGTTCTGATGCTTCATTTTTAGTATCTTTATGGGCTTATGAAAGCAGAAAGATTCCCTGCGTTGGAACAAGCTTCTCTACCATTTCCTGTGGGTCCATTCTCAACCAAAATAAATCAACACAAATGCCAGTGTCTGCTCCCTTGCCAGGCTTCTGAGACCTACTTGGAAGAAAAAGGGTATATCTTATCAAGCTAGGTGAAATCAACAAAAAGATTTAACCCAGAACACCCTCCTGCAGCAGCTCCGTTGCCCTTTGGAGACCGCAGGGCATCCGACCGTCGTCACAGATCTCTGATCAGCCTGCACGTTCTCAGCACGTAACCTGTGAGTTGCAGGGATCTGATCCTATGAGCGTAGTAAGATCATTTTACATAACTTTTAGAAATTAAGAGAGTATAAAAGTAGGATTAACTACATTGGTGTGCATAATTTATGCCTTTGCTCATTGTTACTAAAAAGAAAAACTAATTCCAGAGAATTCTAATGGAAAGCTGAAGTACTTTCTACATAAAGGAGTACGATAGATTCTCTCACTACTTGGAATTCCTGTGTGGGAAGGGAGATGCGGAAAGGGAATGAATATAGTCAAATAAATTAAGCCTCAAAACCCAAATAGTGCTGTGTAAGCAAGCTGACTACAAATCAAACAGAGAAGTGTTTGCTAAAGAATATGTGATCTCAGTTGAGGCTGAACAAAACCAGCCTCTTTGTACATATGTGTATATTTCTCTTGACATGTGCAGAGAGTTGTTGCATTTCTACTCTTGCGGTTCCAGATCTCTTTGGCAAAAAGTATCCTCCATCCATGAAGAAGAAAACTGCAGAGCAGATTTCTCCAAATGGCAAAGAGTAATCTTTATCAAATGTAGACGAGCCCATTGGCAAAGAGTAAATGGGCCTTGTGTGGTTTTTCTGGCTTTAAAGATCCCCAGATTTCCTCTGTTTGTCAATTGTTTTTAATATGTGAGTTTTATTTCTTAACATTGTTCTGGCTAGCGGATGTCAACCCTGGAACGTCAGGTCCTGGTGTGGGGGCACAGTGGTCAAGCCCAGTGTGTTCATCAGGCCCATCCTGCAGGCAGCTTCTGGCAGCCTTTCTGGAGCACGTACTGAAAACTGTCCAGCTTCTCATTTTACAGAGGAAGAAACAGAGGCACAAAGAACAGAATGGCATTGTCATAGTCACAAACATGTATTTGTAATAAAGCATGGGTTTCACCCGTGAACTCGAGCTCTGCAGCTTGCGCTCTGGCATAACACATTTCTTAACTCACCTTTTTTGAATAGATTGCTCTCAACTCAGAGCCAGAGCTACTTTAAGCATCAGTTCAGATGACACTGTGATCTCTTGGAGTCTATAGAAAACTTTGGAGTAGAGCATATTTTCCTTCTTAGAACCTCAAGTCAAATCAACAATTACTTAATAGCTTATTCTGATGATTGCGTTCTATTTGATCTATTTTTCTCTAAGTTGTTCAACAGCCTTAGGCCAAAATCATTATGTTCTGACCTGAACAAGGAGATTGGGGCAGCTGGGTTTGAAACTGAAATCCAAAGCGTGAATAGGGTGCAGCAAGTCGTCGTCTTGGAAGGAGTGTCGACGGCAAGTGAGAGGAAGTACTGGGTAGGAAGACTGGAATTGCATATTTCTCATCAGGGGGCCATAGTGGCATCTTGGGTGAAATATTTCCTCCTTGTCTGGGCTTCCCATGAATCACAGAGTGTTTAGCATCTCAGCTTCCCCTCAGAAACACCATAGCACCCTCTGCCATCGGGAACACTGGGCACATGAGTAGACCACTCCCACCGTTTTCCGAGGGCTCCCAGAGGATGTTGCGCAGAGATACCTGTTGTTTGGTACCGGTGATGGAGAAGGTGAAAGGTAGAAACTGAGGGAGCACTGAAAACTCCTCCTCCTGGTTCAGGAGCCGGCAGTACCCTTTTCAGTTGGACCAGTGTTTACTGACAGTGGCATCCAGAGAGCTCACTTCATGCTGCCCTGATGCATCATGCACAATAGAGTGGCAGGCACGGGAGTGATGAAAAAAATTTTGCTGAAATCACAATGGAAAAAAATCAGTAAAGAATGTAATTTCTGTTTTCATGTAACTATCACTTGTTGCTATCTGTGCTGTAGCTTTCTGGGAGCATGAATAACAGCAGCTTGATTTACTCTCTTCCTGAATTCCCAGCTGTTGTCTGTTCTTCATGCTTCACAAACCTCAGTCAGAAACAAGTCCTGGCATCTAGGAGATGCAGGCCCTTTCTTCACGTGCAGCACCCTACCCCCTCCTCGCTGATCTTAACTCCTGCCATGCTCATTAGAATCGCAAGTATTCTCAAATTATGTTTATCTAAACTAAATTTTTCTTGTGGTATCCTTTTATATTAGGTATGGTTATCTAAATGTGAATTAGGTATGCATTAACTAAATTTCCTAAAAATATTTCCAAGAAGGCCAACAGGTATCTTCGGGGCTATTTGATCTCTAATCAGCACTGTGGCTATTTTTAAGCAGTGGTTCAGGCCATGGTTAAATACGCTAAAATTTATCAAGACAGTTATCCTCTAGAAGTATCAGTTTGTGTAATAATACATACCTTCTAGAGTATTTCCACTTTCTTTTTCTTTATTACAATGCTATGAGGTTGGGAGGGCGGTTGTCGCCATGTAACAAGTGAAAACATGGAGACTCAGAACTAAGTTGTTTCTTGGCCAAGGTCACACAGCTTAATTAAGGATGGAACTGGCACTTACTCCTCCACCATTTCCTCCCTCTCCTTTTCAGAGACTGAGGGAGGAGACCAATTTGATTTGTCCTCTTTGGATGTCGGAACAATGTTTCTTTTTTTAAAAGAATATTTTAAGCTTTTCAATTCCGATCTTCCATTGAGACAAGTTCTTTATTCTTCTGCCAATGAATTGTGACCTCCTGTCAATCAAGTATCTCTGTCCCCCTTTAACCCACTCTACTCTTGGTTTGGAAAGTTGTCTCAGTAACAGAGACCTGCAGTCCCTGTTGCCTGATATATGTATGTAATGTTGGAAAAAGCCATCTCCATAGGGCTAGGATGCTGACGAATTTTGGAAGCTGCAGATGAATCCTTAAAAAGGCCCCTTTTTACTCTTTCAGTCTCGTTTGAGTTTCTCTGCAGAGGTTGGATGATTAGACATTGACAGAGGGGAGAAAAAAGCTATGATAATGGTCCTCAAATAGTTCATAATTTTAATTAAAAAGGAATCCGATAACATGAAAAGCTGTGTTTACACCGTAGTTGTACATACAGAGTGTTTGAATAGTTATTATCTGTTTTGATTTTATGAAATTACAACAAAATTTGTTGGGACAAGGAATGCATAGGAAGCAGTGGGTTGTGTTTCACACAGCCAGTTCCTTTTCTGACATAGAAGTGAATTGCGGCAGGAAGATTGTATATTGTGCTTTCCCAGCGATCTGCTCTCATAGATCCTGACCTGGGCCGTGGCTCTCAGAAGGAGCTTGAGTGACCTGCCAGGGCACGGCTGTAGACTTTGCTCTTGCTCTTCCTCCAAGTGCCACAGCACCCTTCTGCCCCTTCAAACACTGAGAGTATCCGTAAACCACCCCCACAGTTGTCCCTGATGCATGTTCCCCTGGCCAATTACTGTTCATTCTTTAAGGATAAGAGTGCCAAAGTTGATCCCTCTACAAGTCCGCCCCTACCCCCTGTTCCCGCGGCGTCCTCTGCTGCCTCTGCCGTCGTGTGACCCTTGTAACTGCATTGTCATTGCATTGCCTGGCGGCTGTTGCTTCGTCTGGAGTTTTGATATGTGGGACCTCATAGGGACCCAGTATGTTGGTGATCTGTTGGTCAGCCTACCCAACCACTGTGTCCGAAGGAAAAACGCCATTGTGGAGTATCACATCTCTTTAGTCCGTCACTGTGAGCTCCTTCAGTCAGGGAGAGAGGGTGACCTGAGCTTGTTCTTGCTCTTCTACCACACAAGCAGAGCCTGCAAACTCACGAGGAAGGTGGTGTATAGGAAATGATTGAAGAGGACGCTCAGCGTCTGATCCTGGCTCCACTCCCTCATGTATAAAATCAGAGTGGGGGACAAAGATAATCTCAAGGGTCCTCACGTACCTCCAGCTTCAGGAATTCTGTGATAGATCCCTCTTTGAGGAAGACACTTAAGTGGGTCTGAAGACACAGAAATAGGTCCAAATTCTGGATCTTTCCTTTATAAACCCCATGGCCGAGGACAAGCCTATCTTCGCCTTAGTTAATCTGTAAATGAATTTATTGTCTGATGTCTGACACAACAGAAGTTAACACTCAAATTATTATAGTAGCTACCGTTGCTCTACTAATTTCTTTGTGATCAGCCTATATTCTCTTGACATAGATCAGAAAACTATATGTAAGCCTAGCTACTTACTACCAAGTATTTCCTAAAAAGTTTTTTAAAAGCCCAGTATAGCCTATCAGATTATGCACTCAGGAGAGACCTCTAAACCCAGAATTCCATAGGCTAACCCGGGGCACTGGGCAGTCTAAGTGAGGTGAAGTGCGTTCAACCTGAACCAATAGGATACGGTGGAAGAATAGCTGCCTATCAAAAGATGTGGCTTATAATCTGTACCTTATAACCAGGTTGGCCTGTGACCTTATATAGATCATTTAACTTCTGATTTCCTGTTCCCTTGTCTGTAAAAATACAGAGTTGGGGCTCAACCATTTGTAGGTTCTTTCCAGCTATAAAATGTTGTGATTCTGTGAATGCTTAAGTGATCTATGCAGGTGTTTTTGCCATCATTTGCTTTCCTTTTAGGCTGGAAACCCAGGAAAGCTAGGCAATGTGAGTTTCTCTCCCAAGTTTGCGTGTGTGTTCTCGGTCCTTTATCCATGAGCTTGTATTAAACCATGTCACCCACCCCACCCCCATCTTCTGTGGAGCACTGGGTCTTAACCCTTTTCGGTATTAGGTTTTATTGTTGACCCCAGATTCTTGCCTATTTGAATCTTTTTGTGTTTGTTTTCTTATCTGATCTATATTAAGTAAGCAGATCTTCAGTATCTTCACCTCATTTGTGAGTAAATATCCTGACTAGGCCCCAGTGTCCACTATCATCCCTTGATCATTTTCACAGGACCACGGGGGCAGTGAATTCACGTGCTCACATTCGTTCATTCCTTCAACAGTCTTCACTGAGCTTTCGCCCAGCCCCAAGCCACCCTTTGCCAGGCAGATTATTTTGCTAGAATTCAGCCTGAGTTGTTTAGATGTCACCTTACCCTAGAGCTCAGTTTTCTTGCTATTTGGGGTGGTCCTCGACCTTTTTATGCATCTCAGAAAACTAGAGGCCTTCTCTCTAGAAAATGCCACAGACGTGAGGAGAGGAAAAAAGGGTGTGGCCAGCTAAGGAAAGAGAAGGCCTTGAAAAAGCATTGCTATTCAAAAGGGGAAATAGGCTAATGTGGCTGTCTTGTCAGCTCAGAGAGGAACAGTGATTAAAGGCCAGTTTGGAAAGTCAGATACCCCGGTCTTTGAAGGGCCCTATGTCTGCCAGGTTGCTTAAATTGTACTGCAGAGTTAAGTTGTTGACAACTTTGAGTCACCGCCGATCTTAGCGAATATGAATCTGAGGAAGCCTGTCGGTCTTCTCTTCAGAAAATACACGTACATGCAGATTTCATACAGTTTCATTAGATTCACGAACACTAGCCTCTCCCCCAAGCCCATCCTTGACCACCCCCACCCCCAGGATAGGAACTCCTAAGGTAAGATCTAGGAAGCAATAAATGGTGAGTAATGCATTGTCATTTTTAAAAATTTTAGGTATGACTATTACATAGTAAAGTACACCCATCTTAAGTATACAGCTTCATTAATTTTTATGTGTATAAAAACATGCATATAACCCAAAGTCATGTAGCCGCCACCTACGTCAGAATATAGACTATTTCTGGCACCCCAGCATGCTCTCTCAGGGCCGTTCTCTCCAAGATAACTAGTATTCTGGCTTTTTTCTCCATAGATTAGTTTTACCTGTTTTGGACTTCATACCCGAAATCCTAATCTTTGTGTACCCTGTGGACTGTGAGGTCCGTCTTATTGTTAAATGTAGCATCTTTCCTTTCTCACTGCAGTACGTACTTGGAAGCAGTCAGTTTTACCACAGTGTGAAGACTTCGACTGGGGAGGACCCAAACTCAAGTCAGGAAGTGTGGCTAGGAGGTGATTGCCTTTGACCTCTCAAGAGAGAGGGGAGCCCGAACGAGGCTGCAGGGTGGGAGTGAAGAGGAAAGAACAGATCCAAGAACTGTCTAGGAAGGTTCTAATCTATAGAATTTTGTTGAGTACTTGATAATAGAGAATGGGGAAGAAAGCGGACGGTTTTCTAGCTTATAAATAATGGAATATTTGCAGGTGACCTTCATTCTGATACTTCGAATGTTGCAGATCCCAATGAATTCAGTAGGAAGGTGAGAATTAGAGATTAAGACTTTAAGAGTCACCAACTAATGGTGGAATTTTGAAGCACAGGGAGTGAATTTAATTGCCTTGGAGTTGGGCTTAGAGTAGGAAGCAGCTGAGAACAGAGCATTGTGAAGCTGCAAGGCTTAAGGAAGGGTCAACAGAAGAGGGTCTGACAGCAGAGGCTTGGAGAAGTGGGGGAAGCACCAGGAGAAAGGCTTAACAAAGAAGCGAAGCCAAGGGCCAGGTCCACGTCCGAGTCCGAGTCCTTAGATTTGGGAAGAGAGGAGGCTTTGAAGGTACCTAAGGTCAAGGGTTGGGTAGCACCTCTCTTCCTGCTCCTCCTGTAGCTTCGGGTCACATCTGTATCGGTGCCTGTCATCTGCACTGAACTGTGTGCATTCTTAAAGGAGAGGAGCCATGTTCTTCCCATTCCTCATTACTGTCCAAAATCTACCAGAGTCAACCTTTTACATAGTACGTGGTCACTAAATGTCCAGGTTGCACTTGTCTCTGAGACAGCTCTGAATTGGATGACCTTCCCAGATCTAACCGCCTACATCTCCTTGGGGGCTCTCTTGCTCAGGGAGCTCGGACACGGCAGCCAGGCTGAGCTGTGTGCCTGCCTTTTGGCTGGGGACTGAGAGATGGGTTGAAAGCCCAGCTCTGCAGAGCCTCCGGGGCAGTGAGCAGTACCGCTGTCTGGGAACGCCCTCCTCTTCCAGCAAGCTACGTGGCTCTCTTGGTTACATAAGATGTGTGTGTTCTGGCAGGGAAGAGCTGCCTGGGTGAGTGTTTAGCAGAAATGATTTGTGTGGAGTTATTTTGAGACCCCAGGGGAGGGAATGGCAGCCAAACCCTGCAGTATTTTAAACCGCATCACTCATCTACAGAGATTAATACATTACAGAGTCTCGGCCAGAACTCCGGTAAGAGAGAAGTAGGAATGCTAAGACCCTCTCCAATTTTAAGTGCCGGCTTTCTCAGTGTACACAAGGTGACTTGAGGGGTTTGGACCCAACCTGGTGCCTCGGGGTTCTCCCATACTCCTTTGGCCCTATTCTCCCTGAAGGCAGGAATTGGGCGTGCAGCCCTCTTTCTGTGGGGTCGGCCTCAGCTCACTTTGGAGCTGCAGTCTGATTGTGCTCTCCTTCACTGTATAGGGAACAAGTTGGTTTTCTAATAGAGAGGTGAGTCCACTTTTTGTGGCAGCCCAAAAGATGACATCATTTAGGTGATGGAGCTTCTCGTGGTTCCAGGCTGGCTAGGAGAAATCCCTTCTTCCCCTTCCAAAAGCATTCACCTTTTTCTCCTGACTCGGGCATGAACAGCTGTCTGCCAAGGGTGGGTAAATTACAGAATGTAGGATTTTCCAGCTTAGTGACATTAGGGGAAACAGCCTCCATATGAAACACTTCTCTGTTTTTGTTTTTCTCTTGCCTGTTATGCTGTGAAATTTGCCTCCCCACTCCCCACCCTTTTGCTGACAACTGTCCTCTTTGCCATTCAGGAGCTGGTGTCTCCTCCCTGGGATGGCTGTGTGAGATGGAAAGAGCCTTCTTCCTTCCCCCCTGCATCCACAGTTGTAGAGCCAAAGAGCTCCTTGTGCCGGGAAATCTAATTGCCTTCTGACCCCGAGGGATCCTTTTGGGCCAGAGGACATCCAGGCACTTGCTAGACTTTGGAGGGAGGCTCCAGAAAGAAAGAACCCATCCATAACTGTCCATTTTGCTTTATATTTTTAGAAGACCTACAGTTACTTTAATGACAAAAACTATGGAAACAAAAATATACAGTTATATAAAACAGGCAACCACAAAGTATACAGTTTCCCAGAGTCCACAAAATTCCCTACAGATAATGTGCACCCTGACGTATTTCTTTCAATTTAGGTGCCTCATCACAAGCCTCATATACCCCAGCACTGGGCACAGTAGGAAGATGTGAGAGGGGCCAAGCACTGCTGGTGGGGATGTGTGCGGGTGGAGGGAGGGAGAGATTTTCCACCACCTGCCCCCCCCCAGGAGCCAATAACCTAGTCTAAAAGACTTTGTGAAGCTGATGGCGTCTCCTTCCGCTTGTGACACTGGGCAATTCTGGCTTGATGGGGAATGGGGCCGGGGTGTGGTGGGGAAGAGCAGGGAACACAAGTAAGCAAGAAGGCACAAACAAGCCAGCATCTCTGAAGCTTTCAGGTTGGTAAAAGGAACTGGCAGACAGCCTAGCACTTTGGACAAGATGTGAAGGGCATGAGACAGAAGGGGTGGCTCCTCTCTCCTTGTCCCTTGGAATGAAACTATATTCTCACGTATGCAATGCTGGGGACTCCACCCATTGCTGTCTCTGGTCTCTGCCACATCAGACCTCCCACAGAGTGTATGTATGCCCGTTGGTAGGTAGGTACAGCCCCAGTGTCCTTCTCCCTACAAATACAGTTTCTGATCTGGGCCCCCTTACGACAGATGCTGTCACCTGCCTTAGGCTCGGACATGTGAGCTGAGCCCTCACAGAGGGCCACTGTGGTTTCTCCGGTGCTGCCTCCCCACCCCACCCCCACACCCTCTTTCCTTGAGTGAGTAAGCACACGCAAGTGGGCACACACTAGACAGGCACACATGTGCCCTTGGTTGTGATGCGCACCAGGAGTCGTCGTCGGGCAGCTTACCTGCCTGTGAGCTGTGTTTGGGAAGTTTAGCACCCACTCCCTCCCTAAACACTCCACCGCCACTTCCTCACCTGTCTTGCCCTTCTTAACAATCATGATTTTTGGCAAGCTTCTCGTCCAGGGACTTGGGCTGTCCTTCAGTTGTGCAATGAGCAGCACACCAGAGCAGCTTTCTTCTTCCTTGAAGACAGGCACAGCCTGATGAGACCAGTTAATATCTCTCATTCGGCTGCAAAAAATCAGGAAGCTTGTCTGTCAGTACCTGGTTTTCTCTCTCGCTGTCCTCCCTTATCTCCCGCTTTTCAACTGAAGCTTTGTATCCCGCATCACAGTTCAAATCCTGGTGCTTTGGTGCCCTGTTGCCACACTGTGACAGGAGCTAAAAAGCCTCAATTAAGTGCAAGCCGTGCTTTCACTGTCCCACTGGCCGCAGTGATGACTGAAATAGTTGTTTCTGCAACGTTGCATCAGTGGAAAGTAAAGGATGCAGAAATCCTGTTCCTTCCCTTGGGTCTCCCAAACAGGGAAAATAATCACTTCAGGAGAACAGTCTTTCCCTAAATTCTGCAAAGTGGATTCTAGGCAGTGGTTTGGATCTGCTGTTCCTTTTTATCCCCGAGAGCCCAGTGAATGAGAGAAGGAAATGAATAGACTGCTTGTCACAACACCACCAGGGTCTCCACAGTGCCTGGGGCTGCTGCTGAGAGACAGAGAATGGAAGTGGGCTGGAGTGGAGGCCATGGCAGCAGGCAGTCTTCCACAGGACGGGCTCCGCCTCTCCCACATAGTCCCTTGAGGGCTTCCCTTCTCCCTCAGCCCAGGGATTCCTCCTGCACTAATGGAGCTGTCTGTAGTGTTGCAGCGCCCTGTCTGGAGTAAAAGTCCAAGTCTGCCCAGTCACAGGGAGGGAGGACTGGTATGCAGGCTCTCCACACCCCTCCCTAGGCAGTCCCACAAAGGCAGCAGGTTTCACCTCCGAAGATGGCTCTCAACAACAGCACGTGGGAAGGGACATCCCCATTGCACGTGCCCTAGCTTCCCGTCAGAATTTTAATTAAATCAACTTGAAAAATATTTCCTGTTGACGATACCCTTCGTATTACCTGGGCAGAAAGAGGAAAATGAGTAGAAGGCTAAGAAATCAAAACCCGTGTCTTGTGAGGACCCGGCAATGTTTAGCCTGGAGAAACTAAGACATGAGGACAAGAGGAACTAGAAGTACTGTCTTCACATATTTGAGGGGCTGTCACATGGGTAATGGTTGTTTTATATGGTCCCAAGGAAGTGAGCCAGATTTTAGAAGGCCTAGAATGTCAAGATTGTGGAGTTCTGACTTTATAATAGGTGAACTATAGGTGGCCACGGACAGTTTTGAGCAGCATATTATGCTTTAGGAAAATTGACCAGGTAGCTCTGTGTAGGAAGAATCCATATAGGGCAAAATGGAAGGCAGGCAGATAGAAGATTCTTGCCTAACAGAGACAGGAGCCTCAACAAGTAGGGTTATGTTGAGGGTTGAGAGGATTCAGTGGACTGTACAACAGCTGTGGAGTTGAAATCCCTGGAATTGATAAGCAGTAGAAGTCACTGAGTCATGTGAATAAAGCAGAGACAAATCAGAGGTGAGGTTTTCAGACTGGATGGTGGTACCGAAACCGAAAGAGGGGACAAGGGAAGAGGAAGAGGAGTTTGGTTTTAGACATCCTGAGTTTGAGGTATTGGCAGGACCTCCCAGAGGACATGTCTTTGAGCTATTTGGGATTGGGTCTGTGGCTTAGAGGATAGTCTGTGGGTTCTGCAGGATCACAGGGATGGAGAACATGAATAAAGGGTGAGCCTTCTAAGAGATAGTGCAGAGCATAAAAAGAAAGGGGTCCAGGACATAAGGGAGGGCAACAGCAGGAGATGAGACAAGCTGTCCAGAGAGCTAGGACACCAGTCAAGAGAAGCAAAGGGAGGAAAGAGTTATACAGCAGGACCAATGCACCACCAGTGTTGAATACCATGGAAAGATCTAGTAGGGCTCCTACTGAGAAGAGATTATTAGATTTGTGAGTGAGGAGGTTACTTTTCCAAGTAGTTTTAGTAGAAAGATAAAGTCTGAGTACAAAATCATAGGAGCGAAGGCTTTCTGTACAAGGGTATGTTAGTGCAAGTATATTGTCAGGGAGTGGAGAGAAGCCATTGTGGCAAGGAATAAAGAATGGCAACTCTGGAAACTTAAAGTTTAGAGCTTATGGGGTGTAAGTTTTGAGTGGGGAAATCGGAGTCTGGTGGAGGAAAGCGGGAATAAAGGGGAAAGATCACACATATAGAAGAGGAACATTCCTAAGATGAGGTGGAGGAGAGGAAGATCGAGGACATACGCCTGTCATTCATGTCAGCTGCCTCAACCACTCTCCTTTGAGCCATGTTTCCTTTCCTCTTACCTTCTCTGTTACAGGACTTTAGGCTTTTTTTTAGTATTGTTTTTATTATTTAGGATTTTCTTATGCTGTCACCTATTCTGATGTTCTAGTCTAGGATGCCACAGGGAGGGAACGGTCTTGTTAATCAGTGAGAGTTTTTCCTCCCTTTAAGTTGAACTCTGCCTTGGGTAGGTTTTCTTTTAACCAGCATACAGCTTTCCTTAGAACAGGAGTTGGCAGACTTTTTCCATAAAGGGCCACATAGTAAATGTTTTAGGCTTTCTGGGCCAGATAGTCTCTGTCACAAATATTCAACTCTTCTGTTGTACCATGAAGGAAGCCATAGACAACAAATGAGCGTGGCTATGTTCCAGCAAAATTTCATTTATGGAGACTGAAATTTGAATTTCATGTAATTTTCACATGTCACAAATTTTTTTTTAACCATTCAAAAATGTAAAACTCATTCTTACTTAGCTCATGAGTTGTACAAAAGTAGGCAGCAGGCTGGATTTAGTCTACAGGAAGTTGTCTGCTGACCCCTTTACATTATGCTAACCAAAAAATAAAAATAAAAAATAAAGCCATTCTTCGCCCACAGCCTGGAATTCAAGCTACTTTTCAAGGATAGAATGTATTTATGTGTCAAGATCAGCCTGTGTTCTTGAAGAACCTTAACCTTGCCCTTTCAGAATGGCTTTCTTTTTGCTTTTTTTTATTCAATTTTTGCGTTAGGTTAGTAAGGTAAAGGGCTCTTAGTGAGTGATTCTCTGCTGTCAGAGTTTTATTCATTCCCATTGGTTTGGGGGTCTTAGTATTCCTGACACCAACTGGTTTCTTTTGCTCCAGTTCTGCTAGCCAAGTATACTGATCGCTAGACATTTGGATTTCACTTGCCTGAGGAGAAGCTCAGAACAATTTTCTATGAGTGAAGGCTCAAGAAGGGCAATAGATTGGAAGTATGCTCCACACATCTCAGAAGCATTTTGTTCAAATTACACAACACAGCTTGGTTTAGAAAGTCACTCTAAATTTATTCAAGTAAGTAGCTTTTACATTTGGCTGCCAGGTGTGTGTCAGAATACCTTCTGGAAGCTTGTACTTGCAAGATCCATGTGGGTATTTCCTATGGCGGCTTTCTCCCGACCCAGTGGCTATTCTCTGTCAGCCTGGACAGTATATTCATATTCTCATCTTTCTCTATTAACATGGAATTTAAAAGACCAAGATTAGAATTCTTCAGTGCCAAAAATGAAAGGGAAAAAAAATACATCTAAGTTTTATTTGATTCAAAGATAAAGTTACATGTTTAAAATAAGTCAGAAAAAGCGAAAGTTGAGGTTCTCATAGAAACCAACTCCTCCTCGTTGCTCAGACATGGGGTTTGTGCTTGTTGGGTGCTGTCTCCATGGTGCCACGGTGTTACGTAAAAGCTTGAGCCCTGTTGATTTCTCGTCATTGGAAAGACCATCATGACCCTTGCTCGTGACCTCCAGTGCTTTGTTTTCTATGTAACGTCCATATGAGGTTGTTTTGATCTGGGCACTGAAAAGAAACTCAAGGGGACAATTGGGGGTCGGCACAGTTCTTTCCGACACCCGCTCGTTTCATTCTTCTCCTGGCTGGTGGCGGTACTGCAGCTGCTGCTTATAGCAAACCCAAAACAAATATGTGTATTGGGACGCAGACAGCCTGCCATCTCCAACACAGCCCCCTTCCCAAACAGCCCCAGAGACAGCCTGGCCGGATTGTGCATGGCCACGCTCTTAGGATGCCACAGGGAGGGAACTGTCTTGTTAATCAGTGAGAGTTTTTCCTCTCTTTAAAAATCATTGTTTTCAGATGCTGCTCTGCAATGGGGAGAATTACAAAAGGTTATTCTGATGCTGGCCCAGTTGTTATCTGCTGCACCAGCTCCATCTGAAATTCTTTTTTCCTTTTGGGAATGATTCTTTGATGTCTAAAGCCAATGATAAATCAAGTTTGGTGAAGCCAGTTCTGCACACTGCCTGGCTGGCCTGAGAGGCAGAAACCTAGCAGAAGGCCTCGAAGCCATCCCGTCTTCCTCTCCTCCTTAGAAGTGGGCAGTGGTTTAGCATTTAACACCCACTCGCCTTAGAGTCCTAGAAATGAGTTACTAGATTTCCTTATGAACTCAACAAGTGTTCTGAATAGGACGTTGTTATAACAGGTTTGTTGCATCTATTTCTGCTAGGTTTGACATCTCTGGCCTTCATTTAGCAAAAACAGTTGTTGAGTATCAGCTGTGTTCCAAATACTGGGGATACACAGAGAACTGGCATTTACTTTACCACAAATAATCGCAGAGTGGGATCCACCATTAACAGGCTAACAGCAGCTAGAGATTCGACGTGAAAAGGCAGCACTGTCCTAGTGGTATAGCGCCCATGACTTATATCATAGAAACTGAAGACTTGTTTAAAGCCAAGCACTGTAGAGCAGTCCCTCCTTATCCACGGAGGAGTCGTTCCAAGACCCCCAGTGGATGCCTGAAAACCACAATAGAACCCAACCCTATATATACTGTGGTTTTTCCTATACATGTATACCTATGATAAAGTTTAGTTTGTAAATTAGGCACCATAGGAGATTTACAACAGTAATACAGTTGAACAATTACAACAAAATACTGTAATAAAAGTTATGTGAATATCTTATTGTACTGTACTCACGTTTCTTGTGATGATGTAAAATGGTAAAATGCCTGCATGATAAGATGAAGTGAAGTAGGGGGAATGACGCAGGCACTGTGATATTCAGGCTACAGTTGACCCTCTGACAGTACGTCCGAAATGGGATCATCTGCTGCTGGACTGCACTGGACCATGGGTAACTGAAACCGCATAGAGTGGAACCATGGATGGTGGGGGGATTACTGTACCTCCTTTCTGTAGATGCCTCCCCTTTACCCCCTTCCTGTCTTCAAAGGAAGCCGCAGTTCCCATCGCATGATGAACACTGGGTCATATTGCTTCTTCTCCCAATTAACTTCAGCTTCTGGTCTTTCAACAAATGCATCAGACATTACCAAATCAGAACAGCCCAATAAAAGTCAACCCTTAACCATTGGAATTATGAACTAAAAACCACTTCAGTCCCTGCTCTTACTCAGTTCTGATGCCCTGACTACAGTTACCTGAGGAGTTGGACCCCTTTAATTAGGATCCCTTCATTCTTCTTTTATCCCTTCATTCTGATCCCTGAAAGAGCTTTAGCAGTGACATGTTCCAAAATTGGCCCACAAGATGCTGCCTCCCCTGAGGTAACAACATAGCAGTTCAGAGAACAAGGGAGAAAAAAAAGAATTTGAGACCATGCAGAATCCTTGTTTCATTTCTGACCCTTTTAATACAAGTCGAGGCCTCATATCATGTAGAACTAACTCTTAGGAACCAACTGGTCCACCATTTGCCTTGCTCTTTGGGCCGTTTTAGAAAATGTAGGACCAGCTGGCCCTAATGCGATGGTTTGCCATTCTCAATTGTTAACAGATTCACTGACAGCATTTGCAATTTGAGGTCTCCAAATTAATTCTGATTTAAAGCTTATGAGAGAGAACTCAGAGCAAGCTTCTGATGCATGAGATAAGTTATGTTTCTGAGAACTAACAGTGTGGTTTGTTATTTTGGTTTTATGTGTATATTCAGGTGGTAACTACATTCCTTAAAATTAGGCAGATGGCCTGTCTGCCTCTGCATTTTGTGCCATTGGCTTAAGAGTTCTGGATTTTGTTCTTGATGCTTAGGGAAGAAATAGCTGTCTAAACATTGTTAACACCAAAGAATTTTTGAAATTGACTTGGACATAGTTCAGTGTTACTTCGCTTAGGCTGCATACAGAGTTTAAGTGTCTTATTCTCTATACATAGTGGAGTTTTAAAATTTGTGTTTTGTTTTTTGGTGGTGGGGGGGAGGATGGTAAGGGAAAGTATAGAAATGGAACTAATTGAATCTGGGGGTAAAAATCTCTGCTGAGAGTCTGTGAATTATAAATTGGCTAGCTGCAGCAGCAGGAACTCAGGCAAAGGTATTGGAGTGCAGTCAGTGTGACAGGAAGCTTATTTTGGTGTTCTTTCTGTGCCTTGCCTTGTCCTTGACGTTTACTCCAGGGGACTGTGTATTTAAAAAGAAAGGAGAGGTGCCTACGGTTTCCATCTGGGAAACTTTTACAGCGTTCTTACCTAGGGTCTTAAAGGCAAAGGACAAAGCTGTCCTGCTAGATGAGATGGTGTAGTCTCCCATCCCTTTCCCAGCTGTCTGTCACCCAGCTGTGTACCCAGCCCGACTTTAGCTGTCAGCCATGGGATGTGGCACATACTAGCAGATAAAGCTAGCATTTGTTCTGAAAGTCCCACCAGGACAGCCATTTTGTCTGGTTCGATCAACAAAAAAATGTGTTAAAATTTCAGAGAGTAGCGTTTAAAGCCGAGATATTTACATTTGAATATTATTCAAGAAATCTTTCCCAAAATGTAGAAGATAAAATAACAGCTCCCTGGTCTGGGCTGCTTTCTCCTAAGCAGAGGAATGGGCTCAGTGGCCACGTTTCAGTTTTAGGATTCAAAAACAGCATTTTCATTTTAATTGGGAACTTATTTATAACCCAGGAGTCATCCCCACACTTAGTTTTTCTGATATTTTGTCCAGATTTTTCTTTCCCCTAATAATTACACCCCCCGTTCTCCAGCTAAGCATTTTCCCTCCTTTCTCGTGTTTACACCTTTCAAATATTTGCAGATTGTTATCTTGTCACCCTCTTAGTCACCGCTTAGCCGAACTGTACAGATTTAGCACCTTTTATCTTTCTTTAAAGGCAGGCCTCCCCGCCCCTGAGTCATTTTCCACTGCTCCCTTGAAATGTGCTCCAGTTTTCTGCATTTCCATGTGGCCACACAGCTTCCTATAGCAGAACACAGGGTCCTAAGTGGGGATGGTTTCCCTCCTTCGTTGTATGGAAACTGAGCATCTCTGCCGTGCTCCATCCTCAGGCCTGGCCGGTACTGCTGGGCAGCGCTGACCTCTCCTTCTCTGTATGTCAGCTGCACTCCCAAGTGTGCTGAGCTGAAGACCAGTGGGGTAAATGGGTGTAGCTGTGCTTGCCGGTTTTTCCTCAAAGTGTTATGTAACCGTTGGAAAATGGATGTGCGGAGTCAGGGATTCTTTCAGCCCCTCTCCTGGTATTTGCATAACATCTGCATTAACCCTGACAGTTCATTAGCCATTTCCTTTTCTGGGTATGTACTTCTTTTCAGAAGTATTTTCACCAATACTCACTTACTCAGCATTATTTGAGGCTCTACAGTGCCACTGTGTGCTAGGCAGTGTATTGGATGTTAGAAAGAATAAAATCTCAATACCACAGGACCCAACCGAAGACCCAGTTTAGTTTTAGTTTTATTTGGGTTGCAAATACCAGGTTGTCATGTAGCTTTGCTCATGGCAGCAGTAAGGGGAGAGAGCAGATTTCTGGGAACATCCCTGAAAAATCTAACCAATCCGAGGTAAGGTCCAGTGTCTCAACTCTTGGCACCCGGAAGCTGACTAGCTCTGCGGTGGCCCTAGGCCCTCCACAGTAGGACTCCGGTGGCAGTGCTCCAGTGTGGACGCCAGTTGGTCCCCTCTGCTTACCGCCTCCTTCCTCAGGCTCCTGATGGGCTTATGTTTTGCACACTGCTGGGTTCAGATTCCAGAAAGAGAATCTTTTTGGCTCACCCGTTATCTCCCATTTCTCTTTGGACAGAGCTCTTTTCCCTCTGCCAGGCCGACTGTAGATTGGCTACCTCGAATCACGTGCAGCAGCAACTCTCCCTCTCTCCCCCAGCCCCCTGTCAGTCCCACCTTCAGCTTTGACCTCCATCTCCAATTTGTGGTGAGGAGAGGACAGAGGCCAGAGTCAAGGGCTAGAGGACATAGGCCTGATGCCTCAGCAGTGGACTTGGCATGGTGAGCCTCATGATTGACTTGTCCAGTACGTTCTACCAACAGTCTCCCAGACACACATGCATCTGTCTACCATAGTCCTAGTAGCACGTTATTTCTTAGCATTCTGCAACCTGTAGTTTTAATAGTAAATTCAATCACCAATCACAGGCCTTAGGCAATGGTAGAGGAATAGAATGTTTTTGTGCTGGTAATTAAGCTTTATTGGCTCAAAGTCCTCTTTTGCATCACTGAGTGCTCGCTCGGCTTCCAGCACAGTGCCTAACCCAGAGTAGGCACTGATGTGTGTGTGCGAGATGGAGGGAGGGAGAAGTCTACTGAGTGAACTCTGAGGCATTTTGATGTATCCTAAGTAGGCGGAAGGCAAAGATCGCGTCTGCGCACCTCCTGTGCCCTCGCCTCGCTCGCATCCGATGCGGTGGTGAGCACGCCGGACATGAAGTAAGCACCGTTGACTAATGCTTCCAGTTGGTTTTTGTTTCCACTAGAGTTTTGTTTCCTTTAGTTAATGCCTGGTCTCTTGTTTGCTGGACAAAGTGTCATTGGGAAGCTGTCACTTCTAGCCAAGGCAGACTTGCCACACTTCCCTTTAGCTCCCAATAAAGGAAAAAGCAAACACACTTTGAGTCCAGAGGCTTAATTATCATAAAACTCAACGTACAATGTAAAATATTCAGAGCGATACATGACTCTCACGTAGCCATCAGTAGAATCTCTTATGGCGCCACTATCGTATCATCAAGAAGTTGTACTTCTTGTTCCAAAGCTGACTGACCAAAGTGTTTGTGTTAATTGACCTAGTTAGTCAATGTCTCTGAGTGTATAATTTCTTTTTAATAGAATGCTTTATAGTCCAGCATTTTACATTTGAAAGGGGGCACCCTGAACTCCAGGAGTCAAGCCTTGGGTGAGAAATCTCAAAAGGGCATAACCGAAATTGTAGGATGTTATCACCAGGGGAGACTTCGGAGTTCCTTTATTTTATAGACAGAGGCCATGAGGCCCAGAAAGGTTTCATACTTCGTCGCTGGCAGAGCAGAAACCAGAACCATGATGTGCTAACAGCTAGTGATGCCCTTTCCTTCCTAAACCATATGAAGTCAGGCGCATCCTCTTTTTTATTTTAAGTCGTCTTGGGCAACCATCATATCCCAGAAAGCATAAAAAAGGTACGAAAAATAATGGGTTTTTAGCTCTAAGCAGATAGGTCTGTAGGGCTTTCAAGAGGTCAAGGAGCCGGATGGATTAGGAGGGAGGGTGTGCGTCTTATCTGCTCTTCATGGACCTCAGCTGAAAAGCCCCACAGGGTACAGCAGCTCTTCATCCTGGCACGCCCCATAGTGGGGAAGGAAAATGGTTAAGAATGTGTGGGATTTTTTATTGTAATTTTTTTTAAACAAAATGTTTTTGTTTTTTGAACGGCTTGTAAGTGTCAGGAGGAAGTTTGGCAGTTACCCTGACCCTGTGGCGTTCGAAGCACAGCAGAGTTTGTACGTCCTTGTCGGCAGACAGCGCTGCCCCCGTGCACTCTCAGAAAAGACAGCTATTAGTGGTAATTTGCACGATTCAGAATTACGGGCACTTTCTTACCTGGCTAGGGAGAGCTGCTGGAACTCCAGTGATCTCTCACTTCATATTTACAGTCTTGGGAGCTCCCCATTGCTGCATGCCAGCCTGCACTGAGCTGCGGCCTGGCATTTGCTTTCTGAGAGCCCAACTTTCTTCCCCTTGATCTGTTTTCTCTAATTTCCCTCTTTTTTCTTTTCTTTTTTCTTCTCTTCTCTCTCCTCTCTCCTCTCTTCTCTCTTCTCCGTATTGGTAGCAGAGCAGCACACCAGGGACACCAGCCCAGTAGTGCAGTCTTTGTTTGAATAGAGGTGCAGCGGGGACTGCGTTGACTTGCCGGCCGGGCTCTTGGGGACGGCAGGCCAAGCAGAGCACCTCCCGCTGACAGTGCGCGTCTTCCTTCACCTGCTCTTCAGCAGGAACAGCTGTCCTCCTGGCTTTAGTTGCTGACACTTGTTTGCTTTCCTCTCTTAGTGGGCAGCATATTTCTTGCCCTGTTTCCTAATCCCTTGGGACGCAAAAGCAAGTCCAGAAGCTGATAAAAAAGCACTCAGTGTAGCCTTTGAACTCTCTAAGACGGCCATCAGGGCCCTCCCAGGCTTCTGTCTTCACACGTTAAGTTAGTCTACACCAGTGTCAAGCTGAGGGCCTTGACCCACTGGAGTTTTAATTCAATGTCATAACCATTTTTTTTCTCTTTAATGAAATAGAGTGGAAGAGATACAGAGCATATCACATGTAGTCAAGATTAACCATTGTTTTGTGGAAACTTCGTTATATGTAAGTTACATACCCGTATGTAAATGTATATATGGATCATAATAAAATTAAAGGTTTGAAAACACTCAGCTACACAGTTCTTTCTCTGTAGAAGTACATTCTGCCTCTCCCTGCTCAGGCTCTGTTTTGGCATCCTTCCTAGTGCAGCATTGCCCCTCTTCCCCCGCCACCTAGCAGTTCCCTTGCTCCTGAGCATGGAAGGTGCTACCACGGCGGCCCCAGTGCCCCACCCTTCCACTGGACGTCCAAACACCCTGCTCACCTGCTCAACAAGAGATGGAGGACCCCAGGCCCCAGACTCCTACCTTGTCTCCATTATAGGTTATAACGCCCTCTAGTTGTTGAACTCCAAAACTGGACTTTTTCTCAGTGGCTTTAGCGATTGACAGTCTAGGGTTCTGATAGACCACTTAGTGGCTTTGTGATTTCGGACCTTATGTCTATTTATATAGAGACAGTACTCAATTTTACACCTCTTTTTTCCCCTTAGCACTCATACCCAGGTTCCTACTCCCATTGGATGTATTTTTAACATGCAACCTCTCCCTGTCTGTCCTGAGCTGAGATGTGACAGTTTTGGCTAAGATTTTTGAAAAACGGGCTCTCAAGCAACTTTTCTGTTCCCTCTCCTTTCTCGGAGTCTACACGGAGTGGTCGGTTTTTGGTCACCACAGGCCCAAAGGCCTCTCTCCTGAAAGACATTTTGAATCCATTTCAGCTTGATTTGTTTAACTCCCTGGGCTTCTTGAGCCATCTTGTTTTCTGGATTTAATCACTTTGTGGTCTCCCAGGATTCAGAGAGAGCTACTGGGACCTCAAGATTTCTTGAGATTTCTGGATACCAAGATCATGACAGCACAGTAGAGTGGATACGTCTGTTCAACCAGTGAAACTCAGAAATCTTCTGTGCCCTTTTTTATGAAAAGTCTTTTGCCCAATTCCTGCTGCCCAGTCAGTTGTCCCAGCTTCCTCCTGGTTCTAGTCCCCAGTTCATAACCACCCCACCAACAGCACCCAGCCCAGCCCAGCCCCACCCAGATAGCTGCTAAAGGTCAGACACAAACTGGAAACTTATTTTAGTGGTACTCTTATTTTGCAGCAATGCTTTATCTGTGGGTATGTGGCCAAAAAGTTCAATAATATTGTTTATTTTTTTCTCTCTGACTATTCTGTTCTTGCTTAGTTTGCAGATATGAAATGAAAAGTGTTTTTGGCTGTCAATGTTGTAGAAATCATAGGCTGTCTTTCATTCAGTTTTACTCTGGCCCCATCTCTCCCTTCAAGGTTAATCTCAGGCTCTTTGGCTCTGAGTTTATTGCTCTCTTTTACAAAAATCGGTTCCACTTCTCCCATGCAGCCTGGCATTGAAGTGCCCAGAATGAGGCAGCCCTGGTGATCTTCTTGCCCATGGGACACTTGGGCAGGGCCTTCTGCTGTCCCATGCGCGCATCAGTGGGAGAATGGCCCTGGTCACCAGCCCGAGCTGCCGGCCTGCTGCAGTTGCTGCCCTGCTGCTGCTCTCCCTCTCTGCTCTTTCGTTTGATGTGATATATTCCTTTTGTGAGGCCTTGAGGCTTGGAAAGAAGGCTCTGTTCTTGAGCTTCTGAAAACCCAAGGTATAAACTATTCCCTTTCCTCTGAGCTTCATGACCTTGAATCCGTGCTGTGGCCAGAAACATGAGCAGCCAGCTGGCTTCATCCAGAAGAGATGTATATTCTGTCCCAGCAGCGGTGGCCCCTCTTTGCCCAAAGGCTCCCTGGTAGGTGTTTGCTGTAGCCTCGACACCCTGTGCCAGATGTCTCATACCTGCACCTGAGGCTGTCTGTAAGTAAGACATAACACTTCCCGGTTCTGCCTTATGCTGCGGCAGGAGCGACCAGCAGTGCTCCAGAGACCTGGGCATTAAATGTATCCTCCCCCATACTTGGATCATTTCCTTTCGTTGTGTCTCTAGCCTAGTTCAGCTTTTTGCATTAAAATTACAGCTGCGGTATGAATTTTCTGGAAATATTTATAAGTGACTCGGATGTCAAAATGTGACATATTTCAAGGTCTGTCACCAGTGACCACTGTTAGTGATAAATACATTTGCAAAATGAATGCCTGAATCAGCGAGAGAAAGCAAATGCAGTCTGAGTTGGTTAGTGAGCACCTGTGTTGTACAAAAGACTGTCCTTGGATATAAAGAAGTGTGAAGAACGGGATCCTCGGGGATCTTACAGGCCAAGTAGGGAGTGAAAGATAACTGAGGTTGTGAGCATGGGTAATTACTATGAGCAATAATACTAATAATAATGGTAAAACAATAAGGGTTAAATTGTATTATACCTCTCCATATGCTAGGCATTATGCTACTGCGTATTTTATGTACCTAATCTCCCCCCAGGTCACACAGCAACCAAGTAAGGTAGATACATTATTCTACTGGTTTTACAAATAGGACAACTGAGGCTTTGAGTGGTTCCATAACTTGGCTAAGGTCACAAAGCAAATAAGTGGTAGAATTAGGATGTGAGTACAGGTCTGTCTGGTTCCAGACCCCTAATACTTCATCAGTATTCTGTTTTTTTTATTTCTCATTCTGAATGAAAAACTGTGGTACTATTATCCAGAATATAGCCAGAGGACAGTGGGATAAGCTTAGGAAGAGAAGAATGACACTGAGTTAACACTTGTGAATTTGACGTGAAAGTCAGACGGTAAAAAGAAAATGTCTAAGAGTCCACTGGAATGGCTCTCGGGAGGCAGAATGGCTGGGGAGAGCAGTGTAATTTAGATGAGAGAGGCATTTATATAAGATGGTTAAGACAGTGAGACGATCGGATTGTGAGGAGTGAGGAGCACAAGACGGGGGTGCATCCCACATCCGGGTGTGCCTGTGTTCCCTGCATGCCTTTATTTGGACCTCCCTGGGTCCTCTTGATGACTGCCAGGTGCTGTGACAGAGAGCCCCTCTCCGTTGTCGCGGCCCTGGCAGTGTTGGTTTTTCCCTCTGGGGCACCTTATCTCAGATGTGATGGCGTTCTGATCTAAGTCCTGCCCCGTCGGAAGGGTCAGGGGCACTAGGCCTACTGGGCCCCTTTTCATCACAAATTCTCCTTCTTTCCTGACACAGGCATCGAATGCCCCAGAGGAGCCCGAAACCTCCCAGGCTTGGTGCAGGAGGGAGAGCCTTTCAGTGAGGAAGCAACACTTTTCACCAAGGAGCTGGTGCTGCAGCGAGAGGTGGGACATCTTACGGTTGCTTCTTGTATGAAGAGGGGTGAGAAAATGGGGCTCCCTTGGTCTGATGTTTTTCTGCCACATCAGAGATCAGTCTGGCACTTTTTCCAGTGCTCAGCCTTCCACGTCCACCATCCATTGTGGGTCTGCCCACATCCTGCTTCCTTGAGCCCGGCATCATTGACCAGCCACCCCCAAATCGCCCCTCACCATTGGCGTCCTGGGATACGTGGCGAACGCCAAGCCCGCCTAGCCAGCATCCTAATGCAGAGGGCTTACAGCTTTGCAGTTCTCCTCCTTGGCGAATCAGCCCAAGCTGCCTGCCTCCAGCTGGATTTAGAAGCTTGACTAACCCTGTCAGGGGCCAATTTTCTTTGAACATTTATTTGTATCTTTGAGTAATTGCATTTTCTGTAGCGGGTTTTCTGACTTAATTTAATTGTATTTCTGTTTCTGCCTGTTGGGCTGGCTCTTGCAGGCAGGAGTTAGGCTTCTCAGCTGCCGTGGTGTCCATCTACCTGCTAATTTTTTATCAAGTCATAGTCAACTGATCCATCTTCTTTCCAGGAGTATTCCAGTCATTCATCCTGCTAGGTGGGCACAAGAAAGGAACAGTGGGGGAGTGTGCCAGGCTCGGGCTGAGGATTTTAGATCTGCCTTTGTCCTCGTTTCTTTTACAGTCAAAACCGTAGGGTCCCTTCAGCTTTCATACAATATCATAATACGCACAGACCTAAAAGATGATGGGGTCCAGGAGGTTAGCGCGCTCATGGGTCTTTGTAGATCCTTGAGATCAGATGTGTGGGCTTTGGGATGTCCGTAAGCTTCGGAATCTCTCATTTTGATCTGAATCACCAGTGAATATATTGGGTACTGGAGGCCCAAGAGAATAGGCTAGCCCAGGAGATAGCGTTGGACTGCCCAAGCCTGTGGAAAACCCCCTCTTTGACTTCTGGCTGAACAGTACTGTTTGCTTTGGTTGCCGCCTTGTTGGGATTTCTTTAGCACCTAGCCTCCCATTTTGTGAAAGAAAGTGGTGTGGCAAAAGAAATCCTGAATTCTTAGCTCAAGAGCTATGGGTTCCAGTTCCCAAAAACGAACTGCAGCTACCTGGGCACTGCACCAGCTCTGTTGGCCGTCTGCGCATTGGGGTGGGGATGCGAGTGCTTACCCCCTCCTTTTCTCTTCAGTCTGACGTCGACCCCCATTTTGGTTTTGGTAAGATGCATTCATGTTTGTGGAGAAGAAGTCCTCATACTGGCATGAAGAGTGCCTTCCCCCACCCCTCTATTTTGTAACTGCACAATGTAGCTTAAATTTTTATCAATTATAAAGATAGGCCTCTGCTAGAGAAAGTATTTTAGGAATCCAAACACTCCAGTTGTCTCTCAGTAACTGTTGGGATTTGGGGTGCAGTAATTAGGTAGAAGGGGCAGATATTTTAAAATTTCCTCTGTGTGGGCCTTTGGATAATGAACTACAGAGCGGTTGTGGGTTGGAAAAAGCAGGTGAGCCCACACAGGGTCTGTGACTTAAAGACATCACAGAGGTAGCAGCAACAGATGTTCGGTGCTTGTGCTTTGGACGGAGGGAGGAAAGGCCCTCCTTGGATTGCCTGAGACCTGCATTAGCAACATTCTCATCGCTTCCCTGCCACGCCCCACTTCTGTGTTGCCCTCCCATTTCTCACCGTCGTCTTCCAGTGGTGGTTCACATTTCCTGAAGTTTCTTTCCCTTTCTTTTTCAACTCTTGTTTTCCCAGCCACTATTCTACCTGATCATATTTCCGGCCTGCTGATGATATCCAAAAGCACAAGGGGGTTAGAGAGAATACTGACCTAAAAGGAGCGAGTGGCCCAAAGCTCTTTTACTCTCTTAGTTACTATGACCTTACCTTTGTCTGTATGTTTGCTGATATTGGATTGTGGAAAAAGATAAATTTTTCCCCATCTTCTTTGATGCCCCTGGCATGTGAGTGAGTTTGCAGATCTTAGTCTATTCCAGATTTGATATTTAGCTTTCTTGGTAGTAGTGCCCCAATCTTGCAGAGCCCTAAGTTGGGGTCTCTTGATAAAGAAACTTTCTGCATTTTCTTAGCTGCTTATATGATTACCTGGCCTGACTGTTTTGAAAGGTCTTTATCCAGAGGAAAGAGGAGTATGGCCTAAACTCAGGATAACTTGGAAGTTTTTACTAAAGGAGCTGATTCTAGCCTGTTCTCCTGGGCACTTCCCTTCATTATATGTATGAAAACTGTTTTCTGAAAGGTGTAGGAATGAAGAGCGGTTTTTGTTTTTGTTCTAGGTTTATTCACTTAACTTTTACCTGTATTTTTGTTCCATATATTGTCCTGGAGAAATTTCTCTTGGCTCTCTTCCTTCCACCCCACAAGGATCTAGAAAAGCCTGATGGATTGGCATTCCTGGATGCAGAGATCCCCCCACCCTTAGGAGGGAGTACTGTGTGATTGTCTGGATGCCTGAGTGTGGATTCACAGCCTCGCATCAGGTAGCTCTTACCTTCAGGGCAGCCATTGTGCCCCACTCCAGGTGCTCTTCTGGGGCGGAGGTGCTGCTGTGGTGGCCCCAGTTGAACAGGTTTTTTTGTACCTTGTGCCTATTCCCCCGACAATCAGCTTTAGCTCAGGTAATCAGGTATTATGATGATGTGATTGCCCTTGACTGCGTCCCATCCCTCCCCTTTAAATTTCTCTTTTTTAGTATCTTATTTTTGACCAAGATCTGTCTGTCCCCTACCTCCTTTTCCCAGTTACTCGAAACTTGCAGTATCGTATAGGAAAAGAGAAGCACACAGATGTCGTGATTCCACAGCATGTTCTGGCCACCTGTGTGATCCCACAGTGGTGCCTCCATCAAATTAGACTCACATGCATGAACCTGTAAACTGACGGCGAAAGGATGTGGCGTGGGGGAAAGCCTATAATAGACACTGCCCTTAGGGCAGCCCCCCTGCCAGGGAGCAGACACAGACCTAGGGCACAGGTGCCTGACTCCTTGTTGATGAAGTGCATTGTCTTGGCTTTGGGTAGCCAGAGCAGAAATTGCTGCCTGTTTCTTTCTCCGTTTTGGTGTAAAGAGAAAGTAGTAGTCTTTCCATCCCATAGCCTTGTGTGGAACCTGCCAGAGTCTCTCACAAGTCTCTTGTTTACATTTCAGATGGTCCCCATTATCTGGAGACTTGATAGCCCTGCTTCTGTTAAATGTGTTTTACAGTGACACTAGTTAGCACAGAACTACTGACATTCCTGGCCACCACTCAGCTTCATTTTCCTGTCTTTCCTGTACACCCTTCAATGTATTTCTTCCTTTTCTTCATTTTTCTATGTGGTCCTTCTCCTTAGCCATTAGTTCCCGTTGTCTTTCTTTTTTTTTTTTTAAGATTTTATTTATTTATTTGAGATAGAGCACGCACACAAGCAGGGGCCAGGGGGAGGGAGCAGAGGCAGAGGGAGAAGTAGGCTCCCCAGTGAGCAAGGAGCCAGATGCGGGGCTTCATCCCAGGACCCTGGGATCATGACCTGAGCCGAAGGCAGACACTTAACTGACTGAGCCACCCAGGCACCCCAGTTGTCTTTTGTTCCTTTCCCTGAGCTAGGAGTCTGAGAAGACTGTTCCAGGTCAGGTGTCTGGGTGTTCTGGCATTCCTGCTCCAGGGCAAGAAAAAGAGCAGTTTAGACACCAGCTTGTTACCTGAGTCTTTGTGGCCTTGAAGGCTGAAGCAGCCAAGGAACTCTGAAAAGACTTCATACTTACTTTTACTCAAAGGAAATCCAGTTAGCTCAACAGTTCTTCCCAGTCTGACTCAGTATGTAGCAGGGGTGGGCAAATCCGGCCCGCTGCCGGTGTTTGTGAATAAAGTTTTACTGAAACACAGCCATACTCATTGTTTCATGTATTACGGTCTATGGCTGCTTTCATACTCTTAACAGCGGAGTTGAATAGGTACGACAGAGGCCATAAGGCTTGCAAAACCTAAAATATTTACTTATCTGTCTTTTTATCACAAGTTTTCTGACCCTTGCTGTACGGTAAGTCTATGCTGAGTTGGTTGGTTTAAATCACTTGCAGCCCTGAAAATGACAGTTTGCTCTCTTGTCCCCTGCCTTTGAGGCTGGGCTCCTTCTGGGCCACGCAGAGTGAGATCATTGTGCCCGTTTCTGGAGCTGTGACTGTGAGCTATATGAGTGCTGTGTCCCACTGGATGGCATGAGCTTGTGTGCCCCCCCCCTTGTGAGCCCCCCTCCCACAATACAGCTGCTGCTTTCAGGCAGTTCTCTGCCGCACTGCCAAGGACAGGAAGATCTGGTGTAGCTTCCCAGATGGGGAACTGTGCCCATTGCTAGCATCTTCCCAGAAGTAGTGGTGAGCGTTAGCTGATGGGTAGATAACTGGCTTAAATGTGCAAACTCTCCGTATTCGAGCTCCAGTTATCATGTGGTTCTGGGTGATTCTTTCCTGCCTTGGTATTCCTGTCTAAAACATTGATCTGGCAATCCAAAGCCACCCACTTCCTTTTGAGGCCCTTCCTGTGAATAAAAACAGTCACGTGGGATCTGTTCACACCTTGCCAGAAGGCCAGCTAGCCAGCACTCACTCACTGACCAGCGGCTGCCTGCACAGCACTGCGGTCGCTGTCAGGAAAGCCTGCACTCTTAGAGAAGGGGCTCTACGGCGTTAGAAGAGATCAGTGCCACAGTTTAACCCTCTTCACAGTTCTAGGCTGTAAGAGGTACATTTCCCCCTGGCAGGAGGTGGGACGTTGGAGGTTTGGTGATCATTTCCAAGACCTTTCTCAGTGACTCCTTTGTCCTCTTAAGATCTCAAAAATTACCCTTTGCTGCTGCCTGGAAAATGTCCTCGTGCTGGACAGCCTGAGCGGAAAACTCCGGCTGCTGCCCTGACCTTGTTCCCTTTTTCCTGCTGGCATCGAAAGGGAGGATGCCCCCCTGGGGAGCTCCTGCTGCAGGTTGCTGTGGCCAGGGCATCATCCTGGATCCCCTCGCTTCCGCTACCCCCTGCTTTTTTAAAAACGAAGATGCACAAAAGATCACAAGCAACTGTTGCTGTCTACATAACATATATTTACGTTTCAGAGGAATATGGGCTCGGCAGTGGATACTGGTGTACATTTATGGAGAGATGTTTGGGAGAGAAACCTTAGAGTAAAAGAAAAATGGTCTCTTGGTTTTTGTTTTTACCACCAAGTGTGCTGCATCTTGTCTGAGAAAGATAATGAACGGTCTAAGCAGTTTACCATTGAAACTGTTTCTCAGATTTCCCCATAGTGCTGTGGTATGTGCTCTCACCCTTGCTGTTCCCCTCTGCCCATGCAGGTCCCCCCCCTGTCCAGGAGACACACGGGACGAGGAACAGTAGCAAAGTTAGATCTCCAGATGAACGTAATGAGGATAGTTCAAGCCACAGGGAAATCCAGAAGGGTGAGGGAAACCTGGTGCCCGTAAGGCCAGTGAGACACTGCTCTCAGGCTGTCCCTGGGTCCCCTAACTCTCGCTGAGCCACAAATAATAACCTGCTGGGAAGGTGAGCCAGCTGTCTACCAGCATTTCACTCATTTGCAAAGAACCCCCTATTCTAGATGACCTCTGCCACTGCCCAGGGAAAAAGGAATGCAGTAAGATCACCTTTCTAAACCACCCTCTTACTCCGTGAGGTGTTGAGGGCTGTTGGAGGCTAAGGCTTTACTCTTACCTCCCCATACACTGTTGATGGTTCATCCCCTACCAGTGGTCTTTCAGTTTGTTTAAAGGCTATTTTCTTTGAAGGGAGCCCACGGTCAGACCTCCTGTCTTAATAGTGATCAGGCTTTCCAGTTATATAGTATTTTCTAGTGTAAAAGTGCTTTCATATACAATATTTCATTATAATCTCAAAGCAAACCTACACGAGGACTATTCCGGGGTCATAGTTCAGGAAACTGAATTGCACAGAGACCTGCCTCTATTCACAGAGCTTGTTGTAGAGCAGATACCCAAACCCAAATGTCTACATTCCGAATCAGGTGCTTTTTCCTCCCCAGATTTTGCCAATTTTTCTATTAGAATGTGTCCATTCTTTTAGCAGTATTGTGTCCTTTCTCAACCCTCAAATATCTGGAGCTAGTTAATTTGTAAAGGACTTCGCTAAAGGTCCAGCAATTAAACTGAGAGTTCATCTCCAGTAAGGAACCACTGAGCCTGATTGTGGATGCTCACAAGACTCCAGAGGGGTCCTAGGGATTTGCTGTGGCCACGCCTTCCCAAACTATTTATTCTCTTCTTGTCACAGTTTTTACATCTTTCGATTGCCTGATTCCCACTTCATCTGTTGTTTGACTTTTGTGGACTTTCCTTTTCCTTTTCTTCTCTCTCTCTCTCTCTGTTTAATAATGATTCCTCTCTGACCTATCTTGCTGCATTTCAGCTTGACCATATAGATCCATATTCCTATTTCTAATCTTTCTTAAAAGACGTATCTAGTAAGTGCATCATTTAGAAATATGTAACTCCCCATTGTCTGTGGGGTACTCTAATCTCCCTAGTTTACATATATCCTTGATCACCTCTCCAATTTCATGTCTTAGCACTATTCATTTCACTGACCTTATTCTCACAGTTCCCCATATTTACCGTTCCATTTCTTCTCTCCCACTCTTTAGATCAACCCAGGCTCCCCACCCAGTATATCAACCATCCCCCTTCTTTGCTTTCTTATTCCAACCTATCATTCCAGATACACCTCCTTGATCTCCCCGACTGGGTGGGATGCCCTTCCTTTGGTCCCGATAGCATCCTGTGCACATATCTGTCGTGCACTGACCAATGACATTGAAGGGATCTATGTTTCAGTCACCCCAGCCCCCTAGATTGTAAGCTTCTCAAGGACAGGATCCATGCTTTTGTTCTTGCGTTCTTTGTACTTTAGTAGTGTATAAGATACTTAATACACATTCATTAGATCCACTACTTGGTTCCCTCTGACCTAACTCTAAAGATCAGGAAGAAGGCCTGCTCTTTTGTTGTCCTTTGTAGTTCTTTGGGAAAGCTCTTTAAGCTCAGCATTTGTGGGTTGGGGAGGAAGACTGGAGTATTGAGGCCGGACACACAGGCTAACTCAGGAGCTTCTCATTGAAAAAGTGCATTACCAAGACCTGACTCTGCTCTTACTTTGGGACCCTGACATCCCTGGGTCTCCCGAGCTCTCCAACCAAGATACTTAAAGGTAATGAGATCATGATGTGTGAGTGTTTTAAAAAACTTGTGGTGTTCAAATAGAAATCATTAGTGTCCCTTCATCATATTCCCAGTAGGCTACTCATCTCTTCACTTCCCTGGTGTATTTCCCATCCTATATTTTTGTGGATCAAACTATTAAGTGAGGCGAAGGGTTTATTTTGAAGTTCAAGTCAACTAATTCTTGTTCAGTGATAGGCTGTGGATACCATGTAAATCCTAGGCTGTTACCTCCGTATTCACTGCCCTGTCATTTCTGGGTTCTTGGCCCTTGCCAGGTATCTCTAAAAGCCCTAGAAGGAAGGCCCTCAATTCCCATTCCATTCCCTAAATGAAAATGGCATCACAATGCAAAGAGGTGAGGTAAAAATGAAGAACGGAGGACACTGTCATGTCGCCCTGTTTTTCCCATCCCCTGGCTGCTTGGGTCTTCCCTATCAGCTTTTAAACTCCCTGGGTAGCCAGTCACCAGTAGCCTTCCCCAAGCTAGCTCAGCAGCATGTGCTGATAGGTGCCAGCAGTGTGCTGGCTCCAGTGGGATTCCTCTCTGCAAAGCTGCTGGCTCAGCTAAGCTGTTGTCTGTTTCCCTATTCTTCTGCTTGGAACTTTCATAGCCAGTCAAGCATAGAATTGCATCCATTCTTCTGAAATAGCTGCTGGGCCTAATTTTTCACTGGCTTGGCCAAGATCCTATTACCTGTAATTATGTCATATAGGCTGAATGGTAAAGTTTGATAGGCCTCACTGCCCTCCCGAGACTAGTGTTCACATCCCTGCCTGGCTGTTGGGACTGGGGACAGAATAAGGTAGAACAAGGTTTAGGGCCACAAGAGATTTGGCCTCCTTTGGGACATGTAAGGAAGGCCTCAAGGATATAATTCTGTCTTAGGGAAGAAAATCCTTTTCAGCAGAGGGATTCTTCCTTTCCCTGGGGAATTGGTCCTTACTACTGTAAACTCTTCCTTAAGAGACTCTGATGTTTCCTCTGCCAGTTCAATTTGTTCCTACCAGGAAAAAGGAAATAGGAAGTATAGCCCTTAGACCTGACAAATGTTGTTTCCTCCATAAACAGGTTGCTTCGCAATGCCGAGGTGCGTCCCTGGACTGATTTTTTCCTCTCCACCTTTACTTCTGACCCACATCAGTCTTAGAGTAAAGATGCAAAAGGCTCAAACATGACTTCCTCTTGCATCTTTCTGCTAGATTGGTCCACAGTACTTGCTTTAAACCTCATCTAAATTGGAGCCAGGAGGGACACCTGGGTGGCTCAGTTGGTTAAGCATCTGCCTTCGGCCCGGGTCATGATTCCAGAGTTCTGGGATCGAGTCCCACATCAGGCTCCTTGTTCAGGAGCCTGCTTTTCCCTCTGCCTGCCACTCCCCCCTGCTTGTGCTCGTTCTCTCTCTCTCTGACAAATAAATAAATAAAATCTTTTTTTTGAAAAATCGAAGCCTGGAAATGAGTATAGTGGGCACTGATTGCCATTGGAGAATGCATTTATTGGTTCACTACAAGATTATCGTTACGAACACAAGGTCACGAAGATTCTTCAAACAGAGCTTTGCTAAGCAGAACTCCTGCCACCTATGGTATTCAGTACTATCTGCCTATCTGACATAAATTTCTTCATGAGCCATCCTTGTGGACAATATCTATTGCCAGGCACGTCCTGGTCTACCTTCTATAGAGCTATGTAGAGCCTGTGACCCAAAACGAATGGAGAAATTCTATCAGGAGTTAAGAGATTTCTGGACTCCTCATAGGTAAGGATTGTGCTAGGAGAACTGAGTGCCATTTATTTTAATTTAGTTACATCAGATGCCCCTAGTAATAATTCCTGGTTTGTCTTACCTCTTCAGTCATCCTGAATGTTCACTGCTTCTTGAGCTTTGGTAAGGGTTCTCTTTAAAAAAGAAACAGAAAAAAAAAAAGGAAGCTAATATCCTTAATATAATAATATAATAGAAAAGCAGCTCCAAATTTTTTTCAGATGAAATCCCTTATTTGTGAAATCTGTCCATTTCCTTCTGGGAGCCTAATTTAGAAAATAGTTCTTTATTTCATATCTTCTGACCAGCAGATCATACTTACTTTCCACACTAAAGATGACCTCATGCAGACTTGCCCCGTTCTCTTGTTTCCAGAAGAGCTTCACACGGTACCCCAACACATTGGCCAGCACCCACGTAGATTTGAGTGTCAGCTTTCATGCTGGCATGTTTGGGGGTCTTCAGTTTGTCCTAACCATTCCCAGACACACCTACTGTCTGAATGTTAATATCTTCTCTCTGGAATTATATAATTCAACCGATAACTTTTTAGAACACAGCCCTTAATATACAATAGCAGGGTTGCCAGAGCTGCTAGTAAGGAGTAAGCAGATTGTACATTTCATTTGCTCTCCAGGTAATACTAACATTCTGGTGTTTCACATGTGACTCCTCCAAGGACACAGGAGTGACTGTTCTAATGGATGAGCCAACCGTAACCCTGCCCTCTTCTTGCCATTAGCATGCCCACTCCTGTGTCTGTTGCCAAGGACTAGACAAGATCCTCTGTGTTCCAAATCTGGCTTTATTGGTGAACTTCCCACTTGCCACTCCACCTGTGACAGTTTCTGGTCAGCTGAACTTAAATGGATTTTGGAAATGAAAGTGACCAGTGGTCTGTTATGAAATGCTGTAGTGCATGAAATAAGATTATGAGCGGGCTGGAGAATTAACAGCAGATACCCTAACCTGGTCTAAACATGTGTCACTTATTCAAGAAGGATAAGTTCATCCTTAGACCTATATCCAGAACATTTAGGGACATTTTTCCCTTCCTGGTCACTTAAAAACTCTGTTAGTAACATGTGCAGAGTCAGACCTGCGTTCTTGTTCCAGCTGCACCATTTACTGAATGACCTTGGACATGATCCTTAGTTTCTCTAAATCCAGGGCAGTCTCAGTGCATACTAGAATCCAGTAGAACGGTGTTCCTGAGGTTGCACAGGGCAGCGGGCCTGCTAAACCTAACTCCCTCACCTACAGCGAAGGCACCTTCTCTCGAGGGTTATTGTGGAGATCACGTACATATGTAAAATCCCCAGGACTGGCGCCCTGGTAAATAGTAAACACTCGGCGAACAACAGCTTGTGTCATTATTTTTATTACGAATGAAAATTCTTCTCAGAGTTTAGCTCAAATCTAGGACTAGAACTTCAGTGTGGGCAAACCATGGTACCCAGAGTAGGGAGGCAGGCTGGTCATTAGCATGTGTGTTGGGAGCAGCATTCATATGAGAATCGACAAAGAACAATGGTTAGTCCTCGCCAGCGCTCTTCACACGCCAGTCCTGTCTGTTTAAGCCAGGGATAGCAAATATGCACGCTCCTCCCATAGTCCCATCTAGCATCCATGGCAGACGTTTCTAGTCACAGTACTGCTTTGGCTTGGGGCTCAGAATCTTCTCAAAACAGGACCCTCGGAGCTACTACCTGTTGAGTGGATTTGGCATTTACTCTGATACCTGTTTGCCATCCTTGATCTAAGTTTTCAAAGGACTAAGTACCATCAGGGGTTAGCAGTCATTCTTCTATGAAGAAAGGCCAAAGAAACAGGGTCTTTTTGCCTCTGCTTCTGCATGGTCCTACACGTTAGAATCTCTTCTTTTTAGGCAGTGTCACATTCAGTGGAAAAGTAGAGGTCTGGAGGTAATGCCACAGAGTCCTAACCTGTGCACAGAGCCTCTTCTAGCCTCGACTATGGACAGATAAGGTGAACCATCACCAAGAGCCCGGAATCTACAGATGCCTCATAGACATCTAAGAAGTAATGTCTTGAGTATCTTTGCCATGCCGATGAGCTGCCACACGAGTATTTAGAGGATGATCTGCCAGTACTCAGGGCCCTCTGTGCTTTCTTTTTACACGGGACTTCTGACCTTGCGCCTTTCCTGGTGTCACTGTGACTTGAAAATGAGGGATACAGGGATGACCTATCTAGATCCTAGCTGGCCTGGGCTTCCTTATCCTCTGATGGAATAGCTTTTGCTCTTTTTTGTCCCCATACCACCTGAGCATGGCCACAGCAGTCTAAGATTGCCATAGGTTTGTCTTTGATCTGTATTAAATTGGAGGGTTGGAGGAGAGTGGAGTGCCAGGCACGAGCTCTAAAGAAAGATAAAGGTGTTAATGAGGATTGAAAGGGACAAGAAAAGGACCCAAGACGAATCCTTTGGGACAGTCACTGCAGTAAGAACAAAAGCTATCCATTGAGCCAGGAATGAAAAGTTGAATTGGAAACAGTTTCATTGTGCCATTTTTCTTTCCAGGTTAGCATAATGCCTCCCTCTTCTCCCTTTGCCTTCTCTCAATACAGTGGAATCCTATCTAATGGTACCAGAAAAGGGTCTTGGCATTGAATGTACAGCTAGAAGGGGAAGATTATGCAAGTAAAACCCAACAGGTCCCTCCACCACTAGCAGCAGCCTGCATAAGCTACTTGCCTTCAAAGGTTTCTCCAGTGCTGGCAGTGTTAGGATGCTGGTACCTCTCCGGTTAAATAAATCTGAAACTACTGACCCAAGATTTTTATAGCAGTGCTGCAACCCTATATGAGGAAATGCAACAAATAGTCCATTACCACTGATTGGATGTGGATTTTTGGCCTGGCCACTTGCCACATGGTAATTTTAGAATAGGGTCACTTTCGGATTGGAAGATTCCTTGTAGGAGGGTACTGGTGTTTGCTAAATAGTGTTTCTTATCTTCGTGCCCTCTCACAGCCACGCTCCCACCTTCTGAGTATAGGGCCAATCTCTCTGTCTGCCCGGCAGAGACAGCCAGAGCTCATCCTTCATCAGCTTACAGGGCTGCAGACGTGGCCGTTTCCAAACACCCAGGGTGCACTTAACCACTTCCTCCTTCTAATATCAGCACTTCCACTCTAACCACATCAGCAGCTTTGTAACTTGCATTTTATTTTGCTCTATGTTTTGGCCCTTCAGGTATTTGTGGGAGGAACATGGGGGGGGGGGCTGGAGAACTGTGTTGTCACTGATTCCAGAATTACATAGTTACACCCTGAGTCATTGTCTCTGGAGAATCATATAAGCAAGTGCCAAGAGCGCCCTGAAGGGCTCTCGCCCTTTTCACACATGGGTTTTAAAGGTTGGGTTCTCTTTCATGTTGGATATGTGACTGCCTGCTTGGTTTCACCATCTGCAAAATGGGAGCACTCGACCCTGTTGTGCCTGGAGAGAGCTGAAAGGTGATTACTAAGGCATGGCGCAGAGGATCCGAGGAGCCCCTAGTTCTTCCCACTTACGTAGAAGGCGAATAATCACACACGAGCTGAGGTCACTGTGTGACCTGGAGAGGGACCTGTGGTTGCTTTGTTTTTTTCTTCTCGCCTGCATCTGAATAATTAGACCCGGTTGATGAGACAGGAGATGGACCTGTGGTCCTAGATCCTGAGATGTGACCATTCTTTACCTCACGGGCTTAGCTCTAGGCAGGTTTCCCTTTCCACCCTGCCATAAAATCTGCCTGTTACATTGTCATCTTGTCTGTGCATGATCATTGTCCCAGGATTCAGATGAGACCTCTCACATTTTGGCCCTGACCTCTGATCTTTGTGATGTGTCTCTCAGCCCAGGGTGTTTTAGAGGATGGGCTTGAGCCCCAGGAACCATGATCTTTGTTATTATCAAGTATGTTGCAAGACCGTTCTACTTTATTAGCTTCCTGTCTGGCTTTTTTTTGGCTGTCGACCCAAGGCTGGGGGGTCGGTATGGCAAAGCTGGAGTTTGCCCTGGGAGCTTTTGATTCTTGTTTTCCCATCCGGAATTATATTAGTTGTTGAGATAACCCAGCTAGACACCACTCAAGTATGACAACTTTAAAAATTCATGAGGCCTTGGGACCCATAGCGCCTCTCAACATACAGACTTCTAGCCTTGCATCAAGGGAAGCCATATGGTTTCACACGCCCTGTTGCCCTGAGGAGGCCTCGCAGGCACATGAAGTGCGGAGGGAGGCCCTGAGACTACGCTCCATGGCCAGCTCTTCAAGGTGTGAGGAAGGGCTCTTCCTGACACATTCACACATGCACCCAAGCATGCCTAACACCCAGCGACGGGGAGACCACCTCTGGGAAGATGCAGCGTTCTCACCCTGCCCAGACTTCTTTCATCTGTCCTTCCTTTCTGATGCTTTCACCCTCCCCTTTGTGTTTCTGTAATTTGTACAGTATCGTCGAGAGGTGTTGAAGAGATCAATAGCAGTTCACCTTTTCCCTTATTGATTAAAGTGATGGCAAGTAAAAATGGCAGGCAGTACCAATTCATTCATCATGAGCTATCCATTTCCTACCAGGCCACCAGTGACCTCTCCCTGCCTGTTAGTTGCTGAGCTGTAGCTGAGATGACGCCTGTATCTAGGCTGCTTTAATAGGAATGAGAGAACCACTGTGTTTGGCTCCTGTAATCAAAGCTGAGGGAGGAAGGAGACTTCAGGTAATGAGCAAGAAAACTGTGGAGTCTGTTCCTCAGCTCCACGGCTTTATTTGAGGGGTTCACCGCACGTGCGGTGCTCTCAAGAAGAGGCAGCATGGCGTCAGTTGATAGACACCACCACCTCACCCAGCACTGCCTCGCCCCTGTTCTTCTAAAGGGCACAGCCTTCCTTTCGTACACTGAACGTGGGGATCAAAAAGTCCACAACACCTGTGAACTAGCTCTGGCTTTGCTGCACACTCAGACGTTTGTCGTTTCCGCTGGGGCTTCACGCAGTAACTTGGGCTCACCCTGGGGGGATCTGGGTGCCTAGGGTCAAGCTTGAGTCAGGGGGTGAAGGAAGGGCTCTTGTGCTTAGGAGGGGGTCTGTATCTACCAGGGGACGGAGAATGGAGACAGTTTTTATCCGCTGCTTTCTCAACTCTAGAGACAAGCACAGGAAGGGGGGGGTGTGTCTGTGTGGTGTTCTGTTCTCCCTCATTGAGATGCCCTCTGATTCTTTGTTGGGAAAGGTGATGGAAACACCCACAACCCATGACCTTTCCGGTGCCATGCCCTAAGTAGAGCTCATTTTTAAAACTGCATCTCGAATGCTAAGTACTTACTACTTCACTCACCTAGTGGGATGACCAGGGGTCTTTGACTCCCAGGGCTCTTAAAAGGCAAGTTAGCACTGACTACAAAGGCAAAACGTGGTTAACTTAGCCGCTTTTCTCTTTATGTATTGTAGTGTGAACTCTGTTGCTCCTCTAACGCATCTATACACATAAGCAGCTGTTGCCCACCACACCGAGCAAAGTCGTTCCGCACGGCAGAGGGGCGGAGAGAGCTTGAGTCTGCTGCCTTGCACGGCATGTACCAGTTCCCAGAAACTCCTGGGGGTAGAGTTTTGGCTGAGGGGAAAGTATTTGGGGGGCCACCCGGCAGCTTACCCTGCGCCATGACCTCTACCCAGCAGAGGGAGCTACTTACCTGAGTGGGCAGTTAATGGTGACCATTGGGACTTGCGGTTCCCCAGAGCTGCTTGTTGCCATCAGGGAGCTTGCAGTCCTTTGTGTCAGCCCAAGTACAGGGCCAGGCTTCCAGAAGAGCACTGCCATCACAGTCATGTTTCCTGAGTGCCCAGTGGGTTTAGGTCACTATTTTGGATGCCCCTTTCCCGGAAGGAAGATTTCACTAGAAACCCAGTGTCACTATGTCAGGTAGCTCTGCAGTCTGCAGATGCCAAACCTGGAGAAGGCGGCCAGCTCTCTGTGAAGCTGCTTAATTACATGTGAAGCTGCCAGCAGGACGATTGTTCTTTTCCCATGGATCATGAATAAACCATGCTGGCCTGCATAGATGGGGCAGGGGAAGTCTCTGACAATTCCATCACCTTCCTCAGCTTTGTTGGACAGGTCTTCCTCCCTTTCAGTCTAAAGCACTCAGAATGGCTGGGAATGAGGAGAGGAAGGGAAAAGAAAAATCTATTTCCATATAATGCACATGTTTTTCTCCTAAGATGGGAAGTGGCCCCCTGCTTTCAGATCGTCCTGGCAGCCAGAGTACAAAGGGTTCAAGGCTTGCCATGGGTAAGAAGCGCTAGCGGCTCAGCTCCTAATATTTGCAGCAAACTACAAACCAGGCCTGATTTGGAGACTAGGCAACTAGTGCAGCAGATGGCAAACAGTCCTGCCCCACTGGGGCCCGAGATCGGCACCATCTTCGTCCTTCAGCCAAGGCAGCCTCATTCCTGCTATGCTTGAGCACAGAAAGCATTTATGGCTTTTTAGAAACTACTTTTTTTTAGGGAAAGATGGAAGAAGGCAAAACAAATATAATGTGGGAAATTCAGTGTAGTTTGAAATATTTCCCTGTCAAACAGCCTAAAATAGAGCTTTTCCTTTGTTGGGTGGAAGAATTTAGAATCTACATTTCTCCATAGAGCATTGAGTGCAAAAATTAAAAATGGATTATAAATAGAAATAAAATGACCCATTCAGTTTCCAAGGACTTGAGTCTACAGCCTTCAGAATACTGAATTAGAGCATTTGAGAACTGTCGGGGCTCTAGAGGTTACACAGTCCAATAGAAACAGTTCATAGTATTTGAGAAACTGAGGCATGAGGAAGGTAATCCTTGGGACACACTCATGTAGTAATGCACGGGAGAGCTAACATCTCCACATTCCCGTCGTATTGATCTTACCTGCACCCTCACCTGCCTCCCAGACAGCCACCTGTTCATCCACTGGCAGTATGGGTAATAGTGGAAGACTGACAGTGGCATAGAAAAGGGAATGGGGTGTACGTGGTAGAGGTGGACAGAAGACATGAACACGTGCATTCTCTAAATTGTATTATTTTGGTGAGAAAAGGACACGAGGCTAAGTCAGAGGAGGAAGTCATCTGGGGCCTCAGCATTCTGTAAAGAAGACTCTTAACTAGACAGGGGTGCAGAGAGAATGCACACAGGATGAGAAGGCATGCCAGAGAGGGAGGAGTACAGGTGTCTCACAAGCCTGGAATTTTCCATTTGCTTTTCCTGATTACTGATCATAGAAAAGCTGTTATCTTTTCATGCCAAAAACTAAGCTTCAAAAACACCCAAAAGAAACAACCAAAAAGTACTGAACCGTTTTAAATTAAGGGGCTTTGTTTTTCCTTTTGGAGTAGTGGGGAGGTTTACATTGTTTGCTTTTTTATTTATCTTTTTTTTTTCCCCCTTTTTTCCCCCCCAAACAGAGAGTTGCAGGGCAGGGGTAAAATGTATTGCCCTCTAACTCCTTGGGCAGGACTCCAGCTCAGGCACTATTTTCTGGTCACTTTCTCCCAGGCCACAGGGTATCACCCCTTGCCCCCAGCGTCCTGCGCTCTTGGGCCTGCTCCCTCTATTCTCTTAGAGGAGGCAGATCCGAAAACCGTGCCATGTTAGCAGGCTCTGAGCCTTGCCCCCACCTTGTAGATGAGGCTGGTTACCCATCTCGTTAGCAGTGATGTCTGTGTGTCTTTCAAGGGCTTGTCAAGTGGGGGAGGAACAAATCACATTTTCCAGCAATTTAATTTTATTAAGTCTGATTTTTTTCCCCCCTTTTCCAAAGCACAGCTAAATGGAGCTAAACATACACACAAAGGCTATATTTAGTCCTGATGGTGTGGTAGAGTAGGGAAGGCACAAACATAGAGGTTTATCTGCTACCTAGTAAACACAGGGAGGTGTCAGGGCTGGAGAATTCAATACTAATAATAAGCATTTATATGGTACAATGACAACTTTGATACAGGGCATAATTTTCTGGGGATTGCTATTAATTGTGCTTCTGCCTGTGAGCGGCCCCCTAGTGAGGGGCTTGGAACACCACGCAGAGTTAAGCTATATTAAACATCAATTAACACATCGTAAAATAGAAACCAAATAAAATATGCAAAGGTCAGAATGGCTGTGAACAAGCAGACAAGGCCCTGAGGGGAGAGGGGTTAGGGCCTGGTGAGTCTAGTACACTGGGACATTCACGCTTCTAGTTGCTCTAAGCTTCTTTGAGTTCCTAAGTTTAGTAGGTTTGCTGGACTAGCTTCCCCAAGTTCAACTCTTTCCCAAAGAGGTGTCAGAAGCAACTCATTATGGCCGGCAAGAAATGCGAGAAGACAACCAGTCTACCCACACTGTCCAGCGAGACTTTCTGCGGTGATGGAAATGTTCTTTATCTGCGGTGATGGAAATGTTCTTTATCTGCACTGTCCAGTATAGTAGCCACTAGCCACATACGGAGATTGAGCACTTGAAATGTGGGTAGTGGAACTGAGGTACAGAATCTTTAATAAATTTTTAATTTTAATTTAAATAGCCATATGTGACTAGTGACTGCCATATTGGACAACACAGGACTCTAGACAGTAGACACTCCAGAAACGTTCAGTTTGCATTGCACTCTTCTTTCTAAACCAATCTACACCTTCCCCCATACCTCTGAATGGTTACTGCTTGTTTTTTGACCCAGTCCTCCCATGCTCTTGACTTAAGCTTCCAGATTCTTTCATAAGGGTCATACACAGTGCCAAGAAATGAAAAAGGTCAATGCCTGCATCAAACCAGACAGATGTGGCCTTATCCTTGCCCCCTTTTCTCCTGGTATCCCCCAGTCAAGCTAATACCAGGTGTTTCCCACTCCCCCAGGCAGAGAAGAAGGGAATGGCTCTGGATCTCTGGTTAAATGAAGATCGCAGATCCGTGGTGCTATCCCCCTGAACGTCTGATTCAGTTGCTGAGTCTGACCCTTGAATTCTGCAGAACCAGGGGATTATAAATTTCCCAGGTCATCCAGGGAACTCTCACCTGACATTCTTTGGTCCCTTTGGCACGTAAACTGAAAACACCTTTTCCAATAGCTCTTTAAACACTCATTGAATGCTTAGAAAGGATCCGTTCATTGGGATGATACAGTATAGAACAGAGCACTGTACTTGTAATAAAAAATCCCATGTGTAAGTCCTGGCTCCTCTACTTACTAAATCTGTGACCTTGACAAAAGATCATTTAACCTCTCCAAGGCTTCATCTTCCCACATAAAAATGAGCGTGCTAGATTGAATGACCTCTAGGACTGAGAAGACCTAGAAAAGAGATCCAGAGAAAGACACCCTAGTTGCCATGAAGTCCTATACCTCACTCAGTTTCCCCCTTCAGATGTCAGGCATGCATTTCAAGCACCCCTTTCCTGAGTCTGCCAAGATGCCCACCTGTGTCTAGTTAGCACTGACTCAAACTCGGAAGTTGTCCGGCAGCACAGATACACCCTGAGCCAGACTGGGGGCATTGTCGCACTCATGTGAACCTCGAGGAGTCCTGAACAGTCCCCAGTTACTTTGAGGCATCCTCAGTGGTAGCATTTTGGTCCATCGTGGAAAGAAGGCATGAGGTTTCTTGGCTTGGGAACCAGGTCCATAAAGCAAAAGAGGGGTTTGGGAGTTACCTGTGTGTGCCAGTCATCTTGGCTGGCTGGTTGTCTGCCAGCCCCCCTCCACCCAGCAGTCACTAGTTACTGCTCCGGGGATTGTCCCCAGCCGCCCAGAGCCCCTGCGGAGCTGCCAACTCCACACAGCTCACAAAGGGCCCTGTAGCATCTCTAATTGAAGAGCTGGTGAGCGGACGCCCTCGGTAGAGGTATTTTTAGCTGCAGTGATACAGCCTCATCGTTTCTGGTGGATGTTTTGTTTAGTTATTTTTTAAATAAAATAAATAGTTAAAATTGAAGACTGTGGTCCCAAACCCTAGCGCCAACGCCCAAGAAGTTTTGGCACACCCCCTCACCACAGGCCTAATTAATCCTGTCTAAGACCAGGTGCTGAAGCTCTGAGTTTGCCAGAATATTAGGCCAGAGAGACAGCGTGTACAGAAGGGAGAAGAGCTAGAAATAGAGAGGAGGCATAATGCAGGCTGGCCTGGTGTGAGGTGCTGAGGTTCCCTCTGAGCAGACTGGGCAGCTGGGAACAACTCTTTCCAGGCCTCTCAGACCTTTGATGGATCTAGGGGATCAAGTGGGCAGGCCTCAGCTCCTTGCGTTATACAGTAGATCCCATTCTGTACCTTGCTGACTTAGAGAGGGGCTCCAGGGAGGGAGGGGGGTGGGGCAGAGGGAGAGAGAGAATCTTAAGCAGGCTCTGCCCCCAGCTTGGAGCCCAACTTGGGGCTCAGTCTCATGACCTTGAAATCATGACCTGAGCTGAAATCAAGAGTCTGACGCTTAACTGACTGAGCCACCCAGGTGCCCCTTGTTTCCTTCACTTTATCATGTTCTGTGACTTGCCACCTTTTCATTGGCTTTTTTTATTGTGTACCATGTGATCAGGGGTGAAAGGATATTCACGGAGTTCTCATTAGCCCCCCATAGCAGGATCCTGAATGGATGGGGCAGTGGTTCTCAACCCTGGCTGCACACTGGAATCTTGGAGTGAGGGACGTCTAGGAAAGATGCTCATACCTGGGCCTCCTTGCGAAGATTCTGGTTTCACCAGGCACCAGCTTTTTATTTTAAGTTCCCCAGGCATATTAGGTGATACCAAAGAATAGTTTGTTGATTGTGTTCAGTGCGATAATGGCATTGTGGTTATGTAAGAAAACGGCTGTTTTTTAGAGATGCATACTGAAGTATGGAAAGGTGAGGTGACATCATGTCTGGGATATGCTTTAAAATACATCAAAGAAAAAGGGAGATAGATGAAGCAGATCTGTTTTGATGATTACTGTATCTGGATGGTCAGTATATGGGAGTTCATTACTATTCTCTAGTTCCAGTGTTTCGAATTTTTCAAATCAAAGTTTTTTTAGTAATAAAAAATGTTTTTAAAAAACTTAGAATCTCTCCAGGGGATTCTAGTGTTCAGCTACGGTTGAGAACCAGTGGTTTAGAAGATTAAATTTGGATTCCCACACCCTAGATCGGCTCTGACTTGGGGCTTTGCATGAGGTAAGAATGACCTTTCAGGCTAAGTTCCTATAAGTAATATGGACCCTGAGCTCCTGAGGAGGTGAAGAACGGCGTGGGCTCAAAGAACAGATGACACCTAGAATCAGAATTCAGAGTGGACAACTGTGCAACTTTCTTCTACTGACCTCAGTACCACCCATTCCCAAAAGCTGTTGTGCTTTGGGCCTTCCTGGCCTTGTCACTTGCCAGTCCTCCTGCCATACACCCTGAGGACCTCTCTTGCCACACCAGGGCAATAAAAGACCACTACATGGTGACACATGCACAGGAGGGTCCTGATTTCCTTAGTGTTCAGCGCTTTACCTAGTGAGATTTTGCTGAAGCTAGAGGGAGGGGAGAGGGGGCTGAAACTGCACCTCCCTGCCCCTCCCGGGAGTCCATGTGCTTTCAGTCCTGTGTGCAAGTGTGTAAGGGCTCTTTTGTGTCATCAGCACCTGTCCCAACTCCCAAGCAGTATTTTACTCTGGCTGCTCAGCAGGTGGGATAAACAGAAGCTTGCTGCAGCCCAAGTAAACGGTGCTCTGGAGCTCTGGCTGGAAGCTTCCATGCTACATTTAAATACCATAGCCTGGCTTAGGACACTGACTTAGCACCTCTCCATTCATGAGCAAGCTGCTGGCTCTTCTTTATGCAGGGGGCTTTGTGAAGTATACCTATAAGCAAGTCTGTGTGTTGCTAAGGGAAGCTGAAGCAGAGGGAAAGCTACAGACTGCCCAAGGTCACTCGACCAGCCCAGAGCTTTGCTACCAATAGTATTTACTGAGTGCATGGGTGTCCTTCTTCCCACTTCCTGGGGAAAACTTGGAATAGTCCTTTCAGCAAATGCCAGCTTGAGAAAGGTGCAGAAGTCACCCCCTGCACCTCTGTAGGAGGGCCCAGAGCATCCGTCTTTCCCCAGGGTCTGAATCACTATTGGTCCTACCACTATTCAGTGCGAACATTCACAATGCCAACGGGCAGTCTCTTCCTCTGCCCACTCAGAACAAGTAGCCTCAGAGTCACTAAACTTCAAAACTCCGAGCCGTATGGCCTTCACTGGACCGTTTGGATGGGAGGAGGCAGATTTCCCTGACTCTCTTATGCTCCCTAGTACGTATCTCCCTGTTGCCAGCCTTGGGCTCTCCATCTTGTTGCTTCCCCCACTGTAGGAGCTCCGCAAGGGCAAGAACCAAGTCTTTCGTCTCCATCGTTCCCCAGCACCTGGCACAGTGCCAGTCACTGCACTGGCTCTAAATAAGCATATAGATGAGGAAGTGAACCAGAGGAGGGCTATGGCAGGGAATGCCGCTAGGCTAAGGGTCAGAAACCTGGCATTTTAAAAAGTAGTTTCTCATTCATTTGGGCTTATGAACCTGAACTGTGTGGTGCTCTTGAGCCCCGCCTGAGTTAGCTTGTCGAGCAGCCTGTGCGACTAGGGAGCGCTTCTGACCATTCACGGCTAGAGAGAAACATGCTCTTTGGTTCTCTTTCCACTTTCCTTTGGAATAAATGATAGTGTCCCTGTGCCTTGGTTTCTTCCATTTGATATTCATGGGCCTCTGAGCAGTCTGTCCCCTCCCCTCCTCACCTGGGACTCTGAGGAGGGTGACATGTTTGCAGGAAGGTTTCCCTTTGTTTTTCCAGGGCAGTCAGTCAATTGACACTTGTCCAGCTCTCTCGGAAGTTACTCCTCCCGAACCTCAGTGAAACCTCAGGGGCACTAGCTCAGCTAAAGCAAAACTATGTACAAGAAGCACTTCTGTCCTCAGTGACAGGATTGTCCTGCCTGTCAGAAACCAGCGTGACCACAGAGTCTTTCCCTGTTCCCTCTAGACTCGAAAGCAGGGGTTCTAATCCTGAGCCTGCCCTTGAATCACCTGGCTATATTTTTAAAATATCAAAATCCTGTCACCACTCCTGGAGATGCCTCTGCATTTGATCTAGAGTCTGAACATTGGGATTTTTTAACAGCTCCTCAGTGCTGGCAATGTATACTTGGGACTGAGAACCACTGTCTCAAAGAGTCTTCACTAGAAGGAGATTTGATAGCACTTGAACGTCCCACTGCTGGCCTTGCCCTCCCCACCACCACCCGCCCTGGACTGTGGAAGAGGAGAGCATGCATTTGCCTCTTTTGCACACCCCACGTCACCGTCCTTAGCTGGTTCTGAGACACCGTTCCCAGGCTGTGCGATTGATGGTACAGTATGGTTGGGTCCCCCGCCCACACCCCACACACACTCTCTCTCACACGGCCCACTGCTCTTAACCTTGGGCAAGTGACTGGAGCAGAGATAGATTATCTGTGGACAATAGTTTGATTTTGTTTTAGAGGGCATTAGTGAGGGAGAACAGTCCAGAGCTGTCTTTGCAATTTAAGGTGAATATTTCTTTAAGATTTTAGCTCAAAGAATGCTTGCCCACAGGCTCCCAAATAGCACATCCCATCCTTCGGCAGCAGAAGAGTCTGCCTTAGCAGTGAAAAGCAAGGCCAGACACCAGTTGAAATCCCAGACAGCTTCCTACCCTCCTTCCATATCTTGTCAGATATTTCAAGCTTTAAGTCCTTATTCGTGCTCTGCCTACTTGGCTGGCTGTTCTTGCACTTGAGCGGCTTGTTTGCCTGGACAGGTCCAAGCTGTCTGAGCCATCAGCAGCTGCACCTCCTCCCTCGCGCCTTCTGTCTGAGCCAACCTTGATTCACAGTAGTGCAGATGGCCCCAGCCTTATCCAGCGACGTCTGCCACTCCCGTCCCTCTCCTGCCCTGCTTTCCCCCAGATGAAGGGGCTGGGCCAGCCCCTGGCCACTGGTCAACCTGGGGCTAAGATGAAGACGAGTCTTAGTTCATACCCTGGCATATAACCCTAGGAATCGTGATAAAAATTGTATCTGAAGCACACAGAAAAAGGGTACAGGAGGGTCTGAGTTCACGTTGTGTATAAGATACTTTTCAGCCTCCATCAGAGCTAATCTGTTTTTGCAAATATGCTTAGTTCCACCCACTCTGCTTCCTAACTATTACTGGGAGCAGAGAGAGAGAGAGGAGAGAGCCGGTGCCAGAAAGCACCTTTCCTTCTCTTCCTCCCCTTTCCTCCCTTAAATGCAGACTTGACAACTTCTCAGTGCACCACTGCTCAGTTCCTCAGTCCAGTTTAAGGTGCTGAAAGGTAGTGCCCTGTAATACACCACTGTAATCAATTCATTTCCCTTCTCCTTGTCCGTCGGCAAGAGAAATGAAGTGACAGGTAACAAATGCAAACGGGGTCGTGGGTGACCTTGTACATGAGAAGGATCTGCTGCAGTAGCCCTGGGGCCTCACTGCCTTTCCCCATGGCCCCGCTCTGCTGAGCTGGACAAGCCACAGGAATCAGGGTGTCCCGTCTAGCAGGCTCTCAGAGACAGACCCACAGCCAGACCCCGTAGCAACGGCCAGCAGCGGGAGGGAGTGCTGCGGCAGCAGTCTGCTCCACCTGTGTGGCTTGCATGGGGCACACAGAGCAAATACAGCAGCTCATTTGGGTCATCGGTAAACCTAAGGGACCCCAGCAGCTTTGCAATGCCATTGGTTCAGCAGTACTAACGTTCACATGTTTCATCCTGAGGCCTACTTAGCTGTTACACACATTATTTCAAGGCTTTTTTCGCGATGAAGAAAACTGTCCCAGTCCTAGGCTGCTTAAACAGGAACATAAGCCCCCAAAGCCAACCCTTTTTATAGGGTAATATCGGGACTGAGATGTATTCCCTGGGGTGTTTTCTTCAGGATGAGGATATTTTTAATCCTTAATAATGATAAAATATCTCTGTCGGCACCCAAGGACCAGTAACATCTGACTAAGGAAGACAGGGACTGCCTGAGGAGCTACCTGCTTTTCTGTCCATAGTTCGAGGCTAGGCATTTGGTGTGTTCTCTGTCCCAGTGAGCATGGGGCCACTTGGGTGGAATGGAATTAAAAGACCTTATTCCAGGGGTGCCTGGGTGGCTCAGTCGTTAAGCATCTGCCTTCGGCTCAGGGCGTGATCCTGGCGTTATGGGATCGAGCCCCACATCGGGCTCCTCCGCTGGGAGCCTGCTTCTTCCTCTCCCACTCCCCCTGCTTGTGTTCCCTCTCTCGCTGGCTGTCTCTGTCAAATAAATAAATAAAATCTTTATTTAAAAAAAAAGACCTTATTCCACTCCAAATGTCATAGCTCGTACAACCTAGGGATGGGGTCTACTCTCTTCTGTCCCACTTGGCAGGTAAGGAAGAAAGATCCTTGGGCATAGCCCATACTCAGGAGTTTTTCGTGTCTCTGAAGCCACAGATCACCAAGATCACCAAGCTGATCCATTTCCTGTTCTTCACGACTGGCCCTGCCCTCCCGGGCTCCCCTCTAGCATTATATGCTGCTCTCTCTTCCTGCTACAATTGTTGCTTAACCTCTTAATTAGGAAACATACTCTTTTGGATCCATTGTTTTCTCCTTTGACCACATTTTAATGACTTGCCTGCTTTTGTTTTTGAGCTACAAATTCTAGTCATTTAAAACTGCTGGGCTGAGAGTGACTCACGGGCACAGTCCAGGTTCTCGAGTTGGGTCCCAGGGACCCAAATTGATAGTATTTGCCTTAACTCTTAGAGTAACCATCAGATTTGCAGCCAAAAACCTGTGGCAGATACACTGCCAACCCCATTCCCAATTATATGAAGGAGAATAGCCCTGGAGCTGCTTGGCACAGGTCAAGAGGACAGAAGAGCTCCAAAGGGGGGATGCTGCCTTCCCCATCCTGCCAGGCCCCTAAGAGCACCTTCAGAGGCTTGGAGATTGGGATCGGGAGGTTCTGCCCCCCACCTTCTGCCCTCTGTACTCACTGTGGCACTGCCTGCCTGTAAGCCTGCCTCAGCTCCCAGAGCTGCCTGCGCTGCTCACATCACCCGAGGGTGTGCTCGATGCCAGGATGCCCTGGACCTGAGAGGGTGTAAGTGCCCAGATGTTTCCTGTTGTCTCAGGCTCCAGGTGTTACATTCGCTAAAGTTTTAGACATGAGCTATGGCTCTGTTCTCTCGGGACAAGTGGGGAAAGATTCCCCAGCTCACATTTCCAGGGTCTTAATTCCAAACGGACAACCCCATTACCAGGCTCTTAGTGTCTCCTGCTCCACACACCTGGCTCCACCTCAGGCCATTTCGTACCAGCAGAGGGAAGCCCCAGGTCCAGCAGCAGCAGTGCTACTCAGGGGCAAAGTCTTCAACCTTGTAGTATTTTGTAAACTGGAGTAGTGAGGCCTCCCCTTCCAGACCAGAAACGAAATGGAATGACCTCGTGGGGTTGACATGTACAGCACAGCCAGCATTTATTTGGCTTGTTGATTTCCACATATTAAATGAATCTAGTTGCTGCTGAACTTCCTTGCCTCCATGTGATGGTCAGGTTCTGTATCCACCATGGCGTTCATGCAGGGATGGGAGAAAGACAGCTTTGCTGCTTTCCTCTGGCACCTGAAAATGGTTCTCTGTGCTACACGGAGTTGCCAGTGAGGAACTGCTGCAGTAGCTCTCTGGAGAATCACCAGGGAGACCCCTCTATCTCCTGCCAAGCTAAACAAACCCTGCCCATGCCCTACTGTGAATCACACCTCTCTGCAGCTTCATTCCTCCTTCCCCAGCTCAGCACAGGGCGCCGCCTTACGGGAAAGTCCCGCGTGTCAGCAGAAGAGGCGTTTGAGAAGAAGTGAACTGATATAGGGAGGGGGAGTGCCGCTCAGTCATCTTTTAAGCAGAAAGGAAAAGGTCATCAGAGCCATATGGGGCCTGGGTTGGCTTATCGTTGACTCTGCCTTGCTGCGGCAGAGGGGCCAGCTCATTGGGGCCAGCACCAGGCGCTGCCAGCCCCATCCAGCTCCTGACGGCCCAGGCACAAAGAAACGCATGCTCTGTGTACACAAATGGGCCTGCATGTCAGCGTGAGCCCATTTTTAGCCCTTGCCCAGGAAGGGCAGCCCATGACACAGTAATTTAATTAAATTTGCCTCCCTCCATGGCCCACATATTTGGAGAGGTTTGGGGGGAAATGAATCTGGCTGAGGAACATTACCCCGCCGCTCTGGCACTGCCCCAGAACCAAGCCGCAGTACCATAAAGGGTCTCGCCGTCCTGAATCCGGCCCAGGGCATCTGTCTGCACTGCAGGCTCTCTGGCCGGGCTGCCTGCTGGCACATCTGGCAAAGCAGCCTCTGGAAGCATTCCGTCTCCATCACAAGGAAGCCACCAGGGACAAAATAAGGGGACTCCCCACCCCCTACTCAAGATCTACTGGCAGTAGCCTCAGCAAAAACTACAGCCGCAGTATTAGTTTTCCCCCACTGATTTCAGTGTATAAGAAGAGAGAGGGCAGAATGGGAGGACCCCACTCCTTCAGCTGACACCACAGCCTCAGTAATAGCTATCACCCCAGTTTCAGTGTGGGCCCACATTCCTGTACTTCTGTCCTGGAAAAGATCCATATTTAGGGGCCCGAAATTGATCCCAGTGAACTTATCACCATGTTTCACATCTCATGCTCGTCACTTTTTGTCCATTGTGTCCGAGCTCAGCCCACACCCACACCCACAGTCCACACCCCGGAGCCCTCCCCCTGCCTTCAGCCAGCCAGTGCTTATCTTGCATGGAGTTCATCACTCCTCAGGAGGCACCTAAGCTTTCCCTTTCTCTTGTCGTCTCCCTCTTGTCAGAGTGCCTGCCCATTTCATCTTCTCACTGACCTCTAGTCTCCTGCTCAGCCTTTTATATCCTAGGTCAGCAGTACCATGCCCACTGGAGAAGAGCATTCTTTCTCGTTATCTTCGCTCCCCACCAAGAGCACGTCTTCCTGGCTGGCTAATCTCTCCTGCGTAATGATAGCAGCACCTCTGAGAGAAAGGGAATTTCTCTGGCACAGTTTGTCTCAACACCAGCAGAACACAGGCTGTTGCTTAGGAGTGGGAATCATTAGAGTCAGGCCATTATTGGAGGGGGACCAGTCTCTAGGGGAGCTAGCAGAAATTACCACTCCTTAATAGATGAAAACTCATTTGCTGGAAGCCCCCGCCCTCCTCTTTATTTCTCTGCGTTCTCCACCTCCCTTCTCTTCCCAGCTTTGAAGTCAAAAAGAGAGGTAACACTATCCCATCCAAGATGGCAAATTTCTGCTAAATTAACTTGGTTAAAAGATCCTTGGTCGAAAGCGGCTGTTCTTTTAGAATGTTTCTGTTGGGACTTGGCTTGAAACCATCATGAAGGAGACAGATTCTAATTAAATGTATGTGATAAAATTATAGCCAGGACCACTCCATTTCCCAAGAGAGGATTTGTTGAGGTGGTTGGGAAGAGGAGACATTTATTAGCTTCCTAGACCATGTGTCAGAGAAGGCCCCAGAGTCAACCAGGGCTGTCTGAGCTTTCCCTGCAAGGGTCCCCTTAGTTTATACCATACCAGGAAAGGCAAAAGATGTGGAAGCAGGACTCCAGACTTCTCTGCTTCAGTGGTCATCTTGACCTTGAACAGACCTCTGACATGATTTAGCTTCTGTATGCCTTCCCTGCACAGGGATACATGATCTCTATGCTCTTGTTTGGGCGGGGGGGGTAGGTGGCATAAGCAACAAATGCTCCTTTTAATTTATTACCTGTTTGGGCTGCCATCAGAACTCACATGCCTTGGAACATTTGTGGTTGAAGAGAAAGGAAGAGTGGCCTGATTTCTCAGCTCTAGCTGTTTGAATGAAGGCATGAGTGGGCACTGTGTCAGAGCATTAAGCACCCATAAAGTACCGGTGTGAAAGGTCTTCCCCTTCTCTCGCTCCTCTCCCTGGAAGCAAACTGTAAGGGATTGCACCAAATTGCCAACTCCAGGAGACACTAATCACTTTGCAGTTTCTGTAAATGGCACCCCCTGGATGTGTCAGTCACCATGGCTCTGCTGGTGTTTCGTGGTAGTGCTGGGTTGAGAACCCAAAGACCAGAGATCTGGTCTCTGCATCACCAGCTATGTGACACCTGAGCAAGTCACATCTCCCTGGCCTTCATTTTCCTCATAAATAAGGTTTCTGAATTAACTTGGAAATTCCCTTCTCTGTCTCCACATCCCTAAATTTCGAAGCTATAAACCATTATTCTGTCGTCAGCATCTTGCCATCCCAAGGCTGGCCAGCCTTGATAACACCCATGATGTGAAGGTGGCCTCAGCTGACATGATACCATTGGTCAGAGCAGATGTAGACTTCAAACAGGAATGTGGCAGAGGGGGCTAAAGAAAGAGAAAGCTTCCCTGCAGGCACAGTAGACTGGAACAAGAAGGGCATGGAATAGGTCAGTTCCTCATTCTTTCTGTTTTCGTACTTCTCTGTGGCTTCAGAACCTTCTTCTGACACACGTGCACACAGTACATCCAGTAGGTGCAATAACTTCCCTCATCAGAGTAACCAAATGAAATGCAAACATGCTTTGAGATATCTCAGTCTTGCCAAGTATCTCCAAGACCCCCTCCCCATTTCTAATTAAAAAATTGTCTTTTCTTTGGCTGGTTCCTTTAGCAGTCTCTTCCTTGGCCCTCCCTCCTTTCTTACTCCAGACTCTCCCAATTCATCCCCTTAAAGAGATGAATTGGAAGAATATGCTGTCATGTCAGAAGGAAGCCATTGTCAATTCACACAGGCAAAGCTAATAGGATAAATTATTATCCGACTTCCTTTAAGTCCAGAAATTAAGTCTTCTTGCAATGGTAATAGATTAGAACTTGTAACCACTGCAGCTGGTAGGCTGTAGGAACAGGCTGTTAGTATCTGAGGCCTCAGCTCCATTTCTGGGCCTGTGCTGGGCCTTTTGTGAAGGACGCACTGAGCATTCCTGCAAACACTGCTGCGCTCTCCGTGCGGGGACCTGCCTCCAGAGAGCTGCCCGCAACTCGTTCAGTTCACCTACAGGGCGGAATCTGAGTGGGAGAAGCTGTCTGAATGGTCTTAACACACCCGGATGAGTAGGTAAGTGAGGGGAAGAAGCCAGGGCCTTGAAGACTCTAAGAAGAAGTAGCTGGAGGCCAGGAAGCCAAACTTTGCACAGGGAACAGTTAGTGTGTGAAAGCTCTTCTCAGTCATCCTTGCTGACTCACTGAGCAGGTAGAGTGACTTATCTAGTGACTAAATCAGCACCAGCGCAGACAGAGGGAAACCAGAGGTGAGACCTTAAAGGAACTTTAAGAGACTATATAGATAAAGGACTTGCCTTGGAAGAGGAAACCACATGAGAACTGTTGGAAGAGAGTCGTCAGTCTTCTAGAATGGAAGGATCTTGCAGACATGTCCTCGGTCCTATCATGGCAGATGGTTGTACTCAGATGGGCATTTTGGAGGGAAATACCCTGATAGAGGAATTATTAGAGGGTGCTGCTTATTGGTGGGGTTGTAAGGAGGTGGATGGGTATTAAAGAAATGAGTGGATCAAGGACTATTCCTTTGGTATTTAGTAATCAGAACTTAAGTAATTGTTCTAGTGTTGTTCCTGGGTGCACAGAATGAATGACCATGAAAGTACCTGAGTACTACTTTTCTCCATCTAGTCCCCACACCTGGCATTAGGGCAGCCTCTCAGCTCAGTGCTTCCCTACTAGAGGGTCAAAAATCCTAATGGGGTAAGTTAGGGAAGACGCCGTCCTCTCAAATGCTAACACTCTTTGACAAGAGAGCTTCTCCCAGGGATATCCCCCGCAGGACTTGGCCTAATCTCTCTGACTCACTGCCAGGGTCCATGTGCACTGAACTCAGTCATCACCATTTTTATGGGAAAACACAATTTATATAATACCCTCCCTCTGGAGTAATACTCTCTTTGGGGATAAATAGTGACTTGCACCAACCACCCCGTTCTGTGAAGTGAGGGACCAGATTCAGAGCAGACCCCTGAATGAGCTGGTCAGGGTCAGGATTAGATTATAGTCCTAAGGGCTGGGTTGCTTCCCCCAAGCAGGGGACAGCCTGCAGGATAGAGAACAGGACGGTTGTGGGTAGGTGGTTTGGCCCAAGTACTGACAGCAGGGCTGGCATGTACTGGAGGATAAAACCTGTGATCATCCTAAAATCTAATTCTAGCCACTCATTAGGAAATCAAAATGCATTCTCTCTTAGGCTTCTCTTGGAAAGTTGATCTCCCTGCTTTTCTTCTCCTCTGTTCCATGCCATGAATTTCACACTTAACAGTCCTCCCCCACCAAGAGTCCAGCCAGCCTCTTGCTTGCTCGGACAGAGGAATCTCCCTGGCTTTCCTCCTTAACTGCATTGCAGACCCTTAGCCTGTGTATCTGCCATATAGCTCCCTTCTGCTCTCACTTGCTCAAATGATGGTGCTTTTTTTTTTCTTGCCTGTATTTTCTCCAAGCCCTCTAATTTTGTTTTGAAGCCCCAATAGCTCCTTTCTGTGCGGCCTTCTCCCTCCTGGTGCCTCAGCCCTCCCCTCCTCCCCTGCCCTTCATAAGGCATCCTGACAGAGAAACAGGGAGAGGTGGGGAAGACTCTAGGAAGTTATCCTCTCAGTAAAGGGCCAAGGTTTCTGCCGTGTTTCCTGACCCAGCCCTCAGCTTGTGCATGGTCACCAGCAGCAGCACCTTTCCTTGCCTCTGGCTTACTGCAAGGAACGGTCATCTACCTGGACCAAACACGGGGCCTTGGGCCAGTTAGAGAGCTGGAGTAGGGAACAGAGCACAAGGCACTGTTTTCCTGGGGACAAAAGTACAACCCATCTTTCCCACTGTCCCTGACTTCTCCATAAGTATCCTTCCTCTCTGGAATAACTCCATAGGCATATTCAGAGGCACAGATGAGGTTCTAGAATAGAAGTGGTGATTAAGGAGGGCTGGTCATTTGGTCTATATCCTTATGTTTATCATCAAATGACTACCGGCAGTACAGCACTCAGTTACCATTTCTGAGTGTGATTTTATTTACATAATTTCAATTCGCACAACAACCTATGAAGTAGTGAGGTGTAGATACTAATATGTCCATTTTACATGTGAATAAGCTGAGTATTTGTCCCAAGTCACACAGGTAGGAAACGATGGAACAGAGATTCAACCCAGGAATACCGGATCCAAAGTCTATACTTGTAAGCACCGCGCTGTGTTGCTCTGCAAGTATGTTTCTCTGATCTGGTTCCCGAAGCATTTATCCCTGCTCCAAGCAGCAGTTTACTTCATTTTAATTTAAAGCGAAGATGAAACAACCTTAATCTACAGCCCAAAGCATTCTCACCCCCTCAGGGGAAATGGGTGCTTTCTGAGTGCTGGAGACCAGGAGAGGTGCTTCTGGGGCAAAAGCTGCCTTGCAGTTGAGCTGAGGCAGGATTTAGAAATGGCGTGAACAGTGCCTGCATTAGCCGGTGGCATGGAGTGCTGAGTACCAGCAGAAGAGACAAAATCAGACATATGTGGGGATATAAATGTTCTCTCTCTCTCTCTCTTTCTTTTTCTCTAATTTTAATCCCCTGCTGCTTTGTTGCAGTAAAATGGTGGGGCCTTAACTGTGGGCTCTGGCCCCCTGAGGTAGTATAGTCTGGGCTGTGTAAGGTCCCCTTACCCCTCTCCTAGCCGCTGTCCATCCACAGAAGGAAGCCAGAGCTCTCGACCATTAATGGCATGGACTCTGGACCTCTTCCCCACCAACAACAGGAATTGTTTTGCCGGGGACTGTCTACTACATTGTTCTACCCAGCAAGTTGCTGCCCTCAATACATGTTAAACAGCCATGATAAAGCTAATGTCTCTAGGCCTGAGAAATTATCCTGTCTACTCTCCCTTCTTTGATAAGATGCAGCATAACACCAAAGAGTGACAAAAGGGAGATTATGGGAGCAGATTATGGGAGTGGCAGCCACAGCATGGCACTTAAAGAGCTAGGGCTAGGGTAGGTATGGTGGAAGAGAGGAGTTAAGGAGCCCCCCCCCCCAGTAATCTCATTGTTGAGCCAAATAAGCAGAACCCATTCCATTGTGGGGAACATACTCTGATAGGTGCTTTAAGACCTCTGCCACTCCTCTACTCTGCAAAGCTTCCAAGGCTGAGGTTGGGAGAAGGCCAAGCTTACCCTTCCCTTTGTGAACACCCTGCCTTATCTACACAACCCTGTCTCTGGCAGCCATCTGCCATTGAACCTCAGGATCAGAAGTTATGTGCAGTCCTGAGAAGCAAACTCCTTAGTGAGCACACGTGGCCCTTGGGCCAGCTGTGGGGCCCCTGTGGTCAGAATTCTGGTCAGACCTTGGACGGCAGAAGAACCAGTCCTGAAGGAGATTGAGCACCTCTAAGAAGAGAACACAGCAAAATCTGTAGGAAGGTCCCATTTTTACTGCATATCGGCCAGGAAAGAAATAGGTTCTTGAAGGCCCAGAAGAGCCTGAGTAAGGAAGGCGCATTTGACTTGGGAGTCCAGAGATCTGGATTTCAGTCCCACCTTTTCCACTGGCAGCAGTGTGACCTTGGAGGTATCTTTCCATTTCTCTGGGGCTATTTCCTTGACCAGAAAATGTAAAGGGATTAGACTAAATGATCTTCATTGGCCCTTAAAAAATTCTCTAAGTCCATATAATCAGCAGCAGTCTTTCCCTCTCATGTGTTGCTACAACTATTCCCCTGAAGAGCTACCAACCCGTGTCCATTTCTTAGGTAAGAAACCCTATAGCTTGGCCGCCAGGCCTGAGGATGAGTCACCAACACAGCATGAAAGGCTGCACTATCAGTGCTCATGGGACTCCTCTCTGAAACGCCGTCCCAGGTGCCTGCTACAAAGGAGGATATACCCAACATTACGCCAATGGAGGTTTGCTGCTCTGAAAGCTGAAACACTGCCCAGGTCAAGGAGTGGACCCAGTAGGGAAAGGAACTACCCTTGCAGCTCAAAGGACACTTGTACCCAGGAACCATATTCAGTCTCCCCCACCTCCATTCAGGTTCCTTCTGGAAAGCACTTCTCCCTTAGATTCCAAGATGGCAATATGCTCAGCCCCCAGGACACATGCGTTTGTTCTTAGGACTCTTCCCCAGAAATGTCTTGGGACCTCCCCTCAGATCTCTGGTTCAGCCACAGACACTTAATCATTCCAGAACCACTGTATAACCCCTAACTATCCAAATAGCTGTCACAAAAGGAGGGGCGTGATGAAATCAGCCCCACATCCTCTGTTTCTGAAGCAGCTACTTTTTCTGCAGTTGCCCCTGAGTGTGTCCCAGGAAGCTGCTCTAAACAGGCTGAGTTATCTTGTGGCACTGGGCAAGGGATAATTTCTTGCTTTTCCAGCTGGTCCTGGCCAAGTCCCACCCTTTACTCTGCTGCAGTTTTCTCGTATTGGGAGTAGGGTGGTAAAGGAGAGGCAGAGGGAAATGTCTCCATGGAGCCCGGAAATGTGAGTGGCAGTTTCTAAATGTGCACCTTGCATACATACTGCCACAAACACTGATACCCAGAAATGACACATATATACCCAGGGGATTAAGAATTGGCCCTTTCTTAGCCAACTGCTGCAAAGTGCTGCCTGCCTCTCTCCCCGTTCAGTGCCAGAGAGATCACACCCACTCAGTCCCGATTCCCTGCATTAGTATAAAAGCGCTGAGGAGACGCAGGGTCCCAGTTCATGCAGCTTCCCTGGACGTCATCACTCGGGAAGCATCAGGAGACAGACACCCACCACTACCAAGACATGTTTGGCTATTTGTCACCCAGAGAACAGAAGGGACACTGCCTGTGGGAAATTGAAGCCAAACAACATTACTGCAGACCTCTTAAATCCAGGTCCCCCCAGGTCCCTGGGTAGAGCTGGTGCTGCCTGACCAGCAGCTTCTGCTGAGGTGGCATCTAACTTCTGGCCCGGTCCCAGGAGCTGAGGCTGACCCATTTCCCCTGCTTTTCCAGGGCATCGGGAATTTGGTTCTACCCCCAACAAAGCCAGGGACTAACACACTTAGCTTGTGGAAGGTGCACTAGAATCGGGGTGCTTTTATTTAAGCTAAGGAAAGATTGTTGACAGCTTTAGCATTTTTAACATTCTCTTCCCCTCCCACCTTACCTCTCCCCTCCCCTTCCCTTTTTTTCCTTAAATAGAAATGACTTGGTTGATGCTGGTAAGAACCTATAGGATCTTATTCAATTTAACCCTTTGGGGACATTGAATTAAAAATTGAACAATATTTATTAAAATACAAAAATACACTTTTCTCACATTACAATCAGTGTTCTTTTGTTGGCATTCCCCCCCACCCCCCCATCCCACCCCTTTCAAATCTGAACCCTTTATTTCTTTTTAAAGCTAAAATAATAAATGAAAGAAGTTACAGCATTAAGTGGACCAGAATAACAGAGATCTCTGCCTTCGCCACCCACACCCACCCTTTCTCCTCCACCTCCTCCTGAGGTAGGCCTGGGAGAGGGAAGCCTTCCCCCCATGGTGCTGCATTCAACAGGACGCCTCGTGTGTATCACTTTTGTTTGAACTGTGGATTTCACATCCTTTTTATGAACCGTCCTGTTCAGTCCAGGCTTCATTGTACTTTAAATGAGCCTATGCCCTTTTTCTCTCTCCACTCATGTTCTGCCCCCACCCTATCACCACAATCAGTTGACATCAGCTGTAATAATCCCTAATGAATCAGCATTTAGAATAGTCACCAAATCACAAGCATGAGAAAAGCTTCCACTCCCCCAAGCTCCCCAATCCCAGCCTCTCCTCCTTCTCCACCTTAAAACAAACAAAACCTTTATAAAAAATCATAAAATGCCATCATTGTCTACAATCATTTGTCAGATACCAGGAACAACAGGTGGACATGGCACAAGGCTAATTTATGGCCTCCTGTGAATACATTCTGTCTGCTTCTGCTCTCCCTTCCCACCCCCTCTGTTGCCGCACCCCCTTCAGGGGCCTCCTCCCTCTTAAGGGAAACCCTGAATAGACACATGCCCTGCAAAGAGTGGGTTAAACCCATCTGCAGAAATCTGGTGCAATGTGAAAGCATTTGACTGAGAGCTACGCCAGCTCCCTTCCTTCTCTGCTCCTTCCTGAGGCGCGCTGTCAGGCGGGGCACACGCGTGTCCCAGTGCACAAACCAAGGAGACTAGTGCACATGGGCAGATGGAAAGACTGAGCCCCTTTAGGGAGTCGTTTAAATTTTGGTGGTTTTCCTGTTTAAAATACATTTACAGATCTATCTTCCCCTTGGCCTCTGAAGAAAAAAATTATTGCCTCTCAGCATTTTAGCACAGTACAAATTCTTGGTGCTTTTTTTTGTATTTTTAAAATAAGATAAATTTGCAAAGACAGCTCTCAGCTTAAGAAAGGTGTCTATAGAAATGGGTAATCCTGTATGCTATGAAGCATCTTCTAAAAAATGACAGTCTGCCCCCCACCCCCACCCCTCAGCAGCCCACACCCTACCTCTTCAGGGATGTTTGTTGTTTTAGTTTATCTTAGCAGTTTCAACCTTAGATCGGAAATCCCTTCTGGCATCATAGCAAGTTGACTTGTGGCTTCTGCCCCACAGCGTTCCCAAGAACCCCACTCCCCCTTTAAATAGAACTTATAAGTTAGAAAATAGTTTTGTTTTGACTTTTTGTTTTTAAATTTTAATATAATCTGTTTCTTTTACCAGCCCATAGATTTAATATATAAGCATATACAAGAAAAAGTCGCTCCCCACTCTGTACAAAAGTTGCTGTCTTGTGTGTGTGTGTGTGTGTGTGTGTTTGTGTATGTGCATTCTATTGCATTTTATAAGTTTTTGGGGGGAGGGGGAGTCATATTTGAGTTTCCTGTACCTTGTCCTTGGTATGGGTCTGAATTATATAAGGTTCGGAGATTGTGGTGACTGTGGGGTGCAGAGAGTTCCCCAGGCTGTTTTCTGTCCAGTGGGCCCCATGTGCTGGTTTGTAGGTGTTGTAGTTAATATGGTCATGAATTGTGGGCAGCACTACTGCCCCCTCACCTGATACACCGGATGGAGCTGCTGTTGCTGCTGCAGACGCTGCCGCTGGGATGTCTTCATCCACCTGGATAATCTCAACTGTCCGGGCGGCTGTGACTGTACTCCTCTGCTGGTGCCGCTTACGAAGTTTGTAGAAGACAATCAGCATGGCGGCAGCTAGCAGAGTCACTGCCACAAAGCAGCCAATGATGATCTTGGTGGTCTTCATGACTTCATCCAGGCTGGTCTGCATCTTATCATTGGTGTCGGTTGCGGGTACCTGCTTGGGCACACGGGTGGTCTGAATGAGCACCGTGGTAGAGGTGGTATATGCCGGCTGATAACCAGTGGACGTAGTAGGAACAGGCTTGTACTTGCGCGTTGTATCCTCAGGTGAGATCTCGGTGGTCTCCACTGTGACAGTGGTGAAGAAGCTGTAGTTGGAGGTGTTGAGCTCGGCCGTGCTCACGTTGAGGTAGGCCGAGGCGTTGGAGTTACCTGCCACATTGGTCACCATGCATGTGTAGACCCCAGTGTCTGAGAGCAGCACATGGGAAAAGTTCAAGGTGCCGTCGTTGAGGACAGAGATCCTTGGGTGGCGGGAGGCGTGGCTGAGCACTGTCCCATTGGGCAGCAGCCACTTCACAGAGGACATAGGGGGAGTCCGACACTTAAGTTCCGCCATCCGACCCTCAGAGATATTGAGGTCCCGAGGTGCATCCATGATGAAGGGGGCAGAGCACTGGAAGGAGGCCTGGTCCACCTCCACCAGGTAGCGGCCACGCATGTGCAGGGGAGCATGGCAGCGGCCACAGCAGGTAGAATTGGTGGGTATGTACTCCCGAAGCCACCAGGCTAGCCACAGAATGTCACAGTCGCAGTTCCAAGGATTGTGGTGTAGGTGCAACTCCACCAGGTACCTCAGTGGGGTGAAGAGGTCATGGGGCAAAGAAGAGAGGTTATTGTGGGCCAAGTTGAGTTCCACAAGCGAGGCCAGCCCATCAAAAGCATTTCGCTCAATCAGGCTGACCTGTGAGTTCATGACCCACAGCTTCTTGAGGGAGCTTAGGCCGTGGAAGGAGCCAGGCCTGATTTCCGGGAAGTGGTTCCCTGACATCTCCAGTTCCTCCAGCCCCACCAGGGGGGTGAGATTGGGCATATCTTTAATGTTGCACATGCCCAAGTTCAGGTACTTGAGGTTGAACAGTCCCTCAAAAGCGCCCTCAGAGATATACTCCAGCTTCTTGAGCTCCCCCAAGTCCAGGCGCATGAGGGAGGGCACCCGGTTGAAGGCGTACGAGGGGATGCTTTCTATGGGGTTGTTGCGAAGCCAGAGCTCCCGCAGCTTGGACAGGTACTCAAAAGCCCCGCTGGGGATGACTGTCAGCCAGTTGTCGAACAGCTCCAGGGTGTTGAGGCTGGCCAGGCCGTTGAAGGCCCCCACCTCGATCTGCCGGATGGAGTTCCTGCCCAGCTGCAGGACCTCCAGGTGGTGGAGGTGGCGGAAGGTGTCGGCCTGGATCATCTGGATGTTGTTTTCCATGAGGTTGAGGTACCGGGTGTTGGAGGGGATCCCCTGAGGGACCTCGGAGAGGCCCCGGCGGGTGCACACCACCTTGCTGAACTGGTTACTGCACGAGCAAACGGATGGGCAGTTCTGGGGCCCGGCGGAGGCGGCAGCGGCGATGGCCGCACACAGAATCCACACTTGCGCCGTGAGGTAGACGACGGGGAGCAGGACGGCATTCCAGGTGTGGTGCACAGTTACCTGCCACAAGAGCTTCATGGTGTGGCACGTTCATAATTCACCATCGCCTGGGATTTTGGCTCGGAAAGGAGAACCAGCCCTACCCCGGCTTAAATGAGCTAGGAGCTCCTCTTTCCATCTGGAGAAGGAGGTGGGGAGGGGGCGATTAGAGAGACCGAGCAGACCGGCGGAAAAAACAAAATCTTGCCCAACTAAAGCGTGGCCCCTGGCTGCAGCCCCCCTCAAGGCAAGCCCTCTGAAAGCCGAGACTTTCTCTCCCCCGTGGCAACCATCCCCACCCAGTGAGTCGCTGTCACCTACCTCGGAAGGAAGGAATTGGCGTGGTGTCCTTAAGCGTTCTCCACAGGAGCCGGCCACGTCGTTGCCATTCTTACTTCTTAGTTTTAATTAACAAAAGGGGGAAGTCGAGGGGGTGGGGAGGGCAGAGGGGAGGGGTGGGGAGGGGAGGGGTGGGGGAGACAAAATGGCTTCTAGTAAATCCGGAGCAGGCTACGGCGAAGCGGCGGAGTTGAGGCGCGCCGGGAAGAGCCAAGGCCCGGCGGGCTATGCAGGTGCATGCCCCCCCCTCAGCCCGAGGAGCGGCGCCACCAGCGCTTCCCTGCTTTGTCCTTGGACCCTGGCTCCGGCTCGCACCAGCCACGGGGGAAGCCGCTTCATCGCCGGAGCGTGCCTCCGGCGCCCCCAGCCCGCTCCCGCGGCTGCCACCCCGCGGGGGTGAGGGGGCGCCCCCAAGCTTCCCAGGCCGCGCTCGCTCGCTCGCGGCTGCTGCTGCGCTGCCCCCTCTCCTTGTGTCGGCGGCTCCCGGCCGGAGGCAGCTGATGCAGTCGTTCGCTCGCGGGGCTGCGAGAGTTAAGAGGAGGTGTTCCAGGCTCCTTCGCCCTCCCCAGACACACACCCCCTTCTTTCCTCGCCTCTTCTCTGAAGGGTTAAAAAGACCAAAACTGGGCTTAGTTTCCCAGTCCGCCGTCTGCCGGCGCGAGGAGCAGCAGTTCGTCCAGCCCCCCGAGGGTCAGCGGCGTGGAGGCAGCGCCAGGACCAGGTCCGCCGGCCGGAGAAGCGCGCAGCGGCCGGGTCGCGCCCGCACCGCAGGCCCGTTCAGGGAGTCCGGGGGCGGGCGCGGGTCCGGCGGCGGCGGCGGCGGCCGCAGCCCCCGGTGGCGCGCAACCGCCCGCCGCCGCCCGCCGCAGCCGGGCCCCCGGCGCGCCGCCGGCTCTGGCTTTGTGCGGAGGCAGCGAGTTCCGGGCTTTGGCTCGCGGCGCCTTCAGTGGCTGCGCCGCCCGCGGACTGCTGCAGCGGCCCGAGCGCTGGCGGCGGCGGCGGTGGCGTGAGCAGCGGGGGTCGCGGCTGCGGGGAACGCTCCGGAGCCCGAGAACATGGTCCGCGCTTGCTAGCGGCGGCGGCGGCGGCAGCAGCGGGGCCCCTGCGCTCGGCGCCCACCGTCTCCTCCTCGCGCCGGGCTCGCGGTGTTGCAGGCAGCAGCCACGCAGACTGCTCTCTCATCCTTTTGTCCTTCAGTCAGAACGTGAATGTACTGCTGACGCATACTGTTCTGGGGAGAAGATTAGCGTGATGCAGTGCTCTTATGTATTAACACCGCTCCCCCTCCGCTGCCTGCCCTCGAGGGGTTAACGCCGGCGCCTTCCAGCGCCGCGCCGCGCCGCGCAGCCCCGAGCTCCGCGCCTCCGTCCGACTCCCTCCCTCCCTCCCTCCCTCCCTTCCTTCCTGCCTGCCTTCCTTCCTTCCTCCTTCCTCTCTCTCCCCCACCCCCCACCCCCCTCCCCGGCGCTTCCTCCCCGCCCCCTCTAGACGAGGGGAGCGGAGCGGGCGAGCGAGCCGGAGTGAGCGTCAAGTGAGGGGCCGCGCGCAAGTCGCAGGCGTTCGCAGCTATTTTGGTCCAGCCGAGGGAGCCGCCGGGTGGCCGCTGATAGGCTGGAGCGGCGGGGCTGCTGCGGGAGAGACCGCGGCCGGTGCCCCGCCCCGCCCCCGGGCGCCGGGCCCCCTCCGGCTCCCGACGCGGTGGGCTCCGGGGCAGGGAAGCGGGTGTCGCGGCGGGGCTGCTGCGGTTGGCCGGCCTCCCGCCCGGACCGCGTCATCTTCACCCCCGCCGACTGCTGACGGGGCGTCCGCGCGGCCCGGGCAGCATACGCGGAGTTCGGAGCTGCACCGTGGGGACGCGGGGGCGGCTGGGGCTGCTTGGAGCCAGAGGACCCAGAGCCTGGGCTCCGCGGCCCGCCCCGTGCTGCTGCACAGATGCCTCTTTGTCCTGCCCCCTCCCTTGCGAATTTCCTCACCCCTCTTCGGCTTTAACTTTTAAAGGATAGTTTTCTTAATGAGGATTGCAGGGAGGGCAAACGGTGGAAGGAAAGACCCAAGTGTGAGGATCTCAGGCAATGCGACCTGGGACAGCACAGCAGCCGGCAGGAAGGATTGAGGTGAACTCCCAGAAACCACGGGGAGAACCGGTTCACTCACAGAGCCTCAGCCAGCACTTCTCACGCTTTTCTTTTCGAAGTCCTGTGTCGCCCTTTCCCCTCCCCAAGCCGTTGAATGGAGTGGGGTGGGTCTTAAAGCCTTCTGCCCCAGGGCTTTGCTATCTCCCCTTTGTTGCTGAATCTCCCTGAGAAGATACTGCAGAGCAACCTGCTCCCACTTCTGGGGAAGAGACACCCTAGGGCATTGGACAGACCCATGTGGGAGAATGGGACTAGGTCAGCCTTTTCCCACCCCAGAAAAAGACTGCCCTTTTCTCTGCCTAGTGGGGGTGGAGCCATCTGTGGCTAGGCCCTGGGAAAGCCCTAGAATATGGCATTGGTTTAGTATTGCTTCTTTTCAGGGGCTGCCTCCAGACTCTCCTCCCTTGTGCACCACCCCTCCCCCTTGGCAAGCTTGCTTGTTAAATAAACCCCCATCACCTGCATGTGGGCTAATGCCGAAGAATGAGGAGGTCGTGGATTTCTCAGCTCTCTGCATTCTATCATACCGGTATCTCAGGATTGTCTGCTGCCCAGCAACCTGGACAGGGAATTCTTGAATTCCTGGAAACAGGTCCACCGTAGGCAAGCTAGATTCCCCTTTGATTACCAAGACCTTTTGATCATGCATTTTGCAGTCAAATAATAACAAATTTAATGCTTAATATGTTGCCTAAAATTACATAGTAAGTGACAGAGCTAAGATCTGAACCCTGGCAGATAGCAGATGTGTAGAAACTTGAGTATGGAAGTATTTCTTCAGTTTGCTCCCAGTCGATGAGAATTCAGGTTTCACTCATCCACCTCAAAAGTCATTTACTAGGTTATCTACTGCTGCTCGCCACTATAGTAAGAATAGATGGTTGGATGGAGAGAGAGAGATCTATCTTTATCCTTGTTGTAATCTTTGTTTATCCAGTGAAGTAATTGCCACAGTTGCCTCCATTTTACAGGTGGACGTCCTGAGCTCAGGCAGGCAAATAACACAATCAAGATCATACATACGCAAAACAACAGAGCCAGCATCTCAATCCAGTCTTCTAACCCTGAGCCCAGTGTTTTCATCACTCATAAAAGTGACCATTGTGTCTACGTTACAGAAAGTAAATGACAGAAGCAACGGCATGCGGGGAGGGGAGACTGTATAAAAAAGTTCAGTGAAGGGTATGTGAGAAATAAATAGAACAGAAGGTGGGAGAGGAGGGGCTAAGAAAATACGTCCTTCAACTTGTTTTACTCCCAGTGACTAATCAAGAGAAAGAATGAGAGAAGGGGAGGTGAAGTCAAACCCTGATACTAGGCTTTATCTGGGCTCTTCAGTGGTTCCTTTTGCTTTCTTGGCTAAATCCCCATCTCCACATCATCAGCTTCAGGCAAGACCCTAGCAGCTTACAGATCCGGGGAATGTAATCCTATCCTGACAGGGATCTGTGGAGGAGAATCAGAAGCTTACTGGTGAATGGTTCCTCTCCTTGCCACAGCTGGCATCAAGCTGGTAGAATGCCAGAGGACACCCCGGCCGGGGTCTGATGGCACACTGGAGTGTGGCTGCCCTTACTGCCTCCGGCAAAAGAGGGGCTCTGCCCAGACCATTTCCTGCCGGTGCAGGCAAACTCAGACCCCATCTGTTCACTCCAGGCACTGCAAATGAAAGGTCATGCCCCCATACTGTGTAGGTGGATGGAAGGGTGGGCTGTCTTGGATCAAACCAGTACTTAGTAATGAGGTGGTCTCCCAGTAAATATTTGTTGAGTGAGTGATGACCATGAATATGCCCCAGCTTGGTGCAGCCCATGGAGTTCTAGATGGGGCTGCTTTGCCCACTATAGGCCAGCTGAGCTGAGACAGCACCATAGAAGCTACAGGCTAGACTGAGGGGGCTGTGGAGCCATGGCGGCACGCAGCCTCTCTGAACTGAAAGTGGCACCGAAACCTCTAATCCTGTAACCTGAGTGTCATCTAGCCATCATCTGTTGCTCTTCACAGCCCCAGGTTCTGACAGCTTCCTTGATTTGGAATGGTGCGACCAGAAACAAAGAGAAGAGGAAGGCTTAAACTTTGAGAGGAAGAGAAGGAAGAACACTGGGTTGTGAATGTTGTCACTTGTGGTTTCACACTGAGAGAATGTTGTGATAAACCCAGAGAGAACTGAAGAAGCCGGCCAGTGATTAAGCAAGGCTTTTGTCAGCAACTTGGTACCTGCCCTAAAGTTGGGATACCTGAGTTCTACTCTCCTTTCTGCCACTGACTAGACACTGTTACAGATCTTAAAACAGCTCCAAACATTGGTTTCTTCATTTGAAGGAACTAGACTAGAATATTCCCACCAGCTCTCATAATCCCTGATTCCCACCTCTTCTCAGATACATAGCTCTTTGAAGAAGGTTGATCCATTGGGATGGTAGCCAAGACTTGGAAATGAGCCACATGGTTGAAGAGAATGCTTCCTTTAGTTTAATCTAGAGATCCACAGTGCCAGAGCAGAGTAGATCACACTTTGTTTTCCCGGCTACTAAAAAGGCTGTTAGATCACGGAATGTTCAAGTTAAAGGTATCTTGGAGATCATCTGGACTCAACCTCTCATTAATGTCATTAACGAAGTTCAGAGAAACATAGTGACTTCCCTAAAGCCGCATGATTGGCTAACATCAGAGTCTGTCATTTCTGAGCTCCGTCCCTCAGTCAGGATGACAGTGTATTGGCATTTAAGCCTGGGGCTTGAAGGTGTTTCCAAATGCCTGTCTTCTGTGGTCTTATATGCAAGTGCTATCATTATACTTCGTTGGATTGGGATCGAGATGGGCCTTCGATAGAACCAGTGTGCCATTCTGAGTGACTTTGAAATCCTAATAAGTGAAAGAAATGGTCATCCAGGGAACTGACTCTAAGGGGACCCAGGACTACCTCACTCAGCCAGGATAATTGGGCTCATGTTAAAGCCCAGAGCTAGGCTATTCCCCACCCTAACATACATCCCTGAGCCATTATCCCAAGCAGCCACTAGATGTCCATAATGCCTCATAGGGTTTGCCAGGAGTAAGCAATCTTCGGCAGGGTACTATCTTAGCCTCCAATAGGCTTTTGGGTCCCTTACAATAGGTCCGTCGGTGACAGAATATCACATATGCTCTGAACCTCTAGTTCCTGTTTTCAGTACCGTTGGGCTGCCAAACCCTACTCAAGCACATTTTCCATTTTTATACTTTTTATTCTTCCGTTTGAGCAAAGAACAGAAGGAGAGCAAAGGAAGAAAAGGGTTTCAGAAAACAGGAAGAAAGGAAAAGAAAAAAATTGGAAATTATCCTCCACAAATGAAGGAAAGTCATCAGTTGATTGGTGAATTAGCAACAACAGAACAGTATAAGCAACCGTCTGTATGGAAATAGGCACCTCTTAGCCAAGGCAATGAACACATCATTTGTGCTCGAGCCCTCACATGTCTGCATCTCTCACTCCTGCCCATGTATGCAAATCCCCCTGCAGGATGAACAGGTCATGAAGTTTTTAATGGCTAAGGTCGCCATTGCAAAATAATAATAAGGTTCTTTTTCTTGGCTGTGATCCTTTAGTGAAGCCATGGCCGTGCCATTACTGCACACGGTCATAAAGGAAATAGATTTTAGTCCTTGAGCCCAGTGAGTCAAGGTGACACAGCTGTTCTAGAAGTTCCCACTCTTCCACGTGCCCTCAGAATCCACTGTCCTTTTCCCCCAAGAACTCTGTTCTTCAAGGAAGTCAGAAGGAAGTGGACAAAAAAGCACTTTCTCTGCAGATCCCGTCCAGAGCAAATTCCAAAAACCTCAGCAGAGAAGAGACAAGATACTTAATAAGAATGGCAGAAAAAACTCTAGAATGGAAGGGCCTTTCCCTCTCCTGAGGCTAGTTTCCTGGGGCTTACAGTTTCTTTGTGGGCAGCCAGGCCTGAGTGAAGGGAGAAACCTCCCAACGCCCCCCACAGCCATCTCTTTTGGAATAGTCGGTTTGGTGCCCAGTTTAGCCACAACATCCTGTGTGTTCAAACACACCAGAGGTCCAGCCAGAAGCCTTAGAAATGTTCACCTCTGCAGGTGCACTGGCCCACTACAGGCTCTTGTGTTCTGGCCTTTTCTTTAATTCCCTTTGTCGCGCAGTAACTAATGATGCGAACAGCAGTTTTTACTTGGGAGTTCTTACACACGTAATCCTCACAGGTTTCGTGTGGTGGGTACCATTAGACTTCCCATTCTGCAGATGAATTTAGGAAGCTTTCTCAGGGTCACAGAACTAGTAAGTGATTGTAGTAGTTCCTTGAGGCTGTCATAACAAATTATCACCTACTTTGGTGGCTTAAAACATCAGAACTTTACTGTCTCAGAGCTCTGGAAGCTAAAATTGCAAAATCTGGCAAGGCCATGCTCCATCCAAGGGCCCTAGGGGAGAATCTGTTCCTTGCCTCTTCCAGCTTCTGGTGACTCTCGCATTCCTTGACTTGTGGCCACATCACTTCCATCTCTGCCTGTGTGGTTATGTTGACTCTTACTTCTCTCTCTCTCTCTCTCTCTCTCTCTCTCTCTCTCTCCCTCTCTGCTTTGTGACTTATAAGGCCGCTTATCATTAGATTTAGAGCTGACCTAGTAATCCAGGATGATCTCATCACAGGATCCTTAACTTAATTATATCCGCAAAGACCCTTTTTCCAAATAGGGTAATAGTCACAGATCTGGGGATTAGGATGTGGACATATCTTCCTGTGACAGAGCCAGGTTTCAATTTCAGATCTGTCTAGTGCCCACATTCCAAACCACTGTGAGGTGCCACTTAAGAGGCAGAGGAAGGGAAGGGTACATCTGACAACCAGCAGTGTGGCCCCCCACACATACCTGTGCTGGAGAAGCAGAGGAGCACCGCGTGAGCTGGACGGCCGCTGGGAAGGGAGGGAGTCCCTCAGTCAGCTCAACAGTTAGGACAGCACGTGAGCCAAGCGGAGGGGAGGGCTGACTAAACAAACTTGAGGAGTCTGTGTCTTGTTTTCTTTATGCTTCTCGTGATTCCTTGTCTTGGTAATTTGCTCACTCTTTCTTTACCTACCTTCTAGATTTTATCCCAAAGATCTTAGAACCTTGAAGCATTTACCAGTAATACTAGAAGTACCTTTTGACATTACTGCAAAATCTGGCTCCAGTATAACTATCTCACATAAATATTGAGCTTCCTGTTCATTGAAGATGAAGAGACACCTTAAGATCAAAGTCCAGCGGATACAGATGTGGGACTGGGAGTTATGGATAGAATGGCTTTTCAAGTGTCACCACCATAAATCTGATCCTTAGGCTGGGGTCCATGCCTGCAGTTAACCTTTTCACAGACAGATTTGCCGGGTGTGTATAAATGTGTTCATATTTTGGTTGGGAGAAGCCCCAGCAAGTTTTTTTCCCCAAACTGACTCCTACAGCGTAGTTTGGAGCTTGAAGCGAAGAGGCGGGTGTATGGGGGCTTGCGCGTGTGCTACTGGTGGTTATGAAAGTATTCTGGAGTTAGAGGCCTGGGTTCAGATCCTGCTTCTGCCTCTTGCATACTGCATTTGGCTCAAATTCTCCACGTATGAAGTGGGATTAATAACTGTAATTACTGTGTGATATTATTGGACCAGAAGGAAATAAGAAAAATGGTCCATTTTAGCAGATTATGACCATGGCAGCTATAATTTCCTCACATGGAAAATAGCATAGACACAAAGTAATTTATGCAAGGTCAGTTCTTGAGATAATCCTTTTTATTTTTTTCCTCTCCCCTCCCGTGCCCCCCTCCAGACTTTACCTGTTGTTGGTAACATACCTAATTTAGACCTTTTAATTCTACGTTAACGATAAGAAAGTGGTTTTTGTTGTTCTTACCAGTTAATTTTTTTTTTTTTTAGATAATTTTTTTACTTACAGACAGGTCAAAAAGAGTGCTGATACACCCTCCACCCAGCTTCCCCTCATATAAACATCTTAGATGACCACAGAACATTTCTTCAGAACTAAGAAATCTGCTTACTAAAGGCATCGCTTTTTCCCCTTCCCTCTACAACGTATTCCCCACAGCTGCCAAAGTGATCTTTGCGACGTTCTTTCAGATTGTTATTGATTTGCTCAAAATGCTCCTGTGTCTTCCCTTCATAATTGAAATGATAACCAAACTGCTTACCATGGACCACAGGCCCTAAGCCTGCACCTCGACCCTCATGTTTTTGTCATCTTCCTCGTTTCCTACACTTCAACTCTACTGTTCTTCTTTCTTCTCTTGGAATACTCTAAGCCCGTTCTCCCCATTAGGGCTTTTGCTCTGTCCTCTACCTGGACTGTTCTTCCTCTACTCTTCAGGTGGTTGGCTCCTTCTGGAGCAGGTCTCTTCAGAGAGACTTCCCATGACTACCTTGTCTAAAATAGCCCCACCACTCACAGTCACGTTACATAATGGGTTTTATTTTCTCGTTTTATTTACCATCATCTGAAATGATCTTGTTTATGTGTTTGTTCGCTTATTTATTACACATCCCCGTGAAAGCAGAGGCCCTTCCCATCTTGTGTCTAATACCTCAGTCATAGTAGTGAATTATTTCAGAGGAAAGAGGAATATTCTTTGGCCTATGTGAATAAGAGCTCAGGCCTCGCTAGTCGTATATCAATAGCCCAAGCCCTGCTCTATAAATCTTTGAAAAGATAGGTGAAGAATCACCAGGGTTTGGTTTTGTTTTATGTTGGGAAAATTAAGGAGGATCCTAGTGACCTTAAGTTTTCTCCAGTCCTCAATTTTTAGAATTCCTAGCCCCTTGCTGACAGACTCATGAGTGAGGGTTGCGTGGAGTTACAGAGGCTCACAGGTTCTTGGCAGTTGTGCTGTGTGAGGCCTGAGCAGACGAGTGAGGATAGGTGCACAGATGGGTGCACAGATAGAGTGAGGATACCTGTCACTCAAACAGATAGAGTGAGGATACCTGTCACTCAACTGCACTCAGGTACGCACACGCCTGTCGCTTTCAGATTTGCTGAAGTGCATTTTCTCCGAAGGGAGTGGGGGCTGTTGAGCCTGAAGTAGGGAACACCAGGACAGTAGGATCAAATGCTCTGAAAGTGGCTGTGCCAACGCTTTTTGCTAATTAAAGAATGTTCGGACAATCACCACTAGCAGCAGTAAAGGGCGCCCCATTACCTCGCTCTGTGGAGAGCTGGGTAGATTCGAAGGCAGCTGTAACTGTCCCACTGCGTGCCTGAGCCATAGCACAGTCGCTGGGCATCCAGCTGGGCAAGGAGAGGGGCCCCGAGCTTCTGTCCAGGGTCCTCGTCTCTATTCACTGTCAGTCCTCAAATTCTGCATGACTGAAGAACAAACAATTCCATCAACAAACTCTTAATTTAAAACACTCAGGTGGAGAGTGTTTTAAAACAGCTGTGTGGTGAGTCTGACGGGAGCCCAGGCCACCTGGGTCCCTCTCCAGCTTTGGCATTGATTTCCTTTCCCTTTTGCCTTGAGGGAATTTGTTCTTCATGTTCTGACTCCATTTTCCCCAACTATCGGTGTGTCAGGGAATTTTTTTTTTACTGTCCCATGGCTTTGAGCTAGCCTCCTAGAGATATTCTAGGGCCTCTTACGGAGCAGCTCACTGCTCCAGGGGAAAACTTAGTTTAGAAAGTGTGAACAAGATGAGAACATACTTTGTATGCTTACCCTGGAGAATTTCTGAGTGAATTTAAGAAGTATGCTCAGGTTGGAACTTTCACTGTTTTGATCGGTCGAGTTTGGCTTGAAACCTGTTGTGTCCTTTTTGGCATTTTCCTCTTAAATCTCTTGTGTGGTCTCCAAGCCACTCTAATCCCCTCGGTTTATAGGGCAGTGCCATTTTGGCGCTGCCTCCTCGCTGCCAGCCTTCTTGATCTGCTGTTCAGTTTCTTTGTGGATCGGCATCTGTAGCCATCAAGCCGCCTCACACAACTTGTTAACTGTTTTCAGTTTCATGCTGCCAGTTTCATCTATGTCTAGAGTTTTCCTGGTTCCAGTTGGTGCGGCCTTATTAGTTCTTCATCCGGTACTGGCCTAGTAATGTGGGTTTATTTGATCCTATCTAAGGAGCTTCAGAGGTAGAATTGGAGGGACCCTAAGGGAAATGTGGACTTGAATTTTGTCTGTTAGTTGCTGTTGCGACCATCCTCACCGTGGTCCTCCCCACCCCCCCCAGCCCCAATCCTTGAACAGAGGGACAGGCTCTTTACCCTTAGAAGTGAAGAGGAGTGTAGCATTGGGAACACCAGGAGACCAGCCTGGAGCTCACACTACCGGCTTCCCCATGAGTCATCAAAGGACTGATGGGTAGGTTGGCTGACACCCAGGTTCCTGGATGCTGCATTCCTTTCCCATTGTGATGTGAGTCTCTTCAGGACTTAGATCTACCCAGCCTCCAGCCCGTTCTTGATCCATGGTTTTAAACGGAGTTCTATCTGCAAATGCTTCTGGTGGGAATCACCTTTATATCTAGAGGAATTTGGGGTGGATGAACATGAAATACAGAAGCTAGCACCCTCCACTCCTCTAGCAAATTTAGAGAGAATTAGAATTCCTCAGTTGGTTGATTGGTTGGTTGGTCAGTTGGTCTGCTCATACTCATATTCTCTTTCTTTCAGTTATTGTCTGTCATACACAGTCGAATTTGGCCCAAACTGATAGGTAGATTTGTTCGTTTATACGCAAGGGTAACATGACTACCTTGAAACTTACACTTCTTTACCTTAGAATACCACCCCCTGGCTGTGAATCCCTGCTTTTTCAGTTTTTGCCTCACTTCCAGCTAGGAATGCTAAGCAGTATGCTTTTGGGAACCTGTCACGTTGATCTGCTTTAAACCATTTCTCTGAAGGACAGCAGACTTAAATGGCTGTGCTTCTGGTGAGGGGTGCTAAAGCCCCGACTTTTGTGGGGCGACCAGCTGGGGATCTGGAAGCCTCGTATCATGATATCTAGACACTGGCAGCCTGGCTGGGAGGAGCCCTCCTTCTGGATCACTTTCTTGGTGACTAGGGCCAGTTTGTGTGGCAGCCCAGTGAGGCTGCTTGATTTGTATTCGGTACACAAACCATGGGGGTGGGGTGGGGGGAGTCTGTTAGGAGCCCTGCCAGCCAATAACTCTGAAAGGATTCTTTGTGTAAGTGAGCAGTCTCTGGGCTAGAGAAGGCGGCCTACCCTACCCCCCCCAACTGGCCCCTCTGGCCTGGCAACTTGGTGGTGCTCCAAAGCCCTCAGGATCCCTCCCCAAGAGGAGGCCACCTCAGGCTTCCAGGTACACAGAGCATCTTCGCTGCATCCCTCCTGCCATGGCTTCTGGCAGTCTGCCTCCAAATGCCAGTCCATGGGATCTATTTAAGGCCATGTGTGTGCATGCGAGACAGTAACTGAAAGAGAGATGAATATGAAAAGACCAACCAACCAACCAATTGGGGACATTCTAATTCTCTCTGGAAACCTCAGCTAGAAGGATATACACTGTGTCCGACACTGTGCTCGACTGGTCCACCCATCTGTCAGCCAGCAGGACTCTCTGTCGCCCTGAGCCTTTTTAATTTCCTAACCAGTCTTTCGCTCCTGTATCTGCAGAGGGACGGGAATAAGACCCTCTGCTCCTGTGTGTCTGGCAGCTGCAGGGGAAAATTCTTTGTCCACTTGAGACCAAAAGGTGCTCCCGCCCTGATAGGCCAGGCCCGTCTCTGGCCTTCAGCACCACTGTCAATGTGCTTAAGGAGTTGGCTCCCCGCCAGCTCCTGTCTCTGCCTGAAACTCTCTCTTTAAAAATGTTATTTGTTATTAATGGGTTTTCTAAACACATAACCTTGACTCACTTGCTTAGGTGAACAAGCCCATTCTCATTAAATACTGTTTTCTAGGAAGAAGAATTAAGTAGGTATTGAATGTTTCTAAAGCCTCACATGTAAGCTAGAGCACAAGAGCACTGGCAAGCGAGGCGGGGGAGGGGGTGTCTTAGTCTCTGACCCCCTAAACGTCTCCATGTTAAGCCGCATCTTTGGTGGAGAAGCCAAGAGACTGGCTGAATTTGTATCACGTGGCCCATGTCGGAGGTGACTCCAGTTCTCCCTGTCCCCTCATCTCAGTGCTGCTGGGTTTCTCCGTTGGTGGCTCCTTTGCCAGGGCTAAAACCCCCTTTGTATCTCATTTGCCCTAATTATCTTGAATATTTTGGTCAAGGGCCTGATGTCCAACTCTTTGGACATGATCAAAAAATATGGTTGCCCATGTTTTAGTCTATCCTAAATAATGTACTAAACATTGCAACACTTTGTAAAGAGCGTCCATTAAATAGGACGGTATAACCAGACAACTACTTTGTTGTTGTTAGAAACCTCAAGGAAGGGCTGTGGGCCTGAGAGAGGCTTGTGTGGGGCCAAGAAGCTAGCAGAGTAGGGTGTCCTGCACTGGCCTGTACTTAGCCTCTCCCGAGGAACATTTGGTCCCCGAAAGGAGCAGACGTTGCCTCACTCAGAGACTCAACCACAGACTCAGTGCCATCATACCTGGATACTCAGAGGAGAAGAAAACCCAGGGAAATACTTCCATTCAGCCGAAGGAACATTCTTCCTGGACCCAGCTCCCATGTCCGGTGCTCTGCTGCCACCCTTGCAAGGAGCCAGGGGGCCGCCCCGCGGTTTGTGTGTTATTCACTTCTCTGCTCACTGCGGTCGGGGAGCTTTGCCACCCTGACGTGTAGCACAGAAAGATTTATTCAAGCCCCATCCACAAAGGGACAGGAAGGCTTCTGAAGAAATGGGCTTTGTAGACAAATGCAGCCCTGCCTCTCTCATAGAGACCCTTATCCCCACCCCATCCCCTCCCTGAGCAGGTCAGGCGAGCAGAAATTCTGAAACCAGTGACATGAAAGCTGATGACCAAGGAATTTTCTGCGTGGGCCCTGTGTATAGGCAACATGCTTCTTTTTAAAAATTTTTCCTTCCTTGCTCTCACCTTGCTGAAGTCAGTCATTATTTTTGCCCCAAAGATAATAAAAGCATTTAGAATAAAGAGAGAGGCTTGTCTTCCCTTTTTCTACCCTTCCCCCACCTTTTATTCCTCCTCTCACTCCTACTCCCCAAACTTAAATTTAAGAGAACCTTCAAGGAGGGATGGCTTTACTCTCCTCCTCAGCCTTTTCCCGTTCAGTCCTTTTTTGTTCCACATGGTTCATGTGGAGGAAAGGAATGTGCCTGTTTCTGTATTGATGGGTCTCATTCAGTCATTGTGTACATTTGTCTCTGTGGCCTGCTAATGCCATTTGAGTTTCCAAAATCCTTATTTTGCAAATCCACTTGTGTCCTGGGTTTAGCTCCCGATTACAGGATTAGCAGAGATTATAGAGTCTGTCTGATGTCTTCTCCAAGCTTTCTATCAGATTTATGGCTATGAATTGAGGAATTGGTGCAATGATAGAATGGAAGCTGGAGGGAGATTGGTGCCGGGGGTGGGGGGGGGGGAAGGAATCTCTCATAAAGAACTGGAATGGTATGCGCCCTGATATTTGGATCAGAACCATTTAAAGAACCTGGAAACCTAGACTTTCTGACTGTCCCTGCACAGCTGTGCTGGACCACCTGTGACCTCTTTCCTAGACCGATTTCATGAACCCTGACTCTTCCTGTCCACCCAGGTCATTGCACCCAGAGTAAAGCTCTAAGCCGATGCTCTGGGTGGCATCCTTTACCAAGAGTTCTCCTGTTATCAGCAGTCCCTGTGGCCTCCATCTTGTCAGCTCCCATTAGACAGCTCTCCTGCTCTCCAGCCCAAGAGGCTGACGAAAGACTGAGATGAGCTTGGAATACAGAGCAATCCCTATGCCTCAGGAATACTAGGGGATCTGGCTACTTAGTTTTGTTGTGGAGGTTGTAAAAAGGCCTGTAACCATGGAAAAGTCTCATGGTGTTTAGGCTATGGATGGTTTACGCTGCAAGTAATAGAACATCCAAGCTGGGAATTTATGATCTTACTTAAAAAGTCAGTCCCAAAGTAGGGGAGCTCCAGGGTTTGTGAGTTTAACTGAGATACGGCCCCAGATCAGAATGGACACCTGGATTCTTTCTGTCTTTTCTGTTGTGCCATTCCCTCAGCATGACCTCAAGTATCTTTCTTGGCTGCAGAATGGTTGCCATAACTCCAGGCATTGCATGCTCACACACCAATCTCACACACACCAGGCAAAACACAGTTTCTTATTTTATGTCTCCTCTTTTTAAAAGCAAAAATATCCTTCACGTGCCTTTCACGTGACTTCTTATATCTTATTATCCAGATTTGGATGACACTTCTAAACCATTATGTGGGACCAGCAAAGGGTGTTCTCTCCTCCTCCACCCATATGATTGGCTGAGACTAGGTTTCATAGAGTCCATGAATTTGGATGGGGGGCGGGAATTACATCTTTATTATTAAACTCTAACTCAAATTTAGCATTTCCTTTGAATAAGAATGTAAGCAACAAATCAGTAAAACTAGTGTATCTATGACTTTATCACCAAAAGAAATCAAAATATTTTCCTATCATATTATAATAGTAGCAGGAATTCCACAATACTATTTACTCCTATCACTGCCTTGAAATTACAATTTTTAGACCTTCTGTTTGATCTCGTTATTCAGTGCGTTAGTAAAGAATCACATATATTTACTTTATCCTGATTTTGGTGGCTTCTAAAAAATATTTCAATAACTTTTGGCATAATTGCCTTTCTTTGCAATCCTATACTTTTTAATTTGTATATTCAAAAATATTGTTCTATGAAGGGATCCATAGGTTTCCCTCCCTCCCTGCCAGAGAAGTCCATGGCACAAAAAAATAACTTAGACTCATTATTTTCCTGAGTCACATACAGATGTCACAAGGAAGAAATGACCGACCAGCAGGGAGAAGGGGAAATGGCCATTAAGCGGGCAACCAGTAGGCAGCCCTAGTGCCCCCCAGGTGGCTCCTGCCCTGGTCTTGCCACCTGTATTGAGTTCCCAGCAGTATCTCCCAAACTCCAGGTATTTTTAGGCCACCTGTGTGCTGTTGCAAATCCAAGCACTGCCACACTATTATTTCCCTAATACTTTAAATCTCTGTGTTCTTTCTGAAATGAGTTATTTTAAAGGAAACTTCCTTAATTGGAAATATATAACTTGCCGTAGATGAGAGGAAACCTTGAACATAAATACAGAGAACACAGAACAGTGGTACTGCATTCTGGCTAAAGCCTGTTTGCCTGCAAGGCTCTTAGCCTGAGGGGTGCCCTCCTTTCATTAAAGACAGATTAGCACCAACCCCAAGACTTTCTCCTTCATCAGAAGAGTTGAGAAATAACTGAGAGGGGGATAAGCGTGGTTATCGTTTTATGCCCTGTCACCACCACCCCCAAAACAAAATAGTTCAGTTCCCTGGGGAAAGCAGGTTTATGGTAGACCCCTCATTGTATGGCCTAGTGACCCTCACCGACAAAGGAAATAGGGTTAGTGTCACTCACGTTTCTGAACCTGTGTCATCTCTTAAAGATAAATGCTTTCTAAGAGCTCACTAACCACATCTCAACAGCTGGTTCTGGGATTTGGTCCAGGACAGACTTTAAGCTTTCTTACCTGTGGTTTGTGAATTCACCATTTTTCCTTTTCTTTGCTCTGATCTTTCTTCCCCCTTTTTAAAGGTCAGACTAGCATTTGCCTGTTTCCCTGCTAACAGCATCTCTTCTCTGTGATCCCTGAAAGCGTACAGACTGTAATCCAACAACTTTTGGTGAACTGATTAGGCTTGCTGTTACACAATGGGACTTTAAGGGGGAAGGCATCAGTCTTGGATCCCATGGCAGAAGCAGCACCTCCTCCCTTGGTACAGCTGCAAAGCCCAAAGAGAGGCAGACTAGATGAGCAAAGGCCCTAAAAGTCAGCCTGCTGCCCCAGAGTTGCAGGCCCTGGTCCCACAGGCAAGGCCGGTGCTGGAGAGGGGATGGAACAGAGCCTGCAGCTTGAAGGTACAGAGCCAAGGGTTGGAATCTGGCTGTTTGAGAGCTAGAAGGAAGCTCACATCTAATTTCTTCCCAGGAGGGAACACAAACTCGGAGAAGTGGCTTACGTGAAAGTCACCCTGGCAGAAAGTAGTAGTGGCAGAGCAAAGATTCGGACGCAGGGGCTTTTCCACTCATTACTGAAGTCTCTGCCCTGCAGCCCAGCGTTAAAGTTGGTCTGGGGTCACGAGGCCACCTCCCTCCCCTTCCTCAGCTCTTCTTCACCTCTCCTCCCCTGTCACCGTGTCACCCCTCTGTCCTCATTTTCTCCACCAAGCTCCTGAGGACAGAACAGCACTCTGGAGCCCTCTCCTCTCATTTCCGGGGCCTCTTAGGGCTTCTGTCAAAGCTGCCAGAAACGATGTTCTTGGTGGGATGGTCAAACCTTTGTGCCCCATGGACTTCTGCCTTATGTAATGCTGGTGCTTACGGACTTCCCTTATGACGGGGAGACGAGAAAGAAGGCCTGAAAGGGTGCGGGAGGGAGCACTTCTTTCTCTGCTCTCCTGCCTCCTCCCATAAAGGTTCTAGCTGCCAAGTGTGGTGGGATCTGAGGGCTGCATTTCTCTTCTTCCCTGTTCTTTTCTGGACGTCAGAAAACACAAGAGCGAGAAGCTCCCGGTTGGGATGGGATGAGCGCACAGCTGCAATTTCCAGGCCCTGAGTTAGAGCTGGCAGTGATTTTTTTTTTTTTAATTTATTTAGGAAACCCTGTTGAGAAAGACAGGTTGACACTTGCTGACCCTACATCTGCAGAATGTCTCCTGGAGCTGTTAGTGGTGTGCGCGTTTACACGTTGATTGTGTCTTGTGGGCATGTTTGTGAGTGTGTACTGCCATCCCCCGAACAGGCCTTATGCATAATGCCTCAACTGAGACGCTTTTCTTAATGGTTTGAAACACAAATGTTATTGTCTTTGAGTTAAGTGGTTCAATTAGCACTGATTGGAAAGAGTGGGATGAACTGGGGAAACATGCAGCCTGTTTGTTAACAGCCTCGGGAATGAACCGAGGGGAAGGAGGGAGGGAAGGTGTTGCTGCTGAAAACTGCTTCAAGGGGTGGCCTGGCCCACTGCATGGCTTCAGGGGAGAGCTGCCAGGACCAATTTTTGTTTGGGGGGCAAGAGAGCAGAAAGCTATTAGGAGAGGGGTGGTGTCAGGTTCTCAAGCGATGAGGAGTGTATGTGTACTGTCCCTGCTGCTGTAAGAGATCTTCCATTCTCCACATTAACTATTCACCACTCTGCCATGAGCTGCCTCCACCCCATGGGCTTAGGGCTACACACTTGCCCTTAGCGGGGAATCCTTTTTCTGGTTTTCAGAACCTCCTTCCACAGCTGTTTGCCTGGGTGTCTGTCTTTCGGTCTCCCAGAGAACCCATTTGGGAAAGCTGAGCGGGATTGCAGAGCCTTTCGGAGCTTAGAAGCAACCTCAGAGATCTTGGCCCTGTAGTCATTCCTAGGAGTAAATGTGGGGCTTGAACCTTCACCCTTGACAATCTGCTCTCTCTCTGGTCTTTATTTTTTGCAACCATAACAGGTGCAAGTCCAGCATCATTTCAACTCCTAGAATTGATCATTCTTCCCTTTCCATCCAGGTCTATAAAGTACAGTGGAGGGCTCAGTGATTGATCTGTTGTTCTGTCATGACCCCCAGAAGGTTTCCTCTTTCCACTCTGGGTAAAAGAACAAGGCCTGGCTGCCCCTGCTTTTATCCCACATCCCTCACTCATTTCCCTGAGCTGCCCCTGTTCCATTCTTCCAGGGCCTCCCAAGGAGGACAGTTTTCTTGTTAGGTGCCACCCTGACACAGGGCCCAGCAGTTTCCCCTCTTCCTTCTCTCTCCTCATGGGCCCACTGTGGTCCTAACCACCCACCACCTCTCAACTTACGGATGAGATCAGAAGACTTGAGGAGCTTGGAGTCTGCCGACATGTCTGTGCAGTAGGATGGCATGATGGTTAACCAGTGGGGACTTAGGAATTGGACTCGCTTTTCCGTTCCAGTGCTGTCACTCGCTGGCTGTGTGGCCTTAGACCTAAGGCATTGAACCTCCTTAACCTTCAGTTTCCTCCTTGTGAAATTGGGGTATTATTAGTAAGTACAGTTACGGGAAGAAAGTCACCAGAGAGCCCAAGGTGTAGGAAGGGAGAGAATGGTGAGGTCAGGGGAGCAGTGGGTCTCTGGTGGGGATGTGAACAGGAAAGGTTTCCCAGAGAACACTGCATTCTGTAGCGAGAACTAAGCTCAGGGACACCCGCTGCCCCAGGCAGATGGCCTCAGGTACCATATGATTGGTCCCATCAGCTTTTCATAAAGAGGCTAAGCCAGGAGCTGGTGTGTGTGTGTGTGTGTGTGTGTGTGTGTGTGTGTGTGTGTGTGTGTAAGAGGAGTTAACAGAGGGAGATGTATACCCAGTTCACCCTCTTCTTTCTCTTCTTTTTCTTTTTGGCATGTGGAGAATTCTGGTTTGAATACCCCTATGGGGAGAAAGAATTTCTGCAAAACCACTGTTTTCTGGTGATCTTACCTCCATTTTTTTATATCATCTATAGACAGATTGAGTCAGTGTGACCCAGCAGGTCCTAAAGAGTCTCCACACCTCATCATTCCCCTGTTGACCCCCTTCCCCCAACAACCCACCCCTAGAGCCTATGCTCTCACACCAAGGAAAGCTTCTGTAAGTTTTGCCTTCACCGACTTGAGCAATTCAGCTACTGTGCCATATCAGTTAGATCACTGGTGTTGAACCATCCACACAGAAGACCTTACTACTGTGTAAAATCGGGGGAGTTGGACCCCTAGCAAGTCCTACATGCCCTTGGGTTGTCCAGGGGCTTTGCCATCAGAGCAGTCTATGAAGAAAGCTTACTTTGGTCTCAGGTTCCTAGCTGATTTTTTTTTTCTCTTTCTTTCTTTTTTTTTTTTTTTGTCCTCCCTCACACCATTTTCCCCTTTGGGCCCAAATCCCTCTTCCATTTATCACGTTGCCCACAAATCCACTTTCTATGCTGCTGCCAAGATCCTTCTCTGCATTCCCACAGCCATCTACCTGTGACCCAGCCAGCCTTCCCCAGAGAGTTTCTATAATTACTTGAGAGAACCATTGTTCCAGGAAGATAGGCAGAGCTGCCGAGATGAGGGGCTCTGAGAGAGGACAGAGCCAAGTCAGCCCTCCTGGGCAGAGGAAGAGCGTCATTTCCTAGATATTTCTAAGCTCTGCCTGGTCTCCATCTGTGAATTCATGTAAATGGCAGTAGCCTTACTTTTCTGGAAGCCTTGAGTCCAGTAAATATGAAGGAGAAAGGGTCTGGGTTTCCAGAGGGTAGAATGCAGACCCATCCTTCTCTGGTTCTCCCTGCCTCAAGAGCTTCCCACAGGCTCCCAACATAGGGCTTACCTTCTCCAAAGCACTCACCAAATCCTCACACATTGGCATATTGGAACCACAGGACAAGTTTAAGTTTCTGCCCCTGGGTCTGTCTGCCCTTTCTAAAACTTGGGCAAAGGCCCAGAAAGCATACTTATCACATTTGAGATGAACAAGACTGTGTTCTGTTAGAACAGAAAATCAAGGTTGAAAATTTCTTACAAGTATGCAGAGAGATGGGCTGCAACTTACAATGTGAAATGTAATTTACCAGTTGTGACAAATGCCAAGTCCTGTGTTTAAGTTCAAAAAATCGGTTACACAATTACAAGATGAAGGTGACCTGGCTTGACAGCAATTCATTTGAAAATTACCCCAGGGGGTTTTGTTTACTACAAAGTGTACACTAACAACAGTGTGAAGTGAATGATAAAAATTGCATTAACACAGAAATAGTATAGATCGAAGGAGGCAGTTATTCTGCTTTGCTTAAACAACATCTGGGACATTGTGTTCAGCTCTGAGCTTGGCATCTTTAGAGAGTTCTTGATAGAGAGCATTCCTGGGAAAGGACTGCATGGTGCAGATGTGGGATCCAGGTTCAAGGAGTAATGGAAGATGGAAAGAGAGGACACAAAACAATAATACGAATGGTTGTGTCACAGAGGGAGGCAGGGAACGGACATATTTTGTGGACTTGTTATTGCTAAGCACTGTGCTAGTCACTCATAAGTGAGTCATTTCTCATGGAATTCTCAAAGCAGTCCTCCAAGCTAAGAGGTATTTGGGCTCAGAGAACTGTATTTCCCAGGTAGATAAGAGAAAAGGATCAGATTTGTTCCAAATTGCTCCATACTACAAAACTGACACCAGTAGGGGGAAGTGCAGGTTGGCGGGTTTCAACTTGAAGGAAGACTTTCCTACGGCAGAATGGACTCTTCTTAGAGTAGAGCGCTCCCTGGTATGGAATATTTTGATAGAAGCTGACCATCTCCCAGAGGTGTGAGGAGGACATACATCCGCATTGGGGAGGGAGACCGTGATGACCTTTGGCTCGGATGGGGTGTTCTGGAATTCCCTCAGGCTTTCTGAGAGCAGCATCGGGCACAGGAGAGCTGCTGGCGGGGGCGGGACAAGGCGAGAACCGCCAGCACCCCTTCTGCCCAGGCTCACAGATGATGAGCCATTTATGCCAGCCTTTACCAGGGCCCCTGTTGGCTAGTCTTGATACCCCGAACAAGCTCTCTTCCCGGCAGCCTGTCAGTCAGGGCTGGATCTGGACCTCCTGCCCTTTCTGATTCCATTGCCACAGCTTGTCTTCCCAGCCAGGAATGGGCACGCTGAGGACACTCCATCCCGTCTCCTGTTCCGCGTCTGTGCAGCCTCCTTTGCGGCAGCATCCAGCGAGGGGGGTATCGCCATCCTGGCCCCAGACAGAACTGTCTTCCAAGCCGGGGACGCTGACGAGGCCTGTGTGTGTATCTGCATGCTCACGCTGCAGCCTGATCGATGCCTGTCAGAGCTCAGCATCAGAGTGACAGCCGCATGCCAGGCTGTTTGCTGAACACAACTCGTCCGTCAAGGGAAATCAGACGAAATCCATCTCCTTGTCCAAAGCCTGGTCCGATGGGCTGTGTCTAGAATGCCAGTCTTACATCCCACCCTGTTTTGTGCCCTGAAAATCATTCCCTCTGGGATTTCAGTGTTACACTGACGGGCCTCCTGGGGCAGGAGAATCACGGTCAAGGAAATGATGCTCGGATACCAGTCCCAGCCCCTACCCTTTGGGAACTTGCACTTTAGAGCTAGTGGCTACTGTGTGGATAGTGCCGGCCTCATACATATATATGGTTATCTCGACTTGATTTGTATAAAATAGAACATAAATAAGATGGATTTGATTTAAAATTTTGTGGATGTATTTTGAGTTAGGGCATGACCAGATTGCGTGGTGTGTTGTAGACAATTGTAGAGAAGGGTCTCTTTAGAAGGTCTCATTAGAGCGGCAATTATGAGGTTTTAAGGCTTTCAAATTGACAAGAACAAGTGTTGGCAAAGGTTCTGTGTTTGTAAACCATTTGGGGCTGCGAGAGTCTCTGTCACCCTGTGTCTTGGCGGTAAGCCAGCCAGCTGCTTCTCTTTCCTCTCCCTAAAGCCTCTTTTATCCCATACAAGCCTGTACCTGAACCTTCCCGAAGACCCTCTCTAACTCTCAGCTACTCCAGCACTTCCATTGCCCAAGGCTGCTGGGTCTTAAGTGAAGAGCTCTCCTGTTTCCCACCTCTGGCAGCGGCCATGCCAAGTAATTCTGTCCCCTTTGCCTGCCCTCTCATCGAGGGTCTGAATGACTCGCAGATGTAAAAGAAAAATGTTGCAGGAGGCCAGTCACTTTGGAAGGTAATATTTTTTCCCACTAGCTAGAAGACTGAAACAGAAAATTGTTCAAAAGATAGAAGTGGGATGTCTGGGGGCGCCTGGGTGGCACAGCGGTTAAGCGTCTGCCTTCGGCTCAGGGCGTGATCCCAGCGTTCTGGGTTCGAGCCCCACATCAGGCTCCTCTGCTATGAGCCTGCTTCTTCCTCTCCCACTCCCCTGCTTATGTTCCCTCTCTCACTGGCTGTCTCTGTCTCTGTTAAATAAATAAATAAAATCTTTAAAAAAAAAAAAAAAAAAAAAGAAGTGGGATGTCTGGATGGTGAGGGAAAGAGGTCAGCCCAGGAGCAGGAGGGTGGAACATAGCAGCAGAGAAAAACGAGGTGTTTTTGCGGGGTGGGGGGTTGAAAAATGGGAGAATGGAAGACTAGGGAGAAGCCAGAGTTTCGGAGTGGCCCCTTGCTGCTGCTGCTGGGGGTCCTCAAAGGGCCTTTCAGACTCCGGAAGGATTCTCTGACATTGCTCCCCCGGGGGTGCAGGGTCGCGGGGTGCCTGAGGGAATCAGCCCCCTGCTTGGGCCACCTTGCCCCACGCTGCCCTATTTGAGCAAGTATAGCTCTCCCCCACCCCAGGCCTGTAGAGCTCGGCAGTCACAGCTTTATTACCCACGCACAGGAGCTGCTCTGCAATAAAATAAAATAAACCAAGGTAATGGAAATGACTGGTGCAGAGGGCGACCCCCAGAGAGCTGGGCCCGCTGCTGCCCCTCTTCCCTGCACCAGTGATCACCATTAAGGCTGCCGTCAGTAAGTCAACTGCAGTCCCCCGGGCCTCCTTTCCAGGGCTGAGTGAGTGACCCCACGCAGTGGTCAGTCGTAGGAGCGACAGCAGCATGCACACAGCATTCTTGTTCCGCACTCCATAGACCCCTGGCCTCGGGGCCTTCTGCACAGCCCTCTCAGGGCAGTAAGACAGGAAATTTCACCCAAGGCAAGCCAGGGTAGGCAGGAAAGGAGTTCTGCCCTAAGATGACCCCAAGACAAGCCTTTATAGTACCATCTCTGCTGTCCTATACCTGGGGTGAGTGCCTGGGAACACAGAACCCAGCTGCAAGAGGGAGAGTCTATAAATGGGCCTATAAATGCCCCAAGGGAGGTAGAGGGAGGCCCAAGCACCTGACTGACCGTCCTCCCGAGGTCCCCACCTCGCACATACATCGTTCTGCACAGCAGATATTTATGCCTTGCACGGAGGTTGGCATTAGCAGTGGTTCAAAGTCTCCAATAATTTTCATTTTGTCACACGGCGTGTCTGGCCCTTTGACCGGAGAGCTTTTAAATCCCTCCTCCCTGGCCCTTCCTTCTCCCTGTCTCCTCCATCGCCAGCTTGATCCAGACTTGTTGATGAGCCTCAGCTTTTCCCCCCACACATGAGGCACTAAATCTTGCCTGCCTGCCTCCCGACCCACCATCATTTCCCAAGCTCACCTCCGCCCATGAATGCTTAATTTAAAACGTCTGCTGCTGTGCAGCACTTTGTAATTCTGAGGCCGCTTTCGACAGAAGAAACAAAACGGGCGATGAATGTACTCAGAAAGGTGAGCAGAAACCCATCCAGCATCACTGTGATGTGGGGAAAGAGTTTCTTAACCATTTAATATGATGGATATCTGCAGTGTAGAGTAATCCTAATAGGACGGAAATCTGCCTGATCTATTGGCCTGCAGGGTGGTTATGAGTTTTAAATGTCCTCATCTCCACAGCAATAAATTCTCTGGGCTTTTCAGTTACAAACTTAGTTTTCCATGGGGCAGCCGGAAGGAGTTTGTTTTAGTCAGAGGATTAGAAAGGCAGCTCAAGTTGGGGCTGGGAGGCAGGCAGGTGCGCCAGGCCTGGCTCATCCTTCATCGTCACCTTCGCTGCCGCCTGTGCTCCCTCCCCGGGCACGTCTGTCAGACCACAGTCTCCCTCATGCTTATCATCTCGGTGTGGCGGATGGTCCCACCACAGGGATCCAGAGGAGCCCGTCTGTGGGGCTCTGCCGTGGTATTCATACTGCAGCCTACTGGCCTGGTGATGAGGGGATGCCCCAGCCTGACCACCTCCCGAGGCGGGCCCGAGAAGGGGGGTTGCAGCCCATGGCTCTCCCAGGCAGTCGGGGAGGCAATGATGATGAGTTCCCAGGGCCGGGCTCATGCCGAGCAACCAACGGAGAGTAGCTGCAATGAGTCCCAGAAGGTAATGAATCCAGAACGCCGCTAACTGGAGTACTCAGCGTGGGCTCATTGGGGAAACGAGCTCAGGCAAATCTGTTGGGGGGGGGGGGAATCGAGGCTTTCTTAATGACTTTCTTCCTTTATACTGACACATATCACCTCTTGGCCCAAGAGTGGAGAGGCCAGGGCCAGCAGGAAGACCAAGGACTCTCCGCAGGTCCACTTCCTGGCCTTTCTCGGCAGGCCTTTGTCCCCCACTCCCAGCGCCTAGTAGCCTCCTACTCCCTGGGTCAGAGCTTCAGGAAACTCTTAGACATGTAGGAGTGTGATTCTGCTGGACATCAGGGAATCGTTCTGCCCGCCGGGTAGTGACAAGAGCCAGGCTCCGCAGTTCGGCAGGACTGGGTTCAAGTTCTGGCTTCTCCACTTACCGGTGACCTTGGGTAAGTTCTTCAGCCTCTCGTAGCCTCCACTTCCTTATCAGGAAACTGAGACTAAAAATAATCACTTCACAAAAAAGCTATGAGGATCAACTACGGCAACGTGCATGTTGGAGAACCTAATTCATTGTGTGGTACACGAGCAGGTACTCGGTAGATGTCGGTTCCCTTCCCCCTTCCGTAGGGAGGCGCTACCAGTCTCCCCTTCAGATGTGGAAGTGGGAACTGCAGAGCCTTCTTGCCCAGAGTGCTCCTGATCCAGCCCATGTGCAGCCTGACTCCCTGACAGAGCTTGTGTTCAGGGCAGTAGCTGGAAGGGTGTAGCCATCACAAGGTGGGTGCTCAGAGCAGGCCTCTGCCCCAGATACTGTGTGCCAGGGACTGTGTTGGGACCAGCAATAAAAGAAAGGCCTTGTTTCTCTGAGATTGTCTTCCTTTCATGTTCTTTGGATCAAACATGCTTAAAAGCGAAGACAGATCAGTGGATAAGTGCCAGTGATTGGCATGTGGGTTTTGTTTTTATTCAGTTCATGTAACAAACACGTACTGACCTTCTACAGTGCAACAGGTGGCACGCTAGGAGCTGGGACCACCAAAGTCAAGTACCATGTGGCCATGTTTTCTGCCATCAAGGAGTTGTCTGGCTGGCTTAGGAGCTTATCAGGAACCAGAGCACAGGGTGATACGTGCTCTGGGACTCACAGGATTCCCTTGGAGCCCAACTAAGAGGTCAGGAAGGAAGACTTCCTGGAGGCAGTACTGCTTAGGCTGAGTTTTTAAGGATGAGTAGGCATCAGGCAGACCAAGGGTAGAAGGACATGCTTTCCAGAGCTGCTAACGCATCAGTAGGAATTGCATGCGATTGCTGATGTAGTTCAAAAATAGCAATTGCTTAAACAGGATTAAAGTGTACTACTTTCTCGGGGCGCCTGGATGGCTCAGTCGGTTAAGCGTCTGCCTTCAGCTCAGGTCATGATCCCAGGGTCCTGGGATTGGGCTCCCTGCTCAGCGGGGACTCTGCTCCCTTTGCTTGCAGCTCTCCCTGCTTGTGCTCGCTCTCTCTCTGTCAAGTAAATAAATAAAATCTTTCTTAAGAATTAAAAAATGAAAAATAAAGGTTACCTCTTTCTCATGAAAAAAGTCCAGAGATAGACAGTCGTGATCTGGTACAGTGACTCTCAGTGTCAACAGAGATATACGTCCCTTCATCCTTCTGCTTAGCTGTTGGCACACATAGATTCCATTCTCATGGTCCAGGGTGCCTGTGGAGCTCCACCCACTCACATCTGCCTTCAATCAGGACATCAGAAGAAAAGGAAGAAACCCCTGGTGGCAAATGCTCTTAGAGGTCCCATCAAAAATTTCAGCTAAATCTCAGTGGTGTGACCAGTGAGAGGGACAGTCTTTTACCTGGCCACACCAACCCCTGGGCTAAAACGATACCTATTACTAAGAAGGAAAGAATGGAAATTGGGAGGTCTATGGGAAGTGACATTTCGGTACCTGTTTAGAAAACATCTAGCTCAGTCAGTCCACGTAGTTGGTGTAAGAGGGATAAGAAGTGGTAGGACGTGAGACTAGAGAAGCAAATCCACGTTTCCCTGTTGGTACGAAAGGTCTTATTCAGCTGAACACAGCAGTTGCCAGAGCTCAGGCCAGACTGGCCCGGTGGCTTCTACCAAGGCATCAGGCTAGGGCTCGGCGCCTCTGGTTCAGACCCTTCCCTCTCAAAGGAGAGCACCCGGGTGGTTCTGGAAGTCACACAGGCCTTGTGCACTGCCAAGGTTAGGCCCAGGCAAACTGGACTGTATATTGGCCAAAGGCCTGTGATTTTTACCCTGAGAGAACCAGTTTGGTCACTCTATGACCAAGGCACACTCAAAACACGTTTCTGTTCTCACCGTCAACACTGAACCCAGTAAGAAGTGCCAGTGTTATATTGAGTGCTTGTGACATGCCAGACATTGTTCTGCAAGTTTCATGTACAATAACTCATTTCAACCTCACAGTTTCCTTAGGAAGGAGGTATTCGGTTTTACTGCTCCCATGTTAAAGTTTGAAACTGAAGCACAGACTTAAAAATAACTCAACCCAGGTTACTAAACAGCAGAGTCCAAATTTGAATCCAGATAGTCTGGCTCCAGAGTTCTCCCTGGTAACCATCGTGCTGTTCTGCCGATGGACGAGGGCCCCCCCCTCCCCCCGCCAATCAGGAGCAGATGTCGGAATTGAGACGGGCAGGTGAAGGTAGGACCAGGACAAAGTGCCTTGACTATCTGTTACTCAGGGAACAAGTGACACTCACGCTGACACACCAAGCCTGGTGAAGGCCTTTCTCCTCTTTTGACTCCCTTGTCTCCTCCCCTCTTTGCATTCCCACTCCAATTAGTGTGATCCGTTAACGAGCTATGCTACGCTTTTCTGTTTCTTCTCATTCCTGCCGCCCAACCATTGTCACTGTAACAGGACTTCTGTGCATCCTGTTTAGGTTCCTATCCTTCCTGCCTTCCTAAGAATGTACAGAACCCACCCCCTGATCCATCTGTCCCAGATCTATATTAAGAAGGGGCTGCCAGGGGGCGCCTGGGTGGCTCAGTTGTTAAGCGTCTGCCTTCGGCTCAGGGCGTGATCCCAGCGTTCTGGGATCGAGCCCCACTTCAGGCTCCTCCGCTGGGAGCCTGCTTCTTCCTCTCCCACTTCCCCTGCTTGTGTTCCCTCTCTTGCTGGCTGTCTCTCTCTCTCTGTCAAATAAATAAATAAAATCTTTTAAAAACGGGGGGGGGGGCTGCTGGGGTGCCTGGATGGCTCAGCCATTTGAGTATCTGACTCTTCGTTTCAGCGTGGGTCATGGGCTCGAAGTCCTGTAATCGAGCCCTGCAGTGGGCTCCATGCTCAGTGCACAGTCTGCCTCGAGGGCCTTTCCCTCTCCTTGCGCCTTTCCCTGCCCTCCCCCTCAGAAAAAAAGAAGGGAGGGATGAAGGGTGGGTCTGGACTCTAACCTGTCCCATCACCCTATCTCTCAGGGTCACCCTCTTGAGCTTTCTTCTGAGCAACTGGCACCTCTTCCTGGCCTCTGCTCTGTCACCCCCCACCTCCCTCAGTATCTGCTCGCACCTCCACTGACCTCGGCCTCCCTCTTTGTCCTGAAATTCTGCCTCATGCCTGCTTTGACCCCACCAATCACGCATTATTTCCAAAGCATGACCCAAGTCATTCCATACGCGAGAGCATGTTTGCTCGGCCCCTCCCGGAACTGTCTAGCCCTCAGAGTCGGCGCTCTCCCCTGAACCCCTCCAGTACCTGCTGTCTGTACTACCACTCCGTGGTCATGTGTTTCACATGGCATTTTGTCACTAGTCGTCATGAGGTGTCTTCGTCATGTCTTCTCAACTTAATCTTAAGGTCTTTGAAGACAGAAGTTTTTTTTTTTTTTCCGTTTGTATCTATTGCAATGCCTAATGCAGTGTTTTTCTACTTAGTAGATTCCAAATAGCTATTTCTTGGTTGGTTGATTACAATAAGTCCTAGGTCTCTTTACATGTCCTTAATGATTTTTATACATTTCAGTTCTTACAGTGTTTGTCTTTCCATTTTGAAGAATCCTAATCATTTCTGGATGTTCTCACCTCTTTAGTCAGCTCAACTGGGCATCCCTGGTCCTTCTCCAGCCCTGCTGTATCTTTCCAGAGATGCAAGGCCGAATCACAATGATCTCCGATTTCAGGGTACATTGTACTCTATTACAACTGTAACCTGCATTTTCTGCTGCTTGCCTGGCCTTGGAAGCTGTCTTTGTTAGGGAAGCTCTGGACAGCAACCAGGAATATAGCCATGTAGAAGGTATTGCCCAGAAACGAGAGAGCCCTGCCAAGCACAGTCTCGCCCAGGAGCCCCCTCCAATAAACACCTTCTGGCACTGCCTAGAATCCTGATGCTTGGGCCTACGATGTGGGGACTAGGGGTGGGTTCAAAAGAAACCAGCAGCAGCCTCATCTGGAGGGCGTAATGTAAAAGCTCATGGATTAACAAGAGCAGTCTAGTTGATTCAGGACATAACATGAGCACTAAAGATGGAGTTGTCAGGGAGAGTGAATCAGGGAAGGCTTCCCGGAAGACAAAAGTGGTGTGGGGGAGTTGCCCCATGCAGGCTCCTTCACACACTTCTCTCAGCACTCCTGGGCAGAAACTTCGCGAAAGGGGGGTTGCCCTAGCATTCCCTTACTGGTATATGACCAGACGTCTCCCTGAGGGTGCTCTGCACCCCTGCGCCTCCCTTGGCAGCACAGGGGCTGCTGGGCATCTGGCTCTTACAGCTGCGCTGCAGGGTCGGGCAGCTCACTCAGCAAGCAGATCAGCAGGCGGGGGCCGGAGGGTAGAGGAGATGAGGCTGGCGAGAAGGGAAGGGGAGTATGGTATACTTTGAGAAGGTGCGTGATGCTGAGAATCTCTCCTCACAGCACTGCTTATTCTTTCCGTCCTCCCTACAGCATCCCTGTGAGCACCTGCCTAAGGTAGAGGATGGTGCTGGCCTTCTCCCCCCCCCCCCTTTTTTTGTGCTGTTTCGGACCTGCCCACTGTCCGTTTTCCTGCCCGCTGGCTCCAGGCAGCAGCTCAGGAGCAGCGGGCAATTGAGAGCATCTTCAAATAGCAGTGAAAGAAATCCGGGGCACCTGGGTGGCTCAGTCGGTTGAGCGTCCAACTCTTGATTTCAGCTCAGGGCCTGATCTCAGGGTGCTGGGATCGAGCCCGGCATCACATCAGACTCCATGCTCCGCCAGGGGTCTACTTGAGATTTTCTGATTTTCTCTCTGTCCCTCTGCCCCTCCTCACCACACTCGCATGCACATTCCCTCTTTCCCTCTCTCTCTCAAATAAATCTTTTTTAAAAAATCAAATTGCTTAAATGATGTTTACACTGAGTGTCAGGGTGGGGGTAGGAGTCTCCCAAGTTTCTTTCCGAGGACACTGGCAGAAAGTTTCTCACAGGAGAGGCCTCACTGATGGCAGCGGCTGCAGCCAAGCTGTCTTCTATCAGAGGAGCCTTGAACAGGCAGGGAGGCTTAGGCAAGGGTCAGGCTCACTGTGCTTCCTCCAAAATCAAAGGAATTGTCCTTAAAAGCTTAATTGTGACTTCCAGAAATCTTAGCCAAAGATGCTGAGCATCTTCATTTCCTGTCTCCATTTCAGAACACACCTACGTTGGGGGTAGCACTCCCCATGTAGAGCGGAGAGCAGGTGTCAGCGGAATTCTGCTTAGTACAACCAAGTTGGGAGGTGGGGCAAGGCAAATGAGGCCACCCTGGCCCCATTTAGGGGAACACAGGATAGCTACTCCCTGCCTGAGAACAGAGCAAAACCAGCCTGAGCAAATAGTAGGGTTGAGGGACCACCCTCTAGCTCCTGGGGCCTCATTAAGCTGAGTTTTATTTGGGACACTTGGTTGAAATGGGAGAGAGAGAAGTAATTGTGATTAATGGCACCTTGGCTTCTGTCAAGAGGAGGGACAGAGAGTCGTGTCAACAACTGAGCTGCTGACCCATCCTACCTCTTGTCCTTTCCTACCACTAATATTTTTTCCTCTCTTCCCTTTGCTCTCACTCCAGTGGCTTGGAGTACTTTCAGGAGGTAACTACAAGGCCCAGAACAGCATGAGGACCCCGTGCCCTGGGGCGTGGGTAAAGACGGGGAAGAAGAGGGGCTCTGGTCTGGGTGTGGAGAAGCAATGGAGGCGAAATGGCTGTGCTGGCCCGTACCCGTTGCTCCTGGGCTTTCCCTGGGCAGAGATGGCTGGGGCCAGTTGCACACCGTGGGGGCGTTTGGGAGGGCTTATGGGGTGTGAGAGCTCCTCTCTGGCAGGATGAGCAATGCCATATTTTAATTGTCATTAGCAATAAAAAATGAGCAGTGAGGAAACCCAGCCTCAGCCCACAGAAGAGGGCAGGGGCCAGGCTCATTAACCAGGCCATCTGGCCTCTGGCGTGCTGCACGTCTCCCAATCTGGGCTGTACACGCTCAGACCCTGCGATGGGTGGCTTTTGCCCATAGGCTTTTCTCTGTATTACGGACAGGCCACAGAGATCACAGGCCCTCCAGGTCATAGCGAGCAAGGATCCAGTTTGCCCACGTGGCAGGAGGGTGAACACGCAGCAGCCCTCGCGCACTGGCACTGCTAAACATGAAGACTAGATCATCTCAGAGGATTTTGTTCCCTTACTGTGTTGAAATAGGTTTGAAACAGAGTTTAGAAGCATGTATGAAACACAGGGTCCCTGAAGAGGCCCGAATCTCCTCTCCTGTGGGCCTAAGAGAGCAGCCCCTCAGCGTGGTGTGAGCAACAGCAATTGCCTCTCCTCAAAGATTTACCTGGTCTCCCAGAAGGGCCTGACACCTGCCCACACTCGCAAGGGACTTGTAGCCTAAGGCTTTCTCAGCCCTTTGCTCAGATGTTCCCTCAAGCGACTGAGGCTAACCGGGACATATGCCTCCTGGGTTGGAGGACTTACCAGACAGGGTCCGGGGTCCTGTCCTGTCCTCAGAGCTCTTCCTCTGGCTGTCTCCTGTCTGCTTTCACTCTTCACCCCTTCCTTACTGAGGGATGGTGGCCAGGAGTGGTGGGTGTGTAGGAGACCAGAGGGCGGCATCCGCAGCTGCTGCCTGCGCTCATGCCTGGATAAATAGAGGAAGCCATCCTCGCTCCAGTTATATTCAGTACAGGCAAAGCCAAGTGCGAAGCAGCCCCTTCTGCTCATGACGTCTGGGAGCCTCTGAGTCATGAGCTCTGGCTGCGCTGACCCAAGCCGGTTTCTGCCCCTGTGGGCTCCTACGAGCAGACCTGCAACAGGGACAGCTGTGGAACAGCACTGTCACCTTAGAGAGGTTCTCGAAATAGGCCTTCTCCAGTCGGTTTGGTGCCACTGGATTTCCCCAAAGGAAATTTCCTTCTCCAGGCTGACTGTCAGTGATCTGGAGAAGTTAGGACCTTTTTACCTTTCATCATCTGCTTACTGAATGCCTTCTGTGTGCCGGTAATAAGATACCGTTAATAAATGCCTGTTATAATACTGTAATTAATAGTGGTATGAACAAAGTGCTATGGGGAAAAGCGTTATTAAGTAAATAATGGAATGGTTTGAATGAAATCCCATCTGTGCAGAATCTTAATGCATTGGGTAGGAGTTCACAGGTACAGTAATAGGAGGAGCATTCTAGCCGCAGGGAATCGTGTGTACAGAGGCCTGGAACAGTGCTTCATGTGTGGAGCTAGAGTTGGTTTGGCATGACTACAGCAAAATAATGAGGGCCAAAATGGTAGAAGGTGAGACCAGTAAGAATCCAGTCGTAAGAAGCTTGTACCTTGCTGTGCTAAGGAATTTGAACTTTAGCAGAGAACAAAGAACGGGTTTCAGCAATGGAAGAAGTGATCAGGTTTGGGTTTTTTGTTAAGTAACAACAACAGTTACTGAGCATTTACTATATTCTAAAGTCTTGAGTGTTTAACTGGAATCAGTTTGCTTATTCTTCAATAAAAACCTTCGAAGTAGGCACCATTATTATGCCCGTTTGACGGATAGGAGAAACCTATAACCAGAGAGATTAAATCAGTCACTCGGTCTCACAGCTAGTAAGTAGTTGTGCAAGGCTTGGCCTCAGACGGTCCGACTCCCCAGCCTCTCTAAGTATCACGCTGCACTGCCTGTGACGAGCCACGCTGCACACAGCGTTGTAGAAGGGCCATTAGGGAGACGCAAGGCTGGTGGCAGGGATAGCAGTGAAGGGGACTGCTACCCAAAGGTAGGACCTGAACTCAAGGAGTGGCAGTAAGGATAAAGAAAAGGGGAAGAATTCGGGAGACCTTTCTGAGGTAGGATTAGTGTGACCTGGAGGCTGATTGTGAATGTAAGGGAGCGAGGATGATTCCCAAGCTTCTGCTACCGACTGGGATAAGAAAGGCGGATGGAGGAACGGGTTTTAGAGTGAAGATAGTAGATTCAGGATTGGACTCATTATATTTGAAATTGGTCAGGCAGAGTTGAATTCTGAAGAGAGGTCTGGACTGGAAATAGAAGTCGTGGTGTCCTGTAGTTCCAAGAGTAGTGAAAAATGGGGATTGAACAGCTTAAATGGCCCCCTGGAGAATATCCATATTCAAGGAGCATGTTGTTGGGAAAGAATTCACAAGTGAAACTAAGAGCAGGGAGAAGAAGCCATGATTGGGAACCACAGAGGCCTAAAAAAGAAAGGAAGAAGAAAGTTTAAGAAGGAAGAGGGGTTCTTAGTTCTGTCCGATCATTCACAAGGTCAAAAACAAGGAAATGCGGGAAGAAATCGTTAAAATGACAATTAAGAGGTCCTGAGTGACTTTGAGGTGGTAGTTACATTGGAGTATCGAAGGTGGAGAGCCACCACAGTGGATGGGGAAGGAAAAGGGAGGTGAGCGGAATACTCTGGGCAAGGAGAACCAGGTCAACTGGGTGGACATGACATCAAGGCACAGTTTTCTAGGATGGGCAAGACATTCATAGGCAAAGAGGTGGATACTGACGGAAAAGGGAATTGGAACGGTGACGGTAAAAGAGAATGACTGATAGATGCCTGGGGAAACGAAAGAGGGTGTGATCTAGAGCCAGCTTTGTTTCTTTTTCTGCAAGGTGGAAAGGAAAGTAGTAATTATGAATGACAACATTAGGACTTTTTGAAGGCGGGGTGTGGGTCCCCATAGAAACCCTCAGCGGTTCAGGTAAAGAAGCCTGAGAGTTGAGGTCAGCAAAGCAGAGTGCACCTGCTCCAGAGCAAGCGTTGGGGTCAGGGAGATAGAGGTGCTTGCAAAGGGGAACTGGCGCTTGAACTTAACCTGATTGAACACCATTCAGTTACTTTCAGAGCAGGTCAGACATTTGATAACCACATGCAGTTATTCCATGGGTCACACATCACGCTGATCTGTCCTGACAAGAGGCAGCCATCTTCTTGCCACTAGCTCAGTCCTCACGGGGCTCGGGCACAGCCCGGGGTATTCTGGCTGGCCTTTGGAGAATGCCACTGTGGCTGCCTCCCTGGCCCAAGCCAAGCTTTGGGGTAAAGAAGGCTGTCTGGAAGCCCCTGGTGAGAGCAGTCTTCACTGCTCTTTTGGGCTGGCACTGCTCCTCTCCAGCCAGGGAGCGTGGGAGGGCTGGGCCATTCAGGTGTGCCCCACTCGCCGAAGGAATTCCGAAGCTTGCCTCAGGCTCGGCTCAGGCAGCCTGTGGGAACGGGTGCCACCAGTGGTGCCCTGGACAGGGGGCAGCTCGAGGGCCTCCTGATTCAGCTGCGTTGCCTACACGAACCTCAGGGAAGAGAGAGTTAAATCTCCTTCCGGCCTTTAGCCCTGGGTTTTCTTGGGAAGATGAACAATCTCCTTTCCTCATTGTCTGCACCAAAGGAACAGATTGCTCAGTTTATAAACTGTGTTACCGCTCGCAAAGGCCTGGAGTCAGCAGGTTTGCGTTTCCCGGCAGACTCCTACGAGGCTGAACGCCTTGGCTGCGGCCTCTCTGCCTCAGGCGGGACCAGGAGCTGCCCCGCCCCCCACCCCTACCATGTCATCTCACCCCACATCCCGGAGGTATTCTAGGAGAGAGAGAAACCCTGAGCTTCTCACTGAGCCATCTTGTTCAGTGCTCAGGCCTTCCATCAATTTCCAGGAGCTTCTTGGCCCCTCTTGCCACGGTGCCAACCCGGGCCTGATTTCCAGGCATTCCTAGGGCTTTGGCCTGGGCCAGCGCACGGGTGTCAGAGAAGAGGTTTTCTGGAGAACAGTTGGCACTGTGGGCTGGACTTGAAAGAGTCACGTGACATGGAGGTGCCTAGGGGTTAGGAGCAGAGGTGCTGGGAGGGCCCGGGCCCCGCTGCTCCAGCGCCGGGAAGACCCGCACTGCTGCCTGCCTCCCCCCAGCCCACTCCCCGCTGGCAGCTGCCGGTGATAAGAGCCGGGAGGCGTCTCGTGGGCACTGCCTCCACGGCTCCCAGAGCGTTACATTATTAATTGCATCGTGTTAATGTTCGTCGTCTCTGAGAGACGTTGGTGTGTCTGCGCGTGCCTGCCAGTGGAGGGGACACATTGGCTGTGTTAAGCTGCTACTATATTAAGGTGAGGTGTCTCTTCAAGTTCACAGCTCTGGCTGTGGCGGCGCAGTGCAGCCTGCGTGCAGCGTCAGTGATGGTGGAAAGCCCAGCTCTCCAGGACGGGGCCAGCGCTGTGTAGCAGGAAGGAGTCCCAGCGGCAATCTGGTCGCTCTGGATCACTGCTCGCATTCTGGCACAGAGCTCTGGCGGGAGGCATGGTGGGGAAGAGGCTGGACTGCCTTTCATCCCCCTCTGCAAGTTTTCCTCCAGGCCCTGAGGGGTCTCATGGGGGTTCTGCACTTGGCTCTTCTCCGAGTAAGCCATTCTCTCTCCTCGGCCCCCAGTCATACAGGTACACCGCCAGCCCCGCAGCCCATCCCCTACTCGGACCTCAGCCACTTCAGAGCTGAGAGAACCTTAAAACCCTGGTTCTGCTCTCATTAGCACGTGAGGAAACTGAGCCTGGAGGGAATGTGACAACCCCCCCCACCACCACCGCCCAGATCACAGTTCCAGTGCACGGCTTTTTATTGACTTTTTCTTTGCTCCTGGGCGGCTTCTTCCCATCCAGGCTTTCCTATCTAGTTCCCAGTTCCAGGCTTCTGCCCGGTGCTTGTTGCTGATGGCTTTGGGGGTGTTTAAAGCAGGCCTGTGGCCAGACAGCAAGTGGAAAGGATAGAGGCTCCTGCCTGTCATTAGGGCCCCTGGTGTCACCTCCCCAGAGGCAGCCCTGAGCACTCTGCTGTCTGCCTGCTGGAGGAACTGGTGGCCTGCATAAACCCCACCCCCCTCACCTGTGCCAGAAGTCTTCATTTCTGGGTGCCCCAGGGCAGGGGTGTCCTGTGCTGCTCCAGCCTACCTGGTTTTGCCCATCCTGCCTGAGGCGGCCCACCTCCCCTGAGGGAGGGAGCATCCCCTCAGCTATTTTCCCCAGCATTCCACAGCCTCCCAACCTAGGAGGCTGGCTGAAGCCAGGCATTTCCTGTGCTGCCTGGGGCATCCTTTGGAGAGCTAGGGCCAGTGCACTTTGGGGAGATGGAACCTTTTCTCCATCCTCTTGACACACACACAAAGGGAAGGTAGATATATATGTGTGGGGTCTGCCTGTCCTCCCCCATTGCCAATTAATCTCTGTGCTGCACCTCCTTTGGCAGCCCTGGGTCACCTCCCAGAGCATGCAGCCCCCTGCTGTGTGTTCTGCTCTGTTCAACATTTCCAAGTTTCTTTGCCCTGAGTGTGGGCGGGGGGCACCCAGCTGCCTTATTCAAGCTTGCCTTTCAGTGGAGGCAGTCTAGTGTCTTCTCCCTCCCCTGGCCCACACCTCACCAAGACCCAAAGAAGGCTACAGGAGGACCTATGTCTTTCAGCTTTGCCCCAGACTTGGAAGCAGTAGGCATCCAATTTGGTTCCTGGATCAGGGGAGGTTGGGAGCTAAATGAACCCCCAGGGCAGTCAGAATTTCCTCTGTGGTCTTTTGGTGACCTTTTAACTGATCTTTCTCCCTTTCTCTCTCCCTCTTTCCCTCCCTCTCTCCTTTCTCTCTCCCCCTCCTTCTCCTTCCCCGCACACACTTTACATAAGGTTTCAGAATCTGAAGGCCGATTGGCTGGGAAGGGCCAGAACAAGTTGAGAGAGAGGAGTAGTATCTGTAAGACCCTCATCCCCTGCCTGACTTTCACTTCCCTTCCTGTGGCCCCCTGTACCGTTCTTGCCCTGTGCTGTACCCCAGGCCCAGAATATGCCATGCTGCCTAGAGAGGAGGAGCATTCAGACCCCACTGCCTGCCCGATTCAAGTAGTTCCTAAGTTAAGAAGCTGGACAGAATCCGGACAAGGGAAAAGAAGGAGCATTTGGGGAGGGGAGCAGGACAGGGACCGAGTATATTTCTGGAGGCCAAGACACTCCAGCCACTAAGGAGAGGACTACAAATTCATGGCCATCACACCTTCCCGCCCTCATTTGTTCCCAGCCATGGAGAGTGAGCTAGGGGCTGCTTCAGTTCTCCCCTTTCCTCCTTTCCCTTCTCCCCTTCCCCGCCCACCCACTGCTGGGAAGGGCGAAGCTACAGCCCGTCTGGGTGGGCACTGAGGTGTGGGTGCTGCCTGGGCATGGGAGCTCTTCCTCAGTAATTAGGAGACATGCAAATTAACAGCCTGTGCCGTTTGTATTAATTTGGTAAATAAGCCAGAACAATTTCATTAGTGGCACATTAATGTGCTTGGGAGCAGGAGGACGTGTCCCACTGTGAGGCAGCAGGGACCACTGGCCGCCCCAGCCCACAGACAGGCTGAGTCCAGTGTGTCTAGCTGCTCTCCGACTGGACGCAGCTGGTTGGGCTGCACCCGCCCCCCACTTTGGCCCCATGGTAGAGAAAGACCCCTCTCCACTGAGCAGAAAGGCGTCTGCTTGTTCAGCTGGGTTTGTGGACAGTCACATTAGCTCTTCCCACTTGCCTTCCCTCCATTCTGTATTTTGTCTGAGGCCACCAGGGTTTAAGAAACCCAAAGCTTTTCTAGGTGGGGGAGAGCTAAGGCGATGGAGCTCAGCTCGAGCAGGGCTGTAGTAGATGAAGGGAAGGGGAAGCCGTTTTATGTTACTTCTTTTGATACATAGGACCCACTTCTCTTTTTATGGAGAAGGAAACTGGCTAGGAGAGAAAAGAGATCCTGACTTCCCAAAATTTCACGGCCAGAACTAGGATTTGAACCCAAGTCTGTCTGACTCCAAGATCCATGCTCTTCCTGCCACCTCACTGCCAGTCGGTAGACCGAGCTGCGGGGAAGACTGGGAGCGTAGAGCACGCTTTGCTCTGCTTGGAGCTGACAGTCTAGTAGGAGAGTAAAGACATTTGGAAGTGACATAACTGCCCTACTACGAAGTAAAGAGTTGATGATGATGATGAAGGATATGTGTATCCAGTACTTTTGTAAGTGCTTGGTATTTTTGTATTAGCTCATTTAATCGTAACAAATCCTTGGAGATAGGTAATATTGCAATTCCAATTTTCCAGTAAACAGAACACAGAGCAGATAAGTGACTTGGCAAAGGTGATGCAGTTGGTAGGTGGATTTGAACCGAGGCAGTCTAGCTCCACAGTCTGGGCTCTGAACTTCCGTGCTCTACCCAGCCCCCTCCATGGCAAAGGGTGGGGGAGCCCATAGTGTCAGAGAGCGATTCACTTGGGGCTGGATTAGGGAAGCCTTCACAGGAGGGTGGTGTTGAAGCTGGAGGAGCTCAGCTCACAGGGCCTAATTCAGACCTCAGAATCCCCCACCCGCTCTGTCTGCCTCGAGCAGGGGGCAAGAGATGCTGGGGGCTGGCCAGACCAGCAGGGGTACACGGTGAGGGCGGCAGCACGCTGTCCCTCAGTGCCCGAGGAGCGAGCGGGGAGTGGGTCTGACCTTTAGGCATCTAGGCTGCCTGCTGCTTCATTCTCCTGCAGCCACTCCACAGGCGGGATGCCATGGCCCCCTTCATAGTCTCTCAGGAGGCCTTCTCCCCTCAGCGCTGTTGTCCTGGGTCCTAGCTTCGACGTGAACATTGAAGAGGGAAATGAAGAGAAGAGCCTCCAGCTGTTCCCTGCTGAGTGTCCACGTGTACACACATTCTGGGATGCCCTCAAGGCCTTATCAGCTCGCATGTGCACACACCAGGTGTGCACACACAAATCAGATATTCTGGCAGCCCCTGGTAGTCACCCAAGGCTCGAACTCCCCGGTGTCACATGCCATCATAGGAGGCCTCCCAAGGGAAGCTGTTGAGTCCAAATCTCTCCCTGAAACACTCCAAACTGCTGAGCAGACAAGTAGCAATGTTGTATGGCACTTGGTGAGCTCTCGTGGCTGGTTACAATAGGCAGAAAGAACCCAGAAGAGGCTTCTTGTCTCTCTGACCAGAAGGAGCCTCGTGCAGCTCCTGCCTTCGGTGTGAGGCGGACTCGCAGGAGTAGCTCTCCGCGTGTCTCCGTGTGATCAGTCCTCATCATATACAAATCCACACTTGCGAGTTCACTCACTTAAATTTATGTGTAGCCCCAAATCAGTACTCGGCGATTTCCGATTGTTTGTGGGTGCGCAGCGCGGTGAGCAGTTGGAGCGTCCGGGTGAGCACCTTCTCAGCTGCGGTCGCAAAAGGTGGTGCTCTGCCTTCTTGTTTCAGCTCATAGCGTAAACAAATGTCCTTGTCATCGTCTCCTTAGTGCCACGTTTTCCCCTTTCTTTGATGTGTGCTTTTTCTTGGTGATTTTGCAGTTTAAAATGGCCTCCAGGCACAGTGCTGAAGGGCTGTCTAGTGCTCCTAAGTGCAGTAAGGCTGTGATGTGCCTTAGGGAGAAAATACACGTGTTAGAGAAGCTTTTTTCAGGCATGAGTTCTAGTGCTGTTGGCCGTGAGTTCAATGGTAATGAATCATCAGTATATATTAAGTAAGGTGTCTTTAAGCAAAAACATGCACAGAAGAAGGTTATGTATTGGTAAATTGTGACCAGAGTCTTGCAGGAACCTAATCCTGTGTTTCCCCTGGGAGCAGTGGTTCAGGATTCGCTAATTCAGTGTTCACGGTGACTTACAAGAACCAACTGTATCTGTATATCTCTATATGAGTATGTGTTTATATGTATTTTTCAATTAAGAGAAAATATCAGTGCCTGGGTGCCTCAGTCAGTTAAGCCTCTGTCTTGGGCTCAGGTCATGATCTCAGGGTCCTTGGGATGGAGTCAGGCTTCCCGCTCAGCGGGGGGTCTGTTTGAGGATTCTCTTTCCCTCTCCCTCTGCCCCTACCCCCATACACACACACACACACACACACACACACACACAGACGGTCTCTCTCTCTCTCTCAAATAAATAAATCTTTTTTAAAAAAGGGGAGAGAAAATATCAAAAACCCTAGTCTTAAAGTTATCAGAGAAATAGAGCGTATACAGACATTGATCCACAAAATGTGTGTAGTCAAGCCACAGATTCCTGCAGTCAACCTGAGAGAAGCATGATGAACGATGAACACATATACCAGCCTAGGAGCACCGTGCTTAACCCTCTGCTTGTTCCCTGTGAAACCCTCCCAGAACTAGAGAAGGGTTAGGACTCTAGTCTTCAAATTGTATTCTGTTTGCCCAGAAGGAGAGACACAGCACAGGGCTTGGCTAGAGAGGCCACAAGCCAAGAGACACTGGAGTAGCCCCATCCCTTCACTGAGCCCAGCCCACCTCCCCCTGAGTGCCTTTGAGAAATTACCATGTTTCCAGCAGCTTAATAAAAGGGGAAGCAGAGACCCCCAGGCTACAGCTTTATCTCCCTCTATAATCCAAGATGGATTCAGCAGGAGGGCAGTGCCCAAGGCTAGAGATTTCTTTCCTCTGCTGCTGGCTGGGCCCAGGGACTTGTCAAGCCTAAGTAGCAAATCGATTGCAGGCAGGGAGAGGCTGGATAAGTGTAAAGGCAGTGCTCACCTGCCCAGAGACTTGGCAGTGTTGACCCCAGGCATGGCTACTAGCCTCTGGAGTCTGCCACTAGTAGGAGCCCTTGGGAGGCCGGCATCTCGTTGGTAGCCTCTGAAGTGAGGTGTGGATCGGGGGTTTGCTAGGTGGGCTGAGATCTAAGTATGGGCACCTTCCAGGGTGAGCGTGATTGTACCTGCCCGGGTACTTCATCAACCCACCTCTGAGGTTCTTGCCTCCATCCTAGCAGTCCAGTACCAAGAGGAATGATGCAGGTGGCCGTCAAGCTTCTTGTCACAAACACACTGGCCCAACACAGGCTTCTTGGAACTGGAAGGAGGTCTTATGCCCAAGCAGGGCAGCCATCGGTTTTAGGTAAAGGACACTTGGCTGCTAACATGGTAAAAGAGAAGAGGTCCAGGAATGGGGGACCTACCTACCCACCGACAGAGTCAACTTGGAATGGATCTATATAGTATCTTTTTTATCTAGCTCTGATAAACTCTTCATGTCTGCTTCTGGGTCACAGAACCCCGGCATTATTGAACTTGCATTTCCACTTGAAGGGTGAACTGTAAGCCTTAAGTAGAAAGAGGATGTTCAAGAATAGGGAGAAGCTGGGGCCCTGCCTCCCAGGTCCTGCCCCTTCTTTTTCTCCCTGCTGCCTCCTCTCCACATGCCCAAGCCACTTACAGGGTGTCCTGTCGCCCAGATCACTCCCTGCTCACCTCCCTACCCTTGCCTCTCTAACCCTCTGCCCTAGGCTGCTGCCGCAGCCTCCAGCCCAGGCTTCAGAGAATTCCCAGGTATTTAGACATTCATTTTATTGCTTAATCGAGCTTGAAGCTGTTTAAATTAATACAAGTTTTCATACTTGGCAGCAAAGGCTTTTACAAGCCCCTTTAGCAGAGAAAGGAGGAGGTTGGGAGAGGATCAAAAAAGAAATTTACACTGGGCCATTGCCTTCATGAGGTGGGAGCAGATCAGCCACCATAAGGGCCGTGGCACCAAGGCCACCCTCTTGGAGGAGCGGAGTCAGTCCTGTGTCTGGGGTCCTGGGTCTCGAGGAGGCCCTCTGTGGAGGAAACTCAGAAGCTCTTGAGCCCCACAGGGGTCCCTGAGGGTTCTGAGGTTCAGCCACAGCACAGGGCCCCAAGGACTGGGCTTATGGCAGTGACGGCACCCTTCCAGTTGCTCCCTGTCAGGCAGGGGCGGCCTTCTGCTGGGGTCGCATCCTTCCGCCCACCTGCCCCCTTCCCTCGTCTCTTCACCTGGCTTTCACCCAGCCACTTTCATTACCTTTGTTGAGCATTAATTCCTTCAGCTATGCGCCCCTCTCCCCAGGGAGTGCCTCGCTCCTGGGGCCTGCCTGTCTTCCTAGAAGAGCTTCGGTGGGTGGGTGGGTGCTGAAGAAGAGTGGGATGTTCCCGGAGCTCTGTCTGCTGCTTCTCTCACTCGAGCCCCAGGCTGCACTCACACACGCACACAGCTAACGCAGACTCCCTCGCTTAAGCTGAGCTTACCCTAGTAGCTGTCTGCCAAAAGATCTGAGAAGAGGGGAGTGTTGAGGTTGCCTGGTCAGTGACGTTTCTGTAAGGATGATTCTGGGGTGCGAGAGGCTAGAAACCGGAGGTCCCACTTACAGAACTGAAGTGAAGGGTTCTGAGAGGGTCAGCAGTGGCGGAGCTCCAACAAGCTTCTGCTCTTTGTGCCTGATGAGCCCCTGTCATGTGGTGGCAAGGCCCCAGTGGCCCAGGGCCTCCCCCTGCAGGCTGACACCGCCTTTCTCTGTTCCCCAGGTAGAGGTGGAGGTAGAGAGCATGGACAAGGCCGGCAACTTCATCGGCTGGCTGCACATTGACAGCGCTAACCTGTCCGTCTTGCTGGTGGAGCACGCGCTCTCCAAGGTCCACTTCACTGCTGAGCGCAGCTCCTACTACAAATCCCTGCTGTCTGCTGAGGAGGCCGCCAAGCAGAAGAAAGAGAAGGTACCGGGGTGGAATTGGGCCTGGCTGGGGAGGGGGCGGGTCCCACCCTGGATCTCGGACTTCTTCTCGCCTTCCTGCCCCTCCCCCAAAACACCACAGCCTCCACACAGTGGACAGAGCGGTTTCGTCGTCCCCCACCTGAGGGACCCTGGTTGGTGTTGGTCTCAGACCCCACGTCAGGAACCACACGCGACCAAGGGAGGGGCTGCCAGCATAGGCATCCTCAGCCCTAGGCCTCCTCTGGTGGGCCTGGTACAGGAGAACGGTGTCTGGAAGGTGACCTTGCAGCCATGAGAGGCATGATGGGGGGGCGCCCCTGGTGAGCAGGAGACCAGGGACTTGTCCCTTCACCAGCCCAGCCCTTCTTTGGTGCCGTCAGAGCAACGGGAGACCTGCAGCCCACTTCTGAATTTCCTACACACGTCCCTGCAGGGAGGCCCATTTTGGAAGCTGCCCCAGGAGATGCATAAAGCTGTTAGGACAACAGATTTATAGCCCATCAGTCTCTGCAGACACTGCATTGAAAAGACAAGGGGGGTGGGTTGGAAAGCAGCTTTTGGAAACAAATGGACGATTAAGGAACCCAGTGGTTTGGTGGTGGGAGCTGGGCTTGGCACCCCCCGACTCAGCCTGTAGACACTGACTTACAGCCCGGCCCCGATAATGGGGATAAATCAGCCGGCCACCAATTTGTCAGGGCTTCTCTGAGCTTGAGGAGGATTTCATGGGACAGCCGTGCTGAGCCATAAATTTGTTCCAGGAATAAACGTTTCCTTCCCCCATGGGGCAGCCATCTGGCTTGCAACTCGCCTCCCAGAGCCAAGGCCCAGACACCTGACAAAAGGAGTAGGGGGCTTCAGGGCCCCGAGGCTCCTCATTCTCTTCCAACCCAGAGCGGCCATCTCCTCATTCAGCCTCTTCCCAGCTGTCTTCCCTCAGGGACCAGGGACGCCCGCCTGCATCTCTCTCTACCTTTGCTTCCTGTCCCCTGGGCATGAGGGCAGGTGACCAACCCTAATGGGAGTGGAAGAACTCTAGGGAGAGATGACCCAAAAAGCTTGGGACAGGTTGACAGAGACCGTTCATGCCTGGGAGGACTAGGCCACCATGAAGCCTCTAGAGGCTCCCACCCTTGTCCCACCTTGGCTCACATTAAACCCCATCTTCTAGAGTGACAGGGAGCGGGCCACCTCAGCTCCTTCCGCAGAGGAACTTCCTCTTGGGTTTCCTGTTGGTGACAGCTGAACTTAAGGCTGCCACCCCCGAGTCCTCTGCCTGCTACAGGGGAAGGAGCAGATGTGGCGCTGGGGCCTTGTGTGCAAAGGGCTGAACCTTCACGGAAGAATTAGCAGCTGGGGGTCAGTGTGGAAAGCACTTGGCCCTGAGGCTCCGATTTTGAAAGGCTCTTCGCCCCCAGGCTCTGCTCTCTGAGATTCGAGACCCCAGAGGGACCCAGGAGAAGACAGACAGGGGAATCTGGCCTGAGGTGGCGGGACGGGTGCCTTGCTGGTGTTACACTGGGCATCACTCTTTACCGCATGGCGGATTTGTCTGAAAGGGCCCAGGTCATCATTTCACTGGTGCCACATGACAATGGTGAGGGGTCCTCATCAGGAACTACTTACACAGGCTGCGCGTTTGAATTCCAGTCCAGGTCATGTGCAGCGCGCCGTTCTCAGGGCGAGGCCCTGCCTGCCTCTTCTGGTGGGGCTGGTTCCCGGGAGCAGCACGCGTGGAGCCTGGCAGCACCCCTCAGAGTTGGCTGGACTCGGAGAGTTTGGTAGCCAGCTGCAGGACAGCGACTGCATAGCCTCGCTTGTGACCCCAGGAGGGCTGCCTTCGCTGTCCAGAGACGGGCACGTGTGGGGTTAAGCGATCATGGTGGTACGTGTGAGCTAATTAAGGAAAGGTAATACTGAGAGATTTTGTGAGACTAGAAGCCTGCAGAAGTCTTTGGGGGATGTGATCCTGTGTGAGCACGTTTGTGAGCAGGTCCATGTGAGGGAACCTGGCAAGGCTGGTTTCCCAGCCGTGAGAACTTCGCTGCCTCCCTGCTGGACCTCGTTCTTTCCTGTGCCCTGCAGACGCCTCTGCTCTTGAAGATGCTGGTTGGGCCCTCCCCTTCCTCTCCAGGAGGCGCCTGCCGGGTTGTCCCCTCCTCCTCCAGGAGTCCTGGGTGGGTCTGAGGGCCAAAGACGGAGCCACAGATGGCAGGCACCAGGACTGCCCTCTCTCCCCAGCAGGGCCCTGGACCGGGCTGGAGTGGCCATTGATTGCCTTTTATTGAACTTGCCTTCCCCACTGGGAGCTTGAAGGCCTCCACCACCGTGGCCCCGTGCCAGCCCCATCCTTGGAGCCTCCTGAGCAGCGATATTAAACAGGATTTAGAAAGGAAGCCTCCAGCCAATGGCGCCTCAGTCCACGTCGCCCATCTCCTGCCAGGAGGCGAATCTGGGGCTCCCTGGGGAGGAAGTGCAGGCAAGAGGGAGGGCCAGGGATGGGTGAGGACAGGAGGAGAGACAGTCTGTGCTCCTAACCTGGCCCCACAATGTAGAGGGGACCCGAGCAGGACAGGAACTGGCATGACAGAGCCGCAATGGAGTGGATAAGGGAGCTGCTCCCTTGCCCGTCCCCCCCCCCCGCCCCGGGTCTGGCTGTGCAGGTCTTTCCCCAGCTCCTCCATCTGCCCAGAGCCTGCAGAGAGAGCCTGAAGGCACTGAATCTGTGTGTGCAGTTACTGTTCTCCCTGGAAGGGGTCTTTGGGTTTTCCTTGTCGTCATCCCGTGGGTGCAGGACAAGGAGCGTCCCCCTGGGAATTCCCCCAAACAAGCTCTTTGTCAGGGATCTGAGCAGAGAGAGGGCTGGGGTAGCTGTGGGGAAGTGGCATGTGTCCGGCAGGTGCTGCTGGTATGTCTGTCCCCTGTCTGCCCCAGTTCTGCAGAAGGGCGGCATCAGCCAGTAGGGGCAAAATGTGCCCTCGTTCTAGGGGTTGGCCAGCCTCTCAGCTGACTGTCTCGTTCCCACCAAGAAGCCACCTAGCCAGGCTGCATTTACCAGCTTGCCAAGGCCACTGGTAGCCAAGTCCCAGGAGTAGATGGTCATCTCCGTCTCCCAAGGGAGACCTGCAGGGCTCTCCTATTTGAGGGGCCAAGCCAACCCTCTCTTAGAAATGGAGTTCCTGGGGCGCCTGGGTAGCGCAGTCGTTAAGCATCTGCCTTCGGCTCAGGGCGTGATCCCAGTGTTCTGGGATCAAGCCCCACATCAGGCTCCGCCGCTGGGAGCCTGCTTCTTCCTCTCCCACTCCCCCTGCTTGTGTTCCCTCTCTCGTTGGCTGTCTCTATGTCAAATAAATAAATAAAATCTTTAAAAGAAAAGACAAGAAAAGAAGAAAGAAAGAAAGAAAGAAAGAAAGAAAGAAAGAAAGAAAGAAAGAAAGAAAGAAAGGGAGGGAGGAAGAAAGAGAGAGAGAGAGAGAGAAAGAAAGAAAGGAAAGAAAGAAAGGAAAGAAAGAAAGAAAGAAAGAAAGAAAGAAAGAAAGAAAGAAAGAAAGAAAGAAAGAAATGGAGTTCCTTTATCGGAGGAGTAGCTGTCTGCGTCCTACCCTTCGGCCACCTCATGCTTTTGCCATCTTCTCACCTTTGGAGGCAGCAGGGTATCCCCTACTGTGCCCCTTCTAGCACGCATGAGCTATGGGACCTCGTTGCAGGACTGGCCCCACCGCTACCCTCCTGGTGGGAGCTAGACGCCTGCAGGCCAGCCCCGAGGCTTTTGTTTGCATCATCCTTGACCTCAAGCTTGTGGCCCACCTGAGCCTGCCAGAAGAGGAACTCCACCCTTCTCCCCCCAGGAGGAAACCTGATGCTGTCGCCCAAGGCGCTTTTGCTTGAGGAGTCATTAGCAGTTTCTGCTCTCACCCTGTCAGTCTGTTCCCAATTCATCAACACTGCTGAGGAGCCTCCTTCCACAAAGCAGAGGGAGGCAGGGCGGGTGAGGATGGAGCCCAGAACTGCTCCCAGGCTCAGACCCCCTCCAGAGCAAGCGCGGCGCCCTGTCTCTCTAATGTGCTGCCTGGGTGCCAGGAAGGTAGGGAGCAGGAAGAGCGAGGTGGGCGGGGAAAGGGCCCACTGACCAGAAGGGAGCAGAGGACAGACCGGGGGGTGGGGGCAGCCAGTGGCTTCAGCTCATTTAAGGCAGTGCTGGCAGTCTTGTGTCACAGCAGCAGTGAGAGTCCCATCGGCCCTCGAGCTGCACGAATCCTGGCGTGGCTAGGAGTGACTGACTGAATAGTCACTTCCCTGGGGAACTTCCAACTCGCAGGGCCCAGGGAGAAAGTCGACCACAACAGGATGTAGGCCTTGCAACCAGAAGTCACTGTGGCTGGCCCCCAAAGTGCCCTCAGCAGTCTGTGCCATGGCCTCTGATTAAAGAGGCCCTTTCACAGGGAAATCCAAAAGCTGGAGACCCCCTCCGGCCTGGAGTCTCTGATCTGACTGCCCTACTGTCTGCCTCCTTTCCTGTGACAACCAGGCCTGCACATGTGGAAAGCAGAGGTGTCTGGATGCTAGTGAGGAGGGAAGAAGCTGTGGTGGGACCCATGTTGGGAGTAGGTGAGAGGGGTCAGGAGCTGTTTGGGTTAGAGTCCAGCCCCACAAGGCGAAAGGCGAGGGCGCTGCCGTGTGTGGCTGGCAGAGGTTTGCACCCAGGTGATGTCTCTCCTATCCCCTTCAGCCACTCCCTGGAGGCCTCCCCTTCTAGTGGAAGCATACTCACACATTAAAGGCAGGAGCATGGCCTGTGCAGGTGTGACCCAAGGAGGTTCAGTAATTCTGACATTCCTGCCCTTCGGCTGCTTCCACGTGTTGTCCAGGGATCTGTGGGTCAGCTGAGAGATCATGGGGTCAAGCGAGCTCCTCTTGCAAGGGAAGACAAGGTGATGCAGGAGGCACATGGCTTGACCGAAGTCAAGCAGCAAATTAAAGGACAGGAGCCCACATCTCCCACCCACAACTTTTCCCACTGCTCAGTGCCGCCCTCTGTCTCTAGAGGCCCCGTCAATGCCAAAATGCCCTCTCGAAGATCTCTAGCACCCAGAGACCTGGGTTTAGATCCTGGTTCTGCTGCTTCTAGCAAGCCTGGATGCCTCCAGTTCTCCATCTATAAAACAGGGTAATGTTAATACCTAGTCAAGGGGATGTCTTGAGGATTCAATGAATTACTACTTAAAGAATGTTTAGAATGGCACCCGGCACCTAGGAAGCATGTAAGTTTTGGCTAGTACTTTTATCACCCCTGTTCTTGTGTGTCTGTGGGACCCCATGTGTGGTCCCGTCCCTCACCCCGTTCTCAGTGCTCAGCTGGACAGCCCCCACCCTCTCCTGCTCTGACAGGCTTCACTACTGGGATAATCTCCTGGCCGCAGGATTGGACTTGACACGCTGTCACATCGAATCAGCTTCTGAGCTGAGGCGGGCCTGACAGTGCAGGGCCAGGGGAGGAGGGGAGAGGCGAGGGTGGAGGGGAGTGGCCCAGCTTCTGAGCTGGGGTCAGAGCAACCTGCTTGAGGTGAAGGCAGAGAAGTTGCTGAGACAAGGCATTCTTGAATGGTGACAAGCCTTCCCCTCCATGGCCCAGGGCTGTCACTTGGGGAGCCTCAGAAGCACCATGGCCCTGGACAGTGCGAGGGCCTGGAGAGTTCAGAGTGACCCCTACAGAGTGGTGTCGGGGGAGGAAGGTGGGGACCCAGAACCTTGGCGGTTCTCACTGTGGTGTGCGTGAGGATTGCCTGGGAGTCTGCTCTGGTTTGTTTTACTTCCTCTGAGTACAGTCGTACCAGATCCTAACTTGGTAGACCTGGCACCCAGGTACCAGCATTTTTAATAAGCTCCCCAGTTGCTTCTGATCCCTTCCCGAATCTGAGAACTGATTGATCGAAAGACCTTCAGAGCACTCTCCTTACCCACTCAGAGGTAGGAGTTCTAGGGGCTCAGCTCAGTGTGATGTGAGTGTCCTGTGGTGACCCGCACACTCACCCCAGGGGTGACCCCACTTGCCCAAAGCCCCTGTCCCGTGTCCTGTCTGGCTTCACTTCCTAATCCCCTCCCCCCATTGCTGACCGCACGCGCAGGTCTGGGCCCACTATGAAGAGCAGCCCGTGGAGGAGGTGGCACCTGTGCTGGAGGAGAAGGAGCGCTCGGCCAGCTACAAGCCGGTGTTCGTGACCGAGATCACTGATGACCTGCACTTCTATGTGCAGGATGTGGAGACCGGTGAGTACGCTGGCCCAGCCTGCCCCCAGGACCCCCTCGGTTCAGTGGGAGGGAAGGGCCCAGCCCACGGCTCCCAGGGGCCTCTCCCAAGTAGCCTATGGCTGCTGCCCATCCCCTGAGCCCCACGCGCGGCCCTGGGCCCTCGGGTCATTTCATGAACTGCAAGTGAGCCCTGGAGTGGCCGAGGCTCAGCAGGGCCTCTGAGGGCTAGTGAGGTAAGCTGTCTTGTCTGGGTGGTACTCCAAGATTCTTGGAGAATTGTTTTGCTCTCAGACACCCCTGGCTGGGCTAGCCATGGGGATCTGTAGCTCTTAGAGTCTATCAGGAAGCAGGGAACACATTGTCTCTATGTGGTCAGGAAGCACAAACCAGCATCACTTAACCCTCCTCCCCCTCAGCTTTCTTGGGAAGGCAGCAGGAGGAGAGGAGCCTCGGCTTTTTTCTCTAGGATTTCTCCTTCTCTAGAGGTTACCATAGCCCTGAGTGGTAGCCAGTTGCCATGGAAACAGGCAGCACTCTAGGGGAAGTCATCCCTGGGCAGTCTTTCTGAAGGACCCTCTGTCTCCATCCTCCTCCTTCCTCCTGCCCTCAAGGGCTGTGCACTGTGGCCAGGGTCATTTCAGCAGACACCTCAGGCTTCTGGAGGACGGGGGGCAGTAGAGGCCACTCTCATAGGGGTGGCCCTGTGGCCCTTCCAGCTCAACTTCCCACCTCCACTCCCTTTGCTCTCTCTAACCTGCCCTCCCTTCTCTCCTTGACATCCTGTGCAGGGAACCATGTTAGTTGAGGGCAGAGGAAAAAGCTCTACAGGCCGCCTCTGGGTCCAAGGAGCCAGATCCTTGCAAGGCAGAGGGGCCTGAAGATGTCACTGGCACTCGAGGCAGCCCCACAGGTGGCAGGCTGTGGCTAGCCACCCCCCACCCCCAGGCCCCTCCAGATCATCAGCCTCGTCTCAGCCACTTCCCTCTAATGACATTTCCCAGGCAGCTGCTCTCTGGCCATGTCAGTTCACCAAGAAAAACTAACCTTCCTAAGCCCTGGGCTCACTCTACTTGGGAGGGGAAAGAGCCAGGCAGGAGTAGAGATGGACTGATGAGCCTTGAGGATTAGGTTCCCTTGAGGTCAGCTGCAATCCTGCTGAAAGGTGGCCCAGCCCCCCCAGGTCTGGGTGGTGTGACGAGGAAAGGAGTCTTTCAGTGGTGGTCCAGGCAGGAAGGAGGCAGTTTCGGAGCACAGGAGCCAGAAAGAAGGGGCTTCAGGAAGCTTGGAGAAAAGGGAACTCTAAAGAAGCCCCTGCCCAAGGTACGACAGCTCCCTGGCAGTCTCTGCCTGGCCTCTGGATCCTGTGTGGCCCTGGATCAGGGCCCTGAAGCCTCCAGGGGACAGAGCTTGAGGGTTCGAGGCCTTCAGCCAGTAATCTCAGAGGCTTCCCCACCTGGCTATCTCTGGCGGCTGTAGGGAGCCAGGACACTGCAGTGAGGGATGGCCAAGGCAGGAAATCAGGAGAAAAGGAACAAAAGGGGAAACCATGTATTCTTGGAATATTGGAGAGGGGAGTGAGATGCTTGTTGGCACACTACCTGGAGGGCTGCTGTGGGCTCCAGAGAAAACCTGACCTCGGTTGGTTCCATAAAAATCTATGAAAATAAACTTAAGCATCTACAGCTTCCTTCTTCTAAAACCTTTCATCCTCTCTTGGGGGACATCCTCCTGCCTTGTGTCTCTTCTCTTAATTAAAGCCTGCCTTCAGGAAGGATCTAATGAAATGATGAAAGCATTGCCATTAGCTGTAAATGACCAGCCAGGCTCTGTGCAAGGACCTGTTTGCAGGAGGCAAAGTCTGCTTCTGTTGCCTTGGAGCAAAAAAAAAATAAAAAATAAAAATAGACCAAGTATAGAAAGAATTTGTCTGTGTAGAGGGTTTACTGCTGGGTGGGGGGAAGGGCAGCTGCTTCCTGAAAGTCCCTGTTCTGAAACCGAGGCTCATGGATGCTGGGACAGTGGCCCTATGCAGAGGCCCAGGAGTGGACACGGCCTTGTGCACATATGCAGAGTGCATCTTCAATACCGTTGAATTCTTTTTTGTTTTAAAGATTTTACTTACTGATCTGACAGAGAACAAGAACACAGACAGGGGGAGCAGGAGAGGGAGAGGCAGACTCCCCGCTAGCAGGGAGCCCAATGCAGGGCCCAATCCTAGGACCCGAGCCGAAAGCAGATGCTTAACCGACTGAGCCGCCCAGGCACCCCGAATACAGTTGAATTCTTAAGCACGCTGCATGCGTCAGGGATTTGCTAGGCCTTGCCAGAGCAGACAGAACCAAGCGAGCAAGCATCTGTGCCCTGAAGCAGCTCACAGCGCAGTGGCAGGAACATGAGCCAGACAAGGAACATACAAGGCCAACTGTGACAAGTGTAGCAACAACCAACATGTGTTAGGCACCTGTTACAGTGTGGCTTGCACCCCAGAGGTGGAAAGAAGAACCCCATACCCACACCACACGCACCCAGCTACCCTCACCTCAGAGAGCAAAGGGGACACAACGGGCCTGATGCAGAGCTCGAATCCGGGCCAAGGGGGGTGGGAAGGTGAAGTTACTGGGGACTGATGCTTAGTGGAGTGGGGGTGGGGACACAGCAGAAAGAAGCAAGGGAGGGAACCTGAGAGGACCCTGGGCGTTGCCAAACCTGGTGATTACCAGCTGACAAACAGCAGGGATTCAGGATTCAGGAAGGACAGGCAGAGAAGGAGACTCTCCCTGCCCAACCAAAGAGAGCACTGAGTTGGGGTAAGAGGTTGGAACCCCAACCTGGCAGTACCAAAGTTTGCTTTTGCACGTATCACACGGTAAGCAAGGTCAGAGTAGCCAAGTTTGAATATACTGAGATTGGGCCCTCCTCCCCGAGTTGCTCCCCATCTTCCGTGGCTCAGAGTCTGAGGCCCTTTCCTTGCCCAGGGCTGTATGGGGCCCCCTCCTTCATCCCCACATTTGCCCCTGGGAGACGCTGGCAAAGAGTGGCTGCTGTCAGTCATCACTCCTGTGATGGGCAGGCCAGACCGGCCCTTGTAGGAGCGGGTGTACGCTGGCCCGCTCCCACCCTGGACAAGGCTGCTTGGCCCTGCCCCACATCCCTGCGCTTCATCCACCTCCATAAGTGCAGCCCAGGAACATTCCCAGCGGCTTCCGCAGCCCTGGCCAGTGGACTGGAGAGCTGAGGTTGGAAGGAAGACTGTGTGCCTCTGACGCCTGACGTGTCAGCAAGCCCCGTCCCACTTTTGAAGACAGCATGAGCCTCTTGAGCAGAGACCACAGGGGACTTGCCTATGGAACGGGACAGGCCCATGCCACAGGCGCCCTACAGAACACCACATCCTGCCTGCTCCCCAACCCAGGGCTCACTCCCTCCTCCTGCCCCGCAGGCACCCAGCTGGAGAAGCTGATGGAGAACATGCGAAATGACATCGCCAGCCACCCTCCTGTTGAAGGTTCCTATGCGCCCCGCCGGGGAGAATTCTGCATTGCCAAGTTTGTAGATGGAGAATGGTAAGCCACCTGGACCCGAGCGGAGCAGAGTCTTAAGAGCGATAGCCGGTCTGTCCTCAGGACACAGGCCTGCAGAGCTACCAGGTAGACTTCAGACATTTGCCTTAGCAACCTGGTTTCCACTGGGTGGTGGTGTTGACCTTGGCCCGCTCTCCAATACGGCCCTCTTCATTGCTCGCAGCCCGTCTGGGGCCTGTGATTTGCCTGCAGCCCAGTCAGCCTCAAGTATACAAGCAGTGTCTCTTCTCCTCACTCCTGGGAAACTCTGTTGGGGGAGCCGTGGCTGGCTGAGACTCTCCGACACAGCCCTCACCCCGCACAGGAAAAATGATGTCACGTAGGGTGGGGAGGGCGAAGGCTGGTTCTCTGTGAGCCCAGACCAGCCGCCCGACCCTCCGCCCCAGCTGTCTGGGACATGACCAGGAGCACTCACAGCCTGCAAGAAGGTCACTATGTCTGATCTACCAAGAGTAGGGCCCTTGCCTTCCCTGGGTGACGAAGTGACTTGGATGTGTTCCCTGCCGCGGCCTCCCAGACAGATCTGCCGGCTAATTACAGCTGCTGTTTAGTGTGCTGGCTTTAAACAGCAGACATCAATCTAGTCATTAGTCTCGTTGCTTTATGCCCCAAGGACACATTAATCTGCTCCACATGCTCCCTTCTCCCTCCCTCTGCTCCCAGCTATGCTCTGATTCCACTAGATGGTGGCCACAGTGCCCAAGCCTGGGCCTTCATGGAGTCTGAGAGCTGCCCTCCGTGACACCCATGGGTGTTCGCCCTGAGCCCTGGGCAGGGAAGTGTCATGGCCCTGCCCTGCTGTCACTACGGTGCCGGGGAGGCCACACTCATCAGGGCTGTCCCTTGAGCTCTGCCCGCGCTGCTGTTGCAGGTACCGCGCCCGAGTGGAAAAAGTCGAGTCTCCTGCCAAAGTGCACGTCTTCTACATTGACTATGGCAATGTGAGTGTGGGGGCCGGGAGGCGGAGGAGTAGGCAAAGGAGGGGCCCCGGGTGGCTGCCGGGTCAGCTCAGCACAGGAGTCCCCTAGGTCAAGTCACTGTGAGCTCTCAGAGGTCTCTGTAAGCTCTGAACCCCTTACTGACAGAATGGTGAACATGTGGGCATCTGTACTGGTGGTGGAACAGGCCACTGGACTCAGAAGTCTCCTTTCCAGGCCCCAGGGGTGAGTGCCCAGCCACACCCATGGTTCCCCGTCTTCTCCCAACTTCTTTGAAGGGAGGGCCCGTGGAGGCCCTCCACACCCCACGGCTCCTGGTCGTGCTTGACCAGGTGCTTGTGTGCTGGTCCAAACCAAGGCTTGCTGGGAGGGGACAGACCCAAGGGGGCAGTGACTAGCACCCTTGAGAAAAGCCCCCTCGGGCTGGGCCTGAGAGTCTGTTAATAATTCTGGGAGATTCCCTGTGGGCACAGCAGCAAGCAGGAGAGAAAGTCGCAGTTCAGAACCATGCTTCTCCTGAGGTGTGACGATGCGTGTCTGCTTTCCTCAGGGACTAGGGTTAAGGGTCGATGAGCAGAAGCCCAGAGTTGGCCCGTGCTCCCAACTTCCCACCAGGGGATACACAAAAGAGGTCCTGCCACGTTATGGGACTGTCGGGACCCTTGTCTCCGTGTGCTTTCCCAGCAGAGCACCCCCTAGCCTGTGGAAAAATAAGAAACCCATGTCACAGAGAGAAGGCATTGGGGGAAAAAATGGAAATTATCGTTAGAGACGAGTTATCAAGTTGATTATTTTAGTAGAGCCACCAGGTGTGCCAGCCCCGGGCCTAGGTTGAGAAGGTGAGAGCCACGGCTGCCCGCCTGCTGCAGGGGCCAGCCTGGCACGTTCCCCCAAGCCATCACTAACTTGGCAAGCCTGCGCATGGGCTAAGTGGGAGCAAGTCATGGCGGGGGCCTGAGTTAGAATTCCAGAGGCCTGGCCACAGAAGTTGTCCTGTGAGAGCAAGGGGGCATCACGTGTGTAATGCTCTTGGCCTGACGTGTCCTCTGCAGAGAGAGATCCTGCCGTCCTCCCGCCTGGGGACCCTGCCTCCTGCCTTCAGCACTCGTGTGCTGCCTGCTCAAGCCACAGAGTACGCCTTTGCCTTCATCCAGGTGCCCCAAGACGTGAGTCTACACATCTCCCTCCCTCCTTCCCTTCCTTCCAAAGGGGGCTGTCCGATGACACGCAGCCACTAACGTGGCCCTCACAGGCTGCCAGGAGATGGAAACAGTGACCAATGGTCTGTTAGTGACTGGACCCAAGAGATGGGAGTGACCGGGGAAGTTGAGGGAAGGTGCACCAAGGAGGTGGCATTGGAGCGTCTGAGCTGATTCTTTAGACGGATGGGCCCAGTGGGCCAGGGCACTTGACAAGACTAGTCCACACAGTTGCGAGTCCAGGACCTTGTGGGCAGTGGCAGGAGATGAGAGTGGAGAGATAAGTCAGGGCCTGGCGGCTGGGGACAGGGTTTTCAGCAGAGGTGTGACATGGTCAAATCGGGTTCTGCAAGTTCCTTCAGGGAACTTTGTTAGAGACTGGATGGAGTCCTGGGAGACCGACCATGGCAGTTGGAAGTCCAGGCTAGAGACAGTGACAGCCAAACCAGGGCCACGCCAGAGGGGTCAGGTCGCAGTGCCGTGGCGGGGGGGGCAGGAAGTGGGGAACAGACGGTGACTGGGTTTCTTACATGTGGCTATGATGCTGTTCGCCAAGATGCAAGGATGAGGAGCAAATCGGGCTGTGGGAACTCCAGGCAGCTCGATAGTGTTCAGTTTGGGAAGCGAGGAAACCTAGAATCACGGACTTGTAGCTAAAACCATGGGTGCATACAGGGCAAGTATGTGGAAGACAGGGTGCGAAAGAGAGCGAGCCTTGGCAAGTGCTGGTCTTCCCCGAGCCAAAGAAGAATCTGACGCAGAATGTGCATCCGGAGAGGAGCACTTGGGCTCAGGGTCACAGAGCCACCCAGTTTCCAGAGGCGGGGAGCCCGGTCTGCGGTGTCCAGCTCCCCAGGGGAGGTCAGGCTTAAGGCTTGGCGGGTACCCTTGGCTTGGGCACCAGCGGAGGTCTGGGGTGCTCTGAGCAGCCTGCATGAAGCTGCTGCCAGAGCCAGGGCACTAAGGAGCAGATGGTGGGGTAGGAATCGGTGCCGTAGAACATTGTCTGCCTTTTCATGAACCTTGCTGAAGGGCAGAAGAGAAACAGTAGGAGAAGAGGGTGACAAAATAGGTCAAGGGGCAGTTTCTAAGGGTAGGGAGACATGAGCATGGAGAGAGCCTGAGAGGACAGTGCGTGCACAAAAGCAGGGCCTGTGAAGGGTCACGGTGCTGGGGCACAGTCCTGTAGAGGTGGGGTGATGGGGACCAGGCAGCAAGTGGGTGGTTAGTTTGGGATGGACAAAAGCCACTTTTTCTCAGAGACCCAAGGCAGGTGGGCAGGGTACAGGGGTGGGTGACAAGGATGGGATGTATGCAGATAGGCTTGGCAGGGAGGGAAAGGACAGGACAGGGAGAGGGGGCACTGCTGGTCCAGAGGCTGTTTCCTTCCTCATTAGGATGTGAGTAGGAAGTGAGATGCTGGCACCTGCTGAACTCTTGCTTGGAGGTCCATGAACAGGCCCTGGGGCCCACATGGCTGCCTTTGAAGCTTGCAATTCCCTCTCCCACTAACATGCATGTGTGTCTGCTCCAGGAGGATGCTCGAACAGACGCCGTGGACAGCGTGGTGCGGGATATCCAGAACACTCAGTGCCTGCTTAACGTGGAACACCTGAGCGCTGGCTGTCCCCATGTCACCCTGCAGTTTGCTGATTCCAAGGGGGACGTGGGGCTGGGCTTGGTGAAGGAGGGACTGGTCATGGTGGAGGTGCGCAAGGAGAAGCAGTTCCAGAAAGTGGTATGTGATGTGGGGGCAGGCTTCTCACCTCTCCCCACCTACCATCACAGAGGGCGCTGGGGCTACACCAAGAGCCAGTGACGGAGCAGGGAACCCTCCATCCTGCTGCTCCTGCTGGGGAAAGATAATGGGTTTGGGTTTGTTGGGGTTTAAAAAAAAAAAAGCTAATTGCATCCCAAATTAATTGGTTGCAGGCTTGGCTGAGAATGCAGCTATAAGCTAGAGCGGGAGGTGTCCCTTTGCGGATGCCCCCAGGTGGCAGGCTGGAAAGCCTTTCCAGGGGTGGCCTGGAGAGGGCCACAGCCTGTCACTGCCTCCGCCTCCCTTTACCACTTCCTTCTCTCTAACATACAGTTCCCAAGTCTGGAGCCAGCAGCTCGCACACAGTGACACCTGGAGCCAGACTCGACTGGGACAGGGGCCCTAAGGGACTGCCCCTCCAGCCCTCTGGCTTGTCTGCAAAGACCCCGGGGTGTGGAGCGGGGCTGGGCCTGAGTCTCCCCATCATGAGATGAGGAGGTTGCCTCAGGCTTCACTGCTTCACAGGCTGGACCATGAGGGGCCTGCAGCCGACACCCAGGGACCACCTGCACTGTCTCCCTTACTGAGCGTGGGGAGTTGGGACGGGCGCCTCACCATCAGGACAGGCTGGTGGGAAGCCCCCACACTCCCCCTGAGAGGAGGGATGAGAACAGCAGCGCTGAAAGCCCCGTTCTCTCTCCATTGTGCCCTTCGCCTTTTCCCAGGCCTCCCCTTCTCACGGGCTGTGGGCCTGTGGCACTGGTTGTGCAGGTTGGTGATTCGTTTGAAACAAGACCTCAGGGTCAATTGCTAATGTGTCCTCTGGACAGGAGAACCGTGACACCCCAAGTCCTCTCACTAGAGACCCCCATTGTCTTGAGATTGCCCTGGGAAGTAGCATAAGTTTCCCTGTAGAAGCCTGAGATCTCACTGTCTCCCCTATGAAGCTCCCCGTCATGTCTCTGGTGTCTAGAACATTCCTTTGCCCAGTATCTGAGATGAACACCCTCCCTACAAGTGTTCATTCATTCATTGACTCATTCTTTCAACAAACATTTATTGAGGGCCTACGTATCTCCATGAACAGGAGACAACATTTCTGCCCTATGGAGCTTACATTCAAGCATGAGTTGACAAAAACATTTATACTAAATCAGTGAAATTGGCTGATAGGAGAGAAATGCAACAGAAAAAGAGAAAATAGAAATCAGGGGACTCAGGAGTGTGGGGGAGGGGTGATTGGAATTTTAAATGGGGTCATTTGAAGCTTCATTAAGATGGTGATGCTTTATGGAAGACTTGAAGGAGCGAGATAGGTGGCCAGGTGGACCTGAGGGGAAGAGCATCTCAGGCAGATGGAACAGCCAGCACAGAGAGTCAAGGAACAGCAAGTAGGCCAGTGTGACTATGCACCTGGGATTTTACTCTGGGGGAGCTGGCGATCCGCTGAGCAGGGGAGTGATGCAGACCAGACCCGGGCAGTCTCCAGGGTCATTCCGGCTGCTCGGCTACAAATACCCCCTTTGTGACCTCCCTTTCTTCCCTTATCCCTCCAGATCACAGAGTACCTGAATGCCCAGGAGTCAGCCAAGAGTGCCAGGGTGAGTTTTTTCCTCAACGGCTCCAGGGGGAGCTTAAAAAGAGAGCTTAGTCCCAGGGTTCCAGCGGGTCCCACCTCCCTCACGGTCATTTTCTGCCTTCTCACAGCTGAACCTGTGGCGCTATGGAGACTTCCGGGCCGATGATGCTGATGAGTTTGGCTACAGCCGCTAAGGAGGGAAGCAGGTCTGGCGCCCAGCCCCGCTCACACCAGTACCTCTTCCTCTGCAGGGAGGGTGTTTTCAGCTCCAGACCCCAGATCAGGGGTGTAGATTGGGTCCAGCTTTGCTTCAGTGTATGGAAATGTCTTGTGGGGTGGCATCTGGGCTGGAGGTGGGGTGGGGGAGCCCGGGGCTTTCAGGGGGCAGGCCACTGTCTTCTGAGATGACAGGCATTGCCATCCACAGTCTCTTCCAGCTGATTTTGTGTTTTTATTCGGGGGTTTGGTTTGTTGTTTTTTTTTAAGTTGTCCTCGAATCAGGAAGAAACATGAAAGACTTTGTCCTAACGTAGGGCATGATCCTGACACCCAAGGCCAGCTGCCAGCTGGCACCCCACTTCTATCCCAGGTTCCCTTCTTCCCTGCTCTCTGTCCAGCTGTTGATTATGTGATTTCTCTGATGCGTCCATTCTCAAATGCCAGCGTGTCTACATCTGCCCCCTGCCAGCCCTCCCCACTTCTGTATTTAAAGCTTTCGAGGCCCAATAAAATAGTACCTGCTGTCTGCAGCCCTTGTTGGTCATGGTGGAGTCTAGAGCGTGGGATCTCGACAGCCCCAGCAGGAGGAGACTTGGGCACTTTAATGACCCTCAACATGGTTATCTGCATGCCTGGCCTCAGCCCTAGAAACCTAGCCAGCCGGGGAAGCAGGGCAGTTCTTCAGAGTCACAGGCAACTCCTAGGACCTGGGAAGTGTGATGGTACCCTGGCCGTCGGGCAGAAGGCTGGAGATCCTCTCCTTTAACTCAGCAGTCCAGACCCCCGCTGCACATGGCCGCCCTCAAGGATCTTGGAGATTTCCAGCAACTCAGCAAGCAGTGCCCAGGACTGGCCACACATTGAAGGCTGGGTTCGGTTTCACCAGGCCCCTGCAGAGAGTTGCTGGCACCGTCCTTTGCCAAGTTCTTCCGGAGGGAACTTGCCCTCTCCTGCTGTGGCTGGAATAAAGACTAACATCGAATAAGCTGGCACAACGTGGGTTAAGGATGGGGGCCTCAGTGCCTGCCCCACTCCCTCCACGGTGTGTATTTGTTGAAAAACGGAGCTGGAGGGCAAGGGTGGGTCCAGGAGGGGTCACGGCTCCTCGCCAAGGAGACCCTGTCTCTCCAGGTTGGCTCTTGCTCTGTCTGACTTAATGAGGTATCCCCCAGGTCCTCAAAGTAGAGCTGGCCACAGAGCTCAGAAACCCCTCACCTCTCCTAGCCCCAGACGAAGGAGGGATGCTCAAGGGCAGCCATTGTGGGGTGCAGTGAGGAAGCTGTTGTGCTGCCGGGGGAGTGCCAGGGAGGGAAAGTCGGTATGTGATGAAGAGGTCACCACAGTGTCCAGGGGATCTGCCTGTTCTCCTAAGCCCAAAGCCTTATCTGTGCAGCCCTGCCCTTTCCAGGCACATACCGCTGTGAAACATGGCACGCCTTCCTGGTCGTCCCACACTCAGCCCCCCATTTCCAGTCTGGGGTGGTGATCCAAGCTGCCGTTTAAGATTGGTCCTTTGACCATGGGGAAAGTCAGGGGAGGTGGTGAGGCCTGGCTGGCCAGCTCTCACCCCTAAACCAAGGCCCTAGGGCCCAGAAAATTTGGTTCCTGGCAATTCTGCTCCTACATCCACTTGTTGAGGCCCCGAGTTCACATGGGGTTCTACCCAGAACCTGTCTTTAGGAAAAAAGATACGTGCTTCCTGAGCTCAGGTACACTCTAGCTAAGGGGAGACGTGAGTGGGGCGGTCGTGTCTGTGCGGCTCCAGAAATCCGTGTGCTCCTTCCTCTCAAGAACTCCCGTTTCTGCCTGCCCGAGGATCCCTCTGGGTTAGCCAGACTGAGAGCTTATGGTCCTCGAATCAGACCCTTTATGGTCCAGTAAACCATGTTTCCCATGACTTCATACAGCCCCTGATGGGGCCCAAGGAGTCAGCAGGAGTGTGAAGGTCCCTGTCTCACTCCTGGAGAAGCTGTCCTGCCCCCAGCAGGCAAGCCCACTCCCCGTGGTCTCACGTTTTCTTGTCGTGCACAGTGGCAGCTAGTCATGAAGAAGAGAATGACCGCCTCACCCGTTTCTCTACTTCCTGGTGGGATCGAGAGGCGGGTCGGCATGTATTCCCCGTGAGCACAATGGGCAGAGAGGCAAGATGCCAGCCTGCTCTCTCGAAAAAGGGTCTGAAATCGGCTCACTGTCTCCACAGTTGCCTTGGTTACATCTGCGCCCAAGGATAAGCCCTCCGTGGCTCTGCAATTGAAATGATGCCCGAACCTTCCTTCCTTCTTTTCTTTCTCTTCTCAGGCTGGTTTTAACCCAAGCCAGACCATTCCAGAGGCTGGAGGGTGCTGCTGCTACTTCCTCTCAGTTCCCCCCCGCCTCGTCTGTTGAGTTCCTGGGGTCTGTCGTGGGCAGGCCTGGGAGCAGGGTGATGCGAGCCAGGCACGTAGGATGCAGAATTTCAGGGAGCACTCAGCATGTGGTTGCATTGGAGACTTGGCCTTTTGTCCAGAGTTGAGACTAGTCAACACCAGCACTTGCACCAGTAGGACCAAAAATCTCTCCAGAGTTCCTTCCCCCGCTGGAGTTATGAAACGTGTTCCCCCATCCACCTTTCCAGTTGAACCCCAAAACCTCTCGAGCACCTATAATCCATCCTTCCCCCCAGCCACCAGGCATGGATCAAGACCCGGGAGCACTGGGTCCAGTGGGTGCCAGTGCTGTCTCCATAGGCCCCCAGGGGCCGTGCAGGCCAGGTTGGAGCAGCCAGCAGATGCTAAAGCTCCATAACAAGCCACAGCAGTGGACAGTGCACCAGCACAAGGGGCTGAGGCCCCAGCCCGGTGACTAGGAAGGTGTCACAGAGGAGAGTGGAGTCAAGAGGTAACAGGTGGCAGAAAGCAGCATTGCTAAGCTCTGGACAGGCTCTGGAAGTTTCCCAGTCTCTGAGGGCTGATTCATCAGAGCCCAGGGTTTGGGCTAGCCACCAGGGAGAGTATCACCTCCCCGGTGACCCTCGTCTACCTTCTCCCTGCCAGCAAGCAGGACCAGTAGGGAAGGTGAAGGGTGGTGGGGGTTGGGGGGGTGGAGGGAAGGGTTTGTGCAACTGCCTCTACTTTATTTATGGTTTTGATTATTTCTGCATCCCAGGGAGAGTCAGTGGACCCCTTTTCTTGCATTAGGTCATGTTGGGAAGCGTCGGGGAGGGGCTGGAGAACTGGTGCCTCAAGAGTGGTTATTGATGTCCTAATTACAAGAGGATGCTAATTTAATTTGAACCTAATTATAGTGCACTACCCTGGGTGGCATGTGTTTTAATAATTAACGTCCTTCAGATGCGTAGGAGTATAATAATATTTACACTGGGTTGGCTAGCAGCCTGGGGAGGCGGGCTGGGGGCCCAGCCGCCACCCTCTCCCCGGACAGCTTGGCTGCTAGCAGGTGGGGAAGATGGCATATGAGTCTTGGTTGGTTAGGATCTTGTCGTTCTTCACAGGGAATATGCTTGGGCCTCATTTCCAGCCACTTCCTTGACCCAGCAGGTTGCTCTGCTCTGCGGGGCTCCAGGCTGGAGCTCTGAAATACACGGTGAGCGGCAGGATCAGTGCTCTGGACGCCAGCCTCCCGCCCCCAACCCAGTCCGAGCCACGCAGATGAGAGCCCCATCTCCGGCTTCCCCTGCCTGCCTGGGCCCAGCCTGAGGAACGGCTTGTTTAGGCAGGAGAAAAGAGAGCTGCTTGGTTTTTCTTCCTTCTCTTTTGATTGGGAACACTCGTAAGGAAGTACACATTCGGAAAAGTGCATGAATTACAAGGATACAGCTCAGGTGTTCACGACGTGAACACAGCCATGTACACACACAAATCAAAAACTAGAGCATCAGCAGCCCTTCGAGCTTGCTCCTTAGTCACTGCCCCCTCGAAGGTAACCCCTCTCTTGACCTTTATCCCAGTAGATGGGTTTTGTCTGTTTTATTTGTTGTGGGTTTTTTTCGGTTTTGCCTGGTTTGAAGTTTTACACAGGAGGAGTCCTGCGGGATGGATTCTTACGTGCCTGCCTCCTCCCGCTCAGGATGTCTGTGGGCCGTGTCCTTGGTAGCTTAGTTTTGGTGTGTGCCTGGTTTCTGTATGGACTGTTGTCTGAATATGCCACTTCTTGGTTATGAAGAAGTCAGATGCTCAACAATCTGCTAGAGCCAGAGCTCTGCCAGTCCCTAAAGGAGAAATCTGCTCATTCTGATTATGCAACTGGGGGACAGGAGGTGACACCCGGTGAGCTGGGGTAGCAAGATGACAGGGCAGGGTAGTTCCGTCCACTACAGACATGGAAGAGTGTGACTGGCAGCGTGGCTCCCATGCCCAGCCTTTTAGAGCTCCCGGAGATGGGGAAAGGGTCTGCCAGCAAGTTCTAGAAGCCAGGCAGACGAACCAGGGGCTGAAGAGATGGTCTGAGGAAACTTCAGTGTCTACTGGAAGCTTCTTCGGCCCGTGCTTCTCTAAGTGTGGCTGGCAGACCAGCTAACTCAGAATCACCCGAGGTGCTCCTTAAAATGCAGTTTCCAAAAAGGGCCAGGGCCCCACTGGGGGTGGGGGGTGGTGTGTGATTGAACCAGCCATCATGGCAGGAGGACAACGGGTAATGTTTGTGGGGTTGATAAAACAAGAACTGGCCTGTTGTTGATGAAACAGGATGAAAAGGGGTTGCCTGTAGGTAACAGCTGAGGGTTGGGAGTGCTTGTTAGAACTCCCTGTGTACCGATTGTTTCACCATCAGTGAGCATTTCCGATTTTTTATTCATTATCCGGTAAACCTGCATGTATCACTTCCCATTCCAGAACCACTCCCTCAATTCCTGTGGTCCAGGGCCTGGGACTCTGCACTTTGAACAAGTTTCCCTGGTGATCCTAATGAGCGCTCAAGTTCAAGAATTAGCTGTCACTGTCCAAACTCATTTTATCAGGTAAGGAAGGACACAAAGTGACTTGCCCAAGGTCATCCAGCTTATTTATGGCAGAGCCAAGAATAGGAAACCGGTCCCTGGCCTATGTTCTCTACCTCATGGCTTCACCTTGGTGGGTGTCCATCTCGGTGGGTCTGGCCCCCAGGGACCTGAGGGACAAGCTGAAGACCTGGTTCAGTGGAAGGAAGCCAGGATGCCCTTGCCTGGGTGCAGGGAGGCAACCCCTCCAGCAAGCAGAACACTTACAGCTTTGCTCCATGCAGAGTCGTTGCAGGGCCTGGCACGTGCAGAATGCCACTGCGCCGGCAGCAACATCCTCAGGTTGTTCACGCAATAGGAGTGGGTCTGCCCTGAGCCCATAGCCCCCCGGCAGTCCGGCCCTCAGCATTTACTGAGCACCTCCTTCCTAGCTCCAGACACTGTTCTAAGCGCTGAGGTAGAGGAATCAGCCCTCACATCCTGGGCCTACAGTCCACTGAGGACAGCAGATACTGGTGATAGGAAAACCCAGTTTACGGATATGGGTGTATGTCCAAATGCAGTGGCGTTAGCTTGTCAAGCTGACAGCATGCATGCCCCAAGATCCAGCAATCCCCTTCTGATTCTGCGGCCAAGGGCTACGTGCACATGTGAGAACCGCCCCCACCAGGAGTCTTGTGCAAGACTGGAGTTGTGTTCCTACTAACACAAAACTGGGCACCACAGACACCACAAGGTGTATCCACACAAGGGGGTATTATTCAATGAAAGTGAATTGTGACCCCACAGAATAACACGGATAAATCTTAGAAACAAGCACAGCTCGGGTGACTTCATATCACCATTATCACCATTATTCTAAAAGTTCGAAACCAAGTAATACACAGCTTACATACATATCTACTGACTGATCATTTAACTTCTGGGATGTGTTTGAGTGTAAAGGGACACAAATCCTTATATTTGGGCCACAAACATAAACTGGCGCTTTTTTGAACAAACTGGGACACATGGGCACCTTTGAAATACATAATAAAGTACAAAACCAAAAGGCAGAAGGCTGATAAACACCAAAATCTGGACAGTGGTCCTCTCTGGGTGGGATAAGGAAGGATGTCAGGGAACATAATTTCCTAGGAATGTTCTAGCTCTGGGTCTGGGAAGTGGGTCAATGGATGTTTATTACATTACTAACTAATAAGGTGGTGTGGGAGCTCAAAAGAGATTTTTTCCGAGGAGTTAGAGAACCCTCAAATAGGAGCACTCCAATCTACCAGTGGAGGTTAGGGAAGGTTTTTCAAGGACAAGGTGGCTCAACAGGTTTTGCCAGATGAAGAATGGGTCTGGTTGAAGGGGCACACTGACCAAAGCCCTCTGCTGGCCCATGGAACTCTTAAGACTGCCTGCCTGGGCTCCAGTGTCGCGTGCGGCCACACACTGCTAAAAACCGGCTCAGGCCTGGCCTCCCTCGCCAGCCCTGGCTGCTAACCAGCTGAGGTCCCACTGCCCCTTTGGGGAAAAGCAGCCAGTGGGGGTGGGGGAAAGGCCTTTATCAGACACTTCAGGGTTCCCAGATCACTTCTCAGGGTGATAGGTAACTACACAATCTTAAGTAGACAGCTTGTGGGTGTTCATAAATGTAAACCTCCCCTGCAAGCGCTCAGATCAGACTAAAGCACCAGCATCCCAGAGGGCTCCTGGATGTCCCCCCCCCCCCCGAAAGTAATGACAGAGCTATGTCATCTAGTTTGTGCCAGGGTCTTTCAAAAGACATTTTTTACAAAAACTGTCCTGGGAAAGAGGGTGTCACAGTCTCGAGGGACCTTTGTGGGAGCATCTAACCTGGGACTGGAATCCACGCCAGGCAGAATGGGGGGGGCCTCAACCGCTCCATCAAGGCCGCCTCAGGACCTTGGACAAGGCTAGCAGGAGGCCACAGTCCCTGTCCCTGCTGCCTGAGGGCGTTGGCTGCTGACACCCTGGCAGCACAGATCCATCATCCCAGCTCGATGGAGTCATTCTGTGCCCCGAGAGTGGGTGACATTGATGCAGTTCAGTGAGCAGGCAGCCCCAATCCATAGGAGTGATCTGGGCACCCGGGCCGAGGACGCCCACTCGCCCTCTACTCTGGGGCAGAGGTCAGGTGCTCTTCTTCAGCTGCCCAAGTGCCGCTTCAGGCCAGGTGAGTGTGGCCCGGGGACAGCCCGCGGCCTGAACATTTCACGTTCCCCGTTGTCTGCATGGAAGCAGGAGAAGCCAAAGCGGCCGTTCATCTCAACAGTGCCTCTGTTGGACTTCGGACGGTGTTCGCGTTTGCGCACACAGCTGGCCGTGGCCAGGAGCGGCTGGGCCTCAGGCTTCACAGGAGGCAGTGGTGTCGCTGGGGCAGGCAGCCCGGTAGTCCCCTCCAGGCCACGATGGGCAGCTGCCCTGGCAGGCGGTGCTCTCTTCAGCCCATCGTGCAGCAGCCGGCTCAGAGTTTGGGACTCAGAGAATTTCTTGGCGAGCCTTAGGCTGCATTCAAAGACTGAGTCACTAGATAGATGTCACCCAGATTAGTAATTATTAGGCTGAGTTGATGCTGGTGGAGAATGTGGAAATGAGATTGACCTCAAGGAGTCCATACGGCACAGTGGTTGAGGACACGGCTCTGAGGGAAGACAGGCTGCCCTTGCTTGCCTCATACCTGTGGAGGGCCCCTGGGCAGCCTAATTAGCCTCAGAGGCTGTTTGCTCACCTGTAAACTGAAGGTAAAAGGATAACAGGTCTACCTTTACTGGTGATCTCCGAGTTCAGGGAGGTGCTTGTAAGGCCCATCATGCAGGGTCCAGCACCGAGCCGGTGCCCAGTACTGGCCGCTGTTGCAGCTCGGGGAGGACACAGGGCAGCACCCGACACTCAGCTGGGAGTCGGGAGAGCCTGGGACCATTTTGGTGAAAGGAACTAGCGACAATGTTACCTAACCCAGAGGCCTGGAGGCCGCCTCCCGTCATGAGAGCGTTGTGGGGTTTGGACCAGATGGGTCCCGGGCTGTCAGAGGAGCAGCCGGGAGCTGAGGTCAGGGGGCTGAATCCCCGTGTCTTCAGTGAGGTGCTAACACTCCCTGCTCCGGCTGCGGAGGTGGGGGTGGGAGTCACGTACACCAGGTGCCCTGCGCACCTGTGATGTGCCGACGACACAACAGTAAACACGGCAGAGGCCTGACTGCACGGACCAGTGAGGGTGCCTGCCCGTTCTCAGCGGGACGTGGGGGAGACCACAACCAGCCAAAAGCTCCACAGGGGTACACCGTTCCTCAGAGCTAGACTCTGGACCTCATGGGCAGAAGGAAAACAAGTTGGTAGGGGTTGTCTGTGTGGGTGTCTCTCAGCAGCCAATTTGATCAGCAGACCTGATAACGTGCCGCAGAAAATGACTCCTCCCTGCTGACATGGGCGAGTGCTGGGGCAGCTGAGGGGTGGGGGCAGAGAGAGGGGTCGGGTGTGGGGGCAGCGCCAAGAGAGCAGGGTGCTGCAGCTATCAAGTATGGACCATGGCAGGAATCCCAGTGCTGGAGGTTACCAGGACACCATGCCAAGGGGCAAATGTGAACAGCTGTGTGTGAGTGCTTCCTGGACGCCCCCCCCCCATATCCACCAAAATTCTGGGGTCAGAGGAGCACACTCCAGGACACCACGGTGCATGACTGTCGGAGGCATTCCCATTTGACAGGGTAGCAGGAGGGGTCAGTGCCTGATCTGGAGCCGTAAGGGGCGTGAGGGCATCGAAAGCCTCCTGGGGGCCCACCCACCATAGTGACCAGTCATGTGGTCTCCCAGTCCCCTAGGGAGAGAGGCCTGTGTAGGCAAAACAGGTCTGGGGCTGGACTTCAACCCTTTGGCTGTGAACATCTGGGGAGGGCAGTCCCCAAGGGGCAGCAGCACCCCCCCTCAGGGGGGCTTCAGTGGGAGGGTGGGAGGGGTAGGCATCGCTAGGAACAGACCCGGCCTCCTGTCTCATCTGCCTGATCTGTAGAGGGCAGCTCCCAGGGGAAGACCCGAGGCAAAGATCGATTGAGAGTGACTCCCTGGCATGCTATGGAGAGAAGGATTCCAAGGTCATGCCAGAAAGTCAGCTGTAATCAATGACTGATGTCTACCAAGAGAGTGGAAAGAGGGGTCATCCTGTGTTCCCATGTATTTGCTCCTGCTGCTTTATGGGAAGGGGATTCAGACTCATCCAAGCAGCGGTCACTTCCTTCACGTCCCTGACAGCAGGCAGCGGCTTCTGCTAGAAGAGAGGACTGGAAACTTGTCGAGGCAGTCGGTGCCCCACCTAGTCGGTTGTTACCCGATTACTGAACTGTGTTCCAATTGCAAAGAGTGGGTTGCAGTTTAATAAACTTGAGCTCAGCACCTACTCTGTGCTGGCATGGAAGACCCACAACTGAGCCCGTCAGGTCCCCTGCACTGACCGTCAGGGACGTCATCTGCAGATACTCGAATCCAGTCAACTTTAGCAGGACTCATTCTCCTGGGGAGGGAGAGGAGCCTAAAGGCAGAGACAGGGGGTTCTCCCACAGCAGGGAGAGTTGAGGCCCTGATCCTGGAAGTATCTGAGTGCCTTGGGCTGGGGGCATTTCCTGAAGCCCAGCCCTCCGTTTTCCTCTGCTGAAGGTAGGACTGTCAGGCCAGAAAGCCTTGGAAGATGCTTCTCAGACTTTAACATGCGTGTAACTCATCTGGGAGTCTAGTTAAAATTTCGGGTCAGATCCAGTAGGCTGGGGGCGAAGCTAAGAGTCTGCGTCTCTAACAAGCTCCCCAAAGGTGCTCAGACAGTAGGAGCAAAGCCTCCCCACTCCTCTTTTCAGAGCCTGGGGGGGGGGCGGGTAGAGAAGCTGCCTGGCCCCCAGAGAGGGTGCTATGAGGTGGACCAAGGCCTGAGTTTGGAGACCAGGAGAGAAGACAATTCATGCTACATAGAGCCAGAAATCTGTGGGAAGGAACCAGATCCTGCCTCGGCTCTCCCGGCTGGCTAACTGTCCTCTAGGAGTAGCAGCGGCAACACCGAGTGCAGACCTGCCTGGCGGAGCGTGGGGTCTCGAGACTACAAGCTCCCGTTAAGATCACGATGTCAGCAGCAGCTAACAATTGCTGTGTGCTGGGCTAAGCGCTAATGGGTAGCCCTATGAGAGAAGGACTTTTTGCGCCATTTTACCTCCAGAAGACAGGCCAGGTGTTATCTGTATATCCCTATCCCTGGCATAGTATTTGTCAGTAGCAGGTATTCAATAAGTGATTTATGAATGAATGAATGATTAAAGTGCAGCTCAGCCTAAGCAGAGGGTATTGCATGGAACCAGGCCCAGAGAGAATGGGGAACAAGGCTGGAGCACCCAGGATTCCACATCCCCCCACCAACCCTTAACTTCCCACCGGGCCAGGCAGGACTCCATCGGAACAGGTCAGCCTGGGAACCTGTGGCCAGCGTTTACTCGCTGGATAAAGAGAAATCCTTAAGCCCTCTTATTCCAGGTTGATGATTCCCTAGGTCTTTTTGGAGATTTCTAAACCCAGATCCACTGTGCTGAACCTGGCAAAGTTTAGGGCTAGTCAGGCTCTCATTATCCAAATGCCCTTAAACATGGGCCTCCTCCCTTGTGCCAGGCTCTGTGCCAAGCACATCACATGCCTGCTTCCCACAGCCACGTTCCTGTGGTCCAAGGTCGTACCCTGGTCCAAGGTCGAAGCCTGAAGTGGGACTCCAACTCCAGCCGCCAGGCCCGTACTCGAGAAACAGCGCCCCCTAGAGGAAAGAGGAAAAGACGAGGCTGTTGGGAGACTAGACTTGGAGGTGGGCCGCGGGCTGCCACCGAGGGCTGGCCGTCCACGCCCTGTTGCGGTAAGCAGCCGGGGAGCGAGGCCATGCATGGCCGTTCTCCCGAGGACACGCGCCGCTGGCTTGCGAGCAAAGGTCAGGGGATCGATCGATCCCCTGATCGATGGATCACTGGGCTGGTTTTGCAAGAGCTCCTCTGTGCCCTCCACAGCACAGTTCCGTAGAGCCTCAGAACCGGAAACTATCATCCCCCCACTTTACAGACGAAGAAACAACCGCGGAGAGGAAGCCACTTGGCGAGGGTCGCAGAACTTCCTAGGAGCAGAGCCGGGTCGGGGCGTCTGGGGTCTGGCTCCTGCATCGGCTCCCATGGCCTGCCGCCTCCTCCCCGCTGTCCCGGGTTCCCCGCCGCGGACGGTGGCTGGTTCTTCCCCTCGGGGGACAACGGACGCCCTATGCCCGCCTGGACGCTTCGGCCTCGCCGACGCCCGGGGCCCCACCTCGGGACGGGGGAGGAAGGGGCGGCGCTGCGGCGGCCTCGAGCCTCCCGAGCCTCCCCGCCCGCCCGGCGGCCGGCACCGCGAGTGGGGCTCGACCCGCGCAACCGAGCTCTGCGGCCGCTCGGCCCGGCCCTTCCGCGGCTCCCGCCCCCGCTGGCCGCTCCAGACGCGCGGGCCCCGGGCGCCCAGGCAGCAGCCGCCCGGGCGCGGGGAGCCGGCACTTCCTGGGGCGTCCAGGGGGCCCTGGACCCCAGCCCCAGAGAAAGCCACCGTCTTCTGGTTCCTCTACCAGCCCCTCTCCCTGAGGTCTCTGGGCACTTTCTAAAATCGTCCTAGCTCTCCCCCTCTTCCCCCGTCCCCTACCCGCCCTACATTCTCCACTCCTGTCCCAGGAACTGTGAGGCAGGCACCCAATTTACCCCCATCTCCCGACTCCCGACTGTCAATAATCCCTCCCACTCATCAGGGTAACAGAGACACAAATAAGTGGAGCGGTTCTAAAAATACGGTTCCCGGATCAGCAGCCTCAGCAGCATTTGGGAACTTGTTAAAGATGGAAACTCTCAGGCCCCACCTCAGACCTACTGCCGAGCCCCGCGGGCGGTTGCAACGCACACCAAAGTTTGAGAGCCGCTGATCGAAACGTGCACGCGTTCATTCATTCATCTCCAGACCGACGCTGTTCCGCCAGTGGGGAAGCCCCCTGAAGCACCATGGTGCCCCCCAACCCCGCCAGCTGCCCAGAGGGAGATGCCGTTCAATAGCTTTGGGATGGCAGACAGTGCAAACCCGGGACTCAGGAGCGGGAAAGGAGGCCCCCGGTGGAGGCCAAGAGGGAGTGCATGGGTGCTAGGGGTCCCCCTGGGGAGGGGTGTGGGAGCCGCTGCACTCCCAGCCCCCAGCATCGCAGCTGTAGGGACAGGGAAGTGACCTCCTCTGCCCCTGGCAAGCAAGGACAGGCCCAGGAGGGTCAGGAGTCTTTGAGATTGGGGGAGGGAGGGTGGTGGGCTGGGGGATAGAGGTGTTTCTGCAGGACAGGACAGTCCCTCATCTCCCAAAGTGAGCACTCCTACAGCCGTTCACCCGAGGAGGAGCCCAGGCCGCGGGACTCATCGTGGAAAAGGTAAAAGTTCTGAAGGGGGAGCTTTATGCGGAGGGAGGAGGAATCATGAGCCACGTGGGTCAGGCCAGTGGGGCTTAAACACAGCCCCAGCCAGTTTCCCCGGGCTGCATTCTGGCAGGCAGGGGACCTACCGGAGAAGTGGGGGATATACCGCACCCTGCCTCTGAGCAGGTGGGAAGGGATGGCCTCCCTGTTTCCTGCCTTCAGGAGGGCTTCAAGTGCCTATGAAACCACACCCCCACCCCACTCCAATCTGTGGCATCCCTTGGAGCCTAATGTTGTTTGATGGCATTTTGGGTACCCCAGAACCCTGCTTGTCGTGAGGTGATGGCTGTTATTTATGCCTGGGCCCTGCGCTGATCTCAGGGAAAATAGCTCCTCATACATTGGCATGCCATGGCAAACAATTAAAAGAGAAAAATCAACCTCAGTGCAATCTCAGGGTGCTTGGAAATGAGGAATTACAAGGTGGTGGCATGAAAAAATAATATAAAAATCTATTTTTACATCACAATAATGTGCTTTTATACGGGTGGTAATTTCTGGATGTGCTATAAAGTGGCTTTTACATCAGGCAGAATCAGAGTTTATAGGCAATTGGTGCTTTTATCTGGGAAAATATAACTCACCCATCCCCACACCATCTATCCTGCAGGCAGCAGGCCTCATCTTCCCCAGCACCATCAGTACTGAGGAAATAATTATGCCATGAGAGTGTCAGCCCTCTGGCCCCCATATCTCCCAACCACATCTTCCAGCTTCTGTCGTTGACTCTTCCCCAAAGATGGGACAGGCCATGGGCCCAAAACAGGGTAGCGGGCCACTGTCTCCATTGGGCCAGAACGGATCCCAGGGCTTCAAGGAACCCCCCCCCCCCGCCCCAGGGCCAGCAAGCTCTCCACAGACACTGAAGGTCTGCTACCAGCCAGGCACTGTGCCGAGAACCTAGGAACCTGGGACCCGTGCCTGGCTTGGAGAGCTTGCGATCTGGTGACAGTCACGCTGTAGGCAAGGGGATGAAAGCTACTGATGGCGGGTATATCCAGGGAGACGAACGGGTGTAGACGAGCTTGGGGTAGGATGGGGTGAACCATGGCCCTGAGGCTGAGGCCTCTGTGGGGAAGGGGGCAGGAAGCTAGGAAGGTGAGTGTGTCCCAGCCCAGGCAGTGTCTCCAGTGGGGCCCTGAGGCAGGCATATGAGAGCAGGTGCTAGCTGTCCTCGAATGCAGAGTGCGGCCACTGTCCCCTGCTGTCACCTACTCTAACCCAACATTTCATGTATTCTTTTAAAATATGAGACTCTGTATCATCAGTCAGGGGCCCAGCAGGAAGCAGGTAACATGTTCCGTTCTAGAAAGGCATATGCGTGAAGGGGTAGGGGTAGAGTTTAGGGAAGTCAACAAGAAGGGATGCGGGACCCCAGTGCTGGCGAGAGAGAGGAGCCGTTACCACCCCGAGGCCTGGAGGACGAAGGGCAGGGGCAGTAGCTGTGGGAAGAAGGTCGTCAGGTGACCAGACCCTCCATCACCTGAAAATATGAACAAAGAAGGCTTAAGGGAGTGAGTCAAGTTTTGATGGAAGACCTTCACTCTCCCCCCACATTCTAGTCTCTTGCCAGTGCCTCCCAAGGGGGACCGCCAACCAGAAGCCAGAGCTCAAGAACACTGGCTTGTGCAGCCCAGCCCGAGCAGCCTCAGGGCAGAGAGCAGGGGGGAGAGTAGATCTGGATCTGCAAACGGAAGACATCCAGCCACGGGCCCCTAGTGGCAACTGGACAGTCCGGTGATGTGGCAAAAATGTAACAGAGTGTGAATGACTGATTAGTATTTCTGTACAGTGAGACTCCATAGTTTTCTCTTCTCACATTTTCAAAGATTTTATTTATTTATTTGTTTATTTATTTATTTAGAAAGCACCTGCAGGAGTGGGGGGAGGGGCAGAGGTAGAGGGAGAGAGAATCCCAAGCAGACTCTGTGCTAAGCGGGGAGCCCAATGAGGGGCTTGATCCATGACCCTGAGATCGTGACCTGAGCCAAAACCAAGAGTCGGAGGCCTGACGGAGCCCCCCAAGCACCGCTCTCCTCATTTTGGCTCACCAGAACCCATACTCAGCGTGAGCCTGGGCAAACTTACCTGACACCATGCACAGTTTCGTGACCAGGGAACCTGTGTGACGTGGTGGAAAAGAATTCACATGGTAATGAACATGGGGTGTGGACCCAAGTGGCCATTCTGCGGAGGGAGGTGGCAGGCCCAAGGCAGATGCGGGCTCTGCCTACCCTGAGGTCTGGCGTTGCTGCTCCTGGCACGGCCCCAACCCCATCCTCACACACGGGTCTCCTAAGGGGCAGGCGGATTCCTTGTGAACACCCGAGAGGGGGGAGGGAGGAGGGAGAGCCATCCCTGTTCCTGGCAGGCTGGGTGGTCTGGTCCGATGTCCTGAGGCAGGTCACTCTGCCACAGCAGGGAGGTAGCTGTTCCCATCACCTGGAGTCTTCAGAGCAGCGCTGAGGAGAGGAGCACGAAAGAGCATGAGATCCATAATTCCGAAGCACTCGGATAGATTAAAAATGCACACACACACACACACACACACACACACACACACACACACGGGGCACCTGGGGGGCTCAGTCTGTTAAGCATCTGCCTTCAGCTCAGGTCATGATCCCCGGGTCCCTGGATCAAGCCCACATGGTGCTCTCTGCTCACGGCGGGGTGGGGGGGGGGTGTTCTCCCTCTCCCTCTGCCCCTCCCCACCCCCCCAACATTCATTCTCTCTCAAATAAAATCTTTTTAAAAAATACACGCACACACTAAAAACATTTTGCAAGCACTTTTACAAACCCAAGCCTTCTGAATGGCTAGGTTTGGGGGGGCGGGGGGATGGCGCCGCGGGCGGATAAACAAACAGGGCCCCAAGGAGAGAGAAGGCTTCGTGGATCCAGTGGAAGCAGCTCTGCTGCGTGACCTTGGCACGCTACTCAGGAACAGTAATAAATAGATCCCAAGGAATGTGCATGAGACCAGACGCTGGCCCACCGAGACCTGTTCTGGGGTGGGGGGTCCCCGAAGGCCTGTGGCCCGACCACACAGGGCCGGGAGCTGCTCCAGCCGCGGGAGGTGGCCTGGCGACAGCAGCTGGGACCACCGGGGGTACCAGAGCCCTGAAGGAGGTCTCAACACCAAACTGTGTCTCAGCGCCTGGCCTGTCACCGCACTGACAAGCCACCCTTAGGAAGTCCTCACTTCCACAGAAAGCCTCTTCTCCACGAAAATGCAAAGTGGTGCCCCCCCAACCCATTTCACTATTAGCAGTCCTCACCAGGCTCAGGAACCCCCACGTCCGGCTGAATTGCTCACAGGATAGCTCCCGTTACCCGCGCAGCTGAGGCCTGATGCATCGGGATGGAGGAAGGAGAACCAGCCTGCGGAGGGTGTGTGAGGGGAGCTGCTCAAGGTGGGTGGGATGCTGGGGGGAAGGGGTGCTTGCTGTCTCTCCGGGGAAGGTACCTCGGTTTGAAAAGCGTCCAACAGGAACGCAGGACAGGTGAGGACAAGCGTGAGTTTTGCCGGTGCTTCCGGGGGTCCTGAGGCTGCAGCTTACCCTTGACCCATCGGCTCCTTGCCGGGGTCGGGCAGGTGGGGCTGCGGCTCCCACCTTGGTGAGTGGCTGCCTGGGGGCCTCCGCACCTGCGCCCTTTGTGTGTTCTCTCCCCTCTCTGCCCAGGGGGCTCCCACCCTGTAAGGCTAGGATTTCTTTGATGTAATCCCTTTCTGCCTACTTCTGGCTTTTTTCTGGCTTTGGGCTCGGGCTCTGGGGGGAGGAGAGGGGCTTGCTGTAAGCCCTTCCTCTGCGCTCGGGGCCCAGAGCCGCTCATCTGCACAGCTCAGTGAGCGGCTCAACGCAGAAGCCTCTCTCAGGCAAACAGCTTCCTCCAGGAGCCTGGTGCCCTCTGACCTTGGCGACCTAGAGCCAGGGAAGAGAACCGAGCAACCTCTCCACCAGCTCCTGGCTGTAGTGGATTGAACAGCGGCCCCCCCAAAGGACATGTGAATGTGACCTTATTTGGAAATGGGTCTTCGCAGATATAATTAGATTTGTACTTGAATTAAGGAAGGCTTTCAGGATGAGATCCTCCTGGATTCAGGGTGGGCCCTAAACCCAGGGCCTGGTGTCTTGCAAGACAAAGGCGAGGGAGAAGGCTGTGTGAGGAAGGCAGTGCAGGAGAGGAAAAATCGCTCTTCCTCTGTCCCTCCGGGCTCTTGGACGAGGCCCCTGAACCGAGAAAAAACAGAAGTTTGTGAGCATGTATACTTCATATAACATAGGACAGACCCAGAGGAAACTGAGTAACCCCCAAAGTGCCTTAGAAGTCAGGATTAAAGGGGCGCCTGGGTGGCACAGCGGTTAAGCGGTTAAGCGTCTGCCTTCGGTTCAGGGCATGATCCCGGCGTTGTGGGATCGGGCCCCACATCAGGCTCCTCCGCTGTGAGCCTGCTTCTTCCTCTCCCACTCCCCCTGCTTGTGTTCCCTCTCTAGCTGGCTGTCTCTATCCTGTCGAATAAATAAATAAAATCTTTAAAAAAAAAAGAAGTCAGGATTAAATACCATCTGAACAGGGGAAGGGAAGAGGGGGCAGCCCCTTAGGGGAGACTAGAGGATTTTTAGGAAAGACAAAGGGGGCCTTCCAAGACCAGGTGGGAGCATGCTAGTTTGTGACAATGTTCGTGTGGGTGTGGTGGCGCAGCCAGGGTCCTGTCCTGCTCCAAGGGTCACTCTCCCCGGGTGACACCCCAGAAAGGGGGTAGGGGACAAGGCAGTGCCTTTTGGAGGGTGTGTCTTCAGGCAGATGACAGAGTCCACAGAAAGCCTCTCCCTGCATTTGCTGTTCTCAGGTGAGGCTCAAAATCATCCATGTGCCAAGGCAGCATATTGGGGGACGGCAGGTCCTGATCTCCTCGATTGTATGTTGGGTTCTGCCACCCTCAGCAGGTAGAGACGGAGAGATCAGAGCTGTGCCAGCCCAAGACAAGGACCAGGGGCCACCCCAGACGAGAAGATGCAAGGAGTTTCCCCCTAGAGCTTTCCCTTAGGGAGAGTACGGCCCTGCTGATTTGATAGAAAAGGGAAACTGAGGCCCTGAACCTCCTCTGCTCTCCTTGGGCATGAAGGGCAGGGCCCTCAGTATCTCCTGCCAGGGCAGAGCCACGGGGCTGTGGCCAGGCGCCCTGCCTCCCAGCTGACACCTTCCTCTTGCTTCCCGATGCCCGCCTTTCCCCGTGCTCTGTCCGGGGCCAGAGGGTAAGAGCGGCCTGGGAGCACCCCTGAGCCAGGACCTCCGGCTGGCCCCACCCTGCTGCCTCCCTCTACCGCACCCCGGGGAGACCAGGACAGCGTGGAGCCCCAGTCCCCACGGTGGTTTCATGCTCCATAAGACGGGCCATCAAATATAATAGACACACAGCCACCTGCCCAGGGCCCGCCGCCGCAGCGGGCCATGCTGAGGTGGCTGCCTGGAAAAGAAACCAATTCCCAGGCCTGGTGGGGAGAAATAACAGCATCAGCGAGGAGCAGGAGCCGCGTCTTGGTCTGCAAAGTCCCAGCCAATAAGTGGGCTAAAAATAAGCAGCCTCTCCGTGTGCAGCAGCGAGCCCTCCCTTCCCTGGTGACTCGCATTCCTCCTGTTGGGGCAGGTGTCTGTCTGCTGCACAGCCGCCCTGGCTGGGGTGTCCTAGTGGGGGCAGCATAGGCAAAGGGTGAGAAGGGGGAGGGCTGGCGCTTCCTCTGGCCCCAGGGGGCTCCCTGTGGGGCCTTGGCTGGGTCCTCTGGCCCCAGGGGGCTTTCTGTCCCTCCTGAGCAGCCACTGGCGAAAGACACTTTCGGAGCAATGTGGAGGAGCTGGGCACCTAAGGAGCCCAAGATAAAGCCCCTGGGGTCCATCTGTCAGCACTTGGTGGGGAAGGACACTCAGAGCCCTGGCCTCTATGCTTCTCCTTGAATGCTGTCTATGACCCACAGAGAGGAGAGCCCAGTGGACCCTGGGCTGCCAGCTCTTCCAAGAGCCGCTAGTGCTATCCAGCGTGTATGCCTGTGTCTCTAAAGAATAAAGGGTGTTTGTTTTTTGTTTTAATTTTCAAACAAAGAATGAACATTTTAGTAAGGAATCGGGCGAGTGGGGATCCTGCAAAGCATCCCCTGGGGCCAGGAGGTGGGACGCAGAGTTCTCTCAATCACGCTGCCGTGGCTGAAACACACAGTTCAGTGATGTCTCTTTTGAAACAGAGTGAGACGGTGAGCCCCACAGAAATATTGCTGATGTTGTCTCTTCCTCGCACTTCTGTCCCCTCCCACTTCGGGATCATGCACACCCCTGCCCACCGCAGGGTCGAGCCGGCCCGGCTTCCCAGCATGTCTTACCTGGAGAATGGCCAAAGCCCTGTACCCGTCATCCTGCCTTCGACCCTGTCCCCCTTAAGTCCCTTCTCCAGCTTCAAAAATGTCAATGGCTGCCCAGACTGCTTGGCCTGCCCCCCATGGTTCCTCAGCAAACTAGACACCCATCTCATCATTCCTCTCTGCCTTTGCTAAAGGCAGTTCTCACTTTCTAGAACACTCTCCTCCACTTCTGCCATCTCTTGAATTCCTACTAATTTTCTTTTTTTTTTAAGTAGACTCCATGCCCAATGTGGGGCTCAAACTCATGACCCTGAGATTGAGAGTCGTGTGCTCTGCAGACTGAGCCAGCCAGGGGCTCCAAATTCCTACCACAGCCCAGTGCACGTGGTACCCTCTATCCCCAGTTCATCCCAAAGAGAAATTGTCACTCCCTCTGTGTCCCTGAGGCGTGCTGGACAGCTCCTATCACAGTGTCTGTGTTTCCCATTACGGTTACTGTCTTGTGTATGTCCCCTGCTGGCTGGCTGGACCCTGAAGGCCTGACTGAGAACAGTGCCTGGCACACACACTAGGTGTCTAATAGATGTTGCCAAGCCGCAGTTGACCTGCAGACCCATGATATAAATGTTTTTTGCAACAAGCCACCCAGGTTTTCTCGGGTGGTTTGTTACACAGCACGACTGTGCCAAGAGCTGACTGAGACACGTGGGTCCAGGGAGAATGGAGCGTTTGGGACTGACGTGCAGCGCTGGTGGAGAGCTATTCCCTAGGCAGGGTGCATGCCGAGACTGATGGTGGGTGCGGAGTAAGGGTGCTCTTAATGTGGTGACAGGGTCAGACCACCCAGCTTCAAGTCCTGGTTCCGCCTCTTGCACCCGTGTGTGTGTCTGTGGACAAGTGACTCATTTTCCTCCTCTATAAAACAGGGATGACAATAAAAGGCTCTGTCTGGTGGGGCTGTCGTGAGGAACGAGAGAGACAAGGACAAGCCGGGTGCCTGGCACACAGCAAGGGTTCCTCTGGTGTCGCTGTTGATGATTATGACTAATTGTGATTGATGGCCGTGTGCCCCTCCTCCCCTGGTCCGCTGGCCTGCTCCTGCCCAGTGGCACACAGCAGGCACTGTCTGTCAAGAGGCTCCACAGGAGGGAGGCAATTTCCCTCTGCCGCTTTCCGTGGTTCCTCTGGAACTTTGATGTTTCGTGAGGGGCTGGCAGCAGCCTGTGCCCGGTCTTCCCGCGGAAGAGCTGAGCGTGGCTCCTGCTCCTGGCTTGGAGCGCAGAGACTAAGTCACGCCTCGGAACAGCAGGGCTTGACAAAAGCCGGTAGGGGGGGGGAGCGGCACAGATGGTGACAACTTCATCTTCCCAGCTCTTGTGAGTCATGTAGACCCACTACCAGGACCCCCAGCTTCTGGAGATGGGCAGGAGGCTGGAGGTCTCCATGTCAACTCTGTGCTGGACGCCTCGGCAGACGGTCGTGCTGCCACAGCCCCAGGAAGCAGGAACAGGAGGGATTCAGAGTCAAAGGCAGGACAGGCTCTGCATTTTGGGACACAGGAAATATCTGAGCGAGTCACAGCGTCATGTACCAACAGGACTCTCAAAGCCACCCAGCAGAAGATCGCGTGAGGAAGGGATGCTGGAACCTTCCAGGGAACACCTGAGAGGGGCTGGAAGGATTGCAAGCTTGCATAAATGGAGATGATGAGGGACAGAGGCATCCTGGCCACCCTGGGCTTGCAGCTACCCCTCTCCAGTGATCGACCCCATGCAGAAAGCTGGGACTGTCTCATTGTTGCCACAGCAGCTGTCCCCTCACCCCCTCTTCCAGGAGGGGCCCAGCCTCACCAGCAGCCTCCTTTGGGGCTTGGCTGGAGATGACCCCCAAAAAGAGAGAACCCCCCTTCTGGGCTGCCATTTGCCAGGTCTCCTGAGACCCCAAAGCCAGAAATAGGAGAAGGGGGAGGACCCAAGTCTTATAGACATCAGGTGTCTTCAAGAGCCACGGCTGCCGATAATAGGACTCCCCAGAATCGTGACTCCCCCCGTGGCCACGGCAGAAGATGGGACAAGGACAGAAAGATGAGCCGGAAGGGGTGCCTGGGGGGCTCTGTCAGTTAAGCCTCCAACTCTTGATTTTGGCTCAGGTCGTGATCTTGGAGTCGTGAGATGGAGCCCTGCCTCGCGCTCAGTGCTGGGCATGGAGCCTGCTGAAGATTGTCTCTCTCCCCTGCCCCTCCTGCCCCCACCTCGCACACGCTCAGGCTCTCTCTCCCTCTCTCTCTCAAAAAACAAAAACAAAAGCAAAAAAAAAGATGGGCTAGAAGAATGCTGGCTGGGAGCATGAGGCCCGAGCTACCTGGCTGACCCTCCCCAGGTGGAAGATGAGGAGACCACCATCCCCCCTTCCCCAGCTGGGTCAGAGCAATGAAAAAGACAGATGTGGAAATGCAGCGGAAGGGGAGGGGAGGAGACAGATGTTAATGGCTCCTCCTCTAGAAGGAATTCCAAGCATATAGCGCTCCCCATAGCTACTCATTTACCCACTACACCCCGTTTTGCAGATGAGGCAGCTGAAGCCCAGAGGGGTTGAGTAACTTGCCCAAGGTCACATAGCTAGTGAGAGGTGAGGTCAGATTTGGACCTGGCCATGATTATAACCCCCCCTTTCTTTTTTAAAGATTTATTTATTGGGGCCACCTGGGTGGCTCAGCCGGTTAAGCATCTGCCTTCGACTCAGGTCATGATCTTGGAGTTCTGGGATGAGCCCCTTGTCGGCCCCCTGCTCAGCGGGGGATCTGTTTCTCCCTCTGCCTCTGCCCTTCCCAGAGCGCTCTTTCTCCCTCAGATAAATAAATAAAATCTTTAAAAAAAAGATTTATTTATTTGAGAGAGAGAGAGCAGTGAGCGTGAACGCAAGAGCATGGGGAAGGGCGGGGGGGGGGGGGCGGGGGAAGGTGAGAAAGAATCTCATAGCAGACTCCCCACTGAGCGCAAAGCCCCACGGGGGGGGGGGGGGGGCTCGATCCCATGACTGGAGATCCAGGACCTGAGCCGAAACAAGAGTCGAGTCGGAGGCTTAACCGACTGAACCCCCCAGGCGCCCCATAACCCCTCTCTTAGGCTGCCTCTGCTTCTCAATAAACCCTGGGGACCCTCAACCAACTCTTTAGCCCAGAACTGGGAAGACTGAGACAAAGCAAGGCCTCAGGTTTGGCCAGGAAGCCGTTTTCTCTGTGTGGTGCTCAGCGAATCACCGAGAGTGACTTGGGCAGGGGCCAGTGTGGGGAGTAGGGATCAGAAGAACCCCCTGAGGCACAGTAAATGGACTGAAGGAAAGACAGGCAGAAGGAACTGAGAGCAAATGAGAAGCCAGAGATGGGGCCAGAAGCTGCTCCTGAGATGATTTTGAAGGGAAGGAAAGAGCAGGGCCCTGGAGAGACAGCCGGCATGGGGCGAGCCACCCCTCCCAGGCCTGGCACTCTCCTTGGCTCACTCAGGGGGCTATCAGTTCTCACCGAGGCTCCGCCAACCTCGAGGGAAAGCACGCAGGCTGGGGGGCTCATGGTGTCAGGGTGGGGGTTTGGGCTGTCACTCATGAAGGGACACTCTGCCCAGGACATGTGCGTTGCTCTCACGCCTGCAGTGTTGGGCTGATAGGGAGGAGGACCAGGGAGGGGGAGGCGGGGCAGCCTCAGGGACAAACCAGACACCACACCTTGCCTCTCTGCAGTCAGGGACAACGGGGACTGGGGGCTCCGAGCAAGGCTTACTCACTCCCGTGCCTCGCAGTGGCTGCTGGCTGAGGTTGGGATCTCGGATGAGCACCTGCATGTGGCCTTTCTGTGTGGTCTCTTTACAGCATGGCAGCATGTGAATATCTGGACAAGGGTATTCTGGGCAGAGGGAGCGGCCGGTGCAAAGGCCCTGAGGTTTTGGACAAAACCTAAGATCTTCTAGGTTTGAGATTTAAATATACACATATGTATATCTCTCCCTCCGCAAGGGCAAGTTCTTCCAAAGATGATCGAAGGGAGGTCCAAACGGCCTAGACCAAGCCTCTGCTTGGGGGTCAGTCTTTCCAGCCAGCAGGTGTCTGCCCACCCCGACCCCCCAACAGGGAGCAGATCCTTGTCTCACCCCACACAAATGAACTGGCTTCCCAAAGGGCTCCTTCCAGAACAAAGGGAAGGCTGGTCCCCATGACAGACAAATCCAGGTTTCCATCCTCAAAGACAGTTTGCTTGTAATCCAAAAAGAACTATCTTTCCAACATGCCCACACTTTTAAGTCCAGTCTTTTTTTTTTTTTTTTTTTTTTTTTTTTTTTAAAGATTTTATTTATTTATGTGACAGAGAGACAGCCAGCGAGAGAGGGAACACAGCAGGGGGAGTGGGAGAGGAAGAAGCAGGCTCATAGCGGAAGAGCCTGATGTGGGACTCGATCCCGGATCGCCAGGATCACGCCCTGAGCCGAAGGCAGACGCTTTAACGACTGCGCTACCCAGGCGCCCCTTAAGTCCAGTCTTTCTGATGACCTCTCGGCACTTAATTTTTTTGAGGCCAGTATACCTGTGAAACCCTTTTAAGAATGATTATTATCACCACCTTTTGCAATTTGGGAACTGAGTTTCAGAGAGGGTAATTGCCATGTCCAAGGACACACAGCCAGTCCCTCCTCCCCATTCTCTTGGCACTTAGAGGCTGTCTATCTTTGGCCAAACACCTGGGCCTCAAAGCCTCCGGAGGCTCCCGGGAAGACGGAAACGCTGCCCGCTTGCCCGCGTGGTGCCTGGAGGAATAATGAGGTGAGAGGACTTGACTTCAAGCAGATGCTCTGTGGACTGTCAGCATCGTCACTGCTTTCACTGTGCGGGTGGGAACGTGGGCTCTGGGCCCATCGGAGGTGGCCGTACCCCCACTCAGTCTGGCCCCGAGGATCCCAAGCGGGGACACACGGGGCAGTGTGGTGGTGCTGGTAGGGGTCTGGGGGCTGGGGTTGGGCTCCTCCGGCTCTCTGACCATTTTCCATCTTCCCTTTCTTCATGAGCTGCAATCATTTAACAACCTCAGGAGTGAAAAAAGAGAGCTGGGGGAGCAAATGTGCAATAGCTTAAATTAAAATTAAATTAAAATAAATTAAATTAAATGGGCAACTTCCCGGCGCTCTTCTCTCAGGCCGAATCATCGCGAAGCCGAAGGAGCCGGCCCCGTAGGGGGTTCCTGGGCTTCCCAGTGGCCTCCGGGAGGCCCGCGCTGCCGGCTGGCCCTCAGCTCCCGCCGGCCTCCCTCGGTGGCTACCGCCTCCGACAACTTCTGGTTGTGGGCGGTGCTGGCGCCGGATGCGGGGGGAGGGGGAGCACGGGAAGCCAGAGGCTCAAAGCTGGCCGGTCTCCTTCGGCCTCCTCATCCCGTCTGCCTCCGCAGAGATGCGGACAGGCGACACTCGAATCCAAGACGGCTGATCCCCAGCCGCAGGTGCCTTGGCTGGGGACGTGCGTGTCTGATCGGCAGCAATGGGGCTGAGAGAGAGCAGCCCCTAGATCGCTCGGCTTTCTGAGGCCTGGAGGGTGCCGTGGTGTGGCGGAGCCCGCTGCTCTGCAGGGCGCGGGGCGCTCCCGGGCCGCCCAGGGCACTTCGGGCCAAGCCGACCAGATTCCAGGCCAGGCCCCAGGTTCCTGGGCTCGTGTTCCTTCGGCTTCCCGTCACATCCCCTCAGGGTCCAAGGTTGGAGAAAAACTTGCCACAAGCACAGAATTTCTTTCAAGTACCGGTTTGGAGTGAAAAATTCATGTGTGTTTTACCTTCTGTCTTGTAATATATTCATGTTTATTTTAATGTATAATGTTTTACAATATTTACCAGCGAGTAAAACCGACATGCACAGAAGCTGTGCCCCTTTATCCAGAATCTTCCTGTGTGAGAAGGAGTCTCAGGGCCCATCTTTACCCCCACTCCCCCCGCCCCCGCAACCAGGCTGGAATCCTAGGTGGGAAAAAAATCCCAAAGTCAAAACCAAGGGCATTTACAACACGGATGAGCCAAGGACATTACGCTAAGTGAAACAAGTCAGTCACAAAAGGACAAACACACTGAATGAGTCCACTCACGTGAGCTACTCAGACTAGTCAAATTCATAGAGACCAAAGAGTAGAATGGTGGTTGCCAGGGAGAGGGGGCGGGGGGGGGGGTGTCTATTGTTTCATGGGTACTCGGTGTCAGGTTTGCAAATTGAAAACATTCTGGAGATGGATGGCCCAACAATGTGAACGTCCTTAATGCAGCTGTTCTGCACACACAAAAGCGGTTAAGATGTTAAAATTTCTGTAATGTACATTTTTACCACAATTAAACAAAAATGAAGGCGTCCAGGGTCCGAGAGGTTAACAAGCCAGGGTCTTACTGCAGGGCAGGGGCAGGGGCAGGGGCAAGGGGCTGGACCTCCTTTCCCTAAAGAAGATCGACCCCTGCCTTGCACCCCAGGAAAGTGGCAGTAGATACAGCCCTCTGGCCCCCTGGGTGGCCCCCAACATTGGGGCTGGAAGAAGCTCTGGAAAGCAATCATTCCATTCTCTGAATTTTACAGGTGAGGAAACTCAGGCCCGGGACAGGGAGCCCCCTCCACAAGCCACAGAGCGAGTAGGCAGCCTAGAAGGGTGAGAGCTGAGGGTTGGCGGAGCGCTCCTCCAGCGGCTCGGCTCGGAAGGTCCAGGATGAGGCGAGCAAAGCCCTTCCTCCCACTACCCCTGCCCCCAACTTCTAAAAGGGTGCAGATAACCCTTGTCCCCTCCCCAGGCTGCACGGAGGCTGATTAATTAATTAACCCTCGTTAAGGGACCGGGCACAGGCTAATCGACAATAGGCATTCTCATTATTATTTTTAATCAGACTTTGCAATTTTGTAGCTCCCATCACCCGGGGCTATCGAGTGTCTCTGGAAGTTAATTAAGCCTGCCAGGGATGAGCTCCAGAGCGGGGAGGAGGCATGGGCCCAGGCTGGGGGGACAGCCTGGGGATCTTGATTCCCTTCAGGCTAGCTGCATGGTCACAAGCCTAAGCCTGGGGGGGAGACAGGGAAGGAGCAGGAAAACAAGGCTAGGAGAGGGTCCCCAGCTCCAGTCTCTGATTCTCACTCAGGGAAGGAAGGCCCCCTGCTCTCAGTTTACCTCACTGAGGAGTGGGGATAATTAGGAGCAAGAGACAGAACGCAGTCATTTCATCAGCAAATACATCCTGGGTGTTCAGGCCAGTTCCCAGAGCTGGAGATAAGTGAGGGGTGCAGGTGCACTCCACCCCACCCACTGCCCACAGGTCACTGGGAAGTGATCGGGACAGTGACACTTGGGGGGCCGGTGCTCCCAGCTGGGATGCACAGTTGGAAAGGTTCTGGGGATACCGGGTCTCTGGGGGCCGGGTCTCACGACGGGCAGCACAGCCAGCAGGCGGGCCTCCAGCAGCCCGGAACCCCCACCCCCCCAGACCTGCAGGGGCAGTGACTGGCGCCTCCAGCAGGCAGCAGAGCAGGGCCCAGCGTGGGAGGGCCACCCCCAAGGCCGCCAAGCCATCTCTGGGGAAACAGCCGCAGGAAAGGGCCGGGCGCAGCGTTAGGGCGTTTGGCACAGAATAGACAACAGGGCCATGGGAACCCAGGGGACTGAGAATAGGAATCCTGACCATCCAGGCAGGGCCTCCGGCTCCCACGCTTACAAGCGGGGCTCCGTCTTCTCAGCTGCTGGAGAGTTCCATCAGAGATCCGGGGGTGTGTGCTGTGGAAACCCAGACAGCTTAGGACAGCAAGATCCCGCGAGGCGCCCAGAGGCTTGCTGGTCCCGTCAAGGTGTGTAAGGACCCAGCTCCCGGCTCTGTCCGCTCTGGGCTCTGCAGGCCCAGCCCTTCTGTGAAGGGAGAGCCGGGGGAGCTTTTGGCAAAGACAGCAAAAGGATTTCCTGAAAGCTGCTGGCCTGTCTGCTATCAATGATCACAGTTACGCACATGAGCCTGTGGACAATATACAGAGCATTCGGATATGAATTTCTATTTTTTTGTGATTTGGAGTTTGAATTTGTTTCAATACATGAATCTATTCACCTTAGAGGTTGTAAAAAAATAAATCTAAAGTATCCATGGACCGCACAATTTTGTCCCTCCCCATCTCCAGAGGGAGCCACTATCTGATTTTGGTGTAGATTCTTCAGATTAAAATAAATAAATAAATAAATAAATAAATAAATAAATAAATAAAATATAAATATGTAAATATATTTAAATCTATCAATAGACCAAGAACATATATATAGTATTATTTTAGGTGTGTGCCTTTTAAAAAATATAAATGGTATCATATATGTTCTGTATAGGGAAGGAAAAATAATTTTCCCTCTACCCTTCTAGGTTCTTGGCTGAGATCCTCCGCCCGTAAGGAAGAGATTAAAAGGACAAAACCAAATTTAATTATATTTGTCCGGAACCACACAAAGATATGAGACTCAAAGAAGTGATCAGAGCAGAGGATTTTTATATCTTTCAGACAAAGAAACAATAAATTTGTGGGAATTGACAAGACGAAGGCGTTTGGGCTTGGGGCAATAAAGTAAAGTAGAAGTAACAAGGTTTGTTCACCCAGCCCTCTCGGCCCCCAATTCCCTGTCTCTGGTGATAAGGAGGCCTCCTGCCCTCCTGGTACAGGGGGGGATGCCTGACCCGTGGGAGATCGATTTCCTGCTTCCAGAGGCACAGGGGAGGGTCAGCGTGTCCTTGCACCGGCTGTCTCTCAAATACCTTTGATTCAGAGCAATCAATATGCCAAAGTGGCATATTTTGGGGTGACATATTCTGAACCCCCTACATCTGCAACAGCTTTTCACTCGCTGCTATCTTGTATCTGCGTATACACTGCTGCTTTTAAGCCTGCTTCATTCTTTCTGGCTGCAGGGTCATCTTCTAGCCTAAGAACATACCACACCTTACTGCTCTATCCCACTGTTTTGTTATTTCAAAACTCCCTCAGAGATCATTCTTGCACATATGTCAGGGCGCATGTGTGTTTCCACGCGTGTCTCTCTAGTGCTGACACAGAAGGACTAGGTTAGAGGATATGCACGTTTTCTGTTTCAAACAGACACCATCAAACCTTCTCCAATGTGGCTGTACCAGTTAGCGCCCCTTTCCCCGCACCCTCACCAGCACTTGGTATTGCAAAACAAGGGTTTTTTTCCTTTCTTCCTTTTTTAAAGATTTTATTTATTTCTTAGAGAGAGAGCATGCATGTGCACACACAAGCAGGGGGAGCTGCAGGCAGAGGGAGAAGCAGGCTCCCTGCTGAGCAGGGAGCCCTATATGGGGCTCAATCCCAGGACCCTGGGATCACGACCTGAGCTGAAGGAAGATGCTTACAGGCCGAGCCACCCAGGTGCCCCCAAAACAAGGTTTTTTATGCCAAACTGCGGATTGAAAGTTGTGGAGTTTTGATTCACATTTCCTTTATTAATCCTGGGGTTAAGTATCTTTTTGTTTATCAGCCATTTATATTTTCTCTTTCGTGAATTGTGTCTTTATACCCACTGTTCTTTTTTTTTTCTATTGAATTTTTTTTCTTTTCTCCTATTGATTTATAGATATTCTATAAATGCTGGATTTTAGTTCCTTTTTTATATATTTAAAATGTTTGCCTGGGCGCCTGGGTGGCTCAGTCAGTCAAGCGTCTGCCTTTGGCTCAGGTCGTGATCCCAGGGTCCTGGGATCAAATACCACATTGGGCTCCTTGCTCAGCGGGGAGCCTGCTTCTCCCTCTGCCTGCCACTCCCCCTGTTTGTGCTCTCTCTCTCTGACAATTAAATAAATAAAATCTTTAAAAATAAATAAATGAATAAATAAGTCTTCCCTACTGGAAAGCAAAAAAGATGGTCTTTTATCATTTATTCTAATATTTTAAAAGTTTTTCCTTCTGCAGTTAAGTGTTTAATTCATCTGAAGTATTTCTTAATGGCGATACTGTACTCAGAACTACATTTCCCAGTCTCCTTTGCAGCCAGGGGCTCCCGCGGGACCTAGCTCTGGTGGGAGGCGAGGAAGCAAGCAGCCGGCTGTGGGGGATTGTGGGGGGGGGGGAAGGAAGATTCACTTTGCTGCTACAGGCTCTGTCCTTTTCTCTTTCTCACTTCTTTCACTGCCTGGAGTGTGGGTGTGTTATTTTTTCACAAGAATTTCAGAATTAGTTTGTCAAGTTGCACAGAAAAATGTCCTTGGAAGTTTAACTGGGAATTGTATCAGCTTTGAGCAACAGAGACAGATACATTTAAGATAATGAAATTGTTAGTGTTGCATAATTAGCAAATCCACAGGACTGCAGACCAAAACTGGTACGAGACCCCCATGATGTCAACAAGAAACGGAGCTTCCTTCCTTCTTCTCTACTTGTGTGTGCTTTCATGCTGCTGGACCCAGGACGTGTAGGACCCCCGGCACGGCATCCTAATAGCAAGTCAACTAAAGAACTGAGAGACCCCAGTAAAAAAAGTCCAAGACCCAAATAGAATCTTCCCGCCTGTGAACTCGGTATAGTTTTATTTGTTCAGCTCTTTTCTTGCACATTCTTCTGGAACAACCCTCCTTGATCATTGACTGATTCGTATTTTCTTTTCAGTGATTAGTTTTATTTATTTATTTTTAAGTTAAATTCAATTAATTAACATATAGTGTATTTTTAGTTTCAGAGGCAGAGGTCAGTGATTCATCAGTCTTAGATAACACCCAGTGCTCGTTACATCACGTGCCCTCTTTAATGTCCATCACCCAGTTACCCCATCCCCCCACCACCTCCCCTCCAAGAACCCTCAGTTTGTTTCCTATGCTTAAGAGTCTCTTACGGTGTGTCTCCCTCTCTGATTTCGTTTTATTTTTCCTTCCCTTCCTCTATTGATTCATATTTTTGTATCTGTGTTAACGAGTGGGAGGGACCTCTGGTTGGGACCTCTGGTTTTGTTTAGGGCTGGGTGATCTCAGAAAATGAGATTGAGACTCCCATCTCATTCCGTGCTCTGGAAAGTTGGTACAAGGCACTTGCCCTTTCATAAGTTGAAAGTCTGGTAGAACTCCTCAAATACTGTCAGGGTCAAGTACTTTTTGAATTTGGCACCTGACCACCATTGCAGTTTTGTCTGTGTTTATTGGTCTCTTTGGGTATTTTGCTTGTTCTTGGGCCTATTTTTGTCATTATTTTTGCCTAGGTTTTCATATTTATTAGTAAAAAGTTGTGGGGGTTTTTTGTTTGTATGTTTGGTTTTTTTTTACATTTTAACAATCCCTTTTGCCTGTGCTTATCTATCCATTTTTCACTCCTGCTGCTATTTGTTCAAGCTTTTCACTTTTTTCTTTGCTTAAGTTACATTTGCCTGAAGTTTGCCTGTATTAATAATTGTTTTAAAGAGCCATGTTTTCGGGGGCGCCTGGGTGGCACAGCGGTTAAGCGTCTGCCTTCGGCTCAGGGCATGATCCCGGCGTTATGGGATCGAGCCCCACATCAGGCTCCTCCGCTATGAGCCTGCTTCTTCCTCTCCCACTCCCCCTGCTTGTGTTCCCTCTCTCGCTGGCTGTCTCTATCTCTGTCGAATAAATAAATAAAATCTTAAAAAAAAATAAAATAAAATAAAATAAAGAGCCATGTTTTCTTTTTGTTGAACAGTTCCTCTGCCGTTTCTCTCTTTCCTTAGATCTTGCTTTTTATCATTATTAATTCTTTTTCATTTCTTTGCATTCCTCTTGTTGTTTTTTTTCCCCCGAGCTTCTTAATTTTCCCAAGCTTCTTAATTCCCTTAATTCATTTATTTTTACTCTTTCTTATTATCAAACAAATGTATTAAGACTATAAGTTTTCCTCTGACTACGACTTGGCTATATCCCATAGGTCATATAGTCTCTCCTATTGTTCAGTTAAAAATTGTTCATAACTTTGGTTTTTTCATTTTGTTTTGTTTATTTATTTATTTTTAAAAAAGATTTTATTTATTTATTTGACAGAGAAACAGCCAGTGAGAGAGGGAACACAAGCAGGGGGAGTGGGAGAGGAAGAAGCAGGCTCCCAGGGGAGGAGCCCAAGGCAGGGTTCCATCCCAGGACTCTGGGATCACGCCCTGAGCCAGAGGCAGACGCTTAACGACTGAGCCACCCAGGCGCCCCTCGTTTTGTTTCGTTTAACCTCAGTTATTTAGATGTCATAAATGCTTGCCACCTTGAAATATATTTTGGTTGATATTAATATTGTTAACTTAAAAAATTTTTGTTAAGATTTAATTTTTGGTTTTAGGGAGGGGGAGAGGGAGAATCTTCAAGCAGACTCCCCACTGAGCGCAGAGCCCGATGGGGGCTCGATCTCATCACCCTGAGATCATGACCTGAGCTGAAACCGAGTCAAATGTTCAATCGACTGAGCCACCCAGGTGCCCCAATATTGTTAATTTTTAATAGATCTTATTAATATCAATCTAACCATATGCTTTTATAGATAATATAATTTTTCCTCAGCAAAATTTCTTAGGCTTTTCTCTTTATTCTTGCTCTTAAATTTTACAGAGATGTATCAGATTATAAGGTTATAACAGTAGGCCCTATTGACCTGAGACTAATATCTTCCTTAAGTTTTGGGAAATTTTATGTCTATATTTCTACTTCATTAAATATCACCTTCTCTCTAATCTCTTTTTTTCTTTTCTGAATACCTAGTAGATGGATGTTGGAATTCTGGATTTCCTCTCCACATCCTGTATCTTTTCTCTAATGATCTGTATAACTTCATACCTTCTACTGCATTCTGGAAGAATTCTTCCTCTCCATTTTCCAGCTCACTATTTTGCTCTTCAACTGAGTCTCTTCTGTTATTCCCATTTACTAAATTCATCTTCAATATATTTTGTCATTTGTATTTTTAATTTATGCAGTATCTTATTAAATATTTTCCAAAGTAGACTGTTTTCTTTTCATGGATGCCTTATCTTTTTGTCCCTCCAAAGATATTTTCCGTATTTAAAGATTTTATTTATTTATTTGGCAGAGAGAGAGAAAGTGAGAGAGCACAAGCAGAGGGAATGGCAGGCAGAGGGAAAGGGAGAAGCTCGATCGCTTCATGGGGCTTGATTCCAAGACCCTACGACCATGACCTGAGTCGAAGGCAGATGCTTAATGCACTGAGCCACCCAGGCGTCCCTCAATATTTATTTTAAAATTCTCTCCGGCCTGCTTTATTAACTGTTTCCTCGGGTATCATTCTTCCATTTGTTGTTGTATCCTGGCTTTCCTCAAATGTTTGCAGGAAGCTTCTAGATTTGTATGAACCTCCTGTCTTGAGAAAAGAACAGGGAACAATGGTTTTCGATGAATGGGGAGGGCAGTATGGGGGGACATACACAGTCAGAAGAGTTTCTGGGTTACTCGTCTTCCCTTGCTATGGCTGTTCCCTATTCCTCCCCACCAGTGGGGCGGGGGCATGGCTCTATTTTACAACCTAAGCTCGCACACTCATTGCTTCACCTGAGACAAATCCCAAATTATTGCTGCCTGACCCAAAGTGCTGTGTGCACATGTGTATGTGTGCACACCTGTGTGAGTGTGCACCTGTGTGTTCGGCGTCTGGAAGCTTCACCCCATCGCCAGTCGTTGTCCCTGGTTCTTTCCTCCCAGGATTTGCCTCCTCTGGTCATGAAGATTCTTCTGACGCTTAGACATACGGAGGATATGTTTCTAAGTTAACTGATTTTAGTTAATTTGTCCTTTCGATATATAGAATAGAGATTTCAGTCTTCCCTTATGCTTTCCTTAATTATTTTTTAAATAATTCTTTCTGTTCCGTTGTTTTGATTTTCTTCCTCTGGGGACCATGATTATGTGACGTTGGACTGCTGTTGCCTGCCTTACACAGAAAATGACAATTTTCTCCCTAATTTTTAAAATCACTTCCTTTATTTCTATTTTATTCTGTTTTCTTTTTTCATCTATACGGGGTCTATTGCCCTTTGTGCTTTTCGTCCTTCAGTCACAAATTCTGAAATAGTTTTGTCTTTTCTATCCTGGGAACTGGAAGTGGGATTTACGTTTTAGCAGGATCACTGTGGCTTCCGGGGCTGGGGGGCGATGGGGGCGGAGCATTGGGAACTAGGGAGTAAGCGAGGAGGCCGGTCTGGAGACTTGCGGACGTGTTCCTAGGGAAGTGCAGTGACTTGGAGTGGACGGTAGAGATGGAAATTCCCGGAAGTATTGCTCTTGGGATATATTTTGAAGGTATCACTGACAGACTATGCTGTTGCATTTGATACAAAATTGGAGATAGCTTTGGGAGCTCGGTTTGGGGTATGCTAATTTGGGATTTCTATTAGACATACAATCAGAAGAGGCAATTAGATATGTGAGTCTGCAGGTAGAGGAGAGGTTGGGGCTTGAGATAAACATTTGGAAGGCCTCAGCATATGGTTTTTAAGTCTTGGGACGGGAAGAAATAACTTGGAACGTGAGAGGGGAGAGAGAAAAAGCCTGAGCTGGAGTCCTGGAACCTTCCAGCATTTACAGATCATGAAGCTGGGGAGGATCTGGCCCAGAAGTCTTCGAAGGAGCAGCCAATGAAGTAGGCGTGGGGGAGTCAGGAGGGGGTAAATAGCTGTGTGGCAAACTGCTGGGGGCAAGGAATCCCAGGCCTGAGACATGACTCTGGGAAGTAGCTGCTGACCTCGTATAGTTTCCTGATTAAGTGGAAGAAAAAATGGATCCTTCCTCTTTGCTCTTTCCTCCCTCCTTCCCTCTCTTCCTGAATAATTCCGTCCAAAAGCTGTTAGGTACAGCTGGGCCAGATGGGAATCCATGGTTGGCGGTGGAGGGGGTCAGCCAGCCTGGCGCAGGGTGCTAGAACCTGAGTGGAGTGATGGGGGCATCTGTCGGGGTGGGGGAGCTGTGTTGCCAGCATCCATAGAAGGAAGGTTACATATGAAGATTCATCAAATCAGCAAATGTATCGAAGATAATGGGATTCAGGGTTCTCACTGGTGGCAAAAAAGTTATAAATATAAAAAGGATAAAATTAGAAAGAATCCTATGGTGTTGGACTGGAATTAGAGGTGGAAACAAAGAGAGATGAAAATGTGTATAGAGAGAAAAATTTTCTAACTCTCTCCACTGGGAGGGCCAGGGAGCAACACCATCCAAAATCAAAAAGCACACCAAGTGCCCAGATCTTGGTTTCTAAATACCACCATCCCCTAAAAGGAACCGGAGTTCCTTGGAGAAATGGCTGACTCCCAGACTGAAGCAGGAAAAGTACAAGATAAGCCTGGAACATCTTGTACCAGAAAGTAAAGACACGCTCACGGCATGTCAAAGGGACACAGAAGCCAGCCCTGAGAGCTCCCACTCATCAATTCTGGGGCTACTGGAGTATCAAATTAATAATAATAACAGCAGATGATAACCCCGTGAATAAAGTAGGATTCCAAGAACCTCTATGGATAGAAAGAGGCAAGGAGGGGGCAATGACAAAGCTCATTCTTATATTAGAATGCCAATTAATAGCTGCAGCAGGAATGATAGAATTAGAAAATTTGGCAATCCTCCTGCTAATAACGAACTCAGCCAAAAAATGTCAGTGGATGCTAACACTCGTGAGTGAAAGTTCGAAGAGGCTATTACGGAGCTTCAAAATACTTACTGATTACCAAGCGGAAAAGTCTACCTTCCAGTGGAGAAACCCGCCGGTCACCAACTCAACGTTAACATCATCAATAACGGGACAAATTAAAATCATGTATTGTCCCCCAGGACTCAATGACAAGGAAGCAGAACAACCTCCGAGATACCCCTGCCAAAGAAGCCTAACCCGAATCTAATCACGAGGAAATACCCGACAAATCCCAATGGAAGTACACCGTATAAAAGAACTTGGCTATCGTCTTCGAAACTGTCAAGGTCCTGTCAAGGAGCTATGCTAGACTGAAGGAGACGCGACAACTAAGGAACACACATGATTCTGGATTGGATCCTGTTGATAGAAAAGACATTATTGAGACAATCAGTGAAACTTGAATGAAATGTACAAATTAGGTGGCCGCAATGTATCCACTTTATTTCTTCCTTTTGCTGGTGGATGTAGATGTCCTTGTTTGTTCTTGGGTGGTGGGGCGTCAGGTCAGCAACTTATATTCAAATATTTCGAGAAAAACAAAGTTTAGTATACTGTTCTTGCAGTTTTTCTTTATGTTTGAAATATTTGAAAACAAAAGGAAAAAGAAAACAGCGAAGACACATGAAAGAACATGTGGATGAGAAAGCCGGCAGACACATCTCGACAGTAGGCGTCCTAAGACACAGCTGACTTGGTTTTCTCAGTATGTCCTTGAGATGAAAAAGGGCAGGATTCAGGGGGAGAGGCTAATCTAGACAAAAGGGATATAAGAGAACAACAAACCAGTGTGGGTCTTGATTCCAACAAAACAGCCCTGAAGACACGTTTTAACTGTTTATTTTTTTAAAAGATTTTATTTTTAAGTAATCTCTGCACCCAACGTGGGGCTCAAACTCACAACCCCGAGATCAAGAGTTGCACGGTCCCCTGACTGAGCCAGCCAGGCGCCACTGAAAAGACATTTTAAAGGCAATCGGGAAGGGGCGCCTGGGTAGTGCAATCGTTAAGCATCTGCCTTCGGCTCAGGGCGTGATCCCGGCAGCGTTCTGGGATCGAGTCCCACATCGGGCTCCTCCGCTGGGAGCCTGCTTCTTCCCCTCCCACTCCCCTGCTGTGTTCTCTCTCTCGCTGTCTGTCACATAAATAAATAAAATCTTAAAAATATATAAATAAAGGCAATTGGGGAAATATGAATAAGGACTATTAGATATTACTAAGTAATTCTTGCTCATATTCTAAGTGTGAAAAAGCCATTGGGATTATGTAAGAAAATGTGCTTTCCTCCCCCAGACGCACATTCAAGCACATGGGAGCAAAATAACATGAGCTCTGGGGTTGGCTTTAAAATACATCAGAGAAAGGGGCGCCTGGCTGGCTCAGTCAGTAGAGCATGCAACTCTTGATCTCGGGGTTGTAAATCCAAGCCCTACATTGGGTCTAGAGATTACTTATAATAAAACCTTTTTTAAAATAAAAGAAAATACTTCAGGAAAAGGGGATAGAATAATCAAGCTGAGAAAAACTTGGTGATTGTTGAACCTGGATGATGGGTATTACATTAGACAGCTCGGGCCGCCATAACGAAATACCACCAGCCTTACACAACAGAAATCTGTTTTCTCACAGTTGTGGAGGCTAGAAGTCCAAGATCAAGGTTTGGTTCTTCTGAAGCCCGTCCCCTGGGCTTGCAGGTGTCACCTCCTCACTGGCCCTCACACAGTCGTCCCTTGGTCTGTGCTGTTTGTGCCCCAGTCTCCTCTCCTTCTGAGGACCCTAGTCCAATCAGATTAGGGACGACCCATATAACTTCATTTTACCTTAATTACCTCTTTAAAAGTACCTCTCCAAATGTGGTCACATTCTGAAGTACTGGGGGTCAGGACTTCAACATATGAATGGCAGGGGGGGGCACAAGGCAACTCGTAGCAGGTATATGGGATTTTATTATACCATTCTCTCACTTTGGTGACTATTTATTTATAATAAAACATTCTTCATAATAAAAATAAATGCAGGACAAGTAAGTGACGATAGCCATTGTAGAATGATCTTTTGAGTTTTGCTACAGAAGACATCAGAGAAATGAGGTCATGCCTGGAGGTGGGGTATCAGGTCAAGGGAGTATTTTTTTCCTTTAAAAATTACTGTTATTATGGCGTATTTGTATGCTAATAGGAAGGATCCAATGGAGAGAAAATTTTGATGTACAATGGGAGAGAGAGGGGATAATCGCAGAGGCAAGTCTTCGAGTTGGCAGAAGGGCTGTGATATTATGATCCAGCGGGAAGCACTGCCCATCTCTGTGTCCCCTCCCGGGAAGAAGGCCGACTGTGGGAGGCTGCCACGGTGGGAACATGGGAGAGTGGGAACGTGGGAGCCCTCTCCCAAGTGATCATGTGTCCTCAGTGAGACAGGAAGCAAGGGCATCCATCAGCGGAAGGAGAGGAAGAGCTGGAGATTTGAGGAGAGTGAATCAAACAGAAACATGAAGAAGGAATGCCAGGAGTTAGTGACGCCCTTTGAGGGTCAGATTTATGATTTGCAACTATTTTCTCCCAATCCGTAGCTTGTCTTCATCCTTTCAAAAGGGTCTCTCACTGAACTACAGTTTTCAGTTGCGATGAACTCCGATTTGTCCATTCCTTCTCTGCGCCCTCCTTTTGGTGCCAAGTCGAAGAACTTTTGGCTTAGTCCTAGATCCTGAAGGTTATCTCCTACATTTTTCCTAAAAGTTTTATAGTTTTTACATGTTACAATTAACTATGTGATTCATTTTGAGTTACTTTTGGTATAAGGTGTGCGATTCAGTCAAGGTTCATTTCGTTGAATTGATTTTGCACTTCTGTAAAAAAACAGTCCACCATCTTTGCGTTCGGTCTATTTTTGGGTTCTCTACTGTTCCCTTGATCTATATGCCTATCCCTTCGGCAATATCACACAGTATTGATTACCTATATACTAAGCCTTAATATCAGCTAGGGTGATTCCTCCTACTGTATTATTCTTTTTCAAGATTATTTTAGTTTCTAGAGGGCTTGTACATTTCCATATAAACTTTAAAATAAGCTTGTCTATTTCTGCAAAAAATCTTGCTGGGATTTTAATAGAAAGTGCCATAAACCTATAGATCGATTTGTTGAGAACTGACATCTTCGCCATGTTGAGTCTTCCAATCTGTGAACACAGTATGTCTCCCCAAGTATTTACGTCTTGTTTGATTTCTTTCATCGGCGTTTCATCATATTAACGGAGCCCAGGTGGGGCAGAGATAAGTGTTGCGTCTGATGCCTCGAACTGAAAGCTCGGTGCAGTTTTCAAGTCTGACTTACTAAAAATTGGTGAAGACCTTGAAGGAGTTTGACTAAGAGGATTTTCTTAGTCTGGTTCAGAATGGACTGTTCCTGAGTCACTCATTTTCTGCTGGAGGAGAAAACCCAGAAAGGGTGAGCTGGGGGCCAGGAAAGGAGAAGGAAGAAGGGGCCCTTCTGCAGGCAGCTAGGGGTTTGCCACCAGCGTCCCGTCCCGGACGGGCTGAGGGGGCGAGGCGTCTGGATTGTGCAACGGGGCCTAGGGGACCAAGGGGGCCGGAGGACTCCGCCACGCCCTCTCTCCCCCGCCCCCGCTCCTCCCCTGGTTTTGGAGGAACCCTCTGTGCTCCTGCCCAGGGTGAGCCTCCCGCAGGCTCCGGGGTCGCTGGGGCCGGGCCGGACCGCGCAGTGGCTGGAGGCCCCACGAGGGGGCGCGCGAGCTCAGCGCCTGCTGTCTAGGCGGGCGCGGGGCTGCGGAAGGACCGCCTAGTTCCCGGACCCGGAGGGTCCCCAGCAAACCACGCCCCTCGGGAGGACGGGCTTTACTTGGGAAGCACAGCAGACCCCTAAAGAGTTTTTGTTGATTGAATAAATTCATTGTCAGCTCAGTTACACTGAGAAATTCGAGGTCGGATTTATATCCCAGCTTATTCCCTCCCCAGATATTTACATATTAAAAGAAGCCTCTGGAAGAGAGCGATGCTCGCTCAGAGCTTTGTGCCCTGTGTGTGGAGAAGAAATGCCTGAAGGGTGGGAAGGGATGGGTGGTGGGAGCAGTAGTCCCACTGGCTCCGGGTTGGTCTCCAGTCTCTACTCAAAGGCACAGCTAGGATGGACTCAAGCCCCAGGGGATTTCCTTGCCCTGGGCCAGTTTACAGGGAGTGTGTCAGGTTAAGGACAACACTTCTGGGCCAGAGGGAAGGTGAGAGGGCCGGTGGGCAGGGCACATTGCTCCAAACCCCTGGAGGGACTCTCCTTCCCTGAGCCAGGTCCCCCGTGCCCTCCCTTGCTCAGACACTGGCCGGTTCTGGCTGCTCAGCCTTCCCCGTCTTGGGCATTTCTTCCCCCGAGGCCTCCCTAACCGCCCCCCTCCCCCGCTGTGATGGCTGAGCAGCGCTGGTAGTTCCGCAGACCCGAGTCCAAGTCCCTGGGAGCCAGCTGGGGGGTGTGCAGAAGCTTCCTGTTAAAACACAAAATCCAACCAAGTAACTCTGGACATCTAATTGGCTTTTTAAAGCGATTCCTGAATAGAGCAACATCTCCTGTAGCAAGTAGAGAGGGGCTCTGGGGAGTTGCACATATGGAACATTTTTATGGGAAGGAGGGTGGGGGTAAGAAGTTATTGGGGAAAGAAAAGAGAGGATTGTTTCAGGCCAGGACTTCCTTTGGAGAGAAGGGGTGGGCAGGGATTTTATCATGCAGATGACTTCACCAGGGCTGATCTGAAAATTTCAGATTGACTTTTAAAAGATCTCATTCCTCGGCGCCTTCAGCTCCTGTACTGATCCCAGTCTCCTGGCATCGTGCCCTGCACAGGGCTCCCTGCTCCTCGGGGAGCCTGCTTCTCCCTCTCTCTTTGCCTGCCGCTCCCCCTGCTTGTGCTTTTTCTCTGTGTCAAATAAATACATAAAATCTTAAAAAAAAAATTAAAAAGATCGTATTCCTTTGGGCACCTGGCTGACTCAGTCAATGGGGCATAGGACTCTTGAAATCAGGGTCACAAGTCTGTGAGCCCCACGTTGGCGTGGAGTTTACTATATATATATATATGTGTGTGTGTGTGTGTGTGTGTGTGTGTATAAAGATTTTATTTATTTATTTATTTGACAGAGAGAGAGGCAGGGAGAGCGGGAACACAAGTGGGGAGTGGAAGAGGGAGAAGCAGGCTTTCCGCTGAGCAGGGAGCCGGATGCGGGGCTGGATCCCAGAATGCTGGGGTCATGACCTGAGCTGAAGGCAGACGTTTAACGACTGAGCCACCCAGGTGCCCTTAAAAAAAAAAAAAAAATATATATATATATATATATATATATATATATATATATATATATATATATATATATATATATATATAATATAAAGGTCACATTCCTGGAATGGGTCGAAACTGTAAGTCTTGGTTTGCTGTTGTGGGGGCCATATGACTCCAGTTTGGGCTTATTTTTTTCTTTTTTAGTATTAATCTTCCAACCCTCTTTTCCCTCCCAGTTACACTGAGAAATGGGATTACTGAAGGCATTACCAGAAGAGAGGCCTGAGGATTAAACGAGTCATTCCGTTAAATCCTTAGCGTGGGGTCTAAATGTGGTGTCCGTCCAATCGGAGGGCCGCCCCCAAATGCGGGCAGCTGTCGGGGGAGCCAGCGGGGCGTGCAGTGAACGGATTCACCTGCGGCCAGCCGAACAAGGGGAAGAGACGGTTATTGAGTGTCCGCAGGGGAGCAGATGACCCGCTGTCTGCCCGAGGCAGGGTGGGGGGAGAGGAGGGCGGGAGACTGTTTTTAAAGGGGGAAGAGGAGGAGGTAATGGGATGTGTAAGGTATTCTCCCTTTTCGGTAACTGCGCCTCATTGCAAGTAGCCCGGTGGTTAGTGAGGGCCCCCGTGCCTATTCTGAGGTGGGTCTCCCGCTGGGCCTGTCCGCAGCAGCCGGGGGTCGCCGCGGGCCGCTTTCTGCGCATGCCATCTGCAGGCCCGTTTGCCCGAAAGCGGCCTGTACGCGGGAGCCGGGCTGCCACCTTGGCTGACCTCTCAGCTGGGACCCCCGCGGCGTCTTCTCTGTAACAGAGTAGCTGCCTATTTCGTGGATCTCAGTGGATCCAGGCCCTTCAAGGTCAGGGACTGTTTGACTCACCCAGGGCCCGGCTCAGTACATGTTCACTGGGGAGCTGTGCAGACCTGGGCCTAAGCTGACACGGGGCACAAACTCTCACAGCTGTGGCCCACTCCCGTCCCCCATAGGTTCTTCGGACCCCTTCCTTCTCCCCTCTTTCTCCTGCCACAAGCCAGCACCCAAGCCTGCAGCCCTGCGGCTCCTCAGTCTTCATAGGCTGTCCCGTCCCAGCCTTGCCAGCAGCTTCTGGTCTCTTCGGGCAGACGGTCCCAGCAGGAGACCCACCCCCGGGGAGGGCTGCGCCCTAGTCACCCATCTCATCTCAGTCAGGGCCCACTGCTGACTCCTCGCTTCTGTGGAGGCCTCGGCTCTCTGCTCCCTGCCCTCTGAGGTGCTCATTGTTCTCAGCTGAAGTCTGAATATCGGTATTGGAGGCTTAGCAACCAGAGGGAGAGGGCTGCACAAGGGGGTGGGGGCAGAGAGCTGAGCCAGGCCCCTGCAAATCCTAGGAGTGTTCTGGTCGCTGCTCAAATGAACCCGCACCTCTGCAACCCTTGTTCCTTTATCCTGTTTTAGTTTTTTTGTGGCACTTACCTCTATAAATCTACATTATAGATTTGTTCATTGTCTGTCCTTCCCCATTAATATTTAAACTTCACAGGGGCGCCCTGGTGGCTCAGTCAGTTGAGCATCTGACTCTTGATCTCAGCTCAGGTCTTGATCTCACCATCGTGAGTTCGAGCCCCATGTTGGGCTCCATGCTGGGCGTGGAGCCTACTTAAAAAAAAAAAAGTATATATATATATATATACAGACATATATATACACACACACACATATATATTTAAACTACACAAAGGCAGAGGTAATGATTTATTGAAAGATTTAGTTCTGGACCAGGGTCCCCTGGGTGCCAAGTAGAGACTACAACAACAAAAAATGCCAAAGAGAGAGAGGAGAAAAAAACCCAAACCGGTGGAGCTTTCCACTGAAAATTATAAAACATAGAGGAATCCATTTTTGTTAATAAAACCTATGAGGAATTTTTTAAAATAAAAATGAGGAATTCTAATGCTAAGAAAGACAACAAAATCTATAAACTCATGGTTTCTGCTCAGGTCCTGATCTCAGGGTTGTGAGATTGAGCCCCTTGATGGGTTCTGTGCTGAGCACAGAGCCTGCCTGAGATTCTCTCTCCCTCTCCCTCTGCCCCTCCTTCTTGCACGCTCTCTCTCTCTCTAAAATAAATAATAAATCTTTAAGTACAAATTTTTCAAAAAGAACAAGACATTCAAATAGGCAAAATGAACCAAGAGGTGGACTCTTGGAACTGAGGAAAAAAATTAGCCATTAAAAAATGTGATAGGATCTGGGGCGCCTGGGTGGCTCAGTCATTAAGCGTCTGCCTCTGGCTCAGGGCATGATCCCGGCTATGGGATCGAGCCCCACATCAGGCTCCTCCACTGGAAGCCTGCTTCTTCCTCTCCCACTCCCCCTGCTTGTGTTCCCTCTCTCGCTGGCTGTCTCTCTCTCTGTCAAATAAATAAATAAAATCTTTTTTAAAAAATGTGATAGGATACATTCCACAATTGAAACAAAGAGTATATTAGTGAATTTGAAGATAGTACAAAATAATTAGCCTAGAATGCAGGGGTGAGGTGAAGAGACTCAAATAAGAGCTAATTAAGACTCATGAATGATTGAAAGAACCTCCAACATATGAAATAGGCGTCTCAGAAGATGAGAAGGGAGAAGTGACATTTGGAGAGGTGAAGCTGAGAATGTCCTGGATAGAAGAGGAAATGAGTCCTGCGATGACCAGCGCACTCCAGTGTTGAGCAAGGTCAAGAAAACTAAGTGTACCCCTAGACACATGGTACCCAACTGCAGAGCATGGAGAATAATGAGACAATCGGAAACGCTATTGACTTAGTCCATTTGGGCTGCTATGACACGGTACCACAGACCGGGTGGCTTATAAAGGACAGGAGTCTATTTCTCACGGTTCTGGGGTTGGGGGTCTGAGATCACATGCCAGTGCGGTAGAGTGAGGGCACTCTTCTGGGTCTCAGACTTCTCGTCATCTCCTCACATGGTGGAAAGGGCAAGGGATCCCTCTGGAGTCTCTTAGAGAACTAATCCCACTCATGAGGGCTCCACCTTCATGACTTAAGCACCTCCCGAAGGCACCACTTCCAAACGCCATCACCTTGAAGGGTTGGGATTTCAACATCTAAATCGTATGGGGGCACAAACATTCAGACCATAGCAGCTTTAATAAAGAAAAATAAAATACACCTAGAGGCCCATCCATTAGACCCTCAGCCAACATCCCATTAGCAACAGTAGATGCCAGAAGACAATGGAGTAATATATTTAAAGCCCCGAGTTCATGCCCAGCTAGAATGTCATGCAGGAACAAAGACAAAATGAAGATATTTCCAGACATACAAAGACACAGAGAATTTACCTTCACTGGGATGTTCATCACAAGAAAGAGTAATTCAGCAAGAAGAGAAAGGAACTCAAAGGAAGACGTGGGATGCCATATGCAATGGAGGGTACAGACATTGGTAAAATATGTTAGTAAATTCAATTAACTGCCAACTTTAAAAAGAAAGTTTTTGTGATTTAAAAAAGGTGAAACTTAAACTCTAAAAAGACAATAAAAAAACAGGAAGGGACAAGAAGTTGCTGACTCAGCAGGTCCAAGAAAGCCATACCACACACTGACGTGGTCAGGTTGGGCACCCGCTCGTCCAGCCCCTAGCTTCCTCAAGGGACTCAGGAACGAGAACCCCTGACATGGCTGAGACTGGGTATGACAGGTGGGGTACGCAGGGATAAGTGGGTGAAAACTGTTTAGGAACCAGTTGGACCCTAGATCTCAGCCTCCCCCCTGCTTCAACTGCTGAGCAATGCCCACTCCCACACTGGCAGAAGTCTGGGGGATGACTTTTGGATGGAGAAAAACGGGTATGAGGGTATGAAGACTGTATCCAAGAAAGAAGGAATTTAGTTAATAAATGCCTTATGAATGAATGCAGAAACTGCCTTGCCTTCTTCCCTCCTAGGTTCCCAAGACGAAAGACCTAAAAAGGTGGCAACACGGGGCCACCACCAAACGGTCCATCTGAGGACACTACAAAGAAGCTCAGAGTTGACGCCACCACCTCCCGTACTCCCGTGGGCTCAGAGCTTCCAAACAGCTCTGTGGCCCCAGCTCTTGGTCATGAACACGCAAGCAAGGATCGTCAGCATCTGAAGAAAGCCTCTCACATGAAAGACAGGGGCCAAAACAACATTACAAGGCAAGCCAGCGGCAACAGACTAGGAAATCAGAAGAAAAAATAATAGAGCTATCATAAATACCGTCGAAAGCAAAGGAGCTTTCGCATCCATGAAGTGAGAATGGGATGCAGCTCGTCTCTTACCAAGAGCGAGCACAACTTCTGGCTCCTTCTGTAGAGATCAGCGCTGGAGAAACTGATGGGGAGAACACCAAGAAGGCTCTGAGGAGCCCCTGGGAACTGTTGGAGTTGCTCTCTTTGTGTCCCCTGTCATCACTTGGGGAGAAATAGTCCCTGCTCTGTGCACAGTAGCTGTGACTCGGACTTCTGGTCCAGGGTCAGCAGGAGTGAAACAGAAGCTCTCTGTGAGCAGCCAAGGAAAATAGAGATGAATCATTGCTGGATAATCTCTTCCCCAGTCCTCACTCTGCACACCCCCAGGACTGCTAAATTATGACCTACGAAGTATCACCTCCTAATCCCTGGGGAGATGTGTGTGTGTGTGTGTGTGTGTGTGTGTGTGTGTGTGTGTGTGATACAAGAAGTTGTTTTGTGGGGTGAGCACTGAGGTTTTCTGATGTCTGGGGCTCTCTGCCCAAAATCTCATCTGCCCCACCCCCCTGCCCACAGAGCTAATGGGGACCGACAAGCACAAAAGTCTGGGTGTCCTCGTTGCCTGACAGAGTAGCCAGAGCCCCAGGGGAAAATGAGCACTCAGGAGCACAAATATTTCAAAAGAAAAACAACATATTGGATTTCAGATTCCATCAGAAGCATAAATATTAGAACAGATGGGCCAAATTTTCTAATTAGCCTCATAAGCATTGAAAGATAAAGGAAGATATTAGTAGCATGAAACAAAATAAGAAAACATTAGAAAGAACCAAGCAGAAACACAGCACTGGGTATGAAAAATGTAATAGTTAAAATAGAATATTAGAAATGGAAAATATGAGAGTTGAGATACCAGAAGAGACAGGGTGATTACCGGCTGAAAATGTCTTGGAAGGTCAGATTGAGGAAATTCTCAAGAAAGAAGAAAAGGACAAAGAAATGGGGAATAGAGGGGCTCCTAGGTGGCTCAGTTGGTTAAGCATCTGACTCTGAATTTTGGCTCAGGTCACCGATCTCAGGGTTGTGAGATCCAGCCCCACATCAAGCTCTGTGCTGGGTGGGGAGCCTGCTTAAGATTCTCTCCTCCCCACCCCTCCCCCCCTAAAAGAAGGGGGGGGGAAGAAATGGAAAATAGAGAAGAAAAATGAAGAGATGTAGAAGGGGCAGGGAATTAGGCACCACTTTTGAAGAGAGAAGTGTCCAAGAACTGTGGATATTCTATCTACCACACTGGGGGTGGGTTTTTCTTCTTAATCCGGCTTGGGATAAATGAAGATTGATGTCTTTCATCAATTTTAGAAAATTCTCAGCTATAATCTCTTCAATTCTCTATTCTATTTTCTCCTCTTGGGCTCTTGTCAAACATACACCAGATTATCTCATAATATCTCGTAAGCTCTTTTATAGTTTCCATGTCCTTGTCTGGACTGAATTATTGGTAATTCCTCATATTGATCTTCTAGTTCACTAATCTTTCAACTAAGTCTTCAGTTGGGTCTAATCTGCTAATCAGCCCTGAATTTTTTTATTTTAAAGTTAGATTTTTCATTTCTCAAAGTACTACATGTGTATCAGCATTGGTCAGTTCTCCCCGGTTTTGATAATCTTTCATTGCAGCTCTTTTCTGTGATTTGGTCTCTCATTTCTTTATACTCCCTACATGGTTACTCTATCCCTCTATCTAATGATTCCAGTATCTGATATCCTAAGAGACTTAACCCTCTTGTTGATTGTTTCTCCTGACTCTCATCCATGGGAATTTGCTTTCTTTGGAGACTTCTTTTTTTTAGGATTTTATTTTTAAGTAATCTCTACCCCCAGTGTGGGTTTTGAACCCACAACCTCAAGATCAAGAGCCTCACACTCCACCATCTGAGCCAGCCAGGCACCCCTGGAAATTTTTTACTATGAGTTCACATTGATAGACATTAAACCTTTGGGTGGAAACCTTTGGGCCCTAATTGAGGATGAATTTCTCCAGAGAAGGTTTGCGTTTGCTTTGGCTGGATGCCGAGCAGTGTACCAAAACAGGGCTGCCAACTTTGAGGGTCCCACCTTATTGTAGGGGTTTGAGTTTAGGTCATCCTGGCTGCTGACCAAAAATTTATCTTGCATCACTTACAAGCATGGACATGTGCACTCAGGGCAATCTTATCTCTGCCATATGCATAGAATGACACACTTTGGTTTCAGCTCACATGGTCCCCTGGAGATTTCACTTAAACTCCTGCAGGACAGAGCTGATGGTGGCAACAAGACTTGTCAGGGTATCCGGGCTGCTACTTCCAGAAGTGAAAGTCCCAGGAATCATTTACCATGAAAATATCCAGAAAAAAAATAGAACTAACAAAGAGAACTCAGTAAAGTTGCTGAAAGAGTTTGACATTAAAAAAAGCATAATATTTCTATACACAAGTAATAACCAATTAGAAAGACAGAAAAAAACGTCATTCACAATTGCAATAAACTTTAAGGCACTTAGGAATAAATCTAACAAAAGATATGTGAGACCTTTATGGAGAAAAATCACAAAATATTATTGAAGAACATAAAAGAAGATCTGAATAAATGGAGATTTTTAAATGTTCATGGGCAATATTCATGGGCTGGAAGATACTACCATAAAGGTGTCAGCTCTTCTGAATTTAATCTATAAATCCTATAGGGTGCAAAAGAAAATTCCTATGAATTTTTTTGTGGAACTTGACAAGCTTATTCTAATATTAATATGGAAGACCCCCCCCCAAAAAAGGGAAAGTTAAGACAGTTGTGAAGAAGGATGGGGACAGGGAGGGGGAAACTTTCCATATGAGATATAAAGATTTATTATAAAGTCCTACTAAGACAGTGTGGCATTAGCACAGGGACAGAAAAGTAGCCCCATGGATGCAAACAGACTAGGGTCCAGCAAATAAACCCACTCATATTTGGAAATCTGATATATGAGAGAGGCTGCATTACATTAGCTGGGAAAAGAAGGACTATTTTATAAATGATGCTGGGACAAATTATTATCTTTATTGGATAATCAATCATCATAGATATCAGACAAAATTCTTTGTAAATTAAAGACTTCAATGTGAAAAGCAAAACTTCATAATTCTTAGAAGAAAGCAGAGTAGAATATCTTTGTGATTTCGGGTTGGGAAGAGATGGATATCTAAACAAGACACAAAGCTCCCCATTGCAGAAAATGATTGATAAACTTGACTTCATTAAAATTAAGAACTTTTCTACAACAAAAGATACTATGAACATAGTTAAAGACAAAACGCAGATTGAAGACGTTTTTTGCAATGCAAATAGCCAGCAATGAGTTAGCATCTAGGATATCTTAAGATGTCCTCCAAGTCAATTTTTTTAAAAAGACACAATAAAAAATGACAAATGATGCAAGCAGGCACTTTGAACGGTGGGAGCCCAAATGGTCAATAAGCCAACCTGAAAAACGGCTCGACATCAAAAGTCATCAGAAATTGCACATTAAATATACATTTAGACATTTAGAATTAATGTACATTTACATGTTTAAGGGTGTAAATCTGTATAATCACTTTCAAGGTCAATTTGGGAAAATCCAACAGTGCTGAGGGGTTTGTCCTTACTCCCAGCAATCCCGCTCCAGGGCAGATTCCCCAGGGAAATCACTATGCAGATGCGTAAAGAGACTATAAACAGGACCGCTCACCCCAGCACTGTTTGCAATAATGAAAAACTGGAATCACGGGAGAATGGATAACAGAACACAGGGCTGCTATCACAGTAAGTGAACAAGAGCTATATATATCAATGTGCATGTCTCCGAAACCACAGGGTCTAAATCAAGTAAGTAACAGAAAAAATGCATGCTGTCTAATGCCATTTATAAAAAGTTCCAAAATATGCAAAACTAGTCTATATATTGTTTATGGTTATGGTTACAACATAAATTTGTAGGAAAAGTATAAAACCATGGATGGGAAGTAAATACAAAAAAAAATGTTAAAAATTGATAAAGCTGAGTATTTGATAAAGTGGGCACATGGGCGCTTTATTAGAGTATGCTCTTTACTTGTCTCAGTTTTTGAAATATTTATCTTTGAAATAAAAAGAGCACTCCATAGCTGTGGGGGTGGCTTTAGCAGTAGTGGGAGTGAGAGGTGGTGGGTGGCTGGGGGAGGGGTGTGGAGAGATGGGGACGGAGGATGAGCTTTAGATATGTCCTTGTGGATGTGGGTCTGTTTTTACTTTGTTTTGTTTTGTCTTGAACAGCTATGTGGAGGCTAAGTAAAAATTTTAGGTCTGACAATTTCAAGGGTTGTCACTGAAGTCAGGAAATAGCGCCCTTGCACAGCGCTGGCCCGGGTCTAAGTCCGTTCCGTGGTTTTGTTGGCAATCCAATCGTAGCTGTTCAAACCCACGTGCAGGGAGACCCATGCAAGGACCTTCAGTGTGGCAACAATCCCAGTGTCCCGCCAAGGAAAGACGGATAAGTAGACTGCGGGAAGTGTGTCAGGGGAATCCTATCATACCTACCTTAGGTCTTTGCCAGACTAATCCCTTGAAATCTTGAGAAGCTTAACAAAAAGCTTCTGCACAGCAAAGAAAACTGTCAACCAAATGAAAAGCAACCTACAGAATGGGAGAAGATATTTGCAAATCATGTATCAGATAAGGGATTAATATCCAAAATACATAAAGAACTCCTACAACTCCATAGCAAAAAAAAAAAAAATCCAATTAAAAAATGGGCAGAGGAACTAAATAGACGTTTTTCCAAAGAGACATACCAATGTCCAGAAAGCACATAAAAGGATAAAAAGGTGCTGAACATCAGGGAAATGCTAATCAAAACTGCGATGAGATATGACCTCACACCTATTAGAATGGCTATCATAAAAATGACAACAGATAGTGTTGGAACTGTTGGTGGGAATGCAAACTGGTGCAGCCACTATGGAAAACAGCATGGAGGTTTTTCAAAAAATTAAAACTAGAACTACCATATGATCCAGTAATCATACTTCTGGGTTTATATTCAAAGGAAATGAAAACAGGATATCAAAGAGATATCTGCACTCCCCAAGTTCATTGCGGCATTATTCGCAATAGCCAAGATGTGGAAACAACCTGTGTGTTCGCCAAGAGGTGAATGGATAAAAAAGATGTGAGATACATGGATACATACATACATATGTAAAACGAAATATTATCCAGCCATTTGCAGCAACATAGATGGACCTTGAGGGCCTTATGCTAAGTATAATAAGTCAGACAGAGGGCGCCTGGGTGGCACAGCGGTTAAGCGTCTGCCTTCGGCTCAGAGCGTGATCCCGGCATTATGGGATCGAGCCCCACATCAGGCTCCTCCGCTATGAGCCTGCTTCTTCCTCTCCCACTCCCCCTGCTTGTGTTCCCTCTCTCACTGGCTGTCTCTCTCTCTGTCGAATAAATAAATAAAATCTTTAAAAAAAAATAAGTCAGACAGAGAAAGACAAATACTGCATAGTATCACTTATATGTGGAATCTAACGAACAAACAAAAAGAGTCAAACTTTTGAAGTAGAAAAAGTGGCTGCCGGGGGCTGGGAGGAGGGGAAGTAGAGAGAGGTTGGTAAAAGAATACAAACTTACACCCATAAGATGAATAAGGTCTAAGGACCTAATGTGTAACACTGTGAGTATAATTGATAACACTGCATTGTATAATTGAAATTTGCTAGGAGAGTAGAACTTCAATGTTCTCATTAAAAAAATAATAATAATAAATAGGGGCACCTGGCTGGCTCAGTTGGTAGAGCGTGCAACTCTTGCTCTCGGGCTTGTGAGTTTGAGCCCCATGTTGGCTGTAGAGAATTACTTAAAAAAATAAAATCTGAGAAAAAAAATAGATGTGTGAGGTGATGGATTGATTAGATGGAAGAATCCTTTCACATGTATACATACATCAAATCATCACAACGTACACTTCAAATATCTTATAATTTTGTCAATACCTCAATAAAGCTACAAAGAGGGAAATCGTCCATTTTCCCATGATACGAAATACAAATACTCACGTAGAGTCATTTGTCATCTGACTCTTCTTATGGTGGCTTTTGCTTTACAGACTGTTTTTTACTTCTACATACCCAAATCTATCAACCTTTTTTTTTTTTTTAAAGTAAGTAATCTCTGTGTCCAATGTGGGGCTTGAACTCACAACCCCGACATCAAGAGTTACCCTCTACCAACTGAGCCAGCGGGTGCCCCATCCATCTTTTCTTTTATGCCATCTAGGTTTTGTTTTGTACTTTAAAAGACCGTCTTCACTCTGAATTATAAAAACTTCTCCTATGGCCAAAAAAAAAAAAAAAGGAGTTCGATCAATATGTATCAATATGGGCAGATCTCAAATGATCGTGTTCAGTGAGGAAAAAAACAAGGCGCCAAATGATACGTGCAGCGTAACACTGGCTTATGTAACTAAAAACGGCAAAACAGTTACATATTTTCTGTGAACACAATTATGTACATAAAATGCATTTTTAACAATTGGAAGGAACTCGCGGAATTCATAATAGTGTTTCTCCTGGTGGTGGGAGATTAGAACCGGCTGGTCGTGGAAGTCAGGGGAGACGTTGGCTTTAGTCATTATGCCTCCGTTTTCGTGGTAAAGGACACCGTGTGCCTATGTTGTTTATATACTTCTTAACGGTGTAAACATAAAATGCAAGAAGGAAAAGCACAGATGCCAGAACGTCTTACAGAGGTGATTTCTTGGGGGCGAGAGTAGAGACAATGACATCTTTTTCCTTGCATTTTTGGGGTATTATTTTAACGTAGTATTGGAACGGTTTGCCACTGAGGGAGATTATGAAGAGCAAATTAAGCGTCACATACACACTGTCCTGTGGACTCAAGGGTGCGTTACGGTAACGGAGTCTCAATACGCATTTGCTGATTTGGAGGCAGAGAAGGGGCGGCCCCTGCTTTGGAGAAGCCTTGCGGCCGCGTGGATCACACCCTGCTATCTTCTGCGGTGCTGGGGACGTGGGCGTGGGTGCGTGGGTGGAGGTGGGCGCTGGGACCTCGGCAGAGTGGGGATGGGGTCGACTGCTGTCAAGAATCCAAACTTTTGAGGAAGACTCACTTGGGTTCAATTTCTTACTCCACCTCGAAGTAGCTATACACATTGCAGGCAGATCACTTAAGCTGCCTGAGCCTCAGTTTCCTCATCTGTAAAATGGGGGCGGTGATGCTCACCTGGCAGAGGTGCTGGTGATCACGGACCCAGCTCTGGAAACCTTAATCTTGGTTAGTTGCATCCTCCAAATACCCACCCTTCCCACCCACGCCCGTCAAGAGTTCACAATCCTGCCCCCTTCTTTCCTGGGGCTTGAAAGGGGTACAGAAAGGTTGGGGGGCAGGGAGGGACTGTGTGGAGGACATTGAGGCAGGAAAGCCAAAAGGTGAATTGTGCAAAGCATTGGCTCTGCTGGTGGTCATCAGGCTGGGGTGAACGCTGGCTGCTCTTTCCAGGTAGGGCTCTTCCTCTTCTTAGGAAACTACTCTCAGGAAACCCTTCTCCCTCTTTTATTTCAGAAAAACACTTGATGGCTCACCCACCTAGGACTCGTGGCCCCTCTGGGAAGGTGGAAGCCCCCTACCCTTGCAGAGCGGCAAAGAAAGGGCAGGCAAAGGGAAGAGACCCTCAACTCTCACACCCGCAGCAAAAGGAACGGAGACCACGCACTACCTGGCAGGTAACAGGTGCCCACCAGATCACGGCCAAAGTGCCTTTCTCCAAACACCGGGCAAGCAAGCGATATCGACAGGTATCCCACAAATGGAAGAATCGCTGATTTAAACAAAGTTAAACGGGCTCATTGTGGGATTTGTCGGAGTCTTAAATTCTACTGCACCTTGTGGGTTTCTGTGGAGAATTTTACACAAGAGGACTGCACACGGCTCCCTTGACTTCCTGCACAGTGGGGCTCTTGCTCAAAGAATATATGTTAAGTGTCTTGTGGAGCCAGAGTCCCAGAACACCGTATCAGAAGTAGATGATGTGATTGGATTATAGCAATTTTGATGATCTTTCTTTGCCTTATGAAACCCTGGGCTTTTAGACTGACTGAGGGTGGGAAGGCCCCCCGAGCCCAAAGTGCCCAATTTCATCCGGAGGGAGGGGACAGGGCAGGGGTCCATATTCAAATCATCTGGAGAACTTCCGCCAACACCACCTTCACCTCCCTCTCCCTATCTGGCTGAGCACCCCGTGGCCTGGGTTCTTGCCCTCTTCCCGGAATCTCTATCTTTCAAATGCAGGGCCTGGTGGAAGGTAGGTCCTTAGCACATGTTGTTTTCACCATAATACAATTCTTCACCCTGGCATTGTGTTTAAAGAATTTTCTTATTTCTATGGTGGGGTAGATTAAAGTTTCTCAGCTTTGAAAAATAGACGATTGTGTTTGGCAAGTTGGGGGGGATCTACTTGTTAATGTTTACTTAACGAAAAATGCCAGACATAGGTAAAAGTAGAGGGAATTGTTTGATGAACCCAGTGAGGGGTTTTGCTCACAAGGTTGGGTCAGCTTCTAACTTGTTGAGTGGGACTTACAAGCTGAGATTTTTACTTTATTTATTTTTTTGAGAGGGAGAGAGAGCCTTGAGCTGGGGGGGGGGGTCGGTGGGGTAGAAGGAGAGGGAGAGAGAGAATCTTAAGCAGGCTCCACGCCCAGTGTAGGAGCCAACACAGGGCTCAGTCTCAAGACCCTGAGATCCTGACCTGAGCCAAAGTCAAGAGTCAGATGTTTAACCGAATGAGCCACCCAGGCGCCCCCCCAAGATTTTTTAAAATTAAACCTTTAATTTTGAGATAATTATAGATTCACATGTACTCGTAAGAAATGGTACAGAGAGATCCCATGTGCTCTTTACCCAGTTTCCGTCAGTGGTAGCATCTTACCAAACTGTAGCACAAAACCACAAACAGGAAAGTGACTTTGACAATCTACTGTGAAAGTGACAATCTACTGATGTTGTGATTTTCCCAGTTTTCCATGTACCTCTGTGCGTGTGTGTGTGTGCACGCACGTGTGCATGTGTGCTTAGGTCTACACAATTTCATCACATGTGTACCACAGTCGAAATACAGAACAGTCCTATCCCCACAAGGATCCCCTTCTCCCACATCTCCAGTCAGGGATTTTGAGTGCATCATGTGAGAGATTAAGGAGAGGGGAGAAAAAGGGCAAGACCCAGTGTGACAAAATAAGAAATAGATATTTGATCTCTGTCCTGATTCCTGGCACAGAGCTCCTAGAACCCTTGGAATTTCCTAAGAGATAGGGATGCTAGGAGCATCTTTTGTGCTAACATTTGGTCTTTGACCCAGAGCCCCTAAGCCCCCTGGAATTTCCTGGGTAATAGGAGCATTTTTATTCTAATGAGGCGATTCTTGGTGGGCCCTTGGATAGGGGCTGGCCATAAGAGAAACTAAACCATAATAAAAAGCTTAGAACTTTCCACCCATGTCCCATCCTCTGGAGAAGGGAGAAGTGTTGGAGACTAAGTTAATCATTGATCTTGCTACACGATGAGGCCTCCACAAAATCCCTGACGTATGGGGTTCAGAGAGCTTCCATGTTGGTGAACACATCCCCGTGCTGGGAGGGTGACATACTCCAACTCCATGGGGACAGAAGCTCTTACATTTGGGACCTGTCTATACCACGCCCTGTTCTGGCTGTTCTCTGTATCCCTTACCATTTCCTTTGTAATAAACCAGCAAACATAAGCACGTGCTTCCCTGCATCCTAAGCTGGGATGTATCAAACACGAGGAGAGGGTTATGGGAACTCCCAATTTGTAGCCAAGTTGGACAGAAGTGCGAGTAACCTTGGACCCCCTACTTGGCGATTGGCGTCTGAAGTGGGAATTATCTGGTGGGACTGAACCCTCAGCCTGTGGGGTCTGCAGTAACCCCAGGCAGTTAGTATCGGAATTGAATTCTAGAACATCCAGTTGTGTCCAGAGAATTGGAGAATGGGTCATCACAGGTAAACCGTCCCCCACATTTGGTGTCGGAAGTGTTGGGAAGAAAAAAGAAGCAGTGAGTGTTTTGTCTTCCGAGGAGCTGCAGTGGGAGAGGTACTTTATGGAAAGAAGAGAGAAGATTAAAGAAGGTTTTCAGATGTGCAGTGAGTGATGCGGCTTCTCCGTTTCCCCCCAAATCTGAAGAACCACCCATCAATTCGTTTAGAGTTGGATTTGGCTGGGAAGGGTGTGCCGAGGTGCTGGCTCACATTCAAGTGAAATCTCAGCCAATCCCCACCACGACCTAGACAGGGATGGGCAGCAGGTATTATCTCCATATTTGAAAGCAGACGAAAAATTGAACAGAAGGGAATTGCCCAAGGTCACACAGCAGGTAGGCAACAGGCTCTGGGAAAATCCAGGTTTTGAATGTACGGGCTCATGTCTGGCTCAGTCCATCAAGACGAAAACAGAAACAAACTCAAAGTGGCCCAGTGGGAACTCCTGCTTGCCCCAGCTCTGCTCCTTCCCAGGGATTGCTCAGTGAATGGAGCCACCACGAAGTCCTCCTTATCTCATGTCCTGCTCTCACCCCCACATCTTGTGAACCAGCATGCCCTGAGCCCTAGCACATCTGGGGAACCCTTCTCATCACCTCCACCGTAACCACCCAAGTCAAGTCTTATCACCTCCTGATGGATTATTTTGCAAAGCCTCCTAAATAGTTTCTGGTTTTCTTTTTAAAGTAAATTCTACCCCCAACATGGGACTCGAACTCACAACCCCAAGATTAAGAGTCACATGCCTTAGGGACTGAGCTGGCCAGCCAGCCAGTTGGGGGGGGGGACGGTTAACTAGTTTCTTTGCTTCACCTGTTGTCCAGCCTGAGTGATCTAAGCCAGGGGATTTTGGCCAACTCTAGCCTGCAGGCCAAATCTGCTCCATGAGTTTAAAATGATTTTTATGTTATTAAACAGTTGGGAAAAAAATGCCAAAGAATAATATTTTGTGACACATGAGAATATGAGATTCAGATTTTATTGTCTATCTGTGAATTTTATAGGAATACAGTCATGCTCAATACATGTTTATGTATTGCCCGTGGCTCCTTCCGCAGAGCTGAAGAGTTGCCACAGCAATCATAGGGCCCCACAAAGTCTAAAATCATCACTATCAGGGCCTTTACAGATGTTTGCCCACATCGTACCCTCCCCAATCTCCTCTGTAGACTTCCTCCTCCTCCCGGGGGAGACCAGTTGTCCCGAAGGTGCCTGCCCACCTCTCTGACTCATCCCCCTCTCCTCTGACCCCACCAGCACCACCGCACTCAAGTGCTGGCTTTGGGTCTCCTTCCCCCATTCATTGTATGCACTCACCTTTCCTCCTCAGAAATGCTGTTTCTCTGTCACGATGCTCTTCTGCTCTTTGCATAACTGCCTTCTTTTTCACCACATCTTCACTTTTGTGTCACCTCTTCAGAGAGGCCTTCCTTGGCCACTTCCACCCGTGTGCTTCCATCTCAGTCCCCGCTCATCTCCTGCATTGCACTTTTGTCTACTTGTGTATCTCCTGTCAGCCCCACCAGGACAGAAGCTCCATCTGGGAAGAGCACATATTAGATACTCAGTGATTGTTTGCTAGTAAATGAATAAATGAATGAATGAACGTGAGGCCTTTCTTGGCCTGGGAGCTCTGTGCCCAGTTCCCTAGCAGGGTGACTTCTGTCTCCTGGAGGGACCTATTCTTATCAACTCCTCCTCAGGGTTTTTTCCTCCTCTTGGCCCCACTGCTTTTATTAACCACTATGAGTTTCTTTTTCCAAGGAAGTTGTCAGCCTAAGGTCATCACTCTGCAAAGAATAAAGGAGAGAGAGGGTACTTAACCAGTTTATGTCTCCCCTTCTCAGCAGGTGAAAGAGCTCTTTCTTCTACTATCAAGAGCCCCAATCCATAAAAAAGATTAGTCATGTAAACATGTACAAATAGAAAAGTTTCAACTCACTTCTTTTTCTAAGTAACAGGAAACAACCTCAGCCAATGGCCATGGCAAATTGCAATGTCACAGACAGATGGGAGTATGACTATATGAAAGGTACAGTGGCCAGGGTAGATTGTGCCCCAGGAAAACAACAATCCCCAAATCTTAGCATCTGAAAACAACACAGCTTTATTTCCTGCTCATATTACCCTTCTGGAATGGGTTGATGGAGACCATCGAACATGGCGGTCACCGAGGAACCCAGGATGGCAGAGCAGCTGCCAACTTGAATGTTGCTGGTTGCTGTGCCAAAACGGGAGCTTAAGTGCTCTGATGGAGAAGCGCAGAGCACTTCCAGCCGCTAGCCAGAGCTAGTCACGTGTGCTCAGCTCAGTCACGAGGGACAGGAGTGCAATCCTCTCCTGCGCCTGGAAGGCAGAGGGTTGGGAGTATTTGATGAACAGCAGTAATGACAACCACAGAGGGTGAAGAAAATTCGTTCTCTTTAGAGGAAAAATAAGACCAGGGAAGGAGAAGGGAGGGCAAGAAAGATAGGAGCTGAGGAAGAAAGGCCTCAGAGGCTCCCACAGGCACGCCAGTCAACCTAGCAACTCTGGTCACACTCGTTTGTTCACCTGAGCTGTAAGTTCTGTGTGTCATCTATTGTCATGGTGTTTGAAAAGCTCACTATGCACTATTCGGAGCTCTTCAACTACTCTTTACTCTTACACATTTATAGCACCCTTCCAAATGGGTGAGTCACAGCAATCCTCCTCAGGTAAAATTATTCTCCAAGCCCTCGCTTCGGTGAACAGCACCATATAGTCCCTGGGCGACAGGCCACACCAAGCCATGAACTCGGTAACAGGCACAGTTGCTCACAGTACTCACGCGTACCTAGCACTCATGACTGCAGATCGGTAAAAGACGACTCCGATTTCTCTTTAGGGTTGACCCTAAAATGTGTTTTCCATTTACACCTGACCCCTCCAATTCGGTCAGTAACTTCCCTTGGAGCAGGGTTGTTCAACAGAACTTTCTGTGTTGATGGAAATATTCTGCGCCTGCACTGTCCCATATGCTAGTCACCAGGTACAAAAGCTGGTCATGGTGTGTTGGATTCCAATAGCTCCTTCTGACTCATGCTGCCTTGCTTCAGCTCTCCTATCCAGGGAAGATGTCTAGACTGTTCCTTATATGAGTGGCCTCTAATTAGATGAGGGGGTGGACTGCTGGTCAAGAGGTATTCTTCCATCCACAGGCTGGCCCCAGCCCTGGAAGATGGCCCGCAGGCACGGAGTCTTTGAAGGAGCAGTGGCGATCGGCTAAGCCTACCAGGCTGCCTCCCCTGGAATTTTAAAAGCGTCAGCCAATCAGCAGTGAGAGGAGGCGGGAGCAGGCAAATAGACAAGAAGTGGTTAAGAGAAATGGGTTCCTGACAGCTGTGAGGCTTCTAATCTAAGTTTCCAGCCGCAGAGATCCTTAAACAAACATAGGAATAAAGTACCCTTTCCCTTAAGGCGGACGCAGTGACTATTTGTTCTTTGCTTCAAAAGAAATTAGGTAAAATTCCTCCAATTCAGGGTCTCTCAACCTGGCACTATGGATATTTGGGGCTACTTCGTTCTTTTTTGTGGGGCTGTCCCGTCCATTGCAACATCTTTGGCTTCTGGGTGCCAGGAACACTACCCACCCACCCTCTGCCAGTCATGATAACTAAAAATGTCTCCAAACCTCGCCAAATGACCCCTGGTGGGCAGGTGGGGGGGAGGACAAAAATCTCCACTCCCCACCCCTGGAGAATCAACCCTGTGGAACTGTATCCCAAGCCGACCTCCTCTGGCCTCCTTGAGGACAAAAAGATAAAAGCAGCCCCGTTTATTCCTAGCAAATTCACAGTTCTCCCTCCCTCTCTTCTCCAGGCTAAATAAAGATAGCTTTTTTAGTCTTTTTCCTAGAGTCTGTTTCACAGATATTGATGGCGACATCTAAAGATGAGACTGGAACCATTTGGTTGAGAGGGACTCTGTTCCCTTAACTCTACCTATTTATAGGGACAGGGGAACAGACACATCCCCGCAGCCCTGTGACAGTGGCAGCTCTGTGGTCAAGGAAGTAGCACCTCGCAGAGCTCGGTGCTGGAGCTCAGAGCCGTTCTTCCCGTGAGCTGATTCAGACCTGCTGAGCCAACAAACTGCTAATTTACAAAAAAAGAGGGAGATGATCCTTCAAGGCCATGGACATTGATCTCTCCCCATCCCTCTGAGTATTCCAACCGTTTCTGTGGTCTCTCCCCCTGGTATTCTCACAGATACCTCAAACTCAATCAAAACCAACCTCCTTGTCTTCTTCCTCAAATCCATGCTTTCTCTGTTGTTTCCAGTGTTTTCTATTGCGTCCACCTAATTCCTCAAATCAGAAGCCTGAGAGCCATCCTCTGAACAGATGTGAAAGGAAGAGAGCGATACAAGAGTCTGGAGAGCAAGTTGGTGGCCAACTCCTGGAGAATTCTGTGCACGGTGCTCAGGCTTTTGTTGTTGATGGCTGCCTGCCCTTGCTCATCAGCCATCTCCTCACGAACGGCCCACAGCTTGACTTGCATCCCATCAAGCCACTCTAAATGTTCCCACCATATTCACACATCCCACCCGCGGGGAGGGGTTTATATAGGGTGTGTACCCCTGAGGGTCAAAATCTTGGCGCCATCTTAGAATTCTACCTCCCACGGCCCCCAAGTCTGGACCCTTCTGCCCCTGTTTCAAACTCAGCATATTCAAGAACAAATACTTTCCGAAACTGACTCCATGTTTCAGCTTCACCATTTAAGGAAATGAGGCAATGGCACAGACTTGAGCTCTCCCCCACTATCTAAATCCCTCTTTTTTTTAGAAACAGAATCTACTTCTACCATAGCTGATATCTCAGCATTTTTAGCCGGGTACTTAGAAAAGGTCACTTAGGAAACAAAGACCACACTTCTTTGCATCTCTTGCAAATAGGTGTAGCCATAAGACTAACATCTGGACAGTGGAAAATAAGTGGAAGTGATGAGTGGCAGCTGTGAGGAATCTTCCTCAAGTGACCCTGGCTCTTGCCTTTTGCCAGTTCTTCCATCCTTTCTCCATATGGATGCCGGAACTCAAGTGCCACCAGCTGGTACCATGAGAATAAAGACCACACCCCAGGATGGCAGATGAGTGAGTTGTCAGAAGCCTGGATCTCCAAGAGCCTTGTGGAACAGGGCTGCCTTCCCAGCTTTGAACTGCAGACCTCTGGACCTGCAACCGGGAGAGAAATAAACTTCTATTGTGTTTAAGCCATTGTTGATTTGAGTGTCTGATACTCAGAGTTAAATATAATCCTAACCACACAGGGGTTATTTCTTTAGTCCCGCTAGACTTGAGAACTTAAATTTATTTTTCTCCCCTCAATCCTCTAAGCTCTTATGCCCACCAAGGTCCTAAGTCCTGTTGATTCTTCCTTTGCGCTTCACCTCACACTCACCCCTTCTTTTGCAATTTCCACTGCCTCTTCTGATCCCAGCCTGTTCTCTTGACTCCATCTGTCTCCCTCCAAGCAAGGCTGCACAACCTCCAGATTCCTGAGGTCTCACATCCATCATGTCACTCCTCATCCTTAAACCCTAAAACCCGGGCTCCTGTTGTGCATAACAGGATGAAGCCCCAACATTTCACCCTGTCATTAAACGGTTCCATAACATAGCCCCAACGTTATTAGCTTCTCCTTCTTCTTATACAGATCTTCCCCAACATCCAGGAGAGTCCCCAGACAGCCCATTCCATTCTTCACTTTGTGCTGGAGATCCTCAGCCCTGGCCACACATTAGAATCATCGAGAGCCACTGAACATTACCAGTGCCCAGCACGTTAGCACTCAACACGTGAAGGCGTTACCTCCTCTGAGCCACAGAGCAGCTCTATGTGGTGTAGGTACTCTCATCACCATCATTCCACAGAAGAGAAAACAAGAAACTTAGGAAGTTGAGGACATTACTCCTGGTCAGATGGCCAATGAGTCAGGAGCCAGGATTCCAACAAAAAGGACTTCCCTCTAAACCACTACTGTGTAGTCCCTTGGACTATACTACAGATAATTATGAATTAAAAATAATTTGGGCACCTGGGTGGATCCGTTGGTTAAGCATCTACCTTCAGCTCAGGTCATGATCCCTGGGTCCTGGGATCAGTGGGGAGCCTGCTTCTCCCTCACCCACTCCCCCTGCTTGTTCGCGCGCTCTCTCTCTGTCAAATAAATAAATACAATATTTTAAAAATTAAAAATAATTTCTGATAGCATGGAATATGATTAATTGCTAACAAATGACAAAATACAAATGAACATTTAAAAACTACAAATGGAGGCGCCTGGGTGGCACAGCAGTTGGGCGTCTGCCTTCGGCTCAGGGCGTGATCCCGGCGATCTGGGATCGAGCCCCACATCAGGCTCTTCTGCTATGGGCCTGCTTCTTCCTCTCCCACTCCCCCTGCTTGTGTTCCCTCTCTCGCTGGCTGTCTCTATCTCTGTCAAATAAATAAAATCTTAAATAAATAAATAAATAAATAAATAAATAAATAAATAAATAAAAACTACAAATGTCTGGTCCTCACCAGAGACCAGGGGAATCGGAATTTCTTGGGAGTGGGGCCTGAATATCTTTCAGATTTATCCCAAGGTGATTCGAAGGTGCAGCCAGAGTTGAGACCCACTGCTTTATGCAGTTGCTCTCACGTACCTGCCTTCCTTTTATTCCCTCTCCCCATTCCAGGTCCTACTTACCTTTTGGTGTTCAGTCCAAGTGTCAGTGTGTAGCTGGCCAGCTTTCTCCAGCCTGAGTGATCCCTTTGCCGAATGTTGGTTGCAAAACTTGTCCACACCAGCTGGGCTGGCACCTATTCTACCTCTCGGTTTGAATCCAGCTCTTGGCTTTATGCCACTGGATCCTTGGCAGGTTTTCCAAATTTAATCATTTGCTGCTCAGCTACCTCCACCTCTGCCCCAAAGAGCAAAAGCACAATTGCTCCTCTATCCGAAGCAAGACCTGAACTTAGGGTCCTGCAAAGTTGTAACCTTGGCTCAGCGCTCCCGTCCCAGCGACTGGAAACCAGGAAGATATGGGGAAACAGATTGTGGTTAAGTGAAAGGAACACCAGCACAGTGGAGGAGAAGAATGTGGACAAGGATTTTCCAGGACCCTCAGATTCAGATATGGAAGTTGGCAAAATGATGATGGGGATGATGATGCCTCTAGAGAACAGGTTGGACCCATGTACTGGGAGATGTTGAGAGCAAAGCCAAGGCAGGGCCTGGGATAATATCTGATGGTCAAGGAACAGGAACTGAGAGGGTAATTTGAGTAAAATTGAGAAGGAGGCATGTGACTAATTGAAGTTGTTGAATGACTGAATGAATGGATTTTCACCTGTGTTGTTGGGAAGAATTTAGGGGCTGTGACATTCTTGCTTAATACAGAAGGCTGCCAGCCAAGAGAAGCTAAGAAGGCATTAGATGGAGGGCCTTTTGGGAAGGAGAGAGCCCATGGCCACCAGAAGCTCAGCCAGCCAGAGGCCAGATCCAAAGAGAGCAGCCCACTCTGCCACTTGACCATCTGTAGCCCCCAGGTTCAAGGGTCTTGGGGCTCCTGTTGGCTGGGTCAATTTTTACTGAAGAGAAGGGTATGGCCATGTCTTGCTGACAAACCTGCTTGAGTATTCCATTCCACCATGAAGCAGGTGATGAAAAGAGTCTTAGGGAGGGGGCATTACTTCTGTTGAATAACATGATAACTTAATGGCAATACTGGAATTCAAAGTCAATTTTCCTAATTCCAGTCCGGGGCTCTTTCTTCTTGACTCTGTGGCCAAGTTAGTCACTTTGCCTTTGCAGGGCTCGGAACAAGACTGCCACTGGGAGACTGAGGGGAGGGGGGGCTCTCTTCCTGGCCTATCTGTGTTCAGCAGAAGGTTCCAAGTCTTCTCTGACCGAACGTGTTCTTGCAAAAAAGCGGAGGCTGAGTGTGACACAGAGCAACCTCTGGGGTGATCGCCGGCAGGCTCTTCCCTAGGTCACTGGCCTTCTGGTCCCATTGCCATCAACATCACACAGTGAGGTCAGCCCCTGCCTTCTGGGCCCCATGGGAGGCCTGGCATGAAGATCAACTCTGCAATGAAACCTGCTGCCCACATGATCAACAATATCTTGATCTTCCCGGGTTGGAGCTGGAGGAGGGTGGAGGTCTATTCCAGAGTGTCACTGAATGGGAAAGACCAGCCAAAGTGGTCGACATATCAAAGAAATCTTTCCAAGGGACTCCCCATTCCTACAGCTCTGCTGGGGGGAGTCATGACTACTTAAGTTTGAGCAACCCCCACCCACACTGGGTCCTACACCAGTCCAGCTGACTGGACCAGTTGGGGGATGTCTGACCCAAGGGTTGTAGATCTCTGCATGTCCCAGGAGCCTAGAGGTGGCCTGGGTCAAAGGCTCTGCCTGACCAGGAACTGTAGTCTTCACTTGGGTCATCAGATTGTCCCCGTGTTAGTGATTGGACCCGGGGCTGTGGAGAGAAAGCCAGAAGGAAGCAAATGACAAGTGAGTTGCTGAGCAGCCTTCCAGGCAGCACGCCAACCTGGGATCTGCAACTCCTGCTGCTTCAGGGCTGGGAGAGAGCCCAGGCAGTCCACAGAGGTTCCCTGGACCCCAAGCCTTCCTGGTCCCCCTTGCCTCCCCGTGTCCACCACCTCTGAACATACCCAGAATATCTTCACTGCCTACTCCCACACATCTCTTCACAGCACAGCCCATTACCTATGGCAGCAGGAGTGAGTCCCTGCCACCTGGGGCCCCTGTGATGGCAGCAGAGACACACTTAGGGAAAGTTGCATTTTGGGGGCAAAGTAGGGTGCTGCTGCCCCTCTCTGCACAGACAGGGAATGCCACATTAGGGGACCCTGCAGGACCCTGAGGACTCACAGTCTGAAAAAATAGATGTGCCCATCAGCCAGGGACGCACAGCCGAGACCGTCTCTGGAAGCAACGTAGCAAGGGTGGAGCTGGGCCAAGAGCGAGATAGTCACGGCCCGTTCGTGTGTGAAGGGGGCTAGCGACTGCCACACTTTCACTGGCAAGAACAGAGTCCCTGCCTCACTCTGCATCTCCGGTTTATTGTTCGCTGAGGAACAGATGCTGCTGTGGGCCCAGAGGAGACAAGGGTCTGTCCTGTGATTGCGTCCCTGCCAAAGAGCTGATTGGGCAGATTGTGGCTTTGCCCCCGTGGGTCTCTTCCTTCCCTCACGCCCCCCTCATCCTCCCAGGTGGCCAGACATACTCTGCACTTTCCCCCAGAGGAGGAGGAAAGGGGGAAGGATGCTCTCCCAGGGCCTCTGTCCTCGGGCCGGGGTGGAATGGGCATCTTCGACCTGACGTGTCTGAGGTCTGTCTGAGCCCAGACCTGCAGAGACCCTCATCAGTGTTATTGTCCATCTCGGGCCCGGCCCGCGGCTGAGAGAAAGTGCGCAGACCTGCAGAGTTCAGTTTAGGAAACCTCTCCTGAGCATCTACTGCGTGCCTGGGCTGGGCACAACTGAGCTAAGTGGGGCACATGGAAATGGGCAAGACCCAGTTCTTGCTCTGAGAAGTTACAGGCCAGCGGGGAGATGTACAACTTACACAGAGAATGGCAATTCGGGACAGAATATGATCAATGCCATGAGAACTCTTCCAAGTGAGCCAGGGACTAAGGATGGGTGAGTCCATGCCCCTGGGGATCAGAGAAGCCTGCGTGGAGGAGTTAGCATTTGACCTAGGGCTTGGGGACCATGTGAACTTTGACTCTTTGTGGAGAGATAGGTGGAAACACTGGGGGTGGGGCAAGAGGTTCCCAAAAGAGAGACTACCCATCTTTGGCTTACCAACAATTACCACTAACTGCTGTGTCAGGCGCTGTGCCAGGAGTTGCTGGGGGACAGAGTGCCACGTGGTCCCTGTCATGGTCCAGAGGGGAGCTAGACAGGTAGATGGTGGCTGCAGTTCAGCGGGACAGGAGCTGTGGGTGAGAGAGGGCAGGGGTGAGGGGAGATCAGACCATGCAGCCCTGGTGCCTGTCCCTCTGGGAAATAAGCCTAGAGAGAAGGAGGCAGAGCCAGACCACATCCCCATCTCCCAGACCCCTTGATTGAACTTGAATCTGAAGGCATTAAAAACCTGCACTGAGGTTTTGGTCAGAGGTTGATGACATGGAGGAAAAGAGCACCCCGTTTTTGGGACTAAGACACTTTATGTCACTATTTCCCCAGTGTCTGTTGATGAGCTTGGGGAGTGTGCTGGGGAGTGTGGGTTTGTTCCCTGCTAAGAGAACCACCCACAGCAGGGCAGGGGCAGGCACAGGGCATGCCATTTCTCCAGCACATTCTAGGTACCACCCCTTGTCATCTTCACGACAGCCGTGGAGTGGGCTTCATGACCAGGTTTTACAGAGCAGGCTACTGCAGCTGAGAGGGAAGCTCCCATGCAGAGGGAGGACACACAGCTCACAAGGAATAAGGGCAAGCCAGTCTTCTCCAAACCTTGTTCTTTGGTTCCTACCTGATGGGGACAGCTGGGTTTGTCCACGAAGGTTGGTGCACCGTGGCCTGTTCATCCCCTCTGTAGCCAACAGGAAAAAAAGCCAAGAAGAGGATACCTGGGGTCTTAATGCGTATGAGAGGCGTCACTCCCCCTTGCTGTGTGAGTGGGGGGGGGGGTGCACAAAGAGACAGAGTCCTTGGGGGACGTGTCCCCAAATGCCAGGCACGCCCCCTCACGGCCTTCCTGCCCAGCCAAGAGAGAGCAGAGCCGAGGGCGCGGGCGGAATGAACAGACCTCGCAGCAGCCTTCATCTGAATTCTGAGGGGCGTCTGGGAGGAAGGGGAAGGCTGAGCCCTCTCAAGTGACCCTCCCTACTTCCTGACCCGCACTCGGGTTCGCTAGGGAGGCTGCGAGACGCCGGGGGCGCGGCCTTCCCGCTCCGAGTTGAGCGGCTCTGCGCGCCGCCTCCCCGCCTCCGCCCACAGCCCCAGCTAAGCGCCGCTATTTCGATCTAGAGCCGCGCTCTCCTCACGCTCGGAGAGGCTGAGTCCAGGGCCCAGTAAGGGGAGGTCGGAGAGCTAGTAAAGAGCCCCTGCAGCCCGGTGCTCCTGTTTCAGCCCCATCTCCCTTCTGAGCGCCGGGCCCCGCCGAGAGCGCGAGCGAGATGACGCTCAGGAAAGTCGGTCGGCCCCCGACCCAAACAATTCTGGAGCCTGTGACAGCAACCCTGGCCCCCAGTCTTCCTGTCCTAAATCAGTCCTCCTCCCCAGATGCCGGGGTACCGGGGTGCCAAAGTGTGACCTGGCTCACCCCCAGCCCGGGGCAGCCGCAGGCGGTTGGCTGCGTCCCTGCAGCTTTCCCCCACTCAAGCGGTCCGGGTGCGCCGGAGGCGAAAGCGCAGGGGTGCGCCTGTCTCTGGGGCGAGGTGCCTTCCTCCCAGGTCCGCATGTGTGGGTGGGGATAGGCGTGTGGAAGGAAGGCGCCGGGCCAGACCGCCCTGCGGGGTCGGAAGGCCGGGGAGGGAATTCGTCCTTCAACTTCAGCAGGGCAGGAGGCCCTGACCTGTCCCTTTGCCCTGGGGATTTGGGCACACACACCCCAAGAGGTCCCTGAAAGAGCCGGAACGCAGGGAGCTCCTGCCCGAAGGTAGACAGACCTAGGTGTGGTGTGCATAAGTGTGTGTGTGTGCGCGCGCGCGCGTGTCTGTGGGTGTGCTCGCGTGCAAGGCGAGAGGGTCTCAGCGTACCCCGCACCCTCTCTCTTGGATTCTATATTTTCCCTTCCTTTGTTCTCAAAATAGTAGGCTAGCGCGGTCTGCGCTGCCCTGAGAAGGGGTGGGGGCCGTTGCGCGCTAGCTCTCGCGCGCCCGAGTTAGCTGCAGGGTTACAAACAGTCTCTCCCTGCTCCCCCGGCCTGAATTAATGTGTTACTATTTTGGGCGCGCCAGTGTTTCCAGGGGAAACCTAATGACGCAATGACGTCAATGCAGGTCAGCAGCAGACTCTCCGGGAGGGCGGGCGGGCTCCCGGCTTTCAGGCTCGGCGCAGTCTACTGGCGGGAGGGCGCCGGCGAGGTGGCGAGGGCGGCGGGCGCGGGGGCGCGGGAACCCCGGCCAGGCCCAGGGACCAGAGGGCGCCCCCTCCCAGCGCCAGGACCCGGGTAACTTCCCGCAGCCCGGGACGGAGTTTCTCCTTTGCCCACGGACATGAGGCGGCGTGGAGGGCAAGCGGGGTAACCCCCACTCCCACCCTACCTTTATCCAGGGGGAGCCAGAGGAGCCAGCAGGTCCGGACTCGCTGAGGGGGCTCCACACCGGGCCTCCCACGCACAGGTACGCGCAGGTCCTCAGGGTGTCCCGAGCATGGGGAGGGAGACATTCACACTCACTCCTGTCCACATTCCTCTCGTGTTCTGGCACCGTAACTGGGAGTTTGGTGAAAGGACAAGTGGTGTTTGAGACCTACCCCCTTCGCTTATGTTCCCCCACTCTGGGCGTAGGAGCTGATTATCTGCTCCTTTCCAGCACCTTCGGGAGTCGAAGGCTAGAACTGGGGCTTCCCACTGGCCGTGTTTCTCTTGGAGGCGCCATCTGAGGCCAAGAAGCTAAGTGGGAAAGGACGTCCAGGCCAGATGGGCCATGGGGATGTGAGACTGGAGTGGGAGCCTCAGCAGCCGGGAAAGGGGGTGGGCATTGCCCGTGTGCAGGATGTGTGTTTGGGACTGCTTGGTCGGTGCCTGGTCTGGGAGCGCACCCTGTGTGTTCATGGGGTGTGTATGTACGCACTCACAGAAATCTGCTGTACATTCTTGTCAATGCCATATGTGTGAGAACACCTTCCACACCCTTCCTTGGCCAGCAGCTGGGGCACCTGCCCGGAGTGTAGGGGTCTAGTTAGGGACCAGCTCAGGTTCAGGGTCTTTTCCCTGATCATCTCCCACAGTTGTCCCAGATTTCACCATACCCCCAGTCGGCATTCGCCCTGCTGGCCACAGCTGTGGACTTCTTAAAGCTCAACCTGCCTTCTTGCCCCAACTCACTTGTACCCTTGCCTCCTTGGAGCGTGAGTTGAAGAGGAGGAAATCCCTTTCCATCAGCTCCCTCTCACCGGGGGCTGAAAAGGTTCAGGCTAGCCTACAGCTCTCAGCCCCGGTCTGTGGCTGCTCTCCGTTTTCAGCACCAGGATCCGGACAGCTCCATGCTCGCTCAGTGCCACCTCTTTCCTCACCAGGGCTGAGCTCAGGACCTGGGAGTAGCATCCCCTATCCTGGCCTTTCTGACCTCTCCCCCGCCCCCAACGCACACAAGTCCAGTCCTTCCTCCCCATCTGGATCTCTGTCCTATGCCCAGGTGTTTGAGGGGCAAAAAGCAGCTTGCAAAATCTCAAGCTGACGGCAGGCATCACCATGTTGCCTGCGGCCTGGCTTCCTTCAAGGGGTAGTGACCTGAAGAGAGGCTGCCAAGGCCTTGCTACAAGCTCCTCTTCCTGCCTCAGTTCATTAAAATAAGTAAATAAAACCAGATTTGTTCCCCAAAAGAGGAGCCAGCTTTCAGAAGGTGCTGGTGGGTTCAGGATTTTCTGGATCCTTTAAACACAATTAGTACCCCGATACCACCTTCCAAACAGTCTCACAGCCCTGCCCACCCCTCTTTTCTTAAACCCAGGCCTCACCTGGTGGAGGGAGGGATAGGGATGAATCCTGCCCACCTCTCTACTTCCCCCAGAAGTCAGAGAGGTTTTGGCTAGTGTCATAGCTTTGGGGGCTCTGGGCAGGATGATGTCCATGGGATTTCTCGCTATAGCTATGCCTTGGACTGTTGAAGAGGCCCCCACAGGTAATTTTTGTGGTGACAGAGTTCTGTGTAGACCACAGCCCACTTGCTGGGCTGTGACCACACAAAGACTTCTGGGATAGACCCCACCCCACACTCCACCCCAAATGGAATCTAGGACACAGCAAATCTACCTGTGGCTTTCTCTATTCCTGGATTCCTTTGGTTGGTGAAAGATGGCACTAGAATATTGTCCCAGACACCTCTCTCCACCTTGCTCAGGTATCATCTTACTGTCACCCCAACTCCTCCAGGTAGAGCAGAGAGGGTCTGTATGATGCCCCAGCTGATTCAGGGATGGGTGAAGGAAGCCAAGGAGAAGTCACCTCTTTCCGTCCTGCCGCACCCTGTTTCAGAGACCTTTGACAAGCTGGAGACTATGAACACCTTTTCCTACCTAAGAATCAGAACACTTTTCTTCCCTAGATATTCTCCTCTCTCAGGCAGCAGAGATTAGGCCAACCTTGTCATATCTGACCCAGGGGCAGATCCATGTGTTGTCCTTCTCCTACTGAACCCATAGCACTAGAGGAGGTCTGGGCTTGAGGAGGAGGGTGCCTCTTTACAGAAGCTCTGGGACCTGGAGTGAGGCATGCACACTGTCAGCAGGAAATGGCCTTTTCTCTGAAGAAGCCATTGTTCTGCTTGCTGCTAAGCTATCAGAGTGAGGAGAGGGAAAAAATAAAAAAACTAACCCAGTCTAGGGACAAGGGAAGGAGAGGCAGTCATCCCAATCCAGGGGCACTTCCTTCCCATAGGGTAGAAGCTTAATACCAGGTCCTACGACAACCTCAGTTTCCATGGGTTTCAAGGGGAGTCAAGAAAGAGCTGTTTTCCCAAAGGAATTAATTTTCATGACACAGCTGTGTGTGATTCAGTTAAGGAGGTGGCAGCATGGGCGAAATATGCAAACAGCAAGGGGATATGCCTTCCACCAAAGGACAGTGCCCATTCCCCAGCACCCCCCACCCCAGGGTCTTTACAGCCAAAAGTCGTTCCTTTGGGAGGCAACAAAGCTGCCACCATCAGCCTAGTCCCATTCCTGGTTACTTTCCAAGCTTCCCTGGCTCCCTGGTCTCCTCTGTGCTCAGCTGGGTGACATCTGGCTGTGGCCTCAGGGGAAGGCTGGCCAAGGTCAGGCAAATAGGGAGGTGTTTACCCTGTGGATCTAAGGCTGGCTTCTCTTCCAGTTGTGTGGAGCAGGGACCTAGGGAGGAGAGCTAGGGAAGGTGAGGGGTCCCACCTGTCAGGAAGCCTGCATATGACATTGCCTTGGACACTGAGGAGATCCCAGGCCTCTGAGGTTGTCCTTGTCTGACCACAGGCATCTGGGCCAGAGGACCCTGGTCCCACTCCCCAGGGTCAGATGCGCAGCAGGAAGTTGGACTAACTCAACACCACTCCCAGCACAAGGGGCCAAATTCTCCCTTCAGCCACATGCTGATTTTTAAGCAAGTCCTTATTTTCTCCATCTGAATAATGGAGTTTAGCTGAAGCAAGGATGGTCCCCATTGAGAGTCAACTTGTTCTGAGGGTGCCTGACCCTTGCATTAGCACCTGAAATCAGAGATAACTCCTAAAGAGCTGGCTCCTAAAATATCTGGGTTCCTGAGAGGCTTGGTGTGCCTTGGGGCATGGGAGAGTATGACTGGGGGTCCAACTGTAACTTTACTGCCTCCTGGCCATAGTCTCAGCCTCTCCCTGTGGATGGAACCACAGGCCTCATCATTCAGAAAGCAGAGACTCGCTGCTATTAGAGAAATGCCCATGGGAAGCACGTGTGAGGAACAGCTCTGGGCTGGCCAAAATCACACAGCTCTAATACCCAGCTTAGGGCTTGAGCTGGAAGCTCCCATTCTCCCAAACAAAAAACCAGGAGAGCTAAATGGAAAGAGTCTTAAAGTTTACCCTTAGGGCCAAGAAGCTCAGAGTATTCGCACCTGCAAGGAATCTTGTAGAGGCCTCCTGATAACCTCACTGTCTGTCAGTGGGACCCCTGGGCCCAGCTTGGACTGAGACAAGGTCTAAGCGAGCTGGAACAAGGTCACTGTGTTCTCGCCCCAATGAGAAGCTTTCCAGGGGACATGGATCTCATGTCCAAGGCCAACCTTTGGATTTTGCAGGCCTTACGGAGATGAGACTAGGAGGGCTTTGCCTCAGCACAGGGGAGCAACCCCCATGGGCATGCTTCTTCTTCCCCAGAGACTGTGGGTCATAGGGTTGGTGCTGACAGTGGGTTTTGGGGGTTTGACCCAGCCTTTTTCCTCCTGTCCATGTGATCTTGGACTAGTCATTTCTCTGTGCAGCATGAGAACAGAGATAAAGCGTTTGCCATGGCCGCTCATACACAGTAGTTAGTTCTGATGAGATACTGTGAAGATGAGTGTATCAGAGGGGTGGGAGACTACTGACCCTAAGAGCCTAAGAAGACCCCAGAATGCTGTCTGTCCAGGTTCTATTGTCAGGATCTTAGCCCCTCCCTGTGCACAGAAGCCCAGCACCACCATTCAGGAATACAAGGAGGACCCTCTCCCCGGAATAGGGATTTAGAGTGTAGAGCCTCAGAGCCCATGGCCTTATAAGCCCTCTGTTCTGGCCACTTCCTATTCACCCTTTGGGGAAAGAGAGACCCTGCTGTAAATAGTATGAGATGGTCAAACATAACCACACTGAAAATGAACAGATGAGACTGAAGCAGTGTATTAGTCACATACAGTCACAGCACGGGGGAGGACACCATATGCCATGCAGGACCATCTGAGGGTTGCCCTCGGGAGCTTCACTTGGGAGCGGGGAGCCAACAGGGACTGCATAGTACAGGCTTTGTTGTGCCTCCTGATTCTTGCATGAGGTGGTGATGGGCTCATTTGAATAATTTTTGGGATTGGCAGGGAGGTGAAACCCATCAGGTTGAAGACTGGGGTGGGGGGTTGTGCAGCTAGGGGAACCAGCTGAGTGGGGAGGCTCTCTGGCTGAATGGGAGGCACCTGGAGAGAGCAGAGGAACTCACAGAGGCTTTTGGGACTTGAAGTTCTTGAAATTTTAGACCTTATAATACAATGCCTCGGGTCCTGTGACCGTTCTCATTTCATCTTTGTGCCACCCTGTGAGATAGTTCTATTTCACAGAGGAAGAAATGGAGGCTGGGTAATAAGCCAAAACCGATCAGATCAAGCTTTGTGCCTGCATCTCCTGACTCCATAGCTCGCGCCCTCTCTGGGCTGCCCGTCAGTGGGAACACACTACAGACTGCAGCTGCATCTCAAAGCAAGCATAGTGAGAGGGACTGGCCCCAGGCAAGCTGGCCCTCTCCAGATGCCCTGAGAAAACCCTTTCCCTTTTCAGGGCAGGGTTCTCTGCAGTTTTGCTTCTAATTGGGTTGTGACTAGAGAGAACCTAAGGCTCTCTTTGGCTCCTCTTGGTCCTAGACTGTGGAGCTGGTGAGTGGATTTGCATGTTAAGTCATTGGCATTTCTATTGATGGTGAAGGTGAGGACAAAGCAGGGGTGAGCTGACCCTTCTGGTGGGGAAAGCTGGCTCCCAGCCCAGCTCCTTAATCACTGTGTGGCTTTGGGTAGACTCATCCTTCTCTGGGCTCAGACTTCTCAGCAGTACCCAGAGGGGGTTGGTTGAATGCCAAGGCTCTTGCAGCTTTGTTGTGCTGTGAACCTCAAGGACTCTAACTGTAGGATATAAAACTCCATCCATGCAAGTAGAGGCATTTGAAGCAGGTGACGGGAAGGTATTTTTGTTTCTGCAAAGCCAGGGAGAGTCCTGTGGACTTAGTTCCTTGGGATGAATAGATGGTGGGATGCTAGGAGTGAGTCAAGAACCTCCCCCAAACCACAGCCCATCTTTGACTTCACCAGCCCCGGGGAATTGCTGAGCATTGCTGGCCGAGGCCTATTTCCAGAAGATGCTCTGAGGACATAAAAATTGGTGTAATTTTGCCATCTGGGGGCCTTGAAGCCCCCTGCCCAGACCCAGCTCAGCCAGGCAGGCGCTCCTCCTCCAGGCCTGTCTCCCCCAAAGGAGCACTTGCTGATCCTTTTAACTCCTTCCTTCCTCTCCTGGAGGGTTGCTGAATTTAGCAAATACACATGCAGGCTGCCCAGTTAAATTTTAAGTTCAGATAAATACAGGAAAAGTTTAAATATAAATACGTCTCAAGACTTCCCTGAGGCTGAGGACTTGGAACCTGCCCCCAATCTTGAGGCCCTGGATCCCTGCTGTCTCCAGGGACAGGAGTGTGTCCGCTTGGTCCAGGGCCCTTGTATCTGTATATACGATGCTGATACAATAGATAACAATAACAGCAGCCAAGGAAACTGAGTCCAAGCTCATGCCGCTGGGGTGGTAGGCTGGACTTGAACCTGCAGTTTTTGGTGTTCATTCCGTGCCCTTCCCACAGCACCAGCATGGATTTGCAGAGACAGCTCATAAAAGAGGAGTTTGGCATGAGCCTGCGGGCTCCTTGCCGCGGGTCAGGTGGCAGTGCTGCGGTGCGTGCAGAGAACAGCGGGTGCGCCCTGTCCCTGCAGAGGGCCGGCCAGCCCACCGTGCAGCATCCAGGCTGCAGGCCAGACTGCTTTGCAGGGGTTGTGTTCGATTCCACCTCTCAGTCTGCCTACGAGTGCAAGTCCTCGTGATGTCCCCTCTGGTGGCCTGGGCAGCTACTGAACCATCTGCTCCCTAGCTGGGCCCGCAGCTGGGCGCTCATGCATGACGGAGATTTCTCCTGGCCCTGGGCCCTTGAAGCCAGCCTGATGGGGGGGACGCAAGTGGTGACCACACATCAGAGAGGTGAAGACAGGCTCCTGCGGCCGCTTTTCCCAATTCCATTCGAGAAGACTCCGTGAAAATAGGGGTAGGGAGGGCATGTATCTTTAAACTCATTTTAGGGGTGAAGCTAAATTGACTTCTTCAAGATGATACAGTTCATAACTGGAGAGGCAGGACCGGCACCTACTCTGTATCCTGGACTCATGATCCCTCAAATCTGCAGCCATTCCTTGGACGCAGAGCCTGAAAACACTGGCTCTCAGCCCTGGCTGCATATTAGCATAACCTGGGAGCTTTAAACACAAGGTACAAACTCTAGAGATTCCAGCTGAAGTGTCTGGGTGGGGCCCCGACACCACCAGTAGGTGTTAAAAGCTCCCCAGGTGATTCTAATGAGCATCCAGGGTTGAGAATCACCACCGAGGAAATAAGAGATGGCACGGGGTAGGGGTTCCCTGATTTACTGTGCACTGGGATCACCTGGGAATCTTTAACATATTGCCACCTGGCTCCCTCCGCTAGATATTCTGATTTAATATAGCGTGTACCCTGGGCATTAGGATATTTTTCGAAGCTCTCCAGGTGAATCTAATATCAGCAAAGTTTGGAAAACATTGGTATAAGATAGGGCTCCTCCAAATGTAGTCTGCAGACCAGCAGCAACAAGACCGCCTGGGAGCGTGTTAGAACCGCAGAATGTCAGGCCCCGCTCTGGACCTAATGAATCAGAATCTGCATTTTAAACAAGTAATTTGTATGCACATTCAAATTTGGCCTAGGGAATGATGTGATGAAGAGGCAGGCGAGGGTATAATTTTTTAATCAATCCATCTGCTCATTCATTTCTTTGGTCATTTACTGATAATCACAGAGCACTTGCTATGTCCTGGCAAATGCTGGGCACTGCTTATTCAAACACAAATAAGGATGCTAGGGGTGAGGCAAGAACAGAGCTGTCAGAACACGAGGGTGTGCATGAGCGTAAAGGGCACATAGTACAAGACTACAAGAAAGGATGCCCTTCACTGTTTGAGAAGCAAAGGACTCATCTCGCAGGGCAGGTGTGTTCAGGGGCTACAGGGGCTCTGTAGAGGTGGACATGCGGGACGGGGAAGAGTGTTCTGTGCCCTCCTTCTGAGGAGCCTCAGCTTTAGCTGTGGATGATAAGGTGCCTGTGGAGGTTTTAGGTAAGAAGGAATAGATTGGTCTTCCAAAGAGAACTTTAGAAAAATAGATGGAAATGCTGGACTAGAGGGAACCTGGTGGCACAGAGACCAAATAGGACTGTTAGACACCTAAGAGTCTAAAGATGGGGTGGAGAGGAGGGCCAGGCTTGAGAGATGGTTCCAAATGAGGATCCACAGGATTGAGGGGCAGATTGCTTCTAAGGTGGGAGGGAGAGGAGTTGATCATGACCCTCAGGTGTGCAGTTTGGGCAACTAGGGGGAGGGATTCAATGGGATAAAGAACACAGGAGGCAGAGCAAGTTTGGACAAGGTGAGAGGCAGCTGTGTGTTTGACAGTGGAGCCAAAGAGAGAAGTTGAGGTTGGCTGTACATTTGAGGGTCAACAGGATCCAAGGGTTGTTGAAGCCATAAGAGTGAGTGAGATCATTTAAAGATGGAAAGGGAGAGGAGGGGGATAGACAGAACATTGGGGCTATACTACTTAAGAGGAGATAGGAAGAGGAGGAAAGAAAGGGGGAAGGAGGGTGGAGATGTGGGAAGGATCCAGCAAAGACAGACTCGAAAGAATAGATCAGAAAGGGAAAAAGAGAGACACCTGGGTGGATCAGTTGGTTAAGCAGCCAACTCGATTTTGGCTCAGGTCATGATCTCAGGGTCCCGGGATTGAGCCCCATGTTGGGTTCCATGCTCAGCGGGGAGTCTGCTAGGGAATTCTCTCTCTCCCTCTCCCTTTGCTCGCCACCACTCACGCTCTTTCTCTCTCAAATAATTAAATAAATCTTAAAAAAAAAAGAAAGGAAAAAACACGAAGAGGATAAAAATTTAATTTTAATTAAAATTAAAAACAGACATTCAGGAAAAAGAGCATAGTTCATGGAGTAAAATGCTGCAGAGAATTTAGGAGATGAAGACTGAAAATAGGAGTTGATAATTAGGTCATTAGCGACTCCCTGGTCCAGTGGTGTGGTGATGAGAAGGGCCAGACTGCAGTGGTCAAGGGTACCGAAAAAGAGGACACATGAAGTATAGATTAATCTCTAACATCGGTGGGAAGGGAGAGGAGGAGACAGAGTGGTGGTTTAGAAGAGAAGTAGGACAAAGGGGTTTCTGTTTCCTGCTTAACTTGGAGAATATAAGGCAGCTTCTGAGCTAAGAGGAAAGAGTTAAATGTGGTTAAAGATGCAGAGGGAGAGAAGATGACTAAAAGGATCTTAGAGGCACCGGGGAGACATGTGATTCAGGACAGAAAGAGAGGAATTCATCTTGGAGAGGAGAGGAACATTCAAGTAGTTCCCATTAATGTTCTCTATGTTCTCTGACCAAGGGCAAGTCATCTCCTGACAGCCAGGACAAAGTAGTTGGCTGGGCAGCCTCGGGGACACCAGAGTTCTGGGGAGCAGGAGAGAAGAGGTAGAACCAGGCAGGTGGGAGACCCACATCGGCAGTGTTCCCAGCAGCCTGCACAGTATTGAATATTTCCCAGCCATAGCTGCCCAGTTGGTGAGGAGAATAAAGGTGGTTGGTTTCCTTCAGGTTGTGGAATTGGTTGGGCTCAAGGGCAAGTGAGGAAGGGTATCCAGGGTGCTATGGAGAATGCCATTGACACCGTCATTTTCAGGGTCAAGTTTTCCTGCCCTTCTCAGGAAAGTCAAATGCAGGGGCAGTCAGTCACACCCATTCAGTGAATCTCCTTCATGGGGGTGGGGACTCATGGAGCTGCTGGCATCTTGGCTGACCTGGTTCTATTTGCAAAGAGGAAGACCCACAGATGCCAGAGGTAGTGACTGCTCTATAACCAGCCCAGGTAATTCTAGAGACTAGGGAATGTCAGACCCACCTGCCCTCTTGCTGACTGTCCAGCTCCTGAAGGAATCAAGGGATCTGAGGGTTGGAAGGATGCTTAGCAATCCTCTAGTCCAATGGTTCAGAAGCGGTGCCCCGTGGGGCATTTTGGAAACATGGAGAGGGGGAAGAACTTTTTATTGTCACAGTGATTAGAGGAACACTACTGACACTGAGTCGGGGGAGGCCAGATACGCCCATCCTCTTGCAATGCAGGAGACAGTCCTGCACAGAAAAGTCTTGTCCCGGATCTCCCATAGCTTTCGAAAGCCTTGCTAAGCAGTAGAAACCTGTTCATAATTATCTTTGAGCTCTGGTGTACATATAAACACAGCTGAATTTGCTAAGAAGGTCTCTGTATATAATTCAAAGAGAGATTGTACTTCAGAAACTCACTAAGAGTTGTGTGTTAGTTGGAAAATCCCATTTCTGAGGGCAAAGCTCCCCACAGTAATTGAGCGTCAAAACAACACACCTGTATCAATGTGCATTGGCACCCGATGCATTCGCGACGGTTCTACAGAGAGATGCAGGCATCTCACCACGTCCTTCTGTGGGTGCATCATCATGCCTGAGTATTTCTATGTTGAAGCACATACTCCTCTATAGTGTCCTTTTTATTTTTATATTTCAATTGGGTAACTATTAATTTTTTTAAAATAGGTTACTTTTAAAAATAGGTTTTACTCTATTATTTTCTTCCAGCATAATAAAGAGGGTATTAGCAAATATTTGCTATAAAAAAGGGTGTTTTTAACTCTAGTAGAATTTTTAAAAAATCCGGTCTTATCTCTTGACCAGTGAGTTAAATTCTCTCTACAGCAACTCTAACTGCTGGTTGTCCAGACTCACTTGGACATTTCCAGGGCAGGGAGTTCATTACCTCTCTAGGTAGTCTGTCCCGTCATCAGAAAGCTGGCTGAACTGGAGGAGATAATGCTAAGTGAAATAAGTCAAGCAGAGAAAGACAACTATCATATGATTTCTCTCATCTATGGAACATAAGAACTAGGATGATCGGTAGGGGAAGAAAGGGATAAAGAAAGGGGGGGTAATCAGAAGGGGGAATGAAACATGAGAGACTATGGACTATGAGAAACAAACTGAGGACTTCAGAGGGGAGGGGGGTGGGGGAATGGGATAGACCGGTGATGGGTAGTGAGGAGGGCACGTATTGCATGGTGCACTGGGTGTTATACACAACTAATGAATCATCGAGCCTTACATCGGAAACCCGGGATGTACTGTATGGTGACTAACATAATATAATAAAAAATCATTTAAAAAAAAAAAAAAAAGAAAGCTGGCTGAGCTGGGAGGCAAAAAAAAGGAATTACATGTAAGGCGCTGAACCTGTCATTGAGTATCTTTCACCTTCTCACTTGCCCTATTCATGTGCTCTGAAGCCACGTGGAAAGTGTCAGTCCTTCTATTTGAGATCGCTCTGGTATTTGTAGGTGCAGAATGCACATCCCCCGACACCCCCACCATCCTCTTCTCCAGACAGGATGTTTCTAATATGTCACCGTTCTGTGTGTGACGTGATTTTTGTGTACTTTGTTATCCCGGCAAAGCAGACATTATACTAAGCATGAGGGATTCAGAGAGATCAGTAGGTTCCCTTCCATTCATTGATATGTTACAGACTGTTGACCGATGCCATTCACCCTGCTCAGCTCTGGGGACACAGAGATGGTTGAGAAACAGCTGTTGTCCCTACGGGCTCTGCCAGTGGTGAGATAGTCACATGAAATGGCAGGATGAACATATTCCTATCTCCCTTCTCTCTCAAGACCCGCCTAGACTTAAAGGAAGGGGATTTTGTTTAAAAAACATTAACAGACAATGATGAGGAGAGACCATCAGCAGGTGAGAGGTTTCCATAAAATTCTAGAAGACTAAGAGTAGGTGAAGGTATGGAATGGTCTAGCAAAAACGTGGAGAAAATGTGAGCTTACGGTGCTCAGAGAAAGAGATGTGGAAGAGAAGGGGCTTATTTGCCCGTGGAGAACCCCTGATAACTGGTCCCCGAAGGGCCAGCTGCGGCAAAAGGCAAGAATGAGATCCGGTAGCAGAAAAGGGAGATTCATTGAAAGTCTGCTTATAGGACGCCTGGGGGGGATCGGTTGGTTGAGCATCTGACTTCAGCTCAGGTCATGATCTCGGAGTCCTGGGATCGGGCCCTGTGTTGGGCTCCACACTTGGTGGGGAGTCTGCTTCTCCCTCTCCCTCTGCCCCTTCCTCCCAGTTGTGCTCTCTCTCTCAAATAAATAAATAAAAATCTTAAGAAAGAAAGAAAGAAAGAAAGAAAGAAAGAAAGAAAGAAAGAAAGAAAGAAAGAAAGAAAGAAAGTCTGCTTATATAACAGTTGACCCCTGCCACCAAGTAAAATATTTATAGCCAGGACACTGGAGATTTCTTCTCAGGAAAGTTGAGTGGTCCCAGAAAACAGGCATGTGAGGGTCCCCACATAACAACCAGCTCCAACTAAGAACCCCAGACCTAACTCAGCTGCTGAGAAAAGCCCACCCATGCACACACTGCTCCCAAATGACATTTCAATGTCTTATTCTTAGATATATGAGTGGATAAAGATAATCCACCCCAAGGAGAGTCTCCAACACAGTGAAACTGAGGGAAACACAGAGAAAAAGAAGACTCCTGAGGAAATGGGAAAAACATAAACTAAAACAAAACAAACAGAACCTCTAATTAATGTCCATGGAGACAGGAACAAAGAGGGAAACTCGGGGGACAAGAAAGTGTTCTTGGAAGTAAAAGTGTTTTGAAAATGGCTGCCAAAACAAAATGTTCAGGAGAATTGAAGCTAAGATGAAGGAAATCTCCTGGAAAGTAGAAGATGAAAATTCAATAGAATTGGCAGATGAATTTGAGGGAATGTCCCAGAAAGCAGACTAACAAGACTGATGGAAAAGACGATAGAAATGAAAAGAGAATCAATTTGGTAGGTTCAGAGTGGACTAATAGGGAGCTCCAGAAAGAGAGAATAGAGAACATTGAGGGCAGAGAACCCAAATCGATAATATAGAAAAATTCTCAACCCGAAAGTGTAGAGGTCACTACAGAGTTCACCAAATCCATTCTAGAACAAAGAATAAAAATAGACCCACAGCAGTGTATGTCCACCTGAAATTTCAGTATACTGGGGGCAAATAAAATAACCAAAAAATGTTCAGAGAGAAAATACAAAGTTCAGTGACCATTTCAGTGGCAGGAGAATTCTAAATGGCAGCACCAGACCCCAGAATGCAGGGGAACCAGACCTTCAGAACTAAGAAAGAAAGTAATTTTAACCCAGATTTCAACTATCAGACAGATTTCATCAAGGGCCAGAATAGAAAAAAGACATTTTTCAGATATATAAGGACTCAGCATCCCGTTTAAGGAAGTTACGAATAATGTGCCCCACAAAATATAGAACTGAGGCGAGAAAGGTAGAGAGAAAAATTGAGAAACAGGGGCTCCAATCTGGAGAGCAGTCAGAAGTCCCAGACGGATAGCTGTGCAGGGAGCCCAGAGAACTGTGTCCAGCTGGGGGACTGAGGACGGGGGGGGGGGGGGGGGGGGCGGTTATGGCAGGGGGCTCCTGATCAAAGGGAGACTCCGTGTAGCATCTGGGGGGCCAGAGCTTCTGCAGAAAGTAGGGAAAATGTTTACAGGGGATCGTGACAAAAAGAAATAAAGACAATTAGAAATTCCTAGAAAAACAAAAATGTACACAGGCAAATTAAATGTAACCTTTGTACCCCAATTGAGTCTGCAGGGGTCACGTTTACATGATCACAATAATGTAAACACTATTTAACCAAAGAAGGTGATAGAATGGGGGGCGCCTGGGTGGCACAGCGGTTAAGCGTCTGCCTTCGGCTCAGGGCGTGATCCCGGCGTTCTGGGATCGAGCCGCACATCAGGCTCCTCCGCTGGGAGCCTGCTTCTTCCTCTCCCACTCCCCCTGCTTGTGTTCCCTCTCTCGCTGGCTGTCTCTACCTCTGTCGAATAAATAAATAAAATCTTAAAAAAAAAAAAAGGTGATAGAATGGGAGAGGCCAGGTGTGGGCAGTATAGTAGAACTGAACCCTCATCGGTTATATAAGAAGTAAAAATGATGAAAACATTTGACCAATCAAGACATAACTTCAGAAATATATATAGAGAGAGATAAAAGTAAATACCAAAAGAAATGGCTCCAAGAATTAAAAGTGGTTGCCTCCGGGAAGTGGGACTGCGGCGGGGAGATGTGGCCCTGTGTTGGCTTCTATTCATTATCAGCTTTTTGATACAATGTGTTTTTTTAACCATGTGCTTGTATTGGTTTCATATATGTGCACCTGCACACATGCACACACTCATTCATTCATTCATTCATTCATTCATTTAAAACCCTCAAATCAAAATGCAGTAAGTGGTGAAAGGCTTGCTTTTTGAGTAAAGATGCATGCACAGTAGACCCAGAGGTTGGGGGCTGGTCAGAATGACTAGTGCAGGTTTCAGTATTATTAAAGCAGAGAGCCCAGCGTGGGCTATGGGAAAATCAAAGACAGCTGGATGGGGCCAGGCCACAGGAGCCCTAGAGACCCGTCAGGAGCTTGGACTTCATCCTGGTGTCAATGGGGAGCCACTTATTTTAAGAAGGAAAGTGAGGGGTGCCTGGGTGGCTCAGTCAATTAAACCTCTGCCTTCAGCTCAGGTCATGACCCCAGGGCCCTGGGATCTAGTCCCGCATCGGGGCTTTTGCTTCTCCCGCCTGCTTCTCCCTCTCCCTCCCCCACTCCCCCTGCTTGTGCGCGCTCTCTCTCTGTCAAATAAGTAAATAAAATCTTTAAAAAAAAAAAAAAAGGAAAGTGACATGGTTGGCTTTGTGTTTTGGAAATACACCTTGACAGCAATAATTCTGGAAGCTGGGTCTAGAAGAGTCAGGAATAGAGAAGGAAAAACCATGTAGAAAGCCACTGTTGTGACCCAGCGCTGAATTAAGCCCATGGGCGGGTGGAGGGAGGCAAATTAAAACAAGTATTTGGAAGGTAAATGTGCGGCAGGACTTAATTGACTGAAGGATGGGGTGAGGAAGAGGGAGGAAGGGAGAGATAGTGGTGCGTCTCACAGAGAGGGGGCAGAGGTTTGCTGGAAGAGAGGACGGGCTCGGTTTTGAATGTGCTGAGGTGAGGGACTTGCAGGAGACCCAAGCAGGCATGTCTAGGAAGCTGTTGAGAATATAAATGGATGCTCTGGGGATAGGTCAATCCTGGAGCCGTGGACTTGGAAGCCGTCAGCCTGTGGTGGACAATCGGGGTGGTGGCCCAAAGAAAGCATCCAGTGAGAAAAGCAGGGAATCAACCAAGGACAAAAATCTAGATTTTAGCATTTTAAGGCACAGGCTGGTAATGCCCTGGATAAGTTGAATAACTTTTCATATATTCATGAGCCATTTTTCTTTCCTCTTCTGTAGTATAGCTATTTCGTGTTTTGATTATTTTCCTATTTATTTCAGAGTAAATCCATCATCTAGTTTAATGATAGAACTATAGAAAGATTCCCATTAGACTAAGGAGCAGTTAGATGAAGTATTAACTAAAGCAGTTAAATAAGGGAAAGAAATGAAGCACCAAATTAGAAAACAGGAAGTAAAATTGTATCATTAATGTAAAATGATGTGATTACATAACGTGAAAAGCCAGGAGAATCAATGCAAAAAAGTGCAAAGTAAAAATTCTATGGGATTGCAAAATTAAATTGGCAAGTTAATAGCATTCTTATATAAAGCAACCAGAAGTTAGGGGCGCCTGGGTAGCGCAGTCGTTAAGCGTCTGCCTTCGGCTCAGGGCGTGATCCCGGCGTTCCGGGATCGAGCCCCACGTCAGGCTCCTCCACTATGAGCCTGCTTCTTCCTCTCCCACTCCCCCTGCTTGTGTTCCCTCTCTCGCTGGCTGTCTCTCTGTCACATAAATAAATAAAAAATCTTAAAAAAAAAAAAACCAACCGGAAGTTAAAAAATAGAATGAAAGGGAAACCCCAATTGTATTAGCAATAGAGGATAAGGTCCATATGAAGAATTTTTAAAAAGATTAATTTACTTATTTTAGGGGGGCGGGGACAGAGGGAGAGGGAGAATCTCAAGCAGACCCCAGGCTGAGCATGGAGCCCGACGCGGGACTCGATCCCAGCACCCTGAGATGACAACCTGAGCTGAAACCAAGAGTAGGTTGCTTAACTGACTGTGCCCCGCAGGCGCCCCCCCATGAAGAATTTTAAAACATTTTCGGGCAATACAATAAGAGAACTCACCAAATGGAGTTGAAAAACCTTCTTGAATTGGAAATGTTGACCTTAAGCATTATGACGATGTTAATTCTTCCTAAATTATGCTTCACCCTTAAATATCTAGATAATACGTAGATCATTTTTTTCCTTAAAACCAGACAAGCTTATTCTCATATTAATAAACCTACACAAGTAGCCAGGAAATTCTCATAAAGAGGAACCTTGAGAAGAGATCAGTTCTACCTAAGGTGAAAACATAACTAAAATAGAGAGGTATTGGAGAATTTTCAGTCAGGTCAATAGAACAGAATAAAGAGATCAGAAACAGGCCCACATTTACGTGGGAATTTAGAATAACAGAAAATAGCATTTCACATTAGAAGGGAAAAGATAGGCGGGTCAATGACTAAAAGTTGATTCTTACTTCACTCTTTTTTTTTTTTTAAAGATTTTATTTATTTATTTGACAGAGAGAGAGACAGCCAGTGAGAGAGGGAACACAAGCAGGGGGAGTGGGAGAGGAAGAAGCAGGCTCCCAGCGGAGGAGCCCGATGTGGGACTCGATCCCAGAACGCTGGGATCACGCCCTGAGCCGAAGGCAGATGCCCAACGACTGCGCCACCCAGGCACCCCCTTACTTCACTCTTGACATCAAAATAATGGAACAAGTATGTAAAAGTTAATACTGAAGGCCTAAAAAACACTGGAATAAAATATGGCGCATTACAAAATATGTATGTAATTATCATATAAACATATAAATATCTTGGAGGAGGGGAGAGCTTATGAGACCACACACCAAAAGCTCTATTAAAGCAACTATATAAAAATAACATACATCTGCACTGGAGAAAAGCACGTATCAACAAGATCAAACAACAAATGATAAATTGCAAAAAGACATTTGCCAAATGTATGCCTACTTTTCGTACATAAAGAGTCCCTATAAATCAATATAAAAATGAAAATTTTAGAAAAAAAGAAAAAGGGGCCAAGGATATAAGTAAAGTTCATAAAGAAACATTCATTGCTCTTATACCTGTGAAAAGATGTTCAACCTCCCTGATAACGAGGGAAATGCAAATTAAAATTACAATGAGATGTCATTTTTTACCCGTCAAAACTTAACAAAGATCAAAAATAGCATAGCATATTGGCAAGGATGGGGGCCACTTATGCGTTATTGGTGGGGGACTGAATTGGTATAACCAGGGTCTACTGTCAAGTGTGAAAGGCAAGGATAAAACAATGTTACAGTTTGGAGTGCCTGGGTGGCACAATGGTTAAGCGTCTGCCTTCGGCTCAGGGTGTGATCCTGGCGTTATGAGATCGAGCCCCACATCAGGCTCCTCCGCTATGAGCCTGCTTCTTCCTTTCCCACTCCCCCTGCTTGTGTTCCCTCTCTCGCTGGCTGTCTCTATCTCTGTCGAATAAATAAATAAAATCTTAAAAAAAAAACACCCAATGTTACAGTTTGCTACCTGGCATTTGTGTTTATAGTTTGTTTGTTTGTTGTTTTTTTTTTTTTAAGATTTTATTTGTTTGCCAGAGAGAGAGAGCACACACAAGCAGGGAGAGGGGCAGCAGAACTCGATCCCAGGACCCGGGGATCATGATCTGAGCTGAAGGCTGACACTCAACTGACTGAGCCACCCAGGCGCCCAGCCATCTGTGTTTAAAAAGATAAATACATGGGGGCACCTGGGTAGCGTAGTTGGCTAAGCCTCCAACTCTTGGTTTAGGCTCAGGTCCTGATTTCAGAGTTTAAGACTGAGCCCTGTGTGGACTTCCAGCTCAGCTCGGAGTCTGCTTGGGATTCTCTCTCCCTCTCCCTCTGCCCATCCCACTCATGCTCTCTCTCTCTCTCTCTCTCTCTAAAATAAATAAATACATCTTAAAAAAAGATAAACACATATATGTTGTATAGATACAGAGTAGATTTGAAAAACGTATAAGACATATGTTCCCTCCCTTCCTTCCTTCCTTCCTTCCTTCCTTCCTTCCTTCCTTCCTTCCTTCCTCCCTCTCCCTCCCTCCCTTCCTTCTAACCTTTCTTGTTTCCTTCTTTTTTTAAAAAAACAAATAATTTTATTCTTCTAATGATAAAAGTAATATTTGCTTCTCACAAAAAAAGAATCTGAAAATAAAGAAAGAGGTTTAAAAAACCCTAAAATACCTTCAGTCTTATCACTCCGAAATCACTACTAACATTTGGTGTACGTTCTTGCAGACATTTCTCCTGACACATTGTTTGGAAATGGTAGTCTGCTTTGTACACTGTTTTTAACCTGATTTTTCTCACTCACCAGCACCTCTTTCCATTTCCTTAATCATAGATCGACACCATCATTTTTGGTGTGTGGCTACATCCTAACTCTCTTAAGCTATCTGTTTACTAATATTTGGGGCATTTCCAATGTTTTACGGCTGTAAACAATAATGTGATACACACACACGTATGAACAATTTTGTGAACTTGTTTGAGTATTTATATTTATAATAAAAATTCTTTTAAAATTGAATTGTTGAGGGGTGCTGGGTGGCTCAGTCAGTTAAGCATGCAACTCTTGGTTTCAACTCAGGTCCGGATCTTGGGGCTGTGACATCGAGCCCCACCTTGACTCTGCGGTAGATGCAGAGTCTGCTTGGGGTTCTTTCCCTCTTCCTCTCCCTCCCCTTCAGCCCCTCCCCACCTTCCCTCCTTGTGCACGCAAACACACACACACACACACACGTGCGTGCATACACACATACACGCAAGCGCACAAGGCCTCTGTCTCTCAAATAAATAAATACATGAAATCTTAAAAAGAAATTGAATTGTTAAGTAAAGTGTAAGCATATTTTAAAGGCCTCTGGTCAAATTGCCCCCAGAGCGGATGGAACAGTTTACCCCCCACCCCATATAGGAGAGGGCCTCCTCACATCTTCACCTGCCTTAAGCATTATCAATTTTTTATATGTTTGCTATTGTTATCAGTTGAAAAGCAAATCTCCTTTCTGAAAAAAAGAATTGCATTTCTTTGATTACTAGTGGAATCGAACATCTTTTTATACCGTCAGTGCCAATTTCTTTTTTTTTTTAAGATTTTATTTATTTATTTGACAGAGATAGAGACAGCCAGCGAGAGAGGGAACACAAGTAGGAGGAGTGGGAGAGGAAGAAGCAGGCTCATAGCAGAGGAGCCTGATGTAGGGCTCCATCCCATAACGCCGGGATCACGCCCTGAGCTGAAGGCAGACGCCCAACTGCTGTGCCACCCAGGTGCCCCCATCAGTGCCAATTTCTAAACCTTGCTTATTTTCCTATTGGAATAGTCAAAATTTGTATTGCTTTCTGAGAGCAACTTACATATTAAGGCAGTTGATCTTTGTGTCATATTGCAAATATTTTTTTAGTTTGAATTTGTAATTCATATAATGTTTAAAACTTTTTCTTTTGGAAATTTTCAAACATATATAAAAGAAGGCTGAACAGTAAGGTGAAACTCTGCGTATATCCATCACCCAGCTTCAACCGTTATCAACATAGCGCTAGTTTTCTTTCATCTCTATCCCTCCCACTTCCCCCCATTATCCTGAAGCACATCCCAGACATCATATCATTTCACCTGTAAATATTTCAATTATATAGTGTTTTTGACATATGGAAATTTTTAATGTTTCAGTAAATCAAATCCAATCAGAAAACAGTCTTCTTCCCAGCACCATTTCTTGAATAGCACTCTCTTTCCCCCACTGACTTGGAATGCCAATTGGATTTTCTCTTCTATTCCTCTGATCTCTCTGTTTATTCTGACACCAGTACCTTACTGCCGCGATTACACAGCGCTGAGATATATTTGTTCATATTGGAGATGACAAGCGTCAGGGGACGCTCCAATTCAGGCTTTTTTCTTTAAATTTTTTTCTCTATTTCCTCACATTTATTCAGCCAGATTAATGTGAGATTTATTTTATCAACGTCTCTTCAAAAACTCAATTGAGATTTTGATGGCAATTATGGAAAATGCATAGATGAGTCTGGGGAAGATTGACACTTTTACGGTATCAAGTCTTCTTATCTTGAAACCAAGTGTCGCCCCCTGTTCGGTGAAGTGTGAGAACTTTTCTCTATGAGGTCCTGCAGTCTTGTTAAGATTCTTCTTATATAAAATATAAGATATTTTATATTTTGGTTGCTATTGTGAATGTAACCCTTTTCCCTATTATATTTTAATATATATTTATATGTATAAATATATGTTAATTATAATATAGTCCTATATTTTCTAACTGGTTGTTACCACTATATAGAAAAGCTGATCAATTTTTCTATATTTTTTGTAACTACCTGCCTGATTAAATTCTCTCGTTAATTATAATAATTTTCACTTGATCCTCAGGTTTTCTACAGAGTATATCAGGTGTTTGACTCTCCCTGTCCAATAATTTTATGACTTGTTTTTCTTTTTTCCTTGCAGTTGACTAGAACTTCCTTACACATGGTATCTCCTGATAGTTCTAATCAAGGGCATCTTCGTGCACTTGGGGGGTGGTATTTCATCTCATGCATGACATTAGTTCCTGGTTTCGATTTGCTTTTTATCCCATTTTGGAATTACCTTTCTATTCCTAGTTAATTAAGAGGGTTCTCAAATTATATATATATATATAATTATAGTTAATTAAGAGGGAGAACTGGAGAAATTACGAGAAAGAGGACGTACCTGACAGAATGAGGTGCTAGTGGAGAGCGCAGGTGGCAGGGTCAGCACACCAGTGGCCTGGTGGCCCGTGCCGGGGTGGCCGTGTGGCCGTGTGCCGGCAGACGGACAGCCGCGCAGAGACTGCTGGGAAAGGGCACAGGGCAGGGCCGATAGGACCAGATCAGAGGGAGCAGGTTATGGTCGGGGGGCCTCTGTTCTCGTGGGGCTCAAGGGAGCGAGGTTATCTTCCAGTCTTGGAGGGGGGGGGTGAGGGCCGGAGGCAGGTCCCGAAAGTGGAGAACAGTTGCTGAGAGAAATGCGGACAAAGGAGTGTCCACCGGATGCTGAGGTTCCCCTGAGGTTAAAGACCTGGATTTTTGTGGCATCAGTTTGCAAGATTATGCAGTTTTGTTTTTTTTTCTTAGGAGCCCTGAGGAAGTAGAATAGGATTGTGGGGCCCATCCAAGGTTGGGGTTTTGAGGGGCGAGTGTGAAAGGCACAAGGTGGGGCCATGGAGCTGAGCAGGTCCGCCATGTTGGCAGTGGTGACAGTAAGGTGCTGGGAGGACGTCTGCGAGTCAGGCCTCTCCACGAGATGGCTGTTATAGTTTGGCTTTGGTTTAATATCCACCCTGAGGCAAAAATTTCCATTTTGCCCTGTCACAAACAAACAGAATGCACCATGGCTTAAGCTACATAACTTATGTAACTGATTCATGCTCTGCCACGTTTTTGACAGTTACAGAAAGTCTGTGCTGTTGGGACATGGTGTTGGGACCACAGGAAGTGTGTTCTGATGTGGGGGAAACGCCAAGGTGGGGGAGGGCACAGAGCCCCTGCTCCCCACATGGGGCTGTTAGGGAGCTGTTCGGGAGGTTTGGCAAGCAGTCCCGGCTGGGCAGGGGAGTGAAGCTGCTGGCCTGACTGGCTGGGAGACAGGAGGGTGCTGGTGGGGACAGGGCAGCTGGGAGCCAGCCAAGGGTGTGAGTGCCCCAGGGCAGCTGGGGGGGAAAGGCCTGCAGCTGAGGAGGTCCAAGGCCCACGAAGCTGGCCTGTGGAATGCGCACGCTACCCGGAGCTTGAGGTTTCCCCCAGATGAAGCCAGGGCTTGGAGTGGACAGGGAGACAGGGAGCTGGGCCGGAGATCTCAGTGGGTGTGGGGAGCGCCCAGGGAGTTGGGAGGTGGCAGAACTGAAGAGGGGGCGGAGGGCTGGAAGGGGGGTGGGGTGTTGAAGGTTGCAGTGGGGAGGGAGGGGAAGGCGGACTCACCCCGGGCCGGCCCTGCGGCTGAGTCTGAGATGCCCTCCTACGGAGCATGAGGCTCAGAGTGGGGAGTGACCAGCAAGACCGCCCCCACAGCTAATGGTGTCAGGGTTGGGATATAGGCCAGGTCTGTGGCTCCCTGAGGCTCCCTGAGGGACAGCAGGCTGCCTTCCCGAGACAGTGTGACCTGTAGGCACCGCCTTCTCCATTTTGCAAGAAATTTCAGAGCTGAGCCCACAGGCCTCCGTCTGCCCTCCCCGCTGAAGGCAGCCTCCGGGTGGCATGGGAAAGTGTCTAAACCTGAATGTGACAAGGCACAGGGATGGAACGCCCTTCCAGGTAGGACCAAGGGGCTCTGCCTCCATTGCACTATGGGCCAAGCCCCGACCCTCCTTCCTGGTATGTTCTTCGGGGGCTGCCCCCTCACAAATGAAAGAGGGATGGAGTAGGCTTGGGGTTTGGTTTCTGCTGGGCTGCGTTCAGACCCTGACTGTACCATAGCTAGCTCTGTACCCTCAAGCAAGTGGCTGCCTAAGTTCCAGATTTCTTATGGGCAAAAGGAGATGCAATACTTCATCTGTAATCGACAGTTCCCTTGCCAGGGGCTGCTATGACTCCAGGAGAGAGTCCGTGTGTCACTGGTAGAGATCTGGGGGTTCTGCAGGAAGCCAACCGGGGAGGTTTATTAGGGAGTACTCTCAGATCAGCACCCAGGGAGGGGAGGGCCCTCCAGAGCCGTCCTGAGTCAGTAGCTGATGTCCTTTGCCTTGGGAAGGAGACATGACAAGGTGACCCTCTTCAGGCAAAGACAGTTCTGGAAGAAGAATGGGGACTAAGGGCAGCACTCCCAGCAGCTGTGAGAATAAGTCCTTCTGTTGTAAATCCAGTCCTGGGCTCAGCCCCCACATGGATCAGTTAATTGGGGGGGTGCCATGAACCCCCATATATCATGAAAAGTCTAGCCATCCTTTCTGAAGTGAAAATCTAGTTTTTATCAGCTTCTCAAAGGGCTCTGTGACCCCAGTTTTTAAAACCATTACTTTGGGGTCTCATTCCAAGTGGAGAAGGGGGCTTCCTTGACCTTCTCCCTCCACAGTCTCTCCCCAGCTAGCTGGTCATGACTGGAAAGCGCCTCTAGACCTCTAGAACCCTCGCCCTCTGAGCCTCATCCTTCAATCCTGTCACCACCACACCAGCCCTAACCTAAGAGGCTGGCAGGGAGCCTGAAAAGGGCGTGGGCTTTGGTGTTAAACGTCTGAATTTAAACCCTACCCCTACCACTCACCATCTGTGTGGCCTTGAGCAAGATTCTTGACTTCTGTGAGCCTTTCCTCACGTGGTTGAAATGGGAATAGTTATGCCTCCATGCGAGCTACATTTTGAAGATGGAGGAAATGAGTGGTTTAGGGAAGTGCCTGCATAGCACACGGAGAAGAGTAACTCACAACAAAAATCATTTCTTTCCGAGATTCACTCATACTTTCCTTTTCCTTATCTGCCTCTCCCAGCACATCTGAGCGCCATCAGATGATGCCCCAAAACCTGTGTGGTTCAATCCAAGGGCTCCCCACACTGGGGCCCCCACCTGCAGTCCCCAGATAGAAGCCAGAGCCCTCAACAGGAACCCTTGCTCCTGAGCTCCTGAGGAAACTCGTGATGAGGGAGAAGCCTGAGTTCCTTAAGCCTTCACAAAGGGCCTCCCCCCCCCCCCCGCCCCATTCTCCCAGGCGGCAGTGCGGCAGAGCGGGGATTACTTCTCCATCGCCCAGAAGCAGAAGTGCATTCTGTGTGGCAAAGCCAACTTCCCCAGGTCAGGGAGCTAGTGAGCAGCCAAGCTAGATTCCTTCCTGGAGGCTGCAGTGTAATGGTGAAGAGGTTGACTTTGGAGTCAGACTCGCTGTCTCTTGCTAGCTGGGGAACCGTGGGAGATGTGCTTGACCTCTCTGTGCCTCCGTTTCTTCATCTCTAACAATGGGGAAAATAATAGTCTCTATCTCACAGGCAGCTGCAGGGACAAATGAAGGGTCTGGAACAGAGCCTGCTCTTGCGTCAGCCTGGGGTGTGGACTGTGACTGTCCCCTCCACCCCCGCTTCACACTGAGACACCCCTCATCGAACTCCTCAGAACATGTTAGTATTTCCAAAGGGCTTCCAAGGGGCCCATGGAGTCCTAGGTCCCGTACTTCCTTGACTATTAAAAACCATGCTTGCTTTTTCTGTCTTTAATCATTTCCCCCTATCGCCTGCTTCCCGTCCGAAATGGCTTTTGATTGTTTGCTGGACATTGTGTCGGAGGTCTAGTTTGTGTTTGCTTCCTCGAAAGGGTGTTGAGTTTTGTTCTGGTGACATTAAATTACAGGTGGGTCATCTTGATCCTGGCAGGCTGGTATTTTTCTTTGCTGTGTGTGTGTGTGTGTGTGTGTGTGTGTGTGTTTCCTTTGTCTTGGAGTCTGGTGTGGTCGTTAGCCCTAAGGGGATCCCTTTCTGGGATCCCTGCAGCTGAAGTACTCACTGAGGTCTTGCTACTTTTCCTGGACTGGCCCTCTGTCTGTGAGCCCTGCATGACCCTTCCGCTGGGCTTTGTGGAGCCTCACTCTGGATGTAGCAGCCTGGTCCTCTGCCGAGCACCGGGAGTAGCCCTTGTAGATGCCACCTGCTCCTTCCAGCACCCTCCCTGTGCCATCGTGTTCCTCTGCCGGGGCGGCCAGAGCACAGTACCACAGATGGAGTGACTTCCACAACAGGAAGTCATTGCCCACAGTTCCGGAGGCTGGAAGTACCACATTGACGTGTCTCTTCTTTCGAAGAGACCAAATTCCCTCTTCTTAGGAAGACCCCAGGCAGATTGGACCAGGGTCCACCCTAAGAGCCTCATTTTAACCTCATCACCTCTTTAAGGGCCTTCTCTCTAAATACCATCACATTCTGAGGTCTGGGGATTAGAGCTTCAACATGTGAATTTGGGGGGGACCCAACTCAGCCTATGCCGGCTACCCCGCCCCTCAGGTTCCAGCCAGCTCAGCAGCCCTGAACTCTGGTCGCCGCCACCTGGCAAGTGCCTTGGTAGAAATCTGAGGCGAACGACGGCCTCACCTCATGTACGTCCCTTCTGCCCCGAACGACAGTCTTGTGTGGCCTGTTACCCGCTGACCGAGAGCAGTGCTTTCTTAGTGGCCGCAGTGACTCACGATGCCACTTTCCTCACCCGCCTCTGGGAGGGTCCCTTCTTCTCTCCCTCACACCACAGTCAGGCGGGGGCTGCCAGCAAGTGGCAGATGGTACATTGGCCTCGCTCACCCTGATTGTCCCTCCCAGCGCCGCCTTGGTCTCCTCACCCTGGAGACCTTGGATGGGGACCGGGTGGCAAACACCTTCCCCTTTACTTTCCTCACCGCTGTCCCCCACCACCACCCCGTGGCTTTATCTATTGCCCTGGGAAGAAGAGAGTCAAATTCCCACAGGAGGTGGGCTTGAGGAGGAAACAAGCAGGGAGACCAAGATCAGGACAGAAGAGGGAAGACAAAGGCCTAGAGAAGAGATGAGGTGGGGGTGGGGAGGGAAGAGGGAAAGGAATGGAGGGAGCAGGGTGAGGGCAGTGGCTGGCTTTTCTTCGGGGCTTCTTCACACAGGCCTGTGCTTCCAGCCGAGTGTGGATATGACCTTTGCAGTGTGAGAAACTCAACTTCCATCCAACCTCCCAGGGCAGCGCAGGGGCCTAGGACCCATCTCTCTAATAGCAGAGGGGACCGGAAGGCAAGTTCATTCCGTGACTGTGGGTGGAAGGGGGTGGGCAGCAACTTTGCAGAGCCTGACATACCCTTCTTCGGCAACTGCCCACTGCCGAGTCAAGAACCACAGCCCAGGAGGCTGTGCTGGTCACCAGAAGACTTCCTGGCAGCCTGGAATGAGGTCACAGCATGGAGACAGGGCCTGGAGCCAGAGCGAGGGGATGCACCCTCCTTCCCGGAGATGCTGGAAAACTGGCCGGAGCCTCTGCTCCCGTTTCCCTGCCCCCAGACTCCCTCCAGACCAGCTCTTCTGCTTCCAGCTCCCAGTCACTTGGACATGCCACCGCCCACAGTTCGGAGCCCAGTCCATCTCCGAGGGCCTCTGCAGGCAGGTCCAGTCGCACAACGGCCTGGACCACAAATAGGAGGCTACATGCTCCCACGTGTGCCATTTTCTGTTGCTTCTTGCTCCCTCTAAGTTCCAAGGGTGATGCTTCCAGGCCTGGTCTCCACTTCGAAATAGGGAGGAGAGTTCTCTCTCCTCACACGTGGACACCAGGGAAGTGTGACGGCTTTCAGATTTTGAGGCTCTGTCCCCAGAGTCCAGGTTCCCAGATACAGAGAGTTCAGATGGGTGGAGTGGGCAGAGGAGGCTGGATTTCTATTAGCATCAGAAAGAAACAAATCAGGAAACTCTAAGATTATTAATAGAATGAGAGTCTATAAACTGCAGTACCTCGATTCCTACACTATTCAGGGTACACAATAGTTATTTTTATCTAAATTATTTCCTGAACAAAAATAAGACTCAGATGTTAAATTAAACAACTGTAACTCTATTTAGTTTCATTTTATGGTTAATGAAACCATGAGGACAATAAGAACTTACAATAGACCCGAAAATATTATTCCTGCGCCGCTAAAAAGAATGGTCCAAAAATTAATGAGTAAAACTTGAATAATATTCCTCTTTTAACACGAGCAAAGGAAGTGTAACTATTAAAGGGTGAAAATTACAAGGGACAACTTGTTACCAAGCAGGTAACAAGTCAGGAAGCATGAAGCTAACATGAAGGAGGGCATAGAAAGGTGATTCCGCAGGCGAGGAAGGTCACGATATGAAAATGCCTCGTGTGTAGCAGGAGTCCTTGGCATGGGCATAGCTCGGATGCATGCTTGAGGGTGCCCGGAATTCTCTGGAAGCGGGGGTCATCTGGGGTGGTGGCAGCTGTCGCAGGAAAACACGGCCCTCCCTCCCTCTTTTCTTCCTTCCTCTGTTCCATCGACACTGGCTGTGAGTGCCGGGCTTGCAACAGCCAGCCAGACGGACAAGGCGTCTGTCCTCATGGGTTTACATTAAACAGGCAGACATTAAACAAGCCAGCGACAAATCACACTAATAGATACATATTTGCAAAAGGAGATGAAGTGCGGGGCACTATGCAACAGACTGACAGAGGGCATTTAATTTGGGTGCTCGGGGACGGTCTCTCGGAGGAGTGGTAATGAAGTGCCACGCTGCAGGCTGAGTGGGAGTTATCCTGGGGGAGCAGGAGGGCCGGTGTTCCCGGCAGAGGACACAGACAAGGGCGAGGCGCCGAGGCAAGCTTGGCATGCTCAAGGAGCTAGAAGGACGCCAGCACAGCTGGAGCATCAGGACAGAGGGACAGGTTGATGCAGGAGGAGCCCTGGGAGCTAGGCAGGGGGCGGGCGATCATGCGTGCATTTAATTTGAAGGATTTTTTTTTTTTTAAGCAGAAGACAAACATGAGATTGACATTTTTTTTAAAGATTTTATTTATTTATTTGACAGAGATAGAGATAGAGACAGCCAGAGAGAGAGGGAACACAAGCAGGGGGAGTGGGAGAGGAAGAAACAGGCTTCCAGCGGAGGAGCCTGATGTGGGGCTCGAACCCAGAATGCCGGGATCACGCCCTGAGCCAAAGGCAGACTCTTAACGACTGAGCCACTCAGGCGCCCCATGAGATTGACATTTAAATAAAATGATCGTGGCTACAGTGAGGTGAGTGGAAGCCGAGTGAGTAGGTAGGAGGCTACCGTGGTCAGCAAGGTCGTGAGCGCAGGGACATCAGTAGGGCAGGAGCCATGGGGAGGAGGAGCAAGTGGGTGGCTTCCAAACACATTTAGGGGTTTGAAATTGAGGGGTGAGGCCATGGAGGTGCCCGCGGCAGCCTCTAGGGTTTGGGCAGAGCAGCCAGGATCAAGGATCCCCTCCCTGAGGTGGGGGCACCTTTTCCTTTGTGTGTCTGAAACTCTCCTGTGTTACAGTTAGGGGGTGTTAGTGCTGGCCTTTGAAAGGGGTACGGTGACAACCCCACAGCCACTGGGGGGCTGGGATTGGAGCCCAGGGGCTGTGCCTGTGCCAGACGTCACCGCTGGGTGGGGCTGTGCTCTGTGTGAGTGAACGTGGGGATCCCACAGTCTCAGAAGACCATCCCAGCGCCCTGTGCTGCCCCAGCCTCCCTCCAGGGCCGGGCATCCCTCCTGCCCACGGGCTTGCCATCCAGGTCACACTCCTGCATACATGCTGCCCCCGTCTGCCCAGCCGGGGAGGCCTCCACACATCAGCCTGGAGCACACGGGAGGTGCCCACGTGCACACCTCCCTTCCTCCTGCTTTGTTTCTCTGCTCTGGGTGTCCTCCCGCTTCTACTTCTGCCTCCCCCTGTCCCTTCTGCCCTTTGCATATCATGGTCACTGTCCCTTTGTACACCTGGAGAGCCCCAGGTGACCCTGAATGTGGTGGGTCTCCCACATCTGTTTATTAAATTAGATTGCATGTCATAAGTCAACCCAACCCCCTCGCCTTCCCCTGTTGACCCCTCTGTTCTCCCTGCTGGGGACCCTCTCCCAGCCTCAGATGGCCCATTACATCCCCATGAGTCTGCGACTTCCGTTCCCCCCACCCCCGCCCCCTCACCATCTTCCTGGGGCAGGTCCCCATTATCTCTCAGCAGAATTGCTGCCAAGCCTCTAACTTCCCCACCCGTGCCTCCCCCTCCTCCCTCATTTCATAGATTTTTCCTACTCGGAACCTCAGGGGCCGCCCACTACCTGCTGGGGCATTGCACACCCCTCAGCCTGACACCCAAAGACTCTGACTTTTCTCCCCAGAGCCGCTCCCACAAGGCCTCTGTGGTGAAGCCTCACCGTACCCCTTCCTGGGCAGCCCCGAAGCCTGGCAACCCTCCTCGGGCACCCATCATCGCCCGCCTTGCCCACCACTGTTTGTGCTGGTGTCCTGGGAGGGAGAGGGGGCTCCCAGGGAGGCCGATGAGCTCCGTGCAGGATGAGTTTTGTTTTAGGGACTCAGGCATCCAGGGGGCCGTGTCTATACATCCTTTGTAGGCTGGGAGCTTCCAGAAGGCAGAGGCTGTGGCAGTTGGCTTCTGCCAGGTGAGCAACTGAGGGGGCAAATAATGGCCCAGAAAGGCCTGTCTGGGGAATTCAGGAAAGCGATTAGGAGTCTGAGGGAAGGGTGGGCTCCGGTGGGCGTCCTGTCTGGGCAGAGTGCCCGGCAGGAGAGCGGGGAGGACAGCAGGAGCGCCAGCGTCTCCCCCTCACCTTGCTGGACCAGAATGCTGGAGGCTCCCTCCCCCACTCCCACCAGCAGGAGAGTGGCCCAAAGCAAGCTGTTCTGAGGAGCTGATCCCACAGCCAGTGTGGCACAAGCTGGAGCGGGAGAGAGCAGCCGGGCCCTCTTTCTGTGAGCCATCGCATTTTTCTCGATTCCAAATCCCAAGAGGGACCCTGGGAAGGTAAGAATCTCAGCCAAGCACACAGCTTGTTGCCAGAGGGGTGAGACGCCAGGACCACAGCAGCCGGGCCGTCCTGGGTGGGGGTCAGGAGGCACAGGGCCACAGACGGACCTCTGGAGGCAGAGAGTACGGGGAAGTGGGGTGCACAGTGGGGAGTCGCAGTTGCCACGGATGAGCTCACTGAGGGCTGAGTGTAGAGGGAGCACAGAGGGGGTACCAGCCCCCCAGCTTGCTCTGGTGGGGGGGGGGTTGAGGAGCAGCCGATGAGGCAGGAAGTACAGGAGAGCATTCGTGGAGCCCGGGAAGAAGGTGTTCCCAGGAGGACAGGGTGACCCACTGTGTCCAAGGCTGTCCACAGGTCAGGTGAGATGAGCTCTGAGAATCAACCACTGGACTTAGCAGTGTGGACATCGTGTGACCTTGACAGGAGTGGTCTGGGGACCCAAGGGATTGCAGGGGGTTCAGGAGAGAGTGCAGGGTTGGGGGGATGGCAAGTGGAATAGCAAACAGACTCTGAGGAGTTTGCCTTCAAGGCGGCCATAGCTAGAGTCCTCTCCAACCATGTGGCTAGGGGAGGGCTTTTGTTAGGGTGGCAAGGATCTGGGGGTGGGGGCACTGACCATCCAGTAGGGAGCAGGTGATAGTCCGCTGATGTCCATGGGGTGGCCAGAGGGGTGGGATCCAGACACAGGGGAGGGCTGGGCCTTAGACAGGGGCAGGTGGTTCACCAAGGAGGAGGTCGAGGGCACAGGTGGGGGGGCAGCTGGAGGCAGGGGGCAGACAGATGTGGCAGTGGGAGCATGAGATATTTCCATCTGACCCAGACACATGGTATTATGCCCACTTTAGAGTAGAGGAAACAGGCACAGAACTTGGCCTGAGATTCGAGGGCAGCAGAAACTGCCCTAGACCTTGGTGGGGGGTGGGGGGAAGGAGAGACTGGGAATGAAGGGACAGAAGGGATCATCACACTAGTCTGGTGGGGCTGTGTCCTGGAGGCCAGGGGCAGAAGGAGCTGCATGGGCTTTCGGGTCAGACAGACCTGGTTCAGGCTGGGTCTCAGCCCCTCACTAGCTGCAGACAGACCAGTCTCAGACCCCCGCCCCCATAAGGGGCTGTAAACTGTATCTACTTCCCCAGGGTGCTGTGAGGAACCTGGGAGCAGCTCTGTGCTGGCCTCTAGCGAGCACTGGACTCACCTGGGAGTGCCTTCAATGCAAGCAGCAGCCTTGGAAGAGGAACCCTCCGTGATGCCAGAGACAGAGCACCCTAGGGTGGTGGCGGGAGCCCAGGGCAAGCCGGGGGAGGCTGGGCTTACTCCCTGTTGGCCCTTGCCAGCCCTGCCCCATGCACGGTCCAGTCCCCAAGGCCTGTGTGGTTCGGCTCAAGCCCACCAAGTGTGCGTCTCTCCACCCCCTCGGTGTTGTCCTTTTGCCGGTTCTGGCTCAGGCTGCAGTGGGGGAAGGGCAGCATGAGGGGTGGGAGGGAACGGAGTCCCAAGAGATCCTCAGGGAATCATGCTGGAGGAGGGGGGAGAAGCGGGGGACTCTGGGAGAAGCCCAAGCTCACAGCTGGTGTGTGTGTGGGGGGTGATTCTTCTCCCCATGTGCAGACCCGGAAGCAGACAGCTGGCCCTGTCCTCAAGGTGTAGCTGCCCGCCACTTGGAGTCACTGCCAGCCATGGATTCCCTGGGCCCGTGGCTGAGCGTCCGGGAAGGGGAGGCCTGCTCCTGGTGGGGGGGAGGGAGGGTCTCCTCTTCCTCCTGAGAGCAAGCTCGTGTTCTGAGAGCGAGCTCAGTTCTGGCTCCCGTGAGGCTCAGGCCCACCCACGCAGAGGCAGCATGGACACCTGTCCACGTAGGGCACTCTCGGGCCCTTGGCTGCCCAGTGCTCTCCGCCAGACCACCGTGTGGCCACGGGCTCTCCTCTATAGCCACCGGTCCCACATTCCGGTCTCTTTCCTGGACTAGCCTACAAAGCAGGCCCAGTGTCTGCAGACAGGCCCGGCTTAGCAGCCCGGGATGGGAGTCTGCAAGGGCACGAGGGCCTACTTTCTCCGGCAGGACCCAGTGCCTCCTCGGCTCCTTCAGGAAAAGCCCAGCACAAACCACCCCATCCTGAGCTCTGCAGTGGACGCCAGCTGAAGCCACCCATTGTGCGGACCTGCCAGCTGGACTGTACTATGACTCCCTGGCCCCCTCCCCGGGGCGGTATGGCCTGGGGCACAGGGGGTCCTGGGGAAAGGCAGGCAAGCACCAGGCCAGGCTAGCTCAGGGACTTCTGGGAAGTTTGGCGGACTTTCCTTATTATGGAAGCTGGTGTGGGGCTGTGTCTGTGGCAGGGCTTCAATGCCACCTTTGCGGAGCCATTCTTCATCAGACTAACTCAATTCAAACTCCCCTCCTGCCTCCACCCCTGCTTTTGCAGCTTTTGCCGTAACAATCGCATCTGCTGAAAGCCGAGGGCATCGTCAGAACAGACTGACTGCAGACTGACTGCCCGTGCCTGCAAGTTCAAAGGGGTCTGTCCCCAGAAGTCTCTCATCCAAGATGACATCTTCTTGGGACTGCTGTTTTGTGACTCTGGGAGAGTCCTCAGCGGGACCTGGATGCCCTGATGCTGTGGACCAAGGACGGTGTTGGGTCCGCGTGGTGGGCCCTCCCCCAGTAAGCAAGGAGCCTCCGTAAGGACTCCCAGTCAGACTAGCTGACTGCACCTCCATCACAGCAGGAGACTAAAACGCTGCAAGGTCAAGGAAAATCCAAGGACGCATTGGCCCTGAAGGTGAGCCCGGACAGGTTCAAACAGCCCCTTGCCTCAGAGCGCACTGCTGTTCCCCCAGCTCTGCCGGCCCCCCTACAAATCCCAGGTAAGAACTAGGTTGTGACCTTGGGTGGGTGGAGGGAGGGATTACACTGGGATTTCTGCTGCCTGCCTGCTTCCTGGGCTCTCAGCTCCCTCCTTCTCTCTCCTCCCTTCAGGTCCTGGCCTGACCTCCCGGTGGAGCAAGCACGCTGAGCCCTGGAGGGGGCCCCCACCCTCCCTCCTGCCCTCTTTTGGGGGGCTGCAGTCTCCTTTGGATCTTTTTGCGGTCTGGGCTTGCTGTTCCTCTCAACAGTAGTCAGGAAGCCCTTACCCCAAAAAGTATCTGCGGGAGGCCTTGTCTACAGGGGGGATGCCCCCCAAGGGCTTCGGGTAGGTCACACACCAAACTCACAGACGAGGGACAGCAACAAGTGGAGCCAGCAACTTGTCTTTCCCTTAGAGCCGCTGGTTGGCCTCAGGGCAACTGCTGAGCCTCTCTGTGCCTCAGTTATACATTTAATCTTTTATCTGTGTGCAGTGTCTAGTGGGAGATTCCACAAGGTAAGAAAAAAACAAGAGTGGCTCAATTATAGGTGTGGACACCGTGTTGGTGGCTTAGCTCCCAGCCCTGCCATCCTCTATTTGTAGACGGTCTCCCTCTGGGATCCTTTTGGAGAATTACCTCTCCCACCTTGTGGGCACTCCGGGATTGTCACTCAAGGCATCCTGCCTTCTCCTGCTCCCTTGGATACGAGACCCAGAACAGGCCTGGGGATTGGAATCCTGCGTGGAGGGAGACAAGACTGGGAACACAATGATCCCAGCAGCTGTGCCGAGGAGAACACTGAGCTTGTGCCAACTTCGTCTTCCCCTGAACAGCCTAGTGTCTGCCCTTCCCTAGCCTGGACCTTCAAGTGCCCCCACCCCAAATTCTTCCGATAAAATCCTCATTGCTTTAGTTAAGCAGTAAATGCCTTGGGATACAGAGACCTCTAGGGACAGGAGGTGGGATTGCTTACCCTAGAGAAAGGGAGGGGACAGGCCGGTGGCCTGGGGGACCTGTTCTCATCCTTAGGAGAGACCCACATTGTGTCAGCCCCCGGGGGGCAGGGGATGGAGCAGAGGGCGAGAACCACATACAAGGCCTTACGTTAGGGCCCAGGGAAAACATTCCCAAAGGTGAGAACAATGCTGGGCTGAAGGACAGAGCAGGACCTACATACTATGGAGAAGTTAAGGAACATAAAGGAAGCGTCTTCACTTTCTCAAGGAGAGAGAGGATGCGTTATGACAAGGGCAGGTAGCTGTGGCTCACCTGTCCCTCTTGCCAGGTGCCAGCTGTCTGGAGATCAGCACAGCAGTGAGGACATGGTAGGTCAGGGAGGGCCACACAGACCTCCTTCTCACCTCCCACCGCTGAGAGGGGGCCTTGAGTGCCTAGATATTCTCCGCCCAGGAAAGGACTGGCTCCTCTGCCCCTCCTTCTCTGGAATCCTCCTACCCCACCCCAGGTGGCTGCTGGGTAGTCCAAGGTGAGGGGCACAGTGTCAGGCCGCCCCAAGCCCGTTACCTGGTACAGGTCACACCAGAGCCACGGCCTGCAAGAAACAAGGCAGCTAGGAGGTTCCTTCCCCATGCTGAAGCGGCAAGAGGCAGGTCTAAGCCAACGCCAACAGGTGACCTGGTGTGCGGCCCGCACTGAGTTCAAAGGCGCTGAAGGATCCCGAGGGGGGCTGCGCGCTCCCCGTGGGGATTCAGGAAGGCGGGCTGGGGGGATGGGCCGCGCGGCAATTACTGGAGGTGTGTGAGATCAACTCACCCCCACCTGGGCGCAACCGGACATCAGTGGGAGAAGGCCGGATGGCAGCGAAGACGGCAAGGCCGACCAGTGCCTGTGACCGACGAAGCTCCTGCTCCTGGTGCCACCCTGACAGCCCTCGCCCACCCGGCAGCAAAGCAGGTCTCCATCGCCCACCTGCCCGGCCCCGCCTGTTGGGGTAGGGGGGGTGTATGCAGCTCAAGGGTGGCATCGTGTGGTCATAATGAGGTAGTGCGCCCCACAGCCTCTAAATAGCTCCGGCCGTAGGTCACTCCACCAGGGCACAGTTCCACCCTGGGCTGGACTCCGCTCTAGCCCCCTACAGATCTTCCCACAGAACCAGAGTTTCTTTGAGGAGCAGTCCTGAGGGGCACAGAGCCTGAGAGGGGTGGTGGAGAGAAGAGAGAGAGAGATGGAGAGAGAGAGGGCAAGGAGGAGCAGAGGTGGGAAGGAAAGGTTTTGGGAGGGAAGGAGCCCCTCAGTGAGGGTGTCTGCACCCCAGGTCCCTCTCTTGAGTCTGGGCCACCCTTCAAAGCAACCTTCTAGGTGCATGTCCAGGTGCCTAGCCCCTCACTTGAGCCCCTCAAGCTGCAACCGAAATCCCCCACCACCCTAGGGAACCTCCCCCCACCCCGGGGAAGGGGTGTGGGGCCCAGGAAGAGAGCATCATTCAGGAAAGGCTCCTGTTCCCAATGTTAATGGAAAGAACCTGAACTTCAGACTCAATCAGATCACGATTCAAATCACAGGCCCTCCCTGTATTAGCTGTGTGACTTTGGGAAAGCCCTTTACCTTCTCTGTTTCTGTGTCCTCACCTGTAAAATGGGGATATAATGCCCATCTTGCAGGGGTGAAGAGTGGTCGCTGTCCGTGCAAGGAATGGTCACTACCCTAGAAAGGCAGGCCCCCGACTGCGTCTAGGAGTGTGGACTCTGGGGCGGTACCGCTTGCCATCCGGGCGCTGCTTGCCGCATTTGCGTGCACGTGTCCGTCTGGCAATAGATTGACTGAAAGCAGCCACGGTTGAGTGGCCCTAGCGAACCCACCCAGGCAGACAGGAGGTGTGCTGAGAGCCTGAGTACTGTGGCCGACAAGTTGACAAGGACGGGGAGGGGACTGGGGGCGGTAAGGCTGCTGGAGCTGGAGGGACAAAGGCTAAGGCTTTGGGAGAGGGAGGCAGGGGAGGGGAAGTAGCACGGAGAGGACAAAAGAAAGTCAAGAAAGGAACAGAAGACGGGAGGAGAGTGCAAGACAACGCGGGAAGTCTCTCCGGGGGCTGGTGACCTCTTCTCAGGCTGTTCACGGTGCCAGCAGAGGCACCCAGCCAGGCGTCCCCTCTGACCCACACTGAGCCACACCATGGAGTGTCCTTGCCTGCGTCTCCTTCCCTCTCCGGGCTGCAACCTCTGCACCTGTACAATGAGAAGAATGTGCTGGATTCTTTCTCCTAGCCATCTCCTCCCCTCCCAGCCCCACCTCCCAGGCGGGCAAGGATGGGGGTCCCACCAGCTGTCCTTGGGGTGGGAGCTGTGAGGGCACTGGAGGGTGTGCCGGCCGAGGGTGGGGGCAGGCTGCGCTCCTACACCAGGCTCTGGGAGGAAGGAGTCAGAGAAATTATCAGCAATGAAGACCTATAGGTTTCCCAAAGTACGATTTGAATAGAAATGTCAAGCGCACCTGGAGTTACTACACCCTGTAATCCTAATGACATATAGTCCTAAATACCAACTCGATACTATCCCGAATGTTACGGCAATACTGCCGCCTTAATCCTGCCTTTCTACACCGTGGGCTTGCTCATCCCGCAGGGCCTGCAGAGCCGCCTTTGTTCTTCCCAGAGGGGGCCCCGAAGTCGCAGCGGGAGGACCAACGTGCTCCCAGAATGGAGCTGTTGTGTCCCGAGTAGGACACGGACAGTTGTCATTTGGTGCTTTTGGTTTTTTTAAAAAAAGATTTTATTTATTTGAGAGAAAGAGAAAGAGAGAGCGCTCACGAGAGTGTGTGTGTCTGTGTGTCTGTGTGTGTGTGTGTGTGTCTGTGTGTGTGTGTCTGTGTGTGAGCAGGAGTGAGGGGGAAGGGCAGAGGAAGAGGGAGAAGCAAACTCCCCCCTGAGCAGGGAGCCTGATGCAGGGCTCGATCCCAAGACCCTGAGATCATGACCCGACCTGAAGGCAGACACTTACCCGACTGAGCCTCGCAGGCACCCCTGGTGTTTTCACTGTGTCCGATCTGGGGTGTGATGTAAGTGCCCCAGAACTATTGAGCCCGCCACCAGCCTCTCTCTTCTTCCCCACTCTCCCTCTCCAGCCTTTCCTTCTCTCATTCCTCCTTCCACATCTCCTTCTCTTGTTGCCTAGCATCTATGCTTTGTTCTGCCAGGGACACCCTTGGACACAGTTCTTTCCTCCGGGAGCCCTTGGGGTTAGCGGGTACTCGTCCTGCTGGCTGTGCTCCTTGGCTGCAGGGTTTGGGGCTGGGAAGGGGGAGCAGACGGTTGCATGAAGTGGGAGCAGCATGGTTAGGGGTTGATGGGCAGGAGGCTTTCAGGATAGGGCACGGAACATCCAGGCTAATGCACCACCTCAGTATGGACCCCGGGCTTGTTTTACCTACAGCGTAGCCCACGCCAGTCCCCAGGACTTAAAGCCACCTTTGCCATTAGAGCAGGAAATCTTCTGGGCTCCTTTTAAGGAGGTGGGATTTTTTAAGGTCAAGGTTGAACAATTCGCACAATCCAGGAATCCCTTCCCAAACCCCATACTCGTGCTCAGCCTTGTAGGACAGCGGTTCTAGAAGTGTGGTCCCTGTACCAGCAGTTTCAGCATCACCTGGGATCTTAGTAGAAATGCACCTTCTCAGGTCCCACTGCCAAGGGTGTGCTCAAGATGGTTCGTATCACCTTGGGAGAACCAATTGCATGCATTCCCTTCCCAGCTCCACATTTAGTGACAGTCACATTGGGGGCTTGAAATCAGACATCGTGGGGATATTTACGCCATGGGAATTGGCAGACACTACAAATCAGTGCTTTTCTTTCTTTCGGAGAAGAGTTTCCAGCACACCATTGGGCCCCATCCACACCTACTGAATTAGAAACTCTGGAGGCGAGGCGGAGCCCAGCAGCCTGTGTTTGAATATGCTTCCCAGGTGATTCTGACGTGCAGTCAAGTTTGAGAACCGCTGTTTTAGTAGGTTAGCGCGGGTGGAATCATGAGAGGGACGGGAGGAAACTAGGGGTTGGAGATAAAAAAAGGGAGATGTTGGGGTAGCCAAGGAGTAAGGTTTTGCAAGGAAAGGTTGGGGAAGGTAAAGAAAGAAGAAAGTAACCCGGACAGGGGCCTTCCCTCCCAGCAGAAGGGCTGCGAGACCCTTGGCAGGAAGCCTTCTCGGACAGGGGTGAAGAGGTGAGCCCTCCAGCCCCAGCGCCGGGAAGAGGTGCTGCGGCGGTGCGGGTGCAGCCTGTGGGGAATGCTCTGGTTTTTTCAGGTATCTGGATGAAGGAGACAAAGTCAATCACTCTGGGTCCCGAGATCAGGGGGACGTGGAATCATTGGCTGGAAAAAGACCCCTCTAGGTGATATTTCTGCAACTCAGAGAAAGGCATTTATAAGCAGTTCATTGCAGATACAAAGAGGAGAAATTCTGAAAAGTTTCTTTCACAGAAGAGATGAAAATGCAAGATCACAGCTCTGTATCCGTTACTGCTCGTGTTAATGTGTACAAAATGCCATGGGAGACTTCCTTCCTTTTTCCAATGTTGACATATTTCAAACATACAGAAAAACGTAAAAAGTAATAGAACAAAAGCCTTGCAATCACCACCGGAAATAGCAAATGTTGACATATCGCCACGTTCATGTCAGATTCTTTATTTATTTATTTATTTATTTTTTTAAAGATTTTATTTATTTATTCAACAGAGATAGAGACAGCCAGCGAGAGAGGGAACACAAGCAGGGGGAGTGGGAGAGGAAGAAGCAGGCTCATAGTGGAGGAGCCTGATGTGGGGCTCGATCCCATAACGCCGGGATCACGCCCTGAGCCGAAGGCAGACGCTTAACCGCTGTGCCACCCAGGCGCCCCTATTTTTTTAAAGATTTTATTTATGTATGTATGTATTTAGAGCACATACGAGCAGGGAGAGGGGCAGAGGGAGAAGGAGAGAGAGAATCTCAAGCAGACTCCGAGCTGAGCACGGAGCCCAAAGTGGAGCTTGATCTCACGACCCTGAGATCATGACCTGAGCAGAAACCAAGAGTTGGTCACTTAAACGACTGAGCAACCCAGGCACCTATCATATCGGATTCTTTAAAAAAATAGTAATAATAACACAACCTTGCAGACATGGCAAAGTCCCCTTTGCCTCCCATTTCCTTCCTGCAAAGATGTAGAAGCTATCCTAAAATTGATGGATATTCTTCTTATATTGTGTTCATGCTTTATCACATATGAATTACTCATAAATTCTACCTAGCAATGTTTTAAGTGCTTCTTAATTTACGTAAGTGGTGTCACACTGAACCTATCATTCTGAAACTTGCTGTTTTCACCTAATGTGAAAAGGTCTGCTTGTGTCGCTGGGTGAAGATCTAGCTCCTTCGTTTTAGCTGATGAAAAACATCAAGCCGTACGAAGAGACCCCAATTCATCCATTAATCTACTGATGGACATCGAAGTTATTTCTTCTTTTTCACTTGTCACAAATGATTCTGCAGTGAACGTCCTTGAACTTGTTTCTCTAGAGTCTGTCCCTAGAAGTGCCGCTGCTTGCCCTTGGGAGAACGCGTTCCCAGTTATGTACACATTGCCAAATTGCTCACAAGCTTGGCTGAACCAGGTCACACCTCCACCAGCATGTCTGTGATCCATCCTAACGTGTTCCTTCTTCCGTGTGCTCTTGGGTTCTATTCTTTCCTGAATGTGAAAGCAATGATAAAGATTTCTCTAGTTCATTTCTGACCTTTCTCCTCCTAGCTTGACTTTCCCTTAAAGGCTTAAGTTCTTCAGACATGAAGTCTTCTACCACCAGGGTTTTCCAGAACCTGAACCCAGTGGCCCAGAAAAGATGACTGGTATGTGCGTCACAAGGTGAAGTTCTGCATGTTCGTTCATATGTGTGACTCTGTCTGTGTCTGTGTGTGTAGCTCGGTACCAAAGCCAATAAGAAGATGGACTGGGAAGGGCAAGTCTTTCACAATGTCTTCTCAGCAATGCATAAAAGCCAGGAGAAGGGTACCCAGTGTGACCTAGAATCTACTCTCATGCTCCAGGTCCTTTCCTCCCCCTCTCTTATTTGGTGTTGGTTAGGGAGAGACCTGTCCCATGATGTCACCCTAGTGCTCCATCTTCCCTGCTACCCGATCCCCACCAACCTCCAAATACTTCCTAAGCCGCGGAAACACATGGGAGAGGGAAAGAGGGGTGCTGCATGGGGGAGGGGCAGTCCCATGTGCTCCATCTGGGGGAAAGGGCTGACTTTTTGGCCCCGAGTCTAACAGCTCTCTGTCCGTGCCAAGGGCTGCCTCCTGCCTCTGGGCCTGTAGGGTTGGGAGACCTGCCAAAATCCTAGACTGGGCAGTGACAGTGGACAGCCTAGATCCTGGCCACTGACCCTGACCCTCAGCCCAGGGCCATACAGAACCAGTCTGGGGTGCCTTCCCTCCTGGGCCCTGAAGCAGGGAGCCTTCAAAGCCTCTGAAATAGACTTGAGAAGAGGGGGATAGATTGAAGGGACCACCACAAAATCACCTGTCTCACACTAAAAACATTTCAAGAGGCAGGAACCCGAGGTGAGGGAAAAATTTCAAGTCACAATTCAGTGGAAGTACTATTTTTGAATGGGATTTTTCCCCCCTCAACACTTTAAATAGTGTTTATTTGTAGGGGGTACTGTGTGTATCCCTTTTCAAAAACAAGAAGCCTGAAACCCTTGGCTTCCTTATTCCATAGACTCTTTTGACCCTAAACAGCTCGCCCTCCTGGGCAACAGGTGGCTTACTTCAGGCTGGAGGACACCCGTGTGCCAAGAAGGTCCCAGCGGAGACCTCACCTCTGAGCCCTGGTCCACCAGCCAATGACGATGGGCGGAGGTGACGTCACTACATCCTGTTTCCCAGCCCAGCCTGAGAGGATGGGCCCAGCGGAGAAAAAGAGCCAATGTAAGTGACGGCCGCCACGACCGATGTTGGTAAAGAAGTGGTGTAAGGCAAATGAGTCAGCAGCAAGTTTAAGCAATGAACAATTGCACCACGGGGTGTTTCTCAAATTCTTGTCTACTTTTAGAAAATATGCAATACCATTCAGTTGAGCCTCTTGATTCTGAAATAGCTACAGAAAATGTTAAAAATGCTGTGGAAGATGTGCCTGCATTAACACACACAATAGTTAACAATTGTGCTGCGTGCCCCTCAGCAAATCTTCCAGGCTGGCTGTGCCTGGTTTCCTCATCTGTAATATGAAGGGAATGCGTGAAAAATGTCTCTGGAGATTCCCTCCAGTCTAACATTCTGTGACTTGGTGTCATGCTCACATTCTTAATACCCAGGCTGGGCGCACACAATGCCAAGACCACAAGTCAGTTCAGTCAGTGTGGACAAAACGTCCTCTCCAATCAATTCTTTGGCACAGGGTTGATAGAACAACAGGTTAACTGACACAATGGTTCGTTTCACAACTGGTCGCACTGGCATCTTCGTGACCAGTTCCTCCGCGGGGGGGGGGGGGTGTCCTGACATGCTGCGTGTCCGGGGCAGTTATAAGGTGTGTCATAGGCAATTCGCTATGACGAATGAACTCCTGAGGTTTTGAAACGGTTGGTGAATTTTTTTGTCGGTTAGAACAGATTCGGTGTATCCCTATGGTAATGCCCCGTCACTCGCTTGCATTCTGCTGCCCTGCCCTACAAGGAAGGAAAAGGGGTGGACTCAAAGCTCCCAGCCGGGGAGTGCCTGTAGCCCTGAGCCAAGCCGGGATGCCCACGGGAGGTTGTCATGTGTCGTGCATGTGAGTATCATCCATCACATGCAACGTGGCGTGTGAGGACGACTGATAGAGACTGCTGGTACATAGTTAGACAGCAAGTCACTGGAGACCCGGGCCCCGGAACAATCTGATCCAGATGTGGACGGCTGCCAGGATCCCACGACCCAGCCGCAAGGCAATGGAGGAAGCGTTGAACAGAGTGCAAAAGGAAAGGCCTGTTCGCTATGCCTGTCTTTTGATCCAAAAAGCACTAGTTCACCATGAGCTGCTCAGAGTTGGGGAAGGGGTGTGAAATCATGTTTATTGAGCATGTAGGTGCCAAGTCCCGTGTCGGACGCTCGTGGCAGGTTTCGATGCTACCCGCCGCCGTGTAACTTTCTGTTCTTGGCTGTCCAGTGGGATTTGCATTTCCTCCCCGCTGTGGTTTGGAATATTTATGTGATATTCTGGCCAATGAGTTGTGAGTAGAAGCAATGTGTGTCAGTTCAGTGCTGGGGCATTTAAGTGCTGGTTTTAGGCCCTCCAGAGCTTCCTCTCCCTCTACCGTGGGGGCTGGCAACAGACAGTGGCTGTTCCATCGTCAGCCTGAGTCCCGGGGGACTGTGGAGCCGAGCCCCCGGCCAACTGCAATGCATGTGAATTCCACATCACGTGGGAGGATATCCTAAAACTTGGTTGTGGGGTGCCTGGTAGCTCAGTCGGTTAAGCGTCTGCCTTCAGCTCGGGTTGTGATCCCGGGTCCTGGAATCGAGCCCCATGCTGGGCTCTCTGCTCAGTGGGGAGTCTCCTCCCCCCCCCATGCCTGCTGCTCCCCCTGCTTGTGCTCTCTCTCACTCTGTCAAATAAATAAAATCTTAAAAAAATAAATAAATAAAACTTGGTTGTTATAAGCCACTAAGATTTTAGGGTTGCTTGTTACTGTAGCACAACCTAATTTTATGCTGACTGATGCAATATTTTATATTACAAAATAACATAGTGAAAATGCTTCTTCATCTATAAAATAGTAGCGACGATTCCTATCTCATGATGTTATTAGGTTTGGAAATAATATTTATAAAATGCCTAGCACAGTATTTCGCACGGAATAGATGTTCAACTGTAAATTATTTTAATTTCATTAATTCCTCAAAATAAGCCTACGAGTAAACAGAGACCACAGGAGTATAAGAGAAAAGTTAATTCATTACCGATGTTTCAAAGGCCATGATAGGTCATGGAGAGCCCTGAGGACGTGTGAAGTTATCTGTGCCCACCTTCCCCTGAGCTCAGAGAAGCTCTAGAACAGAGAGGAGGCCCCAAAGATACCATTTCCAATTTAGCCTTTCTGTTGCCGGAGAAAAGGCGGATTTCACCTGCAGAAGTGATTCTTGATAGCTTTGGAATATAAAATAAGAGTATGGTCGGGGTGTAGGCTAGTATGACTGTTAGCTTCACGGAAGCTTGTTATCCTACCAAGCAAGGTGCCCCACGAGGGCTTTCCCAAACGTCCAATGAACTAAACTCTTCTCTCAAATCAGCTGATTAGTACCGTCATGCCCACTTTGCTAGCTCACCCAGGACCCAGGAATAATCAGAAGAGCAGAATGCAGAGGAACGGAGAGGAGGAGAATACACATGGGGCGGAGGAGGGGGGATTGAGGGGCCCTTTGCCTCCTCCTGCTCCCCACCAAGCCTGGCCTGATACAGCAGCAGGGGCATGGTCAGGGGAGGGCGTGGGGGAATCATCCCTTCCCTCCCCACACCGGTCACTCTGAAAACCATCCTGTTCCTGAGCCAAAACTTGCCATGACTCCCACTTCTATTTAACTGGGTGGAGTATGATGCCTTCAAGCCCTTTATCTCCAAGGTCTGCTCTCAGATCTCTTTCCCTCTGAGATGTCACACCACGGCCACAAACTTGGAATTATGACTGATGTAATGTTTTATATAACATAGTAACATAGTTACTATGGAGCCCCGAGGAGTTTCTCAATTCTAACTCTGGGGTGGGAGTTCCCTGGACATATTCACGACACATGGTGTGCAGACAGTCACTCAGGGCCCAAGGAAGACTTGATGACCCCGTCATCAGCAGTAGGTCAGACAGGAAGCAGTGGCTGATGCCCCACAGTCCTTGCGGAATGAAAAATAAAGAGGTGCCCAGTTCCAACAAAGCACGACGTGTTCTTTCTAGAGCTAGTTTACCAAGGTATGCACGGCTTTTTTTTTTTACAGATTTATTTATTTATTTATTTATTAATTTATTTATTTATTTATCAGAGAGAGAGTGAACACGAGCAGGGGGAATGACAGGCAGAGGGAGAAGCAGGCTCCCCACTGAGCAGGGAGCCCCATGCAGGACTCTATCCCAGGACCCTGGGATCACGACTGGAGCTGAGAGCAGGAGCTTACCTGACTGAGCCTACTCAGGCCAGCAGGTATGCGTGGCTTTTTGCAAAGCCATTTCTTTCCTTGGAAAAGCTATGGGGCGCCTGGGGGGCTTAGTTGGTTAAGCATCTGACTCTTGGTTTCAGCTCGGTTGTGATCTCAGGGTTGTGAGATGCAGCCCCACATAGGGCTCCACGCTCAGTGCGGAGTCTGCTCGAGACTCTTTACCCCTCAGTCTGCCCCTCCCCCCATTCTCCCTCTTGCACTTTCTCTCTCAAATAAATAAATCTTTCTTAAAAATGAATATTCATTGGAAAAGCTATTCCAGGGGTAGGATAAAAGAAATCAGCTTGTATATGGGAGGAACATAGCCTTCTAAAACCTTAGACAGTGATGAGGACTAAAAAAATGTAACATTGAGGGCACCTGGGTGGCTCAGTCGGTTAAGCAATTGCCTTCAGCTCAGGTCATGATCCCAAGGTCCCGGGATGGAGCCTGGGTGGGGCTCCCTGCTCAGCGGGGAGTCTGCTTCTCCCTCTGCCTCTACCCCTCCCCCCTGCTTGGGCTCTTTCTCTGTCTCTCTCATGCTCTCTCTCTCTCAAATAAATAAAAACTTAAAAAAAAAAAAGTAACATTGGTAAGAACTTTGACCAGATAGGGGGTTGTGGCCTCAGTCCCTCTGTTGAGATGGTAAATGGAAAAGCTTTGCTGATGTGAAAACAATTACATGTAAATGTTGGGTTTTACAAAGCTGCAGGAGTCGGCAGGAGCGCTGTAAAAAGCCTTCCTGAATTCTCCGGTGGAGCAGTGGTCTTTTCGTGGCCGTGGATTGCACGGAGCGGTCCCTAGCGGCCAAGTCTTGCAGAGAGGTGCTGATACCTGGGACTCGCCTGCCGGACCCATGCTGTGGGGGCTGCACCAGGAGGGACCGGGGCTTTGAAGCATCTATGCTTAGACTGCGTGGTGTCCCCTCAAAATTCCCACAGTGGAGCCCCAACCCCCGATGTGACTGTATTTGGAGATAAGGCCTTTAAGAGGGTGAAGTTAAATAAGGTCATAAGGGTGGGGCCCTAATCCAATAGGACGGGTGTCCTTAGGAGCAGACAGACAGACACCAGGGGTGTGCACACACAGAGGAAAGGCCATGTGAGGACACCGCGAGTACGCAGCCGTCTGTATTTCTGTATTTCTCATCACACATTGACCCTGCTGGCACTTTGGGCTTGGACTTGCAGAGGACTCCAGAGCTGTGAGAATACGAATGTCTGTTATTTGTGGCACCCAGTCTCTGGGGTTCTGTCACTGCAGCTACGAGAAGATGGCTTGTTTTCTCTGTCTGTTTGCTTCTTGGTCCATTTTGCAGTGTAAGACACCTTTCCACAATTCTTCAGACCCTCTCAGCCCTGCCTGAGATTCTCCATGGTCCCAGGGACCCAGCCGTGAGGCCAAAGGGTAGAGTCCCTTAGGCTAAGCCCTCACATGGGCAGATGACCGTGGCCCGGAGACGGAGGTTGAGCCCGGGAGAACTCCGCTCTGTCAGCCTCTAGCTGTAGGACTGGGGGCAAACTTTCATCCCCTCTGTGTCTCTGATTTCATCTGTCAAATGGGGGCAAAAATACTACCCTCCCTTACAGGATTATAGTGAGGAGAAAACAAGATAACGTAACAGTAAGTCCACAGCATAAGGCTCCGGGAGCCATGCTTCCTAAAGCTCCGGCAGCCTGGGGTGCAGCGTGGAGGCTGGAGCCAAGCCCGCTGGGCCTGGCGGGGGTGAGGGTGGGGGGTGTACCTGGGAGGGGAGGGTCTTTCCTCTCCAGGTGACCCACTGGGGGAGGAGCAGGTTATCTGGCTAGGAGGGCCCCTCTTGGCACCCAGACCTGCCCCCAGTGGAATTCTTCTCTCTCCTGATTGTTCCCCAACAGGATGAGGATTTGCTCCTCCAGAGAGCACCATCTGTCTTAATAAATAAGAACGAAGTAAAGGTTTCACACAGAGCCTGGTTCTCAGCAAGCACTCAATAAACATTAACGATTGCTATCTACTCACTTCCCACAAGCCGCTTTCACATCACCCCTCAGAGCAGTTGTGGCCACAGGACCGAGGCATGAATTGGACCCTTTTGACAAGAATGGCGCTGAGTAACTTTATTAATCAACTTGGTTCGGCTTTTTTTCCTTCCTTCCTCCCTTCCTTCCTCCCTTCCTTCCTTCCTTCCTTCCTTCCTTCCTTCCTTCCTTCCTTTTTGATTTATTCATTTATTCTGGAGAGAGAGAGATCATTTGGGAGCAGGGAGGGGGCAGAGGGAGAATCCTAAGCAGACTCCCTGCTGAGTGCGGAGCCCGATGCCAGGCTCGATCCCAGGACCCTGAGACCACGACCTGAGCCGAAATCAAGAGGCAGACGCTCAACTGACTGAGGCACCCAGGCGCCCCTGGTCCAGCTTTTCTTTTTTCTTTTTTTTTTTTTAAAGATTTTATTTATTTATTTGACAGAGATAGAGACAGCCAGTGAGAGAGGGAACACAAGCAGGGGGAGTGGGAGAGGAAGAAGCAGGCTCATAGCAGAGGAGCCCGATGTGGGGCTCGATCCCGGAACTCCAGGATCACGCCCTGAGCCGAAGGCAGACGCTTTAACCGCTGTGCCACCCAGGCGCCCCATGGTCCAGCTTTTCTAAGGGGAATTATGGAAAGGTGTCTTGCACTGCAAAACTGGCCATTAAGCAGAAAAAAACAGGACACAAGCCACCTGCGTTGTAGACTGTGTGGGCTCTGTTCGTGCCAAAGGCTTCTCCAAGCCTTCCCAAACACCTGGGATTAAACAGGTTGAAGCCCCCCTCCCCCAAATGACCCCAGCCAGGGTGTAGCAAAGCCCAGCAGCACTCCTTCCCGACATCTTGATCTTCCTCACCGCACTGGCTGTGGGACAGCTCGGCTTTGTGGTTTTACTGAACCCCAACCTGCTCGCCTCAGGGCTCTCGGGTCCTTCACCGGGAGCCAGGGCACTTGCGACCCGACAGGGAATAGAAAACAAAGCCTGCCCTGACCCAGATGGGAGAAGGAGGTGTGCAGCGGGAAATGGCTGCCCTTACCGTTGGTCTGAACCCAGGGGAGTTTGCCTCACGGAGTCACATTTAATGAGCTGCCACCTTTGGGACCTGCTGCTTCGTGTCTGACTCCCCAGGTCAGACTGAAAAATGACTGTGAGCCCTTTTCTGTTTTCGCGTCCCCGGGATCACGCTGAGCGCACAGGGATGCTCAGAGATTTTGCTCTGTGTCACCTTCGGGTTAGAAGTACTTTCAAAGCCATGCTCTGGGATGGCCTGCTTTATACTTACCAAAGAGCAGGCTTCGCAGAGTCAAATGACAAGAGGGGTCAGTTTAAAATCTAACCTTATCAGGGACCTGGTTGCCAAGGGACCTTTCCGTGCAGATGGCAGATAACTAACTCAGCCGAGAGCTGAGACTGAGAAAGGAATTCAGGTAAGGAAAATCTTCCTGCTGATTCAGAAAAAGGCAGTCTCAAGTTTCGAATATTCTGGAAATATCACACGTTACTATAATTTACTCTCTCTCTTTCTCCCTGCAGACTACAAGGAAACAGGGCTAAGACTCAAACAAAAACACAAGAAACCAAAGCCTTCTTCTGAGAAGTTGTAAGAGGCCAGGAGAGGTCCTTAATTAAACATCAGAGATCAAGGTGGGAGAAAAGCTCCCTACCAGGGCTCTTGACAGATCCCATCAGCTTTGGCACACAGCTAAGAAAGTTTAATCAGGGTCGATGAATTCTGCCTGAGCCGCAGGCGGACCAGGATTACACGAGCTAAAGGACAGCAGCACTAGTAACGCAGATGCCGGTTCACGCCTCAGTGCCGCCATTTCTTTGCATTGAACCCCAACCGCATAGCCTATTTTAATATATTTTTTCTTATTTGTTCTTGATTATTTTAACAAAAAGCTCTATTTTAACTTACTGAAAGAACACCAATGCCATTAGAAAAGCACACTCCAGGTGCGCCTGGGTGACTCGCTTGGTTAAGTGTCTGCCTTCGGCTCAGGTCATGATCCCAGGGTCCTGGGATCGAGCCCCGCGTTGGGCTCCCTGCTCAGCAGGGAGTCTGCTTCTCCCTCTGCCTCTCCCCTGATTCGTTCTCTTTCTCTCACTCTCTCTTTCTCAAATAAATAAATAAAATCATTTCTAAAAGGAGAAGAAAAGCACACTTCAGTTCCTAACGCTTTCAGGCAATCATGCAATTCAAGCCCAGCTATCTGGTGACCGGTGTGTTGTAAGCAAGGCGAGGGACCTCGGAGGACCCAGATGATGCCTGAGGCACTGGTGATGGGAACCCACGGAGTTCTGGTAAGTGCTCTAATGCTTGACAAATACTTATTAAGAAACCCCACCTGGGAAGGGACTAGATGTAAAAGCCTGAAAACACCGACAGCCAATGTTCTAACGATGAGTGAATGAGCAGTGAGGGGGGATCAGACACAGTGTTACCCTGGGGCGATGCTCGTGAGCTTGGGCCACAGTGGGGGTAAAGGGTCCAGGCCGAAGGGCCAGAGGGAGGCCCGAGACTGCGGGCAGATCCCGCTCCTCCGGCTCCATTTGTTTAGATGGAAGGGATGACGGGAATGTTCCCTCAAATCCTCAGCTACACAAACCACTCCGCCTTCAGCGGCGGGCAAAGATGTCCCGTGCCCTGTGAGGTGGGACCCCGTGGAGTGAGATTCTTGGGGTGCTGAGATACCCTGGGGCAATTCCTTTGGCTCCAAGAGGTAGGAAAGGAAACACTGGGGTCCTGACAAAGAGATCGCAAAGCACCCTGTGTCCAAAGCGCTTATACCCGTGTGTCCCCCACATTGCCGGCCCTCGGCTCCACGAGGCTCTCCGTGTGGCTGAGAGCAGAGCTGCCAGGTGCTGTCTCCGGACTGAAGCCTGGAGGAAGGGCCTCGGACATACCGGCTCTCTCTGTGTCGCCCCGGTGGCCACAGAGGCCACACGTGGACACGCCAGGGCAGGACGTGGAGCAGAGCTCCGCCACCAGCCCAAGTCACACCCCAACAAGCCTGCTAGGGGTTCCTGCAGGGTAGCCCCACCTGGCCTAGCCGACACATCCCACACGCCTGGTTCCTGGTCAGTCCCGGCAGTCAGGCTAGAAGGCCACAGAGCCTCTCCCCGTGATTCTGGGAGGGAACTTGAAGAAATCGCTCCTCTGCTCTGGGTATCATTTCCTCGTGGGGAAACTTCAGAGTTGGGTAAGTTGACTTTTCCGCTCTGTCATTCTCTACTTTTGTATTTTTGCAAATGTCAGTCTAATGCTGACTGGAAAGTTACTAGGTACCAGGACTAGTGTCTGTCTTTCCCTATCTATCTACCTGCCTCTCTATCCCTCCAGCTACCTAGCAACCCATCCATCCTCCCATGTGACTCCTACTTCATTATAAAGGGGGCTGAGACAGCTGGAATGGCGTTTGGCACGCAGCAGTTTGCCTCCCCTTCCCTGCGCCCCAGGGACCCCAGCTATCCTTGGCTGTGATTGTTAATTTCAGGTGTCAACCGGGCTGGGCCAAGGTGCCTGGAGAGTTGGTCACACCTTCCTTATTCAGGGAGGGGTAGGGGTTTCTGAGAGGGTGTTTTTTGGATGAGATTAACATTTAAATCGGCAGACTTGAAGAAAAGGAGATTGCCCTCTCTCACGTAGGTGGGCCTCCCCTAATCAGTCGAAGGCCTAAGTAGAACAAAAAGACCAACCATCCCCCAAGTAAGAGAGATTTCTCCAACAGACGGCTTTCAGACTCCAGCTGGAATGTCTGTCCTTCTGGGCCTCCAGCCTGCCAGTTCACCCTGCAGATTCTGAGTTTGTCAGCCTCCATAACCACGTGAGCCAACTCCTTACTATATCATCCTTTTGATTGTGTTTGTCTGGAAAGCCCTAATGAATACACTTGCTCAGGGAAAAGAAAAGAATGGGTCGCTGGGCTCGAATGTGGAGAAAGGAGGGGAGCCAAGCCAGGGACATCTCAAAGGGACCAGGAGCCCAGATTCATGAGCCGATCCCCACGTCCATTTTTCAAAACATTATGCCACCCCCACCCCCAATACATGTCTTTTAGCAACCAGTGTGTGAGTGGCTTGGGGCTTTAGGGCAAAGCTCCCTGAAGCCTGCTTGCCAGGGATCACAGCCACCTTCTCTCTGTGGGCCCCGCCCTAAAGGAAAGCCTGCTCTTAGGCTGGAGAACAGGGACTTAGGTGGTGGGGAGACGTAAGCTGTTAACCAGTCCAACCTCAGGATCAGTAATGACAAGGTCTGCCTCCCCTTCACCCTGGGTTGCGGGGAGGATGAGCAGAGAACAATGGAGGTGAAGCGCTAGGTGAATGGGGAAGTGCATTGCAAGTATGGGGAGAGCCATTCATTTCACAAGCCCACTTTCTGACCAGAGCTGTGCTGGGGACAGAAACCCAGGCATGAAAGATGCGATCTGTTCTCAAGGAGCTCTCTGGCCCCGGGTGAGACAGACCCACAGACAGTAGAGTCTAATAGGGTGTGGCGAGTGCTGTAACAGACACATGTCCTGGGTGAGATGCTCATAGTTCGGGGAGAGGGACTCCTTCCTCATCCCAGAGTGGTGGAAGAGGGCTTCCTGTAGGAGGTGACCTTCCTGAAGGATGGGCAGAATTTAGCCAGATGAGGGAAAAGGGGGGAGGGTGTTCCAGACAGAGGGACCTGTAGGAGCAAAAGCATGGAGGTGTGAGAGAGTTGACCTGTTTGCAGTTATGGCCCCCAGCCCCAGCAGCCAAGTTTTGGGCCAGAAACATAAGGAACAGAAGATAAGGGTACAGCCTAGAGGATGTGAAGAGGCAGGTGGAGGCTGCTTCCCGGTCCCATGAGGACCAGGCCCTGTCAATACATCATCTCACTGTCAGGGACCCTCCCTCTCTGCTGTCACTGGCTAGGACCAAGAAACCGCTGGACTTCCCCACAGCCGCGGCTCGCAAGCTGGGATCTCATGGAAACCTCCCCTCTGTACCAAGTGCAAGAACACACACCTCCCCCCCACATACACACATGTGACACTTAGACACAACGAAACGTGCTCAGAGACACATGTGGGTGCAGAAATTTAAGATCCTGACCTAAATTTCCTGACATGAATACAAAAGAGCACACACTCACAAGCACACACTAAAATTGCAAGGTCCTCTCAAAATTTGCCAACACAAACCAAATGCTGTCATAGCCCTTGCCTATCAGAACAGTTCTTCCCTCCCCTCTAACCCCCCTCTGGACCCAGAAGCACCCCTCACCCCCTCAGCCCGTTAGCAATCCCTGCATCCCACCAACCCCACTGCCCCATCGCCCCCTCCTGGGAGGCTCTGGCGGCTTACTGGCAAAGTGAACAGTAGGAGCTGGAGAAGGGTGAGCAGTAATTGTGCTGTGCTTTGCAACCCCCTCAACTCCCCAATTTTTTTTTCTGGAGAATACTTAGCAGTGAAGCCTAATTTATGAAGTCCCTAAAGATTTGAACTTTCCACAGAGTTGGCTGCGGCTTGCAGTGGGTTAGAGTCACTGGAGTGGAGCAGAAGGCAGGAGCTGGGCTGGGGCAGGCGGGCAGACGAGCGCCACAGCCTGGGAGCCCCACCGGGCCAGGGGCCCCAAACCGCCTTCCTCCCCAGCAGGGAGCTGAGAGCCACCCAGATCATGTTGGGGATGGGAGGATGGGGCAGGGTGACACAGGGCACAGAAAGAGTCGAGGGAGCGAGTTGAGGGAGGCAGAGGGACCTGGGGATCAGCGACCACCCATTCCTGCTAACACCCTAGACTAATCCGAAAATTCCCCAAGCGCCGTCCACCCTGCTCCCTCCCCAGGTCGCAAGATCTAATACAGTTTAAGACTATTGACACTCACACCCCTTCCCCATCAGGCACCCCCAGAGGGCAAAGCAGAGATCTGTGGGGCAGATAGAAATAAAAAAGAAGAGGCTTAATCCTCCCAGTTGAGAAAATGGCAAAGACTTCCCCACTCCCACCCCTTTCCCTTGTCTTAGAGCGTATACTTAAGAAAATTTGTAAGTGGAAATGCTTTCTCTGTCTCTTTGAAATGGAAGTAAATCTTTCAAAAGCTACATAAGCCTCTTGCCAGCTTTAGGACCCAGGCCTGCCTTTCCCCAGGACCCAGGAACCATTTCTCTGAAACACAATCATCTGGGAAGACAGCCCCCCATCTCCTAGTTTCTGTGGGAGGCTGGCACCCGAACTTCGGCTTCAAGTTGCAAAATCAGCTCTTGTCATAAAGAGATGAGAAGTTTATTTTTCTTTGAATAGAAGCAATTAGCAGACACAGATGGCCAGCCCCCAAGCCAGGGGAATCCAGGTTGAGCTATCAAGTTTTCTCACCTGATGGGTCGTAGCTGCTTATATAAAAGGGAAACGTCTCTCTCTCCGTCTCTGCCATCTTTTAGCAGATTGCCTGCAATGTGCAACCCATTCCGGTTTAATGCTGATTCAATAAGAAAACTTATTTTCTTTCTCTTCTACCTCTGTGGAGAGGTTGATTGGGTTGGGAGATTTTTTGTCCCATACTTTCCTAAAGAGAGCTCAAGGCAAGGCTCAGCCTGGGCCCATCAGGAGGAGGGAGGCCAAGGAGATACTTTCAGCCTGAGTGTCACCTGGAGGGAACAGGGTCAAGTCAACTGGAGACTGGGGGACAGCCTTGGCAGCTGGCCCGGGTCCTCCAGTCCGCAGCCTGCCCTCCTCCGGGAGCTCTTTGCCCTGGCCTAGCTCCCTTTCCTGCATTGACTGATAATCTTTTGTTTCCCCCCCAGAATCGCAATCCTATTCAGCAGTTCCCTCCCTGCTTTGCATACAAAGTCTGCACACAATAGAGGCTCGGAGGAGGCTACAGATTCCGGTTCTCTCTTTCTGCCGAGTTCCCTTTGTTCCTATGGTGAACCTCATTCATCTGGACCTCATTCATGACAAATTTTTTAAATCACTTTTCTATGCCAAGCCTAAAGTGCACTTTGCTTTTTCTGTGAAGAAAGATTATGTCAAGTAAATTTGTCAACGAATTTGCAGGGAAGCATTTATTGCAGGGAAGCATTTAATTGACTTGAGAGTAAGACTTTTCCTGAGCATTTAATGATGTCTTTGCACACTGGATTGTGGGATGTCGATCCTTTTCGCCTTTGTCCTTCCTGCGGGCAGCTGGCCAGGAATCCCACGAAGGGTAGATCCCCTCACCGGGTTCCTGAGGGCATGGCCCCGGAGAGGCCATTTGGTTCAAGCCTCTGGACTAATTCTCGACACTGGCTGCACTTTTCTCTATCTGCCTTGGGGGCTTTAAAAATACATCTGCTTGGGGCGCCTGGGTGGCACAGCGGTTAAGCGCGTCTGCCTTCGGCTCAGGGCATGATCCCGGCGATCTGGGATCGAGCCCCACATCAGGCTCTTCTGCTATGAGCCTGCTTCTTCCTCTCCCACTCCCCCTGCTTGTGTTCCTTCTCTCGCTGGCTGTCTCTATCTCTGTCGAATAAATAAATAAAATCTTAAAAATAAATAAATAAATAAAAATAAATAAATAAAAATACATCTGCTTAATGCACAGATTCCACGGCAGAGGTCCTGTCTTCAGTGATCTGTGGTGGTGTCCAGGGCAGCCGTCTCTCTTAAAAAGCTCCTGGGTGGTTCCAAGGTGAGGTGGGGGGAGCCCCTGTCACTTCCATCAGGGCTCTCCCTGGGAAGGCCCCGGGGTGAGGGCTGAGAGGCAGCGTGGCACGGGTCAGGCCGTCTCCACCAGGCTGCTCATTAAAGCTCCTGGGGAGCTTTTAAAAAGTACGGATGGCTGGCACCAAGCCTAGTGATTCTGATTTTATTAGGCTCCGTTGAGACCTGGGCCCCGGAAGCCACTGATATGCAGCCGGGGCCAGAACCACCTGGACGGGGAAAGAACCCTAACTACAGTCAGACTGGCCAGAACTAGAATTGGGGCTCTGCTGGGCGACTACGAGCAAGTTAATTAACCTCTCTGAGCCTCGACTTTCTCATTCTTAACATTGGAACAAGGGCACAGCGTGGGTTACATATCTCAGTAACTCTCCCTCTTGCAAATTTACTCTCAGTAATTAACTGTTCTACCGATGCAAATTCAGTTTTTATTAGCAAAAAGGCACAGATTTTGAGATGAGGAACCTAGGATGCCAGGGCCTCTGTCCTCCCAGCCTTTGGGGAGGCCATGACGGTGGCTCCTTATCTCTAAAAGCCCCATCTCATGGTGCTGGCACTTCTGAATCGAATTTCGGTTCATTAAACCCTCTCTGGGGGCGCCTGGGTGGCACAGCGGTTAAGCATCTGCCTTTGGCTCAGGGCGTGATCCCGGCGTTGTGGGATCGAGCCCCACATCAGGCTCCTCTGCTATGGGCCTGTTTCTTCCTCTCCCACTCCCCCTGCTTGTGTTCCCTCTCTCGCTGGCTGTCTCTATCTCTGTCGAATAAATAAATAAAATCTCTAAAAAAAAAAGAAAGAAAGAAAGAAAGAATCGTATTTGTATTCCAAAATATGGAGCAGCTTGCCTCAGGAAATGAGCCTCAAACTTAAAATCGGATCCTGTGGGTTCTACACAATTTGTGTGCCTCTGGTCAGTGCCCCTCACCCATGCCAGCCTCCATTTGCTCAGCTAAATTTTAGATCGAAAACCTGAAAACTGAGGTTGAAAGTACGGCTGCGCCTGCGAAGGGTGCGCGCTTGCACAGCTCGTGCCCGATGCCAACAAGCTCGCGCGAGCAGGTGTGGCTCGCATCCACGCTGCCCGGGTCCTGAACCTGCTGGGGGAACTGGGCTCTGCCAGGTGTAGAGAAGGACGAAGATAAAATAGATGTGGATTCTGCCTGTCTACCCTCAAATAGATTGTGGTTTGGAAGTTCCAGTAAGCCACGCACGTAAGTGACCCTAAGGCAGTGGGAAAGCCGGCGGCTAGGGTCAGGGCCCCGCGCTAGAGGAGGTCGCATTTGTAACTGCTTTGAGGAGGAGCAGAGCGGAGTTCATGCGGCCGGAAATGCCTTCCTGCCAATGGCAAGGATGCCTAAGATGTGAATGGAGACACGATGTGAGTGAAGGGGGTATAGAGAGAATCGATAGGAAATAGATGGGAAAGGCAGGCCGGCCGTTCGTTGGGGGCCTTGGATTACCTTAGGGTGTTCCTACAGGTGAAACCGCTGTTTGAAAGGTGTGCATGTTTTAAGGCCTTTGGTACATATTGCTCAAGCAGCCTCCAGGAAAGACACTCTGCTGGCAGTAAAGTGGGTGCCAGCCGCCTCGACCTTGACCTGAAAATGCAGGACAAGCAAATAGAGAGGCTGTGAGTTGGGGTAGAGTTTGTCATGTCAAACATTTTCCAGCCCCCAGACTGGTTGTGGGCATGCAGAGGTGGACAGACACGTCCCTGCCCTTGGGGAGCTCTGTCTGCTGGGATAGACAGAGCACTGTCTAGAGGCGTGAGCAAAGCTGGGGCTCCCTTGAAAGCTACAAGCAGGTTTTGAGCTGGAAAGTGTCTTTCCTGAGTCCTTTCTCTTTGAGGCACCACACTCACGTCTACGGAGTCCCTCAGATTCCACCAGTTGTCATCAGCTTACCTGGCTCTCAAGGGACAGCGACGTTTTTTGGTTTTACATCAGCTGACACGACTTTCTGCCACCTTCCTTGTCCCAGCCACTTTCCTTTGCCGTGGGGGAGTTTCTAAGGTGCTTGTTGGTATCTGCCCAGCTCCCTACCTGGCCTTCTCAGGTGCACGGGTAGGAAAGTGGCCTCATCTGGGGAGCCTAGCAGTAGGTATCCAAGGCCTTAGAATAGGCATACCTGCTCGCCCAGGCTTTAGGAATGATCCCAAGGAAGTAAGCGTGAATATGTGAAAGATTTATCTACAAGATTATGCATGAGAGCCTTGTTTATGAGATGGAAAAAAAATCATCAAAAAGGATTTAAATTTTCAACCATAAGAGATAGGTCAAATAATTTATGGCATAAGTTGCACGATGCTAGCATCATAAAGTACATTATGGAAGAATACTTAACGACATGAAAAGAAAGTTGAAAACAATTGAAAATATCGCATTGCAAAATAATATGCATTGGTTGATCGTATTCGTGATAGCAAAAAGTATCTGTGCACATCTAGGAAGACACAAGAAGGAGGGAAAAGTCATGCATAAAAAATATAGAACATTGGTGATTCCAGGGTAGGGGAATTATCAGAAATTTAAAGTATCTTCTCTGGATGTTTTCTAGGCTTATTACTTGTATAATCAGAGTAAAAGATACCCAATTTTTCAAGTGTAATAAAGTGACATCTTCCTGGGCACAGGACAAGACATGCCCAGGCAGGGGCCAGGTGCTAGGGAGCCACATTTCTGGGAGCAGGCCCAGCCCAGGAGGGTCCTCCAGAGCTCCTGGATGCTAGACCATGCTGCTTAGCCACGCACGGTGCCACGCAGCAACCCCACTCATGCAACGTCCTGCAGAAATGTGCTTGGCAGCCTTGCCTCAGCCCTGGGCACGCAGGTCTTCCCGCCCTTCAGCCTCATGACAGGCCACGATGGGACAAACCAGGACTCAGGCCCGCGAGTCCCATCGAGGCAGAATGCATGGATTTTCTGGTCACTTTGTTCCATTCAGCTGAGCAAGCACATTTGAACTCCTTCTCTCCCCTACTGCTCAGCCCGTACAAACCCGGAGCCTTCTTCAGGGAGCCTTCCAGACTGACCCCACCGTGCAGTGTGCTCTGAATGGCCCTGCGCTCGTTAATAAGTACCATTTGTAGAGTGGTATCCGAGTGCTTTGCCTGAAGGAGCACAAGCTGCGCTCACAACATCCCTATGAGCCGGCACTGCAACGCTCTCGTCACAAACCAGGAGGCTGGGGTAGACGGAGGCTGAGTGACTTACCCCAAAGCGTGTGCTAATAAATGGCAGAGTCAGGATTCAACCCCGGGCAGTGTGGCCCTAAGGCCAGCCCTCAGAGACACCATGCCACACAGGCCCTCTGGCAGACAATCGATGTCGCCAGTCATGTTTCCATGGTGATTTTGAATTGTTCCAGATTGTTCCTGGAAGACTGAATTCCTCAAGGGTCCCTGAGGAGGTGCTGCACACCCAGCATAATTGCTAATCTAACGGCAGGGGAAGGGGGTGTGTCCTCCCGAGCCAGCCTCCAGCTGCTGGAGACAGATCTACAGACGATTCTGCAAGGAGCCTGGTAAAGCACCTCCTTCAGGGACCCACCCTGCGCTGAAGACTCTGGAAGCCGCAGGGTGCATCCGTGCTCAGCCTTCTCCTGGGCCCGAAGGCTTCTCGCTGTCTCTCTGCAGCATGTTCCCAGCCTGTTCAGTCCCCAGGTTCCTGGGGAGGGTCCAGCTCTACAAAGGATTGTGGCCCGAGTCCTTCCACTCCAGCTGGGAGGAGAGAAAGAGCATGCAGCCCAGAGCGCGAGCCTGTTGGAGTCGACCTCTTGGCTGTCATTTCTTTCTTTAGAGTTTCCAGGCTGGATTCCAGCCCAGGATGGAAGAGGCTGTTACCACGTCTGGGCAAATCAGCACAACCATATTAACAGGGTTATCTCAGCGTGGCGGGGATTAGGGATGGCTTTTTTCGTGGCTTTGCTTCTTTGCATTTTCTGATTTTCTGCAGTGAACATGATTATTTGGGCAATTAAATAATTAAAGGCAGGGGGCAGTGGCGGTACTGTTCTTACTGTGCCCTTCCCAGGGCTCTTCCCCCGACCCTCTGTAGACTGCTGAGCTCCAGGACACCCTCTACTTTGTGGGGCTTCCTCCGAGCTCCTCCTGACCTTTACCCCAGCAGCCCCTATTCTTTCACACACACACGCCCCCACTGCACACCACTGGAACCTTACAGATTACAGAGTATTTCACAGTTTCCAGCCTCCTGCTCCCCACAACCCCATGACTTTCCTGTCTTTGAAGATGATGCCTGGAACCACGTGTCCATCCTTGGCCCCTCACGTGGACTCCAGCCCCCAATTCACTGCCAGACATCTGCAACCGGATTTTCCAAACAGTCACGGTCACAAGCACCGTGGCCCCAGCCTGCTCTCTCCCCTCCACGCCCGGGTACCTCCCATTCTCCTCTTCTCTGACCGCAACACCGTCACTGACTGGTAGGCTTACGGAATCAAGGCTGCTTTTCCCTCCTAGGGTTGGTCATTCAGAACTGGTGTTCTGGTCTTCAAAATGTCTCTTGGCTCTTCTCCTGTCACCCCACACCCCACACAGGCTCCAGAACTATTGCAGAGGTCCGAGAATCTTACTCATTTTTTCATCTCCGGGATCTAGCCCAGGGCCCAGCATATGTATGCTGTCTGTATGTGTTTCCTGGTTAAGTGAATAAATGAACAAATGGGGGAAAAAATCTTTTCTAATTTGTCTCCTCAATTTTAGTGTTTTCCTTGCAATCCTTCCTATATTTCTCTGCCAGTTGAATCTCCCCACATGGTGACTTGGCCATGTGAACCCTTCACATGCTGCCTTTAATGGCTCCCATCCTATCAAGGTCCTCTGAAAATCCAGCCCCTCTTTACCTTCTTTTGTAAAGGATTTGATCTCTCTCCCTGAGTCTCTCCTCCAGCTGACCTGGCCTTCAGATGTGATCCCATGGGAGGTAGCAGACCTCGTGGTGGGCTGTATGTCCACCTGGGACACTGGCTGGCTCTCCAGCCCTGCTTCACTTCACCCCAACCTGCAAGAGGTATGTTTTCATGAAGTCACTGTTGTTCACAGTCAGCAATGGATAATCCATGGGTATTTATTGAGGGCCCACTATGAGCCCACTGCTAAAATTAGGAAACAAACACTTGCTCAGAATTCTTTTTCACAGTTTACAGAGCCCTTACTCTGTATCAGGTCCTGAGCTGGGACTGAGCAGACCTAGTCTTGACCCTCATGGAACTTACATGCTCATGATGCACACAGAAATATAGACAAATTCGTAATCAACTGATTGATCAATTGATTGATTATACTTTTTGGTTGGTTCTATGTAGAAATAACCAGGGTCCTCTGACATGATAACAGGGGGAACATCAGTCATCAGCAGAAGTAACTTAGAGCACACACGCATCTCACAGGCATTGGAGAACGCCTGCCACGTAGCAGGTGCTGTGTCAGGGCTGGGGGCAGTGAGGTGAAGAAGATATGGTCTTTGCCCTTGGGGAGCCCCCGTAAGGGGTCACGTACATACCAAAAGAACCAATCCAGTCCGCCTCCCATACACATATTTAATATGAATGTTATTTAATAGACCTATTATTTGACTGAAGTATCCAGTTGCTTTTACAGTCCAATTTATAGGTCTATTTCGACTCCTCTTCAATGTAGCTGGTAAGGCCTATTTCATTCTAGAGAAGCTTCTTAGGGCTACCTAAAGTCAGAACAGAGATTTAACCGTTGTCTGCCTTTCTTCTCCCTCAACAGGGCACCACCAGGGGCTCTGCAAAGCACTGGGCTCTGTGAGGCCACCTTCAGACCCAGCGCACCCTTGCCAGCAGGCAGCTCTTGGCTGACATCAGCGCAGAACTACAGGGGCCACCTTGACTGACAGCTGTGGCATCCAATGACACCACTTGCTGGGCAAGTCCTTTGATCATACTGAAGCTCAGGCCTGTAACACGGAAATGAGACCCGCCCCACCTCTTTCTGTGGGTTGCTGTCAAAATCAAATGGGATCATAGAAGTGCTTTGAAAAAGAAAAAGCAATATTCAAATATAAAATGCTAGATTACCTTTTTTTTTTTTGTGAAGGTTGTCAGGGCTCAAACAAAAAAGATTTTTCAGTTTTACCATTTAATAATAAATCAAGTCTATCAGAAGCTTGATAACACACCAGAGCTGGATACAGCAAGCGCTATCTGTTGTGTACCCAAGAGCCATTTCTACTCTCCTTCCAAGCTCATGGAACCCTAATTCTTTCAGGTAAGGACAGAGCTTTCCTTCATCCACCTCGATCCGCCTCAGCCCCAGGGGGAGACTTATGATTGGTCTAAATCAGTCATGGCAATCACATTCTACTATGCCAGTGATTGGTCTAGGGGTGGGCGTAAGTCCCAGTTCTGGTCAATGAGAAATAAGGGAAAATGTGACTTCCCTGCCCCAACTTGAAACAGAATTTCAAGAAAAGAAAACCTTTTGCCTCTGTCTTACTGGGCAATCATGTGAGGACATGATGCCTGAAGGGGTAGGATCTATCTTGCAACTGTGAAGCAATAAAGCACAAGGACACAATGGAAGAATAGAAGATCAGAGAGAGCAGGATTCCCTTCTTCTTCTTCCTCTTCTCCTTCTTCTTCCCCTTCCTCCTCCTCTTCCTCCTCCTCTTCTTCATCTCCTTCTTCTTCTTCTTCTTCTTCTTCTTCTTCTTCTTCTTCTTCTTCTTCTTCTTCTTAAGTCTTGCTTCTGAATTTTATTACAGAGTCAAACAAAGCACAGTCAGATGAGGAAATGGAACATTTATGTGTGAATCTCTTAGTCAGAAAAACTGTAACTGAACCAACAAAATCTGTTCATACGTACATCTTTGTGCCTGTGATCCAGGCACGTTTAGAAGGAGCAGGAGCCTTGATGACGTCACTGAGCTCCTACGGCACCTGCCCTCCTCCAGGCTTCTGGTTATAAGAGATAACCAAACGCTGTTCATGCGAAAGTCCCTGTTACTTGTAGTTATTTGCATATGTAAATTGTGCAATCTCTACAGAATGTAACTTGGCCGTGTATTTGTATTTGAATGTACATCCCCTTTGACTCAACAGTGCTGCCACGGAATTATCAGAATTTCTCCCACAGACATACTCACACATAGGTAAGTATACTTATTTTTTTTTAAAGATTTTATTTATTTATTTATTTGACAGAGATAGAGACAGCCAGTGAGAGAGGGAACACAAGCAGGGGGAGTGGGAGAGGAAGAAGCAGGCTCATAGCATAGGAGCCTGATGTGGGGCTCAATCCCATAACGCCGGGATCACGCCCTGAGCCGAAGGCAGACACTTAACCGCTGTGCCACCCAGGCGCCCCGGTAAGTATACTTAAATCACTATATTTGCTTGTGTTGAAATGTAATTACATGAAATATTAATTCATTTAATTAAATCTATGGATTCAAACATCATGTATGCAACAATATGGTTAGATTAATGACAGTGCATCCATAAGATGAGACATATGCCTTTAAAAAGATGGGCACAGCTCTGTGTGTGCTGGTAAGAGATTATGTTTGAGATCATTAAGGTATACATACACTGGTAAGAAGTGATATTCTGGATATAGTAAATGGAAAAAGTGAGATTAATAATGGTTGAAGCTGGATGATGGGTGCGTGGGGATTTGTTAGGTCATGTTTTCTTGTAAGTGTATTACAGAGATTTGAAGTTCGCCAAAATAAAAAAATTTCAAGACAAGGGACAGGAAGAGTAGTGTGTTTGCTATGACATTATTTGTGTGGGTTTTTTTTTTTTTAAGCAAACAGATGAAGGATAGAACGTGAATATCCATAGAAGGACACACCAGAAACTGGTAACAATAGTTGCTACGAGGGAAAGAGGGAGGACTGAGAAGAGACGGAGTTTTCATATCTCTTTGTCCTTTTTTGAATTAAAAAAATAAAATAATATTTTATTAAAAATAAAATAATAGGGGCACCTGGGTGGCACAGGGGTTGGGCGTCTGCCTTCAGCTCAGGGCGTGATCCCGGCGTTATGGGATCGAGCCCCACATCAGGCTCTTCCGCTATGAGCCTGCTTCTTCCTCTCCCACTCCCCCTGCTTGTGTTCCCTCTCTCGCTGGCTGTCTCTATCCTGTCGAATGAATAAATAAAATCTTTAAAAAAAAAATAAAATAAAATAAAATAATATAAAGATTTATTTTTTAGAGATTTTATTTATTTATTTGAGAGAGAGAGAGGTGAAAGAGAGCAAGAGAACAAGCCAGGGGAAAGGCAGAGGGAGAGAGAAACAGACTCCCTGCTGAGCAGAGAGCTGGACGTGGGACTTGACCCCACGAACCTGGGATCATGACCTGAGCTTAACTGACTGAGCCACCCGGGCGCCCCAAAATAACGTAAAGATTTATTAATTAACCAAGTGTAGGTGATGGATAGACAGACAGAGAGGCAGTCCATATCCTTGCAATGTGGCCTCAGGTGCTGCTTCATTTTCATGCAAGAGATCTGTTCAAATCCAGCCTGTGACCCCGAAGATGGTGCGCTGAGACGAATAACCCCAGGCTGCCATGGGGTCTGTAAATAAGCTAAGCCCTTACTTGGAGCCAAGTTATAAAGATGCTGGGGACAAGGAAAACTTGATGGCAGTGATGCAACAGCCGCTACATGAAAACAACACAGCACCATAAAATATTTCTCTTTAAAACGTAATTCCATTGTAGACACTTTCTAAAAGCAGAAAAGCACAAAAAAAAAGATTAAACATCATTTCTAATCCCACTCCCAAAAGCGATACCGTGTATTTTGGTGTGAATGTGTGTGATCGGAAAACACCATTTTATAATTGGATTCTTTCTTTCTTTCTTTCTTTCTTTCTTTCTTTCTTTTCTTTTCCTTTCCTTTCCTTTCTTTTCTTTTCTTTTCTTTTTTTCTTTTCTTTCTTTCTTTCCTCTTTAAGTCATCTCTGCACCCAGCGTGGGGCTCGAACTCACAACCCCGGGATCAAGAGTCGCGTGCTCCTCCGACTGACCCAGCCAGAAGCCCTGTAATTGGATTCTTTCCAGTTCACAAAATAGAATTATTTTCCTGCATCATTAAATATTCTATTTTGCAACATAATTTTTAATGTGTGCTTACTGTTCTTATGTGGCTTTTCAATAATCTTATTAATTTCTTATGTTGGACATTTAGTTGGTTTCCCACCTTTTCGATGGCAATACAATTACAAATCACAGGCAATGCTAACACTTTCTGACCTCCACAAATATTAGCTCAACTTCCTTTCTTCCTTCCTTCTATAAATAGTTATTAAATAAGTACAAAATAACCTGGCTCAAGCAAAGCAACTATGAAGGACATTTTTGAGATATTTGGGGGAATCTGAATGTAGAGTTGCTTTTTTGGGATGCTAAGGAATTATGTGACAATGGTCTTGTGGTTCTGGGGAAATGCTTCCTTGTTTTTTAGATACACACAGTGAAGTACTTAAGGATGAAATGTCACGATGCTTGCAATTTGCTTTAAAATACTTTGGCCAAAAAGTCCATGAAGCAAATACGGGAAATCCAGATGATGGGTATATTGCCTGCTTTTCTGTATGTTTGAAATTTTCATTTAAAAATATGTTTTAAAAATGAAATATGCCATGCTAGGTTCTGGACTATGAGCTGGAGACAGAGCAGTGAACAAAACAGACCCTTGTGGTCCTGGCGGGGCATGTTTCCATCAGAAAGTCTCCAATGTGATCTGATGGTGTCGCCAGGACCTGTGTCAGCCTAGCGTTCCTCGTCCCCTCCACACCATCATCACTGCAGGGGTGTTTTTAAATATCCACCTCCCAGGGGCCTTGAGTCTAGAGGAATCCCCACAGTGTGGTCACTAATACTGCATGTCCAAAATAAGCTCTGTGGCACATGGTGCCCCTGGGGTTCCATTTGGGAAACTTTTCCTGGGCACCCACATGCACCTGGAACTGCAAAGGTACCAGGACTTAAAAAGGGGATGGCCCGACCGCTGCCTTCCACTTACAGCCTGTGAGAGGAGGTGGAAGAGGTCACCCAAGCCAGCTGGAAGGAGGGAAGTTGGCTGGCAAGGTGACCAGGACAAGCTTCTTCAATGGGGGAAGGAGGAGACCCCAGTGCAATGGGGAGATTGTGCTGGGAGGAGTTCCAGTGAGCAGTTCTGCACCCCCACGGCAACCGGCAGGGATAAAGACCCAGAGGAGCTAATGTGCAGTGTATCCTTTAGTTCAGGGGCTGGCAAACTTTCTCTCCAAAGGGCTGGATAATAAACATTTGAGGCTTTTCCAACTATGAGGCAACATCAGAGATATGTAGGTACAAGAGAGAAAAGATCCCCCCAAATTTTTTAGACAAAATTCAAAACTTTATGGACACTAAAATGTAAATTTCACATCATGCTCATGTGCCATTCTTCTTTTTATTTTATTTTTTCCAACTGTTTAAAAAGGCAAAACCCATTCCTAGCCAGGGCCATACCGAAACAGGTGGTGGCCGGATTCGGCGGCACACATAACTTGCCCACGGCTCCCGGGCAAGATGGGCTGGTTCTTAACTGAACGGTTTGTTTTCAGGGCTGCGCTTTGCTGTGGGGACGGAATGGGCCTGATCTAGCTGTTGGCGCCTGGGTCCCTGGCCCGGCTCTACCCCTTCCCAGCTGGGGGTTCTGAAGAAAGTCACTTAACCTCTCTGGACTTCAGTTTCCCTGTCCCTGAAGGCGAGGGAGGCTCCGGCTCCTACTCCCAGACGGGGAGAGGAAATCAGCGCTCCGCACCCTCTCCTATGGACGTGAGAAATACTGGGTGGAGGATGGGCTCCGTGCCTCCAGAGCATCCCCAAAGGCCGCAGTGCCGGGTCCTCACAACCCTCCGGAGCAGCACACCCAGTGTGGCCCGGGTGCAGACTCCTCACAGCCCAGTGCCGCGTGCCTGAGCCCTGGAAGGCGGGCTCCAGGCGTGCCCAGCAGACCCCCATCCCGGGCGGGGGCACGGGCTGCACGGCGGGGCCGTCGGGCCGGCAGCGCGGGCCTCGCCGTCGGTGAGCCTCCGCTTGGTCGAGGGCGCGCCGTCCGAGCTCGCAGCCGGCTCAGAGGAGCCCCTCACCGCCACCTGGCCCTGAGAGGCCGAGCCTCGGGGGGGACTGCCAGCACTTGCCGCCCCCGCCAGCCGCCCCCCGGGCTTTCGGGCCGTCGCCGAGGGTGCGCGCGGGGCTCCGGACGCAGCGGACGCCCTCCCTCGAGGCCCCTGCCCCGCAGCCGGACGGACGGACGGACGGACGCTGCCCCACGCTGCCCGGCGGGGCGGGGCGGGAGCTGGCGCTCGGGGTGCGCCCGGGCCTGCCGGCCGGTTGCGCAAGTTGTGCTCGGGCGGCTATAAGAGGGGCGGGCAGGCATGGAGCCCCGGAGGAATCGCGGCGCCAGCAGCTGCGAGGTAAGGCCCCGGGCACGCTCTTCTTTCCTTTTCCTCCGGTCTTTCTCGGCCAGCCAACCCACCCCACCCCACCCTGAACGCCGGGGAAACTGAGGCGGGCGAGGGGCAGGGCGGCAGGCTTGGTTCTGGACCATGGCAGCTTTGTCCCGGAGTTCTAACGGGAGGGAAGGCGGCCGGGGAGATCTGGGTTCCGAGCCGGGCTGCGCCAGTGCCCACGGAGCAGGAATCTGTGCCATGGAGCCAGCCAGGGTCCCAGGGGACCGTCCAAGCCGCCAGCCCAGCTGCTGAGATGCTTTGGAAATTGCCTTGAGCACATCCCCAAAGATCAGGGTACCCTGCCCCCATCTGAAGGAGACTAAGTCGGGGGTGCTGGGGGTTCGGTATGAGCGTTCGGTTTCTGAGGACTAGCTTTGCTCTGCGGCTGGGAATTCCGGCATCTTTCTCCAGTGGGGGTGTTCATCTCTGATGTGTGAATGCGAGGATCCGTGTAAGGCCAAAGCCTAGAACAGGACCACTGTGGGGTAGAGGTGGGGAGCAAAGTGTCGGCAAGAACCCAGATATCTCCGAGAAATTCTGCCGAGTCTCACCACACCTGGCCTCTAAGCCAAGCAAATTGCCTTCTTGATCACGGATGAAATTGGGGTTTTCTGAGGTGACAGAGCAGCGGGTCACGGAAGAGCCTACTGCATGATTCTCACTGCTAGCAGCTGTCGTGTCGGTCCGGCAGACACCCACTGTGGGCAGGTGGGCCCCAGGCGGAGTCGGCCTCCTCTCCCTGCCGGGTGTACATTTCACTGTGGGTGTGGTCGCCTTTACGTGCCGGTTTCCATAGCTGCAAGATGGTGGCATTTTGGAACTGTGACGCCTTAACGTGAAGCTAGATCCAAGACGAGTGGCCTGCTTGTCATTGGAGAATAGCAGTTTGGGAGAGGATGAGATGTTTGATTTCTGCTGGAAGGCTCTTGGGGTGGGCGGGGCAGAGGGCAGGTACTTGCAGGCGAGGCCCCAGGAGCACCAGCTCCAGGACTCCCCGTGGTAGGCACCAGGAACCAGGAAGTTTGCTCTGTAGAGTTCTGAGGTGGGCAGCAGTCAGCTGGGACTGGTGGGAGAGAGGGTACCCAATGTCTTTCCCACCAGGCTGGTCTGCAGAACCATAGTCGCTGCCATTCCTGTGTCCTCAGGAGCAGAGACGCCAGGGGGATCATTTCTCTCATTTAGGTAGGGGGAGAAGGCAAGAGAAAAACAGTGGATATTTTTAGGTTCTTCCCTTTTCTAGCAATTGAGGACATTGGGCTGAGGGGAACGTGTCCATGTTGGCCAAAGGAGCGTCCTTCTCATATTTTGTACATCTTATGCCCAAAATAACTCTTCTTGGTATTTGGGGGAAATATTCCACCCCCCTCCGTTCCAGGAAATGGCTCCAAGCGCCAAGGACAGAGCCAGGGAGATTGCAGTGAATTCCTGCCTTTCCGCCCCAGGCAGATGCCTCTCGTGTCTGAGTGGCCCGTGCAGGGTGTGGAGGTGGCCGCTTGGGAGAGCTCTCCGCACAGAACCCATGTCATTGTCCCCCTCTGCAGCCTAGACCGAGGGAACAAGGGAATGTGGGAGTTGGGGAGAGAGAAGGGGCTTCAGGAAAGTAGAGTCCTTGTGGAGAGTGCATCTTTGAACAGCGTGCATGTGATTTCAGGGAAAATCAAGCCAAGTTGTCCTGCAATCAGTCAATCGGGAGGCCATGTAGGAGTCTGTGGCAGAAGCTCCGTTCTGGCCTGCCCCCCCGGAGCCTCGAAGTTCTTCTTTGTCCACACAATTGTCTCAGAGAAATAGAAAGAGGTTGTTTTTTGTTTTTTGTTTTTTTAAGATTTTTTATTTATTTATTTATTCGACAGAGATAGAGACAGCCAGCGAGAGAGGGAACACAAGCAGGGGGAGTGGGAGAGGAAGAAGCAGGCTCATAGCAGAGGAGCCTGATGTGGGGCTCGATCCCAGAACGCCGGGATCACGCCCTGAGCCGAAGGCAGGCGCTTAACCGCTGTGCCACCCAGGCGCCCCGAAAGAGGTTGTTTTTGCTTAAAAACAACACACCTGATGCCTGGGCTCAGGGAGTTCTGGGCGCTTACTCCGTGTGTGACAACAGATGCGCCTCAAACTGCATTTTACAGTCTCTCCGGCCCAGTTCGTCGCTCCCCAAAACGGGGTGCGTGATGGGTGTCACCGCTGACATCTCACTGATCGCACTGAAGACTTCACCCCCACCTGTGTGCACACTGTGCTTGTGCTGTGGGGTGCAGCAGGCTGGGGAGGAGTGCAAGGGCAGGGGGGAAGCCACAGAGAAGAAAGGAGGGGGAGAGGTCTCCGTGAAGGGCGGGAGGCCCTGAGCAAGCGAGCAAAGGGCTGGAGCCAGGCTGATGAATGGGACTAAGGCCGGGAGCCCCTGGGACCACCGTCAGGATGGAGCAGAACTCAGGAAGCTGAAAGGAACGGGAAACCACCACAGGGTGCCGGAGGACACACCCGAGGGGCAGGAAGCCCACCAAGGTCCCCGTTAAGGGGAAACCTGGAAGCCCAAGTGTGTCCTGCCTTCATTAAGGAAGTTTCCTAGGGATTCCTGCTGGGCAGAAGCGAATTCTTTGATGTGACTTTGAGATAGGGGCAGGTGAACGGTGGTAGAGGTCGGTGAACCTGGTTAGACGATGAAGATCAGAGATGGGAAATACTTTATTTATTCTTTCAACAAATATTAATGAGGACCTGCTCTGCGCCAGGCCCTTGGGAGCTGCTGGGACAAAGAGCACGGCCATGCCTCCTGCGCCTGGCACACCGCACTAACTGATCGAGGCGCCCTCTCCCCTGAGGCTGGATGGAGCTCTAGGTCCCCTCCGCGAAAAACTGAGCAGAGTTGACACTGGAATTGAAACCTATTGGTCATCCAGGATGGGGATCAGATCTAAAGGTGGTTTGTGATGAGTCAGAAGAATGTAACCCCCACACCCTCACTCTGGCTGCTGGTTAAGTATGTTAACATTTCTCAAACAAGGCTCTCAGTTGCGAAGAAGAGAAAACCACTCAGGCTAGCTCAGGGTTTCAAAAAATATATTGCAACCAACAAGAGTGAGATTGATTTTTTGACACTTGGTCCTCTTACATTGTTTATCTATATCTCCCCTGGATTAAAAAATACATTCAGAGAGTTGGAACATACTCAAGTGAGTATTTGTGGAAGAGTATCTCACAGTGGAGGCTAAGGACAGAGAGGGCCCAGAACCGATGAGGTCGGGAACCAGAAAGAAGTCAGGAAGGAGCTCAGGCACGGCACTGACTGTACCCACCTGTTACTGGATGAAGTCTGGTCTTCCTCAGCTACTCCATGCACAGGAGGGCAACCATGGCTCCCCCAGAAGTTCTGAGCCCTCCGTAGAGACAGACTGGGGTCTCTGAAGCCCTGCTTTCAGTTCCTGGGAGAGATGCTGATTGACCTAATCAGGGTTTGGAGGAGAAAGAGATAAGGAAAGGGAGGAGAGTATTCTCGGTCTCTTGCCTACCACTGGTCGTGCAGACATGGCCTCCAGGGCCCCCGTGCGGTGGGTGTGTGTGTGCGTGCGTGCGTGTGCTCTTAATAGGGCAGATCCCCCACGAGGTGGAATCAAGCCTGGGACATTCTAGCTCTCTAGCCTCACAGGCTCTACCGTTCTGCCATATTGAATTCTCCTAAACCCACCATAGTTTTCCCCAACTCCATGCTCGCCTTGGTCTGAAATGCCCTGCTTATCCTCTTCCCCGTGGGGACTCCTGTGTTTAAGGTCTCAGTTCAAATACTGCCTCATTTACAAAGCTGTCCTCACCTCCCCAGAGTCAAAACCCTCCTCTGTGCTCCCCAGATTCTATGCTCCTTCCCTCATAAACTTGATGAGGTTGTGTTAAAATGAGTTATTTTAGCTTCTGTTTGTTCCACCGGATTCTGAGTAGCTTGAATGACCAAGATCCAGTCTTTCTGTCTCTATTCATCCTTTGTTTTTTTTTCCCTGTCCCCAAGTCCCTTCCAGCTTAGAATTATGGAGAAAGGAAGAAAGGGAAAGTAGAAGGAAAGGATGGGAGGGAGCCCACAGGAAGAATTTCTGCAGGGAGAGGCTTAGACCATCCAAAGCTTTTCCCTCATAATTAACAGCAAATACCAAATTATCTGAATTTAATTCCACACTAGCACACCGAGGATTATTAAAGAGAGGAGTGTAGAAATCCCAATGGCTGGAGAAGAGAAGAAGGAAGAGAGAAGTATGTGCTGGGTCCAAGCTAACCTCTCGCACTTTCAGCTGGGAGAAGAAGGGACTTTGGATAGCTCAAAGCTAGCAGCCTCCACCAGCAAATGCCTCTGTGACCCTAAGCTCTCCCCCACCTCCCCCCCACACCCCCACACTGCTATCATCAGAAGGCTGTAGGCAGGCCTGACCTTGGCCCAGCAAACCTTCCAGCCTGGATCTAGAGAAGCACCCCCCTATCTTGACAGAGAAGCCCCCCCTGGTCTGCCTCATCCCCTAGGACCAGAGTGGAGGTGAAGAAGGTCACATCTGGAGGCCACCAGCGTCTTGGGGAAATGGGAGGTGAGCTTGTCCGTGGAGAAGGCAGAGGTGGGGGGCCCACATAGAAGTGGGGCAGGGTTGCGGGGAGTGGGGGTGGTCAGCTAAGGATGAATAGAGCTGGGCCCAGCCCCCAGGTCCCAGGTGAACTCAGAGAGTGGGAAATTGTGGTCAGATGGAAGATGTGGTTGTATGAGCCTCTCCTTCTGCCTTGGAACGGTTTTCTGTGGTGACATTTCCTTTTCTAGTGCTGCCCTGGGAGGCTCCATTTTCTGGGTTTTCTCTTTTCTTCTCCAGGGCACCCATGGCAGGGGATGCTGGTAGAGGTGACACAGAGCGTCAGGGTCTTAATTAAAGGAGAGGGAAGGCAGCAGGAGGCAAAAGCTAGTGAACAGGAGGTCCAGAGGATGAGCAGAGGAGTGGGGCAGGGAGCTAGCAGAGGGAAGGGGAGGCCTTGGCCAGTGTGCATGCAGCCCATTGGCCACACCTTCCCCAGCGGTGCCCATCTCCCTCCCCAGGCTCTGCTTGAGTAATGGGCAGAGAGAAACAAAAGAGACAGGATGTTGTATCAACATTTCAGCGGTTCATCTTTTAACTCTCAGAAAATGACAGCTCCTAAAGGTTCAAAACCATTTTTGGAAACTTCTAGAGAGGAAAGGTGCTGCAGCCCAGACAGCTGGCTGACAATCGCCTTTCTCCTCCCAGTTCCTCCCACCTCAGCCCTCTCCACCTGGGCACTCCCGGGTGTCCATCTGCAGCCCTGTTTTTCTGAATGTGACTCCCAGTCCCGGCTGTCAGCTGGATGGGTCCGCCTGAGGTCCCACCAGCTGCAACCAGCAAATCCGCGGCGTTGCAACTCCCTCCCTGTGCTGTCACCAATTTCCATCCCCATCCTTCTTGTCACCTGGGCTGAGAGCATTAGCCTGGGAACAGTCGGAGCTCCTCACTTCCACGAAAGAAGCCTAGCCTCCCTATGTGGCCCTCGGGGCCCAAGCCCTCCCCACCTCCTGGCCCATCACACCTCCCGTGCTGGCTGTGAGCCACCATGGCCTGAGCTCACAGGTGTTCGTCAGCCTCTGAGCCCTCGGCTGGGCTGCTCCTCTCCTCCACCTTCACAAACCCAATTCCCCCTGACTCTACGGCCCTTATCATATACCACCTCCTCCAAGAAGCCTCCTTGATTCCTTACTGGAAATAGTGGTGATAACAGCTAACGTGTATTAGCTAGCCCTTTATATGCATTGTCTCATTTCATCTACAGAACAGCCTCAAGTGGGAATTACAGTCTGTATCATTCCCACTTTATAACTAAGAGAAATGAGTCTAAGAGAGTTTGGCAAGCTTGTCCAAGGTTCTGTACTCCAACTCGAGCAGAGTTCTGCTGAACTCTAGAGTTCGTCATTTTACACACGTCTCCCTCCCCTGAATTACCCTGGGCATGCTGTCTGTTTAAACATTCTTCCTGGAGTTATAGCTAATTATGTAAACTGGTTGTTCAAGAGCACAGCTTTGTTCTTTACTTTTATCTCTAACAAATAATATATGTTCATAGTTGACAGCCTAAAATACTGCAGTGTATTCCCTGCGCTTCTGGGAAACCCCGCAGTCTTCACTCCCATCCCTCCCGAGTCCTGATTCCCGCCTTCCTGTGGTTCCATGTCCTCTTTGTCTTTGTACCTGGCCCACAGTGGGCGATCAATGCACGTTAGCTGTCCACCATCCGCTATCCATTGAGTAACTATTAGGTGTCAGGTGCTGTGCTTAGTGAGGCTGTGGCTGCTGTCTTGAATTACCCCTCCCCTCTCTAGTCCCTAAACTCTGCGCTCACCGGCCATCTGCACCACCGTCTTGGGCCACAGCCAGGCCCCACCCAGGTACTGACACTCAGGGGAACCCAGGAACACTTGACATCCACTCTGTCCTGATGCCCATATCCAGGTGTATAAATCAGCTCGCATTAAGTTTGGCTGCATTTAGCAGAGACCCAACGTAACAGTGGCTTAACCAAGACAGAGGTTATGTCTCTCACACGCACAGCACAAGTCCAGGGACGGGCGGTCTGAGGCCAGCATGTCACCTCGGCTCCACAAAGTCCTCAGGGACCTGACCTCCAGCTGCCCACACCACCATTTGTGAGGTGAGCCTCTCCTCCTCGTGATTCAAGACGGCGCCAGAACCCCGGCTTCCATGTCCACAATGCAGGCATGGGGTGGAGGGAGGGATGAACGAGGAAGAGGCCAAGGCACGCAACCCAAGAGCTGCCACACAGCCTCGTGCTGTGACTTAAGTGGCCAGACTTTAGTGGCATAGCCAAACCTAGTTGGGGGAAGCAGAGAAGCGTAGGATTTATTCTGGAAAGCACATCACCCTCTAAACTTGGATATACTATTACTTGGGAAGAAGGGAGGAATAGCTATGGGAGACAACTAGCAGCCTCTAGTAAAAGGGTCCGGTGTGTTGGTGTGTGTGTGTGTGTGTGTGCACATGCTGTGTGTGCGCACGGGAGCACGCGTGTTGTGGGGTGTGTGCTGGCGGGCCCCGTTCTCTCCAGCACTTTGATCTCAGGTGGACTCGTTATGGCATCTCTACAGAACCGCCCTGAACCGGGCCTCCTCCTCTTAGGCGGGGTTAACAGCAGCTTCTCAACCCCCTGTTCCAAGGAACCGCAGAGTCTTTTCTGCGTCCGCTGAAGCGTATTATCAGTGGTGATAGAGGGTCTTGTAAAACTGTCTCCCCATTCAGGTGTTACAGGGTGGCCATTGTGGGAGAGCGACTAGGACCAGAGTTAATCTAGTAATAAATTCTCTCGGGAAGGAGGGTGTCATTACGCAAGAATCCTAGAAAAGGGTACTGTTCAATCTTGTGCCGCAGGGGGGACACCCAGAAAAGCCAGGCACTCTGCTGAGATGGCCCAGGGGAGGCAGCGGGCCAAATGCTAGATTCAGGGTTGGCTACGGGCAGTGTTACCCCAGTAATCACACAATTCCCCAACTGCTGCCCTCTGCCCCCCACCTCACCCTTCAGCACAAACACGCGCAACACGCAGGGGCTTGACAGTTTCGTCTCATTGACCCTTTTGAGCCAGGTGGTGTTATTCGTTCCATTTTACTAATGGGAACCAACGCTGTAGGGATGTGAAGTGTTTCTGCCTAGGGGCTCACTAACACCTTGGGACCTAACCACTATACTTTTCAACTTTGCCAGGGTTTCGCGGAACTATACTGGGGATTAGCGCTACTTAACTCCTTCCACAAACATCTGGTGGAAATGTTTACTCATGTAATCGGTAGTTAATAGAGGGAGCTTCGACTTTATAAGAGAGAAAGCAAGCCCAGAAACACTTGAAGTGCCCCCTCCTGAATTACTTGGGATTTTTTCATACTCCAAGTTGATATGGGGGTACAATCTCATAGCTTCATTCTAGAGCAGGGTATTTGTTTCCAAGGACCATGGTCCCAGGAGGTACCTTGGTTGAGTATTGGGGTGGTTTGTAATTTGGGGCTGTCCTTAAAGTCTGGAGAAAATGTGGGGTGGGGAGAAAGTACCCCAGCCTCTCTGGGTTAAGCAGAACCCTGACTCTGCCACTCTCCTGTTTGACTTTGAGCAAGTTAATGCATCTTCTTGACCCTCGATTTCCCTCTTCTATAAAATTCAGATTAAAAGCATGCCTTTGATCAAGCATGGTAAGTAATATATAAATGGACTGTTTATTTCTATTATATTGCCAGAATATGAATTATACTAATATTGCCACCTGTGGACAGAAATGTATTATCTGTTTTTATCAAGACCCAGATGAGGCAGGACATAAAAAACAGAGATGAACTTTTTTGCCTTCTCCAGAACCTTCATGCTAATATTTACTTACATTTGATTATCATTTCAGGCTCACGCTCACAACCTTAGCATGGATCACAGACTCGCATACACTTAACCGTATTACCTTTTGTCTTATGTATCTCATTAGAACTTTGCTGCTTACTCAAGGATCTGCATCTTATTAATATTAGAATTCATTGTTCCATGACTTTGAAAGTGTCAAACATTCTGGATGAACATGTTATAGTCTCTCCTGCCTCTATTTTATTTTATTTTATTTTATTTTATTTTATTTTATTTTATTTTATTTATTGGAGAGAGAGGAAGCACAAGCAGGGGGAGCAGCAGGGGAAGAGGGAGAAGCAGGCTCCCCACTGAGCAGGGAGACTGATACGGACTCGATCCCAGGACCCTGGGATCATGAGCTAAGCTGAAGGCAGACGCTTAACTGACTGAGCCACCCAGACGTCCCTGCCTCTATGTCTTTAAACCAGCTGTTTTCTGACCACTTGTGGCAACCGCTTTCCATTCTTACCCCTCCTGGGTCTTTAATACTCAACTCAGGTGACACCTCTTCCAGGGAGCCCCCTTTGTACTCCTTGCACTCATCCTCGTGAAATTTGTTCTTCCTGTACTGGAATGGCCTGCTGACCTGTTTCTCTCTCCTATTAATGCATTAGCAACCCGAGAGTAGAGAACATCTGTGTTCACGATTGTATCCTTGTGCCCGGCTCTGTATCTGACACATTAGCAGACCTTCCACCAGTGCTGGTTGCGTTCAGGCTCCTGGCGGGAGAGAAAGGAAGTAATAAAGCCAGTGATAAATGCCATCACAGAGGTATCAGCAGGCCGCCGCGAGAGAGTAACGGAGAGGACAAGTAACATCATCTCCAGTAATAAGGATAATAATAGGGTACATTTCACAACACCTTTAAAGCTCTCGCACATGCATTGTCTCATTTGATCCTCATAAAAGCCTAGAGATAGGTATATTGCAGGAGATGCAGGTGGAGTTTTTAGTGGTTATGGGAGATGCTTAAAGTCAGGCAGCTATTAAATGGCTGGATTCAGACCAGACCTTAAAAGCCCATTCTCTTCCTCGCAGCGTGCAATAAAGTCATATCATCTCCACAATGTCCATTTGCTCCTGCCCTGGCTTACTGCTCTGTGGTCTGTCCCACACCACTTCGTAGATTAATTGGTCAGGCCTTGCCTCCCCAAGGAAATGCATTTCATTAATGTAATTCTAGATAACAAATTGTCTTGGGACGCTGAGGGGATGATTGCTGTGGCAGAAAGCAAGTCTCGTTTTTTTTTTTTTCTAAGATTTTATTTATTTATTTGACAGAGAAAGAGAGAGACAGCCAGAGAGAGAGGGAGCACAAGCAGTGGGAGTGGGAGAGGAAGAAGCAGGCTCCCAGCGGAAGAGCCTGATGCGGGGCTCGATCCCATAACGCGGGGATCACGCCCTGAGCCAAAGGCAGACGCTCAACCACCCAGGCGCCCCGCAAGTCTCGTTTTTATCCACATCCGATAATGTGGTTGGTAACAAGGCGTCTGGGTGTTTTCTGAGATCCCAGCGACTTGCTATGTGTGGTTCCTTTGTTTTCAGGCCCGAGAAGTCCATCCTGGGAAGGAAGATGCGTTGCGGACCCCTGTGCCGATTCCTGTGGCTTTGGCCCTATCTGTCCTATATTGAAGCCGTGCCGATCCGAAAAGTGCAGGATGACACCAAAACACTCATCAAGACGATTGTCACCAGGATCAATGACATTTCACACACGGTAGGGAGGGTCTGAGAAGACAAAACAGAGCTCTGGCCGGCCCAAGGGGAAACCAGGACCTCAGATGTTAGCTGCGGCCTGGGCAGCCCCATGTAGGGGCCATAATGGCCTTGACTTCTCCCTACTGCGCAAGCGGCTGCCTTCTCGCTTCCTCTCCCCTCCCCCTCCCACCTCCTCCCTCTCCTTCCTCCTTGATGGGAATCCTAGCGCAGGACCAGAGGAAGCCATAAAGGTCCTTGTGTCCCACTGGCAGGTGACCAGACCCCCAGTTGCGTCCTCTCTGGGCCTCTGTCATGTTGCTAGAATATGCTTATCATGGGGCATTCTTTTTTTTTTAATTGTATTTATTTATTTGAGAATAGAGCAGAGCTAGAGAGAGAGCACGAGTGGGAGGGGAAAGGGCAGAGGGTACACTAAGCTCCCCACTGAGCAGTGAGCCCAGCTTGGGGCTTGATCCCAGGACCCTGGGATCATGACCCAAGCCGAAGGCAGACCCTTAATAAACTGAGCCACCCAGGCACCCACACTGTGCATTCTTCCTAGCTGAACTCTGGCCCTGTGAAGCTTCTCCCTATTACTGAGAGTCCTGGGGTCCACAGGCCTAGACCCTTGGCCATTTCGCAGATGAGGGCTGTGTTTGGAATTAGGAAGACCGAATGTGAATCTTCACCCTTCTGTTCTCTATCCGTAAAATCTTAAGCTAGTTCCTCAGTGTCTTGAAGCCTCGGTTTCCGCAGCCAGATAGTGGGACTATCACAAGGGACTTCACAAGGTTGTTATGAGATTCAATTAGATAAAGTGAGTGATCCAGCCCCCTCCCCGGCCCCCGACAGAACCAGAACACAGCATGCCCTCATTAAAGGTTTCTAGCTGTGGTTTTTGGTAGCCCCAGTCATAAAAGCCTGCTTGCTCCCCCAGCATGGAGCAATCTAGAAACTTCCACATCTCCTGCCTGTTAATGCATGTCTGACAGTGGCCTTGGGTAGCCAGGGAAAAGTTAGGTGGCCAAAGGAGAGACAGCTCAGAACTAGATAGAGTCTTGGGCATTTTATAGAAAGAAACCTGTGAGTCTCCATGCTTTCACAAGGCCACACATTATAGATCGAGAGTGTCCCAGCTTGGGTGATGCCAAGAGAGAGCACTGCAGGCGGTGGGGAAGGGGAGAACCCCGCCTGGTAACCAGTGTTACTGGAGCAGAGGAACGAGGTGGGGCACTCTTCAAGGGGGTCCAGCCTTCATCTCTGAGGGGGTGGGAAGCCTTGGAGAACCTGACTGGGAAGGAGAAGTCCTCTGGGGGTGGAAGTTGGAGAGGACAGCTGGGGAAGGGGCACTTCAGGAGAACCTCAGTGCCTGGGGCAGAGACTTAACTAAGTAGGAATCAGGCCTCATGGCTGCTTCCACAGCAGAGGCCATTTAGAGGAGGGAACAACCTGTGAAGATTGGTCTGGAAGGGGAGGGCAGGATGATTTGGGAAGGGCAGGAAGACAGAAGTCCTGGAGACCAGCTTGCAAGCTTGGCAGCCCCTGGGGCCCAATAAACAAGGGCCTGGGCCCGGGTGGTGAGGAAGGGGGACAGGAGGCAAGCAAGAGAGTGGACCTCCACACTCACAGGAGAGGCCGAGGCCTTGCAGAACCAACTTCTCTGAGATCCCACTCTCCCTTTTCCTCTCTCCCAGCAGGCTGTCTCCTCCAAACAGAGGGTCGCTGGTCTAGACTTCATTCCTGGGCTCCACCCGGTCCTCAGTCTGTCCAGGATGGACCAGACGTTGGCCATCTACCAACAGATCCTCACCAGTCTGCATTCCAGAAATGTGGTCCAAATATCTAATGACCTGGAGAACCTCCGGGACCTTCTCCACTTGCTGGCCTCCTCCAAGAGCTGCCCCTTGCCCCGGGCCAGGGGCCTGGAGAGCTTCGAGAGCCTGGGCGGTGTTCTAGAAGCCTCGCTGTACTCCACGGAGGTGGTGGCCCTGAGCAGGCTGCAGGCGGCCCTGCAGGACATGCTGCGGCGGCTGGACCTCAGCCCTGGGTGCTGAGGCCTCGGAGGCCTCTCTTGCCCACGTCGAGGAGAGAGCCCTGGGCTCCTGGGTGTCTCTGGGAGAGAGCCCGTGTGGGTGTCCTTTATCTGGACCCCGGGCCGTTTTTCTCTCACACCTCAGGGCCACTCTTCCAAAGGTCCAAGCCTCCGAGGCAGGAAAGCAAAGATAGAATGCATGATGCCATGCTCACCGGGAAGGGGGACCCACCCGGCAGACAGTGAACTGATGTGGGTTCTCACAAAAGCCTTCCTTCCTGTGCCACCGCCCCCCTCACTGCATGCTTCAGCGTGACCCGGGGTGATTTCAGGAGGCACCCGCCGAGCCTTTGGACCAGCAAACGAGATTCTGTCTGAGAATTCTGGGAGCATCGTGAGGGTGACATCCACATAGCTACCAACTCCCAAGCAACACATTATTTATTATGCCTTTTATTCTGGATGGACTGGAAGCAAAACATCCACTTTTCCAGACTCTTTGGGGCCGGCCAGCGCTAGGGATGCTGGTTCCAATCCCACTGATGGGCCTGGCTGAGGCAAACCCATTTCTAGTGACTTGAGGGCTCTCAAGTTAGTTCTTTGGTAACTGGCTTTGTTTCTACTGTGACGGATGTGAAATTACAGTGTTTGCAATGGCATTGCCCTGAGCGGATCTCCAAGGACCAGGTTATTTCAAAAAGAAGATGAATTTTGTCATCTGTGATATATAGATGTGTGCACCTGGAGGTGGGGGAATGTGTTAGCGGGAAGGGGAAGGATCCAGAATGTGTTTTCTGAATTACATTTGAACCGAATAGGTTCTTCAGATTGCGGGGGGGGTCATTTTCTCATCTCTGCAACCACTTAGTGTGGTTTTCATGAAAAGATGACTCCTTCAGGGGGGTTGTGGGGGTTTTCCAGCCGCCCATGGAGGGAGTGGCGCTGAAGAATGCTTTTCGGGGCAGTTGTGAGCTCTGGCCTTCTTCAGCTGCTGGAGAGAGGTCTTTCTTATCAGGGAGTGCGGATCCCTCACTGGAGAGAGCGATCCCCAGAGCAGGGGTCCCTGGTTTGGGCCTTGGAATGGTCTAGGGATGATCCCACACAGGATTAACACGACAGTAGCCCTACGTGGGCTGTGCAAGCCAAATTGTGGTTCTTGTCCGACCTGCTCACGCAAAGCAAGACCATGTTTCCCACTCATTCGTGGTGGGTTTTTATTCCAGTGGGAGGGTCTGTGGGCTTAAGTGGATGGTCCCAAGACCTGAGCCAGCACTGCTGAGTGCCGGACCGCCAGGCCAGGTCTCCAGGAGTGCCCTTCCCCCGAGAGGTCATGTTTGGGGGGAGGAACGAGGAGGCTTGGGTGTTCCACCGTCCTGCCTCTGTGATGGGGCCATCACACGCTAGGTGGTGGATCTGTCCAAGGAGATTTGAATCAAAGCTATCAACTTTGAGACCGAGCACCTACTTTGTGCTCAGCCCTGATTGGTGCTATGGGCTGGAGAAGCTCGCCAAGTAAACGTTAAAATCCAGTCTTACCCTCAGGGACCTTGCATTCCAGATGGTAAAAACTCTACACACCAGCATGCAAAGGCTGGCCTCTCACCATGGCAACCGAGCGCGTGCCTTGGTGGGCGGGAAATGCCGAGCTGAGGGCGGCGGGGCTCAGGGGCCCGCAGGCTAACCCTGCTTGCACTTGGTAGCATTTTTGCTTTTCAGGGCACGGCAGAATTTACTACTGTGTAGCCACATCCCTTTGAAGCAGCGTAGCTGACAATTTAAAAATAAACCTAGGACCATAGCAGCCGACGGGGAGCCGAGCTAAGACTATAGAGTTCAGGTCCTCTGACTCCCAGAGTGTCCCTGGAGCCAGGTAATGCTCCCTGGAGGTAGCGTTGGGCAGGGGAGACCAGGAGAGCTTGCTGGGAGAGAGGAGTCGGAGGCGATGTTGCAGGAGGCGAGGGATGTGAATTGTCTGGAGGGGGAGGCTGTTTTGTTTGTGCTGAGACACAGGATGAAGGTATGTGCAGCCAGAAAAGCAGAGAAAGAAAAGACGGGAGGGAAAGGGACATGTTGAAGTTTGATATCGAAGGGGTAAGAGTGGAAAGTTCTAGAACAGAGAGATTTCATGAGATGGGCAGAGGCAGACCCGTTCTGGAGAATAGGACCTAGACAGTCATTACCACGAGGCAGGCTGGGATCTTTGAAGCCTTTCACTCACCAAAACCTGGCACCACAGCTCATTCTCAGAGTGTGAAAGTTCTAAAATGTAAATGATTGTCTTTTTTTGTAACTTAAAAAAAATTTTTTTTTGTTGTTAAAAAAAAGTCCAAATAAATTAACTTTGCCCCCTGGTCTTTGTTTTCTGTCACCCTTGCTGGAGGGGCTTTAGAAGAGCTATTTGTGTGTGACAGGGCAAGGCCTGGCTGGCCTCCATCCCTCACTGGGGTCAGCTCTGCCCAGGCTTGGCCACAGCCGGCCACCAGTTATTCAGGCGAAAGGATTCCCCCAAAGCGCAGAGCTGGCCAAACGAGCATTCTGCACCAGAGTCAGTGGGTCTGCAAAGCAGCCTTGGGAAGCACCACATTATTTTTTAAACAAAAAAGAGCAACGACAACAATAACAAAAAAACCCCACAAGCTAACAAACAACATGCATCCCAACAGCAGACCCAGCCAGGGGCACAGACTCTCAAAAAGACACGACTTATCTCGTTGCAGGCACAGAGCACAGTCAGTCATCTCTGCGATGCAGTTAGAATCTGACAGTTTCAACCCAATCTGGGGAGGACTGGGGGCGGGGGGGGGGGGGGACGGGGCTGGCCCATCAAGCAGTCACTTCCGTGGGCGATTTCAAAGTATAGCTGACAGCTGCCAACCCTGCCCTGAGTACTAGTTTAAATGGTGGAGGAAAGGGAGACCAAGATCCTGAAGAAGGGGAAGCCGCAGAGGGCTTGGGGGGGGGGGGGTGTCAGATCTGGCTGGAACAGCCTAAGTAGGTCACTTGGCAGCTCGAGGAAGTGGCTGGCCTCTGTACCAGTCAAGACTTCTTTAGCCACAAGCGACAGAAATCCAATGCAAACCAACTTAAATAAAAAAGAATTTTTGGCCCACACCACTGAAGACGGCCATGGTCCGTCTCTTACAAGACTTTCTCTGCACTCATCCCCAAGGACCTAGAAAGGTGCCCGTGACATGACCCGCCCCAGTCTCTGCCAGCCTGAGATGGGTAACAGGGCTCAGGGACAATGTGTTTGCCCCTTGGTGGCCGTCTGGGACTGTCTGAGATGTCTTGCTTCCGAGCAGTCACGAGCCTTAGAAGCTGCCCCCCTCCCATGCCCGAGTGGCTCTGGAAGTCAGCCCACAGTAACAGGGGTCTCAGAGCAGAGGCCTGGAAATGTCATTCCCTGTTCTGTGAGGTGACTGCCAGAGTCACAGTGGAAAGGCATGTTCATCAAGCTATCCTTCCAGAACCTTCTCCATCCTTGGGCATTCTCTTGCTCTCCCTGAGGCAGAGCTCACATCTCCCAAACAGCTGGCAGACTCTGGGAGCAGCATCTGACCATGTTCAATCTCCAAAGGCAGGACTTTTCAGAGCCTAGGGAGAAAGAAGTCAGGTCAACCCACCGGGATATTTCAGAAGAACCCATCTCAGATTCCTGCACAACAGCACATGACCAAAAAAATTATACACCACTTTCCCAAAAAGAACGTGGAGTAGTTTATTCCAAACTTTTACCAACAGGCTCTGAGTCTGGTGCTCACTGACCAACAGATCCACCTGGGTTAAGCTCACTGGTACATTGAAATCCTCAGCCCTCCAGGGTCCTTGCCCTGGGAACGCACCATCATCCAGAAGATGGTGGAGTCAAGGATGTAGAAAAGGTAACAGTCTCCAAGCCCAGCCCTTATCTCCAACCCCAGCTCCCGGCGCAGAGGATGCTTAACCCTTAGGCGAGTTATTTAACCCCTCTGAGCCTCAGTTTGTCATCTGTACAATGGGAATATAATAGCCCCTTCATCACAAGTCTTTAGAAGGTTAGATGATAAAATCTTTGGGAAGCTTTTAGCCCAATGACTGATATACAAAAAAGCAGTCAATAAATAATGTTGTTGTTATTGGTACTGAAGTGTCAGAGAAGCAAAAGCAGTGAGACTTGCTGTACCAGACAGCCCTCCTTGAGCTAACCACAGCTGCGGTATGGACGCCCATGCACAAGGCTCCCTGCACCTCTCCCCTTGGCTCTTTAGGGAGCCTCTCAGCCCTCTCGGGGCAGCCAGGAGGGGAGGAGGAAGTTCCCAGAGGAGCAAATCTCAACCAGTGGAGAATGGGGGTCTGTGGATAAATGGCCCTGCCTCCGCCCCTCCACAAGGGCAATTCTAAGGTGCATTCTGTAGCACTGAGCCCTGGGTTCCCACAGTCATCACAGCCGCGGGCACTCCCAACAGCTTTTCCTCCTTCCCGTTCCCACAGCCCCTGCTCCCCACTGCTGCTTCCTAGGGTCGCCTCCCAAATACACCTCCTCACCACAACCCTTGTCTCCGGCTGGAGGAACCCAGAGTGAGACAACTGCAAGCAAGGGGAGATGGAGTTGGATGCTGGGAGAAATGCGAAGCCAGATTCCAGAGAGGGCTAAGCACCACACACCAAAACTCAGAGAACCGTCCTAGGAGCCAGGCCTATGAGAAAAGAAGAGAAGGCTCCTGGGGAGAAAGGAAATCCACTTCAGGAAAGCTTGACACGGGAAAGAGAGCAGGACAGGAAGAGGAATCTACTAAATGGAAGAATGACAAGATTAGTAAGGAAGGAGGGAGAGGGGAGACAGGGAGGGAGGGAGGAAGGAGGGGGAAGAAGTGAAGGAGGGGTAGATGCAAAGAAAAGCGATACATATTAAGTTAACATCGCCTGTCTTGCCGCATTTGCGCGGCTATAACAGAATACCATAGTCTGGATGGCTTATAGCCAACAGAAATTTATTTCTCACACTTCTGGAGGCTGGAAGTCCAAGATCAAGGTGCCAGCAGATCCCGTGTGGGGTGAACGCCTGCTTCCCGGTTCATAGACCACATCTCTCACTGTGTCCTCACCTGCTGGAAGGGGCGAGGGACCTGGCCGGGGTTCTTTTACAAGGGCACTAATCTCATTACTGATTATTATGTATATAATCATTATTTAAAATAACACTAATCACCTCCCAAAGGCCCCACCTCTGAATACCTGACCTTGGAGGTTAAGATGTAACACATGAATTTTGGGGCGACACAAACATCCAATCTATGGCACCCCGGTGATCACTGATTGGAGGAAAGATCGGGCCAAATCAAGGGAGTCTCGATCACCAACTGCTACCTGCCTAAAATGTCTTTTTACAAGAAAGGGACTTAATATATTAGCACTTCTTCCTTCCACTGAGCTCTCACGGCCCCTGTCCACTCGGCCACAGGCGCAGCTCGCGAGGAGTCACTTCTGCGGGGGTCTCGCGCACGCCCCACCCTTCCCGCCCCGGCTGAGCTCCTGTGCGGGGCGGGACCACCCGGCCCCGCCCCGCGCCTGGCTGTTGTGTCCCCTCCAGCGCAGGCCCGCCACTCTTGCTAGGTGACCGAAGGAACGGGAGACTCCTGTATTAACAAGCCCATTATATCAGGTCAGCTAATTCTGTCAAAAGCTTGAACGGCGGGGCGCCTGGGTAGCGCAGTCGTTAAAGCGTCTGCCTTCGGCTCAGGGCGTGATCCTGGCGATCGGGGATCGAGTCCCACATCAGGCTCTTCCGCTATGAGCCTGCTTCTTCCTCTCCCACTCCCCCTGCTGTGTTCCCTCTCTCGCTGGCTGTCTCTCTGTCACATAAATAAATAAAATCTTAAAAAAAAAAAAAAAAAAAAGCTTGAACGCCGACCTGACCATTAAAGGTTAAACTTCTTCAAATTCTGCTCACTCTTAACTTGCTCAGCAAACCTCTTCCTTTTTAGTTCAAAGATACAAGCCCAAACCAACTGTCAAAGACAGCGTTCAGACAGTGATGGAAACCTGAGTATGGATTCTGTGTTAGATGATGAAAGGAATTATTACTAATTGTATTAACTGGGGTGATGGCATGGTGGTTAATTATTTTAATTTTTCTTAATTTTTTAAAAAGATTTTATTTATTTATTTGACAGAGAGAGACAGCCAGCGAGAGAGGGAACACAAGCAGGGGGAGTGGGAGAGGAAGCAGCAGGCTCACAGCGGAGGAGCCTGATGTGGGGCTTGATCCCAGAACGCTGGGATCATGCCCTGAGGCGAAGGCAGACGCCTAACGACTGAGCCACTCAGGCGCCCCAATTTTTCTTAATTTTTAAAAAAGATTTTATTTATTTGACACAGAGAGAGCATGAGTGGGGGGAGGGGCAGAGGGAGAGGGAGAGAGGCAGACTCCCCGCTGAGCAGGGAGCCCCAGGGCTCCATCCCAGAACCCCTGAGCCACTCAGGCGCCCCTATTTTTTTTTAATTTTTAAATATTTTGGGGGTTTTTTGTTTGTTTTTAAAGGAAGACTTCAATTTTTTTAATTTTTTTTGTTTTTTTTTTTAGATTTTATTTTTATTTATTTGACAGAGAGAGAGAGAGAGCATGGGGGGGGGAGCGGCAGGCAGAGGAAGAGGGAGAAGCAGGGTCGCCAAGCAGGGAGCCTGATGTGGGGCTTGATCCCAGGACCCTGGATCATGACCTGAGCCAAAGGCAGATGCTTAACAACTGAGCCACCCAGGCGCCCCTAAATATTCTGTTTTTAAGTAACCTCTCCACCCAGTGTGGGGCTCAAACCCACGACTCTGAGGTCAGGAGTCACACGCTCTACCAACTGGGCCAGCCAGGTGCCTCTATTTTTAAATGCTTCCTTATTTATCAGAAATTCACACTGAAGTCATTTAGGATGAAATGCAATGATGTCTGGGATGTACCTTAAAATAGTTCAGAAAAAAATATATATTAAGAGGGTGGATAAACAAGGCCAATAAAATGTTGGTAATTGGGACGCTTGGGTGGCTCAGTCAGTGAAGCATCTGCCTTTGGCTCAGGTCATGACCCCAGGGTCCGGGGAGTCTGCTTCTCCTTCTCCCTCTGTCCCTAACCCCACTCATGCTCTCTCTCTCTTTCTCAAATAAATAAATAAGATCTTAAAAAATAAATAAAAAATAAAATGTTGGTAATTGTTAAAATTGGGTGACAGGTACACAAGAATTTATTATAGCAAACCCTGTACTTTGGGGCCGAATTTCCAGAAGAAACACTTTGGGGTAAGGTGCAGTCCAGCCCAGCCCCTCGGCCACCCCTGGGTGTTGTGTGTTCAGGGGAGGGGAGGAGGAAGGGGTGCAGGGAAGAGGAAGAAGGAGAACGAACAGGATGTGGGGCCAAGTTGTGTTTAACTTCACATTTGATTTCACTGCCTGGCAGATGTCCTGGGGCCAGGGGGAGGGGGGGACAGCCTGTCAGAGTGGGTATGAAACAGTGAACTGAAACAGAGATTTGACAAATCAAACAAGGAGACAGTGGTAAGAGCCAGCTGCGAGACACTGGAAAGGCAAGTCCTGATGCTTTGAAGAAAAAGCCAAAGGAGTGGAAATGAGAGCCTCAGACGTTGCCCTAGCCCTGCTGGGCCTTGGGGTGCCCCACGGAGGCCACCGATCTCCCCTTCTCCCTCCACAAGGGGGAGTCGTGGTGCCCCCACTCCGTGGTTATCCTTCCGCATTAAATATGCCCTATAGGGTGAGAAGCCCTGGGACCATTTGTGAAGGCAAATGGGATTCCTGTCTCATTTTCCCACTTCCCTTATTGTAATAAAAAGGTACGTCATCCCTACCTTCAAAACCTTGTCCCTGGGGCTCTGGATTGGCAGCGGCCCGGAACAGGCTCTCCTACTTCTCCACTGGCCCCCATCAGACCCCTCCCAGGGCAGGAGCACGTCATCATTCACCTCCACGCAGCCCCCGCCCCCCCCCCCCCGCACGCCCTCCACTCACACCGCAGGAGAGCTGAGAGTGCAGAACGGGGCTCGCCGAGGGACCAGAAGGCCAGTGAGGCTTCCCCCTTGGGGCCTAAGCCAGAGCCCTTGGCATGGAACACTGTGGAACCTCAGACAGGGCCTTCCCGTCAGCGACCAGCGTTTCATCTCCGGCGGATGTCCCCAAGGAGAATCACAGACCAGAAAACCAACCCTGAAGTTGCCGCCACCCTCCTGTCCTCTTTGGGGCCATCAGTCCTGACGAAACACCAACCCTCACAGCTTCACGTTTTCTGTTTATAAAATGTGTGTATTTACCTGAGGGAACACTGGCGGGGACAGCAGGAGTGGGGCTCCCCACCTGCCCAACCGCCGGCCTGAGACCCTGAGGGCAGGGGAAACCCCTGCTCCCTTCCCTTCCACACTTGGGCTTGGACCTTGCCCCTGACTCAAAATCCAGAAGTGATCTTCACAGCCCAGCAATTATTTGGAGCTCATGGTAAGGGCCCAGAAGCACCCCCCCAGCTCCATACTTCCAGACGGAGGGGTTTATGACCCTTCATCCCTTGGAGGAACAAGGCAGGGTGTTTGTTACTTACCCCAAGCATCGGGACGATGGCTCAGAGGTCTCACAAGACTTGCCCGAGGCTCCCATTGGAGGATGAGAACCTGAGCCTTCAGCTTCGCGAAACCCGGGCTGGGTATATAGGGCCGGCTCTCCCCACCCCACCCACGCCCAAGCACACACACGGATTTCTGATTTGTCCCGTCGCCACCTCTCCCCATCGGAGGGACAGCCACCTGGAAACACTGGCTGGCCGTGTCCCCGTCCTGGTGGTGAGGAGCTGCCAGTGTGGGCTGCTTGTACACACGTAGTGTAAGCAGACGCCTGCACACACGGCTCCGGGGTTCACTCGGGGGTCTGCTTCCCTTCCCCACCAGCATTCCCAAAGCTCCCGGCATTAGTCGCCTGTCCTGCTACTTTTCTTGGCTGAGGAGCTCTAAACCTCCCCCCCCCCACCCCACGCACAAGCTCTTGTAGGCAAGGAAGGCCTTCGGGTCTGTGTTATTTTCTACCACATCTCAAGCACCTTGGCCAGATCCTGGCACCGGGTAAGCATGGGACTGAGTAACATTTGTTGGTCTGACTTCAACAGCTGAACACCCATTTACACTTCTCATTTGGGCCATTAAGTTTAGGAGCAAAAGAAGCCCCATGAGGGGAGGCAGAATTCTGGGCAGTCAGTCTACTTAGGTGATCCCGAGCCAGATATAGTTGCCAAAGCCTTGCCGTGTGGACAAGAGTGGAGGAAGATTGGAGATGAACAGGTGGAATTTCGCAGAAGGCGAACTTGGGCTTCAACTCACAGGGGAGCTGCCTTACCGTAGGGGTACGGGTGGACTACTGCCATGATGGCTCCCAGGAGGTGTGCCTTCTGGTCTCCACCTCCTGCGGTCGTCTCCTATCACATGACTCAGGGCTCGGCCATGTGACCTGCTTTGTCCAATGGAACAACGGCAAGCCTCACACACGCAGAGCCTGGATCTGACCCTCTCGTGGCTGGAAAGCCTTCGGCCATCACGGAGCCAGCCCAGACTAGCCTCCCAGAAGTTGAGCGACCCAGCGGGGAGGAGTCCCAGCCATTCCAGCTATATAAAGCATGTTTTTGATTATCTGGACTTTCTGAGGCTTTGACATTTGGGGGCCTTGTTGACACTGGATTGCTGATTGTTCCAGCAAAAGTCTCAGGGCTGACTCTTACGGCCTGGTTTGGGTCACGTGCCTCTTGCTGAGCCTATTGCAGTGGCCAGAAGGATGCAGAGCTCAGCTTGTAGAGGTTTCAGTCATCCCAGAAACAGGAAAGGCTCAATCCCACTTGGAATGAGAATGGGCAAAGGGTAATTTCCCAAAGGAAAAAAGGTTCTATTACCAAAAAGAAAGAGGGATGGATTCTGGGAAGGCAGAAACAACGGACAACATCTCCAGGAATGTTCTGTGCTTCTCTGTCCTGCCTCTCTGATTCCTGATAGTCTTCCAGAGCCTTGTTCCAATATGAATTTCTTTCTAGGAGAGTGAAGACAGGAGGCTCTCACTTTGACCCTTTACTTTCTCGTATAAAGAACAAAACCTGTTTCAGCTGGCTCGTAACTTCAACCACATAGCATCAAATAAAAAATGTTTGACCTTAGGCTTTGAAGAAGGTGAAGCAATTGTCCTTGGCTCTGAGAACTTCTGATAAGACTGGAGAACATTTTTGTTATTGGTTATACTGGACTGGGCCTTGCTATAAAATCAGCTAAATTGTCATTGCTCTCGTTCGGGTTATTTTATTGGTCTCTCCGCTTTGTCCGGGGTCACTCTTTCCCATTGAGAAAATTGGCTCCTTTTTTCCCCTGCCTTATAATGGAGTTCATGCGGTCAATACTTTATCTTAGAAGCATGGCTGTTCTGGGTGCTTTACAATAAGCATGATGACTATAATGATCCCTTGCAATAGGATAACACCTTGCCATCTAGAAAGGCCGTTCACACGCAGTCCTGTATTTGATCCCCACAATAACCAGGGTGGAGGAGCACGGTATTACCCTCGTTTTCTTTAGATATAGAAATAGACTCAGAGAGGTTAAGTGACTGACTGAAGGTCACAGAGCTACTTTGCCTTGGTTAGAAGTAAAATACTGGCAAGGATTAGACAGACATTTATTCGAGGCTTCGTCTATTTACCAAGATTAGACTTTATTGCCGCAAAGCTAATCAGGGCTAAGTCCCTAGAAGAGCTAGTTTGCAGTACGCAAACTGCGGTAGCTCAGAGGGACCCAAACACAAACGCAGGGTCACAGTGCCACCAACAGCCGTGACTGGAGTCCGGCCCAGCATGTCCGCAAGTCCAAGAGACGGAGTCCCAGCCTGGCCCCCTGGAGAGCCGTTCCAGGTCCAGGAGCCCACGTCTGTGGTTCAGCTCTGCTGGGGAACCCCTGCCCTCCTTTCTAGCTCCTCCTCTCCTCCGAGAGCCTGGTGGCTGGGCCACGGATGGGACTGAGACTTCAGTCTAAGACAGGGAAGGGACGAGTCTGGTAGGGCCTGGAACGCTGGGGAAATCGTAAGCCTGGGTAGAAACTCCAGCCCAATAGGCTGAGGGCTTCCCTTCCAAGGACTCTGCTCTTCCCGACCCACCTCCTTGACTGGGCATTTCAGCACAGAAGACAGGCACAGCTAGTCAAAGAGCTAGCTGGTGGTCCTCTTTGGTTTGGTTTCCACACAACTCACAAATTCTGCTCTCTACCAAAGAAAAGAAGGGACCCGGAGTAGCTAGAGGAGACCGTATCCCTTTCATAGGAGGAAGAGCATCTGTGGAACTGGGAGACCGCCCTCCATTCCTTGTCCTGCGCCTGGAAACTTCCAGGCCATCCTCTCATCCTGACACCCTGCCAGTATCCTGAGCAAGCCACAGAGTGATGAGGAAAATGCCCCCCCCCACACACACACAAAAATGGGTCCTGACCCCACCCATTCAGTCCTGCCCCTGGTACTCATTGTGGAGGTCCTGGGGGCTCAGCAGGACATACTGGCCAGAGAGGAAGTGACCCAGCCCCAGAGCACTCTTGGAAACCTAATGTGTTGACCCCAGATCCCACGATGTGGGGTTAATAGATCAGAGCCCCTTTCCAGCATTGTCTGAGGTGAATGGGACAGGCTTATCAAAGCCCGCATGGGTCCGAAGAGAAGGAGCCTAGTCAGCTTACTATGCCTTCCCTGACCTAGGTGAAGCCTTTCCCAGATGATCAGACTGTGTGCTGTTGGGATGCTTCTAGTCTAGAAGTTTCCGCCAGGTGGCAGAGAAAAATATCAGATGCCAGAAACTTACCCATCTGAAAGGATTTCCCCCATAGGAGAAAAAAACCCAATCACACCTTCTCCCAGTTGGAACGTCTGCAATTACTCACCCCCCAGAAGTGGAAAAAGAATGTCAGGACTAATCAAATGACATCACTCTGGGAACCCAATGCATCCCAGTGCTGATCTTTTTGAAAAGCTCCATATGGGAAGATACAAATTCAATTTGTCTTGTCTAGGGGAAAAATGAGTTTTAAATATGTTAAATCAAAAATGATATCTTACATACCAGACATTAGCGACCCAGAACAAATGCCTTGGGAGAAAAATTACCCTGAAAATTTTAAGTATTCAGGTTGCCAAAGAACTGGGAATTTATACTGCAGCACAAGCACAGAGTGTCCACCCCGGACACCCACGTGCCCCGGACGGGGCCAAGGCAGACCGGGCGCCTCCGGCACAGTAGGTCCCCGGCCCCTGCAGCTTTACCGTCTTCCTGATCAGCTGGGTTGCCAAGGCCTGAACACCTCAGAAACGCCCCTGGAACCAGCCCAGAGCAGGGTTGGGGGGAGGGCTGGGGAGAGAGGAAAGAGGCCGTTTCCACCGGTTTCCCAAGCCTGGTGGACACCGAGACTTTTTTTTTTTTTTTAAGATTTTATTTATTTATTTGAGAGAGAGAGAACACAACCAGGAGAGAGGGGCAGAGGGAGAAGGAGAAGCAGACTCGCCGCTGACTGGGGAGCCCCATGCGGGACTTGAGAGACCCCGGGATCATGACCTGAGCCAAAGGCAGATGCCTAACCAACTGAGCCACCCAGGCGTCCAACACCAAGGCTATTAAAAGGCCAGTTTACAAAAACGCTGGAGGGCACTGGTTCTCGTCCAAAACAAGCTGGTGGGATAGAAAGCCCCAGGGAGGTCTGGGTTCTACTCCAAGCTCTGCCAGTTTCCAGTTGCCGGCTGGTGCCAAGGCTCGTAGACAGGTCCGTTCTCTTTAATTCTTAGCTGATAAAACAGAGTTGACTCTAAATGACATCCAGGGTCTCTTTCAGTTCCATGGCAAAGATATTTTTCTTTCTTTCTGCTCTCTTTCTTTCAAGAGTCTGCAGAGAATGGTAAGAGCACCGTCTTTCAAATCAATCTGCGTGGGTTTAATTCCAAGCTCTGCTGCAACCTTGAGCAAGTAACTTAACCTCTCTGTGCTTCCACTTCTCCTTCTGCAAAATAAGATGATAGTATCTAACTCACGACCTTGTGAAAGGATAAAATGAGTTAACATGTGCAAAGCGCTTCGAGTAGCTCCTAGCGTGTAGCTCTTATTTATTGAGCAATTACTGTATGCCAGACTCTGTAGCAGGCATAATAGCTACAGAAATGGGCCAGAATGCCGCGACCCTTCCTCTCCAGGATGTTTTTGTCTCCTAGCAAAATGCCGCCAGGAAATTCCTCTCTCATGGTCACCTGCTTGTGTCCTGAAGGGTGGGTGACTCCTGGCATTCTGCCTTTGGTATGGGGTTGGACACATAACAAACCCCCAACCCCTGCAGGTCCCCAAAGCACACACTAGCTACCTGGCATCTCGACTTTTTCCTTCCTTGCTTCTTTATTGCTTTTCCACTCCTGATGCTACTTGCAGTCTGACTTCGAAGATAATAGAAATAAATAAAATCTGCAAAAGCACCTTTCCTCCTCCTCCCCTCACCCCTTTCTCTCTCGAATTTTCTCCTGTCTCCACTTGCTAGTATTGCATCACTCAGTCTCGCAGCCTCGCTCCACTTGCCCCGTTTGGGGAGCTACAAGATCCCTCGGTGCCTCCCTGCCCTCCTAAGAACACACTCTGGCCTCGCTCTTCCGAGAACCGGATGCAGCCATAATCTCCTTGGTTAGTGAGGACATTGGCTGCGGGAACATTCGGCTTTGTCTTCCCAGGGGACAGGGGGTGGGGGCCGGTGAAATTGCTCAGCTCCTGCACAGTCAGCAGGGAAGGTAATAGGGATTAATCTGGGCCCTGGCAAATGCAGATGTATCCCCAGCCCGGCAGGGAGTCTGAGCAGCTGCGGCATGCAGGGGGGCCCAGGGAGGAGAAGGAGGCACTGGCCCCGAACCGGCAGCCCCAAGGGGCTCCGTGCAGCATCTCGGAGGTCTGGAGCGGCCCTGCCCAGCGCTGCCTGGCCAGGAGGGCTGGTTGATTGATGCCTTTAATAGACATGCTGGGGAGCTGGCAGGCCAAGTGTTTATGCCCAAATGCACATTGGCTGTTTAAGGAATTCCCAAATCCCTCGCTGGAGCCTAGATTATGAAAAACATTTCTAGAGGAATCCTGTGGCCTCCTTGACGCTATGCTCATCCTCGGGCTGCCAGTGGGTGGGGGGGAGAGGAGGGTTGGGGGAGGAGTGCAAAGGGCAGGTTCTGATCAGGCCCATTGAATTCTAGCATATGGGGAGCTACGGTAAAGACAGTTGTAAACATGTCTTGAGTGCCTACTGTATGCCAGACTCAGGAGAAATGAAAGCAATAAGGAGCAAAAAGAGAACCCAGTGGGCAGACAGTGGCACAGAGGGACGAGGAGGCTCTCGGAGCTGTGGGAAGCACACAGAGGTGGCCTTTGGGGTCCCGATGCCCCTGCCATACCCTCCCCCACTCCTTCACCTCTGCAGGAGCTAAAATCCTTGTCCAGTCCCAGTGACGAATGAAGGGTTCCTTCCAGCATGATTTGTTTAAAGAGGGTGTTCTTGAAGCCCCCCAAACCCTCCCATAGCAAGAGGGTTGGGGAACTATAATGGCACATTTTTAGGAATCCTGACAGATCTGGGGAGGGGGAGGAATTTGGGGGGTGGTCTTCAATAAGTCACAGGCTGGCCTGAGTCAGGACACCTGGAATTTGGTCCATGCCTTGTCACTCCAGCTGGGGACGAGTCACCAAAGCTCTCCAGCCTACCGCGTAGGGTTTCTGCGCTGTGTAGATGACATGACAGGTGGGACAGGAAAGGGAGAAGCACAGAAGCTAGGGCACCACAGGCAGGCCCATCTTTGCGAGGCTTTCCTGTCTTCAGCCACAGGGGTGATGACCCCTTCCTCCCATACCTCGTGCATGCTTCCTGCTGAGGGTTTATTTCATTTTATTTATTTATTCTTTTTTTTTTTAAGATTTTATTTATTTATTTGACAGAGAGAGAGAGAGACAGCCAGCGAGAGAGGGAACACAGGCAAGGGGAGTGGGAGAGGAAGAAGCAGGCTCCCAGCAGAGGAGCCTGATGTGGGGCTCGATCCCAGGACCCCGGGATCACGCCCTGAGCTGAAGGCAGACGCTTAACGACTGAGCCACCCAGGCGCCCCTATTTATTTATTCTAAGGGATCTCTACACCCAACATGGGGCTCAAACTCAGGAACCTGAGATCAAGAGTCTCGTGCTCTTCCGAATGAGTCCCCCAGGCGCCCTGCTGCTGAGTTTTATAAGATCACAGTTCACACTCATTTATATACAAATAGTTGTTGAAATAATACAGTATTTAATGAGGGTAAACAGAAAAGTGTGTGTGTGTGTGTGTGTGTGTGTGTGTTTGTGTGTGTGTGTGTGTTGTGGGGGGTGACTTTGTGATTGCTACATTGCCGGACCTTGCATCAAGCAGCTGGAAAGGCAGCCTCGGGGCCGCGTAAAACAGGCTAGATGGGAATCAAGTTGCCCCGGGGTCTGGTCGGCCTCCGGGCTTCCAAGCCCAGCTGAAGGGGGAGGTCGGGAAGTAGTCTAGAGTCTGGGGTCTGGTACGAAGGCTGGGCTCCGGGGGAGGAACAAAGCCATGTAGGAGGATTAACAAGGGTGTTGCGCTGGGAAACCAGAAACAGGGAGTCTAATGCTGAAGCTGGGTAGCCTTGGGCAAGCGTGTTCACTTCTCTGGGCCTCAGTTTTCGGATCTGCAAATCTGCATGCTGGACTCCATTTCTTAGGCGTGTTCTAAACAGCTTTGCTATTATACAAGCCCATAAATACATGTATCAGGTGGGAAGACACCCAGTCAAGTCATCCAGCCGCCACAATTACGTGCTTGAGCCAACACACCAACATAGGACATTTGGAAAACAAGTTTTATTTCATGAGCCAACTCGGGTCTGTGGATAGTGGCTAGCAGGAGTGCTGTGTTGACAAGAAATCTGAAGCCTTATCTGGGTACAGTAGGAGACAGGACGGTTTAGGGTTAAGAGCTAGATTCAGGGGGCGCCTGGATGGCTCAGTCGGTTAAGCGTCTGCCTTCCACTCAGGTCATGATCCCAGGCTCCTGGGTTCGAGACCCACATGGGGTTCTCTGCTTAGCGGGGAGCCTACTTCTCCATCTCCCTCTGCCTGCTGCTCCCCCTGCTTGTGCTCTCTCTCGCTGTCAAATAAATAAATAAAATCTTAAATAAAAATTTAAAAACATAAAGAAAAAGCTGGGCTCAGAGGCAGACACCCCTCTACTAACGAGCTGTGTGATTTGGGCAAATTACTCGATCTCTCCCAGCTCTGGGCTGGTTGTGATGATGGCTGAGATAAGGCCCCCAAAATCCTTGCATGGGATCTGGCACATCATCAGTGCTCCAGGAGGATGGCCAGGGCTGTCTCCGCTGGGCCTGGGAGGGTTCTGGAAGCACAGGGACATTATTTCCTTCCTCTCAACCCAGTGATCACGCTGGCTGTTCACTCTGTTTCTCCCAGGAAAGGTAATTAGGAATCTCATCAGGATAGAATCAAGTTAGAGGAGACAGCCACCCCCAAATCCTCACATAACAGCTAAATTGCTCCTTTTCTCTTCTTTTGATCCTGGAGGAGATTTATCATTTCCAGAAATGCCTTTGCGGCCCCACCCTCTGCCCCTTTCTCTGGCCAGACAGCAGGAGGCTGGTGGAAGTCGCCTGACTTCTGAGCCGGTCCCCAAGGGACTCAGTCCTCTCTGGGTACAGGTGTTCCTCCCGATCCGGCTCCCGATCCCGCTCCCCGGCCTGGGGAGGCGAGGGCGCAGCCGAGGCGATAATCGCGCCGCCGCCCGGCCAGCTGATTCCCAGGCGCGCGCTAACTTGCTGGGTCTAGGGAGAGATTTCCACCTGCTCAGCAAATTTCCCTTTATTGTTGGTTTTGTCTGTTGGCTTTTCTCCCCTTTCTCTTTTTCCTTTCTTCCCTTGAGTCAGCAACACGGAGTCCAGGAAGGGGGAGAGACACGCCCCGGGGCCCCCAGGTCCCTTCTCCTAGTCCCTGGCCAGCCTGAGCTGTGGACACCCGCGCTTCTGGCCCTCGTTCAGGCCCACTGAATGTCGGCCCCCTCCAGGGCCGGTCACCTGTGTTCTCCTGGGCAGATCCCTGCCTGCCTGCAGCTCCCTTCCCTGCAGAGGCTCCTTCTTTCTCCCTTAGCTCCTGGAAGCTTGAAGAGTCCAGACCCTTTAGTAAGTGCTTTACATTGAACTCATTTCAATCTCACTACAAATCTGTGAGTGATCCTATTATTATCCCACACTGTTGCTGTCAGCAGCCAAACCAAGCAATAATAATATAATAATCAGAGTAGAGCAAACCAGCAATTTTTCATCTAAGCATTAAGATTTGAAGGGCTATTTGAAAGGTCCCTGCCCACGAAAATATTACTCTACACTCAGGTCTAAAAGTTTACCAGTATATGTATCTAGTAGAAAGTATGTCCCATGCAATATTTCTCTGTTGTTCTTCTGGGATATACTTGTACTAACAAATGATCCATCGTTTATCTACAATTCAAATTTAGTGCCCTGTATTTTTATTTGCTAAATCTGTCGATCCTAGCCTTATGGGCCCTGCACCAAGGCTACCCAGAGGCTTCACCTACCTAGAAATGCCCTCTGCACCTCTGTACAACCACAGAACCCCCAGCCGCAGGGGGGGGGGGGCAGGGGGAGGGGCAGCGCCCGGGTCACTCCCGGTTCTGCTCCATTCTACCGATTGCACTCACCAGGGTGTCTTCTTCCTCCTCCCCCAGCCCTACAGCCTCTTCCTCTTCAATTCACAACCCACCCCCAACCCCCGGCCCCAGGTGAGCAGATTGCCTCACAGCTGGCCTCCTCGATGCTACAAAAGAATACAGGGTTTTGTCCAGAGCCCTTCCCGACACACCCCTACATCCATCCTGATGCCAGAGAGGAGAGACAGGAAAGAGTAAGAGGATGCACAGCGCGGCTTTGAGATGTTTATGCGGAATTACCCGTGGCCTCTGCCAGAGAGCCAGTAGATTGATTTTTTTTTCAAGCAGCACATGCTTACCCACGGGGCCCTAGGGATACCGAGGGATGGAGTGACAACCATGGGATCTTGTCCTGATGGAGCGTACATCTAGCAAGAGAACAAATCACTAGGTAAGTAACGCCATGTGACAAGGGTTCTGCTGGGACACAGCATACGGCAGGGTCCCAGCGGTGCCCAGTGGCCAGGGGGCTGGGGCAGAAAAGGAACCCCAAAAGGAGAGACGGAAATCCGAGGGCTGAGCAGGAGTTCTCCAGGTAGAGGGGTTGTAGGGGGTGGCTGGGGATTAGAGTAACAGTGTTTTTGAAGTTCCCAAAACAAGAGAGAGGCTCTGGAACCTTGGAAACAGGATGCTAAGTGAAAAAAGCCAGACACAAAAGGCCCCATGTGGTATGATTCTATTTATACGAAATGTTCAGAATGGTCAGTGCATAAGGAAAGGAGATTAGTGGTGGGCAAATGAGGAGGGACTGCTAATGGGACTGGGTTTCTTTTGGGGATACAAATGTTGCAGGGTTAGATAGTGGTGATGGTTGCGCAAGCTTGCGAATATCCTAAAACTGACTAATTTTACACTTTAAAATGGCGAATTGCAGGGTATGTGAATGATGTCTCCATTTTTCAAAAAGGGGGTGGGGTGGGGACCTGAGGCCCAATGAGCAACTGAATGAAGCCCAGGTGACATGGGACGAAAGGCAGAGGTCAGCCAGGCCAGATCATGCAGGACCACCTTCAGATGGACTTGACCTGGGAGCTGTGGAAAGCGGGGGGAGCTTTGAAGCTGAGCCCCACTTTAGAAAGACCACTCTGGCTGAAGCGTGGGGGATGTATCGAAAGGGGGACAGAAAGACTGGGGAGGGGGCTGCTGCCATACCTAGATGAGAGATCATGGGGACCTGAACCTGGGCAGCAGGGAAAGAGGAAGCTAGGATTCAGGGGAGAGACAGTCAGAACGACATAGCTGGGGATGGCTGGATGTGGAGGGAGGGGTGCGAAGAGGGAGGAGTGGTATGTGGCCCAGGGAAATGGGACCATTTATTGGGACCGGGAAGCCTGGAGGAGGCTCAAAGGAGGGGGTGTCTTGAGAAAAATGGTATGGTCTGCCGTGTGGAACACTATAGTGAGTCAAGCGGGTGGGAACACACAGGTGTCCCCTGGCTTCAGGGACAGGTCAGTCCCTGGTGACCCTGAGGGGACAGGGCTGGACCGCAGCTTGACTGAATGGAGACTGAAGTCGATTGAGGAAAACGAATGGAGGAAGAAGAAGCAGAGACTGATGCTTGGAACAAGTTCGTGAAGGGGAGAAGCCATGCAGGGGTAGAGCTGGCAGGGTGGGAGGACTCAAGGGTGAGAGAGAAGCAGCTTGTTTCAATCCTGAGAGCAGGGACAGGAGGGGCTAAACGTTGTGCAGGGTTTCTAAGGAAGTGGGTAGAGCTGGAATTAGCAGGCAGGAGCCTGGCTCGTGGGAGGGGGGATGGTCCCCTTTCTTCTTCTTCTTCTTCGAGGGAGGGAAGAAGAAGCCCACAGAGCTGGGGGGGGGTGTGTGCCAGGGTTTGTAAGTCTAGAGATGAGGGAAGGGAATTCCCACACAACTTCCATTTTGTCACCGAAGCAGGGGACAAAGTCAAATACTGAGGCTGTAGGCAAAACGGCGGGGCTGGCCCAGCATACCCCTGAAATGGCTCAGAGAGCCTATTGTTAAGTTTCTAAGAATTCTGTGAGCCGGTTATTAAACATAGCTGTTATTAAAATTAAATTATAGTAAAGCCACACAAAAATGCCCAACTGTTTTTTTATAAAGATGCAAAAGCAGGGCACCTGGGTGACTCAGTCAGTTAAGCATCTGCCTTCAGCTCAGGTCATGATCCCAGGGTCCCGGGATGGAGTCAGGCTCCCGGCTCAAGAAGGAGTCTCCTTCTCCCTCTGACCCTGCGCCCTCTCATGCTTTCTCTCTCTCTCAAATAAATAAATAAAATCTTAAAAAAAAAAAGATGCAAAAGCATTTTGCCTTTTCAATGAGTGGTTGCAACTGGACCTCATCAGAATGAAAAGCTTTTCTCTGTGAAAAGCCTCATGGAGAGAATCAGAAGATAAGCTACAGACGGGGAGAAAATACTTGCAAACTATGTGTCTGACGAAGGACCAGTATCTAGAATATATCAAGAACTCTCAAAACTCAGCAGTGTAAAAACCCACAATTCAGTTAGAAAAAAGGGCAAAAGGCATGAAAGGACATTTCACTGAAAAGGAGATACGGACGGCGAATAGCACATGAAAGAATGTTTGAGATCATTAGACATTTTGGGAAATGCAAATTCAAACCACGATAAGATAACTCGGGGGTCTGAGCAAGTGGAGTAGTCTTTCCAAGAGTTGCCTAGAGACACAGGGTCGTTGGATGGCTGGATGCTGCTGTGGGCTCAGCAGAGGGTGGAGACCATGACCTGAAGGTGGCCCAGGCTTTCTGGAACCATGGGAAGCTGTTGGCTGCATTTGTGGAGGGTTGGGGTTTAGCCAGGTGCCTGCCGGCGAAGGACAAGGAAGAGAGGGAGTCTAGGGTATAGACGATCAGTGCTGGAAGCTAGAGCATGGAACCTGAGCTGGGAAGGGAGATATGTGAAGGCAGCGGAGACTGAGTGGTGGGGACAGTGTGGAGGTGTCCCTGAGCTGGAGGTCCCCAAAAGCCTGAGGAGTGGGGGTGTTACCAGTGACTGCGCTGGGGGGCCGCAAATGTGGGGCCTCAGTCAGGGGCATGACAGCGGCGTGTGCAGTCCTGGGGATGATCCACAGCTGAGAGCCACTGGATTCCAGCACACAGCACGGCCACGGGTATGGGCTGGAATGGAGGGCAGGGCCCTGGGGACGAGGAGCCCAGGATGGGAGAGGCCAGGAGTTGGACACCTCCACGGAGGCTGGTGTCTCCAGGGATAGTGGCAGGACTTGGAGCGGAGGAAGCACTGGGAGAAGTAGGGGGCATCAGGGGGGGGATGGCGGGAGGGAGAAAAGGACCAAGAGGGAGAAAAAAGAAAAGTCTCCGTAGCAGAGGGGAGGAGGAGAAATCCACGTGTAAAGCTGGAGGCTGTTCAGGGGCATCATTTAATGAGAGTAAATGCTTCCATTGTAATCAAAAAGGCTAAAGGGCTGGGTTAAGAATCTCAATTACCCCAAGGGCCAGACTAAACTCCTGCCTTTGCGATTCTTAAATTGTCATAACAGTCTGAATTTATCAGATGCTTCAGAGTGTGTCCCAAATCGCAGGACAAACCGTAACCAAGAAAATGCAAGTGTCCTGTCAGTCCACACGACCACCCTGCTAGCAGCTGATGGCAGCTCCCAGGCATGAGTGGCTGCCTACGGGGCTAGTCTGAGGGAGGAGGCTTCAAAGGCCAAGGGGCATCAACCAGAAGGCAGGAGGTGGGACCCGATCTCAGCTGGCCAAGTCTGATTCCTCCAGGGACCCAAATGGGGACCCAGAAAAACCCCTGTTCACATCCCTAGGAGTGTAAGGAGGGTGGGAAGTTTCCTCAAATTGCAGAAACTCTGTCTTTCTCACTCACATGTGTATCTGTGCTACCTAGCCCAGCGTCTGGCATATAGTAGGTTAGTGGGTGCTCAGGGAGTGTTTATAGAATTAAACAGAATTTACTTGAAAAGAGAGAGAGAGAACTTCAATGGCGGGCCTGTTATGTTTCCCTTCTAGGCAGATTTTATTTTATTTTAAAGATTTTACTTATTTATTTGAGAGAGAGAGAGAGAACACGCATAAGAACAAGCAGTGGGAGTGGGAGAGGGAGAAGCAGGGAGCCCCACGTGGGGCTCGATCTCATGACCCTGGGATCCCGACCCGAGCCGAAGGCAGCAGCCCAACCGACTGAGCCACCCAGGTGCCCCCCCAAGCCAGATTTTAAATTTAAGATAGGAGAGGGAAGGAGATATTAATTAACTCTCCGATGGAGGACTTCCAGCTCTCAGTGGAAGGTTTTCTTGCTGGTGGAGAAAAGGTGGGAAGAGCATTCCCTTTGCTTCTCAGATTGTCCCCAGGGGCACTGCTGTTCCAGTTCAGGTAGTCAGGCTCGTGGTCACAGCTCTCCTCTGCAAGGAGTGAGTCCCGGGCATGCAGCTGAGCGCTTTCCAAGGAGCCGATCCCATGGAGGGGACCGCTGTTATGTCCGGCGTAGCAGTCAGGACCCTCGGGTTCAGCGAGGCCCCTGGCTGACTGGCCACGGGGTGGGTCTGGGCCAGGAACCTCCTTCCGCCCTCCCAGCCTGAGCCCACAGCCCAGAGTCCAGACCCTGGGACCGAAGTCAGAGCAAGTAGCCCTCTTCTCAGCAGCTCGGAGATCCCCTGGGACAGACACCTGCTCACTGTGGTCCCTAAGCCTGTCCGAATCATATTCTTGCTCTGTAGGTAGAAATCCAGACTCCACTTGGAAAGGAACTTCAATCTGGGGGCAAAGGAGAGGGGGAAGGAGAAGTATAGGAAATGATTCCGAAACAGCTGAACTTGGAAAAACGGCAGAAAGAGCTCTCAGGCGCTGCGAGGAGTGCATTTTTCAACGAAGCTGCGCCAAGAGACTGAGAAACTGCTTATGAGCGGAGGACGCGGGCCCCGGGAGCAGCTGCACTGACAGGGCGGACAGAACTGCTGCGAGGGCAGTTTGTTCGGAGGCAGCAAAGCGAACTCGGAGCACATGCTTAATCACGGAATTCCAGGAGGTCACCAAATTCTGCAGCCACTCAGTCATATGACCGCTAAATGGGAGAGACACCAAATACGAGGGCCACTGAGTACTGTGGCCACGAAATACTATAGTAACCAAAGCCTACACCTCACACGGAAGATTCTGGTATTATTACTCCAACAGACGAGGCCTAAAGAAAACCAATAATGTTTGTAAAAAGAACAGTAGTCCTGAGGCCGCTGAATCCACCTGATGGCCCATGGTCTGGGGAGGCACAGGAGAAGGACAGGAGACAGAGGGCAGGTTGGGGCGCAGGGAGGGGAACGGGCGAGAAGTATTATTGCACTTCCCTCTGAGGCCAGAAGCCTCTCTGTCCTTCTTGGGTCTAGGGCAGGGGCAGCAATGCTCTCTCCGCATGTGAGTCCTCCTTCCTGGCCTGGAAGCCAGCTCACTCTCACCAGCCTCAGGGCCGGAACTGGGCCAAGAGCAGACCTTGCCACAGCCCCCACCCCAGTCTAGCTTGGGAAATGTCTTTCCAATTTGCCTGGCGCTGTGGCATAGAAACCATCTCTACTCTTACTCACTGATATGAGCCCGGGGACCAGGTAACATTAAAACTGTCCATGCGTATTTTTGGTCAAGGCGGATGTTTGCAGCCGAGAGGTATCTGGTTTTGGTTTTTGTTTTTAACATTTTTTTATTTTTTATTTTTTAGTACTCTCTACACTCAACATGGGGCTCGAACCCACAACCCCGAGATCAAGGGGTCAACCCGAGATCAACCCCACATGCTCCACCGACTGAGCCAGCCAGGCGTTCCCAGGTATTTGGTTTTTAACTGTGTTTGGGGGTTTGGAAAGGAGTGTGGGGTTTTGTTTTATTTAGATTTTATCTGTTGGCTTTTTTCCTGGAGAGCCAGGGAGTCCTGTGGCCTGTGGTTTTTGCCTGGCAGCTCATCTTGGCCACCCAGAAAGACTCCAGGACGTAGAAGAAGCCTGGGCCTTGGTGTGGTGGCCATGGTCACAGGAACTCGCTACGGTCAAGGGCCTCTCGGGGAAACTGCCTGCAAGCAGAAGGGACCTTGGCAGGGCGTCCCCTGCTGCCTGGGGTTCTCCTGAAGAGTCGGCATGACCCCCGGCACCCCAATCTCCAGGCCTACCTCTGCCTCGGGCTGTGGGTGGAGAAGGGCAGACAAGAGGTGGCACAGAGGGACCCAAGGCCCGATGCTCCTGTGCCTGCCCTTTCCCCCACAGCCCTCCATCTAGTCTCCCCCAGTGCTCCTGGGATGGGTCACGGTCATGGGGGGATCCAGAGGACCCCCCAGCACCCTAGTCCCAGACAGACTTCCCGCCCTGCAGCAGCTTGGTTCTTCCCTTAGGGGGCTGCATGCCACGGGAGAAGGGGGATGCAGCCACTGGCCCAGCTGAGGGTCCACAGGAAGAGGCCAGCCACGTGGTCATGGCCACGAGGTGGAGTGGCTGCCCCCTCCCACCCTCAGGGTTTGCTTTCTTAAGTCTTCTCCTTATCACAACGATTCGTGTTCATTGTAGAAAGTATGAAGAGTGAAAAAAAAATAGAAAGAAATATAAAAACAATGACTTGTGGTCCATAACCCAGAAGCAAGCACTAGTAACACTTCGGCAGCCTGTCTTCCAGCCTGCTCTGCGCGCCTCCCTTCTGTAGCTTGTTTCCCTTAACAGCAGCAGATCAGCTGTTCCCGGTGGTATTAAACCCTCCGGGATGTTGTTATAAAGGCTGTATGGGATGGTTAACTTAATTTTATGTGTCAACTAGACTAGGCCATGGGTTGCCCAGATTAAATGTTATTCCTGGGTGTACCTGTGAGGGTGTTTCCAGATGAGATTGGCATTTGAATAAGTGGACTCTGTGAAGTCGACTGTCGCCCCGAATGTGCATGGGCCTCATCCGGTCCACTGAGGGCCCCTTCTTTCTCCCTCCCTGCAGAAGCTGGACACCTACCCCATCTTCTCCCACCCTCAGCTTACACAGTGGGCTCCACTGGGCCTCAGGCCTTTGGACTCACTGAATTACACCCCTGGCTTTTCTGGGTGTCCAGCATGCCCACGGCAGACTGTGGGATGTCTCAGCCTCGGTAATCGAATGAGCCAATTCTTTATAATAAGTGTCGGTAGCTAGAAGATAGATAGATAGATAGATAGATAGATAGATAGATAGATAGATGATAGAGAGATAGAGAGAAGATAGATGATAGAGGTAGAAAGAAAGAAAGAAAGAAAGAAAGAAAGAAAGAAAGAGTAGGTAGAGAGATCTCTTCTCTGGAGAACTCCAACTAAAGCAAAAGCTGTATCATACAGCTATCCACGTATTTATTCAAAATGAGGTATTGAAACAAAGGGGAAGAAAAGAAAGACAAATCAAAAAACAGACTGTTTACTACAGAGAACAAACAGTGGTTACCAGAAAGGAGGGGATGGGTGCACTAGGAGATGGGGATTAAGAGCACTGAGTGATCCATGGAATTGCTGAATCGCTATGCTGTACGCCCGAGACTAATACAACACTGTATGCTAAGTATGTTGGAATTAAAATTAAAAAACAAACAAGCAACAACAACAACAAAAATACAAAATGAAGCACTGAGTGCCCGTGTTGTATGGCTAGGTCCCCAGACTCTGCAGCAAACTCTGGGCCCAAATCTTGGCTCTGTTACTTATCAGTTGAGAAGTCTTAGGTAGGTGACTTCACTCTGTGCTTCCATGTCCTTGTCTGTAAACGCATCATGGGCGATAATGATATCATTTATCTCTTAGGGTGAGGATTCGACGAGTGAATGTGTGTAAAGGATTTACAGCAGAGTCTGGTTGGGGCACGTTGGGGGCTCAGTCGGTTAAGCATCCGATTCTCGGTTTGGGCTCTGGTCGTGATCTCAGGGTTGTGAGATCGAGCCCCAAGGAGCACACCATCCCTGCCCAGGTCGGGCTCCAGGCTCAGTGAGGAGTCTGCTTGAAGATTCTCTCCCTCTGCCCCTCCCCCCACTCTTTCTTGTGCTTTTTTTCTCTCTTTAAAATAAATCAAATAAATCTTTAAAAAAGAAAGAACAGGGTGCGCGGGTGACTCAGTCGGTTAAGTGACTGCCTTCACCTTGGGTCATGATCCCAGGGTCCTGGGATTGAGCCCTGCATCGGGCTCCTTGCTCAGGGGGAGCCTGCTTCTCCCTCTGCCTGCTGCTCTCCCTGCTTGTGCTCTCTCTCTCAAATAAAGGAATAAAAATCTTAAAAAAAAAAAAAAAAGAAAGGAAGAAGTGTCTGCCTCAGCACACAGAAAATGTTAGCTGCTATTATTATTATAAATTTTATTATCAGTATTATTTTTACTTGGTACCATGCTGAAAGCACAAAGAAGATTTAGATACTGCCTGCCTGCCAGGAGGTCACAGTCTACTCGAAGGAACAGACGGCACAGCCCACGTGACGATATGGGGTAAGCAGTGAATCCGCGGGGAGGGTGCCCAGTCCAGCATGTGTTGTGGATGCTAAGGGTGGAGAGGAGAAAGGCTTCCAGAGAGAAGGGATTCCTGAGCTGAGAATCGGCTGGAAGGAGGGAAAAGTGGGCATTCTGGAGGGAAGGCCAGGGAAGGAGAAACAGCCTGTGGGCGGCAAAGGCTGAAGATCTGAGGTTTGAGTTAGAAGAACAGGAAAATTTGATCAAGGGAACAGGGACCCGATTAGGAAGAGCTCTTAGTACTTGGGACAAAGTTGCCCCTTATCGCACAGCCGATGGGGAGCTGTCATGAGGACAGAAGCAAGGAAGAGGGTGGCAGGCATGCTGGGGAGATGATCCCAGCTCAGCATGGAGCTGGAGAAGACCCGTCTAGATGGCACCTGTCTGGGCTAAGGAGGGCCTGAGCCACTGCAGTGGTGGCGACAGGCAGATGGAGGAGAGGCAGCCTCAAGAAGGATGTAGGAGGTGGCACGGGCGGGCTCGGCAACACGGCCTCGAAGTGCAGGCGAGGGAGGCGTCTATAGCAACCTGGAGCGGCCTCGCTCGAATGATCTGGTGGCTCTTGGTGCCACAAACGGGGACAGAGGATGTAGGAAAAGGAGTGCGCTGGAAGGTATTTCAGTTATTTCTATTTCTGCATTTCAAACCTGCCTAAAATGTGGCCTTAAATAACAATTCACTATTTCTTATGATTCTGTGGGGTAAGAAATGGGCAGAGCTCAGCCGGGTAGTTCTGGTGCCCCAGCTCCCCCTGGGGTCCTTCACGTGGCTGCATTCAGCCTCCGATGGGGCTGAAAGGACCCCGCCGTGTGATGCACGTGCCCAGCCCCTTGGCCTCTCTCTCTTTCCCTGTGCCTGGCGTCGGCCTCCTCCTGCCTTCAGACTCAGGATAGGACCCAGCAGAGCCGCGGTGAAGTTCCAGCCCTATTCTGAGTCTGAAGGCAGGAGGAGACGGGTGCCCCAGCTCGAAGACAGGGAGGTAGAGAGAAAGAATTCCTTATTACTCAGCCTTCTTGCTATTCATGCTTTCGACAGATTGGACAGGCCCACTCACACCCAGGAGGGAAATCTGCTCTACTCAGTTTACTGCCTCAAATGTTAAACTCACCCAGAAAACACCCTCACAGACACTCCCAGAATAATATTTAACTCAACATCTGGGCACACGGTGGCTGAGTCAAGATGACACGTAAAGGGAAGCAGTACAGCCAACCAGCTCCCCTTCCAGAGGGAGGCATCTGTCTCCCTGCTGGGCGCGCTGGCTGCACACAGCTGGCTCTTTCTCCAGGAACTGTCCTCCCCCAAAGTTACACCCTCTCCACGGACAGCCGCCACCCAATGCCTGGAGGATGTGGGGGATACCACAGCCCAAGCCCCTCCCTCCTCTTTAGGACAGCTCTGAAGGGCCATCCCAGCTGTAGCTCTCTCCGTGGGATCAGCGGGTGACTGAGCTGTAACTACATCACGGGTCAGCTTCTCCTCCTGCCCAGTCCTCTTCCCTGGCTCCCGTACAGGTGCTGCTCCAAGTCCTCCCCAGCAACTAGACACAACCCTCAGCCTCAGAGTGTGTCCCCCCAGCCGACCTAGGCAGAGGAGGAAGAGGCTGAGCTCTGATGCGCACACAGACGTGTGGAGAGCCTCTGGGATGGAAGCAGAGCCTCCAACAGCCGCAGGATGTTTGAGGCTGCAGTGGGAGGGACAGGTCAAGGCCTCTATGGAGTGGGTAGGGCGTGAGGTGACTGCAAAGGTAACACTTGACCTAACCAGTTCACCAATGTAAATAACTTAGGTTGTCTCCCATTTTCATTGTGATAAATAAAAAACATCGCAATACACGTCTTGATACCTGAATTCTTTTGTCCACACTTCTGATCATTTTTTTTGTAGCCCAGATTTGAGCAAAGAAATCAGGAATTAAAGAATATAAGCTTTCTTGAGGCTACCAGAACTGTCCAAGGCCCCTATTCACATTGCGTTTACACAGCATTCATTCTCCTGCAGCCAAACTCCAAAATTTATAAGAGACCTGATTTAAGGAAGGTCATTGATTCAGCCAGAGAGTTAATTATTCATTTGAATTGGTTTGTGCAAAAGGCTCCAGAGAGCTACACGAATAAATTGAAACGCTATTAGAACTAACAGGCGAATTTAATAAAGTGGCTGCATGCAAAATTCAACAGCTTCCTCATCAACTGGCAACAACCAATTAGAAAATAAAATGTGGGGGCCACATGGGGGGCAGAGGGCATAATCACAACAGTAATAACAATAACAAAACGCCCGGGATTGACTTTAGCAACAAATGTGGGAATGGGAAAACTATATCTTAAAACTTGATGAACTTTCGGGACGCCTGGGTGGCTCAGTTGGTTAAGCGTCTGCCTTTGGCTCAGGTCCTAATCTCAGGGTCCTGGGATGGAGCCCCACATCCGGGCTCCCTGCTCAGTGGGGAGCCTGCTTCTCCCTCTCCCTGCCCTTGCGCTCTCGCTCACTCTCTCTCTTCCCCTCTCGAATAAATAAATAAAATCTTTTTAAAAAGGTTATGAAAAAAAAAAGAAAATATAGGTGAAAAATGTATATGCTTTCAAAAGCAGTAAGAACTTTATAAGCACAAAAGCAATGGAAAAAATCCAAAGGGAAAATCAATACTTTTTCTACATTAAAAAACTTAAACTTACATAAAAAAATAGGTTTACTAAAACTTAAAGGTGAACAGCAAATTGGGAGATACAATTGCTATGAAATGACAAGTGGCCGTTATTCTTAATCTATAAGGATCTAAAACCCCAATAGAAAATTGGGCAAAGGACACAAGCAGACAGTTCATAGAATGGCCATGACTCTAAACATAAAAAATGTTTAACCTCATTAGTAATCAAATCCATCTCAATTAAAAGATGATATTTTTTGCCTTGCAAATTAATATTTTATATGATAATACATTTAGTATCAATGAGTACAGTAAAAATTGCACCCCTCCCATAATACTGTCCAAAGTATACATTTCTAGTATTCAAAGTATAAAATTCTAAATTTTTTAGAAGGCAATCTGATGCTGGGCATAAGAGTTTTAAAAAGTCATACCCTTTCAGGGCGCCTGGGTGGCTTAGCTGTTAAGCATCTGCCTTCAGCTCAGGTCATGATCCCAGGGTCCTGGGATCGAGCCCCATATCGGGCTCACCGCTCAGCGGGAAGCCTGCTTCTCCCTCTCACACTCCCCTTGCTTGTGTTCCCTCTCTTGCTGTCTCTGTCAAATAAATAAATAAAATCTTTAAAAATAAAAATAAATAAAATAAATAAAAATAAATAAAAAGTTATACCCTTTGACCAAGTGATTCTCCTTCTAAAAATCTGTCAAGAAACAACTAAAATGTAGGCAAATAATTATCTACAAAGATGTTCATCACTGCATAATTTATAATAATGAGAAATTAGAAATAGCCTTAATATCCAACAGGAGCAGAATCATGGCACAGCCACGTATTGCTAAATTATATCATCATTAAAGGAGGTGATGTCAATGGAATTAATGACATGAATACATTCCCAATAAAAATATAAAACTAACCAGCTCACTATTATATGTATATTATAACCAAATTTTATAAACCATACATACGCAGGGGGAAAAAAGAAGTTAAAATAAGGCAGATTACCTTTTCTTCTGAACAGCAATGATTTATGGATGGTTTTAATTTTTTTCTTATTGGGGTGAAATATGTCATAAAATTGACCACTTTAACCGTTTCTAAGTACGTTATTCAGCGGCATTAAGTATATTCACAACGCCATGTAATCGTCACCTTCATCTATTTCGAGCTTTTTCTTCGTTCCATGCTGAAACTGTCTACCCGGGAAACAATAGTTCTCACTCCCCCTCCTCTCAGCCCCCCGCCATCCTACCTTCTGTCTCTAGGAGTTCGCCTATTCTAGGTACCTTATATAAGTGGAATTATACAATATGTTTCTTTTGTGGTTTATTTCACTTAGTGCAACAGACTGAATGCTTATCCCCCCCACCTATTCCTAGATTGAAATCCTAATCCCCAGGGTGATGGCATTTGAAGGTGGGACCTTTGGGCGGGAGTGGAGCCCTCACGCACACCTCACGCACAGGGTTAGTGCTTTATGAAAGAGATCCCAGGGAGCATCATCCCCCCTTCACCGCTTGTGCCATAGGAAGGTACAATGACACGATGACCATCAATGACGAAGCGGGCTCTCACCCGACACAGAACCTACAGATGCCATAGTCTTGGGCTTCTAGCCTCCAGAGCTGTGAGAAATAGACCTGCTGTTTACAAGCCACCCATTTGATGGTCTATCGTTATAGCAGCCTGAACAGACCAAGACGCTGGCATAATATTTTCAATATTCATCCATATTGTAGCGTGTGTCAGAACACCATTCCTTTTTATGGTGGATTAATATCCTATTATGCGCATACCGCTATTATCCATTCACTATTGATGGACATTTGGGTTGTTTTCCTTTTTAGGCTATTATGAGCAATGCTGCTGTTAACCGTCGTGTGCAAGTGTACGTTTGAGTTCCTGCTTTCAGTTATTTGGGGTATATCCCTAGGGAGTGAAATGCCTGGATCATATAGTCTGTGTTTAACTTTTTGAGGAATGGTTGGTTTGAATTTTTTAAAATTTTCTTCTGCATTTTTCAGACTTTCTCTACTAAACATGTATTATATTTTTATAATCAGGATAAAAAATGAACATATTTATTTTCAAACATCTATTGTTTCTCTTTCTTCTGTCTACACATTAAGCACTGCTCCCTTGGAGCCAAGCAAAAGATTGCTCAAATTTTCCCCTTAACTGAGAGCTGCACAAAATGACTATTTTAACATGCATCCGGGATTTGTTTTAATCTGGCATGGTAAGATGATAGACATGGAGACCACTGCCTGTATTTTTTTTCCTTTTCCTTTTTTTTTTTTTTTAAGATTTTACTTATTTATTTGACAGAGAGAGAGAGAGACAGCCAGCGAGAGAGGGAACACAGAAGGGGGAGTGGGGAAGGAAGAAGCAGGCTCCCAGCGGAGCAGGGAGCCCGATGCAGGGCTTGATCCCCAGGACCCTGGGATCACACCCTGAGCCGAAGGCAGCCGCTTAACCACTGAGCCACCCAGGCGCCCCTTTTTTCATTTTCTTGAGATCTAATCGCCATGTAACATACTGTAAGTTTAAGGTATACAACAGGATGATTTGATACACATATATATATTGCAAAATGATCACCACAATAAGGTTAGTTCACACACCTATCACCTCATAGGTTGCCATGACAACTGCCTTTAGAAGAATAGTTTATTGCTTACCATTCCCAAGAGGAGGGGGCCAGCCGCTCCGCAGGGGGAAGCACCAGGCCCTGAGGAAGGCTGTAGAAAGCTGAAGGAGCAAGGGGAAAGCGTGAGCGCAAACTTTCATTGTGATTTCCATGGGAAAGGCAAGGCAAACCAGGATGGACGATTTAGGATTGGCTGATTTGAATACAATTTCAGTGGGCTCTGAGCTAAACGGGTGGCCCCTAGTTGTTGGGTCCCTGGCCCTGGGGTGATTTAGGGGAATATTGATTTGGTGTGAGAGAGGAAAATAAGTGAGGTGGTTTGCATATGAAAAGAGCGCTCTCAGGCAAGGTGTTAACCCTCCCTCGGAATTAGCTAACCCTAGAGGACCATCAAAGCCCTAAGATGTCAAAGCATCATAAAATACAGAGAATAAAAAAAACATGATTAATACAGTGATGTATGTGCAAGGTTTCTCTTTATAGCAGTTTGTCATAGCAAAGATTGGAAGCCAATGAAAGTTCCATTAGAGAAGGAGCTAGTGAAGCGACGCACAGTAATAGAATCAAATGATATGAAGCCATGAAAAAGTATGGACGGGTCTCCAAGAGATGTCACAAAAAGGAAAAAAAAAAAACCCTGTTGCAAACATCAAGTGAATTATTCTCCATTATATGTGCCCAGATGCTTGTAAGGGCAGAGACTATCTCTGGAAGGGCACCCAACAAATTCTGACATTGGTGCCACCTGGCAAGAGAGCTCAGTGGCTCAGGACCAAGGGTAGGAGGGGTAGAGGTTCTGTACCCTTTAATTTCATGCCATGTGAATGTGTTGCCTATTTCAAAAGGAATTATATAAAGATTCTTTTTTTTAAGAAAAGGAGAGAAAGCTAAAGTCCAGAGGCCCTGTTGTGCCCATAATGGGTTGAATTGTGTCTCTCGGAAAAAATACACTGAAGTCCTCCTCCCCGGTACCTGTGAATGTGACTTTCTGTGGAAATGGGGTCTTTGCAGATGTAGTCAAGTTACAATGAGGTCATGAGGGTGGACCCTAATCCAATACGACTGGTGTTCTTCTAAGAAGAGAGAACACCCCCCCACACAGACACCCACACAAAGGAGAGCACAGACACGAGGAGAAGGCAGTCGAGTAATGCCGAGGCAGAGATCGGAGTGACGCGTCTTAGACCAAGGAACGTCAATACCAGGGATGACCAGCAAACGTCACAAGCTAACAGAGGCAAAGAACAGAATCTAACACCTTGCTAACACCTTGATTTTGGACTCCCAGCCTCCAGAACTTCGAGACAATACATTTCCATTAATTTTAAGCCACCCAGCTCGTGGTGCTTTGTCATGGTAACCCTAGGAAATTAATATCGGCCCTTTCTCAACTTCCCCTAGAAGCTCAAGTTTCCTGGCAGATGCTTCGAAAGAAGCTCGAGGTGGAGGCACAATCTCTGGACATGAGCCCTCAAGGACCATGCAAGCTCCTTTCAGCCAGAAGCTCTGGCCTCCGGGTCCTTCTCTGCCCCTCCTCCCAGGGCTCCGAGCAGAGCAGGGGAGCAGAGCCGGGTGAGAACCTTGGATCAGACATCCGGGGGCCGACTGGGGCTTGGTACCTAGAATGGGAGGCCCAAGCCGGCTGGAATTGAAATCTGTTCAGCGCCCTCCCTCCGCAGCTCCTGCAGGAGCTCCTGGCAGGAAGTCGGGACTCAGTTAACACTTGCTGAGCGAAGGCAGGCGCGGTCTGTCTTGGGTCTCATTCGATCATTAAATCAGCACACTCACAGCCTCCGCCTCCCGACCGCGTGAGGATTAAAGACGCTAATGCCCACAAAACCCTTAACAAGATACCTGGAATATAACGAGAGCACCATAAGACACAGTTATTAATACCGTGTTACATTTTGGCAAAGAAGCTGGTTCCCTTATAGCAAAATTGGCAAGAAGGTTTCACCTCGAATGCCAACTCCAGTTGTCTGCTGAGGTCGCCTAGACTGTTGTGTTGAAAAGATACCGAGGTCAAGTCTGGCCTGGGTCACAGTCAGCTAGCAAGGCCTACCGGGGGCGAACAGGCAGGGTGGTGGCCTGGGTGCCCCTGATCTGGGGTCTCCCCGCAGCACTCCATCTCTTCCGGTGGCAGAGCCAGCCCCTCATAGAGGTAAAACATGAACAGAAGACACTGTTCTCCCTGCGGTTTTGTAGGGAAGAAGCAAAGGCTGAGGAGGGCATGTTGCCCTGGGAGTAGAGCCTCACCCGCCGAGTCTGGGTCTCCCTGCAGAGGCCGAGGCGGGGCGGGTGCCATGTTCCTAGCCTTGAGGACAGGGTGGGCTCCCTCACCCCAGGCAAGAGGGAGGTGGAAGTCAGCCAGTCATCTGGTGGTGGGCAAATGCTTCTAGGACAATCAGCCTTTCTCCTCGTTCCTGTGAATTTACCCGGGACCCTGGGTGCAAAGGCATCACAGAGCCCCATCTTCCCACGCACCCCAGAGACCGCTGGCCCCGACCGAGGGCTTCTCCATTCCTTCACAAGGCTTTTCCATTCGGCGTGCACTAACGGTCCTGCAAAGCGGGCTTTGTTGCCTCTACAGATGAGCAAAGAGAAGACTGGAGGGTCTGAGTGATTTTTCCAAGGTCACCCTCTTGTCCCTCGGCCTTTGTCTTGTGTCACCGCAGCCTCCTGGGGAGATGGGCTGGGAACGGGGCAAAGGGCGGGCTTCACGTCGGGGAGGCGCACCCTATGCTGTCTCCTGCCCATCGGCACTGCTAGGGACATGCGTGGCCCCGCCTGGCTCCTGTGGTGCTTCTTACCCTCCAGAACTTTGTCCCTCACCTCACTGGTGCAGTTCAGATCCTTCACTGCCTCCGTGGGAAAGGACACGCGTCCCTTGCCAAAACCCTACATCGCCTACATCTCTCTGAGAGGCTCAAAACCCAGACGCCCTGTGGCAGGTTCCTGGGAGCCATGTGGGCCCTGCCCCTGAGAACATTGAGGCTTCCTGGAAAGTTCCGGCACCCTGGCTCACCACGGGGGTGCCTTTTCCTGGCAATGGCTCTTACTGCATTCGTTTAATCTGCCCTGGGAGCTGGGGAGACATAGGGAAAGACACCCCACCCCCACCCACCCTCCTGCAGCTGTACCCCAGCAGGGAGCACAGCCCCAGAAATAGACTTTCAGCGGTGCCACTGAGGGACCCATAGGCGCTCTGGGTGTGCAGAGGGGGTGACTCAGCTAATGAGCTTCAGTCCGTGATGTATATTCTGAGCTGTGTGGAAATGCATGGGGTGCTCGGTGCAAAGTTCTGCAAGCAGAGGGCAAAGGGACCTCCTGCCTACCTACACAGATTTCCCTTCTGTTACAGTCTTCATCCGGGCTCGGGGATAGGGATGGGATAAGCATTTGCTCAATGGGATAATTTAGTACGTGCCTAAGTGCTCAGGAACTGTTAGCTGCTATTATGAACTATTATATCTGAGTTTAGAGCCCCCATCCTCTTGCAGAGAGTAAGAGAACAGGAGGCAAAGGGTTCGTCCCCTGTGCCAGCCACATGCACACACAGCTGGCCACCGGGCAGGAGAGCCCCGCTGGCAGCTGTCCCCGCAGACCGGGAGCAAGGGTGTGTGATTTCCTGAGCAGCCACTTCAATCCTAATGTCCCTTTAATAGTCCTTGTCAAATTGCTATGGCTCCCCCAGAGACTTCCATGACTACGGAAAATAAATAGCCATTATCTGACCTCCAGGGGAACGAAGATGTCTGCAGGATTCCAGGAAAGGCCATCCTCCAACCAATAGAGCCAACTCACCCTTTCAGAAAGGCAAAGCTAAGGTAAGGAGGAAATCATAAAGTCGATGCATTCGCTGCTCAAATTCTTTTCACCTATTTTGATGTATATGAGTACATTTGGCTTCTGGTAGCACCAGAGGGGGAGAGGGAGGGAGCGGGAGGGAGAAGGAGAGCGACTACAAAAATCTGGGATGGCTCCGTTCTTTTGCCCTGGGGGAGGAAAGGAGGCGGTGAAGCAAAGGACTTAATTTTTCAGTTACTAATTTATCACCAAAACTTGGCATCATTTTTTTGGCATCATTGATTCCATGAACGAAGTTCTAAAAGGTCTTGCTGCCATCCAAAAAACGTGTGAGAATAAAGTGTCCTTCCTTTTCTTACCACATAATTTGAAAGAGAAACCATTTTTTATCCTAAAAACATTTGATGTTTTTAGGCAAAAAGTGTTTTGAAATACGAGACAGTTCCTTAAATAGGCCCCAGAGACAGCTCTGGGCCAGGTCAGAGCCCTGCTCTGGTCCTAGCTCGGGTGGCCAGGGGATCTTAGCACAGTCAGCCGATTCCGGACAGCTGTGAGGCGATGGCAATGATTGCCCCTCAACGACCTCACCAGAACAATCCAGAATGACTGCCCCTCGATGACCTCAGCCAGGACTGTTGTGAAGAGCACCTGATGTAAGGAGTAAGCAAACCTCTGAGAAAACAGGCCGCCTGGCAGAGCGGGCTCTCACGTGAGGCGCAGTGCTCACACCCAGCCCCCATCAGGGCCAGGGTTGGGGGGGGGGGCGGCCCTGATGCTACTCCCCACCTGTCACAGCCAGACTGCCCTTCCTCAGGCAAGCGTCCGCAGCTTCTCCCACAACCAGGCTGCCCCCAGCCCCAGCCACCTCCGGGAACAGTTAGGAGGAGAAATGGGAAAGAAGGAGAAGTTGCTCTTTGTGTTCTTTCTCCCATCAGGAGAAAGAAAAGCTGGAAGCCAGGAGAGGTTGGAGGACATCCCCACTCACCCCAAGTCTTGGCTGCCCTCTCCCACAGGTGAGGGAGGGTGGCTGAGGTTGACGGGCAGCCCCCAGCTTGGCCTTTGCTCACACTCCGTGACCGACACTATTAAAAAAACAAAATTGAGTAGATTTAAAGATCTAATTGACTTTATTAAGCAATTCATGAGTAGGGCAGCCTCCCATCTAGCTGAGGATGCTGAAGCAGAGGGGAACTGCGGTGAGGAGCTGTGCAAAACGGAAGGTTTTTCTAGAGGGAGGGTGGAGCAAGAAAGTTTATTAGCGAAAGAAAAGAAAGGAAAAGACAAGAAAGGCCAAGTCACCTTCCCTTAGGTAAAAAGGCAAGGGGTCTTATTAGGTGGATTACCTCATTTTCCTTTGGGGGACAGAGGGACCCCTTGTGACAGATGACCTCATTGGTGCTTATCAGAAAATTCCTGATTGACAGGCTAAGATTTACATTTCTGGGGGAGACTGAAACAGCAATTAAGTTAGGCATTGAGCCGGGTTTTGGTGGCTTGACCTAAGCAACATCATTTGGGGCCTGTGGTTTTCTTTTTAATGACCTAGAACCCATGGCTGTGGCCCTACCCCTCTTGACAGCCACAGACTTTTCTGGGCCACATCAGCAAGGATGTGGGAAGCCCATACTCCTTCAGGAAACTCTTCTGTGCCAATGGGAAAACAGGATCAGCTCAGGGCAGGCCACGTGGCCGTAGAGACAGATGAGGACAGAGCACTGGTCTGGGAGTCGGGAGATCTGGGTTTGTATCCCAGCCCCACCCAGCACCGCCTTCCCTGTTTGGGCTTCAATTTGCCCTGTCTCTGAAATGGGTATCGCAGCCTCCGATCCGCCTACCACACAAGGTGGGCCTGAGATCTGACGGATGAGGGAGGCTGCTTTTGGACTTCCAGAGGACACCGCTGGCCTGATGGGCGTCAAAGCACCCTGCCTCTTAGTTGTTCTTCATTTATGTGTGGCGTTAGCCAACTCTGAAGGAACACAGACCTGCTTTGCCCCCCAGAACCCTGCTGCAGAGCTGGTGGTGTTGTGAGGGCCGGCCAACCTCACACATTTGGCCACGGATGGCCACCGTGCTGCGGGGGCAGGGATGTTCGCTGGGGCGCTCTTACCAACTATTATCCGTAATCCTGACACCAACTACAGCTCTGCACCCAAGTCCAACGTGTGGGGTTTTCCCCAGACTAAGCGATTGGGGGTCCTGCAATTCAGTTCTGACATTATCTACCTGGAGAGAACAGTCCTACAAGACTGCCCCGTGCCCCCGACCCCTTTAGATGCCAGTCACAAATCCAGGCTGTCACCCATGCTGCTGGCCAACTGGCTATAAGGTCAGGGATTCCAACAACCCCCACCTTGAGTCTGATTAATTTGCTGGAGCAGCTCACAGAACTTACAGAAACTTCAGTCGCTACAGAAATTTCACTCACTAGATTACCAGTTTATTATAAAAGGATAGAACTTAGGAACAGCCAGCCAGGAGAAAAGCATAGGGCAAGGTCTGGGGGAAGAGGTGGAGCTTCCCCGCCCTCTCTGAGCGCTCTACTCTCCCCTAATCTCCTCGTGTTCGCCAACCTGGAAGCTCTCCAGAACCCACCCTTCTGGGGTTTTTATGGAGGCTTCATCACATAGGCCTGAGTGTGACTAAATCATTGGCCACTGGCGATTGACTTAATCTCCAGCCTCCAATTACATGGTTGGCTGTTCTGGCACCCAGCCCCCATCCGTATGTGCATCCAAACATCACCTCATTAACAAAAGACACCTTTATTGCTCTCTTCACAGGAAGTTCCAAGGGTTTTAGGAGCCTGTGCCAAGACAAGGAGATGAAGATCAAAAATATATTTATTATAAATTACAATACCACGTTATTTTATTAGAAGGGTGCACCAGAATTCCGTCCTCTCATTGCAAATAGGAAAAGAACAAAGTTCTGGACCTCTCCCTCCATCTAAGGTGCCAAGTGCCATGACAGGGTCTTCCCCAACGTGGGCTACACAAAGATGGAATCTTTCTGTAGTCTCCAAAGGGAAAATCTTATCAAAGCACAGCATCTGAGTATCTTTTGGTTGAAAAGCACTTGTAGACAATGGAGTGTCAACCCAGGAAAGAGGAAGAGGAGGGGAAAATGGGGAGAGGTTGAAGGCTAGGAGACACTTGAGACACCTGAGAATCCATGTCTTACAGCTAGGTTTTTGCACAAAGAGCCTTTAACCTCCTGCCCTATGCATGAGGGAGGCCCTCCGGCAGAGGGGACAGGAATGGGATGGGTTCTGGCCACAAGGCAGACCAAGCAGCATCTGAGGGGAGTTGCTGGTGGACTGAAGACCGGACAACAGTGCGGGGAAGAAAAGGAGGAGAAAAGGAGGGGAAGGAACTGACATTTATTGAGCGCCTACTGTAAGGAATGAGGCTGAGCAAAAAGGAAACAAAATGACAGGCTGAGGAGAGGTCACTGCAGCAGATGACCGTCTGGTGTATCCCTCATTTTCATCATCCTCCACAACCAATCTCTAAGCTCAGCCACGTCCCAACCCTGGCGCCGGGATCACAGGGAGCGAGTTCTTGCCATCCGCGGCTCACAGTCTCCTTGGGGAGGCAAGACCTAAGGAAGTGACAAGTCAGCCACAGTCGCGTATGCTGTCAGCGGCTGCCACCTAGTAAGTGTCAGAGACTGAGGGAGGGGTTGCAGTTCCCTGGTTTGGGTAGGGTCCCCAGGGAGAAATCTGGCCTGAACTGCAATGCCGGAGAGCACACCAGTGGAAAGGTGTTCACTTTGGACAAAGAACTAGCATGGAGGGACAAGGAACAGTAAAAGGGACACAGGTGGTGTGGTCAAGGGGCTGTGACTAGCTCTTTATTATTCTTTTTCTGTCACTTCTTATTTTGGGGCCCTTTCACATGCCTCACTCAGGAAATGACTCTGTTGTCCTTCATAAGCCCAGCTAAGCCCTGAAACCGATGGCCTTCAGGGAGTTCAACAGAATGAAATGAACTCCTACTATGTGTAAATCATTGTCAAGTCCTGCAGAGTACGTAGGAAAAGTGTGAAATATAGTCCCTGGCCTCAGGGCCAGGAAGGAATTTCCTTCTGTCAAATGGCCAGTGACAGAGATTTGGGATGACTCCGCAGCAGTGGAGTCCTACGTCTGATAAATGGCGGCGGGCTCTGGACAGCACGGACGTCTAAGGAAAACCGCATTAGCCATCTATCAAGATGCTCCACTTGTGGGTGGTCCAGTATTCTGGTGACTCCGCAGTTTCCTTCTCAGAATTAGCTACCAGGCTCAGTCTTGTGCCTCCCATAATCCTCCCAGTGTATTCCCTCTCAAGCACAGGAGCCTCTCTGCTGCCGAACGCCCGTTCAGAACCAGAAGCCAAAGTAATTGCAGATTAACTTATCCATGGCTGGGCCACTGAACAGCACCCCAATCAATGAGCAGCCTCAGACTCTGCAATCAATCCTGGTAAGGAAGAGGCATCAGAACAAGGATTAGAGAACCAACATAAGACAATGCCTGTGGGTAACTTCTAAATCGGTCAACCTTGGACAAAGGAAGTCTGAAAATCTCTACCTGGCCTGAGAGAAACAAAGCAAGCTCCTGCCGGCCCTGGAAGCACCAGTTAGGGCTGCGTGGGAGAAGGCATAGGTGAGCATCATCTGAAACAAACGGAGATACCAATTTATCTGATGGTATTCACAGTCTGATGATGTAGCTGTTGCCACGACGGAGCGGAGAAGTTTCAGGAACTTGCCAAGTTGCATGGGCAGAGCTGCTACTTCTATGACAAAATTGGCAGATGCCTGTCAATCACATCTCAAAAAGTGAGTCACGGGGATATAAAGCAGAGAACTAGCTCCTTGGGTCAATCAGAGGGCATAAGACTGAAGATTCTGGGTGGTCAGCACTCACTCTGGCAGATTTGACCTCCTGCTTCCTCAGATGGTTGAAGGCCAAATACATGGTGAGAAAGGGATCTCTGGTGCCCTGAGGCTCCAGGCTCTGAAATGCTTAGTTGGAAAAACTCTTTTCAAGGCAAAAACATACCACAAGATGTTTGGAAGTATTTTGAAAAATGAATTCACATTCAGCCATAAAAAAGAATGAAATTTTGCCATTTGCAACAACATGGATGGATCTAGAGGGTATAATGCTAAGTGAAATCAGTCAGAGAAAGACAAATACCTTATGATTTCACTCATATGTAAATTGAAGATATAGAACAAACGAGCAAAGGAAAAAAACGAGACAAACCAAGAAACAGACTCTTAACCATAGAGAACAATCTGATGGTTATCAGAGAGGAGTTGGGGGGGGGGAATGGGTGAAACAGGTGATGGGGATTAAGGAGGGCACAGGTCGTGATGAGCACCAGGTGATGTATGTAGTTGTTGAATCGCTATATTGTACACCTGAAACGAATATAACACTGCATGTTAGCTATATCGGAATTAAAACGAAAAACTTAAAAGAATGACTTCACATGTCCTAACTCTGTCACAGAAGCTTACAGAACTCACTTTAAGACAGTTGTAACATAATGCTTGCTGCAAGCTAACTCTTAAAGGAAGGTGGTGTACCTCCTGGATCAGAGCAGATTCCTCAAAACTACTGAGTAACCCCCCAAAAAGCAAAGAAATGGCACACAATCTTAAGACTCTTTATTTAAAAGAAAGATTTCTGAGCCAGGCTACTGTAACCAAGCAGGAAGATACTACTGAAACATAACAGTTCGACTGAAGGCATTCTGTCTTGGATGTTTAAATGTTTGTTGTTTTTTTAACTCAGCAGTCTGTACCCCTACCTTCCTCTTTAATTCAGAAAATTCCATTTCATGAAACTTTAGGCTCTGAAGTGAAGAAGTGAGCACAACTCTTATGCACTAATACTCCCAAAGCAAAGGTAAGTGGAGCTGCCCAGATAACCCACGGGAAGGTGTCCTGGAGGACAATACCATATAAGGAAGCTGGTTGTTGAGAAAGCGGATGACTAGTCCACACATCACTTTTTAAAAGAACTGAGCAATAATACCTTTCCAAGGTTGCTCAAGCTATCAGAAGAAGCATCGGGATCTAAGAGAATATGGCAAAGTTATCTGAATGAACACCAATTTTAATCTATTCTAAACGTTAAGATATATTTTTGAATGTTAATTTAGAGATATTGGTATTACCCCAGAAAAGTATCTGTTGAATAGAGCTGGCCAAGAGAAAACAGACTAGCTAACAGGCAGGTGGTAGAGAGTCAGTCTGTGTTTACCTTAATAAAGTATCTTGCTCCTGCCACAGTGTGCAGACCTTCCCAGGACAGATGTGTGGCCAAGCTATTGCAAGAACGCTCCAAACCCCAAGTCATAGTGTCTCGAGAGAACTCTGGAGATACAGCCCCTGTCCTTTGGTTCTCGCCCAAGGAAGATTTTTAAGTATTCTCAGGGTCTCTCCTTTATCCATTTTTAAACCAATTCAGGGCATTTTTGAGCATTCATTGGTTCCCCAAGATACTTGAACAGCCATATCCCTAGGGTTGCAATGGTTCTCAAGAAAGCATCATTCATTATAGCACCAGGCCGGACTAGACAGTCAAGAACATTGGGCTATTATTTCCAACTCTTTCTCTGACCCACTGAGTATTGTCTCTTCCCTCCTCTTTTCATTCAAAAAATACTTACTCCTTACCTACTATGTGCCAGGTTCAATTCTAGGTGCTGTGTCTCCAGGATCAATGAGAGATCAAGTTCCTCTCACAAAGCACACATTCGAACTAGGGGAACAAACAAATAATTTCGGATAGACTGAGCGCTAGGAGGAAGATAAGCAGAGTAACAGGATTCAGTGATGGGGCAGGATAGAGAGGAGGGGAAGAAGAGCCCTACTTGAGCCAGGGAAGAGCTCCAGGAGGGGTTACAGCTCAGTGGAGATCGGAGTGATAAGCAAAAGATCTGAGGGAAAACCTCTCCAGGTGAAGGGAACAAATACAAAGGCTCTGAGGTTCTTCCAAAATCCAGCAGAGTCAAAGGAACTGAAGAAAGGGCTGGGAAGCCAAAGATGAAAGAAAGGGAGAGATGGATAGAGACAAGCAGGAGAGGCGGCAGGGGCTGGAGAGCCGAGGGCACCGCCTCTTGCGGGAGCTACACCATCTCCAGCCTCGCACAGACTTCACGAGGACCAAGTATCTCCAGGACACTGCACAGAGAATGAGGACGTCTGCTTTAGAAAGGGGTCTCACGACTAGGGTGAAGACATAAAGCCCATCTTCAGGTCATTCTGAGGCCAAACGTTACTCAGCTGACCAATCCTTATGACCTCCTCTAGCCCAATCCCCAGGTACTGGAATCTCCTGGCAATATCCTGGACTTACTCTCCTTGGTCTGTTCCAGAGCTGGGACCCATGCCCCTCTGACAGCTACACTGAAGTTCTTCCAAAATCTGATTCCTCGTGACTTTTACTCATCTGCCTCCATATATCCTTCTGGGCTCTACCAACAGCTAATAACACTCCACGAATTCCCTTCTCAGGCAAGTCAGATCAGTTTCTTTCAGTTACTCATCTGACTTTCTTAACTTTTTATTATGGAAAATTTCAAATGTCCACAAAAGCAGAGAGAACAATATAATACATCTCCATTACCTACGACCAGCTTCAACAACAATCAACTCATGACCACTTGTGTTTCCATCTCTCTGATTTCCTTCACCAACTTGGTCATTACATTTGTCTCATAGGTGTGGTATGGCCAACCCAGAGTACTGGCAGCTGACTCACTGGAGACATCCCATCTCTACTACTACAGCTAATGGTCCTATTACATGTGTGTCAGCCATACTGTTGCTTCGTAATGTGAATTCAATCAGCTCAACTTCTCCAAGCAGAACTTGTGCAGTAGGGCTTTTGAACCCAAGTGAAGGAATTTATGTTTGCTCCTATGATTTTCATCTTTTCAGATTCAGCCCATTCCTTCCGGCTCTCACGATCTCTTTTGAATCTAGACTCTCTAATATTTATTCACCATCCCTCCCAGCTTTTGTGATACCTCTAAAATTTTGGGAAGTAATGAGTCATCTCTATCCTCTCTGAGTTTAAAAAAAAGAGTATGAATTTGAATGAATGAATTAGAAAAAGGGTAGAGCCAAAATGGATCAGAGGAAACCTTAGTTCAATTCCTTACTCTAAAGATGAGAAAACTGAGGCTCAGAGAGTCTGTCTGGGTCAAGGCCACCCATTAGGTAAGGCAGGACAAGCTAGAGCCTAGGCCTCATGCTCACTGCTCCCTCCACCAAACCCTACCTCTGTTAAGTCCTGAGGAGAGAAAATATGGGTCATCACCAGCCAGGCTAGTGACAGTGGGCCACTGCAAACTGATTTCTAGTCAACTGCCCATAAGAACCCACTCATCTGGCAAACAATTATCAGGTGTTGCTCTCTGCCAGGCCCCACTGCCCTCAATGACTTTCCCAGTTTCTCCCACTCTCAGAGATTAGGTTGGAAATCATTTTTCTCCGTTCTTACTTAATTCCTGCATTACGTAGAACTATGTAACCGAATTAGTTAGGAATGTCAAAAATGTTCATAAATAATAAAGGATTCACATCTATTAGAAATGAGAAATAGTTTGTTATTCAAAAAGCCAAAAAATAGCTCATTTAGAGGAGACACGTAAAATATACATCTTAAAAATTCAGCCTTCAAGAATCCTCTTTACAACTGCTTCCATTTGAGAAACAAAGGACTGAACGGGTAATAATTACAAACACAATTCACAGAGTAACTTGGATAATACACAAAAAGCATGGCGATGTTTTTCTGAGACTACTTTTTGTGGTTCACTAATCACGCACTGGGGAGGGCCCAAAGTGCAAATGTGCACAGCCCGGGGGGCCTCCCAACAAAGTGGCAGTGCACTGGGGAGGAAAGGGGGTGTCCTTCCCTCAGAGAATAACATTAGGGGGTAGAGGGAGACCTGGGAGTTTGACTGAGAATCCAGCTTCTTATCCAGTCCGCCGCCACCATCAACTGTCAAACCATTTGCTCCTCTTTGCAAGAGGCGCTCCTTTAGAAGGTCCCAGTAACTTCTGCTTATATTGTTCGACCAGCTGGTTGAAGCGGATTTCGGTCTTATTTCCCTTAGCCTTTTTTCTAGGGGCCTATAAATGAAAGGTAAGGAAAAACAAGATAATCAATTTCAAGCATTGAATGTCACCTTACCTTTATGCCACCCAAGAGAGAAAATAAGAAATCCTGTCAGCCACAAGAAGTGGACATTCAGAGAGTGATCCTTAAAAAAACCAAAATGAACCATCCATTGGCAAGAAACCAGACCAGGAATGCCTAAGAGAAGGGCCCCACTAAAATACCGTGCGAATGCTTCCGAGCTCTCCCTCTCAACGCTCTTGCGAGAATCTTCCCGCAGATGAGTCAGCCCAGAGTTTGCATCTTCTTGCTGGCCCTTTCCCTCGATGCTAATGGGATTTCAGAGGTAGAGCTCTATACGATAGTACGATATGGGTCATACTTCCCAGAGGCACAGATTCCTTGAATAGGAGAAGCTAATGCTTCTTTTACCCTTGAAACTTAAAATAAAGGGACTAGGGAAGGGGAAAAGAAATCTTGACCTCAAATGTTCAAGAATGTAGAACTACAATGTCTACTAAAAGGAACTAGGGCTGTTTGGAAAAATGGCTAATGCCAGGACCAGGGAAGAAACATGTAAGATGAGCTGGGACATCTGGTTGTACCAGAAAGCAAGGACACCACCAAAGACAGGGTCATATCGGAAGGACTCAGGAGCCAACCTGAAGTACCTTCTGCTAGCCTAAATGGGACAAAAATAATAACTGCATTTGATTATAACACATCAAGTATATAAAAACTCCAGAATCTATAATACTAAAAGATCTTACTGGTCACCATAGGAGGTTGGTAGGGCACCAACTCATTACTCTGAAAACTGATAAAGGGAAATGAAATCAAGCATTTATCCTGCCTTTCCTATACAAATGGTACTTCATGGTAACCATATAGTTGACAAGGGAAGATTTTTTTTCTCTAGAATTCTAGCAAAACAATGCAAAAGAACTGGGGGAAAAAAAAAAACCCTAGAAAATCACCGTTCTGCACCCCATATTGAAATCCTGGATCTAGACAGTAATCATCAATGGGGGCTAAAACCATTAGGTGAGAGACTGATGGGAACTCCACAAATGGCAGACAGACAGACAACCTCTAAGCCTACAGGTCTACCGATCAACCTGAGCATCACTAAAAATGGGGTAACCAGACCTTACCCGCCTTAGGTTGCTAATGCAACAGAAAGCACCCAGCACCACCCATGAAATACTCTTGCCAAGAAAACTGAACTTGAGGGGCGCCTGGCTGGCTCACTTGGTGGAGCACGTGACTCTTGATCTCGGGGTCATGAGTTCAAGCCCCACATCAGGTGTAGAGATGACTTAAAAATATATAAAATCTTGGGGCGCCTGGGTGGCACAGTGGTTAAACGTCTGCCTTCGGCTCAGGGCGTGATCCCGGCGTTCTGGGATCGAGCCCCACATCGGGCTCCTCCGCTGGGAGCCTGCTTCTTCCTCTCCCACTCCCCCTGCTTGAGTTCCCTCTCTCGCTGGCTGTCTCTCTCTCTGTCAAATAAATAAATAAAATCTTTGAAAAAAAATATATAAAATCTTTACAAAAAGAAAAAGAAAACTCAACTTGAATCGAATCAAGCCTATTCATCTAACTACCAGTTTACAGGCGATACGGGGTACCACAGGAACAGGTACAGGACACCAGGCAGCAAGCAGCTAAACTCACAATGTAATCCACTCTAAAGGGCAAATCACTCAGTTTCTCCAACAAATCATTAGCATGGAAAAAAGGGGGGTGACGAGGAAGATGGAGTATTACAGGAAAAAAAAGATTTAAGAGATATAAAAACCAAATGTAATGTGTGGACTCTGTCTGGATCTTAATTTGTACTAACCAACTAACTACAGAAGAATATTTTTGAGGTAACTGGAGACATTTTATTTTATTTATTTTTTTTTAAAGATTTTATTTATTTATTTGACAGAGATAGAGACAGCCAGCGAGAGAGGGAACACAAGCAGGGGGAGTGGGAGAGGAAGAAGCAGGCTCATAGCGGAGGAGCCTGATGTGGGGCTCGATCCCGTAACGCCGGGATCACGCCCTGAGCCAAAGGCAGACGCTTAACCGCTGTGCCACCCAGGCGCCCCAACTGGAGACATTTTAATACGGGCTGCGTATCAGATGATATTGGGGCTTAGTAATTTCATTAGATATGATAATGGCATAATATATGCATATTTTTAAGGCCCAGTCAGTTGGAGATGCATTCTGAGGTACTTTTCTAAGCAATAAATCTCATTTTCATATAAGGCATATTTACATGTGAAGCAGAGTTTGCCTTAATATACTCTGGGCAGGGGGCAATATGTATGAGGAACAGGTAAAACAAGAGAATTGTTAAAGTAGAGAAACTAATATGTGGGTTCTTTCTACTTTTATTTATCTATTTAATTACTTACTTAATAACTTATTTCTTATTTATTTTAATTAAGATTTTTTAAAGTAAGCTCCATGCCCAGTGTGGAGCCCAATGTGGGGCTTGAACTCACAACCCTGAGAGATCAAGACCTGAGCTGAAATCAAGAATCAGATGCTTAACTGACTGAGCCAGCCAGGTGCCCCCATTTCTTTTTAAGTTTATTTAATTATTTTTAAAAATAATTTCTACATCCAACATGGGTCTCGAAGTCATGATCCCAAGATCAAGAGTCACATGCTCTTCTGCCTGAGCCAGCCAGGCGCCCTAGGTTCTCTCCACGTTTAGAACTGCATACCTCAACAGCCTCTAAAAGAGGGTGCTGCCATCCAGAAGCCCTTTCTTTTTGCTTAACTAATCAGGGCACACAAGTGGCTACCAGCCGTGGCAGAGCCCTGCCATACCAAAGCCTCATGCCCCATAGAACTCACCTGCTTGGAAGGTACTGTCTGCTTCTCGGACTTCTGCTGGTTCATCTGGGGCTTTGGCTTTTTGGGAGGGAGAGACTTGACTTTGCCTTTGTCCCGCAGCCTGAAATAAGAGGTCAGGTAAGTGTCACTCCGAGTTCTCCCTCTAACTGGCACCTCCGAGGCTGTCTCAGCCACAGGATAAAATTCTTTTTCTTACACTGGCTCTTTCTAAGCTCAGGATAAGTCATTCTAAAAAGGGAAACTGTAACAGAATACCCTACGGCTCCACATTTGTATACTTTTTTATTTTGGCTTAAAACCCCAAGGGATTCTCAAAAACCGTCATTTATTTAACAAATATTTTGTAAAGACTGACTTTTGTTGATAGCACTCATCTGTTGCCTCAAACAGGATCTGCAAGATAAGCTCAAGTAGGTGGTCCTCAGCTGACAGAGACGGCCCTCCGGATGGGAGGAAGCTCCTCAGAAGAGGGAAAAAAGGGCACGAAAGCTGCCCTAGGAGTTCCTCCCAGGCCCCCTCTGCTAGTCCTATTCCGGCCTCCGATTGTTCCAAGAGCGACATCTCTGCTAGTGTAGACAGGCTTGCACATTAACCCTTTATAGGGGACTGACACAGTACTAAACGTACCTTGCATCCAAACAGAAGCCACAAAGAGGAAAAGGGCTAAGCAAAACCAAGCCCTCTTAGAAGCCACCAGCTGTGCTCTGCCATCATTCTGCATCTCACCTGATTTTGGGGCCTCGGTGGGAGGGGAGCACGAGGACCTTCCTTCTTTTCTTCCCATCAGGCAGCTCCACCTGCTCTACTTCAGCCTTGGTCTGGAAGCCTGTCCACGAGGTCGAGTGCACCTTCCCCTTCTGCTCCGGGGGGGCCTTGCTCTGTCCCTGTGTGTGGTTTTGAGCTGATTTCCGTTGCTGGACTTTTCCAAGTGCTGGTTGCTCCTGCTGGGGCTCACCAGTTGCAGGCTTGGATTTCACTTTTTGCTGCATAAAACAAGAGACTGCCATCTAGTTTCTGGATGAGGTTTATTTGCTGGAAACACTCAGCAGAAAAGGAGCTTTACGAGAACTTAGTGGAAGAAGGAGAATCCTTCTCCTGAATAGTCAGAAATTATAGGAAAGTGAATACAAGGTCACAGGCCCTGACACAGTAACAGATGGTTACCAGGTTGAGGGACACAAAACCACCACCTCCCTTTCCATATGCGGAAACAGGCGAAAGTACATGCACGCCAGAGACTCGAAAGCCAGTAGGAAGAAAGAAAAAAGAAAAACCAGTAGCATGGGGCAATTGTTTTTTTTTTTTTTTTTTTTAAGATTTTATTTATTCATTCGACAGAGATAGAGACAGCCAGAGAGAGAGGGAACACAAGCAGGGGGAGTGGGAGAGGAAGAAGCAGGCTCATAGCGGAGGAGCCTGATGTGGGGCTCGATCCCATAACGCCGGGATCATGCCCTGAGCCAAAGGCAGACGCTTAACCGCTGTGCCACCCAGGCGCCCCGCATGGGGCAATTGTTAAACAAATGTGTGATGGGAATCCCAGAGGGAGAAGAGAGAAAGGAACAGAAGAAATATTTGAAATAATAAGGGGTGAGAATTTGCCAAACTTAGTGACAGACGCTAAACCACAGATGCAGGAAGCTCAGCCAAACACCAAACAGCATATATATTGACAACTCTCTACCCAGGCATATCACACCAAACTGTACAAAATCTAAAGACAAAGTGAAGATCTGGAAGAAGGGGTGGGCGTAAGGTAAAGAATACCTTACCTACAGAGGAAAAAAGATAATATTACACTGAATTTCTCTTCAGAAGCCATGTAAGAAAGAAGAGAACAGAGAAATATTTAAAGTTTTGGGGACAAAAAGTCACCAACCTAGAATTCTGTACCCAGTGTATCCTTCAAAAGTGAAAGAGAAATAAAGACTTTCTCAGACAAACAAAATGAAAGGAATTTGTCACTAGGGGACCGGTCTTGCAAGAAAGGCTAAGTGAATTTCTTCAGAGAAGGAAGATGACTGAGGTCAGAAACTCGAATCTACATAAAGAAAGGAAGAATGCTAGAGAAGGAATAATTGAAATAAAGACCAGGAAAAGATGCTATGAGAAGGAAGGCATAAAGTATGTTACAGATTTATGGTGAACTGTACTAGAAGAAGAAAAAGAAGATCCACATTAGTGTAATAATTGATACAACAAAGATCGATTATATGCCTGTAACGCGCCAGTCTGTTTCTAAGGTAAGGGTACAGAGCGAAAGAATAGTGTCTACCTTTGAGGACTCACAGCCTAGTGGAGGATACGAGACACACAAACAAGGCAAAGTGAAAAACTAACGACCTTAAGGAAGTTCACGAAAGTACAAGTTATGAGGTCTTACCTCCTTTGAGAGAGGTGGGAAAATGCTACCTGAGGAAGCACACTTGATCTGAATGCGGAAACTGTGTAGAAGTCAGTCAGGGAAAGAGGCACTTTTACACAGAAAGAGCAGCTCATCTTACATGTTTCTTCTTTATTACATAAGTGTAAGCAACAAATAAAGCCACCTGAATCGTTTTTTAAGCCACTAGTTTCAGAATCACTCCCAAGCAATAGCTTAAGGCAGTAAGTCAGTTTATACCTAGGACCACAAGGCTGCCTCGAACAAGAACCAGGTCCCAGATTTTCCTACCCGGGACCGCCGTATGGACCGCTGAAACTGCTCTTCTATTAGCCAGGCCTGTGGTACACACCCCAAAGAGTACAGAGGTCTGGTATACAAGCAAATTCAGGCATGTTATTGACGAAAGCTGTAGCAGTTATGGTATCAAGAATACTCGGGCCTTCTACATCCTAGGGCAAGAGGGGTGAGAGAATGAGTACTGACTGTGTGCTGCCCACACACTGTTACCATCTAATCCTTATCAATCATGTGAGGCAGATACTGGTAATCCTATTTTACAAACTAAACTGAAGCTGAGAGAGGTACTAACTTGCTAAGGAACTCAGGGGTACAGCCCGAGTCTGAACATGACTATTCGTGTTCCCGTTCTTTCCTTTACACCACACTAGATCAAAAACATTACTAAAACTATCAGGCATCACGTTTCTGGAGCTATCTAAGAAGAAAGAAGAATTATGGAAGAGATAGCTGAAATCTACAGCAACGTAAAACTTTCATCTGGGCCATTACCTTTGACAGGTATGTGACCAAACATTGCACTGGTATCGCTCATTGCTAATAAAATCAGCCTGATTCTCCGCTCCCCTTTCTTTCCCCTCTGTGGAGCTCTCACAAGAAAGGCCAGCAGAGAGGATGGCCTGGAGAGTTCTAGGGAACTAACAGTAAAGTGTTAACACCTAATGAGGTAGAGCCCTACGTCAAGGGTGCAGAACCACAAACTGAACAAAATAGGAGTTTAAATATAGCCTGAAAAAAACTGTTATAACTGAACTCTACACTTAAAAATAGTAAATTTTATGTTATGTGTATTTGACCACAATTAAAAAAAAAAAAAAGAGGCAAAAACAGAAAAACATTTAGTTCTGTACCAGGCTGCGCTGAATCCTCAGTTCCTTTATTTTAAGTTTCCTTCGATCTTCCAAAGAGAACTCCACTATCGGTCTCTGTGTCAGAAGGAGAATGTCATTCATTAGATTTCTTAGTTTCTGAGTGCAGTGAGCTGAGCTGTCCCCCACCACTGCCCCCTCTCTCCTGCTCACTTACTCTACTTAAAGGTAAGGGGCCATTCTGTAAGCAGTCTATCCAATTTAGATTTCGGTTCCCTCTAATCATCTTATCAGCTGAATCACTGCTTACTCCCTCCATTGACTCTTCCCCACCACACACAAGTCAAGAGGACACAGGACACAAAGGAGAGAAATGGTTTTCTGCAAATGGCCCTCAAAGGAACAGGTCCACCCACAGGCTGAGGCTCACCTTCAGAGGCCCAAAGATCTCTGGATTGTTGTTGATGTGGCGTAGGGCTGTCAGGGCATGCTCGTGCTCCTGGAACTCTGCGAAGGCATAGCCCAGGGACTGACCCTTAACTTTGCCATGCGCTCCTCTGAGGTCTCGCATCACCCTACACTAAGAGTAGAAGAAGAGAAAGAACCCATGATTAAAGGATGAGAGCATGAACAGACTCACTGAGAAATCAGGTGATTGGGACAGAATCCTCATCCCTATCACTGCCGCAACAGTCATACTGGAGTAACACTTACCACTGTCTTATTAGAATACACCTACTGAAAGCACAAAACCAATTAAACAGATACTTGCTGGCTTCTAAGAGTTTACAGAGATCAACAAAAACCTATAAATATGCATGTAAATAAAATACACCCCCCCCCCCAATTACAACAGTCAACTGTGGACAATACATACAAATTGCGAGGTATGTGGTACTTTAAATGGTGTAAGTTATCACTGAGGATGAAGTGTTGTCCATAGATTTCATCATTGAAGAAGCAACTCAGAAAGGAAATTACTAAAGAAGGAAAAGAAGGCCTGATGGCTTTAGTTAAGAAAGACTGAGGGGCTCCAGGGTGGCTCAGTCGGTTTAGCATCCGACTCTTGATTTCAGCTCAGGTCATGATCTCAGAGTCGTGAGATCAATCCCCATGTCGGGCTCCTCACTCAGCAGGGAGTCTGCTTCTCCCCCTCTCCCTCTGCCCCTTCTCTTTCTCAAATAAATAAATCTTTGAAAGACATTCAGGCATGGAGAAGGGCCTGCCTAACATACAGCCTCAGGATTATAGGAAGAAGCTTCAGCTGGCTTTGCTCAGAGCTCAGATCTTCTCTGGCATGATTTTTCCTTAAATCCTTAAGCTGAATGTAATAGGTGTCCTGGGGCACTGAGGGTACCATAACATAGTAGCAATCTTGGAAAAACTGACTGTTTACATGCTATTTCTCCCAGAAGCTGCAGTTCTGATGTAATGGAGACATCAAGGTATTAGGACACGTGGATGCTGCATTTGGCATACTTCTGGTACCTACGCTGTCCCTACGACTGTGCCATGTACTGTAGGGAAGTTAAGAAAAGCTTAAAACCAGGTTCCTGTCCTCAAGAAGCTTATGATCTTGCTGAGATACCATACCTACACATATTAAAGAATTACAGAGACAATTCAAGGGGCACTGGGTGGTGTAGTCAGTTAAGCATTCGACTCTTGTTTCGGCTCAAGTCATGATCTCAGGGTAGTGAGACTGAGCCCTGCATGGGGCTCCATGCTCAGTGTGGAGTCTGCTTGAGATTCTCGCTCTCCCTTTCCCTCTGTTCCTCCTGCTCATGCTCTTTCTCTCTAACAAATAAATCTTAAAAAAAAAAAAAAAAGACAATCCCCTTAAAATGACAACAGTATGAGTTTCTTAAAAAATAAAGAGAAAATTCAATACAACACAAATATTGTAAAACACATAAATTTCCCTAACTGGGGGCACCTGGCTGGCTCAGCTGGTTAAGCATCTGCATTCGGCTCAGGTCATGATCCCGGGGTCCAGGGATCAAGCCCTAAGTAGGGTTCCCTGCTCAGTGGGGAGCCTGCTTCTCCCTCTCCGTCTCCCTCTGTGCTCTTTCCTTCTCTCTCTCTCAAATAAATAAATAAAATCTTAAAAAATAAAAATTCCCTGATGACAGGTTTTCAATGTACAGGCACTTACTAAGTATTGTGGATGCTGATAGGAGAAATTACACAACTGACCTCTACACCAGTAACACTTTGAACAGTTTTACTAAGAGTGGTGTCAGATATGTGCTGATACGTTCACATTCTCTCATGTAATTCCCCAAATACCAATGCCATACATTTTGAAGAGATCTTCCAGGATCAGGAAAACAGTTTACAGTCACAAATCAGAGCAAAGTAGATTTATAATATTGGCTGTGTTACTTACTCAATAAATACATAGTAAGATTACTCTGTTCCAGGTACTCTGCCAAGAACTGGGAGCAGTGACATACCTGCTCTCAAAGAGCTCAGTGTGGCCGGGAGAAATGACCAGCAGACGACGACAGGCCGGTGTGATAGTAAATGCCGTGACAAAGGTTTGCAGAGGGTGGGGCAGAGAAGTCTCTGTACTCACACAGCAGTCTAACCAAATCTTGGTGCGAATCCCGTGTTTGTCTAACGCAACTGTTGAAGGCCCGCATGGCTCTCTGTGCTTACCACACAGCACTGAGGACTCTTTCCATACAATAAGAGCCTAAATGGCAGTAAAATGTTCTTCTAAAGAGCAAACTACACAGATTATTTTCTCTGCGAGAAAATTAACATTACAGCACCTGCTATGCTGAGCACACAGCAAGCAATCAAATTAATCCATGAGGGCAGACGCTTCCTCATATTCTGCTGCAATTTGGACAATACGTGTGAAAGGCTGTTCTAAGAAGAGAAAACAAACAAACATGAAAACTGCCAAACTCAGCCTCATCTGTTGACAAAGCGCCCAAAAGAAACTGTCAATCTGCTAGCACCACCTCAGAAATAAATGCTCAGTCTGAGCCAGGAGGAGTACCAAACTCTGGAGTGGGCAGGGCCAACTCTCACCTCCTTGAGGCGCACCCCCTTCTCCCCTCTGGTGGCATTCAGCAGCAGCTTTCTGAGCTTTTTGTCGTCCACACCCTTTGGGAGGTTATGCAGGCAGAGCCTGGTCTGGGAGACAAAGATGTTCTGGTCCTTGAGTTTCTGATGCTTCAGCAGCTCAAACTGAAAGAACAACAATCGTTATTGTTAACAATATAATCCACCCATGGGGCGCCTGGGTGGCTCAGTCGTTAAGCGTCTGCCTTCGGCTCAGGGCGTGATCCCGGAGTTCTGGGATTGAGCCCCACCAGGCTCCTCCGCTGGGAGCCTGCTTCTTCCTCTCCCACTCCCCCTGCTTGTGTTCCCCCTCTTGCTGGCTGTCTCTCTCTGTCAAATAAATAAAATCTTTAAAAAAACAACAACAACAATATAATCTACCCTTTGAAAATGCAAGTTCATAATTCTCCAAAAGGAAAGAACTGTGAGCACCCCCCATCCAATCACCACACATATGGACAAAAGAAGGGAAATCACCTATGCCTAGCATAGGGAAAGAAAGGTTCAAAGAGGCAAGATTTGGTGGGTAGGTGATAAGATCATGGGCTCTCGATTCAGACTAAATTGGAAATCCATCCCTAACTGGAGAAGTTACATGAAATTTTTTAAGCCTCAGTTTTTCCCTCTACAAAGTGGAACTGCAGGTCAAAATACCAATCTCTCAGCACTGACGTGAGGCTGAAATGAGGTAATATACAAAAACATCCCAAATTCAAAACCCGGCCCAAAGCAATAATAAATAATATTGTGGTTACCCTCTACGCCCAGTCCTTATCTGCCCACCAACTCAAACTAATTATTTAGTCCTTCCAAAAGGAAATGGAATTTATTTAAAGAATACTTGATAGAATGTTGTTTCAACTCTGCCACCTTGAGGCAAAACACTGTCCCTGACCACAGAAATGAATTTTGCTTTACAGCACTGGCCTCAACCATGCCGCACAAAGCACCAGTCCCAGGGCAATGTTTGCTAAAGTGAGAAGATAACATTCTTCTCCTGGTGTGTTTTTGAAAATCGGATTAGTAGAAAAAAGTTTTAAAATAATTTTTTCTTTTACCTAGTCTTATTTCTGCTGTTCCTTATTTGGTAAAGGTACTAACAAATCACAAAATAAAAATACTCTGGAAATGAATATTAAAGGGCTACTTGAAGAGGCTCTCATGCCTGAGTTCAACAGCATGATTTTTCTCCCAGGAAAAGCTGTGCCTGCTATGAATTACAATGCATATAATCTACTGAGCTTTTTGCTAGAAAAATTTGTTCTAAGGGAAAAGTAAATGTGTCACTATCATATTGTGATCAGAAAGGGCATACAATGCCCCCACAAATACCATGATTTCCAGATGCTCACTACCAAAAAAAGTTGTGAACATGAGACTAGAAACTGTACACAGGAAAAACACACTGCCTCTTGGTGTCATCATATTCTCATCTCTGTTCCTCATCTTCTGTACCTCCAAGAACCAAAGCTCATTCTCTTAATGAACATGCCTCTTTATCATTCTAGGCTGGCTTAGCTTTTTGAAAGTAGGCTACTTGGGCAAGTTAAAATTACTGGGAATGAACACTACTAAGCACCAAAGAAACTCAATGATATCAGTTATCAGTGGAAACTCCCATGATACAGAATTTTTCTAAGATGATTTTATAATCTGGACATAACCCCCTACCAAAAAAGGACATCTTACCTCTTCCTTCTAAGACCCACATTTACCTCCTTCCCTACTAACTCCAGCCCATTCTGATCTTCCTTTCTTAGGTTATTCTGCCTTCACACTGACACCTAATTATATATAGCCTTAGCCTCTAAGTGTCTATTCCGTTTTGTAGAAGCATACTATTTGGCAAACATTTACTGCTGAGCATTGGGAAATTAAAGAATAAGACCCAGTCCTTATAATGGCATACAACGCTCACATAGGATGTACAATATTGGGTTATTTGCTGTTTCACCCGTGCCCTTCCCTCTAACAAGACTGTAAGCAAGCAGGGTGTGTGACTGATGCTTGGCTCTCTGCCAGGCACCTCCAGCATTCAATAGTTATTATTTATTGATTTATAAGAAGTCATGCAGAACCTGAAGGCTGGTGCCTAATCTACCCACCCGTTCTCTTTTGGCCATATCAGCAGCGCTCACACCCTCAGCAGCCTTAGTCCCAGCACGAATCACTGCAAAAAGAGGGAAAAAGGCCAAGACATCAGCAAGGGAATTTTCACTGAGCAACAAGAGGAATGTGATTTGAATGATGCAACCTCTTTGTACAGGGCCCAGAGGACTATGCTGGCCAGGACATGGTGGCATTTGGGTAGGTCCAGAAATAGGCTACAGGGCTAAGTTCTCAGCTCTGTGCTGCTCTCAAGGACTAAAACTGAACATTTAGTGAATTTGCTCCACTTCTCCTTCCCTCCCCTCAAAAAGCTTCATGTGTATGCCCAACATCAGATGGAAAGGCCTAGAGGAAGTTCTGAAAACAAGTACACTTTAGGTATTTGGGATACAAAATGCTCCACCTATAACCTGCCCTTGGAATTTTACTGTTCCTCGTGTACTTGGGGGTCAGTACTAAGCAGTGAGTTAAGCCAACCTGAAACCAGCCACCTGGCCATACAGAAGCCTAGAACCAAAGGCTAAGGGCCTTACATCACCAGTCCGGGCTGTGCAGCTGTGCAGCAGGTAGGCTGACAGTGTATAACCTAGAGGAAGGGATTCTTCTGGTTTGTTTTATTTTTAATTGAAGCTAATTTCCGATTATCTTTCTGACATTAAGGGAAAGGTACTGGGTGCACATTTTAAATCTATGAATAATTCAAAAGAGTAATTTTAGTCATAATTTTCAACTCCTTCAGAAAAACTATCAGAAATCATGACAAGAAGCAAAGGTAATTTGGGCTTTTCCTCCCTCTTTGCCCCGCGAATCCTCTGATCTAAAGGTCTCAGGCAAGCAGGCAGAAAGGAGAATGGGACTGGTTAATCCACAAACTGAGTGAAGGCCCTAACAGAAAGCCCCATCTGCTAAAGTGGAATAATAATGTAATGCTGTCGAAGAGGACATGTGGGTTTTGAATTTGAAACGTGCCCCCAGACATACTGTTGCTGGTCACTGTCATAGCATGGGGCCCGCTACTCAGAAGCCTGGTTCACGTCTCCCTTCCACTACTCACAGCCTTCTCGGGCCAGGTAGAGGTTCCGGGTTCCAGTTGGCTTCTTCACCTTCTTTGTCTGGAGCTTTGCGGCCTCATCACGGGTCACTGCCAAGTCGACCCTGAGCTGCCGGCCATCCAGTTTAAGCCCACCACCCTGTAACAAATTACAACCTTCTCTCTTAAAATTCATAATGAATAGAGACTAAGCACCCAACAAGGAATGCCAAGGAAAGGGAAAACTGCAAATCCCAATTATGCTACGGAACCCAACCCGCAGGATGTTTTAGCCCAGGTGGCTGCAAGTGGACCGCTGAGCCTAACATCTAGTACAGCTGTGCGAAAGGCCACGTGTATACTTAGGGCAGTCAGTAGTAACGTATTTTAAGGGAGCTGATTAGGCCCAAAGTAGGCCCAAATTGAGGAAAACTGACCTATATATAGCCAATTTTTTTAAATTCTAAAGAAAGCTAATGAAATGGTAGTATTAACTCAAGAGAATTTAAGAGATAATGGCAGGGGCGCCTGGGAGGCACAGCGGTTAAGCGTCTGCCTTCAGCTCAGGGCGTGATCCCAGCATTGTGGGATCGAGCCCCACATCAGGCTCCTCCGCTATGAGCCTGCTTCTTCCTCTCCCACTCCCCCTGCTTGTGTTCCCTCTCTCGCTGGCTGTCTCTATCTCTGCCAAATAAATAAATAAAATCTTAAAAAAAAAAAAAAAGAGATAATGGCAATACAGGATAACTTATCTCAAAACAATATATACTTGGTTATAGAATACACAGAAAAATCCATCACCCATACATTTTCTCTCATTTACTCCATTTTATAAGATGACCTTAATCTCTTCCTGTCCCAACCTTTCATGTCATCAGCCTATGATAAAGGCTGATTAATAAACATTAGATACATTATTATACCTGTTTCCTCACTTATAAAATAGGTATAACAACTGATCTTTTTTTTTTTAAGTATGCTCCATGCCCAGCGTGGAGCCCAACATGGGGTTTGAACTCACACCCCTGAGATCGAGACCTGAGCTGAAGACAAGAGTCGGACCCTTAACTGACTAGGCCACACACGCACTCCAATAGGTATAATTTTAATTACCTTACGTACCCCTATAGAACTGACATAAGGAATAAATAAGGTAATACATGTAAAGCTGAGTGCCTAACACACACCAGGTGTTCAATAAGTGTTAGCTTTATTATTGTTATATTATTGATAGCACTAATAAAGCTGGGTATAAACAGCAGATGCTGGCTTTGGAGTCACTATGCCCTAAGTTAGGGGGTAAAAGAAATGTCCTCCTTACCTCAGTCTCCGGAGAAGCAGCTTCAAGGCATTTCTGAGCTGCTTCTTGAGTCATGAACTGGGCAAATGCACAACCTGCAGAGAAACAAAATTAAGTGAGATGCCAAACTCCCATGGCCCAGCAGGACGCCAAAGACGGCGCTACAGATGGCGGCAGCCTGACACAGAGTGGAAGGGGGAGCAGCGTCCTTGTGTTAGGTGCTAGAAGACAGGCACTGTGCCAGGTGCTGAAGGTTCAAAGATAAGACAGGACAAGTGCTTACAATGAAATTTTACTATTACTTCATCTTTTCCAATGCTTCTTAGAACTTTAGTCTCACCACTGCTCTCCTTAGTAAGAAAAAGCCACAAGATATGGGAGAGAAGTTCCACTTAAATCAGCATTATTTACTGCTTGCCTTTTAGAGAACTAAAAAATGAGGAAGGAACCACTTAACCTGAAATTAACTACAGATCTCCCTGTCATCAAAGCCACTTGGAAGACGTCAGATATGGGCAGAATGACCTCTGCAAGTCAAAGTCCCTGGCCTCTATCACACGAATACAGTAATGAAACAGAAAGCCATAAGCTCAATTCTTGACTCATACCCTCAAATTTGCACAGGCTCACCTGTCACTGGTTAGATGCAGAGCCAATCAACCATCCTAATTTCTGCTATTGATAAAAAACAGTTTTTATCAGCAAAGAAAAAAAGTTCACCTTACAGTATATTCCAAAAAAGAAATACAAGTTTTGTAATATTTTGTTAGTATTCCTTTATATAAATCTAAACATTTCCTCATGTATGAAAAAAAGGTCATGTTTCCTAGAGCTACTGAGGCATTGATTTTTTGTTCCCTACAAGAATGAATGGCAGCAGACTGAGACAACACACATGGCAGGCCAACCCAAGAGTCACCATCTAGGTGAGGTCTTTCCTGACTCCTCCAGGTAGGGCCAAGTGCCCCATCCACTGGGCCTCCAATCACATCTATTACAGCGCTGGTCAGGTGGCATCTTCCCAAACAGAAGGAATGCCTCAGGAGTAAGGGCCATGTTTCTAGGCTGCTAGCACCTACCATAGTGTCTGGCATTAATAGACACTCGATAGGAAGAGACAAATAATACGGAAAGAAAGGAAGATGGGGAAAAAATGTTCTAATTGTCAGATGAGCTTATTCATCCAAAATGAAGAAAATGGGTACTTCTCTCTAAATGTATTTTAACACTGGAAATTACTGGGTCAGTATTGGGTTTAGTCTTAATACTTCCCTAAAAGTCTACAGATAATTTTTAGCTCTCCTAGACAGCGAAATGGCATGCTGACAGGGATAAATGGTAGGAGGCAGCCAAGGTTGTGTGAGTAGGCAAAAAAATTTAATAAGAGCTGGAAAAAGACAATGTATTTGGGACACCTGGGTGGCTCAGTCAGTTGAGGGTCTGCCTTCAACTCAGGTCATGATCCCAGGGTCCTGGGATCGAGTCCTGCATCAGGCTCCTTGCTCAGCAGGGAGCCTGCTTCTCCCTCTGTCTGCCGCTCCCCCTGCTTGTGCTTGCTCTCTGACAAATACATAAATAAAATCTTTAAAAAATGTATTAAAAAAATAATAATGCAGGACACCTGGGTGGCTCAGTCTGTTAAGCATCTGTCTTTGGCTCAGGTCACGATCCCAGAGTCCTGGGATCCAGTCCCGCATCAGGCTCCTTGCGGCAGGAAGCGTGCTTCTCCCTCTGCCTGCCACTCCCCCTGCTTGTGCTCGCTCTCTCTCTCTCTCTCTCTCTCTCTCCGACAAATGGATAAATAAAATCTTAAAAAATAACAATGAAAACTATGCTTATTAAGATCATTAACTCTCAGCTAATATTAATAGACTGAGAAAGAGACTGAGCAAGTCAACTATCGACTACATTCTGAAAATACCAACCCAACAGACTACTGCACTCAAAAAGAAACAAAAGATATCAAAGTAAAGCAACATCCTACAGTACTAGGAACATTCTATGCAATTCTAGTTGCCCATTTTTAGAAAAACATACTGAAATGGATAAGGTCCAAGAAGTATACCTGAGTATTAGAGTTGAAGACACATTGTTTACTTCAGTCGAACCTACTCATTTTACAGATAAGAAACTGAAGCCTGCAGTGGTTAAACAATTTGCCAAAATCACCCAGCTGGTCTATGGCTCAGCTACAATTAGATCCCTAATCTCCAGGAAGCAGTTCAGCTTTCTTTCCATCAGACTGCCCTACTTATATCTTTTTGGCTAAGGAAAAACCAAAATCAGGTCTCATCCATTTGGAAAGTAAAGTTTAGAACAGAGGTTCTTAACCCTTGAACAGATTCCAGAAAGCCCACAAACTCTCAGAAGTGGCATTTTTCTGGAGAGAGGGTTCATAGCTTTTGCTAGATCTCAAAGGAAGCAAGAATCAGAATGAATTAAGAATTCGCTGCTTTAGGAGAATGACTGCAGTTGACGAAATCAAAGATAGCGGGTAGACTGAAAAGACGCTGCTCCCCTGACAACAGTACACTAGAATGAGCTGGGGCCAATCCTTCAAAGTTCAAAAGAAATAGCTTTAGGAAAAAAATCTAAGGCAGCAGTCCTGCTATATACAGCTTTCCTTCTGACTGTTGCCAGTGCAACAAAATTTCTGTTAGCTTCCATCTCTAACAAAAGCAACTGAAAAAGATCCCAGTAATTTCAAGCAATGTGGAATGATTAATACCCATGAGATGCTATCACATTTGAAATTCAAAGGAGAACAACAAATGGAATTCATTACCCTAAAGTAAATAAGCAAGGGCTTAAAAAGCTTAGACGAAATTGTGGCTGGCAGCACCGTTCAAGATGCTGAGTTTGATATTTTGGAAGACAACCTCAGAATGTCCTTGGTGCTTCTATGGACCACAGAAACCTGGGCCGGATGGACTGTAGACCCCTCAGGACGGCACACATTACACTCTCAAGTACCCTAGTCAGTGTCCATGGCAGCAGTCTCCACCTTTTTAGGGCCTGACAAGCTGACAAGTACCTTTAGAATGCTCTGTGTCTGGATGCAAGACAATACGGACATATTTAAGATCTCCAAATTGCTGGAGGAGCTCCCCGAGTTCTTCTTCCTCTGAGTCAAAAGATAGGTTTCTACGGAAGACAGTCAAGTCACAAAAAAAGTCAATTACTAAAGTGAGCTCCTGTGTTCTAGTACAATGTAAGACACCAAATGGAGTGATACTCATGACCACCCTCTGTGGTTCAGGAATAGCACCAATACGTAGGGGAGGCCCCCAGTGGCCCAGCCTCTGATGTGTGATTCTGCCCCTTGGCCATAAGCAACTGGCCTTTCTATGTCAATCAGATTCTCTCCCCCGGGAATTTCAAACTTGAACAGATGTAAACAAAGGCCAGAAGCTGCTGACACAGATTCATTTCAAAATAGCAGTACCCCACCCAAAGGAAACTTTGGGAAGTGAAAATCAGAAAATGTCCTATATCTTGATCTGGGTGGTGGTTACATGGATATATACACATGAAAAATTTCACTGAGCTGTACATTTAGATTAACGCACTTTACAGAATATATGTTCTGCCTTGACAAAGAAAAAAAAAAAGGCAGTGAATGTTCCCAGAGCCTCTTACAGCTGGGGCCCAAAACATCCCAGATTTTCATCTCCTTCTTAAGGTTTGCTCTTTGACAGCTCTGATCCTGTGAACCACCCAATGTTCATCCAACAAACCTGCTTTTTCATTTACATTGGCCAAAATTAGTTTCTCTTATTACAATCAAAAGATTCACAGCAGGCTAATGAGAAAAGTCAAGTGTGTACATGTGTCTGTCTGTCTCTCTTGATTACCCATTTTCCTCTCTGTGCTGCTGTGAAATCCAGGTTTCAGTTAAAACTTTGCAAATGTCAGAAAATCCTTAAAATAATAACTCAAAAGCAAACACAGTAAAGTTTACTAGCTCTTAAATGCAAAACAAGAAAAGCATTTATTTCTCTCAATGGGATTATAAATGTTGGAAGATTCTGATCTACTGAATTTTAATACATTGTAAAGATCCTTCATCTCCCCAGCTATGCACAACCTTCCAGGGTAAAAACAAAGAGACAAAAAAACGGTCCCCAATAAATATTTATAATTTTTCTTCTCTATACTCAGTTAACAACCCCATAAATAATTCCATCTTACGAAGTAACCGAGACAAAAAAGATGTTCTGCAATAACACATGTCCTAGTTTCTTCTAATTTGTCACTTCTTCTAATTTGTCTCATTGTGTATAGTTTTCACTCTCCCATCCTTTACTTTCCTAAGTTTCATTAAAAGATGTAGAAATAGGGACGCCTGGGTGGCGCAGTCGTTAAGCGTCTGCCTTCGGCTCAGGGTGTGATCCCGGCGTACCGGGATCGAGTCCCACATTGGGCTCCTCCACTGTGAGCCTGCTTCTTCCTCTCCCACTCCCCCTGCTGTGTTCCCTCTCTCGCTGGCTGTCTCTCTGTCACATAAATAAATAAAATCTTAAAAAAAAAAAAGAAAAGGGGCGCCTGGGTGGCACAGCGGTTAAGCGCCTGCCTTCGGCTCAGGGCGTGATCCCGGCATTACGGGATCGAGCCCCACATCAGGCTCCTCAGCTGGGAACCTGCTTCTTCCTCTCCCTCTCTCCCTGCTTGTGTTCCGTCTCTCGCTGGCTGTCTCTATCTCTGTCAAATAAATAAATAAATAAAATCTTAAAAAAAAAAAAAAAAGATGTAGAAATAGTAAGGAATGGTATCCTTGGTATTAAGGTCACAGGCTCCCAAGTATGACATTTCCTTCCTATAAGACAGCATCCTCTACAAATACAAAATTATTTATACGGCCTTTCCAAACAACACAATAAGAACTAAGAAGAGACAAGCCATGAAGGAAAAAAATGGGCTACAGCGCAGCTTGTGGAGGCTAAACTCATCTTTGTAAACAGCTATGATATGGGCATGTGTGCAGGTGTCTCTGAGTAATCATTAAGGTTAATATTTTGTGTCTTTTTGCTCATTTATTTCCTAAATTTCCTACAATAAGCATAAATTACATGTATAATAAAAATAATCTTAGAAGACTGTACAGGAAAATAAAATACACATCTTTAAGATAAGACCCAAATAGCCCTAACACACTGGCACTTAAGAAAGGATAAGAACGCATGCCTGAGGTGTCCTGAAGATATCCTGACTCTATGAAATGGCCAATGTACCACAGTCAGTAGGACTAAAATGGCAATGGCAACATGAAATAAAACTCATCTCCACCTGACTCCCTCCTTAAGTTTTCCTGAAAACAAATGGGTTGCCTTATTTTATTCTGGTCACTACTTTATTTTTTATTTTTTATTTTTTTTAAGATTTTATTTATTTATTCGACAGAGATAGAGACAGCCAGCGAGAGAGGGAACACAAGCAGGGGGAGTGGGAAAGGAAGAAGCAGGCTCATAGCAGAGGAGCCTGATGTGGGGCTCGATCCCATAATGCCGGGATCACGCCCTGAGCCGAAGGCAGACGCTTAACCGCTGTGCCACCCAGGCGCCCCCTGGTCACTACTTTAAAAGGTAAGTTAGGCATAGAGAAAAATTATCTGGGACAAGTGGTATCACCCCTACCCAGCACTTCCCCTAAAACAAAAACCAGAAGCAAGATGTTTCTAGAAGCTGAAGAACTGATTTATTCCAAATGGTGCTATCCCGATTACAAAGAAGGAAATGTAAATGAGGATAAAATCTGGAGACCCCTGCTCTTTATCTTCTGTGTGCAGTTCTGATTCTCCTATATTCTCACAGTTTGCTATGTTCCTAGGGCCAGATGCATTAATGGTCTTAAAGGCATCTAATTTTCTGGGCTACCTAACAGAACTAGTACTGCGGGGCGGGGGGGGGGGCGGAGGGGAGTGGGGCGCCTGGCTGGCTCAGTCGGTGGAGCATGTGATTCTTGATCTCGGGGTTGTGAGTCCGAGCCCCATGCTGGATGCAGAACTTACTTAAACATAAAATCTTTACAAAAATAAAGAAAGAGAGAGAGAAAAGAAGAAAGCAAAAAGGAGAAAAGAAAAACCTGTGAGGGCAACACAAACAGCAGTTCTCAAGGTACAAAGGCGTACCTGATAAAAACAGTTTTCCCTTCATTCACATCAGAGGGTAATTTCCTCTTCTTTTTCTTTGAGACTTGCGCATCTAAAGTAAAAAGAAATACAACAAAGTGAAAAAGACGTAGTGCAACCCACATGACAAGGGGCTAACTTTTAGATATATAAAAACCTTGCCTAAATGAATAAGAAAAAACAAAATTAAAAGTAAACAAAGAATATACAACTAAATACATGAAAAGATGTTCAAATTTACTCATAAGAAAAACACAGCACCAGAAATAAGATACTATTTTTCATTCCAACAGATTAGCAACAACGAAAAAATGGATGAAATCCGATGTGGTAGGGTGTGGGACAAAAGACATTCATATATACTGTCGTGACAGTCTAAACATTTAGAACACCTGAGGAGAAAAAAATACACATTCACATACACAAACACATACTATATTCGACATGTGTATGCACGCACGTGTTTTTGCTTATAAAAGTATTACACAGATACACAAGAAATTTTTAACATTGGTTGTCTCTGGGGAGGGGCCCTAAGTGGCTGAGGACCTGAGTACAAGGAAGACTCACTGTTTTTAAAAATAGACATATATACTTACATATACATAAAAAACTTCTGAAAGATATGAAAAAAACAGCAGTGGTTACTCTGAGGGACTCTTGGGGGGAGTGGTGAGGAACTTTTCTTTCTATATTACAGTCTCCTGCACCACCCTTTTTAATTTTCTGTCATTATTATGTATCGGCCCAATAATTTTTTCAAGGTAAAGAAAGGTAAGAGACAGATGAACCTGGTTATTGGATGCAAGGTCTCATAGTCCCATCAGTACAGAAGCTTCTTTGATTCTAAGGTGTCTACCATTCTCTCATGGGAAAAGCTTATTTCCTCAGATTTTTTATACGGCCAAACCAACATGCCAGACTTAACCTAAAGAACCAGTTACTGGCCATTCCTCATTCTGTAATGGCCTGCCTCCCTCAATAAATGCGTTGAGTTTATGTCCAACATTCTTTATAAAGGTGGCAACAGGGTTTGATTACAGTTTTACAAAATGCCCCAAGGGGTCCTTTATCCATCTCAAGGCATAAGAGTTGTTTAAAATCCTCCTGGTGTTAGGATACAATATCCTGCTTATCCAGTTATTCATTCACCTTAGATAAGCAACAGAGAAAGAGTGCCTCAGCATTAAGCCAGGTTTTAAATTCCCTTAGAATCTTAACCCTCAAATACCATTCCAAACGTATTTAAAAAACAAAACAAAAACCTTGAGAAGCAATCTAAAGGTATCCTTTTCAGCACTGAAACACACATCTGACAGAACACCTTCGGGTCCTATTTAGAAGAGGCGTGCGCTGATCTGATGCACATTTGTCACTAACTGGTTTTAAATGTAAGGGTGTCCACAAAGATCCCAGGCAAACCTTCGTCCTCTTGCTCTTCACTGCTGGTATCACTCGGAGCCAGTTCCTCTCCACCACCAAGACTATCTCCTTCCTCTAGGTCGCTGTCGTCATCACAATGCTCCTCTTCACTGCTCTCTGCAGGTGTGGCCCTCTGGACTGCTCTGCAATGGCACAGGTCAGAACTAAGGTTCTGGGCTGCCAGAGGGGTCTATCCACCTTCCTTAAACACATCACCTCTGCTGTGATGGGGGCAGGGAAGACATCACTGCTCCTCCCAGAGACAAGCCTAGATCCTCCTCTGTTGTCTTGGGACAAGCTGAGCTGCTTACCTCTTTTGAATTTGTGCAGGCTTGGTCACCCTTGATTCTTTTTCTTCTTCCCCCTCCTCCTCCTCCTCCTCTTCCGTGTCATCCTCTTCTTCCTCTTCCTCTTCCTCTTCCGTATCCTCTTCTTCCCTGCCATTCTCTTTACCTAATTCCTGATGTTTAGGTTCAGGCCTCTTCTCCTCACCTACACACGGAGGTAAAGAAAGTTAGGAATTCATTTAGAATCCAAGATTAACTTAGACAAGATTAACTTAATACCCCAAGTTCCTAGTTCCTTGGGACTAGGACTTTAACTGTATTTTTCTCAGTATTTTTCTTACTGTATGTAAGAGAAAGTATGAGGGAAAAAAAGCAAAAACAACAACAAAAAAACCCTCGTCACTGATATTCCCTGGAAGCCTGTCCCATTCATCAGAAGCCTGAAGGTTAATCACACTCAGAATGAGAGAAGTAGCAATGAAGCCTCCACAAACAGCCTGCCATTGTGCACCACAGCCAGCACAACGCCCACTCGGGGGCCCAGCCATGAACTTCCACCTCGGTGGGTTCTGTTCTCGGGGCTTCTAGTGGCTTAAAAGCCACCTGCTTTCTTAAAAAAAAAAACCTCAATTTTTAAGTTTCCTTATTCTTAACATTCCATCATTTTATCAAAAGTTTGGAAAGGACAGCCAGCAGAGGGGACGATGAACTCAGGTCCCACTCCTCATTCACATTCACACCTAGGAGTGGGCTTAGACTCAAAAGATCCTATGTTTTGAGACCAGATCACCAGACGGTACAATATGAATCGACAAACAGCTCTGGGCTCACTTCTGAGGAACTCAGAGTTTCTCTTAATCCTCAGTCTCATTCTTTCCATTAATCTTGTGCTTTTGGTATCTTTGACCCAGTATTCTTACTGATAAGCAGGTTCCCTTAACATTTTACCATAGGTAGAGCTGTTTCCATACCCACACCAGGACACACAACCCCCCCTACCCAATACTACCACATCTTACCTGGGGCAGAGGCAGACTGTGTATTTTTATATTTATCCTTTGCCACGGCCCAATCCACAGCCACCGTGCGCCCTGTCAGACAGAAAAGCAGCATCAGAAAGGTCTTCCTCTTTTTAACATCTCTTATAAATGATTTCCTATTCATCAAAGACAGTGATGGAACTAAACAGACAAAAGAAACTGCTAATTCAGAGAATGCTGGCCCTGAAATAAAGCTCAGAGTAGCCTACCCTGTTTAACCCTTAAACTTTCTATCAATTTAAACAGTTATTTTGCCTTTCTACAATACCCTCCACACCTGGGGTGAGAGAGAGTACAAAAGTAAAGAAAGAATGGGAACGGTGTTTCCAGTTAGGCAAGTTTCTAGTAAGACTAAGCAAGAGGCAAAACGGAGTGCTTTAATCTGCACTCTGCACAGAAGTTACGAAGTCTCCAAACCAAGCCCTTCTTTAGCATCTAATAAATGAACACCGCCAGTTTAACAGCCCACGGGTGCTGCAGGGTGCTGAAGAGTGACCACAACCAAGACGAAGAAACCTGCAAAACCCACATCCCCTGGACAGCAACCTGCATCTATCAGTGATTATTTCAGGGACATTTTTTCATTCAAATGCATACTTATCGCCCAAATAAAGAAAAGCGAATAATGGCATGTGTTCTTTCAAGTTTAACCCTACAATCAAGCACTAGGAATATTTCACCAAATAGCTTCTATGTTAGCAGTAAGACTCTCAACAATTCAAACACCTTTTGAAAATGTAGAAAGTGGGTTACTGTGCTAATTCACCAAACACCAGAAATATCTGGGTGAACGGTATGGGTACAGAAAACTTACCTTTTATCTCTTTCATGTTCATGCTTTTGAGAGCTTTTCCTGCTTCTAGAAGGTTTCTGAACTGGACAAAAGCAAAACCACGCATCTTTCCATCTGTGTGCAAATGTACAAAGAAGTTAGAGGCAGCAGGTGGGGAGCCAACAAACACCAAGAAGGACATTACAGCATCTTAGGTGGGCAAGATGACCCAAGTTCTGCCAACCAGTCAGCCCCCTGCCCAAAGCAATAGCTTTTGTCCTCTAGCTGAGTATAGCCTGACTCAAGCCTGCGGAGAGCAATGCATTTTCTCAAACTATAACTTGTCTTCTAAAACTAGTTCTGATCTAAGAATGCCACTGGGGGAATAAGCACTATTTCTGAGTTTTTGTTATGTGTCAAGCATTGTGCCTGATACTTTATACATATCATATCATCTGGGGCTCATACAGAGTATGACATGAACCTTGTATTTCTATTTTGTTTAACAGATTTTATTTATTTGAGAGAGAGAGAGAGAGACAGAGTGTGTGTGTGCATGCACGGTGACGGGGGGGGGGGGGAGAGGCAGAGGGAGAGGTACAAGCAGACTCTGCACTGAGTGTGAGCCCCACATGGGGCTTGATCCCACAACCCTAAGATCATGACCTGAGATGAAATCAAAAGTCGGATGCTCAACCGACTGATCCACCCAGGTACCCCTGTATTTCTTTTTCAAATATTGGTTAGTTGAAGGGTAAAATGGAAAACACCACTATAATAAATAATCTTAATCTAATCTACAAAAAAATGAAGGTTTGCTAATACCTGGCTTCCGGGGAATGTTCACTTCCAGGACAGCTCCATATTGAGCAAATACTGTCTTCAAGTCATCTTCTGAACACTGATGCCAAAGTGAAAAATATTATCACAGAAAATAAACATGAAACATCAACCATTAAATAAGTTCATCACAAAGAACTTGAATACTTTCACTCCTTTTTTACTTTTGAGACTAGGACATCAAACATTTCTGAACAGAAGACATCTTGCTTTGGATCTAACAGACAAAGAAGATAGATATCATAGAGCTCTTCTTCCCCTCCCTATCTCAGTAGTAGTGTCCCAAAAGGAGGCATCTTCACACTTACTATTCTTAATTAATTGTTTATACAGGCCCATTTTCTGTATTCAACAAGGCTAAGATTCATGCCCAGAAGGAATTATGTCCAAATATAGCTGGTGAGGAGCTCCACCAATGAACACAAAAAGCCTTCAGAACAGGTAGTATTAGTGTTCTCGGTCACTCACCTTAAAGCTCAGGTTCCGAATAATTAATCTGGCTTTCTTATCTGCCACTTTGGGTTTTTTAGGCTTCAGCTCCTTCTCTGGGGGTTCTGAATTTTCTAAAAAATAAGAGGCAGTAAAATAAGTCTGTGATCCAGCCTCTAGGCCCAGATCACAAGAAAGAAGCTACTAGCAAAAAAAGGCATTTCCCACAGAGTTAAGTATGACAACACCCAGGACCACCAGATTTCCAAAGTTAGAATTAAATAAAAGACAAAAGTGAGTAATAAAATACATACGATGATTTGGGACATCAAAAGGAAATTTAAGGAAGTTTAAATTTAGAAGCTATCCCCCATCACCCCTTCCCCTCCTCCCCTTCCTCACCCTGAGGGAAAATTCCCTTTAGTTACTAGAAACTCACCATTTTCCCCCTTTTCCTTGGACTTGTTCCTCTGTTTTTTCTTGGCAATAGTCACGTTGATCTTACAGCCTTCAAAGGCAGTAATCTCCTTGAGGGCCCTCTGAACATCTTCCAGCATAGAAAAAGTGACATAGCCAAAGCCTCGACACGCCTTACTCCCTGAACAGTGAAGGGGGAGGGGGAGAACCGTAAGCCAAGAACCCTAAACCAGTAAATTCTCTCTCTCTTTTTTTTAAAAACCAGTAAATTATCAAAGTCCTAACTAGCAGATATACTACCAGACCACCCTATTATCAGTTTGCCAAAATTCTCAGGAGGGATAAAAACAAAGTTGGCATCAGTGGCCCCTTCCCTACTTCACTCAGAAATTGTCAGGCTTCCTCTTCTAATTTGGTGTCTTCACGGTTAGCTCCTCTTCTTCCTCCTTTCCTGATAATCCTGAGAATACGGAGGATCCATGATACGCATTATATCCCCAAAGAACTCAACGTCAAATAGAACGGAACATCACCAGAGAAGGTGGGAAAGGTAAATATAAGTACCTTTGAAAACTTCAATGCAATAATGCAGCGGATCAGAAATGAATGCCCGAGGCCCTGACAAAAGAACCTCAATACAGCAAACATTGCTTTAGCAATCAATATCAAACTTAACCTTTCCAAAGTAGCTGTAAATCGCTTACGCACTTTCATCTTCAGGACACACTAAGGTAGGTAAAAGGAATATTACCATTCTTCTTTCCAAATGAATAATTTGAGATGGAGGAAAGTAAGTGAACTGGTTAATGCACCAGGGTGTTAGTACTGAATTAATTCCTCATTACTAGTCCCATGTTCTTTCCACGGGACTCCACCAATATAAAGGCCACAGAGAAGAATATTAGGACCAGGTAGATGAACAGTTGCAAATAAAAACTGTAACTCACCTTTGCCCTTTCTGGTACGCTTTTTTTGATTTAACACTTTTGTGTAGTAAAATTTTTAAGTCATGTACTGCATCAAAAAGAAAAAGACCAGGTCATCTGCCTACTACCCAAAGAAGAAACACAGCTCACACACTCTGCTTCTTTTTCAACTCCACTCGAACCTACTTCAGGGTACAAGCCCTCAAACACAGGACGCAGATCCACATAAATGGTTAAAGTTGAGAGTTTGCACTCGGAAGGCATACTGTGATCTGGAGATCAAAGTTTTTCTCTTGGGACTCCTCACAAAAAGCCTGCCCACTCACTGTCACAAATCAGAATAAGAAAAATCAGGGCCCTTCCTGATCAGCACAACCAAAAACAAAGCAGCTAATACATAAAGGAGTTCAGCACCAAAATAAAAGCATGTACTCACAACAAATGCCATTCACTGTTTGTCTGCACAAAGCACTCTGATTTTACTTGAATCCTCACGACATCCTGTGAAATTATTCCCATCTTCAAGAGGTTAAGTCACCACTGCTAAGACCTCATCCCACACCCCTCCCTCCTTCCCATCCCAGTAAATGCAACACTCTTTCCAACACATCCTGACTATCTGCAGAGAAAAGTATATAGTCTTATAAAAAGGGAATAGAGTTGTCTTTGGTTTTGGGTTTGTTTTTTTGTTTAGATTTAGACCACATACATGGGATACAAGGTAAGATTACACCTCAGCTATATTCTGAGGACCCAAAAGAGAATTCCCATTCAATGCCTGTTCTTCCCTGGAACAGAACCACCAAGCACTGGAGAGTAGTGTTTCTCAGAGTGTTTTGAAAACCCACAGTAATGAATGTAATTTATAGTAGAACCCAGTACATGTATATATTCTTTATATAAAACCAAAGGGGCGCCTGGCTGGTTCAGTCAGTAGAGCATGCAATTCCTGATCTTGGGGTTGTAAGTTTGAGCCCCACACTGGGTGTACAGTTATTTAAAAATAAAATCTTTAGAGACACCTGGGGGACTCAGTTGGTTAAGCATCTGCCTTCAGCTCAGGTCATGATCCCAGGGTCCTGGGATCAGTCTCGCATGGTGCTCCTTGCTCAACAGGGAGCCTGCTTCTCCCTCTGCCTGCTGCACCCCCTGCTTATGTGGTCTCTCTCTCTGACAAATAAATAAAATTAAAAAAAAAACAAATAAAAATAAAATCTTTTTGGGGTGCCTGGGTGGCACAGCGGTTAAGCGTCTGCCTTCGGCTCAGGGCGTGATCCCGGCGTTCTGGGATAGAGCCCCACATCAGGCTCCTCCGCTATGAGCTTGCTTCTTCCTCTCCCACTCCCCCTGCTTGTGTTCCCTCTCTCGCTGGCTGTCTCTATCTCTGTCGAGTAAATAAATAAAATCTTTAAAAAAATAAAAATAAATAATTAAAAAAATAATTAAAAAATAAAATCTTTTAAAAATTATAAATATTAATCCTTTACCATATATACATATACTTTCTATTTAAAAAATTGTTGTCATGACCCACTCAAAACCCACTAACAAGTAATGATCTGTAGTTTAGGAAACGCTGCTGTAGTGCACTCTCGTTCTCTCACTCACCCGCATCTATACTTAAAATGACAAAGAACCAGGCTGGTGTCATGGCTTATATAGCAATCAGAGCCATGTGGACAATCCCAACTCTAGCCTCTGTTATTAACAAAATAGAAGCTCGTGATGGAGGGAATATTAGCACACAGCCTGCCTACTCACATACTCAGATATCATGGGGGGAAACGGGGGTCCACAAGATACCAGTTCTGCTGAAAGGCAAAGAAGTGGCCACCTACAGAGAAAGCCTGATGACCTAGAAGGGAGCTAAATATAACATCAGGTGCCTATCTCAAGTGTCCCTTGAAGTCTAGGTAAGAGGAAGGAATGCTTCTTTACATTTAAAACCCTTACGATTCTTCCTCATTGCAATATGTGCCAACCCTTTCTCATAGTGATGCAATGAGCATCACACAGAATATGAGGCATATAGCAGTATTACAGAAGTAAATATCCCCAGTGGCTCAAGCCAAAAGCCTTGGGAATCAGATTTGACTCCTGCATCTGATCCATCAGCAAATTCTCTCGGTTCTACCTTCAAAAATATCCATATTCCAATCACTTTTTACCGCCTCCACTGCTACCATCCTGGTCCAACACCATAATTTCTCACCTGGATTACTGCAAAAGCCTACCATTTGGTCTCCCTGCTTCTGTCCTATTCTCCAATGACAGCCTCAGAGAATCTTTTAAAATGTAAGCCAGATCACACTTACTCCTCCCTATTCAAAACCAGTAGTTTCTCATCTCAGAGTAAAAGCCAGTCTTTGCAAAGGCCTTTAGGTCCTCCATGATCTGGTACCCTAGAATCTCATCTCCTAATTCCCTTGCCTTCACTCACTTACTCTGGCCACCCTGCTCTCCTGCTATTCCTTCAGTACACCGACAGTCCTCTTCAGTATTCCTCACCTTGCTGTTTCCTCTGCCTAGCCCCCTCCTCCTGGAGAGACACATGCTCACTCCCTCACCTCAGTCACACCTTCCCTGGCTACTCTATCTCTAGATAATGGCCATGCCTCACTCCTCTACAACCCCCCCCCCACATTCATTTACAGACACTCCTTACCCTTCTTCCTGACTTATTTTTCTACTTAGTATTTGCCACCATTATCACTATATATATTTGCTTGTTTATTGGCTGTCTTCTCCACCTTGAAGACTTAAGAGCAAGCTTTTTGGCTTGGTTTGGTGCACTGCTGCATCCTCAGGACCTGCAACTGTGCCTAGTACATAGTACGCCTTCAAAGAACATTCGAATGAATAAATGAGTAAATGAGTAACATACTGGTTAGGAGCACCGGGTCGGGCGATCCACTACTTACAAGCTGTACTAACTTCAATGAAAGTTAACAAATTTTCCCTAAGCCCCAGATTCCTGCCTGTAAAATGAGGCTAAGACTCTCCATCCAACAAGACTGTTGAGAAAATTCAACGAGATTAACACGTGCGGAATTCAGCACCGTGCCCGGCAATCAGCTGAGTCTCAAGCCTTCCTGATGTTTTATTAAATGTTAACTGTATTAAATATTAAATGCTAACATTGTTACCAAATAAGATCTTGTATGTGAGCGCACATAGTAAACTGAAAGCGCTATGTAACCCTGAGGCAATGCCTTGACTTTCAGAAATGGACCCCATGGACTCATCCAGAACCGAGTCAGCTTCGAAAAGAAACTCAATTCCCAGCGCCTTCTCGTAGGAGCGGGTCAAGAATTACAGGGCTTGCTGAAGTCTGGGAGGGGGTCCTCGCTCGGATCCCGCTCCCAGGTACCCCAGCCCTCTCCTCGACAGCCCCGCCCCCTACCTTTCTCAGTCACCACGAAGCACTGCTTCACCGGCCCCACCTGACTGAACAGCTCCTCCAGCTGCTCGCTGCGGGCCGAGGGCGGGAGGCGGCCCACAAAGAGGGTCAGCCCGGCCATGAGGCTGGGAAACGGAGGCGCGCGAGGCCGCGACCGAACCGGGCCCGCGCACGCGAGGCAAGAACCTAGCTTCGACAGGCCAACCACGCCAAGTGGCCCGGAGATGCCGGAAGTGCTCGTTACTCAAAAGAGTCCGGAGGAAAACATGGTGAGGAGGGCAAAAAAGCGTTCCGGAAGGGGGGGGGGGAGGGTTATGCCCGGAGGCGGAGCTTCTTGAGCGGGGCTCCACCCCTAGTCCCAGTACTGCCCCTCCCGTCCCCTTCGCCTCCGGGCCACTGTAGGAAACTGGCGTCGCCAGCTCCTACCCAGTTTAAATCTCACTTCCAGGAGATGATCCCAAAGTGCCAAGGCAGGCAGAGGAAGTGGTTTTTTGTTCGGAGATCTGACGCATACTGGATATTCAGTAAATACTTTCTCTGGTGCCACCGCAGACACCCAGTTTACGTGTATAAAATGCAACCAGAATGCACATACATGCATACATCACACACATCATTTGAGCGATTCTCATGTTGTCAGAGAATATGAGACATCCGTCACACTGTAACAGATAACTGTAACCGTGCCTGTAACAGTTCCAGGACAAGTTACATCTACTAAAGCGCACACAGACACAGATCGTACACAATCATTCTTTCAATAAATATTTACTGAGCGCCTACTATGTACCAGGCACTAGGGATAAAATTGGTGAGCTAAAACAAGAGTCCCTACTCTCATGGACAGTAAAGTCTAGTGGGGGTAGACAGACATTAATTTTAAAAACTTACAAATAAATCATAATATGCACACTGCAAGATAATAGAACACACCCAAAGCAAACATAACGTACACACAGACCCAGAACACAGGTCCTCCCAGAGACAGGAGAAAGCCTTCCCTCAGGTCAGCTTATCAGACAGACCCGTGGCTGAGGAATCCCACCCACCAGCAGGAGTTCGGGGTGCTCCGGGAACCTGGAAGGCAGAGACTATTTGCCATTCCACTGGGTTCAGGAACTGACTTGTGTGCAAGACTGCAGCACCCTGCTGGGGTTCCAGCTGAGAAAAGTTCCCAATGCACTTTTTAAATAATAACTTCTCAATGGTATAACCTGAAAATTCAAAAAGTACAAAAGGTACAGTGAAAAGTAAATTTCCGTTTCTTTTCAAACCCCATTTGCTTTCAATGCATTCTGGATGGATGGGATGACTGGTTGATAGTAATGGGGGGAAAGGGAGAACACTTAACTTCAGATTTATAAAGCCCTAGCTCCAAGTAAATAATGTATGCTCAAAAGAAAATGCCAGTTATTTTTACACACATAACTCAGAAGAGTAAGTACTGAAATACAAAACAGATTTTTAAGGCTATGGGCTTAATCCTATCCAGGATAAACAAAGACAAGTAGACAAAGGAAGTGGGATGGGCATTTGAATAAAGTCGGTTTGGGATTCCACATTCCTCCCTCTTTTTTTCTCCTCCTCTCCTGCCCCCTCTCCACTTTAGAAATCAAAATTCTATCCCGAAAGGCTTAACTGTAAGCTTCAGGGCCCTAGCTATAGGGAGGGCTTCCCAGTGCTGGCTGCCGTGTACACAGGGAAAAGAACCCTAAGAAGGCTCTTCCAACACCCCTTTGGGATGCCCCTACAATGCTGTTTAAAATACTTCTCGCTTAGACCTTCCTTAAAGAACAAAACAAAACTGTGTGCCATGCCCATCAGGGGGCAGCAGCCACCCACAATGCGGAGGAGAGCTGTGCCCCTGGTGGTGGATAACAATGCTGCTGACCCTTTCTGCACTTCCGGAGTTTCAGACCTGCCTCCCCCGCCCCCCCCCCCCCGCCCCCCCATCTCAGTCTCCCAGCCTCAACCTCAGCCCCATCCCCTTCCTATCCATTCACATCAGGGAGACCACGTGGTGCTTCAGTCAGGAATATTTGCTCATCCGTCTACCCAGGACACACGCAGGGTTCTTTATTAAATAGCGGGAGTTGTGGTGCCCTGCACCGCATCAGCAACGTGGCTTCCAGGGGAAATAAACTGTTGGCTTCTGCCTCATCCATCACTGTGCAGGGAGCCCGGGAAGGAGGGAAGACAGGCCTGGGCTGTGCTGTCTCCCAGCCAGCCTCTCCCAGGCCCCATCCCTCTGGTTCCACTTCCCCTTGCAAGCCAAACCTTATTATACCACTTACTTCTTGTGCTTAGCTTCTCACAGCTGTAGTTAGTGCTATTGTAATTATTTATATGATTCATTCCTTTTTTTTTTTTAAGATTTTATTTTTAAGTAATCTCTACACCCAACGTGGGACTCGAACTTACAACCCCAACATCAGGAGTCGCAGGTTCTACTGACTGAGCCAGCTGGGTGCCCCTATATGATTAGTTCTTCAATGTCTGCCTTCCCCCAAAGACCTTCAACTTCATAAGTTCAGGGCTGATGTCCACCTCATTCACCTCTCTCCCCTCAGCAGCTAATATATTGTAAGCATAATAAAATGTTTTAAAGAGAATGAATGAATGAATGAATGAGTTTGTCTCTCAGTCCCCTGCGGTACTAAGAACAGGAACTGAAGCGTGTATGCATTAGGGTCTACCTGGGCTCCTCTGGGAAACCTGCTTTGGGTAAGGGCTGGGGCGTGGAACAAAAGGGAAGGGTTGTCTCACCAAAGTCTTGGCCTCTTTATAAAGCCAAAGGGCTGAGGTAATCCTTGCTGAGGAAAACGAAAGAAGTGTTGGAGCTGGTGAACACTGAGCTGTATTCCTCCTCGTCGTCCCCATCTCATCAGTCCCATTCACAGCTTCCGGACAGAAAAGGAGTTTGTGTGTGGGTGTGTGGATGAGGAACAGAAAGACAGACCGACCGACTGACTCGGGGTATGTGGGGCTTGGACTTCTCCGTTGGAGCCTGTGTGCATGAACCCGGGTGGGGAGAGTGAATGAGCCGGCTGGCAAGCATTAGGGCGAGGAAGAGGTGGCCAAGAGGAGTTGGGTGTGAGCAGAAGCAGATGGAAGGGTTGGTGGAGAAGAAAAAGAGCAATTTTTCCGAGCAGCAAACACCCCTTCCATGATACAAAGCAGCTCTGATGCTGGGTCCGCTACAGCCACTACGACACCAGTGAGAAATGCCTATAATTAGGAGGCTGGCAGTTCCTTGGGCCTCAGCCCAGAGTGACGATGCAGCAAGAATTTCTGAGCCAAGCTGAGCCAGGTGATGGAGGAGACAGAGTCAAAAACCGCTCTAGTTCCATTCCTCGGTGGTGCCTGTCTCATCGAGTTCCCTGCCATGACCCTCACTCTCCCCAAACATCACTGACTCTTCCTCCTTCTGAGGGCCAAGACCCTGGACACTCCTCTCAGGCAGGACAGATCTTCACGTGCAAGGAGGGCAGTGCTTTAATTCTTCCACTAGTGCATGGACCTGGTCTGGGGAGGGCCCACTCCTCCCGACCCCCTGCCTGCTCTCCTCTTGACTCTCCGGCCTCCCTTCTCCAACCCCCGTGACTTGATGGGCAGACCTGGAGGAAAAACCATTCCTATACCTGTTTTCCCACTCCAAGCCTAGGATGTTGTGCCCCTGTCAGTTTCCCTGTGATGGGCAAGACATCTGCCAAAGCACTGGCATCGTTTCATTTTCAGACCTAATCTATGACCCTGTTTTAGTGCCACTCTGAACTTCCTGCATTTTAGCCAAATGACAAATGCACACCACAGAGCTCAAGAGCCCAAGGCTCCGGACAAGGGAGAGGTTCCAGAGGGCCTCGTAGCCTGGGTCTCGGCACTGGGAGTTCTGCTTTGGTGGGGAGGATGGGGCCGAGGTTTGGGGGAAGATAGGATTTCTTCGGGGGGATCTGCACCTATGGGAGATGAGTGCAGGGAAAGAGGGGTTGTAAGTCCAGCCTTGAAGAGGCCCTGTTGATAAGTGGAGCAGGTGGTGTTCTCTGTGAATTCCTCTGGGAACACGGCAGGGAGGTTGCTGGGGATCCCAGCTCAAAGTGATCAAGCCCTTGACATGTGTATCAACATTTCCGTGAAGGACTTTACTACGGACTGACTAGTCCCTAGCCAGCTGTCCACCATAGCCTGTGGCCAGGCTCCTAGGAATGCAAACGTTTCCACCAATGACTGTAGAGGTCCCACCTCGCTTCTCAGGGCCTGTTTCATCTCTGACAAGGCACTTCCCAGAGAGTCAGAGGGTTTTCACGGGGTCACTGCCAGGGCCCTCACTCATCCCAGCTGTGGCATGAGGCTTCTTGCAGTCAGGAGTGAAGGTCACTGGGGTGTGAGATGAAGCCACCCCACCCAAGCCCTGCTTGTCTTCCAGTTCTGATGAAGCTGCTGCTACTGTTGACTCATCTAAACTTTCCCAAAAAGATCAGACCTTTCTCGGAAAATATTTTATTGATAAATTAACTCTGAAAGCGCTCACCTCCCACCCAACTGCTGTAGAGTCTCCGTGATGGGCCATGGACCCTTCTATGGGGAAGGATCACGTGTTGGACAGGGAGTCTCATCACACAAGAATGGGATTCCTGGGCATGGCACAGGTGGGTGTGGGGACTGAAGCCAGTCTCGAGGTCCTCTGAGGACAGCCCTCTCACTCAGCACCAGAGTGGGGAGTGGTGGTCAGGAGTGGAGCACCTTGGGGCTTTATTGCTGGTGAATGCCAAGGAAAGTGGGACCCCTGCCAGCCTAGACTTGCAGCTGAGGGCATCCGCGCCCAGGGCTCCAGAGAGGGTGGCACTAACCCCAATCAACAGAGCCTGGCTGCTGACCGACCCACCCACCCAGGGACCCCTGGATGGGGAAGGAAGCGGGGAGAGGTATCTGAGCCAGGCAGGATTGGGGAAGGGTTACAGTGTGTAGGTCTCGGGCAGAGCAGGCGCCAGGAGGGGGCGTAGGCTGGGGCAGCCAAGGGGCCACCTCTTCACAGGTCTATGGTGTCGCTGCCCACACTCAGCTCGTCGATCTGTCGACAGGCGGCCAGGAATTGCTCCTGCAGCAAAGCCTCTGCGGCCTGCAGCTCAGGGGGAGGCTCTGGGGAGTCGCGGGAGGGTGGGGACAGGGCCTGGTAGGAGCCTGAGCCCGGGAGGCTAGGGCTGCTTCCTGAGGGCCGCGGGGGACTGAGGACGCAGACCAGCGGACAGCGTGGGGGCCTGTCCGGGCTGGAGCATAGCAGCATGGACGAGCTGTCCCGCGAAAGTCCGCACAGTGAGCCGGAAGAGGCGCTGCTGCCCGCCGGCCAGGCCCCAGGAGAGGGGAGCTCCTGGGGCACAGGCGAGCCAGGGGCCTCCTCAGACCTCCCATTGGGCCCAGCCCCCAACGAGGTCGTGCGGAGGAGGCCGAGCCCAGGCAGGGCTTCCCCGAGGGCAGGGCCCTGGAAAAGGCCGGGCGTGAGCAGCGCCTCGCTGCAGAGGGCCTCCTCAATGCTGCGCCGCAGGTTGATTGGGGAGGGCGGGCGGAAGTCCACGGTGTAATCGCTGCAGGGGGAGGAGGCCGGAGAAGGGGCCGGGTTGGCCGCCTTGCCTTCGAAGCCCCGGCAGCCGCCTCCCTGGAGCAGGAGGTCGGGGCCTGGCCCCGCCAGGGCGCACAGCTGCAGCAGCTCCGCATCGCCACGCGCGATGGCGCCCCTCAGGGGCTCCTTGTCTGGGGGCCCGCTGACCCAGCCCCCGGGCAGCAGGGGGGCCGCGTGGCCCGGCGACAAGCGGAAGAGCTTGGCCCAGCAGCGCGGCGGCACGCGGGGGCTGCTGAGCGCGGGGTAGAGGCCCAGCAGCGCCAACGGGAGCGCGACGCCCACCTCGCCCAGGCGCAGGCCTAGCTGGAAGGCCCACCAGGGCCAGGGTCCTTCCAGGCCAGGCTGGCCGCCATAGCCCAAGGCGTGCAGCACCTCGTAGCCCTGCAGGGCTCCGCTCAGCAGCCCGAAGGTGCCCGCCACCGGGGCAGTGCGGGCCGCGCGCCGCCAGGAGTCGCGCGGGGCGAAGGGGCTGCGCGCCTGCGGGAGAGGGGTGGCGCCCTTGAAACCAGACCCTCCCAGGGGCGCTCCGGCCCGCCGCCGCCGTCCCCCCCAGCAGGACAGCGCCAGCAGGAGCCCGGAAAGGAGCGCGGCGAGGAAGGCGTGCAGCCCGCGGGAGGCGAGCCGCAGGGGCCGCAGCGGGCGGTGGGCGGCGCTGCCGACTGCCGCGGCGGCCGCCAGCCCCAGCCCCAGGAGCAGCAGAGCAGCCAGCCCGGCGGGACAGCGCGGCGGGCGCGGCCGGGCCAGCAGCAGGCATGCCAGGCCCAGGCCGGCGGCCAGGCAGGGCAGCGGAAGATCCTGCAGCAGCAGCCAGGCGAGCGGGGGCAGCCGGTCGCGGTGCCCATAGGCGTCGTAGAAGAGCGGGAAGGCCCGCGTGGTCCCAGCCGAGAGTAGGAGCAGGTCCAGCAGCGCCAGGCAGGGAGCGCCGGGCGGGCAGCGCCAGGGCAAGAGCGCCAGGGCCAGCAGCGCCAGCAGGGCCACCAGGCCGAAGAGCGTGCCTACCCCGTATACGTGGGCCTCCCAGGCCAGCCCCCAGCGAGCTCTGGCCTCTGCCCAGTTGGCCTCCAGGGTCAGGAAGAAGAGGGGCAGCGGAGCCACAGGAGGCTGCCCGTCGGGTTCAGGAAGCTCTCCCACGCTGCAGGACCCTGCCGCACACTCTGGCTCCACCGAAGGCTTCCCGAGGCTGGCAGGAGACGAGTCCTCTGGGCCAGACGTGCAGGTGGTGGGGTCTGTGGGCAAAGAACATTCGTCTGAGGCAATTGTGCCGCCTTGCTCTGCCTTCCCCACAGCCAGTAGTAGCCTGTATGCCAGTCAGAGAGTCTTCATAATATCTAAGACACACTTCCTTAAGTAAGAGACTCACCTGGTCTCTCTGCCCCTTGCCTTCCCCTCCCTGTCAAACTCAGCAGTAGTTTCAGCTCTCATCCCTCCCCGCATCCCTAACCCACCCTCAGCGCTCTGCTTTGTTCACTTCCCCTTATCACTGTGCGATGCTACTGAAAAGGGTTTTTCATTATATATATATATATATATATATATATATATATATATATATATATATATATATATGAATTTATTTATTTGAGAGAGAGAGAGCACAAGCGGGGGAAGGGACAGAGGGAGAGGGAGGAGCAGACTCGGCTAGGGGAGTCTGATGAGCCCAATGCGGGGCTCTATCCCAGGACCCTGGGATCATGACCTGAGCTGAAGGCAGACACTTAACCAACTGAGCCACCAGGCACCCTTAGAAAAGGGTTTTTCTTAAGAAGCCACAGAATTTTACAACTGGAAGGAACTGGAGAAGGCCCCTCTAGTTCAATCCTCCCACCAGAAAGAAAGCTTCCTAAGAACAAAGATTTTTGTTTGCTCTGCTCACATCTGAATCTCTGTGCCTAAAATGGTGCCTGGCTCAGAGCCCGCACTGAGCAGATATTTGTTGAATAAAAGAATCCTCTTATTTGTCCAACGAAGACACTGAGGCTCCTCAAAGAGGCAAAGTGACTTGTTCAAGTTCACAAATTGGCAGGGCTTTGCCACTAGAATCCAGATCTGAGCACCGGTCTGAGCCCCTTCTCACAATTCCAGAGCTTTTGCATAATACTAGCTTGCTTCTCTTTTATTCTGCACCCCTGACTCCCAACTCCCACCTTGGTGCTAGGAGAAGCTCCCCCCCCCCCTTTTTTTCATCTGCTTCCCTCTTCCCCCTGTCTCTTCAGGAAAAGCCCCTACACACACATGTGCACACATGCATGGGGGGAGAGGTAAGACACTCCTGTCCCCAGCATCTGAGGAGAACAGAACCTTTCCTATTCACTGGCCTTCCTGTCTGCCATACCCCCAACCCTTAGCTTACCTATGGCCATGGTCCCCATCCTGACTCACTCACAAAGTCATTTGTCTAAGGCTCTTAATGTACATGCCCCTTGAGTTCTCACTCTACAGGTGACATTGAGATCGACTCCCCTGGGTCTGAAGGCTACCCTTGAACTCCCAGGAAGGAACCACTGGGGAGAGTAGAGTGGTTAAGATGCCATCTTAGTGAGTGAGCCCCTCAGGTGCTCTAGGATTTGCTAACTTAGACCCCCGGCTCCACTCTGTGCTCCAACACCTTTCCCACGTCCCCTGGGGAAAGAGAAGTCAAAGGGCACCCGGGGTGGCTCAGTCGGTTGGGTGTCTGACTCTTGGTTTCAGCTTGGGTCATGTTCTCAGCAGAGAGTCTGCTTGAGATTTTCTCTCCCCCTACGTCTTCCCCACACATGCTCGCTCCCACTTTCTCCCCCGCCAAAATAAATAAATAAGTCTTTTTTAAAAGGCCGGGTGGGGGGTCAAGTAAAAGAGAATGAGGAGTAAGAGCCCTAATTTACTTTCCTGGAGCAAGAGAAGAGTTAGAAAGAGATCCAAGGATTCTTCCCGTGGCCAGGCAGCAAAGGAAGCTGCTTCTGGCTGAACCTCTCCCTACCCCACCTAGCAAGCTCAGCAGAACTGCAGCTGCAAACAAGTGTGGAGGGAGAAAGATGGTGGTGGAGGATGGAGACACCCCGGTGAGGATGGGGAGGAGCACAGGAGGCAGATGTAGAATGAGGAAGGGAGGGTCTCCTGACAGCCAGACTCCTGCCCCGACCGCCTGGCCACACTCCCGCCTGGCCTCGGCGGTACACTACAGGAGGACCCCAGGTGCATGCCCACCCCCAGGCCGTGCCAGTTCCTGCTGGAAACGTGCAAAACAGCAATCCTGAGAACAAGGGAGGAGGGGAAGACAGAATCAGACAACTGGGGAGGGCAGAGAGGGAGCAGCCAAAAAAATGAAGTATACACAGCTCGCTGCCTGCTGCAAACGGCAGCACGCGCCCTGTTTCCCGTTCCATCGCATTCCTCAAGTCTGAAAGGGGAAGAGCACCCACTGCATAAGGCTGTTAGGAGGATAAATGCACGATGGGTCCAAAGCTCTTGGAGTGCCTGGTGCATAATAAGCATTCGCCCTGTGATTGTTGTTGGTATCAGCGTTATCGGCTAATGTTGATCACCGATCAATCAACAGTTTGTGTTCATGTGAGTATGACTATTTCTGGCCTCAAACTAGTTCTTGATTTAACCAACAAAAGACTATTGTCTCTCAGGGCGCCTGGGTGGCTCCGTCGGTTGGGCATCTGCCTTCAGCTTGGGTCCTGGACCCAGCCCCGCGTTGGGCTCTCCGCTCAGCGGGGAGCCTGCTTCGCCCTCTGCCTGCCGCTCCCCCTGCTTGTGCTCTCTCTCCCTCTCTCTCTGTCAAATAAATAAATAAAATCTTTTAAAAAAATAGCAAATAAAAAATAAAATCTTAAAAAAAAGACTGTCATCTCTCAGCACACCGTAAACTTGCTTAGAAAGGCAACACATTGCTTCACTTTCTGAACCCTATTTAAAGAACACCATTTGGATGGACTGACCAGCCCTGAACACCTAATGAAGACACAGCCATGAGTTCAATGAGGTTCAATGAGCTGGGGTGGCTTGTTGATCAGGGGTGGGTATCAGGCTGACATCAGCAGCATCAAATACTGACACCCCTCCATCAACCTCATTCCTTTGTCCCCTCAGATGCTCTTGTCCAACCCTCTTCTGCAAAGCGGATGAGTTTGCTTGGCTTTTCCTCAGCTTTGGCGGGCTCTGCAGAAAGGCAACAGGACCGTGCCCAGGAGTGCCACGGCCTGAGCCAGCCTGCCACCCCACGTGGCCTCCTCTTTGCTCCCTGAGCAGACACGCGCAGCTCTCAGAGCTCGGCTCTACCTCGCCTTCTTCCAGCTCCACGTCTTACCCGAGGGCCACAAGAAACCCCATCTCTCACCTCTGTCCCCAAGCACTACGGCAACTAGAGCGAATTTTTAACATGGCTAAGAAGCCAGAAAAAAAAAAAAAATGAAAACCAGAAAATAGACAAAGTGCAGGCACAGCTCAGGTCTCACAATGGAGGTAGTTCTGAGGTAGGAGCATTGCTTTCTGGGGGGAGCCCTGTGTACCCAGGGCTGAGCCATGTTGTGGGTGGGGGACAGGCAGAGAAGACCCAGCTTCTACCTTGGAAGAATCCACTTGACCTCATCCCCTGTCTCCCCACTTGAGGCTTCCCCAGAAGGAGCCCTCAGTCTCCCCCAGAAGAGCCCAAAAGATAATGAGTTCCTAGGATGCCTCTCCTGAGCAGCCCTCTCTTACAAGGTGGTCCCACTCTGGCCCTGTGGCCCCTCTTGACCTCAGGGGCAAGAAAGGAGATAGGTTGTCAATGTGAGTAATTGGTGAGGTCACAGCTGGCTGGGGAGGAGTCAGGGAGAGGGGCTGCTAGATTTATGGAAAAGTCAGGCCTGATTATCTACCAGCTGCCCAGATCAAAGGGCTGCGAAATCACTCTCCCAGTAGAAGTTGTAGCCCATTCAGCGGCCTGGCCCCATTCCTCTTCCCCACCCCCACCTCTAGGATCAGGGAAGATTGAGCCTCTTTGTAAGGGTAACTGACCTTCGAAATATTTAACAACTGTAAATGGCCCAGATGGCAGCCAATCAGAATAGACGTCAGCCAGGGTGGTCAGGGAGTGGAGGGGAGTACTCAGGGCACTAAGGCAGGTGGGTACTTAACAACTGGGTTGAAAGTCTTTCAATATGTAAATGACCTGCACGACTTCTCCCGGGAGGCACTGGCTGAACACTAGCCCTGCCTTAGGTGACGGTGACGGAAGCCTAATGCAAGAGAAGAGAAGCCCTAGAGTCAAAGCTTAACCACACCTAGGTTAGAAAGATGCTAGAGGAGACACCCAGAGACTCCTTTTGTCCCCTAACTGCTTGACCCTACTCCCTACACATGCTGCTGGCTGAAATAAGGCCCTTGACCTTCTGGCCAAGAGGCCTCTAGCCCTCCTGGGTTTATCTGAGAGAAATAGCCAGGAAGAGGCTGAGTTCCTGCAGCCGTCAGTGAGGAGGGGGAAGGGGACCGCGAGCTGGGCTTCCTCTGACACTGTCCAGACTCATTAAACCTGCCTGGCCAGCACTGTCACCAAGGCTGACAGACTGCCAGCCAGCATCCTTCCCCGGGGGCCACAGAGCCTGACCCCCACCTCACAGCAGATCTGCCTCTGCTACACACTGGGCTGAATGGGGAGGGGTCAGCAGCCTCCCCAGCCACATGCCCAGGAGTGCAGCGACTGCTCGGGAGGGAGCTAGAGTTGGTTCCGTGTTAAGTCTGGAGCTGGAAGAAGCTGCGGAACCAGCGGTTCCCACTGCTGAGCTGGTTGCTACGGTGCAGTGCGGTGGCCGGTGGCCGAGAGAATTCCCAGCAAGTTTAAAGGCTTTGCAGAGCTGCTCTACAACTGGGGACGCTCGCAGCTCTCGGCGCCGGGCCCAGCTTCCTTCAAAATGTCTACTGTTCACGAAATTCTCTGCAAGCTAAGCTTGGAGGGTGATCACTCCACGCCCCCAAGTGCGTACGGGTCGGTCAAAGCCTACACCAATTTCGATGCTGAGCGTGACGCTCTGAACATTGAAACGGCCATCAAGACCAAAGGTGTGGATGAGGTCACCATTGTCAACATTTTGACCAACCGCAGCAATGAACAGAGACAAGATATTGCCTTCGCCTACCAGAGAAGGACCAAAAAGGAACTTGCATCAGCACTGAAGTCAGCCTTGTCCGGCCACCTGGAGACCGTGATTTTGGGCCTATTGAAAACACCTGCTCAGTATGATGCTTCTGAGCTGAAAGCCTCCATGAAGGGGCTGGGGACTGATGAGGACTCCCTCATTGAGATCATCTGCTCAAGGACCAACCAAGAGCTTCAGGAAATTAACAGAGTCTACAAAGAAATGTACAAGACTGATCTGGAGAAGGACATCGTTTCTGACACATCTGGTGACTTCCGCAAGCTGATGGTTGCCCTTGCAAAGGGTAGAAGAGCAGAGGACGGCTCTGTCATTGATTATGAACTGATTGACCAAGATGCCCGGGATCTCTATGATGCTGGAGTGAAGAGGAAAGGAACTGATGTGCCCAAGTGGATCAGCATCATGACCGAGCGGAGTGTGTGTCACCTCCAGAAAGTATTTGAAAGGTACAAGAGCTACAGCCCTTATGATATGCTGGAGAGCATCAAGAAGGAGGTCAAAGGAGACCTGGAAAATGCTTTCCTGAACCTGGTCCAGTGCATTCAGAACAAGCCCCTGTATTTTGCTGACCGACTGTACGACTCCATGAAGGGCAAGGGGACTCGGGATAAAGTCCTGATTAGAATCATGGTCTCTCGCAGTGAAGTGGACATGTTGAAAATTAGGTCTGAGTTCAAGAGAAAGTACGGCAAGTCCCTGTACTACTATATCCAGCAAGACACGAAGGGCGACTACCAGAAAGTGCTGCTGTACCTGTGTGGTGGGGATGACTGAGGCCCACGACGGATGAGCACCCAGGAATGGTGCTCCTTTGTTTCCAGCTAACAGTTCTAGAAAATAGCTTGTGACTAACAGTCCCCTTGTGGCCGTCCCTGCGAGGATGGCGTTGGCATCGCCCCCTCCCCGTCCTTATTGCAGTTGCCTGAGCGTCGCCTGCCTCTCACGTGTAGTCTCTCCTTTTAGCCGAAGCAATGAACATTCCAAGGACTTGGAAGTGAAATCGATGATGTGAAACACTTTGCCCTTGTATACGGTGTCATAAACAGATGAATAAACTGAATTTTTACTTTAAAAAAAAAATAAAAAAAATAAAGGCTTTGCAGAACAAAGCTGGGCCTAGAGGTCCCTCTCCGAGGCTCGCTTGGCCTCACCTACCAGAGCCTCTCCCTGAGTGTGCACTCTGCCCTGTGGCCTGTGTTGTCTATCACATCTCGGGGCCAAGGGTGCGGTGTTAGGTAGCATCTGGAAGTGAATTTGGGATGCAGGAGGGGAAGAGCCAAGGTTAACAGCTATTCTTTAATAAACTTCTGCTTCATGCCCAGCCTCCTGCCAGGAGCTTGCATTCTCTGGAAGCTTCACGATAACAAGATAGGTACTATTATCAAACCCCAGATATATGAGAAAATTCCAGCTCGGGGAGGTTAAATAACTCGCCCAAGGTCACCCAGCCAGTTAGTAAGCGCACTGGAATTCCAAACCAAGTCTCAAGGTTCCAGAGGCCCTGCTCCTTCCTCCGCACCACCAGCTTGTCTAGGCCCATAATCTGAAAGGCTTCCTTGAGTAAGGCCGGCATGTGTCCGCTCAAAGTCTTCTCTCCAACGTCTTCCCAATGAGGGGCCCAGCTCTGCTCGCAACTGACAACATGTCGGGTCAGATCAGAAGGCGAAGGCGAGAGCCCCAGGGCGGGGTGCGGGGTGGAGAGGCAGGCCAGGCAGACTGGCGTGAAGGGTGGAGTTGGGACTGAGGCTGTGGGAGCCAAGAAGGAGTTCCTGTATCTGTCTGCCGCTGATATATCTGTCTACAGCCTGCTCTGCCTGGGATCTCAGACTCCCGGAGGACCGTTACTTAACTCTGTGTGGGACTGCCCCCAGCAACGCTTGTTCTCAGACTGTTAAGACAGATCTCCATGGTGAGGATGAAGAGAATGGTGGTGATGGTCATGATGACAACGAAATAAGAGAGTCCCAGAATGCAGATGAGTGACTAGCATGTAGTAAGTGTGAAATACATGTCGTGTTCAAGTGAACAGGACACTTACCTATGGATGCTGTTGCCGTCGTGCCAGAGTTTAAGGAAGTGGCTGGGTCCAACGGGCCTGAGCTTGGGAGCTTTCTCTCCAGGGGGGATGGGGGCGGGGAGAGAGTGGTGCCAAAGAACCCTGTAAAGGGAGCACGTGGGGTTCAAGGGTCATCCTACCAGCCGGCCTTGGCCTCTGGGGCTTTGGAGAAAATCCTGTCCTTCCCCAAGAGCTTACGCTAAGGGAGCCAGGGTACACCGAACAGGAATCGTAGCCACGTGTACGCTGGGAGCTAAGCTACCACAACCAACCCAGACTTGGTATGGCAAAGAGGGCATTTCCCCACGGGAGCAGTCGTCCGTGTCCCAGGCCCTGGCAGAAGCAACACGAAGTCAAAAGAGAAAGGGAGGTGTGGATTAGGCCCACCGCACAGTGCCTGGCCCGTAGGAGTGTTCCCTAAGCGTCTGTTGCAAAGAAATCAACACTCACCTGGAAAATCTGAAACTCTAGAGGCAGAGCTTGGGGATGGAGTTGGGCCTAGAGGGCTTGGGCCTGAGAAGTTCCGCAGTGGGGACAGAGTAGTGCCGAAGAAGCCTGCAAAAGGAGCCCAGGCTGAAGCTTCCTCCTACCTGCCAGGTTGCCCAGCAGGGGCTCTCCTCCAGACGGGGTGGGTACTCACCAAAGGGTCCCAGGCGCCCGGCTATCTCTGCCAGACTGGCCCGTAGGCTGGGCAGCAGGGGCAGCGTTCGATGCCCGAGCGTGGGGGCTGCACCTGCTCTCAGCGCCATGTCAAACTTCAGCTCCAGTTCACTCTGGCGGAGCCTGGGAGCACTGGATGGAGGTGCCGTGGCTGTCAGAGCAGTGTCCCAGGTCACAGTGCCCATCCTGGGCTGATAGGGAGCAGTGGGCCGGTCAGTGGGCCCAGAGACAGGGGATGTGGACTCTGGAGACAGGGAGGAGGCCCAGGGAGTAGAGCTGCCTTCAGCAGAGCCCCACTCTGGGGGGGAGTTCCCAAGGGAGCCCACCAGCAGGTCCCAAAGGGGATCAGTCCTCAGCCCACTGGCCACCTCTTCCTCGGGCTCCCGGCTTGGCCCAGGAGAGAGTGGCTGGGTCTCCGTGACGGAGATCCCCCAAGCGGCAGCAGGTCCCCGAAGGTGGAATTTGAAGTTCAGTCCCAGGTTGAGAGACAGCATAGAGGCCTCACTCTGAGGTGGTGGGGTCAAAGTGGTGAGAGGGACACCTGGGACGGAGAAGGCAGGCTGGGGGCCCACTGGAACAGCAAGCAGGACCCAGCAGAACAGCCCCAGCCCCACACAGCCATGCCCTGCCATGGCCCCACCTGGCCTCCGGTGGCCTCAGCGGGCAGGGGGCTCAGTTCTTCAGCACCTTTTGAGCTTGAAGGTCCTGGAGAGAGGAGAGGTGCTATGAGCCCTGGCTGCCTGGGATCGGATGCCCCCTGAGAGAGGCTGCTGATCACCGAGAAGCAGGTGGTGGGGGCAGGATGCAAAGGGCTCTGCCCAAGGAGAGTTGCCAGCTCCTTCCTCCATTCAGGCCCCAGAACAGATTCTCCTGTGGTTCCCCTTCTCTTCCAGCTAAAGCCCCTCTCCCTAAACCCCTCCCTCCCCTACCTGCTCAAGCTAGGGACTGGGGTCTGAAGGCAACCAGCTGCCCCCATCTTCTGCTGATAGCTGAGAGGGTGGACTTGGAGTCCCAGACTCAGACCCCTCCCTCTCTTCTCTCTCTCCTCCCCCCCCACCCTCAGATACTTACTGAGGCCTACTATGTGCCAAGCACCCTTCTGTGGATACAACTGTGAAGAAGCAAACCCTCACCAAAGAGTCTCAGCCTGCTCCCACCCCCACCTCGGCTCCAACCTAAGGTGTTGGCGCTTTCCCTCACTCAGACCCCAGGGAACATAAGGCCCTGGGAGGGGCAAAGCACAGGGCCCAGTGATCTGGCCGAGCAGCAGAAGGCAGCCAGGCTCCGGCCAGAGAAGCAGGGTGCCCTGGTCTGGCAGAAGCTGTCCCTTCAGCCTTTCCCCTCTTTCCTGGGGCTTGGCCCTGCTCCCTTCCCCTTAACCCTAGAAGTATTTGGGGGAGGGGAGGGGCAGCTTGGCCATGTCTGGCTTCCTGAGGAAGATGGCCAGGCAGGCAAGCCGGGCAAGGGGCTGCTGCAGTGGAGCCCTACCTCCCCCCTGAACACTCCCTCCGTGCACACACATCTGGTGGGGGAAGGGGAGGGTAAGCCAGGGACACACGTGCACCCGGCACCCTTACATCACACACACACAGCCACACCTAGCACCCGTGACACACTCACCCACTCACCCTTCACACACCCTGCACACACACGTGTACACACACACACACCCGCTTCTGCCGAGCCCCCTCCCTCTTACACGGGTTCAGACCCAAGCTCTGTGAGCTCCCAGCCTCCCCTGTCTCTTTCTCTCCTCTCTCTCTCTCTCTCTCTCTCTCTCTCTCTCTCTCTCACACACACACACACACACACACACACGCACGCCCCTCACTGACACGCACAGTATATACAGTCACACAGAGAGGCACACACACCCCTACACACACACTCACACACTCCGTACAGACACATCACACACCTTCGTCGCCCTACACACCCACCCACCCCTCGAAGGCTCTCTCGCTCTCTCTGGCTCTCGCTGGCTCTCGCTCTCTCTCTCCCCCTGCCCGGACCCGCCGACCTGCTCCTCCGGCTCCCTCCCGCAGCCGGGTCTCCTCTGCCACGTCCCCCGAGAACCGGAGGTCGCGGCGGCCCCGGTGCCCAGCTGGACAACGCTCCGCCGAGGCTCGCCGGTTCTCTCGGGAGCGCCCGACGCCCCCTCGGCACGTCCCGGCGACCGCGGCCACGGCGCCCCGCCGCCCCCGGTCTGGCCCGCAGCGCTGTCCCCCGCGGCCCGCCCGGTCCAGCTCGCCACCCCGCACTCCCTCCCCGCGGCGCCGCCTCCTGGCTGCGAGCCCCGCTCCCCGGCAGAGCCGCCCGCGCCGGGCTCCGCGGCAGCCGCGCTCTGACCGCCCGCCCGCCCTCCCCTCCTGCCTCCCTCACGCCCGCCCCTCCCTCCCTCTCCCCTCCCCCTCCCACCGGCAGCCCGCCCCCCACCCGGGCAGGCAGGCGGGCGCGCACCGCAGCGCCCCGCGCCGCCGCCTCTGTGCCCAGCGCCCCGACGCGCGCTCATTCACCCCGCGCTGCCAATCGGCCGCGGGTGCGGGCGTCTCGCTCGCAGCCCGGCGCCGGCAGCCGCACACTACCCTGGCGGCCGGTCACACACATCCACACGCCCTCCTTCCCTGAGAAACAGCCGTGGGCCGGAGCCCCACGCGCCCACACGCCTGCGCACACACGCGCGCGATTCCCCGGCAGCTTGCCCCGGGACGGCACCCCGGGCGGGAAGGACCACCGTGAGTGGAAGTGTAATGTCTCATTAGTCCTCTCCACAATCCTCTGCGTGTCCCCATTTCACAGGTAGGTAAATGAAGGCTCAGAAAAGTACCGACTTTGCCCAAGATTACACAGCTTGGCAGGGACTTGTACCCAGTCTATCTGCTGCCCTCTCCACCACCTGGTGGCTTTCAACAGTTGTCCTGCTGCACGGGAGGGCCTGCAACACTGCACAGGGGAACAGCAACATGCCCATCAGTGTGCAACTTTTTTTTTTTTTTTGGCTAAAATTGATCTCTCAAAAATACTCAGAGTTTCAGAAATGTCTACCAGGAAGAATGACTGGTGAGCTTAAGCTTCGTGTGAGAGGTGGATTAGAACCTGTTTCCAGTGAAAGAGGAGAGGAGAACAGTGGAATCAAAGAGTGTGCACCTTCAGGAATATGAGAGAGCCCAGGCCAAGCCTAACCCAGGGTTAAAGATGACAAAGGAGCAGGGTGGTCACCGTGGATACTTTATGGACCCTGTCCCAGTGACTGATTTAAGTAGTTTCAGCTCGTTTGTGTTATCTTGAGTCTCTAAATCCCTTCAAGTGTTCCTCCAAAAGTGCTAGTATTTAAAAGTATCAGGAGAACCTAAAATAGGAGGCTCCCTGCACCCCATAAAGCTGTCCCTCAAAATCCAGGTGTCCCGTTGTATGCCAAGCTGGATGCTAGATGCTTTAGGAATATCCTCACTTACTCCTCATCACAGGCCACAGAGAGAAAAATTATTGTTACTGTGTGACATGGCCTTGGATATGCCTCTGACCCTCTTCCCACCTCCCCCTCTCTTGCTGTGCTGTAAGGTTGGGGTGGCACTGTTGAAAGAGTTACTGAGGGCAGGTTCTGTGCACAGAGAGCTCACAAAGAGAGCTCACAGAGTCGTAAAAAGCTCACATAGAGAGATGCCCTGGGTAGGCAGGCGCTCAGTGAATGTCAGATAAGGGAATAACAAAAAAAGGAGGAGGAGGAGGAGGAGGAGGAGGAGGAGGAGGAGGAGGAGGAGGAGAAGGAGAAGAAGAAGAAGAAGAAGAAGAAGAAGAAGAAGAAGAAGAAGAAGAAGAAGAAGAAGAAGGAGAAGGAGAAGGAGAAGAAGAGGGAGAAAGAAAGAAAAGAAGAAGACAAAAGATTAACATTAATTCTGGGTTCCATATGGGCAATGGGATGTGTTTCAGAAAGGCATCTAGGACTCACTTTTTTTTTTTTTTAATCACAGAATTTCTTCAACTGATTGAAGATCAAATCAGGCAACCAGCTGATCCTCTCTCCAGGGAATGTCAGCGATGAACTGAACAGCGATGTGAACAGTTGTGAACAGCGATGAACTCTGGTATTTATACTGGGTCCCTAAACAAAACATTGCAAAAGGCATTCCCTGGATGCACCCTCAGGGATCACTATAGGATCCCTCTTCTAGTAGGGAACTCGTCCAAATCATTTAGGGGCTGCCTGAAGGCTGCATACTGGGATCCAGCCTCCGATTTTCTCTCATCTACTTAATAAAAGTTATCCTGCTAGAGACATTTCCCTTGAATCCTCCTCATAGAAAGGCTCATTTCCTGCTAATCGTGTTCACTTAAAGACTTCTAAATGGAAAGACAGAAATAAACATACCCCAGTACATTAAAACAGCAATCTTCCATGACCAAATAGAGTTATTCCCAGGAATTATATTTTTAAAAATATAGTCAAAAGGAAAGTTAGGGTTCTGGGTTAAGATCGTGATTAAATGCATATATCTAATTTCACTCCCTCTCAAAACCCCACTAAAACTTCAATAAAGAGACTTTTATTTTTTTTAATTTTTTAAAAAGATTTTATTTATTTATTTGACAGCCAGCGAGAGAGGGAACACAAGCAGGGGGAGTGGGAAAGGAAGAAGCAGGCGCCCAGCGGAGCAGGGAGCCCAATGCGGGGCTCGATCTCAGGACCCTGAGCCGAAGGCAGATGCCCAATGACTGAGCCACCCAGGCGCCCCCTCAATAAAGAGATTTTTAAATTGAAAGATAAATCCTCAAGGATGGAGAGAACGGGAAAACAGACAACAGCCACAGAATTTTTGAAGCAGGATGGCAGACAGCCATGTGGTTACCGACTTATCAGCCCTGAGGAAAAAGACATCTCCACTGGCAGTGGGGAAAATGGAGACCCAATTTGATTTACATTGCAAGGTTCTCAGAAAACACAGGAACTGGCAAGCCAAGGTCCCTCTGGAACTGTGGAAGAGGTTGCTAAAATAAGGGCCAGGATGAAAAGCAGTTAGATCCCTAGATTTCTTCCCTAACTCCAAGCCAGTGGGCTACAAGTTCCTTGCCCATCCCAGCCAGAGTCTGGAAGATTTTCCCCCTGAGGAAGGTAAGATAGAGCGTGTCTGGATTGGTGAAGCTTCGAATGCAGTTGTGAACAGAGATACCATACTGAAAATGCTGGAAACGGGGATTAAGTGACCATGTCACATGGGACGCTGAATGCAGAGGCCCCTAGCCTTCTCCTACTATTGGGCTCCCAAAGAGCTGGGAGTAGGACCTTTGCTCTTTAGGCAGGAAACTGGAAGACTCTGCTTTGGGGTATTTCACTAGCCTAAGAGGAAAGACCTAAAGATACTGACATAGACGTTTCCCTCCAAACAACCCAGACAGATCACCCTACAGTGGGAAATCCAACCTGTGAGTTGACTTAGGGTTTTTGACCAACCGTCTCACCCTCCACAACCTTAATCACAGCGAAAGGTTACCAGACATCCAGGAAATGTTCTTTTTTTCTCTCTTTTTTAAAGATTTTATTTATTTATTTATTTATTTATTTATTTATTTATTTATTTATCTATCTATCTATCAGAGAAAGAGAGAGAGAGAGCGAGCAACCACAAGCAGGGGCAGCGGCAGGCAGAGGAAGAAGCAGGCTCCCTGCTAAGCAAGGAGCCTGATACAGGACTTGATCCCAGGATCCCGGGATTATGACCTAAGCCGAAGGCAGACACTTAACCGACTGAGCCAGCCAGGCATCCCCATCCAGGAAATTTTCTAACGCAAATAGAGACAAAACAAGCAACAAGAAAAGTAACTTGCAGGAAACAGGTTATACAGAGAGAGCAGGAAGTGTCAAAAAGCCCATTGTTAACATTAGAGAAATAAGACAAGCTAGTGAATCCAGGAACCAAGAACAAGATGCTATAGGCAAAGGGACAACCAGAACACAGCAGCAGCGAGAATTCGGTCTTGAACCATAAAATCATGACAGCAGAAACGAAACATCAGTAGAGAGCTGGGAAGATAAAGCTGATTAAGAAGTCCCCCTAGAAGTAAAGCAAGCCTACTAAGAAAACACAGAAGACAAAAGATAAAAACGTTTGAGGACAGCTGCAGGAGTTCAACACTAAATTAATAGAAGCTCCAATAAGAAAAAAAAAAAAGAGAGAGAGAGGAAAATGGAAGGGAGGAAATCCTCACTGAACTAATTTGAGGAAATTTTCCAGAACAGAAGGACATGAGTTGCCAGCTTATTAGAGGTGTGTCCACGAAGGCCCAGCACTGAAAATGAAAAGAAACTCACACCAAGGCAAATTAAAGAGAAGTGTGTAGAAACTTCCAAAACAAAGTAACATACAAAGGGTTAGATACCAGAAAGGCTTTGGATTTCTCAACAGCAACGACAGAAGTTAAAAGCAATGCTTTCAAAATGCTGAAGAAAATTTACTTCCACCTAGAATTCATATCCTTCCAAGCTATCAGTCAGGTAAAAAGATAGGATATATCCATTTTCAGACATGTAAAATTTAAAAATGTATACTTCCCGTGCACAGTTTCTGGAAAAGCTACTAGAGAGAGTGTTCTACCAAAACCAGAAAGTAAGTCAAGAAAACAGAAAACGTGGGGTGCAGAACACAAGCGATCCAACACAGGAGAGAGGCAAAGGGGCTCCCTTGGAAGAGAGTGAAGGGGGACCCCAGGAGGTCAGCTGTGAACCACGTGTAGAGGGAACGCCAGTTCAGATTGGAGCCTTGTGATTGACTCAGAAGACACGCTGACAGCCGTCATCACCAAGATCTTTGATTCCAGTGTGCCATCTTTGGACCCTCAGGTCAGAATTGTCTAGGTGAGCCTGCCCCAGTTCTTCTGTGTACTTGCCTTGTCTGGACCATGCGCAGTGAAGCTACTGTTCTCCCCTCCATGCCCGCTCAGGAAGTGTTCTGTTTTGCCTTGCTCCTGAGAGGAGAGAGGAGTGAGCTCAGAAGCAGAGAGCACAGAGCTCCTGAGGGCTGGTGAACTCTCCCGCGTCACTGTAGTGAACTCTGGGTTTCCCGGGACTCCCTTGTGACCTTGCCCACAGACATTTCCAGAAAAGGTTCTTGTAAATTCTCAGAGTAGCCAAAGCCACATCAAGAACCAGGGGCTCTGCTCAGCATCCCTTCTCCAGGAAGCCTCCACCCAGGACAAGACCATCCTTGCCTCTCCCACTTAGATTATTCTTGCTCCTCAGCCTTGTTTAGGAATACACACAAATGTGGTGAACCCGTACATAAAAGCCCTGTGGGGCCGTCCTCCCCTAGGAGGTCAGAGCATCCTCCCAGCGGCGAGAAGGCCAGTGCCTGCAGGTGACCGCCTGCTCTCGGCAAGGGAGATGAAGAAAAATGGAAGGGAACGGGAAACAGAGCAGTGAGGGGAAGGAGGCCCGGGGAAAGGAGATGGGAACCAACGAGCCCTAGCTTGCTCTGATCCCGGAGGTCCTTCTTGCATCCTGCTGATGGCTCCTAGCGTGGGGGAGCTGGGGCAGGCTGGCAGAGGGTCCCTCCAGTGAGTCCCTGCATTTCATCTCTCTGTGTCTTTAGTTCTTGGGGATTAGGGTGGATGGGACAGGGGTCAGGGAGGTCTGCTGCACACATTATTTTGTAATTAAAAAAAAAAAAACACCAGTGCTTTAATCTTTTGACAACGACAGCTGTTCCCAAGTGTCTGCTTCGTGCGTCTCCATCTCCCTGTTTCTGCAGCCCTTAGACTTCACTCAGCCTTATTGTTTTCCAGCGTATCAGATTCCTCATTTGTAAAATGGGGATAATAATAGTCCTTCCTTCATAGACTTACCGAGACCACTATATGAAGAGCTTTGAACACCAGAAAGACGATAGAAGAGTTTACTACTGTGTTACTATGGTGTCTATGATTCCAGGAGTGACGAATAAAGCCGCTGCAGGGAACGAGGCGTGGAGAAGGTTGGGGTCAGTGGACAGAAGAGGTTGGTGGGGGCTGGGGGAACAGGAGTGTGGTGGGGACAAGCGGGAAATGCGAGTGGCTGGGGGAGGAGGATTCCTGGGGGGGGCTGGGCTACAAGATCCCGGCTAGCCAGCAGGAAGAGGTAAAGAGGTTGTGGCTGGTAGGAGCTGTGATGCCATCTGCAAGGTTGATCTGTTCAAGTTTTATAGGGCAGAGTAGGCCCCAGGGAAAAGTGTCCTGGTTCTCACATCCCTGTGAAAAAACACACGTCCTGCTTAGGAGCCAAGGTCCCCTACTCTGGACCACCCAGGCACAAGATGGGGGGGTGGTGGTGAGGGGACAGGTCCCCCGCTGCGGCTGTACTGCCCCTCCTCCCACACGAATGTGTTGGAGCAACTCAGCTGGGCTTTGATTTTTGACAGCCTGAAGGCTTCCCACACGTGTCCCCGAGGACTCAGCTGTTTCCCCCAGCGGGGGAGTGGAGACCCGCAACCCTGAGCCGCTTCTGCCCGTGATCCTCCCCGCCCCATGCCTCACAGGCTTGGAGGACAGAGAGGAGCAGCCGAGGAGCCTGCAGGGCTGATGGAGGACAACAGAGCTGCTACGTTGGCACCCCTGTGAGGTCTGATCGGGGTGTCGGTGGAGAGGGAGCACCCCCCCTTCCGCCAGAGGGGAAGCCAGCAGCCCCAGCCCAGGTCCCATTCCCCTAGCTCTCCTTGGCCGGCTTCCCTCATCTCTGCTGCCACCGCTGAAGGCTGGGGAGGAAACTTAGAGCAATCTCTGCTCCTCATCTCAGCCCTGCTCCTTGTTTCCGGAGACTCGATGCCTTGGTTAGTTATGTAAATGGCAGGATCGCTAAATGGCAAAGTTGATGCTGGGGACACTCAAGTCTACCTCACCTCCCAGAGGGCCTGGGCTGGGCAGGGAACGAGGGAGGGGACGTTCTCTGTGGCTGGCTGCAGGGAGAGAAGAGAGGAACCCTTCTGGATCCCCTTGGGTCCTTTCTCTTTCCCTCACCCGCCCCTCCTCTGCTCTCTCCTGGGCGGTGAGTGGGGAGTTCACTATTGGGGTGCAGGCTGTGGGCACACCGGCTAGTGTTCTACATGTTTCTGCGCTCTGGGCCCTGTTCCCACCACAGGCTTATTCCCTGATCAGCTGCCCGGAGGAGGGAAACGGGAGGAGCTCCTTTGTGAAAGCTTTCCCAGAAGAAGGGCGCAGGTGAAGAGGGCAAACCAGAAATTCCATTGCTTCCAGCTGTTAGAGCAGATTGCTTAAAACACGCTTCTTGTTGTACACGGTGAAATAAGCCATTCATCGAACTCTATCCCCAGTTTTGAGATCCTAACAAGGTGTCTGGGAGCAGCCTTACTTGGGAACCAGGAGACCTGTGTTCCAGTCCTATGTTAGGCAGAGCTGTGAAGAATGTTCCACCCCTTCTCTCAGGGCTGGGCCACCGCTGATAGGAGGGTGAAGTCATGTCTGCAAGGGCAATGGCAGGAAAAGCTTGGAGGACGGGGCCACTGGGAGATTGAGGGCAGGCAGGGGCTTGGAACGTGATAAGGGACCCCAGAGGTGAGGAAAGCCTGCTTCATCCTGGCCTCTTGGGGAAGACTGGGCTCCTCCCTGAAGGACCAGACTCTGCCAAGAGGAGGAAAGTGTCCTCACAGCCAGTGCGTGTGTAGGGGACGGGGGTGCACAGCTTCCCCTAGCCCCAGCCCCTGGTGCTGAGTGAACTCTGGCCACAGGCTGGCTCAGAGCAGGAAGCCCAGGGAAGGCAGATGGCGACAGACCCTCAAGAAGGCTTTCTTGATCTTTGGAGATTGAGTCCTTTCTGAGAAGCTGGTGGAAATTCTGCTCCCTCTGCCCAGGAAAATGGACAGGCACACACCTTGCACACGCGGGGAGGGGGGTCATAGATTCCCCAGAGCCCACCCTGAACCCCAGTCCACAGATCCGATCTCTCCTTCTATCTCCACGTCGCCCAGGTACCTTTTCCTCTGTGTCCCACACCAGGGCCCCGAGTTACTGCGACACAACCCAGGCCTCCCGGGAGCTGGCAGGCCAGATCAGGATGCAAATGCCAGGGACTTGGAGTCAAAACAGAGGGCTTCCCGGAGGGAGGGGCTCGTTTCCAGTCTGAGGAGGCAGCCTTGGGATGAAGGCAAGCCTGCAGGCTCTGGAGCTGGCCGGGCTCTTCATCTGTACCTCGGGGATCCGTGCCCACCCCCGAGGAACGGTGTGAGATAATACTGATGGTGTTTAACATGGAGTAGAGTGAGGCTCGAGGTGAATGTGCTGTAAATATGCCCTCGGCTATGGAGGCAGTGAGCATCCTAGCTGGGTCCTAGAAAGTTGGATAATGGCCCTCCACACATGTCCACATCCTAATCTCTAGAACCTGTGAATATGTTACCTTACCCAGCAAAAGGGACTTTGCAGGTGTGACTATGTCAAGGGTTTGAGGTGGGGACATGATCCCGGTGGGCCCAGTGTCATCATAAGAGTCCTTAGGAGAGGGATACAGGAGGGCCCGAGTCCTCTCTGCCTCCAGAAGGAGCATTGACTAGAGCCTCTATTTTAGATTTCCAGCCTCCAGAAACGGAAGTTAGTAAGTGTGTGTTGTTGGCAGCTGCTCAGTTTGTGGTCATTTGTTAACAGCAGCAACAGTAAACTCATACACGACGCCTTGCCAGGAAAGGCCGGAGCCCACGGGGGCAAGGCTTTGATGCAGGAAGGGGTTTGGAGGGGAGTTTTTGCAGCTAGGCTGGGCCAGGAGTGGGCCTGTGATGAGAGAGGAGGGCCGGGCATGGAGTGCTCAGCCCGTGACCTCACCCTTGGCCAGCCACAGCTGCCCTGGCATCCGGACGCCTGTCAGCCCAGGCTTACATGCCTCACTGGGCCAGAAAGGGATCCCTGTGTAGCCAGGCCCCAGGCAAGGGTGGGGGTGTGGCAAAGAAGGCTGGTGCCAGGGGAGGGAGCCTGATCAGCCCTGGGGTTGTAGAAGCCACACGAGGGGAGGGAGGAGGCCAGCAGGGGCTGGCGAGGCGCCCTGTCACCCAGGGCCCCACCAGCTCAGTCCTGCTCTACTTCTCTCCTGAGGGGGCAGGATCATTCCTTTCCTCTCTTCTTTTTCCTTCTTCGCCCCTGGGCTCTCCTGGGCTCCCCTGGGAGAAAGGGAGGGGTAGGGAGTTTGGGGCTAGAGAGCAAGTGGTTGGGTCACAATTGGCTCAGTGGCAGAGTAGCTGGGCAACCTTGGGCAAATTACTTTGCCTCTCTGAGCCTGATTTCTCCTCTGACAATGAGGATGGTAATAAGTCTCTACTGCATGGGGCTGTATTAAATGACCTAATGCGTGAAACACAGTGCCCAGCATGGTGTCAACCCTATCTTTGCAACCTCTGTTTGCTGCGCTCAGCAGTGTGCGTTAATTTCATTCATTCTATTCAACAGGTATTTCAGAGCAACGCTGTTCTCCATGATGAAGACATTACAAAGGAAAACAGACCACATACGTAGAAACAGAGAGTATGTGTGCGATGTGTTATGGAAAACAACAAAACAGGAAAAGGAAGGGCTAAGGATGGAGGTAGGGGAGTGGTTTGCTGTTTTGTGCACAGGGTCAGGGAGGGTCTGTCTAACCAGATGCTGATCGAGCCCACACCTGAAGGCGATGAAGGAGCGAGCCGCGTGGGTATCTGGGGGTCGGACACAGAGGGAACAGTCCTGGTGGGAGCATTCGAGGACAGCAAGGCGGCCGGCGTGGCTAGGACAGAACTGGGGAGGTGAGAGAGGGAAAGCAGGGTCGGCCATAGCGGGGGCGGCGGGGGGGGGGGGGCTAGATCGTGAAGGGCCTTGTAGGCCACAGTAAAGACTGGATTTTACTCTTAACCCCGGGGAAGCCATTGGAGGGTTTTGAGCAGAGGCAGGAGAAGAACCACCATGGCCGTGAGAAGACTCTGTAGGGAGGCAACACTGCAGGCCGGGACAGACTGGGCTCCTTGCAGGAACCATGCAGGAGGGGACGGCAGCCTGGACTGCCATTGCTGGGGGAGAGCCTGGAAGAAGTGCCTAGACTGAGGATGTATTCTGGAAGCTCTCCAACAGGATTTGCTGATGGATTTAACACAAATGTGAGAGAAAGAGGAGGCCAGGGTGGCTCCACGATTTTTTGGTTTTGTTTTTATCTCAGCAACCAGAAGAACAGAATTGCTATTTTTTGAGATGGAGTAGATTTAAGGAGGACCAAGTCTGGGACGATGGTGGGGACGTGTGATGGTTAATTTTATGTGCCAACCTGACTGGGCCGCGGGTGCCCAGATAGTCAAACATTATTCTGGGTGTGTCTGTGAGGGTGTGTCTGTGAGAGATTAACATTTGAATCTGTAGACTGAGTAAAGCAGATTTCCCTCCCCAATGTGAGTGGGCCTCATCCAATCTATTGAAGGTCTGAAAATAACAGAAAGGCTGAGTAAGAGAGAATTTGCTGTCTCTGCCTGACTGTCTTCGAGCTGGGATATTGGTCTTCTCCCGCTTTTGGACATAGACTCCGACTGGATTGTTCTCCTGGTTTATAGGTATCGGTAAACGTTTATGGTTATGTTCAGGGTGAGATCCGATTTAATATCCTGATGGATATGTGGGGCAAGCAGGGGAATGAGTGAGAGTAGATTAGATCTGTGAACTGAATTTGAATCCTCCAAATCTGTCCCTTGACCCAGTTGAAGCTGGCCTTCCCTACACAACTGTTGAAATGGAATCCATTCCCGCATGGCCCCGGGTGCCAGCTTTGTCCTTCTTGGCCCCCTTGCCTGTCCTTGGTTTCCCTGGAAAGTTCACACAAGCTCCAGAATTCCTAAATCCCCTCCCCTCCACCTCTGTGGTCCTCCCAGAGGGAAGCCTCAGTGCAAGGTCAGGGGAACCCTGAGCAGAGGGGTGCCCCACGCAGGCCGGGCAAAGGTAGCCGCGCTGCAAAGGGCAGATTCATCTCTGCCTCTCTTCAACCACACCTAGTGCTCCCGGTCCCCCAATGGGCCTCACCCTCAGCTCCCTCCCGCCAGCTTCCCTTAGGGACTTGGACACCATGCCCACCAGGAAGTAGGGTGGAATGGAAGGGAGAAAGTCTGGGCAGGCCCTGCTTCCTCACTGAGCTCCCCTCTTAGCATCTGGTGACTTGGGAAGTCACTGTCTCTCCGGGCCTCATTTCCCCCGCCCGTAATAAAGGAATGTGTGCCACTACCGCCTCATGAGATTGCTGAGGATACGATGCACCTGCCACGGTGACTGGTGCTTGGTAATAAATGGCTGCGGAAAGCAGGTCTTTTAGGCTTCTCTCCCCGCCCCCAGCCAGCTTCTCTCCTTTCTGAGAGATTACTTTACTCCCGTGCTCCTCCTGTCCTTCAGACACCAAATTTTACTGTGGACATGGGCAACCAGGGAATGGTTGCCAAGGGCAGGGCTTTCAGAAAGGCTGCCTGTTGCCTAGGAAACTGCCCCACTCCAGGGTCCCCGGGGTCTCACAGGTCGATGGGTCCTGGCGCCACCTGCTGGATGCAGTGCCACACTGCTCCTAAAGCCGCCAGACCTGGCATTCCTGTTTCCCCAAGCATGAAATGCACTCGTTTCCCCTGCTCTTCTCCCCCCCAGCATCGCCACCATATAAAGTCCTTTCCTCCTTTGTGTCCCTAGATATTCTGAGACAAGAGCCATGGAAAGGAGTTAGAGGCACCGTGGACCATGGGAGGGGTGGAAGCAACATCTCCCCACGTAGAAGGACCGAGCAGAATTCCTGGTGTGGGGTCCAAACAAAGTTCCTCCCCTTACTTGATATCCCGAAGCTCAGAACACATTTCGTTGCCCACTAGCCTGGTCCACCGGGAAGGAGCAGCAGGGAGGAAGAAGTTAAGGTTGGGGGTGGGAGAGTGACACTGGGTCATAATAAGGACGTCACACCACAGCCACCTCTTGCTCCCTTCTTCCTTCCCAGCCACTCCACCCCTGGTGAGCCTCATCCTGACTTCCCTTCTCTTGGCTTTTCCTGAAAACCTTCCCACCCACCTTGACAACAGGTATGGGGAGCAGGGTTTTGGAGCTGGGGCCTGGTGGGTGCTGCGGGGGGCTGTGTGTTCTGACCCTGGCCCTACCTCTAGCAGATGCCCTGCTCAGCTGGAGGCGGAGGGCTGCTGGGGGTGGGGCGAGGTGGACAGAATTGCCCCCTAACCCCCTAATGAGGAGGGGCCCATGTATAAAGTGGGGGGAGGAAGAGGCATGGACCCAGAGAGGTGGGTGTCGGAGTCGGGCTCTTACAAGCCTGGGGAATCCTGAAGGAACAAAAAGCTTAGTGTGAGGGTGGGAGGCGGAGCTGCCTCTCCCCCCTCTCCCCAAGGCTGGCCCCTTTTCCTCTCCAGACCCCACTCCCGGATGTGAGGAGATGGGGTGGAGGGGGAATTGAGGGTAGTGGAGTCCACAGAGCTCGGGTGCTGACCCCTCTCCGGGCTGGCTGCCCACCCACTTCCTGATTGGCACTAGAAGCACAGAAGCTGAAAGAGCCTGCAGAGGGCTAGTCTGGCTCCTCCCCGAGCTACCGGGTCAAGCTAGCTGAGAGCCGGGCTCTCCGCCTGCAGATGTGGGGGGAAAGGCAGGGCCAGAGCCGAGGGCCAGCCACCACTCCCCCATCTGTCCTCCAGGGTGGGCCAGCCATGGCTCCACTGCTAGCCCCCAACTCCCGGGCTCCCTTCCCCTGTACGGCAAGCTGCACCTCCCGGGGTGCCCTGGGCCCCGCCAGCTGCTTCTGCTCCCGCCCCGGCTAGAACAAGTACCGAAGCTCTACCTGGCCTGTGCCTTCGAGGTGCTGGCCACGGAGAGGAGAGCGTGCTGAGCCGCTTCCCGGGCCAAGCGCCTGGGTGCTGGTGTCACTGCGGGGGGCTGGCACACTGGCCAGCTCCTGCTGCTGGTGCCTGCCCTCGCCCTGCACCACTAATACCCAGTGCAGACGCTGCCGGGACGTGGCACGGTGCTTCCACAGCCTGGTGTGGGCAGGAGCTAGGTGTGTGCCAGGGGGAGGGGGAGGGGGCGCCTGGGCCCCACAAACCAGGCTGGACTCCGCGGGGACACATTCTGCTGACCATGGGGTCTGTGATCTGCATCTGTCCCAAGTGTGGCTCTGGACCACCTCTGAATGTATCTGATGTGGCCTTCCTCCCTAGAGCAACTGTCCCTTTGTCCCACCTGGGCCTCCCCCACTGGGGCCAAATTATACAAGCCAGAGTGCGTGTGTCACCGGGGCCAGCCTGGCATGCGCCCATCTCCAGCCTCCATCCCTTTGAAGAAGGGGAGGGCAAATAGGACACGCTGAGACTAATTTACCGAGCGCCCATAAGCTTCCATATGTTCTCTCACGTAATCCCCACAATGAGGCCATGAAGTAGGTGCTGTGTTGTCTGAAATTCTTACGGTCCATAAGAATTTGAATTTGGCAAGAATTTGGCAAGTCTCAGAAACCACGGAACTGCGTTCACAGATTTCCTCCTGAACAGTGATTCTCAAGCTAGGGTATGTGTCAGAATGCCCTGGAAGTGAGGGATAACTCAGAGGCCCAGACCCTCTCCTACTTCGGTGAGCCTAGGCTCCTGGGTTTGTTTTTAGCTCTCCAGGGGGTTTGGATACGCACCAAAATTTAAGGCCACTGTACTTGAATTTCCTCCGGAAGCGTCAAACTAAGGCTAACTTACCTCAAGTAACGGGAAGGCCATTGTTACAAGATAACCCATTCTCCTGGTCAGCTCTAACTGACCGGTTGGGTCTAGCTCAAAAGGAAAATTCTCCCTTTGAATCACTCACACCCTTGATGCCGAGTGACTCTGTAGTTCTCTAAAAACCCTTAGATCTTTTCCATCTCAACTGCTGGTCAAGCCGACTCCTGTACGGTTTTTGTGAACCAACGTGCAGGACAAACTATGAAACATGGCCTCGTTTTGGTCCATCCCCTCTCAGCTTTTACCACTCCCTGGTATCTGTGTATCCTTCTCCCACCTAGCTAGGTCACCTCAGACTCTTAGGTGCTCACTGAGGCCACAGACTCCAGGTGCAAGGCCTCCAGGGACCCTCAATGACCCAGGCACTTGGCAGCGACCCCCGGAGCATCATCGAACCAGCTCTGAACTTCCCAACGGTCCTGCCCTCCAGTTCTTTCCTTCTCACCCCTGAAGACGCCGCAAAGCTGGAAGATGCCACCGTGACAGGCTGGCCCCAGACCAGGGGGCTCCTTCTGGAAGGGTCTGGGAGCGGGCAGGTACCGGCAGGCACTCCAAGAGCAGCCTAGGGCAGCCCCTCCCTGACAGTGAGGGCAATGTTTCCAGCTATTCACGACCCACAAGCTGGCGTTTTGTTTCTACACCCTCTGCTCATTCCTGTCCCTGGAACATTCGTGCTCTTTGCTTCCGCTCCTAAGCGGTGTCTGTACCTGGTGGCACGGCTGTGTGCCCAGTGCCCAACTACAACAGAAGCACAGGAAGGCAATGTGAACCTTCCCCCCACCCCCCTGGCCGAGGATATTCAGCAGCCCATATGTCAGTGCTGTCCCCACCAGGAAGGGTTTGAGGCTGGGACACAGGGCCCGAGCCACAGATGGACAGTGGGAGCGGAGCCCCTCTACCTGGTACCCACACACGGTCTTCACTGATGAGGCCGCAGGTCAGGGCCACAGCCATGCTCTGCTCCCGCCTGTGTCCAGGCTGCACCGTTTGGTGTCACGAGGCCACAGTGGGGACTTGTGGGCAGCCACCAGTGAGGCTCCCGACGCTTATCTTCTACAGCCTCGGTGGCCCCTCTGCCACTCCGTCTGCCTGCGTGGCTGCTGGCGACAGGCGGCAGGGGACTATGCCGGTGTAGGCATGGGCCTGGGAGACCCCCCCCGCCCCCGGCCATGTGGCCCACTTGTGTCAGGAAGCCCCAGAGTCCCCCAGCTCCCTCCTCAGCTTCCTGGGGAGGCTGGGCCTGGTGCCCCACCCCCACCCCCGCTCTGATCGGGGCTCGGGGCTCCAGCTCCCCACCAGGACAGGGGCCAACTGCCCAGTGGACAAGGGGCAGAGACAGGATGGCAGAGGTGTTGAGACCTCTTGATTTATTCAGACTATTTAATATACAATGACGTAACTGTGACCCCAAAGTGTGCAAAGTTAAAGCCTTCGACTGCAGCTGAGAGGGAAGGGCAGGAATGGTACACCTGGGGGTGACGGTGAGTCAGGAATGATGGGCAGCCTCCTCCCCAGGGCCAGGGACGGGGGAGCGGCCTGAGGAGCAGGGCTGGGGAGCCTAGGGCCGGGGGAAGGGGGCAGAGACCTCCCTCTGGCCTAGGTCAGGAGCCCAGAAGTGCCACATGGCTGAGGGGGCAGCAGCCCAGGAAGGGGCCAGAGGCAGGGCCAGGAGAGCACCATTTCCGGGGTGGGGGTTGGGGAGGGAGGTGCCCTACGGAAGCCAGGAGGGGCCACCTGCCCCAGGGGTGGGTGCCAGGCCGGAGCAGGCTGCAGCGAGAAAGACCTGAGGCAGGCACAGGGCCTGAGAGCCCAGGCTGGCTAGGCTCAGGGGGACTGAAGGAGGGGGAGCCCGGGGGGACCCCTGGGGCAGCTGAGCCCCAGGAGCAGTCCTGCCTCTGCAGGGGATGGCCAGGAGGGGCCGCAGACCCTCAGGGGCTCCCTTCCTCTCTCCCTGGAAAGGAGCTGGGGAGTCCGTAGTGCAAATCTATGGACCACTCAGTTATGGAGGGAGGCTGTGCTCAAAGGGGCACCCTGCGGCGCACCCCCTCCACTGCCCCGGCTTCCACCACCATCCTCAGTACAGCCGCTTCTCGTAACTGTGGGGACAAGGCAAGAGGGAAGCCAAGAGTGGGTGTCTGGACCCTGCTCCATTCCCAGATCCCCTTGCCATTAGACCCTGGGCTGCCAGGGCCTCCCCACGTGGGGGGTGGGGGGGTGGGAAAGAGCAGGTCCTGCGCCTCTGTGTTCCCCAGGCCAAGGCTCCCGAAAGAACCATGCCAGGTCCAGAGACAGCCATGCTCCTTCTGGCCACAGCCACAGCTGAGCAGACTGTCCTCCATGCTGGGGGTGGAGACGCAGCTAAAGACAGTCCGTCCTCACAGAGCAAGCTCAGACCAAGCTGAACCTCTGCCGCCCATGTCTCTACCCCACCCCTGCACACACAGTGGCCTAGGCCCCGTGTGGTCACTGGGCCCAGTCCAAGACAGGGAAACCTCAGGCCTGCGGGCAGGGACATCTGTCTGCACCCCAGAAGGGGCCGTTTCCGCTGGAGGAGGGGCCACGGCTGGCTGCCCCCAGCTCGGTGCTGGTCCTAGGGTCCGTGTCCCATGATTACACCCCAGTGCCACCCCCGACCCAACAGCCCCCGCCCCCAGCCCAGGTCCCACCCAGACTGCCCCTGCTCTACTCTACACTTGGCCCGGGCAGCGCGGTTACTTACACGGCAGAAAGGTATAGCTACGGGAGGATGGGGCAGAAAGAGACACAGGTTAGATGCCCGCCGATGCCTGGGGGGACAGGCCCTCTCGACCAGGGCGGGGACGCATGCCTCTGTGACTACTGCTGCCAGCTAGCACTGCCCCCGCCCACGGTCGCCCCGGCGCCGGCCCTGGCATCTGTCTCTCTGCCCTTCTCCCCGCCAGGGGGCTCGTGCTGGCGGCCTCCACCTGCCTGCCTGACGCTGCCACCAGCAAGAGCTCAGCGCCACCAGCCTCTGCCACCAGCCACCAAGCTTCTGAGCAAGCAAGGGACTGGGACCCCAGGAGGGGCCAGCGGCCACATCTCCCATGCCCTGCTCAGGGAGATGCCCGAGGGGAGGGGAGGGGCCTGCCTGCACTGGGGCTAAAGGACAGGGTTCAAGGGCGGGCTAGGCCCTGCAGGACAGGCCCATGGGGTCATCCTGCAGCAGCATCCATCCCTGGGGCAGATGGCCCAAGGGTTCCCTGAAACCTCGGCTTGGCCTCCGAACCATGGCCCCACCTGCCCGACCCAGTGCCAGCCAGCTGGGGCAAGGAGGCCACCACACTTACGAGTGCAGGCCATGGACACCGCCCTCGATCTGAGCCGACATGGTCCGCTTCTCAAACTTGAGCTCCCCTGAGTACATCATGGACCTGAAGGGGGTAGGTGGAGTGCGTCAGGGGCACCGAGGACAGAGAAAGAAAGAGGGAGAGAAGCAGCAGGGAGGAGTCAGGAGCCTCCCAGGTCCCCGCAGCCCCAGCACTCACCGCAGGACAGACAGGCTGCGGGCGCCGATGTCCTGGCAGCCGTGCTGGATACCTGCTATGAGGTAGGGCACGAACTTCTGAATGGAGCCTTTGTCCTGGATGGAGCCCGAGACGCCCTGTGCGATCTTCACCTTATCCCCCTCGCTGCGTGGAGGGCAAAGAGACTGAGCCAAGCAGCCCCACGGCCCAGGGGAGCCCACCCAGCAGAGGGGAGCCCACCCGCAAGGCCCCCCAAAGCAGCCACTCCCTGGGTTCTGAGTCAGATGGCCCAGGTCCTATCCCAGGTCTACTACTTGTACCCTGTGCCTCGGTTTCCAGAACAAGACCATGGAGGCCGGGCACCGTGTGGGGAGGTCACAGGTGGTGTGGATGCCGGAGGGCTGCGGGCTGATGGGCCTGGGGCCGGGGTTCGGAAGCAGGGCACCTGAAGTATCGTTTCTGGCTGCTGCTGCTCTTCTCCATGGCATCCAAGGAGCCCATGCCCCGGTACTTCTTGAGCCTCACCCCATCCGAGAAGAAGTACTCGCCAGGGGCCTCCGTGGTGGCGGCGAGCAGGGAGCCCATCATCACTGCGGTGGTCGAGGGGTCAGTGCCTCTAGCCCCATAGACCTCCTACTGCCCTTGCCCAGCTCCCGGCCCCCCACCGGCCTGCCCAGTCCCCAGCAGAGCCCCTCACCTGTGGAGGCGCCCAGGGCCAAGGCCTTGACCACGTGGCCCACGGTCTGGATGCCACCATCCGCTATGACCGGCACCCCGAAGCGCCGGGCGTACTCAGCCACCTTGTAGACGGCGGTGCCCTGGGGCCGACCACACGCCATCACTGTGGGAGGGCATAGCAGTCAGAGGAGCCCGCGGCAGCCCAGGGGCCAGGTGGAGGCCCCTTCCTCCGTGTGCCCCACCTCCGCTTGGGAGGAGGGGCAGGGCTGGGTGGTACTTCTGAGGCACAAGACAGGCGACAGCAAAGAAGAACACCAGGGGCAATGTCCCTCGGGGGACCTGGCCGTCTCCACCGAGAACAGCACCACGCGGGATTCTGACGGCCTTCAAAGTATAGCGTCCCCACCCCCAGAACGGTGCGCTTGGGTCTGGGGGGTCCCCAGGCTCAACCTCTCCCTCAACCTCTTTCATTTGCAAAGCCTGTCACTAGGAGGTCCTCACAGCCTCCTTTGGGATAGCGGTGTGCATTTCTCTGTGCTCAACTGTCCGAGGTGTTTAAGTATGAGGTTTTAAGTGGGAAGTCCAGGGAGCTAGCACTTTCTCGGGACGGAGGTAAAGCTGGATAAAGTGGAGGAGAGGCCTTCTTGGGAAGCACCTCGGGTCCGTTTTGTCCCTATTGCATCCCGAGAGTTAGAACAGTGCCTGACACACAACAGGTGCTCAATTAATATTTGTTGAGACACCGAGGGAAGGCCAACATTTACCATGACGGTCAGCTAAGGGGGACAGTAGAAACTTGAAAGCAGAGGCTCTGAACACCAAAAGGAGGAGACGTTTTATGCAGGGAAGACTAAATGGGTCACTCAGTGTTGTGGGGAAATGACCCTCACTCGAGGGGCCAGACACATCCCGTCAGGCCAAGCCAGGACCCACAAGTCAGACACCGGGCTCCAGGGAGCACCCCTCAACCACACGGGGACACACCTCAGGGTCTCGCACTCTCCCACATCATGGTCAGGAGCGCGCCCCACAAAAGGGCTTTGTGACTGAGTGGATCCCCCTCCCCCACTATCACCACCCATGATAAGGTTGTACGTCCTTACACATTCAGGGACACGCTATCTCCACATCTTAACTATCTCCATGTCACAAAGCTTTTCCCAGCTCGGAGCTGGCTTCCAGCGAGCCCCTCAGAGAAGTACTCACACCAGCCTTGAGCCTCCAGATTGGGCCTTCTTGACCAGAATCTAAGAAGCAGGCTGGCACACGCCCAAAACTCACAGTAACCTTATCTTACACGAGCCGCCCCCAAGTCAGTGGGCCCGACAGAGTTTGAGCCCAGGTCTCCCTCCCTTGAGCCCCCCATCCTGGAGGGGAACTGGCACAGTGAGCACTTAGCATGCATCTGTGGACCCAGAGTGGGGCCCCAGAGCCCGTGGAGGCCAGTGGGGCATTCTTGTTGGCATCGCTCTCCTGACACCTACCTTCTTGGGTGATGCAGATGGAACCGCAGCCCATGCCCACACGCAGCCCGTCCACACCAGCATCAATCAGGTTCTTGGCCTGCGCTGCTGTCACCACTGGGGGGGTGGGGAGGAGGGTTTGGAGGAGCGGGGAAAGAGGAACAGTGTGAGGATGGGATGCCCTTGCCTTGCTCTGGGGCTGCCTGGAACCCCAGTCTACCCTCCCCCCTCCAACCCCCAGGGACCAAGCCCGGTCATTCAGCCCTCTGCGCCCACGCAGGAGCAATGCCATCACCTAGGGATGCTGAAGGACAGAGGAGAAGTTACACAGTGAGGGAGCAAGGGCTGGGGGCTGACGGGGACCCTGCACTCACCATTCCCCCCAATCACCTGGAGGTGGGGGTATTTCTGCTTGATATAGTGCACCATGGCGATCTGATACACGGAGTTCCCTTGGGAGGAGTCCTGTGAGAAGGGGGACAGGAAAGCTCAGGCTTCGATGGCTAACAGTCCTCACGGGAGGAGGGGCACCATGAGCGGACAAACTCCTGAAATTGTATAAAAAATGTTATGAGAAAGCTCTTTTTCTCCCCCACCCCGGGAAAACACTTGACAGCTCTCAGCAGACTGAGTCTCAAAGAGGCCCAAAAGGTTGAGCACCACTAGCTTATGGTCTCAGAGCAGATAAAGCCCCATCATACCCACGGTATGGACCGGTCCACACAGCAAGGAGGTGTTGCCTGGGCCACAGCCTGTTCCCACCAACTCACTACCAGATGAAATTACTGAATTTCTTCCGCCCTGGTTTCTTCATCTGACGGGTGGGTGTGGTACTGAACCTCAGGGAACTGTGGTGAGGGTCCACAGAAAGGTCTTAGTGCAGGACCTGGCAAGTGGGAGGCTCTCAAAGAATGTGAGCTCTAAGTATTAGGGTGTGGAGGGCCCTCCAACGGGCCCCCAGTTTGTTCTGAGCTGTCAGAGTACCAGTGACCCTCCTAATTCTGGTTTCAGGCTTCATTAGAGGCAAACCCGGTCTCCAGAAGCTTCTACTGTCCTGAACCACCGTGCTCCGGGGCGGTGTGCGTACCAGCACTATGACGTCGGCGCCTGCCTGGGTGAGCAGATCCAGGCGGTATTTGTCATCCTCGCGGGTGCCCACGGCCGCCCCACACAGCAGCTGTTTGTGGGAATCCTTGGAGGCCAGAGGGTAATCCCTGTTCTTCTTCAGGTCAGTGCGGGCAATGATGGCCACCAGCTCGTCACGATCGTTGACAATGGGCAGCTTCCCTGATGAGGCATGCAGAGGTTAGGTGAAGGAGCAGAAGCCCCTTGGGGCTGGAGTGGGAGTGGGGGGCGGTGAGGACAAAACAGACTCGGCCAGAGATTCCACTGAAGTACCCAAACCAGCCACTAGGTGACAGCACCCACCCAGGAAATGCTCCTAGGGCTCTGGCCCTCTGCCCAAGGAACAGGAAGCAAAGAAACCTGCTAGCCAAGTGGGTTCCGGAGCTCTTCCTGCCCTGTGGCCTAACCAGGCTGGGTGGGTGGCCCCCCAGCACTGGCAGCCTTTCACCTGCTAGGCCACAGGCCACAGTGGTCGAAAACTCCTAGCCAGGGCACAAAGGTGAGGCTGTTTTGCAGGGAGGAACACATAGCCTCTCCAATACCACCCCCAGAAAACAATCCAATATGAGCCAGGGAGGCGTTGCCCAGTGTCTCCCATAGGGGCCTAATGGATATTATGTCAGCAGCCCCAATGTCAAATAAACCTACCTGCAGAATTTCTCAGGGCCTTTAATAAGCTGACATACAGGTTTTTTAAATGGAATATGGGAGATAAAAAGCAGCATGTTTCAGACTTTCTTTGTGATGAGTATTTCACATAACGAGCTTTATGGGGAGACACAGTGTGAAGACACTGAATAAGGGACGGGTTTTCCTAAGCCAGGAGAAGGCCCTCAGGATTCATGCCCCAACCTGGGATTATGCAAATCTTCCCCAAGGCCCAGCCAGTCTGGTTGCTGGGACGATCTATAAAGCTCTGAAGGAACAGGGGGCCTGGGGTCCCGGGGGCCAGGCTGGGGGGTCTGGAGCTTTCCACCCACTCCCGGGTACCTTTCTTGCTGCGCTGCAGGATCTCATTCGCCTCTTTCAACGTGACACCCGCTGGAGCCACCACCAGCTCGTTCCGCGGAGTCATCACCTGTGGAGCCAGGAACATTTGCCTGCAGGTTGGCAGGTGAGAGAGAAGGGAGCCAGGCCTCCCTCTGGTCCCTGGTCACAGGCACCAGCCTGAGGCCCCAGGATGTGAGGTCCTCCCTCCGCCCCGCAGGTACCTCACTGAGGAGGGTGGTGTGGTCCTTCTCGGCAAGAAAGTCAATGTCTCGGGAGGTTACGATGCCCACCAGCTTGCTGCCCATGGTGCCTGTCTCCGTGATGGGGATGCCGGAAAAGCCATGCCGGATCTTGGCCTCCAACACATCGCCCACGGTATGCGAGGGGCTTAGCACCACGGGGTCCGTGATGAAGCCCTGTTCAAATTTCTGGGGGTGGAGACGGGGAAGGAAAAGGCTGGAAGAAGGTGGTGTATGGCCACACCACAGAGGGGCCAGGGCTCTCAATGGGGAGAGGGGCCAGTGGGCAAATGAGGGCTGGGCCTTGTGTCCCCAGTGTGGAGAAGGGCAGACAAGACCCCACAGCAATCAGCCAGGGGACGCACCAGCCTGCAGGGATGGCAAAGGAGGGGGCGGCCAGGTCGCATCTTCTTTCTGGGGACGGGCCTGGTACTTGCCTTGACCTTCCGCACCTCATTGGCCTGGAACTCCGGGGTGCAGTTGTGGTGAATGAAACCAATACCGCCCATCAGCTGGGGTGGAAGGGAAGCATGGTCAGAGCCAGGGGGCAACCCTCTTGCTCTGCAAACCCCACTTGTGAATCCGGTCCCCTGTTCAGCCCCCCACCCCCCACCCCGGTGCCTGACTCACAGCCATGGCAATGGCCATGTCGGCTTCCGTCACAGTGTCCATTGGGGAGGAGATCAGCGGTGTCTTCAGAGTGATCTTCCGAGTCAGGGCTGAAGTCAGGTCCTGAGAATAGAGGCACAGTCTACGTGAAGAGTTTTACCATTCGCTCAACAAACATTTACTGAGCTCCTATGGGTCCCCAGCACCAGGACAGGCCTGCAGATACCACAGCGGACAAGGCAGGTAAGGTGCCTGCTGTCCCTCCTGGAGGTTACATCCTACTCGGAAAGAAAGACGACAAACACGAAAAACACGTGCGAGATTATTTCAGTCAGGATAAAGGCTCCAAAGAAAGACAACAAAGCCAAATGACCATAGGAGGAAGGACGCGGTGGTCAGGGCAAGCCTCTTTCTTGGGATACGACCAGTGGGAACCAATCAAGTCGGAGTCTGAGGGACTGTCGTTACAGGCAGAGGGGGCTGCGTGTGTGAAACTGCCCTCTGTTCCCAGTCTTCCTGAGGTGCATTTAAGACAGAAAAGGGCTAGCACAGTACGAGGTGGGAGGCGGGGGCTAAGGGAGAGAGGCAGGCAGGGGGATGGGTGGGCAGTGAGGATGTGTAGCCTTGAAAGCCAGGAAGAGGAACTTAGACTCGACTCTAAGCTGAGAAGCCACAGGAAGGTCTCAGGCAGAGGAGAGACATGATCTGCTTTACGTTTTAAAGAGGTCACTCGGGGTCTGATGTGGAGAGGGCCTCCGAGGAGGCTGCAGGACAGGGCCAGGCAGGAGATGCTGTGACTGTGGGGGGGGGGGGGGGAGGCAGGCACGGGAAGGAGTCTGTCAGCCATCCAGGAAAGTAGGTAACTGGGGGTGTGCCACTCAGGGGAGAAGTCGGGGCTGTAAATACACATTTGGGAGGAATCTGTCTCTGAGATTCCGGCCAACAGCTCGTGGATCCTAGCCTCCAAAGCACTCACAGACTTTGGTAGAGAATTTTTGGAGATTCATAGGCCCCTGAAGTCCATCTCACAGACCCTGGTTCAGAACCCAGGCCCTGCAGCCTAGAAAACTCCACCTTCTCCCTTCCCATCAAACCACAGAAGAGCCACACAGCCCTCCTGACCTAGGCCACAGGACAGGGAGACCCTTGATGGCCGGGAGGGGCCTTTTCCATCCCTTTCTTCCTCGCACCCTGCCCGGGGTCTGGCACAAAGCCAGAGGGCTTAGTAAACTTTGTTAAACTGAACAGCTGAACCAAGACACCCTGGTTGCCATCATAGGGTACATATCCAGAATAGCCCAAATTTTCCCCTAAAAATCTGTCTGCATCAGCACTGGCTACACAGGCTGGACGGGAGTCTCTCCGATGTAAGAGTGACACAGGCACACTCGGACCTTTGGTCTTTCTGGAGGGTCGGACTGAATATCAATTACAGCAAAAAAGGAAACTATTTCTTTAATGTGCATGAATTCATCATAGAATAATCTAACTTGGGACGTCTGAGTGGCTCAGTGGGTTAAGCATCTGCCTTCAGCTCAGGTCATGATCCCAGGGGTCTGGGATCGAGTCCCGCATTGGGCTCCCTGCTCAGTGGGGAGCCTGCTTCTGCCTCACCTGCCGCTCCCCCTGCTTGTGCTCTCTCTCGCTGTGTCTCTGACAAATAAATAAAATCTTAAAAAAAAAAAAAAAAAAGAATCTGACTTTTCCGTGAAATGACTTATACTCGTCAGCACTTACCCTTGGCTTCTACGAACTTGTCATATCTGAATTTGTAAGGAACATTGTTCATTCGCGTGGCTCATTGCGGAGCCCCTCCAATAAAGTGAGGCGCTGTGTTTCCTTGTATTGGTCCCAAATCTAATTCTTTCAAATCCTCTTGCCAATTCCCGTGCATTATGGATCCACAAACAAGTCTGTCCACCTCATCCAAAGTTTCCAGAATTTTACTGGCTTCTGTCATGTCCTTGCTCAGCATTTCAGACAAAATCCAATCCTTCCCGTCTGTGGTAAGAAGGCTGCCACACCCATGCCCATCCCCTCAGGGCCTTTCTGGACCTCACCGTGGGCTCTGCCAGTGAAGCCCTCCCGCCCTGGGCCAGGCCTACTGCTCAGCACACCCCTGAATCCCCACAGCTACCTCTGCTCCATTAGACATGACCCACTGCACTGTGCCAGTTTCTCTGGCAGCAGTAAAGGCTACGTGCCCAAGAAAAGTCTCTCCCACAGCCTGCCCTTGAGCAAGAAGTCAGCCTCTTCTACCACATGCACGGTCCTTCTCCTCCCAGGTCAGCAGAAGAGGTACTTACCACCTCGTCAGCTATGAAGTCTATGAATCCTGGGAGAATCAGGAAGTCGCTGTGAAGACAGAAAAGTGAGTGTTACTGGGTGGGGAGGGGTCCCGCAAAGGGGCAGGGCCTAGGGGAGGCAGCATGGGGGCGGCAAGAGGGGCAGAGACTGGAGCCCTCTGATCCGGGCTGTTCCCTGAGCAGGGCTGAAGCCCCCTTATGCCCCCCACTAGCATCTTGCGGACTCCAGCCCAGAGACCTACAGCCAAAGCCAGCGGAGGGTCTGTGGACGCGGGGTGCCACCAAGGCGGTTGGCCCCAAATGTCTATTGTCTTCAGGGCTCCGAGTTCAGCGAGGGACGTATTACTTCCCGTAATGACACAAATGGCACATACAGTGCTTGCTCTTAAACTCTTCTCCATCCTGATGGGGGGAGACAGTCCGCAAACACGGAACGAACCCAGAAGCCATTCAGTAGTGCAGCATGGCAAGAACACCACAAAGCACAGGACAAGCTGCAAGCCCAGGGCTGGGGCTGCTGAGTCACAAGGGGTTCAGAACAGCATGGAGGGACCCCAGGTGGCTGAGCATGGGGCGCGTTCTGACAGAGAAGGCACTCCACTCCAGCTGGCCTGGAGCAACCCACAGACATGGCCTGGGATGGGAAAGGGGAGGAAGGGGGCTTTACAATTGTTAGGACCAGGACACTGGCGCCCTGGCCAAAGTGTGGCAGCTGCCAGTGCTAGGGTGGGCCATGGTCACAGCAAACCCCAGAAGGAGAGTGTAGGCCTGCATGGGAATGGCAAAGTACAGTGCCATAGCCCAGGGGGCCCCATGGGCTCGATCTGCCTGAAATCACAGGGCCTTGACAGACACACCCAAAAGCAAATGCTCCATGCTTCAGGAACACTCCCAACCAGACTAAGCAAAGCAGCAGGCACCCCAGTGCAGGAAGGAAAAGCTCCAGGGTGGATCAGAGGGGTGGGGTCTTTAACCTGCCCCAGACCTGGAGAAACTCCTAGGAATTTCCCTGGTGAGTTCTCCTAGAAGACTCCAGTGAACAATATATCAAAGAGATACTTTCTCCTCCTTCATCGAAGACCCCCAAACGAATAAAGACCCCTAAATGCCCCTGCCCCCTTGGCAGCCTTCTGTAAGTGAAGAGGCCTCTGTGGCTCACTGAGAGGCAGGAGGAGAAACGCTAGAGTCTGGACCCCTGGACATACTCTCCATATTATCTACATTCCTCACCTAGCCCACACCCCAGCTACGGCCAGGCAAGTTGGCCACTCAGGAATGACTGGGAATCCTGGTGTCTAGGGAAACTGCCTGCCAAGCAGGAATGCCTACAGGCGAGGGCAGGGACTGGCAGGAGACAGGGCAGGGGTGCTTTGGACTTACCAGCATCCCCACTCCTCCCAGTCCCAGGTTTTGATGCTCTTTCCTGGCACGGACACAGTCCTGCAGCCAGGAGAGCGAGTGCCAGGCCTGCAGCCCACAGGACAACTGGCCCAGGGCCCATGGAAAAGCAAACTAAGCCAGAGGCAAACGGAGAGGTCTCATCCTCCTCCAAAATCCCACGTGGGGTGGGCTTGGGGTGGTAGTCACAGAATACCCATGTCCAGGGGGTCACTAGTGCTAACCTGTGGGCAGGCAGGGCACAAGTGGAAGGAAGGCTGGACAGGTCCGTGACAAAAAGGAGCCATCCCAACTGCCCAGCTGGGCCTCTCCTGGAGGCAACACCCAAGCAGCTGCCTTAGCTGGACTCCAGGGTCCCTTCTGCCCTCATGTGAGCTGGGAGCGAGAGGGTGTCCTGGACCAAGGTGTGGAAAAAGTCTCTCCGTAACTCCCACATCTCCAGTTCCCACAAGCCCCAAGCCCCTCCATGGGGCCAAGATACCCGAGAGAGGAGGAAGGGGGCAGGCCGAACCCGGATCCGGCCATAAACGGGGCATGGCACCGAGGGCCCGCGATGTCGCTGTGCCACGTCCGTCTGCTCTCAGCGCGGGCCTCCTTCCTTCCTTCGCCCAGCCCCCCCACCCCCACCCCAAGTCACTCGAATCGGGGCCGGAGAACGCGGGCGTCCCCGAGGGGGGAACGGTGCACGTGTAGGGCCGGGGCCGGGGGATCGCTGCGCGCGGGTGGGTGCGCCGAGGTGGGGCCAAGCCCCCCCGCCCCCGCCCCCGGGGGCTTACTTGTAGGTGAGGCCGTCGGCGTTGGCGAAGAGCTGCTGCGCGGTGAGCCCATCCTCCGGCACGTAGCCGGTGCCGCCGCTGATCAGGTAGTCCGCCATGCTGCTGGGAGACACCGCGACCCGACATAAACACCCGCGCGGGCCGCCCCGCTGCTGTGGCTGCTGTGGCTGCTGTCGCCGCTGCTGTGCTGACGCCGCGCCGCGGCCACGCTGCCGCCGCGGGCCAGGCGGGCCGGGGGCGGGGGCTGCGGCAGCGGCGAGGCGGGCCCGGGGCGCCGCCCTCTCCTCCCGCCCCTCCCCCGGGAGGCCGCCGCCTCCGCCCCGCGCCGCACAAAGGCCCCGTGGAGCCGGGCCCAGCCGCCGCCTGCAGTGGCACAGCGGCCCCGCGTACCGGGCGGGGGAGGGCGTGTGGCTCCAGTGGGGGGAGGGGACTGAACCAGGCCGGGACACGCCCCCTCCACCAGTGGTGGTCCCGCCTCCTAGCCCCCCCTCCCCGCAGCGCGCCCCCCAGGTTCACTCCCAACCTGGGTGGCCCCAGTCTGGGCTCCCCCAGCCATCTGGCCCCCGTCTCCCCTTTTCCTACTCCCCAGCCCAGGGACACCTCTAACACGGTTTGCCTTTACCCAAGACCAAGGGCCAGACTGTGATGGGGACTTGGAGCCCTGAGGTACTGGGTGTGGGCTCACAGCTCCCCAACATACTGGAGTTTGTGGTTGTACCCTCCCAGCAGCGTAGGCTCCCATCTCCCCCAACATCATGACTAGGGGACAGGCGCTCCCAACAGTGACATTCCCTGACCTTTGGGCAGCCTTGAAGCCCTCTGCAGTTTACAAGGCATTTTTTCATAAATGATCACATTTACTCTATAACCCATTAGCTGCCAACTATTAGAGATCCCCACTTTACAGATGCAAAAGCTTCAGTGCAGAAAGCGAGGGAGGATGGGTACTGCCTTGGCTTCCTGATCCAATGCTTCAGTTCGACATCCCTGTCCCCAGCTCAGAAAGTGATGTATAATCATTGGGGTTTTAACCCCAGAGAGGAAAATTGGTTTTTATTTGGGAGGATAGTGTGGTGGGAAGGTGAGGGAGGATCACAGGCCTGGCCTAGCCAAGTATGCATACAAATTAGGACAGGCTAGGGAAGTTTTGAAGATTTCCCAAAGCAGAAGTTTGGTGGCTCCGGGGGCCCAGCAAGACCCAGATTTCTCCATGGGGGCTCTAAGATTTGGTAGCAAATTGATTCACATGAGGAGAGGTGGGGTGGCAGGGGACAGACCCTTCCCTCTGTGTGACCAGAACTGCTAATGCTACTCCCTGACCAAAATCTAGAGAGCAGATCCCCCCACCCCCGAACTCCACAGTCTCCTCCATCCTCCTGTGGTCCCCACAGCTCACTTCTTGGTAAGGGGAGAGAAAGGCAGGGCAGGGACACAGTCCTCTTCCTGGCAATGTGGCTGGCTGTGCCCCCCCCCCCCCCCCCGCAAGTCCTGGGAGGCTGTGTCTGTTTACCTCTCAGCAGTTTGGTGGCAGCCAGGCCCAGGGGAGCCTCCCTGGGATGCCCAGCCTCCCCCAGTGACGCCCCAGGACCCTGCCAGGAAAATACAGACTGTTCCACCTGTGTGCAGAGGGGAGGGGGACCTTCCCACAGAGCTAGCTAGGGTGATGAGGCCCGTGAGGAGTGCTGGAGGAGACTCAGATGCCCAGTGTCTCCTTTACTTTCCTCTTAATGTGAGGGATGGGAACCTCACAGACCACCCCCTCCGCAAGCCCACCAATGGAGCCCTGAGTAGGGCTCCTGATGGGGGCTTCTGAGGGCGCTCTGGCACTGGAAAGGAGGGAATGCGCCTGCCGGGGTTCTCTGCTGAATGGGGGGGGGGGGCAGGAAGCACTTCCAGTTCCTCGGCACTCATGCACTCATCCTGAGGGCCCGTGTCATATGGGGGAGTGAGGGTTTCCTGAGGGGCACAGCACTAGGACCACCTGGAGGCAGAGCAGTGAGACCAGCCAGAGAAGGGACCGTGGCCATGCAGAGGCTGCTCTGGGACACCTTTGTAGCAGTCGGATAGGGCTGGATCTCTAAGGGACCCTAGATCTCTAAGGGACCTGCTCCAGGGCACTATCCCCTGCAGAATGGGTCAGAAATGGGTAGGGTACTATTCAGGATTCCACCAGCGCTGGGGCACAGGACAGCAGCTGGATTCTGCCATCACAAATGAAATTAATGGGACACCTGCCCCAGCCTAGAACTTGGACCCAGGGGAGGAGGCTGCCAGGCTGAGTTATGGGGAGGGTCATTTTCCCAGTGATGACAGAGCTTATGGCCCTACGCCCCTTCTCCTGCTGCCCCACACCCCGTCCAGCTCTGACCTGTCAGGGCTCCTCATTACTCTAAGCTCCTGGGCTCAGCCCTGGGTTAGGCTGTCCTTTTCCAGAGACTGTTAATCCATCCCGTGGCTTTCCTCCTCCCTCTTCCTGATCTTCCCCCAGCTGCTTCCTCCACGGGGAAGAGGGGGAAGAGACACCGAGGCAACCAGTGGGCCTCCTCAGCCTGAGGAAGGGCTGTTGGTCCCCTAAGGCTCCCCACCTAGCAGCTGTGAAGGGAGCTGGGCAGAGGGGCAGGCCTAAGCACCTTCTTCAGGGCGGTGTGGGAATAGTGCCCAGGCGGGGAGCCAGAGGTCTCTGGTCTGGGGCCACTGGAAGGGACAAGATTTCAAAACACTTCTGAGGGGAGGGTGCGATGGGGAGAGGAGGTAACAAAAACATTGGCATCGTTGAGGGGAACAAGGAACATGGCTTGCCCAAGTTCAAGCCCGAGAACAATAACACTAGCCTCAAACCCAGGACCCAGGATTTCTCATGCAATCCTGTCCTCTTCCCACAGCTCTAAGCCAGTGATAGCAGATGGAGGTCTAGCCAGCAGGTTTGGAATCTCATTACACCACCTGGCTGGGGCTCAGGTTTGACACAGGTTCTTTGGAGACTGGTGGGGGGTGGGGATGGCCCCTTTGTGCAGACGTACAATGTGGAGAAGGACTGCTCCTTCTTGGCCCCTGTCTGAGCTCTGAAATGATACTTTTGCAATACCTGCTGTGACCAAGGCGCTGCCTCCATCAAGCTTTCAAGGGCCCCGGCCTGCTCCCTCACCTCATCCGGCCTCTCCCTATCACCCTGGACCCTGAGGCCCAGGAGCCGGATTTCTAGGATGGGAGGAAGGAAAGGGCTGCCCAAACCTGAGTCAATTCTACAGAGGCAGTCTGCCAGGGCAGGAGAGGCCAGGCTTCACCTAGCAGCCCCTTAAGCCTTTAAAAGTTCTTACATAAGCCTCCAGCCCCTGTGCAGAGCTGCAGGGCTAATTCTCCCAGACCACCCCCACCCCCAACCCAGCTTCCAGGTCACCTCCCCAAGCTGCTGAGCACCAACAGATGGGGCAGAGAAAGAAGTCCAAATCCTCTGGACCGGAAGGACAGCGGGATTGCATTTCAAGCTGTGATACAATCCAGAGATTAGCCACTGTCTCCTTTTCAGCCAGTACCCCTGGGGCCCAGCTCAACATCCCCACTCTTCCTCCAGTGACTCTTACAGACCCCAGCAGGCTAAGGGCAGGAGGGCGTCCTGAATCTTAGGAGAAACCCTGAGATGAGCTGCACTGGCAGACTCATCAGACCTCAGTGAATGGTGAGGAGGGGGCAGTGTCCTCACCCGGCTCTGAGGAAGCATCCGTCCGGACACCTACACCTGCCAGTAAGACTCCGGAGATAGTTCTAGGCGGAAAACAGCTAAAGGAGGAGTACACAAAGTTGGACAGGGACGCCAACAAGCATTGTTTCCACCCCAGGAGTTGGAGCCACTTGGACCAGGTATCGTCGGGTGTATAACCGAAGCCCGATACAGGGCTAAGATTTTGGGGAGCGTTTTTCTGACCTGCTCCCATATGCGGCACAGCACCGAACCCTTTGCACAGCGCCTGCCTGCATCCCCCAACCAAGGCCAGGTGCGTGGCGTCTGAGCCGGGTTTCAGGAAGTTAGGGGTTGAGGCGGTTAGAGGCAAGGGTGCTGGGGCCTGCCCTTCCCCTCCCCCGCAGCGTCGCCGGGTTCCCGGAGCCGCCGCGCCCGCCCCGGATGCGCCCCGCGCGCTCTGCCCTGGGCGTCACCTCTCGGGCTCGTAGCCGGCCTGCAGCAGACGGGCGCTGTACCGCTGCGCCGCCGTCTCGTGTCCGGGGTGTTGCCGGGCTCCGGGCTCCGGAACGGCGGCGGCTCCGCCTCCCCGCAGCGGCGGCGGTGGCGGGAGCGGCCCCGACCCCGCTAGTGGGGCTAGCGGCTCCTCCATGCGGAGGCCGCTGATCAGGGCGGGCGGGAGCCTCTCCGCCTGGAGGCTCCCCGGGCCCCCGCTGGGGAGTGAGCGCGGCCCAGTCGGGGGCCGGGGAAGGGGCGGGGCCTGATGGGCCGGGCGGGGCTTGAACGTCGGGGGCGGGGCATCTAGGGGGAGGGAGGCTCGGCCCTGGCACTGCGCTCAGCCCAGCCCGGCGAGCAGGTGTTCGGACTCAGCCCTTCTCTCCTGCCCCGGGATCAGAGAGGGGATACCAGGAGATGGAGGTGGAACTGCAAAGGAACCCCCGCCCCGCCCCATCACCTTCCCCTCCGTCTAGACCTTCCAGTTTCTCCTGGCTCCTTCTAAGGAAAACCAGGAAAGGAAAGGAGCCGAGCGTCTCCACACACCGATGGAATGGTCCTTTGGAATGCCTCCTACGGGCCAGCCGCAGACCTACCTCAACTAGCACAAGATAGGCGAGGGAAAGAATCCATCTCCCTCTGTCTACTGCCTCCTTTACCTATTCAATAGACTCCCTTAGACTGGAGGAAAATAGGTCTCCTCAGCTTTTAACTGCCACTAGCTGAGGAAGGAACAGATAAAGCTGCAGGCTCCTTAAGAAAAGGGGCCTTGTCTGCCCTCTTGGGGTGCCCCATAACCAGGTAGTGGGGCTGAGCACACAGGTGCTCAGACTTGCTCATTTACTGGCTGGAAGGCATAACTTTTCCTATTTCACCACTGTTCTTCTTGTCAACAACGATCGAGCACCTAGCAAAGATGGCAAAGACAAGAGTCCTAGCCTTCAGGCAATTTCTTTGAGGAGACAGAGTAGATAGAAAATAAACACTTGACAGTTCTTACACTGTATACTTAAAAAAAAATCTGACAATCTGAGGGAGCAAATGGTAAACACTGAATGGGGGTGTTAAGATGTATTTCGAGAAGGCAGAGTTACGGGTCAGACTTTTCAGCAACCATTTCACAAAGGAAATGGAATTTATGCAGTGGTAGGATCTTGCATTTTATCCTGTCTGGTAGCTTTTCCTATACATGTACACGCCCATTCCCCAGGTCTAGGATTAAAAGAGTTTCCCTGACTCTTGGCCACACATGAAATCTTGTTACCATGAATGCCCTTATAGACAATATTTTTGCTATTGACTGAGTGTTCGTGTCCCCTCAAAAGTCATATATTGAAACCTAATCCTCATTGTGATGGTATTTGGAGGTGGGACCTTTGGGAGGTGATTAGGTCACGGGATCAGTGCCTTATAAAAGAGACCTCAGAGAGCGCCCTAATGACTTCTGCCATGAAAGGACACAGCATCTATGAACCAGGAAAAAAGTTCTCACCAGACATCAAATCTGCCAGTGCCTTGATCTTGGACTTCCCGGCCTCCAGACCGCGAGAAATAAACTGTTGTTTAAGCCACCTAGTCTATGGTATTTTTGTTATAGCAGCCCAAAGGGACTAAGCCAATTTTGTATAACAAGATTATTTCCATGGCCCTGCAGATCTCTCAGAGAGGCAAGGGTCGACTGATCTTAACCATACAAAACTATACAGTCATTTTTCTGGTCCCTAATCAGGAACTAATCATTCTTTTCGCAGAAAGAGTTAACACAAAGGTTTATGACTGTAGACAGGAGCAGTAATATATCAGAGTGGGCTAGGACTGGCTCTTCACTGAGCCTAGGTCCAGAAATGGACTTCTTACTATATAATCACTCAAGTCATAAACTCTCTGAGCCTCAATTTTCTCATCTTTCAAATGGGGTTAATAGTATCTATCTTTTAACATTGATTTGCTATTAGTGAGAAAAGACATATAAAGTTCCTGGCTTGTGGTAGGTTCTTTTTTTTTTTTTTTAAGATTTTATTTATTTATTTGAGAGAGAGCGTGGGCACGTGGGTGCCTGAGCAGGGGGAGGGGCATAGGGAGGGGAAAAGGGGAGGGGCAGAGGGAAAGGGAAAAGCAGACTCCCCACGGAGCAGGGAGCCCAAAGTGAGGTTTGATCCCAGGTTCCTGAGATCATGCCCTGGGTAAGTCATAGTTAGACTCTTAACCAACTGAGCCACCCAGGCTCCCTTGTGGTAGCTTCTTAATAAACAGAAGCTATGGTTGTCGTAAACTAAGCAAGTGTAGCTAAGTTCTGTGCTTTTGACTCACAACGAAATACAACATATAATGATTTCTATTGCATATTCCTTCAAGAAATGTTTATTGGGCACGTCCCATGTGCCAATTACATGGTCATTGTCTCTGCAGCTGTGGCCCTTACAGGCCACTGGGGCAGGCAGACAGACAGGCAGGGAGAGTATAGTGTGAGAGGGGCTCCGACAGCGAGGAGACCCTTCTCCACAGCCAGACTCCCGGGCAGCACTCAGAACATAACGAGTTGGGGCGCCTGGGTGGCACAGCGGTTAAGCGTCTGCCTTCGGCTCAGGGCGTGATCCCGGCGTTATGGGATCGAGCCCCCATCAGGCTCCTCGGCTATGAGCCTGCTTCTTCCTCTCCCACTCCCCCTGCTTGTGTTCCCTCTCTCGCTGGCTGTCTCTATCTCTGTCGAATAAATAAATAAAATCTTAAAAAAAAAAAAAGAACATAACGAGTTGTTCAGAGAAGGACTTTTCAAAGTCCACTGGAAGTAGGCAGTATGATAAATAAATGACACATGTATATAGAATAAGAGGCCCTGAGCAGTGATTGAGACCTGGCGCTCAGTACAGAGTGGTTCTGTCTTTTCTCCAGAGCTTGCTGGTTACAAATGAGATTTGCTGGCAAACTATTCATTAAAACAATCACATTTTGATGGGATAACCCGAGGGCCTCAGCATTTCGTATGAAGGGATTTTACCTACAGTAATGTCTAGGCCAGTGGTTCTCACGGGGATGTTTGGCAATGTGTAGGGACATTTTTGATTGTTATGACAAAGGGAGAAGAGGGTGTATTACTGGTATCTAGTGGGTAGAGGCCAGAGTGCCATTACACATCGTCAAGTGCACAGGACAGCCCTTCACAACAAAGAGTTAGTCAATCCCAAGGTCAACAGGGCCGATGTTGAGAAACGCTGGTCAAGAGGAACTATTTGAAGAAGCCGTAACTAAAGCAAAGCTACTTAATCTTCCTAAGCCAGCAGGACAATGGACTGTTTAGTTGTTTGTACATGAAAGAGCTATATATTCTTTCTGGGACTGTTTCCTCATCTGAGAAGTGAGAGTATTGGATTAGATCTTGTAGAAAGCCCTTTCCATCTTGAAACAAAGTATATGGGTCAAATACACGTCTAGGATTAGGACACAACTAACATGGGGCTATAAGATTGAGGGGTGGTGGTGAGTCCAGGTGCTCGTCAGTCTGTCCTCCCTCATCTCCCAGACTTCCTAAAGTCAGGTGCACAGTCCATTCATCAAAAATGTATGGAGTATTGCTATCAGGAAAAAAAAAGAAGTGTGGCGTGCTACTAATGGCGAGGCGCTGTGCTTAGGTGTCAGAGGGGTACACAGAGGAATTGGATACAGCTCTTGCCCTTGAATGAGAGAAGACCATATGCATCAGACACTAGGATAGGCCTATACTTTTCTCAGCAATCCCGCTTCCCATTATTTGTCTATTTCTCAGGCAAGGAAACTGAGGCTCAGGTGGGAGAAGCAGTTTGTCCACAGGCAAAAAGTGGTATTTGCTGGAGCCCCGTAAGACCTGGGGGTTGTTTCCTCCAACACTTGAGCCCTTAAAGTCGTAGTAACTCTCATCTGCTCTCCTCTCCCACCGGAAGCCAACACCATCAGCAGAGAATCTAATACAAGGTACGGCCCCTTGCAGTGAACTTCAAAGGATGGTTCGATTCTTTTGTGATTCAGATTTTGATCTGAGGAAGTTTTGCTTGAAACAAGCAGAGTTTACGGCACCGCACTGGCACGGGGTGGCTCAGTCAGTTAAGCATCTGCCTTCAGCTCAGATCATGATCCCGGGGTCCTGGGCTCGAGCCCCGCGTCGGGCTCCCCCCTCAGTTGGGAGCCTGCTTCTCCTTCTGCCCCTCCTCCTGCTCATGCTCTCTCTCTCTCAAAAATTAAATTGAATTAAATTTAAAAAAAAGAAAGAAGTAGAGTTTAGCTTGGAAATATTTTTGGTATGGGTCCCACTTGTAAAATTTCTGTACTAGACATTACAAAGTTCCTTGCTAACCATTGTTCCTCAAGATCAGATTGTGGGAAGAGAGTGGACTGACGTTTTAGGAGCAAATATGAATGTCTCTACCCCATAAAAGTGTACTTAGGCCTAAAGGAAGCTATAATAATCACTTGTCCTTACACTTCTTGCGTTTGAAAAAGCATGTTTGATTTGTTCCACAGATAACTATGGAAAACACGACATGCCGAAGAGTGCGCCAGGGACACGAGGGCATACAAAGGAACCTAGCTGGGAAAATGAAATATTAAAAGCTAAATAGCAACATAAGGTCATGGCTCTCAACCGGGAGGGTGATTTTGCCCCCCGGGGTTCATTTAGCGATGTCCCAAGGCATTTTTGGTTGTCACATCTGGAGGGGTGCTGCTGGCATCTATTGGGAAGGGGCCAGCGATGCTGCTGAATGAATCCTATAATGAACAGGATAATCCTTCACAACAAATAATTATCCAGCTCAAAGCGTCAATAGCGCTGAGGTTGAGAATCCCCGATATAAAGCAATGACATGCTCATTGGTAATGCCAACCACGAGTGTTACAGAAGATGGGAGAAGAGACCCAACACTATCAGCTGGGGTAATTGGAGAAGAGTTCACAGAGGGGAAAAGGACTGGCCTGGGTTTTTGAAGTTAGGATTTAGGAAAAGAGGGTCCCCTGGAGGGGACATTCCAAGTTGGAATACAGCATGGGCAAAATTGTTGCGGTGGAGTGAGCTGGGAGGCTGCCGGGGCAGTGAGCAGGCCGGCCTGGAGGGAGCATTATCTCTACTCCACAGTCTGAGGACTGGGTCAGGCAGGTGGTGGTAAGTCCGTGCGACACACGAGGAAAGCAAAACACAGAAAGCTTAAGAGAAGATCCTGTGATGTCCCCTGAGCTGGGGGGAGAAGCCAGTCCACCTGTCCCAGGCCCTGGGCTTTCCCCACGGTAATCCAGCTCACCTGGGCCGGGGTCCCACCTGGTACTGATGTGTCTTCTACCAGCAGCCAAATGGAATTTTCGGGAACATCACCCAAACCAAAGCTTTGTTCTGTCCTGAATCCCGCTGGTCTTCTGGAACATCACTGCCTCTTTACTTGAAAGGACACCCTATAGAAACCTAAACACACACACTCACACATTTATCAAATAAGAGAAGGGGACTGGTAGGGATAGAGCCACATTCTACAGAGCACAACACACAGAATCACTCGTCAGTCCACAGACTAACCGAGCGAAGAGAAGTCAGCCGATCAATAGAAGGGGAACAGCTTCTGGCCGGCTGTGGTGTGGTCACCAGGCCACCGTGCGTGAAGGAGCTGATAGGCACAGGACGGTGGGGGAAGAAGGAGGCTGCTAGGTTCTCAGGGTTGTCAGAGCAGGTGAAATGGGTGGGCAATCTCACCTGGTGGAGGGAAACGGAGAACTAGGAGTTTCCCACTTCGACCATCAGAGGAGACATAGGGCAAAGGTGCCATGAGGGCAGAGGCTGTCCTGGCGGGCTGGTGCCTTTCTCCTCTCCAGCTTCCATTTAGGGGAGAAGGGACCAGAGGCACAGCATGGAGAAACAGGGTCTGAACAGGGTGGAAATGTGCTTTAGGTTGGAGGACAGGAGGCGGAGCCTGGGATTTGGGGAAAGTTCCCCGGTGGATTGCCAGGGGCTGCCCGCAGGCTCCTCAGAGGCAAGGAGTCACTCATCTGTGCCCCAGATGCTGAGGACCTGAGTAAGTTCAGGTGAGAAAGAGCAGCCCATGGAGATTAGCGTTTGGAGGTGCTGCTGGGGGTGGAGCCCCAAATTGGGTCTCACTCTCACCCCTGCCAGCCAGCCAGTTATATCCAAGCAATGGGGGTTGATGGGAGGAAGAGGACCCGGGTGCCAGCCTCATGACTCTTCTCCCACACCCTTCCTTGTCCCGGCCTTTGCCTCCAGGGCTTACGTAACCTGACAACCCCCAGATAGTACATGCTTTTGCATCTCTAGTGAGGATGAGGTTGGCGTCAGGCAGGGTTGGTGCAAGGGTGAGGGTGGAGAGGGGTGGTGGGTGGAGGTCACTGGTCCAGGAAAGATCTATGACAAGACCACAGCAACTCCTTGTGCCCCTCAGCATCCTCTGGCCTGGATGCCCACCGAGAGGCCCTTCCCTTCATCCCCCAAGGGCGCAGGTGGCACAAGAGCCTGTCTTTGAGGACAGTCTGCCCACCCTCTCTCATTTTTATTTCCAAGCATTTCTCAGCCCTGCTTCATAAGAAAAATGTAAGCAATGTGCTAAGCACACTTTTCTCTTGCCTGGGAGGCCCTGACATTATCACAGCCACAACAAACCCTGGCCTTCACCCCAACCCACTCCTGCCTCTGGCCCAAGGCTGGAAAGCAGAGGGACGCAGGGCGATGGTGGTGCCACTGTGGGCCCAGGGCACCAGGGCAGGCCCCCCACTCTGGTCACTGCACTGGCTGGCCTGAGTGGCTACTAGTGTGTACTTTCAGTTCCCGGGGTGCCAGGAGGCAGGAAGGGGAGGGTGTGCCCATCCAGGTCAGCAGGGCAATTGAGCCCTAAGTTCTGAAAGAACTCTCCTCCTGCCTCCTGCCAGGTCACAGAGGGCAGGCAGGATGGAGGGCAGGGGGGAGAGTGGTGAATGGGGGCTTCTGCTTTGGGGGCGAAGGCCTGGCCGTTAGCAGGGAGGAAGGACAGTCCCGCAGAGTGGTGGTCCCAGGCGCACCTCCTCCCCTCCAGTCTCCCTCTCCCCCACAACCATTGCCTCCCACTTGCCTAATCTGTCCAAGGGCACATCTGGGAGTGTTACCTCTCCACCCTGCTCCCAGGCCTTGAGACCTGTGGGTTCCCACACTGTATTCTCTCCTGCCCCATCCACTCACTCCCCTGCAACACTCAGGGGACTGCATGAGGGGAATGACCGGTTCTCCTATTTCCACCCCCTCCCCCAAGGACTCCAGCTTAGACCACAGCTCAGTCCTCAGGGTGGATGTGAGGGCTGCCCAGGTTTTCCTGCTGGAGACTTGGGCTTCTTGGCAGATCCCCAGGGCCCCATGCAGGCCTCCAGCCCCACCTGGTTACCTACAGGCGGGCCCTGTATCCACAGCACTGCCTTCCCCTCCCTTAGGTTCATCAGCCCAGAGCCACTGGGGAGGGCGACGGCACCCAATTACCAGAGAGCGCAATCTTGGGGGTAAGTCTGGGGAGGCAACACCTCTACTCCCTTGAAGGTACAAAAGTGGGCCTGATGAGCCCAGGCCAGGGTGAGATCTCATCAGAACACGATGTGCCCTTCTCTCTCCTTGTCACCCTTCATTATAGGTCCACACAGTCCCCACTATCCACTACCAGAGCTGTGGAACCCTTGTCACAATCCCACCCACCTTCCAGAGAGGTCTATGAATGTGTGTGTGCACATGAGAGACAGACAGACAGACAGACAGGGAGACAGGGATGCAGACAGAGACACAGAGAGAGACAGACACAGAGAGAGAGAGAGAAAGAGAGAGAGAGAGAGAGAGAGAGAGAGAGGAAAAGAGAGGCTGCCCTAGGGCTCCTCTCTATACACGCTGAAGAAAGGGAAAAGGGCATCTTACCCGCCTGTGGACCCCAAAATGCTGGGAGACACTGTCCTGTTTAACTTCTAGCCAATGAAACCAAGAACCCTCTCAAAACTGAGAGCAGATTTAAGAAGCAGCTTGGAAGGATTTACATCAACACCGACCTGCGCCAGAGTGGGTTTCTGTGGCCCCTAGAAACCTGAGGCTCCTGGGGGAGGGGCTCCTGACTGGGGCATCGGTGACCAGCCCACTGAGTGCCCCGACAGCTCTGCCATCGTCTCCCGGGGCACTGGCTTGGGCGGGGGGCGGGTGAGGGCCTGGCACCTGGCCCTGACCTTGGGGAAGTCGCTCCTAACAGCATGAGCAGGTGGAAGCTTCTGCAGCCACTCGGGACCAGGCCCCTGTGCCCAAGTCTGTGTTCGCTCCTGGCCGAGCACCAAGCCTCTGCTTCCTGCTGGCGCATCGCTCGTTCTTTGCAGCTTGACTGTCGTGGCGATGGAATACCTGAGATGCTAGGTGAGGTCCCAAATGAGGTAAGTTCCTTGAAGGTGCTTTGAGAAATGTCGAGAACCACACAGACACAAATTCTTGCTCTCAGGGGTTTCCTCAAACAAGGAGTGCTGTAGAGGTCCTCGCCAGATTCGGGGTGGGGGGGGGTTCTGAGAGTTCCTCCAATCCAGCTCTTTTCATTGCACAAATGGGAAATGTGGGGCTCAGTGAAGTGAACTGGTTTTCCTAGAACCACACAGAAGGGTTCCTCCAGAATGGGAATCCTGGAAGGCATGGCTGTGAGCATCCAGGGAACGCTGCTGTGGAACCCGGATGTGTGGCTCTTGGGGAACATGAAACCCATTCCACACAACAACCTGTCAACTAGGAATACTAATTTTATAGATGAAGAACCTGGCTGAGAAAGGTTTTTAAAAATTCACTTTTCCAAATTGAGATACAATTCGCAGAGCATAAAACTCCAGCATTTAAAAACGTACAATTCCAAACAAATGTACAATTCAGTGTTTTTTGTGTATCCACAAGGTTCTACACCTATCAGCAGTATCTGATTCCAGAACATTTTTCTCACCCCGAGGAGAAATCCCCTGTCCATTTGCAGTCACTTCCCATTCCTCCCTCGCCCCAGCCCCTGGCAACCACCAAATTACTTCCTGCCTCTATAAACTTGCCTATTCTAAACTTTTCATATAAATAGAATCAGACAATATGTGGGCTTTCATGTCTAGGCTTTCCACTCACTTTAAAATGTTCACTGACATAAGGTAAAATTCACTCTTTTTGATATGCAGTTCTGAGTTTCAACCATGATTACAGTCATGGAACCACCAATAATCTAGATACGGAACAGTGCCCCTTTGTAGCTGACTGTCCCCCTCCCCACCGCCACCCCCGGTCCCTTGCAGCCCCTAATCTGTTTTCTGTTCCTATCATTTTGCCCTTTCCAGAATGTCCTGGAAGTGGGATCACACAGTATATAGCTCCTCGAGTCTGGCTTCTTTCAGTTAGGATGATAGCATTTGCAATTCACCCCCATCGTTGCCCGTATCCCCTGTGGGCACTTCCTTCGTTTCCATTGCTCGTGGCATTCCATCGTGTGGCCAGGGCACAGGCTGTTCTCCCACTCACAGCCGAACCACACTTGGCAGTTATGAGTAAAGCCTCTATAAACATTCACGCACAGGCTTTCGTGTGAACATACGGCTTCATTTCTCTTGCGTAAACAGGAGTGGGATTGACGGGACATGAAGTGTGTATGCAATCTTATAAGAAACTGTTAAATCCATTTCCAAAGTAGCCATCCCATTTTGCATCCTCTGTCCTAATGGCTCTACATCCTTGCCAGCGTCTGGTAAGGTCAGGGCTTTTGTTTGTCTTTTTGCCATTTTAATAAGTATGTAGGAAACACGTTTTTAAATTTGCTTCAAATCACACATATTGCGAGCAGCAGAGCTGATAGTTCACTGTAATCTGTGTGTGTCCAAAATCCACTCCCTTCTTTCTCCACATACTGCTCCTTGAACAATTCATTTACCCCACCTTGACTCGGAGCGCAGCACTGGGGAGCCCCCCCCCCCCCCCCGCAGAACAACCCAGGTTATGTTGCAGTAAGAACAGCAACAACAAAATCCAACTTCCAGGGACTTCCAATAATAAGGCTTCCTTTCTCATTTATTCTGCATGTCCACTGGGTCAGATGGGGCCTCCACGCCACTCTGTCCTCCCTGCAAACTCAGGCCGACCGAGCAGCCCCTGCCTGGAGCATTGTACCTGCTGCGACCGTGGTGGGAGGAGAGCTCTGAAGGGCTTACGAAGGCATTGGAGTCCTAGAGCCAGGAAGCGATACCATCACTTCACTTCCTTGACCATAACCAGTCTACTGCCACACGGTCAGCGGGGACCAGGGACCGGGGATGAGGCAGTGCAATTCTACCACGGGCCAGGAAGCAGAGAGGAGGAAACATTTGGTGAATGGCTTTACTATCTACCATCTGTTTTATAGACAATTGTTGATTATTTCAAAGGTGCAGGATGACACTAAGTGAAAGGGGTTCTTATAAAGCACTGCATGATTCTACAGAGTAATCCCATCCAGGATTTTCCACCCCGTCTTCGCAGTTGCCACAGAAAGCCCTGGCTGGGTGCAGAGGCCCCGAGACTACACAGACAGGCCCCCTAGCTGCCCTTCTTCCTGGATTCAGGAAGAGCCCACTGGCTTACAAACATAGTTTCCATTAACGTCCAACAACGGGCTCAAAATTCAACCCTACTGGGGCACCTGGGTGGCACAGCGGTTAAGCGTCTGCCTTCGGCTCAGGGCGTGATCCCGGCGTTATGGGATCGAGCCCCACATCAGGCTCCTCCGCTATGAGCCTGCTTCTTCCTCTCCCACTCCCCCTGCTTGTGTTCCCTCTCTCGCTGGCTGTCTCTATCTCTGTCAAATAAATAAATAAAATCTTAAAAAAAAAAATTCAACCCTACTGACCCTTACTTCATTCCTCAGATTCCTACTGCTATCCTAGCCATGCCCTAATTTCCTTGATTCATGACTGTGGACAAGGCCCTTTCTCCTGGGGGGGGGGGTGCCAGGCACCCTCTGAGCCTCAGGGTCTTGAAGCTATAGGGCAGCTCACGCTGGATAGACCGGGGAGACATAGGGAAAGACAGCTCCTCTTACACAGTCCTGCCTGAGACCTTGGACTTGATGTGGGAGAGTCTCCAAGCCAAAACCACACGGACTAGAACAGCCGGGTAGTGTAGTGAATTGCCGTGAGCTTGGCTGACAGAAGGCCTCCCTCAATTTTCCCCATATCAGCTGTGGGACTGTGGGCAGAAACTCTCTGAGTTGTTTCTTCATCTGGAAAAATGAGGATGGTCATAACTTCTGTTGTGCTATGAGGAGTAGCGGTTTGTAAAGGAAGTGTCTGGCACGTAGTAGTTGCTTAATAAATAGTGACTATTATTATGACACTTGGAGCTAAATGGAAGCCCTGTGCATTTTCATACACATCTGCAGAATGAGTTCTGGAGTTTGATTTTCCCTTGACTTTGGGCTTCAGAGTGAAAGGATGAATATTTTGTTCGTTGGTTAAAACTAGTCCTTTGTCTCGTATAGAAACAACTCTTTGTTATTGTTTCCATCATATGGGCACACCTCTTCTGCGTGCATGAAATATAAGCCTAGTACAAAACGGATGTAATTATCAAAAGTCCAAATGGTGATTAAAAAGAAATCTCGAGAAACTTTTTGCTAACATCTACTGCCAAAGAGCCTTAAGCAAATAACGATTAGCTTTCATTTCTTTTACAGTTTTTACATTTTGTTCTTGTTTTAATTCCTGAGTTTGTAATTACTTCATGTATTATGGTACAATGGCTAATACAGATAAATAACATCTAGAAATTTAAACTTTTACACTTCTATTCACCTAAACTTTTTCAAAGCAAATTGGTTTGGATGGTTAGACTCAAACCCGTGTCTGGGGTTGGGACAAGGGTGCCTCCTTCCGGTACTTTCCAGTACTGCAGTGCATCCAAAAGCAGGCTAGGCAGTTGGGCTTCCACAGCTGTGAAGGGGCCCCGGTGCACCCTACTATCTGTTTGCATCTTCTCAGCTGAGTGCACACAGCGGCAGAGGGCAGTGGCGCTCAAGTGTTCTGGGGTTTTGTTACTATCCGGCGTCACATCTTGTAGCCCCCAATAGTGCCGTCCATCTGTAGAGTGCCATAGAGTTTAAGGAGCAGTTTCACACACATTAACTCCATGATAACCCTGTGCTTTAAGACTGAACACAGTTATTATCCTCATTTTACATGGAAGAATGGAGGTCAAGAGACAGCAAGTGATTTGCCCAAGACCACAAAGCCCCTAAATGGAAAAAAAGTTCTAGAACCCAGGCCTTCAAATATCTAGGTTCGTGTTTTCTCTGCCTGACCATAATAACAATATTACTTATATTTTTCCCTATGAATCTCAGCCCCAGCCACACATTAAAATCTCTTAGGATACTTTAAAAGAATAACTCCTATGCCTGAGCCACTCCCCCCACCAGGCTCAATTACATCAGAATCTGTGGGTAGGGTTCCAGGCATCCACGATTTTTATTAATGGGCCCATGTGATTCAAATGTAGAGCGTCACGGGCCATCGCACAGGCGCTTTACACACACCTTGTGCAAACCTCATCACAAACCCATCAGCTAGGTATTATTAGTATCCACGTTGCAGGTAAAGAAGACGAGGCACAGAAAAGTAAATTGCCCAACTGATCCTGGATAGTCTCTAATAGCACAATTCACAGACTGTGTGCCAAGGTGCTCCAAGTTGCCACGGGGAGGTTCTGCAGGGTATTTGAAAATTTTCCGGAACGGGGGAGCCTGGGTGGCTCAGTCAGTTGGGCGTCTGTCTTCGGCTCAGGTCGCGTCCAAGGATCCTGAGATCAAGCCCATGTGGGGTTCCCTGCGCAGCGGGGAGTCGGCTTCTCCTTCTCCCTCTGCCCCTCCCCCCGCTCGTGCTGTCTCTCTCTCTCTCTCTCTGAAATAAATAAATAAAATTTAAAAAAAAGAAAAAAGAAAAATTTCAGGGCCAGTTAATACTCAACATCTGTCAACATCCATGTGAACGACTAGGTCGAGGCAGTTCACCGTTTCTACGGTAGGTGGCACTACATTCCTTTCAGTGACCTATTTTGGCAAAGCTGAAAATTTCTACCTGAAGTCAGTGTGCAACAGGAATTGAGTGTAGTTGTGTTCGGTCTGATTCCAAAGTTATAGAAGTAATGCAATACCCAAAAGTCACAGTATCCCATTAGTAATTGTGGTAATCTAAGAATTAATTAAAATATTTTTTTCTTGGGACGCCAAGTTGGTTAAGTGTCTGCCTTCGGCTCAGGTCATGATCCCAGGGTCCCGGGATTCCTGGGATCAAGTCCCACTTTGGGCTCCTTACTCAGCAGGAAGACTGCTTCTCCCTCTGCCTGCTGGTCCCCCTGCTTGTGCTCTCTCTCTCCCCATCTCTCTCTCTCTGACAAATAAATAATAAAATCTTTAAAAATAAAATATTTTTTGGGGTGCTGGGTGGCTCAGTCATTGAGCGTCTGCCTTCGGCTCAGGGCATGATCCCAGGGTCCTGGGATTGAGCCGCACACCGGGCTCCTCCGCTGGGAGCCTGCTTCTTCCTCTCCCACTCCCCCTGCGGTGTTCCCTCTCTCGCTGGCTGTCTTTCTCTCTGTCAAATAAATAAAATCTTAAAAAAATAATAAAATATTTTTATTTTAATTTCTGTGTATTTTTTTTCAAATGTCTATGTTGTTAGGATATAAATATTTACAAGTCGTTTGGGCCTGACTACCTAACAAAGGGAAATTGATGGCATTAAAAAAAAAAAAAAAAGGCACTGATGCACCAAGGTCTCACAGTAAAAGTGCAGAGGTAAGATTTGAATTTGGTCAGTCTGACCCCAGAGACTTGAAGGTTTAACCTTTCTTCTTAACTGTGCTTTTCTTCTGTGTCCTTTCCTACATGCCAAACCATTGAGTTAGGAGTCAACCTGGAAATGATACAGCAGACATAAACTGAGCATTACTATCAAGGCCAAAAACTTCCTGTGTCTTTGGCGCACTACAAAACATCCACAAGTCTCAGTTTCCTCATCTGCAGAATGGGGATAGCAAAATCCGCACTACAGAATTACAGGCTTAAACAAAGTAAAAATCGTAAAGTACCTGGCATAGAACAGATACTCAATTAGTGTTTGTTCTTTCCCTTTCTTCCTTCCTCACTTCCGTGTGAACCGAAGGCACAGGGACACATCATGTCCACAGAGGTATGAAGCATGCGTGCTCACGCACACACAGGCACACACAATCTAACCGTCTGTCTATGCCCGATCCGCAATCTCAGGCACATTACTTACGTATACACATACACGCCTGTAATCGCAGCATCTCGGCTGATTAAATCAGCACCAAAAAAGCCTGACCGGACAATAAAGCAGTTAAGTGTTTTGAACGGACTCTCCTTTTCCCACGTAACCTTCACGGACAGCACCTGCTACGTAGAGATTCTCTGCCAGCCCTACCGTCTTGTTCGGACTCCAGAGAGCCACCCCACCCTCCCTTTCCGCTTGCCCATCCCATCACTGGACGTAGTGCCACTGGACCAAAGGGATGCTCGGGTCCTAAAAGTGTCCTCCACTTTATCGCAACACGCAAAACCCCTCCCACCGCTGGTCTTTGCAGCAGCCACAGCAGAATGGATGACCACATCTCCCAGGTGTTATTTGCCGGAGGAGACCCTACATCAGCCAGGGTGCCTGAGCTTTCAACGTGAAATGTTGTTTCTTCGGGCTTGAAGTCTTTTACAAAATAGACCTGTCTCTCTGCAAGAGGTAAACTTAGATCTCACCTGGCAGGTGGCTCCACTTCAGGTCCTCGTCTAGAGAGGAAGTGGATGAAGAAACAGCACTCATATCATAAATATCTAGTGAACATCTATGTGTTCGGCACAGGGCATGAACATGAATAAGGTGCGATCACCAGCCTCGGGCTTGCGGTCTAATGAGAAACAGGGAATTTCAAATCCCGAGTGATACTTGCTAACACAGGAGGCAGCGCAGGCGTGTGGGAGCACAGGAGAGGGACCCAGAATCCAGACGCGGAGGGTTGGCAAAGTCCAAGAAGTGTTCTAGCCTGACACTGAAAGGATGAGAAGGAGTGAGACAAGTGAAGGTGGGGGCCCTCCAGGGAGAGAAAACAGGAAGCCGGAGATGCAGAAGCATGGTGGATGGGAATCAGGTGTGTCACAACCGTGCAAAGCCCTGGGACGTGGTTATAACCACTTGTGAGTCTTTTTGAGTCTAACACCTTGCCAAAATTTTTCATTGAACAACTATTTCCTGAGCTCCTACCATGTGGAAAGACTCTTTGCTGATGCGGGGGTCTGTGTGGGTGAGGGGCCCGCACACCACTACAGTGTGAGCCCCACATTCACCTTTCCTCTCTTGCCACATCCAGACACTCCCTACCTTCTCAAGACTCTTATGATCCCAGGCTGGTGTCCTATTTACATGGCAGGCCTGATCGGAGGCTTGCTTCTCAGGCGTCCTAGCTATGGTCATGCCTTGGGTCCTAGCAGCCCTAATGAGAAAGTTCCAGAGTTAGGCAGGACTAATATTAACCCTTCAGCCTCCAGGGGCGGTGGGTCAGAAGTGAGGTGACATAGCACGGTGGTACTGCACCCATCCCGAGTCTGAGGGGCCTGGAGACATCTTCTCGCTCCATCGGAACCTTCAGCATAGGGCAAGGTGGCAAAGATAATATTTACTTTTTAGCTGAGAGTTGAACCCCGGAATTCTGGCCAGAGCTGAGGAGATGATTTGGCTTATTCTGCTGAAGCCACCCGGAGCTCCCAGGTTGTGCAAGACAGGAGGTTGGGGTGGGTGGTGCCAGGACAGCCAGTCTCTACATGCTTGCTCTCTGATGTCCACAGAGCACCTTCTGGGCATGACGTTCCAGGCCAGTCCTGATGCCCACCCCGTCCTCAGCCCGGGACTCTGAGTTACCTAACACCTAAAACACCAGCCTCACTGTCTTTCAAAAGAAAAAAAAATTAATAGAAGCAAAACCAGTCAGGATAGAAATTGCCCCTAAGGAGACACTGCTTCTGAGAAGCTCCTGGCTTCCAGCTGGTGGCTCAGCCCTTGACCTGCTTGTGACTAGGGCAAGACCTACACTCTTCCCAGCCTTTGGGAAAGACCCAGTCACTCTGACGCTCCCTGCCTGGCCCAGGTTTGCTGACCTCATGGGGTCAGGTGGAGGCTTAGCTGAGCAGGGACCTTTCACCTCCTTCCTGCCCACTCACTTCCCTGAGGCGGCTAGGTCCCTCCCGTGTGCAAGCAGACACGTCACACAAACACTGACTCCTTGGTTGAGGGAGGTGGCTAGACCCTGTCGCCCTGTGGGTGGGGGTGGGTACTGCTCGGGTCCAGGCTTTAGGGGCTCCCTAGGGCTTCTCAGGGTGCTGTGTGGCAATGCTCAGGAAAGCGGAGTAGCCTTCTCGCTGAGTTCTGGGACCATCGCCCCTCCACACAGAACAATCTAGGACAAGCACTGCCCCCCCCCCCCCGCTGAGAAGCGGGGGCATCCGAGGTGACTGGGAGTCCTTGGTACCCCAAGCACCTCCAAACCCGCCTGCAGGCCTCCAGGGGAGGGCAGGGATTCTGGCTCCTGGGGTCGGCCCCCTCTCCCGGCCTCGGTGTGTGTCTGTTCTTGGTGTGTGTCTGTTCCAGGGGAAAGGTGAGTGCAGGCCCCTTCCCGTTAAGGGCAGCCCAGGGCCGTTTCCGGCTGAGTCAGCCTCACGGGGGAGCACCGCTCCCGCCAGCTCAGCGCTGGGAGGCCGCAGGGATTTGCCCGCTCTGTTCCTCCCGTGCTGGGCAGTCCCTGCGGCAGTCCTCCCGGACAGACGGACGTTCGGATGGGCGGCCACAGGGGGGAGCGAGCTCCAGCCGGGAGGGGAGCCAGGAGCACAGGGCTGCTCCGGGGTGTCCCGGGCCCCTCGGGTCGTCGGTCCCCAGTGCTGTCCAGCCAGAGAAGCCACTCCTGACCGCAGCAAGTCGGAGGGCCTCGCTGACATTTCCCTTCCCTCCTGGGACAAACTTCGTGTCGTCCAGGGCTTTGCATCAAAGAGTGGCACGTTCCCCACTCAGGACTTCCCCTGCCGCTGGGGGGAAGGAATTGTCTCCGCGTGGCCCCTTCCACTCCCAGGAAACACGGGGAAGGATATATGTATACACAGGAGCATCGATGAGAGGCAATGCGAAGAGTAGTTAAGAACTGGATTCCTAGCTTGGATTTGAGTGTCCCCCGATCTTGCCGTTTTTTAAGCTGGGTTACCCTAGGTGCGGGGTGTTTCTCAGAAGCCAGCTTCCTCATATCGCAAACGTATAATAATGACTATGCTTCTTAGGATTGCTGTGAAGATCGCTTCGCTCCCTGCCCGGCACCTAGTTCTAGCTCAGTAGATGGGTGTAAAATGTGCCTTTCAGGGGACAAGACTGTACCCCAAAGGGTAGGGATTTCACACAAAAAAGAAAATCCTTTCAGGCAGAGGGATTTTGTATCACCACCCAAATCATATGGCCTAGAGGACAGCATGCTTCCCACCAACCATTTCGGTTTCCCTTCTGGATAAAGCAGTCCTAATGAAAGGCAAGCTGGATACCAAGGATGTCTCCTAAAACTCTTAAAACATGACTTAATGGATTCTCCCATCTGTACCTGCCCCCCCCCCCAACACAAGGTTTCAGCCCAGCCCCCCAGAGCCACAGGCCAGGAGGCAACATGGATGTCTCCCTCTTGGAGTCATATAATTGAAATCTATTGGTTTTTATTTTTTCAGTCATGGAGTATAGATTCTTCCTTCCCTTGTCCTTGTTGCCCTTGTCCAAAGTAGAGTCCATTTCTGGAGGCACCAAAAATCTCAGCTGAGTCTGAAAAGATGAATAAAGATCCCCCAGATAAAGAAAGAACAGGTCATTTTTTCCCTTTTTAAAAAATTTTAAATTCAATTAAGTAACATATAGCATATTATCAGTTTCAGAGGTCAGAGTTCAGTGATTCATGAGTGTTTCAAACCCCTAGCACTCATTACATCACGTGCCCTCCTAATGTCCATCACCCAGTTACCCCCCTTCCTCTCCAGCAACCCTCGATTTGTTTCCTATGATTAAGAATCTCTTATGGTATGTCTCCCTCTCTGATTTTGTTTTGTTTTGTTTTTCCCTCCCTTCCCCTATGCTCCCCTGTTTTGTTTCTTAAATTCCACATATGAGTGAAATTATATAATTGTCTTTCTCTGATTGATTTATTTCGCTTAGCATAATACCCCTTGGTTTCACCCAAGTCGTTTCAAATGGCAAGATTTCTTTTTTTTTTTTAAGATTTTTTTTTTAAATTTATTCGACAGGATAGAGACAGCCAGCGAGAGAGGGAACACAAGCAGGGGGAGTGGGAGAGGAAGAAGCAGGCTCATAGCGGAGGAGCCCGATGTGGGGCTCGATCCCATAACGCCGGGATCACGCCCTGAGCCGAAGGCAGACGCCCAACCGCTGTGCCACCCAGGCGCCCCAAGATTTCTTTTTTTTGATGGCTGAGTAGTATTCCATTGTGTATGGAATACACACATACACACACACACACACACACACACCACATCTTCTTTATCCATTCATCAGTCGATGGACAACTGGGCTCTTTCCATAGTTAGGCTGTTGTGGACATTGCTGCTATAAACATTGGGGTGCAGGTGCCCCTTCAGATCACCACATTTGTATCTTGGGGTAAATAAGAACACGTCATTTCAAGTATTGAGAAGAGCACAGGCAAGGCCCAAAGGCTTCACAAGACGTGTTGTATGGAACAGTATGCAGCTCTGTGTAGAGGAACCCAGGTCCCAGCTGAGGGACTACGGCCTAATGGCTTAGCACATGAACCCCTGGGTGCACTTCCTGGGTTTGAATTCCAGCTCCAACTTTCGTTAGCAAGTGACTTAATTTCTCTGTGTCTCAGTTCCTCCCTCACCTATAAAATAGGAGTGTAACAACACCCAGCTCCTGGGGTGGTTAGGAGAATTAAACAGATTGATACATGGAGAGAACTCAAGAGTAACAATGGTATATAACAAATGCTCCATGTGTGTTAGGTAATACTTCACAATTTATATGTAAGCTTTGGAGTGGCCCATCTTTTTTTTTTTTTTTTTTTTTTCTGTCATTCAACCCCAAGGACACCTTGTACTTTGGTTAATCAGAAATGACTATCTGTTACAAACCATCCCGATGTACCTTATTTCTCTGTATCAGTGTTTTAACCAACTCATTCTCCAACACTGGACTGGGGACTGGTTGGATTAATAGAGAAATTTACTACAGAAAATCAGGGAGTTGTCTTGTGACGTAATGACTCAGTTATACGTTCAACTTTAGCCAGTAAGTATTTTTTGGACACTTACTATGTGCCAAGTACTATGCTTCCCGTGCCTTCCTCCAGAGCCCCACATAGGAGAGTTAGGTGGAAGGGGATTGATATAATGGTCTCAGAAAAACCAGCCTTTGTCTCTACTGGCGCTCTTCCTGACTACTCGAAAGATTTAGTACTGATTTCACTTTTTAAAATTTTTTTATTTATTTATTTGACAGAGAGAAAGCACAGGCAGGGGGAGTGGCAGAGGGAGAGGGAGAAGCAGACTCCCTGCTGAGCAGGGAGTCTGATGCAGGACTCGATGTGGGGCTGGATGCGGGGCTGGATGCGGGGCTGGATCCCAGGACCCCAAGATCTTGACCTGAGCCGAAGGCAGACGCTTAACTGATGGAGCCAGCCTGACTTCACTTTTTTTTTAATTTTATTTATTTACTTGACAGAGAGAGAGACAGCCAGCGAGAGAGGGAACACAAGCAGGGGGAGTGTGAGAGGAAGAAGAAGGCTCCCAGTGGAGAAGCCTGATGTGGGGCTCGATCCCAGGACTCTGGGATCATGACCTGAGCCGAAGGCAGACGCTTAATGACTGAGCCACCCAGCACCCCCAAAAATATAAACATTCTTTTAAATGCATAGCAGAGCTTGAAGAAAAAAAGAAAGGGAAATCTACAGAGGCAGAAGGCAAATATACTAAACAAAGAACAGAGAAATCTGAAAACCAGAGTTATTGGAAGTGACCTTGAAGCTGGGGCTGTCCTGTGGGTGCAGACTAATCTCAAAAACCAAATCTAGCAGAGTTGGGGCCCTCAGAGCTGTGCTGTCAAGGAAGGGTGGGCCAGGAGAAATCTGGCCGTTAGCCACGGGAGGGAATCAGACATATGTATCTACCTCTACGTGCATTGCAGACTTGAACAAATTTTTTCCGTGGGAAATAGCAATCCTGTGCATCAGGTGAATTTGGGAATAAAATGTATACTATGCCTGGTCCGGGAAAACACAAGAGGAAACATTAACACAAATTTGGAAAGACTGGTGGGTCTTTTTTTGTTGTTTTTTCGGATTTTATTTATTTATTTATTTGAGAGAGAGCACACATGCTTGAGCATGCCTTAATGGGAGGAGGGGCGAAGGGAGAGAACCTTTAAGCAGACTCCCGGGATAAGTGAGGGACCCTTTATGGGGCTCGATCCCACGACCCATGAGATCATGACCTGAGCTGAAACCAAGAGCTGCACACTCAACTGACTGAGCCACCCAGGTGCCCCCTGATGGGTGGTTCTTTTTTTTTTTTTTTTTTTAAGATTTTATTTATTTATTTGTCAGAAAGAGAGAGAGAAAGAACAAGCAGAGGGAGAGTCAGGCTCCCTACTGAGCAAGGAGCCCCATGTGGGACTCGATTCCAGAACCCAGGGATCATGACCTGAGTGGAAGGCAGATGCTCAAGCTCAGTGGACGGAGCCACGCAAGGAGCAGAAGGCTGGCTGAAGACAAAGCGGAAGCTGAGACCCCGCAACCTCCCCCAACCCCCACTCCTGGGTGGGACACATGTGACATTCTTCCAGGGATCTCCCAACTACCTTAATGTTCATACCTTGCTAGAGGGGAAAACAACATTAACTTGATAATGGCAAGGCCTCTGGTACCTTGTGGGTATCTTGTAGGCCGGTGCTTGTGAGCATATGAAAGTTCTTTTGAAACCTCCCTTGTCCTTACTTCCCCCAAATCCCGAGTATATAATCAGCCACTCCTCAAGACCCCGGTGCAGCCGCTCTTTCTGCCCAGGGCTCTGGCCGAGTGCTTTAATAAACCACCGTTTTGCACCAAAGATGTCTCAAAGAATTCTATCTTGGTTGTCGGCTCCGGACCCCGCCCCACTGAACTTCACCTATGTTCCAAGGCCTCATCACCCATGATTGGCAGTTCTTTAAAGAAGCTTTTCACAAAGCTTCTCTGGAGGAGATGCCCCTCACCCCAGGTTCCACAGGATTCCCTCAAAGTTTGGACAAGTAAAGCTCAAATACAAAACAAAACAAAACAGAAAAAAGCCTCTGTGAGCTAATATCAGCATACCTGATAAACAGCTATGCAAGACCCTTTCCATCCTCTGATAATGGAATTATTCGGTACAGTGTAAAAAATATGAATGTTTTAGATGTTTAGAGGAAAACAGGAAAAAAAGTGGAAAACCTGAGAAAAGGATCATATGCTATCAAAAAAGATAAAGGAGGTTTGAAAAACAAGTCAAATTGAACATGGGGAGATGAAAGCCTTAATAATCAACATTCAGAGCTACACAAACCAGTTAAAACCACAGATTAGGTAGAATGGGAGACAAAATTAGTGCACTAAAAAAAAATGTGAAAAATTACACAGAAGGCAGCAGAGATAGAAAGATGGAAAATATGAAGAAAAAGTTAAGAGAAATGATGACCAGAATGACTCATGCCAGGACTAACTGGCGTTCTATAAGGAGAAAATAGATTAAAGAGAGGAAATATTCTTAGAGATAGTGGCTGAGAATTGTCCAGAAGCAACGAATGACAGGACTCCTCATCTTCTATCATTAGTGTAATCTGGATGGCAAAGGAATAATATTTTAAATTTCTGAGAGCAAATAACTAGCAAACTAAAAGTTATACTTAGCCAAACTAGCATTTAAAAATCAGAGCAGCTCCGCCAATAAATTTTAAAAAATAAAAATCAAAGTGAGAGCACCCATGGAATGAGAGAAAATATTTGCAAACCATGTATCTGAGAAGGGACTTGTAACCAAAACATGTAAGAACTCTTACAACTGGGGGCGCCTGGGTGGCACAGCGGTTAAGCGTCTGCCTTCGGCTCAGGGTGTGATCCCGGCGTTATGGGATCGAGCCCCACATCAGGCTCCTCCGCTATGAGCCTGCTTCTTCCTCTCCCACTCCCCCTGCTTGTGTTCCCTCTCTCGCTGGCTGTCTCTATCTCTGTCAAATAAATAAATAAAATCTTTAAAAAAAAAAAAAAGAACTCTTACAACTGAATACCAGAAAGACAATCCAATTTAAAGATGAGTAAAGGAGTGGGGAGACATTTCTCCGAAGAAGATATACAAATAGCCAATATACATATGGAAAGATGTTCAGCATCATTAGTCATCAGGGCTTGAGACATTTTTTTTTTACTATGGAGGTACAATTCACATACAGTAAATCCACCCACGGAGACTGTACTGTTGCTAGGTTATATAGTAATTCCATATGTAACTTCTTGAGGAATCAACACATTTTTTTCCAAAGCAGCAACATCATTGACATCCCCAGCCCCAGTTTCTGAGGGTTCCAATTTCTCCACATCCTCGTCAACACTTGTGGCCCTCTGTTTTTGTTTTGTTTTGTTTTGTTTTATTATTGCCTCTGTGTTTGAAGGGCTATGGGGAGTGGCATTAAATCTTGCTTTTATTTTATTTGTGTTGTAGGGTCTGTGATCTTTATGTAAGGTTTACAGAGTTGGAAAACAAAAGACTCTGCTCTCTGTTCACCCTTCAGAATTAGGAAATCAGCCTTATTGACACTAGAAAAACTCCCTGGGACTATTTTCAATATTTAAAAAATCCTGATATAATCCATACACTCCCTCTACAGTAAATGTTGAAGCGAACATACATTATTATTAGTTCTCACTTGTTGATCAGCGCCTCTAAAATAAAATTGAAACATGGATTTACGGATGAGGCTGATTAAAGAGTCCTTAGTGGGGGCGCCTGGGTGGCTCAGTCGTTAAGTGTCTGCCTTCGGCTCAGGGCGTGATCCCGGTGTTATGGGATCGAGCCCCACATCAGGCTCCTCTGCTGGAAACCTGCTTCTTCCTCTCCCGCTCCCCCTGCTTGTGTTCCCTCTCTCGCTGGCTGTCTCTCTGTCACATAAATAAATAAAATCTTAAAAAAAAAAAAAAAAGAGTCCTTAGCGTCAGAAGAGTGGGAACCCTTGCCTTTGGGGAACCCACATGTATAACCCAGAGTTACTCCTTGGGTAAGACTGACAGGAAAGCCCCTCTTCTAAGGCCTTTGCCTTCCCCTGGACCTCTGCTCTCAGTGTGCCCCTGATCTGGCCCCAGATATGCTCAACCCCTAGATGCCTAGTGTCCCATACCACTGTCCCTCCCGCGGCCTTATTCCCCTCCTCTCCCTATGGTCTAACATCGCTTTCTGGTGTCCAAAAACGAGTTAATCTGACATTCCTGCAAGTGTGTAAATTATGTCCATTTGTGTTAGAATCCCTTTCATCCCCTGTCTACACACCACTCCACCCCATCTGCATGGTTTTCCTGGGCCACCATAACAGAGCACCACTAAAACAGCAGATACTTATTCTCTCACAGCTTCAGAGGCCAGAGGGAGGTGGCAGCAGGGCCACACTCCCTCTGAAAGCTCTAGATAGAATCCTTCCTTGCTTCTTCCAGCTTCTGGTAACCCAAGCATTCCTTGACTTGTGGTAGCCTAATTCCAATCTCTCCCCGTCTTCACATGGCCATCTTCCCTCTGTCTGTTCATGTCCAGATTTTCTGCTTCACAGAAGGACACCAGTCATTTTCCAAACATGTACTGTGCTCTTCGGTGGAACAAGAAATAAGTGAATTGCTTGCCCTCAAAGAACTTATAGACTGAGATTTTCCTTGGTTTAATGTGACTTTCTCCACAAGGCAGTGCACAAAGGGATAGGAGGTCATAAGTATGATTAAGGGAGAGGAGGCCAGATGTACGATTCTGTGAGTTTGATGCTGCAAAACTCAGCCTTGTTTGGTCAAGTATGGGTGCGAGGAGCTGAATCAAATTATCAGATCCCTGGAGGCTTTGGGAGCGGGAATATGACTCTATTCAGAAGGGCTTAGATGGTGAGCCCAGCCTTTGGGGAGGAAATCCAGCTCCTGTGGTGGACAGCAGCCCTGGGGGAGAAGACAACACCCTCCCCGGAGCTAGGACCAGTTCTGTCGTGCCCTGCGGGTCAGGAGAGCCCAGCCTCGGGAGTAGGGTTTGTTGAAATCTGGGTTCTGATGAGAACGGCAGCTTCTCCTTCTTGTGTGGCACAGGAGAATGTTTTTTCCTTGGTCAGTCAGGCAGTACAACTTGGGAGCTTAGCAATGCAAGGTTGGTTATTGAGCTTGGTTCCAGGCCATTGTCCCGTCTCCAGATTGTGGAAAGATTTTGACTTTGTGCTCTTCCCACTAGGGGTCTCATTAACGATGTCTCATCCTCAGGGGATAATTTCATAACGCATTCCCTCTATGAGAAGGGGCTGTTCAGGTGTGCTGGCCTCTAGGAGCATGCGGGGGACTTCCCTCCTTTCCTGGCTTGGAAGAAGTAAGGGAACCGCAGGCAGGCCATGTCCACTATTTATTGAGTGATTCACTCACCCAACCAAAGAACTTGAACTTCCTGTAGTGATGAACCCCTCACACGGTTTCAGGTACACAAAATAACAACAGTCACATGCCTCTTGACTGAGTGACCTGTACCAGGAGGCTTTGAAAGCCACACACCCAGGCACTTGCCTTCTCCCTGGTCTGCAGAGACAGAAGAGGCAGGGGACAACTATGAATTTATTCCGGAAGTCAGAGGACAAGAGGCTGCCAGGACGCCATTACAGCACTGAGTTATAAAATCGAATCTGTCAAAAGGAACTTTAGAGCATTATGGAGCTCAGTTTGATTGTTTTAATGTAAAGAACACTGAGGCTAGACAGAGGAAGAGATTTGCCCATTGCTCCTGGCTGGACAGTGGCCAAGCCTGAGTTTCGTGATGTGGGTGGGATGGACAGAGAAAATACGAGTCTAGTCTACGTAAAGTATTTAGGGAGCTCAGAGGGCTCACTGATTTTTATTGCCTGTGTGTGGTAAGAGACTGATCCATCAGCAGATAACCATTGAGCCTCTGGTTTGTAAGGCACAAATTAAAGCCACAGGCACAGATTAGAAAGATAATATATTTTGGGGGTGCTTGGGTGGCACAGCCGATTAAGCGTCCAACTCTTGATGTTGGCTCGGGTCTTGATCTCAGGGTCTTGATCTCAGGGTCCTGGGATTGAGCCCCGCATCGGGCTCCCTGCTCAGCGGGGAGGGAGTCTGCTTCTCTCTCTCCCTCTGTGATGTCTCTCGCTCTCACTCTCTCTCAAATAAATAAATAAATAAGAATATATTTTTTTAAAAGGTAATATATTTTTAAATCTTAAAACAACCCTTCCCCTCAAAGTGATTACAATGTAACAGTGGAAAGAAATGAATAAGTGAAATGTTTATAATCGTTCTTTTTCGTTTGTAATAATTTTTGAGAACAGTACAGGAGGTTCTCCAGACAGAACATGCTTATCAGTTGAGAGGCAAAACATTGAAAGCTATGACATCAGGAAGTAAAACTTCACTTTACAAAAGAACCGGAGTTGGGGGACTGGGGAGGCTTCCAGGGCCAAATGAGAGAGCTGGGAGCCTGACAGACTGAGTGGAATTATCTGCCTTTCAGGACCTATCAGGCTGGGGGGGGGGGGGGTTGGGAGGTTGGAGTTGGGTGGGGACAAGGACTCAGGAGGGCCTGAGCCATCACCGCTGAGGGGAAGGGAGAGGAGAATTCTGACCAGACTGTCTTTCCCAGCTGCAGCTTCTGCCCTTCTTGGCTGGGATAAAAGGCAGCAGGGCAGCCCCCTTGCCCTCCACTAGCTGACTCGGAACAGAGCCATGCAGTTAGTTGACTGGCAGCAGAAATGTCTGGGCGTCTGTGTCTGGGGGAAAGGTGTCAGCCCGACCGGAAGAGAAAGAATGGGCCTATGTGTGCACATATATGTCACATAGGGCATGTGTGTGCGTAGCCATACACAGAAGGGGGGGAGGTAGGTGTTGCAATTATGAATGAAAATAGCGCAGAAATCAGAAGAACCCCATTGCCTTCTAGGCCCTCCACCTCAACTTCCGTCTCCCTGATAGGACGGCAAGACACCTGCCCCCTCTTGGAGCTCCTGCAGCCACTTCCCAAGCAGCAGGGAGCTCACTCTGTCTGTGCCTGGCTGGGTCACAGCTGACCTGGGCTCCCCACTCTCGGTCCACTGTGATCGCCAAGAGGACAACAAGAAGAGACTTCCTCTGGGTCTTAACATTTAATGATTTTATGATTCCATGAAGGAAAGAGGGAGCCAAATGTCCACACACGGATTTGGCCTCATTGTTGGATGGACATAACTGGTAGACAGCACAAAGAGAAAACTTTTTGAAATCTATGTTTTGAGTGCTCACTTTGGCAACACAAATAATAAAGTTGAAATCTGTGTTTTGAGTTAGTTTCCCTTTTGATTATTATTATCTACAGAAATCAGAGGACTAGATAGTCCGCAGCCTTTGTTAGGATGAGGAAACAGGGTCTCTGCACCCTAAATTTTCCTCAGCTTTTTTTTTTAAGGTTTTATTTATTTGTCAGAGAGAAAGAGAGAGCACAAACAAGGGGAGGGGTAGAGGGAGAAGCAGGCTCTCCCCTGAGCAAGGAACCCAACTCGGGACTCGATCCCAGGATGCTGGGATCATGACCTGAGCCGAAGGCAGCCGCTTAACCGACTGAGCCACCCAGGTGTCCCTCCTAGGCTTTTTCATCCACATGCTTTTTTCAAAATTCATTGTATTTTTCTTCTTACCATATATGCTTATAATAGAAGATTGGAGACTATAGGAAACTATAAATACAACTATAATATGTAATTCATATCATATATAATTCATAATCTACCACTCACCTACTTTAAGAATTTCCACAGGCCCTAGGCAGGTCTTACATGTGTCGCATGCCTCCAGCACATTACAATCCACCCATACCCCACATTTAAAGTTATCGAGTTGAGTCGAAATTGTCTAGTTGACATCATGTCATATTTTGGAGACCTTTGATTAAGTGCTTGTTCATTTCAATTTTTCCTTTTAAAAAATCTTGAAGCAATGTGTTTTCTTTTCCATATTTCAAACATGTGTGAGAGTCCTTGAAAAGCCTATAGGCCCCTGGCGCTGAGCCTTTGGTGACTCATGAATTAGAAGGGGCTGCCCAGTGAAAACTAAGGTCAGTGTTAATATTTCAGAGTATATCCTATAAGTTTCTCTCTATATAGATTTATCATGGTTATGGGCCATATAGTTTCAAATACTATGTTTCCTAACTCTGCCTTGTTCATCCAGGATGTTCCAAATGGGGCTTGGGGACAGGGGTCCATTGTGGCTTTGGACTCACCCCCCCCCCATGTTGCAGCTTCTTAGTTAGGTTCTGGAAGCACACACCTCTGAGGTAGAAACACTTAGAGATAGCTCGTTTCAGTAGGGAGTTAGCACCAGAACCACACTCAGATTGAGGCCCTGGCCCAGGTAGGGGGGAAAGAAACCTCTGTTTGCATCGGGCGCCCTTTGCCCATCTTTTGGAACTGGCTCTACTTTCCATGGGCACCTTCCTCTGGTGCCCTGCACTGCCCTAGCCTTCCGCCTCACCCCCACCCCCACAGTGGCCACTGCTCTTGACCCGATTTCCCCATCCCAACTCCCTTGGCTGCTTTCCCCTCGTTGCATATCTGCTGTTGGCACAATGTTGCACAAGCAATTAATTTACAAAATGTTAGTGTACATTTTTTAAGTTTTTTCTCTAATTATAAAAGTAACACATGCACTTCGCAAGAAAAAAATCTCATAACCGTATCTCCCAGAACTAATCATTGTTAAGATGATGCATAACGATTACAAGTAAATAAAACCCATCATGGAGGAGCTGTTCTTTTTCTTAAAAAAAAAAATTATTCATTCAAGAAGTTAGCACCAGGGGCGCCTGGGTGGCACAGCGGTTAAGCGCCTGCCTTCGGCTCAGGGCGTGATCCCGGCGTTATGGGATCGAGCCCCACATCAGGCTCTTCCACTATGAGCCTGCTTCTTCCCCTCCCACTCCTCCTGCTTGTGTTCCCTCTCTCGCTGGCTGTCTCTATCTCTGTCGAATAAATAAATAAAATCTTTAAAAAAAAAAAAAAAAAAAAAAGAAGTTAGCACCAGAACCACACTCAGATTGAGGCCCTGGCCCAGGTAGGGGGGAAAGAAACCTTTTGTTGAGCCCCAATACCGCATGCCAGGCGATGCTCTGGGTTGAGGTACGTAGTAATTTACAAAACAGTCCAAATCCTTGTCCTCAAGGAGCTACCTTCTAGCAAGAGAAGACAGATGATTAACAGATAAATATAAAATTTGGTGGTATTGAGTATTATGAAGAGAAAATGAAGCAGAGTAAGGGAGATGGGCGGGGGGGGGGTCTGTTTTATACAGGATGATTAAGAAGGCCTCCCTGAGAAAGGACAATTGATCAGGGTCCAGAAGGAAGTGAGAGAGGGAGCCATTCCTTCATGCATCCATTTATTCCACAAATATTCACTGACCATGTTCGGACACTGAGGATACATTAGAGAATGAAAGAGATATTCCACTCTGGGCCACGCCCGACCAACACCACCGACACCTGCTCTGCTCCGTCCAATGGTTTGAAGACCGAATTGTTCAAAACGGAACAGGAGGAGCTGCCCTGAACATTTTAATAAAGACGTAAAGTGTCTAAAATTAACCAGGATCTCCTTTCCTCCCCAATAAGACTTGTTCAACTTTCTCTGCTCCCTGTTCCCAACTTAAATGTTTACCATTTTTTTAGTTTATCTTGTTATTTTTACTTTGCCGAAGTAATCACTATTATTAAAGAGTTTTCTTTTTCTTTTTCTTTTTAACATTTAAAACTTTTATTTTGAAATGACTTGGGCCTCAAAGTTGCAGAGCAGTAGAAACAATTCCCACGTGCTTCCCCAGGGTTAGGCTCTTGGTCTTTCTGAAGCCGGGTCTGTTCACAAACCCAGAACCCAGCGCCTCCTTCAGGTTCCGTCCAGGATTCTGGGGCCGTGCCTCCCAGCAGAGGACTACTCTGATCTCCCATGCCGCAGTCTGTTGCTGTGTGTCCTACTCTCCTCTAGTCTGGGAACATAGTTTTCAGGGCTCATAATTTGTTTTCTCAATGTTTTTTCATCATTTCTTCTTGAATCTATTTTCTTCTGGGTTCAGGTTTCTTTTTACAGGTTTGACCCTTGTAAGGGTCTCTGGTGGTCAACTCTGTTCTTGTTTGTCGGCTGAAGGTGTCTTTAATTTGCCTTCCTTTTTAAAGAATAACAGCTTTATTAAGATCTCGTTCCCTTGCCAAAATTCACCCTTTTAAAGTGTATAGTTCTTGGGACACCTGGGTGGCTCCATGGGTTAAGCGTCTGCCTTCGGCTCAGGTCATGATCCCAGGGTCCTGGGATGGAGTCTCACATCGGGCTCCCTGCTCCACGGGGAGCCCGCTTCTCCCTCTGCCTGCCGCTCCCCCTGCTTGTGCTCTCTCTCTCTCTGATAAAGAAATAAATAAATAAATAAAATCTTAAAAAAAATTAAACAACGAAGTCAGTTCAGTGGTGTAGAGTATATTGACAGACTTGTGCAACCAGCACCACTGTCTAATTTTAGAACATTTTCATCATCCCAGGAAGAAACCCTGTACCCATTAGCTGTCATCCCTCATTCCCCTCTCCCTCCAGCCCCTGGCAACCACTAACCTACTTTCTGTCTCTAAACACTTGCCTATTCCAAACATGTCATATAAATGGAATCATACAATATGTGTCCTTTTGTGTCTGACTTCTTTCACTTAACATAATGTGCTCAAGGTTCACCCATATTATAGCGTGTGTTAGTACTTAAGTTTTATGGTTGAATAAGATTCCGTTTGACCACATTTTGTTTACCTATTCATCAGCTGATGCACATTTGGGTTTTTTCCACTTTTTGGGCTATTTTACATAGTGCTGCTGTGAATATTTGTATCTAAGTTTTTGTGTGAACATAGGTCTTCAGTTCCCTTGGGTATATACTTCAGAGTAGAACTGTTGGATGATAGGGTAACTCTATGTTTGACTTTCTGTGCAACTGTCAAACTGTTTTCCACAACAGCTGAGCATTTTACGTTCCCAAAAGCAACGTGTAAGGGTTCCACATCCTCACCAACACTTATTTTATTTTCTTTAAAAATTAAACTCTCTATATAATATATAATATACCATGTACATGTATGTATATATATATGGGTTGGGTAGGAGGTGGGTAGGAGGTGGTATCTCATTTTTTAAAGATTTTATTTATTTATTTGAGAGACAGAGAGGGAGAATCTCAAGCAGACTGCCCACTGAGCATGGGGCCAGATGTGGGGTTCAATCTCAAGACCCTGAGATCACGACCTGAGCCAAATCAAGAGTAGGACGCTTAACTAATTGAGTCACCCAGGCGCCCCACTGGTATCTCATTTTGCACATCCTATCTTGGGAGTCTGTTTTAACACAAACCGAAGCATATTATACACACACTATACACTTGGCTTTCCCACTTAATACATTGTGGGGATCATGTCAGTATGCACAAAACTGCTTATTCTTTGGGCTGGCTTTGTGGTAACCCACTGTATGAATGTGCAGTCCTGGTACTGGTCATTTACTTATCCAGTTCCCACTGATAGACTGCTCTGTTCCTTCCCAATCTTTCGCATTACAAACAGTGCTGTAACAACTGCCTCTATATACTCCATTCTCCACATGCAGGAATTTGTCTGCAATGATCATTTCTCAAAGTGAAATTCTAGGTTAAAGGGCATATACGTTCTTTTGTTTTTGTTTTTAAAGATTTTATTTATTTATTTGATAGAGAGGGAGAGATCAGAGGGACAGTGAGCGGAAGAAGCGGACTCCCTGCTGAGCAGAGAGCCTGACATGTGGCTTGATCCCAGGACCCTGAGATCGTGACCCCCCCCCCTTAACCAACTGAGCCACACAGGCACCCCCATTGTTTTGATAGCTATTACCGAATTGATTTCCAGAGAGTGTACCAATTCATACTCACCAGCATTGCAAAGACATGTCCTTTATTTTTATTTATTTATTTGCTTGTTTGTTAATTTACTTAATTATTACTGTTTTCCCCTGTCCCCATGTGAATCATTCACAAGTTAGACTGGAGAAAAAGACTTCTGCCAGTGTTAAGGTGATGAAAGGGACCCTTGCAACAAACATAACCAAAGGGCAAGAACATGAAGAGACATGTCCTTTTTTTTTTTTTTAAAGATTTTATTTATTCGTCAGGGAGAGAGAGCACAAGCGGGGGGGGGGGTGCAGAGGGAGATGCAGGCTCCCCACTGAGCAAGGACCCCGATGCAGGACTCAATCCCAGGACCCCTGCGATCATGACCCGAGCCGAAGGCAGATGCCTAACCAACGAAGCCACCCAGGCGTCCAGAGACATGCCCTTTAAATGGACCCAGGATCATAAGATCAAATTTGTGAGGATATCGTCTTCTTAGTATAGTACTCCTGTGTGGGCTGACCATGGAAGCACTTTTTTTGAGGCACTTGGGATAAGCATATGGCTCATAAGGAGGTTTCCTTGGTTAGCAGTTCCCCAGGAGGAGGTAGACCCTGAAGAGGGTTTGTTTTTGGGTCCCATCTACCCTTCTTTGGTGGAACAGTGGGGACTCACTGAAAACGCTGGGTAAGATAATCATTTGTTCATATACTTCTCCAACCAACAACTATTTATTGAAAGTCTACCATGTGGTGCTAGGTGCTAGGTGCTAGGATGAAATGAAGACAAAATCAGACTAGACCCTCCTCTCACGGACGTTTTCAGGCTTTTGAGGGGGAAGCAGACATTAATAGAACTAAAGGAAACGTAACTAATAGCGAGGGAAGTGTGTATCACATATAGCGTGCCACCACAGCCTGCGGCAAGGGTCTGAGGGTCAGCAAGGGGTTCCCAGGGGAAACATGTTTTTGTTTTGTATTGCATTGGTGGGTTTTTTTTTAAGATTTTATTTATTTCAGAGAGAGAGAGTATGTGTGAGAGAGCACACCTAAGGCACCCATGCAGCCCGAAGAAGCATGTTTGAATTGAGATATGAGGATGAGTAAAAGACCAGCTGAAGGGAAAAAGCATGGTTCACGAAGTAGGGAAGCACTAATACCTACCACACAGGGTTGCTAAGGGAATCCAGTTAGACAACACCATGTACGGCATTTAGCAAAATGCTTGGCACATGTCAGTTATCTGGTGAATGCTGACTTTGCTCCCAGTCTTCCATTCACTCATGGCGAATGCAAAAATTCCAGATCCCTAAGCAGATCATTGCCACCCTAGCTCTGCTCTTACTTGGTATTTCTCTCCCACCCAGTTCCCTCTCTTCCTCTACTTCTGGGCTCCCAAGCACATTCACAGCAGTCTACCTTAGGAGTTAATTAGATTAGTAACCACCGTTTATTTTGCCCTTAGTCTATACTAAGTATTTTGCATCCATTATTTAATCTTCCTAACAGTCTTAGTAGGTTAGAACTATTATTACTCCCATTTTATAAAGGAAGAACTGAGGCAAGAAGAGCCCAAGGACAAGAGCAAGCAAATCGCAGAGCAGGACTCACGCTCAAGTCTGACTGATTTCTAACCACTACCCCTACAGTGGTAGGGGTTGGTAGTTATCTTTTGGTTGCTAGTTATCTTTTGCAGGTCTTATTTATCCAACTACGTGACAACCTGATTTAGGATAAGAATTTGCCCCCAGCCCCGTGCCAGGAGGGGGGCTGGCCGGTTCAGTTGGTAGAGCATATGACTCTTTCGAGCCCCACACTGGGCATAGGGATTACATTAAAAAAAAAAAAAATCTGCCTCTAAACAGTAAATGGTTTAGTAAGACAATACCCACTCCTTATCGAGCATCTCCTATTTATTTACTTGTATATTATTTTCCCTATTTTACAGATTAGGAAGCTAAAACTCAAATAGATTAATTAACTTGGCTAAGGTGGTGGAGATGGGACAAGAATCCTGATTTAGATATGAGCAGTACCTACCCAAAGATGACAGTCAATAATCTTTGTACCTGATCGGTGGGAAGCATAGGGCTATATTCACCCAAACCCTGGTTAACTTCAGCTGGCATGACATTTAGGCAATGACAGTGACTATGGGAGAGAGGGAATTGCTGGAGAGGTACATCTCTTCCTTCCAGCTGTGTGAACATAATTTAGAGCTCACATTAAGCAGAGCCCAAAGGGTTATAGTGGAATTCCTGGGTTCCCCTGCCAAACATAGGCTACTATGAACAAAGTCCCTTTTGAGGAGTTTTGTAGTTGATACAGATGTTAGCGCTCATGGAATGTTTTCTATGAGCCAGGCACCATTCTTTGTGCTTTACAAGGATGAATTCATTTAAGTTCCAGCTAAGGACTGTTACTAGTCCATATAACATCTGAGGAAACTGAAGTTCAGGAAAGTTAAAGGATTTGCCCAAACCCCCAACTAGCAAGGAGTGGCCTTTGCGACATCTGGCAGCGTGACTTCAGAGCTCCAGCGTCTCCTGACAACAGTGCAGAGTCACTGAGTCCAGCACAAAAACAGACAAAACTCTAAAGTAAGGAAAGACCAGAAATTCCTGCGGGCTAAGCAGAAAAAGTTAATTTTTAAGTACCTGCCCGCCAGCACGTCTCCATCCCCAATTTCTCCTTTCCCCACCCACTCCTCCGGGAAAACAAGACCGCAAGCCTAAAAAGTAAGGGAAAGGTCGCAGTTGTGATTTGGCTCCTCCCATCCTGCTCTTCTGTCCTTTTCCCGCAAAATCGCAGAGCCTGTGCAAGCTCCCGGGTTCTTGCCCCTGTAGCCCCTGCACTTGACCCTGACACACGGAACCGCCGGTCCTACAGCTCTGTGGACCTGCCTAGACTCACCTGCCCCGGCGCTTTGGTCCACTGCCCTCCCCCTCCCCAGGAGGAAAGCAATGAAACCGCTGACAGCCTTCCGGCATGAGGGTTCCTTCCCAGTGTCTCCCCAGGACTCTCTTTTCTGAGATCCGCCATTGGGTGCTCTCACAGCAGAACATCTACATTTCTCGGGGGGGCGGGGGGGGGGGAGATGCTTAGTAAGTCTTCCCAACCTCCAGGTCTGGGTATGAAGCTGGATCGTCACCTCCCAGCTCTTTGGTTCGATCTGAAAGTATCTTTAAAAATCATCTAGTGGCCGCATTTTAGGTGAGAAAACAGGCGCAGTGAGTACAAAGTGGCTTGTCCGTGTGCGGTCAGGCACAGCCGCCAGGGCCAAATGAGTATCTCACGTTTTCTTCCACAGGACAAACTTTCGTAGAAAGCAGACCTTAATACGACGTAAAAGAGTCTCGCCATTCCAGTCTCATCAATGGCAAATTAAACCTCAGGACTCGGAATGGGAGAGTGGGGGGTGACACCTTCAGTTTTGGTACTTCTAAAAAGTGAAAATCAGCTCTTCAGTCGCTGGAATTTAAATATTGGGTGGGGGGTAGGGATCTGATGAATTCTGGCAATCAGTGCTTTGTTGGAATGTGTGGTGAAGAAGCCCTTCTCTGCTGTCCCGCCTTCCTTTGACCAGAGGGCCTTTGGATTTGGGCACTTAGGTGTGTCTCCAATCCACTTGGTATGGGAGTAAATGGACTGATTCCCTCCCGTTTCCTGCAGCAGAAGAAGGCAATCCAAGTTAACACATACGCTAGTCCTACTGCCGTGCCCCGTGACTCAGCCCCAAGCTGTGTTCTTTCTGAAACAGGTCAGACTGGGGGCACAGCGCCGGAGCCCAGACCTCGGACCACCCCCGCCTGGGGGCGGGGCCGCGGACGTGCGTCAAGCCCTGTGCGTGCGGCCCAGTGCGTGCGGCCCGAGTGCGCGTGCGCGGCTCCGGGGCGGGGCCGTCGCTATAAGTGGGCGGTGTGGGCAACGTCGTTCTGCTCCTCCTTGCCTAGGGCTGCGCTTTTATATGGTGAGAGTCGTCTGGGCTGCGAGTTAGCGCTATTCGGGAGCTGACTTTTCTGCGGACTCTTGCACGACCCGCGGTTACAGCGAGCGGACCGCTGCTGGCCCTTCCTCCTGGAGGTGAGCGGCCCTGTGGGCTTCCCCGGCTCTCCGCCCCCATTCCCCAGGCTGCGTTGCCCCGCGGGCCGCCTCGGGTTCCCGGCCTGGGGCCGCGCCTCCCGGCCTTCTGCTCCTCTCTCTGTCCCCCTGGGTCCGGAGTCAGCCGCTCCAGCCCTGTTAGGGATGGTCCTGTGTTCATGTGGCTGTCCTCACACTTTCAAGTGCTGGGTTAGGCGTCCCAGTCCTGCCCTCCCAGAGCGTGGCGTGTTGTGTGTGCGCTGCCTAATTACTTGCCTGGATTGTAAACCCTATGAGGGCAGGGTTCGTGTCTACCGGACCCCTTATGGCCCTAATACCTTCCCGGCTGCCTAACACATTATAGGTATTCAGGGTGTATTCGTTAAATAAGTGAACTTGATAGGTTTGACTGTCTCAGAATTATTTTGGCTTTACCAAAAAGTTGATGATTAACTGGAACCTGACTGAGATGTGAGGAGAACCTCTAGGCAGGTTGCTTTCTCAGGGGCATGTCCTTAACCTCCCCCCTCGAAAACGAAAAGACTCCGTTCAGGCCCGTTTGGTCCCTGGATTGCGGCGTGGGGATTGTGCATTGCATCTGGCAGAAGTAAAAGGTTTTACTTTAGAAGAAGTCAGATTTTTAAGGTGTGCCCTTGAATTAGTCCCAGAAGCAAGACTAGTTCTGCAGCCATGGAGTTTACGGTGTAAATATGCTCGGAGATTCCGTTGCGGAAGAACATCTACTGGTCCCTGTCTCTCCCACTGGCTGAGCCTCACCCTTAGTTCCGTGGGAAGACAGGTCAGGACTAGATGCATGCATATCCCAAAAGGTTGTAAATTAACCTCACCTCTCTTTCCTCAGTATCCAGAGGCCTTGGAGAAGCGAAGACAGCTCTATTACTCTACAGAGGAGTGGGGTCCTTTCAGCCATGAAGCCTGTGTTGAACCTCTATCTCTTAGGTGTGGTGCTGACCCTGCTCTCCATCTTCGTTAGACTGATGGAGTCCCTGGGAGGCTTACTGGAGAGCCCATTGCCTGGGAACTCCTGGACCACCAGAGGTCAGCCAGCCAGCACAGAGCCGCCAAGGGCATTCCAGACCATCCATCCAGAGGGGTGTGATAAGACCTCTCTCCACCAGCTATAACCTTGGAACACTGGCCTAAACACATCCAGGTGGTTGTCCAGTTGCTGGGCAGGAAAGCTCAGAACATCAGTGTTATCAGAACTGTTACCAGGCCCTCGAAGGGCCTCTCCATCTCGATGCTCCTTGCCCTGGAAAAAGAAGCCTAATATACAGGTGTGAGCAGGTTGCCTATGACTGCGATGGAAAAAGGTTACTGCTTTCCCCAGGGTCTGTATGCTCTGGTGTCCTTGGCAACATGGCTCTGATGCCTCTTAGATAGGGACTTGTGTGTCATATTCAGCTGTTGGGAGATGGTGCCGTTTTCATCCCTGCTTCGTCAACATCTGCCAAGAGTTCTTCAAGCTTAGATGTTTTATGGTCAGTTTATGTGGTGGTCAGTTTCTCTTCCACGAGAGCTTGTCTGTGTGTGGACAACAGTTGAAGTGGTGTATGGGTTGGTTGTACAGAGGGGGATGATGAAATAGTCAGTGTCCACCTCTCGTTTCACATGGTAAAGTCCTTTCTCCAACACAGCATGTATGCGTGTATATTGATCTGAAGGGGGCAGTGGGATGACAAAGCCTGCTCAAGAATGGCATTATGGCCACCATGTGGCTTAAATGAATTTTTCTAATGAAATAAAAATGGTATATATATTTCTAGTATGTGTCATATTGACCTCTGCCCTTGAAATTAGTGGTGGGGAAGGGTCTTAATTCCTAGATTTGGGGTTTGACATCTTAAAAACTCAGGAGCAGAAAAGTACTTAAAACACTTTGTTTAAAAATGTCGGGGCACCTGGGTGGCTCAGTCCATTAAGCATCTGAATCAATCTCAGGGTTGTGAGTTCAAGGCCCTCATTGGGCTCCACACTGGGCATAGAACCTACTTAGAAAAACATAAAAAATGAAACATAACACAAATAAACCTGAATTTGGAGGCAAGGGCAGTTGGGTCTGCCCTGAATCCACCAGTTTTCTGAGCCTGGGCCAAGAATATTCTAGTCCTCTCTTGACTCTTCATTCCTAAAGAAAAGGAAAAATGATTATTTCTTCTAGCACCTTCACCTTCAGTCTCCAGGGGAAAGAGGACTATCTGTCCAGTAGGCTTTGTTTTTTTCTTCTGTACTGCTGTTATCCACCAGAACGAGTGCTCAGTTTTGGTTGTTCTCCGGGTCAGATGGTAAAATGTCCACACTTCACAGTTGTTGTTGCTCACTCCCAGATCTTCACAACTTGGCTCTTCCACACAAATGGAGGGTTTGGGGTTTTTTTGTATCCACTACTCCTCCAACCCCTACTGTATGTTGAAGTGCATTCACTCCTCTGCCCATGGTAATATACCCATTCACACTCTCTTGATTTGTGTCGTTTTATCGATGGTGAGTTTGATCTACTTTTGCCAAAGGGTGCGAATGGAGTTTGGTGCCTCTGTTAAGCCACTGTTGCTTCCTGACTTGTTCTTGAGCCTGAGTGCCACTACTCTGGAAGCTGGTGGTTTGGGCATCACTTCTGTTGCACTATGGTGGTCACTAGTGGCTGTTTAACAAATATTTACAGCTTTCCACCTTCTGGGCACGTGGTACGACCTGGCTCCCAGATCCTCTCTGGATGGCTGGGGTTAGGTGGCTCGTCTCTCGGTAGCATAGTACACTAAAAGATATGGTTGGCTTGTTTTTTTTTTTTAAAGATTTTATTTATTTATTTGACAGAGATAGAGACAGCCAGTGAGAGAGGGAACACAAGCAGGGGTTGTGGGAGAGGAAGAAGCAGGCTCATAGCAGAGGAGCCTGATGTGGGGCTCGATCCCAGAACACTGGGATCACGCCCTGAGCTGAAGGCAGACGCTTAACCGCTGTGCCACCCAGGCGCCCTGATACGGTTGGCTTTTTATCTCTGATTTCAGGCACTTTCACATGCCAGTAGCTATCCTAGAACATATTACTTAAATTTGATATGTTTTCTCATTCTCACACCTCCAACTCATTCGGGTTGTTTTTAAGTGGGAGAGCTGTACCTTAAGCTTCTCTCCCCCAAGCGGTTTAATTGAAATGGTTTACAGGGTGCCAGAACCTTTGTGAGGTCTTCACTCTAAGACAATTAATCTACTTGGAGATTTTAACAACAGATGTGATGGCCATACCACTGTTTTGATCTTTCCTGTGAGTAGGGTGACCGGCTGTCCCCATTTGCCTGGCAAAGGGATTTTCTGGGATGCAGTACTTTCAGTGCTAAAACTGGGACAGGTCTGGATAAGCCAAGACAGTCTGTCATCTTTCCTACAAAGCTGAGTTTGAATTGACATTTGATACTGCAAACATTTCTCAGTTTTATCTGTTAACCAGGTAGGGATGAGAAGTAGTTGCTTCTCCAAACCCTGCAAACCCACTGATTTCTGTAATCTCTTTACAGCCCTTGTGCCTGTTTGCAAGCTGGCCAGTTCTTGTCTGAGCTAATCTTGTGCTTTGTCAGTGGCAACCAACAGTATCCAATTCAGGCTGTTAAAATTCTGTTCTCTGACTTTCTCTTAACTTCTTAGATAGATTAGGTCAAGTATATCTCTAAGTTACTGCAGGCAACACTTTTACCAAATACTTTGCTACTGTATAACATGAGTTGCCTTCTTCCCATCTTTCAGTAAGATCTCTTCGCTGCCTGCCCTCCAAGTAAATTAATGTCCCACATTCTAAAGTTTTTCGTTGTTTCAAATATGCAGCACCCACCTCTACAGTCCTGTCTCCCTATCAGCCAAGAACACATTAGGTTAGGTTATGCGGCAGCAACAACTGAATTCTCAGTAGCTTAAAACAGAACGGTTGCCTAAAACTGTGCTCCCAGGAAGCAGAATTAGGGCCAAATTAGGGAATATTCCCTTCCCCCAGGGTAAGGGGCCTTGTTCGCATCTGCTCAGTGGCACATCCGGATTGCTAGGCTGCTGTGTTTCCTGTTCCTCCCCTTTCCCCTTCGTGCACTCATCTCATCCCTGCTCCACCGATACTTATTCGACGTGTGGGGGCTTATTTTTTTAGTTTATAGTCTCCATCTCAAGCCACATAGGAAAGTAGTGTAGAGACTATTGTGCATCACTCAGAGATTCTTGAATTTGAACTTGATGTTGTAGCTGAAGGGAATTACTGGGTTGTCTTCTTCGGGGAGTTATGGTGGATGCAGGAGGGATAGTGAGCTGAATGATTATTGACTAGAAGAGTCATCAGTGACCCTTGCCTTTCAAGCACATGATAGAAGTGCACTTCCTGACACCTTTGTGGTTGGACAAGGCCATGAATTAGTTCTGGCCAGTGAGTTGTGAGTAGAAGTGACTTGTGCCAACTCTAGCTTGGAACACCTAAGCACTGGTTCAAAAACCTCCAAAACCTTCTTTAAACTTCTTTTTCCCTCCACTACAGTGACTAGCAATGCTCCAAAGGGGACTGCTCCATTAACGTAGGTCCTGGAGTGAGGATGCCATGGAGGGGAGCCCTTGACTACTTATTTACATGTAGTGTAAATAAGAAAGAAACCTGTGTTCTGTTAAGCTCCTGCAGCATGACTTGGCCTATCCTGACTGATACATTGCCTTCAGCACCTACCGGCTACTGTGCTTTGACTAAGATTTCATTACTACCTACCTCAGATAACATGCATAAGATGGTGGGGGCGGGGGGACATGTAAATAAACCGATCATATTTCATGGTTCTGTGATAGAAACATGTATAGGATGTGGGTACATAAAGTTATCTGCTGACAGGAGGCAGATGTTAAAGCTTCTTAGAGGATCTGAATTTTAAAAAATGAATAGGTAGGCACGTTCGGAAAGAGGGAACTGTGAGCAAGGACATGGATAGCAGCCCAAGCACAGCACATTTAGAAAGCTGCGTGTACAAACCTTAAAGCCTTGTTATTAGCTTGAGGCCTTTGCTCTAGTGCCACCTAGTGGAGTCTAAGGAAGAAGGAAACACTGACTATATGCTGTGTAATGCTTTCCAGATTTGAAGGGCCCTTCCTCTGAAGCTTATGATAGATATCAGAATATTAAAAGGCTGGAAGATACGAGCTAGGCTAACACTGCCCAATAAAAATATAATGCAAGCCACATATGTAATTTAAATTGTTCTAGTGGTGACATTCAAAAGAAATAGGAAAAGCTATTTTAAACACCTTTAACCCAATATACTAAAAATATTATTTCTACATGTAGTCAACCTAAGAAGTTATTTATGAGTTAGATATTTTACAGTTTTTGGTACTAAGTATGTATTGGTATCTTACACTTAGAGCATATCTCATTTGGATAAGCCACATTTCAGGTGCTCAGTAGTCACATGTGGCTAGTGGCCACTGTATTGGACAGCATAGATCTTTTCATTTTACTACAGAGGGAACAGAAGGAAGCTAAGTAACTTAGACAATATCATTGAATTAATGGGGGCTCGATTGCTAGCATGCAGCTCTTTCTACAACATGATTTTGTGTTTTTTTTTGAGGAACACTTCAAAATGCAGGATAGCAAAATAAGTTCAAAAATGTGCTTTTTCACCCCTAGGTAATTCTTGTGTGGATACATGTGACATTTTTTCCCTAAGAAAACCTATTGTAGCAAATCAAAATTATGAAATGACTGTAACTTGCAATGTTTACATGCTGCTTTGCCCATAGACCATCAATAATACCTCAGACTTGATTTGCTTTGTATGGCAAATGTATATGTATCTATCTCAATTTAATTCATAATTCATCGCTTGAACACTAACTTCTTATTATGTTTCCTTCTAGACCTTGTTCATACACATTGGGCATTTCTATATTGTAATAGTATGAGTGCAATTTGGACCCTTTTTCCCCTATTGCTTAACATTATGAAATAGAGAACTCAATAATTGATAAAAGCAGGTAGTTTTATGTAATCTGAGGAATTCTAAATTGGAGAACATTTTATTTATAAGACTTATTAGAATAGTGTACTAGTATTTATGTAATAAGAGACAGGAAAAGTTAAATGGTAAATACTGGTATAAGTATGTATAAACATTTATAAACATATAAACAAAGGGTAGAAAAAATAACAATAGTGGATTCATTTTGGAGGAAGTGTGGTAGGAACTGAGCCAATGACAGGGGTGGGAAGGAGTTTTTCACTGTCCCTTTTGAAAGTTTATATTGTTTGTACCTTGTGAATGTGTTGCTTGTTTGAAATTATTTTTTTTAAATGCCTATAATCAATCTTTTCCAGTTTCTATTTATAATAGCCTTCTGGAATTTTAATTGGGATTTTATTGAGCCTACAGATCAATTTGGGGTGAATTGACATCTTAATATTGAATCTTCCAGACCATGAACATAGTATATCTTTCTGTTTGTTTTTGGTTAAGAATTTTTTTTTTTTAAATTTTATTTGTCAGAGAGAGAGCACAAGCAGGGGGAGTGGCAGGCAGAGGGAGAAGCAGGCTCCCCACTGAGCAAGGAGACAGATGTGGGACTCCATCCCCAGACCCTGGGATCATGACCTGAGCCGAAGGCAGACTCTTAACTGACTGAGCCACCCAGGTGTCCCAATTAAGAATTTTTTTTATCTATGTTCATGTCTAATACTGGTCTGTGGTCTGTTGCTTTCTCTCCTTGCATTGTCTTTATCTGATTTTGGTAATGCTGGTTCATAAAATGGGAAGTTGGGAATGTCTTCCTGTTCCATTTCCTAAGTTTGTATAAGATTAATATTTTTTATTAGTTAAAAGCTTGATAGACTCCTCCAGTGAAGCCATATGAGTTTAGAGTTTTATTTGTGGCAAGGTAATTACAAATTCAGTTTCTTTTATGAATGTATATTTATTTGATTTTTCCTAAATCAGTTTTTTAAGTCATTTTTTTCTAAGTCAATTTTAGTAATATCTATGTGATGACATTTGTATAGAACAACTAAGTTGCCAAACTTATTGGTATTAAGTTAGAACTATTAACTTATTATACTTTTTTTTTTAAAGATTTTATTTATTTATTCAACAGAGATAGAGACAGCCAGCAAGAGAGGGAACACAAGCAGGGGGAGTGGGAGAAGCAGGCTTATAGTGGAGGAGCCTGATGTGGGGCTCGATCCCATAACGCCGGGATCACGCCCTGAGCCGAAGGCAGACGCTTAACCGCTGTGCCACCCAGGCACCCCAACTTATTATACTTTTAAAATCCACAAGATCTATAGTAATGTTCCCTCTTTTTTTCCAGATTGGCAATTTGTGTATTTTCTCTTTTTTTTCTAGATCTCTGTAATAGATTTCTCAATTTTTATAATTTTAACTGCTCTTTTTAAAAAAAAAAATTAACTTTAGAAGTCAGTTGTTTAATTTCCAAATCCCTTGACATTTTCCAAATATTTTTCTTTCATTGATTTCATTGCTTCTAATTTCATTGATTATGGTCAGGGAACATACCCTGTATAATTTTAATTAGTGGAAATTTATTGAGACTTGTTTTATGGCTCAGCACATGGTATAACTTAGTGAATGTTCAATGTGCACTTGAAGAGAATATGTATTCTGTGGGCTCTGAGTGTTCTGTGTCTTACAGAAAAGTGTACAAAATATCTTTTATGGAAATAATATAATTTTTTTTTTTTTTACAAAAATTACATAAAGTGGGGCACCTGGGTGGCTCAGTTGCTTGAGCATCTGACTCTTGATTTTGGCTCATGTCATGATCTCAGGATCCTGAGATCAAGCCCTGCATTGGGCTCTGTGCTGAGTGAGGAGCCTGTTTAAGATTCTCTCTCTCTTCCTCTGGTCCTTTCCCCCCACCTTGTGTGCACGATCTCTCTCTCTCTCTCAAAAAAAAAAAAAAAATTACGTAAACTTGGTTGATAGTTATTCAAGTCTTCTGTATCCTTATTGATTTCTTATTTACTTGTTCTATGAATTTCTGAGAGAGAAAGAATGAGATAGCCAACTCTATTTGTATATTTCTTCTTTTAGTTTCATCAGTTTTTGTTTCATGTTTTTTGAAACTCTTATGGGATACATATACATTTAGGATTGTTGTGTCTTCTTAAATTGACTTCCTTATCTTTTAAAAATGTTGGTTTTTGGGGGAGACAAACCATAAGAGACTATTAATCATAGGAAACAAATTGAGGATTGTTGAGGGGGGATGATGGGGTAACTGGAGGACAGGCATTAAGGAGGGCACGTGATGTAATGAGTACTGGGTGTTATATACAACTGATGAATTACTAAACTCTACCTCTGAAATTAATAACAGTACACATTAATTGAATTTAAAAATGTCCTTCTGGGGTTCCCGGGTGGCTCAGTCAGTTACGTGTCTAACTCTTGATTTCAGTTCTGGTCGTGATCTCAGGGTCTTGGGATTGAGCCCCATGTATGTCCCTGAGCTCACCATGGAGTCTCCTTGAGATTTTTCTCTCTCCCTCTGCCCCTACCCCCATTTGCATTCACGTTCTCTCTTTCTCTCTCAAAATAAAGTGTTTAGAAGAAAATGTACCTCTTCATTGCTTGTATTATTCCTTATTATGAAGTCTTCTTTTTATGATATTATTATAGCCAGTCTAGCTGACTTATGATTAGTGGCTGCAAAGTTTATTTTACTCTGTCTCTTTAACTTATGTGTCTTTACATATTGTGGATTTCTCGTAGATAGAATATAGTTGTGCCTTGTTTTTTATACAGACTGGCAATATCTCATTTTAATTGGAATGTTTAGGCCATTTACATTTAGTGTGATTATCAATAAAGTTGGATTTAAATCTTCTATCTTGTTATTTTCTGTTTCCCATCTGTTCTTTGTTGCATTTTTCTTCTTTTCTTGCCTTCTTTTGGATTAATTGTGAATTTTTCAGTGTTCTATTTATCTTCACCATTGATTTATTAGCTATATATCTCTGCTTGATTTTTTAATGGTTCACCTATTCTGTAGGATTTACAGTAGACATCTTTTAACTTATTACAGTCTAACTTCAAATAGTATTTTACTACCTCGTGTATAATGTCAGAGCCATGCAATTACCACACGCTTATTTTCCCCTCTCATCCTCTGTGCCATTCTTGTCGTATATTCTACTTTTACATGTGTTCTAAACCTAATGTTACATGTTACATTGTTACAATTTTAAATAGTCAATTGTTAGTTAAAGAACTTTAAAAATTATATGTATACATATTTAACATTTTTACTCATGTATTTACAGTTTATAGTTATTACTTACTGTTTGTGTAGATGTAGGTTTATAGTTTTTACTATATTTGGAAATCTTCCAGCCCTTATTTCTTCAAATATGTATCTTTAACTCAGGAAGTAAACAGTTATGTCCAATACAGCCCTGACCACATGTCCACAATTCTGGACAGACCACTTTTAGAGCTAACAATGATTCTTCCAATATGTAGTGTACCTTGTATAGTACCTTGTATAGAAGTATAGTTACTTCTCAGCAAATATTTGTAGAGCCATATGTAGGAAATTTGTTTAACGCTTTTTATTTTACAATTTATTTAAAAGAGGGGCGCCTGGGTGGCTCAGCCATTAAGCATCTGCCTTCGGCTCAGGTCATGATCCCAGGGTCCTGGGATTGAGCCCCGCATTGGGCTCTCTGCTTGGCGGGAAGCCTGCTTCTCCCTCTCCCGCTCCCCTTGCTTGTGTTCCCTCTCTCGTTGTCTCTCTCTGTCAAATAAATAAAATCTTTTTAAAAAATTAAAGGAAATACATGTTCATGGTAAATAATTCAAACAGTACAAAAATATACTGTGAAAAGTAAGTCCTTTTTTTTTTTTTTTTTTTTTACCACCATTACCAATGCCCTACCCCTCCTAAGGCAACCACATTTTTATCCTTCCAGAAATTTTCTGGGGATGTTCAAGCATATCTGAGTATATTCTTTTTTTTATACCTTTTGTCCAAGTGATAGCATTTTATATGTACTGTTCTTCATCTTTTTCTAACTTTATGGGTCTCAGTAATCATTCCGTATCAGTATATAAAAAGTTGCCTAATTCCTTTAGTGGCGGCAAAACATTACATCATATGGAAGTATTATAGTTCAACTGGTGCTCTTTTGATGGACATTAACCTTTTACAAGGGAAGGAGAAAAAAATGTCAAGAACAGAGAGTACTGGGACACCTGGGTGGCTCAGTCGGTTAAGCTCCTGCCTTCGGCTCAGGTTCTGATCCCAGGGTCCTGGGATCAAGTCCTGCATCAGGCTTCTTGCTTGATGGGGAGCCTGCTTCTCCCTCTGCCTGCCCCCCCCCCACTTGTGTGCTCTCTCTCTCTCTGACAAATAAATAAAATCTTAAAAAAAAAAAAAGAACAGAGTACTGTGGTGAAGGAAAAATAATAACCTTGAAGATTGTTTGAATATTTGAATTTCCAGTATTATAGACTTCGTATGAATAAAAAAATATAACTTTTCCCTTCTAATGAGCAAGTCTTAAGAAGAAATAAGCCACTAAGATGTAAACTTCTTTGAAAAAACACCAGTGAGAAGCAGGCCTCCCACCTAATGTTAAGAGAAGCACCAGGAAATTTAACCCCAATCATGGGAGGATTGTGCTAGTGTGTCCTGGGAGTTTAAAAGACATGGGAGAACTGACTTACCTCCTTGGCTTGCTCCTTGTATAAATACCAAAGTGAAAGAACCTGGTAGCTGTCCAGGCATAGACAGAGGGATAACTATCATCTCACCCCTCCTCAACTTCATGCAACCTGAAGAAATCTTTGAGTGGATGTTTCTTGTCTTGGTACCAAAAACAGGAGATTGCAAGGGGAGGGGAGGAGTTGGTACCACTACAATGCTTTCTAGTAAATGTTTGACACCAGCTCTCCGAGGGGGAATATATATAATATATAATATAATAATCATACATATATTTTATATATAATTATCTCATATATAGCATAATACAGCATATAATATGTAATTATATAGTATATACATTATATTATAATTATAATTCAATATTATGTACTATGGTTAGTAATTATATTAATTCTGTATTATTATTTTTTAAGATTTTATTTATTTATTTGACAGAGAAAGACAGCCAGCGAGAGAGGGGACACAAGCAGGGGGAGTGGGAGAGGAAGAAGCAGGCTCCAGTGGAGCAGGGAGCCCAATGCGGGGCCCGATCCCAGGACCCTGGGATCACGCCCTGAGCCAGAGGTAGACGCTTAACGACTGAGCCACCCAGGCACCCCTAATTCCGTATCATAATATATAATTATGTATAATATATGTGTATGTATATATACCTATAGTACATATATGTATTACATATACATGTTTCCTCTAAAATTTTACTGATATTGGGGAGCCTGGGTGGCTCAGTTGGTTGGGCATCTGACTCTTGGTTTTGGCTCAGGTTGTGATCTCAGGGCGGTGGGATCGAGCACCATGTCGGGCCCTGCGCTCAGCACGGAACCTGCTTGTCCCTCTCCCTCTGCGCCTAACCCCACTTGCTCACTCTCTATCTCTAAAATAAATAAAATCTTTAAAAAAAATGTACTGACAAAGTATGTACAGCACACAATTTACAACTAACAGTAAAATACACAGTACTCTTGTACATTTCATATAGCCAATCGATTCTCACAGAAATCTTTCACTGATTTTTGTCAAACTCTGGTATTCGTAGCCAACCTATGCAACTGATAACAAGTGAAGTCGTGACATGAATGTCGGCTGATTTTTCCACGTATATTAACGAACAAGATGAAAGAGAACTACGCAAGTTGTAATGTTGGAACTTTACATGGTCATCGGTGACTTCGCTAAATTGGATAATAACTTTCATACACCGGGAGCCTCCTCAGATCTTTTTATGCCCACCGTATAACAGCTACAGACACGCCTTTAAGTTTACTGCATCATTAACATTTTCTCCATGGCTTTAGACAGCCAACCAGACAATAAATCAAGGCGTGATTAGTAGCATTTACTGGGTCCGCGGTGTAAATAACTCCCGGCATGGCTGGTTTGAAGGCGGTGACCAACAGGAAGTTCTTGAACACACGCTGAGACGAGATAAGCAGTCGTAATGGTCCATTATATAGTATTTCTACCATGCAAGTACAATAGACGTAAATAACCTCTAGAGGGTAGTAAAATAATTACGAAGATGAGTTTGGGCCATTACCTTTGCTTTTGTATAATGTATGTAAGTGTAAATTTATATAATTAAATTTTTAATAATGGCCGTGTTTAACAACTGCCCTGTAAAACTCCTGAAAACTGAACGGGTTTCAGTATCTCTTACAGGCTGGCTCCAGTTCACTACTATGCCGCACTTCCTCATTTGCCCACTGTTTCCAAATAAATAAGCCTCTTTGCTTTGTTAACAGCCTGTTTTTTTAAAAAAAAAAATTCTCATTTTATCTCATTTTATTCTCGTTTTATCCCATTTTAAAAAAAAAATTCTCATTTTATCTCGTTTAAAAATGGGTTAGGAAAGATTGGAGTGAATTGCTTGCCTCTGTCCTGAGCTCCTCTGGCCAGGTGAGGGCCTGACTTTAGGCGATCAGTTCACTCAGAGAAAATTTTTATGAGGGGCTTCCCTGCGGGGGGAGAGGATTGAAGGCTGTGGGTTTCCCGAGAGCCTGCCTTGCTGTGCTGGCCTGCTCTCTTGGCATAACCATGGGGCAGTCATTTTCCTCATGGATACAGAGAGATGGAGTGAAAAATGGAATAGGACTACATTACTGGTAGTGTGTCGTGTGTAGGAAAGGGGAGGAAAAAAGCCCTGCTCCACCCCCAATCCTTCCTTGCCTCTTCTATTTTTCCTTTCCTGTTGTTACCCCTCACATTCCTTGATGTCATGCCTGCCATTGTGAGCCGACAGGCCCTCCCTGGCCTGGTGGACAGCCTGTAAGTCAGGAGGGGAGGTGGAGCTGTGGAGGTGGGGGGAGTAGTGGTCACACCAACACCTCGGAATCGGGCTGGGTCTGCGTGGAGCCCCAGAAATGGTCCCCAGCCCATTCTTCCCAAGAACCAATGAGTAAGATTAGGGGCCTCCCACCTGAGGTCAGGGAACAAGGCCCTGGAGTGGAACTTGGGGTGGAAGATGGCCTTCTTTGTCAACTGATTCATTCTCCAGAATTCAACTTGTTCGCCGACTCGGTGGTGTTTGAAAGCAACTTTATCCAGGTACCCATGTGCAGCTCAAAGCCCACTCCCTTTCCCTTTCCAAAACTTGTTCCTAAGGGTTGATCCAAAAATGCTGTGGCATCTGAAAGCCCTGGGAAAGAGAAGGAAGCCGCCAAGGCTAGGGACAACCAGAGGGTCTGGATCCCAAGTTCAGCTCAGTTTGTGCCTAGAGCGTCCTGGGGCTCCCTGCAGGTCGCACGCCTTCAGAAACAGAATTATACCCTGCAAAAGGGCCCATCAGAGCTCAGTCTCCAAGCAGGGTCCGTAGGCACCCTCCCAGGGCCACTGGGGAGGGGATGGTTGGTTAGAGGGAACAAAGTTTGCTGTCAGAATCCCTGCTCTGAAATCCAACCTCCTCTCTCTGGGATGGTTTAGAAACAGCCTTGTTTGAGAGCCAAGCCCCTAGGATCGGCCTTGCCCAGATCCTACATCCCCTAAAGGGTGGTGATATGGCCAATGGAAGTGAGCATTTCTGGCCTAGGAAACATGGGGCCATTGAAAGTATGGGGCAGTCATTTTATTATTTTTTTGATTTTATTTATTTATTTGTCAGAGAGACATAGAGAGCACAACCAGGGGAAGCAGCAGGCAGAGGAAGAGGCAGGCTCCCCTCTGAACAAGGAGTTCCATGTGGGACTCGATCCCAGGACCCTGGGATCACAACTCGAGCCAAAAGCAGCTGCTCAACCGACTGAGCCCCCCAGGCATCCCTGGGGCAGTCATTTTAATATAGCTTGGGGCACCCGGCTGGGTCAGTCGGTGGAGCACGAGACTCTTGGTCTTGGGGTGGTGAGTTCAAGCCCCACATTGGGGGTAGATTTTACTTAAAAAAAAAAAAAGTATGACATCTTTTTGAAGGGCTGCCTGCCCCCCTCTAGAGGTCTCGCTGGGACCTGCACACCCTGCTCGTGGGCAGGCGTGGCATCACCAGCTCCTCAGTCGGCACCTGGGTGCTGCGTGCGGGGCAGGAGATAGAGAGCGATCAGATAGTGTCCCTGGCCAAGGAACTTACGAAGTTGTCAACTTAGAGGGCATGTTATAAAATGGTAGCTGCTAAGAAAGCTCTGTCAGGTGGTTTGGACCAGCTGATCCCTAAGGCATGAGCAGAGGGGGGCGGTGCCAGTGTCTAGAGAGTTTAGGGCACTCTTGGGACTTTAGCAGTTGAAGAAGGCGCCCCAGAAAAGGGGGTTAAGCCATTCTTTGAGGCTTCACTGAGACTTTGGTAAGTGGAAGAGCAGGGGGAGGACACTGGAGGCCAAGGGACTTCAAGTACGGGGCAAAGGCAGGAGGCTGAAATGCACAGGGAGGGTCTGCAGTCAGGAATCTGCGTGATGGAGTCACAAAGCAGTGACTTACAGGACAGAGTGGAGACAATCTGAGCTTAATTTGGAGATGCCTTCGCACAGCAGTGAGCTACTCCCTGATGAAGTCCCTCAGATTTCAGACAGCCGGTTCCTGGCTCCGGGTGCCCCCTGGTTCCCGCGCTGCTCCACGGGGGCCGCAGCGTGGGGCCATCAACTTGCCACTAGGGGGCGTGCTCCTTCCTAACCCGGTCTCGGTGGAGAAGGAGCAGTGACGTGGGACATCCAGACTCTCGGGATACCAAATTCCAGTCGTTTCTGTTGGGGTGTGGTGTTGTGGCAGGCGGTTTATTCTCTTAATATGTTCTCTTTGACCTGACATTAAAACTGTTTAGATTCCCTGGGTGGACACGTAGTGACCCAGGCAGCAGGAAACTCAGACTGCAGCAGGGAGGGGGAGAGCCCGCCTGCTGAAGCTGCCCCACGGGGGTGTCACAAGTCTGCTTGAGGGGCACCTGAGTGGCGCAGTTGGCTGAGAGTCCCACTCTTAGTTTCTGCTCCAGTCGTGATCTCGGGGTCGTGGGATTGAGCCTAGCATTGGGCTCCGCGCTCAGCACAGAGTCTGCTTAAGATTCTTTCTCCCTCTGCCCCCCCCCATGCTCACTCTCTCGCGAATAGATAAATCTTAAAAAACAGAACAACAACAACAACAACAACAAAAACCCAAAACGTTTACTTGAAAGGATCCAACCCACACAGGTAAGTGGTTCCTTTTCTCCCCTCTCCTCAGAATCTCTGCCATCACCTCTAAGAAACATCACCCACAAATGTTTCTCTGGCACTTACTGTCAATGCTTGCAGCCCCCTGTGTTCTATAATACATATGAATCTCATTGTACAACATGGGCTCCGAGAAATGTTGTTGTTGTTTTTTTCCCCTTCAAAATAAAAATTCACTTTTCTAGGAGTAACTTCTAGTCAGCTTTGTGGGACTTAAATTTCAGTCCTTCCTGGGGCTGTCCCCTTGTCCCCAGTTCCACCATGGCTGTGAAATGGTCCTGATGGTCCTACAAAGTCTAGAGCATTGGGAGGAGGCCCTCTGGTCTTGGGAACATAGGGGTCCCTTCTCAAATGTTCCTTACCCTGGTCCCTGTGGTTCCTTGGAGGCGTCTCTGCCCGCCCTGGACAGTGAGGTGGGGGTGTCCTAGCTGAAACACTGTGCCCAGTGCCAAGCGTCCAGTCTCCTTGTCCTGCTCCAGCCTCAGATGCTGCAAGAAAACAGGTACTTATTTCACTCAAGATCCAGCAACAAGCTGGGCCCTCCCTCACCTTGCAGGAAACTCCCCAAACCTCCCTCACGTTGGGCTTCCTGGGTTTCCCCATTCAACAGCTCTTTCCTCACTCTCTTCCCCTTCTGGAACTTTCTTTACACAATTTCCCTTCCAGATCATTAGAAGCCTTGCTGGCTTCTACCCAAGGACAGAGGAATAAAATTTCAATGCCTCTCAGCTTTTTCTTACTAACGCATCCTTTTAAAGTTAGATAATGCAGTAATGCAAGGACACCTGGGTGGCTCAGTCGGTTAAGCATCTGACTCGTCGGCTCAAGTCATGATCTCAGGGTCATGAGATGGAGCCCCACATAGGGCTCCCCACTCAACACCAGAGTCTGCTTGTCCCTCTCCCTCCCTGTCTGGTCCCCCACTCTCTCTCTCTCCCCCCAACTCAAATTAAATAAATAAAGAAACAAATAAATAAATAAATAAGCAAACAAACAAAATCTTTATAGCAAGATAACACAGAGGACACAAAGAAGGGCAACACAGTTTCCTGTTACCAGTGAGCTGGTCTATCTGGGGAGACCCACAGGAAAGATGGATGCCGGTCATGGCCCAGCCCAGGGTGCCACACACCTGCGAGAAGCTCAGGTGCTCCAAGTATGTCACCAAGTGGACGTGCTGCTTTCTAGCACTCCTGTTCTTTCACCCTTAGCTAAGGCTTCTCTCTGACCCATGTCCCTGGGGCTGATTTCTAGGTCACTAAGCCCGGAAGCTGGATGGATGTCTGTGAAGGGTCTACCACTGTGATCCTCGGGGTGACCTCCTCGGTGCCCTCCTTGCCACTCCCCAACGTCCTCCTGATGGCCAACGTCACCTGGCCCCAGGGTCAGTTTTCCTCCTGGAGCACACCTGACTGTGCTCCTGAGGTCACCCTCAGCAGGTAAAGAAAGGCTGGAGGGAGGGGCCGGAAGGGGTGGGAAGACCGCATTGTTTTGCAGCTGGATTTTAGATAAAAGGACAGTGTGTTCAGGTATAAACTATGTAGAATTCACTCATTAATTTAACAAACGTTTCTTTAGTCTACCAGGCACTGTGCTTGGTGCTGTGGGCAGAGAGCACTCATCCCCGTCTCTGCCTGGTCTTTCAGGATCTTGGCTTCCATTTATTTATTTATTTGTTTGTTTGTCTATTTATTTTGACTTATTTATTTATTTAATATTTATATTGATTTATTTATATATATTCTTATATTTTTATTTATATATTTATATTGTCTTCATTTATACTTATATAAACTTATTTACATTTATAGACTTAGGGGATCCCCCCCAAAAAAGGTGAGGGGTATGAAAGTGAGATGGGATTATGGAGTGTTAAAACTGAAAAAAAAGAAAACCGCATGTATAGGACATCCATCCTTCTTAACTTTCTCAACACAGGTTAACTAGGATATAGGGGGAAGATCTGGAAACGGTGTCAGAACACCTCAGTTCCAGGTCCTGCTTACCAAGATCTAAACTTGGGCAAGTCAGTTAGCTGTTCTGACCCTCAGTTTCGACATCTGTAAAATGGAATTAACAGTATCTTTCATCAGAGGGTTGTTGGGAGGATTGAATGAGATGTTCCACGTCGACTGTCTGCCATTATTATTGATGTGGGCAGGCTCTTTAGCGATGAAGGCCTTGGAAGTCAGGGAAGAGTCTGTCTTACTAATCATTCCCACTCCCAGGCCACGAGCATCCTCCCTGGGGCATCCCCCAAGCAGAGGCGAGAGCCTAGGGAGGTTGGGCCGAGAGCTCAGGAGGCACAGGGTGGCTGATTGAACTGGTGAGCTCCTCCCTATGACAATTTCCTGATTGTGTCCAGGATTCTCCCCCTGAAGTTTGTGGAGCTCCAGGTCTGTGACCGGCTCCAACGCATCCTGCGGGTTAGGACAGTGACCGAAAAGATCTACTACCTGAGGCTCCACGAAAAACACCCAGAGGCTGTGTTTCAATTCTGGATCCGCTTGGTGAAAATTCTGCAGAAGGGTCTGTCCATCACCACCAAAGACCCGAGAATCCAGTTCACTCACTGCCTGGTGCCCAAAATGTCCAACAGCTCCCCTAGAACAACAGTAAGTGGGGTCTCCCGCCAAGACCGGCAGCGAGTGGGGGGTGGGGGGTGCCGAGCGCAGCGCCTCCGAAGACTGATGATGTTAAAGTCTAGCCTTGTCGGGGCAGACTTCATTTTCAAGGGTCAATGACATGCACACGCCAGACTGAGGTCTACAAACATAAAAAGCAAATTCATTTACTTTTCCTTAAAAAAGCTCTAAAGTGCTTAGCTCACTTAAAAATTGTTTTCTGTTGGGTTCCCCCCGCCCCCAGTTTTATAAAAGAATAATGCTCACTGAAGAAATTTGGAAAATCACAGAAAAATAGCTCCCACTTCTCTCCAACCCCAGGCAATCACTGGGAACATTCTGGCATACTTCCTTCCAGTCTTTCATTTTATTTATTATTATTTTTCTCTTTTTGTTTGATCTTTATTAGGTTTTGGCATTAAAGTTATGCTGTCTTCTTCCTATCAACGGAAGAATTTTGCATGTGCTTTCACATTGTTGAGTATTTTAAAACTTTGAAAACATTTATTCTTTAAAGGTTAGAGGCTAGGTTGAAGTTCCTAGGAGTCTATCTAATCCAGGTTTTATTTATTTATTTATTTATTTATTTATTTATTTATTTATTATTATAATTTTTTTCTTTCTCCAAGTTTTTATTTAAATTCCAGTTAGCATACAATGTAATACTAGTTTCAGGTGTAAAATTTAGTGATTCATCACTTAGCTACAACACCGGTACACAAGCACACACCATACTCGTGCTCGTCCCAAGTGCCCTCCTTAACCCCCATCCCCGCACCGCCCCACCTCCCCTCCAGCAACCCTCAGTTCTCTATAGTTAAGAGTCTGCTTCCCGGTTTGCCTTTCTTTTTCTTCCCCCTATGTTCGTTCGTTTTGTTTCTTAGCAGTCTTCCATTTAAAATTAATTTTTATTTTATATATTTGAAGGTATTAACTATATTTTAGGTTTCTGAATGTTGCTTTTTCCAACTTAGATCATCCTATCAGAAGCATTTTCCCATTTCTTTTTACAATTCTTTATGCACACCATTTTGATAATTTCGTGCCGTTCAGCAGTTGTTTGAATGCATTAAAATTCACTTTGCCATTCTCCTATTATCAGCCATTTAGAGTTGTTTCTAACTTTTCATTATTGTAAGTGATGCTAAAACAAGCATTTATGTGTCTGGTCCACTTTTCTGATTGTTTTCTCGGAATAGATTATTCGAAGCAGAATTCAAAGGGTATGAACATTTTTTTTTTAAAGATTTTATTTATTTATTTGACAGAGATAGAGACAGCCAGCGAGAGAGGGAACACAAGCAGGGGGAGTGGGAGAGGAAGAAGCAGGCTCATAGCAGAAGAGCCTGATGTGGGGCTCGATCCCATAACGCCGGGATCACGCCCTGAGCCGAAGGCAGACGCTTTAACCGCTGTGCCACCCAGGCGCCCCCAAAGGGTATGAACATTTTGAAGGCTCTTGATACATATGGCCAGATTATTTCCAGGAAATTCATGCCGAAGTATACTCTCTCCAATGAGTGTCTGTGTCACTGTATCCTTATCACAATTGAGAAGTATACATTTTAATAAATTTTCCAATACAATAGGTACAAAAAATAGCAGGTCTTTGATTTGCAGTGAATTTGAATATTGTTTTATATATATATATATATTTTTGCATTGTCTATTGTGTTCTTTGGCTATTTTTCTATTGGCAGCTTTGTGTTTTTCTAAATCGATTTGTACAATAAAGCTTTTTATACATCAAGAATTTTAACCCTTTAGTCACAAGTTTCTGCAAATCTTTCCCCCAGGGATTTGCTTTTCCCTTTCAGTTTTTTTGAGGCTCCCCCCACCCCCACGCCTTTTGACACAGAGAAGGCTTTTCCTGGACCTGGTTAGGGTAGAGGCACAGAAAGAAAGAACCTGATAGGCTGGATTGCCTAATGCCTTCAGGTTTCCGAATCTAAACACTTTCCTCCTCTCATTTAAGTTGAAGGCTTTAGGTCTGCTGTCACTAACTTCCAAAGTCAGCTTGACAGCTCTGCGGCCCTGGCTTCTTATGTCTGTGAGCAGTAGCCATAGCAGCCCATCAGAAAGAGGAGGAGGTGATCCTGCCAGGGGCCCAATTGTGGTCTGATGATTCCAGGGCTTAATGTTTAAGGAATCGGTTCCCAGGTATAGGCTGGAAGATTTGGGTGAGTTCTTTCAAGGTTCTGGCCCGAGGAGGCCACGAACTCTCAGAGTGCAGACCTGGTCATCTGACTGTAAATTTCTCCACCCAGCCTGAAAGCAGCGTCCCATCATCCACTCAGCCCAGCGAAAACTTCATGCTGTTGGCGGCCGAGCAGACCAGTGGCAGTTTCTCGAATATCTCAGGAAGGCCCCAGCTCACAGCAGACAGGTAGGTCTTCCAAGCAGGCAGCTCCAACATCCCTTCCCGCCACACTGACCCATGGGTGGCGTCAGTGACACCCTCCGCCAAACCACCTCAGTTCCTTCTTTTTATTCAAGACAGTTATGCATACGACTTCTCCCCTTGGTTTTACTATAAGCCTGTCCTTGGAAACAGGGTCTGTGCTGATTGGTCTGCGTATTTCCTAGGCAAACCGCAGTGCTTTCATAGACTGTGCTCAATAAAAGGAATGAGAGATGAGTAAATTAACTCAAAGAAGGGTAAGCTAATAAAGCAGGCTCAGGGAGTTAGATCTTGAGTGTCTCCAGTCCCATCTCACCACGGTCCCCTGGGTGAGACAATTCAGAGTTCTCTTTGCCTCACTTATCTGTTCTGTAAAATGGACAGAATAGACAGTAGCCCAAAGCAGAGATGGCTCCAACGCCATTTACTAATTTGCTAAGTAATTGTATGGGACTCTGTGCGACAGGTGATGGAAAACAAAAGCAATATCGTGCAACCAATACATTGAACAAGTACGACTTGAAGGGTATCATCAAAATGTAAATTTATTTCTGTCTTCTCTTTATAATTTTTTCAGTGGGAGAAGTGTTCTTCTTGCCCCGAGATAAAAGCTGGTTCTCTGACAAGCCCCAGAAGCCTATGGGCTCCCCCTTAGAATATAAAAGGTCCTTTGGTCCCTTTAAATTGCAAAAGCAGTGTCAATTCTGAAACGAAAACATGTGGTGCCTGATAATCATCAAAACTCTGAACTGTTCATAGATTCCCTCAGCCTGGCCTCGTGTTCAGATGGTCCTCCGTGGTGGGGACTGGGTTGTCACTCCTCTTGTTCCGTTTCCTAATTTAAAGCTCACTTCTCTTATGAGCTTTCTTGGGTTCTTTGACAACCCAAACCTGACATCCCCCTCACTCCCCCACTGCAACTCTGGTGATCCTCTGACACCTTCCTTTCATCCAGCCACCACCCCCTCAGACCCTGGCTCTGCAGGGATCCATGCCACCCAGGCACTAGCCGTCAGAGCCCCCTTGCCCTTTAAGGGAGTCTTCTCGGGCAGGGCTTCTTTTAAAGCTAAAGACAGGCAAGAGGAACACAGCCCCCGGAATCCTAAAAAGTACAGGGCCATAAACACTTCACAAAAACGACACAAGAGGGAGCTCTAGAGCCCAAACCAGAAAGCTACCTTGACCCACCCTCATTCCCTAAAGTTAACCATCTGTTGGGACACCTGGGTGGCTCAGTCGGTTAGAAGAGTCGGCCCTTGGCTCAGGTCATGATCCCAGGAGTCCCACATCGGGCTCCTTGCTCAGCGGGGAGCCTGCTTCTCCCTCTGCCTGCTGCTTCCCCTGCTTGAGCTCTCTCACTCTCTCTCTGACCAAAAAAACCAAAAACCAAAAACCAAAACAACAAAAGAACTATCAGAAAAGGATAGTAATCAAACCCCACATAAAATTACTTAAGGAAAAAAGGAGTATATGCAGCATAAGCGCTTATAGACAACGAAAGCACATTAAAAGATGTGCCTGCAAAACAGGTGAAAGCTACAGCCCAGCATCTCAGAATGAGCTGGAAGAAATTAAGAAAGTGATAGAATATATGAAAAAACAACACAACTCAGAATTTTTTTTTTTTTAAGATTTTATTCATTCGACAGAGATAGAGACAGCCAGAGAGAGAGGGAACACAAGCAGGGGGAGTGGGAGAGGAAGAAGCAGGCTCACAGCGGAAGAGCCTGATGTGGGGCTCGATCCCACAATGCTGGGATCACGCCCTGAGCCGAAGGCAGACGCCCAACCGCTGTGCCACCCAGGCGCCCCCACAACTCAGAATTTAAAAGATTTATAAATGTGGTGATAAAACTGAGGAAAGAATCAGACATTTTTTAAAGAAACAATTATTTCCAAAACGAAGCCTAACCCGGGGAGAATACAAGAGCAAACAAAGCATATAATGTCTTAAGGGAAATGAAAGGATAAAAGGAGAGTGTGCAGAAAGAAAATAAGCATGCGTTTCACTTAGAATCAAAATTTTAGGGGCGCCTGGGTGGCACAGCGGTTAAGCGCCTGCCTTCGGCTCAGGGCGTGATCCCGGCGTTATGGGATCGAGCCCCACATCGGGCTCCTCTGCTATGAGCCTGCTTCTTCCTCTCCCACTCCCCCTGCTTGTGTTCCCTCTCTCACTGGCTGTCTCTATCTCTGTCAAATAAATAAATAAAAAATCTTTAAAAAAAAAATCAAAATTTTAAGAAATGTAGCAACACTCTGTGTTTTCCTAGACGCACTATGTGGCTGTGACTTTTTGTTCAGTTGTTACTGTTTCTGAGAGCTGTCTTAAGGTTTTCTTTGGCGTTATGGTGATGCCTGGCAGGTTTCAGCGTGTTAATTAACATGAGGTTCTCAACACATAAAGACGACACTTAGGGTTTGGAGGGAAGTCTGTTCCAGTTCCTCAGAGCAGGCCTTAGCTCGAGCCTCCCTCCTGCTTGGCTTTCTCTGCTCAAGTCCCTCTCGATATGTCACACCACACATACATGTTGTCACTGGCCATCACTGCCACGTTCACGTCTGTGCTCAAGGCACTTGTCCTGGAAAAGACAGAATTTAAAAATGGTTTTTAAATTAAATTCTTAACCACGCTTTCTTTTTCTTTTATTGCTTTCCATGACCCCCAAATTCCTGGGCTCCAACAGTAACACGAACGTTGCCATCAAAATAGACAATCTGGACAGCTATAAGACACCCTCGAGAGTGGCATCTCCAGTCAACTTGAATATACCCATGAGAGCTGCCTTGAGCCACAGTCTCTGGGAACAAGAGAATCCAGATGAGCACTTCCTGCAGGCTCCTGTTGCCAGTTCCCTAGGAGAGAACCTTTTGGGACCCTGACACCTAGCCAAAACAGGGTGATCCGTGAACTTGCTACCGCCTCCTATAACGCTGTTTTCCCACTGTGGGCCAAAGACCACGGGAGAGGTATGATGGTGTTTATAACAAAGTGCTTCTGTACTTCCACCAATAAACCTCCGAGTTCCTAATTGTTATAGGTTGCGCTCTATGGGGCTTCGGGCTGGGGATGGACTAATTAGGAGCAGGAGTTCACCCCTTAGGGAAATAAGTGGGAAAAATATTCTGTCTGCTCCGTTGAAAACCCAAAGCAGCCAAGCAAAGCCAAGAAATCCAGTCCAGAGGAAGCAGCTGGGGGAGAAACCCAACGTCCTCTTTCAGAGGGGTAGGGGAAACCAGAGGCAGGACTGCTAACAGCCCAAAGTCAAAGAAATCTTAAGAACGATGCTGACCAACAGGGAGACAACTTTGTGTGGCCCCACTTACCTCAAGCAAGGAACTGAGTCTTTACCACCCCCCATTATGACAATAGCAAACCCCATGTTAGTGTAAGGCTGTGAAGGCTCGCTCTGGGCCATGCAAACCTTGGTTGCTAGTAAAGACATGGCTTCTGGTTAAGGTTGATGATGACCAGCTGTCACTGGAAGGCCTACTTGATTTGACTCTTCCTACCCTGGACCTAATGACAGCAACCTGGAAGACACAGTAACCATGCATATGGGGTAGGGGGAGCAGGAGCTTGGGCCAGCCTCTGGACCAATAGCAGATATTTACTTGGAAAACACTACCACGATATGCAGGAAACATTTATCAAGCTCCTGCTAGGTGTCAGAGGCTGTGCGTGTTGCTGGGTGTATTAGAGAGAGGAAGAGAGACAAGTTACCTGCGTGGAGGGAGGATGTGGGAGAGAAAGCCATTAAAGTTGACACAGTGTTTGAACCACTGGTCTGTAAATCAAGGCCGGAGGCCCTTCTTTCCTAGAGTTCACATGAGAGGAAATTGAGGGAGGGAGAAAGAACGCGGCCATCCTCCCTTTGTGTGCACAGGGTTGGGCTGAGTGCTAAATCCGGCCAGACCAAGTCAGAAAAGACACGAGCTGAGAGGATGCCCAATGTTTGTGGGTTTCTTTTTGTCTCCAATAAAAATTAAAACAAAACACATTTCCTTCCAGCTTGTTACAGTCAAGCTGAGCGTTGCGGGTGCTGGCGAGGGACATCTAGCAGCAGAACTTGAGGCTGATGTGAAGGATGACCTTGCTTCCCAGATTATGCCTGAGCTCCCAGTATCATTATCGATATGTACCCACGCCACTTGCAAAGTGTCCCTGCATGAATGGCCAACCACTCGACTGATACGGGGTGTTTACCAACATTTAGGGCATCTCGCCGCCACTTCTATTGCTTTGGTTTACGACTCCATCCGCTTGCACCTAGATTACCGTAATAACCCCAGCTGGCCTCCCAAGCTCTCATCATTATGACAGTAACAGCTAACTTCATTAGCAACTTACCACGTGCCAAACCTTATGCTAAGACCTTACAAAGATCACTTAATCCATACAACTCGTTGGGAGGAGATCCTCTTGCTAGCACATTTACATGAACGTGAGCCACAGAGAGGTTCAAGAACTTGCTCGAGGTCATACAGGGAGTAAGCAGCAGGGCTAGGGCCTGAACCCAGTCTCACTCCAAAGCCCGATGACTCTCTGATTTCTTCCCACTCCATTTCTCTTCTGCACTGCAAAAGAGCAGTCTTTCTCAAACATAAATCTGACTACAGCTCACCCTTGATAAAAACCAAACTCTTTGATAGGAAATGATCAGGGTTATTTCTCCAGCCTCTCCACGACGTCCCCAGAGGCTGCTTCCCTGGCATCTCCTGTTCCCATCACACTAAACTTGCGGTTTCCTAAATGCACCATGCGCTTACGGACTGCAAGGGCGTGGTACGTCCTTCACTCGACGCACGCCACTTTCCTTGCGAGGCTGCCCGTTGCTCTCGCGGTACTTGGTCCTTGCTACTGGAGCTCTGCGCTGCCACTTACGCTGCGTGCGCCTGTTTATAACCTCTCCCAACCCCGCTGCAGTTGTTCACGTGGCCGTTTCCTTGGTGGGACTAGGACCTCTTTAAGAACAGATACCACTTTATATTAGAGTTCTTTGCCCCAAAAAGGAGCTGACTCTAATTTAAACCAAAGGGAATTAATTGGAAGGATACGGGTTAGTTCACAGACTCAAAGGGACAGCTGAAGAGGCAGAGCCCGAGCCCGAGCCGAATGCACTGGCATCAGACCAGCGCTGCGGATTCAGGTAAGAGTGGCTGATCGAGCGTCTCGTCCAATGCTGCGGCAGCCTGGGTGGTGTCTCAAGGAAAATGGAGGGGTGTCACAAAAGAACAGCTGGGAGAACGGATGTCTGGTGGCGGATAATAACAAATGTCCACCACAATGTGACTCTCTGCTCAGAGGGCGCTCCGCCGTGGGCCCCAAGCATCTCTGCACATCCTTGCTAAGTAACCCAGATTTCAAGGTCCAAGTGGGTTGTTTTGCTCACTTGCATGTTTCGGGAGAGGGATGAAGAGTTTAGACAGATTGCCTTACCCTTTGTGTGTTCCTTTGAAACAGTTTTTGACTCAACGCTGTGTCCGAGGGATTCCATTCTGATGGGCAGACTACACAGTAGCGTTTGGGGTCCCCCGTCGGTGTTAACTCAGAATCGGTAGCCGTAGCCGTGGTCCCTGAAAGTTTCTGCGTTTCCCTTTTACGAGGGCATAGTTTCACCGTAAATGGCGTAAGGTCTGTTTGGGGATGCCAAGGAGGAACGCTCATGGTAGGTGGTTTATGGTGTTTGTCATAGGGTCCCTGGTTAGGGATCCCAGCCTTCCCTCCCTTCAAGCAGCTGGGGCGTGAGCACTGGCTGAGGACTGAGGAGTGCGAGCAGCCCTGCTTCTCTAACTGTATCCATCAGAGCCGGCTTTCATTTGGTGATTACAAATGACCTGAGTCATTGCCTCCCCACTTTACTTCTAGAGACCCTAACTCAGTCCTGATCTTTTAGTTGTCAATAGCCAACTCTCACTAGTTCAAGCATAAAAGGAACAGCTCAAAGGCTAGCTGGTAGCTGACAGACTCTGTGGGAAGGCAAGAGAGAAATAGGCGTGAAGGCTTACACAGCCCGGACAAGGAACAACAGCCCAGCCAGGTTGCAGGACAGCTCCAACAAAGACCCCATGCCCTGCTATTGCACATACACTTCAGCTCTCACCAGTGGCCCTGGGCTGGAGTCTGTCATCCCTGCCTTCTAAAATCAGATGCTCTACTCCCCCCGCCCCCGAGGAAACTTCTCTACTGGTGCTAGCTTCCTTACGCTTTTCACATCCAAGTCAAGGTCTCGTGCAGGTGAGTCTGCTTGCCAGAATCCCGCTTACAGGAGGCACCTAGCAGAAAGGGAGGCTGAGAAAGTAAGGTCTGACTTCTCCTCGAGGAGGGGAAACTCACGATGTGTAAATCCCCAAAAAGAAGTACAGGCAGCCAGAAGACATGAAACACGTCCCCAAAGATCCTTGATTAATTAACTACAAGCACAGAATCTTGAAAGGTCAAACCATTCTCAGCTCTGATGATATGATAACTGTGCTTCTGGTCCTTGAGTGCCCCCAGATTTCTCTTTTTTCCACTGAGATTACAGAGCCCATTCACTAGCTTAAAGAGAACCTCTTCGACATTCCAGTGCTTTCTCAAAGCCTTGGAGAGATGTGCAGGTATGCAGAACCTTCTATAGGGACAGTGTCAGGCAAGGGCAATAGTAGGTACATGATAGATTCAAGTCAACTTTCTTGTGTCCCAAAGGCTTTGAATTCCTTTTTCTACGAGGAATTTCTGGCCCTCATTGTTCTCTAAGGTGAAGCAGGTTGAATCCAGCTTTGCTTCAGCCAACACAGCAAACTATAAGAAATATCCAGCGCTATGAGAAATAGCACGATTACGATGCAATCTCTGGTAAGAGCATCCAGATCAGTAAAATCAGCCCTCTCTAAAATCATGCTCTCCCTCCTTGACGGAGTGCCTCGAAAGTTATTCTCATCAGTATTCGCAGACTTTACAGACAGAATTGCCCAATTCACTATGTTTTCCTGGGTAATACCTTCTCTTCCCTATGCTGGTTCCCATACCTACCTACCTGCAGCCACTGGGGCACCCTGGCATTGAATTCTGGTTACCAGCCTAGTAACATGGAGGGGAATGTTCAGCACCCCCCTACAAGGAAGGAAAGGCTTCCTCTCCCATGGTATGGGCAGTGGGGAGTGTTCAGAAGGACCCGAGGGTTTGGGTCTTGTCTGCTATCCCTGTTGCAGTTGATGGAGTCTCACTGTTACATTGTGCCTCTTTTACACAAGAGACTGGATCAAAGCTGGGACCTCGACAGCCTTCGTAAATCAACAACCCAGAGACCCAAATCTCAGTGTTTTAACTTTTGTTCTTTTTAAGTTATTCAGTATCAATAGAAGCACCCATTGTTTGGTTTTTTTAAAAGATTTTATTTATTTATTTTAAAGAGAGAGAGAGCACAAGTGGTGGGGGGCGGGCAGAGGGAGAAGCAGACTCCCCATTGAGCAGGGAGACTGACATGGGGCTCAATCCCAGGACCCCGGGATCAGGACCTGAGCCGAAGGCAGACACTTAACTGACTGGGCCACCCAGCCACCCGGAAGGCCCCATTGTATTCCAGTGCCCTGGAACTCCTTCCCTTTATAGTGTCCTAAGGCAGCAAGCACCTACTTGCAGCAGATACTCTCTGTCATCAAATGGTCCTAGTTACCAACAACTGGTCATTTAATGGCCATGGACCATTGACAGTCAAGTTCTCATCCCGGAATATAGATGGAATCGTGCCATATTCTATGCCATCTTGTTGGGGTGATAAACTCCCTGGGGACCACAACCTGCAACCCCCTCTCTGGTACCTATCTGCATATCAGAGTTCTTCAGGTGCAAGCAAGAGGGATGACTCTGAGGCAGAGAGAGCTTGGGTTGTGTGTCCTTCTGTCCACCTGAGAATGGCTCGCAGAATCAAAGGGACCTTTGAAGAAACCGGGAAAGCTGGAGGGGGCAGACCTAGTGCGGCACCCAGGACTTGGATTTAATCGACACTCTGTTTGGGACACTCACTGGCATGAATAAGTCCCCACCATGTTCTCCGTCCTTTTGTGTTTATCCATTTAGCATTCAATGTCCGGGAACCCTAGCTTGGGCCTTGTGCCTCCGTGTGCCAGTTATCTTCCCTTCTCCCTCCAGATCCACTCCTCCTTTCTCCCCCTTCTCCGTGCCCCAGAATAGTTCCTGCCTGTTCTCCAAACTGATGTCTAGGCTATATCAAAGGGCCCATTGCCTCTGGAGTCCAGGTGGGTTTGGCCAGTGGGAAGTGCAGGTAGGAGATCAGAGGGAGAGAGGAGAATGGGGTGAAGACAATGACTTCCTCCCTTGTAGTCACGGAAGGTGTGATGTAGGAAATATGTTAGGGTTCAGAGCTGATGGACAAGAAAGAATTCTTGGGATGTCTTTGGTGCAAAAAGGTGGTTTTATTAAAGCATGGAGACAGGACCGGTGGGCAGAAATAGCCGCACTGGGGTCCCAAGGAGTGGCCGATAATATACTCTCAGGTTGGGAGGGGGTTGGGGATAGCCTAAGTCTCTAAGGAATTTTGGAAGCAAGGTTTCCAGGACCTTGAAGGAGATAGAGATTGTTAGGAAAAGGTCGTTTATTACTGTCTAATAAAACCTTTGTCATGAGACCCTTCAGATGTATATCGGTGGGCCATATGCTTGGAGCATGATTGCCAACATGTATCTTGGGGGTAGAGATAAAGGAAATTTCCAAAGGAATTTTTATATGTTGAAGTAAACTCACAGGATCCTGGCAGTCGGGTTAAGACCACCTTTTGCCCTCAGCAAAGCGCTAACATCCAGGCAGCTGAGTCCCTAGAGGAAGGTCACTCTGCCTGTTTCAAGGACTTGTCAGTGGGCTGTAAGTAGTAAGGAAATTTAATTTTTCTTTTGCCTTTGTTTCCCACATCAAGGTGGGCTGTGTCCCTGAACAGAAAGAGTCTGCTCATTTCATGGTGGCCTCTTCTACTCAACACTTTCCCTAGTTCCAGGAACCACTCCCTCTGCTAACTCTTAGGTCCATTGTAGGGACTTAGCTGAATTTTATATACTGACCAGGAATATTGTCCCCCTTACTCTCGAAGTTTCCTCTCAGTAAGTTTCCATCCACAGACCCTCGCCATGTCCCAGAGCCATGACCAGGCCACCCTGGCGATGTGACCCTTGCTGGGCTTCCATCCAGTTTATTGCTTCTCTTGTGGCCCCTGCCTATCCCCCAAGCCTGGTCCCCTTAACTTCCATTTGTGGTAAAGACCTGCCAATAGTTTTCTGATGAATTCCCTGCAGCTTAGGTTGACCTGTCAGTTTCTGTGCTTACAACCATGAAGTCTAACTATGTGACGCTGTTCCTAGAAAAGCCGGTGCTGTGTAGGCAAATATGTCAGCCATCGATATCTTATTCATTTGTGTATCCTCCAGTGCCTGGTTCCTGCTAGACACCCACTTAAACGGTGTTAAATAAACCCATTTCTGCCATAGCCAGCTCTGGTGCCCCACCTTGTCCTTCCCAACCCCCCACACCTCCCAACACGGGAAGAAACTGTGGCCTTTGCTGAATGGACTTATCATTAAGATTGATTTCTCAGAAACTATTTGTTAGATGAAAATAACACCACGTAAGGGGTTAGGAAAACTTTTAATAACCAATAAACACACAATTTAGAAGAGAAAAGAAACAAAACATTGTGATCCAGAGTCACTTAGAGCCCACCAGGACAAGACATCTGCAAAAACGATCGCCGAAACAATGTAAGAATGCATCTTAAAGTTTCTGAAGTGGAATTCAGAGAAAAGAGAAAATGTCCTCAAGGAATAATACCAAGACAGACCCACTTGAAATGTGTGATGGAATGAGATGAAAGCCTCCCAAATGCCCTTATAAATCTTAAGAAAAATAACAAAAGGCTGGTCAATTAAGACTCTGGTGTTATTGGGCGTCTGGGTGGCTCATTGGTTGAGCATTTGCCTTCAGCTCAGGTCATGATCCTGGGATGGAGCCCCCCATGGGCTCCCTGCTCAGTGGGGAGTCTGCTTCTCCCTCTGCCCCTCACCCCACATGTGCTCTCTCTCCCTCTCTCTCTCTCTCAAATAAATAAATAAAATCTTAAAGAAAAAAAGACTCTAGTATTATTGATGAGACAGAAGGTAGAGGAAGCAGAGATCCTGAGGACACCAGAAATGTAGACATGAGTGGTCCTCACCCGCATCCTGAGGGTACCAAGGAATTCACTGAAGAACTCTCAGAACCTAGGGCCTTTCATTTAGAAAACAAAACAAAAGAGATCTTATCTTCAGCAAGAACACCCCTTATTCCTGAGATTTCCTCAGTAATTTTCTATTCACCGACCCCCACCCTGCCCCTTGGCTATACATTCCCACTTGCCCCCAGCTTCTTTGGGAGTTGAGCCCAAGACCTCTCCCCACTGCAAAATTCCATCACAAGGGTCCCTAGAATAATTGTGATAGCCTCCCCCTGCCCTACCCGCCACAATAAAGTCTTCCTTACCCTGCTTAAAAACCAAGCCAAAACAGAAGACAAAAAAACCCAGAAAGCCCACAAGGGCTCCATCTTGAGAAATCCACAAGACTATGGTTTCGAAACAGGGAAACAACCGCTGAGAGTGGTAAAGTTTCATAAAACAAGCATTTAAAAATGAACTTTTAGAATTATTAAAGCTAAGGCCACTTACAGAAGCTGTAACTTGGATGGAAACAGCCCCAGATACAACCATCTAGAGTTGTTTTGAGAGGGGCTGCTCTGGTTTTTGCTCAGTCTCTGACTCCTGCCTGACTTAGGATAAATTAATTTCCCCACCGGGCATGTGAATAATGTTTTTTTAATTAAAATATCACTAAAAATTCTAATTATGCCCAAACAAAACACTGGTTTTGAATGTTAATAGTCGCAATAGGAAACATACTACGGGTCCATGACATACAAAGAAATAGTCACAGATGGTTTATTCTAAAATGGTTTTACAGCCCCCTAAAGTCTCCAGTTAGGCGTTTTGCCTTGCACAAAGAAGGAAAGGAACTTCTGTCACAACCATTCCCTCCCTTCACTGCCATTCAGGGGACATATCTAGATGCAAGAAGAATGTGACAACTAGCGGCGTGAGATTGTCACACACGCGCACTCAGGACGTTCCATTTGTAAATGCTTCCCATTTTTAAAACTGTCTCCTCATCAACAATCGAATGTGATTCTCCTAATTGTAGGAGATAGCTGTTATTATGAGCTATACTTCACAGATGAGAAAAGCAAAACCCAGAACAGCTTAGCAGAAGCTGCAGGCAGCTCGCGATTCTCAAAGTCCAGAGGGCAGGAGGACAATGGCTTCTGGGCCTCTTCTCACAGGCGTCAGTCCCTATCGTGCCCATTCCTGTCAGCGTCATCACGGAGACCTCTGGCTGCAGGCTCAGAGCAGACTAGTTGCTAAGCCAAGGTGCCCAGCCAGCCCCAAGAACCGGCATTCTTTCATACGTCTAAGTGAGCAGAGTGGGTAACTGCCACCAGGTGGCGCCCCACCGCGGCTGGGACCCCAGTGGATTGGATCAGCGGCGCCCAGCCCCTGGGCTGAGCAGGCTAATCTCAAGCATTTCATTAACCTCACTGTAACACCATGCCAGCCTGACTGACTATTTGGGACCCCACTTATCATTTTATTATGGAGGTTTACTGTCTTTGAGTAGCCAATTGAATACACCTTTACAGGTCTTTTTTTTTTTTTTTTCGTAAAGACTGCATTCTGGGCACAAGTTTCTGATTATATTCCATTCCGACCTCTAATAGAGTCATGCACCAATATTTACATATTGGAACATATATTATTTTATTACAGTGTTTTTTTTTTATATTACAGCAGGCTAGCATATTGACTTTTTAAAATAATATATATAGGTAGGTTTTAATCACTGAATTTTATTTCAGAATGGTAAACGGGGAGTTACAATGTATTAGCCATGAAAAGGGGATTTGGGTATGACAAGGTTGAGAAGCACCATGTTGGAGTATTGACCTTTTCCTCAACATTGCCCTCTTGACTTTGATGACACCTTGCAGCAACATTTAGCCTACTTCACTCTCTCCACTTTTTCTTACCCCCATCTCTCCCTGCGGCGGCTCCTCGAAGCTGCTTTGCTCTGCTGGTCCCACACCTTCTTAGCTCTCAGGGAAGTCAGTCCCTGACAGCATCACCTGGCCCCAGTACCATCCCAGCCATGCCATCACCCCCTCCTGAGGCTCTCTCCCGCCCCTTCCCAGCCCCACAGCCACATCCTGTCTATTTCACCTTCACCCCAACTCACTTCTCATCTCCAATATCTTCTGGACTGTGTGTCCAGTGAGGAGGACCTGGGCTATGCTCTGTCCTGGCAGTGTTTAAATGTCCTCTTCTCTAGGTGGGCGTATATATCCTGTTCTCATGGGGTAATCTGTGTCAGTTCAGCCTGAAGATCTGAAAAACAGCCCAGCTGAGCTTTTCTGCCTCTACTGAGGCAATGCTGTGATCAACAGGGGCTGCTCCTCTTGCAGATTTTTCTCTTGTTTTCCCAGAGCTGATTACTCACTCCCTCAGGCTGCCTCTCTCCAATTTGGGGGGACGGGTAGGAGTAGGTGTGGGTAATTTGTGAGAACACACACAATTATATTAAATAGCTTTCTTTCTCTATTATCAGGCCATACCCAGATTTTCTGTTCTATTTTTTGGCCACCGCTTAACCTCTTGTTAGGTTGCTACTAGTTAAATTTTTGGCATTAAAAAAATGATTACTGTATTTATTGTGGATGTCAGAGGGAGTAATTCTGTGATGTGGCTTCTTTGCAGAGGCCACTGATTGTATACCGATATCTTTCATCCTTAAATAATAAATAACAGAACCCCCAGTTCTAGGTGGGCTCATGGCCATCCAGCTAAAAGCTACCTTTCCCAGCTTCCCTTGCACCTGGGTGTGGCCATGTGACTGAATTCCGACCAATGGGATGTGAGCAAAACTGATTATGCCATTTCTAGGTCATGCCCTTAAAAGGAATGAGTGTGCCCTCCCCTTCCCCCTTCCCCTTCTCACTGGCCAGTATGCAAACATGATGGCAGGAGCTGGAGCAGTCACCTTGAAACCCAGAGACAGTGACATATTGACAATGGCAGAGATACTCCACCAGCTCAGGACTGCCTATCTTTGGACTACTGTGTAAGAGCGAATCAAAATTCTATTTTAAGTCACTATATTTTGAGGTCTTTTGACTACCTAGACTATAAATAATTCATATAAGCCTCATGCCGTTACCTCTACCTAGGAGCCTGTAGTTATTTGTACTTATTTGTGTTTTCTTGTTTCAAATTGTATGTTCTGTGTCTTCCTTTTATAAAAAATTAAACTCTTAGCTAGTAGTCTAATTTTTTCTTCTAAGCACCAGCTTATAGATTTATTTATCCCAGTATGCTTAGTATTTTAAGATTATTTTGGCTTCCTTTACACTTGAATGGATGTCATTCAATGTAAATCCCATTTGTGGAATTATTGGGTCACATCCTTTCTCCTCAGCATTCCTTCACATCATTGCATTGTCTCATGCCATTTAAAGTTGCCAAGTCTGAAACCAGTCTCATTCTATTCCCCTTGGTAGATTGTCTGCCTCTTCTATCCGGATATTTGTAGTCGGATGCTTTTGTTGGGCCTAAGATTTAGGAACGTCACTGGTCTCAATGGTTTCTTTACTCAGTTTATCCGGAATAGAGTAAATCCGTTTGTGTGCCAGATCGGGTCTTTTGTTTCAGAAATGGCTTTTTCTTTTATGTGTTTGACTACTCTTTCAGTTCCATTTGTTCCCTCTTCATCAGGGCCTCTAGCTGAATGTTGGGTCAGCATAAGTGTCTCCCATATCTGTCATTTCCTTTCTATTCTCTTCGTCTCTTGCCCTTCTTTATTGTATTGCGCGTGGTCGTCTCTGACTTACTAAGTATGTCACTGACTCGGTTTGCTCTCATGTCACCGCCATTTCTTGTGGCTTCTAATGTGACTGTCAGATACTGAGTGGATTTTTTTTTTCTTTCCCTTACCTCATCAGGTCCCCTTTTCATCTTATTTTGGTATCTCTGATTTTGTTTGTTTGCTTGCTTGTTTCACGGGAGCTATAAGGTCCCTTGAGGGTGAAAAGAAGATTCTTGTCAAGGACTTTATTCTATTTCCTAGAATCATTTTTCTTCTGATATATATTCTTTCAATGTATTTTTCTATGGACATTCTTTAGGAGAGAAGGGTAATATCTTACAGATCCCATGCTAGCTGTTTACTAAGAAATAGTGACTATTTTAATTAACAAAAAAATACCTGAATCTATCAACCCTTTAGGTATAAATTCTATTTCACAGGAAAAATAATAGCTAGACGAGCAAACTAAACATCACAAGGAAATAACCAGAAAGATCCAGAAGGTGAGATATTCTGAGGGCCAACTACCTCAACTGCTTCCACTAGTAAGTGTCCTAAAAAAAAGGATTGTACTAGATTAAAATAAACTTAAGGGGGATGTGTGGTCCTGGATTGAATACCGATTTGGATAAATCAGTTGTAAGAGTAACTGGAATTAATTGGAGAAATTTTAACATGGCCTAGAAATTAGATGAGACGCGATAAAAGTATACCAAAATACAAAGGCAGAAAGTGTTGGCTAAATAATACAGGTTATAAAAAAGTTAAAAACAATTTTTAGAACATAATCTCTCTCTCTCACATGCACGCACACACACACCCCCCATGACTGTTCCAGCGATGTTCTCCAGGAGGTAAGAATATGCTGTTTGTTTTTTAAACTTGTCTCTATTTTCTGATGTTCTACAAGCACACGTACTGCTTATGTAATAGTTTTGTTTTTTTTAAATAGTGACACAGATTTAAATGGGACAGATTTACCATGAAGATAATAAAGCTTATGTTCACCTGGAAACTTCCAAGGCCCTAGGAGGGCTTCTGGCAATTTTGTATCATATTTTTGTGGGGATTTTTAAATTTATTTTTTAGGTTTTAGAAATGTTTTACTGTAGTGAAATATACATAAAATGTACCATTTCAAGCATACGGTTCAGTTGCATGACATACATTCACCCTGTTGTGCAACCATCACCACCCTCGTCTCCAGAACTTGGTCATCTTCCTGAACTAAAACCCTGTACCCACTAAACAATAGCTCCCTATTGCCCCATCTGTCCAGTATTTTTATTTTTAAGTGTCTCCAAAATTGTATAAGCTCTAAGCTCCACAGAACCCTGGTCCAGCCCCAACTGACAATCAGATATCCTGGTCACTCCTGAGCAAGTTTTGAAATGATGCTTGACGTTACGAAGTGATTTTAGCCTGAAACCGAAGTGCTACCAACATTGTCAAGGAGACAAGATCACTCCGGTAGTTAGAGAGAGGGGGCAGGGGGGTAAGGGAAGCAGACTCCCCACTGGGCAAGGGAGCCCAATGTGGGGCTCGATTCCAGGACCCTGGATCATGACCTGAGCGGAAGGCGGATGCTTAACCGACTGAGCCACCCAGGTGCCCTGTATCAGCAAGTTTTAAGCCTGACTCAATATAACAGAAAACCCAAATTTATTTCTCTCATACATAAAAGAGGTCTGGAGGTATGCAGTTCGGGCAGGACTAGTACATCGGTTTTATGATCATCAAGGAACTGGAGCCCTTTTATCTTGCTATGTTACTATTAGTAGAATGCCACTTCATGGCCCAGTGGGGCTGCTCAAGCTCCAACTGTCAAGTCTTTATTCCAGCCAGAAGGAAAAAAATGAGTGAAAAGAGTATGCCCCTTCCTACAATGTTTCCTCACCACAGATGAACCTTGGGCTTACATCTCTGTGGCCACAACACACTCACCTGGCCTTACCTAGCTGTAAGGCAGGCCAGGAAATATAATTTTCATTCCAGAAACTTGTGCCCAACTAAAGATCAGGCATTCCGTCATTAATAAGAAATGGAGAGAAGGGATATTGAGAAAGGCAGCTAAGCATCTGTCAAATGGTTTTTAAAAAGATTCAGTGTGCTAGTTTTTGAGGTTTGATGGGGGCAAGTAGGAAGGGCAGACATCTTTAAGACATTTGATTATCGCTTAGGATTTTGTTTAGAGCTGAAAGCTCACTTCCTCCTAATTAGCTTTCTAGACTGGGCGCTAAAGCCTCTTTCAGTACCAGAGAAGTGAGCCAAACAGGCTTGTACAGAAAACAGAAAACGTCATCTTTCCCTCCAAAGGGGACTTTTGGGTGTCTCAGTGGCAAAATACATCCGACCACATATCTAGACCAATCAGCTAGACTGTGGTGGATAAGCTTTAACTTACACCAGCGTGTTAACTACCATCACGTTTGGACTGTGTGTTGCTTCCAGAGAAATGTAAACCTCAGGACGGGGTCTCTTGACCCCCTCCTTAGAGACTATGCCATGCAGGACATTTGTCCCACATGATAAACAAAAGAAAACAAGGAACAGGAATGCAGAAGTCCCTTTACCAACCAGGGAGCGGTTTCAGGTGCTTGAACAGGGGCAAACTAGAAGCGACCAGGTGAAGGGCGGAGGGAATCAGATCAGCAGAGCCTCGTGACCTTTCAGCCGCCTCTTTGACTTGATAATGAAATACAAAAATAAATCTTCATGCTTGTACACCGCATACACTGGTTGTCCAATTGCTTCTCTGAAATGATCGCATTTGATTTTGATGGATAATACATCGTTTAGTAAATTGCGGAATTTTGTCCAAATTAGAGTACAATTTCTCCCCGAGGTGGACTTGAACAGTGCTCGGCCTGCTTCCTTCCTTGCCCTTGACCTAGCCACTGCAGGATTTGGGCTCTTGCTTCTTCTGACTCCAGGATGAGGAATGCTGTCACTCTGAGAGGGGGACTGTCTTGCTGATCTGGCAGAACTGCCCCATCCCAGTTCTCTTCTTCTCGGCTGGCACCCTCACAGAGCCAGCCTCTGGGTAAGAAACTAATTACTTGGACTCCTGCTTCAGTTTGACCTCCTAAGGGAAATAGGCCTGCAGAAGTAACCAGCCAGGCATAGCAGAGCGCGGAGCAGGGCCCAGCAATCCCTTCCAAAACGGAAAAGGCTCCTGCAGATAAACCAGGGCACGTGTGTTCCCACCTCATGCACAGCTCAGAAAGGCTGGGCTTTAAATAGACAACAGCCCTTAAAACTGTTCGGGGTAGGTTGCATTAAGAGTAAGGGAGGGTTGAAAGGCAGGGAAGAAAATACCCTCCCAGCAGCCTTCCTTCCTTGCTTCCTGCATGGCTCACCCCTTTCCCAGCAAGCTCTGGGGGCACTATGTCTCCGGGGTTCCTGACGGGCTGGGGAATATCAGAGGAAACAAGCCCTCTGGAGGAAAAGGGAGGCTCCTCTGCGTTTCCCTTTCCTGCAGGCCTGGCCTGGTTTTTTTCATGATGTCATCCATTCATCATTGTGAGCTGATTGGCGGTCCCAGGCCTTGGGCAGCTGCCCAAGGCCAGGAGGGAAGAGAGAGATACCAGGACAAACTTGCAGCAGGCCCCTGAGCATGTGCGGAAATGTTGTCATCAGTTCCACAGAGAAAGACTCGGTGGAAATCAAAGAAGACAGTAAAAGTCACAAGATCTTTTCCAACCTTCCCTTCCCTGAATGCCTGGGAAGAAGTCAGGGGCCTCTTGCCCGTGGATGGGGAGCCGAACCCTGGAGTGGGCCTGGGTGTGGAGGAGGGACTGCTTTGCCAGATGCTTCATTCTCCGGAATTCAACCTATTTCCTGACTCAGTGGTGTTTGAAAGCAACTTTGTCCAGGTACTCTTGGGTCGCTCAGAATGGCACTCCTTGATTCTTCTAAACCTGTTCCCAAGATGTGACCTGGAGAGTCTGTCTGGGGAACTGGAGTGGAGTGAGAACTGAGGCGAGGAGAAGTCAGTGGGCCTGGAATGCATCTGACCCTGACTTTGCAGAGCCCCAGACAGGGCTTCGTCTGCAGACACTTGTCATCGTGGGGACACAGGTCAAGTGTTCTCTGCTCTGAGTAGAGGACCTGGTATCCGAACTCCTGAATGTGCTTCCTTCTCCAGGCTGTCAGCCCAAAGAAGTGAACACAGAGGCAGTGATATGGGCTGCCCACAGAAATGCTGACTGGTGGAAGAACAGGAGCCGGGTGCCCAGAGGGACCAGGGTTCAGAGTCTCTGCTTTCTCCTCAGGAGGTGTCATTGTGCGAGTGACCTGTGTGCCCCGAATCCCAGTGTCCTCTATTATAAAAAGGGTTGGACCAACCTGGTCATTACACGCACACAGGAAGCAAAGGCCCAAGTACAACGGGCACTCAGGGCATTTTTTAAAAAGATTTGTTTATTTATTTGAGAGAGAGAGAGAAAGATTGAGTGAGCGTGTCCACTGCACAGAGGGAGGAGCTGAGGGAGAGTGAGAGAGAGAATCTCAAGCAAACTCCCCGCTGAGCACAGAGCCCATGACTGGGGAATGAGGGGCTCCATCCCAGGACCCCAAGATCACGACCTGAATGGAAATCAAGAGTCGGCTGCTTAACCGACTGAGCCCCAGGGCCCCTCCGTGCAGCTTTGTTTCCTTGCCTGTGCTTGCTTTCCTCTGGCCAGGTGGAACCCAGAATAAGCAGACCTCGGGAGCTGCAAGGGACCTCACAGTTCAGGGAAAGTACAGGGGATAATAGGGCCCCTCAAAGAATGGCCTCAGGACAAATTTTTCAGAGAAAAGCCAGGAAGCAGCGTGAGGAGGAGTCACAGAAATGTGACACAAGTCCGGGAACTCTTGGGTTATGGTTCTTGTGGGCAATTGTTAATAGGAGGTGGTGAAATACTCTTTTAACAGTTGTTTAACCAACATAGGTTTAAATAGTGGTTCTCAACAAGCGTTGATTTCGTCCTCCACCGCCAGGGGGCATTTGGCAACCTCTGGAGATATTTCTGTGGTCCCAAGTTGGGGGGGCGGGGGGGGGGGAAGGATTGCTACCAGCATCTAGTGGGTAGAGCCGAGGCTGCCGCTAACCATCCTGCAGGGCATGGGAGAGCCCCCTCCCCCTAACAATTATCCAGTCCCAAATATGAAGAGGGCTGAAGTTGAGAAACCCTCTGCTAGAATACAGACTTGGGCTGCTTCTGCCAAACTCAGGCTGTGCCCGTGGGGCTGCTTTGCAGGTCAGAAAGGGCAGGAACTGGATAGACATCTACAAAGCCTCCAACACCATGGCCCTTGGGGTAACCTCCTCCGTGCCCTGCCTGCCCCTTCCCAATATCCTCCTCATGGCTAGTGTCAAATGGCACCAGGGACAGAGCCAGACGTGGAACAGACCATCCACGGCCCCAAACATCAAGCTGAAGAGGTAAGCAATACAGATGGGAACAGAGGACCAGTAGGGTGAGGGGTGGACCCAAAGCAGAGGCTGCTTTGTGACTCAACTCAAAGTAGGGAGAAACAGAGAAGTCACTGGCAGTGACATTATTTTTTTAGACAACAGTAGCCCAAGACAGAGGGGCACACTAGAAGCATTAAGGCCAAGGTTGGGGGGGGGGCGCAAAGGGAAGTGTTATGCGGTCAGCAGCGAGAAGCCAGTCAACATGCCCACTTTCCTTCCTGCTGCTCTCACCCCACTGAGTCCATAGGAAATCTCCCTGCCTTGGGCCGAGGGGCGAGGAAGCAGTGAGGTCCAGCAAATGGAGCACTGATTGTGAGACACGGGGTCTAGTCTTTGGTATCCAAATGACTCAAATAATTGGTGAGTCTCGAGCTATTTGCCGCACCTCAGTTTTCCTACTGGGAAAATGAGTGGAAGTAAGTCTCACTTAGAACTGTAACAGGGACCTCAGACTCCTCTGGGATGGAACAGCCCTTTTGGATGTTTGAACCTCTTCAAGTAATCTGTAGGATATCTCAGGAATCTCTAGAGATTCCCGGGAATCCATGCCGGCTCGGTGATAAACGTCGCCTCTATGTTCTGGATATACCTGTAGAAAGTGCAGTCCGGTTCCTTGAGCTTTAGCCCCTTTGGCAAGAGTAGTGAGAGCACTGGGGTCCACGAACAGACAAGCTGGCCAATGCCACTCTGTGGCAGAGAAGGAAACTGAAACCCCCTATGACCTCAGCCACCTTACTCCTCTCAAGCAGGATCCCAGGGAACAGCAGCATGGGAGTCAGGGCAGATTTCAGGGCAACACCCCAGACCTACCAAATCTGAGTTTTAAGGGATATCTTCAGGTGTCTGCATTGTAAACAAGCTCCCCAGGTGAATCTGGTTTCCCCAAAGTTTGAGCACCACAGTGCTAAGCATTCTCTCTCCTACCCCCAAAAGCCTCAGTCCTGTAGGAGAGACTCCTCATATTAATGAAGATAGGGTTGGATCAGAAGCCATAGGGTTGCCACGGTGTGTCTCCCCTTGTGGCTTCAGGATCCTCCCACTGAAGTTTGTGGAGCTCCAGGTCTGTGACCGGCTCCAACGCATCTTGCGGCTGAGGACAGTCACCGAGAAGATCTACTACCTACGGCTCCACCCTGACCATCCTGAGACTGTCTTCCACTTCTGGATCCGGCTGGTTCAAATTCTGCATAAGGGCCTGTCCATCACCACCAAGGACCCTAGGATTCTTGTCACTCACTGTCTGGTACCCAAGAACAGCTGCAGCCCCTCGGGAGACTCTGACGTAAGTGGGCACCATTGCCACCTCCAGCAAAGGCCAGAGCTGAACTGTGGAGCTTAGGTGAGAGGGTATGTGAGCACCCCGGGAAGGTGATCCCTGCCTTAGGCCTTTGCTAATCCGCTTTCTTGAGGTATAATTTACAACCATAAAACCCAGCCCTTTCCAGTATACAGCTCAGCATTCTCAGTGACTATAGAGTTGGGCAGCCACCCCCACTATCCAGTTTTAGAACACTTCCATCGCCCTAAAAATTCCCCTGTGCCCGTTGGCAGTCATTCAGATGTCCCTGTTTCCTGCCCTAGGCAGCCGTTGATCTGTGTTCAGTCTCTCTACGTTCATATTTCTTAGACATTTCATATAAACGAAATCTACAACATACAATGCTTTTCAGGCTCATCTCTGGCAGAGTCACTCCATATTCCTTTTCATTGCTGACTAGCATCCCTTTGTATAGATATACCACATTTCATTTGTCCATTCACCAGTTGGACATTTGGGTTGTTTCCAGTTTTTGACTGTTATGAATAATGCTGATATGAACACTTGTGTACAAGTTTTTTGCATAGATGTATGTTTCATTTGTCTTGGGTAGATTCCAAGGAATGTAATGGCTGGGTCATAGAGTAAGTTTCGATTTAACTTTTATTTTTAAAATTTTTTAAAGGTTTTATTTATTTACTTGACACAGAGAGAGAGAGAGAGAGCACAAGCAGGGGGAGCAGCAGACGCAGAGGGAGGAGCAGGCCCCCCCTGAGCAGGGAGCCTGATGCGGGACTTGATCCCAGGGGCACCTGGGTGGCGCAGTCGTTAAGCGTCTGCCTTTGGCTCAGGGCGTGATCCCAGGGTCCCGGGATGGAGCCTCACATCAGGCTCCTCCGCTGGGAGCCTGCTTCTTCCTCTCCCTCTCCCCCTGCTTGTGTTCCCTCTCTCGCTGGCTGTCTCTCTCTCTCTCTGTCAAATGAATAAATAAAATCTTAAAAAAAAAAAAAATCTTAAAAAAAAAAAAAAAAGGACTTGATCCCAGGACCCTGGGATCATGACCTGAACCAAAGGCAGATGCTGAACCAACTGAGCCACCCGGGAGCCCCTAGATTTAACTTTTAAAGAAACTGAGAAACTATTTTCCAAAGTGGCTACACCATTTTACATTCCCATCGGCAATGCATGAGGGTTTCAGTTTCTCCATATCTTCACTGAACTTGTGTTTCTGCAATAAAAATTCCACCCGGTCATGGCATATATAATCCTTTCTATATGTTACTGGATTCAGTTTGTTAGCATTTTGTTAAGGAGCTTTGCGTCTATGTTCATTAGTGATATTGGCCTGTAGTTTTCTTCAGAAATCTTTGTGGTATTCTGGCTTTGGTCTTGGAGTAGTAGTACTAGCCTCATTGACTGAAATGGGAAGTGTTCCCTCCTCCTCTGTTTTCTGAGTTTCTGAAGAATTGGTATTACCACGTCTTTAAATGTTTGATAGAATTCACCTGGGCATTTTTGCCCCAGGCCTTAAGATGTGACATCAGACCAATTTGAGCTGTAAAGTAAACTCCATGAAGGCAGGGGGTTTCCCCCATCTTCTTAGCTATTATATCCCTAGTGCCTGGTACATAGCTGACATTCAATAAACAGTGAATGAATGAATGAATGAATGAATGAATGAATGAATGAATGAATTAGTGAATGAATGAATATGAGCTGCATGCACAGTTGGAGTACCTATGGGGGTATCACAGGCAACAGGAAAGGAAACAATTTTACCCAACTGTAAAAAGCAGCTCAATACAGGATTTTTCTTAGGGAGATTAAATTTTTTTAAAGATACTATTTACTTATTTGAGAGAGAGAGAGAGAGATAGCCAGCATGAGGGGCAGAGGGAGAGGGAGAAGCAAACTCCCCACTGAGCAGGGAGACCGACGTGGGGCTCAATCCCAGGACCCTGGGATCATGACCTGAACTGAAGGCAGACACTCAACTGACTAAGCCACCCAGGAGCCCCGAGAAATTAATTTTTTTAAGGATCTATTAAATTCCTACAACAGATATTTGATCCCCCTACATGTATTTTTTTTTTAAGATTTTATTTATTTATTTGACAGCGAGAGACAGTGAGAGAGGGAGCACAAGCAGGGGGAGTTGGAGAGGGAGAAGCAGGCTCCTCGCCAAGCAGGAAGCCCGATGTGGGGCTCCATCCCAGGACGCTGGGATCATGACCAGAGCCGAAGGCAGACCCTTAACGACTGAGCCACCCAGGCGCCCCATCCCCCTACATTTAAATATAAAACCAAGTAGCAGAAGCTTTATTAAACTTTATAGGAATAAGCTATTCAGGAACATATGAAGGTATGTTAATAAGAATAGATTATCTACTAAATTATTTCTCAAGTTTTCAATGACAGTATTATCTTTTAGGCGCTAAGGGATATTTATAACAATACAGGGGCTATAAACAAACAGATATGGGGGCGCCTGGGTGGCATAGCGGTTAAGCATCTGCCTTTGGCTCAGGGCGTGATCCCGGCGTTATGGGATCGAGCCCCACATCAGGCTCCTCCGCTATAAGCCTGCTTCTTCTTCTCCCACTCCCCCTGCTTGTGTCCCCTCTCTTGCTGGCTGTCTCTATCTCTGTCGAATAAATAAATAAAATCTTTTAAAAAAAACCAAAACAGATATGGCCTCAGAATGGCCTCTCTGAGCAGCTGACACGGCAGCCCAGAGGAACAGTTCGAGTTTCAGCATTTTCAGGTCTGGACCGTGATTAGGAAAACGCAGAGACCCTAGGGCCTTAACCACCTGGCTTTGCTTGTTTTTCTCCATCTAGTCAGTACAGAAGAAACTGCAAGCCTCCCAGCCCAGCGAGAGCCTCATGCAGCTGATGGCCAAGGGGGAGAGTGAGGCGCTCTCTCAGATTTTTGCCGACTTGCACCAGCACAACGCGTTCAGGTACATGCCTTAAATCAGGCCAGCCTGACGTCCCTGCTGCAGCCCAGATGGTCTGGCCCATAAGATCCAGAAAGCAAGTCACTTGGAAAAGGTGCAGAGGGGGGAGCATGAAAGGCTGCCACTCAGTCTCCAGGTTTTATGCTCCACTCCGAGCAGCCTCCCCGGTTCCCTTTGCCTTAGCCTCCTCCACGCAGCAAGCACGCTGGGCTTGACTCCAGAGGTGGAATGCTATAAGAAATCAAAAGTAACTCTTCGATAAGAATAAGTTAGTAGCACAGGTGGGAAAGGAAACCTAATTTCTAATCCTGTTCCTAGTTCTTACAGAGAAATAACTATAAAACGTTGTCTACTCATTGAGTTCATTTACCTATTCACCTGGCCTCTGCTCGGACTTCAGGTAGCTTCTGCGATAGCTGTCTAAATGTATAAATGTTCTGGAAAGCTCCATTGTACAGGTCCATCTTCACCATGCCTGAGAAAATGTCCCCGTATGTGCAGATGACTTCGGGTTGACAGGCATTGAGAGCACTTAGACCACAGGGCACCACGACCAGAGCGCAAAGATAATGTGGGAATCGGGGTCCTGGCATTCTTGATTTATGGTTTAAAAGAAAAGGGAGGACAGAAATAAGTTAGTAAGTGTCACCGGAAGAGAAAAAACAGGTGTTAGAAAGAAGAAGGTTTTTGCCACAATAGGGACCAGCAACGCAGACAGAAGAAAGAAAGAAAGAAAGAAAGAAAGAAAGAAAGAAAGAAAGAAAGAAAGAAAGAAAGAAAGAAAGAAAGAAAGGGAGGGAGGGAGGAAGGAAAAGAAAGAAAAAAAAAGAAAAGGAAAAAAGAGGGGCGCCTCGGTGGCACAGTCGTTAAGCGTCTGCCTTCGGCTCAGGGCGTGATCCCGGCATTATGGGATCGAGCCCCACATCAGGCTCCTCTGCTATGAGCCTGCTTCTTCCTCTCCCACTCCCCCTGCTTGTGTTCCCTCTCTTGCTGGCTGCCTCTATCTCTGTCAAATAAATAAATAAAATCTTTAAAAAAAAAAAAAAAAGGAAAGGAAAAGAAGAAAGGCTTTTCCCCAGTGCTGGTATTAAACCAGTAGAGTTGGAGGGGGCGATCTCTTAATAGTGGTTCAGAGCTCACACAGCCCTGGGCCCACGTCACTGTTCTGACCATAAGCCCTTGGGCACATTGCTTCACTTTTCTAGTCATAAGTGTTCAGATCTGCAAAATGGAAGTCATGGTAATGCCAACCTCATCCAGATATTGTAAGATTAAATGAGCTCATACACATTAGTACTTGGCATGCTCCTCGGCGGATTTAGAGGCAGACGTAAGGAAATCCTCAACAAATATTAACTTGTATTATTAATTCAAACGTGAGCTGGAAGTAGAAAAGTATTCACACAAGAAAAATACTTGTTAGTTGCCCATTGCCTAAGAGTTTACACTGGAGGTTGTCACTCCGTGTGTGTGTGTGTGTGTGTGTGTGTGTGTGTGTGTATCAGAGATTTGTAGTTAAGAAATTTCTGGGTAAGATGTCACATTGCTGAGCTGGAGACCCCTGGACTCTAATAGAGCAAGAGATATTGAAGCAACTTATTGACCATCTCAAAATCTTAAATCGTGGATTTTTTTTTTTTTATTACTGTTAGAAGGATAGCTTCTGTTTATATTCATGGCCACCATTCAGTCACCTGGCCACGACCAGCTACAAGGGAGCTGGGAAATGCACTCATCATTGTGCATAGCCATGTGCCCAATGCACAATTAGATGCTCTGCCTACGAGGGAGCAGGGAAGAAGGGAGACTGGAGGCCTGTTGGTAATCTCTGGCACAGGCAGCTTTTAATATTTCTGGAGGGTCAGAGGAGACTAAGACCAGAAGGAGAAATAGGCTCTAACCAGATGCAGGGTGAAGAAAGCTGTAAAGGTTGAGGGAACAAATGAGGTTTCATCCTGAGGAAGAGACTTGGTGAGTTTAGAAAAAGGGAGGGAAGGCCAGTGGGGAAATGGTGGTGTTGGGAGGACGGAAGGAGAAGTGGGCAGGGCTGAGCCAGGGCCTGGGGAGCCACGGGAATGAATTAAGACGTTAGCGGAGTGCGAGCCTTAGCCTCATTTTACACTGGGAAGTGACGTGATCCAATCTACATTCTGGAAAGGTCAGGCTGGCTGTTTCGGTGACAGTTGATTTGAAGGGAGGGAGCCTAGGTGTGGAGAGGCCAGCCAGTAGGCTGGGGCAACCTAATCTGGGCTGTCATGTCCCAAATGGATCAGAGGGCTGTGAGAAATAGGGAGAAATGAATTGTTGCTTCACTGTTGTCTCAGTAATTGCTTGGTACAGACATTTGGTTTCTTCTCTTTAATTTCCCAGAACGAAGCCCTGAGTGATGGTTTCTCTCCTCATTCAGGCAGGTTCTAGTCTGGTTGCAATTATATCAGTTTTCGCACAGTGGCAACAACAAGCAACTTACAGCAAATAAAATAAAAGGCTGAGACAAAGGACCAAACAGATGGAGTCACACCCACTCTTCCTCAGCAAAAGCAGCAGCATGGGCTCTGCTCCCCCCGCCCCAGTTTCTCTTCTGGTGCTTTAATATGCGGCACGCCCACCCAGTGTAGCCACAGCTGGCCTTTTTCATATTTATATCTGCCTCTAAAGCTTTTGCATCAAGAAAAATATAACTAGAAACAAGATTTGAAATGAGAATTTCATGCTCTGTTCTTTTCCTTTTGACCTTCATTTCCTTGATCCTGAAATGGCTGGAGTTCCAGGAGCAGCAAAAAGACACAGACCAAAAGGGGCAGCTCAGGTAATGGAGGGCACGGGCACCCACGTCTTGGAGAACTTTCTGCCGCACAGATGTAGGAATACGTCCCCCTCCAGCTCCCCATGCCAGCTTTCCCGTATCTGTGTTGTCCTTCCATACCTCAGTTTGAGTTTCTCTAGGCTCTTGGCCACCATACTCAAGTTGGCAAGTCTTGCCGATTTCTTTCTTTGAAATGTTTCTGATATTCTTCAGTTCTACTCCCACAGATTCTTCCCTAATCCACCTTATCACCGCATGCCTGGCCGGCTACAGTAGTCTTCCACTAGTTCATTCATTCATTTACTCTTTCCAGAACATGCCGTGAGCACTCGGTAAGTGCCCAACACACTCGAAGGCTTTGGAGTCACAATGAAGAAGGACACACTACCCCCTCGAGAGGGTTTATCATTTGGTAGAGTCAGATGGGGAGATCCTAAAATCGCAAAATCTCTTTTTCTAGGCAACGTTCACAGCTCATGCCTGGGGTACCTCAGGAGCACAAACACAGGGGTCCCTCACGCCCCCCAGGAGGCTGTTCGGGAAGGCCCGGGGTCTGAGCTGAGTATCTCTGTTGTCCTTCCATACCTCAGTTTGAGTTTCTCTAGGCTCTTGGCCACCACACTCAAGTTAGCAGGGTACTCCGATTTCTCAACAAAAGCCAAAAATCTGGATTTTTATGTGACGTACACCCTGCCACATAAAAACTAAAACATAGTCTCGGCTGATACTCAGTGGGCAAACAAAACATACCCGCGGGCCAAATTCAGCCTAGAGGCTGCCAGGTCATTCAGCCCCTGTTCTAAATGGTGAGTAGAGCTGAGCCTGGCCCATGTTTTCCCAAGCCTGAGAATGCTTTCTCATGTCACGTGACCGATAAGACAGTGATGAGGCATTCATGTTTTCACACATACATTCAATCACACACATACTCAGAACATACCCCATGAGATTATGGTTGAAGGAGACAGAAAGAATAAGTCACACTAATTTCTAGGACTTGAGAAAACAGCTGGAATTTCAGAGTCACAAGGTACGTGGTGTCATGGGAACCACCACGCCCAAGCTGTCCTGAGGCTGATGTCAATGAATGTCCTCAGGACCCTTCACTTTCCTTGGAACTGAAGGAACCGTTTTTTCCTCTTCCGTCCATTGAGTGTACCCTTTGAGTTTGGAAGGACAGTTATACCCCAGCCTCTGGGAACTTCTGGATGAAAAGGAAGAGAGAGCGACTTTTGGAAAAACCAGTGTCCCAAGGCTTACCTGTGTGGCTGAACCTTTCAGCTCCCCCACCAGTGGGTAGCGTGGCCTATCACAGTGCTTTCCAAACCATAATGTGCAAGCAGTCCCCTGCGGATCTTGTTAAAATGGAGATTTTGAGTCCGTTGGTCTGGATACATCCAAGATTGTGCGTTTCTAACATGCTCCCAGGTAATGCCAAAGCTGTTGGGCTGCAAGCCACCTTTTGAGTAGCTGAAGCCAAATGGACCAAGAACAGACCCTGGCTTAAGGCCATCTGGGTTCTAGGCCATGGCCAGTTCAGCTAGCTGAATTTGCTCGGGAAATTCACTCAGTGATCCTCTCCAAGTCATGCTGGTTCTCTCCTTTTACTGGCACTGCAAACGTTATAATAGTTCAAACGTTATAATGGTTAAAACATGGGCTCTATTGCCCAACTGCCTGGCTTTGAATTCTGGCTCTGACTCCTCATTAGGTGACCACGGGTAAGTGACTTAACCTCGCTGGGCCTCAGAATCCTAGTAAAATGGGGACTACAGCAGCACGGACCTCTCAGGCTCCTTGTGAGGATTAAAAGAGCATTAAGGCATGTGATTGTTTGGAACCATGCCTGGCTCACAGTAAGCACCCACAGTGTTGGCCATGACCTGTGAGACCGCTCTGTGAATTAAAGTTACAAACAAATGCATTCCCTTTCTGCCCTAGAGAAGGATACTCGCAGCGAAGACGGCATCCCTTGCACCCGCGACCTCAGTTGGAGAGATTCGCTCACTTACGGAGAGTGGGAAAGAGAGAACCCTTCTGGGCCGCAGCCCCTTTCACTCCTCAGCACCCTGGCAGCCTCCACTGGGCCACAGCTGGCTCCACTCATATAGGTACTGTGATGGGAATAATCTGACCGCCTTCATGGGACAGCCCTGGCGTTCAGTCTCAGGCCTGGGTTCAGATCCTAGGGTCCTGGGGGTGATTCCAGGAGGCTGTGGGTGGGAGTGGGGGGTGCCAGCCAAGGCCACCTAAATTCTCTTTGTTCCCGCCCTATTCTTCTCTACCTCCAACTGGGTTGAGTGAAACCCTAAATGTGGCAGCTCCAGAGCCGCTAGAGGCGTCTGGGAGTTCTTGCCAGTGGCCCTAAAGGGATAGAGACCCAGACAACACTGTTTTGGCTAGACCTGCTTTCTCCCTGCCGTGTGGGAGGGTCTGCCACCTCCGCTGAGTGCCTCTGGACTCTTTGAGGGAGTGGGAAGCTGGCTCTCCCTTTGCCTTTCCAGAGCTCTTGGGGAGCCCCGACCTTCTGTTGCAAAGAGTGAAAATGGACTAGGCCAGAAAGTGTGGGGTGGGGGTGATACTTTTTTGGAGCCCAGCCCTTATCTTTCCATGTGCCAAAGGCTCATCCACACATCTATATATTCATTTGGCAAATATGCATTAAGTACTTCCTATGTGCCTCTGTCTGACCAGAGAGAGATCCCTAAAGAAGGTTGGAGTGGTTTGTGTATTCTCGTCAAATAATGTTAATAAACCACTACCTCTTACAAGATACCTGTTATTAATAGTTGACAATTTAAAAATTACCTTAAGAATCTATGTGTCCACAGAAAAGCTTTTTAGGCAAGCTATATCTCATTGGACACTTTTCTCTCCTACGCTAACAGGAAATTCTGTTTGAACCACCCTTTTGCGCTGGGGACAATCTATGCAACCCTCACCAACGCCACTCTGCAGCATTCAGCTTTCTGAGGGACTTAGTCTGGATGTGGGGGAGGAGAAATCTACAACTAAGGAAAAAATAGAATCATCTCATGCTGATAGCATAGCCTTTCCTTGGAGAACCATTTGGGAGCATGGCTCTGGGTAAGAAGCATTATTCCACCATCATCACTCCACTACGTAAACTCCAGGTCCGCACCACCACCCATCACACCTTGCCTCCGTTACCACCACCAGGGCGGGCACAAGAAGATGTACTCTCAGAAGGGCCACAGCCAAGAGATGGAGAGAAGGAAGGAAAGGGAAGCAGGACCAGCGGAGAGGTGGAAGAGAGCAAAATGGCGGTGAAGAGGAGGTGGAGGGAGGAAATCAGAAGAGGAGAGATCTCACAGAGAGGTGGTAACAGAAGAAAAGAGAAGGGACCTGAATGAGAAGCTGAAGAGGACAAGAGAAGAAATACACCACTGAGAAATGCCTCACGAAGCTTCTATTTATCTAATTTAAAACTTGAAAGTAAGGCCATATACCCAAACAAATGTGTTTTCTTCTCTGTGCCAGTGATTCTGGTGAACTATGAGGGGCCGGAAACTAATTCCAGCCAAGGGTCTCTCCTGAAGTTTCCTTTTTTGCCAGTTTTTGTTGTAGTTGTTGTTGTTGTTGTTGTTGTTGTTGTTGTTGTTGTTGTTGCTAGTCCCTCTTTTGATTCAAGCTTTGCACCTTCTTCCTTAGCACATTGCCTAACTTGGACTTGCTAGCCTGGCCCTGGTGTTTCAAATGAAGGTTTGGGTGAGAGGCTGCAGAAAGATTCCTGCAGGGGGCAGTGTTAAGACAAGGTGTGTGAGGTAGGGGGCCTTTCTCTTTTGTGGTCCAACTTTCTAAGTTGGCTGTTGTCTCAGTCCTATGGACACTGGCTCAATTTCTTTGGGCTATGACACCCCCTTTAAATGTTGACACGCCTTGTTAGTGCTTACGAAACCAATGACTCCACAGAGAGCAGGCACAGCCTCAAAACATAGGTATGTCAGAGGTTCCAGGCTCAAAGTAAAGATAAAATCAGAGGTTCACGGATTATAGATCAAGGCACTCACCAAGGAGTGTCTATCACATGGCTCGTGGACTGGCCACTTTGTTTAAAATGCACAGTATTTCACATTCAGTAGAAAAAATAGACTGAGTATTTCAACCAACTTTCCAATTGGAAAGCTTTTTTAGATGTCTTGCTCTGATTTAAGATATCCTACGAGGGTCTTTGCCTTCACTGGAGCAATTGAAAGGGTTGGAGGACTAAAAAGTAAGCTCCTGGATCACCATCACTCTTTCTGAGGATAAGTTTTGTCCTAATTGTTGGTGATTTCAATATCCACCTAAATGATCCTTTCCATGCCCTGTTCGCTGTTCCTTGAACTGCCGCAGCCCAGTAATCCTGCCCACTACCCTCATCAGCCAGTGACTCCTGTGATTTTATCCTAGAGTTTGTCGTTAATAACTGCACCCCACCCCATTACTCACACTCTCCAGCTCTACCACCGCCTGTCTTTCCCCGAGTCCAGTAATCCTTCGACCCACTAATCCCACAATCTATTGCTTCTTCTGGGTTTTCACTGTCCCTCACTCTCCTCACGTCCTCATTTCTTCCCCTTCAGCCTAGATTCCACGATCAGTCATTATTATTACCATTCCCTTGCACGCACCCTCAACACCTTTGTGACTCTTCCACTTGAATCTGTTTGCTTGGCTAAGTTCAACTCTCCACCAACTCCATGCCTACATCATGCTGCTAAACTTGCCTGGAGAAAACCATGTGCTATACTAACCAGTATTACCTCAAAGTCATAATCTCGAGTCTCAGGAGGGTCCTCAATGTTGCCTGGAGATCATACTGTGCTCCCCTCATCTGTTTTCTCTGCCGAATGGCTAGTTCACACCTTCTCTTGCCTCAAACCCCTCGTGCCCCTTGATGACCCAGCTTCCTTTTTCACTGAGAACATCATAGCAATTGAAAGAGAACTCCAGGGTCTCTCCACCATGTCCACCACCTACCTGGAACCAGACCCATAGATCTAGTTTCTTTCCTTGTTACTATGGAAGAACTGTATCAGTTCAAAGCAAAGTCCAACTCGTCCCCTTTTGTAGAAGATCCCATCCCATCTCTTCTACTCGAGGACATTGCTCCAGTAATTCTCCCTTTTTCCTGCATCAATTTTATCCTCACTCCTAGATCCTTCCCATCAGCAACAAACTGATATTTCTCCTAAACATATTGTTATTTCTTCCATTTAAAAATAGAAGAATAAATAGAAAAGAAGAAATAGAAGAAAAAATAGAAAATAAAACAAAACTTCTCTTGGCCGCGCTACCCCTCTGCTCCAATTTTCTCCACCCCTTCAAAGTAAACTCCTTGAAAGGGTTTCCAATTTCTTGTTTCCCGTTCTCTCCTGAACACTCTGGTAGGTTTTGGCACCCACTACCCACCACACTTGATCTCCACGTTGCTCAAGCCAATGGCTAATCCATCGTCCTGTCACTGTTACCAGCATGTGACGTATGGGACTACTCCTTTCTTCTTGAAATGCTTTCTTCACTTGGCTTCTAGAACACTACAGTCTCCTGGCTCTCCTACTTCACTGACTTTTTTTCTCCGTTTCGTTTGCTGATTTATTCTCATCAACACCTTCTACCACCTCCAAATCAAAACTCATGGCTGCACATCACACATAAACCGATTACTCCCGAATTTATACCTCTAGTCCAGAACACTGTGAACTCCACAGACACATATCCAACTGCCTACTTGATGTTTCTATTTGAATATCTAATAGGCATCTCAACATGTCCAATACTAACCTTTCAATTTGATCCCTCAAGACTTGCTCCTCCCAGGGTCTTCTCTATCCTAGCACATGGCAGCTCCATTTTTCTACTTTCTCAAAACTTTGGAGTCATCCTTGAATCCTCTCTTTCTCTCCACCCCATTTCCAACCCATCAGGAAATCCTTTTAAACTACTTTCAAAATATAGGCGGGATTCGACACTTCTCACTGTTTCCACTGCTACCACCCTGGACCAAGCCATCGTCTTCACCGTCATCACCCGGATTATTGCGAAAGCCGCCTAAATGGGGGCTTGTTTCTCATCTCACCCTCTCCGGTCACACATAACCCTTTTAAAATGTTAGATCACATCACTTTTCCACTCAAAACCTTCCAATGTCTTCCCATCCGTAGTAGTTAAGGTAATGCTAGCTCTGAAAGAGAGAACTCCCCATATATCAGTGGCATAAAATAACCAATAGAAATTCATTTCTCACTCAGAAAAAGTCCTGTTCAGTGAGCAGTTTTTTAGCAAGAACCTGGGCTCCTTCCATCTTGTGATGTGCCATCTGCATTACATGGCTTCTAGGGCTGCCACAGAAAGATCTCGAGAGAGCTTGGAGAATGGCCCATGGCAGGTTTGTAAGGCAAATACTGGAAGTGTTAGACATCATTTCTGCTACTTTTCCTTTGCTCAGAGCTCAGCTACCCATCCACAGTATAGTCTAGCTGTGTCCACAGAAGGAAGAGGAAACCATCTGGTAAACAGCCAGGCTCTTCCATGCCTTCTCAGTCAGAGTAGAAGCGAAAGTCCTTATAATAGCCTAAAGGTCCTACATGGTGTTCCTCTGCTCCTCGCCCGCATCTCTGCTCCCTCCTCTCTGACCTCATTTTCTCTACTCTCCTCAATTACCTCAGTCCAGCCACACTGGCTCCCTGCTGCTTCTCCAACACTCCAAGCATACTTCAGGTCAGGGCCTTTCCTCTTGCTGTTTCCTTTTCCTGGAATGTTCTTCACCCGCTTCAGATGTTCACTTACATGTCATCCTCTTCATGAGCCTTCCCTGGCCACTCTAAGATTGCAACATCACTCTGGATAGTCCCAGCACTCTCTTTTCTCCTTCCCTGCCTTATTTTATTCCTTGGTACCTATCATTACTTCCCATTCTATATGTTTTGCTTTTTTAACTGGACTATTGGCTACATACCAGAATATAAGCACCATGAGAGAGTTTGGTCTGTTTTGTTCATTGGTATATCCCCAATGCCTAGAACAGTGTCTGGCACATGGGAAACAATACATTTCTTTGTGGAGTAAATGTTCAGTAGCATCATATGGGAAGAGTAGGGAATGCTTGAAGAACATCAGCCTTTTGAGGTTGACGTCATGCTTGCCATAAACAGTACTTCAGTACTTCTCTGAGAGACAGAATCCAGGACTCGTGGGCTTTGGGGGCAGCTAAGGTGACACTTCTTATGTGTGTCACCCTTCAAGTTCTCTTCCTCCTCCACCTACTTTCTAACTCCAGGGCTCCCTTGAGGCTTAATGTGGTTTTCTCTCCTCAGAAAGCTTATTTGTTCTCATGGCTCCCTCAGTTGCCTCCTGGCCAATGATCCTTCTAAGTATCTCCTCCAGCCTATTGATTCCTTTTATTTTTATTTTTTTTAAGGTTTTGTTTATTTATTTGAGAAAGAGAGAAAGAATGCATGAGCAGGGGGGAGGGGCAGAGGGAGAGGGACAAGCAGGTTACCCACTGAGCAGGAAGCCCCACGCCGGGCTCCATCCCAGGACCCTGAGATCATAACCTGAGCCGAAGGCAGACACTTAACCGACTGAGCCACCCAGGAACCCCTGTTGGCTCTTCTTAGATATTCTGCCATCATCTTAGACTTTCCATGTCTTGAACTCAACTAATTTCCCTTTTCTTACACCCATTTAGTTCATTCTCCCAGTTTCCTAGGATTAAAACTTTAAATTTTTGAGTGCTCCTTCATTTCATCTAAGCAGTCACTAAGTCCAGGACTTGTTATTTCCACTTTAAAAATTTCTTTTGTATATAAGAATTTTTTCCATTTTCCTTGCTCTGCCTAGGCCAAGCCCTTATCTACAGGGAATCTCAGGGTTGGAGGGCCCCATCTCTTGCAGAGTCCCACTACCTCATCTAGCTTCCTCTAGGACACTTCCAAGTTGGGTGGCTCTCCCACTAGGCCGCAGATCCTTGAGGGCTGAGACCATGTCCTATTCCTTGTGGGTTTACCAGCACCTGGCACAGTGAGTGCTTGACTTCAAGGAGGCATTTCTTAAAAGTTTTTAAAATACTTCCTGATGCAGTCTATTCCATAGTTAATCCCTATTAGGAAATGTTCCTCCTAGAAAGAACCACTTTCCACTTTCAATCTCATTCTATCTCCCACATAGGCACAAGTTTAAAAAACTTGAGAGGACCCACAATTCCCACTGCCTTCAGCTCAGGCTCCTCAGATTAAGACTTTGTATTACTTAGAGAAACTTACATCTGTGCTTTTTCTTCAGCATCCCCCCCCCACCTTTTATACCTCCCTCACCCCCTACCTGGCCTAAGAATTTACCTTCACCTCTCTGTCCCCCACTTGCTCTTGTTTCTGTTACTGCTGTTGTTGAATAGTTGCATTCAGAAATTCCTTAGTCCAGTCTGATTCACACCTTCTTAGGAAGACCCTTCTGGTTAGCACCAAGGGTCACTGTCACTCCTTTGTCTGAATTCCCAAAGCATTGGTTGTCAATCTCTCACTTGAGCGCTTAAAAGTTAACTTGCTTTGTATTTAAAGCTTTCATCAGCATACTACTTGTTTCAATTGGATGTTAAAGTATGAGGCTGTATGTGCTAAGAACATACTAGGTTTAAGTTCCATTTGTGTTGCAAACATACTAGTACTCATTCAGTGTTTGTTTGAATTTCATGACATGAATTTGAATAAGTGAAAAAATTTCCTGTATTCCTCTTAAATCAGGGACATGCAATGGGCTCCACCCATTCAGTTCACTTAACATTATTGAGCATTTACTCTGAGCTGGACCACAAGGCCAGAGCCTTAGATAAAAAGATGAATAAGGCAGGGGCGCCTGGGTGGCTCAGTCAAGGGTCTGCCTTCCGCTAAGGTCATGATCCCAGGGTCCTGGAGTCGAGCCCCGCATCCGGCTCCCTGCTCAGCAGTGAGTCTCTTTCTTCCTCTCCCTCTGCCCCTCTGCCTGCTTGTGCTTCCTCTCTTTCATAAATAAATAAATAAATGAATGAATGAATGAATGAATGAATAAATAAATAAATAAATAAATAAATAAAATCTTAAAAAAAAAAAAAAGAATAAGGCAATCTCTACCCTGGAGCTTAGGCTAGAGGAGGACATATGGATAAAAAGCTTTTTATAGCAAAATTTGGCCAAGTGTATTGAAGACACAAAGTGTTAGGAAGGCAAATAAAAGAGGAATTATGCCTAGTAGGGTCAGGAAAGACTTCAAAAGCTAACCGGGACTGAACCGGGACTTCTACTGGCATTCATAAAGCAGAAAATCAGGAAAACGCACGTAGTCCAGGCAGAGGAGATCACTTGATGAAGACAGACCAAAGAGATGTGAAAGGGCAGGCTGTCAGGAAACACCGAGATGGTGGTGGCCAGAGCACAAGATATGTGGGAGGGACTGGTGGGAGATAAAGCTGAAAGTTACACTGGAGCCAACGAAAGAAGTTGGGATTGTTCAATACAGCTGACGACTGATGCAGTCGAATTAAGTCGGCCCTGTGGGCTTGTGGGCATGAAGTTAACTAGCAGGGGAATCCAAAAAGCCGTGTGGGGGCCGAGTCACGCGCTGTGAACCAGGACGTGGCCGCCACACAGCCGCGCCCACACGCCACCCCGAGTAGGGGGCTGGGGCCCGACATCCCCGCAGGGTCTGGGATCAGGGTTGGGCGGGAATCCGGTCCACGCACTCGGCGTGCTCGCGGGGACGTGGCGCTTTCCAGCCAATCCCGGTTATGCGACTGTAGGGCCAATGGATGTCCGGGAAACCTGCACGTCAGCGGCGAGTTCGTTGATGATTGGTCAAGAGGCCGCCGGCGAGGCGGATGGGGGCGGGGCGTGGAGCTGCTTCCGGTTGGGCGGTGCTTGCGCGCGTGAGCTGAGCCGGCGGGTGAGCGGCGGCCGCGGGAGCTTGGGCCGTGGGTGCTACGAGGAAAGGTAGGTACCGCGGTCCTCAGTCCTGCGGCCTCGTCCTTTTCCTCTTTGTTTCTGTCCATGGCCCTCGCTCCCGACGCAGCATGGGTCCCCTTCGTTCGGGGCCCCTGTTTGTGCTAGCACGAGGCTACGGGCCTTGAGCCTCCTTGCGACCCCGGGGCCCTCAGCGCCCAGTCTGTGTTGAAGGCCGCCGCTCGCCCTCCAGCGCGCGCTGGTAAGGGGCCTGGGTCTCGGCGAACTCCGGCTCCCGGTTTTGCGTTCTGGGGGGTACTGTTTTGTGCCTGGCTTGCCACGTCCTCGGTCCCTGGGCCCCGTCTTTCACCGAGTCCCTCCTGTTTGCCTAGTGAAGGTCGGAGGGCAGTGGGGTAGTGTTATTGTAACAGTTCTCTGCCACCTCCCACTAACCGGCCTACCTGTGTCCTCCAGCCCAGCCCCAAGGCCACATCCCGAGAGTAGGGTGCCTCTGCCAAGAAAGTCGTGTTCGCTGACTTTGAGGGTGTAGAAACAGGGCGAGGGGAGGGGAGAAAGCGGGAAGACAGTGATTTAAAAAAAAAACAACCAACTTTGTATAATTTTAAAGAAAAGCTGAGTGCTTCGAGCATCCATGCTTGGCTGCATACTTCTGTCAGCGACGGGAAACAGTTTTTAAAGCTTTATTAGGTATATGTGTTTAACTTTTTTGTTGCTTTTAGCTGTAGATCTTAGTTCTGATTTTTGGAATGCTGTGTTGAGAAGTAAAGTTAATTCCCAATAGCTGCCCTGATTAAAAGCATAGTTAGGTGGTCGGTAGTTTTGAAAGCAGCTTTTGCACCACGGCAAGTTTCCTTGCTAAAATTGATCTCAATTCCTTGACTGTATAAATTCACAGAGTAATGTCTCTGAGAATTGAATCATGTTCACTTCCTGTAGGCATGTACCATAAGGTCAACGTTAATGAATTGGGAATAAGGTTGCTTCTAATATGATTTTGTAGTTTGGAAGTAGAGAACGTGTAATCTCCGATAAATTATTTTTTGCCCACAAGGCAAATGCTTGTCTGACCTCATTCCATGGATTGAGTCAACCAAGTAGCGATGGCCATCACTGAAGAATCTAAGTATTACCGTACAAATTTACAGTACAAACCTGTAAATTGTATTGTGGGTAGAGGATGAGTTGCCTAGACTAAATCTGTGTTTTACAGTGATTCAGGAGTCTCCAGTAGGATTTTTTTTTTTTTAATTGCAACTAGGAGGACCGTGAACTGATAAAGATGAATTGGATATGGCTGTGCGCTGTTACAGCTTTGAAATCAACTCCTATCGATAACTCTCAATTTAATTGTTTGCTTCCATTCATCCAATGATGTGTCACAAGATGCCTATTGGTGGCATTTTCTATACATTGCCCCAGTACGGGAGATTGGTAATTGATATTAACACAGAGTTTCCATAACGTGGGTGTGCCAGGGGTTTGGAAGGACAGGGTGTAGCCAGGGATAGCCTTTGGAGATGCTAGGCCGTAACATCCTAGATCCTTTGTGAACTCTTAAATATGGGTGTTGCTGATGTTGTAATTTATGTATTAAAGTTAAAACAGCTGAAATAACACTTTGCCTGTTGCTGCCTGATGGCCAGATCCGGTAAGGGGAATTGGGGGTTGGGGAGCAGGCAGGAACTGCACTGCTGCCAAATACTGTCCAATTAATCTGGTAAAATGTATTGGTGTATAAAAAAATGCAAGACATTGTATTAGGGACTGTAGAAAGATACTAATTTATACTAGCTGAGAGTCCTGCCTTTTAAAAATTAGTATCTATAGGGGAGCTAAGGAGACAACTTAAAGTACCCTATGATCATTATCGTGGAGTGGTACAAACAAGTTTTATAAAAGTTGAGAGGAATGGGTACGTATTACTTCCAGATGGAGTAACCATAGTAGATAGGTCTTTTCATCTAGGACTTTAAAATTATTTATAGACATTTGGCTCTGAAGGGAGGTTGAGCCAGAATAACTACCGAATTCCCAAGGACTTTATATGCGTTCAACATGCGCTGCAAAACTGCAGCTAGAAAACAAGGCTCCTGTCCCTACATTTTGCAAAGCATTCGTATGGCAATTAATTGTTAAAGTTTCATCAGCCCCAAAGGAAACTTTTTTCTCCCAGAATTTTTGGAACTTTTTTCTTAATTTTTTTTTTTACTCTGTAGCCGGAAAAATGTTAAGTTTGTATTGAGTCACTTTGGTTATAGAACTAAGGAAGCCTGAATAGTTTGTCATTGTCAAAGCTCTTCTTTAGGCAGATTTTGCAGTTTTTCTATTCTCAGCTGTTGTATAAATGTGTGCTCTCAGTACCACAGATAATTTAATTAGAATGTGTTAATGATCTAATGTAAATTTGCTTTGTCACTAGAGAAACATTGAATAAATGCTTTGTCATTATCATAACTTTTATCAGATCATGAAGCTTGATATTATTCCTTGAATGTGATAATTCGTTGTGGTACTTACACCTTACAACTAAAGTTGTAAGTGAAGATTGTCAGATAACCAGATAGCTTTAATTTCTAGATTTCATAACCTGGGCCTTAGTATACTTAAGCTGCTGTCAGGCTCTCCCCCCTCCCCACAATTGAAGTAGACACTTAGGCAGTGAGATCCTGTTTTTGCTTCATTATAGAGGATTGCCCCTTTTTTTGCTGATAATCCAGCTCAGAGAACTGGAATTTTACCACCACACCCATTTCTCCCACTTGTTAACTTTGAGCAAGGGGTTTTTGGTCAACCAAAATACCTGTGGGATCACTCAGTGCTAGTGTTCTTGAGAGGTTGTATTTAATCCAGACATCTAAATTTCCCTGGAACAATTTAAGTGTTCTGTGACCAATGACTGGGAAGGAAGAGCGGGGAATGGCAAGAATTTAGAGCTTTCAAGGAAATTTTTGAATGAATAAAATAAACTGATTCTTAAGGCTAATCTTTTTTATTGTAAGAAATTCAAGCTTATGCTATTAATCTTTTCTCCTTATAAATTAACTGGAGCAGTTCATGAAAATAATTTTGCAGGAAACCATTATTGGTGAGATACTTCAAAAGGATGATAGTTACTTGGTATCTTTCCTCTTCTGTTTAGTTCGTGTCTCTAACATGGCATTATCCGGTAGAAATATAGTACACGTCACATGAATACATTTTCACCTGAAATTTTAAAACAGATTAAATTAATTTTAATTTAATCCACCAATACATACAAAATGCCATCTTTTCTATGTAAAGTTTAATACTTACGTCACTTACATCTTAATTTACACTAGCCACAGTTCAAGTGCTTAGCTGCATGTGATTCATAGCTATTGTTCTGAATAGTACAGGTCTAGATTTTTTTGTTTTTAAGATTTCATTTATTTATTTGACAGTGAGAGTGGGAACATAAGCAGGGGGAGTGGGAGAGGGAGAATCAGGTTTCCCACTGAGCAGGGAGCCCAATGTGGGGCTTAATCCCAGGACCCAGGGATCATGACCTGAACTAAAGGCAGAAGCCCAATGACTGAGCCACCCAGGTGTCCCTTGGTCTATATTTTCTAAAACGATTTTATTTATTTATTTTATTTGGGGGAGAGTGTACACACTGGAGCCAGGGGAGGGGCAGAGGCAGAGGGAGAGGCAGACTTCCCAGTGATCAGGGAGCCTGACATGGGGCTCAGTCCCAGAACCCCAGGATCATGACCTGAGCTGAAGGCAGACACTTAACTGACTGAACGACCCAGGCGCCCCTGGATTTTTTTTTTTTTTTTTTTAAAGAAAAAATGTTAAATGTTACCCTTGGTGAAGGAGGGACAGAATTTTAGAAAAACTTACAGGTCATTTGAGGAATAGGAGATGGGGAGATGCTTTTTCCACAACCATTGATTTACCTTCTAGATCACCTGATAAGAGTTCATACAGCTAAGTCCTTCATTTATGTTGTCTTGATACCCTTGATGTGTAGCTGTGATGAAGAGGGAAGGAGAAAGAAAAGGGACATTGAGTTTTCCATCATTTGCTTTCAGTTTGGTTGAAAAGATAAAGATGCTTCAGAAATAACTGCACTAATGTAGTTCTTCAGTGTCTTCTGTGAAAAGTTGTTTTGTACTGTTCTCACATCTTCCCCGCATAAAATATCCTTTGTCTTGGGGGATATCCTTTGTTTCTACTTGAACATTTTTGTGTACTGTATGGATTTAGATAAATCTAGTAGTCTTTTAGTGTCTGTATTCATAGAACAAGAGGTCTTTGTGAAGGTTTCTAATAGCCAGGAGTTGGTATATTATATGTGGGCACAAGGAGTGTGTATTTAAAAAAGTTAAAGTGCAGGGTTTTTCATTGCTCACTGCAGATAGATGAAGGTAGGACCATTGGCTTTGTCCATCCCTTGGTCCTTTTGACCTTTAAGTAGTTTCATCAGTGGTAGGTAGAAAGCTAGATTTCAGGGTGGCAGTAGGTGGTAAGGAAGCAGAGATAGCAGCATAGACACTCCTGTGGGTGAAGGAAAGGGAGGGCAACCTTGAATGAATAGCGAGGTCTAGGAAAGACTGATTTTGGATTGTGGAGACCTGAGAAGTGTTGATTGACAAAATGGGGAAAGGCGTGGGATTGGAAGGTTAATTGTTAATTGAAAGAGAAAGGAAAAGGGATGGATAGATGATAAAGCAGAAGCTCTTGACTTTTACTCTGGAATTCTCTTATCCTTGTTATCAAGATTTAAGCCTAAAACTTAAATGTAGTTTTGCCTCTAAATCACAGTGAATCGGTTACATTTCCATATGTTACATGTATCAAAACTTTGTACAGTATCTTTTCCAGGCCTGGTCATGGGCTTAGGCATTTATTCACATTGTAACATTTAGGCTTTGCAAGAGGTGTTAGGGAATTATGCAAGAATTGTTAGGGTATTTTATTTTGAGGATGTAATTAATCATATATAAAATTTTCCTAAATGTGAAGTTCCTTTATTAATAGGCATAAGTCACTTCTGTTGCAGTGACTTGATTTTGTAAACCTCTAACATTATAGATATTGTTTGGATATATCACAAAATGTCCACAACAGAAATTTGTTCCTTGTCTCTAAAAGAGTTTTATTGGTCTAAAGAATTGTTTGTAGCTTGAGATGGAAGTTTTATTTTGCCCTAAAATAAAGACAGACTCATTTTGGCATTTAAAGAGGCATTAAATCTCTTAATTTTCTCTTGTTCCACTGATTTATCAGTTGAATTATTGAAGGGCGGGCTGAAGTTTTATTCTAGAGCAGCATGTTTTACTTTAGAGAGTTTATGTCTTAATAGATACATGTGTTCTCTTCAGTCTCCTTTTTCAGTCTGGAGAAATGGCTTGAAAATGTTTTCTTTGCAACTAGTATTGAAAAGAATTTTTATAATATTTAAAAAGTAATATGCACAGGTAATACACGTGAGTGTGTATGCACTTACAAAATATAGACAACAGAGTACAATATATAAAGTTCACACCAGCCTCACTACCCCAGCCCATCTCTTCTCCCATGAGTCTGGGAGTTACCACTGTTTACAGATAGAAGTTTATCAGTCCGTGCCGTTTTTGTGCATATGTGTTCTATTTTATACAAATACAAACAATCTGGGCTGTTGTTTGGTTTCGCTTTTTACATAAATGAGATCTTAACATTGTTTTGCAACTTGCTTTGTTGTTGTTCACTTAACATGTCATGGCGAATTCTCCGTTTCAGTGCAAATAGATCTACCTCATTCTTTTTTGTGTAGTCTCCCATGATATAGATTTAATAGGTATTTACTAGTCTCTGGTTTAGTTTGTTTTCCTTTTTTTTTTTATCATTATAAACTGTCATTATGGTATATTATTTGTGCGAGTGTCTTTGTATACAAATTTGGGCGTTTCAATGGGAGAACATGAAACAATACTGATAAACTTTCAGAAGCATGGCTGAGTTCTAATGCTGGGAACAGCTTAAGAGAAGTCCTGCCTTCCCGTTTCTCTAGTGGTCTCTTGGTCTTGCTTTCACATTGCTTCTTACAGGTTTTCATCAGTCTTACCAGCCATCCGGTAAGCGTACTATTTTTTGGAGAATGGGCCATTCCAGGAGTGACTGCCTCTAGTCATTTCCTTAGAAGCATTTGTGTTTGATTTATTGGTTCTGTCCTATTTACTCTAGAACACTTTCTACTCTGTTTTGATGACTCCCTCTGCCATTTCAGGACCTTCTCACCCTTTCCCACTGCCCTGCTTTCCCAGGTATTGAATACAGTGTCCTTGGGTGCTTTTACAGGCTGAAAGTTATTCATGGCGCCCTCAGGTTGTGCTTTTGTATAATCATCTCTCTAGGTTGTGTTGGGATTAAACATATCTCTGTTTGCTTTCCTTCTACTTTTAAGGAGTCTTTATGTAACATGCTCACTATTAGCTGTGGTAAACATTTTTTAGTTTACTGAAGCCAAAGGACTCTATAAATCCAAGGTAATGCAGTGTAACTTGTTACCTTTACTATTTGGGGATTACAAGAAAAACAGATACATTGAAATATGTCTAATCTGTTGGCATATTTAATTTCTTTATCCCCTGGAACAGTTCATTCTAGTTCCCAAAACTTTCAGGCAGGATCAGATTATATGCAGTTTCTCCATATTAAGTATATTTTCAGGTTAATTTCTTTTTTAAGATTTTAGTTATTTGTTAGAGAGAGAGAGCACAAGCAGGAGGAGCGGCAGGCAGAGGGAGAAGCAGGCTCCCTGCTGAGCAAGGAGCCCAGTGTGGGACCCCAGGATCATGACCTGAGCCAAAGGCAGGCGCTTAACCAACTGGGCCACCCAGGCACCCCTAAGAGAAATAATTCTTAATCAGAAAGAAACACGATAGGTAGGGGTGTTTGTACAATTGCGGCTTTATTTTTTTTAAGATTTTATTTATGAGAGAGAGAGAGAGCGAGCGTGAGAGCGAACATGAGCAGGGGGAGGGGCAGAGGGAGAGAGACAGACATATTCCATGTTGAGCAGGGAGCCTGATGGCAAGATTCAATCCCAGAACTCTGGGATCATGACCTGAGCTGAAGGCAGACGTTGAACTGACTGAGCCACGCAGGCATCCCTCAGGTCAGATTTCCTAAAATACTACTATGGCCGTTTGAGAGGTTAGTTAAAATAGTGGTTCACAGCCTGGCTGCCTTTTAAAAACATTAATAGTTAGGGGTGGGACTTAATCATATTTGCTTAAAAGTCTTTGGGTAATTCTAGGGTACATTCTAGATTGAGAACCACTGAGTTAGAAGTTATGCTGAGAGAATTATCATGTTTTTTAAAATATTTACGTATGAATTGTGAGCCCTTGGACTGGATGGTTCCCCTAGTGACATCCTGGGGAAGGTGAAGTCTGGCCAGCTTAATCTGCAAATTAGGGTAAGGCAATGCATTTACCTTTCATGTGATGCAGCGTCCTCTGTACTGAGCCTTTTATTAGCTTCCTAGGGCTGCTGGAACAAATTATCACAAACTGGGTGGCTTAGGAGGTCAGATATGTATTCTCTCATAGTTCTGGAGGCTAGAAGTTAGAAATCAGTGTGTTGGCAGAGCCACGCTCTGAAGGCTCTAGGGGAGGATCCTTCCTTCCCTCTTCCTAGCCTCTGGGGTTGCCAGGAATCCTTGACATTTCTTGACTTGCAGATGCATCATTCCAATCTCTGCCTCTTCATAACTTGGCATTCTGTTCTCTGTGTGACTGTCTAAATTTCCCTCTTTTATAAGGATATCAGACATTGGATTAGAGCCCACCCTAATCCAGAATGACCTCATTTTAGCTTAATTACATCTGCAAAGATCCTGTTTCCAAATAAGGTCACATTCACGGTACTGGGGTTAGGACTTCAGCATATATATCTGTTTGGGGAACACAGTTTAACCCACAAACAGTCCTCATGCCTAATAACCATTTGCCTATCCAGTAAGGGAGCCATTGGTTACAAGTGGAAATGAGTAAGGTATTTTGCGAATTTACAAAACCTGACTCCCTACAGGGGGAAAGGCTTTGAGAATCGGTGTTCCACTGGTGAAATAGTTAAAATATGAAAGTTGGGGAAATCTTTCCTCTTGATTTTTAATTTTCGAGTTTTTTTCTCTAAGGCCGTAACCTCTGTAGACAGTACTGTGGGGAATCTCTAAGAGCGTGCTAAACAAGTTACCACCTGCCCCTCCTCTGCAAGTTTTTGGTCGGCAGTTTTTGATAAAGTGTCCCAGCCTTGTCTTGTTCGTTAGAGTCAGCTCTGACTGCCGAGATTCTGAAGATACTATGGAGTAGGACCTGGGGATTTGTACTGTGAACAGTACTCCAAGCATCCTTATGCCTGGGCCAGTTTGGGAAACACGGTATAAGGGATGCTAAAGCAGGTGTTCTCCCATCACCGTACCATCTGAATGGTTTGACCTTTGAAGGTGATTTGAGATTGAGCATGGATATGGGAGACAACTTGGTACTGTGTATAGGACAGGGAATCTACTCAAATATTTCGTGTTGTTGTTTTTTTTAAGATTTTATTTATTTATTTGACAGAGATAGAGACAGCCAGAGAGACAGGGAACACAAGCAGAGGGAGTGGGAGAGGAAGAAGCAGGCTCATAGCAGAGGAGCCTGATGTGGGGCTCGATCCCAGAACGCCGGGATCACGCCCTGAGCCGAAGGCAGACGCTTAACCGCTGTGCCACCCAGGCGCCCCCCCCTTTTTTTTTAATGATTTTTTATTATATTATGTTAGTCACCACACAGTACATCCCCGGTTTCCGATGCAAGGCTTGATGATTCATTAGTTGCGTATAACACCCAGTGCACCATGCAATACGTGCCCTCCTTATATTTCGTGGTTCTTAATCTAATGATCACCAGAATCACCTGAGAAGCATGCATTTATTTATTTATTTATTTATTTATTTATTTATTTATTTAAGATTTTATTTATTTATTTGACAGAGAGACAGGCTAGCGAGAGAGGGAACACAGGCAGGGGGAGTGGGAGAGGAAGAAGCAGGCTCCTAGCGGAGGAGCCTGATGTGGGGCGCGATCCGTTCTGGGATCACGCCCTGAGCCTAAGGCAGACGCTTAACGACTGAGCCACCCAGGCGCCCCAACCTGAGAAGCATTTAAAGCTTCAGATGCATGCATTCAACTTCAGAGATTCTAATTCAATAGCAGACATTTTTTAAAAGCTTCTTAGGTGATCCTAATAACCTAATAACCAGCCAGTTTTAAGGACCAGACGCCTGATGTTATTTGGAGTCAGTAGGTCTGAATTTAAATGTTGGTCTTTTCACTTCTAAGTGTTCACTTGGGCAAAAGGGTTAATGTTCTACTTTGGTGTTTTTAAAAGGGAGCCTATTTAAAGGGTGGCTGTTTTAACTGATTCCTTGTCAGCTTCCAGTCAGATGAAGGAAACTGGTGAAAATTTCTCGCCATAAAATTGGAAAGTCTGATTCTACCATTCTTATTTTCTGGATTAAGTAATAATATTTGGGATAATATCAGATTAATAACTGGTTATGAACTTTTAATTTATTTAATTACAGAGCACACTGCTTCCTGAATTAACTAACCTTTGTTTTTCTTTAAGATCTAATTGTCATGGACCTGCGACAGTTTCTTATGTGCCTGTCCCTGTGCACAGCCTTTGCCTTGAGCAAGCCCACAGAAAAGAAGGACCGTGTACACCATGAGCCTCAGCTCAGTGACAAAGTTCACAATGATGCTCAGAGTTTTGATTATGACCATGATGCCTTCTTGGGTGCCGAAGAAGCCAAGACCTTTGATCAGCTGACACCAGAAGAGAGCAAGGAAAGGCTTGGGTAAGGTTCCCGCTCTTAGGGGGCTAAAGTAATGACGTTTCTTTATAAATCAGCACGTTCTTTTTTTCTCTTTTGGCTTCGCCACCCAGTAAAGCTGTTTTGAACTACATCTTCTGAGAGCTAACCACAGAACTGCTACCACTAAAATTTAATTAATTGCTTGCTTTCATACATTTCTCCACTGAGTAATAGTTTTACCTCATTCTACAGAGCAAAGTTGTTTTTGCATAAAAGTACCAAATGCTGTAGGACCCAGACTGAACTGCATCTTATTTCCAAAGGAACATTACATGGGGGCCTCTCATCCCTGATGGTTTTAATTTTTAAAAATGATCTGTGACCTATTGATTGTTCCCCAAGCCAAGCCTTTGAATGGATAATAAACTGCAAATAAGACCCCTGGGCTAATTTCTATAAAGTTCATGATTTCTGAGAATGTCCTTCACCCTCTTTGTTTTCATTCTCAGATATTTGCTTAATTAAAAACAAAAGCAAACCAGTCTTGCCTTTCAGAAGGTTGTAATAAGTAATGGTCTTAATGTCAGAGTGTGAGTTGCTGTTTTAATAACAGTTCGGCCATAGTTGGGTTCTGTGGCTCTCAGCAGGCATCTTTTTACCTAGTGAGTTGATTCGGTGGCATCCCACTTGATTATTTCTGAGGATCTAAGAATGTCTTTTGGGGGGGTGGGGAGCTCATCCAAACCTTGTTTTTTGAGGAAATGCAGATTAATTTAGGGAACATTTTCTCCTTAATGACCATCATTGGTGTAACTTTCGGACCTATATTTAAGAGATTTGTTTGGAAAGCTGTACCATATAAGAATTTCCAAAAGTATTTCACCATCATGGATATTATTGTGAGTAGAAGACATTACAGAGGGACGCCTGGGTGACTCAGTTGGTTAAGCATCTGCTTTCAGCTCAGGTCGTGATACCAGGGTCATGAGATTGAGTCCCACATCAGGCTCCCTGCTCAGTGGGGAGCCTGTGCAGGGAGCCTGTTTCTCCCTCTGCCTGCCGTCCCCCCTGCTTGTGCTTGCTCTGACAAATAAATAAATAAAATCTTAAAAAAAAAAAAAAAAAGACATTACAGAGTTTGTTTTGAGTGATACTTCAGAATAAATTTATTTTGTCCTTTCATTGGCTTATCTGCTAACTGAAGGGTACAATATTTTATTCTTTTTTTTTTTTTTAAGATTTTATTTATTTATTCGACAGAGAGACAGACAGCCAGCGAGAGAGGGAACACAAGCAGGGGGAGTGGGAGAGAAAGAAGCAGGCTCATAGCGGAAGAGCCTGATGTGGGGCTCGATCCCGTAATGCCGGGATCACGCCCTGAGCCTAAGGCAGACGCCTAACCGCTGTGCCACCCAGGCGCCCCACAATATTTTATTCTTAAACACTGACAGAAATACTCAAAAGATTTTGCTATGTAGAACGAGAAACCATCTTCAAACATTTGAAAATAGAAAAAACAAATAAAGAGCCAGTCTTCTATTAGGTTGCTTTTCTAACTTTAAGAGACCACGCTTACTTTTAATGTTAATCTCATAACTGTGCTAACATTGGGCTAAAAATAGGGATGCATGAGGGTGTTCTCAGTCTTCATATCTTACCTATTAATAATATGCATGTCCGACCCACATTTGGGTCTGCACGTGGCTCTTCACAGAATTACTCTTAAATAATGAAGGGCCTTTAGCCTTGGTGTCAGTATGTTCTCGCTCTGTGCAGGTAGTGGAATAGCTCTGCTAGCAGTTTTTAGTAAAGAGAATGTTCCTTTTTGTCATTAGTAAATAGCAAAAGGTCAACACATGAGCAGACTATATTTGATCAGAATAAGATGGTTAAAATAATGCTTTTCATAGAATGTATGCACGAATACTATTTGCTTCTAAATTTTGGAGATAATGAGAAATAAGGTGATGTACTATTGGAAGCAAGGATTCCAGATGAACGTTGTTTTTTTTGTTTTGTTTTTTGTTTTTAACTTATTCATTGTGGCATTTCTAAACATTGTTTTGGTAGGTGACTGCACACCAGAGGTTGGGGACAGCAGATCCCCCATGCCCCCTTTCTACCTATATAGAAGGCAGATGATCACAAGATCATGGTTTACACCTGTAGTTGCAAAAATTCACTACTATTTTTAAATCTTCAGTAATATCTAAAAACATTTTAATATAGTTTTCCCTTTTTCTTGGGAATGTTGACAAATAGAACCTTTTTTCTTATGTGTGTGTTCTCCCCCTGCCACCCAAAGAAGTCTTAAGTCTACTTAGTTTCATTTATGTGTCATTCAGGTGAAGTTTATTTGTTTTGAGGTGGTGGTCTATAATATTAAAAAGTTTTCACCCTTGGTATATTTGCTTTAGAAATGAACTAGACCAGTTCATCATCCTTTCTTTAGATCACAGGCCAACCCCTTTGAGAGTCTAAGGAAAGCAAAGGACTCTACCTCAGAAAAGTACACATATGAATATATATAAAATTTTGCATGCCAAAAACTTCAGGAATATTATGAATCCTCCTGGAGCCTACTTACTCACATTCATTAAACAAAACCAGAAACACCAAAGGATTTGCTTTTTGACTCTTGAAATGTAGAGGCATGTGTTACCTCTTAGGAGAAAACATAAGGCCCACTAAGTATGTTGTGTCTATCCTGAAATAAATGCTTGTTTGGTGGCATCATAACTACATCTGTGGGTTTCTTCAATTTCACAGGAAAACAACACCATTAGCTTCATAGAGTTGCATGGGCTTTAAAAGATCAGAGTTTAGAGCTTAGTGCCTAAAATAGGATATAGCCACTTGCAGTGTACTTTCACAGCTGCCTGCAGCCTGGATGGCCTTAAGATAAGAATGGCTTTTATATTTTTAAATGGTTATTAAAATACAGAGATATGTGACAAACCATATGTGGCCGACAAAATAAAAAATATTTACTGTCTATCCCTTTTCAGAAAAAGTTTGCCAACCTCTGGTTTAAAGCATTTCAGATATTTCTTCTGGAATAAATAGAGTGGCATTCAGCCAGCCTCATTAACAGAAGCCCATCTTGAGCAGTCCTATGCCTCTTTATCCGAATGATCGTTCTCTTTAGGCTATTTATCATAGTTTAAAATTTTCATTTGAGAATGCAGGGCATTCTGCTACCTTACCCTTTTTTTCTTAATGGTACAGTGGCACTATTGGTAGTCAGTACCATTTGTACATAAACTGGGTTCCATTACAGATAATGCAGGAGTTTTTAATACTGGTATAACTTAATGTGTTAATATATTTTTTTAAACTCCAGGGTTAAAGCTGCAAAAAAAAAAAAAAAAAAATTATTATGCCCATGTAGGTAGAGGAGGGTATTTAAGAGGGTATCTTACTGCTTTATGTTTTCTATTAATATTTTAGAGCAAAGTCTAGATTACATATTCACTGAAGGAAAATGCTTGTTAAATTATAGCGTTTAAGTACTGGACAGTTAAGGCTAACAACATACCAATATCAAGGTGAATCTCTTTATAGCATCACTACTACTCTGATTTTAATACTTTTCCAATGTTGTATTCATGAAATGGATGCAAAGTGGGAAAAGACATTATTTGCTACCGAGTGACAGTCTTTTTCAATCCTGCAAATAATAGGGCATAGGAGTATGCCAAGAATTCAAATCTCTTGGATGTTTTGATTTGAAGTTCCCATTCCAAACTGAGCCACTTACTTGAGTGACTTTACATAGGTTGTCTGCGCCTCTGTAAATGAGTGGTTGCATCTTTAGAGGTTTTCATGTCGTGCACATATTTTGAAATTCTTAAGTTAAACTTGAGATGGCAAACCTGGAAGAAAAGCTCATGAAGGGTGAAGTATATTGATTCTTTAGCTTTGTAGCTTTGCTTTATCATCTATGTCCTCACCCTCCCGGCTTACTAACATTCTCCTGAGCTCACATATGTCAGGGCAGACATTCTTACTGCATCATTTCCTCAGACTTCTCTGTTTTTGTGGTTATATGTGAAAGTCCAACATAATGTATAATTAGTTTCTAGCTGTTTTTTAGAATAAACACGCGTCTGTCCTTCTGTCTTTGTGTAACTGTGTGGACTGTTTTCCCCTCTGTTTTGGGGGCGTGTGTTTGTGTGTGTTGGTTTTTTGGCTTCTGTTTTTAAATCTTGACTTGAGGTATAAGTGACCCCAGAACTATCTTTATATCTTTATATTTTTAACAGAAGTATTATTATTATTATTTTTTAAAACAACTGGATTTTTTTAAAGTCTGGCGTGAATTTTTGGAAAACCATATCAGCGATTGTGATTATTTACCAAGAAATTGAGATTCTCCTAAAAGCAATAAAGAACAACATAAAGATTTGCATGTTGTGTGATACAAAGAATGGAGAATCCAGATAGGAGTGGATATTCACTCCTGAATTCTGACCATTGGCTGTAACCTACTCCTAAGGGATGAGACCGGGTTTGCTTTTGCATGTTAAGTGCACAGCCACGGACTGTGCTTGCCTTACCTAGATGGCTCTTTTCAGACCAGTAGCAGGCCAGTTCTGAGAAACATTTTCAGTTACCTGTCTGGAAGGTTTTTTTGGAGACTTTTTTTATGTCCATGCTTTAGCCCTGGGCAACACCTCTGGATACAGCACACACCTGGCTAAGTCTAGAGCCTTGTGTCCTTTTAACCTCTTGCTGGATTTCTCTGCATTTTCTACAGAAAGATTGTAAGTAAAATAGATGGCGACAAGGACGGGTTTGTCACTGTGGATGAGCTCAAAGCCTGGATTAAATTTGCACAAAAGCGCTGGATTTACGAGGATGTAGAGCGACAGTGGAAGGGGCATGACCTCAATGAGGACGGCCTCGTTTCCTGGGAGGAGTATAAAAATGCCACCTACGGCTACGTTTTAGGTAGGTCCCTACTACCTGGGGGAAAAAGCCTTATGGAGCTGGCGCCTTGAAACGTAACTGTTTTGTCTTGTAGAATGATTGTAGATAAAATAGACGTGGATAAAGATGGGTTTGTGACGGAGGGGGAGCTGAAATCCTGGATTAAGCACGCCCAGAAGAAATACATATATGACAATGTTGAAAACCAATGGCACGAGTTTGATATGAATCAAGACGGCTTAATCTCCTGGGATGAGTACAGAAACGTGACTTATGGCACTTACCTGGGTAAGGGGCAAGATGTCAGCCTGATAGAGACCATGGTCTTGAGTCAAAGAAACAAATGGGTCACACAGTGAAGGAAAGGAAGAAATTGTGCTTATTTTAAATAGTCCAGTGCTGAACTGATTTGCCTTTATTTTTTTAACTTTAAATGTGTATATTAAGTATTTAATTTTGGTTTTCTAAGGTCTGGCATCTTCTACATCTTTACCATTTCAGATACTATTTTACCAGTTTTTCTTTCTGTGATCCCTCAGAGACCATTTTTGGAGTAGATCTCTTCTAAAAGGCTGAATTGTTTCAATAATGCAAAGCAAGAGGCTTTGAGATGTCTCTTGACATGGTCACATTAAAGTATTGGACCTGATGGGTGTTATGTGCAACTGATGAATACTAAATTCTACCCCTGAAAGTAATAATACACTATATATTAACTAAATTGAATTTAAATTAAAAAATTTTTTTTGGAAATATTGGACCTGAAATTCAAACCAAATCAGATTCCTTTATAACTGGTGAGAATAGGAAAATTAGTGTCTTTCCTTAATAAAATAAATATAAAATATAGTAGCTTTCCTTGATAAAAATTAACTATTTTATTTTAGTATGTCTGCCTACCGAAGTTTAGAAATGAAAATTTCCCATTTGTTTTCTCTGGCACATGAGTTTGTCAGCCTCCTATGCAAATGCTTCAAGGCGAATAAATGTGGCTTTGATTGCTTTCTGTTGATTTGGTAGCTTGTGTGCTTGGGCCACCTGTTAGTAATTTTCTTTTCCTTATTACACTTGCCTGTTGCTGAATGCTAGGTGGCAGTCTCACTGAGTTGATGACTTAGGGTGTTTTTGTTAGTGAGATTCCTCTACTTGGTTACAGTTTGAGATAAGAATGTATAAATGTTACTTCTTGAATTTTTATCCTGGAAATTAGGCAAATTTCTGGGTTAAAGCAGGCATTCTCCACCACTGATTAACAAGCAGTGAGTGTATAATGGTCTGTTTCCCCCACTGGATAGCCAGCTGTCTGTGTTAATTACAGGACTGCATGCATTTCTAGTGAAGAGACTTTTATTTCTGTTGTTGGGCTTGTTCTCATTCCTAAGACTAAAGTGGCAGTCTCTCTTCATGCTTGACACTTAGCCAAGAACCAAACATATCCTTCACCCAATTAAGAACATGTGTATTAAAAAGTCAGTGCAGATGGAGAAGTACCCTGTGCTTCTTGCTCTCTGGCTGAAAGCCAGCACCCTCCTGATTTATTTGGACTTATAAAAATAGAGCAAAGGGTAGGCTCTTGGTGATCTAAACAAAATGGTGTGTTAATAAATCTCCGTTCAGACCTAGGCACTCACTTGCTATCCAGAATGAATCTTAAACTCTTTGTATGATTATGTGCATAAAAATCTGTCGAGAGCTCTGTTGCTCTCACAGGTCAAATGATTCAATGTAATGGGTATTTCTACTGAGACGGCATGAGCTGAAGCACTCGCTGGAGAAGCAATAACTTTATAAGGCATCTTTCCCTCGAGGCATGTGGCTGGCTAGTGCTGGGGTAATGAGGTGGCTTACAGAAGTGCTGAGGGTTTTTTGTGAGAGTATGTTCTTGATTCACTTTTTGAGTTCAGGCATAAATCATCTTAGCTTTTAATTAAAATCTGTCTTAATGAATTTGCTTTCCACAAAGGGAAGGTTAACGCTGTCTCTGCCACAAGGAAAATAAGAAATGCTGAGGTCCGTTCTGGCTACACCAAAAGTAGACCAAGACCCTACCTAAACCTATGCAGGCTGGATAGCACAGTCACCTGGTACCTAGGATAGGTCTGGCACTCCAAGCAATGACAGCAAACACATGAGTTTAGTATTAAAACTAAAGTGTTTTATCTTCCTTTTTCATCTTTATATGTGCATATTATCAGGCTGTTTGATTGCAGTCCCCATGTTTTACCCTAAGGCAGAGAGGAGGGCTTTTTGTTAAGAATCTAGTCTTCATGTATAAGTTGTCTTCTATTATCTTTCTTATTTTTGTTATGTAGTTAGGACTGAAACGTTTAGAAGAGATGACTTAGTATCTTAAGGTGGTGTATTTTCCTTAAATTCTCCATTTCAGACTGTTACGGTTTTGAGTATCACATATACTTATGATTTAATAAGCCATCTTACTGAATTTTGACACTCAACAAAGAATGAAGCTTCAAACTGCCCAACTCTCAAAATAGAGCAGTAGTTTTTGTTTTCCAAACTGTGCTTAAAGTATGGAAGGATTGAACTACAGTATCAGAAATCGGCAGTGTGATGTTATTGTTAAAGGGACCCTGTGGGTCTCTATAAAACTAGTGCGATATCTTTTTATTTGATCAGTATGTTGTAGGAAAGATTGTTTCTTTAGCTTTAATGTGGTGTCTTTTACATTTCATAATATCTTCACATGTTACTTTTTGGTCCACACAGCAGATCAAAAGGGGTTTTTTGTTCATTTGTTTTGTTTTTGCTACAGATAACTCCTTCATAGTTTTTCAACTTAAAGAAACTGAATTTCATTCTTCTAGATTCTTCTGTAGAGACTAAATAACTACTGCTTATGTAGTTCAACATCCTAACGGATAGGTCCAACTTCAGTTTGGTTGTAATCTAATGTTTATTTTTTTGTAACAGCTTTATTGAGATATAATTAACAAATAGTACACTGCACATATTTAAAATGCATAATTGTGAGTTTTGCCATAGATGTATACCAGTGAACCCATCACTACAATCAAGATAAATGAATGTATCTATCACCCCAAAAAGCTTCCTCATGTCACTTTATAATCCTGCTCACCTTCCCCATCCCCTATCCCTGACCTATTTTCTGTAACTCTGGATTAGTTTTGCGTTCTAGAATCTTACATAAATGGGGAGAGGAGTGACAAACAGTACTTGTAACTCATGGTAGATCTCTGAGTTGGCTGAAAAAATGGAAGTGTGACTTTTCAGAGGGTAATATTCTGTTGCTTGAATCAAAGTGGCCTTAATATGAGATAGGAGGCCTTTGATATCTGGATGCTCAATGGGAGCCTAATGTTTAATAAAAATAGCAATAGCTAACATTTATTGAGAGCCAGCTGTATGCCAGGCACTATTGTAAGCGCTTAGATTTATTCTCTCATTCATACCTTCTAACAGTCCTGTACAGCAGGCACCACTATTAGCTTTATTTTACAGATGAGTAGATTGAAGCACAACTAAGTTACTTGCCCACAGTCACACAGCTAGGAGGTGGTAGCGTTTAGGATTCAAAGCCAAATAGTATGACTTTAGAACTACCACTGTCTCTCAGATAACAGCCATAAAGCTTGAACCTTCTAGTAGCCTTAACACCAAAAATAGCGGTGTCACGTAATAGGTTACATAGCCAAGGAGCCTGGGTTCCGTGTGGAATGGCAAACATTTACATTCAATTTGCACATGATTTTGATTACCAAAACTCAGTGTTTTCACACCATTACAATTTTACCTCTGTAGTCGGGTTATTTCATCATTGCTTGGTTTATCTTTCTTGGAAATTGATTCCTCAGCCCACACATTTTCATGTTTTGTGGAAGTCTTAAGATTTGACCTAAAAACGTTTTGTTTTTTAGATGATCCAGACCCTGATGATGGATTTAACTATAAACAAATGATGGTTAGAGATGAGCGGAGGTTTAAAATGGCAGACAAGGATGGAGACCTCATTGCCACAAAGGAGGAATTCACAGCTTTCCTGCACCCTGAGGAGTATGACTATATGAAAGATATAGTAGTACAGGTTGGTGGAAAGCAATGATTCTCATCGGAAACTCAGTTTCTCTTTCTGTCGCTTATACTGTCTTTCCTCTTTATCCTTTACTCTGTATCTGGAAGAATGACTTGCTTTTATTTTTAAGTAAGCTCTAAGCCCCAGCGTCGGGCTTGAGCTCATGACCCCGAGATCAAGAGTCACACGCATGCTGTACCAACTGAGCCAGCCAAGTGCCCCAGGAAAATCCTGTTTTTAAAAATGTCCCATAACCAGTGATCAGACACTAATAACAGTAATACTGAAGGCAGTTACCAATAAAACATAAACTCTAGACTTTATAGTTTTGTAAACATAAAATACAGACAACAGCTATAGACATTTTGGTCACATCTCCTGTTAGAATGACTTCAGCATGACCAGGCCTATTCCACATCATCAGGGGCTCGGTGGGGTAGGTCATTATTTAAATAGTGCCAGTGTTCCTCCCAGAAGATTATAGTTATTTTGGGTTGGAGCATAAATAATAAGTAATGTTTTACCATTTTTTAGCTAGTAAAACAGCAATTTCCTATGGTTTAACCACACCCACACAAATGCGCATGTGTGTGTGTGTTTTAAGGAATGATAAATTGCTGCCTAAATTTCATGCGGATGCTTTGTCTCCTCTTCTGTCTAGGAAACAATGGAGGATATAGATAAGAATGCTGATGGTTTCATTGACCTTGAAGAGTATATTGGTAAGTCTGTTTCTACTGGTTTTCCTAGGAGAAGCTGAGAAGCTGTGGAAGTGTGTTTGCCCATAGAAATAATTTACCCCATAGGTCAACCCTTAGCACATCATTAAGGCCAGACCAGCATGAGGAATAGTGGGTAGTGGTAAAGTATCTGTAGCAGCACTGTCCAATCAGAATGTAAATGTGAGCCACATTATGTATTTTTACTTTTCTAATAGCCACATCAAAAAAAAAGTTTATTTAAAACATGATTATTTTCAGTAATACATTTTATTTAACCTGATAGCCTAAAATACTATACTTTTGAGGCGCCTGGGTGGCTCAGCGGTTAAGCGTCTGCCTTCGGCTCGGGGCGTGATCCCGGCGTTATGGGATCGAGCCCCACATCAGGCTCCTCCGCTATGAGCCTGCTTCTTCCTCTCCCGCTCCCCCTGCTTGTGTTCCCTCTCTCGCTGGCTGTCTCTATCTCTGTCAAATAAATAAAATCTTTAAAAAATAAAATAAAATACTATACTTTTAATGTGTTATCAGTATAAATAAGGATTTTTTTCATACTGTCTTCAAAAGCATAATTTACACTTATAGCGCATCTCAGTTCAGACCAGCCACATTTCAAATTCTTGATAACTCCATGTGGCCAGCAGCTACTGTATTGGATAGCAGTGATGCAGTGCATCCCCGATGCCTATGGAAAATGACAGTAAACAGTTGCAGGGAGCCTCGGCTGGCATTAGGAAACCCCAGAGAAGAAGATAGGGCATAGAATAAAAGAGATCGGTAGGTGAATAAGCGACCACGAGTTGCTGATTTCTCTTAGAGCCTTTCTTTGCTCTTTCCATGGTTTTCTGTTTGTGTTTTCTGTCTAGGTTCTCTCCCTTCTTTTTTTTTCACCTGGCCCTTGAATTAAGTCATTTCCTTTCTTAGATTTTATCTGATTATACTGGCTATTTACATTTAGGGTTATTCCAGTTAAATTGCTCAATATTTCCCATTCTTCAAAGACTCAATGGTGTGTTTTGAGTTTTTTTAGGGAAAGAGGGATGAGCAGTAAAAGATAGTTGTTTTGTTTTACCAAAATGATTATTTTTAATGGAGGTCATAAGCACAGTGGAAATATCCAGGTGCATTTACTGAGCCTGTTTCAAAGTGGACTATTTCTACCTTTAAACATTTAAATATTTTATTCTTTCATTCTTGTCTTTTGCCGTTTTATCACCATTGCTAAAACTGAAGAACTCATTTGAACCTCCAGAGGAGAGGAATTAAGTTTTATAACTGTTAAGTACCATCATTTATCAAGCACTGAGGTCAAATAAGGAGATACTTCTTCCTACACCCCTATCATATAGATCCAAGGGCAGAGGGATTGTATTTTGAAATTATTAAAATTATCAGGTGCGTGTATGTATGTTTTTTGCTTTCTTCTGCAGATCATCAACTAATGTAAACACTTTTACACTGGGGATGCTGGGCTTTGTAAACCTGAAAGTCTCCCAAACAGTATCTTCCAGTTTCTGGGCATATGCTAGTTACTACCCTATTAAGGAAAGAGATCATAAACAAATGGTCATTCTCTCTTACATTTAGCATTAGTAAGAAGTCTCTGGAGTTATACTGTTGAATATTTTTATTCTTTAAATTTGTTTTGGGGCTGCCTGGTGTCTCAGTTGGTTAGGCGTCTACCTTCAGCTTGGGTCGTGATCTCAGAGTCCTGGGAGCGAGCCCCATGTCGGGCTCTTTGCTTAGCGTGGAGCTTGCTTCTCCCTCTCCCTCTGTCTGTCGCTCCACCTGCTTATGCACGCTTGCTCCCTCTCTGTCAAATAAATAAATACAATCTTAAAAAAAAAAAACAACTTGTTTTAGAACATTGCAAACATACACAAAATTAGATAGACTAGTATAATGAACCCCCATGTACCTATGCCCAGCCCTAACAGCCATCAGCCCATGGCCAGTCCTTTTAAATCTGTATCTACTTCCTTCCTTTTTTTTTTTATTATTTTGAAGTAAATCCCAGTCATCATCTCATTTCATCTGTAAGCGTTGGGTTATGTATCTCTAAAAACTTTTTTTAACAGAATCTCAAAAAAATTTTTTTGAGGATTGAATCATTTTTGAATGGAAAATTCAATTGTATTGTTATCTTTACTTACTTGGCTTTAAAATATTCTTATGTCGTATATTCTAGCTCCTATTAAAAGTGTGTCTTTTAAGGGGCACCTGGGTGACTCAGGCGTCTGATCTTGATTTTGGCTCAGGTCATGATCTTGGTCATGAGATTGAGCCCCTCGTTGGGCTCTGCGCTCAGCATGGAGTCTGCTTGTCCCTCTCCCTCTGCTCCTCCCCCTGTTCCTTCACGTGCTTGCTCACTCTCTCTCAAAGAAATAAATAAATCTTCAAAAAAAATAAAAATATATAAAAGTATGTCTTTTTAAGTATACATTTATTCCCTCTCGAATTCAGAATTTCCTCCTATGTGGACTATGAAGGGTCTTCTTGACCCATAGGAGAGCTAAGGCAGGGCAGTGGTCCAGTGGATCATACAAATACTACATTTTCTGAATGTGCTGTAGCATAGAAAAAGAACTGGCAAGTCCTGCTCTGAGATATTCCTCCTTCGTTTAAAAAAAAAAGAGTTCTACTCTTAGGCCTCAAATTCAGGAAAATGACAGTACTAACTGTCAGATGACAGTAATACAGTTTAGTAATGAGTTCATCCTTTATTCAAGGGGGAAACAGTCCATGGATTGGGGAGTGCACTGCCTAAAAAGCAGTGGAGCACCCCTCCCCCCAGCAGCCCTCACTTCCCTACAGTTAAGAGTCTCTTATGGTTTGACTCCCTCTCTGTTTTTATCTTATTTTATTTTTACTTCCCCTCCCCTGTGTTCATCCGTTTTGATTCCTAAATTCCACATGAGTGAAATCATATGGTATTTGTCTTTCTCTGTCTTCTTTTGCTTAGCATAACACACTAGTTCCATCCATGTTGTTGCAGATGGCAAGATTTCATTCTTTTTGCTGGCTGAGTAATATTCCCGTGCCTGTATATATACCACATCTTCTTTATTCATCTGTCAGTGGACATCTGGGCTCTTTCCATAGTTTGGCTGTTATGAACATTAAGCAGTTGGAAATATTCTTGTTACAAGGTCATTAAGTAGGCCTCAGGAAAATGCCTTGCTTTCTAAGGCCTCTCTGACCTAAAATCCCCTTGTAACTGCTTCTAGGTTCCAGACAGATGAATGAAGAAGAGTTAAGCCAGATTCCCACGTGGCAGTCTTGAGAAAAAGACAAACTCAACCTTTTGCATTATGTACGTCTGTGTATGCAGGTGACATGTACAGCCATGATGGAAATGCAGATGAGCCAGAGTGGGTAAAGACAGAAAGAGAACAGTTTGTTGAGTTTCGAGATAAGAACCGTGACGGGAAGATGGACAAGGAGGAGACCAAAGACTGGATCCTTCCCTCAGACTATGATCATGCAGAGGCAGAAGCCAGGCACCTCGTCTATGAATCCGACCAGAACAAGGTAAGTCTGGCCAGGCCCAAACAACCTAGTAGCGATCAAAGTCTGTTCCTAGGGGATTGCCTAAAACATTCCTGTTGAGGTACATAGAACGTGTAAGGTTTTACTTGGTCTAAGTCTGGTACAGATCTTAAGTTGACAGTTAAAAACTTGCAGCCAGTGCTAACTGTCTCATCTCGTTTTAGAAATCCTCTTGCCCAGCGTTCACACCGTTGGAGGCATTTGGCTTCAGGAAACAGCCTCTGTATATAGCCTTTGTCCAGGGTGCACCATCTGTTATCTTTGGGTCCCCAGGAAATTTTCTGGTTTTTTTTTTTCCTTCATTATTTCTTATGTGCTTTTACCTATTACAGGCTCATTTTGCGCCTGCTCAGAGTTGGTCATTTCCTTCTTAAATACACTTTTTAAAATTCTTTGTAGTGGCTTATAAATCAGCATTTGTCTGGAGCTTGTTAAAATTGTCCTTGATCAATTACCTGAGGCATTCGTTTCATAAAAAGTGGTAGTCTCACTAAGTCGTCACCTTTTCAGCCATTCGAATGCTCTGCTTAGAGTAAGCTGAAAATCATTCTAAAGATGGGGGGGTTGTATTCTGAACATTCGCCTATCTAGGCCAGTCTTCTGTTTCAAATGCAGTGTCTTATCATCTGAGCCTTTTTAAGGGACAGTCTGTTTTGCATTCTTGCTTCAGTCACTTCTGTAGCCAGGTGCTGTGTCCTGAGATATGTGAGAAAAGGAAACTCCCAGGGTCATCCCTTGTGAATCCGGCCTAGATAATTTTTGAGCGCAGTGTCTGTGCCTTCATTTGGGGTCGTGTCTGGACTTTGGTGGCTAGGGCGTAGTGAGGGTGAAGACTGTGCACGGACGTTAGCAGATTTCATTGTTCCTGTTAGGCAATGGCTGGATTCACTTTAAAGTATTTTCCCCAGTTCTTCCTGTCTCTTGCCTATACATAAGAGATGGCCCCCATTTTGCTTGATGCATTAAATTATTGAGCTATGTTATTTCCATCCTTCCACTTTTAACATTCTTGATAAGAAAAATGTATTAATTGCTATTTTCTTCCCTCTTTGTGTGTATGTTATGGGAAGTTGGGGGTGAAGGTTGAGTTCACATTTAATTGAGTGGGAATTAGAATCTTAAATCCTAACTAACCCCTTTTGTTCTGCAGCGGTGTTTCTAAATTGGGAATGGGAAATCTGTTTTGCCTCAGTTCACTCTTCTCTCTAATTTCAGGACGGCAAGCTTACCAAGGAGGAGATTGTTGACAAGTATGACTTATTCGTGGGCAGCCAGGCCACAGATTTTGGTGAGGCCTTAGTACGACATGATGAGTTCTGAGCTGCAGACAGAGGAGCCCACATTTCTTCAAAAGTAATTTATTTTTACAGCTTCTGGTTTCACATGAAATTGTTTGCGCTACTGAGACTGTTATTACAAACTTTAAGACCTGAAAAGGCGTAATGAAAACCATCCCGTCCCCATTCCTCCTCCTCTTTGAGGTCCTGGAGGGAACTGTGCTTCTGAGGAACAACTCTAATTAGCACACTTGTGTTTGTAGATTTACACTTTGTATTACGCGTGACATGGTGTGTTTATTTTTGTATTCTCTGGTTGGGAGTATGGTATGAAGGAGCGGCATCCTCAGCTCGTGCTTGTAGGCGAATGTTAGCCCTTCACTCTTTCTCAGCCCTTGCCATATAATTTTTGTAATTCTGACGGAACTAATTTTTGTAAGCCTGAGATCAATAAGAAACGTTTAGGAGAGAGAAAAGGGAAAAAATACACCCCACAATTATATTTAGAGAGAAAACACTTAATCTTGCCTGTTGAAAAGTATGTTTCCTAAGTAGTTAGGGGCCACATAATTCCATTCAGTTGCTCTAAGTCCAGCGGTTGATCGTGGCATTATCTGGGCAAGGACGGATCCCTGTGCTGTCACAAAGCTTGGCTCAACTTGATTTCATTCAATTTTTCTTCTTCCCAGTAGGACTAGCTGTTTGCTAATTTTGCCAGGCACAGCTGTGGTGGGAAGAGTTAGGGCCAGTGTCTTGAAAATCAATCAAGTAGTGAGTGTGAGCTCTTTACAGAGCTATACATAGAAACAGCTGGAAAACTAAGGGAAAAATACGAGTGTTTTCAGGGCACACACTTTTTTCTGGGTGTGCATCTGTTTAAGTGCTCAAGACTGTCTTGCCTATTGAATCACTGTAAGTGCCCCGTTCAGCTCCTGTTTCCCCAGGTGTTCCTAGGAATTAATCTTGCTTTCACTGCAATTAAAATGTACTCCTTCCCAATTATGTCATTTCATTGAAAGTGCCTTTAACGAGAGAAATGATCACTGAATGAGGGTTCTCTTAAGAAACCCTGAGATGAAATAAAAAGATTATTTGGACCACCTTACATGAAACTTACAACCTCCCAATGTATTGGGGTTTTTGGTTTTTTTTTTTTTCCTTCCCTTTCTCTTTCAGGCAGTGGTTAAATAGCAGTATTAGTTAGGAGCTTGGTTGCAGTGTTCTTACCTTGTGGGCTGGTCTCCAAAAACCACATGCTGCTGAATTTACCAGGGACCCTCATACCTCAGAATGCGAACCACTTACTACCAGGCCTATTTCTGTGTCAGCTGAAGAGCTTGAACTCAGACTGAAAGATGAGAGGGCCTACTGAGAGGACTCTTTGGTTTGAGGACCATTGCTCAACCTTCTTGCCTTTGACCCATCGTCCCCTCTCCCCACTGCCCCCCAAAAAGTTTATTGTGGATCAGCAGATTGCCAATCCTTGTCAAAGAGAGGGACATTGTAGAAAGAAGAAGAAGCCTTGTGTTCCCAACTCACTTTACCCATATTTTATGTAACAAGAACTCTGTCTTTTTTGGTCCTTTTCTTACAGATGGACCTCTTTTGAGAAGAATTATTGTATTCCAAACTTTTTTAGCCCTCAGGTTACTAAGATAAATATATGTATATCTAACCTTTATTATTCATATATCTCTCTGGATAAACCATTCAGGTGGTGCTGGGTGATTATTATAATCTGAACCTGGGCGTATCCTTTGGTCTTCCATGATCACGTTGAGGTGGACTACTTGGCCTGGTAAAAAGCCAGATTATCACGTAACTTGATCCTGGCCTTTGCATTGAGCTCTTGAGAGTGGATACACTCTTTTTAACCCCCGTGTAGGGGAATGTAAATTCTCTGCTCTCCAGATTCCCCATTTTTATCATTCAGAAGATCAAAGATAGTAACGTCAACCCAGGATTAGAGAGGGCACGTCATGAGCCGTGTGGCGGCAGAGCCCCGCAGCTCACTAGGTACAGAGAACCCAGGCCTGATGTGAAAGTTATGCACTTAGAAAGCAAACCTGCATATGCTAAAATGGCAACTTCTGGATGCTGGGTGCTCAGCAGCAAGCGTACTCTAATCTCCAGTGACACCCCTGGATCCTCTTTTTGGTTTAAGTCAAGCCCGAGGCTGGTGAACAGTAGCTACACACCCACATTGTGTGTTCTGTGAATGCTAGCTCTCTTGAATTTGGATACTGGTTATTTTTTATAGAGTGTAAACCAAGTTTTATATTCTATAATGCAAACAGGTACCTATCTGTTTCTAAATAAAACTGTTTACATTCATTGTGGGGTATGCGTATGTCCTTTCTTCTCCTAAGAAATGGAATTCTTGCTTACAATGATGGGTGCTATAAAATGTCAAGAAAAGGTGGTCTCCTAGAAGGTTTACCATATCCCCTCCCAGCTCAGAGAAGTTCGGCCTTCTCCCAGATTAGCTGTTCCTTCTTTATTTCTGAAATCTTCTGGCATCTTTCTCACTACAGCTGTAACCCTTCTTTGCTTTCTTTGGGCCATTTAACTGGAGAGGAGTCCAGCTGCTCATTACATAATTTTCTGATACCAAACACAAGCCATTCCTGAATGTACACACAACATTTATCTTGACTTTTACTTCAAAAAGGCTCTTTTTCAGAGGGTGCAGAGGGGAAGCATAAAGTATAAAGTAAAACAGTTTTTTAAACATTTTGGTATAGTTTATAAATGGTATTAAGATAGACAGTCATTTTGAGAACATGAAGGGAATTAACTGTTTACGAAATAATGCAGCTTAAGACAGATGTATAGGTTTAGCCAAATCGGGTGGGGAACACCTGGAATAATTCACGCTGGCTCAGGAGCTTCTGGACATGGCTATACCTGCCAAAACTATAGGATTATTGTCAGTGTTGGCATAAAGAAGTTCTTCCAAACTCGTATTTTGGGCCTACTCAAGGTTTTGGTTTTTTCTTTATATCTCTCCGATTTCTAAGGTGTTTAAGTTTGTTCTAATTCAGAATATCATCTCAGAGCAGATCCTCAGTAGGAAAAAAAATTACAAAAAAGGAAGATAATTATTATCCGTACACTGAAAAATCAGCCATACTCCTTTATAGTTGCCTCATACGTGCTCAGTTCTCCGAGTGCTATGAAGCCACTTAGGAGTAGAAATTGAGGATTGTTGACAAAGCCTTTGGAGTGTTCTAAAGTAGACCCCGTTGAAACAATAGGAAAATGAAAAGTTGGCTCCCCCAATTGCCATTATGCCCTTCCCATCTTTTCCTTCATTTGTTAGTAGTTTGATTTTTGAGAGAGAAAGAAAAAATTTCCCTAAATGTAAAATCCTAGTTGCTGCAAATAAGCCAGTATGGCTCCTTAGTTGGGGCCAACTTGACTGGGCGAGACAGTAGAGACTTCTGTTTTCTGGGAGCCGGACATTTCAGAATCATCTGTCATGGACTTCCCACACACCATCTCCATGATGCAGGCTCGGAACTAGAAGGAAAGGGCAGAATTGGAGATAGCCCCTTGCAGACCAGTACAGAGGAGGTGACGTCAAGAAATGGCGGGGGACAAAGAGATCTCATTCTTTGTTTCCCCAAAGCCTCGTGCAATGCCTTATACCCAGGATCTCTTCACGTGTTTTTTTTTTCTTTTAAAAGATTTTTATTTATTAGAGAACGAGTGGGGGCGGGGGTGGGTGGGCAGAGAGAGAGAGAGAGAAACAGACTCCATGCTGAGCATGGATCCGGACGCAGGGCTCTATCCCAGCTACCCGGAGATCATGACCTGAGGCGAAGGCAGACGCTTAACTGAGCCGCCCGGGTGCCCCTCCTCAGGCGGTTTTGAATATATCTCCCCAGTCCTTAGAGCTACTCCTGGGTCTACAGTAATAATTCCTACATCTTTGGCTCAGAGGCTTCACTGTTGGGAAAACTCAAAGCAGCACCTGCCTCTTCCAAACACTCAAAAGTCCTACCAGAGTAGGCCTGCCCACCACCCTGCCATTATTAGAGGCTGCTCCCGATTGGAAAGAATTTCCACCCAGAGGTTTTGACTCCGTCTCTGTGGACTGAGGAAACAAAATAGCTATTAATAATTCTCAAAGCAGGGAGTTTGCCCCATTAGACAGGAACTCTTCTAGATTTATCCAAGTTTGGGTTTTTATTAGCTCAGATACAGGATTTGGGATAGGAGGCCACTTGGTACCTTCAGATGAGCTGTGTTAGAGATTTGTGCGTGTGTTGTGATTTCTGTGCTTTGCATATGCTCCTGCAGGCTGGAAGTTGGAAGGGAAAGGATTAAGAAATTGTGAAATGGAAGGACTAGGAATTTAGGGGAATGATCTATTAGTTTTTCAAGAAAATAAAACGCTTTCATTTTCATCCTGCCCTTTGGAGCAACCTGATTTTTATGGCTCAAGTTCTGTTTTCTCTGGGTTCTATTACCTTGTCTGGATGAGCACACCTGTCTCCCTGTGCTTACCTTGTTCACCCCTAGACACCGTTGAGTAGGGTCCAAGGTGCTCTGAATTAGAAGTCACTGGTGAGAAGAGAACCAGGTCTTATGAACTGGATGGAGCCTCATAGGAATGTGAATAGAGAGCTTTACCTGCTTATTCATGAAGCAGTAGATGATGGGGTTGTAGACACAAGCACTCTTGGAGAAGAAGGCAGGAATGGTGACAAGCCGTAAGTCCAGCCCGTGGTTCCGGTTGTTGACCATATACATAGCCATTGCGGCGTAGGGCGTGTAACAGAGACAGAAGGATCCCACCATCACCACCACCATACGGCTCACCTCCCGCTCGGCCTTCTGGGTTGAAGCGGACTCCTGTTGCTGGGCTGCAACCTGGGCAGAGATGGAGAAACGTTCTCTTCTCCCTGGCCCTCAACTCCGGTATCTCCACCCTTTCTACCAGGGAGGCATCCACTCCGGTCGCCTCTCTTCCTCTCAGCTTCTGGCCTAGTGCCTCTCGCTCTCCTTCCCTGAGGAAGGGGGGATGGAGACAGCTCTCTGGTCTGTGACATCGGAAGGGATCACTTGCATCTCTTGGCACACATTTGAGCAGAGAGGACCCCGCCCTACTCTTCACACCATTTCATACTCCCTGCCCCCACTTCCTTCGCTGCTTTTAGATAGCCCCTCTACATGGCCATGGACATTTCCAGATGTCTTCCGTTCAGAAGCACTCACCATTCTTCCCTCTCATCTGGAGCCCCCTGACGCCCTCCTCCGTGACGCTCACAGAAATCACTCACCGCCCTGAGGGCTCCCAGCAGCTGTGAGTAGGAGAAGCAGATGAGGGCGAGAGGCACAATGAAGCAGAAGATGAAGAGGAACCAGGTGTAGTACTCGCTGCGGTACTTGGTTCCCACGGTGTACCAGTCGGGGCCGCAGGAACACTGCAGGCCTTCGGGGATGTACCTGCAACGGACCAAGCGCTCACCCACTGGACAAGCACCTGCCCACTGCGAGACTCACACAAGAATGAGTGCAGTGGGAGCGGAGATTCCTGGACTGCGCTCCCTACTTCGAACTCAGAGGACGCTCGAGGACTTCACGCAGGCGCGGTTTCTGTCCTTACCAGCTGAGGCCCTAGCAATTCCAACTGCAGGGTAGACGTTAGCACTTGACTCCCACAGCCCTTGCCCTCACCTACTCCGCTAGCTCTTTAAAAGTGGAGGTCAGGGGCGCCTGGGTGGCACAGTCAGTTAAGCGTCTGACCCTTGGTTTCGGCTGGGGTAATGATCTCAGGGTCGTGAGATCGAGCCCTGCATTGGGCTCTATGTTCAGGGCAGAGTCTGCTTAAGACTCCCTCTCCCTCTGCCCTTCCCTGACCCCTGTGTGCTCTCTCTCTCTAAAATAAAAAATTAAAAAAAAAAAAAAGGTCAAAGACTAAGGTTATACCCAACTCTTTCCACCCACACCAACCTGTGCTCCTACTCAGCAACACTGCCCTACACTCCTCACCGGCTCCAGCCAAAGAAGGGTGGGATGGAGACGCCAATACCGATGGTCCAGGTAGCCAGGACCACCATCAGCGCGTGCTTGGAGGTGAAGCGGAAGTTGCCGAAGGGCTTACAGATGACCATGTAGCGCTCAAAGGCCAGGAAGGCCAGTGACCAGCCTGTCACCAGACCTGTAGTGAAACGTGAGGGTAATTGGGGTAGACTGCCCCGCTCAGCCTGGCAGACAGAGTGGAATGCAGATGGTGGAGCAAGCATGGGGGATGAGGGAGTTGGACTGATGGTTGGTGAGGAGTTTGGGATTCGGTCAAACTTCTAGTCCCAAATGCTTTGTACCCCAATGATAAAGAGCACCAAGCTCCTTTTCCCCAGGTTCCCCATTAGGGGCCCACTCTAACCCAACAGTCTGGTCCCTGGCTCCAATCCTGGAGCAGTCCTTTGTCTCTCCCGCCCAGTCTCCTTCCCCTGCAGTACCTGCTGTAGAGCCCAGGAAGGCCTCCAAGGCACAAACATGGCGGCCAAAGATGAAATATCCATGACAGCTGGCGATGAAGACGGTGGAGACCGAGATGCAGTAGACGAAGCCTGCCAGGGACACATTGACCAGAATATAGTTGAGTGGCTGTCGCAGCTTCCTGTAGCGCAACGTGGCCACTAGCACCGTGGCATTGAGTGGTGTCCCTGCAAAGAAGACGAAGCCCATGAAGACTGCCTGGAGGCGGAAGGCCCAGATAGGGCCAATGTGGTACTGAGGCCCATCCCATGGCCCCACCAAGGAGATGTTCTTGAACAGATAAAACTCTTCCTCCCCTGACATCTTACTCATGGGATGTCCCCCACGCTCTCTGGTTCCTCTTATAGATTACCATCTCACCACCCCTTCTCCCCCACCCCCAAAGCCCCTTTGGGGAAAGGATGGCCCCTGGAGTCTTTTGGGCTCCGTGAATGATCAGTACTGATCCTAAGCCTTCTAAAGACAAAGTTTGAGATTAGAGATGTCCAAGCCCCCACCTAAACCTCCTTTTGTGGCCCCAAAGCCGATTGTGTATTCTTGAGCGGATAAAAATATTGGGCTCAAAGAATCAACATGCAGGGCTTGCTGGGTGCTGGAATGAATAGGAATCGGCTCGCTGCAGCCCGGGGGTGCTGACCCATATTTAGCAGAGATGCGTCCACCACTTTCTCTGTGTGTGTGTGTGTGTGTGTGTCCTTTGAATGGAATTATTGAGGGTATGCCTTTCAGTTTGGATTCTGGCGCCCCTCCATCCCTATACATTTCTGTGCCCATCTTCTCCTTTGTGGAAGGTGCCCCCTAAGTCTCCCTCTCCAGAGATCTTGGGCTCACAGCCAGCCTGGGGGGCAGCCTCTGGCCACAGAAGGGGCAGGGAATGGGGAGCACCCTGGGTGGGAGCACCTTCGTGAACAGCCTTCACAGATCAGTACAGGGCAACTGGACAATGCTTGAAGTCTAAGGCCTCCCTGGCTGCCTCTGTTTCTTCATGTCATCTACCCAGGGAGGTTTGCTGCTCAGACGCCCCCCTCCCAGCCAGGCTGAGGTTGGTTTGCTTGCTGGCTCCACCTCGAGCTCAGCAGTGCCCAAGTTGCCACCGTCGTGCCCTGTCTGCCCTCAAGTCCTGCCCGGCTCTCACAGCCGGACTCAAGACCTCTTCTGCGCAGCGCACCCAGGGGCCAGCTCTGCCCTAAGCTCTGCCCTGTGGAAGTGTCCCCTGCCCCACCGTGAGCGCAGAGATAACGTGACGCGCTTTACATACAGGTAAGGGAAAGTGTTTGTATCACATGAATCTCCCACGGGGAAAAATTATAAACAAAATATGAAAAACAGCTCCTGGAAAGCGCTCTAAAGTACCCAAAGCAGGCAGCACGGAAAGGACCCAATCCTCGAATGAAAGGAGCCCTCTACCCGTACATGGATTATTGCCTGAGAGCACTCCCCAGTCTAGACGGCAAGGGACAGCTGGAACTCCAGTGGAAAGTGCCAGCCTTCATGCCCCGAAGAGTCAGAGGACAGAGTCTGGGGCTCCAGAGAAGCTGAAGATGGAAGGTGGGTCTCCTGGAAGGAAGGGCGCCCCAGAAGAGGAAGTCTTCCCGTCAGCAGGCCACCTCCCCTCCAGTCCTAGGCTGCCTGCCGAGCTGTGCAAGGAGGGATGTCCAAGGAGCCCAGCAACGCGGGAGCCGGAGGTCTGAAAGCTGAGCAGAGCTTCGGGCTGCTATCCAGGGCAGCAGAGAAAGAGTCTGATTCCACCAAGTGAGAGGAGCGGGACAAAATTTGAAACTCCCAAAGGCCACACCTCAGGACTAAAATCCATGTCCCTTGAATCCTGAGCTAGGAAGGCTCAAAGCAGGCCTGCCAGCCATTTGTGAGAGACGGACGTGTCCGCACACACGCGTGCACACAGACACACACACTCCACAGGTGTGGAGGTAGGACCCCGGCAGAGACCCAGCTGAGCGCCAGGACCGCAAGGCCACTCGGTCTCCACTAGGTTGCCTGGGTCAGCTGGTCCTCTGCCCCGGGCAGGCTCTGATGACCAGGGCCAGAGGCCATCCCTGAGGCCGTGTGAACGCTACCTCTGGGCAGGGCCTGGGGCCCCTTGGCCTGTGCTGAGTGGAGCGGGTCAGCCTCTGCTGTCTTCAGGCCTCTGCTGACGTGCCCATGTCTGTAAATGGGCCTGCGCTTGGGCTGCCAACCCAGCTGGTGTGGGCAAAAGACACCCCACGGCCCTCTCACTGGCACTCCCCAGGCCGGGCGGCTGCCCCCTTGGCCTCTCCTAGGTCCGTCCTAAAACCTTTCCAGGGGCGCCTGGGTGGCACAGCGGTTAAGCGTCTGCCTTCGGCTCAGGGCGTGATCCCGGCGTTATGGGATCGAGCCCCACATCAGGCTCCTCCGCTAGGAGCCTGCTTCTTCCTCTCCCACTCCCCCTGCTTGTGTTCCCTCTCTCGCTGGCTGTCTCTATCTCTGTCGAATAAATAAATAAAATCTTTTTAAAATAAATAAATAAATAAATAAAAAATAAATAAAACCTTTCCAAACAGTCCCTTCCCACCTTATTCTACCAACATCAGAGGGGAGAGGGGCAGTGGGCCCAAGCTGGGAGCAGCCCAGCCCCAGGTGAGCTGGGACAGATGCCCATGGCCCGGGGGTGAGCGTGGGGTGGCGGACAGCTCGGGCCAAAAAAGACCCTGACCCGAGTATAGACTCTTCTAGGTACCAACACAGGGGACAACACATTTTCAGAGTCAGCGAAGCCATGGAGTAGGGAGCAGGAAGATTTTCAGGAGGGTACATGGGGTAAAGTGGAGGGTGACGGTATAAAAACTGAAGACACTTTAAGTACATTTAACATATACGGGCCCTTTGCGGGTTTAAAGTCACTTTGTTAATTTAGGCACATGACAATATACTAAGGCTTTGCAGAAGATTATGTTGGGTATATGTAGACCAGGATTTCTCCACCTCTACACTATTGATCTGTTGGACCAGACGATTCTTTGCTGGGGGAGGGGGCGCGGCTGTCTTGTGTATTGTACGATGTTTAACAGCGTTCCTGGCCACTACCCACCGGACGCCAACGGCACCAGCACCACCTCAGTCATGATGACCGAAAATGGTTCGAGACACAAATATCGCCTGAGAGGCAAAACCACCCCCTGCCCCCTCCCCTCCAGTTAAAAGAACTACTGACTTAGATTTGGACGTATACATGTCCAGAACCAAATGGAAAAAACAGTCAAGAGGAAATTTGTTTTTCCAGTCATTCTAATTGTCTGCAAAAGGGGGATTTTTTTAAGATTTATTTTCTCATTGTATTTATTTATTTTTAAAGATTTTATTTGACACGCACACAGAGAGAAAGAGAGAGAGCAGGGAAAGCCGCAGGCAGAGGGGGAGGGAGAAGCAGGTTCCCCGCTGAGCAAGGAGCCTGATGTGGGGACTCAATCCCTGGACCCTGAGATCATGACCAGAGCTGAAAGCAGACACTTAACCAACTAAGCTACCCAGGCGCCCCTATTTTTCCATTTTAGAGAGAGAGAGAGAGAGAGAGAGAGAGAGTCTGGGGAGGAGCAGAGGGAGAGAGAGAATCCCAAGCCAACGCTGCTCTGGGGACAGGGGCTGATGCAGGCAGGGCTCGATCCAACGACCCTGAGATCGTGATCCAAGCTAAAACCAAGAGTCAGATGCTCAATCAACCAACTGAGCCACCCAGGAGCCCCAAAAAGAGGATACTTTTTGAATAGTTTTAGCATTTGGGTTTTTTTTTTCCTATTCTTTTTAGGAGTTTATTCATTTATGCTCCCACTTTTCCAGAAATAGTTTAAGGGAAGTTTGTGGGAATATATGGGGCACAAACAAGAAGTCATGAATCAAATGGAGGAGCAAAAGAAGAAGAAAAAGAACGACAGTGGGGAGTTCAAAAGTCAGGAATTAAATTGAAATATGACCACACATTCATGCTTTCAAGCAGCCACACATTTACATAAGTCCGTGTCCAAGAAGTAAATGTAAACCAACTGTTCTTGGGATTATGACAGACAGAAATGCCTCCCTCGGGACTACACAATGGAGACGTTGGTGTGATACAATAAACAACGTCCTCAGGAACATTCCCGAAGTGACAGAACACCCAGTTTCACAGGAATGGGTATACTCCTGACTACTACCCCTCAGTATGGACTCAACACAAAGCATTATTCGGAATTGGACATAAACCAGAACCAGAGCTCCGCGGGGCTGCTCTGATCCAGAGGACATTGAGGCTCTCCGGAGGCTTGAAATACATTTGCCTTTGTCCTCTCCAATCATTGCTTCTCTCTGCCTAGATTTCCATAATTTAATTTCTGTTTTTGAGTGGATTATAGATATGTCCAGGACTGAATACTCAAAAAGCACTGAAGAATATACAGTGAAAAATCAGCTTACTTCCCACCCAGTTCCCCTCTCCCAAGGCAACCAGTGTTGGCTTTTGCTGCGTTGTTGATACATAGGAGGTGACAGTGACCTTGAGATGATGTGTTGTGACAATGTTGTCTGTTAAATACTGACCCATAAGGGTTCTCCAGACAAATAATGAGATAAGAGAAAGGTCTACTCGCTGACGTGGATGTGAGGAATCGTCAAAGGATTTGCCTGACTGAGAGCCGCCCTCTCTTGGAAGCTCCTAGAAGTAGAGCCACGGTTCTCCCCAGAGAATTCCATCTATGGCTTGTTGAACGCAGAGACAAACAAGTCATTGAGGGCCTAAAGTCCTAGTGCCCACAACAAGGCCACAGTAATTCTAGCCTTAGGGGGGAAAAGTGTATGGTAGGGTGCCAATGGCATGCCACCAGAGCAGCACTCTTCTCCCCAGACCCTTGCCATCCTGGAGGCGTCAGGCCGTGTGCAGGGCTGTTTCATGGCTGTCTCAATGGTGAAGAAGGGGTTCCTGGTATTTAGTGGGCAGGACACTGTTCCAGACAGGCCACACAAGGAAGAATGATCCTGTCTCAAAATCAAACAGCACCCCCAGAGAGAAGCCCTGGCTGGACTCCAACCCCCGTCTCATCCCTGAAACATTCTTAGCCCCTAGGAGCCTCTCTTGGAGCAAGCTCACTTCCTGGCACATCTACCAAGAGGAGCAATTTAGGGAATGTGTGCTGAGGTAATGGAATGGCGTGTTGAGTGTGCTATTATTTATAAGCCAGTTTCGAGCTGGGGAACAGCTACCCAAAAAAGTCTCTTAGTTTTAGAATAGATGAGCTGTTGCCTTTCTCCCTGGCCATGATTCGTTAGCAGAACCGGTTGTCTGGTCCGGCCCTCCCTGGCAGGAGACCACGAAACCGCCCTGGATACAAACGAACGCTGGCCAGTCCTCTCTCTGAAGAGAGCGGCCATTCTTCCTGCCTACCCAAGACAGGACCGGGTTCATTAGGAAGCCTGCTTGAAAGGATGGAAAGCAGGAGACTTTCTTCAGGCTTGTGGTTCCTATTTGGAGCCAAGAGATGAGGGTTGACCTGAATGTCTGTTGCCCCTAGTGATTTTTTGTGTACTCCCCTGAGACTTTTCTTTCACGTACTCACTCACTCGTTCATTCCACAGACATTTGCTAAGTGATGTCTACAATAACAGTTGTACTGTGAAGATGAGATTAATTTGGTAAAGTGATTACACAGAGCCCAGCGCATAGAAGTGCTTGGGAGTCACTTGTCAGCAGGATTGCCAAGTGCCGGACACGAGGCTGGACCCAAAGACCAACAAGACAGGGCTCTGCCCTCTGCAAGCGAGCAGGGCCCGGTGGTGGTGGTGGTGGTGGGTGGGGAGGCGGGGTCATGGATATGGTACAATGGAAGATACAAAAGACAGAGAGCCCGGCAGGGCCCATTGGGTTCTCCCACAAGACCCCAGTTTCTGAAACTTCCCCTCACCCTCACTGGGGAAACTCCCAGCCAGAAGGAACCCACCCAGGCCACACTTAGCTTATTAGCAGGTTTTTTTCCTGCAGCCTCCCTGGGCAGGATGAAGAAGGCAGGCTGGGGTGTGGGAGGGAGCGTGAGTATTTACAGGATGTATTCCCATCTCTAGTTTTCTAGAAAGTCTGGGTAGCTGTGTCTACTGTGTTTAAAACAGACTTCAGATTTAGATAAATGTGCCTCTTGTAAGCTGAATGCAGATCAGTTTTCTTTTCTTAAAATAGGCACGACACCTATCTCACAAGGTTGTTATAAGGCTAAGGAAGATCCGCAAAGCACTGAACACACTACCCAGCCCATGTTAGCAGGAAGGGGCAACTTTCCTATTGAGTGCTTTCCCCCCAGCCTCATGTTGCCGTCATACTAACCCTCTCCTTCGTTCAGCATCTTACAGTCTGCAGACCGCCTTCCCAGACATCGTCTCGCCCGATCCTCAGATTACCCTGCAAGGCACACAGGGCAAGTGTTACCTCCCCAACTGACAGATGAAGAAACTGAGTCAGCGAATGTCTTCTAGTCCAGGCGATCTGGGTCAGTCTTCTGCTTCCTCCTCTAGGAGGCTGATGATGTGGAGGATTTTTTCTGGTGGTCTGATCATGAGGAAAGAAAGAAGTGCTGTTCTTCACGGGGTGCTGGCTCCCTCAGACCTGGGGCTCCCCTGGAAAATGGAGGTTGCTGGAACCTGGCTGCTTCTCTGCCTTTTCTCACCAGCATGCCCGCAAAGTCCGCGTGGTAGCTCCCGGGGGAGAGCCGGCTGGTCCCGGGGAAGGGGCCCGGCCTGGCGCCACAGCGGGCCAGGGAGGGGCGGAGAGAGCCAAGAGAGGCCAAGCCCGCTGGAGTGCAGCTGGCCTGGGCTGCCTGCCAGCCTGGGAGAAGATTCCACCTCTAGGAACCACAAACTGCGCCTGCTGCTGATGTGGCAGGGAAGGCACATCTGGCCAGCCAGACCCATCAGTGGCTCGTTGGTCTAGGGGTATGATTCTCGCTTAGGGTGCGAGAGGTCCCGGGTTCAAATCCCGGACGAGCCCTTGTTTTCTGATTTTTTTTTTTTTCCTGTACTCCAGCATACACTGCCTGCCCTTTTTAGGGGAGAGGCATAAAGATGGCCAAGTGGTGAGTGAATAAAGGACCCTAAGGACAAGCCGCCAGTCATTCTCCCCATTTAGCCATGGACTGTACACACTCCATTTTTTCCACTGAGGCCAAATGGGGCAGGAGGGGACTGGCATGAGGAGCTGAGCTAAAGAAGGTTAGAGTCAAAGGGTTGCATTGTGTTAGGCAAAAAGAGCCTTTTGGGGGGGCTCAGATGAAGAATAAATGATCAGGACAATTTGGGGGGTGGGTCTGGGCCTCTGGAGGTCAAGAAAAGACAAGTTCCTTGTATAAAACTCAAGCTATGAAACGCACTGGATTCGAAGTCCAAAAAGGTAGGATTAAAGTTACAATTTTGAGTCTCAGTTTTCCCATTGAGAAAATGGGAACAGTAATACTTGTTTCTTAGAGTTCTTGGCAGGGTGAAAGCAATTGTATGTGAAAGCCCTTTGCAAACTGTTATGCACCTTACAGACATAGGGATTATTTGGAATAATGCTAAAGAGAAAGCAAATCTAGAGAGGAACTTCTGGCAACACAACAGACTAATGTAGCTATCTCCTCACCCAGCGCCCCCTAAAACACACACAGAAAGGTTGCATAAAGTAGATTTTAAAAATTAGTATTAGAGTGCCTGGCTTAGCTCAGTTGGTAGAGCATGTGACTCTTGATCTTGGGGTTATGAGTTCAAGCCCCACATTGGGTGTAGAGATTTACTTAGAAAAATTAAAAAAAAAACATTAAAACAAAATTAATATTTGAATAATGCAAAAATTTATTTAAAAAAAAAAAAGAAATTCCATGGGGAGCCTGGGGGGCTCAGGTGGTTAAGCATGCAACTCTTGATCTCAGTGTCATGAGTTCAAGCCCTGCATTGGGCTCCATGCTGGGCATGAAGCCTACTTGAAAAAAAAAAAATAGGAAGGAAATTCCCAGATATCAGAATTAAAGAAGGAATACAAAGCCAAAGAAAAGAAAAGCAGGGTATGCCTGGGTTCAGCCTCTAACTCTTGATTTGGGCTCAGGTCATGATTTCAGGGTTGTGTGATCAAGCCCCGAGTGGGGCTCCGTGCTCAGCATGGAGTCTGCTGTGCTCGAGATTCTACCTGCTCCTCCCTCCACTTATGCTCTCTCTCTCTCAAACGAAATAAATAAAATCTTTTTTAAAAACATAAAAGAGAAGAGAAGAGGAAGCTCTCAGAGTGGCCGTTGGTGGGTTTCAGACATAGATATATACCCAGGCACCTGGAGTTGTGTTTTAGTGCGTCTAGTTACAAGATATGTCACTTCAGCCCACCAGAGACGAGAAGCTGGGCTTAAACACTCTGCACAAAGCTCAGAACGTCAAGGATCTACTTTGTCCAAGAAAACCGATGCACACCAGTCCAAGGAACCAATGAAAAGGAATAGCAACACAAGTCAACTCAGGAATCGAAGTCTCAAGCCTGAGCAAATGCTTGTAATTGCATCTGGATTTATGTTCTCTGCATGACGCTGAATCCCCTGTCAAGCACAGAAATTAAATCTAAGCCTGGTTTAGGACACTGGACCATATAGCCCCACAGAAGCAAGAAAGAGCTCCGTCATTGAGGCCCCTGGGTGGCTCGGTCAGTTAAGTGGCCGACTCTTGATTTCAGCTCAGGTCATGATCTCAGAGTCCTGGGACTGAGCCCTGCGTTGGGCTCCGTGCTCAGTGGGGAGCCTGCTTGAGGATTGTCTCTCTCTCCCTCTGCTCCTCTCCCTGCTCATGCTTTCACTCTCTCTAAAATAAATAAATAGATCTTTTTTAAAAATTAAAAAAAAAGAAAAGAAAAGAAAGAGCTCTGTTGCAGTGTTTCATAACCCAGGGCATGTGGGACTCTCACTAAACAAACAAACAGCTACTGAAGAAGAGTTCCCAGTAAAATACCAAACTAGACAAGGAAGTAATGCACCATAAGGAAGAGTCAGCAGACACAACCAATAGAAGAATCAACATTCCAAGAACTGTGCATAAGAAAACAACATGAAAAACACTATTTACTAAGTATACTTAAAACTACTAAAGACAAGAAAATAAACCATAATAAAACTATGGCACTAAAAAAAAAAGCACCTTATTGAGAAAAAGAAATAAAACATAGGAAAAGACATACCACTGAAATTAGACTCAATGACCCATTAAACAGTAGACTAGACCCAGCTGATAAGAGAATTAGTGAATTGGAAGACAGAGCTGGTGAAATCATTCAACATATGGAGAGGGGGAAGTGATGAGATATGAAGTATGAAAGAATAGTTAAAAGACACTAGTGAAAGCATAAGACAGCATTAGCAACAAAAGATTATAGAAAAAAAATAGAATATTTTCCAAAGGCCAAGAGAAAACTGTCAACCTAAATTTCTATGCCCATTAAATTTCTATTTAAATTATAGGAAATAAAGACATTTGAGAATGTTCACCAAAGACTTTCACTGAAATGCTGCGAAAAGATATACTTCATAAGAAGAGAACAAATAAGAAGCAGAGTGAAATGCAGGGAGGAATGGTGAGCAGAGAAATTTATAAATATGTTAGTGAGTCTAAATGAGCACCGAAAAGCCACTGTTAGTGGAACGTAAATTGGTCCAACCGCTTTGTAGAGCAATTTGGCAATAATCAGTAAAGTTTAAGATGACATATTCTATGACCCAGAAACTCTACTTCTTGGTATCTACCTTAGAGCAGTGCTTACGTGTATGCCCAAGACATGCACAGCACTAACCACTAAAGCATTGTTTTCTTTTTATTTACTTAGTTAGTTGTTTGTTTATTTGAGAGAGAGCACCCGAGAGTGGGGCCGGGGGAGGGGCAGAGGGAGGAGGAGAGAAGCAGACTCCCCACCGAGCACCCAGCAGGAGCCCATGCGGGCCAATCTCTAGAAATCCTGAGATTGAGACCTGAGCTGAAATCAAGAGTCAGATGTTCAACCAACTGAGCCACCCACGCACTTCCAAGGCATTGTCTTCTAACACAGAAAACTGGAAACAGCCTAAATGCCTATTAGCAGAAGAACGGATAAATAAATTGTGTTATATTCAAGTACTGAAATAGTATTCAGCAGTTAAAATTCATTCATTGGAGCTAAATGAAACACGGATAAATGTAAAAAAAAATGTTGAGAGAAGAGGGTTTGCAGAATTTTTATTTATTTTTAAGTTATCTCTCTGCCCAGGGTGGAGCCCAGACTCAGGACCCGGAGATCGAGGGTCACACGCTCTACCAACTGAGACAGCCGGGAGCCCCCAGATAGATTTTTTAAATACATAAATCAATATTTTGTTGTTTGTGGATACAAATGTATAAAGTAAAACTGTGAAACCGTAAATAGAAGGGCTAGCTCTGAACCCAATGTGGCAAAAATGAACAGCTGTTGGATTTCTGTGGTGCGTACATGGACATTTGTTGTTTTAGTCTGTACTGTGCTTTTCTGCATGTTTGAAATACTCACTTTTTTCCCCTTTTTAATGGGCCTTTAGAAATAAGGGTAAAGGGGGATAAATGGCTGCATCGATCCTCAGAGAGGATGATCTGTTGGGATGGGATTAGGGGGAGGCTGAGTCCAGAGTCCAGGGATTACAAGGATTAATTCAGATCATCCCCCTAAGTGATTACCTGGCTGGCATCCCCACCACTCCTGGCCCTTCAGACCTGCAACCCTGGATCACAGTCCGACTTCCCCCCCCATGCCTGCTAAGCCCTTACCTCCTGCCTCCTAACTTCACCCCCACCCTCAACCCAGTACGATCTGGCCAGGATTTGCCCAAATTTGGGTCCTGAAAACAGACTGGTTGAGGTCTCTCCTGAATGCTCCCCAAATCAAGGGTGAATGGTGACCTGAACCCCAGGAGCCAAGGAGAGATAAGTCCCTAATACTCAGGATCAGAGCTCCCTGAGGAGAGCCTGGATCACTGGATGTCGCAGTTGACAACTTCCTCTCCTGCCCCTCCCTCCCTGAACCAAGAAATCAGCAGTCAAGGTCAACTGTTAACTGAACTTGTAAGCTGAGCCAGGACCAGCAGGAGCTGTGCTTGGGCAGAGCAAACAGCCACTGGGCTTCCAACCTTCCCCCTTGTCAGTCTCCAGAGCTCTATGCCCCCATCTTGACACCTTGCCACTCCGCCACCCCCATGCCAGCCATGTCTGGACAGGCCTGATATCTGCAGCAGACTCTGAATGGGGTCTTCGTGGGCTTGTTCAACACCCTTTCCCCACAACTGGATCACCCTGACCACAGGATCTGGGGTGTAATCCTGTCCTCTGAGGAGCAAATGAAACCTTCTTGATCTGTGCTCATCTCTCAGAGCACGAGCCTGGGGGTTTGAGGGGGAGAGAAAAAAAGAGATGGGGGAGGGAGAGGCTTATAGGGCAACATTATACTTAATAGGCAACAGTTAACTCCATGTGAAATCATACACTGAATGATAAGATAGCCTTAACTGGGCCGTTGAGAGATTGACCTTTCTTATTTATTGTGTCAGATACTTTGTCAGATGCTGGAGATACAAAATGACTAAGGTACTTCCCAATCTTCCAGAAGTTGGGCAGACACAAGAGCAAAAACCTGACCTTGACACCTGGAAGTGACCAGCCGGCGCTACCCTAGAGAGAAGGAAGGGAGGAGCACAGCAGGCCTCTACTGGTCTAGGGGTGGGCAGCAGGGAAGGCTGCTGGAGGTGACTCCCCACTAGGATTGAAGAATTCAGTAGGGATGTCCACGCAAAGAAGGGCCTCTTTCCCGAAGAGTATGGAGGGCTGGTGAACCTGGAAGCCTGTGTGGGTGAACACAGACTATGTATGTCCATAACCTGGTGAGTGGATAAGCAAGGAAACGGATTGGTGTGTGTCCCTGGCTCACGAATCTCTTAAACACTTTTCTGGACGTGTTGGGACTGCCTGGTTCCCAGGTGTACCCACTTCTTTCCTGGCTGAGACCTGCTGAGAGATGTGAGAACAATTGCTTCCTCAAGACCGGGCACCCTGTAGATGTTCCTTGAATGAATGATTGAGTGAAATAAGCCGTCTGGGGGGCGCCTGGGTGGCACAGCGGTTAAGCGTCTGCCTTCGGCTCAGGGTGTGATCCCGGCGCTCTGGGATCGAGCCGCACATCAGGCTCCTCCGCTGGGAGCCTGCTTCTTCCTCTCCCACTCCCCCTGCTTGTGTTCCCTCTCTCGCTAGCTGTCTCTGTCTCTGTCAAATAAATAAATAAAATCTCAAAAAAAAAAAAAAAAAAAAAAAGAAGCCGTCTGGGTTTCCACATCTCCCTTGTGTGAGAGTGAAAATCAGTAGTGCCCACTCCGAACAGGCTACAGAGGCAGGGTGGGTGTGGGACCAGGTGGAAAGGCAGAGTGGTGGAGAGAAGAGGTCGTCGGGCAGCGAGGGCTTCGTGGGGCCACGGAGAGGCCCTCCCGAGAGGGTCCCTGGTTCTGGCTTGCTGGGGGCGCGGGGCAAGCAGAGAGATCAGGGCTCTGCAGTTCACGTATCTCCGCCTTGGCTTCCCTTCTGCCTTCACGCAGTCCTGGGACGCAAGGGGCCAGCGCGAGGGAATGGGGCCGGCGGCCGGGGGTCCGCGCTGACTGCGGAGGTGGGGGACCCGGGCCCTGCTTGGTGGGCGTGTGTCTGCGCGTTGGGCGGAAACGGGACCGGAGGATTCGTCCAGCTTTGTCCTCTTCTTCCCTCATCGCTGCGCGGGACGAGGCTCTGACACATGGCCCCGGGGGGACCCCCACGCAGCCGACTCCGGGAAGGACCCTCCGCCAGAACCAGGGTATCTTGCGGCCACTCCTGGGGCAACCTCAAGCCCCGAGTAGCTCCCGTCCGCTCCCCCTCTCCCACGCCCGGGCCCCGGGGTGTGTCGGCGGACGCGCCCCTCGGCCTCTCCGCACCCCCTCGCCGCCACCGGGTCCCGGAGCCGGGTGGAGGGAGGGCTTCCGGGCCGGAGCGGCGTCAGGTGGCCCGGCCAGGCCCCGCCCCCTCGGCCCGCCCTCTTTCCCCCTGCGCACCCGGCTCCGGGTCCCCGGCCTGGCGGCTGCGGCGTCTGCTCCGGGCGGCGGCGGCGGCGCGAGCGGCCATGGAGGCGGGCGCCGGGGCCGGGGCCGGCGCGGGCGCCGCGGGCTGGAGCTGCCCGGGCTCAGGTCAGAGCCGTCCCCCCCTCACCTCCCCACCGCCACTCCTTCCTCTTCTCCATCTCTCCTCCCTCCAGACCCCCTCGTCCTCCCTCCCTCCCTCCCTCAGCTGCTCGCACCTTCCCGTCCCGTCTTCCTCCCTCCATCCTGCCCGCCACCCCAGGCCCGGTCTCCATCTTTCCGGGCTGGGTCTTCTCCACACCGGTCGCATCCTCCCCTGGCCGTCCCTCGCCCCGAACCCTCTCCACCCCGTCTGTCCAGCCCTGGGGGCCCCAGACCCTGCGCCCACTCCGGCCCGAAGGCTTCGAGCGCAGGGCGAGGGTGGGGTGGATGAGGTCCAGGGAGAGAATGGAGGGGAGGGGAGGGGAGGGGAGCGGCTCTGGCCCAGAACCCCCTTGTCACACGCCCGCCCCCCCCATCACCCCTTTCCCCTTACACGCACCACCTCATCCTTTCAACCTCATCTTCCCTGGCTCCTGCCCTCGCTTTCATCCTTGCCCGTCTCCTCCCTGTCCCCTCCTGGCTAAAGAGACACACACCCTTCCTGTCTGTGCTGGGAGAGGAGCCTGGAGCCGGGGATGCTGAGGTTGGGCAGCGCAGGGCGGGGTCCCCGCAGGCCCAGCTCGAGGGGCGGCTGAGGGAGGGGAGTCGCAGGCTGGGCAGAGTGAGCCAAGCACTTCCACCGGGATTAAAAACTCCAGGGCTCCAGAGGGCTGGAAGGCACGTCCCCTTCTCTCTCCCGTGCACCCCAGCCCCCAGCCCCCTAGCAACCCCCGTGCCTCCTCTCTCCCTGCTCACAGGAACCACAGTGACCACTTTAGGCTCCTATGAGGCGTCTGAGGGTTGTGAGAGGAAGAAAGGCCAACGCTGGGGGTCCCTGGAGCGGCGGGGGATGCAAGCTATGGAGGGTGAGTTTTCCCAAAAAGCTTTCTTTCTCTCCTCTCAGCCAATTTCCCTTCCCTTCTCCTTACCCCGTCTGGTCCCCAGAACTCCCAGCCAGGACAGAGCCCTTCCTCTAGCTCACCTGAGCCCCCTCTACCCTTCAGGTCTGAGTTCTACCCCTCCTCAGGGTTCAGGCTTGGAGGGAGGTTCTGGGTACATCCCTTTGGGGCCCTAATCACCAGTTAACCAGGTTGTGTGTCCCAGGGGAGCTGCCAGACAGAGAAAGAGGCCTCGTTGGACAGAGCTTTGAAGCAGCCTTTCAGCAGGGGGTTTGTTCTCACTGCCACCCGACCCAGATCCCAAGCTGTCTCATATTTTTGAAAAGCAGGGAAGTGAGCATTCTCTTTCTGGTGCCACCACCGCTACCCTTGAGTGTAAGCCTTGGGGCTTTGGTTCCCTAGGATCTCTTCCGGCCTGAAAGAATTGCCTGGGAGGGGACAGGTGAGGCCAATCTTCCAACACTCAGGTATCCCCACCTCACCCATGTGACTTGGCGGTTGCTGCCAACACCAGGCCCCTGGAAGGATGCCGGTCCGCTTCCCAGAACTTCCTGTGAAGTGTCCCCAGGTCCCTGCGCACACTGTGTGGGCAACCCTGCTTCCCTAAGGAGGACAGATGACGAAAGGGGTCCTGGATGAACCTTAGGCTGCTGTCATGAGACCAGGGATTCAGAATTGTAAAACAAAACAAATAATCAGTATCCTGACAAAATGTCCCTATTTCAAGTAACTGCATTGCAGCAAAGGAGGGGGTACTCACCAACCAGAGGCTGGGGACCAGTACGCCTCCATTTCTTAATGCATTAAAATAGCAGGCTTTCTTGTACACGCAAGTACAACCTGGGACTTGAAACCTGAAAACTGCCCTATGGTCAGCATGGGAGGAGGGGTCTTACAACACTTGGGAAGGGGAGAGGCCTCCTGACGCTCCACAGAGAAAAGGAAGGTGGACCTTGCAGAAAATTTCAAAAAGGCTATGTGATAGAATCTATTTGAAAGCGCCCCTGTGTTTGTCCAGTAAAACATTTAGAGTCATTACATTTGGATGCTTTCTTTCTCTAACTACTGATAGGCAACCCTTTCTTATTATGGAAATGCTAATTTCTCCCAAGCCACCTGGATAATTTTTTAACTTTGGAGAAACCCCAAACTGCAACTTTTGCCCCATTCAGCCTAAAGACAGGCCCAGTGTCTGAATCCTTTCTTGAGGGCTTGTCCCACTCCGCAGGGACCACCAGTACTGGAAGAAGCAGGTATCCTTGTGCAAGCTCACAGGGCTGACCAGCACCCAGCTGCTCAGCTTGCCCAAAGGCAGTAATGGGAGGCCACCTGGTACAATCCTGGTCCAGAAAGGGCCAGGGAGGGGGATGGGCAACCTTACACCTGAGGACTCATCGCGAGGGCAGGTGCTGCCCAGGGACTCCTTGGGGGACACCAGGTGGCACTATTATACCATTTCTGCCCTGGGCTGCTGAGCTGGAGGGCCCTTGAAGGACTCTGGAAAGGAAGTTGACTCTGACCCCCTGGTGGGATGGGTTTCTCCTCTAGGGGAAGTGCTACTCCCAGCTCTCTATGAGGAGGAAGAGGAAGAGGAGGAAGAAGAGGTGGAAGAAGAGGAAGAGCAAGAGCAGAAAGGTGGCAGCGTGAGCTCCCTGTCTGTCAGCAAGCACCGGGGCCTGAGCCTCACGGAGACAGAGCTGGAAGAGCTGAGGGCCCAGGTGCTACAGCTGGTGGCAGAGCTGGAGGAGACCCGGGAGCTGGCAGGGCAGCATGAGGATGACTCCCTGGAGCTGCAGGGTGAGTGGCCGGGAGGGGGCCAGGGGGCCGGGCTCGCTGGATCCCAGCATCACGCCTGCTCCCCGTCTCGCTGCAGGGCTCCTGGAGGATGAACGGCTGGCTAGCGCCCAGCAGGCAGAGGTGTTCACCAAGCAGATCCAGCAGCTCCAAGGTAATTGCCAACACTGGGACTGGAGGGAAGGGGCCATCCAAGCACTTGTGTCCTGAGCGTTTGGCTGAAGCACAGCAGACAAATATAAACTCATTCGGTACTTTCTCCTCATTTTCCCCTTACCGTTCTCACCTTTTTCGCCTTCTCTCTCCATTCTCTTCTTTACCTAATATCTGTTCTTCTTTGCATCTCTGCCTGACTCTTCTGCCCTCCTCTGCCCTTTCTTGACCTCTCATTTCACATCTCTCTCTGGCTGACACTCTCCCTTTTCTGTCCTCCAGCTTCCTCCCTTCACAACTGTATCCCTTTCCCTTTGCTTTCCAGGTCAGGGGGCAGGTAATCGGGGCTGAATACCAAACCAGACTGCTTTTTCCTGTCCCTACAAGGGCACCATGGGAAGAGCAATGAGCCAATGAGAAGTGACTGAGGGGGACTCTGCATCTTTTAAGGGAAGCAGATGAGAACCTTCTCTTGCTTCCTGGGGCTGAGCTTGTGGCCCCAAATCCCTTTCTTCTAACGCCCACATCCCTTTGTCTCTGGAAAGCAGCAAGGCAGGTGTCCCACATTCCACTGCACCACCAAAAAAAGAGGCAGCTTTTGTTACTTCCATGGGCTTCCAGAAGGTTTAGGGGAGCTGCCCTAGAAAACAGCAGGGACTCTCCAGGGAGAACTGAGATCAAACCAAAAGGAAAATATAAATGGAGAAAAAGGAAGGCCGGGAAGCAGGCCTGGAGAAGAACAAGCAAAAGTGGAGGAAGGGGAGGAAAAGAAAAGGGAAATATAAAAGCCAAGGTAGATGCAGGAGAAGTAGACAATGAATGGGAAGAGGGTGATGGAGAGAAACGGCTGGAGATATGTTGTATCTGAGAGAACAGTGTGATCATTGGTCTTGGATCACCTAGATTCTTGGGCCCAACTCTGCCACGTAACAAGCTTTAGGATCTTCAGCAAGGCACTTTTATCTTTCTGAGACTCAGTTCCTTATCTGTAAAATGGTGCTAATTTATTTGTTTATCTTCATTTATTGAGTTCCTATATGCTTGGAGGATAAGCTATGAAAAAGACAGACCAGATCCCTGCCCTAATGAAGAGTATATTCTAATGGGGAGAGGCAGAAAATAAACAACCGAAGTTCAGGGGGCAGTAAATGCTATGAAGACAATATAACAATATGATATAGAGAGTTGGGGTGAGATGAGAATTTTTTTTTGATAGGGCAGTTAGAAAAGTCCTCTTTGAGAAGATGACATTTGAGCTAAGGCTTGAATAATGAGAAAGATCTGAGAGAAGAGCATACCAGGCAGAAGGAATAGCAACTGTAAAAGCTCAGAGGCAGGATTGAGCATGCATTTGAAGGACAGAACAAAAGGCATTGCAGCTGAAGAGGAGTGCGTGCAGAGACTCCTGGTAAGAAAGAGTTCTGAGAGGCAGGCTGAGGCCAGATTACAAAGGGCTTTATAGGCCAGCTGGGAGGTTTGGTTTTTATTCTAAGTATAGTAAAAAGACGTGGGGTGGGGGTGGGGTGGGTGTCTTATATTGAAGGTGAAGCCCTCAGGACTTCTGATGAATTGAATAGGGTGGAGGGGGGGAGGGGTAGGAATAGGAGAGACAAGAAAGAAGGCTTTGCCTTGAAAAACTGGATGGACAGTGCTGTCATTTATTGGGATGCGGAAGAATGGCAAAGAACAAGTTTGAGGGCTAAGGGAACCACTGGAGACATGTTTTTACATGTTGAGTTCGAAATGACTATTGGCATCTAAATAAATATGTTATAAAGGGGCAGTTGGATATATGAATCTAGAACAAGGGGAGAAATCTAGAACAAGGGGAGAAATCAAGGCTGGAGATATAAATTTGGGAGTCATTAGCATATACATGGCATTTGAATCCCTGAGCAATCACCATGAAATCACAGGGCAAGATACAGGAAGAAGAGGAAAAGGTCCAGTCCCAGGGATACTCCAGTATTTGAAGGTCCAGTAAAGGAGATATGAACAAAAGAGACTGAGGTAGGAGGAACGGCAGGAGCATTTCGTGCCCTGGCCGCCAAGAGCCGAAAGTGCTTCAAAGAGATAACAATCAATGTCAAAAGTTGCTAAATCTAATGAGATGGCCATTGGATTTGGCAAGATGGAGGGCTCTGCGATATTTCAGTGAAGACAGAGCCTGACTGGATTGGGATTAAAGAGGAAAGGGGAGGTGAGTACAGATAATTACAGTAGTCATGTTTTGAAGAGAAGCAGAGAAATAAGGGGAAAGGAAATGAAGTCAAGGGAGAGTTTGAGGGGAGCGGGTTTGAGATAGGACTCACTACACTAGATCATTTTTGTATGATGAAGGAAACGATCCAAGAGAGCAGAAAAAAACCTTTGATTGGAGAAGAAACATACTCCTTTACAAAGAGGAGGGAAGTCAGTAGAGAGGCAGGTCGGCAGCTATTTGGGAAAATAAGTTGTGGACCGACGCCTTACTCGGTAGGGTTGTTTCTGCTGAGCACAAGCCCTCAAGCAAGTGAAGGGCTGCGAGCCTGAAGACGCCTAAGCCCCACCCCGCGGGAGGAAATAGGGGCCGTCCCTGCGCACGCGCGTTGCCCGTTTCCGCCAAGAGGGGGCGCGCGCGACCTCAGAGGTAGCTGGTGTTAAGAGGCCGTTCCGGCCGCCACAGCCCCGCGGGGGCCGGGACCGGCCGGCGGCGGGGGGGCCCCCCAGGGAGACCGCTTGCAGGGGGGCCGACGAGATGGAGGCCATAACCAGTGAGTAAGAACGCACTTCTCTGTCCCACAGCCCAACTCCCGGGCCTTCGGGTTCGCCCCGACGGACCCAGACCCCCTGTCAACTGGCGCTAGGTCTTCAGAATCCGGGTCCCGTCCTCCCAACTCCCGGCCAGGGCCCGCCCCGCCCAGTTTTCGGATAAGCCCCTCCCCCTCGGGCCTGCAAGCCCCGCCCTCCCACCCTGGGCCGGTCTGCCCCTTCGTGCTCCAAATTATGAGCTTGCTTGGCTGAGGATGACCTTCCTCCAGTCTCCCGTGGCTCTGAGAAAGGCATTTTTTTAGGGCCAGACCTCAGAGGGGAACGTAAGGGAAATTTGAACCCTAACAGCAAGGATGTAGTAGGGAAGTGAAAGGCATAACCATGTTTGGTTACCAGTTGATGAGCCTACATTTGAATTTCAGCTGTGAACTCTAAATACACGTTAGGGGCCAGTTCTTACCACAGGCAGTTCATGGGAGCTGTGAGGCTCTGTAATTTCTAAGCTTCCAGACTGAATAGATGAGAATAGTGTGTGTAAATTTTTTTAGTCAGGGAATTTTTGGAACGACTCAGTGCATCAGCGAAATACTGTAAATTAGTTTTGGCCTTCAACGTAGAAGCACTTAGTACTTTCTGTTTGCAGTAGCCCAAGGTGTTGCTTTGGTGCCAGAATCTGCTTCTGTACTGCACCTTACTGCGTGGAGTCCCTCCATTCCCTTCATAGGTATTCCTTTTATTCCATAGCAGGTGAAGCTATACGTCGCTGATGGGGTAGAGACTAGATTGCCAGTAGTTTTCAGATAAGAAATAAGTCTGCCTTTAACTTTCCGCCTCTAGAACATGGTAGATGAGTTCACTTATGCTCTTGACCATCCCACCCTCTGGGCTTTGCAGGTGAGCTGCGGTCTCTACGAGAGGAGATTTCCCTGTTAGAGCGTGAGAAGGAAAGTGAACTTAAGGAAATAGAACAGGAGTTGCACTTGGCTCAGACTGAGATCCAGAATCTGCGGCAAGCAGCAGAGGATTCCGCGACTGAACATGAGAGCGACATAGCATCCCTGCAGGAGGATCTCTGCCGGATGCAGAATGAACTCGACGACATGGAGCGCATTCGGGGAGAGTATGAAATGGAGATCACCTCCCTCCGTGCAGAAATGGAAATGAAGAGCTCTGATCCATCCAATAGTTTAAATCTCTCAGATTACTCTGAGATGCAAGGTATGAGAGGACAAGCCTTTTTCCTTTCTCTCAGTAAAGCCAAGCAGAGGGAGTTAGTATCCAAGAAGATGGTGGAAGGTGGTCTTAGATCATGAATTGGAAACCTCTAGAAAAAACCTCCGGGTTGAATTCAAGACCATAAGGGAGATACCCAGATATCCAGATATCACGTAACCAGTCAGTGGCGGTATAAGAAATAGCGCTATGGAGATGTACCCTGAGAATTCTTCCTCAGAGAGCCATTGATTTGTTGATTTGACGATGGGAAGGCCCTTCCTGAGAAGGTCTCCAGTTCCGGGCTGGTCACCTTGGGAAACTACCTGCTGCTCTGGCACGGCAGTTTGCCTGGCCTGCCTTTTGGGGGGGGCCTTCAGTCCTGCTCCCAGGTCCCAGGATGCTAATGCTTAGGCTCCTTGAGCCCTCTCCAACGTAGAAGTTTTAGGGTGCAACAAATCAGAGCACAAGACAGCTGCAGAGGAAGAGAGGTTATTTCCAGTAATACATGAGGTACTAAAAAGCTTAGAGCTCTGCTTTCAGACAATGAGTCTCCCAGCTAGTTGCTAGGATTCATGACATCAGAGAGTTTGCCTTTATTCTGAGGCTAGATTTATGATCTGGGTATAATGGGAGGCCCTGTTTTAGGCCAGGTCAAGCAGAGGCAGTCAACAAGGAATCAAAGAACTGCAAGTTTTCCCAGCTGTAACAAGCTTCTCAGAAGAGCCTTTGGACTGGTGGTGCCAGGAGAGCGAGGCCAGCACAGTGGGAAAGCCTGGGTCGAAGTTAAACAGACCTGAGTTCTGAATCTCAGTTCTGCTAATTAGTGGGATGAACTTGGCCTGGTTATTATCTCTCTGAACCTTAGTTTCTGTATCTGTAAAAAGTGGTTAATAAAACTTTACATCCAGAGGAGATCCTGGAACAGGAAGGGACCTTAGGGAAAATGGAGAGAAATCTGAATAAAATGTTGAGTTTAGTTAACAGTAATATATGAATGTTGATTCTGAGTTGTGACAAATGTACCCATGGTAAGATGTTAACAATAGGGGAAACTAGGTGAGAGCTCTCCCAGGGAATTTTGCACTATCTTTGCAACTTTTCTGTGAATCTAAAGCTATTGTAAAAATTAAAGTTTAAAAAAAATAATAATAAAAGAACCTTACAGGGCTATTTTCGGGATTAAATGAAATGCCTAGTATGTTGAAGTACTCACAGACTAACTGAATGTGAGGCTGAAACCATCAAGTCTAATGCTTAGCACATGGTTGGCTTGTATTAAAGATTAGTTTCCTTCCTTCCATGATAATCTGCAGTATTCCAAGGACTTTTGATTGGAATAAAGAGGGAACATTAGACGTGAATTTCTGGGTGTTGAATCTTACAGCAGATAAGATAGGCCTTGTATTCTGATTGGAGCAACATTCTTTAAATATCAGAATTGGTATTCTAAGAAAAATAATTCTTTTTTTTTTTAAAGGTTTTGTTTATTTGAGAGAGGGAGAGCGCAGGGGGAGGGGCAGAGGGAGAGGGAGAAGCAGACTCCCTGCTGAGCAAGGAGCTCAATGCTGGGTCTGATCCCAGGATCCCAGGATCATGACCTGAGCCAAAGGCAGGCGCTTAACTGACTGAACCCCATAGTCACCCCTAAGAGAAATAATTCTTAATCAGGAAGAAACAAGATAGATAGGGGTGTTTATATGATTGCAGCTTTTTTTTTTTTTTAATTTTATTTCCTTTATTTGAGAGAAAGAGCACGAGTGGGGGATGGGGCAGAGGGAGAGGGACAAGCAGACTCCATGCTGAGCAGGGAGCCTGCTGCAGGACTCGATCCCAGGACCCTGGGATCATGACCTAGCTGAAGGCAGCCGCTTAACCGACTGAGCCACCCGGGCGCCCATGATTGCAGCTTTAAAAACTATTGGTACCTGGTACTTAGGGAACATGTGCTAGGACATTTCAGCGAGACCTCTGCTCATGATTGAGGATGATATGTGGGTCTGGTTGGGATGGGCTCGTCTGTCAGCAGATAAAAGATCATTAGAAAGAATTCTTGACCACATGCAGGCCAGTGTATTTGGTGTGGTGATAAAGTAAGTAAAAGGATGTTCAGGATGCCGGAGTTGTCTCCGAAAGGCCGGGACTGGTGGTGTGACAGCTGGCAGTTCACATCCCTCAGCTCTTGTACTAAAAAAGCAATAGGACGGTAATCATAAACAGTTCAATGGAAACTTGAAATACAATAACCCAGAAACTCAATTAAAACCTTCACGAACTCCTCAGATCTCAAGACCCTGCCTCGGTTGGGGTTTTGAAGACGCGCACACAGGGCAGATCTTCTGGGCAGATGAAAAGAAAGGCAGCTGTCTGAAAGAGGACAAAGACACATAGCAGTGTGGAATTTGGAGGGCCTTGTCTCCTAAGCTGCTGCATGTGGTGTCTCTTCTGTCTTTAGAAAAAGAGAAGCTACTCAGCCTTCTGCTATCTGCTTTCTAGGCAGGAAAATGAGGGGCTGATTACCAGTGCGTCTTGCCTAGGCTCTCACACGTCTCCATTTGTCCTCTGCAGAAGAGTTGCAGCAACTGCGGGACCGCTACCGCTTCCTGAACGAGGAGTACCGGGCCCTGCAAGAGAGCAACAGCAGCCTCACAGGGCAGCTTGCTGATCTGGAGAGTGAGAGGTACAGCCAGCAGGCTAGAGGGACTCTGTAGGACTCTGCCTTGGGCTTTTCTCTTGAGTAGAACCAGTGAAGGCAGATGCCAGGCTAATGAACGTCCCTCTGCTCCTGGACAGCCGGTCCTTTCCATGGTATCCAAAGGGTATGGATGCCGCCTAGAAGCAGGCATGGAGATCCAGCTGTCTCAGGACTGGGGTTCTAAAATTTAGTTTTCTTCCATTCTAGGCATTGGGGTCTGGTTTGTTCTGCCCTAGAGTTGATCAGAAGTGATTCCTTTGTTGTCTACACAGACTGGATTCACTCTAATGGTATAGGGCCTCCAGATTAGAGCTGGCTTGACACGAGGCCCAGCCTCGAGCCCAACTAGACTAACACTCTTAGGTCTCCGAGAGCCAAACATGCCTTGATCGAGGTGCTGGGACTTTTTCTTCACCTTCTCAGCATGTTTATTTGGGAGATAAACCACAATAGAAGGCTCTTTACCATCTTTGCCTAAAAGAAAGACATCAGGACCAAGCACACTTAGCAGGTGACGCCCGGCAGAGCACTTACCCAAACATGGCTCTGGGGTTCTGGATCACAGGACACGAAGAGCAACCGAAAAGTGGCTGGAGTCCCAAATGCTAAAGGATATGATGTCAGCAGAGTCTCAGACTTCAGAAATGGATTTTCTAGAACCTGATCCTGAAACCCAGTTGTTGCGACAACAGCTTCTGGGAGCTGAGGAGCAGATGCACGACATGCAGAACAAGGTAGGGGAAGGCAGGCACCGTCGCTGTCTCTCTTTTACCCTCTCCTGGCCCGCGGTAGAAGCATCTCCTTAGACACAGGGCCGACAAAGGGGGCATGCACTACGGCAGGAGGTAATACTCTGGGGTCTCGCTTGCTTGCCTGCCTGATATAAATATTCCAATGAAAGGAATGTCTTATTCTTTCCAAGCCTATTCTCCGCCCCCCCAACCCTTTCTCGAAGTGCACGTGGCACGTATCCTCCCTCAGCTTTTCTGTTCCGTCTCCTGCACAGTGTAAGGAGCTGTGTTGTGAGTTGCAAGAACTACAGCATCATCGTCGGACCAGTGAGGAGGAGCAGAGGCGGCTGCAGAGGGAGCTCAAGTGTGCACAGAATGAGGTGCTTCGGTTTCAGACTTCCCACAATGTCACCCAGGTAAACACTGCCGGGGGAAGGGCATTTGGGGAGGGCAGAAGGGCCTCCGTGGAGTTGCTGCCTCGGGGAAGGATGAACGCAGAGCCAGCTTGCGCTCTGCTGACTCTTAGCCTGCGACCACGGGTACAGTCTCCTGGAGACCAGTCGGAGAAGTCGCGTAGCGTGGCATTCTAGAGATGGTAGTCATTACTGAGTGCCTGCCTCAGAGAAGACACCCAACCGTAGACCTGTGGGAGCTCCTCAAGATGCTACGTCTGGAAAGGACCCAAACTGGTCTGTAGAGGGGTCTGCTGTTTCTTGAGAGTAACCGTTCTACCCACATCCTCCCACCACAGAACGAGGAGCTGAAGACCAGACTCTGTGCCCTGCAGCAAAAGTATGATGCTAGCCAGGATGAGCAGAACGAGCTCCTGAAGGTGCAGCTACAGCTTCAGTCTGAGCTCCGGCAGCTCAAGGTCTTGAAATCCACAGTCGTAGAAAGCCCGAGTGAGAAGGTAACAACAAAAGGAGGTGAGGGGCAACTGAGGTGCTGAAAGGTTTTGGGGAAGGTGGCCGAGAGCGGAGTTAAAGTAAGGGCGGCTGCCAGCCGTGCGGCACCACTGGCTGGGGCCTCGGCCACCCGCGAGCCCCGCGCCGGACGAGAGGACAGCCGGTAAGCGAGGGGCAGGGAGCAGGCAGGCCTTAGACTGTCCGTGTCTGAGCGTGACTCAGGCGGAAGAGCAAGCGGGTTGACAAGCCCAGAGGTCCTGCCCACAGCCCCCTCCACTGCAGGAGTTACTGTGCCGGCTCCAGAAGCTGCAGCTCCAGTACCAGCACATCACGTGCGAGAAGGATAAGCTGCTGGAAGTGCAGCGGCAGCTGTGCGGGGACCTGCGGTACCATGAGGCGGAGGTGCAGCGCCTCAAGAACATCGTGGCCTCTTTCCAGGAGAGCAGTGAGAAGGTAAAAGAAGCTCCAGGTGAGGGAGAACATAGCCAGGTGGAATCTTCTGTGAGAGCAATAGTACCGAGGAGGAGGGGGCATCGTAGGAGTTGTGTGGTACAGCCATCGGTGCGGGGATAAAGAGGTGCCTGGTGGAAAGGTGGTCTCCGAGAGGCGTGGTGCTCTCCGCTGCCTTGGATTTTAAATCAGAAAGTCAGCCTATAAAAAGGTAGCTCTCTTTCTTCCCCACCTGCCCGCAAAGGAAGCCCCAGAAGATCCCTGTGTAGAGCCTGTTAGGGTTCATCTCAGGTAGCCCCCATTGGGATGAAATTGGGACTGGAAAGGACTGAGTAGGCTCCCTTAGTCCCTGTGTGAGAGGTGAGAGGAGAGAGTGCAGCTGCAGGGGCTTCCGGGATGATGGCGGGGCCTGCCTCCCCTACCCCAGAACGCGGAGATGCACGCGCAGCTTCAGGAGATGAAGCGGCTGTACCAGACAAGCAAGGAAGAGCTGGAGCGGCAGAAGCGCATGTATGATCAGCTCGAGCAGGACCTCCTGCTTTGCCAGCAGGAGCTGAAGGAGCTCAAGACCACCAAGCCCATCCCAGAGGACAAGGGGAAATGTGCTACTAAGGTAATTGTACTTGAGAGAGGTGAGATCTGCTGGGTACTTCCTCTGGAGAGAGGAGGTGGAAGGGCAAAAGGTGGAGTCATCCAACCGAGGGGCTCGGTGAGCTCCCTGTCCAGGCACAGCTGAGTGTGCAAGTCAGGAAACAGGCAGAGTCCCACGCTGTGTAACTTTTAAAGTTTGCCTTGATCTTGACTTTGAGGCCAAGCCACAGCTTAGTAGGTTCAGTACAGCTGAATCCAGTCTGAACACCAGAAGGTTTTGCACTTGATTCCATGTGTGTAGACATTTATACTTTGTTATTAGGATTGGAGTGAGATCTTGTCATTCGTGGAGGAGAATATACACAAAAGCCCACATATACAACTTTTCTCGTTAGACCTAGAAAGAGGAGGTCCAGTTTTCTCAGGCAGATTGCAGATGCTCTTGTCAGATGACGTGGTCTTGTGCCTGGAGTGCTGAGTGGATGTTAGAAGGACCTAGGTTCTTCCAGGGTTTACTCTGTGACTTCCGAAGAGTAAAGTTCTCTAAGCTTGAGTTTTACCCTCTTTAAATCGAACAGAATACTATTCTTTTCTCACTTGCTTGTGGTAATAAATCCTGGTAGTGATCAGTAAGGCCTTCCTTATTCATTTTCTTTTTCTCCATAGTGTGTAAAATGCAAGTCATTATCAGTTACCCTGTGTTGAGCACTTTCAGCTCCTGATCACTGATAGGAAATGGAAGGTGTTGAAACATGATGGAGAAAAGGCACGAGATTCTCAAAAGCTGGTGGAGCAGGTCACCTTCTGCCAGAATACTCAGTGGCCCCCACCACAGCCAGGAGCAGGCTGTGTCCCCGGGGAAAGGCCTTCGGAAGACCCAGAATGGGGAGGTTATTTGGACCACTCGCAACAGTCCACCTGCCTTTCTACACCCAGGCTCACATTTCCTTCTTCCGCTCCCGCTCAGTTTAGAGGCCAGAGTGTCCATGACTTGCTCATCCCCTCCCCTCCTAGTAGAAGAGATGGTGGAGAGGGAGAAGCATGCTGACACGGAGCCAGCTTTTCCTCTTGTCCTAAAAACAGCATTGCGATGAGTTTGATATTAGAAGGTTTGGGTTCTTGGAATCATGGGATAATTTAGTCTTCTCAACCCAAATTCAGCAATAGCCCATATTTTTCTAGAGATTTAAAAAGATGATTATGAAAACAAAAATGGGGACAAATCGGGTGACGTTTTTATTGGTAAGGAGTATAATTAGGTATAAAACCAACTGGGGATGATGGCAGTGACAGGAACTAGAACTCCCAGCAGGGCAGGAGAATGGTGTGTACCACAGGAAGGGCCACAGGAAAGGAAGGTGGGGACATGAGAAGGGAGGGGTGTTGGTAACACTCCCCTCACAGGACTCTCGGAAGGGACCAGTAGATGAAATTGGCAGCATAACCAAAGAGTCCTGAGCAGCCTGCTGGGGTTGCCCGGTACCTGTATGGGTGCAGCGTGGCTTGGGATGGTCAGTCCAAGGGAGGGAGCCCCAGGTGAACCACAAGGGGCAGGAGAGCACAGAAGGGCTCTGCAAGCCGGACGGACGGACGGACGGACGGCGTGGAGCAGCGCCTCACAGAGTAACCGCCCCTCCGCCCCCGCCCCGCCCACAGTGTGACGCACTGCTGTCCAGACTGACCGAGTTGCAGGAAAAGTACAAGGTCAGCCAGAAGGAGATGGGGCAGCTGCAGATGGAGCAGTGCGAGCTCCTGGAGGATCAGAGGAGGATGCAGGAGGAGCAAGGGCAGCTGCAGGAAGAGCTGCACAGGCTCACGTTCCCGCTGCCCAAAGCTGGCCGCCTCCCTAAGGTAACCCCAGCCAGGGAGCGGCTGCTAACTAGCGAGGAGCTGCTTTGAGGAGCTTCCGAGGGGTGACTCTACTTGGGAAAAAACAGGGTGGGGATCGACCCTTTTCTTTTCTGCATCAGCTCCTCCTTACTTTGTCACCGATCTCTTCAAACCAAAAAGTTCAATATAGCTGATTAGGGTTTTAGATCTTAAGATAAGTAGTATCTGTCCAGCATTTTCTCTTTACGTTTGTAGTCCATCTGGGGAAAATACACTCTGAGAGAACTTTGTAAAGTACAGGATACCTGCAAACATACGAGATCGGGGCTAGTCACCTAGTGGGTCTTCGTAGAAGGACCACTCCCCCACCACACCGACCCCGTCCCAGATGGCTGTTCAGAGCCAACCCAGAGACTCCTAAGGGAAGGGTCCCCAGCAGGAAGGAGACACGGGTCTTCCCACGTAGCTACCACAGTTCTGCCCGCTTCCTTCCCACTCCACCTCGCAGAGTCAGGAGCTACTTACAAAGTTACAAGACCTGTGTGAACTACAGCTGCTCTACCAAGGTATGCAGGAGGAGCAGAAAAAACTGATCCAGAATCAAGAAAGTGTGCTCAAAGAACAGTCAGATCTGCATGAAGAGCTGCATGTGTTCAAAGCATCTCGTTTCCGGGATGTGTTGGAGAATCCCAACGATTCCAAATCACCTAAGTCCTCCAAGTGTGGTCATGACAAGGTAACAGAACAAGAGGCAGGGAGACAGTTCTGGGGACAACAGCATGGTAGGCAAGAGGGCTCCTTGGAAGGGTCAGGGTTAGGAAGGCGTGTCTGGCCAAGAGTAAGGATGAGACTAAGGCCCCCTTCTTCAGCCATGACCACCCCATGGGCTCATGAAGATGTGGCTTTAGCTATGGCCTGAGGACCTCAGTCAGATACATGCCAAGTTAAAGCGCTGTGAACACTGAGAACCGGGGGGACCCGGGAATCTAATCACCTGATAATTTGATGCAGCCCCTTCCACATCATTTTCCAGATTTATAATATGAACTTAGTGTTTGTCTGGATTCCTTGGGACTGACTCTGAGCGTGTCATCCTTTTCTCCTGAGCCGGTTGATAATTAAGCAGTACACTTGCAGAGATCAGAATCTATAATCTTTTGGTGTTCTACCTGAGACAAATCTGGGGCCATTCATTTCCAAGGGAAGAATTCTTAGCATGTGGCATTCTTGGTACTGGCCACGCTGTCTTCATTGGAACTTTGGTGGCCATAACAACCAGGTCATGGGGGTTAGACTACAGAATCTGTGCATGGCAAGCACCAGGAAAGGGTCCTGCCTCTGAGGTCACACTGGTGGAGATTTCCCCATAAGTCAGTCTGGGGTTGGGGGATGATGCATTTGGTCTGAGGTCTCAGGGTGGGCAAGGAGGAGCAGGTGGACAGTTTCAATTTAAGGCTATCCCTATTCATTCAAATATCAGCCTGGATAGGGAGAACCAGGGAATTGCAGAAGTCCAAACTGAGATTTGGTCGGATTCCAGGGGCATCAGATTTCAGCCTGGATAACACAGAGACCAGGAACCAGGTATAACTATTTCCTTAACCGATCAGATCTCATCCTGGGCACTAGCAGCCAAGAAGCCAGGCCCAGAGGGCCTGGGAAACACGCCCAGAGGCCAGATTCAGAATTGGGGCAGGAAGTAAAGGGACTTCTAGTGAGACCTTAATTCCAGGTCCACATCTTCCGAGGGAGGCGTTCTTGTAGGGTCACGTTCAAGGGCCAGGGCTGATGTAGAATTGGGGGCAGGGGAGGGGACTGAGCTCCAAGGTCAGGATAATGGGTATGTCCTGACTGAGAAGAGGGTAGGGTAGGGAGCCAGAGTGTTCTTGATACCCACTCAGCTCTGCTGCAAGGAGAGAGGGATATACCAGAGTTTAGAAACCAGCAGAAATGGGAGCCTGGAAATCGCAGAACGTCTGCCCTGGGTGGATTTTCCCCCATGAGCGAGTAGCTGACACACGCCAGTAGCTGCAGGCGGTTAAAGACCTAGGCTGTGGTGAGACTGGCGTGTAGGCGTGCAGGGCTCTGAAGTGTGCTCTCAGACATCTGCCCCAGGAGGGGTGCAGCAAGAAGGCCGGCAGTGTCTGGAGTGATGGTCATGTCTCCCCACCCACCCCCGGCAGTCCAAGCTGATCATCGCCCAGATGCAGGCTCTGCAGGTGCTCTACGAGGGCACGCAGACTGAGCAGGAGCTACTGCAGCAGGAGCAGGGCAGGCTCTTTGAGGAGCGGAAGAGGCTGCAGGCCGACCTGCAGCTCTGCCTGGAAGAAATGCAGCTGCTCCAGGTCCAGTCCCCTTCCAGCAAAATGAGCCTGGAGAAGAACTATGGCAGCATGGCCACCAGCAGCGAGAACTATCGCAGGAGTTACGGGAGCGGCACCGATGAGAGTGAGAGCTATCACAGGAGTTACCGCAGCACGCAGGCCAGCGACGAGAGCTTTCTCAAGAGCTATGAGAGCAGCGCCAGTGCCCAGGAGACCAGCGAGAGGAATTACTGCACTGGCAGCAGCAGCAGCATCTATAAGAAGAGTTACGGCAGCAGCAGCAGCAGCTCTGACACCTGCTACAAGAGTTACGTCGGCAGCACTGATGACGAATCTGCCGAGCCTGAAGATACAGAGGTAAAAGTAGCCAGATGAGAGGTCAGACAGGGAGAGAAGCCTCCTGTCTTACTAAGAGATAAGTCACCAGGGAAGGGTGCAAGAAGTGAGGTGGGCGGCAGGGTCAGAGCTGAGCTGGGTTGCCGCAAATGAATGAGGCACTCCGTCTGTCTAATGTCGAGAGGCCCCCATCACAGCCAAGGTGCTTTCTGGGAAGAAATAGAGAATTCGCCCTGGGCAGCTTCAGATCCTGCCACCATTGTTCTGCACCCAGGATGGGGCCTAGCAAAGAGCGGGGTGGAGGGCAAGCCGTCCTCAGGGTGCGGTCATTACTCCTCCACCCTCCGCAGCACTGTGAGGACATGGTCGCCACGGTGGTGATCAAGCTGCAGGGGGTGCAGGCCATGTACCAGCTCAGCCAGGAGGAGCACAACCGGCTGCAAGACCAGATGAGAAAGCTGCTGGACAGGCAGAAAGAGCTGAAGGAAGAGCTGGACGCCTGTGAAAAGGAGTTCAAGGAGTGCATGGAAAGCCTTGAGAAACCCACTGCCTCCCCAGCCGACAAGAACGAGGTAACTGCTATCTGGGAGGCAAGGTTTCTTCTAGGAGCCCCTCGAGCCAGAGCAGGTCATAGGCTCTAGCCATTTTGGAGAGGCTGGGGAAGGAAGGCCAGGAGCTCCCTGCTTGCTCTGCATAGTTGCCCCCTCCCTGGTCCGAGCAACAGCACGGGGGGGCTGAATCCCCGGAGGCTGGGCCTCTGCCACAGCACTGGCGGACGTTCCTCGGGGGCTCGCTGTGCTGAGATGCACCCGTCATGAAGACTGAACAATTCTTCTCTTTCTCCTTTCACCACTTCTCTCTTCTGCTGTGCCCCAGAGCATGTCTATAGAGTTCTATTTTTTCATCTTTAGTTAATTTGGGTGTACTTGTCTCTTCAACTAGATTGTAAGCACCTCGAGGGCAGAGACTTGCTGCCTTTCGGATCCCTTATAATGCCAAGAAGGGTGCTTTGCGTCCATGAGGGATGGGACAGAAGGCATTCTTTCCGCCCAAGAGTAGTCCACAGTCCAGCGGGACTCGCTGTGCGCGTGGGAGAGTCCAGACAACAGTCAGCCCCAGGGGCCTCGGTTGCTTAGTATTGTTACCGACCAGAGAGACTGTGATGCCAGATGTCAGGGAAGACAAAACCAGAAATCAGGGAGCAGGGTTGGAGTCTGCCTCTATTTCCGGGCCGAGGTGCAGGAGCCCAGGCACACCGTCAGGAGTGGACCATACGGTTCCTTAGGTAGTTGTACCTGTGAGAGAACTAGCTTGGGCAAAGTAGGAGTTTCCATCAGAAAGCTGTCCATAATAAAGGCCCGCGCTTCAGAAGGGGCAGCTCTGTAGTTATTCCCCAGACAGGTCCCAGTAAAAACCTGATTTAAATCATCCTTTTGTGATCGCATTAGGTGTAAATCGTCAGGTGCCCATTTAGAAGCTCTGCTACCTCCTTCGAGGCTCGTATCCTGCAGTCTAACGTTTCCTCTCTTGTCTGCTCCCCTGTGGGCCTTAGCAAGGCAGATTCAGGGGCGTGGCCCCCAGGCAGGGCCCGGGTGACCGATGAGGCCGGTCCGCGTGTGACTGGCCACCCGCCCCCCGCAGATCAGAGAGCTGCAGGCCAAGCTGCGGGAGCTGCAGCTGCAGTACCAGGCAAGCATGGACGAGCAGGGGCGGCTGCTGGCCGTGCAGGAGCAGCTGGAGGGGCAGCTGCAGTGCTGCCAGGAAGAGCTCCGCCAGCTCAAGGAGAAGAAGGCCTCCGTTCCCAGAGAAACCAAGGGGAAAAATGGCAATGAGAATATGAACAAAAATGCCAATGGGGTTAGAAATAAAAAGTTGAACAGACCAAGCCTGGACAGTTATGAGGGCAGCTATGAGAACGGAAAGGTGAGTAATAACCTTAGTAGCCTGATAAGCAGAAAGGCAGAGGAGGTCTTGGGAAGAAAAATCACCACCACCATTCCAGCCAGGTGAGGTATTTGTAGAGAAGCTTCTGGTCTCTCTCGTGTATTAGGGTAGTTCCCTCTTGGTAGCAATTCCGTACTCCCTTTTCCTACGAAGTGAAGGGGAGTGGAACACAGACCTCTTACACCTGGGGGCACAGCCTCAAAGGACCGTAGCCCCTAGGATGGACAACGGCTCCAATTAGCTCAGCCCAATCTCCCAGGGCCCCATTTCTTGCTGGGTTATGTGCCCAAGAGCGGGACCAAATGGATGAAGAGAAGGAATTTATTTGAAGCAGTGGTGTACTCATACTCATATGTGGGGCGGGGGGGAGGGGAATAGGAGTTGCAGTCGCCCTGCAGGGGTCGCAGGTGGCAGCTGAGGGGCAGAGCCCAAGACTCTGGCTCTGGTTACTGTACGAAATGCCAGTGGCCAGATGGCCGTGTGCGTCCAGAGAGGCTGGGGTGACTGCCCTCCACACGGCGCGCAGGGAGAGAGACTCGGTGCCAGGACGCGGTGCCTGCGTGCCGTGCCGGGAAGCACAGTGCCCTGGAGATAGTCCATCTCTGTCCTGAAGGTGGGCATCTTCGCGGTAACCGCAGCTCCCCTCCTGCCCTGCCTCCACCCACAGAGTCTGGAGGTGGTGCTGTACTACAAGGCCAGCCACACGGATTTACATGACCTAATACAAGAGGAAGTGGAGGCGGGAGAGGAGGAGGAAGTCAAAAAGGACGCGAAGAAGGACTCCTGCAACGAACTGGCTTCTGTGCGGTCAGAGCCTACGGAGATTAAGTCGGCAAAAGCTGAGGAGGGGTGTTCTGCAGAGTCCCAAGAGCAGGAGGGCAAGGAAGAAGACAAGAAAGATGAGAGCGACAACGATGCTTGCCCCGAAGCTTCAGAGAGCAGCAACCCCCTCAAGCTTTCTGAGAGCAAAAAGGTAACCGGTGTCGAAGGCCACATCGAGTGGGCAGTGGGCTGTGGGGCTCAGGTGCCCTGGTGTGGCGGGCTGAGCCGGCCCGAGGATGGACTTCTGCAGGAGCGGCCCCGAGGCCTGGCGCGGGGAGAGTGGAGCTGGAGCCGGGAGTGGCGGAAGCGGGCTCTCCCCGGGATGTGGCGGGCTGAGGCCAATGTGCTGTGGACCTGTGTCTCAAAGATCGCCTCTTCTGGGAACCCGGGTGGGGCCGTTGCAGTCCTGCCTCCTTTCACCGCATTTGCCCTCCATCCTTACATCAGGAGGTCTTCTCCCTTCACCTCGCGCCGCACTGAGGACGCGGCTGGCATGGGGCCTGCGTCAGTCGCTCAGTCCTGCCTCCTTGAGGCGCCCTGTTAGGTTGACCTTTGTTGTTGCTCCTACGGGTGAGGGGAGGCAGGTGTGGCTTACGGGTTCTCTGTATTACAGGGCATGAGGGTAGGGGCTGGGGGTGGTCAGAAGTAATAGAATATTTGAGTCTGCAGGGCAGAGGCGTGGACCAGTCTGGGGAGAGCAGCCAGAGCCCTGACCCTTTAGTTGCTAGATCTTGAGAGGTTGGGATGGGAGCATCCTGGGTAATGCACCGGCCGTACAGAAGCATTTCTGTGTTTAACTACTGGGACATCTGCACAGGTAGGTACCAGCTGAATTCCTGCGTGAGTTGAGGTTCACTGGGGGCTGGGATTCCCTGAAGAGTGAGTACTTCCTGAATCAGTCCTCCGTTTACGGTGCAGGCTCTTTCCATCTCTCTAAACACAGGGGAAGAAAATAAGTCTCTTGTGGTGGGACGTCCCAGTCAGCTCTAAGGCTATCTGGAATTTTCTGGCATTTCGGTCTGCAGCACGGGCTAAGGATCTAGTGTGCAGGTCTCTGTTAACCTTGTGGCAGAGGCCCATTACTTAGGACGTAAAATGTAGGAGCAACCACAGCTTCTTCCCCAGTGCTGTATTTCTTCGAATTCATCATATTCCACCACATGCTGGTTCAGAGCCTGCCTCCTCGATTGCCTTGCCTTGGGTGCACATCTCTAAACGCCAGACTGGATCTTTGTACTTCAAAGTCGAGCGCGTTCCTTGTGTCTGCACGTGGAGGTGTCCCTTTGTGTCCTCGGGTCCCGCACCTTCTGCAGGCAGCTCTCACGGTGTACGTTACCGCCTGCGAATTCCCTTTCTCTCTGGAAGATTGTTGCCGTCCAAGAACTAGCACTTCTCCCTGTTAGCCTGTTCTAGTGCATTTTGTCTCACAACAACAGCATTAGACTCCTAGGGGATCGTAGGGGCCAGGGCCCAGAACACTGAGATTTGGCAGAGAGCAGCCAGACCAAGTGGGCTAACGGAGGGACGGGTGGCCTGGCAGGAGACTGAGTGACCCAGGAGAAGTATCTGTCCTCCTCATCCGGAGAGCCTGGCTTTACTCTTGGAGCTTCCCTTTTCCGGAGTTACTGACCTACAAGAACGGTCTAGTGCAGATCACCCCTGCTTGACGAGACGTGAAAGGTATATGGCAAGCCAGGCAGCTGGCCCCACCACCTGATTTGGACCTAAGCAGCTGCTTAACCCATTCAGGTTTGCATCCTCCGCAGGTGGCCAGTGGGAAGAGCCAGGCCCGAGCGCAGAGATCGGCTGCCCTCACTGCCTGTTGTTTAACCTCTTGATCTCTTTCTCTTTCCCCTTTGTTTTCTCATCTTCATTATCCGTTGGATTCATGTGTTTCTGTCTTTTTATACCACCCCCCCATCTCCTGGCCTCTCCTTGTGCTTCCTTCTCATTTGATATGTTGCAGCCATCCCCTGCCCCCGAGCCCCCCATCTTCTCCTTGCCTCTTGTAGGCCTGGTGGTCATATCGGCTTTGCTCTGGTGCTGGTGGGCCGAGACGTCGTCCTAACACAGGTACTGGTATCGAGTCCTCTCCTTCTGAGGGGTAGAGGGAGGGTGCAGGTTGCCCTGGCCTCTCCTCTTTGCCCGTTCTGTCACTTGCTTCTTGCTTTAGCCATTTGACAACAGGATGCTCAGGGCTGAGGTTTAGCCCTGGCTTCTCCTTGGGCTACTGCAAAGCCCGTAGCACCTCTGAGCACGTCTTCCTAGCACATAGGGAGTTGGAATGCATACTATTGACATGGTTTGAGTTTCTGTCCTCTGGCTGGGAAGACTTTGGGTGATCCCAGCACTGCTGCTACTTTGAAAAATGCCTGACCACTTCTGATGAGTGGATATCTGTCTGCAAGGCTGACCTGAGTGCTCTTTGTCTTTGTTTAGCCCCAGAACCAAGCTTTCACTACTGTCACCACCCAGGATGGCAAAATAAGGCGCCATTGCCTCCCCCGTTGGATGAGAGAGGAATTTTGGAGTGCTGTGACCAACCCCCAACCCCAGGCCTAACCCCCCGCCCAGGGGCGTATGTATGAGGGCAGCCTCAGTTTGTCCTTCAGACTTGATGAAAATGGAACAGAAACCCCTACCGTGTTGTGTTCTTCCTACTGAGAAGTTCTCTGGTTTGGGACTTCTGGTCTTCAGAATGCCAGGAAATATTTTATAGTTCTCTGTTTATCCCTTTTGGGTCCAGATTCTATTGTAATTCTGGACAGAATGTGGTACTGGTGACAAGAACGAGATGCAAGTATTCTCAGGGCACCAAGGCTGACATATTCTGGGCACCTTCCCCTTGGCTTTGGTCCATGTAATTTGGTCTGTCAACAGGATACCAAATTTAGGAGGCAGACTGTGGTGTTAGGGCCCAAGGTAGAGCCCTAGGGTTCCACCTGTCTTTGGAACCCACAAACTATTCTCTCCTAGCCTGTTCGGGCTCCTTTCTCCTGTTCCCCTGCCCCTCCACCACTTCCCACCCCTGCAGATGGAGCGCAGCTGGCTTAACATCCCGGTAGCTGAAGCATCTGTCAGTAGCACTCACCAGCACCCTCTTGTCCTTCCTTCTCCCCTCACTTTCTTTCCTCTTCATCCTTTCTCCTCTTTAAGGCGGTCCACTTACTCCCCACAAACAGTCTAACTCCTTTAGTGACAGGCGCTCTCCCTATACCTGTTCTTCCCCGTCCACATCTAGATTTCTCAGGCCCTAGGGGAGGAGATCCAAAGCATCTGTCCATAATCTCAGCCTCGGCCAGGCCCACGCAGCCAGGCCCACGCAGAGTGAGAGGGAGGAGCTCCTGGGTCAGGGCGCTCTTGGGGAGCCTGGCTGTGCCCCACTCTGCAGCTCCCAGTCCAGGAGCTGCGGCAGCGCAGTGCTGGAGAAAGCATGGCTGACTGGAGAACCAGAGACAGACTGGGCCAGGTTCTCTTAGCCCTTAGCCCCAGGGGGCAAAATGCATGTTGGGAACATTAGTTTCTTCACAGGGCAGCAAAGAGTGGTAAAACCTCTGCTTTCCTCATGTGAGGATCGCAGGAGTTCATGTTTATGGAAGTGCTTCATAAAGGATAAAATACCTCATAAATAATTTACAAAGTGTATACTTACATGGTATATACTATGTGCCTGGCACTGTTCTAATCACCTTACATATATTAACTCCCTTAATCTCTGCAACAACCCAACGAGGTGGCTTTTATTTTCATTTTATATGTAATAAAACTAAGGCATGGAGAGGTCAAGTAATACCGCCAGGGAATGGTGAATTGGATTCTAAGGACTAATATTAGCAACAGCTAAAATTCCCACCTCGCTTCCCCCTTACCATCTCTCCTCATCTTGAGCAGTTTTCCTTGGTTGCTTGCATGTAATTAGGAAGACTCCATACTTCTCTTCACACAGTCTCCAGTGGCGTTCGCTCTCTTGACAGCTAACGTCACGTTGTTAACTCGCTGTGTGTATAGCTTATGAAGCCCCTTTGCATATTGCATATGCTAGGTATCCTCTCCCCATTTTCTACCTGCAGTTGATATTTTTGGATCTGAGGCAGAATTTTTTATTCATTCCTATTAAGTATAGTCCGTCGATGTAACCTGTGGAGGTTGGGTTTGCTTTTTCATTTTTTAACCTTGGCCTTGCGGTTTCAAAGGATCCATTTCCCTGCCAGCGCCACATCCCCCTCAGGGGCGACTGGCCTACCTTCAGATATTCATGTGCATTATTTTTTAAAAATTTTATTTATTTAAGCGATCTCTACACCCCACATAGGGCTTGAACTCACGACCCCGAGATCAAGAGTCGCATGCTTTTCCAACTGAGCCAGCCAGGCGCCCTGTTCCCGCGCATTAAAGATGAGGGCCGAGCCTCCGGAGTGTTGTCTCTCCAGGCTTCCTTTTTTCCAGATCATTGGCCACTTAACAAATGGTCACACAGCAACCTGTGCTGGTACCATATTCTTATTTCCTCCTGTTCTGTCCAAAGAGATCATGGAAAATCCGTCAGATGTCTTGATAAAATCCAAAAACATTTCTTCGATCTGTCGACTTAGTAACCTAGTCTGAAGGGAAAGCCTGATGTGACTCAGCCCTTTGGAAGCAGCCCTGCACTCATCCAGTCTGGAACTGGCCTCTGGCTGGTATAAAGGTACCAGTTCACATTTATGAGCCCAGCTCTGTCCTCCATTTTTTTTTTAATGAAATTGATTTATTTAAGCGGGAGGGGGGCGGAGGGAGAGAGAGAATCCCAAGCAGGCTCTGCACCCAGCGCAGAGTCCGATGCGGGGGGATCTCACGACACTGAGATCATGACCTGAGCTGAAATCCAGAGTCGGAGCTTAACCGACTGCGCCACCCAGGAGCCCTGCTCTGCCCTCCTCTAAGAACAGCAGACTGACATTTTTAGCAGTGTACATTAGGATAGAAGCCCCTGAACATGTAAATACTTTTTCTAGCTTCCTTTCCAGTTATTTTCTTACATAAATTACTCTGTATATGCACCTCCAGCATTGTTTTGCTTTCCATTTCATTTGTGCTGCTCTTTTTAGTAACTATTTCTACAGATGTAGGAGGTCTTCTTTGCTCTTTATAGCTGGCTTAAAATCCTCTTTTTAGTTCCATTAGTCTCTGAGCAAATGCGTTCTTAGCATCGATAATGTACTCTGCTCTGACCTAAAATCATCCTCCTGTTACTACGCCATAGCTTATGACTCAACCCAAATTCTGTCTTTCAAGTAACACAGTAAAAAAAGTAATAACAATAGGAACCCTTTCCCTAGGTATGTATTGTCCACGACTTCATGTTCCCTGAAGGATGCTGCTTTGTTGTCCCACGAATCAGTCGGGTTTGCCGTGGTCGGCAGAGTCTGGGAGCCTCAGGAAGTCTGTCAACACGCTGGTGCCCGGGCGTGTTGTAAGGCATTTGCCTCCCAGGGCCAGTGACCGGCTTCCTTGAGTTTCCTCACACATTGTCCAAAAAAGGTCTGGGCTGCCCAGGAAGCTCCTGTTGGCCTGCACTCTGTGGTGTGCTTTCTTTCCTTCCCCCTCAGCCTTACCCTTTGAGTGTGTCGCTCCTGCATAAAGCCAGCGAGGCGCTGCTGCTTTTCCCAAAGACCCCAATTTACCCTCTTTGTCTTGCCATGGCACTCGATCCTTTCCCATTGCAACCCTCCGGATACTCTTGGGTCTGCCTCCTGAGCTCGCTTTTACACGCGGGAGCTGGTATTCTCGCTCCACTGGGCATGAATACACGTGGTCTCCTCAGGCGATACCCCTAGCATTGTTCCAGATACCCAGCGCTGCCCGAGCTAAGACCGCGTTGTCTCCGGCAGTTACCCAGGAGGTGAGAGAGACCAGACCATGAGGTTCGTGATGTCTCTCCGGTGCCAGTAGACAGGGGACTCTCTGGCTTAGGGAAGGGTTCAGAAGGCCGGGCACTCACCATTTGTCTTTGGTCCCCACAGAACATGTTTGGGATGTGGAAGCCTATGGTGTTCTTGGCTATTGCGGCTGTGGCTCTGTATGTGTTACCCAACATGCGACCGCAGGAGTCAGAGTTCTGCCTCACGGAGTGATGGCAGACCTGGGCCAGCCGAGGGGGCAGATCCCCAGTGGCCACTACCCTCTGCTTTGGGCAGGACACACTGTGCCAGAGCCCCCACCCCACCCATGTGTCCCATGTGTCCCCATCTCCTTAGCCTCAGTCACCCAGGCTGGAAAGGTTATGGGGAGCTGCTGGCTGCCATCTCCTGCCTTGTATAAGAACCTGGGTTCCGTGTAATTAAATATCAACCTAATTACCTGAGACTTTGTGGCTTTTTACTTGTTAAATACCTCACAACACAACGAGGACAGAGCGGTTCCCCTTTAACCAGGTACCTCACATAAGGAGCTGGTTCCTAAATAGGATTGTTCACCCTGCAGATGACCTCAGAGACGAGGGGGGCTCCTTGTGCTGCCAGCTGGTCTGCACCTAGAAACCCCACCTCCAGGAGCTCACCTGAGCACAGGGAAATGGGATGAGCTGGGCACTCTGGGAGGGGGCTCAGATGACTTGCCCTCGGGCCCCTGCCCACACCCACCTGCGGTGGGAAGAGTGCCCTGAGAACATCTGCACGTGAGCCTTCATGGCTTAGTCCCTGTGACTCCTCGTGGGGTGCGCCCTCAGAGAGGACTTACTAGTGTGTAGGGTCCTGCGGTGAATGGGTGGCGCACTCAGGAGCTTTACCTTGAAGAGTGTTTAGTGAAGGGACTCCGCACACGGGCAGAGTCAGGAGAACCAGCAAGGAATAGTGAAGTCCCAGCAACAGTGTCTCCCATCCTCCACCCGAAGGGGAGAGGGGAGGAAGCGGGGCTAGAGGCCTGGAAAGGGACCCCAGACCCCCAGGGGGGTACAGACCTTGTCAGAGCCTGACACCCGCTCTTCCCACCTGCCAGTTTCCTGTTGGCACCTCTCATTGGCTAATCCCATCTGGGAGCCGGAGAGCAGAGATGCCCGGTGACATAAAGTCGGTCTGCTGGAATTGAGAGCAGGGCAAGGGTTGGAGAGTGGATCAAAGTGGCAACAAGCAGAGTGATGAGGATAACTTACCAGTGTCCTTGTTTACCTTCATTTCTGTGGAACCCCTTGTGATTGGTTGTTCCCTATGAATGTTTCCATAGGAGAGGCCCCGAGTGTATTCATAAACCACAGTGGGCAAAACAGCGCCATGACTGCTGGTTTCCTGGAACCCTTCTCTCTGCCTCTTTCTACCTGATGCCAAAAGGAGTTTGTTACATTCGCCCAAATATCCAAAGCCACACATACCTATAGAATGAGGCACTGTGGTGGGCACTGCTAAGCATTAAATGAATTCATTTCTTGCCTAGCCTTTTCCTAGGGGGCCTGGGGCCGGTGCTAAAATCGTGACCAGTCCCTATAAACAGGGCTGTGCCTAGGCAGATCAAGGGCAGTGCCACGCGTTCCTTTTGCCTCCCTTTAAATGGCTCCTCTTTGAAGATAGTCCTGATTTAGGGTGGCCTAGCCCCCTGTGGCCACAGACCAGCAACATGAGCTTTGTTAGCTTGTTAGAAAGGCAGACTCTCAGGCCCCACCTCAGAGCTACTGACAGGATCTGCATTTTAACCAGATCCCCAGTTGACTAGTACGCGCAGTAAAATTAGGAACTGCGCTCAGTTCCATTAGATGGTGTGTCTCAGTTGTAACCTAAATTGGAGAAATTCCTTCACAACCACCTGATACCACTGGCCCCTTGCTGTTAAGTGTAGTGAGACCCTGGTTTTGTTTTTATCCGCTTTACTCCAGCCACCAGTTGGCTGGAGACCATGTGTGGTGGAAAGGACTGGAAGATTACCTACCAGAGAGGATCAGTGATTTAACTTGTAATTAGAAGCCAAGATGGAGGTCATGGTCTGGTAGGCAGTCAGCCTCCAGTTGGGACTTTATCTGTTCCTTCCAAGGCTTGAGCCTAGAGCCTGCGCAATGGCAGGAAAGTGGTCCTGCTTTTCCCCAGCCTTTTTGCTTAGAATACAGAACTCCTCCCGTCAGGACACTTGCCCCTGTTGGCTCATTTTAGAAAGCCACCCTCTTCCTCACTGGATGCTTTGTGCCTCCTGGTCTTGTTGCTACACTGTTGCCAGAGTAAAGAGGTCTTTCTTCACATGTTATCTCCTCTCATCTTCACACAGTTCAAACAAAACAAAAAACCTATGAGGGTAATATTAACCCCATCTTACAGATGAGAAAACCAAAGCCCCAAAGCATTATATGACCTGCCTAAGGTTGCAAGAGCCAGAAGTGAAGAGGCTGGAGTTCAGCCTCTGGCTCTTTCCAGCCTACCACAGTGTCCCTGGCACCTAAGTCAGGGCCACTGTCAGTACCCCTGATTGATCAAAGTGCCAACTGTCAGCCTGGCCAAACCAGTATCAGCCCAGGTGACTAGGGAAATGCCCCTGGCTCCAGAAAAACAAGGTTTCTTTTTTTTTTTTTCTTCAAGATTTTATTTATTTATTTGACAGACAGCCAGCGAGAGAGGGAACATAAGCAGGGGGAGTGGGAGAGGAAGAAGCAGGCTCCCAGCAGAGAAGCCTGACGTGGGGCTCGATCCCAGAACGCCAGGATTACGCCCTGAGCCGGAGGCAGACGCTTAACAACTGAGCCACCCAGGCGCCCCCAGAAAAACAAGATTTCAATCATGGCCCATTAGACCTGGTCACTTCAATTCTGCTCAGCCCAAGTTAAATATGGCCAGTGTCAGTGGCTGGTAAACGGTGCCCCTTGATGGGAAAGGCAGGGCCAGGTGAACGGCCAGGCAACCTGGTCTCCTGAGACAGGTCAGTGGGTGGTGAGTCAGGGGGCTATAAACGTCCTGCGGCCCCAGCCAGCACTGCCCCAAATACTCAGCTGACGAAACCCCCTGTAAACCGTCTCTGTGCCCCTGCCTGACTCAGGGAGGAGCACATCAGCCCTCCTCAGGGAGGGGGCCCCCCTTGGCAGGCCCCAGGACCAGCATTGTGCACGGTCTGTTCCAGCTTTCATGGCTGGGCCCGGGCTCAGGGGCTATATTGAGGGCTGAGTCACCGGCCTGCGCCTGGGTCAGGCTGACTATGACTGGCTGGCTGGGGCCTGACTCAGGCCCCGATTTATCCTGGAGAGCAACAGGTTCGGGTTTCTGTGGGAGGGGGTGAGAAGGATGCCGGGAACCATCCTTGGCACTGGGCACCTTTGTCTGCCAACCATTCACTTACTCCTTGGAGCCGCACACAAACCTCTCTTGCAGAGAGGGAAGGAGAAGGGGGGAGAAGAGAGAGAGGGGAGAGAGAGGGAAGAAAGGAGTGGGGGTGCTGTACTTGGGAGTCCTTTTTTCACTCACTGGCTTCCCTCTGAAATCCCCCTCCTTAAGAGACGCCCTTAAGCTACTGGGGAACCCCGGGTAGTACCCACACAACAGGACTGTGAGCCTTCAGAGTTTGTAAAGAGGCCGTCAGCTCCAAGCAAACGCACCCTGCCCTTTCTCTTCTCCCCACGAGAGATGTCTCAGATCTGTACCTCGGTTTCTTCATCAGGGCTTCAAAGACAAACTTGATGAACCCTGAGCTGGCACCTCAGACTGGGTATCAAATGTCTACCTTTTTACACACACACACACACACACTTTTCGCTGTGAGACCCAGCTGTGTGTCATGTGTCTCCAGCTGGGCATCTCTCCACAGGAGAGCTCAGCCTCTCAAGTAGACGGTCAGCGCTGAGGCCGGATGGTTGGTTTTGGACATAGGACAAAGGTGGCATGGGGGGAATGAGCGTTCTGGAGCTGGAGGGTGCCAATAGGAGAGTGGAATTCCTGAGCACCTCGTCACAGGCAGCCGACAGAACATGAGCCGCAGGGCCCAAGCTATTTATACCTCGCCTGTCACTATCAGGGCCCCCAGAGCTCCCCCCTCCCAAGCCACACACAGCAGGTCCCCTTTCTGTTTCTGGTGCCTTCTCTGCTCCTCCCCCTCCCTACCTAATGAGAAGGGAAAGAGATTATTCATGGACGCCTGTTACCATAAGCACTGCCCCCCACAAAACCCCTGAACTTCTTTCTGAGTTCCATAACAGGGATTGCCTTCGCTCTGCCCTTGAAGAGACAGCCCTCAAAGATACCCACTGTCCTCTTTCTTTTCACAATGCCTGGGGGTAGAGGAGCAATAAGATAGAATGATTCATCGAGAAGGTCCCAGAATCTTCCCAAATTCCAGTCACCACACAGCTTGAGTCGAGGACTATCTGGCCCAAATTTACTGGGTCAAGAAGGATGAGGCAGCTGAGAGAGTTTGGCCTAGAAGGGGTACCAGGAGATACGGAGCACATGTATGCCTGTGTACGGAGCACACAGAATTGCAGACTGTACACTCTCTGCAGCTCTTTCACCTCACTCCTAGCAGCTCCTCTGAGTGCCTCAGTTTCCTTGCTGTCACCATACCCTAGGACTCCAGCTACCCTTGACTTACCCTGAGCCCAGTCCTGCCTAGGTTTTCTGGCTGGCTCGCTTGGGCTCTCCCTGCCCACCAGCCCTGTCACGTTTCCCCTTGGCTGTTCTGGGCTGGGCTCTCCCTGTTTCTGTCTGGCTAACCCGCCCTTTTGCTGGAAGGATCTGCCTTTGTGGCCCAAATGGGCACATTGCCCAGGGGGCTCCCTGGCACAACGGGGCAGAGTCTCTCCCTACCCTCTCATCACCTTGGTTGAGTCAGACATTGGGGGGGAGGGTGCACAGTCTGACTCACCAGGTACTCTTTCCCTGAGCTCAGCTTCATTCTGAGGGGATGAGGCCAAGCAGGCTGGTGACAGGGACACTGAGTCAGGGGTAGCCTCAGTCTTTCCCCTGGGGCCCTGGTTTTGGGCTTCAAATGAGGCTTTTCTACCTGTAAAGTGGAGCACCCCCAAGCCTTCTCCCTAATTGGCCTGGGCAGCGTCCCTGCTTCCTCTCAGTCCATCTGTACACAAGCACACACACTTCCTTTCCCCTGCAGGTGGACAATACCCTGGGCCAAGAGCCAGGACTCCCAGGCCCTGTCAACCGCCCTGCCACCAATTCATCCAGAAAATTCTGCCAACGCTAGTTCGCTAGTTCAGTGTGTTTGGTCCTAACCAGTAGCCTCAGTTTCCCCATTTATTTCTTTAGTCCCACAGCGTATGAAAGGGATGGATTTCATCTCGAACTGGAAATGCTTAGCTTCGGGGTACTGGGTACTTTCACCCCTCGCCTTCCAGCTCGGCGATCCACCTCCCCAGCGCGGCGGCGCGGGAACCGAGCCCCGCCTGGGCCGCAGACCCCGGCCGGGAGGGGGTGGGGGGTGCCGAGCCCCTCCCGCCACCCGGGCCGCGTGGGGGAGGGGAGGAAGGAGGCGGGGCCCGCCCGCTCGGCGCGGCCCCCACCCGCGGGCCGGGCGGCATTCCTGGGAGGCCGGCGCTCTGACGTGGACTCGGGGGCCGCGAGCGCGGCGTGGGGGGGGGCGCGGCCCCGGGGGCTTCTTAAACCCCCCGCCCCGGCCCGGCCCGCACTTCCCGAGCACCGCTCCGCCCCCGGAGGGAGACAGAGAGAGAGAGCGCGGCCGAGGAGCCGAGGAGGCCCGCCGAGTCCCGCCAGCCAGGGCGCGAGAGAAGTTGCTAGCAGCGCAGAGCAGAGCGGCGAGCTCCGCGGTCGCGCCCCGACAGCGCCCCGACAGCGCCCCAGCCCGAGCCCAGCCCCAGCCCCGTAGGCAGCGCAGCCCCGGCCCCAGCCCCACGCCGGCATGATGAACAACAGCGGCTACTCGGAGGCCGCGCTCGGCCTGGGCGACGAGGTGGACGACATGCCGTCCACGGAGAAGGACCTCGCGGAGGACGCGCCGTGGAAGAAGATCCAGCAGAACACATTCACGCGCTGGTGCAACGAGCACCTCAAGTGCGTGGGCAAGCGCCTGACCGACCTGCAGCGCGACCTCAGCGACGGGCTGCGCCTCATCGCGCTGCTCGAGGTGCTCAGCCAGAAGCGCATGTACCGCAAGTTCCACCCGCGCCCCAACTTCCGCCAGATGAAGCTGGAGAACGTGTCCGTGGCCCTCGAGTTCCTCGAGCGCGAGCACATCAAGCTCGTGTCCATCGGTCAGTGCGGGCAAGCAGGGCGCGGCGGGGAGGGGGACATGCCGGGAGAACGGGCCGGCCCGTGGGGGCGGCGGACCCAGGTGGTGGGTGGGAGCGGGGAGCTGAGACAGGGCAGGGGGCGACCCCCTGGCACAGGGAGAGGCCCCTGGCCCCGGCTTGCCCGGTCCATGGACGTGGGCCACACGGGCACTGCCTGCACACCCGCCTGTCGCCCGATAGCGGCGTCTGGCGGGTGTCCGGGGGTCCAGACCTTACCGTTCCTAAGCCCTCCAGCTCAGCCTTCCCGCACACACTTCCATCAACCCGCCTTGACTCACTGTCCCCTTTCTTGCCATCGGGCCATCCCAGCCCATGCTTGAGAGGACAGGGTCAGTGCCTGTTACTGACTCCTGGGGGTGTCTACCCCCTAAACAAAGCAAATAGCTTCTTTGCCTCCCAGCACCTCCACTGGGGGGGGCGGGGACAGGGCTGAAGGCAGGTCCCAGTCGCTGCCCATCCGAGGGCTGGGAGGCAGAGGGAGAGCTGGGGGCCCGGCAGACATGGGGCCGGGGCCCTCCACAGGCATGTGCTCAGCAGCTGGGCTCAGGCCCCTGGGCCAGGGCAGGCAGGGCCCAGCCTCAGAAACCTAAAAAGGCACTGAGCGAGCGCAGAGAATCTTAACCCCTACCTATCCACCTCCTGCTTCAGCCTGCCTGGGAGGGTGCTCCCCTAAGTCCTTGCCAGGCCCCAGCCCACCCCCTAGGCCCGGATTGGCTGCAGCTAACGGTCTGGGTTGAGGGGAGGGAGGAGAAGGCCTGTAGAAGGGAGGAAGTCATTGAGTGTAACCAGATTTGGAAGGTGTATCAGTGCTGGTGGGGGTGGGGAGGCACTCCAGGCTTTGGAGCAGCAGGGGAGCTGACGGTGGGCTCTGAGTGGCCACAGGCTGCTCCTCCCCCCAGCCCTGCAGTGTTCCCTGCTGGCTAGGGGCCTGGGGAAGACCCCCTACCCCTGTGTTGAACTCTTAAGAGTCTTACTGTGATTTACAGGAAAGGGCCCCTTGGAGTGCACCCCAGGGCCTGCAGGAGAGGAGTTTCACACAGGGTCAGGTGCCTTCCCCCACCAGGCTACCCCAAAGACTTCTCTAGATAATTGAATGTCTGTCCACCCCCACTCTCCCTCAGGGCATCTCTAGGCCTCCTGAATTAGCAGCTGAAGTCAGTCCGGGGCCCTTTGCCCTGTCCAGTCCCTTCTCCAGGCCTTACCCCTCCTGCCCCAATACTGCCCCCCCCACCCCACCCGCTCTGGCCTGGAAATAGCCCTGCCTCCGTGACACAGCAGATGTCTCTGAGCTTTCCAGAAGGACAAGCCTGAGGACAGGGGGTGGGGGAGGGGGCCCTGGTGTTTGTAGTGGGGCTGAGGGCTACATGAGTGTGTGTTGGGGGAGTCAGAGGGTGTGTGGGGGGAGTCAGAGACAAGTCATCCCGCTTGCATGCTGGGATTTGGTCGACAGGACTGACTGTCCCAGGTGGGGTCTCAAGGGGAGGGCCTGGGGCCTTACCAGGACTTTATAGGAAGCCGCTCAGCCTTCCCCTCCCTTCCCCACTGCGGGGGTGGCCGGCCCCTCTCCAGGCCTCATCCTTCCTGAGCGCACCTCTCCCCTCCCCCATGGCTGTGCCTGGCTGGGGGGGGCGGCCTTGGCTCAACTGTGAAGGGGCCGGCTCACAGTAGAGGGGGAAGAAGCAAAAGATGGTTTGGGGCGGGAAGGACGCTCCTCCGTTCCCGCTGAGAGGAAGGGGAACTGTTCCCCATTTGGGCCAAGTGGCTCACTCCGCTGATGAGATAAGCTGTCAGCAATTCGGGGCCGGGCCGGAGGCTGAGGGTGGAGGGGAGGGGGTGCGCGGCAGAGCTGTGCAGCCCTGCGGGGAGATGTGAAGGGATTCCCCGCCAGGGCTGGCACTCTGCTTCCTCTAGTTCCCTCTGGCCCACGTAGCAGTGGGAAGGGCTGTCGGGGGGCCTCCCTGGGCACTGTCTCAGCACTGAAATGGAGCATCTGGGTACCTGGGAGGGGAGTCAGGAATGACTCCCCACTTCCCTCTCTAGGAGTGGGGTGGGAGCTGGGAGGTTCCACCTGAGGAAGGGGTGCTCAGCCTGGGTTGCCGAGCTCTGTGCCCTTACCCCAACACCCCGACCCGGCCCCCACCACCCCCTCAGCCCCTCCAAACAAAGAGGCCTAATGAGGCAGCTCTGTGCCGCAGCTGTTCCCCAGTTGCTATTCCTTCTAGAGCCAACAGCTGAGGGAGGGGCTGGAGGGGGCAGCAGCTGTGCCGGCACCTCCCTCGCCGGGGCCCTCTCTCCTCCCCCTCCACTTGAGGCCTGGGGTGGCCTCAGGGACCGGCTGTCAGGCTCCTCCCACCCCTTTGGGGGTGTCCCCAGGCTGGAGAAGAGGTGGTGGCCCTGGGTGTGAGGGAGGACGCCTGGCTTGATTGGAGCTCCCCTCTTCTGCCTGACCCGGGGGCGGGGCGGGTAGGGAGAGGAAGGTCATTGCCCCAGAGCGGGACTCTAGGCCCCTCTCCTGCCCCAGGCTGCAGTGGACCACTTGCTGTTTGGCCCAGGGCCAGTTACTCGCAAGAAACTTCTCCCTGAAGCAAATATGAATGACACCCCCTCCCACCCCAGCAACCCCAGGGTCTCACTCCCAGGAATCTGGCCCCGGTTTGCGAGATGCGCTCCTGGGTGTGTGCGCACTGGCTTTGGAGGCTGCCGGGGTGGTGAGAGGCGGCAGGGCACTGGGTGTCAAGACTGTGTGAAAGTCTTGTGGACCGTGTGTGAGAGAGCGCCCTGGAGCACCGGGAGGCCGGGAGTGAGTGTGTCATGGAATCTGAAAGCTGCCAAACCATTGTGCTTCGGCCGAGCCAGGGGGAGGGGGGGCGGGCTGGGGAGCTGTGGGGAAGGAAGGATGAATCAGTGAAAGGGTGGGGGAGCCAAGGGGGCTAGAGCTGGAGGCCAGAGGGACGTAGAGGCTGAGAGTCTCCTTCACGGGGGCTGGTGGGTGGGGTGGGGGATGCTGGAGTTCCGCAGGCCTTTGGTCTCCTAAGTGCTTTCTTCCAAGATCTAGAAGGGGAGGAAAAGATGTGTAAAGGGGGGGTGCCTCCGGCCCCACCCTCTCCTATCTCTCAGGCAACACCAGTAAACAAGGCCGTCTCCCCGCCCTCCCCCCAGCCTCCTAAAAGTGCTGTTCAGGGAAGCTGACGGATTTCAGTCCTGCGTTGTCCTTCACAAATAAGCTGGTTTGCAAAGAGCTATATTGTAGTCCACCTGGGCTCCTGGATAGTTCTCTCTGGCTGTGTAAGGAGAACTAGGTCCCCCAAATGCTGGGGAGCTGGTTCTGGTATTCCCCAAAGGAGGGGTGGGTGGGGAGTCTGGAGTCCACATGGGTGACATTCTTCCTGGCTCATGTGAAATCCCACCGGCCCCAGCATTTGAAAACATGATTTTCAAGCCTTACCCGAGCCTGCACTGTACCCCCTCCCTCCTTCCAGAACTTTGTTCCAAAAGCCTTTTATGGTGTTCAGAGGAGAATTTGGCTGGAACCAGGTTAGTTCTAGTCCTCTCCAGATTGTTTTTAAAAATATTCATCCATTCAACCAGTATTTCTTGAGACCCTAGCAAGTTCTAGACTCTGAGTATAGAGAAATAAAATAGCGTCTAGTGTGAAAGAAGCCAGACCAAAAGAGGACATACTAGAGGATTCCATTTGTAGAAAACTCTAGAAAATGCAAATGAATCCATAGTAACCAAGGGCAGACTGGTTGTTGCCTGGGAAGGAGGGGGGACAAGGAGGGGTGGACGCAAAGAAATTGGGGAAAGATGGATATGTTTATGACATGGCAATTGCGTTACGGGCACATACACGGGGTCAGAGCTTATCCAGCTGTCTACTCGAATACGTGCGGTTTGCTGGATGTCAGGCAAACTTCAATAAAACTGTTTACAAAAATGAAAAACAGCGTCTGCCCCCAAGAGGCTTACAATCCCGGATAATTGCGCAGACACCTGTAGCCTGATGGAGGCCCACGCGTGCGCCGTTCCACAGGTGAAAGTACCTGTTGCGGGGCATGTCGGGAAGCAGCCTCATCACAAAGAGAGCGGCCCAAAAGTGCTAGGCCTCTGGGTCTGGCCTCGTGGGAGGGTGAGAATTTGGGAGGCGGAGAAGGGGGCAGGTTCCGGAATCCGGAGTTCTGACCCCCCCCCCCCGGGGCTCTAGCAGGGCTTGGGGAGCCCCCTTGCTGAGTCCAGCTTGTCCCCTCCGATCTGCAGACAGCAAGGCCATCGTGGACGGGAACCTGAAGCTGATCCTGGGGCTCATCTGGACGCTGATCCTGCACTACTCCATTTCCATGCCCATGTGGGAAGACGAGGACGACGAGGACGCCCGCAAGCAGACCCCCAAACAGCGTCTGCTTGGCTGGATCCAGAACAAGGTGCCGCAGCTGCCCATCACCAACTTCAACCGCGACTGGCAGGACGGCAAGGCTCTGGGCGCCCTGGTGGACAACTGCGCCCCCGGTGAGCGTGCCCGCGGGCCGTTGTGCCGCCCCCCCCCCCCCCCCCCCCCGCCGTGAGCCGGAGCCCCTGCCAGCTGAGAACCATTGCGGGCTCGAGGCCCTTCCCGCTGGGTGTGCCAGACCCTACAGCTGCAGCAAAAGGTTCAGAATTCCTCATTTTCCAGACAAGGACACTGAGGTCCAGAGACGGCCAATGACGTGTCCAAGATCACACAGCTTACTTGTGTCAGGATGGAACTAGAACCCGAGGCCTCAGCTTCCTGCTCCACGGGCGTCCTACTTTGCCACAGGGGTACCATTTCTGCTGAGCTGAGAGAACCAAAATGTGGTAGGCCTTGTAGCAGGAAGGCCGGGAGCTAGACCCTGAGAAGGTTCTTTGTCAGGCCCTGGGAGAGGCTTGAGGAGGGGCTGAGGCTGGGGTGGCACCGCCCAGGGGCAGGTGACCCAGCCCTGCCCTCTCTCACTGCAGGCCGTGGCCTAGTCAGGTGGGGGCAGCTCAGGGCCCCTGAGGAGACTGAGGCATCACAGACTAGTGCCCTGCCCCGTAGGCAGCTCCCTCTCTGACCATCACCTCCCAAGAAGATAGGTCATCTTCTAACTCGGGTGGATCAGCTCTGCTGCTAGCCCCTTGGGAGAATCCTCCCCCAGCCCAGGGTCAGCCGGGGAGCAGGGGGTGGGAGGTGGGGGCACCAGCCGCCTGGGAAGCATTCCCAGCTGCTGAGCCATTGCCCACAGCTGGCAAAGCCGCCAGCGATGAGCTCAGCTGTTCCGACGGTCATGGATTCCAGCCTTTGAGCCGGCCCCCTCCCAACCAATGAGCATCACCCCTTCTCCAGCTCTCACCCGGACCAAGCACCCCCTAACCCCTGCACCGCTTGACAGGAGTGACCTGGTGCTGCCTCGGCATTGTTCCTGTTAGGAGGGATGGGTTTTTGGGTGGCCACAGAGGAGACCCCGTCCTCTGAAAACATGCCCCTAAGTGCCTCAGTTTCCCCAAGTGGTCGGTGAGGAAGGAGAGGGTGTCTTATACCCTAAAGCTGATGTGGGAAGTGCTTGGAGCTCTAGGACTTGAGGGCGGCTGTGAGCAGACCTTTTGGGGGATGGGTCAGAGGCATGTGCAGGATGGGGCCTCTGACCTTGCCTGCGTACCTCTGGGGCAGCGGGAATGAGGCAGGAGGGATGGGGGGTGTCCTCCCAGGGTCTGTGCTGTGGCCCGGGCAGGCAGGAGGCCGACTGACAGGGCCGGTGCCAGGCTGCGTCAGCCAGGGCAGAAAGGCCTCATTGTTGGTGCCAGGGAGGGCTGCCACGCCTCTCGACAGCGATGGGCATCCCAGCCGATGGGCCATACCGTAAGGGGTCAGCAGGGACCTGGCTGTCAGCGGCCTAGAGCTGCGGGGCGGGGGGTGACTCCATGGCCTGTGAGGCTGTCGGACGAGCAAATGCTCTGCACTCGGACTGCCTGGTTTCCCCTGCTCATCGTTTCCCTCTACCATCTCTCCAGGCCTCTGCCCCGACTGGGAGGCCTGGGACCCCAACCAGCCTGTGGAGAATGCCCGGGAGGCCATGCAGCAGGCGGACGACTGGCTCGGGGTGCCCCAGGTACACAAGCAGATGGGGTGGGGGGAGAGTAGAGGGGCACGAGGGCCCAGGATGGAGGTTGGGTCTCTAAGGAGGTCCAGTCGGGACGTGGGAGGGAAGTGAGGTTGCTAGGTCGAGGGCACCCTGTAACTGCATTCCTCCCCACGGCAGGTGATTGCCCCCGAGGAGATCGTGGACCCCAACGTGGATGAGCATTCTGTCATGACCTACCTGTCCCAGTTCCCCAAGGCCAAACTCAAACCTGGTGCCCCTGTTCGCTCCAAGCAGCTGAACCCTAAGAAGGCCATCGCCTACGGGCCCGGTAGGTGTTGAGCCCCGAGCGTCTTCCGTGTGCAGCTGCGTGCATGCTAGGACGGCTCCCCCTAAGTACCCGCTCTGCCTCCCGTCCCCCAGGCATCGAGCCCCATGGCAACACCGTCCTGCAGCCCGCCCACTTCACCGTGCAGACGGTGGACGCCGGCCTGGGCGAGGTGCTGGTCTACATTGAGGACCCCGAGGGCCACACTGAGGAGGTATGCAGAGCCTCGGGACGAGAGGGATCTGCGTGGGCTTGGAGCCAGACGCCGCGGGCTAACAACAGGGATGGCCTGGGGAGCTCTGGCCACCGGAGCTCGCTGCTGTGCTGGGGACTGGGGGAGGCATCACCGCGGGGGCTGCCAGGCACTGGGGGGTCAGGAGGGGCTGTGGCCCCTGTGACTCCCAATCTTTTTCCTTCCCGATAGGCCAAGGTGGTTCCCAACAACGACAAGAACCGCACCTACGCGGTCTCCTACGTGCCTAAGGTCGCTGGGCTGCACAAGGTATCTCCCTGCGCCCCTCCCCATTCCAGTCACGTCTTAGCTCTGGCTGAGTGGACCCCTCTGTCAGCTCACACCCCACCCTGCCCAGCACACGCAGCGGCCCACCTCTCCCCATCCTTGGCTCTGCTCTGCCCATCCACGCCCTCTCAGAACTGCTCTCTCCGAGAAGCTAACCCTTGCCCCCTGACCCCAGGTGACCGTGCTCTTTGCTGGCCAGAACATCGAACGCAGTCCCTTCGAGGTGAACGTGGGCATGGCCCTGGGGGATGCCAACAAGGTGTCAGCCCGCGGCCCTGGCCTGGAGCCCGTGGGCAATGTGGCCAACAAACCCACCTACTTCGACATCTACACGGCGGGTAAGGATGGGCCCCGGGGGGTGGCAGCCAGCAGCCTGTGACCGCCTGGGGTGATGTGGATCGGGGCCTGGGGCAGAGGGGTGGCTGGTCCCAGAGCGGGGGAGCCCGCAGCGGCTGTGTGTGTCCGGAGCAGGGGCGCTCACGGCCTTTGTGCGTGGCAGGGGCCGGGACTGGTGATGTTGCCGTGGTGATCGTGGACCCGCAGGGCCGGCGGGACACAGTGGAGGTGGCCCTGGAGGACAAGGGCGACAGCACGTTCCGATGCACATACAGGCCTGTGATGGAGGGGCCCCACACGGTGCACGTGGCCTTCGCTGGTGCCCCCATCACCCGCAGTCCTTTCCCCGTCCATGTGGCCGAAGGTAAGGCCCTTCATCCCCACGGTCACCCTCCCTGAGGCCCAATGAATCCCCCCCTGGGTTCATTGCCAGGACACAGAATTGCCACCAAATTCTGGGTCTGAGGGTTTACGGCAGATGAAGGAGCAAATCCAGGGGTGGGGCGGGCTTCAGCTGAAGCTTTGGAATAAGTAGAGTAGCCGCAAGGGGGAGGGAGGAGCTCCGGAGAGACCTCCTCCCAATCATCTCTGCATGCACTACCCCCAGGAAGGGGGGGGTCAGGAGACCACAGTAGAGCGTATCAGACAGGGCCACCTTGGGGGGGGCGGTTGCAGGAGCATAGGTGACGAGCACCCACACCCCAGGCCTCAGGTGGTGACTCCGCCACTCGGTTCTCTCCCTGCTGCTGGGAGCCCTTGAGCCCTTGAGCCCTTGCCGTTACTCGCAGGCTCCGTGCCCATCCCCCACCAGGCCGAGAAGGTGGTACTGCCTTAGTACTATCTGGGGAGGCGGGGCCAGCGTGGCCATAGCCGACTGGCCTCACCTGCGCTGTGCGGCAGGGCCCAGGCAGTGTGGAACTGCCCCCCTTCCGTGGCATTCTGTGGCAGGCCCCAGGTTCCGTGCCATTGCCTGCGTGGTAGGCCTAGAGTACATGCTGTTGCTTGTTTTGTGGCCCTCCCCCCATTGGGTTCAAGGCCATTTTATGTGTTCCGTGGCAGGCTGAGATCGCCATTCTTTGGCCCGCGTTTAGCAGCAAGGTCTGGGTTCGTTGCCATTGGTAGCGTTCTGTGGCAGGCTGATTTCCATGTGTTGCCTGGGATCTGTGGCAGGCTTCATGTTATATTGGATAGCTCTTATTCTGTGGCCTTGCTTAGTGTTTCGTGGCATGACTTAGTCCTAAAGCTGCCGTGGTGGCTCTGACGGAGAAGGCTCAGGTGGTTCTAGGTGGGTGCCTTTGGGTGGTTTGGGGCCCTCTCCTCTCTCTCTTTGCCCTCTCTCAGCCCAGGCCCTGCCATGTCTTTGTCCCAGGTGACCCTCCGAGAACCCCAGCAGGAGGGGTTTCTTGTAGCCTCCCTGTCCAGCAGGGCTCCCAAGGGCCCCAGTTGTGTCAGGCTCCAGGGAGTGTGGGCGAGGACGGCATGAGGCCAGAGCCCGTGCCTGTGACACTATGCCCAGTGAGGTGGGGGAGGAGTGGTTGTGGGGCTGAGGCTCTGTCTGTGTCTCAGGCCCCTCAGCACCCCTAATCTTCTCTCTCCAACCCGCAGCCTGTAACCCCAACGCCTGCCGCGCCTCTGGACGGGGCCTGCAGCCCAAGGGTGTGCGCGTGAAAGAGGTGGCTGACTTCAAGGTGTTCACTAAGGGTGCCGGCAGTGGGGAGCTCAAGGTCACAGTCAAGGGGCCAAGTGAGTGCTGGGGCCCGGGACTGGGGAGTGGGAGAGCAGGGAGGAAATCTGGCCAGTGGGTCTGACTCTGAGGGCAGTGACGGCCAGCACCATGTCTCCTTGGAGAGACTCCAAAGGGACACTGACCAGAGGCAGCATGGGGCCATAGGCACGTTGTCTCCTCTCTTGCCTCGGTTTCCCGACCGCAAGCTGGGAATGCTCCTCCACGCCCCACATGCTACCGCGTGTCATGCACAGGGACGACCTGAGGTCCCTGCCCGAGTTTCGGCTCCGCCCACTAGTAGCACTGCCCTCAGGCTGGGCCTGGGTCCCCCGGGCTCCTTGAGGGGATTGAGGACCTGTGACTCCCAGACTGTGGATCACACCCCCTTCTCTGTCCCGCATCTCCCCAGAGGGCACAGAGGAGCCGGTGAAGGTGCGGGAGGCTGGGGACGGTGTGTTCGAGTGTGAGTACTACCCTGTGGTACCTGGGAAGTACGTGGTGACCATCACATGGGGCGGCTACGCCATCCCCCGCAGGTAAGCCATGCGGCCCGTGCCTTCCTGTCTGGGCCCTCGCGGGGTGGGAGGAGGCAGAAGGGCTGCCTGGCGCTCTGGGGGGAGGGGGTGCCTCTAGCAGAGGTACTTCCTGGCATGGACACCAGATTCCTCCTTGCCCAGCCCCTTTGAGGTACAGGTGAGCCCAGAGGCAGGAGCACAGAAGGTACGGGCCTGGGGTCCCGGCCTCAAAACGGGCCAGGTGGGCAAGTCAGCCGACTTTGTGGTGGAGGCCATCGGCACGGAGGTGGGGACACTGGGTAAGTGGCCGGATGGTAGCAGCTGGGAATGCTGGGGAGCGGTGCGATGGAGGGACGTGGGAAGTGACTGGGGACGGGAGGTGGGAATAGCATCAGGATGAGACGGAGTGGGACATCAGGGCAACTGATGGGGAGTGATGGGAGTGTCCGTGCTGCCTCTCACGCCCTCTGGTCTTTCCTACCTCGAACCCAGGCTTCTCCATTGAGGGGCCCTCGCAGGCCAAGATCGAGTGTGATGACAAGGGGGATGGCTCCTGCGACGTGAGGTACTGGCCCACAGAGCCCGGGGAGTACGCCGTGCATGTCATCTGTGACGATGAGGACATCCGAGACTCGCCCTTCATTGCCCACATCCAGCCGGCCGCACCTGACTGCTTCCCAGACAAGGTGTGGTCGGGCGCCTGCCCATGGGCCCAGGATCGGGGGAGGGGGCCCTCCTCCAGTCTGTGACCATGCCCTCCGCTCCTCCCCCTGCACAGGTGAAGGCCTTCGGGCCCGGCCTGGAGCCCACTGGCTGCATCGTGGACAAGCCTGCTGAGTTCACCATCGATGCCCGCGCTGCCGGCAAGGGCGACCTGAATCTGTATGCCCAGGTGGGGCACTGCCCAGTCCTGCCACCCCATTGCCCTGGGCAGGAGCCCTGGGGGGGGGGCAGGGGCGAGGCAGAGGAAATTGTAACATCATAGGACTGACTCTCATGGATCCGGAAGAACTATGGGAAACTTAAAATTTGGTGTTTTCTGATGATCATGACATATTTTACCAAAAGTGTATTTTGTTGCACTAATAATTTTCAGTTGAAAGATGATTTGATTCAGACACTGGCTTCCCAAATCAGTTTCTCAAACTGGTGTCCACTAAGCCCTCCAGTTAATGAATGTATTCTTGGGTTCCAGAGGATGATTTTTCTTTAAAATGTTCACTATTCAATTTTAGAAACATTGATTTAGCCCAGCCTCTCCCCCACTAGCCCCTTCCAGCTACCTGGGCTGGGAGGTGAGGCCACCCAGCTGGTTTCCAGCCAGATCTCCAGGCTCCCAGGGTGTGTGCTCTGACCGTGGGCTCTTTTGGCCCAAGGTCTGAGGCGAGGGGTAAGGAGGGCCGCCTGAGGCCAGCAGAGGGCGCCAGTGCTCTGAGGGGCCGGACTGCTCTAAGACCCTTCTTGGTAACGCTCACAGGATGCTGATGGCTGCCCCGTCAACATCACGGTCATCCCCAATGGCGACGGCACCTTCCGCTGCTCCTACGTGCCCACCAAGCCCATTAAACACACCATCATCGTCTCCTGGGGCGGTGTCAACGTGCCCAAGAGCCCCTTCCGGGTGCGTCCTCCCATCCTGCCCCTTGCCCCTGGGGTCCCAGAGGGAGGGTGGAGCCCGACACAGATGTTGGTTGTCCCTGGGCCCTTGTCACCACTCCCCACCTATGTCACCATCCGCAAAGGGGCTAAGACTGGTCCCACCAAGGCTGGGGCTGGTAGTTCCAGGGGAAGGGGCCTTGTGGGAGGGGCACCACGCTGAGCACTGACCCCTCCCCGCAGGTAAATGTGGGAGAAGGCAGTCACCCCGAGCGGGTGAAGGTGTACGGCCCAGGCGTGGAGAAGACGGGCCTCAAGGCCAACGAGCCCACCTACTTCACAGTGGACTGCAGCGAGGCCGGCCAAGGTGCGCCTGGCTGTGGCTGGGGGGTGGGGGACAAGGTCTGGGGGGGGGGGTCTCCTGCTCCGGCTAGATCTGTTTCTGGGCAGAGTTTGAGTGGGACTAGTTAAGTGGGGGAGGCTGTCGAGACCCCACTCATGGCCGTGTGCCCGCCTCCCCTCAGGTGATGTGAGTATTGGCATCAAGTGCGCCCCTGGCGTCGTGGGCCCTGCAGAAGCTGACATCGACTTTGACATCATCAAGAATGACAATGACACCTTCACAGTCAAATACACACCCCCAGGAGCCGGCCGCTACACCATTATGGTGCTGTTTGCCAACCAGGTACCCCACCCTTGGCTTTTGGCAATCACGGGGGGCCCGCACCCTCCAAGTCTAAGCCGGCAGCTTGATACGCTGTCACGTGGGGACAATTTCACAGCCACCGATCAAGCACTTCTTGTGCGCAGGCAGCGTGCCTCAGAAGGCACGAAGGGGGAGCTCTTTCAGAAGCTGCCCTTGCCTACCCTCACGAAGTCTTTCTTCCATCCAGGAGATCCCTGCCAGCCCCTTCCATATTAAGGTGGACCCATCCCACGATGCCAGCAAGGTCAAGGCTGAGGGCCCAGGGCTGAACCGTACAGGTAGGTGTCTGGGCTGGGCTGGGCTGGAGTGGGGGCTGGGTGTCCGCCAGGCCCTCACCACATCTCGGCTGGGCCCCCCAGGTGTGGAAGTTGGGAAGCCCACTCACTTCACGGTGCTGACCAAGGGAGCCGGCAAGGCCAAGCTGGACGTGCACTTTGCGGGGGCCGCCAAGGGCGAGGCTGTGCGGGACTTTGAAATCATCGACAACCACGACTACTCCTACACTGTCAAGTACACAGCCGTCCAGCAGGTGTGTCCCACCACCTCCCTGCCTCACCCCTCCTGGCGGACAGGGTCCTGCACCTTCTTCTTCCAGTCTCCTAGGGCCACTTCTGAATGTCGGCCCCTCTCCCGCCACCCCTTCTCTCTGGCCATGCCCCCTGAGCCTCAAGTCTGCCTCGGCCACGGGCATATTGCCAGGCTGTGTTCTGACCTCTGCTTGTACCCAACAGGGTAACATGGCAGTGACAGTGACCTATGGTGGGGACCCTGTCCCTAAGAGCCCCTTTGTGGTGAACGTGGCGCCCCCATTGGACCTGAGCAAAGTCAAAGTTCAAGGCCTGAACAGCAGTAAGTGGGGCAGGAGCTGACCTGGAAGGGACGGGGGTCGTGAGGTGGGCCGGGGCCTCTGTTCATTGTGCCCCTTGCCCTCTCCGCAGAGGTGGCCGTGGGGCAAGAACAGGCATTCTCCGTGAACACGCGTGGGGCTGGCGGTCAGGGCCAGCTGGACGTGCGGATGACCTCGCCCTCCCGCCGACCCATCCCCTGCAAGCTGGAGCCCGGGGGTGGGGCCGAAACCCAGGCTGTGCGCTACATGCCCCCCGAGGAGGGACCCTACAAGGTGGACATCACCTACGACGGCCACCCAGTGCCGGGCAGCCCCTTTGCCGTGGAGGGTGTCCTGCCTCCTGACCCCTCCAAGGTGAGGAGAGAGGCGCCGGAGGGAGCTGGGATTTGGGGGTTTACCGGGAAGGTGGACGAGTCACAAGGGCCGAGGCCAGCGGGCCCATGTGTGTGGAGTGAGTGCGGCCGAGGACCCAAGGCCAAGTGATCCCCTGTCCCGGGACCGCCTCTGAGACAGCTTAGTTGTTAAAGAGTGTGGCCTTTGATCGCACCTGGGTTTGAATTCCAGGGTCACTAACTGGGATGAACGGTTTGATCTGTCTGCCTCCTCTTCCTCATGTGGAATTGCTGCAATAAGGCCTCAGTGTAGTAGCTACTGCATTTAAAGGGGCCTAGTGGGGGCGGGGGGGGGCCATGAGGACCAAGCATGGGAGGGGCCAGATGTGAGGAGCCCATCTCCCTGTTCCTCTGCCTAGGTCTGTGCTTACGGCCCTGGTCTCAAGGGCGGACTGGTGGGCACCCCAGCCCCCTTCTCCATTGACACCAAGGGGGCTGGCACAGGCGGCCTGGGGCTGACCGTGGAGGGCCCCTGCGAGGCCAAGATCGAGTGCCAGGACAATGGTGATGGTTCCTGTGCCGTCAGCTACCTGCCCACCGAGCCGGGCGAGTACACCATCAACATCCTGTTTGCCGAAGCGCACATCCCTGGCTCACCCTTCAAGGCCACCATCCGGCCCGTGTTCGACCCGAGCAAGGTGCGGGCCAGCGGGCCGGGCCTGGAGCGTGGCAAGGCCGGCGAGGTGGCCACCTTCACCGTGGACTGCTCGGAGGCGGGCGAGGCCGAGCTGACCATCGAGATCCTGTCGGACGCCGGCGTCAAGGCCGAGGTCCTGATCCACAACAATGCCGACGGCACCTACCACATCACCTACAAACCCGCCTTTCCTGGCACCTACACCATTACCATCAAGTATGGCGGGCACCCCGTCCCCAAATTCCCCACCCGCGTCCATGTGCAGCCTGCCGTCGACACCAGTGGAATCAAGGTCTCGGGGCCTGGGGTGGAGCCTCATGGTGAGTGACCCGTCAGGGAGCCACGGTCGCAGCAGGAGGGAGGGAAGCAGGGCTGAGGGCTTAGGGAGGGCCGAGGCGGGTGAAAGGAGGGCTTGGGGACAGGCTTGGAGTCCTTAGGGCTCAGATATCCCAGAGAAGGAGCCAAGGGCCAAGGTCTGGGCATGGAGCTTTGCCTGTCTGCTCATGTGGGAAAACCGTGTCTGCCTCTGGGCATCTTTCTGGGCAGATCCTAGCTCTCTCAGATCATGTCCCTGACCTGAAAAAGCCACGACCCCCGCTGTCGCGAGTACAGAGGGAAAGCTTTGGGGCAGACGGGCAGGAGACCGTTCCGCTCGGTTCAGTAAACATGAGCGGCTGGCTAGGCACGGGGATGAAAGCTAGAGGGAGACAGAAGACCCAGGCCCACCCTTGAGGCTGTGGGGCATCTGAGTGAACGGGATAAAGCAGAGGCTGTGGGAGACGGGCCTGGAGTGCACCGGGGTGCGGAGGGGGGCTGGGCTCAGGCTGGGGAGTAGCAGGTGGATAGGAGGACTAGGCTGAGACTTGGGGAGGGTGGAGGCATGAGCGACTATGGGAAGGCTGCCCCAGCCCCACACGGAGTGCTCCTCTCCTGGGCTCCAGGTGTCCTGCGGGAGGTGACCACCGAGTTCACTGTGGATGCGAGATCCCTAACGGCCACAGGTGGGAACCACGTGACAGCGCGTGTGCTCAACCCCTCGGGTGCGAAGACGGACACCTACGTGACGGATAACGGGGATGGCACCTACCGAGTGCAGTACACAGCCTACGAGGAGGGTGAGGGCCTGGCTGAGTGCAGGAGGGTGGGGAGCGGATCGCCGCGCTCGGGGCAGGTGCGGTGCTGGGGGCCGCGCACCCCCTGACTAGCTCTGTGTGGCCGGCTTCCAGGCGTGCATCTGGTGGAGGTGCTGTACGATGAGGTAGCTGTGCCCAAGAGCCCCTTCCGAGTGGGCGTGACGGAGGGCTGTGACCCCAGCCGCGTGCGGGCCTTTGGGCCAGGCCTGGAGGGCGGCTTGGTCAACAAGGCCAACCACTTCACCGTGGAGACCAGGTATCCAACCCCTTTCCTAATGTGGACACTGAGGCTGTGGCCACCCTGATCCCAACCCCTTGCCCTTCTCCTTTGCCCTTCTGTGCCTGCCTCATCTCATCCCCTCCCCTCCCCTCCCCTCCCCTCCCCTCCCCTCCCCTCCCCTCCCCAGGGGGACTCAGGAGCAAACCTCCCCCTGGTGTTTCAGATCAACCTGTAGCTCATTCCTCCTCAGCTGGGCCCCTGGCAGCCTGCCCTCCTTCCTCTGCCCGCCCCCATTCAGCCACTCTTCCCTCTCCACACTCGCTGGCACCAGCAGAGCTGATGAGGCTGTCACCTTGCAGGGGAGCTGGCACTGGAGGCCTAGGCCTAGCCATTGAGGGCCCCTCGGAAGCCAAGATGTCCTGCAAGGACAACAAAGATGGCAGCTGTACCGTGGAGTACATCCCCTTCACAGCCGGGGACTACGATGTCAACATCACCTTTGGGGGGCGGCCCATCCCAGGTATGTCTGGGGGACGGCAGGTGGCTTGGGAGGCAGGGGTGAGGCCGTGGGGCAGTTGCGGGGGCAGAGGCCGTGGCTGAGAGGCAGGGCGGGGCTTGCTGTTGACCCGACAGCCCCTCCAGTTCCTTCCCAGAGGTGGCGTCCTGGCCCCTTGCCTGGAGCATCAGAGCTCCTGGGTCTGGTCACTCAGATACAGCCCAGGCCACTGTCACTGGCTTAGCGAGGGGAGCCACTCACGCCTTCTCTGTCTGCAAAGAGCTCCCCGCTCCCCTGCAGGGCTGAGCTGCTTGTGAGGGTCCCGTCTGCCGTGATGGCAGGGCTTGGGCATGCTGAAACTGGACGTTTCCTCAGCGTTTCTAATTTCACACCATCAAAAGTGGACTTTATTTTTAAAAAACCCGTTTTTAGCATTTTATTTAGGAAGGACTTCTTCAGGCCTGTGGCCCAACATGGGAGGTTTGCCCAGCCTTGGTCTTCAGCCAAGTTTATCTCTCCCTGTTTACCTTTCTTAGCAAGTTCTTCAGCATTTGCATGCGGTCTGGCCTCCCTGGGGCATTTCAGGGGCAGGGAAGACCTCCTTTTCCCTGCCTCCTCAGTGTCCGAGATCTTCCCAGGCAGGTGGGTAGGGGCTGATGTCCTTCTCCTTGCAGGGAGCCCGTTCCGGGTGCCTGTGAAGGATGTGGTGGACCCTGGGAAGGTGAAGTGCTCAGGGCCAGGGCTGGGGGCCGGTGTCAGGGCCCGGGTGCCCCAGACCTTCACAGTGGACTGCAGCCAAGCCGGCCGGGCCCCGCTGCACGTGGCCGTGCTGGGCCCCACAGGTACAGAATGTCTGGGGCAGGGCAGGAGGGGGGGCGGGAGGACGGGGTGCCAGGAGGCTCTGCTGAGCCCGCCCCCCTTTCCCAGGTGTGGCTGAGCCCGTGGAGGTGCTGGACAATGGAGGTGGCACCCACACTGTCCACTACACCCCGGCCACCGATGGGCCCTACACAGTAGCTGTCAAGTACGCCGACCAGGAGGTGCCGCGCAGGTGAGAACTACGCTGGGGCTCCCGTGGCCGAGCTGTGGGGCACGCTTCCCAGGGCCACACCTGCAGGCCACTGCCAGGGCCCTCGGGTGCCCCTTCCACCTGTCTTGGCCTCATCTGCTCTTGGTCTCAGCCACCACAGCCTGCTCTTCCTTAGCCTTCCTTGGCCACAAAGAGGCAGCACAGCCCCCGGGGCTGTCCTTGGGCCGGGCTTTCTCACCATGTGGCTACAACACTAGCGCCTTGGGAAAAGGCAGGTGGGGGGAGGGCACCCTTCCGCACCATCCCGCACCCTCCTCTTTAAACCAACCAAAGCGTCTTCCTGGGGAACGCAGAAATGCTCAGGGTCCATTCCGGGCGTCCTCGAGTAATCCTCCCACAAACCTCAGGATGCGGTCTGTTCCCTCCTCCCTGCCCCACAGCATCCTCCCTCCTTACGTCTGTGGGGAGGACTCCCCCCAGACCCCCAGCCAACTGTCCATCCTTTCTGCCCCTCAAGCCCCTTCAAGATCAAGGTGCTTCCTGCCCACGATGCCAGCAAGGTGCGGGCCAGTGGCCCCGGCCTCAACGCCTCTGGCATCCCCGCCAGCCTGCCCGTGGAATTCACCATTGATGCCCGGGATGCTGGTGAGGGTTTGCTCACCGTCCAGATCCTGGTGAGTCCAGGTGGAGCCCATCTCCCCGGGCAGGGTTTGGGCACAGGCAGGCCCTGACCTCAGCTTCTCTCCCAGGACCCTGAGGGAAAGCCCAAGAAGGCCAACATCCGAGACAACGGGGATGGCACATACACCGTGTCCTACCTGCCAGACATGAGTGGCCGGTACACCATCACCATCAAGTATGGTGGCGACGAGATCCCCTACTCGCCCTTCCGCATCCACGCCCTGCCCACGGGGGATGCCAGCAAGTGTCTTGTCACAGGTGGGCGTGCACCCCACATCCTCTGCCCCTGCTCACCGTCGAGGACCCCTCCCAGCTCTTCCAGGTCCCTGGCCCAGTCCCTAGGGGGCTGCCAGTCAGAAAGCCCACCTCCCCTGCCCCCATCCCCCCTCCCCTCCCCCTCCCCACGGCTGTGTGGCCTCACGCTTTTCTCTGTTTCCAGTGTCCATTGGAGGCCATGGCCTGGGTGAGTGCCCTTTCTCTTCTTGCTGTGGGCTGAGGTGGTGAGGGCAGCTGGGAATGGAGCGGGACTGGGCACAGCCCCCACAGACCCTCAACCTGGCTCTTCCGGGTGGCAGGTGCCTGCCTGGGACCCCGCATCCAGATCGGGGAGGAGACCGTGATCACGGTGGATGCCAAGGCAGCAGGCAAGGGCAAGGTGACATGCACAGTGTCCACGCCGGACGGGGCAGAGCTCGACGTGGACGTGGTTGAGAACCACGACGGTACCTTTGACATCTACTACACGGCGCCCGAGCCGGGCAAGTACGTCATCACCATCCGCTTTGGAGGCGAGCACATCCCCAACAGCCCCTTCCACGTGCTGGTAAGCTCCGAGGCCCTGGACAGTGGCTGGGGAGACGGGCCCTGTTAGCAGCAGCAAGGAATCCCAGAACCCGTCCCCATGTCTGATGGATTCTGGGCCCAGAGTGTCCTGGGGTCAAGCCTCTGGCTTCCCACAGTGGGAGTTGAGCACAGCCCTTGTTTCTGGCCTCTCCGGTGGTCGGACAGCTCTCTCTGGGGAAGCTGGCCATGCAGTTCTCCGACCCTCAGGCCCACAGTCCCTAGACATCCCCCCAAGGTGGCCCTGTGGGACCATGAAGCCCTCCAGAGGGTAAAGCTCCCAAGATAGCCATCCTGCCCCAGGGCAGCCCAAGACCTCAGGTCCTGGGCCCTTCTCGGAGTCCGCTCCTGAGCACCTGGGCTGGCAGGAACTGGCCTGCCACAAGCTGTGCTCTCCGTGCCTTGCCTCCCAGGCGTGTGACCCCATGGCCCACGGGGAGGAGCCGTCTGACATGCCGCAGCTGCGTCGGCCCAGCACCTACCCTACGCACTGGGTACTGCTGCCTCCCACCTGGGCCACGCCTCGCCCTCCTCTTGCTCCTTCATTTCTTCCTCTCGTCCTCAGTGCCAGGGCTGGGGCATGGTTTGGGGGCTACCTTGGGGAGCAGGTGGGCGCGAGGCTGGGCAGATGGGGCCCCTCTTCTCTTGCAGTTGCCACGCCTCTCCTGCCGCTCTGATTTCACCGTGAACCATCTTTTCTTTCCTCACTTTCTCGGACTTCTGTCGGGACTCAGGCCAAGCTCCCCATACCTTCCCCAGCTGATGACTGTTCCTCTCCCCTGCCACAGGCCACAGAGGAGCCAGTGGTACCCGCAGAGCCCATGGAGTCCATGCTGAGGCCCTTCAACCTGGTCATCCCCTTCACCGTGCAGAAAGGGGAACTCACAGGTACTGGTCCTGGGGCCCTGAGGCAGGAGGGCTGAGCAAGGGAGGGGGAACAGCCTCTTCCAGGTCCCAGTGCGGGCTTCATCTCACTGCTCCGGGCTGTGTCCCAGGGCCTGTGGCGGCAGGAGAGGGGTGGGCCGTGCCAGGAAAACACAGGGTCCCCTACCTAACTCTGCTACCCCCAGGGGAGGTTCGGATGCCCTCCGGGAAGACGGCCCGGCCCAACATCACCGACAACAAGGACGGCACCATCACGGTGAGGTACGCGCCCACTGAGAAAGGCCTGCACCACATGGGGATCAAGTACGACGGCAACCACATCCCCGGTAAGTCGGGCCGGGAGGGGCCCACTGGGCTTCGTTCTTGCCCGCCTTCTTTCAGCAACTCCTCATTGAGCACCAGCTGTATGCAGACACCATGCCAGCCCCTGGGGAGCCAGACATCCATCAGTCAGGCCCCCACCACAGACAGGGAAGCTGCAGGAACGGACAGGGAGCCGTGGTGGGCTCAGGAAGCTCCCGTCCGCACTGCTGACAGTCCCTCTGTCTGTCTCCTTCAGGAAGCCCCCTGCAGTTCTACGTGGACGCCATCAATAGCCGCCACGTCAGTGCCTATGGGCCAGGCCTGAGCCACGGCATGGTCAACAAGCCGGCCACCTTCACCATTGTCACCAAGGACGCTGGGGAAGGTGAGGGGAGCTGTAGGCAGAGGGCTGGGAGGCCAGGTGCAGGGCTGAGGGCAGGACCTCTGATCTCAGCCCCCATCCCCCTCCAGGGGGTCTGTCCCTGGCCGTGGAGGGCCCATCCAAGGCCGAGATCACCTGCAAGGATAACAAGGATGGCACCTGCACCGTGTCCTACCTGCCCACGGCGCCCGGAGACTACAGCATCATCGTGCGCTTTGATGACAAGCACATCCCGGGGAGCCCCTTCACAGCCAAGATCACAGGTGGGGGGGCACCCGAGCCTACAGTACAAGCCCCAGCACAAGCATGTCCGAGTAACCCGGGGCATTAGGGTGGGGGCCCCTCTGGGTGAAAGGGGTCATCTTTGGACATATACAAGCAACACTCCATTCCCTAGAGCAGGTGAGGGGGCTCCAGCTACCCCCATGTTTCAAACATATCACCTCATGCAGTCACTGCAGTAACTCGTGAAGTTAGGGTACCGATAAGCTCTTTTGGTAGATCAGTAGGCCCAGAGAGGCTAAGCAACATGATCAGAGCCACATGGCAGGTAAGGGGTTGGGACGTCTACTCCAGTCTAGTGTTTTGGCTCCACGAAACCATGTGACTTGCAACTAAAATACACAGATCAGGGATTGAGCCCATTCAGGCCTGAGGCACCCACGGGGCAGCTGGGCTACTGGGCCCACCTGTAATCTTTGGCGGCCAATATGTGACTGAGGACCATGCTCTCGTGGGCTTCGGGCCTCTCTGCCCTTTTTGAGTGGTCCCAGCGCTTGAGTCCAGCGGGGTCTGCTAGGAGGTCTCCTGAGCCCCACGAGGACACGGCCTGCCTGGAATCCTGACCGTCTGACACGTCAAACTCCCCCACCAGGTGATGACTCCATGCGCACATCACAGCTGAATGTGGGCACCTCCACGGACGTGTCACTGAAGATCACCGAGAGTGACCTGAGCCTGCTGACCGCCAGCATCCGGGCGCCCTCGGGCAACGAGGAGCCCTGCCTGTTAAAGCGCCTGCCGAACCGCCACATTGGTGAGGGCGGGGCACTGGCGAGGGAGCGAGGGAGGAAGGCGGCCTCACAGGAGTCGGGAAGGGGGGGCTCTGCCAGGCCCAGGGCCCCCTGCCTGACCACCCCCTCTCCACAGGCATCTCCTTCACCCCCAAGGAAGTTGGGGAGCACGTGGTAAGCGTGCGCAAGAGTGGCAAGCACGTCACCAACAGCCCCTTCAAGATCCTGGTGGGGCCGTCGGAGATCGGGGACGCCAGCAAGGTGCGCGTCTGGGGCAAGGGCCTGTCCGAGGGACAAACCTTCCAGGTGGCGGAGTTCATCGTGGACACTCGCAATGCAGGTGCTTCTTGCCCCAGGGAGCCCCCGTTTCCGCTGGTGCTGCTAATGAGAATGTGAACTTTCCTGCCCCGTGCCCCTTGGTCATCTCCTCCTCCCTGAACTTCCTGGCCCAGTCTTGGGGGGGATCACATTCTGGGGTCCGTCTGGGGGGGGTAGTGCACACTCCGTGTCACTTCTCTCCAATTTAAGAGAAAGCCCAGCTGTCCTGAGTTGCTGACTCTCCCTCACTCACTGGAACCTAAGAGGCCCACCTGAGGGAATTTTCCACACTGCCCCATCCCCGGCCCCCGGGTTCGGTGCCTGGCTTATCCCTTCTTGCTAGTGGTTATTATACATGCTGGGCGCCTGTTCCAGACAGAGCCCGTCATGTGGGGAGGGGAGAGCAGAGTGGCAGGGCCTGAGGGAGAGGCGTCCTTGGTTTCCTGCCAGGTTATGGGGGCCTGGGACTGAGTATCGAAGGCCCTAGCAAAGTAGACATCAACTGTGAGGACATGGAGGACGGCACGTGCAAAGTCACCTACTGCCCCACTGAGCCCGGCACCTACATCATCAACATCAAATTTGCTGACAAGCACGTGCCCGGTAAGCTCTGGGCCACGGCTGGGCCGGGAGAGGCGGCGAGGCCAGTGGCGGGAGCGCCCTGATGGCCCCCTTCTCCCCTTCCAGGAAGCCCCTTCACCGTGAAGGTGACGGGCGAAGGCCGCATGAAGGAAAGCATCACCCGGCGCAGACAGGCGCCTTCCATCGCCACCATCGGCAGCACCTGTGACCTCAACCTCAAGATCCCAGGTGCGAACCCGGAGAGTGGGGGGCGGGGGGGGGGGGCTCCATGCCCACAGCCCCCCCCCAGCATAGTCCTGGTCACTCACCTGTGCTGCTTCGCGTCCCCCAGGGAACTGGTTCCAGATGGTGTCCGCCCAGGAGCGCCTGACGCGGACCTTCACCCGCAGCAGCCACACGTACACCCGCACGGAGCGCACGGAGATCAGCAAGACGCGGGGCGGGGAGACCAAGCGCGAGGTGCGGGTGGAGGAGTCCACCCAGGTCGGTGGAGACCCCTTTCCCGCCGTCTTCGGGGACTTCCTGGGCCGGGAGCGGCTGGGCTCCTTCGGCAGCATCACGCGGCAGGAGGGTAAGCACGGCCGTGCGGGGCCAGGGGCCTCCCAGGGAAGCGGGGCCTCCCGTCCTCTGGGACAGGACGGGGAGGGCACGGGCAGTTGGCCGGAGGTGTTCTGGACAGAGGAAGAGGTTTAACTGCGGAGGGAGGGAAGGTCCAAGGCTGGGAGCAGCCCAGTGTCAACCTAACACTCCCCACTGCCTACAGGTGAGGCCAGTTCTCAGGACATGACCGCACAGGTGACCAGCCCATCGGGCAAGATGGAAGCCGCAGAGATTGTCGAGGGAGAAGACAGTGCGTACAGCGTGCGTTTCGTGCCCCAGGAGATGGGGCCCCACACGGTCACTGTCAAGTACCGCGGCCAGCATGTACCTGGCAGCCCCTTTCAGTTCACTGTGGGGCCACTTGGAGAAGGTGGAGCCCACAAAGTGAGGGCTGGAGGCACAGGACTCGAGAGAGGGGTGGCCGGCGTGCCAGGTGAGGGGCAGGGGCCAGGCGAGGGGGGGTGGCGGCAGGGCAGCCAGGGGAGGGGCAGTGGTGCTAACGAGCGGCCTCTGCCCTGCTTCCCTGTCCCCAGCTGAGTTCAGCATTTGGACCCGAGAAGCAGGTGCCGGGGGCCTGTCCATTGCTGTGGAGGGTCCCAGCAAGGCGGAGATTGCATTTGAGGACCGAAAAGATGGCTCCTGTGGGGTCTCCTATGTTGTCCAGGAACCAGGTAGGCGTCCAGGATGGAAGTGGAGGCTGGGCCTGCCTGACCTTTCAGACGGGGCTTCTGCTTGCTGACCAGAGCAGGGAGATGGGCTTCAGAACTCCCCCTTCACCTGGGCCCCTGCTCTTCCTTTGCCCCATCTCCCTCCACCCCACACCCCTGGGGATGTCTCTCCAGACCTGAGCCCTGACCCAAGGAGCCTGTCCCGGGATGAGGTGGTTCCACCCCCCCATCTCCCATTCAGGGGCCTGTGCTGACCAGGCTTCCCTCCCCAGGTGATTATGAGGTCTCCATCAAGTTCAATGACGAGCACATACCAGACAGCCCCTTTGTGGTTCCTGTGGCCTCTCTCTCCGATGACGCTCGCCGCCTCACCGTCACCAGCCTCCAGGTATGTGTGCCCAGGGATAGGCCCCTCTGCCATCCTAAGACCCGGGCAGGAGTTGAAGGGAGGTCCCTGTGTCCAGGGGCTTAGCAATGACCTTGGAAGGGACAGTCAGCACAAGTCCCCCTCCCTCCTAGCATCCGTACAGCAGGGGGCGCCATGCCTCACCCCAGGGTCATCTTCACACACTCTCATCCCCAACTGGCCTCCTTGTGCTTCTTCTAGTCCTTCCCATTGACCCACCTTCTCCAGTGAGCCCCCCCACCCCCAGGCCAGTCTCGGCCACACTCTTCCCTCCTCATCTGGGCCTCTGGGCCATACAGCTTGGTCAAGCACTGGCCTGCTTTACAGTGTGAGTCTTACCTCCCCAGCGAGGACAGGGGACGTCCTCTCATCCCCCACCGCGCCCAGCATAGCCAGGTGGATGCCAAGGTCACAGGCCCAGCCCCTGCCTCCCACTTCCCAGAGCCTTGATGACCACCTCCCTGAGCTGGGCCAGGCTGGGGCTGGGAGGCTCCAGGCTAGGCAGGCTGTGAGAGCAGTGCTCCAGACCGTCCCCCTTGGAGTCTGAGTACCCTCTGTGGCCTCCGCAGGAGACGGGGCTCAAGGTGAACCAGCCGGCGTCCTTTGCAGTGCAGCTGAATGGTGCTCGGGGCGTGATCGATGCACGTGTGCACACGCCCTCGGGCGCCGTGGAGGAGTGCTACGTCTCCGAGCTGGACAGCGGTAAGCTGGCCCTAGCCTTGCCCACCCATGCCAGCCCTTCTGGGGGAGGGGAAGAACAAAGGCTCACTCACCAACCCTCTGCCCCACAGACAAGCACACCATCCGCTTCATCCCCCACGAGAATGGCGTCCACTCTATTGATGTCAAGTTCAACGGTGCCCACATCCCTGGCAGTCCCTTCAAGATCCGCGTTGGGGAGCAGAGCCAGGCTGGGGACCCAGGCTTGGTGTCAGCTTATGGTCCTGGGCTTGAGGGGGGCACTACTGGTGAGTGCCTAGAGCTGGGGAGAAGGGTTGGATATTGGGGTGCTCAGTGTCTGGTCCTGTCGTGCCCTGACCTGGAGGGCTGAGTCCCTGCAGAGGTCTGCCGTGGGAGCCTGCGGCCCGGCCCACGTCTGGGCCCCGAGCCCTTCCTGCCTACAGCCGTGCTACCTCCCACCCCCAGGCGTGTCATCAGAGTTCATTGTCAACACCCTGAACGCGGGCTCAGGGGCCTTGTCCGTCACCATCGATGGCCCCTCCAAGGTGCAGCTGGACTGTCGGGAGTGTCCTGAGGGCCATGTGATCACTTACACTCCCATGGCCCCCGGCAACTACCTCATTGCTATCAAGTACGGTGGCCCCCAGCACATCGTGGGCAGCCCCTTCAAGGCCAAAGTCACAGGTGAGTGCTCCGGGTGGGGGGCATCCCTCCAGCCCAGCCTGGATGACTTCAGTGGCCGTTCACATTGGGTCACAGTCTGACCCAGAAACCCCGGGCAACTTACCAGGAACAAGGTGGGCAGGCCACACACAGCACACCATCTGTGCAGCCATGGAGAATCATTCTTGACAAATCCTTCCTCTTGTCCGTCACTTATTAATCTTTTCCCTGCAGTGGCTCCCAAGCTTTAGCTTAACTTTCTGCCCTCCTGGCTTCCATGTTTCTGGCCTCCTAGAAGACAAAGCTCAGTTAATATTTAGCAAGCTTTCCTTTTGGAAGCCGTGTGAAGGATTAGTTGGAATGTGTTCTTTTTATTTATTTTTTTAAAAGATTTTATTTATTTATTGGACAGAGATAGATATAGCCAGTGAGAGAGGGAACACAGCAGGGGGAGTGGGAGAGGAAGAAGCAGGCTCATAGCGGAGGAGCCTGATGTGGGGCTCGATCCCACAACGCCGGGATCACGCCCTGAGCCGAAGGCAGACGCTTAACCGCTGTGCCACCCAGGCGCCCTGGAATGTGTTCTTTTTAAAGCAAGACTCTTACCCTGTGACTTGAGTTCCCAGACCAAGCCAGGCGAGGGCTGGAGCCATCGGAGGCCAGGACCTCAGGATGAGCTAGAGCGTGTGCACGCAGCCAGGCTCGCTGGGAACGCCGGGTGCCGCAGCGGGGGAAGGGACGTGGCCCACAGGGCTGTCGCTGCGGGGCCGAGCGCCTGCGGCCTAGGGAGGGCAGGCCTCTCCCCCAGCTCCTGCTTACCCCACTCTGTCCCTCAGGTCCCCGGCTGTCTGGAGGCCACAGCCTTCACGAAACCTCCACGGTTCTGGTGGAGACCGTGACCAAGTCGTCCTCCAGCCGCGGCTCCAGCTACAGCTCCATCCCGAAGTTCTCCTCAGATGCCAGCAAGGTGGTGACACGGGGCCCAGGGCTGTCCCAGGCCTTTGTGGGCCAGAAGAACTCCTTCACTGTGGACTGCAGCAAAGCAGGCATGCTGAGGGAGGAAGCGGGGGGTTTCCGCGGGTGGGCAAGTGCCCAGGGACATGGGGGCGGGGGCGCCGAGGGCCTGCGGGTCCCTGGGGTGAGCCAGCGCCTTCTGTCTCCCTCCAGGCACCAACATGATGATGGTGGGCGTGCACGGGCCCAAGACCCCCTGTGAGGAGGTCTACGTGAAGCACATGGGGAACCGGGTATACAACGTCACCTACACCGTCAAGGAGAAAGGGGACTACATCCTCATCGTCAAGTGGGGCGACGAAAGTGTCCCCGGAAGCCCCTTCAAAGTCAACGTGCCCTGAATCCCAGAAGTGCCTCCCCCAGCCTCAGCCCCCGCCTCAGCCAGCGCGCGCGCACACACACACACACGTATCACACTTAATGCACAGCGCAGAATCAGACCACCAACACCTACCCTGGGGTGTGGAGCGGGCAGCACAGCCTCTCCACCCTGCCATGCCCCCAGGGCTTGGAGGGCCTTCCCTGTCTCGGGGCAGCGTTCCTCCCGTCGAATGTGACACAAGGGCGGGCTGGGGGTTGGGAGGGGGTCAGGGAAGCCCCAAGTTTTCTGGTGGGGGTGAGGCCAGCGGGGAAGCATGTGTTTGGGGGTGTCTGCGTGTGTGAGAGAGAGGTCACCCTCAAACCGCACTGCCGGCCAGACCGCCTTGCTGCTAAGGACCGTGTCTGGCCCCTCTGGTGGCCACAACCCCAGAGCCTTAAGGACTTGGAGAAGAAAGCACAATCGGAGGAGAAAACAGACCCAGACCCAGCAGCAGCGCTGGCACGTGGCCTGGCCCCGGGTGACTTCTAGCTGCCCAGCCGGGCTTCCTGGAGGACTGCTTTCTCTCGCTCCTTTTTTTTTTTTTTTACGGTTGCACAGCTCTGCCCCATGGGGGGCCTTTTTTACACACTGCGAGGCCCAGCTTTCTAGGGGGACTTTTGCACATACCATGTGGCTCTGCTGGGAGTCACTTACGTGGAAAACTCCAAATAAAGTGCGGCCTTTCGCAGAGGCTTGGCTGTTGTGCTCGTGCTTTCTATGGGTGGCCACCATCTGTCTGGGGAGGTCTGGGGTTGTGGTGGAATACTTGAAGGAATCAGCGACAGCGCCTTCAGGATTGGTCCTCAGACTCCTAGGGGGAGAGGGAGGTGAACACTGTTCTGGAAGACTGCCCTGGGGCTGCTGGGAGGCCAGCTTCCCTTCAGCCTGATCTCAAAGATGTTCAACAAATTAGGTCCTTAAAAGAGTGAGCACGGATTCAAGCAGGAAATGTTCCTCACCCAGCAAGCAGGTGGAACCCCATGCAAACCCAGGAACTTTCAATCCAGCTAAGTCCAGGCTCAGATCTGGACCTGTTCTGGCCCGCTCTGGCCCCAGCAGTTCTGACCTCGCTCAGGGCCCCAACCGGAACCAGCCTCCTAACCAGTCACCCTGGCTTGAGCTCTTCCCTTAGTCTCCCTGGCCCACAAGCCTCCATAGGTGGCATCCGTGGCCCCTATGCCAGCCTCTTCATTCAGCCTCCCTGGCTCACAAACCTCTGAACCAGCCTCCCTCACCCTACAGCCTTTTCACTTAACTTCCCAGCAGCCCCTTACCTGAGCCTCCCTGGCCCACCAGCCTCTTCCTAGTCTCCCTTACCGGCATGCCTCTTAACTAGTCTCCCTGGCTCACCAGCCTCTTAATCAGTCTCCTTGGCCCACAAGCCTCTTTACTAGTACCTGGCCCACCAGCTTCTAAACTAGACATTTTGGCCCATCAGCATCTTAACTAGTTTCTGTAGCCCACCAGCCTCTTTGCTTACCCTCCCTGACCCACCAGCCTCTTCCCTTGGCCTCCCTGGCCCATCAGTCTCTTCACTTGGCCTCCCTGGCTACCAACCTCTGAACTAGTCTTCTGGGCCCACCAGCTTCCAGACTTAGCCTCTCTGGCCCGCCAGATTCTTACCTAGTCTCCATGGCCAACTAACCTGTTCACTTACCCTCCCTGGCCTATCAGCCTCTTAACTAGTCTCCCTGGAAAACCAACATTTTCAGTTAGCCTCCCTGGCCTGCCAGCCTCTTCACTTAAGCCTCACTGACCCACTAACGACTGAACTAGCCTCCCTGGCCTATAGCCTCTTCCCTTAGCCTCCCTGCCTTTAACTAGTCTCCCTGGCCTGCCAGCCTCTTCACTACTCTCCCTCGTCTGCTGGGTTCTTAACTAGTCCCCCAGGCCCACCAGCTTCTAAACTAGTCTCTTTGGCCCATCAGCATCACTACTAGTTTCCCTGGCCCACCAGTCTCTTCACTTGACCTCCTTGGCCACCAACCTCTGAACTAGTCTTCCTGGCCTGCCAGCGTCTTATCTATTCTCCTTGGCTCACCGGCTTCTTCCCTTAGCGTCCCTGGCTCATCTACTTCTTCACTTAGCCTCCCTGGCCCACCAAGCTCTTAACTAGATTCCCTGTCCCACCAATGCTTAAATGGTTTCCCAGGCCCATGAGCTTTTTTACTAGCTTCCCTGGCCTACCAGTCACTTTTCTTAGTTCCCTGGTCGCCAACCTCTGAAATAGTCTTCCCGGCCCTATAGCCTTGTCACTTAGCCTCCCTGGCCCAGTAGTCTCCCTGGACCACTATCTTCTTAACTAATCTTCCTGGCCTGCCAGCCTCTCCCCCTAGCCTCCCTGGCCCCAGCCAGTTCTCTCGAACCCATCCTTCACACTGCAGCATGAGCAGCTCACATTTAAAGGAATTTTCCCCTCTCTGGTTCAGGGCCATTCTGCAGCTCCTTCCCGTTCCAGGCTAATGTCTACTCTTCCTACCAAGGCCTCCTAGGCCTAAGTTCACACACCAGCTTCCCCCACCTGTTCATGCAAGAAGTCCTGAGTCAGACAGTGTGCCCGCTCCCCACCATACCCTCTACTCCAACCCCACTTTACAGCTTCTAGCTTCCTGGGCACACATGCTGCAGTTTGGGCCTGTGCCTGGGAACAAACACCCTTGCCTCTCCACCCGCCCTCATCTTCCTGGCTCCCTCCCTGTTCCTCCTGGATCTGCCCCCATCCCAGCACCCAAACTGCCCCAGGGCACATCTCTGCATTACCACACTGATCTGTGACTTTGTAACTACAGACCTTCCTCCCCCACCAGCCTGAGCTCCCTGACCCTGGAAGGTCTAATACAGACAGGTGTGACAAATAAGTGAATAATTCAGTAGCCAGAGCAGGGCAAAGAAGCATTTCACTCAATTGACCCCCCAATTCTAGACCCGCCCCCGGACATTTCAGCACATAGTGGTGGGTCAATCAGAGAAGACCACCCTCCTCGTCTCTTTACTAAGTAGCCTATCTGCCTCCATGCTCTTTTTTTAAGTTTCTTCTTCCCTTTCCCCCTCCTTGCTCTGAATCCTGCTCCCATAAGACCCCTCCAGGGCCTCTCTTATGTTTGCCCTCCTCTCCATCCTGCAGGGAGCTCCTCGAGGACAGAAATCATATTTTATCAATCTTGTGTCCTCAGCCTCCTCATGGCCACATTTGATAAACGCTGGCTGAATGAATGAGTGTGTGATAAATGTGCCCAGCTCCTTACTCTGCCTGATAAAACCACCTAAGGCACGATCCATTCGCTTAAGTACCCAACCACCTGCGACCATTGTGGGCCAATTCTGTGTCAGGCACTAAACCAGGTGCTTCTACACACACCCTTCCTCATTCTCTACCCTCCCTCCCCACTCACCCCAGGTGTGAGCACTTTCCTGAAGGGCCTGCTGGCCTCCTCCTCCGCATCACCTGCTTTCCACCCCGTGTTTATAGACGTCCAGCCCCGCTGCTCTTCCCCAACCACAGTATGGCCCTGGGTACTGAGCATGTATGGGCTCTATCTCACTTAATCCTAACGGCCCTATCAAGTGGGTGGGCATACTACTATCTGAAGAACTCGAGGCCTTAAGAATTTTGGTGATAAATCTAAAATCATACTTCTAAGTAGCAGGGCCAAGATTCAAACCAGGTGTGCCCAAACCCCAAGCTTATCAACCAAATAACCACTAGATGAGACCATCTGGACGTCTCAAGCACTCTAAACTCACAAACCACATGTCTGTTTGCTAAAATGGAGGAGGAAAGAGTGGACCTTTCTCTTTCAGTCTGTATTTCACAGAGCTCTCTCTCTCAGGAATGTCACTGCTATTAACCTAGTGGGAATGGCCAGAAGCCTGGGAGTCACCTGGGTCTCTGCTTCACTCCCCGAACACATCCAATCTGAAAACCAGTTTTGTCCATTCTGCTCTAAATATCTCTTGACCCCGTCTCCTTCTCCACATTCGCATTATCACAACCTGAGTTCTGACTACCATTATCTCTTACTTGCCTCTGCACACAGCAACTGACAGCGCTCTCTCTAAAACATGAATCTCACGACATCATTTTCCAGTGACTTCAGGATAATTTGTCCTCAGGCTAACTTTCAGATTCTTTAACTCAGCTTGAAGGCACCTATGCTCTCCAATCACTAAGCTTTTGCATATGCTGTTCCTCTTGCCTAGAACACCCTCTTGTCTGTCCTTATTTCTACCTCCTGAATCCTTCTGGCGATCTTCTTTGAGCACGCCCTCCCCCCAGTGGGTTAGTTACCCCTTCAGTGGGTGCTCCCACGTCCCGCTCACATTTTAGCAATTAACGCATTGCTTTGTAACTGCCTGTTCACTTGAATCCCTACCTCACTAGTGAGTGTCACCATTAACTTGTTCAATCTTTTGTCTACTAAACAAACACATACTAGCTGTTAACTGCGTGCCATCGTTAAATACTTACATGCACGATACAGACCCGGAACTCGCCCTGGAGAACAGAAGCCCTATCTTCTCTTCTGAGGTCTAGGTATCTGTCAGCAGGAGGCTCAACAGGTTATTGAATGAGCGATGGAACGCGCTTGCGTGGGTCCGTCGTGCCGCGCGCACTTCTGGGAATCGTAGTCCCCAGGTTCGGGCCTCTCTTTATGGCGCAGGCGTGTTCAAATTGAGACCGTTTTACTATTAATGCGCATGTGCCGGGAGACGGAGTGCTGAACTGCGCATGTCTAAGGGGTGGAGGCGCGGTCGAAAAGGCAGCGCACTGCGGAGGTGGGGCTTCCGTGACTTCGGGCTGTCGCGGACCTGCTTGCGAGAATGGCGGGGAGGGGGAAGCTAATTGCGGTGATCGGAGACGAGGACACGGTGACTGGCTTCCTGCTGGGCGGCATAGGGGAGCTTAACAAGAACCGCCAGCCTAATTTCCTGGTGGTGGAGAAGGATACAACCATCAATGAGATCGAAGACACTTTCCGGTACGGTAGCCCGCGAGGCCTGAATGAGACCCTCTGCCTTGGGTGGGAGCGCGGGGAGTAGGGGGCGGTGCGGGGACCCTGCGGGTGGGGCCTGCGCTCGGCTTCCAGACCGCCGACGTCGAGGGTCAAGGAAGTCGGTCCGGCAGCCTTTCCGGAGGAGGCCTCTGTGCTCCAAATTCTCTTTTGGGGCTTGGGAGAACCCGGGCTATGTCAGGTCCACGAGCTCATCTGTCATATGACTGTGTGTCAGAAAAGAAGGGGAACAGAGCTCGTGACGGGCGCCGCCCCTCGGCCCAACGGGCCCCAGGGTCCTGTCTCGGCTCCGCCCCCGTTCACCCGTAGAGCAGACCCCCAGCGTTGCTAGCACTCGCCTCTTGCGGATTGACTCCTAAAGGAACCACACACTCACCGGAACACCTAGGCAGTGGGGTCGGGCTTTCTTGCATTTTCATGTTCCTTAGAGGCTCACAACCATCCTGTAGGTAGGAGTTATTATTCCCATTTACAAGTGGGAAAACTAAAGCTCAGAGAGATTAAAGCACCAGAGTCACACCATTTGGAAGAGAGGGAGAGGGGATTTGAACCCAGGCCCAACTCTCTTAAGCTGGGTCCACGCTTTGCTTGTGCAGTTACCTCACTCTTAGAATTTCCCATTGTCCTGAGCTCAGCCAGCAGAATATCAGGACCGTATCCTACCTTCTGCTAAGACCTTGCATTTGAAGTCCTCATTTCTTGCCCTGGGTCAAGGGTGATAGTAGCTTCATAGTGTGAATGCAGGCATGTCCCTTAATCGAGGAGGTGTTGAATTGAGATTGAATTGAATTCAATCGACTTGAATTGAGAATGCCAGCCCCCTATGCTTTCTCACCCCTTCTCTAAGGCCCCTGTTGCCAAGTCTCAGAGACAAACCACACTCACCTGTTTTCCCCTACACAGTCCAGCCCTGAGCTGCGGGCTGAGACTGGTTCCCGCTGCCTGGGGTATGATAGGCCCTGAACTGGCCTGATCTGTAAGCATTCTGGTAAAGTGACCCAAGTTGTCTTGGGAGGAGGACAGATTTTACTCCAAGAACTTCCCATGCTTCCATCCAAAGGGACCCAGAGATCCTCAAGTATAACCTGCTCCAGTGCCTGGCACAGAGCAAGCGCTCAGGAAAATTAGTTTTTAATATTTTACTTAATTAATGCGTGGGTGATCACAAGGAAGGGAGATCCCAGTGCTAGGCTCTCTCTCTGGGGCAAGTATGATTGTCCTCCTCCTATGTTGTATTCTTGACTCATGCCATACTTCCCCTCTGATCCATCCCCTACCCTCATCAGCACAGACCTTAAAGCCTTTAGTGGTCCCATTAGTCCCCTTAAAAAAAATGTTTTCCTTTGAAAAGTTAAAGTATTCATGTGGTTTACAAATTAATATTTAAAAGGTATACACATTGAGAAGTCTCACTCCCACCCCCCCCACCCCGGTCTTTTTCCACTTCATCACCTCCCTTCTCCACCCCTGTAAGCACTTAACTGCTTATTTACCTTTCTGCTTTTTCTTCAGGTACATACAAAAGGACAGACATGCATATTCTTATCCTCTCTCTTTTTCACACAAACACAGTATACAGAATATCCCAGCATGGGCCTTGATCTTCAGCACCAGTTCACTTGGGGGCCTTCCAAGCAGGGAAGGTAGAAGCCAACCCTGACAGCCAGGGCCCTTAGATTTTTGAAAGAAGTTGATCCTGGTTAGAATGGAGAGAGTTTAGCAAGCAACCTTTGCCCTTGAACTCTGCAGTTCCTGGGTCAAGCCCATTCCCCTCTGCAGCCCAGCCTCACCACCTCTGAGTGGGCTGTCCTGGAATCCCTTCTCATCTCTCCCAACAGGCAATTTCTAAACCGGGATGACATCGGCATTATCCTTATCAACCAGTACATCGCAGAGATGGTGCGGCATGCGCTCGACGCCCACCAGCGCTCCATTCCAGCCGTCCTGGAGATCCCGTCCAAGGAGCACCCCTATGATGCCGCCAAGGACTCCATCCTGCGCAGGGCCAGGGGCATGTTCACGGCCGAGGACCTGCGCTAGGGCCCTCCCCACAGCCTTGCAGCCTCTCCCCAGGCTTGCCATCGGCCCTTCTCTAAGTTGTGAGCCTCCGATTTCCAGTTCCAGCCCGCTGCCCCTTCCCACTCCACTGAGAGGCTAGCTGAGGTGCTTCCAGGTTGCTGGGGCTCTGCCATTAAAGTCAAGGCTTGTTAGGGAACAGGAAGCTTGAGTGTCTTCTCTCCACTACCTCTTCCCTGTACTGTTACACAGTGTCATTGTTGATGTTAAATTAAAGTGACGTTCTTGTTTCTGTCCAAACTGAGGCTGGGTGCTACAAAGGACTCGCATGGGATGAGGCCGTTGGGATTAGATTGGCGGGGCTGGGAAAGGTTCTGCCAAAGATACAGGCATAGAAAAGCTGGACCAGGAAGATGGTGCCAGCAGGTCGTAACTCAGGGATGGGTTCTTTGAATCAACAGTGACCAGCCCTGGTGGGGAGGAGTGCGAGGAAGCTTGTGCCCAGGCCCTTGGCTCCCCCCACTTCAGTCTCTCTTGGGCTGGGAAGGGACCTGACCCCAACGGGTGGAAGCAGAAACACAGGAAACCTAGAAGCCTGTGATAACGGACCAAGCCTGGGTCCTGCAAGAGGTTTGGAGATCAAGGTTCTCAGCCGGTGGGCCCTGGCCTGAGGTTGCCCCTGGATCAAGGCATGTGAGGTCTGCTAAAGGCATGGCAAGTAGAACCCTGGCCCTGTGTGAGGTGAGGCTTGGTTGCCAGGTGACTGTCCGTGGCAGCCCCCTGCCGTCAGAAGGACTCTGCCTGCTGTTGCTTACCCCTCAGCTGCGGCAACTCTGGCACCGCTCCTTCCCTTGCTACCATGTCGCGGCAACTCAACATGGATACGCTGCGGCAGAACTTCTGGAAGGAGGAATATCTGCGGGAGAAGATGTTGCGCTGTGAATGGCATCGCAAGTATGGGTCGATGGTGAAGGCCAAGCAGAAGGCTAAGGCTGCAGCGCGCCTGCCCCTCAAACTGCCCACACTGCACCCCAAAGCCCCACTCTTATCCCCACCTGCCCCCAAAGCAGTGCCTACCAAGGCCCCCAGCCCTGCCCCGGAGACTCCTATTCAGTCAGACATGTACCCGGTCCCACCTGCCACCCGGGCCCTGCTGTATGAAGGCATCTCCCATGACTTCCAGGGGCGCTACCGCTACCTCAGCACCCGAAAACTGGATATGCCAGAGATGCGCTACGTCTTCCCCATCACCACCAGCTTCACATATGGCTGGCAGCTGGGTGAGCCCCAACCTCTCAGAAATTATTCACCTCACCAACACGGAGCCCCTGCCCTGAGCCAGGCCATGCTGTCAGCACTAGGCACACAAGACACGGATGGGGGTGTCCATTCCAGTGGGGGGGCCAGGCCGTAAACATAAGAGAAAGGACCCGTCTGAGAAGGACAAGTTCCATGATGAGACTAGGGAGTGATGGGGGAGGTGGGCAAGGGACGTGTGAGGCTTTAGATTGGGCTGTCAGGAAAGGCCTCTCTGAGGACCCAACAGTTGGAAGCTAACAGGAGTTTGGATTTTATTCCCAGCGGGAGAAGCAGCCGTGGAGGGTTGTAAGTGGGTGAATGGTACCGCTAGGGTACTATTCCGCAAGTAACGGCTTCTTCCAGAAAGAGCTCTGGCAGCTGAGGTCTGCATCTATGTTGAGTCATCCTGGCGGGAGAGGACGATGGCTTGGGCTCGGGTGATTAGCAGTAGAGCCGAGGGAGATTCAGGCTACATTTTGGAGGAGAAATCAATGAAGCCTACTGATGAAGTGAATGACAGAAGGGGAAAGAAGGCCGTGGCGAAGCCCGGGCGTTTGGCTCAAGCACCCGGACAAGGAAGATGGAGAGGAGCGGGACTGGAGGGTGTGTGAAGACAGGTCAGCCCCGGCCATGCTGGGGGAGCCAGCGAGGTGGCTGTGTATGGAGGTCCCCCTCCGGAGTGAGGTCCGAGCTGAAGATGCAGATTTGGGGGTCATCAGAATGTAGGTGCTATTTAAAGCCTGAGGTTGGGTGAACTCACCCAGGGAGCTCCAGATGCTGGAATCTGACAGGAGAGGCAGGGGGCACAGAGAGGGGTAGGGAGATGGTGTTGGTGGGAAGGCTCTCCATCTGGACCGAGTCTGCTTTTTCTGCGAGGCTGAGAGTCGAGGTCATCCTCTGGGAGGAGAGGGGGGAGGCCGTGGTAGTTGGAGGTGCAGAGTTTAACGGCCTAGGAAAGGGAACATGCCTGGGAGTATTGCGGGACTGCTGGGTGATGCTGTGTCCCTTGCTCTTTGTGGTCATGAATTGCAAACGAGGCTGCTCAGTCATGGGTTTTTCTCCCCACGCTTGAGTGCCTGGGCGGAAAAGGTGGATGGTTGGGGATAAACACAGTTGACGTTTTGCCTAAAAATTTCCCCCACTTTCCCCAGGGGCCTAAAGGAAAGGGAAAAAGAGGAATTTTCCCACAAAAGCAGGAAGCAAGTCCCAGGAGAACAGGAGGTAGAAGGAAGCCCTCTCTCTCCCAGAGACGTCTAGCTCTGTCTGTCCCTGTGACAAGCAGTGCTGGGTGTCCCACCACCTGGTCTGTGGAGGAGCCTGAGGCGGGGGAAACAATGGTACATGGCAGACTGACCAGTTCTGCCCTCACTGCTGGTCTGGACCCCCAGCCGGTGTTCCTCAGAAGCACCTTTTATTCCTTCACGCTTCCAAAGTGGGTACAATACAGGCAGATTCCCAGGGCTCTGTAGGCTGGGCTCCCATGCTCCGCAAGTTCCCTTTCCCAGGGCCCATTCCTGGCTTCTGACATCTTTTCGCAGGCCCCCCAGTGAAGCAAGAACTGGTCTCCTGTAAGATGTGCCGCATTGAATCGTTCTTCCGAAAGAATGGGGCCTTCTTGCTGCTTGACCCTCAGGACCTGGCTCTCTGACATTGGCCAGCCAGTGGACTCAGGGGAGGGAAGAAGAAATAACACGCCTCCTGGTGGCGCTGAAGCTGCTGCGTGTGTCTGTGTGTCCGGCCTCCCAGGGCCCGAGGTAAAGTTCTGGGCCTTTCTTGGAACTACCTCTGTTCTGCGCTTGCTGGCCTGCGGGTTGCCAGCTTGCTTTTCCTTAATCCTCGTCTCTGTAATCGTGCCTTTGAGGATTCAGCAAGGACTGGAGGGGGCCGGGAAGGGTGAGCGCGCCTCTCCAGCCGAAGGCTCCTCAGCGCCGGCGGGCCACAGTAGCTGCTGGAAGTTCTGGGTGTTCCTGGGAGGGAGTGGCCTGTCATCCCAGAGGCCAGGGAGAGGGCGCCACTACCGCCCCATCAGCCTCCCCGCCCCCGCCTCACCTGGCCCCGAGGGCCCGCAGCCGCCCGGTCCTCTCCCGGAGCCCTCGCTGCAGCTGCTCCCGCAGGGCGCGCCGCCGCCCCGCCGCGTCCTCCTGGGGCGGGCGCAGCGCTGAGGCCCCGGCCGCCCACCCCGCGGGCCGGAGGGAGCCGGCAGGGGGCAGCACCCGGGCAGACGCGCCCCCCCGCCCTCTTTCGGCGTCCGCGCCGCTGCGCGGGGCTCGCGCTCGTAAGGGACCCGGGAGGTGCCCCGCCCCCGCCCGGGCAGGATCGCCGCCGCCCCGCCGCCTTCTCCCGGGAGGCTTGCCTGTGGCGGGAGCTGGGCCGGGCCGGGTGGGGGCCCCAGAGGGTGCACCCGGCAGTGGCGGTTCCTGGCGAGGCGGAGGCGTTCCAAGACCTGGGGGAGGCGGCGGTCAGCGGCCGGCCGGCCCTCGTGCCCCTCGTGCCCCCCGTGCCCCCGGCCCGGCCCGGCGCGGCGCGGCGCGGGTGCGCACCCGGAGCCGCTGCTGCTCGCGGTCCTGCCGCCGCCGGCGCCTGGCCGCGCGGTGCAGCTCCAGCAGCCGCTGCAGAGCCGTCTCCTGCTGCGCCGCGCTCACGCCCGCCGACGCCTGCTCCCCGCCCGGGAGCCCGGGCCACGCGGCCTTTGGGGCCTCGGGGGCCTCGGCGCCGCCCCTCCGCCCCCCGACGGTGCCCGGGAGCCTAGCGGAGCCGCAGGGCACCTGCTCCGCCGGGCCCGGGCTTCCTTCCGGGTCCTGAAGCCCGTGCGGCTCACGCACCAGCCCCGGGCGCCCCGGGAGAGCGGCGGGCTGCTCCCGCTGCCCCGAGCGCCCAGTGCCTGGGGCTGCTAGCGGCTCGGCCCCTGGGCCTGGGAGCGGCGGCCCGGCCGGGAGCCTCGGGCGTGGAAGGGGAGGCCGCGCCCCCTGCCGGGCGGCCCTCTGCTCTCCTGCGGCCGGTGCGGACGCCCGGCTCTGGCCTTCAGTTTCGTCCTGTGGCAGCTGGGTGGTCCTTTCCCCGGAGCCAGGGCTCTCTCTTCCCCCAGGCTGCGGCATCTGTTCTCCCAGGGGCCTGCAGAAATCCCCAGAAATCCCCAGGGAGCCGCCTTCCGCCGGGGGCTGTGTAGGCGCCTCTCCCTGAGGCACCTCCCAGGCTTGTGAGAGGCAGCCGGGGGAAGTTTGAGGGCTCTTCCCTTCCCGGCCCTGAGGAGTCTCCTTCCTCGGCTCCCGGAGGACCTCTTTTCTCTGCCCCTCAGGGCTGTTTCCTCTTTGACGTTGAGGAGACTCTCTCCTCTCACCCTCGGGAGCCTGCCCCCTGGGATCCACAGAGACTTCCTCCCTCAGAGCCTGAGTAGCCTCCCCCCTCTGGCCCTGCTGTATCTTCTCTGTGGGTCTCTTAGGAACTTCCTTGCTCTCCCCCCTGCGGACCTCCCCCCTCTGAACCCCGGGGCGCTCTTTCTGCTCTTGAGGAGCCTCCTCTCTCTGCCTCTGAGGAATCCCTAGCCTCAGCAGTTTCTGAAGTTCTGCTCTCTCCTGGCCCAGGCTCCAGCTCAGCCCCTCGGGGGGATCGTGGGGTTCTGACAGGCCCTGGGAGGGCAGGCCTGAGGGCCTCGGGGCTCCCTGAGCGAGCTTCCTCCCCCATAGGCTAGTGGATGGCCTCTGGGTTGTAGGTGCTGCTTGTCTCCTCTCTTCCCTCTGGGCCAAGTCCTGGGAAGGAAGAGCATTTGGGCCCAGGCTTGTGAGGGAATCCCCACGCCAGGGCCACTTTCCCCAAGGGACCCTGGGGACCTCAGTGGCTGTCCCAGTGGACCTCATTTCCATTACAGCCCTTGCCCGATTCCTGAACCCGGTAGGCCTACTTTATGTAGTGTAAAAGGTGCTTCAGTGAGGGTCCCTTCGTCCCCCTGGCTATAGGAGGTGACATCACCTCCCGCTAGGAGCCTCCTCCCCGGCAGACCCCACCCCTGCTATCCCCAATCTGAGAGGGCCTTTGCCCAGAACACTTTGACTCTTTCACCTTGAACTCAGAGCCTCCTAGATCCCCAAAGCTACTGCCGGTGGTGGGGTTCAGCTCTTGTAAGCAACCTGAGGGAGAAAGACCAATGTCAGGAACCCTCGCTCATGTCCCAACCCCTCACACACATTCCACCTGAATTAGAAGCAAGAAGCCTAGGGAGTCCCCAGCACATAAGTGGAAGGGGACACCCCGAGGACTGATGTTTGACCTTCAAGGCTGTCACAGTTCGTCAGTCCACCTTTATTCAGACCACTTGCCATGTGCCGACCACACCTTCCTCATCCTCCCAGCCAAGGCAGAGGACTTCAGAGGAAGCTGCACAGCCTCGTCCTCAAAACCACCAGGGGATGCCTGGGGGCAGGAAGGGTCTATTGGCCAACCTTGTCAGTCCCTTATAAGGACACCCCACTTCCTCCTGGTGGACCCATCTAGGCCCGTAAAGAAACCCATCGTATGCACCTTATTTTACTGTTACTAAGAAAAATCCTCCTTAGGTCTTTCTTGGATGCTGACAGTAAAATCAAACGAAACTCAAGAAATGCAATTTTAGGCTGGAGCTTGCCCTAAAAACTGCAAGTTTCATAATTGACAAAAGAAATCTAAAAAAAGAAATGAAATGTCTCTGCTCCCTTGCAGCTGTGGAGGAAGGAGAGTCATTCTGCATCCATAAAACTAGTTAAAAGAACTTGATTTCGTAAGACCCTAAATGGAGAACTTTCACAACAATATCCATCTTTATGTAATGTGGCTGTGTGAATATTCACAACAGTAACCGAAGGGGTATGTTCTTTGTGAAAATGTCTTTTGAACAAAGGAGTCTGATAAGACTCCCAAGCCTTTAGAAATGATTGCCCTGAACAGTGAACATAACATAACCCCCAAGCCCTGTCCCCTCACGATTCTGATCTGTTGTCTTACTGGATAACTTACTTCTCTGGTTATAATGTAACTGATACCTCTGTATTCCCAAGAGATCTTTTACTTGTAAACATTTCTGCCAGTCCGAAAAACAAGCATTGGCTCTTTGCTTTTCTCTCACGTGCATGACGAACAATTGGAGGCTTACGGCTCAACTAGGTTTATTTAACAAATAATTTGAGAGTCTCTTTCATTTAAATTAATAGGCCCAGGGTTCACAGCATCTATCCCATGGAATTCTACTTGCCTGTTTATGATCACACTGTCACTAAGCTGTGATCTCCTCAGTGACAGGGACCAAGTATTGGGGCCAAGTCTGTCTTGTGCTCTGTATGTTCCCAGTGCCCGGCGTGAGGGGGGCAAATAGGTGACAGGTGCTGCTGTTCCAGTCCCTCCTCCCTGGGCCACCGTGCACAGTCATTCCCAGCACTCCCTCCCTGAGCCCTAGTTTAGTTTCAGAATCCTGGACCCAGTGCCTGAGACAGCTGGTACCCAACAGGTGGAACTGGGACATAAAATAAAACCTACTTCTTGTCCCTGGGTGCTCCTTGGTGCCCAAAAAAAGTATGAGATGAAGAATAAGTGAGAAGAGGACTGGAATCCTGGCATTTGGGATGAGGGCTTCCCCCCTCCTCCCGATCTAGTCTGGCCACCCAGCCAGGGTGTCAGCATACCGCATGTGGGCCCTGCAGGCGTAGCAGGGCTCTTCCACCTTGGGTCTCGGTCACTCCTGGCTTCATCCAGATCTGGGGCTGATGATGGGTCTACAGCCTGCCCCCTGCAGGAGTCAAAGGTTGCCTCAGAATCACCTCTTGCAGCCCATGGGCTCTGGAAGGGGGAGGCAGCCTGTCTGCCAGTCTCCCCACCCCAATGCCTGAGCCCAGTCCAGGGTGGCCTCTCCCAGCCCCTGCACGCAGCACCCTGGATCCCAGGAGCTGGAACTTGGGAGTCACCCTTTCCAGGGGCTGTGGGGAACCACATATGGGTACAACTGAGAACCCCAAGAGGAGCCTTGGGCATAAGGAAGAGGTACTAAGCAGGACGGTGGAAGGAGATGGGAAAAAGGTCCAGTGCTTGGCCCTTTTGTGTGGTAGTACAAAATGGACAGAATTTCCTGGAAGAAAGACTCACCCTTCTGGAAGCTGATGGTTCTGGCTCAGAGAGTCCCCAGCCCGGGCCAATGGGCACAGCCTGGAACTCTGGAAAATTAGAAGGTGCCCTAGTCCACAGGGCATCATCCCCCAGTGTGGTGAGCAGCCTTTAAGATGGCCCCCAATCATCCTCCTCCTGGTATCCATGCTCACGTATGACCCTGCTCTCTTCCCCTCCTTGTGAGGAAATGGATCGCTCTTGCCCATTCGAGCCTTCAGATGAGACTGCAGTTCTGGCCAACAATGTCAGCTGGACCCTCCCTTAGCGGTCACCACTCACCCCCTCTTGCTACAGCTGAGGATGCCTCAGCTCTCAGAGAGGGCTGCGAACCTGCCCAAAGTGCCTCGGACGATTGGTGATTGAGACGGGACTGGGAGACACAGTCCCCCTCACCATAGCACACTCCCTCCTAGAGGCGCCAGCCCAGCCACCAGCCCTGGGGGGAGGGGTCCGTGGACCCTGGACATCAGTGCCTCTGCCCTCAGGAGCCATGCCAGGCTTGCTTTCTTCCCATGTTGCAGCCATGCTTAAAGCCTTCGAGGGGCACCTGGGTGGCTCAGTCGTTAAGCGTCTGCCTTCAGCTCAGGGCGTGATCCCGGTGTTATGGGATCGAGCCCCACATCAGGCTCCTCTGCTGGGAACCTGCTTCTTCCTCTCCCACTCCCCCTGCTTGTGTTCCCCTCTCTTGCTGGCTGTCTCTCTCTCTGTCAAATAAATAAATAAAATCTTTTAAAAAAATTCACCAAATAAATAAATAAATAAAAATAAAGCCTTCGAGATGTCCCCATGCCATTGATTTGACCAAGATCGTCATTACTCGTGGAACGGTAACAGCAGCCTGTATGTAATGAGCAGGTCCCGTGCGCCAGGCACCGGGCTAAACCCTTTACAGGGGTGAGTTCACCAGTGCTCCCTTTGAGTAAGATCGATTATCTTCCCCATTTTGCAGTTGAGGGAACAGAGGCTTACGGTCCCCAGCGAGCATCAGAACAGAGACAGAACCCAGGCCCACCTGGGTCCGAAGCCCATACTCCTTCCGCTTCCCTTGCCACCACCGTCACCCCGACGTCACATGGACCTCCCTTGCCTTCAGCCAAGCCCCTGCTCACCCAGGTGGTCAGCTGCTCAGGGCCCCCGCCCGTCCTACCGTGGGGCTGGCCGCGCTGGCTCCATGCACACTGGGCCTGGTCCCTCAGACCGCAGCACTGGGCCCAGGGGGGCCAGAAGAGCCTCAGCCCTGCCCCAGTCAGCAGCTCCAAGTCCCACAGGAGCTACAGAAAGATGGGGTGTCAGGGCATGAAGGGGTGACCACTCTGCCCTCTGCCATGCCCTTCAGCCAGCCCCTACCTGCTCCTGGGCCCGCCGGCTCCGCTCCATCTCCAGCAACACAGCGGGCAGCTCCAGTCCTGAGCGACAGGCCCGACTCTCTTGCACCTGAGGGGATGAGATGGAGTCAGGCCTTGGCCTTGCCCTTCTGTGGCATTGCCCTACCTCCCTCACCTGCCGCAGCGCAGCCTGGAGCTGGCCCAGGCCTGCAGGGCATCCAAAGAGGTGCTGGTAGAGGGCCAGGGCCTGCCTGTGGCTACAGGGGAGCCCTGGGCCCCCAGGTGTGGCTGTCTGCTCCATGGCGAGGGGGAGCCAGACCAGACGCCCCCTCCCTCCTCTCCTCTGCTGCTGGAGCTGGGAGAGGGGAGGACCAGGAATGAAGAGGAGACAAAGGCTCCCCGGCTCAATAATGCAGGTATCTGCTATCTGAGCTAGGACCTGGACCCCAGCCAAGCCTCGGAGAGACTCGGCCTGCCTCTGACCTGGGTTTCTTGGCTGTGGGGGGCAGGACTGTAGGGCGAGGACCGGGGCCACGCTAGCGCTGTGTGCGTATGCTTGTCCGCAAGCCTGAGAGCAAGTGTTTTGTGTGCACGTAGGACGCTGGCAATGCCATTATGAACGCATGACACGTGCCCCAAGCAGGCAGCAGCCCCCAACGCTCACTGACTGTGTGCCAGGACGCAAAATGCTCCACACGTGTGACCCGTCCCTGACGCAAGTCCGTGGGGGCGTGCTAGCATCCTCGGTCCAGTGCTGCAGACAGCAGGCGGCCCTAGGGAGGTCAGCAGCCCCAGCTCATGTGGGGCAGTGTCTCCCTCACCTGGAGGCAAGTGGCCATGATGAACGGGCTGGTGGGGGGCACGAGGAGCCCCCGCAGGCAGGACCAGGGCCAGCACTTCCCAGGTGCCTGCTCCACGCTGCCCACGTGCAAAGTGCTGGCCCCGGGTCACTCTGTTTACTCGTCGCCACACCCGAGATACAGCAGGTGAGGGCATGGTTTGTATTGGTTATGACGAGGGCAGGGACGGGCGCACGAGCTGGTCTGGTGTTCCCACATTCCCACATTCCCTGCTGTCTGGAGCAGCCCCATGGGCCTGCTGCTTCGTAACTGCTCCCCGAGAGCACGGCCGACTCTGCTCCGTGGGCCACAGCGCAAGTGGGCTGAGCGAGCTGTCTTCGGGTCAGCCCCACACTCCCTTCACTCCTGCCGCAAGGTTAGGGAGCTAGCTGTGAGAATGCAGTACCCCCTCATCTTTTACCCAAGGCCCCTACAACACCAAGGTCACAGCCAATAGCAAAAACAGAGTCCTTTTTGCAAAGAGACTCTTCAAAGAAATAGACTTTTTTCCTATTTCCGAACCCATGTTCTTTCCCCTACAAGGAAGTCCCCTGCTCACATGTCCATCCAGAGTTGGCGTGGCTGTGAACGCACACATGGGCCCGTCTGTGTGCCACACATGTTTACCTGGGATTCTGAGGGGGGGTATGTGCGTGTATGTGTGCATGTATGTGTGTGCACGCGTCTATGTGTTCGTATGTGTGCAAGTGTGTGCACGTGTGTGTGTGTGTGCACGTATCCATATTTCATCATGGTCTATTGTGTCTCCTGTTCCCCACCCCAGGCACAGACTCCCTGTCACCAGCTCTTAGAGCGGCCCTGGAGGCGCCTAGCACTTGGTATCCCCCAAGTCAAGGGGAAAGGGAATGCCGTGCAGGGGCTGAGCCCCTTTTCTGTGCTCCTCAGCCGCCACAGGATTCCACATAAACCACAGAGGGACCAACATGGGGACCGTGGGCCATGCTTGCAACATAGTGTGAGCACAGAGCTGTGATAAAGACACCTAGGTGCTCCTTCTGTCCAGTGCAGGGTTTCCCAGGCGACCCCAGGTAGGGCAGGTGGGGGCAGCCCAGGCAGGTGCAAGAAATGAGCAAGATGCAGGGCTCAGCTCCCACGGCTGCCACCTCTCAGGTTCCGGGGACACGGGCCACTGAACCCCATGTTCCAAGCAGCCCATGCCACCATCGCAGCACCAGGAGAAAACACACATACACACAAGTACGCCTGAGGAGAGCCCCAATTTTACTTCTTCTGAGTGAACATGCCGAGGTCTCTGTGCAACACAGGCCCAGGCTCCTGGTGCCTGCGCGGGGCACTCTTTCCATGGCTCTGGCCATGGTGGGAGCCGTTCTCCAAGGGGAGGGTTTGGACCTGATGAGTCCTGGTGTCATCCTGGCTCAGGGTGCCCCGTGGGGCTACTGGCTGGGGCTGGGCAGAGGTCTGGGGGGCCGGTCCCCAGTGAGTTGGACAGGGGGGCAGGCCTCGGGGGAGATACAATGGGCCTCGTGCTCCACCAGGCCCGCGGGGCACTGGCAGCCGGGGACGCAGGGCCTCACACAGTGGGCTGCCAGCTCCCCCAGGGGGACGTGCTGGTTGAAGCAGGTGCGGGGACAGGGTGGGCCACACTCATCGAACACGAAGCCGCGGTCCAGGGGACAGCCCACCACTGCAGGTGGAGTGGAAGGCAAGGTCACGGGGACACCCGGGCGGTGCGGTCCTCCCGCCACCTACCCCACCCAGAGCCGAGCCCTCTGTGCCACCCTCTTCCCCAACTCGCACTGGGCATTGCCCCCTCACCGCAGAGTGTGGGGCCCCGCCAGGCAGGCGTCACCCCTGCCTGGCGGCAGTGACTGGCATAGGCTTCCAGGGCGTCACAGAGGCAGGCATCGGCCAAAGAGCCGGGGCCACAGGCACATAGGTCATACACACAGGCAGCAAAGAAGGGCTCCGGCGGCACCACAGCGTGGCAGCGACTGAACGGGGAGGACTTCAGCACCCCACACCGGGCATTGGCCTCACGCCTGGCTCGGAAACCTGCTGCCCTGCACGGATCCACCTCGCGGCCCTTAGAACATGGCCGGCTAGGTCCCGGCCCTTCTGGGACCTAGGCGGGAAGAGTGACCCTGATATGACAGCATCCACGGGCAGCTGACCTTGGTGTGTTACGTTCTTCAAAACACTTTCCACCAAATATTTTGGTTTAGCTTCAAAAACCTCCCTACAAGAACAGCAAAGGAAGCAACAGCCACTTTCTCCTTGTCCCCATTTTACAGATGGACAAGCCAAGGCCCAGAGCAGGTAAGGGACTTAACCAAGGTCACACGGCCAGTGAACGGCCAGGCAGGGCTTGTGGATTTAGAGGGTGCCTCTTTCAACAGGCCATCCTGCCTCCCCCAGCACCATGACAGGCAAGAAGCCCCCAAATCATCCTGACGCTGCAAAGGCCATTGGTGTCCCCCCGCTCTCCCTATAAGCAGGCTGTTCTAAGACTCCCACTCAACTGTGCCCCCCTCAGCCACCCAGCTCCTGTGCCACTCACCTGCCAGCTATTCCCAAACGCAGCCTCTGTGGGCAGGAGCAACCCCTCAGGGCCCTGCAGATCATCCTGGGCAAAGCCATTGAAGTTCCCGCAGAGCCCACACATCCGGCCCCGGTAGGAGCCAGGCACGCTCACCTCCACCTGAGACTGCCCGTCCCACAGCACCTGTGCAGAGAGGCTGGGACTGGGGAGTGGGGAAAGGTAGGGACCCCATCCTGGCCCCAGGCACTGTCCCTGCTGTAGGGGAGGAGAATGGGTGGATAGAGGCCCCCCACGGAGAGGAGGCGGCTCTGGCCAAAGCCAAGTTGGCCCATGCTGTGTGAGTCCTGGGCGAAGACAAGAGCTGCCCACAGCTCTGGCAGGAGGGGACCTTCTCCCGCTGGCGTCCCTGAGCTGGGCCCCTGGTGAAACGCAAACCCACTTCCAGAGATTCACTTTCTTGTGGGCATTAGGGCCTTACAGAGGATAAAGCACACTTGGTGTCCCGATCCGAAGTGTAGACAAGCCTTATATCATGAATTTACAAACTGTACTTCTTGCCAAAGGCAGGGAGAAGCTTACTCTCTGACATGGGAGTTGGAAGGAATCTCAGAAGCCACCTAGGAGACTTTAGTTGACATCTCTGCAACTATTCCCCCTTTTTACCAATGAGAAAACAGGCCTCGAGGGGGTTGGTACTGGCCTAAGAGTCCCACTGGGTCGGTGGCTGAACCAAGATTAGAAACTAGGCTCAGCACTCCTTTCACTGCACCCAAGGTGTCTGACCATGACTCCTCTCCTCCCCTCGGAATCCGGCAGAACTGTCTCACCTCCCTGGCCTGATCTGGCCCCGGACCTACCGGTATTCCCACTCCCTCTCCAGATACAGACGCCCGAACACGCGCCCTGGCCCTGTAGGCCGCACCTGGAGCCCAGGCTGCGCATGCAGGATCACGGCGCGTCTCTGCAGCTCCACGTACAGCAGGGGCTCCAGCAGGAAGGGCAAGGCCACCGGGCGCCCATCCACCTGGAGGAGGGGGGCAGGAGGAAGGGCGACGTCGGGACTGACGAGTGGGCAGCGAACAGCACGCGACCGACCTTCCCCGGGTCCTCAGCTCTGCTCACCGTGACGGCTCTGTCCTGCAGCAGCCGCACGGCCACGTCTCCGAGCAGCACCGCCACCTCCCGGGTCCAGGCCACACCCCTCCGGCCCCGGTTATCATTGGTCACGTGCACGCTGTGGCGGCAGAGACCCAGGTGCGGAGTCAGCGGGGACAGGTGTAGGGAGTTAGGGAGGAGGCAGAGGGGGCTGCGCACCTAAAGTCCCCTCCGCGGCAGTCCTTGGCCAGCACGTAGCTGCAGCTGCCTTGGAAGTGCAGCAGGCGGCCATCGAAGGTGCGGTAATGAGGGTCTCCGAAGGCCATGCAGGAGGCGGGTCGAGGCAGGCAACGGGGGCAGCAGCTGCCGGGACTCAGGGCGGGGGCCTCGTCCTGGCCTCAGCCCCGGATCCCGTCAGACACATCGCCCTCCCCGCTGTGCCCCCGCAGAGACTCCCGGGGCTGAGAATCGCCCGGGAGTCTCCGGGGACTCCGGCTCCCGCTTTGGGGCTCACCGCGAGCGGGCTCAGGGCACCGCCTTGTGGCCGCGCCTGGAACTGCACGGCCTCGGGTACCCCCGCCCAACTGCGCGGCGGCCGCGACCCAAGCCCTGCCTCCTTCCTCCGGCCTGGTCTCAGCCGGGACAGCGGTGCCACGTGCCCACTCACCTTACCGCCCACCCAGCCCGACCGCAGCACTCACGGGGCCACAGGAGAGCGGCGGGCAGCGCTGGCTCTGGCAGCGCACCGTGCCGGCCACGCAGGAGCAGGTGGTGCAAACGTCCTCGGCCCAGCGCTCCCCGGAGGCCACTGCCCGGCCCTGGTGCGCGCACGACTGGGCGGGCGCTGAGGAGACAGGAGCGGGGTAGGGTCAACTGCCCGTCCCTCGCACTGGGTGTCACTGGTCCCCAACCCCCATCATTCTGGCTGGCACCTTGGCATCGCTCACAGCAGCGGCCGGCCTCTCGCACCTTCGCCCAGCCATGGGGGCAGGAGAGGGCAGCGCACTCCTCCAGGTCACACTCCACGTGGCCCCGCTGAGGACAGATGTCATTGCTCTAGGGACCTCCTGCAGGGTCTGGGGGCCCTCTGGGTCACAGTCTGAGGCGGCAGCCCCTTCTCTCTGCCCCTGCCCCACAAGAACACCCATGTCCCGTTCAAGTGGGGGATGAAATCCAGCCCTTAGTCCCTTGCCCCAGCACATGAATGCCGCTGCCCGCTCTCACTCAGAGGGGGAACCTTTTTCTAATTACCTCAAAGACTCCACATTCACTGGTCCAGTGTCCTGAGACTCCTCTATCCATCCATCTGTAGGGCCCTCCACCCCAGCCCATGCCCGCCCTGTGACCCCCAGCTCACTTGGCAGGTGCAGGTAATGCACGCGTTGCTGGGGTCCTGCCAGCTCTCTCCATCTGCCACTCTCCGGCCCTCTGCCTCCACCATACATTCTGAGGAGGAAGAAACGAGGAATGGGGAGCACAGTGCTTCCAACTGCATCCTCCCCTCTGGGGCTCACCCCGAAGGCCCACGGCAGGGGGGTGCCCACACCATTCCACAAGCACCCTGATGGTGTTGATTTCTTCAACCAGTGTCCAGATGACCTACTAGACGGCAGGCCCTACACCAGGGCTCAGGAAGTGGAGAGGGTCCTGGAAGCCCAAAGAGCCAGAGGCTGGAACCTTCCCATGGGCTGGCTGCCAGCTCAGTGAAATGCCTGGCCAGTGGGCCTGCAGTCCCTGGGCCCACCGACAAGCCTCAGGCGAGGCCTTGAGAATCCAGACTTCATTCCCTGCTTTCCCCTGCCCTCTGCACCCCAATGAGTAACCATTCATTTCTACAAAAGAATGAAGCCTGCATTTGGAGTATAGACCCCAGGTTGCCCACATAGCCTTTGGACGCCACTCGTCCTATCTCCCCGCTGGGCTCATGCTCGGAGGACACAGGTCAAGGCTGGCACTTACCTCGGCACACAGGGCAGCAGCTCCCAGGGGGGGTATGGCGCTCTGATGGGGGACAGCTGAGCTCGGGACAGGCCCGGTGAATGCAGAGCCATGTCAGGTCCTGTGGAAGAGCATGTGGACACCGCCGGTAGAGACTAGCAGGGAGGGAGCAGGGTGTAGTTGGGAGTAGGCCTCGGCCAGATATGATATCCAAGATAAGTGGGTGGATGTCCGGGTGAGTGGGGAGCCTGGAGCTGCTGCAGGAGAGGAGTTGCTGCCACAGCCTACAGAGGAGGAAGAGAGGGCTTTGGGAGTCCCCGAGGCAGAAGGGCTCACCTGGCACTGGCAGGTGTAGCAAGGGTCCGGCGGGGCCAGCTCAGAGCCCAGCAAGCCTTCTGTGCAGTTACTCAGAGCCTCTGTGAAGACAAGAACTCCTTGTTGGGTGGAAAGGGGGAAGCAGGGGGCAAAAGCCCACTTACCCACTGTGTCCCCAGACTTCTTAGGCCTAGGGCATACTCATATCCCCAGCACCTTGATTCCAAGAGGAGAAGTCCTCTTTCTCCTGGGGTCAGCAAAGAAAATTTGGACTTTTTAAAAAGCCCTTTGCAGATTACTAGGGTGGAGGGCCTGGACATGGACAGGGGGTGGCTTCCCTATCCTGAAGGCACTGAGGACGATCAGGATGCCTCCTCTGCTCCCTGTACTACTTCTTTTTACATCACCTGGCTAAAACGGCACAAGGAAGCACAGAGAGCCAGGTAGGTACTCCAGGTTCTGTGCCATTTTGGGCAGACTAACCAACCGCTCTGAACCTCAGTTTTCTCATCTGTAAAAGGGAACAATAATACCCCTCACTGGGCAACTGAGAATTAAATGGGATACTGTTAATTAAAAGCACCAAGTATAGTGTCTAGCATGCAGAAGATGCATAATAAATGTTAGTCTTCTCTTTCCCTGAAGCACATCCTAGCAAGTGTTGGTAAGAACAGCTCCCCACCTCTGTAGCCCCTCTGTTCTCCCTTTACCGCTCTCAAGAAGCCAGGGGCCAGCAAAACTCCTGCCCCGCAGCGCCACCTGCTGGGAAAGATGCTCCACAAACTGCGCCTGGCTTCAGTGTCAAGGATCCCCAGTTCTCCCTGGGGGCGTGCAGGCCCTCCCCTGCCAGGGCATGGGCTTCCAGAATAGTCCATCAGACTCAAGAAAGGGTGAGGGCTGGGGCTGCAGAGGAGAGCTGGCTGGCTCTCCCAGTGTCACTTTGGGGATGGCCGTCCTACCCTCTTTTCTACCCCCATATCCAGGGACTCACGGGCACAGGTGGGGCAGCAGTGCTGGGGCCCAGGAGGCAGGAGCTGGCTGATGGGACAGCCCACCAGACTGGGACACTGCCGCCGGTGACACTGAATGCTGGGGGGTCCCTCAGGCTGCAGCTACAAAAATGAGTGAGCAAAGGGGGTGGGTTCCAGGCCTTGGAAGCCAAGAGACATCCTCTTTCTCGGGATTCCAGGCCCTTCCATCTGCCTGCTGCACCTCCCCCTGGATATGTCTTGGGCAGGTTAAACTCCAGGTTGCAGAGACTCACCGTCTCCCCAGGTTGCTTCTCACCCTATGCCCTAATTACCAGAGGTGATGTCCCCTTCTCTTTCTAGTTACTCGGGCCTGACTCTCATGTGACCGCTGATCCACCTGTACTCTCATGCCATCCTCCCCCCTCCCTGCCAAGTCTCCGGACGCGGGACATCATACATCTGCTTACCATTACCTTCACATGGAATTCCCTAACATGCCCCCGCAGCTGCTTCCCAGGTGCATCCCCACTGCGCCCCATCCTCACAACCCCCACTCAGCTCCCGTCCCACCCCACACCTCCTGGCCCTGCTTAGCTCTTCACCCCAAGTCCTGCCTCACCTCCTGACCACAGAGGCACATTCCTCTCTCTGACCCTCACAGTGCATGCCCCGCACGGGGTCCAGGCTGCCCCCTTTACAGCAGCCCACCCCTCAGCATTGCCGTCACCCACCTCACAGATGCATACTTCACACGGGTCTGCCCCCGGCTGGAAGCTCTCCCCTGGTTCATACTTGTGGCCCTCATGCTCACAGTCTTGGGGCAGGGTGGGGGGGTAGGAGAAGAACAGGACCACGGAGTCTTTAGGCTGGCAGGAATGCCAGGGGTTGAGGTTCTGTATCCCCGCAGCGCCCCCCCTCCCAGCTCCAGGGATTGGGATGTGTGCAAGAATAGGGGTCACTTCTAGAACAGCCCGACTCTGCTGCCCAGCCCAGTACAAGGAGAGAGATGTGGCCCAGGTGCTGCCTCCCCACCTTCCCAGCCGGCCCAGGCTCCCAGTACCAGAGCATCGAGGGCAGCAGTCGCTGAGGCCTTGGTGGGGCCGGGCACAGGAGCTGACACACTGGACGCGGGCACAGGTCACGACGCCCTCATGGCATGTGCAGGAGGAGCAGCGGCTTTGGGGGCGCACCCAGCTACTGCCTTCAGGGTGCTCCTCCCCATCAGCCAGGCAGCCTGTGTCCCGGGTGGGCAGGGATGAGCTCTGAGTCTTGGTTCTGCCTCTATGGCCCTGTCCCCCCAACCCTGGGTGCTCGGCAGGGGGATTGGCAGGGAGGTGGTGGGAAGGTGGCCTGGGGCAGAGCTCCGGTGTGTGGTGGAGGGGAAGGACCCTGGGTAAGGGTCGGAACACCTGGGTTCTTATCCCATTCCATGCCTGCTTGCTTGCTAGACCAAGGGCTACAACAAACAGCAGCCCAGTACCAGCAACGGTAGCTGGCATGCAGTAGGTGTGTAATAAATGCATGCAGAAAGAATAGAAGGCTCCATCACTAAGCAAGTGCCCAAGGTAACAATCTAGAACCAGATGGCTAAGATGCAAATCCTGACTGCCACCAACTAGCTGCATGATCACAGGCAAGTTATGTTACCTCTCTGTACCTTGGTTTTCTCATCTGTAAAATGGGAATAATAATAGTACCTATGTGATCGTGTGTGGGTTAAATGAGATGTGTCAAGTGCTGAGCTCAGATGGGACGTGCTCAATAAACGTGAATTGTCATTATTATGACAATGAACAGAGCGTGGTTAGGAAGGGGGCATTTTTGAGGGGGTGATAGTCTGGGCAGGCCAGGGGCAGGGAGAGGTAGGAAGAGCTGAAGACTAGCAAGGAGGAGCGCTCAAGGGCCAAGGGGTGGGAGGGCCAAGTGGCAGACGGAGCAGGAGGCTGGGGGAGAGCTGGGAAAGGGAGGTGGGGCAGGTACGGGGCACTGGGCTGGGGGGCAGGGGGCAAAAGCAAGGGCTCAGCCACATGGGGCCAGGCATACCTCTGCAGCGAGGGCAGCAGCTGCCTGGCTCCGTGACCTGGAGCGGGCAGGACAGAGGAGGGCACGGCCGCCGCACACAGCTGACCTGGCCACCCTGCAGGAGAGGCACATTCCCAGACTTGCCCTTTAGGCCAGGTGCCCCAGAGGCATTGTGGCCCTGCCCCCACCCCACCCCACTCTGCCCCCTCCCTACCATACCTGACAACGACACCACTCACAGCTGCCTGGGGGCCCCTCAAACTCTTCCCCATCCTGGTGCTCCTGGCCCTGGGAGAGGCAGCCTGAGGGAAACACGTTTCCTGGGTGAGGCGCTGTGCCTGCCACCTTGCCCTGTCCAACCTCAGGCCTGGCCGATGGGGGGGGGCAGGGATAAGCATGGGGTGTAGGGACACATGGAAGGCAGCTCACTGTGGCAAACAGGGCAGAAGCAGGGTCCTGGAGAGGGGTGGGGGCAGGGAGCTGGAGGACAAGGCTTCTTCTGGCAGTGCATGGAACCTTCCTGGGGGAGAGAGGTCACACTGCCACTTCTTGACTCCATGTTGTCACAGCCTCAAAACAGGCTACACACTGCCCCAGGGTGGGGTGTCCCTACTGAGCCTGTCAGGCTCCAACCCCCCTCCCTTGGCCCGGGATGACCCAAATCCAATCCTCTTCCAGCAGATGGTACCCTGGGAGATGGGGAGGTGGAGGAAACAAGGTCTTCCTGGCCAGGGAGGACAACCCAAGGATGAAAGGTTACCAAGTTTCCAAAAGGCCACCTCACCTGGCAGGTGCAGAGGGAGCAGCCGGGGTCAAGTGGGTCAGGAAGGGTCTCTCCAGGGGCTGCCGTGACCCCATGATAGAGGCATCCTGGCAGAGCAGGAAATGCAATCAAAGAGCAGCCATCAGCGCAGCCCTCCATGGCCACGCACAGCTGGGCCGGGGGGCTGCTACAAAGCTGGGGGAGACATTCAGTGCGGCCTGCCGTGGCCAGTACGGTGAGGGTGGGAGGACAGTCTCCGGCCGGCTGTGAGTGGGGAGACCAGCGGGCATGAAGGGAGTGAGGACCGGAGCTGGGATCGAGGACTGCTGGCAAGTCTGTGTCTGTGGGGCCCGTGGAGGAGGTGAGGAACGGGCGCTCCTAGAAATGAAGGCTAGACATGGGCCAGGTTCAGGACTGTGGGCAAAAGAAGCCAGGAGGGAAGGAAGCTGCCACTCGTGACTGCTGACTCAAGGGCATGGGAGCCATGGAATGGGTTTGAGTCTGGTGATGCGACATGTTAGGAAGGCGACGAGACAGTTTAAGAGCAGGAAGTTCTGGAAGCACGAGGCCCAGTGACTTGATGAGCACAACTGTGAGTCTGGGGTGACAGCAGGGACAGACAGGAGGGCACGGGTGCAGTGTGAGGAAAGCACAGGGTGCGGGTTTCCTGTGTGGCTCCCTCAGGGGAAGGGTGACCGTGGTGAGGCCAGGTGACTCCCTGGGAGCTCCAGAAGGGGCAGGAAGGGCAGGTGCTGTCCTACCCTGGCAGGTCGGGCAGCAGTGTCCAGCCGGGGTGAGCGGGTGGCTGCAGCCCAGTGGCTCGCAGGGCCGGCGGCGGCACGTCACGAAGCCTCCGAGGCAGGTACACAGACCGCAGGGCTCTCGGGGGTCCGGGAACTCCTGGCTGCTCAGGTAGGGCTCCCCTAGATACTCACAGCCTTCGAGAGGGGACAGGGAGGGGCAGGGCAGAGGGCAGAAAGGGTGAGAGGTGAGCAGTAGTCAGGTTCTCAGCTTGGGCCTGAGCTGGGGCCTCAAAGACACAGCAACTGGGGGGAGGGGGGGCTCGAGCCAGGCAGGGGAAGTGGGGGTCAGAGGAAAGGCGGGGTGGAGGGGGCTGGCTGAAGGACGGACTTCCTCCCTTTCAGCCTGCAATCTATCGGGAAAGCCCACATAAGATCTGTCCCTAGAGTTAAATACTCGGCAGCAGGCCACTGCCCGGGCAGACAGCCCCACGGTCCCCAAGCTGAGGAGGGCTGGAGATAGCCCGAGACGGCTTAGGAGACCAGGTTCAAGGTATCCTCTTTCCAGTACTCTCTCCAGCCCTCTGAGTAATCCGGCACCGGGAGGGGGTCCCAGAGCGGTGGCAGCCTGACCCGAGCAGGTCTCTCTTGCTGACCTCCTTTTTTTTAAAAAGAGAGGGCACTTCGGGTGATAATGATGTGTCAGTGTTGGCTTGTCAAATGCACCCCCCCCCCCCGTGGTGGTGTTGACAACAAGGGAGGCTGTGCAGGTGTGGGGACAGGGAGTACGTGGGAAATCTCTGTACCCTCCTCTCGCTTTTGCTGTCAACCTAAAACTGCCATAAAGAAAAAAATAAAGCCTTGACAGGAAAAAAGAAAAAAGAAAAAGAAAAGAGAGGGCGAGTCTGAGTCTCAAAGCCTTGGCAGGCAAAAGCGTCTGACTCAAATTCAATGTTTTATTTTTAACTGTATTAATATTTATGGTAATCTTCATTCCTGGCAAATTGAATTCATTTACGGTACGATATAACGACTCCTTTCTAAAAAGATTTAAATTTAAAAGTTAATTTGAAGAAAAATCGTTAACTAAATAAAATTGTAGGTGGTAGAGAGTAGGTAGCAATATCGCTCAGATAGTACAAGGGTGACCAAAGACTGGGGAACTGGGTCTTGTTCAACCCTCTCTTGTTTACAGGAGCTAAAGTTAGAGTTACATTTAAAAATGGTTAAGGTAGTGAATTTTATGTGTATTTTACAGAAATACGCATTTTTAAAATGTATTTTATGTTATGTGTATTTCACAAAAATACTCTCATTTTTAAAATGTATTTTTTAATTAAAAAAAAAAAAAAAGAGGCCCAGAGAGGTTATGTAACTTGTCCAAGGTCACATAGCCAAATAGCATCCCGGCAGGAGCGACTCCAGGTTTTAGTCCCGTGTTTGTTCCTACGTGACAGATGTTGTGGACCCACTCTAGGGCAGTAGAGGCGATGCTGACCCAGCCCTCCCAGCCCCTCATCCCCACAGTCCCCTGCCCCTCACCGTCACAGGCAGGGCAGCAGTCACCCCTGGCAGGGAAGGGGCACTGAGCAGGGGCACAGGCCTGAGGTTCGCAGCTGACGCTGCCCTCCCAGCAGAGGCAGACATGGCACGCGACACTGGGCGAAGGGAAGCGCGCCCCGCTGGCAAACTCCGTCCCCTGGTATAGGCAGCCTGGGGGGGCAGGCGAGGAGGGCAGGAGCCGGGGCTGTCTGCCAGGCCCACAGCCTCCCAGGCCCTGCAGACTGGGCACCGTCCCCCCACATTCTTAGTGAGAACCCCGACGTGGGAGTGGTGGGCTCGGAGGGAGGGGGATACTGGGATGGCGCAGCGTCAGGGGCTGGAGAAAGGGAGACACGGAATAACAGGGCACCAGGTAGGGCTAGGCTGTGGGGCCGAGTTGGAGGCAGCAGGGGGCGGGGGTGGTGGGGGTGCCGCCCAGGCGTTACCGTCGCAGGAGGGGCAGCAGGGCCCCTGGCGCGGGTGGGCGCAGGGCGCAGGCGGGCAGGGCAGCCGCTGGCAGGACACGGAGCCGTCGAGGCAGAGGCAGCGGCGGCAGGGGTCGTCCGGCAGGGGGAAATGCTCCAGGTGCCGGGCCGGAACCCCGCCCCCCGGCCGCGGGCAGCCCGAGGCGGCGGCTGCAGGAGAGAGCGCGCGTCAAGGGGTCCCGCAAGAGGCTGCGGAGGCTCCCCGCTCTCTCCCGGGCGGATCTGCCCGAGGGCTGCGCCTCCTACCGGGGCACTGCGGGCAGCACTCTTCGGGCAGCAGCACCGGCTCTGGACAGGGCAGCGGCGGGCAGCGGCGGGCGAGGCACTGCACGCTGCCGCTCTGCAACAGGGAGACCACGCCAGGCCCGGTTAGCGGTGGGAGGCAGAGGGAATCCCCGCTCCTTCTGACGGCCACCTTGGGGGACCGCTGCTGGTCTCCCGAGTCCCGCCCCTCCTCGCCTGGACGCCTCCTCCCACGGGGGGTGGGGGAGGGGCGGACTCACCAGACAGCTACACTGCCGGCAGGGGTCGGAGGGGTGAGGGAAGTCGGCTCCGTTGGGGTACTCTTTCCCACCAAAGGCACAGCCTGGGGGATCAGACATCTTAGGCCCGGGAGGGGCCCTACTCCCTCCTAGATATGCTGCCCTTCCAGCCCTAAAAGCCATAGGTGGGACCAAGCCATTCCAGGAGACACCCCCTCCTTCCCTATCCCATCCACCTTACCGTTGCAGACGTTCTGGCAGCAGGGACCAGGCAGCGGATGGGCACAGAGGGCCCTGGGGCAGGCCCGACGCTGGCAACGGGCATGGCCTTCCTGACATTGGCACTCCTGGCAGGGGTCTCGGGGGTGGGAGAAGTTCTCGCCGTCCACAAATACTTGTTCCTCCAGGATACAGTCTGAGCATTGGGGCAGGGGGAGGGGCAGGAGTGGCAGCAGGCCTGACAGTTCTAGGGCTGGGCGGGCAGAGCCACTGAGGAAAGGCCAGAGGAAGCACCATGGAGAGAGTGGAGGAGGGTTCTGCGTAGGCAGGCGTGGCTATCTCTCCAGCACAAGCGCGCATGCGCGTGTGCGTGTGCGTGTGCGTGTGTGTGTTTGAGCCCATTTACCTGCAGGCACGTGTGTCTGCCTCTGAGATTGAAGAGGCAGGGAGCTCATGCGTGCAGGTGTGTGTGTTTGTGACGGGTACCCACCCCGGCACAGACTCTCCACCAGGGCAGGACTCAGGTCACACTGCATGCCAGCACGCAGTCTCTGCATGCCAGACCCAAATGTTGTTGCACGAAGCTGCTTTATACAGAAAGATATGCAAATATATGCGGCTGGTGGGGGGATTGGAAGAGGAAAAATAGAATGGGAGGGAAGGGTCACAGAATAACGTGAAGGGATAAACAAATCTCTACTCTCCCTCCTGCCTATACTCTGTGAGTTCCAAGCTGTGTCTGACTGGAAACAATTTGGAAGACTGCTGCTTTCTAAGGTATCTGGGGAGCCCCGGGGGCCATGGGAGAGCTGGGTCTAGGGCCCCCAAGCCAGACAGGTGCAAGAAGCACATACCTGGGCACCTGGGACAGCACTGGCCAGGTTCACTCTGGGGCCTGGCACAAGTTGTGGGAGGGCAGTCAACCAAGGAGCACCTCACAGTCCCATCCTGGGAGCAGGGAAGAGGGCAATGGGGGTGGGCCCCACAAGGGGCTCAGCAGGGCAGCGGCAAGCCAGGGGAGGTACCTCGCAGCTGCAGGCGTGGCAAGGGCTATCTGCGTCTGTGAAGTTCTGTCCATTGGCATACACTTGGCCATGGTAGGTGCAGCTCTCACAGATGGGGCAGCAGGTGCCTGGGCGGGGCAGACTGATCAGAGCCCAGCTAACCAGTGGGGGCTGGACAGATCCAGGGAAGAAAGCCAGATCGGGGTGGAGCACTCACCAGGGGGCTGGGTAGGGTGCTGGCAGGGGGCCGGGGAGCAGAGCACAGCCCCACACGTGGGCACGCCATCATGACAGGAGCAGGCCATGCAGGGCTGACCATCAGGCTCCCACTGGACGCCCTCGGCGAACTCCTCTCCCTCGAGCACACAGGCTACAGCAAGGGGGGGCTGTCACCATGGCAACCTGGACACCTCCAGCCATCCCTGACCTTCCCAGACCACGGGACCCTGGCTTCGCCATCCCCACGGTGGCCTCTGAACACATACCAGCGTGGTTGGTGGGCCTGGCAATGCCCCCCCTCCCTGGGAAGGGACCCCTTCCATTGGCAGCGGCTGGACACAGCCCTCTTTGAAGCTGTTCCTCCCTCTCCCCCTCCCCACACATACCTGGGCAGAGCGGGGGGCCAGAGTCAGGCAGTGTGCAGGGGGCAAGCGGGCACTGCTGCTCCTCACAGGAGACCTCGCCGGCCTAGGAGGGACGCTGGCTGAGGGTCCTCGAGGGCCGGGACAGATGTGGGGCGTGAGAGGGCGGGACCGGCTACCTGGCAGGAGCAGCGGAGGCAGTGCCCACTCTCGCGGAGGCTAAAGGTCTCCTCACTCTGATACTGGTGTCCCTGGTACTCACAGCCTGGATAGGAGGACCAGGGGGACAGAGCTGGAGGCTGACAGCGAAGCCTCACACCACCTCGAGGCATCCACCGCCCGCCCCGAGGCACCAACTTTCCCTCCCTCCAGGATCCAGGGCCCCACCCCAGGGCCCCGTCTGCCATGAGAAGGTGAGGTGAGAAGGTGACCCTCACCCGTGGGGACAGGCGTTTAGGCTTATCAAGGACGTCTCCCATACTATAGTCCGAGGGGTCTTCCTACAGGCCCAAACACCTGCGCCCAACCCTGGAGCCTCTCTGGGGCCAGAGCTCGCCCCTCTCCAGGTGACTCAAGTCCCCAGCTCACCGTCACACACTGGGCAGCACTGCCCAGGGATCCTGCCTGGGTGTCTGCAGGGCACAGGCGGGCAGGGCAGAGGCTCACACTGGACGCTCCCGTTCTGCCAATAGGGCCTGGTCAGCGTTCAAGAGGCAGGCCCGGGAGCCAGGCCCTCCCTGCCAGGCAGCCACACTCACAGCGCAGTGGCAGTGCGAGCAGGGGTCCCCAGAGCCCACCGACTCTCCGCTGCGGTACTCCCGCCCATTTAGGAAACAGCCTGTTGGGAAAAAGGGTGCCTCAGACCCTTCTCAGGGTCCCACCGCTGCATGTCCTGGTCCTGGCCTTCGTGGGAGACTGAGCTGGGCCGTCCGTGAGCTTTCGGAACCCCCGCTCCAGGCGCCACTCACCGACTCACCATCACACAGTGGGCAGCAGGTGCCTGGCAGCGGCCGCGCAGGGTACGGGCACAAGCTGGCACACTCTTGCTGGCGGCACTGAATGTGGCCCTCCTGGGAGAGGGCAGAGTGGACAGGGGAAGGGGCCATCAGAGCTCCGTCAGGTGGCAGAAACAGCAATCGAGTCCCTGCGATCCACTTACTAGAAATCGTTATGGGTTGAACTGTGTCCCCCCAAATTCGTATGTTTAAGTCCTAACCCCCAGCACCTCTGAACGTGGCCTATCAGGAAATAGGGTCATTGCAGATGTCATTAGTTAAGATGAGGTCATCCTGGAGTGGGGCGGCCCCTCCAGTAACTGTGTCCTTGTAAAGAGGGGAAATTTGAATACACACACAGAGCAACATGTGAAGATGAAGGGAGACACCAAGGGATGCCAAGGATTGCCAGCAAACCACCAGAAGCTAAGAGAGAGGCCTAGAACAGATTTCCCGGCACAGCCCTCAGAAGGAACCCATCCTGCTGACACCTTGATCTTGGACTTCTGATCTCGGGAACCACAAGATGATACATTTCTATTGTTTAAGCCAATCCGTTTGTGCTACTTTGTTATGGTGGCCCTAGGAAACTAATACAGATGTATAACCCAGAATGTTACTGAAGCACTCGGTGACTCAGTTTACCCATCTGAAAAAAGACAATAATAGTCCTGTCCTCAGGCACCTGGGTGGTTCAGTCAGTTAAAGGTCCTGGGATCGAGCCCTGCATTGGGCTCCCTGCTCAGTGGAGAGCCTGCTTCTCCCTCTCCCTCTGCCCTGCCCCCTGCTCATGTTCTCTCTCTCAAATAAATGAATAAACTCTTAAAAAAAAAATAGTCCTGTCCTCATAGCCTGTTATGGGAATGCAATGAGATGCGGTGCCTGGTGTGACATCAGCCTCTGGACTTGGCAAGCAAACAGTAGCTGCTGCTACTCCCCACGGCCCTTCCCAGACAGACCCCACCCCCTGAGCTCACACCTGCATCGGGGCTCCCTACAGCCAGTCCCATACGTGACAGCCAGTCACTCTTCTCACAGGTGTTGGGGAGGGTGGTCGGTGTGAACAGGGATGGGGAGCACATGGTTGCAGAGGGGATGGGGCTGTAGTGAAATCCCATAGGCCGGGGGGCTTATAAACAACAGAAATTTAGTTCTCATCATTCTGGAGGCTGGGAAGTCCAAGACCAACGTGCCAGAAGTGTCTGGTTAGGACCTGCTCCCAGGTTCCTGGACACCTGTCTTTTCACTGTGTCTTCACATGGCTGAAGAGGGAAAGAGCTAGCTCTCTGGGGTCCCTTCTGCAAGGACACTAACCCCATTCGTGAAGCCTCCACCCTTGTGACCTAAATACCTTCCAAAGGCCCCACCTCCTAATACCATCACCTTGGGGGTTAAGATTTTAACATATGAATTTGGGGGGGGGCACATTCAGTCTATAGCCCCTGGAATGTCCTTCCTCATTTCTCCCTGCTTAAATTCTACTCACCCTTTAAGACCTAAACCCACCCCCTCCCATGAAGATTCTCTAGGTCTGTGCTGTCCAATAGAAACATAACACAAGTCACAAATCACTTTAAATTCTCTAGCAGTCAAATTTCAAAACGTACGAAGAAGCAGATAAAACTAAATTTTAAGATATTCCATTCAACTCAATATACCCAAAAGTTATTTCAACATATAATCAGCATAGAGTATTAATGAGATATTTTATATCCCTTTCTTTCATACCAAGTCTTTAATTTTAAAATCCCATGTGTATTTTACACCCAGCCCATCTCAGATTGGGCGGCCCCATCTCCAGGGCTCAGCGGCCACACACAGTAGTGGTTACAGATTGGACAGCCCAGTTCTACGTGTCTCGAGGAAATCTACGTTACTCTCTCCCGGAGCTGTTGCTGCCATATCCTGTCCTGTCTCACTCCTGGAGCTTGCAAGCTCTTTGAATTCATTCACATATCCATGCTGCACACCTGCTGTGCTCAGAACTGGGTACACAGACAGGCACAGCCCTGTCCCCCCCCGCCCCACAGCGCCCAGAATCAGTTCTTCTCCACCTCTGTCCCCTCGCAGTGCCTATGGGGTGAGCACTGAGAAATGAAGGAATGACTGTGGTGGGCCTGGGCTGTGGGAGCAGCAGCGGGGCTCACCAGGCACTGGCAGATCCGGCAAGGGTCCCCGGGGGCAGTCCACTCTTGGCCATGCTCCCAGTGAGAGCCACCTTCCGTGCAGCCTGGGGTGGGGGTGAAGATGGGCAGAAAGGAAGCCTGGTGGGAGCCAGCCTGGCTGCCAGCTTCAGCCTGCCCCTACCGTCCTCCACATGGCCTCCTGGGGGCTCTCTCCTGAGCCCAAACCAGACCCCGTCATGCCTCTGCCTAGACTCCTGGGGGCTCCCAGGGCCCCACACAGGGAAGACCCAAGCTCCTTAGCCTGCCCTTCCAGGCCTCCCAGGACCCAGCGCAGCCACGCCCACCTCCCCCTGCTCTCGGGGCCCCCCCTCATCTCTCACTGCAGGCTTTGGCCATTCGTGTGGCCACTTGCACCTACCCGCCTAACACACGCCCCCCTCACACGGTCAGTCCCACACCTTTGTGCAAGCTGTCCTCTCTTCCTGGAATGCCCTCTGCCTTATTCCGCCCTTCACCGAGCTAACTGCTCTTTATCCTGAGGGTTCGCTCAGGACACGCTGTCTCCAGGACACTCTCCTTCCCGTGTCCAGGCTGGATTAGGTCTCCTCCCGCCCAGTTTCCTCAGTACCTGGCACCTGGCCCCATCCTGCCTTTGCCGCAGTATCGGGGTGCGACTCAGCATCACCCTCTAGTGGTCCGCACCCGTGTCTTCGTGCACAGAGCAGGTAATAACGGTCAACATTTATCAGGGTACAGAATGTCATCATCCACACCTCACACATGGGGAACTGAGGCACAGAGTATCTCTCTCAGAGGCACGCAGCCATGATGTGGCGAGGGCAGAATTTGAGCCCAGGCACCTCAGCTCCAGAGCAGGCTTGACTGGGCATCGCTCCACCACTGACCAAAGCCCCCAGGTCAGAGCCCAGCAGAATGGGCTCTGGAGTGGAAGAAATGGGGGGACAGCCCCGCCTGGGCCTCCACCAGGGAAGGGTCGGGCTCTTACCTCGGCAGGTCGGGCAGCAGCGCCCAGGCCTCAGGACCGGCTCAGGGCAGGGGCTGGGTGGACACTTCATGGGCACACAGCGAACCAGGCTGCTCTGTAATGCACCGAGAGCTGCAAAGTAACCGGGGCTGGCTCCCAGAAAGGGCAGGGTGGGCAAGTGTCCGACACCCTTGTGGGGGTGGGGCACAGGGCCCGGATGGAGGGGAACCTCACTGGCCCTAGGTCTTGGAAGGTACATGAGAAGATGAAAGAGATGTGGCCCAAGGTAGGGCAGGGAGTGAATAAGAAGGAGCAGGGCCTGGACAAAGTGGGGGGTGGGGACTCACCAGGCAGGAGCATTGGAGACAAGGGTTGGAGCTGGACAGGAAGTTGGCCCCCTCTTCGTAAGACTGCCCCTCATACTCACAGCCTGGGGAGGGTTGCCAGGATGACAGGCTGGTCAGCAGAGAGCAGAGTGAGTGGACATCACCCAAGGGAGGGCATGACCCCAAGTAGGCACTGGGTGCTCCAGGGCAGAGGGGATGGCGGGGCAGGGCGGGTGGTCACCTGGCCGGCAGACGGGGCAGCACTCCCCAGGCGGGGTGTAGCTCTCCAGGCAGTTGAGCTCTGAGCATGAGGGCCCCTGGCACCGCACGGTCCCTGCCTGCAGGGCAGACACTGAGCCCTCCCTCCCTCTCCACTGCCCAAGCTGAGTTACTCTGCTGGCCCAGTGGGCCTAGCAGGCTGCAGGGGGGGCGGCAGCAGCTCTGTCTGGCCCCCAGATTGGGCTTGGCACTGCTAGGCCGGGGGTGTGCCCAGCATCAGGGATGGGCGTGGTGGCTGGGGCTGATTCCCTTACCTGGCAGGTGCAGATGACACAGGGCTCTGGATGCCACGTTTCCCCAGCCCTGTGGCCGCCAGGGCAGCCTGCAAAACCGGGGCCAGGCCCGCACGTAAGAGACCCGCAGCACTGGAGCAAAAGCACCCACAAAGGTACCGCATCAAAGGGCACCATTCTGGCGATAACCAGAGATTTTTATATTCACAACTTTCCAGCAGAAAGGTCAAATGTCTGACTCAAACATAATCAGTAGATTTCCATTATTTTACGAGAGAAGTGTTGAGGAAAGGGTGCCTTTTCAAAAAATTTCACCAAAGATATATGATCTAGCCATGGCCTTGAGGCACCACGTATCCTGAAAGCTCTGTCTGTGCGTGCATGTGCGCATGCGTGTGCGTGTGCGTGCATGTGTGTGTCCCTTTTCTTTGAGATCCCTCAGCTCCAGACACTCCACTCTTCATCTCAGGCCAAGACTCCTAGGTTCCGTTTCCAGACCCCTCTGGTCGCCTGAGCCCCTGACCCAGCCTTCACACTACCAGCTGATAGTTTGCCAGATGAAATACAGGGTGCTCAGCTGAATTTGAATTCCATATAGACAACCTATACTTTTTTAGTATAAGTATGTTCCAAATGTTGCGTGAGACATATTTGCACTAAAAAAGTATGTGCTGTTTACGTGCAATTCAAACTTCACAAGGCCTCCCATGTTTTCTTTGCTAACTCTGACAACGCTATTCCCTGACTATGGGCTAAGAGCCCCCCAACCCCCGCCCGCCCCAGCAGAGCCACTGCCTCCACCTCCCCCCAACTTCTCTGTACGTCACTGGCACCGCTGCCTTCCTAGCTTCCCACTATTCCATGGGATCTGACCAGTCACCAGCTCTTGCCCGTTCTCTAGAAACACCCCTCCCTCTGCAGCCACTGGCATCCCTGGCTCCCTGGCTGGATGACAACTACGCCAGCCCACTCACTGGTCTCTCGCATCTGGCCCGAACAGATGGATTTTCCTACAATGCTCCTTTGAACAAGCCACATTCTGGCTCTGCAGCCTTCAATGGCTCCCCATTGCCCACAGAAGAAAGTCCAAACTGTAAGGCTTACAGCAGACTGTTCCCACTGGGCCTTTCCAGACTGATTTCTTACAACACACCTCTCCCCACCCTGTTCTTGTGCCCAAAGGGCCATTGAGTACTGTCCCCTTCTGGTGAAATCTCACTTTCCTTTGAAGATGCGACTCGGATGACCCACTGTCTGTAAAGCCCCGCCTGACACAGTCTTGAGTGGTTCCCCTGCCTTCGCGCCGTCTCCTCAGGCAGCTAACCACAGCCTGCCTTCCTATAGTTCTTTAATCTGGTCATTGGATCTCTAATCTTGTATTAGCTTTCAGTTCAACTTCTCGACTAGACTAGAAGCTCCCTGAGGGGGGCGCCTGGGTGGCACAGCGGTTGGGCGTCTGCCTTCGGCTCAGGGCGTGATCCCGGCGTTATCCCTCTGCTGGGAGCCTGCTTCTTCCTCTCCCACTGACCCTGTTCCCTCTCTTACTGGCTGTTTCTCTCTCTGTCAAATAAATAAATAAAATCTTTAAAAAAAAAAAAAAAAAAAAAAGCTCCCTGAGGGCAGCGATGACTCAGAGGCTCTGACTCAGTCCCAGGCCAGAGTCCGTATTTGCAGGCTGTGCTTCAGCTCTGAATTCCCCGAACCCCTGCCAGAGGGAGTGGGCAGGCACCCTCTGGGCACGCGGTGGGGGCACACAACGGCTCTGGGGCCCAGAACGAGTGCGGGAGGTGGGGCCAGGGCTGGGGGGGACTGACCTGGCTCACAGTGCGGACAGCATGCTCCCGGCTCCGGGCACGGTCCCTTCGGGCACGGCTTCTGGGTACAGGTTATGGCTCCCTCCTGTGGGGAGGCAGACAGAGCGGCTGCACAGGCCTCAGAACGCTGGAGGGCCCGGCCTCGGGATCCCAAAGCTCCCCCTAGGCCATGACACAGTGGAGGAGCAAGAGGCCTAGGCAGCTCAGGGTACATGGGCCACCCTTGGTCCGAGGGCAGAAGAGACATCCTACCGCCACCCCCATCATCTCCTGCTGCTCTTGAGCCCCAGAAACCATATCTTCCGGGTACCAGCAAGTTCCCCAGCATGGAGAGATCCCAGGGAGGAAACTGAGAGCTTCCTCGATGGAGGAGCAAGGAAGGAAAGGCTGGAAGAAGGTGGAAGTGGAGCCAAGTGAGGGCAACTAGGCGGGTAGATGACAGGGACAGATGGATGAACAGGGACAGGGAGGCCCCACAGGTGAGGGGGCGATGTAGGAAGACAGCAGCTCCATCCCCTCTGCTCTCCTTGCCACTGTTTGCCAGGCCCAAATCAGAGGGGTGTGGGGGCCCCCACCATGTGTATGGGGGGGGTTGAGCTCCAGAAAATAGAGCCACTTTCAATCAGCTGGAGCCATTGATGGCAAGGCTTTGGGGGAAGGGAGGGTAGACCCCATTCCTCAACTTCCAGCACACTAGGGCGCAGTGACTGGTAACTTAAGTGAGGCAGGTGAGGCGACAGGTATGGGATATCCAGGTGGGCCACAGGAACTCACCAAGCAGCGGCAGGTGGTACAGGCGTCTGGGGAGAAGATCTCCCCGTGGCCATAGGCCTCACCGTTGTGGCTGCAGCCTGGGGAGGAGAGAGTGCCGTCACTCAGGCACTCACGGCCATCCCTAGGTGCCGAGGTGGTCCTGGCCGGCAGACAGGGTGGCACTCACCACGGCAATGGGCCAGGCCGGCCTTGGGCTCACAGTGCACAGCCCCATCCCGGCAGACACAGGCTGTGCAGGTGTCGGGCTCCCAGCGAGCACCCTCGGGCCAGGCCCGCCCCAGTCCCCAGCACTGGGCAGAAGCTGGGCGGCATTCACAGGACTCCAGCTGCCTCACCCTCACCCGCAGCTCCTTGTTCTGGGGGAAAGAGGCGGAGGGGAAGGCAGGAGGTGCTGGCTCAGCCCCGCCCCATCCAACATACCCGGCAGATTTGGGGAGTGTGAAGACTGAGCAGGGCGAGAAGGAAATCTGACTGTTCCAGGGCACAGGTGGCTCCCCTCCAGACAGCACCCAGCTGAGCCACAGTTCTCAAGATTCGGAGTTTGGACAGGCTCCCAGGGGGCGCACGGGGCCCCCAGACCTCTCCTTTGGACAGAAGCGGACGCAATCCCCTCTCCCCATTAAAGACCTTCATCCATCCAGAATCTTTTCTGATGATGCCTTATGTATATTAGGTGCTCTATACTGTTGGCCAAATACATGAAAACATGAACATCTAAACTGATAAAACAAATACTCTGGAGGTTCTTCATCTGTATGAAAGAATCAATATTAAGAACCATTCATATAAGAACTTCTCCATGTGCATTTAAAACCAAACTTTATTTTACAGTTCCCACACCCCCCCAGCCCAACCCTTCTTTCCTCTAACAATGCAAGGCCCGCCCTACCCCGCACACACCCACTGGACTCCTGCACAACCTGCTCTCTGAGCTCCATCATCTGGGCTTCCAGCCTTCCCAGCCGTTCCTCCAGGGGGCGCCCCTGCTCCTGCGGGGCCCCAGCAGGGGCAGAGGCGTGGGCTGGCTCCTGCTGCTGGTAGTGGTGGATGTCCACAAGCTCAGGGGAATCCCTGAGGATGACCCCACCTGAAGGGGACAAGAATCCAAGGTGGGCCTGTGGGTGAGGGGCTCACAAGGTTTCCTGAGTCCTGTCTTCCAAACCCTGTAGGGGAGGAGGGGAACCCTGGGCCTCACCCCTGTCCACCTGCCCACTCACCTTCCCGAAAAGGAGATTTGGTCTGTGAGGGTGCTGGAGTAAAAGCACGGAAGGAGAAGGGAGAAGGTGGACAAAAGGGACCCAGACCAGCTTTCCCAAGTAGCAAGGACCTCTGTCAGGTATCAGCCCCAGGACCCTGCCCTGCTGGGGCCACGGGAAGAGCATCCAGACCAGGGCCTCCCTGCAGCCTCCCATAAGCTGCAGGGGTCCCCAGCCATGGGGAGCAGGTCCGGGTCACCCATCTTTACGTGGGCCAGGGTCTTGGCCAGGGTTAGCCTGGGGAGCTGACCAGTGAGGCTGGGAGCAGCCGGTGTAGGCTACAGTGCAGGGGAGGGAGCTGGCCATGTGACCTGCAGGCCCAATGTGAGCACACCTGGCCCTCCAACTGCCTGTCCTCACCTGTCAGCAAGGTCACTGTTTCCGGAGCATGTGCACAGGAAGGGGCAGACGCTCCCTCTGCTCCAGCCCCACCCAGCCGCCAGCCTTGCCACTATTTCCAGGCCCGTGGTGGAGGGCGGGGAGGGGGTCCCCACATCGGGACGCACATTCTATATCTGACAGAAGTTCCTGCTACTTGGGAAAGCTGGTCTGGGCCCCTTTTGTCCTCCTTCTCCCTTCTCCTCCTTCCACGCTTTCACTCCAGCACCGTCCCAGACCAAATCTCCTTCCTTGAAAGGGCGGTGGGTGGTGGGCAGGGGTGGGGCCCAGGGTGACCCTCCTCCCCTGCATGGTTTGGAAGACAGGACCCCACACTGGGCAGGGAGAGCTCCAGAAGGTGGAACTTGGCTGCATTTCTTGAAGGGTTTGGGGAAGGAGTCAGCAGGGCCCCCCTGGCTTTCAAGGCACCAGACTGAACAAAGACAGCCTAACCCTGGTTTCTGATGACACTATGTCAGGGAAGGGGGTTCCTCTGAGTTCAGGCCTGGGGTGAGACAGCCATTTCCACCTCACTTGAATCCCTCCCCTCTAGTCAGGAAAGTAAAAACCGAGGAGGGGGGTGCAGGGGTAGACTGGCTCCACAGACATCCCATAGACCAGATTCCTCCTTCGGGTGGGGGTGGGCAGTGGAAGAGGAAGAGGAGGAAGGAGAGGGGAGTGTCTTCCCCACAGAGGCAGGTCATTATGAGGCCAGGTCTGGGGTGGCTAAAAGGGTTTGTCGCAGACACTAGTCCTGTGAGGCAGGGGACCGTGTCACCCATTCCCTGCCTCCACTCCCCCAAGCGGAGATTAGAGAGCCTCATTGGAAACCTCAATTGTCTTCTTTCTCCCAAACCTGCTTTGACCCGAGTTCCTTGCCTTGGTTCCTCCCATCCCCACGGACTCAGAAATCTGGGGCTCGGTTTCCCTCTTTTGTGCTCTCCAACCCATCAGCCTCTGCTCTCAGTTGTCCCCAGCCCACTCTCCCCTCTCTCCACTCAGGAGGCTGAAGTCAGAGCCGTCCTCCCTGCCTCCACCCTCCCTGCCTCCACCTGCTCGCCTCTGGAACATCTGAAGGTTCCCAGCGGCAATTCCAAATGTGACCTTTTGCAAACACCACCCATCTTCTCAGCCTGCCCCGCTACTCCCCGCATCCAGGTTCTAACGCCCCAACAAATGGCGGCACCCAAGCCTTTGGCGCCTATTCCCATCCCCTCCCTTGCGGGGTACCCTCTCACCTGAAACTGGGTATGGCTCCTGTAGGTGGCGCTCCTCCCCGCCCTCTGCAGATGAGGGCTCCGCAGCTTAAACCCTCCGTCCCAGCTTGACACCCCCACCCGCACGGTCCCTCCTCTCAGGCCACGCCCCCAGGTCGGCTTCAGCAGGCTCAATAAGGGCGTCAGGGAGAGCGTGAGGGTCCTATGGGACCCTCAGGGAAGACAGGGCCAGTCCCTTGCCTGGAGAGACCAGCAGAAAGAGCTCCAGATTGTTTCACAGAGCCTGATCGCTCCCCATGGAACTGTCCTCGGCTCCCCTCTCTCCAGCCGGCTGCCAAGTCCTTGCACTGACCCCTCTATTCCTGCCTGCCCCCCCCCCCGCCTCCCAGGATAAGGCTAGACACAGACTCAAAGTCAGCTCCCATAGCGGGCCTCCTCCCCGCCTTTCTCAAGACAGATAATTAACTTCAGACTCCCAGATTCCAGGGCAGCCTCTCCCCCACCGCCGCCTGCAGGAATTCCTCCCGAGCCATTGCAGGCAGCCCCCCTCTGCTGGGCCCCGGGCCTCAGCCTCCTGCGCGCCCCCACGCGGGCTCCTCCTCCGACGGGGAGGACTGAAGCTGGCCCGGGAGGCGCTCGCACCCGCCGGGGCGGGAGGTCGGGGGGAGGCAGTCTGGCCCCAGCTCTTTCCCTCGGGCTGGGCTGAGTGAGAGACAGGGTCCGGCCGGGCCGCCCGCGAGCCTCCGGCGCCCCGACTTACCTCCGCCGGTCACCGAGACCAGGGCCAGGCTCGTGAGCTGCAGGACGAGGGGCAGCAGAGCGGCCCGGAGCCCCGCCATGCTCGCTCCGCCTCGCTGTCTGTGGTCGGTCGCGGCTCAGCAGGCGCTGGGGGAGGCGGGGTGGGGACACACCAGGCCGCCTCCCACCCAGTCTTTGTTCAGGGAGGGCTTCTGGAGTCTGTCATCCTGCCTGGTGGCGCCCGTCTCCCTGATGGGCACCTGGAGGCCTGGACCCCAGCTCCGTCCTGACCCCAGCCCTGCGTCAGAGGGGCAGCGGCTGGAGAGCAGCCCCAGCCGGGCAGGAAGCTGGGACCCACTCCTGCATATGGTCCCTGGTGGTGACGCTGACAATAAACACAAATTGATCACTCTGAGGCCCGGGGACGCTGTTTTTCCTGCACTACCCCCCTCCTTGGGGTCAATTCATTTGCCCTGGGGTTCCCAGTTCAGCTGCTTTCTTGCTTACAGGAGAAGAGGATGGGCCTGTGTTCAAAACCCTATTTAGCCACATCCATGTGCCCTTAGGCAGACCCCTAACGATACCTCAGTCTCCCTGTTTGCAAAGTGGGGATTCTAGTATCTCCTTCACAGACTGGCGGTGAGAGTATGTAAATAGGGTAGTGGCTGGCACATGCTAAGTGCTCAGTAAATAACAAATCACAGCAAGGGTGCTGCTCCAGGCCTCTGAGACCATGGTCTCCTGCTTTCTTCTTCCGTTGTCCACCTATACATTTCCTTCCTGGACTCTACTCACCACCCCATCCACCCCAGTAACCCCAGGCTTGGCCCCAAATGCCAAGGCCTCCCTTTGCTGGCTGGTTCCAGCCCATTTGCCAGTTCCTAAACTCAGGCCTGGGGGTGGGGGCAGCCGGGACTGGGGGCAGGGCTGGGCAGTGGGCTCAGCAGGCAGAGGGGGCCAAAGGGAGGAAGTGAGGAAAGCTGGCCACGAACTCCTCAGTGCAGCTGGGAAGCAGGGGGAGGTGGGGATGGGCCCCTGAGCTCACACACAGGCAAAGGGACATAGAGGGTGGAGCCATGAGTCCTGCCAAAGCAGTCTCCCTCCCAGCTGTAAAGGCCAGCAAGTCAGAAGTCACCCTTCCCCTCAGCCCAGGCAGGGGCTGAAGTTCCCCCTCCCCTACCGGCCCACTCTCCATGCACCTTAAGAGAGGGCAGCATCTCTCCCAGGAGTCTGGGCCCCATAAAAGGGCCTGAGCAGTTGGCTGTAGGGGGAGGGGCGGCGGTGAGCCAGGGCTGAGACGGAGCCTCTGCCGGCCTGGAACTAGACTCACAGGAGCAGGGGAAAGCTAGGCCCGCAGGCCAGGGAAGAAACAAGGAAGTGGCAGCTCTCGTCCCACCAGGGTTAAAGAAAATGGTGCCTGTTATAAGGCAGGTCCCCTGGGAGACTGGGTGGAGCAGAGGCTAAGAGCAGACTCTGGTGAGAGCTGCCAGACCAAACCCTGGGTCTGAGGATACTTTCTACTGGTGACCTCAGGCAAGTCATTTAACTTCCAGTGGCTAATTTTTCTTAGCTGTGACATGTCACTCTAATAGCACTCCTATAGAGTGTTTTGTGACGCTGAATGGCTGAAAAGAGCACTCAGCACATTCTTCATCTGCAATAGAAGGTAAAGAAGCTTCTGGAAAACTCACTCTATGAAATAAAAACCCATGGCCCGGAGGAAAGGGCATTTGAGAGGCATTTGAGTTCCACTGTGAGTGATTACTGTGAGTGTCTTTTGTGCCGGGCATCGAGGCCGATACAGGAATATAGCAATAAACGAAACCTCGTCCTGTGGAATGCCCCTGTGCAGGCCAAGGGAAGGGGGAACGGGGTCCCTGACGGAGGGGGCGTGTGAGCATGGGATCGTAAGTGCACGCAAGCGTCAGGCTTGGAATACAGGGCTCACGTTTCTCTGCCAGATGCAGCTGTCCCGACCAACACCCAGCCCATTCTTTAGAAGAGGGCATTCCAGCTAGAGAAAGCAGAAAAGACTCAGGCTTGAGTCCTTATTGGCAGGATGGCCCCACATACAGCGTGGTGTGTGGGAGCCAGGGCATGTGTGCGCAGCAGCAGGACTCCAGGGTTCAGAGTCGGTGAGTTCTGAGTTCAACTCCTGCTTCACGCCATGGTCTGAGCTAGTGGTTCTGCATTTCTCCCCATCCCCATTCACCCTCCCCCCCTCAGCCCCTACGCACTGAACCCCCCTCACTTCCTTTTGGGTCAGCCGATGAGAGGCACAAAAGCAGGAGAGGAGAGTGGTTGGGGGTATTTCTTCCCTCCTTCTGCTCATCTGGGCTCTGGTAACACTATTCCTTCCCCTTGTCCTCTCTGCCCGCCCCCCATTCCCGGGGGGGAGGGGGTGCTGGCTTCCTGCTATTGTTAATCCCCCCGGTCTTCAACATCCCATGTGGATTCTCTTAACACTGAGTCTGCAGGTCTGTAAATAGTCCCTTCTTTAAGTTCTCCTGAGCTAGGGGTACCTGGGTGGCTCAGTCGGTTAAGTGTCTACCTTCAGCTCAGTTCATGATCTTAGGGTCCTGGGATCGAGCCCCATGTCAGGCTCTCTGTTCAGCAGGGAGTCTGCTTCTCCCTCTCCCTTTGTCCTATCCCTCCTCTCCCCCCACCCTTGTGCGTGCACGCGCTCACGCGCGCTCTCTCTCTCTCAAATAAATAAATAAAATCTAAAAAAATAAGTTCTCCTGAGCTAAACCCTTTTGAAGGGAATTCTGTTTTCTCCTGGGTCTTCACTCAAAACGGGAAACTTACAAATTATTCCACTAAATTACTCTGCCTTCCTAAGCCGACATCTTTCATCTGTAAGTACTAACCCTACTGCAGGTGGAGAAAGTTCGGTGAGGATGTGTGCCTGACATATGCGAGGCTCCCAGCACACAGAAGACCCCAACATAAGTTACCTCCTGGACGTTACCCGCTTCAGGCTGTACTGCCGATAGCAGCAGGTTGGTTTCCTCTTTGGATTTGCAGGCTGGAAGCAAAAGGCCGCTGTGGGGAGGAAGGGACAGAGAGGATTAGTAAATGATTAATTTTTTGTACGTCTTTTGCTATCTTTCAAATCACACCAGTTGTAACAAATGCAGTGAGATACTACAAAGGTTTGCAGACCAAGTGCATCATTACATCTGCTCCGACGCCTTGTCTTGCCCAGCTCCTCCCACCGCACAGGACCAAGGGTAACACGGGTCTGATCTTCCACACCCTTCACCTGGCTCACACAACCGTACGCGAGCACGCGTACACCACGTGATTTCGTTTGGAGCTGGCATTTTGCAACAGGCGGTGCAGGATCTCAGCGCCCCCGCCCCACCCCGACAACCCTTGCCAGCTTGCCCCTGAGTCAGCAATCTCAGTGGCTCCTGTCTCAGCCTCCCAATGCCCCTGGGACCCTCCCTCCACACTCACAACGTCGTGTCCACCCCAGGCAAAGGTCACCCCTGGCTGAGCAGCTGAGCGGCTGAAGCACGTGGGGGATGTGTTGTTGGTCACAGATCTGAGATTCAAATCCCACAACTGTATCCCACAGTGTTGCTGCCCCTCCCCCAGATGCAGAGTAAGTAGCCCACCAGTTGCCCTCCAGGAAGGTCATCCTTTGCCTGTCCTTAAAATGCCAACAAAGGCCGCCTCCCGACGTTCCAGGCTCTATGCCAAGCTGCAGCGTGTCTACTCGGTACGGAATGCCAGTCCACACACTTGACCAACACTGCTCGCAGATTACTACTCACAGGCGGAATACTTCCTTGTTGGACTGAACCTGCTGGGATTTTAGGAGTGTGTGTGCATTTTTTGGTTTTGTTTTTGGCATAGAGAGGCTGATGCCATCAGATTGCATATCTGAACCCTGCAGAGCAGAGCAAGAACCTAGGGGGTGGGCAGAAGGGGTCCAGGTGCCCACACGGGGACCACCAAGCCTTGAAGTTCTGCAGCCAGGAGGGGAGCTTGCCCATCATACTTGCCCATCATACTATTCCCACCTAGGGTCTCTCCAATCTCTTTGTGACTTTCTTTTCTCAAGGACTGACCCCTGGGGATCCCATGAGGGCTTGGAGAAGCTAAGAGGGTGGGGGAAGAGAGGACGAGATACATAGGGGTAGCTTCCTGCTGAATCCCCTCTTCTCCTATCCGCCCATTTCTCTTCTTCCTATCCCTCATGGCCCTGACAGGCAAGGAAACTGAGGCTTGCAGAGTTTAAGCGCCTAAGCGAGCTCACTCAGCTGGAGAACGGCTCGGCTCTCCACCCCAGCTCTGACGCCTAACCCCAGTGGAGATGTCTGCTGGCTCTTCTCCCACCGCCCATGACTTCTGCACACGGGGAACTTCTGCTTCTCGTCAGTTCTGCCGCAGCACTGGGAATTCATGCAGTTACAAGATTCAGGTGTATTCTCCCTTGCAGAGAGGGCTGGGATCACCCCTTGGGCAGGTCTGCTTTGCCAACTCTGCCCCTCATCTGCTTGAATCCCAGGGTATGGGCAGGGGGGTTGCTTGGCAGGTACCGGTGGATGGGCACACTGACAGGGGTCTCTCTTTCCACCGCCTCAATCCCATTATAAAATCCAAGGATTGGGTTGGGGGTACTGAGTCTCAGTACCTATTCCTGTGATCCTGGGTCAGGGCCCCAGAATTCAGATCCGAAACAAAGGCAAGGCCTATCGTTAACAGCCTGCCTCAGAATGGACGCAACTCAGTTTGTGGCTCTGAGGAGCCAGGGGGAGGCTGGTGAGTGCGGGGCAGTGTCTACACTTGCCCAGGGCCCTCTGCTTTGGGTTAGCTCAGAACCCCTTGGCAGTCGGGCGCTGAGAGGCCCATGCTTGCCTTCCCACATGGGCTGCACAGAGGAGACACTGGCTCACTGGAGTTTGGGCCAAGACTGGCCAAAGGGGCTCTAGTCAAGCAACAGGTCTCCCCCAGCCCCAGCCCCCAGTTTTAGAGAAAAAGCAGACGTAGGACAGGGACTGAGGGAAGGGGAATAGCAGCTCTTCCTTCCAGCTAATGCGAAGAGAGGGGTCAGATGACAAGGGGGAGAGACCAGCAGATCAAAGCCACAGCTGGGCTCTCTTGCGCAGGAGATGTCCTGGCGCCCAGTACTAACCTCACCTTCCCTTTTTATGTTTTTTGCTTTGGCAACAGCGTTATTGAGATACGATTCACATGTCATAGATTTACCCGTTTACAGGTACCATTCAGAGCTCGCAAGATGGTGGGGCCGGTGACCTTCCCGGGCCGCTGGGCCTGAGCGGGGCCGAGGTGCAGAGGCACTGAGCCTGCCCCCCTCTCCCCCAATCTGTGAAGACGGCGCACACCGGCCAGGTGCAGGATGGTAAAGACTACAGGAAAACTCGATTTGTAGGTAGTCAGAAGGACGTGAATGAAAACTTTGCCACTGGTTTGATAGCTGAACAGCCCCTGACTGAAGCTGAAAGTCCGGAGGTCGTGTGTGACAGCAGCGGGGTGGCTCTTGGCCCCCCGGAAGTGTATATAAACCGGGACAAAGAAGCAAAAACTGGGACCTGCGCCCCAGGGGACTGCAGGTCAGACAGCACCATCACCAGAGCGGGCCGTGCACCTCGGTCCCGGGCAGTCCACGCGAGCATCTCAGTGTCAACAGAAAACAGGCGGGGGCACCTGGGTGGGTCCGTCGCTGGAGCATCCATTCGATCTCAGGGTCGTGAGTTCAAGCCCCACATTGGGCTCCACGCTGGGTGTGGAGCCTACCTAATTAATTAATTACGAACATTGCTTGTACCGAATAAAGGGTGCTGCTATCAAGGGGGGGAGAAAAGAGTACAATTCAGTGGTGTAGTATATTCACAGAGTTGTGTAACCTCAGCACAGTCAACTTTAGAACATTTCATCACCCTCAAAAGAATCCCTGTCCTCGTCTGCGGTCACCCCCTGTTCCCACCACCACCCATCCCCCAGCTCTGGGCAACCACTCATTTACCCTTGCTTTTTAAACTCCTTTTTTAAAGATTTTATTTATTTATTTGAGAGCGAGAGTGAGAGAGAAAGAACGTGAGCAGGGATAGAGAGAGAGAGAAGCAGAGGGAGAGGGGAACCAGACTCCCTGAGCCCCTGATGCGGGGCTCGATCCCAAGACCCTGAGATCATGACCCGAGCCCAAGGCAGACACTTAACCAACTGAGTGACCCAGGCACCCCTACACTTTTTCTCTGTAGACTTATTTGCCTATTCGGGACATGTCACCTAAGTACATTTTACAATATGTGGTCCTTTGTGTCTGACTTCCTTCACTGAGCATATTTTCAAGGATCTTCCATGTCATGACATGTATCGGTACCTCATTCCTTTGTCCTGCCAAATAATATTCCACTGTAGGATATACTATATTTTATTCATCCACTTATCAGTCGATGGCCATTTGGGTTGTTTCCACTTTGGGGCTATTATGAATAATGCTGCTATGAATATTCATGTGCAAGTTTTTGTGTGGACATATGCATTAATTTATCTTGGGTGCAGGCCAAGGAGTGGGATTGTTGCATCATGTGATAACTCTATCTTTAACTTTTGAGGACCTGCCAAATTCTTCTCCTAAGTGGCTGCACCATTTTACATTCCCACCAGCAATATATGAGGGTTCCAATTTCTCCACATCCTCTACAACACTTATCATTATCTGACTTTTTTATTGTACCCATCCTAGTGAGTGTAGAGCGGTATCTCATCGTGGCTTGGATTTGCATTTCCCTCGTGACTCATGACATTGAACATCTTTACATGTGCTTAGTAGTCATTTATATAACTTCTCTGGAGAAGTGTCTATTCAAATCCTTATCCCAGGTTTCATTGAGTTGTCTTTTTATTATTTATTTCCAAGCGTTCTTTATATATTATAGATAGAAGTCGCTTATCCGGTATATGCCTAGCCAGTATTTTCTTCCATTCTGTGGGTTGTCTCTTTTTGGGTATGTCCTTTGCAGCACAAAAATTTTTAATTTTGATGAAGTCCAATGTATCTTTTTTTTCTTTTGTGGCTTGTACTTTAGGTGTCAGAGTTAGGAAACCATTGCCTAATCCAAAGTTAGGAAGATTTATCCCTCTATTTTCTTATAAGACTTTTATGGTATTCGCTCTCACATATAGGTCTTAGATCCATTTCGAGTTAATTTTTGTATACAATGTGAAGTGTAACTGTTGTTAGGTGTGTGTATGTTTATAATTGTCAGCTCTTAGATTACACTTTCATCATTATAAAAAGTGCTTCTTTATCTTTAGTAACTTCCTCTACTGGGTCTGGTATAACAGGGGAATGTAGTCAATAATATTGTAACAACTTTGTACGTTGACAGATGGTAACTAGACTTATTGCAGTGACCATCCTGTAATGTATATAAATATGGAATCACTGTGTTTTACACCTGAAACTAATATTGTGTTCCAATTATTCTTTTTCAGTTAAAAAATAATATGATGATGGCATATACTAGAAATCCACTGGTTAATTTAAATTCACATTTATTGGGGCGCCTGGGTGGCGCAGTCGTTAAGCGTCTGCCTTCGGCTCAGGGCGTGATCCTGGTGTACCGGGATCGAGTCCCACATCGGGTTCCTCGGCTGGGAGCCTGCTTCTTCCTCTCCCACTCCCCCTGCTTGTGTTCCCTCTCTCGCTGGCTGTCTCTCTGTCACATAAATAAATAAAATCTTAAAAAAAAATAAAAAATAAAAAATAAATTCACATTTATTATATATATTAAACATAAATAAAAATGGACTGGGTCTCATATTAGTATAGCCTCTCCAGTTTTCTTCCGGTCGCTGTTTACATGATACACCTTTTTCTGTCCTTTTACTTTACATCTATTTGTATATCGTTACATCTAAAATGCGTCTCCAATAGATAGCATACTGTTGGATCTTGTTTTTTAATTTGGTTTGATGATCTCTGCCTTTTGATTGGATTGTTTAATCCACTCATATTATTGATATAGTTGTATTTACCTTTTTACTAGTGTTCTAAATATCTCATGTCTTTTTTGTTCCTCTATTTCTCCCAGACTGCTTTCTTTTACATTGTGAATATTTTCTAGTATAAAATTTAAATTATTCCTTGAATGATTTTTTAAATTATTTTTTTAAAGATTTTATTTATTTATTTTGAGAGAGAGCGAGACCAAGCAGGGTGAGGGGGAAGGGCAGAGGGATGGGGAGGGGCAGAGGGAGAGGAACAAACAGACTCCCCACTGAGCAGGGAGCCTGACCTGAGGCTCGGTCCCAGGACCCTGAGATCATGACCTGAGCTGAAGTCAGATACTTAACTGACTGAGCCACCCAGGCGCCCGTTACTATTTTTTAAGTTCTTTTCTTAATGGTTCCTCTAGGCTAAGCTGTGGGCAGCTTACTATCCTGTCTTCCTGTCCCATCCAGGTAAGCTGTCCCCAGGAAAGTTCCTGGACAGAGTGTGTGGGCAGGAAAGTTACCTAAGGAAGGATGGCCTGGAACAAGGGATGCCACCTGAAGAAGGACCGAGGTCCTAAGATGGCCACACGGTGGCCTCAGTGAGCGATACAGAGGATGCGGCTTTGACAGAGCGTTGTGGGGGTGGGGGGGTGGCAGGGGAGATTTTATGAGTCCGATGTTCAGGCCCAGGAAAGCACATCTCCTAAGGTCTGGGCACAGCCCATCGGTAGCCCTGTGGTCAGGCTCCCTCCCGGGCTCCTTCCTGCACCTCGAATATGTCCCAGTCTAACCCCTGAGCTGGCCTACATTCCCTTCTGCCCCCAGGAACGAACAGGCTGTGAGAGCAGGGCTCAGTGGAAATGGTAGCTACCCCCTGCACTTTCCCTAGAGTATCCTAAAATTCGAAGCCTGAGCTGAGCCGGGCTGGGGGGCAGACACAGGGATGAAGGGTGGAGTGGGGGAGATCTGAATGCGAGGAAGTGTGAGGAATGGACAGCTGAGGAAGGCTTCTGCCTTTCTGGTACAACCAGCCGCCCTGCTAAGAAAGCAAAGCATCCCTGTCAGTGCTTCTGGAAATCTTTGGGAATAGACCTGGGAGCAGGGGGCAGGTGAAGCACAGGACAAGGTGAAGACCAGGGTCACCCACGTGCCAGGAATCAGTTCACTCACGGGGGTTAGGGCTCCCTGCTACCTCCTCACACTGCCGTAGGGACCCAGACCTAGGACTTTGGGTGTCAGAATTCAGCTCCTGGCTGGGGCAGGGGCAAAGCTGAAGCATAATGAGGAGTGCTCTGCCCTTGAACCCTCACCCCAGGCACCCGCCCTCATCCCAGGTAATGCCCAGTATCAGGATTTGCTGCCTTCCCAGGTCCAGTCCAAGGAAGAAGCAGGGGACATGATGTCTGAGGACCTCCAGGAGAGACTTCTCAGAAGGGAACCTGCCCTGGGCCCCCCTGCGGCCCACCCTAACCCTCACCCCAACCTTAGAGCTGATGCTTGGACCCCAGAGACTGAGCCCTCATGGGGTCTTCCCCATAAGATTTGGGGCTCCCCACCTCTCTGTCTCTGCACCCTTGGACACACAATAGCCTTCACCAAACGCCCAGCCCAACTGAAGGAGGCACAGGGTGCGTGCGGGAGGCGTGGTTTACAACCTGACTAGGCCGCTTGGGGTGAAGCAGCTAGGACACAGAAGGCACACGTACAAGTGTGCACGTGCCCAGCACGGTGCCAGGGCCCTCCCGGCACTGCCTCCCCCTCCCCATCAACTGCCACCGGCCCTACCTCCCAGGGCACTCAGAACATTAGGCCAAGCTCTGCTTCTCCCATCAGGAGGCTTGCACTGGGGAGCATGGTACCGGCTCTCCAGTCATTCACATTATGGTCATCAGGGTGACAGGTCCCTCGGTCTCCACCTTGCTGTCCCTCCCCTCCCCTGCAGCATCTACACCTAACTGAGCCCTGTGAACCCAGCCCCGAGTGGCCCAGATGGAAAAGGTGGGGGGCGGGGGGCAGGGGTGGGCAGCTCGTGAGTGTGTTTCCAGTGAGAGAGAGGAGCAAGGCCTCACCCGCAGGACCCTGCAGTCCCCCTAGTTAGTGCCTGATGGCACCCCCTGCCTCTGCCGTGGCCTCTGCTTCTCTGACTCAGGGTCCTTTCCTGGTCTCGAAGTGGGTACTTAGGAAACATTCCTTAAAGGTCTAGGAGGGTGGAAATCCTGGGGAAAATGATCCACCTTGATCTCAGTGCCAGTAGAAACTGGCCTTCTCCCATTCTATCCGTCATTCTTTCATTCTCAAATTCATCATTCATTCATCCATTCATGAGCTCCCAGCCTGGAAGAGGAACTGAGGTGCTTGACTGTCCCCTGGGGAGAAGCCCGAGGTAACTTGGCGGCTGATAATGGTTGCCCCCGGATGCTAGGCCCTGGGTGCCTGGACATGCCCCCTGGCTTTCATAACCCTGTTCACACCTCTGTGAACCTGCCTGCATTATTGGCACCTGTGTCCTGCAGGACTCTGACGTGTGCACCTGTCACCTGGAGCCACTCATACTGCGGGTGGGCCCTTTATCCTGTGCCCTGGGACAGTCAGGGAGCTTGATAGCAGCCAATGGTCAGTGTCCTGAGAGCTGAGAAGAGGTCAGGCAAGGGGTGGCAGGGCCCCAAAGTGCTGGGCTGGAGGGAGGGAGAAACAGAGAGGGTGGGGGCAAGGCGCCGCCCCTGCCTGTCTAGGAAGGATGTGTTCTTTTTCTTTGCTTTGCTTATTTTAATTACTTAGAATTTTTATGTTAGATTTATTTAAAGAGCTTTCTAAGACATATTTATCACATATCAGTCTTTTGCTTGCATAAAAACTCAATAAATTTGTTAAGATATCCCCAAAACTTCTTGACATTTAGTATGTGGCTCTTCTGAATCACTTTTTAAATTTTTATTTGTCATTTCCATACAATAAAACTCCCTCTTTTTAGTGTACCGACCACTGTTAGTCTTTCCACCACTACCAGCTGCTCCTTTTGTGGTCAGCCCCTCCCTGCACCCCACCTCCTGGTCTGTTTTCTGATCCTACAGTTTTTAAGATTCATTTGTTTATTTGAGAGAGAGAGGGAGCACGAGCTGGGGTGCAGAGGGAGAGGGAGAAAGAGACCCTCAAGCAGACTTTGTGCTGAGTGGGGAGCCCCACTGAGATCACGACCGGAGCCGAAACCACGAGTTGGACGCACTCCACCAACGACAGCACCCAGGCACCCCGATCCTACAGTTTCTCATGACTGTCCCTGAGGGAGAGGGGTAAGGCAGCTGGGGAGTGGGCAGCCTCTCTCAGGGGTACCTTTTCCACACAGACAACACCCTGGGGCCTGAGCATGAGGAAGGAGGCCCCCAGGTGCGGACTCCTTCTACCTTCCCCCTCACCTCGCATCTGGCCCAGCGGAGGGAAAGAGTCGGTGGCAGGTGTGGTGGGTGCAGCTTAGAATGGGGGATAGCCCCGGGGAGCTCTGGGCGGCCAGAGTGCAGGGATCTGTGTGCTCCCCCAGCTCTGCCAGCCCCAGGAACTCCGAGAGCACAGGTGGTCACAGTGAGGCAGCCCCCCGGAACCGACAGAACACAGGACATGCTCTACCGAACCACTGATGTTACGGTTATGTGATTATCACTTCTGCTGTGCGTCGGTCCCTGGGCTAGACCTCATCCTCACCACTGAAAAACAGTACTTTGTTGCTGACGGGACAGTACTGACCCTATTTTATAAACGACGACACTGAGGGTCAGAGAGGCTGCTCCCCAGGTCACACAGCTAGGACCTGGACCCAGGTCTGTCCGACTCCAGAGTGATCTGATGTCACTCATGGTTCAGTTTGGTTCAAATCCCAGCCTAGCTGCTGTGCGCCTTCGGGGGTAACTGCTTACCCTCTCTGAATTGCAGGCTCTTCATCTATAAAACGAAGGGATGCATACTCCTGCCTTCTATGGTTGTCACGAAAGTGAAACAGGACCCCGGCGCTTGGTGCAAAGGAGGCTCCATGTCAAATATTGTTCGGGGTTGAGTTGTGTTCCCTCACATTACTATGTTGAAGTCCTAACCCCCAGTACCTCAGAATGTTGCCTCATTTGGACGTAGGATCTTGGCAGATGTAATTCTTCAAGTTAAGTTGAAGGCATTAGTGCGGGCTCTAGTCCAATATGACTGATGTCCTCATAAAAAGGGGAAATTTGGACACAGAGCTACAAGCCAGGGAAAGCAGCATGTGAGGGCGAAGGCAGAGATCAGGGTGGTGCTTCTACAGGCCAAGGATAACACTAAGACCACAAAGAAGTAAGCAGAGTAACTCGTTGAGGTTCACCAGGTTAGCAAGTTTCTTAGCTTGCTTCTTTGTAAAGGGGGTCACTACGGAGGCCCTCTCCATGGTGCTGGGCGTGGCAATCAAATGCAGCCCCGTGAAGCGTGCTTAGTAGTGTCCAGCACATATTAAGGACTCATTAGCATTATCTGATTGTATCCGCTCCTCAGGTCAGCCCAGCACATGGCCTGCCCCCTCCACACCACATGCGTTGCCAACACGGCCTTGAACCAGCATGCCCCTTCAGCCATGAGCTGCAGTGGGGCCAGTGGTGACCACTCCTGGCTCTTCTCCAGAGCTTGGGACAGGCCGTTCCTTTGCCAGGTGCCTGCTGCCCTACTCTCTCTGCCCTGAGCCCCAGGACCCAAACTGCAGTGAGGACGCAGGATTGAGCGCACTTGCTCTCTGGATGGCCAAGCTCCAGGTGGGACCCAGGGTCCCTGGGCTCACCGTCCCCTTGCCCCATTCTTCTGGGCGCTCTGTGACCTGCTCCTGCAAAGCGAAGCCTTCACGGTGAGGTGGGGGGTGGCGGCAATGAGGAAGCCCTGTGAGCTCTTTCCTGCTGATCACGTACCTCTTTCGTCTTCCTGTTCCCACTGTGGAGCCATGTCAGCCTCCCTGCAGCTTTGGAAGTTCTGCCCCAGGAAAGAGGGAGGAGGATAGAGAGAAACAGGATATACATGGCCCTCGAGACTGCCCCAGACCCATAGAGACTCCTGGATCCCACAGGCCCACCAGCACCCCTATGGCTCCAGTTGGCCTGGCACGGGGACTTGGGTGGGCATCAGCGTTCGCATTTGGCTCCTGGCTTGGAGAGCCGTGAAACAGCGGGGTTCTACAACTCTGGCTTGGTAAGAACCAGCCCCCAGATTCCCCTCCAGAGAGGCCTGGCAGCCGGCCTCCTCTTCTCTGGGAGGGCCTAAGAGAGCAGAGCGGGCCTGCCCTAGGAGCTTCCCAGGACCCTTCAGCCCCTAGAGCATTCTGCTTTCTTGACTTTCCACTCCTGGCATCAGAAGCTACCAGAGCACTAGAGCAGCCTGGGGGACGCCCCACCCAGGGGCCCCCAGAGGCCTGACCTCCCCGCCACGGGAAATAGTAGCCCAGGACTGCCTGGTTGGCAGGAGCCAAACACCTGTTCCTAGAGCTCTGTTGGTTACTCCCAGCCTCCAAGAGCCCCCACTCCTCCCTCCACCCCAAGTGGGAAATGCTCAGCCCACAACCCCCACCCAGCCTGCCCCTGAGAAGGCCAAAGAGGGGCAGGGACTTCCACCTTCCACGGTGAAGTGTTGAGAGGCCATGTAGGGTCTTGCCCCTGTGCCCCCTCCCAGGACTTCACGCTTCAGCTGCTCCAGGCCAGAGAGCAGCTCTTCCGGAGTCCCAGAGCCAACCCTGGGCCCTCCTTCTTCTCCCCAGCAGCCTGAGGTCCAGATGTGAGCTGAGGAGCACCCCCTCTGCCTTTGGGCTGACCCTGACATCCCAGACAGAACTGGCTCCTCCTCAGTGTCTCCCCTCAAAGGACCACAGTCCTGCCCCAGGTGGGATCCCAAGCACCGGTTCCAAGCTGCAGGGGCTTGAGATGGGTCTGGCTGGTAAGCACCTTGGCGCCTGTGACCTCAGGGCCTCCTGCACCCCAACGAATGATGGGTGGGCCTCATGCACCTGGATGGGACCCCTGTCCCTGGTGGGAACATCTACAGACTCTGGGCATCAAGCAGCTCTGCCTGAGACAAGAGAGGACACTGAGGTCCACAGCTCAATCCTGTCTCTGTCCCCATAAGGCATCCATTCACAGTGCAGGGGCCTGGAAGGCTTGAGTTACCTGCTCTTTCTTTGCCTTCTTGTCCAGGTGCCTCGTGCTCTTCAGGCAGGCAGGAAGGACGGGAGTTCTGATCCCTTCTGTGACAGAGCCCAGTCCTGGGGAGGGAAGTGGTTTGAGTGAAATGCTGAAGTCAGCAGATTTTCGGAGTGCTTGAATCATCGCATGTAGGGGTGGAGGGGTATCAGGATGTCTGGGCGAGGCATCCTGACAGTCTAGAAGGAGGATGTGAGTGGGGGAGGGGTCAGCAGAAGGACCAGAGATGAATGCACCAAGAGGCAGGGCAGCGCCGGGGTGCGGGGACAACACTAAGGCACTGAGCTGATCTGGGAGACTCTCCACCACCTTTATTTCAAGGACCAATGAGAGGGGCGCCTGGGTGGCTCAGTCAGTTAAGCATCTGACTCTTGATCTGGGCTCAGGTCACGATCTCAGGGTTGTGAGTTGGAGCCCCAAGTCAGGCTAGGCATGGAGGCTGCTTAAGATTCTCTCTCGCCCTCTCTTTAAATAAGTAAGTAAATAAATAAATAGATAGCGCCAATGAGAAATCCAGGCAGTAGTGCTACCCTGGGATCTGAGTTTATATGAGAAAGAGACGCAGAGACTGGATTTTCTGAGGAGTTCCTGGGAGTTTCAGAGCCTGCTGGCGCTGTGAGACAGAGGTCCAGAACAGAATTCATGGAAAAGAGGTAGAAGCCAGGTTGCGGGGCAGGGGGGGTGGGGTGGGGGGTCAGGGCGAGGAAAGGTGCTGACCACAAACAAAAAGGAAGTAGCCTTTGTTCTTAAAAGGGTCAAGGGAGCAGAGAGCCAGGGCCGGGGATGGATGCGGGCGACAGCACAAGCCCTTGGGCCTCCGGCCACGTGAAGAGGAAAAGGGAGCTGCAGATGAGGGACGTGGGGACGTGAGGGCTGGAGGCGTGCATGTGACAGTGCTGGCCAAGTGGGGGACTTCCAGGTCATGCCCTGGAAAGCTCTGACGGGGTGTCAGTTGGTAGGAAATGGAGAGGAAGCCCCAGGGTCTGGGCATTGTCATCATAAAGCTACCACTTACATGTTCTCAGGGGCCGAGAGGGGCCGAGTTAAACCCTGGCTCAGATCGTGTCTCTGCTCAGCCTGAACAATGACCCACAAAACCCCTCGTTTTGTGACGTAAGCATTTACTGTCTCCCACCAAAGAATGGAAGTTCCAGGAGGGTAGGGGGTTTAGGCAAAATAGACTTTTGTTCGCTGTTTTACCCTGGCACGTAGAAGGGGCTCACTGAGCGCTTGTTGAATTTAGGCCTCGAAGCCAACCTGTGACAGTGATGCTATCCTCATTTTGCAGATGGGAAATGGGGGTTCCAAGAGAGTCTGCAGTTTGCTCAGGGTCACACAATACCTCTGTGGTAGAGCCAGGGGCTGACTCAGGCCTGTTAGACTCCAGGGCCCGGTATCTAACCAACAAGCTCCCAGAAATAGGTACATGGGCGACAGGTGAACCTGGGGAATCCCAAGGGCTGGGCCTGAGGGGGTGGGTTTCCTGGAGGGGAGGTAAAGGCAGCTGTCATTCGCACAGGCAGGTGAAAGGGGCAGGTCCAGAGTTGGGGGGGGGTTCTTGTCCCACTGTACCTTGCACCTCTGTCCTCTCTCCCTACCACTCACACTAGGCTTCTTTCAGTTCCCTTTGGTGACACGGCTCCCCCCACCCACACACTCATGCATCCTGGCCTCTACCGGAATTAGGCCTCTCACCACACCCTCAATCTGTCACCCCAGTCAGGGGAAGTGGGGGCAGAAGCTAGCTCACCGTTGGGAGTGAGGGGCCTGGACACACATCTGGGGCTGTGGAGGCCAAGTCTCCCTGCTCCCATGTGGCCAGGCCCTGCTGGGGGCATGGGGGTGGGGTGGGGGGCTAGGAGTGACTGCAAGGAGGTTGGGTGTAACCTCACTTCTCCTTTGCTTTTGCTTCACCATAGACAGCATAGGAGGCAAGGAGACCCTGCTGTTTTGGAAGAGCCTGAATGATGCTCTCTGCCCCTGCCCCTTCCTCTCTATGCCTGTCTCTGGCCCAGAGTGGTTTTGGTTTAGGTTCCCCTGGTCTGGGCAAGGCACTGCTGTGTAGCCCCTATCACGGCAATGCTGTGAGCTCAGTAACTTCTCCCCTTTACAGACAGAGAATGCGATTCATAGGACCCGCCTAAGGTCACATAGCACAAGAGACGGATGCCAGCCCCTGCATGGTTCTTAACAAAGTTCAGAGTCTCTACAAGTAGGGTTCTCACCTGAGCAAGAGGGACAGTGGGTAAGGGGCAGGGGACAGCATCCTAGAGTCTCACGGTCCCTCACACTATGTGTGGGACATCTGAAATAAAAGAAGTCTCTTGGTGGCTATTGCTCCAGATATATTTTCTGGATCAACATAGAATATTTTTTCTATCAAGCGTAACGGCTCTCTGGTGGAAAAGGGTTCCCATTTTGTGGTGGCCACTTTCTATTTAATGGCAGTTTCGTTTTTACAGAAGGAAAATATGAAATAATCTACCTATCCACATTTTCCCCAAACACACTCTAAATTTTTAAAAATATGAAATAGTGAAATAGCAGATACAAATTATGAAATACTTGTACATAATTATATTTCCATTTTACATGAGGGCTGGGGGGTGGGGGAGAGGGAAAGAGATGCAGACAAGAAGAAAAAAGACAACACATAGTAAGTGATGATACAGATTAGTAGTGAAGAGTAACCCAGGCGTTCCTAGAGGGAAAAGGAGAGGAGGGAAAGGTCAAAGTTCTGATTCATCAACCGATAACTGGATTCGCGAAAAACACAGGAGCCTCTAAACTTTAAAGGGCAAATAATACTATCAAAAACGTGTATATTTTAGTTGCTATCTCAAATTTAATCAAGTAACTTGAGAAATTTCATTTAAAAATATTTTTATTAAAAATTACTATAGAAAACAATGAAAAGACCAAAATAGTCCCCGAGTAAGCTGATTCCAGTGGGGATCAGACATGAAAATAAAAATTTCGTAAGTGAAGCCAACGAGGATGAGTTTGGGTCTCAGAAACCTGACCAAGGGGAGGAAGTCAAGACAGGCTTTCCAGAGGGGATGATCCTGACAAAATTCGGAGAGCAGTCTTTATCAAGCAAAGATGCTTCAGGAGAAGAAACAGGACGTATGAAGGTTGAGTCCGGTGAGACCCATTTACGGAACCGAAAAAACATTCAGAACAGCAGGTGGACGGACGGTCAAAGTAGAGGTAAGTGTGATAGGCAGGGCAAGAGACCACGCACTGACCCAGAGAGGTCCCGAGGGCGACCAGGGAGGGACAGCAGGGGCAGGCAGTTGCGAAGGCTGAGACTTAGAAAGGGACACAGTGGCTTGAGGAGCCCTGCCTGCAAGCACGTCGAGGAGTGGGTGTCCAGATCCAGATGCCAGGGGGTTGGCCCTGGAGCGACCCTCGAAGGAGCGCGGGCGGGCAGAGCGAGGACCCACGAGCTGTCAGTCGGCCCTACGGCGCCCCCATATGCACTCTCTTGACTGCCCGTGTCTGCCCCGATTTTGAGCTCCCGGGGGACGCGGGCTGGGGAAGTTCCCGGGCTCCGCCGAGCACTTCGGCATCACTGGGGGGAGGGGGGTCTGGGGTTGTCAAATGACTGTTCTGCAGTTCCAGATTGCCGAAGGAGCCCGGGTAGTCTGCCTGGCGTCTCCCCGGAGGCCTTGAGATGCATGGGGGCCCGGCCGGGCCCGATGCTCAGGGGTCCTCGGTCGCCGGGTCAGTGCGGGGGGGGGGGGGGGAAGGAGGCAGGGTGGTCCCGAGGGGCAGGGCAGGGCGGGGCGCTGCGGGCGCTCCCGGGCTCTGCAGCTGCGGCCCAGGGGCGGGGGCGGGCGATGCGGAAGTGCCAGGCGGGCGGGAGGCGCAGCTCCGGGAGAGCGCAGCTCGGCCCCGCCGCCCGGCCCCTGCTCCCGGGCGCAGCCACGCGGGCGCACCGTAGACAGGTAGGTCCCGGCCGCCCGCGCTCTTCTCCGCGCCCTCCGGGCACCTGCCGGCGGCGGGAGGCGGACTGGGGCAGGGCGGGAGCGCGGGAGGTGTCCGCGTCCGGCTCCGCCTGGAGCCGGGGCGCCGGCGGTGGGAGGTGGGGGAGTGCGCCTACTGCAGGGCGCGCCCCTCGGGTTTGGCGGCCTCCGAGGTGCTTCCCACCACCGGATCAGCGCGGGATGCCCCGCGCCGGCAGCCTCCGTCCGGCAGGCGCCCGGAGAGCCGGGAGGCCCGGGCGGCGGAGCGGTCACCAATGCCAGCTCTGCTCTTCTCTCCCTCCGTCTCGCCAAGCCGTCTCAAGGATGGGGAGCGCCCGGGCGCCGGCCAGCGGTCCGGCTTGGCTCTTAGAGAGGCGAACCCCTATTCCCCCTTTCTGCGCGCTTCGCATCCCTCTTCTCCCGGCACCCCTCACCCTTTCTGTTAAGAGGATGAGGCTTAAAGGGCTCGTCTTCCCAGGACCTTAAGGCCCACGGCAGGAATTCGGGCAGAGCCTGTGGGCAGATGGTGTCGGGTAGGGGCGCCGTCTTTTGACTCGCGACGGATCAGGGGCAATGACCCTCCTAGCAGAGAAGAACCGCAGGGAGCAACTCGTGGACTAGTTTCTTTACGTGCTTCCCTCGAACTTCAACACAAAACCAGTACGAGTCTAAAAGTAGAGGGAAAGCGAGATGGCTGTGGCCGGGACGCGGGTAGAAGGTGTTCCCCGCCCCTGCCCCCCGCCCCCCAACGCGCAGGTGTCTCTGGGCAGTCAGGGGAGGGGCACTAAAGGGTGGAAGAGACAGGGGGCGCCGTCCGCTGGAGGAGCGCTCGGAGAGGCAGAACCCGAACCCAAGCCCGCGCCCTGGAGGTGGTTCCGCAGGACCGGCCTGGGCTCCCCGCGCGCCCAGGGCGAGAAGTGACCGGCACCGGCCAGGACGCAGGCGGGGCCGATGGAGAAGGCCAGAGGGGCAGCGGGGGTCAGAGGTAGAGTCCCCGCCCTCCCTTGAACTACTTCTGTCAAGTCTGGGGAGGCACTAGGAAACCACTCTTTTTTACCTAAAGGCCTTCCTTTGGGGTTTCCCCCTGCACCTTAGCCTTCCCCCTGAAGGAAGCGGAGAGAGGCATCAGCTGCCTCACAGCCTCAGTTTGTCTCAGGATGTGGTCATCTCACCTGGAGGGTGTGGGATTAGGGTCATACCAGGTGCGGGGAACGCGTTGCCTTCTCCCCGAGCTTAGCGGGGTTTGCGGGGGGCAGTGTGACTCGGACAATCTCCAGAGGTGACAAGGGGCTTGGTGTTCCTCCCACTAGGGGCTGTGAGCTTCCTCCCCTCTGGGTCCCTGGTGCCCACAGGGTTCCATGCTCCCCAGGTGGTTGGCTCCTGGAACTTTAGGGCCCTGGGGTGAATTGTGGGGCTTCTGCACCCCAGCAGGAGTTCCTGAGCTGCCCCTCGAGATGCCTCACTTTCATTCACCCAGGAGGACTTCCTCAGGTCCTCAGCAGCCCACACCTCTTTTCCTCATTTCCACGGAAACTGTTGCAGGTTTTCTGGCTTTGCCCACTCTCCAGGGCTCAAATCCTAGGTCTGGGGGCTGCAGAAATGTCACCCCAAGTCTACAGACCCCTGAGAAGGCAGGCCTGGTCAGGCCTGCCCTCAATTGAAAAATCAAGTCCCCACAGCAACCGGGTGGAATGGGGGATGCACTTTCTGAGGTTGTGCGATAGCTTTGGAGGTCCCCTGGGAGTGTGGGTGACTACTTCTACCTGGAGGGAAAGTAGGGATGGGGCACAAATGCATTGAAATTCAGAACTCGTTGCATTAGGATAGTCTGAGATCTAAGTCCACCTCTCGGCAGGAGGAAGCCTCCTTGGGAAACACACTGAGCCTAGTCCTGGGGCACCTGAGGCTGAAGACCTTTCTTTGCCCTGCTGGACACCCTCCTTTGGCCCTGGCTGGACACATTATGAGAGCCTCCTCTCCATACTCCGCTCCTTAGACCACCCAAAGTGATTGTACGTTACTGACCTGAGTAATTTCAAAATCTTTCTCCCGAACAGCACTCCTGAGCCAGGCTAGGCTGCAGGACTCACCCTGACTTCCTCCTTGTCCTGGGCAGAGGAGGAGGGCTCTGTGGTCTCCCAGCTCCACCACCCCACGCACAGCAGTGGGCCTGACCGTGTGGAGGGGTGGTCATCAGGGTAGCTTGCCTTCTCCTCTGGGTCGACAGAGCTTTCTTCCGTCCATGTCCACTTAGCCACAATTGGTAGCTACTGATGACTGTCACTGGTCTGTTCTAGAACCAAGGCCTCTAGGCAGAGGGTGCAGGTGGGAACTACAAATACCAGTGCGGTGGGTGAGGCTCTACCCAATGCTGTGAACCACACGCAATGTATAATGACCGCCGGCAAGGCCTGGGGACTGGGGAATGAGCTACAGGGTAGAGGATTGAGAACTTGGTCTTGGGGACACGAGTGTCAGTTTCCCCATGTACCTTCCCTCCCCCAGTTCACAGTGAGTCAGATTTCCGAGTTGTCTGGTCTGGCCACTTTCATTTCCCCTGGGGCTGGGCGGAGGTTGGTTCAGAAAGGGGAACTGAGCCTCCAGTCTTCCGAGGCCTGGGGACAGGCCTGGGGGCTCTCCCACTCTCCCTGTCCTAGCCCAGAGCTGGGCACTGCTCTGAGGAGAGGCCTGCAGATGGAGACTTCGTAGCAGCGTGGAGGTGGTACTTCGCAACTCCAGCCCAAAAATGCACTGGGCGGGGAACTTCTGGGGAAACTGAGCCCCAAGCAAGCCTGGAACGATAGGGTCCACACCTGATCATCTTGTTCCAATCTCCCATCTAAGGCAGGTCAGGAAGTCCACCTGGGCTTGAATACCCCCAGAAGCCAGTTGCTCCCAGGCCTAGCCTATTTGTTGCATGGCTTTAGCTGTTAGAAAGTTCTTTTTCAACCTGGGGCTGGTTTGTCTCGGTGGAGGCTGTCCAGGTGTTGACTCAAACCCTAGTCCTTTTGTCACATGGTGGTACCACAAACGCTAAGGATAGCTCTTGTCCCTATCCACTGACCCAGATGTCCCATTTCTTTAGCCATTCCTTCCCTGACAGGCCTGCCCCACCACGAACCCTTCCTTGCCTATCACAGCCCCAGCGGCCTTCCTCTGACCTCTGGTCTCACCCCACTCTGAGTCAGAGGAGGATCCTGGAGAGAGCAGGGCTGGTGGGGGAAGAAAGAGCTGGAGGACAGAATTGTCAGCACTTGGGGTATATCAGTTGGCTGGTATTTCTTAAGTCCCACTTAAGGCTGCTGTGTTGGTGATGCAGGAGGTAGACCGAGGGGGCTGATGGGATTTCTCTCAAGATGTCCAGCTGTGGGGAAGCTTCATCCTTGAGGGAAACTGAGGAGGAAAGGAAGCTCTGAGGAACGGGTGGTGGGAACCCTCTCTCCATTCACATGCTGTGACTTGCTCTTCAGCCAGGTTTCCTAGAAGGTGATACAGTGAGGGAGTTCTTGGGACAAGGAGAGGGGGGCAGAAGGGGAGGAAGGGACGCAGGGTGGGGAGGAAGAAAGCTGAGCAAAGAGGTGGAATGGGCTGGAGACAGCCTCCAGCCTGACCCCACAGGGAACTCTGGAGTACATGTCGCACCAGTTTGCTCCACCTGAAGCAAGGGGACTGGCTTTTTGTCCCCGCATGTCCGTCATTCATCGGCTGTGGGCTGCCTAACCCTGGAGTGAGGCAGCAGTGAGCAGCTCTGTAGCTTTGCACCCTGTTCCAGCCTCACAGCAGCTGGGGAGTCGCTGCCCCTTCTAGTAAGGCACGTCTGGGTGGGGCACACATAGCATCCACTCTATCTGTAAGCCCCCCCTTCTTCCCCCACCCCCAAACACAAGGCACAGAGTGACTCTGTGACAAGAAGGCTGATGGTTGGAAAAGGGAATTGGCTGTGAGCATCTGGGCAGACCAGAGACACTCCAGCCCCCAGTGCTGGGAGGAAGAAAAAGCCATACTGTCCCTGGCTTGGTCCCCTGGGTACCCCCCCGCCCCAATCCTCCCGCTGCAGGGAGCGTCTATCTGCAAATCTTCTGATAACCCCCCTCTTTGCCCACAGACCCCTTTGCCATGAACCAGCCTGCCCCCAGGGCACCCCCTCCGCCCCGCCGCGTGCGACTGAAGCCCTGGCTGGTGGCCCAGGTGAACAGCTGCCAGTACCCAGGGCTGCAGTGGGTCAATGGGGAGAGGAAATTCTTCTGCATCCCCTGGCGCCATGCCACGCGGCACGGCCCCAGCCAGGATGGAGACAATACCATCTTCAAGGTAAGCTCTGGATGGGGGTTACTGCCTGGACTTCCTGGGCACCCCGCCCTAGAAGAGGGTCCCCGTACATCTCCAGCTGACCACTCTCCCAGCTGCCTGGCTGCAGGCGACCCCAGGCTTGGACCAAGGGGACGCAGGCATACCCCCAGCTGTGCCTTTTTTGACCTCTTGCCCAGAGCGAGGTGGGCACTCCCCCAAGGAGAGCTTCCTCCTCCTCCCTTTTCTTGTCTCGTTCTCATCACCCACAGGTGCGTGTGCAGTGTGCGTGTTTGGTGTGTACAGTCTCTAAAAGGAGACCACAGAATGTCCCACTGATGTGAACACTAGGAGCTAACTACTACGGATATATATATATATATATCAGATATATATATATATATATATAATATCAGATATATATATATATGGTATATATATATTTTTTTTTGCTTATATTTTCAGTTTTCTGTATGTGTGTCTATAAAATTAAAAAATGAAATCAACCGTATGTCTTGTATCCTGCATTTTCCACCCAACATCAGAACCAGCTTTCCTCTGCCACAAATGCCACGTCATTTTCAGTGACCGCTGGAGGGGTTAGCAGTTTAGCTATCCAAACCCGGCTTTTGGACACTTCACGTTGCTTCTAGTGTTCCAGTATTGAAGACCCATTGCCATGTACCCCCTCCAAACTCTTACCGTTTGTGTAACTCAAATGATTTTCTTTGGGGTTAGTTCCTAGAGTTCAACATTGCTGGGTCAAAGAGAATTTTTTTTTTTTTAAAGATTTGGATATGCTTTCCTTAGTCTTTGCAGGTTGATATTTACCCTTTGAAGGTTCTTTTCAAATCTGTTTCTTATTTTTGAATAGGTAACGCAATTCAAAATTTAAAAAGTGTAAAATGGTTTGCAGCCAAAAGTCTCCCTCCCACCCCTGTCTTCAGCCACCCCTCCCCTCCCTGGGGGCAATTAGTATTGTCAGTTTCCTGTTCATCCTCCCTGAGAGATTTTTGTGTATACATGCAAATGGGTACCTATCTTCCCCCCACTTTTCACAAAATGATAGATGTAGACGTACCCTTCTGTACCTCATATTTCTTGAAGATTGTAACATGTCAGGATATCAAAAGCTTCTTCCTTTTTTTTTCCTTGCTTCCCCGTATTCCATTCTAAGGATTGGCTGTAATTTAACCAGTTCCGGTTGATGGACCTTTATTCAGATCTTCTGCTTTTACAGATAGTGCTGCCACGAAAAGCCTTGTAGGTGCAGAATCTTGTGTGGTTGCTTCTGTATCCCTAGGATAAATTCCTAGAAGTCGAATTCCCTAGGTTAAAGGGAAGAAATATTTGTAATCCTGCTATCAGCCAACTTACCCTCAAAAATAATACCAACAGCTCAATTGTATGGAGCCCATCCGAAGTGCAGGCACAGTTCTGGAAGCTCTGTGGTCTTCACTACCACCCTGTGTGGTGGGCACTATGATGGGGATGTTACAGCAATAAAGAGGCAAAGTGACATGCCCCTGGCCCACAGCTGGTGGGTGGCCGTTTCCAGATTCAAACCCAAGCCCACTCCAGATCCCATGCTCTTGTCCAACGTGTGACACCATCCTCCTTAGAGATTGCACCTATATTTACCCTCGCAAGAGCAGTGAATGAACTGGCTTTCAAAGCACTTAGGTTTCCTTTCGTTTGTCGGAGCCCCAAGGGCTGGGAAGGACTGGTGTCCTATCTCCCACCTTGCAGAGGGACACTCAGGTCGGGCTCTGAGTGTCCCTCAAGTTCTCATTGCTCGGCAGTGACTCCCGTTGGCCATCAGGGGCTGGGGCTTTGGTGAGGGCGGAGGTTCTCTGTGGTGGCCTATCTTTTCTTCCTGCCTCAGGCCTGGGCCAAGGAGACAGGAAAGTACACCGAGGGGGTGGACGAGGCGGACCCGGCTAAGTGGAAGGCCAACCTGCGCTGTGCCCTTAACAAGAGCCGTGACTTCCGCCTCATCTATGACGGACCCCGGGACATGCCACCTCAGCCCTACAAGATCTACGAGGTCTGCTCTAACGGCTCCGCTCCCGCAGGTATCAGGCCTGGCCCTATGTGGGCTACCTTGGAGGCTGTTCTGGAAGGGCCAGGGCCCCTCCAGCGTGCAGTGGTCAGGGACATGCTTCAAAGTCGTAATGCCCCAGGTTGCCGGGAGCGGCGTGCGATGGACCCTGTGAGGGGCCCGGAATGACTTGGCACAGACTAGGCCCCTTGTCTGTCTTCCTCTACTTGCCCCCGTTCTTGGCTCTTGGCTCCGGGGAGTGTAGGTCTAGTGACCTAAGGAGCTTAGTGCCATGTCGGGGAAGTCCCTAGCGATTCCCGGAGGCTGTGTGGCCTTTCACCTCACTGCTGGGGCAGCTCTGGGCAGGGAAGAAGCCACAGCAGGAGCTGCCGCACGGAGCCCTGGCGGCCTTCCTTCTCCTCCCCCATGGCCTCCCCTGCTTTGTTTTCTCTCCCTGCTTTGCAGAGTCACAGCCCAGTGAGGACTACACTTTCGGTGCAGGAGAGGAGGAGGAGGAGGAAGAGGAAAACGCAGGCTCGGGACCATTCTTGACAGCGTCTGCCTGCGCTGACGTGGTGGGTCTTGTCAGGGCCTTTCTGCTGTCCTGCTCTGCTTTAGGATGAAGCGGTCCCTTTCCTCCAAGGCCCTGCTGCCCTTTTCATAGCTCTTCTCTTGAGTTTCTTCTTGGGGTCCTGAGGCTAGGAACACAGTCACCACCCCGAACCTCCTTAGGGCTTTGTTGGTACAAAACATGCCCACACGTCGTCTGACACACCATCGCAGGAGCTGGGGGTGAGTAGGTACTGCCACGTGTGGAAGGCAGATGAGGACACCAAGGCGCTGAGAGTTCACCGAGCCGCCTGGAGGGCAGAGCTGGGACCGAAGGCAGGGTCTGACTTGCAGAGTGAACACCGGGGAATTGCCTTTGTGGTTCTCATGGGTTATTTCTTTAGCATCAGATCAATTCATTAACCTGTCCTCCCCCCTCTCTCTCTCTGGCCTGTTCCCTCCTCCTTTGCCTGGGTCTTCCCTTCAGCTCCAGAGGATGTTACCAAGCCTGAGCATCACAGGTGGGGCCGGGAGGTGGGGTGTGGTTGGGGGCCTAGTATAAGAAGCTGCAGGTCCCCTAGGTACCTGGGAGGGGGCTGAAGGGAGGTTGACGGGGAGGCCCAGGGCTGAGAGTAGGTGGGCCTGGGGGAAGTTCCCAGAAGTGGCATTAAAGCCCTGCCTATCCCCACCCTGTGTAGAGGCGGTGCAGCCTGGCCCCCCCCTGGCACCCTATTCTTTACCCGAAGAGGATAAGTGGCCTCGCACTCTCCAGCCGCCTGTGGTGCTGGGCCCTCCTGCACCAGACCCCAGCCTCCTGGGCCCTGCCCCCAGCGACCCTGCTGGCTTTGGGGAGCTTCTCCCTGAGGTTCTGCCGAACCTGCAACATGGGCCCCTGGCTGCCAGCCTGCCCCCCACGGGCGAACAACTCCTGCCCGACCTGCTGATCAGCCCCCACATGCTGCCTCGTAAGGACCCACAGGAGGGCTGGGCCGGGTAAAGCAGTGCTGGGGGGTTGGTTTGCAAGAAGGGTGGAGGCTGGAGAGCAAAGATATTCAAGCCAGGCCCTCCCCGGGTGGGGGATGGGGGAAAGGAAGTGGGAGAGCTGACGAGATGGCCTGGCTGCTGGGCAGAGAGGACAGAGCAAGTCAGTGGGCTGCAGAGCAAGGAGGCATGGGGCTCACAGACTGGCCGGGCCTGCCCTCTGCCCCACAGTGACTGACCTGGAGATCAAGTTCCAGTACCGGGGGCGGCCACCCCGGGCCCTCACCATCAGCAACCCACAGGGCTGCCGGCTCTTCTACAGTCAGCTGGAGGCCACCCAAGAGCAGGTAGAGCTCTTCGGCCCCGTGAGCCTGGAGCAAGTGCGCTTCCCCAGCCCTGAGGACATCCCGAGCGACAAACAGCGCTTCTACACAAACCAGCTGCTGGACGTCCTCGACCGCGGGCTCATACTCCAGCTGCAAGGCCAAGATCTGTATGCCATCCGCCTGTGCCAGTGCAAGGTGTTCTGGAGCGGGCCCTGCGCTTTGGCCCATGGCTCACAGCCCAACCCCATCCAGCGTGAGGTCAAAACCAAGCTCTTCAGCCTGGAGCATTTTCTCAATGGTGAGGGACTAGCCTCATGTTCCTCCTGGCTTTCCCCTACCCAGGGGCATGGTTCTAGCCTCTAAGGGTCTTGATGTTGCTGCAGAGCTCATCCTGTTCCAGAAAGGCCAGACTAACACTCCACCGCCATTTGAGATCTTCTTCTGCTTTGGGGAGGAGTGGCCCGACCGCAAACCCCGAGAGAAGAAGCTCATCACCGTACAGGTATACTACCGGCTCCTCCCCCTCAAGCCCCCACTCTGCTTTGGCTTGAATGTTGGGGGAATCGTGGTGCTCAGCCCTTGCCCCAGGGTGGAGGTTCCGGGCTCTCTGAGCAGTGTGAACTTGGCAGCCAGAGATAATCAAGGCCCAGGGCTGCCCACACGTTAAGTAGCCTTTGTATGAGGTAGAAACTGGTGCCCCTTCCTCCTGGTGGATGCAGCCCATCACCTGTCCCGTGGTGGATGCCTCACGCACAACTGGATTTGACAGTCCCGCCAAGGTTCTCCCTGTCCCTCTTTGCCCCCCAGGTGGTGCCTGTAGCAGCCCGGCTGTTGCTGGAGATGTTCTCGGGGGAGCTTTCTTGGTCAGCTGATAGTATCCGGCTCCAGATCTCAAACCCAGACCTCAAAGACCGCATGGTGGAGCAGTTCAAGGAGCTCCACCACATCTGGCAGTCCCAGCAGCGGCTGCAGCCTGTGGCCCAGGCCCCTCCTGTGGCAGGCCTCCGTGCCGGCCAGGGGGCCTGGCCCATGCACCCAGCTGGCATGCAACAATAGACTGCAGACAGTGACTGGTACAGGCTTCCCAGGTGGCTGTGTGGGCTCACGTGAAGGTATGATGGCCCCAGTGGGCACCTGACTGGCTGCAGGGCCCTCTGTCTGGGTCTCCTGGAAGAGGATTTGCACCAAGGCGAGGGGAAGAGGTCCAAGTTCCAGGCTCTCTCCTGTAGCACGAGGGAAGCCGGAAGCCAATTTTGCTTTGAGGGCTGTCTCCTTGTATGTGCCTCTCCTCTGCTCACTCTGGAGGAACTCAGCCATTAGCCACAGTGAGCAGAGAAATTAACTCCATCAACCCTGGGGGCCTAGTTGAGAGGGAATTGTCCCAGAGTGGCCCACTATTATGGTTGCCCCCAATTCCTAAGGCAAAAAGAACCAAGTGCTGTGGGCCATGCTCCCTCGCCAGGGCATGGGCCTGATCTGATTTTGGGGCTTCCTACTTTGAGCCTCACTTCCTCACATCTCTCTCCCTCCTGAGATAGACAGGCACTTAGGTATCACACCAGATCCTTAAGGCCGGCAGCTACCTCCTTCTTGAGAGTCTAAGAACGTGGGGTAGAAGTGGAATTTAATGTATTTTTCAATTAATAAATACTAAAAACAGATTCAGCTATTTACTTTTTCCGGTACCAGTTGCTTCCATGCTGGTCTACCAGACCCTATTTCTGGTTATCAGCTGGCCCTCTTTCCCCCAGCACCTGCCCTCCATCTCTGGGGCCACAAGAGGAGAGCCTGCCTTTCCAGGCTGATGAGTCAGTGGGGTTCCATAAGCACTCAACTGGCAGGCTTTGCTTTCTAGGAGGAAGCTAGCTGAAGCAAGGGCGTGGCTCTTTAAATGCATGCAGTCTAAAATCCTGACCAAGTCAAACTCTGAGTACAACTGACATTATGCACGAGGTTTGTTTCATTGATTCTAAATACTCTATAGAGCTCCACAGTCAAGCTTATTAGCTCAAAACCAAATACTTTAATATACTGTGTGATCCTATTTATATAAAACTAAAGAAAATGCAAACTACAGTGACAGAAAGCAGATCAGTGCCTACTGGAGGATGGTAAGAGGCATGAGGAAACTTTTGGGAGTAAAGGTATGTTCACTCTCTCGATTGTGTTAATGGTTTCATGGGTGTATCCGATGTCAGAGCTTATCAACTGTATAACTGAAATCTGTGCGGCTTATTCTAGGTCAATGATACTGCAATATAGGTTTCTTTTTTTCAAAGACCAAATACTGTACTCAGTGGGTTAGGAATCAGTCTACTTGGGTGGATCTTGTAGAAAGAATATACGTACCACATTTCTGTTTAACATGCTGAGGGGCCCATTCTCTCCCCCACCGAGGCTATATGAAAGGATAAAAGGCAGCATGAGGAGTTTAAGGGTGAACTAAAAGACGCAGGAGCCACTCCCCCGAAATATGAAGGGTCCGAGGCATCCAGAGCAGGGGCCTGCCATTTAAGCTCCATCAGCAGCTGTCTCCCAGGTCAGAGCTAAGACCGCTCACTCACGCAGTCTAGCTGTAGCATTTCAGAGCTCTGAGGCAGTGAGAGGAAGGAAAAACAAACACTGATCAAATTTTAAAAATTTATTGTTTTCTTTTCTTTTTTTTTCTTTCTTTCTTTTTTTTTTTTTGTTGCTGTTGATTTGTTCTTGAGATGGCTACAACACCAGACAGAACAGTGCCCTCGTATCTAACGCCTGTGCAGGGCTGCAACTCCTTTAAAACATTAAGATCTGCTTTGGGTTTCCCTCTCCCGCCTCACCACCCCCAACGAAATCAAATAATTTCCACATTTTTTTTAGTAAAATACAGTTAGCCCTGTAAACACTTTCCCCCATACTCCCACCCTCTTTTTTTGTCCTTTCTTATGTCTGTGGGTGAAAAATTAACTAAAAAACACAAAAATCTTAAAAAAACTAAAACTTAGAATATACATTTATATCCCACTCACCCTAATTTTGGCTCTTCTCTCCAAGGCTGATGACAACCCAATGTGGATTGGAAACGGATTTAGAGACTGGATAGGGTCAGGGCTGGAAATATACATGAATTTTGGCCCTGGCAGGTCCTGGTATCACTGATGTGACCATGATATAAAACAAAGAGGCTCCTCCTTGTCGGAACAACTCTAAAGGTGGGAAGAAACGCCGGGGAGAGTGGGAGAAATTTCTACTCATTTTCATTAAAAGAGGACAGGAAAGGGAAAGAAGGGAGGGTGGGAGAGAGAAAGAGGAAAAACAACAGAAAACCTTAAGAGATGATCCTGACCCTTTACTTCCAATTGCAGCTATTTCGTCTGAATTCCCATTTTCCCTAAGTAAATGGTTTTTGTTTCACAAAAATTTGTACTTTTATTGTGTGTGCACTTGCGTGTTAGCATGTGTGTATAGGTACGTGTGTGTGCGTGCGTGTCACTGCTACCAAGTGAACGTTTCAGTTCTCGTCTCAGTTTAGTTTTCCTTTTTTTCCTTTTTTATTTCTTTAAAATTATTTTTCCTTTGAAACAAGTTCACCAGGAAACCAGCTCCCCTCCCACCACGCCGGACAGGCCGCAGCCATCTTTTTTTTAAACCGCGCTGATTTTCCCTCACACCCCCAAACAGGAACTCCTCAGGACGGCCTCTGAAGGCTGGAGTCTCTCCCTGTCTGGCGGGATGCCGTGGTGGCGGTGAAGGCCCCTCTGCCACAGTGGAGGTTTCTGATTGTGGGACACAGTCTGGTTTTTGTTTTCTTCCTGTCTTCTAATTAAAAAAGACATTCCTGACAAAAGAGAGAAGACAGTCAAAAACTGTGGTTCAGGAGATAATAAGCTTCTTACAAAGTCAAGGAAGAAGTTTTCGTATTTGCTCAGGTACCTCATTGTGGCCTCTGCCATAAGAACTCAGCAAAAAAAAAAGAAAAAAGAAAAAAAAAAGAAAAAAGAAAAAACAAAAAAGAAGTTGGAAATTTTGTGATTTCAAGAGAGCTGCTGCTGTAATGGTACTGCCTGCAGTCCTCTTCTCAGTGCGCTGTGGGAACTAGGGATGGTGTGCTGGGAGTAAAGAGTGAGCCAGCAGGTCTGGCTGCCAACCCCAAACCAACCAGAAAGTCTCTACTTTAGTCTGCCTAAATACTGGGGTTTCGAGTTTATTCTGAAGGAAGACTTTGCCTACTAACAAAAGTGTACAAAACCACTGATTTTTTAAAAGGGTACTAATGAAAGTATGAAGCAGAGTGGTTGAGAGTAAGGACTCTGGCACCAGGATATGTGTGTTTGAACTGTGGCTCTATCAACTACCAACGGTGACATCAAGCAAGTCGCTTCACATCTTGGAACCATTATTCCCCTATACAATGGAAACAACAACGGTACCTAACCCAGACAGCCACCTGAGGATTCTCTTAGTGCATACAGACCAAGCACTCAGAACAGTACCTGACACACAGCGAGGGCTCCATCAATGTTAGCTGCGAGCAGCCCCAGCTGCCCACGAATAAGCCTATGTGTATCAACGTTAGCTATTACCGACACTGCAAAACTTGAGAATCCCAAAGGATATCACTGCTCACTAAAGAATAAAATTTAGAAATAATTTCTGGCGTGGTGAGGCACTGCTGGAGAGTGCTTTCATCTACTAATACATTAAATGACAGAAGCCACCAGTGACGTGCTGCACATTCATTGAGAACTGCCTCGTGGGAGAAGAAATTCTGCCCAAGACCTCAAAGGAGGGGTGTGGGTGCTTAAGAGCAGAGCTGCCTTTCTTCTCTCAGTCAAGAAATTGGAACCCCAATCCCACTACCCAGTTCTTTCTTCCCTCAGCTGAGATTCTTGCTTTGCCTCAGAACCAGGAGCCAAGAAGCACATGGAGAAACACTGGCGATCAGGAGCTAGACAAACATACTACCTCCTTTCCTCTACCTCTTGCCTTGGGCAGAACTGGCATTTTCAGTGTTCGGAATAAGCATCTCTGCTCATTAAATCCGAAAGGCCAGTTTTAGGAGAACGGTGTCAACGTAATCATGGTCAACTGCAGGTCAGCACTGTTTTCACCAAAGCAGCCAGGTTAAAAAGTACTTACTTGTTTGTTAACATACACACTTATCATCCTAAAGAGAGAGGAGGAATTTTTTTGTGGTCTCCTATAATAATAACTTTCCTATGGGGGTGAAGATGGTATCCGAAAGCAGCTGACAATTATCTGGCTGCCTTGACCCAAGCAAACCAGGGTCCTGCATTTCTTAACTGTTCAGTAGTGTTAAACTGTTAGGTCCTTCCCTAACCACCTACAGGACAAGTCTCATGATGGGCATTAAAACCTACGCCATCCCCAAGTGCTCCTGACAGCCAGGGAAAAAGCCAGGAACCATAACCACTCACCTGGGTGACAGGCACAGTGCGGGAGTGTGAGCTATCGAAACAACCTGGTGAAGTCTCGCAAGGCCCAGCAAACCTGTTTACACTCCTCAGCACTGGAAAAGAAAAGGGAGGTTGGCCCCTGATGAGAAAGATGTAATACGCTGAAAACAACGACAACACTGAGGTCCACCGAGAACTATCTTAGCCCTGCTTGAAGCCCTCTCCATTGTCTCTTGATTCTGCTTCTGATCTTTCTGTAACTCAAGGGCAAATATTAACAACTGCATGTGAGAATAATTATAAGCTGGATGGTCCCTAAAGAGTGGCTGTGGAGACAAAGTGCCTAGGTTTGAATCTTGGCTCCAGCACTCTTGGATGAGTTACCAACCTGCTTTGTGGCCACATCTGCTACCTAACCTTATAATGTTTGGAGGATTAAGTCAGTTCAACACTTCGTTGAAGTCCCTGACATAAATACAAGAAAGCCAGAACCCCCAAATAAAAAAAGCAAGCATATTCACCTAAGGCTGATAATTTTAACTCTATGAGCTGAGCTAACTTAGTAAGTACCCTGGTTTCCTCATTCCGGCAACTAAGTCTCTATCAGTCATCGATTTTCTAGTTGGACAGGCTGCTCAGGGTTTCCTCCTGTGGGAGGAGAACGGAGAGGAGAGAGGAAAGGGTTAAAGCATGTAGACAGGGGGGAGGAAGCAGGACTTGGTCCTCAGGCAAGCACTAAGATGGGGCTTGAATAGCCCAATGTTCACCTGACCCTATTTTTTCAAAAGGCCTCCTTTGTCCAAAACTGTCACCGAGAAACCAGCTGATGTCCACTTCGTTCTTTTGTGTCAGTCTTCAGAACAGGTTTTGGTAACTGAACATGAAGCTAAGCTAAAAACAGTGGAAGAAGAACTTTCAAATATGCTCACTCTTCTGTGACCCTCTCTGGCTCAGAAAAACTCAGGGATCACAGCCTACCACCTAAGATGCAATGTTAGAAGAAAGAGCTTTCTCCTTCTCATAATGGTTAAACACCAGGGGAGGGAACTGCTAACAGTGGTTCCACAGAAAAGAAGGTGAAAGGAGAGCTATCTCCTTAGTGCCTACATCTGGACTTTCCCACCTATTTATTGTAAGGTCTGAAACCTCATTAAGAACCTTGATTCAGACCCCAAGATTTGATTCAACAGAATATTCTAGAAACTTTCTCCAGTCTCTCTCCATCCTAAAAATGTAATGAAAATGATGCAGTCTTCTGGTGTCACTGAAATTCTGCCATTTGTGAATTTAACATGCTTCAATATAACCATTACCTTCCCTCAGTCTGTTTCCAAATCTACACTGACTATTAAGGAGGGAGCTGGCTGGAGAGCACTTATCACTCATGCTCCTACTGTCACAGAGGAAGAAGACATGTAACCCCAGAGAAGCCACCGTGTGGCATGTTATCATAAGGGACTACAACAGTAAGAAACAGTTAAATGTGAGGCAACAATGGAGATTTAAGATTCTTCTACCCTTCGTGTAATCCGGAAAAGAAACGATAACTCCATCCTTCACGTCTCTTGTGACACAGGAGAAAAAGTGCCAAAACCAGAATGCAAGTACAGAGAACTGTGTGAGTGAGCCAGGATGAAAGTGGCATAGGCCGGCACCTCGAGTCAGCTCAGCTCTGCTTCCAGTCCTGTGGGCAACTGCTCTGGCGTCCAGAGCCTCAGCCAAATGTTTAATGTGTCCTTGATTAGGCCCAAAGAAATGGATTAAAAAAACCCCACCAAACTTATAAACTACAACTATTTTGTTTTCCGCCTTAGTCCTTCTGGCATTTATTTCCTATTTCATCTCATTTCATTCATTTATTTAAAATGGCCACTATCAGGGCGCCTGGGTGGCTCAGTCTGTTGGGCATCTCTGCCTTCCACTCAGGTCACGATCCCAGGGTCCTGGGATCAAGCCCCACATTAGGCTCCCTGCTCACCAGGAGTCTGCTTCTCCCTCTCTCCCCTGCTCATGCTCTGTCTCGCGCTCTCTCTCTCTCAAATAAATTAAATCTTTTTTTAAAAAAGTTCTAAAAAAAATTTAAAAAAGTAAAATGGCCACTATTTTCTAGCTGCTAGTCCCATATTCCTGATCCTTTCACCATACTTCTGAATACTTTAATGGTGACTGTTCCCCAAGCCCTGTAGTCCTAGTGGTGTGCTGAGAAATACAGCTCTTCTCACCTAATGTTCGTGGATAATGGAGAGTAACCAAGCTCTAACTAACGACTTGAGCAAGAAGACACCCCCATACTGGCTTCTAACTCTAGATCAATGCTTCCTTTATTCAACATCTTCTGACCCTGAGATTCTCATGCAAGTGTTTAGAGTTAGAGAATAAATATCAATGGGGGAAAACACGGGAAATGGGAAATGATGGCAGGATTTCTTCTAGTCATAATCAGTAGTGTTTGGAGAGCAAGAATGATATTTCAGAATGGAAAAACCTCAGCTTTCTTCAAGCTGACCAACTAAAAATGTTAGGGAATTAATTACTAGTACCATTTGAAAAACAGGCTTGGACTTGCTGAAATGAAACTGAACCAGTTTACCCTCCCTGTTAGGATGGCAAACAAAGCAGCATGTTGAGACAGGAATTATAGGACCTTACAACCAAAAGGGAGACTGAGTCATGCATGGAACAGAAGGTTCAAGAGCAAAACGCATACTAGAGAAAGAGAATTACTACAAGGAGGTGAGCAATCTCAAACCTTTTCTCTAGTACCTCAACATTACCTCTCTTCTGTTCATTTCCCACCAGTGTGTCACAGCCTACTACAGAAGGAGCTGCAAAACTTGTTCCACAATGAGAGATCAAGTAGGCCAGGCTGGTCGGGCACCTTATTTCCCCATATCACAGAGCAAATGTCACAGGTTTTTTTTTTTTTTTTTTCCGGTAGCATTGCACTATTTGGGTTCCTTTGCTGTGCCACTCAATTTTCCTTAAATGAGGGAATGTCCATGACTTTTCAGACTTATTCTATGGTTCTACCTATCACAGATTAGCCCAGATATGGGAATACAGGTTTGGTGGAGACTTATTCTAGAATGTGTGGGTGGTTGCCTTAGAGCTGGCAGGAGACATGCTCCAGCTAGCTTTGCAAGTGCATAACGACATTCCAGCAGGTTCTTTTCCAAGCAGAAAGTTAACATTCATTGATCACCTACTACATACCAAATCATTAGATTTCCACTTGATATCTCAATAACCCCTTACGAATAAGACAGGTATTACTAACCCTATTTTACAGATGAACAGGCCGAGGTTCAGTAAGTGGCAAGATTCATGCCAACATCCTTGACTCTAAGCCTAGTCCTCTGAGCGTTCTCTCTAGGCTCCCATTTGCTTTAAGGAAATTAGAGCCAATATTATCCTGCCCTTCTACTGACCAATACGAGATGGAACAGAGCAAAACAGAAGCAGAAAGAAGCTATTACACTCTTTTCCTTGAGACTGCTTAGAGGTGGAATACTACTTCTACTAGGAAGATTCACAGTAAAAAGAAATAAAATAATTTTGTAAAGTCATCACAGTCAATATACACCTACTTAGAGGAAGGGAAATTCCCTTCTGGCAAAATATGTCACGAAGGTAGTCACATGCCATTTTTCGGTCATGCATGTCACTTGATCTATGGCCAAAAATCAGTTACTTCTGGGACATGAAGTTAAGCCACTTATGGTAAGCTACAAAATAGCAGCACTCATAGATTTGGAATTTTAACAAATGAGCAAAATTATTGGAGAAACTCCTGGAGATCAGAAAGTAAACCATTTTGGAAAGTAAGATTAAGAAATTAAGTCTCAGAAAAGAAGATTAGCTCTTGTACCACCACCTACAATTTATTTTCTCCCCTTTTATTTTTTTTAAAAGATTTTATTTGAGAGAGAGAGCGAGCACGGGAAAAAGAGAAAGAAAGAGAGAGAGAGCGCGCACTCAGCACAGGCAGGGGGAAGGGCAGAGGAAGAGGGACAAGCAGGCTCCCCGCTGAGCACTGAAGCCTGAGGAGACTCCCAGAAGACTGGGAGATCATGATGAGCTGAAGTTAGACGCTTAACCGACTGAGCCACTCAGGCGCCCCTCTCCCCCTTTAAAAAACTAGATCTGGTTTTAATTATAAATGTATACCACATACTCATGAAAAAAATGAAAATAGTACAGAAAATTATGAAATAAAAAGTGAAAGTCTTTCTTCCCCTCCCATCCTGGTCCTAGCTGTCTATCTCTCCAGAAATTTACTATGCATATATATAACATATATAATAAAACAGCTTTTAAAAGTGCAAGCTGGGGGCGCCTGGGTGGCACAGCGGTTAGGTGTCTGCCTTCGGCTCAGGGCGTGATCCTGGCGTTATAGGATCGAGCCCCACATCAGGCTCCTCTGCTGTGAGCCTGCTTCTTCCTCTCCCACTCCCCCTGCTTGTGTTCCCTCTCTCGCTGGCTGTCTCTATCTCTGTCAAATAAATAAATAACATCTTTAAAAAAAAAATAAATAAATAAAAGTGCAAGCTGGTTCACTTACAACAACATCAAAAAGAATGTAATACTTAAACTACAAAATGTTGCTGAAAGATACTAAAGACACCGATAAATGCAAAGCCATCTCCTGTTCATGGACTGGAAGACTTCATTTTGTTAGGATGTCAATACTACTCAAATTGATCTACAGATTTAATGTAATCCCTATCAAAAATCCTACGGACATTTTTTGTGAAAATAGAAAAAAAATCTATCCTAAAATTCGTATGGAATCTCGAAAGGCCCCGAATACTCCAAATAACCTTGGACAAAGAACAAGGTTGGGGGTCTCACACTTCCTAATTTCAAAATTATTACAAAGTCATGGTAATCAAAACAGTATTGTCCCGACATAAAGTCAGACACAGAGATCAATGGAATAGAACAGAGGGCCCCAAAATAAGTCCTTCGCATATATGGTAAAATGATTTTCAATAAGGGTGCCAAGACCATTCAGTGGGGAAAAGGACAGTGCTGGGAATTATTTTCAGTCCAAAGGAAGTGAAAGCAGGGTCTTTTTTTTTTTTTTTTTTTTTAAAGCTGGGGAGGGGCAGAGAAGGAGAGAGAATCTTAAGCAGGTTCCATCCCCACCACAGAACCCAACCTCACAACCTTGAGATCATGACCTGACTAGAAATCAAGAGTTGGGACACTTAACTGACTGAGCCACCCAGGCACCCTGAAAGCAGGGTCTTGAAGAGATATTTGTACACCCATGTTCACAGCAGCATTATTTACAATAGCCAAGAGGTAGAAGCAATCCAAATGTCCACCGATAGATGAATGAATAAAATGTAGTATATACAAAAAATGGAATGTTATCCAAGCCTTAAAAAGGAAGGAAATTCTGACAAATGCTACAACATGGATGAAACTTGAGAACATTACAATGAGTCACAAAAGGACAAATACTGTATGATTTCACTTGTATGAGGTGCCTAGAGTAGCCAAGTCATAAACAGAAAGTAGAGTGGTGGTTGCTGGGGGCTGGGGAATGGGAGAAGGGGGAGCTGCTGTTTTATGGGTATAGTTTCAGTTTTATAAGATGAACAAAATTCTGGAAATTGATTGCACAACAATGTAAATGTACTTAACACTACTGAACAGTATACTTGAGAATGGTTAAAATGATCAATTCTATGTGTATTTTATCATGATTAGAAATTTAAGAAATTGTCAGTACAAGTTGGGTTATAGGATACTGTTATTTTTTCCCTTTATAATATACCTTACATATATTTCTGTGTCATGACATGCATATATTTTTGCTCCTTCTCTTTTAGTGCCTATTTATTTATATTCTGTTAATTATTTAACCATTCTCTATTAATGAACAATTAGAATATTTTCAGTGTTTTTTCATTATTACCAAACCTTACTGCAAGACTCATTCTCAGACCTGTAAATCATTTCCACTACTGTATGAATATAAGCCAATGCTTAACATGTAGGCAAAATTCTAGAGATTCTAGATCTATAAAAAAAGGTGTATCAGGGCAAGGTAGTACACAGTTAACAAAAGACACTTTAATTTGCTATCATTAACACTATCAAAAGCCATAAAAATCTCATAACCTTTGACTCAGTGATTGCAATTTAAGGAAAACAGTCAAAAGGAAAAGGCTAGAGCTTTAATATTACCTGTAATACTAAAAAATAATCTAAATGTCTACTAATAGAGGCACTGTGTGGAAATAAAGCAACACCTTTTTGGCTATAAAGCAGTAATTAGAAAGACTACGTAGTGACGCTTAAAACGTTTACTATGTTCACAGTAAAAAAATACTCACGTATACTTAACATTTTACTAAGCTGTAAACAAGCAGCTCACGGGCCTAATGCATCTCAGAGAGGTGTTTTGTTTGGCCTGCATGAAATTAGAATTTCAGGATCCTTAGATATAGTGAAAATTTTCCAGTTCACTGCAGTTTACATCATCTCTGTTTTACAACTAATGCTTCGCTTATTCGCACCTGCGTTCCTGACCCCTGAATACGGCTGAGAACAGAGGACTTCAGAAAGATAAAGACAGATCTTGTGAAGGGTAGTGCGCTGATGAATGCATTTTTCTTTTGGAAGAAATAACACTTCCACTTACCCATTAAGATCTTATACCAGTTAATAAACTTGTACAGTACAACTGCTGCCCACCTACACAGCATGGGGGTATTTCCCTCAGATTGGCTTCTAATGTCGATTTGGGCAATTCAATGCTAAACAGATACTAAACTGTGAGTTTACAAAGGTACACAAAAATCATACTCCTGGGTAAATCTGGCATAAGAAACAAAGACGTATTTTTTCTGCACACCCATTTCTGTTCTCATTAAAAAAACACAACAAAAAACCCCCCACATCACTCACCTAGTGACTTGTTTGTGGAAATCTGTAAGTTGTTTATGTGTCACTGTGACGGCTCCCACGGTTGTCTCCTTTGGCAAACCTTTCAAGGAGTTCTCTAACCATCGACAAAAAGTCTGTGCAGAGAGACGGTAAGAGTTTTAAGAGGAGACAGGACTTCCTCAACTGGACCCTACAAGTAATAACAAAACCTGCAGGGTTTTCTCAGCAGCCTCAGCTCTTCCAGACTTGGAAGTAAGTAAAGGAATTAACAAAAGCACTACTATCTTTAGGCCTTCCAACCCTCTGGGGTTTGGAATCGTCTACAAAGGCAAACCTAGACTTCCCTTCAAAGGTACAGCAGGCATCATTTCAGAAAGCCCAAGTCTCTTTTGGAATGAGACTATTGTTCTGTTTCTGTCATTAAACTTCCGTAATATTTCAAAAATTAAACAGCTGCCAGAAAACTCTTGAGTGTAAAGATCGAAGGCAACCTACAGCAAAAGTTCAGTACCACAAAGAGCAAGGACAAAAATTATAGTTAAGTAAACATGTCAAAGAATACATACATAATATGAATCCAGGGTCTAAAGGATTTTAAGGTCAACTCTCAGTAGAACAGTCATAACCAGTCAGCTCCTCTGTGATACCTGCCTTTCTTTGGGTCAGAAAATTTTGTTGCTCACTCTGGTTGCTACTTAAAAGAATGTTACTGGGGTGCCTGGGTGGCTCAGTGGGTTGAGCGTCCCACTCTTGGTTTCGGTTCAGGTTGTGATCTGATGGGTTGTGGGATCCACTGCTCAACAGGGAGTCTGCTTGGGATTCTCTCTCTCTCCCTTCTGTGCCTCCCCCACTTGTACACACTTTCACTCTCAAATAAATAAATAAATCTTTTTAAAAATGTTGTAAAAGAATATTATTTACATCTGAGCATAGTCTCTTTATACCTTTCATATGTACAAAAACTGTCTACCCCTACCCCCCTTCCTTCCTTCCTCTTCAAACTAAAAATCAAATTCTAGAGACTTCCTCTGGGTTATTTTCAGTTGAACTGTTCTTTGAGTTAGCTCTAACTTTCCATGCCTTTCTTAAGTAGGGTGTACACTCTGGTCATAGTTTTCAGCAATGACATAACCTTTTGTAACAAAATTTTTCACATTATATATTCCCCCATTATGTTAATTCATGATAACCAACCAGAGCAAAAGTAAATATTACATTATAAATGCATAAGAAGTACTGCATAATTCTCCAAATGTTGCCCCCAAGGAAGGGGGGAATGTCTTCCCCAAGGAAGACAACACTCTACACTAAGACAAACAAGGAGGGGCAAGAGATTCAGGAAGAACCCTTAACCGATGAAGTTTTGGCATCCAAAAACAGCCTATGAGTTAAGTACAATACAGCCCTGAACAAGAACAATAAGAAAGAAAACCAAAAAGCAAAACTAATCAGCTAGCACACAATGGGGCTCATCATCTTCGAATTAGGGAATCTGAGAAATCTGGATGAAAACTCTGAATAAATTTGCCACAGATGTGTATCCAACAACGAAGGTAAGGGTTTAAATAGTATATTCAAATCACGCAACAAAGCTGATATGCCATCTTCTATTAAAAAATCCCTGTTGAATTCTGAAAATGGTGTGATTGAGAAAGTGCTGAAAAATGCAGATTTTCTTTGGGCTTACATCCTTAGAATTTCAATCAGTTTACAGGGTGCGGACAACTGTATTTATGTTAAGAGTTCCTTTACAAAAACTCAGTAGTAAACTGATGTTTACAGAAAACAATCACTTTAAATTGCTTGACACCATTCTGTGGGTATCTATCTATATAGCAAACTCTTATGAGCCCATGGCTATCTGGTTTCTGTTCCTGCCTCAACTTGCTGTTCTAATTTTCCTCCTCTGTTAGCACTTAACCATATGTTTACAAATCAAGAATGTTTTAATTTTTATTCATTTTTTTGAAGTTTTTTTTATCCATTTATTTGAGAGAGAGAGAGAGAAAGAGAGAAAGGGAGAGAACAAGCAGGGGGAAAGGTCAGACGGAGAAGCAAACTCCCCGCCGAGCAGGGAGCCCCACACAGGACTCGATCTCAAGACCCTGAGATCATGACCTGAGCCGAAGGCAGCTGCTTAACTGACCAAGTTACCCAGGTGCCCCACAAATGTTTTTATAAAGTTAAATTAACATACATTTTCTATTACCTGGGAACCAGGTATGTTTGTAAAAAGTAACAGTATGGAAATTTAATTTCTCATGTCAAGGACTTTTGTAATTAAACGTGTTGGCACTGAGGGGTTCATGGAGTACTTTCCTTAGGAAAACACAGAAATATAGCCGTATCAGACTGAAACAGAACATGCTGAACAACTAGCAACAGGAACTGTAGATGCTAGTCATTCCTGAAGCACTTGAGCTTACATGGAACAACCGCAGAGCTACCTGATGAAACCAAAGCCACATAGGAGCCTCGCGAGTTTGACATCTAAGAATTAGGGGCGCCTGGGCGGCACACTTTGTTAAGTGTCCAACTCTTGGTTGGGCTCAGGTCGTGAGATCAAGCCCGTGTTGGGCTCTGCCCTCAGCTCAGAGTCTGCTTGAGAATTCTCTCTCCCTCTCCCTCTGCCCTCCTATTTGTGCCCTCTCTCTCTCTCTCTCTCTCAAATACATCTTTTAAAAAAAAAAGTTCATGAGGCTGTTTTGGAAGATAAACCTGAAGAAAATGTTAGAAATTTATCAAGCCTACATGTGACCACCTTTCACTTCAGCCAAAGATCAGGTAAAGCATATGCTCACTAAGACAATATAAACTAATCACTGAATTTTGGAGAGGAACACACAAACCCAAGGCAGAACTTTTGGCTCAGTAACATCAGAATCCAACAGTAAAGGTGTACTCTGTTTCGTGAAACTGCTGAAGTTGAGGCTAACAACTGTCATCAATGATACAAAGCAAGAGACAACATTAAGATGTACATGGACTTAAAAGTTACAATAAACTTGTGCATCTGGATTTTTCTGTGGTTCTGGAAGATAGCTCACTTTAACTAGAACCAACTGTGTGCCTTCCTAAACTATTTTTATATTAATATTAAAAATTATAAATCCTATTTAAAAAATAACCTATAAGCTATATATACTTTACCACTATGCTCGAAACTTTCATGCAGTACACATAACCTGATTTATGATCATGTGGCCCAGCACTGGAATTACTTGGACATTACTGGAGAGCCTAAAAAAAACTTCCACGCTCAGGTGATAAATGCCCTGGATCAAGAATTGAAACAAGATGCAAATTAATCCAAAGGAGAAATCCAAGTGTGTACTGTGAGCTTATTTTCTGCTTCTGTATCCCCAAATGCTCTGGCTAGATTTATTACCAAGGAAAACCATACAGTGCTATCTAAGGAGCTTGGACTGAACGCACTTCTTGAATAACCTGTACCACCATGTAACTGATAAATGCACATCTCTCACAAGCGAACAAATTTCTCACTGCCCAGCTACACAGCTCAATTCAATGCTTAGTATTCACTTTAGATAAACAAACCCTGTGACAGTGACACGAACATGCTTTCAAAAACCTAACAATGAATTACTGGCCTTCTATAGGCCCCTTCATCCGATAATTACACTTAGCAATATGCCTAGATGAGGTTCCATGGATATACAACACAGCTGGTTTCAAAGTTATAGGCTGCCTCCAGGAACCAAAGTTTAAGGACTGTGCGAATGGGTTCTTCATGAAAACAATCTTACCGGTCTGTCAACCTGCATGATCTCCCAGAGCACTTCAGCCACATCGGGCAGGGTGTAGGGAGGGAGACAAAAGCAGCATGTGTGGAGCAGCTGGCTAACAAGCTGCTGTCCGAGCTGGTTCATCACCTGTCCAATCAGTTCCTTCCGTAATTCAAAGTCTTCTTCGTGCTATAAGGAAACAAGAGCGAAAGATGAATTCTTTTTTTTTTTTTTTTAAGATTTTCTTTATTTATTTGACAGAGATAGAGACAGCCAGCGAGAGAGGGAACACAAGCAGGGGGAGTGGGAGAGGAAGAAGCAGGCTCCTAGCGGAGGAGCCTGATGTGGGGCTCGATCCCAGATCGCCGGGATCACGCCCTGAGCCGAAGGCAGACGCTTAACGACTGAGCCACCCAGGCGCCCCCAAAAGATGAATTCTAATTTCAACTCTCCACTCTAATAATTCCTCCTTCCTGGAAAAGGAATATACATAACAGCTAGATTCACAGACTCCACTAAAATGTTCTGTCCTGAGGAAGAAAACATTAAGAGTTTAGTATCAAGGAAATGGGCATGGATTTCAGCTGAGATTAACCGTAACCCTTAGATTTTTCATGACTAGAAAGGAGAAGAGAATAATGAGTGAAGGTTGCACGTGGCAATTTTAATTATTTTTCTGTGAAAAATAATTTAAAGTGTTCCTACTTCCTTTTTTAAAACCAACTGAATAAACAAAGACTTCTATCAGATACCTTATCTTTTCTATCAAAAAACCCTTATTTTCTTCCTTTCTATAGTCTCGAATATACATATATTTCTAACATCTTGAAAAAAATAACTTCTTACAAACTGCTTTTTCACATCTAGTTTTCTTTTTCTTTCTCCTTTTACGACCAAACTTCTTAAATAATTAGTCCATTCACGTAGTTGCTTATTTCTTCACTGTTCGCTATTACCTTAAATTCTATTCCACAACATTGAGCCATATCTAACTTTGAAAATTCTGTGAACCATTTTACTACTCCGGCCAAACAGGTCTCTTAATTGTCTAACATACTTGGTACTATCCTGACTTCCTCTATGATTTACGCCCCAGTTAACCCCAGTTAAGACTCTTTTCCCCTCTCTAATCCATCCAAATTCTACCTATATCTGATGGCCCCACTGAGGTCCCTCTTCTTCCAGAAATTAACCCCAACCCACTTCTGACCAAGGAGCTTTCCCTCCTCTGATCTCATAGCAGTCACGACTTTTATCACTCATCTGGCAATCAAATACTGCCTTCCTACTGTTACTTAAATCTCTGTATCTGTTTATCTCTTCTACTAAACCCCGAATAACATGGGCGCAGAAATACTTTCAGACTGTTTTATATAGCTTACAGGCACTTACTAGAGGTGGTCTTAAATCTAAGAGTTAATGCTTTGGTTACTGAATGGCATGTACCTACCAATATAGATCAAATAAGGAGAATCTGGTTTTCCCCTAAGAAATGAGGAAGAGATATAAAAAGGTGATGGGCTGCAAAGTAGAAAGGTACAATGTTTATACTTACATCATTGGCTACCCCTGTATGAATAAGGTCTCGTAGGAACCTCATGACACTGCAATTTGCATCCCGGTGGTCCAGGGTAGTAGAGGCAATGGCCCACTGCAAGATAGGGATGACCACTTGGCTCCTCAGCAAGGTAACAGGGCTACGCTGAATAAACCTGGTGTGGAAAGATAGTGGAAAGAGAGTCTACGTATAAATGACAGGATTAGGCTCTGCAAGCAGCCAGAGCAAAAGGCAGAACTACAGATGGAGATGGTAAAAAGTTCAGTAGTTGCTAGCAGTTGGAGGGTGAGGGAGGGCTGAACAGGGGAACACATGGAATTTCAGAGTATTAAAACTATTCTGTATGATATTATAATGGTAGATACATGTCATTATACATTTGTCCAAATCCATAGAAGGTACACCACCAAGAGTGAATCCTAACGTAAACTATGGACTTTGGGTGATAATGACCTATTAATATAGGTTTATCAACTCCAGCGAACGGACCACTCTGGTGGGAGATGTTGATAGTGAGGGAGGCCGTGGGCTTTTGGGGGGGGTGGAACAGGGGTATATGGGAACTCTCTAAACTTTCCACTCAATGTCCCATAAGATTTCTCAGACCCTTTAACATACATGGAGAATCTCCACCAAAAGGATACAATATTTTCCAAATTTACTTCACAATGCTATTTGTGCAAACAGCATCTCTGTGAATCAGTTTTTCAAGGAACACACACTGGGAAAACAGAGACTAAAGAGTCTACCCAATGTTCTCATATCAACAACAACAAAAGTGTTTCTAACTTGTCCAAAAACTAACCAAAAAAGCGTTCAATAGACAATCCTGAAACAGTCAATGCTACTTTGCATTTGTAAGTGATAAAATATACATTAAATGTATAATTACATATACGTGTTTTTCATAATTTTTAAATGCTTTTATGTTCATTAACTGATTTGGTTCAAATTCCTTAGCCAGGGACTAAAGAAGGAATTCAAAGGTTTGGCAATAATATAGTCAGTATTACTGGTAAAAGGAAATTTAGGCAATAATTGGGGTGGAAAGCTGGGGGTAGAACCAGGAAGTGCAGAACAAGACAACTTCTAAGGCACCTTAAAAACCTAAGAATTTTTTACTCTGAGATACGATCATATCTAAAGGATGCCAAGCTTTGTAAAGGAAAAAGCTGAAGTGCAACATGTCATCAGAGCAGGACAGAAAGTTAAAACTACAAGGGATTCTAGAGATTTTCTAGTCAAAAAATTTTTTAAAGATTTTTTTTATTTTTTATGTGAGAGACAGCCAGCGGGAGAGGGAACACAGCAGGGGAGTGGGAGAGGAAGAAGCAGGCTCCCAGTGGAGGAGCCCGATGTGGGACTCGATCCTGGAACGCTGGGATCACGCCCTGAGCCGAAGGCAGACGCCCAACGACTGCGCTACCCAGGCGCCCCTAGTCACATGTTTTTAACAAGCTGGTTTTAACTGTCTTGTGCATGACAGAAAACCCGGCTGCTTTACCCTGCTCCCATCCAACTCCTCTTCCTCACTGACAGGGCTACTCCAGTTGACAATTTAACTGTGGGCTATGGATCATTAACCTACCTATATTCCACGAACCTCCTTTTATAGAGAAGCAAACAGTCAAGTGTTACATGACAAGACGAAGCAGTGATGGGGATAAGCAATGAAAGAAAAGGTTGCTCTTCAGAAGGACTGACCTGGTGGCCAGCCTGAACAGGTCATCCACAGTGTCAGGGTGATTCTGGAGCCCATTCTGCTGTTCCAGCAGCTGAAAGGTAGGGATGCACAGTGCCTAAAACAGAATAGTGATTTTAAATAAACGCTAGCATACAAATCCAACAGCATTCAGACTTGCTAAATATCACAACATATACAAAAAGAACAAAGTGGGGGAAGCACAGATGGGAAAAGAAAAAGACTATGATGAGAATCAGATCAAGAAAAGGAAGAGAGAAATCTTTCTCAATTGATACAGTTTTCACATATGAAGTCCACATTTCAGAAAGGGTTGAGGGTATAGATTTTAGTTGATGCAACTGGACAGATGTCATCTCAAAGTTTTAGAAGTTTCTGGGGATGCCTAGGTGGCTCAGTTAAGCGTCCAACTCTTGATTTCGGCTCAGGTCATGATCTCAGGGAAATGAGAGTGAGCCCTGTGTCTGGAGCCTGCTTAAGATTCTCTGTCTCCATCTTCCCACGTTTCCCCCACAGCTCGCTCTCTCTCTTTCTCAGAAAAGAAAGTTTGAGAAGTTTCTGCAAGACTGCTTATGTACTAGATATGGTCAAGCCCACTAAAGGAGCAGATGAAGTTTTTAAGTTTTAATAATAATATGTCAAATTTATTTTATTTCCGAGTGAGCGTGAGTGGGCGGGGGGGGGGGGAGAGAATCTTAAGCAGGCTCCACGCCTAGCGCAGAGCCTGATGTGGGACTCGATCTCACAACCCTGAGATCCTGGCCTGAGCCAAAATCAAGAGTCGGACACTTAACTGACTGAGCCACCCAGGTGTCCCATGAAATGTCAGTTTTAAAGGTAAAGACATCTTATGAAAAGGAATATCATAAACTCTCTCATCTACTTTCCTCCTACGACTAGGAGGGGAAAAAAGCAGTGTATCAGGAGCCTTTTCCAATGCCCGCTATTTACCCTAAGACCATCCCTGCTAGTAAGTGCGCTAGTTCACTGGTTGTTCCAGGCAAGAAACTAAAAATAGAATCATGCTTGAGCTTAGAGATCTTTTGTTTTACATCCATTTGTTCCGTTCACCTCTCAAAAAACCATTATCTCTACAGAGCATAAATTTGGCAGTAATAACTGTAACAATCCTTACATTCATATGGTCAATCTCTCTCTCACTTTCCCAGACATGTCTGTCCAGAGAACAACTAGCAAGTTTCTACTATTATAGGAAATCAACATGCCTGGAGGATAAACAGAGAAGCAAGAGAATTCAAAACATGGTGAAGAATAAACTGCTAAGGCCTTTAGTGCCTCCAACATACTCCCCAGGGAAAACAGACCTGGAGCATGTCTAGTAGTCCCTGCCGACAGCCCTCTTCCATGCCATATTCATCCACAAGGATACTGCCAAGGTACAGGAAACAGGAATGCTGATGTACGTGGTACACATTCACCATCTGTCAAGGGAGAAACCAGGTGTTCGATTCTTTACCCCCCACAAAGTATCAACTTAGTAAACTGTCTGGAGGAAGAAATTCTGAAGGGCTGGTTTCTTCTCTTTAAGACAATACAGTAAAGCGTGTTGGCAACATTTTTTGAAACACAGGGCTCAATTCTTCAACAATTTTCAAGTACACTCTCTAGAGTCCTTTCAAGCCTTTGACCTTTTATCTTTTCAAAACAATACTGTAAGAGAGCTATATAATACTTCAAGCTGGAAGCCATTAGGATGCTATCAGCCAAGCTATTTGCAAAATCCTAGCATAAATCCTAATACCTAAAGGTTGTTCTTATTTGCATTAAAGATTAACTCTTAAAAAAAAAAAAGCATATATAGCTATAGCAGGGCTAAAAATACCAAATACCCTTATCCTGAAAGAGACTGTGAAAGCACTGTTTAAATTTTGAGTTGCTTCTAAACCTCTCTATTTAAACTTTTAAGTAAAAAACAGCATTTCTAATCAAGATACTGGATCTCGAGAGAATAAAAATGTTAATATACATATTTGAATTAAATGATTTATTTAGGATTTTTCCCCTACTCTCCTCCAAAAATTAAGAGGCATCTGTACATTCATCTATTTAAAATGCCATCACATGTATTGATTTTTTTTTTCTTTCAAATGTAGGGCCTGAAGTCACGACCCTGAGAGCAAGACCTGAGCTGAAATCAAGAATTGGATGCTTAACCGAGTGTACCGATTTCATTATATAAATTCAATTCAATGAGTGTGGTGGGGGCTGAAAGACAAAGTGACTGACTCTTCATTATTAACATATACCATGGAATGGGCACGTGATGGGAGCTACAAATCTATTCGGTGTTGTATACTCAAAACTATATGCTCTACTTAATGAATGATTTAAGCTGGTGAACGTTTTCTTAAAGAACCAGACAGTAAAAAATTCTAGGCTTTACTGGCCATACGACCTGTCTATTCAACTTTGCCATCTTAGCAAATGGCCAATATACAATACTTAAATGAATAAGCATGGCAACCTCTTAGTAAAACTACATTTACAAAACTAGGTAATAGGCCCATTGGTTCTAGTTTGCTGACTTGCGATTTTTGGATTTTAAAAAATACTTTTCATTTTTTCACATATACTGACCTTAGAACACATTTCCTATACAAGGTGCTATTCAACTGGGTTGGGCCACATACTTAAATTAGCAGGAATAAAAAAAAATACCAAAGTCATGAGGGTATCCTCTAACACCAAAGGGGCATTAAATCAAGTTATGTTTGACCCAGAATGTATTACACTGAAGGGGACACATAACCAAAGGTGGAAACACATGCAGTACAAACATATGGTGTCCTCAGGGTACAGTAAACGTAAACTTTAATCAAATTCACAATATAAAGGAGGCAGGGCTGTGCATATGCCAACTGATACTGCACTAGCATGACCCTACTTGAGGGTGAGTTCCTCCTTAAGAATGAGGTGCCCAGGATAGACAGGCAGGGCAGGGTCACACCTCTGGGGGAAGTCACCACCAACTTTGCTCTCCATCCTTGGGAGGCCAAACTGTAAATAAAACACAAGCTTCTGCTCACTGCTGTCTGTCCTCGCCCTGGCTGTTCTGGTCTCTCTGACCACTTTGCACAGAGCGAGCCCAGGTTCTGCTTTGCACACAGCTGTTCCTCTCCCCCGCTCGCCCCACTGGCCCAGCTGCCCTGCATCCCACCCGCCTCGGCTCTCAGTTGCCACCAAGGAACCAACGCCTCCAAGACCAGCCTCCCTTTGATCCTTCTCGGACGCAGAGTTGCCAGGAAGGAGCTAATACTGGCAAGAATAAAGGTGTCGTGAAAACATGTGCCTGATTCATAAAGAGATTCTGACCCAAACCCTACTATATATTGTACAAATGGACACTGCTCCTAATGGGAGGGGTGACTTATTTTCATCATTTTTTAAAATTTGTTTTTTTTTTTTTTTAACATTTTATTTATTTATTTGACAGAGATAGAGACAGTCAGCAAAGAGAGGGAACACAAGCAGGGGGAGTGGGAGAGGAAGAAGCAGGCTCCCAGCGGAGGAGCCTGACGTGGGGCCCGATCCCAGAACGCCGGGATCATGTGCTGAGCCGAAGGCAGACGCTCAACGACTGAGCCACCCAGGCGCCCCTTTAATTTGTTTTCTTATGGGTTTAGGATTTTGAATTTTTATTATTTGTTTGAAAGAAGAATTTAGATTATATCAAGCTAAGTGAGTTCAGCTTGTAAAAAGGATGTTAAGTTGTGGGTAAAATATGCAAATGAGAAGAAATATATTATACAAATTCTATATTTAAAAAGCCGGGGTGGGGGGGAAGGCCTGGGTGGCTCATTCACTTAAGCGTCTGCCTTCAGCTCAGGTCATGATCCCAGGGTCGTGGGATTGAGCCCCGCATCGGGCTCCTTGCTCAGCAGAGAGCCTGCTTCTCCCTCTGCCTGCTGCTCCCCCTGCTTGTGCTCTCTCTCTGACAAATAAACAAATTAAAAAAAATAATAAACAAAAAAACCCCCAAAAACCTGGCTGGCTCAGTCAGTGGAGCACACAACTCTTCATCTCAGGTTTATGAGTTTGAGCCCCATGCTAGGTATAGAAGTTACTTAAAAAAAAAAAAAAAGGATAAGGCACCTAGGAAGCAGAATTTAAGTGGGCACTCACTGTCAGGGGCAGCAACTCAGAGGGTCTGCCTCCTTAAAATCTACACCACGGATACACTGCCCAGGTAGGAAAAGGTCACTTCAGGCTGGGTGGGTGTGGCCCAGCCTGGAGCTGTGCATTTTCCCCTCAATGCATGGATGCAAAACTTAAGACACTGACTCCAAGTCCTGCAAATGTGAAGGCTGACACTTTGCCTTGCTTCAATCTAGTCCTGGCTTTGCTGTTAAGGTTAACATCAAATCACTTAGTGATCTAAGTCACTAGTTATAGGCATCTTATATAGAATAGTTCTTGATGTGAATGTGATCTTAGAGAACCTTGCACATTGAGTCACACCATCATAATTCCATACCAATCTTGGTGATTATAAGAGAGTCAAACATTTCTTGACAAATTAACAGACTTATGTGACCAACTGTGGTCGAGATAGAAAAACATTCCTTTGGGCTAAGAAGCAGCAAAATTTGATGAGACACATTTTAAAAAGAAAAATTAGTATAAAAATGCTTAGCACTGGTATATGAGAGCTGAGTGTTAAAGTCATTCTCTTCTTAATTTCACAGTGGAATGTGTCACTATTTAGACTATCACTATGCAGAATAGATTACAGGCATTTTCCCTCAGAGACAACATACCACAGGCACTACTTATCTTTTCAAATATTTTGGAGTTTGTATTTAATAAACACAAAAGTGTTTCATTTCATGAGCAAAGTTTTTTTTCTAAAGACTCCTATATTTCAGGGGTGCCTATATTTCAGGTGGTTCAGTATGTTAAGTGTCTGCCTTCAGCTCAGGTCATAATCTCAGGGCCCTGGGATCGAGCCCCCAGTTGGGCTCCCTGCTCAGTGGACAGCCTGCTTCTCCCTCTCCCTCTCCCTCTGCCCCTCTCCCTGCTTGTGCTTCCCCGCACCCCCCCCCCCCGCCGAAATAAATAAAATCTTTAAAAAAGAAATGAATAAAGACTCCTACTTCAAATTCTGTACACTTTACATTCTCCCTCTCAGGAAGCACTTACCTGTGTAACCAGTGGCTGCAGCAAGGCTGCAGATCCTTTGCCTACACAGCGAACAGCAAAGCGGAGGCACCTGCAACAACGCTCTACAATCCGATTATCAGCCCGGTGTTTATTTAGAGTCTCAGATAAAACTGGCCATATCTGAGTCAAAAGTCAAAGAGCACAAGAAAGAAAACAATGAACAACTAAGAGCTGAAAAAAATGCTCCCAAGTTGGTAACATCTGATTTAGTTTTCAAATAATTTGGAAAAAGCCTTCTTTGTAGGAAAACATGTAGCCTGAATCTGGTGTGCGTGAGTGCATGCGTGTGTGTGTACGTGAGTGTGCAGTTTCAATACGCTATCCATCACTAAAACACAGCCACTTCTTAGGAGAAGCACAGTGACTCTTTAGAACTGGAAGAAGAGAATGTCTAACTTCACTGAAAGATAAACTTTGGAATTCCTGATTTAGGATGAAAAGAATTAGTATGAGTTATAGAGGAATAAACAGATGTTTAAAGACAGTTCTGAGTTGGAATACTTTGAATAAAAGAGCAGAAGCTAATGAAATGGCATTATTCGATACTGTCAAACACTTAAGGATACTTGGTGTTTCCCCCCTGAAGTCTGAAAAGCATTTCTCAAAACATGCCTTTTGATCCGCATGTTACCCTCAGTGAAAATAGCAGAAGTGTGTTTACAATGGGGAAACAAAAGCCATGAGGGATACATGGCTCTGTCAAAAAAAATTTTGCTAGTATTAATCAGGCCTCCTAGCAACTCCAGGCTTCAGACATAATCTTTCTTTACTTCTCTGGAAGTAAATGCACTCAAAGTGCATTTCCCCACAGTCTGTTTTCTTATCAAATCTGAAGTAAAAAATATTTGTTTGAATGGTTCTATTTTGAACTTCTACGCACTGAAATTTAAACTGTATCAACGAATTCAATCTTCCTATGAACCTAAAAGACAATACCTTCTCACTTTAGTTACCCACAGCCTTGTAAGGAAAAAGGAAGAAAGCCTTGTTCCACAGGCATCCATTAGGCACTTACTTCCTGTATGACTTTTTGGCACGGATGGGTTTGTCCATTTTCCACAATGGGATTGGTGTGTCTAGGGAAAGGCAACAACCCAAAATAGTAAAAGAGCAATTTAACTGAAGAGCCACAGCCCCAACCCTGATAGCTTACTAAGTAACATTGTCACCACATAAAGAATACCAAACAATAAAGTTATTTAGGACTCAACACCTTTTCCTTCTATTCCAGTCAAACACACACAAGCACCTAATTTAAATCCCCCATCCCCCTGCCCCGGCTCCTTTTTTTGCCACCTTTAAGCCACTTCCAGTAGGACATGCGAACGCAATCTAACTCCGGTTTACACAGGTTGTGGAGCACTAAGATAATCGTTTTCATTTTTTTCTCTTTAAAAACCAGAATATGTAGACTCTTGCAAATTAATAAAAAATATTAATTAAAAACCAGGTTGTCTAAATCCACTATGAAAAACCAAGTACTGCTCCACTCTTAGCATTAAAAGGCAAAAGCTTCAGGAATTCTAGTCTACCCAAGATGTTTCTCATGGTTCTAGTCTGAACCCAATGATATATAATATACGCCCACTCACAATATGTCAAATCCAATTACTTGTCTAGTTCTAGAATCCACTAATTTGAAAGAAAGCAGGAAAAAAATCCTGTATGATTACCACCTCTTTAAAGAAATTCTTTAATTTCAATATGCTCAAGAGCAACTTAATAAAAATCTCACTTTCTTTAAATCGGGGGATTTCTATATATTGCACATTTTCTTCCATTTACTGTTATATAAGGACTGTTGGCTGGGCTTTCAGAATGTCATGTAACAGGGCTATCATAATTATATAAGAAAAGCACTGCATCAAATTAAAAAAAAAAAAAACCTGTTGACAAGAACACATAGGCTCAAACACCTCAGTTTTAACTTATTCCACACAGGCTTTTACACAACAACTACTCTGATATTCCAGTTATATCTATGGGTCTGACAAATTATAAATTATGTAACTCAGTAAGGAGCACTCTCTGAACATTGTCACTTAAATGCTTTTTTAATCATCAGGCTCCTCCTGACTTCAAAAAAGGATTAATTTCACCTGATCAATGAAAAGGCTTCATTATTTATTTATTTTTTTTTAAGATTTTATTTATTTATTTGACAGAGAGACAGCCAGCCAGATAGGGAACACAAGCAGAGGGTGGGAGAGGAAGAAGCAGGCTTCCAGCGGAGGAGCCTGATGTGGGGCTTGATCCCATAACGCCGGGATCACGCCCTGAGCCGAAGGCAGACGCTTAACGACTGCGCTACCCAGGCGCCCCAAGGCTTCATTATTTTTTTGTACCCCTACAAAACACAGCAATAGTTCTAAAACTGGTCCTTGAAATAGCAAGCAGCAGCAACAGCATCCCCTGGGAACTTATTAGAAACGTAAATTCTTGGGTCCTACCCAAAATCCAACTGAATCAGACACTCTGGGGATAGGACCCAGGATTCTGTTTTGATAAGCCCTCCAGGTGGCTGTGGTGAATGTTAAAGTCTAATAATCACCAATCTAGAGACCAAAAAAATTAATCACATTTTAGAGGATCTTTTGACAAAGGTCTACCAAGAATAAATTCTTAGAATTTGTCTTTGCACCAAAATTTCAGATAATGGGCTTATCAGTCTCCTAACAGAAGACATTATGTAGGAGGTACCTGGAAGTTTAGGGGGGAAAACACTTGCTTTCTTCAATACATAATGGTCTTATTTGAGCTGTTATCCCAAGGCAGGCAACCAGTCTCCCTTCTTACCTAAATATTACTGCAAGGCGATCTAAGAACACAGTGGGATCTGAGGATATGCCATTACTGGGCTCCTGAGACAACAGCTGAAGAGACAGAGAGGTATCAATACCCTGTCGTCACACATGCATACCTACAGCAAACACTGCAACATACACCCTTATACATCAACCTCCCTCTCAATCTCTGCTTCTTTCCTTATAAGACAGTCCCGATAGTTACTCAAATGGTGCAAACTTTTAAATTCATATTGTCAAATTACTTTCCTTCATCTTACTGCATCATGGCCAAGACTGCATATTACTACATTTTACTAAATGATCACTCTGGAGTGGAAAACAGTATTATTTAATTTTTTTCCCATTTACTTTTATAATGACCAAGATATTATATATACTATATATAATACAGATCCAATTAAATTTAACATTATATAATCTGTATCTTTATTTCACTATTACAACACATTTTTCTTTTTTTTATTACAACACTTTAAAATGACTAAGACTTCATAATATATTTTAAGAGATAAAGCAAGCTGCCTCTTATTCTTTCCTAAAATTACTTAAATGCTTCTACCAGAATATCATTAGAGATAAACTTTAGAATCATTATGTCAAATTCTCCTATTATTGTACTATAAATGTAACTTGAGAGGAGCTGACATCTTTACAATATTCTTGAAGGAAACTTGGTAGATTATGGTTTTTGGTTCCTAACTTGAATGGTATTTTCCCCATTATATCTTCTAAATTGTATTACTGATAGCGAAAATTTACTGATTTTAGAATATTTATTCCATGTATGCAGCTCCTTTGATAGACTTATTTTTAATAACTTTTTAGTTCATTCTCTTGGCTTGTCTAGGTAGATAAAAGATCACCTGTAAATTCTCTCTTTTCCTTTCCAACATGTAAACATCATATATATATGTACTAAACCCCTTTTTTAATTGGACTTACCTTTTTCAATGCCATAACCTGAACAGAACATAGTTCACTAAGGCATTCAGTAATCTTATCCAAAGGTAACCTGGCTAGGACAAGTGCTGTCCCTGTAAGACAAAGAAAAATACAAATAAAACAAAAGCTGAACTGAGGTAATTCATTGGTCTCCATCATTTGACTAACAGAAGAGGCTGATTGGCTTCATTCCTTTAAAAAGATCAGCACTGCTTTTTCAGTTATAGTATTTTGTTATTTAGGTTGGTTTCTCTTTATTTAGCTTAGACAACAAAGTGACCTTCACACTAACATTTATAACTGAAGTTAATATTAAATTCTCTCTCCTCAGCAGCCTATGGGTTTAAAGATGTTTAAATACATCTCCCCTTCCAATTCTTCAAATACTTTAAAAAAATTCCTTCACAAAGCCAATGCCAAAGCTATTTTTATATAGCATAGTACAAAGGTTCTCAAACTTCCCAGAGATTCTGATCTAGCAGGTCAAGGAGAGCCTTTATTTTTGGTAAGTGCCGCAGACAATTCTTATCATCAGAGAAGTCTGAGAAACAGACACATAATTTTTTTTTTTGTAAGAATGGACTGAAATTAGAGATCTGATTCTAGTTATACCATAAAAGAATCTATGAGCTAGGTAAGGTATTATCTCTGGGCTTTAGTTTCTTTATCTGTAAAATGAGTGCTTTGAACAGAAGAATAAGTTAAGTTTGCCTTTCTTTCATTTTTTAAATAGTTGCAAAAGCCTCCCCCACCCTTTTATTAAATAAAATCTGAACTTGGAACTCCAATAAAATAGGTTAAAAAAAAAAAGTAGCTAGCTTAAAGTGGGAGTAGGAGGCCCAGACCCTTTTCATTCAGCCTTCCTCTTGTCATAATCCCCACCAAAGCTGAAGCATCTCTCCCAGAGCCAAAGGATTACATGTTAGCCTAGGTCCTTTCCAAAGTAAAAAATTCCATGACTATGATTTTTCTCATCTTCCAAAATTTCATTCAACAGAACAGTAATCAATCCATAAGTCTTCAAATGTGAATTAAAAAACTAAATGATTTTTCCTGGTAGTCTATAAGCCATGGGCGAGTTAGACGTATTTAAAACTGGAGGGGGGGGAATCTAACTTAAATATGCTTTTACCTTTTAATTCATTCCTACAGAGAAGAATGCTACTAAAACTTATTTAAAAAAAAAATTTTTTTTTAAAGATGTATTTATGGGGCACCTGGATGGTTCAGTTGGGTAAGAGGCTGACTCTTGATTTTAGCTCAGGTCATGATCTCAGGGTTGTGGGATGGAGCCCCAATTTGGGCTCTCTGCTCAGCAAGGAGTCTACTTGGGATTCTCTCTCCCTCTCCCTCTCCCCTCCCCCTGCTCACGTGCTCTCTCTCAAAATACATCTTTTTTTTTTTTTTTAAAGATTTTATTTATTTGACATATATAGAGAGAGGTGTGAAACAGAGAGCAGAAGCAGGGAACAGAGGAAAAGGGAGAAGCAGGTTCCCTGCTGAGTAGGGAGCCCAAGGTGGGGCTCAATCCCAGAACCCTAGGACCACAACCTGAGCCAAAGGCAGACGCTTAAACAACTGAGCCACTCAGGCGCCCCATAATTACATCTTAAAAAAAAATTAAAAAATAAAAAGATATCTTTATTGAGAAGATATCACAGATAACTGAGATGCCATATCGTACTACAGGTTAGACCTCACATCAGTATCAAGGTTAAATTTCACTAGAAAATTACAAGTTGGCAGAAATAACCACTAGCAGTAGTAAAGCAGTAAGAATATTTGACTCTGATTCAACGCCTTATTATCTATGCCTGTGAATGGAAACAACAAAGTCCATGCCACAAAAAGAAAATCTGTCTTGGAAAATGCAAATACATTGGCTGGAAAGGAACCTGGTCATTGATATAGGAAAGAACAGCTAGTTCCCACACAAGGTCATCCAATCTAGCCAAGACTAAATGGTTTGCTACTCACAGAGGCTTAAATGATGCCAGACAGGTTATATTACCCAATCTTTTATTTGGTAGATCCTCAATCCCCTCTAACTACCAGCTGTAAGGATTTCATTACCTCACAGGGTACCCCATTCTGTTCTCAGAGTTTACTTAGAAAGTGTTTTCTTTCTTTTTTTTTTAAAGATTTTATTTTATTTATTTGATAGAGATAGAGACAGCCAGCGAGAGAGGGAACACAAGCAGGGGGAGTGGGAGAGGAAGAAGCAGGCTCATCGTGGAGGAGCCTGATGTGGGGCTCGATCCCATAACGCGAGGATCACGCCCTGAGCCGAAGGCAGATGCTTAACGACTGCGCCACCCAGGCGCCCCAGAAAGTGTTTTCTTTCTAAGAGCCAGTACATCTCAATAACTGACTACTACTCATCAAATAAATCTGTCCCCACTTTTATAAGATAATGTTTCCAGTATTTAAAAATAGCCATCATGCTTCAAGTCTCTTCTTTTTTCCTAGCCTTAATATCTCTAGTTCTTCTTCCTCTGAACTTCGTCACCACTCTGGCTGCTTGCCTCAGGATAGGCAATCACTGAGTGTAAAGCTGGTCCACAATGATTAAAGACCACTAAGAGTCCAAGTTTCTACTGACAGGACTGATCCACACATACTACCTTTAAATTTCCACCTACCACTTTGGTATGGTATTTGGTCTCCCTGTTTAGTCTTCCCCCAACTCAAAAAGGAACTATGTTTAGTTCAAATGTGTCAACGCCACCCCAAAATTTAGGTCTGTGCTATACACACTGTAAGCAGTTTGAATTAGTTATATAGCCTTAAAATATTCTAAGAAAAGAATGCATGTATATATAATCAACACCCTCCTGAGTGGAACGGCCAACTTTCTCCATCACTAAGTACACTGCAACTGAAAAACTGGGATCTGAGTATAAGATAATCCCCCAGAAGTGGCTTAGAGATGTTACTGGTTAACATCTGAAGTAAATACCTTTTAGCAAGCCCACAGCAGCTTCTGGAGACAACATGAAGGAATCAAGGGAACGGGCAATCTCCAGGAGTCCATTAAAGTGCTGAGCCATGTGATCTCGGCAGACAGAGCAAATGTTATGAATGGCTTTGGCTGCAGCAGAAGCCAGAGGCTTTTCACACAGGCCCTTCATCAAATAGCCCAACACAGGGTCTAAGGAGAGAAACCACACAGTAGAGATTACATATTTGAAACTCAAGGAAAACGTCTAGTTTCTTAGAACACAGGTTTATATCCCTGCTCCCCCTTTTAAGCAAAGGAACCATTAAAAAAAATGAAATGTGTTCAAACCCCAATATATAAAACATAAAAAAGGAGCTGATCTCACGGACATAGTGTCAGGGAGCCCTGGGTCCTATCTATTCACCTTCTATTTCTTTCCTCATGGCTAGGCCTTCACACAGTACAGTTTGAAAACCACTGGTGGATAAAACCATCCAAGGATTAAGAACAAGGTAATATAAGAAAGAACATAAAGCTCAGAGAGCTACCATTATTTATACTCAGAGATGAGTCACTATGTAAAAACAGCCTACGTTAATCAGGACAATGGCAGTTATCTAAAAGTGGACACTTTTATACTTGCTTCTTTATAGTTAGAAAAGGCCTTAAAAACATGCAGATTTTTTAGTACTTCTAGCAAAAGTATGTTTTACTTTGCAGCAAATATAAGTGTTCCAAAGAAACTGACCATAAAGGTGAATTTCTATAAAGCAATTCTACTTATCTTTTTCCTTACTTTATAAAAACCAGAATGATTTTCTACGGAAAAATCACATATGATTAAAGAGCACCTTATAAGTACGTCAAAGTAACCTCATACCAAACCATAAAAGAAGAAATCAAAAGGATAATGTCATAAAGCACATTAAAACGTTATCTCCATTTCCAGTCTAATGACCGATATGATGCACCAACCAGCATGAATCCCTGGCCCCCTCCACAAAAGGAGCCTAAAACTTGTAAGCCTAGGAATCAGAAGAGCTAAGTATAAAGTACAGGGAACTACAACGCTGTAGGCTTCTGTGGTTCTCGAATGGAGTATTTATTAACTATTCTAAAGTAAGTACAAACATGTAGCAATTTGTCTTATTGCTGAAGCACACATTTAAATGAGAAACTGCACAGTGGTACTGAATGATAACGCTTCACAAACAAACCAACCAACCTACTTTAGTTTCTTGTGGAAAAATCATTCAGAAAAGAAAGCCAAATGTTGAGACAGATAACAGAAGTGAAGAATCTAAGAATTAGAAAATAAGTATTTTGAAAACAATTGTAAGTGGTATGTTAAACTTGAAAGTGTCTCAGCTGTAATGTGAACATGTCTATCATATGCTTTACATACAGAAATAAGAAAAAAAAAACTTTTTTAAGCAAGAGTTTCAAACAATCAAAAAGATCGTATGTAAAATAAAATCAAGCTGAAAGGTAGTAATGAATGTATAATCCAGTTATTTCACTATTGGGTATTTACTCAATACAAAAACACTAATTCAAAAAGATACACGCACCCCTACGTTTAATGCAACATTATTTACAATAGTCAAATTATGGAAGCAACCCCAATGTCCATGGAAAGATGCATGGATAAAGAAGGGGTGTGTGTACACACACACACACACACACACACACACACACACACACATGCACACACACAGAAAAATATTACTCAGCCATAAAAAAGAACGAAATTTTGCCATCTCCAACAACATGGATGGATCTAGAAAGTATAATGCTAAGTGAAATAAGTGAAAGAGAAATACCATATGATTTCACTCATATATTGGAATTTAAGAAACAAAACAAAGGGAAAAAGAGACAACCAAAAAAACAGATTCTTAACTATAAAAAGCAAACTGATGGTTACCAGAGGTGCGGTGGGTGAGGAGGATGGGTGAACTAGGTGAAGGGGATTAAGAGTACACTGATCTTGATGGGCACCGAGTAATGCACAGAACTACCGAATCACTATATTGTACACCTGAGACTAATATGACACTGTATGTTAACTATACTGGAATTAAAAAAAAAAAGATGGTAATATAAGCACAGGAAATACATCAAAATTAATATATAATTAACGATTATATATTCACAAGTTTGGGGGTGTTCTTAAAATTCTCAGAATATATCACTCCTGAGTATCAGGAGGGCTTAATATAGAATTATTTGTCTCTTTGGATTTGTTTATCTGCAAATGAGAGGGGTAAAAGAAATGACTGCTAACTTTACTTTTCATTCTAAAGTTACTTTCTATAATCTTTATTTTTTCAAGCCAATAAGGGCATCCAGAGGTTATATAATTCAATATTCTTCATTTTAATTTGTACTAATTTTGTTTCAAATGATAACTCTTGGTTTTTAAAAAGAGCATGTATTTAACACTGAAAAAACCCTTTCCTCTGCTTTAGACTACTAATAGCATCTAAGTTAGAACTACAGGGAGTCTGACCAGCTCAAGCATGTGCCAAAGACTAACAGAAATGTTCATGCCAAAGCAGACTACTAGAAGCAAACTGTTTCCCTATCTAGAGACCTAACCTTTCAAAGATCCCTTCTCCAAAGGCTGATAAGTTTATAATGTGTAAACTAAGCAATAAGTCATAATCCAGTATTTATTCTCAGAGTCTAGAAACATTCTACCTACCAATAAAAATAGAGAACAAGAGCAAAGTAAGAGAGGAAGAACAAAATCAGAAAAATCACTCTCAGGAGCTGCAGAGGAGTGAGTTCACACATACCAAGAAACTGAGGATTTCGATCAACCACTTCACTCATCTCTCCAACCAATTCAATGCTGGTGTATCGCACAGCTGTATGTACAGTCTCTGGAAGACGGACAACTCCTTCGAGGACCTCCACAAGTGTTGGATTATTCTCCCTGAGTACAAAAGGCAAGTACTCCCCGTTACTGATTTCAGAGGTTAGATTCTGGCCCAATAACAGGCTGCAAAAAGACAAATCATTGCTAAAGGGCTTCTTTCTAAACACATAACCATTTGGATGAAAGTGCTTAACATTTGGTATGAAAGTTTTTTAAATCCTCAAAAAAGGCAAAAAGACAGAAATAAAAGATATTGTGAACAGGAGAAGCATAATGCTCCTTAATCTTCTAAATGCCAATAAAGTATCTAAAGACACATCCGGCTATCAAATAAGGTTCTTCAAATTGGAGAGGCAGGCATTTACTGTGGATGAATGTCTTCTTTTTAAAGAATCCGTTTTAGTTATTCTTGTATCTGCAGTACCTAGAACAGTGCCTGGCACATAGTGGGCACTCAATAAATATTGCTGAATGGCTAAATGAATGAATGAATAATTCTCACAGACCACTTGCTATTAGTTCTTCTCCAAAAGACTTCTTATGGCTGGATACTGGAAATTTTAAGAACAGGTAAGCATGGGTGGGCCAGCTCACTAACTAAAGGAACAAGAATACAAGCTGAAGGAACAGGTAAAGGTGCCCTGACTTGGAACATGAGGGAAAATTAAAGTTAACCAAATACTCTCCATGGCTCCAAGAATTTATTTTTTCCCTTTCCTTGTCTTTTTTCCACTCCCCAAGAATACTGGCCGAAATTCTTTATGCCCCCATAGTGGTACGATATAATCCAGAAATGAAAGATGTTTAAAATCCAAATAGTGTCCTGGATTAGAGCAAAAGCAATCCATGCTGATAAACTAAGTCTATACACTACATTAAAAAATTGTAATCATGCAGTTGGCCTGAAACGTGGATAAACAAAAAACAATACAAAATCTCCTCTCATTTGTACCTTATGTTTCCTGGGAGCACTAAACTAATTTTTGAGACTCTCTACCCCTCCTTTTTCACCCCGACACATATCAGTTAGAATACAAGTGATTTTGATAATCTTCAGACTATCACTGAAGGTTCCAAAAGATACCAAAACAAATTTAAGAGCAAACAGTATGGTATGTAATTCAGGACCAGTACATCTTAATAGAGAAAACAAACCTACTCTATTCTCCTTGAATATTTACTGGATTAGAAACAATGTAAGATTTCATTGACTAAACCCTCAAAGGCAGCTAAGTAAGCAGCACTATACTTTTCATAAATACATGCCTTAACCACCTCTCCAACCAAGGCTTGAGATACAGCTCAGCTGCAGGTACCTCATCACAATACAAGAAAACTTGATAGATATTAGCATCAATTTATAAACTCAGAGCACAAAATAAATTCTTTTTTTAGGAAGTCATGCTAAAATCATAAGCAGAATTTCTATGCTACTCAATTAGAAATCAAATTCGAATAACTTAAAAATTTCCCATGGCAGTAATAAAAATAGTAATTGCCCTTTAGACTTTGCTACTCTTTTAAGGTGAAATGGTGCCTGTCTTGCCTTTCGAAAACTCACAAATGATTCTCTAAGGCAGACAAAAAAGAGAATATAATGAAATTATTTGTAAGGATAACTTACCCAAGGTCCGAAAGCAGCTGAGAGCTAATTAGTGCCTATTCAACTGCTTTTAAGCAAGTACCAACAATTTAACAGCCTAACAAATTTTTTATTATATCAACTTTCGCAAGGGAGCCTCAGTTAGAAAAATAAATCAGCATTATCTTCCTAGCATCAAGAACAAAATAATTTTAACTCTAGGATATGTAGTTAAAATATGAATATTAGCAATGCATGCTACTCTGGAAAGACTCCAGAAGTCAGAGACTAGGCAGCATTACAGAAGTTCTAAGAGTTTCCAAACATATACCATATGAGAAAAATGGTGTAATTTTCCTTCCTTTGATATTCAGAGTTCCCAGCAAAAGACTTATTAGACACTCACGGATCAACACTCTTTGCTATAGCAGCCATGATAAAGAGAACCGCTTCTGTCACCTCCCAGGGTGGGTTGCCTTCTTTCAGAGTAGAATATAACTAGAGAAGAAGAGGTGGATTATGGATCCATTAAAAGGAAAACAGAATAGAATTCCAAAACAAAGAAAACAAAAAATCCTGTTAGTTAAAATAAATCCAGCCCCTTGTTTCTAAATCTAATTATCTCTCAGAGCCAGGGGAGAATATTATTTCATTTTTCACATCTTCACTAACTACAAGTAACTGCTATCTTAATATCTGAAATAAACCCAGATAGATTCCCCAAGAGTGTATCAAGATTATCATCTGCCCCAACAAAGTGAGTATTATGGAAAAGCAAAACATATTACATGAGTGTCTTTTCCTGATCCCTATAATAACTGGTAAATACATAAATACACTTAAAATTGAGATACAACGTAAATTGCTTATATATGTATTGATTTTACATTTCTACTGTTTTAAAGACTTATCCGCATCAACACTAGTGGTATAGATTAAATTCTTAAAAAGTAGCTATTTAGAATACCATATCCAAGCACGGGGAGGAAAAAAGGAGACCAAGCAGAATACTCAGAGATGTTCTAGTCCAGAAATTTCCCAGGGTATATCCATCTGACTGGGTGTTAGTCTAAATAAGATTTCTGTAGTCAAATAACAAACACTGCTAAGATAAAATTAAATAATTCTCTTGTTGTAGGACTTCACCGAGCCTTTAATGTACTGTTCTAGTCATTTCCCAATTTTAACTGAGGATTTTCCCCCCCAAAGAACATCTCATAGGACCGGTGTTTCACAGACTACATCTTGGACAACACTGATAATCTAAATACATTTGTAAACTGAGTTCTGAAGAACAAGTAACTTGCTCAAAGCCACATAGCAAATGACAGAAGAGCTGAAATGTGAACACAGGTCATCTGCCTGTGATCTGGTGATCTCACTGAATCTGCTTTCTAAGAATCTCCAACCCTTTGTAATTAGATCAATAAACACACTTTGCTTAATATAAAGAATAATAGCTATAATTTTATTAACACTTTCTAAATCAGATTATGCCCCCAAATATACAAAATGGCTGGTTTACCAAAAAAATAAAATAAAGGTTAGTTCAGTATTGCTGACGAAGTATCAAAACTAGTATTTCAGAGCTTAGAGCATGATCCAGCAATATGAAAACTGCCTGAAATTATGCTAATGTTAAGTGACGTGGAATGGTGATGATTGCAACCTTATGAGGTAAAACGTTACTCACTGTCAGGAAAATCACAGGACTATGAATCTTCTACTCTAGTATAGTCATCTCTGGGATGAAACTGCACAGGAATCTAACCATAAGCGTGGACAAAGGAAATACCAAATAACTAAAAGAGTTGCCAGGAGTTGGTACATAATTAATAAAGCAGAAAAACTTGCCTATTTTTCCTGGCTAGATCCAAGTTCCCTATAAATACCTCGGGGCCTTAAGGTTTATCTATGATTTTCCATTCCGACTGGACAAGTAGAACAGCTTTTGACAGCAAGAATAGTAAGAGTAAACCATAACTGAACCATCCACAGACAGCAACTGGCTTGTCAGGATACTAAACAAAGCTACTATATGCCAGGCAGTGTGCTAGGCACCTGCGTATCTCTGTCCCATTTAGCCATTACAATTTAAGAAAAAGGTGGAACATTTATAGAAGACACAGAAGTGAACACAACTAAAGTGATCAGTAAAACCGGTAAGAATCGCCAAACGGACTTACCTGAGCAAAACACTCCATAGACCCAATCAGGAAAATCAAGTCTTTCACCAGGTCTGATACCCTCATCCGAAACTCTCCAAAGTCATCAGTCTCCTCAGGAACCCCCTCCTGAAATTTCAAGTCAGATAACAAATTTCTTTTAAACTTATCACTAAGGCTTTCACTGACCTCTATAATATCAAGAATAAAGAGAAAGTCATTAAACAGTTCAGTCCCAATGAACACGAGGTAAGTTGCCTAAATCAAAGGGTATTTTACTGTACAGGGTCTCCTGAACTATTAGGTATGTCAAGTCGATACAACCTATCCTCTACCTTTACTATGAGAAACTGTTCTTCCTTCCCCACTCCCCCCAACCCCCCGATTTCCAAGCCACACCTTGCTCTCTTGTTGAAAAAATCTGAGTGGTCAGGGTGGGAAGTGACCTGGAAGAGGTGGTAATTTAAGAGTTTTAAGTTTACCTTATTTTTAGTACTGAATAAGCCCCTGAAGCTTCATGGTTCAGGATTTACCAGAATCCGTCATTACCACAACAACTAGATGCAGAATAGAGTTTTAGACTTTAAAAAGAATTTTAAATAGGCAGACAGATATATAATAAAACATAAAACAAGTATAGTAAAATATTAATGGAAGAATTTAGGTAGTAGGTATATAGATATTCACTATAAAATTCTCATCTTTGCCAAATATTTGAAAATTTTCATTAAAAAAATATAGAAATCAGGGGTGCCTGGGTGGCTTAGTCATTAAGCGTCTGCCTTCGGCTCAGGTCATGATCCCAGGGTCCTGGGATCCAGCCCAGCATCGGGCTCCCTGCTCAGCTGGAAGCCTGCTTCTCCCTCTCCCACTCCCCCTGCTGGTATTCCCTCTCTTGCTGTGTCTCTCTCTCTCTGTCCAATAAATAAATAACATCTTAAAAAAAAAAAAAGAGAGAGATCATTTATAGTTCGTACTTCCAACTGGGAGATGGTTAAGGGCATATATGAGAAGCTTTATCCATGACTATCTGGAAAAAAAAGCCCTAAATACTGTTGAGAACTGCTGATCTAGTCCAACATCCTTGCTTTAAGATGAAGAAATTAAAGTCAGAGAATGAGGAGGAAATGATGGATCTCTTGAGATAAGGAATTATAAAGCACTCCACAAATTATAAAAGGACTATATAACCACAAGTATAAGGAATTGCTGCAAGGGAAACGATGCCAGGGAACTAGCAAAAGAAAGAACGGGATCAAGCAAGTAGAGCCAATTGAAACCAGAGGCCCTGCTTTTATTTACACATCAGGCTTCCATGTAAAAAGTAGCTGAAGACAGAGTTTCTTAAACAAAAAAAATAAAGGTTGAAAACCACTAGACTAGATCATCACTAAGATTCTTAAAAGATGCAAAATACCATGACTCAAACAACAATGTTAACATTAAAATGAAGAGGACAAAGACAGTTATAGTTTTCATGTCAGATCTAATTGTGAGCAATGAGAAAAAACTCTCTTCGAGTCCTGGGTTGAAGGACAGGAATTAAACCAACTAACTAACCAACCAAATGGATGAAATAAATGCTGTAAGATTTAAGAGACAAAGCAAAGAATGGAGGTTAAAGAGTTTTCCAATTGACTATTTTACAGTATTTCTAGTATATATTCTTCTAAGCATATTTCTTCTATATTTCTTCTATATTTTCTTATAAGTTACAAAATCAGTATAAATAGAAAGAAATATATGTACTGTGTGTGTATGGGGAGGGAAATCATATGTAATTCACCACAACCTCACGCAAATACTTCACTTTTGTGTTAGTTTTAATCCAACTACATGTATATATTATTAAAAATATAGCATATAAAATTTTACATTGATTTTTTTCATTTAGCAAACCAATTACTGCTATTTCAATAGTCATTATTTAGCAAATGGTCCATCAAGCTGCAACATCATAATTTATATAACTCTTCTTATATTGTTGTACATGAGTTTACCATTTTTTTACTTTACAGATTTATATATAAAATAGCCATTTTTTTTCCTTCAGCAGAATTATTTATTTTATTTTTTTATTTTTTAAAGATTTTATTTATTTATTTAACACAGATAGAGACAGCCAGCGAGAGAGGGAACACAAGCAGGGGGAGTGCGAGAGGAAGAAGCAGGCTCATAGCTGAGGAGCCTGATGCGGGGCTCGATCCCATAACGCTGGGATCACACCCTGAGCCGAAGGCAGACGCCCAACCGTTGTGCCACCCAGGCGCCCCTCCTTCAGCAGAATTATTTAAAGTAAATTTCCAGGAGAAGAACTACTGGCTCAGCAAAACTTATTTCTTTCTATATAAGCCTTATATTCACTCTTCATTATACTGGTATTGATTTCTTTAGTCTACGCTACAGAGTGACAGAAAACCTGCAGATTCCATTAGCTTTATTTTCTTATCTTTTTAGTTCATTTTCAAATTAGCACTGAAAAGAGTAGGAAATTAAGATCTGAAGAACTGGAGAAGGGAACTCACATGGTCTGGTTCTAGCTGGCAGTGTCGAGCCAAGGCATGAAGCAGCCTCTGAATGTACGCTTTGAAGATTCCATGAATAACTTCATCATTAGTTTTGTACAAATGCTCCCCGAGTCGGTACCAAAAGTTAAAGGAAATTTCTACTACCTGTCAAATTAAAAGAGAGAAAAAGAAAAGGTTTACTTGAATCAGGAAAGGAATGGAATATGAAGACAGTTTTATTACTAGAACCACATAGGAAAGAAGATATAATCTAATATAATACGAGCAGAACTAGTTAAGGAGCCACCTGTTCTCTAGCAGATTTATTATCCTCCCAAACTATCTTCCCATGATAGGTCCCAAACTCCATTTACAATAATTGCGTATACAGTCCCTCTATAGCTGATAACTTCCCAACAGCATAATGGATTCTGAATTTAGAGAAATAGATACAGAAATGGAAGTCTCTTTTAAATATTTTTTCTCAAATCTAAAATCATCTCATGTTTGAGATTAAAACACCTCTTCACAGGGGCGCCTGGGTGGCTCAGCTAGTTAAGCATCTGCCTTTGGCTCAGGTCATGATCCCAGGGTCCTGAGACAGAGCCCCACACTGGGCTCCCTGCTCAGCAGGGTGTCTGCTTCTCCCTTTGCCCCCCACTCATGCTTGTGCCCGCACTCTAAGATAAACAAAATCTTTAAAAAAGAAAAGGAAAAAACCCACCTCTTGACAGACAAACCATCTTCAAATCCCTGAACATATCAACCTTGTGTCATTTTTACTCACCTATTTTCCTGAGCAGGACTGAAAGGAAAGAAAAAGTCTGGGACTTTATCCACAGCTTATCTTACCTATGTGGCACTATAAACAGACCTATTTAAAACAATATCCAATTTGGGAGTTCTTTCTCACTTCTTATACTATGAAGAGGAGGTAACACTTCTTGAATAAGCAAGATTTTAAAAAACCTAGCCAACTCTTTAAGAGGCAGGGTGTTGTAGGGATTTTGGAATGGAGACGACTTTTAAATCCTTTCAATCCCTTTCTCATTCCCACTCACAATTCGGAGAAAAAATTTTGGATGTTAAGACTTGTACAGTTAAGATTTTATGTGGTTTTGTTTTATATTTAGCTGTAAAACTCTAAGAAGAATAACAGGACCTACAGAGGAGGCTTGGTTAAAAGGTAGTAAGCTTTCTTCCCAACGGGTTCCCTGAGGTGCCTACAGCAGTCAGCCCAGCTAACGTGGCAAGAAAATAGAGAAGGATTCAAAGCAGAAACCCAAATATAATTTAAAAAGAAAAAAGTCTAATACAAAGGAAACCACATCACACTCATCAAAAATAAGACTATAGTTTCCCACAAATAAAAAGCTGGAGAGGTAGCAATAGAATAAAGGTAATATGCAACATACAACTCGGAGAAAAATGGGTTTAGCACAATTGAAACACTACCTCATACTGAGGATGTCCTGCACAAATAAGCAGCAGTTCCAGAGTTCGTAGGTCGCCAAGACCTTGGCCTGGAGTACAAACAATTTTTTCAAGAAAAGTTTCACATAGTTCAGTGAAAATACGGCAGTAATTCAGAACTCTGCAGATGAAAGAGTAATGAGAGCACCAAGTCAGAAATCTGTATATTATACGTACATACTCACATAGTTAATTAAATAAATGAAAGGATCTTCGGCCTAAGGGACATGTAGTGATTATTAGCCATGCTGTAACAAAAGCTCCGTAACAGCCACCTTTCTTTATCATATATTTTTATACATATAAGCAAATGACTCATAAGTCAGTTCAATTCTCAATTACTAAAACATTTGAATAAAATCCTTATCAAACCACACTTGATACTCCAAAGTTCATCCCTAATTCTTAGAGCCTTATCCTTTGTGAGTGGAAAAAATTACTACTTTCCATGCTTCCAACCTCTCCTTCTGCATCCAATTTGCCACTCTAGGTTCAGTTGAGACTAGCAGAGCATCTTTAGGGTGTGGTGTCTATGTTTGCACAGAGTCATGAAAAAATCACGAAGGATGGAACCCAGGGCTACTGCCTTAAATAATCACTCACTTGTCTAAATCTTCACGTGCTACAGCCATATGATAAGCGGTCTCCAAAGTTAGGACTCCTTGAAAAAGTTGCATGGCTAATGGCAAGTTAGTCTCCACATTCTCAATGGCATAGAGAGCTGAGCACACACAATCTGAAGCAGCTTCGTGTAGGTTGGATGAGGTCTTATCCTGTTGCTGGGAGATGACAGGAATAGGGAAGTAAGATGTATAATCATTAAGCTGTAATCCAAGTACTAGCAGAACAATGACAGCCTGTTTCTGAACATGTACTTTCAATGCGTAACGGCCTTAACAGTGATGGCCTTCAACCAGACAATATTCATCAATCTTCCGTCTTATTTCTATTTCCCTATACGCCAAACAAATTAGCCTTTTTGTACCCCAATCACAGTCACATGACTTCTAAAATTCCATGCTTCCCCCCTCCCAATATCAGCCCCTTCAAATGTAATACCATGTGTTCCCTACCGTGTTTTAGTCTGTGGAAATCTTTTCCATCCTTTCTCTGATACTCAAGTACTATTTAAAATGAAAGGGTCCGGGGTGCCTGGGTGGCTCAGTCAGTTAGGTGCCCAACTCTTGGTTTCAGCTCAGGTCATGATCTCATGGGTTGTGGGACTGAGCCCCACGTTGGGCTCCACACTCAGCGCAGAGTCTGCTTGGGATTCTTTCCCGCTCCCTCCCCCTCTGCTCCTCCCCCCACTTGCACACACTCTCCCTAAAATAAATAAATAAGACCTTTTTAAAAAATAAAAAATTAAATAAAATGAAAGGGTCCAACAAGTCTCAAATACCCATACCTACCTAACACATCATCTTAATATTTCAGAATACCAAGGTTCAACAGAGGTTCCTAAAGCTTCTGGGGATGAGAGAAGGTAACTTTAAAAGGAGCAAAAATCAGTTATTTAGTTTCTCACTAGCAATGATGCCTGCCAGTACACAAGAGAGAAAGGCCTTGGAAATCCTGAAGGAAAAGAATATTGAACCGAGAACTCTACACCTTGTTAAACCACCAATCAAGAATAGAAGCAAAATAAAAATATTTCTCAGGAATGCAAAAACTCAAAGTTTACTTCCCACATATCTGAGGAAGGAATCTGAGAATGTTCAAAAAACAATTAATCCAATCCAGAAGCACAGTAAAGAGAAGTTCCAGAACGACAGCTGGGAAGTAGATCTAAAAAACGATTGGTACAAATTAGAGTAGATCAGAGGGTTCAAAGAGTAAGACCTCTAGGGTTTCTATTTAGAAGAGTACAGTTGAGAGGATGGATAAATTTAGTGAAGGCATATTAGTCTTTTATGAATAATAAAAACAAGGACATTTAGAATCTCCAGGGCGGGGAAGGAGCTATACAAGCAGGGTTGGGAGAGCACAAAGACAGATGCAAATTATTTATTAGCTTATTCTTAGGTTGAGAGGTGGATTCAAAAATATTTATTATTATTACTACTGTGTTTTAAAAGTTAACTAAATGTTCAAATTTATTCCTTTCTCTATATATCCAGCATTACATTTGTAAAAGCTTTAAAAAAAAGAACTATGGGAGAAAAGGCTGTATCTGTAATAAAGTTGTGGTCCAAACATAAAGCAAATTAAAATAATGGCATGCTTTTGAACCACTGAATGAATGTAAGAATGAGAATGTATTGTTGACTCTGACTCTAAAACCTCTTCCTTTAAGTGGCAGAGGGGTCCTGACACTGGATCAGTGAAGATAATATAATTCTGGCACACTACTTAGCTTGTTCCTTAGCCCTATCTTAATTCCCAGAAGTAACCACTGTCTTGAGTTTGTATTCTAAACTGCCTTCCCTTCATACGTAATCAACCATTCATAAATTTTTAAAAAGACTTATTTATTTTAGGGAGAGAGAGAGCACATGAGCAGGAGGGGAGAGGGAGGGAGAGAATCTCAAGCAGATACCCCACTGAGCATAGAGCCCAATGCAGGGTTCAATCTCACAACCCTGAGATCACAACCTGAGCTGAAACCAAGAGTGGGCCTCTCAACTGACTGCACCACCCAGGTGCCCCTCATATTCATAAATTTTTAAACAAAAGTGAGTTATTAATTTATTTATACTGACTACTCTTCACACAATTTAGTGAGATGAGAACCAAAATTACCATCACTGAGGTAGGGCATCTACAGACATGGAGACAAAGACAATGACTAGCAAAACAATTATTAGCATCCTAACTGTCCTGAGTCTTAGCTCCTGAAGCAAGAATGCAGCATAAATACACTAATGACAATGAAACACCAAAAATGTCTCCTTGGAGAATGTGCCTTTCTTTAATTCAAAGTGATATCAACCCATTATCATACTACCATCTTCTAAATAACAGTGCGCCAGCATATAACCAGTACACATCAGAGCTTCCATACTAATATGACTTCATGGAAGGAGACCATCCAGGAAAAGGGGACAAAGTCACTCCCATTTCCAAAGACCTGTTCAATATGTGCTTGAGACACTGCTATGTTTCTTGTTTTAGAAAGCAGTCTTATTCTATGCACTCACTTACTCCTATCTACCAAGACAAAAGGATGTATTACTAGGTATTATTATTTTAAAGTTTATGGAAAACATGCACAAGTCTATAAAAAGATATTACTACTTTTTATTCCATTAATCGCAAAAGCCTCAAATCTACTCTGTACATACCCTGATGCTTAAGTGTCACAACTACAAAGATAATATTCTGATCTGTAACTGTCTCAAAGACCCAATGACCATTATGATTTTAAAACAAGAAAAAAAACAACAACAATGGTTTTTTGTTACTTGTTTAATATGTAAGTCATTGATCTACATGGAAAACTGCTTTCCTATTAAACCTAAGTACATTCTATTCTAAGTACTAATACTAATACCTTCATTTGGTACTTGGTATCAAGGAAGAGACATTGCTGCTTTCTCACTATACACCTTCCAATCACTGGAAATGTGAAAACACTGCTATGTTCCAGAAGGTTAGTTACTACCGTGACTACGTGGTAAAAATACTTTCATAAACAAAGCCACTACTTACCAAAACCTCGAAAAGGAGTGCTAGTAACTTATTGTTAGCCATGAAGTTACTGTCCAAAACTCCTAGGTTAAACCAACTTCCTAAACAGCGGAAGACCTTCATAAGCATTTTCTCATCTGTTCCTGCTTTTTCTACACAGGTCATCTGAAAAGAAGGAAAAAAAAGTTAAATAATGCCAAACTTTATATTTAAACCATTATTACAATCACCTCTCAGGTGTAATAATGAAAAGGAAAATAATACTAACAGCTAACAGTTAAAAGTGCTTTGCAGTGCCAGATGGTGCTCTCAATACTCTTAATTCATTAACTCCCACTAAAACTACAGCCAGGTACTATCTCTACTTTCTCAACTGGGAAGCTGAAATACAGAGATCACAGACTTGCCCAAAGAGAGTTCTGTTTCAGAAATAATGGTTTCTTAGATTGCTCTTCTGCATTAACGTAATCTTATAAAGATTATCTTAAAATAATACTCATCTACACAGTTGATTTTATAGAATAAAAACAAGTTAGTCCTACTACTGTATATCCCCGTATGAAAAGCTGATGTTTCAGCTTCCGCACTTGAACACTCCAGCAAATACACCATTCCACAGAAAGTGACACTACTATAAGTATGGTAGGTTGATAAAAGAGAGAAAATGAAAAGTCATACTAAAACTCACCACTGTTTCTCTTTGCAAACTATTTTTGTGATGTATTATTTTTTCCAAAGTAAAGTGTAATGCAACTTTTTCCGGATTAAAAAAAAATGTTTAAAAATAACTTTTACAAGCAATGGGTCAAACAGCATAATTGCCACGGGGTCTGGGAGGCATGTGGTAGGGTACAGAATCCCACAGTGGTCTAAATGTTGACTCTTGTACTTCTAGGTGGCCATGCTCCTTCTATATTTGCTGTATCAGGCAGTTATGATTACAGTCTTCTCAATTAGTTTGAATTATACTGAACTGAACTGAATTGAAATGAAAGAAGAGAAACAAGAATACTTCAAGTAAGTTCATGGCAACCACACACATACTTGAATCTTTGGAAGTTCTAGATGTAAAATCATTACACAATTGTTTGGCCTTTATACTTCCTGAATGACATTTCAATTTACTAAGACATGTTTACCAATGGAAGGACTTGACTGTACGTTCTAACTTCTGACTCAAACTTAAGAACAGAATTTTGGAAAGAGCCTACATCTAAATTTAGCTGCTTTGAAGAGAAAAAATTCTGCTAATTAAATAAAACACACACCATAAAGCTTCAGAGCTATGACAAAGTTAACTCTGGGTTCCTCTCTAAGAACTGTATTATTAAGAACTGTCTCTTAGAGCAAGGCCTCAAAACTGAAACATAAATGCCAGAAGAGTTCACCAGTAAAAATACAGCAGAGGTAAATGAGAACTGATCTTGGATTAACAAAATGAAGAATAAATGAAGGGAGAAAAATATATCAGAGGACAGGCTCAGTTCAACTATAAGGGCAAGAAGAGTAATATTTAAGACTTTTAAAAGTTCAACACAATGATTAGGAATGGCTCCGTTTGAATAGACCACAAAAGTGTAATACTGACAAAATGGGATAGAACAGAATGAATAAGAGAATGTGGGGGAAACAATGAAAAAGGTTTAAGAGGCCTTTGGTACCTGGTATTATAGGCAGCCTATTTTCCCTGGCAATTCTGGACTACTTCATTTTCTGGGTTCTGTAACATGACAAGCTACATGACAGAACTACAGACCTTATTAAGTACCACAGGGACAAATTTTTCAGATTTCATTACAACAAATCAAGCTATTGCCTGTTGTCAACTATGAGGAAGTGTTAAGTCAAGCATATGCCTTGGGAGTCCAAGTGGCTGCTGCACTTGACCACTGTGTCAGTAACGATGCTTATGAGGACCGCAGTGTTGTCTGGATTCTTTTGGATTCACTTGAGCCCTTACAAAAAGAAAATAACAAGCTCAGATCCCTTAACTCAATTCAAGTCATAGTCTGAGAACCAAAGCTTCCACAACCACTCTAAATGAGGCTCTTTGTGTAGTTCCAGGGCTGACATTCATACACATAATTTGTGTGGCTTGCTGAATTATAAACAACAGCCGAATTCACAATCTCACCACATTTCTCATGTGAAAGTTAAGAAATTGTATAACATGGAATTCTGAAACTTGGAAAAGAGACATCTGGTTGGACCTTAATGAAACAGATAATCTTGAACTCCCAAATTACTGAGTCTCCCTTACCAGCAGATGTAGTATGCCTTTCAGTGTCTGAGAATAGCCTTCTTCATTTGAAAGCCCTGTAATAACCTCATCTGAGACAGGTGCTTTCATAGGGGATCCCCATTCTCTTCAAGACCTACCACAACCATTGCCTGTGCTACCCATAAGTATGGTCAAATCTTAGCATGTTCCGGCGGGCGGTGGGGTGGTGGGGGGACAGGTATATACTTATATAGAGGAAATAACTTATTGAGAAAACTGTATTACTTTACTAACATGTATCTGAAGAAAACTGGGGAACATACGTGGGAGTGATTCTAAGGGTATTAGACCAAGTGAGGCTGGAATATACCACTAACTTTAGCTAATTCCACTCACATTAGTGTACTTCCTAGAGATTCTGGATTTAATGAGTATATGGCACCTCTGGAAGTACCCAGGAAAATCACAGTGCAAATATCTAGGACTTGGGAGCAAATCTATACCTTCTTCTGCAGGTGATTATTCTTTTGGGAAACAGCTTCTGGCTTGCTACTGAACCTTGGTAGAAACTGAACATCTATCCATAGGACATCAGGTGATCATGTGGCCTGAGCTTCTCATCATGAACTGAGTATTGTCTGAACTACCTAAACGTGGGCATGTAACAGCAACCTGTCATCAAACAGAAATGGAATACAAGACACGGAGTTCAAAAAGGTGTAAGTAAGGTGCATGACCAGGTAGGTCAGATTCCTTTGACACCAACTCTTCTTGCGTTGACTCATCTCCCTCAGTCCATACCTACTGCCTGCTGCCTCCGGGATGTTCCTCACAACCTAGATAACTAAAGAAGAAATCTCAAGCCCAGATTACAGAATGATGTGCACAACATGCTGGTACCACCTGAAGGTGGACAGCTGCAGAATTACAGACCCATACAGGGTAGTGAGGGACAGTGAAGGACAGTGGTTGTAGTGAAAAGACAGTGGTTGAAGGAAAATCCTACCAGGCAGAACTTCAAGCAATATAATTGGTTGTCCACCACGTATGGAGAGGGAGATGACAAAAAATATGGATCTATACTTATTTATTGACAATTTTCAATGATCTGGATGACCAGGGATTTGGAAGAAGCATGATCAAAAGGTTGGTGACAAGGAAGCCTGAGGCAGAAGTATGTATGACTGGTATACAAATAGACACAGACGGTGGAGAAATTTCTATCCTGTGCGAATACCCACCAAAAGGCATCCACTACAGAGGAATCTTTCAATTACAGATGGACAAAATGAGAAACTCTATGTCAGCCTCTTTTCCCAGCCACCTTGCTCAATAGGCTCATAAAGAAAGTGGCCACAGTAGCTGGGATAGAGGCTACAGTAGGACTAACATGGATTTCCACTAAGTAAGTTAAAACTACTGATGAGTGTCAAATCTGCCAATAGCAGAGACCAACACTGAGTCCCTAAAATGGCACCATCTACCACAGAGACCAGGTTGATCGATTACACTGAACTTCTACCACAAAGGAAGCAGAGATTTGTCTGGAAGGACAAGACTCACAGGAAGAGAGAGACTTACATGCTGGATATGGATTTGCCTTCCCTGCTTGCAGTGCTTCTGTCAGCACTGTATCAATCACTGACTCACAGAATGCCATACCCAACCATCATGGCATCCTATCTAATCAAGGAACTCATATCAGAGTAAGGGAAGTACAGTAATAAGCAACTTTGACCTCTGTTGGAGATTTTGGTCCCCAAGAAGGAATGCTCCTACCAGGAAATACAGACATGATTCCAGTAAACTGGAAGATAAGTCAACCACCTAGACAATTTGGGCTTCTTATGCCCCTGAATCAATAGGAAAAAAGAGAAGAGGGTGTTAATCTATAGGCTGGACTGCCTGATCCCAATAACCAAGGAAAAACTGAGTTCCTCCTACACAATCGAAGCAAGGAGTTCTCAGTCTGGAACCCAGAGAATTTTCTAGAGAGCTTCTTAGTACTGCCAGGCTCAACAGAAGCAACAATCAAAAAAGACAGGATTATTGAGGGCTCAGACTCTTTGGGAATGAGGGTTTGGGTCACTTCACAGAGTAAAGGACCCCAACCAGCTGAGGTTCTAACCAAGGCAGGTGTCTTAGTCCATTCAGGCTGCTGTAACAGAATACAATAGGATGGGTGGCTTATAAACACCAGAAATTTATTTTTCACAGATTTAGAGGCTGGGAAGTTCAAGACCAAGGTACCCCCAGATCCAGTGTCTGGTGAGGACTGGCTTCCTGTTTCATAACCAAGGATCTTTTTTCTATGTTTATACATGACATAAGAGGGAAGGGAGCTTTCTGGGGTCTCTTTTATAAGCGCAGTAATCCCATTCATGAGGGTCCCATACTCATGACCTAATCACCTTCCAAAGGCCCCACCTCCTAACACTACCACATTAGGCACTAGGTTTCAACATATAAATATATAAATTTGGGGGGGGCACACATGCAAATATTCAGTCTATAGCAACACAAATTTTGGTGGGGGGAGAGGGGAGACACACATACAAATATTCAGTCTATAGCAGAAGGGGAAAGATGAAATGAGTTGTGCAAGAAAGCCATACATATCAATTACAGAACTCTTGTGACCAATACATATATGAGGGCTGTAGTAGCTTTACATATTTCCCATTTGCTTGTTATGCCATTGCACATTTTTTTTTAAAGATTTTTATTTATTTGAGAGAGCACGAGAGAGAGAGAGTGCACACAAACAGGGGAGAGGGGCAAAAGGAGAGGGAGAAGATGACTCCCCACTGAGCAGGGAGCCCAACGTGGGGCTCGATCCCAGGACTCTGAGATCATGACCTGAGCCGAAGGCAGACACTTAACCAACTGAGCCACCCAGGCACCCCTGCACACGAGTTTAAATGTATGTAAAAGAGTTAACCAAACAGAAAGCTAAGTCAGTCAAATGGGAAGACTATGGCTGGTTATCGATGTATTGCCTCTCAGCACCAAATTCACCCTTTTAGACTACTCTGTAAAAATGGATCTGGGCCCTTTAAATACTTCTTCCTGTGCCAGGCAGCACTGACTTTTTGTCAGAAGGCCACTAGAGAAAAACAAGAGGAAAAGGATTCTGCTTCCCGGAGCTAGTGTGCTCACTTGGTAGCCCTCTACAGAATGTGCAGCTCCTCCAGCCCCAGACTCCTATTTCCTCTGGTGCCTGCCTCTTGCAGTGCACTGGCCACCAGTTTCCCCAGCATTTTCCCCACCCTCTCCAATGCATTTATAGCAAAGTGCTTCTGGCTCCTAAGGAATGTACAACTTCTCCAGCACCAGATTCAATGTGCTCAGCTTCTCCAGTGCCTGCAGTACATAGTGGCCAGCAGCTTCCTCCAGGATTCCCATACCAAGGTGGTTTTGTGGCAGAGACACCTTCCCTGAACAGCCTTCTTGGGGTTCCTAGAAGGCAGATTTCCAGCAAATTCAAAAAGACTAATTTTCAGCAGCATGGAGTGCCAAAAATGACTTCTCCACAATACTGTGCCTTCTCCAACAGGGTCTGGATCTCAGCCCTGGGAGGGGGTGAACTCCTCCTTCCTTGGAAACTCTATCTTAGCCTAGGGGTTAATGTCTGTTCCTTGTTTCTGTTTTATGCCTATGTTCTTCAGAGCTCTCTTTACTTCTTACTAGACAATCCCTCATCACTGTAACCTCCTGTTAGAATTAATCATTCTCTATATTAAACATTCCCACATACTACTATGTGGTTTCTCTCTTCTGACTAGACCCAGACTGATACTAAAAAGAACCAAGGATTCTAGATCTGGGACAAGGAGGTAACAAGGTGAGTATTAGTCATCTTTTTGTGTTAGGAAGGAGAGAAATGCTCCAGTGGCCAAAGTTATAATATTTTAAGCATCAAAAGAATGATTTTAGTTGAGACCTTGAATCATTGAAAATCCATGAGTCATTACACTCCATAAAGAGAATGTCAGAAAAAACTGGTAACACTTGAGGCAGGTTTAAAACAAAACCTTATTTTGCAAACAGGAAATTAAAAAAGAATTTAAGATTTATAGTGCCTTTCTAGTAGGAGAATGCCAGAATACTCATAAGAATGCCAACTAATATATACACAGAAAGAATGAGAGAATTATTAAAATATTATTTTGCGAACCACAATGAAATTATTAAGACAATGATTACCAACTAGAATTTAAAATCTTTAGGCAAAGACTGATATGGAATTGAACATTTGTTATTTTACGAACTACCATCATACAAATTGCATTACAAGGAGGAAAACAAACTTTATAAATGGAAGAATCAGACTGTCATCATCCTAATCTAGTCAACCCTAACATCACTAATGGAACGTGCCACATGAAGTATCTATGATGTATTCCAGTCAAAAATGTTTACCCTTTTGGGGCATCGGGGTGGCTCAGTCGATAAAGTGTCCGACTCTTGATTTCGGCTCAGGTCATAATCTCAGGGTTGTGAGATCAAGTCTTGTGTCAGGTTTTGCACTAGGCATGGAGCCTGCTTAAGATTCTCTCTCCCCCACTGCCCCCCGCCTTAAAAATAAAAATATAAAAATTTAAAGATCTTTAACCTTTTAAAATCAATCATCAAGGCTTTCTTTCTCAACCAGGGCTCTGGAAAGAATTAAGTCTTACAGAAAATGATTTGGGTGACTGCTTTCTCCATTATCCTAAGGATAGTATATTCATACCATTATTAATGCGTAGAAGAGAATCTGTTCTATACAACAGATGCCTTAGGGCATTAAGACTTAATTCTCTAGAGGAACCCCTACTGAGAAGGGCTGTTTTAGATACAACTTCCAGTTAAAGAAAGTACGGAGAATAGAAAAACAAACTAAATGAAACAAAGACAAGGCAACCAGAAAATCCAAAACGCAAGATAAGTCTATAAAATAACTGGTCCAATCTCAACTCAAACAAATCAGTGTTGTTTTGAAAAGAAGGGGAAGGGGGACTGTGGTTAGGAATCGTAATAAACTGATACAAGGCACGGTTCTAGACTGGAGACTGATTTGGAAAAATGCTGTAAAGGATATTTTAGGATGAACCTGGGAAATGTGAAGATGGCCTGGGTATTTATTAGATGGATATAAAAATTTACTGAAATGGAAAGATGAAGCTGGATAACTGAAAAAGTAGACTGCAGGAGGATAGGTTAAAATATAATTTCATTTGTGTTTTAAAAATTTGTCATACGTTCATAGAGGATATGTACTAAAGGTTTAACAGTGTGATCTCCAGATAGTTTGAATGTAATCTGTCTGTATTTTCTAATTCTCAATAATACTATTTCTTTAAAATAAATGGTATTTGAAAAATACACGTAAAAGAATACGTTTCCAGTGAATTTCCAACACTGATCTGAACACAACTTTAAGTAAAAAATTTCTTTTTCAAATAAAAAGTTCTATGATGTTGCAAAAGTACTGAAACAAATCCCTGAAAAATAATCCATAAGCACATTATTGAAAAAATAGACCTGGACTCTAAAGACCTAAAAATGAGATGTGGGCTAGATAATTTAATAGCATCAAGTTCAAGAACAAGCAATATTTTCTTTAAAGGGCCAAAGAGTAAATACTTCAGATTTTATAGACTATATGTGGTCTCCGTGAAAATTACTCAACTCTACCACTTCAGCTCAGAATTACAGACGTGGGGCGCCTGGGTGGCACAGCGGTTAAGCGTCTGCCTTCGGCTCAGGGCGTGATCCCGGCGTTATGGGATCGAGCCCCACGTCAGGCTCCTCCGCTATGAGCCTGCTTCTTCCTCTCCCACTCCCCCTGCTTGTGTTCCCTCTCTCACTGGCTGTCTCTATCTCTGTCTAATAAATAAATAAAATCTAAAAAAAAAAAGAATTACAGACGTACACAATATGTAACTGAATGGGCATGACTATGTTCCAGTAAAACTCTATTTACAAAAATAGATGACTAGCTCATAGACCATAAATCTACCATCACTGGTCTACAGCATTAAAATGTCTACCTAGTCAAAAAGGACCTAATCACATATAACTCATTTTAAAAAGATGGTGCAGTATTACCTAATCTATAATTGTGATATTGCTCAAAGGTCAGTTAAGTCCTGAACCATCTCCCTATCAAAATCTCAACTGATCCTTAAAAGAGGATCCTTTCCTTAAGTAAATTTATACATCAGCATGGTCGTTTGTCAAGAGCCAACAGTTTCTAGCATGAAGTAGTAGAAAAGCAAGGGATATGTAATCAAAAGGCTGAGTTCAAATTCTGAATTAGCAGTTGTGTATAGTCTAAAGCCTCTATATCTCATTCATAAAATAGAAATGACATCACCTTCACAGCATTACTCAAAAACTCAAAAAGTATAGTTTCTGAATCTGAAAGTATTTAAAGTGTAAAGTGTTCTATAAATGCCACAGTATTATCATTGCCAATTTTTGCAAAGAAATCTGTATTTCACAATAATGTAACTGAATTAGAAAATAACCACCATGGCTTTTTGCCCCTACAGAGCAACTTAGTATTTCACACTTACTCACCAATAGAGACACCACTGTACTAGAGTAGAAGGCCAAATCTTCTATAATTTCTGTGCGCCGGTTAGCCCCGATTCGTAAGGAACGACTATGTACTTCTTCAGGTAACACGGTAAGGATCTCCAGTAGAAAAGGCAGAGAAGTTACATCATTGCTATATCTGGAAAAGGAAAGGGGAGAGATCGAAGTTGTTTAGAGTAAGAAAATACACAATCACATAAGATAACAACAGGCTTCTATACCAACAAAAGTAGCATTCTCACTACTGTTAAAGTGGAGGAAAAAAACAGGTAAATTTTTTTGGAAAGGTATCTGGAAATCAAAATTTCAACTTGCATCATCTTCGACTCATCAACTCCACTTCCAGAAATTTCTCTCTCAAAAAATCTCACATACACATGCAAAGTATACAAAAATATGCACTGCAATACTTTTTTTATAATAGCAAAAATATTGGGAAAATATAAAGGTCCACCATAATTAGGATTAAAAAGGTTACAGACGATTATACAATGGAACATACATAGCCATTATAATGAATGAAATATCTGTGTTCTAACATGACAAGATGTCCACAAGGTATTAAGTAAAAAAAAAAAAAAAGTATGAAATATATTACATACGAGTGAACAAATACACAGGTATATTAAAATATACATGCACTTATTTATTTTAAAATGCTTAAAGTCTGGAGGGCTATATAGTCAACCATTAATAGTGGTTACTTATGAAATACAGAAATAGGGAGAGAGAAAGGTTTTTACTTTGAAAGCTTCCACATTATTGGAATTTTTTTTCAAGGAACATGTGTTAATTTTCTTAATGAAATTTTCTTAAAAAAAATAAACTATCCAAATAAAGGCTTTAATGACACAATGTAGTTGGAGGTAAAAAGGACATCCACTTTGTTCAAATTAATACCCTAACCAAATGTCAAAATTCAAGCAAGTATTAAGATTATCTAGCCAAGACCATGAGGAAATGCTTTTATTCAAAGTAGCAGGCTCCGTGTATCTAAAAATCATACTGTCCCTTTGACAGGTATGAAACAAACCCCAATTAGTAAGAACTTTAATTCATAATGACTTTTAATATAATCTTAAACATTCTGACAATGTTTTTGTAGAACTGCTGACATGTCAGTTAGTGGGAGTGATCCACAGGACAATGAAAGACTTTGCTGCAGTTAATTCAAGGGACATGTGTGTATAAATTATGAGGGCCTTTTATGTCCCACACGACACACTTCTATAATATTTAAATTTTAAATGATTCTCTTTTAATTTAACAAAAGTTAATAATAAATAATTACTTGTTAAGAGTTTGGGGAAAATATTCCAAATGTCTAGCTAATGCTAACAAATTTCTCCTTGTAGGTTAATAGTAATTCCAAATGCTAGAATATAGTTAATATAAGTTACTTACTTTTCCACCAATGTTTGTACACATCCCTTCCAGGAAGGCATCTGTAGGGCAAGGTCTGCTATTGCTAAAGCCAGCTGAATAAGAAGAGAGATGAAATAAATGAATAGAATAGATGAACAGAAATAGGGTTACTATCAATATTAATTGGAGAGCAAAGAAACTGAACTTTTTCCAAACAATATGACAACAAAGACGGACAGCCCTCCTACCTCTTCTCACCTTCACAGCTACATATATAATGTAAACTCTTCTGGGCTAGCTACAAATTGCTAGGATTTAAAACTCAACCTCTAAAAATGAAAAACAAAACAAAACAATAACAAAAAGAAATCAGAAAGAACAGACTATAGATTTTCCTCAGAATATATCTATACTTACTTTTATTTGGCAATACCATAGAACTTCATGGACAGATAAATTATACTTTGCCAAAAGGCCAAAGCTACTGACAAAGTCAGCCCTTTGACACACTCATTAAGTACTGGAATGCCATTTCCCTTCTCTTTCCATTTCTCATCTTGAAGCCTTATGCAAAAGACTCCTTCATCTATCTTCAAGGGCACTTCTACGCCAGGCAGAGAACATACGTGAGTATGTATTCACTGAAGCTTCCAGTTTTCCTTTCTAATGTATTTACCAGTCTAAGGGGGAAGGGCCAGATGCTTCACTATTTCATTCATGAGACTTTTACTAGCCAATTTGGTCCAGAAACGATCTTTTTTTAAGGCAAGTAGGCAGACCTCTGGCCCAGAACAGTACAGTATACAGTATTTTTATCATCTGCAATTTTAATAGGGCAGGGGGGCCACACATGCCTGCCTGTGAAAACCTATACGCATGCCCCCCGACTTCTGGTATTTAAATTGGTTTGAAATCAAATGAACTCTAATATTAACACAGAAGATTTACATTTACACTTAAGAAATACAGCAGTAAGTCTGTAATAAAGTTGTTAACATTACTTCACATGGCCTAGCAATGTTAATCAAAATTAATTTGATAAATCCAAATGGCCTTACAAATTTCCCTAATGAGAAGCACAGGATTTACCTGCGTTACAATGACAGGTGACAAGTCTTTCAAGTTCTGGATATGGGTTAGTAATGAGTCCCGTAAAGAGGCATGAGAGTCTGTGGGGAGCTCATAAAATGAGGTCTGAATCTTCATTTTCATGGTCTGTGCAGCAAAGTAGCATGATTCCACATCCTGTCGGATCTGTAACAATTGGTCTGAAATCTCCCATGCATGAACCTGAAAGCAGACCAGACAAAAATTTCTTAAATACCATTGTACTAAGTAATTTTAATGTTACACCTCAATACACATAAAGACGTATGTAGATCAAACTATAATAAAAACCTGACAAGCTAAATTACCCACTAATTCAGGCAATACCTCAAACTATGTATTTATAGGCCCTGTTCAACATATTACCTAAATCCTTCCGACTCATTCTAGGAAGGCATGAGAGTTATCAATCAGATCAATAGATCTAATCTTGCTGATTAGAACCATTAGTTGTGTAGGGGGGAGAATATGAAGAAAAAAGCCCCAAAAGCTCCTACTAAAACTAAAATGTCACTGTATAACTTCCGACTCTATCTATAGGTTGGATGTTTCTCTTCCACTTAAAATAAATAAGCTTTCGTTCACTTTGAGAATTGAATCTGAGAACCATCTATAAATAGGTCTCAGTGGGCCTACATTTCAATCTTTAGTTCCGTTTAGCAGAAAAACCACCTCACTCCAAATGAATATTTCACATACTTCTATTATTTTCTAACATATTTATGTTTGGCAAAGTACTATATATACACAACACTAAAATCATTTTCACAGGAGAAAATAAACGCATCTATGGGAATAATAATGGAATGAAAGCATAGGATTTGGTTTCTAACAGCTAGTCACAGTCACAGTTATTAGACTAGTCTAATAGACTAGTCACAGTCACAGAGTTCTATTTTGAAAGATAACTTTGGGAACAAAGTTGTGCAGTACACAGCAACTAATTAACAACCGATTAATTTTAATCCAATGCTACCAAACTGCGTCTTCTTGGGAGAAGGCTAAAACAGGTTGGTAATAATGAACTGAAAACATTTTTTCAATCTCAATTTAGAAGCAGAAGCAACTGTGGAAGGAGATGACACAGATTCACCTAGTCAATTTCTTATGAAGCTAGAGCACTTCACAAGTAATACATAATGATTCTTCAAGATCTTTCCAAAGAGAAACAGGTAGAATAAATGGCCTGTACAATTTCCCAAAGTAAACTGAAAATAGAGACCCTGAAGTTCATTAGAGGTTTATTAACATAAAACTTAGCTTTCAATCTAGTAAGATGGTGGAAAATAAGCATAAAACATTGTCACACAAAAAATCTTCCAGCCACTTAAGTTTTTAGCTATTTAGTATCCAACCAGTAACTCAAGCACATCTGTAGTTTAATATGCCATCAAAATATATTTTGCTCAAACTGGTATTTTATAATCTAGTTTTTTGGTGGTTGTTTTTTTTAAAGTAAGCTCTATACCCAACGTGGGGCTTGAACTTAGGACCCTGAGATCACAGGTCGCATGCTCTACCAACTGAGCCAGCCAGGCGCCTCTCAAACTGTTATTTTAAAAAAAATAATAGCAAAAAGATTCTATGAAACCTTGGAAACTCCATAAATGCCCTCATAAAAACATAGCAGTTAACGAGCAAAACTAAAGCACTATGGGCATTTACAACAAAACCAGGTATTATCTAATTATGTCTAAGAACCCCAAAATTTAAGTGGTTGGGGACAAACCAGTGACATCTGTAAGACCTGTGTAGTTTCAGCTTCAGTAAAAGCAGAAGCAGAGGAAAACAACAGAATATCTAATGGATGTAAGGGCAGAGGAACACCAGAAGAGCCCAAAAGTATTCAATGGAAAGAACAGAGAGACAATTTGAGGACTGAAAATAGAAGAGGTTTTGTCTGATCTGAAAGGAGGTGAGTAGAAAAGGTTGAGTGGAAGAGGCCTACATAAAATCTAAGGAGATGGTACAGCCTAGCTTCTATAAATTCTTGAAATGGAAGGACAGGACTCCAAACTGAGGACAGAATCCTGTTTACAGAATCAAAATTATACAGGATAAGTAAAACAGAGACAAAGGAAGCAAAGGAGAAGGTAACGAAAGTAGGAAATCTTAGAGAAATCAAACCACATTTGTAAATAGTATCAGAAAACAACAGAAAAGGAAGTTCTTTTAAGATGAAAATACTCCCCTCAGCCATGCCTCCTAAAGTTCAGAAAGACTAATTTCACACACAAAAAAATAAGCAATTGAGGCCAAATGGCATATATAGCTATAGAGGGGGAAAGAAAATAATGAACGGAGTAACATCTCTATAAGAAAAGCAGGCCCAAAACATTTAAAAAACTAGTTTATCAGGGCACCTGGGTGGCTCAGTCATTAAGCCTTCGGCTCAGGGCGTGATCCCAGGGTCTCGGGATTGAGCCTCCCATCATGCTCCCTGCTCTGCTGGGAGCCTGCTTCTTCCTCTCCCACTCTCCCTACTTGTGTTCCCTCTCTTGCTGGCTGTCTCTCTCTCTGTCAAATAAATAAAATCTTAAAAACAAAACAAAACTAGTTTATAAGAAAAACACAGAGATACTGTATATCCATCTAAATAAATTGGGCATGATAACATTAAACAATTGCTGAATCTAAAACAAACAAACAAGTCTAAAGTACAAAGGACATAGAAGCCAACCCAAAAGAGCTCAATGGCCAAAGATAAAAAACCTAGTGTAAGAAAATGAATTATGATAGTATTGGATTATAAACTAAAAAATAAAGCAAATGCCCATGAGTCCATACTGTGAACAATGAACAAATAACTAACTGCAGAGAAGTTTTTTGTAAAATATACGAAATCATTTTTACAGAAGAATGCTTAGTTAATAAAGGTAAGAAGAAATGAGAAAAATAGACAATTACTATTTCAACACCACAGTAATAATTGCTACAGGCAATATTCATGGATAGGGGATAAAATTAGCAGGTGAACTTAAAAAAAAAACAGGATTTATCAAAGTGATTCCCCAAAATATTTATTGGTCTAATACATGTCCACAAATTCTTGGACAATTACTGTGTAAGAACTCAGATTTCTCTCAAGCAGAGAAAGACAACTATCATATGATTTCTCTCATCTATGGAACATAAGAACTAGGATGATCAGTAGGGGAAGAAAGGGATAAAGAAAGGGGGGGTAATCAGAAGGGGGAATGAAACATGAGAGACTACGGACTATGAGAAACAAACTGAGGGCCACAGAGGGGAGGTGGGTGGGGGAATGGGATAGGCCGGTGATGGGTAGTAAGGAGGGCACGTATTGCATGGTGCACTGGGTGTTATACACAACTAATGAATCATCGAGCCTTATATCGGAAACCCGGGATGTACTGTATGGTGACTAACATAATATAATAAAAAATCATTATAAAAAAAAAAAAAAAAGAACTCAGATTTCTCTACTGGAGAGACAATGTAAAGAGACCTAAGACTACAGGGAGAGCAAGAGGAGCACAGCTAAGTCCAGACTTCCAGCCATTTCTATCAGAGTGTCAGGCATGTAAATGAAGCCATCTTAGAACCTCCAGGCCAGCCCATCCACGAAACTTCATGGAGCAGAATATTATCATCCACAGAGCCCTGCTCGAATCTGTGACCTACAAAACTGTGAGATACAATGAAATGATTTTTGTTTTTGTTTTTTAATTTTTTTAAGTAGGCTCCACACCCAATGTGGGGCTTGAACTCACAACCCTGAGATCAAGAGTCGCATGCTCTACTGGCTGAGCCAGCTAGGAGCCCCCGAAACAATTTTTGTTTTAAGTCACTAAGTTTTAAGGTAATTTGTTTCACAGTAGATCTTAAGAACAACCAACCGGGGGCGCTTGGGTGGCGCAGTCATTAAGCGTCTGCCTTCGGCTCAGGGCGTGATCCCAGCATTCTGGGATCGAGCCCCACATCAGACTCCTCCACTAGGAGCCCGCTTCTCCCTCTCCCACTCCCCCTGCTTGTGTTCCCTCTCTCGCTGGCTGTCTCTGTCAAATAAATAAAATAAAATAAAATAAAATCTTTAAAAAAAAATAAAAAACAAAAAACAAAACAAAAAAAACCCCAAGCAACCAAATATTATGTGCATCCTGACAAAAGAACAGGATACCACAATGACAAGAGGATCAAACTTGTGTCTCATCAAACATCTGGATCCAGCTGGCAATTTGCAGGAAATACAGAGACTAGAGCTGCATCATAACTATGTAATCGGCAAAATCCTCAATGTAGAATAATAACTCAATAGGTCATATGACCCAGATTCCTCAACAGTTAATCTATAGAGAGAGAACCTACAGATTAAAAGACAATCAAAAGGCGTATTTTTAAAAACAACAAGACTAAAAACTATAAAGAAACACAAAGGATTACTATGAAAGGACAGTGGTTACTTTTAGGGAGAGGGAAGCAGTTATGTCAAACAGAGCAAGGAAGACTTCGGGAATGGCCAGAAAAGTTCTATTTCTTGATTTGGGTGGTAGCGATAAGGACACCCACATACAGTAATTAACCAAGTTATACATTTGTTCCATCCCATTTTCCAAATCTGTGTTTAAAAAACAAAAAAGAAGAACAGAACAACAAAAAACTCCAATACTGCTTGTTAAAACTGAACTAGCATAATGTCTTTCTCCCACGTGAAATCTGTCAACCTGCCAGGTCAGGACTCTGGTGAAAAAGTTCCTGACTGCACCATGCCAAGTTGTGCTTTAATCTGAATAGCAGAAACTAGCAAAAATTCCAATTGTATAATTCCAGGTTATCTATATTTCTGATTTAAATGTTTCTACCTCTTTAAAAGTAGAGATCTAGGGGCGCACCTGGGTGGCTCAGTTGGTTAAGCATGTGCCTTCAGCTCAGGTCACAATCCCAGGGTCCTGGGATTGAGCCCTGAAATCGGGCTCCCTGCTCAGCAGGGAGTCAGCTTCTCCCTCACTCTCTCCCACTATGTGCACACCCCCCAAAATAAATAAAGAAATCTTTAAAAAATAAAAATAAAATTAGAGATCTCAAAAAGGAAAGACAGACCAAAAGTCAAAACAAAAGCCCATTTCCTTCTGGACTGTTAAACTTGAGGGTGGGGATGCAAAGATTTATTTTTTATTTTAGATTTTTAAAAAAGTAATCTCTACACCCAATGTAGGGCTCAAACTCACAAACCAAAGATCAAGAGTCACATACTCTTCTGACTGAGACAGCCAGGTGCCCCAAAAGTAACACATTCTTAAAACAAACAATAAAACAAGGGAAACTGAAAATATCTTAACATAAACAAAAATGGAAACACAATAAACCAAAGTTTATGAGATGCAGCAAAAGCAGCATTTAGAGGGAAATGCATAGCCATACACATTTACGTTAAAAAAAAAAATCTCAGATCAACAACCTAACTTTATGCCTTAAGGAAGCAGAAAAAGAACAAACTAAACTGAAAGCTAGCATAAGGAAGAAAACAATAAAAACTGGAGCAAAGATAAATAAAATAGAGAACAGAAAAACAAATATTTGATTCTCTCTCTTTTTTTTTTTAAAGATTTTATTTATTTATTTGACAGAGATAGAGACAGCCAGCAAGAGAGGGAACACAAGCAGGGGGAGTGGGAGAGGAAGAAGCAGGCTCCCAGCAGAGGAGCCTGATGTGGGGCTCGATCCCAGAATGCTGGGATCACGCCCTGAGCCGAAGGTGCACGCTTAATGACTGAGCCACCCAGGCGCCCCAAAGACTTGATTCTTTGAAAAGATTAAAAAAAAAATTTTTTTTGCCAAACCTTTAGCTATATTAACTAAGAAAAAAGAAATGAAAGTGGGGACTTATTATCAATTTTACAGAAATTAAAAAAAAAGATTATAAGAAATACTACAAACAACAGTATACCAACAAACTGGATACTCTAGATGAAATGGACAAACTGCCAGAAACATACACTATACCAAGACTGAATCAAGAAGAAATAGAAAATGTAAATAGACTCTACTGCTTTAACTAGTAAAAATATTGAATCAAAACCTCCCAATAAAGAAAAACCCAGGACCAGATGGCTTTACCAGTGTTTTCTACCAAACATTTAAAGACCAACTTTTCTCACTGTTCCAAAAAACTGAAGAAGAGGAGAAAATGCTTCCTAATTTATTCTATGAAACCAGTACTACTGATACCAAAGCCAAAAATATTACAAGAAAACTACAGACCAACATCCCTTTAACATATTGATGAAAAAAAAAAAACCCTCAACAACATGTGAGCAAACCAAATTCAACAGTACACTAAAGGATTATACACCATGACCAAGTGAGATTTACTCATGGAATGCATGGGTGGTTCAACAAAAAAAAATTTTTTTAATGTAATATACCACACATTAAAAGAATGAAGGGGAAAAAAGACAAACATCTCAACTGATGCAGGAAAAGCATTTGACAAAATGTAACACCCTTTCATGACAAAGACACTCAACAAACTAGGAAAAGAAGAAAACTATCTCAACATAAAAAAAGACTATACATGAAAAACCCACAATGAGCACCTTATTCAATGTCACTGACAGCTTCTCAAAACTCTAAGAGCAGGCACAAGACAAGGATGCCCACTTTTGCCACTTAAATTCAACACAGCATTGGAAGTTCTTATTGGAAGTTCCAGCCAAAGCAATTAACCAAGAAAAAGAAATAAAAGGTATTCAAATTGGACAGGAAGGGGTAAAATGATGGTTATTCACATATGACATGATCTTATATGTAGAAAACCCTAAAGACTTCCAAAAAACCCGTTAGAACTAATAGATGAATTCAGGAAAGTTGCAAAATACAAAATCAACACCCCAAAATTAGTTTTTATACATCAATAATGAACAATTTGAAAAGGAAATTAAGAAAGCAATTGCATTTACAACAGCATCAAAAAAGAACAGAATACTCAGGAATAAAAGAGGCAAAAAGACTTGTATACTGAAAACTACACAACACGGGGCACCTGGGTGGCTAAGACAGTTAAGCCTCTACCTTCGGCTCAGGTTGTGATCCTGGGATCAAGCTCCACATCAGGCTCCCTGCTCAGTGGGAAGCCTGCTTCACCCTCTCCTCCCTGGTTGTGCTCTTTTTTGCTATCTCTGTGGCTATCTGTCTCTCTCAAATAAATAAATAAAATCTTTAAAAAGAACTACAAAACATTCTGAAAGAAGTTAAAGATGACATCAATAAATGGGAAAATATCCTGTGTTAAAGGACTGGAAGACTTACTATTGTTGTCAATACTATCCAAAGTGATCTACAGATTCAATGCAAACCCTATCAAAATCCCAATAATGTTTCTTTCAGAAACAAAAAAGTCCATCAGAAAATGCATATGGAGGGGGGCACCCAGGTGGCTTTGTCAGCTGGGCGTCCGACTCTTGATTTGGCGTGGGTGGTAGTCTCGGGGTCGTGAGATCGACCTCTATGTCAGGCTCCCCGCTCGGCAGGGAGTCTGCTTGAAATTCTCTCTCCCCCTCTGCCTCTACCCCCCCCCCCATTCTCGCTCTCCAAAAAAATAAATAAATCTTGAAAAAAAAGAAAAGAAAATCCATATGGAGGGGCACCTGGGTGGCTCAGTCAGTTAAGCATCTGACTCTTGATCTCAGCTCAGGACTTGATATCAGGGTCATGAGTTCAAGACCCGTGTTTCACTACTCAAAATAAAATAATATAAAATGAACATAACTGAACATACTTTATAATGAACATATTTTATAATAAAATAAAACAAAATAAAGAAAAAGAAATAAAAAAGAAAATCCATATGGAATCTCAAGAACCCCCAAATAGCCAAAACAATCTTTAAAAAGAACAAAGTTGGAGGTCTCACATTTCCCAATTTCAAAATTTACTACAAAACCAGAATAATCGAAACAGTATGGTACTGGCATAAAGACAGATATATGGACCAATGGAACAAAAAGAGAGCCTAGACATAAACCCTCACAAATATAGCGAAATGATACTCGACAAGGGTGCCAAAACTACACAATGGGGATAGAAGAATCTCTTCAAACAGTGTTGGGAAAACTAGATATTCACATACAAAAGAAAGGGGGACCTATGTACAAAATTAACTCAAAACACATGAAGACCTAAATGTAAGACCTGAAAACTATAACTCTCAAAAGAAAACATGGGGGGGAGGGATCATGACACTGAATTTGATGGTGAATTCATGGATGTGACACTAAAAGCACAGGAAACAAAAGCAAAAATAGACAAAAGGGACAATATCAAACTTTGGAACTTTCACACAGCAAAAGAAATAATCAACAGAGTGGAAAAGCAACCTATGGAATGGGAGAGACTATTTGCAAAGCATATTTCTGATAAGGGATTAATATCTGGAATATATAAAGAACTCCTACAAGTCAAAACAAAAAACCAAGTAGCCCAATTTTAAAATGGACAAAGGATTTAAAAAGGTATTTCTTGAACAAGGATATAAAAATGGCCAACAAGCATACAAAACAGATGCTCAACATCACTAGTCATCAGGGAAATGTAAAATCAAAACCACAGTCAGATATCACTTTACACTTGTTAAATGGCCACTATCAAAAGGAAAAAAAACAGAAAGTAAGTGTTGGAAAGAATGTGGAGATGTTGGAACTCTTGTGCACTGCTATAAAACAGTACAGCCACTATGGTAAACAGTATGGAAGTTCCTCAAAAAAATTAAAAACAAGAATTACCATACGATCCAGCATTCCACTTCTGGGTATATATCCAAAAGAACTGAAAACAGAATCTTGAAAAGGTATTTACATACCCACATACACTGCAGCATTATTCACAAAAATAGCCAAAAGTTGAAAACTCATATGTATACATGGCAATGGAATATTACTCAGTCCTAAAAAATAAGGAAGTACCATTACATACTAAGACACGGGTAAACCTTGAGGACATTATGTTTTGTTTTGCCTTTTTTTTTTTTTTTTTTTTGAGGACATCATGGTAAATGAAGTCAGTCACAAAAAGGCAAATACTGCATTATTTCACTTATATGAAGTATCTAAAGTAGTCAAACTCAGGGCTGGGATGAGGGTATGGCGGGATGTTTTTCAGCAGGTGTAGAATTTCAGTTATGTAGAATGGGGGGAGAGAGTTCAAGGGATCTCTTACACAACAATGTACACGTGGTTGACAATATTGTACTGTTCCCTTAGAAACTGCTGAGAGGATAAATTCATGTTATGTGTTTTTTGCCACAATAAAAAAAGTGAGGTACTGGCATTAAGACAGACACAAGACCAACAGAATTGAAAAGAGAATCCAGAAATAAATCCTTGCATACACAGTCAAATGATTTTCAACAAGGACAACAGAACCCTTATTTTACATCATACACAAAAATTAACCCCAGAAGGATCACAAACTAAATGTAAGATCTAAAACTATAAAACTCTTAGAAGAAGAAAACATTAAGGGAAAAGCTTCATGAATATTAGATTTGGCAATGATTCTTGCATCAAAAGAATGTGGAACAAAGGTAAAAATAGATAAACTGGGCTGTATCAAAATTCAAAACTTCTACTTATCACCAAAGACTTGAGAAGTATAAAAAGGCCACCCACAGAATGGGAAAAGTATTTGCAAATGATAAATCTGATAATGGATTCATACCCAAAATGTTTAAAGAACTCCTATAACTCAACAACAAAAAAACCCTCAAACAACCCAACCAAAAAATGGGCAAAGGCCTGAACAGACATTTCTCCCAAAAGATATACAAATGGCCAATAAACACACAAAAATATGCTCAACATCAATAATCATTAGGGAAATGTGAAACAAAACCACAATGAGACAGCACTTCACTCTCATTAGGATAGCTACTATCAAGAAAACACAAAATACTGTTGAGGATGTAGAGAAACTGGAAAACTGCATTGCTGACGAGAATTGAAAATCATACAGTCACTATGGAAAACAGCATGGCGGTTCCTCAAAAAATTAAAAATAAAATTACCGTGTGATGCAGCAATCCTGCTTCTGAGTATATACCCAAAGTAGGAACTCAGATATTTATTTTTTTTTAAGATTTTATTTATTTATTTGACAGAGAGAGACAGCCAGCAAGAGAGGGAACACAAGCAGGGGGAGTGGGAGAGGAAGAAGCAGGCTCATAGCAGAGGAGCCTGATGTGGGGCTCGATCCCATAACGCTGGGATCACGCCCTGAGCCGAAGGCAGACGCTTAACGACTGAGCCACCCGGGCGCCCCAGGAACTCAGATATTTATACACCAATGTTCACAGCAGCATATTTCAAAACAGCCAAAAGCTGAAAACAACTCAAATGCTAACTGAAAGAAGAATGGATAAACAAAATGTGGTACATACATACAATGATTATTATTCAGCCTTAAGAAGGAAGTACCATTACATGCTATAACACGGATGAACCTTGAGAACATTACACTAAGTGAAATAAACCAGACACAAAAGGACAAATACTGTATGATTTCACTAATATGAAGTACCAAGAGTAGTCAAATTCATAGAAAACAAAGTTAGAATTTTGATTGCCAGGCACTGGAATTGAAGTGAGGAAAATGGGGAGAGTTACTGTTTGACGGGTACAGAGTTTCAGTTGAAGATGAAAAGTTCTGGAGGACTGTGGTGATGGTGGTACATGAATGTGAATGTATTTAGTGCCGCTAAATGCACACTTTAAAGTTGTTAAAATGGGGGCCCCTGGGTGGTGCAGTTGGTTGAGCAACCAATTCTTGGTTTCAGCTCAGGTCATCTCAAGGTCCTGGGATCGAGCCCCACACTGGGCTCTAAGCTCAGCAAGGAGTCTGCTAAAGTTTCTCTCCCCCTCTCCCTAAGCCCCTCCCCATGACCACATGTACATGCTCTCTCCCTCTCAAATAAATAAATCTTTAAAAATAAATAAGATAAAATAGTTTAAAACGGTAAATTTTGGGGCGCCTGGGTAGCTCAGTCGGTTAAGTGTCTGCCTTTGGCTCAGGTCATGATCCCGGGGTCCTGAAATCGAGCCCCCCCCCATGGGGTTCCCTGTTCATCCAGGAGCCTGCTTCTCCCTCTGCTCCTCTCCCCTGCTGTGCTCTCTCACTCTCTCTGTCAAATAAATAAATAAAATCTTTTAAAAATTAATTAATTTTAAAAATGGTAAATTCTATGTTACGTACATTTTACCACCAAAAGAAAGAAAGAAACACAGTTTAAAATCTGCTCAATCCCTTAAAGGGATTTGGTCCTGTTATAAAGACCTGCAAGAAGCAAAAGAAATCATGTCAGGAGGAAAACATCATTTATCATCCCTTCGATTTTTCATAAACAATATACCCAATATCAAACAAAAGACTAAATAACAACAACAACAAAGAGAAAAGAAACAGACAACAGAAAATAATGTACCTAGATAATGGAATGAGGACTAACACAACTATGATGTCTTAACTGAAGTGAAAAAACTTAACTAAATCACCAATAATGAAACAAAGTTTTATACTATTCCTGATGTGTTTCACTGAAAACGAATTACCAACCATGTAGTGTTCCTCCAAAAAATGTTTTACCTGAATGAAATCATGAGAAAATGATGAGATAAATCCAAATACTGGGGCATATTAAATACAGAAAAAAATGGGCTTAGATTTTTTTTTTAATGTCACTATCTTAAAAGAAAAACAAAAATACCCTGAAAAATTAAGAAGACCAACTACAAACAATGCATTTCCCTTAAATGGATCCTGGATTAGGAAAAACAAAAAAAGTTAAAAGCTCCTGGAAAATCTGAATATAGGCCGTATATTAGATAATACCATTATGTCAAAGTTAAATTTCTAGGGAGTAACAATGGTTTTAGTTTAGTTTAGAAAAATGTCCCGGTCCTTACAAGAAATATGTCAGTGTTTAGGGGTATAGCATTATAAGGTCTTCAATTTACTTCCAAAAGGTTAAAAAAATACAGTCAGAAAAGGACAGAAAGAGAAAGACAGAGAGAAGCAAATGAAACACTGTCAAATTGAGGCGAAGGGTATATCAGTGCTCACTCTACAGTTCTTTCAAGTTATGAACTTTTCAAAATAATCAGTTGGGAAAAAATTAAGTAGCTGATTAATATATTTAAGGGATTAGGAGACAAACTGGAGAACATCTATTAAAAAATATAATCCATAAGAAAGAATCAAATGGAAATTCTAAAACTGAAAAATATAGTAACCGAAATTAAGAACCAAATGGAAGGGTTAAAACTGCAAATCATACAATTGAAGAAAAGATTACTATGCTAGAAACAGATCAAAAGAAAATAAGACCGAAGCACAAAATCAAAAAAGACAGAAGGGAAAGAATGGGAAGAATCCAAGTGACATGTGGGACACACTGAAAAACTTTAACATACATATAATTGAAATCCTAGATGGAAAAGAAAAAAATTGGGCGGAAGCACTACAGATAATGGCTGAGAAATTTCCAAAGTGGTAAAAGACACCAACCCAAGACTTAAGAAGCTCTACAAACGCTAAGGACAGAAAAACCAGACCTAGGCACATCATAACAACACCGTTAAGAAGCCAAAAAGGAGGGGTGCCTGGGTGGCTCAGTTGTTAAGCGTCTGCCTTTGATTCAGGTCATGATCCCAGGGTTCTGGGATCGAGCCCTGCATTAGGCTCCCTGCTCCACTGGGAGCCTGCTTCTTCCTCTCCCACTCCCCCTGCTTGTGCTCCCTCTCTCGCTGGCTGTCTCTCTGTCAAATAAATAAATAAAATCTTAAAAAAAAAAAAAAAAAGCCAAAAAGGAGGGGCACCTGCATAATGCAGTCGGTTAAATCTCCCAACTCCTGGTTTCAGCTCAGGTCATGATCTCCGCGTCATGAGATCAAGTCCTGCGTTGGGCTCCGCACTCAGTGTGGAATCTGGTTAAGACTCTCTCTGCACCCTCACCGCTGTACGCACACATGTGTGCATGCTCTCTCTCCCAAATAATAACTCTTAAAAAAAATTCTTAAGGGCCAAAGAGGAAAATCTAAAGGACAGAGAAAAGAGAAAAAACAACTCAAAACATATTACCTTTAAAAGAACAACAATTAGACTGATAGCTGGCTTGTCAACATTAACAATGGGAACCAGTATCTTCAACGTACTGAAAGAAAATAACTACCAATCGGTTATTTTATACCAACCCTTCCAAAATGCAGCAAAATTAAGACATTTTAAGACCATAAAGAAAGGGGTGCCTGGCTGACTCAGTTGGTAGACTATCTGATTCTTGATCTTGGGGTCATGAGTTCAAGCCACACATTGGGTCTAGTGCTTACTTCCTTACCTGCTTGTTTGCTTGATTTGCTTACTTACTTACTAACTAAATAACATAAATAAATAAATAAATAAATAAATAAATAAATAAATAAATAAATAAATAAATAAATAAAAGAATGCATGAATGAAAAATTTAAGAAATAATAATAAAAGAGAAGAAGACAGTTTATAACCAACATACCCAAAAAGAAGAAAATACTAAAGGGTATTCTTCATGGTAAAGGAAAATAATTCTGGATGGAAACATGAAAAAAGGAAGAAATGAAGAGTAATGGAAAAGTTAAGTATGTGAGTAAATCTTTATGGACACTGACTATATATAGTAATATCATCTTGTGGGGTTTAAAACATGAATAAAAATATCTGAGAGGAGGGATGCCTGGGTGGCTCAATTGGTTAAGTGTCTGCCTTTGGCTCAGGTCATGATCCCAGGATCCTGGGATCAAGTTCCACATCAGGCTCCTTGCTCGGCGGGGAACCTGCTTCTCCCTCTGCCTGCCGCTCCCCCTGCTTTTGTGTGTGTGTGTGTGTGTGTGTGCACTCTCTCTGACAATAAATAAATAAAATCTTTAAAAAATACCTGAGAGGAGTTCTATATCTAAGATCTACCAAGTCGGAATGAACACCGCTTTTGAGTTAACAATAAACAAAAGCAAATAAACTACAAAATAACTTCTTAAAATGCATCAGAAAGCTCAGGTCCCAGCATAATCAAGTAGACTGAAATCTAAAGACAGACCTCTAAGGCGACAGGAGGCAAGCACTGGCTCATCTGTGGCATAACAAGTGAGGAAAAGACACAGGGCACCACATAACCAAGTAATAAAAATTCTGCTAAAATTATGAACAAATTGATAAAAGCTGAGTATGGACTAGCATGAACATATAAAACCCCTGGGACTCCCAGACACAAGCGGACTTCACAACCACCTACAGGCTCCTCTCCACAGACCTCCCCCAGACACTCAGGACAAAGACTGGAGCTAGGGCAAAAGACCAGAGAAAACCTCCTTTGGTAGTAGGATCCTGGACAGGAACCCTCAACCGCACAGAAGGCACAAAAAGCTGACCAGCTCCTCTCCCTTCCTGAACAAAAGCCTCAAGCTGTGTGGGGGCAGCAAATCCTGTCACCCTCACCACACAGGCTAAGACCTATTGCTGTTACAGACTAACAGAAGTCTCCTTACACCGAGGGAATCCTGCACGAGACCTACCAGATGCAAGGCCAAGCAAGAATGCCACAGGAGAGCGAGGCCAGGATCACTGAGAAAGCCCCACCACTGAGAATGGCAGCACTGGAACTAAGACTATGGTAGACTGGGGCAAGAGAGAACATTCCTGGCCCCCTTTCCCCCACACAAATAACCACCAAACACATCATATTCAAACTCCTGAAACACAGAGATAAGAAAAAAATATTGGAGGCGGGAATCTTTTTACATTGGCTCTATTAACAGCTCAACCACAGAACTTTGTACTATAATTACCTAGGCCTTTGTTCATCTTTTCTAACAACTGTAACTATCTCTACATCTCACAAACTCCTTTGGCCTTATGAAGTACAAGTGTATTTTAAATTACTAAATATGAAGCAAAATCACAAGATACTATCATTTCCTAAGTCTGTAACACCTCTTTGCTTTTCCAGTCATGAAAAGCCCATCCTTCTACTACACAGCTAGATACTTAGGGATTGGGAATCAGCTCTAAGAACAGAATCCAAAATGGTTAGAGAGAGAAAGGGCAACAGAGAATAAGCAAATCAGGTCTTTACAGATAAAGAAAACAAAGGCCCTGAGAGGATGAGACATTTTTCATTCAGAATCCTCATTTGTAGAACTTCACATGCCTTACACAGATGGAGCCTTGGTTTTGTTTTATTTTAAATATATATTTTGTTTTAGCAGTGAGAAGAAGCTCAATAATTTCCTAGCTAAAATCTGAAGATTTAGACTTTTCAGAAAAATTTCAGTGAAGAGAACCTTAAAATCTCCCTAAAATGGGGATCTTCTGGAATGAGCTTACTTTAAAATATTACCAGTATTTCTGAAATAGGAAAAAAGTACTTAACTCCAAGCAACTAAATCACATATAAAACTTGTATCTTTTAATGCTCATTATATAGTTAACTAGGGTTTTTTTGTTTTTTAACTAAACTAAAATAGAGATGGCAGCTAATGAATTTCCTAGGATACTTCTTTGACAAACTGGTCGAAAAACTCCCAAATTGCTCTTTATGCAAATGTATCAGGTAGAACCAAAGTGAAAGAGCTGTCCTCTCATTTTAACCATCCTTATTTATCTCGATGCTGCCTCACCCACTGGTCAAATGCACCTCTCTTTTCAAATACTTGTCTTTTAGAGTAAGAATAAAATATAAGAGTGATCTCTAAAGAAACCTGGCAAACTTAAATATCACAGCTACTAAAGTAGACTGTCAATGATAAATTACTTGGGATGACACGGCCAGTATGATATATTAAGGGGTCATAATTTATCACTTTATTTTGAATTCTAGGAGGGTTTAAGAATTGTTGACATCCAAAAACAAGTAATCTTATTTTGGTCACTGAATCATAAAGATAATGCAACCAAATCCTGGTACCCTAGACACTACAGTACACTGCTCATTGTACTTCCCCTCTGCTAAGCTGCAGAAAGAAGAAAAGGAAGGGAGGAAATGGGATTCTTGACAAGGAGAGAATAAAGCACTTACACTTCATAGGACTTTCTAGCCACAGATGCCAGGTGCTACCCACTGAAATCCAGGCTTGGACTAAGCTCCACATTTCTGAAAGGACCATCTCAACCGAAGCCTGGGGCTCAGAGTCAGCAGGAGGAAGCTGCAGCTCCCACCAGCAGCACATTTCAAAGAGGCTGCAACAAGAGAACATTTTCCATTTAAGCATCTAATTCCAGTCTTCCATTTCACAAAGCAGTAGCAGAACAGACCTTTATATCAGTCTTTTCAAAAGATATTTCCATGACTATGTGATGAATATGAAGCAGGCTATGGCCCAGCAATCCTTTCAGTAACTTACTCTAAGTCTTTCATTGTACTTCACAGCAGATCCTAAAAGTACTTGCCCTTTCCTTTTCTTTAATGGTGCTCCGTTGCTCCAAGATTCACTTCTACACTAACAGTTCTAAAACTGCCGAATCAACCTAAATCACTGAGCAGGCGGGCTGTCAACAATGCAAGCACACACCCAGATAGGAGCCTAAGGATTCATTAGCTGCCAAGAATGGGAAGCGGATTAAGGCTGCTAGTTAATCCTACAAAAAACTCCTCAAATTAAGCAGAATTACTTAAAATACTTCACTGAGGACAGAAGAGCTCTGGCAAATAGAAAATGAGGTTCTGGAAATACAAATATTTCAGTGAAATTTGAAAAGTAACATAAAAGTGTCAGGTTGCTGTACTTTTTTAAGCATTTCAATTAGTAAGTAATATATTTATTAAATACTTTTAAAGATTTACAGTGCATTGGGGGAGGAGACTAAGAGAGTGAAAAGAACAAAACAAAACCCCCCAAAAACTATCAGTCCAAGAACACAAAGCTTTAGACATATACCCTATAACAACGTGGTAAAGAGCTAGAAAACCAGAATTTCCCAAATCAAGAAAAAATCATTCCCATGAGACAGATTAAAAAAAAAAAAAAAAAGCCTAATTTACCTGAAACAGAGAAAGTAACTTTTTTTTTTTTTTTTAAAGATTTTATTTATTTATTTGACAGAGAGAGACAGCCAGCGAGAGAGGGAACACAAGCAGGGGGAGCGAGAGAGAAAGAAGCAGGCTCCCAGCGGGAGAGCCTGACATGGGGCTCGATCCCAGAACGCCGGGATCACGCCCTGAGCCGAAGGCAAACGCTTAACGACTGAGCCACTCAGGCGCCCCCAGAGAAAGTAACTTTTTAAGTTGGTCAACTATCTTAAGCCTTTGTATCTAATCTTTTATGAGAATTTTCCAAACTTACGACAAGCTGCCAGGTCTGTCACGAGTTACTTGCTGATGATTCTCTTTGGAGGGAAAGAAAATGGTCTGAAGGAATATTAAGAAAAACATAACTATGGGGCCTAAAAGATAACCATTACTACCTAAAAATGGTATTTTTCAAAATAACTTGTTTTGTAAGATGGCTTGAAATGCAGAAACCATGATGAAATGAACTTAGCTAAAACGTTCACAGCAGTGGTAAGTAAACAGCTCCCATCTCCAGCAGCAGAGTATAAATGAAAAAGAGTCATATAAAGTCCCCCCAGCAGGCTCCCATACCCATAGAATACCCTTGTGTGCATTAAATAACTTTTCTAGAAGTAAAAAGGCTCATTTATAGAGACAAATTCAGCCAACTTAAACATTTTCACAGCCATCTCCATAATAACTAAATAATTAAAAGGGAGATACTATTTCCCTTATGTGAAGGAAGAGATTCCTAGCTAAAAATAATTCTTTAAAGGATCACAAGCTATTCAAAGTCCACAAGAAATTTCCAAACACTCTTCAAGCCAACTTTCAGAAGACTGTAGCACCCATATGCACTGTTCTATCTTGATTTCAATGAAAGGAATCAGTAAGACCAAATAACAGCACTGAACCCTGTGGCCTCCTCAGTTTCTGATGAGATCCCCATGTTTCTGGGACAAGCATTTTCAAACAATCCTAAGTCCTAATGAACTCTGTCAAATGAAATTTGGCTCAAATTTGTGACTGTCAGTCACACATAATATGATACTGAGAAATTGTGCCAAAATATTTTCATGACAAGTGTAAAAAATCCCTATCCAAGTTTAAAATCCTCAATAACCGAAGTACGTGAATGTTAACCTCAAGAATGGCCCTGAAAAAAGATAAATAAATCTGGATCCATAAAATCAACTTTGTTTGGTAGTGACTGAAGCACGCATTCCTTGGTAATCACGTTGCTTGCTGTGGGCCTTACTAATTATACTAGGCAGTTCTATTTTAAAAGAAGAAAATACCAAGCTTGAAACCATTTGAAACAAAGCCGAGGTTAAGTACTTCCTAAAAGTAAAAAATATAGAAAACTTATTTCTTTTAATCACTGGTCTCTATTCCTGCCCATCTGAGCCAAGTTTTATAACAACTCATACAAACCAGAAGAATGAGAATATTATCAGACATATTAAGCATATGTTAACACTGTGCTGAAGATTCAAGTTTTTCAATCTTATAGGAATGTGAAATGTCTAGCTTAAAGTATTGTAAAAAAAAAAAAAGCACTGAAGTGTTAGAAAACTCTGAATCCTTATATAAAAAACATGTACATTTTCAGTTCTAATTCCAAGTATATTCTTTTGTTATGGGGCTACTTAAATAGTATTATACTATGGCTGAAACAGAAAACAATGAATACAGAGGAAAAACTGAAAAGAACTGTGCTATGGGCTTGAGAAAAAAAGAAGTAAAACACATAATGTAAACTCCATTAACAGAAAATTTCTTACCAAAAGAAAAAAAACACATGTATAATATTGTCATTTTGGAAACTCTACCAGAAAGGAAAATTAAGTCAGTATTTTTTTAAAAATTTTTAAAGATTTTATTTATTTATTTGACAGAGAGAGACAGCCAGCGAGAGGGAACACAAGCAGAGGGGAGTGGGAGAGGAAGAAGCAGGCTCCCAGCGCATCAGGGATCCCGATGCGGGGCTTGATCCCAGGACCCTGGGATCATGACCTGAGCCAAAGGCAGACGCTTAGAGAGTGAGCCACCCAGGCACCCCTAAGTCAGTATTTTTAAGAGTTCTGGATGCCAAACACTACAAAGCATTCCCCTTTAGCATCACTATGAACTTCCAATAAAGAGAAATAAAGCTTCTATCTGAGACTTCACCTGTACAGCAGTAAAATACTCTCTGGTAGTATTTCAGTACCAGGGTACAAGCAAGAAAAATACAGGAGAGGTAATCCGAGCAATCTTGACTTCCCATGAATTAAATTTGTTTTTAAGTTCAACAGAGCTTAAAATTCTCTAAAATCTGGAAAACAGTATGGCGCTTCCTCAAAAAAACAAACAAACAAAAGCAGAATTACTGTATGACCAGTAATTCCCTTTCTGGATATATACTCAAAAGAACTGAAAGCAGGGACTCCAAAAGGTATTTGTATGCCCATGCTCATAACAGCATTATTTGCATTAGCCGAAAGGTAGAAGCAGCCTGAGTGTTCACTGACAGATGCGTGGATAAACAAAATGTGGTACATACATTATTATTCAGCCTTAAAAGAGGATGAAATACTGACAAATGATACACCATGGATGAACCCTGAGGACATTATGCTATGTGAATAAGCCAGTCCAAAAGTTCAAATACTGTATGATTCCATTTATATGAGGTACCTAGAGTAGTGAAATTCACAGAGATAGAAGCAGGCTGCTAGGGGCTGGGGGACGGGGAGGGAAAAATGGGGAGTTAACTATGTTTAATAGGTAGAGTTTCAGTTTTACAAGATGAGAAAGTTTGGAGATGGATGGTGGTGATGGATGTACAACAACATGAATGTACTTAAACCCGTTAATCGGTACACTTTAAAATGGTTAAATGGTGAATTTTATGTTATGTACATTTCACCGCAATTTTAAAAAAGGAATGAACATGAATGAACCTTAAAGACATATGCTAAGTGAAATAAACAAGACACAAAAGTACAAATAGTATATGATTCTACTTATATAAGGTACCTGGAATAGTCAAATTCATAGACAAAAAAGTAGAAAAAGTGCTGCCGGGGCTGGAGAGGAGAGGGAATGGAGAGTTATTATTTAATGGGTACAGAGTTTTAGTCCGGGAAGATGAAAAAGTTCTAGAGACCAGTGGTGGTGACGGCTACACAACAACATGAGTGTTCTTAACGCCACTGAACTGTATACCTAAAAATGGTTATTTATGTTAAGAATATTTTACAATAAAAAAAAATCGATGCAATCTATTTTTCCATTTCCCTTACAGACATCAGTGCAACCAACATGAAAAAAAAAATGAAGAACTATGTGGAAAGTTTTGGAAGAAAACTGTATTATAATTAGAAAATGCAGCACTGCCCTGATAATTTTATATCCTGAATCGCACTACCAACTCTGGTCCAAGGGCTGGGAAGACAAGAAATAAATTAATCCAAACATGGATGAATGCCACCGGCTAACAGACTACCATGCCAACATAAATACCATCACAAATTCTCATTCATAGTCTCCAATGCACCAAAGACATGAATTGTCCATATCTGCACTAAGACTTGGAATGTGGCAAATAAGGAACAGATTTTAACTTTCATTTAATTTTAATTAATTAAAGTAGCCACAATAGCCATCTGGCTAATGGCTACCATATTAGATGATACAGCCAGATTCTTAAACTCTGGAATAAAGGTCTCTGGTTTGTATCGTTTATGTTTCCATTTTCCAGCAAACCAAGCCATACAGTATTCCTGTTCGTTGAATTAACTGATCCACAGAATTTGTAGATGAACACTTCTTTTTTCTAGAAGGCTTTCCTTTCAAAAGCATGTCATGTTTTAAGAGTCACTTACTGGAGGATAAAAGCATAAGCATAAAAAAAGCCCAGATTTTCAGACAAGTCAGGTCAATAACCGCAATTGCTAAAAGAAAAACCAAAGACCCTAGGTTTTTAGAACTAGGCTAAAGAACCAAGAAATTCCGGAGAGGAAGATTATTAAGAAAGAAATCTGAAGCTGAAATTCCATGACCCACGGCTTTCCTGACAGGATATTTAGAAGAAAATTCCCAAGGGTATGTGACAAACCAAACATGACAATGTCAACTTAGTCCATCAGAGCATGATTTCATATGACATATGCTTTTTATGATTTCATCATTCCTTTTCAGTTTCCAGACTTAACTATAAAATTTTTGAGCTAATCTCTGACCCACAGATTGTCTCTATAAAAGTAGTCTCCTTATAATCTAAGTTACAAACTTAGAACAAATGTGTAGCATAATTCATTAGCTGTATAAAGAGACAGTCTTTCCTTCTATAGCTTTCTACACTATCTACTCGTTTGGGTTACCAGAAGCGGACAAAGTATTCAGAACAGTTCACTGTTAGATAGGCTTCCTTTAAGATCTGTCTCAAAATAACCTGCTTTATTTTAAAACATTTTGGGTATCAGTGATACCCGCCTATCACATAAATCAAAACCATGGCTGTAGGTTGCTTCCAAGAATTTTGTCAGAAAAAGTTTCGAGTAATGAATATAGATTCTTCGGCAAATGGCTGTTCTATATAAATATTAGAGAAAGAGAAAAGATGCTAACTCATAGCATGGACTAAACTGTATCTAAATTATATACCCTTAAACCAAATCTATTGTCACCAGGTCATCAGAGCTCTACTAAATGACGTTAAGATTAGTAAAGAGTGTTGGAGGGAAGTGATACATTTTTTTCAAAATGTATATTCTTCAAAATGGTTTTCAAACAAACCAAGCAAACTCGTTCCTTAACAACAAACTTGAAATTAAAACACTATGCCTGTTACTACACTAAAATAGACTTCCAGTCTGTACCTAGTGACTACTTTGAGAAAGCCTTTTTGAGTCAGAAAGTTCCTCTCCCTTCCTGTACCCAAGTCTTTCAAAGAATAAAATGAGGACAATATAAATTTATCTCACAATGGTTGTGTTTTTTTCCCCTAAAGGTTTTAATTATTTATTTGAAAAGAGTGAGAGAGAGCACAAGTGGGAGGGAGAGGGAGAAGCAGACTCCCTGCTGAGCAGGGAGCCCGTCAAGGGACTTGATCCCAGGACCCTGAGATCATGACCTGAGCTGAAGGCAGGCACTTAACGGATTGAGCCACCCAGATGCCCCTCATAAAGGTTGCTTTTTTAAAAAAGGATGGAAAGACTGAAAACAGAACATCACAGAGGCTGCATAATATTATTTTCAGCTACCCGTGGGTATGGTAGAGAGAGGCAGCAAAAATAAATGAAATTCATAAAAACGAATTTGAGATATCCAACTATCCCTTCAGAGATGCCTACAAGTAACTATTCATTCAACACACATTTTTTTTAAGACTTTATTTATTTCTGAGAGAGAGAGAGCACAAGCAGGGGAAGGAGCAGTGGGAGAGGGACAAGCAGACTGAGCACAGAGCCTGATGTGAGGCCCTGAGATCATGACATGAGCAGAAACCAAGAGTCAAACACTTAACCCACTAAGCCGCTACCCAGGTACCCCTCAACACACATTTTTAAGAACCTGTGTGTCGGGCATCTTGATCACTGCTTTCTTAATAACCATTAAATTATTCCTTCAACTGTATCATATAAACAAATAAAATGACTCTACAGTCTAGCAGGGGGAACAAAATAGATTTTTGAAAAGGTAAAAAAAATTACAAATGCAGTTATGTAAAGTGCTCCAGGTGTTCAGTGGAGGCAGAAATGATTTTCATTTGAAGAGAATCAGTTAAGACTTCAAGGAGAAAGAACTTAGGCTGGGCTTTGAAAAGATGGGTTAGTTTCTTCATTTGAAGACTGGGAAAGAGTAAAAGCACAGAGGTATGAAAAAATTAAAGAAATAACAAAATTGGACAGAGGAAGCACTCCCTACCACCTCCACTCTCCCTCCCCACCATAACCATTTGCTTACTATGGGAAACACTACAGCTGTATGAATGCTGATGGGAAGGACCCAGTAGAGGGAGTCTGAAGATGCTACTGACAGACAGGATAACCAAAAGATCAAGGTGCCTAAGAATTCAGAAAAGGAGATGCAGAGCACCCAGACCTAAGAGGAGAAGGGAGACGCGGTTGGCTACACCTATGCTGAAGTTTTACCAAATCAGAGGTGAAGGGCTGATGGTACAGTGTATTTAAGAAAATTACTAGAATGATAGATCTTGTAATCCAAATTAGACAGAAGTAAAGATAAGACCTAATGAAGAAACAATAGGAGCCAGTCAACTGAATACGGTTTTGATGAAATTCAAGAACTAATTCAGGGATTTGTTTAACACATTTGTTTGCCCACAGGTCTCTTCCAAAAATCCACTAAAATCGAAGTAAAGAGATTTTTAAAAATTGGGGGGGGGGGGGGGAGTGCCAAAAAGGACAAAAAGAATGGAAACATGACTGATATCAACAAAACTGTGAAAATTAGAATGCTAATAGAGGAGTTAACGGTCTTAGCAGGTCTGAAAAAGTTGAAGGAAGGACAGGATGAGAAAGCGGAAGCCAAGGGTGCAAAATGATTCACTCTGCGAAATCCCAGTTACGCTCATGAATTTAAAGTACCAGGTACATCTGAAGGCAGAGGCACAGGAGGAACAAAAACACAAAGGAGTGGGTTCAAAATCTGTATAAGCAGTTACACTGAGACTTTCCTCCTGAGTGGCCAGGGTACTATCCTCCCACCATCACAGAAGACTCAAGATTTACTTTGGAAAGATTGACACAGAGGGACTCTGGACTGTTGGCCAAAAGACTCACCTAAGGACAAGAATACCATACTGAAAATAGATTAAATTAAAGCCTACAAATTAGTGGTAAGATCCATCCCCTGGTTCATTCTCTCACCTGCCACTGGCAGCCCCATTTATGTCCAGAAGATTGCTCTCAGGGGCGCCTGGGTGGCACAGCAGTTAAGCGTCTGCCTTCGGCTCAGGGCATGATCCCGGCGTTATGGGATCGAGCCCCACATCAGGCTCCTCCGCTATGAGCCTGCTTCTTCCTCTCCAACTCCCCCTGCTTGTGTTCCTTCTCTCGCTGGCTGTCTATCAAATAAATAAATAAAATCTTAAAAAAAAAAAAAAAAAAAACAACAACCCCCCAGAAGATTGCTCTCAGGATAAAAGTGGTCCAAGAAAAAAAGACCAACAGAAATACGAGAAGGGGGGCGCCTGGGTGGCTCATGGGCGCCTGGGTGGCTCAGTTGTTAAACGTCTGCCTTCGGCTCAGAGCGTGATCCCGGCATTCTGGGATCAAGCCCCACATCGGGCTCCTCCGCTGGAAGCCTGCTTCTTCCTCTCCCACTCCCCCTGCTTGTGTTCCCTATCTCGCTGGCTGTCTCTATCTCTGTCAAATAAATACATAAAATCTTTAAAAAAGAAAAAAAAAATACGAGAAGGGGTAAAGGTTCCCTTCTCAACTAGCCATCAAATGGGGGAGCAATCCAAGAAAAGATCATGGGATCCAGGATTCAATGCATCTGACATAAGAAAGAGAATGTAATTCCCTAGGAGTGTTGAACAGAGACCCCAGGACAATAATTATTCAAGAAATCTAGAGAATAACAAGGTCAGACTGGAGAAGGAAGATGGAGAACTCTAGGGAGAGGTTTCCTTCTACCAAAAAAAATAGGAAAGAGATTACCAATCTGAACATACTAAGAGGATATTTATATACTCACAGAGAATTTTGAACAAATTAAAGATATACAGAAAATGAAGCAAATGTGAAAAAAAAAAAGAGAAAAAGGTAATGACTACCACCAGAAAAAAAAAGTTGCACAAAAAAGGAAAAATCACCACGTTATATATACTACGCGGCTCACAATGTACCTTGTGTGTATTTAACCAAAACTGATATAACTATGTTAGAGAGATGCAACAGAAGAAAAGGTGGAGGGAGCCTAAATCCTCATCTTTCATAGAAGAAAGTCTAAACATAACTGCTCTTTTACATCCTAGGCCTTCTTCTTGTAGTTTCCATTTTATAACTTTTTAAAGTTTTAAAAGTCTCTTTTAAAATATTTTAAGTTTAGGGATGCCTGGGTGGCTCAGTTGATTAAGTGTCTCTCTTCGGCTCAGGTCATGATCCCAGAGTCCTGGGATCAAGTCCCACATCCGGCTCCCTGCTCAGTGGGGAGCCTGCTTCTCCCTCTCCCTGCTGCTCTCCGTGCTTGTGTGCGGTCTCTCGTTTTCTCTCTCTCTGGCAAATAAATAAATAAAATCTTTAATAAATAAATAAATAAACAAAATAAAATATTTTAAGTTTAAAAAATGTAACTATGTAATTTTTTTTTAATTGAGAGAGGGAGCGTGTGACTGAGAGGTTGAGGGGCTAGGAGAGAGAGAACCTTAAGCAGGCTCCACACCCAGGGCAGAGCCCCACACAGGGGCTGGATCTCATGACCCTGAGATCATGACTTGAGCCGAAATCAAGAGCCAGATGCTTAACCAACCGAGCCACCCAAGAGCCCCAGAACTTTTTAATTTTGATAGAAATTAAAATTATAGATTTCAAAAAACACCTACTATATGAGGTTACTTGAATCCTTAAGCCAGAAAACTGGAAGAGTAGGTTGTGATCAGAGTAGATATGTGAGTTAATGATGTGGGAGGCTGGTGACTTTTTTTTAAAGTAGGCTCCAAACCCAGAGTGGAGCCCCATGTGGAGCCCAACGTGGGTTTTTTTTTTTTTTTTTTAAGATTTTATTTATTTATTTGACAGAGACAGAGACAGCCAGCGAGAGAAGGAACACAAGCAGGGGGAGTGGGAGAGGAAGAAGCAAGCTCATAGCTGAGGAGCCTGATGTGAGGCTCGATCCCGTAACACCGGGATCACGCCCTGAGCCGAAGGCAGCTGTGCCACCCAAGCGCCCCCCAACGTGGGTTTTAAACTCATGACCCTGAGATAAAGACCTGACCTTAACCAACTGAGCCAGTCAGGCACCCCTGCTTTTATTTTAAGTAAACTCTATACCAACATGGGTCTTCGACTCACGCCTGCAAGATAAAGAGCCATGTACTCTACCAACTGAGCCAGACAGGCACCCCAGGCTGGTGACTTTTAATATTGACAAGATTCAGGGTGTGACTGTGTGACCATGTGGCTGAGTTAGTGACTTGAGGGGATGGTGACTTTTTAGTAATGAAAAGCTCCAAGATGTGACAGTGTGACCATGTGGCTGAGAAAAGGAAGTAAAGGAATTAAGGGGCTGAAATGTCAGCTAAACTGTGAATCCTGATGCTGAAGTTGCCTAAAAATGATGTGGGAATGTGCTAGATGTTTTCCAGGTTCACTTTTCCACCCTTCCCTACTGCTCTTTGCCCCAGTATGCTGACCTATATGGACTGTATCAACAGGTTCTGGTGTCCCCTAGCTTTTGGTTGGGTTTGCCCAAAGAAGAATCCCAGGAGTTTAGGGGAAGAAGGTCAATATATTTATTCCTCCAGCCCCCACCCTGAAAAATCACCTCCTGATGATTGTGTCCCTTCAAATGAAAACTGCCACTCTTTTCAAGGCAGCATAACTCCACACTTTCCTACAGAGTTCAAGTAACCACTCCCTCTCCTATTCCTTCCTGCCTATGGATGTTATCAACTTGGCTACAGGCTCCTACACTATCTCTTGTGGTACCACATTATACCAGCATCTTCATAAACAATACTTTTATAAAATAAACCCTCCTTGAATTATTCTATTACAAGTGTGCCATCTGTTCCTGTTGGGACCCTTACTGTAAGCAGTAATAACTGATGGAAGGTTGTAACAGAGAGTAGTGGAAAGTAAGAAGAGTGACTACCATTTAAATGACAATTACTAACATATTTTAAACTCTGGGTTCCTAGAACTTTTCTAAGCTCTTTACAAATATTAACTCACTGAGTCATCACAAATATGCTATGTGGCAAGAAGAGATTTTTGTCTGGTTCATTTCCATATACCAAAGCCTAGCACAGTTGCTGGTACATGGCAGGCACTCAAATATTAATTTAAAATACACACATAACCAAGTTTAGTAGGGAAGAGATGACTTTCAGTATGATGTATGAGATTTCTAACTCCCCCCAAAATAAACACTAAATAAGAGCATATGTGAATTATTTTCTTGTGCGGCCTACAGTGAGTCTTATTCCTTTATCTTTTCCCACGACGTTATCCAGAACTTGGGGTCCCCAAAATTTTAAACGTAACATCTAAAGCCAAAGTTGCAAAATTTTAAATAGTACGCACCTGCAGCCCAGAGGCTCATTTAAAAGGGCAGAGCACCTTTAAGTATCAGTTATTGGTTTTAAAAAAAGAACGGGGAAAGAGTAAACTTTAAAAATATGCTTGGGAATATAAAATGCAAAAATAAGAAAGGTAAAGTCAGCAAGATCACCAAGTATACACACACACACACACACACACACACACACACACAGAACTAAAGCACAGAAAAAGTGAGTGTAAAATTTAGAGGAAAGTAAAACACGTGAATCAAAGAAGACAGAGATATAATAGGTCTAACAGGTTGAAATTAACCCCCTAACTGGATGTTCACACAATCATATGGAATAATCAAGGCAGCTATGCTACCAATATTTTATAAAGAACCTAAAGTCAGGGGAAAAAACAAGGTTAGAGAACAAATATGCAGCAAGATGTGAACTGCAAGGATTTTCTGAAACCAGAACTGGTATTTTCTTCTTTACATCACGTTGTACTCCAAAACACGGCGGAAATTCACGTGTTAAAAGAATCTAGAAACCTGAGAAGTTTCGAGAATAGTAAGACTCAAACTATCATTGTTACCTAGCGAAAAATCAGTAAGACAGAGTGAGGTGCAAGGCTACGACTGGGATGGAATTGTCAGACGCCAACACTGGGACACCGAGAGGAGACGGATAAAAGCATCCGTAAGTGAAGATGGAGAAAGACTGGGATTGGATTTGATTGAAGGAAGACTAAACAGAAAAGCAGGGCCTAAGAAGCAAGTAGCAAGCGTAAAACTTAAACAGGACCAGATCGATGCCACGAGCGAGTACGGGACCCACAAATCAGATTGTACGGTGTGGGGAAGGGGCCAGTTCACGACCGACCAGCTGCGACTAGTTTCCGAAAAGCGGCGTAAATGTAGCCTCGCAGCCCCACCCCGCGGCAGCAGCTCCTCCCTAAGGAGCATCTCACGAGGCCAACCGCCGGGCTCAGGCTCCAGCTCGAGCCTAGGTCCCACCCCGCCCTTGTCCCGCGGCGCAGAACGGCCTCTCTGGGCCCCTCACCGAACGCTGCAGCTCCCCAAGCCAAAACGAGGCGCGCTCCTTTCCGCTGGGATCTGGGTCGTGGTAAAGCGCCTGCACTGCCTGGTATACGAGCTGCAAAGTCGGCTTTGCCCCTTCCATGGTGGTGGCAGTGGTAGCGGCAGCGACGGCTCTGGCTGTTCTCCCGAGGCTTCTCCGATTGCTCCGCCTTCAAGCTTCCTCACTGTGTCGGCCACGGCCGCTCCCTGACTGGCGCCATCTCCTCTTTGGCCGTTACCAGGGCAGAGGGGTTCCCGTGGAAGTTGCCCCCTCGGAAACAGAGGTTAGATTGTATTCGGGTTCCTGGTTTTTTTTCCAATCCTCCCACTAGACTCCAGACTTCTGAGTTCAGACGCCGATACTCGCCTCTTCACCCACCGAATTGCCCTCAGAGGTCTATCCCCGCGCCACACAAACCACGCAGTGTACCTAAGCCGCGTTAACCCGGACCGGAAGCCGCAGCACCGATACCTTTGGCACACTTCCGCCCGGTGCAGCGCAAACGGACTCCTTCCCGGCACGCCTCCTCCTGTCTCCCCGCCCCCTCCCGGAAGTGGCTCTCCCGGGGCCAGGAGCTAGGAAGAGGCAGTCAGATGTGGTTCTCTCAGTTACTTGCGTGTGACCGAAGCTATAGCACCGATGTGTGTTCCATACCTGAGCCGCTCTTCTTTCCCTGCAGTAGGTCCGGGTCTTTCCAACTTCCCTTCGGACTTCTCCATCCCTATCCAGGGAATCCTTTCTGACGCCCGTGGACAAGGCGCCTCAATTCAACCATCCGAGCAGTGTCCACCGTACTGGAAATGCAAAGATGACTGAAGACAGGGTTTCTACGCTGACTCTGGTGGATGAGACAGACATGTAATCAAGTAATGTTGTACAAAACTAAAATATGTGCCACACTGAGATGAATCCAAAATGCGTACAATCGCTGCTCAGCCCCTTGTCTACTAAGTTCTTAACCCAAAAAGGTATTTCATTCTATCGCTCAGGACACTCTGAACTCCATAGGATTTGCATATATCTTTAGGGTCATTTCCACGTGAATTTTTGTGTATATCTTTCTTTCCGAAACAAAAATCAATGGTCTAAGAATTCTCAATTCACAGAAGAAAATAGGAATCTTGGAATCTGCACTCTGAAGAAATTTTGGACAAAAGGTAGCAGTATGTTAGATTTCCCGACATTGCTGCTAGTCCTTCGCAATAATAAATACATTACTTGATGAACGCTTACAATGTGTAAAGCTCTGTAGTTAAAAGATATGATTTAATCCTTCTGACAGCTACGCCAACTCAATCCCCATTTTATAAAATAAGAAATAGGTAATGTACTTTGGCTTACACAGTTCTTTAAATCAGTTTCACACCACAAAGCCTGTAAATAATACAATTCCTATCAGTCTGTGTATTCGTTTCCGAATTGTTATTGTCAACAGATTTGAATAGCCAATATCATAATGAAAACAGTGTTACTGCACAGAGTTGATCTCATTTCAGACAAAAGAAACTTGATATTCTGGCAACCCAATTCATCGATTCATTCAAAAAAAATTAGTAAGACCATTTTGGTCTCTGCCCTCATGGAGTTTATAGTCTAATTGCAAAGAAAGACAATTCAATACAGTTTTAAAGTTCTGTGAATATTCACAAGCTAAAGAATGATGTTGGACCTACCTTGCACATAAATGGAAAAATAAATCCCAGAACCTAAATGTAAGAGCTAAACTATAAGACGCTTCGAAGAAAATAGGACTGTATCTTCATGATCTTGGATTAGGCAATAGTTTCTTAGATATGGCACCAAAAGTACAAAAACAAAAAGAAAAATAGATAAATTGGACTTCATCAAAACTAAAAACTTTTGTGTGTCATCGGGCATGATTAAGAAAGTGAAATGACAGGGGCGCCTGGGTGGCACAGCGGTTAAGCGGCTGCCTTTGGCTCAGGGCGTGGTCCCTGCGTTGTGGGATCGAGCCCCCACATCAGGCTCCTCTGCTATGAGCCTGCTTCTTCCTCTCCCACTCCCCCTGCCTGTGTTCCCTCTCTCGCTGGCTCTCTCTATCTCTGTCGAATAAATAAATAAAATCTTTAAAAAAAAAAAAGTGAAATGACAATCCATAAAATGAAAGAAAATTTTTGCAAGTCATGTATCTAAAGGATTAGCATCCATAATGTATAAGGAACTTTTACAATTTAACAATGAAAGACAATTCAAATTTTTAAATAGACAAAAGATTTAAATAGATATTTCTCCAAAGAAGATATACAAATTCATATGCAAATATGCTCAACATCATTAATCATCAGGGAAATGCAATTCGAAACCATAATGAGATACCACTTCACACTCCCTAAAATGGCTAAAAAAGAGGGCACGTATTGCATGGAGCACTGGGTGTTATACACAAACAATGAATCATGGAACACTACATCAAAAACTAATAATGTACTGTATGGTGACTAACATATCATAATAAAAAAATAATTTAGAAAAACAAGAAATAAAATGGCTTAAAAAAAAAGACATTAGGTGTTGGTGAGGATGTACAAAGACTGAAACCCTCACACACTGCTGGTAGGATCATAAAATGGTGCAGCTGTTTTGGGTAACAGTCTGGCAATTCTTCAAAAGGTTAAAGTTACCATATGACCCAGCAGTTCCACTCCTAGGTGTATACCCATGAGAATGAAAACGTAAGTCCATACAGACACTTGTACATGAATGTTCATAGCAGCATTGTTTATAATAGCCAAAAAGTGAAAACAGCCCTAAGCCTTCCAAATGGTAAATGAATAAACAAAATGTGATATATCCATATGATAGGATATTAAATATTAAAGGAAAGAAGTACCCATCTGCAAGCCAAGGAGAGAGGCCTCAGGAAAACTTGCTCCACCAACACATTGATCTGGCGCTTCCAGCCTTCAGAACTAAGAGAAAATAAATTCATGTTATTTTAATTAATTAAAAAAATAAAGGAATGAAGTACTGATACATGCTACAATGTGGATGAACCTTGAAAACATGCTAAGTGAAAGCAGCCAGACCCCCCCCCAAATGGCCATATATTATATGATTTCATTAATTTGAAATACCAGAATAGGCAAATCTCTACAGACAGAAAATAGATTAGTGGTTGCCAGGGGGAGGGAAAGTAGGGAGAGATGGAATATTCTGGAATTAGTAGTGATGGTTGCACAACTTTGTGAATATAAAAACCATTTAATACGTCTTTAGGATGAATGTTATGGTATGTGAATTATATTTCAATAAAATCATTATTTTAAAAAGTTTTGTGATTAGAATTTTTAAAATACCACATAAATGTTTGGCCGATATTTGCAAAATCAACCAACCAAGCCCCCCATAGTGTTCTATTCCTCTTCATGTCCTCAAACCCTTGTCTAATATATAGTGGGTATATAGTAAATGTTTTAAATAACTTCTCTCCTAGCTCTTTAGTCAGATAAATCAATCTAGTTGCAACACTAAGTGGCTGGGGGTGGGGGGCAAAAGCAGAAATAAGAAACTTGGGACGCCTGGGTGACTCAGTCGATTAAGCGTGTCTTTGGCTTAGGTCATGATCCTGGGGTCCTGGGGTCCTGGGATCGAGCCCCCCCCCGAACCCCCACATCTGCTCTGCACTCGGAGGGGAGTCTGCTGCTCACTGTCCCTCTGCCACTCCCTCTGATAAAATCTTGAAAAAAAAAAAAAAAGAAACTTGTAATAATCCTGGCGAAATGTGGTGGCCTAGAGTGACACAGCAGTGCTGATAGAGATATGGATATTTAAGGTGAATTGAGGAAGAAGTTTGGTATGGTGATTGAGCTGTCAGTTGTGATGACAGGAAAGAGAAACCAGGCTTCTGAGTATGGAACCCAGAAGAAGAAACAGCTTTTGTGGTAATGGGGAGGGGTGCAAGGGTGAAGATAATGAGTTTAGTGTTAGCTATGTTGCGCACTGTGGCATTTATGAATGAGCCGAGGCCAGCACATTGTAGCACGTGTGAGACTGAGGGCAGGGACTGGGTTGAAGATACAGATTTGAGAGTCATCATTATATATAGGTGGTGGGTGAAGACAAGGAAATGGTTGAGATGAGCCAGGGGGAAGGGGGCCTAAGGCAGGGCCCTACAGATAAACACTGAAGGATTGGCAAGGGAGTAGAGGCTAGGAAGGAATAGCCGGAGAGGAAAGTGGAGAACCAGGAGAATGTACTACAAAGGGATCCACTTTGAAGCAGCATCAAATGCTCCAGGGAGGTCAAATACCATTAAAATAATAAATCTGAAATAAAATTTTAGAAATATTTTAAATACCTGGGGCACCTGGCTGGCTCCGTTGATAGAGCACATGACTCTTGATTTGAGGGTTGTAAGTTTGAGCCCCGTGTTGGGTATAGAGATTACTGAAAAATAAAATCTTAAAAAAGAGAGAGAGAGAGAGAAATATTTGAAACACCAAAAGCTCTACAACTTCAGTCCTAAGGCAAGATGGCCACCCTAGGAACACTGAACTCTGATGCAAAGTTCCATGGGCCTGACCCCACTCCCAAAAAAAGGTCCTCACTTCTTCTTCCTCCAACCAAAGAAATATGTTTTCTTTAAGCAAGAAGGTGTTTTTCTGAAGGGAAGAAGGAAAGAGAGGATGTTTCTTTTACACGCTAGTGGTGAGCTTACCCAAGGTGGAATATCGTATGTCAATAAACAAGTTCCTCTCTACTTCCAGACAGGCGCTGCCATGGGGACATCCAGGAAAGCTTAGCTCTGCCCTGGGTTGGTGCTTGTGACTTGTGGTGAACTTCAGTTACACTAAGCATAGGTCGCGGCCCCATCCAGTTCTCCTTAGTTCTCTCATCCCCTGATCCCTACTCCAAACCCCAGGGTGAGGTGAGCCACTAAACTCTGGGGATAAGTCATAAACATAGCGTGGCAGTGGCCAGTGGTTTCCCCCCAGTACCTATTCTTTTCTTGTTTGGGTTGTTCAACCTTTCCTAGAGCTTCCTGAATGAATACTTTCTTTTCCTAACTGATTCAAACTGGGTTTCTGTCATCTGTCATCAGAAGAGTTTTGATTAAATACTCTGCTTCTTACTTGAGGCTGTGGTAATGCAACACCACAGACTGGGTGGCTTACATGACAGAAATTTATTTTCTTACAGTTCTGGAGGCTTTCTGGAAGTTCGAGGTTGGGGTGCCACCATGTTCAGGTTCTGGTGAGAGCTCTCTTTCTGGCTTGCAGATGACCAGATTCTCACCGTGAACTCCATACAGAGGGAAAGACAGTGTGATCTCTCTCTCCCTCTGTCTCTCTTTCTCTCTCTCCCTCTTCTCATAAGGTCAAAGTCCTATTGGAATAGGGCACCACCCTTGTGACCTTATTTAATCTTAATTACCTCCTAAAAATCCTATCTGCAGATCCAGTCACATCAGAGTGAGGGCTTTAACATATGAATTTGGCGGGGAAACAATTCAGTCCTTAATATCTGTCTCCACTTGGGCTTGGAGAGCCAGGAGAAGGCCCTGCTTCTCACCCGAGGGAACCAGATGACATCACACTTCTTTGGCACACAGACAATAGCTAGAAGACAGAACCCTCACATTGGATTTCACAGCTTCCTGCCAAGAACAAGCAGCCAGAATTTTCTCAGGTAGTAAACGAACACTCTCGTAGGGTAGAAAGGTGCATGCATAGGAGTGTTCATCCCCGTGTGGTTTGCCCTAGTAGAAAATGAAAATATCCTAAATTTCCATCAATAAGGAACTGAACATTAGGGTGTATGCATACCTTAGATTCCAGGTAGCCAGTGAAAATCAAGTCAGAACTATTAAGTTTGGGGGCGCCTGGGTGGCACAGCAGTTAAGCGTCTGCCTTCGGCTCAGGGCGTGATCCCAGCGTTCCGGGATCGAGCCCCACATCAGGCTCCTCCGCTATGAGCCTGCTTCTTCCTCTCCCACTCCCCCTGCTTGTGTTCCCTCTCTCGCCGGCTGTCTCTATCTCTGTCAAATAAATAAATAAAATCTTTAAAAAAAAAAAAGAACTATTAAGTTTGTTACGTATCGATGAGGGATAGAAGCAGAAAAATGTTCACCTTGAGCCCAAAAGGCTGTCCTATAGCCTGCATAGTTCTGATAAGGATAAAACATGTGTGGGTTGCTACATTCTTAAAAGGTCTCGTGACTGCCTGTGCATGTCGCCGATAGTTAATATGAAGCTGAATGAAAAGCACCAGAGAAATCTTGCAAAAGTAGTTTTACAAGTAGAAATTTGAAGAAGACACGTATGATCGTGCCCTGGGTGTGGAGCCGGCTTTAGAGTCCCTCTCTCTTTCTCCCTCTGCCCCTTCCCCCTCCTCCCCTTCCCCCATAGCCCTCTCTTTAAAAAAACACAAAACAAACAAACGAACAAACAGAAAAACAAAACAAAACAAAAAAAACTCTGGACATTGAATCTCAGGGGAGCTTCTGACACACCAATGTGCTGGGAGGGTACCACACCCTGATTCCCTGGAGAGGGGACGTGGGAGCTCTGCCTTCCTCTCAGACCTCACCCCAGGTACAGCCTTTCTAATAGAACTGTAATCATCAGTGTAGCACTTTCCCCAGTTCTGTGCGTTGTTCTAGCAAATTACTGAATCTGTGGGGATTATGGGAACCCCTAAATTTGTAGCCAGTTGGTCAGGAGTGCAGGTGGCCTGGGGACCCCTGAAGTAAGGCTGACATCTAAAGTGAAGGCCGTCTTGTGGGAGACTAAGCCTGCGGAGTCTGATACTAATTCCAGGTAGTTAATGTCAGAATTGAATTCTGTACCCTCCCCCCCAAAAGAATTGAATTGCTGTTCACCCAGTTGGGGTAGGAACAGAAAAGATACGAAGTTCATGAAGTCTGTAATATAGTTTAACAGACATAAGCACCCCCCCCCAAATAGATGAAGGAAATATGGCCAAGTGTTAGCAATTGTGGGGTGCCTGGGTGGCTTAATCAGTTAAAAGCGTTTACCTTCTGGTCAGTCGTGATCCCGCCAGGGTCCTGGGATCCACCCACATCAAGCACCCGGCCCAGTGGAAAACCTGCTTCTCCCTCTCCCTCTGCCCCTTCCCCCAACTTGTGTGTGCTCACTTGCTCTCAATCTATCTCAAATAAATAAATAAAATCTTTAAAAAAATGTTAACAATTTTTTAAAGATTTTATTTATTTATTGGACAGAGATAAATACAGCCAGCGAGAGAGGGAACAAAAGCAGGGGGAGTGGGAGAGGAAGAAGCAGGCTCACATCAGAGGATCCTGATGTGGGGCTCGATCCCATAACACCGGGATCACGCCCTGAGCCGAAGGCAGATGCTTAACCGCTGTGCCACCCAGGCGCCCCCAAAAAATGTTAACAATTTTTAAATGGGGATTAGTGAAAGTGTCACTGTATCATTCTCTCTCTACTTTCTAATATGTTTGAAATTTTCCAAATTAAAAAAAAAAGATCAAAACGGGGGGAAAAATCATGTCATTTTATTTATTGACATGAAAAGATGTCAGAAAATCTTATTAGAAACAGAAGCAGGGACATCCGGGTGACTCAGTCGGTTAAGAGTCTACCTTCCGCTCATGATCCCAAGTCCTGGAATCGAGTCCTACTGAGCACAGAGCCCGCTTCTCTCTCTCACTCTGCTGCTCCTTCCTGCTTGTTCTCTCTCTTTCTCTTTCTCTCTGACAAATAAATAAATAAAATATTTTTTTAAAAGCTTAAAAAAAAAAACCCAGAAGCAGGTTTTGTTCAGTGTATGAAAGTAACCATTGATATAAAATTACATCTCTATTTATATTCAGGCAAGAAGAGGGGTCTTCGAGGATATTCACCAAAATGTTAACAATGGTTTTTTCTGGTCATGGGATTTTGAGTGGTTTATCACCACTTGATATATTCCATGTTTCTTTATTTTTTGGCTCCTCCTTCCATTAACATGGGGACTCTGTTTTGGTCACTGTCATACCCCCAGTGCTTTGAATGGTGCCTGGCAAACGGCATGCTCACAATAATTATTTGTCAAATGTGTTAATAATGTTTATATAAATTGAATTTTCTTTATAATGATTATTTACATTTTTAACAAACATATTTTATCAAAAACAACACAGCTGGGGCGCCTGGCTGGCTCAGTTGGTAGAACATGAAACTCTTAATCTCAGGGTCACGAGTTTAAGCCCCAAGTCAGGCATGGAGCCTACTTAAAAAAAAAATAAAATTAAAAAAATAAAAAAAAAACAGAGGCAGCTGGGTGGCTCAGTCAGCTAAGTGTCCGACTTGTGATTTTGGCTCAGGTCATGATCTCAGGGTCCTGAGATTGAGCCTCACATGGGGCTCTGCTCTCAGCTGGGAGTCTGCTTGAGATTCTCTCCCGCTCCCTCTGCCCCTCCCCACCCCCTCTAAAATAAATAAATAAATATTTTTAAAAAATAATAAAAAATTTAAAAATTAAAAAAATTAAAAAACAATGTAGCTGACACGATAAACTCAAAGAAGTCATAACCATCAGGGACCAGCGTGGATTAAATCTCTGTGGCTATTTGCCAAGAAAAAGCTGCCCAGCATGAGCCTCTCCTGGCCCTTCTCCTGACTACTCAACCCTTAGGGCACATGTTCTAGACCAAAAGCCTTCAGCTTCACAACCTGAGACGGCTGTAAACCCAGCACCGGACAAATCTCTTTTCCCCCAATTAAACTCACATTCAGGGCTCGCGTGCTGAGGACAGCATCTGCCTTTGTCTGGCTCTCTACCCAGAAGTGCCTTCAGTCCTGGCCAGCTTGACACCCGGTTTAACTTGCAAAGCAAATTTTAGCTGGTGGAAGAGGCTGGAGGGTGGTGAATTGAAATCATGATTTTTTTTTTTTTTGAGATCATGAATTTCTATGAAAAAATGAGAGCGCAAATTAACTGTTCACAGTCAAAAGGAGCCTCGTTTAAAGATATTCTGAGCGGGGCGCCTGGGTGGCACAGCGGTTAAGCGTCTGCCTTCGGCTCAGGGCGTGATCCCGGCGTTATGGGATTGAGCCCCACATCAGGCTCCTCCGCTATGAGCCTGCTTCTTCCTCTCCCACTCCCCCTGCTTGTGTTCCCTCTCTTGCTGGCTGTCTCTATCTCTGTCAAATAAATAGATAAAATCTTTTAAAAAATAAATAAATAAATAAATAAATAAATAAATAAATAAATATATATATTCTGAGGGACAGGTCTGGTTTACTGGGGTGGGAAAACACTGAGCAGATTTGAATTTTTCTCGACATTAACAAAGTGAGATTTGTTTTATTTCATTTATTGTTGTTGTTGTTGCTGTTATTACTATTGTGTGCCTGGTATCCTGCAGTTCAGAGACCAAAACAGGGAGATTTGTTTTAGCAAGGGAAATTCACTACTGCTCAGAGAACCCAGGGGCAATGGAGAAAAAATAGACACAGTTCAGGAAGGGTCCACCAAGCTCCCCTGCACCCTGCTCTTTCTATCTCTTGCAAAGTCTTCCTTCCTCTGTTAAGCTCTTCTCTTTGGAAGCCAGACATTGGGGTAAGGGGAGTAGCTTCCTCCCAACAAAATTAATTTTTATAAGACATTATATCCACATTTATTGACACAGCCCAGATTTGCTTCAGGTTTTTAAGCGATGCATTGGGACTGGTGGGATGCAAACTGTTGCCCAGCCAGGCTGAAAGGAGAATGCGCTTCCCTCACAAATGCAGAAGGCCGCACTTGGCTCTAGGAAGAGAGAAAGAACGCTCGCTTGTATGGCGTGGTAGAAACAGGCCTGCCCTAAAATCAGACCCCTGGTGCCAATCCCAGCACCACTTTTTCTAGCCACATGACTCTAACCAGGTTAACTGTTGTTCTAAGTTGGACTCTCCTGCCAAAAGAGGTCATGATATTTACCCACCGTGCACAAGAAGGACCCAGTAAGATCGTGTGAAAGTGCCTTGGAAAGGCTTAGTGTAAACAACCGTTAAAGTCATTACACACCATTCTACAAATTCGTGAAGTCAAACAGTCACTTCTGGTCTTATCGCGAGACTTAGAAATCACAAGTTTTTACCCTAAACCAACAGACTTTGCAAATACGGGAGGAACCATGTATTTAATAAGCTGCCCAGGCAATAAGCAAGCCAGAGGCTTGGTTACCTCCCCAGCCCAGCACCTGTAACGGCTGTGACACCTGTCATGCGGCCTGCATCTCCCTGCTTCCAGCCGGCTCATGCTTCCCGAAGAGCTTCGGTATTTAGAACCACTTCTGACCCTCCCCTGCCCTGCCGCTCTGCTTAGTGGGCACGGAGCGCAGGCCTGCTCTGGTTCCAAGCGGCTGCATCTAGGCCGCAGGGCCTCTTTCCCTGAACAAACCTTAAGTCTTCATCATTGTCCTCCAGCCTTCTAGATCTCTCTACAGTCTCAGACATTCCAACTTCCCTCTTCCCCCAAGGCCTAAATAATTCACCTTCCAGGACTCAAACTTCCATGCCTGATCCCTCTCTAATTGTCACAGTCCCATCAACCCAGTTGCCCACTAAAGTCACCTGGGGGAAACTTTAATTTCGACCTCCGGTACCTCCTTAAACCAGTTAAGTCAGAAACCCTGGGGGTAGGTCTGGAGGTCCAATCGAAGCACCTTAAAGCTCCCAGGTGATTTGAATACGCAACTAGGTTAATAGTTATGCCTTCATTTTGCTACAGAAGTTTCTCAGCAGGGGAGCTCCTGGCATCTGAGGCAGGACAATTCTTTGTATTGTTCTGACCCGAGTATTGTAGACTGTCACTACACACTGACGAGCATACTCGTCATGGTGACAGCCAAAAATGCACCAAACATCCCCAAATATCCCCACCTTCTTCTCTTTCTTTTTTGCACCCCCCCTTCCAAAAGTGAAAGCCCTTCCCTTCCCGCCCCAAGCCTCAGTTCTCTGGTGACCTATTGTTGTCGTTGGCTCAGAACCGAGGGGTTTCCCGGGACATGAGACTTCCAGTGCTGAAACAAGGAAAGTCCCAGCTAAACCATGACGCTTAGTCACCCTAGATTTTCTTCTGTCTCCATCCATAAAGGATACCCATTGCTTTTTCTCCCCTTCCCAACCCCACTTCCCTCCATTCAAAGGTTGCTGACAGAAACGAGGCCACCTGAGTTTCTTTCTCAGAATCTGCAATTGGAACTGGATGATGGTCTCAATTTGGCCAGTGCTTATAATAATAATAATAATAATAATAATGATAATACTTGGGAAATGTTGGTGGCCATTTTCAACCATGACAATTGCTGTGGGCTGGCGGGAAGATGGGCAGTGCCGAGAGTCTGTCTGTAGCAACAGAGCAAACACACACCCAAGAAGAACAGAGTGGGGGTAGAATCTTGCTGGCTTCCCCCACAGTGCTCAAGTGATGTTCAAACTCGAGACTGCCCCAGCATCCATCACCAGAGAGTTCCTGAAAACACGGGTTGCTGGGCCTCACCGCCAGAGTTTTGATTCAGTAGGTCTGGGTGTGGCACAAAGGTCTGCTTTCCTACGAGTTCCCAGGTGGTGTTGACGCTGCAAGTTAGGGGCTCCTAGAGGAGGTCACCTGCTCTGGGCCAGAGTCCCCTAGGAGTTCTTTGAGGGCCCAGCAGGCACGGCCCTGTCCTGGAGTTACAGGAGTCTGAACTTTCCAAAAATTTCTTTTTTTTTCCTAAATAGTTTTATGGAGATATCATTCACATACCTACAACTCACCCCCTTGAAGGGTACAATTCAATGATTTTTAGTAGATTCGCAGGATGTTCAACCATCACCAATTTTAGGACATTTCGTCACCTCAGAAGAGATCCCAGGCCCTTGAGCCACCCCTCCTCTTGCCACCTGCTTCTCTCCCCACCTCAGCTGTAAGTAACCACTAATCTACTTTCTTTATATAGTTGACCCTTGAATGGCGTGGCGGTTAGGCCCACTGACTCCCTGCACGGTTGAAAATCTGCCCTTAACTTCGATTCCCCAAACACCGAACTACTGCTAACCTACTGTTGATTGGAAGCCTTACCAATAACATAAACAGTTGATTAACATATATTTTGTATGTTATGTGTATTATACATACTCTTTTTTAATAATAAAGAAAGCTAGAGAAAAAAACTTTAATAAAAATGTAAGGAAAATACATTTGCAGTACTGTACCGCATTTATTGAAAAAAATCCACTTTGAAGTGGATCCACGCAGTGCAAATCTGTGTTGTTCGAGGGTCAACTGTACACAGATCTCCCTGCTGTGCACATTCCATATGAATGGAATTACATCATATGTGGCCTTTTGTGACCGGCTTCTTCCACTTAGCATAATGTTTTCCAGATTCATCCACACTGTAGGATGATTGATTAGCTCTTCATTGCTTTTTTCCCCCCTAAGATTTTATTTATTTATTTCAGAGAGAGTGAAAGCATGAGCAGGGGGAGAGGCAGAGGAAGAAGCAGACTCCCCACTGAGCAGGGAGCCCGACACGGGACTCCATCCCAGGACCCTGGGACCATGACCTGAGCCGAAGGCAGACGCTTAACTGACTGAGCCACCCAGGCACCCCCAACTCCTCATTTCTATTCAGATCCTTGCCCATTTTTAATTGGATTATTGTCTTTTTATTATTGAGTTGTAACTGTTCTTCGAATACTCTGGATACAACTCCCTTAGCAAATATATGATTTGCAAATGTTTTCTCCGGTTCTATGAGTTGTCTTTTCACTTTCTTGATGGTGTCTGCTGAATGCTTGTGTCCCCTCAAAATTCATACAATGAAACCCTAATGCCCAATGTGATGGTAGTGGGACGTGGAACCTTTGCGGGATGCTTAAGTCATGAGAGTGGAACTGTCCTGAGTAGGGTTTTGCTCTTATATAAAAGAGACCACAGAGCTGCCTAATCTTTTCGGCCACCGGAGGACACAATGAGAAGTCTGTGACCCAGAAGAGGGCCCTCACCTGACCATGCTGGCACCCTGATTTCAGACTTCCAGCCTCCAGAACTACGAGAAATAAAATTCTGTTGTCTGTAAGCTGCCCAGTTCGTAGTATTTTGTTACAGCAGCTCAAACAGACTGAGATGGTTTCTTCTGGAGAACAAACGATTTTAGTTCTGATGAAGTCCAATTTATCTATTTGTTGTTGTTGCTCATGTTTTTGGTGTCGAATCTAGGAATCCCTTGCCAAATCCAAGGTCATGGAGATTTACCCTTATATTTTCTTTTAAGTTTTATAATTTTATAATTTACATCCATTTTGAGTAAATTTTTACACATGAGGTGAGAACTTCATTCTTTTGCTTGTGGATAACTAGTTTTTCCAGCACCATTTGTTGAAAAGATTATTCGTTCCCCATTAAGTGGTCTTGCAACCTTCTTGAAAATCAGTTGCCCATAGACAGGATGGGTTTATTTCTGGACTCTCAAATCTGTCCTACGGGTCTACATCTCTATTCTTATGCCAATGCCACACTGTGTTGATTGCCATTGCTTTACTCTAAGTTTTGAAACCGAGAAGTGTGATCCTTCTGCTACTTCTTTTTTCAAGACTGCTTTGGTTATTCTGTGTGCCTCAGTATTCAATATACATTTTAGAATCAGCTTATTAATTTCTACAAAGAAGTCGGCTCGGACTTGGGTGGAAATTACACTGAATCAGTAGATCACTTTGGGAGTATTCCCATCTTAAAAATTCATGTATATAATATCTTTTATGCCACAGTAGAATCATAGCCATTTTACTATTAAGATAATGATTATTTTTTTCAAGAAAAGCCTTTACTATATGATTCAATAATTTTATTTCTGGGTATATATCCAAAAGAACTGAAAGCAGGAACCTGAAAAGTTATCTGTACACCCATGTTTATAGCAGCATTATTCATAATAGCCAAGAGGGGAAAGCAATCCAAACGTCCATCAGCGAAATGTGTCTATATGTACAATGGAATATTACTTTGCCTTAAAGAGGAATGAAATTCTGACATATGCTACAACATGGATGAACCTTGAACACATTAAGCTAAGTGAATTATCCAGTTGCAAAAGATAAATGCTGTAGGATCCACTTACATGTCTAGGGTACTCAAATTCGTAAAGACAGAAAGTAGAATGCTGGTTGCCTGGAGCTGGGCAGAATGGGAAGTTGTTGTTTAATGGACACAGAGTTTCAGCCCCGCGAGACGAAAAGGTTCTGGAGACTGCTTGCACCATAGTGTGAATATACTTAATAGCACCGTTCAGTACACTTAAAAATGGTTAAGATGGTAAATTTTATGTAATGGTTTTTTTTTTTTACCACAACGAAAAGATAATTTAGAAATTTAAATAAAATTGAAAGAAAGCGTATGACTTGATTAAAGGAAGCAGTTAGTGTGTAGACTCAGCCAGCGCTAAAGACACTTCTTGGGTTTAATTTATGGAAATGTTTATATAGTCAGCTTTTAATTAACCTGGGGGGACTTCTCTGCCCAAGAATCATCCCAGTCCCCAGGCCAACAATAAACAGAAACTGAGCCAGAAGAATAAACCGTATGATCTCTGTGAGTTTCTATTATGCCAGGTGGGCCTTTTTGGGTCACCTCCTATTGTGGCCCGGGATTTCAGATGCATTCTAACATGTCCCTCAGCATACATCAAGGATTAGGCTTTATTAGGGTAAGGGGAATTTTTTTTTTCAAGATTTTATTTATTTAACAGAGAGTACAAGCAGGGGGAGCAGCAGAGGGAGAGGGAGAAGTAGGCTCCCTGCTGAGCAGGGAGCCCGATGTGGGGCTTGATCCCAGAACCCTGAGATCATGACCTGAGCTGAAGGCAGATGCTTAACCGACTGAGCCTCTCAGGCGCCCCTAGGTAAGGGGGAGTCTTACAAGGCTGGGTCAACAAGCAAAGGAAAGCAGGGGTCTCCCATCCTTCTATTACCCCACAGAGAGGTGCGCTGGGGCCAGGGTGCTCTCCGCTAGATCCACAGAATAAGTCTACGTTCTGTGAAGAGACATTGCCTCTCTGTCCTACCTTGTCCTCACAGTGCTGATGAATCAGGAAGGGGTGAGTTGACAAATGTCTGAGCAAACAAATGGCTTTTGGAGCATTTGGCATACCATTCCGTTCCCCAGGTTCGCATAACAAACGTTGAAAGGCTCAGCGCAAAAATCTTGCCCCTGCTCTACCTTTGTATCTCCCCTTAACAACAGGTGCACCATGCCCTCAATGTCTAGATACACCAGGGACGGAAGAACAAGACAAAGGAAGATCAATCAGAATTTTTAACACAAGGAGGGCCAGCAGCAACAGATCCCCCCACATAGAGGGAACCACAATGAAGCTATTTCCCAAACAGCCCCAAAGTTCTTTCTCTCCCCAAAACAGCTGTCCACCCAATTTTTGGCAAATCTCCACCCTTGTCCCAAATATACGTAAGTGCAAACACTCCCTCAGGCTTACTACGTGCCAGGAACTGATCCAAACATCTTACATATATTAACTTCTTTAGTCATCACACCAACCCTATGAAGTAAGCACTATTTTTATGCCCATTTTGTTTATTAAATTTTGAGTACCGTTGATGCACAATGTTACATTAGTTTCAGGTGTACAACATAGCGATTTGACAGGTTTATGCACTATACTAGGCTCCCCACAAATGTAGCTACCATCTGTCACCACTCAACGCTATTACACTTTTACAGACTATATTCCTTATGCTGCGCCATTTTGCCCGTTTTATATGTGAGGAAAGTAAGGCACATACAGGTACATGGACTTGCTTATTGCCTCAGAGTCTGTGCTTTTAATCACCAAACTAAACCAGAATTAAGACATTGGGCTGGGTTCTGCCGGAGTCCTAAGCATGCATCATCCCGGGACCTGGGCAGCCTTAGGGACGGCAGCGCCAATGAATGTGGCGGGAAATGGGGCATATCCTAGAATAGAGCGGTGTGGGATGGGAGAACTTGGAGAACATCGGTGAGTGTAAAAGAGCAAAATAAATTTTAGGAAGTACACTTGGGAGGGAGCTTTCAGGTGAAAAAATACTGACATGACAAAGGTGAAACAGCAGAGTATTGTAAAGTTCTTTGGATTCTTTTGAAATAGCTTTCTTTTTTTTTTAAAGATTTTATTTATTTATTTATTTGACAGAGAGAGAGACAGCCAGCGAGAGAGGGAACACAAGCAGGGGGAGTGGGAGAGGAAGAAGCAGACTCCCAGCGGAGCCTGATGTGGGGCTCGATCCCAGAACGCCGGGACCACGCCCTGAGCCGAAGGCAGATGCTTAACGACTGAACCACCCAGGCGCCCTGATGTATGATTGACATACAATACGTTACACATGTTTAAAGTAGAACTTAACCATTTTTTTTTAAGATTTTATTTATTTATGTGACAGAGAGAGAGAGACAGCCAGCGAGAGAGGGAACACAAGCAGGGGGAGTGGGAGAGGAAGAAGCAGGCTCCCAGTGGAGGAACCCGATGTGGGGCTTGATCCCAGAATGCTGGGATCACGCCCTGAGCTGAAGACAGACGCTTAACGACTGCGCTACCCAGGCGCCCCAGAACTTGACCATTTTCGACGTATGCATACATCTGTGAAAACACCGCATAGTCAAGATAATGAAAATAAACATCATCACCAACTATTTCCTTGTGCCCTTTTCTAAACCCTTCTCTCTGCACCTCCCTCCAGACTCTCCCTCTGATAGCCCAGGATCTGCTTTCTGTAACTTTAGATGATTTTACATTTTCTAGAATTTTATATAAATAGATTGTACCATATTTACTCTTTTTTTGGGGGGGTCTGGTTTCTCTCACTTTGTATAATTATTTGAGATTCATCAGGTTGTTGTGTATCAATGGTTTATTCCTCTGATAGGGGACTTATATCTGCAATAGGTAAAGAACTCTTATAACTCACTCATAAAAGACAAATACGCCAATTAAAAATGAGCAAAGGATCTGAACAGACATTTCTCCAAAGAAGATATAGAAATGCACATGGAAAGATACTCGATAACATTAGTCATCAGGGAAATGCAAATCAAAACCATAATGAGATGCTATTTTACACCCATTAGGATGGTTATAATGAAAAGGTCGGGGGCGCCTGGGTGGCTCAGTTCATTAAGCGTCAGACTCTTGATCTCAGCTCAGGTCTCAGGCTCACAGTAGTGAGTTCAAACCCGGAGTTGGGCTCCACGCTAGGTATGGAGCCTACTTTAAAAAAGAAAAAGAAAAAGTCAAATAATAACAAGTGTTGGAGAGTATATGGAGAAATTATAACCTACAAACAACTACCGGTAGGAATGTAAAATGGTGCAACTACTTTGGAAAACACTCTTTCGATTCCTCAAAAAGTCATGCCATTTGACCCAACAATTCCATTGCTAGGTAGATACCCAAGAGAAATGAAAACAAATGGGCTCACAACTTATATGTGAATGTTTACAGCAGCAGTATTCACAATAGCCAATATGTGGAAACAACCCAAATGCCTTCCATCTGACGAATGGATAAATAAAATGTAGCATAATCCATATGGCAAGGAATGAAGTACTGATACATGGTACGGCGTGGGTGAATCTTGACAACGTTATGCTAAGTGAGAGAAGCCAGACACACTCACACAAAAAAACACATATCGTGTGATTCCATGTCAATATGAAATGTTCAGAATTGGCAGGTATATAGAGACAGGAAGTAGGTTAGTGGTTGCCTAAGGCTGGGGGTGAGAGCTGGGGGAAATTGAAGGCAATTGCTAAAGAGAACAGGGTTTCTTTGTGGAGTGATGAAAATGTTCTCAAATTGACTGTGGTAATGGTTGTGCAACACAGAACGTATCAAAAACCATGGACTTGTACATTTTACGTGGGTGAAATTTATCGCATGTGAATTATATCTCACTAAGGCTGTTACAAAAATTAATTTATTTCTTTGTATTGATGTGTAGAACTCCATTGTGTGAATATACTTCGGTTTGTCTGTCCATTTAGCTGTTGATGGACATTTGATTTGTTTCCCATTCTTGGCTATTAACAATAAAGTTGCCATGAACATTCCTATACAAGTCTTTGTATGGAATATGCTTTTTTTTCCCCTAGGTAAATGCACAGACGTGGAATGGTTGGATCATATGGTAGGTGTATGTGACTTTTTAAGAAACCACCAAACAGTTTTCTGCAGTGGTCGTACTCTTACTTTCCCACCAACAGTTTACGAGTTCTGGTTCTTCTGTATCCTTGTCAACTCTTGGTATGATTGGTCTTTTTATTTTATTTTTTTAAAAGATTTTATGTATATATTTCAGAGAGAGAGAGTGAGAGTGAGTGGGAAGGGGCAGAAGGAGAGAGAATCCCAAGCAGGCTCCATGCCCAGGGCGGAGCCCCATGCAGGGGCTCGATCTCACGACCCTGAGATCACCACCAGAGCCAAAATCAAGTCAGACACTCAATGGACTGAGCCTCCCGTGTACTCCATATGATCTGTCTTTTTCCATCCTCCCCTGCCATATGATCTGTCTTAGTAGTCAGACATCCTACTACGTATGTAGCAATATCTCATTGTGATTTTAATTTGCATTTCCTTAATGACTAAGGATGTTTTAGTGTCTTCTCGTGTGCTTGTCATTCATATATTTTCTTCTTTTTTTTTAAAGATTTTTTTTTTAAATTTTCAAGTAATCTCTACACCCAGCATGGGACTCAAACTCACAACCCAGAGATCAAGAGTCACATGCTCTCCCAACTGAGCCAGCCAGGCACCCCTCATCCATATATTTTCTTTGGTGAAATATCTGTTCATCTCTTTTCTCCACTTACAAAAAATTGAGTTGTCTGTTTCATTATGGAGTTTTCAAAGTTTTTTATATACTCTGTGCACAAGTTTTCTATCAGATATACATTTTGCAAATATTTTTTCCCAGTCTGTGATTTGTCTTTTCATTCTTCTCACAGTGTCCTTATAAGAACGGAAGGGTTTTTTGGTGGGTTTTTTTTTTTTTCAGTTTATTTTTAGAACAGAAGTTTTAATTTTGATAAAGTCCAATTTACCAATCTTTTATAGATTGTGGCATATCTACAAAATCTTTGTTTAATCAGAGGTCACAAAGATTTTCTCCTATGTTTTCTTCTAGTAGTTTTATAGTTTTAGATTTTATATTTAGGTCTGTGATCTATTTTGACTTACTTTTTGTGTATGGTATGAAGTATGGATTGAAGTTCATTTTTTTTAAAGATTTTATTTATTTATTTGACAGAGAGAGAGAGAGCCAGCGAGAGAGGGAACACAAGCAGGGGGAGTGGGAGAGGAAGAAGCAGGCTCCCAGTGGAGCAGAGGAGCCCGACGTGGGGCTCAATCCCAGCACTCTGGGATCACGCCCTGAGCTGAAGGCAGAAGCTTAATGACTGAGCCACCCAGGCGCCCCTGAAGTTCATTTTTTACATATGAATATCCAATCATTCATTGAAACAACTATCCTTTCCCTATTGAGTTGCCTTTAAATCTTTTTCAAAAATCAATTTTTCTCATTATATACGTAAATTTTTTTCTATATTCACTTCCGTGATCTATCTTGAGGTCAATTGCACACGCTCTTAATTACTATCGTTTTATAAGAAGTCTTGTTAGGTTAACTCTCCAGTAACGTTAGCTCTCCAACTTTGTTATTCTCTTTCAAAGTTGTTTTGGCTATTCTAGATCTTTTTCATTTTCAAATGAATTTTAGTTGTCAATTTCTACATTTTTTTTTCATGTGGCGAAGAGACAGAAATATAGCTTGTTAATGAAAAACACAGGGGTCTGAGGTCAGTCGGCTTAGGCTCAGGACCCAGCTTTATCTCTTCATAGCTGTCTGACTTTGGGCAAGTTACCTAACTTCTCTGCAACTCAGTTTCTCATTCATACAGCTGAGATGATAACATTAACAGTCTCATGGGGCTGTAATGGGGCTTAAGTGAAACAACACATATAATGCTGAGGGACTGGAAAAGCAGACAACGGGCAGACCGTATATGACAATAGAACTCTGACCCACAGCCTCTGCAGAGGCTAGCCTAAGAAGCCAAGTCACAACCTCTGTGGCAACTGGCCCAGAACAGTCAGGACTTGACCAAGTCAGTATCAACTTCCCGAATTTTTGCCCTGGCTTCCAGCTCAAACCAAGCAGAGAAAGGCAAATATGATCCCCAAACCCATCACATAAGGTGCCCCATTTCTAGTCAACCCACCTCCAGCTTCCCCATGCCAAGCACCTCCCACCAGGGCACATCCGAACCCTCCCCTTGTCACTATAAAGCTTTTCCACTCCCCTGCCTGCCTTGGACTCTACCAAATGCAAATGACGGTGGCTGACTCTGGCTGTGGCAAAGCCTTGAATAAATGGCTTCCGTTTCTTCTCGTTTGGGTGATCTTCATTTATTTCCACAGCGCTTAACACTGTGTTTTGGGTTTCATGGGTGCCCAATAAATTTTATACAGAGTGGCAGAATTGTTTTGTCAAATGAAATTTGAGACAGAATCCCAATATATAAAACAGACAAAAGTGGCTTTCAATAATTTATCTAAGTCAGCCAGTACTAACAATGGGATTTTCATGGTGATCTCAGTAATATTAACAGGGGATAATGAGTGACAGTTGTAGACACAGTATTTTAAAAAATCCTGGTTCATGGGAGCCTGGGTGGCTCAGCCCCGTTAAGCGTCTGACTGGCTCACGTCGTGATCCCAGCGTCCAGGGTTCGAGCTCAGCAGGGAATTTGCTTCTCCCTCTGCCTCCCACCCTCCCCGTCGCTCATGTGCACACGCTCTCTCTCTCTCAAATAAAATCTTAAAAAAAAAAAAAATCCTAATACACACCATGAAAGTGGCAAATGGTAACAGCTTTTTTTTTTTTTCTTTTAAGCAGATCACCTTCCCATCAAGTATTTGCAGAACCCCCAGTACACCTCTTCAAAACTCTGGGTCTCTCAAGACTATAGAGTAAAAACTGCAGGTGTGAAGTCCAGGCTCAGGGTCTTGATTTAAGTGGTAGGGGCGCTTTCAACCATCTGGGTAACGTAGGGCAAGTCGCTTGACCTTTGTCTGAGTTTGGTTTCTTCCCCTGCAATTTGAGGAGGCTGAACTAAGCCAGAACTCAAAAGTTAGTGCGCATCACCACCAGTGTGTAGTGAAAGGGGACTACGGTATGTGTGCCTTTTTTAAAAAGGCCAAGTTTCTGGTCTACCTAGTGGCTGTAGCTCAGTAAATCTGGTGTGGCGCCCTGGAATCTACATTTTAAAGAAGCACCCACGTGATTTGGATGCTGGCAATCGATGCGCGCAGCTGGAGAGACCCGGGGAGTAATCGGTCTTTTAGGTGCCCCCTGCGCTCGGGAGGAGTTGGTGAAGTCTCAGGGACGGAACAAGGGGAGAGGAAGTGGAGGGGAAAACCGCTCAACAGTCAGAGAAAATGTTGATGGGGAGTGTTTTAAAAAAGCCCATTGTATCAATATTCCCTTTTTGAAAGCCCTCACGACTCTGGTCCGGAGTGAGTTGGATTCCTGGCGTTGGTCTTCGAGCCCTTGCGAAGACAATGCATATTTTATTCTTCGCTAGCGCACAGAACAAAGCGCTCCCGTTAACTTCCCAACCCTATGCCCCAGATTTGAATACACCAGAGATGAACTGCAACATGCAAAATGCCTCCCTGCTCTCCGGCTCCACGGTTTCCCCATGGGTCGCTTGGGGTGGGAGAAGACAAAGGGGTATTTGGACAGTCTGGGCTCTGGTTCTCAGAACCAGATTAAACTCTTGGCCACCCCTCAGCCCCGCGGAGCCGAATCCACTCAATCCCACAGTTGACCCCCAAACTCAGCGTGGCCATACCGCCCTCTTGCGGCAGAAAGCGGGACTCCGCCCGGCGGGGAGAACAAACAAAAGTTGGGTAAGAGAAGAAAAATACCACCAGAGACACACTCTCCATTGTCTCTTTCTACTTTACCTATCCTTTCTGCATCCCCAAACCAGTCCTCGCACTTATTCTTGCCCTCTATTAATAACTGATTTCTATGCCTTGCAGTTTACAGGGTGTTTTCACAAATATCCTCGCATGTGATCCATTCTCACTCCCTTTTCACATCTCCTCTCAGCCCCTTAGAGAACGAGAAGGAAAAACTGAAAAATAACAACTATGTAAATGCCTTTCTTGTATTTTGCATAAGTGTAGCCCTGACCACACCCTTATTCTTGGGTTGCAGGACCTTGGAGCTGTGTTCATGATCTTGACCCCTGGAAGAGCCCATTAAGTTTGTTCTGCTTTGTGGTCACAAACAGAGCCTTAAACTTGCCAGGGCTTGATCACTAGGAAGAAAGAAGCAAATGATGGGACTGAAGCAGCACAGGCCTGGATAAACAATTACTTTTTTTGTTTAACTTTTTAAAAATTAATCATTTATAATAAGAATAGAGAAATGCACAAGCCATAAGTGTACAGTTTGATTCATTTTAACAAATTGAGCGTACCGTGTAACCTGCATCCAGACCAGGAAGCAGAACATGACCAGTGCTCCCTAATGCCCTCCTCATGACCCCATCCAGTCCCGACTCCCCCCCAAGGTAACCACTATTCTGCTTTTAGCACCAAAGATTAATTTTGTCTGCTTTTGGATTTCATATAATTGGAATCAAACAGTAAGCACTCATGGATATGACCTTTGCTGAGCGTTGTGAAATTAATCTGTGTGGTTGCACATGGCCCATCCTCGTTACCATGGTATACCATTGTAGAAATATACCACAATCTATCCCTTTTATTGATGGTAGACATTTGGGGTATATCCAGTTTGGGGCTACTATAAGAATGCTTCTGTGAACATTCTTGTCCATAGCTTTTAGGAAATGTATATACACATTTGGATTGGCTTTATAACTGGTAGTGGAATTGCCAGTCATAGGATTGCTTTAATTGATACTGCCAAACAGATGTCAGTAGTGTTGCACTAATTTACACTCCCATCACCAATGTGTGAGTTTCCATTGCTTTGTATTCTTGACAATGTCGGGATATTGTTTTTCATCTTAGTCATCCTGGTGGGTGGGTAATGGTATTATTACCTTGTAGTTTTCATTTCCATTTCCATGATGACTAATGAAGTTGAGCACCTTTTCAAGAGCTTGTCAGCCATTTGGTTTGGATATCTTCTTTTGTCAAGTACCCAGTGAAAGCTTTAAGGCAAACAACTTAAAAGCCTACATTACCCCACCAGGAATGATAAGAGCATTGTTAAGTATTCAATTTAATCCCAAATAAGCATGTCCTATTCATGGCAACATTGAGAAATATTCCTTATGCTTGTATTTACATGATGTCATTTGGTTAATACAAGTTCTCTGAGAAGTAGAAGGAGAGCGTTATGCTTGTTTTACAGAGGGGGAAACCACCTCTGGGAAATTGTAACATGCCTCAGATCAGTGGAAAAACCAAGCTCTTCCAGCAAAATTTTGCTGTTTCCTGGTTAAGTGTTCATTCCACTACAGTGGTTCTCAAACCCATTTAATCTCCCCATCTTTTATAACAAATATTTTATATCACCCACTGTGGTGGGTGAAATTAAATCTACAGCTATTTTACAAAGAAATTAAATGAAATTAAATCTATAGATACTTTCAAAAGATAATATGCCTACAGTATAAAGGAGAAATAAAAGAACTGTCATTTGGGCGCCTGGGTGGCTCAGTCGGTTAAGTGACTGCCTTAGGCTCAGGTCATGATCCTGGAGTTCCAGGATTGAGTCCCACATCGGGCTCTCTGCTCAGCAGGGAGTCTGCTTCTCCCTCTGGCCCTCTGACCCTCTGACCCTCTGACCCTCCCTCCTCTCGTGCTTTTTCTCTCTCACTCTCTCTCTCAAATAAATAAAATCTTAAAAAAAAGAACTTGTGATTTATAACAAATAATTACTATAATTACAAATATAATAATAATAAGTGCCCAGGACAACTAAACTAGAATATATAATGAAATAATTGATGCTTACCCCTAAGAGCAAACTCACTTTAAATTCAAACAGCCACAAATAAGACAAATACAAGTGGTCATCCTGACAACCCTGACCCCACACATCGCTGTTCCTGACATGCTTTTCCAAATTGATGAATAACTTTAGGTAAAATTCTGAACAAAATAAAGTACAATCATCCTTAACTTATATAGTAGTTAATTCCTGAGAAAGTCACTGTATTTCTAAACCGTGTAAAAAATATTTTGTGTTTATTTACAAAAGGAGTTCGGTTTTACACCCAGATAATGAATATCTGAGGATACATTTAAATATTGGACCGCATGCAGGCCAATTCTTCATTTGGGGGATTACCACGCTTGTTATGGGACAACTAAGCAGTCTTGGTTCATGTCCTCCACATGGCAATAATGTCCCTCAATCATCGTGACGACCTAAGACTCCTTGGAGCAGTACTGCCCCTACCGAGAACACAACACTACATGCCCTGTGTAGCAAAGCCCCTGCCTGAAATACGGAATGCGACCAAGAAGCTGGGCTGTGGACCAGGAAAGGCCTGGCTTCAGCACTCAGCCAAACTTACTCTGTTGAGACCTTGAGCAAGTCACCTAATATCTCTGAGTTCAGTGTCTCCAGGTAGGAGGTTGGCTTCTGTATCCTGGAGCAGCAGCAGCCCTGCCGTGATGTTTCTCGCACCTGTTGCATGGAGAGAGCCTCTGTCCCTTACACTCCCAGCCGATCTCCACCCTGCCCTGCCCTATGTTGGCAGCACTTTGCAAGGTTGGCCAGTTACTCCTGCATAGGGCTTTTGATCGCCCCAGTCCCTGTTGATAAATACGTTCAGCAGTAGATCATATGGAAGATATTAGCATGAATTCTCAGAAAAGAAGTATCAAAATACATATCTATCGCCTTAGTAGAAAATATTCCTTAAGGCCTTAGCTATTGAAAAAATACACTGTTTGACATGTTCCCAAGTCTGAATGAATTACCACATCATAGCCCAAATCTTGGTAGATATAACACCTTCCTATTGGAATCCCAACTGCAGGCCTTGCTAACACATGCCTTTTTTTAAATTGGTGATAATTGACTGCCTGAAAAAAATAGAAATCAAATTAGTGTGTAAGATCACAGTGGATTCAGAAGTAGAGCCTAGATTCAAAGGCGCAGGAGCGCAGAAAGTGAACATCACGTGATCATATATAAAGTATACTCTAGTCTTTTTAATTGCACGAACTTATACAGATACAAAATTAACATGTGTTGGAGATTTTATTCAACTTGTTAATTAGTGAAGGAACCAGTAAAATGTTAAAAGCATTTCAAATGAGAATTTGACACACCAGACAATGTATTTTTATAGTTCTTTGAACAGAAACTGTATTACTATGGACAAGAAACATCTGTATGGCTATCAATTTTCCGCAATTTAACTTCTATCCGTACAGGTGGTATAACAACCTGGTATCAGTTTCCTATTGCTCCTGTAACAAATGAGCACAAACGTAGTAACTTCAAGTAACACACACTTACCACCTTACAGTCAGGTGGAGTATCTTACGGTTGTAGGTCAGAAGTCTAACATGGGTTTCACTTGGCTAAACTCAAGATGTCCTCACCCCTGTGTTCCTTCTGGACGCTCTAGGGGAGAATCATGTCTTTTAGAGGCCAGCCCCATTCCTTGGCACCTGGTCACCTCCTTCCATCTTCAAAGTCAATACTAATTAATGGTCAGTTGAGACTTTTTCACTCTGCAACACCCCGGATTCTTGATTCCATTGTCACATCTCCTCTGGCTCTCACCTCCTACCTCCCTCTTTCACTTATATGGATCCTTATGATTATATTGGGCTCACCTGGATAATCCAGGATAATCTCCCATCTCGAGATCTACCAGTGGTGCAAACTCCTATAGAAACAGATAATCCCTTAAAACTCTGAGAGGCTACACCCTGCAGTCCCCTGAAAGGACACCAATAATCTCTTTTACTCTTTTTCCCAGTCTCAGACAATTTTTCCTGATGATGCCAAGGCTTATAACAAGGGTGACTATGCAAATCACAGGGTCAGGCAGCCCTGGGATCACAGTCCCTGAGCAGAGAAGCAGCTACTCCTTTAATTGGGCCATGGTCACTGTCCCTGCCCAGCTGACTTGGCTCATTTCCCTCGGCCTGTGCTAGCATTTGAGTTTTCCAAACCTGGTTACTGATTGATCAAATTCCCTTTCCTCCACCCTGGAGGGATGCGAACAGAGCAGAAACATTTAGTCCACAAACTGGGCAAAAGGAGACAACGAGGGGAAATAGGCATATGGTGGGGCACAGACAAAGCCAAGGCTTATGATTTTATGTCCACCTGGCATTGTCCCAGTGTTGGGGCAGGGAGTGGGGACAAAAGAGAGTAGAGGAGGTGTCTCTCCACACTGTCCTCTTCCTCCCCACCGTTTGGCTTTCACGGCATAAGGGGGAGCCAAGACTTCCCCTGTCACAAGTCCAAGTTGTCTTCAGGCTATTAACTAGATGGCCACAGTGCCACGGGAAGTAGCTGGCCAGTCTGCATCAATACAACAATTTTCAGACTGCTCCTGCTCAAAGTCTTGTTTACACTGAATTTTCACATGGCTTAGTTTCTCATCTCATCTCTCCTAAGGAAATCCTCTTAAATAAATGGCAATTAACCAAGACAGAATGAGGAGCTGCCTGACAGAGGCCAGAAGGTCCCTTCGGCCAAAGCCAAAGTAACTCGTTCCTTCCCCCGGTGAACACTGACTTAGCCTCCGCTGAATGCAAGGCTCCAGGTTAGGCTCTGATGAAGATATAAGCAAGTCCTGCCTTCAAAGAGTTCCAATCTAGGGGTAGAGAGGTAAGGGCGAAGTCATGCGTCCAAAAGCAAAGAAGGGGGAGAAAGAGTTCTGGACAAATGGGATAGCAGTAGAGAAAATGCACAGATGTGGACACAGAGGATGTGTTCTTGGCTGAGAACTTCAGAGAGAAAGAAGTTCAATGCATTAGCTCAAGCTCAGGACAAATGGCACAATGTCATGCAGATGAGACTGGAGGAGGGGAGGAGGACCGGATTAATATGTGTGTGTCTTCAATCTTCACCGAGTCCTTTGTTCACTAGGTATTTACTTAGCACTCTAATGCATCCAATACTGAGTCAAGCACTGCTAACACAAACAAAAATGAATAAGAAATGGCACTACCTTCAATAAACCACAGTCTAGGGATGTGCAAACGAGTGCTTTCAGTAGTGTGAAACTGAGTGCAGAAAGAGATACGCTTAAGAGACCCACAGAGTCTGCTCACAGGAGCAGGGGAGAGGAAGGAGGGCCACTCAGAAGGTTTTGCAAAGGAGCCCTATAATTAGAAATCCTGCCTGGGTAGCAAGTAGAAGACAAGAGAAATTATAGAATGGCCACTCATAGTCTACAAGGACGGTCTATGATTATAGACGCTCCGAAGGCGCAAAGCTCATCACGTCCAGTCTGATTGGGCCCTTGATGGCTTTGGTTCCCATTGCATCAAGACAATGTGAGGCTAAATTTAAACCCTGTACAAATTCATTTCTCTTCTGCTCCATTCACTCGCCTCCTGCATTACATGCCTCGGACTGGTTTCTCTCTGCCCTGCGGCTCTGCCATGTAGCCCGTGATTTGGTTTCTCCCAGCTTTTGACCTTGGACCCACTGCCTGGCTGCAGTTCTTTAAATGCTGATACTATGAAAGGCCTTAGGGTCACGTCAACTGCCTCTACCAGTTACTCAGTAACTAACTCCCACCCTCGGAGATTCCCAGTCAGGCGAGAAGGAAGAGCTTACAGGCACTCTGCATTCGCTCTGCTTGGCTAACTTGGCATTGTAAAGAAAGTTTCTCCTTCCAGAGGTGAATTCCAGCCTTTACAGCCAGTGGAGCCAACAGTTCTGAGCCTCTAAGTGTCATTACCATCCTCCCTCAATGTTGGCCAAATGCAGTGTCCTCTCCCCGCCCTCCCAACTACGCCAAAGACCCTGCAGTTTCACGGCACCCTACTGTGGCTGCACAATTTTTTGACCCTCCAGGTCCCATGTTTTTTGCACAGGGAAAATCATAAAATGATTTCGGTGTTCCTGTCCTACTGGGAATCTCTGAAAGGGCTTGTGCCCCTCATGTAGCCAGAAAGACTGTGCCCAGAATCCACTCTGCTAGATTCCTCATGGGACCACTTAAAATAAAAAAGACCCTGGCAGGCATGGGCCAATGGCCACTTTGGCTAAGGCAGGGCTTAGTGAGCCTCTTTTTCATGGAATTCTGCTTCCTGGCTCTGGATTTGACCTGAGTGCAAATTTCCAGGAAGTATCGAACGTCATGATGCTATTAATCAGCTCGGCTGCTAAAGGAGGTGGCTTTACAGAAATGGTGGCCCTGAGGTTGTGACAAAGAAGTAGGCTATCTGTCTCCACCTGCCCACGAGTCTGGCCAAGTCCAGAACCTGGCCGGGGCCTGTCCACAGCAGGGAGACCCATGGGGACCCCTCGAGCTGTGTGTGCGCAACCATAGAGGTTAAGTGTTGTTTAAGTGTAGATGGGGCTTGCTGTATGCTCCCCCTTAAATGACCTGTCAGGCCCAATCCTATTAATACCTTCCTCTTTTTCTTCATGCCTCACTATTTATCTGTAGGAATTTATCCATGGTTCCAGCCACAGAGGTTTCTAGGTAGTGAGCCACCTTAATGAACAGGGCCAGTCCAGTGGGCCCAGATCCAGTACATTCTGGTCTTGGTGAATGTCAATACCAGATGTGCTCTCCTGGGGATGAAAGGTACAAAAGGGTTTTTTTTCCACGTGAGACCCCATGACAGCTGGTCATGGAACTTACGAAGCCAGGGGCATTTTAATCACGCGCTGGTCATAATGGTGCTGGTACTTACCTGTTTCAAGATGCCAAGGTAGTGCCCTGAGACCTCAGGTGGCAGCCCCTCCTCGGCTACCTGCTGCTTTCCAAGCCTCATAGTTAGGTGCACTACCACCTCCACCACCACCACCCGCTCCGTCTCATTCCACTTCCTGAAACCCTCTTTCGTTTGACTCATCCCACCACTGGCCAAACCCATGAGGAGTAAACAACTCATGGGACGGTGACTGTCTGTGTCATCACCCTGTGCCTACTGGGCTCGTGTTTATATAAAACATCCAGCACAAGGGAGAGCAGAGAGCAGACTCTTTTTAAACAGTGTTTATTTCCATTATCATTATGCTATGTGACGATCCCTAAATATAGTTTCAAAATTCCAGGATCATCTTTCTTCTAATCGTCAGTTGAACATCCTCCTTCGGCGTCTTGCCCTGACTTCCAGTCCAACATGATTAAAACTGAACATACGCCCTGCAAATCACGGTTTTCCTTCCTACTTCTCTCTTTCTCTTACCATTCTCTCAGTCTTTGGGATTAAAAACGGAGAGTCCTCGCTCCGGATCCTCACTAACAACCATCTGTCATGTTTTATCAGTTACCTGATACTTCAGATTCTTTTCAAATGCTTCCCTAACCCAGCAGTTCTCAACCCTGGTTGTACATTAGAATTATTAGAGGAACAGTCTTAAAATACAGACGAGGGTCACGTCTGGGGCTACCTCCCCCATACAGTTGTGCAGATGGTTCAATGCACAAGGGGGAGTGGGGGGTCCGTCCAGTTCATGTGCTGCTTGTGAAGGCATTGGAGCTACCTCTGATGGCAGAAAGGGAAGCCTTTTGAACTCGCACAAAAGCACTGTATGGCCCAAGAAAGCCCTTTGAACTCACATAAAGGCGCTGTGCAGGCCAAGAAGGCCCTGGCCATCCCGCTGAAATTCTGATTCAGCCAACCTTGGGATCTATATTTAAAATAATTCCCATGAAATCGAAAAACTTTACCCCTAAATAGCTGCATTCCTTTCTCTCTCTTTTTCACGTTATTATTGTTAGACGTATTACTTCTACGTGTGTTATAGACCAACGATACATTCTTATCATCATTACTTTTAAAGGAGCTTGAGAAGGAGAACAAGTATGTAATTACAGAGTTTGTTATATTCACCTTCTGATTTACCCTCCCTGTTTCTCTCTATTTCTTCCTATGGATTTGAATTACTATCTGGTGTCATGTCCTTACTTCAGCATAGCTCTGCTCCCACCTGTCTCCTTTGTGCTATTATTGTCAAATAGATTACTTTTTTTTTCATGTCATAGGCCCAACAATGTATTTTTATACATTTTATTTTATGTCATTGCTTTTTTAGAAAAAAGAAGGATAACTCCATACCATAAAATTCACCCTTTGATGACCCTCGATGACTAGGGCTTGTTGGTCATTTGTCTATCTTGTCTATTCAGAGCCTTTGCCCATTTTTAAATTGGGTCATTAGTCTTTTGACTGGTGAGTTGTAGGAGTTCTTTAAATATTTTACGTACAAGTCATCTATCAGATATGTGATTTGCAAATATTTTCTCTCATTGTGGTACACTGTCTTTTCACTTTCTTGATGGTGTTCTTTAAAGTACCAAAGGTTTACATTTTATCTATTCTTCATATAAATAAATTTACCTAGTTTGTTTTGTTTTGTTTTTAGAGAGAGAAGTGGGAAGGCCAGAGGGAGAGGGAGAGAGAGAGAGAGAAAATCTTAAGCAGGCTCAGAGCCTGATGCGGGGCTCAATCTCACAACCCCGAGATCAGGACCTGAGCCGAAATCAAGAGTCGCTGCTTAGCCAACTGAGCCACCCAGTCACTCCTAAATTTATCTAGTTTTAATAATTTTATCTATTTTTTTCTTGTTGCTTGTGCTTCTGGTGTCATATTTAAGAACTCACTGGCTAGTCCAAACTCATGAAAATTTACCCTTATGTGTTCTTATAAAAGTTTCATAATTTTAGCCCTTATATGTAGGTCTTTGATCCATTTTGAGTTAATTTTTGTATGTGGTGGGAGGTTGGGGTCCAGCTTTATTCTTTTGCATGTACATATATAATTGTCTCAGCACCATTTGTCGAAAAGACTATTTTTTCCCCATCGAATGGTCTTAGGACTTGTATTCATTTCCTAGCGCGGCCACAAGCGATTATCACTGAGTGGCTTGAAACAACAGACATTTTTTTTCTCACAGTTCAGGTGACCGTATATCAAACATCATGGTATCAGTAGGGTTGACTGCTCCAGAGGCGTTGAGGGGAAAACCGTCCTAGCTTCTAGTGGCTTCTGGCCATCCTCAGTGCTCTTTGGCTTATTGCTGCATCACTTCAATATCTGCCTCCACAGTCACATTACGCTCTTCCTGTGTATCCGTGTCTCTATGTGTCCTTTCTTCTTATAAGGACACTAGTCTTTGGATTTAGGACCCATTCCTATCCAGTATGATAACATCTTAACTTAACTAATGATATCTTCAAAGGCCCTATTTCCAAATAAAACCACATTCTGAGGCTCTAGTGGACATGAATTTTTTGGAGGGGGACACTATTCAATCTAATACAGTCCACCCTCTGGTTGCCCGAGTTCACATCCATCCCATGTGCAAAATACATTCACTCCATTCCAAGACCTCCAAAAGCCTTAACCCACCCAGCAACCCATAAGTCCCAAATGTCATCTAAATATCAACTCAAAAACTCCCACTCATCACCTAAATTATCTAAACAAGGGGTGCCTGGGTGGCTCAGTTGGTTAAGCGTCTGCTTTCGGCTGGGGTAATGACCCCAGAATTCTAGGATCGAGCCCCGCATCGGGCTCCCTGCTCACTGGGGAGTCTGCTTCTCCCTCTCCCGATCCCCCTGCTTGTACTCTCTCTCTTTCTCTGTCACATAAATAAATAAAATCTTTAAAAAATAAAAATAAATTATCTAAACAAGTATGGGTGAGACTCTGAATATGGTCCACTCTGGGGTACAATTCCTCTCAGTTCACAAACCTGTAAAACCTAGAAAATAAGCCATCTGCTTCCAAAATCCAATGGTGCAACAGGCATAGGAGAGAATTTCCTTTCTGAAAGGGAGAGAAATGGAAAGGACAAAAAGGATATTGATCTAAAGCAAGTTTGCAACCCAGCACGGCAAATTCCATTAAGTTTCCAAACCTAATCCTCTGTGACTCGATGCTCTGCCCTCTGGGTTCCCCAGGATGAGCCGCCCTCTCTGGCCTCTGCCTCCATATCCCTGCCCTCAGATTCATTCTCCCCCATCATCTCATCCCTGTCCCTTTCAATCCAGGCTGGCAGTGTTTCTGCTGGTATAAAATGTTCAAAAACCTTGTCAGTCTTCTCTGATGTTGAGAAGATCCATGCCATTAGACCCCATTGTTCATCATGGAGTCTTCTTGGAAAACCCATCTCTATTCCTTGGCTTCATCTGAGATGGTTGATCAGCTCCGTAAGTCACATGACTAATCTCTTTAGCAAATGGTTGTCTAGGTACTGTTGGTGTTCCCTCTAGGGCATGTTCTCTCATCTTTTGCAATATGGATGGACTAAATTGTCAAGCTCTGGTTCCTTTTTGTTTAATGGTTCCTTTTTCGATTTATCTTTTCCTTTTGCATTTTGCTAAAAGCAACAAGAAGAAACTAGGCCACATCTTGGATGTGTAGAGCAGTGCTTTTCATCAAATTTGGGAAGTTTTCACTCATTATTTCTTTGGCTATTTTTTTTTCGGTCTCTCCTCTCCTGGTACTGCCATTATATATATGTTGGTGCACTTAATGATATCCTACATTTTTCTGCGGCCCTATTCATTTTTATTCACTCTTTTTTCTCTTTGTTCTTACAATTGCATAATCTCTATTGATCTATCAGCAAATTCACTGATTTTTACTTCTGACAGATCAAATCTGTTGAGTCCCTCTTGTGAATTTTTCATTTTGGTTATTGTTCTTCTCAACTCCAGAATTTCCATTGATTCTTATGATTTCTGTCTCTATTAATAGTCTCTATTTGACGAGACATTGTCATCATATCTTTCTTTAAATGTAAGCATGGTTTTCTCTAGCTTTTTTTAAAGATTTTTAAAATTTATTTATTCATTTTAGAGAAAGAGAGAGAGGTGCACGAGCAGTGGGGAGGGTCAGAGGGAGAGGGAGAAGCAGACTCCCCGCTGAGCAGGGAGCCTGACCCAGGGCTCAATCCTAGGGCCCTGGGATCATGACCAGAGCCAAAGACAGATGCTTAATGGCCTGAGCCACCCAGGCGCCCCAGTTTTCTCTAGCTTTTTGAACATATTTGTAATAAATGCTTTGAAGTTTTTTTGGCTAAGTGCATCACCTGAGCCCCTCATGGCAGTTTCCTTTACCTGCTTTTCCCCCTGTTGTTTTACATGTCTCATAATCTTTTATTGAGAAGTGGACACCTAGTAGCAACTAGAGATGGTGACTTCCCGTCCAGAATATTGTGCTATTGTTATTTGCTTTGTCATTTGTTTATTGGTTTCATGACTTGGCTGAACTAATTCTGCGTCTATTTCCCTTGTGGTGTGCAGCCTTTGGTGCCTCTGCTCAGATATTTACCCCTTGTTTTTATCTTTTAGCCTGGCTACCTACAGGTCACCCTGGGTGGCATAATGCACTTATCGGTCACAGGTTGTACTTAAGGTTCCTTAGTTTCATTTTTACATTTTATTGTTGGACATGTGTTTGGCTTGGAGGCTGTGGTCACAGGTCAGGTAGGTTGTTTTTGTTTTTGTTTTTGTTTTCCCCGTGTCTATTCAGGGCCTGGTAGCTTGAATGTTCCCTCTCTGATCACTCCTGAGAGGCTGCAGCCTTGGCCATGCCCACATGTTGGGCATGTCCCGACTGCCAGGAATGGGTGATTTTACTTGGAAGTCTTATCTCCTGGGAGTTGCTGGTCAGGGTAGCATATTGCTCAGTCATCGTTTGGTCAGAGATTGTGCTTAAGCCCCTTGTGCTGTGAGGGGCCTGTGCATAGCGTGAAGAGCATTTTCAAGTCTACCCCATGCCCTGCTCTGCTTGCCCATGAGTGAATGCAGCCAGGCACCTGTGCATAAACTTCTTGATCCCTAGAATTGAGTGTACTTTCAAGAAGTTCCTTCTTGCTTTCTCTTTCCCCAGTTCTCTATTAAATTTTTAATTGCTCTGCCATTTTACTGTTATCATGGCCCTACCAGCCTCTTCTTAATTGCTTTACATCAAGATCTCTGTTGTTTTCCATAACACTTTTAGGCAGAGTTCTCCAGGCTCTGTTCCAATAAAATTGGCGTCTTAACCAGAGCTCTAAAGCTCTTTATCCTTATGGATTGCCTTGCCTTCTGGACAGAACCCCTGTGCCCCAGCATCAGAGCTGGGGGTGGGGCCCATTTTTCCTTAGGGCGACACCCTGCTTTGAGAGAGGGGAGAGAGGGGAATGGAAGCCACTGATCTTCTCTACTTTTTCTTCCCGGCACAGGACCCCCACTCTACAAACTGGCTTGAGGGAGGGGTGGAGTGATGGGGCCCCAGTATCCTCAGCTTGCCATGCCTGTAATAAAGTTTCTGCCTCAGAAGACTAGGGGCAGGAGAAACCCCAGTAGTCTGCCTCTCCCAGGATGAAACTATAGCCACAGACTGGGAGCTGGAAAGAATCTTGTTGCTGAGAATAGAGCTCTTGGGTAGAACTTCCATAATAAGGCGGTGGGCGGAGGGGGGTGCGGAGAAGGGCCAAGGGAATGATGGGTCATGGCTCAAATGCCTAAGATTTAATCATTTCTTCCTAAGATTTAGGTTTTCTTGTATACTATTTCTCCATTTGTGCTATGCCCTTGGAACAATTTTCAGGGATTTTAAATTACTGTGTTGTATTTTCTTTTATAGTTTTTACCAGTTAACTTGTTTTGCTGGAGAGAAGGTCCACTTAACTCCTTATTCTGCCATTTTGGAAGTCCCACCCTCTATGGACTGTATTTAGAACAGTGCCCATCATGGTAAGTACTCAACAAACGATGATAACTGTGTTCTACCTTTATTTCTCCCCATTTATCCTAAATCCAAGATTTAGTGGTTTCTATCTCCTCAGTGAAGCCTTCCTCAGGTACATAGCTCATGACAGCCAGCCCGTCTCTAGAACCAATAACGCATATTACGTGCTGCTTTGCCCTTTCACTTACCTTCTATGCATGGATGCTGCCTCCCTGGCTGGGCCATGAGATGATCTTCTGCTTTTCTATATTCCCAACACATCTGATGCTCAGCAAAAATTTGTTAAATGATATGTAACACGGGGTACTGTATTAATAATAAAGGAATAGTTTGTACCTGACACTGTATAAATAATCCCATTGACGCATCCGCTCGAAAGGCTATTGTTTAAAATAAGTTTTATCATAATTAACACATGATACAATTCATCCATTAAAACGTCCAAATTGGGGTGCCTGGCTGACTCAGTCAGTGGAGCATGAGACTCTTGATCTTGGAGTCATGAGTTCGAGTTTTTACTTTAAAAAAAAATAAGGAAAGTGTCCAAGTCCGTGGTTTTTAGTATAATCACAGAGTTTTGCAACCATCATCCCAATTTTAGAACATTTTCAGCATCCCCGTTAGCAGTCATTCCCTGTTGTTCCCCAAGCTCCCATCCCTGGGCAAATGTACTTTTTATCTCCATGGATTTGACTACTCTAGATATTTCATGCAAACGGAATCATACAATATGTGATCCTTTGTGATTGGCTTCTTTCACTTAACGTAAGGCACTCAATGAGGCCAAATTGCAGGACATTTCAGTACTTCATTCCTTTTTATTGCTGAATAGTCTTTCACTGTATGGATATACCACAGTTTGCTTATCTTGTTGCTTATCTAAAGTGGATGGACACTTGAGTTGTTTCTACTTTTTGGCTCTTCTGAATAATGCTGCTATGAACATGCACGTACAAGGGTTTGTGTGGACATGTTTTCCTTTCTCTTGGGCACATACCTAGGAGTGGAATTGCTGGGTCATATGGTAACTCTATGTTCACACTTTGGAGGAACTGCCCAACTGTTTTCCAGAGCAACTGCACCACTTTACATTCCCAACAGCAGCACGTGAAGGTTCCAACTTCTCTATATCTTCCCCAACACATTCTGTCTTTTTGATACCATCATCCCAGTGAATGTGAAGTGAGATCTCATGGTTCCGATGTGTATTTCCTTGATGGCTATTGATATGGAGTATCTTTTCATGTGCTTATTGGCCATTTGTATGTCTTCTTTGAAGAAATGTTTATTCAAATCCTTTGCCCCTATTTAAATTGAGTTATTTGTCTTCGTATTACTTAAGAGTACTTTATATATTGTAGATACAAGTCCCTCATCACATATATGATTTGCAGAAAATTTCTCTCCCATTCTTGGGTCATCTTTTCACTTTCTTGATGATATCTTTTTTGTTGTTGTTGTTAAGATTTATTTATTTATTTGAGGGGGAGAGAGAGAGAGAGAGAGAGCATGGGGAGGGACAGAGTAAGAGGGAGAGGGAGAGAGAGACTCTTCAGCTGACTTCCTGCTGAGCATAGAGCCTGAACCGGGGCTCAATCCCACGACCCTGAGATCATGACCTGAGCCAAATCAGTCAGAGGCTTAACCGACTGAGCCACCCAGGTGCCCCTTGATGATGTCTTTTGAAACACAAGACTTTTTTTTATTTTGAAGATCTCTAATTTATCCATGTTTTCTTTTTGCTCCTTGTTGCTATTGTTTATCCTTAGAAAGTATGGACATGAGGATTGTCCAGAGAAAGAAAAATACATATGATGGATGGGCTAATTTGTTGGTACGTGATAGCTATCCAATTCAAATACATTTTAGCAGAAGGGGAATTTATTGGTCATAAACTCTGGGGAAGGTTGAACCACTAACCAGAGGATGGCCAAGGTCATGGTTCAGCCTTAGAAAGAACTAGATGCAGAATCTCTAATAACACAGGATTCTCTCTCCAGCTCTCCCGTCACTTATTTTAGTTACATGGCCAGAAACACCATCCTTGGCAGCCCCCGAGTTTTACATTTCACAATTCTGATTCCAGGGAAGGGGGTGCTCACATGGTTGGTGTGTCCATAGTCCTAATAGGAGCACATCTACTGCTCGCCCCTAGCCCCTTACCTCACATGACAAGCCCCCTCCCCAGCCACACACCTTATATGAAAAGCTATTTTCTGGAAAGATTATAAGACTTAAGGATGATCACTGGGAATAAGAGTGGAGGGAGAGGCTGTTACTTTTTATTTTATCCCTTTTATCATATGGAATTACTTTAATTTTTTAAAATTTACAATAAAACAAGCCTTTAATGTTTAGAAGGAAAAAAATGTGTATAGGAGAAAAGATGGGGAAGAAATCTTCTAAATGCTAGCAGGAGACAGATGCATTAAGAAGATAATCACATGTGATTGTTTTCTTTTTTTTTTCAATATTTTTCCAAATTTTTTTGGTAAGGTGATTATATAATTTTATACCAAAGATAATCTTTAAAAAAAAAAACCAAAAAGCAACAGAGCCAGAAAAAAGCTGAAGAAACCCTTAAGGCTGCTTCTGAAAAGCAAAAATTAAACAAATACATAATCACCTCTCAGATTAATCATTTTGGGTAAAACCTGTATTTCCATATCTCAGTTTTGCATAAAAGCAGAGCTGATGCAGAACCACTCTGCCCTTCCGGTGCAGTGGTTGTGACTTGGCTGCTCAGTGTGTGGGTCAAGGAACTGAGCAAAGAACCTTCTCTGTAGCCCATGAAGCTGGAAGAGAGTGGTAAGGTTTAGAAGCCTAGAGATGACGGTAAATCTCCTTTATTCTAAGAGAAGTGGAGAGAGGAGCAAAGTCTGCGTGGCTGCTCCAGTTTTGTTTGGACAAGGTCTGCCTAGATTCGCTCAGCTATTAGAATTTTCTCAGCCACAGACAGATGCCGGGATGACCTTGGAATGTGCTTCGCTGGTTAGCAGATTTCGGCCTCAGCCCTAGCTTTCCCGTTTCTCCTTCTTTCTTTTCAGTGATGCCTCCTTTTATATGGTCTCCGCAAGGAGGTGCCTGGGAGTTTCCGTCGGTTAAGTCTCTGACTCTTGATTTCGGCTCAGGTCATGGTCTCAGGGTCTGGGGTGGAGCCCCGCCGGGAACCCTGTGCTCAGCGGGGAGTTGCTTGAGATTCTCTCCCTGCCCCTCTGCCCCTCCACACATGCGCGTACAAGCTCGCTCGCTCTCTTTCCTCCTAAAATAAATAATAAGTCTTTCTATGGTCTCCATAAGTCTCCGAGTCTTTCTGATGGGATCTAACACAGGTTTCTTGTGCTTCTCCACTCCCACGGGTTTGCCACAGCTGTTACTGTGTGGACAACACCAAATCAGCATTGGGGAGCAGAAAGGACAAGATGACCGAACAGAAGATGACTAAGGTGCCACATTTCTAAGCAGCAAGTTTAGGCGCGGACCTGGCAGAGCCAGGCAGCCTAAATGAGGAACTGGAAGGGGGCTGGTTCTTTCCCTTCTCTCTGGCTCCAAGACTCAGCCCCCAGGCTGTGGGAAAGGGAGAGGGACAGTGCCCGAGGTAGTACTGGTTTTCCAATGTTATTTCAGAATTCCGCGCTTAAGAGAGACTTTAACCTTGCTTATGCTATTTGTTCATCCACATTATTACTTGAATCTGGCCATGTTTTATACATCAGTGCAGACCTCCTTCCTCGTTTTCCTATACTTGCATGTCAACACCCGTACAGGCCAGCAAAAACCACAGCATCTGATCCCTTAAGGATAATCCAGAGCTGGGTCTAACCCTTCCAACCCTTCCCCTCAAAGAATTAAGCTGACTTCCAAGTTGGGGGAATTGGGTTGGTTCCTGCTCACAGGGACATTCTCACCCTTGCTGTGGGGAGTAGGGTGGGAAAGGTGAATGGCAGAAAGTACTGGCCTGGAACCCAAAATCAGAGTGGGCAAACCACTGGAATAGAAAGTTGCCCCTCCTTTTTCTTCTTCCTCTTCTTCTTCTTCTTTTTTAAAAATATTTTATTTATTTGACAAAGAGAGAGAGTGAGAGAGAGCACAAGTAGGCAGAGGGAGAGGGAGTAGCAGGCTCCCCACTGAGCAAGGAGCCCAATGGATGCGAGCCTCGATCCCAGGACCCTGGGATCATGACCTGAGCTAAAGGCAGACGCTTAACCAACTGAGCCACCCTGGTGCCCCGAAAGTTGCCCCTTCTTAATATAGATCTGGAAGCTCTTGAAACTCAGCTGTTTCTTTGTATTAATTCAAATGTGGTTTTACTTTATAAATTGTGGTTCCTTTCTCTGGTCCTGTTTTAAGCTCAGGTCCTGATGTCCTGAGACTAGAGTTTGGACTGCAGGAGCCTCCATAAGGGGCATGGGAATGGTGTGTGGAGGGGGCGCAGGGTGCAAATCTGAGTTCTCGGAGAGTGCCATGCCAAGATTCCACATCCCAGCATCAGGCGGTACAACCTAGACAGAGCCAGGCACATCTGAGGCTGGGCCAGGATTTCAGGAGGAAGAGAGAAGATCCCAGAATCAACAAAATAATATTATGAAATGCAGGGAGGTTGGCAAAGGCAATGTGGCAGATTTTGTTCTGGGGATGACAATTGCAGAGCTCATTATGCATAGGACGGCGCTATTGGCTCAGGGGGAAGGCCTGATTGGCCAGGCTGCCCTGGTGAGCTCTATCCTCACCAGGACCCAGCCTCCTCTAGGTAATTAGAGGGGCCAAAAAAAGGCACTTCCTTAAGGACAAAAATATCTCCCATCATAGGTTTGATGCTGAAACAAGTTTGTTCCTTTAATGGGATTGTTTCTGCCAAACTGGACCCAGTGTTCCTGCTAAAATGCAAATATATATTTGGAGCAGTGGCAGGGGGGATGGGAGGGTAATAAGTCTTAGCAGCTATCAGCACTTTAGCAGGAATTTGTTTAGGGACAAAGAAAATTTCCTAAGAGGACAAGGTACATAACGGGATGATGAAGGCAATTGTTGTAGTCAGTGGTGGCAGTAGTTGGTTGTTTTGATTGGGGGTGGGGAGGTACAGGGGAGGGGACAGGTTGAAGGGGGGGCTCAGAGCCAAAGCTGTGCTGAGAAAGGCAGGAGGCGGTCTGAGGCATCATAGTCCTTCGTCTCAAAAGATACATAATTCAGGCACTAGTGAGACAAGCTAAGCCGCTGACATCTAGCTTCTCAAAGTAGTCATTGGAAATGGAAGGCAACGCCAGGAGACGTAGAGAGTGTAGTCACACAGAAGGGGCTCACGGAGGTGGGGGATCCATTTACCTCCCCACTGGGCAGAAAGCACTTGCAGAAGGAAAGAGTTGTACAGAGAAGGTTGAAATCAGCAAGGAAAATGTCTTGGGCCAGACTCTGTATTGCTAAGGAGGACCTCCGACCCCAGCTGCCAAGCCCTACACAGGCCACATCTCCAGGGAGATGCCAGGGGTCCACTCCCATTCCAAGAACCAATCTGATACCTACTTGTGCTTCCTCCCACAGGCCGCAGGGGTCCTGATCTATCAAGAGGCCAGCACTCTGTGAATGGTCAGGCACTCCCCCCTCATTTAACCAACTAACCGCTGCCAACTAACTACCACTTTGGAAGAGGGCCTTGGAGTCTCTGGGGAGTCAGTCGAGCTCAGCTTTATGTCCCACTGTGCTGTGGCCCCTGGGACCCCGGGCAGGGACTCTTTCCTGCACACCCCAAAATAGCAGCTGGGCTCATTAACACGTGCCAACTTGCTTGGAAATTAGACCCCTCAGGCTTTTAACTCCCTAAGCCATAAAACCTCAGAGCTTTAAAGGCCCTCAGAAAATATCAAGGCCAATCCCCCCAGGAAGCCTCAATGCCACCATTTTACAAAAGAAGAAACAGAAGCACAGAGAGATCAAGGAGCACGTCCAAGTCACACAGCTACTTAGAGGCAGATGGGGAACTAGAACCCCCTCAATGTTCCTTCCTCTCAAATCTTAGCCTCTGCCCCTTATTATTTCTGGCATGAGATAGAAGGTTAAGATTTATGGCCCTAGGAAATCTTCGCTCTTGGACTCATTCTGATTTTTTCCTCTCAAGACTCATTGAAAGCTATACAAAAAATTTCCCCACTGGATTTTAGTTTTAAAAAATACAACTCTGAAGGGAAAAATAGCGAATCTGGTATCCTAATGAGATAATGAATGCACAAGTACTTTCAAAGAGGTAAAGCACTTCAGTGCTTTTCAAATATAAGGTATTATTATGCTCTTGAAAGAAACGCATAGGCCTCACTGGTGAGGGGGTGGGGTGGGAGCCTGCTGGAGATGGTGAATCACAGACTGTGGGAAGGAGTTTTCTCTAGAAAGCTGACTCATTTCTTGGTTGTCCTGAGCTGAGGGAGCCAAACTTCTCAGGGTTATTTCCTCCCTCGGTAAGGAGCTGGTGATGGGTTCTTTCTGTGTGCTGGGTGGGTTCTTTCTAGCACTGAAGGAAGAGCTGCCTTCAGTATAGGGATGGCTGGTCTGCAGGACGGCCCAGGCCAACTGTGGTTACTGCAGTTAACTGTGGTTAGCGGTCAGTATAACCAGCCTTCGGGATCCACCTTTAAAAGAGCCCTACTGTGCTTCCCTCTACTGGAGCTGCAGAAAGGGGGTCCTCAGGCAATTACCAGAGGTAAAGAAGTCTAAAGAAAGCTAAGCATAAAAACAAGCATCCTAGATCTGCCTACGTCATCGTGACCTCGCATTAAGGGATGAATTCCTAAGGAAAGGTGAACCTTGTTAATGATCACAACACGCAAGCAGATGTGATGCTAAGCCGGTCAGTACTTGTCTGGATCCGTCTGGCTGCGTTTACAGAATACCATAGACTGGGTAGCTTATAAACAACAGATATTTATTTCTATTGAAAATCCAAGATCAAGGCACTGAGCAGATTCGATGTCTGGCGAGAATCTGCTTCCTGGCTCCTAGATGGCTGTCTTCTTGCTGTTACCATATGGCTGAAGAGAGGAGCTAGTTCTCTGGGGTCTCTTTTGTAGGGTTGCGTCCTCATGACCTTATCACTTCCCAAAGGCCCCACCTCCTAATTCCATCACATTGGGCATTAGGTTTCCCCATATGCGTTTGGAGGGGGACACAAATATTCAGTCTATAGCAATAATTTTATGTCGCAAGGTGACTGAAAGATCCATTTTAATGTGAATTAAGCAAAACAAATGAATTTATTGATTCGCGTAACTGAAAAGTCTAAGGACAGGGCTGATTTTAGGCACTGTTGGATCTTGGGGCTTAAACAATGTCATCAGGACTTAGTTTCACCTGATCACTCCGCTCTGCCTCCCCTCAGTGTTACCTTCTATCTGGGTGGTGGCTCTCGGGGGTAGCAGGTCACTTGTCATGTTAGGGGTCCCAGCCAAAGAGAGAGGGAATCTCTTTCCCTCGTGTTCCTCTCCCCCGCCAAATTCCAGGATTCATTCTGCTTGGACCAAATTGGAGCAAATATCTATCCCTGGGTTCTGATTGGCTAGAACAGAGACAGCTGGTTCTGATTGGCTAGAACAGAGACAGCCGCTCCAACTCTGGTGCACGAGAACGAACCTCTCCCTTATATATTTAGGCTGAGAGGGAAGGTAGGGTTTCCCACAGGAAATCTAGAATGCTGGTAGCAGCAGGGGGAATGGATGCCGGGCTTGGAAAAATAACGGCAGGGGAGTCAATTCTACTCATTTAGGTGTTTGAAACAGTTTCTCCCCCGAAATCAGTGACTGAATTTCAGACTCATGAGATTTTGTCTGAACTCTATCATCTTTGATTTCTGGGTGGCTTGAATGGAGGGCATACAAAATAAATGTTTTCATAAATGTATAATATCTACAGTATGAAGTGTAAATATTGGGCTGGGTATCCCTCCCATGAATATTTGCATTTTAATAAGCAGTTCAACTCCTTAATCTAAAGTGAAATTAGATTAGGATTAGATTAGAGAAAGGGGGTGACTAACATAAAATAATAAAAAAATCATTATAAAAAAAAAGATTAGAGAAAGGGTTCAGGTAAACTGGTAAGGGTGAGAAGTAGGGCTTAATGGAGCCCCTGGAACGACAAAAGAAATGGACAGTGCTCTCCCTATACGGGTGTAAGTCTACTCCTGGTAGGATGTTCCCAACCCTCTTGTTTGCATTGCCGTCCATAGTCCCAGTCCCAATTCCACAGAATCGTGCTTCTTCTGAGGTCACTGCTGAATTGATAAGTCACCTCCCTGACCAGACCTATTCTACAAAGGCCAGTTTTCTTCTAGATGTGCTGATGAGATTCCCCGGATCAACATCTACTCTACAGCTGTGATTCTGACCTCTTACACATGATCCAGTTCCAGACAACCTTTTTAAAAGTTTTTTTAAAAGATTTTATTTATTTCAGATAGAGAGCGAATGAGAGAGAACACAAGCAGGGGAGGGGCAGAAGGAGAGGCAGACGCAGACTCCCCACTGAGTAGGGAGCCCAACATGGGGCTCGATCCCAGGACCCTGGGATCATGACCTGGGCCAAAGGCAGACGCTTAACTGACTGAGCCACCCAAGTGGCCCTCCAGTTCCGAACATCCTATAGACAGAACATCTCTGAGGCACCCAGGGCTCCTTGTTTGTTTCCCACTCACACAACCTGAGCTCTTCTCCCAGTCTTCCAAAACCCTCCACAATCGGCCCCAAACTTCTCCTTGCTCCTCCTCACTACAATCTGTTCCGGGTTTTGAGGTCCCACTACTTCTCTGGCTCTCCCTCCCTGGAAAAGGCACACACAGTCTCGCCTCTTCACCTTTGCCCACGATGCTCCTCCCTGATGCCTCACCGAGCTCTGCATGTTGTTATCTCCACCCCCTGTGATCTAGAAAGATGATAATGCCAGTGGAAGTTGAGTATGATCGGAATTTTTCACTGGATTCTGAAAGACCTCAGGACTTTTGACTTCTTCAGCGAGTGCAAAAGAACTTGAAGCCTCTCCACTCATTTGCTGGCTGGTCATCTTCCTGCTGAAAACAAAACAAAACACTGCCAAAATCTTGTAGGGCCTTTTGCCAACTTACATGTCCACAAGGATCATCTTTTTCCCATTCCTATAGTATGTTGGATTTTTTAGATTCCGCTGTAACATGTTTCTGCCCTGTTAGCTTTACCTCTCGCTAGTCTCACCCCCATAAACAACGTGATGCTAATGACTTTGAATCATTCGTCACTGGCTGCTCATTGGCTGTGTCACACCGGCTGCACAAAATCTCTCTTTCTCTCCCCATGTCCTCCCTTCCTAACGGGGTCTAGTTCTAGCACCGAGCCTGTGATCTTACATGCCTACTAGAGCCAGGGAGGTAATGCAATGTTTGAAGCTGACTGAATATACACATTTAGGAGTGGTGGAGACCGTGGCTAATTGGAGAAGGTAAGGCAAAGCTAAAGGCATTCGATTTCAAAATTTTTAACACTGGGACAAAGGAAATTCACCTATTGTTCAAAGAGGCCAGTACGCATCATTGTTTGGGCTTGTCCTGAAGTTTTTCTGTTTTTCAGGACTCTTCCTGGGCAGTACGTTTCCTTCCCACCTGGTGGAGTTTGAATGTATTGCTTAAATCTCTTGCAGAAAATGGCAGCAATTAGAAATGAAGACTCAAGGGACATCTGGGTGGTTCAGTCGGTTAAGCGTCTGCTTTCGGCTCAGGTTATGAGCGCTGCATCTGGCTCCTTGCTCGGTGGAGAGCCTGCTTCTCCCTCTGCCTGCTGGTCCTCCCGCTTGTGCTCTCCCTATCTCTCTATCGCTCTGACAAACAAATAAATAAATCTAGAAAGAAAGAAAGAAAGAAAGAAAGAAAGAAAGAAAGAAAGAAGAAAAGAAAGAAAGAAAGAAAGAAAGAAAGAAAGAAAGAAAGAAAGAAAGAAAGAAAGAAAGAAAGAAAGAAATGAATACTCAGGAGGGGGGTTATGCAAACATTAGAATATCATTTTTTTACCATTTTTATTAACGATAGATCCTGTAATCATAAGTGGGCTATATGAAGACTTCAGCGCAACCTAGAAATATTGCACATCTAACACCAGCTTCCTTTCCCTTCTTCAGAATCCGATTTTGGATCCTTCATGGTCTCAAGTCAGTTCCAAGTCACTGCTCCTTCAGACGCTCCTCTTGTAAGAGGCAGTAAGGTTCAGTGGTTATGAGCACAGATCTAAAGCTATAGCTTTCTGGCTGTGTCTGTCTGTATAACCTCACACAAGTTAGGGAACTCACCCTGACTCAGTTTACTCATTTGCCAAGTACAGATAATAAATGCTACCTACCTCATGTCATCATAGAAAGGATGAAATGAATTCATACATATAAAGCGTAGGGTGTCTGAAAAGTCAAGGAACATAAAATAAACTTGTTTTTAAATAGCGTGTTAGTTACATTTTCACAGAATATGGTATCTTTTTTTCAAGCCTTGGGAAACCCCCAATTTAAAGCAATGAGTCCAGGGGGAGTCTGGCTGGCTCAGTCAGTAAAGCATGAGACTCTTGATCTCCGGGTCGTGAGGTCAAGCCCCCACATTGGGCATACAGCCTACTTAAAATAATAATAAAAATAATAAAATAAAACAATGAGTCCAATTATAATCATTAAAAAGTATGCTAAATACATTAAAGAGTGTCTAATAAGTCTGGAAGTATAAGGAAAATTATATATGGAATTATACATATTTATAATATATATAATAAACTGTTTCCCTCATTAACAAATGTATCCATTGCTTCAGATTTAGAGGTAGTTCACTGAAAATACATCTTGGGATTAAAAAAAACCAATATATTATTTAAAAAGCTAAAAAGTATATGATTTAAAAATAATTTTATCCTGTGTTTCCTAACTTTTCAGACACCCTGTACTTAGAACAGTGACTGGCACTTAGTAAGCACCATTACAAATATTATTTTCCTCTGGCTGGTTAGGTCCCATTGCCTTTACAGGGAGGGTCCCCTCCTCAGCCTGAACCGTTGTCTGGTCCAACATCTCCACTTTGGAAACCCTTAAAGTAGCATGTCTCCAAAGAGCCTGGTCTGCCTACACTATTCCTTGCTCTTCCTAGAGAGCGAAGTGATATGTGTGAAAAGAGTATTATAGACATGACCGAAAAGAGAAGTGAGCAAGGAATACTGAAAACCACTGATTTTATAAGTAACCAGGAAGGGCTTCATTGTAGCAGATATATAGAGACTTTAAATTACTGCTGACCACTTTTTTCCCCCAATAATTTACTAAATTTATTTTTTGCGCAGGTAATACGTTCACATGGTTCACGGTCAAAGGATGCAAGAGGATATACAGTGAAAACTTTCCCTCCTACTCCTGCTTTCCAGACACCTGTCTTCTTCCTGTGGGGAGGGAGGTTTGACCTGTTGCTTGTGTCTCCTTCCAGAAATAGTCTATGTACATCTAGGCCCACTGTCCTTCCCTCCAAATCCTTGGGAACAAGTTTGGAATCCAGAACCTTTCAGATTTTAGGCTGTACTAAGGTATGGATAGCATGTATTCTGTAGCACGCTGGGGTCTGTCTAGGATGACCAGTCATGCCGGTTTGCCCCAGACCAGCTCAGTTCTATCACTGTAAGTCCTATGTCCTGGGAGTCCCCTCAGTGCCAGGCAAACAAGCCGTTTGACTACTTTTTAATTTAACTAAGTTTTTATGGATGAAGGCTGCTTTGCCATTGCTACTTCTTAACATCAATTCAAGATTGTTTTTTTTTTTAAGATTGTATTTATTTATTTGAGAGAGAGAGAGCGTGTGCGTTTGAGCAGGGGGGAGGGGCAGAGAGAGAAGGAGACTCCCCATTGAGCAGGGAGCCCAATGTGGGACTCGATCCCAGGACCTTGGGACCATGGCCTGAGCCAAAGGCAGACGCTTAACCGACTGAGCCACCCAGGCGCCCACAATTCAAGATTGTTTCAATGTCACTTCATTCTTCCTTTTCCGTTGGTTTTCAGACTCAACTTCTCTTTCAACCACGAGGCAAAATATATTTGTAAATAAATTTGTATACTTGTAATTTCAAACCACTAGGCAAGTTTAAGCAATTTTAGCACTCACTAAGAATTAACCTCAAAACAGCTTCAAAGTAAAATGAGCAGAATTATCGGAACAGTTCAAAAGGCAATTACGGGGGCGCCTGGGTGGCACAGCGGTTAAGCGTCTGCCTTCGGCTCAGGGCGTGATCCCGGCGTTCTGGGATCGAGCCCCACATCAGGCTCCTCCGCTATGAGCCTGCTTCTTCCTCTCCCACTCCCCCTGCTGTGTTCCCTCTCTTGCTGGCTGTCTCTATCTCTGTCGAATAAATAAATAAAATATTAAAAAAAAAAAAAAACAAAAAAAACAAAAAAAACAAAAGGCAATTACGGAATTCTTTCTCTTGTTCTTTTAAAAATTCCCGATATTCTCTGTGATGATCTCTAGGTTTCTGGAAAACATTAATCATCAGACTTAATTTTGTGAAAAATACGTGTTTGTAGAAGTGGATGAGTGCGCCCAGAGAAAACTCTGGAAGCCAGGGGGCTTACAGATGATTTTTCTTTTTTTTTATTGTTTGTATTTTTTATGAATATGTTACGAGTATACAGCAGTTTGAAGTATTTTTTTCTTTCTTTAACTTTTAAATTTATTTTTCTTTTCTTTTTCTTTTATTTATTTTTTTTTAAAGATTTTTTTATTTATTTGACAGAGATAGAGACAGCCAGCGAGAGAGGGAACACAAGCAGGGGGAGTGGGAGAGGAAGAAGCAGGCTCCCAGCGGAGGAACCTGATGTGGGGCTCGATCCCAGAATGTCAGGATCACACCCTGAGTCGAAGGCAGATGCTTAACGACTGAGCCACCCAGGCGCCCCTTTATTTTCTTTTTAAAGAGGTGCTGGCATGTTGTTTCCAGAATTATTATTATTTGATTCTTTTCAAATTTATTTTCTATCTCCATTAATCAAGCAAAGTCCAATTTCTTTTTTGAATCTAAACAATTTAGCTAAGCTTGCAGCTAAATTGTGTGCTCTTCAGTTTATGCCTAAGGCTAGATCTTATTTTTACCCAAATTCCTAGCACAATGCCTGACGTATAATGGGGGCCCCCAGCATGTTTGCTATCCTGGGTTTGACACTCCTATCAGCATGATTTCATTCTGGAAGCAAAGATTCAAATTCTTTTCATGGATTAAATAGTTTAAACCTATTATCACAGGTTTTCATTCATCGTTAGTGCCCACAAAAAGTACCACAGAGAACAGGACCCTATTACAAATGTATCACCCTGAAAAGGTGAACCACAGCTTTCCTTTAATCAAGGGGACATAAAGTCCAAGACTAATAGTGGTCAGAATTGCCAGTGGTAATTTCTGCCCTAGCAATTGCTGTCACAAAGATGTGGATTTCATAATAGAATGAATGTAGACTGTGAAACCCAATTTATATCCAACCTCTCTTTCAAAAAGAGACAAATTCCATCTGTTTTTATGTAATGGAATCACATCTTTAAAGAACTAATCATACTTGAGATGCAAAATGCAATTATACTTCCATAATTTTATTTGTTGTTTCCATGTCATTCCATTAAGAATTGGCAACAGACTCCCCTCGCCTGCAGAACTCTTAATAGCCTTCCCCCTGCAAGAAAGTGCAGGTCCTCCTAAGGACTCACCCCTACTGCTTCTCATTGCTCTAGACCCGTACGATGTAAGTTACGGCACACCCCACAGAATGGGGTACAGAGTATAACCCATGAACAGGTGCCATGCATACTGAAGAATTGCAATGTTTTACCAATTTATATCAGCCAACCACTTTCCAGAATGTTCCAAGTTCACACCCAGAGCCCCTTGCATGAAGGGGAATCCAGGTCTTCCTGAGGAAGGAACCTGTTACGCATAAACGTGCATACTGTAAACCTTCCTCCTAGCCTTCTCGAATAGGAACTGCAGCCATTTCCCCGGAAACATTAGGAAAGGAGAAATAAACATTTTAGGGGAAATCAGACACTGGCTCTGAACTCCTGAACACCCAAAATGCCACTGTGGTCCACTAGTCAGAGCAGGAGTCGATGGCCGTCAGGTGATCAGTGGTGTTCTGCTGGGTTTATCTCAACAGTGGGTCCAGGGGGTTCCCACGACCAGCCTCTGGGTAATTTCCTGGTTCCGTAATGTATAATTGACACAGCGACTGGCAGAATCCCCGCATCAGTTTCTTAGTACATAGAGTGAGGGCTATTATGGTAGGAAAGGCCAAGTGGAAGCCTTTGGAGCTGTCCCTACCTATCAAAATAGTAAACTAAAAGCAACACGATAGTCCTGAGATTGGTGTCGCTATCAAAGACTTGAGCAGTGTAGTGGTCACGGTTGCTAATACATCTCCATTCAACTTGCTTATTTGACCTGTGACAAGTGCATCTTAGAGAATGAAAGCAGTTCAGTGTTAACTTAATCAAGTGGTGACTTTCACTGTGGCCACTGTTCCAGCCGTGGTTTCTTTGCTGGAGCAAATCAACCAATCTCCTGGCAACCTGGTAGACGGCTACTGACCAGGTGAATGCTTTTTTCCTCCTTACCTGTTAGTAAAGGCCACCAGAAGCAGTGTGCTGCCAGCCAGCAGGACAGTTTACACCTTCACTGTCCTACCTAAACCAATGATCCAGCACTATGCCGTGATCTAATCTGCTGGGGACCTTGATTACCTTTGCATTCCACAGAACATCTTGCTGGTCCATTACATGGATGATATGGCTTTGATTCGACTCAATGAATAGGAAGTGGGAATGAGGTAGACACATTGGTAATACTCATGTGTGCCAGAGGGATGGAAATAAATCCCACAAAAATTCGGGAGGCTTCCACCTCAGGAAAATCTCTGGGAGCATTTGAAATAAACTTTAAAAAAAAAATAATGAACAGATTATTCTACCTGGTCCCTCCTACCTATAAGAAGGAGACACAGTGGACCTCTTTAGATTTTGGAGGCGACATATGCCTCATTTGGGAGTGCTGCTTTTCTTTATTGAATGACCTGAAAAGCTGCCAGTTTTGAGTGCAGCTCAGGACAAGAGAAGGATCACAATAGTCCAGGCTGCATGTAGCTGCTCTGCTACTTTTCATAAGACCTAGCAAATGCAATAGTGTTTGAAGAGTCCATGGCAGATAGAACAGCTGCATGAAGCCTTTGGCAGAGCCCTACAGGGGAATCAAAGCACAGACCCTTAGGACTTTGCAGCAAAGCTGTGCTATTCTCTGCAGATAAGTACTCTCCATTGGAGAAAAAGCTCTGCTCTGCTTCGGGACCTTAGTACATACTGAATGCTTGCTTGGTCATGATCCACCTGATCCGTCCTGAGCCATCCATCCACCAGGCCATACTGCTGGGCCTTCATGGAGTCGTCCATCAGCAAGTGGAAGTGGTGTCTATACGATTGGGAGACTGAGCCCAAGCAGGTCTTGAAGATACAAGAAATTTGCATGAATAAGGAGCACAGATGCTCAAGCCCATATTCCTGCCACACTGCCTCCTGCATCTCTGGCTTCATCGAGAGTTCCTTATGGCCAGTTGACTTAGGGTTCGTTTACAAATGGTCCTGTAGGATAGGCTGGCCCTACTCAAAAGTGGGTGGCTGCAGCACCAGAGCCCCGCTCGAAGGTGGCCCTGCGGGTAGTGTGAAGGAAACTCCCCACTGTGGGCAGAACCCAAGCAGGGGATCTTGTGGTTTGTTGTGCCTGAAAAGAGAGGTGGCCAGAGGTACATACATAAACTGACTCAAGGATAGAGACTGATGATAGGGCTGGATGGTCAGAGACAAAGAAGTAACATGATTGGAAAATGGGTGACAAGAAGGTCTGGGGAAGTGGTATGTGGTCAGAGGTGTATGAATGGTCACAATGTGAAAAGATACTTGTGATCCGTGTGAATGCTTACAAAGAGCAACCTCAGTAGAGGAGGATGTGAATAGTCCATTGAGCAAGAAGACCTGTCCCGTGGATATGTTGGCCTCTTTCTCCAGCCATCCCTGTTCTTAGCCAATGAGCTCATGAGCAAAGCAGCCATAGCCCATGAATCGGTAAGCAAGGGAAAGGGTTACTGTACGGGCTGGGGTGATCGATCCTGACTACTAAGGGGAAATTGAGAAGTTACTCCACAATGGAGCTAAGGAGGAGTATGTCTGGAATGCAGGTGGTCTCCTGGGGTATCTCTGAGACACACAGGATCATGTATTACTATGTGATTCAAGTCAGTGAAGAACTACCATCTAACTACCAACTGTTCAAGGACGAGATCCTTCAGGAATGAAGGTTTGGGTCTCCCCACAAGATCACAGCCACTTTTTTCCCCTCAAGGAATAGTGCATGTATAGTGACTACTTTTCTAGACCTTTTGCAGCTAAGGTGGCAAAATGTGACCTAGTTCTGGCCAATAAGATATTAGCAGAAGTTGCTGGTAGAGCATCTGTGAACACTTTGCGAAAGGGACAGATGTACCTGGCTTGCACCCTTTCCTTCTCCCTTCCCTTGTCTGGAGCGTGGACACGATACTTAGATGTGCAGCAGCCCGCTGACCATGAAAATTAAGGTTGCGCCCTAACACGAAGGTAGCAGAATAGGAGATTGGCTCTTTGGAGACATTACTGAATCTCTGAATGCAAAAGACCAGCCCTGGACAGTTCAGCCCCTGACTTCTTGTTGCTTGAGATAAAAACCAAACCAAACCAACCAACCAACCAAGACTTACTTGCTTAAGCTACTGTTGGTTGTGTTTTCAAGTACTTGAAGCTGATCTAACAAACAGACCTGATGAAATGTTTTTAAAAAGTTATTTTAAACTAGAACTCAAATTTTAATTGTACAATTTATAGTCTCACCTAAGAAAAGATGGGGTCCTTTAGAGAAGTTTCTCAAAGGATGGTCCGTAGCTGATCTGCATCAGAACTACACAGGCTGCTTGTTTAAGAAGATAAATTTCCCATGTGCTCGTTTGCCTGACCTGCCCTCCCAGCTAAGAATCAGAATTAATGGGGCTAGGTCCTGGGGAATCTGCCTTTTTCACAACCTTCCCCAGTGATCCCAGTGTTCAGAAAATCTTGAGAACGAACCCCCCCAAATATAATCCAAACAGGTTTGAGGTTTTTTCTGGGCAGCAAGGTAAATGTAGAGCTTTTTATGTTTGTTTGTTTTGTTTTTTCCAGTTGTGCACCAATTCTCACACCTACCGACCCTAATTTGAATATAATCAAGGAGGGTCCGTCCTCCTTCTGGAAGGGGAATAAAGTGTAAAGCTTCAAGAAGAACACACAATTTCCTATGCAGTTTTGAGCAAATGTTCTTTCTCTATTAAGTTTAACTAAATTTGCTAACACTGCCAATCATATTTCCATGTCGTATAGGCGGTTGTAGTCAGTATCATATTTCAATTGTCTAACAAATTTGAAATGAACACAGTCCAGTATAAGTCTGATTTAACATTCCCTTCATTTAGGCTTTATTGAGTTATCAATTCTTTTTGGGCTCAGAATGATCTTATCCAATTTTGTCTTTCTCATTGTATGTAAGTTGTTCTTACATGTAAAAACATACGTAGATGAAAATTTTAAAACCCCAAATCTTGAATTCAAGTATGATCAGAAGTCATTTGTTAAGTAGTAACAGAGATCATTGACTAATTTTAGGACCCCCCCCCCAAACCATTCCTGATCCTATCTTTTGTAATCTCGTTTCTCAGAACATCCCAAAGCACATTGTCCTCGCTGGTCATTATGCTATCCTCAACTCATTCCCTGACTTCTCTTCTTTCCTGCTTTGGCTGCTTTTCCATCTAGTTTTGCCAAGCCCCACCCCCTCCACAAAGCTTTCTTCAGTTGCCCCAATCTAGTCAGCTGGCTCTCTTCTCTAAAATCTTGCTCTCCTCACCATCATTACTAACCAATTTTCTAAATCTTCCCAAAGGAGATTTTAGCATGTTAGTCTTTGACTAAAACTTCTTCATTAGCTCCATGGTTTCAACAACAAATACAATCAGAGCATCCTGTAAGTATGCTCTACCAGGTGTCAGGGATATACGGGTGATTAAAACACAGCCACTGTCCCATAGGAATGATGGGCTGTTGGGTTATTCATTGGAATCCCCAATGATCTACACAGTGGACTGGAAACAACTTTAAGGCCCTCCCTGATCTGTCTCCAATGTATTTTGCTAATCCTATCCCCCATTATTCCTTTTCCTTTGATCCAAATAAACTGGATTACTTGCTGCTCCCCAAACAAATCTGCTACCTTTCTCTCTTTCATATTCTGTTCCTGAAATGACCTCCTCACTTCTCTCCCCATGTCAATAATTCTGACATATACTTAAGGTCCTAGATTTCAAATGCCACCTCTTTCATGAAATGTTATGATTGTTTATGACGTTTCAATTAAGTCAGGTTTCTTAGGAAGAACCCCACATAACACCAAATCAGCCAGCAATGGCTGGCTCTTGATTAAATCCTGGCTTGAACAAATCAGCTTTAAGAGATATTTGGGAGTAAATTAGGGAAATTTGAGTATGAAATGGGCACAAAATGATATTAGGGAATTGTTGCTAAATTTATGAGAAATTATAATGTTATTGTAGTTATGTTTTAAAAATCTTTATTTTTAGGTATGAAAATGGAATTAATCAGGGTGGAATGTTATGATGACTGAGGTTTAAACATGGAAGAAGGATCCATGGCAAAGTGTGAAATTTGGTACTGGGAAGAGAGATGTTTCGGGATTGTTCTTTCCATCTTTCTGTGTATTTGAAAACATTTCTAATCAAAAGTGAGAACAAGAACCTCAAACATTTTTTTTCCTGTAGGAGTAAAACATGTTCGCTAAAGAAACACCAATAAAAAGGAACCATTATCCTACTACACAGAGATCATTATCATTTATATTATAATGAATTTCCTTTCATACAGTTACAAATATACTTCTTTTTACTTTATAAAACTGTGGTTACTCCGGACATATAGTTTATATTGGTCTCAGATTTTTTTTAATTTTTAAAAAAATATTTATTTTATTTTAGAGAAAGAGAGAGAGAGCACAGGTGGGAGGGGCAGAGGGAGAGGGAGAGAGACTCTCAAGTAGATTCCGCACTGAGCACAGAGCCCAACAGGACCTCACCACAGAACCTGAGATCGGGTCCTAAGCCAAAGCCAAGAGTCAGTCACTTAACTGACCCAGGTGCCCGTGATCTCAGATTTTATTTTATTTTTTGTTTTTAAAGATTTTTATTTATTTATTTGACAGAGAGAGAGACAGCCAGGGAGAGAGGGAACACAAGCAGGGGGAGTGGGAGAGGAAGAAGCAGGTTCCCAGTGGAGCAGGGAGCCCGATGCGGGGCTTGATCCCAGGACCCTGGGATCAGGCCCTGGGCCGAAGGCAGGCGCTTAACGACTGAACCACCCAGGTGCCCCTGATCTCAGATTTTAAAAGAGCATGTGCAACAGGAGAAAGAAGGGCACGTAAATAGAAGAACGATGCATTTTATAGGAATGTTACATATCAATAAAAAATTAAAATAACAAGAAAAAAATTTAAAGCACTAAATAGATTTGCCTCCCAATTCTCCTAGACTCACAGCAGCGAATTCTTTTACAATCCTAGATTCCACAGATGGGCTTTTCAACTGTATATTTCAAATCATCACTGAATCACTTACTTGCCTTTTTGCAGTTCCCAGCATTTGCAGTTCTCAGGGTGGGCTCTCCAGGCTACCACATGCTTTTTTAAGGAAGTCACCAGCCTGGCTAACTGGGACACCACATAGACATCAGCCACCCCAGCTGGGCTTTCCCAGCCGCTTCTCTGAACCGCCTTCCTTCCAGTCTCCTGCCCTGCTCTATTTCAAGCTCCTCCTTCCCAAAGCTCCTGATCCACATCTTCTTTCCTCCTTGGCACCCTTCCTTCCTTCACACACCCTCTTGCCAACATTAGCTCCAGCCACGTGACTGGTTTTTGGTTGTTTTTGTTTTTTTTTTTTTTGCTTTACAGAAATATTGTTCAAATATTTTAATTCTGTTCATAATCACATAAATAATATAAAATACAATTTTAAAGTTAGAAACTGCTACACATCCTACCACATCAGTGCAAATAATTTTACTTTTACATCTTCTTTGGTTTGTCTCTGTTGATATTTACACATATGTCATACTGTGAATAAGCTGTTAAGGATTTTTCACTTACATTGTTAAAATGTCGATTTTATTACATAATCTTTGTGATTTCAATTTTAGTGGCTGCATCATATGGTCCAAGTGATTCAAATGCCTTCCAAGGACCTGAAATAAGTCAAAGCCCTTTCCTGGTTACCAGATACTTTATATACTTTTTTCTACAATCTGCTTTTTTTGCACTTTCTATAGCATGGACCTTTTCTCAAGTCACTATCTATATTTTCTACATTATTTTAAATGGCTGCATCGCATGTAATAATAGGGATGTAATGTTTTTAATTTAATGCTTTGAAGACTTAATATACTCCATGCTTCAAAAATGGCACAGGAAAAACAAAATAGCACACAGTGGAAAGTCTATTTCTTCACATCTTGGTTCTCAACCACTCCAGAACATAACCTCCTTTCTCAGTATCTTTTGTATCTTTCCAGAGTTTATTTAGGTAGATGCAAGCAAATACAAATGTCATTTCTTATTTTTGTCTTTTTTTATCAGAATGTCATATATAACATACACTGTTCCTCACTTTGCTTTTTTCACTTAGTAATTTGTCTTGGAGATTGCTCTCGGTACATGTAGAGTTTCCTCATTCTCTGTTGTACAGCTGCATCCTTTCCCACTATATAAGCGCCATCCTGGACTTCCATCTTGTCCATCCTTGGTGGACACTGTGGTCATCCATGGATTCCTAATCCCATCTCTACCCATTAACTCCAAAACTTTGTCCCATCCATTAACAACCTCAATCCCTTCTTACTGGCTTGTTTTGCCTGTACATGTCAGACCTCTTGAATGCTGAAAGAGAACTTTCCCTTCATTCTAAGGTCCCTCAAAGCTCCCATAACCTTCAAATTTCTAGATTGAGGTGTCCACAGTCTTCATTCACAGCTTCCACTTCACCCCCATTCCCTCCTTGACCCCTTGTGATCTGCCTTCCTCTTCCTGTCTGTGCTAACTGATCTCCAAACTGTCATCTACTAGAAACATTCAGCACCTTGGTCTTTTTCTCAGTTCTCACCTCTCTAACATCTGAAGAAGGGTGCCCACCCTTGGTTACTCATTCACTCCTAACTTCTTGTAAAACGGCTTCTGCTCACCCTACCCTTTTTATTCAAAAATGGATCTCCAAGCAGTCATCCATTAATACCCCATCTCCCAGCATCCTGGTCTCAATCACTTCTTTGAACCCTATCCCTAGAGCTCCTGTCAACCCTACCGCCCCACCATAGCTAGCTCTAAAGAGTCTGTCTTCCCAATGGCTTCACGACTACCCTTTCCTATCAACTCTGTCCATCACCTCTAAATCAGTTCCTAACTTCTGATTATCTAGACTTTTAATAATGGTTTCCTAACAAACCTTCCTCTCTGCAGCCTCTTTCCTACTCTAAATGAGAATGAAATACAAAAAACGAAAAAGCAGATCTTACATCATTCCCTTCTTTAAAACTTTTCTTTCAGGGGGTGCCAGGCTGGCTCAGTCGGTAGAGCATGTGACTCTTGATCTCAGGGTTGCAAGTTCAAACCCCAAATTGGGTGTAGAGATTACTTAAAATCTTAAATAAAAAAAAAAAAAACCCCAACCTTTTATTTCCAAACCAATGAAGCACTAACTCACCAATCTGGCATTCAAGCCCGTCCATGATTTTAACTCATTTCAATGTGTATTGGCATCAGTCAGTGTTATCTTCCACTGCTATACTAAGCATACCCAATGCTCTGGCCAAACCAGTCTGGTTATTCTTCACTAAACACACACTGTGTTTTTACGCCTCCAGGCTGTGCTTCACCCTTTTGTCCACCTGGATTACCCTCCCCCTTCATCTCTTCTATTCTAAGTCTCTTCCTCCCTTAATTTCACTTGCTATGATATCTTCAATAATTCTCCACCAAGTAAATGTGCTGTAGTTATTTGTGCAGTTGTCATACTTCCCTACTGGATTCTAAATTCTGCTCAAACAAAATACTGCCTTGAGTGAACGCTTCAATGTGCCAGCCTGTGCTAAGTGATTTGCATACCTTATCTTGTTTAATCCGTACCCCAACGTTGTAGGACGGGACTCTCCCCATTTAACATTGAAGAAACTGAGGCTTGGGGGCATCAAGTAGCTTGCCCAGGTCATGCAACTGAGGAGGGTGGACTCTTTCTTAGTCTATTTAAGCTGCTATAAGAAAAATGCCATAGCTTGGGTAGCTTATGAACAACAGAAACTTATTTCTCACAATTCTGAATGCAGGGAAGTCCAAGATCAAGGCTCCTGCAGATTCAGTGTCTGGTGAAAGCCACTTCCTGGTTCTTAGGCGGCTGTCTTTTCCCTGTGTCCTCACATGGTGAACGGGGTGAGGAAGCTCTCTGGGATCTTTTTTATAAGGACACTAATCCCATTCATGAGGACTCCATTCTCATGACCTAAGCACCTCCCAAAGGCCTCTTCTCCTAATACCATCACGGGGAGGGGGTGGTTGTGTGTGTTAAGAATATGAATGGGGGGGGGAGGGTACAAACCTTCAATCTGTAACATTCGTGTTTGTATTACTTATGGTAGCCAGCACAATGCCCACTACCTACACTGCACTCAGCCTGTTTGTGTCAGATCAACATGTTGAAAACAGTGTCTGTCTATAGACCAAGATTCTAAGGAAATAGGAAGGGGGATGTTGAAACAGTAACGAATTGGGATGGCAGGATTGTTGGTGATGCTTCCGAATTTCCACTAGTGGGTTACAGAGCTTCTGAAATAAGCATTTAAAATATATAGTTACTAAACGGGATTGCCGCTACTCTTAAATATTTTCTAATTGTTACACGTAGGTTAGTTTTGCCTCCCTGATGTTATCGCCATTCCCGCAGGGATTCTCTCTATTCCCTTGTATCCCCAGAGCTTTCGGCGCATTGCTGAACACACGACGTACGTACTTGTTGATTTTACTGTATGTGTGTTTGCATATGTGTGCAGCAACCGGGTAGAGGACATGGGTGTGTGATGCAGTGTGCATTCCATCTCATCCCCTTTCCCTTGAGCAGCTGCTGCCTGGATGCTTCCCTTCTCGGGGGAGGCGGCAGAACCACTGACCCTTTAACAAGTTGTCCCTCACAGAACAGGTGTCTCCCCCGCCTTTCGGAGGAGAGGGATGGCTGGACACTTAGTGACATCAGCGACCGACCAATGAGAAGTCAGGCTTCGGCAGCCGCGCCAATGGGTGGCCAGGGGCGGGCCTGGTTTCCTGGGAGCCGGGCGGGCCAGGCTGGTCCTCCCGCCGCCGCGGAGTCTCCGCCGCTCACGCTGCCTGCCGCCGCTCCCGCGACTCCCGGCGGCTCCGGTGGCGGCGCCGTTCCCCTGCCCGCGCTCCTCCCGGACGCACGGCTCGGGCACTTCCCACCGCGGCGCAGCTCCCCCGCCTCCCGGGCTCCCGCGGTGGCGCGGCTCATGCCCCCAGTGGTAGGGCGCGCAGGTGGGCCGGCCGCCGCTGGGAGATAGGCCCCCGGGGGGACGGCGGTGGGAGCATGGCCCGGAGACCTGGGGCGCCGGCCGCCTATGGGGAGGAGTTCACCTTCGTCAGTCCGCTGGTGAAATACCTGCTCTTCTTCTTCAACATGCTCTTCTGGGTGAGTCGTGGGGGCTTGGGGACACCTGGGCTGCAGGGCACCCCTCGAGGGTACAGTGGGCTGCCCACGGCTGAGGAGGGGGCGTCCCGGGATGCCAGGTTCCAGGCGAGCGTCGTGAACGACACTGCTTAGTTTTCTGGGCTGATGACACTTTGGGGGTAATTTGTCCTGGGGAGGGACACCATACTGGCGCCGCGTCTGGAGGGGATGTTGGGGGGGGGAGGGTAATGCAAGAGATTCACTGAAGACTTAGGGGTATCCTCTGGTCATCGGATGAGCCTCTGTGACAGGCCAAAAAAATGGGTTTGCGTGGGAGAAGCGGGTTTTCCTGTTGGCCCAAAGCAGATCCAGTGGTACATTCATGACTGGGGGACTTTCAGGCCTGGGGGCTGGGAGGCCCAACAGCAAAGAAAAAAAGATGAAGGGGGGAAAACCCAGGCCTTCCCTCCCCCTTCCCTCAAAGAGGATGGGTTAAAGGGCTTCATCTTTTCCTTTTGGAGGCCTCTGGTGCCCCCTTCCTCCCAAAGGCTGAGAAGGGGCAGGAATGGCCTCCAGATGTGGATGCCTTTCCCAGCACTGTCCGAAACTTTGCCCCACCCTTCTCAGGACCAGACTCCATCCCCTGGAGCCTGACAGTCCAGCTTCTTTAAATTGGACCCCGTGTTGGGCTAAAAGGCCAGCAGTCCTTTCAGAATCTTATGAGCAGTGTGGAAAAGTGGAAAAAATATTGGACTGGGCCCACCTGGATTCCCATCTCCAACCTGCAGTTGTTGACTTGACTAACCTGGGCAATATGTTCATCTCTGTAGGCCTTAGTTCCCTCCTCCATAAAATCGAACCCGGTATGATCAGGGATGGCAGAAACACTCTGCTGGAGCTGGGAATCCAGCTGGACCAGATCATGAAATGCTAGCTCAATCCTGTTTCATGTCTATAGAGTCCTTGAGCTCCTCTGGGTTTGCGAACATAGAGAGGTCCTTCTCCCATCCCCCATTCTCTTCCAGCTCTGGTCACGCCAGAGCAGCTGCTGTGGGTACCCATTATCCCTGCCCATTTCAGCCTGAGACCTAAAGTTTAGACTTGCAGGAGAGAGAAAGCTTGAGTCTAAAATATGTTTCCTAGGAGAGGGAGCAGACCAGGCATCTAAGCCAGTTGCTGGAAAGGTTCATAGGGGCCGTGGTTTGAAGAACAGACACAAAGTACATAAGTGCTCGCCTGTTGGGACAAATGAGAGAAATCCCAGAGGGTGGTGATAAGAGCTCAGCCACTGTATTGGGAAAAATGAAGTTGGAGTTCCTAACAAATTCTCAGTTTTAGAACTGGAAAAAAAATCTAGAAGACATTCTGTCCAGCACCCACATTTTATATATGAGAAAACTGAAGCACAGAGATGTTAATTGTTTATCTGAGGTCTGACAGCTGGTTAGTAAGTTTGAGCTGGTGGTTTTTCTATTGAACTACAGTGCGTCTAGGGGAAAGTCCATGGCCCAGACAACTGCTACTGTAGCCGGAGTGTTAGTGTTAGTAGTTAACCCAACTTCCCATGGTCTAGGGTCTGCCTCAGCTGGAGGTTAGGAAAGAACAGAAGAAGATCTCACCAGCACTCTGTCGAGGCTGGGGGACATTCTAAGGGAAACTCCCCGCCTAAGGGCAAGTCCCAGTGAACCCTCCTACATGCTCACTGAATGTGCCAGGCCAGTAACATGCCATCCTAGGGGATGACATACCATCCTCAGAGCCAGCATTAGCATCCCAGGGACCTCAGATCCTCATTTGAAGTTTCTCTATCAGCCAAGACTCTGCTTCTTCTTTGGAGCCCTTGGCGCTTCACCCTTATCTGTGTTCCCCAGCGATGACAGCTGGGTGCATCTGTTACACTTGCGTTCGTGGTCATTTTCTTGGACTTCCCCACCCTACTCCATCCCCCTCTCCCTTTGACCAGACAAATGACTTTGGGAGGTTGCAGCCAGGGTGAGAGTTTGGCTCCATAGACCCATTTACGTTGGTAAAAATGATTCATTCAGGGTCAGAGGACCTGGCTAACCAAGCTGGCACCACCCCAAATTAAAGAAGAGCCCCTTCTTAGCCCTACTTTAGACTCATAAAAAGTCAGAGGCTCTAGAAATAGCACAAGGAAGGACAAGAGGCCCAGTTCCTTTCTGGCATCAACTTACTGTGTGACCCTAAGCCAATATATCTGTCTCTCTGTCCTTAATCTTTCTTCTCTAAAGGAGAAAAATTTTCTGCCTCTGTGAACTATTCAAAGATGAATGCATCACTTTGGGGACTGTTTTCTTTCTTCAGGACCTGGGGCTGGTTCTAAGGATGCATCTGTCTGTGTCCTCGTGTCCCTGGGACATTGACCTTCCCAGAGGCCAGTACTTTTTGGGTGTTACTGAGCGTCACATCTCCCCCAGGCCCAGAGTCCCAGAGCTACATTCTACACAAATGCAGTTGGAGTTGAAGGGCTGCTTTTCCAGCTCAGGGGTCCTCTTTCTTCCTACCACCCTTCAGGGACTGGTTCCTGTGCTTTCTTTTTTGTGGGCTCTCACCATCCTAATCATCCCCACTTCTGCCCCGGAGACACCCATGTTGCTGCTCTCCTTTTCCAGGCAGACTGCATGTTCTGGCCAGCTGCTGAGGGAGCTGTGTATGGGTGGTGTTTGTGCTGGAACAAATTGGGAAGGCAGCCAGTATTGTCGGGGGTCACACTCGGTGGTGGTGTGGCACTGGCTATCCCTGCTGCTGCTCTAACAGCCCTGGCCCTTGGGTCATTTAGTCTGACTCAGAAGGCTGCTGGCTTCTTTGGAAGCAGGACCCGTTCCTCCTGTTCATGTTTCAAATCTCACTTCTCCTTTTGCTCAAGAGTTCTGGTCTTCTCCCCAGAATCATGCTGCTGGATGACTGATTGTTGGAATCCTATGACCCAGAGTAGTTGCCCCAAGACCCCAAAAGTTGTATTACAATTTGTCAGTTAAGAAGTAGCTGACTCGCCTCCCCTCCCTGTGCTGGACAGCTCTGTGCAGAGAAAACACCAATGCCATGGTACAGGCTTTATCAGCCTCGAGCACGCACTGGCAGGAACATTATCAGCACTGCTCATAGCGGTCATATCCCTCCTTGCTGGTCCTTTTTCCACCCAGGGCAGCCGTTGGGGTGGTTTTGAGTCAAGCCGAACTCAGACCTCCAGTCTCTGTGACTCAACTCAGGCTTCCTTGGTGGCCATGCCTCAGGGCTCCCAAGGCACCCTGTATATATACCTTGATTGCCACATCCCTTCCCTCTGCTGCAATTATATGTTTATTTATGTCTCCTCTTCTAGACTTCAGGCCCCTGAGGGTACTCTGCCTTATTCACTTCTTGCTTCTCAGTGCCCAGCTGAGTTTGGCAGGGTGGGGTCCTTACTGAATGCTTATTGAGTGGCAAATGAGGGAGCAGCCCCTACCTGGTGAAGGCATGCTGCCCCTCCTCCCTCTCTTATGGACACTACTGGTCTGTCAAGACGCAGCACAACCTTGAGTCCTTGAGCATTCTTGGTGGGGGAGAGGGATCCCACTGTGTTTTCTTCTGCACTGGGTCCTGTGGCCCAGCAACCCCCTCAAGCCAGGTCAGCCGTCTTGTCCAGCATCTCCCTTAGGGTCATGCATAATGACTACCTACAACACCCGGATGTTTTCACTTACCCTGCAGCACATGTGGAGCCCCATCCTAGTCTCTCCTAGAATGAGCCAGGCCTCTAGTGAGGTATCTTCTTTAGAAATTCACTCTCCCCTCCAGGACCACTGTATGGGAGTCCCCAGGGCAGTGAGAATGCCCCATACCACCTGTAGCACCATCTGTCGTAACCTGGCTCAGAAGCCACGAGGAAATGACCAGGCATCAAGCCTGGCAAAAACCCCTCTGGAGTGGCAAGGCCCTTTCCACCACCCAACATAACCCCCAGCACACACACACACACACACACACACGCACACACACGCTCACACCTAAGTACATTAGGAGGTAGAGCCCACCCCCCACCCCTACTCTCATCCTTTCCCTGTAGACTAGGCACGCTGTAATAAGTGACGTAGTTGCATTCTTTTAATTAAAAAAGAAAAAACTAAAAATGAAGACAAGAAGCATTTCCTATGCTGTCAAGTCACTCACATGCTTTCTTATCTCAACAGCTCTGTTAGCCTTGTACCGAGTAGAAAATCATAAACTTCAAGAAGCCTTTGAAAGATTAAAAGAAAACACGTAACACCTCTCAGAATCTTGATAGCAGACTCTGTGCCAGGCTGGGAACTCCAGGGCCATAGTTTGAGTGTTTATACTACTGTGAGCCCCTGTGGACTTCTGTCCCTCGTGTATAACCTTGGAAAACCAAGACCAGCCATGGCCTAAGGAGAAGCTAAGTGGTTGGCTGCAGACATTGGAAAGGAAAGAGTTCTGTGGATTCCCCAACTCCAGCAGGACAATTCCGTCCAGTCCAGAGGGAGAAAGCTAAGAGCCAGTTTCACATAGATAGTTGCCACCTCAGAAACCCAGGAACAATGGTGCTGGGATGGCCGCACAAGGACCAGGGCATGCAGAGCCTGGGCAGTGAGAGAGGGGGCCCTACTTTACCTCGAGCAGACTTATCCAGAAATAAGGATAGAGAGGACTGAGAAACCAAAGTACTGTTGCCTCCCTCCCCACGTCCCTCTGGGTAGGGGCAAGGCTTTGATCCCCACACAGAGAATGACTCTATTCGCAGCTGTCCCCTACCACCACCTTCCAAAGAAGAGGAGAGGACTCAGAGACAGAGGCACCCACTTCATGTAGGCTGGACTTTAGAATGTGGAGACAGACGAGGCCAGGGCTTTCTCTCAGGGGCTGGTGGGCCCTGCATGGTGATGCCGTGTCTTCCCCTTTCAGGGTGCTGTTCCAGGGACTTCCCTCTGGGCCCTGCTGGCATCGTCACCTCCTGGTGCTCTCCTATTCCCCACCACCACCACCACCTTAGCCTCACCCAGTTTGGAGATGACCAGCTACTCCCCCCAAGAGGACTGCAGGCAGCTTCTTCCCACCTCATGTGATGCCCCCAGGTGAATGCATGGCCCAGGTCACAAGGCTCCGGAGACATAAAGACTTAGGTTCCTGTCCCATTTAGCTGCTCACTCTCTGAGGGAGCTGGGGAAAGTTACTTGAATCCTCCCAACGTCAGTTCAGTAAAATGGAGATACTAACACCCTTTTGGGATTGTGGTCAGAATTCAATGAAAGAGTGGGTATAAAGTACCTGACCCTTAGCACTCAACAAAGGGTAGCTATTACTGTTGCTAGAAGGAGCTCCTAGAGGTCACCTGTTAGGGATGGGCATGGAGAGCCAGGATGAGTGTTCCTTCCGACACGCAGCAAGTAGCTGAAGATTGAGTCTAGGTGAGGGCTAGCTCACCTTGGGCCTGACTTCCTTCAGCCTCAAACCCCCTTTGCTCATATTTCTACTGTTAGCCAGAGAGAGGTGATAATTTATGATGTCTTTATAGATTTTATGGTTCACAGAGACGTTTCATATCTGTCATGAGAACAGAGACCCCACTGTTGTCTCTGAGGACCTTAGGTAAGTCCACTTGTCAGGGCTCGTCACACCACCTTGGTCTTAAGGTACAATCCAAGTGGACTCCAAGAGCTAATTTGCCTGTTATTATTGGCATTTGGGCACCAGAGCCAGGAGAACTCTTGTTCAGAGTTTCACCTTGGGGCCCTATAACCTTCCTCCCTTAGTGCATTATAATGGCCCTGACATCGTGAGTGTTCCAGGGACTAGGATAGGGTTTTTCTCATAACGCCAAATCATAGCTGTCTTTCTACAATTTGCAAGAAAAAAAAGTCAAGTAATGGAGAGAATTTTCTCCATTTTTTATTTTCTCCCATGAACATTAGTATCTGTGGCTTCTTATCTGCCAGCAAATGCTAGCAGAAGGCAAAGGGAAGAGGACAGGAGCAACCAAATATTATGTAAAACTAGGAAACTATTTAGAGTAGTGCCTGTATTATTGTTTTATGAGATGTAGAGACATATGCTTAACAGCCTTGTCGTTGCTTAGTAAATTGTTCCTAATTTCTATGATAGAAATTAATATGTTGTGCTTCCTCACATGACACATTGAGAAAGACACAACATTATCTGTGCAATATTTCTGTCAAAAATGTGTCGCCTGAACCAAACTGTGAGAAACAATCAGATAAATTCAAACCGAGGGATATTCTGCGAAACAGCTGGCCTGGACTTATAAAAAATGCCAGTGTTGGGGCACCTGGCTGGCTCAGTCGGTATATGCAACTCTTGATCTTGGGGTCGTGAGCTCGAGCCCCGTGTTGGGCATAGAGCTTACTAAAAAAAAATGCCAGTGTCAAAAAAATGTTAGAACAAGTATTGACAAGGGTGTGGAGAAATTAGAACCCTGGTACATTGCTGGTGGGAATAGTGGTGCAGCCACTATGAAAAGAGTCCAGTAATTCCTCAAAAAATTAAACATAGAATTACCATATGAGCTGGCGGTTCCACTCCTGGGTATACACCCAAGAGAACTGAAAACAGGTATTCAAACAAAAACCTGTACACCAGCATTCACAGCAACACTATTTACAGGAGCCAAAAGGTGGGAACAACTCAAATGTCCATGCGTGAACGAATGGGTAAACAAATTGTGTTATATCCATACAATGGAATATTATTAGGCCATAAAAAATAATGAAGTACTGATACATGCCACAGCATGGATGAACCTTGAAAACATTATGCTCAGTGAAAGAAGCCAGACACAAAGAGCCATATACTGTATGATTCCATTTATAGGAAATGTGCAGAATAGGCAAAACTATAGAGCTAGAAAGCCGACTGTGGTTGCTGGGGGTTGGAGGTGTGGAGGGAATGGGGGGAGTGACTGTTTAATGGGTTAAGGATTTCTATCTGGGGTGATGAAAAAGTCCTGGAACATGATAGCAGTGATGCTTGCACAGCAACGTGAACGAACTTAAGGCTGCTGAACTGTGAAATGGTTAATTTTTTTATATATGTATTTTACCACAATGTTTTATTTATGTTCTTTTTTAAAGAGATCTTATTTATCTATTTGACAGAGAGGGAGAGAGAGATAACGAGGAAGAGAACACAAGCAGGGGGAGCAGCAGGCAGGGGGAGAGGGGGAAGCAGACTCCCTGCTGAGCAGAGAGCCCCCTGTGGGGCTCAATCCCAGGACCTGGGATCATGACCTGAGCTGAAGGCAGATGCTTAACTGACTGAGCCACACAGCTGCCCCTTACCACAATTTTTTAAAAGTCAGGGTCTTGAAAGACCAAAAACAAAGAAAAGAAAAAAGAAAAAAGCTGCAAAACTCTTCCAGGCCAAAGGAGACTTGATCACTAAAGATCACTAAATGCATGATCCTTGATGGGATCCTGGATCAGAAAAAAAAGAAAAGAAAAAAAAAAAACAGGTATAAAGGACATTATTGGGGGAATTGGGGAAAGGTAAATATGGACTGTAAATTAGAGAGCAGTGATAACATATTAAAGTTTAAGAAGAGAATTTAGCATGTCAAAATAGTACAGGTTATACTAACAGAGCATTCTAGATTCCTGGTGCTCTGACAGCTCAACAGTATTGAGATCCATTGCCTTACACTTTGGTGTAAGGACAGACCCCCCTGATTAAAGCTTGTGAAATTGCATGCAAGTGAATCCCAGTTTAGGAAAATCGGTTATTAAAAAATGTGGATTTACTAACCAACTAACACCTAACAAATTGGGCATGGTTGTTTTTAAATAGATTTCATTTTTTAGAACAGTTTTAGTTTTACAGAAAGATTGGGAAGATAGTACAGAGAGTTCCCATATACCCCACATCCAGTTTCTCTCAACATCTGACATGAGCGTACATTCGTGACAATTAATGGTATTACCATTATCACCAAGGTCCATACTTTATTCAGATCTCCTCAATTTTCGCTTAACACCCTCTTTGTGCTCCAGGATGCCATCCAGGATACCAAATTTCATTTAGTTGTCCTGTCTCCTTAGGTTTTTGTTGGCTGTGACAGTTTCTCAGAATTTCCTCGGTTTTGGGGGAGCCTGGGTGGCTCAGTCAGTTAAGCATCTGACTCTTGATTTCAGCTCCGGTCCTGATCTCAGGGTTGTGGGATGAAGCTCCATGCATCGAGCTCGAGCTGGTCATGGACAGGCTTGAGATCATCTCTCTGCCCCTCCCCCCCTAAAAAAAAAGAAAGGAAAGAATTTCCTCAGTTTTGATGACTTTGGCACTTTTGAGGAGCACTGGTCAGTTCTTTTGTAGAATGTCCCCGTATTGGAACTTGCCTGGTGTTTTTCTCATGGCTGTAACGGGGTTATGTGTTTTCAGGAGGAAAACCACAGCAGTGAAGTGTCATTTTCCATCCCATCATATCACATACCTGTGATTTACTTCTGTGGATGTTGACCTTACCTACCTGGCTGAGGTAGTGTTTGCCAGGTGCTTCCACCGTAAAGTTAGTCTTCCCCCCCCTTCCACCCCGTGCTCTTCGGAAAGAAGTCACTCTGTGCAGCCCACACTTGGGAGCAGGGAGTTGTTCTCCACCTCCTTGAGAGTGCAGCGTCTACACACAAATTATTTGGAATTCTTCTGCATGGGAGATTTGTCTTTTCTCCCTCGTTTATTTATTTAAGCCTTTTAAAAAAAATTTAAGTCCTTTTTATCCGTATGGACTTTATCCGTATTTTATGTTTGGGGTAATAATTTCACACTTCCTTATTTTGACGTCCCTTTGGACATCAGCGTGGGGGGGGGGGTGTTTGTTTTTAAGCATTTCCTCACTTTCTGGCACCATGAGATACTCCAGGCTTATCTCGTATATCTCCTGCTCCAGTGGAGAGTGGATTGAACCATTTTCCCAAGGAGGCCAGGGGATGGCTATTTTCATTATAAGGTGCTTACTCACCTTCTATAAGGATAGAAGTATTGGTGTGTGCAAGTTATTTTACATAATTTGATTGACAACTCTTCAGGAACATGCCTTTTGCTAGACTCGGCTATTTTAAAAACTATGTCTAGCTTGTAAAAATTTCCAGTGAGGCTTCATTCTAGCCAGAATATGAAAAGCCATTCTAAGAAGTGTCTTAATCTCCATCCTCATGATGAAAGGAGGTCATTGGCGATATTGCGGGGTGTTATAAGGATTTTGTGGCAAAGCCTGACATGGCAGAAAGAGTTCCGGACTGAGATCGGAAACTGGGTTCAGTCCAGATGTTTCCTCTGCACCCACGTGCACTTGGTCAAGTATCACTGTGCTCTTTGGGCCTCATCTATAAAAGAGGTGAGTGGCTGAGCTCATTTCTAAGGTTCTATTCAGCTCTAAAACGCTGTGCTATTAACGGCGGCGGCATTAACTTTGGGACGGCAGTAGCTTTGAGGAATTCAGGGTGGGAGATGTGGGCAGGAATAGGAGTGTGAAAGGGCAAGCTGTGACTCCAGGATGAAGAGGCAGATCAGGGATAGAAATGTCGAATTTTAGAGTTGGCTAGTGAGCTCCGGGTAAGCAGTGTCATTCATGATCGTATTAAATATTAATGATAATATTAAAGTCTTAATCTTGATTTTAATGTAACCTGCACCTGCTGCTCTAGACGCCTGGCTGAGTGTGCTTTAGGCTTGTGGTTCTCAAACTTGGCTGCACACTGGAATCACCTGGAACGCATTCAGAAGTACTGTTGCCTGGGTTCCAATGTCAGAGATTCTGGAATATGTGCTTTGGGGTGCAGCCGAGGCATCAGCAGTTTTAAGTTCTTCTCTCCCTGCCCTCCCTCCCATTCTAATGACACCGAGTCTGGAAAAGATAGACTCTAGATGTTCTTGTCCCTCTCCCATATAACATACAGGTCTCCTTAAGGGCAGGGACCGTATCTTACTCATCTCTGCGGTCCTCGGAGTACATTGTGCAGAGCCGCCGATGAACGGGATTTGGACAGTGTGTTAGTTTCCTATCGCAGCTGTAACAAGCGACCACCAACTCATTGCCGACTACAACACAAATTAGTTTTCTTACGTTCTGGGGGTCAGAATTCCAAAATGGGTCTCACTGAGTAAGACCAAGGTATCAGCAGGGATGGTCCCTTCTGGAGGCTCCAGAGGAGACTCTATTTCCTGCCTTTCTCAACTTTTAGAGGCTGCCTGTCTTCCGTGGCCCATGGCACCACTGCACTCCCACCTCTGCTTCCACTGTCATACTGATCTCCTTCTCTGACTCCGACCTTCTTGCCTCCCTCTTCTAAGGCCCACCAGGGCCATCTCCCCATCTCCAGATCCTTAATCACATTTGCAAAGCCCCTATGGCCACGGAAGGTGACATATTCACAGGTTCCAGGAATTAGGACAGGACATCTTTGGGGGGACATATTCTACCTACCACAGATAAAGGCAGAGCAGCTTTGCAATTACAGGCCCACACGTGGAATGAAGTTACCGCCATACGTGGCATCTCTTTACTTTCTTTCTTGTTTTAGTTGGGTTAGGATTTAATCAGAGACCGTCTCTGTGGAAAGTTATACATCCTAGGAAAATTTAACATGTTGCAAAACAGTGAGGAGACTGGGAATAACAGAAATAAAGAGCAGATACATATCTTTCAATGATTCAGTAAAAGGATATTCAGAACCTTTAATTAGCTGCGGGGAGTTTTAAAGGGCAGGCAGGCCAAGATACTCAATCACTCTGGCAGAGGGCTGTGCCCACAGGCCTCAGGGGTGATTGGGATCTCTGCCATGCGGTTTCCTCTCCTCCCACCCACTCCGCCTTGCTCCCTCAGCCTGGTTCTGCTGGGGGACTACAAGCCAGCTGGCACCTCCAGCCCCACTCCCCGCTCTGCAAGCAGCTCCCTCTCTCCTGACAAATCGCATAAGGGAGGGCCAGCAGATAACACATCTGACCCTGAGTCCGAGGCAGTGTCAAATGACTGGGGGGGCAAGGCTGTGTCTATAGCCAGAGAAGAGTCCTGAAAGATATGGTTTTAGATAAGGGTCTAAATGCGCCGGAAGGCAGAGGCCACTAAGGAAAAATGTCTTTCTGCTGAGGGACTACTCTGACCCTATTACCTCTCTAGGGGCCCTATTCCCTTCTCCCACCAAAGCCCCAAGATGGCTCTTTCCAGCTGGTCTCTGTCTTGTAGGACAGTGGAGTCTAGCCAGCCATCTCCTTCCCCACTGAGTTGGTCAAGTCCCTGCTGCTGAGAACTCCCTCCAGCCAGAGCTTGGCCCCAGCTATTGCCATGGTGACAGCCAGCTGCTGCTTAGCACCAGCCTGGGGACTGGGCACAAAGAAAGAGTGGCCAAGAGATGTGCACACTGGGCTGCCCTGCACTCCTGGAGGCCGGGGGCGGGGGGCAGAAAAGGCCCCTTTGGGGATTGCTGGTAGACAGCTTTATTCTCTCAGGGAGGAGCCAGGATGTTTGAACTGTCTTTTGCTCCACACTGGAATCCAGGGTTATAAAGATAAAGGCTCCTTTGCCAAGGCAGTTTGGTATTTTACACACATGCATTCATGCATGCATTCTTTCGCATTGGTATGCTCTTCCATTCTCAAATTTGACACCATTTTGACCCCCAAGGGAGTTAGGGATCTGGGAGTGTGCATCTACTCAGGCCTGCTTCAGCTTTAACACCTGCCATTGGGGGCACCTGCGTGGCTCAGTCGATCGGGCATCTGCCTTTGGCTCAGGTCATGGATCCCAGGATTGAGCCCCGCTTTGGGCTCCTTGCTCAGTGGGGAGTCTGCTTCTCTCTCTCCCTCTGTCCCTCCCCCCTTCATGCTCTCTCTCTCTTTCAAATAAATAAAGAAAATATTTTTTAAAAACCCTTCCCTTTGATGTAGCTGAATTCAAATTCAAAACTTGTGACCCTGGACAAGTTAACTATTAGTAATGGTAGATATATTTATTGTCAGGCATTGTGTTAAATGCTTTCCATGCATTATCTAATTTCACAGTAGTTTTATTCGATGTAGTTGTTTTAAATTCCCATCTTTAGGTACAAAACTGAGGCCCAGAGATTTGTTTATCAGAGGCCCAGGTTTGACTGGCTCCAAAGCCCACATTCTTAACCACTGTTAGTAACCTTGAATTGCCTTAATTTTCTCATCTGTGAAATGGTGAAAATAGCTGCCCCACAAGATAACTGTGCTGTGGGGATCATATGAGATCATCTTGGTAAAAGCTTTTCTTGGAGGCAAAGTAGACAGATGCTATCAACTGAATCTCTGGGGAGACAGAGGTGCTCAGCTCTGGCTCCTAGGAAAGTCATCGTCCTCCTGTTCTCCTTAAGGTAACTTGCAGTGGGCTCTCTGGTTTCCAAAATCTCAGGGTCTGCCTCATTCCCTGTGTCCCCAGGTGATTTCCATGGTGATGGTGGCTGTGGGAGTCTACGCTCGGCTGATGAAGCATGCAGGTGAGCTAGAGGTCCCCTCCATCCCCCCATGACTCTTGCCAAGCCCCTTCCTCCCCTGCTTCCTTCAGCCCTGGCCCTCTAATACGCTTTCCCACATAAGCTGTGGAGCTAAAGAGGACAGCTGTCCTTTTGCCCAATCTTAACACCCTACTCCAAGGCATGAGGCCAGCCATGCCTGTTCACCAGGATTTCCCTGAGCTCCCACGAATGATCCAGGATCTGCCTGTATTTTAGGCTTAGGAAGTATCTAGGAAAGGAGGCAGGCCTCTGGGAGCAGAGAGTCATCAGAGGCCACAGCACCCCCCTCACTGTGTCCTGAAGTAACTCAACCTCCATTCCTGTTGCACTGCACAAAGTCTCCAGGAAACGGAATCTGCAAAAGTGGGAGCCTAATGCCATTCTAATTCTTTTCTGGAGCGAAAGTGGTTCCTCCTCTCTTAAGCTTGGGAATAAAGGCTCTCACTTTGTTAGTTCCTCAAATTAAATGTCACAAACCCTTCTGGGCCTTTTTTACTCTCCCCTCGGGAGGGGAGAGTACTGCCTCCCCATAACCGTCATCCGACCATACTAGGGATTCCCCCAGCAGAGGAGAACAGTTCTGGGGGACACCCCCCCACCTCGTAGTCAGCACCAGGCTCAGACTGAGAGACAGTCCTTCCCCCAGAAGCAGCCTTGGCCTGCCTGGCCGTGGACCCTGCCATCCTGCTGATTGTGGTGGGCGTTCTCATGTTCCTGCTCACCTTCTGCGGCTGTATTGGATCGCTTCGTGAGAACATCTGCCTCCTACAGACGGTGAGTGGTCAGGGGCCCCCAGAAAGACCCTGGCCTCCTCCATATGCCTCCCAGGCTCCTGATGCCATTCCTACAACCTTTCAGTTTCGTCTGTCCCACCCCCCACTCCAAGGCCTGTGCTGTCTGCTCCCCACTATAGGGCTCAGCCCAGATGACCCAGCACAGGGTGGCCAACCTCAAGACAGCATGGCAGAGGCAGAGGCCTTTATCATGCGTGGGGCATCTGGGAGAAGTGCCCCATAGCTCCCCAGGACCCAGTACTCCCCATGGCCCTGAGAGGGGCTAAAGCCCAGCATGGTAATCAACTGTCTCCTTTTCCTGCCTGCTCCCCACAGTTCTCACTCTGTCTCACCATCGTGTTCCTGCTACAGCTGGCTGCAGGGGTCCTGGGCTTCGTCTTCTCAGACAAGGTAACGTTGGGAGCCGAGGGGGCCTCCTCAGGTGTGAACCAGAGGGAGGAAGAGAAGGTTCCTGCCTAGGCTTAGCCTGATTAATTAACCACAGGGCTCCTTCCCCTGAGAAGCATCAGCCTTTGAAAGATTCTCCTTAGGGATGAACGAATGGCCTTTAAAGTCACCATTTTTAAAGAGGATTTCCAAATGGTAAAGTGTTTTCCTCTGACACTCTGAGAAGCCAACAGGAAAATAAATTCTATGAACACAAAGTTAAAATAATCTTCAAACTTTAATGGCAAATTATTGGGTAAAACAATTATCAAGTAGACCATAGACAATATGAGGAATCTTTTCTTTCTTCTAAACATTGCTTATTGGGATAAACAAAAGGAAAGAAGGGGGTAACTAAACGAGATTTTGAGCAGTGCTCACCATAGCTGGAAGTGGTCTGCTATTTAGTGACAGTCCTTTTAGTTAAGAACCAGAATTCCTTTCTCAAAGAGCAAATGATTACCAGGGATAGTATTGGGCTATAGACAAGAAACTCTGAGAAAAGTAGCAGAGCAAGAAGGAAGAAAGCATGGTGGAAACTATGAAATGGGGAGCCACTGAGTTCATTCAGAATGTCCTAACCCTTCTGACTTAGTAAAATCCTAAAATGATGTTTGGAGTCTAAAGAGATGCAGTTCTCTTCTGTCCACTAGAGGTCAGTGTCTCAGCTTTGTAATCTCTTTTCTACCAAAATATGTATGTATTAAAGTCTCTGCTTTGCATCAACAAGTATTTTGCGCTAAGAGTGTTCAGAGGTAAATAAATCTTGGATTATCTCAAAATGTGGCTCTGAGAAGAGGCAACAGCAGGTCCTGTGTTTCTCTTGCCTACTGATACCTGAGGGCCCAGGGATGGATGGGCTTTGGAACTGGCCATCCACCTAGGACCTGGTTCTGATTTCAAGGCTGACTTAACTGAAGAAGGACGACCATTGAAGGGAGGAACAGGCTAGGGATCAGTGCTGTGTTCTGATTCCCTACTCATGTCTCTGGCAGGCACGAGGGAAAGTGAGCGAGATCATCAATAATGCCATTGTGCACTACCGAGACGACTTGGATCTACAGAACCTCATCGATTTTGGCCAGAAGAAGGTATGGGCTAGGAGTGGGGGGTTCACCTGTGGTTTGAGAGACTGTAGGCAAAAGTTAATGCCATCCCAAGAGACACTTCACCCTCCAGGCCTATGGGCTTCTTCATTACCTGCCAGGTAATGGATTCTGGAAGGAGGTTTGGCAAAAAACCATACATAACAGAGTGCTTTGAAAGTACTTTTAAGAGAACAGAACAGTAGTGTATATAGTAATCTACCATTTGTGTAAAAAAAAGAGGGAGGAAAAATATGTATCCATATTTGCAAAAGGAATTTACAAGGATATGTAGAAAGTATTCTAAGTTGTTACTTATAGGGGGATAAGGAAATGGGCAGATTTTAAAATATTACCTATTCAAAAGTTAAGTGTTCAAAGTTGTGGCAAAATGTACCATTTTAACCTAAATATACAAATCTGTGGCACCAAGCACACTCACATTGTTTACATCCATCACCACATCCCTCTCCAGAACTTTTTCGTCTTCCCCAAACGAAACTCTACCCATTAAACACTGATTCCCGATTTCCCCCGCCCCAACTCCTGACAACTACCATCTATTTTCTGTGTATGAATTTGACCACTCGAGGGACCTCATATAAATGGAATCGTACAGTATTTGTCCTTTTATGACTGGCTTATTTCACTTAGCATGTCTTCAGATTTCATCCATGTTGTAAGATATGTCAAAGTCTCTATTTTAAGGCGGAATAACATTCCATTGTATGTATCAACCACACTTTGTTAATTCACTCATCATGCACACCTGGGTCACTTCCACCATTTAGTTATTGTGAATAATGCTGCTATGAATCAAAAGTTGAATTTTAAATAAAAGTGCTTTTGAGACCAGTACTGAGTTCCCCTTCCCTTGGTGCAAGTTGCTTGGATCCTACGTGCTTTCATGGAGTAATTATGGGCACATAATATTGAAGATTCTCTTCTGTTTCCTCTGTATTAAAACAAATATTTTCAACACTGATCCTTTAATTATTTCAGCCAGTGTTTTTGAACACCTCCTTTTGCAGCCTCTATACTATGCAGAAACTGCTCTCAAGGAGCTCATAGCTGAATGTGAAAAACAAAAAATATATACAAGTATGGTCGCTATAACAAGGTATATCAAGGTAAAGGCCACTGAGAAACGTGAGCTCAAGGTTTAACATTGTGTTTTAAAACAACCTGAATTTACAAATGGAAGCTGGCCATGGACTTTTGACTGCTCTGAGAATTCCCCTGGTCACTTCAGTGTGAGGAGTGGGGGATTCTTAACCTCTGTGGTGGGCTTTGTTGCAGTTCAGCTGCTGTGGAGGGATTTCCTATAGGGACTGGTCCCAGAACATGTACTTCAACTGTTCAGAAGACAACCCAAGCCGTGAGCGCTGCTCTGTGCCTTACTCCTGTTGCTTGCCTACCCCGAACCAGGTGAGCCTACATCCCACTTCATTTCCTCCTGGGCAGCAATTTCAGTTACTTCCCAACTAGGGTAGCCACTGTGGGGAATCCCCATTGCCTAGCTTAACCCATCAATTTCGTAGGACAGCTGTCAGATGTTTCTCTTCACCCCAATCTAATGACTCTGTTAACTTTTCACTCCTGCGGTCCACGTGGGGATTCAGAAGGGGCAGGTCTCTAAAGCAAGGAGAACTGAACTCAGATCTCCCAGAGGGAAGGAAGCTTGCATTTAGCAACTTCCAAGTTAGGATCCTCCACGTATATTCCCTAATAATTTAGGAATTTAGGAAGGGTGGGAAGACCATCAGCTAGGGCCCAAAATAAAAAGTTTGGGAACGGGAGTTCCATTTGGCTTTTCAACTCTTTCCCCAGGCAGTGATCAACACCATGTGTGGCCAAGGTATGCAGGCCCTTGACTACTTGGAGGCTAGTAAAGTCATCTATACCAATGGCTGTATTGACAAATTGGTCAACTGGATACACAGCAACCTCTTCCTTCTTGGTGGTGTAGCACTGGGCCTGGCCATCCCCCAGGTAACTTACCCTGTAAGACTTGTGGGTCCTACAATTCTGCAAAGACTTCTTTGTTTTGGGGAGGGCACCTGGGGACCAGCCAGGGTGTCAGGCATTGACATTGCTACGAAGCAGGGGATGGGATGGTGCTAACCATACAGGGAAGATCAAGTCAGGGAAAACAAAGACATCACTCATTGCTGAGGGCCCAATCCATCTCACCTCTCCCAGCTGGTAGGAATCCTGCTGTCCCAGATCCTTGTGAATCAGATCAAAGATCAGATCAAGCTACAGCTCTACAACCAGCAGCACCGAGCTGACCCATGGTACTGAGAATCCATCCTGCACCTCCTCACTATGGCGACAGGCGAGCCTCATCGAACAATAGCAATGGGTATAGCTCTCAGCACCAAATGGAGATTTGGATTCCGGTTCCCCAGTGACAGCCCAGTGGGGAGAAGCCAAGTCCAGCCGGGCAGAAGGCAGGGTGCACAGGTGGCTCAAATTTTGGAAGGATGCACTTGCTCCTCTCCTCCATCTTAGCCCTCGGCATTGTTAGAGTTATTCTGCATTATTTTTAACCTTACGCATTTGGGTTTATGGTTTTTGTTTTGTTTTTTTTTTAAATTTAGTCTGGGCAGAGATGTTTGCGAAACATCAGTTGCACAGAGTTTTGGGGGTGCTAGGTGTTGCTTTTCACCGAGGCACTACAACCCATTGTTCTACCAGGGCTGCTACTGAGCCTGCTGGACATACTCTGATTCCATCTGTTGCCAGCAAGACCTGGCTGGAGAGTGGACACCAACAGCCCTACCTGGAGTCCAGTCCGTATGATACCAGCTCCAGAAGCGAAGAGAGTGGAATAGGCAGTGAGCTTGGGGTGGACTGGGGACGGCTGAATGTGTTGGGTAGGAATGGAAGGCGATGTGTTTACTAAATGCTGCCCAGCCATCCTCCCAGGTAGTCAAAGTGAGCTACATCCTGCCCCTCCTTCATTTCCATGGAAACATGGCAGCAAGGGCAAGGGGTACAACAGCAGCCGAATTCATCCCTCTCCCCCACTCCACCCGTTTTTAAAAGGTTTGGAACCATGGTCTTTATACTCTGCAGCCAGCAGAGGTGGGACCGAGCCACTTGTGCCCTTGAATTCCTCCCCTCTGGCCCTCCCTCTCCAGCGAGTGGGGTTTCTTTAACCTTGGCAGTGTGCTGAAGAGGAAAGGTTAACACCCCCCCCTCGCCCCCATTACCCTGCACCAGAGCTCAGTATTTCTACAGTGTAAGAAGCAGGGATCTTGCTGGGGCAGGGGAGCCAGAAGTGGCAATAAAAGTTTGTTGACCTGCGCTAAATTGGACTCCATGAATTTTCCATTCTGGCAACAAGAAGGGGAGGGGTAGAAGGGCGCAGCGGGTGGGCCCTCCCTCCAGGTGGGGACTGGAGACTCCCCTAAACACCACAATACGTCCCGGGCCCCATCCCTCGCCCCACCTCCCTCAACCAGATGCACTACTCCCCTCCCACAACCCCGCCCCCTCTGGTCTAAATTAGGTCGAAAGATTCCCAGTTCCGACCTGGGAATGGCGTAATGTTTCCCAAAGCCAGATGTTAGTTTTTTCCCCAAACTAAACTGAATTAAAATTGGCCACCCAAAACTTTCAGGACGGGGGTAGATAGGCACACAGCTGGAAATCAGAGTCTAGCGCTCTCCGCTGGGGCGGGGAGGGGAACGAGGAGGAAGAAGGCCCTCCCTTCGCCCCCCAGTCTGGGCCCTCCAGCCCCCTCCTCCCTCTTTATCTGAAGGAGCTCGTACCGCTGCCAGCCGTACTCCAAGGAGTATTCGGAAAAAATTCCCAGCGGGGCGCGGGGCTTCCTCACGCCCAGAGAAGCGTGCGAGGGCGGCTAGCCTGGAGGCCCGGCGGGCGCGTCGGGGGCGGGGCCGGGGCGGGGCCGCGCGGCGCTGTGGGTGGTCCCCGCCCCCGCGGCGGCCAGAGCCTGCGCCTACGCCCCCAGCCGGGGAGGCGCTGGGAGCTAGGTTGCCGGGGGGGCGGTACGGGGCCATGGGACGCAGCTATGCTGTTAGTGTTCCCCGAAGTCTCGCTGCCCTCTGCTGTCGGGGGTCTCAGACTAGGAGCTTTGGCCTGGCCGGTGAAAGACTCGAAAGAATCCCGACCGCGCTGGAGAGGCTGAGTCGCGAGTTCTCTCCCCGCCCCCAGTTTCTTCTAAACGAGCCTTCTGCTCCTGGGAGGGCGCCTTTCCAGCAGCCGCCTGGGGCCCCAGCCAATGTTTAGCTCCAGCTAGTAACACAACGGAAAGAAAAAATAAAATCATCACAAATAAAAAATTAAAAGTAAGGGCCTTTTATTCTGAGAGAAGAGTAAAAAATGTGTCGAAGACACATTTTATAAAGTATTTTATACTTTTTCTTCTTTTGGTGACGCGGACCGTCATTTGGGTTAGGACTTGGGGTGACGCACTTTCCCGGTTCACCGGCTTGGAGGAGCTCACCTGGCAAGGGGCTCGTCTGGGGCCTCTCGGAATAAGAGAACAGGAATGGAGGTCCACAGAACCAGGATTCAAATCCAGACTGCTAAAACTCCAAACTACACCTTTATTTAGGTCTTTCGGCTCTAGCCTTCTGGGCTTGGACGAAAGGATCAGGAATTTTGCCCAAGTCCCAGGCCTTATAGGGCCGCTAGCAGAAGTTCAGAAGCTTATATTGCAGTTCGTCGTTCCTAGTTAGATTCATTTCTCAGTGTCTCTGGTTCTCAGTGTCTCTAGCTTACTTTCTCTTTGGCCTGATGCTGGGAGAGAAAATGCCCCGATTTTTAAAATGGTTTCTCATTGGTATTTCATGTTTCATTTTAATTTGCTCCCTGGATTTCAGCTTCTAATAACCCTAGTCTCAAACATGTGGTGGGGTTAACACTGGTATCTTAGAATAGCTATCAAAACTAGGCCTCAGAGGTGGTGAACGGAGGAAAATTCTTGGGGCCACGGAAATCAGGCCAGATGGACAGAAGTGGGAGAAAGGCCTGAAGGATGGTGAAAATCCTGCTGGGATGAGGTGGCAAGAAAGGTACTGCTAGTTCCGTGGGCCTCAAACCCTACTATGTAAACAGGGACTTTGAGTCCAAGAGTGCAAATTTTGCAGAATGTTCAATGAAGTTCTGATTCCCTCTGAATTTGTTTTCTATTGCTGCTGTGACAAATTACCGCGAATTTAAAACAATACGAATTTGTTACCTGACAGTTTTAGAAGTCGGAAATCTGAAATGGGTCTCATTGGGCTAAAATCAAGGTGTCATCCGAGCAGAGTTCCTTCTGAGGGCTCTAGAGGGTCCATTTAACAACTTCTAGAGGCTGTTTGTTTGCCTGGCCCCTGTTTTCATCTTCAAAATACATCGACCTCTGCCTCTGTGGTCACATCTTCTTTTTCTCTAACCCTGACTCTCCTATGTCCCTCTGATTATATCGAGCCTGCCCAGGTTATCCAGAATAATCTACCAATTTTAAGAGTCTTAATTTAACCACATCTGAAAGGTTCCTTTTACCGGGTAAGGTAATAAACACACAGGTTCCAGGAATAAGGACATGGACATTTTGGGGTGGTCATCATTCAGCCTACGACACCCCCTTCCCACTCTCATGCATCTCTTAAGGTGGGGGAATCGTAGAAATGAGCTATTGTTGGTTACTGGCAAGAGCTTGAGGTGGACATTGTCTGGCCTTGGGTCTAAAAATTACCTAACATTTATTCAGTGTTTACTGTGTGCCTGGCACATATTTACTATAAGTGTAATATGAGGGTCCCTTAATATGCTATTTTCTGATATGTCCTCATCCCAAAGAGCAGATATGTTAACAGGGTCAGGGACCAGTCTCAAAAAGGGGATACAGAAAGCTTCTTCTACCAAAGAGTTCCCCTGGGCCATTACTCTAAAGAGGTCAGGAACATTTTGTAAACCACACCCTCTCCCCACAAAAAATAAGAGTAATTAGATATTCCAAATTGCCATAGATAAAACATTTAGAGAAGGGGATAAAGTGGGGAGTAACCATGCTCTAGAATTTGTATTGAAAATTAAGCCTCTAGAGTCTTCTCATACCATACCAGGAACCTGGTAAATCAATCAGACGAATGGAATAGCGTAGATACTCCAGAAGCATTTTCAACCATCGGTACTCACTGACTAATCAACGCAGTGATGAGAGGAAGGGGCGATCACTCATAATGTTAGGACAAGTAGATTACAGTATGAGAAAGAAGTAACTGATATTCATCTGTCACATACACTAGATTGCATTCAAGAGAGTAAAATAATTATTTTAAAGCAAAACAAGACAAAACAAAAATTGGAACATCATATTGATCCCAGCTGTAGGGAGCTAGAGTGGACAGCTTTTCGGTGCACCTGCCCGGCTCACAATGGTTCTTCCTTCTTTGGAAATAAGGCCCCTACACCTCAAGCCATAGGGGTGAGTCTCAAGGAGCCATATTTGTACTGTAAGACATGGTCTCCCAGACCGAGCTAACAGGACCAGTCTTAGGCACTGTATTACTTTCCTAGGGATACTGTAACAGAGATCCACACACTGGGTGGCTTCAAACAACAGAAACTTATTGTCTCATAGTTCTGGAGGCCAGAAGTTTAAAATCAAGGTGTTGGTAGGGCCATGCTCCTCCTGGCACCTCTTGCCTCTTCCAGCTTCTGGTTAAGCTTCCAGAGCCTTAACCTTGGTTGGCATTCCTTGGTTTGTGGCATACCTGCAACCTCTGTCTCCATCTTCACATGGCAATCTTCCTTCTGTGTCTGTGTCCCAATTTCCTCTTCTTATAAAGACCCCAGTCGTGTTGGAATAAGGTCCCATCCTATTCCAGTATGACCTCATCTTAACTAATTACATCTGCAATGACCCTATTTCCAAGTGAAGTCACATTCTGAGGTACTGAGGGGGTTAGGGTACTCAGGGGGTTAGGGCTCCCCTTTTAGAGGGGGAGACGAGAAACACTATTTACCCCATAACACGCACCTAGCCCAAACAGTGCCATGAGTTCCCTCCCTGGGATTTGGAATTGAGAATGAGATTCTAGTCACAGCCTGAGCTGACTGGTCTGGTGAAGAAAGAGAAGCAAATGGAAACTGAGGCTCAGCCTTCTTACACTTCACGAACTAAGTAGCAGAGAGTCTATTTACAGAAAGAGAAGAATGAAACAGATGAGGAGTGAGGAGGCAGAGGGGGAAAAAAAGGGCAGAGGAAGGATGCCCCAGGTGGCAGCTTTCACTACGGTCCTACAACATTTTGCAGCTCCACTGCTGTCCTGCCTTGGGCTCCCTGAGGCACTGTAGGCTTCCCAAAAAGCTTGGTTTGTTTGCTTAAGGAAACTCAACTTGGATTTCGTAGCTTACAAGCAAAGCTAATGGAAAAGCTATAATCAGAATAAGATACCCTATTAGTTTTCCTTGCTGCTATAACAACTTACCAGAAACTTAGTGCTTAAAACAACACAAATTTATTATCATACAGTTCTGTAAATCAGAAACCTGGTATGGGTCTCACTGAGCTAAAAATCACAGTGTTGGCAGGGCTGCATTCTTTTCTGAAGGTTCCAGGAGTAGAATCTCTTTCCTCGACTTCTCCAACTTCTTGAAGCCCCTTCTTCCATCTTTAAAGTCATTTGTCTGGTTCTCTACAGCCTGAACACTTTTCTTCCTTTTAAGGACTCAAGTGATTGGATTGGACCCACCTGCATAACACAAGCTAATCTCCCCACCTCAAGGTCCTTAACTTTAATCACATCCACCTGCAGAGTCCCTTTTGCCGTGCAAGGTGTCATAGTCACAGGTTCGGGGATTAGAATGTGAACATTATTTTAGGGCCCATTTTTATGTCTTCCACAGATGCATAACAAAATGTGTCATGACCATTTGTAACAAGATAGATGGCCGAGAGTTTAATGATCTTTCTTTGTACTGTTTCTCTTGTAAAATTGTTTCATTTTATTTGAACGACTCATTCTGAAGCTTTGGCCTCCTAAAGCTCTTTTTGAGGAACGCAGGGTCAGCTCTGTCAGATCAAGGACCTTCTCATAGCTGAAGGTTTAACTATCCCGGAAACACACTAAACGAGGATATATTCCCCAAAGACCTGATTGGAGCCAGGAAGGAATAAACAGAATGGAATCAAATTGCTTATTTCCCACTAGAGAATTGCATGTATTAAGATGTTATTACTGAAAAAAAGACAATGGAAATTTCTCTGAACAGAGAGTCTGGGGTGGATACCTTGATAAAGGTGTTGTTTCTGGCAGAAGGCTGTAACGGCCAGTGTACTTATAGACACAATAAAGGAAATGTACACTTACAGGAAGGAGATAAACTCATGCAGTCAACAAAGACAAATGGGCCAGGTGCCGTTGTAGGACTGGGCATCCAGTGGAGAACACAAGTTCCTGCCTTCCTAACTCTACTGGAAGATATAGATTTATACAAAATATGTTATATCTTATACATTACATATACTATCATGTCAGAGAGAGATCTAGACTATGAAGAAAAGTGAAGCAGCGTACGAGGATAGAGAGTGATGGAAGAGGTGCTGGTTTGGATGAGGCCGTTTTAAAATGCCTCAAATTTAAAAGAAGATTGGTTTTGGAAACAAGGGTAGATTCACAGGAGGTCGCAAAGAAACATACAGAGAAGTCCCATGCACTTTCCCCTCATCTTCCCCAATGTTAGCATTTTATGCAATTTAGTACAGTATCGAAACCAAGAAAGCGGCGGTAGTGCCATCCACAGGGCTTGTCAGATTGCACCTGAACCAGTTACACACGCACTCATTCGAGTACATGTGCATAATTCTAGGTAATTTTAACATATGTGTAGTCTTGCATAATCATCACCACAATCCAGGTACTGACCTACATATGTGAATTATACTCAATAAAGCTATTACAAAGCAATACGTAACTGTGCCATCATCACAAGGCACATCAGTGTTACCTTTTTGTAGCCACACTCATCCCTCCCCACCAGCACTAGCTCTTGGCGATCACTCATCTGTTCTCCATCTCTATCATTATGTTATTTCATGCGACTTAAACGGAATCATGCAGTAGGTAACCTTCTGAGATTTTTTTTTTCTTTTAATTTTTTTTTTTACTCAGTGTCATTCCCCTGAGATCCATCCAGGTGACACGTATCAATAGTTCTTTCCTTTTGATTTCTGACTAGTACTCCGGCATATGGATGTACCACGGTTTAACCATTCACCCATTAAAAGACGCTTGGTTAGTTTCCAATTTTGAGCTATTACGAATAAAACTGCTACGAACATTTGTGTACAAGTTCCTGCGTGAAAATAAGTCTTTGTTTCTCTTGGCTAAATGCCCAGGAGTGTGATTGCTGGGTTGTATGGTATGGTTTTTAAACGTGGTTTTTCCAGAGACTGACAAACTGTTTTGCAGAGGAGCTGTATCATTTTACACCCCCAGCAACATGTGAGTGATCCGGCTTCTCCACAGCCTTGCCAACATTTGGTGTTAATCACAGATTTTCATTTTAGCCATTTTGATAAGAAGCTGTGATACCTCATTGTGGTTTAATCTGCATTTTCTCGAATGACTAATGTTGTTGAATCTCTTTTCATGTATTTGTTTGCCACCAATATATTCTCTTTGGTGAAGTGTCTGTGCATGTCTTGCTCATTTTCTAATTGGATTGCTGGTTTGTTTTTTTTTTAAAGATTTTATTTATTTATTTGACAGAGATAGACAGCCAGCGAGAGAGGGAACACAGCAGGGGGAGTGGGAGAGGGAGAAGCAGGCTCCCAGTGGAGGAGCCTGATGTGGGGCTCGATCCCAGAACACTGGGATCACGCCCTGAGCCAAAGGCAGACGCTTAACCACTGCACTACCCAGGCGCCCCTGGATTGCTGGTTTTTTTAATGCTGAATTTTGAGAGTTTTAAAAAATATATTCCAGGGGCAGCTGAGTGGCTCGGTCGGTTAAGTGTCTGCCTTTGGCTCAGGTCATGATCCTAGGGTCCTGGGATCTAGCCCCATATTGGGCTCTCTGCTCAGCAGGGAGCCTGTTTCTCCCTCTCCCTCTGCTGGTGCTCTCCCTGCTTGTGTGCTTTCTCTCTCTCTGTCAAATAAATAAATACAATCTCTAAAAAAATAAATAATACATAAATAAAATATATTCCAGACATTAGACCCTTGTCAGATACGTGATTTGCAAATATTTTCTCCCAGTCTATAATTCGTCTTCTCATTCTCTTAACAGTGTCATCTGCAGCACAAAGCTTTAAATTCTTATGAAGTCCAGTTTATCAATTTTTTCTCTTACTGGTCATTCTTTTGGTATTAAGTCTAAGAATTCTCTGCCTAGTCACAGGTCCTAAAAATTTTCTCTATGTTCTTCCCTAGAAGTTTTATAGTTTTACATTAATATTTAAGTCTATGATTCCTTTTGAGTTAATTTTTGTATAAGGTATGAAGTGTACATTGAGTTAATATTCTTTCTTATGGAGGTCTAATTGCTCCGGTACCATTTATTGTAAAGGTTATCCCTCCTCCGTTGAACTTTTTTTGCAACTTTGACTAATTTAATTGGGCATATTTGTGGGCTTGTTTCTGAGTTCTCTGTTCCCTAGGTGAATGTGTCTATCTTTCCACCAATATCACCCTGTTGTGATTACTGTCACCCTATCGTAAGCCTGAATATCGAGAAATGGTTTCTCCCACTTCATTTTTGGTTTCCAAAAATTGTTTTGGCTAATTGAGAGCCTTTCACTTTCCACATAAATTTTAGAATAAGTTTGTCTATGTCTAATACAGAAACTTGCTGAGATTTTGATTAAAATTATGTTAAACCTAGAGGTTTAGGGCATCAGTTTAGGGGAAATTGACATCTTTACTATATTGAAGCTTCCCATCCATGAATGGTGTATCTTTCCAAGGATTTGGGTTGTCTTTTATTTCTTTCATCAGCATTTTATGATTTTCACCATACAGATCCTATACTTATTTTTGTCAGATTTATACTTAAGTATTTTATTTTCTTTGGAGCAATTTATAAGGCGTGCCTTCTTCAGGGGGAATATTTGAATAGAGACCTGAGTGAAGCAAGAACATGGAGTGAGCATGAGTGTAAAGGTCCTGAGACAGGAGCTTGCTTCGTGTATGTAAAGAACAGCAAGAAGAACGGCACGTTTGAGGTGGAGTGAGCTAGAGAAAGAGTCGTAGCAAATGAGATCCAGGTTGTCAGAGGTCGACAGGGCCTTGGTGAACTCATGACATGAGACTATAGAATTTTACTCTAAATGTGATGAGATGCCATCAGAGAGTTTTGAACACAGGGATGATATGGCTCAATTTATATTTTGGAAGGACTGTCCTGGCACTGGAAAATAGGCTGTGGGAAGATAAGGGGAAGCGGGAAGCTGTATTAGGAAGCTCTTGGAGTGGCCCAGGTGACAGAGGCTGGTAGCGCAGACCAGGCTGGCAGCGCAGACCAGGCTGGCAGCTGTGGTGGTGATGAGGAATAGTTGCCGTCTAGACATATTTCGAAGGCGTAGCTGAGAGGACTGGGTGTGAGATGTGAGGGAAAGGGAAGAGTTGAGGATGACTCTAAGGTTCTTGGCCAGTGCAGCTGGCTAAACAGTGGTGTCATTTACTGAGAAGAGGAAAACTTCATTCTGTTTTTTCTTTTTAAGATTTTATTTATTTATTTGTCGAGAGAGACAGAGCACAAGCAGGGGGAGCGGCAGGCAGAGGGGGAAGCAGGCTCCCTGCTCAGCAGAGAGCCCAACATGGGGCTCGATCCCAAGACCCTGGGATCATGACCTGAACCAAAGGCAGATGCTTAACCAACTGAGCCATCCAGGCATCCCTGGAAAACTTCATTCTTTAGCATAAAAACAAAAATCGTCACCGTCCAGAAAAGACCTAAAACCTTTATCCCAGTGCGTAGCCCCAGACCAGCCACATTTCTTCAAGGTTGGCTACTAGTTGGTCTTCCAGAAACTTCTGAAATGGCACCTAGGAAGGATGTTGGAGATGAAAGAAGGGAAATGAAACCAACAGTTATTAAGCACATAAGGACCAAGATTTGTCATGCTACTTCACATTGATCCTCATTAGTTTCCTTATAGCTAAATAGTAAGATGCTTTTTTCCTTTTCTTTTTTAATTGCTGTAAAATATATATATATGTACATATATATATATAAACTTAGTAGTTATCATTTTAACCATTGTAAGTTTATACTTCAGTGGCATTAAATATATTTAAAATGTTGTATTACCATCACCACTATCTAGAGCCAAAACGTTTTCATTATCCCTAACAAAAATTCTGTACCCATTAAACAATAACTCCCCTCCTCCCTCTTCAGTCCCTAGTAAACCATATTCTATTTTCTGTCTCCGTGAATTTGCCTATCCTAAGTGGCTCATATAAGTGGAGTCATTCACTCTTTGTCCCTTTGTGTCTGGCTTATTTCATTCAGCATATAGTTTCAAGGTTCATCCATGTTATACCATATATCAAAATTTCATTGATTTTTATGGCACAATAATATTCTGTTGCCTGCATACACCACCTTTTGTTTATCCACTCATCTGTTAATGGACACTTGCGTTGTTTCCACCTTTTGGCTATTGTGAATAGTGCTGCTGTAAATATTCACGTACAGGCATCTGTTGGACTTCTTGCTGTCAGTTCTTTTGGACATATACCTAGAAGTGGAATTGTGGGGTCATATGGCAATTCTATGTTTAGCCTTTGAGAAAACCGTGAAACTTTTCCATAGCAGTTGCACCATTTTCCATTCCCACCAGCAATGCACAAGGGTTCCCATTTTCCCCTGTTCTTGTCAACACTTGTTATCTTCTCCTAGTATAGTAGCTATGAAGTAATATCTCGTTGTGCTTTTGCATTTCTCTAATGACTAATGATGTTGAACATCTTCTCATGTGCTTATTGGCCCTCTGTAGATCTTCTTTGGAGAAATGTCCATTCGAGTTTTTGCTCCTTTCTAAATTAGGTTGTGTTATTGTTGTTGTTGAAATTTAGGAGGGCTTTATGCATCCCGGATATTAATCCCTTATTAGGTATATGATTTGCAAATATTTTCTCCCATTCCATAGGTTGTTGTTTGTTTGTTTGTTTTTGTTTTTCTGATAGTATCCCTTAATGCACAAAAGTTCTTCATTTCAATGAAGTCCAATTTATCTGTTTTCTTTTATTGCCGGTGCTTTTAGTGTCATACCCATGAAATCGGTGCCAAATCCAATGTCATGCAGATTTTCTCCGATGTCTTTTTCTGAGAGTTTTATAGTTTTAGCTCTTAAATATAGGTTTTGATCCATTTTGAGTTAATTTTTATACGGTATGTAAGGTTAAGTGTACAACTTCATTCTTTTGCTTATAAATATCCAGTTTTCCCATCACTATTTGTTGAAAAAACTGTCCTTTCCTGATTGAAGAGTTTTGGCACCCTTGTAGAAAATCAATAGACCATCTATATGAGGGTTGGTTTTTAGGCTCCCTCTTCGGTTCTATTGGCTGTCTTTATGTCAGTACCATACTGTTTTAATTATTGCAGTTGAGTAGTAAGTTTCAAAGTTGGGAAGTGTGAGTCTCCCGATTTTATTAATCCTTTTCAAGATTGTTTTGGCTATTCAGAGGCCCTTGCAATTTCGTATGTACTTGAAGATCAGTTTTTCCATTTCTGTGAAAAAGGCTACTGGAATTTTGATAAGGAGTGCATTGAATCTGTAGATCATTTTGGGTAGTATTGACAGCTTCCTATCCATGAAACAGAATGTCTTTCCATTTACTTAGGTCTTCTTTGATTTCTTCAAGCAATGTTGTGTAGTTTTTAGTACACAAGTCTTTTACCTCCTGGGTTAGATTTATTCCTATGTATTTAATTCTTTTAGATGTTGGGTTTCTTAAAAAGATTTTATTTTATTTATTTGACAGAGAGAGACAGCGAGAGAGGGAACACAAGCAAGGGGAGTATGAGAGGGAGAAGCAGGCTTCCCGTGGAGCAGGGAGTCTGATGCGGGGCTCAATCCCGGAACCCTGGGCTCATGACCTGAGCTGAAGGCAGACGCTTAACAGCTGAGCCACCCAGGCGCCCCTAATTCTTTTAGATGTTTTATAAATGGAATTGCCATCGTAATTTCCTTTTCAGGTTGTTCACTGAATTGATAATATGTCATTGATATTATTTCATTGATAATCTCTCATTTTTTGTAAAGGAATAAACAGGGACTTAGAATAAGTTGTCCAGAGGTCCTTGGCTAGTAAGGTCCAACTCAGGTCTCTAACTCCAAATCTATTGCCCTACTTCTCCGAGGAGGTAGTTTACCAGGCCCCTTTCCCATATTGTCCTTTTTCTCTGACTAGATGCTCTTAGTTGCAAATTAAGAAACACTAGAAAAAGAAGACAATGGAGCACTGCAACAATTATGCTCTAAATTCTGACCAGTGTGTCAGCTGAACCATAAGGAGGCAACCAAGTTCTCAAGGACACCCATGATATTCGATAGACACATTCATGTCCATTCTTTTTGAGTGGAGGGCCCAGAGACAAATAACAAAGAGTCAACATTGAATGTACGACGTCAAAATGCCAAGATGGTTGGTGCGAATGACTCAGAAATCAAGAAGCTACTTGTAGCAATTCAAGTACACAGGAGAGTTTCTCATGGCCCTGACCGAAGGGCTGTGTCATGGCATGCAGATGGGGTTAATACTCTTGAGGAACTGGGTTTGGGTGGCTCGGGCTCAGGAGAGGTGCCCTTTGCAGCCTGCCACCAGGTTGGAGACAAGGAGTGTGTCAAGTAACACGGAAGAGTCTCTAACAGCCATGGCAGTCTTGACATGCCTGCAGGAGGGGAGGGATGAGCTCTGTCCGAGACCCTGAATGCCATTCAGGAACCACTAGGTTCTCTTCCCCAGTCCCCGCTGAGTCCTTTTCCTCCTCTCCCAAACCTGTTGTCTCACGGGATGTCTGAATCTCCGCCTCCTGCTGATTCTGTGGAACAGCACAGGCAATTTAAATGTGGAGCCATGACTATTGTTGCGGCTGCCACTGATGGGAACCTGGCCCAGTGGCTGTGGACAGTGCTGTGAGAATTTCCTCAGGCTGCTTTCCTGCTAGCCCTTGCCTAGGCCAGCAAGATATCCAGAAAGGAATGCTGAAGCCTGGTACACAGAAGTATTCTTCTATTATACATACACACACATACACATATACAGAGTTGAGAAATTAGAATTATCTTCTCCCTCCTCCCGAAGGGAAAACCATTCTGGCCGGAAGATACCACCTTAGGATCTTCTCCATTTACCCTCTTCTGTCTCCACTGTAAAGGTGCTATATTGCAATGAGGCATTCTTGCTCATACCTGCCAAGAAATCCCAGACAAGGAATGATAGAGTCTTCATACCTAATGAATCACTAACATTTTTAGGTGGAGAGGTAAGGAGTTGCCCGAGCACATATGTAGGTAGGTTCCTCCTAATACGCAGAACACTGAGAAAATCCCACAGGGCTTCAGAGCTGCCTCAAGAACAACCAGGTAGAAAATAAGTGAGGAAAGTTCACAAAGCAAAAGGTCAGCATGGTATCCAGGCGACTTTTTCTTTGGCTCAGACTTTGGACATGTTATAACAGCATTTCATTTATATCACAGGAAAAAATTAATCAGGTAGGTCATAATGCTTTAAACTATTTTTCCAGTGGGAATATTATGCTGTAATGACACAGTCTTGTCCCACTTCTTCCATAAATCACTAGTGACTTCCCTCAAAATGGTCCCTTGCCTCCAGCCTCTTGCCCTTCAGACCATCCTCACATTGCCTCATTAATGCCTCATTAATTAAGCATATCAATCCTCTGATCAAAAATCTGCGCTGTATCCTTGTTGCCAATGGGCTTAAACCTTAATTCCTCTCTATGCCGTTAGAGGTTTCTTACCAATCATTCTCCCTCCTTCTCCTCTACTGTGTCCTGATTGCCAGGCCAGCCACGCTCTGGGGTAAAGTCATAGTTTCCTGCGCTTGTAATGGCAACTCTACTCCTCTCTACTTTTCTAATTCCTCCTTCTCACACTTCAGGGCTGGATTCAAATCCCACATCCTCCACTTCTCCCCACACCAATCTTTCCCTGCTGGAAATGCCTATTGCATACTCATCGTACACCTCATTTTGGCAGCTAACTTTTTGCGTGATTAGTATGCATGTCTGACTGCACCAGATGCTTTGTGACTACAGAGAATAGAGTAAGGTCCCTGCCCTGGTGGAGAAGACATGCTTTATGATGATATATTACTATCTCCTGAGGGCAAGGCTGTCTCCTCGGTAAAATGCAAGTTCTCAAGTTCTGCAAGGATATCATTATTATGGTGCTATGGACATCCTAGGATTTCAGAAAGACTTACTAAATTGAATTAAATCCTCTCTCTGTGTTTCTGAGGGTGGTAGCTGAAGAGCAAAAGCGAATTTGCTCTTAAATGGCCAAACCCAACAAAACGCATCGACTTCAGCAGTGCTGAAGGGGTAAGGGTAGGGGTGAGAAAGGAAAAACCATCCTAGCGTGTTGCAACATGGAAAAGTTGCTCAATGGAAGTCCACTCTCCTGGAGGGACCCCCGGCTGTAAACTGTTGCAGGTATAAACTGTTGCAGGTGAAATCAAGGGCGGTGACTCAAAGCCCCACAAGTAAAGGAGTGAGGAAAGGCCAAATGAGTAGACTAGGGAAAGAGAGCAGCAGAAACGTTTTCAGCCAGCATATGAGCAGCGAGGGCCATAAAGAATGGAATGGCTTCCTTTGAACATAACCAAAGACATGCCAGGGTCAGTCTTTGGAAACCACGGTTCATACTTCACACATCTGTACCAATAAAGGCTGTTATTGGTACGTTTGGTTTCCAGACACCTGCTCTCACAGGTAACAGCAGTCAGGCAGCTGCCCCGAGTGACTCTGAGTTCATCTCTCACACAGGTTCTGAGTTGGAAGGACTGAGACAAGCGAGTCCCCCAAACCCTGGTTCTCCTCCAGAGGGCCCCGGGACAAGTTGAAAGATCTAACCAAAAACAGAAAAAACCGGCGGGTTGGGGAACCGGGCAAGGATGTAGGCTCCTGGGGACGTCAGGCATCCCCCCGTCTCTCCCATCGTAAACCAGAAGAGTCTATTCCCTGCAGACGAACAAGTCGAACGATCCTCAGGCCGATCAAGGTGCCCGCTGAGTCTGGTTGCAGCTCCCGGCCACGATTTCCTCCCATCTCTTGCCCCAGGGCGGCGAACGGGGTCACCAGAGCCCCCTGGCCCGGGCCCCTCTGGGCACCCGGGACAGTGAAGCTCGCGCTCCTCCTCTCTCGCATCCCCTCCCCTCCTCTTCCCTCCCTCTGCCAGTCCCTCCCCAAGCCGTGGCGGAGGTGGGGCCGGGCTTGGCTCGGCGAGGCCCGTGCATTCCAGAGAGCCGAGCGAGCTAAAGCAACAAAGGAGCCGGGGAGTCGGTGGGAGAAGTCGGGGGGCTGCGGCGCGCTCGGGCGAAGGTGGCGGCTGGGCCGCGGGCTGGCGCAGAGGAGAAGCCGGGGAGCTAGTCCCCCACCGCCGGCCCGCGCCTGGCCTCCATCGCAGGGCCGGGAGGTAGTTTTAATGGTGGAAGAAGGAATGGAGCTGGAGATTGGGGGCCCAGGGGGCTCCCGGGGCTGAAGACAATTTGGACTGCCCGGAGAAAGAGTAGAGAGTGGTGCATCCCGGCCGGGGCCTCAGCCGCCCAACATGGGCCCCGGGGTCCAAAGTTTGCGAAGTTGGGCGCCGAGGGCCCGCGGCGCGCGGAGCGTCCGAGGGGGCCCGGCACCGGACTTGCGGGGCGCACAGGTCGCCTGAGCCACATCCGCGGCCCCAAGGGTTGCGTGTGTGGCCGGGGGCTCCGGGAGCGGGCGGGGGCGCCGGGGCTTCTGCTGAGTTGGCGGGTTTGGCCATGGCCGCTGCCCGCCTCGCACGGGGGCCGGAGATCCTGCTCCTGGGGCTGCTGCTGCTGCTGGGGGGCCCGAGCCGGGGGGCGGCCTTGAGCGGGAACGCGACTGGGCCTGGGCCGCGGAGCGCGGGCGGGAGCGCGAGGAGGAGCGCGGCCGTGACCGGCCCTCCGCCGCTGCTGAGCCACTGCGGCCGCGCAGCCCCCTGCGAGCCGCTGCGCTACAACGTGTGCCTGGGCTCGGCGCTGCCCTACGGGGCCACCTCCACGCTGCTGGCCGGGGACTCGGACTCCCAGGAAGAAGCGCACGGCAAGCTCGTGCTCTGGTCGGGTAAGCGCGCGGGAGCCGGAGCCGGGGATTGCAGTGGTGGGATGCGGGGCGCTTGGGAAGAATAGGCTCGGGCCTGAGCTTTGGCGAGGGCGGGAGCTGCACCCGGGAGAGTTGGAAAAACACAGTCGGAAACTTTGGGTGCTGGCTGTAAGCCGGCTGGGACCCTCGGTGAGGAGGAGGGAGGGCGAGGCAGTGGAGGGAGCCGGTCACAAAAGGCCGGAGCAGGGTGGGTGCGCCAAGGATGCGGGGGGGAGGCGGTGAAGGGGTGAGGGGCCCATGAGGAGGGGGCTCAGAGCCACCGGAAAGGACGTTTTTTAAGAAATGGAGCTGCTGCATCTAAGTGCTGCTCTGGAAGCGGGGTCCTTGGGGATTCAAGGAGGTGTTTAGATCTTGGAAAATAAAGTCGAGTTGGAGAAGGAAAAAAGGAAAGATGGGGTAGATTTAGGCATTGAGGGACACGGTGGGGGGAAAGAACTGAGTGAAATTTGTGACGGAATCGAAACCCCCTGGTGTTGAGTAATTAAACGTTAACCAGAAATTTCCAGAAATCTTGTTTTGGGAGACAGGAAGTCCGGAGAACTGGGATCTTGTCTTGCCTTTACAGGAGATTTCCCTGTTTCCTCATCTGAAAAATGGGGACTCTGATCTTTTTCTGAGGTTGTGAAGGAATGAGTGTATTCTAAGGATTATTTGTGTATTCTTTGGAAGCTTGGATCCTCAGGCGGGTTCAGGGCTGCAGAAGGACACTTAAGTCTGGGACGTTGAGAGCCTGTGGAAACTTTCATAGTGGTCTGAAGTCGCAGACCACTCACCTCAGGGTAGGATTATGGCCTACCTGAAAAACTGCAGTGTGAACCCCAACAAATCCTTCCTCAGCAGTGTGGAGTGGATTCTCTCCCCACGTGCTTCTCTTCTGGGTTGGGGGCCTGAGGGGGCCTGGGGAAGAGAACTGGTCTTGTCATCCCTTGCTTCTAGTCAGTGTGATTCCAAAACTGTCCTCGAAACAGAAAAACTGAAAGGCAGACGCCAACTTGACAACCTCCTTCTTTGGACAGGCCTTGGGTGCCCTACATCTCAGTTCTGCCCTGGGGGCTGGTGATGATCCCTCCTTCAGAGGGAGCATATGTGGGTTGCCTGTCATTGTCAACTTGGCCACTAGAGTTCTCAGAGTCATTGCTGGATGTTGGACAAAGCTTGTCATTCCTGGCCCGGTATCATTCTCTGGCAGATGCCAGAGGAGGAACTTGGAAGATGGTACCCATGGTGGAGCTACGTCCTCAGTGGGTATCAGGTTCTAAAGTCGGCATGTAGGCAGAAGCCATGTGTAATCAACGGTAGCTTTGAAAAATCCATAAGTTACGATTAACATAAGGTCTATGCGATTTTGCCTCTACACTCTTTTTATGGTGGTATGTTTGTATACATGTGTAACATATAGGGATGTATAGGATATAAAAAGGGACATACCTAGAAAATATAATTTTAGTCTTTAGAGTTATGTAAAAGCAAAAGAGCAGAAGACTGAAAGAATAAAAAAGGAACACGAAAGAAAGGTGTAAGCAGGTTTCTTTGAGCACTACCTGAAAGAAGGCTGCGTTTAGGAGCCAGCAGTATGGAAAATCAGATCTCTCAGCACTAGGAGCTCACTCCGTTCTGAGTTGCTCACACTGAGAGGATAGTCACGCCCCCCACCCCACCCCTCTCTCCTTATTTATTTTGCAGGGGCCGTGGTTGAATTCTGCTAAGTTAAATGCGTGTGTGGTGCTGCCCTTCTGTAGTTCCCATCAGATCAAGGAGGAAGGGTACGGACCTCTTTGCAGTCCCTACTCCTGAGAGCAGCTGTTGAGCAGGCAGAAGTGGTTTTGGCAGCAAGGTTTAGGAGCTAGAACCGTCTGCTGGCTGTGCAGTTTCGATCCTTCCTAGCTGGGCCTCAGGTGGGGCAGGGAGGGTCCTGCGGAGGTGCCAGCCTGGAGCCCAGGTCTTTAGTTCACTCTGCAGTTTTCTCTGCTGCCATCATCCCTCAGCTCTGCCACATTGTGTTTTCTGGTCGTTCTTTCTGCTAGATGTTCCGGGCAATCGGGTCAGAAGCAGATGGTGGTGCAAGCTGGGTCAGTGGTGGGTAGAATAAATCAGAGCCAAGTGTAAGAATCACAGACAGGCCTTTGGCTGGGAGCCTCTGGTGAGTGATCTGTCCTGTCCTGAGTACGTGGTCTTGATTTGACCATGTCTACATGGTCAGTGTCACCGGCTCTTGGAGGTGTTTTTGTGGGTGAAGGATGAAGATGGTCTAGGTTGTCTTCGTCTGGTGACTTTTGAAGGTAGAGCCTTGTTCTTCATTTTTTTTTTTTTTTTTAAGCCTCGAGAGTTCTGAGTACACAGCCATCCACTCATTCATTAAATTAGGCACTGGGTGCTTGCTACATGTCAGCCTGGATCAGGTTCCAGGCCCTGTAAAGACGAAGAGTACAGACATGATCCCTGCCAACAAGCGGAAAACAGACAAACAGCTTTAGCAGTTCCTGTGAGAGGTATTGTGACAGGGTAGTGTGCTGAAGGAACACAAAGGACTTTGGGGAGCAAGGGAAGACCCCCCGAGGAACTGACCTTTAGCCTATGACCTGAGAAATAAGTAGGAATTACCTGAGCCAAGGTGGATGGGAAGGAATAGGAAGAGGAGACAGCATGCAAAGGTGAGGAGGCGAGAGGGCTTGGTTCTTTGAAAAGAGTGCAAGAATTTTAGCAGAGCTGGATCAAAGCGTGTGAGGGATAGAATTATAAGAGATAAGACACAGAGAGTTAGAAAGCAAAGGGAGTCATACCCCGTATTAAGAAGTTTGGATGTTATCCAGGAGATAATAAGGAGCCACTGAAAGCTTTTGAGCAAGGGAGAGATGTAATCATATTTGCATTTTAGAAAGATCTCTTTGAGTATTGTGTGAAGAAGCCGTGGGAGGGGGAAGGGCCTGGAGCCTGGTTGCTTGTCTAGGGAATGGTTGAAGTAGTCCAGGTGAGAGATGACAGGGGTCATGATGGAGGTGGGGGTCCATCATCCAGAGATGATGGGTACGGCTGAAGGAAGTGGACAGATCCAGAATTTCAGAGCTGGAACCAACGGGACTAGCTGATGAGTTGGATGGAAGGCATGAGTGAGCGGGAGGATCTAGGTTTCAGGCTTCAGGGGAAGGTAGAAGTGTTCCGTTTCTCTAAGCTGGGGATGCTGGAGGAGGGGAGGAGGTTGAGGAAGAAAGCATGGCTTCAGTTGGGCCATGGGAATTAGAGGGGCTCGATGGGCATCTCTGTGGAGATTACCAGCAGATTTGGAGTAGGAGTTGCTGAGGAGAGCGGCCACTGCGTGCTTCCCCAGCCTAGAGCCTTTGGAAGTACGCCATTGAGCGAGGAAGTTTACAGCCCGGGCTGGACTACTTTCTAGATCTGCAGAGAACCTAGGTCCCTCCTGTATCTTTCGACTCTCTGGACTTGGGCTTATTCAGGCACTCAGCATCTTTCCCCATTATAGTTTGAAATGTCTCTTCATAGGCATTCCAAGCTGACCAGACAAACATAATATCCAGGCCACGGTCCACCTTGGGCCAAATCTGGTTTGGTATATGGGGCAAGAAAGCAGAGACCTGCGGCTGGTGAGGGAACTAGGTCCCTGACAGCCAGCACGTAGCCTCTTTGACCACTGCTGTGCTGTGTGTGCACAGGGATGTGTGGCCTTGCTGCCCAGCCGGGGGCCGCCAGTAGAAGAGAGCCAGAGAAGCTGGCAGGAGTTTCTCTTTTCCTCTCAGACATCTGGTTGAGGTGATGAGAGGAGGGATGTTGTTGGTGACGGTGGGTTGTTTGCAGGGGCAGATCAGAAAGAATTTCCCGAGAGCCATTCCCAAACCTGGCTGATGAGGAGAATCAGTTAAGATACATGTCTTTGGAAAGTATGAAAATACAGAAAAGCATCTACCGGCCCAAGTTTTAATTTTTGCTTTAGAGTTTTCACGTTTTAATTTATTTTTATTTATTTGTTTTGAAGATTTTAAGTAATCTCTGCACCCAACGTGGGGCTCACACCCACAACCCCAAGATCAAGAGTTGCACGCTCCTCCGACTGAGCCAGCCAGGTGCCCTGAGATTTTTAACTTTTTAATTGTAAAATGTTGTGTGTATACAGAAGGTGCATAAAACACAGAGGAACTAAATAACAAATAATTATAAAGTGACACCTGAGTCAAGAACTAGATCATGCCGGGCCACCAGAAGCTCCCCTTTGTCTTTTTCAGTCACATCTCCTTCCTTTCAATTCTAGAAGTAACCACTACCTTAATGTTTTTGATTATCAATTCCTTTTTCCTCTACAGTTTTTTCATCTAGTTTTGGAATCCCTAAACAGTACGTTTCAGTTTTGAATGTTTTTGAGCTTTAAGCAAATCATGATATGTGTTTTCTTTTAGGTCTTTTATGTCGGCTTCTTTTGTTATACATTCTTTTGTAAGATTCATCCACGTTATCGCAGCTCATTTTTTTTTTCATTGCCAAACAGTATTCCATTGTAGAATATATCGCAATTTGTTCATCCGTCTTGTTTTTGTTAAACATTTAAGTTGTCTCCAGTTTTTGGCCACTGTGGATACCATTGCTGTGAGTATTCTTCTGTGTGTATCCTGTGCACCTGGGTCAATTTCCCGGTACCTACTTAGAGGAATGGGATTTCCAGACAGTAGGGCATGCGTAACCTTCAGCTTTCCTGGGTAATACGAAGCAGTTCTCCAAAGTGGTTGTACCAACTGAGGTTCCCCAATAATCCCGTAGAAGAGTCAGCATTGCTCCACGTGATTCCTGATCCTCGGTGGTGTCAGCCTTTTACATTTTTGCCAATCTGGTGGCTGTATTGTGGCATGTATTTATGGTTTTAATTTGCATTTCCCTGATAACTAGTGAGGTTGAGTACCATTTCAAATATTTGCTGGCCATTTGGATTTCTTCTATTATGAAATGTCTGTCCACATCTTTGGCCCATTTTTCTATAGGGCTGTCATTTTCATAAGATTTGTAAGAGTTCTTTATGCTGGGTGTGAGTCCTTTATTGGTTGTAGCTGTTGAAAATATTTTCCGTGGCTTGCCTTTTCATTCTCTTTGTGTCTTATGTTAAACAAAAGTTCTGAGCTTCAAGGTAGTCATTTATAAAACTTTTTATGATTAGCGCTTATTGTCTTGTTTTAAAAAGTCCTTTCATGGGGTGCCTGGGTGGCTCAGTTGGTTAAGCATCCTACTCTTGATTTTTGGCTCAGGTCACGATCTCAGAATCCTGAAGTTGCCCTGTGTGGGGCTCCCCGCCTGCTTCCCCTCTCTCTCTCCCTCTGCCCCTCCCAACCCACACTCGTGCACACACGTTCTCTCTCTCTCTCTAAAATAAATAATCTTTTTTAAAAAAGTCCTTTCATAACACAAAGTCATAAACTTATTCTCTTATGTTATCTTCTCAAAACTTTTTAGATTTTCCTTTCAATTTAGACATTAATTCACTAGTTTCGCATATGTCGTTTCAACATCATTTGTTAAAAAGAATATCCTTTCTCCACTCTTCTGCCATAAATCAAGTGTTCAAATATCTATTTGTTTCTGGGATCTTTATTCTGTTCCATGGCTCTATTTTGTCTATCCCTTGCTGATATATACCATCTTAATTATCATATCTTTTTAAAGAAGTATCATATCTTTATAACATGGTTCTTTACCTTCTTTGGGCTATGAACCTCTTTGGCAGTCTGGTAAAACCTATGGGCCCCTTCTCAGTATAACATTTTTACATTTATAAGGTAAAGCACATAAGATTAAAAAGGAGCATATAGGACTACAAAGGAAATGAATTATATTAAAATATAAATATCAAATATATTAAAACAATTTTGTGATCTAACACATATGTGATTCTTTATTAACACAAAGTAAGTTGTACTATGTGTTTAATAACCACCATAATGTCAAGGTGGAGATGGACGGTAATAATATTTTGAGGTATCTGTAACAAAAATATCTGATTTCCGTATGTGACAAAAACACAAGTACTGATAACATTACTGTGGTGTGTGACTTACATCCGTAATTGAAGGAAAGGCTAAATTTCTGTTAGATGTAATTTTTTTCTCATCCAAGTTCATGGGCCCTTAAATTCTATCTGAGAATCCTTTGTGAGGGGCACCTGGATGGCACAGTCGGTTAAGCATCTGCCTTTGGCTCAGGTCATGATCCCGGGGTCCTGGCATCGAGCCCCGCATCGGGCTCCCTGCTCAGTGGAGAGCCTGCTTCTCCTTCTGCCTCTCCCCCTGGCTTCTGCTCTCTCTCTCTCACTCTCTCTCTCTCTCAAATAAATAAATAAAATCTTGGAACTCTTTGTGAGTTCCAAGCCAAGAAAAGAACCTCCACTGTTTTTTTGTTTTTGTTTTTATTTGAGAGATAGAGAGAGAGCACGAGTGGGTGGGGCAAAGGGAGAGGGAGAGAGAATCTCAAGTAGATTCCGCACTGAGCAAAGAGCCCAACGTGGGCTCCCTCTCACCACCATGGATCACGACCCCTCCACTGTTCTTATAACACTTACAGTATTTATGGTGTAGCAGTATCTAATAGAATCTGGGCTATTCTTGACCCTTTGTGTTTTAATATAAAAATAGTTGCTGGTGATTTTGATGGGGATTACGTATGCAGACTAATTTGAAAAAAAAAGACATCTTCACAATATTGAGTTTTCCAATCATTTCATTATATATTTCTGTCTATTTAGATCTTTCATTTTCCCAAATTTTTAATTTTTGTGCGGTGTTTCAATGTCATTTGTTAGATTTAATCCTAGGTACTTGATTTTTAAAACACTATTATAAATAGTCCCTTTGACATTTCATTTTCTGTTCGTTGCTGGCATTTAGAAATACAATTGATTTTGAATCCAGTAAACTAGCTAAATTTATTCTACACACATAGCCATCTCATTTGTGAATAATGAGTTTTGTATCTCCCTTTTCAAGACGTGTGTCTTTTATTTATTTATTTAAAAAAAAAGATTTTATTTATTTATTCGACAGAGATAGAGACAGCCAGCAAGAGAGGGAACACAAACAGGGGGAGTGGGAGAGGAAGAAGCAGGCTCATAGCGGAGGAGCCTGATGTGGGGCTCGATCCCATAACGCCGGGATCACGCCCTGAGCCAAAGGCAGACGCTTAACCGCTATGCCACCCAGGCGCCCCAAGACGTGTATCTTTTAATCTTTATTGCCTCAATACACTACTTAAGACATCCAGTACATTGTTAAATACAAAGGGGTAAAAGTAGCAGCATCCCTCATCTCTGACTTTCTGTGTTCTAAAGTTTTTCTGTCCTTCACTATTACGTATGATGTTGAGTGTAGGTTTCCTGTAGTTACATTTTATTAGATTAGGAATAAAATAAAGTGTTCTTTTATTCCTAATTTGCCTGTTCTTCTTTTTATCACGGATGGATGTTGGACTCTATCAACTACTTTTACATCTACTGATACTATCATATGATTTTTTTCTTCTTTAATCTGTTAATGTGGTAACTTGCATTGATTGAATTTCCTAATGTTAAGCCAATCTCAGAACAATGGTTTTCAACTTGACTGATCATCAGAATCACACAAAAAGTCATTTTTAAAGTTTCAGTTGTGGCAGGGGCGCCTGGGTGGCTCAGTCGGTTAGGCATCTGCCTTTGGCTCAGGTCATGATCTCAGCGTCCCTGGATTGAGCCCTGCCTCAGGCTCCCTGCTCAATGGAGAGTCTGCTTCTCCCTCTTTTTCTGCCCTCCCCCCAATGTGTGCTCTCTTTTTCTCAAATAAATAAAAATCTTTTTAAAAAAGTTTAAATCATGCCAAATATTTAAGAAGTCTATGAATATAGAAAATGCCAAGACTAATAGAACACCTGTGTCTTTATTTTTTCTTTTTGTTTCAGATTTTAATAAAATCAAAGAAATACAACAATACGGATAAAGTTGAGGTCCCCTTTCTTCTTGTCTACAATTTTGTTCCCTTCTCTTCTCTAGGGACATTCCCCCATCTCAGTAATTTGCATACTTATTTTTTTAAGCTTTATTACTCCTAAAAAAAAATTGGTAGTATGGGCACATCGGACAAAATTCAGAAGTAACGAAAGTTAAATCCCTCGACTTCTACTTCCAGCTACTGACTTCCCCTTCGTAGAGGCAACCGCCAGCACTGGTTTTTGTGTGTCCTTTCAGAGATATCCAACATATGTGTAAGTGTAGATGTGTCCTTAGTTTTTTTCCTCCTACAACCAGTAGTAGCCTGCTCTTCAGACTGTTCTCACTCTACTGCATCCATGTAACAAGATGCATTGGAGGTAGTTTGATTTCAACGCAAATAGTTCAACCTTGCGTAGTGTCCTATTATGTTGATAATATGATATTTTATGCCGCTGGTCTCCTGTGGATGGCTGTGCGTTCACGCAGTTCCTACTCTTTTGCTGTTACAAACAATGCTGCAATGAATAATCTTATGTATTATCTTTGTAAACACGTGAAGTGGGATCGCAAGTATAAAATTTTGGTAGATAATACCAAACAGTCTCTGCAAGTGTTTACTAATTTCTGTTCTTACTAAAAATATACGTGCCAGTTTCACTCACATTCTTGTCAATACAACATTTTCAACTATTTTGATCTTTATCACTCTAAAAGTTTAAAAATTCTATCTCATTGTAGCTTTATTTCACATTTAGTTCATTAAGAGTGAGATTGAGGGGCACCTGGGTGGCTGAGTCGACTGACCTTGAGCTTCAGACCCTTGGTCTGACTCTTGGCTTCAGCTCAGGTCATGATCTCAGGGTGGTGGGATGGAGCCCCATGTCTCTCTCCCTCCTCCTCCCCCTCTGCCCCGCCTCCTACTTGTACTCTCTCTCTCTCAAATAAATGAATACAATCTTAAAAAAAAAAAAAAAAAAAGAATGAGGGGCACCTGCGTGGCTCAGTTGGTCAAGCATCTGTCTTCGGCTCAGGTCATGATCCCAGGGTCCTGGGATCGAGCCCCGCATCAGGCTCCTGCTCGGTGGGAAGTCTGCGTCTTCCTCTCCCATTCCCCCTGCTGGTGTTCCCTGTCTTGCTGTGTTTCTCTCTGTCCAATAAATAAAATCTTAAAAAAAAAGAAAAGAATATATATTTTCTCAAGTGTATTGCTTTTCTTATGGTCTTGTATTTTACTCTACTGAATTATCTATTTTTCTGAAGTCTTTTTAAATCTTTTCTTTTATAGCTTCTGAGTTTTGTGTCATACTTCAAAAAGCCTTCTCTATTTCAAGATTTTAAAAACATTTCCCATCTTTTCCTCTGATACTTTAATTTTTAAAACTCATATAGTCATTTTAATTCATCGAGAATTTATTTTTATGTAAGAAATGGGGTAAGGATCCAAATTATTTTTTCCCCTAGATAGTTCTTCAGTTGTCTTCTAAGATTTCTTTAATAATCTGTCTTTTCCTTGGGTAGTTTATTTTTACAGTACAGAACAATATTTAAAATGAAAAAAAAAAGCAACAAAATCCCACATTTTTAGAAGTTGATTACTGCAAATATCACAAAATGCAGAAAAACAACACAATATTTTTATTAATCAACTGCTTGCTACTCCTCTGGAATACATTTTACTCCGGTGAGCTCCCCCCATTTTAAATATATTGTTCAGTAAGCATCCAGTAACGTTCACTTTTTCTTTGTTGTACAGTTCTACGAATTTAGACAAACACATAGTTAGGTAACCAGCCACTACACTGAAGATAGTGACAATCCCATCAGACCCAAATATTCCCTTGTGCTGCTCCTTTGTAGGCAAATTCTCCGCCTACCCAACTCCTGACAACCTTACTGCTGTGTTCTCCATCCATACTGACTTGGTCAGAATTTCTGAGAGCAGAGTTCTCCATCTAGAATGATAAGGGTCCCCAGGTGATTCTGATTTGAGTCGGGTCTGGAAACAGTTAACTGAGGACATTGCTTCTTTTTTTTTTTTTTGGAAGTCGGTTTTTGTTTTTTTTTTTAAGATTTTATTTATTTATTTGTCAGAGAGAGAGCACACGCACAAGCAGGGGGAGCGGCAGGTAGAGGGAGAGGGAGAAGCAGGCTCCCCACTGAGCAGGGAGCCCAATGCAGGACTCGATCCCAGGACTCTGGGATCATGACCTGAGCCGAAGGCAGACGCCTAACAGACTGAGCCACCCAGGCATCCCAGGACATCACTTCTTGATGGGAACTTGCTCTGTGGCCCTGGGAATAGGCTTTGTGGTAGTGGGAGCTGTGAGTGGTCAGAGATCTCAGATGAGTAATAACAGCAAATATTTCCTGGGTGCCTACTATCTGACAGGTACCACGCTAAACACATACAATGCATTATCTAACTCTTCACAACATTTCCACGAGGTAAATCTATTATGCCCACTTCACAGATGAGGAAACTGAGGCTAGAGATAAATTTGCCCAAGATCACATAGCCGGCTAATGGTAGAGCCAAGGTTTGGGGACCCAGGGAGGCTAATTGCAGTTTCCATTCCCCATATCTCTCTACTGTATTGCCTTCCTCCCAAAAAGAGCAGATAACTGCCCCACCACCCCCAGCCTGGCAGTGTGGCAGTCACCCAGTTTGGTCTCACGTCCTTAGAAGCCTCTCCTAACACAACTTCTTGTGTGGGCAACATGTGTTCCTGAAGCAGGGATGACTCGGGAGGGCAATGGGGGCAGAATGCTGAGTGGGCCCAGCCCCTGGGGAGCAGGGTAGAGGCCTGGGTTGGGCCAGGGGCGCCGGGAGACCTCCACCTGTTTCTGTCTTGCTGACAACACGTTTCCTCCCTCTGCACTGGACAGAGCCTCCTCTGTTTCTCTCCATCTGATTTCCTGTTTCCTCCTCTGGCTTTGGAGTACCTGGCTCCCCTGACTACCTCTTCTTAAGCTCCCACCTGTTCTCTGTTTCACCTCAGCTTGGTAAGAGGAACAAGGATCCTGGGGTCTGGGCGAGGGGCAATATCTGGTTCCGGTGCGTGGGCCCTGCAAGGGGTGGGTCCCACAACCTCCCTTTCCCCTGGAAGAGACCTGTAGAAGGTTTTAAGGATGCCCCTGAAAAGGTAAAAGGCAAGTCGGCTTGGGGTTCTCAGCCAGAGGCATAATACTCCCTAGCAGGCATTTGGAAATGGAGGCTGCTTTTCGAAAACTTAAATTGAATTACAATATACATTCAGAAAAGTGCATGGATCACAGGCTTGCTTTTCACAAGGTGAACACACACATGTAACCGCTACCAGATCAAGAAATGGAACATGACCAGCATCCCAGAGGCCCCCCTCTGGCCTTCCAGTCACCAACCCTGGAGTAAGGGCAAAGGGGGGCATTTTGTGGTTGTCATAATGACTTAGGGGTTCTGCTGGCATTTAGTGGGAAGGGTCTAGGGAGGCCAAATATCCTGCAGCACAAAGAATCATCCTGCCCAAATGCCCTGTTGAGAAACACTGTGCCTGACCGCTCTAGCATTGTGGCACAGGGACTTGCCTTAGGCCTGGGAACAGCTGTGACTGTGGGTCAGCGTGGGGAGGGGTTTCACGGCAATGTAGCCACCCTGTTGCCTCCCCGCAGGCCTCCGGAACGCCCCCCGCTGCTGGGCAGTGATCCAGCCCCTGCTGTGTGCTGTGTACATGCCCAAATGCGAGAATGACCGGGTGGAGCTGCCCAGCCGCACCCTCTGCCAGGCTACCCGAGGCCCCTGTGCCATCGTGGAGAGGGAGCGCGGCTGGCCTGACTTCCTGCGCTGTACCCCTGACCGCTTCCCCGAGGGCTGCCCGGTGAGTGCTTTGAGGGGGCAGGCCCCAGGCCTAGGGCAGGGCCCCCACAGGAGGCAGGGGCAGGGGAGCCCCACAGCCTTCTCTCCTGGGAGACTCCACATCTGCAGCCATGGGGTCAATGAGCCACAAACCCAAACTGACGCTCGCTGGCTGGGCCCGTCTGTTAGGGATTATCTGTTATTTATAAAAGATAACTGTGTTCAACAAATATTTTTTGAGCACCTACTCTACTAGGTGTTGGGGAGTTTGTGGCCTCACGGACAACAGGAGCTCCTTCTCTAAGAAGTTTATCATGTATTTAGGGGTCAAGGCATGCACACGTAAAACAGCTAGAGATGCCAAGATGGAGGGTGGGTGATCTCATTCTGGTGGCCAAGGAGAGCTGGAAGTCATAATAATAATAACAGCAGTGATTTTGGTAATAATACTAGTTATTTTTATTTACTACCGGCCAAATACCATATAAGCAGTTTACATCTATTTATTCATTTAACCCTTATACCATACCATGAAGTAGCAACTACTTTCTTAGAGCTGGGGAAACTGAGGCAAGAGAGAGGTCAGATCATTTGCCCCAGGCTATTGATATAGTTGTCATGGAGTGGCCAGGCTGGGATTCAAAAGCTGGAAGGTTGTCTCCAGCCTGTGCTCTTGGGCACTCTGCCGTGCTACCCTGATGCCTCGCATTAAACCGAAGAGCACCCCTGCGCCTCCTGCTCCCTTTTGCACTGGCTTCACCCCTTCCCTTGTGCCAGAATGAGGTGCAGAACATCAAGTTCAACAGTTCGGGCCAGTGCGAGGCTCCCTTGGTTCGGACTGACAACCCCAAGAGCTGGTATGAGGACGTGGAGGGATGTGGGATCCAGTGTCAGAACCCGCTGTTCACCGAGGCCGAGCACCAGGACATGCACAGCTACATCGCAGCCTTCGGGGCGCTCACGGGCCTCTGCACGCTCTTCACCCTGGTCAGTGGAGGGCAGGCCTGCGGGCGGGGGGAGTCAGCAGAAAGGGGGCCTAGAACCCGCAGCCTATTAAGTGGGATGGAAGTGGATTGTCAGGCAGCTGGACTATGGGAGCAGAGGGAAGCGGGGAGGGGATAACCTGGTCGGGTCCCCAGGGAAGGGTCTGGATAGGAGGGGCCCGGGGTTCAGACAAGGGCGTCTGTGGCAGCAGCATCACCCTGACCTCATAGAACGGCCCTTTCACTTCTCTCTCCTAGGCCACGTTTGTGGCTGACTGGCGGAATTCGAATCGCTACCCTGCTGTCATTCTCTTCTATGTCAATGCGTGTTTCTTTGTGGGGAGCATTGGCTGGCTGGCCCAGTTCATGGATGGCGCCCGCCGGGAGATCGTCTGCCGTGCAGATGGCACCATGAGGCTTGGGGAGCCCACGTAGGTGTCTTGGGGACCCAGAAGGGAGGGTGAGGGGCAGAAGGCTGAAATGTGTGTTTCCCACAAAAGGGACAGGTGGGGCTTGAAAGTGAGATTTCAGTGTAGGCTTCAGCTCTGCTTGTGGTGCCCGAAGATTCCAGCGTTAGGACTATGATTATTGGCATCTGCTCCGGGAGGCATCTTCCATACCCTCTTTGAATCCCACCTGGGTCCTGTCTCTAAGTCCTGACTCTTAGGGAACCTCCAGACCTTAGAAGCCAAGGATCTGGGGACAGGGTGGAGAGAGCAGATAAAGGAAGTACAGAATGACCTCCCCAGCTGACCCCTCACATGTCTGCACAGCTCCAATGAGACCCTGTCCTGCGTCATCATCTTTGTCATCGTGTACTACGCCCTGATGGCTGGTGTCGTCTGGTTTGTGGTCCTCACCTACGCCTGGCACACCTCCTTCAAAGCCCTGGGCACCACCTACCAGCCTCTCTCCGGCAAGACCTCCTACTTCCACCTGCTCACATGGTCACTCCCCTTTGTCCTCACCGTGGCAATCCTTGCCGTGGCCCAGGTATGGCGACTGGTAGGGGACTGGGGACCAGAGCGGAGTGGGCTTGGTGACCCACTGTGTCCCTCCCCCCCACCCCTTCCTGCCGCAGGTGGATGGGGACTCCGTGAGCGGCATCTGTTTTGTTGGCTACAAGAACTACCGATACCGCGCTGGCTTCGTCCTGGCCCCGATCGGCCTGGTGCTCATTGTGGGAGGTTACTTCCTCATCCGAGGTGAGTGAGCACCGGGCCAGCACCAGCCAGGCAACAAAATGCGCTGAGCACCTGCTCTGCGGAAGGAGGAGCGAGGAGCCGCCAGCTCTGCTGCCTTGGCGGTGGGACCTCCGTCGCTCCCCCAGGGTCTCGGTGCTAACGGAAGGTGCCCCCTCTGGGCAGACACAGTCTCATGGCTCCTTGGGGTGGGACAGCCCTTTTGTGCTGGCCAGAGAAATGCAGCCGCTTTCTCCAGGGCCTTGGGCCAGAGCTCGCAGCGTGTTGAACAGATCCTGAGCTGGGATCTAGCGCCTGGCCTGTCCCCATTCACCAGCTCGGGGCCTTCGGTCGTGGCAGTCCTTGCCACCTTGCACGGTGTGTGCACCCTGAATTTCTCTCTGGTCTCCATGTCTTGGAGCCAGGCTCCTCATCTGCCTCCTACCCACAACGGTTTCCACAACACGCACAGATTTGCTGTTCCCTCATTTCCCGTCTGAAGCCGCCGCCTCCACTGTAAGCCTCCGTCTCTTCTTAGCCCCTTCTTGTTGCATTTTCTTTGTAAACTTCAGCCCCCTCGCCCTGTGCTGTCAGCCTTCGGTTCAGCCCACACCTCTTGTTGGCAGTCTCGGGGCCTCTGATTCATGTTTCGTATCTGTGCGGTCCTGTACGGTAGGCACCGGCCACATGTGTTGAAACCCGTCCAGATTGAGATGTGTCCTGAGTATAATATCCGCGCAGTATTGCAAATACTTAGCACAAAGAAAGCAAACTAGCTCATCAGTAGTTTGTTATATGGAATCTGTGTTGAAATGTTAATTAAATAAACAATGACATGTTGTTTATGAAATGTATGGAAATTAGCTTCCCTTGCATCTTTTTACTTTTTTAATGTGGCTGCTAGAAAATCTGAGATTATGTATGTGGCTCACGTTGCATTGCTATTGGCTAGCCTGTTCTCGCGTCTCTTTTTAATGTCTTTTCCATCAGTACCGCTTTGACCTGGCTGCCTTACGTAGGGGTGGCTGGAGCCAGGACCAAGGCACCTTCTCTCTCTTCTTGTCTCCTTCTCTCTGTTCTTGTCTGTCTGTTCTGGGCTCTGCCCCGGTCCTTCCAGGGCACAGCACGTCTGCCACCACCTGTGCTCCCTTTCTCCAGTGTCTCCAGTTCCCCAAGCTGTAAATCATAGGAGTGAGCAGACTGGGGACTCCCTGCCCCACCCATCCCTCCCGGGAGAGTGGCCTCGCCCCCCTAATGTCCGCTGTCTCTCTTCTGTCCAGGAGTCATGACTCTGTTTTCCATCAAGAGCAACCATCCCGGGTTGCTGAGTGAGAAGGCTGCCAGCAAGATCAATGAGACCATGCTGCGCCTGGGTGAGTGGACCTCAAGGCCTTTACTGGCCAGTCCAACACTGTCCCCTCCTGGGGCTGTGGGACCTGCAGGATAGGGTCTTGGAGGACACAGTGTCAGTGGTGCAAGTTAGCAGCCAGGGGGACAAGACAAGGCTTTGGGGCGTGTGTGTGTGTGTGTGTGTGTGTGTGTGCGCGTGTGGTGATGGTGGTAGCCGCTCAAAAGAAGGGGGCCTTCTTGGACAGAGGAATTCAAGTTCACGCCAAGACTGCTTCCTCATGGCCACTGCTCCACAGTTGGCTCACGTGCCCTTCGGGCCTCGTGTTGGACAATACAGCAAACTGAGCCTGGCATGGATTCACCCCAGACTCAGCTATCTTTCAGGCCTGAGGGGGGCAAGTACCTTGTCCACACTGCTGCTCCACACCTTGGATAGCTAATGCTCTGCCCCCCCCCTCCCGGCCCTCCACAGGCATTTTTGGCTTCCTGGCCTTTGGCTTTGTGCTCATCACCTTCAGCTGCCATTTCTACGACTTCTTCAACCAGGCTGAGTGGGAGCGCAGCTTCCGGGACTATGTGTTGTGAGTGTAGAGGTGGGGGCTGGGGGGCAGCTGCCGTGGGAGCTGGAGCCTGGACTGCAGAGACCGCCCTTCTTGCCCCTCAGCAGGGGTCTGCCGGGTCCCTGCCTCCGATGGCAGGTGAAACTGCCCACCTTGCTCTGGGCGCCCGAGATGTCATTTGCTCTGTAATTTGCAAATACGGCAGACAGCTCTCCTACCCTGGCTCAACTCTGCCCTCCTCTCTGCACGAGCCGCGGTCTGGCTGGTGTGTTTGTAACTGTTAAGCCCTCTCATGTGGGGGCTTCTCTGATGACTCTGTGTTGGCCACTCTCATTCTCACGTACTCTGTTACAGAGCCCTGCACAGAAATAGTTGCCTCGCCAGGATAGGTTAACGACCCGCTAATACTTGCTAGCTTTGTCTGTGCTTTTTTGTATCACCGTGACGATGAATCTGAGCGTAAGGCAGCTCACCCGCTGAAACCCTTGCTGATGGCAGGAACAGCAGTTACAGGGCTCATTAAAAGGAACACCAGTCCATGTCCTGACTGCCTCCGGCTCTTCCTTAAGGGCTCCAGCTTCCAGTCTTTAAACCACACTGATGGCTGGTTCTTCCCCAGAGATTTGATTTAATTGTCTGGGGTGTGACCCAGACACTAGTAGTTATTAAAAGTAACTCTAATGTCCCAAGTGACTCTAACGAGCACCCAGGGTTGTGAATCATTGCTGTGGGGCTTAGCTCTTTCTGAAGTCTTTGGATGGATTGTCTAGGTACTACTCAGGAGACCCAGAAAGCCTCAATGTCTGCTATCCCCCTGCCACAGGTGCCAGGCCAATGTGACCATCGGGCTGCCCACCAAGAAGCCCATCCCCGACTGTGAAATCAAGAATCGCCCTAGCCTCCTGGTGGAGAAGATCAACCTGTTCGCCATGTTTGGAACCGGCATTGCCATGAGCACCTGGGTCTGGACCAAGGCCACGCTGCTCATCTGGAGGCGCACCTGGTGCAGGTGGGGTCAGCAGCCAGCTGGTTCTGACCTTGCGGCCTTACTCTCTCAGGCTTGGTGTCCCCACCAACAGGTGTTGTGGGCTCCATGGTCCCCCAGCAGTCTTGGGCAGGCTGGTTTTCTAAGTGTCTGCGCTGAGCTGCGTAAGGCTGCCTTCTCTGTGGCTCACCACTGCCCCCTGGTGACACCTCCTGTCCTTGGGAGGACTGATCAAGTGCTGAGCCAGCTTCTGGCATCTTCTGCGAGTGGAATGATTGGAGTGATTTGAGTACTGGGCATACAGGAGCCCTGAATTCTAGGCCCACTTCTTTGCAGAGGTCTCTACACCTCAGAGTCCTCGAGGGACTTGGGGCCCTCTGGAGGCTACTTCCCTGGAGGGAATGGCTTCACTGGTCTTTCACGAGACTTGATGGGAAGAGGCTGTTCCTCCACTTCCCCTCCCCTGCCTCTTCCGCTCTCAGGTTGACTGGGCAGAGTGATGATGAGCCCAAACGCATCAAGAAGAGCAAAATGATCGCCAAGGCCTTCTCCAAGCGGCGTGAGCTGCTGCAGAACCCAGGCCAGGAACTCTCCTTCAGCATGCACACTGTCTCCCACGAGGGGCCTGTGGGTGAGCCGTGGGCCCCTTTCTTCCACTGGAGCCACTCAGTACCCGTAGTACCTGGGCCCCATCCCCCTAGGCTGGTGTGGACACATGGACTGTCTGGAAGGCTGGGAGGAATAAAGCACCCCGGCCTCTCCTCACACACTCAACACTGTCCAGTCCCCCTTCCATCCCTGGCTACTCTGCCCTCTCTTTCTGCTCCTGGGTCTGCCTGCTGGTACTTTGGTTTCAAAAGGACCCATCTGCCTCTCCCTTCTGTCCTCTCCAATTGTTCTCCCTGGGCTAGAGTAAGTCAGGGCTCCAGGAGCTGGATTTCTGGCCTCTAGTGAGGCCCCACTCTTCACACTGGGACTGGGTAGATCGCTGTGATTACCTGGGTGGGCTTTCTGGGCTAGCTGGATGGGGAAGGAGCTGCTGGGAGAAGGTAAATGTGCTGAGTGAGGGAGGAGCCATCATCCAAGGACTGGGCAGTCATGATTCCTTAGCCTTTCCTTCCATCCCCACAGCGGGTTTGGCCTTTGACCTCAATGAGCCCTCTGCCGACGTGTCCTCTGCCTGGGCCCAGCATGTCACGAAGATGGTGGCTCGGCGAGGAGCCATACTGCCCCAGGATGTGTCTGTCACCCCTGTGGCAACTCCAGGTATGAGGGATCAGGCTTTTGTAGGAAGGTGGGGGCATGGAGGCTGGGGGTTCTTGGGACTGGAGACCAGCAGCTGCCAGAGGGGAGGAGGAAGGAAAGGCCCTGGTGGGTCTGGAGTGTGGAACGGAGGCACTGGAGCCCTAGAGTTGTGGGTCACAGAGCTCAAAAGTAGGGGTCTCAGGAGAGAACGGGTGATACGGACAGAGCCAGCCTCCCAAGCTCACGTTCTCTCTCCTGCCATCAGTGCCCCCAGAGGAAAAAGCCAACCTGTGGTTGGTTGAGGCAGAGATCTCCCCAGAGCTGGAGAAGCGCCTGGGCCGGAAGAAGAAGCGGAGGAAGAGGAAGAAGGAGGTGTGCCCACTGGTGCCGCCCCCTGAGCTTCACCACCCCGCCCCTGCCCCTGCGACCAGCGCAGTTCCTCGCCTGCCTCAGCTGCCCAGGCAGAAGTGTTTGGTGGCCGCAGGTGCCTGGGGAGCCGGGGAATCCTGCCGACAGAGAGCCTGGACCCTGGTCTCCAACCCTTTCTGCCCAGAGCCCGGTCCCCTGCGGGACCCATTTCTGCCCAGTGCCGCAGTTCCCACGGCCTGGGCTCAGGGCTGCCGCCAGGGGCTGGGGCCCGTTCACTCCCGCACCAACCTGATGGAGGCCGAGCTCATGGACGCAGATTCAGACTTCTGAGCCTGGAGAGCGGGGCCGGGGCTTGGAAAGAGGAGCAAAGACCGTTCTGAGGTGCTTCATCCCCCCTGAGAGTGCCTCCCCAGGATCTTGTCTTCCAGAGAACCTGAGGGTGCAGTGCCCTCCCAGGAGGACTCTCTGTGTCTGGCTCCTGGCAGCAGGACTGCGGGGAAGGGCCCTGACGTCTCCACGGGTGGGCCTCATCTAGGGAAGGGCCCTGGAGCTCAGGGTCCCTGTTTCTGCCCCGCCAGCTGGAGTCTGGCTGGCAGTATCCATCCGCAGCTCGGTCATGGGAGAGGCAGAGCTTGAGGGGGGACAGTAATGGGAGAGGCGGGGGTGACAGTACCCAGAGTGGGCTGTGGTGGCCAACGAGGCAGCCAAGCCTGTGCCTGGCAGATGAGGGCTGGCTGCCCTTTTCTGGCACTCTCAGACCAAATGTGTTTATTGTGTCATAGCCCTTTGTCTAAGTGCGGACAGGGCTCCCTTCTCCCTCTTCCAGGTGGTTGTGGAGCTGGAAGTGCCCATTCTCACAGGGGCTATAACCTCTCTCCACAGGAGTCCAGCTGGCCCGACCCCAGGCCAGTAACCCATCCTGTGTGCTCCTGTACCCTCCTTCCCCTTTCCCATTTCAGTTCAACCAGGCCAACCTCTTCCTGTTTCCCGTTTGTCGATTAGGACCCAGAACTGCTGCATGTCCCCCCCCCTTCTGATGCTGGGCTCCATCTCCAGGTGAGAGATTGGCTCAGCTCTGGAGCCCGGTGTGGTGTAGAAGCAGTGAGTGACAGAGAGGCTCTGGGCCCCTGAGAGACGTGTGTTCTCTCTTCCTCCCATCCATCTAGTGGGGGATGGATCCTCTGACTTGAGGGGCTACCCTGGGAGGCTGCTGGAGCTTCAGCCAGGCAGGAAAGCTTCCTTCAACTTCCACAATTGGTGGGTGAGGAGATTCCCACTTCTCATAACTCCTAACTATGTCCCCGATTTCAAGAACCAGACAGCAGGAAGCCTTAGGAGCTGGCTGGGTTCCAGATCGGGGATAGGGATGGGGAGACGAAATACAAACAGTAAATAAAAGGTTTTTGTATAAGCTCTTGGTGTGCTGCTTTTTCACAGGCCCTGGTCTTGAGAGGGGCGCCTGACTGGCTCAGTAAGTAGAGCAAGCAACTCTTCATCTCGGGGTCGAGAGTTTGAGCCCCACATTAGCCATAGAGATTATTTAAAAAAAAAAAAAAGTAAAGTAAAATTAAATTAAAATACAATAACATAACAACATAACATAACATAAAATCCACAGGCCCTGGTCTTGACCTGTTTACCTGGTCCTGATCGCATTTTTCCCCACTTCCTCCTCAGGCTATTCTGAAAGGCGAACAGCTTGGTGCTATTGAGGTCATGACGGACAGATGTCAGGCTGATGTCAGCTTAGTGCTGGCTGGCTTTCCCGGCCGTTGGTTTCCATATGGACAAACACTCTTCTGTGGCCACAGCTGCCTCACTGTGCACTGCCCATAAGCCGATTGAGCGAGAACATGCAGCCTGCCTCTGCACTGATGATCGGAAGCAAGCCCCCTCCCCCCCCCCCGCTAGTGACGGTGAGCATAGCTCCGGTGGCAATCCTGCTTCCCACCTCTGGGGACCTCTTCGTTCTAAAAGGGGTGTCAGTAAGACCAGTGCATTCTGATCCACAGCTGGGCAGTCAAAGGAATTCCGACTTCCCCGAGGAAAGCCTGTTAGCCCCACCTCCTCCAAAAAGATGTCAGTAGAAGATGGGGAAGTGGGTTGCAAGGACTCAGGATCATGGGGAAAGGATCTCTAGAGGAAAGGGGGTGATACTCGCAGACTGGGAAGCTATTGCGGAGTACTGACCAGGTTTGTTTCTGTGATGGGGACATAAGCAAAACTGCCCAGAGCCAGATTTTAGGGGAAAGGGAAGTAGCATAATGATCTGATCGTATTCTCGGTACGTTACACACAAACGATTATAATCATAGCTAACTCCCACTGAATGCTTGCTAGGCTCTTTTCAAGCACTTCACATACATTAACGCATCGACTCTCACAACAGATCTGTGAGGCACAGAGGGCTTTGATGGTTCAGCGAGGCCACATAGTAAGTGGTAATGCGGGGATTCTCCCAGTATCTGGCTCCAGGGCGGGCTCTTGGCTGCCTCCTGTTCAATTCAGAGGGATTAGAGGAGCTAGTTTTTTGAAGAAATAACTTCAGCAAAGCAAAATGACTTATGCACAGCCTCACAGCTCGTATGGACCCCGGCCCCAGGGTCTTCCTAACTAACCAAATCCAGACTCTCCAGTCTCAGCTCTGGCTCTGGATTTTTCCTCCCCTCCAGGTTTTCTGTGCTGGGTTCCCTCTGGCCTCCCTGAACCCCCTGGTGCTTGCTTACCTCACTCATTCTTGCCATTAGTGCCTCTCTCAGTGGGGATATAGCTATTTTTTAACCTTTATCGACAAGAGTATTCAAAACAGTAAAATGTATCAGTGTGGTCTAATGATCTTTTCCGAAATAAGGGAAAATGTTAACAATTTTCTTTCTTTTCACCTCCGTGGACATTCCCTCCGTCCCTTCTTTCTTTAATGGGAATACTTATATAAAGGATGAGGAATGGGACATAGGGGGAGTTGACTGGGCTTTAAAAGCTCAGAAATGTTACCTTTCTACCTCTGGTCGTGGAGGCTGGCAGAGATGCTGTAACCACGAGAGGGCACTGTGAGCCCACTTTTTGTGAACACTTACGTTAGGCGGCAGACGGAGGTCCAGGACCATGACATTCCAGCAGAGCAAGAAATCTTGCAGTATTTTCATAGGAGCTCCAGCTTTCAGGACTGAGTCACAGAGCACTTTTCTACCAAAGCTCCTGAACTAGATCCCTGGATGAGATACCTCACGGTCCAAAAAGAGCTTGGTTGGGGAGCTCCCTGTGGCCTGGCTGCTGCCCTGAGAACAGAGGTCTCCAGGCATTCAGTGCCTGGGCACTTCCTCCCTCAACTGCTCCTTTGCGTCCCTTGCCACACTCAGTTTAGGCATCCATCCATCTTCCTAGGTGGGGAGGCCTGCCTCTGTTGGTCCCAACTTCCTTTAAGTGGTCTGGCCACTGCCCCAACCCTTCCTCTGCCTGCTGGAGTTCCATTTTTTTTTTCACCTAAGAAATTGAAAAGATATAGAAAAGCACAAAGAACAACCTAATAAACACCCATATTCCCACTACTCAGAATTAACTCCTTTTTAAAAAATTATTTTACCATATTTGCTTCCAGCTTATTATTATTATTTTTTAAAGAAATAAAGTATAACAGATTTAGCTAACGTCCCCTGTGACCAACATCCCCGGTCCATTTTTCCTCCCAATTTCCCTCTCTTTGACAGAAAAACAACTCTTTGAGGTCCGTGGGTTGCCTTCCAGTCCATTATTGTGCTTTCAAATATGCATATGCAGCTAGGTATCCATAAACTGTTTATGTATCGCTTTTGCCTGCTTTTAAACTTTTTCTTTGCATCTTTTCAACTTCTTTTGAGCTGCATGTGATACAGTGTGAAAAGTCAAATTGTTCTACGGGTCTTGTTTAACACAGCTGTCTTGAGACCTGACTCCACCAGATACCCCATCATTTCCTGTTCTTGGGAGTCAACCAATTTATTTTAGAAGATTTTTATATTTACTTCCATATGTCTGAACAACATGATAATGCTACCTCTTGAATGTTCATTTGAGGCGTTATCATTTGACTTTTTGATACAGAGTATCAGGATTTAGTGGTATTTCAATCTTTGCCTACAGGAAAAACAGAGCAGCAGGGGGAGGAGCCAATAGTAACAGCTTCCAAAGCTGGAAAGCAAATGATGAGTGGTAATTTGGCAGATTTGAAAAAGCAAAGTCTTAGCCAGCAGGAGGGAAAACTTATATTGCAACATGCCCAGAAGACTTTGAATTGGAGGCAGCGGGTACTTCAGAAGGTAAAAATGAAAACAGGACAACTGCTCCCTGATCTCCTATCTAATTCTGAGCAGTCAGATGACTGCCGTTCTCACACCTGGCTTTCTGTCCATTCATTCTCTAGGGAAGGTAAACAGAGTAGGTATTTGAAAGAATTATCTTCTAGCTTCCAGAATTAATTTTAACAAGTTCAACATCTTTGACTCTTGAGCTTTTGTAAAATTTTGATTCCTTGACCCACTCCAGACATTTAAAGGATTATCTCTTTGTCCCTAGAATTTTGAAGTTTTATGATGATGTATATTAATGTAGGTCTATTTTCATCTGTTGGGCTGGGTACCTAATGACCCCTTTCATTGAGGAAATTCTCATCTTTCAGTTTTGGGAAATTTAAAAAATTATTTCTTTGATTCACATCCCCCTCCACACACACACACATCTCATTTACTTTGTCACCTCATTTTAGCACTCTTATTATTCAGATGTTGGACTTCTTGGACTGGTCTTCTAATTCATTTAATTTGTTTGTTTTTGAGTAATCTGTACACTCAACGTGAGGCTCGAACTCATGACCCCGAGATCAAAAGTCGCACACTCTTCTGATTGAGTCAGACAGGAGCCTCTTCTTCTTCTTCTTCTTCTTCTTTTTAATTTAAAGAAAAAACTTATTGAAGATCTGAAAAACAATTCCTAAAAGACCAACTTTTCCAGAAAACTGTAGCTACACAATGCATTCCATCTATCATGTTAAAACATGCATTAGGCACAAATTTAAAAACCATGAAACAAGCCACCATTCTTCAACAATCAGAGCAAAAAGAAAATGCAATTTTCCCGGTTTTAATTTCTTTCTCTTTTTATTTATTGAGTTTAAAAAAAGTCTGCTCCATGCTTTCATTTTAAAAGTCTCATGTTTGTTTTCTCAATGTTCACTTCTTAAAATAGCATGTTCTTTCAGAAATACAGTATCTTAAGTCTCTGAGGATATTCATGATTTTTTTTTTTTTGGTCTTGATTTTTTTTCTTGATGCATAGTCTCTGTTTCCTTTAAGTCATTTATTTATTTCTCCTTGCTTATGTTGGTCTCTGTCTTTTGTATTAAAGGTTTTCTTCATATATCTGAGGACTGTCTATCTGCTCGTACTTAAGAATGTGACACTAAATGGTTCTCTGGAAACTCTGAAAATGGGTATGGTCTTCATCAAGAGTGATCTGGCTGGCCCATTTCCTTGGGGGAACTCTCAATGTTGATTATCTTCAAGTTTTCTCTCTTGGGTTGGTCAGATACCTCAGAAGTTCTTCCAGTTTCCCACATGGCACATACATTCTTGCTTGCCAGGGTGTAGCAGCTGAATAGAACAAGTAGGGAAGAACTATAGTCTAAATATTTCATAAACTGCTGGCCGTGGCTCCTCCAGTCACAAGGGCCAGACGACAGCTCATTCGGCAGTGAGTGGCCTGTGGCATTTGCTTGTAATTGCGATGAGTTTGTCCCTCAATCCCAAACCTTTCCTGAATGGATTGACAAGAAAGGCAGCATGGTGAAACCGAAGTCTGGAATGGAATACAAAGGCTATCTGGTATCTGTAGATGGCTATCTGAACATGCAGCTTGCAAACACAGAAGAATTTTTGGTGGAGCATTGCCTGGACATCTTGGTGAAGTTTTAAGATCCTAACCCAGAGGAAGGAGAGTGCTATATAGAAACACAACAAGGCCCTCCATACCCAGTGGGAAGTCATGGACCACATGTACTCAGTGACTGCCCAATCCCATACTTCTTATTGGACAGATAATCTTGCAGTATAAAGATCTCTGACTTCTAGTCCTGAATCTGCTGCTAAATCTGAAGTACTCTAAGTAAATCATTTTAACCTCAATTATTAATCTCATTATTTTTACAATGTGAGGATTAGAGGACCCTTCCAATTCTACGTAATTCTCTGGGTTTGCTATCTCCATTGTTGAGTGAAAGCAGCAAGGCTCCTGGCTACTCTTTGTAAAAAGGAGAATACATACATAAATACATAGAATATTTCTAGAAGGTTGCAGATGAAACTTAACCGGTTGCATGCAGGGAGAGGAACTGAAGATGATTTACTTTTCACGAAATACTCTTGTATCTTTGGAACTTTGAAAAACAAACTAACAAATAAATATTTCACAAACTTGTGCTTAATCATCTTGTTTCCAGCTTGGTATTTCCATCTTCAACTGTGCCTGGTGTCCCTCAGTAACAAAGATGGCAGAAGCAGCAGGTGTGTAGGATGGAGTTGAGAATGGTTGAGGAGTGTGCCCTGATGTTTGGTCCTAACCAGCGGAGGGTGTCTGGATAAATAAAGGATGAATATCAGTTTCCTTCAGCATTCCAACTCCTTAGGTTTTGTAACCACATCCCACTGAGGAATTAATTCCTCCCTTCAGTAATCAATTCTAGTGGCAGTCCAGGTAGGCAGCTGCTGTCTATGAGCTCCGACACATGCCAGGTGGCTGTACCACAGGTCCCTTGTGTATTAGGGGGAAGAAAGAAATCAGTTATAGAGCTGCTAATCTCTGCTCCGACAGCTGGAGGATGAAGCTCTGGGCTGGTTCTTTATAACAGGAAGGAAATTCTGAAAGGCACAGTGTGAAAAGAAACCTTAAGAAGCCCTTGGGTCTGGTGGACTTGTGGGCTTTGTGGAAATGGCAATGCTCACATGTCTTCCAACACATAGTGTTAGGCATAAATTTGAAGACCAGGATACAAAAGACTCCATTCAGGGTAAAACAACTCCACAAATGAACAGATTTCCCAAGACAGCTGTAACAAAGAAGTAGGAGATCAAGGCAGATGATTTCTCCCTCTCCTTGCCAGGGAAAATTTAGTTACTCTAAAGACTAGATGTCCAGAGGTCTTCTGGGATTGTCAGAGCCATCAATTACTCTCTGAACAACCAAAACTGTAATATCCCCCTTGCCTCAGGATCCCTCAGTATAGAGAGGAAATAACCTAACCCATAATCTGTCACTCAATTGCATTTTAATGTATTTTTTCTTTTTCTTTTTTTAAAGAATTTATTTATGTATTTGAGAGAGAGAAAGAGAGAGTGAGAGAGAGCAAGCACGAGGGGGGTGGTAGGCACTGGAGAGGGAGAAGCAGACCCCCCACTGAGCAGGGAGCGTGACCCCAGGACCCTGGGATCATGACCTAAGCCGAAGGCAGATGCCTAACCAACTGATCCATCCAGGTCCCTCTAATGTATTTTTTCAAATATTATTTAAACAGTAAAATCTTATGGAATGTGAAATTTTGTATCCTGCTTTTTTAGCATATTATCATAAGCATTTATTTCTCTTCATGATTAAAAAAAGTTCTTGGCAAACTAAATTTTAAAGGCTATAACCATTCCCCTATTGCTGGACATTAATTTCAAAACCTTTTTGTTACTAAAAATAAAACCATTATACGTCTTTGTGTTTACATCTTTTAAAATAAAACAAAAGTTTCATCTAAAAACCTACTTCGGCATCAATAAACAGGCTAAAACCTCGAAAAAAACATAAAACTACAAAGTAAAAAGTCACCTCAAATCCCATCACTTAAGGAAATTACTGCTCATATTTTAGTTAATACGCCTCTCTGTTTACGTATTTATCCGAATTTCATATTATTTCTCTGGTAGAATTAATGGGTCAGATTTGGCCTTCCTTAAGGTTACGTATTATTCCTTAGTTTTGAAATTTCGACCTAGTGATACCTAACTTCTTTTTTAGACTGATTTTAAACTTCCAAACTCAAAACGTGACAGGATTTGCCACAGCAGGTAAGGTCCTATTTTTATTCCTTCTACGAACTTAGCCATTAAAATTCGGAAAGCTGCGTGGGGGTCCAGACTTCACAGAAAGGAAAAAACCAAGCCACTTTAAGCCTTAGGCCAGCACTCGCCCCACGTGACGTCTCCGCTTTTCCTTTAAATGTCTGGCCACGTGATCACAGACGCGCACAGACGGAGGAAATTCATGCTGTCAGGGTGGGGAGTCGTTCCTCCCCCACCTTTCCCACCCTAGGGTTCCTGGCTTTCCCTTCCCGGAAGCCGCAACTCCTCAGGAGACTTTCTTCCTCATCGTCTACATCGTGTCGTCTAATCTCACTCCTTTCCTTTCCGTTAGTCGCGGGTGCTAGAGCTCCATCTCTCTTACAGAATCCCACTAACCAGAGGCAGGGCGACTGGGACTACGACTCCCAGGAGACGTCGCGGGCCCCGCCCCCAGTGGCTCGCAGTGTAGGTCGGGGGCTGAGGTCCCATGGTCTTCTGGCCGCGTGCTGCCCGGAGCAAGCGCACTACAGGTTCCGTGGCGCCTCGCGCGCGAGCCGAGCCGAGCCGGGCCAGGCCGGGGCGGGGCCGGGCGGGGTGGGGCGGGAGAGGCCGGGGCTGGCTGGCGGGCGGGCGGGCGGAGGAAGGGGGTGGGAGCGGAGGCGATGGAGGGGAGGAGTGGGGGAATGGGGGAGGGAAGGGGAAGGGAGGCGGGAGGCGGGGCCGAGCTGGAGCCGGAGCAGGAGTCTGAGCCGGCGGTTGCAGTGGAGACGGTGATGTCGGTGCAGGTCGTAACAGCAGCGGCTGCCGCGAAGGTGCCTGAGGTGGAGCTGAAGGACCTGAGCCCCTCCGAGGCGGAGCCGCAACTGGGACTGACCACCACGACTGTGAGCGCTATGGCTCCCCCGGCAGGCGGCGGGGACCCTGAGGCTCCAGCTCCCGCCGCGGAGCGGCCGCCGGCCCCTGGCCCGGGCTCGGGGCCCGCCGCAGCTCTCAGCCCTGCCGCCGGGAAAGTGCCTCAGGCGTCGGCCATGAAGCGGAGCGACCCTCATCACCAGCACCAGCGGCACCGCGACGGCGGTGAGGCCCTGGTTAGCCCCGACGGCACCGTCACCGAGGCGCCGCGCACAGTCAAGAAGGTATTGGGGCCGGGCTAGCCTCTCGCGGAGAGAGGGAGGCGGGAGGGGGAACCGCAGATCCTCGCGGCATGGCAGCACCACCCTCCACGCCCTCTCTTCCGATCGTACTAGCGGGGAGAGCCCTTTCCCCCTCAGATCCACTCTCTCAGAGGTGCCCCCACCTGCCCCCAGTGCTGGGGAGCGAAGACTCCAGGTGGCACGGCCGTACTTCGCTGTGAATAACATGGAGGTAGCGCTCTCCGCTACTACTTGGAATAGGCAGGGGAGGAGAGGCACCCAATACTACCCTTCGCCTCCGCAGCCAGCACACTCCCAGGTGTTATATTCCAGACTATTCAGGGAGAAGACCCCGGTGGTATAGAAAAACCATACAGCTTCTGAGAGTTCACCCAACAATAAGGGTGGAAATATCTTTTCTATTTGGAGAACGAGTAAGCAGTAGTTAACCTCGCATTGAAATCCTCAGTCGTCTGCTTTCTGTACAGATGATGACTTTCTGCCTTTCTGCGGCCAACCGCTTCCATAGAGCAGTACTGATGCTGTGCCCTTCGTTCTAGCTACTGCGGTATCCTTGCATCTTCTCTGAATGTAGGAAGGGTAATAATGGAAAGAGTCTCTTCGCTCTTCTATCTTCAGAGGTTGGTTCCCTCTCCTTAGTAGTCGGCCACCAGGATGATTAGGCTGTGTGTGAAGAGAATGATTGTTTCATCTGTTCCTTCATTATGATCTGGAAGTGTTAGGAAGAAATGCTTCTACTTTGGGGAAAGGCAGTCATTGAGAGGCTGTCTCATTCGTCAGCTTCTTTCAGACATAGTTTTGAAGAGCCAGTAGTCTCAGAACACCAAGAAGTGAGCCTAGATGTGTGATACTCCAGTATTACCCTTACAGTGGCCATCCGTGGTGTGTCTCTCCTCTCTAAAGCTAAATCAGCACAGGAAAAAAGGGGCAGATGTTGGAAAAGACAGAGATATGGATCATATAAAAAGGGATTTATGGCTCTAATTTCCAAGGTATAATATGAATACAGTGATTTATAGGTTTTTTTTTTAAATTGTTGTGAATGATTTTTAATTGCTTTGTCAGAACAGCAGTAAAGTGATGTGAAGTCTCCAGTGGTTTCACTGTGTAAGACCCGGCTGAATTGGAACTCTGGATCCAGCCTAACTTTTGTTGTTATAGTCTCACGATTAAGGTGTAAAGCAAGTAACCATTTCATTCTAATTCCTTAGATACAGGTGATAGATGATGTCAGGCGCAAGACTGAAGGAATTTGTTTAATTGTGCTTTAGGACAGGGTCTGTGCCATTTGCAGTATGAAACTCCTCTGAGAGGAATTATAGGAGGCAGCATAGGTCCTAGGGCTGGTAGTACCTAGATACACGTCCTGAAATCTGAAACATTTCTAACTGAAATGTTTCTGAAAAAAATCTTTTTCCTGTGATTAGGGATCTTTTTGTGTAACATCTGTAATTTGATTAGCTCTCTTGAGGGTCATAGTGTTTAACAAATTACTTTTAGGGCATGGGATTTATAGTCAGGCAGACCTGGGTTTCAATACTAGTATCCTCACTAACTAGCTTTTGGGTAATTTCTAAATTCTCTGAATCTTAGTTTCCGCTTGTATAAAATGAGGATATTAATATGATTGAGGATTAGAAATATTTGTAAAGGGCTTTAGCATTGAAGTTGGCACGTATACTAGGGGCTTAAGAGATGATAGCTATTATTATTAAGGATGATTTTATTTTATTCATCCTCCCATCATGATTTAAGTGCATGCCCCTGTGACCTCCCCTTAAAAGTATGGCCCGTTCAATAGATTCTACATAAAGAAGTTAAAAAATCACGGGCTAGCATATTAGTCTGTTTTTCTTAAATCTAGATGTGCTTCTTGACAGTTTTCCTTGTCAAGAACCACCTTCTTCCTGTTTTTCCAGCATCAAAATGTAGGTTCCATGATTCTAGATTTACTCAGCAGCCTCAAGGCTATGGAAGACAGGGCTGAGCTTGCCTTACAATGTTAATTGCAACCAGAAAACAACTTTTGCTGGAAGTTAAGCCGTTGAAGCTCTGGGCAAGGATACAGCTGTATGACACAACTAAAGGCATTGCTGAGCTCAGTTTTGGGGACAGAATCTTTAACTTTCTTGGTATTGAATTGACTAAACTGAATAAGTACAGGAGATGGTCCTTCTTTCCCCAGGTTGAAAGTCACCTCACTAAGGGACTGCAGTGTGACATTTTGATTTGTTGAGTCTTTCTTGATTCTTAGATTGTTTATTTAAATAATCATTATGACCTCGATGCCCTTCTGCTTTTACTTTAGGGAGGGACTGGGAGTACTAGGGCTTGAAATCGCTGCCTTTGTCTTTGGCTGTGTAATTGGTGACTACTGCTTTTATTTTGTAACTGTCACATACAAGCTTATTTATCCGAAGTCACATTTTTTGTTGATGGTTTCCCTTACAGTATTCATGTATTTGTCATCAGTTTTCTTAGCTCTGTTACTCTGCTTAGCCACACAAGGGAAATAAACTTTTTAGAAGAGCCAGAATTCCCAAGCGCAGTAGTTAATAAGAATGAACGTACGGTATGCAGGTTACTTAGTCACATCTTATCTTTGGCTCCTACTTCTGTCGTGTAACTTGTGGTGCTGTGGGGATCAGATCTTGTCATGGTGGCTGTCATAAATTTGTATTAATGTCTTTCTTCATAAGCTCATATCAAGTGAACCCAACCAAAAATCTCTGTAAGAAGTGATTTGTGAAATAGAAAATAAATTCCAAGTGAATGCAGTAGTAATAGTTGAGAGGATTTCTTTCCTGTGTTCTTAAAAATGGGATGGTAAGAGTGTCGTAGCGCAGCAGGGAAATCAAGGCAGGAGAGGATTTATTTCAGGAAAGTTAAAACTTTCTGACAGTAAGGTTGCAATCCCAAGAACTGCAGCTCGTTTGTGCTTACATCAGTATTGGTAATGACCATGTTCAAGCAGTCTTTTTTTTTTTTTTTTTTTTTGGCAAATGTATCCACTTTACACTGGATTTGTTTCTGTCAGCAGAGAATGAGTTGAGCCATGTTAGTTCTTTCTTGCCCCGAATTCTTTAAGCTCTTGATTTGGTTAATTATAGATTACTAAAATAGAACCTTTTGGTTATAGGCATGGGAATGTGGGAACAGTATGACTGCTTTTGCCAGTTAGGAAAGTACAGCCTTACAGAATGTTCAGTAAGACAGTTGGCAGATTGATCTTTACCATTCATTGGTCTTTTCTCTTCCAGGAATTATTCTATCCGTATTTTTCTAATATTGACAACAACACATTGAGATGTAGGTGGCATTATCTCCATTTTACAGATAAAGAAATGAGGTCCTGAGAGATAAAGTACCTTGCCCAAGGTTACATATCTAGCAAGTTGCAGAGGTAGGACTCAAATCTGTTTTAAACCTTTACCTATTTCCAAAGCCCGTGTCCTCTTTGTTATACCACACTGATTCTTTCTAAAATTTTAGATGCTGGATTCTGGTCTTTTCCCAGAAGTCTTTTAGAATACTTAGTGAACTCTAAGTTATGCCTGTCTAAGTTATGCCTCCTTACTTTGCTTTTGAAGCAACCTAAACCTTAGGTCAGACTGCCAAAGTAAGGAGGGTCTGAGTCAGGGTTCTAGGAATAGGACAGGGGGAAAAAAAAGTACAAATGTAGAACCTCAAAAAATTGTAAAATTATAACGAAGAAGAGTATCTTATATATAAAAAAGTGTTCTAAGATCAATGATGCATTTTCACATTAATAATTTACTGACCATCTGATAAATTCATCCTTATTTTTTAAAAATGTGTCCTTATTTTTAAAGTTATAAATAAATCTGAAGGACCTAAGAATATGCTTTTCCTTTTGTCCAGGGAACAGTTTTTTTTCCTGTTCTTTAAGTCCCACTTTCTTTATGAATGAGTCTCTAATCAAGCCTTTTAAAAATTAGGAGAAGCACACTGTTGTGTATTCCAGCTACATACCAGGCACTGTATTAGAGCCTTGTGTACACTATTTTACTTAATCCTTGTTAAGAGCTCTTGGACATAGGTAGTGTTATCTTTGTTTTATTGAGAAAACAGACTTGAAGAAATTAAGGAATTTGTCTTAAGGTTACACATTTAGTAATGTGATGGAGCTAACAGAACTCTAATCTGGTTAACTCCAAAGCCCAGACTGTCTTGCTTTTCAGTTGAAGTTTCATTTCTGTGTTCCAAAGCTCAGATTGAACTTTTAAGATCTTAGTTAGTTTGTATATTTTTTGTGGATGATTTTGTTATTTCCTTAACAGGCAATTTCTTTTTATTTACCGAGCTTGTTTAATGGTCTTACCATATACTTGAACATTTATGAGTTTTCTGAGAAAGTAGCCCATGTTTTGTATTAGTATAATTTGTGAATTCTGTTCTCCTTGGGCCTGGGAAAGATTGAATGAACATTAGGAGGTGTTTGGGAGGTTGCTCAGAGCTGAAGTTGCAGTTGTGTATTTGATGTCTTGTCCAGTTAATTGAAGAAATGGGTAATTGGTGAAGAAGGGAGAGTGAGTTTCTTTATTACAGCAAGTGTTTCTCTATCCCGTAATGAAAGGGGGAAAAAAGATTTGTTGAAAATTTTATTCAGGCTCCTTGTCGAGTTGAGTTTATAAAGAATGTGCAGTTTCTCTCATGGTAGCCTTTGTTTAAATAATTGAGAGAGAAGTACAACTGAGGTGGATGAGAGAACAATTCTGACAGTTGCCCCGATCCATCACCCTGCCATCGTGTTCAGGTGGTATGCACAATTAGAGGAGCTGAAATTCCATTTACCCAATAAAAGGTTAAGTAAGCTTGATCAGGTTTCTATGGAATTTGTAGGAGCTTTTTATAGACTGAATGACCTGTAGCCTGAGAGAGCAGAGCAGAGGAAGGTAGTTTGAAATTTCTTCTGTTATAGTTCTGAGTCTAAAACTGTTTTGATTAAATCAAATAACTTAAGACATGATATATATGATTTTTAGTCCCCGCTTCCCCAACTATATCCTGCAACAATTCAGTTAGCCATTTTCCTTCTTGGACACTGGATACTTGGACAGCAATAATAGCTAGTGATTTCCTATTCTTTTCTTTAAAGTTCTATCAGTAGAAATATATTGGTTTGGGGCACCTGGTTTTTCTAAGCTCAGAACCTGTATTAAGGAAGGGTACAGAAGTTCTAGAGCTGGTTGACTATTAATCAAGCTTTTCCTTAGAGCCTTTCTGAATACCGCAAAGCTGTCATTGAGAGTTAAGTAACCTGAGGCTAACACTGACTTCATCTTTCCCATAAACTTATCTGCTGCAGTGCTCCGTGTGAACCCTTTTGATCACTCTAACAGCTTTGGTACTGTTGGCTACCTTTTCTTGGAAACTCTTCTCTTGGCTTCAGTTATGACTCTTCACCTATGGCTGCCATTTACTGAACACTTACTCTCTGCCAGACAGCTATCTCATCTCATTTAATCCTCATAACAACTTTATCAGATGAATATTATTCTCTTTATTTTACAGATGAGAAAATATAGGCTCAAAGAGGATAATTAACTTGCTCAAGGCTTTGCCAATCTGTGATGCCTTTGGGGTTAGTGAGATGAAACACTGCCCATAGCAACAGTGGGAGGCTTTGCCACACTGCCAACCCCCTCCTTCTCTGACCAAATTCCCGTGTGAAATCTGCTTAAGCTCCTGTACCTAGGCTGCTCTGAAGACCACTCTGCAACCTTTTGGATTTCAGAATCTGCACTCCTCAGAGAGAAGGCCTAAACCCCCATGCCTCACATCTCTGTTTACCTCATTTACTATCTGACGTCCAGTTATCCATTATCTTCTAATACTCATTCCCTTACCACTCTCTCATCCTCTCCGCTGATCCAGTTCCCCCAGATCTTTTCACCATGTCCTCTTACAACTTCCCCCTCCATTGTCAGTAAATCCCCAAGTAGCATCAGCCTCTAGAAGTGAGATCAAGTTACAGGGGCAGCTTTGGGGGAGTTGTTAGTGTGGCACCTGGTATTCAGAACTATAATGATGTAACCCAGGCCGCAGCATCTCCTGCTTAACATTAGCAATCACATCTTTGCCAGCCGGTGCTGGTTTTTTTAGGTCTGTGGCCCTGAAGCAGGTTCTCCACCCTGAGCGCTGAACTGTGGAGCTGAGAGTTGCTAGAGAAAATCAGAAAACCAGGCAGAATGATGTCACTGAATTCGTAATTGTCAACCTCATGTGCATAATCAACATTGCCTAACAATATTACACATTTCTCTAGTAAGTTTACTTTCCTACCCACTGCAAATGACTGTTTCATATGGTCTCTATTTCTAATCTCTCACGTGTTCTTTTTAAGCCAGTGATATGCCTTATACTTTAGTATAAAAACAGAAGTCACCAAAAGGGAATTCCTTTTTGGATTCGCTATACCTCCCAAATCGACAAACCTACCTGCATCTGGGGCTCATCTTTTTCTCCTTCCCACCTGTTAGGTAGAGGACGCATCCTTCATTCTGTCAGAGACCTGTCTCTCTCCAAGTGCTCTAATCACATTTCCTGTCTTCTTAAAGAACTTCTTCCTTTGATTATTTTCTCTTTCTACTAAAGCCGTTCCTATAGTATTCTAACTTGACTTAGTTTCTCCCATTTTGAAAACGCTATCCTCTATACCCCCATATCTCCTCTCTGCTTCTATCCTATCTTTCTGCTCCCTTTCACAGCTAAGCTTATTAAAGGAGTGTTCAACACACACTATGTACATTTTTTTCTTTCCACAAACTCTTTAACCCACTCCCACCTTACTGCTCTGACCAGAGCAAAATCCTCTTGCTAACGTTGCTAATGTCTCGTCAGATTGGGAAACATGGTAGTCTGCTTTTTCAGCCCTCATCAAGACCTTGGTAGCATTTGACACCAACTTCTTACCAAACACTTTCCTTTCTTGCTTCCATGACACTGCTCTTTATTAGTTTTCCTCTTATTTCTCTGGCTGGTCCTTCTCAGTCTCCTTTGTTGGCTCTTTCTCCTTGATTCTGAGGTGTCTGCTCTTTCCTTTGTGTTTTCTCCCTAAGTCATCCACACATTTCCTATGCCTTTAAGTGTCATCTTCATCCCAACAACTCCCCAGATTATTTCCTTAGCCAAGGCCCCTCTTCCAAATGCCAACCTTGTGTGTGCCCAACTGCCTAGTTGCAGTTGGACTTCAAAATGAACATGCCCAAAATGGATATTTTTGTCCTTTTGTCTAATCCCCGAAATATATTCTTGTTTTCTTCATATCATTTAAATGGTGTTCACATTATTTTTTCTTTCCTTTAAAAAATTGTTTTTAATTGCACAAGTAATGCCTAAATATTTTCTTATAAAATAATTCAGTTTAATAAAGCAGAACTCCTTCCTTTGTCCTCAGCCAGTCTCTTTGCCCTCTCCACAGGTGACTTCTGCTATCTATCAGTTTATCTTTCTTGACTTTTTTTTTTGACTTTACATTCATATTTGCCCATAGAGAAATTTGTAGTTTTATAATGACTTTTACATAAATAAAAGCATACTATATATTCGCAGGTTGTTTTTTTTTTTCACTTGGAGCTCTTTCCATATCAGTATATATATAGATCTATCTTAGTCTTTTTGACACTGAATTGATTTCCAAAGTCTGTACCATTGCTGTTCATTAAATCATTCTTCTGTTGATGCATATTTAACTTAATACTTTTTCCTTTATAGATAGTGCTGTAGTAACTACCTGTATGCATTTGTGTGTGTGTGTGTGTGTGTGTGTGTGTGTGTGTGCGCATGCATGTATAATTGTTTTTCTAGGGTAGATGCCTAAAAGCAGATTTCTGGAGTTGAAAGATATCCACATTTTAAACTTAATGCATGTCATGTTGCCTTCACAACTGTAGTGCCATTTTACACATTGACTATAAACAAAACAACCCTTTCACCACACCTTTACAAACCACTGGATATTTTTATGTCTTTTATGGGGAGGTTGTTTACTGTTGTTTTTATTAACATTTTCCCTTCTTAACAGTACTTATTGAGTGACTACTATGTGCCAAATGCTAGGGATACAGCAGTGAACAAAATAGATGAAGATCTCTGCCCTCCTACTGACTGTGTTTTTTATGTCAGGTTGTGGGAATTCTTTACTATTCTGGATATTTTTTTATTTTATTTCTTACTGACTTGTGACTTTGTTTATGATTTTAAAAGTTTTTTTTTTTTTTTTTTTAAGATTCTATTTATTTATTTGACAGAGATAGAGACAGCCAGCGAGAGAGGGAACACAAGCAGGGGGAGTGGGAGAGGAAGAAGCAGGCTCATAGCGGAGAAGCCTGATGTGGGGCTCGATCCCATAACGCCGGGATCACTCCGTGAACCGAAGGCAGACAGACGCTTAACCACTGCGCCACCCAGGCACCCCTAAAAGTTTTTATGTAGTCAGATTAGGCAGTGTTTTCCTTCATGACTTAAGCATTTATGGCTGTGTTTATTACATCTTGGTCCTCAGTCCATCTGGAATGGACTGGAACTCATTTTAGCTCATAATGTAAGATAGGGACTATTTGTGATAGAAGAGAGCTTTATTTGTCCCCAAATGAAATTTAATATTTTACTTTTTCAGGTTTGTTTTCTGTTTCTTTTTCTTTAATTTGTCCTTCTCCACTGTTTTTATTTCTTAACTTTTAGCTGGACATATAGATGTAACTTTTGATTGAAGACTATTTAACTCAAGAATGACACTAAAAATTGCCATCCTGGTAGTACCAAGTGCTTATAATGGGTTATTCATAGAAGCACTTGCTAATTACTTATTGTTTATAAGCAAACATAATTATAAATGTTTATTATTGTTTAGTGGATCTAAATTTATGTTTTGATAGCAATTGTATCCTCAATGATATCTCAAATATACATCCTATTCTGCAGTGGTCTACAGAGGAACTTACCTTCTGCAATTATGCTAAGTTGGAAAAATGTGTGGTCCTTTTTCAAAATGACACCTTATTTTTTATAAGGCATTGCCAGGAATTGAGTACATATAATGAGACTGTAGGAAGAAAAAATTTTGCCCTGATTCCATAATTGTGTGCATCTACATTTCATTTTTTTTTCCTTTCTTTTCTTGCTTCTACCTTTGAAAGTTGATATTACCTTCTCTAGGTTGAAAAAAGACTTCTTTTCCTAGCAGGTAAATAAGGTGTCTTCTTCAATAGAATTATTGGATTAAGCTTGACTAAGTCTAGTCTTGGGTGACTCTGCTTTGGGAGACAAATGGAATAGGAATTTTTACTACATTCCTATCTATTGTTTCTATAAGGGAGAAAAGATGATGGGTCTAATGCTATTGCCTTTTTAGAGCCTTTGCTGGACTGTATTATAGAAATAGGGAAGCAACTTTACTATTTCCGGATAATCTCCTCTAATAATCTTCTCTAATGATCTCCCCTAATGTATTGTGAACTTCTTTTGTGCAAAAACCATTTATGTACTGTGTGCTAAACACTGCTAAGTGATGGACTATTAAATCAGCGAAATATCATTCTTGTTCTCAAGGAGAGGGTAGGGAATGCAGATATGAAAATAAATAAATACAATGTGGTTTGATATGAGCAATACTGGAAGCAGTAATTATTGCAGTTTGGAGAGGTCAGTACTGAAACTGAGGTGTATCACCTTAGGAAGAGTTGCCTACTCAAGAGGTTTCACAGGGTAGCAGAACCTTTATGAAATTTCTATGTTCCAACTTTACAAGTTCTGAAATTCACATTTTTAGTACACTTAGAGGTCATTCACCTCTTAGAGCTGGCTCATTCAAACCAACTCACAGGAGTCTTGTATACAAAACAAAATGGTAACTTCTAACTTATGGTCAGATGTAGAACACTCAAGCTGAACTGAAATTCATGTCAGTCCGAGGATACTGTGGAAAATCTACGTGGGAAGTATAGTTAGGGGCAGTTTATTCAGTTTGGAATCCTTTAGATCCTTGCTACTCAAACTGGTCTGTGACCAGAAGCATTGGCATCTCCTGGGAGCTTGTTAGGAATCTCAGGCAACTCTGGTTCTGTACTAATGTATACTCACCAGAACCTTAGTTTTTTATTCATTGTTGAGTAATACTGGCTTAGCAGTTGGTCTTATTCATGCTTTTCTTATGAAACCTTACTGTAGAGAGGGAAGAAAATCATTTCAGGGTTTTTTGGAAGGGTAGAAATGTGTACTAAGGCTTATTAAAATACTCGTAATATTTGATAGAGATACAGAACCACAGACAGGCACGGATACACAAAGATAGACAGACGTACACAGATCTTTCACATAAAACAACCCTTCAAAACCCTCTACCCAAACCCTTCAAACACATAGACCCATACCCACACCCACGGAGAGACCTCGTGCTTCTCTATAGAGAGTTCCCTACAGACCTACATAGACCTGCATAGAGAGCTATCCCACACAGACCACATAAACTCTGGAGCCCACCCGCCAACAGAAATACACACACACATACACTGAACCCAATAAGTAATGCTAACAACTCAGATTTTCATAAGACTTGAGTAGTATTTTCCATATTTTTGAGGAGAAGGGACAAGTATACTCTTTAAGGTACTTTTAACTGAGCCAGAAAATGAAGCAAAAACAGACAGACTGCCATTGGGTCTACAGAACAGTGAATGTTACAAAGCCAGTTTTATTTGAATTCCTGTTTCTGGAACTGCTTGTTCCTGGGCATCATTTTCAGTTTGATGTACTCATCGTGCTTGGATGGAAAAGTCATTCTTCTCTTATTTTCTGTCAGGACTTGCATTCTAGATTGCTGGTTAAGCGGAGTTCCATGTTCATTTCCCCTTGGAACTAATGAAGACGCTCCTCGATGCTATCTGAGTCACATAAATCTGTCCAGGATTGGAAGATCCAGAAATACTGCACGGATGTGGAGGACTCATGCTAAGTCCTCTGAGGGTGTGTGGGACTGAAGAATGTAGGGCAGAGAGGGAAAATTATGTTAAAACTAGAAAGAGGTATAATTTTGGTCTTTTTACCTCTTGGGTCATTCATAGTATAGGTTTGCATTAAGCCTTGTGATGAAACTTAAGGACTACTCAAGGGAGTAATTTAGTTGTAAGTTAAAAGATTTTTAAAAAATGCTGATTTTGGCTGAGGATGGAACATTGATTGTTTGTTGATAAAGAGATCACTGGTATCAACAAAGCCAGATTTTTTAGTTCCTTGGGCAATATTTTGTGAGAAGTATCTTGTTAGGGAAAAGGAGACTCTGACACATGTAGCATTTTATGCGTAAATAGTTGAGTTTCTATCACACTAAGGGAGTTAGGCACCAGAGAGACGTTGCTAAAAGAGTTTTACAAATGTAGGATCCAAAAAGATAAATATTTTTCTCTTGCTGTCTGGTACATGTATATGTTTTCATTTGACCAAAAGCCTGTTAAAATTTTTTTCAAGCATATGGAAGAGTACTGAGAAAATTGTACACTCTGCCCAATTTAACAAATGTTGGCATTTTGTAAAATTTTCTGTAGAGACTTTTAAAGATATAAAACATTGTAGATAAAATTGAAGAGCCCTTTGTACCCCTTCTGTATTTATTACCTTTCGTCTTTTCTCTCTCTCCATCTCAGAGGTAACTGCTGTCCAAACTTTGCAGTTTATTATTCCCCTTCATGTTTTAACCTTTGCTATGTATTATCAATATCAATTGTATATTGATAAACAATATATAGCATTGTCTTGTGTGTTTATAAACCTAACATAAATGGTAGTATGAGAAGATACTATTCTGCAACCTACGGTTTTTCACTCTACTTTGAGTTTTAACCAGTCTGATACATGTAGATTTTCTAGTTGAGTCGTGTTAACTACTGTGTAGTGCTTCATTGTGTGGCTGTACCACAGTTTACCCACTCCCTATTAATGTTTCCTCTTTTTTTGAACTGGGGTGAGTATCTTTAAGTCATGTTTCTTCATCATGTATATGATAGTTTCTCTAGGGTATATTCCATAAGCAAAATTGCTTAAGGTATACCAACTTTACCAGATACTTCAAATTGCTTTCTAAAGTGGTTTTGTTAACACTTGTTTTCTGATTTCTTCATAATATGTGGTATTGTCAGATATTTAATTTTTGTCAGTCTGGTAGTTGTGAAACGGTATCTCTGTTTTAATTTGCATTTCCTTGGATATTAGTGAGACTGAGTATCTTTTAATGTTTGCAGTTCACTTGGATTTCCTTATTTATAAAATGTCTGGTGCCTGGGTGGCTCTGTTGGTTAAGCGTCTGCCTTCAGCTCTCGACATGATCCTGGGGTCCTGGGATAGAGCCCCGCATCCCTGTGGGCCCAGCTCCCTGTTCAGCAGGGAGCCTGCTTCTCCCTCCCTCCCGCCCACCTCCCCACCCCCACTCATGCTCTCTCTTTCTCTCTTTCTCTCTCAAATAAATAAACAAAATCTTAAAAAAAAAAAAAGTCTATGTTCACGTCTTTTCCCATTTTTCTATTGGGATCTCATTGGTTTTCTTATTGATTTTTAATAGTTCTTTATAATTCATTTGTTCTAATCCTTTATCAGATATTTGTATTGCAAATACAATGTTGCAAATACTTTTTTTTTTTTTAAGATTTTATTTATTTATTTGACAGAGAGACAGAGAGAGGGAACACAAGTGGGGGGGGGGGTGTTGGGAGGGAGAAGCAGGCTTCCCGCTGAGCAGGGAGCCCGATGCGGGGCCAGTCCTTGGACTCTGGGATCATGACCTGAGCCGAAGGCAGACGCTTAACGACTGAACCACCCACGCGCTCCTACTTATGATTTTTATACAGGTTAAAATATGTAATATAAAATTGATCTATTTTTTCCTCCATGTAGTTTGTCCTTTTTGTTTCTTATTTTAGAAACTTTTTCCCTGTCCTGATATGTAATACTACGTTATGTTACATCCTCTATATCATCTATTCTGTTTCTGGGTTCTATATTATGTTTCATTGCTCTCTTTGTTGATTTCTTTACCAATACCACACTTTTTTTTTTAAAATTTCTAGAACTCTATAATAACTCAATATTTGCTTGGGTAAGTTTCTCCAAATGTATTTTTAAATTTTTACCAGCTTTATTGAGGTAAAATTTACATAGGATAAAATATACCCATTGTAAATTACAATTCAGTGACTGTTAATACTTTTGTAGAGTTTTTTTCACTATGGTAAAAAAATACATATAAAACATAAAATTTACCATTTTAAAGTATATAATTTAGCAGCATTAAGTATATTCACATTGTTGTGGAACTATCATCACCACTCATTTCTAGAATTTTTTTTATCTTCCTAAATTGAAACTTCATCATACCCATTAAACAAGAACTCTTCATTCCCCTCTCTCCCAGCCCCTAGCCACCACCATTCTACTTTGTCTCTATAAATTTGACTACTCTAGGTACCTCATACAATTGGAATTAGATAGTATTTGTTCTTTTATGTCTGGCTAATTTCACCTAGCCTAGTATCTTCAAAGTCCATCCAGGTTCTAGCATGTGTCGGGATTTCATTCTTTTTTAAGGTTGAATAATATTTCAGTGTATGTATTTACCGCATTTTTTTCTCCAGGCATCCATTGATGAACTTCTGGGTTATTTCTGCTCTGTCTGTTGTATATAATGCTATTATAAACATGAGTATACAAGGCAGACGCTTAACGACCGAGCCACCCAGGCGCCCCCTATTTCTCGTTTTTCTCATTTTCATTTTCATGTGGGTCGTGTGTTATATGTATATATATATGAATGGGTCATGTGTTAAATATATATATATGTATATGTTTACATATACATATATATATATTTTTAAGTTTATTTTAAGTTTATTTAAGTAATTTCTACACCCAGCTTGGGACTCGAACTCACAACCCCAAGATCGAGAGCAGCATGTTCTTCCTACTGAGTCAGACAGGCACCCCCATCATTTTATATATATATATATACATATATATATATATATATATATATATATATATATATTTTTTTTTTTTTTTTTAAGATTTTATTTATTTATTTGACAGAGCCAGTGAGAGAAGGAACACAGGCAGGGGGAGTGTGAGAGGAAGAAGCAGGCTCCCAGAGGATGAGCCTGATGTGGGGCTCGATCCCAGAACGCCAGGATCACTCCCTGAGCCAAAGACAGACGCTTAACAACTGCGCCACCCAGGCGCCCCCATTTTATATTTTTACTAGCAATGTACAAGCATTCTAATTTTTCTATATCTTCAACAACACTTGCTTATTTCTTTATTATAATAGCCATCCTAATGGGTATGAAATGGATAGAGTTTTAAAATCACACCACAATCTAGTTTGGGAACAGTTCTATTTCCCCCAGAAGGCCCCTTTGCCCATTTGCAATAAATCATTGCTCTCACTTTTTGCCCCAGGTATTCATTGGTTTGCTTTCTTTATACATTTGCCTTTTCTGGATGTTTCATATAAACGAATTATACAATATATGGTCTTTTGTATCTGGCTTTTTCACATAAGGTAATATTTTTGAGGTTAATTCATGTATCAGTAGTTTTTCCTTTTTATTGCCAAATGGCATTTCATTTTATAGATTTACAACATTTTATTTATCACTTTACTAGTTGATGGATTATTTTAGATTATTTCCAGCTTTTGGCTGTTTTGAATAATGCTGCCATGAACAGTCATGGATAAGTCTTTGTGTGGATGTATGTTTTAATTTCTCTTGGACAGATATCTAGAAGTGGAATTGATGGGTCATGTGTTAAGTTTAACTTTTTAAGAAAATGGCAAACTTTTCCAAATTGATCATATAATATTACATTATACTAGCAATATATGAGTATTTCAGTTTCTCTACATTCTTGCCAACACTTAGCATTGTTTTTTTTTTTTTATTATTGTTAACAATTTTAGTGGTTATATGGTGCTCTATTATTATCGTTTTAGTTTGTATTTCTCCATGACTGGTGATGTTGAGCATCTTGTATTTATTAGCCATTTGTTTATCTTTGGTGAATTGTCTATTCAGATCATTTGTCCGTCTTTAAATTGGGCTGTTTTCTTCTTAAGTTGTAGGAATTCTTTCTATATGCTGAATACAAGCCCTTTTTCAGATAATATGATTTGCAAATATCTTCTCCTTGTCTGTGGCCTGTCTTTTCATTTTCCTAATGGTGTATTTTGAAGAGCTAATGGTTTTAATTTTGATAAAGTCTAATTTATTACTTTTTAAATAGATTGTGCTTTTGGTGTGAACTCAAGTTCACAAGAGTGCTCTCCTATATGTTCTTCTAGCAGTTTTATAGTTTCGGATTTTATATTTAGGTCTGTAATCCATTGTGAGTTGATTTTTTTGTCGGGGGTAAAATATGGACCTACTCTTTTTTCCTTTATATAGATATCCAGTTGGCCCAGCACCTTTTTTTGAAAAGACTGGCTTTTGCCTATTGAATTGGCTTGACACTATTTTTGACTATCATTTGTCTGTAGATGTGTGGGTGTGTTTCTGGACACTGTATTCTGTTTCAGTGGTCTGCTTGTTTATTTTGATGCAAATACTATGTACTCTCTTGATATCTGTAGCTTTAGAGTAAGTATTAGAATTCGATAATATGAATGCTCCTATTTTGTTGTTCTTTTTCAAAATGATTTTGACTATCTTAGTCCATTTAAATTTCCATACATATTTTAGGATAAGGTTGTCAATTTTTATTATTATTATTATTATTTTTAAGATTTTATTTATTTATTTGACAGAGAGAGACAGCCAGCAAGAGAGGGAACACAGGCGGGGGAGTGGGAGAGGAAGAAGCAGGCTCCCAGCGGAGGAGCCTGATGTGGGGCTCAATCCCAGGACTCTGGGATCACGCCCTGAGCCGAAGGCAGACGCTTAACGACTGAGCCACCCAGGCGCCCCAAGGTTGTCATTTTTTACAAAAAAATCTTGCCAAGGTTTTGATAAGGACTGTGTCAAATCTACAGGTCATTTTGGGGAGAATTCCATTTAACTCCTGTTTAGAGTTATAATCCATGATCATGGAACCAAAAATTTAAACTAGCCTTTTTTGCCAAAGATTATTGTATATCACATGAACTTATAAAGAACATTTAGATCAGTTTCTGTACTTCTCAGAATTTTAGGAATACTTAATTTGTATAAGCACTTGTTTATCTTTAGGCCAACTTTACTAGAACTGCTTTAAAGGATTTTATAAATTAATTTGCTAATACCGTCTGGAAATAGAAAAATAACATGTATATATAACATATATACATACATACATACGTAAACATACAGGCAGATACAAATAGAGATATTATAGCTTTCATTCTAAATCTTAGTCCTGAATTAGGTGTAAATACATAAATATACAATTCACCAATTTATGTAAGAGTTGATTCTTTTTTTTTTTTTTTTTTTTAAGATTTTATTTATTTATTCGACAGAGATAGAGACAGTCAGCGAGAGAGGGAACACAAGCAGGGGGAGTGGGAGAGGAAGAAGCAGGCTCATAGGGAGGAGCCTGATGTGGGGCTCGATCCCGTAACGCTGGGATCACGCCCTGAGCCGAAGGCAGACGCTTAACCGCTGTGCCACCCAGGCGCCCCGTAAGAGTTGATTCTGATCTTTACCTTACCATTACTATTATTTTTAAAAAGATTTTATTTATTTATTTGAGAGAGAGTGAGCATGCGATGGAGGAAGGGGCAGAGGGAGAGGGAGAAACCGAATCCCCCGAGCCTGACATGGGGCTCCATCCCAGGACCATCAGTCCTGACCTGAGCCGAGGTCAGATGCTTAACTGAATGAGCCATCCATGCACCCACTTACTATTTTTTTATTCCAAATATGTTTCTGACAGATGGAACAAGTTAAGGTTACCTGCTCAATGATTGCAAAAGCTTTTTTTTTTTTTTTTTGCCATTATTTGTGCAGAAGACTTTTAAGATCTTCACTAATCCTTGATAAATAATCTTTTGGAGGCTGTGGACTAAATTTTGGACAAGGGACTCTGAGAACAAGTTAAGTATCAGTTTGTTTCCAAAATGCCTCTTTAATTGTTTTCCTTTGGGTTGGGAGGCAAGAGTTAGCTCTTTGAAATTCCTAGAGAAGATAGGGTAGAAAATTTCTCTCTCTAAGGCACTAGAAAAAGGATGTGAGACTTTTCTCTAAGATAGAATTCAGGGAAATATTTGCTTATTATCAGTAATCTAGGATGATTATTATTTGTTTCTCTCTTTTTTTTAATTTTTAATTTTTTAAAGTAATCAAGCCAACATGGGGTTTGAATTCACAACCCTGAGATTGAGTCACATGCTCTACTGACTGAGCCAGCCAGGCCACTGCCTCCCCCTGCCCACCTGCTTTTTAAAAAATACACGATAATCTAATGAATTCTTTGCTGTGGAAATTCAAAATATATTTGCAAGGGGCTTAGCATGGAAAGGCCTGTATGTTTTCTGGCCTTTGCTAAAACTATTTCTTGGCTGTCAGTGTTAGCATAAATCTAAAGCCTGCTCTAAGTGTGATCTTACCTCCTAATCTTTTTTTTTTTTTTTAAGATTTATTAATTTATTTCAGAGAGAGAGAAAGAGAGCGTGGTGAGTGCATGAACGGGAGGGGCAGAGGAAGAGAGGTTTTTTTTTTTATTTCAAGATTTTTATTTATTTATTTGGCAGAGACAGGCAGTGAGAGAGGGAACACAAGCAGGGGGAGTGGGAGAGGAAGAAGCAGGCTCCCAGCGGAGAAGCCTGATGTGGGGCTCGATCCCAGAACGCTGGGATCATGCCCTGAGCCGAAGGCAGACGCTTAATGACTGCGCCACCCAGGCGCCCCAGGAAGAGAGATTCTTAAGCCAACTGTGCGTTGAGCGCGGAGCCAGAGGCAGGGCTCTGTCTCATGACCCTGAGATCACAACCTGAGCCAAACCAAGAGTCAGATGCTTACTTAACCCGCTTAACCGACTGAGCCACCCAGGTACCCCTTACCTCCTAATCTTAAGGGAGGTTTTTTGTGGTTTTTGTTTGTTTGTTTGTTTCTTCTCCTCAGCCAAGGCATTCTACTGTATCTACCCTTTTTCTTTCCTTTTTTTTTTTCAATCTGCTTTAACTGCAGGTACCAATAGGACATTTGTTCAGGATGAGTGCCCTCTAAAAATCCTTTTCTTTTTTTCTTTTTAAATTTTTTCTTAAATCGGCTTGAACTCATGACTCTGAGGTCAAGAGTCGCATGTTCTACCGACTGAGCCAGCCAGGCGCCCCTAAAAATGCTTTTAGATGTAAAAGTCCAACTCTTCAAAGGTGTACCTATTTTAGTGTGACTCCAAACCAGCAAGCCTTTTTATGGCTTAACTATGGACGCAAGAGACATCCCCAAAGAGGATGCAAAAGATGCAGACTCCCAAGGGGTGCCTGGGTGGCTCAGTCGGTAAGCGTCTACCTTCAGCTCAGGGCATGATCCCAGAGTCCTGGGATCGAGCCCTGCATTGGGCTTCTCCGCTGGGAGCCTGCTTTTTCCTCTCCCACTCCCCCTGCTTGTGTTCCCTCTCTTGCTGACTGTCTCTGTCAAATAGTAAATAAATAAAATCTTAAACAAACAAAAAAAGATGCAGACCCCTTTAAGAGCCAGCGTTACTCCCAAAGATAGCCTAATTAAGTTAAGACTTTTTGTTGTCTTTACAGGTGGTATAAAGAGCCTCCTTATGACAAGGGACACAAAAGACAAAGAGACAGGAAAACAGTGACTTTTTCTGGGAGGCTAAGGATCAATAACCAATGGGTATCCAAAACCAAATTCATGACAGTCACAGTCCAAAGAACTAATTCTTACAAATGTTTTTCTCCTGCTAATCTGAATTTGGAAAAGAAGGCATAGGAAGTTCACCTTCCTTTCTTGACCAGATAAGACACAAAAATCCAGGAGACTGACTTCATTAAAAATTCTTAACTTTTGCTGGCCTTTGTCAGTTGCCCCAGGATTTTTAGCTATAGTGTCCAGGGATTGTGAGGTGTCCCAGCTGTTCCTTCATGATCACTAAAACTACAGGGGAAGAAAAAAATCGTTTTTCTACTACCCTCCTTGGCTTTCTGGCTGGAGCCCTGTAAATTCAACTGACAAAGATTAACAAGAGAAAAACACTCTGAGTTATTTAATAAAAGTTTTACATGAGATGAGAGCCTTGGTAAGAAAATGAAAACCCAGAGAAATGGTTTAACCTGATTTTTTTTTTTTTTTTTAAGATTTATTTGAGAGAGAAAGAGCACGAGCAGGAGGGCCAGAGGGAGAGGGAGGGAGAATCTCAAGCAGACTCCACACTGAGCATGGAGCCTGGCACAGGACTTAATCTCACAACACAGATACCAGGACTTGAGCCAAAACCAAGAGTCAGATGCTTAACCGGCTGCGCCACCCAGGCACCCCAAACCTGAGTGTTTTTATGCTAGTTTTGATGCAGAGTGGAAAGTTGTGGCAAATGTGGTAGAATAAAAGGGTCTGAGCTAAGGCTAGTAAACTGGGGAAACTTAGCAAGGCCTTAATATTCATTATGCCTAGGTACCATATTTTGGGACAGCTTGTTCTGAACCCCATCAATAATGATGATAAATCATGTAGCTTGATAACGATGATATCCAAAAGTAATTATTTCCAATTTTGAATACATCCATTAATCTACATCGCTAATTCTAGATTCTTTTCCTTTTATAGTGCCTTCTCAGTTATTATAGTGGCTTTTCAATTTTATGGTTTTTATAAAGGATCTTTTGGGTATTCCAGAAATCATTGATTTTATTTTTTTTTACTCCTTCCCTCAGGGTAATGTCTTTAAATCTCTTTTTTTGGTTAGTGGACCCACTTTTTGTTCATTAGGTATTTTACTTGCTTTTGGTGGATTTTCACAATTTAATGCTAGCACATAACAGGTGCTGAATGTTTGTGGTAATAGAGCTGAGCCCCATCATGAACCATTGATTTGTAACATACTTCTTTCCCCTTACCAGCTCAAGTACCTCTGTCCCTTGAATGAATGTAACTCCTGATGCAGTCACACACATGAAAACTTTCGTATTTTCAGCTCTTGTATATTACATACTTGGTTAGATTCTCTATCAGATGTCACTGGTAATTAAGCCTTTGGAAAGAGCCCAAGAGTTTTCATACTCTGGCTAGACAATAGCAGCAAGAACAGTGTGTAGTATATATTGACATGATGATACTTGGCAATTCTAAAACAATACTAGTTTTACTCAAGAGCATCAGGTTAAATCAGTTAAGACTTCTTTGGCTGAAAACCTACTTTGTACAATTTATAGTTTTATTTACTCTTTTTTTCTTCAGAGTTGTTCCTTAAATATGCAGCAGAGATCATGGTAGATATGTATCTGTACTTGAAGACTGGGATACTCAGCAAGAGGGTTGTTGGCTTAAAGGGAGCAAGGATGATGGGTATTTTGGGGTTTGCAGTCAGACTCTTGAAGCCTCTGTCTCAATCTTGGAGGGAAAAAAAAGGAAGGGCACCCTAGGAAGTTTGGAACTTCGCCAAGATGTAGCACAGTATCAAAGAATACTCTCTTTAGAGCACTTATAAATATGAATTAGTGCTTACAATAGCACTGTGGTAAGCAATTATAGTTTATTAATGGAAAGGCCAAATAAAATGAAATTCAATTAATGTTTGTTGAATGCCATTAAGCACTCTACTTAGTGTTTGTCCAAGGCTCCAGAGCAGACAGATGTAAATGCAAAATCCAAATGCTGCATTTTGTCAAGAGAGCATCTTAGTCTCTATATCTGTAAATATAAATAATTCCCAAATTATAAGGTTGTAATACAGAAATATATATATATTTTAAAATTTTATTTATTTATTTTAGAGCGAGAGTACATGTGTGTGCAAGCGAGGGGAGAGGCGGAGGGCGAAGGAGAGACTCTCAGACTATGCACTGAGCACAGAGCCTGACTGTGAGATCATGACCTGAGCCAAAACCAAGAGTCCGATGTTCAACCAACTGAGCCCCCCACCCCAGGCATCCCAGAAATATATTCTTTAGCAGAGATTAAGAATGCAGGTGTTTCAAAATATACTTATTTTGGTCTTTATGTTTCATGAGTTTTCAGAGGGGTAAAAAGACTTAGAAAAACAAGCAACGAACCTAGTTTATAGTTGTATCTTTTTTGCTCAAGTATTATGATTTAGTCAAATCAAACACAGGGTAAAAAACTGAACTTGTTCTATAAATACTTCAATCAAATGCTTATTTGAATCATAATATGAACACTTGGTTAAAGAATAAGAATAAGAATTCTAGTTTAGCTTTTTTACCTTGTGTTTGAAATGTTAATATAACATCTAAATGAAGATGTTTTACAAATAGTCAGAACTGGTATCTAAGTGGAAATTGAAGGAGGGCGTCAAGAAATAGCTTTGGAAGTTGTTATGAAGGTCCTAATCATAATGGTAGCTATACTTCGAACCATTGTACAGGGTCTAACAAGATAAGCTTTGGCACAAAGCACCATTAATAGACAGGAAGAAGAAAAAATGTTGGCAAAACTACATTATTATCCTATAAGTGTACCTTTGTATAGCTCTTTATATCTTTTATTTCATTTAAATCCATCACTTTATTTGATACTGAAATAGAGTTTGAGGTATACTAAGTGACTTCTAATATAACATTAGTTTCAGGGAAGCTATTACTGTTTTTTTAAACTATGATTTAAAAAACTGGATACTTTCCATTTATTTATTTTGTACATGATCGGTACATTGTTAATATTTTTCAAAGAAATAGTAATTTTGTTGAAACTAGAGCCAAAGTCTTTTAATTTTCTTTTTTTTTAATAGAAAACATTTTTTTTAAAAGATTTTATTTATTTGATAGAGACAGCCAGCGAGAGAGGGAACACAAGCAGGGGGAGTGGGAGAGGAAGAAGCAGGCTTCCAGGGGAGGAGCCTGATGTGGGGCTCGATCCCGTAATGCCAGGATCACGCCCTGAGCCGAAGGCAGACGCTTAACAACTGTGCTACCCAGGCGCCCCAAAGTCTTTTAATTTTCTGAGTCTCTTTGTTGTATCATACTACTGCAAAACCATCAGTGTTCATTAAGCCAAAACACTGTTATCTGCAGTTTTATTTCAAAGATCTAATTTTGTAGAGAAACTCAAAGGCAATATTATAGCTACCCTTCTATTTTCTCTGAGCTAGGTCATCAGCTAAGGAGGGGAAGAGAAAAAGGGTTTAGAAGTTTGAGTAAAATGGTGAAAATTGGAAGTAGTTTTTTGTGGAGTATGAGCAAGCGAAATAATCAAAAATATAGCAGGGTTTCAGAATTAATCAGAAAGTGTAGAATTAAATTTTCTAGTAGTCACATTTTAATTAATTAATTAATTACTTTTTAAGTAGGCTCCACACCCAACATGGAGCTCAAATTCATGACCCTGAGATCAAAAGTCATACACTCTACTGACTGAGCCAGCCAGGGGCTCCTCTAGTAGTCACATTTTAAAAATTGTTTAATTTATTTGTGTATTTTTAAGTAAGCTCTATGCCCAGTGTGGGGCTTGAACTCATGACCCCAAGATCAAGAGTCTTATACTCTACCAACGGAGCCAGCCAGGTGCCCCATAGTAGTTACAAAAAGTAAAAAGCAACAGGGGCGCCTGGGTGGCTCAGTCGTTTAGCATCTGCCTTTGGCTCAGGGAGTGATCCCAGGGCCTTGGGATTGAGCCCTGCATCGGGCTCCCTGCTCTGCTGGGAGCCTGCTTCTTCCTCCTCTGCTCCCCCTGCTTGTGTTCCCTCTCTCGCTGGCTGTCTCTCTGTGTCAAAAAAAAAAAAAAAAAAAAGTAAAAAGCAACAAGTAAAATTAATTTTAATGATATATTGTATTTAACCAAACAAATCCAAAATATTATTTCAATATTTAATCAATAAAAAATTTAGATATTTTGCCAAATTTTTTTATTTTTATTTATTTATTTTTAAAGATTTTATATATTTATTTGACAGAGAGAGAGACAGCCAGCAAGAGAGGGAACACAAGCAGGGGGGGTGGGAGAGGAAGAAGCAGGCTCCCAGAGGAAGAAGCAGGCTCCCAGCGGAAGAGCCCGACATGGGGCTCGATCCCAGAACTCTGGGATCACGCTCTGAGCTGAAGGCAGACGCTTAACGACTGAGCCACCCAGGCGCCCCTATTTTTATTTCTAAAATTTAAAAAAATTATGTATTTTAGAGAAGGGGGAGGACCAGAGGGAGAGAGAGAATCCCAAGGAGACTCCCTGCTGAGCACAGAGCCCTATGCAGGGTTCAGTCTCCCGACCCTGCGATCATGGCCTGAGCCAAAATCAAGAGTTGGAACCTTAACCAACTGAGACACGCAGGCGCCCCTTGTCCTTTATTAGACGTAATCTTCAAAATCTAGTGTGTTATGTTTTGGCAGCACATTTGAATTTGGACTAGCCACATTTCAGGTGTCCACCAGCTACATGTGGCTAGTGGTTATCTATTGAACAGTGCTGTTCAAAAGTAAGTAAAAATTAATAAATTTTGAGCTGCATAGATACTGTCATCTGTTATTTACATGAATATATTATTTTTTCTAACAGTTCTTGGGGATAAGGCAATTCATTTGATAGACCTGGCTTGATGAACTCAAGGAAAGTTGATCCATTAAAAAAAAAAAAGGTGGGATCCAGTTAGAAGGATGTTCATTCTACAGGAGGAGGCAATGGTAATACTAAATTTAATACCATCCAATACCATCGTCCACCTTGCCGAATGAAAGCTGGCTTCTTGTTACCCTTCAGCTATCTACAAGTGTATATATCCTTTAAAAATATAGAAAAGGTAGTATACTACATAACAATGTTCTACATCTTGCTTTTTTCCTACTTAATGTATATCTTGCAGCTGCTTTGTTTTTAAAGTCTATATTCCATTGAATGGATATACGATAATTTATGTAACCAGTTTGCTGTTTATTGTTGTTTTCAATATTTTGCCCTTATGAACAACGCCATAATTAATATCTTTGTATATATGTGTTGATAAGTGTCTGTAGAATAAATTCTTACAAGTGGAATTTCTGGTTCAAAAGGTAGATATATTTTTTATTTTATAAATATTGCCAAATGCAATAGAGGTTATACCAGTTAACACTCTCAACTACAAGTGTGAATAAACTTTTTCTTAAATAGAACTGATTCTCAAAATTTATAGATTTGAAAGTTTTTATTGTGCTGTTCTAATAGAAGAGGCATAGGTAGGGGCGCTTGGGTGGCTCAGTCGGTTAAGTGTCTGACTCTTGGTTTTAGCTCAGGTTATGATCTCAGGGTTATGAGATCGAGCCTCACATTGGGCTCAATGCTCAGCACCGAGGCTGCTTGAGATTCTCTCCCTCTCTCTCTCTGCCCCTCCTGGTTGTGTTTGCTCCCTCTCTCTAAAATAAATAAATAAATCTTAAAAAAAAAAAAAAAGGAAGAGGCATATAGGTAGCCTCTTTTGCCCTGAGATGATCCTCTTCAGCCACCTCAGAGTTGGAACCCTTGGGTTTCAGAATATAGATTGAAAACACTGATTGTAATCCAGCTCCCCTTATTTTTTGTATGAAGAAGAAGGTTCCAAAGAGATGGAGCTATTCCTCTAAGACTTCCCCAAAGCAAAAAAATAGGAAAAATAGGAATGGCTCTGAAATGTATATGAAAGGAATTTCTTAGTGTTCTCTGTAACAGATAAACCTCAATTAATGACTTTTTGAGAATTAGCCCTTTTAAAAATAACATTTGCAGTTTGATTTTGTTTTCATAAGCTTCATTGTTAGTGGAGACATTGACAGCTCATGGCATTGGAGTGGAGTAGGGAACTTGATGGTCAGGGAAAAAGTAACAGAGAAAGTCCTTGCCTTCATATTTCTGATGTGATGATAGCTGATCTGAGAAGCAAAAGGGGCAAAGACTAGCTGAGGAGGATGAGGTGGTATGGGAGAAAAAAGGTTGAGTGCCTAGTCCAGTGCCTGGTACGTAGTAGCTGCTAGTTATGCTAGTTCTGTGTTAGTGGAAATATAGATTGGTCTAACCATTTTGGAAGGAAGTACTCAGGTTATACATTGTGTATACCCCATGATCCAGAAGCTCCTTCCCTAGGTGTATATCTGAAAGAAATACTCACACAGTACATACGTTGTTCATTATGGTGTTATTTGTTTATGGAAAACAAATTTTTTGTCCTCTTTCCCTAATGATGAGTAAGTGATGACAGACTTATACCACTAAGAAGTGTCTATGGGTTTGAAGCAGTGGACTAGATGTGCACATGGCAACATGGTGTGTCTTAAAAACATGGTGCTGAATAAAAACAGGAACAGACTGGGATATGTAATACAATAGCATTTATATAAATTAAAAAATGTGTGTAAGTAAAACAACTTGCACAGTTTGTAAGAAAACATGTAAACTCATTAAATATTTTACAGCGATTTCCTAAATTGAGTGCTAATGGGAGTGAGATAAAAGAGAATAAGTAGAATAAAAATATGTAAATGTAAAACTTCATTTCTCCAGTGAGGTGATGTTTGAAGCTTCTGTTGGTTGACTAGGAGGATATCTGCAGGCCACTTCCCTGTGTTTCCCATTGTTACCACCTTTGGGAGTAATATTTCTGATAATAAATTGTCACTGGAACATATTTTGTTGTTAATCTAACTATATTTAAAGCGAATGTTAGGGGCTCATGTTTCTGAAATCTTCCTCTTTTTTTTGGCCTTTATTTCCTCTTCACTTTTTCTGTTACTGTATGTTCCATTGGTTGGTACTTTCATACAGAATATACTAGCCTCATTGTTTAGATCTTATTTAGGTACTACTTGTATAGCCAGCACTATATGTTGTCATTCTTAGAAGATGATACTGATACTTAGTGATGAGTCATGTGAGACACTATTTATTCAGTGTCCTCTTAGATAATGGCCTTTTTTTATTAAAGAAAGGGAAAAAATACTTGGAGTAAAGCACTCATTAGTTTGATCCATTACCCTATCTAAACTTTGCTTTTGTCTTGCTTTTCCTAAGAATCTCTGTTTAGGACAGATAAAAGTAGTGACTCCTAGAGAGTTCTCAGAGGTAGCAGTGAGATCTTGGGTAGAATATAGTATAGGAAACAAATGGCCCCTACCTTTCTGCGATTTTGTTGCTAGAACTGCTCTTCCTTTTGTAGGTCATGAACTTTTGAGTAGCATAGTTTTGAGTTAGCGTTAATTGAAGTTTTGGTTGTTAGTGTGTACCACCCAGTCTGGTGCTCCAGATTAGCAACTGGAGAAAGGAGCGGTGTTGGAATTAAAGTAACCTTGGCAACCATTATAATGTAAATTAGTCTCCTTGGGAAGGAAGTTGTGAGCGTGGGCACTTGTTAGGACTTTCCTTTATAGCTTTTCAACGAGAGCTGACTGGCATTTTGCTATTTTGAAATTCTGGTGTAGCTGCTCCTCAGACACCATGAAGTCTGTGCCACTCTGGCTTTTTTTCAGTTTTCTGAGAAGCTAATACCATGTTTTAATACATTCGTAAAACAAAATGAATCTCCAAACAATGTGCTTATTCTCTTCATATACGTGAAGACCTCTTCTTCCTTTACTAACATTACCTTTTTCTCATTGCCTTCTGGCACTAACATTGCTGCAGCCCTGCACCAAATCTGTGATGCACAAAGGAAGCCACTTAGGTTTCCGGAGAAACAGTGCGGTGTGTATCTAATAGACCCTGATGGCCAAGATTTGGCTTATGATAGAACTGATGGTGCCAAGGCTACAACTTAAGTAGCAGGAGAGAGACAAATCCTTTGTTTCAAATCTTAATTTTTTGTTTTTGCCTTTAGGCTTTAAGAAATAAAATTTATTATATGTTTTGGAGTTTTAATGTGGGCTTACTCTGTGGATTTAGAGATTGGATGAGGAAGGGAGTAACAAAAGTGAAACCAAACTTATTACCAAACTGGGTCGAGTTGCTAAATTAAGTACCGTACTTGTTTACCTCCCTAATGAGTCCAGTGGTTTTTTTTTTTTTTTTTTAAAGAATTTATTTATTTATTCGACAGAGATAGAGACAGCCAGCGAGAGAGGGAACACAAGCAGGGGGAGTGGGAGAGGAAGAAGCAGGCTCATAGCGGAGGAGCCTGATGTGGGGCTCGATCCCATAACGCCGGGATCACGCCCTAAGCCGAAGGCAGACGCTTAACCGCTGTGCCACCCAGGCGCCCCGTCCAGTGGTTTTAACAAAGACTTTATGAGTAAAAAGCTTGGGGTTCTTATTCAAGGTTAACCCTTGTTATACTGTTGGTGCTAAGCAAATACTTCATCAGCCTCAGTTTTCACTTTTTAAAGTAAGAGTGAAAACAAGGACACTTTCCATTGTGGGAAATATTTACAAAAGGGGCTAAAATATAACTAGTGGTGTGGTCAAGAATATAATGTGTTGTAAGCCAAATTCTAAATTACAGGATAATATGCCTCACATATCCTGTGTAGCTTCCTTCGGTTAAGGCTTTTAAATACTGTTAATTTGATTTTTAAGCCTTCTTCCTCCAACCATACCCTTTTGTTGAGTGGTCATTCAGATCACCCCAGGTACTCCTTTATAACAACTGTCTTTGTTGGCTTAGCCATCAACAGGTAAGTTGATCTTGAACTTCAAATATTTGAGCATTTATTATATGAAAAGTTAGAACTGTGTGCATGGAGAATAAGTTCAAAATATGTAAAAACATAATTCCTGCCCTTTAATCTAACAGTCATTCAAATACTTGGAAACAGCTCTGATGTTCCTTTTCCTGCCTCAGATCTTCTTTGTGAAAATTGTTCCTGATTCTCTTAGTTGTTCTTCATATGATTTAGTTTGCCAGCCATTACCACCTTCCTGGTTATCCTTTTCTGGATTTATTATATGTGGTCAGTGTCACCTGTAAGAGTTCATATACCAAATTATGGTTTTAGGTTGTTGCTTGACCTGTAGCAGTTTTCTTCTTTGTTCAAGTCACTGATGTAGGAAAGAACGTTAGGGTTTGAAGCTGACGGCCAAGAAAGAATTCTTGAGACATCTTTGGTGCAAAAGGTGGCTTTATTAAAGCATGGGGACAGGAATGGTGGGCAGAAAGAGCTGTACCAGCGTCATGAGGAGTGGCCCATTATGTACTTTCAAGTTGGGAAGGGGTTCAGGATAGCATAATTCTCTAAGCAATTTGGAAGCAAGGTTTCCAGGACCTTGAGGAAGCTAGCTATTGTTGGGAAAAGGTCATTTATTACCGTCTAATAAAACCTTAGTAATGAGACCCTTCAGATGTATATCGGTGGGCCATATGCTTGGGGGGATGATTGCCAACACATATCTTGGGGGGTTTAGAGATAAAGGAAATTTCTAAAGGAATTTTTATATGTTAAAGTAGACTTACAGGATTCTGGAAGTGGGGGTTGGGCTAGGATTATCTTTTGCCTTTAGCAAAGTATTAACATCGAGGCAATGAGTCCCTAGAGGAGGAATGTCACCCTGCCTGTTTCAAGGACTTGTCAGTGGGCTGTAGGTAGTAAGGAAATTTAATAATTTTTCTTCTGCCTTTGTTTCGCACATCAACTGTACTGTTATTTTGCTAAATGAGTTTGTTTAGGCCTCTTAAGCTAATTATGACAGTTCATAATGAAGGCTCATTTTGAATTTACACTCAATTGTTAAAAAGAAACAACAGGTCAAAAATGGAGTCCCTTGTACTAACCCCAAACCAAGATTTAATACTTAACCTAATTGTAGTTTTGACCTTCCTCAGGAATGTAATCTTAACTGGTCAGTCTGGAATTTCCTAGTCAGCACCAGTGTGGTTATCCTGCCTAATAGACCCTGATTTCCTCCCAAAGGAAGGTGACCTTGCCAGAAATAATTATTTTTTTCATTAATGACCCTTTTCCCGTCCCCTCTCTGACTTTAAAAACCTTTACTTTTCTTTCCTTTTTTAAAGATTTTATTTTCTTTCTTTCTTTATTTGAGAGAGAGAGTGTGTGTGTATGTGGGGGTGGGGGGCATGCATGGAGGAGCAGAGAGAGAGGGACAAGCAGACTCTGCCTGTGCTGAGTGTGGAGCCTGGCCTGGGGTTGGATCCCATGACCCTGAAATCATGACCCAAACTGAAACCAAGAGTCGGATGCTTTAACTGACTGAGCCACCCAGGTGCCCCAAAACCTTTCCTTCCTTCCTTCCTTCCTTCCTTCCTTCCTTCCTTCCTTCCTTCCTTCCTTCCTTCTTTTCTTTTCTTTTCTTTCTTTTCTTTTTTCTTTCTTTCTTTTCTTTCTTTCTTTCTTTCTTTCTTTCTTTCTTTCTTTCTTTCTTTCTTTCAGATTTTTATTTATTTATTTGACAGAGAGAGAGAGCACACAAGCAGGGGGAGCAGGAGAGGACGAAGCAGCTCCCTGCTGAGCGGGAAGCCCAAGGCAGGGCCCCATCCCAGAACCCTAGGATCATGATCTGAGCCGAAGGCAGACGCTCCTACCTGAGCCACCCGGGCTCCCCAGCCTTTCTTTTTCTGTAGCTCTTTGGAGCTTCTTTCTGTTTGTTAGTTGGGTTGCTGTTCAATTCATGAATTGTTAAAGCCAATTTGATCTTTAAATTGACTCAGTTGAATTTTTGTTATTTAACACAACTAAATTCTCAACTAATCATCAACTAATGTTAAAATTGATTTCTTACCAGTAGAATACTTTTTATATAACTGCATTTACCATTCATCCTTGATAAATTTCATTTTGTATTTTAAGTCCATTGTTCTACCTGTTCAGATATTTTTTATTTTTTTGATTATATCTTTCATGGCCTTATCTAATTGTCCCAGATTTGTATCACTAGCAAAATGTATAAGCTACCTTTTAAATCTTCAGGGTGTTGATAAACATCTGTCAAAGTAAGGCCAAATACAGAGCCCTGTGATAACATCAGAGCCTTCCATCCTGATTGATTAAGCTATTGATTAATAATCTGAGGATGGTTGTTTAACCAATTTTAAATCTATTACCTGTCTAGTATAGGAAATCTTATCGTGATTTCAGTAAGATGTATTTGACCTACTCTGTTGTTTGTCTGATCTCTCAGTCTAATAATTTTGCTGAAAGTAAAAGTAGGTCAGCATGATTTTTTTCTTATTGAACCCATTCTGGCTTCTGGTGCTCTCTGTACCCCTTCCCTACCCTGCCATAAGCTGACATAGAATTTTGCTGGGAATCCTTGTTAAACTCTTAATCTGTAGTTCCAAGAATTTAGTCTGTCTCTTTTTTTCCTTTAAAATTGAGAAAATTGAAATAAAATTTTCTTATTTTCCAGTCTTCTAGCTTCTGTTTTCCATGAAATATCATGGAGATCTCAATGTTTTAGGCTACAATTTATCTGATTCTAGAGATTTGAATGTATTAAAAAGCTACTGGATGCTCTTTTATTATCTTTTATTCTGTCTCAGGCTTCTTATATGTTCTGCTTATATGTTCTGCTCTTTCCAATCTGGAAGATTATTCTTGACAAATATAGAAGCAAAAAGTAAGAGTGGAATAGGTTAGATTTTTTATATTATCTTTTAACACGATGCAAGGGCCTGTCTCATCTTTTTGTATCCAGCTTTGCTGGAAAAAGACTATTAGCACTGTGTAAGCTTATATTGATCCTCTGTTATGTGCCAAGCACTGCATTAGATTCTTGGACTCCAGAGATGAGTAAGGCATAGTCTTTTCTCTTAAGGAAGCCACAGTGTAGTTGAAGAGATACACATTTATATAAATAGCAAGATAATGGCTGATAGAGGATGTTTAAAATCCTGTGGTGGAGCAGCCAGTGTGTTTAAGGAGGCAGGTTTATGTGAACCTTCACAGGGGAAGCTCTGTTTAAGTGGATCCTTAAAGGGAGTATAGAAATTTTGGGTGGATTGGGATGGGACTGGAGGAATAACATTACTTTTATGAAAAACAGTATGTGTAAATAAATCTATGGAAGGGCCAACATGATTGAGAAATCTTAAAATAATCCAGTATGGTTGCAATATGGAATATGAAGGGGAATCCCAGAAAACGAGGCTGTAGAGACAAGCAGGACTGTATCAGAAAGAGCCTTTATACTATGTTAGTGACACATGTGTGTCACTGAAGGGTTTTAAGCAAGAGATGTGATCAAAACCAGGGTAGTCAGAGTCCTCTTTTATGATATATAAGTCAGTTTAGGCTAGGTTATGTTGTGGTAACAAACAATCCCCCAATTTTAGTGGTTTATAATAACCAGGGTTTATTTTTTGCCAGTGCTGCATATTTATTATGTGGCCCATTTCCAGGACCCAGGCAAGAGATGCAGCTCTTGTCTGAGACATTAACCTTGTGGTAGAGGGAAATGAGACCCTACTCTAAAAGCTTCTGTTCAGAAGTAAAATGTGTAATTTCCTCTTATTTCTTTGGCTATAGGAAGTCATATGGCCAAGCCCGACATCAACTGAGCAGGAATGTCTAATCCTCTACCAAGGAGGGGGAATGAATATTTTGAATAATAATGGTATCTATTTACATGCATCAAATTCTGTTTCTTTCCTTTCCAGGATTACCTGGAGCTGCTGATAGCCATGTTCCCAGTGATTTAAAGTAACCTGAGGGAATGAAGCTAGTAGTGTGCAAAGAAATGGGAGACCTGAAAATGTCCTGGCAGCTTTAGTTTCTGCACTGTCTGGGGCTGCCCAGGTTCCCGAAACTTTCCTTGGTATTTGGGAGCTAATAGGAGAGTGCCATGATTGGAATTTTATTTTAGATTACTTTAGATGCTGTATGGAGAATGGGGAGAATTAGAGTAGAAGCAATTAGTACCGTATGCAGAAAGGATGGTTAGTAATCTGTTTCAGATATGAAAGCACAAACTAGGGCCCTAATGGTGGGACTGGAAAAATGAAGCTGAAGTTTTTTAGAGTCGCCCTAGAGATAGAATCAGGTTCTGGTTATTGTAGGGAGGAGTAAAAGAGAGGAAAGACACTTAGGGCCAGTTAGGACATTTGGGTGGATGGTGGTGCCATTCACCAACATAGGAGGTAAAATACTGGTGGGAGAAGATACTTTAATTTTAGACATGTTAAATTTGAGATGTCTGTGGAACATCTAAATGGGGATGACTAGTAGACAAATTGGATATACTGTTATGGGGCTCAGAGGATGTAAAGAGTTATTACAGTGGTGGTTTATGAGATATAAGGGTAAGAAATCATGGATGAGAAGGAAAAGGAATAAAAGAGTTGGCCAAGAGATTGCAAGTAAAAGGATCAGTGAGGTAAAGTCAGTGTGAGATCATAGTAGGAGTAACTGAACAAGCAAGCTAAAAGGAGAGGTGAGAGAGCAAATTACCCAAATAAGCTCTTTTGGAGATGGAATGGTTTCTGGTGATAATAAAATCTGGGGTGCAGCCTTGGTAGTGGTTAACTGAGATAGAAGGAAGGAGGACATCATTAGAGATTAGAGATAAAATGAAGGCCATATCTTCATGGGCCATATCTTCATGGGCCACCCACATGCATTGTTGAATTCACCCAGTATTGCAGAGCTTCTAGTTGTCTACTCAATATCCAGTTTTCATTGCTTCCTTATTAACGGAACCTTGGGCAACGTGCACTGGAAAAACTATACTTGGAATTAGATTCTGCTGCATTTGACAGTAATCATCAATAACAATGGTTTATATGCACCTGGGTTTATTTTCTCATAAAATACACTATCTTTGTTCATGTAAAATCATTGTTTTACATCTTTTATAGTATTATGGTACGTATTACATTCTAAGTTATATGCATGATTTATTAATTCTACTCACCTGTAACCTTCAGAATGTATGTATTGTATTTACAAAGAAATGCAGAGATAATAAGTATTACAAGGTCGGTATGGTTACTCCACAAAGATTAGGGACCCAGATTCCTGTCATTTTGCTCTGTCATTCTTAGTATGTTGCTTCCATCCTTTCATGGTTCAAGATGACTGCTGGAGCTCAAAGCATTAGTCCTGTATTATAACCTTCAAGAAAGAGGAAGAGCAAACGGCCAAAAAAAGCTGGAGGGGGCGCTTCCCAGAAGCCCCACCCAACAATTTCTACTTACCTTTCCTCTGCGAAACCCAGGTTAATGGTGGAATTTAGGATGACTAGAATCTGAGAGAAGCAAATTTAGTAGATGGCAGTAGCTAGGAGAGGAAGAAATGACATAATTGAATGGCATGACCTTAATGGAGTTGCTTTATGTAAGAGTGAGGAAATGGTGTTCTGGCAGAGAGTATGGCAAGTTCAGAGGTTCTAAGGGGCCGGTATACCAGGTGATTTTAAGGAATAGGAAGGAAGCCAGTGTAGCTAGAGTAGAGTAGAGACGGAGAGTTGTGTGGATGGGGCCAGAAGGTAACAGGGAGGCATATCATACATGGTCTTAATTAGTTGTATTAAAGATTTTGGGCTTTGGCTTTTGTTCTAAATGAGATAGGAAACAATTGGAAAGTTTCAAGCAGAGTGGCATGATCTGATATAAGTTTTAACAAGATCATTCTGACCGCAAGGTTGAGAATACACTGAAGGGGTCAGGGGTGGTAGTCAGACGACCAGTTGGGAGGTTACTGTAATGCCCAGATGAGCGATGGTGATAATTTGGATCAGATAATAGCAGTGAAGATGGGAGAAGTGGTTAGATTCTGCATATATTTTGAAAGTAGAGCAAACTGGATATGCTAATAAATTCAACTAATGTTTGAAAGAAAGAGGAGTTAAAGATGACTTTGTCAAAGCCTTTGGTGAGAACAGCTTTTGGGATGAGAGTTAATAGGGGAAAAGCTGTCCAAAATGAAGATAGTTGTTTTGATATAGCGACCTACTGTCTGTGTAGTTAGTATCTTCCAGTTTCAGTAATATTCCTGTTTCTTGTCTGTATCCATTTCTTCCTTCTCAGTATACATTTAACCGACTTTCAGGACATTCATTCACTATTTTGTTCAACAAATGTCTGTTGAGCAATTACAAAGTGTTCCAGCCTTTATCATTTAGGCTTTCTTTGGTTGCAAGTTGACTTAAGCAAAAAAAGAGTGGGTAGGGGAAGAAGGATAGTATAAGGATAATAAGAGTAACTTACAGAATCAAAGGAAATGCTGAAGAATCGTACCTGGGAAGAGCCCTGAACTAAAGTGTCATCTCAGAGAGGTTTAGGTAGCATAATAGACATAATATTTTTATCAGAGTAACCTTATCTGGATAAATCACTCGTATCATTGAGTATCTAATTTAATAATGATACTGAGCTAGATGCTGAGGTAGAAGTGGTGGTGGAAGAGGCATCCACAGCTTGAATAAAATAGAATAAATATACGCAGAAGGTTTTAATAGAGTAGAATTAATAAATCATATAGTAACATTCAAATTAGAATGTAATAAATACCATAAAAGATGAAACAAAGATGATTTTATATTAATAAAGATAATTTCATTTTTTGAAGATTTATTTGAGAGAGAGAGCATGCAGTGGGGAGGACCACAGGGAGAGGGAGAGAGTCTTAAGCAGAGCATGGAGCCCAGCACAGAGCTTGACAACCCTGAGATCATGACCTTAGCCAAAACCAAGAGTCAGATGGTTAACTGACTGCGTCACCCAGGTGTCCCTGTAGTTATAATTTAAGAGATAAATAGGTTTTAAAGGAAAGATAAAACATTGAAGAGAAACTTTTTTGTTTACTAATGCAGCATGAGTATATTATGTTATGAAGAAATAATAAAATATGGTATGTCCATAAAATGCAATACTATGCAGCCATCAGAAATTATGTTGTACAAATATACTTAAAGAAAAGGGGAATTGATCTTTATGGTTTTTTTTTAAATGATCATTATGTTTTAAGTGAAAACAAAAAATGGATTATAAAATAACCTGAGCAGAAAATATCAATTTAAGGTAAGAAAGAGAGGGTGTGTGTGTATGTACATGCATGCTGTCCAGTTTATTGAGTTTACCTTAGCCTTATTAGATTTGGATATTAGTGTGGATAATATATTGGAGGTGGGGGTGAGGGTAGTATTTTTTTTAAGATTTTATTTATTTATTTGACAGAGAGCAGAAGCAGGGGGAGCTGCAGAGAGAGAGGGAGAAGCAGGCTCCCCACTGAGCAGGGAGCCCGACATGGGGCTCGATTCCAGAACCTTGGTATCATGACCTGAGCTGAAGACAGACGCTTAACTGACTGAACCTGGGCACCCCAGGGGTGAGGGTAGTATTGAAGGCAAAGAAAACAGGCTGTTGTAGTTACCTAAGTAAGAGAGGATAAAGGTCTTTCCTGTGACAGGAAATACAGGAAATCTAATTAGAGAGATATTAAGATGGTAGATTTGATGGAATTTGGTGACATTTGTGTGTTGGGGTGGATGCTCTGTGTGACAAGAGAGGAGGATGAGTTTCTAGTCTTGTATGGTTGGATGAATGGTAGTACTAACTCCTGTTTATTTCATAGTCCCTGTAACATGAGAGTAAAAGCATTGAAAATGTCAGATTATCTGTTTTAAGAAAAAATTGATGAGGGGCGATATCTAGAGAGACAGAGATGAAAGTGAGAAATAACTTTTCAAGAGTTTTTAGACAAACTTGCTATTTTGATCACTCCCCTTTTACTCTTAGTTCTTATTTATTTAAGATTTTATTTATTTGTCAGAGAGAGAGAGAGCACACAAGCAGGGAGAGGGGCAGAGGCAGAGGCAGAAGCAGGCTCCCCACTGAGCAAGGAGCCTGACCAGGGACTCAATCCCAGGACCCTGGGGTCATGACCTGAACCAAAGGCAGATGTTTAACCTACTGAGCCAGCCAGGTGTCCCCTCTTAGTTCTAATCTAATTTATTTATTTTTTTTTAAAGATTTTATTTATTTATTTGACAGAGATAGAGACAGCCAGCAAGAGAGGGAACACAAGCAGGGGGAGTGGGAGAGGAAGAAGCAGGCTCCCAGCGGAGGAGCCTGATGTGGGGCTCGATCCCATAACGCCGGGATCACGCCCTGAGCTGAAGGCAGACGCTTAACCGCTGTGCCACCCAGGCGCCCCAGTTCTAATCTAATTTAAACTAAGTAATTTCCAAGTCTGCATTTTAGCATTTGTGGGATAACTTAAATCCCTGTGCTATCTTTAGGATCTTGTTTTTATTATTCATTTTTATCATAGACCCTTAACTCATTTTTATTGTAGACCCTAAAGAAGTTCAGTTTGACAGAGTACTGTGATATAATGAGGTAGAAAGATGTAAGTATTAAAAAGCTATACCTTTTTAGAAGGAGGCAGTAGGGAGTTTTAGCAGGGTTTATGCTTTTTTGGAGACTGCGCCAATGCTGGGCTCAGTCTTTCCTTTGTTGAAACCAAGAAAAATATCTTGAAGATTGCTTGGTGGGTTGAGTTTCTAGAATGTCCTAGCTTTTTGAAAATAAATAGACCTCTTGACTTTTTAAAATAGCTTTATTGAGATATAATTTCTTACTGTGAAGTTCACTCATTTAAGGTATACAATTCAGTGTTTCTTTTATGTTTATAGAGTTGTGTGACCATCGCCATAATCTAATCTTATTGTAGAACATTTTCAGCATCCCAAAGAGGATCCTGTAATAATCATTCCCCTACTCCTCCCACTCCATTCCACCCTCACCACCTCTGGGCAATCACTAAGCTGTTCTGTCTCTATAGAATTTGCCTGTTCTGGACATTTCATATAAATGGGATCATACTATACTTATATACCTCTTGACTTTTAAAGTGTTTCCCTTCCTAAATAAATTTATAATTTTTGTGTTTCATATTTTTAAAGGTCACTTGAAAGTTTATAGTATTTATAGCTCTATCTTGCCTGACAAATTTGCTTGATTCTTACTTCATATTCTTTCATATTTGTCCTATCATTTAATATAATACTTTGTACATAATGTATATCAAATAATTTGTAGTATTTCATGTTTTTTATGGACATTAAAAGATATGCTTTGTTGATGTTGTCCCAGTGTCTGAATTTCATTTACTGTTTCTTATTTCTATTTTCTCCCCTAACTACTTTTTAGCTGAACAGTGTTTATACTTATACTACTGATGGAAAGTTTTTTATTCCCTCAGATTTATGTAGTTACATAGTACTTTGTAGGAGAGAGGACAAAAGTTTACTGAATAGAAAATGAAGTCCTTTAGGGAATTGTTAGGTTTATCTTTTTTTTTTTTTATCCTTTTTATATTTAAGTAATCTCTACACCCAACATGGGGTTCAAACTCAACCCTGAGATCAAGAGTTGCATGCTGTACCAACTGAGCCAGCCAAATGCCCCAAAACTGTTAGGTTTATGTTAATACTTCATTTCTCAGTTCCTTTAGATCTTTCCTCATTGTATAATCTGGGTCACCCTGATTGAAGGATTCTGCCTTCCTGTTGTGTTTAGAACTGCCTTGGTATACCTGCTTGATTGGTGTCTTCTCTATTGTGTTCTTCCTGCCCAGAGCACAAAGAGATTCAGAAAGGATGATAGAGTATATACATTCCTTTAGTTACAATCTAATTAGTGCAAATAACCTTGGATCTATGAGTGCTATCTCCTATGTGTGATAAAAGGCAGAAGATTTTTCTTTCTTTCTTTTTTTTTTTTCTTCTCTTTTTGAGTTTTGCTACCTATGGTTTTTTTTGGATTTTTTTTTCCAGTCATATGCTTTACATTTGACAAAAGGTGAAAAGTACATTTGAGATTCCTACAATTGCCAGACAAAATATAACAAACATTATTTTAACTGAGCTTGTAAAAACAAAAAGTAAGGAAAATCGTCAAGGGCAAAAATGAAGGGGGAATTAAAAACTAAAGTGGTGAGTACATAAGTTAAAACTATGGCTGGCCCTGGGTAATGAAGAGGCTTCAGTTTTAACAGCCATACAGGAACAGGAGACTTTCCTGCCTCCCTTCATAATGCTAGGTTCCTCAAAATGTTGTCACACCATTGAAAAGATGATCTAGAAAAATATTTGGCTAGCGATGTGATGTCACACACTGTATGAGTTTGTCCACACTGTAATATGAGTTTTAGGTAAAAAAGTTTTTTCTGAAAATTTGTTACCATGGGCTTATTCTTCTGTAATTTGGGTTTAGAATGTCCCTCTTTCTCTGCAGTTTAGAAAACCCAAGCTGAGAAATTAATGTATAATGTAGTCCTGAATCAGTGACAGTCACATGGCATCAGGCTGAAGCAAATGCAAAACTTCTCTATGGAAATATCTTCAATATAGGCCATACAGGATTCCCACAACCAAAAGTGCTCTAAAGATTTTTTTTTAAGTAGAACTTTAAAAAATACATTCATTGAAATTTTTAACTCAGTGGACAACATCAATGATAGAATGGATAAATTGTGGCATATTCATACAATGGGATACTATAACGTAATGGAAATGAATAAATTGTTGCTGTGCACAAGATCATGGTCTAATAAAGATAATGCTGAATGAAGGAGACCAAACACAAAAGAATATGTACTGTGTGATTTCATTTATTTAAAGCTATAAACCCTAACATATGGTGTTAAAAGTCTTGATAATGAGGGAAAGGACAGTGATTGGGAGGAAGGATGAAGGAGGTTTCTAGAGTGCTGGATTTCTTGACCTGGGTGGTAGTTACATGGTTGTTTCACTTTGTGATAATTCATTGAGTTTATGATTCGTGTACTTCCTCAATCTAATAGAAAGCAGGAAAGGAAAATGTAATATAGAAAAGAAAGGATAAATAGAAGGCATAGTAAAAGATGACAGAAATTAATTCAAATGCATCAGTAATCATGCTAAAGTAGGTGAATTACACTTACCACTTAAAAGACAGATTGTCTTTTATAGCGTGTTTCCAAGATGGCTGATATTAGTTCATTTCCTTTACATGTAAGCTATCCTCCCTTCTAAAGGTCAAGTTTATTCCTCCACTCATCTTGAATCTGGGCTGCTTTAGTGACTTGTTTGACCAATAGAAGGTACTGGAAGTGACATTTGGGGACTTTTAAGGCTAGGTCATGAGACGCTTTTGCAGCTTCCATCTATCTTTGAACATTGGTTTTTTGGAATGCTCTCCCATGGAACACAGTCTGGGAACCCAGCTGCTATGCTGTAGGAAGCACAAGCCAGATGGAGAGGCCCAGCTGAGCTCCCAGCCAGCAACCAGCATCAACTGCCAGCCATGTGAGTGAGTGAAGAAGTCATCTTGAACATTCCAGTCCCAGCAGACATCATATGGAGAAAAACCCAGGCCCCAGGCATATGGACCCAGTCTAGCCATCTTCAGCCATTAGAGCCACTCTGCCTAAAGCCCTAGATGTCATGGAGCAGACACAGACTATCCCCTATACCCTGTCTGAATTCTTGACCCTCAGAATTATGAGCATAATAAGATGATTGTACTTTTACGACATTAAGTTTTGGAGTATTTTGTTTGTAGCAATAGATAATTGAAAAAGAATTTGGTACCTGGAAGTGAGGTGCATCTATAACCTAAATTTTAGATTGTCTTTGGAACTTGGTGGTGAGTAGAAGCTGCAGGGACCTTGAGGAGACTCTTAGTCAAGTCTTGAAACACAGTGAGAGAAGTATTATTGGAGGCTAGATAACAGGGAATCATTGTTATATAATGGTACAAGGTTTGTTAGCATTGTCAAATGTGGGAACGTGGAAGATAGAAAATGTATCCAATGAATTGAACTTATCCAAAGAGATTTCTAGGCAGAATGTTGGCAAGTGTTACCTAACTGCTTCTAACTGCTTATATAAAGATGAATGAGGTAAAAAATGAACGATATTCCTTTTTTAAGGAGAACTTATAGGGGAAATGTTTCTGAGCCAGGATCTGTCATGTTTTAAAATAAAACTTTTTCTCATCTCCAGTTGCTCTAAATGGCCAATGACTTAAAGAAATGGCTTCAGAGCAAAGGTAAAATTCAAGATTATACCAATAAAACATGGCCTCAGAGTAAAGATCTCAAGGGTACAAATATAAATCCCTTTGTTAAGACTTCAGAAAGATATAAGGCAGTGCCTCATAGAATGTTTTAGCTAGATAAAAAGATGTCCAAAGATCTTAAAGGAAAATACCTCTTACGCCTTCTCTGTTAAATAATAGGGCTTCTGCGGATCCTAAGGATGTTTTCTTACTGTAGCCTCAGAACACAGGACTTAAGATAGAGAAGGTTGGTATGGCTGTGTCTCTTGGAGTGGACTCCAGTAAGAGTCATAGGAGATCTACGAGGTTTTTAAACAAATTGTACTAACAGAAGCAGCTTCAGCTTGGATTAAAAAGGAACAGTGACAGTAAAAACAGAAAATAAACCTCTGGACTTCTAATCATCTACAAGCAGAAATTAGTTGAGAAGGCAACTCCATTGCAAACATTAACCATCTCTGTGAAAGGAAGGATGACTCAGAGGTGGAGCCGAGAGTTTTGGAGAATCACTCTCAGGGAATAGGATTGAGCTGTGATCAAGGAACTGGTGACTTGTGTCTGATTAAATTTCAGAATTGCTATGGACCAGTAACTGCTATGTGTTTCTTGTTCCTTCCCCTTCTTCCTCATATTTTGAATGAGAGTGTAATTGTGGTTATCCTGAGTCAGTCTCACTGTTGTACATTTGTGTGTTGGGTGTGTGGGAGCAGATAATTTGTTTCTTTATTCAGATCAAGAGGAACTATACTCCAGTAGCTGTACCTGAGGAACTGCATCTGAGGAGCCTCAATCTCACCTGGACCTGAATTAGATAATCAAGATTCTGGACATCAAGCTGATGCCATTATGAGATGAGACTTTTGAAGGTCTTAGAAGAGGGTGAGTGTGTTTTGCATGTGGGAGGACTTGTTGGGGCCAGAGGGTGGTTATGTGGTAGCTTTTCAACAAAGTGGCCATTGTTAATTTCTTCCTTGCCATTCAGAGGTGGAGTCTATTGCTCTCCTCCCTTTGAATCTAGGCTGACTTTAGTGACTTGCTTGTCCAGTTGAATGCCACTTTCTAAGACTTGTGAGGCTAGGTTATAAGAAGCCTTGCAGCTTCTGCCTATGCCTTTTGGAATAGTCACACTCAGAACCCAGCCACCATGCTGTAAGAAGCCCAAGCCAGATGGACCTCTCCACGTGTAGGCACTGGTTGATAGCCCCAGTGAGCTACCAACAAATAGCATCAACTAACTGTCAGCCATGTGAGTGAGTGAAGGAAGCATGTTGGACAGTCCAGCCCTTGCCAGCAGCACCTGGAGAAGAACTGGGGTCACAGACAAATAGCTCCTGTTGAGACATCCTAGCCATCTTCATCTATTCAAGTCATCCTATCTGAGGTCCCAGACATTGTGGATCAGAGACCTGCTATTTCTGCTATGCCCTGATAGAATTGGTGTCCCACAAAATCGTAAGAAAAATAAAATGATGATTGTTTACCACTAAGTTTGGGGGTAGTATTTTATTTAGTAATAGATGACTGGAACATTATCAGATTGAATATAAAAGAATTCAGCTTTATGCAGTTTGTAAGAGGCATACCTAATAAAGCATAAAGAATCAGATTGAAAGTAAGATATGGAAAAACATATTCTAAAGAAAGCTGGTATAGGGGAAGAAAGGGATAAAGAAAGGGGGGGTAATCAGAAGGGGGAATGAAACATGAGAGACTATGGACTATGAGAAACAAACTGAGGACTTCAGAGGGGAGGGGGGTGGGGGAATGGAATAGGCTGGTGATGGGTAGTAAGGAGGGCACATATTGCATGGTGCACTGGGTGTTATACACAACTAATGAATCATCGAGCCTTACATCAGAAACTGGGGATGTACTGTATGGTGACTAACATAATATAATAAAAAATCATTAAAAAAAAAAAAAGAAAGCTGGTATAGGTGGGCATTAGGAGGCAAAATTAACTTGAAGGCAAAAATCATCATTAGAATTTTAATAATCAGTCACAAAAAATTATAAAAGGAATAATTAACCAAGAAGGTATAATAATTCCAAATCCTATGCATCCAATACGTGTCCTGAAAATATGTAGACAGAATACAGGAGGAAAGAATGCATATACAATTATAGGAAAATTGATAAATCTACAAAGCAGGACATTTTAACACATTTTTCTCAGTGATTGCAGGTCAAACAGACAAAAAAATTGAGAAGGTTTGAACAAATGACCAACAAGCTTGATTTGATGGGCCTCTACAGAGTCCTGGACATAATAAATGAGAATATACTTTCTTTTTAAGGAGTTTTTAGAAAATTGTACAAATACTGAATTCATAAAACAAGTCTCAACAAAACCAATGAATGGGTATTTAAGCATGAGTATGTTCTCATAATTTAGTAAAGATTGAAATTTTAAAGATGATCAAAATAACTATATATTTGGAAATTTAGAGTTATGGCATACTTCTAAGTAACTCATAGATCAAAGAAGAAATAATAAAAATCAGAAATAATGCTAACTTAGTAAAACTGATTCAAGAAGAAGTAAAAACCTGAATAGGCCTATAATCATTACATATATTAATAAGTAAAAATGTGTTGAAATTGTACAATTTAAAAAGTTTTGACATAGGTATACAACTGTGAAACTGTCGTCACAGTTAAGATAAAGAATGTATCTATCACCTAAAGTCTTCTGCCCCTTCCAACCTAACCTCATCCCTAGGCAATTACTGAACTGCTTTATGTTACAATAGATGAGTTGGCATTTTTAAAATACGTATGTATAAATGGAATCATGCAGTGCATAGTCTTTTGGGGGTGGGGGCTTATAGTTCTTTGACTCAGCATCATTATTTGGTAGTTTTTTATATAGTAATAGATGAGATTCATCCATTCATCCATGCTGTTGAGTGGTCAAAGTTTCATTTCTTTTACTTCTTAGTAGTATTACATCGTATGACTTGACCACACTTTGTTTTTTGACCTGCTGATGGGTATTAGGGTTATTTCTATTTTGGGCTCTTAGCCACTAAACATTTGTGTACAAGTGTTTGTAGACATATGCTTTCATTCCTTTGTTAAATATCTAGGAGTGTAATATTTAGATCATATAACTATGTTTAACTTCTGAGAAGCTGCCAATCTGTTTTCCAAAATGGTATTGCTGTTTTACATTTCCGCCAGAAGTATAGGAGATTTTGAGTTCCTCCACATCCTTGTTAACACCTGGTATGGGCAGTCTTTATTTTTAACCATTCTAATAAGTGTATAGTACTATATAGCATATAGTTGAGTTTTGCTTTACCAATGCAAATGACAATCTCTATCTTTCAATGGACTATTTATATTTAAAGTGATTATTGATATGGTTAGGTTTAAATCTACTGTCTTGCTATTTGTTTTCTATTTATCCCATCTGTTCTAGTTTTATTTTTCCGTTCCGTCTTATTTTGGGTTAATTATTTATCATTCACTTATATTTCTTTGTTGGCATATTTGTTTTATTTTGTTTTAATGGTTGCTTTAGGATTTGTAGTACATATCTTCAGCTTATCATAGTTTGCCTTTAAATGATGTTGTACCACTTCACCTATAGTATAAAAAATTTATAATAAACTAAAAAAAAAAAAAAAGAGTTTTCAATAGTTCTTGACAATAGAAGAAATATTCCCCTATCTTCCCTCTCAGATTTTGTGCTATTTTTGTCATACATTTTCTCCTTTTATTATGAACCCCACACCATCTTGCTATTATTTTTATATCAACTGTTAACTATCTTAGAAAGAGATTTACATAATAAGAAAAAAATCTTATACAAATACCCATGTAGTTATTCATTCTGGTGCTCTTTATTCCTTTGTGTAGATTCAGATTTTCATCTCTCAAAGATTTATTTCAACATTTCTGCTAGTGCAAGCCTGCTGGTAATGAGTTCTTTCCCATATCTGAAAATGTCTTTATTTCACCTTTGTTTTTGAAACATACATTTTCCTGCGTGTAGAATTGTAGGTTGACCATTTTCGCTTTTTCATTCATTCCCTTAAAGCTGTTGCTTCACTGTTGACTTGCATTGTTTCTGATGAGAAATCTGCTGTCATTCTTATCTTTGTTCCTCTATATATAGAGTGTCTTTTTTTTCCAGCTGCTTTTAATATTGTCTTTTTATCAGTGGTTTGAACAATTTGATTATGTTGTTGATGTAGTTTTTCTTGTGTTCTTCTTGGGGGCTCATTGAACATCTTGAACCTATAGGTTTATTGGGTTTTTTTTCCAAATTCGAAAAAATTATTTTTGCCAATTGTTCTTTAAAATATTTTTCTGTCCCTATTCCTTCTCCTTTAAGAAACTCAAATTACAAATATATTAGGCAGCCTAAAGTGTTCCCACAACTCATGATGGTCTTTTTTTCCCCCTTTTTTCCTCTGGTTCATTTTGGATAGTTTCTTTTGTTGTGTCTTCAAGTTCACTCATCTCTTACTGGTTTTGTCCAGTTTGCTGTTAATCCTGTGCAGTATATTTTTCATCTAAAACATTGTACATTTAATCTCTAGAAGTTTGATTTAGATCTTTTTTTATATCTCCCAGGTTTCCATTTATTATTTTGAAAATGAAATATAGGTATAATAACTGTTTTAATGCCCATGTCCACTAATTCTGACATCTGTGTCAGTTTTTTTAAGTTTCAGCTGATTCTTGTCTTTATGGGTCATATTTTCCTGTTTCTTTGCATGTCTGTTAGATTCGTTTGGATTCTAAGCATTGTGAATTTTACCTCGTGGGTACTGGATCTTTTTCTTTTTCTTTGTTCTCTATCACAGCTAAGTTATCATTACACTTTGACCCTTTTTGGTTTCCCATTTAGGATTTGTTAGGTTGGGCCAAAGCAGTTTTCCATCTAAGGTAATTATTTCCCACACCCTTCTGAATACTCTACCCAGTGCTCTGTAAATTGGGGGCTTTTCCATTCTGATTGGTATTCCTGAATGCCATTCAAGAATAGGCATTACTCCTGTTTTATTTGAGTGACAGTGTTCCCTCTAATCCTTTGAATGGTCCCTTACATGCAATCACTGATCAGTACTCTGCTGAATACTTGAGGGGCACCCCACCACGTATTTCCAGAATGCTGTCTGTGTAGCCTTCTCTTTTCCAGCACTCTGCCCTGCAAACTATCTACCTTGGTCTCTCCCCAACTCTCAGCTCCATCTCCTCAACTAAGGTAGTCTGCTGAGCTCTACCTGGGTTCCTTCTCCCTGAGGTGTGCCCTGGAAATGGTCTCAAAGTAGTAAGCTGAGGCATTCATAGAACTCATTTCACTTGTTTCCTATCTCTCAAGGATCACTGTCCTTTCATTCACTGGCTGAGCGGTGTCTTCAAAACCATTGTTTTGTATGTTTTGTCTGTTTTTGTTTGTTTGATTCAGGCAGGTAGGTGAATATTGTACCTGTTACTCCGTATTGGCTGGAAATGGAAGTCCCCTGTTTTCTTTATTTTTTTATTTTTTATTTTAAACATTTTTAATTTAAATTCAGTTAATTAATATATAATGTGTTATTGGTTTCAGAGGTATAGGCCTGTGCTTCATCAGTCTTATATAATACCCAGTGTCATTACATTACATGCCCTTCTTAATGTCCATCACCCAGTTACCCCAACCCTCCACCCCTCTCCCCACCAGCAACTCACTGTTTGTTTTCTATGTTTGAGTCTCTTATGGTTTATCTCCCTCTCTGGTTTTGTCTTGTTTTATTTTTTCCTCTCTTCCTCTATGATCCTCTGTTTTGTTTCTTAAATTCCACATTTCAGCGAGATCATATGATAATTGTCTTTTTCTGATTGGGAAGGCCCCTATTTTCCATACCTTTTATGTACTTAAAATGTATTGTGATAAATACATAAATCAAACAAGTGTATTTGTCAAAGGTAAAGCAGTGATTAGAATTTTCCAGACTTAGTTAAACTTGACCTTTTTCTCTTCAAACATTTTGAGAGACTGAGGTTTTATATTTTAGGTATTTTTTTAGGTAGTTCCTTTTTCTTTTCTTTTTTTTTTCTTTTTTCTTTTCTTTCTTTTTTTCTTTCTCTTTAGATTTTATTTATTTGAGAGAGTGAAAGAGAGAGAGCCCACAAGCAAACAACAGGAGAGGCAGAGGGAAAGGGAGAAGCAGGCTCCTCGCTGAGAAAGGAGCCCAAAGCTGGGCTCAATCCCAGGACCCTGAGATCAGAACCTGAGCTGAAGGCAACCGCTTAACTGACTGAGCCACCCAGGCATCCTGTTCCTTTTGCTTTGATTCCAGTAGAGTTCAGTGATTGTCTTTTTTTAAATTTATTTTTTATTTTTATTATTTTTTTGAGTTTATTTATTTTTTTTAGTAATCTCTACACCCAGCATGGGGCTTGAACTCATGACTGAGAGGTCAAGAGTTTCATGCTCTTCAGAATGAGCAAATGAGCCAGCCAGGCACCCCCAGTGATTATCTTTAAAACAAAGAGATTTATTATGTTCTATTATTATATGAATAGAGCAATACTTCTTGTACTACAGGCCCTGAGGCCTGAACTCAGTATCCGTATCTTGTTCCATATTAGCTTCCAAATAGCAGCAGGTGGTCATTTTTTACTTTAAAACTAGTGTACTAATCTGGTCTGATTTGATCTTGTGACCTCAGGGAAGAACGCTCTCAGGAATAGAATAAAGAAACACAGTACGTCTGAGGCTTTAAAAAAACAAAATGAAGATCCAAGTATTAAAATCCTTTTAATATCTTTAAACCCTTCTACAATGGAGTCATTTAAAAAAGAAAAGGAAGCACTGTCCTCTAGCCTAGTTAATGAATTATTTAATTTGAATACTATTTTATTATAAATAATTGATTTCCAAGATTTCCTGAAGTAGAAAGACTGTTCTCGCTGAGTAGTTTAAGGGAAGTGATAAGGATGTGAGTTCCGCTGCATGGAAGTAAGAAAGGAAAGAAAGATACAGGGTCGGGCTTGATTTTGAATAGAGAGTGATTCTGAAGTTAAGATGAGGGAGTTTGTCAGTCTTCTCAGAGAAGTAGGGTCATCTGATAAGAGTGAAGAATAGGAGGGACAGAAAAAGCTTGGAGTAGCTGTTTGTGGAGTCTGTGATTTTCACCTTTCTGGGGATGGAGATGAATTCTCTTGGAGGGTTCTAGCTTGTTACTTTCACTCTTGTTTTCTCTTTTCTGTGTTCAGTATGTAAGTGTTGATTAATTGAAAAGAAATGGGAATGAAATCTTTTTAGAAGAAATTTTTTTCAAAGCAGGAAAGTGTTCTCAAGAAATAAAAAAATCTTCAAATCATTAGTTTCTAGAGCTTTATTTTTGGCCAACTGGAATAGTACAGTTTTTATTGTATCAATTTATAGCTCTAGGAAGGTGGACAAATTTCAGATTTCTTCTACAATATTTTTATAAAAGTGAAATCTTGTTAAATTTGCTTTGGAGTATAAGACATTGTTTTGATTAGAAGACATGATACAGAAGGGTCCAGGGCTGCTCAGGAGTTCAGGAGGATGGGATAGCCAACTCTAGGTGTTTACATGTGTATGTATGTTTGTAAGTATGTATTTGTAACTAGCATCAGCTGTTCAGAGCTACAGTCTTCTCTTTTTCTCCCATCTGTTGCCTCCCTGATGTGTGTATTATATGTATTTATTTACAGCTACATCCCCTGTGTTCTTTTCTTTTTCTCCTATATGTGGCCTTCATGAGTCATTCTTTCAAGAACACCCAAATTTGTTGAACTGACTTAAACTTCCAAGTTTTTGTTGGAGAATTGGGCAGAGATCAGTGCATAGAGATTCCTAATGGAGAATCCATAAGGTGAGGAAGTGATGAGCTCTGTGTGTTCTGAGATGACCAGCTTTCCTACCCTGACCAGGAAGGATTATTTTGCTGAAGTCTTCCCATGGTGTCAGGGAACAGGAATTGAGGACTCTAACTTCCAGCCTTGGCAAGTCTTAATGAAAAGGAAAAAAAGATCACACACAAAAAGAACTTAGGTCCTTAGACTTAGTGCCAACTTCCTTCAAAGAGAAATGTTCTTAACGTTGTAGAATCCATGTGATTAAAATTCTTCATCTCTTTCTACAATTGTGAGCAGTAATTTCTCTCTTTAAACCAGGACATCTGGGCTCCTGGGTGACTCAGTTGGTTAAGTGTCTGCCTTCGGCTCAGATCAAGTCCCAAGTCGGGCTCCCTGTTCAGCAGGGAGCCAGCTTTTCCCTCTACCCCTCCCCTTTACTCCTCCCCCCTGCTCGTGATCTCTCTCTTTCTCTGTCTCTTGAGCTCTGTCTTGCTCAGATAAATAAATAAATAAAATCTTAAAAAAAAAAAAGCAGGACATCCCCCCAATAAATGTAGGCATATCAAACCAACTAGTTTTAAAGATTTTTTTAAAAAAGATTTGTATTTATTTATTTGTCAGAAAGAGAGAACACAAGCAGGGGAATTGTCAGGCAGAGGGAGAAGCAGGCTCCCCGCTGAGCAAGGCAGCCACTTAGCTTAGCCGGCTGAGCCACCCAAGCGTCCCACAAACCCACTAGTTTTAGAGCAAGTACCCTTTGTAGGGTGAAAATGAAAGAATTGAGTATCCATAACATAAAACGCAGTAGTAATGTGAGGTGATGTAGTGACAGACATAATTAGATGGGGTTGTGTGTGTTCTAGAGCAGTAGTTCTTAAACTTTTTGGTCTCAGGACCCTTTACATTCTTAACAATTTGGAGATTCCCAAAGAGTTTTTGTGTATGTGGGTTATAGCTATCAATATTTACTGTGTTAGGAATTACAGTGGAGAACTTAATTTATAATAACAATAAACACATTATATGTTACTATTTCTTTGAAAGTGAGAAATTTTAAAAATATTTATGTATTTTATTTGAAAATAATAAGCCCATTACATGTCAACATAAATAACCATATGAAAAATAACTATACTTTTTTCAAAACAAAACATTTAGTGGGAAGAACGGCATTGTTTTGTATTTTTGCAAATCTCCCTGATACCTGGCTTTATTAAAAACAACTTGAGGGGCGCCTGGGTGGCACAGCGGTTAAGCGTCTGCCTTCGGCTCAGGGCGTGATCCTGGCGTTGTGGGATCGAGCCCCACATCAGGCTCCTCCGCTATGAGCCTGCTTCTTCCTCTCCCACTCCCCCTGCTTGTGTTCCCTCTCTCTCTGGCTGTCTCTATCTCTGTCGAATAAATAAATAAATAAAATCTTTAAAAAAAAATAAAAAATAAAAACAACTTGAATTTCCTATCTGCTTTTGCATTCAGTTTGGTGCATTGTCACACATCATGTATCCTGTGGAAAACTCTACTGTACACTTATGAGATAATGAGAGTAAAAAGGCAGGTATCATCTTAGTATTATCATAAAAATACTTGTGATCTCAAACACCCCTTGAAAGTGTCTCATTATACTCAGGGGTTTTTGAAACACTGTTCCCAAGCTATTTATGTGTGGGGGGAAAAGAAATACAAGAGTTTTCTCTGTTGAGGGGCGCCTGGGTGGCTCAGTCAGTTAAGCGTCTACCTTCGGCTCAGGTCATGATCTCAGGGTCCTGGGATTCCAGCCCTGCACCAGGCTCCTTGCTCAGCGGGGAGTCTGCTCCCCCCATCCCCCCAGCTCATGCTCTCTCTCTCTCCTCTCTCAAATAAATAAATATAATCCTTAAAAAAAAAGTTTTCTCCATTGGGCAAAACAAAATTTTTCATGTGTTTAATCAGTACTGACTGTTTAACCTATTAATTAAGCAGTATAACATTCAGACTCCAGAATTGAAGTGGGTGTTATAGTCAAAATCTCCAAGCACTGAACTGGGAGTCAATCCCAGTTCATGTGCTTTTTAAAAGTAGTTGTTTAGTGTTTTTGTAGGCTATTGTTAACCAGTGGGAGAAGAAAATTGAGCCAGATCCCTGGGGAAGAACTAAAGAATTTTAGAGATTAAAAATGACCTTTAAAGATAATCTAGTTATAAAATTTTAGACTTTCAGATTTGAAAAGCACCTGAGAGTTCATCTAATCCAATCCTTAAGCTTTTAAATAATTATAACTAGTACTTATGATGTACAGGCTAAGTACTTTATATACAGTCTCTCTATTTCTCATCATTTTGAACTTTACTGTTTCTTTTTAAAGTTTTTTTGTAATAGAAAATGTCAAACATATACCCCATTACCTACCTTCAACAATTGTTAATAATAGCCAAATGTTTCGTGTATACCTCTACCCACTCCACCCACTCCCCTGAATTATTGGATGCAAGTTCTAGACATTTTATAGTTTTACCTAAACACGTTTTTATTTATATCTCTTAAAGATAAGGGTTTTAAATAAATAGCAGTCCCATAATCACACTAAAAAATTAATAATTCTTTAGTAGCATCTAAACCCCATTCTGACTGTGTCATTCATACATATATATATATTTTTCAGTGTGTTTGGGATGCAAATAAATTTTGTTCAGTGCAGTTGGTTGATTTGTCACTTAAAACTCTTCTGTCTCTTTTTCTTTTCTCTTCTCTAATTTTTTGTAACAGAACTGGGTCATTTGTCAAATTTCCTTCAATCTGATTTTTGCTGATTGTATCTCTATGATGTCTTTTAATGTGTTCCTTTGTCCTCTGCATTCCTGTAAATTGGCACTTAGTTTTAGAAGTTTCTCAGACTTCTTCAGAGTGGTGATACTTTCATCAGAAAGTGCATAATGTCTTTCTTTTTGCTATCAATCAGTAGCTATCAGTTGCTATCAATCAGTAGCTGTTGATGATTTTTACTTAGATCCATTAAATCATTAAGAGCTGCAAAATGATGATATTCCAACCTATCATTATTTATTTATTACATGTAATACTTCTATAAAAAGAAACTTCCCCTTATCTACTATTTGATTACCCTGTAGTTCATTTGGGAAAGTCAGGATGAGTGCTCGGTTTTTCCTTTTATTTATCGATTTTCAGAATAATAAATTGGTTCACTAGCATTATCCAATGGTGACTGATTGGGGTCTTTTTTATTTTGTTTTTGGTATCATTATTAAGTCCTGTATTTTAAATATAAATATATATATATATAGTATGTATATATATACTATATATAATATAATTATTGCATATATTATATATAATATATATTATATATATACACACACATGTATATTTTTTAAGTAAACTGTATTCCACACATGGAGCTCGAATTCACGACCCCGAGATCAAGAGTCCACATGCTCTGCCAACTGAGCCAGCCAGGTACCCCTAATATTCTTTAATATATTTCAGTCCATTGCTGCTATCACACATTATTTCTCTTCTGATGATTTTACATATTTGTTTCTTCTAAAAGAGTAAGATTGAAGATGAGGATATGTCTTAGTCATCTTTGTGTCCCTGATGCCTAGTGCGTGGCTTTCAATAAATACTTGTCAAATGAATGAATGTTCTGAGCAGCATTTAAATATATGAGTTCATTTTAGCAGCATGACAGAGAAACAATGTTCGAGTATGACAACCCTGCTTGATCTGAAAAAAGGTGATATAACAGTGAAAAATATTTGGGGTGACTGTGAAAGAAAAAGGTGTTTTTAAAAGGTGAATGTTATTTAATTGCTACTTGTGAGCAGATATGGAGTGGTTTAATCTATTGTTTCCAGTGAATTTTTTCATTGTATTTTTGTTCAAAGGAACAAATAATCTTTGTTTTTACTTCCCCAGCTATAAGTAACAACCGACTGAGCCATCCAGGCGTCCTTTCTATAAGTAACATTTAAAAGCATCCTCTCTCCTTCATATTCTTTTTTCCTTAATATAAATGGCAAAGAGCATTCACATCATCACAAACATGTTCCCCATGAGTTTATCCATTTGTTTTACATCCCCCCCCCAAATTACAAGAAAGTAAAGCAGAACTAACTTTACTCACAATATGCTATTTATATCATTTATTCTTACCACAACCTTATTATGTAGGTAAGATTATTATCATCCTCCCCATTTTATAGGTGAGTAATTGAGGCACAGACATTAAGTAAGTTGCCCAAGGTTATAGAACTAGTGAATGTTAGAGCCAGGATTCAAATTATGCATTCTTTCTCCAGAGCCTTTGCTGTTAAATTGCCTTTAGTGACTTTACCACAGACTTTTTTGCAGGATGGGATGGTGTTCATAAAAGGATTTTATGGTCATGTAATAAAATTACTCATTTAGTGTCACAAAATCTGTCATTTTATAACAATAAGTAATTACGGCTAAGCCTTTTTTCTTTTTTTTAGATGAAACTTTGTTCCCAGAAACATGAATTCTATTTTTTTTCCCTAGGTCATCATTTTGTAGGTTATATTAAGGCAAATAAATATGAACTGTTAAAGAATGAGTTCTTATTATCCTCTGTGAAAAAATTAGAATTCACAGAACTTGCAAATCTTAAACATTTTTAGGAACAGTGCTTGTAAAATAATTTGTTTGCCATCACTTTCCTTGTGATTAGGTGATTATAACTTGCTTTGTGTGGGTACTAAGCATTCATAGCATTCTCATACATGAGCCCTGAAGAGGCACTTGTTCCAGTTTCTTCACTCTCCTTGCTTCCTTCATTATCATGAATTTATGCATGATAAAGAGAAAATATCCCATAAGCACTATAATAATCTGTAATTGTCACAGCTGAGGCTGTAGCATATATAATAGAGTTTACTGGTTGTGCAAAATTTCCTGCTGACGGGTATATATCACTCTTTCTCTCCCACTCAATAAGATTGAATGTAATATGAGAATGAAAGCGACATTAGTAGGGAAAAGTTTGCATCTAATTTAGTTTCTTCATAAAAAAGTGCCTAAGTATTTTTAGAAATAAGTGTATTTAGGACACTGGTACAACTTGGCTTCTAGATTGAGAAACATTGCTCTTAAAGCATATTGTTTAGCCACTTTTCTTCAAATTGATGTAGCAAAGACATCTAGTAGCGTTCTTTTTTTTTTTTTTTTCTATTTTGAAACTTTAGTTTTGGGAAGTTCCGTTTTAATGGTTGAGGAAAAGGAATTTTTAAAAAAGGAAACCAAGAAATAACAATACTATATTTATTATAAGTAATATTCTGCTGATTTCCGAAGACCAAGAGATAAAAAATATTCTTACAACACATAAAAATTATATGCAAGTATATGTATGTCCCTTCAATTAATATCACTATCTGGATATGGCTTTGAAAATGTTCTGATAGAAGCCATGGATTGATTATAACCACAGGATAAAACTTATTTGAGGGAATCTAACACACAAAAATTTTTTCAAACAGAAAAACAATAAATTAAATTCTTATAGGTGAGGGCTTAACGTGTTGAAGTCATTTAAATATTTATAGCAATTGTCCCTTAGCTATTGAAATGTAGTATAATCCCAGGAAAGAGGTGGCTTAGTATGAATTTATGTGTGGTATTGAGAATAAGGCTCAGATATGATTTTTCTTTTATTTTTTGTTCTTTTTATTTTTTGTTAAGTGGTCTCCACACCCAGTGGGCTCAAACTCACAACCCCGTGATCAAGAGTCATGCGCTCCACCGACTGAGCAAGCCCGGCGCCCCAGAAATGATTTGTTCTAAACTAAGAAATTCATTTTAGACACTGTAAATTCACTTTTAGGAACTTATTTCATAGTCAATGTGATTATTCATTTATTTGTTACGAAAAGTGCTTTATCCTATTTGGCTTATTTAGTAGTAGTAGAAAAGGATCGTTTAGATTAATCTTCGTATTATTTTTCTTTGTAGGGATCTAACCAATTCTGTAGGACAAGTAACATTAATTCAGCTCTTCTTTATTCTGACTGGTATATTCTAGCTGGCATTCCAATACATGTTTAGTTGATAGGATAATTAATAACTTCGTGTGCCCATGATAAATGTTATTTATTTGGATACATTTGCCTTTTCCTATTTTTTTCTTAATTGGTTTGACTGCATTTCTAAAATCTGCTCATTAGACTGACAGCCAAAAAAACCGCACATGTCTGAGGGAAGTGCCAGGAAAGTGTTAACACTCCAATTTCCCTAATCCTCATCCCTTGTTTTTTTTAGGAGTCACAGAAATCAGATGAGTTAGACTCTCAAAAGGCTGATAATCTGTTTAGGACTATTCTAGGGGAGCGAATAAACATGTGAGTATCTTTTATGTATCAGGTGCTTAACAATGTGTTAACTCATTTAATTCTTAGAATTCTGTGAGGTAGATGGTACACCAATTTTACAGGGAAAGATATTGAGACTAGTTATCAGTTTACCCTTAGTCCTGCTTAAGTAGAAAAACTGTCATTTGAGCCCATCTCAGTCTCCAAATATCTCTTTCTACTACACCATACAAACCTATGTCCACTACACCACTATAGCAGCTGAACATGCTGTCTTCTGTTAGTAAATATTTCAGTAAGTGGGGGCAGATAATGGAATTAGTAGACATACCAAGGAGATTACAAAGATATATAATGTGTAGGAAATCACAAGACTGTAAGATAACATAAATAGAGTTTTAGATATACCACCTAACATGTGCCTCTTGGGCAAATGATATATTGCCTTTCTTGCAGTTTCCCTGTGTGTAAAATAAGGATAATATCTGTTCTGCCTTCCCAATGAGGTGTTGAGAGAGTGGGAGGAAGAGGAATGTGTGTGTGTGTGTGTGTGTGTGTGTGTGTGTGTGTGTGTGTGAGAGAGAGAGAGAGAGAGAGAGAGCGCGCTTCAAAAATCATGGAACTTGACAAATGTAAAGTATTCTGTATTATGGTTCTAGAGAGTCCTGTAGCTTGGTGGATTGGTATCATTCTTTCAACTAAGGAACAATTAGTTGATCTTGGCCATTGGAACTCAAAGAAATAGCATCTGTCAATCACAGTCATTTCTTGGAAGGAAGAATTGAAAAATGCACAGCAGTTATTCTCCTTGACCTCTTTCTCTGAAAGGGAATTTGATTAGGCAAGCTGGTTTCATAATAGAGTAGAGCTTCTCTCTTCTCTCCAGGGAATTGAAGCTGAGCAGCCAGACTTGTTCTGTGAAGCTAGAGCAATCCGGTTTTAAAGGATTTAACTAAATTTATTGTGATTAAGGTTTTATGAGGGATGTGTACATTGCAGAGCAGCAGCTTGAAAAATGTTACATATGAGTCAGTCTCTATCCCTAGGTTGAGAACAGAAAACTACAACTCGTTTAAGCTTGGGGAGTATTCCTCAGCAATTCTATAGCATCTTGAAGAGAAACTTTGATTGTGAAAGCAGAAAACGAGGTAGTATGGGACCAGCTGTATGGACTGTAGAATCCAGTCCTCTGCTAGGCATCATTTGGTATTTCTTCAGACCTTTCTTAGCAGACTTGTGGACTTTTTCCGTTATATAGAGAAAGAAAATTAAAATACAACACTCAACACATAATGAACGCACAATGTATGAATGTTTAATAGAAGCAACTGTAGAATTATGCCGATTATGTCTTTAAACTGAAGGCAGTGAATGGCCAGAGAAATGAGTTTCTGTAACTACAGGCATCCCTGGAGGGTTACCACATGCCGTGGTAGAACTCAAATTGTCTCTAACTAGGAATACCTTGCTCTCTCATTTTTCCCAACAGTTGCTGGCCTTGCTGGGGGTTTGTATGTATATATGTAGAGTTAGAGCCACTGGTCGAAGTAATTAGGTCAAAGTCAGGACAAAAATAGATCAGTTTTTTCTAAAAAAGACTTTCTACATTCCTGCTGTTGCCTTTATTTGTTAAATTGATTTTGGACAAATATATAGCTGATTTAAGACCCTGGAATCTTAGTACCTCAAGCCAGTCTCTTGGTACTGCTGCTTCAGTCTTGCCTCTTCCAGTATGTTATTTACAGAATCTGATTGGAGACCTGGAAATGTGGTTACAAGAGTTTTGTTTTGGGGGTATTGTTTAGTATTACTCAACACAGATACTTGTTGAAAGTAGAAAGTCAAGGAAATAATAGGACGAGTAGAGGACAGGCTACATATAGGGAGCCAATGAGGAAACATCAACTATACACTTCCTTTCCAATTAAGTACTTTCTCAAAAGATCAGAAACATCTAGGGAAGAAAGATAAAATTATTTTTGGTGCCATGTTGGCTTTCACTAGATTTAAATATTTTGGCTTTCTAGGGCGATATGCAGTTGATAGAGTAGATATCTGGGGTTTATTAAAATGTAAAGGTTGGGATGCTTATACCTACATTTTACATGAAATGAAAGGTAAAATAAAAATTTCAGGACCTTCTGGTACTAGGTGATTTAGAAGAATACTTAAAAGAAATGGTTTCTGAAAAAGCCTTGTAAAGACGAATGTGTGTTTTTATATTAAATTAAACTTGCTAAGTTAGAGTCTTTACTCTTGCCTGGTGAGTTAGAGTTTTTAGAGGCTTTAGTTTGTTTTTCTTTCTAAGATTTAGTGCAAGATATGTCAACCTTGCTGAAGTAGGTAGCCATCTTGTCAAACTATGTATTTGTTGTATGCCTAGCACAGTGTGTGACTGTAAATAAGGTGGTTGGGTACATGACAGGAAAGGATTGTAGAGAGGTGTCTGTTTCAAAGAGAGGGAGGGGTGCCTGGGTGGCTCAGTCATTAAGCATCTGCCTTCAGCTCAAGGCATGATGACCCTGTTCTGGGATCGAGCCCCACATCAGGCTCCTCCGCTGGGAGCCTGCTGCTTCCTCTCCCACTCCCCCTGCTTGTGTTCCCTCTCTCGCTGGCTGTCTCTATTTCTGTCAAATAAATTAAATAAATAAATAAATAAATAAATAAATAAATAAATAAATAAATAAATCTTTAAAAAAACAACAACAAAGAGAGGGAACTTCTAGAAGACGTCACTTCGTTTATTACATCTAGAAATTCTTTGCACTGAATATATCCTCTGGGTAGTGATAGTGGCAGGAGTTGCCTGTGAGTCCTTTGCACTTAGTATGCTTTATTTTGGGGCACCTAAGTAGCTCAGTCAATTAAGTGTCCGACTCTTGGTTTTGGCTCAGGTTGTGATCTCAGGGTTATGGGATTAAGGCTCACATTGGTCTCTGAGCTCAGTGCAGAGTCTGCTTTAGATTCTTTCTCCCTCTCCCTCTGCCTCTCCCTGGTCACGCTCTCTCTCTAAAATGAATAAATAAAATCTTTTAAAAAAATAAGTTTCATCTTAAAACCTGGCAGAGTGGGGTATAGTACTGAAATTAGAGGTGCTGAAAAAGTGTAGGACAGAGCAGTCCCAAAGATAAACTCCTGTGGGGAGCTTTGGAAAGTTAGTGGGTGCTGGGCACTGAGTGCCTGGGTGGCCGGAAGTATCTGGAGTTGAGATAGAAAGTTTAGAATGCCTCTGCCTGAGGCCTAATAGAAATAGCCTTCTTTGTCTTGCATACTGCTAGAAATTGCCTTGTAGCTCTAGACTCGTGGCCCAGAAATTACAACCACCATTCTGTTTCTACAATTTGCAGTACATAAAAGAAACTTTTTTGGGGGGCGCCTGGGTGGCACAGCGGTTAAGCGTCTGCCTTCGGCTCAGGGCGTGATCCCGGCGTTCTGGGATCGAGCCCCACATCAGGCTCTTCCGCTATGAGCCTGCTTCTTCCTCTCCCACTCCCCCTGCTTGTGCTCCCTCTCTCGCTGGCTGTCTCTATCTCTGTCGAATAAATAAATAAAATCTTTACAAAAAAAAAAAAAGAAACTTTTGGGGCACCTGGGTGGCTCAGTCAGTTAAGCGTCTGCCTTCGGCTTGGGTCGTGATCCCGGGGTCCTGGGATCTAGCCCTGCATTGGGCTCCCCACTTAGCAGAGAGTCTGCTTCTCCCTCTCCCAATGCCCCTCCCACCGCTCGTGCTTGTGCTCGCTCTCTCTCAAATAAATAAAGTCTTTTAAAAATGCTTTTAAAAAGAAACTTTTTCTTGTTTATAAAATGAGAAAAATCTTTGAGAAGGATATTTTTTGTGAGTGAAGGTAAATAGTATTTGATAAGGTGGTTTGGAGCTGTCAGCAAAACTATTACCTGCTGAATAGTTACTCCCAGTTTTATAATCAAGTAGCTAGAAAATAGTAGAGAAGAAGGCTTGAGGTTTAATTTGAGAGGAAAGATGCTAACCTCATTGATATTAAATGATCGGGAAATATTCCTCTTCTATTGGCAAGAGAAGAGAAATCTTGATTTATTCTAGTCGATAAAGTAGGTTCCTGTTCTATAGGGAATGGAGTATCCAAGAACCAGCCTTTCTATTTTCTGATCCCTTAGTGAAACCTGATTTAGGAAATAGGAGATAGCTTGGTTATTACTGTTAAACTCAGGGGGAAAAAATCACTTTGTCCTATCTAAGTTAACTAAATATTTCAAGGTAAAGACATGGAGATAGTTTAAATTTCCATTGCAACTCAATCAAATTTTGCTACTCTAGTTTTGGTTAGAAACTGTCGCCACCTACTGGCCACAATTCACTTGACAGTTCATTTTTGTGACAGACACTTGATTTTTTTTTTTTCCTGAAACATGGAAATCTGATAGCTATGGCAGGTACCTAGGTAGGGTTGCTGTGACTAAATGCTATACTTTTAGGTAGATTTTTCTAAAACTCCTAGATGAGTTTTGGAGAATTCTTACTAAAGGTTGCTTGGGGGATAATTGAAGAGAAGCAGGGTAAAGACTTAGAAGAAACGAATTAGATGAACTCTTGTAAGTGGCATATTTGCAGTAGTGTGTTTGATATCTGCCACTTTGCCAATTTAATTAAGACTAATCTACTTGTAAAAATGTTTAAGCTTTGTTAATTCTAATTTACTAAGATCATCATTTTCCAGGTTGCTGTTGGTTCAAATTCTCGTGCCCATTTGGAAATAATTATCAATGTCATCACTGAATTACAAAATAAAATAACCCTTTTTTGGGTCAGGGGTCAGTGAACTTTTTTGGTAAAGTGTCAAAGAGTAAGTATTTAAGGCTCTGCAGGCCACACAGTCTTGTAACTACTTAGCTCTGCTGTTGTAGCAAAAAAAGTAGCCATAGACAATACATAAACAAATGAGTGTTTGGGTTTTTTGTTTGTTCCACTAATAAAACTTTATTTATGGAAACTGAAATTAGAATTTTATATAATTTCTATGTGCCATTATAACTATATATATACATATATAGATAGATAGATATAGATATATTTTTTTCTAAGTAGGCTCCCCACCCAGCGTGGAGCCCAACATGGAGCTTGAACTCACAACCCTGAGCCGAATCAAGAGTCAGACACTTAACCGACTGAGCGACCCAGGTGTTCCCATGTGCCATGTATATTAAGTTTTTAAAAAAACTGTTGTTGTTGTTTTTTTAAGATTTTATTTATTTGTTTGACAGAGAGAGTGAGAGAGCACAAGCAGGGGGAGCGGCAGAGGGAGAGGGAGAAGCAGACTCCCTGCTGAGCACGGAACCTGATGCAGGGCTCGATCCTAGGACCCTAGGATCATGACTTGAGCCGAAGGCAGACACTTAACCAATTGAGCCACCCAGGTGGCCCTAAAAACCGCTTTATTTTTTTTATAATAATTTTTTATTATATTATGTTAGTCACCATACAGTACATCCCTAGTTTTTGATGTAAAGTTCCATGATTCATTACTTGCGTATAACACCCAGTGCGCCATGCAATACGTGCCCTCCTTAATGCCCATCACCAGCCTATCCCATTCCCCCACCCCCCTCCCCCTGAAGCCCTCAGTTTGTTTCCCAGAGTCCATAGTCTCTCATGCTTCATTCCCCCTTCTGTTTACCCCCCCTTTCTTCTTGCCTTTCTTCTACCAATCTTCCTACTTCTTATGTTCCATAAATGAGTGAAACTATATGGTAATTGTCTTTCTTTGCTTGACTTATTTCACTTAGCATTATCTCCTCCAGTCCTGTCCATGTTGTAGCAAATGTTGAGAACTCGTTCTTTCTGATAGCTGAGTAATATTCCATTGTATATGTGGACCACATCTTCTTAATCCAGTCATCTGTTGAAGGGCATCTCGGCTCCTTCCACGATTTAGCTATTGTGGACAATGCTGCTATGAACATTGGGGTGCATATGGCCCTTCTCTTCACTATGTCTGTATCTTTGGGGTAAATACCCAGTAGTGCAATGGCTGGATCATAGGGTAGCTCAATTTTTAACTTTTTGAGGGACTTCCACACTGTTTTCCAAAGTGGCTGTACCAACTTGCATTTCCACCAACAATGTAAGAGGGATCCCCTTTCTCCACATCCTCTCCAACATTTGTTGTTTCCTGCCTTGTCTATTTTTGCCATTCTAACTGGCGTAAGGTGGTACCTCAGTGTGGTTTTGATTTGAATTTCCCTGATGGCTAGTGACTTTGAACATTTTTTCATGTGTCTGTTAGCCATTTGTATGTCTTCATTGGAAAAATGTCTGTTCATATCTTCTGCCCATTTTTTGATTTGATTATTTGTTTCTCGTGTATTGAGTTTGAGAAGCTCTTTGTAGATCTTGGATACCAGTCTTTTACCTGTAGTGTCATCTGCAAATATCTTCTCCCATTCCGTGGGCTGCCTCTTAGTTTTTTTGACTGTTTCCTTGGCTGTGCAGAAGCTTTTTATCTTGATGAAGTCCCACAAGTTCATTTTTTCTTTTGTTTCTCTTGCCTTTGGAGATGTGTCATGAAAAAAGTTGCTGTGGCTGATGTCAAAGAGGTTGCTTCCTATGTTCTCCTCTAGGATTTTGATGGATTCCTGTCTCATATTGAGGTCTTTCATCCATTTGGAGTTTATCTTTGTGTATGGTGTGAGAGAGTGGTCAAGTAAAAACTGCTTTAAATATTTATTTATTTTAGAGAGAGAGGGAGCATGAGCAGGAGGGGCAGAGGGAGAGGGAGAGAGAATCTCAAGTAGACTCCACGCTGAGTGTGGAGCCAGTCTTGGGGCTCAGTCTCATGACCCTGAGATCACAACCTGAGCCAAAACCAAGAGTCATACACTCAACCAACTGTGCCATCCAGGCACCCTTTAAAAAACCGTTTTAAAATGTAGAAACCAGGGCGCTTGGGTGGCTCAGTTGGTTAAGCGTCTGCCTTTGGCTCAAGTCATGATCCCAGGATTTTGGGATCAAGCTCCAGTTGGGGGGGGGGTGCCTCTGCTTAGCAGGGAGTCTGCTTCTCCCTCTTCCTCTGCTCCTCCCCCCTGCCTCCCAGTCTCTCTCTCTCTCTCAAATAAAAAAATAAAACCTTAAAAAAAATAATAAAATGTAGAACCGTTCTTAGTTCGTAAGCTCTGCCAAAATGGGCAATGTGCCATTTTGGTCTACGGGACATAGTTTGCCAACCCATGCTTTATATTCAGAAACATTAAAAAAAATCCACTGATAAGTTCTCATATCCCATGGAGGTGATAGTCTAGAAGAGATTTTCCCAACTTTTAGGGGTAATTTCATACTTTTATGACTTGTCAGGAGAGTGTTGGACCTGTTCACCATTGTCACCGACCACATAGTATAGAAGTACACAACTTTGTTTATATAGAACATGATTCTTTATTACAGGTATGAATCTGATCTGTTCTGGTTTTATTGTATTTCTTAGATCATTAAAATCTAAAACACTGGAATGGCTTTTCTAAAGGATGTTTTAGCACATAATTGTATATACAGAAGAGTCTTTATGTGAGTTTAAAAGCCAGAAACATTCAGATTAATGGAATTATTCTAAAGTTGTTTCAAAAAATAAACCATTGTTACAATAATTTTGCTGTGGTGAGAGGCATGTGGCATATGGGTTGCACGATATGGGCAGGCTGGTGTGGTCATTACAGACAGTTTCAGTGATGTTCTATTGTCATGTAATGGTTCTCAGTCTGTTACATTTTGGGAGATAAGTATTTTAAAGCATTGAGTTACAAATACTAATTGTTAAAAATGGCTGATCATTTCAGTTAGTCACCTGTAAATACCTCCAACCCTTTTGGCTCTTATCCTCTATCAGTTCCCAAATTCCTGGATTGTTCCTATAGTCTGCGTTCTCTCTGTCTGTCTGCCTATGTGACTGAGTGCTATGAAGTTATAAAATTGCTGCCTCTCTAAATTCATGTCTCTAAATTCTAACCTCATTTTTTGCTAACAGGCAAGAGTTAACAGATTAGGATAGTATAAAGAGGTCAAGTTTCCAGAAGTATAGTTGAGGTCAAAGACAACAGAAGGTAAGATGAAGTAAATATAATGGAAAAAAAAATACAGTGAGAGACTCATGAAAAGATTAGCAGTTGTCATCACAGTTAAGATATCATAGTTCATTGATTTTAGGAGTTGTTGGGTTTTTTCCCGTTTTGACATCTCTGAAGTTGAGATGTCAGTTTAATTGATAACATTTTTTCTTATTGGTATGTGAAATAATGGTGAATCTTCCAACTGATGACATCTTAGATTTGATGAAATACAGTATTTAAATTGTAGATTCCAAAAGTATAGCAGTTATAGGTACTGACAAGTTTACTAGGGTATGGCCATCAGAGAAGGTATAAAAGGAATTCAGGTCAAGCATCTGATTAGATATTTGCTCAAGAACTTTGAAGGTGGAGTCACAAGCTAGTTGTGAGAGTTTTCAGCCAATGAGATGCCTGGAGATAACTAACAGGTGACAGCAAAAAGAGAGGTAGATAAGGGCTCCTGGGTGGCTCAGTCGTTAAGCGTCTGCCTTCGGCTCAGGGCGTGATCCCCGCACTCTGCGATTGAGCCCCACATCAGGCTCCTCCGCTGGGAGCCTGCTTCTTCCTCTCCCACTCCCCCTGCTTGTGTTCCCTCTCTCGCTGGCTGTCTCTCTCTCTGTCAAATAAATAAATGAAATCTTAAAAAAAAAAAAAAAGAGAGAGAGAGGTAGATAAGAACATCTTTACCTTGAGATCATTCTTATTCATCCTACGTTCAGTTTTCAAATGCCAGTGTCTCAAGAGATCTTCCTTTGTATCCCCTTCCCTCAATACCAAATTAAGTTCTCCTCTTATACTGTCTGCTATCTCATAATACCCTGTACTTTTTCTTTTATGATTCTTTATTAGTTCTAATTATAGATTTTATTGTGGGATTATGTTGTGCCTCATTTCCACTTGATGTAAGCTCATTGACTGTAATTATTTTTTTAAGTTTTTTTTTTTTTAGTAATCTCAACACCCAGTGTGGGGCTCGAACTCACGACCCTGAGATCAAGAGTCATATGCTCTTCTGACTGAGCCAGCCATGCTCCCCTTATTGACTGTAATTATTATGTATAGTGCTAGCACATTCTAGATACTGATTTGTATTTGCTGAATAAATGAATTGAAATTGAGACAATGAAGCTGCTTGTGACTAAGTATACTCTGCAATAGTGTTCTAGAAGTGACAGTATTGAGAACATTTTACTAAACTTGACTCTTTTTGGTAGTTTACTTGTTGCATTTTTAAGCTTTTTTTTTCCCCCTGAAACTTAGGTTCCTCATTTGTTAGATTAAGATGCTAGTATCTACCTGAAAGGGTTATGGTAATCATTAAATGAGGTAAAATGTGGAAAGCACAAAATACAGCATCTTCCACCTAGTTGATGCTCAGTAAGTGACAGGCTGAAAATAGCCATCTTGATTTTTTTCCTCCTGAAAATTTTCAAACTTAAGCCTCTTACATCTCACCTGGCTTATTGCAGCTGACACCTGACCGACTTCCTTCCTTCCTTCCTTCCTTCCTTCCTTCCTTCCTTCCTTCCTTCCTTCCTTCCTTCCCTCCCTCCCTCCCTCCCTCCCTCCCTCCCTCCCTCCCTCCCTCCCTCCCTCCCGTCTGTCTTTCCTTCTGTCTTGCCTAATGTCTTTCTTAGATTTTAAGTAACCTCTATCCCCAACATGGGGCTCAAACTTAACCCCGAGATCAGGAGTCACATGCTCTACCGACTGGGCCAGCCAGGCACACCACCTGACTGATTTCCTTGCCTCTGCCCTCCCCTCCTTCCATTTTCTTTTCTCCACTAATGTTGAGTGATTTTTCTAACACACTGGTCATGTATCTTTTTTTTTTTTTTTGGAGATTTTATTTGTTTGAGAGAGAGAGCAGGGCGGGGAGGAGGAGTAGAGGGAGGGGGGGCAAGCAGACTCCACACTGAGCATAGAGCACAACACAGGGCTCGATCTCACAACCCCCAGATCATGACCTTAGCCGAAATCAAGAGTCAGATGCTCAACTGACTGAACCACCCAGGTGCCCTATATCTTTCTTTTTTATATTTTTTTGACCTTCGCTCATTGCTTTTATGATCAGGTTTAAACATCTTAGCTTGGGATTCAAGGTACTTTAGGGTATAGTACTGTGGTTGTTTTCTACTTCCCTATTTTTATTTCCTGCCATTTCTCCCTTGCCTGCCCTTTATGATCCAGCAATATCATGTCATTTGTTTCCCAAGCATTCCACACTATTCAACATTCTTTGCCCTTGTTCTGGAATTTCTCTCTGACTGGAATGTCTTCCTCCTCCTTCTGGATCTGATAGATTCTTATAGAGTTATCACCTTTGCTGACCTTTGTAGATTGTATGAATTTTCATTATTGCATTATTAACTATATTTATATATATTTACACGTTTTTCTTTCAAACAAGATTTTGAGCTGCTTGGAGGCAAAAGCAATATATTCATGTTTATCACAACACTTTCATATAGTAGGTGCTTAGTCAAAGTATACAACTTATTTTTTTTTTAACTAAAAGTTAATAGAAGGAGGATATGAGTTTGAGTAAAATTTTAACAAGGAAAGATCATAGGAATCCAACAGAGGGAAAAAAGCTTAGTTATGAAAATTTATCAATAAGCAATTTCTAGTATGAATATTGGGCCAATATATGAACAACATTCATTCATCTGGGAAATTAGATTTAGGGCACAATTCCACTCTTGTTTCTGAGACTGAAGAGATACAAGAGATCTGACAGGGGAAAAAAAACTGCAACTCAAGGGCAAGAGAGACTTGACAGTAATGGCAGATAACAAACTTGGTCTGGACTTGAAATACGATCTGGCAGTCAAAGGAAAGCCAGCGCTATTCTAGGCAGTGAACAAAGAAGAATTGTGCCACAGCATAGGGAGTTGGCAAGAGCCCACTGGGAGTATTACATTTAGCACAGTGTCAGCATGATAGGAACACAGGGTGGTGAGCTCTGAGTGCTGAAAAGAATAAATAGATAAATTTGTGAAGATCAGTTAAAGATTTTAAGCATAGAGGGTTAACTGAATTCTGGCAACTATAAGATTCAGGAGAGAGAGAGACACTCCCAAATATCTGAAGGGTGTTAACATTAGAGCAAGAAAGGAATTATTTAGCCTGGCCTAGGGAACTTTGTAAGGAGGTGAAATTAAGGGCAGGCAGATTTATACCTCTCTAAGAAGAATGTCCTGAGGTAGTCTTTGGGTAATGGTGTACCTTTGTTCCTCAGCCCTTTTGTAGTAGAAAGCTATAAGGCCAAAATGTAAGATTTAAGAAGCTCTCCTTTGAAAAATTTCTGAGGAATATTTTGGTCTTATGCATAAAGGGAGTTTTTGCCCTCGAAGGCAGGTTATGGAGGTTTAGTACTTGCTAGCCATCCACAGGCTATGGAGCACCATACACAACAAGGCAACGTGATTCTTGAGGTTCTAATGTAAAACCACTGATCATTATAGGCTCTATACATTCTCAGTTTGTTTCAGTGATTTAAAAACTTTGGCAAATTTCTTAAGACTATCCCTTTGGAACAGAATGATGGTTAAAGTAAGCCAAATGTAAACTTCAAAAGAAATACAAGTGAAATCTTATTTAAATGAATGTTGCCTATCACAAACGGCGTATCATCTATCCTTGGGTTGAGATTTTCCTTTGTGATAGGGATGAAGAAGACTTGGGCTGATAACATGTTTGTCCTTCAGGATATTTTAAATGCCAGAGAATGGTACTTTTGCCTTCATTGTTGGCCAGATCTCTCAGTTCAAGACAGGGCAAGGAAAAATATGGTGATTCACTTAGAGACTGCTCTGTTTCCTGAGGCAGAGTAATTGAGTGTTCAAGTGAAATAGCTAAAAGAGCCCACAGTATACTAAGATAAAAGAAAACAAAATTCATATCTCTTCCCTCATGTCTGGCTCCATGGCTTCCAACTGCTTGTCTAGAGAAGCCAACCATTGTATAGCTTAAACTCACTGCTGGGCATGAAGAATGTGGAGTCAAGTCCCCTTTAAACAAGTAGCTAATTCTTTCCACAACTAACTAAATTATCTTATGCTCCCTATGTCAGTGTGGATCCTCCCAAGAAGCAGATGTTAAGACAAGCTTAGAGTACAAGCTTTATTGGGGGAAAGCACCTGTGAACTATAAAGAGAAAGTAGACAGGAATAGGCAGGGAGAGCTTTCAGAATGTGATGGCAGGTGTACCACCTGTGAAGGAAGACAGGGTAGGAAAGATTGGTTAGGAGGAGTCTCAGACCATGCTACAGTTGAGAAAATCTCAGCCAGGAAGAGGTGTAGTCCCCAAGCAAAAGTTGCCTATTAGGGTAATCCCATATGGGGCAGAATTACCCTCCTAGAACTCCACTCAAGAAAAATGAAAGTGTGTGTGTGTGTGTGTGTGTGTGTGTGTGTGTGTGTGTATACACTTGTATGTAAATGTTTTTTCTGCACCCATTGAGATGATCATATGATTTTTCTTTTTTAGTTTATTAATGTGATAAATTGCATTGATTTTTGTATGCTACCCCAAACTTCCATTATGGGATAAATCCCACTTGGTTGTGATTCATTATTCTTTTTATACATTGTTGGAATTGATTTTCTAAAAATGTGCTAAGAATTTTTGGATCTGTGTCAGTGAGAACATTTGTAGTTTTCTTCTCTAACTGTGCCTTTGTAGAGTTTGTGTAGAATTTATATTATTTCTTCTTAAATATTTGGTGGAATTTACCAGTTAAGCCATCTGGGCATGGTGTCTTTTGTGTGGGAAGGTTTTTAACCACAAATTTAATTTTTGTAATTCAGCTGTATTTGTTTTTTCTTGAGTGAACTTTGTGTCTTTCAAAGAATTTGTTGAATTTATTAGAAAACATTGTTAATATTTTCTTATTTTCCTTTTAATATCTGTAGAGTTGAAATGATGTCACCTCTCTCATTCCTGATATTGTTAATTTGGATCTATCTTTTTTATTCCTTATTAGTGTGACTAAAGGCTTTTCTATTTCGTTCATCTTCTCAAAGTACCAGCTTTTGGTTTCACTGAAACCACTTTTCTAGTTTCTATTTTATTGATTTCTGCTCTGATCTTTATTATTCCTTTCTTCTGTTTACTTTGGGTTTTATTAGCTCTTCTTTTTCTAGTTTTTTAAGGAAGAAGCTGAGGTGGTTTTTTTTTTTAAGATTTATTTATTTATTTTAGAGAGAGAGAGAGAGAGAAAGCATGAGCAGGAGGGGGAGAGGGAGAGAGAACCTCAAGCAGACTCCACACTGAGCGCAGAGCTCGGGACCTTGAGATCACCATCTGAACCGAAACCAGGAGTCAGTTGCTCAACCGACTGTGCCACCCAGGCACCCCAAGAAGCTGAGGTTTTTGATTTGAGACCTTTCTCTTTTTTAATAGAAGTGTTTAGTGTTACAAATTTCTAAGTGCTACTTTAGCTGCATCCTGCAAATTTTGATATGTTATGTTTTCAGGCTGTTTGAAAGTGTTCTAACTTCCTTTTTGTTTTGTTTTGTTTTCTTTTTCTTCCAATGGATTATTTAGAAGTGTTGTATTTAATTTTTAAATGTTCAGGGGATTTTCCAGACATCTGTCTGTTACTGTTTTCTAGTTTAATTTCACTGTGTTAGAAAATGTACTTTGTAGGACTTGAATTCTTTTAAATTTATTTAGACTTGTTTTATGGCCCAAAATATGTTTTATCTTGTTAAATGTTCTGTGTGGACTTGAAAAGAATATATTTTTTGCTTTCGTTGGATTGAGTGTTCAATAAATATTAGTTAGGTCAAAGTGGTTGGTAGTGTTATTCAAGTCTTCTATAATCCTTTCTGATCTTCTCTTTGTTCTATCAGTTAATAAGAGGGGTTTTGAAATCTTGGCTAGAATTGTGGATTTGTCTGTTTCTCTTGGCAGTTCTGTCATGTTCATTTCATGTATTTTAAAGCTTAGTTATCAGATATAGAACTATTCAAGATTATGTTCTCTTGATGAATTGACCCCTTTATGATTAAGAAATGATACCCTTTATTTCTGATAATGTACTTTGTTCTGAAATATACTTGGTATTAATAGCCATTTCAACTTTTTTTTCAGATTTATTTATTTTAGAGATTGAGAGAAAGGGAGGGAGAGAAAAGAAAGAATGGGGAAGAGGCAGAGGGAGAGAGAGAGAGAAACTCAAGCAGACTCCCCGCTGAGCACAGAGTCCGACATGGGGCTGGATCTCAGGACTCTGAGATCATAACCTGAGCTGAAACCACAAGTCTGATACTTAACCAATTAAGTCATCCAGGCACCCCTCAACTTTTTAATTTTACAATTTTTTTTTATTTTTTAAGATTTTTATTTATATATTTGACAGAGAAAGAGAGCACAAGTAGGGGAAGCAGCAGGCAGAGGGAGAAGCAGGCTCCCGTTGAGCAGGGAGCCCAAAGCGGGGCTTGATCCTAGGACCCTGGAATCATGACCTGAGCAAGGCAGCCGCTTAACGACTGAGCCACCCAGGCGCCCCATCCCTCAACTTTTTAAAAAAAGAAATTATTTTAATTTTTAAAAAGCAGCGAAATAGTATTTTGAAAGAATTGTTTGGTTAAATTGACTGAGGGGGAGGGGTTTTCTGGTTTCTGTATTTCATGAAAGTAGGTTAAAATACACAGGCTCACAAAAGGAATTTACAACTCTGGGATTTTTTTCCCCCAAGAATAATTGCCTGAGGATGGGGTGGGTGGGATTGTGCAGGGATGCCTTTATTATTTAAGTTTGCTGGTTTGTGGAATTATGTACCACTAGGGCGTGAAGCTGAGAAGCATCTAGTTATATGCTAGGTTTAAATGTTTAAATGTTGATAAGTCATAAAAAATGAGATAACTTATATAGGGGGAAATGCATTTAACATTTTCCCCTAAGTATACAGAAAACCTTCTTAAATGGGGCATATAGTTTTTCATGACTTAGGCCTGTCATCTTCAGAAATAAGTATCATAAATAAGATGGAATCTGGTGAATATTGTCTCATCATCATATTATCAGATTTGAAATCACCTGAGGATACCTATGAAAGTCATTTCAGCTTTCTTTTGATTAGTATTAGCATAGGGTATTTTTTCCCTCTTTTTTCTTTTATATCTCTGTATTTATATAAGTGTGTTTCTTGTAGGCAGCACATAGGTGGGTCTTGCTTTTATCCAATCTGACAATCTCTGCCTTTTAATTGGGGTGTTTAGACCATCAACATTTGATGCGATTATTCATAGGGATAGTTGTAAGTCTGCCATGTTGCAATTTGTTTTCTGTTTTTCTCATCTGCCCTTTGTTCCCCCATTCCTGTTTCTTTTGTATTAGTTAAGTATATTTTAATCATTCAGTTTTATCTCCCAATTGGCTTATTAGCTATAACACTTTTCTTTTTTTAGTGGTTGTTTTCGGGTTTATAGTGTACATCTTTAATTTATCAGAGACTATGTTTATGTCATATGGTACTTTATATATATATGGTACATATAGTATGTCAGTTTTATGGTAGTATACTTCTACTTCTCCCCTCCCATTTGTATTATTATTTCTAAATATAACTCCACGGTATCTTTTTATTTATATATTTGTTTTAAATAGACTATAAACCTCTTCATTATAAACATCTTTATTACATGTGTTTGGTTTTCTATTGAGATATATTTGATATGTGGCATTAGTAAGTTGAAGGTATATAACATGTCGGTTTAATACACTTATGTATTGCAGTATGATTGTCATTGTAGCTTAGCTAGGACCTCTGTCCTGTCACAAAATTATTATTTCTTTTTTGTGGTAGGATTAATTAAGATCTAGTCTCTTAGCAAGTATGATGTTTTTAATGCAATAATGTTGTCTATAATTACCGTACTACACATTAGATCGCCAGGGCTTAGTTATTTACTGGCAGCAAGCTTGTACCTTTAAACAACCTTTCTCATAACACCCCACTGTCCTACCTCCAGCCCCTGCTAATCACCATTTACTCTGTTTTTATGAATTTGCCTTTTTAAAGGTCCCATATATAAGTGATATCATGCAGCATTTGTCTTTCTCTGTCTCATTTATCTCACTTAGCATAATGTCTCGAGGTCCATCCATACTGTTGCAAATGGCAGGATTTTTTTTCTTTCTCATAACTGAAAAATATACCTCTGTGTGTGTGTGTGTATCACATCTTCATTATCTTCATTACCCATTCATTCATTGATGGGCACTTAGGTTGTTTCCATACCTTGGTTATTGTGAATAATGCTGCAATAAACACGGGAGTGCTTATATCTCTTTGATATCCTTTTTTTCATATCCTTTGGATATATACCTAGAAGTGGAATTGCCAGATCATATGGTATTTCTATTTTTAATTTTTTGAGGACCCTCCATATTGTTTTCCACAGTAGCTGGAGCAATTTACATTCCCACCAATGGTGTTCAAGACTTTTGGAAGAAATTGAAGAAAACACAAGCAAATGGAAAGACATGCATGTTCATGAGACTGTAAAAATCCTGGAAGAAGCCATCAGTGATTATTTTCTAAATATGATAAAAAATCCAGATTTCATAAGGGTGATACATTTGACTACATAAAAATTAACCTCCAAATAGGGAAAAAACTGAAGCAAGGGAAACTTTCACTTCTAACAGTGCTAACATTGTAGAATTTTCTATTAGAATCCTGTATGCTTTATCATTTTGAAACATTGATTATAAACAGATATGCATGATATTTTAAAAATATTTTTAGGGGGCACCTGGGTGGCTCAGCGTTAAGCATCTGCCTTCAGCTCAGGGAGTGATCCCAGGGTCCTGGGATCAAGCCCCACGTCGGGCTCCCTGCTCCACTGGGAGCCTGCTTCTTCCTCTCCCACTCCCCCTGCTTGTGTTCCCTCTCTCGCTGGCTGCCGCTCTCTCTGTCAAATAAATAAATAAAATCTTAAAAAAAAAAAAAAAAGAATAAGCATCAAGGCTCTCCATGATTAAAAAAAAAGTTTTCTTTTTTTTTAATTTTGGTGTAAATGAACAAGTGAGGAAATGTACATTTTTATATGCTCAGATGGGAGTATAAATTGGTACAACTTTTCTGGAGAGCATTTTGGCAATAGAGGGAGAGATCACGTTATTCCTTTTGACTTAGAATTCTACTCTAGGAATTTTGTTTAAGGAAAAACAATCACAAACACGTACAAATTTAGATTTAGTGTTTGTTGCATTGCTATGTATAATATTATAAATTTAGAAGCAACTTTATTTTGACAACAAGGGATTTTTAATAAACTAGGATACATTTTTCCAGTGGGCTAGTAGCCACTTAATAAAATGTTGTAGAAGTACAAAATTATGCAAGGTATGCTATGTTGTTGAGTATTCACAATGTGCTAGATTTGTTCTGTCATCATTATTTAATCCTTAGAATAAGCCTGTGAGTTTGGGACTTTCTATTTCATTTATGCATAAGGAAACTCAGGCACTAAGAGACATTAAATAACTTGCTTAAAACACTGAGGTAGTTATGTCTGTCTGACTTCAAAATCTATGCTCTTAGCTCTAGTATTTTGATTTTATAGACATGAAATATGTATTATGTTACATAAAAAAAGGTTATAACATCTCACTTTTTTGTCAGGAGGATACATACTAAAGTGTCAACAATAATAGTTAAGGGTTGGGATTGTGGTTGATTTTTGTTTCCTCTTTTGTTTGTTCACAGTGACTAGGAACGGCTTTTATAATTAAAGTTTTAAAAAAGATACTCATTTCATAGTGGAGGGTGGGGTAGACTAAAAAAGATAATCATTCCTTCTTTCCCTCTATTGCTAAAGAGAGAGATATTTCTGAGTTTGGGTGTATCCACTGGTGATGTTGCCTATAATTTCTTTTTAGCACTAGTTTATAAAAACTGGGAGGTTAAAAGAACAGTGTTATTCTGAGATCCAAAGATGTGAACAGATGAAAGATCTTTTTCTTTTTTAAGATTTTATTTATTTATTTGACAGGGGGAACAGCAAGCAGGAGAGAGAGAAGCCGGGCTCCATCCCAGGGTCCCCGGATCATGAGCTCAGCAGACATTTAACCAACTGAGCCACCCAGGCACCCTGAAAGATCTTTAAATAATAACATTGTAACCATTATTCAGCTTCTTCCCTAGATCTGGGGCCACTGCCACTAGTAACAGGATTCAGAAACCAGAAGCACAGTAACTAGAGATTTACAGTTAGCAATTCCCCAGGGCCATGTCTTTTCACTCTCAAGTCCTCCAACACCTCTCCTTTCTCCCAATTCTTTTTGTTAGTTTAAGGGTCTTTTTACCTAGGTGAAAAGAATTTGAACCAATCATAAACACATAGCTCTCTTTTGTGCCTGACTTTTTGTGCATTTCTGTTGCCATGTAAACCAAATAAAGCTAGCTGTGAGTAAACCAGCTGCTGCCTGCAGCCTCCCTCCCTAGAGGAAGGGAAGGGGTGGTGAAGGTAATTGGAGAGGACTAGAAGAAAAGGTAGAAATTGAGGTAAGAGTATTGTGTTTACATTCCTGGTCTTGAATCTCACTCTGTCTCTTTAAGTATGGAATTTGAGTATGTTACCTATAGTGATTTGTATTGGTCCTTAGTCATTTTTCCCAGCAGCTAAGGGATATAACTAATGCTTTTTCTCCATTTGTTTGCATGTTGGAAACTGTCAGTACTTGTGAGTGAAGTTAATAGATTCTAAGCTGTCTTAGGACTGGAAAACCTAGGAAAATGAAAGGTCGTAGGGCATGGCATAGGGTTTATGATTTTTGGTGAAAAAGAATTATACTTTGGGGACTGGCATAAAAAAAGTAGTTCCAGGGTGTCTAATTAAGTGCATTTGAGGCACTATGCAAAGACTACATGTAGCTAGCTGGTCACTAACTTACAGGCATTTACAGTTATAACTGGATGGGTATTAAGGAGAGCCTTTGTTGTGATAAGCACTGGGTGTTGTATATAAGTGATGAATCACTAAATTCTATACCTGAAACTAGTTAACTAACTGGAATTTAAATAAAAAATTAAAAAAAAAATAACTGGAGAAACAGTGACAGCTAAAGCCTAAAACACATGGCACAGAAACTGGTTAAGTACTTGAAATCAGATAGTGAGGTATTTATTTGAATTGTAAATACTGATTAAGGGTTAGTGGAGGTAAGCATTGGGGGATATATTATTGTGGAAAGAGTAAGAGGGAGGGTGGCACTTACCTTGTCCAAGCAGGAGAAAAAGTAATTTCTGATCTGAGGGAGACTGGAAATCAATCAACATCATATATTCAATGCTCAGACCCTATTGTGCCATCCAGGGCTAAATTAAACATTCTCCTCCAGATGGTCCAGTTCATCCTTAAGCTAGGAAAGAGCAAAAGTTAAATAAGAAGTACCATTGTAACAACCTTAAGTTGTTACTGGGTAGTAAAGTTGATAATGAACTTACACATAAATAGCCCAAAACATTTTTTTTCATGGCCTGTTTTTCATTCATTCATTTCTTATTGCTTCTTTATGCAAATACAAATAATACGTATATTTTATCCTATCTTTCTTACACAAAAGGGTCACATAATATGAACCTTCCGAGTGAATAAAAAAGCTGCTCTTTTTCCATTTTTCTAATGTACCCCAGTTTATGTAATCAAAACCCTGTTGATGAACATTTGAGTGGTTTCAGATTGTTCTAAGCTGGAATTTTAGTAACTTTAAGTCTCTTTTATTAGCGGTCTCACTTTGAGACCAGTCTACGGAAGTTAATACGCAGAAACCAGTTGAATATAAATGAAGAACTACGACTCCAGCTGTAGTTCTCATCTGGGCTATGGGAAAGGTGACTACATAATGTCATAGTTATGCTACCTTCATGCAACCTCCCTCTATTTTGTTTTTCTTTCTTTATTAGCATCTTTATTAGTTTCCCTGGTGCCCTTTGGTTTATTTGTTGTCTTTTCTTGTTTCTTCCTGGCCCCATCTAATACACCAGTGACCTCCCTAACTACTAGTTAGACCTTTGTTAGGAAGTCGCTGGACTTTCAGGTGACGTTTACATTTTATAGTTGTCAAAGGATTGTAGTTTTTTTAGTCCAGGTGAGGATGAGATTCCTGCTATCTTCCTTGTGGAAGCTTTGTTAAGTCTTATTACTCAGATAATGCCCTTCTACTGTCATCGTTCCCCTGTTACCAAGGTAAATTTGCATTCTATTGCTGATAATCCATACACAACTTATCAACTGCCTCAGGAGGGTTACGCTGCTAGAGGCTCAGCAGGAGTAGAGACAAGCACCACTAGGAAATGCTCTTTAAATCCTTAAATTATAAATAAGTATGGGCTCTTTGGGGGGAAGAATAAAAGGGTAATTGACATATTAGTTTGGCTGCCCTTCTGCCACAGGGAAAAAGAGTGGAATAAAGAAAGGAAGGAGGGACACCTGGGTGGCTCAGTTAAGCGTCTACCTTCGGCTCAGGTCATAATCCCAGGGTGCTGGGATCAAGTCCCCGAATCAGGTTACTTGCTCAGCGGGCAGCCTGCTCCTTCTGCCTGCTGCTCCCCCTGCTTATGTGCTCTGTCTCTGACAAATAAATAAAATCTTAAAAAAAAATAAATAAGGAGGAGAAGGGGCACCTGGCTGCCTCAGTCAGTACAGCATGCAACTGTTGATCTCAGGGTTGTAAATTCGAGCCAAATGTTGGGTACAGAGATTAATTAAAAATAAAATCTTTTTAAAAAGTGGGGAAGGAAGGACAAGATACAGAGTTTTGGTTTGGGATAAAAAAGCACTACATTGAGAATCAAGAAGCATGGGTTTTGATCTATTTCTATTACTAATTTGGTCTGTGATTTGTTCTGTGATTTCACTTCTCTGGACCTAAATTTCTACACCTATAAAATGAGTAGTTTGGAATTTTTTAAAAGTCTCTGAAATTCTAAGGCAAGAAGAAAAATTTTGACTTCAAATAGTATAAAGTGGAGAGCTTGTCCACTACTGTGAAATAACTATTACAGTTAGTAAATTTAAGTAGGTGTTTATACTCCACGTTTAGTTGTTTGCAGTGGAAGGATAATTCTATGTATTTAGTAATTCATACTGTTGGAAATACAAGTCACATTTACAGGTTACCCTTACAGGTGGAATTAACTAAAAGCATAGCATATAATTCTTTAGTACTACTTACCAGAGAGAGAAGGAAAGGGAAGATACATAGGAAGGAAGAGAGGTGGGCGGTGATAGCAGTATGGGGGGTGCGGTGGGAGGGGCATGAGGATGGAAATGGAGGCCTGAGTACAAGTAAGTCATTGATAGTAAATGTGACTGTTGTCCTCAAAGTGCTCTTATAGAATTTTGTGAATTTCTAGGGTGGAAATGACACACATGATTATCGTATAAAATGTATTTTGGGTAAGATAGTGGAAATAAGAAATATAAAATCTATCTATAATCTTAAGAATTTACCAACAGTTAGGAAGATTAAGCAAGGGCTTAAGAGAAGAATGTCAATGTAAAGGAGCCTGGGCTGCAAGCCAGAGAATGGTATAGACAATAATTGCAGCAGAAATTCAGAAGAATGGATTATCTCCAAGGATATAAAGGTAAAGCTTCAGATAGAATGAGGAACTTGTAAAAGCACAGTGAGGGCTTACAGGTGTTCCTGGTCCTTAGCAGTTCCGTCATTCACCCTATGAACTGGTAGCACTAGGGCAGGACCTGGGAGTCTTTTTAAACTCCTCCCTTTGTGTTAATGCAAAGGTAAGATCAAGAAGAAACAAAAGACATTTTGGAAGGAGAGGAAGAGTGGTAATGACTCAAGTTTTATAAACCTATGATGAGACTGACAACAGTGGTATTTATTTATTTTTTTAATTTAATAGATAAAAAAATACAAAATAAAGATTGGGAGGTAGTTTGAAAGAAAAGATGAGGAGAGAGACCTCTTCCTTTAAAATAGAAGAAAGAAGGAAAAGGTAGTGAATATACCAAGAAATTTTTATTAAAAGATGAAGGAGGGCCACCTGGGTGGCTCAGTTGGTTAAGCGGCTGGCCCTTGATTTTGGCTCAGGTCATGATCTAGAGTCCTGGGATCAAGCGCCCACTGGGCTCCGCACTCAGCAGGGAGTCTGCTTCAGGATTCTCTCTCTCCCTCTGACCCTCCCCCTGCTCATGCTCTCTCTAAAATAAATAAATAAATAAATAAATAAATAAATAAATAAATAAATAAATCTTTAAAAAAATAAAAGATGAAGGAACTTTGAATAATTTCTTCTAAGTAGAAGGCTCATTGGCTTAGTGAGGCTAGGATTCCTCAGAGGTGGAGGTATATGTAGAATTAACAAAAACTTTGAGACTCAGAAAGAAAGTCTTCAAGATTTACTGGGAGATTATGATACACCATATGGAAAAATGACTATAGCTAAGAGCAGCACAAGAACCTACTCAATAATGGGTTATGCAGAAAGCAGACATTTTGAATTTCCTCCTTCAGATGGTGGAGGCTTTGTGGGGATATGGAAATATTTAAAAGATTAATTTGTTGAGCAAAATCGATACTGAAAAGTACTTTTAATTTATTCTCTCCTTCTGCAGTGTTTGAGAATGCTAGAGGTTAATGTAGCTATGTACCCTGTGGGACATAACAAGAGTTAATTATAATCAACTGTTGGAACAGATTGTTCTGAACAAAATATTACTCATTTGCCACCTATTTGGGGGTTCATGTGTAAGCATATAAAATTCCATTTTGCTGTTTCAAAATAACCTACATTTTAAAAGAGCATTTGTTATAGATATTTAAAATATGTAGATGTATAAATCCTCCCTTTCTCCCTACTCACCCTTGATCCCCACTGGTAATTGTTGACAGCCTCTTGTGCTCCATCCCAGAAAAATTTGTTCTGTGTGTCTAAATATTATTTATTTATATTTCATAAATATTATGTATTGCATTATATAAAATAGGTATTAACATATATATATCTTGACAATGTGTTTACCTATCTTGAAACCATTTCATTGACACCGTTGCTCAATTCATTATGTAAAATCCTTTCTCTTTTCCTCCGACCTGTGGTCTCTGTTTTGTTTGAATACAGAAATATATTATGGGGATATGAATTCCAAATATATGTTTGTTTGTTTTAGATTTATTTATTTTAGGGGGGAGGGGCAGAGAGAGAGGAAGGGGAGAGAGAGAATCTTAAGCAGACTCCCCACGGAGTGGGGAGCCAGAGGTGGGGCTTGAACTCTCGACCCTGAGATCACCACCTGAGCCAGAACCAACAGCTGATTGCTAAACTTACTGCGCCACCCAGGCACCTGTTTCATTTTTCTAACCAATTTTCTATCTCACTGCAATCACATTGGATTAAAACAGTGTAAAATAGCAAAATATTTTCCTTTTTATTAAAACATTTTTGTTTTAAAAAGAGAGAGGAGAATAAATGAAAATATTAATCACATTTGTTGGTATTCAGAATTACTCTGAATAGTCTTTTGTTAGCCCATCTCTCTCGTTTGGCATATCCCTACAGTTTCTCCCCACTAGAGGGCACTAAAATATTGTTTGTTTTTAGTGGACTGTATAGTGAATTTATTTATTTTTAAACATAGGGTTTCTCCTTTTTTAATATTTTATTTATCTATTTAAGATAGAGAGAGAGAGCGTGTGAGAGAGATCACAAGCAAGGGGGGAGGAGTAGAGGGAGAAGCAGACTCTCCGCTGAGCAGGGAGCCCTCTGTGGGACTCGATCCGAGGACCCTGGGATCATGACCAGAGCCAAAGGCAGATGCTTAACCGACTGAGCCACCCAGGTGCCCTTACAGTCAGTTTAGAAATAAAACTCATATTTTTCTTATTTGTCCTGCATTTTAGTATGAATAAAATCTTTAACCTGAGATCATGCTGTGGTTGGCATATATGGACAATTATAGTACCTTCTGTGCTAGCAATTTTGATTTCGAGGACTATTTTGTGCTAAATGCATTGAAAAAGAAAAGGAGAAAGAGGGTTTAGAGAAAGGAGAAAATTTTTGAAATTTTTTGGACCCCAGTTATCACCTCCTGCTCACTCCACAGGAGATACTGACCCTAAAAGGAAAAGGGTAGGCATTTGTAGGTCACTGGAACAAAATAGAGATTCCAGGAATAGACCTACATGCATACAATGAGTTGAGTTTGACAAAGGAGCCAAAGTAATTCAGTGGGGAAAGGATATTCTTTTTAACAAATGGTGCTGGAACAATTAGGTATTTATTTTGGGGAAAGTGAAGTTTTTATCTTTATCTTATTCCATACGTAACAGCTCAAAGTCCATCATGGACAATAGGAGAAAACAGGAGAAAATCTTCATGACCTTGGAGTAGGCAAAATTTCTTGGTGCACAAGAAAACAAAAATCCTAAAAGAAGAAAATCTTGATAGAGTTCTCCAAAATTAAGCTCTTTTCAAAAGACGTAGTTATAAATAAATAAAAAGGCAAGCCACAGAATGGAAAAAAAGTATTCGCAATACATATACCAGGTAAAGGACTGATATCTAGAATATATGGAGAACCCTTACAACTCCGTAAGATACATAATCCAATTTTTATTATTTTTATTTATTTATTTTTAATTTTTTTTTATGTTCAATTAGCCAGCATATAGTATATCATTAGTTTTTGATGTAGTGTTCAATGACAATTTTTTAAATGGACAAATGATTTGAACAGACATGCCTCAATAGATGCTATAAGAGTGCCAATAAGCACATAAGTTACTCAACATCATGAGTCATTAGAGAAATGCAAATTAAAACCACAATGAGATACTGCACACCCACTAGAACAGCTAAAATGTAAAACATTGACAGTACATAGTACCGATGTGAATATGGATTAATTGGAATGCTCACACATTATTAGTGGGTAACAGTTTTCCAATTTGTTATAAATTTAATATATACTTAACCAAATGACCAGCAGTTTCTAGTCCTACTCTATGTCTTTACCCAAAAAAATGAAATCCTGTGTTCACACAAAGACTTGTATACTGGTGTTCATGGCAGTTTAATTCATAATGTCCCCAGGCTGGAAGAAGCACCAAATATGCATCAACAAGTAAATGGATAAATTATGGTACATCCATGTAAAGGAATACTACTTAGCAATAAAAAAGAATGAACTACACGTGGAACAATATAATATAGATGAATCTCAAAAATATGCTTAAGTGAAAGAAGCTAGACACAAAAAACCATATATTATATGAGATTCTATGAAAGTCAAATTTATCTACAGTGACAGCAGATCAGGGGATGCCTAGGGCCATTGTGGTAGTGGTAGGGAGTCAGCTACATAGAGAAATAGGCGAACAACTGAGTTAACAAAAATTGGAAATTATGAAAGAGAGAAGGCATAGACAGCATTACAAAGACCCTAAATTGGAAAAGATTGGTTTTAGGGGAGTACTGTGAGCAAGAGTTTAAATGGTGGGAGATGAGGTTGGAGACATAAGTAAGGGCCAGATCATGTGGAGTTGAGTCCTTAAGAACTTGAGAGAGAGTGGACCGTACAGCACAGTGACACTCTTACTTCAGTGAAAAGTCAGAGGAAGGAGAAGCTTGGGCAAATGAAGTTGGCCTGGTGGTTGGAATGTGAGAATTTGTATCAGATTATTTTCCTGTTCTCTTAAAATTATTCTCTTTTTTTTTTTCTATAAGATAAAGCTGTCACTTGAAAGTGAAGGTCGAAGTTTGAGGGGACAAACGTGAAATATTCTTCCAGGGAGGGGATGTGGGGAATATGTACCACTAAAGAAACTTCATAAGGTAATTGAGGCACTTTTGATGCTCATTTGAGCTTTGGGAACAAGAATTTTTAGTGAAACCAGTCAGCTTGGTAACATGTATTTTTTGTTTTTTGGTTTTGTTTTTTTTTTTTTCAAAATTTAGCTGGAATAGATGGAGGATACGCGCCACCAGGATTGAAGTTGTGCCTGGCAAAATGATGAAGGGAGAAAGGGAGTGAAGTTATTTATAAGTCATTTTCAAGGTGGACCAGGAAATCTGGGCTAGAAAAGGAGGGAAGTGAAATTAGGAAGAGGTTGATGAATTGTGAGAAAATGAAGAAGTCAATGGACAGAGAAAACAGAATTTTTGAGTTGGGGCTACTTTTGCAAATGAAATGGCAGGATAGGGGGCACCTGGGTGGCTCAGTTGGTTAAGCATCTGACTCTTGATTTCAGCTCAGGTCATGATCTCAGCAGGGGTGTGAGATCAAGCCCCATGTTGGGCTCTGCACTCAGCAGGGAGTCTGCTTCTCTTCCTCTCTTTCCCTCTGTGCTTCCCCCTAGTTTCTCTCTCTCTCAAATAAATAAATCTTTTTAAAAAATGGTAGGATAGGAAGAAGTGTGGTCTTAGGGTAACTTCAAGGTTTCTGAAATGGAGGTCTATTTATTGAGACAGAGAATTCAGGAGCAGGTTTGAGGATAATATGAGGAATTCAGTTTTGGACAGGCTGTGTTTGAGGAACCCATGGCATGTATAACTAGAGATGTCCAGTAGCATTTGAATATACAGATCTGAGAGGTCTATGCTATAAATAGGGACGTAGGAGTTATCAGCAGAGAAATGAAAATTGAAACATGGCAATCAGTAAGAGATTATCAGAGGGAATTTGTGAGATAAGAGAATGGAAGGCTGTGTGGTGTCCTTTGTTGAGAATCAGAGTGGTTGTGGTGGTTGGTGGTGTTTTGTTTTGTTTTTCCCTTCAGTATTCTGTCTGCTTTTTCAAATAAGTCCTAGTAAATACAGCATGGAATAGGGGTAAGAATAGAGGTTAAGTCCTGGCTTTACCCTTCCTACTGTATGCCTTGAGCAGGTAAATTTCTGAACCTCAGTTTTCTCATCCGTTAAAAATAACTATCAAGAGAATGAGAAGACAAGCCACAGACCGGGAGAAGATATTTGCAAAAGACATATCTGATAAAGGACTATTATTCAAAATATACAAAGAACTCTTAAAACTCAGCAATAAGAAAATGAACAATGTGATTGAAAAATAGGCAAAGACCTTAACAGACATCTCACCAAAGAAGATATATAAATGGCAAATAAGTATATAAAAAGATGTTCCACGTTATATGTCACCATGGAAATGCAAATTGAAACAACCAGATACCACTCCACACCTATTAGAAAGGCCAAAATCCAAAACACTGACAACACCAAATGCTGGTGAGAATGTGGAGCAACAGGAACTCTCATTCATTGCTGGTGGGAATGCAAAGTGGTATAGCCATTTTGAAAGACAGTTTTGCAGTTTATTACAAACCTAAGCATACTTTTCCCACACAGTCCAGCAGTTGCACTCGTTGGTATTTACCCAAGTGAGTTGAAACTTCCACACATGGAATGTTGATAGCAGCTTTACTCATAATTGCCAAACTGTGGTACATCTAGTCAGTGGAATATCACTCAGCATTAAGAAGAAATGAGCTGTCAGGACATGGGAAAACCTTAAATGCATATTACTAAGTGAAAGGAGCCAATCTGAAAAGGCTACATACTGTCTGATTCCAAATATATGACATTCTGTAAAAGGTGTAACTATGGAGATAGTAAAAAGACCAGTAGTTGCCAGGGGTGGAGGAGTAGAAGAGGTGAATAGGCATTGCACAGAGGATTTTTAGGGCAGTGAAACTATTCCGTATGCTAGTATAATAGTGGTGGATACATGTTATTAAATGATACATTTGTCAAATCCATAGACTACATAAGCCCAAGAATGAACCCTAATGCACACTATGGATGTTGGGTGATAATGATGTGTCAGCATAGGTCCGTCCATTTTAAGACATGTACCAGTCTGGTAGAGGATGTTGTTAGTAGGGGAGGCTGTGTGTGTTGGGGGCAGGGGATATATGAGATTCTGTACTTAATTTTGCTGTGAACTTAAAACTGCTCTAAATCCTTAAAAAAAAAAAGGCTATAATAAAATATATGGAGGGACACCTGGGTGGCTCAGTCGGTTAAGCATCTGCCTTTGGCTCAGGTCATGATCCTGGGGTCCTGGGATCTAGTCCCATCCACATAGGGCTCTCTGCTTAGCGGGGAGCATGCTTCTCCCTCTGCCTGCCACTCCCCCTGCTTGTGCTTGCTCTCTCTATCAAATAAGTAAAATCTTAAAAAAAAAAAAAAGAAGAAGAAGAAAAGAAAGAAACTATGTGGGAACAGGTTAAATAACTCAAGACTACTCATCTAACCTTGAAATCATTGAGCTAATAACTCTTAAGATTCATAGGTCTTTATTTTCAGTTGTTTGCTGCTGCTTAATGGGAAGGTTTTGCTTCCCTTCCTCACCTTCATCACGTCCATCAAGTTTTTCTTTACGGTGATAGTGAACCATTACAATCCTTGGAAAGATATAATTCTAGCCTAATAAATATATGAATATAAATGTCTGGATTTTTATATTACCAGGGGGAGAAATGATAAGGGAAAATACCCAAGCCCAGTAATTAAAAGAAACCTATTTCACGAAACACCTGGGTGGCTCAGTCAGTTAAATGTCTGCCTTCAGCTCAGGTCACGATCTCAGGGTCCTAGGATCAAGTACCCCCTCAGGCGCCCTGCTCAGCGGGGGGTCTCCTTCTCCCTCTGCCTGTCATTACTTCTGCTTGTGCTCTCACTCTCTCTCTCTGACAAATAAATAAATATAATCTTTTAAAAAATTTATTTCACTGGGGCGCCTAGGTGGCGCAGTCGTTAAGCGTCTGCCTTTGGCTCAGGGCATGATCCCGGCGTTGTGGGATCGAGCCCCACATCAGGCTCCTCTGCTGGGAGCCTGCTTCTCCCTCTCCCACTCCCCCTGCTTGTGTTCCCTCTCTCACTGGCTGTCTGTCTCTGTCAAATAAATAAATAAAACCTTTTTTAAAAAAATTTATTTCACTGAGCTAAGGAATATTTGAATATCCTGTTACTTGTATTCCTATCTTGTTTGCGTTTACACCTAAGTACCATTTTATACTTGAAAGCTTTTCAAATAGATACTAAAGGCACATTTCAGAGATATTGTGGATTTGGTTCCAGACCACCACAATAAAGCGAATATCGCAGTACAGCAAGTCATTTCTTTTGGTTTCCTGGTGCATATAAAAGTTACGGTTACATTACACTGTGGTTTATCAAGTGTGCAATAGCAATATGTCTAAAAAGATGTACATACCGTAATTTTAAAATGATTCATTGCTTTAGGGGCGCCTGGGTGGCTCAGTCGTTGGGCGTCTGCCTTCGGCTCAGGGCGTGATCCCAGGGTCCTGGGCTCCTTTGCTAAGAGCCTGCTTCTTCCTCTCCCACTCCCCCTGCTTGTGTTCCCTCTCTTTGCTGGCTCTCTCTCTGTCTGTCAGATAAATAAATAAAATCTTTAAAAAAAATTATTCATTGCTTTAAAAAAATGCTACCCATCCGCTGAACTTTTAGCAAGTCATAATCTTGCTGGTAGAGGGTCTGCCTTGATGTTGATGGCTGCTGACTGAACGCCGTGGTGCTTGCTGAAGGTTGGAGTGGCTGTGGCAATTTCTTAAAATAACACAACAATGAAGTTGCTGCATTGATTGACTCTCTTTCACAAATGATTTCTCTAGCATGTGATGCTGTTTGGTAGCATTTTACCCACAGTAGAACTTCTTTCAGAATTGGAGTTAACCCGGTCAAACACTGGCATTGCTTTATTAAAACTGAGTTTTTGTAATATTCTAAATCCTTTGCTGTCAATTCAACAATTTTCATAGCGCCTCTACCAGGAGTAGATTCCATCTCAAGAAACCACTTTATCCTGAGAGATGGCAGCAATGCAGTCACATCTTTTAGCTCTGCCTCTAATTCTGGTTCTCTTGCTCTTTCTATCACATCTGCAATTACTTTCTCCACTGAAGTCTTGAACCTCTCTAAGTCATCCATGAGGATTGGAATAAACTTCTTCCAAACTCCTGTTCATGTTGGTATTTTTACCTCTTCCCACGAATCTGAATGCTCTTCATGGAATCTAGAATGGTGAATCCTTTTCAGAAGGTTTTAAAATTTACTTTGTCCAGATCCATCAGGGAAATCATTATCTGTGGCAGCTTTAGCCTTATGAAATGTATTTCTTAAATAACAATACCAGGGGGTCCCTGGGGGGCTCATTCGGTCAAGTGTCCAGCTCTTGATTTCGGCTAAGGTCATGATCTCGGGGTTGTGGGATTGGGCCCCATGTCGGACCCAGCGCCGAGTCTGCTTATCCCTCTCTCCCTCTGCCCCCCCCCCCCCGGCTCTCTCTCTCTCTCAAATAAATAAAATCTTTTATTATTTTTTTTTATTTATTTTTTATTTTTTTTTTAAAGATTTTATTTATTTATTTGACAGAGATAGAGACAGCCAGCGAGAGAGGGAACACAAGCAGGGGAAGTGGGAGAGGAAGAAGCAGGCTCATAGAGGAGGAGCCTGATGTGGGGCTCGATCCCAGAACGCCGGGATCACGCCCTGAGCCGAAGGCAGACGCTTAACCGCTGTGCCACCCAGGCGCCCCTCAAATAAATAAAATCTTTTAAAAAAATAATACTTGGAAGTAAAAATTACTCTTTAATCCGTGGGCTGCAGAATGGACATTGTGTTAGCAGGCATGGAAATAACTTTAATCGTCTTGTCCATCTCCATCAGAGCTCTTGGGTGACCAGGTACATTGTCAATGAGCAGTGATATTTTGAAATAAATCTTTGTTCCTAAGCAGTAGATCTCAACAGTGGGCTTAAAATGTTCAGTAAGCCACGTTATAAACAGATGTGCTGTCATCCAGGCTTTGTTGTTCCATTTACAGAGCTCAGGCAGAGTAGATTTAGCATTATTATTAAGGGCCTAAGGATTTTCAGAATAGTAAATGAACATTGGCTTCAGCTTAAAGTCACCAGCAGCATTACTCCCTAATGAGAGAGTCGGCCTGTCCTTTGAACCTTTGAAGCCAGGCATTGACTTCTCCCTAGCTATGAAAGTCCTCAAGAGCATCTTTTCCGAGCATAAGGCTGTTTCATCTGCACTGAACATTTGTTGCTATGTGCAGCCACCTTCATTATTTTAGCTAGGTCTTCTGGATAACTTGCTGTAGCTTCTACGTCAGGACTCACATGTGATCAAGACAGCTTCTTTCCCTAAACCTCAGGAACCAACCTCTGCTAGCTTCAAACTTTTCTTCTGCAGCTTCCTCGCCTCTCTCAACCTTCGTAGAATTGAAGAGAGTCAGTCAGGGTCTTGCTCTGGATTAGGCTTTGGTTTAAGGGAATGTTGTGGCTGGTTTGATCTTCTATCCAGACCACTAAAACTTTCTCTGTATCAGCAATAAGGCTCTTTCACTTTTTTATCATTTGTGTCACTGGAGTAGTGCTTTTAATTTTCTTCAAGAATGTTTCCTTTGTAATGACAGCTTGGCTGACTGGCCGAAGAGGACTAGCTTTCAGCCTGTCTCAGCTTTGGACATGGCTTCCTCACTAAGTTTAGTCATTTCTAACTTTTTATTTAAAGCGAGAAACATGCGACTCTTCCTTTCACTTTAACACTTAGAGGCCATTGTAGGGCTATTAATTGGCCTAGTTTCAATACTGTTGTGTCTCAGGGAACAGGAAGGTGTGAGGAGAGGGAGAGAGACAGAAGAGCAGCCCGTCAGTAGAGCAGTCTGAACACACGTATTTATCAGTTCTGTTCACCATCTCATATGGGTGCAGTTCTTGGCACCCCAAAACAATTACAGTGGTAACATCAAACATCACTGATCGCAGATCACCATAACAAATATAATAATTATCTTAAGTCAGTTATTTAGCCCATTCGTACTTCAATTTTCTCAGTTGTAAAGTGGTGATGATAATAAAAGTGCCTACCTTGTAAGTTATTGTAAGGATTAAATGAGTTAATAATGCCAGAACTACACAGGATTTGGAATATAGAATGCATTCAATAAATGCAGTCTCTTTTTTCTTACTGTTGTTATTAAAGGCATGGAGATGTGAAGCACCATGACAGTTTCGGAGACTTAAAGAGTTAGGTATAATTTATTATTTCTTCAAGATGCAAATCTGGTATTATTTCCCCAGTGAAACCTTATTCCGCAAGCGTTGAGCTGTGTTCCTGCGGCTGTTTGGTTGTTACTGTAATCTCTCTTGCTACTGAAGTGTTAAGCCTTCCATGGTAGAAGCTGTATACTTTCAACAAATACATATTGAGTACCTGTATGTATCAGACATGATGCTAGGTGAGTAATACCAGAAAGTCCCTGCCTTCTTGAAGCTTAAATTCTAGAAGGTGAAAACAAAGAAAATAAATAAGTAATTTCAGATAGTGGTAAGTGATTGAAGAAAATAAAATAAGGTAATGGGTTCAGAGTGATGGGACAGGACCAGATAGGATGATTAGGGAAGTCCTTGAAGAGGTGACATTCAAGCTGAGAGGTGAAAAATGAACTCCTTGCACCGTAACACTTTTTAAACCTCAACTCCACCCACTTATAATCTTCATTGTGTTCTTGATCACTTCCTTTAGGTTACCTTAGAATGGTAATCACTAAATGTAGTTTGTACACACATTCCGTATTTATCTGTGTCCATCTTTAGCTCTTCTGCTTTTCCTCTCTCTCTCCACAAGAGTGAGCTCTTGGGCTGACTGTTTTTAATCTAGCTAGACAGTTACTCTTTTTTTTTTTTTTTAAGACAGTTATTCTTTATCTGTCCATGTTTTAATTCGATACACAGCATTTTATAAACACAGTACTACCATCCCTAGACATTCCTCTTGGGTATGTGTGCTGTTCACTTCTTTATTACACTGTCTCAGTGAGTAAAAAGTTTGAAGCAAGCTTCATTGTAAGCATAGGGATTTATTAGTTGCCATAGTAGATGACCTGTAAATTCTAGTCATTTCAGAGATTTCCTAAATATTAATGACAATAAAAACTTTTGCTGAAGAGAAGCTAATGCTTCCAAAGCTAGGTTGACCTGCTAACTGACATGCTATCTTTTTGCCACATGCTTGGTGGCACAATGATGACTCTCAAATCGTTCTTCTTTTGAGAGTTAATCTTTTCTGCTATCCCACAATCAGAATATACTTGATAATTTTGGGGATTGCTTTAAGGAAATGGCCCTCTGTTGCACTTAGTCAGAGGTAGGATTCAGTTTCTTAAATTGAAGGACCTCATTGGAGGGGTGTGTCAAAGTGTACTTCTCTATAAAGAGACTAGGTTCCTTGGATTCCACATTGAGGTGTGAAACAAGTAGATAAGGAGTTGAATAGACTGGTTGATTATCAGAATTAAGAGCCAGTTTTCTTCCAATATTACTTTGTTGCATAAATCCCATAGCAATGACCACTTTCTGAATGCCCATGCTCTCTATATTGTTTTCTTGATAGTAAAAGAAGGGGGAAAAAAAGAAAAGAAAAGCAGAAGATCTCAGAATCAGGTCTCAACCACTGGATCTCTGGGCTTTCAGATTACAGTGGCTGCATTGTTCCTCTGCAGGTTTGGAATTCACACAGAGAAAGGTTCTAAGGAATTTTTTTTCTCTCCTTGTCAGTTACATATCTGAATCAGAATTAAAGGAGATTCTTACTATTTTTACTTTACTGTCTACTAATTATTTCAACAACACTTATAACTCCTAAGAAGACTCTACCTCTAGTCCTAAAGGTTTATCTACCTGTTCTATTCAGTTTTCAGGAAAAATTCAGGATAACTGTCATTTCAGTGGTGTTCTGGGGTCATTACATGTTTGTATTGAGTCAGTATTCATGTTGTATAATATTTTAAAGCACTCATCTTGTGTCTGTTGGAAATATTTAATTTTTTTTCTTTAAATTATAAATGATTAGTCTCAAAATGTTACTGTAACTTAACAGGCACCACAACACTATTGAAAAACATTCTGTTGCATGTACTTACCACAGTGTGCACTGAGTTACTTATAAAATTGTTGAATCACTATATTGTACACCTGAAATTAACATAACACTGTATGTTAACTACGCTGGAATTAAAATTTTAAAAAATTATATTTCCCAATATCCTCTAGAGGGCACAGTAAAGAAAAGTTCTGTTGCACAGTAAAGAAAAGATAAGATACATTATTTTATATTATACTATAGATGGTATAGTATAGATGGTGGGTTAAAAAAATGAGTCTTCTAATCTCCTTTTTAAAAGCAAACAATTCATCCTTAAATATAAAAAAATAAATAAATTTTCATTTATTTTACAATACTATTAATTTTTAAAATAATAATGGCTTTAAATAAAATGTTTAAATTTAGAAAAACTGAAAAGAGTTTTTCGAATATTATTTTGAAATAAGTCAGTAATGCTTTCTTATTATTTGTGTTTCCACATAGGCATAAGCAAATCTTTGGTACTTAAAAATTGCAATTTATTGGATGGTGATGAAGTTACGGAGATTTATAGGAAGTACAACTAAAGATAGATAGTAGGAGTATAGTAGAAGTAATGAGCTGCAAGTGTTATCATCTTAAAAATACTTTTCTTGACTATTCTATCAAAGGTAGTTTCTTCCTTTTATACTTTAGCCTCTTGTTCATTTCCTTTATAGTATTTACCATAAATGTAATTATTTCATCTATTTGTTTACTTATTTTTTTGTATCTCCCTTATTAGAAAAAGTCAGTACATGTAGTTACGTTGTGCTTATGGGAACATCAGAGAGTAAAGCCATCTGGTAGGTCATTGTCCATTTTGAACTGAAGGTCAGAGAGATGTTAGATACATATCTAACATATGAATGTAAGTGAAGCGATGGATATGGGCAAGAGAATGTTTTTAGTGAAGGGTAAACAGAGATTAGTATCTTTAAGAATTCCTACATTTTAGGAACCCAAAGTTGAGGGGGGAGCTACAGAGGAAACTAAGGAGTAAGATATCTTGGAGATCAAAGAAAAGATGGGTATAATGTGAAAGCCAAGGGAAGAGAATCTTTCAAGGAAAAGATATTAGCAGTGTCAGGAGGTAAAGTAAATTGAGAAGTCTCCATCAGATTTAACAACAAGGACATGGTGACCTTGGCACAAAAAGTTTCAGTGAATTGGAAGGAGCCAAACTATAGTAAATTGAAGAGTGAATGGAGAGTAAAGAATTGGGGATATAATAAGCTTAGAAAGCCAAGGAGTTTTACAGTTTGAAGGTAAGTAAGAGAGTAGTAGCTGAAAGGTGGAAGGTGAGAAGATTTATTTATTTTGGGGATGGGAGAACCCTGAACGTATTTTGTGCTGATGGGAAGAAGTCAGAGAGGGTGAGAGTTTGAAAAAATATGAGTGAAACGGGATAATTGATAGGGAACAGTCCCTGAGAAGGTGAGAGAGCTTGATCCCAGAGCACTGGTTGGAAGGACTGAATTTAGATGGTTTCTCAGTCTGTTCAGGCTTCCAGTAACAAAATACCACAGACTTGGTGGCTTAAACAACACAAATTTATTCTTTCACAGTTCTGCGGCCTGAAAGTCCAAGATCAAGGGGCTCTCAGGGTTGGTTTGTGGTGAGGCTTCTCTTTCTGGTTTATAGACAGCTGCCTTCTCTCTCTGTCCTCACTGCCTTTCTTCTGTGTGCTGCAGAGAGTGCTGTCTGGTGTCTTTTCCTCTTATAAGGACAATAGTTCCATGAGATTCAGACTCCACCCTTAATGACTTCATTTAACTTTAATTGCTTCCCTAAAGGCCCTATTTCCATAGAGTCACGTTGCAAATTAGGGCTTCAACATGTGAATTTGGGGGATACAATTTAGTCCATAACAGATGGGAAGAGAGAATCCTCTTCCATTAAGACAGGAAGGAGGTAAGAAAAGATAGATGTGGGTGAGGACATTGTAGGCTTTGGTGTCAAGAATTTGAAAAAAATTTTTTTCTATCTAATGGTTTTAGTTTGCCCTGTGAAATAGGACTATAAATAATGCTCTGAGAGTAAGGGTTAGATGTTACAGTTGGACATTTGAGAAGAGTAGAGAACATTTGACAGCTGGTATGGAGATGGGAAGAAAAGGCTGAGTAAGGGAACATGGCAGAATTACTAGGTTTTATTGACCTGTCTGCTGGAGTGGTTTTTAGCAAATCAGCCCAAGCGTAGGCACAACTATTGGTAGCAGGAGTCTTACGTGTCTGAATTTAGCCCCTTGTAAGTCTTCATTGTGTAAGACCTTCTCTTGCAACCAGATATAGACTCCTGTTAACACTACAATGTCAGCATTGCTTTAAGAAAATTGAATTCTGGGGGTGCCTGGGTGGCACAGTGGTTAAGCGTCTGCCTTCGGCTCAGGGCGTGATCCCGGTATTCTGGGATCGAGCCCCACATCAGGCTCCTCCGCTATGAGCCTGCTTCTTCCTCTCCCACTCCCCCTGCCCTCTCTCGCTGGCTGTCTCTATCTCTGTCGAATAAATAAATAAAATCTTAAAAAAAAAAAATTGAATTCTGGGGCACCGGGGTGGCTCAGTCAGTCAGTTAAACATCTGCCTTTGGCTCAGGTCATGATCCCAGGATCCTGGGATCAAGCCCCACATTGGGCTCCCTGCACAGCAAGGAGCCTGCTTCTCCCTCTGCCGTTCCCCCTGCTTGTGCATGTTCTCCCTTTCTCTGTCAAATAAATGAATAAAATCTTAAAAAAAAAAAAAAAAAAGGAAGATTGATTTCTCTTCTACTTTCTTGGTCACTGCCAGACTTGGCAGAAGATTTTGACTAGACTTTATCTTATGGAGAACTGCAGTTAGAAGCAAAAATGAGGTTAAAAAAGAAGAAGTAAAATTGAGATGATTTATGGCCCTCAGGAGGTACTTAACAGCATCTGTAGGCAAAAACTGGCTCCTAACTTGTAAAATCAGAGCAAATTTGCCTTGGAATCATTTGGAGCAAGTAAATACAACAGCACAGTTGATCCCCATTATTCTCGGATTCTGTATTTGCAAATGTGCCTCCTTGTTAAAATTTATTTGTAGCTCCAGATCAATACTGCCTGTTCTTTCAGTGGTCATTCATGGGCATATGTAGAGTCACCTGACATGTATGTTCCCAGTTGAAGTCAAACAAGGCAGCATTCTGCCTTCTTATTTAAGCCCTCATACTCTCATCTAAGTGTCCTTTTCATGGTCTGTTTGGTGTGTTTTTTTGCATTTCTGTGCTCTTTCTTGGGATTTCAGTTTAAAATGTCCACTAAGGGGCGGGGCGCCTGGGTGGCGCAGTCGTTTAGCGTCTGCCTTCCGCTCAGGGCGTGATCCCAGCGTTTTGGGATCGAGCCCCACATCAGGCTTCTCCGCTAGGAGCCTGCTTCTTCCTCTCCCACTCCCCCTGCTTGTGTTCCCTCTCTTGCTGGCTGTCTCTCTCTGTCAAAAAATAAATAAAAAATCTTTTTAAAAAATGTCCGCTAAGGGGCGCCTGGGTGACACAGTCCGTCAAGTGTCTGCCTTCGGCTCAGGTCATGATGCCAGGGTTCTGGGATCGGTCCCAAGTCGGGCTCCCTGCTCATCAGGGAGTCTCCTTCTCCCTCTCCCTCTGCAGCTTCCCCTGCTTGTGCTCTCTCTCAAATAAATAATAAATTAAAATCTTTAAAAAATAAATATAAAATCCCTGTTTAAAATAAAATAAAATGTCCACCAAAGGTAGTGCTGTAGTGCTGTCTAGTGTTCCTAAGCACAAAAAAAGGCTGTGATATGCTTTATAGAGGAAAATATGTGTGTTAGATAAGTTTCATTCAGCCATGAGTTGTAGTGCTGTTGGCTATGAGTTCAGTGTTAATGAATCAAGAATATGTATTAAATAAGGTTTCTTTAAACAAAACCCCACATAAAACAGGGTTATCTATTAATCATTTGGTGAAAATGTGATGACCATAGCCTCACAGGAGCCTAACCCTGTATTTCCCATAGGAGCAATGCTTCGATATTGGCTGGTTCAGTGTTTGCAGTGACTTTATAAAACAGAAGTACTGCAAATAGTGAGAATCTACCGTATTTTATATATTCTCTTCTCCAAATTTTAAAGTACCTTATAGAAATTAACTCATTCATCAGTACAACTTCCAAAACGTGGCTGCTAGATGGTGGGTTATTTGTTACATGTAGGATGGCAGGGGGCAATCCACTTAGTAGGTTTTCTTTAATGTTCAAAAGAGTCTAGGACAATTTTTGCTTCTTATTAGGAATCTCTTAAATATATAATATTCTGCCCTTGGGATCTAAAGAAATCTGCTTCCTAATCATGGTTATGTTTGATTGATTTGCTTTGCAACTCATTAGAATATTCCTTATTTGACTTTCATGAGGAAAGGTAAAAAAAGCAATTTTATAAAGCAGTTAGAACTTTTTGGCATAGGGGCGCCTGGGTGGCTCAGTCGTTGGGCGTCTGCCTTCGGCTCAGGGCGTGATCTCGGCGTTCTGGGATCGAGCCCCACATCGGGCTCCTCTGCTGGGAGCCTGCTTCTTCCTCTCCCACTCTCCCTGCTTGTGCTCCCTCTCTCTCTCTGGCTGTCTCTGTCAAATAAATAAATAAAATATTAAAAAAAAAAAAAAAGAACTTTTTGGCAGAAAAGTGCCAGGTAGGAAAAATAATCATAGTGGTTATTTTCACAGACATAAAACAGTAATGATTTAAGTTGTTGATGCATGGAATTTGAATGTACCATGTTGGCAATGACTTTGTGTGTGTGTGTGTGTGTGTGTGTGTGTAAAATAGGATCTTTCCTCCCTTCAATTCTGTGTCCAGGTCTTTGCCTAGATCCTGTTAGTTATTCCTTTATATAATTTCTCAAATTTGTTCCTTTTTTTCATATAATTGTAATCTGGAAATCCGGACTTTAACATCTTCAAGGTGGACCTTAAAGTTGTCCTCATTTCTTTCAGCCACATTCTCTCCTGAATGCATCTTCTCTAAGCATATTTTTATCATATTATTCTGCAGAGATATTACTGCCCTACTTAGAAACTGTCTGTGGCTGCTAGTTGTCTATTTTTAAATTACTATAAACCAGTTGTCTCTTAATGCTTCACAATTCTCCCATAGCTCTTCTTCCCCACCCCCTTAGTTGATTTTATTATGTCATAATTCATTGTCAGAAGGGGCCCTTAGGGGCACCTGGGTGGCTCAGTCATTAAGCATCTGCCTTTGGCTCAGGGCGTGATCCCGGCGTTCTGGGATCAAGCCCCACATCAGGCTCCTCCACTGGGAGCTTGCTTCTTCCTCTCCCACTCCCCCTGCTTGTGTTCCCTCTCTTGCTGGCTGTCTCTGTCTGTCAAATAAATAAATAAAATCTTTACCAAAAAAAAGAAAACCCACCATTAAAAAAAAAAAAAAAAAAAAAGAAGGGGCTCTTAGGTGTGAATTCCCTCATCTTATTACCATCATCTATAAAGCTGCAACTATTTCTTCTTTTTTCTTTCTATAACAAAAAGTATTCCTAATTCTAACTAAACAGTTTCTCCAATTGTGCCCTGAATCCCATTCTCATCTTGTCAGAGACTTTTCTTCCTGATTTATCCCTAAGGTTGTCAGACTTGGCAACAATAACAACAACACAAAACATAATTAAATTTTAAATTCAGATAACAAATAATTTTAGTATAAGCATGTCCTATACAATATTTGGGACACATTTATGTTAAAAAATTATTTGTTGTTTATCTGAAATTCAAATATAACTGGCATACTGAATTTTATCTGGCAACCTTATTTAGCGCTCTCTTTCCTTTTTTACACTTCTAAACACGCACATGTGCACACACATTCTCATCCTCCATCTCTGTTGGACCATTTTTTTCAGAGTTCACTCAATCTCTAGTAACCATCTTGTTAAACAAAAGCACACATGCCACGCACACACGTGCACACACACACACACACACACACACACACAAATCAATCACTTCCTTTGACTTATAATCCTTTAGTTATTTCCACATCTCTCTGCTTTGCTTCACAGCCCAGTTTTTCAAAAGACTTGTCTGTTCAAACTGCCTCTCCTACTTAAACTCCTGGTCATTCTTCAGTTTTCACTAATCCTGCTCTCATCCCCCTCTTACCCCCACCACCACTCTCCCAAGTCATCAGAAACCTCCATGCTGCCTAATCCTAAAAAACTATTTTCAGCTATCATCTTACCAAAGTTCCCAGCAGTATTTGAAATGGCTGATCACTCTTTCCTTTTTGAAATAATCTCTTCACTTAATTTCAGTGACACCATTTTCTTTGGATTTTCCTCTTTTCCAGTGGCTGCTTTTCAAATTTCAGGGGCTGGCTTTTCTTATTCTACCCTATATGGTGGCTCATGGCTTAGATGTGGATCCTGTTTGTTTATTTGCTTGTCCCCCTTTTCTAGGCAATTCTATCCATTCCCATGGTTTTATTTATTTGTGTATACATGGGATTTAAATTACAGGAATGGAAGAAATCAATAACTCCCAATTTTATGCTTCCAGCCCAGACTTTCCTCTAAGCTCTAGACTCTATTCAATTGCTATTTCAATTCCACTTGCCTATCTCACAGACAGCTCAAACTTAACATGACCAAAATTAAGTCCCGGTAGTTTTCTCATACCTATTTTCTCCCTATTCTTCCCCGTTTTAATCAGTAGCATCCCTTGTTCAACTAGTTGCTTGAGCCAGAAACCTGATGGTCATTTTTGATATCTTTCTCATCCTTTACATTCAGTCTGTTACCAAGTCCTATTGAGTCAACCACCAACATATGTCTTAAATCCATTCACTACCATCATTGCAATCCAAGCTACCATCATCTCTCATGTATTTTAATGACCTTCTAACTAGACTCATTTCATTCATGTTCATTCAGTTTCTTCTCCTTATAGCAGCCATGGTGATCTTTTGAAAACAAAAATCCCTAGTAGCTTCCTTTTTCTCTCGTTTTTTTTTTTTTTTTTAAGATTTTATTTTTAAGCAATCTCTGTATCCAACATAGGACTCAGACTTACAGCCCCAAGATCAAGACCTGAATGCTCCACCAGCTATGCCAGCCAGGCACCCCACTTCCTGTTGTTCTTAAAATGAAATTAAAACTTCCCTGTGGCCTGCAAACCCTACATAATCAGCCCCTGCCTCCCTCTTCAGTCACATCTCCCACCACTCTACTCCCACTGACAGTGCTCTAATCATACAAAGTAAGAATTTGGTGGAAATGGAATCTTATTCCCAAGCAGTTTAAAGAATATCAGTCCCTGTAATGTACAGAATTTAAAAATTTACGAAAATACTGCCAGTCAAACCTGAGCATGCATGAGTAGTTATCTGAAAATAATTGAGATATTTAAAATCAAATGCCTAATCTCCCCTGCTCCTTAAAATCTCGGAGGCTTCTTGTTTAATTTTCTATGGCTTAAAAAAATACCATTGTATTAACTTACAGTTCTAGAGATCAGAAGTCCAAAATGGATCTTAGTGGACTAAAATCAATGTTAGGAATTTTACTCAGCTATAAAAATGAATGAAAGCCTGCTATTTTTGACAACATGGATGGACCTACAGTATTATGCTAAGTGAAATCGACAGAGAAAGACAAATACCGTAAGATTGCACTTACATGTGGAATCTAAAAAACAAACAAAACAGAAACAGACTTTTAGGTACAGGAAATGAACTGTTGGTTACCAGAGGGGGAAAGGGTTTGGGCAGATGAAATAGGTGAGAGGAATTAAGAGGTACAAACTTCCAGCTGTAAAATAAATAAGGCATGGGGATATAATGTACAGCATGGGGAATATAGTCAATAATATTGTAATGACTTTGCATGGTGACAGATGGTAACTAGACTTATCATGGGATCATTTAGCAATGTGTAAAAATATCGACTCATTATGATCTACACCTGAAACTAATAGGATATTGTATGTCAATCATACTTCAGTAGTTTTTTAAAAAGTGTCAGTAAGGCTTTATTCCTTTAGAGGCTCTAGAGGAGAATCCACTTCCTTGCCTTTTCCAGCTTCTGAAGCACCCAGCATTCCTTGGCCTGTGGCCCCTTCCCCCATCCTCACAGCCAGCAGTGTAGCATCTTCAAATCTGTCTCTGGCTCTCACTCTTCTCCCTCCCTCTTCTAGTTGTAAGGAACCTTTTGATTATATTGGGTCCACTTGCATAATTCAGGATAATCTCTCCATCTCAAGGTCAGCCAACCAGCAACCTAATTCCCTCTGCAGCCTTATCTTTGCTATATATTCACAGGCTCTGGAAATTAGAACATGGACGTCTTTGGAGGGGCCATTATTTTGTCTGTGACACATTAAAAAAATCTTGTTTTCTCTTTTTATAAGAGCAATACATTCTCATTCCCCAAAAATTAGAAAACAGACCAGGAATTCAGGAACTGTTCAGGTCCTATTAATTTCTCTTTTTTTTTCCTTTTTAATTGAAGTATAGTTGACATACAATGTCATATTAGTTTTGAGTGTGCAACATAGTGATTGGACAATTTTATACATTACACAGTGTTCACCATAAGTGTAGATACCATCTGACACCATACAAAGTTATTACAATATTATTGACTGTATTCCCGATGCTGTACCTTTCATCCATGTGACTTATTTATTTTATAAATGAAAGTTTATGCTCTTTTGATCGCTTAGTGGAAATAGAAATACTTACTTTGTGTTGACTAAGAAGAGATAGTCTCTGAACACTTAGGTTTTTTGAAGCACTAGAAAAGTTTGTTAAAAGTCACAAACAGGGACGCCTGGGTGGCTCAGCTGGTTAAGCATCTGCCTTCAGCTTGAGTCCCACATCGGGGTCCCTGCTCAGTGGGGAGCCTGCTTCTCCTTCTCCCTCCCTCTGTTCCTCCCTGCCCTGCTCATGCTCTCTCTCTCAAATAAATAAATAAAAATCTTTAATTAAAAAAAGTCACAAACAATAGCCAAACTATGGAAAGAGCCCAGATGTCCATCAACTGATGAATGGATGAAGAAGATGTGATACAGACACACACAAAATGGAATATTACTAAGCTATCAAAAAATGATATCTTGCCATTTGCAAGGATGTGAATGGAACTAGAGGGTATTATGCTAAGTGAAATAAGTCAATCAGAGAAAGACAATTATCATATGATTTCATTCATATGTGGAATTTAAGAAACAAAATGGAGGAGCATAGGCAGAGGGAGGGAAAAATAAAACAAGACAAAATCAGAGAGGGAGACAAACCATAAGGAAACAAACTGAGGGTTGCTAGAGGGGAGGGGGGGCGGGAGGATGGGGTAACTTGGTGATGGACATTAGGAGGGCACGTAATGTAATGATCACTGGGTGTTATAAAAGACTGATGAATCACTGAACTCTACCTCTGAAACTAATAATACACTATATGTTAATTAATTGAATTTAAATTAATTTTTAAAAATTAAAAAAAAGTCACAAATAAAACTATCTGCCAAATAAAAAATTAGTGGGTAAAGGAGTACTGTAAGACTTTGGGTAGGCAATTTCTCTAGCTCTTTGCGTCTTGATTTCTAAAATCAAATTAACTGATCTTTAACATTATTATCTTTAATATATAAAGTTGGTATCTACATTCTACTAAAAATTAATCAAAAGAGATAAATAGATAACATCACAAAAAAAATATTTGTAACTACACGAGGTGATAGATGTTAACTAAACTTACTGTAACAATCATTTTGCAATATATACATGTCAAATCATTATGTTGTACACTTTATACCAATACAATATTATATATCAATTATATCTCAATGAAGCTGGGGAGGGGACTAAAAAAATTAATCAAAAGAGATGAGTAAGTAATATACGGGGTGGGTTTTTGTTTGTTTGTTTGTTTTTTAATCTGGTCAATGCATAGCTTTATTCCAGGATTCAGTCAACTACTGTTATCAGGGTCACGAAAGACAAGGAAGAACTGAGGAATTTTCATAGATTGGAGGAGACTAAGGAGACATGACAGCTAAATGCAGTGGGGAATCCTGCATTGAATCTTACAACTGGAAAAGGACATTCATGAAAAAACTGTGAAATCCAAATAAAGTTTGTGGTTTAGTCAATAGTATTGTACTGATGTTAATTTTTTAATTTTTGTAATTACCCTGGTTTTACAAGATGTTACCTTAGAGGAACTTGGGGAAGTGTATATGGGAACTCTCTGTACTGTTTTTGCTAATTGTTCTAAGTCTAAAATTATTTCAAAATAAAAAGTTTTTTAAAAACAACAGTAAGAGAGGAAAAGCAAGCCACAGAGTGGGAAATGTTTGCCAGAGACTTATAACTAGAATATATAAATAGCTCATAAAAATCAATAAAGGAAAGATTGACAATCCAATAGAAAAATAGGCAAAAGATTTGAAAAGTCACTCCACATAGAATTATATCCAAATGGCCAATAAGCAGACAAAAATGTGCTTGACAGTACACAAAGTTTCCGGTTTCTTCAAGTTGGAACCCGGTGCCTTGCTGATGGGAATGTAAGATGGTGCAGCTTCTGTAGAAAGCACAATATGGTTTGTAGTTCCTCAAAAAAATAAACAGAAATTACAATACGATCCAGAAATTCCACTTCTGGGTTTGTACCCCAAAGACTTGAAAGTAGGGCCTTGAACAAGTATTTGCACACCTATGTTCATAGCAGCACTATTTATAATAGGCAAAAGGTGGAAACAACTCAAATGTCCACTAATGGATGGAAAATGGATAAACAAAATGTGGTGTATACATTCAAAAGAATATTATTTGGCCCTAAAAAGGAGTGAAATTCTGACACATGCTACAATATGGATGGACCTTAAAAGCATCATACCAAGTGAAATAAGCTAAACACCAAAGGACAAATACAGTATGATTCTACTTAGTATGAGATACCTAGAGTAGTCGAATTCAAAGATACAGAAAGTAGAATAGTGGTTACCAGGGGCTGGGGAAAGGGGAAGATGGGGAGTTATTGTTTAATGGGTATAGAGTTTCAGTTTGGGATAATGAAAAAGTTCTGAGGATGGATGGTGGCTATGGTTGCACAGTGTCACTAAATTATACACGTTATTCAATGTCCCTGAATTACACACTTTAAAATGGTTGGAGCACCTGGCTGGCTCAGTCGGTAGAGCATGCAACTCTTGATCTCAGGGTTGTGAGTTCAAGCTCCACATTGGGCATGGAGTCTACTTAAAAAACTTGTAAAATGGTTAACACGGCAAATCTTATGTATATTTTACCATACTACAAAAGAAAATGTTATAGGCCAATATTCATGACAGATTGAAAATTCCTCAACAAAATATTAGCAAATCAAATTCAATAATACATTAAAATGATCATACATCATGATCAAATGGGATATAGTCCAGAGATGCAAGGATGGTGCACCGTCCGTAACTCAATCACTGTGATGCACCGTACTAACAAAACGAAGGCTAAAAACCATATGATCATCTCAACAGATACAGAAAAAGCATTGACAAAATTAAACATCCATTCATGATAAAAGCTCTCAACAAAATGGATATAGAGGAATTGTACCTCAACATAATAAAGTCCATAAAAAAACAAAACTGTGCTCGGTGGTGACGATAGTGGCGGCCATGAGATGCAGATAAAAATCACAGTGTGACACCATTACCTAGAATGCCTAAACTGTAAACAGACCAACAGAAGTAAGCACTGGCAAGGATATGAAGCAACTAGAACACTGATACCCTGCGGGTAGGAGTAGAAATTAGTATAAGTACTTTGGAAAATTGCTTGACATGACCTACCTAGCTTGAACATATGCCTACCCTATAACCCAGCAATTACACGCCTAGATAAATACCCAAACAGAAATATCTTCATATGGGCACTGTGCAACATATACAAGAATGTTCATAGCCACATCATTTTTTTTATAGCCCTCAAACAAAAAACAGTCTTCAACAGGAGAGTGGATTAAAAAAATTGTGAATATTCATGTGGTGGGATACTTTCTGGTAATAAAAATAAATGAAGTACTGCTAAATGCGACTGACTTGGATAACTCTTAGAAACGTATTGAGCAGAAAATGATATTTGATGTTATTTGTATCAGGTTCAGAAATAGGCAAAACTGATCAGCCGTGATAGGTATCAGGGTAGGCATTACCAGTTGGGAGGAGTGAGGGTAATGCCTGAGACGGGACATGAGGGAAGATCTTGGGTGCCAGTCACGTTCTCTTTCCTTATCTGGGTAGTGGTTACATAGATGTATTGACTTTTGAAATTTTATCAGGCTGCACCTTTTTGATTTGTGTATTTTTTGTAGGTTAATTACACTTCCATAAAAAATTAAAAATTGAAAGAATATAGTAAGAAGTCCGCATTCTACATTTATTTAATGGCATTATGTTTCAGTATTTTACCCTACACCCTTCCCATCCTTCTGCACCCCACCCCTCTCCAGTCTGTGATAAATTCCTTCCCGCCCTTATTCTGGTTTTCAGTTTAAGGCGTTTTCAAGTTTTAGCTTGACCTTTCTTTGAGGACAGTTTTAGCTAGAGGTGCTAACTGGAGCAAACTGAACTTTGACCTGAGTGGAGCTGTATTTGCTGTGTCAGGGAAATTGAGGATTTACATTCCACGCTCCACTCCCAGAATCTAGAGGACTTCACAGGGAGTGGAAAATGTGGCATGGTGCCTGCTTTAGTGTACTGTAGTCTCTATATTGCTTAATTATTTATCTGAGAAACAGTGATTGGATTAGTCAGTGGCAGGGAGGTACAGAATTTTGTTATAGTTATGTTTCTATTTATGGTTTTGTCAGTTCTTAGTGATACCAGAGTCCCTTTTCTTTCTTTTTACTCTTTAAGTGCCTATCCTGTATTTTATTCAGTTGAAGCTTTACTCTGATGTAACTATGCTTTAAGTCATTTTCTCATTCAGCACATATTCATTGGTTGTTTACTATATGCGAGGCACTTGGAATACAGGGGTAAGACACATAATCTCTGCCCTCAAATTGCTTGCAGTTCTGGTTGCAAACAGACAAATGATCAGTCTGGGGGATTACTCAGTAATTCACAGAATCGATTCCTAACCTAGACTAGGAGCTGGAAATGTGTACTGAAAGAAGTTACAGCTAAGCTAAATTTTGAAAGGGGTGTGTGTGTTCACAGTAGGGGTTTGGGGGAATTCAGAAAGCTGAGGCTTGGAAGGTATACACAAGCCAAGTCATGCAGGGTCTTGTGTGTCATGCTGAGGAGTTCGGATTTTATTTTGACGACAGTGGGGAGCTATTAAGGCATTATGAACAAGGAAGTGATGTGATCAGGTTTTTAAATGATTGAACTGTGGATAATCACATATAAATAAGTTAATGAGGTAGGCTGAGGTAGGCCGTATAGGGATGGAATTATCTAGGCCCTTGTCAAAGTGTAGTCCCAGCACTATTGGCATCATGTGAGAGCTGTTAAAAATGTAGAATCTTGGGGGGTACCTGGGTGGCTCAGTTGGTTAAGCGGCTGACTCTTGGTTTTGGCTCAGGTCATGATCTTGGGGTGCTGGGATCAAGCCCACGTTGGGCTCTGCACTCAGTGAGGAATCTGCTTCAGGATTCTTTCTCCCTCCTTCCCGCCCTCCTCCCTGTCTCTCTCTCAAATAAATAAATCTTAAAAAAAATACGTAGAATCTTGGGACCTAAATCGGCATTTTAGCAAGATCTCCAAGTAATTTGTAGGCACATTCAAGCTTATGAAGCACTGATTTAGATGGACGTGGTGATGGTCAGGCTTTAGACAGCTGGTATGAAGAAAGGACAGTGCGAGAGATATTAGGGAGTGCGTGTTCTTCTTTCTATTGGAATACTCTTCTCGATACTCCTCCTTGCCAAATACACACCAGGTGTCCCCTAATCATCCTTTACCTTTCAGCTTAAATGGAGCTTCTTGCTCCCAATATGCGTGATTGGCACCCTTGCCATATACTCGCATAGCACCCTGTACTTACCTTGTCATTTTTCATATTTTTATTATAATTACTTACTGATGGTAAGCAACATGAGAGCAGGGACAGTCTTTCTATGCTGGCTGACACATAATAGGCACCCAATTAAATAGCTGTGGTTTGATTGAATGAATTCATCATGTAGAAGATGAATCTGTGTGTGTTTGGGAATAAACAAGTTATATTTGTAATAATAGTGAATTTTAAATAGAACTGACAAGTTCTAGGCACTGTTCTAAGTGATACGTGTGTGTGTGTGTGTGCGTATAAATATGTATATACATTTATATGTATATAAATTTATTTGATCCTCTTAGCAGTCCTGTAAGGTAGATACTTTTCATATCCTCATTTTACGGATGAGAAAACTGAGGCATTGGGAGGATAAGTAATTTGCCTAAGGTTACACAGTTAGTAAGCGAGAGTCAAGTAAACCAGACAGTCTGGTACCACTTTGCTATGTCTGGTTTTGGACAAAACAACTTTCTGGCACTTTTTATGTATTTCTATGTATTTTTAATTTTGATAACATCAGTGTGAGGAAGGCGTTATTATCCTGTTTTACAGATGAGGAAGCAAGGGCTCAAAAAGTTATATGCCTTGTATAGGTATATCTCTATGTAAAGATACACACAGATAGGGGCGCCTGGGTGGCTCAGCCGTTAAGCATCTGCCTTCGGCTCAGCGTGTGATCCCAGCATCCTGGGATCGAGCCCCACATCGGGCTCCCTGTTCTGCTGGGAGTCTTCTCCCATGCCCCCTGCTTATGTTTTCTCTCTCACTGGTTGTCTCTCTCTCTCTCTGTCAAATAAATAAATAAAGTCTTAAAAAAAAAAAAAGATACACACAGATAGTACATGACGGAGCTAGCCTTTAAATCCAAGCCTATCTAGCTCCAAAGCCTGCAGTTTTACCTGTAATGATGATGCCTCCATGTGGAGTCTAAAATACTTGTGGGGGCACCTGGGCGACTCATTCTGTTAAGCATCTGCCTTTGGCTCAGGTAATGCATGATCCCAGGGTCCTGGAATGGAGCCTGCATTGGGCTCAGCAAGAAGCCTGGTTCTCGGGGTGCCTGGGTGGCTCAGTCGTTAAGCGTCTGCCTTCGGCTCAGGGCCTGATCCCATGTTCTGGGATCAAGCCCCTCATCGGGCTCCCTACTCTGCTGAGAGCCTGCTTCTTCCTCTCCCACTCCCCTGCTTGTGTTCCCTGTCTCGCTGGCTGTCTCTCTCTGTGTCAAATAAATAAATAAAATCTTAAAAAAAAAAAAAAAGAAGAAGAAGCCTGGTTCTCCCTCTGCCTTTCCCCCTGCTTATACTCTGTCTAAATAAATAAATAAATAAATACCCTTGGGATATGAGTCTTAAGGTACTGAGAGGATGCCTAACATTTAGGTTGTGGGTAGGAGGAGAATTCAACAATCCTATTTGCTATGGTGGCATTAGCACATCAGGTTTGCAGGGGAAAGGGAGATCTGAGGCCTCCCGATTCTAGCCAGCCTTGTAACTGACTAGATGGAACTTTGAAGTCAGGAGATTAAGAATCTTAGCCTCTACAATAAGCTGTAACTTAGGTGACTAAGGAGTAGTTACCACTTTTTCTTATAGCCTCAGAGAAACCAGACAGCTTAGAAATGCTGAATGTCAGAACTGGAGGGAACCAGTTCTAACCTCCCACAGTCCACTGTGCCCCACCTCCCCCTTGTTTTATAATGAGGAAACTGAAGAAGAGAGTAATTAGGTGACTCGCCAACATCTAATAAAACCATTACAGACCAGCCAGGAATAGAGGACGGGGTCACATTCGTGTATTCTTTGCCCTGTGCCTTATGACTGTCTAGGTTCCAGATTTATCGCCTCTTATTTAAAACTGTTCTGCGTTTGTAGTTACCGCTTCACCACTGCGTGGTTCTTTTCGACTTTGACCCCCGGGAAATACTGGCTTGTTTTTTCTCTTCTAGCCAAGCATATACTCACTCTGGCAAGTCACCTGGCTTACCTTCATTAACAATACTGCTCTCAGATCACCACTGGCAGGAACACAACTGGCACGTACAACTTCAAATTGTTCTTCTTGGAGTGCAAATGAGGTTCTTTTGAACTATTCACACACTTGGTCAATTTTTGTAAAGTTTGAAGGCCGTAGGTGCAAGTGTAGTTTGTGTGACTTCTTTTTTTCTCAAGTTGCAAACTTCTCACCTAAATGTTAAGAGTGCTTATTATAGATAACCGCGTGCAGTGGTCTTACTCCTGCCCCCTCTATATGGTAAAATGAAATTAGATTATAAAGAATTTTGTAACTAGTACTTAACACCCATGCCTCATACCATATGCAGTCCCTTCTCAGTTACTAGACCTTCAGTTCCCAAATGTGATAACAGCTCCTGTTGTGTATTTGTTTCACAGTCATTGCAGAACCGTAGCAAGGCTTCAGTTCACGAAGGAAGTCGACTTCAGTTAAAACCTACACTAAAAAAAAAAAAAAACAACAGGGGCGTCTTGGTGGCCCAGTCCATTGAGCCTCGGACTCTTGGTTTCAGCTCAGGTCCTGATCTCAGGGTCCTCAGATGAGCCCAGCATTGCCTCCCCATGCTCAGCTTAGAGCCCACTTGAGCCTTTCTCTCCCCCCAACCCACCCACTCCCTCCTAAGCTCTTGTGCTCTGGCTCTCTCTAAAATACATAAATAAAATTTTAAAAACAAAAAGTTACAACTAAAATTACAGTTTAGCCTGCAAAAGTGATATATTTTATTTGTGCCTAATCTTTTATTCTCACCCTGTCTTCTTTAAAAGTCATTTTCTTCCACATTTTAACATTACCTTAAAGGCAGTCATCTTCCATTTATTTAATAACTGATTATGTAGGAAACATCTACAGGAACACCGGTAATCTAGTAATTTGCCGATCACCGAAATATTTTCAGGGTTGGACTCCACTCTTTTTGCCTTGATTTGTTCCTAAAAGCTTTATTATGATGCAGATCATAATGGATTACAATTGATGCAGATCCAGCAATGGAAAGTGGATTATATACTCCTGCAGAGATAATATAATTAAGGATTAAAACCCTATTAAGGACTCACCACAAGTAAGTCATAGCTGTGGGCAGTAGTATAACTAAGTTCCTGTATGTATAAAATAGTGTTCCAAATTCACTAAAATGGACATAAATATATTGAACACATTGATTATGTAAGTTACCCCCAGAGGACTGTAAGGTATACATACAGCATACAAAATTTGATGATTTCTTTTTTTTTTAAGATTTTATTTATTTATTTGACAGAGAGAGACAGCGAGAGAGGGAACACAAGCAAGGGGAGTGTGAGAGGGAGAAGCAGGCTTCCCGCCCAGCAGGGAGCCCAATGTGGGGCTTGATCCCAGGACCCTGGGATCACGACGTGACCCGAGGGCAGACACTTAATGGCTGAGCCACACAGGCACCCTAAAATTTGATAATTTCTTAAGCCTTAATGTGTGCCAGACACTGTGGGCAAATCAAACTGACTAAGCCCTTGAAAAGCCTGGAATTTAATGAGGGACAACACCCGTAGGCAGTAGCTTTAATATGAGGAAGGTGTGAAAACAGTCATGTGACCAAAGACCAATACTAGAGGAAAGGGAGGTTACTTTTTAGGTTAGATTCCATGGCAGTGCTATCATTTGAGCCAAACCTTGAGGAATTCGCATAGTGAAGATGATGGGAATGAAGACAGAAGAATGCATTTCAATCTGGGAAACTGGCATGAGCAGAGGCACGAGGTGGGAAAAGACACAGCATAATAATGACATAAGTAAGAGCTGCCGTTTAGTAAGCCCTTAGTGTATACACACTTTTTAAATCCTTGCATCAATCATGTGAGGTGGCTATTATTATTCTTCCACTGTAGGGACTGGAAAACTGGAGGGAGAGGGAGGTTAACTAAAGGGCAGAGTCCGTATTCTCACCAGGTCTGTTTAATTCCCAAACCAGGAGTTGTAGCTGCTGTGCTGTGTGGTCTTCACATTCAGGAAGTAGTGGGCAATACAGCTTTCCTAGGGATGGAGTATGTACAGGGATGTGGAGTGGAAGACCCTCCTGGAAAGGATTTATAGAGGGTTGTTAGGAGGCAGTGGAAATGGATAGGGAAGGACAGATGACAGGCTTGGAAGAGGGTTCAAAAACAACTGGCAGTGTATTGCTCTGGGGACTAGGGAAGGGGGGAAATCAAAGATGACTGAGGTTTGTATTTGGTTGACGGAGGGAATAGAGGTAGAAAAGTGAGAAGAAACTTATTTGGAGAGTTTGGGGTGGGGAGGAAGGATGGAGCAATCATTTTGATTTGGCATATGTTGCATTTAAAATACAGATGAAAGATACCATTGGAGATTTAGGCAGCAAGTGTAACTTCTCATTTTATTGAGAAGTTTGGATTAAAAGGAAGACCAGGGCACCTGGGTGGTTCAGTCGGTTAAGTGTCTGCCTTCGTCTCAGGTCATGAACTCAGGGTCCTGAGATCTAGTCCCACTTGTTCTCTCTCTCTCTCTCTCTCAAATAAATAAATAATTTTTTTTCAAAAAAAAAAAAAAGGAAGACCAGAGGACAACGACTGGAGGTGGCTGACACCTAAGGGTTTATCAGAATCGACACCCTGACCTCAGAGGGCATATCGCTCCTGTATTTCATCAGCCTTTTATATGTTGGCATCACTCGTTGTTTCACTCCATAGCCCCTCTGTGACCACAGCTTCCTTTACTTTCACCTCTGCTGTTCACTCTTCTTCTTTTTTTATTTTTTATTTTTTTTAGAGGGGGAACGGCAGGAGAAGGAGAGAGAGAGAATCTTAAGCAGTCTCCACGCTTGTTGCGGGGCTCCAGCTCATGACCCCGAGATCATGACCTGAGCCACCCAGGCACCCCTGCTGTTCTCTCTTCTTATTATATCTGATCTCTACCCGCCCTGTGAGATCTCATCCTTAGACCCTTCTGCATTCACCGGGTCCAGCAGACCCCTTCTGTTTTCACCTGCCTTTCTTTCTAGTCTAGACATCCAGGTCAGGTATTTGAATTCTGCCTTCTCTGGCATCTGACAATACCTTTCCCCCTAGACATTACCTTCCTCTCCACTCCACATCCAAAGGATCATTCTCATGAAGGTCCTAAGGGGCGATGAACCAATAATCCTGATTTTAATATTTATAACCATCAGCTCTAGAAAAATTATCCTCTGCAATGGGACTTAACACTCAAAAAGTCTCTGGTCCTTTAAAGGGACCAAAGCAGGCATATCTCATTGGGCTTACTTTGTGCCTGAAATCCATGGTATTCTTACTGATAATACACTCTAGGAATGAGCTGAGGGTTAAAATAGATCAGACCACCTTTAGTCTTGTCTTATTTCCAAACTTCTGATGTATGCACAGAGGAGGGAGCTGGCACAGGAACCTAAAGAGGGGACAGCTTCTGAGGTCCCTTAAGATGATGGTGTTGGTGATACTGTGTTGGCATCCTGTCACTTCCCAAAACGAGGATGGTGAGTAAAAACCCGCTTTGGATAGAGACTTGGAGGCAGCACTAGTCTTGATTGGAAACCTTGGCTTCCTCTAAACCTACACTGTGGTAACTCCTGAGTAGCCTCAGGGAAGTGGCTCCTTTACAATTGGCACCTATGTTGTTTCTGCAGCTGAAGGCTCTTGGACCTTCATGTGTATAGCACAGGGAGCCAGCAGAGGGGGTTGTGGTCCCAGGACTTTCTTTAGAGCTTCTAATTTCTGATTTTTCCAGATCTTCCCTGGCACCATCCGAATCAAATCTTCCTTGTAATAAGAATTTAACTTGAGATATGCCTGAGTTTGGTGCCAGACCCCTGGTGTGAGCAGATGGGGAAGTTCTGCATTGCTGTTTAAACTTGAAAGCCATAAGGAACTCTTGATTTCAAGGAAACGCCTGTTTACTGTGCCGATCCAAATCAAGCAACTCTTGAGAAATGGGAGTGCCTTCTTGACCTCGATCCTTATTGATCTTGGTATCAGCACCTCCAGTGACGTGTCCTGAGGGGCAGGAGAAAATTAACAAGTGCCTTACACACCGGGAAAGAGAGGAAGCCTGACTGTTGCTGCAGAAAGTCCCCACTGGGGAGGCCGGGGTTGCGTGTTTGGGTAGCATTAAACAGTGAGTGTCCTGTGGGAAGTTCAGTGCTTGGGTGCAGAACCTTGCATCAGCTCTGATTCTCAATCAAAAGCAGAAGGTTTGAAGCGGGCCAGTAAGGGACTTGTCAGGCAGTTGACTAATGATCTTAATTTGAATAGAAAGCCTCTGTGAAAGGGGATGCAGCTTCTGCTAGATATTGTAAATTTCTGAATCACTAGGTTTGGTTCTGCTTTGGGGCACTCAAAAACCCCTGGCATTTCCAAACCAGCTTTCCTTTTTGCTTCAGGACATAGATTACCCAAGCCTGCACTATGGAGAAGTGGGACGGTAATGAGGGCACCTCAGCTTTTCACGTGCCTGAGTGGATGGTGAGTCCTTTGGTCACTTTGCTTTTCCTTCTGTTTCTTGGTAATGAGGCAGCCATTTCTCACAGGTGACAGGGATCACCTGTGACAAGTCCTTACCAAGACCTGTGGTTGGGAGAAGAGTTATTCCTCTAAATTTCTGATGTGTTCTGTGTCCTGGATCACCCCTATTTCTTTTTTTTTTTTTTTTAAGATTTTATTTATTTATTTATTTGACAGATAGGCAGCCAGCGAGAGAAGGAACACAAGCAGGGGGAGTGGGAGAGGAAGAAGCAGGCTCCCAGCGGAGGAGCCTGATGTGGGGCTTGATCCCAGGACTCTGGGATCACACCCTGGGCCGAAGGCAGACGCCCAACGACTGAGCCACCCAGGCGCCCCCACCCCTATTTCTTAATTGCAAGTGAAGCTGAGAAAGTTCCGAGAGCTGCGTGGCCAGAGTCAGCTTATTGCCTGGCTGTCTGTGCTGGGCTGGAGTTCCCCTACTGCTGCTGGTGTACTGCATGGGTTGTGTTCTCCTGTGATTGCTTTGCGCTCTGTTTGCAAGCTGATGCTTCGTTTCTTTCTCATGGGGTTAAAGAGAAAGAGAAGCGTGTGGGGGGAAACAGAATTTGTGGAAATGGTGGTCTCTCAAGTCTTTGAAGAGATGTAAGATATTTCTTGCCTATCTGCCCATTTTTTCCCTCCAGTCAAAACATTTCCCCAGATATTCTTTATATATATTATTTCTAAAGGGCAGGAAGTATAGCTGTCTTGGTACTGTTCTTCAAAATGTCATATTTGCCTGATAGATATTTTTAATATAATTTAAATATAAGGACTTATTTGTTGATAAGAACTAGCACATAAAACCTAGTATTTTAGATCCTTGATTTAAAAACAGCAGCTATCCTCATGTTCCTGTCTGGTCTCTTCTAGTTTAGCCTGATTTCTTATAGTCTATACCAGCCTTATGAATATATATATATATATATATATATATATATATATATATATATATATATATTCATATATTTTTTTTTCCCTATGGAAAACTGGTTAGACTATTATATACAACATATTCCAAGTTCTTTTCAGTGTTTATGGAATTATAGACTTAAATAACCATCTATAATGAGATTGAGTATATAGTAGGCCTGGCAAAGGCCCAGCTGAAGAGGCCACATTTCAACTCTCACTGTCACAACTATTGTTTATTATTTCTGTTGGGGTTATAGCTGTTGTTGTTCTTGTCTCAGAACCTTGTGCTCAGTTTTAAAATGTTTGATGGAAAGAAATCCTATCCATTCACAGCCTTATTTCAAATAATGTAGTGTTTTAAAATTGATAGGAAAGGATAATAATTCTAGTTGGATTTTAAGTTTGTTTTTGACTCTCCAGCCACTCACTAATAAACAAGAAGGGGGAGCAAGAATTTTGGTTTTCTTAGGGGAGGGACCACGTTAAGATAGTAAACTTTGGTGTTTCTTCTTCTTCTTCTTCTTCTTCTTCTTCTTCTTCTTCTTCTTCTTCTTCTTCTTCTTCTTCAACTGTGGTACATTGATAAAGGAATATTACAGAAGAATTCCAGAGAACATGAGTGTGTCACCTCAGAATCAATAAAAGATTTATGGTAACTCTTACTCGTGTAATAGTCCTCACTGTTCTGTCTGCTCAGCACGTGCTCTCCAGAGGCACTCCTACGGAACCTTTACTATTTCTTTTTATTTATGGGAACAAGGAAACTGTCCTACAAGAGTTAGTGACTATTGCTTAAGGGATATGATCTAGGACTTCCCAGCTTTTAGAAAGCATTCTTTAATAAAGCACACTCTGCTTTGTTTCCATTATGGCATTCTCACTTAGAGATTTCTTTGCCCTTCTCTCTCAAAAACCGGGAAAATACTTTTAATCAGCAAAAATTTTTTAACAACAGCAAGAAAGAGTAGGGCGGGGCTTGTCTTCAATAACTCAGTTTTTCCATCTGTCTTTTCCTTGCCAAAAATTAACCTCCTGAGGCTTTTTGTCAGATACCACGTAAGTCGTTAATATCTGACCTGGTCTAGAAGGGCTTCATTAGGCTGCTGCTGGTATCCACTTACCCAGCAAAGTGAGCCATCAAGCACCCTCTAGTGTATATTGCCTATAGACTTTACCTATGAAATAGTAGAGTGCCTTTTAATCCCCCAAGAGAAAACTCTGGAACCATCTCCCATGTTGGGGGCCAAAATTTCAATTTAAGGTTTTAACCAAATGTTTGACTCATGTTCCAGTTTATACATTAATGTAATTAAATTTCCACTGAGACTGCCCTTGCCTCCAAAGGAAACATTACAGGGCTCCCAAACCTTCTTTCAGAAGGAAAATTTAGCAGAGGAGGTGCATTATAACATGTCCCTCTTTGTTAACAATCAACAGCAATAAAGGGATTTGCATACCCTTAGAGAATAGGACTCAGACCACACACAGCAGCTGACAGTACTCGTATCTCTGATCCCAGCAGGGAAATAAGCCAGGACAAAGTTTGAAGACTCCCCATCTTGAAAATTGATAAGGTAGACCTTCAAGTTAACATTCCATCAGTCCCTGGAAAACTTCTGGAGCCTCTGCTCCTTAGCTGTTTTCATGTGAAGGATTTTTAAGCCTTGCTCAGGAATTTTACAGTGAAAAGGTTGGGGAACATATCCTTTTAAAAGACTGTCCTTTTTAATATTTTGACTTCCCTTGAGAAATCTTTAGTCTCTCCTGCTGGGTGAAATACCTCCTCTTCTGTGCATGGAGAGCAGCAGTAACCTTTTTTTAAAGTTTTTGCATTTTGATGCTTCCTCCTCCCATCCAAGCTGTCTGTAGTACTTGGTACTTTTCCATAGGAAATCTGATTGACTTTCCTGAGTACCCAGCCAGCTAGTTACCCAATTTTCTTTTGGCTAGAAATAATCTCTTTTATAGGTGAAGAATCTTTTCAGGCAACTCATTTAGCTTGGAAGAGAGAGATGTGTCTAAGAATGCTTGAGCCATGTCTACTTGGAAGTAAAAGAAAAATCTTTAAGGTATCTGGTAAATGGTGGTAGAGGTAGCTTGACTGTAACTCTGGGTCTGGATTGATACTTAAAAGCAGAGACCCATTTGAGAAACTGATGAAAACTAAGGGCCCTCTACCCAGGAAAATAGACACATATGCAGAATTTTGTGTTCTGTGTTGGGGGCCAGGTCTAGACATCCGTGGACTCCAGGTGAAAACTTTGACCTAAAAGAATAGAAATGTTCCTATTTTATACTTATGTATCATTACATAGTCTCCAAAACCCTCTTATATACATCATTTTTTAAAATTTTCTCAGCGCGCATTTGAGATAGGCAAAGGAGCTATTATTGTTCCCATTTTACAAATGAGGATTACCGGTGTTAAGTGCTGAAATGTTAAGAAATGGAGAGGGAGAGAGAGAAAACCACTGGTGATTATCCTGTGTAATACGACTTTATGTACTTGAAAAGGAATTGTTTTCTCTTGGCCTGATCCTCTTCAGGGTAAATAGATCTTCTGTCCTCCCCATGAGTCCTATTTTTCTTAATGTATTAACTCTGTTCTTAACAGCCTTAAATTGTGAAAATCAGATTTGGACCTTTATATCCTGTGTTGGGTATAAAGAAAGGATCGCCTCATTCTATTCTCCGACCTTTCAAATAACCTTTTCTTTTCTGCCTATGAATATGCCTCCATGGTTGTAGGCACAGACAGAATGAAGTGGTTGGCCAAGGAGAGAATCAGGAGCATTAGGGCTGCATTATTCATGCTCGGAGTTGAGTGTTAGAGCAGTGGTTCCCTGAAGCGTAGTCCCCAACCAACGGCATTAAATCACCTGGGAGCTTGTTGGAAATGCAAAATCTTTGGCCCCACCAAGATTTACTAAATCAGAAACTCTGGGGATGGGGCTTAGTGCCGCCTTTTAGCAAGCCCTGTGGATGATTTTGATGTACGTAGAGTTTGAGAACTACTTTGTTAGATAAACTTGTTAAGTAGTAAGGCTTTTCCTGTCAGTGATAGTGTCCTTAAATGTCTTCTAGTTGGATTTGGCATAGATCTGCAGCTCCCTCTGGCTCAGGTCTAGTCAGTTAAGCCTTGGACCAACAAGTTCCCTTTCACCTGAGTGAGGAAAACCCAGAAGCAGCTGAGAGTGTACTAGGAGGCGCAGTTTAGTGATTGACTCTGCAAGCAGAAAAAGACTGGTCTGTCTTATTTCGTGAAATTACAAGTAAGAGATCAGGATTGTCATGGGTGATAGTGAATCATATTTGAGTTCAGTTAATTTCTTTTTTTTTAATTTTTTTTAAAAAAGATTTTATTTATTTATTTGACAGAGATAGAGACAGCCAGCGAGAGAGGGAACACAGGCAGGGGGAGTGGGAGAGGAAGAAGCAGGCTCATAGCGGAGGAGCCTGATGTGGGGCTCGATCCCATAACGCCGGGATCACGCCCTGAGCCGAAGGCAGACGCTTAACCGCTGTGCCACCCAGGCGCCCCTGAGTTCAGTTAATTTCTGTTTCGATTTTTGGTAGTGACATTGGGCAAAGTTGCTACATAAAGAGCTGTTAGAGTAGCCATTCTATGTTAGATTAGCCAAATTCTATGAGTAGCCATTTCAGAATTGTTGGATCAGAGCCCCAAGATCATCGGGCTGATATCATTTCTAAGACCCAATCTAATAAAAAAATAAATTTAAAATGTAATTTTATTTATTTTTATTTATCTTTTTTTTAAAGATTTTTGTTTATTTCTATGACAGAAGGAGAGAGAGAGGGAGAGCGCACGCACAAGCAGGGGGAGCTGGAGAGGAAGAAGCAGGCTCCCTGCTGAGCAGGGACACCCCCCCACCCCCCATGCCATCGCTGAGCGGGACCTGGGATCATGACCTGAGCCAAAGGCAGTCACTTAACCAACTGAGCCACCCAGGCGCCCCTATTTATTTTTTTTAAGCGTAATTTAAAATAAGTTTAAAGATAAATTAAGAGGAGTGGGGTGGGGCTAGTGTACCTAGGATTAGGACCAGGGGACTTTTTCATCTTCTGATTAATATCATAAGGTGTGGTGTGGTAGAAAGAACTTTGGCTCTGTGGTAAACACAGGCTCCTGTTCCAGTCCCATTGCTGACTTGCTGTGAGACCTCCAGCAAATCATTTGTTCTCTCAGGGCTGCCCTTCCCTAATTTGTCAGATGGGGATAATGATGCCTACTTTGTAAGATTGTTATACTGATTAATAGAAATAACATATATGCAGGGCTATATGTACATAGTAGGAACTTAATAAATATTAGCTCTCCTCCCTTTATTCCATCCTTTCAGAGATCTTTTCTCTCAAAATAAAGATTATCCTACAAAAATAATCTACCATTTTATGTTCTTTCTTGTGCTCAACAAGCAGTCTCTTTTTTTAAAAGGAAGAATTCAAATCGCATTCCCACTCCTGTCTCTGTAACAGTTGAATGTAGCTTTCCTATTCACTTAGTCCTTTCCAGGAATCAACAAATAAATAATGTGATTCTTTGCCCTTTCATTTGACTCTTTATTTGATATGTAACAAGGTCATTGTGATTCTGAGGACTCTGAGGAAATAGGAAATGCTCCTTTGTAGTCAGACTTCCCAGGAAACGCACAGTTTTTGAAAAAAACAGAGTCACTCACCACCTAATCAGCAACAATCTTGAGATGGGACTAGGAGCCATATGTCAAAACCCATGTAAAAGATGGACAATTAAAAGTAAAGCAACAGGCTAAGTTGATTTCCTTGGTGACAGAGCTAAAACCAGCGTCCTCAGCCCGACGAACCCAAGGACACAGTGTGTGGAGTAGAGGCTGCCTCAGCGTTTGGCACCATTTTTTTTCTTACCTTCTTAATAAATTCCCTCATTGTGTTAGTGACTCTGTAGTTAATTTTTTTCTAATGAGACTAGGTTAACTAAAATCATCTGACACGGAAAAGGAGGAGGTAAGGTTAAAAAGAAACCTAATTAGCAAGTTAATTATAGCAGGCAAAAAAAGTGCACGCGTTATATAAATAAGCTATTGTTGTGCGCATGCAAGTTGGGCCTTGTCAAGGGACTTGTTAAGGTTTAGAGGTCAGAGGATCCGTGTAATTAGGTGTTTAGGGAAAAAAATAAATAAAAGCAAAACAGCTACCAGAATTAGGAATGGTTGATGAGCCACTAACAGAAATGCCTTATTAAACGGCTCTACTGCTAGAGGGGTTGTTGGAGCTGCTTCAGGGATTCCAGGGAAGGGCAGCACCCCCCCCCCCAAAAAAAAAAGCTAGCTGGAACCAGAGCCAACAGAATTGCTGATGAGGAAAGTTTAAAGGCCTAGCCACAAGGGTCCCTGGACCAGAGAGGTGGCAGTAGGGCTGGTAATGTCATTATGCTGGGCAACAAGAAGAAATACATTGTCAATGGCAACTCTGGGATTAAAGCCCAGGTGAGGCTAAGCTCTTACTTAACCAGGCTTGCTGCCGCGATAGCCATTATTGCAATAGGCCGGCTGCTTTCTCCCTCCTTTGCTGCTTTCATCCCTGCTTCTGGCATAAGGTGAGCTGCCCCTCTCCTAACACTCTCTTTCCCTCCCTCGCCTGTTGGAAGAAGGTATTTCTCTCTGAAATGGTAAAGGAGGGTTACCTTAAAGGACTCTGATTTCAGACAAGGTGGAAAAGATAGGGATAGAATGTACCAGAGTACCCCACCTGGGGTGGGTAGATGACTGTATTACGTGGTGAAGATTGTAATGACATTTAAGGAGAATTGAGAATTGGGCACCAGAGATGACCTACTTAAGCCCTGCGTTCTGGTTGTCAGTAAAAGATAAACATTTATTTCTTGGGAAAAGTGTATATAACTAATTCTATATAAGTGGTTAGTCTCTTTCTAATATTCTTCTGTCTTAAATTTGAGGTCAGTGTCTAGTGAGTAAACAAGACTTAGAACCGTATGTTTCTGAGTGGAGAAAGCCAGCATAGCCTCGTCTTCTTTAGTGCCAAAAGAGCTGGTGGGAGGAATCACTGTAAATGGAGAAGACTAGAGAGAGCTCAGTTTAGGGAAACTGGATTGAGAAGATGAGCAGCCAGATAGCTACACGGTTTAGTGTGATTGGGGTAAAGTGGTGTGCACCCACCCACTCCTGATCCCACACATCTAGAGAAGCAGAGTGGTCGGCCCCCTCTAGTGGTATGTGGGTGGGAGGGGGCATTGCTTATCTGAGGCAGAGTTTATCTGTTACTTTTTTTTCAAAGGAAGCAGTGACTCATCCTAGCTTTTGGAAAGTCAATTACTACTCCTTCTCCTAGATGGGCCTCTTAAAAAAAAAAAAATCATTGTCTTGAACGAGGGTGGTGAAATGAAAGCCAGAGTTTTCAGCTGGACTGCTTTCCCCCTCCCTATCTTCTCACCCACCTTCCCCTGCCCCGCTTTTTTTGCCCTGAAAATTCTTTTAACTTTAGATTTGGCTTATGCTTACCATATTTCCTTAATATTGAACCAAGTACAGACAGTGAAGCTAGAATAGGCTACTTCAGATTCGTTGTTTCAGCATGTGATTGCCGGAGCATGTAAGGGCGAATAAGACGCACAGCTCCTGCCTTTATGGAGGATACAGGTAGATACATTCAGTGTGGTAAGTGCTGTGCTAGGAGGAGTACATGGAAGTTCACGTATATCCCATGGGAGTGCATAGAAAGAGCACTGTATCTTTTTGAAATAAATTGCTACTTTAGCAAAATAGCCAATTTTGCCAATTTTTCACTTTGCAAAGAGCTTCTGATCCAAAGAATTTTCCTATTACTGAAAACAATTTGCAAACTCTAAGGTACTAACACAGGCTCCATTTGTTGTTATAGCTGTGAAAACGCTATGAATTCCCCTAAAAGGCATGCTAAGCTAATGCAGTTTGGCGTTAGTCTCCTCGTCTCAATATTCAAATGACTCAGTAGTTGCCTCTAACTGCAGGAAATAGAGCCGTCAGGTGCTGCTTTCTCTCTGGTGGGCTGTGTCTGTGTTCTGCCCACCAAGGAACCATCTTTTTATCATGAAAGGTAGTTGTCAGATCTTTGATCCTTCCTGCCTCCACGCCACCTTGGATCCAGAATAATCCAAGCAATTATACAAACATTCAATTAGAGAGAAAGAAAAAACGTTATTTGTTGAATAAATTATATAAGCTTTGATTTGTAAAGTGCTGGAACCTCCAACAGTAGGAGAAAGAGATAATACTATAAGAAAATCGTCGGATATTGGTCCAAAATGCAACCTCCAGAGTATTGCTGTCTATACATAGTCAGTCCAGTCCTCTATCTACTCCTTCTACATGAAAAATCATTCTCTCCAAAAAGTCTTAACATTCCAAACATGGGTTGGTACAATCAGACCAACTGCAAAGAAAGGTAAGATCCTGTAATGCAAGCCTTCAGCTGCTGTCTCAGAATGAAGGTTGTTTTCCTTCATATAACGAAAGTTCTTTTTCTTAGCAGATCCAATTTGCTGACCAGAAGCAAGAATTCAACAAACGTCCCACCAAAATTGGACGTCGCTCTCTGTCTCGTTCCATTTCTCAGTCATCTACTGACAGCTACAGCTCAGGTGAGTACTGAGCTGCTATGGACCCACCTGTGGAAGCTAACTAAGTGTGATCAGTAGCCCCTCCTGTCTATTTAAGCACCATCAAACCTGTGCTTTGAAATAGACATTTTGACTCTCGGTCGAAATTTAGACCAAAATTCTAGATGGAATCTTTGGATTCCTTGAGGACTCAAAGCGGAACCTAATAGAGATCTCTTCTTCCAATAAAGGCAGAAGAGGGTGACTAACAATCCTGATTTCTGATTTATTCAGAGGGTGGGCGTATGTAACTTATTGATGACCTTCACTGAACAGCATGTATAAAGACTTGTGTTGTTCTCCATTCTTTGAAAATAGAAGAGGAGTTCCCCATCCCTCCATTCAGAACTTGCAGATTAATGGGGAAACCTTAATTGCACCAAGAAACAATGAAAACGTTCAAGTGGGGCTTAGTTCCACAGAGCCCTTTGCTTTCTCTTCTAAGCTGTGACATTGCATTGCTTGTCACCCCTTCCTTCGTGTGCAGTGGCATTAATTCAAATCTGTGGGCTCTGGAGCTATCATTTCATGCCCGATGAGCTATTACCACGTGGAACCCCTTAAAGGCACTAGCCGTTTCTGCAGCGATGCCTGCTCTGTACCTGATCTAATATGGGGCTGTTTCATTTTGCTCTTGTGTTGGAATATAATAGGAAGCTGAATGTTCGCCCTAGTTCTCTCTTCACATTATAAATAGTAATATTCTTCAGAAATTTTTCATCGTGACCTGAAATTTTGTTTGTTCTTCTCACAAATAGGAAAGTAGTATTTGTTATATAAAGTTGTAGAAAGCTTGTTTGGGAAGCTGTAACTTTTAGGTTGGGTGGATTATTGTTTACACTTGTTACATTTCTCTTTTTACCCCCCCTTACCCCCAAAACAGAATGATGTAAATCCCTATGGACTTTTATGTAAAGATATGTGTAAAAACTGTGTACCTATCTTATTGTGCTGAAATAACCAGTGTTGAGAATTCATGAACCAGTTAATATAACTCTATAAGCCATAATAATTGTGAAAATGTGAATTATAAAATGGTGTGTAACCTTTTAGACTGTGAGTTTGTACATATTACTTAAAGATTGATACTAAACAGTAACATACTAAGTTTTAACGCCAGCTCAGTCTTCATCCTACACGCTAGATCTGCATTTCCAGTTGTGTTCCTGCAGAGAAAACCGATGCCTGCCTTCCTACTGAACCCTTATATGTAGGGAGGGTACTTATGAAATATTTATTTACCTCGAAAGTGTGACTGATGCCCTTGGTTTCTAAGTGAACGCGTATTTGCCTTCATTCGTGAGTGGTATTGACTGATGTCACCCTGGAAAACTTGGACCTTTTAGGTTGAACTACACGTAGTTGCAATTTTTATAGTAAAAAATTGTCACCCTTCTCTGTCCATTTAAGGATATTAAGTTCAAGAGCATGGAGCCAAACCATTCTGGAAATAGAAAATAACTTATGATCAATTATTCAGCTTCCCACTGGATGCTAGAATTACCTTGTTGGCATCCCTGACAAATGGCCATCTGGTTTCTTTGGGAACATTCTAGATGATAGGGTGATTCTTGCTTTATCTAGTTATTTAGCTCTGGTAAGCTCTCATATAAAATATTTTATTCTCAATAAAATCCCTGGAATTTAATGATTTTACATAGATATAAAAAAATCACCATTTTCAGGGCATCCCACTGTCCTGGTTATCCTCATCTGGGTATATTCCAGAGTAAGTGTCCTTTTAAAAATATGCCTATGGCTATAATATTCCATTTACAGTCTGAAATCATCTATAGGAAGTGTTATTTCCATAAACTCAGTGCTTTTAAAATGAAACCTAAATGATGTTTACTTCTCTCTTTTTTTAGATTTATTTTTTTATTTTAGAGAGAGAGAGAAAGGGAGTGGGGGTTGGGGGAAGGGCAGAGGGAGAGAAAGAATCTCAAGCAGACTCCCTGCTGAGCACAGAGCCTGATCCCTATGATCCCTACGACCCCAAGATCATGACCTGAGCCAAAATCAAGAGCCAGATGCTTAACCGGCTGAGCCACCCTGGCGCCCCGATGTTTGCTTCTTTTGCAGCTGTTTCATATACACCATTACCTCATCTTGTTTTTGTTTTTTGTTTTTCTCCCATGAACAATGGGCAAGCCCTGGAGTGGGAGTTAGGAGAGACCTACTTTCTGGGCTTTGATCCATGTATGATTTGTTTGTGTGATCTTGGAAAATTCTTGCAGCGTGTGATGTTCCTAGGAGAGAGTTACAATGAGAAGTTCACAGTGTTCACGATGAGAAGTTACATGAGGTGATACAGAAAATGCTCCATATCTAGTAAATGAAAAGCCAGGAATACGGAACTGACTTACAGCTCTCTAAATACAGGAAGATACGCAAATGCACGTCAATAAAAACTTGGAACCCATTTTCAGCATACATTACAGTAGCATTGGAGAGCCGCAAGACTGAGCCTTGGCTCTCCTCTCTATTTATACTCTCCCCACGAGAGTTCATGCAGCCTCATAGTTTTAAATACTGTGTATCGACATTTGAGCCTCAGGTTTTCTCTCTACCTCACATCTCTCCCCTACGCGTTAGAGCCATATATCCAACCGCCTGCTCAGTCCTTTCACTTGGATGTTTTATAGGCATCTCCCATGTCTTAAAAACTGAGCTCCTGGGCGCCTGGGTGGCGCAGTTGTTAAGCATCTGCCTTCGGCTCAGGGCGTGATCCCGGCGTTATGGGATCGAGTCCCACATCAGGCTCCTCCGCTGGGAGCCTGCTTCTTCCTCTCCCGCTCCCCCTGCTTGTGTTCCCTCTCTCGCTGGCTGTCTCTCTCTCTGTCAAATAAATAAATAAGATATTAAAAAAAAAAAAAAAACCTGAGCTCCTGTGTTCCGGGTTTGCCGCTCCTCAGTTATTCACAGCACTACAGCCAGATTCATTCTCTTGAAATAAGTCAGGTCACATCAGTTCTCCCCTCCAAACCCTCCAATGCTTCCCAATCTCACTCGGAGTAAAGTTCTTAAAACGGCCCACACAGCCCTATACCATCCCATTATGTTTCTAATCACATCGCCATGTTCCCAAACTTCCCTCCTCTTCAGCTAGACATTTCACTCCAGCCATACTAGCTTCCTTACTGCTGTTTTGTTATTTCAAAACATGCCAGGCACTCTCCTGCTTTAAGTTCTTTGCATTTGTTATTTCCTCTGCCTGGGGTGCTCTGAGATACCCTAGCTGGGTATCCTACCTCCTTCAGTTCTTAAGTACATTCTCATTGAGGCCTATCCTGGCTAGTCTCAAAATTGTACAAATACCCCACCCAACATTCCCTATCAAAGTCTCCTCCTTTATTTTTCTCCATGGCACTTATTATCATACAACATACTATGTATTTTACTAGTTTATTATTGTTCCTCCCCTTACTTGAATAAGAGATCCATGAGAACAGAGATTTGTCTGTTTTGTGCTGTTCTATTCCCAGCATTTAGAAATGCTTGACACGTAAGAGGTGCTTGATAAATAAACATTGGTGAAAGGTGTCCAGAGCCCTATATTTTATATTCTTGTTGAGGTCTCTGATATACTCTGTATGTGAATAGCTAGAAGAAGGTTTATGACATTTCAAAAAAAGGTACCTCCCTCTCCAGAGTGTTTGTTTTGCTGAAGTTACCTGGAGGTTTGGGCAGTCTGTGGCCTGCTCTCCCTGCCTACAGACCCTAGTGCAAAGCTTTGCTGTGCTTTCATTTAGGAGTCTCTACCAACCTTTCCCTACCAGGGCTCCTTATCAGAATCACAGAGCACAGAAAGGAATTGGAGCTGCTGTATGCTCAGTTCTCCGAAGGATGGTTCATAATTAGTACCCTTCCAGATGGATAGAAGAGAAGTTAATCGATGTATTCTATGGATGCTTCAAGGCATTAGGGCTTAATTCTAGTGGAATCCAGGTTGAAAAGGGCTACATTAATTCCTAAAATTCCTGCATTGTGCCTGAAATTGTTTATAAGAAACAAACTTCTGAAAACTCTTTCCCTAAGCACAGAACCTTATGAAAACAAATGAACAGAAGAGACTTCTTTCAAGTCAAATCGTTCTCAGTGATGTATTTCTGAAAAAGCTGCCTTTGCAGTGAGTTAATTGGTTAAAGATAAGAAAAGAAGGCTGAAGTCCCTTAGTTCATAATTGGTTCTTATGAAACTTATAAAGTATTTTCAGATTTTTCCAAATAACAAAGTTTTGTTTGTTTGTATTTTGGGTGCTAACATAGCTTTTCACATATTTCTGTAGCGTTATTCATCAATGAAATCTGCTGCACATTGACACACAGGTCCCTACTGTTATTTCCATTGCCAAATGAATAGATTGGGCCTAAGGGGAATTGTCTGACTTAAAATAGTCTAATAAGACTAATTCAACTGGGATTCTGACTGCTTCTTCTCCTAGTAATAACCCACAATATCACAGCTGCTAGGAGGTAAGGTTTAATCAGGCTTGAGCCATAGAACATATGTATGCATGTTCTGTGGGATAGATTATGGATTAGTGATTCAAGAGTTATATTTTGATTCTGGGGATCATGAAACAAGAGAACACCCCATGGTAAAGTTATATTGTGCTTTATGTTACCTTTCTACCTAGACACTGAACTCTTTTTGTACTCTCATTTATTCATGAGATTTTTCTGGTGGTAGTTAGGGGAAGGAGAGAGCATGGGAAAGCAAGGATCTGTTATATTCCCTATTTTACAGGTGGATAAATTGAAAATTGGTCACAACCAATTAGAGGTAAAGCTAGAGCTAAGGTCTTAGGCTGTACTTCAGTTGGTTATTGCCTTGATTATCAGTTGTTCATTTTTAATTGAATTATGGCTCTGGGCTTCAGAGTGTGACAATTGTAAACATTTTAGAAATTATGCAAGCCTGTGTATACATACGTGTTGGGTTTCTCTAAATTTTCGTAGGAAAAAACCTTTGATGCTATCTCAAATATTTTCATGAATGTGCTACTTTAAATATAGTGACAGAAATAAGTATGGATTCAAAAAACAAATGTCATGCTCGTTCAGGAATAATCTTTCTACTGTGTTTGCAGAAATACCACTCTCTCAGTCTGGGTCTGTCAGCCATTTTGCATTCACATATTAGTACGCTCTAAACAACTAATACTTTTTTTTTTTTAAGATTTTATTTATTTATTTGACAGAGATAGAGACAGCCAGCGAGAGAGGGAACACAAGCAGGGGGAGTGGGAGAGGAAGAAGCAGGCTCATTGCGGAAGAGCCTGATGCGGGGCTCGAACCCATAACGCCGGGATCACGCCCTGAGCTGAAGGCAGATGCTTAACCACTGTGCCACCCAGGCGCCCCTAAACAACTAATACTTTTGTTTCTCACCTGATAACAGGTCTGCACAAAGGACTCTCTGAAAACAAATCCATTGTGGCTCAAATAAAAACATCAATTGAACTAACTATAACCAGTTGACTACTATGAAGAAAATAAAATACTGTATTTGGGGAATTTTTTGAGTGGGGGAGGTGGTATAATAATTTCTTCTTGAGAGAGAAGAAAACAACTCAAGCCAAAAATTGGAGTGCTTCTCCTAAGAGGAAATTTGGGGGGTTATTTTTGCTGTTGTTGTTTGTGTGTTTTTTTTACCCTGACTCATCCTTAGAAGCTAGAGAGGCATAGGAGAGGAATGCTATTCTGGGTAGAGTTAGCACTCCAGTCTCAACCTTTTTCATCACTGCCAGCCAACCACCTGCTGCTTGGTTAGATTAGTAGATGACGGAGGTTGACAAAAAAGTAACTGCTAAATAATATTATATGCATGTCATTCCTTCCCAATTCAAAATCCTGAAGCTGAGTAAGAACCTTTAAAAATGTTATAGCTGGTATTGAATTAAAAATATTTGCAAAAGCCAACAATAATATCAGATGGCATTTATTGAGTGCTTAATTACTTTATATCAAACACTGCACTAAGCAGTTTATTTACATTATCTTATTTAATATTCTCAACAACTTGACTCCGAAAGTTATGTCTTACTATTATGCAGTCAGCTTCATAGCACATATTACAGCCGTAGGACAAGAAAAACTCCAATTAATTTTGTAATCAGTTATTTCATGTCTGACTTACCTATTAGACTGAAAACTCCATGAAGATAAAGACAATCCATATTTGTTCTGTATACCCAGCACTTAGACTCTGCCTGGTATACAGTAGACACAAAATAAAAATTTGTTGAATGAACAACTGAATGTGTGAATTACTGGATTCATGAATGAATTAATAATTCTATTAATCAGGTTCTGGAACACCTTTTATATACCCGGAAATAGAGACTGGGACTTCGAAGTCTGTCTGACTCCAGAACACATATGCACTATATTTAAATGTCCATTGGAGAATATAGAAATCATCATGCCTCTAGAAAAGGATTTGAAATTTCAGGATATCCTGAACGTAAACACTTTCTTCAAAAGTAATTATGCTATAAATTATGATCAAGATTAGGGATGGCCATTATCTTTCTTCCCTCAGGTGGTAGAAGCATGGTTCCCCTAAGCCTCCAACGTATAAACTATTTCTGAGTATTGATTAGTGAAACAGATGACTGCCCAGGAAGCTGTTTCTGGGCTCTGTTACCAAAGGTACTTTGAACTCTTGCTCACCCTAGGAGGGAGAACCACAGACTTTTTATACAGATTAGTACCTTTCAAGAACAAAAGTCCTTTTGGGGATTTACTAATTCCCTCACCTCCCTTGGTGCCCATGTTCATTCTTGTTGCCTCGTGTTAGGACTTTGCTCTAGGGCAGTTTTCCAGCTCCAAGAGAGACACTCGGGCCCCCTGCTGCCCAAACATTTTGTAGTGCCATGCCCGATTAACTGGGCAAGGTCAGACTTGCCTTTTACAGCCCTCCCAGATATAGATCCTTTGCTAAGAAATCCCAGAAATGCCTTAATTCTCTGGATGTAAGTAGATCAGAGCACCATAGACCTTAAGAGCTCTATTTGCAGTTTTTCCCTTAAAAGTGATGGAGGTACTTCTTATCCCATTGAGAGATATGTAATGCCTTATAGACAGAGCTTTATATCCCCAAACCTCCCCTCCCCCTCAAAAAAAAAAAAAAAAAAACCACCAAAAAACCCCACAACAAACCTTGAGGACTCCTTAGGAAGAAACTATCCTCTGAAACTTAAACATAAATCATGGAAGGAAATTAAATCATCCAGTAAATGATTAGCAACTACAGATTGTATGAAGACTGAAAAGACCTCAGCTAAACATGGGAGTAGCGCAGCTGCCTGGTAGCCACAATCAAAAGTCTGAGACCTTCCACCCTCTAGCGTATATCGCCGAATGGATTAATCATCAGAACAGTTTAGTATACCAAAGGAGGATTTATCCACTTCTTTAGGAGCTGAAAATGCCTGTTGCCCGGCCCACTGAGGCCAGCCAGAAGGGAGAGCACACTGAATACTTCATTGTCAATATCTAATTGGGTCTGCAGGCATAGTTCAGCCTCATCAGAGCCAGTCTTAAAAAGAAAGCTCTGTTGTCAGACAAACACTTTTTGTGTGGTTCTTAATTACTTTCCCATGGGTTTCTTGTTCTCTAGGTCTTATCTGTTCAGTTATTGTACTAAAACACAAATTACAACAGGCATCGAAACAGCAGACAAAGAAGGGTAGCTTGGATCCGAGAAACCCATAGGTTAATGACCGTGATCTCGCACTGAGAACTTTAACCTGTTGCTGCCGTGGTGTAACCTCTCTCTTTTTGCGTATTCAAGGAGCTCTCATGTTCTGAAGATCGTTCGCCCTAGATTCCAAGTTAATGCTATCCAGGGGGAATGTCTTTGGCAACCTCTCTCAGCTTCCTCCTCCTGACCTGTGGCTAGCACTTTCCATGGAGGTGACCGAGCCAGCTCCACAGTACCATTTTAGGTGCTTACCATTTAGGTGTACATTTGTGTGGTGTTGGATCACTAGACAAGCCTCGGTTCACTCCATGGTTTGGTATTCCAGAGGAAGCCATTTTTTTCCCTGAGGGTTTTTTATTCTGTCATTTCAGCGGCTTCCTATACAGATAGCTCTGATGATGAGACATCTCCCCGGGATAAGCAGCAAAAGAACTCTAAGGGAAGCAGCGACTTCTGTGTCAAGAACATCAAACAGGCAGAGTTTGGACGAAGAGAAATTGAAATTGCTGAACAAGGTAAAGAAAGCAAGCACTTTTTCCTTCTCAAGTTGCCGGTGTCTTTTTGTCCATGTTAATCCTTTTTATGTCCTGGGGTCTAGTAGCTTGTGAAATTTAAGTGTGGTTTTAAAGAATACTTATTACAAAAGAAATCTGAACTTAGTAAACACTGTGGGGAGGGAGTGAACTCTGGTGGGTCTAGAAGGAACTCCTATACCAGGAAGAGGCTAAGAGAGTGGATAAGGGGGATTGGGGTATAAGGAATCCGAACTCTGGAGCATTTGCCTCTGAAAGTCTCTTCGAATGAAAAATCAGGTTCAGTATCTTGATGCCTTGAGAAACCCATTCTAACAAAGAACCTGATCAGGGGAAGACTCTTCTCTTAAGAGAGTAAGTTCTTCTGTTTATTCTTTCTCATTCCCTCCTCTCTAATAGTGCTGTGTATGTATTGTGCCTTTTCAGAAATGCCTGCGCTGATGGCTTTGAGGAAGAGAGCTCAAGGAGAAAAACCTTTGGCTGGAGCCAAAATTGTGGGTTGCACCCACATCACTGCTCAGACTGCTGTGAGTCCCTTTTCTTTCTCCACATAATAATAGTTAATAATAGCCACCAGCTGTTGAGTGCTTGCAACCTGTCAAGCAGCAGATTAAGAGCTTAACAAGTATTAGTTCATTAATCCTCATAATGGCCAGGTAAAGCAGGTATTCCTGTTTCTGTTTTACAAATGAGGAAGCCCAGGCTCAGAGTGCTCAAGTAATTTGTCCGAGGTCATACAGCTAGTAAGTCATAGAATCCAGATTTGAACTTCAATATATCTGAGTCCCAAGTTTATGCTTTCTCTGTGCTACACTGCTTTCCCCTTATCTTCCCTTCCAGTCTCATTTCTATAAGGCAGCTCTCTTCGGCTGCTTTCAGCTGCAAGTGAGAGAAAACCTGATTCAAACCTGGCTCATACATAAAGGAATTTACTATATTACATAGCTAGGAGTCCAGCGGTAAGGTGGACTTCAGATGCGGGATCTCAGGGCTCCAGTTTCATCTGTCTGTGATTTTCTTGGAGCTGCCTTGTCACTTGCTTACTTCATCCTGAGGTTCATAGCAAGATGCTTACAGCTCTTTGAGCCATCACAAATTGACATGAAGAGTAAGGACCATTTCTTCCTTTCCCCCAAGAGCAAGAAAACCTTTCCCAGAAGGCCTCCAGGATATTCCATCATGTGTCATTGAACTGGGTCACATGTCCATGGCCCCCCAGTCCTGCTGAGAGGACTGGGGTTACCATGCTTGATTTAGACCAGCGACTCCCACCCCGTCAGATTCAGTGTCTCCTTTTCATAAAAAATATTTTTGTAATGCCTCGTATTATCGTAGAATGAAATTAAAATATAACATACCTCAGTACACTTTTTTTTTACATTAATATAAAATCTTAACTGAAATATGAAGGAGGAATAAAAAAAGTAATTTATAATGAAATAATATGTGTTTCAATATGTAAATGCTTCGGCACGAGCATAGTGGGCTACTCAGATGTTTGTACCTCCTTACAACATTACTTGAACGAGGGGCGCCCGGGTGGCTCAGTCCGTGAAGCGTCTGCCTTCAGCTCAGGTCACGATCCCAGGGTCCTGGGATCGAGCCCCACATCGAGCTCCCTGCTCAGTGGGGAGTCTGCTTCTCCCTCTGCCTGCCGCTCCCCCTGCTTGTGCTCTCTCTCTCTCTCTCTGACAAATAAATAAATAAAATCTTTTTTAAAAAACCCAAAACATTATTTGAATGAGAATGCCACAAATGTAGATAGAAATGTGTTATTGGTTCTGGAGCATCAGAGTGGCACTGCCAAATTATATGATTTTCTGAATCGTATCATAATAAACTATAAACAACTTTTTAAATTTCTAAACAACAACAAAAAGTATGTGTTTTCTCTTAATTTACATACTTGTTGCATTCCTGGAAAAGTATTATTATTTTGTATTAAAACTCCAAAAACAGTTTTTGTTAACATGTAAAGTGAAATAAGGTTCTAAACTTGGATCATTATAAATAGGGTTCTCACACATGTGAACTTTCATTGGAACATTTGAAAACTGTACTAAATGTGGCGTGGTTTTGTTGTAAGAGACGGTCCTGTACTTTCAAAATGTCAAAACCTTTCGTTCTGATCACTAAATGACAGGTGCATTCCCCTCCGAATTAATGTGACAACCAAAAATGCCCCCACAGTTTTCCAGAGCTCCTCTGTCGAGAGCCGCTGACTCACAGCCATCATCAAGGATGTGAGAGATGTTGAATTGCTAACCATAATGAGACCACTATAGGAAATTGATGTATTGAGAATTGGTCTGAAATCTTTTGTATGATTTATAAGACTCAGGTCATCTGAATGGTTAGATCAACTTTCAAAAGATATCTCCCGAAGCGTAGCACTTATTTATATGGCCACATTCCTGATTAAGTACAGCAGAGTCCTTAAGACGCAGACAGCTACTGTGAACATCCTTACCATGAGACTTTTCTGGATTACGTGTTCTCTAAGGGAAAAAAATACCTTGACTGCCCAAAATTAATATAATAAATTGAAAACTCTCTTTTTGGAGCTACAGACTAATTAATCGAGGCAGAAACTCTCTTGGAATCTTTTTTGGGCTTCCCCAGTCAGAGACATGAGACTTCAGTGTGGAGGCTTAAAATAGTAAGTGCTTCTGTACTGTCTCATGTTGCTAAATTCTATCTAGTTTCTTTTTTACCCCCTGGCTCACCAAACATTACCACCTTTCAGGGTTCCCTTTCATTTTCTATTGAATGGAGTAATCAAATTTAGTTTACCAATTTTAGTATTATTTTGTTATTCCCTCTCCACGTTTTTTCTTTTTCCCTTAAAAAAATAATTACAAAGGAATTGCTTTGTTTTTAATCTCAATTTTCTTTTTCTGATTACAAAAGTAGCTCATATTCATTTTATAATACTCATTACCTCAATCATTAGCATAAAAGGCAATCTCCTATAATCCCGTGTTCCAGAAGTAACTATCATAGTTAATGGTTTCCCATCCATGTTTCTAATTGACTTGGATCTATTTCTATTTTTTAGGCGCTTTTCCATAGTTCCTTCTAATAAGCAGATTCTTTTGCTACTCTCTCTAAACAGTCGTGATTGAAAGTCGGGTTAAACCAGCTTCTAAGCTCTGTCCTCCTTCCACTCCTATCTACCTTCACTCCTGCTTGAGCCCTAATAGCCAGCAGTCTTGACTTGACAATTCTTTAAACAGTTCTTATATTCTTGGCCCCAGTCAGTTTTCTTTTCTAGTTAATTTATATTGCCCTGTAGGTAAGTCTCAGTATCCCTCTTTTGTTTGACAAATTCAAGAATCCTAGCTATAGGAATTCAGAAATTCTTTAAGGTGAAAAATAAAATGAGAGGGAAAAAATGGGATCAAGTATTGAAAGGTAGTATGGACTAGAAATTAAGATATATGAGTAGTTCTGCTATTAACTTACTAAGTGGCCTTGGACAAATTACTTTAGGGGGCTCCCTGTTCAGCGGGGAGTCTTCTTCTCCCTCTTCCTCTTCCATTCCCCCTCCTTGTGCTTTCTCTCACTCTCTCTCCTGCTCTCTGCCAAACAAATAAAAATCTTAAAAAAAAAAAAAAGTAAGGATCAAATCAGTGAAATAAATTTTTTAAAATAATTTTTTAAAAATAATTAAAAAAAAAATTTTTTAAGGGGCACCTGGGTGGCTCAGTCGGTTAAGCATCTGCCTTTGGCTCAGGTCATGATCCCAGGATCCTGAGATCGAGCCCAAGTTGGGCTCCCTGCTCAGCAGGGAGGCTCCACGCCCCATACTCTCTGTCTCTCTCAAGTAAATAAAATCTTTAAAAACAAAAACATTAAAATTTAAAAAATAATAAAAATATTTTTAAAATTTGAAATAAACATGGATTTATAAATAAGTTGCAAGTATAGTATGGATCACTTTTTTCTTAGCCATTTGAGAGTAAGTTGCCAACCTGATGCTCCTTCACCCACAAATACTTCAGTGCATATTTTCTACAAACAAGGACATTCTCTCATTCAACCAGTACAGCTATTCAAAATCAGGAAATTAACATTAACTTATATTACCATCTAATCCTCCGACCTCATGCGTCTCATTAATTGTCATCCCCTTTTCGTCTCCTTTAGTCTGGAACAGTTCATCAGTCTTTCTTTGACTTTCATGACCTTGACACTTTTGAAAATTATAGATGAATTATTCTGTAGAATGTGCTCAATTCCACTTTTCCTGATGCTTCCTTATTATTAAATTCAGGCTATGCGTTTTTGGTAGGAAATGATGCTGCATTTTTTTTCATTGAGTCTTATCCGGTGGCACGTTGATTTAGACTTGATTTATCATTTGTCAAAAAGATGTTCATTTTGATCCTTTGCTTGAGGTGGTGTCTGCTAGACTTTTTCACTGTAGAAGTTATTTTCCCCCTTTATAATTAAAAAGTATTTCATGAAGTAGTAATACGATACTATGTAAATACCCCATTTGTCATCAAGCTTTCAATTTATTCATTTATTTACTTACTTTTATTTGTATGAATCATTGTTTCCTATTTTATTTAGTGGATTATAATCCATTACTACCACTATTTATCATGATGCTCAAATTGTTCCAAACTTGTCCCAGGGGAGCCCCTTCCATCTTGTTTCTGTGACTTCTTTGTCTTTTGACATATCCTTCTCATTCTTTGAGCATTTCGTTGCTTCTGGTATATGATTATCTAAGCTTATCATGTACTTTCTTTGCCCTAACCTTAGAATCAGTCATTTCTCCAAGAAACCTGTTGTTTTCTTTTTAAGATTTTATTTATTTATTTGTCAGAGGGAGAGAGAGAACACAAGCAGGGGGAGCGGCAAACAGAGGGAAAAGCAGCCTTCCCCACTGTGCAAGGAGCCTGATGCAGGACTCGATCCCAGGACCGTGGGATTATGACCCAAACTGAAGGCAGATGCTTAACCAACTGAGCCACCAAGGCATCCCGAGCCTGGTTCCTTTTAATGGATCTGGACACTACTGTGTTCTTTGCTATTAAAATATTGTTCCGGGGTCCTCTTTAATTTCATATTTTGGAAAATAATTACCTGCTAACTCTTCATATATTTCTTATGTCTTCTTCTCTCCTCCTCCTTCGAGGACTCCAATTACACGTATGCTAGATTTGGTAATGTCCCATTTGATAATGTCCCATAGATCTTAGATGCTCTGTTCTGATTTTTATTCCCACTCTTTTTTCTTTCTGTATTTCAATTTGGTAATTTTTATTGATCTATCTTCAAGTTCACTGACTCTATCCTCAGATATGCCCAGTCTGATGATGAGTCTGATGAAAGAATTCGTAATCTCTAATACCTTTGCAAATTTTTTCTGACATTTCTATTTGACTTATTTTTATTGTTTCCATCTCTCTGCTGAAATTCTCTTATCTGTTCATGGATGTCATCCATCTTTTCACTAGACCCCTTAATGTAAACCTATTAATTGTAGCTAATTTAAAGTTCCTGTCTAATCAAGCATCTATTTCATCTTAGAGTCTTGTTCTCTTGAATACTTTATTTCTTGACAACGGTGTGGGGAGGGGAGTGGTTTATTCCACTTTTTTTCTGTGTTTTGAAATTTTGTTATGAATGGTAATTTGTTAGTTTCCATTATTGTCATGAATTGGGCTGGATTTCAGTTCTGTTGTTCTTCACCATAGGCTTCAAATTCCTTCCATAGTGGGCAGCTGTTACATTGTGATTTGAGGTTACCAGAAGGCTCTCCTCGGTGTTGAGGCTTCACTCTCAGCTTTCAGTTGCTTCTACACATGCTTGCCACAGGGGTGGGGGGAAGGGGTATCATCTCTCTCTTCAAATGCATGCCCCACCTGCTGCACTAGGCTGCTGTTTCTTAGAGCTCGGCTCATGGGGAGGGCAAGTGGGGTTCTTGGCTCTCCTGCTCCAGCTTCAGTCTTAGGTAGGTCTGGAACAGTTCATCAGTCTTTCTTTGTGTGAGGATAGGGCTTCTTCATGGTTCCTGCTTCTCTCTGTAGCAGCCAAATTTGCCTTGTGTCTGGGATAGGTCTTGTGCAGGAGATATTTTCCTGCCTCTCCTGGAGAGGTTGCAGATCTTTATCAGTCATATCTTGTTTTATTGCACTTCACGGATAATTGCATTTTTAAAAAAAATAAATGGAAGGTTTGTGGCAACCCTGCATCAAGCAAGTCAATCAGCGCCATTTTTGTAACAGCATTTGCTCACTTCATGTCTCTCTGTCACGTTTTGGTAATTCTCAAAAATATTTCAAACTTTTTCATGATTATTTGTTATGGTGATCTGTAGATCAGTGATTATTACCTGCTCAGGTGATAGTTAGCATTTTTTAGCAACAAAGTATTTTTTAAAGTATGTACATTGTTTTTTTAGACATAGTGCTATGGCACACTTAATAGACTACAGTATAGTGTAAACATAACTTTTATGTGTACTGGAAAACCAAAACATTCATTTGACTTGCTTTATTGTGATACTCACTTTATTGTGGTGGTCTGGAACCGAACCTGCATTACCTCTGATGGATGCCTGTGCTTTCTATCAGTGCAGGGTCCTGGGCCCAAGGGGGTTTCCTGCTTCTCTCCAAGGAACAGGGAATTTTTGCTTCCACTCTTCCCCAGAACCAGTGGATCTTTGCTTGCTCCCTGGTGGCAGGCATAATTTCTGCTCCTCTTCCTACAGCTTAAGGCTTTTGCTTCCTCTGAGAGAAGAGTGTGGCAAAGTGCCTAGGTTTCATGCCTGTCTTGGAGCATAGCTAATCAGGTCCTTGCCCCCAGTCTTTCTTGTGGGCACTGGGTGGAAGCCCCTGGAAAAGAGCTTGCATGTGAGTGTGAAATCTCCTTGGGCCTCGGGCAGTCAGAAATTCCAAACTGACATGCTTTCCCACACTCAGCCTCTACTAGTTCATTGAAATTCTAGCTCATTTTTTCTTATCTTCATGTGTGGCACCCACATCTTCCTCCCATGTTCTGTCAGAGGTGAAACCGAGTCCCCTTGCTCTTTAAAGGGATTTGTCACTTGGGAGTTCAGTTCACTTGGTTGCTTTACAACCTTAGCTCTTTGATGGTACATTATCTGGCTTTTGTTAGGATCGGAGCTTGCTTGCAGCTTTCTACATCTTCAGAAGAAGCAGAACTGTAAATTGGTGATTTCTCAAAAACGTTTTGGCTCTAAAACCTTTGACTTAATTAAGTCTTAAAAGGAAGCCCAAATATATTAAATAGGTAGAAAAACAGAGCTCAGCTGGAGCCTTCACCCATGCCTACCCCTACCACTGCCCTCTACTCAAAATCCTGAAGAATTTCTGTAAAGCACCATTTGAAAGTCACTGGCCTCAGTTATTCCTGATATACTTTCTTTTTCTTTTTCTTTTTAAGATCTTATTTATTTATTTGTCAGAGAGGGAGAGAGAAAGAGAGCACAAGCAGGAGAGCAGCAGGCAGAGGGAGAACAGACTCCCCGCTGAGCAGGGAGCCCGATGTGGGACTCGATCCCAGGACCCTGGGATCATGACCTGAGCCGAAGGCAGACGCTTCACAGACTGAGGCACCCAGGAGTCCCCTGATACTTTCTTATTATCAAATATATAAACTTAATTTCCTTGACCAGTTGTTTGGCTAGTCTTGTTCATCTCCTGCTTTTCTCTTCAATGCAGGTGCTTATGGAAACTCTGGGTGCGCTGGGGGCACAGTGCCGTTGGGCAGCCTGCAACATCTATTCCACTCTCAATGAAGTGGCTGCTGCTCTAGCAGAAAGTGGTAAGATCTTCTGCTTGTCTTCTGTGTCTTTGGCTAAAGTAAGTCTCTGAAAAGTTCCATGGATTCAATATCAATCTTTAAGAGAGATTGACATTAAAGGAGCCCTCTTGGGGGAAATGGGTCCCTATTCTTGTGTGTTTGCTCTACTTCTGCACTTCTCTTGTTCAATATGATGTAGCTAACTCTGTTTTACAGTTGGCAAATATCTCCTTATGTCTGATATTCCCTTGTTAGTTAATGCTTTGCGTTGACTTGCTAATACTAGAGCACCAGTGAACACCGCTCATTGTCTAAGGTAATATGGATTAGAAAAGAAGTGCTTTGGGCATACTTTTGTGGTCCTGCTGGTTTGTCAGCAGTTTGCCCTGATTTAATGTTTGGGTTTCTGCTTCAGCAGTAAAAAAGGACTTGACCTGGCAGATTAATATTTGATCACAATCGCTACTGACACAGGAAGGACAAAAGAAAGAAATTTGGACTTTGCCAGTTTCTTGCCTTCCCTCTGTGGCAGCACAGCACAGATCAGGGTACCAAATGCTTATTGCTTCAGAGCTCTTAAGAAATGCTGGGAAAGTTCTGTGGTGCATGCGTGTCTCTCCTTTTGCTAGCACTTTAGTATTTCATTTGTTCTTTCATTTACATTCATTCATTATGAAATTTTTATTAATGTATATAAAAGGGCACAAATATTAAATAGATAGCCCAGTGAATTGTACATATACATTCTTTTTTTTTTTCCAACAAATGTTTAATATAAGAACACACGAGACCATGTCTTTGCCCTAAGAATCTTATACGGTGATTGAGGAGAAAAGACACATATATAAATAATGGTAATACAAGGGCATATATGATAAATGCCACGACAGATCATAAATCTACATTTACCGCACAAGCAAGCGGCTTTTAAAAGTTCAGATTCCATGATAGACCACTTGCAGTTAAACAGGCTTCGTTAGGAACATGAAACTTACCTGAGCTGTGACAACATTTTAACTGATGGAGAAGAGTGTAAGGTTCTCCTGATGAAGAAGGTGGGTTGACCAAAGTACAGATGCAAGAAAGATCAAAGTGTAGTTGGGACATGGTGAGACTTCCAGTTGACTAGATCAGGAAGTACTTATTTCTGATTTCTTCTTTTTTCCCCTTTAGTCCTATTTGTAGCATCCATCATACTCTTGTCCCTTTTGTTTTTCCTTTTTGGTGTATCAAGAGCAAAATGACCACCAAAGACAAAGAAGTGGATGAAGGGGCTGAAGACAGTGAAGAAAGTCAATCCAAGGAGTTGAGCAAAATGAGAGAATTTGGAATTGGGGAAAACCAGTATCTTGTCAAAATTTAGGGGCAACCATTCTTTCAGGCTTTAATGGTTTCTCTTTGTTCCCTTTTCTCAGGATTCCCTGTCTTTGCCTGGAAAGGAGAGTCAGAAGATGACTTTTGGTGGTGCATTGATAGATGTGTGAATGTGGAGGGCTGGCAGCCAAACATGGTGGGTTAGATCTCTGCTTGCACAATTCTGGAGGAATCTGGCGGGGACAGAGCGGGAGGCTATGGCCTGGGAGAAGGTGTCCCAATAGGAAGGAAGGAAAATGCTTCCTTTTCTGTCTGATGTATCTGGGCTTCCAGCAGAACTGGATGCTTATGTTTAGGGTACCCTAAGAATATTGCACTTGGCCTCAAAGTGCTAAAATTGTTGGTCCTGATCTTAAGAAACATTTATATTCATTAGCAGCATTAAAATACTGCTCTGTATTCACACATGGCTGGTTCAAAAGCAAGGTTAATGAGTTACCATCCCCTACCCCCCTCCACCTCCAACAACAATAATGAAAATGCACATAAACACATACACACACAGCTCCTATGGTACTTAGCTTTTCTCTCAAATCACAGGCTAAATTTATAGTAAACCTGAGGAGAGTCCAAGTTCAAATATCTTCTCTTTATTCTCCACTTTAAGAAAGAAGCCTAGGCAAAAAGTTTTGAGTCTTTTATTTTGCTTCATTTTATTTTTGTTTCGATTTTGAAAAGATCAAGTCCTTGAAGGCTGATAGCACATTAGATTCTCAGAGAAGCAAAAAGCTGCACGAAGTATAAAGCACTCCTATTTCACAAACATTTTGCTTATGAAGGAGAGGAGAAATTGGGGAATCAACTGAAAAGAGAATCCTTGAAGCTCTAGTCCAACTATTGCTTGCTGCTAAAAATTGCAGAGTAGCCCTTACTTGGTACACAAAGGGAGAAGCAGCCTCTTTCTGGATTCTGTGATGCAGGTTACATTGCACCACGTGCTGGTTTGAGGAAGCTGGGTTAATACCCTGAAAGGGAGGGAGGAGTCAGCTGTGAGATGAGTCAGCTCATTCCCATAGAGTTTACAGTGACTGGAGAAGTCTGACCGACAGAACTAAAGGAGATATGCCAGGGGGTTTCTACGGGGAATAAAACATTAATTTTAGAGTTGAGAACATGGGGACTACATGGGATTGCATTTAGAGACTATAGGACCAGCACAAACTGCTGGAAAAGCTGATGAAGAAAATAAGACAAGGATAAAAACCATCGTCACCCCAGAAAAATAGAGTCCATTCCTCTTGGGATACTGTCAAGATCTAGTACTTTTACTTGTTTTCCAACCTCAGGAAGATTCCCTGGTGGCAAGAATTTCTGTAATAGAATAACATGGTAGTGAGAATTATGGGTTACGTTCATTAACTAAATATTAGGGATAGCAACTACCTGCCTGTATTAGATACCTCCATTAAAAGAGCAAAATGGACAAGAATAGTGGGCCTTAAGACAGAGTTTCCAATTGCTCAGGCTTTTTCATTTCTGATTTTCTCGTGTGGCTAGGAATCAGAGGCTGCGAGGGAGAACACTGTGAGGGATTCCATACATGCAGAAAGGGGAGAGAAACTCTGAGAAGACTTTTCATTTCTCAGGGCATCTGTTCTGAGGGTTTCTACTGGGAGAAAATGGAGCATTAACTTACAGAATGGAGCAAATATATTTTAATGAGAGTCTTGCCTTGAATCCCTGCTCTCAAATAAACTTCAGTTGAGTCAGAGAAAAGAGATCAGGAGCAAGAGTAGAAGCAAAAAAAGATTAGGTGGTAGACATGAGGTGGGGGATTTTGTGTACCCAGGGGTCCAGGATGGCATTTTGGGGACGTGTAGTGAGTTGATATTTGATGTGACTGCAAAATGGGTGCATGCCAGTAGGGAGCAACTCAGTTCTGTGGGGACTTCCCAGGTATAATAATTTTGAAAGTCCTGCAAAGCATTTCTGACAGCTAGGCGAAGGGCTGAAGTGCCACAGCCTAGTAGTGCCTAAGAGCTTTCTAAGCTGGTCTTTCTTTAGCTTGTTTATAATTCAGAAACTTTTCCTCTGCTGATGAAAGCTCCAGTGGGCACAGCATTGTGGTTATCTTTAATCACAACCTGAAATAGTGATGAGCTGTTCAGAGGCATGCTTGCACACCTACATGCTGCACTGTTCCCTGGTTATTTTTAATTTGGTGTATAGAGAGTGTGAGGTTTCGCTAGGCAAAACCCTTCAGTGCTGCCTGATATTTTGGGTAGGAGAGTGCCTGTGCTTTGGAAGAAGTGAAGGATTAACAAATACAGTTTTATAACCCATTGTTCTGGGAGGGAGACTAATTAGCTGGCTTTATTTAAACTAAGCCTTGACTGAATATATTTGAAGTCCTGAATGTAACTGCTAGAAATATGCTAATATCAAGGTCAGGCTTTCTGAATATCTATAGTGTCTTCAAGAACTAGTTGTCTAGATAACCACTGAAGCTATTAGTTCGTAAGAAAATCCATCCTCATTTCGTTGCTGTGTGTTTTGATACAGTAGATGTGTTAGTGGGAAGGTCATTCGGCTGTGAGAATTACAATTGGCTTTTTACCCCTCATTGTCTTTAATTCAGTGATAATGACTGGTCATTACTTTGGCTTTAAGTAACTTTGCATAACCATATGGGAAATTTGAAATATCTGTAAATTGGCAGTTAGAAATTGGGATAAAAGAGCCAGAGCAACAGCGGAAGCCCTGAGCCTTCAGTGAAATAAATGTATTATTGATGCTTATTATTGCAGATATTGGACGATGGAGGGGATCTTACTCATTGGATTTATAAGAAGTATCCTAATATGTTCAAGAAAATCAAGGGAATAGTTGAGGAGAGTGTTACTGGAGTCCATAGGTAAGATTTGACATGGGCATACCTGGTTTTATGCAGCCTAGATATATATTCTGATAATCACATACCTATAAAATACATTATGTTAAAAATTGGAACCTGCTATGAGGTGATGAGATCTTAGTCTGCACACTTTTTTTTTTTTTTTTAACAATGCAAATAACAAACCTAAAATTGGCCGTGCGGGACAGGTAAGGGAACAAGTGTGGTCCTTGTGTTTTCTAGTCATGGAAATGAAATGACTGCTTGTCCTTTTTAGAGTAATTCATTCATTCCATAGGTATTTAGTTAACTTCTACAATGAGTCAGGAACTTCTGGGAACTGTGCTATGGATCTAGCGGTGGGCAAAACGGACAAAAACTTGGCTCCTCATAGAGCTTACATTTTTACTTAGAGAATAAGGATTTAGAGTTCTGTTTCTCAAATGAGCAGTAATTCCCTCAGTAAAATTGAAATAATTTCTGTTTACTACTATTCACTCATGAAGAACTGAAAGTATGAAATGGAAGTTTTAGGGAAGTAAGTTCTGCATGAGCCACCATCACTGCTTCAACATATTGTGATCTTTTTGAATCTACCATACCTTCAGACTCTTAGAAAGGGATGAATTTTAAATAAAACACCTGGTTCTAATTTTTTTTTTAAAGATTTTATTTATTTATTCGACAGAGAGATAGAGACAGCCAGCGAGAGAGGGAACACAAGCAGGGGGAGTGGGAAAGGAAGAAGCAGGCTCCCAGTGGAGGAACCTGATGTGGGGCTCGATCCCATAACGCCGGGATCACGCCCTGAGCCGACTGCTGTGCCACCCAGGTGCCCCACACCTGGTTCTAATTTTTAGTTGAGTCAACTTAAAATGAAACTCCTGTATGTAGATACACATATTTATAGGATGTATATGTATTAAGATTATAAAATTGAGACTATTTGAAAGTTAAAATTGTTGCATTAGAGTAGTGGGATTGAAATAGTACTTAAAGTTATTCTTTGTATAATTTAAAAGGGGAATAAACTTAATAAGCAATTTAAAATTTTACATTTTGATCCTTACAATTTAGAAGTTGGTCAAAGATTTTCCCCACATGCCTTGTAACTAAGATCTTCATTTCTAAGCTGTCTACAGACTTGAGAAAGGTAGCCTTTATTTCTGTATATACACCTAATGGGGTGGAAGTGGCATGTCTCACACTCTCATGCCTACACAATCAACGTATTTCTGTAATTTGTTATAAAACTGACAGTAGATTGCAGTATCTCATTGTTTTGTGTTCTTCTTGATTTCCCTCATCCGCAGGCTGTACCAGCTCTCCAAGGCTGGGAAGCTGTGTGTTCCAGCCATGAACGTCAATGACTCGGTCACCAAACAGAAATTTGACAACCTCTACTGTTGCCGTGAATCGATTCTAGATGGGTAATGTTTTATTATCTTTGGAATGAGCTTGAGTTATTGAATTGAGGTTCTGAGTTTTTTGGTTTGGGCTGTTTCTGGAAATGATTCATGCAGCACCTTTGGATCTATCACTACATCCTCCTCAATACTTTATAACCCAGATCTACTGTTGCTATCCCTGTGACAAGCACATCTATCTCACTTAAAAAATCAGACTAGCCTCTGTCTATTGGTGGCAAAGTTTTTACTCTGTGACCCTATCAGGCCTGCAAGTCAGTAACTGAAGTCATAAACAGCTAAGAATCTTGATGATTTGGGAAAAGGTTCCTGGCGTTCCTGTTCTAGGTCATGTTACCGGTTTTGAAATTCCAGCCAGCATATAATTTTCTGGCCATCTGGAAAGTTGTGGTGAGCAAAGAGTCAATCCCAGAGGCATTTCTAGTTTTTTAAATCGATAAGAACTACAAGTCTGACAAAATCTATACCAAATACTATGTTCTTCTACTGCCCAGTTTCTGTTTCTACATTTGTGTCCAGATATTCCTTCATCCTTGTTCAGAAGACTCAGTAACTCCCTATGTCAAACCATTAAGTTGATTTAGAATATTCCCAAGCCAAATGGTTTCCATCATGTTTAGGTTAATGGAAAAGCTAAGTAAGGGCCTGTGGGCCACATTACTAACCAGTCTGGACCCTAGGCAGTTTGCAACACCACGGGCGTTAGAGCCAGAAGGCCTGGCTTGGTTTGACTGTTGGCTCTATCATTTAGGTCTTGGAATAGTTATTTAACCTCTCTGCGCCTATTCCCTCATCTGCAAAATGGTGACAGTAAGACCTACATCATAGAGTTATTGTGAGGATTAAATGAGATAAGGTAAGAACCTGGTGTTCAATATTAGTTCCCTTGCCCTTCTTTCTAGAACCCTGTACACTAAGTTCTGGATTGAGTTTGATCTTAGGGGAAGCTTTTTGCTTTAAAATCTTTTTGGAGAGGGGCAGATATTCAATGCAAATTCAACTTACTGATAATTATTATTTCTATAGAGTCAATAGTATTATCAAATAGATTGGACATTTAAATGAATTCTCAATCCATCAGTCTGTTTATAGACTGTCCCTTGTTTTGGCTACATGAAAGTGTTACAGCTTACGTGAATAGCTTTGATGAATAGCTTTACACCTGATATTCCTTGGGGAAGAGAGGCAGAAAAGCTCAAGAGTAAAGCAAAGGAGGCTCATAAATATAATCTATTGATTTTTTTTTTTTTTTTGCTGTGATAACCATTCCAGGACCATTCTCCTAAACCATGACTTTTGAGTATGATAGCAGCCCAGCTAGACTTACTCTCTTCATGCAACAAGAAATGCCACTGCACTTAATTGATATATTTTTAAAATTTTATTTATTTATTTATTTATTTATTTATTTATTTATTTATGTTCACATACACTGTTACATTAGTTTCAGGTGTACCGTATAGTGATTCAGCAATTCCATACATCACTTGGTATTCGTCACAAGTGCATTCCTTAATTCCCATTACCCGTTTCACCCATCTTCCCTCTGGTAACTATCAATTTGTTCTCTATAGTTACAAGTCTGTTTCTAGACATCTCTGTCTCTCTCCATCTGTCTCTCTCTCTCTTTTTCCTGTGCTCATTTATTTTGTTTATTAAATTCCACATATGAGTGAAATCATATGGTATTTGTTTTTTCCTGACTGGCTTATTTCATTTAGCATTATGCTCCTCAGCTCCATCCATGTCATTGAAAATGGCAAGATTTCATTCTTTTTAATGGCTGAGTGATATTTGATATTTATTGAGTTTCATTGGGGCTCATGGAGTTGTACCAGTTCCCATTGAGGAGCTGTCAAATCATTAAAAGCATTCCCACTTTTATAGACCGTTTTCAATAGGAGGGATAAACAGAGAAGTGAATAGAAAGAGGCACAAATGTTTGTAGGAACTGTCTATCTCAGCTAGTTTTAGTTGAAAACTTTCTTCTGCCTAGTGAGGGATTCCTAGAGAAGGGACACTGGCTGAACCCAAAGAGAAACCAGAACCTACTCCTGCAAGTTCTTCCAAGAGACTCTAAAAACGATACGGACATGTATTCTAGCTTCATAGAGCATCAGAGACAAAGAAATAGAGCATGTCTGAGAAAGAATCAGCCCCAGAAAGCTCACCATCTCGTGCAGTCGGTATTAGTGCATTTCCAAGCTCTTCTCCCTGTAGCCGCCCATTCCCTCTGTGTGGAATTAATGAGGGACCTGTTGACCCTTCTGACGCTGCTCAATGTAGCACTCATTTATCAGGGTTACCTTCTACGTTCCTGTCTCATTCAATAAGCTCCAATAATGTTTCCATTAAGCTAGAGCTTTGTCTCCTAAATAAAAAATGTTATTTTTATTTTCTTCTTTTATTTCCAAAAATTATGTAATAAATGTATATTGCTTTTTGTTTAAAAGTTACTTTGCAGTCTATGGCTTCTTCCCTTCTGCCCCACTCCCAAGACGAGGAAAAAAGAAAAAAAAAAAAAACCCTCTCCTATAGCTGGAATTGATCGGATAGTATGCAGTGAGAAAATACATATTTTATTCAGCCGTTCTTTCTAGTCATTAGATAGCGTAGAAGCCAGGCTTTCTTTCAGAATGGAACAAGCAAACAAACATAAAAACACAGGGACCCAGTCTAATCTTAAAGGAGAAACGAGAGAAGATTTTTCTGATTTAATGGTTTTTCTTCCCCTAGACTTAAAAGAACAACAGACATGATGTTTGGTGGAAAGCAGGTGGTGGTCTGTGGCTACGGAGAGGTAAAGCATAACCTTTCACCTACGATGTGTATCAAGTGTGATTTTGGTGAAATATACCAGAATCTTTTATGTAATGGACATGAGAATACATTCACTCACCACTCTAGATGGGGAAAAAAGTAACTTTCGAGACCCTCTGGTTAAAGTACAATCTTTCTTTTTCCCTTTGCATTGTTGCCATTTTTTCTTAAGTTGATTTTCTGACTTGTTCCAGTGCACTGTTTGTGATGTTCTCTTAGCTTGTGTTTTGATTATAAATCGTGAGTGTGGGTGTTCTTATGTACATGCATGTGCTAAACAGGGGCTAGGAGTTTGTTGATGAACTGCATTCATTTATTTGTTTTTTCTTGTTTTTCCCCAAGCATGAATCTATTCAGTGAAATTCCTTTTGGGGGCGGAAAATGGAGTAGTTTACCAGAAGCTTTGAGAGATGGTTTTCTCACTGACTTTCCTTATTATGTGTACTTTCTCCCCTCTTCAGGTGGGGAAGGGGTGCTGTGCTGCTCTAAAAGCCATGGGCTCTATTGTGTATGTAACTGAGATCGACCCCATCTGTGCTCTTCAAGCCTGGTAAGCATGCAAAAGGAGACTGGCTTTTTCCTCTGTGCCACCATCTATTGGGATCTTGTAACTGGCCTGGTTAATGCCACAATTTATCTTAGAGGTGCCCAGATCCTGAGAGATGCTGCTGTTAACTGTAAGCTCCCCTCTTTCAAAGATCAAGGAGCTCTGCTCTGAGAAAGCAGAGACTATCAGAGAGGCTAAAATTTTGAATTCCTGTGGAAATAATAAGAGGGGATGCCTTCAGCCAAAGAACAATTAGCTCCTTACCTTCTCCATGTATAATCCTGCCTTTTTTTTTCTTAAGTCAGCTCTACGTCCAATGTGAGGCTTGAACTCATGACCCCAAGATCAAGAGTTGCATGCGCCACCAGCTGAGCAACCCAGGCACCCCAACCCTTCTCCCTTTGAAAACAATGCTCAAAAAAGAAACAAGTTGGCATCCGATCCTATCTGATTTGATGCACTAAAAAGAACACTTCTGTGATATTCTTCCCCTAAATGTATAACCTGAGTCTCGTCAGGAGGAAACATCAGGCAAATCCAAATAAAATCTGCTGTCTCTGAATGAAGGGCATAGGGGAGTTTGTACTATTTTTGTAATTCTTAAGTTTGAAATTATTTCAAAATTAAAGGTTAAAAAATAGTTCCTGTCTCATCCATAAAGTATGGCTAATGATGCCTGCCTCAAAGAGTTGCAAAAGTTCAGTAAAATAATTACATAAGTATTACATATGATTATATATTATATAATAAATATATAATTCTATAAAGTATAGAACTGCTGTCACATAATAAATGCTCACTAAATGGTAGGTATTATTAAAATTGCCTCTTGCCATCCTCAGCAGGATGGAAATACCACTGTTCCTGAAAACTATTGCACAGCTCCAGGGTCTATAGCCTCCATAACCCACCCAATCTTTACCCTTAACCCTCCAGGGGAAGGTACCCAGGGTAGAGTAAGGCATAGCATAAAGATTTTGCTATACCCATTTCCCCTACTTTCTACTCCTCACACATCCCAGCCATAAACCACAAATTTCCCCAATAGAGTTGTTGGCTTTCTCTGAGTCAGGGTTTATTAACATGTTTTAATACTGGTTGAGACACCGATTCAGATGGTCTCATAGACATGAACTGATCACTTACTGTATAATAGGTACTGTGCTCTGTGCTTAGGATGAATAAGATGAATATATGAATGAGGTAAGGTCCTGCTTTTAGAAACACACAAATAACCGCTGTGAGTGGAATAAGTGCTGTGATGGTGGTAAACCGTACATGCTTCTGTAGGAGCCAAAGGAGAAATATCTAACTAAAGAGCAAAGCTGAGTCTTGAAACTTGTGTAAGTCATTTCTTAGTTTGGAAGTAAACGCCAGGTACAAGGAACATGTCACAAGGAGCATAGTCACTGAGGAAGGAGAGAGCATGGCACATTTAAGAAGATGGAAATACTTTAATGTAGCTGGCAGAGACGATAAATTTGGGGGAGTGGTAATATCTAAGGTAGGAATCATATGTGAATATAATCATGTATCTGCATAAATATTTAGGTCTTATCCTGAGAACAGGCCATCTCACTGAAGTGTTTTAAGCAAGGAAGTGACGTGATCTAAGTTGCACGTAGGGAAAGTACTCTGCAACGTAAATTAGAGAGACATGAGATCGCGCCAGGGGCTACTGTAGGAATCCAGGCAAGAGGTAATAAGACCTGAACATACACAAGACCAGCATATATGGAGAGGAGGGGACCAATTCAAGAGATTTTAAACAATTAAGGAAAACAGCCAGATTTGGTGACAACTTCAATTAGGGAGAGGCAGTAGGCTAGGACACTCTAGTTTATCTGGCTCATACAGTTGGGTGGACAGTAGTGCTATTGATCAAGGTAGAAAATGTAAAAGAAATAGATTTGAGGAGTACAGAGAAGATAATGAGGTTTTTTTTTCAAGCCCAATAAATTTGAGATTCTTGTGGAACATCCAGGAGAAGCTCTCCGGTAGATAATTTGATCCACGCTCTGAAGCTTCACAGAGATCTAACCTAAGGATATATTTGTACAGATCAGCCACTAAGAAGAGTCATTTGCAGCCAAGGGAAGGGTATGGACAAATACTGAAAGAATAAAGAAAAGAGTCAGGGCAGAACTCTACAGAGTACCAACGTTTAAAGATTGAGTAAGATTGAAAAGGAACTATCAGAAAAGTAGGAGGAAAACCAGGAGAGAACAGTATCATGGACTCCAAGGGGTATAGTTTTAAGAAGGTAAACAATGTTTAATGTAGGAAATTAAGTGATGTAAGAGTCTTAAGGGGCTTTTTGTTTGTTTTTTGGAGGTTTTTGTTTTGTTTTGTTTTGTTTTTGTATCCAGAAGATCGTTGATGATCTTGGGAAAGTAGTTTCAATGGAATAAGATTCAATGGCTAAATTGCACTTTCTAGAAACTCAGTTTGGGAATCTCATGGTAATCCCTGGTCTCTATTTTCAGGAAGAATTAAGTTGCAGGGATGCAAAGAAACCTTTATTTCTGCCCTGTATGAACTAAGGAGGTGGTTTGAATTTTTCACTGCTAAGAATAATCTGGCTATATCAAGAGGTGACAGTGTAGGTACCGAAGGAACTTGGTAATAGCTTTTGAGGTTCTGTGGCAAAAGGCTCCCAACTGCCTATTTTCAGGTTAATTGATTGTGCTTTATTATTACAGTATGGATGGATTTCGACTGGTGAAATTAAATGAGGTCATCCGGCAAGTGGATATTGTTATTACCTGTACAGGTATGATTTTGACACGTACAATGGGGTGGCACTTGGGAATGCTTTCATGGAACAAGTGAAAAATGACTGAAAATGTTCTGAATAAACCAAACTTGAAAAGCCAGATACAGAGGTCTACAACCAGTCGATCTTTCACGTTCTTCCCACCTCTTTAGAACTCTGATCAAATGTATGTACCATCTCAGTCATCCCTAGAGGAAAGTTTCTCTTTAACTGTTCTGTATCTCCATCCATCTCAACTACCAAGGAGATGACGAGAGATAAATTTTATTTGGGAAACCAGATTTTATATTTGTACATTTGCTTTTTTATTTTACCTCCAAACGTAATATATATTTCTCCCTAGTCTCTGTAAAGCAGACCTAGAGCAAAATTCATAGTTAGAGAAAGTGGGAAAGGTAGTTGTATTAATTCCCAAAGAGGGAAATTAGAGTTTTGGGGAGGACTATGCAGAAATGGCTAGTTTCCTTGACTGAGATACTTTGTCTTTATGGTGGGAACATAAACTGCTAGAACACTGGTTTTTATTTGTAATTATATTTTAGAGGAGGCAAATCAGAATATTTAAGAATAAAAATATATTTGTAGCCTTGGGGTGAGATGGGGGCAGAGAAGAGGGACCATAAGAAACTGTTCTTGCTTCACATCAACCCCCTCGTGTCTTTTTTTATACAGCTTTATTGAGATGTGATTCACAAACCATACATTTCACTCATTTTAAGTGTACAATTCAGTATTTTCTAGCAAATTCACAACCATCACCACAATCTAATTTTTTTATTGAGATATAAGTCACATACCATAAAATTTAGCCTTTTGAAGTATATGGTTCAGTGGTTTTTAGTGAAGTTGTACAATGTCTGATTCCAGAAACTTCATCACCCCAAAAAAGAAGTCCCATACCACTAGCGGTCAGTCCTCATTCTTTCACTTTACCTTTCTCCAGCCCTACACAACAGTTAATTTCTCTGTTTCTATAGATTTGCCTATTTCATATCAATGGAATCATACAGTATGTGGTCTTTTGTGACTGGCTTTTTTTACTTAGCATAGTGTTTTCGAGATTCATCCATATGGAAGTATGTGTTGATATTTTCATGCCTTTTTATTGCTGAATTATATTTCATTTTAAGGATATACCACATTTTGTTTATCAATTCATTGGTTGCTGGACACTTGGGTTGTTTTTGCTTTTTGGCTATTTTGAATAATGTTGCTATGAACATTGTGTATAGTGTTTTTCTGCAAACATGTTTTCCATCCTCGTGAATATTTACCTACCTATATATACCTAGGAATTGCTACATCATATGATGATAACTCTACTTATAATATTTTGAGGAATAGCCAAGCTTTTCCAAATAGACGGCACCATTTTACAATCCCACCAAGAATGCATAGGGGTTACAATTTCTCCACATCCTCGCCAACACTTGTCATTGTCTTTTTTTATTATTGCCATCCTAGTAGGTGTGAAAGGGTGTTTCATTGTGGTTTTGTTTTTTAAAAATTTTATCCAGGTTATCTCTACACCCAATATGGGGTTCAAACTCACAACCCCAAGATCAAGAGTCACACGCTCCACTGACTGAGCCAGTCACCCCTCGTTGTGATTTTGATTTGCATTTCCCTAATGACTAATAATGTTGAACATCTTTTCATGTGCATATTGGCACATCTTCTTTTGTACTTCTTCTTTTGAGAAATGTCTATTCAGATCCTTTGCTTATTTTTAAATTGGGTTATTTGCCTTTTTATTATTGAGTTGTAAGAGTTCTTTATAAATTTTGGATACAAGTCCCTTATCAGTTATGTAATTTGCAAATATTTTATCCCATTCGTGGGTTGTCTTTTCACTTTCTTGATGATATCATTTGCAGCACAAGTTTATTTTTTCTTTGGTTGCTTGTGCTTTAGGTGTTATATCTAAGAAACCATTGCCTAACCCAAGACCACAAAGATTTATTCCTATGTTCTACTAAGAGTTTTATAGTTTTAGCTCTTACATTTAGGTCAAGTTAGATTTCACATATGGTGTGAGATAGGGGTCCAACTTCATTTCTTTTCATACGGATATCTCTTCTATTTTTAAGGTAACAAGAATGTGGTAACCAGAGAGCACTTGGACCGTATGAAGAATAGCTGCATCGTTTGTAACATGGGACATTCCAACACGGAGATTGACGTGGTAAGATTAAGTAACTCATTATGGGGGCTTTTTTTCTCTCCTTCCCAAGAAATATAAACTGGAAGAGGAAAGAGAGGAGTCACCAGCCATCCTATAAACGGCTATCCGAGCAGAGCTGTCCACAGTCTGTTCACTTACTAGCCCTCTGACCTGTGCTTGTGGATACCATAAAGCTTCTTCATCTCAATCATTTCAAATGATTATTTTCTTCCACTCAAGCTTGATACCTACTTACACTGTAAGCCATTTTATCTCTCGCTTTCATTCTCTAGTTTGATTATATTCACCCTGAAATTATCCAATCCAACATAACACTTGGTCCTACTACGTCGCCCAAGTAATAGTTAATAGAGGTGTTATTTATTTCTTTTCAGACTTACCAAAGTATTTCTCAGTGTGATTTTGACTCTGGTTTTAAATTTTTATGGCATTTTTCTGGCACAACTCTGTTTCTCTCTGGGTAAATGGCTCAAGCAAAGCATGCTTTCATCTGCCCTGAGGGCTGCTCTGGTTGAGCTTCAGCACTGCCAGGTAAGGATCAGTTGATATACTGAGAGTCGGTTGGATAATATCTATTTTAAATGGTTTCTCTTTTTAACTCTGCTCTATTCTTCTGTTATTAAAAATAGCTGGAAAAACAACATAGCAAACCCTATTTCTACTCTTGAGGTTTCTGAGTGACGTGGCTCCGTTACTCTTGTCTTATCAGGTTATTTTGCTTATAATGAATAATTTCTTTTTTCAATATTGAAATTTAAATACTGAATCGTTCTTTTTTGTTGTTGTTGTTAAGTTTCACTTATGTGCCATACTGCCCTTTTACTAAATAATCAAAGATATTAATATTTCTAAAACTGTCTAGCACGTGATTGTCCTTTTCTGAATTAATCTGCCCAGAGAGTCCCCAGATGGGAAGAGCTTAAGGAAAGTAGTCATGCTCTGGTATCTAAAGAGAAATCTTTAAGTAAGGGAAAGGGGAAGGACTTTTCTCTCCTAAACCCTCCAGATCTTAAATAAAAACAATTCCAAATGTAATCATGTAATTTTTATATTTTTACTCTATCTCATTTTATCTTCTTGACTATCCCACAAGGCATTATTCTTATCCCTGATTTTCAGTTGGAAAACGAAGAACTGAAGTCCATTGTTCAGTCATATACATTGATACAAAAATGAAATTGGAGCACAAAATTCAGGTGTTTTGTCTTCTACTCCAGTTTTTGTTTTGTTTTGTTTTCCTGTACATTGTACTATTACCATCTCATGATTTCTAGGTAAGCTTCAAATTGTGATGGTAGTCTCTCCCCTAAAGCAATCCAGATATAAGTAATTTCTCAGGATAAAGGCCAGGAGACTACCTTCAATCATAAATATTTACTGTGTGATTGCTATATGCCAAGTGCTGTTCTAGATACTTGGAGTCAGTGAACAAAACAGGCAGAAATTCCTGCCCTCATAGAGCTTACATTTTAGAGGAGCTTGAGTAGCCATGTAGATTTTTAGGTGAAGAACATTTTGTGAGCAGCCAGAGCAAATGCCCTGAGGCAGGAGTGTGCCTAGTCTGTCTGAGGATCAACAAGGAGGCCAGTGTGGTTGGAGCAGAATGAGCATGGGGCAGGGAAAGTGGAAGATAAGGTCAAAGAAGGAATGGGCCAGATCTTATGAGGTCTCATAGGCCATTGTAAGAACTCCTGATTCTATTCTGAGAGAAATAGGGTGCCGTTGTCATATTTGTAATAATCTGACTTCTATTTTAAAAGGATGACTTTCATTTTAAAAGAAAAAGGATCACCCTGGCTGCTGTGTTGGTACTAGACCTGGTTTTGCAGGTATTGCTAGGTAGCTCCCGGTAACTGGCACTGACACTAGCCAAGGGCCATGTCTCAATTCTCTTTGTGCTCTTCTTAGCAGAAGGTATATGACTAAACTAAATGGTCCAGAAAGGGAGAGGCTCAGAAGGGCTTTGGAAAAGTTAAGTTACTCAACCTTTGATGATAATGTCACAGGGGAATAGAAAATGAAATTTAAGGAAATAGCAAACTCAACTAATAACTGCAGCCAGAATGTTCATTCATATTTATGTTCATATTTAATTTGTATTGAATAATTGCTCTGTTCTGTGCTGAGTATTTATTGGCTGAAGAAATAGTGAAGAACATCCCTGCTCTTGCGGCACTTATATTCTAGTCCAGGACGCAGACGATAAACAAACAGACAGTTTCATCAGTTAGGGCCTAGTATTGAAGAAGAACAGCAAGGTGGGAACATTGAGGATGATATTTTAGTTAAGGTGATCAAGGAAAGTCTCTTTGAGGCGATAACATTTGAACAAAAACCTGACTGAATTGAAGGAATAAGCCATCCGAGCATTTCTATTCAGAGAGAATGGCGTGAAAAAGACGTTGAGGTGGAAACGTGCTTGATGCTTGAGCAACAGGAAGGAGGCCATTGTGGCAGGAGCAGAATGGACACAGGGATGAGAATAAGGAGCAACTGAAGGAGGGTAGTGGGTTATGTAGATCTTCGTAGGCCACAATAAGGACTTCAGATTTTATTCTGGGTACAAGGGAAGCTGTTGGAAGCCATTCCATGGGCGCCTGGCTGGCTCAGTCAGTAAAGTATGCAACTCTTGATCTTGGTCATGAGTTTGAGCCCCACGTTGGGCGCAGAGATTAATTTAAAAAAAAAAAAAGGGAAGCCATTCCAATGGGAAAGTTTTGACCAGGTGACTGACAAAAATCTGATTTAACAGATTGCTCTGGCTGTGGTATAAAGAAAACACTTTTGGAGCTTGAGTAGTGATAGGGACAATAAGAGGAGGCTCTCTCAGTATTTCCAGTGATAGAAGGTGGTAGCTCAGATGACATGGGTAAGCAGTGGAGGTGATGTATTGTGAAGGTAGGACAATTGGGATTTGCTAAATGGCTTGGATTTAGAGAGTGAAAAAAGAAGTAAGTCTCTATGAGTTATCTCTGAAACAGTGAAGGAGAATGATTCAGTAAATTTTCCAGATATTTTTAGCAACCAAAAATGTAAGGGTTTTTAGTTTTTAGGATCTGTGTGTGTGTGTGTGTGTGTGTGTGTGTGTGTGTGTGTGAATTTATAGTTTTCCCTAACTTTGAGATGTTGACTGTTGCATTTCTAGGAAGGAATATCTCATCAAAAGAGTTGGTCATTTAGAAAACTGCATTTTTTTCCTGAGAGATAGTAATGCTATGAATACTTAGGGAACTTATGATAGGGATTGTGCTCTTAGCTGCCTTTTGGCCATGGCTTTCTTTCACATGTTTCCTTTTCTCTTGAAAACAGACCTGCTTACCCATATGCATCACATAGATGGCCAGTGTGATTGTAAGCTTCACAATTCAAGTGGCTAAACCATTATGTATGCATACTTTAAAAGTTTTTGCCAGCAAAAGAATTAGAACCTGGGACTTGCTATTGACTCTGCACTTTGCAGGACTAGAACCACAGTTGTTCTCTCTGAAAAAATTGATATTCACTGTGCAAAATCATATAATACCAATTTGTGCAAGCTAATAATTTACAGTGAGATGTACATCTTGTTTGGGAACATTGTCTCCATAAGGAACATTTTTTCCTGGTAGATTGCTTAGTGATTATAAATCAACAGAAAAGACATTGGGATGTTTTTAAGATAATTTTTTTTTAAGATTTATTTATTTATTTGAGAGAGAGTACGTGTGCAGGGGGAGGGGCAGATGGAGAGGGAGAAAGAATCTCAAGCAGACTCCGTGTGAAGCTGGATGCAGGGCTCAATCTCACGACCCTGAGATCATGACCTGAGCCAAAATCAAGTGTTGGACGCTTAACTGACCGAGCCACCCAGGCACCCCCTTTAAGAGAAATTCTTATAAAGCTGTGCTGATCATAGGAAATCCTTCGCTCAAGGAGTGTAACTGTCTGATAAATGTACTAGGTTATGGAGCTGCCTGGACAGTGCTAGAGATAATGTAACTTAGTTTCTCTTCAAACCCTGTTTTAACTGACCCTCAGGTCTTTTGCTAGCACCGCAGCCAATCCAGTGCTCCAGCACACTACCTCAACAAAGCACTGATCATTTTATGATGTTCATAAGAAGTCTCCTTTCCTTGATTGCACCATATCTTCTTCTCCCAGGGAAGACTTCCTAAGACAGGAGACTCCTTTTATCATGATGTCACCTCTTAACTCCCAATCACCGAGATTGCTTGTCCTCTGGAAGATTAAGAGAGTGAGACACTAAGAACTTGAATTACTTTTAAGTTCCATCATCTCAATAGAAAAATACCAGTGTCACCAAGCAATATCTATTGGCTCTACATGGTTATTGCCATCCCAGTTGTTATTTCTAAAGGCTAAGGGATTTACCTTGTATATCCTTAACTTCCCAGAGTGGTATGTTAAACTCTATTTACAGTGTTTATTGATAAAAAAAAAAAAGTTTAATTCTAACTTTAAAGCAATACTTGCTTAGTGTAAAAATTCAAGCAACATGAATATGCTTAAAGAAGGAAGTAAAACATTTACAAAATTGGGGTTCTAGTATACTGTTTTGCAACTTTATTTTTTCACTTAACAATAGTGAATGGTTTTCATGTTTAACACATATAGATCTACTCTTTTATATAAGAATTGCATAATATTCTGTTGTATGAGATTATCTGGATTTACTTAGCCATTCCCTTATTAAATTACATTTTTTGCTATTATAAATAACACTGGATTGAACATTCTTGGGCACTTATATTTCTGAATTTGAGCAAGTGTCTCTGTAGGATGGGGCCCTACAGGTGAAACTGATTGGTCAGAGATTAGGCACATATAAAATTTTGTTGGCTACTACCAAATTGTTCTTTAGATAAGGACTGAACTAAATTATGAAACTTGACATCTCAAGACATTTTATATTTCTCATCTACCTCATAAAGAAATGGTCTAAAAAATGGTCTAGATCATTAATGTAGTCCTAAATATACTGAAATATAATTGTCTGTCTTTCCCACTAGATTGGTAATGAAAAGATGATACAGTCTCTGTCCATAAATAGCTCACAGTCTAGCAGAGGAGTCCACAGTCTCATCTGTAATAGTGTCCTTTACTACATTACCTGAAATATAGTAGGTACTCAGCAAATGATTATTGTATAACTAAAGTGTTTCTCTATTTGTCTGAAAACTACTGTTTGGCAGAACTTCTCAATTTTACCAGCAGAGCCAATGGCTGGTTTCAGAATATGGACTCCCTTTCTATTTTAGGCATGGCCTATTGGAAGAAGGAAGTTGTTATCTTAAGTCTAAACCCTGTGACTGTTACTTGATTGCTGCTGTTAATAAACTTAACATTTCTTCTCTTGTTCTCGGAATATATACAGAAATGGAAGGAGGGTGAGCTGTTGGGAGCTTTATTCTGCCATTGAGCATTTCTCTAAAGGCTACCTCACATTTGCACTTAGGTCACAAAGCTTCTGTAACTTTAGGGTGAGCCACCATCGTTGAGAAGGTGGAACCTGGGACGTGAGGACGTGAAGGCAGAACCTTGGGCCCCAGCATGCTGTATTTAGGACAATCAGCCTTCTCTAACAAATCCCACTTAGCTCTGATCCTCCTTTTTTCTGTTTCTCTTCAGCACTTGTGTATTCTGTTTGCTCTGTATTAATTTGCACTTGTTTGCATGTTGCTTTATAAGTATTTTAAAGGCTTCCCCCCCAACATATGCATTGTTTTGTGTCCCCAGCTAAAGTATGAGCTTTTTGAAGGCAGAAACCATGTCTGTGGTTTCTTTTGTATTTCCCATAGCACCTTTTACTGTGCTCAGCAGACAGTGGGCGTACACTATATGTTGTGGAATGACATCCTGAGTGATCCCTCCCTGGCTGGGCCTAAGATTAAATTCCCTGAAATGGAACAGTCCTAACCAACCTGGGACAGGTATTCTCCATCTGGCATGTTGGTTGCTCCTTTCAACTTGCTATTTGAAATGGCTCCCTTCAACATCTTTCCATCCGTGAAGCGGGACAAGTCGTGGTTGATGATGTGCTTGCTGTATGTGTTCCAGGCGAGTCTGCGGACACCAGAACTGACCTGGGAGCGAGTGAGATCCCAAGTTGACCATGTAATATGGCCTGATGGCAAGAGGATAGTATTGCTGGCAGAGGTAAGACCTGAGACTGGTAAGAGAAATTCACCGCTGGCAGGAGAGACTGCAATACTCAGGGCCCCTCCTCCACATGTTCTCTTACATTTTCAACTCCTCTTTAGCACAAGCTTAACTACTTTACCATCGGATTTTACATCTAATTGTGAAAGGTCTTTTCATTCAGCAATTAAGAAACTATTTTGGTTCCTTACTTTTCACCAATTATCTTGTCTCTCTCTGTCACTCTACAGGTTGAGTCAGATAATGACTGTTACTGTGGGAGAATTACTGTGGGATAGAACCAATGCCACTTTGAGTGATGCTTACAAAGAGATAATGTCATTTGTGGGATGGCTTAATCAGGAAGCACAAAGCAGATACTCCCGATGGTTACTAAACTGTCTTAGGCAAGCTCGGGAAAGGTCATGTCTTTGCTGATAGATTCCATGTTTTCGAGTGACCTTTCCTCTGAATTGAGCCAGATATGGAGTAGGTACCCAGCTAGATACTGGTTGTGTGATTAATATTTCTCTGTCTTGGCTTCTTCTGGCTCAGACTTACTCTTCACTTCCATTCCACTTAGCCTTCCATGTCAGTGTTTCGCCACTTTTCCTTTCTTGAAAGCTTCTCTTCCCTCGTCTTAGATTCCCGACAGCAATATGGATGCACCCCCTGTTCTGACCTTGACAGTTTCTCTTCTTCAGAGAAAGATACCAAAATAACAAGGAGGATAATACTTTTCTCGAGTTTTAATATACAGTCAGTTTTCTTTGCTTTTTTTTAATTAAAGAAACTGCATATGAAAGTGTAAAAGTAATACCATCTTCACCTAGGGACCCCTAAATTTATGTTTGAGTATCCTTACTGTTTTCTTCACCTTTTTTCACCTATCTCACCTTCTCAAATACTTTAGGGCATCTGTAAAGGGACTGGATTATTTCTTCACAAGAAAGGAGTGTGTATCAGGGAAGAGATGGGCAGGTTGTTAAATATTCATTAATTGCTTTGATGCCAGCCAGCTGTCTGGTGACTTAATTCCAGTTGCCCTGGGAGGTCCCATCTACTAATATTGGTGACAAAAGTGAGCACCACAGTTGGTTTACTATGTTTGAGCAAAAAAAGGTGGTCAGGCTTCCTGGGAAACAAGACAGGAAAGGATAGCATTCTCTAGTAGTCTCTACCTCTTGTATTCACCCAGTAGAAATACAAGGCTACCCTTGAATTCAGGAGAACCAAACTAAGGAAGAAGCACAAAAATCATCACAGCTTCCTAAATCCAAAAGTATCTCCCCTCACAACCGGGAGAGGTTGCCCTTGGATTGGACTACATCCTTGGTTACAGCAATCTTTCAAGGGAATGCCAATACCTCAGAAGGATAGTCTGTTGCAGAAAGTAGAAAATTCAAGAGAAATATGCCCTTTCTCGGCATAAGCCTCAGTATCATGTGACCATCTCTATCCCTTTTTACGTAATCCCAGAGATCTTTTCTCTATTACCTTCATCAAATTTTCCAGAATTTTTAAATTCCACTTAAATGTCAGTCAATTCATTCCTATTCCAATCCAGTCAATTCATATTTATTGAACGCCTGCTTTTTGTCCAGCAATGGTAGTTGGGAGGTATTTGGAGAATGGCAGTTGTGCTCGTCCCTCACTCCTCAAAGGCTAGAGACTTTGTCCTAACCCATCTGTGTCTTAACCCTTGCTCTCTAGGGCCGTCTGCTGAACCTAAGCTGCTCCACAGTGCCTACATTTGTGCTCTCAATCACCGCTACTACTCAGGTAGGGCCACCAGAGTGGGGAAGCAGTGGGCTGGAGAGGGTCATCAGACCATCAGGGTTTCACTTGATATGGCACATCAGCATCCATCTCTCTGCTTTTCTAGGCCCTTGCCTTGATAGAGCTTTACAATGCTCCTGAGGGTCGTTATAAGCAGGATGTCTACCTGTTGCCCAAGAAAATGGGTAAGCATGCACTCTTCCATCCCCATCCTTACCAAAGTAGTTCAGAGTCAGAGGCAAAATGAACTTTGGGGCACTCAATTTCTTATGGATGGGGGAAAAATGATATCTGTGTCTTGCAGAGTAGGAGCTAGGATTCCTAGGTTCCCTTCCTATTTGATTTATCACATTTTCTACATGAGTTGCCCTAGTGAAATCATTACATTTTGCTATGACTTGGTTTACCTGCCTGTGAATTTTAAGGATTTTCTGTCTTAAAGTATCTTATATGCAAGAATCTCAAAGGAGAAAAAAATCTTCCCCTAACAAAGAGGACTCATCTTCTACCTTGTGACGTCTGACTTACTCCATTTCTAGGCTGCTACATAGCCCCTTCCAGACTTTCCTCAGACCAAGAAGACTTCTCATAGTACATCTTCTCACTCTGACCTCATTGTCCAGGCCAAAGGAAAGACTGAATAGCTTCTGTTAAGACTAGTTATGTGGGCGTTTCATATAAGAGAAACACTAAACTGTCTTGAAGTTTTAAAGAACCTGCCTCAAGCACCTGAACTGATGCAGTGTGTTTATAAACTCCGGAGGCAAAGATCAGGGAATAAATCAGCTTCTAGTTTTGTTTTGCTTTAGCCCTAGATGCATAGCAACTGTTAGAAGTTGACATATTTTCCCTTTACTATATCCTTTGGAAGGATATAAAAGAAAGAGAACAGTCTGTGTTTTGACTAAATGTATAATGGAGTTAGGAAGTCCAAATACTTAGAAAATTACATGAAATTCTGAATAATATGTATTCAGGTAACGGAATGTAAACATCAACGCATAAGAACCTCAGATACTAAAAGCAAAGCAAACAGTGTAGTATCATTATTAGACATTCCTTTCCAATATCCTCAGGTGTTCATTTTTCTGAGCAATCCAAAGTATAGAGTCTAAGGCAGAAGGAAAGTTCAAGTTTCCCGTTTTTTAGTCCCCTGCTATCCCATCCTTTCGCTAAGGACTATAGCTTCTTGCATATCTCTCTTACCTTTCTGGGGAGAAGGAAAGCTTCAAGGATGAGACAGTTAGCAAGAAAGAAGTGTTCTGGCTTTGAAAACCACTTGGCTTGAAACTCAAGCAGCTACTCCTTAGGATTCTGGGCCAGTGAGCCAGTTGAGCATTTTTCTTTCAGTTCTGGGAATTAGAAGGTGTCTTCCAACTTTTTAAGGCCTAGCCTGGAGAGAACAGCAAGACAAGAGGCATGAATGTTTATACCAGGGCTTCTGTGGTCTGTTCCAGATGAGTATGTGGCGAGCCTACACCTACCCACCTTTGATGCCCACCTGACAGAGCTGACGGATGAACAGGCCAAGTATCTGGGACTCAACAAGAATGGGCCCTTCAAGCCTAATTACTACAGGTGCCTGGGGCCCCCTAGAAAACAGGGAGGCCTGGGTAGAAAAGAGCTTTCTGCACTGGAATTGGTCTTTGCATCTTTCACATTTACATGAACTCAGAAAAATAAACCTACTCCCCCTCACTGCCACCCCCAAAGGACTCTTTGAGCCCTTCTCCAGACACTAATAGTGCTTCCTTTTCCAAATTTGCCTTTTTCCATTTCATCTTCTCGATATGATTTTTACCTCTTTATGGAGAAATACTGGTCTTTTTCACTGATGTGAAAAAGCACCACAAGTATCTACCCTCATCATAGACTCCAGAAAAGTCCCTGCCTCCTTGCTGCCATATACCTTTAGGTGAGCTCTTCATGTCCCAGCATCCTCACAAACTGATAACATCACAGTGTCATCTTTCTTTCTCCCTCTAGGTATTAAGTTCCTGTAATTCAAGCCAGAAGAAGTTTTAAGGAATAGAACTCCGAGTCTTTTCTCCACTCCTATACAGGAAAGAACCCAGCAAGCTGCTTCTCCAATCAGCTGCCCGCCGTGCTCACCCTATATGTTAGGTTATTTATTTATTAAAATCTAGAATCCTGTGCCTGTTGCCTTGGCCCAGAGTGTGGTTACTGCCCCGAGGGCTGTGAGAGCCACAAAGGACAGGCTGAGGAAGGAAAGATATGGGGTAATCCTTCCCAGTGCATCATCCGCATCATTCCCCATTGACTTGGAATCCTCAGCAATGGTCATTTGTCTCTTGTCCAGGTTCAGGAGTTAGTCCAGGGATTCCAGACTCCTTGTTCCCTGGGGTTTTCTGGGATAAATTTTCAGCAGCTGCCTTTCTCAGCTTTGGCCCTTCCCCAGGTGAGGCCTTTTGGAAGCCACTGAATTAACATGGCCTGGGTTCCCAGCCTTGACCATCACTATCACTGCCTTCTTTATAAAATGACTAGGAAGGAAGGAGTGTTATGGCTTCGGCAAGCTACACCAAGAACTTAGCTATGCCTGTGCTTACTGGGAGTCTCCTTCCTTACCCAGGACCCCTTTCTTCCTTGAATGTCCACGTCTGTTTTAACACTTTCTGGTTCCAAGAGGAATGTGCCTCCATATTTCCTCAGCAGCTCTGGTGTTTATCAGATATTTTTTTTGCCATCTTTTAACCCAACTAACCTCTGCCCAGGAAGTGAGGGCCAGCCCCGCTGGGGCCCATAGTTTTACTTGTCATTTAACTGAACAGTTTCCCGGGAAGTTCCCTCTAGACTGGCACTGTCTCAGAAAAGGAGAGCTTACTGTGAAACTCCGCTTCCTGAAAGTTCTTCTTATTGCCTAAAACTGCTTTTGAAACTAAGCAGGGAAAGATGTACTTTCCAGTGGATTTGGGGGTGTAGGGCTTTGGAAGTGGTACAGGGCATTCAGGCCCACAGCCTGACACTCTGAAGAAGCAGAATGTATTTGTCTCCTGGGAAGGGCTTTGCAGCTTAACTGGCTAAGCTCTACAGAGATGACACTCTCAACTGTGTCCAGATGATTAAAGCTAGTTTGACTAGTTTGAACCACCTCAGACATTCATTTCTTTGGCCATTGCCATTGATGAAACTGAGTTCTGGTGTCTATGATTTAGTCTGTGGTTTTTCTTCTCTAGTGGGACATATTTTTTATGTTCTTGCCTCTTCCATCTTAGGATTCTATGTTTCAGAGGTGGTTTCTTGAGTAACTCCAACATTACAAGAAACTAGTAGTGTGAGCAGCCTGAAATTTTATGTCCATGTAAGAGTTGGATACCTTTTGGAGACTGACCCGTTGGTCTTAAGGGTTTTATTGGGACCAGACTGGTTCTAAGAGTTTAAGTCTGGAGTGGCCCTAGAAATCTCAAAGGAAGTGAGTCCCTTTCCCACCTGACAGCCTTCCTTAACACTCTCAGGTCTGTTTCTTTCTTTCTTTCTTTTCCCATTTTTTTTTTCCTACCCTGGTCTGCCTCATAGTCTCAAGACCAAGGTGATTCAAGGAAACACCACCAGACCACCCAGGATCACTATAACCTTCCCACCCTGATTCTCCTCTCCTACCTCCACCTTCTTCAACTTCTCCTGGTCTTCACATATACTTTCAGAGCTAGTCTGGAAGTGACCTTCCTTTTGGAGGTAGGGAGGTGGGCTTTGGGTAAATGGCTATTTGCCTCATTAAATACTACATAGCCTCAGTCCATAACATCTGGTTCCTCAGAGGCTGTATGTTTTAGCGCATACTGGAAAATGCCACATACATGGCTATATTCTTTCATGAGGCAGATCATATGCTGAAAATTCCGCTTAGCCACTCAATTCTTCCTTTTGCCTACCCAGTTCTGAGTTTTGTAGTAATTAATCGGATCTCTTGTATTAATTAATTGGATACAGATCTTTGTAACTCATCTTATATCAAGGGCAGATTCCATTAGGCAGGTATCTGGACTCTAGCCTGTTATGTTCTTAAGCCAGGAATTATAACCTACTGTTTCTCAGTAAAGCCTGGCTCTCGGTGGAGCAGTATTGCTATGTACTGATCCTGACAGAGCATACCCTGCCTTGCTATAGTAAAGAGACCCATTCCACGTAAAAAAGGAGCCACCTTAGGCCTCTAGGTTAGGTTGCCAGTGTCGTTGCCCATGGTGAGATACTTGCCTCTGAGTTTCAGATGACCTCTTTTCCTTTCTCTCTGTGGACCCCATGTCAGCAACCATTAAGAAGTAGGAGGCTCAGGCCTCCTGAGTATTTGGGTTCTACCTTAATGTTGGAATTTGGTCATTCCCTCTACCCTTGGAATCAGAACAAATGTGTCTTCTTCCCTCAAGCTCTCACCTGAGATGCATCTTAGGTATCTGGAAACAAGGGAAAGAGGACTAATTATCTGTTTGTATATGGCCCTGGCAGGTAGGGATACTTACCATTTTCTCTATGATGAATTCGTGCTAGTTTTCTAGGTCTTTTTTGCCTTCTTAATGGAAAATCAGGGTGTTTTTTTTTTTCTCATTAAAAAAGAAAAAAGGTATCTGGTCTACCTTCTGTCTGCCCTCCTACCTCCTGATCCTACCCTCCCATATGAGCACGGCTCCCCATGGCCACATACTCCTGCAAAGCTTTTTTGCTGCTTGGCTTTTCTCTGAACAGATCTGAAATTGCTGCTCCTGTGGTTTTCTCAAAATTAACTTTGTCATGGTTTTAAAAAAAAAAAAAGAAATCAAAATGCATTGTTGCATTAAGCTTTTTTAATAAAGGAAAATTATGGAAAGAAAATAGGCAACACCAGCAAATTATACGTAGACGATAAACTTAACTATATATATAATATATATTATATATATAATCATCTAGTTCTCATTGTCATCTTACTGAAAGGAAATAAAACCTCTAAGGATTGCCATTTCTGAGAGGCTCTTGGAAATCTTTATGTCTAAGTGATTGTATTAGATCAGCAATAATGACTATGTAATCTCAAAAGATAAATAAAATATTCTTAAAATGGATTCTTGTCTTGAGAGTAGTCCTTGCTTCTGTTCTGAGAACTATGAATTCAGAGATGAGAGATGTTTCTGGGCAACAGACTGGAGAGCCTGCTGCAGGGCAAGAATGTAAAAAGCATCTTACCAATAGACTACCAAAAGCTGCTGCCAATAGGCATGTTTAAATGGCCTTAGTCTTGGGTCCCTTATTCCATGGTGGCCATTCCACTAATATCTTCCCCCCAACCTGCCCCCTGGTTATGTGTGTAAAGAACCTGCTTTCTCAGAACCATCACCCTGAAGGGGCGCCTGGATGGCTCAGTCGGTTAAGCGTCTGCCTTCAGTTCAGGTCATGATCCCAGGGTCCTGGGATCAAGCCCCATGTCTGACTCCCTGCTCAGTGGGGAGTCTGCTTCTCCCTCTCCAACTGCCCCTCTCTGCCCCTCCTACATATGCTGTCTTTCTCTCTCTCTCCCCACCCCGCCACGTGTGCACACACATTCTCAAATAAATAAATATTTTTTAAAGATTTTATTTATTTATTTGAGGGAGAGAGAATGAGAGAGAGAGAGAGAAAACATGAGAGAAGGGAGGGTCAGAGGGAGAAGCAGACTCCCCACTGAGCAGGGAGCCTGATGCGGGACTCGATCCTGGGACTCCAGGATCATGACCTGAGCCGAAGGCAGTCGTTTAACCAACTGAGCCACCCAGGCGCCCCTCAAATAAATAAATAGATTCTTAAAAAAAAAAAAAAGAAAGAAACATCACCCTGGGGAGTTGAGAAGTGTAGGTCTAAGGCAGAGAAACATCTGGTTCTAGGTCCCCCAAATCCTGTGTGTGCTGCCCTTAGCTAGAAAGCGCAGGAAGCCAGCATCCATGGTTTGGGATTAAAGGGCTCTGACACCCAGAACCTGACTACATCCAACCGGGAAGAAATAAATTAATCTGGCAGAGATTTGTCTCCAAGTCAGCTTTTGCCTGACTAAATCAGTAACTAAAAGATTAAATCCAACTGCCTCTTTTATCTCAACTGCCAGTAGAGTGGCCATTTTTGAGTAGCTTTCTGATGGCCGCCTTTCTTAGTTGACAACTTAACCTAGTTCTTTATGCAAGGTATTTTCTTCCCTCTCAGAATCTTCTGCTACTTTAACTTGTGTTTATCTAAACTAAGGGCTAAAATAGTCTGGGCAGTTGGTAATGGCTCAAGGGTGGTGCCACTCCAGTTGAAAAGGAGAATGCAGCAGCTAGCACTGAGCCTGTGAGCCAGCTGGCAGGTTCACCCCCTTAGAGCAGGGCTTGAGTCCTCTTCTGTGAAAGACGGGAGCTTGGGTGCCTGGGTCTTAGTTTCGAACTCATAAGGTAAGCCCTGACTACCCCTCGCTGTGCAATTTCTCTAGCTTGTGGTCAGTATGGAAAGAGATTGGACTTGGAGTCAGGCTCACCTGACCATCTCTTCCATTTACAAGTTGTATAATTTGACATATATATGTAATATAACCACTTGGAGCCTTAGTTTTCCTGCCTGTGAAATGGTTAATGCTTGTCTTCTAGGGTAAGGATTTAAAGGCCTGATTTAATTTTTGAAACACTGCTTAAAAACCTGGCACACACCATGTGCTACATAAACATCAATTCCTTATCTCCGTCTAGGGTCCCACAGCCTCTGTTGCCTCATTACACCCAAATGTGCCATTGATAGGAGAGAAAGACATTCTGTCCTTTTTCTACTACATCATCCTGGCTGCCCAATGTCCTCAAAAATTAAGTATTGTAAGACTTCCTGCATCTTTTTTTTTTTTAAAGATTTTTATTTATTTATTTGACAGAGATAGAGACAGCCAGCGAGAGAGGGAACACAAGCAGGGGGAGTGGGAGAGGAAGAAGCAGGCTCATAGCGGAGGAGCCTGATGTGGGGCTCGATCCCATAACGCCGGGATCACGCCCTGAGCCCAAGGCAGACGCTTAACCACTGTGCCACCCAGGCGCCCCTTCCTGCATCTTATTTTTAAGTGCTCTCCATAACAGGTGCTATCTATGTAATTCAGTATCTGACCTCCATGGATTAAAGTTGAGTGCTTGTATGGGGAAAAGGATATGTTCAGTCCTTGTAACTATACCTATTTATACCTCCAACCCTCTGCCAGCAGCCCCAAAATGCCTGAGTCTTGGGACAAGGAAAAGTGGTAGTGTCGATTTAAAAATAACTCAGCACTGGAGCCATCTCCGCAAGGTGGAAAAACTTGCAGACTAGCCCCTAATTAGCTCCCAGCTATATGTATGGATGCCTCTGTGGTCGGTGGTATTGGTGGCTTCACATCTTTGTTGACAAGTAAGCTTAAAGAAGTTCAGTGTGTGCCAAGCCCATGGCCTATAGTTTCAAAGTTCTCAGTTAATCCGTGGTTTCTTGTTGCTTCGTCCAGGAATTATTTCCAGATATCTTCTTCCTTATGACAAGCTCTGAAAGTCTGGGCTTGTAAAGAGCAGACAGATGTCTGATCTTTACTGTCTCCCATTCCACTGGGGTGTGGAAAAGATAATGGATTGAGGTCTCTTGTGTTGATTCTTTGCAATCTCCCTAACACCAGTTTTTCAAACCCCTTCTCTGAAAGTGAAGCCAGATGGAGCTCCAGGCTCAGCAATTGGCTTTGCATAGAGGCCAGAGGGGACTTGAAAGCTGTCCTTAGTCCTATTCCCAATTGAAGCCAGTTTGAGGCTTTGTTCCTTTGCCCAAAGGATAGACTGGAAAAGGAACAAAGACTCAAAACTGGCCACTCCTATCTGCCACCTCTGTTTGAGAATCCTGCTGATTGACTAGACTCACAAAAGAAATGTGAAATTCTGGGCCTGTCAATCCTAGAACTCTGACTGCTTAGGAGGACAGGAATTGGGAAGAGGAAGACAGAATAATTAATTCTTTTATAAAGAAACACCAATGGGCTGTGCTGTGGCAGGTTTACCACACTGCAGCAGTGATGAGCGAGGCGTGGGTTGTGAATTTTAAAGCAGAGTGTGAATCTTACAGTTTAACAAATTATACCCTTAAAAAAATTCCAAAATCAAATAGTTTAGGCCTTGAGCCATGGACTTCCTTGGAAATTCATATCAGTTCAATTCTGTTAAACCAGTAGGTCTCAACTGCAGATTTTGCTCCTCAGGGAACATTTGACAATATCTGGAGACACTTTTGGTTGTCACAATTTGGGGGGGGGGTTACTACTACTACTGACGTCTAGTATAGAGAGTCCAGGGATTCTGCTAAACATCCTACAATGCATGGGGCAGCCCTCTACAACAAATAATTTTTCAGTCAGTATTACAGAAACCCTGTGTTAAGCATACATATACGAGGTATATATACTTTGGCCTTACTTTGAAGGAACTTATACTCAGTTTGGGGGGGAATGGGAGAGGAAAGGGAAAATGATTGGGTGGATACAGTAGGGAGATGTTGGAGATAGGAGAGAAAGGAACTGAGAAATCTCCAAGGAGTGTTCTTTCTCAACTCTGTCTTGATCTGTCACCTACTGACTAGCAGAGGAAAGTACGAGGGAGAGGTATGGTTAAGAAAGAAAGAGTTGGGGTGCCTGGCTAGCTCAGTTGGTGGTGCATGCAACTCTCGATGTCAGGGTTGTAAGTTCAAGCTCCATGTTAGGTGTAGAGATTACTTAAAAATAAAAATTTAAAAAAGGATTATTAATTTAAAAAGAGAGAGTTGTCCCTAAGATATAGGAAGGGGGAGTAATTCCTTTGAGCCTCTTACTTTGAGGATATAAGAGAAAATATAAGACTTTTGAATCCAAGCAGACTTGATATGACACCAACACAGCCTGAGTGGGTTGAGAAGGGTCAAAGGAAGGCTTTCTGGAAGAGGAGGTAACAATGAAACAGAATCTTCACGGAACAAGAGAAGTTAGCCAAGAAGAGCAGAAAGTTTTTCCAGAGAGAAAGAACTGCAAAGACACTGAGACAAGATAGAATATGATACCTTGGGAACCGCAAGGAGTAATCTCTGTGTCCTGGTGTTCTCAACAGTAATACAGGATTAGTGAAAACAACCTGTCAGAGTGAAGTACCATATGATATCTGGAAAGGGTCTAGTGCAACGCCTGGAACAAAGTGGCAGCTCAACAATTCCCCCAATCCCACCCATTTTGTTCCACCCATTCCCCTCAGGCCGCTTGTTTGGGACTTCTAATTACCAACCCAGACAGCCTAAATATTTACTGTAAACAGCTTTTTAGATAAATTCGGAGCGGGACGACACAGCCTCCTTTGTATCAAGCCCTTAAGAAGGATCTTAGAAGAATGAAGGAAAGGACTGGGGAGAGGGTGGGGGCTTGCTCTCCATTCAACATCTCTCCCTAGATCACACCTGAGGAAGGTGGCCCACTTCAGCGGAGAAAGACCACCAGGAGCAGCTCTGAAGGGCGCCAGCAATTTCAGTGAAGTGAAAACGCCCCACCCCACCCCTCAACCCACCATCTCCCGACAAGCCCTCATTCCGGGCGGGATGAGTTCTCAAGGAATCTCAGAGAGAGTCCCTGGTTTCCTGCGGCGTCCCTGGCCACCCGGCGGTGCCATGCCTCCCCTGCGACTGACACGGGACTTGGGGCGTAATGTGGGCGCCGGGATAGAGGTGTGTGGTAATGGGGAAAGGGAGACTGCAGTGGAGCAGGAGGCGGAGACTAGATCTCCCCAAAAAGGTCGCTATTTGGGAGAGGGTGAGTCCTGAGTGAGAAGCAAAAAGATAACCCGCCAGGACTCAAGGCCCAGAATTCCGGAGGTGGAGCAGGGAGCCCACCCTGGAGCCTAAGGCTACCAGCAACGTCGCAGGACTTAAAAAAAGGGGGGGGGGAATCCCGTGAATGAGCCCCTCCACATCCTCCCAAGTCCCGCTTGGAGCCGTCGAACAGCCAATTGCGCGGCGGGGCGGGGCTGCGGGGCGGCACCGCAGCCAATAGCTGTGGAGGGGGCGGGGCCTGGCTCCCCGCGCGCGGTGGCGGGGTCGCCCCGAGCAGAGAGAGCAGAGCAGCCGAGGGGAGCCGCTGACGAGGGCCGCATGGAGGACCCCGCGGCGCCCGGGGCCGGGAGTTCGTCTCCCAATAGCAACGGCAACGGCGGCGGCAAAGGGAAGCAGGCGGCACCTAAGGGCCGGGAAGCGTTCAGAAGCCAGCGGCGGGAGTCGGAGGTGAGGAACCCGGAGAGCTTCAGTTGGGGCCGGGAGACGCCCGCGGGCGGGAAGCGGTGGCTGAAGTGATTCGGCCCCGTCCCCCTCCCCTTCCGGAGCCCCAGGTGCGCTCGGGGCCGCCCCTTGGAGCGGGCGCCTGTGGGGTCCGCCGCCGCCTGGACTCTGGGCTCTGCAGCCCCTTCCTGATCCCTCTCTGCCGGTCTCCTGCCGCGGGTCGGGGGTTTCTTAGCCCTCTAGCCTCTCCTCTGGGGACGCTAATTTGTAGCGCGATAGCGAGCATACCTGATACTTTTCAAATATGTCTCACTTAATCTCTGCAGCCCCTTCAAGTGGGGATTCGTGTTTTAGGTTTACGGAGGAAACGGGCGCGGAGAGGTTAAGTGACTCGCCTGAGGGATGGGGCGGTGGGGGGGGGGCAGAGCTCCGCCGCAGTGGAGAGGAGCCGGCGTGTGGGGCAGCCGCCCCCCCCCAGCCCCGGGCTAGCGAGCCGATCCAGATGTGCCCAGTGACTTCCCCCCCGAGTGTTGGCAGACTCTTTAGGGAGTGCCTTCCACCCACATCAGGACCCCTACCAGTAAGAGTTACTGAGACAGGATTCAGGCAAGGGCTGTACTGGAGGGAGTGGATGGAACTGTCCAGGATACAAACCCACAGATAGGAATATGAATGTTTGGGTCACTTCTTCTAAAAAGAAATGCTAACTCGAGGATGAAGGGAGTGAATTATTAGTCCCGTACCCCCTCATCCAGCCAGTTTCCATCACTAGCCAAGAGTAGAAATGGACGTGAGTGGGGATCAGGAGAATAGACACCACACACACACACACACACACACACACACACACACACACACAGAATAGACCACAAAATGTCAGATGTGGAAGGATCTGTAGAGATCATCTGTTTTAGCCCCTGTTTTACAGACGTAAGAGACAGAAGTAATTTGCCCAGGAGCATACATCTTTCATAGTGGCCAGGAGCACCAGGCTTTGGGGTCAATCAGACCCAGTTTTGAATCCTAGCCCTACCATTTACTCTCTGTGTGACTTTTGGCAAATTGCCAAACTGCTCTGAGCTCGTTTCTTCATCTGTACAATGAGGTTAATGCTACTTACCTTAGAAGGCTGTTATAAAGCCAAATGAGATAACTGAATGTCAAATGTTTAATTCAGTTCAGGCACAGGGCGTGTAATTGGTCAGTACATAGTAGCTCATAGGGCCAGAGCTGGTACTAGAAGCTAGGTCTTACTTGTGCAGTGATTTACCATTTGAATAGTATATCACAGTTTCCAAAGGGATTTCATACATTTTCCATTTTGATACAGACAAGGAGGAATCCATTCCATTTTCTAAAAGAGAAGTGGAAGAGATGAAAAGACTGGCCCAAAGTCACACCACCTTTCAGAGGCAGAGCTTAGCCTTACTGTCTTGCTAACTAGATCAGGGTTCTTTTTTTTTTTTTTTTTTAAGATTTTATTTCTTTATTTATTTGACAGAGAGAGAGAGACAGCCAGCAAAAGAGGGAACACAAGCAGGGGGAGTGGGAGAGGAAGGCTCCCAGCGGAGTAGGGAGCCCGATGGGGGGCTCGATCCCAGAATGCTGGGATCACGCTCTGAGCCGAAGGCAGACACTTAATGACTGAGCCACCCAGGCATCCCTAGATTAGGGTTCTGTCCACATCATCTCCCTCCCTGCCTCACTATGAATCTGGCCTTGTATTTTATTTTATTTAGTTATTTAAGATTCATTTATTTATTTTAGAGAGAGAGAATTCCAAAGCAGACTCCCTGTTGAGCATGGAGCTCCACGCAGGGCTCTATTCCATAACACATGAGATCACCACTGGAGAGGAACCTAAGAGTTCAACCTAGGCGCCCCTGAATCTGGCCTTTTAGGGCACCCTGTGCCTCATTCCCCCATAGAGACATTGTTCTTGCTTAAATGTATTTTGGGGGGGGAGAGGGTGGGTCATTCATTGATTCAAAAATTATTGAGTCGTTCCTACATGCCTAGCACTGTTTAGGTGTTAGGAATACAACAGTGAACAGGACAAGGTCTTTGCTCTATGGAGCAAACATTCTAGTCAGGGTAGAGAGACAGACAATATGCAAAGAAATAAAATAACCGGTTTCAGAAAGATACGTTCTTTGGGGGAATTAAAACTGAAGTAGGAGGGGTGCCTGGGTGGCTCAGATGGTTGAGCGGCTGCCTTCGGCTCAGGTTGTGATCGCCAGGTTATGGCATCGAGCCCCATGTCCAGCTCCCAGCTCAGCAGGGAATCTGCTTCTCCCTCTACCTCTGCCTCTCCCCTTGCTTGTGCTCTCTCTGTCTCTCTCGCTCTCAAATGAATAAATAAAACCTTAAAAAAAAAAAAACCTGAAGTAGGAGGCCTTTTCCCTGCCTCTCAAGTCTTCCTTCAGGAAAAGGGCGCCTACAGTACTTTCCTTTTGCCAGTGGGTTCAGTATCCAGGGACTCAGAGCTTTCCACCTGCCCCACAGTTTTACCTCCTGGTTGTCTACAGCTGCACTTTTTATGCTTGGAAATGGACAACTGCAGTGATCCTCTCCATCTGGGCTCATTGCCTGCCAAAAGGCTGGCTGGAAAGATTAGCTTTCCTCCACCTTCCACTGCAGCAGGAAAGCTGCTTTTTACCTGTCAGTACATTCCCTATCACCACAACACTCAGGTGCCAGACTTAGATGACTATCTGCCTTTCCTCCCTTCCCTCCTTTTGCTTTCCTGTGGAAGACAGTCCTCAGAGGAGATGGTTTTGTTTTTGTCTTTCCCCCCTCTCTCTTGTGCTTCTAGAGAATTACTGGAAGAGAATTACTGTCGGCACAATTCAAGAGAGCCTCCTCATCCATCATTGTGTTTGTAGGGGACACTAGTTGACCTACCCTCTCCGAATGGCTTAGTGTATGAACATCCCAAGGAAAATAGGAAGCTAGAGAATAATTATTTGCTTAATAAGAAGATTCTTTTTTTTTTTTAAGATTTATTTATTTATTTATTTATTTGAGAGAGAGACAGGCAGAGAGAGAGCACACGCAGGTGAGCACACTCGAGTGGCAGAGGGAGAGGGGCAGAGGCAGAGAGAGAGAGAGAATCCACAAGCAGACTTCCTGCTGAGCGCAGAGCCTGACGCAGGGCTCCACAGGGGGCTGGATCCCAGGACCCTGAAATCCGGACCTGAGCCAAAACCAAGAGTTGGTGGTTTAACCAACTGAGCCACAGAAGCGCCCCTTAATAATAAGATTCTTAGCCAGGTGATTCACCTCAGGCCTCTTTAGCCAGATCCCTTGGTTTAATTGGTTCCCAAAGTCCTTGGCAAATTTTTACTGGTTTGTGGCAAAATGAGGAAAATTTGGGGCATTGAACTGAGTTTTTTTTTTTTTTTTTAATGTAGTTCAATACAATAAATTTAAAGGGTGTATGAAGTTTGGGGTGCCTGTCTGGCTCATTTGGTAGAGCATGCAACTCTTGATTAGTTCAAGTCCCATGTTGGGTGTAGACCTTACTTACTTACTAAATAAATAAATAAAGGATTATGCGATTTTTTTTTTTTTTTTTTTTTTTTTACTAAACTTTTTACTTTGGAATGACTTTAGGTTTACAGAGACATTGCAGAGATGGTACAAAGGGCTCTTGTACCGCTTGCTCAGTTTCCCCTGATGCCAGCCACTCAGGTTTCCACAGTGCCTTTGTCCAAACCATGGAACCAACATTGGTCCTTTGACTGATGCAAAGCTGTGTCCCTCGGCCGTCCTTCTCAGGCCCCAGTTATTTTGAGCGTGCTGTGGGCTGTGAGGATTTCTCAGTGAGCCTCATTCAGGGTCTGTCTGATGTAAGGCGAGATTCTGGGCTTTCAGGTAGAAGACCACAGAGGTGACTATCCTTCTGGTCACATCATGGCAGGGGACATGTGACATCTTGTCACCGGAATATTGGCTCTTGGCTCTGCTTGCAGGATGTATGCAATTTAAAACAGTATTTTTCAAACTGTAGGGGGTGATCTATGAGTTGATACCAACATTTTTTTAAAGAAATAGAATAATAGAAAATATCTACATCACATATAGTGATAGTGATACTAGTTTGTTAAACTTTTGTTCCAGTTTTGTGTGTGTGTGTTGGGACGTGATGTAAAGTTTATTTATTCTTTGATTTACAATCAAAAACTTTGAAAAACATATTGTTAATGACTCTTTTATTCTAATACTGTGTCCTCATTTTGGGAGTATTAAACTATCCTTTTTTGAAATACATGTTTTAAAAAGGTTTTTAAGTCTTTACTTATCAGAACTACCTAATATCATTTCCACCCTCCACCTTTTTTTGTTTTTTTGTCTCTGTAACCCAGAAGTATTTGGAAATCTTTGCTATAGTGGATTTAAATATGATTTGCATTGATGGCAGTGTAAATTGATAAAGTAGTTTTGAAAAACAATTTGTCATATACAAAGAACCATACAAGTATTCATAAGGTTTGATGCAATTCATTTTCTTTGCAAAAACCTATCAGTTGAAAAAAAAAGAATCTGTCCTTAGGAGAGTTCCTAAATATGAAAAAAATTATAAGTGTATTACAGCTTCATGCATTTAGTAAAAAAAAAAAAAAAAGTTAAAAACAATTTAAATGTTCAACAGTAGAGAATTGGTTAAGCAGTTATCTGTCCACTTAGCTGTATACTTAGCTGTTTAAAACGATAGTCATAATAATATGAGAAAAATACCTTGATACTATAATATTAAAATTGTAAGTACAATAGGTAAAATTCAAAGTAAGCCACCTGGGTGGCTTAGTTGGTTAAGCTTCTGCCTTCAGCTCAGGTCATGATCCCAGGACCCGGGAATCGACTCCCACTCGGGCTCCCTGCTCCAGTGAGGAGTCTGCTTCTCTCTCTCCCTCTACCCCTCCCCTCTGCTCCATCGCTCTCTCTCTCTCTCTCTCTCAAATAAGTAAATAAAATCTAAAAAAAAAAATAGCAAACAAACAACAAAGTAGTGTAACCGTCTACATAGTACTACCAAGTGCTGGGTAGTGTGCTAAATGCTTTGTCTCTATTAACTCATGTAGTCCTTATAATGATCCTATGAATTATCTTCATTTTTACAGATAAGAAAACTGAGTACTTTGTTTTCCCATAATTCCCTGACACCAATTCAGTTCTGACTATCTGTGGTTAGCACAGACCCAAGTTACGGGCTCGGTCGCACAAGACTGTCCCCACTTCAGATGCCAGCCACGCATGGGGCCCTCAGGCTACATGCACTTCCACCTGGCCAACTGTAAATTCAGAGGTTCCATGAACACCCCCACCCCTAACCCTGCCATCCCCAGATTCCATAATTTGCTACAAGGACTCACAGAATTTTAAAAACTGTTCTGCTTATGATTACAATTTTATTATAAAGGAGACAACTCAAGAATAGCCAAATGAAGAAAGGCAAAGGAGAAGGTACAGGGGTGGGATGGTGCAGAGCTTCCATGCCTTCTAGGTTTCACCCTCCTAGCACCTTGGTGTACCCAAACCTCGTTGTTTTAGGGCTTTTATGGCGTTTCATTACCTAGCCATGGTTGGTTAAACCATTGTCCACTGGTTGAACTCAATCTTCAGCCTCCTCCCCTCTCTGGGGGTGGGGCCAGCCCTGAAACTCTTAAAGGCTCACCAGGAGTCACCTCATTAGCATAAACTAGCATAAACTCAAGGATTGTTGACTGGGGCTTATGAATTACACTTCTTTCAAGAAATTCCAGAGGTTTTAGGAGCTCTGTGCCTGGAACAGGGGTCAAAGACCAAATACATTTTTTATACCACACTGAGGCATAGACAGGTTAAATGACTTGCTTAAGATCTCAATATGTGATGGCTGAGATTAAAAAATGTTTAAATTTATATATACTAATGTATACTGGTAGGGAATAACTCCAAAATGCTTAAAGAGGTTAGGGGGTGGGATCACATTAAAATATTTTTATATAGGATTATAAATTTATACATACAACATCATAGGTAATCTAGCTCTAAAACAGCTTAGAGTAGAAATACTACCTTATTTGACAATCCTAAAGTGGTGAAACACTAGAGCCGAGGGACCTTTTTTTAATAAATGAAGAACTATGATCCAAAAAACGAGATTTGCCCAAAATCATACAGTGGGTTAATGACATTGCTGAAATTAGAATCCGGCTCACCTCTTTTGTTTTAGTTCATCTCATTGTTCTAGAAATCAGCTACATGCTCTTTTGGTCCATGTTTATGTAGGTCAGGTACAGACACAGATTGTATAGCTTTCATATCTGTTCACAATCCTAGCCCTTTACTCAGAGTTTCTCATTTTATATAGGAACCTTCAGCCCTGCCCTGCACTGAGCCTTGGATTTTGGTTTGGATGAGGGTACAAAGTTTGGATTAAAGGCCCAGATGGGACTCTCCTAGCTGCCTCCCTGATCTAATGTCGGCCTCTAAGAGAAGATTAAATGAGAGTATAATCTCCTTTTTCATCCCTTTTCCCAAGTTACTGCAAAGACTTCTCCATTACAGGGCTCTGTGGACTGCCCCACTCTGGAATTTGAGTATGGAGATGCAGATGGGCACGCAGCAGAGTTGTCAGGTATGAGGTAGAGATGGTCTGTGGAGAGTGGAAGGATAGCCGGGAGGAGAGGGCAGGGGTCTGTGATCTCCCCTGGCAGCTTGTCTGTTCTCCACATTCACTCTTCTCTCCAACCTCTGGCAGTAAATATGTTTGCTTTTGCATTTCTTTCTGTGAATTCTCCTTTGACTACAGTATTCTTCACTTTTATTCTATCACTCTTTTCTGCTCATCCTTCTTCATTCTCTTTTGGTGCACTCTCAATTATGTTTTCTTTCCACCTTTTCCCCATTCCTCCTGTTTCTTTTACCCTATTCACTTGTATCTCTGCATGCACGCCCCCTTCTTTCTGCCACCCTCTCCCTCTCTGTCTCTGTCTGGGATTTAGCTTAGGCTAAGTTTGATCTCCTTACATTAAGAGCCTCCATGTTACATGTGCTATGAATGCCAGTTTTTAATAAATGAGGTTTGGGTGGAGATGGTGTGAAAATTAAATATTCTGTCACATGGAAGTGACACTTTGAGACATGCTTTTTCAGAGAAAAGATACAAGGACTTTTAAAGAAGTTCTTGAGAATAAGCGCAGGGAATAAATTCGTGATGAGTGACAGAGAGAGCTGAGTTTAATAACCAACAAAAGATTAGAATTCCAAATAATATAACTATATTTCATATACGTATGCGTGTGTGTGTGTGTGTGTGTAGAGAGAGAAGAGAAGAGAGATGACAATAGACAAATAGAGAATAGGAATAGGAATAGGAATAGGAATTCAGAGAATAAAAAACCATATGGTCAATTAATATATGAAAAGATGTTCAACTACATTAGTAAATGAGGAAAAGCAAATTAAAATAATGAGATATTATTTTACATTCATCAGATTGCAAAACTTAAAAGCCTGAAGTTAGTGAGGGTGCAGAGAAATGAGTACTTTTATACACTGCTTGGCATGAGGGAGCAGAGTATAAAATTGGAAAGCAATTTGGCCATATCTAGCAAAGTTGAAGACGCACACATATTATGACCCAGTAATTCTAGATGTACACTTGAAAGAACATTTGGGCACAAGAAAACATATAAAGATGTTTATTGTGGCCATTGTGAAAAATTTAAAACCATTTAGGGGAATGGATAAACTGTAGCATATCAGTATAGTAGGCTACCACATAGCCATTAGAATACTTGATCTATATCAATATGTTTCAATATCAATAAATGTTAAAAACATAGTGTTGAGAGTGAAAGAAGCAGTGACAAAATAATTTATACATGCATCCAAAAAACTGCTTAAACACACAAACCTAAAAAGTTATTTCTGGGAAGTCTAGTTGCACACTTGATTGAGGACAGTGTCAGTTAAGTAAATGGATGTGTTCATTACACTGTCATGTAAAAAACTATTGAACGACATCCTAAATTGTTTCTAAGAAAAATAATATATATAATATCCTGTTTGGATGAAAACTTTCGAAACACAACAATGTCATATTGTTTACAGGTATATACATACGCAGTAAAAGTAGAAAAACAGTCCTGTAAGGATACACACCAATTTCATTAAAGTGGTTAACTCTAGAAAGGGGAATAAGACTGGGGAGGAAAAGGGGACTTTAGATGTCTGAAGTAAATATAACAAGTGTAAACATTTGTTTAACCTGGGTAGAAGACATACAGGACTCTTATGTATTCTATATTTATCTGTCTATGAAAGTTCGTGATCTAAAATTTAAAAATAAAAACAAAAAGTTTAGTACCAGCCTTGCTCCCTTTTTTGACTGGGCTTATGCTGTGCTCTTAAAAAACATATACGCACACTACCCACTGAGCACTGAAGAATATCAGAGTCAGAGATGGGATTTGCTTCTGGGCAATCCAGGATTCTGGAATTCAGGACTCAAAAGCCCTGGCTCCCAGACAAGGTGTTTCTCAACCATTAGACAGCTGGCTGGAACATAAGTGAATTTCTCTTTGTGAATTATCTATGACCTAGTTAAATTTCCAGCAAGGGTCTCAGGGAACAGAGTTTTGAGGAAATCTGTTCTGTCACCTATTGACTTCTCAACTTCAATTCTTCATCCTCTGTAAGATGAGGGTACTTCCTGGTATAATGTTCTGGAGTGTGTGTGTATAGGAAAGGGCATTTTTATTTCTCATAAACTCTCTGCGTTTTGTATTCAGAGGCTATTGTTAACGAAGTTAGATTTTCTTGGGCATAAGCAGCCCTTTGGCAATAATAGCTGCTTCTATGTGGTTTGATGCTGTCTCTACCTGGGTGGCCATGGGCAGGAACCTAAACTTCTGTACCTTTTGAGGAAACTCAGCAGGGAGAGAATGAACTGGCTTCGACCCCAAAGGGCCATCTAACACATACTGTCCAGCCTTTACTCTGGTTGCTCGAATAACACAAGGATCTTGCCTCTAAATTTCAGGTATTGCATTTCCCCTCTCTTCCCTAGAGATAGGATAGTCTCAGTCTGGGTTGACAAGCAGAATGGGTTGCAGCCCTAAGAAACAGGAGTGATGACAGTAAGCCCTCTCTGCTCCAGCCCTCCTCCTGGCCCTCACCAAGTGTTGAAGACTGCCTTCTTTGCTGTAGCAGCCAGCTGGCAGGAAGAGGACAGGTTTGATGGTTTAATCACCCAGGGACACAAGTGGCTATTTTTAACTGCTCCGAAAGGGAGGAAGCTGGCTCTGGATGGAATTGGACACAGGAATGTGTTGGAAGCTTTAGCTCTTTCATGCCACCCTCTCCACCCCAGGCCCCTTCTGTAAGGGTCTGCTGAATGTTTGTGACTCTGTCCTATCTTTCCTAACACAGAATTATATAGCTACACTGAAAACCTGGAATTCACCACTAACAGGAGGTGCTTTGAAGAAGATTTCAAGACTCAAGGTGATCCCAGATTCTTATTCATAGAGACCTTCTTTCCTCCCCACCCACTGCATGATATCCCAGCCCGATCTAGAAAAAGCCCAAAACAAAGTATGATTCTTCTTCATCCTCTCCACAACCACTTCTCTATCCCTTCTTGCATATGGGACACAGAGTTTCCTATATCTCAAGTGGAGAGGCCATGGAATGGAAGCAGGAGAAGCCTGAGCTCGGTCCCTTTCACTGATATAAATGGCCCAGAGAGCAGAAGGATGGGGACTGGGCTAGTGCCCTGCTGCCTGGTTGAACTCTGTGCCTAGTGTAGTCCTTGACTTTAACATTCAATCCCTGCCTCCAACTCTGCCTCACTCCTAATAGCATCTAATAATAATTTCATGTGTCCACGCTGAATCCTCTCAGACCTCCATTTCCTTACTTGGTCCATGAATTCAGTTTGCAACTCAACAGATGTGTGGTGAGTACTGTTTTGTGCAAGATGCAAGAGGCAGGGGTGAAGGTGAATTTGTAGAATCCTCTAAGAGATTATAGTCCAGTGGCAGAGTGTAGGTGTGTACATCACAAAACTAACTGAGTCCAAAAGGAAAGTGGTAAGTATCATAAGAGAAGTAAAAGGTATCTTGGGGTAATGGAGGCAGGGGAGTATCTTGGGGGACAGAGCTTCTGGCTGGAGCATTAGTGGGAAAGAGGTAATATAGCATTGGACCTGTAATGATGAATAGGAATTGGATATGTAGGGAGAGAGGGAACTCCTTGAAAAGGCAGAGAAATAGGACAGAATAGGCTCTGTGTGGAGAATAAAGGGGATATGGAGGAAGATGAGGCTGCAGAGTGGGTTCAGCCAGAATTTTGGGCGTCCTTTACTTTTCCAGTCTCATTCTTTCTCAACTAAATAAGGAAAGCTTTTGAAGAGAAGAATTTGTTGGGGGCTGGCATCAGAGGTGGGTATGTTATCAGGAGCCTTTCCAGGAAGGGGAAGCAAAAGCTGACACTGAGTCTATATGGCCTTCTTTCCCCAGTGCAGGCCAAGGAGTGGCTGGAGTTGGAGGAAGATGCCCAGAAAGCCTATGTGATGGGACTCCTGGACCGACTGGAGGTGGTCAGTAGGGAACGGCGACTGAAGGTGGCCCGAGCTGTTCTGTACCTGGCCCAAGGCGAGTGGCCACCTTTGCCAGCTTGAGATGGGTGAAAACTAGGAAAAGAAATGTTATCAGGACTAGGATGAGGCAAGCCATGCTAAGAAAGCAAGGTCCCTGCCTCTCAAGGACAGATCTTGTCAAGTGCTAAGAGTAACCTGATGCTTATAAGAAAGTTAAGGAGATGGTGATAAGTACTATTCTGGATCCCTTGGAATTGGCCTTAATCTTGCCAAGCATGGCAAGATTTCTTATAGAGTTCTTTTATCCTTCATGTGGACTGTAATTTTCCGTGGAGACTTAGAGTCAGTGTGGCTAGAGTTGATGTACCACCAGCTGAGCATGGAGGCTTCTTTCTTCAGCTATGGTGCTGACCTCCACTGAGGGGAGGTAGTAGGGCACCACAGGTTCCCATACAGACCCTCTGCATTATTTCTCATTGGCGTTTAGAGGGTTCCATTCAGCATAACAGCAGGAGAGGATGCAGTGGGTAATTGGGATTAGAACTCAGTGAGATTAATTGAGAAAACCTTCCCAGAAGAGACCTATTAGCCAGGTGGTGGATAGAGAAATGAGATAACCTAACTGGAATAGTAAAAATATGCCGTGAGATCATAATAAGAGGACTGACTATTGTCAGAACCAACTAGCTGGGAGCTTAAAAAAAAAAAACAAAAACAAATAAAAATAAAACCTATAAAAGAAAATAATAAATGGATAGGAAAGAGAGTGGTGAAGGGAAGACTGTAGCAAACAAGGCAGTGCCTAACCATATCTCTTGGGTCTGGGGCTCTGGCCAACTTCCAACTGCTAGTACCTTTAACTTTTTACCTGAAGGCTTCCTCTGCAGTCCATATGGAAGTACTCGGGAATTAATGTGCTCCCCTAGTCCAGTAGCACCAATCAATGAATAACAGGAGTTAGTGGATGAATAGCCCACCTGATCACCCTTCTTGGATGGAATGATTCTGAGGGGTGTAAGGCATATACTGTTTCCCAGAGCTTCCCCCAACCTGGTTTTCAGCTCTTTAGCTGCCTTTTCTTTCCTATCTCACTTCCCCACTTCTCTACCAGTGGTTCCTACGATCATCTCCCAAATAAACTACTTGTATTTGAATCCTTCTCTCTGGATCTGCTCCCCAGGGAACTCAAACTTAAGACGGGCCAGTGATAAGCGCATTGGACCTGAATCTGGAGACTGCTTCTCCTCTTTCCTGCCTCATTCAAGGAAGTTCTGGAGGGCCCTTGCCCTATCTTTATCAGCCTACTTGTTGGGCAAGGTTCTGGAAGATAGTCTCAAGATCATGGGGCAGGGTGGAAAGAACTGGATACCCCTCTCACCCTCAACCCATATGACACTGTCTGGTTCTTTAGGCACTTTTGGGGAATGTGATTCGGAGGTCGATGTGCTGCACTGGTCCAGGTACAACTGCTTCCTGCTCTATCAGATGGGGACCTTCTCGGCCTTCTTGGAGCTACTCCACATGGAAATCGAGTGAGAAGCCTTAGGGGAGAGCTGGCTTAGACAACCCCCTTCCTTGAAGTGTGCCTCATATCCTATGCTGATTCCCTCACTCGGCCCAAAGCTTACTGACAGTTCCCCTCTATCCAGCCATGCTCTCTGATATTCTGTCCTCCTCCCTGAGGTTGGGCTCATCAACAGCTTTGCCCCAGCTTCAGTCCTGGGCTTCAGGGTCCTATCCTAGGTGGGTTCTCTTTTTATCTAAACACCTTCTCAACTCAGGCTGACTCTGGAATCCATGAAGAAAACTGTTCTACATGAAGAGAACATGACCCAACAGGGACAGGACCAATTTCTGTTGCTGTGCCTAATTCTTTCCCTGTGGGTCATATAGCTCTAGAGGTGGTCTTATCTGCTGCTACCACTATAGTGATCCCTCATTTTGTCTCCTGTCTACTACCCAGGAGTTTAAAGCGGGCAGATTGAAAGGGTTGCTTAGCATCTGTTTTATGTTCAGCACAGTGCTAGGCACAGTGTGGATTATAAGAGGAGGGGTTATCACAGACCCTGCCCTTGCCCATCTTCACCACAGATAAAGGTTTACTGAGGTGGATGAGGAATTCAGTGGGCTTCGTTACCTTAGACCAATTTCTTTTAGCTACACAGCAAGGGAATAGCAGGTACTCACATTTGTGTATATGATAAGTAGGGACACAGGGTGTAAAGAGGCCTTATATGAGTTCCTGTCCTCTCCCTCTCCCCATGGCAGCAACAGCCAGGCCTGTAGCAGTGCTCTTCGGAAACCAGCTATCTCCATTGCTGATAGCACAGAGCTCAGGTAAGTGGAGCTGGCCCTGGGATTGGGAATAGGGCAGAGTTAGCAGTGGGTTACCCTTTGCCCAAGTCCCAGATACACCCAGACTACTAGTAGCTGCTAATTCCACTGGGTCGGGGTCCCACAGAGATCATCCCTGAGGTCTCTGACTACAGGCTGGGAGCTACTTTGGGAATCTCTTGTAACCCTTCTATAACCCAGGGTGCTGCTGAGTGTCATGTACCTATTGGTGGAAAATATCCGCCTGGAGCGAGAGACAGACTCCTGCCGGTGGAGGACAGCGCGGGAGACCTTCCGCACTGAATTGAGTAAGAAGTGCCACTTGAGGAAGGGTAGGGATGAGGTGCTGGTGGTTGAGGGAAAGCATAGCATCTGCTCATCTGCATAGAAGAGACAGTTAGCTTTCCTTGCTTCCTTTCTCCCTCCCTCCTTTCCTTTTTAGCATCCTTTCTTTCCTAATTAGCATCCATTCTTTTAGGGTAGAGATACTGCGTGGCAGGTGTGAGGCTTGACTTCCCTTGTGCCTATGAGTTAGTACCAACATGTGTCATTTCTATGCCTTGGTTTCCTTGGTTATAAAATGGAGATAGCCATCCATCTCCCATTTCATCATCAATTTCACATGAAAAAATGAGTTGAATCACCTTAAAAATATTGATGTTGTCATCAGATAGGGATAAGATATGAAGGCCTATGGCATTTTTAAAATATGCTAGGCTGATGTGGGAAAGTGAGTTGTGATCTATGAAATGCATTGAGTCCTTTGGCCAGAAAGCAACATCTTTATTACTATTACTTCTAGTTTGGTATCCACCCTCAAGCTTGGGAGCTAAGCCATTTTACCTCCATGGCCTCCCTTCCTGCCCCTTCCCTCGGGACTCTTTAAGCCTCCTTCTAAGGAACAAGTACTCAAATTCTTTGGAGTAGGTGAGAGCCTTCCTCACTGTGTCCAGAAGCAGGGTTAAAGGGGCAGGGTTTCAGCACTCTCATCCTCACTTTCTCACTTCTCTCTCTTCTCTTCCCCAGGCTTCTCCATGCATAATGAGGAACCTTTTGCCCTTCTGCTTTTCTCCATGGTTACCAAGTTTTGCAGTGGCCTGGCTCCCCACTTCCCCATAAAGAAGGTTCTGCTTTTGCTCTGGAAGGTGGTCATGGTGAGTGGCTTATCCACCCCCCTCTCCCCACTCCCATCTCATCAGATCAGCAGTGCCCTCTGCCACCTCACTGTCTTCTAGTCTGATTCCAGGAGGCTAGAGCTAGACAGAAGAATAGGGCAGCTGTTGGCCAATGGAGGGAAATCATAAGTTCTATGTCAGAGCAGGTTACCTATTTCTTTTTTCTTTTTTTTTTTTAAAGATTTTATTTATTTATGTGACAGAGAGACAGCCAGCGAGAGAGGGAACACAGCAGGGGGAGTGGGAGAGGAAGAAGCAGGCTCCCAGCGGAGGAGCCCGATGTGGGACTCGATTCCGGAACGCCGGGATCACGCCCTGAGCCGAAGGCAGACGCTTAACGACTGCGCTACCCATGCGCCCTAGGTTACCTATTTCTATTGAACTGACAAGAGATGTCACTCTATGAATTGAGGTGTCATTGCACCTTCCCATGATAGAGCTGACATTTCATGGAAAGAATAGTGGTTGAGAGTTGGGAGATCTAGCCTCTGCTGGTACCAAGGAACCTCGGGCAACTGTCTGTGCCTTAATTTTTCTAATAATAAAATGGGTTTATTGCCTGCCCACCATCCAGATAAACAGGGGATTTGCTTTAAAAAAAAAAAAATGAAGTCCTGGGGCATACTTCATTAAGTGTCTAGCTCTTAATTTTGGCTCGGGTCATGAACTCAGGGTCATGGGATCGAGCCTTGTGTTGGACTCTGCGCTCAGTGGAGTATCTGCTTCTCTCCCTTTTTCTCTCTCTCTCTCCTTCTGCCCCTCTCCCTGCTCATATTCTCTCTCTAAAATAAATAAATCTTAAAAAAAAATGAAGTCCTTGGGGCGCCTAGGTGGCACAGCGGTTAAGCGTCTGCCTTTGGCTCAGGGTGTGATCCCGGCGTTATGGGATCGAGCCCCACATCAGGCTCCTCTGCTATGAGCCTGCTTTTTCCTCTCCCACTCCCCCTGCTTGTGTTCCCTCTCTCGCTGGCTGTCTCTATCTCTGTCAAATAAATAAATAAAATCTTAAAAAAAAAAAAAGTGAAGTCCTTTTAAGTGTATGGTTACAGCTTTGTTACTAATTATTAAATCTGATCCTTCATCTCTGGCTCCCACCCCACACACAGGACTGCCTGAACAACATACCTTCCAGAGCAAGCTTCATGGGGGGGAACCAAATTTTGACTGCAGAAGAAATTGAGTGACTTGGGCTTTATAGCATCTGGTTGTGCTCCTTAAAAAGGGGATACAGTTTCCTTTTTTTTCCCCAGTGGAAGCCCCCAGGAGTCCCTTTCCTAATTTCTGGTGATGTTTCCATCCCTGCGTCAGTAAATAATGCTTTATCCTGACCCCTGAGCTCCTAAGACTGGGATAGTAACTACATTTGCCCCTTCTTGTTTTATTTCTTGTTAGTTAAGAAGGGGCCCAAGGGGACTGGAGATTGTGGTTCTTCTCCATCCACATTTCCCTGACCTTGTTCCCTCTGACCTCCTGCTTTTCCTCTCCTCCGCCCCTTTCCTGTTTATACCGCAGTTTACCCTCGGTGGATTTGAGCATCTACAGGTTCTCAAAATACAGAAGCGGGCAGAACTGGGGCTGCCTCCACTGACTGAAGACAGTATCCAGGTGGTGAAGAGCATGCGTGCTGCCTCCCCGCCCTCTTACACCCTCGACTTGGGGGAGTCTCAGCTGGCACCACCACCCTCTAAGCTGCGAGGCCGCCGTGGCTCTCGAAGGGTACGAACTCAAGCAGACAGTGGTGTTTTGATACTAGTTGGCCAAAAATTAAGATTCTGAGCTACTCTGGATGTGGTATGAAAGGGCAGTAAATGACGAGGCTCATCCTGCCTCTGGTTGGCCCTGACACCAATCTGAAACCTTGGAGTCTGTACTTTGGCCTCCGTCTCCCAGCTGCAGCAGGCTCCCTGGCTATCATGATGTAACACTGTGATACAACATCATAGATACATATCTTGCTACAGGGTCAGTGGCCCAGACCTGGTATGCCTGGAGTTATCCCGGCCACCAGTTAGGGCATAATCCTGGAGATAGGGACCCAGATCACCTGAACAGGACTCCCAGCAAATCCACATGCCTGGGGTGAGGCACTTTATCATTTTATTGACAGCAAGAAGGTTTACTCTGAGCGGGCCATACTCTTGTCTGGCCCTGGAACCAGAGGCTTACATTTAGGAGGTGACTAATTAGTGTTCTAGGTATAGTCTGCATCCCTGGAAAGGTCGGAATGACAGGTTGCACTGAGACTTGACCATGTACCCACGAAGTCACCTCCCTGAAATACCTGAGTTCACCAATTACAGGTGACAGGACCAGACAGTCATGTTCAGTAATCTAGTCTACATAATCTGCAATGTGATTTTTTTAACCTTTATTTTTTGTTTTATAAAGTAATGCTTACTCGTTGTACAAAATTTGGAACAAATATAAAAATGTGAAGAAAGGAGGAAAAAAGAAAATCACTCACAAGCTTCACAAACCAGAGGCAGTCACTGTTAACTTTTTGGCCTATTTCTGTCCAATCTTTTCTTCTTCGACAAGATTTAAAATTCCAAACTTGCTTCCCTCTGCCTAGCAGCAAGTCTCTGTCCTCTTCCTCAGTCAGCCAGCTGGTGTAGGCTCACAGAAGGCAAACTAATTGAATGTTCACCTAAGCAGAGCATAATTAGGAAGGAAAGTGCTGGCACAAAAAAAAAAAAAAAAAAAAAAAAAAAGGCATCCATGCTTTCTGAAAGCTAAGTAACCAACTTTGGGATTATTATGCTATGTTCCCCGGCCATTGACTTGGTTGCCTGAGAGGTGCTTGTCCTGGGATTGGGCCTAGTGGATATACTAAGGGTTAGGTGGGGAAGGGGATATTCTTATAAGAGCTGGGTTGTTGCCCCATGTATCCTGAAGTCTAGTAGCTTATGAGTAGAGGGTGACCTCAAACAAGGACGCTCAGAGTGAGATTTCCGTACACATTCTTTCCACCCTCCCAACCCCCACCCAGCAACTCCTCACTAAGCAGGACAGCCTGGACATCTACAATGAAAGAGATCTCTTTAAGACTGAGGAACCAGCCACAGAGGAGGAAGAGGAGTCTGCTGGCGATGGAGAACGAACCTTGGATGGAGAATTAGATCTGCTAGAGCAAGACCCTCTGGTGCCACCTCCACCCTCACAGGCATCCCTTTCTGCTGAGCGTGTGGCCTTTCCCAAGGGCCTACCCTGGGCGCCAAAAGTCAGGTAGGTTTGATAACTCTGGGGACCCTGGGATTAGAATCACTGAAAGCCCAGGTGCAGTGGTCTACGTGTTCAAGTCTCAGTAAGCTGGGCTAGAAGTCAGAACTCCTGGTTTGAAGTTTCCTCTGTTAGCTGCTATCTTCCCCCATTGCTCTAATCCTCCAATAGAAGGGTTAGGAGCACAGAAGCCTAGAAAGGTTCTGTCTCTCAAGGTTTGCTTTTTTTTTTTTCCTTTTCTGGAAATTGTCTCTCCACTGTCCTCTCAGACAGAAGGACATTGAGCACTTCTTGGAGATGAGCAGAAACAAGTTCATCGGATTCACTCTGGGGCAGTAAGTGACTAGATGGTCAGAACTGGCTATAGAGTGGTTCTTAGGGGACAAGAGGAGTGGGTGGCTGAAATGAGAGATGTTGCCTGGTAGTCATGGTGTAACCTAGAGCCACTGTGGGCATCTCCTGGTAACTTTGGGTTGGTGTCGTGGAATTTTTTTTCCTTTCAGTCCTAGAAGAACTCTTATGTTCTTAGCCATGTGTAGGACCTTGAGTGATAAGTCATTTCCCTGTTGGGCTTCAATTTCCTCATGAAAGTGTTGGATTAGCTGGTCCCTAGGGGTCCTTCCTATCTTAATGGACCAGAATTCTGTGAAGAAGCAACATGGTCAGAACTGATCCAGTCTTCCCTCATATCTCCTCCCTCATGAATTCCTCACACTGGCTGACCTCTACAAAATGGAGAAGGCCTTGTTCCACGTGTTTCACTGTAATTGGGCTACATGCCCTTTTAAGGAACCTACCACTCCCTGACAAAGTAAATCCCCAAAAGACTATACAAAAATCCTAATTTTCAAGAACACTTCTGTGTGGCATTATTCTTTTTGTGTCCTGAAGCAATAATGGGGGGCCTGGAAGCTTGCAGAGAAAAATCCAGAATACCACATGTTGAAAGTGGCATGGTCGTTGTAACTCCAGGGGATATCAGTAGTTCTCTGTAGGTTTTTTTTTTTAAATTTAAATTCAATTAATTAACATATAATATATTATCAGTTTCAGAGGTAGAGGTCAGTGATTCATCAGTAGTTCTCTATAGTTTTGATGCTTATGATCTCTATATCTTGCATTTCACAGGGACACAGATACCCTGGTTGGATTACCCAGGCCCATCCACGAGAGCGTGAAGACTCTAAAGCAGGTGACCAGGGTGGGCTCTCAGTCTTCAGGGATAGGGACCAATCAAGGCAAGTTTGATTACCAAAGTCCTAGTTATTGGCTCTTCTACCAGGTACATTCTGTATTTCCCCAACAGGCATTTTGGCGTAAGATGAGGAAATTAGGTCTCTCTCTACTTAACCATTTTCCTACATTCAGAAAGATGAAAAAGTTATCTTTCTTCCTTTCATGCCTTTTTCCTCCTCCCACCCTTCTTTCTCTCTTCCCCCTCCTCACTTCCTTTCCTCTCACTTCTTTCTCCCTATAGGGCCACTAACTTCCAAAGGCCCAGGATTAGTAGCAGTCTGCTCTGCATCCAAAGTATATATGAGCACAAAGAGTAAAAATAGTCATCTCTTGCACAGACCTTGAACTCTCCCTCACCCCGTCATCACTCCATACACATGCACACAAGCATACTCACATGCAGCAAAATTCTCAGGGTAGTGGTCCAGGGGCATGGGCCTGTTCTTCACTTCCCCTTGCCCTTTGGTTGAAGGTAAATATTAAGTATTTTTGCTCTTCAGCAAATATGGGAACATAGAATAAACAGAAACGCTGTACATGAAGCACTGGGCTCAGTGTTAAGGGTACAAAGGTCCTACCTTCAAAGAGTTTTTGTTCTGTTTGGGGTGACAACCCATATACAGGACATTTCCTTATCATTGAGGAAGTTAAGCAAGAGGCTGGTACATATATGATTGGGGCCCTCAGTATCTTTTTCTTTTTCTTTTTTTTTTAAGTAATCTCTACACCCAACATGAGGTTCAAACTCACTACGCTAAGATCAAGAGTCACACATTCTTCAGACTGAGCTAGCCAGACGCCCCCCACCCCACTTCTTAATTAAAAAAAAAAATTTTTTTTTAAGTACTCTCAGCCTCTTAATTGATGTCTTTTATTCCCCAGCACAAGTACATCTCCATTGCAGATGTTCAGATCAAGAATGAGGAGGATCTGGAGAAGTGCCCCATGTCTTTGGTGAGTCAGGGGGGTTCTGACAGGAGAAAGGCAGGAGGAAGTCTGTCTGCAGTGCTGTCACAGAGCAGATGTGCATGCTGTTGGGCGCTCACGGTGTGCCAAGCAAGGCAAGGTCCCTACTTTCGTGATACATTAAAGTTATAGAAAAAAGAAAATAAGTAATTAAGGAAACAAGAAGACTTGAGAATGGGAGATACAATGAAGAAAATTTAAATAGGATGACATGAGAGAGGCATCTATCATGTAGGAGACTACCTTCAATTAGGCAGTCGGGATAGGTGGACCTCTGAGAAGGTGACAGTTAAGCTAAAATGTGAGGTACAAGAAGGAGCTGTCCCTAAGAATATCGGGGGAAAGAGCATTCTAGGCAGAGGAAATAGCCTTAACAAGGGTGAGAGCAAGCTTGGAGTACTAGGGGTAGTGAATGAAAGCCTGTGGCTGGAACACAGGGGTGAGGGATGGGGTTGTATGAGATACAGTCAGGGAGGTGGCCTGGGGCCACTTTACAAAGGACCTGTAAGTGAAGATAGGGACTGTGAAGTTGTTTTACAATATAGAAGTGAGCTCTTGGAGATTTTCAGCAGGGGAGTGACATGATCTGATTTATATTTTCAAAAACCATTGGCTGCTATGTAAAGACTTTACCAGAAAAGAGTAGAAGCAGGGTGAAACATGAGGAGTTCTGTTTCATCAAGGTTCTACTTGGGTCATACTCAGTTTTAGATATCCATTAGGCAGCCATGCACATGAGCAGCCATGCAATTGAATATATAAGAATAGAGTTCTAAGAAAGGACTGGCCTAGAGAAATAAACTTGGGAGCTGTTGACTTAATGGGCAGTGTTAGAAGCCATAGAACTGGCTGAGATAACCCAGGGCGGGGCATAGAGATAGAGGATGGAACCCTGGACAAAGCTTTGGGGCATACCATTAGTGTTGAACGTGGAATAAGTCAGGAAAAGAGCCAGAAAAGAAGAGTAAGAGAAACACTCAGCGAAGTGGGAGAGAATGTGGGAGATTGTGATATTATAAAAGTTAAGAAAAATTTTTTCAAGTAGGGAGTGATCAGCTGTGTCAAGTGCTGCTGATAAATGGACAAGACCTGAGGTGCGCATTGGATCAGGCGACATGAAAATAACTGGTGACCTTAATAAGAGCAACCTCAAGGGAAGAGGTGGGGCTAGTAGTCTAGTTGGAGTGTGTGGAAAAGGAATGTAAAGAAAGGAGGTAGATGGTCAGCAGACAACATAGTTTTATTGTAGAGAGGATAGAAATGGGATGGTAGCTGAAGAAGGATGTGGGGTCAGAGGAAAGTGTTTTATAGCTAGGAGACACTAGAATATGTTTATGTCCTTAAAGAGATGATCTGGGAGAGAAGAGACAACTGCAGAACTGATGCATTTGACAAAGCAAAAGGTTGAGAGATCCCCAGCACATGTGGAGGGTTGGCCTTTAATAGAGCAGAGGCAGTTCATATTTTATGTCAGGAAGGAAGGTAGAGACCCTGGTAGATTTGGTGTGGAGAAGATGAACTGTCTGATTGCCTCTGTTTTCTCCGTGAAGTATGAGACTGGGTTAGCAACAATTGAGGGGTTGGGTGGTGAGGGGATTGGTTTGAGGACAGGGGAGAAGAGAAGGTATGAAATAGATCTTTGGGAGAGCTGGAATGTAACCTGCTCTCTCAAGGATCTATTGCCTGAGTTTATTGAATGCCCATATAAGCAGCAGCTGAGTTATGTGGGATGGCAGGGGTCAGGTGATTCCTCCCTGCCTCAGGGTCTCAAGACAGTGACCCTTGCCCTGGAATAGAGTACCTTGTGGGAGGAAGAAATGAACTGGCCAAAGATGACAATGGCCTGAGTAGCCCCATGAGCACCGGAGACCCTGGGCCGTCCCCCCCCCCCCCCCCGCTGCCCCCACTCTGATAAAAGGCTTAGATGAGTTCATCAAAGGTCAAAGAGAGTTGTGGATCGGGGGTGGGGGTGGTCATAAAGGAGGAAAAAATGTGGTAGGGGCTACTGGAGAAGGAAAGAAAATAGTTTCTACTTAAAAGCTTCCCTGCTAATACTCCTTCCTGCCTCTCCCGGCCATGGGTTACCCAACTCACTTATCAGCCTTCTCTCCTGAGTTACCTACCTCTCACTTCCAAGCATTCCAGAGCTCTTGGATGGCCTTAGACTGACACCACAGGAAGGGCTTCTATGTGGGGTGTCTGTTCTAGTGTCCCAGGCTTACATGCACCCTGACTTAAGCCCGCGCATGGCCAGAAAAGCAGTGGCTTGAGCCAATTCCTAGGTAGGTGTTCTGACTCCTGATCCAACATGTGATGGGGAAAGAAGAATTCTTTATTGATTCCAGATAATGGGAAAACCAGAATCATAGATGGTCAGGGCTGGAAGAGCCCTCAGAGGACATCAGACCAGCCCAGTGGTCCTAAAGAAAAGGAAACTAAGACCCAGGGAAAGAAAGTAAACTTACCCAAGGTGATGTAATGAGTCATTAACACAGCTGGATAGGAATCTAGATCTGACTCCCAGCTTAGTGCTCTTTTCAAGCCATCCTTTACAACCAAGAAAACATAGCCTTTGGTCAACTGGAAAATGGCCTGGGCAAACCGTGTATTTCCTGCCGTAGGGGGAAGAGGTGGTGCCAGAGACGCCATGTGAGATCCTCTACCAGGGCATGCTCTACAGCCTCCCTCAGTACATGGTAAGGAGATAGCTGGGCCGGAGCTGCCCTTCTCTGCTCCGGGAACAGACAGCTGAGAACCACTTTAGGCAGACCTGTCCATTATTTGAGCTTGTTCCCTGAGCCTTCACCCCTGAGGGGAAACATTCTCTAACACATTAGAATTCTGAGCTTTCCTCAGGGCTTCTCCAAGAGGAACTCCAAGAGGAAGGAAGACGTGGCTACACTCCCAAGTCCTTCTCTGGGAGGGGCGGAGAATAAAGTGGGGTCCATGCAGGATGTATTGGGGTCCTCCTTCTAAGTAAGTACCCTAGTCCCTCTGAGGCCATGGTCTGTCATGTCCTAGATAGCCCCAGGCTGAGTGGTGAGGATGGTGATGGTGAGGGTTGGAGGAAGGAAAGGGGTAGAGAAGGTGAGATCATGCTTATATCTCTCACCTTATTTCTGGGCATTGCCCCTCTCTATTCCTTCCGTCATCTTCTTTAGAAAGAACAGTCTTGAAGCAGAACAGCCTATAGCTCCCTTCCGGCTCCTTAGCCTCACAGGCAGTCCTCTCAGCACTGGGCGCTTGTTCGCCCTTCTGGAGGCTGGGGAGATTTGGTTACTGAGGGATGAACATAGAAGAAGGCATTAAAACACTTCTCATAGGGCTGTTGAGGTGTGGAAAAATAGCCTTTTGAATGGGATGGACAGAGATGGATCCCCTCATTTTCTACTTCCTAGATTGCTCTACTTAAGATTCTGCTGGCTGCAGCCCCCACCTCCAAAGCTAAGACAGACTCTATCAATATCCTGGCAGATGTCCTGCCTGAGGAGATGCCGTGAGTGCTTCAACTGGGTTGGCTGCTGAACATTAGCTGTTTTGTCTACAGCGTCTCTCTAGTCCCCATCCCTACCTTGATAACACTCATAGGGATTGTCTCCAAAGAGATCTCCTCTTCCCTTTCCACTGCAGTGCTCTCTTTTGGGTTCTTTTCAGCTCAAAACTGAGGGTCTGCAGGGCAACATCAGTGCCAGTGACTGGTTGCATGGGTATGTAGGTGGACATTGTCAAGGGATGAGCTTGCCAAAGGAGAGAAAAAAACAAAGAGACCAAAGGAACTTTTCTCCAGATAGGCTCATTAGTGGGAACTCTGGAAGTTTCTCTAGCACAGAAGTTCAAATCTCCCAAGTTCTGGCTGTCTTGTATATGTTGTCTCTGGCCCAAATACCTGGGTCCTTGTAGGCCTCACTCTAAGGCTACTGTCTGCACTGACTCCTCCTCTCCCCATCGTAGCATCACCGTTCTCCAGAGCATGAAGTTGGGCATCGATGTGAACAGGCACAAGGAGATCATTGTAAAGAGTATCTCTGCCCTGCTCCTGCTCCTCCTCAAACACTTCAGACTGAACCATATCTACCAGGTGAGCAGCTAGCAGCACTTGGCCACAGGTCTCAGGTGTTCTCCAGGCCCTGTCTCCCCAGGGGGGGATGTAGGGGCCTTTATAGTCCAGTTGAACATCTTTCAGCCTTTTCTTTGTCCTCCTCAGGGAATCCATATACCTGGTGCACAAGCTTGCGTGGGGGTATAGAGTGGGATGCGAGGACCTGTCCTAGACAGGTGCAGATGTCTGTGTCCTTTGAACATTATCCAAGGGTTGTGGATAGGAATCCTTGGCTTCTTGGGAATGTGCTTTGGAGAAGTGCAAGACAGGATTCAAGCATTCCACCAAAAAAAAAACAAAAAAAAAAAAAACAAAAAAAATGGGGAAAAACTATGCAGAAAACCTTTTCTATATGTGAAGCCCTTTTCTAACATTTGAGATATAATCCTGAATAAAGCACAGTTTCGGCTCTTAAGGGCTTGAAGTCTTGGAAAGGATATGGATATATAAATAGCTAATTATGGAATGATAAGTGCATGATACTGGTAAGCACTGGCTGGTAATCCAGCTGGTAAACCTGCGATAGGGAAGAGGTGACTTCTAATGTGAGTCCTAAAGAAACAGATGTTAGTCAGGATATGGGAGTTGTCAGGGAAGGAAGATAGGAAGCATTTCAAGCAGAAATGTTAATCTATGAAAGTCCAGAGGAGAGGGAGCAAAGTACATTTGGAAACTGATTAAACGTTGCTGGAGTTCTCCCTGGGGTGGGGGAGACGGGGAGGCCTGGTGATACATGGAGCTAGAGAGGACGGCAGGGAGCAGACCATAATACATATGATAGCACACAGTTATCGAGTACTTATAATGTGCCCAGCGCTCTGTCAAGTTCATATGGGATCTCATTTAATTCTCTTAATCCTATGAGGTAGGTCTTATTTTATTCCTGTTTTATAAATGAAGAAGCCGAGCATAAGAAATGTTAAGAAGCTGCTTCCCCACGAAGGCATTGTTTACCATGCTGAGGAGTTTGGACTTGGTACTGTGGGCATTGCCAAGATATCAGAGAACCTGGAGGAAAGGATTGGATGGTCTCTGTGGTGAGAATATGGGGAGGAGAGGAGTGTCCTCATGACTGCTCAATGTCTTTGTCCCCTTTTCCTCCTAAGAAGTCAGAAGCAGGCTTGCTGCTCGAACAGCAGGTTCTCAGAGTGCACAGAGGCTCCTGCAGGGTCTTTGTCCATGCAGGTTTGACTATAGAATCAGGGTATTGCTCCACTCTAGTACATTCAGAGACATCTTTGGGTACGTTATGTGTGTCCTGGGTGCTTCTGCCAGTGTTTGCTGAGCAACAGCAGGGCGGGGAGGAGTAGGGTGGGTGGGAGATAGTGTTCCTAGTAGAAAGAACAGAAAACTGTGGCTATGTTTTTTCTGTCTGCTCCTCTTGGTGGGCAGTATGTGGAGCAACAGCCAGACAGGTGGGTGGCTTGATGGGGCTTGCCAGTGGGTGTCAGTGTCAGTGAATCCCAACAAGGCTACAGATACATCTCAAATTGAAAAACATTTTCCATAACTTCGTAGTGGGTATGTATTGGCTGTTCCATCTGGAGCTTTGGAAAATACCCCAGGTTGGCTGCCAGGGAGAAAATATTTGAGCGGAAGAGAGAAATGGGCAGCACAAGCTCACTCCCCACCTCTAACCACACACACGGGCAGGGGGCAGCTTGGCTCGCTGCCATGCCTCCTTCTTGGTGATCAGGAAAAGCTAAGGGATTTAAAACACCACAATTTTCTGCTTTTTAAACCCAGTTTCTGTACTATCCCAGCAGTCTGGGTTCTGGATCTGGAGGCAAACTGTCTGATGCTCCTCAGTGCATCGCAGGCAAAATCCAGGTGATGCAACTCCAGCACACTGCCCACTAGGTCTTCCCAGACACAAACCCCAGCCAGATTCAAGAGAGCAGCAGGGAATCCCTACTTCTGGTGTTTAGCCCATCAAAGAGATCTTGGACTTATTCTCAGTGCAGTATCTGTTGACCGAAGGGCTCTTGTTGATCCGTTTATTAAAATACTGATAATGAAAGTACAGGGATACTATAGTGAACCAGACAGACTCATGCTGGAGCCCACATTCCAGTGGTTGACTTGGTTACTATGTGCCATATCCATCCTGACTGAATGATGCCAGCAGTTGCTGGGAGGAAGCTGCACCTGTTCCTGCTATTGAAACACTATGAACCAGAGGTTTGGTATGGAAGACAGCTCCCTCCGGAGCCTTCCTTGCTCGTTGAATTTAGGAACAAATATTGCAGCAATTCCTTCTATTTATCTGGAGTGGGATTTCCTTTCTGGATTGTTTATGTTTTATGCTTTTGGTCAGGTGCTTGCAACATACACGCACTACAGATGGTCCCCCTCCATGCAGGATAGGCTGGCTGGTGATGCTTCTCCCTACTTCTCAGACAGGAGGACTGATAATACAAGTGGACAGTGGATATTCTTAGGAGTGGATATTAGAGTTGTACTTGCCTATCTTATTTTTCATATGTACCTTCTATTATCCCCCAAATAAGCAGCCCTTTCTGCTTTGATCTTTTAATTTAGTTTGAATATGTATCACAACATTTGGTATTTGCCAACTGCATTCCACTGATCCTGAAGTTCTTCAATCAAAATATCTTGTCCTACATCACTGCCAAAAACAGGTATGGACTCTGGACAGGTTTATTTGAAAGGTCTGTTTTGGCATGGGTTGAGAAATACATCATCTCTGAGCCTTTCGGTTCTCTTTGTGTCCTTAGTCCCTTCTATCTTAGAGCTGCCACTGTTAAATTCAATTTCCTTGAAGTGCTAGTTGATGGGGTGTGTGGTTTGGCCTCTTCACAGGTATTTGTATTTTAATAGTTTTGAAAACTAAAAAATGTCACGACTCAAATAAATAAAACTGCAACAATGAATTTTAGCCCTATTGCAAAAGGATCCAGAAGATGTTTTTTGTGAAACAGGCTTCTTATCTGGCCAGCCCTGATCTTAGTATAAATCAGTAGTCGGAACAATTATACTACTTTGTAAACTGTAGTGTTACGCAGAATTTGTAACTGAAGGTAAATAACAGACCCTTACTTAGATCAGTTTGTAATAAAACAAATAGATGGTATTTTATTTAATATCCTCAGTAATGGTAAGAGGTATTACAACAAGTTTTATTCTCATTTCACCAATTAGTAAACAAATTCAGTGAGGTTAATTGACTTGCTCAAGATTAACATGCTAGTGAGACAACTTAAGTAAGCAGCAGAGGCAGGATCAAAACACAGATTGTTTTCTGGTCACAATTGCTATGAATACAAATTGCTTTCACTCCTCCAGCCAAGTGGGGACTTGGGGGTTGCAGACTAAATCCTTGTTCTTTAGTTTGCTACTTCCATAAGAACTAGAAGCATATTAATTAGACTTTACCAGAGGCAGAGTTCCTAAAGTAGAAGTAAGAGGGCTGATCTGATTACTTGGGATGACTAGAGAGGGCCAGGAAATGGTGCCTCACTAGTCTTGTACTGCCTGAAAGTCCACCATGGAGAGGCAGCCTACTTATATGTAGTTTAAAATACACGGAGGCACCTGGGTGGCTCAGTCGGTTGAGCATCCGACTCTTGATTTCAGCTCAGGCCATGAGCTCAGGGTCCTGGGATTGAGCCCCACATTGGGCTCCTCACTCAGCAGGCAGTCTGCTGGAGATTCTTTCTCTCCCTCTCCCTCCCCATCCCCCACACTTGCTCTCGCTCTCTCAAATAAATTTTTTTGAAGAGTTTATTTATTTGAGAGAGAGAGAACATGAGAAGGGGAAGGAGCAGAGGGAGAGGGAGAAGCAGGCTCCCAGCTAAACAGGGAGCCCCATGTGAAGCTTGATCCCAGGACCCTAGGATCATGACCTGAGCCGAGACGTGTAACCAACTGAGCCACCCAGGTGCCCCTAAATAAATAAATCTTTAAAAAATAAAATAAAATACTCATATGTGTATGTCATGAGACCTGCCATTTGCTAGCTATGTAATCTCAAGTAAGGACTCTGGTTTTTTCGAGCCACAGTATTTTCATCTTAAAATTAATACATTCCCTGACTGTATCATAGAGCTTTTATATAAGTATCAGTTAAAATAAACATATGAGAGTCCTGTTCCTCATTTCCAGTTAGAGATCCACCCCTGCATCAATCAAGTATGGCTGGCGTTCAGGAACTAAATACGCACCCTCCACCATGGGCCTGGAAAGGAAGGGGCAAATAAAATGATAGGTGTCCATCCGGCTCTATTTGAAATTGGAAGAGTGGTAGTGCCAGACTACATCATTAACTAAGTTTGGCCTGGATAAGATGGTCCTCTTCTGTACTACCTGTAAGCTTTACTGTGGCATGATCCCTGAGAACTTGGAGCACGCATAGCCCCTTATTACACAGTTTCCTCATGGCTTTTACCATCTGGATAGATATTCCAGAAACTTGTAACTTTATTTTTTGCCCCCTTAGGCTAGAACTCAGTTCACAGAGGATGGAACAAATCTGTCTTTGATTTCCTGCCCCCATTTCCTAGTTGCCAGCATCTACTTTGCCATGGGGCTTTGTGGGGGGTGGGTAGATAAGTGGATAAGTCAGCCAAGAACGTTTATACTAATGGAGCCGTAACTATAGAACTGGCAGCCCTGGGAGAATCCAGTAGAGTGAATTAAGATGATGAGCAATACTATAGGTAGATCCACTGCCCTCTCATCTCCTACCTTGCTTCCCCTGGGTTATCACTGTGGGTTTCTTGGACAAAGGTAAACATTTCTAGGTAAACAAATTGTTGCCTCTTGCTTGGATAGAGTTTTGACTTTCGAAATGTAGAGACAGGTCCAAGAAACCCATACTCCTGTTGATGGCCCTTGTTTTGCCAACATCCTTTATCCATTTCCAACTGCACTAGTTCAGATAGATTGGTTATAAAGCTTACGGAATGTCAGAATCAGAAGGAGCATTAGAGATGAGCTAAATTCTGCATTGTACCAATGACAAAGAGAGAAAAGGAAAGAAAGAACTGTAATTTTGAGTAATTATGTCCCTGTCATAATGCAGTGCCTCATTTCCCCTACCGACTCATGCCTGCGTCCCTGGGCTCACTGCAGAGCCTCCAGCTCCCTTAGAAGCCCCCTGTCAGTTTTGGGGGCTGATGCTGTTACCATTCCTTTTTTTTTTTTTTTTTTTTTAGAGAGTACATGCATGAGTGCAAGCGGGAGCGGGGAGGGGTGGGCAGAAGGGGATAGAGAAAGAGAGAGAGAATCTTAAGCAGGTTCCATGCGCAGAGCCCGACGTGGGGCTTGATCTCATGACCCTGAGATCATGACCTGAGGTGAGATCGAGTTGGATTGGACACTTAACTGACTGAGCCACCCAGATGCCCCAGTGCTATTACCATTCTTGAGCTATTAGATTGGCCCTGCTGCAGGAAGCTGCCTCTGTCTTAAGCTTCCTTCAAGAATGGCTTCCATGATCATTTCCCAGAGCTCCTGGCTTTCGGAAACATCTGGTAAGGGACATAGGAAAGGTCTTCATTTCATCCTTGTGTCCACAGATTGTTACTAAGTGGGTTGAGTTTGGGCAGCATCTCTGGGAACAGTTCACAACCATACACTTAAATGCAAAAACAGAAGTGCACATATGTCCGGACTCTTTCAAGAAGAGAGGAGATAGGTGGCTATACCAGAGGCTCTCTTGCTGCCTTCTTTTGCATCTGCCAGATGGGGGCTGGCCTTAAGGAGCTCTGTGGATTCCTCTCATTACTGTAAGGAGAGGAGACTGGAGCTAGAGTTGACTGTCACCACAACCCTCAGTTTCAGCTGAGGTCACTAAGCAATTTGGGAAAAAGATGGGGCCTGCTGGGGAGAAATAATTCCTGCCATTTCAGATACTGGCATTTTCTGCCATTGCTATTTCCCTAAAGCCTGCCCCTTTCTCTGCATTTTGCAGTATCTCGGTCCTGGATTACCCTTGCTGTACCATCCAGGATTTGCCGGAGCTTACTACAGAGAGTCTGGTAAGCAGAGGGGGATTTGGTAGCTTTTGAAATTGCCAGATGGCAGAGGCTGGTATTTGCTCTTCCATTTTTTCTGCAGCCGCGTAATGCCCTGGTTTGGGAGTCTCAGATCAATAAAGGCATATTGGCAAGAGCACAGAGGCAGTGAGGGTTTAGAGCTGCTGACCCAGTTGAGAAAAATTTGGAAAAACTGAGCATAGCAATTTGCAGAGAAGAGAAAACGGTCAGTGACAAACACTAAGGAGGAGAGGGAATTTAGAAAGATAATGGGACTGAAATTGAATGTGAACATCTGTGCTAAATGGCAAGAAATCTCTACTGGTCTGTTCTAAACAATGATCTGTCTCCTTTCTGCTATGCTACCTTTTATTTCCATGTATTCTTTAAAACCCAGGAGAGTGCACTTCAGAAAATACCTTGCCTAGGTCTCTTTAAGCCAAAAGTTGGTAATAGCCACAGAAGAATGACCCAGAAATTTCTTCATCCTGAAAACAACTTTAGGTAAATCAAAAAGTCCCTCAGAATTACTTTGAATTTCATGAAACTGACTGGTCAACAGCACACTGAAGATCAAGTGTCTGCCTCATGTAGATATACCTCCTTCGATATACTCAGTCCACACCCTCCCCCTGTTGCATTGTACTTGGTTATCTGTATCTGTTTCTCCATTTGACTGAAAACTCCTTGAAGGAAGAGATGGTATCATCTTCATTCTTATATCCCCAGAGTCTAGCACTATGTTTGGTACATGAAAGGAGCTCCCTTGCTGAATGAGTAGATAGTAGCACCCATATGTCCCACAACCCTTTGCCCCTCAACTTTAATACCTGCGAAATGTTGCATCAGGAAAGTGTATTATGCACAAATAGAATGATACCTTCTGTGGTACAGGTTTTATAGAACCATAGGATTCTTGGCTGGAGGGGACCGGAGAGCCATTTAGCCCAATCCCCTATTTAAAGATGAGGAACCAGAAGGCCCAATGGATGAAGTGACTTGTCATGGTCCACTCTTCATAAATGATACATCCTGAATTAGAAAAAGACCCATGTTCTAAGATATTAAGTCTAGCACACTTTTTGCATCAGGCAGAGATTTCCTGTCTCACTTAGATGTGGGCTCAGTGGCCAAAGGAAGCTGGAAACTTCTTATCCCTGCAGAGAGAAATAATACGTCTAATAACCCTGTTTATGCACATGATGTTATGCCATCCTTAAAATAACTGTATAAGCTTGGTCTTACTGTTTTATAGATGGAGAAGTTAACTGCCAAAACCTTCCAATTGAAAGTAGCAGAGCCAGGGTGGAAACTTACATCCCTGCCATTCAGAGTTAGAATAAAGAATGCACTTTCTCACAGAAAACAGTGGTAAACAGCATTAAAATGCTACTATTAGTAGGGTATTTCAAAACATAAAGTCAGCTTTTATGGCTGGAATCTATTTCTTGATACAATATGTTCTCTTTTTCTCAATCCCATATGTAGGCAATTGATGGAACTATACCTTCCAATCTCTTCTGATTTACTTTTTGGGATATGAGCATAAAATTATTGAAATAATTGTTATGCCTCTGAGAAGATTTTGTTATCCATGAGCGGGTGAAAGCACATATCTATTCTAAATAAGAAACCAATTGGTGCTCCTTTCCATAAAGCAACAGTGGCACCTGGTGGTTTCATTTGGTAACCACAGATTTTTGTTGGCTTAAATTTACAGCAAAGTACTTCCGGAGCCTAATCATGGGCTTCAGTAACTAGCAAGTTTACTCCATATAGGTCCTCAGTATAATGGTTTGTTCATCTAAACTGATGGCTTCTGTACTCAGAAAACACTAATGTTTATATGAGTAAAATGCATCTCTTTTCCAGGCTCAGTGAATTAATTGTAAACAGAAAATGTACTGGCTTTTATAAATGCGGAGGATTTTCTTTAAATAATATTTCAAGGTTTTTTTCCTGTTTATAAAATCAGTACATACTATTGCAGAAAATTGGATAAATACAGAAAAATATGGGGAAAAAAACCAAAAATACCTTAATTATACTACCTACATGTCACCACTGTTAGTATTTTCCTATAGTCACCATATGTATGTACATATTAATTCACATATATACATACATGCGTTATTTAAGAAAACAAGGACTTTGTATATGTTTCAATTCACATAATAAAATTTAAATGTTCACAATGTGACTTTGAACATATTTGAGAACATGATTTTTAATAGCTACATATAATATTCCACTCCTTAATTTTTAAAAAATGATTGCTTTCTACTACTGTTGGGCGTTTATTTCAATATTCTCTGTATAACTCCAAATTCTAAAGTCTTCCCATCTTGTCAAAATACTTAGCTCTACAATAGGCCATCTTACCCATGTACTGAGAAGTTTCCCTACCCACCTGGTATAGGAAGGCTTACAACTTCTGTATCTCCAAATGTCTATATTCAAATTCAATCCTACTAAAGTAGGAAAACATTAAATTCCAAACATAAGGGAAGGAGAGTGAACGTATGATTGTGTGGAAGATAGGTATGGTCTTTGGAAGGAGGTTGCTAGAAAAGGCAGTGGATATGGCTCCAGCAAGTATTGTAGAATGCTCAGCATTTTGATGGTTGTTTAGGGCAGTGGTATAAAAAGTTGGGTGGGCAAGATGATGCTTTGGGGGGTGAAATATTTTGATCTTTTGTGTGAATATCCTTTTTTCTTTCTACTATATTTCTATATTAGAACATACATAATGTCATTACAATAATATATTTCTATCTTAGAAGTAAATGTGTATATTTAGGAGTACAGCAACAATTATTTACTGAGAGATGTGTGCAATACAAAAAAAAAAGTTTTAGAAACCTCTGCTTTAGGGGCGCCTGGGTGGCTTAGTCGTTAAGCGTCTGCCTTGGGCTCAGGGCGTGTCCTGGGATCGAGCCCCATGTCAGGCTCCTCCGCTGGAAGCCTGCTTCTTCCTCTCCCACTCCCCCTGCTTGTGTTCTCTCTCACTGGCTGTCTATCTCTGTCAAATAAATAAATAAAAATTTTTAATAAAGAAAGAAAGAAAGAAAGAAAGAAAGAAAGAAAGAAAGAAAGAAAGAAAGAAAGAAACCGCCGCTTTAGAGTATATTGAAATGAGGGTAAGGTTGTAGGTCTGCTTTCTTTGAGGGCCTGTTGGCCTTAAAGAGAAATCATACAGATTAAATCCCATCCTCCTTACTCTCCTATCTTACAGAGATTCCCCAAAAAATGTGGAAAGTTCTGTGTAAATCTGTGTCACTGCTGCAAAGCCAACCCAGAGTTCAAAACGCTTGTTTTTTCGTACAGAATGTGATTTAGTAACAGCAGCTTCACATACAAAAAAGAGCATATTTTGAACAATGTAGATGCCAAGTAGGCTATAAATTAAGAATGGAGGAATGAGAAAAAGTAGTATTTGTGGAACCACTGAGTATCAGAGCTAGAAGTTTCTAGTAGCTTGCCGAATCCCATCCTTTACTGATGAGGAAATGGGTAGAGTGGTGAAGTGTTGTCCAAAGCCTTGTAGCTAGGTAGAGCCAAAACAGCGAGTCAGAATTTGCACGACCTAGCCATTTGCAAAGAAACATTTGGCATTTCCTTTTAGATATATGCGAGTGAAATTATTAAGTTAATTTTTAAATAAAGTCTTCTGACATTCACCATCACTATTTAAAGCCAGTATTGCGGGGCGCCTGGGTGGCACAGCGGTTAAGCGTCTGCCTTCAGCTCAGGGCGTGATCCCGGCGTTGTGGGATCGAGCCCCACATCAGGCTCCTCCGCTATGAGCCTGCTTCTTCCTCTCCCACTCCCCCTGCTTGTGTTCCCTCTCTCGCTGGCTATCTCTCTCTCTGTCGAATGAATAAATAAAAAATCTTTTAAAAAAATAAATAAATAAATAAAGCCAGTATTGCCTTTAGCATTATGGTTTCTCTGTTCTAGATATAATGTGAGTACGTCATAAGGTATTTATCCATTTTCTATGAGGTATGTTTATATAGAGGAAGGACCATGGATAAATGTCTTTTAACATTTTATCAGTTTATCTGTTAAGTCACCATTTCTGTAATGGGTACTAGAAGAGATTAGAATCTCTGAAATTCTTTTTCTTTTTCTTTTTTTAAAGATTTATTTAGAGAGAGAGCGTGCATGTGCATACACTGGCACACGCAAGTGAGAAGAGCAGAGAGGGACAGAGAGAGAATCTGAAGCAGGCTCCATGCCGAACACAGAGCCTGATGCAGGGCTCCAGCTCACAACCCTGAGATCACTACCTGAGCCGAAACCAAGAGTCAGAGGCTCAACCGACTGCCCCACCCAGGAGCCCCTCTGGAATGATTTTTCAAACTCACGTGTCCAGATCCCTCTCCAGGGCACAAATAGTTTGCTAAAGCTCCCCAAATGATTTTGAGATTTTTCTCTTCTCCTTCCTCCTTTTTACTCACACCACTTAAGAATTATAGCTCAGTTTTATGTTATCTGGGTTCTTAATCTATAGTAACTTAATTGTCAGTAATCCATATGATAAGGGAATCATTCCATAATGATTTGGGAAAAGAAAGTCTAAGCTAAAAATATGAATTCATTTTCAGTTGTGTGAACCATAATAATGGAATGAATCAAAAGACTCATTTACCAAGAAATGGTTACTATTGTGAGTTTTCAATCAGTAAGTGTTAAAACCTAGCAAATGTTTTTCAAATAGGTTCAAATAAATGCAGGGCTGACATGGCATGAAAAACCTGAAGCCCAAAGCAAAGAAATAGACTAGTTTGTAAGTATAGAAAAGGCAGACAGAACTACAGCTCTAAGTTATCTTGAGCAAATTTCCTGTAGGCTATCCGAGTTCCACCTATAAAAGGAAGAGGTTGGGCCATCAGATTAGCATAAACTTTTCCAAAATTTCCATGGATTCATTACATAACAACCAAGCTAATATTAGTAATTCTGATTTTCAGTGAAGAGCTGGTTTTCAATCTGAAAATAATAATCATCGCTAGGAAATTTAATAAGCTGAGAAGGTTTAAAATATATTAGACTTAATACTTAGCAGCAGCAGCACTTCTTTATTCTTTTTTAAGTTTTTATTTATTTATTTATTTACTTATTTACTTATTTATTTATTTATTTAAGTAATGTCTACCTCCAATGTGGGGCTGGAACTCAAGACCCTGAGATCAAGAATCGCATACTCTGGGGCGCCTGGGTAGCGCAGTCGTTAAAGCGTCTGCCTTCGGCTCAGGGCGTGATCCCGGCGTACTGGGATTGAGTCCCACATCGGGCTCCTCCGCTGTGAGCCTGCTTCTTCCTCTCCCACTCCCCCTGCTGTGTTCCCTCTCTCTCTGGCTGTCTCTCTGTCACATAAATAAATAAAATCTTTAAAAAAAAAAAAAAAAAAGAATCGCATATTCTTCCAACTGAGCCAGCCAGGCACCCCTAGAAGCACTTCTTTAATCAGACGCTCCCATTTAATACAGGAAGCCTCACTATTTTTGTTGTTGTTTCTTTTTTTTTTTTTTTAATTATGTTATGTTAGTCACCATACAGTACATCCTTAGTTTTTGATGTCGTGATCCATGATTCATTGTTTGCGTCTAACACGCAGTGCTCCATGCCATATGTGCCCTCCTTAATTTTGTTGTTGTTTCTGGAAACTGTTATCTTCTCCTTGTTTGAAATAAAGACAAAGTGTTATAACTATAAATAAAGACAGAGATAGAGGTTCAGGCCCTGGTTGGGGCACTTATGTGACCTTAAAAGCAAGCCCCTTCTTTCCCTGAGTCTCAGGTTTTGCTTCTCTGGATGACAGAATTGGACTATACTTAGCCAAGTCTAAAAGCTAAGTTTCTTCTAGTGCTCAGATTCTAACCAATCTAATTTCCTCAGTACAAAAGGAAGAAACACTCTGTTCTTTCAGCAGTCATTTGAGTTAATTATCCACATAACTGGCGTAAACCTCCGTTTTTATTCGGCTTGGCTCACTCAGCTGGGCTAAGATGGATCTTGAGAACAGAACCCTCACAGTGCTTTAGAGATGCTTATGAAAGGGTAGGATGTGATCCCTGAACTGAATTTTTAGACACAAGGTGTATGCAAACAATTTTTTAAAGTTTTTAATTTTAATTCCAGTATAGTTAACATGCCATGTTATGTTCGTTTCAGGTATACAATATAGTGATTCAGCAATTTTATACATTACTCAGTACTAATCGTAAGTGTAGACTTTAATCCCCATCATCTATTTCCCCCATCCCCCCATCCACCTCCCCTCCGGTAACCATCAGTTTGTTCTCTATAGTTAAGAGTCTCTTGGTTTATCTTTTTATCTTTTTTTTCCTTTACGCATTTGTTTTATTTCTTTTTTTTTTTTTTAAGATTTTATTTATTTATGTGACAGACAGCCAGCGAGAGAGGGAACACAAGCAGGGGGAGTGGGAGAGGAAGAAGCAGGCTCCCAGCGGAGGAGCCCGATGTGGGACTCAATCCGGGAACACCGGGATCATGCCCTGAGCCGAAGGCAGACGCTTTAACAACTGCGCCACCCAGGCGCCCCCATTTGTTTTATTTCTTAAATTCCATATATGAGTGAAATCATATAGTATTTATCTTTCTCTGACTTATTTCACTTAGCATTATAGTCTCCAACTATCCATGTTGTTGCAAATGCAAGATTTCATTCTTTTTTATGACTGAAAACTATCCCGTTGTATTTATATGGCACATCTTCTTTATCCATTCCAATGCACACGTGGGCTGCTTCCGTATCTTGGCTATTGTAAATAATGCTGCAGTAAACATAGGGGTGCATGTATCCCTTTGAATTAGGGTTTTTGTATTTTGGAGGGTAAATGCCAAGTAGTGCAATTACTGGATCATAGGGTAGTTCTGTTTTTAACTTTTTGAGGAACTAGGTTGCATTCCCACCAACAGTGCAAGAGAGTTACGTCCTCACCAACATTTGTTGTTCCTGTGTTTTTTATTTTAGCCATTCTGACTGGTGTGAGGTAATAACTCATTGTCGTTTTGATTTTCATTTCCCTGGTGATGAGTGACATTGAACATCTTTTCATGTGTCTGTTGGACAGCTGGATGTCTTCTTTGGAGACATGTCTGTTCATGTCTTCTGCACATTTTTTAAATTGGATTATTTGGGTTTGGGGTATTGTATCAGTTCTTTATATATTTTAGATACTAACCCTTTGTGGGATATGTCATTTGCAAATATCTTCTCCCATTCCATAGGTCGCCTTTTAGTTTTGATTGTTTCCTTTGCTGTGCAGAAGCTTTTTATTTTAATGTAGTCCCAATAATTTATTTTTGCTTTTATTTCCCTTGCCTCAGGAGACATCTAGAAAAATGTTGCTATGGCCCAATGTCAGAGAAATTACTGCCTGTGCTCTCTTCTACGATTTTTGTGATTTCAGGTCTCATATGTAGGTCTTTTATCCATTTTCAGTTTATTTTTGTGTATGGTGAAAGAAAGTGGTCCGGTTTCATTCTTTATCATGTAGCTGTCCAGTTTTCCCAGCACTATTTGTTGAAGAGACTATCTTTTTCCCAATGTATATTCTTCTCTCCTTTGTCAAAGATTAATTGACCATGTAATTGTGGATTTATTTCTGGGTTTTCTATTCTGTTCTATTGATTTATAAGTCTGTTTTGTGCCAGAACCATACTGTTTTGCTTACTACAGCTTTGTAATATAACTTGAAGTCTGGAATTGTGATACCTCTAGTTTTGTTTTTCTTTTTTAAAATTTCTTTACTATTCAGGGTCTTTTGTGGTTTCATGCAAATTATAGTATTGTTTGCTCTAGTTCTGTAGAAAATGCTGTTGGTTTTTTGATAGGGATTGCATTAAATCTGTAGATTGCTTTGGGTAGATAGACATTTTAATAATATTCTTTCAATCCATGAGCATGGAATGCCTTTCCATTTCTTTGTGTCCTCTTTAATTTCTTTCATCAGTGTTTTATAGTTTTCAGAGTACAGGTCTTTCATCTCTTTGGTTAAGTTTATTCATAGCTATTTTATTATTTTTGGTTCAGTTGTAAATGGGATTGTTTTAGTAAACAAATGTTTATGTATGCAAGTGGAACGTGGGCAAATGTTTTCTTCTTTCAACTTCCGCTGTTAGAAAGTGAGTAAAGGTCTTACTTTGGATAGTGTAAAGTATCAGAAACAAGAGAATATGGCCAAGTGCTGCTGTTCACAAAATATATCCCCCCACAGAAGTTTACATTTTACTCAATACGCTGAGTCCTGCCCTCCCAAAAAAGAGAAAGCAGGCAATTTGCCTTACTGAACATAAACAAACAAAACCCCCCAAGTCTGGCAAATCTGAAAAGACACCCCATGGAGCTAAAGGTCTGCTGGAAAATGATGATCTGTTGGGTTGGAAGAAGGCAGAAGCCTTGAGCAGGGCTCCATGGAGAGCCTGTTGCTGCAAACAGACAAGCCTGGGATCTGCTATCCTGAGACAGCCATGGACTAGCATGTGTTCGGTCAGTGCCCACTTCAGGCAACGTCTGGTGATGCGGAAGTGGGGCTAGTTTTAGTCGGGAGGGAAGCATTATCAGAAAAAAAAAGAAAGCAAGGCCCTGGGCCGATGAGACTATCTTCAGGAGGGAACTGGGGGTGTCTTTCCGGGGACTCTTGAGACTGAGCTTTGAGGAAAAAGCAGCCACGATCAGCTTACTTTCACTTAAAACTTCACTTTTGACTCAAATGGAGAAAGTTGAGATAAATCACAGTACTATAAATGATCAGAGGTGAAGGATCTTAAAGATGATCTAATTCAACCTCTTACAAGAAACAGGGAAATGACTTATCCACCATCATGCAGCCAGGGTCAAAGCCATAATCCAGGTGTCCTAGTGTCTGCTCCAGTGCTGCTTCTACAAGCCATACCCCTACTCCCATTTTTTGTTTTTGTTTTAAGGTGAGCTCTATGCCCAACGTGCGGCTTGAACTCAGACCCCGAGATCAAGAGTCGCATGCTCTACCAACTGAGCCAGCCAGGCACCCCTCCCATATTATTTTTTGAGGTGCTAAGGAATACAAGGCTGTTTATGCTGCTATCATATTAGATATCAGGATAAGGGAAGCTCACAGTGGAGATATACATAGCCTCCCTCCTCTGCTGTTTCTCCTGCTTCTTTAAAAAAAAATAAATAAACATTTAAGAGTCCGTTCCTCTGTTGGCCACACAAGGTGGAACATCTGTAGAACCTATCTGTTTTGGGCAAGCCGACTAGCTGGTGCATTAGAGTGGAAGCTCCCATGGAAATTTCTCTTAGAAGGAAATAGATGGTTCTCCAGGTACTAGTTCTAAGCACAGTATTGAACATTTACTACAGGAAGTTGAACAATTTTTTCTAAATAATATTTCTAAAAAGTTTCCCTGAAACTTTTTGACCCCGACTCTTCTTTATTTCTTAGTAGAGCCTAATACTCTCAAAAATCCTGGATGTTCATTCCCCATTAGATGCATGTCTGTCTTGCTTGCTTTGGATTAATTTGGGAAAGGAGGGGGTAATTTTCCATTCTTCAGACAACAGCTCACTTCTACACATTGTCTCCTACTCTTATATCCTCCTATCAAATTGTAGGCGTGAGGAATTTCCAAGATGTTAATTTGACCACCATGCATGCTCATTGATTTATACAGCTTCTGACATCAGTACATCAGTATATTCACAGGCCCCCAATCCAGAAGGGGTCTTATTTTTGTCCCTGAAAGATGTTTCTGTGAATAGATACCTGTTTCTAATCTGACATCCATCTGTTATCTCTGGTTGGGTGCTCACAAGCTATCAATAAACATACAAGAGAAACACCTGGTTAGAATTTACCATCTGCCATTTTTGCTTCCATGCTGGAGAATTAAGAAATTTACTGCAATAGGGTTTGATAAAGGAGGGTGGAGGATGATTTAAAAAAATTCAATCATAATGAATATCAGATCCATCCAACATAGTCTGAAATCTACCAGAATTGGGGCACCTGGCCGGCTCAATCAGTAGAGCATGTGACTGGATCTCAGGGTCGTGAGTTCAAGCCCCACGTTGGGTTTAGAGCCCACTTAAAAAAGGAAGAAAGGAGGGAAAGGAAATAAAGGAAGGGAAGGGAAGGGAAGAAACCTACCAGAATATCTCCTAGCAGTTACAGACACAGCTTATATAAGTGCAAGGTATATGGGGGTAAAATTCTATCTCTTTTCTGATTCTAAAGCAGAAGTTACACAAGAAGACTTGCTTGAGTGAAGTTCTTATGTTCACGTATCCTCTTTCTAATCAGTACTTGCTCTAGGTGCAGCCTTCCGGGATTGGCAGCTGTGTGTTTTCAGGTGAAGAATATTGCATGCTTTGAGGCCTTAGTGTGTGAAGAGCAGAATGGTGAGGAGGTAGCACTTCATAAGGAAGGCCTCACCTAAACTGATCAGTGGTGACTTCCAGGCTTCTGGGGGAATGAAAGCCTTATAGGTGTTGAGGTAATGGTGGGCCTGCCTTATTACAGGAAGCTGGAGACAACAACCAGTTCTGTTGGAGGAACCTCTTTTCCTGCATCAACCTTCTGAGGCTGCTCAATAAACTGACCAAATGGAAGCATTCCAGAACCATGGTGAGTGGGGCTGCAGATCATGGGGGTGTCCATCTGACTGACTTTTTTTAATCTTAAGTATTTATGGACTTCCTGATTTGTGAGCTCTATAGAGAGACACTAAATGCTACATAAGGTGAACACCTAATTCTGGGCACTTATTTATCTATTGAGATAATTATTCATCAGTCCATTTCTTTACAAGGAGCTGAATATGGACCCTCCCCCAGGGCAGCTCTGGTTGGAAAGTTAACATTGTTATTTGGATTATAAGCACACATCCCAAATGACGCCAGTCTAAGTTTATTCATTGCAGCATGAATCATGAAAGATTGGAAACAATCCAAAGCCTATTAATACAGGACCAACTGGTTAAATAATTTTGGTACATCCTTAGAATATTGTACAACCGTTAAAAAGAATGAGGCAGGAAAAAAAAGGAACGAGGCAGTTCTATATTGATATGGAATAATTTTCAAGATATATTGTTAAATAAAAAGCAAGGTATAGAACTATGTGACAGGATATATAGTTGGCTGTGGTTTTTGTTAATAAAAATAATATATGTGTACACAGAATTACGTATCCAGAAGATACGTAAGAAACTGGTAACGGTAGAAATGGAATGTGTGGCTGACAAAATTATTTTGCTCTTTATATCACATACTTGGAATATTAGAAACTTTGAATTGCGACATATAAATGGAGTGGTTCCTCTATGTTCTTGAAGACTAAATATAAATAGAACCTGGATCATAGGTTCCCAAAAACTCCCCCAGGGTGTTGAGACCAGTCAGGTTCGGCTTAATTTGTGAGTTGGAAGTTCCAAGAAACTTTAGATCCTTATCTGCCTTTCTTTGCTCCCACCTCTCTTTAAATGCCTAGATGTTGGTGGTATTCAAATCCGCTCCAATCTTAAAGCGGGCCCTCAAGGTCAAACAGGCCATGCTGCAACTTTATGTTCTGAAGCTGCTAAAAATACAGACCAAGTACCTGGGGCGCCAGTGGAGGAAAAGTAACATGAAAACCATGTCAGCCATCTATCAGAAAGTACGCCACCGCATGAATGATGACTGGGCTTATGGGAACGGTGAGTATTCTCAGAGCTCTTGACCTCCAGGAGATGCCCAGGGTTTAAACAAAACTATATGAGGGGCTCCAGGGTGGCTCAGTCATTTAAGCATCTGCCTTCGGCTCAGGTCATGATCTCAGGGTACTGGGATCAAGCCCCCCCACCCCTCTGTCAGGCTCCATGCTCCGTGGGGAGTCTGCTTCTCCCTCTCCCTCTGCCCTTCCCTCCCCACCTCTTGAGCTCTCTCACTCTCACGCTCAAGTAAGTAAATAAAATCTTTAAAAAAACATAAAACTAAATAAATATTTATCTCTACTCTTTTGGTATGAATTATTACATAGTTTGGGTGAGAAAATATGTATGCAATTATAGTCAGGTGCTGATATAACAAACTTTAGAGTTACTACCCCAAATTCTAGCATGTGCCCTGGTCCTATATTGACTATAAAAATCCATTTTAGAGGTGCCTGGGTGGCTCAGTTGGTTAAGCATCCAACTCTTGGTTTTGGCTCGGGTCATGAACTCATGGTCATGGGATCAAGCCCTGTGTGGTGCTCCACGCTCAGCACAGAATCTGTAGGAGATTCTCTCCCTCTGCCCCACCCCCCACTTGCACACGCATGCGTGTGCTTTCTTAAAAAAAATAAATATTTTTTGGGGTGCCTGGGTGGCACAGCGGTTAAGCGTCTGCCTTCGGCTCAGGGCGTGATCCCGGCGTTCTGGGATCGAGCCCCACATCAGGCTCCTCTGCTATGAGCCTGCTTCTTCCTCTCCCACTCCCCCTGCTTGTGTTCCCTGTCTCGCTGGCTGTCTCTCTCTCTGTCGAATAAATAAATAAAATCTTTAAAAAAAAAATAAATCTTTTTTAAGAATCCATTTTATAGGGGCGCCTGGATGGCTGGCTCAGTCAGTAGAACATGCAACTAGTGATCTCAAGGTTGTGAGTTCAAGCCCCAAATTGGGGGTAGAATTTGCTTTTAAAAATTTCCATTTTATAAAACAAGTAAATTAAGAGGTAATTACCTCCTTTTGAAAACATTCCTTTAAATGACAGTTTTCTCCAAGAGATTTCTAAAATTAAAATAACCTTTTATTATTAAAAAGCAGTTAGAAAAAGCAAAAAGAAAAGCAGCTTTCCCCGCTGGTTCAGTTGGATGAGCACGTGACTCTTGATCTCAGGGTTGTGAGCTCGAGCCCCAAGTTGGATGTAGAGATTACTTAAATAAATAAACTTAAAAAAAAACAACCAGTTAGAAAATACACCTCAGAAACCTTTTTACTGTATCACCATATTTATGCCTTGTTTGTACCACCTGAAGATTGCCACTGTCAACATCTTATTGTATTTTCTTCCAGATCTTTTTCTTTACATATATACACATTTTGCTTCGATAGCAAATTATACATACTATTTCATCATCTTTTTTCAGTTAACATTATCTACATCTTCCCATATTAGTATGTTTTCATTTTATCCAGTAAGTCCCTAGTCAGAATTCCCCAGTTGTCTCAAAATGTTCTCTTTTTTTAAGTTTTATTTATCTAAGTAATCTCTACACCGATGTGGGGCTCAATCTCACGACCCCGTGATCAAGAGTCACATGCTCTTCTGACTGAGCCAGCCAGGCACACCCCCAAAATGTTCTTTACAGCTATTTTTTCCAAGTCATAATCCAACCCAGGGCCACAAATTTCATCTGGTTGTTCTATCCTTTTATTTGTTAAATCTAGCAGTGTTTTGTTTTCACTTTTTTTCCATAATGCTGACTAACTGAAGAACTAGGCCAGTTGTCCTGCAGAATTTTCAGCTTCTGGATTTATCTCTTGCTTCTTTGTGGCATCATTTACCTTATCTCTCTATCTCTAGTAATTCTAGTAAACTGAAAGTTAGATCTGGAGGTTAGATGGATTCAATTTAAACTTTTTCAGCTGTAGTACACTTGAGGTACCATTGGGAGCTGCATATTGTCTCACATTAGGAAACATTGTATTATCTGGTTGACTACCAAGATATGGTAAATTGACCAAAGTTTGGAAGAATTTATTTTGGAGAGCTTTTTCATTGTATTGACATTTGCTGTAGTGGGATTTGACCATTGTTTGCATAATTGTATTTAAGAGTTTTTGGTAAAGATGGCTAATGACTTGTCTTTGCTGAGATTTGTAACCTGCCTGAATTTTAGAGAATGCTGAAGTAAAGAACCCACTAAACTAAGGGAAATATATGATTGGCAGATATCAAGCCAGGATGCAACTTCTATGAGACATAAAGCCAATTAACTATTTAAATTCTTGTAGATTTTTAGATTGGGATAGGCCGGTGATGGGTATTAAGGAGGGCACGTATTGCACGGAGCACTGGGTGTTATACGCAAACAATGAATCTTGGAACACGACATCAAAAACTAATGATGTACTGTATGGTGACTAACATAACATAATAAAAAAAATTTTTTTTTTTTAATTCTTGTAGATTTTTAAAACATGCAGATGTTTTATCCGGCAAATGGCATGTCTGTTGTTGCTGCCATCATGAACCCAAACCCAATCTATACTTCCTTAAGATAAACGATTCAGGGGCGCCTGGCTGGCTCAGTCAGTAGAGCATGTGACCCTTGATCCTGGGGTCATGAGTTCGAGCCCCATATTAGATATAGAGATTACTTAAAAAAATAAAATATTTTTCTTAAAAGATTTTATTTATTTATTTGACAGAGAGAGAACACAAGCAGGGAGAGCAGCAGGCAGAGGGAGGGGGAAAGCAGGCCCCCCGATGAGCAGGGAGCCCAAATCGGGGCTTGATCCCAGGACCCTGGGATCATGACCTGAGCTGAAGATGCTTGGCCAACTGAGCCACTCAGGCGTCCCAAAAATAAAATCTTCTAAAAAAGAAAAAAAAGATAAACCATTGAGTGTGGGACATAAGAAATCTGGGAAAGATGGATCTCTAGCCCTGAAGTAAGTGTCTGAGTGGGATAAATAGAAGAAAGCAGATCATCTGTTTTCTGTTTTCACCTTCATGGAAGCTTTCACCTCGTAATTTTAACATACACTGACACATACATTTATCATATGCTGGGAGAAGTCACAGGGAATCAGTAAAGTCTTCAGTAATTGGTCCATTCTGATTCTCCTTGTTGTACCTCTTCCTGCCTCTTTCCATTCCTCGAGAGCTGGTGATTCCATTCAAATGGGTAACTCCCATACCCTAGGAAACCTCAGTAAAGGGAATTGAGTTGCCATTTTGGAAAATATAATACATATAACTAGTAAGAAAGTAAAATAAGAGGAAGTACAGTTAAAAAAAAAACAAAAGTCCACCTCCCTCAGGGGCCTTATTTCTTTCTCAGTGGTAATCACTGTTAGCAGCTTCCTGACTACCCTTCCAAAGATAGTCTCTGCATATACAAGTGTATTTTTTAACCTTGAGTGACAGCATATTATATGCTTAGTACCCTGCCCTCCACAGAAAGGAAATTCTGAGCAGTTTCATTGTTCTTATCCCATAGACCATACTCTGTGGTAAGAGGAGCAGAGTCCTGAGTTGTATACATGTTCTTCTTCCTCTCTTCCCAACACAGACATCGATGCCAGGCCGTGGGACTTCCAAGCGGAAGAATGCACCTTGAGGGCCAACATTGAGGCTTTTAACAGCCGCCGGTATGACAAGCCCCAGGACTCTGAATTTTCACCTGTGGATAACTGCTTGCAGAGTGTGCTGGGGCAGAGGTTGGATCTGCCTGAGGATTTCCACTACTCATATGAGCTCTGGCTGGAGAGAGAGGTGTTTTCACAGCCCATCTGTTGGGAGGAGCTGCTCCAGAATCACTGACTGAGCTCTTAACAACAAAACATCTGATAGATGGGCTTTGGCTCCAATAAATGGTGCTCTGCCTACCCTACCCATTCAGCCTTTGTTTCCAGGTCTGGGAGTGCTTGTCCAGGGGAAAGCTGGCCTAGCCCGAGGACATCCAGTGTAGTGCAGGGCCCTTCTGGGGGCCTTGGGACTGGAGATAGAGCAAAGCTAGGATCCTGAGTCCCAAGAAATTGGTCAGCTTGCACTAGGGTCAGTTGGGTACCCAGTGGGCCTTGAAAATCTGCTGGATCGGTCCTGGACAGGCTTTTTTGTGGGACCGCTCCCTGCTTTAGTCTTGCCCAGAACCAGGCCAGCCTTTGCTGGCCCCAAGAATAAGAGTAAGTTTATTATAGCATTTGATCCATGACATTCACCACAGGTAATGGGAGAGGCAAATCATAAAATAGGGAGAACACTTCCTTCTTGCTTACCCTGGATTCCTAGGACTTGTAAGAGGTTTGGCAAAACCAACTTTGAAATTAAGTCTGTATTTTAAATTAAAAATTTTGACACCTCTTTCTAAAATTATTAGCTCAAAGATGATTTTAGAGCACCTGCACCTTCTTTGTAAAGGATGATGATTTACTATTACCTAAATACTGCATGTTACAGTAAGGTATATTGTGTAAAGTGGGGTTTTTTCTCTACTCCCGAAGAGATCTATGTTCAAGCTGAAAATTATTTCTGTGTGCATCGTGTATGGGACATGGAGCGCTCTGCCACAGCCAGTCTGAATAGGCCTCCTCTAAGGATGTTTCATGTTTTTCTGAAACTACTTCAGTCTTCAGATAACTGAGTACACTGTAAAAAAATTATCCTTTTCATCCAATTCATTTTTTAAATGACAAGTAACCACAGGAGGTTTTATTTATTGAGATGGCTATGTCCATTTGTGCTCGTGATCGATTTATTTTCTAATTGAATAGAATAGCGAGAGCATCACAGCTTACCATTTTTCTTCTATGTTGATTAATGATTTTTTTTCCTTTTTACTGCGAGTGCTTTCAAAGCGTGGTATGGAGATTTAGCAATACTGTTCCTACCTAAAAGTACGGCACACTTCTTTGAAAATACAGGGGTTGATGTACCAATCTCTTTAAACTTCTTTTACAGCAGAATCACGTACTTGTCAGGGCGCCTGGATGGCTCAGTCAGTTAAGCGTCTGACTCTTGATTTTGGCTTGGGTCATGATCTCAGGGTCATGAGATCGATCCCCGAGTCCTGTCGGGCTCCATGCTCAGCAGGGAGTCTGCTTGAGATTCTCTCTCTCTTCCTCTGTCCCTCCCTACCTCCACACACTCTCTTTCTCAAATAAACAAATCTTAAAAAGAAGAAAAGAATCACATACCTCTCAACAGAAACAAGGTTTTTAGAAAAGTTCTGATTCGATCAGGATCATTTTATTTCTCTTCTGTCCCCACAATTAAGTCATCTATATTTTCAAGCTTTTTTTAAATGTTAAATGCCCTCCCCCCTGACATAGACACTACTGAATCTTTTTTATGATAGCACCGGGCCACTTTAATTGTGCCAGGAGGTCTAGTAAAAAATGGCTTATTTACTCTGTCGACCACAGTCTCATTTGGAAGTCATGATATAGTTGTTAACGATACCCAAAGAAACTAGACCAGAATTCTAAATAAGCTTGGATTTCACCTTTTTGAGCTTTAGGGTAGCAGGACTGCTGTTTTTATGGAAAGGTCATGAAAAATGTAAGTATGTAATGGATGACACTTCTTAAAATAATTTGTAAATTTTACCTGAGTCGGACAGCTGTCCTCACTGCCATCAAAGTAATTCACTGAGCATATCATCGATGACTCCTATTAATCTATTTTAATGTGGTTTAACTGAAAAGACAATTTTCAAGGAAAGAGCAGTCATCAATCTATTTCTCTTAAAGCCATATAGTATTTAATTTGTGTCAAGAACAAATAAGTTGCCCTTTTAAAAATATGCACATGAATGCTTTCTGAGGCATAGAAGTACGCTAAGCTTTAACATTTCATACTTTTTCACTAGTCTTCTCTTAAGGGAAGATTAATTCTCAGTGCAGATGGAGAAACTGAGATACCAAGAAAAGTGATTAGTTTCAAATCACAACATCTTTTTGCTGACTTGCTGGGACAGCATTCAGGTATTGACAGCCAGCCCCATATGTTAAAGTAACTGATTTGAATCTTCCAATTTGAGAACTCATGTGTGTGGTTAGGGATAAATTCAGATTAACCAACCTCCAATGGCGATTACAGTTACTACTTAGAAAACATTATTTGAGTGATTTATAGAGGATTTTTATTTGTGAATATTTCAGTAAAGTTTGTGTTGATTGTTGATAATGCTGTTTATCTACTGAAAGCACTTTAATAAAAAGAAATTGAACTGGAGTTAGAAATTTGGTCTTTAATTCAACATAAAAGAATCTTAAAGACAGATATAGAAAGGAATAATATACAAAGAAGAATATATAAAATCTTGTGTCAGATTCCGTGGGGGTAGACTAATAACAAACACAACTGCAAAATCTCAGTGGCTTATAACACACCTTTATTTCTTGTTTCTGGGTCTGGGGATCAGCTGCAGCTCTGCTCCACTCAGGTTAACTTGCTAGATTTAGCTCTGCTCCATACATCTTCTTATTCTGGCACGAGGCTGATGGAATAGCTCCTGCCTGGGACATACTGTTCTCCTGCTAGGCCAGAAGCAAGCACCAAACCACACCATGCAAGCACCTGGAGGGTGCCTAAAGCTCCTGCTTGGCTGTGGCATAAATCAAATTGCTCATATTCCGCCGGCAAAAAGCAATTCACATGGGGCAAGCCTAACATTGGGCCAGAGAAGTACATTCTACCTATGGAGGGCATATGGATAGACAGTGAGTCACAGCAGCTTCTCAGTGAGCTTTGAGATTGGTGGTAGGGCTTTTTTAGAGAGTCTTGAGAATTTCCACAGCTTTCCAGTGAGCATTTGAAACCACCCATTTCAGCGCTTTATGCTGATATCTTCAGTAGTGACTCTCTTGACCTTTTGTGTCCATCTTCCCCCAGCTGTTCACCTAACAAGCATCTTCGTTATATAAAGACAATTCTATAAATGAATGAGTGTTTCGATGGTCTCTTTTTCTCCCACAAGTAGTTGTGATGAATTTGCATTCTTTCCTCTTGGCCTTCTTGAGATGACCTATATTTACAATAAAACTAGCTGAGACTAAAAATGCAGTGGTAGTTCTGGAACAAAAATGGCACTGGTTCATACAACAATCAGACTTGTGACCTTGATCTCAGCGACGCTATTATTGTCGAGCTAAGTAACCACCTTAATACCCAGGCTAGGTCAAGTATGAACTTGGCAACACCTTGGCACTCTGCGAAGGTGCTAAGTGTATTTAGGGTAATTTGCAGAGGCAGAGAAAGTCCTGGCACTACCTCAGAAATCCTGGGCATGGCCAATTAACATCTGCTCTACCTATACTATGATTCCAGGCCAGACTTTTCCATAATGGAATGAGAAAATGTTTTCTGTAATAAAAATGTCTTACAAAATATTATGGAATTTATAAACAACTTTTGTGAAACACCCAGTAGGTTTTAGAGCAGCTACTGCTATTCTTACATGTATTTAATACTAATACATATTTTAGTAGATATTTTATATGATGCTTTTCCACATGAGAGACAGCAAATACATACATAAAATATATTTTAGAGTAAAAGTGTCTACATCATGATTTTATTACCTACACGTTAAATAAAACTGAAGTCTGCTTCTGGGCCTCCTGCTTTCTCATTTTCTCTCAACCAAAAAAAAAGAATATAGTGATAGTGAAGAAAATTACCTCCTGTGTAATCTCACCGCTCAACAATGAGCTATTTGTATGGTGGCAGTTTAACAATATAAGGAAATGTGCAATCTCTAGGCTAGAACAAAGGGAGAGATCGAAGCTCTGTCTATATTGCAGCGCGGTTTGTACAGCAACATGCAAATACTTTTGGAAATGTTGGCATGGGTAAGTCCCAACAGGTGATTTTTGGGAAAGCACATGAGTAATTTTACTTATTTTTCCCACTAATGACTTTTCAGTGGCCTCTGGTATTCCTTCAGAAGTCCTGGTATGGCAAGTTTATAGATGGTAAGTCCTGAGTACCCTATACTTTCAAAGACCTCTTCCAGGTGTATGCATTTTCTAAATGTTTGGCTATTCTAATGTTAGCCTTAAAATGTTAAACCTCAATATTTGGAAGATTTTTAACAGAAATGTATTTTTTTTTAAGATTTTATTTATTTATTTGACAGAAAGACAGCCAGCGAGAGAGGGAACACAAGCAGGGGGAGTGGGAGAGGAAGAAGCAGGCTCCCAGCAGAGGAGCCCGATGTGGGACTCGATCCCATAACGCCGGGATCATGCCCTGAGCCGAAGGCAGACGCTTAACGACTGCGCTACCCAGGCGCCCCTAGAAATGTATTCTTGAGTTGAAAGGATCAGAGATCATCTAGGACAATCTCCATCCAACTTAAGAATTCCTTTAATTAGTATCGGCTACGTGTTTATCTGGCCTCTGATCTTTTCACTGATGGTAACCTATGTCATAGATTCAATAGTAATAACTGAAATGTCTACAAAAGAATTAACTACCTCAATACAATCAACTTAGGGTATTATTTGAGCCAGAAGAAACATGAATACATTTATGGGATCCAAACAACTAGCATTAGCTATTAATTGTACTTTCTTCCCCACCGTATTTGTTTCCCAGGGCTGCTGGAACAAGTCACCAGAAACTGTGTGGCTTAAAACAAGAAAAATGGATTCTCTCACGGTTACTAGGGGCCAGAAGTCTGAAATCAAGGTGTCAGCAGGACTTACTCCCTCTAAAGGCTCTAATCTTTTCCTTGCCTCTTCTAGCTTCTGGCAGCTTCTAGCTTCATGTCACTCCAGCTTCTGCCTCCTCACATTGCTTCCTTCTCTTTCAAAAATCCCTCTGCATCTCTCCCCTAAGGATACCTCTGATTGAATTGAAGGCCCATCAGGATAATCCAGGATAAGCTTCTTTTCTCAAGATCCTTCATTACATCTTTGCCATATAAGGTAATATTCACTCTTGCTATAAGGTAGTTTTCACAGTTTTTGAGGATAAGGATGTGGAACATATTTTTGGGAGGCCACCATTCGACCCACTACACCCACTAACAACCGTCAACATGTAGTAGCAAAATTAATTTACTCTTCTATCATTATTAGAGGTGTAGGGCAAGACCTGAAGGAAGTTATTTTTATTTGAAAGATGCTCGCAGCTATTGATGTAGTCAAAGAAAATTCAAGGAAAGAAAATTTCAGGCTTAGGTAGAGAGTTGGACATAAGCAGGTGTAAAATTGAAGACAACATTTAGGTGTTTATTGGCGTTTTTGTTAGGAAGGTACATGTAAAAGATTCAAGTAATTTTTCAGAGCACACAATGAAAATAACTTCCCACCCCATTTCCCTATCGCATTCCCCAGAAGTAGTCACTGTAAATGTTTTTACTATTTTTTATCCTTTCAGAAAATTCCCATGATAATACCCATCTCTTTCCCATCAATATTTTTTTTTACATACATGGGAGCACAACATATTCTGTCCTATACTTGCTTTTATCATATTTATCCCAGAGACCTATTTTTCCATATTAATATTTTCTTGAATAACTATAACTTTAATATGTTTAATAATTAAATCATTTTCCCCTAACACTGCTTTCAAGTATGTTTCAGTTAAGAAGAAAGGGTATAGATGGGAAGAATGGTGTGTGTACGCGTGCACACGCATGCCTATGTGCGTGTGGTGATGGGATGAGGTCAAGGGAGATTTACTCAGTTATAGCAATAGGCCAAAGTGATTTGAAATATAATTTCCTACCACCAGCTCTGGACATTCAGACTCCCAGATCCTCTAAATGTAATGAGATTGTGCCTGAGTGGGCTACAGGGAGGTTTTTAGGCTGTTTGCTCCTTTACTAATTAGCCAGATTTAAATTTCAAAAAGCAAGGACTCTAAATTTTTACTTTTACATATTTTATAGAAAATAACCAAAGTCTTTCTAAGGAACTACAAGAGTACAAAAGTCATCCCATCTCTGCTCAAACACCTTTGGTGACAGTGACTTCCTTACTAAATATGACAATACCATCTGTCCCCTTGCCTCCAAATGGAAACATTAGTTTGAACATTCTGTAACTTTTTGTTCAAATGCTTAATGGAGCTGGCAGGACAAGGATCCTCCATGTGGATGCCTGTGAAAATATGTCTTCATGGTAAGATGCAAGATACTTTACCCAGAAAGGCCATACAGCATAATGGCTCAGATGGCAGGTGCTCAACCCAACTTGGTGAGATAGTCTGCAGACTCTGAACCTATTAGCTGTGACTAGTTCTTTCCTCTCTTTCTGCCTCAGATTCCCCATCTGCAAAATAGGGATAGTACTACTACCTACCTTCTAGAATTGTAAGGATTAAATGAGTCGATGTTCATATAGTGCTTAGAATAATGCTCGCTAAACATGAGCGTACAATAATTGCTGATTACTATTATTTCCCACCTCATTCCCCTCCCTGTCAAAGAATATCCCAGCAAGAATAATTAATAGCATTTTAATTCTCTAGACCAGGAACCAGCAAACTACAGCCCAGGGGCCAAATCTGGCCCACTGACAGGTTTTATACAGACAGTCAATGAGCTAAGGAAGAATGGTTTTTACATTCTTAAATGGTTGGGGGAAAAAAACCCATGGAAGAAAAATATTTATGATGCATGAAAATTCTATGAAATTCAAATTTCAATTTCCATGATAGTTTTTTTGGAACACAGCCACGCTCACTCGTTTACATGTTGTCTATAAAAGCTTTCAATCTACATCAGCAGAGTAGTTGCAAAAGAGGACATAAGGCCTGTAAAGCCTAAAATAGTTACCGAGTTTGCCGACCCCTGCTCTAGATAATTTTGTCTCCTGTCCGCTCCAGCTGGTCTTTACTGTACCCCAAGGTTCTCACTGCTGGGACCCTAGTGGCTGGCCAGAGGAAATTACCTACAAAGAACACTTTATTTTTTCTGTAACTTCCTCTACAATATTAGAGCTATAAAGGATGAAGTGAGTACAGCGCTCTACTGTTGAACTTAATGAGACAGAAAGAAAGGAGGAAGAGAGGGAGGGACCAGAGTAGAAAGGAGGAAATCAGAATTTTCAAATGCAACTTCTAAGAAAGATAATGATAGAATATTCTAAGTTTGGATGTTCTAAGAATGCATGCTTCAATTCTGGCAATGTTATTTTTTTTTAAAGAACAGCACAGTTTGTATTACTATTTATAAAGGAGGCATAAGGATGTATATTCATAAACAGATAAAATTAAGTAGTACTATTCTTTTCTTTTTCAAGTTTTTTTTAAGTACTCTACCCCCAACGTGGGGCTCGAACTCACGACCCCAAGATCAAGAGTCACATGCTCTTCCAACTGAGCCAGCCAGGCTTCCCACCGTGTTATTCTAATGTGAATTTGAAGAGTTATCTAAATTTAACTCATCTTCCAGTGTACACAGGAAAATTTGTTCAGTTCTTATAGAATAAACAGGTCTATTTTAAGTCTTAAACATTAAATGATTCTTAAATGGACGGGTATTTAAGAAAAATGCATGCGTTGTCAATGACTTTTTTTATTCTAACAGCAACCTGCACTGTGTTATGTAACAAAGTCTGTCTTTCAGCCCCTCGCTTCAGCAGCCCTCCTGCCCTCCCTGCAGGTCAGTGTGAAGCCTTTCTCCAGGGCAAAGGCTGAAGATCCACGTGGCCAACGGAAAATGGTGCTGCCATTGGGGTTTCAGTTGTCACTAGACCACCTTATGTCCTGCCTGTTCTACTGACAAAGCATGCTTTCTTGTGCTTTATAGCTTTTTCCCCAGCTTTATTGGGGTGTAGCTGACAAAACTGGAATATATTTAAAGTGTACACGTGATGATTTGACACACATATACATTGTGAAAGGATTACCACAATTGAGTTAACACATTCGTCACCTCACTTTTATGTGTGAAAACACTTAAGTTCCACTTTTAGCGATTTTCAACTATACAATACAGTATTATCAACGATAGTCACCATGTTATACATTAGCCCTCATTCATCTTATAACTGAAAGTTTGTACCTTTTTACCAGCTCTCCCCGTTCCATTTTCCCTAACCCACAAATTTATATCCTTTAAAGCAAGGCTTACTGGAGATACTTTGAATTTGCAAAACATTTCACATGCACTCCATCATACCACCTTCACAGTAACCCAAAGCAAGGAAGTGAAGCTCAGAGAATTGCTCAAAATTGCATAACTAATAAGTAGTAAGGCCAAGTTTTGAACCCACATCTTCTAGCCTCAAGCCCAGGGAGCCCTCCTGAATGATTTTCGTGTTTAACAGCACCAGATGGACAGATGGACAGAGCTGGCTTTGACTTTGCTTGTTTGAACTTGGGCAAGTTCTCTCTCTGACCTCGAGCAAACTGGGGAACATAATGGAAACTACACTAGTTGTAGGGAAGTAATGATGTCACGATGTGTGCAAAGTGCCCGGCAAGGTGCTTGACATCAGCGCTCCTTCAGTGTTAACTATTATCTGCAATACGAAACGAAGGTCTAGTTTAGAATGATGAAAATGTCAAGGGGAGGACCAATAAAGGAATTTACAAGGGATGGCCTTGGACTCAACATTGGAGAGAGGAGTTAGAGATGACAAAGGGCAAGAGACTGGGAGAGCAGTGTTGTCACTGACCATGGAAACTAAGCAGCTGACAGAGGGAGAGATGCCCTAAGTCCAAAGAATAGTGCGGCCTGGAGACTGGAGCTCAGACGAGGGCCATTCTTTCTGCTGGGGGCTGTGTCATCCCAAGAGAGGTAGTCACTGACATCAGATGAGCGGTCAGGTGAGGAGACACTGAGGCACAACTGCAGAGAGCTAAGGACTGGACTTTGAGATCAGCCAACACTCGGAGTGCAGCAGGAGGCAGACAGACATGAGATGACTAAGTGAGATCCGGATGAGCAAGAGCATAATGCACATATCAGAAGCAAGTTGGGAGACTTGGAGGAGGAGAGCAACATTAACGTAGGCTCAGACATCAATGAGAACGAAGAAGTGGCCAGGCTTTGGTAGAATGAAGGGGCACTCCTATTGAATCGTGGCCATTAGTCCATTAGTGTCTCTCACTACTGCGGCGGCATACAAAAATGAGTCTAAAAAGGGCTGCTCACTGTGGAGAACACAAGTAAACATCTACCGGGATGAACTCACAAGGTTGGAAGCGGAACTGCACCTGCTGTATAGCCCTCCTCACTCCCATTCGGGGCCTAAGAACCGTTTTTCAGGCCTTTACTCTCTTGGGGACTGTACGAAGCTCTTTATGAACATTTTCCCCTGTTTTTCTCACTTCCATCCTCAAAGGCTGTCTTTTTCCAAAAAAAAGTCCTGGAGTCTTCGATGACTTCTCCAAGGTCAGCCAGTGAGTGTCCGGGTTCCTACGGCGGAACCGGCCCACTCCAAGCCCAAGTACTGCCCCGTTCGGCCCGCCAGCACGAGGCTGGGCTTCCGGGCACTCGCAGCCGTCGTCGCCGTCGCGCGAGGTGAAGTGGCACAGCCAGCGCGGCGACGCCGGCAGGGGACCGCGGACCGATTGCGCCGCCGGTCCCAACGGCTGGGCGCCGGGCCCCGGTGTCCCGGCAACAGGTAAACACCGCGTGGCCCCGCCCCTCGCGGCGCGCGCCGCCCGGCGTTTGTACGCGCGGCCCCGCCGGCTCCCGCGAGCGCGGCGCCCTCGAGTCCCCCGGGCGTGCTCGCCGTGAGTCACGCGGCCCGCGGCCTCCGTGCGGTCGGTGCCCAGGCTCCGCGTGGCGGCGGCTGGGTGGCTGGCTGCCCCCTAACCCCGCCGGGCTCCTCTGAGCGTCTGGGGCTCCTGAGAAGCGTGGCGAGGTCCCGGGCCCGGGACGGTTCGCTGGCCTGTGCGGAGGCAGCCCGGTAGGCGGCAGGGATGGGCGCGGGGGCGCCGCCCCCAGGCGACGCGGAGAACTGGGCTCTCTCTCTTTATTTCAGGACTGGGAACCCATGCCACACTCACCTGCTCGACTGAGGAATTACCATGGTAATACACGTCTTATTTAAGTATAAGAAATTCCGAGGCTTTCGCTAAATTAGTTTAATACCGTTCTGCCTCGTCGGGGCACACTTTACCAAGATTTGTTACCCACGCCTGGAGATTGGCACCTCCGTCTCCTGTCGTTGTGGGGGGGTGTCCAACCTAGTGGTCTGAACACTTGGGGTACAAAGATGACGGGGGAGACGGGTTGCCCAGGTGGTCTGCGCGCGCCAAAGGGGACAGCGAAGCAGGATCAGGCTGAGCCCTCTTTTTGTGAGTTGGTTAGCTTTCGTTCCTTGGTTCCTTTGAGCCACTTTCATAACCACATGTGTGGGAAATAAAGAGAGGCTGGTACCGGGGTGTGAAACCCCAGAGTGCCAGTACCTGTCAACAGCGACTGGCCCAGGCACTTACCCCCTGCTGCCGCTGTCCTGGGTCCTGTGCAGTATTCTCCTTAGTGGATTAAGAGGCAGAGAACGAGCGCTGGTGCGACGCAGACTGCAGGCTCTAACGAGTGATTCTCTCTTCCAACCCTAGTTTGAGGAAAGGCTTTGGAGGAATTTTTTGGTGCAGGGAATTCTTGAATTTTATGCCCAGAAAGGCTTGCAACATCCTTAAACTTCCATGTCATCCCCAAGTCGTTGGCTCACAGAGTTGCTTCTTAAGCCAAACCACTGCAACCTGCCACTGAATCTCTCCACCAGAGAGCATTTCCCAACTGTGTTCAAAATCCAGGTCTTTTAACCACTACCTTCTCTGCACTTTCCAATGGCATGTTCATTCTCCTGGCCTCGAACTCATAAGCACTACTGTTCCTCAGCCCTCATCCAGTCCGTTCCACCTGCTTCTCATCCTCACAGCTACCGGTCAAGTCCTGCCCTCCTTACCACCTGCCTGGACTCTGGCCATAGTCCACCTCGTCTGTCAAGGGGCTCTCCATCTCTTCTGTCCTCCTCCTCCACCAGTTCAATGGTCCCAGAATGGCTGTGACCTTGTAACCCCCACCCCAGGCCCTCAGGAATTTCCACTTCGTGCTCAACTAAGTACTGCTCAGAGCCCAGGGTAAAGGGGCCTCAACCTCTTGAGTTTTATTTGCCATATTAACTTCTCTACTTTAAACAAAATGAAACAAAAAACACATCCTACATAGACCTACATTCTTCTTGAAGCCTCCTGCACCTGCCCCATCTCAAACTATTGATCTACTTTTCTTCAAGATGGGCCCAGCTCAGAAGTACCTCCTGCTGCCATATTGCTCCCCAAGCCCCCATGACCTTCCACACCTCGCTTACAGAGCTTCACCTATTTCACCTTGGAAAGCCTCACTCCTTACCCCCATTTGACCCTAGTATAGAAAAGTGTTCGGTAAATCTGTGCTTCTTCTACTTCATTGCACATAAAAGCACTAAATAGCTGACTCTTGATTTAAATTGTGTCATTCCCCGGGTTACTGTGCATGGTTGGTACTGTCATTTTCTTTCAGAGCCCAGGGAACTGAAGCAAAAACAGCTTAATAAAACCGTTTAAGGTAATGGGTTCCCACTGGCCCTCGGATAAAAGTTAAACACCTTAGCTTCCAAGGCCTGCAAGCCAGAGTTGCACACTGCCTACCTTCCCAGCCTAAACTCCCCTCACTCTGCGCCCCCACCAGGGTTGCTTAGAGGCCAGCCACACTGACCTTCTTTGAGAGGGCCCTTCAATTTGGCATGTTCCTCCAGCCTCAGAGCTTTCGCACAAGCTGTGTGCCCGGGAATTCCCTGCCCCTCAGCCCACAGGCTGCTGTTCAGGAACCCTTCTTCCTTCCTGTCCCAGATTAGGTCACTCCCTCTCCATCCCGTGTCATTATAATGGCAGGTACCCTGGGCTCTCGCTCATAGGAGAGTGAGTAAATGTGTTTGTAATTTGTCCCTCACCGGACTGTAAGCCTCATGAAGACAGGAGCCCAGAACTGCAGGTCCTGGTGCTCAGTAGGTATTTGCTACATATTTGTTGAATGAATGAAGGAGGCATCTTAAAATTCAGAAAAACAGATATCTCCATTTGCTTTCTAAATCCTGGGACTGAATTGCATCTGAGTTGCAGTGTATTCACTCAGCAAATATCTTTTCATACCTAAAAATGTGCCAGACATTGGTCTAGGCCCTAGGAATTCAGTGGTGACCTCATAGACAAACTTCTAGGAAACAAACAATAAACACATGAACAAAATAGCACGGTTAAATAGAGGAGTGTGCTTGGGTCAGGAGCTAGAAAGTGGCAGCGCTGAGAGGGTTGTCGGGAAACCATCCATACCCCCTCCGCCCTTGCCTGGGACAGTCCCAATTTATGTTTGTTGAAGTGTCTTGGTTTGGACAATAAATTATATGGTCACCCTAGTTACAGATAGAATATAGACACAGTATCTGAGAGGGTTTTCTAAAGAGGTGATACTTGAACAGACCCCGCGCAAAGAGAAGTAACAAATGATTTCCCCTGTGAAGGTCTGCAGGAAGAGGCGGGAGCGGGGGCCACTGAGCAGGTTGGGGAACTAGAAGGGAGGCCAGTGTGGCGGGAGCCAGTGGTCCTCATTGTAATGGAGTTGGGAGAGTTTCAAGTCGGAGCTATGTGTTCTGGGACCGGAAGCCACCAGGAGCCGTGGAGTTGTACTGAACCGACCCAACCAGCTGGGAAACTGAAAGTTTGCACTCACAAAAATTTCTTAACAGATTTATTGAGGTATGAGTGATGTACAATAAACTGCACATATTTTAATGTACAATTTGATAAGTGTGGCATCTCTATGCTCCCGTTAAGCCATCACTGCAATCAAAGTAACAAACCTGTTGATCACCCCGGAAGTCTCCTTGTGCTTCTCTGGAATCGGTCCTTTTCTCTTGCTTTTCTGTGTAGCGCCCCCCCTCTTCACCTCCCATCCCGGGCAACCGCTGATCTGCCCTGCCTGTATAGATTAGTTTGTAATTTGTAGGATTTTTTATATATGGAATTATACAGTATGTATGGGGTTTTTTTGGTCTGGCTTCTGTCACTCGTATAATAATTATTATTTTTTAAGATTTTATTTTCTTAAGTAATCTCTACACCCAACATGGGGCTCGAACCCACAGCCCTGAGATCAAGAATCGCGCGCTTCACCGACTGAGCCAGCCAGGCATCCCTCACTTGTAGAATTATTTTTAAATTCGCCCATGTTGTAGTTGTAGCATGCGTCAGTAGTTAGTCCTGTTTTTTGCTGAGTGCGTTCCAGTGTATGGTTATACCACAGTTTATCCGTTCTCTCACTGGTGGACTTTTGGGCCGTTTGCAGTTTTTAGCTAGCACAGACTTACTATAAACATTGCGTGCACAAGTCTTAGAATGGATATACACTTTCATTTCTCTTGGTAAATACCTAGCCCTGGAATGGCTGCATCATACGGGAGGTTTGTTTTTAACCTTTTAAAGAAACTGCCGAACTGTTTTCCGGAGTGGCTGTTTGATTTTAGATTCCCACCAACAGCGTAGGAGAGTGCTGATCCTCCCTGTGCTCACCAACACTTGGTGCTGGTCGGTCTTTGTAACCTGAGCCATTCTAATGAGCATGCGCTGTATCTCACTGTGGTTTTAATTAGATTTCCTTAATGACTTGATGTTGAGTATCTTTTCATGCGCGTATTGGCCGTTTGTATATCTTCTTTGGGAAAATATCTGTTCAAATCTTTTGACCATGTTTTATTGTTTTCTGTTTTGTTTTTGTTGTTGTTGTTGCTGTTGTTGTTGTTTTTACTGTGTTTTGAGAGTCCCTTATCCATTCTGGATATAAGGGCTTTATCAGATACAGGTTTGTAAATATTTTCTCCCAGTCTGTGGTTTAGCTTTTCTTTTTCCTTTTTTTGTTAAAGATTTTACTCATTCATTCATTTGACAGAGAGATACAGAGAGAGAGCATGAGCAGGGGGAGAGGCAGAGTCAGAGGGAGAGGGAGAAGCTTACTTCCTGCTGAGCCAGGAGCCAGAGTGGGGCTCCGTAATGACCTGAGCCAAAGGCAGACGCTTAACCATCTGAGCCACCCAGGCGCCCAGCTTTTCATTTTCTTTTTTCTTTTTTTTTTTTTTTAAGATTTTATTTATTTATTCTACAGAGATAGAGACAGCCAGTGAGAGAGGGAACACAAGCAGGGGGAGTGGGAGAGGAAGAAGCAGGCTCATAGCGGAGGAGCCTGATGTGGGGCTCGATCCCACAACACCGGGATCACGCCCTGAGCCGAAGGCAGACGCTTAACCACTGTGCCACCCAGGTGCCCCACCAGCTTTTCATTTTCTTAACAATATCTTTTGAAAAGCACAAGTTTTTAATTTTGATGGTGAATTTATCAATTTGCCCTTTATGGATTGTGCTTTGATGTCAGATCAAAGAAATCTTTGTCTAACCTAAGATCATAAAGGTTTTCTCCTGTATTTTCTTCTAGGACTTTTATACTTTTTGGTTTTATATTTAGGTGTATGAGCCATTTTGAGTTAATTTTTGTATATGGTACAAGCATGGATTGAGCTTTGTCTTTTTGCAAATGCATATGCATTGTTCCAGCCCCATATTTTGAAAAAATTACTGTTGCTGAATTGTTGAGCGCGATGGTCAAGAAAGAATTCTCGAGATGTTTTAGGTGCAATTTAGTAAGTTTATTTAAATAGCACAGGGACAGGACCCGTGGGCAGAAAGAGCTGCACATTTGTTGTACAAAGCCGGTGGTTATATGCTTAGTGCTCAAGGGGGAAGCGACATGCTGGGAGTATTAGATCATAAATGTTTTCTTTGAATTTCTACTCATAAAACTACTTTCGCAAGATTTCTCTGGTGCTTATCATTCAGCTCAATATTAACTATCGGTGAGATTTACAGGCAGTCACGAGACCCTCTAAGGATGTAGCAACCAGTGTGTATTTGATCCTTATCGGAACTATGCAGGCTAGAGTTCAGCCTTCTGGGCTAAAGAACATTTTTTCTGCTTCTATCCCTCATCAGTTATCCTTGCTCTATCGAATTGCTTTTGCACTTTCGTTGGAAAGCAGTTGTTCATCTATGTGTGGACCTACTTTTGGATCTTTATTCTGTTCCATTGATCTGTTTGTCTATCTTGACACCAGTATTGTCTGAATACTGTCTGGATACTGTAGCTTTATAATAATTCTTGAAATAGTAGCATTCGTCCTTCAACTTTGCTCTTTTTCAAAGTCCTTTGCATTTCCATATGAATTTTAGGGTCAGTTTGCCAATTTCTACAAAAAGATGAGAACTTGGAATCAAAATATCAAACTTCCGTGTGAGTTTTAGTTAGCAAACTATTTTAGAAATTAAAACACTTTTTGGGGGGCATTTATTCCAGGTAAGTCATATGGTTGACATGCAACAAAGTATAAAATCATAAATAAAGCCAAGACAATTTTAAGAGCTTATGGCAGTGTACGTCCTACACCGCAAGGGGATCTTTTATCAGGAGGTACGGTTATCATATGGGTTTTCATATTGTTGTTTTGTTTTGTTTTTTTTAATTTGGATCTCCACATGAAAGCCAGGCCACTGTTGCAAGATACTTCTCATCTTCATTCCTGGGTTTTGTATCTTGGAGTGTATTCCATTTCACTTAACAAAAATGTATTTTAGTGTTTTTAACACATTGACTATGTTTCTCTTCGTTTAGCCTGGGACATTTTTAAAGTGAGATGCTATCGACACGGCATCTATTTTATACAAATATTTAGCCCTTGCAGGTGTTCTTGACAACTCACACATTCCTTTCCTTTCCCTTGCCTAGAAGAGACACTTTCTAAATAATACACCTCCATTTGTTACTTTATGCATGGGGGGGGTCATAGGACCTAGAGAAGTCAACTCAGCTTTGTGCGGCTCTCTCAGAACCTCAGATAGTTTATTCCCACGTTAGGATGGTATCCAGTCCTTTTCCCAGAAGGCACTGGCCAGGCAGCACGGTCATGGCCAGAGCACAGGTGCTGAGCTGGTGGACGCTGGCTTGCACGGTGACCTTGCAGAGCCTCCATTTTTCCATTTTTAAGACGGGAATAATGCCTCTCTCCCTCAAAACACAGCTCGGAGGACTAGTGGTGATAAAGTGATGGGGACAATCACTTACTGTTCCTTCATGTCAGACACTATGCTAAGTGCCTTGTATTGGTCTCAACCCTCATGACTGCTTAATGAGATAGTGGCTACGACGTCACAAATGCCAAAATACGTGTTGGCATCCGATTATCTAATGTTCTTAATTCACTTTTTATTATGAAAGTGTCTATACATACACAAAAAGAGAAGAGTAAAATGGATCCCCATATATTCATTTCTCAGACTCAAATTGTCAGGATTTTGCCACGTGTGCTTCATCTGTCTTTCGGGGAGAGGTGGGGGAGCTGCAGTATTTTAAAGCAAATCTGAGGCCTTCTTTCAGATTTTAGTGTGCATCTCTGAAATGTGTAAACCTTTTCTTCCATGACCCAATGCCATTATCAGACCTAACAGAATTAATAATTCCTTGATATTACCAAATGTCCCTGATTGCCTAAAAATGTCTTTTTACAGTTTGCTCAAATCAGTGCAAACAAGGTCCACACGATGGCTAGATTAGGTCGGGTCACCTTTAATCTGGGTGCTTAATACACGTTTGTTGAATTAGATTGCATGTGACATCTCTTCTCACTCCATGCAAAAATTTTTGTTATTGTTACAGTTTTTTTCTTTTCAGGAGCTACTTTTCTGATGTTCAGTAGGAAATGTTGAAAATTATTTCAGGGTTATAGAACCTAATTTATGCCCCGTATATATTTGTCTTTGAAAGCCAGGTAAAGGGAAACGAGGAAAAGGCCGAGGCAAGTCTCGCGGGAAGAAGCCGAAGAAACCGGAAGTGGACATTCTCAGCCCAGCCGCCATGCTGAACCTCTACTACATCGCCCACAACGTTGCCGACTGCCTGCAGCTGCGAGGCTTCCGCTGGCCAGGTGCTCCCAAATCCAAGAAGGGGAAAAACAAGACTTAATATAGCATTGCACAGAGAGCAGAACTTGGGAAGAGAAATCAGGATAACACAACTACTGCAAGCAAAATAGACTTTACTGAAGACAATTCGAGATGCAAGCTAAGTGTGCTTTTTCTGTGGTAGTTCATGATAAAGAAATGCATTTTACTTCCCAGCTAAACTCAGCTATAGTTAGCCAGTTTGCTTTTTCAGAAGTCGTCAAGGGGGAAACAAGTCTGAGTAATTCCTACCGAGCGTGGTGGAATTGATAGGAGTTTAAAAATTATTATACTTCTGGGTCAGAATAAACTTTGTTCTCAAAAGGCAGTTCTAGCCTGCATGAATTATTTTCTTTTGGCAAAAGGGGTTTGTTATATAGAAAAGTTTTGGCTGGGGCATCTGAGTGGCTCAGTTGGTCAATCCCCCGACTCTCCTTTTTGGCTCAAGTCTTGATCTCAGTGTGGTGAGTTCAAGACCCTTCATTGGGCTCCATGCTGGAATGGAGGATTTGCTTATGAACAGTCTTTCTTGGGCACTGTTTCCCCCTCTTTTTCAGGAAAAATAACGAATACTTTGTTTCTGTAATTCTCAGCAGCCTGACTCTCCGCTGCTTTTAATTAGCCAGAGACACCGGTGGAGACTGAGATCGTCACTCCTGCTCTGACCTTGCTAGGGCATATAAACAAATGACGCAAAGGAGCTGACGGGGACCGCGTCCCGGTGCCGGGAAAGGGAGCGAATCGGCACACATCTCTCCCTTCTTTCTGTTTCACTGGACTCTTCTCCACACTTTTCCTCCACTCTTACATCTTCCTTCCACCTTCTGCAGCCTTCCTTTTAACCGTGGCTGACTGTGAGTTATGGAACTGGTGCTAGAAACTTGCCATGGGCATTCTGCTGCTATTCCATGATCTCCCCAGTCTGTGCAGAGACACGTAAGAGGAAAAACTGCAGTGCTTTCTCTGCACTCCCAAAGGCCTAAAAGCCCCAAATGTGAAACTTGGAAGGAAAGGCATTTTGAAGTAGAAACACCATCTCTGAATCACTTAGCATTCCATCCCTGCTTCTGCTCTGTCTTCTGGCGTGTCGCACCACGTTCCCGACGCTCACACCTGCACTGTGGTCTCCAGTCGCAGCTGTGAGCCTGATGCCGATTCCTCTAAGGCAGCAGCCATCCGGGGATGACCTCGTTTGTCTGAATTACTTATAATGATGCCGCAGGTTGCCTGGCGAGGATCTCAAAGATTCACGAAGTCTGCTAAGAAAGGCTGCACGCTAGGACCCGGGATTTCATAAATATCAGAGGAAAAAAGGAAATCACACACATCCTTGTACTAGAGAAGTGGGGTGCTCGCGCCGCCTGTGAGTTTGAGGGGAGCGACATGCCTCTGGCTGTCGCATCTGTGCAGACTCCGTGTGCGACCTTGACTAGTTGCCAGAGGAGCCCTCGCCCGCTCAGGTGAAGGTTGGTGCCGCTCTTAACCTGAAGGGGGCCCCTCTCGGTTCTCTGTGGACCGGCTTTGGGAAGGGGACGCCTTCCCACTCTGCTAGACACTGCTGGGGCGGATCCGAATGGTTTGTGTTTGTGGACACACTAACTCCAGGTCAGTCCTCCTCAAACTTGAGCAGGCAGCACGGTCCGCTGGAGGATGGGTCAAAGCCCCGGAGGGCGGCGGTTCGGGAACTTGCGCGCCCGCTAACTGCCCAGCGTGTGCTGCTGCTGGACCACGTCCGGGGAGGCGCTCGGCTCTGGTTAACACTGTCTAACCAGATGCTAAACTGCTCGTTGAGTCTTTCGACTTGTAGGATGTCGCATGCCCTTCTCGGACTCGCTTGGTTCAGGAGCTGCTGTCTGAGCAGTAACGCTTATTGGAATGCTGGGGCAGTAGCATTTGCAGAGCTTTTTCTGATCTTGTCCCCAGCATGGATGACATCATCTAAGGAGCTAGAGACATGCCAGGAGGCAGACATTTAAAGGCTAAGGAGATATCTGGAAGTGCAGATGCTTTCTTCTCTTGAGATGGTTGAATGATGAGCAGAAAGGCTAGTAAGCACTGCAACAGAGGGGGTACTGATCTGAGCGGATGGCGCACGCTTTACACCAAGCGGAGGAGGCTGAGCCCAGGTCCCATCATGACCTAGGGCAGTTAGCTTCTGTTTCACCTTCGATGGTGTGTCTGCTGTGTTATCATGACAGAGACACTGCGGACCAAAATCCACAAAGAACATTATTGGGAAAGTGAGGAAAAAATGAATATAGGCTTTAAAATAATAGCGTATTGATGTAAATTTCTTGACCGCGATAATCTTATTGTGGTTATATGCCAGAACATTCTTGTCCTCAGGAGCTAAAGTATTTAGGGAGAAGCGTAATGATATATGCAACTTACTTTGAAATGTTTCAGGAAAAAAGTGTGCATGTGTGTGTGTCTGTATAAAATATATATTTCAACATGTTGCCACGTTTGCACTCTATATGTATGTAAGATACACATATATGCATATATAATATCTACACTTGTCTAATATGCATATGTATATAGAGATCCACAGATTAACATTTTGCCACATTTGCTCACTATGACTACATGTATATAGGAAATATACATATATATGTATGTTTACATATGGATACATATAGATACACGGTGTGTGCACGTGCACATATGACAAAATGTTAGTTCCTGAATCTAGGTCAGTGTTCTCAACTGGGGGCATTTGGTGACGTCGGAGATATTTTCGGTTGTCTCGGTTGAGGGGATGCCCCCAGCCTCTAGTGCGTAAAGGTCAGGAATGCTGCTAAACACCCGACAGTGCTCTGGGCAGGCTCCCCCAGCAACAAATTCTCCAGCCCCCAGAGCTGTGGTGCCAAGGTTGAGGACCCTGGTCTAGGTGAAGGGTCTGTGTGTTCACTGCACTTTCTTTCCACCTTTCTATAGGCTTGAGATTTTTAAAAAAATACAAAAGTGGCGTTCAAAAAAAAAAAAAAAAGGTGAGAGAGGAAAGGTGTGACAGAAAGGTGAGGAAGTGATGAAAAAAGCATAAGCAGATTCTTTCCAGGATCTTGTCTATACGGGGATGAATTACAGCTAGGGCAAAAGAAAGCACTCCTGTCAACCACACTAACACCCCCCCATCCCATGAAGAATTATCCTGGGTGTTCATGTTTAGTAATACCTGACCAGTAATACCAGCCCCGTCCCTCAGGCACAGCTGGTTGGACCAGCAGCAGCTCCTGACCCCTGAAAACTCCCCTGGCTGCTACGAGGGAGCCCGGTCTCTGGTGAGACCAGTGGGGTCCATCAGACCTCCGTCGTGTAAAGACCCAGAAAACGAGGCTCGAGGCTCATAGGAAGCTGACGCTTGAAGGAAGCGTAGAAGGAGACCACAAGCTACAGCTGGGGCCACAGGGGTACCCGACAAGCTGACGTTGCGGGAAAGCGGACCTACAGTAAGCAGAACTCAGGAGGCAGAGGAGAGCTGTGTGGAGCGTGGAGGGAGGACCCGGCAGTGCTCTGGACCACTTCTGTCCTCCCCGCTCCCCCCCTCCAGCCTCGGACCGCAGGGCCGTGCGCACCTGGCTGTAAACCACGAGCGAGGTGAAGCGGACCTTCTCCCTGGGACACCCGCGGTGGCCGTGGGGAATCCAGGGAGAGGTCCTGCAGGCCCTGGGGAATTGGGGACGAGGGCTGCGAGAGGCGGGTTGGCCAGGAGCGCAGGTTCAGACGTGTTCAGTGCACGCTCATGGTTGGAACCAAGGGCTGTAGAAGTAAGAAAGTTCCGCTGAGTCAGGAGCCATGGGGACAGTCTCCTTTCATGGGACAGAAGGAAGAGGAGTGACTGTCAGAGATAGAGGAGGAGGGCGAGAAGGGTGAGGAAACCTGGAGAAAAGGGGGGTCTGCGGGGCCACACGCTGCAGAGATGTCGGGGAGCGTGAGAGAATGGGAACAGGGATCACGATCTGTTGGTTGAGGGGTCCTCCTGCGTCGCACAGACCCAAACCTCCTCGTCAGAATGCAGGGCTGCCCCTGCCCCGCAGTGCGTTCCTTACCTCCCCCTGGTGGTGGGAGGATGCGCGTGTCCCCGAGTTTCTGTGAGAGCCCGGAGATGCTCCAGCTGGAAGCAGGGTCACCGCGGTGGCCGGAGGCTCCCGGTGGCTGGCAGAAAGGCCCACAGGGCCACCTGCTGTTGGCTTCAGGGGCTGCATCATGTTTTGTCTTGCGGGTCGAAGCCAGCTTGGGACTGATTTCTCCTCAGTTGACCTTCCTTACCTTGGTAATTCTGTATTGGCTATTGCCTTCTAACAATATGATATGATCATGTGTCCCTTCTGGCTCAAACATTCCCATGGTGACCCATTGCTCTTGGATGAGGCCAAACTTCCCAGCAAGGTCCACAAGCACTGCGTGGTCAGGGCCCTGCCTCCTCCCTGCCTCCCAGCACATGTGTGCCCTCTTCTCAGCATTCCAGCCACTCCAGCTCCCTTCTGTCTCAGACATTTTGCTCATATTGTTCCCTCTGTGTGAGACACGATTCTCCCTTTCCCCGGCTAACTCCTGGCCACCCTTTAGATCCCACCTTTGTATCTTCTAAGAGAAGTCTCCCTGATCCTGGGCCAAAGCAGGCCATGTGCCCTGTGCACTCTGCAGGGCTCTGTATGTCTCCTTACTTTTTTTTTTTTTAAGATTTTATTTATCCACTTGACAGCACAAATAGGGGGAGCAGCAGGCAGAGGGAGAGGGAGAAGCAGGCTCCTCGCAGAGCAGGGAGCCCGATGCAGGACTCGATCCCAGGACCCTGAGCCAAAGACAGACACGTAACCAATAGAGCCACCCAAGCGCCCCATGTCTCCATACTTTTACAATTAAATGGCTGATTGATGAATGGTTATTGTCCCTGCTAGAATGTAATTCTCTGATAGCAGGGCTTGTCGGCTTGTTGATGGCTTCCTTGTGCCTTGTGACAATGCCAGCACCCTGGCATATAAATACTTGTTGAAAGATTTTTCTAACAAGCTATTTATGCTACAGTAACAACCCCCAAATCTCAGTGGCTTAAAACAACAAAGGTTTATTTCTTATAAAAGCTTCAGTTCCTGGAGGGCTGACCCAAAGGTTTACTTCTCCCTCGGGCTCCATGTCCATTGAGGGTGGGCTGGTGGCCTGCCCCATGTCATCCTCACTCAGGGACCTGGGCTTACAGAGCAGCCAGCATTTGGGGTGTTGTAGGTTGCCAGGCAGGGAGAGGGAAAGAAAGAAATGGTAGTTGCACACGGGTTCTTAAAAGTTCCCACCGGAAGTGACAGATCACTTATTTTATTGGCCAAAACGAGCCACATAGCCACACCTCACTTTAAGGGAGTGGGGAAATGCAATGCCACACATGCCCCATAGGGGAACCAGCAATATTTGCTGGACAGCGCTAATAACTCTCTGAAGCGTGCATTGCTCTTGTAATAAAAAAGACTCAGAAAACAAAAAAGGAAACACAGTTAAAAGGCCGAGAAACAAGTGGTACAGAGAGACAGATTCAAGAAGAAACGGACCCTCAGGATGCTGCATCTGTGCTCGTGTTCTGTTCACTGAGCTACCATAGAGGGGACCAAGGGACTAGGATACCTGAGCAAAGCAGAAGTTTTGTTAGGTTTTGTCTTTTTTTGTTTATTTGAGAGAGAGCGAGAGAGCGAGCACAAGTGGGGGAGGGGCACAGGGAGAGAGAATATCAAGCAGACTCCACGATGAGTGTGGAGTCCGATGCGGGGCTCGATCCCAGAATCCTGACATCATGACCTGATCTGAAACGGAGAGTCTGATGCTCAGCCGACTGAGCCATCCAGGCGCCCGTAAATCCGAGTTTTAAGTCTCAAAACTCTTCTTACCTCTGATCACGTTTTTTTCTCCAACTTCTAGAGAAACCGTTCAAATAAGATGACTGTTCTTAAGGATTTTATTTTGATTAATGTTTAAATTTATCACAATGAAACTCATAATCCAGCAATTACACTATTTGTGTTGAGACTCCATGCTTCCTGATTTCCTGCGTAAAAAGGAAGGCCTAAGATTTTGTCAGTTGCCAAAAAAAAAAAAAAAAAAAACTGAGCTCGACCTTTCCATTTGTTCAAGACAGAACAGCAATGAGAGTCCCATGAAGCATGAGTTCCTGCTCTGTGCTGTCTTCTCAGTGACCTCCCCGAGTCATGGGACCTTAGCGATGACCTGTCACAGGAACTCTCTCTATAACCTGCTGTCAAAGCAGCATTTGGCCAGAGTTGGTCTGCTGGTGGATTTCAGCCGGCTCTCCCCTTCTACCTGCAAGGCTACAAAAAGGTCCATTCGCTCTGCCACGTGGTGGCCTTATACACCGCTAGAGACAGTTCTTGGTGGAGCGGACACCTGTCCTGCTCCAGGCCAAACACTCCAGTCTCTTCAACCACTTTTTACTTAACATGACTCCTCTTGGTCACCCTATTCTGGATCCTCCAGTGAGTCATTTCTCCTGTAGCTGGGATGGGGCACCTGCATTTCACATCCCAGTGAGGCCCTGGCCTCCTGAACTCTAGACTTTAGACCATCTTTCCAGTCCAGGCTGACATGAGGCTTTTGGAATAGATTTGTTCTTCATTTAAATAGCTTAAGGCTTGGTGTGGCCATGGTAGAAAATAGTTTGGTGGTTCCTCAAAAAGTTATAGAGTTACCATACGATCCAGCAATTCCACTAAGAGGTACATACCCCAAAGCATTGAAAGCAGGGAGCCAAGCAGATACTTACACACCAACATTCATAGCAGCTTCACTCACAACAGCCAAAACGTGGAAGCAAGCTAGGTGTCCATCAATAAGTGAAGGGATAAGCAAAATGTGGTCTGCGTAGACAATGGAGTCGTATTCAGTCTGAAAGAAGAAGGAAATTCTGACACATGGATGAACCTTGAAAATGTTATGCTACGTGAACTAAGCCAGATTCAAAAGGACAAATAGGGTATGACTCATTTACATGAGTTCTCTCGAATAGATCCACGCATGAGGATGGAATGTAGGTTAGTGGTTGCCACAGGCTGAGGGAGGGCAGAAAGGGAAGCTGTTGGTGAGTGAGTTTCTGTCTGAGATGATGAAAAAAATTTAAATGGACAGTGATGGGGGCGCCTGGGTGGTTCAGTCGGATGGTCAGATGACTCTTGATTTTGGCTCAGGTCCTGATCTCAGGGTTGTCAGATTGAGGCCCCACCAGGCTCTGCACTGGGCATGGAGCCTGCTTGGGACTCTCCCTCTCCCTCTGCCCCTAACCCCCCTCTCTAAAAAAAATTGTTTTTAAATGGACGGTGATGATGGTTGTACAACATTGTGAATGTACCTAATGCCACTAAACCAGTTACTCAGAAATGGCTAAACAAATTTTTTGTTGCATATATTTTACCACAATAAGAAAACATAAAATCAGCCAAGGCTCTTTGTTCTTGATCTCCTGTAGAAGTGGGAGGGAATGGAGGGCTTATGCAGCACAGACTTCCCTCAAGAGGCTTTCTCTCTGCAATTGAGCCGTGGTGGGGGGAGGGAAGCAGATGTGATCCCCCCCACCCAGGCCTCCTTCCTCACCTGGCTCCCTCCCTCTGCGCACAGCCTTATTTCTCCTCCTTTTCTGGTAACTCAGAGAAACCAGGGCACTCTTTCTGGCCTCCTGCACAACTCCACTCGAGGCCCCTGAACCACACCACATGCCACCGCCCACTGGACCACCCACCCCTTGACCCTCCGCCTGCCTGACCTACTTCCCACAGAAAACACCTCATCCCTGGCCTTGCTTGACATTCCCTGGTTCAGAGTCTGCGCTTCTTCCCCGCTCATTCACACCTTGGATCTGTTACTCTGTGAACAGCCTCCCCCAGGGCCATCAACCTTGTGCTTTCTCTCCCGGATGAGGGTGTAAAGTGCATTAATGATCAGTGAGGAGAAGCTGTGACTGGGAGGTCAGGCTCACGGCAGGCTCAGCACAGGGCGAGCGTGCAGGAATCTGAAGGCTGGCAGACTCAGGCCTGCCAGCTGTCAGCTTCTGGCCCCCGGCCAGCGGGTGACCCTCAGGCGGTGGCTTCTTGGACCTCCTGGTCCCTGGCTTCCGGGGCACCAGTCACCATTGTACCGGCCATAGTCGTATTTGCCACACATGGTCACTGGGAGAGCTGTGAACAGCAGTGTCCTCCCGTCTGGGCCCACCTGTTGGCTGTGGGAGTTGAATCTCCCAGTGCCATTTGGTCCCTTCTCGGTCTCTAGGTGTCCTGCAGCCTTGACTTCTTCGGCAGTCTGCTCCCAGGTGTGTGCAGCCCATGGACTTCTGTTCTGTCAGACTGCTGAGCTCCGTCCACACCGCTGAAGTCACCCTCCGAGAATCTACCAAGGATGGCAGCCCGTTGCTGTGTGTGTGTGTGTGTGTGTGTGTGTGTGTGTGCGCGCGTGCGCACGCGTGCGTGTGTGTGTGTGTGAGATTGACACTGGGGTTGCTTCCATACTTTGGCTATTGTAAATAATGCTGCCATAACCATAGGAGTGCGTATCTCTTTTTGAATTAGTGTTTTCATTTTCTTTTTCTTTTCTTTTTTTTTTAATATTTTATTTATTTATTTGACAGAGATAGAGACAGCCAGCGAGAGAGGGAACACAAGCAGGGGGAGTGGGAGAGGAAGAAGCAGGCTCATAGCGGAGGAGCCTGATGTGGGGCTCGATCCCAGAACGCCAGGACCACGCCCTGAGCCGAAGGTAGACGCTTAAACGACTGAGCCACCCAGGCGCCCCATGTGTTTTCATTTTCTTTGGGTAAATACCCACTAGTGAAATTATTAGATCATATGGGATTTCTATTTTTAATTTTTTGAAGAACTTCCATATTGTTTTCCACAGTGGCTGTACCAATTTACTTTCCCACCAACACGGCACGAGGGCTCCTTTTTCTCCACATCCTCATCAGCACTTGTTTTTTCTTATCATTCTGATACTAGCCATTCTAACTGGTGTGAGGTGATATCTCATTGTGGTTTTGATTTGAATTTCCTGATGACGAGTGATGTTGAGCATCTTCTGTGTGTCTGTTGGCCATCTTATTATAAACTAATTTTTTAAAAAAGCATTGTCATAGTCTTAGCGAAGGGTGATTTTCAGATGCTGGACTGATTGTGGAATTGTAATTTCTTTACCGAACGGTTTCATTGTCTTCGCAGCGTCTGTTCACAGCTATGTGGTGTTCCATGCAATTGACGTAGCTTACCTGAGAATCCGTGATAGTGGGATGTTTATGTTGCTGCTAGTTTTTGCTGTTACATGTAATGCTGGGTGAATACCTTTTTGTGTATAGATTTTTTTTTTTAATGTTCTTAGAACAAATTCCCATGAGTGGGATTACAGCGTCAAAAAATAAAATTCTTTTCTGGGGCACGCTGTTTTCCGGAGCACCAGGAACTGATGGATGGGGCCACTGGCAGTGGCTTGAGTCTCACCCCCGCCCTCGAGCCTAGCTTGCTCCCGGGAGAAGGCACGGCGGCGCCCTAATGCCCAAGGACGGAGCTCGGGGAGCGACCCGTGAACACACAGTCCCAGTGCTGCCATCTGCTGCTCGAGTTTGCACAGCTGTACAAAGCCCACCCCACTGGCCCTGGATTGAGGATGTCTTTGTAGAAGGTACGTTTACTTAGATGCTTGTCATCAGATTGCAGCTCCACTGGGGACTTAGGTGTGTGACTGCGGGTCAAGGTGCCTAATAGCGGTGGCTCTGTTTTCTCACTTGTGAAATGAAAGCTTAAAACAGAACGTATCTCGCGGGGATGAAATGAGGTGCTACACGTCACACGCGCAGCCCAGCGCCCAGCACGTGGTAGACGCATGAGCCGTGCTGCGTAGTTAGAGCAGCAGGACGTCGTCAAGAATGTGTCTTGGGGGCGCCTGGGTGGCGCAGTCGTTAAGCGTCTGCCTTCGGCTCAGGGCGTGATCCCGGCGTTATGGGATCGAGCCCCACATCAGGCTCCTCTGCTATAAGCCTGCTTCTTCCTCTCCCACTCCCCCTGCTTGTGTTCCCTCTCTCGCTGGCTGTCTCTATCTCTGTCAAATAAATAAATAAAATCTTTAAAAAAAAAAAAAAAGAATGTGTCTTGGTCGCAGCCCGCTCTTCAGACTGTGGGGCTTCCTGCCCTCGGGTTTGTGCCCCCGCACACATCCTCTGAAATGAACTATTGTAAATTCGCAGCCCCAACTTCATTGTGTAGGTCGGAAAGGAAAGCTTCAAGTCAAATCAGTGAACAGAAAGGACTCTGCAGAGAGTTCTGAAGAAGCACGTGCGATGTCCTGGAGCTCAGAGAGCTTACATTTTTCAGACATTCGCCTTTGAAAGCCAGAATCCACGCGCAGACCGCGGCTCTGCGATGGCCGGGCAGCCCCGATCGGTTGGCACCGCCCCGTCACTCAGGGTCGGGCTGGGGAAGTGGAGAGGATTACGGTTGTGCGGTGGGCGTGAACGAATCTATCTTCAAGTCTGAAGGAAGAAATATGCATTTAAAAGTAATGTACTGGGGTGCCTGGGTGGCGCAGTCCGTGAAGTGTCCGGCTCTTGGTTTTGGCTCAGGTCGTGATCTCAGGGTCGTGAGATCAAGCCCTGCTTGGGGCTCTCACAGGGCATGGAGACTGCTTAGGATTCTCTCTCTCCTTCTCCTTCTGACCCTCCTGTCTCTCTCTCCCAAATAAATTAAAAATAAATCTTTAAAACTAGTATAATCACTGAAGTGACAATTAACAGCACTGAATCTTTTTAAAAATACCTTTTTTTCCCCAAAATAAAATTCAGAGGATCAAGTGAAACTCTAGTGGTTTCTAGGTCCCATTCCGTTGTTGAGGCGGTCCCTGTGGACGTGGGTTTTGTTTTGCACACGACACAAAACCAAGCTCTACAAGATTCGCTGTTTAAAGACATTCCCGTTCTCATGGTAACTGATGGTCCATCAGCACCAAAATATATAAAAGGCAGTGGGGCAGCGTGAAGATGTTACTACGACAACTGGAATTTAGAGTATACATTTTTAAAGGAGTGTGGGAGGGCTTAATTTCACTTTACTTTCTTCGAGAAAGCCTGGGTAGGATGAGTCAGGCATTTCAGAAAACAGGGGTGTCCTGGGGCCGGGGTGGCTCACGCAGTCACAGCCCTGGCCAGAAGATGGGTGACAACAGTGTTGGCTACAGAATTCTGTGAAATCACCTCAGCGAAATGTTGCTCCATCAGAAATCATACAAAGATGTGGTTGTGCTGGGAGCAGGCAGGATTAAGGAGTGAGGATCACAAGAGAACTCTCGATTTTTAGCCTTCATGGAATTTGCACTTAAGAGATGACCAGGAAGGGGCGCCTGGGTGGCTCAGTCGGCTAAGGGTCTGCCTTTAGCTCAGGTCATGATCCCAGGGTCCTGGGATCGAGTCCCACATGGGGGACAGGGTCCTTCCTCAGCAGGGAGCCTGCTTCTCCCTCTCCTGCTCCCCCTGCTTGTGCACTCTCTCTCTCTCTCTCTCAAATAAAATCTTGAGAAAAAAAAAGGGAGATGACCAGGAACAAATCAACTTGCTTTAAAAAAATGTCCATATTAAAATAAATAAGCAAATAGTTCATTCTCCACAGTTTGGAATGTACAGGTACTACTAGGAACTTGAAAAGGAGATGACATTTCCATTTTCCACCGAGGATGTGAATTTATTTCTCATTCTGGGCCTCACAGAGCTGAAAATAGTCTCTGCCGTGTGAAGTTGAACACCTCCAACTACAGAACTGGGGCTATAGCAGGTCTGTGGACCCAGCCGGGGGTCCCAGCCCTCTGAGTGTAGCACCAGAAAGAGCTGCTCTCCTCTGGGGCTGGTATTTGTCCCTGTCACCTGCTTCCAGCTGTTAGTGGTGACCGCCCCCCCCCAGCCTAGCCGGCTTTCCCCGGGGTCACCGCTGAGTGAGCCAGTTCTGTCCCAGCGTCTCCCCGCTATTACCGGAACACACTCACTTCTCTCGGTCTTGCTCTCTCTCTCCAGTTTACTGAGTCTGGCCCAGGTCACATGAAGGTCTAGGTGGAGCCAGGAAATCAGCATTTTTTTAGCCAGTTCCAGAGAGCTCTCTGAGGCCGCTGTGCAGCTCACAGAGCAAGGAGCCCAAGTAGAGAAGCTTCTGTCCTCAAATTCCTTTAATTCTCCCAACCATCCTCTTGGGCTCAGAAGGGTGAAATAACTGACCCCGGTCACACAGCGGTGCCCAACCAGGTCTGACTCCCAAGCCAAAGCCTGAGCCCACCCCATGCTGCACCCCCGGAGAGACTGAGAGCGTGTTTGCACCACACCAGCTGACCGCCCAAGGGAGCTGTTGCTGGACCCAGGAGCCTCCTGCTTTCACGTGGCGCTGTTCTCTCTCGTGCTCTACCTCACTGCGTGGGCTTCATAGCGAGGCTACAGCCTCTCGAAGGCTCCCTGATGCCCTGGCACATTCTGACCTTCTGCTTTCTGTATTTTGTGATGTTTTGACGTCTCCCGGGCCTTGCAGGCTCCTACCATGGTTAGCTGCTTTCTAGAAATAGCAAACAACTTGCCTGTGAGCGTACCTTTGATATGCAAACCAACCAATCCACCCCGCTCTTCCACACTCAGCTCCTTTTATCAGGTTCCTACCTTCCGGATGCTATCCTCCTCCCCTAAATCCCCCCAGTGCCAGATACCACACCACTAGGGACACCCCTGGAGCCAGAGCCCACTGACATTACCCCAACTATCCCATCCTAAGCCTGCCCAGCGTGCCTACCCTGCTTCGTCTCTCCCTTCCAGCAAAAACCCCAATAAAGGCTCTGGCCCATGCTTTCCCTTCCCTCCTGCCGTTGTGGCTCCCGGTGAGACCTGAGTGGCAGCATGACCCTGCTCCTGGGAACCGTAACAAAGTTGTTGTTGTTGTTGACTGGACTTAGAGGCTTTGCAGGGGAGAGCCAGGCTTACAACAGACTGAAGAGTGGGCGCTGGGCCCTTCTTCTTGCCGAAGGCGGGCACGACACTGACCAGGCGCTGGTTGACCTGCATCCACTGCTTGGTCCGGCCTGTCTTGTTTTTCTCCTGTTTGGCCACCTTGGGAGTCCACCTTCTGACCTTGCCCGCGCGGGCCAGGGATCCAGGATCCACGGACTTAACCTCCCTCCGAGCTCAAGGCCGGCTCCTTCCAGGCCGCTCAGAGCCTCCACTCCACACTGACCGACGGCCCCCTCAGCCGCTGCAGGCAGGCCTGTCAAGAGCACGACTTGGTCTTCGGGAGCGATGGCCTCCGGTGAGGCTACTTGCGCCTTGTTCTGGGCTGGGGGGGCTCCTGGCCGGTCACCTCCAGGGAGAGTGCCACGACCTGAACCGCAGCCACGGGAGCCGCTATGGCGAAGATGGAATCAGGAAAGAGAGCAGCCAAGTATTTTAGCAGCGGCAGTCTGGCCTGAATAAAATCAAAATCCTGGGTTCATTTGCAGGAAGACATCCGGAGCTTGGTCTCCTACCTGCTGCTCTCCTTGTCCTCTTTCCGCAGAGCCCCTCTTCTCCAGCTCCTGCTGCTTCCGCCCCTCCCCTAAAGCCCACGGCCAGGCCTCAGTCCAGGTCAGGCCAGGCTCGCACCAGATCAAGGACAGGACCTTGACCTCCTTTCCTCCATTTCCTTCACTGTAGAAGGGCTGGAATCTCCCAGGGCTCTGGGGGAGAACCCATTTGCCTCCAGAACTTTTTCCAACCACAGGGTGTGAAACGCCTTCCTGTGAAGTTGAATCCCCGGAGGCTGTGTGTTCAGCAGACTGGGGCCCAGGAACTCCAGGCTCCAGGGCTTCTCCCAAACTCTCCAGACCCTCGAGGGGCCAGGGACCAGCCAGCGGCCTTCCAGCCCAAGGCCTCTGGGGCACCAGTCCTCTGTCCTGCCTCCTCCCCTCCCCTGTACAGTTAACGGTTGCCCCTTGAGCCATCCGTGTCTTCGGTTCTGTTTGGGTGAGCTGACCCCCCATGGTTTGGAACGCAAGTAAGAGTAACATGACCACACGGGACGCTGGCAGCACTGACCCCATGGACAGAGCATGGGATGCGGGCCGGGTTTTCAGTCGTGCAGTCACCGCACACATGACTGTGGCGGCGCGGGGAGGCAAAGGTGGGGTGGGAGCGCCGGCTGGAGAAGGGGCTGCAGGCGGGGCGGACATGCTGGCGGCCAGCTGCGAGCTGGGCCGGGCTTCAGCGGGGCGGGGCTCACCTCGCGGGCGGCGCGGGGCGCGGGGCACGGCCAGGGGTGTGGCCGGGCTCGGCGCGCGACGGCCGGAGGAGGCCGGAGGAGGTGCCGCGGGGCGCTGGTGGAGAGGGACCCCGCCGACGTTACAGAGCGGGGGAGTGGAGCCTTGTCATAGAAGCGGTGCTTTTCCAGACCTTCTGGATTCCCTGGTTTTAAAAGCATCGCTCCCTGGGCTGAGCGGGTGGCAGCTGTAGGCTATCTGCTCTCGCCTGCTAAATGCCGCAGTTTCAACTCCTGCTGGGGCTTTGCAGAACCTTCTAGGAAACTCCTGACAACACCCCCACCTAGGTGAGTGGTGAGCCCATTCCAAATGCCTGGAGGTCCAGGGACTTTGGAGGCGCTCCCAAATAGTCACACCCTTGCCTACTTAATTGGTGAATTCCCAAAGTCCTCCTTCAGTATCCTCACGATTTCGTGATCCTGGGATGCAAACAGGAGGGTGGTGTCGATCTGCTGATTTTCAGCGCAGGTTACGAGGAGGGTGGAGGCCTGACCTTGAGGGCTCTGAGCTTCGCGCCTGGGATATTTGCGGGTGGTATTTACGTGGACGGTGTTGATAAGAAGCCTCTGGGTACAATAGCCTCTCTGCTCCTCCGCCCAAGGCTGATGGGCTCTTCACTTCTGTACCTCACTCTCTTCGTGAGGGAACATGGGGGCGTCGGCAAAGCTCAGTTACTTTCTGGGGTGAAAATTAAGAATCAAAACGTGACAGAAGGCACGGGCCAACTAGAGAAAGCAAATAACACAAGGCATTTGTAGCAAGGGTGGCAGAACTGGGAACACCCCAAAGCAGTTGACCTGGTCAGACCAGAACCTCAGGGGGACAAGGAGGAGCCTTGCCCCACTATTGGCACCGTGTGGGAGAGATACAGATTCTTGGGCCCTGCCTCACATCTACATTTGAATGAAAAGCAAGGTTCCTCTTTTCTCTAGCTGAGTATCTGAGCTCCTTGGGACACGTGCGAGCTATCCCGGTGTGGAAGCTGCCTGGCGGCTTGCTGTCTGCTCACCCCAACCCCACCTGGCCTCCCCAGCCCTGCACTTGAGGAAGAGTTGGTCTTTGACCAAATTCCTCCCCAGACTTGATTTTCTTCTAACCTCTCTCAGCCTGGACTTGTGCTCTCTCACTATTTTGTGTATCCCACCCTCCAGACATATTATTCATAATAATTAATTTCTGTTTAGACGTTTCCATTTAAAGCAGTTTACATTCGTCTCCACGTGAGCCTACAGAAACTGTGTGAGGATGACGGATCAGTAGGGGTAGGACTATCTTTTTTCCGAGTAAGGGACATGAGCCCAGAGGGCTGGGGACTGGCCCAAGGTCATACAAGGCAGGATCCATATTTGAACCTAGGACTTCTGACCCCTTTTCAATGCCCTTGACGCCAACATCCATGAGTAAAGTTAATGGCATTTGACCTGTTTTAAAACATCTTCACACTTATGCCTTTGCCATGCCTGGAATGCCCGCCCACCTACCCACCTACTACTCATTCCTCCAACCTCCCAACCTGTTGAAATTCTACTTATCCCTCAAAACATAGCTTAAACCTCACCTCCTCGGTAATAGCTGTCCTCCTCACTCGGGGAAAAGCAATCGTGTCTTCATTCAAAGTCCGGGACAGGTGCACCTGCTCCATGGGTGTCTAGGACACGAGTCCACACCCAAACGCAGGGGAGCCCCAGAGACGGAGTGTCCGTTTAGCTTCTGTAGTGGGAGGCAGGCTCTGCCTGCTGTTGAGAGGACGCAGAAGACAAGGACTGCCCCGCACCTGGAGGAAGGGTGTTCAGGAGCTGGGCAGCTGAGAGGAACGACGGATGTCCACCAGAGCTCACGCCTCTGGCTGCTGGGCAGCAACATTAATAATTCTCCCCATTCTCACACTGAGAAAATGAAAATGCTGTCACAGACACAGTGCCACTACCCCGTGTATAATCAAGAGTATGTGCATTCCCCCTCCCCCGGCCTGACCGCCCCAGAAAGGGAAACAGCCCAGAGTCTTATCCGTGCCTACTTCCACTTCTAGTCCAGGACTTCCTGGTGGTCTCCATCTCGCCCTAGACCTCTAACCCAGCGCTGCACGACCTTCTTCCACCCCAAGATCTCATTGTGAGACAAATATTCTGTAACATCCCCTTTACTACCCTGGAAATCAAATTCAGAGCTAAACTCTCCTATGTACTGTGTAGTAAAGGGGACATAAATAACTTACAAAAAATAAAATTTATGTAAATAAGTAAATACCCAGGCACAACACATCTAGGTGTCCTAATGAAAGAGTCAGATGCTTACAGCTACGTGAACGCAGTCAATCTGCTACCGGGTGGCGGGCTTCCACCTCCCACCTCGCGCTCAATACAGATGTCAGGACAGTGTATTCAAAGCTGGAGTTTCGCGGCTTGTAAGAGACACAGAGTTTCACCTGGTGTTATGCCCCCTAGTGGCGGTGCTGTAGAAGACGACTGCCACTGAACTATTACGGGCGCTGGTGTTTCCCTCCCACTGAAAGCACTTCCAATAGAGAGACTTTGGCAAGGAACTAATGACATGTGTGACAGAAGACTCAGCCGGGGAGCCAAGCAGGGGGAGGTCCGCAGCAGCAGGGAGCACGGCTGCCCCTACCCTCAAGGGGACAAAGAGAGGAGGGGGACACCTGGAACCCAGGATTCCTCAGTGGAAGCGGGTGTGTGTGACGGAGGACGCTCATTTGCTGCCAGAGACGTCTCCCGAGGCAGAGAGAGGGAGGAGAACTACCTTAACTTGCCCCTGCCTCCCCTCTTCCAGCCCCTGCCCAGTGTCTCCCGTTGGCCACACTGAGCCAGAAGCCAGCGGACACGGGAGGCAGGGAAACACAGCCTTCCAGACCAGCCCTTCTGCATCGCAGAGAAGAGCAGGAGGAGAGCAAAGAAAGGCAGGCCACACGGGCCCGGAACTGCACACAGGCCAAGAGCTCTTGGCCGAAAGAATTACCTTGAAAAGAGGTACTCTTTCAAGATTCTTTTTTCCAGAGTCCTAGACCTTGCCATTATGATTACAGCCACAGTGATTCCCCGTTCCCTGCAAAGCTCCCCCTGACCTTCAAGATCAGAAACCTCACCTACGGGGTCTCACCCTCTCTGCCAGGACACTCTCCCTCTTCCTCCTGCAATGTAATCGGATAATCAGAAAATCAGAAGAAAACCCGTCCTTGCTCCTCGTCTGTCCCCTCCGCAATTAGGATGTTTTCCTTCGCGGGCCAGGAACCTGGGAGCCTCACACCACCCAGTCTGGGCAGCGGCTGCTTCAGTTTTACAACCTGCCATGCACCTTTGGCAGACCCGCTTACTTTTTTTTTTTTTCTAATTATAAAAATAATAAGGCACATTGAGAAAGTATAGAAAAGTAAAGCAGGAAAAAAAAATCCACCTATAATCCTGCCACCCAGAGGCAGTGCCTATTAACATTTTGATATATTTCCTTTCTAGATTTTAAGTGCATTTTTCTGCAGCTGAGATCATACTTGTATACATAATTTCATGCTCCAATTTTTTTCACCTGTTAACGATATTTTCCCGTATCATTAAAACTTGGTTGAAAACATGAACATTTTTTCCATATTAGTTTTTTTTTAATTACAGAAGTAATACACACTCACCGTAAAGAATTAAAACAATTCAGAAATATATAAAGGACAAGGTAACATTTTCCCTTCCCTCCTCCTTTCTCTCCCCGTGCCTCAGAGGTAAACCACTTTTAACCGTTAAGTTTCTATCTTTGCAGACCTTTCTCTACACTTATACAAAACAGCTTTTTAACTGGCGGCCCCACAACTAGTTTTTTCATGTCGCAGTGGCACTTGGAGACATTTCCTTACTGGGACATAGGGATGCACTGCATTTTAAGAAAGCTTCCCAAATCGTTCATCTATAGAAGGACCATAATTTACTCTGCCGTTCCCCTGTTAGCCGCTATCTACGACGGTTCAATCACTTGTCCACTAGTCTTTATGTACCTGCACGAGCATTTCTCCTGGAAGGTGTCATAGGAGTATAACTGGGTGGCAAACGGGATGTGCATCCTAACGCTGTGAGAGATGCTGCAAGATCGCCTTCCTTTTAGAAGGTTCTAAGCATGACAGCCTCACCAATAGTGTGCTTGGCTGTGAGAGCTTGCCATGGTTGTGGGATAGTGTGTTGTCTGGTAACCTAGTGGTTTCCACTTGGTTGTAGGACCCAGAAGTCTTGGGTTCAAATCCTAACTCTGCCACTAACTGGCCATGTGGTCTTTGCTGAGTGGCTTACTGGGTCTTTATGCTCTAGCTTTCTCATCAGTAAAATGAAGATGATGATGACAGTAGTCCTCTCCTGAGTTTTCAGAGCATTTTTAAAAAATGAAATAATGCATATAAAACACTTAGCGTAGTACCTGGTACGGAGTAAAGTGTACAGTAAGTGGTAACTCATTATTACTGTGATTTACTTCAGCCTTCCCCTATTGTTGGACGTTTAAATGGCTGAAATTCTTTTAAAAGGTTTTCTCCAAAGGGCTTTATCAGTTTTTCCCTTTAATTGGACAGCTTTTAAAAGTTTAAATGTTTATTTAATATTCAAAAAACCTGGGGCGCCTGGCTGGCTCAGTCAGGGGGGCATGCTGCTCTTGATCTCTGGGTTGTAAGTTCGAGCCCCATGTTGGGTGTAGAAATTCCTTGAAAAATAAAATCTTAAAAAAATATTTAAACAATTTAACAGTAAGAAATACCCATGACCCCTGTCATCTCAATACAACACATTTTTCTTTTTTTCAGATCTGAATATGTCTTTATTTTTTAGAAAATGATTTCCAGGAAGGTTAAAAAGCAATTCCAGAGGGTATAGGTGCAGAATTGGATGTAGTCATTCAAAGCATTCAATTAAGAATATGATGGAGAGCCTGGCTGGCTCACTCAGTTAAGTGTCCAACTCTTGATTTCAGCTCGGGTCATGATCTCAGGGTCATGAGATCAAGCGCCCTGTCTGACTTTGCGCTCAGTGGCGGGTCTACTTAAGATTCTCTCTCCTTCTCCTCTGCCCCTCCCTGGTCGCTTTCTCTCTCTCTCTCACTCAAAAAAAGAAAAAAAGAAAAAGAATATGGCTATAATATAGGGGCACTGGGCTGGCTCAGTCGGTGGAGCATGTGACTCTTGATCTCAGGGCTGCGAGTTTGAGCCCCATGTTGGGTACAGAGATTACTTAAAAATAAAATCTTAAAAAAACAAAAGCGTACAGCATTACAAATATCTGAAGAGCATCTCTTAGGTGTTGGAAACAAAAAATATATAATTCCTAACTAACTCGAGCTATAAGCATTTCCTAGACAGGAGAAACAGTTAACATTTGAAAGTCCTGAAAGCTTTGTCCTTGGCTAGTTAACAGTCTGTGGTTTGCCTTTGGTCATATTCTTTCCTTTTTAAACGTGGATAAAATACAATACTTCTTATAATTAAGTACATCGCTTCGCCCTACATCCGTACATATACATAGTTTTTATGATAACGCGTATACCAATACCTTCGCTTGTGTATCCGTTGCTCTAGACACAATTACCTGGTATTTCAGGGCAAAGACGGAGAAAGTTATGACATTGTGACATCACAGAGCAGGCCCAAGACCACACAGAATTTGAGAAAGTAATATTCATCTGAACACACGCCATACGGTTTCTTCGCATTTCCAGGAAGTGACTCCATAGTCTGGGACCTAATGTTGATTTCTGTCACCTTCAGTGCTCTCCGAAGATTTTCCAGGTGCATCATCTCCTGGGCTCCACTTTGAAAGAGTTGAGAAAATGCTAGCATCTCAAATTATGCAAGCGAGGGCACAGGGGTGGCTTCCTGCATTGCAAGGCCATTTACAGAGAATGCAGGATTCCACCCAGGGGGGCCGGGTTGGAAACAGAAAGTCAGCCCTGGCGTTAGGCTAGCCCGTAAAGAGAACTAAATGGTTTGCCAAAGTCACACACGTAAAAAATAACCGAGTTTACAAGCACCCGGGTAGCCTGGCCTCTGACTTCGGGACATGCCTGTCGCCTCAGGCATATGATTAGAGGAAACCCGCGCACAGATGCTGTGCAGCTGAGGCAGGCCTCGTGGAGTTTCCAGAAGGACAGAGAGAGAGGCTCCTGCCGCAGGAACAGGCCATACCGAGCGCTGCCAGGGGCTCTCCTTCAGCATAAAGCTCAAGGAGGCAGAGGGCCCCACCCTTCCTTGTCACTCTGTTCAGGCAGGGGCCTCGGGGGCCCACGGCTCTGTGGCTGGTCTGGGCCTCACTGACGTGTCCGTGAAGTCTGCAGCCAACAGAGAAGGTTGCTGGGAGCTCCTTGCCAGGTGTTTCTTTCCTCAGTGGGACGACAAAGATTGCCCTCCCGTGACTGTCACTCTATTAATACCCGGCAGCACGTCTACAGCTGTGTATCCCCAGGATCCAGCATGGTGCCTGGCATGGAGAGATGCACAAGAATGCCTTTTACAAGCCTTAACGATATGCAAAAATATCTTTCTGAACAATACAGATGCTCAAAAATACCTTCTTTGAAACAATTTCATGCCATCACACTCGTAGGAAACATCCACATCATTATGGCACACTCAAGTAAACTGGAGGGGATTTGGGGACATCTGTGTGGGGCTTGATGGAAAAAGTAATTATGTTTTCTTTATATTAAAGAAGTATAAAAATAAAATATAAAGTCATTACAGAACATAGTAAATACTGAATTTGTATAAAATTTTCCAAATGAAATATTTTCAAATTTTTAATGAGAAACTTGAGCTTGTTTCCATGAACATACTTTAAAAAAATTTTTATAGTCTATTTATAAACTTAATATATCCACAATATTATGATTTCAATATGTCATCAGTATAAAATTAAATAATGAGATCTTATTAAATAATAATTACATTAATAATGAGATATTTTACATTCTTGTTTTCTTACTAAGTCCAGCGTGTATTTTCACTTGTAAGTGAAATACAACACGTCTCCATTTGGACCAGGCACAGTTCAAGTGCTCAGTTGCCACTTGTGGCCAGTGGCTGTCTGACGGCCCAGCCCTGCTCTGTAGTGAGGATAGCAAATATAGCACTGGCATAATTCTTTTAAACCTTTTTTATATGCCTCGCAATGGCAATAAATAATTGCCAATGGAGATTTTAAAATAATGATCTATCCAAGTTTTTGGTTATCACCATCAATGAGAAATTTTGCCCAAGTAGGAGATAAAAAATTTTAAAGTGTTTTTATCACCCTTCGAATTTTTACAGCAGTTGAAATTATCTTTAAAGAGTTTAACAGCTCTTATGGAAATTTCTTGTGATAAGGCAAAGGATTTCAAACCCATCAAACTTTTTCACACCAACTATTTCAAGATAATGCTGATGGTCTAGTTAGCAGAAGAGGCACGTGTGGTTAGAGCAATCCCCACGCTCCTGGCTTGGATACCGTTCCAGAGGTACACAGGCCGCAGAAGGACAGACTCCAGCATGGGGGAAGACAGAGATCTGGGGCCCAGCCCCATGCAGCCTCTCCATCAGCCGCCTCCTCCCCTCATCCCATTCTCCATCGCCTTAGCTGCATGCCAGGATCCCAGGACCCTAGAGTCATAAACCTCAGCAGTTCCTGGGGCCCCTGCTCCGCCTCCTGCAGAGTTGGGACATTTTTGGCCTGGGGCATCTGGGGACGGATGTCACTCCTTTTTCTCACTGCCTCTCATAGCAGCCCCTCCCCACCCCACGCTGTTAAAGCCGCTCTTGCTCTCGGAGGAGACCAGGTGCTGCTGCTCCTGGCTGGAAGTGACTGCCCAGCCCCCTGGTCCCCAAGGACTGGGGTAGTCAGTGACACTGAGCACCCACGGTGTGCCTCACGCAGTCAGAAGGCTCTGGGGCAATGGGCTCTGTGCGGATTCCATTGTCTGCTTCCTTCTTGCTAACCACTTGATATCCACTTGATACCTCTGTGATCTCGGGCAAGTTATCTAACCTATATTGGACCTCGGTTTTCTCTTTATATTATTATTATTATTATTATTATTAGAGAAGAAGAGGGAGAGAGAGACTCAAACAGACTCCATGCCCAGCACGGAGCCCAATGAGGGGCTCGATCTCCTGACCCTGAGATCATGACCTGAGCCCAAACCAAGTGTCAGACGCTCAGCTGACTGAGCCACCCAGGCACCTCACTCTTCTGTTTTTTAAAAGCAGCTTTATCGACGTGGTATTCACACACCACAGAAGTCACCCACTTAAGGTGCATAGTTCAGTGGTTTGTAGTATATTCACGAGTTTGGGCGAAGACTTCAGTGTCTTGTCCGTAAACCAAGCTAATTATACAGAAGATTGTTGTAAGGAAGAAAGGAGGTACTGAGTATAAAGTACATCGCCTGGCACATGGTAAAGTCTAAGGAAGCGGTCATCGTTACTGTGACGACGATGATGACGGGCGAAGAGGGAGCCACCTGGGATTCCTGCCACAGGGGACGGTGGCAGCAGCTGTAGCCTGGGAACTTGTCACGTGGCTTTGTGGAATTTGGGCCACCCCAGCTCCCCCTGTTCCTTCCACCCTGGACACGAAGCCAACAGCCCCGTCATTAGGTGCTCGCAGCCCCCGCCCCCCCCCCCCCCCCCCCCGCGACAGAAGGCGATGTGACAGCAGCTGCGCGGGCTGCCGCACGGTTTAAGGCAGGAAGTGGGGAGAAGTGCCATTTCTTACAGAAAACTGATGGGGAGAGAAATTCAAGTCAGCAGCAAGAAAAGTCACTTCCTTGACTCACATTTCATTGACAGCTACCCGCTTTCAACTGGCTAGGATTTTTTTTTTTTTCCAGAAAAGTTTTACTCTTGGGGCGCCTGGCTGGCTCCATCGTGGAGGATGTGCTCTTGATCTCGGGGTTATGAGTTCGAGCCCCACACTGGGTGTGGAAAGTACTTAAAAATAAGACCTTTCAGGGGCGCCTGGGTGGTGCAGTTGGTTAAGCGGCTGACTCTGGATTGTCATCTCGGGGTCGTGGGATCGAGCCCCACATCGGGCTCTGCACTCAGTGGGGGGTCTGCTTGGGACTCTTTCCCCCTTTCCCTCTGCCCCTCCTCCCCTCAAATAAACAAAGAAATCTTTAAAAAGATAATAATAAAATCTTTTTTAAAAAGTTTTACCCTCAAGATTATTATAATAAATGTTTATTGTTAATTTTTTTGGTATAATCACCTCTCCAGAGGTAGTATTACAAGTTTGGACTACTTTTAGACTATTTTTTTCCTTATTAAACATAAAAATGAAGTCATGAGGTAGTTCGTTTTGCAGCTTGCTTTTTTCACTTAAGAATATATTCTGACTACCACACTATGTTAGTAAACTAAGTTTTAACAAATGCGTGGTATTCTTTGGTGTGGATGTACCATTATTAATTTATCAAAACCCCAATAGACAGGCATTGAGATTGTTTCACACTTTTTAAAAATTATTAAAAATTATTATTACTGCAGCGGCTGCTGGGGGGGTGCCACCTTTACAAGGGAGGTGCTCATACCCCCACCTGCTGAGTTGGCCTTCTCTGTCCCTGCCTGGACTGGTCCTCAGCCGAGGGGGCTGTCTGACACAGAGTGAGTGACCAGTCCGTGTGTGTGTGGACAGCAGAGTACGAAGGCCTGGCCCCCTTGGCTCAATGGTGTAATTCCAAGGGGCCATTCCAGCTCCAGAACTTTCTGTGGGGTAAAGACTCACTGCGAGTGCATGGATGCTGAACTTCTCCGTCTGTTCAGTCCTGCTTCCCTGTTCCTTCTAGGGGTAGTTCTAAGAGCATGTCCCTCTAAGCCTCCCGCACACAAATCTCTGTTTCAGAGTCTGTTTTCTGGGGCAGCTGACCTCAGAGGACTGAAAATGTAAAAGGTTAAAAAACATTTTCCCCCCTGTACACTTGTCCCTAGAATTCCTCTTAAGAAAGGGGGTGTCTTTTGAGGAAAAACCTTTGCCGAATCTCTTGGGGGTTGGTGTGACCTGTGGGAGTGGAGTTGGCAGGGAGAGGAGGGCAACGGGTTCTGCATGAAGCAGAGGGAGGAGTTCCTGCCTGGGCTTCTGTAGAGAGGAGACTAGTCAGGAGGGGAGAGTCAAGGGGAGCCGAGAAAGACATGGAGAAGAGCCAGAGAGGCGGCGGGAAGCCAGACCTGGTGAAAAAGGTGATGACACTGTGTGGCATTGATACGAACCTCTCTTGTTTCCCCTCTGTAGTCGTGTGTAAACTCAGCTCTGCTAACAAGCTCTGGGTGAGTGGGCTGTTTTGTGGAAGTCAAAGGAGCCCCGTGTCACCAAAGGCACCCTGGACCGCTGATGGTGCACTGAAGAACACTGGGGTCCATGACAGAGAGGAGGCCGCGTGAGTAGAGTCCCGGGCTCCCAGAGGCGTGGGCTGCAACCGAGGGGACAGCCTGGCCACGGTCTTCTACTCCAAGCAGGTGTGAATTCAGTGAAGGGTGTATCAGGGCGGGTCTGCAGGTCCCAGGGGAACCCGGGAAAGGAAAAGTTCTACTTTCTGCCGCTTCTCTCCCTTTGGAACCCAGGACACCAAGGCCCGATGCTCAAAGTGGCACGTGGCATGGTGACAGCCACATGGGGCTGTTGCCAGTGAAAGTGGGGGAAAGAATGCCCTGTCCTGGGCATCCTGTGAAGATCTTACTTAGAACAACTTTACTCACTTCGCTCAAATTACCCCCTTACCTAGTTCATATATTGTAGTCATGATTGGCAGCCTCAGCTTTTATACGACTACAATCCTGGTGAATGGCAGTTTTGTGCAATACTTTCTATCTCCCAGTCTTCGAGGAAGGATAACACAGTAGGTAAGAGCTTGGGTAACAAAGTTAGATGGGCCTGGGTTTCAAATCTACTTTCTTTATATTTATTTATTTATTTATTTATTTATTTATTTATTTTTCAAATCTGCTTTTAAATCTAACCTTATAAGGAAGGCTTCTGAGCCTCAGTCTCCATACCTGTAAAATGGGCTCCTACGAGGACCGCTCTTATGGCGTTGTCTGTCGTAAAGCTTAAAGGAGGTAGTGAGATGACATTATGTCTACATAAATTCCATGGTTTTAATATTCCCTGTTGTTGGATATTCAGGTGGTTTCTAGTTTTTGTCTATTATAAATAATATTCTTCTGAGGTAGAAATTGGCATATAGGATCATCCAGTGCTTTATAAACTGTGTGCTCTTTGGCTAACTGATAATAACAGATAATAACCTCATTGCATGGTTATGAGAATTAAATGAATTAATACACAGATGCTTAGAACAGTGCCTGCAAACACAGCGTGCTTTGCAGAAGTGTTTGATGGTGTTATTATCCTAATTATTCTTCACCCCTTCACCTGCCCTCCTAAGCACCCCCCCCAACTCTGCTCCCCCAACTGCATTTTAATGATATGCTGATGCTCTCTTTGCCCTCTACCAAGCACTTGTCATTTCCTCCAACTCCTGCAGGGAAAGAATCAGATTTGCATCATCTAAAAATTCAGCTACTTCAGAACCTGAAATCAAGTGAAAGGAGACTCCCGTGGAGTATCCGAGAGGTCTCAGAGCTGCAAGCTCATTTGCTGCAGACATTTGCAGACCCTCCCCCACATGGCCTTCAGGGGCGGGGAGGAGACTGATGGAGCCCCTCTCCCAGAGCTGCTGAACTGGGGGATGTTCACCAGTACACCTCGCCCCAGCATTCGCTCCCTCCTCCGGGGAGGAGTACCAAGCTGGTAGCGGACAAAACTGTGACACTGTAAAGAAAGACTACAATTCCCTCCTTGATCTCACTCCTTCCATTTCATTTAGCTTTTGCCTTATCACGGAGACCTCCCGACAGCGCGGAAAGCCCCCCCCCACCCAAGGCACCGGGCTCAGGCACCTACCGGCTGCGCAGCTGGAACAAGGTATTGCATTTCTTGAGCCTCTGTTTCCTCTTCCGGAAAATAGAAATAATACCTTCCACACAAGGCTGTCGCTGTTCTTTTTAAATTATGGTAAAAATACACATAACATTTATCATCTTAACCATTTTTAAGTGTCTGGTTTAGCAGCATTAAACCCACGGGGCTGTTTGTGAGGATTAAATGAAATAATGTATATAAAGCCTCCAGCACATAAACTAAAGCCCAGTGAACCCTCGGTGAACGTGAGTTTTCTTTTCCCGTAACTTCTGCCACTGAACACGGCCCACGGCATCGTGAAGCGGAGCGAGAATGCCTTGGTCGGTTTGGTTTGGAGTTCGAACCCTGTGCCATCCCTTATCTCAGCCCGCAGCCTGCGGCAGCTGTGGCTGCTGCTTATCAGCTGAGTTGGGCTGGTTCTAGGAGCCAAGCTTGTCTGGTAAGGAGGAGTCGGGCCCAGAGAGTGCTTCCCGAGAGATCTGCTTCCCACGCCTGCTCGTGGCCCGGGGAGGTGGGAGCAGCCTTCTCGGGCTTTCCAAGCAGCTGAACAGGCTGGGGGGGGGGGCGGGCAATCACAGAGCACCTTCAGTGTCATAGAAGGTCATCCCCGCATCGCCTGTGACACTAGGACACGGGAGGTCACTGCTTGGGTTTTTGGTGGTTTTTGTTTCCAACTGGTTTTTTTGGCTTTGTCAGAGCAACATGGACATAGGTCTTAACAATTACATGATACTAAAATGCTCGTAACAGTCAGCAATGGTCTCCTTCGCCACACCTCACTCTTGCCATTCAACAGGCTCCTTTCCAGAAGCAACCATGGTCAACTTTTTTAGCTATTTCTTCTGGCATTGATCTCTACATTTCCGCGTAATAGGCTTATTCTCCTATTTCTTATTACCAACTTCGGATGCTCTCTGTCGACCTTCGGTTACGGAAGATGAGGATTTGCACTACCTCCGTCCTCTGACCACAAGTTTCAGTGAAATCAGTGTTCAGTGTGTACTTCGTTATGATTATGAATCATTCCAGTCTTTGCCAGACCCTATAAAACCCTACAGGACCTGGGCTCCCTCTTCCCCTGCCTGTCTCCCTCACCATCACTCCTCTCCGGCATCAGTGGCCTCCCTGATTCCTCCAACATGGGACCACGCGGCGCGTACTCCTACCCCAGGGCCTTTACACCTGTTCTTCCAGCTATCAGAACACCCTCCTCCCTGATGTTTGCCTGAAACCCCTCCTTATTTCATTCATGGATCCGCTCAAATATCACCTGATCAGAGAGTCTTTCCAGATTATCCTCCCCCTCCGTTTTTCCAGCTTTACTTTTCTTCACAGACTTATCACACACACACCCCTTGACGTTATATTATATACTTATTGATGTAAATCCTGATTATATATTTGTTGAGGGGAGGGGCTTTATTAACCACTAAGGCCTAAGAACATGTCTGGCACATGGAAGGCTATCAGTAAACACCTGCAGCAACCGAATGCTGAGCCTGCTGATTTACTGTGCTTTCATTTCATTGTTTGTACAATTCCTCCCTTCCCCCATAGTTAATATCTACCTTGGTTTTTCATTTAATTTGTTTTCTCTGGCACACACCCTCCAACAGCCTTTTGATCCAATTTTTCATATAAACCTATCAGATAATCTCCTGTGTTTAGAATTTCCCTCTTAGTCTGTCTGGGCTGTTATCACAGAGTCACACACACACACACACACACACACACACACACACACACATATATATATTTTAAGATTTTATTTATTTATTTTAGAGAGAGAGCATGAGCAGGGGGAGAAGAAGAGGGAGAAGGACAAGCAGACTCGCCACTAAGCGCAGAGCCCGATGGGGCTCAATCCTACGACACTGAGATCATGACCTGAGCTGAAATCAAGAGTCAGACGCTTAACTGACTGAGCCACGCAGACGCCCCAGACTGAGTGGTTTATAAAAACAGAAATGTATTTCTTATAGTTCTGAAGACTGGGAAATCCAAAATCAAGATGCCAACAGATTCAGTGTCTGGCCAGAGACCACTTCCTCATTCATAGACGACTATCTTCTCTCTGGGTCCGCACACGGTGGAAGGGGTGGGGGTGGGGCTCTCTGGGGTCTCTTTTTTTAAGGGCACTAATCCCACTCACAGGGACTCCACCTGTTATTATTCTTGGGACCTCATCACCTGCCACAGGCCTTGCCTCCTGGGACCATCACCCTGGGGATTCGGGCTTCGACACACGAATGCCAGTGTACACAATATTCAATGCCCAGCACCAGATTCACCAACTGTTAGACTTTACCCCATTTGCTTTATCATCCTTTGCCTTACATGTTTATACCGATGCTTTTTTCCTGAATCCTCTGTAAACTGGAGTCATCGCGCTCCTTTACCCCTAAATCCCCAGGACCTGGGCTTGCCCGCAGTCCGTCGGCATCCTGGTGAAAATGTGAGCGTATTTCCGAAGAACAAGGGCGTTCTCTTATAGTACAATTGTCCGTTTGTAAAAAAGCAATAGAAAAAGAAAGAATGAAGGAGACTGAGTGGCCCCAGTCTCTTCCTGTGAAAGGCTGAGCAAAGACCCCAGGTAACACAAAGGGTCCCAGGTGCCTGGAAGAGAAAGTCTGAAAGGATATAGCTGAGGGTGCCTCCTACCCTCCCTCCCCCACCAGCACGACAGGCCTCAGGCACCCAATCCCTGCGGCAGCACTTCCAGAAACTGCCTGTCGAGGATATGAAGAAAATCCACTCAGAGGACCTTTGGGGCTCAGAAGCTGCTCAGCAGGATGCTAATGGGTTCTGGGTCAGCACAGGGAGCTCAGGTCCCAGACGACTTCTGGGCTGAGAGGACTGAAATCCTGAAGGGCTTTGAAAGGAAGTGTTTCTTTGAAGAAACCAAGTTAACTAAGAGAGGAGGCCTCTGGCCTCTGGGTTGGAGATCAGCTCCTTGTAGTCTCTGGAAAAAAGACAGTCATGCTAGTGGGTCCTTCTTCCCAATAAAGAAGAGTCATGTAAGGCCTTGACCTTCTAGAAAACTGCTTGATGGTACAAATTATGAAGAAGTGGAATAGCAGGAGAGTAAGCGCTCTCAAAAACCTGAACAGATAAACAAAATGTGGTACACACTTACAATAGAATATTATGCAGCTTAAAAAAGGAGAATGTTCGGGGCACCTGGGTGGCTCAGTTGGTTGAGCAACCAATTCTGGATTTCTGCTCAGGTCATGTTCTCAGGGTCCTGAGATTGAGCCCCGTGTCGGGCTCACACACCCAGTGTGGAGCCTCCTTGAGATTCTCTCCCTCTCTCTCCCTCTGCCCCTCTCCCTCTTAAAAAAAAAGGAAAAATAAATAAAAAGGGAGAACATTCTGACACATGCTACCACATGGCTGAACCTTAAGGAAATTATGCTTAGTAAAGTAAGTCAGTCACGAAAGGACAAATACCGTAGGATTCCATTTCTGTGAGGTACTCAGAGCAGTCACATTCATAGAAACAGAAAGTAGACTGGTGGTTGCCGGGGCCTGGGGGCAGGAGTTAGCATTTAAAGGGGACAGTCTCAGTTGTGCAACATGAAAAGAGTTCTGGGTCTGGATGGTGATGACGGTAACACAGCACATGAATGGACTCAATGCCACTGAGCTGTGCACTTAAACATGGTTAAGCTATAGCCCGTACATTACGTGTACCTTCTGAACGTGGACCACGTACTATCCTAAACACTACAAGCCAAAAGTCTTGTCTTCTACGTGAATTCTTTTCTGACTACCCCAGGAAGGAGTGAGGCCTTTTCCTCTGGCTTCATGTTCTCTAGGTCAGGCATTTAGCCATCTTCCTGATGGTGCTGACCACCTGTCTCTGTGTAAGTGTCTGGCTCTCTCCCCAGGCCTTAGCACCTCAAGGAGAAGGACCGTATCTCCCTTAGTCCCTACAATGGGGCCTTGCAGGTATTATGTTCAATGTTGGATGACTCATTAATTAAACCGGAATTAGATACCAGAAAACCACAATTGAAGAAGAGTGGGATGGAGTTGAAGGTAAAAGAAGAGCATAGAGCATCTTATTTGGCAAACTAACACGTTAAATTATTTTAAGAACTTGAAGGGGGGAGCTGTGTTAGTTGAGTCTCTTTAGACTGTCAGTTGTAGGGAAAAAAACCCCTAAAATTAGAGTAAGTGAAGAAGAGGAAAAAAGGAGGAGAAGGAGGAGGAAAGAGAGAAAGAGAAAGAGAAGGAGCAGATGATGACGTTGTTCTTGACACACATAACCTCTTGGATTTAGGCACGATTGGATTCGGGCGCTCCTTCACATCATTCTCCATCTCTCAGCCCTGGAGGATTCCCCCGGACTGGAGGGTTCCCAGGCAGCTCTCACCCTCGGAGCAGAGCAGGCCACTCTGACGGCTCCAGACTTGATCCTTACACCGTACAATCTCAGAGAAAAGAGAGGACCTCCTTTCTGCTCTCTTTAGCAGAAGCCCATGGATGCTTTCCTTGGACCCAGCTTGTGACCTCTCCTCTGACTTCATCAGTGGGCTGGATTGGAAGATTCTGGGCCCGTCTCGGAATGACGAGGCTATGAGATGCTAGAACAGCTCGCGCGGAAGGGTACCTTCACCCGTCCTTCGGCGAGGAGAGTGTACGCTGCAACGGCCTCTCGGGATTTGTCAGCATCCGGGCGAGGAGACCCCTTGACTTCACAATTCCACTTCTGGCCATTTATCCCGCAGTTACGGTCCCTCACAGGTAAAATGCCGTTCACGCAAGAAGACTTTTTGTAGTAGTACTTACAAGAGCGAAAGACTAAAAACAAACAAAATGTCCCTCACCAGGGTAATTGAGTGATGATACATATACGTAACAGAACACTGTGCAGCCGTAAGAAGGGTGGGGCATCTCTTCTGCATTATTATGGGAAAATATTTAAGATACGTTGTTAAGTTTTAAAAAGGCGCAGAAGAGTATATAGAACATACTATCATTGTAAAAAAAAAATGAAAAATATAGGAGAGGGGGGTGGGGGATTGCGATAGGCCGGTGATGGGTAGTAAGGAGGGCACGTATTCCACGGTGCACTGGGTGTTATACGCAAATAACGAATCATGGAACATTACATCAAAAACTAGGGATATACTGTATGGTGACTAACATAACATAATAAAAAATTATTATAAAAAAATGAAAAATATATTTTCATGGTAGCTTATACATGCATTAAAAATATCTGAACGAAAGATAAGAAACCAATAGCAGTAGTTACCTCTTAGGGTAGATGGCAATTAAATAAATGGGTCAACATTTGCATAACTTTATATACATGTTAATGTTTGAGCCACAAATACATATTACATACTCAAAAACTTGAAAAAAAATTAAAATTAAGTGGATGATACCTCCCACCCCTGCGCACAGGGCTCTAGGAGCCGTGAGGCGCGTGTGGCCTGCCACCTGCCCACTGTTTCCGCGCCCGCCGCCCCTGCCCACCGCTCCTCTGCCTGCCGCCCCTGCCCGCCGTGGCCCCCGGGGGCTGAGGGACAGGCCAGGCCAGGCCATCCGAACACTGCGCACAGGCTCCACCCCGCTCTCCGCGTGCAAATTCACAGCCGAACACAAAGGGATAACAACAGAAAATGGTATCGGAATAGTGGGAATCAGTAATTTTACATGGCAATTTTGTACAGATGTTGTTTACTAGAGTCTGCCTAACGTTCGGACAAAATGGAACAAACAAGATGAGTTTGGTGCTTTGGAAAGTGTGAAACTTCCTACTACTGAACTCTCTTCTCCTCTATCAGGAGAAGTAAATGAAATTAATGAAGCTCTTGTAGGAAATCCAGGACTTGTCAACAATTCTTGTTATGAAGATAATCGGCTGATCAAGATAACACTCAGCCATCCTGCAGAACTGGATGAATGAGTGAGTGAAGAAGCATATGAGAAATACATAAAATGTACTGAGGAGTGAAAATGGAACCTCTAAATAAACTGGTATGCAACAAAACACAACAAAACAATGGGGCTGACACTTCCCTCCAAAGATACTAGTCAAAGTTGAATTCCACATGTCATTTCCCAGTACATTTCAACTATGAAATGTATGCTACTGTTATTGGAATCTAATAGTTATTTGTATATAAAATGCTTTGTAGACAAATATGTTTCTAATAAGGCATTTTAACCTTCGTTGGAATAATTTTAAAAGATTATACTCAAAGCTCAGAGCCTTCAACAGTTGGCACCAAGCATCCCAGTGGAGAATCATTTTGCTGGATTTGACCTCCGCACCCCTTTATCTATAATAATCTATAGAACTAAAAAAAAAATCAAGTGGCTGATGGTTTGGAATGTTTGTTTTTAAAAAGAAAACCAGAGAACTTTGAAATTAAAGCAAATAAAATGATAGTAATACATTTTACAATTTATATATGTTCATAGTGAATGCCCCTAAACTTTCCCTTTCTCCCGCTGTAAGTCTTTCATGAATTAAGAAATCTGAGAAGTCTATCGGCACAGAATAGAGCCCAAATCCAAAGACAGACACATACATACAAACACTTGTTTTATGTGTTGGCAAAGCAGAACGGTGCAGAAAGGACAGTCATCGATAAATGATGGTGGGTCCAGTGAATATCCTTACGTTAAAAAAAAAAGCAGCTTGACCTTTACTTCACATCATAACACAAACATATACTCCATGTACATGGTAGATCTAAATGTGAAAATTTAAATAATACAGTTTCAAGAAGACAACAGAGGAAACTATCTTCATGATCTTAGGGTAGTCAAAGATCTCTTAAACAGGACGCACAAAGCACTAACCATTAAGGAAAAAAAATTATTTTGTTTATCAAAATTCACCATGAAGAGAGCGGAGTGACAGTCACAGGATGGGAGAAGATATTTGCACGATATATAAGCCACAAAGGACTCGCATCCAGGGTATATAAATGACGCCACAAATCAATAAGAAAAAGATACAACTCGATAGAACACTGAGCAAAAGGCTTCGGCAGACATTTCGTAACTGTACATACGGTCAATAAGATGGGATAAAGTGCCTAACCTCTTTAGTCAAGAAGGAAAGACAAACTGAAACCGCCACGAGATACCACACCTGCCCACCAGGATGGCAACAGAGAGAAAGACCAAGTACTGACAAAGAATGTGGACCACCTACAACTTTCACACACGGCTGGTGGGGGTGGAAATTGGTATAACCTTAGAAAACAGAGAAGATTTACTAAAACCGAACTTAACACATTCCTGATGATCTAGAACTTCCATTCCTGGGTATTTCTTTAATAGAACTGCGTAACTGTACGTGCATCCAGAGACATGCACAAGAATACCCAAACATCATTAATAATGACACCAAACTGGAAACATCTCAAATGCCCAGAACAGCATAATAAATAAATTGTGGTATAGTCGTGAACTGTGGGAAGGAGCTATGCTTAGACATATGACATGGTTAATCTCATAAACTATGCTAACAAAAGAACCGGGACACAAAATAATTCATACTGTAAATTTCCACTTTCATAAATTTCAGGAACAGCCAAACGAATATGATGTTAGAAATCAGGCTGATGGTTGCCTTTGGGGAGGACTGGGTGGTAATGACTGGGAGGGGGCACGGGCTGGGATTCTGGGGTGCTGGGGGTGTTCTAGTTCTCCTGTTACACAGGGGAGTTGACTGAAATGTCACTGAGCTCTGTACGTCCAATTTTTGTACTTTTATATTACAGGTTATTTAAAAATTTATTAAAAATATACTTTAATCTATGAGGAGACCCTGCTTAATAACCCAGTGGCTGACAAAATTTTGCACAGCTGTTTTCTGAGTCTTCTTTTCCTATTGTGGAAGTTTCAAATTAAATATGCGGACAGCTGAATATTAAAGCAGCTCATCTTTAATTAGATCTTGTGTTGTTTGCTTCTGCGAACTTTCTTCTAAAACATTGCATTCATTATGAAAATAATGTAATCATACAAACAAAATTTTGAAAAACAGAAACCAATAAAACCCCTAACCTATCTTATCAACTTATATACAAATTATTTTATAATTTTAATACATGTTCTTCTAATCTCTTTTCCTTCACAAACATTTAGATGGTCTTAAATTCAGTGAGACAATTTTTCCTCATTCAGGGTTTTAGTCACTTTCTCTATAATCTAAAAATATATTTAAATTTAATATTTACCCAGCATTTAAGGTCATCTCTAAAATACTCAGCAATGTGAAGGTATGTCAAGTAAAAATACAAAGTAAACTTCACCTAGCTGTTCAAAAAATAGCGTAACAATATATGTTGAATTCCAAATACCTCGAAGCAGTTTATATTCTTGATTTATTTGCATAAAAGGGACAGTGCTTTATTTGCTCTACTCTTTTGGTACAACAAACATGGCATATGGTCAATTGATAACGGGGCCACAACGCGACTGCAAGTTTTCCTGTCCTGCTTCTGCATTAAGCGGGCCTGGTCACCAAAATATCAAATATCCAACTTAAAGAACTATACCTGGTGTAACTTTTCAGTCTCTGCCCTCCAAATACATCAAATGACTGGCTATTTAGCTAATATAAATATACTGGCTAAAAGGTTGTCTTTAGGTTCATGCTTGAAAACATCGTATAGATGGGGTGATTCTTTTTTCAAATCTGCCTCTATCATAGAAGTAATACATCATAATGAACAGACCTAGATGTACTAGTTTGCGTACCTCTGAAAGCAATCTTGTGGCCAAGGATTCGAGTGCAAGCCTTTTATTTGGGAAATGATCCCAGTAGGCCTTGTTGGAAATGGGCAAGTGAGACAGGGAAGGAAGGGAAGGAAGGCAACAGAAGGTATGTGATACAGCAGGGGCCTGTTGTGGGCATCGAGTCTGGATCCCACTGAAGACCTCTGGGAAATAGTGTAGGACATGCCTCATGGGGTCCCAACGAAGGAGTGAGGAAGCTGGTGTAGTTATCCTCCAGCTCCCACCCATTCGCTGACAGAGGGCTATTGGGGGTCTAACGCCCTAGGATTTCTGGCCTATCCTTAGCTGGAGCAGGGCCAAGAGAGCCAATATGGATACATTGTTAGCGATGTTGGGGACTTCTCAGTCGTTACTGCTTCAGCTCTTTTTTCTCTTCCTTTCTTCTTCTTTTCATATTTCATTGATGTGTACATTACACCTTTTTAATAGTCCCACAGTTCTTGAATATCCTGTTCTGGGTTTTTCAGTGTTTTTTTCTCTTTGCATTTTGGTTTTGGACATTTCTATTGACCTATATCTTCAAGCTCACTAATTCTTTCTTCAGCTGTGTCCAGTCTACCATCTACTCTATCAAAGTCATTCATTTTCATAATGGTGTTTTTGACTTCTAGCATTTCTTTTTGATTGTTTCTTAGAATTTCCATCTCTCTGCTTACATTACTTATTTTTACATGTTGTCTCTATTTTTCGTAAGAGTCTGTAGCATAGTAATCACAGTTATTTTAAATTCTGGTCTGATAATTCTAGTATCCCTGCCATATAGGAGTCTGATTCTGATGCCTGAGTTGTGTGGGGGAGGGGAAACGTCATAAAGTATCATGATTAGATATCAGTCTTTTAGTGAGCCTGCGCTTTTGGTCTGTGACCTTTACAAGTGCTACTCAATCTCTTTATCCTCTCTTTAAGTGAGACAGAAAGGCGAGAGGGGGCTAGAGTTCAGTATTTTCCTTCCCTCAGGTCAGTTAGGCTCTGGTGAGATAGTTTGTCTTGAGGGCAGGCCTTGTTAGGAGAAGAGAGTATTCTGGGCATATTTCAAAATGGCACCCAACACACACCCCCAAAAGCATGAGGGAATTTTCTCCTTTTCTCTCTGTCTTTTCTTTTATTTTCTTTCTTCTTTTCTTTCTTTTTTTTTTTTTAGTAGGCTCCACACCTAGCATGGAGCCCAAAGCGGGGCTTGAACTCACGACCCTGAGATCAAGGCACTGAGATCAAGACCTGAGCTGAGATCAAGAGTCAAATGCTTAACCAACTGAGCCACCCAGGTGCCCCACTCCTTATTTTCAATGTGAGAATCCGGTGGAGGTAAAATGCACAAAAATATGGGAACCCCTAACACTGGGCCCCCTAGAGTTTTTAATTCTCAAATTCGTCCACACTGAGCTCCTAGCAATTTGTCAATTACAGTTTAGGTTTTCCTACCACATCTTCACCAGCAATTGGTATTGTTGGCTTTTTTTGGATTTTTAGCTATTCTAATGTAGTGATATTTCATTATTGTTTTAATTTGCATTTCCCTAATGACATACAATGTTGAGCATCTTTTCATATGCTTCCCTCTCATTTTAAAATTCATTATAAATATAGTTCACTGTTAAAGAAAATAGGATAATTTATTGTGATGTTTATAACATATATAGAAGAAAAACTTATGACAAAGATAGCAGAAAGGATAGGCAGCCAGAAATGGATTTAGATTATAGTTGAGTTCTTATATTAAACATGGAGTGATATAATATCAAATGAATGTAGACTGTGATAAATTAAAGGCACATATTTGTAAAATCTAGAGCAACCATTAAAAAAATAAGCAAAGAGGTCAAACTAATAAGTGCATAGTGGAGATAAAGGGGAATCGTGAAAGAGAAATAAATCCTCAATCCAAAAGAAGATGGGCAAATACAAAAATGGAGGAAAAACAGATGGAATAGTATAAACTTAAAACCAACCATAATGATAATCACATTAAATGGAAATGGTCTAAACACCCCAATTAAAAGGCAGAGATTATCAGACTAGAACAAAAAGCAAATTTCAAGTATTTGCTGTCTATAAGAAATACACTTCAAATATAAAAAGACAGATTGAAAGTAAAAGAATAAAAAATTATATACCACTTAAACATTAACTTTAACATGTCACCTTCGGTTCAAGAAATGTAAATGTGTGTGAAAATGAAGGTTTGTGTGTATATTTGTATGTACTTATTTTGCAAGAAGAACTATCAGAAGGAGGAATAAAAACTAATAAAATGATTATCCATGGGTGAAGGTGAGAGGAAGACATTAGGCTGAAAAAGACATCTCTGAATATATATATATATATATATATATATATATATATATATATATATATATATTTTTTTAGCTTTGCAATCATGTAAATGTTTTGTGTATTCAAAAATAAAACCAAATAAAATCCTGTTATTTTCCACAGCAGTACACGATACTCACATGGCCAGTACCCAGTTTTGAACACAGCAGGATTGAGTGAGCCTAAATGTATATCAAGTTGGTGTCACAACAAAGAGAAAAAAATTATTTCAAGTCACCTTAGATCATAGTATTTTGACTATACATCCTCATAGGAATATATTTTTTAAAGACATATAAAGCTGCAAAGAAATCTTAACCTCTATTCGATAGTCTTACTATAAACAGTAATATTGGTATTACCACTTTGAAACTCTTTTACATAAATTATATGGTAAAGCAAATAGGTAATTGTTTTAATGTTGTTAGGAACTAATTTTTTCAGTGTAAGAGAAAAGTGATACAAGTATAAAGATGGTAAGGTTAAGTAAACAATTGTAAGGTTAAATCTGAAGAAAAAGTATCAGTATAAACCCTTTCTGTTCTTTTATTTTTTATTTTTTTAAAGGTTTTATTTACTCATTTATTTTTTTAGAGAGAGAGAGAGAAAGCGTGTGAGTGGGGGGGGGAGGGACAAAAGGAGAGGGAGAGGAAGAATCTTAAGCAGGCTCCATGCCCAAAGTGGAGCCTGACTCGGGGCTCAATCCCATGACCCTGACATTATGACCTGAGCCGAAATAACAAGTCGGATGCTTAACTGACCGAGCCACCCAGGTGCCCAACCCTTTCTGTTCTTTTAAAAAATACTTATTTCATAGCATTATCCACTGAAGACGATGACCCAGTAGCAATGATCACTCCTAGTATCTAGACTGTGGTCCCTAAATACCTTTCCCTCCTAATCAGAACCTGAGATTTTCATAGGAATGGCTGACGGTTAGTATGTGGCAGGAATGAGCCTGAGAAATTTTACTTGGCCCTGGGATATCTTCTTACTATAGAAAGCAAGCACGACTCACAAGCCATAATGAATATGTAAACAAAACAAAACGCTTAACTACACACTTAAAAATGGTTAAGGTAACAAATTTTATATTATATGCAGGCTATTGGTTGAATTGCATCCCCTTGAAATTCATATGTTGAAGTCCTAACTCCCAGTACCTTGGTATCTCAGAACGTGACTGTATTTGGAGATAAGGTCTTTTAAGAGGTAATTAAGAGGGGCGCCTGGGTGGCTCAGCCATTAAGTGTCTGCCTTCAGCTCAGGTTGTGATCCCAGGGTCCTGGGATTGAGCCCCGCATCAGGCTCCCCACTCCATGGGGAGCCTGCTTCTCCCTCTCCCTCTGCCTGCTGCTCCCCCTACTTGTGCTCACTCTCTCTCCATCAAATAAATAAAATCTTTAAAAAAAAAAGAGGTAATTAAGTTAAATAGGCTGTTAGGATGGCCCTAATATGACCAGTGTCCTTAGAAGAAGGGGAAATTTGGGCAGAGAGAGAGAGACAACAGACAGCTGCAGGCATAGAGAGATGACCATATGAAAGCACATCGAGAAGGTGGCCTTCAGTGAGCCAAGGAGAGAGGCATCAGAAGAAACCAAACCTGCTGACATCTTGAGCTCACACTTCTAGTCTATAGAACTCTGAGAAAATAAAGTTCTGTTGTGTAAGCTACCCAGTCTGTGGTATTTTGTTATGGCAGTGTCAGCAAACCAAGAGTGTATTTGACCACAGTAAACCTAAGTTGACTCTCAAGAAAAGAGAAAGCCCAAAACAAGGAAACAAAACTATGTGTTGGCTACCTGAGTGTCTGTGGGCTGCTGTGGAAAGTCACAGAAAGTGCTTTGTGAGTCATGTTGCTTGGTGCCACCATATTTGAGTGGGGCCTCATTTCAGTTGGGCTCTTGACACTAGTGGTCCGCCCTCTTGTCTACCCTTGCGTGGTGCTTTCTCCCGAAGCACGCCTGTTCTACACCTTTGCCATTGTTCCAGAGCTATTGACTGCTGGGTCCCCTTTTCAGCAGATGACTTAGTCCCCTGCCTCACAGAGGAAACAGGACAAACCAGCTTGAATCCTCTCTCCCTCATGAATCCCTTACTAACACTCACATCTATATCCTCACCCATCCTTCCTTCTTCCCTTCTGGCTTCTCTTAAATGTGAAGGTGTCCCACCTCCTTTCAGCCTCATCCCACTCTTGTGCTTTCTCTCCTCCTTAGGAAGCTTGCTCCGTCAATTCCTCCCTCTTCCTGTAGTTTCAACCTTTCTCTTTCTACTGGCTCCTCTCCAGAAGCCTAAACATATGTTCAATCCTCCCTCATTCTACCTTGACTTTAGCTCTCTCTAGCTACCACAACCTCTCCATTACTCCTTTTTATCCATCATTCTTAAAGGAATAGTCTACTCTAGTTCTCTCTCCTCTCCCATTTCCCCTTTATTCTACTACCCATTGAATTCTGGTTTCTTTCTTTCTTTCTTTCTTTCTTTCTTTCTTTCTTTCTTTCTTTCTTTCTTTCTTTCTTTCTTCCTTCCTTTCTTCCTTCCTTCCTTCCTTCCTTCCTTCCTTCCTTCCTTCCTTCCTTCCTTCCTTCCTTATTTTAAGTAATCTCTACACCCAGCATGGGGCTTGAACTTACAACCCTGAGATCAAGAGTCACACACTCTATAGACTGAGCCAGCCAGGCGCCCCATGAATTCTGGCTTCTGTTTGCACCATTCCAGTAACTGTTCTGGCAAAGGTCTTTCATGACCTTGTGTTGGTGAGCTCTCCCCTCCTCCACTGTTGGATGTGTGTTACAACTGGCCTCCCGGTCTCACCATGTCATAATTGAAACACATCAATTTTTTTTCTCAAATGAACTTCTCTTCCTGTCTTTATTTTTGTTAAGGGAGTTGCTGTCACCAGCTCCATACTTCAGCCTCATCTTTGGGCTTTGGAGTAGTTTTTGTTCAGTAATTTTAAGGGATTGTTTTTACCAGGTAATACATCCAAATGGTTCAAAATTCAAAAGGTTCACTGATGAACACTGAATAGGCTCTCCCACTTCTGAACACCAATCATCCACTTCTGCTTTCCACAGGCCAGTAATGCCAAAGTTTTGTGTGTATTGCTTTAAGGATATAGGCCTATATTTTGCATAGGTCAGAAGTATCTTTATTTACATTTTTTTCCCTTTTAAAAGTACAAATGATGAGGGAACGGGTAGGGAGGTGCGCGAAATGAGTGAACGGGGTCAAGAGGCACAAACCTCCAGTTATAAAACAAATAAGTCACGGGGATGTAATTTATAGCATGGGAACTATAGTCGATCACATTGTAAAGCATGTTTGAAAGTTGCTAAGAAAGTAAATCTTAAAAGTTCTCATCACAAGAAAAAAATTGTTTTTAACTTTTGTATGGTAGCAGATGGTAACTAGGCTTATTGTGGTGACCACTTCACAATGTATATAAATATCAAATCATTATGCTGTATACCTAAAACTAATATAATGACATAGGTCAGTTATACCCCAACAGCAACAACAACAACAACAACCCTGGCAAAATTCAAAAAAAATACAAATAGCCTACCACATACACAGTTCTACTTGCATTTTTCATGTATATATTTTGGACATCATTTCATCAAATGCTTGTTCATCCTTTGTTATAGCTGTACAGAGTTTAGCAATATTTCGAATTCCTCTCTTTCCTCGTCTCAAACATCCAATCAACTGCCAAGTTATATTAATAGTGTATTATTTTTCCTACAGTCTCACCATTGCCGGTGCCAATTTGTTTAGACTTTCACTTTTCTGCCTGGATTAACACAATAGCCTCTAACTGTTCACCCTGACCTTAGCCCTTCCTTTTTAGTTCAGGCTATTCTGTTCCATTAATCTTTTTAAGTACCGCTCTGATTACGTCACTTCCCAGTTTAACAGTCACCGCTATTTTCTTGTTGCCGGAAGAGTCTCACTCTGTGGTCCCTCCTTTTCTCTTACTCTGGCCTCCTCCTTCAGGCTCTGGATACTTCAGTCATACCCGAGAGTCCGATGATTCTAGAGCAATCCTTTTGTGTTCTCACGGGAGCATTTTTGAAAATGTTAACTTTACCTTGAGTTATATATGACCTTGCCACCAAGTCCAACTCCTTCTTCCCCAAGGTCCAGCTCAGGTACTAACTTTCCTATGAAGTCGTCCTGACCCTCACTATTAGCCAGGGCCAGAAGTGGGATGAGCCCAGAAAGGTGCGTAAGGTGCAAAATTTAAGGAGGCACGCCCTCTCAGGGTTGTGGAAGTGCCAAGCCTGCACTCACATAACCCTGAGAGTCAGGGGCTCCTTGCTTCCCTCATTCTGGTCCAGCCCTGCCTTTAGCAGCTCTGGGCCTCCTCTAAGTCCCCAAAGAGTTTGCTTTGTACATCTCTAGTGCATTTTCTCTTCTTACGTGTATCGTAGTTATCGATAACAGAATTTCTCTTCTCCCCACAGCTCTAAGCAACTTGAGTACAGAACCAGGCCTGTTCCATAGTGGATCCGGGGTGTCTTGCCCAGAGTCTCAGACACACAGATACATATTCGCTACAACTCTTTAGGTTGGTAGTGTCTACCCATCAGAAACTTCTACTCAAAGTCCTCTAAGCAAAAAAGGCAATTTATCAGGAGAATATTCAGGAACTGAGGAAACCCATCAGCAGGGATCCTGTGAATACCAGGAAGAGAACTAGGGACTGGAGTACTGTGGGGACCCTCGGAAATACTCTCTCATGTCTGCTTCTCTCACTGCTGATGGACTGTCTCTGTTCCCCAGTTCATTTGGTAAGAAATGGCTTCTGCTTACAGCTCCCAAAGTTAAAAAAGGGTAGAGTGAGAGAGAGATCTCAATTCCAATTTCAGAATCTCCAGGAAAGGATCGGATTAGCTAACTTGAATCAGGTACCTATTTCCAGACTAATCATACGTGGCCAGAAGGTATGAGAGGGATAATGGAGCCTTGGGGACCTCAGTGGTGTTCATGGATCTTTTCTCTAATGCCACCATTAATGTGACTCAGCTCTAGCATGATTTCAGTCTGTCTTAGCCAAACATGCTAAATTCCCAGGACAGAGAATATACTTGGCATAGCTTGGGTCAAGTGCATGCCTGAGTCGGTCAGCAATGGGGGGATGAGGGTTTTAAAGTATAGGAGTGACTTCTGGGGGCCATTTCTGTGAATGGGGGCAGTTTCCAGAGAAGGGGAATCTCTTGAGTTAGCAAGTCACACCCAAAGGTGACTGTTAGAAGGTATTTGTTGAATAAATAAATGAGTGAATGATATTAAAAAAGAGCAACTGTCTAAAGCTATGAGGTAAGTATTAGGGAGTTATTGGACAACTCACTTCTCCAGCACCCTCAAGATCTAATCAGCCTCCAAGCCCCGATTAAGCTTTCTTCCCAATGTCTCTCAAATCCTTCCCTCCCTTCTATGCCACGGGCACCACGAGTTTGCATTCATGCCTGATTGCTCCATCTCAGCCTCCCCCACCTCCACTCCGTGCTGCTGCCTGCGCCCAGAGTAATCTTCCCAAAACATATGGCTTCCCTGTTGCCACCCGTCACTCAATCTGTCTGAAACCAAACACATCCTCTTTCCATCTAAATTGGCTGTCCCTTTAGATGACTGTCAACCACACCACTACCTTTCTGTCATTTCATTCTTAAAACCTTGGAATTACCTCTGACCTCTGCCCTCCTAGTCCCTCAGTATTTCATTAGTTACCAAGCAGTGTCAAATTTTCCTTTATTTCCCCCGTTGATTTTTCTTTTCGTTTCAACATTTCCAGCCTAATTTTGGTCTGTTAGGGAGTTCAGAATATCTTCCAAGGACTGCTATTAAGATGGTATGGAGAAGATATCTGGTTGGAGATCTGGGAATGCCTGAATCCTGTCTTGGCCAGCCTTCTCCCCATCCCAAGGGGTCACTGGGGGAAATATAAGGAAAGGGAACAATGACACAATTAGGGAAAAAAAAGAACTTTATTATTAGCTGGGTATTTCGCCTCCAACCACAATGCAGAAGTCAGGAAAGACAGGCTGGACTCTGGTCCTCTCTGTCTATTCCCCCCACCTGATGCCCAAACATGAGTCTTAGAACTTTACTTCCTAGTGGCACAAAAAGCCAACCTCACCAGAGAAATTGTACAGAAAAACAAACCTGCAGCTTCTTTGCCCAAAAGCTGGGGTTGTCCAAGCCATCATAGGTGGGGCTGTAGCCCCAGGGCCTGGAGACTTCCTAGAAGGAGAAAAGAGAAGATGCTGGCTTGGGTGCCTCCAAGTAGGGCAAGGACAGCCCTGTTACCACTCAGGATGTGTTGATGATGGAAGGGACACTGCACCTACCCATCCTGAACTTCCTACCTTTTAAAGGCTCTACCCCTAGAAAATGTACCTTAAGCCATATTCTCCAATTTCAGCAAGTTTTTCTTCCCGTGTGGATATGGGTATGAGTTTGGGGTGGGGTAAAAGTTCTTGCTCACCATCCTGACTCCACCCTAAAGAGGGTGAAGAAGTGTCGAGCCTTGAGTGCCTTCTAGGGATCAGTGGCTCAATTCATATTTGGATTCCTGGTGAATCTACACTATTCTGACCTTGTAAGTGTCTTGCTTAAAATTGTCTAAAAGCCATCTGTTGCCCTGAATTAAGAATCCATTCCAAAGAAGGCCATTAGGACCCTGTACAGCCTGGCCCAACCTACCTTTTTTTTTTTTTTTTTGGTCATTAGGAATGACCTTAGGATTGTGGCAGACAGGGCAAGAATAGGAAAAGGATGCCAAATGTAATCATCCAGTAAAGAGATCAGTTGGATCTAATCAAGAGAAGAAGGAACTTGATGGTTACCAGAATTTTATCTACCTCATAACCTGATCAGTGGGTCCAGAAAGAATTAGGTTAGGCACCAGGGGGAATCTAATCTGTAGGGTAGGGTAGGGTCTAGGAAAGACCTGTTGACATAGATTATATTGAAGGGACTTGGCATGTTCACAGTGGTGGCAGAAGAATCTCTCTGATACATCTTGGCCAAAAAGCAATCTCAGCCTGCTGAGATGGGAATCCCCCTTCTCCTGCAGAGCCAAGCTCATTGGCTTGAGGCAGTCACCTCAATGGCTTGAGATGATAAATAATATTTAATCCCAAAAAGGTTCAGAATTAAATATGAGGATGATGGAATAAATCCACAGAATTTGTATTTTTGTCTTAACTCTAATAGTATTCTGTGTAATTTGGCATTTTCAATGTTTGTAAGATGTAGATAATTGATTAGAGAATCTGATAAATTAGACTTGTGAATCCAATGTAAAATACATAATTCAGTAATTGATTTCAGACTTGCATTAGAGATTTTTATTAGTTTGCAAATGGTATTGAAAGAGACTTTGGGGGTGCTTGGTGGCTCAGTCGGTAGAACACGTGAGTCTCAATCTCAGGGTCCAGAGTTCAAGCCCCACATTGGACATGGAGCCTATTTTAAATAAAAAAGAGAGAGAGAGAGAGAGTTTGAGGAGTGCCTGGGTAGCTCAGTCAGTTAAGTGTCTGCCTTTGGCTCAGGTCATGATCCCAGGGTCTTGGGATCGAGCCCCACTTCGGGCTCCCTGCTCAGTGGGGAGTTTGCTTCTCCCTCTGCCTCTGCCCCGGCCTCTGCTGATGCTCCCTCTCTCTCTCTCTCTCTCTCTCTAAAATAAATAAATAAAATCTTTAAAAAAAAAGAGACAGTTTGACATTCACTATATTTAAAGTTTAATATATTAGATTTTAAAATTTATTAGATTTTAAATATATTAGGTTTGCTAGATATCTGACTAGGAGCAAGTAATTTAAACTTCTTGTGTCTGAGTTCTCTTATGTATAAAATAAGTATAATTATACTACCTATTTCATAACATTGCTGGGAAGGAATTAAGGAGTTCATACAGGAGCTTGCAAAGGTGCCAGATTTTTAGTGAATGCCCAGTAAGTTAGTTATTGTTGTTGTTATTATTATTTATATGAGGACATTCTGTTTGTTAGATCAGGGATTTAAATACAGAGTTTAAAAGACAAAGTAAATATGTATATAAATGCAGTTTAAAATGGTTAGCGGTTATTTAACAACATTAAATGAGTGAAGTAGTTATTTAAAGGAGTGTAATGTAATCCAGTTGAGTTGAAGGAGAATTAATCAGCCTTTTCTCAAGGACAAGGCCCATGTTTCTCACCGTATCCCCAGCACTCTGGCATTTGGTATAGAGAGGTGCCCAATAAATATGCGTTGAATTGACCTGAGAAATCATATAAAAAGGATTCTAAGATGTTATATCCAAAAGACACTGTTAATTGAGACAGGGACCACAGGAGGAGAAGCAGCTTTGAGGCAAGATAATGAGGCCAGGTTTTAACTCACTGAACTTGCAATGTCTATAACACAGGAGCTCTTGATCACAGTTCAAAGTCTCATGGGCAGGACAGACAGTCGGGAAACAGTGTGAAGACGGAAATACATATGACAGGGGGCCATCAACAGACTTTGGGGTCAGGGAGAGGAGGACCCTTTGAAAATGATTGTTAAGATTTCTTAGATTTTGAAATAGATGACATCAACTTAAAGGCTCAAAGAAAAATAGATTTTAAGTGTTGTTACCTTTAAAAAAAAAGATTTATTTATTTGAGAGAGAGAGAGAGAGAGAGCACAAGCAGGAGAGGCAGAGGGAGGATAGAGAATCTCAAGCAGACTCCACACCCAGCATGGAGCCCAATGTGGGGCTCGATCTCATCACCCTGAGATCATGACCTGCACTGAAATCAAGAATCAGACGTTCAACCGACTGAGCCGCCCAGGTGCCCTAAGAGTTGTTACCTTAATACAGAAATATTAATTTAGATAAAGTAACAGTAAACAGTCTTACCCATCCTCTTTCCCCCAAACCACCCTCACACATAAAAAAACTCACCTTGACATTTCTAAGCTTGAAACACACTGCTCCCTTACACAAATCCCTGGCCTTGGCCTCCCTTGAATGCTCTCCCTAGCTTTTTGGGGGAGTCCCCAGGGATATTTACATGTGCTCACAAACACCTATTCATCGTCATCACCACCACAACAGCCACCATCTATCATACCTGTATTTTGTACCAAGCAATTTGCATGATTCATGGTAATTGGGAAGAGCTAATAATACCCAGCGATTACTATGTGCTTCCTGGGTCCAGGCTCTGTTCTGAGTCCTTATATTACCTCTTGACCTCCATGTCTTGGGCAGAGAAACAGAGGCTTAAAATGTTGAGTCACTTGTCAGGGTCGCACAGGTAGGAAGTGGTACGGCCAGGCTTTGAACCTGGAGTCTGTCCCATGTTATGATGTGGCCTCTGAAAGCAGGGGGTGTGGCTGCTGGGGCCACTGCTCTCTGGAAATGCAGACCTTGCCTGGGCCAGCCCTTCGTGTTCCCAAAGAGGTAAAACTCCCTTGTATTGTTTACATAGTTCCAGGTTCCCCTAAATCCTTATGGGGCTGGGGCTGCACACATTCCAAAGTAGAACTGGGGAGGCTGCTTCTTTTGGGACTCCTACACAGTGGGTCCTGAAGGGTCCCTTGTCAAAATCGTTGCTTCAGCCATCTTTCTTCATCTCCTTCTCCCCTGCTGTCCCCCCCATGCCACCCCACAGGACACAGTCAACACTAGACGAGAAGACTACCTTCTAGAGCTAAATCAGCTCCTGTCAAGTGTCCCACTAGTGAGCAAACCACCTAGGACAGGCCTGAATGCTGGCTGCTCCAACTGAGACCTACCTCAGTGCTTTACGTGCTAAACACACTTGGAGGCCTCCCACCTCCACCTGTTGCTCAGTCTCCCACAACAATCCACCCGGTTAAAGTGTCTTCACCGTTCTGCTCTGTGTCCATAAGAATCTTGCCCACCCTTCAAGGCCAAATCAAGGTACATCTCTCTGAAATTTCCCACGTAAATTCAATTCTGATTACCTGGAGCATTTATTATCTGTAGGACCACTCAATTTGTTTCTTAGCACACACTATAACTCAGCCAGTCAAATGACCAGCACCTTCTTCTTCTTCTTCTTTTTTTTTTAGATTTTGTTTACTTATTAGAGAGAGAGAGAGAGAACACAAGTGGGGGTGAGGGGCAGAGGGAGGAGACAAGGAAACGCCCTCTGAGTGGGGAGCCCAACACGGGGCTCGATCCCAAGACCCTGAGATCATGACCCGAGCTAAAGGCAGACGTTTAACCAACTGAGCGACCCACGTTCCCCCAAATGCCCAGCAGCTTATTGAAAGCAAAGCCAATTGGGGAATCTCCTGCATTGCCAAGGCTGATGAACTCCCAATATATTCTCAAGGGTCTAGGCTTCTTCGTCTTCTTCTTCTTCTTTTTTTTTTTTAAAGATTTTATTTATTTATTCATGAGAGACAGAGAGAGAGGCAGAGGGAGAATCAGGTTCCCTGCTGAGCAGGGAGCCCGATGCGGGACTTGATCCCAGAACGCTGGGATCATGACTGAGCCGAAGGCAAACAATTAACCATCTGAGCCACCCAGGCGCCTTAGGCTTCTTTTTATTCTTGCTCTGGGCGCCAAGATTAAGTCATCTTAAGTCTTTTTCTTTCTTTTCTTTCCTTTTCTTTCTTTCTTTCTTTCTTTCTTTCTTTCTTTCTTTCTTTCTTTCTTTCTTTCTCTCTTTCTTTCTTTTCTTCCTTCCTCCCTCCCTCCCTCCCACCCTCTTGCTCTCTCTTTCTTTCTTTCCTTCTTTCCTTCCTTCTCTCTCTCTTTCTCTCTCTCTCTTTCTTTCCTTAAGCTCTATATAGGGCTTGAACTCACAATCCTGAGACCAAGACTCACACACTCCACTGACTAAGCCAGCTAGGCACCCCAAGTCATCCCTTTTTCTTAATGCGACTACTACCTACAGCTTACCTTATAGAGTTGTCTTCCGACATTATCCTGTCTACAGTTTCTGACTTCCTTGTGCTGAAGCTGATCACTGTCACTTTGTTGGAATCCAGTTCTTTTAATCTCTTAGGGTCGATTTTTCTGCTTTTTTTTCCTGAGACTGATTCTAGAATCTTTGGTTATCCCAAATAAAAAGGCTTTTGGACAGAGCAACTGGGGTTCACAGGCTCATTTGTCTTAAGAAAATAACTTGCATGTCTGAGGAGGGTGGACACAGAGGTCTCTCACTGTATGTTTACTGAAGGTCTACCGCCAGCCAGGAATTGCATGAGATGCTGGTATACAATCATGAACAAGATGAAATCCCTGCCCTCCTGCAGCTTCTGGATTGTGGAGGATTCATGGTCTGAGAAGTGCTGTGGAGAAAAAGTAATGCAGTACTTTCAAACTTTATGCAGCTGTAATCCAGTAAGAAATGTGTTTTATATCATGATCTAGTACAAATACACAAACCTATGTACATACATTTATATAGCTGAAATAAAAGCTTCACAAAACAAGAGCCTCACTAAGTGTGATGCTCTCTGATATTTTCTATTTCTTTTATGAAATGTTGGTCATGACCCACTAAGTTCATTTTGTGCTTCCTCAGTGGGGATCAGCCTGCAATGTGAAAATGCTGGTAATGGTTCAGAGCACAACTCTGAGGCCAAGCTGAGGGCTTTCAGACTTGGCTCCACCTTTTAGTGTCTGGGTTTGGGCAAGTAATCTCTACATGCCCTTGTTTCTCTACCTGCAAAATGAGATAATAACAACAGTATATCTGCCTTGTGGACTCTCCTTGAGAATTAAATGAGAAAGGAGATAATGTGTGTAAAGGACTTAAATAGGGCCTGAAACATCATGAATGCTCAATAAGCACAGGTGCTAAATACTGGGTATGATGATAAAAGAGCCAAAGCACTCAATCTGGGGGGACATGAGAATGCTTCCTGGAGGAAACGACATAAATGTTGAGACCTTAAGAAATGGCAGGAAGTATTCAGGTTTAAGTAGGTAACAAGAAGGAATTAAGAGTGGAGAAGAAAGTTCTGTGCAGAGAGAGCAGCCCTTGCAAAAATGATGAGGTGGGAGAACTTCCTGCCATGTATGACTTGGGAGCTTCCTGATTTGGCTGCAGCCTGAGGGAGAAGTCTGTGGCTGAAGAGGTCAAAGATATCAGCAGGAGTGAGGTCACCTTGGGCCCCAAAGCCAACTGAGAGAATTTTAGGCTTTAACTTATGTGCAATAGGATCTTATTAAGCCTGTTAAGCAGGTAAATGACATGATTTTCTTTTTTGAAAGACCACTTAAGCTATAGGGCAGAGAATGGATTGGAGAGGGCAATTCCTGTAGCAGGGAGACCGTGAAGTCTTTTGCGGTATCTTGATGAGAGATTTGGTAGCCTGAACCAACCACGCATCCCAATGCAATGGTTCTTAAATTATGGTGTTCATGAGAATTACCAGGACAAGGTGTGAGTAGGGGGGGCTGTTAAAAATTCAGTTTCCCGGGCTAACAAGCCAAGATTGTGGAGACAACCAATTGGGGCCCAGGATTTAAGTAATCAGCCCTAGTGATTCTGAGGCACGTAATTTCCTGATCACACTTTTAAAAACCAAGAACAAAAACAACCTCTCATATGTCACTAACATTAGATTGTTTTTCTGCTACCCACTCCTCTTTACTTCTCAGGCACCTGCTTGGGGCTCCCTATTGCTTCTGACTCCCTGCACTGAAGGTACAAACTCGTTCAGAGCAAGGGCTTCATCTTTCTAACAGGTGCATCTCCAGGGTGTCGAGAACAAAACTGGCAGAGAAAGGGCCTTCTAGAAATGTTTGCCAAGCGAATAAATGAGCGGATAAATTAATATATTGCTTTGTGCAAAAATTTTTGCTTTTAAATACCTGGGCAGGGTTTGAAATCGGTAAACAAAGGTCATTCCAAAGAAAGGGTGAAGATGCAACTGTCAAGGCTGAGGAAAATGCGGGGAAGCCCGTTCCCAATTGTCGAGGCTTGTTCAGGAGGTGCTATAATTCTCGGGACTGGGGGGCGAGAAATGTTACTATTTCCAGATTAGCAACCATCTTGGGCTGCCTGTGCCACTCTCCCGAAAGTCCACGCTTGACTTATCCAGTTGCCTTCATGGCTCCGGCCCCATCCAACCCTTTCAAGCTAAATGTGGGCTCCAGGAAGCCGCGGGGGCCGGCAGGGACCCTCGCTCAGAACCCCCTCCGGGCCGGCCCGGCTTAACAGCGACGACCTCCCCATCATGGCGGCCGCCGGGCGGGGAAGCTGAGCCCGTGCGTCGCGTGCGTGCCTCCTCTCCCTCCCCTCCCCCTCCTCGGCGGCGGCGGCGGCGGCAGAGGCGGCAGCGCTCGCCATTGCCGCTGGTGGCAGGAGGCTGCGAGGAGCCGGCGCGGTCGCAGTCTCCACGGCGCAGGCCCACGGTAGCGCAGCCGCTCTGAGGTGAGTGCCCTACCGCGCAATCTCCAGCTATTTCAGCCCCGGCGCAGCCGCAACACGCCGCCCGCCCGCCGGCCGGCCGGCCCGCCCCGCAGCCTGCACCCTGCCGCCCCCGGCTCCGGGCCTGGGCCCCTGCCGGATTCGGCCCGCCTCGGGCGGGGGGCCCCGGCCCGGCCCAGTCAAACCGCCACCCCGAGGATGCGCAGGCCGCAGTAGGCCCCAGGCGTCCTGGCGGGCTCGGGAGGGAGGCGCTGCCCTCCCGAGAGCCCCAGGGTTCCGGCCTCCCCCGCCGCCTGAGGCTCTGGGGGCCGCGGCCTCCTCTCCACCGTAGAACCCGGGGTCTGGGCCCGGCCTTCCCGCGGGCTCGGGAGCCGGAGGCCCGGGAGAGCGCGCCGGGCCCGGGAGCGGGAGGTGGGCGGGCTGCGCGGGACCGGAGCCGCGGCTCCCTGCTCGCCCCCTCGGCCCTTCCCGGGTCTGGTCCGCGGGCGGCGCGGCGGGCCGGGCCGGGGCGCGGGAGCCGCTGTCTCCTGCGGGAGAGGAGGCTGGCTCTTGGGGCGGCCTCCGAAGCTTCCCTCCCGCAGGGGTGGCGTGGGCTTGTTACCCAGGTAGACCGGGGGACGCTGGAATATGGCGCGTTGCCCACCTTCTTGCAAGTTAGGAGGCGGCCCGGGCAGCAGCGGCGGCAGTTCGAGGAGGAGGGCGCAAAGTCCTTTTGTACGCAGAAAAAAGGAGCGACATTGTGTTTTCTTCCCCATCTGAGATGCTGCCGGTGGAGGGGCCTCGGTTCTTCCTGTGCCTGGGGTGGTGGTCCCCTGGGTGAGGAGAGGGGGAGTGGCGCGACCCTCGGAAGGAACCGCACTGTTGCCACTGTAAAGACAGGGGCTCTGGATGGCCTTGTGCGTGGGTATTATCTCACATCCCCAGCCTTTTGGGGAACTCAAGGGTTTGCCCCTGCATGTTGTCCACCTCACTGTGCAATGATGTCCACCGCCTCTCTCACCTGTTGTGTCGTTGCTGCTGGTCCCAAAGTTTCTACAGTGCTTCTGACTGTCCCCATCAGAACTTGGGAGTTGTTTAAAAATCTTAATATTTTTAGGGCTTCAAGTGGTCATCTGCACCAGCCAGTTGGAGGAGCTGTTGCCTGATCTCCATCCCTTCTTAAGCATTAGATTAGAATATATTAATTGCTTATTTTAGAGTTGGTGTCAGTTGTGCTTAATTTTTGTGGTTAGAGCAAAATTCACGTTTTCTTAAGTGTGTGTAGAGACAATGGGTTGGGAAACTTTTAAGGTGAAGGCAGTGTGAGTGAACCTGTCAGGTTGGACAGTGCTCACAGGAGAATGGGTATGTGCATCTCACCTTTTTACTAGGGCATCATTTGTGCCCACCGTGATCCTTTTCCTATTTCATGTACAGCCTTTAAAAAAAAATTACTTTGAACAGTAAGTTAATGGGTTGTTCCTCACTCAAGGAAGAAGGGGAGGGGGGGCCTTGGAGATGCTGGGGTTTTTTGTTTTGTTTTTAAAATTCAGTAGTAGTATCCAGATTTGTGTTTGAATGTTCTTGGTGTGTTATCTCATAAGGTAGTGAAAATATGACTAGAATCTGTGCATGAGTGTAATTTCCTTATTTTATGAGCAGGAGAAGAAACATACAATTATCACATGTAATACTTATTCTTGGGTGTGCAGAATTGTTTGTGTCGAGGGACTTTTCTTTTTCTTCTGACAGGAGTTAGGTGTGACTTTCAACTGGGTCCATGACTAAGACGAAAAATAAAACAGTCAGATTAAGAAGTATTGCTTACTATGTTTTGGCACCTCCTTATTTGAAATCCTTTGATTTCATCCTGTGTGCCTTTCCCCTCCCCCCATCTCAAATTCAACATATATGAGAGAAAATGACTTTTTGCTTAGTAGTCAGTGGTCATATTCTCATTTAGCCAAAAAAAAAAAAATCATCTTCAACCCAGGATTTTTCATGGAAATAGATTTCTTACCAGGTTTTAAGGAAATTTAGCTCTTGGATTTAAGAAGTAACTCTTAGAGCAGCAGATAATGAGAGCCCTTGTCCAGATCTAGAAGGGATTAAAGAAGGATTTCAGATTTCTTTCCCAATTCATGTATATTCCAGTGGAACCCAAAATTGTAGGTTTCTTGTTTTTATTAAATCACAAGTGTACATCCATCTCTAATTTTGTTAGGGAGCTGAAGACAAACTCCCTGTGATTTAAATACTTGAATATGCATTGCCCTGTATACTGTGAGTTCAAGCAGACCCCTGGGTTGTCTTCAAGAAGTATTTTATGTGAAGTAATCACAAATGGATGACTGTTTTAAGGGAAATCTAAGCTCCTTGAGGTCTGGGATTAAATTTTTTATACCTCTTTACTTGTGCATAATAAGGCATTCAGTAAATGTTGGGGCATAATAATGATGAACAGTAATTTTTGAAATTAAAATTTTTTTCACAAATATTTGAAAAGACATACTGACTTTTGGTTTTTGGACGGGTTATGAATTGTCAGCCTTTAGAAGCACACCCTCCAGTCTCTGGAGAACAGGAAGTTATTGCATATGTTCAGCTTCTGTTAGATCTCTTTAGGCAACTCCAGCGCTTTGTGCTGCAGTGGGCTTGTTCATCCACTTAGTGCCACTGTGAAAAATTGGAGTGTAAAGCGGGAACTCTGGGTTGTTGAGTCTCAGAAGTGTCTACTCAAGCCTCAAGAATTTCAGCGCACCCTCTCTGGGGTTATAATTAGTCCAGGAAATGTGATATTTGAATTTAAATGTTTTTGTGTGACTGTGTGTGATGCTTATTCTATAATTTCGTGTGTGTGTGTGTGTGTGTGTGTGTGTGTGTGGTATTTGGAAATCAGTCTTAAATACCAATCTTTTATTTTGTAAAAAACATTTTAGAAAATTTTCTCTCTGTTCTTTCATGTTTTCCTTGAGAGCTAAAGCTAGTGTTTTCAACCTGAGCTTACCCAAATATAATTTTCCATAAATGTTAAGTAAAACAGCAATGAAAAAGAAACCTACTTGTGTTAAGCTTATTTTAGAAACATTTTATTTAGACCAAGTCCAGTCATTTGTTTTGTTCTTTTTTTTTTTTTTTTTTGAGGCTCTGGATACATGTTAATTTTTGTGCGTTATGTATCATAGTTCTTTCTTATTAGCTAGGGGACGGATTATTCACTTTCTGGGCTTTTCAGTTAGAACTTTTGTCCATCAGCGTTCTTCTAAGGTGAACGGGCTGGAAGAGAAATAGTAAAAGGAGGTGAAACAAATCAATTTCAGGTGTTTCCAGAAGATTACAACCACATTGAGCTATTGGAAACTTTTAATCTTGGAGCAACAAGAATGCTTTGTCTGAAGTTATTTTGATGTACTATGGACAAAACTTGGAAAATGAAAAGAATTTTTGACTGCTCAAGAAAAATAAGTGGATTATATATGCCTTGGAATATATATTTTTTCTGAAGTGCAGTTCAGAATTAGGCTAATGAGTTTTTGACCCCACTCAGTACAGTTTAGTTATCGAAGATTCAAACATTTCATCATATGATCTTTTTTTTTTTACCTTTTCACCATGCCTGTGTACCTAAAATATGAACATTTATATGAACTGAAGAAAAGTCAGAAATACAACTTTAGAGAGCTTTTAGTATATTTTTGAAAGACAGAAACAAAACTAGGAGGCAAATAAGGCGGCCTACCACATTTGTGATCCCTTGAGGCGAATCTGTATTCTGTCACCAAAAGTAGTGTCTTAGAAGATAATTGTACCATATGGGATCTCCTCCAGAATCTCAGATCTTGTAGCTTGCCTTATCAAATTGTTACTGAGCCATCAGATAATTTCTTGAGGAAACCAGGTTTGTTATGGGAGGGGTGTGTGTGTGGGTGTGTGTCAGTGTGTTTTGGGAAAGTTGGTGAGGAGAAGAAGGGAAAGAGTAACTGAATCTGATTAAAAAATCTTGTTTTATAGATTGAGATGATCACTGGAATTTGGGGCATGTATCATTATTTTTTTTTTAGGATTTATTTATTTGAGAGAGTGAGAAAGCGAGCCAGGAAGAGAGGCAGAGGGAGAGAGAATCCCAAGTGGACTCTGCGCTGAGCACGGAGCCTGATTCGGGGCTTGATCTCACGATCCCCTGAGACCATGACCTGAGCCAAGAGATGCTTAACCGACTGAGCTACCTAGGCACCCCTTTGGGCATGTATTTTTAAAGGAAGCTTTAAGAGCTACTTGTGTGTGGGTCATCTGGTGATTTAGACTACTATTTATAGTGTATTTAGTATACAAGCATAGTACTTAGATTAATTCATGCATGCTGATTTCTGTGGTTATAAATGTGAAAATTTTGGCTGACAGTTTAAATGGATAACTCTTAAATGGTGACTTGGATAAATTATGCCGTGCCTTTTTCGGAATTACGAAGAATGAAGTTTGTATGCATAAACATTAAGACTTTTTTAAAAAGAACTTGTATTACTATTGGTAATTGTAAAGTCTTTGCTTTTTAGAACTTGGAAAGTCTGTTTTGTTGCTGCTCCTGAATGCTAATGTGGTTAGGCTGGCAGCTAAACTTACAAAGAACAAGAGGAAGTGAGGAAATGTCCCAATGAAACATTGCTTAAAATAAGCAGTGGACTAGAAATGGGGAGTGAGGGACTAAGGGACTTAATTCTTGTTTTATGTTCAAAAGGGAATCAGGTATACCCTTCATTGAGAAATAACCTTAACTATGTCCTCACTTTGGAGTTTTGCCATTCATTCACCAGTCATTGATCAAAGACCTAGTATATTCCAGGCATGTGTTAAGTGCTACAGCAACAAGTAAACCACAGGCCTTGTCTACTAGAGGAGAAAGATAAGGGCTCGACTAACTACAGTACAGCTTGTTGAGAAGTAAAATAAAGATTGGTGTGTAATTATAGAGGCAGGGGGTGAGTGATGTGGGGAGAGTAAGTGAGGTTAGGGAAGACTGTAGGAGATCTTTAAGTAGGACTTGGAAAAGTGAGTAGCTGTTTCACCTGATGGAGCAGAAGAGGTTAGAGGAAGGGCATTGATAGTCTGAGGAGTAGCAAGTACATTTTGCTGTGTTTGAGGAGTAGTGGAAAATGAAGCTGATGAGGTTGTGACCTGATTGGGAAGAGCATGGGGGAGTTCAAAGGTTATAGTTCATTAATGAATGATGATGCCTTTAATTAAGATAGGGAATGTGTTGGAAGAACAGAATTTGAGAAGGAAGTTATGATTCTAGGTGTGCAAATCAAGATATGTCAAATACCTCCCTATTTACAAATTTGGGCTGGAGAAAAGGGGAAGTGGGGATCAATTAAGAGATTTGTATCCATTAACATAATGTCATACAGAAACTGCAGTTGAGTATAATAGATGCCAGGCATCTACATCTGAAGGTCAAGTGGAAGAGGAGGGGCCTATGAGGGAAGTTGAAAAAGAATGGCTTAAGAGATAAGATGTACATACTATGGGCTGAAGAAGCTATGGATAGGGGTTAAGGGAATTTTAACAGGGAATTTAGCAACATGAAATCCTTTGGAGAGCTCATTGGAATGAAAACTGGATATGGCAATTGAGAGATAAAAGGTGTTTTCTGAGTGTGTGTGTGTGTGTGTGTGTGTGTATGTATTATGTGTATATTGTTTTGACAGGAGTCATGATAGTGTAAACACAATAGATTTCTAGAGCATTATTGAATACAGGGGTAAGGTCTATAAAGCCCAATTTAATAGATGACCTGTGCTTAGAAATAGGTCCTGTTCTTCCCCTTCTCTTACTGGAATTACAGCATAAAAGCTTTGGGAGAAGACTTTAATTCTAATAATCAGATTTTATTGATTTGAATATATAGTATAGTATGTTTGAGTTTACAGTCTTTTTTTTATTTTTTAATGATTTTATATATTTGTCAGAGAGAGCACAAGTAGGGGGAGTGGCAGGCAGAGGGAGAAGCAGGCTCCCCACTGAGCAAGGAGCTCCACGTGGGACTGGATCCCAAGACCAGATCTAAACAGAAGGCAAAGCTTAACCAACTGAGCCACCCAGGCATCCTGAGTTTTTAGTGTTTTAAGATGCAAATTCCTCTTGAAGGGTTTTGAGGTTTTATAATACTTAAATGTTAAGTGCAGGGATTTTTAACCTGGCTTTTATAGTTTTTTTTTTTTTTTAAGATTTTATTTATTTATTTGACAGAGAGAGAGAGACAGCCAGTGAGAGAGGAACACAAGCAGGGGAAGTGGGAGAGGAAGAAACAGGCTCCCAGCGGAGCAGGGAGCCCCATGCGGAGCTGGATCCCAGCACTCTGGGATCACGCCCTGGGCCAAAGGCAGTCGCTTAACGACTGAGCCACCCAGGTGCCCCAGGCTTTTATAGTTCTGGGACTCGGGGATATATTTTGGCCATGTAACCCTGATCTCTTGAAATTGTATGAAAAATGTTTTATGTGTGCCTGTACAGTTTTTCTGGGGAGAGGGTCCATAACTTTTCTGAGTTCTTGACACACAGAAAAGTCAAAGGCCCTTTCAGTATTGTTAATTAAGTCAAACACTGATGGTGTTGGTTGGCTGAAATTAGTTAACTTGATTGACTGGGACAGACCAAGGGGAAGAAATTTTGGGTATCTCAGGTGAAGAACTCTGGAAAGATCTGATGCACATCCAGGAGATAGGACTAAGAGCACCAGAAGGAAGGTGGGAGGAATGCCAAAGCAAAGCTTAACCAATTTCAGAATCTTGCCAAGTGTTCTAGATTCCTTGTTTTTGTTTTGTTTTAATATTCCAGGATTCATGCTAGTATATGATGATCTGTTCATGCCCTGTATACAGTAGGCTTTGTGGGTGATCAAATTACTGTTGTTTTAAAAGAAAGCTAAGTGGTTCATAGATTGCACTCAAAAATGTTTAAGTCGGGAGTTTTTATACTTTGGAAACTTTCTAAAATGCACAAATGTTTGTTTAGTCATTTGGGGCAAAACATTTTTTTCCTTGCTTAATTTTTCTGACCATGAAATGAAAATACCATTGGCCTGTTTTACAGGGTCTTTCTGAAGTATGACAGTTATGGAATGGTTTGAGATCTATGATGATTTAATGCTAACCGATTGCTAGTGTTCAGATTTCTTAAGTTATTGATAAAATCTGGACATTTAAGCAAATTTTTAATAATGTTCCATATTAGAACTTATATTCCAAAATAATTTCATTCTGAAATTTTTTTTTTTTTACATTTTATTTATTTATTAGAGAGAGAGAGCACAAGCAGGGGTGGGGCAGAGGGAGAGGGATAAGCAGACTCCCTGCTGAGCAGGGAGCCCAAGGCAGGGCTGGATCCCAGGACTGAGCCACCCAGGTGCCCCTCATTCTGAAATTTTAGATAATTGGTCATTTTTACTTTCTTCCTCTGATTTTTGAATCTTTAAAATTAGATTAGGAAACAGTTTTGTTAGCTAAGCCCTAGATTCTGGGGCAGTGATCTCCAGCTTTTGATGGTTACCCATCATACAAGTAAAAATTTTGAGCACACATTCTGAATCACATTTATTTATAAATGATGTTCCTGTGTTGTTGTACTAATACATTTGTGTGCATTATAAAGTATATAAAAAGTAGGAATTTGGGGGTTTTTTTTGTTTTTTTTTTTTAAAGATTTTATTTATTTATTCGACGGAGATAGAGACAGCCAGCGAGAGAGGGAACACAAGCAGGGGGAGTGGGAGAGGAAGAAGCAGGCTCATAGCGGAGGAGCCTGATGTGGGGCTCGATCCCATAACGCCGGGATCACGCCCTGAGCCGCAGGCAGACGCTTAACCGCTGTGCCACCCAGGCGCCCCGGAATTTCGTTTTTTTAATTTATCAGAGAGAGAGAGAGAGAGTGGGCACAAGCAGGGGGAACTTCAGGTGGAGGAAGAAGCAGGCTCCCCCCTGAGCAAGGAGCCCAATGCAGCACTCAATCCCAGAACTCTGGGATCATGACCTGAGCGGAAGGCAGACGCTTAACTGACTGAGCCACCAGGTATCCCAGAAGGTAGGAATTTTAAAGGGACAAGATAAAGATGAAATAGTCTTTTTCTAACTTCTTGCTAATTGAGTTAATAATGGTTCAGTAACTTATGAGTTTGATTAGCTTGCTTTTATAAATATATTTGTTCATAATTCGTGTTTTTTCTGTAATTAATGCCAGCAATGTTTTATTTAATACCCTATAAGAGTATTGGTAAATACAAGAGAGTAATGAATGGGGGTGCCTGGGTGGCTCAGTCAGTTAAGCATCTGACGCTTGATTTTGGTTCAGGTCACCATCTCAGGGTTGTGGAGCCCCTTGTCTGGCTCAGCAGGGAGTCTGCTTCTCCCGCTGCTCCCCCCCATGTTCTCCCCCTCTCTCAAATAAATAAATAAAAGCAATGAATTAATATATTGGGTAATCTTAAACAGAAAATTTGTGTTATGGAACTTAAAATTAGCTGTGTTTGTGGCTTATCTTTACATTCACTAATCTACAAAGAAGATCCTAAATAGAACTGGAGTATTTTATCTTTTCCTTTGTTTGGGTTTTTTTTTTTTTGTCCTTTGTCTTTTATTAAATAATTATGAAATAAAATTCTTAGTAATTAATCTTCTATATAACAGTAATCCACAAATTAAAGAACCAACCAAGGTTTGCTAATTAAAAATACTGTCATAGACCTAATCTCTTGCCCCCAAACCGGCTTTAGGTATTAAGTCTAAAGAAGAAATAATTCTGATATCACCAGTTATGTGACTGAATGTTAAAATATTGTCTTTTCCTTAATTTTTGGTTCTATATTTTAAAAGTTTTTTTACTTTGAAAATATATTATTTTCGTAGTGAGAAATTTTAGGAAGAAAACAAATAACCCTCCAAAGTCAGTGGTTATCATCTTTGGTTTATGAGCATATAGGAGATTTTCATTTTCTTTCTTATAACTGAAATTATCTTTAGTGAAAATGCATTAACTTTTATAACCAACCCTCCCTGCCCCCCCCCCCCCAACCTCCATAAGTATGGATAATGTAATTACAGCCCTAAAGGCTCACTATCAGTTTTTGGGCAGGCAAGTCACTTAACCTCACTGGGCCTGTTTCCCCACTTGAAAAATGAAGAGGACAGAAATGGTATCTAAAGTTTCTTCTAAATAAAAATTCTAAATTTCGAATTCTAATTCTAAAATTAATTCTGAATCTGTGTTATGACATGTTAAACAATAAATATGGTATTTTCTTCTTAAAAAGACATGTATATGTGTTCATTGTAGAAAAGCAAAAGAAAATTTAAAATGTTTGTAATTATACATACAAAGATAATGAATAATATTTTAGTATATATAGTTCTAGGTATTTTTCTCAGTATGTATGTGCATGCATACATACACTGTATATGATAAATTCAATAATACTGTGCATACTGTTTTGAACCAAAAATGTCTAATTTTATGTAATTCATCTATTTTTTTTTTTAAAGGTTTTTATTTATTTATTCGACAGAGATAGAGACAGCCAGCGAGAGAAGGAACACAAGCAGGGGGAGTGGGAGAGGAAGAAGCAGGCTCATAGCGGAGGAGCCTGATGTGGGGCTCGATCCCATAATGCCGGGATCACGCCCTGAGCCGAAGGCAGACGCTTAACCGCTGTGCCACCCAGGCGCCCCTAATTCATCTATTTTTGCCCTGCAGTATTCTTTTTTTTTTTTTATGATTTTTTATTATATTATGTTAGTCACCATACAGTACATCCCCGGTTTCCGATGTAAGGCTCGATGATTCATTAGTTGTGTATAACACCCAGTGCACCATGCAATACGTGCCCTCCTTACTACCCATCACCAGTCTATCCCATTCCCCCACCCCCCTCCCCTCTGAAGTCCTCAGTTTGTTTCTCATAGTCCATAGTCTCTCATGTTTCATTCCCCCTTCTGATTACCCCCCCTTTCTTTATCCCTTTCTTCCCCTACCGATCATCCTAGTTCTTATGTTCCATAGATGAGAGAAATCATATGATAGTTGTCTTTCTCTGCTTGACTTATTTCACTTAGCATTATCTCCTCCAGTGCCGTCCATGTTATAGCAAATGTTGAGAACTCGTTCTTTCTGATAGCTGGGTAATGTTCCATTGTATATATGGACCACAACTTCTTAATCCAGTCATCTGTTGAAGGGCATCTCGGCTCCTTCCACAATTTAGCTATTGTGGACATTGCTGCTATGAACATTGGGGTGCATATGGCCCTTCTCTTCACTACGTCTGTATCTTTGGGGTAAATAGCCCTGCAGTATTCTTAATGGGGCAGTTGTAAATCCATTTGTTTTAATGAAATATAAAACATATTTAAAAGTTTCTCTCCAAATACACATTTGCTCAGGAAATGCTAGCCGTCTGTTTCGTGCTCTGTGTGTTTTTGCTGAGGTAAGGGTTACTTGAAGTAAGGGTGGAAGGGCTGGCCCGTGAAAGCTTACTTAGTGAAGAATGAAAGCTAAATCCTGGGTTAACCTCAGTTTCATTCACATAATAACTCGTTTTTTCTCCACTCTGCCCTCATACTTTCTGAGCTAAAATTTCTATATGCAGGATAGTTTCTGAAGTGAACAAATTTATCTCAATATATTATTGGCTCTTTGATTGTACCCTGGGACCTTCTGAGTTTTTATATTCCTATTGAGAGCAAATTAGATATTAGTAGCAGCAATAGTATAATACAAGTTTTAAAAATACCTGTGTGTTTTTTTTAGCATAATCTATGGGGATTTCAAAAGATTTTATATACATAAAATGTAAGTATATGTACAAATATAAAATGGTATGTAATCTCATTCACACTTGCCATCAATGAAACGTGGTATATATAATTCTAATATTATGTAAAAATAACTAGATATTTCTCAAAGTTAACTTCCTTAATTTATACAATGGATTCTCTTTGGAGTTAGTAATAAAACCCAATTTTCCTGCCTTCTCCTTTAGTTCCGTCTTTAATCTCTCTGGTAGTTGGTTTTTGTTTTTTATACAAAGTGGAAAGCAAATCTAGGGTAAATAGTTCCTTAGTTGTGGCAGCTAATATCCAAAGCAATCTAGTCATTTCTCCACCAAGTATAGTATAAAGCTTCTGGAGGTGTGTGTCGGAAGAAAAATGTCTGATCCTTTACTCTGAAGATTAGTATCTTTTCTAGGAGAAAAACTTCATGCTTGACAGTTAAAATGCTTAAATCAATATCTTGCAGATAGAGCGAGAGGTAGAGAATCTGGGAATAAAAAGTACAAACTTATTGCCTCTTAAGCTTGTTTTCAGTTTTTGTATCTGAACATGTGAGAATAGTAGCTAATTCTAACTTGAGATTCCACCAAAATAGGTTGTCTTCATCCTGAAGAAATCCATTTTGTAGCCATATAGTGGTATACATCCAATGCCTTTTAAATAGGTAATCTTTGTTTAGTATTTTTTTAAGTTTTTTAAAAAATTATCATTTATTTAAGTAATCTCTACATCCACTATGGCCCTTAAACTCATGACCCTTGAATCAAGAGTCAAATGCTCTTCTAACTGAGCCAGCCAGGTGTCCCAGTCTTTGTTTAGTATTAATTTAGGGCTTTTGGCACAGTAGTGATTCTTGTCTTTTAGGTTAGCATGATTTTGAAATTGTCTTTTTTAAAGAGTAATGTTTACTTTGTAACAATGACTGGTTTCTCTTAATGATAAAAAGTTTGTGTAGTTTTCCGTGTAAATATGCCTAACTCAGATTTGGCCTACCAATAGAGTTTCAGAACCCTATATCCAATGGCCTAATTGGCATTTCTTGGATGTCTCAGATGCACTTACATCTCCAAATGAATTCCCTTGTCAGACTTGCTCCTGTTCAACTCTTGCTTACCTCAGTGAATAGTACCACCGTTTCATCTGGTTTAGCAGAACAGAAACTTTAGTCTTCCAGTGTCATCAAATCCTGTTTATTTAACTTTCTAAACTCAATTTGTCCTCTTCATTTCACCGTTACCACTTCTGTCTGAGTTGCTATCATTTCTTTCTTGGGCTGTTGGAATAACTTCTAACTGGTCCACCTGTATCCATTCTGGCTGAGTCCTAATCCATTCTCCTCTGTGAGGCCAGAATGAATTGGTCTCTTCTAAGTACACCGTTCTGGTCGCGCCCCCCGCATTGAATTTAGGATGAAAACAAATCTTTTTAATGTGGTACGTAACTTTTGGACTCATTTTGTATTAGTCATGTTCCTCTAACCGTAAAGCCTTTCCTATTGGTGGTGTTCTGCCTGGAAAGCTTTTTCCTCTCTTCTCTTTCTAGTAAAATCCTATAAATTTTATTCCGGTCTCTGCTCAAGCATAGTGTCCTCAGGAAGTTTTTTCAGATCTTCCTCATTTTTGTACTTTTCCTTTACCATATGTGCCTATACATGTCATTTCACATTTGTATATTACTTGATATATGTCTGTCTTTCCCACCAGAGTGTAAAACTTCATGATGGTGAATAAACAGTGCTCATTACCAACCAGTGTGCCTGACACGTAACAGGCAGTAAGTATTTATTTGAATGATTGTAGAAGCCTTGCAAAATTCATCTGTAATATTTTATCTTATTACCAGGCTTTGTGGTGCTATCTAATACTTTATAATTTTTAGGAACTCAGGGTGGGACCAGATTCTAAGTCATTTAAGCCACCCCTGCTCCGCAAAGTTACATCATCATCATCAGTCTCTCCTTGAACACATCCAGCGATAGGAAATTTACTTCTTACCCAGAATCTGTTTAATCTTTAAGACATTTGGATGGTAAGAAAGCTTAGTTTCAACTGAAAGTTCTCCCTGTAAGTTTTACCTACTGGCCTTCTGTTCTCTAGGACTTCTAAAAACAAATATGTTTTATATTTTCTTTGTAAAGTCCTCTGAGTTGTGTTTTAGTTTAAATGTCCCTGGGACCTTCAGCCTTCTTGGAAAGGTAATGGGGTATGCTGGAAAGAGAGTTGGGGGCTGTTTTCCTAGGGCTGCCATAACAAATTACCATAAAGTAGGTGCCTTAAAACGACATAAATTTATTTTCCCATAGTTCTGGAGCTCCAAAGTCAGGAATCAGGTGTTTGTAGAGCCACAATCTCTCTGGAGGCACTAGGGAAGAATCTTTTTTACCACCTCCTCCTTTTGGTGGCTGCTGGTGTTCCTTGACTTTTGGCTGTATCATTCCAGTCTCTGCCTCTGTGAACACATTGTCTCCTACTGTCTGTCTGTATAATCTCTGGTGGCCTCACTCCATATAAGGGCACTTGTCATTGGAATTTGGACCAACCTGGATAATCCAGGATGATCTCCCAATCTCAGGATCCTTAGTTTTGTTGTATCTGAAAGACCCTTTTTTCCAAATAGGTAACATTCACAGGTTCCAGGAATTAGGATGTGGACATATCTTTTGGGGAGCCACTGTTCAACCCCTTACAGGGGCTCTGGGTTTAAATCCTGATAATGCAAAGTTGCATGCAAATTTGAGCATGTTACTTGCCGTTTCTGAGTCTGAATCTCCTTAATTTTAAGACAGGAGTAATAATGCCTGTATCATTGATATGTGAAGATGTAAGAGAAATTCATGTGAAGTGCTTCACTAGCTAACTCATTAAATGTTGCCTTCCACATACCAAACTGTCCTGACCCTACTGTACTTTTTCAGGGTCTCTAGATCATATGTACCCAGATACTCTAGGTCTTCGGCCTAATACCCAGCATGAATTGTGAGATAGGTCTGATAAGTACACACTACAGTGGATATCTCTATATTCCGCACACTGTGTAGCCACTATGACTAGTGCAGCCCAGATTCGAATTATGTGTACTGTAGCCACATCATGAGATTGGCCCGTTGAACTCGAAATTGGTTAAAACCCCCAAGTCTTTTTCATCGGTGTAACTATTAAATCTGTGCTGTGTAGTTAGGTTTTAGATCCAAGTGCACATTGTCACATGTTACATTGTGTGTTATAAGTGTCACATTTTCTAGCCATAGTGTCTAGTGCATAGTAGGAGCTAAATTAATTCTGACTTGAATGTTGCTGCATGGTTTAAAGGAATCTTTAAACTTACCTACTTTGGTGCTATCCAGAGAATATTTCTTAAAGCAAATGCTGTGGTGAATATATAAAAGAAAAGTTACCATTGAAGTAGCAACTATATCAATGCTGGGCAAATGGATGGCATCGCTATATACTCCTTCTGTCATCAGGTACTCCAGTACTCCTTCAGGTGATCAATTGCTGATCACTTCTTGGTTGATGGACAGGTTGCTTTTGATGTTTCTGTCAGATATATGAAATTTGTGTCCACTGCTTATTTAACAGATACGCATTTAATGATCTATATATCTACTAGTATTATTTGGCATTTGCTTTTGAGATAAAAGACCAGAGAAATGGGTGATGTAAAAATGGTGTTTTTAAAATACTTATTTTTGCATAAATATTATATGCACGTGGTTAAAAGATCAAACAATGTAAAAGGAATACAGTGAAAAGTGAGTTTCTCTCCCAGTCTCCCTCTCCAGAAATCACCACCTCTGCTAGTTTCTTGTGTGTCCTTCAAGGTAGGCTAAGCAAAAAGTGTGCTTGTAACTCCCTTTTTATTTTTTTATTTTTATTTTTTTAAAAGATTTTTTATTTGTTTGACAGCAAGAGCAGGGGGAGCAGGAGAGGGAGAAGCAGGCTCCTTGCTCAGCAGAGAGCCCGATGCTGGGCTCAGTCCCAGGACCCCAGGATTATGACCTGAGCTGAAGGCAGATGCCCAACTGACTGAGCTACCTAGGCGCCTCTGTATCTGCCTTTTTAAAAACACCAATGATGGCTTGTGTGCAAATGGTCCTCCAGAAAGTGTCCCCCCCCCTTTTTGGAATGACATCTTTTGTGTCCTGAATGTTCACACTGGTGGAGGATTTCTAGGTTTTTTCGCCCTATTGTTGAGAGGCAGGGAACCAAATTCCATGGCTTTCCATTACTAATTTGATTGTGTGGGATGCTTTTTGAAGAGAGTTGTATATTATATAGTCCTTTGTGAAAAACTTCTCTTTATAGGCTAAGTTTATACCAGGGAAATAAAACCAATTTAATTCGGGCCATTTATTTAGAAAACTAGTAAAGAGGGGCGCCTGGGTGGCACAGCGGTTAAGCATCTGCCTTCGGCTCAGGGCGTGATCCCGGCATTATGGGATCGAGCCCCACATCAGGCTCCTCCGCTATGAGCCTGCTTCTTCCTCTCCCACTCCCCCTGCTTGTGTTCCCTCTCTCGCTGGCTGTCTCTATCTCTGTCAAATAAATAAATAAAATCTTTAAAAAAAAAAAAAAAGAAAACTAGTAAAGAAAAACCTATCAGTTCAAATTGGTTTAATATATAATCTTGGTATTGCTTAAGCCCTTTATATGCCTGCTTAAAGACTTACTCATATTGACAGCTAGGCCAAATTATTACAAGAGCCTGGTAGGTAGCATAGGTCTAGTTTAGGAAGAGCTGGGATGTCCATGACTAGAAGGGCTATAACACACATTTTCTACCTTTCTCTTACTATTACTACAAGCCAGTGGTTCTTAATCTTTGTTCTGAGGACGCTTTTATACCTTTAAAATTACTGAGGACTCAAGCAAGAGCTTTTGCTTATGTGGGTCGTAAGTTTTGATTTTTACTGTATTAGAAATTAAAACAAAATTTTAAAATGTTTAATTTAAAAATAACAGTAATACACCCACTACATGCCAAAATAGGTGAAATATGTTTATTAAAAAAAGACTATATTCTCCCCCAAAAAACCAAAACCCAGTATAATGAGGGGTATTGTTTTACAGTTTTTGCAGATCCTTCTAATGTCTGGCTTAATGGAAGACAGTTGCATTCTGTTTTTTCACTCAGTCTGCTGAATATGTTGCTTTGGTTAAAGTATATGGAAAAGATCTGATCTTATACCCAATATGTGGGTGGGAAAGGGAAAAGCATTTTAAGAGCCTTTTCAGATAATTATGGATATTCTTTGATATTACACCAAAACTCAGCAGTATTAATTTCTTAAAGGTGAGTTGCAGTGTACGTTCTGAAACCATAATTGTACTTTGTTTCATTGAAATCTATTGGCTTATCATAAACTTTGAATGACTCTTTTAACCCATCCATGATTATGTAATATCATACATTGGTCATTTGGAAGATATCAGTTTACTGAGTTATGCAGCTTTTCCAAATGTTGACCCAAAAATCACATTCATTAACACTACCATTGATCTCATCAGAAAAGGCTTTTAAGTGATGGAAAGTTATCAAGCTCACTGTGGCAGATACAAGTTTTCCAGAATTATAATTATCACTCGAAGTATCAGATTTTATCTTTGGCAACAAATACTGTCAGTTATTTTCCTTGGAGTAACAGGTTCACTTTGTTGATTTTTGGAAAAATATCTGCCATATACCCAGGTCTGAATAACCATATAGTTTGTCTGTTAGTCACTCTTTGAAGTAAAAATGGTGTTTTTTGGGGGGGGGATAGCTAATTGAGTTTGCAACTCAAAGCATGATATATGTGCTTTTCCAAAGAGCATGCTTCTGAATGCAGAATTGCTTTATGAATACTTTCCATTTGGTTATACAGAGTAGTAAAAAGAACTCAAGTGTGAAGGTTTAATAAAATATGTAACTTTTACTTTCATCAACATATTCTTCAATAAAATTGACTCTTTTACTGTGTGCACATGAAGATGAAGACTATATTGTGCTGAAGTGCCAGTTATTTTACCCAACATAAGTGCAAATACAAGCACATGAAAAGGGCAAATGTCTTGGTTTCTAAATTGTTCTGAGACCAATTCAAATGTGTGTGGGGGAAGGTGGTGGTTTCCCACACACAGTCAGCCAATTCTTGGGCACCAGCAGGATGTCTGAGAATTCAACTCAGTTCTGACAGCAACTCCCTCCAACTCAGAGTGCTAATTACAAGTCCAGGTTATTCCTTACTTCTAACTGTAAATCAGAGGTTCCCATGACTTCCTTCTCAGGTTCGATTAATTTGCTAGAGTGGCTGGCAGAACTGAGGGAAACAATTTTACCAGTTTATTGAAGGATATGATAAAGGAAATGAACAGCCAAATGAAGAGATACATTGGGCAAGGTATGGGGAAATGGCATGGGGCGTCCCTGCCCTCTATGGGTGCACCACTCTCCCAGCATTTCCATATGTTCACCAATCTAGAAACTCCGTGGACCCCAGTTGTTTGGATTTTTATGGAGGCTTCAATACATAGTCATGGTTGACTAAGTCACTGGCCATTGGTTGATTTCAACGTTTAGCCCCTCTCCCCTCACTGGAGGTGGGGGGTGGGGCTAAAAGTTCCACTCTTCTAAACATGTGGTTGGTCCTCCTGGCAACCAGTCCTTGTCCTTTTGCAGGGTCCCAAGGCCACCTTCATTAACATAACAAAAGACAACTTCAGTTTATCACCAGAAATTCCAAGCGTTTTAGGAGCTGTGAGCCAGGAGCTGGACGGAGATCAAAATACATGTGGTTCCTCAAAAAATTAATACTGGAACTACCCTATCATCCAGTAATCACCACTGGGCATTTACTCAAAAAAATACAGAAACATTAATTCAAGGAGATACATGCACCCCTCTGCTTATTGCACCATTATTTACAATAGCCAAGATACGGAAGCAGCCAAAGTATCCATGGATAAAGAAGATGTGTATATATGCAGTGGAATTTTATTCAGCCATAAAAGAATGAAATCTTCCATTTGCAACAACATGGATCTTCTAGAGAGTATTATGCTAAGTGAAATAAATCAGAGAAAGACAAATGCCATATGATTTTGCTCATGTGGAATTTAAGAAACAAATGAACAAAGAAAAAAAAGACAAACCAAGAAACAGACTTGGAACTATAGAGAACAAACTGATGGTTACCAGAGGAGAGGTGGGTGGGGAGGATGGGGGAAGTAGGTGATGGGGATTCAAGAGTACACTTATCATGATGAGCATTGAGTAATATGTGGAATTGTTGAATCACTATGTTGTACACCTGAAATGAAAAAAAACTTTAAAAGTACATCTGGGGCGCCTGGGTGGCACAGCGGTTAAGCGTCTGCCTTTGGCTCAGGGCGTGATCCCGGCGTTATGGGATCGAGCCACACGTCAGGCTCTTCCGCTATGAGCCTGCTTCTTCCTCTCCCACTCCCCCTGCTTGTGTTCCCTCTCTCTCTGGCTGTCTCTATCTCTGTCGAATAGAAAAAAAAAAAAAAAAAAGGATCTTCGAGTCAGATGGATTTGATCTGAAAAGCAAACATCTCATTTAAATTTCAATAGGTCACTGCTTGATCTTGTAAGTCTTTTCAAAAATGGTTACAGAAGCTGAATGTTAAAAACAAATCCCTTTTTACAAAGAATAGTGAATAAAATTCCTGTGTTCATATAAACTGCAGATCAGGTAGTTTTGAGTCATTTTCCGCTTTAAGGGAGGCTGTCTGATGAATACCCTAGTGTGATTATAGACTATTGTTTTCTCTCTCCACCCTTTTTTTGGGCAAGGAATTGGTTAGTAAAATGGTATGATTGATATATCCTTTTCTTTTAGTGTGAAAACCTCAGTCCATCTAACTACATTTTGATAATTTCAGAGTTTGCTAAATAATACTCCTTTTGTTTTCTGGTGATTGTTTGTTACAGTCTTTTTCTGGTTTAGTGCTAGGTTGTAGGAATGGGCAGTGAAATTGAAGGTGGAAATGGAGAGGAACAGTGCTAGTTCTAAATCATGTAGGTCTTTCCCTACCTCCACCCCCATCCTTTCTTTTTAAAACCTTTTACTCCTATCACAAGTAGAGATTTTAAGAGATAAGCTAAGGCATTTCTAACAATCAAAACCATATACTTTTTTTGTTTCAAGTTAAAAGCTACTGGATCTACTTTAAGAAGTATCTTCAAACATCTTGTGAATTTACCTTTTGTCCTTGAAGGTCATTGCTTCAAATTACAATGGATACTACCGAAAGCTGGAGTAGGATAGCCATTACCTAAACTTCGGTCATTATCATAGCTATGTAACAATGTGAGTGAGTGTAGCTAGTACAGGGGTTGTGTTACTATGTGAGCCAGGTCTGGGGTGCTGCTTGTGGTAGGTGTCATGTGCTGGTTAGAATCCATTTTAAATCACCAAGATGAAAAATACCATTCAGAAATTAATCTTATTTTTACAACATCTTTACAAGCCTAAGTACTGTTTTTAAACTGACTAAAGTAAAAAGTCTGCTTTCAAATAGGGTTGTAAATGGAAATGTAAAATGAGGTCATATTTAAAATAATTTATGTATTACACTGGACAGATTTAATTTTGAGCTGTGTGCAAGGTACAGATTAGAATGTTTGCTACAGATATTTTATGGAATATAGATTTTAGATTGTTATTTGCTTGTAAATATACACATGAAAACCCACCTTCAGAACCCCTGCTTTAAAATTTCCAAAGAAGTTTCTCACTTGTAAATGATACATTTATCTCTCTTATCCTCTAGTACCATATTCCATTAAAGTAGTTTGAAGAGATTGGGGTTAAGTACTACTGCTTTGGCATGACTTCTGTAGCTGCTGCTTTAACAGAATTTTGAAATACTTCAGGCATAAAGAAGCATACAGAGCTATTTAATGAATACCATGTTAAGAAATAAAGTATCATAGATATTATTGAAGCCAGCTTAAGAAATAAAGTATCATAGATATTATTGAAGCCTCCTGGACACTCTTTCCTCATCCTAGTCCCCTTCCTTCCCAGCTTTGACCATTATTCTGAATTTGGTGTTTATCATTCTGCATTTTAAAAAACTTTCTCTTTGTGGTTGTATCCATGGAAAAGATGTAATATTGATTTTTGTTTTTAAATAGGACACAAGAGATTAATCTTTATTGATCTGTGTAGTTATAGTTTACTCATTTAACATGCTGTGAATATTTGATTTAATGGAGTGTGAAAGTAATATATAATCTTCGTAGAGAACTTTAAAAATAAAAGTACGAAAATGAAAATATTTGTAGCCCTGCCATCCAGAGATGCCACGATTAATATTTGGGTGTGTTTTTTGCTTTCATTCTTCCTACTTAAGTCTATGTATTTTTGGTGCCTTTTAATATATAAGGAATACAGTTTATTGGATTACACAAAATTGCAAAGTAGCCACATAAAGGCTGTAAAACCATTTTAGTTGATTCTTGTTAGAAATAGAAAATGAATGAGCATTACATATTAGACATATACCTGGTAAATTTACTGTTTATACCAAATATTGTATAATGTCTTAGTATATTTCTTAGTATAGAAATACTATAAATGGTATCTAGAAAGAGGTAGTATTGTTAAGCACATTTTTATTTTATTTTATTTTATTTTTTTTTAAAGATTTTATTTATTTATTTGACAGAGAGAGACAGCCAGCAAGAGAGGGAACACAAGCAGGGGGAGTGGGAGAGGAAGAAGCAGGCTCCCAGCGGAGGAGCCTGATGTGGGGCTCGATCCCAGATCGCCGGGATCACGCCCTGAGCCGAAGGCAGACGCCTAATGACTGTGCTACCCAGGCGCCCCATAAAAACACCTTTTTGCACACACTCTCAAACACATGCACACGTGCGCACAACAGTCATAGCTTGATCTGTAGACTCAGTGCAATCCCAAAGTCCTAGCAAGTTATTTTATGGATACAGACAAACTGATTCTAAAGTTTATATGGAGAGGCAAAAGACCCAGGATAGGTAACACAATATTGAAGGAGAAGAACGAAGTTGGAAGAGTGATACTACTTGACTTCAAGACTGACTATAAAGCTACTGTAATCAAGGCAGTGTGGTATTGAAGGAATAGACAAACAAATCAGAACAGAATAGAGAGCCCAAAAATAGATCCCCCTAAATATAGCCAACTGATCTTTGACAGAGGAGTAAAGGCAATACAGAGGAGCAAAGAGAATCTCTTCCAACAGATGGTGCTAGAACAATTGGATAGCCACATGCCAAAAAGTGAATCTAAATAGACTTTACACCCTTCCCTAAAATTAAAGTGGATTGGAGTCCTGAATGTAAAATGTAAAACTATAAAACTCCTAGAAGATAACATAGAAAATCTAGGTGACCTTGGGTATGGTGATGCCTTTTTAGGCATCAACACTAAAGGCAAGATCTGTGAAAGAAAGAACTGGTAACTGATACATCCAGACAATGGACTATTTCAGCACTAAAGAGAAAGGAGCTACCAAGCCATGAAAAGACATGGAAGAACCTTAAAAGTGCATTACTAAGTGAAAGAAACCAATCTGAAAAGACTACATGCTGTATGATTCTAACTATATGAGAAACTGGGGTGGGTTTTTTTTTGTTTTGTCTTAACTAGGCTCTACGCCCAACATGGAGCTTGAACTCATGACCCTGAGATTACGAGTCACATGCTCTACTGTCTAAGCCAGCCAGGTGCCCCCCCCAAAAGTCTTTAAAAAAAAGCCTACAGTGTGTATTTCTGTACAGTTTAAACAAAATACTATGTACTTTTTATAATTTTATCTTTTCTTGGCAACTTGATATCACCATGGAAAGCACTGATCACTGAACTGTATTGGAACTTCTTTTGGCCTCAGTGCCTCTGTTTGAACTCTTGTGCACTTTTTAGTTAGAATGTTATTAGTGTTGGGAAAGCTCTGACAGCAACATCATCTCTTCATTAGATGAAGCTGTCCCACCCCCCTGATTTCTTCAGTCTTTCCCATCACCATACCTTCGATACATTCAAATGTATTTAGCATTATTTAACTTAACTGTAAGCTATGCATATTTTACCTATAAACCATATTTTAAGAATAAATATTATGTAAGCTATAACAATAAATACCACATATAAATAATATATAGCTGTTCAGCATTATCTAACTTAAGGCTATAGGCTATGATTTAGAGTAGAGGAGTTCCTGGCTGTGCCTGAAAATCCCTGTGTCCCCGCCCCCCCAACTTTACCATCATTTCTTATGGCAACACTGATTTTTGACATATATTTTTAAAAATTAATATACTTTATTTTTTAGAGTAGTTTTAGGAGAAAAACTGAGCAGAAACTATAAGTTCTGGGGCACCTGGATGGCTTAGTCGTTAAGCGTCTGCCTTCTGCTCAGGGTGTGATCCCAGGGTCCTGGAATCGAGCCCCGCGTCAGGCTCCCTCCTCTGCTGCGAGCCTGCTTCTTTCTCTCCCACTCCCCCTGCTTATGTTCCCTCTCTCACTGGCTGTCTCTCTCTCTCTGTCAAATAAATAAATAAAATCTTTTTTAAAAAAAGAAACTATAGTAAGTTACTGTATACCCCCCTCGCCACCCCTTTCTTCTATTAACATCTTGCTTTAGTGTAGTAAATTTCTTATAGTTGATGAACCAATAATGACTAAAGTCCATAGTTTACATTAGGATTCAGTATATTGTACAGTCTGTGGTTTTGACAAGTTTATTTTTTTTTTAGATTTTATTTATTTATGTGTCAGAGAGAGAGCGAGCACAAGCAGGGGGAAGCAGCAGGCAGAGGGAGAAGCAGGCTCCCTGCTGAGCAAGGACCCTGGTGGGGGACTGGATTCCAGGACCCTAGGATCACGACCTGAGCCGAAGGCAGATGCTTAACTGACTGAGCCACCCAGGTGCCCCTGGGCAAGTGTATTATGATGTATGATCCGTTATGGTATTCAGACTGGTTTCAATGCTCCCAAATCCCCTGTGCTCCTTCCCTCCCGTCTTCCAAACCCTGATCTTTTCACTGTTTCCATAGTTTTGCCTTTTACAGAATGTCATATAGTTGGAATTATTACGTATGTAGCCTTTTCAGATTGGCTTCTTTCACCTAGCAATGGGCACTTAACTTTCCTCCATTGTCTTTTTGTGTCTTGGTAGTTCATTTCTTTCTACTGCTGAATAACAGTCCATTGTCTGGATGTACCACAACTTGTTTATTCATTCACCTACTGAAAGACATTTTGGTTGCTTCCCAGTTTGGCAATTATGACTAAGGCTGCTGTAAACATTTATGTGCAGGTTTTTGTGTGTACGCAGGTTTTCAACTTATTTGGATAAATACCAACGAGTGTAATTGTTAGATCATATAGTAAGAGTATGTTTAGTTTTGTAATAAACTGCCAAGCTGTCTTCCAGAGTGACTGTCATATATATTTTTAGGTTGCTCATGCTTTGTGAAAAACATTACTCAGATATGTAAAGGAGTGCTTGTCCTGTGATGGGATAATGCCCTTACAAGCAGTTGAGGTCTGTAGGGCTGGCTGTCCCTCCGTAATAGCAGCTCGTTGTAGTTTGTTCTTGTCTGCTTTTTCTTTTTTCTTTGATTGATTGATTGATTGATTCCTCCCTGTTGTTCTTACTCTCTTTACCCTGCACTACCACATCTCCTATGCTAGCTTAGGGAATCAGAACTACAGTTGTTAGAATAACATACAAATTTAAAAGGCAAAGTAAGACAAAATTAAATCCTTTCCCAGGGTCTCTTGGCTATATTATGAATGATAGAGATTGCAGCATTCAGTACAGGTGTTGTTGCATTATCAGTTTCACTATACGTAATCATCAGAGATGAAGCACTACATTAATAAAACCTGCTTTCCTTTGCAATTTGTTAATAAGGAAAGTGTATAAAATGTTTTTTTAAAGATTTATTCATTTATTTATTTGTCAGAGAGAGAGAGGGAGAAAGAGCATGAACAGGGGGAGCAGCAGGTAGAGGGAGAAGCAGGCTCCCCGCTGAGTAAGGAGCCCGATGCGGGTCTTGATCCCAGGACCCTGAGATTGTGACCTGAGCCGGAGGTAGACGCTTGACCAACTGAGCCACCCAGGCGTCCCAGGAAAGTATATAAAATGTTTTAAGACTATGATAGCAGAAGAGTTTTGTTTTTTTCCTTACATTTCTCTAGGAAAGCCTTTCAGCTTCTGTTACAGTTCTCAGAGACTAAACCTTGGTTAAAGCTAGTTTTATACCATCTGTGTAATTCTGTGTGTATGTTTGTACACACCCCAAATGCAGCAGAATTATATATCAAAAGATTATGTTCTTCCAATAGGTGAAGGGCAAGGACTGAATCAGATTTTATCTGGGCTATAGATCCATTTCGCCTGAGACAGCCTTCCTGATACACACCTGTGGACCGCATGGTGCAGACTCTGAGTTTTGTGCTCCCTTACTTTCTTCTGTGTATTAGTTTGAGGGAGGATGTGCACAAGCCCACTTCTCCAGTGCCCCCAAGTGGTTATATGTGCTTTGTATGAAGGTATCTAGTGACAGGAGAAATCCCTGCTTTCTGACAACTCACTTTGTCTTCACACCCCTGTTGGAAAAATGATCTGTTAACCAGCATTCTGCCATACCTACCCTAACTTCTTACCTATTTTTTCTTATTGGGGCCACATACTATTTATGATTCGTCTTTCCCATGATAGCCCTTTAATAAATTTTGAGAGCTCATTTTCCTAAAGTCCTTTCTTCTCCAGGCTTAGACATCTCCATGTTTTCTAACTTTCTTATAATATTGGGCCTTTTCACAGTCCCAGTGAAATAGAATGGGTTTTTTCCTACAGCTTAAAAAAGTAAAGTGCCTAGCACTAAATAGAGGTGTGGGAAGGCTGATGCAGAAATCACCCTTCATTATCCACGTTTATATGTGTTGCATGTCATATGCTCATTTTCATACTAAGTTTAGTGTGAAATTTGTCCTATGAGGTTTTATTATTTTTAGGCTGTTTGGAGTCCTTATGGACTTTGATTTTACTCTCCACAGGTTCATTTCACTATCTCCAGCATCTCTAGGTATCTTCCTACTTGACCAACAAATCTTTGTTGACTTTTCAGTTTCCAAAACTGTCCTTCTGTTGCTGCCTTTTTTTCGCACTTGTTTTTCTCGGTGGCAGATTCCAGTCTCTGTTACTTTCATGGATATGTATGGCTAAACATGGCCCTTAGACGATAGAAAAACATACATTTACAAAGCCACCAAGGAATTGTGTGCTTGAATCATGTTGAATATCAGGAAATTTTACGTTTCTTTTCCCTTTTTGGACATTTATTGTCCATTAATTTTTATTATGCAGTGGGTTTTTTTTTTGTTTTTTGTTTTTTGTGGTTTTTTTTGCTATCTTGGAGCCAATTCATCTGTTTTTCTGCTTTCTGTACACTTTTCTGGATGTACTTGGAAAGACACGGCTCAGGGACTGTCTCTCATGCCTGGCGGATAAATGACCCTGGGGCCAGTCTATAAGGCAGAGGCCCTAACAGGAGACTAATCCTCGGTCCTCAATTTTCCAACTGCGAGATGGAAGACTTGGATTAATCAGGGCGTTTCCACCTGTGCTCTGTGGAGTCCTCAGGAGCCTCAGAGGGCTTGCAGGAGATGAGGAGGATAAATGGGAATAGCTGTCTGTGTTTCCCAGCTCCTTCAATAAGAGAAGTTCCACTTTTATCTTATGTTTTAAGGTTCCATATAGAATTCTGCTTAAAGAAAGAATTCCCACAGAACATCGTGCAGCTTTGACAGTGTATATATGTGTCTCTGTGATTCCATGGGCTTGAAGGCCATCCTCAAATTTTTCATTTGGTAAAGGGGAGAGAAGGGCTTCTTATGGTATTTGTCTCTTTTTTTCTAGACCTGGAAATCATCACCACCATCCCCATTATAAAAGTAATTACTTTTAAGTAAGTACTTATTATTTTAAAGGGAGAAAAAATTATATAAAAGAAATAAAGTCTTCATAATTCTGCACAGAAGAGCATTCTTAATATATCTTTCTAGAGATTATATTGTTTGCTCATAACTATATCCATAATTTTTTTTTCTAAATGAGGCCACACTCATTATAACGGATTTTATAACCTGTTTTTGTTTTTTTTTCCCCCAATTTCCAACAGCATACATTGTGGACATTTTCTGTGTCAGTACACATCAGTCTGCTTCATACTTTAATACTTCTGTAGTGTTCCTCAACGCTAATGATTTATAATTATACTAAGAGTGACTGTTCCTTGTTATGTAACACTTGGAATCTGTTCTAAAGTATAACCCTAGTTTTATTTACGTATTGCTACTGGCATAGTCATTTTTTATTTTAAATTTTTTAAAAAATATTTTATTTATTTGTCAGAGAGAGAGAGAACGAGAGAGCTCCAGCTGGGGAGCGGCAGGCGGAGGCAGAGGGAGAAGCCGGCTCCCCACTGAACAGGGAGCCCAATGCAGGACTCGATCCCAGAACCCTGGGATCATGAGCTGAGCAGAAGGCAGACGCTTAACCAACTGAGCCACCCAGGCATCCCTGACCTAGTCATTTTTAAAAAGTAGTTTACTCCTTATTTCCCCCCTTTTGGGGTAGTAATTTTTGTTGCTTTTTTTTCCTGAGTTGCTTCTCTTTCCTCTGGTCTGATTACAGATCAAGACCTCAGAAATATTATCCCAATTAAGCTACAGATGCAGATAGCCCTTTTCTTTTAGGCAATAGCTCTAATTTAGTGTCCCCTTTAATAGTTACAAGTCTGTTCTTAAGAACAAAATCCTGGCAGCCAGAATTATACTTGACACTTTTATTCCAGTGTATTGCTGCTGGTGAGAAAGGCAGTTGACTTGTTTTGACCCAAGTGAGCTCAGTTCTAAGAGACTAGGAAGGTGGGTGACAAGCAGCTCTTAGTGGTTTGACAGCCAGCTGCGGATGTCTATTGTGGCCAGGACCAAGTGGCTGCTCATAAGTGTATACGGTAAATTACATCTGATGGTCCCTTTTCCCCTTCTGTTTTTTAACATTTTATCAAAGATCACATGGAGAAACTGGTAGTGAAAAAAATTTTTTTATTCCTATAGGATGATTATTCTTTGTACAGTGCTCTATAATTCTTCAAATATTTATTTTAAACGGATGCCGCGTTTGATAGTCATGGAAAAATTTTGTTGTTGTTGTTTTGAACAGGAAATATAGTGTGAATGTTATTTAGGGAGCTTTTATTCCTTTGGAAACTTAGGATAGCATTCCCCTGCCCCCTTTAGTTTAGGGATATCTTACACAGGTTAAACAAATTGGAAAATGGAAATGTTATAACTAGTTTTAATAAATCATTTTAATTTTATATTCAACAACTTTCTAAATTTCATTTATTTCAGTCTTGAAATATATGTGCTTTTTTACTTTTCTCTAACTTTCTTTTCTAATCTAAGATTCTAGGATGATTTTTTCCTTCTTACTACTGTTTGTAGCTTTGATTAAATGCTATCCTAAATTTAATTTTGTACGTAATTCAAGATACAGTTTATTTTAATAGATTACTCACAGTGAGTGTGGGGATTTTTATTTCTGAATGGGTACTATTAAAAATTTAGATGTCTGACACTTTTTGAAGTATTTATGGGTAGAAACTGTTACTATCTTATGTCATTTAGAAAGGTTTGTTATTGTTTACATTACAAAATCTCTGCGTACTATTTATCTTTGTCTTAAAATGTATTTCATGTATTCTTAGTCAAAGTAATTTAGTAAGTTCTGATATCTCAATTTTCAGCACATGAATTTGAGTGATTATTGTGAGCTTTGAATAGTTCTAGCGTAAAGTTGAGGTAAAGCACTGAATAAAACAGAAAACTCTTTGCCTTCATGAGCTTACTTTCTAGTGGGTTGAGAAAAAAAGAAGAACTAATAAATATCGCATCAGATGGTGATGAGCGCCACGGGGAAAATGATGTCAGCTTGAGATTGCCTCCATACTGTTCAGAAGATTAATCCTCAAAATGCCAGGGCTGCAAATAGAAACGTGGGTTATATATAATGGACTCTTTATTGACTATTGATTATTGAATGATGTGCAGCTCGAGTGGATTCCCATGTGTATGTCTGCTCCCTTCCATAACACTTTCAGTGTCAAGTTGTATTAATAGTTCTTACTGTGATTCTATTTGTTGTTGCTTAAAATAACACCTTCCATAGTGGCTTACAGTTAAAACATTCTTTCACATTTCATTTTTTTAAGTGACTATAGCATAAGAGTTAAGGTTGAACCATATGAAATTGATTTGACTGTTTTCGACCTACAAAAAGTGATTTCAGTTTGTTCTAATACTGTACTACACCTACTTTTAAAAATAAAATGTGAACATGTTTTGTCAGCTGTAAAGCAGTATGCATATTGTCAAGATTTCAATTTTGTTTTTGCCACTCCCTGTTTGCTCTAGAACACTTACTTAACTTTATTGTGCCTCATTTCATCTTATGTCAATGAGGATAATAATTAACAATACCTCATGGAGTTGTGAGGATTACATGAGATTATGTATGTAAAAATCTTAGAAAAGCATCCAGCACATAGTTATAAGGGCTCAATAAATGTTAGCTATTACTACCCTATGAGGCAGGCGTTATTCTCAGTTTTGGAGACAATAAAACAGAAGCTCATAGAAATTTTTGGATTTTTCCGCCAAGGTTGTGCAACTAGAAATCAAAATCAGGCATTTCTGACTCCGTGTTCTGGTTTCGTTCTGCTTACACTACAGCAGCTCTTAGGAAAAGAAAGAAAGAGAGAAAGAAAGAAAGAAAGAAAAAGAAAGAAAGAAAAGAAAGAAAGAAAGAAAGAGAAAGAGAAAGAAAGAAAGAAAAGAAAAGAAAGAAAGAAAGAAAGAAAATTTATATAGTAATTTATAGAGCACATTCTGAATCTCTCCAGTGGCTACTTTAACTTATTTATGTAGTTACCTGTTTTTATAGATGTTTGACATCCATAGAGAAAATTGACAGAAATCTGTAAACTGAGATATGATAGGTGATTACAACCTAGTGTTATATTGTTATCTTAGACAATAGTGGCACTTTTATAATTTATTTGTTGAGAAATTAATGAATCCAGATAATAAATGTTGACCTCAACCTTTCTAAGAATGTAAGTGTAGATCTTAATTATATTCTTCAAAAAAGGAGCAAAAATAAATGTTAAAAAGCAATTAAAAATAGTTTTTAAAAAGCAGTTAAAAAGCATCTAAAAGCAGTTAAAAAAACCAACACATTAAGCCACCAATTCACTACATCCTACTCAGCATTTCCACACGAATATCTCATGGGCATCTCAGTTGTTCCTCAGACATTCATTCCCATTTCAGTAAACGGCTATTGTGTTCTAACAGTTGCTCAAACCAAAAACCAAATCAATCTTGACACCTCTCTTTCACTCTGCCCTGCATCCAAATCATCTGAAAATCCTAGCAGCTCTATCCTCAATACCTGTACCTCCACGGCTGTCTGCTACTCTGGTCCAGGCCATGCTTATCTTTCAGTAGCGTTATAATTGGCCTTTTTCCCTTTTCCTTCCCTTCAGTCTGCTCTCACATAGCAGGCCAAGTGAGCCTATAAAAATGTAAATCAGAAAATCAGACCACATCTCTACCCTGCTCAAAACCTTCCAGACTGCCCATCTCATTCAGAGTAAAATCCAAGGATCTTATGTAGCTCTCAAGGCCCCGCAAGTCTGACCTAACCTCTCTGACCTCATCTACGCCTTCTCCCTTAACCTAGGGTGCTTCAGGCATATGGGCCATTTTGCTATTCCTCCATCACACCAGGCATAAGCCTGCCTCAGCATTATTTGCATTAGCTGTTCTTACTGCCTGGGATACTCTTCCTTCAAGTATTTCATGCTCTCTCTCTCTCATTTCCTGTAGATCTGAGCTCAGATACCTGGTCAGAAAGACAGTCCTTGACCAGCACCCTGCCCCTGCCTCCCTTCTTTCTGAAATGTTTCGTTTTCATATATATATATATATATATATATATATATGTATTCATTTCATATATATATGAACATATATATATTTGGTTTTTGTTTATTGTTTATCTCCTTCTGGTAGGATGCCAAATCCAAGAAGGCAGAGATCTGTTTTGCTGTCTCCTCTGTGTCTGCATCAGTGCTTAACATAGTTGGTGATAATCATGTATGTGTTGAATGAATGAATGAATGTATGGAATCTCTTGGCAAGTCATTATCTCAACTCTCCTTTCCTGCCATTTTGCTATTACTCCTATCCCTGCACTAGATGTTGTTGACTTCTCCCTTCATTTGGCTGCCCTGACACTGCTGTCTTTTCATTCTCACTTCTTCTAATCCTCACATTCTTCTTCATATGTTATTGTTTTTTCCTCTTTAATATACCCTTTGACTATTTCCCAAGCTTCCTTGCTTCTTTTATTGTCCAACTTTACATATTTACAACTATTATATACATTTCCCGGTCAGTTTGATCCATGATGTCTGCTTTCATTACCATCTCCTTGTTGGTGAGTCCCACACTTTACACCTGCACCTCCGCTCCAGCTCTGGGTCTCTGTTCTGCTAGCTCACGCGGATATTGTCATGAACTGTCTTCCTCTGCAGTTCTGCTCTTTTCCTGTTCCTTGCCTTGGTTAATGAGCCACTGACGAACCAGCCAGAGAGATGGCCATCATCCTGGACTTACTTTGCCCTCACTGTTCACATCCAATTGTTCACTAAGTCCTTTGCATTTTTACCACCTGAGTATTTCACCCACGCTTTCCCTCCCCATTGTCTTAGCTCCAGGTGTCGGAGTGCTCCTGCATGGACCATGGAATTAGTTACTTGACTGGCTTGACTGCCTCTAGCCTCAGCCCACCCCAGCCATTCTTTAGCCATCCGGAAATACTTATTTTAAATAAGTGAGACAGTGAGTACACCATCCATAAATTGTGCACAATTTATGGAAAATACAGTAGATACTGGGGTTTGGGTTATTAGATCTTGACCATTTTGCATATACTTGATTTCCAGTGATTGGTTTGGTTCCCATTTTTACATGTTTTTTATTTTCATGTTTCATAGTAATCTAATGTAAGCTCATAAATAATAACTTTCATACCATTTAAAATTCAGTTTAGAAATAATTTTTATAAGATGGATAATGATTACAGACAAAAATTGTGTGCACAATTCTCCATTTTCCTCAAACAATTGTTTTTTAACAGTTTTGTTCTCTTTCCATCTACTGAAAGTGAGAGTGGATAATTAGCTAAATCATTTAATCTGGATGGAGAAGAGCATGAAATCAGTTGCCCACCCTGGTGCTCACAGAAAACCGCTGCTTCAAAAGACATGGCTTTGGAAACTTCATAAATTGCATTTATTCCTGCGGCTGGGAAGCATGCTCTCAGGCCTCTCAGATTGTAGGAACCAGTCCTGAAGTAGCTATATCCTTTCAGGCAGGGATGGTGGGGGCTTTGGGAGGCATGGTAGGAAGCCTGGGTGAGTGACTGCAGGTACAGTTTTGAAAAAGTACTTCAGCATTCATATTTATAGTGCAGATTTGTTATAATACAAATTCACTGCACCCTGAGTAAAACCCAAATTTTGGCTTGAAGATACGGACATGGTAGTGTGGGATAGCAGTTAAGGACCCCAAGTCAGTAGTGGTTAGATTGTACTCCAGGAAAGGGTAGGTCTCTGATGGAATGAATGGAGCACTTGATAGGAAGGGAGGAAATGTGGGTTTGAATTTTGGTTTTGCTGCTTACTAGAGATTTGACTTGGATAACTCACTTAACCTTTCTGGGTCTCAACTAAATCTGTAAAACAAGAAAATCAGACTAGATGGTCTCCAAGGTCTTAAGTATTTTTTAGTTTGCATCTGGTTGAAGGAAAGCTCTGTGGGTAGTTGAGCCTGACTAGTTATCAAGATAGAAGGATATAGTTAGGGGCACCTGGCTGGCTCAGTCAGGTAAGCGTCTGCCTTCCGCTTAGGGCATGATCTTGGTCCTGGGATCGAGCCCCCGTATCAGGCACCCTACTCAGCAGGGAGCCTGCTTCTCCCTCTCCCTCTGCCTGCCGTTCCCCCTGCTTGTGCTCTCTCTCATTTCTCTGTCAAATAAATAAATAAAATCTAAAAAAAAAAGAAGAAGAAGAAGGATATAGTTAATGGGAATCAGAGTGAATGGTTACAGATTTTTTAGCCAGCCTTCATCTGGGTATGATTTGCACTTCCTAAAAAATCACATAGCAGGAAAAAGCTTATGATGAAAAAAACACGGCTTCTGCCTCATCTCTTTTCTTCCATCTCCAGCCTTACTGTCCAAAGACGATGTTTAAAAACTATTTCACTATTTTTGTTTTAAGCTTCTCCCGAAGTCACTTTCATAAGACTTATTAATATGTATAAACTTCTGTTCCTTATTCATCAACTTTAGAAAATATCTTGTAGATTTTTTTATATGAAAAATAAGAATCAGCTCACTTTTTCGGCCTCTTCCTTTCTCCATTCGCATTAGTTGATATTTGTATTATTTATAGACTCTTATTATCTTTAAAATTTTCAGTGATAAACTTTTATTTTTTTGATCCATCAACTTTCAATAAGGTCTTAACCTGCCATTTTGTAAAATGGTGTAAGTACCCCTGCACTTACTTCCCTCTTCCTATATTCTACCTTTTGGGAGCTATACTTCCCTTTTTCGTTGTCAGGGTGAATATTTTCTTTCTGTCCTCCATCCAGTGCCACATATTATGTCCTTACTTTTATGTTTAGGTTGCTGTTTTTACCGTATTAACTTTCCATGCCTGCTATAATAGCAAGTCCAGAATCATAACTCTGTGATTAAACAAAGTTTTATGTCCGTTAGAAACTAAAGAAATAATCAGGTATATGTGAAAGCCTTTACCTTAGTAAATCATTCATTTACTCATTTATTCAACAGATATCCGAACTAGAATTGTCATCACAGTGCTACTTATAATAGTGAAATTTGGAAAGCAATCTAAATGATTGACTTTAGGGAATTAGTAAAATAACTACTGCACATATTTACAGGGAATGCTCTGCAAACATTAGAAAATAATGTGAAAATGTTAATAACATGAACGATTTTATTCTATATTAAATTTTAAAATATTTATAAAATAGTGGGTATGCTTAGGGCTCCTGTCTGGCTCAGTTGGTAGAGCACGTGACTCTTGATCTCAGAATTGTGAGCTTGGTCCCATGTTGGGTGTAGAGATTACTTAAAAATAAAATCTTAAAAAAATAGTATGTACACTATAATCTGAGTTTTGTTTTCAAAGTGAACAAAATAAAATGAAACATATAAGAAACTTGGCTGGAGAAGAGGAATGCTAGAAACATATATACCACATTGTTAATCTGGTAGTGTGGCTATCTTAGGTTGTAGTGATTTCTGTTTCTTTTTTGTTTTTCTCACCTGTATTTTCTCAATTATCCAAAAAGAACTTGTTCTTCTATAATAATACGTTTTTTAGCTAAAAATAAAAAAATAATTAAGAATTGCCAGTCACAGTTTTTCTTGGAATACTAATACTAAAATAATCTGGGAGTATCTGATAAGAATTCAGCAAATATTTGTAAAATGAATGACAGAGTGATTAAATTGCAGATTCCTAGGTCTGTCGTATTGACACTTATACCTTCATAATTTTATCCAGAGGCAAGTGCTAGTTCAGTTATCTCAGAAGAAAAATGATGCATTGAACTGTCCGCCAGAATCTAAGAAACAGCTTTAACTAACTGAATGTTGGCTGTGTAATGACAGATCCAGCAGGGTTGAGGCCCACCACAGAAGCAGCCAAGTAACAATGCTATATTTCACAGTAACCAGGATCTGAAATAAAAGTGTCTTTTGTGCTTGTCTGAGATGGAGGGGTGGGACTTACAGCAATTTAAGTTGTTTCCCTTTCATGGAAATTGAGTCAGCCTCTGATCCTGCTGTCACATGACAACTACTTATTTGATTTTTGGTAATTTGGGGAGCAGCTGTGGACAAATGATTTTTCTGCAAAAAGAGCCAGCCGTGTTCTGACCTATTAGCAAATGCCTGGGCATACTAACCTCCCTATCTACCGTGTTCTTCTAATCCAGCGACAGCTTCAGCAACTTACCTGCTTTTTATTGATATTTGTGGCTGTGAATAAGCATCTGAATATTTGAAAATGCATTTTCTAATCCTTTTTATCATGGTCGTCAACCCTCCATTCAGGGCACTGTGATAAACACAGGGTTGTAAGCTGTAAGGTGTTTTACAATGTGGGTAGACTACTTTCCCCTGACAGGTGGGTCAGCATTAGCTTTATTGTTAGCAGATTAAATTGCAGTGTAAAGAATCTGGAGTGAAGGCAGCTGAGAGCGGTGTTCCTTTGGTCTGCAGACTTTTCCTGAGTCTGCTGTCTGGATGTTCATTGATGCCCTCTCATTATGCCATGTGATTTCACGAGCTGTTGCCTCTGTCTGCAGTGCCCTTCTTTCATTCTGGCACCTGAAGAACTCCTGGCTGAAGACTCATGTCCATCACTATATCCACTGTGTCCTTGCTGCCTTGTCTTCTCTGTGCTTCCTTAGCCCACTGGTGATTTTCACTAGAACGTGATTTTTGCTTTTTTAAATGGCACACGGCTTCTTATTTAACTTTATTAATTTGTACTTTTGTTTTTAAGCTCTTATAACCCTGAGGATTAAGAAACACAATAGGGGAATTGGTCAGGTAGGGTCTTCTATGATGAGTAAAAGGAAAGCTTTACTTTGGATTGTGAACATCTGTAAGGCAGCTGAGAGATAGTCTTTTTTCAGCCTTTGCAATGTTGAATTTTCATGAGCGACAGATTGGTCTGAATTATTGTATAAGCTTACTGTATTAGAATTTTCTTTAACAATGTTATATGATGCCTGTGATTAGAAGCAAGTCATTTCAAAACTTAAAAATAGAAATGTAGAGGGCGCCTGGATGGTTCAGTTGGATAAGTGTCTGACTATTGATTTCAGCTTGGGTCATGATCTCAGTGTCATGAGATCGAGCCCTACGTCGGGCCCCTTGCTCAGCCGGGAGTCTGCTTGAGATTTTCTCTCCCTCTGTCCCCCCACCTTGTGCAAGTGTGTGCTCTCTCTAAGTAAATAAATAATCAATGGGGGGGGGAATGTAGAGCTGCACCATTCAATATGGTAGCCAGAGCCACATGTGTTAAGTTAAAATCAATTAAAACTAAAAAAAATGTTAATTTTAGTGCCTTAGAACATTTTCATGTGGTCAGTAGCCACATGTGGTTATTAGCAGCTAGTGTTTTGGACAGTGCAAATTTAGAACATTTCCATTGCAGAAATTTCTACTGGACAGTGTTCATCTAGAACCCATTGAAGAGTTCATGTATTTTAAATCATTTGGTGAAGTAGATTCACCTAATTCTTTTCTATGGAAGGATGTTCCAGTTGAAGAATTTTAAGCAACCTGAAATTCCCTGTGCTTTCTTTACATTTTTCTTTGGTTGTGGCACCCTCTAGTGTTTCAGCTTTGGTCTAGCTATATTATCATGAAATAATCTGTTTGTGATTTGAGTCCAAGAACATTGAAATATTTTGGAAAATTTTGTATTTATATATGCATTTTTCTAGGGAGGGGGTCTGTAGTTTTCACACATCCTCAAAAGGATCCATAATCCAAAAAAGAATAAGAACTATTCTCAGATAGAGGTCCTTTCTCATATGGCCAAACTTTATTTATTTATTTTTTAAGATTTTATTTTTAAGTGATCTCTACACCCAGTATGGGGCTCAAAACCACAACCCCAAGATCAAGAGTTGCCGTGTTCTACCGATTGAGCCAGCCAGGTGCACTTGGCCAAAACCTTTTAGTTTGTGATCTATAAGCATTTTTTTCTCCCACTATAGAAATAGATCATGGGGACCACTGGTGACTTAGTCCGTTAAGCATCTGACTCTTGATCTCTGCTCAGATCTTGCTCTCAGGGTCATGAGTTGAAGCCCCGCGTTGGGCTCCACGCTGTGTGTGGAGCCTACCAAAAAAACACAAAAAGCAAACAAACAAAATCAACAAAAAAAAGAAAATGAATCCTGTAGCTTTCCTTTTGACATTTCTATGCTTTGCTTATATTTCTGTGTGGAATTAATAATGATAATGATAGGTAACTGTTATGTAGTACTTGATATATTCCATGTCCCATTTTTTGCACTTGTACATATTTACTCATTTGGTCCTCAGTAATTCTGTTAAGTAGGTTCTATCATTTTCCCCATTTGAGAGATGATGAAACTAAGGCATAGAAGTCAAGTGAAACTTCTCTAAGGTGCTAGTGAATGGCAGGGCAAAGACATGAAGCCAATAATACTTCAGCTTCAGACTGTGAGCTCTTAACCACCTTGCTGTAGAAGTGAGGTTGAGCCTTAAAGCAGGTGTGAGGTGGAATGGAGAGGGGATTTTGCATACCTTTGTACACTTTGTGTCCAGTTATATAATAGGAAAAAATAGGGGCACTTGGCTGGCTCAGTCTCAGTAGAGCCTGTGACTCTTGATCTCAGGGTCATGAGTTTAAGACCCACGCTGGGCATGGAGCCTACTTTTTTAAAGAAAAAATAATAACTGTATTTGCTGCAAGCCACACCGGAAATTATACTTAGTACCCACTGTTGATTTTCAGTAGGTATGCATAGATCTGTGTAGTCTGTCAAGAACTTCAGAGTGCTAGATAAAGGTCAAAACTGCCATTGCTACCGTATTTTCTTTGATTGGTCCAAACACCTGAACTAGTCTATTAATTGAATAATACGTCAAATCTTTTTGTGACTGTCACTATTATTTACAGAAGAAGACATTTATCATAATACTGTGATGTTGATTCTGAGGTTTCTGGAATGTTAGATTTATTAAGTGTCTTTCTTAAAGGATAAGTAAGATAAAGGGGCCTGGCTGGCTTAGTCCGTAAGAGCATACGCCTCTTGATCTCAGGGTCCTGAGTTCAAGCCCCACATTAGTCATAGAGCTTACTAAAAATAAAAAATAAAAAGTAGCTAAGATACACTCAAACAGATAAAAGTTTGTATTTATATCTCCTACCTCCCTTTCTGTCTATACCCTCTTCTTGTAAGGGCCCCATTTCTCTCTTCGTGGGTCATATTATAATCTCTAACCTAGCCTTTTTTTAATGATTCATCAGACTCAATATCTTGAATTCAATTTCTATCAATGTATGGAAATAGAAACCCTAGTGGTGGACTTACAGAATATATCTTTGGAATCTACATTATCGACAGTATAAAATATCAATACATTTTATTATATTGACTTGTACAAGCAGTTTTGCTGCTTACCAGCACCCTATGAATTATTTCTGATGAGGGTACGTATTTTCTTCCCTTTGTATCTATGAAGGCCTAGTAAACCATAGGAGGTATTTCAGCGGATTTCATTCTGGGAATGGGTTACACAGGTGTTGGAGACTGAAAGGGCAAAAAGCAGACACCGGGGGCGCCTGGGTGGCTCAGTCGTTAAGTGTCTGCCTTCAGCTCAGGGCATGATCCCCGAGTTCTGGGATCGAGCCCCACGTCAGGCTCCTCTGCAGGAAGCCTACTTCTTCCTCTCCCACTCCCCCTGCTTGAGTTCCCTCTCTCGCTGGCTGTCTCTCTCTCTGTCAAATAAATAAATAAAACTTAAAAAAAAAAAAAAAAAGAAAAGCAGACACCAAAATAATCCGGATACTGATAATTATGCGAAGCCCCTACCACCCCTAAAGCTGGGGGAACAGAAAAGAAGACTCTCGGAGCTCAGAGGGGCCCCCACACAGCTGGTAACTGGATCTCTGAGTGGGATGCCAGGCAGCTGGTGCTCAGCCTCCAGGGAAGAGGGGCACAGCTGGAGCTGGGAGAAGGGGCTGTCCTCTTTGCTGGAGCAATATTGATAGGAGTGAGAACAGCAAGGAAGTCGCTTCTCCCTCTCTCCTCTCAATTCATGCTTTTGCCTCCTCTCAAGAAAACCTAACAGGAAACTGGCAGGCAAATCTGGTAAATGTTGACTGACCCAGCCCAGAGCTGGGTAGAGAACATTTCAGAACAAGTATAGAAGAGAGGGCTTGAAAGTGAGAGACAAGAGATGAATAGCCAGGACAACCTTATAGGGAAATTACAGAAACAGTAATGCCTGGATTTAGCTTTAGTAATTAAAATACACAAACCAATTACCCCCAAACGTTTATTAAAGAACAAATTATAATAGCTACCATTCATAAAGACTCGATGGAACCAAGCCCTGCCTTCAATGAGCTTACATTATTGTTTTCACAGTACTGTGGATACTCATCCTTAAGTCATTGTGACATTTTATGGTAAAGCTTGTTTTTCTCACATATTCTGTAAAAGCACTATCATTAACTGGATTCCTGGGCTGTTATTAATATTAATGAATCATTACAAATTTTATCAGCATATCAGAATGAAAAATACAAATACATACAAAAATACATGCAATACATACATGCAGTCATAAAAAATTTTGTTACTTTCAGATGCTCCAAATTAGGGAGTTAGTCTTACATGCAAGGCAAGATGATTTCTAAACTTCACCTGTGCTGTTCTCTTGATTCTTAGCACAAGATAGGAATTTGATTTTTCTAGTGACAGTTTGCTCTCGTATGTCACTTAAATATTTCAAAGGCTCAAAGTGGAAGGCTGTATTGTGGTTGTTTTTAAAGTCTATTTTGGTAGAAGTCAGAGTATACACTAATATGATAAAAAATCAAGTAAAAGGATTTATAATAGAAATCAGCGGCCTTTGCCACACTCTCTCTACCCCCTACTTTTCAGAGACAGTTAACTTGTTTTGTTCATAGTTTAACTATTTTTGTTTATGGTATTATCAAGCAATAATTCCTCCATAACTCTGAATAATAATTTATCAAACGTGGGCAGTTTTTACTTTCTTCTACCTCACAGCATTTTCTCCATTCCCCTCTATTTTTGATGGTTACATTGTCCTACTGGATTCTTCCATCAGCTCTTGATAGTGTCTCCTGACTCCCTCACTGCGTGAAGATAGGATGTCAGTGCTCCTTAGCCATTCCTCCACTCCCCCACCCTTCTCCCACCACAGGTCTCTCCGCTTTATCTCTGTTTTCACGTTGTCGCAGTTCATAACCTTTACATTCTATTTTGTCCTGTATTTAATTTTCTGTATTTTTACCTATATTTAAATTTCTGTTTTATGGAAAACAATAAACTGCCTACATGACTGTGGCTTTATTTCTTTTTCCCCTTTGGAGAGCCCAGTCGTGTGGGAAGGTATTTTTTTTCAAGTTCCATATCACCCGTGGGCTATTTGAAAGAGAATATTCCTAGGAAGGTCAAATGGATTCTTCTTGTCTAAACTCCATTTATTACTCAGAATTAAGCTACATTTTCCCCTTGCTTCTATTTTCACCTTGACTTTCTTGTGCAGTTTTTTTCTTTCTGCTGTGTTGAGATTTTGATCTCTTACTCTGCATTCCCCCAAGAATCAAATCCTGTCGTTAACTTTGGGCTTTTTTGAGAAAGGCTGTTCTCTTGAGTGAAATTTTTCTTTTCTTTTTTTTTTTTTTTAAAGATTTTATTTATTTGACAGAGAGAGAGAGAGACAGCCAGCAAGAGAGGGAACACAAGCAGGGGGAGTGGGAGAGGAAGAAGCAGGCTTCCAGCGGAGGAGCCTGATGTGGGGCTCGATCCCAGGACTCTGGGATCATACCCTGAGCCGAAGGCAGACGCTTAACGACTGAGCCACCCAGGCGCCCCTGCTGAGTGAAATTTCTAACCTAGTTATGAGGTTTAGATTCTGGACATGTCCGGGAATATAGTTGAGCCTCTTGGTTTTCCTGTCCCTGCTTTGGACTGTAGACGCAGTCTTGCTCTGAGACTTTCCTGTAGGCAGTTCTTGCCGTTTTTCTTTTGATATGATAATGCTATTGATTAGCTTGCCTTTACATTTAGTTATACCTTGATTAGATTTCCTGGTCTGCTCGTCCTACTTTGATTTTTAAAAATACTCCACGCTTAATCTTATCCATTATGTGTGGATTAGGTTAAATTGAACTCTGTTGGACATGTCATCCAAATTCCAGTAGTTTCCTAGGAATTATTGACTACAGCTACCAGGGTGCTGGGAGACAGGCAAATCCGTGTTTTGTGCCCTCTTCATTACTTTTCAGTCCCGCCCTTACTGGCCCAGAATGGAAAGAGCAGGAACTCCTCTGTACCAAACTGCCCCATCCCAACCCACGTTAGTTTATATAATAAAGAGGAATCTATAGATAAAGCACGTGTGGCTCCCCCCCCCCCCCATGATGATCCAAGCTAAGAACTTTAAATGTGGTGTTATTGTTTTGGGGAATGAATTTCTTGAATGGAGTGTTGACTAATCTGCTGAACATGACTGGCTCCAGGCATGCCTTTTCTTTTGGATGCGGTATTTAGAGTGACAGGTTGCTTTCACCTTGCTTCTCACATCTGTTCGGAGGAGTCACTGTTGGGTCCATCTGCTGGCTCTCCATTTGTGCACTGTCATGAAATTATGCCAGAGTTGTGGGTGCTCCGTAGTCTCCTTATTTCATGAGAACAGTATCTCAGTTGCTGGAGTTAATATAATTAAGGAAGGGCTTTTTAGATGCCTAGCTCAAAACCTTTTACACACAACTAAGAAAACCATATTCTTAGAGCTGGTTGCCTAATTTAAAGATGAAAGAATTTGGACCCAGTCCTTGAAAGACTAGTCAGGTAATGAGTGAAGTAGGATAGGACCATAAAGATCTACGAATTCTGGCATCATAATCATCGTAATTAATATGGAGCATTTATGTGTCAGGTACTGTGTTTCTCGCTTTATCGGGATGATCTCATTTAATCCTCATATCCTTTGAGCACAGGTACTATCGTTTTCTTTTCACTTAAAAAAGATGTTGAAATTGAGGCTTAGAGGTTAAGTGACTTGTCCCAGGCATCCTGGATATCTGAAAATAGTCTGTGCTGTTTTTAGAAATTGTTAGTATCTAATATGTTTTCACTTATTAGCAGTTCCTATCAGTTTTGCTGTCCACAGATTCTAACTGCTCGTGGATGGAAGCGAAAATGCTTTACTAGAAATGAGTGAGTGGGTAGTTATGAAGATCTCCAGCGATATGTGTATGTCAGTCATATCTGGCTTTAAACAACCTGTTTTATGTATTATTTTATGAAAACATGGAAAGCACCATTTACAAGTATCCCAGTCTGGTTCAGAGAAGTCTGAAATACCTTTGCCTTTGCTTTTTACAGAGTACGGAATAAGAGTAGAGAGGCTGAAGGGTGGGATGAGGAGAGAGGTAGAAAGAGATGAGGCACTGGGCACAAGTGACAGGCCTGTGAAACAGACAGCCCTATTGATTTCTGCCGTGAACCGCATTCTGCAGGAAAGAATGGAAATCCATTACACCAAGCGCATAGCGGACAAATCCCTTTGAAAAGCAGTTAGATGCCATCTAATCCCAAATCACTTAAAAACAATTTTGAAGTACCAAGAATTTTAAAATGCCCTAAGTAGTTTGTCTCTTACACTAGAAGAATGGTGAAATGGATGGAAAAACAGCATTTTCATTGTGTTTTCCTCTCGTACATTATGTTTAATTGTGCAACTTAAATAGTGTGTTAAAATTGCATTTTAGATATGTACAAATCTGGGGGGTAGGATATAGTCCCTTGAATATTCTGAAACACACCAAACATAAGATATGGAAGAAACCTTACCAGATACCTTTCTTAAAAAAGGAAGGAAGAAAGGAAGGAAGGAAGGAAGGAAGGAAGGAAGGAAGGAAGGAAGGAAAGAAAAATTTATTTTTATATAATTTTAAACTTTTAGAAAAGTTATAAAAATAGTATAAAGAACTCTCATTACCCACATTTCCCAAATATTAATGTTTTACTGTGTTTTCTTCATTTTTTTTTCTCTTTTAAATAATTCTGTTTTACCAGGTACATCTTCTAAATCTCCATTTGAAAGTTGTGAAAGTATTATGCCATGCAGAGATACAGGGCTGGGGAGTTGACCTCAAGCAGAAGAGAGAGTGTGGAAAGGGGGTGGGGGAGTCAAATGATAGCTGAGTGATTCCTAATCTTTTTGGATTTGAGGCATCATGCGGTTGTTTTATTTTGTAATTAAAATGAATTTTATTCTGAAATACAGACTACTCCCTGAGATAACTGAATTGTCCCAAAGTTAAGAATCAGAATTAGAAGGATGAGTTTTGATGTGTATAGTGGTATGAGAGTGACAAGAGATAATTAAAAGTTAGAAGAAAAAAAAAAACTGGAAACAGCACAAGAATATAAAACAGAAATCAAGAGCTTCCAAAAGGTGAAATTTTGGTCGTCTACAAAGAACCAGTTTGCCTGAAGAACAAAGACAACAGGATGAGACTTAAAGCAGTCGCACTCTCGTGTGGTTGGGGGAGGAGGCGGCTAAGGATCCGGGGTGGGGGGTGGGGGTGAGGGGGGGAAGGAAAGAAAGTAATCACTCAGAGAAACCAAGGATTTTAGAAGTTTCCAAAGAAGAAAAGGAGAGTTTTACAATAGAGTAGAATAAAAATGAGAGAAGAATTTTGCATGAATAGATAATTATGTTCTTTTTACTTGTAGCCATAAGGGTTATATCTATATGGCTGCCTTTTTTTTTTTTTTTTTTTAATTGGTTAACTGTAGCTATGCAGTGCTGCATTCTGTTGCATGCTGGTTGAATTCCAAACTGGGCATTGAGGGTTGGGTTGTACAAGTAGAGAATGTTAGTGCACAAGTTAAACATTCAGCTTGTCAGTATGCATCAAAATTTAAAATACATATACTCTTGACTGAGAAATTCTACCTTTAAGAATTTAGTTTTTTTAATTAAAAATTTTTAATTTTAATTACAGTGCTATATTAGTTTCAGGCTTACAATATAGTGATTCAGCAATTCTATACATTACTCAGTGACTCTTAATCCCCTTCATGTATTCCTCCCAAACCTCCCAACCATCTGTTTGTTCTCTATAGTTAAGATTCTGTTTTTTTGGGGCGCCTGGGTGGCACAGCGGTTAAGCGTCTGCCTTCGGCTCAGGGCGTGATCCCGGCGTTCCGGGATCGAGCCCCACATCAGGCTCCTCTGCTATGAGCCTGCTTCTTCCTCTCCCACTCCCCCTGCTTGTGTTCCCTCTCTCGCTGGCTGTCTCTGTCTCTGTCAAATAAATAAATAAAATCTTAAAAAAAAAAAAAAAAGATTCTGTTTTTTTGGTTTGTCTTTTTTTATTTGTTTGTTTCTTAAATTCCACATATGAGTGAGATCATATGGTGTTTGTCTTTCTCTGACCTATTTCAGAGTGTTGTACTCTTTTTTTTTTAAATCAAATAATATGCAGAGGTTTTTTTAAAAGATAATAAGGGCTAGTTTTATTATTCTGCTCTATGATAGTTATTTATTCTTTGCACAGTAGTTACACTGATGTCAAGGATGATTTTTTTCAATTGTGGGAAAATATACATAACATAATATTTACCATCTTAGCCATTTTTTTTAAAGATTTATTTATTTATTTGAGAAAGAGAGTGCATGTGTGACCAGATGGAGGGGCAGGGAGAGAGGGAGAGAAGCAGACTCCCCGCTGAGCGTGGAGCCTGGCACGGGGTTTGATCCCATGGCCTGAGCCGAAGTCAAGAGTCGGATGCCTGGGGCACCTGGGTAGCTCCATCTGTTAAGTGTCTGACTTTGGCTCAGGTCATGATCTTAGGGTCCTGGGATTGAGCCCTGAGTGGGGCTCCATGCTCAGGGGGGAGTCTGCTTGTCCTTCTCCCTCTCTCTGTGCCCCTCCCCCACTCATGTTCTCTCTGTCTTTCTCTGTCTCTCAAATAAATAAATAAAATCTTAAAAAAAAAAAAAAGTTGAACACCCAACTGAGCCATCCAGGCACCCCTTAACCAGTTCTAAGTGTGTATTGTTCAGTAGTGTTAAGTACATTCATGTTGTTGTATAATCTCCAGCACTCTTTTCATCTTGCAAAACTGAAGCTCTGTACCTGTGAGGCAATCCCTCAGTTTCCCTTCCCCTCTCGGCCCCCTGCAACCACCCTTCTACGGTCTGTCTCTATGAATTTGACTACCGTAGAGACCTTATGTAAGTGGAATTACATAGTATTGTCTTTTTTGACTGACTTATTTCCCTTAGCAGAGTATCCTCAATGTTCATCCATGTTGTACCATGTGTCAGAATTTCTTTTTTTTTTAAACCTTCACTGAGGTATAATTGACAAATTGAGGGGAAGGTATAGTTTTCCCATTTGCCCCCCCGCCACCCCCACACTGGCATGGCCTCCCCCAGTATCAGCATCCTCCGTATCAGAGGGGTGCATTTTTTACAGTGGGCGAGCTTACACTGCCATATCATCATCATCCCATAATTCACATTATGGTTCACTCTTTGTGTTTTACATTCCGTGGGTTTGGACAAATGTGTAATGACATTTTCCACCATTATAGTCTCAGACACAGTAGTTTCACTGCCCGACAAAATTTGTGCTCCACCTATTGATTCCTCCTTCACCCTAATCCCTGGCAACCACCAATTCTTTTACTATCTCCATAGTTTTCCTTTTCTAGAACTTCGTATGGTTGCCATCATACAATGTGTAGCCTTTTCAGGTTGACTTTCACTTAGCTACACCTTTAAGGTTTGTCCATGTCTTTTCATAGCTTGGTAGCTCATTTCTTTTTTTTTTTTTTTTTAAGATTTTATTTATTTATTTATTTATTTATTTATTTATTTATTTATTTGACAGAGATAGAGACAGCCAGCGAGAGAGGGAACACAAGCAGGGGGAGTGGGAGAGGAAGAAGCAGGCTCCTAGCGGAGAAGCCTGATGTGGGGCTCGATCCCAGAATGCTGGGATCACGCCCTGAGCCGAAGGCAGACGCTTAACGACTGTGCCACCCAGGCGCCCCTTGGTAGTTCATTTCTTTGTAGTGCTGTATAATATCCCATTATCTGGATGTTTCATAGTTTATTTTTCCATTCACCTTTGAAGGATATTTTGGTTACTTACAAGTTTTAGCAATTATGAATATGCCGTAAACATCTATGCAGGTTTTTTGTGGACATGTTTTTAACTTCTTTGGTAAATACCAAGGAGCACAATTGCTGCATTGTGTAGTAAGAGTATATTTATCTTTGTAATAAATTTCCAAACTGTCTTCCAAAGTGACTATACCATTTTGCATCCCCACCATTAATAAGCAAGGATTCCTGTTGCTCCACATCCTCAATATTTTCTCCTAGCCTGGCTTGTCTTCTCATTATCACCATAGAGAGTATCTTTCTTTCTTTCTTTTTTTTTTTTAAAGAGGAAATGGGGTTTTTTCTAAGATTTTGTTTTGGGGGGGAACCCAAGTGGGGGGAGGGGCAGAGGGAGAGGGACAAGCAGACTCCCTGCTGATCACGGAGCCTGACACAGGGCTCAATCCCAGGACCCCGAGATCATGACCTGAGCCTTAGTCAGATGCCTAGTCCGCTGAGCCACCCAGGTGCCCTGAGAGTATCTTTCATAGAGCAGAAGTTTTTAATGATGTCCAGCTTCTCAGTTATTTCTTTCATGGATCAGGCATTCGATGTTGTCTCTAAAAAGTTATCACTATAGCAAAGGTCATCTAAATTTTCTCCAATGTTATCTTCTAGGAGTTTCATAGTTTTGAATTTTACATTTAGATCCATTGTGAGTTAATTTTTGGAAGTGTGTAAAGTCTGTCTAGATTCATTTCTTTTAAAGATTTTATTTATTTATTTGACAGAGATAGAGATAGCCAGCGAGAGAGGGAACACAAGCAGGGGGAGTGGGAGAGGAAGAAGCAGGCTCATAGCGGAGGAGCCCGATGTGGGGCTCGATCCCATAACGCCGGGATCACGCCCTGAGCCAAAGGCAGACGCTTAACCGCTGTGCCACCCAGGCGCCCCTAGATTCATTTTTGGTATGTGATGTGCAGTCGTGCTAGCACTGTTTGTTGAGGAGACTACTTTTTGGCTCCATTGTATTTTTTTTTTTTAAGATTTTATTTATTTATTTGACACAGAGAGAGACAGCCAGCAAGAGAGGGAACACAAGCAGGGGGAGTGGGAGAGGAAGGAGCAGGCTCCCAGCGGAGGAACCTGATATGGGGCTCGATCCCAGGACCCTGGGATCACGCCCTGAGCCGAAGGCAGATGCTTAACAACTGAGCCACCCAGGTGCCCCATGGCTCCATTGTATTGCTTTTGCTTCTTTTTCAAAGATCAGTTGACTGCATTTATGGGGACCTAATTCTGGTCTCTGTTCTGTTCCATTGATCTGTTTGTTTTTTCACCAATATCACACTGCCTTGATTACTGTAGTTTTATAGTAATTCTTGAAGTAAGTAGAGTAGTATCAGTATTCCAGCTTTGTTTTTCTCCTTCAATGTTGTATTTATTATTCTGGGTCTTTTGCCTCTCCATATAAACGTTACAATCAGTTTGTTGATGTCTGTAAAGTAACTTGCTGGGATTTCAATTGGGATTGCAGTTCAGTTGGACCAAGTTACGCCATCTTGACAATATTGAGTCCTCCTATCCATGAACATGGAATCTGTTTCTGTTATTTAGTTCTTCTTTGATCTCCTTCATCAGAGTTTTATAGATAGATCTTGTCCATATTTTGTTAGATTTATACATAAGTATTCTGGATTTTTGCTTGCTAATGTAAATGGCATTGTGTTTTAAATTCAAATTCTATTTGCTGGTATATAGGAAAGCAGTTGACTTTTATATATATGAACTTTGTATCCTGCAACATTGCTATAATCACTTATTAGTTTCAGGAGGTTTTTTGATTCTTTTGGATTTCCTATATAGACAATCATGCCATCTTGAACAAACACAGGGTTTTTTTTTCCCTTCCCAATCAGTATACCTTTTATTTCCTTTTCTTGTCTTACTGGACTAGCTAGGACTTCCAGTACAATGTTGAAAAGGAGTGGTGAGAGGGAACATCCTTGCCTTATTCCCAACTTAGCAGGAAAGCTTCTTGGCATTAAATATGATGCTAGCTATAGATTTTTTATAGATTTTTTTTTTAATTTTAGAGAGAGAAAGAAACAGAGAGGGAGCATGAGTGGGTGGAGGGGCAGAGGGAGAGAATCTCAAGCAGACTCCCCACTGAGCGAGGAGCCTGCCACAGGACTCAATCTCATGACACTGAGATCAGGACCTGAGCTGAAACCAAGAGTCAGACGCTTAACAGACTGAGCCATCCAGGTGCCCCAATTTTTTATAGAGTTTTAAAAATTGACTCCAGTAAGTTCTTCTAAGTTTGTGTTTCTTTTTTTTTTTTTTTAAGATTTTATTTATTTATTTGAGAGAGAAAGAGAATGAGAGAGAGAGAGAGAGATCACAAGCAGGGGGGAAGGGTGGAGGGAGACTCAGACTCCCTGCTCGCTGAGCAGGAAGTAGAGGTGGGCCTTGATCTGAGGACCCTGGTATCATGAGCTGGGGCAGACGTTTAACCGACTGAGGCACCCAGGTACCCCTGTATTCCTTCTTTTTAAAAGCTAAATACTGTTCTATTTTATATATATCCACATTTTGTTTACGCATTTATCCTCTAGTGGATAGTTGGGTTGCTTCCACCTTTCTGGCTATTGTGAATAATTCTGCTATGAACATGGGTGTGCAAGTAGCCCTTTGAGACCCTGCTTTCAGTTCTTCTAGGTATAATTGCTGGAAGATAATTGTTGGATCATATGGCAATATTTTCAGTTTATTGAGTTTATTGATTATATGCAAAATTTTATATACAAGGATATTCCCTGCACCAATGTTTATAATAGCAAAAAATTGGAAGCGGCCTTGCTATGTATCAGTAGGTGATTGGTTACATAATTACGGTACATCCATACAATGAAGTATATATACTGCAACTGCTTAGAAAGACCTGTATGTTTTGACATGTCAAAATGTCTAGATAGATTATAATATGAAAAAAGCAAATTATAATATGTGTAATGTGAACCTGTTTTTTTAAAATATTTTATTTATTTATGAGAGAGAGAGAGAATGGGAAGGGCGAAGGGGAGAGAGAGAAGGAGAAGCAGACTCCACACTGAGCTGGGAGCCTGATGTGGGCTCTATCCCAGCACCCTGAGATCGTGACCCAAGCCAAAGGCAGATGCTTAACCAGCTGAGTCACCCAGGCGCCCCATATATGAACCTGTTTTTATTTAAAATCATATATATGTATGTATGCTTCAAAACCATTTTTAAGGATAACACACTTCTGTAGGTTGAGGGGAATGAGGGGATAGATTATAAGTGCAGTAGAAGAGCACACCTTTATCTTACTACTTTACAAGTCATTGCATCGTATCAGGGTTTGTAAGAGGCACAGTTTTATAAGCAGAAAAACCAATTTTTAAGTGATCTTATTTTTGGAAAAAATAAAGCTTGACTTCTGGTTGTCTGTGAAATACAAAGAAAATGTTAAGTATTTCATTTACTTACTAAGTGTTTTTATATCTACAATGTCAAATGCAAGTCACTGGGATCTTTAAAGTATCTTTTTATTGTTACATGTAATATGAAGGTGTATTTATTTCCTGTGGCCTGACATATAAAATTAGCACAGTGAATTTCTACCAAAATGGTTTTACATAAGGAAAATGTTCTACCATTTTTGGATCATACTTGAATGGTGCTTTCCATTTCCTGTGACTTGGTGTAGTGAGGTATGGAGTGAAATAGCAGGCTTCCTCTGTTCTTGAGGAAAATATTGCTTAGTTTAAGCATCGTGTTACACTACATACTGAATTCTGTTCTTTGCCTTTTCTTCTGACAGTAGATCTTCATGGAGGAGCACGGAGTGACCCAAACTGAACACATGGCTACCATAGAAGCCCATGCAGTTGCCCAACAAGTACAGCAGGTCCATGTGGCCACCTACACAGAGCACAGTATGCTGAGTGCTGATGAAGACTCACCTTCTTCTCCTGAGGACACCTCTTACGATGATTCAGACATACTCAACTCCACAGCAGCTGATGAGGTAACAGCCCATCTAGCTGCTGCAGGTAATGCTATTTGGATCGAAAGCTCTTCATTTTTTTGCTTAACCTCTGGTATTGTGCATATCTGAAAGGGCCTAGGATGTAGGCATTCTCATGTATATTTTCATATCACATTTTCATGATTTTTTTAAAGCTTGCATTTACAGCTTATGCCTGTATTCTACTGAGACTTAGGATCTAGAATGGCATACTATTAATGATGACTTTGGTTTTGTTTTTTCATCCATTCCAACCATCTTTTGACTTCTTACTGGAGTATTTAGTCCATTTACATTAAATGTAACCACTGGTATATTTAGGTTTAAATTTATGATGTTAACTGTATGCTTTCTCTTCATCCCACTTACTCTGTGTTTACTTTTCCTTTGTGTTTTGGAGGGACTGAAAAGTTTTTAATTTGTTTTTCTTGTTAGTTTGGAATGTAGACACCTTTCCTAATAGTGGTACCCCTAGAAATTATAATACATCCTTAACTTATTTCAAAGTCCTCTGTAATTGGTACTTTTGTCCTTTTAAGGGATAATGCAGGTTTCTTAGAACACTTGAATTTCATTCCCCTGCTCCTGACCTATATGCTATTGTTATAATATGTATTAATTCTTTGTATATTTTAAGCCATACAAGATATTATTTTCATTTTATACTTAATTAGTGTTCATTTTTTCCTTTATATCCAACTTGCCTTCTGAAAATCTTTCTTCTACCTAAAGATAAATTTAGTATTTCCTTCAGCGTGGAAGTCTCTCAGTTTTTCATTGTCTGAGAATGTTTTTATTTAACCTTCAATCTCAAAGGATGTTCTCACTGGGTATAGAATTTTAGGTTGACACTTACTTTTTTCCCCTCATATTGAAGATACTGTTCCCACTGTCCTCTGGTTTCCATCCTTGCTTTTCAGAATTCAGCTGTTTCATTCTAACAGCTGCTCCTTTGAAGGTTATCTCCCACATAGGTCCCTCCTCCAACTGTTCTTAAGATTGTCTCTGTCTTCAGTTTTTTGTTTGTTTTTTTTTCTGTTCTCAGTTTTTGTGATATATCTGGCTTTGGACTTCTCATTTATTCTGTTTAGAGTTCTTTGAACATCTTGAATCTGTGGATTGATGTCTTTCATCGATTCTGGAAAGTCTTAGTAGATTTATTTATTTTTTTTAAAGATTTTATTTGTTTATTTGAGAGAGAGAGCAAGCACAAGCTTGGCGGGGGCAGGGGGAGGGGTAGGAGGGGCAGAGGGAGAAGGAGAAGCAGACTCCCTACTGATCAGGGAGCCCGATGCGGGGCTCTATCCCAGGACCCTGGGATCATGACCTGAGCTGAAGGCAGATGCTTAACCCACGGAGCCACCCAGGTGCCCCTTAGTCACTAGATTTTGCTTCGGTTTTGCTTCTGCTCCATTCCATCTTTTCCTTCTGTGACTCCAATTAAATATGTTAGTTTTCCTCATTGAATCCTTTATGTCTCTTACTCTCTGTTCTATATTACCATCATTTTGTCTCTTTATGCTTCACTCTATATAGTTTCTTCAAACTGTCTTCCAGTTTATTAATTTTCCTCATCCACTGTGTCTGAGGTGATTTAAATCTGTCTACTAAGGTACTAATTTTAGTAATAGTTAATAGTTTCATTTTTTGGTTTTAGGCTTTCTAGTATTTTTTTCCTCCCAAATTTGTACTATTATAGTTTCCATTTGTTAGTAGAAAAAAAGTTTTTTTAATCTCCATGAGTGAAGTAAGCATTGTGATTTTCCAATAAATTTGGTTAATTCTCTCTGAAGTGCCTATTTGGTCTTTTTCTGTTATATGTTGTTAGTACTGTTTCTTATTTATGTTGGTTTTTCTCTTTATGTATCAATTATATTTAAATGAATGCTGGGTGGTGTGTTTGGAAATTTATTTTTAGAAATATTTTGGGGTCTAGAATATTATTGTCCTCTAGAGAGGATTTTTGTTTGCTTTTGCCAGATGCCTGAGGACACTAGCAATCCTGGATTATCTTAATCCAATTTAAGGTTTGAGATTTTTCTGGGCCACTAAATGACTTAAAGCTGGCTCTATTTTGTACCATTCTCTTTGCTATTTACCTTGTATACTTATCACTATGTGGAAGACTCCATGTAAACCATGCCTGGATGGGTTTAATACTGTATAAGGAACACTGATCTTAGAAGATATTTAAGGAAAGCTGGACAGTAAATCAATGATCAGAAATGGCCAAAATACTTCATCTTTTTTTAGTATGTGCTGTATTTAAGGAAAAGAAGACAAATGCGTTGAAAAACAACCTTATTACTCTCAGTTATTATCCACGGTGTATTTCTGGAATTGTGAATTTAAAATAAGGCTTAGTGGCAGAACACATATGAGATGTTTGTAAAATATATTTTTGAAATATTTATACTTCCCAGAAGAGGGCATCCTGACATAATGAATGCAGGTCAACCTCTTTCCTAGGAAGGAAGATGCTTTTGAGACATAGTTCTACTGTATTACTGTACTTCATTGTCATAGTGTTAAAATTAGGAAAGGATTTTAATCTAACATTTTCACGTGGCAGATGTGGGAACAGAGGCCCAGCTGGTAGAAATGATTTACCATGTAATCATTCAATAATTATTGAGGAATTACTGTGTGCTCTATATCACTGTATATAGATACTACGAACAAGACAGGCAAGAGCTTGCTCCTAATGTAGCTTACAGACCAGTGGTGGGGAGAGGGTACAAATAATAAAGTAAACTAGTTTCAAAAAGCACTGAATACTCTGGAGGAAATAAGGTGAGTGGAGAGGGAAGGGAAGGAGATTGCTGCTTTTTCTAATCCTGTTCTCTTCCCTCCCTCCACTGAGGTAACCACTGTTCAAAATTTGATCTTTATCATTCTCATGCACTTCTTTTATTTCTGCTATATATGTATGTATCAGTAAACAATATTTAGCATTGTTTGGCATGTTTTAAATTTTATAAAAATGATCACTCTAATCCTATCTCTCTGTAACATTGTTTATCTCATTCAGTATTAGTTTTTTGAGATTCATTCATGTTGATAATGCAGCAGTATGTTTTTATTTTAAATGTTATTTGGTATTCCATTCATTATCTGAATATGACATATATTGGCATAGCACTTAAGCTGTTTATAAGGTTTTGCTATTATAATAACTGCAAATGAAAATTTTTTTATCTTGTGCAAATTGTGGGAGTTTCTTTTGGCCTTGGTTTTCAAGATCTTGACAGTTCCCATAGTGATACATTTTACATTGTGATCTGGGATTAATGAATGGCCATATAACTGGAATAACAACTTCTCATGGAGTAATACCCCTCTGCCATGACACACCCACTGATATGTTCCAGTATCTTTCACTTTATTACATTTTATTAAAAAACAAAATCTGGGGCACCTGGGTGGCACAGCGGTTAAGCGTCTGCCTTCGGCTCAGGGCGTGATCCCGGCGTTGTGGGATCGAGCCCCACATCAGGCTCTTCCGCTGTGAGCCTGCTTCTTCCTCTCCCACTCCCCCTGCTTGTGTTCCCTCTCTCGCTGGCTGTCTCTATCTCTGTCGAATAAATAAATAAAATCTTTAAAAAAAAAAAAATCTACTCATGAACCATCAAAGAAGAGAAACCTGCAGTTTGAAAACCCTAATGAAGGGTAGACCCAGGAAGAGAATGAGAGGGCAAAGATGGGCACATTTTCAACTTTACTAAATGTTCCAAATGTCTTTCCAAATCACTGTATTAATTTACATCCCCACAAACAGCATGCTAGAGTGCCTGTTGCTTCCAGTCCTCACCATATTTGGAATTGTCAGTCATTTTCTGTTTTTGCCAGTCTGATGAAATAGTATCTCATTGTCCGTTTAATTTGCTCATCTCTGAGCTAGAGATTCCGGCCAGTGCAGGAAGACAGGATAGAGTGCCATTTCAGACTGTTGAAATGACTTTTTATTGACTAGTGCTTTTCTTCTTTTGCATATTTTCTCTTTATGCCTTTGTCCAATCAGGTTGTTTGTCGTTTTTCCTTATTGTAAGAGTTATTGATATATTTTTAATACTGTTCTTTTCTTGATAATATGATAATATTTAGTATCTTCTTTCAATTTGTTGACCATTCCTTCCCTCAATTTTTTATTATTTCTTTTTGTCCATTAAGGGTTTAATTTATATTATTGTGAAATTTATCAGTCTTTTACCTTACTGTTTATCCTTTTGGAGTCTTATTTAAGGAATTCTTACCCCTGAGTTCATAAGTACTCTACAACAGTTTATTGGAGAAGTTACAAAGCTCTTTGTTGTTTTAATTTAGCTCTTTAATTCACCTGGAATAATATTTTTGTTTATATGATATAAGGATCTAGTTTTGTTATTTTTCCATACAATCATTTGTCCCAGTACCATATTTTTAATAGTTCATCCTTTTCCCACCTCTGTCTTCTGACACAGGAAGGTGTTTATGAACTCTTAATTCAGTTGCATTGGTTTGTTTGTCTGTCCTTCAGCCAGTTCCATGTTGTCTTAATGACTGTAGCTTTATAGTAACTACTGATATTTGATAGGATGAGTGCACCTTTTAAAATTCTTCACAATTTTTCTAGCTATTCTTGGCCTTCTGCACTTCCATTTAAGTTTTAGGATCAGCTTATCAGGTTCCAGAAAAACCTATACTGACTGGGACTTTTATTTGAATTGTATTGAATTTATAACTTAATTAAGCACCTGTATTCATACTAGCCTAAAACTGGAAATTACCCAAATGTTTATCAATAGGATAACAGATAAACTGTGATTTATTTATATTCTGGAATATTACTCATCATTAAAAAAGAACAAACTACTAACACATATAACAGTGCGGATGAAGCTCAAAAACATTATTCTAAGTGAAAGAAACCTTACATGAAAGAATATATATTGTATGATTCCATTTATTTGAAGTTCTAGAATAGACAGGGCTAAAATAGGGTGAAAAAATCAGAATTGTGGGTACTTTTGAGAGATTGGGGGGGAACTGACTGGAAGGAGACAGGAAAGAACTTTCTGTAGTGGTGGCATTATTATAAATCTTGATAGGAGATTGGTTATCGTAAGTGTCTACATTTTCAAAATTTATGGTACACTTACACAAAATCGAATGTACCCTTAAGATTTGTGCATTGCATTATATGTAAATTTTACCTCAAAAGAAAAACTTGAAATAGTGAACTCTAGCTAATGATATTCCTACTGAATTTTAGGGTAATCGTACTGCAGTTTACATGCATCAAAATAAAAACATGATAAGAATTGATGAATGGATAGAAAAATGGATTGGGGGGGGCGCCTGGGTGGCTCAGTTGTTAAGCATCTGCCTTCGGCTCAGGGCGTGATCCCGGTGTTATGGGATCGAGCCCCGCATCAGGCTCCTCCACTGGGAGCCTACTTCTTCCTCTCCTACTCCCCCTGTTTGTGTTCGCTCTCTCGCTGGCTGTCTCTCTCTGTGTCAAATAAATAAATAAAATCTTTAAAAAATAAAAAAAAGAAAAAAGAAAAATGGATTGGATGCCTGGCTGGCTCACTAGAGCGTGTGACTCTTGATCTTGGGGTCATGAGTTCAAGCCCATGTTAGGTATAGAGATTATTTAAAATTTTTTTTAAAATCTTAAAAAAAAAAAAAAGAAGGATAGATAGATGTATATGATAAAATGTTATGGTAGAGTGGTAGATATATGAATGTTCACTAAAAAATTCTTTCAACTTTGCTCTATATTTGAAAGTTCTAGCAATAAGATGTTGGACTCCTACAAATCAATAGAATAAAAACAAATAAGCTAATTTAAAAATTGACAAAGGACTTGAGTAGACATCTTCCTAAAGAAGATGTATAAGTGGTCAAGAAGCCCGTGAAAAAGATGTTCACATTACTAATCATCAGGGAGATGCAAATCAGAACCATAATGAGATGCTACCTGACACCCGGTAGGATGGCTCTTATAAACAACAACAACAGCGAAGGATAAATATTAGCAAGGATGTGGAGAATCTGGAACCCTTATATGCTGTTGGTGGTGGTATATAAAATGGTGCAGCCTCCATGGAAAACACTATAAAGCTTCCTTAAAAAATTAAAAATAGAACTACCCTATGATCCAACAGTTCCACCTCTGGATACTTACTTGGAAGAATTGAAATCAGGATCTCGTAGTGTATTCACATTCCCGTGTTCATCATTCACAATAGCCAAGAAAGCAGTTAAAGTGTCCATTGACAGATGAATGGATAAAGAAAATGTGGTGTATATACTGAATGGAATATTATCCAGCCTTTAAAAAGAAGGAAATCCTGCCATATGCAACAACATGGGTGAACCTTGAGGGCATTATGCTAAGTGAAATAAGCCAGTTACAGAGAAGGACAGCTACTGCATGATTCCACTTATCTGAGGTATCTAGTCAAACTCATAGAAACGGGTAGAGGGGGGGTTGCCAGTGACTGGGGTGTGGAAATGAGAGTTGCTCTTCAACAGGTATAAAGTTTCAATTATGCAAGATGAATAAGTTCTAGAGATCTGGTGTACAACATTGTGCCTATCTTTAAGTGTATTGTACACTTAAGAATTAATATGGTAGATCTCATATTAAGTGTTCTTATCACAGTTACAAAATAAAATACTGGAAAAAATATATCAATAGGATTTTTTCATCTCCCAGCTATTTACAATGGAAAGGAAGGTTAAAAGCGTTAATTAATTTTTTGACTTGCTCTGGGGCTCTTTAGAGGAGTTTATTTTATTTATTTATTTATTTATTTATTTATTTATTTATTTATTATTATTTTTTTACTTTTTTTTTTTTAATGATTTTTTATTATATTATGTTAGTCACCATACAGTACATCCCCGGTTTCCGATGTAAGGCTCGATGATTCATTAGTTGTGTATAACACCCAGTGCACCATGCAATACGTGCCCTCCTTACTACCCATCACCGGTCTATCCCATTCCCCCACCCCCCTCCCCTTTAGAGGAGTTTAAGTCAGACTGATTATACTACTAAATAACATGTAGAGAGATTTGTCTAGATTTTCAGGGAGGCTTATTTTAATTGAGCCCCTTAGACCATATATAACATATATGCTAGTATAAATGTGAGTAATTAAACTTAATTGTCATGTAAGCCTTTTTATAGGGTTTACAAATAAGGATAAAAGTGCATCATCTGCTTAAAAAAGAAAAAAAAAAAAAAAGGAATGCCCTTGATATGTTGAGATTCCATGAATCAGAGACTCCAATAATTCCTTAGGGTCTACCCTTTATTTTAATAATTAGTTTCAGGGCAAGCCAGACCAACTTTTATTAACATTTTTTTCCTTAGAGTGGGATAGTTTTCATCTCTTCCCTGCCAGCATGCTTTCATCAGTTAAACTTTGTGGACAACAACTCCATTTTAGGCACAATTCTCAGATATATAAGAAAAAAATTTCCAATTAAGATAATATTCTTCCAGCTATTCCTCTTATGGGTGGTGTTATTACTATGTGAGTTCCAAGCATGAGTGATTATCTCTGACTTCCTTAACTTGGCAGTGTCTTGGGGTAATGGAAAGAGGGGTGAAATCTGTGATTATTTTCTTTTGGCAAGCTCTTCCTCTCAGTGCTGCAATTTCATCTAGCACGTCTGAGAATATTGCCTTCGCAGTATGGGCATGCTGGCAAAACAAAACAAAACACAGCATTATATAAAATTTAGCTAGTGTGTGGTGAGGAGGTGTTTAAGTCCATCACTTTTTCAGATTCATTGTAAGTTTTATTGGTAAATGAAAATACGATTTGTGTTGAACAATAGCAAAGTATGTTGATAATATCAGGAACATTCTATATTTACTGAGAACATATTAGTAAATAATGGCTACCTTCTTCATACCTTTAATTGTTTTCTGTCTCGTAGAGCTAACAGGCTTTGCCTGATCTCAGCACATGCATTATTATTTCAGGTCCTGTGGGAATGGCTGCTGCCGCTGCTGTGGCGACAGGAAAGAAGCGGAAGCGGCCTCATGTGTTTGAGTCTAATCCGTCTATCCGGAAGAGACAGCAAACGCGCCTGCTTCGGTGAGGGCTCCCTTCTCCATATTGTTGCCGTTCCTCCAGTGCTTCATGGTGTGGATGACAGAACTAGAGCATACGTTACTAGGAGCACCGAGGATACCAAGTTAGAGTCCTTGATGGCAGAATTAGACTTGAAAGTACTCCTGTGGAATCAAATACATGAAACTAGAAATGATGAGCAGATGTAGAATATCACATCATTTCACTCAGAGAAAATTTTTATGCCTGCTCTGTGCCAGACATTGTTCTAGGCCTTGGGAATATAACAGTGAACAAAACAAATCCACTTAAAGAGCTTATGTCCTAGTGGAGGGAAAAAAATAAACGTATATGTAATATGTCAAATGATGATAAGTACTATGGAAAAAAAAGAAAGTGGAGTAAGGAAAAAAAAGAAAGGTTTGGGGGGATATAGTAGTTTCTCTTTTTTTATAGGGATGGTCTGGGAAATCCTCTTTGGCAGGCAGCCTCTGAACGGAGACCCAAAGTAAGTAAAGGGGCATTGTTGATGTCTAAGGGAAGAGCTTTTCAGGAAGAGAGAAGAGCAAGAGGAACGTTTCTGAAGTGGGATGGAATGTAACAGTCATGTTTGAGGAATAGCCAGGGGAAGAATGACAGGAGAGAGAGTCAGAGCAGTAGTAGGGAGCCACATCATGGGGGCGTGGGTCCAGTATAAGGGCTTCGACTCCTGTTCTGAGTGAGATGGGAAGTCAGTGAAGGCTTTTGACCAAAGCAGCAATATGGTCTGATTTATGTTTTTAGAGAAACCATCAGGCTACCATGTTGAGAATAGAATTTGGGTATACCAGAATGGAAGCAGGGAGAGCAGTTAGGAAGTTATTGTAGTAATGCAGGCCAGGAATCATAGGGTCTTAAAACCAGTATAGCAGCAGCAAAGGTAGTAAGAGGTGGTCATCCTGAATGTATTTTAAAAGTCAACTCCAACATGATTAACTGATGGGTTGGTTGTGGGGTGTGTGAGCAAAAATAAGAGTGAAGGGGACCTCAAAATTTATGGTCTGATTACTGGAAGGGTTGAGATGACACTTACTGGAAGAGAGGAGCAGGTATAGGACTGAGTGAGGGTAGGACAGAATCAGGACTTTGGTTTTGGACACGTTAGGTTTGTGATACCTCTTAACCATTACATGGAGAAACAATAAGCAGTTGATATGTGAGTCTGGAATTCAAAGGAGAGATCTTGCTGAAAATGGCCAAGTCTTAAATTTTATCTAATACCGTGAGACTGGAAGCGGTCACCTAGGGAGTGAGTGCGGACTGAGGCCTAAAGCACTCTACCCTTTAGAGGTCGGAGAGATGAAGGGAACAGGGCAAAGGAGTCCAAGAAGGTACCAGTGAGTCAGGAGGAAAATCAAGAGAGCCGTACACTAGAAACAAAGTGTAAAATGTGTTTTAAGAAGGGCGTGTGGTCTGCTCTGTCAAATGCTGCTGTCATGTCGGATAAGATGCAAATTGACCGTTAGATTTAGCAACGTGGAAGTCGTGATTGAACTTGGCAAAGCATTTCCAATAAAGTGGTAAGGATGAAAGGATCGGGGTGTCTTCAAGAGAGAAAGGGAAAAGAATTGGAGAGCATGAATGTAGACCATTCCTTCAAGGAATGCTGCCAAATTTCTTGCTTGGCATATGGTCCTTTGCTGAAGAGTGTTTTCTGAAGAGTTTGTAGCTTGCACAGAAAGATTATCACACAAGTATAGTACACGGAGGACTTAATATTTGATGGTTGCATGACATGCATTCCATATAGGATAAGAAATTTTGTCTCTCAAATGTTCCAGAAGCTTTTTTCTTGTAGTGTTTTAAATATTGTATCCAAAATCTGTAGGTGTTTATTGGAATGTTGAATCCAAATGGAGTGCCAGCCCATGTAAATGATATGTGACAAAAGCTAGAAAATACAGCTTATACTAAGAACAGAAGAGGAAGAGTGTAAGAAACTGAAGGAAAACCCCAGAAAGTACTGATCGGAAGCTTTCAGCACAGAGTTTATATACCACCATATAGGCAGTTCTTCTCATGTCTTTTAATGATTGGATAGGCTGGAGTAATGAGAATGTGTTATATATAGAAATGTCTTTGCTATAAGGGGCATAGACATGACAGTACATACTTCTGGAGAAAGATGGAAAACTAGATATGTTCACTTTGTTTCATTTGAATTAATTACTCACCAGTCCCTGGAAAGAGTAGACTATATTCCCAGAAGGATTATGGAATGTAGAACTTAAAAATAATCTCCCATTATTTCAGAGGAAGAGCCCAGTGTTTATTTCATCCAGTGTTGATATATTTAAAAAAGCTCTTTTACTTCTTCTTCGTTTGTAAGATATTACAGGACCAAGAATTATTGTTTATACACAATGAAAATCTAGAAAAGACAGCATTTTTGAAGTCGTATTTCTGGATAAAACTATGTCAGTGAGACATAAACAATGACTGTATCAGTCAAAGAAATTAGAAGCAGGTCATTTAGGCCTCCTTCATTAAGCATGGAGATGATATGCTAATGTCTGCAAGAAAACGTCTCAGCACTAATCTTTATTATTATTATAAGTTGCAGTAAGAGAAAACGCGTTTAGTGTTGCTAAGATCAGGAAAAATTATACTCTCCATGTTTGACATTGTGTCATGGCTGTGTCCTGGTGTCCTGATGCAAACTTGTAGCTGACCCTTATATCAGTGGGCTAGTCATTGGTCTTTAGGACAAAGGTATGCACATATTTCTTTTTTTTTTTTTTTTTAAATGATTTTTTATTATATTATGTTAGTCACCATACAGTACATCCCCGGTTTCCGATGTAAGGCTCGATGATTCATTAGTTGTGTATAACACCCAGTGCACCATGCAATACGTGCCCTCCTTACTACCCATCACCGGTCTATCCCATTCCCCCACCCCCCTCCCCTCTGAAGTCCTCAGTTTGTTTCTCATAGTCCATAGTCTCTCATGTTTCATTCCCCCTTCTGATTACCCCCCCTTTCTTTATCCCTTTCTTCCCCTACCGATCACCCTAGTTCTTATGTTCCATAGATGAGAGAAATCATATGATAGTTGTCTTTCTCTGCTTGACTTATTTCACTTAGCATTATCTCCTCCAGTGCTGTCCATGTTGTAGCAAATGTTGAGAACTCGTTCTTTCTGATCGCTGAGTAATATTCCATTGTATATATGGACCACAACTTCTTAATCCAGTCATCTGTTGAAGGGCATCTCAGCTCCTTCCACGATTTAGCTATTGTGGACATTGCTGCTATGAACATTGGGGTATGCACATATTTCTGCTGAACAGGGTATTCAAATTCACACTCCCCTTTTCACATTTCGGGTAAAAAAAAAAAAAAAACCCAACATATCTAATCAGAATAAGTTGTCTCAAGTCAAAGTAAATTTTGTTTCTGTGTCATTGTAATTTCTCTCTTCTTTAACCATTTTTATTCTCTTTTCATTCTCTGATTCAGGAAACTTCGAGCCACATTAGATGAATATACTACTCGAGTGGGACAGCAAGCTATTGTCCTCTGTATCTCCCCCTCTAAACCCAACCCTGTCTTTAAAGTGTTCGGTGCAGCACCTTTGGAGAATGTGGTAAGAAAACTCAGCTGTGTTCTCAGATATTCACTCTTGCTTTCTGTGGTTGTTGTTCGTTCTTTTGAGCCTCTGTCTAGTACAATAGCTATTACTTCTATCCTCCCCCCATCTGGGGGGTGGAGTGGACTGGTTTTCAAACCACTTTATGTAGATTAAAATAAAAAGGATTATTTCTGTTTGTACAAGATGTTCTGCCCTATCAGATATTCCGTCTGATAGATAACTTGCGGATGTCAGATCCAAGGAGGGAAAGATGGTGTTATGTTTGTTAAGAAATTACCACCACAGGATTTTGTGGGTTTTTTTTCTTTTAATTTAAAGTTATTTACTTATTTATTTATCTGAGAGAGAGAGAGAACACGAGCAGGGTGAGGGGCAGAGAGAGAAGCAGACTCCCTGCTAAGCAGGGAGCCCGATGCAGGGCTCAGTCCCGGGACTCCGGGACCATGACCTGAGCCAAAGGCAGATGCTTAACCCACTGACCCACCCGGGCAACCCAAGGATTTTGTAAGAAAATGACTGATTTATGTCAGAAACAAAATGGAAGATAATTCCAAAATGTAAACGTCGTGAGGCAAACCTCAGGAAGCATCTTACTGATTGCTGGTATTTGAATTGCATGTTTAAAATCTCTTGCATTTCTTTGAAGAATTTGACACTCTGCTTCAATTTGGAAATACAGTTGAATATTTTGATTGCCTAACTGTCCATAGCTAAGTTTATAAACATAGTATTTTAACCGTTGCATACTTATAAGTGAATTATGTTTTCTCTGCCCGAAATAACTTTAAATCATTAATAGAATAATGGTCCAGATATAAATTGCATTTTGGTTTTATTTGGATGACGTTTATTAGCTAAAGGGACAATTACTGGATTTCTCCCATACTGAATGTAGACATTTCAGGAGTTTAGAACTGATTAGTAAGCAATTGAAATATTATTTGTTTTATTGGGTTTTTTTTTTCACATACAAATATTGTGGTTCTTTCTCAACATTTTTGAGTTTTGTTTTGAGTTTTGCCAAAAATTCCTGAGGCCCTAGGATTAAGATGCATATTAGGACCTTTCCTTAGTAGAAGATTTCTAGTTCAAAATGGTGCCTGACAAGCTGTCCTTAGTGTCATGACATTCACAAAGATGAAATCTGAGCATGTCTTCTTTTTTTCAATATTGAAAATGTAATTTTGCTACTACTAATAGTAATATGATCTGTGAAAAAGACTCATCTAGAAGACTCAAAAAATACCTCTGAAAATTATTCACTGAAAAGAGGGGTGCCTGGCTGGCTCAGCCAGTGGAGCATGTGACTCTTGATCTCGGGGTCGTAAGTTCGAGCCCCATGTTGGGTATGGAGATTACTTAAAATCTTAAAAAAAAAAAAAATTTGAAAAGAAAGTTTGGGAAACTGTTGGAGTCTCCATACATTATAAAAAGATATAGACTCTCTGAAACAGAAACAAACAGTCATATGATAAACTAGACAGAAAAAAAAAGCAGTAGATGTTTTTTCATTGACTGACATTTGATAAATACAGGCTGAAGAATAAATACCAGTAGAATTAGAAGCAGAATATGTCTTCCAGAACATTAAAGAGGAAAAAAACCAAGTCTATATAAAAGATAAGAAATGAAGGAATTAAAAAAGAAAACACAAAGTATAGAACAAAGTAATATAAGTGAAGCCAGTTAATTTTGTTATAAGTCATAAATATAAATGGATTAACTCCTTTGAGAAAGACAAAGATTTTCTTTTTGAGTGGAACAACAATAATCCATACCAAAACCCAACTGTATGTAATTTATGTGACATACTCACAGTGACTCACAAATGTTCACAGTAGTGGCAAATGATATTAAGAAAGTGAGGACAGTCCAGAATGGGAGAAAATATTTGCAAATTGTACATCTGACAAATAACTTGAATCCATGTAAAGAACTCTTAGAACTAAATAATAAAAAGCCCAATTTTATTTATTTATTTATTTAGAGTGCGCATGCGCAGCAGGAGGTAGCAGCTGAGGGAGATAAAGACTCTTAAGCGGCCCCACGCCTAGTGTGGAGCCTGATGCAGGGCTCAGTCTCACAACCCTGAGATCACAACCCAAACTGAAATCAGGAGTTGGACACTTAACCAACTGAGCCACCCCAGCGCCCCGTGCCCAATTTTAAAATGGCAAAGTATCTGTCACTATTTGCAGATGACGTAATACTATACTTAGAGCACCCTGAAGACTCCACCAAAAATCCGTTAGAACTGATAAATGAATTCAGTAAAGTTGCAGGATACAAAATTAATATACAGAAATCTGTTGCATTTTTATACATTAATAAGTAAATTCTGCTTCTGAAACCAATATTGCACTGTATGTTAACTAGTTAGAATTTAAATAAAAACTTGAAGAAAAAAATAATGAAGTAGCAGAAAGAGAAATTAAGAAAACAATTCCATTTACAATTGCACTAAAAAGAATAAAATACTTAGGAATAAACTTAGCCAAGGTGGTAAAAGACCTGTATTCTGAAAAAATATATACAACAATGATGGAAGAAATTGATGACAACACAAATGGAAAGATATTTTATGCTCATGGCTTTGGAAGAATTAATATTATTAAAATGTCCATACTACCCAAAGCAATCTACAGATTCAGTGCAGTCCCAATCAAAATACCAATAGCATTTTCATAGAAGCAGAACAAATAATCCCAAGATTTGTATGAAACCATAAAAGACCTCAAATAGTCAAAGCAATCTTGAGAAAGAAGAACACAGCTGGAGGTATCACAATCCCAGATTTACATGGTTTTAATAATCATAACAGTATAGTACTAGCACAAAAATAGGCACATAGATCAATAGAACAGAATAGAAAGCCCCAAAATAAACCCAGCATTATATTAATCAATGACCATGGAGGCAAGAATATACAATGGGGGAAAGATAATCTCTTCAAAAAATGGTGTTGGGCAAACTGGACCACTTTCTTACACCATACACAAAAACAAATTCAAAATGGATTAAAGACCTAAATGTGAGACCTGAAACCATAAAATTCTTAGAAGAAAACATAAGCAGTAATCTCTTGTACATTGGCCTCAGAAGATATTTATGGATGTGTCTCCTCAGGCAAGGAAAACAAAAACAAAAATAAATTATTAGGACTACACCAAAAAAAACCTTTTTGCACAACAAAGGAAGTTACCAACATAATGAAAAGGCAATCTACTGAATGTGAGAAGATATTTGCAAGTGATATATCTGTTAAGTGGTTAATATCCAAAATATATAAAGAAGTTACACAGCTTAACACTCAAAAAACCAAACAATCGAATTAAAAAATGGGCAGAGGACCTGAATATAGACATTTCTCCAAAAACCTACAGATGGCCAACACACAGAAGATGCTCAACCTCACTCATTATCAGGAAAAGGCAAATCGAAACCACAATGAGGTATTACCTCACACCTGACAGAATGCATAGTATCAAAAAGACAGGAGGGGCACCTGGGTGGCTCAGTCGGTTAAGTATCCGACTCTTGCTTTCAGCTCAAATCATGTATGATCTCAGGGTCGTGAGATCAAGCTGCACTTCAGGCTCTGCACTCAGCATGGAGTCTGCTTAAGATTCTTTCCTCCTCCCACCCTCTCCCCCTCTGTTCCTCCCCCCTACTCGTGCTCTCTCTCTCTCTCCAAAATAAATAAATAAAATCTTAAAAAAAAAAAAAAAAAAAAGAAAGAACAGTGTTGGTGGTAATGTGGAGAAAACAACACTTGTGTACCGTTGGTAGAAGTGCAGCCAGTATGAAAAACAGTATGGAGGTAATTCCTCAAATATTAAAAATAGAAATACCATCTAATCCAGGAATTCCACTACTGGATATTTACAGAAGAACATGAAAACACTAATTCAAAAAGATGCATGTACCCCTATGTTTACTGCAGTATTATTTACAGTTGCCGAGACATGGAAGTAACCCAAGTGTCCATCCATAGGGGGATGGATAAAGAATAGGTATATGTGTGTATGTATATATGAGCAGTGTATATATATATATATATATATATATATATATATATATATATATACATACACACACATACATACATACAATGGAATATTACTCAGCCATAAAAAAGAATGAAATCTTGCCATTTGTGACAACATAGATGGACCTAGAGGGTATTATGCTAAGTGACATAAGTCAGACAAAGACAAGTATCATATAATTTCACTTATATGTGAAATCTAAAAAACAAAACAGAAACAGACTCTTAAAATACAGGAAACGAATTGGCGATTGCCAGAGCGGGGTGGTGGGGGATCAGCAAATAGGGGGAAAGGGGAGTGGGAGGTACAGGCTTCCCATTATGGAATGAATAAGTCATGGGGATGAAAGGTACAGCATAGGGTATATACTCAATGGTATCATAGTAGCGTTGTATGGTGACAATAGCTATACTTGTGAGCGTAGGTAGCATAATGTATAGGGTTATCAAATCACTATGTTTTAATACCTGAAACTAAAGTAAATTGTGTTCAACTATACTTCCAAGTTTTTTAAAAATGGCAAAGAATCTGAATAGATATTTCTCCAAAAAAAAAAAAGAGAAATGGTCAGCAAGCACATGAGTACTAACTATAGTCATTAGTTAGTAGGGAAATGAAAATCAAAACCAGAATGAGACACCACTTCATACTCACTAGGATGATTATAATAAAAAAGGTGGACAACAATAAGTGTTGTTGAGAATATGTAGAAATTGGAACCTTCCATACATCGCTACTGGGAATGTAAAATTATGCAGTTGCTTCAGAAAACAGTTTGGCAATTTCTTAAAATCTTAAAAGTAGAGTCACTGCATGAGCCAGCGATTCTACTCCTAGGTTTACTCAAAAGAACTGAAAACAAAACTTATATACACAATGTCCATAGCAGCAAAACTTATACATAAAACTTACGCACAATGTTCTTAGCAGCATTATCATAATAGCCACAAAGTGGAGACAACCCAAATGTTCATCAACTGATGAATGGATAAATAAAATGTTATTATCCATACAGTGGAGTATTATTCAGCAGTAAGAGGGAATGAAATATTGATAAAAACTACAGCATGCAGGGTGCCTAGGTGGCTCAGTAGGTTAAGTGTCTGACCTCGGCTCAGTTTATGATCTCCAGATCCTGGGATTGAGCCCCACATCGGGCTTCCTGCTCAGCAGAGAGTCTGCTCCTCTCTCTCTCTCTCTTTTCCCCTCCCTTGCCCCTCTCCACTGCTCATTCTCTCTCTCTCGCTCTCTCAAATATATAAAATCTTAAAAAAAAAAAACTATAACGTGGATAAACCTTGGAAACATTGTGCTAATCGAAAGAGCTCACTCACAAAAGACCACATGTTGTATATTTCCGTTTATATGCAATGTCCAGAACAGGCAAATATATGGAGTAGATTAGTCATTGCCAGGTTGGAGGGGTGGGAGGGAGGAATGGAAGGTGACAGCCAATGAGTATGGAGTTTATTTTAGGGGGGATAAAAATGCTCTAAAATTAGATGATGATGCTTGCACAGCCCTACGTATATACTTAAAAAGGTTGAATTGTACACTTTATTTTTTTAATTGTACACTTTAAATGGTGAATTGTATGGTCTGATAGGCTGAATAATCACCCCCAAGAATATCCAGGTTTGAATCCCTGGAACCTTTGTGTGTTACCTTGTATGGCAAAAAGGACTTTGCAGTGATTAGGTTAACAGTCTTGAGATGGGAGATTAGCCTGGATTATCCAGGTACGCCCTAAGTCTAACTACATTGTCTTTATCAAAGGGAAACAAAGGGAAATTGATAAAGAAGTAGAAGATGCGTTGCTAGGAGTAAAAGGTTGGATGCAGAGAAGGGGTCAGGAGCCAAAGAATACAGGCTAGGAACAGCTAGACAAGGCAAGGAAATGAACTCCCCCCTAGAGCCTCCAGAAGGACCAGCCTTGCCAATAACCTTGACTTTAGCCAGTGAAACTAAGAGAATGAATTTCTGTTGGTTTAAGCCACCAAGTTAATGATAACTTGTGGCAGCCATAGGAAACTAATATGTAGGGTATATGAAGTATAATCTCAATAAAGCTGTTAAAAATGTTAAGAGTAAAATAATAGGCAAAGTTACGTCAGACAAATACCTACAAAAAATAAATCATGGATCATAACATTAATACCAGACAAAGCCAGATTCTCAAGACAAATGAATATTAACTGAGAACCAGAGGTAATTTGGAATTGATAAGCACTATGAATTTATAATGAACCTTTTATGCCTCAAGTGACATTAAAGCAAAGTGTGTAGATCAAAAAATTACAAATATAAGGAAAAATAAATGACAATGGCAGGAGGCTTTAATATCTTTGTCAGATTAAGGAAGAAAATGAGATAAGAATATAGGGATCTGAATTAACATAAAAGATGTATATGTTAGCACTGATACTGTACAAGGAGAGAATATGCCATATTTGAAAAATTACATGAATGAATTATAAGACTTGACCAAATATTATTATTAGGCCCCAAATAAAATCTTAATAAATTGTAAAATACAGAGATTATACAGGCCTTATGGTTTGTTTGTTTGTTTTCAAAGAAATACTTAAATTTTGTTTTTCAGCTAGAACTACAAATTTTTTTAAAAATTGAAACATAATTAACATGCAGTGTTATATTCGTTTCAGGTATATAATTCAATGATTCAACAATTCTGTACATTTTTCAGTGCTCATGAAAATTAAGTGTACTCTTTTTTTTTTTTAATTCTTTTTTTTTTTTTTAAGATTTATTTATTTATTTATTTGACAGAGATAGAGACAGCCAGCGAGAGAGGGAACACAAGCAGGGGGAGTGGGAGAGGAAGAAGCAGGCTCCTAGCGGAAGAGCCTGATGTGGGGCTCGATCCCATAACGCCGGGATCACGCCCTGAGCCGAAGGCAGACGCTTAACCACTGTGCCACCCAGGCGCCCCATGAAAATTAAGTGTACTCTTAATCCCATTTATCTATTTCAGTCACCCCCCTCCCCCATGCTCCTGGTAGCCAACAGTTTGTTCTCTGTATTAAGAGTCTAGTTTTTTTGTTTGTCTGTTTTTTCCTCTGTCCGTTTGTTTTGTTTCTTAAAACATTTGAGTGAAATCATATGGCATTTGTCTTTCTCTTACTTCACTTAGCATTTTACCCTTTACATACATCCATGTTGTTGCAAAAGGTAAGATTTCATTCTTTTTTTCATGGCTTAGTAATATTCCATTATATATGTGTGTGTGTATATATATATATATATATACACACCACACCACCTCTTCTTTATCCATCCATGAGTGACACTTGGACTGCTTCCATATCTTGGCTATTGTAAATAATGCTGCAATAAACATAAAGGGTGCATATATCTTTTTGAATTAGTGTTTTCATTTTCTTGGAGCAAATACCCAGTAGTGAAATTATACAGGCCATATTTTTGACCATGGTACAGAACATATTGAACTTAATATCAAAAGATAGACAGGAAAAAGTATTAGCTACATAGAAATTTAAAAATACTTCTTAATTTACAGACTATTTAGAAAATATAAAAGCAAAACTTAAAAGTTTCGATCTGAACTGGTACTCAAAGGAATATTCATTACCTTAATTTTTTTATATATACAAGAAAGATGGAAAAGAAACTTCATCTAATTCAAGAAGCTGGAAAGGGAGTAATAAGATGAGTCTAAGAAAAAAATGTAATAAATAAACATGTGGGAAAAATTAATGTGCATGAGCAGAAAAAGTACAATTGTTACGTTCAAGAAATGATACTATGAAAAGTCCAATGAAAAAGAAAAACTTCTAGCATGCTAGTTGAGGAAAAGGGAGAAGAAAGCAGATAATACAGAAATGAGATGAGTTATAGTTGCAGATAAGGAAAGACTGAAAATTGTAAGGAAATACTGTGCATTAATTCTGTTCTTATAAATTAAGTACATCAACTAAGTGGATAACTTAGTAAGAAAGTAAAATAATTAAAACATATCTAAACCTCAGTAGAACAATAAACATGTACAAAATTGAAAAAGTATATTCCTCAAAGGAGACACTACTCTGATTATTTTAGGTGACTTCTGTTAACCTTCAAGGTAGAGAATATTCCTTAATCTTAATATATACTGATATTCAGAGTGGTATTAAGTAATTAGAGCCCATCGTTTATCATAATCAGTATGCAATGTATTGCACATAATCTCTTGTTAATAACAGTGAAGGAGATGATTTAGATGACGGACATTTACTGAGTGCTTACTGTGTTCTAGATACAGTTACAAGCACTTTGTATAATTTCATGTAATAATTTTAAAATTGATATTTGCATTTTGTCCTCTTGTCTGAAGCTGTCATTAATCTTCTTTTTGCTTTTCTAGCTGGAAGCTTCTGAGAAACTCTAGAAAAATTAAAATTCAATAGGGCTGTTCATCTTTGGAATATGGATTTCAGATTTCAGATTGTCTTTTTTAAGAATTTGTTGAAAGGGGATTGGAAACATTACTAGGCCTTTTAATAGTTAATGTTGAATTTTTTTTTCTATTTTTCAGGGTTCTATTTATTTTTCCATAGTGTGTTCCACCCATATTACCTCCTTGTCCACAATTGCTGTATAGCAAGGCACTGTAAACAAAATTAAATGGCTCACAACAAACGGGAAAAATGTTTTCAAATCAATAACAGCAATTATAATTTACTGAGTATTTTTAATGTTATATTTATGATTTTTACTTAATCATCACAGTAACCCTATGAAATATATATCTGTTGTTATTTGTGCTTTACAGATGTAGAAATTTGAGGGTTTAGAGCTTAAGTATTTTGTTCAAGATCACACAGTAAGTAACAAACTAATGATTAATATTCTTAATATATAAAGAGCTCTCAAAAATCAATAAAAATATGATCAGATGAATAACAAAGACCCAAAGATATGTTTGAATATGGATCAGATGTAAGATGATACTAAGGAATTCTGGTATTTTTGTAGGATGTGATCATTGTACTGTAGTTACGTATGAGAATACCCTTACTTTTCCAAGATGCATGCTGAAGTATTTAGGAGTGTTGCAGTGTCTAAAATATAACTTTAAGTGGGAATGCCTGGATGGCTCAGTCAGTTAAATGTCTGCTTACAATCTCAGGGTCCCAGCATCAGGCTCCCTGCTCAGTGAGGAGTCTGCGTCTCCTTCTCCTCTGCACGCCACCCAGCTCGTGTGCATGCTCTCTCTCTCTGTTAAAAAAAAAAAAAAAAAAAAAAAAAATCTGTTAAAAAAAAAAAAAGTAAAGTAAAATACACTTTAAGTGGTTAGCCCAAAAAATATTGTGTGCGTGTGTGTGCATACAAAGCAGATAAAGTAATTATGCCAAAGTGTTGACAATTCTTGAATCTGGGTGGTGAGGGTACAAGCGTTTATTTTACTGTTCTTTACATCTTTCTGTATATTTGTTTTTTCATTTAAATTCATATTTTCAGACACCCAAAGACAAAAGAGAAGACATAGTAGAAGAAGGAAGTACAAATGTCAAACAAAATTTTCAAAGAAATGGGAATTAAAACAGAAAGCCATTTTACATGGTCTGGGTTGGCAAACATGAAAAAGGTGTACAACTTGCAGCGTTGGCATGTCAAACAGGCAGTTTAAATTTTCTAGAATGGTGTAATTTTCTAGAATGCAGATCGGCAACTGGTATAAAATGTGCCCCAAATATAAACTTTTTAACCCAGCTTCCTTTTGAAATTTTAAGCTAAGGAAATAATTGGTTAAATGAGCAAAGATGTATGTACAAGTATATCAGTCACTGTACTCTTTATAGTATTTTTTAAAAATTGAGAATTACCTAAATGTTCAAAGATAAGGGATTAGATAAATTGATGGCTCATCCAGAGATAGGACTGGTACGCTGCCATTAAATGTGATAACATGGGTCTTTCTATTAACATTTTCAGATGGAGATGATGTATTAAGTGAACAAAGCAAGTTATAGAACCATATGTAGAGTTTGTTCCTACTTTAAAAGTAAATCTCCTTTTTATACATGTTTATGGAATTGTTGAATGCAGAGGATTGTTGTAACTAACATTTGTATAATATAGCAGATTTATAGAACTTTGAAGTATATATATTCTCAATAATTCTGGCAGTAACCTTGAGATGTAAGCATATTATTATTATTTTCATTTTACAAGAGAATACTAGCTCAGAGAGGTTTAAGTGATTTGCTCGAGATTCCCCAGCTTCTGAATAGTAGAGCCACTGTCGAGACTTGGGTTGAAGGTGATGGAGTATTACATCTCCCATAGGTTTGTCCAGGGTATTAAATATGGGGTTTCAAATTTAATTTCATTTTCTTAGTTCTTGTCTTCTAAAAGGGAACAAATAGAGCTGCCTTCCAGTTCTCCACAGTCCTGTGCATACTTACTACAGATATACTTTTATTTGTATGATTATTTGATTAACATCTATCCCCAGCTAGATTGTGAGCTCCAAGATGGGAGGGACTGGATCTCCTTTGTTCTCCGTTATGCTCCCGGTACCACACATTCCCCCTGCCATGAGTAGTTAGTTGTTCAGTAACATTTGTTGAATGAATAAAGCATCTTAAAAATTTGGCCGCACTCAGCAATGCAGACTTGGTTTCTAAATTCTTATCCTACATTGGATCTCAGTTGAGACCTTGAGACGTAAAGAACTGTAAAGTTAGCGTGTGCATTCTTTATAGTGCTTGTCCCAGCTTGTAATTATAGCTTTATATTAATGATAATTTTTGTGTTTGTCTTCTCTACTAGATAGAAATGTGCACAATAATGGGACACTGTGATGGATTAATTTGGTTTGTCCCAGCTCTTCCTTAGCACAGTGGCTAGCATGGAGGAGATGAATAATAAGTATTTGTTTGATGGCTGGCTGGCTGGAGGAACTACTGGGTTCAGAGATCACATATGCCATCTCTATATTTGTAACGTGAGGTAGTGAAGTAACTTAAAACTAGCTGAACTCTCAGAAAGGGCCTTTGATTTTAATGTAGAACGAGATTCCCTTATTCAGAAACTAAAGGTTTCTTCAAATTGCTTGGGATCTAGCCTCTCAGATCTAATACTCTCCGAAGTTTTTTTTTGTTTGTTTGCTTTTTAAAGATTTTATTTATTTATTTGTCAGAAAGAGAGAGCACAAGCAGGGGAAGCTGCAGGCAGAGGGAGAAGCAGGCTCCCCGCTAAGCAAAGAACTCAGTGCGGGACTTGATCCCAGGACCCAGGGTTCATGACCTGAGTGAAGGCAGATGCTTAACTGACTGAGCTACCCAGGCATCTCTCTCTGCAGTTTAAAACCTTTGTCTTCTTAAGCCTCAGCTTCTTAAACAAAAAAACAAAAAACAAACAAAAAGTTAAAAAACCTCCAGAACAACTCCATTGGGTGTTTTGGCCCTTTTGAAGATCCTGCTTAGTGAAGATGTGGCTCCCACCTAAAAGGCAGCATTATTAACACTTAGACAAGCTCATTCAATTTTGCCTGTGGGTTGGTATTCACTAGAGCGGGCATATATAACTAAAACCTCCACGTTTGTGAAAACTGTTTTTAAGCTTTGATTTTTTGAGTAGTTCCCCACATTGATTTTTCCTGTATGGGGCTCAGTGTCCTCATGTGTAAAATAAGGATAATGCCCACCTCACTGGGGAGCAGTAGATATTAATTAAAATTGATTTCATATACATGTTCGTATATATGTTTATAGAGAGCTGGCGTGAAAAGCATTGCAAATGGTAGATTTTTAAAGTTGCTGTGCCCTGAGGGCATGCTCTTGGCTTACTGCCCTATCCCTCTTTTATAGGCTTGGTAGAAATAGGCCTAGACATATTTTGTTGAGGAACAGAGAGAGAATTTCCATCCTTTTCCAGAAGAACTTCAGGAGTTTCTGGAGGTGGAGCTCTTTCCTCGGAATAAATAATTTGTAGCATTTAGATGGGGATACACTGGATATGACTAACCAGTTCTACAGGTACAGAAATTAGTCACAGGCACAGAGGCAAGAGGTAACTCGGGTTGTCACCAGCTTCTTTGAAATCATCCTTTAGTCTTTAATTCTGCTTTCCCAGTAGATGAATAGACTCGAGTTGGTTGTGATTTCTTGTTCTAAGTCATTCACTTTTTTAATATAGGTTTTTGTTTTTTTTTTTTAAGATTTTATTTATTCATTCGACAGAGATAGAGACAGCCAGTGAGAGAGGGAACACAAGCAGGGGGAGTGGGAGAGGAAGAAGCAGGCTCATAGCGGAGGAGCCTGATGTGGGGCTCGATCCCATAACGCCAGGATCACGCCCTGAGCCGAAGGCAGATGCTTAACCGCTGTGCCACCCAGGCGCCCCATTAATATAGGTTTTTTAAAATGTCTTCAAGTTACAGGAAATGTGGAAGCATATTTTAAAAAATAATAAAATAAAAAATACCATATGATTTCCTCATATGTGGAACTTAAGAAACAAAACAAATGAACAAAGAAGAAAAGAGACAAACCAGAAAACAGACTCTTAACTGTAAAGAACAAAGTGGTGGTCACCAGAGGGGAGGTGTGTGGGGGGATGGGTGAAATAGGTGATGGGGATTAAAGAGAATACTTATCATGGTGAGCACTGAGTAATGTATAGAATTGTCGAATCACTATATTATACACCTGAAACTAATAGAACACTGTATGTTAACTATACTGGAATTAAAATTTTAAAAAACAGTGAAGTAAAAAATTTTTATTTATTTACATACTCAACAAATAACTAAAACTGTTAGATACAAAATATGAGATAAAGAATCCATCTAAGTCCTTGGAGGTTTCAAGGCCCAAAACTAAGGATCCAGGGGGTGAAAGGAAAATTAGAGATCTGAACCGAGGCAGGGGAGAAAAGAGGCTGACATTGGGGCTGGAGAGGGAACAGGGTGAAAGCCAACAGAACTTCATGGGCCACAGCTTGTGGCTGGGCTCAGTGCCAGGAGTCCTTCAGGATCATGGGTCTGAGGGCAGCTCTGCACTGGGGCAGCTTTTTGTTATATATCTCAGATGACAACATATTTTCAATCTCAGAGAAGCACGTGGGTAAGAAAAATTTTTCTGATCTTTCATGGGACCTTTCTGAAGACTCCTCTTTTCTCCAGAAAGGCTTCAGATATGCAAAAGAATTATAGTATCTTGTCTGGGACTGTTTTTGCAACCTGACTAAGGGCCCGTTGATACTATGGTGGTAGCAGCCAAGTCCAAAATCCTCAGCAAGTGCATTCCGTGCCCAGAACTGTAAGGGCTCTTATAAACACCCTAAACACTCTCCACCTCTGGCAATTATGAGAATGTTTGTTAGTTTATCATCTGCACGTGTCTGAATATGTGAACGATTTCATAACACATGTTAAGTAATGATAGTGATGTCACACACTGTTTGTATATGGTATATATAAGAATATAAGTGATTGGGGTCCCTGGGTGGCTCAGTCATTAAGCGTCTGCCTTGGGCTCAGGTCATGATCCCAGGGTCCTGGGATTGAGCCCCGCATCGGGCTCCCTGCTCCATGGGGAGCCTGCTTCTCCCTCTCCCACTCCCCCTGCTTATGTTCCCTCTCGCTGTCTCTCTCTCTGTCAAATAAATAAATAAAATCTTCTTAAAAAAATAAGCTTAAAAAAATATAAGTGATCATTTGATTTTGTAGGAATTTTTCTTAGAGGCAATGGAAATTGAGTTGAGTCTTAAAAGATGGATAATTTTTTGATAGGAAGCAGAATTAAAGGCCCAGAGGTAGAAGAGAACTTGGTAGCTGCAAAAGTTAGGAAACTGGCCAGCTGGGAGAGTGCCATTCACATCATGTCCAGGGCTGGGCAGGCACAGCTGTATCTGGTGGCCCTGCTGGAGGAGTATTGGCAAAGTGGGGAATGATTAGAAAGGTGGAAATGCCAGACTGAGAAGTTTGGACTTCATCCTGTGAGAAGTGGGAACTGTAGAAGTGGTTTTGAGAAGAAAGATGAATGATAGCAAAGTGGCTGAACATACAGGCTTTGGAGCTAGATAAAAATTAGTTTGATTTGCGGCCATATTACTATGTACTAGATATATGATTTGGGGAAGTCACTTAAGTTTATTAAACCTTGTTTTTCTTCGCTACACAATGAGTATACTAGTATTTTCCTTATAGAATTATGTGAGGATTAATTGAGATGATATATGCAGTGCTTGAACATAGTAAGTGCTCAGTAAATTGTATTTGATGGTCATAAGTCAGTGTTTCAGGAATTTATTTATTTATTTATTTTCATACAGCCCCCAAAGGGACTGGGATATTTTTTATATACTTTTTTTTTTTTTTAAAGTAATCTCTACATCCAACATGGGGCTTGAACTCAATGATTCCAGAATCAAGAGTTGCATGCTCTACTGACTGAGCCAACCAGGCTCTCTGGGGCTCAGATATTTTATAAATGGCAGTGGTATATAGGATGAATTGGGGGAAGAAGGATTGGTAGGCAGACCAGCTGATTTTGTTTTTAAGTGATTTTTAGCTTTGTAAAACCTGTTAGTTGACAGTGACATTGGTATGAAGTAACAAAGGCTTAAGCTGTAGTTTTTGGAATAGAAGATAGAAGTTGAAAAACAAACCTCTATGTCATCATATCTATGGCATTTTCACTTATAAGATGCACCGTTATTTATGTACCATGAAGACAGAAAAATCATTGACAGACTCTGGCACAGTGCTGATCACTTAGAATTTTTATTTTATGCCTACTGGAAGAGCTCTTTCAAGCTTATTTAGACATAGATTTTAATAGTGTTGCATTTTATATAGTACCAACAAAGGAAAGTGAAAGTGAAATAAATTGATATTTCTAAAACTTCCTCACTTTCACAGCCCAGTGCTTCTGAATAACTTCTTGTTGCAAAGTCATCATCATCTGTGACATTTCATGTAATATTGTCCCCTGTGCCATCAAGAGCATGAGTGGTGCTACATGGCTTTAAACAGTGCTCTGCTATTGTCTCTAGACTTTTTTCCAAGCTGTGACAAGTTTGATGCTGGTGCTTCTTGATCTTACCAGAAAGATCACTGGAGAGATATCTAACTGCAACCAAGACTCACATTCCTTTCTCAAACGGTTTGTTGATTGAAAAGGCAAGGGATCACAGTCATGCTCCCAGGGAGAACAGCCACGCTCACAGGTGTGCAGCCTGTGACAGCCATGCCTCAAGTTGCCTCATCCACAGCAATTGTAAGATGTATCCCAATTTCAGAGGACTGATAAATGTGAAAGAATATGCATCTCAGAATTGATGAGTCAGAATGAATTGAAGCACTAGCTTGATCATTCTGGGAAATTTTACTGAACAACCTTAAAAACATGGTGGTCACAGCCAAAGTTATTTTGTTGTAAATTACTCGGAGGAATGCTCTACCAGCAATTTTTTTTTTTTTTTTTTTTGGAAACTCAAGATATTTTTAAGGAATTATGTAGCACTGATAAGTTTAGCAAAATGCCTGGATATGAATTCCCAGAATTTTACTGATCCATAAAAATGGCCAAATTATTTGAAACTAGGTAATAATGTAATAGTAATAATGTAATGATTTCCTGTCTTTGAACGCCAGGTATTTCCAGCACAGTGAAATTTATACTATTATCGTTCACTTACTGCGGACCTACATACTGATAAAATGATTTAACCTGATATATTAAAGTTTGAAGACCAGAACTTAGGCTTATAAGATTCTGTCTTTCTCTGGGCTGATAGCATAAAAACTCTGCATTGCATACAGAAACCTAGAAAGCAGAAAATATAAATCCTTAAAGTTGGCATGGCAACACGAGCTGCTTACGTTACAGTAAACATACTGGCAATGGTTTTTGAAACTTTCTTTTTTGTGTGTTAGAAGCCAGGCTAAAACTGAATCTCTAGGGTAATAATGATTATACATGTTTGTACTGTTTTTCTTTCATCCCCTTCATTGTTGACCTATTTGGAAGGTTCTGTAACTGCAAAAGTTGTAGCCAACAATAGTTTTTACTTTTCCACACCCTTGAGGTGGAGTATGGGAATCTTTCTTTTTTAATCCTCATAAAGAAGATACTTCTAAGGAAGTTTGCCCTGATTGAGAGTCCAGTATGGAGCAGAAAACCCAAGACTTGAACATTGTTGTAATTTTTGGATACCTCGTTTTCTCTTCCCTTTTTTTCTAAAATAATGGCTTCAGCCCTAAAAGCAAGTTAATTTCCTATCCCATCGTGTTATGTGTCCATAATTCCATGGCTTCTTTGTTATCCCCTAGGGTGTCCTTATCCCCCTGTGTATTCTTGCAAGTGAACGAACCCATTATTGGTGGTTGTAGGATCCCGTGCGTGCCTCCGTCTCTGCGCATCATGGAGGAATGTGTGCATGTACAAATGTGCTGCTGTTAAGTTCTCTGTCTTTGGAGAGACCTTTCACTCGTAGGGGAAGGAAAGGAGTCAGAGCAATGATACCTGGTTCAGACCGGGGCACACCAGAGGTACAGAGACATCGTGGATTCAAAGGTTGCCTCTGTCACCAGGGAGTATCCAAAAGGAGGAGGGCTTGACCCGCGGGGCTCTCTCTGGCCCTGGGCCTTGCTGACAGTGTCCCCTTTGACACACAGCCACAGTATACATGGCTTGTTTTTCCCGCTGTTGCCTTTCAGCCCTGTTGGGGAGTCTGGCCTTGCAGGAAAGTAGTGGCCATTTCAGATAGGTTGCTTAGAGTTTTAGAGACGTAAGTCCTTGGTGATCTTGGAAGTGATTTTTGGCGGTGAACTGCCACAGCTACGTTTTCTCATATGGCCTGGGAAACACAGAATAAAGAACGCCATTCCTATTAGATCTGGAACAGGTAATGGGGTCGGCTTTGAATGAGAAAACGTGATTTTAACCAAGAAGCAGTATTTCTGTAAAAGTTTTCCTCCTGGCTCCTTTCTGCTGTTATTACGTGCAATTTCATCATCTTTTCACTTTAATCCTGTACAGTGTGATGTCTTTGGGGCCAGCGGGTATTTTTATCTGCTAGCTGTAGAAGTGTTTGCTCTTAGGGCTCTGCTGTGGCTCAGGGAGGCAGCCCCACCCCCTCTCCGGTTGCTTGGCACCAACCCTCCCTGGTTGTGGGGCATCTTGTTTACTTCTGCCCTTAATTCCCTGCAGGTGCGTAAGTACAAGAGCATGATCCTGGAAGACCTGGAGTCCGCCCTGGCAGAACACGCCCCTGCGCCCCAGGAGGTTAACTCCGAGCTGCCGCCTCTCACCATCGATGGAATTCCAGTCTCTGTGGACAAAATGACCCAGGTAAGGGGCAGGCAGTGAGGAGGAGACAGAGACAAGGGGCCTGGGTGTGGGCGGGCTCGGATCGCACTTCTCAGTTTTGTGCTCGGTGATACCAGCGAGAGAGATACAGGCTGGAGCCTCATGGCGGGGCGGCGGCAGCCTTCGGGAAGAGACTGTAGTGTCAGGAGATGCTCCCACCTGAGAGCGTGGATGTGGTCTTCTCCCTGGTTGGCAGTTCTATCCTTTCACTTGGGCCCCTGGCTTAGATAAAGAAACTTTTAGCTCGGAATTGGTTTGCTTGGACAGGTGACTGTTAGGACTTTGATGAATGACCATCAAGCAGGGCAAGTAAACCGTTAGTCTTTTGGGCTAAGTTGCTCCTCTTTCCGTGTAAATTCTGAATACCACCACACTGTCGCCAAGGAGGGTTCCCCTCTCTGGGAAATAAGAATGGAAAACTCAGAAGGACACCCTTCTGAGTATTGCTTCTCTCCTCTTGCTTTGACGCGGGAAGTCAAGATGCACTTAGCCTCATAAATCAGCATTCCTCAGGAATTTTGCTGAGATGGTCTGTTTTAAGTATCTGAGCTCTGAAAGTGATAGCTTGATCAAGATCAAATGCGCTTTTTATAACATCTTTTCCTACCTTATTTCTTTATTAATGTACTCCTCTCTTGCTAAATCCAGTTGTGAGTTTTCTTTCCTTGTCCTATTCAGTCTTCCAGCAGCATTTAACACAGTTGATTATCCCTTCCTTTAAAACACTTTCTGCTCTGTTTCTGACCGCACACTCTCCTGCATGACCTCCTGCCTCACGGTGCTCCCTCTCAGCTCCTCCGCTGGCTCTTCCTCCTGTTCTCAGGGATCAGCATTGGCATGTCTGTATCTTTAGTTTCTTTCCAAGTCGTCTCATCTGTCCTGTGGGCTTTATGTCCCCTCTATATCCTGTTTAGAGCCCAGCTTATACCGCTCACTCTTAGACATCCAGTGCCCAGCATGCCCCAGACAGAACCTTTGATTGCCCCACTCTCCCCCACGACCCCCTGTATCAGTGAACAGCACCACCATCCGTCTGGTTGCTCAAGTGCCGGCACAGGAGCAACCCTTCGTTTCCCTGTGTTGCCCTCACTCCCCCACGTGATTCATTAACACGTCATGTCAGTTCAGCTGTGAGACGTGCCCTGAATCTGACCGTTCACCTCAGTTCCCGTCACCACCCTCGCCCAAGCCAAGTATCTCTCACATAGAGACTATTTCACTTGATCGATTCTGTTGCTCTCCTTGTTGCCACTCTTGCTCCGCTGCAGTCCGTACTTCGCGGAACCACCAGAGGTTTTTTCCAGAACTTTAATCAGCTCATATCACTGCCTTGTTTAAGCCATTTTATGGCTTTCCACTATTCCTAGAATCAAATTCAGACTCTGCCATGGCCTCTGAGGCCCCGTATAACCTGAGAAGCCAGCCTCCCCCTGAGTCACTGTGCTCTGGCCACACTGGCCCTCTTTTTGTCAAACACTCCAAGCCCATTCTTTCGCATTGGCTGTTTCTTGAAACGTGGTTCTCCCAGATCATTACATGCTTAACCTTATCCTATTCAAAGTCGGCCTCAGCATCACTTCCTGAGATAAGCCTTTCTTGATTACCCCATCTAATGGAGCTTCTCCTTGCTACCAAGTCACTGCCTAACGCATCTCCTATTTTATTATCTTGATAACACCAATTACTACCTGAAATTATCTTATTCATTAACATTTATACTTGTCTGCGGTCTCTCTCTCCATCTAGAATTTGAGACCACAGCTTTAGTTTCTATTCTTTACTGCCATCTATTACAGCTCCTGGCACCTAAGTAACCTCTGAATTCTGAATACTAGTGTCTGGTCGATAAGTGACCAAAGAGGGGCGCCTGGGTGGCTCAGTCGTTAAGTGTCTGCCTTTGGCTCAGGGCATGATCCCAGGGTCATGGGATCGAGCCCCGCATCAGGCTCCTCCACTGGGAGCCTGCTTCTTCCTCTCCCACTCCCCCTGCCTGTGTTCCCTCTCCCGCTTGCTGTCTCTCTCTCTGTCAAATAAATAAATAAAATCTTTAATAAATAAATAAATAACCAAAGAGTCAGAGCGAAACGAATCCAGCATGCTAGATACCAGGATCGGAGGTCTTCCAAGGGCGTGTGCTCTGGCTGCGGACATTGACGCCACTGCTCAGAGGTGGCACTTTTCTCCTGCTGAGTCTGAGCCTGCAGCTTGGTCTAAAGCAAGACAGTATTTTGTAAAGCTACATTGGGATCTTCTGCTTGTTGAATTCATAGATCTTTCTGTGAACATTGGAAGAATACCGAAATAGTGGTTCAAAAAGGAAAGCATTATCTAAACTTTTTCCTGTCACTTCATACCTAGTAGTCTGTCCTTAAGACCATTCTGACTAATTAAAGAAAACATAAGGCGGAATTTTTTATTTTTTTTTTACCCGATTGATGTAAAGAATCTACTCTGTACCTCAGATACAAGGTATATATGAGGTTAACTAAGCTTCTGATTAAAAATACTGTGTTAAGCATGTGAGGCATTACGCCCCCTCCTGTGATGGGCATTTTTTCCTTCATTGTCACATTTAATGTGTTAGGTTGAAATAATCTGAGGTTTTGATTATATTACATCATCATGGATAAGTTTCATGTTATAAAACTTGGCTTATGGCCTCAGAAGTCATAGCAAACAGTTTGTTTTTCATGTTGGAGGTAAAACATTTGTAACTGTGCTATTTTCCATTCTTGTGAAATACACACTTGGGAGAGCTTTATGTAGCGATGGATCCAAGGGAAGCTGGTACTCAACTCAGGGATCAGACTCAGAGGTACTTTGGTGAAGGTGTGCATTTTCTTCATCGTCCTACGTTCCCCCCTTTCCCTTCTCACCACAGATCATTGCTAAAAACCAATACGTAACAAATAAACAAAACAGACAGGTGGTGGGTGAGGAGTGAGCAGGGTGATGAAAAACCCAGCTCCTAATTCAATGGGAATTTCTGAGTATTTGGATCTTGGGTTTTCTACCCCGGATCTTTTTTTTTAAATTATTTTCCTCAGATACTTGTTATTAATGCGAGCCAGTTACCTTTTTTTTTCTAATTGATCCCAAAACCTTTCATTATTAATGATAGTAAAAAGCAGGGTGTTATTTCAAACTAAACCTAGGTAGGAGAGGGAATGGGAATACAAGCATTTTAACACCCTGTCAATACAACTGGGCAGTGGTATGATCTTTATAGAAAGCAGGGTGGCAGTGCATATCAAAATTTAACATGTGTATGACATACCCTCCAGGTGAGCAAAGATGTATGTTCATGGCATTGTTTATAATAGGAAAATCTGGGAACAAAGTGCTTGAATAAATTATAGTAGTGATGTTTAGAATTTACATGAGAAGACAAGCAGCTCCCAAAGAGACCAGAAACTTACCATTCAGTGATATATTAGACACCAAAAATGCTGACTTGTTCTCTATAGCAATGGGATAGAGCGTTCCAGTAGTTTTTAACTGCTTATAAAATAACATTTCTTATGTACTCTAATTCAAGTGCTTTATGTAGTACTTTGCTTAGTGCTTTATATTTTGTTTCTTTGGGAGAGGGCTAGGGTTTTTATTTTTTTTCAGGGAATACATAATTGAGTTGATCAATTTCATTTGTTTAAAACATGCACACAAAACTTGCCTCTGTGTGTTGCATGTGTGTAAAACTTTAAAGAGTTGTAAATCTATTTACTGTAAAATCAAAATATTAACAGTGATTATCTATGCATGGTGGCATTATGGGTGATTTTCTTTTTCTTTGTCTAATAAGCACGAATTACTTTTATAACCATAGAAACACAAAAAATGTTTTCATATTTATATTAAACTTGAATTTTTTTAAAGTAGAAGTTTGTTGAACTTTATGTTTGGGTAAAGATGTCAACAACTCTTTTTCTGTTTTATTTTTCTCTTCTATAGCTACTATGTTTTGGAAGGCACACTACTAAGTTATTTACAGGGGCATCTCATTTAATCCTTGCCCTCCAGAGTATATATATAATTCCTCTTTTCATAGTCAAGGAAGCAGAGCTCACATATGGCCAGTAGCCATAAAGGACCAAGTAAATTTAGTTGGACACCAATTCTAGAATTCAGACCATATGGGTAATTCATTACTTCCTTGAAGTGATAAAATTCCAGAATCGTAAAAATACACTGTAACAGAGTTGGACTTGGGTTAACCAGACAGCTCTATTGATCGTCTTATCTGCACTGAACGCAATGGAGATGACTAATGTTTATATTGATGATCCTGACTCACAAGCATAATTCTGTGTGCAATCCTAAGGTGGGTTCTCAGTCGTCCAAAGAGTAAATTATATTCAGTATTGTTCTAATGTTATGTGTTCCATTATTTTAATTCTTTACAAATTTGAGAATTAGCCTGGTTTTTTAGAGTTGGAAGGTCTAGTCTCTAGTCCCCATCCTACCACATATAGCCCTGGTTCCCAGTTTCATCTTCTGAAAATGAGAAAAATATATGCCCTCCTACTTTATGGAGTCAAAGGAAGAAGAAATGAGGTACTATATGGGAAAGTGCTTTGAAAATGAAGGCATCACACAAAGATAGTATTGCCAGTTATTAATACTAACCATTTATATTACCTGTATTAACTTTTGAGTAACCTGAACATACCATTTCTCACCCATTTTTCACTTACAGAAAGTTAGTGAACCTGGAATTTTCATTTGGCTCAGCAGTGAAGTGGGACAATACAGGTGACAATATATTGAAAAATTGGGCCATAATGAGAGGAAGCAATTTATGAAGCAAGTTAGTGACAAACAGAAATGGAATTAAAGGGTCAAGTCCATATTGCCAGTGCTTTCTCTCTCTCTCTCTTTCTGTCTCTCTTTATGTAAAACTATATTGTGATCATCATTCAGCTTGAGTATTTCAGCTAATCTACACTAAACTTTTACCATTTTAAAGGAATTTCTTGATTTGCCCTAACAACTATCACAATTGTCTCCTACACAAATTGAAATTTGTGAAATCCGTTTGAACTAAATGCTCTGGTTCTTTTAGGAAGCAGCTCTGTGGCTGAGGTTTTTGTTGTTTCTTACTAATTTTTGGTTTTGTTACAAGTATAATACTATGTTATGTTAGTAAATAGACTATTTACATAAACATTTACTTAAAAAAAAGAACCTATGGGAAATATATCTTGATCCTGATGAAGTCTTTTGTGTGTGTGTCTGTGTGTGTGTGTGTGTGTGTGTGTGTGGTAAAAAGTACATAGCTCTGTAGTGTTTTTAGTGCTAAAACAAAAACTTGCATTTCTAGGTACCTTTAAGAATAGTGGCTAGAACTTATCCCATATCTGCCTGCCTCCTGGCATAAGAATTGAAGGAGGTTGAGATAAGGCTTAGCAGAAGAAATCATTAATTTTGGTGTAGGTTCTGGGACCCCAGAATTCATTTCCAATGAAATAATGAAGCCATCTTTTTCAGAGATTTTGAAAGCCGTGTTAGCAAAATTTTATGGGATACTTCAGACCAGAAACCAGGGAATGTGCTAAATCGTGCTTCTCAAACTTCAGTGTGCATAAGAATTACCTGAGAGTCTTGTCATTTAAATTCACACTGTAAATCAGTTGGTCTTGAGTGGAACCTGCGATTCTGCCTTCTAGCAAGCTCCCAGGTGATGCCGGTACTGCTGCTAATTCCCAGACTACACCCTGAATTTAGGAATTACACCATTGCTTGAAGAGTTTTTAAGCAATGATTATGATTTTGCTAGTGGGAAATCAGTTCTGCTCTTTACTACACTTGAGTCCAATTGGATTCTCTTGTTCTTGGGAAGTTGTAAATCTTGGAATTTGTCTTAGAAGAGATCCAGACAAAGATTATAATTGTAGAAGAAACAGCTCTAGAAAGACCAGTCTAGGATTATTGGTTAAAATTCAGTCCTTTTTGAGACAAAGAAGGGCACTGCATAATGATAAAGGGATAAAATCAGAAATTAAGAGAAGTAACAACTGACACCATAGAAATATAAAGTATTATAAGAGCATATTGTGAAAAATTATATGCCAGTAAGTTGGACAACCTAGAAAAAATGGGTAAATTCCTAGAAACATACACTCTTCCAAAACTGAATCAGCAAGAAATAGAAAATCTAAACAGACCAGTCACTAGTAATGAAACTGAATTGTTTAAAAAAAAAATCTTCTGGGACACCTGGCTGGCTCAGTTAGAAGAATATGTGACTCTTACCCTCAGGGTCCTGAGTTTGAACCCCATGTTGGATGTGGAGATTACCTAAGTAAACAAATAAATAAATAAATACTTTTTTAAATAATTAACAAATAAAAAAAAAAAAAAAAAAAAAACTCCCAACGAACCAAAGTTCTGGACCAGATGGCTTCACAAGTGAATTCTACAAAACATTTAAAGCAGAGTTGATATCTGTTCTCAAACTATTCCAAAAAATAAAGGAGGAAGAGAAATTTTCAAATTCATTCTATGAGGCCAGCGTTACCACGATATCAAAACCAGAAAAAGACACTACAAAAAGAAAACTGCAGACCAATATCTCTGATGCATAGAGGTGCAAAAATCCTCAACAAAATATTAGCAAACTGAATTCAACAATACATTTAAGAAAAAAATCTTTCACCATGATCAAATGGGATTTATTCTAGGAATGCAAGAGTGGTTCAATATTCACAGATAATCAGTGTGATACATCACATTAACAAGAGGAAAGTTAAAAACCATATGATTATCTCATGAGATGCAGAAAAAGTATTTGGCATAATACAACATGTAAATTTACTTGGACACCAATTCTAGAATTCAGACCATATGGGTAATTCATTACTTCCTTGAAGTGATAAAATTCCAGAATCATAAAAATACACTGTAACAGAGTTGGACTTGGGTTAACCAGACAGCTCTATTGATCATCTTATCTATTCATGATAAAAACTTTCAACAAGTTCCTTTTAGAGGGAACATACCTCAACATAATAAAGGCCATGTATGAAAAGTCCACAGCTAACATCATATACTCAGTGGTGAAAAATTGAGAGCTTTTCCTCTAAGATCAAGAACAAGACAAGGATGTCCACTCTCACCACTTTTATCCAGCTTAGTACTGGAAGTCTTAGCCACAGCAGTCAGACAAGAAAAAGAAATAAAAGGCATCCAACTGGTAAGGAAGAAGTAAAACTGTCACTATTTGCAGATGACATGGTACTATATATAGAAACCCTAAATACTCCACCAAAAAACAATTAGAACTGATAAATGAATTCAGTAAAGTTGCAGGATAAAAAATTAATATACAGAAATTTGTTGCTTTCTATACACTAATAACAAAGTAGAAGAAAGAGAAATGAAGAAAACAATTCCATTTACAATTGCATGAAAAAGAATAAAATACTTAGGAATAAACTTAACCAAGGAGGTTAAAGACCTATCCTCTGAAAACTGTAAGACACTGATGAAAAAGAATGAAGACAACACAAACAAATGGAAAGATATTCTATGCTCATGGATTGGAAGAATTAATATCATTAAGGGTTACCAGGATGGCTCAGTCAGTAGAGCATGCAACTCTTAATCTCAGGATCGTGAGTTCAAGCCCCACATTAGGTATGGAGCCTACCTAAAATTTAAAAATTAATTAATTAATATAATTTAAATGTCCATACTACCCAAAGCAATCTGCAGATTCAGTGTAATCCCTATCAAAATTCCAGTAGCATTTTTCACAGAATTAGAACAAATAATCCTAAAACTTGTATGGAATCACAAAAGACCCCAAATAGCCAAAGCAATCTTGAGAGAGAACAAAGCTGGAAGTATCACAATTCCAGATTTCAAAATATACTACAAAGCTGTAGTCATCAAAACAGTATGGTACTGGCACAAAAATAGGCACAAAGATCAGTAGAACAGAATAGAGAGCCCAGAAATAAACTTATTTTATGGTCAATTAATTTATGACCACAGAAGCAAGAATGTACAATGGGGAAAAGACACTCTCATCAAAAAATGGTTTTGGGAAAACTGGACAGCTACATGCAAAAGAGTGAAACTTGACCATTTACTTTCACCATACATAAAAATAAAACTCAAAATGGATTATAGACCTAAATGTGAGACCTGAAACCATAAAACTCTTTAGAAGAAAATGTAGGCAGTGATCTCTTGGATATTGCCTTCACAACATATTTACGAATATGTCTTTTCAGGCAAGGAAAACAAAGCAAAAATAAACTATTGGGACTATGCCAGAATAAATATATTTTGCACAGCAAAGGAAATGGTCAACAAAACCAAAAGGCAGCCTACAGAATGTGAGAAAATATCTACAGGAAATATATCTGTTCAGGGTTTAATATCCAAAATATATAAAGAAGTTATATAAATCAATACCAAAAAACCAATCAATCCAATTAAAAAATGGGCAGAAAACCTGAATAGACATTTTTCCAAAGAAGACATACAGATGGCCAACAGACACATGAAGAGATGCTCAACACCACTCATTATCGGGGAAATACATATCAAAACCACAATGAGATATCACCTCACACCTATCAGAATGGCTAGTATCAAAAAGACAAGAAATAAGTATTGGTGGTGATACAGAGAAAATGGAACACTTGCGCACTGTTGGTGGAAATGTACATTGGTGCAGCCACTGTGGAAAAGAGTGGCGGTTTCTCAAAAAATGAAAAATACTGGAGCTGTGGGGCACCTGGGTGGCTCAGTTGGTTGTGCAACCAACTCTTGGTTTAGGTCATGATCTCAGGGTTGTGAGATCGAGCCCCACTTTGGGTTCTATGCTGTGCGTGGAGCCTGCTTAAGATTCTCTCTCCCCCTCTTCCTCTGACCCTCCCCACACTGCTTGAACTCTCTCTCTCTAAAAAAAAGAAAAAAAAAAAAAGACTCTTAAAAAAAAAAATAGTGGGACACCTGGCTGGTTCAGTTGGAAGAGCATGCAACTCCTGATCTTGGGATCTCATGAGTTCAAGCCCCACGTGGGGTGTAGAGATAACTTAAATTAAAAAAAAACTTCTAAAAAGTTTTTTTAAAAAATAAGAAAAATTAAAAATAGAAATACCACATGATCCAGTAATTCCACTACTGGGTATTTATCCAAAGAAAACAAAAACACTAATTCAAAAAGATATATGCACCCCTGTGTTTATTGCAGCATTAGTTACAATAGCCAGGATATGGAAGCAGCCCAAGTGTCCATCCACAGATGAATGGATAAAGAAGAGGTGGTGTGTGTGTGTATGTGTATGTGCATATATATATATATATATATATATATATATATATATATATATATATATATATATATATAGTGGAATATTACTCAGCCATTAAAAAGAATGCGATCTTGCCTTTTGTGACAACATGGGTGTACACCTATCGGCGTAATGCTAATGAGATAAGTCAGACTGACAAAGACAAATACTATAGGATTTCACTTATATGTAGAATCTAAAAAATGAAACAGACTCTTAAATACAGAGAACAAACTGGTTGTTGCCAGAGGGGAGGTAAGTGGGGGAATGGGCAAAATAAATAAAGGGGATTGAGAGGTACAAACTTCTAGTTATAAAATAAGTCACGGAGGTGAAACAGAATAGGGAATATAGTCAATAATGTTGTAATAACATTGTATGGTGACAGAGGTGACTTACACTTATTTTGGTGAGCACTGAGTAATATATAGAATTGTCAAACCAGTATGTTATACAGATAAAACTAATGTAAATATTCTGTAGTAATAATACTTTAAAAAAAATTGCTCCTTTTCCCCTTGTCCCTTCTCTTTCCTCACCTGAACTTACTGTCCTCTTATTCTCACTGGGGCAGTCTTTGTTGCTTTAATATTCCCTTGGGGTGATGATGCAATAGGGTAGTAATTCCTCACCAGTTTTCAGGAAGAACCTTCAGAAACATTCAGCGCCGTGATTGCTTCATTAGGAAGAAGTTATTCACAGGGCCTGACATGTTTTACTTAGAAAATATTCATCGGCTGTCAATTTTAAGTTTTTTGAGTGTTGTTTTGAAAAAGCATAGGTCTGGCCTGTTCTATCCAAAGAGTAGAAACATTATGCTAAGTGAAATAAGCCAAACACAAAAGATAAATATTGTGTGTGATTCCGCTTATGTGACGTATCTAGAATGGGGCAAATTCATGGAGACAGAAAGTGGAGTTTACCAGGGCCAGTGGAAGAGTAGAAATGGGGAGTTAATCGCTTAATGCATACCGAGTTTTCATTTGGGATGATGATGAGTAAGTTCTGGAAGTAGGAGCGATGGTTGTACAGCATTGTGAATGTACTTTATGCCACTGAATTGTACATATTAAAACGATCATTTTTATGCTATGTATATTTTACGACAAAAAAAACATTAGTAGAGTGGTCTTCAAACTTGACCACAGAGTAAAATCACTTGGAGAATTAAAAATTCTAGAGCCCAGGCCATACTCCAGACCAATTAAATCAGAATCTCTGGGGATGAGATCCAGGCATGTATAGTGTGGAAACTCCCCAGGTGATTCCAGCGTGCAGCCAACTTTGAGAATGACTGTTGTAGAGAATAGTTCCAAACTGCTTCTCCCTACTGTAATTGCAAAACCTATGTGCAAAGTAGGCTTTTCCTGCCATCTAAAATTATCAAAAAATGTTTCTGTATATGATGCTATTCCACATTTTGTAAATATTAGATAGGCAGGATGAGATTAAGAGAATAAGAAAATTATTGGTAACAAAAATATTGAATTCTTAAGTAGAACATAGCATATTTTGAGTAGAGTAAAAGAATAATGATACATTTAGGAATACTAATAGAAGGGAATAGGCATATAAATTCCATATGCAGGATACAATTAGACTAGAGGAAAATATTTGGAGATTATATGGCAAAGTAGTAATATCCGGAACAGGTTAATATTTCTTTCAGGTTAACAAGAAAGAGATAATTAGAAAAATAAGCAAAGCATTCTGAACAGTTCACAAAAAGAAAAAAAACCAATCAGTAAGTGTATAAAAAAATTCTCAGCCTCACTAGTAATGAAAATTAAAATAATTACCATTTTCCCCGCATTCAATGAATCGAGATAAGAAATATGGGTAATAAAATTTGAGGTAGGGTGTGAAAAAAATGGGTATTGTGTGTATTGTTGATGGGAGTGGTATTGGCACTTTTTGGAGGACAGTTTGGCATGTCAAAGTGTTAAATGCAGGGGCGCCTGGGTGGCTCAGTTGGCTAAGCAGCTAACTTTTTTTTTTTCTAAGATTTTATTTATTTATCTGACAGAGAGAGACAGAGCACAAGCGGGGGGAGCGGGAGGGAGAGGAAGAAGCAGGCTCCCCGCTGAGCAGGGAACTAGATTCAGGGCTCGATCCCACCTGACCTGAGCTGAAGGCAGAGGCTTAACTGTCTGAGCCACCCAGGTGCCCCTAAGCATCTAACTCTTGATCTCAGCTCAGGTCTTGATCTCAGCGTCATGAGTTCAAGCTCTGAGTTGGGCTCCATGCCCAGCATGGAGCCTACTTAAAAAAAAAAAAAATTAAATGCATATGCCTTCTAACCAGCAATTTCACTTTGCTGCTAGAGAAATACCCACACCAGTGCACAAAGAAACATTTTTGCAAGCACTGTAAGTAACCTAAATGCTTATCAGCAGGAGAACGGTTAAATAAAATGGAAAAATCTATATCGTGGGTGCTATGGAGCCACTTTTTAAAAATGAGATTATTCTAGTCGGACTACCGTGAGACGATCTCTGTGACATTATGTTGAGTGGGAAAAGTGAGTTACAGTAAAATATGTACAATATGGTACCATTTCTGTTTCCTTTCATCACAGAAAACTGCTTTTCAGGGGCGCCTGGGTGGCTAAGTCAGTTAAGGGTCTGCCTTTGGCTCAGGTCATGATCCCAGGGTCCTGGGATGGAGCCCCTCATCGGGCTCAGGGAAGAACCTGCTTCTCCCTCCCCCTCAGGCCTGGTGCTCCCTCTGCTTGTGCCCCCCGCCCCCCCCCCATCAAATAAATTTTAAAAATCTTTTTTAAAAATTTTTAAAAAATAAAACTGTCCTTTTCCATCATATATTCATGTAAGCACATAGAATTTGGCATATAAGGAAGGGTGTTCTGCTGCTGACAGGTGACTGGATTGGGGAAGGTGAATGGAAAGGAGGACTTTGTTTATTTAGATTTTTGTACAGAAGAGTACAGCTGGGATGAGGGAGCAGAAACAGACCAATCTAAGACTCTGGCAAAGGGAAGGTAGACTTTTAAGAGCAATTTAATGAACACGAGGGAGACAGTTTGGTAGGTTGATGGGGTGTGAAGACAGACAGCGGAAGGGTTGGCTTGAGAGAAGAGTCTCAGATGAGTGTTTTCATTGACTGTCCCTCCTATTCTCTGAACTTATCTTTCCTTCCAAACTTCTTCCCATGTTTCTAGGGGAATGTGTTTTATGGTGAAATGAGGTTAAAAGAAGCAGGTGTTTCTGCTGGTGCTACCAGGGAATGGGGATATAGGATTGGCGTTTCTAATAAGGAAAGTCACTTTCATTATCTCTATGAACAGAGGTCAGTAGTAGAAATCATTTTAAATAGTGAGCAAAAAAATCATTTTGCTTTTGCTTTCTAATACCCTTTAAATATCCATTTGAATATAACTGAGTCTGTTGACCTGGAAGATCATGATTTTAAATTGAAATAATGAAGCCGCAGTCCGAAAATTCTCCAGTCTTCTTTCTCTGCCACGTTCCTGTTTCCCTATAGACTATAGAAAACATCACCTGCCAACACAATTTGATTTCAGCAGCCTTCTCTTGAAATTTGTTATGTATACTCTCATCTTTTTAGTAGAGGGGGAGTTGGCAAATGTTTTGAGAAGACTTTTCTTGGTAACTGAATCAAAATGGACACCAGGGGCCTCAAAAATCCTAGACTCGGGTACGAGCAGAGCAAAGATAGAATGAGAGAAGATGGGCATTTGGGAATGTATAAGGGTAATGTGTTATTGAACAGCAAATAATTTACTGAATTTACAAATGGAAAATTTCTAACATAGAATTATTTTTTCATTTTGTCTGGATTAAACTTTTTAGAATTTCAGAAAACTTTTTAAAAATCATCTGTGGTTTCTACATAATCTTTACTTTTGATTGCCACTGGCAGGAATTTGATACCATCTTTCTTTGCTGAATGTGCCCTGGAAGGAGTGGTACTTTCTACCCTTTGCTGGTTTGGGGTAGGTTTACTGACCAAGCAGGGCACTTTAAGCCCATATAGAACCCTAAATCAGAATGAGAGGCTGGGAAAGCTTGTTGCAGCCCAATTAAAGGACAGCCTGAGAGGGTAGGCTTTACCTTTGCTGATCCTGTTGATTGTCTCCTGTGGGGATTAAAGACAAACCTTCCTTAACAAGCACATTGAGTAGCTTGGGTTTCCAAAACTCTCCAGGACCAGTAATTAATCCAACTGGTAATGAGAGCACAGTGCTGAATTCTGGAAAAAAATCATTTAACTCTTTCTATACTGAATAGTAGTCGTTCATTTTCCCTTATTGACAGTCCCTTTAGCCTTAGCACTGTTTATTTGGGACAGTATAAATGATAGTCTGGTGGAAAATCGTCTTTTTCAGTGAAGTCATATCATCTCTATGCATTTAAAAGCAAAGAATGGTCCTCATCCCCCAAATATACAGACTTGAAAAGTGAACTTTTATAGTAGAATGTGCTTTTTACCTCTCGTTTTGATATCGGGGCAAATTTATACAGTTGATAATAAGTCAAAAGTTAAAATCTATCTCTGAATTAGAACTTGCATACCAGCAGTTAAATTTCACTCTGGTCCCAGTTTTTAACTTTTGATGGAGTTTTGCTTGTGGACACAACCTTCCCTGTGTGTTGCTTGTTTCTCCTGCTCTCTTCTTCCCAGGACTTTGAGACATTTCCCATCCAGAGATTTCTAGCACATGGAACATCTCTGACAGGCTGCCTAGTTCTAGTTCTCTCTTCTCATTATGGTTACACTTGAGTCCCATTTTCTGATGATTTCCATTAATAATCTGCTTGTACATTTTTTTAAAAAAAAATGCTCAAAGATCCCACGGAACAAATCACCTAAACCATCTAGGCATTGGGGTGTGTTGGTAACAGCTCGCCTCTCAAGGCACAGAATTGGCCTCGATGGTCACTTTTTGATTCTGGCATTCTTTATTTCTTATCTTAACCATGTTTACACAGATACATATAAACTCATTCTTCTGCCTTTTTCACCATACCCACCTTGAAAAACTAAGGATAAGTATCTTTCCATACATCACATGTGTTTAGTACTAGAAAATCATTTCAGAAGATTGACTTTTTCTTTGAATTTGAGAAAAGGGCTGATGACTGAAGTAATAAGAGTAGAACTGCTATTTTGTGCAACTGTGTGTATATATCCTGCTGTCTCTGATCTTTGAACTGACCCTGTATACTTGCCACTATCATTTTGCAGTTGAGAAAATTAAGATTCAGAGAGAGCTGGGGTTCAGAGCCAGCTCTCTGAGTCTAGAGCTTGTGTTCTTACTGATTGACAAGAAGTTGACTCAAGAAGTAGTCAAGAGATATTTCACGAAGGATGTGGGATTTGCTGGGCAATAAGGAACGAGTGTCGGCATTGGAATAGTAGCTCGAGAAAGCGCTCCAGTAAGGGGAACAAATCAAAAGGCATAGAAGCGGGAACGAGTTCAGTTGGTAAGATAGTGCAGAGACTCACTGGTGAGAAGCAAGGCTGCCTTGCCTGTTAGCAATTAGCAGGAACTGAGTGTGCTGGGAGGCCGGATTGTGGCGGGCCGGAAAAGCTAGACAGAGGAGTCTAGTTTTGTTGCTAGTAGTGAGAGGCCATCTGAAAGTTTTTGAGCATAGGAGCTGTGCAGAATTTAGGGAAAGCTGTCTGTCAAGGATGCATGGGATGAATTCCACAGGAAGGTCAACTAGAAGGATGCACTAGCCTTGGGCTAGGAAGTGGGGATGAAGGTAGGTCTGGAGAAGAAGGGCTGGAGAGCACAGGCATTTCAAAGAAGAAGGAATTGGAACTTGCGATGAGTAGCTAGATGGGTGTTAAGGGAAAGAGGTAAAGCTGACTGAGATTTTGAGCTTGGCTGTCTAGGGAAAGAAAGTGGGGTTCTACTAGCAAAGACTAAGACTGAGAAGACAGGTGGTTGGAGAGAAGGCAGGGGAGGGTTTTAAGTGAGTAGGTTGGTGCCCTCCCCACACTTCCCATAACCTGTGAGTCCTTGAATCCCAGTGAAACTTGATATGAGAGAGCCAGAAAGCAAGATAGGATGAAAGGTGTCCGTCACCAGGTGCCAGGGTGACCCAGAGCTGAGGAGTGTGGGAAACTATGATGCGAATGGGTGCGGGATCAGAAGCTGAAAGTCATCAGAATTAGAGAATGTATGGGGTTCCAGGTGGGATTGGAGCAGACTGTCTGCCAAGTGTTTTTGACATCGAGTTCTTTCTGAACACTGTAGTCTTATGTTAATTTAGAGTTGTTGAGCCTCATTTCATTATCTCCAGACTCTGCTAGGTATGGATATACAGAACTCTCCTTTTGGAGAGTGTTAATGGGATTAAAAGAAAAGAGAGATTTGTGAAAGTGTGTGGTACCAGTTTATTTTCATCTGAGAAAGCCGTTGTTGTTGTTTTTTTTTTTCCCCTTGAAGAAATGGAAATATTGTGTGTGAGGATTAAGCCTTTTCCTTCTCTTTGTATCTGAGGCAAGAAAAAGACACACTCCCAGGAAAGCGGTAAAAGGGGAAAATGACTTTGAGATGCACTTTCTTAAAATAACTAAAGGAGTGACCTCATGAGCCAGCTGATAGCCTGGGTTTGCAAATGGATACGTTTCTATTAGCCTGCTGCTTGATGCCGCAGAGCCAAATATATACAGAGTGTATTATATCATATCCTGTGGGCAGGAGGCTGTCTGGGAGAGGCAGACTTGGGGAGGTGAAATGGCAGGCTGGGCACAAGGATTGACAGTGTAAAGATAGTCGACCAGAGTTCTCTTTCTTAGGGGAAGCATTATTGATTTGGGTTCATGATTCCCTATTATATAATAATTGGTATCAGCTTCTGGTAAAATAATATTCAAATAAGAATATCTGATATCTCAATAGGCTCTTGAATATAAAAGAGGTATTGCGCTCATTCTCCCATTAATACTTAAGCATTCCCATTTCTGTTTTTTTCTTTTTCTCTTTTATTGCAACAAGCCCACATCTTTGAGTCTGACTCATTGCTCAAGTCGTCTTCTCCTTTTAGTCTGAAGCTGTAGAGGGTGTATGGATGTGTCCTTAGTTGGAGGGTGCTGCTTCTCTCTGGAGTGTTGCAGAGGTTAAAGGAAAACTATAGGTCCGGGGAGGAACGTTATAACTTGATAAACTGCTTCTCTTGCCAAAAATCATTGTCAGCAATTAGGAATATTCACAAAGTAAGCTCCCCTTCTCCTCCAGCATACACACTCAGTGTGGTTACTGTGCCAGGAGATAAAGAATGGTGTTGTCTCTGGTTTAACACCTGCCTGGTCTGGATTCGATTTGTGAAATATATCTGAATGAAGTCCATAATGTGTTTAAGATCACATATGCTTCACTCTGTGTGTATGCCAGACTCACAGACATTGGCCTAGTGTACCAGAAACTTTCTGGAAGAGCTTTAGGGTTATTTTCCCTTTTTATTAAGTAAAGTCTATTTCCCATTTGTAACCAACCACCTTCCTGAATGCTCTTAACTGTTTATCGTAGTTTTTCATGTGATTCTCTGGGGTATTCCAGATGCACAGTCATATCATCTGCAAAGAATGATGATTCTACCTGCTCATCACCTCTTATATCTCTTATCTACTTGCCCTGGTTACTACCTCCAGAACAATGTTGAAAACACGTTGGCTTTGTTGGACACCTTCCGAGCGTGGAAAGCCGTAGCAGGGAAATGAGGGGACTAGCCTCCATAGTATCTTAGGCAGAAATCAAACTTGGTGGCAGGTATTCTTGATCTTCTAGGGCCAAGTCTATGAAATACAGCTTAGGGTATACTTTACCAACATATGTATAATTCCCAGCCACCCGTGGAGCTATGGGAACCTGTGGAAAACAGTGGGTTCTCATCAGTCACATCTTGGAATTCTCTGGGACCCTCCAGGAAGGCTCTCTGTTTTATTATCTTAGAATTTGGTGGAAGACACAGGCACATCCCAGATGTTTTTCCTGACTGCTGATGACTACACTCTTGTCTTCTAGGCCCAGCTTCGGGCATTTATTCCAGAGATGCTCAAGTACTCCACAGGTCGGGGAAAACCAGGCTGGGGCAAAGAAAGCTGCAAGCCCATCTGGTGGCCTGAAGATATCCCATGGGCAAATGTCCGGAGCGACGTCCGCACGGAAGAGCAAAAGCAGAGGGTGAGGGTTTCTCAGACCTGAGTAGCCTGTTGCTTTTCCACTCTGAATCAACTACCTCAGTTTTGGGGGTTCCACTTCTTGTGCTAAAAAGTCTAAAAACCCATGTGTGAAAGTCAAACCTGTCTCCCAAAGAAGTTTGATATTGTCTGATTTATAGCCTTTCCCATTCCATCGCTTCATCCCTGTAAAGACTCAGGGTGCGTCCATGAGTTTACACTTCTGTCTGCCTACTTGCCTTTTGGAGCAGTTTTAATATTATGAGGTGCTTGGAAAAATGGAAGAAACGTCAAGAAAAAGCATTAATCACTTCGAAGACTTAGAAATGTCCTTATTTCTGGTTAGCGGGGACTACTGTTGAAAAATATAAACATAGTATTAAAGAGATGAGAAGTTGGCTGAGTCTGCTGATAATGACACTTCTTTTTACAAAGATGGACTCAACTAAATGTCACCCCTTGCTTTTTCTGCATATTTGTTTTTTAGTTAGCCTGGAAGTTTATTGAGAATCTTAATATAAAATTCTTGACAAAGAGTAATCTTCTTTTGTGGGAAGTTTAAGAGTTGGCCTCAGATTAGAAGAGAGTGTAAAACCCAGAAGCTAAACCAGACTTTGATCAGGAAGGAAACCAGTGGGAAATCTTTGGTGCTTGGTGCTGAGTTTCTTTGTGTCTCAGTCAGTCTAAGGAAAATAACCCTAAGGGAGCTTATTCTGTACAGGTGTGGTTTGGTTTGATAAATAAGCACCTGCTTATTCCATAGTGGGGCTGAATAACCAACATTCTTTGTGACTTTAATGTGCTTGTCTGGTCTTTTGGTGACAGGTTTCATGGACCCAGGCACTACGGACCATAGTTAAAAACTGTTATAAACAGCATGGGCGGGAGGACCTTTTGTATGCTTTTGAAGATCAGCAAACACAAACACAGGCCACAACCACACACAGTATAGCCCATCTTGTACCATCACAGACGGTAGTCCAGACCTTTAGTAACCCTGATGGCACTGTCTCACTTATCCAGGTGAGTAAACCTATGGTTATCAGATTGTGCTTTCTGAGGTGGATCAGTGGGGACCTCACCTCAGGCTGGAAAATGTTTTTGTCGTACAAACTCTTACTTAACTTTTTTATAGCTCCTCAAAGTCTTTCTATCTGAAATTGAGTTTTTAAAAAATATTTTAAATTGTTTGCAAATTGTTAAATACAGAACTATTGATAGCTTCTTCTGGACATTTCCAAAACAACGCTCTGTAAAAATGGCTTCTTTTGTACTGTTTCATTCTGTCAGGGACCAGGAGCTTATTCCTTCTGAATTACCTCTTCTGAGGTAAAACACAACTTGTTGGTAGATGGGGAACCCCTAAATTCAGATTGGGGTGAAAGTAGATAGTTGGTTGACTGATACTAGGCACTGATGGTAGACCGTGATAGCTTCTGATACTGATTTGAAACAAAATTCTGAAACTCATGTAGGTGTCTGAGATACGATTTTAGTAACTCATTTCACATTACAAAGCATATTAATCATTACCTATGCTGAATTTGGGATTAAATGAATCTTAACTTCTGAGTGAAAGAGAGGTAGAAGGATCCATCAGCTGACACTGCTCTCTGTGTTTTTCTTTAGGTTGGTACAGGGGCAACAGTAGCCACATTGGCTGATGCTTCAGAATTGCCAACCACAGTCACTGTTGCCCAAGTGAATTATTCTGCAGTGGCTGATGGAGAGGTAAGAAAAAGGATTTGGTCTGCATCTACTTAAATACTTAAATGTATAGGTGAGGGAGTAGTTAGGGTCCAGAAGATAAAAAGACCGAGTAGCCAACACGTCTGTAGCATTATTTTATTTAAGCCTTTTAAAACACCAGGCCGTGACAGTCTTGCAAAGTATCTTATACTGTGTATATTAATTGTAATAATTGAAATTCATAGATCTTCATGATTCAGACCTGTCAAAAACTTAGAATTTTACATTTACAATATAGCATTTTGTATAATACACAAAAAAGAGATTATCCATGTAATACTTTTATGCTGTGAATCCCAAAGATTTAATCATTGGGCTTTATTAAAAAAAAATTCTGTCATTAAGACTGGAGCTGACTAAAGAATTCTTTGGAGGGATAAAAATATTTGTAAATCAGTGGCCATGATTTATTACATTTTAAATATGTCTTTGAAAAGACTTTATGAAAAAAATCCTTCTCTACCAAAATCAAGGTAATTATGGAATGTTAATCTAAAGGTAGCTAACCGTAATTGAGCACTTGGTAAGCTGAGAGCTCAACCCTATTAAGAATAGGTTCTGTGATCATCTTCACTTTATAGATGAGAAAACTGAAATCTGTAGAGGTTAGGTGACTTGCCCAAAGTCATGGAGTAAGTGTTGAAGCTGAGTAATGCATTTAGAAAAATGTTGTCCAGGCTCCGAGCCATCCGTGAAGTTCAGGAAAGGGTTCATTAAGGCACTGTGGGCTTTTCCCCTAAAGGCACCAGTGTGGTATAGCCCTGAAGCTTGAAGAATACCTAACAAATGTCAAAGAGCAATATTAGGAATAAAGCTCAAAGTATTATCTCACCCTTGTTCACAACCATGGGGCATTTCCACTCAGAACACCACAGAGTCATTTTCATTTGCACAACTCAGGGAAGGGAGAAGCCTGAGAAAGGGCTCATGGCTAGTGAGATGAAGAGAAACACAGCCAGGCTCCCCAGTCGGCCAGCAGGAAGTGAGCCCCTGCCATGCTCACTGACGTGCTAGATGTGTGGGGAGCCCTGCTCTCGAGATGCTCCTCCTGTCTGGTGGGGGAGAGAAGTGTCTACATAAATGAGCTCTGGTCCATGCTGTAGGAGATGCTGCAAAGTGGTGTGTGCCTTCAGGAGACAATGTTTCCAGCTAGGGAGTCTGAGAAGGTTTGAGGGCAGGAACAGCATTTGGTTTTACAGGATAGAAAAGTAACAGTCAACAAGGATGTTTACTTTTCTAAGTATATAAATATCATGTAAGAGTATGGATTAGCTGAGGAAAAAATCTGTCAGTCCCCAAACACTACAACTGGAGGGCACTAGACAACACTAGAACTTGAAGTGTGAAAGAGATGGAGAAGACATTGGTGGGTACATTCACGAGATTTGTTACTCTTTGACTTAACCAAAGTTATCAACCATATCTCCCTACTGAATATTTCCTGATACTATTTAAAGAAAGCAGCTCTGTGTTTCTTAAACACTTCTCTGGAGACTGATTCTTTGAAGCCCATTTTACTAAATAACTTCACATATGTAGTGGTAATTAACATATTTAGAAGTTCATGGAAAAATATGAAGAATTTTTTAAAAAAATCTCAGTGACTTATCTATGGCTTTTTCAGCACATCAATTTTCAGTCATCTATTGTAGGAATGGGTGAATGACAGAAATAGCCTTCTGGTAAATACCTAAATTCAGTCAGATTTAAAAAAAAAAAGTAACTCTTTGCACACTTCCAATGAAACAAAAATGACGTGAAGAGAAGCAGCATAGGTTAGCTCAGAAAGTGACAAAATGATTTAGATTTTATAGTGTGATTTATTTACCTTCTCATTTCTCCTAGATATTGACATGGTTGTTAGCATCTCAGTTTTGAATCATAAGAAATGGAATTACTCAAAACATCTCACTGCTTAGGGCAGATAAGATCACATCAAGTTAATGAAACATTATATCAGATAAAAAACATCCTACTGCCTTGTATTTAGCATCTTTCTTCCAAAGAACAGAAAGTACTTTACAAAAATAAATGACACCTATACTTTTAGAAGTTGTGAACTCATTTTGTTATCCTAACCTTGCCAGTGAGAGCTCTTACCATTAGACTACACTGCCTCAACATCCAGTTAGTTACATTTAGTTATATTTATTAGAAGGACCATTGGGTCCTGTCTCTTCTGGTAATATATGGTGTCCCAAATCTGTTTGAGTATTCTGTGTCCTGAGAATACCCAATAATCTAAGTACAGTTGGCCCTTGAACAACATGAGAGTTAGGGGCACAGACCCCCCTATGCAGTCAAATTCACATATAACTTTTTTTGACTCCCCCAAAATAAACTACGAATAGCCTAGTATTGATCAGAAGCCTTTCGGATAACATAAACAGTGAACCAACCTATATTTTATATGTTATATGTATTATATACTGTATTCTTTCAATATAGCAAGCTAAGGAAAATGTTATTTAAAAAATCATAAGGAAGAGAAAACATGTTTATAGTACTACACTATTTACTGGGGGAAAAATCCCCTTATAAATGGACCCACACAGTTCAAACCTGTGTTGTTCAAGGGTTGACTGTAGTTACAAATAAACCAAAAATCTCTAACCTTAGCATAAAACTAAGGACACGATGAGTTACAAGACACTTAGAAATGAGCAAGGAAATAGGGGCACCTGGCTGGCTCAGTGGGAAGAGCATGCAACTGTTGGTCTCAGTATTGTGAGTTCGAGCCCCATGTTGGGTGAAGAGATATTTCTTAAATGAATAAACAAACTTAAAAAAAAGAGAGACTTTTGGGACACCTGACTGGCTCAGTCGAAAGAGCATGCGACTCTTGATCTCAGGGTCGTTGAGTTCAAGCCCCACATTGGGTGTGGAACCTACTTTAAAAAAAAAAAAAAAAAGGAACAAGGAAAGAATTGGAAAATAGTATGAAATAAAATATGTTGATTTCAAAATATTTATACAATTTCAGTTTTGATGGCATATGTATTACAAATGCAAATGGGTTTGAGAATTTATTCAGTCCTGTGATAAGAGCACCATTTGGTAGTGGTGATACTAATTGCATTTAAGTGTCAGAAAAGTCAAATTTTGAAATAGAACGGTATCTGATCATAATGATATATATGGTTCTGAAGAAGAAGAAGAAGAAACCAAAGTACAAAGACATTGAAGACATGAATTTTAAGCTGAACCATCACCACATGTAACAGTAGCACAACTTATTCTAGATGGTTTTTTTAGGGAATATCAGTTTACCTGAAATATAAGTAGGCTGAAGAACAAGTAGGAAAACATGAATAAAGGAATATGTTCTCCATCCTGCCATTCAGTAAACACTTTCTGAGCCCTGTGCCATTTACTATATAGATTCTATAGATACAGGAAAATAAAGACTGCTCTAGCTCTTAAGGAACACACAGGTAGGTGGTAGAGAAAAACACATCAAAGCACAATGGCAATGAGGTAAGGATCTAGAGGAAGCAAGCCCAGGGTGCTATAGAACACAGGGGAGAGGCCCTGAGCCTTGGACCATAGGGGAGTGGAGGGAGTTGTCTGGGCTCCTTCAGGTTCACCTAGGTCAGACTAGAAGCAAAGGTGGGAGTTGTGTCCCTGTCAAAGGGAACAGTGCATGCGGTGCATCGCACTGTGAGAGTGTGGAAGGGCCTCAGTGGTTCACTGTAGCTAGAGGGATAAGAGTGACCGCAGTTTGAATGGCCGCATTGGAGTGGGTCTCTCAGAAAAGCATTGATGCTAACTGTACATCCTCTGAATATCTTTCCCTCCTAGGGCTTGGGGCCCTTTCTCTGGGACATGGTGACATCCGGCATAGATAACCACACAGTGGCTCCCAACAGATGGAAAGGGAGAGCAACAAGAGCTCAAGCAAATACAACTAAAGCACTGAGACTGAAGAATAGGAAATTCCAAAGAAATGTTAACACCCAAGTGATTTATTTATCACCTGCCATTATTCTGAATAGAAATCTCTTCGTCTGCTTCTTCTTCCTACTTCCTCTCTACCCTTTGCCACCATCCATTAATCTTTCATGCCATATAATTTAACTTCCTTAAAGTATACTGTATATGGCAACTTTCTAATACCATTTTTGCTACAAATACAGTTGTAACTAAATGTGTATACATTAAATTGCTGCCATTGGAGTCTGAGTATTGGGAGAGCCGCACTAGGCCAAGCTCTGCAGAGGGATGGGCAAAAATATAGAGGGGCAGATCTGGAAAGAGGAAGACTGTTTAATGGCAAAAGGTGACGGGCTGGCCGGCTTCGGCTGGTGTTTTGAGTGGAATCATAGACCATCTACAAATTGGCAGTGTAACTTGCCATTTAAACTGGCATCATTTGCAGTGACACTCACTGGAGTAATGAAATCCAAGAGATACTAACTCTTGGGAAGCAAGAGTTTTGTGAGTTCCTGAGTGGGCAACTTTGCAGCTCTAAGGGGAGGAAATGGGATGTCTCTGCCTCTTAGTGATGGGCTCTGGAGGTTGCTGGCACAACCCACTGCCTATGAGAACTAGGGCAAGTACTAGGGTAGTTTAAAGGAATGTCCCATTTTCTGGGAGGCTTTTGACAAGCATTCTGAGAAGCACTGGCATAGTCTAAGTATGGTAATAGAACCAAAGCAAGAGGCATTTTAAATATCTACCTCTCCTAAGCTAGTGACACTTGCTTTGGGAGACGTTACCATGCAAGCCCAAGCTCTTCACTCACTGGGCCGAAGCAGTGTGAATTGGGAGCCGCAGGAACTCCAGTGAGCGCAGCTAACGTCTTGAAACCCAAGTCCGTAGAAATATTGTACCTGAGCAGACTGATTTATTACCTACCCTAATTTCGAATAGAAATTGCTTTCACTGCCCCTGCTGCTTTTTATTTTTGAGGGGGAATAATTAATCAGCTGCCCTTATTGAGCAAAATGGAGCGAAGTGGCTAGATACAGGTATCCAGGACTGAGAAATCTCTCAATGCAAAGCATTATTACTAAAAGCAGTGGTTCTTAATTAGTGTACACTCCCTCCCCCCCCCCAGGACATTTGATAATGTCTGGAGATGTTTCTGATTGTCATGACTGGGGAGGGTGCTGTTATCAACCAGTGAGTCGGTAAAACCAGGGATGCTGTTAAACACCCTACAATGCACAGGACAGCCCCCCGCAGCAAAGACTTGTCTAACCTCAAATGTTAATAATGCCAATGCCGAGAAAACCCCTGTCCTTGATCTAACAAAACGAAATTCTAGTCTATTCTCTCACCAGATAAAATTTTTTTGTATGTTTTATTTTGTTTCTTCATAATTCCTCTCCACTAAAAGGAAAGCAGTTTTTGCTACATTAAAAAAAAAAAAAGTTTCCTGAATTTGGCAGTTTCCATCAAAAATTAAAATATAACTTTAATATACAATCCTTTAATATACAAAACCTCTAGGAATTTACTCCATAAATAGACTCCCATAAAATATACAATGTGGTATGTAAAGATATTCATCACAGTACTGTTTGTAATAGCAAAAGACTCGAAACTTCTTAAATGCCCATTAAAAGATGGCTGGTTAAATAAATCATGGTGTGCTTATATCCTACAATGCTGTGCAGCCATCATTATGAGTCATGAATGAAGGAAGCAGTTTTATATGTTCCAAAATGGAATCACTTCAGAGATGTGTTGTTGGTGAAACAAGCAAGGCACAAAAAGATAACGTAGAATAAGCTGCCATTTCTATTTTTTAAGAGGGAGTAGAAAGAGGGAAATAGGAGGGAGTGTGTGTTTGTAAATATGCTTGCATATAGAGAGAATATCCCTGCAAAGACACATAAGAAATAGGTAACAGCAGTCACCTCTGTCTGGGCAAAAGGTCCGGAGTACTGGCATTGCATATCCTTTGATATCATTTTAATTTTTTTAGAATATATTTATTGTCTATTCAAAAATTCTAACTTTTGAATTTTATGGTTTATTCAGAATTTTTAATCTGAGCCATGTTAATATATTACCTATTCAAAAGAACAGGTAAGACATTGATATGGCTCAGATATTTCAAAAATTATTTAAAAGTATACATTGGAAAATCTTGCTTTCTGTCTCCTATCCCACCTATTCCCACAACTCCCCTCCCCCCACACACAGAGAGGAGAATATTTTTAGTGGTTTCTTTTGTGTCCTTCCAGATGTCTTTATGCAAATATAAGCAAATTCAGATATATTTTCTAATACCCCCTTTTTTATACACAAAAGATAACATACTAAAAACTCTGTTCTGTACATTGTAGGTCATGTTAATTTAAAAATGTGTATGTATTTGGCTGAGCACATACAATTTATTATAATCCTTTTGTGACTTTGAGTCTTTACTATCATGTCCTTTCTGCCTCAGGTGGAACAAAATTGGGCCACGTTACAGGGAGGTGAGATGACCATCCAGACGACGCAAGCATCAGAGGCCACCCAGGCGGTGGCATCATTGGCAGAGGCCGCAGTGGCAGCTTCTCAGGAGATGCAACAGGGAGCCACGGTCACCATGGCACTCAACAGGTGGAGGCAGGGCTGGGGGAGTAAATAAGGACGCTGAATCTGTCCCTACCTACGGGTTATAAAGAGAAACGTTGCACTTCAGTCTCTCACAATTGGCGGTTGGAGCTTAACACTCGGCCCCTAGGGTACTGTAATTTGGCTTATAATCTGCCTCACTCACCCTGTTACTGCCCCACCCCACCCCACCGCAACCAGTCCAGCCTTCTGACTTCCAGCTCAATCCTGCTGGTCAAGGGACGTTGATCCGTTTTGCATTACCTGTCTTGTGCTCTTTATCAGACCAAAAGCAGCAAGGTTTGAGTACTTCGGGTTTTTAAAGGGAGCAAAGGATATAGTAAAGCAAGAGCTTCAGGATTGATTTTCCATTTACCCTACAGAGCAAACTGCTTTTAGTCATACTTTCATTCCTACAGAAGAAACTACTTTTCGTTCGGGGCATTAATCCAAGTTTGGGCTGGTTGAGAGCTGATTTTACTGACTTCAGGAAACTTGGTTCCCTTGCTTATCAAAGTCTTTGAAATGAGTTTTAGATTATTAGGAAAAATAATTGAAATATTTTTCTTCAGGTATGTTTAGGAAAGGTGCTGCAGAATGGGGTATTTCAGTGAGAGAGTTTCCGAAACTATATTGTTACAACTACTTGGTTCCTTCTGTCGGTTTTGACAGAAGAGATCATCCCCATATCATTCTTTTTCTTCTTCATTGCTGACATAATTTTATTTTCAGTGGACCTAGGCATTTTACCTAATAGTTAAGAGTGTGGGTCTTGAAGCTAGACTGTCTGGGTTTACATTGCAGCACTGTCACCTACTAGTGGTTTGACCTTGGATCATTTACTTGAACTCGGTGCCCAGGCTTTCCTCTTCTGTAAAATGGGAGTAATGACAATAGCTCCCTTGTTAGGGATATTAACGAGATCTTCAGATCAGTGCCTGGCATATGGTAAGGCTGCTGTCCCCATTATGTGCGGCAGCTGTTAGCCTCACATTTAGTCACTGAATTCTTATGACCTGCCTGCACTCTACTGCGTAAGGTTGTAAATAAGGAGTGCTCTAAGATACAACGTCTGCGCTCAAAAAAGTCATACTGTTCTCTTTGGGGAAATTGATTTAAGTAAAACACTTAGTAAACACTATTACTCAGTGCAATTGTGTAGTACAGACCATGAACATTGTAGAAAATCAGAGGAAGGGGATCACCTCCTCCAAACTATAAAAAATCAGCCAAAGTTTAGGTTGGTTGTGATAGATAGAAAGCTATCTATCACACAAACTAGAAAGCCTTGATAGGCTTATGTATGAATGATTTCCATGTGGCTGTATGGTATGGGGGCTGAAAAGGTTCTGAGGTCATGTAGATTCAGGGTTGAATTCTAGCTCTGCCACTTACTAGCCATTTGATCTTGAGAAATTTAACCCCTGAGCCTTGGTTTCCTCATCATAAGGATAATTTTCATCATATAGAATTTGAAAAGACTTACTGAAATGTTATATATAAAACTCTCATCGAAGTGTCCAGCCCATAGTTAGCACTTCCAAGAGTTAGAGTTGTCAGGGTACCTGGGTGGCTCAGTCAGTGTCCGACTCTTGATTTACGCTTGGGTCATGATCTCAGGGATGTGGGATTGTGCCCCACATCGGGCTCCGCACTGGGCATGGAGCCTGCTTAAGATTCTCTCTCTCTCCCCCCTCTCTAAAAAAAGAAAAGAATTAGAGTGATCATTTAAATTGCACTTTAAATTTCGTCTATTCGGAATTACGATGAGAAGAGATTAGAAATAGAAGGCCAGTTAGGGAGAGGCAGGCCAGGTGTGCCTTGTTAAAGGCTTGGAAACTGGTGAGAGTGGAGATAAAGTGACTGAGTCTGAAGGGAGTATGGCCAGAGTGTGGATGATGGGTATGGAACACACACACCTCCCAGGGGTACCCAGTGAGTCCCCGAGTGACCTGGGATTGAAACTTTTTTCTTAGCCCATTGAAGCATGTGGCTTTTCAGTAACATGAAAGTCTTATTTGGCCCAACCCCACTCCTTCCTTTGAGAGAGGATGCACGGATAAACTTCCTAAAAGTCATGGCCAGAGTGAGAACCTCCCTCTGGTCTGGTAACCCCTCACGGTGGCATGAAGCCTAACGGGCCACCATTAAAGACCAGCGAAACTTGATTTCATTGAGCCAGCACCTTGGAGATTCCAATGAAGTGTGAGTGTCCTGGGAACTCTATACATAGTGGAAAATATGAGGCACATTCTTGCTCCCTTTAGTGGAAGGACCAGGGCTTATTTCTAAAGGCAAGGAGAGTAATGGTTTCCCCTGAGGGCTTGTTAACGAGCTCAGATGCAGCTGAGGTGGCTATAGTGTTTACTCCAAAGGAAGAAGGATGCGGTTCACTGTGGCATGGAGGAGGAGGAGAGATGTTGAAATCTGTTTGCAATCAGAGAGTTCAGCGCCCCGATGAGTGTTGGGGGATGGTACGTTGCAGCCTCTGTTAGGGGTGAAGAAACCAAGCCCAGCAGCCAAGACTAGACTACAGCCGGCTACTCGGGGCTTTCTGATTCCAAGAGAGGTCACCCACTGTCTGATGCCAGGAGGTTTGGACTTAAGACGCAGACCCCTGGTGTTTGCTTCTTTGTGGGACGAGACAATACTCCCAGCCTCTCTGCAGATTGTGTTGCTGGAAGTCATCTTAGTGAAAACTACACTGAGAAATCCGGTCTTTGTTCCCATGGTAACAAAGCGATTTCGTAGAGCTGCTTCCTTCCAGCCTGTTTCAGGTGCAGATGGGACAAGCATGGCTCTTGACTGATCACCTGCCCTCTCCCGCACTGTAAACAGCAGATGTGGGCGCAGAGTGGGCACGGAGAGGCCGCACGATATGGCAGGCGGGGAATAGGAAGGCTGAGGGGCTCCTTCATCTGCGGGAGGGGAAAGGGGGGTCAGGACAGATGCAGGACAGACCTGTTTTTCAACCACGCTGTTAAAAAGAGTTTTGTGTAGCAGCAAGTCAGAACAAGGGCCCGGGGCTCCAACAGCCTTCAAGCCCACCCTGGCATTACAAATAACCCAAAGAGGTTGAGGAGAGATCGTTATTAAGAAAAATGTGGAAACTAGTGAATATTAATTATTTTCAAGATACATAATAAATCAGCACTTTTAGGAAGGAGATGGGGAGAGAATCAAAATGAACAAATGAGGTGCAGAACATTACAGCTCAAAAAACCAAAAGTATTCAGCTGAACCACCAGAGGGAAAGAAAGTGAAATCATCATCTGCTTGTTGCAATACAAAAATTAATTTGAAGTTTCAGTTTGTTGGTTAAGCCGTCCTAGATTATATTCCCTCTTAAGTCTGTTGAAGTCAGTATGGCCCTGGAGTGCCTGGCTGACTCAGTCAGTAGAGCACATGACTCTTAATTTCAGGGTCGCCACACTGGGCATGGAGCCTACTTTAAAAAAAATTGTTTTAAAGTCAGTACAGCCCTTGCATATACAGACGCATGGTAAGTATTTATAGACCGAGTCTACATTTGCCCTCATAGGAGTTTACACTGTGTTGTCAACACAGAGACAATTTTTACTTGCGTGCCTACTGTGTGTTGCAACTCGGCACTATGGGGAAGCAAAGGCTTGCTTTGAGTTCCCTTCTCAAGGAACTCAGAGTTGCTCTTCTTTTGCTGTGAAGACTCTTGGCTTAAAAAGAGAAGTGAAAGTACTATTGACTTAAAATTAGAGATAATATTAAAATAAAATATGGCTGTAATGTATGGACTGGTACTCATTTGTCTAGTAAAATGGGATGGACGACCTAGACTAGAAATCCTCTCTGGAGATGGAGGGCAGGGGCGCCACAGCTGCTGCTTTCTCCTGGGGATGAAGGCTGGGCACTTACAGATAAGCTGATGAAAACTTTGCATTGGTAACTCTGGTTTAGAAACTCACTTTTGTGAAGGAGTAGCTTAGAGACTTTTTCAGCCGTCTTCACCTTGTAAGTAAAGAGCATCTTTTCCTAGCAGTCTAGTTTGCTCACTCCCATGAGGTCTACTGTCGGGTTAGAGTAGATTTGGAAATGAAGGCCTGTTGGCCACTGGAGTCGCCGCTGTCTTCATGCCCCATGGGAGGGATCCCTCCATCACTGCTCTGCGTCCGGCCCCTGACCAGGGATGAAATAACTCACCTCCCCAGCCTGTGAGCTCGCCATCCCCCTCACACCTCTGGTCCCGGATTGCACTGGCTTTCTTCTACCAAATACATTTTAGAAAGGTGTTAAAGAAAATGACTTTAAATATGTACAGCTTCAGACAGAACAACACAGGTGTGATTGGGAGCAGGTGCACTTCCACGTCCGCGTAGCTGTCCTCCCTTCATCGCCCATAAAACTGCACACTGCAAGCATGTGTGCGGGACCCCAAGACTGGCAGGACATCCCCTGTGATGGGCACAGAAATCCGATGGTACAAATTGTGATGAAAACTGTGGGGAAGGGAGCAGTCGCTGAGGTAACCTGTAAACAAAGATCGTATTTCCCTATAAACAGTTCTCATTTACAGCTTCCTTCTCCAAAATACCACACTGCTGCAGCTTTTCTCAAAGCCTGGACTTTTCAGCTCTCCGTGATGTCTCAGGCCAGAGTGTGAAATATCTATGTCATGAATCAGTGACAGCTGGGTACTGTAAAATTTTCCAAGAAACATCCATTTCTTAAAAAAATATGTTAAAGATTAAGGATCTAGAAATCATTCATTTTACTATCTCTAATAAAGACTTCTGAAGGACTTTAAAATTAAACTCTACCATGTAAAAACGTAAAGAATAGCCTTAGTAGTAATTGTAGATCAAAGGTCCCTTTTAGTTCTAAACTGATGTTACAGACACCATGCAATGACTGGCTGTGGGCGTGGGATCACCAAGAAGTGTGTCTCAGCATGGGGGGTGACCTTAGCTCTCACCTGGGCTGCACATGCACGCCAGGACTGTTGAGCTTTTTGCTCGGCCCCAATTACACCCCCAAATATTTAGGAAGGAAGCAAACAAATTTGAAATACGTAATTACGACCTTGAACTAACTCAAAGGAAGCCTGGAACTTAAAAGTTGCCACAGATGAATGAGTAGGGGAAGAAGGGGGGGGGGTCAGCAATTTGGCATGCATTATTTTGAAGAAATAGTCAAAGAATATTTACATGGGGAAATACCATGTTAGGTGAAAAAAAAGCAGGCTGTAAAACTGCAGTAGGATCCTGCAATTAGCTGTTGTGTTTACGATTAGAAGGAAATAACTTATCTCTGTATGATATTTTTAAAGTTTCTTTTACATTTAATGAAACTTTAACACGTCTGCTACTTGTATTTTATTATCAGAAAAAAAAAACTTAAACACAGAGACATAAAAATTGAAAAGCAAATCAAATTAGTAAGAAAGGGAGAATTTTCTTTTTAATGGGACTTGTCTGTCCATTGGGTTTCTTTTACTGCTTCCTAGAATCCCTGCATTCCCCCAGGGAAGTGATCATGTCAGTTACTTTTCTAGACCTTCTTAAATGAAAGTGACACTGTGGAGTGTGGTACGTGTTGCTTTGCCCACAGTCGGGACATGTCTACCCTAACCAGTCCACGGCCCCTCATACCCCAATCGCACCCACGTCTCGTGACTACAAGGTGTGCCTGCGAGAGTTAGGGCCTGTAGCTTCAGAGGAAAGCTGCATCAACTGGCTTTTTTGGCGTCAAACCCAGGACTTTGCCCACCTCGGCAAAACTGGATGACACCATCTCCTCTGCTCCATGCCCACGTTTGATGCTCCTTCAGTAACGGTGCAAAGTGGGAGCTGATGCTTTCCTGGACGAGGTGCTGAATTTCTGCATCTTTCACATTTTAACATCTCTGAAATTTGGATACTACAGTACTACAATTATCAGGCATTTTCTTTTCTTTCTTGCTGGCACATAAAATAATGGTGCATTGTCTAGTTTGTAGCCTCAGAGAACCAATAAAAATGGGTATTTGTGCACTTGGGAAAAGCATATAGCAAGGAAAAGAAAGAAAAATAGGATACAAATTGCTAGAATAGTGCTCACTATAAACAGATGGTTAATATCTTTCTATTTTACAAAGTGTTTGCAGTGAAGGCAGATTTCTTGTTTCATTGTGTTTCTAGAAGCTAGGAGTTTGGGCTTACCCTGATCATTTAAAATTTCAAGGCTTAATTTAGCACTGCCCACATGAACCCTGAGGCAAAGAGAAGAGCTAGGCTTTGCAGGATATTAGGGTCTTGGTCAGCCATTACTTTGTATTTGAAGTCATGGATATGAACTACATTATTATGATTTAATATTAATTAAATAGCAAGTTGAGGTTGTTGACTCCTGTTATCATCCATCCTCTGCCACCAAAGGGCAGTTTTAGATCATCTGTCCAGTGTTACCATAAAGAGAAGAGAAAACAAGAAAACTTTTGTGATTACCAACCAGAAAGGCTTTTGTACTGTCAGTATGGATCAGAGCTCCCGCTCTGGCAGTCAAGCACTCAACCAACGCTGATAAAGAAGAGACTGGTAATGAGTGCCTTCTGTCCTCAAACACCCATTTCTTAGAGTTAGCTTTATAAATCTGTAAGACTCGGGGGTTCTCTAGCTATTTACTGTTAGCGTTTAAAAATTCCTCTGGCCTTATCCAGCAACACTGCACTCCCGTATCTGCTGGTAGGCTCTTACCCATGAGTCCGTAGAGAGATCCAGGGAAGCGTTGGGAAGATGGTGTGTCTTGCTGCAGTGCTGTACTTTCATTCAACTTACACATCCTCCTCTCTGCTGTCCCTGTGCCCACAGCGAAGCCGCCGCCCATGCTGTCGCCACACTGGCCGAGGCCACCTTGCAAGGGGGGGGACAGATCGTCCTGTCTGGGGAAACCGCAGCAGCTGTCGGAGCACTTACTGGAGTCCAAGATGCTAATGGTAAGAGAGCATACATATTTTATTGAATATCTTTCCTTGTTTCCACTTAAACCTTCCTGACATGACTGACAGCAGACCCTTCAGAAAGAGGTTGAGCTTTGATTTGAGTTTTTCTTTATTGATAGGCAATTGATGCCTAGCGAAATTCTAGGAGCCTCTGATTCCTTTCACTAGTAGGAAACTTGGGGTTTTCTTGGGGTGGGAAATGCCATGATAATGGCTATCTAACTGAATTGCTTATTTGAAAAGTATTTTGCTGTGATAGGACTGAGAGGTACTTTAAAATTTGCTCTGGGGCACATTTTGTCCTTTACTGTCCCATGGGGTAGATCAATGTCCTTTGCTGTAGCAGAGACCCTCCCCTGGGCAGGTACATTGTGGTAAGTTAGAATGTTCTATCTCAAGAAAGGCACCAGCATCTCACACAGGGTCAGCCAGCAGGCTGTGATGAAGGCGCCTTGCTGGTTGGTGCCGGGAGTCTGCCTCCTAATAAATGCAGCCTCACCAGGGACCTCTGGATTTAGCCAATAACACGCCACCACCCTGCCCTTCTTTCCCAGCTCTTTGACTTCCTGGATATTGGTGATTTCCTGAATAAACAAAAGGGAGAAAGTTCATAGAAATATGGTGGCAAAAATTTACAACTTCAGCCCAGCTCTTTGGATCCACTCCAGCAGGCTCTGGAAGTCAGTTACCAAGACCTGGGCTGCCTGGGGGAGTGCCTCAGATGTCTGGGGCAAAGACAATGACCAGCCCCGTTCTGTAACACTCCGTGATTGTTTATTAAACTTAATATATATATATGGTTAAGTAGGACAAGTTAAGTACTCTATGGAGATTTCTTTTTCGTGTTGAAAGGAGGATAAATGATAACATAGTCTTATTTAGACAGACAGTTGCTTAATGACATCAGTGGCTGAGAGGAAAGTTCCTGGCACTTTTTACGGGATAGATCCCTTTTAAGTGAATGAAGTTATTTGGAAAAGTCTTGGAAGAAAGACCGAAAGCTGTATCCTCCTTTGGAAGTGAGAAGAGGAAAGTACTTGTGTCTGTCACCCAGAGAATAACACAGGAAACATAAAGAGCCCCTGTGGCTCCTGAGAAACATTTTCTTAAAAAAACAAACAAACAAGAAAATCAAATACTACAGCTACAGCCTGCTTTTTCTGTAGGGTTAGGGACTCCCGTGAACTAACCCTAACAGAGATCGACTTGATCTTCGCCAGAACACTGCAGGTTAAAGGGCATCTCATAGCCATGTATGTTCAAGATGAAAGGACCATAGGTAGATTTCAGGGAAACCTCCCTCTTTAGCTGGAATCCTACCTCTGCTTCCTTACCTTACGCTCTTCTCTTCTGAGTCCTAATCTACCTTGAACAGATAGGGTATCTGGCTCTGTGACGTTCTTCTGAAGTGCAGATTGCTGTTATTCCCTGTGGAATGCTGCAGGTACTTCTCTGCCTGCGTTTCATAGGAGGCTATTATCCCTTCTAATGGTCTTGACCTGTCTGGGCTAGGAGAATAGACAGCTTTATAGTTCTGGCTCCTCCTCAGCCTCACCTTCTCAGATTGAATTTATAGGTAAGTTTGAGGACCCTGGGGGTCTCTGGCCACGTGGACCCATTCAGCCCTACAGTAAAGCTGAACCATACCCACTATCATTGATTCCTGGAAACTGCCTCTTTTCAGTAGCCTTGCGGTGTGTGAATCAGTTGCGTTGATTTCATGTAGTTGATCGTGTTGGTGCTAAGAGAAAATTCTGGTCTACATCCTAAAAGGCAGTGGTTCCCAAAGAAGGTCAGCCCCAATGTGTGGCTGCCAACCTGTGCCGAGCTAAGACACAAGAGCTGGAGTTAGCACTTTCTCAACACAGCGTTTCTGAATCAGACCAGGCCATTGAGTTGCGCCTTAACCCCAGCAATTTTAGGTGAAGGCTGATCATTTCATCTCTCCCTTGGGAATCCAGAGAATGAATCTAATACTGGATATGATCCAAATAATTCTGATGCTTCTTCTATCTTTTGACATTTTACCCAGAGTGCTATAGAGTTTACTGTGGGGCTGGAACCAGATCTCTCCCATGTAAATAGCTGATTTGGTATCTGGGTAGACTTTTAGGGAATTCTCTTTTCATCATTCTTTCAGAGTGTGTCTTGTTGCCAAAGTTTGTCACTTCTGTGATGACAACCTTATGGTGTCTGCCAGTAGACCAAGTTTATTATCAGGAAGAGTATTATCAGGAAGAACCAGATGGTAGAGGGACAGGTGCTATTTGGAAAAGCCACTACTGGGGAAAAAGAAATACACCCCAGATTCCAGAGTATGGTTTAAATAAAAATCCTAGTAGCAGACAACTCTTCTAAGAGCAATCTGGATATTGTTTAGGCCTGAAGCAGAGGGGGTTTCTGCATCCCCGTTGAGTGTGGCGCTTGATAGAGTACGGTAACAGGTGAGAGATGTCCGGGCAGCAAGGCTATGAAGCAGTGTCCTGCTGGACAGCGGTTTTCAAGTGAAAGATAATGACCCATGCATACAACCCAGAAGTTTAATTTCTGGGTCACCAAGGCAGATTGGACAGAGACTTTGCACCTGAAGATGTCTCCTTTTTTCTGGACTCTGCCCCACCCCAACACTAAGGGGACTGCTCAAGCACTGGTATTACTTTATTTCATGGATGCTCTCCCTTTTTTGATGGCACTAAATAGGTCTTTGGTCTCTTAGGATGGAATTTCATGGTTTGGTTCGATTGACAGTTTTCACAGATGCCTTTCTTTTCATTGAAGTGCAGGTAGAATTGCCTAAGACTAGGGAAGGCCTCTCCATGAGTGCCTTCCTTTACATCTTTTCTTGTCTGTTCTTGTCTTTTTCTCACAGTCGTTCCTTGCCTCACCACCCCCCCCCCCCGCAATACCTTAATGTAAAAGGTTGTGCAGTCTGTAAGGCAGGCCCACACAGGGGTCAAGGGGCTCTGTGACCCACCTCTCACCTGACCTTGCCACCCATGGTTAGCAGTCTTCGGGCAACCAGATCTACACATTTTTTTTCTTCCTTCCTATTTCAGCAAAAATAATTATAAATAAGAACTATATTGACCCTTGGCCACTTCTCCCGAGGTGCTGTTATGTCTGAGATCTTACTGCATATTCATGCAGCTGTCTTTTATTCCTAAAAGCTAGATGGGAGGGGGATTAAACAGATAGTTCATAGTTAATCAATAAAGATAATGGGAATCATCTGCTTCAGCTGTTGTCCCATTAAGCCTCTTACCAGAGCTGCTAAGAAAATATCCTGTTTTAAAGATATTACCCCTTTAATGTATATGTTGCAAATAGGGTTTGTTTTTTTTTTTCAGTTTATTTTTATTTAACTTCTGTTACTTTCATTTTTATTTCCATAATTATTTGTCTTTTGCTTTTACATTTACATAGGTCCCAAATCAGATAAATATCTATATGGCAGTTCTTCTTCGGTCTCATTTTTTTATTTTAAATACTGTAAAATAGGGACACCTGGGTGGCTCAGTCAGTGAAGTATCTGCCTTCGGCTCAGGTCATGATCCCAGGGTCCTGGGATCGAGTCCCGCATGGGCTCCTTGCTCACTGGGGAGCCTGCTTCTCCCTCTGCCTGCCGCTCCCCCTGCTTGTGCCCTCTCTCTCTCTGACAAATAAATAAATAAAATATTTTTTTAAAAAGTTCTAAAAAAAATAGTGTAAAATATCTGGAATTTATTTTGGAATATGACATTAGGTAGGAATCTGAATTGATTTTTTTTCCCCTACATAACCTATTCCAGTACCATTTATTCCATAAAAAGGTTGAAATCCATCCTTTCTTTTTTTTTTTTTTTTTTTAAAGATTTTATTTATTTGACAGAGAGAGAGACAGCCAGTGAGAGAGGGAACACAAGCAGGGGGAGTGGGAGAGGAAGAAGCAGGCTCCCAGGGGAGGAGCCTGATGTGGGGCTCGATCCCAGAATGCCAGGATCACGCCCTGAGCCGAAGGCAGACGCTTAACCGCTGTGCCACCCAGGCGCCCCGAAATCCATCCTTTCTAAACTGATTTGAAATGTCATTTTTATCATATGCAGAATTCTTTTTTTTTTTAGTTTTTTATTTTAATTCCAGTATAGTTAATGTACAGTGTTATATTAGTCTCAGGTGTACAATACAGTGATTCAGCAGTTCTGTACATTACTCAGTGCCCATCATGATAAGTGTACTCTTAATCCCCTTCACCTATTTCACCCATCCCCCCACCCGCCTCCCCTCTGGTGACCACCAGTTTGCTCTCCTCCATAGTTAAGAGTCTCTTTCTTGATTTGTCTCTCCTTTTTCTCCCCCCCATTTTTTTTTTGCTTCTTTGTGCTTCACACCTAACATGGGGCTCAAACTCACAACCCTGAGATCAGGAGTCACAGACTCTATCAATTGACAAAGCCAGGCATCCTGACTTTATTTCCCTTTATTCATTTCTTTTGTTTCTTAAATTCCACATGAGTGAAACCATATGGTATTTGTCTTTCTGACTTATGTCACTTAGCATTATACTCTCTAGCTCCATCCATGTTGTTGCAAATGGCAAGATTGCCTTCTTTTTATGGCTGAATAATATTGCATTGTATATTATCCGTTCACCTATAGATGGACACTTGGGCTGCTTCCATAATTTGGCTATTGTAAATAATGCTGCTGTAAACATCCGGGTGCATGTATCCCTTTGAAGTAGTGTTTTGTATTCTTTGGGTAAGTACCCTGTCGTGCAGTTACTGGGTTGTAGGGTAGTCCTATTCTTCACTTTTTGAGGAGCCTCCATACTGTTTTCTGCAGTGGCTGCACCAGCTTGCGTTCCCACCAACAATGCAGGAGGGTTCCTTTTTCTCCACATCCTCGCCAACATTTGTCATTTCTTGTATTTTTTATTTTAACCATTCTGACCAGTGTGAGGTGATATCTCATGGTAGTTTTGATTTGCATCTCCCTGGTGATGAGTGATGTTGAGCATGTCTTCATGTGTCTGTTGGCCATGCGTATGTCTTCCTTGGAGAAATGTCGGTTTGTGTCTTCTACCCATTTTTTAACTGGATTATTTGTTTTTTGGGGTGTTCAGTTTTATAAGTTTTTTATGTATTTTGGGTACTAACTCTTTATCAGATACGTCACTTGCAAATATCTTCTCCCATTCAGTAGGTTGCCTTTTAGTTTTGTTGATTGCTTCCTTCCCTGTGCAGAAGCTTTTTATTTTGATGTAGTCCCAATAGTTATGTTTCTTGCTTTTGTTTCCCTTGCCTCAGGAAACATATCTAGAAAAATGTTGCTATGGCTGATGTCAGAGAAATTATTGCTGTGCCCTCTTCTAGGATTTCTATGGTTTCAGGTCTCACATGTAGGTCTTTAATTCATTTTGAGTTTATTTTTGTGTATGGTAAAAAAGTGGTTCAGTTTCTTTTTTTTTTTTTTTTTGGCGTGTAGCTGTAGAGTTTTCCCAACACCATCTGTTGAAGAGACTGTATTTTGCCTATTGTATAGTCTTGCCTCTTTTGTTGAAGATTAACTGACTATATAATCGTGGGTTTATTTCTGGGCTTTCTGTCCTGTTCCATTGATCTTTGTGTCTGTTTTTGTGCCAGTACCATATTGTTTTGATTACTATAGCTTTGCAGTGTAACTTGAAATCTGGAATTGGGGTACTTCCAGCTTTGTTTTTTTCTTTCAAGATTGTTTTGGCTATTTGGGGTCTTTTGTGTTCCCATACGAATTTTAGGATTATTTGTTCTAGTTCTGTGAAAAATGTTTTTAGTATTTTTATGCAGAATTCTTAAATAGATTATGTAAAGTCTTTTGTGTGGATCTTCTATTTCCATTCAACTATTTGTTTTGTTCTTTATACTGTAATATGTTATTATTGTGGTGTTATTATTAGCAGTTAGTGAAAGACCTTTCTCCAAATTTGGAAAAAATTCAATCAAAATTCCAAAAAGATTGGGGGGGGGAGTGACCTTTACAGTAATTTTAAAGTTCATCCAGAAGATTTAAGCCTTTTTTTATTCTTAATTTTACTTCCAGTGTAATTAACATAGTGTTAAAGCCTTATTTTAATTTAACTAATTTAAGTGTTCTCCTCTCCTTCTGCCCCATCTTTCCCTAGGGCAGGGGAAGTGGGGAGTATTCATTATCACAGAGATGGACCAGGAGTGGGAAGCAAGTGCTCTTAATACTGCCCCAGTGAATTGAATGAGACACTAATTGTTGCTGGAAGAGACACTGTCCCTGTAGTTAGACCAAACCAGGTGCGTCTTTCTAGATTAAGAAATCGTGGCTGTCCATTCTGTTTATGCAGAATTCTATGGAGGCTCACTTCTTACACTTTGAAACTTAAATTTCCCTTTCCCCCCCCAACTTCTTCAATTTCATTTTTTGTACTAAAATGAGGGTGGGGCACACTCCCCTTACGGAGTACTCCAAGCTAGGGATCTGCATTCTTTCCCACTATTGACCTTGCATTCTGTCTCTCAATTCCATTGTCTTATTAATTTTATTTATTTAATAAACATTTATATAATGCTTGCTACATGCAAACCCTCTGCTAAGTGTTGTACGTGCATGAAGTTATTTAAAACTCAGAATAATCCTATGAGGTAAACACTATTATGCCCATTTAATATATGGGGAAAGTGAGACACCGAAAGTTTCAGTAACCTGGCCAGGTTCACACGGAGTGTGGCAGAAGTGGAATTTGAATTCAGGCAGTTTGCCTCCACGCCACTCAGCTATGCCGCCTCCCTTTGATGTGACTCCACAAATACAGAGTGATGACTGTCTCCCAGTGTTGAACAAATAAGTTTGGGAATGTCAGGCCTTTCTCCCCATCCCTGGGAGAAGCCACTTGCCTTTGTCTAGCTTAGCCTCAATGCCCACCTACCCCAGTTGTCCCTGATGGCTGTAGGGAGCCTGTGGTGATTTCTAATGTCACGTGCTCCCCTATCCAGCAGCCCTCCCCTCTGCCTGCGTGAGTGCACACGCACTTCCCTTTGCTAGCCTAGGGGAGCCCATGGGTCTGTGGGTCTCCAGTGACAGAAATTATAGAACCATTCAGTGATCAGCTATCACATTTTAGTATCTTTAGTGAGCAGATCACTTTGCAATCAGTGAACATGTTTTCTTATTTTCATTTGATGGGCGGGGGGGGGGGGGGGAGGGTTGTTTAAAATGAGGGACGTTGTTTGGGGGCGGGGAGTAGATGATGTTCCCAAGGAAGTAAACCCAGCCTATGAGTTGTTTCCTCACCCCCTAGAACCTTCTGTCCAAGCCCTCCTGCAACCATTCAATTTATGCCAGAGCTCTTTCAACATTCCCACCTGTCTCTAGGAAGGTAGGGACCAAGGTGGTAGAAAGGGCTCTGGGGGAATGTACATTTCTGCCCGGAGCTAGTTGGTGGCTAACTTGTTTCCCCTGCTCCTCACTGTGCCTTCCCTTCGGCTCTAACCCCATACCTTGATTGGGTCATGCCAGAGAGTTTAGAAAATGCATCTTTCTCCACTGTTTGACATCCAGAGACCATCCACCACCTGTGCTGTCCCGGCTGAGACCTGGGGCCAGCTACTTTCCTCCTGCCCTGAACGGAGAGACGTGGACTAGAGGGCGGGGTCTGTTTACAAATTAAAGCTGATGGTAAGGCATTAACATTATACTTAGAGAAAGAGCAGCCCTTCTCGTTTCTCTGCGGTGCAGTATGTCCCTCCTTGTTCTGACCTGGTGCTGGCAACAGCCCTGCTGCCTGAGGGTCCGCCTTAAGACTCATCAACATAAATTTCCTACAACTAAGAGACCCCCCTGAGTCATGCTGCACTGTAAAACCAGTGTGCGGTTTACTACCCATTTCAACTGCCAAATCAAGCTAAATCAATTTTCAGTTCCTTTAGAAAAAAAATTCTGTCTTCTCCTTTTCTTCACACTGAACATGTCTTTACCTGTCCACCTGGCTGTTTTTCTTTGACCCTATTAAAAACTTTAAAGGGGCGCCTGGGTGGCTCAGTCAGTTAAGCATCAGCCTTCAGCTCAGGTCATAATGCCCACATCTGGCTACCTGCTCAGCGGGGAGTCTGCTTCTCCCTCTCCTCCCCACCTGTGCTCTCTCTAGCTATCTCTGTCTCTCTCTCAAATAAATAAATAAAATCTTAAAAAAAAAAACAACTTTTAAAAATATGTATGTTTCTCCAGTTTAATTTAATCTCAGCTATGCTTATTGGAATACCTTTTTCAAAAAATTCGATCTTTTTAGCAAGAGGGATAAAGGAGTAGATAGATGAGGACAGAAGCATGAAGTTCAGATAAGAGAGCAGGATTCCTGGGTGGAGTTTTTGCATGAGAGATTAGAACACACATTCCTATTCCGCAAGGCCTCTCAAGTGAGACAGGATGGCAGAAAGGTCTGTTCTGTACTGATTATAAAGAGGTAAGCGCAGCTGGATCTGAAGAAGGCAGCATGTGTGTGCTTTAATTCTCAGTGGAAACCTACTTTATATGTATTACAAAGACATTAGGGGGCTTGGACCCTGTGAAATTCTCTATAAATTTTTTGTACTTTTCTGGGATCCATAGCTTTGATCAGACGTGCAAATCGATCAGAGAACCCCTTCCCCCTCCCTTCCACCCCCTGCTCCTTGTCCGTGCGCCCCCCTTCCCTGCCAAAGGATTAAGAGCCTCTGCTATGGAAGTGGTGACTGGGGTCATTTAACTTTGTGGATATCTGGTCTTAGTGCTGAGACAAAGAGGGGCAAGGGAGTTGGGAGGGTCTGCTGGCCTAGCTGCTTACTCTAAAAGCTGCATTACCAAGCTCTGTGATCTTGAGCAAGCAAATTAACCTCTCTAAGCCTTAACTATAAAATTAGGCTAATGGTAGTTCCATGCTCACGAGGCTGATGGGAGCATTAAACAAAGTGATTCCTGTAGAGTGCTTAGCATAGTCCTTGGCACTTAGATATACTGTAAGCATAAAACAGTTATTAGCTGTCCACATCACTTTCATCGCCCCAAATTTCATCCTTGCCCAGAATATGTTTGGTCGCACTTCAGAGTGCAGAGTACCCTTGCGCTTTCCTGTTTTCAGGACAGATCCATACGCTTACCTTACGCAGTTGAAGATACATGCGCCAGAGGTAAACGCTGCAAAAATGGGACATCAGAGGCTCTTTCTGTGTAGCCTTGAGGGAAGGAAATTGAAGGAACTTTGATTGAGGGTGACACTGTTTAATGGCTCCTGGATTTGGTTGTATCACCGTCCTGGGGCAAGAGCTGCTCTTCTGTCCCAGCGCCTAGTTTGCTGTGGCCGCTATGGCTCTCCACTGCTCCTAAGGCCATGCTCTCTCTTCAGACCTCACAGCTGGCTTTCAGTCTCCATCATGAAGGGGGACTTTTTTCACTTTTTTTCTTATTTACACCACCACCATCATCCATTATTACTCACTAGATGTCCTTCTGTTCTAGCTCTTCTTTAAAAATAAGAGGGAAAATTCCAGTTCTCATCTTGATAAACTATAAAATACATCTCTCATTGTCCCTTTTTCTGTGCTGGACACATTAGTACATGGACTTGTTCCCAAAAGAGTCAGTGGAGATGTCAGTATTAAATTAACCTAGGAAACATGTCAGTGTGACTCCTCCAAAAAGGTGCTGGTAGGGGCACCTGCGTGGCTCAGTAGGTTAAGCAGCTGCCTTCAGCTCAGGTCATGATCTCAGGGTCCTGGGATCAAGCCCTACATCGGGTTCCCTGCTCAGCAGGGAATCTGCATCTCCCTCTGGCCCTCTACCTCCCCTGCTCATGCTCTCTCTTTCTCAAATAAAATCTTTAAAAACAAAAACAAACAAAAAAAAAAAACGGTGCTGGTATGCTCTCCCAGTATGCACTAAATCACTTTTTGCCTCACTATTTTAATTAAAGTTTAAACAAATGTATTAAATTAAGTTTTATTGTAAAGGTACATTTTCAGTCACCATAAAGCGCAATAAGAGCTTGCATTCTTCGCTACGATATTATTTGTCCCTTTAATCCAAAGGTGGTGAGTTCAGTCCTCCCTGGACTTGAAGCAGGCAGCCCCTGAGCAAACAGTTTTATATGAGCTGAGAGTCCTAGGCTGAAAGCCTCCCATCCTGAAAGTCCCTAGAGAGCAGCGCCTTTGGCGGCTGTGGACTTCTAGGCTACCCTGCTATAGCATAAATGACCCTCTTTGCCGCTAACAGGGAGACCTAGAGCTACTAGGATGGTCTCAGTCAGACCAAGCCGAGGTGTTGCCTATTCTGTCAGAAAAAGCAAATGCAGACTCATCTGTCATACAGCTCTTTTCCCTTTAGAATCGTAGGTCTTTTTTATTTTTATTCTTTTAAGATTTTATTTTTAAGTGATCTCTACACCCAGCATGGGCCTCGAACTCATGACCCCAAGATCAAGAGTCACATCCTCTACTGACTGAGCCAGACGGGTGCCCCTGGAATCACAGGTCTTTTTTAAATGGAGGGGGAGGTAGAGCATACTCGCAAACCTTAAAAAACATCTTAGAAGGAATTAGATGAGGGTGGCTCAGAAAGAAGGGGGCTGAGGAGTGAGTACATGAGGGCCTGCAGCTCCCGGGGCATGGATGCTTCGAATGTCCTCTGGACAACATGCTTTCTTTGCAGACAGCATTTCCCTATTTAAGTCAGCTAACTCTTTTCTTAAAATCGTAGTTTTCATTCTGGAAAACATGTTGGTAGATGTCATACCAGGAAAATAACTTTCACTTTTCTCTCTTTTTGCTTTTTGACTGTAAGCATTGACCATCATTATTTAGGACCTTCATCATTTTTGTTTCTTTCTCCTTTCTTTTCTGTTTTTACTACTGTGGCCGCCACCATCACCATAACCCCCTTGCCAGCGACTAAGCAAGCACCCTCAGCATTATTCTACCTTCACCCAGGAAGGTGGGTAGAACACAGCTGTGAGCCCTGTTTTGTGGAGGCAGCTGAAGCTGGGACTTGCGCAGTGTCACTCTGCAGCTAAATGGTGAAACTGGAAACCAAACCCCCTTCTCCAGTACTCTCTACTGCCTGATGTGGGCCCCTTCCTTCCTCTTCACTCCTTCTTGCCAACCCACCCAACCACGGAAGTCAAAGAGACATAGGACAAGTGAAAGCCATTGTCTTTATTATTCATCTAATTCAGCTGTTCTTTGTGTGGGTCGCTGTTTTGCAGGATTGTTTTAGAGTGGTTATAGCCATATTTTACTCACCTTAGAAGTCAGTGTCATGATAAATCTTAGCAGAGGCAAATAAATAAACGGCATCAAAACCCAAGATCTGAAGGTGTGCCGTCTAATGCAGTAGCTATGATTTGTGTCTGTTTGAATTTAAATGTGAGTTAATTAGGGGCACCTGGGTGGCACAGCGGTTGGGCGTCTGCCTTCGGCTCAGGGCGTGATCCTGGCGTTACGGGATCGAGCCCCACATCAGGCTCCTCTGCTATGAGCCTGCTTCTTCCTCTCCCACTCCCCCTGCTTGTGTTCCCTCTCTCGCTGGCTGTCTCTATCTCTGTCATATAAATAAATAAAATCTTTAAAAAAAATAAAATAAAATAAATGTGAGTTAATTAAAATTAAGTAAAATAAAAAATTTAGTTCTTCAGTCACAGCCGCATTTCAAGCACTCAACAGCCATGTGTGGCCTGAGATACTGTATTATTTTATTCTAGTTTATTCAGATTTAAATCTAAATAGCTACATGTAGCTAGTAGCTACTGTAGTGAACGGCACAGATACAGAACGTTTTCATCACTGTGGAAAGTTATATTGGATGGCGCTGATCTAAAGGCCATAGCAAGAATACTGTGCTCTTCTGGCAAGTCGTGCCCCGTCTGCATAGGGCAGGACACACCAGTACTTCATGAGCCTAGCCTCCCAGTGACCTTCTCAGCTCATAGACAGCATGGCTTTGCTTATAAAAAAAAAAACAAAACAAAACACTACCATGTGACTGCAGTAATCCGCAACCAGTAAACAGCTGGGCAGGAGGGTTGCAAGAAGAACTGGCCTATTTTTGAGCACCGCAGCGTCCCGAGCAGGAAAATCTGAGACAGGAGGCAGCAGAGACACCTAAACCCACTTCCCAGTCTCTTTATGCGTGACCCAGGCCACTCACATGTTTCCACCCAGATGCCTTACAAATGCAGGTTTCTCTTCTTGGCTACAGGCATCTTGAGGTGAGGCTCTTTAATGATTTATAGTGACCCCAAAAAGGATCAAATATCCAGAGCCCAGTGGGTCACGAGGCTGAAAGAAGCCATTACTATTGGATGAATCCCAGATTTCACAACGAAAACATGGCTGCTTCTGAAACAGGAACATAGAGGTGTATGCTGGGGCTCTCGATTCTCGAATACACGGGGGGGTTACAGTTACAGTTTTCTGCCCCAGATGTGTTACTCCGCAGCCCCTTTATGCACTGAAGCTTGTCCTCCTGCCTGCCTGCCTTCACAGTCACCCCCTAAAATCCAAAATGCCTCCTGGAGCAGCAGCCGGAGGGAACGGGCGGTTTTTCTGACTCCCCACTCTTGCCCATCCAGGGAGATGTGTCGATCACACTAGTTTTAGGGGCCAGCAGAGAATATTTAGTCCCACTCATTTTAGTGCCTGGAGCATCGTAAGCATGCAGTAACTGTTAACTACTATTGCTGCTGCTGCTGCTGCTGCTGGTGTTATTATTTTTAAACACTCAGACTGAACAGGAAGGGAACTAATCTTCAGAGGGTTTGCTGTTAGCTCCTCCTGGACACATCTTAGGATCTGGTCCAGTAAGTGTCTGTTTGGAGGGAGCAGGGAGTGGATCTCACACTGAGAATCCCTGCTTTAGAAAGCCTCTGTTACTGATGGAGCATACTGTGTCCCTCAGGCATGCTAGAGAAACAAAACTGAGATCCAGTTCTCCAGAATGACCAGGGCTTTCCTGTCACTCATCAGACGTAGCCCCCACAGGTGGAGGGGTTTCTAATGGTCAGGGTTCTTTGGTGCCTTTGTTTGTGTCCCGTGAAAATGCTGACTTGTAGATACCTCTAGAAGGACCAGGGCTGTCTCTTGAAAGTGTCAGTGTGAGGTTTCGATTCATATTTCTCCTTGCGGAGTCTGCTCGTCCAGAGGCGGGTATCGTCTCCCCTATATCATGATAAACGAGGGTGGCCTCAGGCATTCTCGTTTGTACACCAGAAATTGCTAATCTAGGCTCTGCTACTTGAAGACTTAGACTACAAAAAGGGAGAGCCTTCACCATGAAATGGCCGCCGCTATACAGTGGTCTCTATTCTTAGTGTTCATCTGAGCCAGGGCCCTGTCCTTCCAAGGTAGCTTTTAGGTGCTTCCCATATGAAAAGCTGAAGGCCTCCAGAGCTGGCAACTCAGGGCCCCAGGGGGAATTAGCACATATTGTCAAGCCAGGTTGGCATGCCTTCACAACTCCTCAGTCTGACAGTGTCAGGTATTCTCAGCTGGGGGAACTTGGTGAGCCAGGGACATTCTGGGCAAAACACTCAGACCAGAGCTTCAGGGCAGAGATTCCCAAGAAGGTGCCTGCCACTTGGCAGATGGACTGACCAGTCTCCTCTCCATCCTCAGTGTCATGAGGGCCAAGTTACATGTGTCCTTATCTCATTCTCCTTCCCTTTAGGTCCCCACATCTTTCTGAGTCTTTGTATTCGAAAGACAGATTCTGGTCTTAGATGATTCCAGCAGAATCTTGGTGCCTGTCATTGCAGGTAATATTCTGTAAAGGGATTTTTTTTTTTTTTTTGGCATACCAAATCCAGAGCTGTAATTGGACAACTTTAATTGGAGTCATTTCTATTTAATACGTGGATGAAAAAGTAGGTTTTAATTGAGCATGTAAAAAGGGGATTAATCACTCTTCACACAAGAACCAGAATATCATGACAAGAAAAACTCTTACAGAATGAAGTCTTTAAGGTTCTTGGGGAAAGTGGACTTTCCTCTTTTTATTTATGCTTCCATTAGGATTTTGAAGGAATGTCAGCGCACTGTTATTAACTCTGATAGCTTGTACATCGCAGGCAGTATGGTTCGGGGCCCTCTGGCTCTCAGGTTACCCGTGTAAATACAGGGATTCACTTCCCAGATCCACCATTTGCTTAATAAAGAGCAAATGTGCAGAACCCAGCAGCAGTAGCAGCCTGGCAGAGCCGTAATCTGAACAGGATAAACATGCTTCCTTTTTGTATGATGCTCTCTCTCCATCCTCCTGCCAAGAGCAGGATATCAAATGAAGGGGAGGTTGTGGTTAGAGTCAGTAAAGTGAATGTCTAAGTGGCACCTGCTCCATTCAACAGATCTGCTTTCCCGGGGCCTCCCACTGCACATCTGCTCCTGACAAAGCCTCTTTTCTCCTCCTGTTGGTCAGACTGAGAGCAAAGACCCAGCAAGGAGACATATTGGTTTTGTTTTGTCAGCACAATTGCCTGTGACATTATAATTACACCAAATCTGCATTATTAGAAGGGCCCAATTTAGAGATTTTCAGAGGCTAAATGGGGTTTTCAAAGTGAAATTGATAAACACATCTTTTCCGTTGTAAAGCTAGCAATTGGATCTGAAAATCACTGAAGGGGTCTAAATCTGGAAACTGAGACACTTTTCTGAGTGAGACAAACCCTGCTATCAGATCGGCTCACGAAGCCGGCGTCCAGCAATTCTTCGGGTTTTGCCCAGCCCAGCATTTCCGTACTGCTCGTAGTTCTATGCTGCAGAGCTATACTATATTGTTCTCCAGTGCTGGTCAAGTTTCTCACCTGGGGGCCCTGGGGGAGGGGGGGTGTTAAAATAAGTTGATGGGGTAGAGCAGCAAAGGCGGAAAAAAAGCCCTCTGGTATAAATAAGGGAAATGCGAGGAAAACATATTTTAGGTGAATGCAGAGCGTCCAGTTTCGGATTGAGTTTCCAGTTAACAAAGGCAACTCTTACCGTGTTCTACGGTGTGTGCGCTATTGAGGCATGCCTAGGATGAGGCGGTGGCTTGCTGGGAGCTTGGGAAAGGTTTTAGAGCTGCACGGACTATTTAAACTTTAATTAAAGTCAAAGTAAAGATCGAGCCCCTCGGTCCTGCTAGCCACATTTCATGGGCTCTGCAGCCACCATATTGGCCAGCGCACAAATAGAACACGGCCATCTTTACAGTGAGTTCTGGTGGACAGCACTGTGGTAGAGATTAGTCTGAACCGTTTGAAATGTCTTGACTGCTTTAGCCAGCCTTGGAGTTTCTATTTCAGCTTTGTTGGAAGGGGAAAAGGGAATTTGGAATTTGCCTGGATGTTTTTGGAACAACTTCTTCCAGCCATATTACTTAGATTGTGACCTTTATCTTCCCACCTTAAAAAAATTGTTTTCCTCCAAGAATCTCATGTCATTTCCTCACCCCTCACATAGACCCAAAATAATAATAATGAATTATAACCACGAGAAAGGACTTTAATTTCAGGAAGGCCCACTTTCAGCTGGCCTACTCCCTGGTCTTCCCTTCCTTAAGCTTTCATGGCCCTGCTGTTTGACTGGAGAGTTTTCTGACTAACAAGAGGACATGCAAATGTTCAAGGGCCGAGGGTGTGTATATGAATTCTTCATTTCGTGTACAACAGGGAGCGTGGACAACACTCCTGGGGTGGACCACTGAGCTGGTGGTACCTTCCATTTTTAGCAACTCTGGGGACCGAGGGCAAGATCCTGAATCTTGCTTCCTCCATCTGTCTGCCTCTGGTAGCCACTGCATGGTAGCTTTAACTCCTGAGAGGAAACCTATGTGAAATAGCAAAACTACCTCAAATTTAGATCCTGTCTTTTTTCACCACAGCTTAAATCATGTAAATATAACGTTCCTTATCCTCATAGCAGCCCTATGAGACAGAGTAGCGGTCCGTTTTATAAATGTAAATATAGCTATCTCTCAGTTGCCACATACAGATTATCTGTCACACAGATTAGTTGTGACACATTTTAAATCCTTAGACAGTTTCTCTCAACAATCCAGCGTAAGCCTGGACCGTCTCCTCCACCCCCCCACCCAGCTGCTGGGTACTTAAGGAATACAAATTCGTTTTCATATTAGCTTAAGGAAGACATTATTAGGAAAGTAAGTCTGCTACAAGAAAAGCACATCATAAATTCCAGTTTGAGGGGAGGTATCAGAGAAATGGCCGACCCTCCCTTTGGCTCAACTAAGAGTTGACTGCAAGATCTCCTTTTACAGACATGCACACCGTTAGCACTCAGTGTGCTGGCATGCTTACGGAAGGATTTGTAGAACCCTCCATGGCATTGTCAGGATGGCTTCGTACCCTGGGAGGCAGTGTCCTGTGGCTGCTCCTCCCCACCACGTGCCAGGGGCCCATCTTGCTCAGTGCTTTTTGAAAGTTCTGTGTTGGGGCGCCTGGGTGGCACAGTTAAGTGTCTGCCTTCGGCTCAGGTCATGGGGATCGAGCCCCACGTCGGGCTCCCTGTTCAGCAGGGAGTCTGCTTCTTCCTCTCTCTCTGCCACTGCCCCCTGCTTGTTCTCTCTCTCTGTCAAATAAATAACATCTTTAAAGAAAAAAGAAAATTCTGTGTTGTCAGACTCAGTCTGGCTGACCGAGCCTCATGGGGGCTCGTCTCTGGGAAAACAAGGTAGTGGCCACAGGGTAGAGCACCCGCGGCGCGACATCCCCTACGGATGGCAGAGCCTCTGCTCTCCCGCCCATCCTCCAGCCGCCGAATGGTTTAGCCATTGATGCTTTTGTGCAGAGATAAGAACATGGAGATTCCTCTAGTGTTATCATTCCTTCTGCCTTTCTGGCAGAAGCTGGAATTCTTTTGTAAAAACTTGTCCCCATTATCAATTTGGTTATGCTGAATATAGTCCAGATAGGAAAGGCAGGATAAACAGTTGAACAAAATGAAGTTTGAGATATATTTTTTCTGCGGCTATCAAACCCCAAAACTATCTCTGCTTTCCGGTCTGCTGTCTTCAGGTGTCTCACTGCTGAAAGCCAATTTAATTCTGCTCTTGGTGTGCTCCTAAGAATTATGTACTGTTTGTTTTCTAAATGCTACTCTGCACATTGTGCTAAATGTGAGGGGTTGAAAAATAGTACAATATCTTTGGAAGCTTTTCTGCCTCAATCTATGCCTGTTCGGTTAGAAGAACCAAGGGCTGGATGGTGGGTACATTTGCAGCGTGAGGTGGCGGTGGGGGTCCAGGGGGTTCCTTGTGCTAGTCTCTCTCCTTTTATGCCTATTTGAAATTTTTCCTAATTAAAAAACCTGAAAATAATGACAGAAAAATAAATAATTCTCCATTCCTAACTCTGGGTAACTCCTGATTGGCTCTTGTATTCATTTCTGCACCTGACTTCTGCAAACTCTTTGCATGGTGACTTTCCCCTGAGGTTTCTGTCAGCTTGGCTCTGCTTTCTATTTATTTTTTTTTTAATTTTTTAAATTTAATTTAACTTTATTTAAATTCAGTTAATTAACATATAGTGTATTAGTTTCAGAGGTGGAGTTCAGTGGTTCATCAGTTATATATAACACCCCGTGCTCATTATATCACATGCCCTCTTTAATGCCCGTCACCCAGTTATGCCATCTCCCACCCCCTTCTTCTTTCTATTTAAAAATACATCACTTTTGAGGGGCGCCTGGGTGGCACAGCGGTTAAGCGCCTGCCTTCGGCTCAGGGCGTGATCCCAGCGTTACGGGATCGAGCCCCACATCAGGCTCCTCTGCTATGAGCCTGCTTCTTCCTCTCCCACTCCCCCTGCTTGTGTTCCCTCTCTCGCTGGCTGTCTCTCTCTGTCAAATAAATAAATAAAATCTTTAAAAAAAAAAAAAATACATCACTTTTGGAGCACCTGGCTGGCTTAGTCCATGGAGCATGTGACTCTTGATCTCAGGGTTATAAGTTCAAGCCCCATGTTGGGTGTAGAGATTACTTAAAAATAAAATCTTAGAAAAAAAATCAACACTTCACGTATTGCTCGTATCCTATCCGCTGGTCCACAGACTTTGGGGGTCTTGAGTGTCCTTCTTCACAGGGATTTCTTCTGGATTTTACTAGGCATCTCCTGCCCTTCTCTACAGTCAGGTCAGATGTCCTTCTGAGCATACACATGTCCCACAAACTTTAGTTGAACACTTTTCTCTCCTGCCATTTTCAGTTTAGAGCCCTGCTGGGCAGATCAGCAGGCCTTGGAGGAGCTTGCTCGGCCCTGCTTTGGGCGCTCGGCCTGCAGGATAGTACACCACGGTGGTTCTGAAGCACGAACCCCTGACTGCATTAACGTTCCTGGACACTCCAACAGTTTCAAAAGGAAACTGTGAAACTGTCCCTCCAAAATATGCTTTGAAATACACTTACTAATAAAGTAAAAATGAATTTATTTTTAACATTTGGCTTATGGGATGAGGGCAAGAGGAATTTCCTGGTGGTCTGAAAAATCAGGCAAAGGACAGAATCTCTGCTATGGAAGTTATCACAGGAAGGGTTTTTTCCAAGAGCGGATTGACATTGTCTAGCAAGAAGAGGGGAGAAAACCTTGTATGCCGAGAAGTGCCTGTTACACCAAGGCACCGGTGAGGCTGCTATCGGCTTCATGAGAATACTCAGTACGCCAGGTGTAATACATATTTTAATCCACAAATCCCTCAAATGCACCCAAAAGCCATGGACTTAAAAAACACGGAAAAGAAAGATTAAATGTCCCAGAAGCAGCTAATATAACAGAAACAGAACAACTAGGAGAGAAATACTTTTTCTCTGTTTCCTCCTCGTTTTAGTATCAGGAAGGTTCACTGGATCTCCTTTTCATCTGATATTGACATTCTTTTCATGATCTTCCCCTTCTTGCCCTGCAACTGTCCTCTTTCCACCTGGTCCTTGTTTATTACTCTCAGCCTCTTTATCTGCCACCCGCCTACTCGACTAGCTTCTTTCCCCGATTTCCTTTCATGTTCTCCCATCTCTATACCAATACATACCTAATGCCTGTTTTTCTTCATGTAATAGCGGCTTTCCTTAGACATCGGTCACTGATGTAAATTTTTTTTCAAGCCTGCAAATAAGACTTTAAAGGACTTCCCTCCTGCCTGTCACCCCTTGAAACACCTGAAGATAATGTTTGTTGGCTCTTTAAAAACTGCAGAACTTACTTAGGTAATATAATTCATGGCTTCATTTCTTACTTATTTATTCCTGTCCTTTCCAGGTACAGTCTTCTGGTTCCCCATTTAAGCCAGCATTTTCCTGATACCTGTTAGCTAGCTTTCACATCCATAAACTGCAGAAGACATTATACTGTAAATTTTATCTTCGGGTTTTAAGAGTTCTTTCTCTTCGGGCTCCTGGGTGGCACAGTCGGTTGGGCATCAGACTCTTGGTTGTGGTCTCAGGGTCATGGGATCGAGCCCCTGGTTGGGCTCCGTGCTTAGCATGGAGTCTGCTTGGGACTCCCTCTCCCTCTGCCCTCCGCACAACACACACTCCCTTTCTAAAATAAATAAATAAATCTTTAAAAAATTTCTTTCTCTCCTACCAAATGTTGTGTTTATTTGATAAATTTCTTTGTTTAGCTATTTTTCTCTCACACCCATCAATATTTTTCTCCCGACCAAAGATATTTCCATGACCAACTTGGAAGGCCTTTGCGCTGGACGATTCAGTTACAGCAAACAACAATTCCCAAAGGTTTCCCAGATTGTGAGGGCAAATGAAAGGCCCATTCTTCCTGAGGCTGTCTGTCCTGCTCTATCTTGTCGCGGGGTAGGGTCGGGGGAGGGCAGTCTGGTTGTGGGTGACCGTGGCCAGGAGGTAACTCTGTGCTCTGCTACGCTTGAGCCTATGTCGTTATTATTGGGGTTGAGAAATTTATCAGAGTGATGACATCATATCCTCCTGCCCTGACCATATATTGAACATTCTTACCATGGACGAGTGGTTCCGGCTGGATTATTTATTTACCAGTGTACTGAGCAGCTAGTCCATAGATGGCCCGGTGCGGCCCCAGTGCCAGTTCTGCCCATCGCTGCGTTTCAGAAAGGAAGCTGCCCGCCGGTCCATCTGCCCTGATTTCATGGCTTTTATCTCTAATCTTTACATCTTTGAAGGCCTTTGGCAAATGATGTGCTTCCTGGCAGGAACAAATCACTGCTGAAAGGAGATCTGTGCTGTCTGTGCTTTCATTTCTGTTTCCTGAGTGCTTTAGTTGAACGTCTGTGACCCCACCAGACTTCAGCGAACCTCTTATTCAAAGTCATCTCCGAAAAGTAGCTGACATTGGTGGTACACCTCCTGTGTGCCAGGCACGGTGCCAGACTTCGCCTAAGTCAGCACATGTTCCCCGACAGCCTGTGCGATCGGTAACTGCCGTTTGACATCTGAGGAAAGCGAGGTCCACAGGCCATTCAGGGGCAGAGCCGGGAGTCACGTGTAGTCATCTGACCGGCAAGCCTTTCGTGGAAATAAAGCCGCCTCTTTTACCCTCACACACAGCGCACCTGAGCTACCTACAGCATTTGGCTACACTGCCTTGAGAGTCCTGTGAAAGTCCCGCCGCACCCGGGAGTGGAGTGAAAAGTCTGTGGAAGCCAAGGCTCATAGGAATGGGACCAAGTGTCCAAAAATCCTGAGGAACACGATCTGTAGTCATATTTAATTATTAGGCATCTACTGTGTTCCAGCTGCTCAGTACTTAAAGACACAGTCCTGCCAAAATCTAAGCAAGCAGATTGTGCAGAGAACAACAGTAATTGCTTGGAAACAGCACACAGCTGGTGCCAAATGGTGGAGGGAGGAAAATCACAGGAAGGAAAGAACCTGGTGGGCTGTGCTATCTGGGGTGACTCCAGGAAATGGCGATTGATGTGGAAATTGTTGGAAAGATGTGGAAATTGTTGGAAAAAACGGGACTTGCATTGGCGGGGGATAGCGCTGGGCACCAGATGTGGTGGGGAGGGTACACGAAGGGGACAAGTGTGGTTGTAGCGAAGAGAGAAGGGGGGTATTTATGGGGAAGGCTGATGTGATCCTTCACCCCAGTAGCTATGTGGACTTTATTTTTCCCACAGTAGACAGCCATCAAAAGTTGGGGGTTTTTTGTTTTGTTTCGTGGGTTTTTTGGTGGGATGGGATGGCCATTGCCAAACGATATTTCAAAAAGATTTAGCTAACTGTGATCTGTAGACGTGTTCATCAAATCACAGAATGCTGAAAGAGTTAGTCTTCAGGAGAGTCAGTGAATTCCCCCAAGTAAATAAATCGCATATATGCACAAACACAGGCACGCACGTGTGTGTTCCATTACAGTAGGTAAGTGGTGAAACTCATTACCTCAGGAGAGGTCAGGGGTCGAGTAGATGAGCCCACGAATGATAAATTCACAGAGTGTGCAAGGCTGTGACCCTAACCTTCCGAGTTACTCGCATTGGCGCCCAGGGTCTACCACAAAGCCTCCCCTGGTGCCACCATCAGAGCCAGACCACTCTAAACCTCCTGGCCTCCTGTTCTGCAGAAAACAAGGCCAAGCCCCTGAACATGAGCAAATGGTCACTTATATTAGAAGACAAAACCAGGTAAATGAGGTGGTGGCATGATCTGCCACCCACGTAATGTGATTTGAGAGGCTCAAAGACAAATGTCTGTCCAAAAGTATATTCCCCTGTCACTTATGCCTTAATCTTAAATCCCACTACTAGAGGTAGATTATTTTGAATCTTGAAAGGAATTGGACTGAGCAGAACAGTTAAGAGGCCCCCCCCCCCCCGCCGTTATAGCACCTAGGAAATTTTAAAGCATAAATCTCCTCTTAAGAAGTCATCTCTGGTATTTATGCTTTGCATTTGTGAGAAATTGCAGTACATTTGGCACCATAGCAAAAGATTGGAAAACCGAGGTGTGAGTCATCAGAGCTCTGGTTAGTCAAAATCAAGCACCTCCAGATTCTGTGGTTCATAAGCGTGATGACGGGGCGCTCACGCTGTTGGGCGCCATGTGCCTCCCTCAAACCTTGTTACACCAACAGCGCATGACCCGTCTGACGTGAAAAAAACATTAAGCACCTTCATGCAAATGGAATACTCTGCAGCCACTAAAAAAAAATAAAGCAAGCCATTATCTTTGTACTTGTAAGTAAAGATCCCGAAAAAGTGAGGTGCAGAAGAATATGAACAGTGCACATTGTTCAAATGGGGAAGATACACAGACACACGTTTCCAAATGCACAATCTCAGATAGACTATTGGCCAGCCACGAAACTGGCCACAATGGTTACCTCTGGGAGGGAGACTGTTTTCAACCCTATACCCTTTTCATACCTTCTTTACTATGCCCTCTGTGTTACCTGTTTTTCAAAATGAAGTCTCTGTTAAAATCGAGATTCTCCTGAAAGGGGGGGAAACGTAAGAGGCAAATGATCACCTTGTGCAAAATGATGGCCCTGGCAAGACGAACAGGTCCCTCGAAGAATGGACCCTGTGCGGGGGGTCTCCTTGGAGACTCCGAGTAGAAGCCCGGCTGTCTCGGAGGTTGGTCTCCCTGCCTGTCCTCCCCGAGAAGGTCATCTGACTTGAAAGGAGGCCTTTGAAGGGTGCTGGGTAGGAAGCGTGTGAGCTGCATCAGAGCCAGCCTAGTCCAGGCGTCTGAATTTTCAGAGGCTGTCCTGATACCCATCATGTCACGTGGAGGTTTTAGAAGATCCCTCTGGCTACAGTGGAGCAGGGGCTGAAGCCTGGCGATTTCGAAGGAAGATAAAACATAGTCCTGGCAGGGCGCCTGGGTGGTTCAGTCAGTTGAGCATCCAACTCAGTTTTGGCTCAGGTCATGATTTCAGGGCCGTGGGGTCTAGTGCCATTCTGGGGCTCCGTGCTGGGCGTGGAGCCTGCTTAAGATTCTCTCTCTCCCTCTCCCTCTGCCCCTCCCTCCTGCACACACATGCTCTCTCACTCTCTGTAATAAAAAATAAATATATATAGAATTTTTTTTTAAATGTAGTCCTGGCAAGAGATGATAGGATTTTGTCCAGGGAGGCAGCAAAAACAAGTGGCTGAACTCTGGGTTTATACGGGAAGGGCAGGTTGACAGGATTTGTTGATGTATCCTATGTGAAGTCAAAGATGACCGCAGAGTTTTCGGCCTGAGCAACTGGAGGGATGTAGTGGCCGCTTACTGCCCTGGGGGAAGACTGGGAGGAGCGTGTTTGACCTTGTGGGCTTGCGAATGTGATACCCGGTGGGAGAGAAATGTGCAGGCGTTGAGTCTCGTCTTTTACAGGGGAATGGGGTCCCAGAGCCAGCAGATCCTCCAGGGATTTTAGTCTGACTGCTGTTGGACAAGGAAATCTTGTGCTGGGACCTGTGGCTTGTGCTGGGACCTGTGGCTTCTGAGGCACCTTTGGCCTCTTCCCCATTCGGCCAATTCTGTAAACCTTGCCTGGAAGCCTGAGGGGAGAGGCAGCAATGAGCCCAAAAAGGGTAGTCCTCCACTTTCCAGGTCCTGCCGGCGTGTTGTTCCATGTCAGGGCGGTGGGGTACATGGAAGGACTCCCAGATCGAGAGCCTGGACGCCTGGCTTTGCCACAACTCAGTCATCTCGGGAAAAAGACCACTCAGTGTCTCTTGCTCCGTGTTTACTTTTTTTTTTTAATAAACTTTTTATCTGTTTACTTTTGAGTTTAAAGAAGAAGAAAGGGATTTACTAAACTGAACAAATGCTAAGGTTTCTTACGGCTTTGAAATACTGGGGTCCTAGAGACTGGGGTACTTAATTTCAGGACTTTATAAAATGTGCCTTTAGGCTAAGTCCATAGTTCTGCCAGAGGCACTTGCCTAGCATTTGTGACAGGGAGGACCACCTTCCCTGCCTGCTTCTCTAGGGTCTTAGCAGAAGCCAGAGGCGACACGGTGGATATAAGAGGGCTTTGAAAAGTTCTGTACAAACGCCAAGAGACTTACTGCTAGGACTGTGCAGGGTCTCTGGGAAAGACAAGAGAACTTCCAACCTTTAAAGTAGAATGTGAAGGGCTTCCTGTTCCTTAGTCAATCGAAATGACCCAGAATATGAACTGAGATTAACGTGCACCTTCTCGATTAGGGCTAATCAGGGCCGGGCTGAGCAGATGCAGGGACAATCCCAGCCTGATTACTGTGCCTCAGCGTTCAATCATCTCTCCTCTCAGGGCAGCCGCCGACTTAGTGCGCTGGCTTGCCGGCCTCCGCCCCTCCCCCGGCCCCTCGGTGGACAGGACGGCCACCGGGTCAGAGCCGCTGAGACGATTTAATCTAATCCCATGCCAAAATGGCTATGTGAGAGAGAGAGAGTCCGAAATTCTAAAATCCCCACAGTAGGATGCTAATGCGCTCATTGAAGGTGGAGGTAGACTGAAACCGCTTGTAGAAAATAATGGCAGTGGGATTTCGAGGCATTCGGGGTTATGAAATGACCCTGAACGTGGGATTTTGCCCTCCATAGAGCTTTTCAGAGATACAGTTGCTGTCACCATTCACTCTCGAGACAGCTTTGTGTAGCAGTCACTTCGTCACCCAGTTGTAGAGGCCAGATTTATTCCTTCCCTGATCGTCAGGTGAAATACAGAAGACGAAATCTTTATATTTTTTTTAAGATTTTATTTATTTATTTGACAGAGAGAGACAGAGAGAGCGGCAGGCAGAGGGAGAAGCAGGCTCCTTGCTGAGCAAAGAGCCCGATGCAGGACTCGATGCCAGGACCCTGGGATCCTGACCTCAGCTGAAGGCAGATGCTTAACCAACTGAGCCACCCAGCCGTCCCTGAAATCTTTATTTTTTTTTAAGATTTTATTTATTTGAGAGAGAGAGTGAGCAAGAGAGAGCACGAGCAGGGGGAAGGGCAGAGGGAGAGGGAGAAGCAGACCCCCCGCGCCCCGCCGCTGAGCAGGGAGCCCGATGTGGGGCTCGATCCCAGGACCCTGAGATCATGACCTGAGCTGAAGGCAGATGCTTAACCGACTGAGCCACCCAGGCACCCCCAGAAGATGAAATCTTTAAAAGTGGTTTCCTTTCGATGAGCCCTGAGCGTAGTCCTTTTTACTCAACCGTTCTCTGGACTGGGAGCTCCTGCCCTGAAACAGCCTCATCACCCTGAGCCTGGGCTGCCTCAGTCACCCCGTATCCAGGAGGGACACCTGTGCAACCTCAGAAGGCAGGTTTCCTGCATGAGTGCAGACCTCATTCCTTGACCCCTGCTGATTGCTGAGCACTCAAAGATGGAGACTCCATCCCTCAAGGAGCTGACAGTCCTCCCGAAGACAAGACATGCAAGCAGTGATGGTGAACACGCCCACTGCCCCCAGGGAGGCCAGTACAGAGTGCTCGTGACCTCCGGAGAACAGGGGCCAAGGCCGAGCAGGAGAGACTGCCGCTGACTGTGGAAGGAAGAGTCGGAGCCCATTCAAGGAACTAGCCCCAGCCCAGCATTCCAGGCAGAAGTCACCATCGTACACAGGTCATGGTCGTTCACCTGACTGGAGTGTAAAGCCGGGGCGGATTCATGGTCACTGGGCTCAACTGAACGACAGGGGCTGACATGAAGGGTTTAAATCCTGCAAAGAGATTTGGACTTGATATCCCTTGGGCCACTGAGGAATTGCAGGATCAGTTTGTGTTCAGAGATTGTTCTGATTATAGCAGTGGCAGCTGATAGATATTTCTGCATTTGCCTCTTTGTCCATTTTATCCCGGTCTTCCATGGTACTGAAGCTTCTAACAACAGTGTTGGGTGTGGATCCACATCATCGGAAGGGAAAACATCATAAACCAGAGGTGTGACTATGACAATTCTTTAAGTCTCTAATCACACCCACCCACCCACCCCCCATCCCCATCCCAGGATGGTGGTTCATTATGAGGAAGTCTTCCTGCTCACAGTGGTCCCTGTATTTATCAAGTGTGCAACTTGTTCCCCAAGTTTGGAGCTTTCGGAACTGCATGGAGCTCAGAAGCAAGAGTAATGAAATGAGACAGGTCTTTGCTTCTAGTTTAGTTGCTGTTTGCCAGCATGTGGCTTCTTTGCAGGAGGACCCAGGTGTCCTGGCTTTGCCAGGGGTCATTCTGCATTACTTCGTGCGTTTTGCCTCGCCTCTTGTGACCAGAAGAGGACAAAAGCGATGATGATCATGAATGCAGTGGGGGGGGTGGGGGGGTACGGTCTTCACTCCCCGGCCATTCCTGGAGTCTAGAGGCCAGGGAGTAGAGTCCGGCTGCACATTGCTGAGGCCAGTAATAGACTCCTTTGGCCTGTTGCCCTTCTGGCACATCTTGTACCTCACATTGGGGGAAACAACATGAACCAGAGCCACGCCTGGCCCTGAAGTAGCCCTGTGTCAAACAGGAAGGCCTATCCACACGCATTTACTGGGCCATGCCAGATAATGCACTACTGTGCCGGTGCTCCCCGAGAATCCAGAGGAGGCCACTCTCAGTATTGACTGGGGCTGGGATGGGGCCAGCTTCCCAGAGGAGGGACAACGGAACCCATTTTTTTGTTTTTGTTTAATTTCATTTCCATTACATATTTTTTTGAATTTCATGTTCCTTATATTTATTTTTTTTTGAACCAGTCTTTAAAGGGAAAGGAGTGAGGAGTGTGGGAATTGCCAGTAGTGAACAATGTGAGCAAAGGCCGAGAGGAAGGAGTGTGACCGCCATGTTGGGAGGTGAGAGGTGCCCGGGCGGTGCCCTGAGCACAAAGTGTCTGTGGTGAGGGAGGGAGGGAGGGGGGGAGGGAGACTACAAAGCTAGACCAGGGCAGAGCACAAGATGTCTTAAATACCATGTCAAACGAGCATAGGCTTTGGGAACCTTTTTTTTTTTTTTTTAAGATTTTTTATCTATTTATTTGACAGAGATAGAGACAGCCAGCGAGAGAGGGAACACAAGCAGGGGGAGTGGGAGAGGAAGAAGCAGGCTCATAGCGGAGGAGCCTGATGTGGGGCTCGATCCCATAACGCCAGGATCACGCCCTGAGCTGAAGGCAGTTGCTTAACCGCTGTGTCACCCAGGCGCCCCAACCTTTTTTTTTTTTTCTTAAAGATTTTATTCATTTATTAGCACGAGCAGAGCTGAGCAGGGAGCCCGGAGTGGGGCTCGATCCCAGGACCCCGGGATCATGACCTGAGCCAAAGGCAGACGCTTAATGGACTGAGCCACCCAGGCGCCCCTTTGGGAACCTTTTTAACATGGAATTTGAAAAGTTTGAGATGGAGGAGTGATGTGATCTAGAAAGATCTCTCAGGTGGCAGGGAGAGGTGAAATGAAAGAGGTTTGGTTAGAGACATTTAACAGCCATATGCAAAGTCTAGATGAGGGAAACTGAACCCCATTGCCTTCTGGGGTCAATGCCAGGCCCAGCGCAGCAAGTGTGAGGGAGGGTGGGCCAGGCCCTCAAATCCTGTTAACACACAGCGGGGTTAGCTTGGATTTCCAAAAATGACTGTCACGAAACAAAACATCAAGCCCATTTCACGTTGTATCATCAAATACGGATCCCAAAACTGACAAGACTTTCCTCTAGAAAACAGATATAATTTAACATAAAATAACATTTTCTTGGATTTGTTTGGGGTTTTTTTGCATTAGAAAATATTCTGATAAAACATCTCTTTTTAAAATTAGGTTTTATTTTCAACAAAGTGATACATGGCTTTAAACGTCAAAGAGGACTAAAGGGCCTTTTTTAAAAAAGATTATACCCTAGAGGCAACACTTCCTGCTCGCTCTTTCTAGGGTGTATCTTTACTTCTCTAAAAGTCTTAAGTTGTTATTTCTTGAGTTGAGACTTCATTGCAATTTCTTGATAACTTACTTTGTATGTTTATATTATTATAACTTACATAAAAGCTGTTCACTGCTAAGACAAGTATATTACCACGGTTACTACTTGCTTTTTCCCTTCTGTTTTTTAGGCAGTAATCACCGGTTCTACCCACTTCTGGAAAATCCCTCTCAGTTCTCGTCCCCAGGCGGGCGTGCCGGTCTCCCCTCTCTGAACTCTCAGAGCTGCTGCAGAGCTCTGGTCGGGGGCCCCTCAGCCTGCCCCACGGCTCTTCACAGTGGTTCTCTGTCTCCCAGATCCCACGGCCACCTCTTTTGTAGTTTTCTCTCTCGTTGCTGTGGGGCAGTCCTTCAGAGCTTCCTGAGAAAGCATGTGTGGGTGGCCAGCGTTTCTGCCCCTCACAGGTCTGAAGATGCCTTTCTTCTGCCCTCACGCTCAGTTGACAGGGGTATCATTTCCTGGGCCGGGAGCAGTTCTAGGCGGAAAGCACTCTCCCTCAGATACTTGAAGTCATCTCCTCCTTCATCGCCTAGCTTCCAGGCTGCTTTTGAGAAGTCCCGCCATAGTCCCAACTCTCAGTTCTTTGTATAGGGCTTTTTTTTTTTTTCTTTCTGGAGTCTTTCAGGATCTTTGCTTTATCCCTGGTGTTCTGAAATTTGGCAAAGATGTGTTAGTGTGTTGATCTTTTGTCATCTTGTCTGCTGGGCATCTAATGGGCCTTTTCAATGAACTCGTTTTTCAGCTCTAGAAATTTATTTACAATGTGTCTGATAATTTCCTACCTTCTGTTTTTTTTACTGTCTCTGGAATTCTGTTTTATCAGAGGTTGGACACCTTCGGTCTCATAATTTCTGTCCTCCTTTCCATCTTTTAATCTTTCCTACTGAGAAATTTCCTCGACTTTATCTTCTGCTTTCTTTGGAATGTATTTAATCTATTAGATTTTTTATTTTAAAGTTTTTCTCATATTCCTTTTTAAGAAAAGCATCCCATGTTTAGGATACAAATCTCTTCCCTGAAGATACTAGGGTTCTGGGGCTGTCTCCCCTCCCCCACCCCCATCGTCTGCAACCTTGCGTTCCTGAGGAGTGAGAGCCGGTTGTCAGGGAGTGAGGGGCACAGCTAGTGTCTGTAGGCCCCGGGGTAGGTGGCGGCAGAGCAGGCCAGAGTTCTCCGTGTCTTCCCCCCACGGCCCACCCAGCAGAGCACCGTGGCCTTTTCCAGCCCCTCCAGGTCAGCTTCTCAGAACAGCGGCACCACCTCAGATGGCCTGTCAACAAAGGTCGGGCTGTCTCCGCGTTGGAATTGGCACATGCTTTTAACGAGTGCCTGTTTTCAGCCTCGTCTCTCTCTGCAGTGGTGAGGCCTCCATGTCCTGTGCCCTCCATGGACACAGGACCTTCTACTCCCACTTCTCTGATTAGTCAGGACCACTTTACATTTGCTTTTCATCTCCCAAAAACATGTTGACCTCCCTCATTTATATCCCTCTTCCCACTTCATTACAATTTTAGTTTCATAAGGAAGAGGAGCTTGATAATGTGCATTTATTCTGCCTCATTTAATGGAAATCCTTTTTTTTTTCTTCAATATGTCATATAGAACTATCAACTTTGCTTTCTTAGGAAGGACTGCCCTTTTCTGAGATGATGTGCTTCTTCCTTCCTTCGTGTTAAGCTGTCCTTTCTACTGTGCAATAATAGTGATACTGGGAGGCAGTTGGGTCTTTTTATTTTAAGTTGACCCCAAAATGTATTTTTAAATTTTACTGGTCTGTGGATCTAAAATAAAGAAAACAATGCCCTAGGCTTTTTTTTTTTTTTTTTTTTTTTTTTTTGAGAGTGGTGGGGAGGGCAGAGGGAGAGGAAGAGAGAGAATCTTAAGCAGCCTTCCTGCCCAGTGTGAACACTTCACACATGACACGGGGCTCAGTCTCACGACCCTGAGATCATGACCTGAGCTGAAATCAAGAGTCGGACATTTAACTGACCGAGCCACCCAGGAGCCATCCCCCCCCCCTTTTTTTAATAAGCAAACACTGAAGGGAGGGGCAATGGCCAAGCAAATAGGACAGGATTGAGGGAGACATTTTTTCAAGCTGAGAGAAACTTGAGCATAGGCAGGCGGCCGTTTGAAGAAGTCAGTAGCAGAACATCAAAGAGAATTAATGGCAGCCTTTCCCAGTGGAAGGAGGCAGTCAGGAGGGCTGGGCTGGGGAGGAGGGTTCACACCTGACCAGCCTTGCTTCCTAAAATAAGAGGCAGGCAGGCTCATCTCCTGGCAAGTTGGGGAGGCCCTGCCCTAGGGCCCATTTCCACGGTTTCTTCGAACTTACTTTCCTGATAGTCTGTTTTACGGAATGACCGTGGGTAAGAGGAGGGATGTATTTGTGCCTGGACAGTCGGTGTGCGAGTACATGAGGCTGACGGTGGTGCCCTGGAGGGTCTGGGGCTGGTTGCCCTGCCCAGCCAGCATCTGGGAAGCTGAGCCCGATCCCAACCGGACGTCTCCCCTTTGTCTCCCCAGGACTGGTCCAGATCCCCGTGAGCATGTACCAGACTGTGGTAACCAGCCTCGCCCAGGGCAACGGGCCGGTGCAGGTGGCCATGGCCCCTGTGACCACCCGGATATCGGACAGCACAGTCACCATGGACGGCCAGGCTGTGGAGGTGGTGACGTTGGAACAGTGACACGCGGCCGTACCACGACATCGTTTTCTAGTCTACTTCAAAATTTTTTACACGTTTGCAGAGGTGCAATCAAATGGAATTAAGTCTCTCGACTTTGGAAGAAAAGTTTTGTTAACCTTTTTTTTAAAAAGGAAGAAAGGCAGTGGGTTTTGGAATTGTATTTTTTAAAGCACCACTCTTGATTTTCTGGGATTGGTGGAGTAGGGTACTGTGTTGTCCATTTCACTGTCCCAAAAAAGCCAAATTGTGGCAGGACTTCTTTCTGCAGAAACATGTGTGTATACTTATGTGTGTGTACGTGTGAGTGTGAATATATGTATATGTGTACATATGGATATACACATTTACATATATATAAAGTATATATATGTATGTATGTATATATATATATGTATATATATATATATATGAAACCCGCATGGAATTATCTGTATGAAATCAAGGTGAGCTGTGGAATAAAATAATTCACCCAGTTTAGTGGGTGTAGGGTACGTGGCCAGACACAGTCACCCGGTTTTTGTTCATACCAGGGTCATGCGTTGAGCTACTGACAAACTCAGGCGGAGGTGACCATGCCCTTCACCAAAGCTGCCTCCCAGTGGCCACCCAGAACTCTCCCTGCTGGACTCACCTGAGGAAGGAGGTTCCAAAACGGGGTGGGGTCCAGAAATTGTGTTTGCAAGGTCCAAGGGCCTCATGGTCTGGCAGCTGAGATGCTCCTCGGGCTGGCCCAGGTGCTGACCTTGCCACAGGCCGGTGAATGTCCTTAAAGCTCCAGGCAGGGACAAGAGGGATTTCTTCAGCCTCCCATCTCCTCCCCTTCCCAGGAAGCCTTCTTGATCTCATGACTATTAAAATGTTGCTTTGGTTTTAAGGTCAGTCCTGAATCGGTCATGTATATGAACTGAAGGTAACAGAAGTATTAAGGGTTTGAGGAGCGTGTGAGCGTCAAGTGTGCTTGTGGGCGTGTGCTTGGAGGGGAGAGAGTGGGAGGGGGAGGGGAGGGGTTGGAAGGGGAAAGGAAGGAGGGAGAGACAAATCTTCAAAGACCAGGGCACACCAATGGGAGCAATTTTTTCCTTTCCAGTAACTTTCTGTAGCTTAACAGAGGCTACTGGAAGTGACAGGGGCACCCGGCTCGAGGAAGGTCCTCTTCATCCTGCGGGGCCTTGGAAGAGAAAGGGACCTGGGTGTTACCTGCAGCCCTGGAGCAGGCCCTGGTTCAGAAGGGACACTGCGGTTTTCCCAGGTGCAGCCTGGTGGGCCAGGCCCCCCAGCTTCCTCCTCACAGGTGTTGACCGGTCTGGGTGTTCTCGGTCACTTTAAATTCTGTGATTTCTCAGCTGCAAGCCCTGAGTCTCCAAGTGGCTAAATTCACCTGACTTCTCGACAGGCCAAATCTCTGCTCCTTGAGTACAGGGACAACTCTTCCTCCCTCCTCCCGGGCCCCCACGTGTGATAGTGTATTTAATGTGGTTTTTTTAATGCGACATTAAAAGATTCTTCACGTCTTGCTCAGCCTTTGAGAAAAGTTTCAGATTCTTGTATTTGCTTGTTTTATATAAAACTATCTAATGTTCTTTGTATGTTTTTTTCTGTACGTAATAGGGGGAGGGAAGGGAAATTTACATATAAACAGTCCTAGTTCTACAACTTGTTATTTTTTTAATTATTATTTTTTATCGTCATTGTGAAGCTGTTCAGGGGCTTTAAAGTCCGTGTTCCTTTGTGGTGAAATAACCTCCTAATAGTTTGAGAAATTGCCAAGAAGAAGAAGAAGAAGAGCAAAACCCAAGTAGCAGAGCATGGATTCTGTGTTGTTTTCCATTCTGTCTATTACTGCCTCATTCAATAAATAGTTTCAAATGTGGCAACAGGAAGTGGAACTGTTCATCTCTGTAGGAGCGCTTGGCCCCTTGGAACTCCTTTGGGGTGGCTTGTTCTGCTTTGTGAAAGGTGCTCGTACTCAGCTCCGGTGGTCTCTGAATGGTGCCCCGTGACGGCGTGGAGCCCCGTAAGGAGAGCGCGAGGACGGGGTCAGGGCCTCCCGGCCAGCGGCCACCTCCGGAGCGGCTCCACTGGATTCGTTTTATAAAGCGCCGTCCTGGGGGTGCAGGGCCAGGTCGGGGGCTGGGATCTCATTTGAAAAGTTCTAAAGATAGGTCGGAAACTCTACTCTGGAGTTCGTTCTTTAGGGGTTAATTGCGTTCCACATGAAAACTAAGGCTGGGCGATGGCGCCTGTCCTTCGGGGTTCCCTCCACGGGAGTGGTGTTCACTGTCGCAGTGGATTATCCTTCTTGAAGCAGAGGCCTCAAGCCATTAATTGTTTCCCTAAGTCCTCCCTCTGCCTCATTGCTTTCACGCGGCAACTGCCATCTTTCCAGCTGTAGGCCCTTCGTACCCCCCCGCCCGTGGTTTTGCACCTCCGTGTTTGTGCCCGCTCTGTGCCTCAGCCTGGAACGATGCCCTCCACCCCTTTCTTTGTTATTGGATGCCTGGGTCCGTTTCCTGGTGATAATGATTAAAACAGTCGAATAGAGAAGACCGGAGGTGTTTTCCTTGATGACTGACAGTGGCTCCATAAAGCTAGCGCCACCCCGCCCCCTTCTTGAGCAAATGGCACATTGTTGCCTATGTTCACTAGAGGGTGGACAGGAAAAGAGGGTCGATCGCAGCCAAACCAACCGGATGGACATCACTGCCGTTGGCTACCCAGCAACAGCTGGGTTATCTAGGGTACCTCCTTATGGGGCTGGCCTCTCTCTGGAGGTACCTTACTATACAGTATGTTCTGTTTGCCTGGCAAGACCCAGGGGCTGCCTTTTCAACGAGCATGTGTTGAAAACTTCCTTTGGCGGGGCTCATGGAGAACTTTGCTTCCATTACGCCTGAGTCACCGCCGGCGGCTGCTGCAGGGGCCAAGTAGGTAAAATCGCTAAGTGGAGGGGAAGTGGCTCCGGTGAGAGAGGAGGGGAGGCATGGGTGTGGGCAGAATGGAGAGAATCTGTCTAAAGGGAGCAGCCTCTCCTGGTGCCCGCAGATTGCCACCAAGTGGGAGGCAGGCCCCCATCTTCCTAATTTTCCAGAGAAGATGGGGAGTCCAGACTTGTGTACAGATCTCCCGATTTCAGCAACAAATCAAAAAATCCTTTACATACTCTGTAGGCGGGGGGGGGGGGGAAGCACCTGTTGACCAGATCTGGCCCATGGGTCAGTTTTGTTTAACTTGGTGATAGCCTGCCATGTGTCAGCTGAATACAGCCTGGCAGGTGCCCGTGGGCAACGAGATGGGAGGAGATGTTCGTATGAACGGATCGCTGCAGCCCAGGTGATAAGGTGCCATCTGGATGGAGCACTGTAGCAGAACGAGTTCTGTTATCTCCTTTCATCTCCCTGAGGGTCCTCTGCATTAAGGAGTTTATCCTCCAGGCCGCAGAGATCGGTGCTCACAGAAATCGAGACTGGGCTAGGAATTCTTGGCTCTTAGGTCCTACATCCGAGAAGTTACTGGCGATGCTGGTGACCGCTGGCGTTGTCTGAACTCAGACGAGTGAGGTGAGGAGAAGCAGAAGGGCAGGGAAGACAAGGGGCTGCCGGCCCTCTAAGCTCGGGCTGCCAGTGCACCCTGGACCTCACTCAGACCCAAGCCAGGCTCGTGTGCAGCCACTTTGCACATGGAAAAGGGCCTGCTCCTCCTGCACTCACCTTCCTCCCTACCTGCAGCCGGTCCTCTTTCCTCTTCCATAATGTCCCCGAAGCCTCCGATCCGAGTGTGGCTGGGTTGGTACCCAGACCACGGTGGGTCCCTTTAGTGTCAGCACCAAAACTAAAGCTCAACGAATTGGAGCAGAGGCTACGTGGGGTGAAGGAGAAGAGCCCACGTCCCCTCTCATCCCCCCCTCAGTGGGCTCTGGGTTAGGTCATGAGCCCAAGCCAGCCTGTGGCGTCAGCACGGCTCATGCTCAGATGTCAGAGGCAAGAACACCCACCAGCAGCACACTCCCACCTAGCCTGCTGTTCGCTCCAGGTTGGCAGCTCTCGGAGAAGATCCACTCGGGACGGCGGAGGCAGCACAGAGGGAGAGATATGACTTAAGGTCTCTGGAATAGCTGGACGGGGTGGGTCTTCCCCACCTGCCATTCCACTCCCAGTGCTGCTGGACCCCTGAATGAGTCCCCAACTCACTCTGAATTAGGTGATCTTTCCCAAAAACTGCTAGGCTGTTAGCAAACATTAGTTGCCTACTGGTGTCGTGGGAGTGTATTCTACAAAGGTTTGGGGGGGAGGGGAAACGAGCAGCAATAATACCCGTCTGCAGAGGGGGAACCAGGCTCCCCTGAGAACCAAGGCCTTACCCAGGGCAACCTTGGGAGGCAAGAACAAACCTGTGTCCCAAGCCCATGTCACCAGCCCTGCCTGGAGGCTCTCCTGGCTCTTGTTGAGAACTAGGACTTGTCTGCAATGAAGAGTATTTATGTGGTAGCCATCATAAGAGTTAAAACTTACACAGCCCCTACAGCGTGCCGTGTTCTGTTCTAGAGATTTACCTAGAGATCCACTTAATCTTTGCAAAGTACTGTTATTAACCCCACTTCACAGATGAGCAAGCAGGCACAAAGAGGTTAAGTTTAAAGTAGCTTATTTAATATTTGGGAGAAAAGGCTAGAAACTATCCCCCCAAATTGAAAGCACTTGTAATTAAAATGGTTGGTGCAGCTTAAATTAATTGGGTCTCAACTCCGGTTTCTTCTGAATGTATCTACCCTCTGAGGAACTAGTGTTAGAATGAGCAGTAACTCACCAGCTGCCCCGCTCAGGCCACTGCAAAATGCTGTACGCCTTTATTTCTCCTTCTCTCCACAACCCTGTACGGAGGTCAGATTCCATTTTATAGGTTCGGGGACTGAGCTTTGGCAACTTCACAGGGTAAATGCAGAACTAGCGGATGGGGGGCGGGGGTCAAACGCTTGGTATGTCTGTCTCTAGAAGTTCTCTTCTTTGTGCCAACCATTCAGAGGGCAGGTGTCAGAAAACCTCCCGCGGGGTCACCACCCCGGAGCGGCCTCCCAGCAGCAGGGCCGCGCATGCGCACAGGTGAAGGCACGCAGGGACTTGACTACAGCAGACACTCAAAACATCTCATCAGACAAGTGACCTTAGTTTCCAGCGGTTCCTTAATCAGAAAATTCAAGGAACCCGAAACATCCATTCCCATGCATTCTCATTACTCAAAAATTTTCTGCAAAAAGCCAGTGTTAACATTGGTAAATAATTTGATGTGAAAAAAATATTGATGTTATTCCCAAGAAAAACCTGGCCCTGTGAGATCGTACCAAGGGTGAAGGGTAGCGAAGACGCTGGGGCCTGAACACATTCTTGGGCATGAGTCGTTATGCCATGTTGTCTTCGTTAAAAGCCCCAGGGCCCAAACGCTGAGGAGAGATCAGCTGATGTTGATGTTAAAATCCAAGAAGCTCCAGGCAAGGAGGCCGAGCCAAACCTTGGCAAAGTAGTCGGACTGTGAAGTCATCGGTTGGGCCTAAGGCCCATAGCATTTGGGCTCCCCAGTGGCCTTGCATGGAAGAGAATTTTAAAGCTGGAAGGGACATTAGCCACCACCTCTCATTTAGGCTACGAAGACTAAAGCCTAGAGACAGAGAGACTCAGGACCACATGAGAGTAGCACTGCACCCAGACTTCCGGCCAGGATCGTACCCCCACCCCACTCAGCTCCTCCTGCCTTGGTCTTATCATCTACGTTCTTAAAACCTTAAAATTTAGGGGGGTACCTGGCTGGTTCAATCAGTAGAGCATGCAACTTTCGATCTGGGGGTTCTTAGTTCAAGCCCCAGGGTGGGTGCAGAGATTACTTAAAAATAAAATATTTTTTAAAATGTGTTAATTTAGGGGGCGCCTGGGTGGTACAGCGGTTAAGCGTCTGCCTTTGGCTCAGGGCGTGATCCCGGCGTTGTGGGATCGAGCCCCACATCAGGCTCCTCCGCTATGAGCCTGCTTCTTCCTCTCCCACTCCCCCTGCTTGTGTTCCCTCTCTCGCTGGCTGTCTCTATCCTGTCAAATAAATAAAGAAAATCTTAAAAAAAAAAATGTGTTAATTTATCCCAATGTATTTCCCTTACCAGAACTATTTTTATAGAGAACAATAATTAAGCCAAATAAATTAAACTGAGTCTGAAATTTGCCAGAATTTAACAAAATTGTTGCAGAAAACAGCCACAAAGGGATACTTTTTTTTTTTTTGGCAAAAAAAAAATTTATTTATTTATTTTTTTTTTATTATTTTTTTTTTTTTAAGATTTTATTTATTTATGTGACAGAGAGACAGCCAGTGAGACAGGGAACACAGCAGGGGGAGTGGGAGAGGAAGAAGCAGGCTCATAGCGGAGGAGCCCGATGTGGGACTCGATCCCGGTACGCCAGGATCACGCCCTGAGCCGAAGGCAGCCGCTTTAACGACTGCGCTACCCAGGCGCCCCAAAAAAAAATTTTTTTTAATTCACGAGAGAAAGGTTAGGGGAGACTAACCACATAATAGGATTCTTTACCCTGGCCCTCAGGGTTCTGATCTGTACAAAACATTGGTTAATGGGGGCACCTCGGTGGCTCAGTCGTTAAGCGTCTGCCTTCGGCTCAGGGCATGATCCCGGCGTTCTGGGATCGAGCCCCACATCAGGCTCCTTCACTGGGAGCCTGCTTCTTCCTCTCCCACTCCCCTGCTTGTGTTCTCTCTCTCGCTGGCTGTCTCTCTCTCTCAAATAAATAAAATCTTTATAAAAACAAAAGAAAAAACATTGGTTAATGAGCAATTCGGGGGGGCCCTATCACCAACGCCCAAGTGACGTCCTTTGCTTCTCCCAATGAATTAGCTGGGTCCAGCGTCATTACTGTTCCCCATATGCGCTGCGCGAGTTGAGTTGGTCCAGGCCCTGAGTCCTGGCCCCAGTGTCCTCCTGTCCTCACCGGTCCCAACACCTCTGGCAGGGCCCAGCCGCCTGCCCGGATGGAATGAACTGAGGCCGGAAAGCTCCCGGCATCAAAGCCTTTCCGGTATGAACTGCAGAAACCCAGAGATGCCTGAGTAAAGATGGGCTGGCAATCAAGCCAAGAATCTGTGTCTTCTAAGCCCAAGGTCACGCAAATTCCTGACCCTGACGTGGAGCTGCCGTCTTGGGAGAGCACAGCTGATTGGCCGGCTCATGTCACATGTCTGCCTCCAGGCCAATCAGCAATGGCCAGTGGGATTGGGGGGCGGTCTTCCTCACAGGTAGAGAAGGGGGCGGGGAGTGCCATCATGTCCACCCAAGCTGTGACAACCAGGGGACAAAGAAGCTGGGATCCTAATATCCTCCCTGCTGCCTCACGTGGCCACTACCAAAGAACTCTCTGGGGTCTGTGAAAGTCAGGAAATTAGGAGGGGGTGTCACTGGCGTAAGAGTGTGCCCCGTCTACGCACTCCCACCTTCCCAATAACCTCAAGGCGTTTAAAAGCAGCTTTATTGAGATAATTCACATGCCAGTCAAGTAATCCGCTTTCAAGTGAGCAGCTCGATGGTCTTCAATATATTTACAAAGTTGTGTGACCATCACATAAATTAATCTTAGAACATTTTCATCATCACCCCCCCAAAAGGCCTAACACTTTTCCCCAAAAAGAACTTGAAGGTTCTATAAAAGATGTACGCAATGAAGTGAGAGAATGAGAATGAGAAGTCAAGACCAAAGAAAAGGAGGCCGCACATTTGCCCACGGTGGAGTCAACACTGGTGGTCTGAGGAAGGCTCCAATCTAGCTCTGCTCTTGACAAACAGGTCATGTTACTAGAAGAAAGGAATAAATCATCAGTTACTCAAAAGAAACAAAACGCTAAATACTTTCTTACAAGTTGAAGGGAGGGACACCTGCCTGGCTCAGTCGGTTAAGCATCTGCCTGCCACTCAGGTCATGACCCCAGGTCCTGGGATGAGTCCCAGAGTCCCCTGTTGGGCTCCCTGCTCAGCGGGGAGCCTGCTTCTCCCTCTGCCTGCCACTCCCCCTGCTTGTGTGCTCTCACTCCTCCCCCCTCCTTCCGCCTCTGACAAATAAGTAAATAAATATTAAAAAAAAAAAAAAAAAGTTGAAGGGAACTCCCAAGTTATTTTACACTCGGCATCTTCTACATTTTTATATCCAAAGCAGTAGCTTTGATTACTTCCTTGGGCTTTTAAAGCCTTGAGCATTACTTTAAAACACCTCAATTTTGAAGGCATTCTAGGGGGAGCTAAACTAATGCGACATGTAAGTGTTTATTCACAGATCAGCAGCTATCCAAGGAAAGAGTAGGGGAGAGGTAAGGACGGTGAGCAGGTGTCAGTCAGTGGTTGGCCCCCTCCCGGTCCCTGTAAGACCTGCAGGGAACGCGAGAGGGGCATCAAGGTCACTGGCCTTGAAAGTGCTTGGCTCTTAGGAGTTCTGCCTTCCCTTTCCCATCTTCCCTGTCTGCCCATCACCATCTACCCCCAAATCCCGGAGGATCTGGACCAAGAGGACAGAGGGTAGGTAGCTGTCTACAAGGCAGACCACACCCCCACCCCAAACACTAGGGGTCCTGGAGCTTGGAAGACGGTGGAGTTGAACTTGAGTTTGAGACTGAAACTTCAAGGTAGTCTGGACTTAATGATGAACCGTGTTTATAAAGGTATGGAATTCACCACAAATGTAATTAGGGAACTAGAAGAGAGAGTCAACAGAACCTGGTCAAGGTCATGACTACAGAAAATAACACCACATGGTGTTGAAACCCGCCAAGGTGAGATACCTTTGTCTTCATAAAGAGAGAAGACACTTGAAACCTGTGGGTTCGTCAGTGGCAGTGATGGGTTGTATCTATTTCCCCATGAGGGGCACCTCTGTCTGCACCTCCCCTCCCCCATAACACACAGGATGTTGTCCTTGCTCTCCCGGTCCTAAAGGCTTCTGGCCCCCAGTCTGTCCCCATGCCACCTCAGGACCGCTGCAGAAGCAGGAGAAGTCTGGCTCGCAGAAGCTGGGGGCCTCCGGGACAGGGCAGGGATGCCGCGGGGGGTGGGGGGAGGGGGGCTGGATGACACACACAGGAGACCCTCCAGAGGTGTCTGTTGGTGGATCTCGGCAGGGGCCATGGCTGCGAAAAGGGGGCCTTCATTGCTGCCTCCATCACTACCCCCAAGGCCTGCGCCTCCTATTCCAGCCGGCATCTCACCCTGAGAAACCCCAGTGGAGCCAGTGCAGGGAAAGGCTTGGAAGATTCAGGTCAGGCTTCAACCAACATCAAATGGCAGAGCTTCAAGAACCTTCTATGGGACAGATCCACCAACAAAACCCCACAGCCTGCCAGCCCTACCGCTACAGACTTCGGCTTTCCAGTATCTGCTGTTTGAGAAAAGACACACCCGTTACGAATCCAAGTTCTTCAGTTAACTTGCAGCTCGTTCATCACGATGGTGCTTATGGACGTTTAAAAAGCTGTGTGCATGGGAGCCGAATCAGGCCTAGGTCACAGCTCAGGAGTTTAGGGAGATGTAAGGGACCCACACTTGGGCAAGGAACCAGCTTCGACGTATAAAGTGGCGCCTGACACAAAGACAAGGCAACTGGTCAGCTCCCATCTAAGGCTGCCACCCACCCCAGCACCCCAACACCTTTGCGGGAGCATCCCCAGAGATGGAGAGCTTACCTGTCTTAAGTCAGGGCCTGACGGACATAAGGAAGCTCTTCTGGGAGACAAGCAGTCCGCCTCTCGGTAAAGCCCACCGCCCCTGCAGTCAGAGCGAACCGTCAAGCCTCCAGTCCTGCAAACATTTGAAAATAGCGTTCACATTCCCACCCAAACCTTTTCACAGCCCAAACCTCCAGTTCCAGCTTTTCCTGGAGATTGGTGAGCGGTTTCCAAGTATAAAGTGAACTAGATTTCCTGAATGACCCTCCCAGTGAAAACCAAAAAAGTTACATTTTAAAGTATCTTTTTTTTTAAGTTTATTAAGTAATCTCTACACCCAACGTGGGGCTTGAACTCCCAACCCTGAGATCAAGAGTCACATGGTCTTCTTCCAACTGAGCCAGCCAGGCCCTCCTAAAATACCTTTTCTCCCCCTAAAATATGTCTCTTAAACGTATAAGGACACAGAAGGGCATATGGGCACCCGAAATGTCACTCGTCTGGCCCAGCTCTCTGCTGCGGACCTTCTAAAGATGGTACCAGATCCCGACCAAGGCAGAGACAGCCTGCTCACCTCCCGTGACCTGCTGCTGTCCCTTCAGTGCCATCCCGGGTCAATGCATGGTCAACCAAAGCCACCAGATCTTTCTTCTGCCTTCATTTCAGTAGTCTGGCCTCCTCCCTCCTTACCCTTGTGCAATTGAGGTTTTTCCTTAACCTACACACAGGGCTTTACCCTTCTCTTCAGAGGTCAGCTTGCTGCCTTAACCTCTCATTCCATCCGGGGGGTTCTCAGCCTCAGCTCTGTTGACATTGGGGCTCATTCTGCTTTGCGGTGTCCCGGGCGCTGCCAGCTGTGTCAGCTTCCCTGACCTCCACCCACTGGAGGCCAGGAGCAGCCCCCACCTCCAGGTAGAACGATCGAGTGTCCCCAGATATTGCCACATGTCCCCTAGAAGGGCAAAACTCACCCCCCACGGAGACCACTGTTCTGTACAGACCCGGCTGTGTCAGCCACATGCCCTCCGTATCCTGGCCGCAGAGGGCTGTGGGGAGAACAGGATCGCCCCTTGGCACTGACATCCTTCAGTCTGAACAGACTGAGGGGCACGTCCCGGGCCTCAAGCTCCCCTCCTCCTGCCGTCAGGTGGCCCCGGCTTGTTCCTCCTCCAGGACCAGCTGCGGCCTGCTTCTTTCCCCAGACCTTCTCCTCCAAGCTCAGTTTGGCTGCTGCCTTCACTCAAAGCCCACAGGCTCCCCCCTTCCCCGGGGGTCATTCCTTATTCGGGGCCCAGCACCTCATACCATCTGACTGTTTGCACCTGCCTGCTGTCCACACCGCCCTGCTGGAGGCCTGTGTTCCAGGCCCGAGCCTTCGCCATTAGCATCCAACAGGATTATCCGTCCACTCGTGGCCGCTGACGTCTTCCTGCTTTAGGGCTGGTCTTCACAGGGAGCCTGTCGCATGGGGTTTTGATGGCACTTTGCTGGAGGACCCTGTGATTTGAAAGCTACCAGACCTAGAAGAGATGGGGTCCCTGCCACCTCAGTCCTCGGGCCAGAGCCATCTGCCAGACCCTGACCCTGGAGCAGCACCCCCCTTTGACCTGGGGTGAGGCAGCAGGGGCGTTGTGAGGGGGGAGCTTTGACTCTGGAGGTGACCAGGATGACAGAGGTGCCCAAGATAAGATCACACAGAACTCAATACCCTATGGGATTCCAGGGCCTCCCTGACCCATGCCAGGCCCCTACCACGTGGTCCCAGGTGCCCAGGGAGGAGTGAGACAGTCTGGCCCTCAAACAGCTTCCAGCTGATGGAGAAACAGACCCATTCTCAGATGCTTCCAAGTGAGGCGGCGAGGGCCAGGCCCAGGGGAGGGTGTGCGCTCCGGGCGCTTAGGAGAGCTCAGGAATAGGTAAGGGGCCAGACACAGACATGCACAGAATCTCCTAGGGGAGCGTGAGGGGAAGGCCTGGGCGGTGAGAAGGGGGCACGCTGCCTGGTAGGCCCAGTCACACGGGGCCTCTTGAACCAGGTAAGGCGCTTGGATTTATCCTGCTGGTGGTGCAGGGACAGGGCTGTCACAGTCAGATTAGTCAGCAGTGGTGATGGTGTCCAGGCCTTCCCCCGCCCCCCGCCAAGCAACCATGGCCCCGAGGCTGGGGCACGAACCGGGGCCCCCACAGAGAAAGCCAGTGTCCCCAGCCAGCTCCCTGCCCCTGGTGCAGAGCAGCGATTCACAGCTCTGGAGGCAGATGTCCAGGGCTCAAATTCCCTGCTTCTCACCAAGGTCAAGGTGCTGCATGTCCTAACCCTCCTCGTCCGCAGTCCTGAGGATTAATTGAAATCCGGGAAAACACAGCAGGGCACGCGGTAAGTGCTGAGAGATCCGTAGCTTTTACCACGACTAAATCCGTCCCCAGCTCCCCAGTTTCTTCTTCTAATTGCCCTCCCCACCAAGGCGGAGGAATCGTCTCACTCCTGCTTGCTTGTCCCAGACCCAAGAGTAGCCAGCCCACAGCAGGGGAGAGGCGCTGGCACTCCTGGCCTCGCTGGGCGCCCCTCCACAGGCTTTGACTATCAATTCATTCCAAGTATGGCATTTACTTAGCAGTCACACGGGCGCTGTCACTGTACAGACAGTTCACTGCGCATCGAGCGGGCGTGCCTTACAGTAGAGCCCGTTCGGGGGGGGGGGTGCCCCCTCAGCTTCCCGGGGAGTCTGTTTCCAGGTACTTTCTCTCTCCAGTCCCACAGCCTTGACCTGGCCCGGCCACCATCTCACCCTTAGATCCACACCTGTGCCCCCGCCCCTCACGCCCCTGGTCTCATCCCTCCATCCATTTCACCAGATCACATACCCCTCTGCCTTCCGAGACTGCCCCCGTCCTCAGCGCCAAAACCAAACAGGGTCTGCTTCCCCATTCAAAACCTGCACTTTCTCAGACGGGCTCCGTTCTTTCTCCTCCTCCCCGAAGTCCCCGTGTCTCCTCCATCTCCTCCTGAGATCCCCCTTCCCGAGTCCCTGCAGGTGTACCTCTCACCCTTCCTCCCACTGCCTGTTCTGACTACAGCCCCCGGTGCTTAGGCACTGCCTGGTAGGTAGTTGGTGCTTAATAAATGCTTGACAACGAGGAACAAACCCTCATCCTCCTCATGTCTGGCACATAATTTATCAGGTTTTTAAAATCAATTGCACCGTGTGGGAGGACAGTCTTTCTTCTCTTGTTTCCAAGAGGCATAGGCTCAGATGTCCTCTTCTGGGGACGCATCCCCCCCCACCCCGCTTCCTTACTCAGCCCATCTCTTCCCAAACACATTGCAGCTGCATGGAGTCCAGAGCCTGGTGCGAGCCGAGGGACGTCTGCCCGCCCTGCCCGAGTGGCTGGAACCACTCTCATCCCTCTGACAGCAGGTGAGGGGAAGACAGCTGGAGCTGCAGGGGCTGGGGGGCTCCCAGGAAATGCAGGGCTAGGGAGCAGGGAAAAGGCCTTTGCATTTCTATTTGTACTGTTCGCTGTGGGTCTGAACATACTCTCTTCCCTTCACCCACACACATGCAGCTCTAGTCCTGGGGCTGCCCGAGCCTTCTGTGGGCACAGAAAATTCCAACAGTCTGTCCACCACACTGCCACCTATCCTGACCCAAGCTGGGTCCCTGACCCTCTGGCTTGTCTCAGAGATCCCCTGCATCCCAGGCTCTGAGACATTAGCAGCCCACCGCAGAGCTGCAGCTGGAGGCAGGGGTCCAGCCCACAGGCTGCCCACTCCCCAGGGAACCCATCCTGCATTTATATAAGTGCCTTAAACACTCCCCCCCCTCACATCGCATCTCCAGGGCCTTTGTCCCATCCATCCCTCCACTGCTTCAGCAAGACTACGGAGATGCCCATGGATGGATGGCCTGCCCTCATCCACCCGGCCAATAGCCCAAAAGGGAGCCCCACTCTCAGTGATATGACCCTCCCTTGAGGCCTCAGAGCCCACCCTGAATAGAAGAGCTGGGTGAGGGTACATAACTCCAAACGTTCCCTCCCTCCTGAGTCCAGCCACCCACCCCAACTCCCTCACTTTGGGCTGCACCTCAAGCCCTCTTGGTAGCACCCCCAAAGGCCGGAGGACAGCTTCCCAGCTGACTCGGAGACCTGTGACCTCAGGGGGATGCAGGGAAACAGTGAGTGTCACTTCCAGCTGCACCCACCCTCTGCCACTGCCCGACACCCGGGGACCAGCGTCCCTCCCTCCTTCCCGCGGGGGGCAGCAGGTCCAGTGCGGCGGTGCGGTCCCTCCATCAGCAGCTGGCTGCAGAGCTGCCCGCTGAGCCTCGCACCATAGTTGGCAAGTCTAGAACCACCGGATCCCATGACCTCACCAGTGTGAGTTCTACCATTGCCAAAAACGGGGGGAGGCAAGCAGCAGCGGTGGGCCAGGGAGCGGAGGGGGCTTAGAGGCAGCCGCCTATGCTGAGGAAGAGACAGGGACAGTTAGCGTGGTCCGAGGCCCGGGACTATGCAGCAGGAGGCACCCTTCCCCCTCCCCCCACACCCCCACCCCACCCCAGAACAAGGTCACATCCTTCCAGTTGGCTCCAGTGGGAGCCCAGCCCTCCCCAGCGGCTCCCTCTGCAGTCCCACGGTGCTGGGACCTTGCTGGGAGGGAACACACAGATGACGGCTATCAGGACCCAGCTCAGACCTGGGCCCTGTCCCCACCCTCTCTCGGGGGAACCCTAGAGGGCACCCCCACGCCAGGCAGTCCTCTGCCTAGACCCTAGGGTTGACAGAGCTAAAGGGGGCCATGCTCTGACATGGACCAAGCACCCCATGTCACTGTCTCATCTGATCCCAGGAGACCCCCCCATTATTCCCCAGGGCCTAAAGCTCGCCAGCTGCCCCGCCCCTCAGGGAAGAAGCTTTCTGTACCATACCTGATACTCTTCCATATCAAGCCCCAGAGAGGCAAACAGCTTGCTGGGGTCTCTTCCCGGAGGATGGGGGGTGGATGGGGGGGCCCACCCCTGGGCTGGTGCCCTTCCTCCAGGACCCACACAGGTAGCCTCGGGGCTCACTGACTCACTCATCTTGGCCAGTCAGTGGCAGAAACGAGCGTCAAAACCCACTGAACATCCCATCCACACAGCATAAAGCCCACCGTATCCACTGACTCCAGCCCTGCCCATCTGGATACCCCTGGGCGGGGGTGCAGGAGGTCGGGTTCCATCTTACTCCCCAAAGTGCCCCCTCCCCAGGCCTCCAGGAAACTTACCCCAAGGACAGCACACTTCTGTGTCCCCCATCCCCCAGATGCAGGCAGGCCCTTTCCTAAGGGGTGTTTGAAGCCACCTAAGGTCACCTCGAGTCTTCAGGGAGCATGCAGTCCCAGCCCTCGGAGGCTTGGAAGGATTTAGTCACCTAAAGCCCCGTGGGCAGTAAGCCCAGATCCCAAGAAGACCCCTTTCCAAACCAGAAGCCCAAGAGGACGCAGCAGCTGCCAGGGAGAGTGACCCCACCGCTAGGGCTGCGGTGTCCCCAGGAGCGGGAGACCTCGGCCACGGCCCCTCCGCAGCTTCTGGCTCCTGCAGGGCAAGGATGGGGCAGCTGTAGCCCGGGGGAGGGCCGGCAGGCCCGGGGGTCGGAGAACCATCTGCTTGGTGCTCAAGGTTCCCAGAACCTGGCAAGGCCGACACTGTGGGATGGGCGGGCCCGTTTGGGGACACCTGCAGGAATTGGGCTCCTGGTCCCGGCTTTTCCCGGGGGCCAGTGACAAGGCCAGAAGCTCCTCCTGCTCTATGTTCAGTGTGTGCCCCTCGTCCCCACCCGCCGGGGCAGCACCCGCAGGCCCGCCCGGAGCACCCGGCCGGCTGGGCTCCTTGGGGAGGGCGCCTTCTCCGCGCGGTGGCCCGGCTTCACTGGCAGGACTGCGCAGCCCCCCCCCCCCACCCTCCCCGCGATCAATGGGGCTGGATCGTGTTTCGCAGAGCCCCGGCAGGGCCCGGGATAATGGCTGGGACTGAATAAGCAAATGGAGCAGTGGGGGAGGGGTGGAGAGGCTGGAAAATCCACTTCACACAGTCCCTCGGGGAGCTGCCATCTCCAGAAGGTCCAAGCCCCACAGACAAACAGGGGCCCTGCATGGGGGGAGGCGGGCACCCGGGCCCCGCTGCTCTTGAACACCAAAAATCAGAGCAAAGTGCTTCCCAGAGACCTCCCCACTCGGAGAAAATGCTTTCAGCTGCCGAGGGAGGGACTTGGGTCAGACTACAGGAACCCCTGCGGGGCACAGGGCACTGCCCAGATCGGACGTCTCCCTAGCTGAGCTGCCCCTGGCGTGGGTAGAAACTTTTGCTCACTCTCCCGAGACACGCAGAGGATTCAGGCCCAGTTTACAGGGTGGGGAGGCACAAAGGCTGGCGGAGGGGGGAGGTGAAGGCAGGCCTCCCACCCCAACCGCCAGGAAACTGGCCTCTGGAGGGGAGAGCTGGCTACAGGGGTCCCGGCCTGGCGTTGTCATTATCGTGGGTGAACTTACCCCGCCCGGAGCAGCGGCTGGGGCCTGACCAGGACCCACTAAATTATGAGGAGCTGAAACTAAGGGCCTGCAGTCTTTCCCAGGGAGTACTGGGGCTGGGCCCCAGGGACAGCCAGGCCTGGAGGCTGGCAACAGGTACAGAACTAGCCCCTCTACACCCCAACCAGCACCTGCTACTCAGCGCTCAGCAGAAGCAGCAGCAAAGCCACAGGCAGAATGGAGGCCAGCTGCAGACCACCCAGGGGCTGAGGGGCGGCTGCTCTAGTCTCCGGCTGGAGGGACCACCCCTCCTCGCTAGGCTGGAGGGACCACCCCTCCTCACTAGGCAGGAAGGTACAGAATCGTGGCCAGATGTTTCAGAAGTTCCAGGGATGCTCTAGAAACTGTCACACCCAGGGGCCTTCCAACCCCCTTGCTGGGTCCTTGTGTCCACACCCACCCCCAGGCCATGGACACCCTTCTTCCCTGGCCCTCAGACGGATGGCATGGAGCCCAGGAAGCTCTCAGGCAAGGCAGCCATTTTGGCCCTGGAGTAGAGGGGCCAGGACAGAAGGACAGGCCCTGTGGGGAGACTGGGCCGTCAGAGGAGAGATCCAGCTGCAGGGGCGGAAGTCTCCTTCTTGGGATAAATAAGTAAATAAGAAGTATCCCTTCTTTCTCTGCAGTGCTTAGAAGAGCTTCTGCACAGGGACACCATCACCACATCCAGGAGCAACCGTGAGGGATCAGCAGAGGGAAATGGCCCAATCCCGCCAAGGCCATCGCTAAAGACTAGGGAGCCCTGTGTTCTTGCTGAACAGTCCCTTGGATCCTGCCGTCCTGCAACCGACAGCCTCAACAACACACCACCACCCCCATTCCTACCCCGTGCCTGAGGCTCACTCCCAGGGAGAAACAGCTCCTCCATCGGGACCTGGGGTCAGTGACTTCAGGCTTTGACAGCTTTCCCAGACCAGTCAGCTGGCCTCTTGCTGAGTGCGAGCCACCAGGGCCTCACACCGGGACAGCCTGGCTGGGTCCAGGCCTCACAGCCTCAGTATCTGTCATCTGCGCCATCCGAGACCAGACCTGTCGCTTCAGAGCTGAGAGCCTCCAAGCCCTGGGGGCCAGGAGCGCCCAAAGCCCAAAACCACTGAGGCTGACAACCCACAAATTGTGGTTGGTGACTGAAAAGCGACACTGGCCTCACCCAACTACTCACTGACTAACCTCTTCAGCCAGGCCTTCCTTCTCAGTGTCCCCATCTGGAAGGTGACTGACCCACCAGGGCCCGAACCCACACACTCCAACTGCAAGCCCACCACACACCCTGTTCTCAGTGCCCCTCCACGGCAGGCTCTGCCCCCGGACAACAGCCCCCGGGACACACCTGGGCTGACCTCAGGACACCCCCTCTGCCAGGAGCTGGCTCCCTCAGTTCCTGCCGGAGAAGGCCAGCCAAGGTCTCACCCCAAGGGTGTGAGCAGGGAGCCGAGCTGGGCCTTCCTGACCCGTGGCACCCCCTGGGCTGGCCCTACAGATGGTGACCTGCCCCCCCCCCCACGGCTGCAGGCGGCCCCATCTGCTGGCCCAGCTCGGATTGCCGGGCTTCCAGCTCTGCTGTGGCCCGAGGCGGTGTAAGGCGATCTGGCTGCCCACGGGGCTGCAGCCCTCCCAGCAGCTAAGCCAGATGGGCCCGGGAGTGGTGGGGAGCCCTGGGGCCTGGACACGACACAGGGGAGGGGCACGCGGCTGCAGGCCCGCTTTTCCCATATTGGCACTGCACATGATTGCTCAGAGCGGAGAGACACAAGCAAAAATGTGCTAGTGCCAAAATCGGCCAAGCAGATCGAAGTGTCGCAGGCCCTCTGGGCACATACCGGAGGGGGTATCCCTGCACCCCAGCCCCACCAAAGCAGCCCATTTCCGATGTCCAGGCCCACCACGGGGCCAGAGGGGGTGAAGAGTGCTCCTGAGACACTCGCGGATCTGTCTCTGCTCTGTTTATGGCCCTTCGGTAATTCACTGACCGAGACTGTTCACAGTGAATTCTACCAGTGCCATACACAGAACAGGAGTCGCGCTCTCGGCCTGCCGACCCTGCAGAGAGACTCCCGCTCCCGCTCCCAGCTCCCTGCAACCCTGGGCAGAAGGTCCAGCCTCCCACCCAGCCCTCAGCAGCCCTCCTCACCCCACACCGTCACAAGCTTGACATGCGTTGCTTCAGCCCCAAAGGACCTTCCAGGAGGTGGTGACAATAGGGGAGAAGGGCTGAACACTCACAGCTTGGGGGAGGGTGGGGCAAGATGTCCACACCAGGGTGCTTCCGGTCTCCACCTGAATGCCCAGCCACCGTGCGCCCAGCCCACCCTTACTTCAAGCTGGGGAGGGAGTAAACCCAGTTCAGAGCAGCAAGCAGCTGGCCAGATCCTCCTCTCTGCCCACCACGCCAGGCCCCAAAGGGGGCAGTGACCAGTGACATCCAGGGTGCCTCTCCTGACCTCTGAGCACAGAGCCCTCCTGTTCCAAGATATCTCGGTCTCCGCCATCCTCCAGCGCCCCCCCCCACCCGCCGTGAGGCAGAAACAGAGCCCCGGGGCAAACCAAACCTGCTGCTCCCTGGACTCCCATCCCAAACCAGCCCCGATCCCCAACGGCCCTGGCGGGGCATCACTGCTGCCGGCCCGCGGCCAGGACAGCAGGGCAGGTGGACGGGAAGTTCCGTGGCCGAGCAGGCGGCACGGAGGGAGCTGGAGGCACGGCTGCCTTCCGGCGAGGGGAGCAGCATCTGGCTGGCTCGGAGGGGACTGCAGAGGAAAGCAGAGGCGAGGGAGGCGAGGGAGGGGCCGGCAAGGTTGCATCAGTGGTTGCCAGAGTGGCTGCCTCGAGAGTAGTCACTGTGGCAGCTCCTGCCTCTGGTGCCCGGCGCCCTGGGGAAGGAATGAGGGAAGGGGAGAGAGGGTCGGTCTCAGGGGAGCCGGTGCCCCGGCAGGAGGGCTGGGGACTTTGCAGAGTGGCAGTCTCGGCCCGCTCCAGGCTTGAGTGGGGACCAGGGGGCAGGGTGGCTGGAAAGCAGCCTGGAAGGGTCAGACAGCGAGTCTCCGGGCCCAGAAACTAGCAAAACAGCGTGGTGATGCTTCTCCCAGTGACCCCAGGCTGCTGGAAGCCACTCCGCCTCCCAGCACCTACGCTAAATCCTCACCCACTCTGCCCTCATCGCTTTGTCCAAGGGAGCCCAAATGGCCGCTCAGGGCTCCACCTTCCCCATGCCCTCAGGGGACACTCGTCCTGCTTCAACACGCGCCCACTGCTGCGCTCGGGCCTTCCAGAGGCCAGCCCATCTTCGGAAGTCACCCCCTGGCACTCTGCCTGTTTTCCCCACGACCACTGTGCTCTGGGCTAGACGAAAAAAGCGACCGGCTCTCTCCCACCCCGGGGGGAATGTTAGCACAGACTGTAGGTCAAGGGGAGGTAGATATCAAAAGAGCTCAGGGTGACCAGCAGACTCACCCCAGGGGCCCCTGAAATGCAGATTAGGGGGCACGCTCAGAAATCTGCATCTTGATAGGCACCCAGGCAGTTCCGCAGCAGGGGGTGCAGCCCTCCTTTGCGAAATGTCTGGGAGCTCTTTCCTGAGGCCACCACCGAACGCTATCAGAAGCCTCAGCCCAGGGGCACTTCAACCACCCGAAATTCCTTTTTCTTTCTTTGGGGAGCTGGGGGTAGGGAGAGGTGGGGCGGATGAGGGAGAACACCGGGCGCTAGCCTGGCACCAGGCGACTAAGGAGCAGGCGGAGGACAGCAGTTACGGGGCCTGCTCTCTCCCGGGTCCAGAACTGGAAGGTAAAGAGGGCTGCAGCAGGCCGTGGGGCTCCTGCGGGCTCCTTCTAATTGCGGCATCCGTGGAGACACTTGGTCTGTTTTCCTCATCTTTGCAGCTGACCTGGGTCTCTGTAAGCAGAGAATAGCTTAAAAGCCAAATGCCCTTCCAGCGAGCGGCAGAGCTGGGCCAGGCTCCTCCCCTGCGCCTGCCTCGCCCCTGCGAAGCCCAATGCGGCAGGACCGGGTGCCGCAGTGCTGGGGCGGTGCCAGACCCGCGGCCCGGGCCACCGGGGTCAACCCCCAGAGCCCCGCGGTACCTCCCTGCTCTCCGCTGAGAGAGCCTCAGGCCTGGGTCCTAGGGGAGCATGGTATCCCAGCTCTCCTGAAATGAGGGCCAAGGGGAGCTGGGAGGGTATAAGCAGCAAAAGCCTCATTTGAAGGGTCAAAAGGGAAAACTGAGGCCTGTGGTTCAAGGGGAATGCTCAGAGCAACCTCTCTGGCCTGGCGGGGAGGAGGGACGGCAATCTGACACAGCCCCGGCCTTGAGATCCAAAGGCACAAATATCTACTCCTGGGAGTGGGAAGATGAAGGTAAGGTCTGGGAGCAGGCAGGTCCCTATCTCCCACCCTGGCCAGAGGGAGATCCTGACAAAGAAAAGAGCTTCAGAGCCAGTGTGGCCTAAAGGGGAGCTGACCTGAGGGCCAGGTGGGAAGGCCACTGACACTGAAGCTACCAGAGCGCCCAGAGGACTTGAGGGTCTCACACCGTGTGCGTGTCCTCATGCCCTCCAAGGTCTCGCCTGACACCGCCCCACCCTCTTCAGCCCCACCCTCCAGAAACCCACTAGGACCACCTTCAGACACCTCCCTGAGTCCCGCTTCCTCTAGAGGGACAGAGCAGGTCCCATCCTCCCAAGTTCGAAGAGCTCACAGGAGGAGAGGGTCGCTGGGACACAAGGCCAGTACTCCGAGATGGCCAGTCTTCAGCCATAACAAAGCCCACCCTCTCCGCCAGCCGCTCCATTACACAAGTGCACAGCAAATACACAACGATTCCGGAGTCCCGGATCTGAGCTGCACCTCCCACGACCGGCGGGGGCCTTGTCCCTCCGGTCTCCAACGAAAGCCCCCAGGCCCAAGGGACTAGAGGCTAGGGGCAGCTGGGGCCCTCTGACATGCCGAGGGCCTGGTGCCTGTCCCCCTGCCTCCCCAGAGGCCCCAGGGGAGGAACCCAAAGCTGCTTTCGTGGCAGCCCTGGTCACCAGAGCTCCCACCACTAATGCGGGGGCCTGGAGCTGTGTGAGTTCAGCCAGGAGCCCCTGCATCCCAGACCCACCTGGTAGAGGTAAAGGAATAAACGAAATTTTCACATTCGATACCCCGGAATTTTTTCTCCTTTGCATAAGGCCGGTTCCAGAGGTCTCCCTAGTCCCCCAGGAGCGGGCCAAGGCCTCAAGTACACCACGAGGCAGCCATGAGCGGTTAAAAAAATAAATAAATAAATAAAAAATCCCGCAGCCGAGGCTGCAGCTCAGGGGCCGGGATCCGAACCCGCAGCCTCACAGGGAATGCGCTGGCCTGTCTCGGCTGAGGGTTAGGTGTGAGGCCACGTTCCTTTGGGGGCGTTCGGTCCACCGTCAGGACAGATTTCTGGGAAGGCTCAGTCTCGGTTCGGAGACCCGACGACTCAGTGCCCGTTGGGCTCACTGCGGGAGGTGGTGCACACGGGGTGGAGACCAGTGACCCCGCCAGAGGACCAGGGGCGGAGCGCAGACATCGCCACCTGGCCCCCAGGAGGAAAATCAGGCTTTTAATCCTCTAGAGCTTTACGAAGCCCGACAGAACACAGGGAGGCTCGGTCCTCACCTAACCAATGGGGGTGGGGAGGTCGATTAGGGCACGGCCGGCTCCCGGCTCCTAATCGCCCTGAGCCTGTATTAGCGCCCCCAACCCCCAGCGGGTACGTCTATACACAAAGTAGGGATGCCAGGGCTGGGGGAAGGGACAGCGAATGGCTGAGCCTAGAGGGCCCCGCGGAATTGGGCGATCCTTTGACTCCAGGGCGGTTCCCTCACTGCCCAGTTCCTAGGATGCGCGCACCGGTGAGGGACCCAAGGCACGCCATCCAGCCGCCTACCCCAAAGCTGAGCTCAGGGGCCCCGGGTGCTCCCTAGAGCTACCAAGGATATGGGGGTAGGCGCGGGGCGGCAGGGTATCTTCGCCGCGTGCTCCAAGGCTCCCAGGATGGTGCCCCGAAGCAGAAGCGAGCTGGGGGTCTGAGAACTGCTTTCCCCTAGAGACTGGGCGGGGCCGTCCCGGAGCCACAGAAGTGGTAACGACGGGTAGAAGAAGCCCGGAGAGGGGGCTGGAGAAACTAGCTCTCGCAGCAGGAACTCTCCCCCAGCCCAGGTCGGCGACTGCCTTCCAGCCCTGCGCTTCCACCTGAGCCCACCAGGGCGGCGAAACGCCGACTCGACCCCCGATCTGTTCCCCCGGGAGGTGCTTGGGCCCGCGCCGAGACGCACCTGGCCAAACACAAGCCGCACCCAAACCGCGCGGCCGCCCCGGGCCCGGGTCGCAACCCTGGGCTCAGACCGACTCCACCCGGGGACCCAGGACCACGGGGCCGCGTGAGCACCTCCACCGGAAGGCGCGGGAGAGCGGGGAGGCCGCACTGCCGCGTCATCCCCGAAGGTCGGCTGCCCGCCCAACCCGGGTTCTAGCACTGCTCGCCCCGGGGCGCCCGCCTCCACCTTCTCCTCCTCGCCGGCGCTGGCTCTGCCCGGCCCCGCCCCGGACACTCACCTGCGCCGGCTCCAGGCTGGGCTCACCGCCGCCTCCCAGCTCCGCGCGGAGTCCACATGGGAAAAACAAGACAAAAAGGGCCCTGGTTCGGAGCGGGCCAGATGGACGGAACCCGAGGCGCGTCCGGGCCGAGGCCCGCGCCCCGAACCTCCACAGCGCTACGCGGGAGGAGGCGGCGCCCGAGCGCGGAGTCCGGCGGGGGAACAAAGAGGAGCCGGGATGGGGCCGCGCGCTTCCTGGGTGTCGGGTGACAGGTCTGCTGGGGGAGGCCCCGGCTCTGCCACCTGAGGAGGAGCCGCCTCCGCGCGGCAGGCGGGGCAGGGCAGGAGAGGCACGGGGGCCCCGGAGGCCGAGGAAAAGGGTGCGCGGGGTGCCCGGGACTGCGCGGCCGTAGAGGGGCCCGCCGGCTCGGGCGCAGAGGTGCTGGGACTCGACGGAGTGCAGAGATAATGACTCTGGGAGGGTTTACCGCCCCCTGAGCCCCGCCCGCCCCCCGCGCCGCGCCATTGGTTCAGGTGCCGTGAGGCGGGGAGGGGCAGGGGGCGGGCCGGGGATGATTCACCTTGAATGTGGCTTGGGTTGGTGCACCGCGCAGGGCACGCCCGACCCCGACTGCGGAGAAGCTGAGAGCCCCGCCTGTTCGCCCAACCCGGCCGGCTCTGGCCCCATGGGGTCTCGCCGCCCGCCTTCTATCCCTGCCTCCTGCCGTCAGGCTAGGGTGCCGCAGGCCGAGGTGCGCCCCGACGCCCTGCCACCCCGCCGCCCTCTGAGCCCGGAGCTAGTCGAGGTGTGTGTAGAGTAGCGTGCTTGGAAATCCGACCCTGTGCTGGGGGAGGGGAGGTGCGTTTGGAGCTCGGACGCACTGTGGGGCCACTGGACGGATCTCCGCAGTCTCCCCCGCAGAAAGGTGCGCGAGGCTGAGTTGTGTCAGTGGGCCCACCCGGACCCAGGGGTGCAAGGCTGGAGCGGGAACGAGAGGGCTCCCCGCCACGTCCTCACCACCTATGCTTTTCCAGCTCTGCGACCTCACAGGTGTCGGGCCACTGCGCCGCCGGGAACAAAGGCTGCCTGTCCCGGAAGGGGGAGGGGGAGAGGAGCCGCCCCCAGACCCGTTTCCATCTCCCTTCCTTCTCCACCCCCCCCAACCCTCTGCGGCAGTGGCTCCCCCGGGAAGGGGCGGGGCGGGCCTAGGTTGGGGCGCGGACGCTGATTAGATACTTCTCTGCGGTCCTTTGCTCCGATACCATCCGGAGCATTCCGAGGGGCGGGGCAGGGGCTAGAAGACAACCAGGCTGTCAGCGTTGGGGTGGCCTCTTCCTCCTTCCCCAGCATCCTGAGCACCCAAGCGCCTCCCACCCCACCCCCCGCCCCGCTGCTTTGGGCACCCTTCCCAGTACCGGCCCCTCCTGGCCTCCCCAGACGGCAACCACAGTTCAAAACCAGATTAAAATAAAACGTTAATCCGTCCTCCTCCCTTTTAGCTCCTATTCTCCCTATCGAACCTTGCAGGTCTGGCGGCTAAGAAGCCCCTAAAAAGGAGGGTGCTTAGCGGATGCCCCCCACCAAATCTAAAGCTCTCTTGTATTAAAATCGAAGACCGTTAGCACGCTGTTCGGAGCTCCAGCGAAGAAAGAGTAGGCAGTGGTGATGGGGGGCCAGGGTCCATGGTCCCCACAACCCTAGCCCTGCCCAGCCCCAGAGGCCGCAAGCTTTGGTGCTAATACGAACCCTTAAATAGGTCCGACTCCTGGGCGGGGCCTGCTCTGGCCTTGGATGTCGCAGCCAGAGGAGGAGGCAAGACCCCCACCCCAGGCGGGACCGCCCGGGAGAGTCGCGGGGCCGTCGGTGACCCTCTTCAAGATTACCCCGAGATGAGGCGTGTGGTGCTCCGGGACCCGGACAGGGGAGATCTCGAGCAAAGCGCAAGGCCCAACGGGCCAAAAGGAGGGGGGTAGGGTCGTTCCACATTAACCCCTCCAGGGCCGGCACGTATTCCCCTGCCTATCCTGGTCACACTGAACTTCCCTGGCTCTGTCCCCAACCGCGCCCTACCTGCTCCCCGAGGGCCGTGGGATGCTGGGTGGTAGGGGCGCGGTGTGCCAGGAACCGCAAAGCCAAAGTGCAGGCAATGCCGGCTGCGAGTGGCCCCCGTGGCCTGTCGCACCCCCTTTATAGCGTGCGCCCCGCCCCCCGTGCCTGGCGCGCCCCGCCCGGGCCCATTCACCTGCTGTTGAGAACCAGACACCGCTCAGCGCAAAGCGAGCCACCCGGCTGCGCGGTCCTGCCGTCGGGGCTCGCGGGGCGGGGGCGCCGCCGAGACGGATCCAGTTTCCACCTTTTTAAAAATGCGCTGCTGAAAGTTGAGACGGCCCCGGCCTCAGGAGCCAACGTTGCGTTCTCCCCCCCCCCGCCCCGTGGCTCCTCGTGCACCCCAAGGCTCCCAACCCCACTCCGGGAGGGGGTGCGAAACTGCACCCTCAAGGGCCTCATACATATTTTAGGGAGCAGGACAGGCCGGTAACCGGAGCAGACCCGGACAGTGAGGGGGCGGACCCCCGGGACCCGATACCCTGTATCCCTTTCATCTCGGGGCGCAGGCGGGGGAGGAGGTGGCTCCGGACGACCTCAGGTCCTCACTTTGCTGCTCTGTCCTGCGCACCCAGTGCCCTCCCTCAGCAGGTGGGCCGCCAGTCTGCCCGGCGGCGGCGGCATCCTCCTCCCTCTAGAGAGACCTTTGCCGCCTCTCCACCAATATCCCACACTACCCGCGAAGCGCAGGTTTGGGTTCCACGACCCTTGTGTCAGATTTAGGAAGGACCCCTAAACCTGGGCTACTCCAACCTGGAAGACGCGCCCTCGCTCCGTCCCTGGGCACAGCACAGCCTTTCTTTCTCGCTGCTGGTGTTTTGGCTTGTCTTTCTGGCCAATTTAGTTCTTTCCCACTCCCTGTCTCATCCTGCTTCCCTAAGCTCGTCCTCTCCTTGGCAGTCACCATTGTGCTGAAGATGCCCACCGAAGAGGTCATCAACCTCCGGTCTCCCCTCCCTGTCCCTCCACCGGGCAGGATGTCTGGGCTGCAGCCTCCCTCCCCCACCTAGACCCGCCCCGCGGCAGCGGTTCTGCCTTTGGCCTCGCTCCGATTGGTCGGGACCCCGCGCTGACCTGGGCTCTAGGTCCACGACACGCGTAACTAGCATTCCGCAGAGACCGGCCACAGGTTCCGGCCCTCTGCGCTCCACTTACCAGGAGCCAGATCTCCAGCGATTCATTTTGCCTCTCAGAGCCTCAGTTTCCCCATTTGCAAAATGGGTATAATGACTCACCTCTCAGGAGGATAAGGAAAATGCATGTGTGAGCACGGGTGTACTTCATGACCGTAGTTCTCTGGCAAACTACAGATCCCGCATCATCACTGCTGCGAACCGTGTACCCCCCGCAAGCCCGATGCCTTCCAGGTGTTCGCCTGCCACCGGATCTCAGGTTCCCAGTGCTGCCCCTTGAGATGTTGCCATTATCACTACCCTACGCCCCACCAGGGCCCTTTGCTGGCGGCTAGGGTCCACTAGGGAAGCTGAAGTACTGTCTTTCTATCTTGGCCCAGGCCCCAGCCCTCCGGGCTTTGTTCTAGAATCTAAATGTGCATCGGTGGACACTTGCAGGGGTGCTTGAAACCCATAGAATCCCCCATTTTCCAAAAAACGGTGTGTTTGAGATCTCTATGCCATTTTCGAAGGGCCTGGAAACCCAGAGATTCAGCTCCCGGCTTCGGGGGGCAGCCAGTGCAGGGGTTGATAGGGAAAGAACGAGTAAAACACAGAGACAGACAAATGAAAGGCGATCCTGTCATAGGAATCTACTCCAGCTCTTAAAACGAGTAAGGAAAATATATATGGTCCTAATATATCCTGGGAAACATTAGGTGAAAAGCGCAAAGGACACGTGGGCTTCCGTTCGTGTAAAAATATAAATGAGGAGTACGGGGGTGTCTAGGTGTCAGGTTTGCTCCACCAGACACCCAAGACACAAATAGGGGTGACTTCCGTGTGAGAGAATTGGGGGCCAAGGGGCGGGAGACTTTCTTTTTACTGTCTTTCTGGACTGTTTGAAATGTATGTGTTTGTTTACCATATGATTGTATTAAATTTTCAATTTAAAAAAGAATAGAAATTGCTTTTTTAGAAATGTGATTCGGGATGCTGAAGCCTGGAGGAATTGAATCAGAGAGGGTGAGCCAGAGGCTAAGCTGGAGACCGTGAGCAGTGGTGGGAAGGGCTGGGTGGGGACTTGGGGTAGGGGTCCCCGGGGCTCTCTGTTCCTGGTCGATGCGGGTCGTGTGCCAGGGCCACCAGAGAGGGAAGCAAGCGTGCATGGCCCGTGCGTTCTTAACATTTTGTCTCCTACCTTCCCCCACCAGGTGACACTCTGGCTGAGTTTGGCCAGAGCTGAGACTTGAGAGCCACCCCAGAGGTCCTTGACAGGCGTCAGCAGAGAAGGCGGCTGCCTGCCGGGGATATGGGACTGAGCAGTGGGTGGGTGCGCAGGCGTGGGATTTGAGTTCAGCCTCTGTTTCCCCCTCTGCAGGAGAATGGAGAAGACCCGCGGCACTTTCTTCCAGAGAATAGAGGCAGAAAATGGGCGCAAGTCCCCTGGAAAGAACCCCTGTCGACCAGAGCTCAGCCAGGGGCCCTCCAGGGCTAGAAACCTAGCATTCCCACCCCACCCAAAGGCCCGGCGCTGCAACCCCCACCTTCCGGCATCATTGCACCCAGAAGCGCCGGCCTGCGAGGCACCCACGGGTGTGGAGCCCGGGTCCCAGTCCCCAGGCCTGGGGGTGGCTTCAGGGCTCCAGGACTCCAGAGCTGGAAGCCCAGAGGTTCTAAGGAGACATTGTGTCTGCGGTTGGTTGGGGAGGCATCTCGAAATCTTCAGCAGGTTATCCAGAGGTCGGTGACCAAATATGATTTTGGCCACGGTCCACGTTTCATTTCCCTTGTCCAAAGCAGAATTTAGCTGAATAATTCAGCCCCCACACTAGGCAAACGCTTTGTTTTGGGATGCGTCAGAGAGTTAGGATTTAATTGTATCAAATTAGAATAATCCGCATTTTTAATCACCCAACGCGTATTTGCTGGGTGCCTCCCTGACTTCACTGAGCCTTAATTTCTTCATCAGAAAATTGGGAGCTTACCCAAGTTAGAGGACTGTTTGGGGCATCGAATAACGAAATGTTTTTGCAAGCGCTTTGTAAACAACAAAGCGTTTCTCCAGCGGGCAGTTCTTTTTAGTCCTGCAGGCACCACCCACGTTCAAGGGGGTCAAGTTGTCCGCCTTTCTTGCACGAGGCTGTGCGGCCCCTGCGCGGGCGTGGCACGGTCTTTTGCCTGCGCGCAGGCGGCTATAGAATGGGTGATACGTTCCGTTCAGGGGCGTCGCGTCCCTTCCTCCCTCGCTCCTAGCTGGCAGCGTCTCCCCGCGCGCACCCCACTGTGCCCTGCCAATGCCTTCTCCATGCCGTGCACCCCGCCGGCCCAGGCTCGGGTTCCGCTCAGCCTCCGCGTCTTCGCCAGCGTCTCCTCTTGCTTGTCTGCCTCGGGGTCTGGTCTGCCTCCCGTCTGCCCCGACCCTCCCAGGGCTCCCGGGATTGTCGGAACCAACCCCGCGTCTTTCACAGGAGGGATCAGGGGCCCAACTAGGACCTGAATTCCAGCCGGAGCCAGGACCAGAGGGTTCAGTTCTCTGGACCCGAGCCCGAGTTTTTTCCACCCCACTGGATAGGGAAAACTGGAGCTGGCGATTAAGAAAGAAATGCTGAGGGACCCCCCCCCCGGGGGGGGAGAGCCCTGAGGAGGTCTGGGTCTCAGAATTGACCCAGTCCCCCCAGGGCCCGGTCTCTAGCCTAGTGGGTCAGGAGGGGGGCGCTCAGGAACTTGGAGATTCTCCCAGGACAAACCTGAGGAGTGGGTGCCAAGCAAATGCTGGGATGCCTAGAAGGAAGGTTCCCTGGGTTCTCAGGCTGCAAGCTGACAGACCCTCTTGCCAGGAGATGCTGGAGGGGGAGGGCTGGAGAGCTGGCAAATGTGGAAGAGAGGAGGGGCAAAGGCAGGTGGAAAACAAGCAGTTTGGGTGGAGGCTGGGGGGACTGGGCCCATCAGGAATTCCTGAAGCTCTCCGATAACTCCTGGAGTCCGCTCTTTGCAAAGCTCCACCGAGAACCTGCCCCTACGGGCTCTCCTGAGACGGATGGCCGCTGAGGGAGAGGCTGGCGGAAGCCGTGGGCCCGCAGCTTGCCGCGGCAACTGGTAGCCCCGCCCCGAAGGGGGTGGGGTCCCTCTTAAGAAGCAGCCTTTGGCCTCTGTCAAGGACTTGGAGGTGCTAGGAGCACCCTGTAGAGCTGGACAGGGATGAGCTGGATGGGGGTGGGGGGGATTACCTTCCCAGGCTTTTAGCACTGTCCTGGTAACACGAAATGCAAGCTCTGGGACAGCAAGGGCTACGTCTGTCCTGTTCACTGCTGTATCCCCATGCCTGACTCTCTCCGAAGGTGCTCCACAAATATGTGTTCGAGTGAATAAATGAGCAAGGGTACAGAATGTAGTCCCACCAGGGTCCCGAAGGATCCCCGCCCCCCGCCCTGCAGCACACAGAGAGGGAGAGCCGTTTTGCATAGGAGCAGGGTAGCAGCAGAAGAGGGGCTGGATGGGGCGCCTGGGTGGCACAGCGGTTAAGCGTCTGCCTTCAGCTCAGGTTGTGATTCCGGCGTTCTGGGATCGAGCCCCACATCAGGCTCCTCCGCTAGGAGCCTGCTTCTTCCCCTCCCACTCCCCCTGCTTGTGTTCCCTCTCTCGCTGGCTGTCTCTATCTCTGTCGAATAAATAAATAAAATCTTTAAAAAAAAAAAAAAAAAGAAGAAGAGGGGCTGGAACCATCCCAGACCTTTCTTTCCATCACAGTCACGGCTGCCTGCTCGACTTTGCTCCTCCATGATGACCGAGGCCATCTCCAGGGAGGCAGAAACTGCTCAGCGTGACTTCTGGGCGCCTTTCCTCCCCTCCTTTCCCCATCTCATGGACATGGGCTTTGGACACGTCAGTTCCAGCTCTAGATTATAGTCTCCTCATCTGTAAAGTGAGAGAACTAGAAGGAACCCTAAGAGCTGTGTCTGCTTTTCGAAAGGTGATCTGGACATACCTTCCCTTTCTTCCTTCATCCCTTCATTTTTCTTGATCAAGACGCACAGAAGTGTGCTGTAGCCATTCAAATGGAGGCAGGTAGCTGGGCTGGATTGGACGAGAAGAGCCCCACTGTGTGCTGCGTGGTGCAGGGCAGCACAAGTCCCACAGTGCTTCTGACGTCCCAGGCTCCCGCTGGTTAAATTAGCACATCGTACTCCAGTGCCTCAGCCAAGTCACCAAGTTCTGGAATTCTGGATCATAAAACAGACTGGCCCTTTGAGGAGCTCACATTCTTTTTGAGACAAAAGTGTGAATGCTGGGTAATGCTCCAACTTCCACTTCCAAGAAACCAAAGCGGTCCTGAAACTCCCCTTCCAGCAAAGACTGGCTGGGATGGGGTGGTCCAAGATTGCAGAGCCCATAGACTCAGCAGACATATCCCAACAGGGTTCCTCATTCTCTCATTGACCTGCAGAACCCCTGTGGGTACGGGCTCCGAAACCCCCAAGGGTCACAGGAGGAATGGATGGCAGCTGGCTATCAGGGGCCCCCCTCCCTGGGTGCTGGGAATCTGCCTTCTCTTCAGACCTACCCTCAGATGCAGGTCTTGGGTCCCCTCCTGCCCTCTGTTTTGGAGTTGGGGAGCAACCCCCACCAGGTCCCACTTCCCTAGGTCCCCATCATATGCCCAAGCCTCAGCCTGAGGCCACCTGCCAGCTGATGGGGTGTCTTTAAAGAATTGATTTCCACAGTCCCTAAAGTGATTCCTCGGCAGTAAATCTCCTGCCACCCATGCTCTCTGCTCCATGAATGATTTAGCACCTCGGAGGGGTTGGGACAGTCTTCCTGTGCACTCGGAGGCCTGAAGCTGTGACATCACCATCCCTGCGGTGATGGATGGTCTCTTCTGCCCTAATGGGAGGAGAGTGCACAGGGCCGTCTGGGAGGGGGTCAGGCCATGGAAGTAAGTACCCATCTGGCTCCACACACTTCTGGTTTGGGGGTCTTACTGATGGACCAGCCAGCTAATTGCCCTCCAAGGTACCTAGAGAAAGGGCCTGAGTCCATCTCTCTGTCCTCAGCCCAGAGGGACCAGGCTCATTTCAGAGTGGGGTATGTCTTTCCAATTCCTGAAGTGCTCCAGAGAGAGGAAGTGTGCATACCAAGTGGCCTCTTGCCCGGCTCTGACTTTACAACATTTGCACACTCACACACACAGGCACCTACACGGGTATGCACACGCATCCACTTTCTCACCAGCACTCTCAGGAAGTTCATCGTTATGTCCCACCTAAATCTTTCTTGCTACCAGCGAAGGCTGTTTTTCTCTGAATCCATCTGGAACCGACAGAGAACAGCTGCTTGTTATCTGCCATATGCTAATCCTCCAAGCACCCGCGGTGAATGATGACCTGGTCTTGATCCCTCCCTGCCCCCATCCCCCTCCCAACCTCTTTCCTCTAAGCTTCCGTGACCCCAGTCCTCCTAGTCCCACCAGCCTTCAGGGAAAAAGACGTTTTTTGTCAATCAGCATCCATAGGTGACCAACTTCTTGAAGTGGAGGGCAGGTGGAAAAGACAGACCTGAATGGGACAGAAGCTTCTGCCCACCACAGGCACCCTGACCCCAGCGGGCCCCACCTCCCTGGAAGAGGCGTAACCTGAAGTACCACCCCCTGCTTCCTAGTCGCTTCCCCATTCGCCTATTCTGCCGTCAATCATTAGGTGGAGGTGTTTTCGCTAAGTCTGGTACTGGGGTGCAACCGGCCTGTCCACAGGATCCCATACGTGTTAGCAAAGACCCAAAGGAGTGCAATGAGGAATGGATATGTCTTTGCTTTTGTTTTGCTTGGACAATTGTGTTGAGATATAATTTACATACAGTACAATTAATCGATTTTAGCCTACAATTAGATGAGCTTTGACGAGTATATACACCCATGTAACCATCACCGCAATCAGGATATAGAACATTTCCACCACCCCTAAACTTTCCCTCACGCCCCTTCCAGGTCAGTCTCCTTTCCCCCCCCCACCGCCACCCTACCCCCTACCTCGCCTCCCGCCCCTGGAACTACTGATCTGCTGTCTATCACTATAGTTTTGTCTTCGGTAGCATTTCATTTCAATGCAACTATGTAGTATGTAACCTTCTGAACCCGGCTGCTTTCACGCAGCATGATGCCTTGAAATTCATCCGAGTTCTGTGTATTCATGGGTCACTCCTTTTTACTGCTGAGTCGTATTTCACTGTATGAACGCGTCACCGTGTATCGACCCCGCCCCATCCCCCGGTTGATTGGCATTTGAGTTGTTGGCAGTTTTCGGCTCCCGTGAACAAAGTTACTAGGGACGTTTGTATACGTGTCTGTTTGTGAACGTATTTCCATCAGAGTTCGTGCTAGTCCACGTTGAACAACCAGCTCTCTGGGGTGGGAGAGAGCCCCGATTTGCAGCATTTGCTGGTGTCTGAGGTATAAATACTCCCACCGGCGCAATGTGAAGCTTTCGACATGCTGCTACTGATGTTCATTTCCCTTGTCTAGTGCGGGAAATGAGAGATCCGGTTGCCCCACATCCCTGCCAACACTTGAGAGCCAGTCTTTTTAATTTTAGCACTCTGCACAGGGCGCGTAGCTCTGCGTGCCTGTGGGTTTAATTGGCATTGCCTTGGTGACGTGCGATGCCGCACATCTTTTCATGTGCTTGTGAGCCTGGCTGTGTAAGTTTTGGGTTTTGTTTTGTTTTGTTTTGTTTTTAAGGTCAGCTGCACACCCAACGTGGGGTTTGAACACACGACCCTCAGATCAAGAGTCACGTGCTCTGCTGGCTGAGCCAGCCAGGCGCGCCTGGATGGATAAGTTTTGAGGGGCTGGGAAAAGGTCCCGGCTCTGGAGTGTTATGGGGCCATGTCGTGCAGCGAAGGGCCACAGTGAAGGGCTCTCGGCACCTGGCAGCCACCGCACAAACCTGGGGCACCCGGGGCCAAGGATGGGCTCAGAAAGCAAGCAGCCATGCGTGAGGCCAAGCGATCGATCACACTTCACAGAGTTTTTCCTGCAACACTTTCAGTGGTGTCGGAAGATCTGAGGCTGGATGGAAGTGCGCACTTTCCAGGTTCAGTCAGAGGGCACCTGGAGGCCGAAGGCTCAGACCCAGGCTGCTCACTCCCAGCTGTGATCATGCCCCTTTGCAGCTTACAGAAACCTCTCCCATACTGCACCTCCTGGGGTTCTCAGAACAACCCAACTCCACTAGCTAGGGAAACGGAGGCTCTGGGGACTGAGCGACTTGTTCAAGCCCATGAGTGGCTGAGCCCAGACTTGAACCCTGGTTTCTTGGTTCTCTGGCTTCACTATTTGTCCCTGCGAGGCTCATCTGCCCTCAACTTGTGTTGGAATCCAAGGAGTCCCCTCTATCCTGCTTAATTCTATGGGGGGGCACAGGAGGAGCTTACCCAGGTGACCCGCCCTTGGCCTTGGCCAGTCCCAGCTAGTTCGAGTTCAGTGGCCTCTAAAGAACTGTTTTCTCAGTCAGTGGAGCATGCGAGTCTTGATTTCAATGTTGTGAGTTCAAGCCCCATGTGGGGTGTACAGACAACTTTAAACAATTTTTTTTTAATTTAAAAAAATAAAGCACGATTTTCTTGGGGTGGCTGGCTGGCTCATGAGTTCAAGCCCCACATTAGGTTAAAAAAAAAAGTGTTGAAAAAGAAAAAAAGAAGTTTTCTTACCATAGTGGCTTTGACTTTGCCTGAAGACCCCTGGACACCTTGCTTCTGGTTGCCCTCAGTCACAAGATTAGAAAACCAGGACATTCTCCTGAAGACTCTGCTCACGTTTGCTGCACCTTCTGTTTTCATCATGAAAATCCAGACACAAATGCCTTATGTCCCTGGGTGTGTTCTCCACCTGCAGGCTCGGGCCCCACCTCTGGTTGTCCAAGAGCTCTGACGGGAACAGTCCCTCTGGCACATAGTAGGCACTTTTTAAAGTTTGTTCAATAGATGACTGGCGTTTGTTAATGAACACAGGTTCTTTTCCTGGACTGTAACTAATTTAAAAGCCCAGGCGGACGGAGATTACATTTATTGAGTGGGTGTTTTACACTCCTCACCACAACTGTGTGAGACTGTGGTCATCACGCCCACGTGTACGGATGAGAACACCGAGGCTTCCTAGGTTTACTGGGAAGGTTTACTGACTGACTTGTGTCTGTTGTATGTGAGGAGAGCGAGTGCTAACGTCCCCGGATGGGCCCTTTGGCCTCCACTGGGCAGGGGCAGCCTGAGATCCTGAGCTGTAGACAGGCCCTGGCCCCCTCCCCACCCCGGCCGAACATGCCAGTGAAGGGAGGTAAGACGCCAGTCACTAAACGGAGTTTCAAACTGTCCCCTAGAGCAATGTCTCTAAATCCAGCGTCAGCCACCCGCTCAGAGATCCTCATTCTGTGCCAGAGAATAAAGTCCCGGAGACTTTCTGTCCATTTTGAAATGAAACAGGTCAGGCCCAGACGTTTCCGGCTGCTCAGGCCTCGGGCACACTCGGCAGCCGCTTGCAGCCTGTGGCTTCGGGGAGCTGAGGCCGCCGGAGGCCCGAGTTCCCTGCCGCCCCTCCTGGGCGGGGAAACTGCTGGGCACTGTGGGGACGGTAATGCTACTACTCCATTAATGTCCAACTTCCTGAAAACCACCGAGACACATTTCATTTATGGGCTTGTTTATTTGAGGCCTGCTTCCGGAAGGAGCAGACGATGAAAGACCGTCTACGTAAGAGCGGTTCACAGAAAAAAAAAGCCAGCAAAAGCCCCACAGAGGACCCCTGGCTACTGCAGCAGGCAGACTAGGCGCTTATCAGGGGCCGAACTCAGGGGCCCAGGGAGCCCTTACTACTCGCATCACAAGAGACAGGCTAAGGTGGACTTTGGGGTGTGGTGGCTTCCCTGGCAGCGGCTCACACTTTCCCTTCCCCTGAATGTCCAGGACAACTGAGGGGCCCAGGTCGTGGCCAGAGGACAGATCTGAGCTTTGTGCCGCATGGGACTCTCTTGCAAGAAACGCAGGTTCCAGCAAAGGTGCCCCCTGGTGTGAGTCTGGTTTGGAGTGGGGTGCTGAAGCCAGGTGGTTGGGCCCCTGAGCAGCTCCACGCACTCTGCAGGAACCACGGCTCTCTGGTCGGGAGCCCATTGTGGGGGCTGCTATGCCGTTTTTCAGCAGAGACCAATTTCTGGTCTGGAAGGAATGGGGCATGAACTGGGGGACCCAGCCCAGGCGGCCAGCCCCCACCGGGTCTTCCTGGGAGCCCTCAGCAAGAGTGAACAGCAACAGTGAAACTTCAGGGTGCCAGGAGGAGCCTATCATCTTTCTCTCTTTCCTCCACAACGATTCCGTGGGGGCTGGAGGAGAGGGCCAGGGAGGCTGGCGAAAAGCCACCTGAGGCCGCTTTTCAATGAAACCATCCATGTACAGGATAGAGTTACTTGTATCAAGTACACAAGACTTTTAATCCACTTTGTAATCAAACAGGGCATCGCTCTGGGCTGCTAGGAGCCTGACATGACAGCATAGTTCCACCCACTTCACAGGTGGGGAAACTGAGGTATAGCGGAGCACGAGAAGGAATCTACTCAAGTCAGCCCACACCTTTGCAAAGGCCGGGACGGGGCAAGACTCAGCCCCAGGGTGGGGCTGCTTCAGACCTGGGCTGTGCTATGTTTCCAGTTTCCAGAGGCCCTTTTAATCTGAACTGGCATCTACCAAGACTGGGGTGGGGGAGGGGGCTATATGCAAATACAAGCGTGCCCATGGACTTGAGTTCGGGTCTGCCCAAGCTAGGTAAGATCTCTCGATCCCCGCCCAGACTGGCTGAAGAATTAGGGGCACGTTGGCCTCATTCTGCCTCCAGCCAAGACAGTTTCCTTTCTGGTTGGAGCTCTACCCTCTCTGTGTAGGACTTTGGGCTAGTATCTTACACCGGCCTCAGATTCTGCATCTGTAAAAACAGGGGCAATGCTGGCGGCTCCTTCCCGTTGGGAGCTGCAAGCCTCAAATGAGACAAAGGAGGGGAGGGAACTTTGCTAAGTAGAAAATGCTAGGCGCCCTGCAAGGGACAGTAGCCTGTCTTGGCCAGAGGCTAGACTGGTGAGATGCGAACAAGCCACCGGACCACCAGACCTGGAGGAGCCCGTTCCTGGCGGTGTGAAGAGGGATGGCTTCTGAGTGGCCTCAGCCCTGGGGCGAGGGTCGCCACATGAAAACAAAGGACGCCACTCAGAGTGGAATTTTAGGTAACAAGGGATCATCTTATAGTACACGTGTGTCCCCCGATACTGCACAGGACATACCGATACAGAAAAAGTATTTTTACAGCACCTCACCCCCTGCCGCCTGCTGACCACATGTCTGACAAGCTGCTGGACCCCGGGGGCTGTCCTTCTGTGCTCACCATGAGTCTCTGTGACCCACTCTTGCTGCCGCTGTTCCCAGCTCTCATTCTTGTCTCCATCTGCTTGACTCTTGTGCTCCTGCCCTTGGCTGTCTGGGACGGTCCCTCCTCGGCCTCCATCCCTATATCCTGCTGCCCTACGGGTGACACCGGTCAGCAGGACTAAGAATGCCTGGTGCTGAGGACTGAGACCCACCCCTGGGACCAGCCTGCGCAGCCCTGAAGGCGAGACCCCTGAGGGTGAGGGGAGAGTGGGGGATTAGGCCCTCCCTGTTCCCCATGATGTGAGGAACACAAGCCTGGGGCTCCAGGCCACAGCCCTTCCCACCCCGGCCTCTCGGGAGACCCTTCACCTGGGAATGGGTTGGGGCCCACCCGAAGGGCAGTTGGGACATGGCCTTTATTAGGGGTAAACACTGTCCCTCTGTACCGGGGAAAGGAAGGCAGCAGGAACGGCCTGTCCACGGCTGGGCTCCCAGCCTCCACCCACGTGTGGCAGGGCTGGCTGGGCCTCAGAGCAGAGGGCCTCCCCAGACCTGTGGCCCAGCTGAGCCTCAGCACGAAGGGACCTCCCTTCCACAGCCTTCATGCCCCAGGAAAGGAGCTGAGGCCTGGCCAGGAGGAAACAAGCCTGGGCCGTCAGGAGCCGGGCCCCACCTGCCGCTAGGAGCACCTGCTGGCTCTCCCGGGCTAGCGTGACCTTATACAAGCTACCTGACCTCTGTGAGCCTCAGTTTCCTCATCTGCCTCGTAGGAACACCAGGGTTAAGGTCAATAATCTATGTAGAGCTTTGAGCACAGTGAGGGGAGATGGGAGACCGTAACACATGCTGCTTCTCCGTCTTTACAGGTCAGGAGTCACCTCCGGTATCTTATTACCTGATAATTAGCTACAGGGGGGAAGCCCTTGGCAGACAGGATGGCCATACAACCTCAGAGGGTCCCGCAGACCCCCTCCAACTACTAGAAGCACCGAGTGTGGGAACAGAAGAGGATTTTCCTCTCAGCCACGGCAAGCCTTGCTGTGCAGGCCCAAGGAGGCGTCTCTCTTCTGGGCTTGATCTGCCTTAGGGACAGGAGCCCAGGCGATGGAGACCTGAGTGACAGAGAAGCCCTGGAAAGAGGGGAGGGGACGGCAGCCATGGAGGTGCCAGGCCTACTCTTGTCTGTGCGCCCTGGGTGCCATCCGGCAAAATTTATTTGGGTGCTTTGGATTTTTATTTTTTCTTTTTCTCTAATTTTCTTTTCAAACTAATGTTTGGTGCTCCCCTCATCACAGAAATAATCCCGAGCCTGCAGAGAGAGAAGACCAAGCAGAACAACACAAACCCCCCAAAAGCCACGGACCACCACCCACTGTAGGCTTTTCCAGTCTTTTTTCCCATCTGCATTTTGTTTTAATAAAAAATAAGAGCATTTTGTAGATACTGTTTTGTATCTTTTCTCACTGAATTATCTTTTCTCATTTGGGAATATCATATCCTATGATAATTAGTAACGGCAATATTTCATCCTAGCGTTATTCCTTAATTTGTCAAGCCCTTCTTAAGGACATTTGGGTAATTTCCAATTTCCGGCTATAATACAAATATAATTTTTTTTCAGGATATATTTTGAGAAGTGGTATCTCCAGGTCAAAGAGGATACAAATTTAAAACATTCATTTTTAGAGTATTTTTATTTTTTTTATTTTTTTATTTTTTTTTAAGATTTTATTTATTTATTCGACAGAGATAGAGACAGCCAGCGAGAGAGGGAACACAAGCAGGGGGAGTGGGAGAGGAAGAAGCAGGCTCATAGTGGAGGAGCCTGACGTGGGGCTCGATCCCAGAACGCCGGGATCACGCCCTGAGCCGAAGGCAGACGCTTAACCGCTGTGCCACCCAGGCGCCCCAAAGTATTTTTATTTATTATGATTATTATTTTTTTAAAGATTTTATTTATTTGAGAGAGACAGAGAGCACGAGCAGAGAGAGGGAGAAGCAGACTCCCCGCTGAGCAGGGAGCCCGACATGGGGCTCGAACCTGAGACCCTGAGATCACTACCCTGAGATCACTACCCTGAGATCTGCTAAAGGCAGATGCTTAACCCACGGAGCCACCCAGGCGCCCCTATTGTGATTATTTTTTAAGTTAACTGTACTCCCAATGTGGGATCATGACCCCGAGATCGAGGCTCCTGTGCTCCGCTGACTGAGCCAGCCAGGCACCCCAAATTGAAAACATTATTGGTTCATGTCACAGAAGCCACACGCAGGCACACGTGCCCTGTCATAAGTTCCAATGAGCAGGTGTTGTATGCAGTAGGTGCTGGCCCCGGGCCCTCGGCAATCTGGACAGCAATCCGCGGACCCCCCATCATCCCTCCACTCCCACAACAGCACCCCAGATCCTATGACAAGGGGCAGGGCTGAGGGACTTGTTCCCTGTCTTTGGTCCCCAGGACCATCCTCCTCTTTGCTCGGGGCGCAGGGATCCTGGGAGCATAGAAATTCAGACAATTCGGTATTGATGCTGGGGATTCAGGATTGTGCGGCCACCATCTGGGCTAGCTCCTCCTTCTTTTCCAGGGGATTTGTCCCTCTCCCCAGGCCAGCGACAGCCAAGGAGGGGCTGCAAGAAGAAGGCAGGGGATGGACAGTGGGTGTCAGCGGATTATCGTGGGGTGGGGTCAGGACCTAGGAGTCACTGTCAAGACAGATTCCAAGCCCAGTGACGGTCAGTCTCACAAGAGGGGAAGGCCTCCCTCCATCTATTTGCATGGCTCCGTTTTTACCCATAGTCCTTAGACTTCCAAGAATGATCTCCTTGAAGGAAAAGCTTCCAGGCTCTAATGCTAAGAAAAACTTAGGAAAAATGACTGTGGATTTGATTTGCACCCTTCCCTCACTCCATTTACAGATGAGGACACCAGGACTGGGTGTCAGGAGTGACTTGGCCAAGGTAACACCAGGTTCATAACACTCAGTGATGGAACTAGACTCCAGGTGCCGACACTCTCCAGGTGTTTTGAAACCCCCACCTGCAGGAAAGTGTCAGCACTGCAGTCCTTCAAATGGCCCTGTACTTCTCATCTGCCATTCCAGGGCTTCCAGGCCTCTCCTGAAGGTTTTAGGGATTGTCAGTGCCCATTCCTGTGCTCTGAGGGGCTGTTCTGACCGACTGACTGACTGACTCCCCTCCTGGGCAGCAGCCCCGAGACCCAGCCTTCCTGCTTCAGCTTTGTCCATGCTAACTCAACTGCCCCAAATGCCTCCTGACCCACCCCCTGCTCCCCCATCCTTCAGGATGCACCTTAAAAAGCTGCCTCCTCCTGGAAGCCTTCCCTGACTTCCAGCTGAAAGTGCTTTCTCCCTCCTACAGCACCTGGGGCCCTGAGCACTCACTCTCCCGAGGCTGGAAGAGGCCCCTCCTTCCAGGGGTCTGGGTCTGGGGCCCGAGGCCTGTTTTTGTGGGAGCCCTACGTGTCTAGGTGGGAGGGAAATAAAGCCATGGTGGGTCTTGGAGGTTGAGAACTTTCCATGCGATTCTGACAGCAGCGAAGGGCCTTGGCATGAAGAGAGCAGCTGCCGTGGCGGAAGGTGGAGGATGGACAGGAGCAGAGAAAGCAGGAGGGGAGGAGCTGGCTAGAAACCCCCGGGCACTGCTCCTGATGGCCACAGAAGATGCTGGCTGTGGGGGCGGGCGGAGGAAGCACCCAGGGCTTGGTGGAAGGAGGCCTTCCAGAACTGAGCATACAGGGTCCGTGTCCACGTGTCCCAGGCTGGACACAACGTGGCTCTTCCATGACTGGCCGTGGGTCCGAGGGCCAGGCAGCGTGACACTATGGTGACGAGGGCAAGCCCGGCTCAGGGCTCGGGCTGCTCCTGTTCAAACTAGCCCACGTCCAAGCCGGCTGGCCTCCTGCAAGGCCCCCGACTTCCTGACCTATGCCTGGGGGATGACACTAGTTTAAGAGGCTAATGGAGCAAAAGGGAGGAAGTGCAGGCGACCCCCTCCGGGCCTGGGAGCTCACCCCAGTTCTCCCTACATCCCTGTCTCCCTTCCCGAGGTACCAGGGGATAGTAGTGCGCACCTTGCCGGGCTGTTGCTGGGACAGTGACACCAGCCCGGGTATGTGAGGCATCAGTGTACACACAGTAGGGGTTCAAAAGCATAGTAACTGGTCCTCTGACTTCCAGTGGGCCTGCTGTAGGACCTCCGTGTGGTCAGCCTCGGACGCTGCAGGGCACCCTAGGAGGGGCTCTGCACTGTCCATCCCTGGAAGGGCCTACTGAGTGATGCAGTGTCCTGGCCTCAGGGCCGAGGGGAGGGGTCTGGGAGAGGGCAGGGGAGCTGGGGGTGGTGCAGGGGGAGGCAGTGAGCAGCCGCAGGAGCCTGCACAAAGGCCTCCCACAGCCAGCACACAGCCAGTCGGGGCCCAGCAGGAAGCAGGAGCAGCCCCAGCCAGTGCATGGGGAGTGGGGGGGGGCAGAGCTGGGGCACCCCATGTCTCCGCCCTGCAGCCTGGCCTGCAGGCCTCAGTGTCACAAGCTCCTCGCAGTAACTGCAATACTACAGGACCTCCTGTGCAGGGGCGGTGAGAGCTGGGCGCAGGGGAGGGGCTGGGAGAACAGCAGGGAGGAGGTCCCCGGTGGAGCTGCCCTGGGGGCATCCTGGAGTCCGGTGATCAGTGTGGGACACCCTGCATCTCAGCGGAGTCAAGGCAAGGCGCTGGGATGTTTGGAACCAGCAGGCACATCCCCATGTCACCTGCTGAATGAGAGGCGCTGGGGGGCCGGTGGTGGCAGCAGCCCGGAGCTAACTGTTTAGGTTCAGGTTATCTCTGTTTACCGCTGAGAGAACACAAAGCCGTCCGCGGGTATTAACTGCCCACCTGCTTCCAGCATTAATTTGCTCATCCAGGGTTCCAGCCGATGGCGCCAGCAATAAAGGAAATTGCTTTTGAAGTTGACAGAGGCTGAGAATGGAGCTCTAAGACTGGCCCTATTTTCTCCAGGTGGCAGCTGGGTCCCTCCCCTGCTGCCTGTCCCCCAAAATCAAGGGCTTGTGGTCGTCACCATGGAGCTGGACAGGGACCTTCAATCCCGATGTGTTTTGGGGTTTTTTTTGTTTTTTTACCAAAAGACCCTCTGCCTGTGTCTTTCAGCCCAACACCGGGCCATCTGCCAGGCCTCCAGCATGAGAGCTTTAGGAGAGGTACCAAGCAGAACTTCCTGAAGATGGGCATCTTGAACATGAGGACGGGTGTGGCATCTCCTGCCTGGGTTCTTCGGGAAAACTCTCTCAGGCCTGGGGAATCAGAATCGAACAAGGGGGCCTTCCTAGCGAAGGAAGGTGGTCTGCGTGATGCCCCCCTCGACGTGAGTAGTGATTTTCACTAAGACAGTCCTTCTTCAAGGGGCTGCTTTGCCCAACTCACACTTCCGTAGGTGGGGAGACCTCAGGAGACGGATCATCACCCCAATACCTCCCGGTGCCTTCCCCCAAACCCTTGCTCCTATCACCCCAGGCCAGAGGGTGCTAGACTTTCCTTGCCGACCCCATCAGTCTCCTCCCAACTTCTGGTGCTTGTGTGCTTACCACCACTGGTGACCCTTCCTATGTCGGCGCTAAAAGCTTCGCGCCAACAGCCCTCTTTCCTCCCCACACCATTGCCCTCAAGGTGGGCACTCTTAGCCCCTCCTTTTATTAGGGAGCTGTGATTCTGGGGGCCGTTCTGGAAGGTGCTGTGCCTGCTCTGTCCGGGTTCTCCGGTATCAGCTCCTGCCCTGCCTGCCTCCTCCGGCAGAGAGAGCGAGAGCCTTGGCTTGGCCCAGTCCAGCCCGGGGCATCCCCTCATCCCTCAGCACCACCTTGGACCAGTTCTTTTTTTTTTCTTCCCTGATTCTAAGTAGGCTCCACGCCCAGCCTGGCACTTGAACTCACGACCCTGAGATGAAGAGTCGCGTGTTCTACTGACCGAGGCAGCCAGGCGCCCTGGCCCCGGTCTTTCAGCGGCACCCAGTGAGCCCCCAGGGATGCGGGGGCTGGAGGAGGGGCTGCTCCCAGCCTTCAGGGGGCTCTGGGTCTAGAAGGCAAAGGGGGCACACAGAACTCGCAGGGTCTGGACTCTGACTCTCTGCCCTGCTCCCCCCCTGCCCCAGCCCTGCCCCACTGCCATCTCCCTTCTGCCCTCTTTATGTCTGTGTCAGCACCACCAGCTTCCAGAGGCGGCCCAGGCTGGAAGCCTGGTATAAGGAGGACAGCACCCTCCTTGACGGAACAGAACCCCGGCCTGGGAGGAGGCTTCTGGGAGGGCGGCACCCCCTGCCCCACTGCAATGACTGTGCTCCCGACTTCCCCCTTCCCCCGGCCTCTCACTTGGTTGGCTGCTGACTCTGCCTGGGCCCCAGGTGGGCTGAACCCCCTCTGTGACTCTGGCCCAAGAACCATGTTTTCCGCAGCACAGCCAAGACCGACTAGAACTTTCAGAACAGACTTTGTTGAATCACAGAGGAAGGAAACCCAAGGAGTAGAAGTAACAACCAAAGTAGAAATATCTGCTCCTGCCTTCTCTCCTCCTGAGCGGGTCTGTCTACAGCCCCTTGGCATCAGCGGCCCGGCCCCACGGGGTGCCTGCCTCCTCTTCTTGGGGTTCTTGCCTGTTTCTTCTCAAAGGCCAGAGAAGTGGGTTGAATGGTGGCCCCCCCAAAGATATGTGCATGTCCTGATCCCCAGAACCTGTGAATGTTACCTTATTTGGAAAAAGGGTCTTTGCAGACGCAATCAAGTGAAGGATTTTGAGACAAGAAGATCATCCTGGATTATCCGGGTGGGTCCTAAATCCAGTGACAAGTGTCCTTACAAGAGACACACAGAGGAGACAGGCCCGGCGGAGGAGGACACAGTGTGACAGGGGAGGCAGGGATTGGAGTGACTTTGTACAAGACAAGGAGGACCAAGTCTGGCCGGCAGCCACCGCGAGCGAGGACAGAAGCATGCAACCGTGTCTCTCCGAATCTCAGGAGCGAGCACCCGGCCCACGGCCTGATTTTGGACTTCCGGCCCCACAACTGAGAGAATTGTTTCACATATCTTTTTAAGATTTATTTATTTATTTGAGAGAGAGTGCACATGAACAGGGGGGAAGGACGGGGGCAGAGGGAGAGAGAGAAGCTCAAGCTGACTCCACCCTGCGTGTGGAGCCTGACCTGGGGCTCGATCCCACGACCCCGAGAGCAGGACCGGAGCTGAAACCAAGAGTCCGACGCTTAACCGACTGAGCCCCCCAGGCACCCCTGAGCGAATTGTTTTAAACTGTCCACTTCTGGTCACTTGTTTACAGGAGCCTCAGGAAACGAATACAGTTGGTGTTTTGAGGTGTCACTCCAGCCCCTACATCCACTAGCACCATAAACTGTGGATGGTCACTGTCGTTCCAGGCAGACCTGCACCCCGAGGTTCAGATCCCTGCTCCCCGAGGCCTCATGAACACCTTCACCTGCCTGTCCCACGGGCACCCTAAACCCAACATGTTAAAAAAGCCATAAGCTGCTCCTCCTCCCGTTGTCCCCCTCTCCCTGAAGGGGACACCTCACCCTCATCTGGGAGGCCTCCTTGCCCTGCGCTCAGTCAGCTGAGATCTCCCCCAGCCCCCCTGACTGTCGGGGACCGCAGCCTCGCGCAGGTCGCCCTCGGGTCTCTCGGCAAAAACCATGGATGCCTCTCCCTTTACACTCCACCCTTTGCAGTGAGCCCTGCGACATTGAGGATTTGTAAAAACGTCACCACCCAGACACTTCTTTCTCAGGCAAGTCACTGCGTCCAGCGGGAAGGATGCATTTTCTACCAAAGATTCCAGAGGATTTCTGCTGGAGAGATGTGGCTGCTCCGGGCTGCCTCCCTGGCTCTGGGGAAACATGTTCCCGTGGGGGGCCACGGTAGTCAGCCCGTCCCAAATGAGGTTCTACGGGAAACCCTGAAGGGGCTTGTCAAGCCTCTAGTGCCCTCATATGTCATTCCAGCAGCGTTATTTTATATCATTCAAAGCCACGTCACTTGTCCTGAAGGTTGGGACCCTCAGTGCAATTGTCAGCATGCCACCAGAAACTCCTGCCACGCTGTCTGAAGGCTCTGTAAGAATGGCCAGATGTCACACGGGACATGTGACAGTGACCCGCTGCGGACCTGGCTGTCATCATCCCCTGCACAGCCCGGCCTCAGTGCGACGGGACATGACAGGCACAAATCTATAGATGAAACACGAACATATGTAGAACTACATTTTTTAAATTTTATTTTTAATTTTATTATTATTATTATTAAGTAGGCTCCACCCCCAGCCTGGAGTCCAACACAGGGCTTGAACTCACAACCCTGAGATCATGACCTGAGCTGAAATCAAGAGCCAGGTGCTTGGGGTGCCTGGGTGGCTCAGTCGGTTGGGCGTCTGCCTTCAGCTCAGGTCATGATTCCAGGGTCCCGGGACTGAGCCCCACGAGAACCTCCTTGCTCAGCAGGGAGCCTGCTTTTTCCCTCTGCCTGCCACTCCCCCTGCTTGTGCTCTCTCTCTCTGTCAAACAAATAAATAAAATCTTTGGGGGAAAAAAAAAGAGTTGGCTGCTTAACCGACTGAGCCACCCAGGCACCCCAAACCACATTTATTTCTGTATTTCTGTATACCTGACAAAAGACCACAAGCTTTCCAACTCACAGAGTTTATTCTCGTTTTCCCTCTTTACATATGTGTACCTCCTTCGCCCAGCTCCTGTCATTCTTAAAATATTGACTTATTTGATGAATCCCTGTACACAGCTAATCTCACATGGCAGCCCCCCCTCCCCCAAGGGCTGCCTCATTGGAGCAGAAGCTCTCTCCCCTCTATTGGGCTCCGACATCCCATTCTCGTCCACCCTCCCCCGTGAGCGCCCTCCTACTGTTTCTGGCCTCTGATAGTCCATGGTAGATGGGCCTCCCTTGGCGATGTCCATCTCATCCCGCTCCGGCTCCAACACCCCAGGTCAGCCCCCCACCCCCAGCGCCCTCCTTACCGGGCTTAGGCTCCCAGCTCGCTGCCGCCTGCACACCTACCTTGCTCAGCCCACTTCATGGGCTGTTCTGGAAGGGGAAGGGAAAAGAAAGAAGAGGAAGAGAAAGAGCTCCACCTTAAAATTTTCTGTTTTAAATTGTATTTAATGCATCTGGAAGGTCATTCCGTAGAAGGAGGTAGAGAAATTCTTCATTTCTTTGATTTTTTTTAACAGCTGCAGAGGATGGCATGATGTAAATATATTGCAGTTTATTCAGTGGCCATTTGGTTGCTTCTAATGTTTTGCTATTTCAAATAGTTGTCAGGTGTATCTCCGAAGCACCTGGAAGCGATCGAGTCTGGTATTTTAGAGGCTGAGTGCCCACAGCCCTGCTCTCTATAAGCCACCAGATGCTCCTTTCAGAACATGCCCTGGATTTCAGAAAATCCTGGCCGCCAGCCTGTCAGTGACCAACTGCACCAAGGACTGTTGCTTGAGCCAGACCTTGAACCCCAGACTGAACCTCAGGGAGGCCAAGAGCGTGTGAGGCCGTTTGGGGACAATTGCACTTTGGGGCTCTCCATATTGCAAGGAGACAAAGGATCAGAGCAGAGCCTCTGTTCTCGGAGATACGATTTCCTTTAGCGTAAATGGAGGCAGGTCACAAGGGCTCCAACTATACCCACATGGTTCCCTCAGAGGCGTCTCGGGACCCAGAGTTCAGCTGAGGGGGAGGCAACCGTCTCTCGTCGCGTCTCCCTGCCGTAAGCTCTGAAGGCAACCTTGAATACGACTTTTGTAGGATATAAATTAAGGTTTCTCTTCTCAATCATGCTATTTACTTACCCTTTTTTTGCATATAGGGTGCAAAGGTACGTTTCCTCTTACCGTCGCTATCGCAAATGTCAAACTATGAATTAAAGGTGTTTTATCATTGGGGCTCTTGCAATGTGAATGAGTGTGTGTGTGACGCGCGTGCCTCATGTTTACCTTTGGACCAGAACCGAATGGATGAATTTATGAGTGTGACTCTGGTCAGGATGACACAGGCAGCATGGGGCAATGAGATGCCCACCTGACAAGGACAGAGACATTCTTTGGCTGCCTTCCCTCCAGGAGGGGAAAGAACTGACCAAGAATTTTGAACATACGGGTCCTCTGGCTTGCCAGAGCGGACAGGAGGGCTGCCCGAGGGAGAGCAGAGAAGCTGGCATTGATGTTCCAGAAAAGTGAGAAGAGGGATGTGGTCAGTGACTGCCCTGCCAGGCCGGTACAAATTATTCATGGAGAGTATAGGAGTCGGTGGAAAGAACCCTGGACTGGAGATAAGGAGGTTGGTGTGTGACCTTGGGTGAGTTCTGTTGACAGCACAGTAATCCTCCCTCTGCATCTCACAGGACCGACAGGGGTTACTAGGTGCTGGAATGCCCGAGATCCTTTCTGCAACAGGGCAGGGTATAAATAGAGAGAGAGACTACCAATGGCACCCAAGGCGTCAGGATCCAGGTGGGGATACAGGCCCAGCCAGAAAGCCATGTGCTCAGGAGCCAGGGAGCATCCTGCCCCTGGCCCCAGAGGGACTCCTCTGGAAGAGCCAGGAGATGGTTCAGGGCGGAGGCCCTGGCAGGAGCACGGGTCGTTTCCCTTGCAAACATGAAATTCAAATCTGAGAAATCGGTGCTGGGGCAGGCAGCTGGGCGCAGAGGCTCTGAGGGGCAGGGTATGGCAGCGCGAGAAAGCCCTAGACCATGATTCCGCCTGACCCCTGCTCTGCTCTGAGCTCTCAGATGCTGGGGGCTGGTGGTCCGCTCAGGCCAGTCTTGGCATTTCCCCAGGGCTGTGGCTGAGGGCAGCGCTGTCGCTGGGGACAGGCCGGGGTGAAGGCAGGCCCCGGTGCCCTCCCCCCGCCCCCCCTGCCCCACTGGGACCCAGCTGGGGAGGCTGACATGGCCACAGCCAGCACATGCATTAGTAATGGCCACCGATCCTGCTGGCCCTGAGCCCTGTTTCCAGAGTGGGGGAAGTAACCCGAGCCTGGGGGCCCCTGCCCTCTAGACTCCGCCCTGTGGGACGCCTCCTCTTTTCCTGGCCCTTAGTCTCTGCATCAAATCCGAGAGAAATGCAAACAAGTTCTTTCCCTTCCAACATCCCAAGAGTTCTTCATTGTTCACATTGCCTCTTCTTTCAGAGGATTCCCCAACTTGGAAGTGTTAAGAAATGACCCGGGCAGCCTCTAAGGACCAGCTTGCTCGGGGACAAGGCCTTCTTGGGCTGGGCCTGTTTCCTGATCTGGAGTGAGCAGGTCTGTTCTGAGGCTGCCTCTGGGCCTGGCATTCTGGGGCCCTGGGACTTGGCCTCTGCCCTAATGCGGGCTGCAGCCTCCTGGTGGGGGACACGGCAGGGCCACAGTTAGACCCTGGCAGGCTAGACCCCAAGAACAGCAGTGGCCCAGCCCTGCAGGCTCCTGAGCACATGTCCTGGACCAAGTAGGCCTGGATGACTGTAAGATTCGAGGAGAACAGGACAGGCGGCAGGTGGGGGGAGGGGGCAGGGAGCATTGCTCACACCACAACTGTTCTCAGGCTCAGGGAGAGGGAGGGAGCAGGCCATGGGCAGCTCGTCTCACCCTGGGACTATGGGCTGCCAGCAGCTCCTCCATTTCCAAGGGCAGAGGCTCAGGCCCTGCCTCCCCCCTGGCTCCCCACCTGAGTCCCTCCACTCCCGCTGCAGCTCTGGGATGTCCCTGAGGAACTCAGGCTCTGTCCTGGGACCTGGGACCTGTCGCCAGCAGCTGCCCCTGAATGGGAAGTTCCTGGCTGCCCCAAAATGCCTCTCCCAGGAGACTTGTAATTCCCGCTCCCCCCCCTCTGCCGTGAGAGAGAAGGCGTTGTTACCGAACACACATCACACCCCAGCAAAAAGCCAGGGATTCCTAATTCCTAATTCCTCCAGGAATTAGGCCATCAGCAGCAGGATGGATAGGCCTGTGTGGGAAGGGAGACTTCAGGCAGGGAACACATCTCAGGTGGGGCAAGTTGGAGTTTGAGTAGCTCGAGGACACTGGGCAAGTGTGGTACTAAAGGGAAGGGGACCCAGGTCAGGCTCTGCAGGTGACCAGCCATGGGACCTCAAAGAAACCATGACCCTCAGGAAGGAAGATAGCTCAGCCCCCTTCCAGCTCCCCCCACTGTGACCCCTAGTGTGCCCCAAGATTGCTCTGAACAGAGCTCCTGACACCTGTGGAGACTGATTTCTGGGCTCACGATGGATATAGGCCAGGGTGGGAGCCGAGATGGGGTCTCAGGGCCTGGATGACCAGAGTGGTCTTCCCTGGCTGAGGCCTTCACCAGGGTCTAGAGTTTCCACGGATTGCCCAACTCTGGGCCCCAGGGGTCAGGACCAGAGGCTCCGGCACACCTGGCTGGCCTGCCCCCACGGCTCACCTTGCCCTGGGCTCCCCAGCACCACCACCCTGGGCCTGTGAGGGAACTGGTTTCCAGGGGGACAAGAGGAGACCCCAGACCGGGGTGAGGACACAAGCTGCCTCTGGAACTTCATTCTCCTCAGCCCTCGCAGGGTGCCAGGCCCCACCAAGCAGAGCCGGTGCGCCAGGCTTCAGGCCTCCTGGGAGTGGGCAGGAGGGAGGATGGCAGGGAGCGCGTGCCGCCACCTGGCCAGCTCAGAGGCAAGTGAGGGAGGACTCTGGAGGCTCAGGGCTCCCCTGCCCCTTGTCCCCGGGCAGAGCTGCCAGTGTCCCCAGCAGCCGCTAAGGCCCTGCTAATGCGGTCCCAGCTGAGAGGCAGTGGCTGAATAATTCAGCAGAGCTGGGCCTCCTGACTCCAACTGCTGGCCCCCGAGAGCTCCACCTGGGTGGTCAAGCAGACTCCCCAGGACCCCCAAGGCTTCTCCACACCCCAGAGGGTCTCACAGGCCCCCCTCGTCAGGCTCAAACCTGCGCCCCCAACCCCTGCTTTCCCTACCACTGTGCCCCTGCCAGAGCCAGCCCCAGATGGCCTCCGTCACCAAGTCTTTCCAATTCCACCCGGTATGTAGACTCAGACTCCGTCTGCCTGGCCTCTGGCCTGGTCCAAGCCAACACACCCTCTCCCAGAGGATGGGACAGCCCCTGGCTTGCCTGCTTGCCCAATAGCCCCCGTTTGCTCTGCCCATGACATACCGTCCCAGGCTTCAGGCCCACTCGTGGTCACCGTGTCTCAGGATCGAGTCCGTGGCCCCTCCTGCCCCTCACACCAACACGCTGTGTGGTTCCCCTCACGCTGTTCCAACCTCTCTGCTTTCACCCGGGCCTCTTCCTCAGCCTGAGAGGCCGCCCCCGCACACACGCCCTCCACCCCCCCAGCTGTGGCTCAGCTCAGGAGACTCGGCCCAGGCCTCCCTCCCCCGAGGAGCCTTCTCTGAGCACCGGGGGCCCACCCTGCCCTGCCTGCGTCTCCACCACGGCCCTCTCTGCAAAGTCAATTATCCCGTCCTGGGTCTCTCTTTCCCACTAAGATATGTATCCTTTTTTTAAAATTATTATGCATTTATCAGGTGTTCTGTATACATACGTAGACATAGTAGACAATAAAAAGAACCAACTAGAACCTGTAGAACTTTGATGCAACAAATAATTGGTTAAATATAGCTCAATGCAAGGGAATATTACACAGCTCTTCAAAAGAACAATGCGGCTCGCTATATACTGATGCGGAATTATTCCTACAAAAACCAAAGCCAGACGCAGAGCAGTGTGTACAATTTGTTTCCATTTGTATATAAAGAATCTTCTACTTTATGCTTCTACACACAGGAGCCGGCTCTGGGGGGGGGCTCATGCGGGTACAAACAATGGCTCGTCTCTGGGAAAGGAAACTGAATAGGGAAAAGTAGGAAGGACCAAAGGATTTACCTTAAATTTTTAAATTAATTTTTAAAAATTATGACTATTTAATTATGACTATTTTTCAGAGCAGTTTTAGCTTCCCAGCCAAACTGAGGGGTTGGTGCAGATATTGCCACATGTCCCCTGCCCCCCGCGTGCACAGCCTCCCTCCTTACCTATAACCCCAGTCAAGAGTCAGACGTTTAACCCACTGAGCCTCCCAGGCGCCCCTGCCCCATGCAAGGCAGTGGTTCCCATGGTTGAACCTTCATTGCCTTGTCAGTATCCCCCAAACCCACAGTTTACATCAGGGTTCACTGTCGGTGAAACTCCGTATTTGACCAGGTATTCATCATTACAGCACCATACACAGTGTTTTCACTGCCCTAAAAACCCTGAGTACCATCTGCTCATCCCTTCCCTCCACCGCCCCGGCCAGCCTCGGGCAACCCCTGATCTCTTTACTGTCTTCAGTGTTTTGCCTTTTCCAGAGGGTCATAGAGTTGGAATCATCAGGATAGAAACTTTCCCTTTGGGGCGCCTGGGTGGCACAGCGGTTAAGCGTTTGCCTTCGGCTCAGGGTGTGATCCCGGCGTTGTGGGATCGAGCCCCACATCAGGCTCCTCCGCTATGAGCCTGCTTCTTCCTCTCCCACTCCCCCTGCTTGTGTTCCCTCTCTCGCTGGCTGTCTCTATCTCTGTTGAATAAATAAATAAAATCTTTAAAAAAAAAAAAAAAGAAACTTTCCCTTTGGCTCCTTTCGCTTAGCGATAGTGCCTTGAAGTTTCCACCATGTCTTTTTATGGCTTGATAGCTCCCTTCTTTTCAGGGCTGAATAATATTCTGTGGCCGGGATGTCCCACAATGTGTTTATCCATTTGCCTCCTGAAGGGCATCTTGGTCGCTTCCAAGATTGGGCAATGACAAATAAAATGCTAGAAACCTCAGTGTGCGGGGTTTTTTGTGGACCTAAATTTTCAGCTCCTTTGGGTAAATAGCAAGGAGCACAATTGCTGGTAATTATATTAGTTTTACATGATTTTTTAAAAAAGATTTTATTTATTTATTTGAGAGAGACAGAGTACAAGCAGGGGGAGAGGGAGAGAAGCAGACTCCCTGCCCAGGATGGAGGCAAACTTGGGCTCAAACCCAGGACCCTGGGATCATGACCTGAGCTGAAGGCAGACGCCTAACTGACAGAGCCACCCAGGCGTCCCCAAGGCAGACGCTTTTTTATGATTTTAATTGTATCTGCCTTTATCATCTATTTTGGAAGATGTATTTCATAATTTATTTCCCAATGTTTATTTCCCCAAATGCATATATTTTTTTAAGGATTCATTTATTTATTTTGAGAGAGAGAGAGTGTGAGCAGCGGGGGCGGGGGGCAGGGGAGAGAGAGAGAAGCAGACTCCCTGCTGGGGGTGAGCCCGGACTCGGGGCTCCATCTCACAACCCCGAGATCATGACCTGAGCCGAAACCAAGAGTCAGACGCTTAACTGACTGAGTGACCCAGGCACCCCTCCCCAAATGCATATTAAAGCCTTGATTTGAATTGGAAAGTGACATCTGACTTTTTAAGACAGAAATAAGTCTCATTTGGTTGATTGATTTGAGGACTGAATCAGGCTATATAGTAAATACTTTCTATGAATTGAATAGTCAAGTCTATTTCAAGGTTTTGACAAAAAAATTATGCGTGTGTGCGTGTGTGTGTTACACACACATGTGTGTGTATATATTTACATATATGTACATATACATATGTGTAGTGTGACAGATAAAGGCATTTTATTAAAAATCATGTTAATAAAATCATTAAAACTTTTTCACTTTCCCAAACCTTCTGAATATGATCAGTTAAGCAAGTTCCTAAAAGTGAAAAAAGTAATAGTTACAAGTGACATATTTGCTAAGTCTTTGATCTATTTGATAACTTATTCGCTAAGTCTTGGCAAAGTTTTCTTAGTATACTTGCCATAATTGATAAACAAAATAACTTTAGCAATTGAGTTCAAAAAATTGTTTTGTGGGGCGCCTGGGTGGCACAGCGGTTAAGCGTCTGCCTTCAGCTCAGGGCGTGATCCCGGCGTTGTGGGATCGAGCCCCACATCAGGCTCCTCCGCTGGGAGCCTGCTTCTTCCTCTCCCGCTCCCCCTGCTTGTGTTCCCTCTCTCGCTGGCTGTCTCTATCTCTGTCGAATAAATAAATAAAATCTTTAAAAAAAAATTGTTTTGTAACTCAGGTGACTTCCAGCAAACTAGAGAACTGAATAGGTTTGTCAGCAGGTAAAACGTTAAAAATAATTTGTGATCATAGATTACAATTTTGCCTAGAATTCAGAAAGAATTCAAAGAATTGATCAAAATTGCTATATCAAAGTGCTTTCCAGTCCCGTCTCCTTATTTATGTCTCTTGGTGCTTACATCTTTAAAGATGAAAAACAGGATTAAAATTATTCCTGAATTCTGTCCTAACACCATAGCTATAAGAAATAATAGCAAAAAAACAGCTCATTCATCCCATCAAGAGAGCTATGTCCACTTACATTTTACAACAACTTTTTTTGAGATATAATTCCCATCCTATAAATTCAGCCTTTTAAAGCAAACAATTCAGTGATTTTTAGTATATTCACAAAGTCATGCAATCATGACGAGTATCTAGTTTTGGAACATTTTCATCACTCCTCCCCCCCCAAAAAAACACCTGTTACCCATTGGTAGTCCTTTCCCACTGCCCCCTCAACCCAGCCCCCACAACCACCAATCTACCAAAATCTCTATGAATTTGCCTATTCCGGACATTTCACTCCAATCTGTGGCCTTCTGTGTCTGGCTTCTTTCACTCAGCACAGTGTTTGCAAGCTGCATCCATATTATAGCATGTCCGTAGTTCATTTTTTTCAGGTCTGAATAACATTTCATTGCATGGATATATAGATATAGATATAGATATAGATATAGATATAGATATAGATATAGATATAGATATCTTGTGATATATGTGGGACATATATTATATATATACTATATATAATATATATCACATTTTGTTCTTCCTTTCCTTACCTGATGGACATTTGAGTTCTTTCTGCTTATGGGCTATTATAAATAATGCTGCTGTGAACATTCCTTGCAGGTTTTTATGTGAACACGTGTTTACGTGTTTTCAGTTCTCCTGGGTATACACCTAGGTGTGGACTTGCTGGAACATACGGTAACTCTATGTGTTTTACTTTCCCAGCAGCCAGTGTAGGAGGGCTCCGCCTTCTCCACATGCTGGCCAACACTGCTTATTGCCCACCTTTTCTATTAGAGCCCCTCCGGCCGATCTCGTTCTAGTAACGAGAAGTGGTATCTCCTTATGGTTTTGATTTGCATTTCTCTAATGACTCATGATGTGGAGCCTATTTTCATGTGTTTATTGGTCATTTGCATGTCTTTTTTGGAGAAATGTCTATTCAAGTCTTTGCGTATTTTAAAATTGGTTTATTTGTGTTTTTGTTTTGGTTTGGTTTTAAGATCTTTTTTTTTTTTTAAGTAATCTCCACACCCAACGTGTGGCTCGAACTCAGGACCCTGAGATCAAGAGTTGCATGCCCTACTGACTGAGCCAGCCAGCCACCCCTGGGTTATTTGTCTTTTTATTGTTGAGCTATAATAGTTCTTTATATATTCTGGGTACTAAACCCCTATTGGACAGATGATTTGCAAATAATCCTCTCATTCAGTGAGTATTCCTTTCACTTTTTTTTTTAAGGAAGTTTTTTTTTTTTAAGATTTTTTTTTTTTTATTTGACAGGGAGAAAGAAAGAGAGAGGGAGAGAGCAAGCCCAAGCAGGGGGAGTGGCAGAGGGAGAGGGAGAAGCAGACTCCCCACTGAGCAGGGAGCCGGAGGAGGGCTCGATCTCAGGACCCTTGGGATCATGACCTGAGCTGAAGGCAGACGCTTAACCAACTGAGCCACCTGGGCGCCCCATTCCTTTCACTTTTGTAAAAAAAAAATGTTTTATTGGGTTATAATTGACATGTAAAATTGTATAAGGTGTCCTTTTCTTGTGATATCTGTCTGGTTTTGGTATCATGATAATATTGGCTTCATCAAATGAGTTGAGAGGTGTTCCCTTCTTTACTATTTTTTGGTAAGAATTTTAAAAATCGGTATTAATTTCTCTTTCAATGTTTCATAGAATTCGCCAGTGAAGCTGGTTGGACCTGAGCTTTACTCTGTGGGTGGTTTTAAAATTACCAATTGAAGCACTTTGTTACGGGTCTATTCAGATTTTGTATTTCTTCCTGGGTCCGTGGTCTGTGTCTTTTCAGGAATTTCTCCACTTCATCCAATTATCTAATTTGTGTTCACAGTATTCCCTTTGCATCATTTTTATTTACCTCAAGTCAATAGTAATGCCCCTCTTTCATTCCTGATTTTAGTAATTTGACTCCTCTAGCTAAAATTGTGTCAAGTTTGTTGATCTTTTCAAAGAACTAACTTTTGCTGTGGGTGATTTTCTCTATGATTGTTAATTTCACTTATACCCTGGTTTTCCCCGAGCTGTGCTTGGAGTCCCCGGCTTCCTTTTTCCCTTAGCAAAATCCTCTAATCTGTCCAGTCGAAAGGGCCAGAGGCATGGGTCAGAACAGAACTGGGGACGAGATCTTGGTGTCCAACACTTTCTAAACTTTCAACCCCTCCTCCTTTTACAGCCTTCAATCACCCCCAGGATCAAAGGAACCTGGGGCCACCAGCCATGGAGGGGTGTAGGGTTGTGTGGTGGAAATTGGGTTGCTTTTTCATTTCCCTCCCTTCTGGCTTAGGGATAGGGTTTTGATGTGAAGAGTTTTGTTTTGCTTTTAATCTATCATATTGGTTACTGTGCCTCTTTCTCAGTCCCCAGCAATGCTTTTGTGTTCTTGTTTGTTGTTGTCTACTCTTCCTTCCCTTTGTTCTGGTGGTTATGGCTCCTGCCCCCTCCGTGACCCTTTACTGTCATTGTAGGGGTTTTGGTAGGGAGGCAGGGTCAAGGGGGCCCACATTGCAGGGACGGGGAAGAGGGAGTTAGCCTCCAAAACCCACATGGAGGAGAGTGAGCGAGGAGGGACAGGTCCCCCAAGCAGCAAGGCAGGGCTGATCCCAGAAGAAGGAACAGATGCTGGGCAGGCACCAGTAACAGGTGTGCCCTGCAGGGAATCACTTTGGCCTCACGCCTTGCTGTAAATGAAGCCCGCAGCTTGAGGCCCAGAACCCTAAAACATCAGCTGTTGTTGCCGCTGTTATCATTGTTGTTTTCCGTGGGGAGACTCCATGGCTGGCCTTTTTATCCTGAAGAATGAATTCCTTGGCCCGGGGCCAAGAACAGGCACAGAGCTGTAGAATCCCGCCCCCGCCCCAGACACTCAGCATCTCAGTACAACTGCCCAATGCTGCTCCCCTCGCCCGACAGAGGAGCCTCGTCTCCTTATCAGGTCAAGTCCAGGCCCTGTTCACCCTTGCCTCCTGCATGCTGCCTTCCTGCGCACCGTGGCCTCACCTTTCTTCACACCTGAACAATCTGCCACTTGCTCGTCTCCTGTCTTGGCCTGACTGCGTGGAGTGTGGGTGTCCTTGAATTCACACTGTCTGCTCAAATAAACCACACACTGCTTGGGACCTGGGCCAACCTGGACATACAGCAGGATCCAGTAAGTGCCAGGCAAATGAGGAATCCAGCTGGTACCATGGCCAGCAGGACAGGGCCCAGGCCTGTTGGAGGATATCAGATCATGGAATGTTCGGACAATCTCTGTCCGTTAGGAACTGAGCTCAGCCGCTAGCGACTGGCAGAGACTGCTCTGGGCATCCCCAAAGCCAACCTCCACTATTCCTTAATAATAGAACTCCAGTGTTTCAGAACCCCAATTTTTAACATATAAATCTCAATGCTTTTACTTAATAGCAGGACTTTGATGAAAGTTTTATAACCTATTCAAAAGAAGGGAAAATGGTATAATGAACTCCCATGTACCCACCACTGGGCTTCAGCAATTAACACAATGCTAACCTAGTTTCATTGATCACCACTCCTACCACCCTTGGATTATTTTTTTCCCCCTTGGATTATTTTGAAACAAGTCCAGACTTCATGAAATTTCATCCATAAATTCAGTATCTAAGGGTACTCTTTGAACACACACACACACACACACACACACACACGATATAAAACAATCCCTTTCTCACCCATAAAAAGCGATAACTTCATGATAATTACTTAGTATCATCATATAGCCATTCATTGTTCAAATTTCTCCAATTGTCTCCTAATTTTTTAAGAGCTGACTTGTTCCAACACTTTCTAAAAAACAGAAGATCCACATATTGCATTAGTAGAACCCCAATTTTATTCAAGGGGGCCACACATTCAGTACATTGCATTTCCCCACTTCTCTAACCAATGTGTGGCCATGTGTCTCAGTCTGGCCAAGGAGGTGGAAGTGTAGAGGAGGCATCCAAGAAGACTCCTGAAAGGAGCTGCCATCTGGGAGACGAGGACCCTTTATTTTTCCCTCCTTCCTTCTTCCTGCTGCCTAGAACTTGGGGTATGATTTCCGGAGCTCTAGCAGCTATGTTAGACCATGAGGTGACCTTGCAAGTGGAAGCTCAGGCTAGGATGGCAGAGAGTAGGCACTGAATTTCCCACCCCACTGTTATTTCCAGCCTTTATTATTGAATTACTTAAGATCAGGTTCCTTCTAATAAATAAAAAATAAAATATTTATTATTTTGAGAGAGAGCGTGCGCGCATCCACACACGTGGGGGGCAGAGGGAGAGAAAGAACCTCAAGCAGACTCCCCGCTGAGCGCAGAGTCCAATGTGGGGCTCGATCTCACAACCCAAGATCATGACCTGAACCGAAATCAAGAGTCAGATGCCTAACTGGCTAAGCCACCCAGGTGCCCCCAAAACAAAAATTTTAAAGCAGTGGCTTGAACATGAGAGAGATTATTTTTCTAATGTAAGTCTAGTGATAGGCAGTCCAGGAGTGATAGAGTGGTCCCACAAAATCATAGACTATTAGATCTCTACATCTGTGTAACTAATTACACCCCAAACTCAGAAGCTTAATACAATTGATTATCGGTTTCCGTTTCTGAGGGTCAGGGATCTGGGATTTCTGAGGCCTGAGCTGCAGTCACTGCTGGCTTGACTGGGTCTGGAGGAGCCACTGGTTTCGGGCTTCAATTCCCAGCCATGCGGGTCTCCCCCTAGAGCAGCTCAAAACCTATCAGCTGGCTTCCCCTAGAGAGAGGGATCCAAGACTGCAGGGAGGAGCAAGAGAGAGCCACTCAAGATCCGAAGCTACAGGCTTCCATCAGTCTCAGAACTGCCCCCCCCCAGCTGTTTTACCCTTTCTGCCCTTGCCCTCATCCCTCTTGCTGTCCCCAGGCCGCCACTGCAGCCTGTCCCATTGTCCCTCCCTGCCCAGCTCTCTTGCTTATGGAGAACGTCGGGTCCCCGTCCAGTTCTCTCTCTCCTCCCAACCGTGCTTCATGCCTCTGATGACAGACATGGCCCCAAGCCACCATTCAACCTCTCTTCCCATCAGGACCTCCTGGCCACCCTTCGCTTTCTTCCTCTCAGAGCTCCTCCGTCCCCTCCTCCCCGCTCGGCCGCACCCCCGGCCACTGCCCTCCCTGGGGTGCCCTGCTCCCTTCTGCCTTGATCCAATTCCTTCCCATCCAGCCGGGCCCTGGTCGAGCCCTCTCTTAACAGGAAGCCCCTCCCTGTGGTTTGTGATGCTTTCGTGACATGTAGTGCTCCTTGCCTGAAAGGCGGGTTGGGAGGGCGGGGGAGGCGGGATGAGCTGCCTCCGCCCTGCCCGGGACTGTGCGGTGGGCTCGGTAGAGTGGCTGGCGCACAGGTAGTGAGCGCGTGGGCTCTGGCACCTCTGTGCTGAACCCCCTTTCCGCCCTGGGGGCTCTTCCCCCTGCGTGACCACATGCAAGAGCTCTACCGCCCTCGTCGCTGGTTTCCCAGCCCCTGTAGGGGGTCGTGGCTCCCGCTGGGGCTTTCCCGTCTAGCGCACGGGATGCAGAGGGGAAGGGATGGTGAGATGCCTGCAGGGCGGCCTTGCTCTAGCCGGGTTGCTCCCGATGCCGGGTCTCCGGAGTCCCTCAGCTCCTCTCGTTTCCCAAATCTTGTACAGCCTCCCCGGAATTCTGGGGCCCAGCCCTGACCTTCCAACCAGCCCCCTGCTTGCTTAAGCAGCCACAGCTGTCGCTGGCCACCGGGAGCCCGGCCGAGGGAGCAAGTCAGGCCGAGAGGCCCCGGCTCCTCGAGAGACGGGCGCGGAGGGTCAAGGCCGGGTGACTGCGGGCGAGGCCGCTTCCCCCGGCTCGGAGTTCGGCGGCCTCGCTGTTTTCCTTCCGGCAGCTGCCGGGCCCCGCCGGCGGGGCGGAGGGGTCTCCGGCGGGAGGGACGCCCCGGGCCCTCGGGTGCAGCCCCGCCCGGCTCCTCGGGCTCAGCCCCGCCTGGCTCCACGGGCTCCGCGGTCGAGGGGCGGGGCGGGCCCGGGAGCGCGGGGGCCGCCGCGCGAGGCCCGGGCGCCCCCTGGTGTCCGAGGCCGGGCAGCACCGGACCGCTCCGCGGCGCAAGATGGCGCGGGGTGGGCCGCGCCTCTCCGCGCCCGCCTCTCCGCGCCCCTCTCGCCCGGCCCGCTCGGGGACGAGCCCCTCCGGCTCGCGGGTGGGCCACTTCCGTTTCCGCAGACGACGGCCGGGAGCCGCGGAATGCCAGCGGCTGGGGGCGGAGGGCTGGCGGGCTCCGGGCTGCGCGCGCGGCGGGGTCCGCCCCCCACCCCGACAGTCGCGGTGCGCCCGACGCCCTGGGTCCGCTGCCCGCCCCTCCAAGCCCGCGCGGGCCCGGAACAGCCTCTGCCGAGTGGCGGCTTCTGGGCTCTGTCCCCATTCCCAGTAACTGTCGCTCTGGTGATTTATCTGCTTCTCCAAGCAATTCCTGCCGGTGTACCTGGAGGCCTCGGGGAATGCGCTGTCCAGTCGTAGCCACGACCACCTGTGGCCGCTGAGCACTTGAAGGGTGGCAACCGAGGAACCGAATTTTTCGTCTTATTTAATAGTCATTAAATTTACTTGTCATTACATTTTTGCAGTGCAAAATTTTCTGTAACACAGCTTTGTCTTGGTAGGACGACGTGCCCCTTTAAACATTGAAAATGTAGTGTCCAAATTGAGATGTGCTGGGGACGATACATACTGGACTTCAGAGTTAGTACAAAAATAGAATGCTAAATATTCATTTTTAAATAGTAATTATACACTGAAATATTGGGACTATGTTGAGGTAAAAAAACATTAATTTTACTTTGTTTTTAAAAGCACATAGCTACTAGAAAGTTGTGTAAATTGTGTAGATGGCATTCTATTTCTCTGTTTGCTCTAGGCAGTGGGTTGGGCTAAATCTGAGTTTTATTATATTCTGACTCCACCGCAGGCCCCAGGGGTTGGTGACGTGGTTGGTTATCAGTGAACATGGGGCTGTGTGTGGGCAAAGACCTGACCCTCGGGGACTGAGCCCATGAGAGTGATCCCTTGACAGAAGTCATAGGGTCAACCCAGAGGCCTCTCCTAGGGCCCCCAGATGGCAGGATGAGACTAACCCAGACACCGGTGCCCAGTCGCCACGGGTGTGGGAGATGGGCACAAGGCTTGGCACCGTGTGAACTCATGGAAAGAACACTCCCCTATGGCCTGAAGACCTGGCCAGCATTGGTTGTGCCACTCGCCAGCTCCGTGCTCGTCTCTTGGGGCCTCACAAAGCAGTTAACGTGAAATGGGGCCAAGTCCAGGTTTCCTTGCCGACGGGCTCTCAGGGCCAGTGTGAGGATCACAATGGAGAGCCCTCTTCAGCCCCGGCTGTCACCAGTATTTCTGAATTGTCTCCAGAGGAAGGCTTTATGGAAGACTCCCACGTGTGTTTGGAATGATTTGTTACCAGTACATATTTTTTTCTGAAATATTTAATAGAGGTGCATCTTTAAAAGCTTTGTTGCACACATTTTAAGTGCGTATTCGTGGACTGGAGCAGACCCCTGATTCCCTGTTTATACAACCGAAGAGAACAGAGTCTAGGCCGAAGCTTCTTCAGGGGAGCTGCTTGTTCTGCTCTTAGCTGGTAGGGGTCACGGGAAGTGAAGCTGAGAGAGACTTGAAGGTCACACCCCTCGGCTCTGCAGCAGCACCTCTCCTGGTTAATCATCAATGACGGGGCAGCCAGGAGGGAGCCCAAGTCTGTCCCCGCCACCCCTGACTGCTTGACACCAGGTCCTAGGAGCCAAGTCGGAGGCCCAAAGGGTTCTGAGGAACCCAGTTCCACAGAAGTGTCCAGCCTTGAAAAAAAGAAAACATTACAGACATCCACACGTTCACTCACACCCTACACACAGGGCAAGAAGGGAACTATCCCTGTATTTTGAACCTAGTGTTAAATCCCTTGTCAGGGTGACTCTTCAGTTCCAAGCAGCTCTGGGTGCACAAACCCTACAGCATGAGGCACGGGAGCGGGGTTGACCCAAGGTGGACCGTCCTGGGTTCACTGGGGGATCTGGGTCTCTGAGAAGCCTCTGGGCTCCTCGTAAACAAGGCTGCTCAGTCTACCAGGCGGCTCCAGGGCCTCTGCAGAGCCAGGGTTTGTGGGAGCTGTAAGTCCCCTCCTGCCCTGGTCCAGGCGGGGAGCAGGGAACACCAGGGTCTAGTGTCACAGGTGCTCATCCCCTGGGATGGACAGCAGGCTTCAGGGATGGCAAGAGATTGAAGGTGATGAAAGTTCTGGGGTCAAGTCTTTTCCAGGACAATATGCCTCAGAAATCCTGGGTCCCCCTTCCCAGGAAAGGGGTACCTCCTGTCTTAGGCAGGCTGTGGAAAGCCCCTGCCACCTCGGAAGCAGCTGGACCGAGGCGGAGGCAATCTCACCACTGGGTGAGATTACTGGGGAGGAAGGGGGGACCCAAGCCCCAACGAGTGCCCCGAGATTCCTCATGGGAGTTTTAAAAGCAGCTCCCTCGCGTGAGATCGGGAGGAGAGACTCCTATGACCCATGCGTCTCTGAGTTCTCCTTTCACCTGGAAAATGGATGCTTTAAGTCCCGAAGCTGTTTGGGTCCCCAAACTCTAATGTCTGATCTTGAAACTTTGGTTTCATAGGTTGCTGGGATATCCGCTCACGATACTATATCCCGCGATAGGGTAGGTATTGTTCCGAGTCACAGGGTGTCAGAGTCAGAACCTACCAGTTAAGGGACCTCATTTAAAAAATGAACCCGAGGCCGCACAGCTAACGAAGAGATGGGAGGGGAACTGAGCGCGCTGGCTGAGGCCCTAGCCCAGGCTGAGCACTCAGCGAGCTCCACCTGCAAAGAATCTGCGAATGTTTGCTTCTGAGCACGGGAGGCAGCCAGGGAAGCCGAGGGCTCACCTGCCCCAGGAGAGCTTCCGGTGCTCACTCGTGGCAGAGCGCCACTCCTAGGGGGCCTCTCCCCCCTCCTTCATAGATACAAAGCTGGGCCCACCGGAGAACACATTAGGATGCAGTGAGGAATAAAAGAAGTTTGAGAAAGGGAAGAAGAAAACAGTGGAAGAGAGTTTGGGGGAATGAAAGCATGTGACCGAGTCTGCCCTTTGTCTTAAGAGCCTTCTAACAAAATCGAACCCAAGTAGGATTTTCCAGAAGATGAGGCAACATCGCCATCTGGTGGCCATCGGGGCACATGCTTTAGAAAGGAATCGAAATGCTGAGCCAATCAACCCAGTAGTACCCTTCTGATGCAAAACCTGCCGTTCCCCCTTGGGGTTTGAGGTTGGCGCAGCAGGGCACCTGCTTTGGGGCAAACTGCACCGCCTGTGGACTCCGGGCCACGTGGGTATCCTTTGCTCAGTATTAGCCGACAGGGTCTAGAAGATTTGGGCTGACCTGCACCATGGAAGCCATACCTGCTGACCCATATGAAGGCCTTGAAGGTTGTAAAGAAGCCTCACAGCCAGCCTTATCTATAAAGCCGTCACCTCCCATTCCAGGTACAGAGACAGGACTCCGGAGGTGGGGCCTCTTAGTTACTACTGACTAAAGGGGACACTCCCTCTGTAAGAGCTTCTCGGTCAAAAACAGAAACAAGCTAACACCTGCTGCTGAGAGGAGTCGGGTGAACAAGGAGGGTGTCTGGTTATTTTTTGTTTTTTAAGAAAGGGCTAAGTGATTATCGAGGCTATCATCTTATTGATCAAGGTCCAGCCATTTGCCAAGGTATATACACATTTTATTTAAAAAAGTTTACAGTTTTCATTATACACAACTATTAAGAGGTTATAGTCAGAGGAGGCATTTGTCCTGTTGACAGAAGTGCCCGCTAGACCAGCACAATGCAAGGAAAAAGGCGGGAGGGAGGAGCTAGGGCAAGGAAAAAAGAAGCGATAAAAAGCTTAGGTTTCAATTAAGGGCTGGTAAGTCCCTTTTCTCTCTTCAAGTATCACACAATATGTACCAAATACAATCAGTAAATAATGGCCATTTCTTCCCAAGCCCACAGCCAAGACGAGTATTTGCTGAAGTGAGAGTCCTGGCCCTTCCTCTGGTGGGTGGAGACCCTGCCCGCCCGACCACGACGGTTAGCTCCCCCTCCCCCAGGGCCCTCCGCCCCAATCCTTGATGCAACTGCCAAGGTGATCAGTGGCCAGAGAAAATACGAACATGGATTCAGAAGTCCAAAGAAAACGCAGGTCTTTGCGCCCATCAGAAATGATTTTAGTCAAGAAGGCCGTGAACCCAGTTAGGAAGTTGGTAGAAGTAAATGGAACTCTCGCTAACTCTTGTTAATGGCTTTCACTTTCTGATTGTGTCCCTAGAACGCAGGAGGGCCATGCGCCATGTAAAATCAAACACCCGTTCCCAGAAACTTGGTGTCTAGAAACTTCACCCGTGACGGCCAGCAGAGGATCTGTCTTTCATGATTCTCAGCCATAACAGGAGGCCTAAAGAAAAGCAAGTGTCAGGCCAAGGCCAACCACGGCTTCAGGGAGCATTCTGAGGAGAAAAAAAAGTCCTTCGAAGGGAGACACTCCTCAGGAGCTTCGATCAGCCATTGGCAATGGGAACAGCTTCTGAATGGAAGAACGTTAGGGGCGGGAGAGACATGGCAACTTCTGAGAACTACCTTACTAGTATAAAATGCTGGTTCGAACCGCACGGTAACCTCAAGGAGGGCGAGAAGATCGAGGACGAAAGAGCAAAATGCCAGCGTCTAGCTTGGCAACCACGAAATGCAACCCGCCAGGCCCCGGTGCTGGGGCTGCCGGAGAGCAGCGGGCTCTGTGCTGCGGCTGCGGCCACCTCACTTGTCGGTTTTGGGGAGAGCTTGAGCTCGGTCATTTGAACAGGGGCAAAGGATGGCCTGCGCTGGTCAACCATTAGGTAAGACTTCAAAAAGATGGGTACACTAAGAAAGGGAGGGAAACTGCCAGAAGCCACTCTGACCTACTACCACCACCTTTTAAAACAATAATATTCAGCCCTTCTGAGGGGCTCTGGATGCTTTTCTGAGTGTTACGACGGGAAACCTGAAAAAGCGTTTGGTGCCGTCACACCCCCTCTTCTAGCCTTCCTGTATCATCTATCACGGGGGGCCAGAGACCTCTGATTCACAGCCGGGCTTTCTTCCAGTTCCCTCTGTACCTAGAAGCATAGTCTCCTTCTCCTACCTACCTCTCCCGGGTACAGGGAGGGACAAAAAGTTAGGATAAAAAGGATTCTGTTCAACTCATCAAAAACCAATTTCTCAGAGGAGAGGAAAAGCCCCCGACAGAGCCAAAAGCATGCATGGGACCGAGGTTAGTGCCGAGAAAGGATAGATTTGCACAGACTGAGAGGGTGCAGTGTGTTTTGGGTAGCAATTCCAGGAGCTTCCTGTGCTAATAGGGAAGCCCCATTACACCTTCATCAGACAGACTTGGATGGACGGACACACACGCACGCACGCCGCAGCCAGACTCAGATGTGCTTCTTAACCCTTGCAACCTCCCCCGACACGTCTTCATCTGGAAATTCCGCACCACGAGACTCCCAGTGCCAGAGCGTTCAATCTGCGGTGAGCTATGTCTTTTTTGAGAAAAAGGTATTTAGTCGGGGAGCAGAGCTGGGGCTCACATACATTCCCCTAAAGCTGGCTCTCCTAGTTTTGTTCTGTCTTGTTTTTGACAAGATTAAAAGCAATTATTATTTGGACATTATTTTTTTTGAAAGGTAATTAGAACACTATTGTTTATACAATATTGAAAAAATACAATTTTTTATTGTTTGAACTCAAATCACCACCCAGCACTTTAAAGCCTACCCTAAGTCGCACCTACAATTTAAACGGTTATAGCACAAGCAAACTGCTAATTCGGCAGGTAAGCAGGTTAGACAGTGCCAGCAGAGACCCTCCCTCCCCCAAAGTACTGAGAAGACAACGCGCTAGAAAAGTTAAAGCACACCATTCCATGTTAAATAGTTAACACTACCCCTCCAACAAGCCACAAATGCTAGATAGATAACTCAGTACGGTTAACTAACCACAGCCCTACATAACTGCACTTTAAATTTTTTTTTTTTTTAAAGAAAACCTTTTGCTTCATGCCCGTAATTAACATAAAATAAGTAAATTCTTTGTCTTTTATTTAGGAAAATAATCATGCTAAAAGCAAGTTGTACTTTATATAGATTTTCAAAGAAAAGATTGATTGTGCTTTTGGAATAAAAAAAGATAGGATATCTTCCAACCTCATGGACTCCAATCTTGTGGAATAGATAGCACGTCTCAACTAAAAAACACACGTCAGAAAGAAAAATGCAATTATCCCGGTGGGACATTCAAAAATTGTCTTTAGAAGGTTTTAGAATTGGCTAATTCTGCTATTGTCCTATTGGTTGTGGCAAAAAAGGGATACAGACTTGCTGTCTCAAGTTCTCCGGATTCAGCAGGCAGCACTCCTATTTGGAAGCAAGCCTGCTGGCAACCTGGACACACAGCGAGCTGAGCACACATCTGATTAGCAGGCATTTCAAACTGTCTGATTTCCTCTTAACACATACAGGAGGGAATATGTTCTTCCTTCAAAACCTGTTCTCCTGCAGCCTGTTTCCGAACTCTTTCCTCCTATTCAGTCACACTCTGAAAAAAGTGGTTTGTTTTTCCCGTGTAGAGTCACTTTGGGTACAAGGACCTTTATTTGTTCCAATTATTACTCATTTTAAATTTAGAATATGTGTTGGGTCTAAAATACCCATTTCCCACCCCCACAAGCAGATGATGACCAAGGCTGCTGCCAAGAGCAGGAGAAGGGAAAACAAAACCAAAAACATGAATGAGAGCACCCGGGAGTCACAGCCACCAGAAAGGGTCTTCTTGCCGAGTCTAATGGTCCACGGAGCGGCTATCCCAGGAGAAGGCCGTCTCTTGGGTAGGCGAAGATTAAATCTGCAACCTGTCTAAGCACAATTCACACACACACACCATTTAAAAAAAAAAAAAAAAAAAGAAAGAAAGGAAGGAAGGGGGAAAAAAAAAAGCTCCAACCCAAACAAAAACACCCGCAACCACCCTTAAATGTAAAGCTCCTAGTCCGGGGCAGCGGTCTCAAAGCGGCCGACAGGATGAGGATGTGACACTGCACATGCTAGATGACATGAAACACCTTCCCAGTCACTTTCCTCCTCCTGTCCCGTCCCCCCAAAAAGGTATGGATCACAAGCTCTACCCCAAGAAAAAGAATCAGGTTCAGAACACACTGCCAAAAGGTTCTCCAAAGCAAAACACTTGTGGCTGCAGGGCCTGGTAGTGAGACGGCCAAGATCTACATGTGAAAATGTACTTAAAATCCAGAGTCGAAAATTGTTTCACGTTTCAATACTCCAATTAGCTCCCTGTCTTATCCTCTAACTCCGCAGAAACGGGGCCACCTGGGACTCAGGAAGGAGCGGTCAGGCGCTGACGGGCCGGCTCTACGCGCCCACAGCAGGCCTGGGCCTCCCCCGTCCCTCCCGCCCAACCTGAAAAAGCACTATTCTACCTTCACGTCCAAGAGCTGCTTGGTTTGGTTTGTTTCTTTGGAACCACCAATAAAAGAAGCAACTTTTTCCTGTTATTTTTACTCACGTCTAACTATCAGAGCGGCTATTTCTTTTGACAGTTCAGCAGCGCGCAGGCTGACTTGGCCACATGGACTTATGAACGCATGCACTCGGACCGCATATTGCTACCAAAATGGAATGTGCGAATATGCTATGCACCTCAGGTTGAGAAATGACCAAGAAATCAAGATCTAAAGGGTGATATATAATATATATATATCAATGCTATTATCCATAAAAACCTTGTTTAGTAATAAAAAAAATTGCTTTGTTTAAATATGAATATTATAGTCTGCTTCTCATGGTTAGGAAATAATAGTCTTTCTGAAAAGCAGGTGCTTTTTCTACTACAACTCCATATCCTGGGCCTCGTCTTCCGAAAAGTCAGACATAGAACTCTCCGACGAGCTGTCACCGGTGCCCTCTTCCTGCTCTTTCAGTGCCTCCTCCGTTGCGTATTTCTGGATGTACTCTGCATGGGGTGGGGGGGGGATGAAGAAAACACAGGGCCAGTGAGCAGGCAGGCATGTGCTTCAGGGACCCCAAAGCTGGCCAAGTCCCAGGGAAGTTCGAGCCTTCCTTACCTGCCTGGGTATGGTCACTAAAGCTAGGGGGAAATCCCACGGGAGACGTCTTTGGACTAAGAGAGGCGAAGCAGCACATCTGATTTGCAGGGAACAGACCACACACTGCACCTGCAGCCCCGAACTCCCTGCGGCCGTCGCCTCCCAAGTGGATGAACACCTCCCAGACACACGTGTACGAGGCAGCCGACCGCCCTGCACCTTGGCTGCGAGGCACGGGAAAGCCGGCAGACGTCCAGGACGGCGTGTGGTGTGAACCGGCCTCCAGTTCAGCCGCCAGGCTGCCCTCACTCTTGCCTCGTTGGCTTATCCATATGGCTGCGCTCCTCCAAACTTGCAGGACTGGGGATGTGTGAACCCCCTACTTTCTTATCATCACTATGATAATAAAACTAGTCACCTCCCAGGTAGAGCAAGACTAGTTAGGATTCCATAGTAATTTATAAGGAAATCCCCCATCATTTTTAGACTTGCAGTTATATAATTACAGTCAGCCCAAATCTATTATTTTAGGAATAGATTTTAGTCCAAACAGATCCTGCCTGTCAGGTTTTTGAAGCAGCTGGTGAAAACAGTCTCTCAGTCTGCTCGGGAATGAGCTGCTATGTGGAGACACAGGGAGCGTGAGCGACTTTATCATCTATTATTTACCTGAAGATTTATGCAGCTACAGCCTAGGCTGAATCTGTTGGCTGAAAGAAAACTGTAAGAACTGCTGAACAAACAAACTTGTTCTAAAAACTCTAAGTGCGTACTGTGTTTCAGTAAACAGCCCACACACAATATGAAGAGGCAAGACAGAACCCTATTCAGCGTGCCAGCAGGACAGAAACATGTCCTCACGGCCTTAGGCTTCGTTTTTCCTCCTTCGGACTCATAGGGACTGAGTATGAGAGTAAGAGAAGGAAAACGGCCAAATGAGCCTGCTGACTTTGAATCATGTAACACAGGGGCCTAGCGAAGAGTATTTTTGATATATTTAAAGAGTTGTTTGTTTATTTATTTATTTAAAAAGATTTTATTTATTTTACTTGAGAGAGAGGAGTACGAATGGGGGAGGGGCAGAGGGAGAAGAAGCAGACTCCCCGCTGAGCAGGGAGCCCGATGAGGGACCCAATCTCAGGACCCTGGGATCACGACCTGAACCACCCAGGCACCCCTAAAGGGTTGTTTAAAAAAAAAGGGAGGGGGGGAAGAGAATGAATATGTGACAGAGACTACATGTGGCCAAATCCAGCCCTTCACAGAAGTTTGCAGACTTCTGACTTAGAACCCTACAAATTCGTAATGAAGTTTTATGCGGAGATGAGATTCCAAAAGCTCCTGATTAGGTAAGAACTTACCTAAATTTACCTTGTAGAGAGACAGAAATGTTTATTAGTCTCAGAAATGTTATTTTTACCCTCTAATGGGTCAGTTACTTTGCTGGATTTGTAGAAAGAAGTGGCTGCACTTTGACATTTCTCTCCGACACTGTAAGGTGATACTATTAGTCCTCTTTAGTATATTTGAGGAAATAAATACGTTTTTAGTGCTTAGCTTACAGGACAAGGCCTTTCAGAAGACAGAAAAATGAAGAGCAAGGTCGCTGATGAGCAGGAGACACAGATGCAGATAAAAGCAGTTGGCTGACGACTGACATTGGAGGGAAGCATGGAGGAAGGGCCTCTGGCCTCTTAGAGCCAGGAAGGCAGGCACATCTGCGCTGACCCTTGAAGGAACTCTCAGCTGCAGCATAGGACACACCATTCCAGGCGAAAGGCTCAGCCTCGCCAAAAGCACAGGGGAGGGGGTGCCTGGGTGGCTCAGTCGGTTAAGCGTCTGCCTTCGACTCAGGTCACGATCCCAGGGTCCTGGGATGGAGTCCCACATCCAGGTCCTTGCTCAGCGCGGAGACTGCTTCTCCCTCTCCCTCTGCCTGCTGCTCCCCCTCCCTCTGCCTGCTGCTCCCCCTGCTTGTGCTCTTTCCCTCAAATAAATAAAAAATCTAATTAAAAAAACAAAACCAACAACACAGGGGAGAAGGACGTGGCCAAGATGTCAAAACCAAGGCCGAGAACAACATTTGTATCTGAAGCAAAGAAGGCAAAATGTATAGGTCCTGCTGTAGTTGGATGGTGACTATATGGTTAAGTTATTCTCTGGGTTTTTTCGTAGGGCTGAAGCTTTCCCTAAGGAAGGGAATATAGCTGGGTATCTGAAACTCGTCCAAGGTGATGGTCACATACTGCGACGCTCAGGAGTGAAGGCACAGATTGAGATCACGCACAGTGAGAGCGAGCCGTCAACAGCAGGCTAAGATCCCGCTCCTTAAGCAGGAAAGCGACGGAAAGTGACCTATCTTTAGACAGCTCCACTGGTGTGGCCTGTAGGCAGCTCACATCTACATGACAAAGAACACCAACTAAATAGGAATGCTGACTAAAATGCACGGTAGGAAAGGTTATACGCACTGACCTGTGAGGCTAGGCATAGAAATGTCTGGTAACAGCCGGGCAGAGAGGGCCCACCTACACACGTTTTTGGAAATCACCTACCTGGAGGGAACTATCTACAATGGTGGGGGGTGAATCAGCTCCCAAGTCGCGGGGGGGAGGGAGGGCTGAATGACTGACACTCTGAAGAGAATGACCAGGACTGGGGATGGAATGAGAAAGGTTTTCAGGAAGGGAAGGGGCAAAATACAAAAGCTGCAAAGCAGTGAGGCAAATGGGTCTGGAGCAGGGTGCACATGATTAGGAAGAAATGGGGTCACACATTATCAGTAGAGGGGGGGGAAACAAACTAGCAGGGGTTGAGGGCAAGAAGTGGGAAGTTTGAAAATGACAGGAGATAGAGAGCAGGACTCCTAAAGAAGCCCACAGGAGCAGACAAAGTTTTCTGAAATGGGGCTGCCTCTGACAGGCTGGGCGCTGGGAGGCAGGGGAGAACTGGGAGAACAAGCCTCCAGGCTGGGGGCTGGGGCGGGGGGTGGGGGTGGGGGAGGTAGTGCGTATAAGCCATCAGGATAGTTCTTACAGCCCTGATTTCCGCATTACTCAGGAAGACAAAATGATAGCCAACACTGACATTTCAGAAAGCTCAAATTCCCTAAGCTAGAGCTTGCCATTCTAAAATAAAAATGTAGATTGGATTCCTTTGTAACTGGTATTATAGCAGATATGTACTAAAACAGGAATACTGCTAAATTGCTGAGGCATAATGAATGTAAGAACTATAGAAATACGCTCCGCACCAAGATATCTGTGGGTTGCAGACACTGTTAAGTGATTCCTGTGTCACAATTTTAATACCGTCTCATAACAGAGTTTTATCTGGTTGAAACGGACTGCTTTTTTCCCCCTTGAAATGCATGTTTGTTTGGCTATACAGATATTCTGCTACATAAATTAGATATTAATTTGCAAAAATTAATATTACTGAGACCTAAGTAAATTAATTGGAGTAGATTTATTTCTATTTTATCTCAACAAAAGTACCAACAAGTACCCTACAGAGATCAGAGAAGAATGAGAAAACCAAAGGAAAGCCTCAGGTGCGCTTGTCTCATACCTTCCCCGTTAAGAGTGAAGACCTGTATATTCCAGGCTCTTGTAAATTATTTTTACTGCCATCTCTTGCAAACGGACCTCAGAAGGGTCGTACGACTGGCAGAAGTTGACACTCTGAACTGCTATACAGATGGACAAGTCATGCTAACAATTAGGTAAATACCAATGCCTGCCATTTGCTAAGGAGAGCAGGCCTACTTTCATGGACTTTGAATTCCTTTCCCTTCTGGTGGAACTTTAGACTTTTCACTATGAAGGTTCTCAAGCACACAGAGAGGTAAAATGAACACCAGTAAACCGATAAGTTACAGAAGTTCTTTCGAAACCACAAGTTCATTTAATGAACTTTATGTCCCACTAGCAGGTAAACTGTTTCAGAATGAAAAAGGAGGGTTCTCAATTGTAAAGGATGAGCAAACTAGCCCTACCACCACGAGCACATTTCTACCTAGCACAGCACATTTCAAGTTTTACTAGAAAACGGCCCTGGGGCCAGTTATCTGCAGCAGACAAGAAATGTGCCCAGATGTAAACTTTCCAAAGTAAATGAAAATCAGTATGGGACCAAGAAAAGAAGCCAGTTGGATATTCTTAATCCAACAGGTAAAGTGTAAAAAAGGTATAAAAAAAGTATATGGATAAATTTGGCATTTCCCAACTTCCAAAGTTAACTGCTTCCCTGACGGGCCAGGACGATACTGTATATAAACTAACAGGAGATTATGCCTTTCACTTAATGCTTCATTCTCGAGTCCCAATTTTCTGATTTTACAAGACAAGAGGAAGCAAATGTAGGCTAAGGTTCTTTTGGACAGGGGTTCCCGGGGATTTCCGGCACAGTCACATCCACCACCACCCAGCAGGTGCCCCCCACTTTCCATCTCTCCTGTGCTCTTTCTCACTCCTTCTCGTCTTCCTTGCTGGGACCTTCAGTCTTCCCAAGGTGTGGATGAGTCCTTGGAACTACAGGGGCTGGTGAGTTCTGCTCCAGCCCACAGACCACGGTCTCTTTTAAGGCCTGAGAAAAATTATTATTAACTCAGAAGGGCTTTTAATGATCAAAGCCCAATACACGTAAGTTCTTCTGTCTCCAGGTTAAACTGTTGTTTTTTTTTTTTTAAAGATTTTATTTATTTGACACAGAGAGAGGCAGCCAGCGAGAGAGGGAACACAAGCAGGGGGAGTGGGAGAGGAAGAAGCAGGCTCCCAGCGGAGGAGCCTGATGTGGGACTCGATCCCAGGACTCTGGGATCACGCCCTGGGCCCAAGGCAGACGCTTAATGACTCAACCACCCAGGTGCCCCTAAACTATTTGCCTTCTTACCTTTAATCTTCTGCTTGTATTCTTCCGGTCGGTGGAGGTACATGGCCGCAGCGTCACCATTGAGAGGATCTATGGGGTTGGGATAGGCCAACAACTGGGGCAGGAAGGACTCAAATATATTGGTAAGATCTGAAAAAACAAACAGAAATATGTCATGCATGGAAAAAAACAAGTTCACCTAAAATTCACTTGAATTCAGTAGTCAAAACTGCTTATCTTCCAAAATAATCAACCACACGGAAGTTTTCCATCAAAGCGTGCTCCATTACATGCGATCTCTATTGCATATTCTTTTCAGCACAACTTTAAAATTTAAAATTTAATTTTCTTCGAAGAACCAGATAAGGGTATACCTGATATGTGCTTTCAAAGGCAAGTGTCCCAATTCTAATTCACTCCATGTTCTAAACCAAGAATTCAGAAATAGTACATACATTGTTTAATTAAAATGCATGCCGCAAAACTCTGTAGCACTCTACATTCTTATAAAATGAGATTTCTCTTAATATCACCCTTTTCTACAGCTTTGAAAATCCCCACTCTGAAAAGTATTCAAGCACCAGATGTCAAAAGAACACAATTTTATAGGCCTTGATATTTTACTCAATTCTCATCACCTTTATTGAAGGTAAATATAATCAGTTTTCTAATTCTTCTGGCTAATGAAGGTAGGAACCTACACAGGCCACTTAAAATAACAGGTAATCATAAGACAGAGAAGTACAAATTTACTGAATTTTATTAACAATCATTCTGATAAACATTTATTAACTCCCTTCTTGCCAGACGCAGCACAAGGTGCCGGGTATACAGAGATAACATTTACACACACAGCAAAGTCAACACGAACTTTGCAGTCACGTAGTGTTTTATAAAGGAAACAGGCCTCGCAGACCTGTAAAATAAACGACACGCTCCCATCAGTTCAGAGATGCGGTAACTTCCATGCTATTTGCTTCTCCGCAGTCAACTGTGGAATCAGTGCCTCCAGCTCTCTACCCTACTTCGGTTACTCTATCAAGTTTTATAGAAAGATTTCTGGTTCTGGAGGGAATGCTGAAGCATATCAGCATAAAAACTACTCTTTCATTTATTCTGCTCTTTTAATGTATTTTTTCCCTCTGGAGTGAGCACTCTTATGCAGTATTAGAAAGGAATGTTTGGTCAAGCCACATCACTTCAAATCAGTGCTTCTCAGCCAGGGTGATTTTGCTCCCCAGCAGACATCTTGTGGTGTCTGGAGAAACTTGTGGTTGTCACACCTGGATGGGGGAGGGGGATAGGTGGTGCTACTAGCCCTTGTGGACTGAGGCAGGGGTGCTGCTGAACACCCTACAGTACCAGACCGCCCTTCACCGCAAGTCATTCTCCGGGCCAAAATTCCACAGTGCTGAGGTTGAGAAATCCTGGTCTAGATAAAAGGGGTTGACAAACTTTTTCATAAAGGGCCAGAATAAATACTTTAGACCTTGTGGGCTACGTTTGGACACTTAGCTGTGCCACTGTGGCACAGAAGCACTCACAGATAATAGGTAAACAAACGGGTTTGGCTGCGTTCCCATAAAACTTCATGTACAAAAGCAGGCAGCCAACGTTTGTTATCCTCCGCTTTAGAAAACACCACGAGTAACAATCAGCTCTTCCTTGTCAGTGTAAGGCTTCCTTAATGGTTGGGGTGAGCAGCTGGAGAACGAGCTGCACATTTAACAGAACTTTCTGCATGACGACAATGTTGTGTATCTGCACTGTCCAATAGGGTAGCTGCTGGCCACATGTGGCTGTAGACGCACTATGGCTGGTGTGACTGAGGAACTGAAATTTTTAAAAATTTAATTCTGATTTATTTAATTCTAATTAATTAATTTAAATAAGGACACATGGCTAGTAGATCCCATATTGGAGAGCTCAGGTCTAGACGGTAATGTCACGGACAGTCACAGGACAGCTGGCATAGTCCTATTCCCACGCACCAGGTACTGAAGCAGAACAAGTTTACCTTGAGCCCCAAGTAACGGAGACTTGGTATAATTACATGGACCGGAGCTATTTCCACCTTCATAAGGCTAACTTCCCAAAGAACCATGTTATAGTAAGATTCCCATGTACCAGGAAATAAATGCAGAGATTCCTAATCAAAAAAGCAAAACAAAAATAATCTTCCAAGATAACCCCAATCACCTGTAGTAAGTTTTCACTGCCGTTTTACTTACAATTTTTTTAAAAAAGGAAGCAACATATGCAACAAACCAGTAATCATTCATGGTACAAAACCACCGAAAACCACTCAAAGTCTGAAGAATAGAGGAAAACACTTATGCTCTAATGCTGGGGGATAAAGCCCATAAAATGGCATGTTCTCTAGAATTATAACTATGTACAGTACATGTGCATAATAAGAACATCTAAAAGCTATCTCAAGGCAATATGCTTGTGACTTCTTTTCACACACCAAGTGACACTTGGCTTTTTTTTTACCTTTAAAAATAGCATTTTCCTATGAATATGTCCTTTCTACTTTTGCATACGTTTGAAATATTTAAATAAAACATAAGTCTAAAAAAAATCAAGGTAAATAAATTCAGAAGAAGAAAAACACGGGTGTGGAAGTTTTACAAACTCAACATGATCCGCGAGCAAAGAAGAGTTAACAAGAGTTACATTAATACTAATAATAGTAACAGGCATGGTAGCAGCCACAGTGTGCACTTACAAAGCCCTCACTACAAGCCGGTCCCCTGTAAGCACTTTGCATGCACACTCAGTTTCACTACAGCCAATGAGCTAGGTACCATTACTAGCTCTATTCTGCATATGGGGGAAACTGAGGCACAGGGAGGTTAGGGGACTTGCCCACGGAGCTGGGTTTCAATCTTGGGGTTATCCACCATGCTGCCTCTGTCAACAGATGAAATGAGCACTGTCTAAACTTTCATGAAGGCACAAGCTACCCACATCTTGGCATTAAAATTGCATATCCTCAGAGATGGCCACCCCCCACCCCCGCTCCCCCGCCAAGTCTTCCTTTCTCACAAGTTCAAGGCCAGCAGAATGATCTGTAAGCAGAGAATGTTAAGGGATTTCTGTGGCTGAACTGTCTGACACTTCACAGAGGCCTTGTGCTTGCTTTCAAGTCGCTAAACCACAGAAAAGTAGCCCATGGCTGTTCACAGATACCCACACATGGTAACCTGGGTGTTCTCCTGTCGCATCAGCATTCCAGGTGCTACTCAAAAACATTAGCAGCTGAATATTCCTATCGAACAGCAACAAAAACCTTTAAAACACACACACGACAAAGTGTAAGTTTTATTTTAAGTAGTGTTCAGAAGTGCTTTAGGACTTGAGAAATATGGCAGATGACATGTTTTGTAACTAGGTGTTTCCTGTGTTCCAAGAAGGGATTTTTATATCCTTTCCCCACTACTTTTAAGTTTTTCAAGCTACCAGTAAGTGGCTCTGCCTAGGTACTTGTTCCCAACAAGTGAAAGAACCCTCGATTATTTGTTCTACCTTCCTACGTCTGTCTTCCTGCATTAACACACTTCCAATCCATTTTACGGATGTGCTGAGTCACACCTGTAAAACAGAAGAGCAGAAAAAGAAAAGTACACAGCCCAGTTCTGGGTGAAGAGGGCAGCATCTGAAGACCAGGATGTCATGGCTATGGCCATTTTATTTTATATTTTTAGATTTTATTTATTTATTTGAAAGAGAGAGAGACAGCATGAGTGGGGCTAGGGGCAGACACAGAGGCAGACTCCACTCTGAACAGGGAGCCCAATGTGGGGCTCGATCCCAGGACCGTGAGATCACGACCTGAGCCGAAGTCAAACGTTTGACTAAGCCAGCCAGGTGCCCTGCTATGGCCACTTAACGCAGCCCTGAAAGTGGCTAACAGAATGCCACTGAGAGGGTCCTCTCCAAGGAAACATCTCTCAAAAGTTGCAGATAAAAATCTTCTTTCAAGATAAATGTTGAGAGAAGAAACCTAAACTGGGGCGCCTGGGTGTCTCATTCAGTTAAACATCTGCCTTTGGCTCAGGTCATGATCTCAGGGTCCTGGGACTGAGCCCCATGCTGGGATCCCTGTTCAACAGGGAGTCTGCTTCTCCCTCTTCCTCTGCCCCTTCCTCTGCTCATGCTCACACACTCTCTCTCTCAAATAAATAAATAAAAATCTTAAAAAAAAAGGAGGAGAAGGAGGAGGAGGAGGAAGAGGAAGAAGAAGAAAGAAGAAAGAAAGAAGAAGAAACCTAAACTGTAAACCAAAAGTGAAATAAAGATACTCCCCTTTGGAAAAATCCATTATAAAATGAGTATTTTTTTCCCCTAGAATTGTTAACAATAGTAATAAAACATCAACATCTCTTCAGTTCAAAAGTCTTTTTAGCACTCCTCCACTTTTTGAAAGGGAGAGACCCAGACATGCAGAACAACCCAATCCTGCGATCACCGTCAGCTCATTCCATTACTGGCTGCCTTAATTTTTAAAGGAAGTCCAAAGATCCCTGAGAAGTATGGTTTATGATGAGCTCTTACTTTTGCTTTGGACTAAATCAGCACTTACAAAAATGTAGTCCATTAAGACTGATTCTTCAGCCTGATCTTACAGTATTAATATTAACAATATTACAACATTCATTCCTCAGTTTAGGCACTTAAACTAATAATTTATATTCATATTTAATTTTTAAAAACACTCAAATCATACTCATCTCTCATCAAAAGCAGCACCATTTACCCCCTTCAGTTCAGGGCAATGGTTCCTAGTGAGTCTGGATCCTCTCTGCCCATCAGAATTACCTGTTGAGTTTTTTCAACACCTGCATGCCGAGGCCTCATGACCTACCCCCCGGACTCTGGCTTAGGACAGACCGGCATCCATGTGTGTGCAGAACTGCACAGTCAGAACATGCTATCTGCCCTACGCCCCCCCACCCCCAGAACAAACACAAAGAGGGCTATTTGCCTGCGGGTTCTCTGAAAATGTTCAGGCCTCTCAACTAAGCTGTTCTGGACAGTGTGGAGCCACCCGAGCCTGCAGCGCCCCTTCCCGCACTTCCTCCAGGGGGAGGTATTCTAAACTCAAGGGGGGAGAAAGTGGATCCATTTTCAAGGGCCATTAACGGGCTGCTTCAGAGCATAAGAGGCAGCGAAAGAGATCACCTAACACAGTGTAGACATCGGGCAGAGCAAATTCCATTAGACTGAAGTGTAGAAGACCACAAGTCTAATCTCAGGCCTTCCACTGACTTGCTCTTTGACCTTGGGCAGGTCTCTTCCTCTCTGCACCTCAATTTCTTCATCTGCAAAAAAGAGAAGTCTAATACTGCAGTTCCTTACAAAGAAGAATTAACACATTACTAAAAAGGACTATAAAATAGGTTTCATAAGGCATCAAAGGACTAGAGTCACATATTAAAAAAAAAATATGCCACCTTCTTAGAGTAGAAATTTCAGCTACCTGTATTCCTCAAAGAATACATGTTAATTAAAATGAGTCACACTGAAAAAAAAATGCACCAATTCTTAAAGTAAAGCCACCCTACTCCAGGTGACTCACAAAAAGATGGGACGTGGCTTAAAGGAAAAAACACAGGAGGGGATGAATCACAGATCATGTTTTATTCTTGGCTGTTCATAAACCACTGACCATTAAGTTATTTCTTCTTCCTCTATTTCCTGTGAACGTTAAAGTGGGAATTTTGGTAAAGCATGCTGCTACCTTCAGGTTACAGCTCTATGGATGCCCAGAGCTTGACGTGGCCTGCCCCACCAGGAGCTGTAATTACCAGGCAGGCAGTCACCCCAGAGACTTTAACTTGAATAATATTCATCTGTTTTTTCAGATTTAACACCCCAGATGCTGTAACTCAGAGGCCACCACCATCACATGGTATAGTCATGGCGAGGGGCCGAGTCATCAAAGCCACTCCCCCTCTCCTCAAAGGCCACCTCTCCCACTCCCCCGGATGCCCAATGCCCTGGGTCCCTTCCTTTTAAAGCCAAACAAATAACATACAGAAAAACGTGCTCAGCAAGACATCATTCACTTGCACAGCAGTGTGAATTCTGTGGTGTTCGTAATGGAAGAGCTTCATATACTCTTCCTCTGGGAAGCTCATCATCTTACAATTTTAAAGAAGCAAATCTACGCTGATAATTCCCAAATCTTTCTAATTGGTCCTTTTTATTTCTAGTCTTACTGAATTCGACACACCTAAAATTATTTCCCTGAAAACCGAATCTTTTCTCCTAATACCTAAGGTAGACTCCAACGCCCCTGTCCCTAGGCTCCAAACCCTCTAGAAGGACTTTGCTTAGGCTTTCTCCTTTATTCTATGTACTCAGTTGGTTTTCCAGACTCACTGCTTGTCCTAACTAACAAAATGCCTCTCGCTCCTCTTCTGTTTTCCCTGGCATGTAACTACACCAAGGCTAATGTACCATTCCACCTCAGCTCAGGGCCTGGCCTTCCAGGTTCCATACTCTTGCCTCTGTAGTAAGAGAAAGCTTCCTTAAAACAATCAGTCAGGTCATTTCCCATCAAGAGCAAGTTCCTCTTGTTTTCCTTCAAAACTCTTCATATTCCAGAAGCATGCTATCCAAACAAACTTAAGAGTTCACGGGTCCCTTCCCCTCTAACGGAAGACCCCCTGGGCTTCTCAAGCTGAGATTCACTACACCAGCCACAATTCAAGGTTATTGATCTGTTCCATAATCAACAGGGAGCAGGGCCGAGAGGAAGAAAATAAAAGTCCTACTCATAATTAAAGAGGTAAAAAAAGATGGATAAAAATCATGAATTGTTGATTCTAGTGGTCTAGAACTAATGATTCTCTAGAACTTACACAGATCTCTGTCTGTGGACTTTCGGCCATTATGGTTGAAGCTACTGGCTAAAAACTTAGTTGAGATCACTTAAGAATTTCAACCATGTTATTCATATCCTTGATTTATTAGAGAAAAATCAGCAGCTGACCTTTCAAAACCCCACTAATTGACTTTTGCTCATCTTATAAGCAATTGTAATTAGTCCACCACAAAATGCCAAGAAAGTCATAAATTTACAATATGTATTCAAGACAAAACCAATCATAAAATTTCATTTCATTCATTCAACTTTTTTTTTCTTTTTGGGAGGGGGAGGAGGTATCTGTTAGATGTATAAAAAATACATATGAATATATGTGTAATCAAATTCTTACAAGACTGAAATAGCAAATAAAATTTTCAGATTTCTTTCAGTTATTTAATAATTTCGGTTAACTAACAGATGTTTACTTTTCTGCTCTTTCACTAGCTCCTAATAAGTTGGAATATGAACAATGGATTTTTAAATTTCTCCTGTTTTCAGTCTGTGAACACTAAAAAAAAGTGAAATTCTACCCTCACAAACGAGGAGTCGTCAGAAACCTGTATTTCTTCAACCTGAAGAATAGCATTTCGTATGACCAAGCAGTTGTTCTGGGTGAAGGACCTGGTAAGCAGGGGCCCTGAAAGGTGGCAGGCATCTTGAGGAAAACTTCAAAAAAGCTGGTCAAGAGGAATGCCCTCAGACACGCAGGCGGACTTGCAAGAAGAAATGGCTTTGAAATTAAAAATAACATTCTCTAAAATAACTAACTTGAACCCAACTTCAACGAGAAAGCCTAATCCTATAGCTGCTTTGAGGGCACATACGTGGTGAGCAGAAGCAGACCACCACAAAGACTTCCTGCGGTACTGTGGCACAGAAGCAGTGGCCACAAGGTTTGCCACGCCATATTTAGTCTACCGAAGGCTGACATGCTGCTAATAGAATAATGTATCAAGCCTCCAATCTGCTGGAGGATAAACTCAAGAATGTATCCAATTACTTAACTGAGAGGGTCTTCTGTGTTTCTGTGTGGATAAAATGTATGAGGTCTGAATTCATCAGATTTATAAAAGTTCTCAGCTTGGTCCATGGGGATCTTTTATTTTTTTAAGTAGGCTCCATGCCCAGCATGGAGCCCAACATGGGGCTTGAACTCACAACCCTGAGACCAAGACCTGAGTCAAATGCTTAATCAACTGAGACACCCAAGCACCCCCCATGGGGATCTTTTAAAGACAGAATAAGATTTTATGAAGAGGGTCATGCAAGCAAAAAACAAAACACACCTCCCTCCTCATACCTTTCAAAAAAAAAAAAAGAGTGCAATTAGTAGGAATTAATAAGAATTAGTAAACACTCAAAGCATTTTTGCAATATGACTGATAGACTTAATCTCACTAGGGGTAGCATTACGATTTTTAAGTATTCCAAGCTAAACACAGGCATTTTTGTTATATGTTGGAAAGGGCACGGTCAAAGACATAGGGCACTAAAACTGGAGGAATACCAGATCCATTCCGCTAAGTGCCAGATCACCAGGCCACCAACCAGAGGTGTGTAGTTACAGAACATGGAACATTTTAAAGCACTCTGCCAGACTTAGAAAATCCTCTCCCATGCACTGCAGCTCCCTCCCCTGAAGTCCTTAACCTGTAGAGGTCTGCAGAGCAAAATGAATGCTGCACAGAGATGAGAATGAAGAAAACACGCTCCTGTTCCCCAAAGCCATTTCCCTTGTTGCCTTGTCGATCTCACGCCCCCTGCCTCACTCAGGTGCTCTTGAGAGGCTGTTCATCTTCATTCAGACCTGGTTTGACCCTGCTTACCTCAAAAGACTGCCAGCTGAAACACAGTGATAGGATTTGTTATTAACTTTCCAGAAATAAGGGCAGTTAATGTACAATGAGCTAGCTGGTACTCTTACAGTCATACTAAAACTCATTATTAAAGTTTTTAATTACTAGACAATAATTTAGTTTGTCTTTAACATCAGAAAAAAAGATAGTCATGCAATTACAAGATAAGTGGCCACACATGGCCAAGACTTTACCTCTACACAGTGATCACAAGCAAATGAAAACAAACCCACACCCTCACGACTGAGCCCTGAAACTACAGCCCCAAAGAAGGCAGAACACAGCTGTGGCTGTCTTTCAAGGCCACAGCCTGGCTCACGTCCCACCATCCACACAGCCCGGAGCGCTCCACGATCCTAATGCTGACCACCAGTGAACGTGAATGTGGTGTTTTTAATGAGTTTCCGTTAAGTTGTTTAACCTAAGACGACCCTGTTTTTCTGCGTAGAGCTAATTAAACTCTTGGGCCACATACCAACACCACATCTGAGTATCTCCGAGCAGACTGACAGAGGAGGTGGGCCATGGAGCTAGCTAAGTACTGCGGAAGCCATCAAATCCCAAACTCAGCATGTTATCTTTATTTCCTACAGCTGACATTTCCCCCCCACAGTGCTGAAGAGAAACGGCTCCACCTGGACTCTGTCTGGGAGGCTCATAATGACATCCAGCTGCTCCAAAGGCAGGATGATGTTTATGATTCCAACATGCCCCGATCAATACTGAGTTCTCCAGCCCGTTCTCAGACGGTAGTTGCTGGCCAATCAATCATCCATGCAGACAGATTCATGTATCTCTTGTCTGTGTAACTACACTGAAGTGGCTAGAAACATAGTTAGCAAACACTAGTGGAACATAAAGCATTATTTTAAGACACAGTTACCCTCAGCCAGAATTTTAATTGTGTGGAAAGATTCACATGCTACCTGACTGAAGAGAGGGATGGTGTAAATATTTCCACCATGAGAACACTTAAATTCATTAGGCGCACAGTATAGTACTATTAAATAAATCCATGGTTTAAATTTTCTAAATGCCTAGTAAAAGAAGCTTTGTTTCTCTTGTCTAATTTTAATCTCAAAGTCCCTGCGGCATTCCTTTTGTTGTAGTCAACTTCATTTGTCTGTGATTGACTCCCCAGATGACTCTAGGGGAAGTAATTTCCCAAATGTTGATTTTTCTCACCAGCAAAGTAAGAGGAGTATCCAGTCCATTGGCTAGCAACCCTAAAGGTGAGAAAGAATAAAACTGTAAACTGCCCATTTTATAAGAAAATTGTTTTTGACCTTACTTGTGCACGACTTAATCCACAAAATAAGTAATCTACCAAGTCAGTTGAAAAATGAGTAAAATTAAATTGGAGAGAAACACAATTTACAGGAGTCAAGGATGCACAGCCCAGAAGGGTGGGAGAGAAATTAAAGCCATACGGCAGGGGAAGTACCAGCTTCCAGGAGTGTAGGTAAAAAAGCCAACTATGGGTAAAATGTATTTGGAAGTAAAAAGGAAAACTGGAAAATAGTAGGGATGCTTAAAAAGCTACCTGTGGCTTCATGAACTTTCCTCCCATCAATCTTTAAAATTACAGTTGTTTCTGAAACTAAAATCCAGATCCCTTTGGCTGCATTTTGTGTTTTCCAGAGCTTTTATCATTGCTGTCTGGAAGAGGAGGAAGGGAGGAAAGAAAAGAAAAGAAAAGAAAAGAAAAGAAAAGAAAAGAAAAGAAAAGAAAAGAAAAGAAAAGAAAAGAAAAGAAAAGAAAAGAAAAGAAAAAAAGAAAGCAAAGAAAAGAAAGAAAGAAAAGAGAAAGTAAAGAAAGAAAAAGATGCTACCATACAGGAAATGAAAATAAATCAATTTTGTGATGGCATCTGCTACTTTCCCTTAAATGTCACAAGGGTAACAATAGTAACTTCATACTCAATTTCGTATGACGACAAGCATCTTTACAAAATTAACCCTATTACCCACTATAATTAGCTCTCTCGCAAGGTTAAATAATATAAAATTGAAAATTACTGAGTGATTACACTACAATCATACCAATTCTAAGTTTCTGAATGAACAAACTACATGGACACTTGGCAAAAGAAAACAAAATGTGAATAGAAGCAATGAGTCAGGGGGACTAGAGGACTAAAGCTGCTACAAACAGGAACACTGATTAATAGCAGGTTATGGTTTAAGTATAAATCTGAAGTTTCAACTGGGAATTGCTGCTATACTGAAACTCCGTGTATCCATTGCACAGTACATGCCTTGGGGCAAAGTTAATTGCAGGAAATTTCACAAGTAACTCCCTGCTCCTTACTATATTATATAGTAGAGGTGTTGAAACAAGTTCTGGTTGCCAGGTTAAGCCTTTTGGTTTTGAGTATTTGTGTTAAAATGCCAACTTTTTCCTATTTGTTGTTTTATATTAAATTGGGTTTTTTGTCCCCTGAACTAATATTCTCTCAAGAATCACAGCAGGAAACTGTATGCCTCCAAATTCACCAATTATAGATTAGCCTTCAATGCCAAAGGCTTTAGCAGTTTGCAATAAAAATTCAGTTTTGATCTCAGGATCAGGGAAGTCTAAAAGAAACTTCAAGGTCATCTGCACCAACCACCTCTAGCACTTTTATATCAATTATAATTACCTGCTCTAAAACTTTCCATGAAAAAAATGAATTTTCTTGAGTAGTAGTCTGGGTTTGAGCAAAATGTCAGAACAGTTCCCCACACTGAGTATATTTTAAGTAGGCTCCATGCTCAGCGTGGAGCCCAATATGGGGCTTGAACTCACGGACCCTGAGATCAAGAGTCAGCCACTTAACTGACTAAGCCACCCAGGTGCCCCATGAGTGTATTTTTGACTACACTCTAATAATACTCCTTCTTGGGTTCTTGCACTTACCTACAATGTTAGTGTTGTCCTTGTTTATGTATTATGGAACACCTGAACATGACTCATACACATGTAATAGGGAAGTAAAAGTTCACTTTGACCAATGTGATTTAATCCTTGTTACTAAGTGCCTTACAAAGCAATGCTTTACTAACATTCTATAGATGCGATGAAATCTTAAGTCATGTTGGGCTTCTGCTTTCAAGTCTGTCCTGAACCTCATAAACCCCCTGGTAGGAAAGTAAAATGGTACAACCACTCTGGAAAAGTCTGTCAGTTCCTCAAATGGTTGACCACGGGGTTACCACGTCACCCAGCAATTCTACCCCTAGGTAGACACCCAAGAGAAATGAAAATGTATGTCCACATAGAAACTACTCAAAACAGCCAAAAGGTAGAAACAACCCAATTGTCCATCATCTGACAAATGGATAAAAATGTGACAGCTGTAAAACGCAATATTATCTGGCCATACGAGGTATGAAGTACTGATTCACGCTGCAACACGATGAATCTTGGAAACATGACGTGAACTGGAAAAAAAAAAAGTCACAACAGACCACATATTATATATTCCATTATTAAAAATTCCAGGATAGGCAAATCTAGAGAGACAAAAAGTAGATCAGTCATTGCCCAGGGTTGGGGGTGAGGAGGTGATAGCTAAGGGATTTTTTTTTTTTTTAGGTGAAGAAAATCTTCTATGATGAAAATGTGGTGATGGTTGTACTTAACTGAAATTTGCTTAAAAACTATCAAATTACATGCTTTAAATGGGTGAATTTCATGTATATGAATTATAATTCAATAAGCTGTTATTTTTAAAAATCTGTTCTGAGATGTGAAGTACTTGAGAATCAGCAAATCTCTTCCACAAAGCTTTTCTGGTCAGCAGTAAAAGAATTAGTTGAAGTCCAATTTACTTTACTGTAATTGGAACGAGCTCGCAGCATTTTGTTATGTACATTTCTAAAATGCGAATGCAGTTTAAGAAAATACATCATTACATCAGCTATTCCAGGCAGCCTGCCATGAGACATTTTTACCAAAAAAAAATCTTAAAAGGAATCCATTTAACCAACCTCAGGGTATATGTTCTTTCTTGTTGCCTCACTTCCTTATAAGCAATCATATCCCTAAAATTCTCATGCTTAACACTATTAGGCATGATTAAGTCAGTCATTCACTCAACAAATATCTGAACCCTTATTGTACATCATGCACTGTTTTAGGCACTTGTATACCTGTGTACGTGTACACACACACACACACACACAGAGTCCCTGCTCTTGTGGAGCTTACAATCTAATAAGACAAGATAAACAATAAATGCTGGTTTTAAAGATAGGTTTTTAAAACAGGGTGCTATGCTATGGAGGAATGTTGTTTTACATGGAGTATCTAGGAAAGGAGGCTTCTCTGAGGATGTCTGAGGTGAGGAAAGAAGGTGCCCAGCCATACAAAGACCAGGGAAGATAACTCCAGGCAGAGGAAATAATTTTTGAATGGGAGAATCAGGAGAAAACAAAACAAAACAAAACAAAAGGATTACCCGTGCACTGCCGGTGACCGGCATTCCGCCGGCGAATGGTCGCAGGCACCTAGTACAGGCACGCCCGGCAAGGCAGCTTGCAGACTGTGCTGGAGTAAGATGTGTCAGAGTTGTTCAATAAGAAAGGTCAGCCCTGGTTAAGCCCTGCCTAAAGGGATCTTCTTGGACCTCTCCGCAGCTGTTTACCATGTGCACCGCCCATTCTCACCACACATGGGTACCAGGCGCTGTGTAATGAAGTGCTGGGACATAGAGACCAATCAGACAAGCACCTATGGCAGGAAATCATCCAGTGGCACAAAAAGGTAGGCATCGGGGCGCCTGGGTGGCACAGCAGTTAAGCGTCTGCCTTTGGCTCAGGGCGTGATCCTGGCGTTCTGGGATCGAGCCCCACATCAGGCTCCTCCCCTAGGAGCCTGCTTCTTCCTCTCCCACTCCCCCTGCTTGTGTTCCCTCTCTCACTGGATGTCTCTATCTCTGTCAAATAAATAAATAAAATCTTTAAAAAAAAATTAAAAAGGTAGGCATAAACAACACATATAGGTACCAAGTAAAAGTGCGGCACAAAAAAGGATATAAAATGTAGGAGCATGCGGGGATTGCTTGCCTCTGGAGCACCCGGGGAAGCCTCATGGGGTGGGGGCATGAGAGCAGAGAGGCTGGGACACCTGAACTTGGACATGTGGGGCAATACAGATCGGTCTGATGTATCCCTAATTAAGTATGTTTCAAAATATTTTTAGCTCCCCAACCAAGTTACAAGCTCAGGGAGCGAAGGCCTGATACTCCTCACATCTCTCTGAGATACTGAGCGTTGTATTGTGATGTACTGTGATTCACTGTAAGAGAAGAGATGTTGATTTCAGCACCGAGGCCAGGCTAAATTATTCTTTGCTTCATAACGAGGTTTTGGGCTTCAAAACAGGACTCTCCAAACCTCTTAATATACCAACTCACTTCAGAGGGACATTCCCTTTTCCAAAATTCGAAGGTATTAGAAGTAAACAGGTACACAGCAAGCTACATACACACATACAATGCTTACATGTGTATTTGCAGGTCATATGTACACCACTATACCTTAAGTCCAGAATCTCACAAGATTATTTTAAACTTCCACTGCTAAATCAAAGTCTGTACTTGAGAGAAAACATTTTTTTCACTGATCGAACTTTCCCATCCAGGCCCTCATAATCCCTTCCCATTCCCAACAAAACATCCAGGGAAGAAAAGCCAAACAACATTTTTTAGGCAGTGTCTCAACATCTCTAAAAAATATTCCATGGCCAAACTCACCATAGAGAGCTGTCCAAGTTTGATTAATTACATCTAGACACACAGTTCCTGACCTGAAACAGATGGAAAGAATGGCATTTTTTAAAATATTAGAAAGCTAGTCGCATGTATCTCGCAACTACTTTTATTTATCAAGAAAAGTACCTTTAATAGATCAAAAAAAAAGAGAAAGAAAGAAAGAAAGAAAGAAAGAAAGAAAGAAAGAAAGAAAGAAAGAAAGAAAAGGAAAGAGGGAAGGAAGGAAGGAAGGAAGGAAGGAAGGAAGGAAGGAAGGAAGGAAGTTAGGAAGAAAAAAAGAAAATGAATCCCAATTAGGGAAAGTATGATGAGGAGCAGAATATATATAAAGTCTTAATGTTTCCTCAGAGACTGAAAGGAAAAACCCGCAACTATACCATGGAGAAACCAGACAACACCTTCACCAGGTGCTGAGAATTCACACTGACGACTTGGCGGGGGGGGAGGGGGGAGGCAGACAAACCTGTTTGCCTCCCCTGGACCCCGAGGACACAGTCACACTTTGTGGTTTTCTGGCCCGAAGTGCATCCTCTGGATCTAATGAGGAGGAAACACCAGACAGCCCCAAACTGAGGGACGGTCTTTAAAATAACTTATCTATATTCTTTTAAAAATGTCAACTTAAAAAAAGCTGAGGAACTATACCAGACTAAAGAAACATGACAAGTAAATGCAACACATGGTCCTGGGCTGGATCCCTCACTGAGGGGAGGAAAAAAAGTGCCAAAAAGGTACATTGCTGGAATGCGGCAGTAGATTAAAAAGTACCATACTGATATTCAATTCCTGAACCTGACGACGATGCCGTGGTTACGTAACAAACATCCTTGTTGTTAGGATGACTGACACACAAAGTATAAAAGGACAATGGGGATGATGTGTGTGTACAACCCACTCACACAGAGTTCAGAAAAGCTCATGTGTATGTGTGTGTAACAGAATTTAGTGCCGTGACAAGGAAAAACTGCAGAACAAAAATTCATATATTGCAAACAGCATCCAAAGCATACAACAGGAGGCACATTTTAAAGTATCACTAATAAAATATTAGAAGGAAAGAAAGGGTAAGATTCATTAACTGATGAAACTACAGCCATTTGTGTTTGCTTTACTCCCCAAAACTAAGAAATACTTCAAGGGCTGAAAATAGTAAATCTGTATACAAACAACTGATCTCTGAGTTGTGTCCACACAAAGAGAACGGAGCTGTGGAATATTACGAATGCTAGCCAGGTATCAGAGGGAATGAAGGGCCCACGCATGGCAATGGAAAACCTAAGCAGCCCAACAGCAGGATATCCACGAAGTGGTTTAGAATATCATAACCCTGGGACTCCACAGTTTAAGTGACCATACAGTCCTCCCTGTTGATAAAATCCAAAAAGATAACTGAGGTGCTTTTTTAATAATAGAGAGAGAGAGAGGAACGCTAACAAGAGCAGCTGCTGCTAAGATTTAAACATTTTTAAATAGTTACTTACGCTTCATCAATGTTGGGATGGAAAATTTTATTCATGAATCCTGTAAAAAGAGATGTTAATTAGCAGCAAAAAAGTGTCCAGAGAACAATTCGTTTTTAAGTATTTTAGTACTGGAAACAATTTCAGTATTGGAAAAAGGTGATGATACCCATAACTCATTGCTTTTAATCTTCAATGTTTGGTTACTGATAAGACTATATACTCTCCTGACAGTGTCAATTACTTAAAACACATCAGAGTTCTATTAAAAAATGAGCAGACTTTGACAGCAGTGCAGCTTCTTACATACAAAATAATCACTAAGGGAAACTGTTTTCTGAGCTATGAAGGTAACTTGCCAAGGAAATTTGTAGTACTAAATAGGTTATAACTAGTGCCAATTACTTTAACCAGAAAGTTAAGAAGGCTACTCTGACTTCCCTCCCAAAGGTTTTATTGTTCAATCTCTAAATTTAGAGGTTCTGCATTTGAACTTCTCCTTCTGAAGCTCGGTTACGGGTATCATACTGCTACACTGTGTGCGGAACATGAATGAAGCTGTTGAAACACTAAAGGAGCACCGCTTCCAAACCACAAAGGATTTCATAAGAACAGTGACCAAAATATTTCCTTTAACTTTAGTCTACTCATTCCAGGAAACCCAGTTTTGATTAAAATTGGGGCAACCAAGAAATGAGGCAAGGAGTTTAAAAAAAATCTGTCAGATGGCTATATTTGTCAGGGATTCAAATTTCTTGATTTATTCCTAGAAAAACAAGTAGAGACTTTAACAAATTAATGAATTTATATATACACACACACACACACACACACACACACACACACACATATAATTAATTTTTTTTTAAGATTTTATTTTTAAGTAATCTCCACACCTAACGCGGGGCTCAAACTCACAACCCTGAGATCAAGAATCACATGCTATACTGACTTTGCCAGCCAGGCATCCCTAGACTTTAACAAATATATTGACATTTAAATTCAAAGGAGAAACTAATTTTTCTCTAATTAGAATCAGTGATTTAATCAGTTTGTATATATGCAAATGACAATACGCTAAAGCAGAGGTCCACTGTCGAAGCTGTCATTTTATCATCCTTCTCTCATTTCAAGACTTCCTTATTCCGTTTCACATTTCAATAAATTGAAGCTCCCTACTAAAGTGACCATCACTATGTCCCTCCCGATCCTACCCTCTCTCACCCCCCACCCCCACCTCACATTTCTCTTTCCTTCATTCAAAATATGTTTGGTCAACAGCTTTTTGTCAGGCCCTGTACACTGTCCTCCAGGAGGTCGGTGTGGCAGCGGGACAGGATACAAGGCAGGAAGTGCAGCGCGTACAAAGAACTGACACAGGTGAGGCATGATAAGGGGAAGAGGACGCTGCCAGGAAAGATGCAGAGAAGTGGCATCTGAACCTCAAGGACGAGTTTCAACATCGGTCACCTTGGAAAATCTAAGAAACTTCTCTCGACTTAGGAAACAGATGTAAGAATACAAAACCCTAGGTATTCCGGTCTTCGTTTGTCTAGTCACTCCAATACTAACTACGCTTCTAATTTTTCTTTCTTAATCTTTAGTGTTGAAATAGCTTCATGTAGGGGCGCCTGGGTGGCACAGCGGTTAAGCGTCTGCCTTCGGCTCAGGGTGTGATCCCGGCGTTATGGGATCGAGCCCCACATCAGGCTCCTCCGCTATGAGCCTGCTTCTTCCTCTCCCACTCCCCCTGCTTGTGTTCCCTCTCTCGCTGGCTGTCTCTATCTCTGTCAAATAAATAAATAAAATCTTAAAAAAAAAAAAAAAAAGAAATAGCTTCATGCTTTCTCGGTTGCTATCAAGAGAGCCCATGCGATGTTTAAATTACTCTGATGCAAAAAAGAATTGCCTTGTGTCCAATTACTACTTCATATTAATTTTTCATTAAGGAAAATAGATGCTTCCAAGTCTAGATTTAAGAAATATGTGTTTATTGAAGAGATTCAACTAAGCCAATACTAATGTTCACGTCTCAATGTTAGGAGGATAACAATTCTATATGACCTTAGAAAAACACTACTAAATGTATCCAGGAAGAACCAGGAGGATATATGTTCCAGCATTATTTACAAAAGCCAAGAACCAAATGCAATCCTATCAAAGGGACTGGAGAAACTGTACTACATCCATATATTGGGAGTCCTATACAGCCAAGGTAATGAACTAGGTCAGTATCAACTTGGATAGACCCATAGCTGAGGGGAGAAAAAAACAGTTGCAGAATGATATTTATAGCATGATACCATTTAGATAAACTGAACAAAGCAACACTACCTCTCTCTATGGTAGTAACTATAGAAAACTGTACTGGACCAACATATACCAAACTCACCCAAGTAATTATTTCAGTGAGGGTACAGGGTCAAGGTGGGAATGGGGAACAGAATGGAAATGGTGATTACAGATGAATCTATCTATAACACTATATTCCTTTGAAAAAGAGGTAACGTGCTTGTATATTCTTTGCTCTGTTTTTTTTTTTTTTTCTTCTTTAAGTGTGCTCATAGATAGGACACTAGAAGCAAACATATACAACTGTGAACAGTACTTAATTCTTCACGGTGGGAATATTTTCTCCATTATACTTTTCAAATCGTATCACCACCCCGCTCCCTAATCCCATAAAAGAAGTGGGATCACAGCAATGTGAAAAAGCTAGAAGGAGACAACCAAGTGTCAACACTAGTCAACTTTGAGAGACTCCGCATTAATGTTACTCTCCTGACTTTCCAAAATTCCTACATTGTGTAATTTTAACAGTTGAAAAAAAAAAACCCTTTCAAGTTAAAAAATTATAAACTGTGGCAAACATTCTAAAGCAGACCTAATTATACATAGGTTATTTAATGCTGAACCATTTTAAGGAAAATCAACTTTTTGATTTGATCTCAAATCTTACATACTCTTGTTTTAAGTATTACAAATTCAATACTAAAAAAAAAACCCAAAAACAAAAACAAAAGATCTTCAGGTTATAAGGCATGTCATCTTCAAGGTCAGTTACATATAGAAATACACTGCTATCACAACTGCCAAGAAACTTCCTGATGAGTGGGAAACATTAATGTTTCGCCACTAGATGGTTTAATTCAAGAGACTCATTCTATTATGTGAAAAGTATTTTGGCTTGAGGACACAATTAAGAACTTAAAATTTGTTCTTGATGCTTAAATCCTGCTTCTGCTAGCTAGATGTCTCATGAGTAACATCAAGTGAAGCAACATCTATGGCAGAGGTCCCCAATGCTACAGGTTAAGCAGCACCTGGAGCGCTCTTTAAAAACAGAAGTGCTATGCTCGAAGGTGCCAGGTGTTATGGAGAAAAACACAGCAAAAGGGACGTGGGATAGGAATGCTGGGGTGGGGGCTGCAGTTTTAAATGGGATGGTCAGGGAGGGCTTTATGGAGGTGTCAATTCGAAGGAGGTAAGGGAGGAATCATTCAGTATCTAGGGGAAGAGTGTCTATACAACATGAACAGCCAACGCAGAATGCATCAGGAGTTTGTTTGCCCGATGTGTTTGAAGATCAGCAGAGAGAATGGTGAGGCTGAAGCACAGCAAACAGGGAGAAGCCTAGAAGTGAGGTCACAGAGGTGATGAGCATTTGTGGGCCCTTTCAAGGATATGATTTTAAATCATTCTGGGGTGGGAAGCCAGAGACTTAGCTAGAGCAGTGATATACACAATCCTTCTTTAAGATTTCTGTTTTTAATAAAAGCCTTAAATCCCTTAAAAAAAAAAAAAAAAGGTGAGGGGCGCCTGGGTGGCTCAGTCATTAAGTGTCTGCCTTTGGCTCAGGGCGTGATCCCGGTGTTCTGGGATCGAGCCCCGCATCAGGCTGCTCCACTGGGAGCCTGCTTCTTCCTCTCCCACTCCCCATGCTTGTGTTCCCTCTCTCACTGGCTGTCTCTCTGTCAAATAAATAAATAAAATCTTAAAAAAAAAAAAAAAAAGGTGAATAAGGGAAAAGCTCAATCAGGTCACAGCACCTCAGTGCTGGGGACAGAACGAAGGTCTTGAGCAAAATGGAGTGGTCTGTCTCTCCTATAGTAAGAACGAAGCTTTAACAATCTGAAGTCACAGGGAACCTGCAAGGTGTAACTCAAGAAAACAGCCAGGGTCAGAAGAGCTTTAAATGTTTACCAAAACGGTCTCTGAAAGATTAAGGTGCCTCCCTCCTGGTACAAGGCCTGCAGATTACATTTGGAATCAATATAGTTTCCACACTGTTTTCAATTAAGTCAAGATTTTGGCTTGGTTGAATCCAAGAGTCCATAATAGGGAGCGCCGAAAAGGACTTAGTAAACACTCTCTTAGTAATAAATGGGTTGGAGCCCAGTCCCCAGTGCCCCTGCTAAGTAAGTATAAAACATCATCTGAGCTCTGAGACAGAGGGCAAAATCAGACTGGAAGAGAAAAGTATTAACAGGGACTCGAGTTCTGGTCCCAGCCCTGCTATTAACTGCAGGCCTTGGCTAGATTGCTTCACTTCTGTGGGCCTGTGTCTTTACATGAAATAGCCAGACTGCATGATCTCCAAAATCTCCACTCTTATTCTGTTAATAAAGGGACTATCAGCTCTAACAACCTAGGATTTAGTAACGATGGCCAGAGCTCTGACAACAGAGGACTTGAGGGGAAACGTCTAATAGTTAAGTCCATAAAGGAAATTCTGCAAGGCACATTTTTAGGTACAGAAATACTCTGGAGCATATAATACAAAGCTAAAAACATGCTAAAATACCACAAAGAGACACAAAATCCACGGACTATTCCAAAGTAGGCAGAAACAGAGTTTATGACCTTGCCTTTGAGGAACAAATTCAGCCAGACCCATTCTATCCAAAAAACAATCTCCAGACTACAATGATCTTTTCCTGTATCAGGCTTTTTCAACTGTTAGAAAAATACCCAAAGCAAATCAACAGAAAGGAGTATATCTCCTTTACATTTGCTCTTGGACAAACTATGGGGAGTGTTTCTGGCAAAGCCACTTACATTCTGGATAATGATGTCAACAATGGCACTTCTGGACGAGGAGGGGAGGAGACGGAGAAAGAACAGGCTAGGAATTCAGGGAAGGAACATTCTCAGGACTGAGCGTGTTTGCCCTGGCATGTTTTCCTTCCTTTTGGCAATGCTATCACCACACTAATGAATACGTCTGCAACAAGAGAATTTTCCCAACACTTGTTTCCATTCAACCAGGAACTATTTTGAAGATATTTTAAGAAAACATATTTTGAAAACTGCTTTTATGAAAACACGATAAGTAGAAGCAGCAAGTCATTTTTAATCTACATGATTTAAGATTTTATTCACTACCAGATATTTTCTAATCATATATATATTTCAGTGATTTGACCAGATAAAATTCAGAACTCCTTCAAATCTTTTAGACAGTGATTCTCTGGCATGACTCAAGCACTTGTAAAAGGGTGGACATTAGGAACAAAGGTTTAGCTGAAAAGCTCACTACCTCTGTCCTCTATCTTTCGGCAGAAGGGTATCAGGTGATTTATAACTCTGGAGGAGGAATCCAAATCATGCTTAGTTGAGGTAAAAAAACAAAACAAACAAAAAAAACCCCCTACATATCTTAAAAATAAAAGAACAGATTAAAATAGAAAATTATGCCATGCTTTTTGCTTGTTACACTCCAATATTCAACTGTTCTAGAATAACACATCTTTTGACCCATAGGCTAATAGGCAGAGAAAGTAAATAACATCATGCCGAGGCATGCCGAAAACTGGTTTTATTTCAGCCTGTTTCTGTGTCTAATCCCAGGAGGGGACCTGTACCAAATTGTACACACTTTCGAATAACTTCTGAAATGGCGGCCAATATGCAAATAAAAGTGGCAAAAATTCATCACCTCTGTTTTACTTGTGAGGGTACTTTTAGTGATCAAACTTGTGGACAGAATGAAATACCTAGGGCCAGTTATCAATACAGAAATTTCCTTCAGAATAATCTTGAGAAATGAGAAGCCAAAAAAGTGACTCATGAAAGGTAAGGTAAATCCACCCTAAGGTTAAGTAGGTGAAAAGCACCAAAGGCAAAAATGGTAGCTCTGTCCCAGGGATAAAATGAGCCTGGACTGCAGATGGCTGAGGCAGCTGTGGTTGATGCAACTTAATTATAAGTTATGAATCTAAGTTACGAATTCCTGTGAGAACACAGTAAGTGAATACATTCAATTACTCTGATATTCCGTCTTCACGACAGAGGCCCACATGAAGTAGACTATTCAGAAGCAAACGGATTCATTCTTTTTAAAGTAGATATAATTGTTCAAAATATATTTATTGAAGATTGAATCTTATCACCCCTAACAGTAGTATCTCAGACTACACGTTTCTTTTAAGGGTAATAACTTGACTATCCATTCCTAGCATGCAGGAGGGGACCGGGGTTGGGATGTTTCTTCTAGAAAGGCGGAGGGGCTGCCGCTAGCTTCACCAGCGACAGCCATCCTGGCAGCTCTGCGCATGAGCAGATTTTCACACTCAAGAGAGATGTTCGTCTTACCTCAGACAGCCAGGCCCAGCCCGTGGCAGCCCGTACCCAGGCAGAAGTCTCTTCAGAGAGCTGAGCCTTTCCTACTCAGGAGAGATGGACCTGGGCCGGTCTCTTCTTGGGTGAGGAACCAAGCAAGGAGCTCACTCTCAATGCCCTGTGTCATGGGAACTTCTGAACTGATCCTGTGTGTGCTCAGGAGATCTAAACTCAACAAGGGGTCCTCTTTTCTGTTTCTTCCTTTCTCTCTGATAATATGGAATCTGAGGAATGGGCTGGATGGATAAGAAAAGTTCATTTATAACTAAGAAAAGGTGAAGTGTTATCCTTCAACAGCCTAACCCTGCTACCAACCTAGCAGATTACCAAAACCTGCAGCCTTCAATCTATTCTCCTGTAGTTTCATTTCTGGAAGATGATAATCTCTTTCCTTTCTCCACAATTTATCTTTCACTCTCCTGGCCATTCTTATAACCACAGTCTCAATCAGGCAGTATTTATTCTCATGGTCAGAGGCAGTAAAGTCTAGAACACATGTGGCCACTCCTGGTAAACAAAATTGTGGTTAAAAGATCAGGCTCCAGGGGCGCCTGGGTGGCTCAGTCGTTAAGCGTCTGCCTTCGGCTCAGGGCGTGATCCCAGCGTTATGGGATCGAGCCCCACATCGGGCTCCTCCGCTGGGAGCCTGCTTCTTCCTCTCCCACTCCCCCTGCTTATGTCCCCTCTCTCACTGCCTGTCTCTGTCAAATAAATAAAATAAAGTCTTAAAAAAAAAAAATCAGGCTCCGGTCAGACTGCCTAAGTTCCACTCTGTGAGCCTCAGGCAAGTTAAGAGTTACTGAATCTCTCTGCCTTTGCTTCTTTCTTCATAAGCTAGGTTAAATATTGGTATCTACGCATCACAGGGCTGTTATGAAGAGTAAATGAATCTATGCACAGCACTGGGCCGGCAGCCGGCCCGCAGTTAGCCCTCAACGTTACTATGAGCTTCACAAGCTCAGGCAAGTGACTTCATCTCGCTTTCCTCGCCCTAAGAATGAAATATCTGCCCCTACCTACTCCTCTCTGAATCCGTTAGCAACTGTCCAGAGCACAAGAGGCTGTGTTGATTACTGGATATTAGGCTTCCTACAACCCCGTCAAACTGGAAATAGCAAATACAGTTACTCTATCACTTAATACTAAAAAGACCATTCTAATTGCATTTGGGATTGGCGGGGGGGGGGGGGGGGACACACTAGACTGGAAACCGTAAGGTAGACTCTGCAACTAGTTAGTGATTTATCTCCACCTTCCTGAGCCTCATTTTTACTATCCTTAAAATGCGGCAACTGGGTGATATAATCGCTGACATTCCCTCTAGCAATATGGTTTTCACAACACCAGAAATATGAAACACATCTTAAATTGTGGTGAACAAGCTTTTCAAAGGGAACTAAGACATCACTCTTATTTGTTTTTAGAAGAATCACAGTTTAACTAAAGAAAGAGGAAGCCAAGAATACATGTTTTCATTATGATAACAATCCAAAAAAGGAGGAATGGAGTTAATGCCAAAAAGATGTCAAAATTAATAACCAGCTCAAAAGCCAGAGGTCACCTACTATAATTAAAGTAGGAACTAATCTAAAGAGCAAGTTAGGTGGAATTTTTATATAGCAAATGGAAAGATTATATAATAATGAATCGCCAAAGGCAGAATTAAAACTGACATAAGCCAGCTTCGAGAAGGAAATGGACAAATCTTCTGACAGAAGCAAGCCTGTATGGAGGCAAGGCTCTCCTTCCAGAGGTGCCCTGGGGGAGGGAAAGCACACTACTATTTTTACTCTGGCTAATAGCAAGATGAGGGTGAATGAATTTAGATATTACAGACTGCTAACAGGGGTTTTTCATTAATGGGGCCAATCTGACCACTAGCTTCTTCCAACACTGAGAAAGTCAGCACCTGACCCCCAAGACTGTCTGCTGTCATTTTTAGAGACATTATCTATCACCCATACAGACCACACTCCTGACACCCTGTCCTCTCAGTCCCTGAAGCTTCTCCTCAGTGACCTTTCCTCCTTCGCACCTCATTCACACCGCAAGGACTACCTTGAACTTTGTCATCTTACAAACAGCTTCAGCTCCAAAATCACAGACACCTCCCACCCACCACAGTCTCCTATGAATGCGAATCCACTGACCCTCCCTTTTCTTCCCACCCACCAGGCCTCCTATCTTCACCCCTCTTCTGGCTTAGTTTAAGATTTAAGAGCCATCGCCATCATCACTTGTAACAACCCTCTGCAAATCCCGTGCCCTCTCCCCTCCGAAACACCCATCTGCAACTGCAGGAAACCCATCATTCACATTCGCTGTACTTGGACTTGAAGGTGCCACCAAACATTCATTCACTTGTTCACGCCCTCACCTCAATACAGAGCAGGCAGTGTATCAGACCCTGAGGTGGGGATAAAGAATGTTAGTAGAACAGACCCAGGGACTGCCCTTATGGAGCTTATATCTCCTGGGCTGGCAGGGAGGAGAGACATAAGTGTACGTATCCAACTTCAAAAAAGTATGCTCGATAACCTTCTGTGGATTCAACATCACTGGTAATTTTCCTTTCTCCTGTCATTAGTGACCTGTTCCCCATTCTCCAATGACTTGGGCATTTTACCGTAATTCTGCAAATCTCCCATTCCCTTTGCTCCTCCACTTCTCATTTGACTTAAAAGCCCTGCCCATTTTCTTTGAGAAAATGGGAGCCAATGGGCAGGATTCCTCATTTTTCCCATCAAAATCCTCCCAGGACACATGCTCATTTTTCCTGCCTCGACAGTTCACCCAAATGTTTAAAGTCTCCTCAAACACAAGTCCTCCATGTGTGTTCTGATCTCGTCCCTTCTAACATCTCAAACGCACTGTGCCTTCAATCCTCCTCCTCATCCCCATCATTTCCCTCTTTTCTAGACAACTCCCTACGACAAGCACATCAACATCCTTCAGAATCTCCCCTTTCCGAAGTAAAGAACAAAACCTTCCTCTTATCTTCCCCCATTTGTGTGCTTTCCTTCATACAGCCAAACTTCTTCAAGGCAATGTATTATAGACACCAGAGTTTCTCAATGTTGGCACCCTGATCCAAACCACCAGTATTTCTACTTTTCTCCCACAATAAGAGAGTCATCATTAAAACCTGCTTAACACCTTTCAATGATTTTTCCATTGCATGAAAAATAAAACTCAAGCCTTTAACCTGGCCTACAAAGCCGTACAAGACCTCACCCTGCCTGCCACTTGGACCCTCTCTCCTATTTCACTGTTCAGTCATCCTTCCTCCTTCCTTGCGCACGCTAAGCTCCTATCTGCCTCAGGGCCTCTGTCTTCACAATTTCTGCTTGGAATGCTCTCCTCCCTGATCTTGGGAGGATCAGGGCTGGCTTATTGTCCCCTTTTCATTTAAACCTCAAGCTTAAATTTACTTTGTCAGAGAAGCCTTCCAGAACACCTAATCTAAGGTAGCTATAATGTCAATTTCATCACATCAATTCTCTACAAAGTTATCAGACATTTACAATTTTTGCTTTATCTTTTTCCTCAAAGAATATAAGGGTCAAGAGAGCACGCTGTTCGCCTCTGTATCTCTAGCACCTAGAATAATGCCCTGCACACAGCTGGTTTCTAATACATTTGTGGAGCTGATTAGAAGAAGTGGTGTAAAATGTATCCCTATTCTGAGAAAGTAGGTTCTGCTGCAGCTGCCAGACATACTCTTAAAAAAAAAAAAAAAAAAACCTATCCTGAAAAATGTCATTTTCAGAACAGCAGTAAAAAGAGAGCGCTTAACAGTGCTTACATTCTCATAGCATTATCTAAAACAAAACAAAACTTTTACAAAACTTTCCTCCTAGAACCTTGTTTCTCTCTACTGGAATTCAAAAGACACAGATCACTACAAAGTAGCAATTATATAACTGAGACAGAAACTAAATTCAAAACCAAGGTCATGAAAGTAGAGAAGTATAGAGGTGATCCGAATGGAATTTTGCTTCCTCAGTCTAAGAACTCATTCTATTTGTGGAAATATAATGGTCCAAACAGGCCTCTGTTAAATGACTAACGCCAAACCTTTCAAATGACATACTCTACTCCAAATCCTGGTCCACCCCTGACAACACACCTGAGGAGGGAATTGTACAATGTTTCCGTCTAGGAAGACAAAGTAAAATGGTAAACATTCTCAACTCCATAGTTCAGTCATACCATAAAATTCCATTCCAAAAATACTGTGAGGTAATTTCTGGCCATAGTGAATTAAAAATTTATAATGCTAGAAGTGTCTGCTATTCTGACAATGAAAAAGGTTAAATCACTTTCTTTAATTGCTGGCACAAATAAAAATAATAAGGTGCACTGATTATCAGAGTATCTTCTAATTAAGAACCTATGGCAGACTGGGAGACTTAGAAGGTACTCTGACAGGTTATCTAATCTAGTTTCCTTGAAACAAGAAGATCTAGACCATTTTATTTAGAGGATAGCTGACCTAACCACAAAAGCCACTGGTAGAACTCAGTATAGTATCCAGCTATTGTTATTGCTTACGACCTTTCCATTTTGTCTCCATCTACTCATATGGTTTGGCTAGCTCTTGCTATATGCCCTTGCCATCAAATTCCACTGCAGAATGAGCATGGTTTTTTCCCTGGCCATTTTATCAACATTAAGCAAACTATTAAGCAGTCCCTCCAGAATCTTGTTCTCAACCAACCATTGCTCTTACTCTGCTCTGGTATCATCAAATTTCAATCCAGACACACAACGATGCGTGCAGTCTGCTCCTGGAACAGAGTCCTCCTCACTGTTGATGTGGGGGTGTACAAAGGCAATATTTCAAAAGTTAGTTTCTAGTTTCTAGACTTGTTAGCTGGATCTTACAACATAGTTTTTTAAAGAAGTATAAATGAAAAAAATAAGTATAAATGGTGACAGAGTTCCCACACTGAGGGAAGGTTAAGGTTATTTACAAAAGATTCTAAAATACTCTCTAGTTCTGAAATTAGTCAAACGCAGTTCTATTAATATACTACCCAGCAATCATTTAAAAAATAAGATAAAATGACAACTTCTTAATTTTCTCTTGAATGCTAGTGTTTAAGTAAAGGCCTTATGGTATGACGAGGACTACTATCGATCCTGAAGGAGGACTTCAAGGTATTTTCAAGACCTTCAGAGGCTGAGAGCCTTAAATCTAGTATTTTATTTCTATATTTTATTAGAAGACATAGTTCTTCCCCCTAGGCTTAGGTTTATCAAAAGTATTAGTATTATTTATTAGCTATGAACAAGGACCTTTTTCCGGTTCATATGAAGAGAAAAAATGGAGCAAGGGGGAACACAAGTGGAAGAGTCAGACTGAAAAGCGAAGTAGGTAAGAACTGCTTGAGGCAGCAACCCAAGAGAAGGGACAGGAGGGGAAGAAAGAAAAGGAGTGAAGAACAGTTATGTGTAAGGATGTAAAGGTAGTGCCCAAGATGGAATAAACTGAATCGCAAGCAGAAAAACAACGGAAAGAGAACAGCCTGTACCCTTACACACACACATCATTAAAACTGAAGGAAAAACGAAAGGAGACTGGTGGGAAACACGAGGGCCAGCAGGCCTTTAGCAAACTACCAGGTGAGAATTCTGGCCAAGGATAAGCTTAATGGCTTTCTAGAACAAAGGACAGGAAAAGTGTAGACCCAGACAAAGAGATAGACAGGACATTCAAAAGTTATGCATTTGCCATGTTTAAAAATATATCCTTCTATAATATAAAGGAAATTATCGTAGAGTATTTAGAAACTACAGAAAAATGTTTTTAATCCCCCTAACAGCCATGGATACCTGTATCAGTATTTTGGCATTCATACTTGGAATTTCATGGAAAAAATTACAAGTTACACTATAGAAGGTTACCATTTTCCTGTGTGTTCCCTTATTTATTTTTTTAAAGATTTTTATTTATTCATCTGTCAGAGAGAGAGAGAGAGAGAGCAAGAGCACGCGCACAAGCAGGGGGAGCAGCAGGCAGAGGGAGAAGCAGGCTCCCACTGAGCAAGGAGCCCAATGCGGGGCTGGACCCCCAGACCCCAGGATCATGACCTGAGCTGAAGGCAGAGGCTCATCTGACTGAGCCACCCAGGAGTCCCTGTGTGTTCCTTTAAAGATGGGGTTAAAACATGAGTCATGACTGTAAGGCATTTTGCCCATTAAGATATACCATAATTTAACTACTCTATTATCTACTGGGTCACTTAGGTTGTTTCAAAGTTTTAAAAACAGAAGTTTTAAGAATAACACTGCAATTTGCATACTCATTAATTTTAGTGCCCATCTCTGAATCTTACGATAATTTAAGTAAAATCACTAAAAGGATACAAAATCTTCATCAATCAACATATACTGCTAAGTCGGCTACATCATACCTGCCAATTTGACAAGTCCTATTACCTCCCACTCTTTAAAGTATGCATTCTTCGGAACAGACATAAACCCATTCTGTATCCTATGCTTATTGGTTGCTTTTAAATTTTTATTCAAAACTGCTCTATTTTACCCTCTTCGCACATGGAATCACTCATCTTTATTTCAGCCCCACAGCAACTGCAAGTCTGTGTTTTCTGGTAAAAGCGTTCTCTTAATAGATGAGCACATGCTGGCAACAATCTGGAGAAGTAGGGCATACGGCAGTCCCTACAGCAACTTCTCTGCATAAAACAAAATCTTCATGGACTGGGGATTACTTGGGGTTTTGAAAGAGTATTATTTCTAAAGTTCTTATGAGAATCTTCACATCTCTGAAGCTTTCTAAAAACTATACTCTCAACACGTGAAACAAAATCTTTCTTGTAAAAGCCTACCTCCTTCCAAACACTCTCTTCCCCAGCTGAGGCACTAACTCACGCCTCTCCTAAAAAGCCATGAAATGTTGTCACTAAAGCCCATGCAGTATTTTATTTATATTGGTCTTCTCTCCTAACTAGTGAGACAGCCTTATGTGACCTCCCTAATTACTAGGAAGAATGCCGTCTATCCTTGGTCAATATCAAACATGCAGAGTTTGCTTAATTCTAATATCACATTTTCTAGAAAAGGAAACAACGGTTCACATGAGTATCATTCTCTTGGTCAAGGAAAACCAGGGCCAGAAGCACTCTTTCCTGATAACCAGTCCACTGATCAAGCACTCTCTCCTAACAACACAGTGGTGACACCAGCACTACCAGCATTCTAGGAATGTTTCTGAATGAAAAATATACAAGTCTGAACTTTCTAATAAAACAGAACTTAAAGATTCAAATATGATTTATTTCAAAGCAGTCTCTCTGGAAAGCGATGAAAATATTTCAATGATGTTACAATTGATTAGAGGAGTTTTATAATTTCTCTTCGAAAGTGCTGTTAGGGCCAGTTCACAAAATCATAATCCTTAAACTTAAGCCAATTTTTTTTAAAGCTTTTATTTATTTATTTGACAGTGATAGAGACAGCCAGTGAAAGAGGGAACACAAGCAGGGGGAGTGGGAAAGGAAGAAGCAGGCTCCCAGCGGAGGAGCCCGATGCGGGGCTCGATCCCAGGATCCCGGGATCCCGCCCTGAGCTGAAGGCAGACACTTAACGACTGAGCCACCCAGGTGCCCCTAAGCCAATTTCATAATCCTATATCATTTTATACTCCAACTGATGTCACTCAATTTTTCCATTCATCTTTTTTTTTTTTTTTAAAGATTTTATTTATTTATTCGACAGAGATAGAGACAGCCAGCGAGAGAGGGAACACAAGCAGGGGGAGTGGGAGAGGAAGAAGCAGGCTCATAGCGGAGGAGCCTGATGTGGGGCTTGATCCCATAACGCCGGGACCACGCCCTGAGCGGAAGGCAGGTGCCTAACCACTGTGCCACCCAGGCGCCCCTCCATTCATCTTTTTCTGTGAAATTAAATGACCTTTAGCCATTTCAAAAACTTGCATCTAGCTTCAAAGCACCAAAATGATTTCATAAACATTATCACTAATGATACTCAAAGAGAATATAACATTCCAGAAGATCAGCTTAAGATGTTCGAAATAATGATGGCGTTTAGGAAGTTCATAACCTCTTTATATTCCTTCTGTAAATCACTTGTTTATATTCCTTCCCTTCCCAAAGATAATTTGAGATAGCTTTATTGCTATTTGGGGGGGGGGAACTTGTATAATGATATAAATTGTTTTAAGGATATTTTTAGTTATAACTCAGGCAATCATGTAACTACTGAAAACTCTCTAAAATTTAGAGGATACCCCAAGAGATGAGCATGTCAAATAACACTGAATATATACTGAAATAGGCATAGAAAATTGTTTTAAAGTATATACACCAGAATGTGAATGATGATATCCACTGAGGGACAGGATTATCAGACATTTTTAATTTTTTAATTTTTTTTTTTTTTTTGGTCACCTGGACCTTTTTATATTCCTACTAAGAATGTGGAGCATTTATACAATAAATAAGTAAAGCTCAAACATATATACACACACACACACACACAAACATATTAACATTCCAAGATCTAAGCAGTAAGGAAGCTTACTCTAAATTTGAACATCTTAATATTTAAGAGCTCAAAATTTGGCTCAAGAAGAAGGGTATGCCTAGATACTACAGAGTCAGAATTTAAAAAGAATCTTAAGGTTGGGTTTATCTCACTCATCTCCTTGCCCTTCTATATAATTCTACAACTACCTATACAACTCAAAAAGGAAACCTTGCCTATTCTAAATGAGCCACTATGCCTCAAAATGTTTAAAGTAAATTCAACAGTAATTACATTGTTGATGATCTGAAAATGGGTCACCCCCCACAACTGATTATAACTCTCTTATGCAATGTTCCTTTGGAGGAAACAAGCACAGCTTGTACAAATATTTCAACTAGGTCTACTTCCCTAAGAGAAGATGGTACACATCTGTAGGTACTACTAAGTTCTGAAAGCACACAGAAAGGCAAAAGAAAAATTATGAAGAAGTTAAACCAGCCTAGTCATTTGTCCCAAGCAATTTCATATTACATCATTAATTTAAGAAAGTCCATAGGCACCTGTTGTGTCATTAGTGAGTAAGTAAACAATGCCTGAAGTTTAGACATGTTTACTTTTAAAGTTATGATGAAGTAATTACATTATCTGGAAAAATATGTTAAGATAAGGCTTGAGAAATAACTGCATTTTTACAGGACATGTCAACTGCTTTTCTATACAATTCACTGTTAAACAGCTATATTGTTTTCTGACTAGGAATTTAGGGCTCAAAACTAGATTCAGCATGCCAATTTTTAGTCTTTAAGAAAATGGACATATACAAAATATATTTCAACGAATTTGTATGGTTTATACATTCCATTTGTAAAGATTTAAAGATCACACCGCTCAACTACACAAAAGTTCAAATGCCTGTATAGAAAGAATGGATCAATGGGGGGGACAGGTGACCACAATATGACAGAAAAGCCCCCCCCCCCCCCCAGCTGAGCAGCACCATATATTATCACCCTGGAATGAACTGAGAAGGACTGCTGTCCTAACTCTCTAGGTATTAAGTCAGATATACTTGGGGATTATCTCACAGCTCCCTTCCTATTTTACCATCTGATAACCCTACAACTCAGAGACCCTTGCAGCAAGGGGGAAATTTCCTATTCAATCACTCATAAAGTATCTTCTCCATTCCTGAGCTTTAGAAAAAGCATCCGAGGGACTTCAAAAGGAAATCACCAATTTATTCTTAAAATGAACTCTAAGAGGTCCTGGTGTAAGAAGGAATTATAGGTGCTCTGTATTATTTTTATAGTGCAAAGCTTGAAAGCAGTAGGGTAGCTAGGTAGTGTAGGAGAATCTGCTGCATTTGATTGAAAATTAGTCTACAATGATCCTACCTTTTCCACATTACTTATCTTAGACAGAAGTGGAGGCCTAGAATCAAAATACAAAGCGGAGGATGTCTTCGGTCCTCCTCTTTAAAAAACAAAACAAAAAAACAAAAAACCTTCTTGTTGGAGGGTGAGTAGGAGTGTGTGGTGTCTAAACTCCAAGAGACCTGGCATTTGTTCCAAAGACAAGCTCAGAGCAGGAGCAAGATGTATGAACCCGGGCAATTCTGAACATGAGGGTCAGTGGGATGTCTGAGAATGAATAATATTTTCCAATTTTATTTTTTTCTTCTTTCTTAAAATTGGTCAATGTTTTGTAATATTTCAAACTCATCTTTAGAGTGAAAATTGTAAAAGCTGGCTTAAGTTAGCTGCGTTACTACCACTCCACAATCTCAAAACCTTTAAAAAGGTATCAACCTTCAATGAGATACACCTCTACAGGATCCCATGCTAAAACACCTGAACTTTCACTGAGTGCCTTAATGGGGGTGATGCGTTAACAACATCACCAGTTAGGGCAGAGAGAAGATGAAGGAGAAAAAAAAAATCCCTCTTTATACAAGGCTCCTATTCTACTTTCTTCAGCTGTTCAGGTGGTTAAAAAGATGAGGAGTAGAGAGAGCAGAGAAGGGTGATTTCACTGCTAGGCAACCATAGTTGAAGTGAACAAAAGCAGAGGAAATCTAGACAGGATTTCTAAATGACAGGATTAGAATAAACACTATGTAACATTAATTCCAACAATCTAGCAATTAAAATGAGATTTAAGATTTGTTTATTATTTTACTGCTTAACCTGAATAGACGGTGGGCCTTAAGATTGTTTAATCTGACCCTGACAGAAAAATCTAGTTTTAAGCATTACAATCATGCAAAGGGTATATTTAATCATCTATCACACAGTGAAGTCCCACAAAAACTCACTGATTAATTAAATGAATTTTTCCTTTTTTAGGCTTTGGTTAAGTAACCATTTCTGGAATTATCTCCCACAAAATGTAGGACTTTTTTTTTTTTTTCTTTTCTCTTTGCTTTCAAAACTCTCTAATGAGAGAAACTGAGTAGTTACATACCTATAGATGGAGATTTGAAAGGGTATTTATCGGGAAGATCCACTCTAACTTTCCATACTCCGCCTTCATATGGTGCTGAAATAAAAGTAAAAATGTTAAACATCAGAATCGTGTCTCCAAATTACAAAATAAACCCGAGTGTAAGTGAAACAAATCCTACTGTGTAAGTGAAACAATTAAATCCTACTATCTTTTGAAAACCTTGCAAATTAATTCCTTCAGGAGTCAGGGACCTCATAATCAGTAGGTATTCTATATTCAGATTAAAATATTTTCCTTTAAAAGATGTAGAGTTAGAAAATAAGCAAAGATTCATTTCTCCCCTATGTTTACCTGATTTTTTAAGTATTAAACACTACTCAATTACTTGATAAGTAACAGCCTATTTCAATCTGCCCTGCTGACCCCCATCAAAAACAAAAAAACAGGGAAAAACAAGAAACATTTCCCCAAAACCATCTATGTGGCCACTCATTAATAAAACAAAAACCAAAAAAACCGTACTCACAATTTGTGTTTAATACTGTCACACAGAGATAAAAGAGAAAAGCATATAAAGTAATTATGGTAAGAGCAAGATTGCCTTACTGATTCTAGAGTTCTGTTAAATTGACCTTTCAAATACTACACATACCTCCATTGATATTCTCATTACCTATTAAGGAGTAGAGAAAAAAAAGAAACTGAAAAAGAAGAACACATATGAATACGTGTACTTACTTCCTTGTGGTCCATAAAACTTCACTACAAATTCATTGAGTCCTCCCAGGATCGTAACCTCATGCTTACTCTCAATGCTAAGGTGGAAGGTAAAGGAAAGTACACAGGCTTTGTATTACCTGGAAAAACTAAAGATGACATCCCCAAGGTATGCTATGTGAAGTGTTACCAACATTTGATATGAAACTGATAAAATATAGAGTATACATAGTCATTCTGGTCATTTAGAAGGCAATATACACTCCTACGAAAAGAATGTGAATGAGCTTTAGATTCAGAGACTGAGCCCGGGACGGCCACGTATTGGGTTTGTGAGCCTACACAACACAATGTAAGCTCACTCCCCAAGCCTTTGTTATCTTTGTCAATCAGGAAACATCACTTCATAGGATTTCTGTGAGGATTAAATGGGTTAAGTATGTAAAACATGTAAACCGCATTTTGTAAATCAATGTAAATCAAAAATAGGCACTTAGTTTTAAGTTTTTTCCCCTCTGTAGTCTCTCCTCCCCAATCTACTAGCCCTAGTGAACCTTTAACATAAACTCCATTATTCCCTTTATTCAAACTCAAAAACTTAGCAAAATACTGATTCTCCTAAACTAAAAATGCTACACATCCAAAATTATGGATTTACTTAAGCAAAGTCCCCACTTGTTTTCCCCCTGGCTTAGAGAATAATCAAATAATTAGTAATACCACCTTGCTACAGGTACTGTTAAATGCAAAAGAGAAGCAAAATGTAGTATTTATTTTCACCTACTCTTTCCCTCCTTTCCAAACCTCTCTCCCCTGCTTTAGATTGGCCTCTAGTTTCTGGCGTGTTCTGGGGCTCTAATCCCAGGAGTAACACTTATGTGTTCTCTTCCTCAGAAACTTATCTGTCCCTGAGACTATTTTAAGTACTAAGATTCAACTGTAAAAACCAAATCAACCCATATCAGTAGAGAAGAGGGCTACTGGTCTAATACGTACCTGTTTTATATTTCTTCTTTGTGGTCTAAACAAATAATAACTCGGGAATTTTAGGTGTTGGGCTTTGGGGGGCCCTCAAATCTTCACAATGAAATTAAACAAGAAATCCCCAAACAACCAGATATGATAAAGGGGCCCTCGAATATCACAATGAAATTAAAACAACAAGAAAACCCCAAACAATAAACTGGTCTCACCTTTCTCCATCAGCAGTGCGAATCACATTTTAATTACAAGTACTATTATACCAAAGACAAAGAAGCCAAAGAAATTTTAAAATGTTCTCTTACATAGAGAAAAACAGTATTTTTAAAGATACGAAATTACGTATTTGGCTCTTTTTTTTTTTTTAAAGATTTTATTTATTTATTTGACAGAGTGACAGCCAGCGAGAGAGGGAACACAAGCAGGGGGAGTGGGAGAGGAAGAGGCAGGCTCCCAGCGGAGGAGCCTGATGCGGGGCTCGATCCCAGAACGCCAGGATCATGCCCTGAGCCAAAGGCAGATGCTTAACGACTGAGCCACCCAGGCGCCCCCGTATTTGGCTCTCTTATACTCTGTCCTACAGGCCACAGAACAGAGGGGCTAGGTGTATTTTTGGCAAAGTTCTTGCTCAAAAGCCTTGAACAATTTTCACTAGAGATATTTAGTAAGACAATTTAGTCTATGCTAATTTGATCTCATTCTCTTCTAAATGAAAACTGTTTTAACAGCACACACACTGAAATGACTCAAATAGTATCCACACTGGAAAATGGGCTTCATTTCTCACTCGGTCAAATGACACACACGTGCATGCTCTGGTGTACTGAATTCTTCTTGACTGGTCACCCTGACACCCAGCAAAATACTGCAAAGCTAACTCTAATGTAATAAAGTACAACAGGTTAAAAATCTGTTTTAAAACAGAAAACAAAGCACCTTGAGTTAGAAGTTAAATCTAGTTACAATAAACAAAATTAAACATAAACAGTAAAGCCCTTGAATAAAACAGAATTTAAAAAATAATCTTGGGGTGAAAAGTCTTTCCTAAGAGTGACACCAAAGCCAGAAACCAGAGAGGAAAAGATTAGCAGATACAAGCACACACACACATTTAAAACTTTTATACTGTAAAAGATAAAATTGAATCTCTCTCTCCCCTTTCTCTCCCTGCTCTGCTCCTCCCCCCCTTGGAAAACAAAAAAGAAAAAGAAAAAGAAAAATTAGAAACACCTTGACAAAGGAAAGACCAGAACAACCAAGAAAACTGAATGAGCAAAATTAAGCTAAAAAAAAGTTCAACTCATTAGTTTAAAAATAAGACATTTTTCACTATAAATTGATAAAGATGAAAGAGCTGATGAAAACCTAGTGTTCAGTGGAGTATAAATTCGTATTCCTGGGGATAAATTTAGCACTGTGTTCCAAAACTCAAAATAAATGTATTCTTTTATTCAAATTTCACTCTTATGAAGTTATTTTTTTTAAAATAACCAGACACTGCTGGTGGGAGTGTGATACAGTTTCACCACTTTGGAAAACTGCTGGTGTGGAAAGCTACACATATGCACACGCTATGCCCAAGAGCACTCCTCCCACTACACAGGCATAGCTATCATCACCGAAACACAGGTTTAAGAATGCTCATAGCACTATTTATAATATCCCAAATTCAGGTTACAAACCAGAGGCTCATCAACAATAAAAAGGATAAATTATGGTTGTCACACCCAACAGAATATTGCAGAGCAATAAAAAATGAATTGTGACATTTAAGTGTATGAGTCGCCCAGATACTATAGTGAAAGAAACCAGATACCAAAGAGCACACATGGTATGATTCCATCTATACACATTTCAAACAGGCTAAATGAATCCATGGTGTTAGAAATTAGGATAGTAGTTACCCTAGTGGGGCCTGTGATCACTGAGAAGTGGTTTGAGGGGGACCTCTAGGGTGCTGTTTAAACATTTATTGGTCCATTTATCACTGAGCTACAAAGATTTGTGGACTTTTCATATATATGCTATAAATATATATATGCATATATATTTCATATATATGCAAAAGTTTACTAAAAAGATAAAGTGTATCTGAAACGTGCCAAGTATGTTTACTGGAATATGTGAAATTTAAAAATGGAAATTAAGTACTTATTTATCAAAAGGAACGGATTAAATAGGTTATAAGCTATCTTATACAATAGGCCACCACTGTGTCCACTAGTGTTTACTGGTGCCCTCTCCACACCCAGAGCTCCAATGTAGTTTCTGCTCACCTTGAGATACCCAGAAGTAGGCAACTGAATAAGGTAATACAGGTAAAAACATCCCAGTCATTAAACAAAACCAAATAAACTCACAAGGATAATGAAAGGATAGAGTAAGGTAGAGGATTCAAAGAGTTTAACAAAAGAAGTCATAAACTAACTTTATAATCTAACAATTCTGTAGAAGCAGCCCTCCCCATCAGTCAGAACTAATCTGCTATGAACAGCATGGACGGACAGCAATTACTCTTCGTTAATCATTTAAAATTATGAGTTATCCACATGGATGTCTCCTCCAGAAAACTGAAGATATTTCTATTCTTTATATGGACGCAGTAAACCTGGGTTTCTTCCATTTTGTGATCTGAGAGTTAGTCCATGCTTTCACCCACTTTCCAGAGAAAATTCTCCTTTCCCAGCAGTCATGCTAAAATGAGATTAGAAGTCAATGCTCCAAACCTCCCCTTTCCCACCATCCTTGGTACAACTCTCCTGTCAGATATCCTGGGTTGTCTTTAATTACACATTATCCTGTACATTAGAGAGTTCCTATAGTCCATTTCATATGAAAAGCTAAAAAGTAAACTGAATGAAACCTTTAAAACTCCTACCAAGTTGGTAAGACGAAGAAGCCACACTAAATTTATGCTGCCTCAAAATGGTACAGACGACTAAATCAGATGGAAAAAAAGGATGTATGTTTAGTTGAAAGAAAAACACTGCATTAAAAATAAGCCATTTCTTTTTTTTTTTTTTAATTTTATTTATTTATTCGACAGGATAGAGACAGCCAGCGAGAGGGGGAACACAGGCAGGGGGAGTGGGAGAGGAAGAAGCAGGCTCATAGTGGAGGAGACTGACGTGGGGCTCGATCCCATAACGCCGGGATCACGCCCTGAGCCGAAGGCAGACGCTTAACCGCTGTGCCACCCAGGCGCCCCAAAAATAAGCCATTTCATCACCACCAATGAATGACTTGCCCACAAAAAATATAAAATTACTTGACTGCTGTTACCATGTGTATTTATGGTAGAGGCCACGAGTTTCTTTCTCCCCTCTGCTGCAAGTCAAGGGCAAGGAAGGCAAATGAGAAGGCAGGTTACAATGACAAAAATAATGATCTATTTCTGAGACGTGCTGGTCAGGCTAGCAGACTGGCGGGAACTCACTAGAAGGTTTCTCCATTACTTTCTCAGTTTCAAAGCTTGAACACAGAAAATATCCTTCAGATACTGTTCTGGTAAACAGATGTTAAATAAACCCATTAAAACAAATTTTACTCACCTATGATCTAAGTTATTTGCAAAATACTGCTTTTTACTTACTTAGCATTTCACTATTAAGGACTATCGGCATTTTCAGCAGAATAATGATTAACATTCCCGGGAACCCAAGTTCGTTTCACTTGTAAAATGCCAGCCACCCACCACCTTTTTTTCCCTGAATGGCATTATGATTACACAATCTAATATTTAAAGGTTAATGCCAAACTATCAAGAGATAACTGACATTCTTGGCAAAACGTGTCTATCGGGATTTTAGAAATGATTTTTATATAGTTCTGGAATTTTCCAGAAAGGGAGCCAAGAGCTAAAAGCCTGTGCCACAGGATTGACGTTAACAGGTCAAAGACCTAGGAATCAGCATTGTTTCCTAAGTTTACTGATAATGAGCTTATAAAATAAATGAGGTGGCCTCCCTGAGCTGTGTCCATGGAAGTAAGGGACTGGGGGTGAAAAATGCGCTTCTGTGCAGAAGGTAGAGGCAATTCGTGCGGCTTTCTCTATGTATGTTCAGACCAGCCTGTTTTCAACTCGCCTTGAGATGAATCATACTACAGAAGTTGAAGAAACTTGCCAACCTTTACTTACTACCTAGTATTCTGGATAAAAACGTGGCATGTCTATAAAAGCATTAATGTGCAAAATATCACAAAAACAATACTTTTGGGGTTACGTTTATAAGGAATCCTTCTCCTTTAGAGACATACATTGAAATATTTACTTATTAAACTATATGATGTCTAGGATTTGCCTCAAAATAAACCAGTGTGGGCGGAGTTAGGAGAGAGGTACAGAAGAAATGGTATAAGCCTTGAGGTGGGAATTACTAAATCTGAATGATGGGTGCCTGGGGGGGGTCAACACATTGTTCTTTTATGCTTGAAATTTTCCATAAGAAAAGTTCTAAAAAAAAAAAAAAAAGAATGTAGTCAGTTACTGGAACTTTTAGCATTTAACAAGCATTACAGTATAGAAGAAGTAAGCTGCTATAGCTCTTTTTTATAGATTTAGAGAGAAAGAGAGCGTGCGCACGTGGGGAGGGGCAGAGGGAGAGAATCCAAACAGACTCTCCACTGAGTGCGGAGTCCCACGCAAGGCTCGACCCCACAACCCACGAAATCATGACCTGGGCCGAAACCAAGAGTTGGACACCCAACCGACTGAGACACCCAGGAACCCCACAGCTCTGTTTGTTTGTTTGTTTTTTAAGACTTTATTTATTTATTTGAGAGAGAGAGAGTGAGAATGAGCAGGGGTAGGGGCAGAGGGTAGAGGGAGAAGCAGACTTCCTGCTGAGCAGGGAGCCTGCCGCGGACTCCACAACCTGAGCCAAGGCAGACACTTAACTGACTGAGCCACCCAGGCACCCCTCTGCTTCTCCCTCTGCCTCTATCCCCCAACTCACGCTCTCTCTCTAATAAATGAATAAAATCTTTAAAAAAATAAATAAAAGCCTATGAAACGACCCAACATTTATTTTTTTTCCTGAGGTCCAATACTTAAGTCTGAGGAAGAAAAACTATAGCAAGTGATTCAATATGTAAGAGAACAAAGACTTTACTGAAAGAGAAGAATACTCTGCCAAGATAGCAAATCAACAAGTGACATTCTAAATGAATCAAATTTAAGTGCATTCAAAAGGATAGCTAAGAAAAATCCAACCGCCGGGAAGGAAGATAAGCATGGCTTTTGCATATCTATGACAAATACCCTCTGGGCAAAATAATAATTACATATGCATATATATATATATATATATATATATATATATATATATATATATATTTTTTTTTTTTAAGATTTTATTTTCAACCACCCAACACGGGACTCGAACTCACCACCCCAAGATCAAGAGTTGCACACTCTACCAACTGAGCCAGCCAGGTGCCCCAATAATTATAATTTAAACAAAAGTACATCTGTACAGAAAAATGGTCATGTACAATAACAGAGGCTCCTGGGTGAGATGACAGTTTAAATTTAAAAAAAAAGTTTTGAAAGGTTTGTATTCTTTATTATTAGGAGAGGGGAAGATTTTTACACAAAAGACAAATAATGAAAACAGCAGAAATAAAAGCTATCAAGAAAAATAAGCATGGGGAAAAGGATGCAAGGCAGTAAGAGGGAAGAAAAAAGCCTTCCACCAGTGATGAAATAAAATATAAAAGCATATTTTTATCATTTATCTCAATCTGGGAGGAAATAATACAATGTCAAGAGCAATCAACAGAACAATATACAGGTGTCATATCCCCTAAACTCAAGCAATTTTATTCCCTATATCACGCCACAAAATATTTTAAAGCTTTCCACATGAAGTGATAGAAATCTATTAAGCTGAGCTACGGAGAATACAGTGGTAGCATCTATTAAATCCACAAAAGATCACAGTATTTATTTCTATTAAAAGCTGGTTTACTAACTATTCTACAAACCTCCCCCACACAAGAGCCGTAAGGCAAACAACTTTTAAATGAGCCTGCTCCAAGAAGCTTCTAGTTTAGCAGGGGAACATGAGATTGTACATTAAAGAGCAAATGCAAAAACAGTTTGCTACTAGGGTTTGGAGTAGGAATAGCTCTTTCAGTTTGTGTATAGAGAGAGATGGATTTACACAGGCCTTAAGAACAGCATGGGAACGGCGTGGGGTGGCTCAGTCAGTTAAACATCCGCCTTCGGCTCAGGTCATGATCCCAGGGTCCTGGGATCAAGCCCCATATCGGGCTCCCTGCTCAGCGGGGAGTCTGCTTCTCCCTCTCTCTCAAATACATAAATAAAATCTTTAAAAAAGGGGGGGGGCCCTGGGTGGCTCAGTCGTTAAGCATCTGCCTTTGGCTCAAGGCGTGATCCCAGGGTTCTGGGATCGAGCCCCACATCAGGCTCCTCTGCTGGGAGCCTGCTTCTTCCTCTCCCACTCCCCCTGCTTGTGTTCCCTCTCTCACCGGCTGTCTCTCTGTCAAGTAAATAAATAAAATCTTAAAAAAAAAAAAAAAAAAAGGAACAGCATGGGATTTGGATGTGTAGAGGTGGGAGAGACATTTAAAACAAAACCAGAAAAGCACAAGGTATGTCTACAAAATGAGGACTACAATTTTACATTGATGAGCAGACCACACGAGTGTTAGAAAGGAGGTCAAGACCAGATTACAAACCGCCCCAAAGCATGGATTTTATCTGGTGAACAGAGAGCCAGTTGATTATTTCTAGGCACAGGATACACAACTGTGCTTTACACAAGATAACTGAGCCATGGTGTATAGGACCAGGTGAAGGTGTGATTACACACTTAAAGCAAAATGGCAGAATGAAACGTTCAAGGCCAAAGAACGCCTGGGTGGCTCAGTCAGTGAAGGGTACGCCTTTGGCTCAGGTCATGATCCCTGGGTCCTGGGATGGAGACCGGTGTGAGCCTCCCTGCTCAGCAGGGAGCCTGCTTCTCCCTCTAACCTGCTGCTCTGCGTTCTCTTGCTGACAAATAAACGAATAAAATCTTGAAAAGAGAAAAGAGAAAAAAAAGAAGAGAAAAAAGAAAAGAAAGAAAAAGGAAAAAGAAATGAAACGAAAGAAACAAAATGAAACGAAAACAAAACGTTCAAGGCCTCAACTACGGTAACAGCCATGGGAATGATGGGAGAGATTAGAGAGACTTCACAGGCTTTGCAACTGACTAGATATAGCACAGCTAGTAGAAAGCTCCAGTGTTGCTAGAATACCTCATTTTCACAAGAAACTAAAAAACTAGATTTCTAAGCCAATATCCTAATTCCTAAACGCAAACAGAGCACATGTGCTCCAATGTCTCTCAGCGAAGCCTTCTGGGGCCATCCCACTTACAATCACACACTGCTACATTGTCTCCAACTAATATACTATGCTTTCCACTTTATCACTGTCTCGTACTACTACAATACAAGCTTTATAAGGGCAAGGCTTATTGGGTTTGTTCACTGCTGCATTCCTGGAGCCTAGAAGAGTACCTGGAACATAGTAGGCACTCAATTAATACCACGTTAAATGAGCACATGAATGAAGTTGTGAGACAGACACGGCCTGAAACTGCCAGTCTGAGATCTAAGGACAGTTTCAGCCTCGTCAGACAGGGAAGGTGATACTATTGACAGCGAAGTGGGACACTGGACAGATGGAACAAGTTTTTTTATGGAAGATGCCAAGTTAGGTTTTGAACACAAAAACATTTAAAGTATACATGGATAAACCAAGTGGTGATATACTATAAGCAGCTGGAAAACTGGTGATTTAAAAGGAGTCACCTTGTAAATCACTTAACTCTCAGCTTGTTTCCCAATCTCTAAAAAGGAGGGGGGAGGGGACCGAGGAGGGATTACCACCTCATTCACATGGACACTGAAGATGAAACACCTACAAAGAAAAGTATCTGGCCTAGCATCTGACACAACAGGAATTAAATTTGTTTTTTAATGTAAAAAATATACAAAGCTGACTAAATTAGCTTCCACAGGACTAAAATTTACTTAAGCAACAATTTTTTTAATATCTAAAAAATTAAGTTTTCTTCTACATTCTTGAGACCCAGCCCCCCCAAAAAAACCTTTCTTGATATTATTATGAATCATGAGTTACTGTATGGAACCACAAAATACAATGACGCCATGAGGAACTAACAAGGCATACACTAATTTTCTGAAATAGAAACTTCCCATACTGTATGCTGAAGGCACTGGAAGGTTCTTTTCCTAGTTGTTGGTGGTGATTTTTAAGTTTACTATTACTTTTTTAAAATAATCTCTACATAACATGGGGCTCAAACTCATGACCCCAAGATCAAGAGTCCCATGCTCCTTCGACTGAGCCAGCCTGGCGCTCCCCCTCCCCCAAGTTGTTGGGGTTTGTTTGTTTTTTGTTTTTTTTAGCCAGATTTGAGAGCTGTCACTGGGCTACCATCCTTTAAAATATTATTTGTGGGGGCACCTGGGTGGCTCAGCTGGTTAAGCATCCAACTCTTGGTTTCAGCTCAGGTCATATCTCATGGGTCATGGGGACGAGCCCCACATGGGACTCCACACTCAGTGGGGAGTCTGCATAGGGATTCTCTCCCTCTGCCCCTCCCCCTGCTCTTTCTCATATAAATAAATAAATCTTTAACTATAAAATGGTATCTGTGATGGGTTATAAAAATCACATAACCAAAGCTCATGAAATTTAATTAAGAAAAAGAATAAATACATTCTAAAAAAGACATTCTCCAATAAATAAAATATTTTTTTAAGCTGTTTGCAGGTTTACAACTAAATTAGTTGGCTGTAGCTGCCAAAAACCTGAGTGATGGAAGTATCACTTATTTAAAAAGGTCTTTTCAAAATAATTTTGTCCAGAAGTCTGTAAAGCAAAAAACTTGACAACTTCCTATGATATACTGAACACTTAGACTCATTATCTAAGGGATAAAAGGTAGCATGTATTATCATTTTCTTAGGTAGCATGTATTTTTAAAGTTTTACATAGTCAAAAAATTTAGTTAAACAGGGAAGAATAATGTTAATCAGCAACCATGTTCATTACCACCCAACAGGTTATAAATCACACTAGACCTAGAAGACATTTTTTTTTCCCCCTCAAGTGTTACGTTTCATTTAAACCTTCCATGTCAGAAATAAAAGTAAGTACTGGCAATATCTAAGTAAATTTTATTTTTTTTTAAAGGCAAAAATCTTCATAACTTAGCTCTTCTCAGATGTATTCTGTTACCAGATTCCCAAATAATAAAGTAAAAAATTCAAAAGAAAAATTAAGAGTCGTAAGTCACAGCAAATAATTTTTCCAATAGATTTTAGAAAAAGGAAGTATATCAGAAAGATATATAGGAAATCTAAGCCCCACTCCACAACCAACAAAATGTTTTATAAAGCACTTAGAAAGTCCAGTAGTCAGAGATGACCCAGTTGCAGAAACACTAGTGAGAGAAAAGTGAAGGGAAATACTGAAAAATGATGCCATTTTGAGACCAAAAATATAGTCAAACCAGAAAATGTAATATTTTCTAAATATTCCAGTTAAGCACCTCTAAATATTTAGAAGGTTATCAATTAAATATAAATAGCTCTTCAATAAGCTTCACTGCTTTGCTATTTTATGGCAACTGGGTGTTTTGTTTACTTTTCATTAAAAATGTACAAATCCATGTACATATGTTAACAGTATATTAATTATACAGGATATTAGTCTTCCTTAACTCATGAAAGGTTAATCAAAAGCTTAATTTTAGGGGTGGCTGCTGGCTTAGTCAGTAGAGCATGTGACTCTTGATCTCAGGGTTAAGTTTGAGCCCCTAATTGGGTGTAGAAAAATACTTAAAAATAAAATCTTAAGGGGTGCCTGGGTGGCTCAGTTAGTTAAGCGTCTGCCTTTGGCTCAGGTCATGATCCTGGGGTCCCGGAATCAAGCCCTACATCAGGCTGCCTGCTCAGCAGGGAGCCTGCTTCTCCCTCTCCCATTCCCCCTGCCTGTGTTCTCTCTCTTGCTGTCACTCTGTCGAACAAATAAAATCTTTTAAAAAATAAAAACAAAAAATAAAAAGCTTTTCATGATTTCATTTGTTATAGCTTGATTCAAAGGTTAAAAAACACTATGTTAAAAACAAATCATCTACCAAAAGACCTGCTTATAATCTTAAGCATAATGACATTACGGCTATGTATATAAATGTCCTTATTTTTAAGAGGGGCCAACTGATTTATGTAGTTGTTAAACAACAACATCTGAGATTTGCCTTACCATAGTTCAGAGAGGAAAAAAAGAGATGTGTGGCAAAGTCCTGATAATTGAAAAATTTTAACTGACAGAGTTTTATTAAACTTATCTTTAATTTTGTGTAGAGCTGAAAAATTTCATAATAAAAATCAATTATTTACTTTTATTTTATTTCCAATATCTATCATGTCTTCTTTTTTTTCATCAGAAGATTGTATATATCCAACTCCACTCTGCTTCTATGGAAGGTGACACTCACTGTCAAGAACTAGTCAAACATCCAGTTTAAAACCTACAGATTTAGAATACAGCTTTGAACTGCAGAGAAGAAAATACTTAAAAGATTCTCAAGACATAAGACACCCCAGAGACACCAAGCTCACAACGAAAATCTAAACGAATGATCTAGAAAAATTGTTCAAAAAAATTTGCCGGCGGGCCCCACGTGGGTGGTTCAGTAGGTTAAGAGTCCGACTCTTGACTTCAGCTCAAGTCATGATCTCAGGGTCGTAAGATCGAGTCCCACACTGGGCTCTGTGCTGAATGTGGAGCGCTCCTAAAATTTTGTCTGTTCCTTGCCCTCTGCCCCTCTCCCACTCTCTAAAAAAATTTTTTTTTTGGCGGGGGGCAATTTTTAGACGTAGGACACATTAAAAGATACTGCTACCTAATTACAACTTCCAGTTTTCCTGTTCTCAGTATGGAGGTAGATGACACCACTGGCCACATGTCAGAGAAGTAAACAGAAAGAACCCTGTCATTCCAGAGGCAGACTACCTAATCACAGTAGGCTAGAGAAGAAAAACAAATGAATCACAACCTTAAGGATGACAACAGCACCTGAACTTGAGAACTTTGAAGTCAAAGGCAACATATGATTTCCCCATAAATGATACAGAAACATGCAAATAGTCCAGTGGCCCTCCGCAAAATCCTAATGGAAACATCTATTTGAAATACATCCTATCTCCCCTTCTGGGCTGTCTGCTTCTTCACTGTGCCATCCACAGTTCCAGGACAAAGTGCATCATGAAACAGCTTCTCAGTAAGCAAAATTTAATATGGCCTTATGGAATATCTATATCATGTATTTGGTATCCATGCTTTCAATGTTCTTCTCTTCTCTAATAATCTTTGAAGACTTTACTTCCTTTGTTTTAAATACAGACCAGTTTTCACCGTAACACCTGACATGTAGATTGCAATGTCACTCAATGAAAACAGTTAAGTGACGTGTTCAATAATCCCTACCCACAGACATTCTAATCAAGGCATATGTGAATCATTTACAGTAAGCAGTGACTTTTTTTTTTTTTTTAAAGTAAGCTCTACGCCCAACATGGGGCTTGAACTCATTACCCTGAGATCGGGAGTCCCAGGCTCTGCTGACTGAGCCCGCCAGGCAGCCCAGCAGTAACATTTTTAAAGGAAATATTTTCTTTGCCACTCTCCAAGTGACATAAATTGTATTACAACTGCGAAGTGTTGTGTAAAAATTAATAAATACAAGCAGTGGTACCCATTCTACAGATAGAGGTTACAGTAAAGTGAAAAACAATGGATCACAGAAAATGTGAACAAGAGGAGATCTTAGATATGTGGTTATCTGTTTCTTTTTATAAAATAGTCAACAATCTCAAAGTCATGGAGCTACTTATGGAGAGATCCAGGTCTACAACCCAGGCCATGACTCTTTTTCCTTTCCTTCTCCATACTGTCTAATTATGAGTTTGTGTCTCTAGACACTAAGAATTACCCAGAGTAATTTTATAACTTCAATAATCTCAAGAATCTCTTAAAGCAAGTTCTTTAAAATTCAATATAAATGCCTGTAAACCCAGAGGAAAGGGGAAAGAGAACACACATGCACATACAAACCATCAGTTTGCCCTTACAAATCACTGCTCTAAAGTTCTGGTCACAAGTACCTCTTCATTCCCTAGTTTTTTCCAGAACACGAAGGACCAACACCTGCTGTTCCCTTTACTACTCCACGTTCATTAGGCATAGCAGATGCCAAATATTAACACCTTAACCTCGATTTCATAAAAATTAAACAAGAGAAGAGAGTAGCACAGACTCAGGCTTTTTAAAGCAATACATGTGCAAAGGACTAAGTAACAGGTTCGAGATCACTGTCATGATTTATACTGAATAAAGCAGAACTACAGACGAATACAGGGGATCGAATGCAGAGTTAAAGCACGGTCCACCAATGCAGAGAACGCTGCATTCCAAAACTCATGAATATGTCTGTATTCAACTGAGCCTCGTTTCTATTACTCATCTGGAAGAGGTAGCAGCAATTATGTGTTGGAAGTTTATTTTTTATTTTTTAAAGATCTTATTTATTTGACAGAGAGAGAGCGAGCACAAGCAGGGAGAGCAGCAGAGGGAGAGGGAGAAGCAGGCTCTCTGCTGAGCAAGGAGTCCAGTGAGGGACTTGATCCCAGGACCCTGGGATTATGACCTGAGCCAAAGTCAGATGCTTAACCGACTGAGGCACCCAGGTGTCCTGTGTTGGAAGTTTAATAAAGGCCTACACAATGTTAAAAAAAAAAAAAAGAGGAGGGATTAAAATGTAATCTAATGTCATATGGAAAATAGCAGTGTCTTCTTGATTGAAATTCTGCTAAAAACTTTATGAAAGGGTAGTTAGTAGGCAAACACGCTTTTTGGTATGTTCAAGTAGCTATTATAAGCTATTTTTAACATCTTCATGAGTAATTAGGATGAAGGAACTTGGATGACAACTTTCAACAGAAACTGGAATGTTGCTTTTTTTCAAAAAAGTCCACAGTGAAAATAAGCAAAAGAAGTGAAATGTTAAAATGGGGGGGGAGGTGCTTTTAAAGAAAACACCCTACCATAAGAAAATAACCCCAAAATGATTAGATAAGCAGAAAACCCTGGAAAGCCAAGAGATGGGAGGTGAAAAGGGGGACTGCACACTAGGTATGCAATGTGATACAGCGAGCGTGGCTGGAGCTGTTTTAAGCATCATACAAGTAACAGGTGACAGCGCCGAGGGGACACTTTCTCGCCATGCGAGCAGTCACTTAAGACCCGTAGAAATGATTAACATGCAGTAAGAAACAGGTTGTCAGGTACAACTAAGAAGTAGGCAAGTGATAAATAATGATAGGGAAGCTAGCTGAGTAATTTAAAGTCTGAGATTTAAAAAACAGTAAGAAATAAAGGCTGTATTGTTATGAGGTATGGGAAGGAAATTAAAAATCAGGTTTCTCACAAGGAGTGCTTCCTGAATAATTAATGTGGAAAAAAATTTTTTTTTGGCAAAACAAGAGAAAACAAACCTAGACACACACAACAGCGGGTGTATATATAGTAAGAAAATGTGGCATCGAAAAGGTGACAAAACTATTAGGTTTCCTTCTCTCCTGTTTGTACCACGGGGTCAAACAGGACTGACAGGTTCAGATGCCACTAAGTGAAAGAACGGCGGGCTGCTGTCACTACCACAGGGCCGAGGGCTGTTCTGAGAACACCTTTCAATACGACTAAATAACCTCGGCCAGTGAAGCACAGAGTTTTAGGCTTTTTCCTAAGCCATCTTTTAGAATGTGAGTGGGGCCTAAAGCGGCCTTCCCATCCCCTAACCCTCTCGTCTCACTGCCCAGATATTACCAGTTAATTTTATAAAGAAATGTTTATACATGCACACAGTCCCATCATCACAGACACACAAGTGTAAAGCGTTCTGCAGACACCTTTCTCCAAGGAACCCATGGAGGACATCTTGATCTGGACATACAGATCTAAGCGCCTCCCCCTTTTAAAGCTTGCACAGTATCAAAGAACTGTAGCTTAAGCAGCCATTAGTGACACGGTAGTTCATCGTCAGTTTCTTCGCTATGCAATGTCACAACGAACACTCCAGTACAGGCCAGCTGCTATACTTTTTCAAGTTTCTGTTTGCAATTTCCAGAAGTGGAACTTCTGGGTCAAAGGGATATATACCTAATTCTGATAAACATCCTTCAAAAAGATTGCATCCAGTTACTTTCTAACCACCACCACATCTGTGTTCCTCACACCCTCACCAATACCGGTATTAAAGCTTTTACAGAGAAACAAAGTTCATCTTTAAAGACTCCTGCAACTGCCATCTGTACCTCAAATTGCTGTTCACCGATTCAACTGCAGCCCTGGCTGGGTCCCCCAAGGAAACAGGATCCACCCTACTGACCTTCCTTCTTGCCTCCCTAACACAGCACCGGCATGTGAAGACGGCCCTTCAGGATTCATGGACAAAAACGCACTAAGATATGAAGCACCTTTTATCAGCTACTTCAAAGACAAGACTAGCCAACTAAATCTCTAAATCTCATTTAACCTCAAAGATAGGTTCACTCCAGCACCTGGGCAGAAAACGGTGAAAAAAAGGAAAGACTTTAGTCTGACATGGCATCATTTAATTAAATGACAGGAACTGTATTTTACCTACCTCTCTAAATACGTAAAGTATTTGCAACTTCTGTATCTATGCCCCAAAGAGGACGTGAGGTTAATTTCTTATTTCTTGGGTAGACCTGATATTTTAAATAGTTCCTTATACCAAACTACTTCTGCTATTACAGCATACAAAATAATGAATACTCACACAACATTTATTCAGATTTACACATAACACCTAACAGATATTTAACCTTTTAAGAAATAATGTTAGTCTCCAATTTACTAAAAGCCGTAGTTTATTCTTGAGTACTAAAAACAAGAGATCTCGTAGGAAATAATTCAAACATATAAAATGGTACTTACCTTCCATGGATCTATATATTTATATACTATTTGATTTTCTAGTTACAAATATCATCAAGTGACTTTCTCATCATGGAATATCAGGATTTTCACCTTACCCCCCCCCCCCATTCCCTCTCTCTATCCATGCAACACAGGTACACACCACTGCTGGTCAAACTGATATTCAGAGATTACAATCCTAATGACTATGTAAATACTAGTCACTGCTGAGACATACAGATATGACCAAGTTTTTTCTTTTCAGTATTTTTTCCCCAAGGAAATAATCACTGCCTTAAACTAAGCAAACAAGAAACCAATGCATCTGTCATTAATCTGTCCCTCAACTCTGATAGAACTGTCTCAACATGTTTAAACACATCAAGGCGAGTATTTGTATTTGAGTGTTTTCCCTCACAAATTTACCTTTCTCATCTTTGGCTTGATCAGGTAGCATGCACTCCACTCCCTAAGCATATACTGGCTGGATGGCAAAGGAAGGGGACTCACGAATATGCCAGCAGAAGGAAGCCAGAAAGGGGCTGGTCCCTGACTGCAATATGCCCAGGAGTAATTAAGAATTTCTCTCTTGAAAAGGAACCACTAACATCACTTTAAATAGAAAATATTCAACATCCGTACTACCTAGATGATAAAACCCAGGACTGCAGAGTCACATGTTAGAGACTGACAGGACACCAAGAAGTCCAAATGCCTAGTCACCTCTGTGCCACTCAGTTTCACAAACTCACCCGCTTTCAGAGTTTCCCTACTTCAAAAGAGGGCTTTTTTTCCAAGAACACAGACTTTATAAGAAAATGAGTTCAGAATTCTAATGGTTAGAGGGGTGGACTCATTAATGTGAATCTCAGCTTGATCATCTGCTTGCCATACGGTCGTGGGCAGTCACTTAAACCTGTGTGTGCCTTTGTTTTTTTCAATGTAAAAAAGGAGTACAGTAAATACAAGATTAAGGAAAGACTCAGTATTTGCTATTATTAATACTCCAAAAACCGTATCTGCAGCTTTAACAGGGTATATCTATCATTCTAGTCTGTCTTGGTTACTAACATATAGAACTGAAATTACGTATCTTAAATCTTAAGAGTTATATACATGGATGACTTTTTACTTTTAATATGCGTAGATTTTTCTAAGGGGGGGGTTGCAGAAGAAGAGGGACAGAGAGAACCTCAAGCAGGTTCCACACCCAGCATGGAGCCCAACGTGGGGCTCAATCCCATAATCCTGAGATCATGACCCAAACCGAAATCAGGAGTTGGATGTTTCACCGACTGAGCCACCCAGGCACCCCTGCTCCGATCCTTATTATAGTGATGTTAGCAATTACTAACGAGGGGACTATTAACCTATAACTTGTTCCCAAAATGGCATTCTGCCCAACTTCTATGCTGGTGAAGTCCCTTTCCAATTTTTTAAATTGCTATTTACCCTGTTTAGTCACAAATATTAACAGCTATCCCTTTTAGCACTCAAATCGGCTGAGTACTGTTCCAAGCCTTTTGTACTAGGCCTTTTGTACTCTAAACCCTCATATCAGCCAGGGAGACAAATTACTATTACAAAGACACATTTCTACCACATTCTTCCTCTCTGCCTTTCCAGCCACACTGGTCTTCTTTCATTTCCTGAAACACAACAAGCTCTCACCCTCCTCAGGGCCTTTGCAATGGCTACTTCTTCTGGCTAGCCCTGACTTCCCTGTTTCTACAGATAGCTGGCTTCCTCTTATCCTTTATGGTGTGTCTCAAATGCCACTTCCTCAGATACCTTTCTGATCACCTGAAGTACATGCCCCAACCGACCCCCAGTTATTCTCTACCTACATCCGTTTCTGTGTAGGTCTTACCAGAAGTACTATTCTGTTTACGTCCTCCTTCACCTCCAACAAAATTCAAGTCCCAAGAGGGCAGGAACCTTATCTGACTTGTTCTTTGCCTGGATTATAATGAGTGCTCAACAAAGACTGCTACATGAATAATGTGAAAAATAAAAATAAATTAATAATGTGAACGGGTGCCGATCACTATGCTAGACAGTGAGATCTGGAAATAAGAGAGTACCTGCCCTCATACAGCTCAGGTTCTAGTGGGAAAATGACAAGCAGTCGCGTTGGGTGTCTACCTGCCACTCAGGTCATGAGCCCTGCGTCCTCCTCAGCGGGGAGCCTGCTTGTCCCTCTCCCCCTGCTCATGCTCTAATAAATGGACAGGATCTTTAAAAAAAAAAAAAAAAAAAAAGTTACCCCGAGGGAGCGAAGGAGGCTTAACAAAGGTGCTCCTAATCTTGGAGAGTGGGAAGGGAAAGGGTATTTTCAGGAGGCAGTGATGCCAGCTAAACCTAAGGGGAGATTAACCCTTTGTTCTTACATGGCAGCTACAGGAAGTTTGCTCCAAACACATGAAATAAGATGACCCCCAAAGCTCAACTCAATATCGGCACATAATAACCAAGAAGAAAAGTGTGCAAGCCACCTAAAGGAGCCAAACTGAACATATTTATATATGTAAAGAAAAAGGTACCAACAGGAAGTGCAGCCCTGCAAGAACTGAGGGAAAAATCAGAGAAAAAGTTTGGCAGGGGCCACTCAAGAAACTGAGCTGGGTAGGAGCTTTTGCTCACGAACAGGAGTTTTCTGGTCACAAGCGATCTCTCCATTACAAGATGATGGCATCATCAGATTATGACAAGCCATTAAACATCTGATTCATCTCATTGGTTTTGTTCTGATTTCTTCTCAGATAACCTTCTAGTTATGGTATGGGCTGCTAGCGATGTCCGCCTGTAAGGAGACAGCCCACTGGTGCACGCTGTAAATAATAACACAGGCTTTCCAATTTTACCTTTCAGACTCATGAGCTTGGTTAGTCTGAGGCCAGGGAAGTGGATCTGCCCTTATTTTACCAATTACATACCTGGAGGTGGGGAGTCTCTCTCCCAACAAAGGAAGAGGTTAGCCTGATTTCAAACAGAGAAGAAAAATGTTTAGGATTTAAGAAAAACAGCTGAGGTGTATCTGACAGATACAGAGGGTGAACGAAGACGGCCAAGCCAAGGATAATTCTAATATTTTAGAACGGAATTATCTGGGGATGGCAATACCATTCAGCAAGAGAGCAAGAACAATCAGAGGGACACAAAGACTTACAGAGATGCCCTATTTAGGATATGTTAAATCTGCAGTCTCCTAAGGACAGCTCAGTGGAGATGTCCAGTAGGCATTTGGCCACCCAAGACTGGAACTCAAAAGATAAGGAATTTTTAAATTTTGGAGACACTTGTATTAGGGCAATAGATAAATTCACCCAGTGCATCAACTAACAAGAGATGAAGACCAACTGGGGAACCTGCGCAAACCCAGGAATTAAAGGACAGAGAAGAGGAATCTGCAGGGTAGCCCGTGAAACAGAGACACGCACCTAAAATTGTTTTCAAACACTTGTTAGGTGGAAATTCAATATCAGGTTTCAACAATTACATCTACAACTTTTTTTTTTACAGAGAAAGTACAAGTTTTAAAACAAAAACAATTTGCTTAAAGTTACTGAAAAAGACACAGAAGTTCTTTCAGAACACCATAATATGGCTTCCTGGGACAGGAAGGAAATCAATGAGATACACCCTCCTGACTTACCAGTACTTCAAAAAGTTAAATAAAGCTTGTTGAAAGGAACAAAGAACGTTGTTCTTTTGGGACCTACTTTAAAATGTTAAAACCTTGCCAAGAGTTCAAAGTCCATGATGCTAACCACCTTTGGATGAATTTCCAAGGTGGAGATAAAAGTTCCAATGTGTATTTTAATGACTAACATTGGTTTTGAGAGACGTAACTACCCACTTACACTCTAGAACAAGCCAAACCTTCAGGCTCTACGAGGTCCAGGATATGGCACAGTATTATTCTCCCGAACAGTGTCACTGGGTTTGTTGACTCACTGAGTTGAAAACTTTGTCATCAAGAACTATTTTATTTATTTATGGCAATGCCAAGTGCTAAAAAGTGAACTGTACCACACTTCCTAACCTATCATAGTTGACAGTTTTGCTGGAGAAGACCAAACTACTTCAGAAAACACCTGGGATTTCAATACAAGTTGCAAAGTTAAGTGCCAAATAGTGGTTGGAAATGCAGGTGCCTGGGTGGCTCAGTTGGTTAAGCAGCTGCCTTTGGCTCAGGTCATGATCTCAGGGTCTTGCTCAGCAGGAAGCCTGCTTCTGCCCATTCCCCCTGCTCATGTGTTCACTCACTCTGTCTTAATAAGTAAATAAAAATAGTGGTAAGATAGGTCAAATGAGGGAGTCATTACTAAAGACTGGATTGCGTAAGAAGAAAGTGGGGTGGGAACCAGACTTTTAAAGAAAGGCAGGACAGTCAAGATAAGCAATGTGAGGTAACAGGAGTATTGCAAGCAGGATAGAGATATGAGCGAAGGCACAGATGCAGGAACCAGCTGATCAGTCTTTCTGGAATCAGAGATTCATGCAGCCAGGCAACAGTCAGTAAGGCCAGAGAAGCAGGCTGCAGAAGAAGACTGCAGAGAGCCAGGCCACAAAGTTTTGTACTTTATCCTATGGACAGCATACAGCCAGTGATGGTTTTACACACAGGTGGGTGGTGGAAGATTTTGGAAAAGCAAGATACTGGGAAGATTAATCTGACAACTGTGTAGAAGAGGTAATATGATTGTGGTAGGGGTACACACATGTCAAAACTCATCAAACTGTACACTTGACATTGCTGAATTTTATAGCACATAAATCATACATCAGTAAGGCCAATTTAAAAAAAAAACAAAGAACAAAGGTAAAGACAGGGATAAGATTAAGTATTTAAAAATACAGGCTGTAAAAAATATATAGGCTATAAAATTCTGAACAGCTGATAGTTGAGGTTAATTCAGCAACGTGCTGAAGCCAGCTGACTCTCTGTATTTCTTCCCAACTTCAAGTTCAGGGACATCACATCTGTACTCTGAAACCAGCCACGGCAGAGTATTTACACTTCAGAAATCAGCAAATGCTACAAATCAAGGCTTTATTCCCCCAGGGCAGTTGTTCAACATTCACCAGCACACCACTGTGTCATTTCTACACAAGGTCTAGTATGAATATGGCACTAAACTCAGAGTATCTCAACATTTTCTTCTAATTCGAAATAATGACATAGTTCTGAAGCACCATTTCTTACTTTTATCCTCAGATGCTTACCAAAAAAGTATTAGGTTTAAGAGCCTAACATTTTATTAGTTTGTGGAACTAAAGCACGCCTATGAATTAAGACAGAAACCTTTGTTTGCATCTCTCAATCAAGGTTTTCTAGCTATTATGTGGTTCCCCTGGGACTAACACCAATTGATGATGATAATGCACAAAAAATTCCAGCATTCACACCATTATAGGAAAGGCTAATTGCATGGGCCTATTATCGGAATATGCTTTCCTAGTTTAAACCAGTTGCATTTCAATAGAGTACAGAGCATTTTCTAGAGAAACCCTACTGTGAAAAGATGAACTTTTGTCTTAACAACTTTAGTTTCAAAAACTATTCACTTATAGATGCCTATTTCACATCTCTGAAGCAAAATGGCTCATTTGTTATGTAGATTACTAAGCAATCACTTAAGAATAAAGAGGTTTCTTCTTTAGAGGCTCCAGCTAACTATCTGCACAGGCTCCATCTCAAAATCAGCCAAGTATGCTTCTAAATATGACAGCAAATAACTGTTTGAACCTTTGTGATTTAACTGCAGAGAAATACAAACATGTACCTCCTTCCTATTTTCCATCCCACTTTCCAGGGGCCAACCTGGGGTTCCTCCCAAGAAAGGCTGCCTTTTAGAGCTCTTGGCGTCTATCTGCAAAGGTAAGAAATCAGGGTCTAGGAGGCGGGTACATCAAGAGGTACAGTACGCTGATCGCTGCAGCAAGTCTGATTTCCTGAGTCCGCCCTTAACAGACTTAAGTTTTGTTTCAAAAGCTAAGTCCATTACTTAATTCCTCCTGAATAAAAGCCAATTTAACTCACTTGTATCTGAAGTACACTATTTTACTTTGGAACACTAATCCCCATCTATACCAAGTTTCTACTAGAAAATGCATAGGTATGCATTTTTTAAAAGATTTTATTTATTTATTTATTTATTTGAGAGCGAGCAAGCAAGAGAGAACAGCAGAGAGAGAGAGAGAAGCAGGCTCCCCGCTGAGCAGGGAGCCTGACGTGAGGCTCGATCCCAGGACCCTGAGATCATGACCTGAACCGAAGGCAGATGCCTAACCGGCTGAGCCACCCAGGCGCTGCTGCGTTCAGGGTTCAGAGATGCTAACATTTTCATCATGTGGATTTCATTTCATCTAAAAAGCCCCTTCTCAGAAGAAGGGAAATAAGATGACATAAGAATGATCATGAAGAACTATGAAATATAAGGAGCAGGAAGAAAATGTCGGGTGGGGGGGGTGGCACGTGGAGAAGTGACTGGAAATGTGGGAAGAAATATTTAAGAATCACCAAGGTATTAACATCCCCTGCCCCACAGACAACTGGGGGTGTGGGGAGGGTGGGAGGTATTCATCAGACATGTACACTTTGATGAAGCACCCCACGAGTTCCAACCAACATTCCAAATGAAGAGCTGCAGCTTTAAGGAGGGCGCTGCCAGGCCATGAAGAGCATACAAGGGTCAGCTCCAAGCCCCAGGCCTGTCCACTGAGCATTTTTTGCACCACAGACCCTGGCCCAAGGATCTTTTCCTTTTGCCGCTTTCCTTAGGCTTTTAATTCCCCTGGAAGAGTAGAAATTAGAACCCCCCAAAAGGGAAGAAAAATATACCTGTGGCCCTAACTCTTTACTAATATTTACCATTCTTCAAAATGTCCAAGCTCGGATGTACAATGTACAGTTCTAAGAGCTGGGGGGACAAAGGTATATAAGACACAGGATCTACCCTCCGAGGAGCAGCCTGACAACGGGGGTGGGAGGGAGATAAAGCCACAAACACACAGCTGATTATAAAGTGTAACTGCTCATGGGGGAAACCAAGAATGCTATCGGAGCACACACAAGACAGGAAAAGCACCTATGGCAGATATGGAGATGGGCGTGGGAGTTCCAGGAAGGCGCTGAGGAAAATGCAAAGCTTGAGGTGAATACTAAAGAATAAAGGCAAGTTAACCAGAAGAAGAAAGGGGGCCATGCAGAACAGTCAGCCACTGTCCTCTGAGAAGGCTGGTCCCCCGCAGGGTGGGTGCAGCTCCGCATCTTGGACCTTCACCATAGGAAGGCGCTGCCCCTCCCTCTCTATGAAAAGGACCTTCGATACCCATGTGGGGCTTTAAACCACAGGCACTGAAGAGCAGCAACTAAGGGGTTTTAAGGAGGAAGTGGCCAGACCGGGTGTACTAAACACAGGATCAATCTAGCAGCAAAGTGAAAGGTAGCCTAGAAGGAGACAGAAACGAGCCACAGGGAGCCCTGAAGCTGTGAGATGTCCTGCAACAGTCCAGGGAGATCACAAGGGCCTGAATAAAGCAGTGGGGCTGGGGTGGAGAGAAGGGGGGAGGGCAGAGATCTCAAGGAGGCAGAATAAACAGGATGAAGGAGGAGTTAAAGGATCATTCAGATTTCCCACTTGGGTGAACACACACACACACACACACACACACACACACACACACACACAGTCTGACTTTGGAGGACAGAATACAGAAATCAATAACAGACATGTTAAAGTTTTAGGGGCCAGTTGGGATATTTCTGGAGAGAAGTTTGAAAGACAGGAAGCTATACCAATCTAGAGTTTGGGAAACAACTCAAATGAAGGTGTAAACATCTGATCATTTTATGGTAAAGCATGTTACCTGAAAAGAAGACTGAGGATGAAGACCATGGGAAAACCAACCTTTAATAAATCTATACATCGACATACAGATGGGGCAGTCAGATGTTTTGCACACTGATTCAAGACTGTGACAGGGATACAAGGTACAGCCAGGGCTTTAGGGAAATGGGCTTTGGAGAAAAACCAAAGAGTGGTAGTCCCTCCACAGAGGCTCTGAAAAGGAAGAACGCTCAGGAGGGATGTGAGTCTCAGATAAGGATCCCAGAGGTCAGTCCTGGGTGAACCACATGAAGAACAGAGAGAGATGTGGGAGCAAGGCAAGGCTTTCCAGTGAAACAGAATGGAGAATGTTTCTCTAACCTATGGGTCCATCAACTATGGCACTGTGGGTTTTTGTAAATAAAGTTTTATCATACCATGCCAAGCCCATCCATTTACGTATTATTGATAGCTGCTTCTATGCTGCCAACAGCTGAGTTGAGTAGTTGCAAAAAAGACCATAATGGCCCACAAAGCCTAAAATATTGCCTATTTGGCCCTTTATATAATATTTTTGGCCCACTCCTCCTTTAATCAATAACCCTCGGGCAAAGCCCATCCCCAATTCCTACCTCAGTTTCTTCACTTGAGAAACAAAAAGTACACAATATTTAAATGCAGCAAGGGGCGCCTGGGTGGCTCAGTCAGTTGAGCATCTGCCTTCAGCTCAGGTCATGATCCCAGGGTCCTGGGATTGAGCCCCCCATCGGGCCCCCTGCTCAGCAGGGAGCCTGCTTCTCCCTCTCTCTCTGCCTCTTCCCTCCACTCATGCGCTCTCTCAAATAAATAAATAAAATCTTTTAAAAACAAACAAATGAATAAATGCAGCAAGAAATTAGAAGGCTCATGAAGACTGTTAACATCAAAGTCATTCATGGAAATTTATGTTCAACCCTTAAAAAATGTTGTGTGATACAACCAACTGTAGTTCCAATTAAAGTCAAGGTTTTGAAGTATATAAAAATTTACAACATATACTTTGAGGAGTATTTAAATTACGGTATTTAAATTACAAGGCAATTTACTGATTCACATGTGATTACAAAATAAAGGAAATCCCTTAAATCCGATTCAGAATGTTATGTACCACAGTCTATTCCCAGTAAGCATTCACCTCTACAAAGACTTGATAATAGAAGAGCTGGACCATAAAGCAGATTAAATCACTGCCATCTCCACTACCACTGCCATCATTTCTTGAACACCTACCATGTCCAGATAACTATGCTGAGCCCCTAATGCCCATTTGTCTCATTTAAGCCCTACAATGAGGGCACCCACACATTTAACAGATGAGGAAACTGAGCCTTCGAAAAGTTAAAAGCCTCATCTCCCATCACCCAGTAGAGAGTGAATGGCAGAACCGACAGCTGGTCCAGCCACAGTCAAACCAAATCTGACCTCAGAGGCTCTGTGCTCACCCTCAACCCCATACTTTATTGGCTGTTACTTGTTACTCAGAACTCAGAGGAGGGCTCAGAACTGGTTTTGGTATCACCGGCGTGAGAAGGGGAAGCACATCAAGTGTCCCAGCGGGCTCTGGCCTCAGAACCATGACCAGGTACGAGCACCTGCTGCCAGCAGACAATGTGTTCTGGCTTCCAAACGACCTCACAAATGAACTTTCTGACAACCCTGGCTATAAACTGAGAGCAGCCAGCACCAGAAATAAAAGGATCTTAGTAAATCAGATATTACAGTAATGTACTCTAAGAGGTAATACAATACACCCACTCAGTGGAAAGAACACAGGCTTTCACTTCGAACTGACCCAGGTTTGCATTCTGGTTTCAACACCAGCCTATGACAGTAACTTATCTTCTGGGAGCCCTCTCCCTTGGGGAAACAAGACCACCCTCCTTTCCACACGGTCTGGGGAGCTATCAGTACCGTGGTGTACTTCAGTGGGTGAGAGTCAGACACCCCAGGTTTACCACCCAGCCCTGCAACTTACTTGGCATGAGACTGAGGCCTAAGCCTCGGGTTTCTCATCTGTAGAACAGGAACACTGACCACAGAATCTCCCTCTCAGGGTTATTTTGAGGACTGAGAAGATCCCTGAAGTGCTAAAAAAGCACAGTGCCTGGCACACACAGGAAGCACTCAAAGAGGCTTATTATCAGTTTAAGTTTTAGACCGAATGACAACTCAACCTCCAACCCTCCTAGAACTGATCTTTAGGGGAAGCAGCATCTTTCCCTGAGGCTATGAAATTAACTTTTATAGCTTTAAGCTTTAAAGTGGCAGAAACACATTTCAAAAAAACAAAAACAAAAAACGGTGGCTTGGCTCTATTTTGTTCAATGGTGGGAAGTTTTCTTCAACTCTAACTTTAAATATTAAATAATGCTACTGGTGCTTTCAGGCAGGCAACGCCCTTAATAAGCCTCCAAACAGAACAACACTATTTTTCCCCACATATGGTTTTCAGAGCACCAGGAAGAAACACTGGAAAGGCATCTGCTGGGAAGTAGAACTTTACTCTTTGTAAAACAGCCTGGCTGCACCTGTGGCCACAACCCAAGCCAACAGGCTAAGAGGCCCAAACCCCAGTCTGCCTGTCTTTCAAAAGAACTCCCCAATCCCCAACATACAGTCACCTTTGAGCCTCACCCCCCCCACTTCCAAAACCATAAAAATATTGAGTTCCAGAGTTTTCTTTCAATCATTAGTTCTGGATTTAGAAACAGATCAAAGGCAATGCAAAGACAATCCGTAATAAAAAATTCCTCATCCTTTGCCAGCCTCCTAAGTCCATCCAGCTAAAAGGTCCCTTTCACATCAAATTCAATTATTAATGTCATGACAGAAGAAATTCATAAAAGCCTCTGACTCACAGAAGGTTTTCTCAGAAGCATGTTTTCAGTCTGTATTCCTGCACCTGTTTTTTCCTTCAAATGACTTCATCTTTTTCTTTCTTTCTTTCTTTCTTTTTTTTTTTTTTTTTTACAGGCAGATAATCACATTTATTTAGTCCAGGACTCTAAGACTCTAAACAAACTTTTAACAGGCACTATAGCGGGCTTAACATAGAAGTTCTCTGCCATTAAACATATCCAGTTAAAGGGGGATATAAGAAAAATAGGAGAAGTCTTCTGATACAGCACTGGCTTTACCTAACAGAAATCAACGTCCTCAGCTTTAGGTTAGCAATTTTAAATTTCTCAGTCATTTGCTACAGAATCACAAGTGATTAATGTTCTGTGCTTCTCACTTTTTAAAATACATTTATGCTCAAGTTCTAACAGAACTTTTTCCTAAAAAAAAGCAAGCAAGCCCCACCAAAAATCAAATTCAGGACAAGAACCATCCTCTCCAGCACTATCCAACAGTCCAGGTTCAGATTTTCAAGCCTTACTTTTGTTTTGAAAGCTAAGAGGAAGGAACGTAGCTTTTCTGTTTTAGCTTTCATTCCTGGGGAAATGGAAATAGATGCAAGTCTTCAAGGTTATACCGTGCACGCCGAGAACATCCTGTCCACTTGCCTAGCACACTGCTAGCGTGCTCACAGCTAATGGCCAAACCACCTGCAGAAGTCTCATTTGCTCAGTCCCACACGGTGCCCACAAATTCAAGCTTATGCTGTTTCATTTTGTTTATTTTAGAACAGTCACCTTGTATCCAACTGATCCAGCCCACTTCGGCTGCCAAGGTGTTAACACGTATTCCATTTGCTAAAGGCAGGAAGTAAATACAACAGTTTCAGCCCCTACCCTGAGGACAGATCCTTCATATCCCTAATTCCTTCCTCACCTGCTGAACTGTGTGTGTCGGGGGCTGGGTGCGTGACAAGAGATGACAAGGCTGAGAGAACCAACACGATGGTGGGGGCAGGGGGAAGGGGGGTTCTGAGAGGAAAGGGCACAGGCAGGAATATTGGGCAATACAAACTTTTAATCCAATTCTTTTAATCCCAGTCATGGACTCTCAAAAAGTGTTCTCCCTGGATTAAGTCCTAAACTAATAAAATGCCTTTTAGAGATTATCAGGGAGGGATGTGGGTATTTTTAAAGCATCAAGTAACTAGGAAAGACACTACAACTCTGAACAGTAAGGTTTAGAAGAGTTCTTTTTAAAAATCTACTTGCATATGATTTTCCTAAATTAAAAATAACATCGGGCGCCTCGGTGGCTCAGGTAATTTAGGCATCTGCCTTCAGCTCAGGTCTTCATCTTGGAGTCCTGGGATCGAGCCCTGCATCCGAGCCCTGCTGAGCAGGGAGTCTGCTTCTTCCTCTCCCTCTGCCTCTGCCCCTCACCCCACTCATGCTCGCTCGTTCTCTCTCTCGAGCTAAGTAAATCTTTTAAAAAATAAAATATAAATAACAAATCTGTATAGTACTCAATGTTGCCTCAGCATCTCAATAAACACGCCATTTGAATCTCTCCTTAGAACAAACCCAAGTGTGAGATTCATTACCAAGAGCTAAAGCTATTTACTGTTCTGCGCTGTACTTATTAACATTTACTCTCTTAAGGCACTGAGAGTTTCAAAATCCTACAATTACCTCCAACTTGGAATCAAAAACTGCTTCTATTTAAATTAGGTGCTGGTAGGCCTCAACTTTCATGCCTTAAAGCAAGACAAATGCTCCTATTAAAAAGGACTGGCAGACGGATGCCTGGCTGGCTCAGTCCACAGACCATGCAACTCTTGATCTCAGGGTCGTGAGTTCAAGCCCCACACTGGGCACAGCGATTACTTGAAAAAAGAAAAAAAGGACTGGCAGCTTGGGAATGCCAAAAGCAGCAAGGACCCCAAAGAGACAGCTCATATCATCATTTATACACACACACAGCTGACAAACAAGAGGCAATCAACCTTTCTACGGGAATTTCTTACAATTACATTCATACTTGCTATGATGTACAGCAAGAGACGCAAAGATCAAAAATACCCTCATGAAAGATGATGTCCAAAAAAACAAATTCTTAAAATTACCAAACCTACACACAACTATGCCAATTTGACGATAAACACAAAATAACCAAGAAGACTGTCCCACCTCAAACCAAGGAGTGTAGATGACAGCAAACGCATCATGTGCTAGGCTACAGTTATTTCTACTTTGGAAGCAAATGATCAACTCCAGCTCAAAAGAAACATATCGATTTCTATTATCTACTTGTTTCAAAAGGACAATAATAAATAAGAGCCAAACTAAGGAATTTGAAACTGAAATTAAAACAAAAGCCTGACTGAACATAATCTTTAAAATACCAAAATCCATTTCTAGACTTAAAAATTTTTTTCCTGTTAATACCCTGCTTAAAACCCTCACCAGTGACTCAGTGCCTGCAGAACCAAATTCCCTCAGCCTGCCCACACGTCCGCAGACTCTCCTCTGCCTCTCCCCTGGCCTTGCCAATCCAGGGACTCTACGCACAGTCAGTAACACACAGTTCTTTGAATGATGTGGTTTTACAGCTCCATGCTTTTGCCTAGTTCCTTCCTCTTCACCTGGAATGTCCTGCAACTTTGTGTGCTGTTGAAAATGCCTACTCATCTTTCAGGACCAAGGTCAACTTTCATCTCTCACAAGAGCCACGTTTCCAAGTGGGCTGCACATCACTCCCTCTTGTGTGTCCCTCTGCCACTCACAAGCTGACAAAGTTCACCTCTCTGTCCTAGAGAACAAGAGCCATGTCTTGCTCTTCTTGGTGGCATCTTTAATGCGTTGCAAGGGTCCAACAGAGAAAAGGCACTCAAAATATTTGATCAGAAAACAGACTGAAACATTGGGACACCATTTCACATCCATCAGATTAGCAAATATTAAAAAGCTAGACAAGTAAGCGTTGGTGTGGATGCGAATAAACAGGAGGTCTCAAAGAAACGTAGCTTTTTGGTATAACCACTTTGAAGAGTAATTTTTTTTTATCTCAAGCAAAGCAAAGATGTGCACCATTAAGACCAGCAATTCTGCATCAGGGCATCCCATTAGGTCTTTATTTGTTAAAAGTGGGTCCCAATTAGCACTTTTTAAAAAATGAGTGGCTAGATACATACCTCGAGGATGCACCTCTCACATTTTATGGCTAATTTTTTCAGCTAAATATTGTTTTAATTAAGTTATTTTTATAAAGCTATAGTTTCCATTATGCATATATATACACACACACACGTGTGTGTGTGTGTGTGTGTGTGTGTGTGTGTGTGTGTGTGTACATGCTGGGTCTCAATGTAAAATACATTTCTTATGGTGTCTAATGAACCAAAAAGCCTGAAAAACACTGCTCTACAGAAATACATTTGTGCTCAAAATGACATTCATAAATGTTCTTTACAGTACTATATATAATGGTAAAAAACTGGAAGTAACCTAAATGTACATTAGCAAGATGAATAAGTAAAATATGGTATTGTGTGTAACTTTTATAAATGAGCATAAATGAAGTAGAGCTACTTCTATCAGTATCGATAAATCTCAGTAGTACTGACCTAAAACATAGGATACCATTTATTTAAACATGAAAAACAACGATACCGGTTACTTATGGATACGCACACATATATAAAGAAAGTAAAAAAAAAAAAAAAAAAAAACCACAAAACCAGAAAGAGAATTCCAGAAAGTGGCTACTTGCATTTCATGAAGAGAGGGAGGAGAGTAGAATCAGAGAGGACTACACACGGGGCTTCAATGTAACTACAGGTCTTCTCTCTCTCTAAAAAATATAATTTCTGAAGCAGATATGGCAAAATGTTAAGATCTGACAAAAGTGAATAATGGAGTCTCTTCTATTATCCTCACCTTATTTCCTCATCGTATTTGTTGTGGTGCTCAAAATATTTCATCATTTAAAAAATATTTTTAAATGAGCAAAGAACTAGAACACAACAAAAATAAATAAATAAAATAAAACGCAATCTTGAAAATGTCCTGGTGTCCATGGTTCTAAATCAATACGTATTCCATGTCTTTTTTTTTTTTGAGCTAACATTTCAGTGTCAGACCTTGTGCTAAGCCCTAGGTACACAATCTCACGTCACTGGTACAATGTGTACTATTATTTTTCTATTAGGCTGACTGCACCTCTGTCTCTGGTCTTTAATCCTGAGGGTCCACATTTTCTGATGGCAGAAAAATGGAGTAATCTATTTCTAAAAGATTTTAACGTGGATTCAAATCAAAAGAGTTTCTTCTGCTGAACTCTGTGAAACCGAAGAATCTACTCCAAAGTTTCACACAAATGAAATTTTATTAAATGTACCCTACCCTTCAGTTTGTGTAAAATTTATACATATACAACAAAAGCTAATCAAGCCTCCACTTTGCTTTAAAAAAAAAAAAAAACTCAATGAATATGGGTCCACTTCAAATACATTCTACATAAATTACTAATTTCCTTTTTCTTGTTTTTAAAGGGGAAGCTATTAGGGCACTGGGGTGGCCCAGGTGGTTAAGCATCTGACTCTTGATTTCAGCTCAGGTCATGATCTGAGGGTTGTGAGATCAAGCCCCCACCACTACCAGGCTCAATGCTCAGCAGGGAATCTGCTTGAGATTCTCTCTCTCCCTCTGCCCCTCCTCACCCCACCTCAGGCATGCCTGCTCAAGCAGATGCCACGTGCTCTAATAAATAAATCTTCAAATAAAATGGGCAGCTGTAACAGTTATTTTTAAGGTCTAAAAGCTTAGTTTATAATTTACCAGAATGTGTAAAAAATACTTTCCCCACTAGGATAACATGAGTTAAAGCAATCTTTTCGGCCTAACTTTGCCTTTCTAATACTGTTTAGAGGAAGAGTATATGCTTTACTTACTCTGAAAACGGATAAATTAACAATCTCATCACTTGAATACTTCCTCTACAGAAAAATTACATAATAACCAATAGAATTATTGTTAATATCCTCAAGTATGATAATGGTACTGTGCTTACACAGAAGAAGTCCGGACTCTTCAAAGATGTATGCTGAAGGATTTAGGCAGAAATATTATATTTGCAACTTACTTGGAAAAGGCTCAACTAAAAATATGTATGATAAAGCAAATATAGCAAAATATTTATTGAGTCTACATGGTGGAAAGATAGGTATTCATTTATTTTACTCTTTCCACTTTTATGTATCTGAGATTTTTCATAGTAAACTTAATAAAGAAAAATTTCCAGTCAATATCTGTTGAACAAAAACTTAATAATGCCAACATTATGCAATTCTATCCAAATTACCCTCATCAACCAACTTCCAGAAAATGAAGTTTTCTCTGCTTTTGTAGTTTTACTCATAAAAATGTGGCAGCTGAAAGAAAAAGATCTATAATAAGGCCAAGTTAAAGGCCTACCACTACATTTTAACCAGTAAATATTACTACCAACCTAAAATTGGTTCTGCATTATTAATCATAACTTAAAGTCGCTTGGACAAGCTTAGACTCTTTTTATGTGATTAGAAGTTATGTAGTAATTTAGGAAAATCATAAAACTGATACGAATGTCCTCAATCATAGCATTTCCAACTAATAACCCGAACTTCAGTAAAAGGATCTGTAACTGGGGTGCCTGGGTGGCTCAATCGGTTAAGGGTGTGCCTTCCGTGCAGGTCATGGTCCTGGAGTCCTGGGATCCAGCCCTCCGTTGGGCTCCCTGCTCAGCAGGGAGTCTGTTTCTCCCTCTGCCCCTCCCCCACCATGCTCTCTCTTTCTCACTCGTGCTTTCAAATTAAAACTTTAAAAATAAAATAAAATAAATATAAATATAAATACAAATACATATGGAGGTCCTGGGATCGCATCCACATCAGTCTCCCTGCTCAGCGGGGAGCCTACTTCTCCCCTCCCTGCCCTCCTGCTCTCTCTTGCCCATTCTGCTCTAATAAAGTTTTTAAAATCTTAAAAATAAATTAATTAAACAAAACATGGAAGCAATCTGAAATCTACTGTTCATTCATAACACCAGGGATCAGGGAACAAAGATGAAAGAGAAATGTACTAGTGTGAAATTACATTGTTTCAGAGAATTCCTTTTTTTTTTTTTTTAAAGGATTTATTTTTTGAGAGAGAGGGAAAGCAGGGGCAGGGGCTGAGGAAGAGGGAGAAGGAAAGAAGCAGACTTCCCCACTGAGTGGGGAGCCCCACGCAGGGCTCAATCTCAGGACCCTGAGATCATGACCTGAGCTGAAATTAAGAGTCAGATGCTCAACCGACTAAGCCGGCGGGGGGGGCTGTTTCAGAGAATTCTAACAAGGGCCTTGTCCCACTTATTAAACCATACTGCCTCTCAGGACATACTCTACATGCAAAACAAAACTGAAACACAACATGGGTGAACAGCAAGTCCCCCTCTCCTAAAACATACAGGGAACAGATACACTCACCCCACCGGACAAAATCAGAAGGCATTCTTAACTTGGCAGCTCCCCATTACCAGACAAGGACTGTAACATCTTGCTTTAATTCCACCATCTGTAATAATGGTAACAACCGATTTATTCATAGTCAAAGTCTGACTTAAACATGGTAAACAAAGCATTTGAATTCTGAGGTGAGCTGGTGATCAGTTAACACTGAACAGTATTTTAATAACTGTACTTTCATAATACTTCAACTAATTCCAGAGATTCATTCTTTTTAATTACATTTTTTTACTTTTTTAATTTTTTTAAAAGATTTTATTTGAGAGAGACAGAGACAGAGAGAGTAGGGGGAGGGGCAGAGGAAGAAGGAAAGGGCTGAGCACGGAGCCCAACGCAGGGCTCGATCTCAGGACCCTGAGATCATGACCTGACCCAAAACCTGACACTTAACCGACTGAGCCACCCAGGTGCCCCTCCAGGGATCCATTTCTAGAAATGAAAGTGCAACAACTGTTACTGGCCCAAGACAGAGGCTTTTCCTACTCAAACTTAACATTAACACAGATTTCTAAACATGAAGCAAAATTTTATCTCAGGAAGTCAGAAATAAAGATGTCAAGGGCCTCTAAAAAGCCTTAGGAAAAATTCAAACCAAGAAAGTTCTAAGTTGAAGAACTTAATTTTTACAATACATATCTGCAAAGATAATAAGATCCAAAGTAAGATTTAAAATTTGTCATAAAGCTATTTTCAATTTTCTATTCCCTAGAAGGCAATTCCAGGTATATGCATGGCTTTGAAGATCTTTCACAATTTACATATATATACACCCACAATAAGAGGTATATGCAAAGTATCTGCAGATAAAAATCACAGCATTCAAGTTGCAAAGATTTAGGATCATTTAAGCCAATTCCTTATTCGATATATAAAGAAAGGGATACCCAAGAAGGAAGTGAAAGGCACAAGGTCTCGCAGCACTGAGTGGCAGAGTCAAGGACAAGAACGCTGGATGGTCTGTCAGGCAGTCTTCTTTCATACTGACATGCTGCCCCTCCTCTACCAACCTCCCAAATTAGGTCCCGAGTTAAAGTCTGAAGATAAACTAGAAGTGAAAAGAGACAAGTTAATGCTTTGTCTTCTCCCTCAATGCCTCAGAGTAAATATGTCATCACGAAAACCCAGTCTTCCAGCAAAGCAGAATCTGGAAGAGATGGGATAAAAGCAAGAAACAAAATTTATAAACCAAAATTCAAAGCATGGGAAGCCAAGCCTGAATGATAATACCCCCCAATATGTAAATGAAAGAAAAAAAAAATTGTGACAAACACTGCTGGTTACCCAACCCAGTATCTATTCTCTTTTCATTTTTTTTAGTAATTTCTGCACCCAACGTGGGGCTCAAACTCATGACCCTGAGATCAAGAGGCGCATGCTCTTCCAATTGAGTCAGCCAGCCGCCCCTCCCCTTACTAATATAACTAATTTTATTAAGGGCAGTCAAAAAGTGACGTTTCCTGGCCTCTCTTGCAGTTAGGGTTGGTCAGCTGGTATTTCTGGCCCAGAATGTAAGTGCCATTTGTAGGGAGGGACACTCAAAAAATTCCTTAAAAGTTGGGGGTTGGGGGAGGAGTCTTAGCTAGTTTGTCTTAATCACCCCTTTCTTCCTCCTCCTGCATGTAACATTAATGTGATAGCAGGAGCAACTCCTACAGGACAGTAAAGATGGCTGGGTATGAGAAAACAGAAGGAACCTGGGTCCTTGACCACCTCAATCTTGCCCTTACCTGCTGATCTGTGAACTCCACGTTACAGCTACATTATTACAGATCTTTTAATAACAGCCAGCTACAATTCCTCAGGTATTCACTAAGCAACTACGTACTAAACGCAGTCACATATATGACTTTGTGTCATCCTTCCAGCAATCCTATGATATGGTATTTTCTTCATTTTTTTGGATGAAGAAACCAAATGCAGCTGCAAATCCATTATATGACTAAAGCCTATGGTCATTCCAAATATCTCACTTTTCCAATGCAGTATACGCCTACAAAGGTATACGCGTTTCAGAATGTGAATCATTCTCATATAATGCGCCACAAGCCCCTGCATTCTCTTCTATTAACACCATTAGTAAAACCCTGCCAACCCATGATCAGATTTCAATTTCTATGGGTAAATTCTTTATCAAGAACCCTCCTTCAGTTGACAGATGAGAAACCATACCTCCAGCAAAGTATCAGGTGTGGTTCTACTAGTTCCAGAGTGTCTATTAGATCATAAAAGGCAAAAAAAGCTCAGCCTATCGCTTTTACAGCAACCCACATAATCTTGGTCACATAATGTGCTCAGCACATACATACTTACAGTGACTTATTTACAACCTCTGATCTTTTACTCGAGTTAAGCCACCAGCCACCTCACATCCCCACATGTGCCCTCTTATTTACCTCCTGTCTCTAGGACAGTCAGCTTCCTCCAGGAAGCCTCCTCTCACAGACTTGACTCCGTACTTTTCCAAGGTCCTATCCTCTTTTTAAATTTATTATTAAGGGTGCCTATGCTATTTACTTGTATAACATCTTTATATCTCCATGTTATGGTCCTTTTTGTTTTTATACAGAATTAAATAGAGGCAGGAGGTTAATAACAGAATACAGTATCTTCTTTTTTTTTTTAAGACTTTATTTATTTGACAGAGAGAGAAAGACAGCCAGCGAGAGAGGGAACACAGGCAGGGGGAGTAGGAGAGGAAGAAGCAGACTCCCAGCAGAAGAGCCTGATGTGGGGCTCGATCCCAGGACTCTACGATCACACCCTGAGCTGAAGGCAGACGCTTAACGACTGAGCCACCCAGGCGCCCCCAATAACTCATCTTTTAATAGACCTCTTCAAGAGAACAGAAATTGCTCTGAAGTTACACAAATGAGCATCTGTATCTCCCAGGTCCTCATAAGACCACACAGAATAAATATTAACAGTACTCAAGTTCAGAATAACAATAACCAAAAGTAAACTTACAACTTCTTCAAGCTTCAGTGCAGTATTAATAAATATTGATTTCTTCAATTAAAGAAAATTTTAGGGGCACCTGAGTAGCTCAGATCATTATCTCAGAGTCATGGGATGGAGCCCTGCATTGGGCTCCATGCTCAGTTGGGAGTCTGCTTGAGGATTCTCTTCCTCTCCTTCTGCCCCTCCCCCGCTTGTGTGCATATGCTGTCAAAAATAAATCGTTAAAAGAAAATTTTTTAAGTCTTTCAATTCTGCTACTCTTCAATTTTTTTTAAAGATTTTATTTATTTGAGAGAAAGCGTGTGCACAAGCAAGGGGATAGGCAGGGGGACAGGGAGAAGCAGACTCCCCACTGAGCAGGGAACGGGACAAGGGACTCGATCCCAGAACCCTAACATCATGACCTGAGCCAAAGGCAGATGCTTAACCAACTGAGTCACCCAGGCATCCCACTGTTATTCATTTCCTAAGAGCTACATGGTAAAACCTCCCATGGCCTGCTTTACAACAGAAATGAGAATAACTCAATACTCACCATTATGTTCCCAACAATATGATTACATAGGAAAACAAAGTTTTTCCTATGTATATAAAATTTTTACATCACATTTTACATTTTATTTTAAGAGCCTGAATTCTGGCAGTAGAATCTAGTCTTCTTTCTTAGAATGAAGATGTATGTTTTATGAATGGGATAATCTAACAATGGACCCATTGTCAACTGCCCAGAGTCAACTCAGGGCCTGATTAAATAAAATTTAATGTAACATATCCTGTAGCCCAAAAAGTAAACTGCTATTCAACGTTTCCTCCTCAGCTTCAAACAAAAACATGCACACACACACAAAAAAGTGCCACCTTATTTCATCATATCTACATTATTTCAGAACGTCAAGAAACAAAGAGGCTGACAACCTGATTCACCACCAACTCTAAGACATCTCAATTTGAAAGATGTTGAGATATGGAAAAAAAGGTGTTAGAATCTATAAAACACAGTATAAACTCTAACACTCTTTACTGACATGAAAATACTTCCCATCTTCACATTACACCAATTTCCCTTCATGGCTAAATGTGTATTTACCTTGTTTACTGTATAATTCAATTCAACCTGATTCAAATACTTTATATTAAAGAATCTACTCTTGGGGCACCTGGGTGGCTCAGTCAGTTAAGTATTCAAATCTTGATTTTAGCTCAGGTCATGATCTCACAGTAGTAGGATTGAGCCCTAAGTTGGGCTCCACGCTCCGCAAGGAGTCTGCTTGAGATTCTCTCTCTCCCCCCCTTCCCCTGCTCATACACACTTTCTAAAATAAATAAATCTTAAAAAAAAAAAAAAATCTACTCCTAACCATAGGGAACTGAGGGTTGATGGAGGAAGGGGATGGGGATGGGCTAGCTGGTGGAAGCGTATTAAGGAGGGCACTTGATGTAATGAGCACCGAGTGTTATATGTTAAGTGATGAATCACCGAATTCTACTCCTGAAACCAGTATCACACTATGTCAACTAAATAGAATTTAAATAAAAATTTGAAAAAAAAAATCTACTATTTTGCCAACACTATGCATTAGGTACAAATAAAGCACGTCCTAGACTTTGTACAACACAACTTCTCTTCCAACATACATTTGTTGAAGTGGTGGTTCTCAAACTTTCTGGTCTTAGCACCCTTTACACTTAAAAACTGATGACTCCAAAGAGCTTTTACTGACATTTACCATTGTGAAATTTAAAACATCAGCTCATTTTAAAGTAATAAATCTTATGCATGTTAACATATATCATTTTTAAGAAAAATAATTCCCAAAACAAAAAAAAAATTTAGCAAATTTCTTTAATGTCTGGCTTAACAGAAATGGGCTGGATTCTCATATACGCTTCTGTATTAAATCTGGTACATTATGTTTTGAATGCAGTTAGAAAAAGAAGAGTAGTTTAATAGACTTTTCAGATCATTCTGGACATTCTCCATTGATATTACACCAACACTTGACAAGTGGTAGTTTCCTAAAGGCCAGCTGCAATGTTGAATCTGGAATGGTACCAATGAATTTTTCATATTGTTAAAGTCCACTAGTCTACCTTGCATTTTTTTAATGGGTCTTTTACCCAAGCACGATTTTTTTTTTTTTTAAGATTTTATTTGAGAGGTGGGGGAGGGAGAAAGCATAAGCAGGGGGAAGGGCAGAGGGAGAAGTAGACTCCCCACCGAGCAGGGAGCCCAATAAGGGCCTCAATCTCAGGGATCCCAGGACCCTGAGATCATGACCTGAGCCAAAGGCAGACGCTTAACCGACTGAGCCTCCCAGGCACCATCCAAGCATGATTTTCTATCATGTGCTGGCTATTTGGAAAATACCGGTTCACAGACTCATATGGATCTTCCTAATGCTGATACATTTCATTACACAATATTGAAAGATCATGTTAGTTAATATCACCACTAATCCCATCAAAATGTATTAGACGACTGTCAACCATGTGGTGGCAGAAAACAAGTTACCCAAAATTCCAATTTTTACTTTAAAGTAAAGTAAAGTATCATTTTATATACTAGCATTTTATATACTAGCAGTTTTCCTTGAAATGGTGGCCTCGCTTTATTTGGAGAAAATGTCTGCCAAACATCCAACTCTAAACAACTACAATTGCTTCAACTACATCCTTTCAAGTACAAACGGCATTCCACAGAAAAACAGCTAGTTCAGTTGGCAACTCAAAATCACCTGTGTTGTTTCTTCTAGAAAACTCCACCATACTTGCGACTTGCAGGAAAGGTGTTTCCTCTTTCATCACACAGAATATTAGAATATTGGAATCACACATAATTGAAGGCCAAAATTTAATAAGTATCTTTACATCTCATCAAAGCCATGCTCAAATGAAGCTGCCCTTTTTTAACTGTAGGTATGTGGGGGGGGGGGGAGAGTATTTCTACTATGACCACTGTTTTGGTGGGCTATGGCATCAACAGTTTTATCCACCACTGGTTTTGCACCATCAGAGCGAATGTCAGCAAAAAAAGGCAAGATAAAAAAAAAAAAAAAAGGTAGCTATGAAACAAGTTTTTTTAAATCTTTTTTTTTTTTTTTTTTAAGATTTTATTTGACAGAGAGAGCCCAAGTAGGGAAAGCAGCAGGCAGAGGCAGAGGGAGGAGCAGACTCCCTGCTGAGCAGGGAGCCCGATGCGGGGCTCAATCCCAGGACCCAGGGATCATGACCTGAGCCGAAGGCAGATACTTAATGACTGAGCCACCCAGGTGCCCTGAAAACAAGTTTTGATCTTACAATCCCCCAGAAAGTGTCTCCAGGATCCCAAGGAGTCTGTAGGCAATACTTCGGAATCAGTGTTGAGAATTCAAGTTATTAAAGAATTTACCAATAATCTGAGTAAAAGTCTTTTCCTAACAGCCCATGCAGACACAAAGAAAAAAGCTGTATTTATGTGTACGTAGTTTAACTATATCACTGAACTTCAAGTTTTGTCCCTATGAGATTTTAAACACCTTGCTATTATATTTTCCCCATTATTTTGAGTAACTAAAAACAGGCCACATATAATTTTTATAAAAGGTGTGAGCTATTACAGCATTTCTTAAAATCTTCTCTTTCCTCAGAGTATGGGTGAAAGGTAACAACAACAAAAAACAAAGAATAAACTCCTCAGTCAGGTCTTGAGCAGACAAAAAAATTGATTGTATCAAAACTTAAGTTAGTAAAATATACCTTGAGAACCATTAATTTGTAAAGAATAACTTGAGACACTTTACGAAGTACAGAGATATTAATAAGCTATATGACTTGGTGAGTCTAAGGTATCCTACTTCACAAAGTACCAAAAGTGCCAACTGTTTCTTTCCCCAATCCACAATCCTAATAGCTTTTTTGATCTTAAATAAAACCAGCAATCAAAGAATCTTAAAAGGGAACTCATCTGAAAATGACTATTAATAAACTAAAGTGGGGCGCCTGGGTGGCTCAGTCAGTTAAGCGTCTGCCTTGGGCTCAGGTTATGATCTCAGGGTCCTGGGACTGAGCCCCTGCTCAGGGAGGAGTCTGCTCCTCCCTCTCCCTCGGCCTACTGCTCCCCCTCCTTGTGTTCTCTGTCAAATAAATAAAACATTAAGATAAAGTATTAGCATTTAGGACAATTTCAGAACACAAATGCTCACATCACACGTGGGAAAATGAGCAGTGTATGTGAAATGGCAAATGGAATCTGCACATAAAGAACTGAGGTCCTGGGTCACCTGGGTGGCTCTGCTGGTTAAGCGTCTGCCTTCAGCTCAGGTCATGATCCCAGGGTCCTGGGGTCAGCCCTGCACTGGGCTCCCTGGGAGCCTGCTTCTCCCGCTCCCCCTTCTTGTGTTCTCTTTCTGTCTCTGTCAAATAAATAAATTAAATTGTTAAAAAAAAAAAAAAAAAAAAGAACGAACGAACGAACGAACGAAAAAGAACTGCAGTCCTCTTCATTTGAGGAGGATGTGCCTCTCCCCAGCATAATTTCTGTATACAGAAACCTGTCACAGGTTTCTGATTTTCCATACAGGTGCCAAGTTTGGTCTAAAACTGACCTAAGGACTTGGCAAAAACCTATAGTATATTATGTATCAAAATTCACTTAACAGGTGTTTTCTGAGCACCTACTTCATATGCAAAGTTAAATGTGTGCCAAAGGGACAAAAGCATGACAAACTCTCATTGGCTTCAGCTTCCTCCCATAAAGGACTTCCTCTCATAAAGGACTTCCTCTACGATCTCAGCACTTTCAGCCAATCTGTGCAGCCAGGTTTTTAATCCATAAAAAGTGGGCCATAACACTTCAAAGCAAAGATGCTACAAGAATAAACTGAAATATACCAGAATGAGAAGCAGCACATTATAGAGCAAGTATTAGGGGTCAAGAAAGGCAGAACTAAGAATAGAATGGGCCAGCAGTATAAAATGGAACCACTTGTTACTAAGAGATTTTTTTTTTTTTTTAAGTACAAAGGTGAATCTGGAAAAATGAAGAACCATTAGAAAAATATTAGCTCTGTTCACTAAAAACAGCTCACCAAGGTGAATGGACAAACTAACTGTGGTACATCCAGACAATCCAGCATTATTTGGCACTAAAAAGAAATGAGCTATCAAGCCACGCAATGTCATAATAGAACTTAAGTCCATATTACTAACTGAAAGAAGCCAATCTGAAAAGGCTATAGCCTATATGACTCCAACTATAGGACATTCTAGAAAAGGCAAAATTATGAAGGCAATAAAAAGATAACTGGTTGCCAGGGGTTGGGGAAGTGGGGAATGAACAGGAGGAGTACAGAGAATTTTTAGAGCTGTGAAAATACTGTGTAGGATACCATAATGATGGATGTATGTCATTATATATATGTCCAGACACACAGATACACAACACTAAGAATGAACTCTAATGCAAACTACAGCCTTTGGGTGATAATGATGTGTCAATGCAGATTCATCAGTTGTAACAAATGCACCACTCTGGTGGGGGATGCTAATAATGGAGGAGGCTGTGCATGAGTGGGGCCAGAAGGATAGGAGACATTTTCTGTACATTCTCCTCAATTTTGCTATGAGCCTAAAACTGCTCTTTAAAACTTAAGCCTTGTTTCTTTTCTTTCAAAGGACTTAAAGTGAGCAAAGAACCAGTTCAAAACTGGCACAGAGTCACCAAGCCAGTAAGATGGCCCTAAGTGCCGCACTACTGACTCTCAGCGTCTACATGACCTCCAGGTGTTAGTATTAAGGCCAAAGCTCTAAAAGTGCACCACTGGGGTTACTAAGCCAATAAATAGCTGGTTATGAACACTTCTGACCTATATACCACACAAAAGCTCAGGTGTCCCCATGAACTAGTATACAAATTCCAAACTGTCCTCTACAATTTCAAAGACTGTATTACTATTTATTACTACTATGTTTATAACTAGCAAGATATTTACCATTAATATTCAACTTCTACCTTTCTTCCTCACTATTTTCAAGGAAGTTCCTAAGAGAGATAGTTTAGCTTAACACCTTAGCCTAGAAACCAAATGGGTTTGGCCAACATTTTTCCAGAGGTCACTTACCTAATATCCTCAACTATAAATACACTCTGTTCAAGAAAACAATGTACTGGGGCACCTGGGTGGCTCAGTCAGTTAAGCATCCGACTCTTGGTTTTGGCTCAGGTCATGATCTCACAGTTGTGAGATAAGCCCGGTGTCCAGCTCTGCATTCAGTGCAGTCTGCTTCAGAGTCTCTCTCCCTCTCCCCCTATCACTGCCACCTGCTCCCCTCCCCCCCACCCCGGCCACTTACACTCGCTCTTTCTCTCTAAAATAAATAAAATCTGGGACACCTGGGTGACTCAGTCAGTTAAGTGTCTGTCTTTGGCTCAGGCCATGACCCCAGGGTCCCGGGATCAAGTACTGCATGGGGCTCCTTACTCAGCGGGGAGCCTGCTTCTCCCTCTGCCTGCCGCTCCTCATGCTTGTGCTCTCTGACAAATAAATAAAATCTTAAAAACAAACAAAATCTTAAAAAGAAAACAATGTATCGTATATACTTTTAGGACTTTCATCATCAGTGTTATTCCTAGGGAGAAAGGAGAAAATGGCAAAAACATCAGCCAAAATAAAAATACACTGGGGTTGTCAAAGTAAAATGAGTTTTCTCCTTTAAAAAAATAAGCTTCAAATGCTTACAAAATTCTGAAGAAAAAGTGAAGTTCCACACAGTTAATCTTCCCATAGTAACTGAATTTCTGGGGGCACCTGGGTGGCTCAGTCGGTTAAGCGTCTGCCTTCAGCTCAGGTCATAATCCCAGGGTCCTGGGATCAAGCCCGCACTGGGCTCCCTCTCCCTGCCATTCCCCCTGCTTGTGCTCACTTGCGTGTGCACACATGCTCCCGTGCTCTGTCAAATAAATAAAAATCTTTTAAAAAAAAAATTGAATTTCTGGTTAAAACTGACAACTACACTTATGTCAAGATTTTCAGTGAAACTACAAATAGACCTGCTAAAAAGAAAAAGGTATCAAAATGGTAAAAAATGCATTCCTTTAAGATAGAATAAAATGCTTTTGTGGGCCAAAATAATGATCCTCTGCTCAAACTAGCAGCTGATGAGAATATATTCTTCTCTCTTACGAGTTGATTATATAACTGGTTAATAACAGATGCCACACAGAATGTAATAGCATTTTATCAGTACCCCACCCTAAAACGCTAAGATTTTAGAATTCCTTGAGTTATGAAGCTTTTAACTAACACCTTCGCAGCTCATTCTAAGTTTACCTTCATTTTCACATATAAATGTTATTATAGACCTAAAAACAGCCAAATGTAGAAAGTTCAACTTGCCACTTGCAAATTGCTAAATAAACAAATCCTACAAATCTGTGAGCTCCCAGACCACATCCTCATATATTTACTTCCCATTTCATTTCCCTAAGGCCGTACCAATTTATACTTCATTCAAAGTCAAATATAACTTCTGAACAAAAGCTAATAACTTAGATTAATGCACTAATATATTACAATCAAGGGTCAAAAACAAGGAGCAGGAAGATGGTGGCAGAGTAGAAGGACCACAAGTTCATCTCCGCCCACCAAAACAATTAGTAACTATCAAATCATCCTCAAAACCCCTAGAAATGGACCTGAAGACTGACAGAACAAACTCTACAATGAAAGGGAGAGAAGAGGCCACAAGAAGAAATTTAAATAGAAAAAAATTTTTTTGAGTCAAGAACAACACAACAACAAAAAAACCAAAACATTCGCACACACACACACAAGTCAAACAGTAACTCCTTCCAGGAGCAGAACCTAATTCCCCCGGGGCTTCTTGAATGTCAGCTACACTTAGTGACTACCTTCCAAAGAACAGAATACTGAAGGAAGAATAGTAACTTTACAGGAAAAACCTGGCGAGCACCACTAAGGCCTGTGATGTCCTAAGCACATAGGTATGCCCCTCACACAGCCCGTTTGCGATGAGAAGGGCACTTCACCCCTGTGGTATTCTTTCCAAAACCTCATAATGAGTTTGGCCAATCTTAATACCTTTACTATTACAAAGTCTAATCATGAGTGGAAAAAAATCAGATAAACTGAAATTGAGGAATACTCCAAAGAACACCTGACCAGTACTCCAGAACTGTCAACGTTCTATGAAACAAGAAAGAACTGAACAACTGTCACAGACTAGAGAATACCAAGGAGACATGACCACTACATGTAATGTGGTATCCTGGATTCAATCCTGGAACTGAAAAGAATAGTCATGGAAAAACTGGTGAGATCTGAATAAAGCCTGAAGTTTAGTTTATGGTAACATACCAACCACACTGTTGGTTCTTAGTTTTGACCAGTGTGTCTCTGTAACATAAAATAACATAGGGGTAATCAGAACTGGGTGAGGTACAGGAACTCTCTGTAGGATCTTTGCAACTTTTCTGTAAATCCAAGATTAAAAGCTTATCTAAGAAGAGTAAAAAGCTATCAAACATTAAAGCAAAACAGCAGAAAATGAGGCTGCTTACTTCCCAAGCTTTCTTTCATCCCAACTTAAAAAAAAATTAAGCATCCAGGGGTACCTGGCTGGCTCAGCTGGTAGAGCATGCAACTCTTGATCTCAGGGTCGTGACTTCAAGCCCCACATTGGGTGTGAAGCCTGCTTAAGAAATAAAAAAATTTAAAGATAAATAAAAAAGTAAGCATCCAAAGTTTTTATACATGCTTAGCTGTCTTGAGACTAATAACTGAAATTACTATAACATGGAACAAAACTGATCCATTATAGACACCCAGAGTTTAAATATCCATGAAAATGTTGGGGGCGCCTGGGTAGCGCAGTCGTTAAGCGTCTGCCTTCGGCTCAGGGCGTGATCCCGGTCTCGGGATCCAGCCCCACATTGGGCTACTCCGCTGGGAGCCTGCTTCTTCCTCTCCCACTCCCCCTGCTTGTGTTCCCTCTCTCGCTGGCTGTCTCTATCTCTGTCAAATGAATAAATAAAATCTTTAAAAACAATTAAAAAAAAAATGTTGGCAACTGGGGTGCCTGGTTGGCTCAGTCCATACAGCATGAGTCTTGGGGTCATGAGTTTGACCCCCATGTTGGATGTAGAGATTACTTAAAAAAAAAAATGTTAGCAAATAAATTTTTTACAAAAGATATCTTCAAAATACCTAAAGAGTATTAAAAGTAAAATATTAACTACTGAACTGTTTTAAACTCTGATGGGATCCTATTCTGGCTCTGGATGTATCCTTTTACTCACCTGTATTCCCATTCCCTAAATTTACCTTTTAAAAACCAAAGTATGATTTAGGTAATTAAATACAAAGTTTTGAAAGGAACAGCATGCTGTCATTCTATGCTGATAAAAACTCTGTAAGTCAGGCACCATTACAGGGCTTATATTATTTTTTTTTAATTATTGACAGGTCACATACAATTCAGAAACCTCAAAAATATAAAAGCAGTGCCATCTATTATTATAAAGAGACACCAGAACATTTATATTAAAACCTACTTAGTGTCATCTTTCATTCTCTAGGACTCTTACACTCTTATAAATAGCATTACCTAAGGCATTAGGTTATACTGTTTTAATTCTATTTTTCATATAGCAACTGTGACTACTAAATAGTAAAACTGATTTTATAAGTCAGGAATGAAAAACAGACTCCTAATTTCAACTCTGGCTTCTATTTTTGGTATCAATAATAAAAACAAAGTTACCAGAGTTTACTCTCCTAATCTGAAGCAGTACAGCCACGAATTAGTATTTCTCAAGCTACTACTTAAAGCCACAAAGTGGAGAGTGCCTGGATGGCTCAGTCGGTTAAGCATCTGCCTTTGGCTCAGGTCATGATCCCAGGGTCCTGGGATGGAGTGCCGGCATTGGGCTTCCTGCTCAGCAGGGAGTCTGCTTCTCCCTCTCCCTCTCCCCCTCTCCCTGCTTGTGTGGGCTCTCAAATAAATAAATAAAATCTTAAAACAAAACAAAACCACCAAGGATCTTGCCTAGAAATAATACAATTATTAATCTCAACTCAAAGAGCTCTTAAATTTAGAAAGCAACTATTGCTTTGTAATACTATTATTTGCATTCCAGGTTTTCTCCAAGTAGGAAAAACATGCTAAGATCTATGTAAGTGTAATATCTACTAAAATTTAACTTTAAATAATAAAATGTCATCAGAACTTCATCAAAGCTGACAAAACACCGCAGGAATGACATTTAAGAAATAAAACAGCCAGAATTAACAGACTAAAATCCTTATGTTTTACCAATTCATTCAAATGAGTAATAAGCCCCAATTTAAAAGCATACAAATCATACGCTAATTTCCGATTCTATAAAAAAACAGAATTTCTAATTCTATTACCCACTAAGCAAATGGAAAGATAAGACATGTATCTCTGTCAATTAAGATAATCCAGTTCAAAGGCTTGTGCATACGTACCAGGTCACCCCCCAAAACAAGCAATAAGCCCAAGTAAACACGGTTATTTCATTAGTCACTCTTTGAAGTACAAGAGGCAAAGGGGCTAGAACTTACTCCTGGGAATACGTTCCCACAGGAGTAAGGGACTGTTCCCATTTACCCTGCTTTAAGAACACAGGAGGATGCTGGATGATAAAGACCTCCAGACTTACTACCTTGAGGACTTATTAAAAGAAGGCAGAGTCAGCAGTTTCTGAATCTCGGAAACACTGACCAGATTACATAAAACCAGGTGAGAAACACCAAATTCTTCAGAGGCAAGGAGACACCAGGACCTTTAAAGTATAAGAACACAAAATTCAGGTGTCAAGTTCCATTGTGTCTGACTTCACTGAACGGAGTTAAGGCAAATCTAAGGCATAGCCTATTTTTATATTCAGAGGACACATAGCAAAGTTGTAAACTACTATGTATTTTTAGCATAAGTTCTAGTTTGATAAATAATTGCCAAACCACACAAAGTGAACTAAGTCTAGTGTATCTGATTTCCAAACTCCTAGAAAAAAGGACCTGGCTTCACTACTACTTCTGGTTAAGACTGAACATAAGATACCGTAAAGGATCTGGAAAGAACTTCTCCTCAAAGGTTTATTTGTGTACTTTGCTGCCAGTGTATTTAACTTTTGCTTGATTTCTAGAAATTAATCAAAGTGTGAGTTAGGAACACCAACAGAAAAAGAAAACAGATATACAAATGGAAATACACGAAATGAAATGACAGTCTTGATGAGCCACCAATAGTTTTCCTGATGTATCATGGTTTATAGGTTATAAAACTCAGCTAAATTTCAAAGGAAACGCCACATTAATTACTCAAAGATAGAATCTGGTACCTAACTATTCTAACCCAAGAGCTTATAGAAAGACAGGACAAAAGCAAGTAAGTGTTCTCAGTATACAAATGATTCAATACAGGTATACTCAAATATATGTCACTTGATCATCAAAGACCGCATTCAAGACCTGCCTTTCTTAACTGCCAGGAGAAATGGGCAGCAATCCAGACAATGAGACTAAAGAACACACTCAAAGGTCTACTTTCTCTCTTTCTTCTACCCATAAAACAAATCTGACTTAAAAGTATTTTGTTTTTTGTTTTTGTTTCTAATCTCTAAGGATACAAATGAATAAAGGGGCAAGAAACAGTTTTTTTTTTTTTCATTTCATTCATTATGAAGACGGTGGCTGTAGCGAATTGAATGAATTAGTTGGTAAAATTAAGAGATGTTAATAATGTCAAATTCTGTTGCCAAGATCAATCATTTCTGTTATCAAACATGTATCATGTTCTACATTTTAACGTACTTTGACTATATGAATGTGAATATAATGTGTAATAAAACCCCCAAATCTCCAAGATCTACATCATGGGATGATTTCATTATAAAAGCCTTAGTTTAGCGGTCTGACCAAGTACTTACTAATTCACAGCTGTGGGACCATATATAAAAGCCATATAAAAGTGACTGTTAATGGGGAAAAAAGTAAATCATTTCCTTCCTTTGGAGTGAAACAAAAAGGGTTATGTAGTTTCAGGCTGTGCTGCCAAGGAGACTTAACTAATTTATATACAGATTTACATAAATAGATTAGCAAAGGGGTACTAAACATTCAGTAGTCTTTAAGATCACAAAACAATATAACCAACTATATTACATCCAGTGATCTCTTACGAACACAGTTCTAACTGAATCAACTTTCTATAGGTCACCACATGGAAAGGCTTACCAAATTTATGAATTTTTTAATTAATCACCCCTTCTGAAATTATACAACATCAAGTCCACTGATTAAAGAGCAATATCCAGATAACCAAAGTTATACTGGCACCACTTGGACAAAACAACTAAATTTATTTTCACTAAGCTGAGTAGTAACCCAATTGCTTCTGAGGTAACACGAACCAGGCACACGCTGTATTTACTCTTCTATTTATATTACCTCAACTAAGATTTTATAATCCAAGAAACCTTGAAAAGTGTACATGATAAAAACATGATACATGGAAAAAGAAGAAAACTCATAACTTACAACATTAATAACAATTTCACAGGTAGGGAATCTCTCTTTTATACATAATGCCTCCCTAAAAGTGTCTAAAACAGACCAAGAAGTTGAACAAAAGATGTAAGATTCCATTCCCAATCAACTAAGCAATATTCTAAATCCCAAAATATGGTCCCTACAAGTGGTACCTGTTGTGGGCCCGGAGACAGACCCACCAACCACGTCTGTCTTGCAGAGGATGGCAAAGTCCAGCCAAGCCTCTCCCCTGCACATGGGTTTCCTACTCCTCCCTGACTTCTTTGCAGGGGCCAGGTCAAAAGATCAGCAGCACCCTTACAAACCTACCTTACACCCTAGATGCCTAAAAAGCAGGGGAAGGCAAAAAGGATCCTTCGTCCGCATATAGCTGTCCTGTGGGGCTTTCCACCACGCGGCTCTTAAGGATTTGGGTTCTGCCAGGCATAGTAGCCTGCACAAGCACCGGCCTGCAAACAACCAGACACCCTCTGCAAGCATCTGGTGAGGTACAGAGAAGAAACTACGATGGTACCTGCACATAAAAATACAGCAGTTCTTCTAAACCACCATAGCCCCACCCCTGAGAATCGCTAATGTAACAACAGTCTCTCAAAAGTACAAACTGACTTTTCTGCGTTTTCAGAAGGTTTCTATATTGCACTTTAATTACATTTTGGCAATCTGAAAATAACAAACTCTTAATAAACATGCTCTGAGCACCACCCTTGTGTCTGACGACTTAACCCGAAGTCTCCCCACCAAATAAATTGTCACTGACTGCAAACTGAAACAGGCATAATAAACCAGGAGGTTGTCTTCTTTCTTGTTAGCCAAGTTAGAAGTTCCAGCTGCCATTAATATGTTAATTGTTAAAGCAACATGCACGCAAACACCTACCTATAAATTCAAATGCTTGTCATTTGTAAGAACGTAACAATACCAGCGACTACAAAGCAATGTCTTTTTTTTATATGGCAAATGTCTATCAATCTATCAAGTAACTTACATAGAATGCCAGAAAGTAAAAAAACAAATAAACAAAAAAACACCAAAAAAATCCTATTTTGTTAAAAATTAACTTTAAAAAAATTCTGGGAAAACATATTAAGGAAACATATAATCTGTTTCCGGTTCTGCAGAGTCGCCATTGTTCCTGAATTTAGTCCATATGAAAACTGAAGATATATTCAGACCTCAACAGAGTCCTCCATCAGTATTTGTCAACTGCCGTAAATGCACTTGGAGGTGCTAAGTAAAACAAATGTAAAAAAAAAATTATCAGTATTTTATGAAAAAAAAAAAAGGGAATCACCAACAAGTGTATCTTTTCAGAAAAGGATAGTGTTACTAACAAATGCAAAAATAAAAGTTATTTGTGATCATAATTCCTGAAGTACCATGTCAAAGGGCCGCAAAACAAAAATATTTTACAATGAAAATTTAACTAATTTTGAATGGAGGAGAGGGAAAAACAGTTACCAAACTAGCTTGGACAGACTTAGATTAGAAATCAGTACTTTAGAATGTTATTTAATGGGATTCCTTTAAAATACAAAACAGAAACAATAGTTTAATGTCACAACTTAAGTCTATGTGAAATACAATCATCAGTCAAAATTAAATTCAGGCTACCTGTTAAAAAGTTAAGCTTATATCTACCCCATGATTCAGCTATTCCATTCCTATATATTTACTCAAGAGAAAAGACGACACCCATCCAAGCAGCTTCATTTGTAATAGCTCCAAACTAGAAATAACCCAACGCCCATAAAGAAGTAAATGCATAAACAAATTGTGGTATAGCTATACAATGACATACTACTCAGTAGTAAAAAAAAAAAAAAAACAAAAGCAAAAACGAAAAACACGATGAACCTCAAAATATGAAAGAATTCACATAAAAGTACATACTGTATAATTACATTTATATAAAATTCTAGAAAATGCAAAATAATCTATAGAGACAGAAATTAGATCAATGGTTGTGCTGATAGGCTTCATGGGTGATATTTATCTCAAAACTTATCTAATTTATCACCTTCAATATATATAGTTATGTCAATTATACCTCAGTAAAAAACAAAAGGAAAAAAAATTCCAGATACCAAAACTAATTCTATAGCTCTTGCCAGTCACACCTAATCACGAATGTAATATATTTAACCCATCAACTCACAGTAGGCACTTAGAGAAGTACAAAAGTGTCCTTAATTTGAAGAGCGCCATTATCTCACGCACACAAAGTTTGAAACAAAGAGATCAGAACCCATTTGTCATCACTACGACAGGTTGATTGCTTCACTGCTGAAATCACACTAAAACACAACAGAACAAAATGAGAGCACACGGAGTGTGGGGCCCCACGATCTTTAATTAAATATTTTAATTCAAATGGTTACTCTTTGATCTAGTAGAAAACAGAAATAATCCAAAAACACAAGAAAAGCCTTATGCACAAGATGTTAATTTCAATCTTATCACAGAAAAATGGCAAAGAATTAAATCAATGGCATGGGCATGGAATCACATATTACGTGACCTCTTCATTATGTTTCATACTTTTAATCAGGAAAATAAGCTGCAAGAAGCAGTAAGCAAAAACAGTGCACATATAGTATGATCAACAGGTTGAAAATAATGTACGGGGGTAGGAGACTTACAAGAAAAAACATTATAACGTTAATATTTGAGGACAGTGCTTCTTAAACTGTAGTCCCTGGACCAACACTATCAATATCATCTGGGAACCTGTCAGAAATACAAGTTCCCTAAACTCACTGAATCAGACAACTCCAGAGTTGGTACCCCAGCAACCCAAACCCTGCAAGTAATTAAGATCACACTAAAGTTTGAGAACCACTGTTTAAAGGATAGGATTATGGGGGGCTGTTTTCTTTACCTTTTGTAACCGATACTTTCCTCAATTACCTTACTACCTGCATAATCCAATCAAGGATTTTCATTAAAGTATTTTATTAAAACATATACTGTGGGTCTACAGTCAAGAAGCTATCATACCATAAGTACTTTCACGCATCTGAACTGCAATGGATAAAAATTCAATGATCTTGGAATCATCAAATTTACTAAGAGAGAACAAGATAGGGGTGCCTGGGTGGCTCAGTCGGTTAGGCATCTGCCCTCCTCTCAGATCATGATCCTAGGGCCCTGGGATCAGCCCCCTCTTGGCTCCCTGCTCAGCGGGGAGCCTGCTTCATCTGCTCCTGCTCCCCCTGCTTGTGCTCTCTGGTTCTCTATCAAATAAATAAAATCTTAAAAAAAGGGGGGGGTGAACAAGATACTAAGTTTCATATATACTTGTGTGTATACACATACACACACACAAATCCACGTGTATACACACATATAAAACAGGTCAAGGTGCTAGGGAAATTGCACAACACTGGGAAACCAACCAATCCAGGTTTTTCTAACACATGCACACCAATAGGGTTAAGTGACTTTTATGGGTCACATTTGCAAAAGATTTTTTCCCCTATAAGCTGAATTTTTAGGCTTGTGTGTAATTTACTAGAACTGCACTGCAGGACTCTGATGTTCTGAAGCTGTGAATGCTTACTCATGTAGGTTCCTGCTTAACAAAAATAAGTACCAGTGTGTTATATTTGTCACCAAAATCTAGGCAGAGAAGACAAATTCAGAACACTGGGAGTTGCCAAAGCTTTAACTTCTAGCTTGAAGACCATAAAACTGTCCCACCTTCCACCTCATCATCTCACAAAAACAGAGGCCACAGGAAATAAAAGCAAAACACAGGTTCTCTCAACTGACACTGGAGCTAGTTAAAAGATTACAGAATTGTCTACACTTTGAGCACAAATTAAAGAGTAACAAAGACTACTGATTTAGGGATAGAATAACTACTGATTAACAACAAAATACCAAAGTTGAGGTGAAAGACAAACAGCTAAGCATTTTAATGTTTTTGTTTCCATTTTTTAACATCTATCTTTAAAATACTAGGAATACAGATCCCCATACATCCCATCGCATAAAATTCACTTTTTAACCTTTCTACTCCTTGAAAAGTCAATTCTGAAAGTAAATACAAGTTATTCAAAAAGCTGCTACATAGAGTGTTGACCTACTATAAACAGCTTCTACTTTGATTTTTTTTTTAATTGTTTAACTGGTTACATAAGCACCATGACCACCCACACTTAAATTTTTCACTACTAAACCCCCAGCACCTAGCACCTAGCACCAAGCCTGGCATAAAGAGGGTGCTCAAATGTTTTAGGGGGATGAACTTGTTATTGAAAGCTTCTGAAACCCTAAAGCAGACACCCAGGATTCTGTAAGACTTCACTAATGCTGTTAATGAATTTAAAGTCACTGACCCTTTCTAGCACTCTTCAAGCTTTTGACGGGAAAATTTACATTTCTACCATACTTCTGAATCCCTGCGTGAGTCATATAAGTACATTTAAAGTGGCAGCATACCCCATTTTAAGTTACTGCAACTCCCTCTGAAAATGGGAATCTCTGAAAACTTAGTATTATAAAGTAAGTTCCAAAATCTCACCAATAACAAATATAGTATATGCCAAGTCCCATTATCAGGTTCACTTCTCTGATTTAACCTTGAACAGTTATTTCTTGTACTCTAAAAAGTCAGGTTTTCCTCTTTTTACCCCCTGAAAATACAATTGAACCTGTTAACACTTCTCACAAGGCCTCCCCAGCCCCTACTTCTTTTGTATATAAACACACTCTGGTCACACACTCCATCAGCTGTTTTGTAGCTCCGCCCCTCCTCCTTTTCCGGGTAGTAACAGAGCAACCAATGAGCTGTGAGGAGCTATGCCTGAGGCCTTTTGCCTGCATATGCTTTTCCAAAACAAGCAGCTCCAGCCTTCAGCAGGGGCCACTGGTTCACAGATAAAAGGATCACCAGGCTGTGCAACAGGGTGAGACGAGCAACCCCCACCAACAAGGAAACCCGTGTAATCTGAGCTGTTTGTTCCTCCACCAGGGAGAATTTAAACCGATATTCCTTTAGGGCAAATCACGCTTTAAGGTCACCAGAGTCCCAGTTCTCAGACAATCTAAATAATCAGAGATGGAAACCTCAAAGCTTGCCAGGCTGGGAACAGCACAGTATAACCAATCTACCTGACTTTGCAAACAAATGGCCACACTATTCAAGACCGTTCCACAGGATTTGGGCTGACTGTTAAGTTTTCTGACTGGGACACATTCCTACAGGGCCCAAAAGTCAGTACATCAGTCTCTAGGCTCCTGGAGAGGTTTGCACAACCCTCAGCAAAGGATCAGAACAGAAACAATGAATGAGTCAGAGTTTCAGAACATAATCGCCCAGCAGATTATTAAGTGCATCGGTGCAAAACACTCACTCCCTGCATAACTTGAGAGTCAGCTCTCCTCCTACCAACCCGTCACAAAAGAAATATCACCGACTCCAAACAACAACCAGGGACTGTCTCCGAAAGAACACAGCGAGCTGGTGGAAAGCAGTGGCCAATTAGTTACACATCCCCTTCTCTCCCTACCCCCACACCGCTACTCTCCTACTATATAGGTTCCCTGCCAAGCTGTAAATCGTGGTGGCATAATTACACTCAGGAGACATCCCAAAATGGGCTGAAACAGGAGATTGCAATGAAACCAGCTATCGGCCTCCAAACCAAAGAAATCATCAAGGGGCACCGAGGGGCAAAAAGCAAGTACATTCCTTCAGACCTTCTTTACTTCCTCTCCACCATCTTTCATTTTCAACCCCCGGCCCTTTCACACAATTGTACTAATTTTAATAGTGGGTTGGAAAATTTTACCTTCAATTTTTTGCTAAATATACCTTGCTCGAAAATTATTGGCTCCATTTGGGCCTACTAATATGAATTCAACAGAGAAAAGGGGCCACAAAATCTCTCATCCCCACAACACACATGCACACACAAAAGGAAATACAAAAATTTTAACTTCCAAACTACGTGAGACCAGAAAATAAATACGAAACAAAGATAACCTCTGGCTTTTAAGTTCCGAGACTGTTGTCCTCCTATCTCAGAGATCTATGATTTTAAAGCGCCTCTGCTTTCTTTTGTCAGAAAGGAGGAAGGTGGGGAAAGAACAGAAGGCCAATGCATCTTTGCCTTTCTTCATCTTCTACTAAAAATAAGCTATGAAATAAGCCACTTAGGGGAAGAAAAAAGAGAAAGACACCCTGCTGTTCTTTGTCTGTTTTCCTCTCCCTCTCCACCCCCCACACCCCGACTCCTAAATGCGGTAATCATTCTAGATGCCACAACTACTAAATGAACAAAAGGCACTATATGGAAAAGGCATCAGGTCAAGTTAGGCCTCACCCTTTATCCCCAATCTTCTAAAAATATATATGTATAAAATTTGAGACTCTAACATTGATCAAAAACAGCTGGAATTCTCTCTCCACCTCCATCCCAATTAAACATTAGGTAGAAATTTGCATTAGGTGTGACAGTAACTCTCAATTCAGGATAAAAATAACTCAGATTCTGCCACCATGTCATTTCCTAGTTTCTAAACAAAAATAAAACCCGAAACTGCTTTGTGTAAAATGTACACACAGCCATAGTTACAAGTTTTCCTGAAACCTTATGAAAAGCCAACATTACTGGTATCATTCACACATTTACAAAACTCAGTCACAGCCACAAACAGCTCATAAAGAGTCAATTTCACTTGTGCCTAGACATATATTTGGAACATATATTTTATTATTTGCTCCTCTCTGTAATCCCCCCTCCCACCCAAAAACTGTAAACTTCAAAACCCTAAAACTTAGAAGTCTACCTACTGTTCCTAATTTCTAGCTAAGTTTTCCTGAGTGACGAGAAAAACACCTTATTCCTGAAAAGATTATGAAAAAAAAAAATCTCTTGCCCAGGCAACTTCCCTCCCATCCCCCACTTCCAAACCAAATACAAAAACTACTTTTTTTAAAACTTCGGAGAATTCCATAACTGAGTATTTAACAATAATCATCAAGCTCTAAAAAGAAGAAAAACATCCAGTCAAAAACAGTAACAAATAAAAGGAAGAAAGAAGGAATTCACCTGAAGAATCTAGCCAAACAACTTGAGTTATATAAACAAAACCCTGCAACAGGGGGAAATGGTGGGGGGATGGGGGTGAGGGAGAAAGAGAAGCAGGAGACAGGACTTTTTAACTGCGTTTCACACACCACCACTCCCCATCCCCGGTTCCCCTTCTCCCCAGGGATTAGTTGTTCAGAACACTGGGCTCATTTCCTCTCCCCCCCACCCACCATCTAAATTACCCCTAAAAATTCTTCTAGATTTGTCACAGGAACCTTCGCGAATTTCGCTAGCTGGTCATGAAATAATCAGTCTGGACTCCAACCAAAACCACTGCCTGAAGGGCCTTTATCAGTTACAGCTTTCCCACTGCTACCTCCAGAGTACATAAAGTTGGGGGAGGGGGGTGGAAATAAAGGGTGTCACTTGGTAAAATCAGGGCAGTTATTCCCCAAGAACCTTATCCTCATACAGGGAGTTTGCTTAAGTGGCTAGTAGAGAGGCTATTTTGTCAAGGAGAGATCCTCTTTCTCTCCCTCCCCCAGCTGTCACATCCACAATATGGAGGGTGGCTTGCTGGAGGGCTGGGGGTCCTCACCACATCCAACTATGGGTGGGACAGGCTTTGTCAGTGAAAACAAAAACGGTGGGGTTCTTTTAGGGACCAGAAAGCTTAACAAGGGTCTCTGATTTAAAACACTCAGAGCTCTTTATTACAACAGGGGGCACTGAGCAGACTACTCTTCCTAATATAGAAAGGAATTAGGGATAAAGGAGGTCACTTGAGTTACCCCAGTTCAAGAAGCATAGTGAGTGGAAGGAATGGAGGCATCTCAAGAAAGGAAGAAAGGCTTCACTCTCGGGAATTTCTATCATGAGTCCCTAAATCCAGAACGAGCAAACAGGAGAGACCCTGAGGTGGGCACGACGGTCAAGAGAGGTGGATGGTCCTGCAAAAAAAAAAAAAAAAAAAAAAAAAAGGCCGTCTTGGGAACCCAAACGTCGTGAAGGGAAGTCACGGGCAATGGGGGTGCAGAAGAGCGAGGAACAACGCACATTTCGGGGTGCTGCAGATAAAGGGGGAGCTGAAAAGGCTCTTGGCTCCTGGGAGGTGCCAAGGAGCCGCCGTAGGCACTGGGGGGAGGGAGGAGAGGAAGGGAGCCTCGGACAGTGGCCTGGAGTGCCCCAGGGCCCCTGCTTGGGTTTCAGGGGTGCCCTGGGCATCCCCACACCGCCCCCACTCGACAGCCCGAATCCCCCCTCCACGAAGGATACAGCTTGACCACGTCCGTGTCCATCCGCCTCTTGCCCGGACTGGGGGATGACATGGTGTCGCCGCTGCCTCCCCGTCGCCTGCGCCGCCGCCTCTCTCCTTTCCTCGGCCCGGCTATCACGGGCCCCAGGCCCCGGCTCTGAAGAGCCCGCGGCCGCGCCGGCTCCTCGGTGGAGGTGGCAACACCCCCGCGGTCCTGTCCGGTCCCGTCAGCCGCCGCCGCCGCCGCCCCCCGCACGGGGGAACACCGGGCACTGTCCGGCCGAGTGGGGGTGGGGACCCCGCGGCGCCGGGCTCGGGCTGCCCCTCTCCGGCTGTGGGTTCCTCCGCGGCCTGGTCCCGGCGCTACTCTGCGCCGCGCGTCGCTCCCTCCTGCCTGCTCTAGCTCGCTCGTCTGCTCGCCCGCTCACCCTCTCGCCGGCTCCCTAGCAGCCTCCACGACAAGCGGACGACTCCTGCTCAGTCGGCCTCTCTACCCCAGCCTCGCTCTGGGCGCCGTGACGTCACCTCTGTGACGTCATCGGCGGGGCGGGCCCAGCTGGCGAAAGGGGTGGGGCGCCGCCGCCGCGGCGTGGACTTTCCCGGGTGGTTCTGGGAGATGTAGTTCCTCTTTCTCTTGCCCTCACAGCCCTGTGCCCCCTCCCCCAACTCCTCCACACACTTAATCGCTCAACTGCCAGTGTCGTTATCATCATCATAAACGATAATAGTAAATAATGGCAATATTATTACATTTGTGTGCTTTAGGGTAATGAACCTCCTTCTCACATACACTGTTAAAAATGCTGTTTATTTGATTTGAGGTGGCAATTACTAGGATAGGCACGAAAATCTGGAAATTCCCACACCAGCAGGTTCCCTGCACCTTGCCTCCTCCTTGAATGGAGAGAATCTGTTTGCAGCGATTGTGGACTACAGCAAGGCTTCCTCAGAGCTTGCAAACCAGGGTTCATTACCCTCCATGTAGAGAGGGCCACTAGTTCAAGGATTAGACTTGAGGCAGCAAATTGGCAAGACCAGAAATAATTTGGTACTAGCGTCCTTACCCCACAGAGTATGAGGTAATTTCACAAAGTGAATGACTGATAGAAGCAGAAACACCCCAAGTATGCTGTAGTTCGAAGGACAAAGATTGTTCTGCCCTCCACACCCCTGTCCCAAAGCTATATACTCCGACATTAATTCCATAAATATCTATCGAGCACCTACTGTGTGTGAATCACTCTGCCGGGCATGAGGCTATCATGGTGAACGAAGACCTCAAATTTACACAGCCTGCCACATATGGTCTGTGGCTCTAGACTGTCAGCATCACCTGGGACCTTGATAGAAATGCAGGCTAGAGCTTCACCCCAGAACTACTGCATTAGAATTTGCAGTTTAACAAGGTCCCCAGGTGGTTCTTCCGCTCAGTGAAGTTTGAGAGTCCCTGCTCTGCAGAGCGCTCCATAAGAAGTGGTATGGGACCCAGGAGTCAACCAGGAAAAGGGGGCAGGAAAGAGTAATCTAGGCAACTCCTGATGTTTATACCACATTTTTGCTGCCAAAATTTTTATCTATTCCCTTGTTCCTATGAATACACTTGTACTTTGTCAGACCATGTGCTGTGAGACAGGTCCCCTATATAACCTCCCATAGACACACAGACACACACACACATACCTGGGGCGGCAGCAATCAACTAAAATTGAACCTTCTTTACTCCTATCATTCCATCCCTCCAAAGGTCTCGTTATTTGTGTGAGTGATTAATACACATAAAATAAAATTTGCTATTGCAACCATTTTAAGTGCACAATTCAGTGTATGAAATACATTCATAATGTTGTACAGCCATCACTACTCTCCATTTCCAGAACTTTTTCATCATCCCAGGCAGAAACCCCATACCCGTTAGACAATAATTCCTCATTCATTCTCCACTCTTCCCACCCCAAGGTGCTGATAACCTCTACTCCACTTTCTTTTTTTTTTTTTTAAGATTTTGTTTATTATTTATTTGACAGAGAGAGAGGCAGCCAGCAAGAGAGGGAACACAGGCAGGGGAAGTGGGAGAGGAAGAAGCAGGCTCCCAGTGGAGGAGCCTGATGTGGGGCTCAATCCCAGGACTGTGGGATCACACCCTGAGCCAAACGCAGACGTTTAACGACTGCGCCACCCAGGCGACCCTCTACTCACTTTCTAAAAAAGACTATTTTAACTGCTTCTAAAAGGGGTACATTGGTCTTTCCCACTGCACTTAGCAATTCTGTCAGAAGGAGGACCTGAGGAGATTTCTAACCCCTTTTATGTGATCACTTTGTTAGAGGGAGATAAGGATGGAGCAGAAAATTGTTCCTGTCTCTTCTAGGCTTTCCAGACTCCTGTTGCTACGACCTCCTCTCCCAACACTGCTGCTCACTCTCCTTCACCTGAGTAACCCCCATTCTCGTGCTAAGACAGTGATTCTCAACCTTCTGTGTACTTCAGAATTATCTGGGGAGCTTGTTAAGCTCACAGGTGTCCAAGCCCCGCCACTGGAGATTTTGATTCAGAAGGTCTGGGGTGAGGCTTGGACGTCCATGTCTTTAACAAGTTCCCCAGATGATTCTGATGCAGGCCAAAGTTTGAGAACCACCATGTGAAGATTCCAATAGGCATCAGCACTTTCCAAACACCTGCCTGACCCCTCCAGGTGAATCCTGTTCTTCCGTAATATCCAGTGCAAATAAGGATGTTTCCTCCCCACCTGAGAGCAAGGTGGCTGGCTCAGAGGACCTAAAGGTGTTTTTTCCAGAACAGAAAGAACAGGTCAAGGATGGGACTCTTGAGAAAAAAGGGCATGGGGTGGATCTAGAAATTATCCCTGGTGGGTTTTAATTTTTACAGATGTGACGCTGCTGTGATCTAAGCACTAAGCAAAAATAATTAGAGAGGTGTTTAGAGAAATGTGTTCCAGACAACACTGGACAAGGTGGGGCTGCCCTACCTAGAAATGCAATGCAGATTTAGCCCTCTGAGAAGTCACTGAAAAACAATCACTTAGAGAAGTGTTATTGTCTAGTAAGCATCTTAGCTCTGGGTTACTCAGGACAAACCTACCCTTCACCAGCCCTGAATTTTGCCTCAGCTAATTGCAGATAGCCTCCAAGAGCCTCAGTGTTCTCATCTGTGAAATGGGGCCCCTAATGCCCTGCCACTTGAGTGGGTTGATGGAATAAATGGAAAGGATGAATGCGAAAGCCCGTTGTAAACTATAAATTGCTTTTCATAAAGGTAACATGAAGTGTTGATTATAAGATGCAATATATTACTGGGGGTAGTATTATTATTAATCTCAAACCCCCATTTGCCCCACTCCGTATGCACTCTCTATCATTTAAGGAGAAAGACCTTCAGGTGGGTTTGTTTTTTTTTTTTTTTAAGATGTCATAGTGTCAATTCTTTCTCTTTGTGGTAAAAAGTATGTTCACGTTTTTATGACACGCCTTTTTTCTCTGGGCGCTTTGCCATTTGCTCCTTTATAAATCCGTTTCCTCTATTCTGACTTTGTCCCCTTTCCTCCATTGCAACCCCTCTCCTCATCTTTCCAGAGCCTCGGGAGACTCCTGAATCTGCCCTTGACCAGGTAGGTTCAAAAGGGGCTCCAAAGTGGTGGCAAATGGCAGCCTTTGTTTGACTAATTTTGTTGGCTTACAAAACCAGGAGTTCCTCTCGAACAATGTAAGTTTGGGCTCACCTTTTTTTTTTTTTTCACTCACTTTTTTTACCCAATGTTTTAGCCATTCAGAATGTCAATAATTTACTCTAAGACAACACTGGGGCCTGGGAGTGTCTGTTTATATGTGTGCCCACACATGGCAATGCGCTGGAATGAACCATGTTTTTCCTTATCAGGTACAACCAGGGTGCCGTTGAGGGAACAGCTGTCCACCCTGCCTGAGTCACCCGTGTTGCAATCTGGGAAATGTATTTGGGCCTGTTTATCTCTTCCCAGGGCAGGGCCAAGCTGGACCAATGGAGCCTCCGATCTCAGGAGCTGCTTCCCAAAGGCAAGCAAACAAGTTTGGAGAGAATATAATGCTTTGAGCAAGACACTGAGAGGGAGCAAGAGGAAAGCCATCATTTGATGGAGTGAGTGGAAGACCACTGCCCAAACAGCCTAAAAACTGAGCTAGCTCTCTCTCTTTCTCTGAAGGCACCTGTTAACACAAGAGCTCTGAAGCCAAAGTGAATTTATCACTGTTCCCACCAAATTTGAAGATTCTTCAAATGAAGCCTCTTGATTCCATTTGACCATTTCTACTGGGAAATGGGTTCGTTTTGAGCAGGTACTCTCGGCATCTGGATCACAGGCCCAGACCCCTCTAGAAGCCAAATAACAGCAGTTTCCTTGCTGCTATGGAAATAAAAGCTTAAGAATCACCTTAAGGTGTTCCGGGCTGGCTAAGTCTCTTGACCTCAGGATGGTGAGTCTGAGCCCCACACTGGGCGTGGAGATTACAAGAAAGGAAAGAAAAGAAAGAAAGAAAGAAAGAAAGAAAGAAAGAAAGAAAGAAAGAAAGAAAGAAAGAAAGAAAGAAAGAAAGAAAGAAAGAAAGAGAAAGTCATCTCAAGCCATTTCCATGTAACCCTGTTACAATTTGTCCCCACAGAAGCAGTCAGGGGGAGTTCAGGCACATGCAGGACAGACGGCAGCAAGGACAGAAGATTTCATCTCCTGCATATGTTGTTTGGCTTGCTACCTGTGGCAACAGGCTCGCTGGACAAATAGCAATCGCCCAAAAGTGGCATGACTCAGAGAGAGCATGGAACTTAAGAGACAGACAACCCCTTCCAGTCCCAGGTCTGCTGCCTGTCACTGATATCATTTGGGCAAGTAACCTAACCTTTGTGCTTCAGTTTACTCACCTGTAGAATGCGATGATAGTACTGGCACTGCCCTTTTCTCGATCAAATAGAAGAGATGTTGCCTCCTCTAAAGTGCTAGTCTTACTGGATTAAGAAGATGTGGTCCATATATACAATGGAATATTACTCAGCCATCAAAAAGAACGGTTTCACAACATTTGCAGCAACATGGGCGGGACTGGAGGAGATAATGCTAAGCGAAATAAGTCAAGCAGAGAAAGACAATTATCATATGGTTTCTCTCATCTATGGAACATAAGAACTAGGAAGATTGGTAGGGGAAGAAAGGGATAAAGAAAGGGGGGTAATCAGAAGGGGGAATGAAGCATGAGAGACTATGGACTCTGAGAAACAAACTGAGGGCTTCAGAGGGGAGGGGGCTGGGGGATTGGGATAGACTGGTGATGGGTGTTAAGGAGGGCACATATTGCATGGCGCACTGGGTGTTATATGCAAGTAATGAATCATGGAACTTTACATCAAAAACTAAGGATATACTGTATGGTGACTAACATAATAAAAAATTATTATTAAAAAAATTTTAAAAATAAAGTGCTAATCATATGTAAAATATGATCATGCCCCCCCCATACACACAAACACATGCACCCTAATGCCAAGGCCCAAGGAGGGAGCAAGATTGGAAATTACTGACACCTCCATGCAGGGAGCACTCACCCGGGCCAGCTGCCCCGTGTGGAGACTTTGTTCTGTCAGCTGTACCTCCTGTGATTCCTTTACTGCTTCCTTATGTCCCTGATCTGGAAACGCGGGAGGCCCCACACTCAGCCCTCAGTTCCTGTTCTTTATCGACATTTAATCCCTGGGCGACCCCATCCAGTCTCAGCTTACATTGCCACACATGCCCTGACACCCCAGTGCACATTTCCGATGGAGCCTTGCCCGTGGACTCCAGACACATGCATACTGGTACTCTTCGACATCTCCTCAAGTCCCAGACTAAACTTCTGACGCCATCCCCACCTCTTTCTCACATAGTTTTCCCCAGTCAGTGAATGGCAGCTATTAAGTTGAAATATAAAGAACTGCCTTTCCAAAGTTAAGAACAGTCAAATATCGGCCACTTCATTTGGTTCAACCTAATACATCCTGCCAGTTGTTCAGGTCGGAGTTGGAGCTACCATTCTGGACCGCTCTCTTTCTCTAACACCCTGCGTCCAATCTGTCAGGAAATCCTGTTGGCTCTACTATGAAATACATCCAGAATCTTTTTCCCACCACCTCTACCGAGCCATCATCATTACTACAATCATTTCTCAACTGACCTCCTCTCTTCAAACCCCATATTCATTCATATAGAAGCCAGTGATCTTTTAAATCATGAATCAGATCTTGTCTCCTCACTGTTCAGAGACTCCCATTTCACTCTGTGTCAAAGACAAAGCCATCACAGGCTTCCCAGGCCTTACAGGAGCTGCCCCTACTCTTTTCCCTCACTTCTGTCTAGCCACAAGGGCTTTCTTGCTGTTCCTCAAATACACCAAGTATGCTCCTGCCCCAGGGCCTTTGCACTTGCCACTCTTCCACTCTAAAACAGTCTCCACTTAGATAAACACATGGCTTACTCCCTCATTGCTCTTAGGTCTCTACAGAAATGTCCCCTTCTCTGGAGAGACTTCCCTGAGCACCCTATTACAAACTGCAGTCCCACCTCCATCCCAGCACCTCTTCTCCTTCTCTGTTTAGCTTTTCTCCCTAGGCCTTACCAACATCTCACATACTACATACTGTATTTACTTAGCTCTCTGTGTATCTTCTCCCCTCAACGGGATGTAAGCTCTGTGAAGACAAGGATTTTGTCTGTTGCACTTATTGCTCTGCAACCAATGCCTACAAGGGCACGTGGTACACGGTAAAGGCTCAAATATGGAATGAATGAAAGGAATAAAGGAAGGCTCTAGCTGAAAAGGCAACAAAACATTAACGGCTTAAAGCAGTCCCTTGGAAATTCACAAAGTTAGTTCTCCCTTTTTTTTTTCTTAAGATTTTATTTATTTATTTGAGAGACAGAGAGAGAGAGAGAGAGAACAGATGGGGGAGGGGCAGAGGGAGAGGCAGACTCCCCTCTCAGTAGGGAGCCCAGTGCGGGGCTTGATCCCAGGACCCTGAGGCAGACACTTGACCAACTGAGCCACCCAGGCACCCACAAAGTTAGTTCTTCCTAATGGTCTCCGAAGAGTGGTGGAAATCTTATATATTGAGCACCTACTCTATGCCAGGCATTGTGCCAAGGCATGCTCCTTCCAACCTAACAACCTGGCAGGACTGATGTTATTTGCCTGTTTTACCGATGAAGAGCCTCGGGCTCAAGGAAGTGAGATAATTTGCCTAAGGTCACAGAGCCAGTAAAGGGCAGCATCAGGATTCAAATCCTGGTCCTCAACTTCAAAGCCCATGCCATCTGCGATGCTGTGCCACCCTGTTCCTTAATTCAGTGAAAAATGTAATTTGTTGACGTTGATGAACTCATTCCTTTGAAGGCCCAACCCAAATGCCACCTCTTTTGTGACCAGGAAGACTTCCAGGTCATTCTAAACCAAATGAATGTCCCTCTGAAAAGAAGAAGTCTCCGGTGTTCCCCCATTTCAGCAGATGGCACTACCATTCAGCCCTTGCTGACTGTCCTTGGAGTCTCTCTTGGCTGTTCTGTTCCTCACTTTCACACCCAGTCCATGAGCAACTTCCATGAGAGCTTACTTCAACATGTCTGCCAAACTCAACCCCTTCTCCCTATGTCCATCACCTCATCTGAGGTACCAGTTTCTCTGCAATAAATCCATTTATCAGCCACTCTTACCCCCCGTGACCCCCACCCTTACGTCACAGTCTATTCTCCACCCAGGAACTAGACAGGTGTTTTATTTTTTTTTTTAAAGATTTTATTTATTTATTTGACAGAGATAGAGACAGCCAGCGAGAGAGGGAACACAAGCAGGGGGAGTGGGAGAGGAAGAAGCAGGCTCATAGTGGAGGAGCCTGATGTGGGGCTTGATCCCGTAACGCCAGGATCACGCCCTGAGCCGAAGGCAGACGCTTAACCGCTGTGCCACCCAGGCGCCCCTAGACAGGTGTTTTAAAATATAATTCAGCCCAAGTCACTCCCCACTCACAGTCCTTCAGTGGGTCATCCTTAAACTCAGAATAAAATCTCAATCCTGTGGCCTCTGTGATGCTATGTAACCTGGCCTTAGGCTACATTCTCAACCTCATTTCCGACCTCCCCCATATCCCCTCAGACATTCTAGTTGCTTGAATTCATGGGCACACCAAGCTCATTTCCGCTTCAGGACCTCTACCTGCTATTCCCATTTCCTGGAATGCTCTTCCCCTACATTCTCAGGGCCAACTCCCTCCTTTCGGCACGGAGTTCTTTATTCAAATGTCCCGTCTTCAAAGAAGCCCTTCCCTGACCACCCTGTGTGAAAAGGTACACCCCTTACTTTTATCTCCTTACCTTGCTTTAGTTTTTTGGTACTCTTTTTAGATTGGCATTTTGGAAATGTTCAAAGACGCTGAAAATTTGAGGGAATAATACGACGATCACCCCAATACCCACCATCCAGGTTTAACAACTGTTCACATTTCGCTATATTTGCTTTATCTGCCTACAGGCGTGTGTATGTGAAATGTGTCTACTTTTTTTGTTTTTTTGCTAACCCTTCTCAAAATAGCCTTCAGACACTATGACTCTTCAGCCCTATATACTTCAACACACATACCCTACAAATAAGGACATTTTCCTTGATAACCATATCATTATCACGCATAAGAAAATGAGCAGTGATTCCCTAATATCATCTAGTTTCCAGTCCATTATCGGATTTTTTTAAATAAATCTCTTTTTTATTGAAGTATGGTTGACATACAGTATCGTATTAGTTTCAAGTAGGCAACACAGTGATTCAACAATTACATACCTTACGACATGCTCACCATGACAAAGGTAATAACCTTCAAATAATCAGATGTTCTTCACTGCCCCCTCTATGCCAGTTCTTTTTGAGTTGGAATCCTTGAAGATTCCTAGAATATATTTTGATTTTATATCTCTGTAGTCAGAAGATAGTTGGGGAATTATATTTCACATTTATAGCTCTTTGGGTCTCAACCCTCCTCCCCCCCCCCAGCCCTACTCCCGTCTCTGTGCTGTATACACGATAGGCAGTTAATAAATGATTGATGATGACTAATTGAAAAGTCCTACTCCTCCATACAAACATTTGTATCTGCGTGTTTATAAGCAGCATTATTCATAATACCAAGTGGAAACAACCCAAATGTCCATCAGCTGATAAACGGATAAACAAAATGTGGCCTGTCCATATAATGGAATATGGAATATTTTTCGGCCATAAAGCGAAATGAAACACAGCTACACGCTCTACATGGATGAGGCTTGAGGATATTTTGCAAAGAGAAGCCAGTCACAAAGGACCCCATATTGTACGATTCCTTTCATATCAAGTGTCTAGAATAGGCCTACCTGTAGAGAAAAGAAATGCATTGATAATTGCCTAGGGCTGGGGAGACTAGGAAACATGGAGGGTGACCACTAAGGGATGCAGGCATTTCTTTTTGAGGGGATGAAAATGTTCTAAAATTGATTGTGGTGATGATTGTACAACTCTATGACTATACTAAAAACCATTAAATTATACACTTCGAGTGAATTGTATGGTATGCAAATTAGCTCAATAAAGGTATTATTAGGGGTGCCTGGGTGGCTCGGTCAGGTAAGCATCCTACTCTTGACTTCAGCTCGGGTCATGATCTCAGGGTCATGGGATTGAGCCCTGTGTCAGGCTCTGCCCTCGGCAAAGAGTCTGCTTGGGATTCTTTCCCTCTTCCTCTGCCCCTCCCCCTGCTCACGCACACACTTTCTCTCTCTCTCTCTCTCAAAATAAATGAATAAATAAAATCTAAAAAATAAATAAAAGTATTATTTAAAAAACAAAAACAAAACAAATCAGTGCCCTGTTGCTCCAGATTGCTGCAGGAACAGATGTTGACCAAACATTCTCTTTCCTCCTCTCCCATCTCTCCTCCTCTGGACTCTCCTTCCCTTTTGAACATAGCAGGAGTGTGGAGGATTGGAGAATTGGAAGCTTCACTTGCTTTGGTGGAATGGCCCTTTGTCTTCTAGTCTGTTGACTGAGAAGAACTTCAACTTTCTTTACACTAAAGGTGCTATGAGAGAGAGAGAGAGATCCGTTTTGTCCCACCAGTTGCGGGAAAAGCCCTTTCCCCCAGCCTGTTGGGTTATTGCAGGTCAAGGGCAAACATGGCCGCCCACCTGAGCCCATCTACTGGAGTCCAGGTCCCCCTTGCCAAGTTCCATGTATACATAGCACTTCTATTTTGTGGGTGTCATGTGGTTGGAGCGACTATTTGTTTCTGGTCCAGGTTCCCTACTGCACTGTGCATAGGAATGGTCTTGTTCATCTTTGTATTTTCTGTGCTTAAAACAGACGTTTGCATTTAAAAGGCAGAACGTGTAGAGTCAGGGTTTCCACACCCACTGCTCAAATCCGGCTCTCTGGGAAGGAATGGGGAGGTACGGGCCCTGAAGGAAATGGCCTCAAAATCTGAGGTTCTGAATTCCAATCCCAGCAGCCACAGGCACCTGGGGAATTCATCTGCTTACCCCTGAGAGACTATGGGGGGGAGGGGCGGAGGGAACTGGCTAATACCAGAAAGGTTACACTTAACGGTAGTTTACGTTGAACCAGGAACTTAAAAAATTTTTTGGTTAAGGGACTTAACCAAATTCTTCTTAGTCCTCTCAATGCTGGCCAGGTGTCTTCTGCTAATTTTGCTGGAGGAGAAGTGGAGTTGCACTGGGGGAAAGTGAAATGTATGAATTTGCTCAGTTGACCAAAGAAAAAGAAAGCTAACATGAGAAACCGGGACTCCTGGTCCCTTTTCCTCCCTAAATTCTTCTCTGACTTCTTCCAATGTCTCAAGAGGCAGTTAGGTTTCCCTCAGGGCATATTGGCTACCCTGGCCTTCCTCCAGTGGTCACAGGGCAGAGAGTCCAGGAAATGTGCCCTCAGCTGACTGGCCCGTGATGGTAGGCAGGGGAAGGAGAGAGGATTGTTACCAAACTATACCGTGATTAAGGCGCCTGGGCGGCTCAGTCAGTTAAGCATCCAACTCTTGATTTTGCCTCAAGATCTCAGGGTTGTGGGATCCAGCCCCATGCTGGCTCCCTGTCTGCCCCGTGGTGCGCCCACGCTCAGCAGGGCGGCTGCTCAAGATTCTCTCCGTTTCCTTCCACCCCTCCCCCCACTCATATCTGCTCTCCCTCTCTCTCTAAAATAAATAAATACATCTAAAAAAAAGCTATACCACAATTGCTGTGATTCAATCACATTCTACTTGGTTAAGAATGACCATTTTGCAGTTTGTACATATATTAAATCACTATGTTGTCCATTTGAAATCAATATAATGTTCTACATCAGTTATATCTCAAAAAAGTATACACCAATGTATGCGTGCAAAAAATGATAAAAAGATATGCATCAGATACATATTTTTAAAAATTGAAAAGTTTAGGGGCGCCTGGGTGGTACAGTCGGTTGAGCGTCCAACTCTTGGTTTCGGCTCAGGTTGTGATCGCATGGTGGTGAGATCGAGCCCTGAGTCGGGCTCTGCTCAGCAGAGTCGGCTTGAGATTCTCTCTCTCCGTCTCCCTCTGCCCCTCCCACATGTGCTCCCTCTCTCTGAAATAAATAAATCTTTAAAAAAGCTGGAAAGTTTAAACAATTTTTTTAAAAATTGAAAAGTTTTGTATTTGAAAGGGCACATCAAGAAAGTGAAAAGACAAGCCGCAGAATGCAGAAAGTATTTGCACACATATATCCAACATGGTTCTACTACCCAGAATATGTAAAGAATTCTTATGATTCAATAATAAAGAGACAAATAACCCAATTTTTAAAATGGGCAAAGGATTTGAATAGAAATTTCTCCATGGCCAATAAGCCAATGAGAAGATGTTCAAAATCATTTGTCGTAAGGGAAATGCACATCGAAGTCACACTGAGGTACCTACCACTTCTCACTCACTAAGTTAGCTGTAATCAGAAAGACAGACTATAAGGGTTGGTGAGGATATGTAGAAATTAGAATCCTCATTCATAGCTGGTGGGAAAGTAAGTGGTTCGTCACTTTGGAAAACAGTCTGGCAGTTCCTCAAAATGTTAAGCATAGAGTTAACGTATGACACAGCATTTCTATTCCTAGATATGAATCCAAGGGCAATGAAAACATAAAACTTGTACCTACATGTTCATAGGAACATTATCCTAATAGCCAAAAAGTTGAAACAACCCAAAAGTCCATTAACTGATGAATGGAAAAATTACTATGCTATATCCCTACAATGGGATATTAATCAGCCATAAAAAGGAATGAAATTCTAACACACACAACAGCATGGATGAACTCGGAACACAGGCTAAGTGAAAGAAGCCAGCCACGATGTGCCACGTAATGTCTGATTCCACTAATCTGAAACGCCCAGAAGAGGCAGATTTATACGGACAGAAAGTAGATTTGTCGTTTCCTGGGCTGGGGAAGGGAAAATGGGAAGTGACCACTAGTGGGTAGTGGGATTTCTTTTGGGGGTAATAATGTTCTAAAATTTATTGTGCTGGGGCACCCGGGTGGTTCAGTCGGTTAAGCGTCTGCCTCTGACTCAGGTCATGATCCCAGGATCGTTGGATCGAGCCTCGCATGGGGAATCCCTGCTCAGGAGGGAGCCTGCTTCTCCCTCTCCTTCTGCCTGCGGCTCCCCCTGCTTGTGCTCGCGCGCTCTCTCTCTGCGTCAAAGGGATAGATAAAATCTTAAAAATAAATAAATAATAAATAAATAAATAAAATGTATTGTGCTGCTGATTGCACAACCTTGTAAGTATTCTAAAACCACTGAACTGTATGTTTGAAAAGAGTGAATTTTAGGATACGTGAATTCGATCTCAATAAATAATAATAATATCATATACAGCTTGAAAAGAAACCAAAAATGATTCTCTCCCACTCCTATATTTTTGGCTACCTGGCTAGCGGTGGGGCCAGTGACCCAGGCCTTCTGTAGCTTTGAAGGCCCCGCTCAGACTTGCAAGGCTGCTGGGCCCTTGCAGACAGTTGGGTTATTTCATCTTGAGGAGAGAGCACAAGAAATCACTCCGTGCACATCCTTTTTTTTTTTTTTTTCCTCTAACCAGTGCTTATCAAAGTTGTAGTCACGAGACATCGGACTGCTCTGAGCATCAGGGTCCTAAGCAAATTCAGAACCAAGATAGGTTTTTCATAATTCGTGTTCTGGGCCCAGTTTCTACGTCTTCTTGGATTGGCCAAGCCCCACCCCTTCCCCAGCCATCTTGCCACATCTTGCCCTGCTTCCAGCTGGAGACGCTGCAGCACTGACTTCTGCGTCTCTGGAGTCGCAGCTGCTGCCATTGCTCTATTTGGCTCGGGCACTGTGTCAATCCCCACCCCCTCCAGGGAGTGAGGGCCCAGCAGCTCCAGCCCCCAAATCTAACCCAGCTGGGCTCAAGGAGCCTCTGGCTTCCCAGCAGCTGCTCAGAAGGGCCCATACAACCCGGATCCAGGAAGTTCACCCCTATGGAGTAAACTTTGACCAAAAAGGGAGGGGAGACCGGGAGACACGGCCCATTGCTTGCCCTGCTTCTCTCTCCCCAACGGACTCTCCCAATCTTTGGAGATATCCCAAGTGACTAAGCGACAACCACGTGTATTTTCTTGTGTGGTCCCAGCCAGCTTGATAACACGTGACCACATTATTTGCTTCCCTTCTTTCCTTCCTTCATCTCCCTTCCTCACTCTTGCTGCCCCGGGCTTGCAACCTCCCCAGTGAAACATTAACCCTAAGCTTTGCCTCGAGCTCTGTTTTCCAGAAAGCCAAGACCGATAAACTATGCATTTACTTGAGAGTAAAAGGTTTATAAAGGTTATTTTCATCACTCTGCATCCTACCTTGCCCCATTAAATGGAGATTTCTGCTTGTTTCTCTGGGAGGGAATGGTACGGGGAAAATAACATTAATCCTTCTCCTGACCTCCCGCACTTCATGGGGTGAGCCTGCAGTCCTTGGCAGGAAGGATAGGGGTCTGTGCCCTGTAGTTATCCAGCTGCTTTGCGGAAGACTCTGTCCCCTTAGTTCAGGGAATTAAAAATAGGAAGCCCGTTTGGATGTAGGTACCAGCTACATTTCTTCCAATCCAGTTCTTTTTCTTTTCTTTTTCTTTTTTTTTTAAGTAGGCTCCATGCCCATTATGGAGCCCAACCTAGGGCTTGAACTCACGACCCTGAGATCGAGACCTGAGCTGATCAAGGGTCCATCACTCAATGGAGGGAGCCAACCAGGTGTCCCTAAAGCTATATTTTCATCTCAATGTATCTGATTCCCATGCCCTGTTCTCATTTGGTTCAGAAGCTGTAGTAGCTGGGAGGCTATTGTTATGAGTATTACAAAGAGCCCTCATACCCCTCACTGGCTAGAATGGATATCTAAAGAACACCAAGTCTTCTGTGGCCCCCAAGCGAGCTGCCTCTAGCCATTAGCTCTCCCAGGGTAGTCTAGTTGTAGCAAGCAGGGACTTCATAGGAATGACGCTGGTAACAGAATGACAGTGTCATATTAAAATGTCCATATTTGGGGCGCCTGGATGGCTCAGTTGGTTAAGTGTCTGCCTTCGGCTCAGGTCACGATCCCAGGGTCCTGGAATCAAGTCCCACATCGGGCTCCCTGCTCAGTGAGAAGTCTGCTTCTCCCTCTGCCCCTCCCCCTGCTTGTGCTCCCTCTCTCAAATAAGTAAGTAAAATCTTTAAAATAAAATGTCCATATTTTGTTTGGGGCTTAAATTTAAAATGTGTTCCCAGTATTTAAGATACATGGTTTAGGTCATCATTGTGTCACTGACAGGCATGCCTTCCAGTGATTAGTTCTAGGGATTTTTTTTTTTTTATTATTATTGTAATTTTTTTAGTAGCTAGGCTCCAAGTGGCAGATTGGAGATTCCCAATGGTGTGCCAAGCTGTGGGTTACAGGTGTGTGGAGGAAAGATGGCCCCCCACAGCCCCGGGGTAGCTGGCTCCTGGTGATTGCATCCAGCCTTACAAAATCAGTTTCTCCTTTGTGTCATATAAATATTACCTATGGTAAATCTACCATGACATGAGCTGTGACGTGTGCCATGACATGAAAAAGTCTGAGAAGCATGAAGTAAGTCATGCTTTCTTCAAATTTTATTTATGTATTCGTCAGAGAGAGAGAGAGGGAGAGAGAGCACAGGCAGGGGCAGCCGCAGGCAGAGGGAGAAGCAGGCTCCCCGCTGAGCAAGGAGCCCGATGCCGGACTGGATCCCAGGACCCCGTGATCATGACCTGAGCCAAAGGCAGCCGCTTAACCGACTGAGCCACCCAGGCGTCCCTAAATCATGCTTTTAATAAGGGATATTTTGCTCCCCCTGAGGTGGCCCACTAATCGAAAATGTTTGGGAATTACTGATAGAAGAAGCAGGTCGGAGGAGTATTTGCTGAAGGAATAGTGCAGCAGTGAAATGAACTGAAGACAACCTGTGCTCTCTTAGTGGAGAAAGAGGTGGGAAATCAATCTGATTTATCTGAGTAGAGAGAACATCTGGAACAGGGCCACAAGGGAGAATGAGAGGACACGCCAGAGGAAGGACAACTGAATGTCCTGAGTTCTTCCCTCAGACCTTCCCACCCCAGTCCCTAGAAGACCTTTCCTCCTTTCCTCCATTATTTCTATCTCCAGCCCCAGAAGTAACACGTAGGCTCTGGCTCGGCCTCTTCTGAAGGTCGTGGTAGACTTTCTGGTCCCGTGAGGCCATTGTCCCTCTCCTCCCACCTCTAAATAGATTACCCTGATTTCCCCAGGAGCCTCCCCCTCCCACTCCCCTCTCCCTCCCCTCAAACAGTGGAAGCTCTCACAGGCCTGTGCCCCCTTGCTGCTGTGTTCCCCTCAGGGCTGCTTGACTTCAGAACTCCTGAAAAGGAAACTCTTTTTGGTATTCATTGTCCCTGAATAAAGACAGGAAACACTCTTGCTGCCCAGCAAGCATCCCAGTATGTGATACATTGTCTAAACTAATCTCCTTGCCCAGGATTTTTGACCAATGCACAGAGAGGGGCTAAACTGCTAACATCCTCTACCCCCGAGCTTCTGAAGCACACGAAGGGGCTCAGACCCGCGGGCCGGGCCTCTTCCGACAAACAAGATGGGTGACCAGTGGGGTACAACCCGTTGCCCAGTCCAGATCCAGCCAGGACTAGCCTATCATCCCCATTCCTTTTTTACACTCCTGACATCGAGGTTATCTCAAATATCTCAAATATTCCTTCCTCACCTGGAAAAGGAGGAAAGGTGTGCAGCAGCTGCTGGGAATGCCCGTCTTTAGCACAGGGAAGTTGCCAGACAAAGGCCCCAGGGGCCTCTTTGCTTGCTCTGGCCCCAGACTCTTCACTCCCCCAGCGCAGCCTCCCTCCCCCACTTCCCAACTCGTCTCAGAGCTATTGGCTTCCTCCTGAGGCCCTAAACTAGGCCTCCTGCTAGGCCCACGTGGTGCGGGTTCACCTGGTGCCTGCTGGCTCCCACACTCCCTCGGAGGGAGGGCGAGGGAGACCCAGGCGAGGGGAGCAGTTATTTTCAACGGGTGCCCAGGAGGCCCGTCAAAGCTTCGTTAGCCAAATACCCACCCCTACCTTGCAGGCCCACAGTTCCTCAAATGGGAACAAAGAGAAAAGGGAACTGGGCAGGAAAGTGGAAGAAAAATTTAGAATTCAAAACTCAGCCATAGCTACTCAGACACTTGAAATTATTGTTGGCTGTACACAGTCTGAAAAATCCATTTGTAATAATCCTGTTCTGATTTTAAAAGTGGTATCTTCTGGGGTGCCTGGCTGGCTCAGTGGGGAGGGCATGTGACTCTTAATCTTGGGGTCATGAGTTCTAGCCCGACTAAATATTCTAGCCCCAATCTCTAGATGTAGCGATTACTTTACAAATAGATAAGGTTGATAGATAGATAGATAGATAGATAGATAGATAGATAGATAGATAGATAGATGTAATATCTTCTCAGGGGGGAAAACTTAGAACATGGAAAGAAAACAACAGTCATCCATAATTACACGTCCCACAGAAAAAATGCCTTGATATTTGGCATATTTTCATTTTTAGGTTTCCACGGTTTTACGTAATTGAAGTATACTGTATATATGAGTTTGTATCAATTTTTCTCACTTACTAAATCATGTGCAATTGCTCCTATCATTGTGCTTAGCTGTTACAAATTATTCCATCGTGTAGACGCACCATCATGTACTTAACCGTTGATCGATTTATGGATATTTGCTGCCTCCCCTTTTTTGTTGTTATAATTAACACTGCGGGCTTGTATATCACATTCTCATTTTTAAAAATTTTGTAGGATAGATTCCAAATAAAGTGGAACTCCTGGGCAAAAGGAGTTCCTCTGGATTTTTCAGACTGTGTACAGCCAACATCAGCAGTAAATCACGGACACCCCCTTCCCCCAGATGAACTTAACTTGGTGGTGGTTGGTTTTTTTTAAGATTTTATTTATTTATTTGACACACACACACAGAGCACAAGCAGGGGGAGTGACAGAGGGAGAGGGTGAGAGAGAAGCAGGCTCCGCATTGAGCAGGGAGCCCAACGTGGGACTCGATCCCAGGACTCCAGGACCACGACCAGAGCTGAGGGAAGAAGCTTAGCCGACTGAGCCACCCAGGTGCCTCCCAACTTAACTGGGTTCCTTCACAAGTTTGCCTTTCTGGGATGCTGAGGGAGAAAAGGAGGTGTCCTCTGAGATCTTCAGAATGTTGTGCCAGAGCTGAATTGGTCTTTGGCCACGTGGAGGCCACACTCTGTGTGGCCTGGGGCAGGGCCCTGGCCAGTACAGGAGACTAGAATATTTGTGGAATGTCAGTATTCATGATTGTTTTTGTGGACCCGATTGGTCCTATCCATTTCTCTCACAGTACTAGAAGCTCCTCGAGGGTAAAAACCAGCCTCTCTTAGGACAGGTACCCAGCGCCCAGCAGAGTCAACTGGTATACATAGTCAAGCGCTCACTACTGACTTATTACCTAAACACTTAGATGGAGTTCCTCACCTCCTTTTTCATTTCACTAAAGCCCCTTTCTAGATTTCTATCTTAGGTGGCCGTGGCCCATTTCTGTGGAGAATTTCTCTACCAGCCTTCCTTGCCATCTAAGGAAGGAGCCCTGAGAATTCCCGTGGCACGGTGGCGTTCGATCCAACAATATTAGTTCCCATCCTTTTTCCTTTCCCTATTCTGCTCCGTTCCCTCACCGCTGCATTCTGTCTGTGCCAGACACACAGCGTCCCCACCGGGCACTGATTTGTCACATCACACCTTCCGCGAGGGGGCCTCTGCTGCCAGGCCCAGCAGTGCTCACCCTCCCTTGTCCCCCAAGTAGGATGACCTCACGTCTAACCTGAGCGTGAGCGAGCCGTCGTGGGGAGGAGAGCAACAGTGTTGGAGTTTGCCTCCCACCGCGTTCCAGCTATCTACCAGAGCAGTAATTAAGTCAGGGAGAGAATAGAAAAGGATCCATAAATGTGTTTGGTACGACTTGTTTTGGAGAAATAAAGTTTGTTGGTTATTAGATACCTTTCTCTCAAACCCTGCTGGGTTTTGATTGGTGTCCCTTGAGCTCCCACACACAGATCTCTGGAATTAAATTTCTCTCACTGAGGGATAACAATGTGTCTGCTCTCGAGATAACTGAGTGCATTTCCAAGCCCTCCTCTGTTTCTGGGGGAAAGGAAGGAGATATTGAGTCGGAAGATTATGCCAAGGAGCCCTCCTTTGGCTGCCTGCCTTCTAGAATAAAATAACCCTACTTGCAGTGGTCAGTTGTGCTAATAATGTTCATTTCAGCACGGGTGAAAACACTTCATCCCATGGTATCTTGGTTTCTGGGGCAGTGCTCATTCAGTTGTTTATTATCTGGTCAGTATTATTAATACCTCGAAGCCAAGGTGTTGATGGAGTAAGCCCCAAACAAAACAAAAACAATTATTCTCCATATACACAAGGAAACAAGCAAGCAAACAAAAACCTGTCTGATCACATAAATGGTCTTCCAGTGTTTTCCTTGGGTGAAAATTTCCTCAAATGAGACTGTATTTGCTAAATTATTAACACAATGACTATTAACTGTCTGAAATCAGGAACCTCAAGTCCACTGGCTAAACATGGAACTGATCAGGGGCGCCTGGGTAGCGCAGTCGTTAAGCATCTGCCTTCAGCTCAGGGCATGATCCCGGAGTGCCAGGATCGAGCCCCACATCAGGCTCCTCCTCTGGGAGCCAGCTTCTTCCTCTCCCACTCCCCCTGCTTGTGTTCCCTCTCTCGCTGGCTGTCTGTCTGTCAAATAAATAAATAAAATCTTAATAAATAAATAAATATTTAAAAAAACATGGAACTGATCTTTACAGGCTGGCAAAGATTTGGCCGGATATAATAGAAAATTTCAGTACAAAATTGCAGCCTTATACAAACCTGTCCCCAGTCTAGAAAGACAAGCTGCTCTCGCATTACAAAAATCAGGAGCTCTCTGTTGGTAGAAGAGAATGCCAGACGGAGACCTTGGTATTTACGCCTTGCAACAAGGCCAGTAAGTACAATATTGTCCTGAGAGTTCTGAATTCCACGGGCAAAGTATTCATTCATCCAACATGTATCAAGCACTCATTTGGGGAGTTCAAAGATTTGTAATAGGAGATATCTGTCCTCAAGATATTTCTAAGGCCATCAGGGCAACTGAAACAGACATAATTATAGTACAGGTAAATCTTCTTTTTGTTTTCCCCCCCCCCCCTTTTTTTTTGGTTAGTAAGAGAGGTAAATGTATGATACATGTAGGAGAGTTCCTACTACGAATCAACTTGTGTTTCCCTTGCTACTGTGGGAGCCTTGGAGGGAACGAAAGGCATTTTCCCCTCCCAGTCTGGTAAAGCAGACCTCTACTGCGATTTCTGGGAAATCTTTACCTTCAGGAAGTGATAATGGGAGGTGGTGTAATCTCCTATCAGTGAGATTAGATTTCATTGTCTAAGAAAGGGGTGGGATCTTCAGGGAGTTGGAAATAGGCTGAAGCTAGATTCCAGGAGAGTCTCAAGGACTGGGATGAAGAATTAGGTTGTTTAAGGTTGTGCGGCCTGGAGGAGGGCGGAGGTGCTTGTATTCTGAGCACAGAGCTGAGCCAGGAGGCAGCAGGATCCCATGGAAGGTCAATGACAAGAGAGAACAGAAATAGCAGAGTAGGGGCACCTGGGTGGCTCAGTCGTTAAGCGTCTGCCTTCTGCTCAGGGCGTGATCCCGGTGTTCTGGGATCAAGCCCCACATCGGGCTCCTCCGTTAGGAGCCTGCTTCTTCCTCTCCCACTGCCCCTGCTTGTGTTCCCTCTCTCGCTGGCTGTCTCTCTCTCTGTCAAATAAATAAATAAAATCTTAAAAAAAAAAAAAAGAAAAGAAAAAGAAATAGCAGAGTACCTCAGCAGAAACACCAGGGCCTCTTTCTCCAGGAGTCTGGGGGACCCCTTCTAAGTACTCCAGGGTCGGGTGATGATCCAAAACAGTGGAACCTGTCTCTGGAACAATTGATAGATCTGATTTCTCCCCAATCCAAGTGGGTGGCCTTGGGGTAGTTCTAATTAATACCGAAAACATTTTTAAAAAAATAACATAACTGGGGTGCCTGGGTGGCTCAGTCATTAAGCGTCTGCCTTCGGCTCAGGTCGTGATCCCAGGGTCCTGGGATCGAGCCCCGCATTGCGCTCCCTGATCAGCGGGAAGCCTGCTTCTCCCTCTCCCACCCCGGCTGCTTGTGTTCCCTCTCTCACTGTCTCTCTCTCTCTCTATCAAATAAATAAATAAAATCTTTAAAAAAAAAATAACGTAACTGACATCCTCACTATTGTTGAGCAGTTCATATCTGCTACATGTGTGGAATGCTCAGGCTGGACATGTAGCCTAAAGTGAGGAATTCAGGGAGGGCTTCCTGGAGGAGGTGATCTTTCAGCTGCGAGCTAGACCATCTAAATGAGCTAGGCTAAGGAGAGATTTGGGGTAGGGGAAAAAGAGGTATTTAGGGAAGAAGAAGCAGCACAATTAAAGGGCATGAAGGCAGACAAGGGTGTACTTAGAACACGGCACAACATGTTAGATGGGATCCTATGGTTCAGGGTGGCTGGAGTACAGGGACGGAGGAGAGAGAGAAGAAGTTACATATTCTCTATACCACAGTGTCTAGAGGTAGGTCAGGTAACTTCAGGATTGCTCCCAAACCACTTCTCTCTCCTTGCTCAGAACCCCCATCTCCTCAAAGCATAAGCCATTAGCCTATGACAGCTGCCATCCCTTGGTAGCAGAAAGTACTGAGCACACAGTCTCCCTTTCCTTCTAGCTAGGATAACTCCAGTTTTGTTTGGGGAATCCATCTTCCTTCACACAGATACGTACTTTGCTAAACCAATAAGAATCATCTTCCCGTGCTAGAGATCTCAGAATGGAATGTGCTACAATTTCTGGCCTCTGAGAAATAAAGGGAGACAAGTTCAGGCCTTCTAGGAAAGATTTCTTTGTTCCTAATACACAGTGGAAGAAATAGTGCCTCCTCTTTTGTGAAATGTTGGCGGGTCTGCATGTGACTCTGGAGCTGGGTCAACCATCTTTGGGGCCCTTTGAGAAGCCAGCCAAGAGGTGGCCTGACACATTGAGGACCCAAGAATCGGTCACTCTGACCATCACTTCTACTTTGCTAGCTCACTCGCTCTGGGACCTTCCACTCCATTGACTATTCAACCTCATCAGAACAATACTACCAAGTGTCACCGTCCACACCCTCTTCGGGTCCTTCCGTCTTCTCATCCACTTAGATTCCATGGTCCATCGCTGTATTTGCTTGCTAGGGCGGCCGTAACGAAATATCATAGACTGGGTAGCTTAAACAACACGTTTATTTTCTCACGGTTCTGGAGGCTAGAAGGCCAAGATCAAGGTGTCAGCATGGTTGGTTTCATCTGAGGCCTCTCTCCTCAGCCCTCTTGCTGCTTCTTCACACGGTCATCTCACTGTGGCCCTTGTGTGTCTTCCTCTTATACAAACACCAGTGGGATTGGATTAGGGCTCTATCCTAATGGTCTCATTTTAACTTAATCACCTCTTTTAAAGACGTTCGCCCTAAATACAGTTACATTTTGAGGGACCGGGGATTGGGACTTCAAACTATGGATTTGGTGGGGGGCGGTGCCCGGCCAGCTCAGTCAAAAAAGCGTGCGACTTGATCTCAGGGTTCTGAGTCCCAGCCCTATATTGGGTGTAGAGATTACTTAAATAGATATTTTTTTAAAAAAAATATGGATTTGGGGAACATAATTCAGCCCACAGCAACCACTATAGGGACTCTATCGTGTACCACACGACGCACGGCCTTGCCGTCTCTTCCACCATGGTGTTCACCTGGCAAACCCAACTCTGGTTCGAATCCGACTGCCACGGGCTAGCTGTGTCCCACTAAAAGATATATTGAAGTGAATACATGGATGGGACCTTATTTGGAAATAGGGTCTTTGTAGGAGTATTCAAGTTAAGAAAAAGTAATGCTAGATTAGTACGGGTCTTAATCCAATGACCGATATCCTGATAAAAACAGGGAAATTTGGACACAGTCACAGGAGGGGAGAATGGCACGTGACCACAGAGACAGAGACTGGAGTGCTGTGGCTCCCGGCCCAGCAATGCCAAGGATGGCCAACCACCGCCAGAAGCTAGGGAGAGGCAAGGAAGGATCCTTCCCTGGAGCCTTCAAGAGCAGAGCCCCCCTTACACCTTTCCAGACTTCTAGCTTCTAGCACTGTGAGGGAGGACATTCCTGTTATTTTAAGCCACTTGGTGTGCGATAACTTGTTATAGCGGTTCCAGGAAATGAGCACACCGACTGTCCAGTGACTCTGCGTTTGCTCAGTCTAGTGTCATCGAAGCAAAACACAAAATCATGCTGATTAGATTCACTTTAAATTTTGGACAATTTCAGGGTGCCATCAGCATTCCCCAGGCGGCATGTTTACCCTCCCACTCCGTCCGAGAACATCGATCACGTTCTCTGTCATGGTCACTCTTCCCGCATAACTAATCACCCTAACATTTAGTGGTTTACAACCACCCAATGTATTCAGACGACCGTCAAGTTCGTATCTCTGACCCAACCTCTTCCTTCCTGGACGTAGAGACTCATATACTGAACTAATTTCCTTCTTTCCTTCCAACATTTTCTTGTGTGGATGGACTCAGTGGGTCAGGAGTTCAGGCCAGGTGAGGATGCCTGTCTCTGCTCCATGATGTCTGGACACTGAGCTAGAAAGACCCACAGGCTAGGAGTCAATTGACAACTGACTAGAGGCTGGAATCCGCCCCTTGCCTTGCATGTCTGAGCCAGGGCTAGGATGACAAGGACTCAGAGATGAGGACTGCCACCAGAGTGCCTGCACATGGCTTCTGGATGGGGTTATTCATTTGTTCTTCTATGGATTGTGCTTTTGGCTTAATACGTAGGACATCTTTGCCTAACTACATGGCATATTCTCGAACTCACATGTTTCCTACTTACCCCTATCACAGCAGAGGCCGCAGCTGCCCTGGCAGACCCGTTCTTTGCTAGCTACCTGCAAGCTGTTCAGAAACGTGTCAATGAGTTTATAAGCCTTCAGGTCTCCACGCTAAATCATTTCTGCTGAGAACTGCTGTAGTGACTTGTGTTTCCTGAAACTAAACCCTGACTGATAGACGTACTCTGTCTTCTCTCCTGAGCGAAGGATGAATCACCCTCGTTTCTAGGACCATCTCCACCATCCTTGCCCTTGATGTCATTCCCTCTTCTTCTATTCAAACACGTTGCTCCTGCAGCTAACCCCCCTCTCTCGTATCGGCGCTGTTCATCATGTTTGCCCCCCCATCATTCCCATCAGCATAAAGACACTCAGTAATATCTTCTCTCTTGCAACACAATCACGCAAAGTGCTTTTCTACCTACCACTCCCATCCTCTTAGAGCAAAAGCCCATCAATGGTGTTATGAGTATCTGTCTTCATTACACACACACACACACACACACACACACACACTCATTCACTCACTGGTCTCTTTACCCCCATCTGATCCAGACTTTGCCCCCACCACTGCACTGAAACCACGACCTCCAGCTTACCAAGAACACAGTCAATCCCCAGCCCTCATCTTAGTCAAAGGACACTGTTGGTCATCCCCTCCTTAAAACTGCCTCATCACCTGTCTTTCAGGACACATCCTTTCATCTCCTATGTCCCTCCGCCTCTTACCTTCTTGGCTTTTAAATACCAGGGTTCCCAGAGCTTGGTTCCTTGATTCTCCCAGGGGACTTCCTCCAGGCCCATGAGTTTAACACCAGGTGTATTCAGACCACCTCCAAGTTTACACCTCTAACCCAGCCTCTTCCTGGGGTTCCAGGCTCATACACCGTAATTCATTGCCCCTCCCTCCCTCCCTCCCTCCCCCCCCCCTCCCTCCCTCCCTTCCTTCCTTTCAAATCTATAGAAAATCAATAGAATAGAATGATGAACCCCACGGTCCTAAGTGCTTTTATGATATCTTGCCATGGATTTCTAATGAGTATCTTAGAGTTAACTTCGTGCTCTCTCTATGAGCTCAGACCCAAACCATGACAGTTGGTCTTTGTTGAACAAGGAGTAAGCAAGTCCCAGAGTGTGCTGATACCCACCCTGCAAAATCTCAGCCATGAAGTGACGTGAAGTCTGTCCTTTTATCTTTGTTTCCGTCTCTCATTTTCTCTGTCTCTCTCTCTCTCAGGCTCCAGCTGGTACTGCTTTGGCTCATTAGCAAGCTGAGAAAATGGACACTCTGGACATACTCAGGAGCTAAGTCACACAGGGTGGGCACACGATCCTAAACAGATAAGAGACTGTAGAACCCTTACCTTCCAGGGCTGGTGTCCCAGGTAATGACTGTGATGTCTCACGTTGTATATAATTTTACACACTTTACAAAGGGTTTTTTACAAATGTTTCCACATTTAATTTTCACAGGAATCCTGTGAAAAAGGCCGAACAGGTGTTATTTATCCTAATTTTTTAGATGAGGAGAGTCATTGGATTGCCCACCACATCCTGTGAGTGGCAATGCTGCTCCGGGCCTGAGCCTTGATCTCCTCACTCTAGGCCACCCCTGGTTCTGCAAGGGCAAGTGAGGTCACGGCCCAGATCTCGATCCACTTAGATGTCGAGATTCCCCTAGAGAGATGACTGCGTGCCAGGCTCTTCAAATGTATTTAATTTAGATATATGACCTGTGCTCAAGGACTCTTCAATCTAGTAATGAAAAAAACAAAAGCTAGTCAATATATGGTTTTAGACATAGGCAGAGATAAGGAAATTCTGAAATAGAATGTGACAAGGTCAAAAGTATTAGAGCACAAGTATTTGTAACCATGTTCTCCTCCCATGTTCAACCCAAGAACCTGAGTGCTATGGACTAAATGTTTGCATCCACCCCAAATCCATATGGGACCTCTGGAAGGTAATTTGATTTGGATGAAGTCATGAGCATGGCCCCCTCTGATGGGATGAGTGTCCTTGTAAAAGGAAAAGACCAGAGTGCTCTCTCTCCAGCATATGAGGAGATAGCAAAAAGGCAGCCATCTGCAAACCAGGAAGAGGGGCCTTTCCAGACACGGAGTCCACCGGCACCTTGATCTTAGACCTCCCAGCTTCCCCAGTTGTGAGAAATAAAGTTGTTTAAGCCACCCAGTCTACGGTATTTTGTTTCAGCAGCCCAAGCTAAGACACTGAGCCTCGTCAGAATCACTTGTGTGGGGTGAAGCTCTAGGGCTGGACGAAGTTTCGAGAAGGCATGGAGAAGGGGTAGGAGAGGGAGGTCGGGGCAAGTTCTCTACCACGGGGAAGCATGACGGTAGAAACCATAGAGGCACAGAGACTTCATAGGTACCCGTGGTGGAGGGTTAGAGCAATGCTTATTTCCATCTCCCAATCTCGACTAAAGAACCTGGTGTAAGGGGCGCCTGGGTGGCACAGCGGTTAAGCGTCTGCCTTCGGCTCAGGGCGTGATCCTGGCGTTATGGGATCGAGCCCCACATCAGGCTCTTCCGCTATGAGCCTGCTTCTTCCTCTCCCACTCCCCCTGCTTGTGTTCCCTCTCTCGCTGGCTGTCTCTATCTCTGTTGAATAAATAAATAAAATCTTAAAAAAAAAAAAAAAAGGACCTGGTGTAAGAGCTACTGTAACCTCCAGCAGGTTTCCAGACCAGCTAGAGGAAGAGTAAGTGAGAGCCCCAGCCATTCCCGCGCCCATGCTCCACACCTGCTCCTTCCTTTCCTTGCTTCCCAAGGCTGAGAAAGACTCATCTTTTTGGCAAAAGGAAGAGCTCCTCACTTAGGCTACAGGACCATTACCAAAGAAGAGGGGCACAGAAAGGAGAGTCACTCGGGCAATTTGGGAGGACATGTGCAAGTGCTGTGAGTTGATTGAACAGGAAGGACTCAAAAGTGGGGGTAGATTTTGAAAGATAAGATACAGAACCACAGGGGCGCCTGGGGGGCTCATTTGGTTGAGCATTCGGCTCTTGGTTTTGGCTCAGTGTGACCTCAGGCTAGTGGGATCGAGCCTCACATTGGCTTCCGTGCCGATGCGGAGCCTGCTCGGGATGCTTTGTCTCTCCCTCTGCCCCTCCACCCACCTCAAATAAATAAATAAATAAAATTTTAAAATCTTTTTTTTTAAGATTTTATTTATTCATTTGAGAGAGAGAGCATGAGTGAGTGAAGGGTCAGCGGGAGAGGGAGCCGCAGACGCCCCACTGAGCAGGGAGGCCAACGCAGGGCTGGATCTCAGGACCCGGAGATCATAACCCGAGTGGAAGGCAGTTGCTTAATCATCTGAGCCATCCATGCACCCCAAATTTAAAAATCTTAAAAAAAAATACAGAATCACCCCCAGCCTGGGCAGAGACCACAGTTGCAGGACCAGACATCAGCTTGCGTGAACGAACTGAAGCAAGGTCAAAGTCTGGAAGGCACTGAGGTGGCTAGCCCCGGTTTTACACACAGCAAATGAATGGTACATGTTTGCTGACCATGTAGAGTGAAATGGGGGTGAAAGAGGAGGCTTCTCTCGCGAGCCCCACCTGCACATTTTCAACTGCCTCTTGGAAATCTCCAAACGACATGCTCAATACCCCAGCCACTGTCTTTCTCTCAACCTGCTCCTTCTCTAGTGTCCCCAACGTGTATTCACAGCGCTCTTACCTTCCCACTCCCCCAGCTTAGATGCTTCTTCCCCCTGCCTCACCTTCACCCCACCCGTTATCCAGTGCCATGGATTCCACCTGGAGAAGGTCTTCTAGCCCTCTCTCCTGCTGGCCTGAGTCAGGTCTTTACCTCCTGCCCAGATCTCACCCATTAGAGTAATTGCCTGACCCCTCTTCCACACTCCCTTTGCACGGCTGCCAAGCTCGCTGGCTTTCTAAACGTGGGCGCCTAGCCCTTGGGTCTAAAGTCCTGTGAAACTCTCCTTCTGGGTATCTGCCAGAACCTCATCACAATGGAAGACATGGGTAGGCATTTCTGATGGGCTTGGGGGGAGGGAGGCCCCCATCCCCAAAGAAAGACCGGTCCCTGATAGGATAGAAAGCTCAGTGTGGTAGCGCTGATACGGTGGCAGAGCCCCGCCGTGGCAGCGAGTGATGATTCTATGCGCAATGTGGAGGCTGATTCTAGAATAACATAGGCTGGCCCCCACTGCCTATGGGATAAAACCCCAAGTCTCTTGCTCAGTATACAAAGTCTTTGCAATCTGATCTCACTTTCTCTTCCCTGATTCCTTCCCCTCTCTGCCACCCAGTCTCCCTCCAGCCTCCCTGAACTTCTCTCCGTGCTCTGAACAGCCCATGACTTTCTACAACTTCCATTTGCCCATATGTTCCTCCCCCTGGAATGCCCTCCTTTCAGTATTTCCTGGGCAAACACCTGCTTCTCCTTCAAATGACCTTTTCCTCTGTGAAGCTTCCCCTAGCCCCAGAGCTGGACCCACCTAGACCTTGACTCATTGTTTGGCACCAAACATGTCTGCCATAGTTTATGTATTAGCTTGTTTACATCTGAAGTTGGTCTATTTTCGGGACACACTCTCCTGTGTCCCGTTTTGGAACAATGCCTGCTCTCACAGGCACTGAACGAGCCACATGTCAGACAAGACTCTGCTACCTGTGTCCATAACGAATTGGGCCAGAGCTGGGTCCTGACCAAGAACGGCAATCCGCACACTGCCCGCCAGCCTGTGACTTGGAGCCACCGCCAGAAGATAAACCCAGGCAATCAGATATCCTTGTTGGGAAGTCGAAATGAGAAAATTGAGAGACTGAGCCAGTTCGCAATAGGGACAGAAGCTGAGAGACCGCCTCAAGGGCAGCCATCGTGCAGAGCAGCCCTGGACCGCGGGAGCCATGGGGCTCGTGTTCAAGATGGGACCATGCAAAGGTGGGGGGCACAGGGCTGAGTGAGGCAAGAAAGAGCAGCCTGGCATCTTCCCTCCACTTTCTTTTAGTTTCCCACACATGCATATATGCTTAAATGACGTGTGATTATTTTTTAAACCTTATATAATTTTTAAAAGATTTTATTTATTTATTTATATTTTGAGAGAAAGGGAGAGAGAGCGCACGAGCAGGGGGAGGGATGGGGGAGAGGGAGAAGCAGCCCCCCCCCCCCCCGCCCCGCTGCTGAGCAGGGAGCCAGATGACCTGGGACTCGATTCCAGGACCCTGGGGTCATGACCTGAGCCGAACGCAGATGCTTAACCAACTGAGCCCCCCAGGTGCCCTTAAACCCTCTACAATTGGGATCGTGCTGTATTCTCCGGCCAGCCTGCCTACTCAGTAGTGTATCATAAGGCTCACCAGTGCTGGTGAGTGGGGCTATCATTCGTTTCTTCGTTGCCGAGTAGGAATCCGTTGTATGAATATGCTACAATTCACATAGGTACTCTGTGTTTCATGGTGTTCGCGTGGTGGCCAGTTTCATGCTTCTGGAACGGTGCCGCCATGAGTACTCGTGCCTGGATCTTCTGGTGTGAGCGTGTACAACTTTCTCTGGATGCACACCTTGGAGTGGGACTGCCCGCCGTGGGCTATGGACGTGTTCAGCTTGAGGCCTACGGTTACCTTCCAGAGTGGCTGTACCCACGTGACCAATGGGACTTCCCCTCTTCAGCTCTGCTGATGACGGCTTTCTGCTCACGTTTTAATAAGGAGGTTATAAAGAAGTGTTTTTAAGTGAAAAAAGAAAAATGATCGATGAAGCAGCAGGACAGACGACCTTCCAGCCTGACATTCAGTGAGGCCATGCCTCTTCCTTGATGCGGGACACATACTCCTGAGTTCTCCTGGGAGACCGGGGTTCTGCTCCCTGCCTCCCTGCCTCCCTGCCCAGACAGAGATGATGGGAAGGAGGTGGAGAGAGGTGTGGACAGCTGGCAGGTGGAACTTACCTTCCCCGGAGGACCAGGCACATGTTTCTCAAAGTACCCAGAGGGTTGGGAAAATTCCAGAAGGAAGCCCATCCACATGTCTGGATGAACAAGGACCATGGAGCTTTGCGCTTTCCTATCGGGGAAGAATTTACAGCCCGAAGAAGAGGAGGCTACAAAGAAGGCATATGCCTCAGGTGTATGATTGTTCCGGGGATTCCTGCTCTTTTCACCTCCTTGTGGCCACTCCTGGTGATGACTCAGGCCCATGGGGGTGACTGAGTTGTCATTGAGCCTTATTTTTCAGGTAGGTAGACAGAGGCAGAGAGGGAGGGGAGGAAGAAAGAAGAAAAAAGAGGGGCTAAGGGTAGGTTTTGCTAGAGGTAGTGCAGTTCTAGACCTTCCCGATGCTGGAATACAGCCAACTTGCTCCCGCCCCCAGGGCCTTTGCAGCACCACCACCTGGAATGCTTTGTGCCTGGTTTTGCTCCCTGTCTCCTTCTGCCAATCAGGGACTGGCTGACATGTCACCTTCACAAAGAGGCCTTCCCAACCTCCTTGTCTAACATGGGTGTCTTCACCCGTCCCTCCATCACTCTTTACCACGTGCTTCTATTTTCTGCCAGGCACTTCATAGCAGACACTGTTGCCTGCCTCCCCAAAGGCCATTCCCCTTCCGCCTTGCTGTCAGAACTCTGATTTTGTTCGGGTGACTGTTCCCACCCCCTCTCATGTCAGGAGTGAATCTTTCTTAGTCTAAGCCAATTATGATGCTCCCAGTCTCTTGGCCAGTGCTCACGTTGGGGTTGGGTATGGAATGACGTCCTGACCAATGAAATATGAGGGAAATCTATTGCAGGGGGAGCTCCTGGGAAATCCTCTTTTATTTTCTGAAAAGTAGAAACATGGCATGAAACAGTCCCTCTTTCCTTCCAGGGAATTTTGCCCTGAGTGGGATGCCCGGAACTTCAAGAGCTGACTTACAGGGAACGCCTGGGCGGCTCAGTCGGTTATGCGTCTGACGTCGGCTTGGGTCATGCTTTGCTAGGCAAATAGGAAATTCTTTACTTTGGAGATCTGATGTCTGCATAATTTCAATAGAAGCTTTGCTTTTTAGAGGGGCAGAAATGACGTCTGGCTCCAATCTGAGCTTTGGGGATTTCCAGTTTCTCTCCAACAAGGAAGCGAGCTTCAAAGAGAACATGACTGGTGAGGGCCTTGACTCTGAGGTTGGCGTGAATCAGAATCACCTGGAAACTTGTTTAAATAATTCAGACGCCTGGCTCCGCCACATGGACTCTGATTTAATGAGTTTAAAGGGGGGCCCAGGCATCTGTATTTTTAACAAGCCATCCAGGTGATTTTAACAAGCCACCTGCGTTCTGAGACCTGCCTGACCAGGAAGGAGGCGTCTGAGCCCAGCTCGGCTGGGAAGGGAGGGGATTCAGCTGCCCCGAGGCCTCAGGCTATGAGGGAAGCTGGAGCCAGGTCTGTGAGGGGCAGAAGCTTCGAGACTGTGGCCGCCTTTCTGTTTAGGTACAGTCGAGCCTGGAGGTATTCGGACCACATCGAGAGTGAAGAGCAGGTGATCACCGCAGGCCCAGACCTAGTCCCTCCAACAGGCAGCTGGACCTTTGACCTTCTACCCTTTACTCTGACCTTCACATTTTCTGCTTTCTGGTCCGTTCTAAGGAGGGGACAGAGCTGGCCTGAGTTGCTGAAAATGCTGCTGGTGGCTTGGGAGTTTTCAAGGACTGGAGATAATGCATCCTGCCACAGGTGTCTAAAAATAGAAGCAAGCCAGCAAGCAGCAGCTGGTTAGGGATCCTGAGGCCTTCCTGGGTGATGGAGAGGCCTCTGAGGCATTGCAGCCCTCTGGAAGCCGTAGTCTTCTTTTCAGCACGGCCCCCAGCAGCAGCCACTGGGTCAGGTAGCTACCCCTGGACCCCAACACAAAGCCACTCTTTTCTGGAGTGGGCAGGCTGCAGGTTCAGCTCCACTGCCGTGTTGGGTCAGTTGGGTCCCAGTGGGCCTTTGAGCCTGCCCTGGCCACCGGGAAGACTCTATGTCATTTTATTAAATATTTCATCCTTATTTGTTCACTTACTTATAAGTAGGCTCCACGCCCAGCATGGAGCCCAATGTGGGGCTTGAACTCATGACCCTGAGAACAAGACCTGAGCTGAAATCAAGAGTTGGACCCTTAACCGACTGAGCCACCCAGGCATCCCAAGGAGGGGCTCTATTTTAAATTGCGGCAGGATGGTCCCCGTGGAAGGGCCGAAGCAAGTACTTAAAATCGAGGGCCCTCTGTTCCCTGCTCCCACTCTAGCCCTGGCTCACCCTGCCTCCCAGGGAGCAGAGAACCATCTCTGAGTCTTCACTGGTTCATACCAGTGGGAACCAAGGTAGAAGGGGAGACATTACCACGATGAAAGTACCCAAGAGGAAGGGAGTGGGCAAGGGGCTGGGATCCGTTGAAGCAGGTCTGTGTGTTGGGGCACGGAGCTCTCAGAGCTGTATGTGTACATGCTTTACCTAGAATTTAAAAATGGTTTTTAAATCCAGAGAGATTTTTATTAAGCAGAGTTTGATTTTCACATCAATAACATCTTAGATATATAACAATACAGATGAAAAACAACTTTTTTTAAAAAAGATTTTATTTATTTATTTGACAGAGATAGAGACAGCCAGCGAGAAAGGGAACACAAGCAGGGGGAGTGGGAGAGAGAGAAGCAGGCTCATAGCAGAGGAGCCTGACGTGGGGCTTGATCCCATAACGCCGGGATCACGCCCTGAGCCGAAGGCAGACGCTCAACCGCTGTGCCACCCAGGTGCCCCGAAGAACAACTTTTAACACACTTCTTAAATAAAATAAATTGTTTTATCGAGGATGTCCACGTTGATAGATCCATGCTAGGAACCATGAAACACAAAAGAGCAGCTCTGGTCTCTGCTCCGGAAGAACCAGCAGTGTCCTGGGAAGGTCACTCACTCACTCACTGGGCTTGACCGTGTGCCGGGCACCATCTCTAGAACTTCTGATGCCCTAACTCATTTGCTTTTCACAACTATCCTTTGCAGCAGTTACAAGGTAGTCACAATTATTATTCCCGTTTTAAAGATGAAGACACTGAGGCAGAGAGAGACCTAGGTCATAGCTAGTGAGGGACAGAGCTGGGGTTCGAATCCAGACACGCGTACCCGAGGCTGGGCCATCATCCTGGGGCTAAACTGTCCTCGGTGTGGTTGGTGCAGACTGGGGGTTGGGGGGGAGAGCAGGGGGAGGGGCAGAGGGAGAGGGAGAGAGAGAATCTCAAGCAGACTCCGTGCTGAGCTCAGAGCCCAACACGGGATTCGATCTCATGACCCCGAGATCATGACATGCAGACTGGGGGTTGGGAAGATGTTGCCTCAGGGCCCTTCCTCCTCCTGGGAGTTCATAACTACGAAGTAATAAGATTGCACTTTATACAGAAATAAAACCAGAGGTTCTCTAGTTCCCAAGGAATAAAAAGGTTGTGGAGTCTAATAACCCAGCTGTTCTCTGCAACTTCACATCTGAGCGAAAGTTGCCCTTTTCACCTTTGAAGGACACACAGTGATGCTGTTGTGGTTCCAAACGTTCTTGGCTTTCCCGTTTGGGAGTTGCTTCCAGAGACCTCTTTTGAGCATGGCAAGAATCAGTCTCCACAGAGTCTCATTTATTTTTTTTTAATTTTTCTACCCACGGTGTGATTACGAAGCTCTATCACACTAGTTATCTGCCAGACTTCACACTGAATGTCTGCTAACTATTTCTGAAAGTCAGATCTGCGGCACATCACTCACGGCCTTGCCACCACTGAGGTTATTCAAAGAATGTTCCGAAGGTTCTCAAAGCTATTCCTTACAAAAAGCTAAAAAACCAAGCTGAACCAAACAAAACTTCCATAAAAAAAAAAGAGACTTATTTATTTGAGAGAGAGAGAGAGAGATTGAGCAGGGGTAGGGGCAGAGGGAGAGAGAGAATCTCAAGCAGACACTTTGCAGAGCATCGAGCCCTACACGGGGCTTGATTCTAGGACCCTGAGATCGTGACCTGAGCCCAAACCAAGAGTCAGCTGCTTGGGGCGCCTGGGTGGCACAGCGGTTAAGCGTCTGCCTTCGGCTCAGGGCGTGATCCTGGCGTTCTGGGATCGAGCCCCACATCAGGCTTCTCTGCTATGAGCCTGCCTCTTCCTCTCCCACTCCCCCTGCTTGTGTTCCCTCTCTCGCTGGCTGTCTCTATCTCTGTCAAATAAATAAATAAATAAAATCTTAAAAAAAAAAAAAAAAGAGTCAGCTGCTTAACCGACTGAGCCACCCAAGTGCCCCAAACAAAACCTTCTGGTCAGTGGCAGCCTTGTTAGAAGGGCAGGGGGTGAGCCACCCAGGCTCATCTCCTGCAGTGACTTTTGAAGGACAGGACTCATTCTCATTTAGACATCTCAATTCTGCCTGTTTGTCACAAATACCGATCTCAAAACAAGAACAAAAACAATGTCACTGCCTTGTGATCATTTTCTGTCCACTAGGTTGTACTCTCTGGAGCACAGATGTTCATTTTGTCCACTGTCGTATCCCTAGCACTAGCATAATGCCTGACCCACAGCAGTGCTCAGTAAAGCTTGTTGAGTGAATGAACGAATGAAATGATACACCAAGTAATAGTAGGAGCCACGACCAGTAAAGGAAGATGGTAGGCAACCTGTGGTGGATCCTCGGACCTTAGACATGGTTACCTTCCCAAGGAAACGGAAATCAACCCATTCAGCCAGAGGAAAAAGTATTCCCCCTTGAAGTAGGTTTGTGGCTATGCTGCCATTGAAGACTGGTGTACAGTCAGATCTAGAACTAAACGGGCGGATCAGTGAATTAATGGTTTTGTAAGCTGGCTAAGGACAGAATGTTCTATTCGAGTGTGGCCATGGAGAAATCCACCTGCAGTTTGGAAACCAGCAGGTTGAAGAGCAAACACTAGATGGTGTGACCTCCAGTGACAGATTCCAGGGAGAGGGTGCCCTGAGCAGTATGCCAGGCAGCAAAAGCCATCCCCGCAGAGGTGAGGGAAACCTGGATGGCCAGTCCCCAGCGCCACCGGTGGCTGAAATCCCCCGACCCCTGGCCTCTGATTCCACACTCTAAAGAATCTTTCGACAACAGTCTGTTTTCCAGGAGGCTTTCTGAGAATGGGTGTTTGGAGCCCTGGTTGTTCAAATTCCAGGGAATTTAACTCACATGAGTCAATATGAGTGGATTCTCGAGCCTGGAGAACTCCAGATGCACGGACAAATCATACTCTGGATCTCTGCGGTCCAGCCTAGAGCCACAGTGATCCCCAAATTACTGCTCCCTTCTGCCTTCAACATCTGCTAAGCTTTAGCGAAGACAGTAATTTGAGAGATGATAACAATAGCAGCAACTATTGAGCACATACTGTATGCTGAGTATTGTTCTAAGCACTTTTCTGGGAGGAGGGGGGTTTAAATCGTGGTAAAATACACATAACGTAAAATGTACCATTTTAACCATTTTTAAGTGTGCAATTAATGGCATGCAGCACATTCGCAATATTCTGCAGCTATCACCACCATTCATTTCCCAAAGTTTTTTTTTAATCATTCCAAACAGAAACTCGTACCCAGTAACTGCCTATTTCTCCTTCCCCCAGCCCCCTGTAATCTCCATTCTATTCTCTGTCTCTATGAACTGGCCTATTCTAGGTACCTTGTATGAGAGGAATCGTACAATACCTGTGCTTTTACGCCTGGCTTCGTTCATTGAGCGTAGTTTTCAAGGTTCATCCGTGTTATAGCAGGTGTCAGAATTCTGGGCCTTTTAAAGGCTGAATAGCGTTCCCCTGTGTGTAACATCACCTTTGGCTTATCCATTCATCAGTTGATGGACATTTTGGGTTGTTCCCACCTTTTGATCATCGTGGCTAGTGCCGCTATGGACATCAATGAGCAAGTATCTGTTTGAATCCCTGCTTTTAATTCTTTGGGGTATTTCCTTAGCAGTAGAATCGCTGGATCATATGGTAATTCTATGTTTATAACTATTTTTGTGTAATTAGTCATTTAATCATCACCTCAAACCTTTTTTTTTTTAAGATTTTATTTATTTATTTGACAGAGAGAGCACAAGCAGGGGGAGCAGCAGAGGGAGAGGGAGAAGCAGGCTCTCCACTGAGCAGGGAGCCCAATGTGGGGCTCGATCCCAGGACCCTGGCATCACGACCTGAGCCAAAGGCAGATGCTTAACCGGCTGAGCCACCCAGGCGCCCCCGGAGCTCACGTTTTAATCACCATGGTCGAGCAAGGACATGGCAAGTTAACAAGCAAGCAAGAAATAAATGTGGGTGTTACAGGCAACGGATACTACAGGAGTTCAGAATCATGGGAGCTAAGGTGAAGTTGGGATTAGAGCTGCCTCTTTTTTTTTTCTTTCCAATTTTAAGTAGGCTCTACACCATGGGGCTTGAAACCATAATCAAGAGTTGCAGACTCTACCAACTGAGCCAGCCAGGCACCCCTAAGGATTAAAGCTGAATCTGAAAGGTTGGATACAGTCTAAGTAGGGAGAGAGGAAGGGCATGGCAGCGGCCTCATTGTGGTTTGTTCAGGAAGTTGATACGTAGACTAGCCTGGCGAGGCAGACTCTTCTTGTGGAATTTAAATTTACAAAGGTTGTTGAATCAGACTGGGAGAGCTCCAGCTCCATAGGTAATGGGGAGTCGTTGAAAGATTTCAAGAATGTTGGGGGCTGGGTGAAAGCTCATTTTGGAGTGATTCATCTGGCAGGAGCGTGTGCGGGATGGGTTAGACCAGGCAAGGTCTGGAGGCAGAGCCAATCTGGACAGCGATTTATTTATTTATTTATTTATTTTAAAGATTTTATTTATTTATTTGACAGAGAGAGACAGCCAGCGAGAGAGGGAATATAAGCAGGGGGAGTGGGAGAGGAAGCAGCAGGCTCCCAGAGGAGGAGCCTGATGTGAGGCTCGATCCCAGGACTCCGGGATCACGCCCTGAGCCGAAGGCAGATGCTTAAGGACTGAGCCACCCAGGCGCCCCTGGACAGCAATTTAGACGGGGTACCAAGAGGGTGTGGGCCAAGGGAGGGCAGTACAGGTGGGAAGGAGATGCACGAGGCTGCAAGAGATGCAGGAGGGACCAGGCAACAGGGAGGAGACTGACAGACAGAGAGACGGTATCTAGGGACACATCAAACACCAACGATGACTCTGAGGCTCCCGCCCAGGCGACTGGGATAATTATGATGACAGTGATGGAAGGCAGGAAGGGACTTTTTGTCACATTGAACTTGAGGTGACAACAGGGTATCTAAATGGAAACATCCAGGAGGTTGTTAGAAACGTAGACAAAGAGCCGGGCAAAAAATCTGGGCCAGAGAACGAAAAATTGCAAGAAATCATGAAGAAAACGAAGAGCTTGTAAAGGGGAGCACCCCCCCCACCCCGCCCAGAGCCCCTCTTGCAGCCCTGGTGCTCTCTGGCCCCTATCCGCCAGAGGGTCCCAGGCCTGCCGAGGAACTGACACCCTCCTGCGGCCACCTACGTGGAGGGCTGGCCCCCTCAGCCCGACTTAGGGTGCAAACATGTCCTTTCTCTTTACTTCAAAAGGACAAGGTTGCATTTTTCATGCCAAACATTTTCTAAGATCTGTTGGTTGAAGGTTTTGGGCCACAAGAAACTAAAATACCCTCCATCACAATAAAATTGGTTCAGACAAGAGTGATCGGTGGAAGCGAAATAGGGGAGGGGGCTTCGTGAGGGACAGGTGTTTATGCAGTCTCAAACCACATCCCCACAGATTACTTATTCATTACAAAAGGATAACCATACAGTACAGAAATCCCCACCAAGGGATCAAACTAACATTTCACTGTGAGGTGAAAAGATACCATGTATCTCCGGTTGTGGCACCTTGAGAAGGACAACATGTCACTTATGCAATATTCAGGTCAAAAATGTGTCACCTGCGGGGCCCTGCCTGCCTCGGACAGAAGAGTATGTGACTCTTGATCTCGGGGTTGTGAGTTTGAGCCCCATACTGGGTGTAGAGATTACTTAAAAATAAATAAATAAATAACCCCCCCCCCCAAATCTAGTTTGAGAAAAAAAATATATAACCTGAAACTAATAATGAGGAAACATCAAACAAACCAAGTTGGGGAAGATTTTATAAAGTAAAATAACTGAATAACCGGCCTGTTAAAAAGGGTCATGAGATCATGAAAGACCAAAATCAAACAAACAAACAAACAAACAAAAAATACCAAAAGGCTGAGAAATGGTTACAGATTAAAGGAGACTGAACAGTGATGACAATGAAATGTAATACGTCATCCTGAATTCGATCCTGTGCTGGGGAGAACAAATACTTTACAAGACAACACTGAGACTGTCGACAAAATTAGAATATGGACTGTGGAGTAAATAAAATGATTGTATCAGTATACTCTCCTGGATTGGATAACTGGACTGTGATTGTGTAAGAGGCTACCCTTGTTCTTAGGAAATACACTGAAGAAGGAGTGTAGATAATAAAGGGACATAAGTTATGTAGTCCACTCTCAGCGGATCAGGAAAAAAAAAGATTGTGTGTGTATAAAGGGAAGATTAGAAAACAAACCTGGCAGGGGCGCCTGGGTGGCTCAGTCGGTTAAGCGTCCCACCCTTGGTTTCAGCTCCGGTCATGAGATTGAGCCCCGTCTTGGGTTCCACGCTCAGCAGCGGGTCTGCTTGAGATTCTCTCTCCCTCTCCCCCTGCCTTCCCACTCGTGCTCTCTCTTCCTCTCTCTCAAATAAATAAATAAATCTTAAAAGAAAACAAACATGGCAAAGTGTTAGAAGTTGGGGACGCTAGATAAAGTTTACGAGTGTTTCCTTTACTATTCTTGCAACTTTCCTGAAAGTAAAATTATTTAAAGATTAAGTTAAAAGCAACCACCAGCCCCTGACCTGAGCAGGCTTACACAGTGAGGCATTATTATCTCCTGTAAGAGCAAGTCCAGGAGCAGACGGGTTACAGTAGGTTAGTGGTCAGGTGACCCCACAATGTCAGAGAACTTAGGTTCTTTCTCTCTCTCTCCATTCCACCATGTTGAGCACAGACTTCATGGCCAGGCTGGCCGCAGGGCCCTGGCGGTCCCAGGCTCATACACAGACACAAGCTGTGCGATGGAGAGAGACTGTCTCCCTCTGTGACTCTTTTCTGCCTGGATACTCTTCCCTACTTTCTACTCAAACACGTTGCTCCTGCAGTTAACTCTCTCTCTCTCTCTCTCTCTCTCTCTCTCGTATTGGCGCTGTTCATCATGTTTGCCCCCCCATCATTCCCATCAGCATAAAGACACTCAGTAATATCTTCTCTCTTGCAACACAATCACGCAAAGTGCTCTTCTACCTACCACTCCCATCCTCTTAGAGCAAAAGCCCATCAATGGTGTTACCCGTATCTGTGTTCATTTCACACACACACACACACACACACACACACACACACACCCATTGGTCTCTTTGCCCCCACCACTGCACTGAAACCACGACCTCCAGCTTACCAAGAACACAGTCAATCCCCAGTTCTCATCTTAGTCAAAGGACACTGTCGATCGATCATCATCCCCTCCTTAAAACGGCCTCATCACCTGTCTTTCAGGACACATCCTTTCATCTCCTATGTCCCTCCGCCTCTTACCTTCTTGGCTTTTAAATACCAGGGTTCCCAGAGCTTGGTTCCTTGATTCTCCCAGGGGACTTCCTCCAGGCCCATGAGTTTAACACCAGGTGTATTCAGACCACCTCCAAGTTTACACCTCTAACCCAGCCTCTTCCTGGGGTTCCAGGCTCATACACCGTAATTCTTTTATTTTCTTTCCTTTTGTTTTCTCTTCTTTTCCTTTCTTTCTCTCTTTTTTCTTTTTATTATGGAAAAATTCAACTCTGTAGAAAATAAAGAGAGCAGAAGATAAACTCCATGGTCTTAACTGCTTTCAAGACGTCTTGCCATGGATTTCAAACGAGTATCTCAAAGTTAACTGTAGCCAGATTAAAACTCTTGACACCCCCTCAAATATGCTCCTTTCTTGGTCTTTTCCTTTCTATGAGTTCACACCCAAACCTGATTGTCATTCTTTGTTGAATGGAGGGCAAGAACGGCCCAGACTACGCAGATCCTCTGTTATCTACCCTGCGAAATCGCAATCCGGAAGCTGGTTAGCGCTGCCCCTTCATTTCTGTTCGCAGGGTAAATAGACACCCTCGATAGATATGAGGCTATAGCGCCCTTACCTTCCAGTGCTGGGAGATAGATCCACAAGCCTACCCCCGGGCCCAAGAAAAGCTGGGTCCTTCGGGAAGGAAAAGGAAGAAGCGAAATGGGTGCTGGGTGAGTGATGACGGGTTGACTATACTAAAAAACTAAGGGAAATGTGCCCTTGCTAATATCCCCCACAAAAGAAAATAAGAACAAAAGGCAGAAACCATTTATAGTTTATAAATCACGACACACACACACACACACACACACATACATACGTATATACACATACAAGGCTTTCCTCATCTGTAAAATAACATAGTATCTCACCTCACCTAAACCTCTTATTGTTGTGATAAAGGTAATAGCATAATTAATGTTTAAGTTTCATAGACGCAGAGATTGAAGTTCAGAGAGGTGAAATCACGTGCTTAATGCTGCAAAGCTAATAGGGGCAGAACTGGAACTAAACCCCAGGTTTTGTGACCTCAAATCTGTTGTTACCTTGCCCCATACCTCATAGATTCACCATGTACAGTTGGGCAGGTTGTTCACCATGCTAGCAGCCCATGCTCTGCTAGAAAAACTTCATAGGGGTGGGCCCACAGTAACCCTGACCGTAGGCTGTATCACAATTAGAAAAAAATTTTTTATGTAGACATAAAGCTTTACGTTTTATAAGGTGCTTTCAAAACTACCTTTTTCTTTAATTTCCTGTTGCAGTGTTTTAATAGTAGTGATGCAATCAATAAAAAGTAAACTATAGTAGAAAGAGTCCAGGGTCCCGAGTTAGAGGCCCTGGTCCTTACTCCATTTACTGACTCCGCGATTCTCGCTTTCCTCTTCTGTAAGAGGAAGTTGAGACTAATGTCTATTTACCTAATTCTGTGGAGTTGTTGTAGGCTCAGGCCAGACGACGCACTTCTGAGAGATTTCCGAATGATACAGCCCTTAGTTTAATAAAAACTAAACGCGGCACCCGGCGGGCTCAGGCAGTGGAGCACGTGACTCTTGATCTCAGGGTTGTGAGTCTGAGCCCCACGTTGGGTGTAGTTATTACGTTAAAAAAATCTTAAAAAAAACAACAACAAAAGCTAAACCCAAGTCCTTGTACAGAAGCTCTCTCCTGTCCCTGCCCCATGCTGAGAACGTCGAAATTGCTAGAGAGGAGCTACAGGGGTGTGTCTTATGTTACAAGCTTCCTAACGCTCCGAAAGTCAGGCCACACACCTGCAGGGGCACTTGGCCCCTCTTCATTTCTCAGCCTAAACATGGCCCCACATTTCCCCTTTCTCGCCCTTGGCTAATTTCCCCCTCCACCTCCTACCTGGTCTGCCCTCTTCTCATCAAGGGGAGGGGGGACAAAGCATGTCTTCCAGGCCCCTATCAAAATAGGTTCTTCAAGGGAACAGAACGAGAGCCCTCCTCTACACGCTGCCCATCCTGCAGGACGAAGTGAGCTCTGCCTCCAAACTCCTGTGCCAGCTATCATAGTCTGCTCTCTCCTCTATGCGGCGAATACTCCCCGAGCACTTTCTCTGGGTCAGGCAGGGGGCTGAGGGCTGGGAATACAGGAAGGTGGAGCAGACGAAGCAGTGAGAAGTTCTAAGAGCTGAAAGTCAGCTTCCACGTGATTTCACATTTTCCGGGGCTCCGTGCGGGCTCCCTCTTCCACATTTCTCACATCCTTCTCTACCGTTGTGTGCGCTGCGGAAATCAGGGCCGAAGCTTCTCCGAGCCCCAGAACCACCGAAATCAGCTTCTCCTTAGAAAGCTGTTCCTGTACAGAACTTCAGTATGCTTCAAGGGCACCCAGTTCCTATGTTTCAGGGGAAAAAAGCCCTAAGATGGGTCTTGTAGATATGGAAATAGAAAGGAAGAGCTTTTTCTGAAACGCAGATGTTGGATGTGTCCTGACTCCAAGAAGCTCAATTGGCCTTAGGGTGCTGAAGGGCAAGGGCAGAGGGCTGTGGAGAGGAAGAGGTGTGTCTCTTGCCCAGTAGATCCCTGGTCTTGGTTGCTGTCCCCATGGTTTGAGGACAACGGCCAGAAGTTTAAACCAAACTGTTCACAAATGGCTTTGGGAGATTGGACCATGCCCTGCAGCTTTGGGGTGCACTGACAATGCTTGGCACTGAAACGGGGTGAGAGGTATTAGCCCCACATAGACAGAAAATCCTACTTCTCGGGGCACCCGGAAGCATGGCAGTTTGGGCTCCCTCAAGCAGCTTAGGGGTCCGTGTGGTCAGCCAGTGGGAGCTGAAGCCAGAGACACAGAACCTGACGCAGGCTGGCTGCCCCATGACGGACTGGCTTGAGGACACACATGAAGCACCCTCTTGGGACTCCCTGAGAGGTCTGGGGACCCTGGGTGGCACTAAGGTCCCACTTGGGCTGTCAAGGGGGCCAAATTCTCAGGCCACCTGGCTGGCTCAGTCAGTGGAGTATGTGACTCAGGGCTGTGGGTTTGGGCCCCACACTGGGTGTAGAGTTTACTTTTTAAAAACTAAAATCTTAAGGGACGCCTGGGTGGCTCAGTGGGTTAAGCATCTGCCTTCGGCTCAGGTCGTGATCCCAGGGTCCTGGGATCGAGTCCCACATCCAGCTCCCTGCTCAGCGGTGAGTCTGCTTCTCCCTCTGCCTCTGCCCCCACTCGTGCTCTCTGTCATTCTCTCTCAAATAAATAAAATCTTTAAAAATAAAAATATATAAAATCTTAAAAAAAAGATCAGACTTCTCAGAGGATTGTCTTACTTGCCTGCTTACCCGTCCCGCAGAGCCAGCACCGGCTCTGGCGTTCCTGCCCAACAGTCTGTAGGCCTCTACTGTTGGCTTCTGGCTTAGCAGGCAGTGCTCAGAGATGGGGCACAGCCCAGCCCCCAAACATCCTGTTCCTCAGTGGGCAGGCTGGGCACCGACGTCAGGTCTGCACGCATCTCGGAAGGCGAAACCTCAGCTGCTGAGGGAAAGAACATCCGTCTGCCCAGGCCACCACCTGATACCCCTCCTTCTTCCAAACCACAGCCCCCAAGCTTCTCAGCCTGACTTCTCAGGCTGTTTTCCTTGGTCCTTGGCTTTCCACTGTCATCTCTCACTTCTGCTCTTTCCCTGTTCTTGACTTAAGACACCAGCTGCTGCCTGCACCCCACCCCTGCCCTTGTGGTCGCACCTCTCTCCCCAAATCAAGTCTTTCTATAACTCTTCCCAGCTCATGTTGGGGGGTGAGGTGAGAGAGAGAGAGACAGACAGACAGACACTTCCAAATTTTCCCAGAGGCTTCTTGTCATCTGCAGTAAGTTCTGAACCAGTTAGATACTTATTACTATGCTGCTGGACAGACAGACTGAAAGGGAGACTGACTTGCCCAAGGTCTCCGGGGTGACCCAGTGCTGGGGCCAGTGGGACGGCCAGGCTCCCCACCGCAGCCCTGTCGGCCCGGCACCACAGTGCTTCCTGCCTGCAGAGCGCTGGGCGTGCACAGACCGTGTGTCTCGGGTCTCCTAGGGCAGTTCTAAACTGCCGAATTTTCATCAACTCCATCCTCCTTGTTAGATCACACATCCCAAATTTTCCCTCAGAACATATGGTGATGACGGAGAGTTTTCTGGAGTCCCAGGGTCCAGGCCCCGTCCTGAGGGAGTCTAGCCTGGAGGCTTTGTCCAGTGGACGAGGCACGCTGGGAGCTGGGGCCGGCCTGGCTGAGTTCCGTGAGGCGAAGCCCACGATGGCTCCCTGCCTACCAGGAGCCGCAATGTCCTTCGTGAGGTCAGGGCTGGGAGTCACTCTCGGTGGGCAGGTTAACCAGAAAGCCGGTGGTGATGACACTGAGGTCATGTTCTAGTGAGCAAGGCCAGAACTAGGTCTTCCTCCACCCTCCTGACTTGCCTCTCCCTTCCCTCTGGGGATCATCTGTCATCAGCCTCCCTTCCTGCCAAACTAGAAAGCTCGAGGGGCGATGGGTGGCACATAGATTGCACCGCAGGAGCTGCTCCTGCCAAGCCCCCAATTACTTGGGGAGCTGCAGGGAGAGAGGGAGACAGGCAATAGCCACAGCTGTGGGGAGGCAGGGCCTGAGGCAACCCCACCACTCAGGTCCACCCCCACCCCCCCACCCCCCTGCCGGGAGAAGCTGGCCTCTTGGCCTGTGCTTCGTTTTACGGGGCTCTTTTGCTCTTTTTCTTGGAGGAGAGAGCCACATGCCAAGGCCTCTGGGATTGCTGCCTTCAAACCCTGCTTCCTGTGTCTCTGGTCCCACCCACAGGTGTCCCCCTTTGGCCTTCTCGGGTTCCCTTCACTAGCTGCGCCACAGATGGTCCTTACCTTGGAAATCACCTCAAGGCTGTAAACTTCTTCCTTGGGTCCCAGGGAAGCCGTCCGCACCTCTTCTCTGTCCCATCCTTCTTGTTTCCCTTACTCCGTGAGTCAGAGAGGGAGTAGGGGGACTTTCTTATTTTTTGATACTTTTTGAAAAAGTATTTCCTAATTCTAGCTTTAAAATGTTTCTGTGAAAGAGAGCACCTATCTTCTTCCTCATTTTACTTTGAAACAAAGCCCAGGTTGAGCCGATGGGAGTTGAGCCTAGATGGCCGCTGGCCTGCAGGGCTGGCCTGGGGAGTGCCCGGGGGGACCCCCTGAGTGGGGCACAGGGAGCCCCTCAACAGTGAGGTGGCGAGGAAACTGCTGCGCTGTCAGGTCTCCAACTCCTGGTTTCTTCTCTGATCCATGGAGGTGATTTTCCAAAGGCTGTGAGGCCTCCACTCTCGTTCTGCTCGCCCCAGAATGAGCCCTGGGCCGGGCTCCTCACGCAGTGTGGAGCTGTGTCTCCAGAGCCCAGTGGCCTCAACTTGCTTTCTGAGGGGAGAACAAGGAGGAGGTGCGGGCACTCGCCAGGTTCAGCGGGCTCAAGGTGGTTCCAGACTCCAGGCAGCCTGCTGGTCCAAGTCCAGGCCCAGGTGGCTCTAGGCTACAGGATGGATGACTCAGGTAAGCCGTGCTGGACAAACAAGCCAGTATTCTCAACCCGGCAGGGTGATGACAGTAATTAGCTTTCCTGTCGTCATTATACCCCCACCTTCTGAGGGTGGGCTTGCCAGGCCTGGAGCCAGGGCCCTGAGGAGATTGGCAGGAATGTGGTTATCTTGCTTGGTATCTTGTTGCCCAAGATTCTTCTTGATGCTTCCAGAGCTGGGCTTGGAGCCAGCAGCACCTGCACTGTCCGATGATGTCATGGAGGCTGCTGGGTGAAAAGAGCCTCCCCAGAGCAAGAATCATGTGAAGAAATTCTGGGGTGTCTCTTTCTCCCGAGCCCAACACCTGTTCTTTCAGTGCTCCCTTCCCTCAGCAGACCCAGAAGACCAGGCAAACCAGAGAAACGGCCAGAAGGATGATTGGGCTGAAAGCAGTAGGGTAGCTGAGAGGCCAGGTGTGCAGCTAAGGATTATGATACCTGCCTTATTTAAATAATATTAAAAAAATTGTTACTATTTACTGAGCACTTTACGTATCTACTTGGCTTCTCAAAACATCCCTACGCTAGCCTCATTTTATAGATGGAGAAACGGGCACGGCGTGGCTGGCTTGGAAGCACACAGCTGGTAACCAGTGAATCCAGAATTTGAACCCAGGCTACCGAGCTGAAGCCCATGCTTGTAACTCGCACAGTTCTGCCTCCCTTCTGCTGGCTTTGGGGCTGTACAAGGGGGCTGCAGGCAGAACCTTGGTTCTAGGCCTGGCCCACTCACAACACCCATGGTGTGATCTTGGCTGTCACTCTGGCCTTCAGATTCCTCACTGTAGAAGCAGAGGGGGTGGAGGGGTGTTGGGCCAAGTTTCTAGTTTCTAGTTCTATGGCTCCAGCCCACATGGAAACAGCACGAGCAAAGGGCCCATGCTCCTCCTCTGGACAGCCCACTGGAAGTGTTTGCTTCTGATCGTCAAGGGCAGCTTCAAGGGCATTGGAGCCCGGCAGTGATAAACGCATGGCCTAGTGCCACTGAGGGAGCAAAGCTGCTTCCCCACTCCACACTCAGTTTCCCCACCGGATTCAGTGGAGACAATGACCTCTTTGTGCTCAGTGTTACAATGAGTCAGGGTTAATTAGTATTAGTCACAGGCTTTGGAATCCTCACAAGAAAAGGGTCATCTGCTGGGTTCGGGCTGCACTGTGGCCGTGATGACACACCACTCTGGCCCGTGCCCCTATGAACATGTCCTCGAAGCTTCATTAGTGGCTCTGTGGGTTGACCCTGAGGTGACCCAGCTCCAAGTGCTGGTGCTCAGACTGGCGAGAGGATGACACCTCAGGAGGGCCGCACGTGTGCTGAGGTAGCCGCCAAGGGCTTCTCGCCCCCGGGTTTCCTCTTGCAGCTGAATTCCCACCCACATCTGCTTCTCATCCCTGCTGCTCTTGCCTCTAATCCTGGACACAAGGTCCTAAACCTACCTTACGCTTTTTCCTTCTCTGGCTCCTCAGTGAGCATCCATTCTTTCCATTTCTCTCTCTGTCCCTCCGACTATCGTGTGCTCTCAGTCCATTTCTTCTCCCCTCTGTACAAGCCCACGGGAGGGGCAAGGCAGCTTCAGCCTTTAGGGAACATCAGTTTGGTTAAGAGACAAGACCTGTTGCCAAATAAGGACGATGGAAGAAGGATGCTGAAAATGAGAATAAGCCACGTGAAAAGGGCGAGCTGTAATGTCCACCACAGCCGATCTGTTAGTGATTAATAGAAAGCGGGGAGGCCGGGTTTGTCTCGTCTCTCTCGGCAATTCCTGCAAGAATTCAGAAAGCCCGCAAGGAAGTCAGGTGTGGAGCCGGGGGGCCATCTAGTGGCTTTGGGAGGTACTGCGGCACTGCCGCTCAGCACTAAGGCCCCACGCCTGACCTTGACCCTCAAAGGAGGCTACAGGGACTTCAGCTCTTCCAGCCAAGGCATGGTGGTTAAGGAAGGGAGATTTTCTAGTCACCTAATATCTGAGAAGTCGCCTTTCGCTCGACAGATAATTTCCTTCTATCTACAGAAGAAAGGTTTCACATCTATTTTCTTCCGCTATTAGAGAAGGAGTCTTCACGGAAGACCAAGACCATGGCCCAGCTGGAGGGTCTCAGAGCAAAGACGTACCCAGACATGTCACGGGAAGGAAAAGGGATGATGGACGATGCTGCCCACACCCAGATGGGAAGGATTAGAAGGACAGAATTCAAGTGGCGGTTTCGTTTTGCAGAAGTGACCATGTCTTTTCTTCTTAATGTGGTAAGAACACATCTACAACATAACCATCTTATCCATTTTTGAGAGTACAGTGTACCGTTAACTACAGCATGTTGTTGTGCATAGATCTCTAGAACTTTTCTGTCTTGCACAACTGAAACTCTATACCCACTGAACTCCCCATTTCCCCCTCCTCCCAGCACCTGGTAACCACGTTCTACTTTCTGTTTCCATGAGCCTGACTCCTTTCGAGAGAAGCGGAATCGTACAGTTTTCGTCTTTTTGTGAAGGGCTTGTTTCACTCGACAAAATGCCCTCAAGGTTCATCCATGTTCTAATGTCTGACAGGATTTCCTTTTTTTTTTTTTCTTAAATGGCTGAATAGTATATGCAGGCCCCACATTTTCTTTATTCGTTCATCTGTCCACGGACATTTAGTTTGCTTCCACCTCTTGGCTACTGTGAATAATGCTGCAGTGAACATGGGTGTGTAGCCATTCCTTTTCTAACAGCCACGAAGAGACTCAGCTCAGAAAAGGATGAACTGGATTCCACAGTGGAATGAAGGTGGATTGAAGGTGAATGGAAGGAGGGGAGGGTAGGAGGGCAGAGTACTCTCTAGATCCCTTCCCGTAAGATTTAGAATGGGTAACCTTCCTGTCCAGTCTATAAACTCTGAAGAAGGACATGCGAGATGAGCTAGTAAGCTACCAAGATTGTTTTTCTGTGTATTTGTCTGCATATCAAATATGTACCAGAACTAGGTAATAACTTACTTGACAACTTTCAAGATCAAGCTTTATTATTATTCCATCCGAACACGGTCATTTATTATTCCTTCCACTGTTCTTACCCCCTTGATATCAAAGGCATACAAAACAGGAGAAATAATAAAGTATGAAAACTTAGATACCTGGAGGGGGGAGTGGAGAGAACACAAAGCTACCAGAAATCTTTGCTAGGCCACTGACAACTGGTTATAGAATTATAAAGATGAAGGAGACCATTTTTTTCATTCCTTGCACAAGCAGTAGTGTGACGATTTAAAAAAAAACCGCAAAGGACATCATGTGTGCCATTTGAATACGTGAACTTTCCATTCTCTCAAGGTCTCTTCTAGTCACGGCTATCTAAACCACAGCAGAGAGAGGTACGTGGCCTGGCACCGTTCCCCACGTATGTCACGAACGACTTTCCCCGCTGCAACAGGGTTATTACAGCAATCGTTTTAATAGTTTTTTTTTTTTAAGATTTTATTTATTTATTCTACAGAGATAGAGACAGCCAGCGAGAGAGGGAACACAAGCAGGGGGAGTGGGAGAGGAAGAAGCAGGCTCATAGCGGAGGAGCCTGATGTGGGGCTCGATCCCGGAACGCCGGGATCACGCCCTGAGCCGAAGGCAGACGCTTAACCGCTGTGCCACCCAGGCGCCCCCGTTTTAATAGTTTGAATCACACTCCACTGCTCTGGATTCTGTGGAGCTCATCACTCTTCAACAGTCAGACGTTTAGGTCACGTTCAGCTGCTTCTTGTAGGTACCCACGTTGTGAACGTCTTCCTGGAGAGCACTTTTCCTCTTTTGAACTATATCCTTGGTTAGGAGGCAGATAGAGTGTTAGGAGAGCAATGAACTTAGGCTTTAATTTCCTCGTTTCTAACACGGAGATAGTAATTGTATCTCCCCCACTTGCTATGAGGCTTGAGGTTAAAATCTGCAGTGTTTAGGATAGTACGTGCCCGTAGGGCTAACTTGGAACGAGAGCGATTTGTAGCGGTAGTAATTTCAACTTTCAGGGCTTCTGTTCAAGACTGTTCCCGTCCCCTGGTGCAGGTCGCACTAAACAGGCAGGCTCCGGCTGCAGGCTTTGTTTCACTGTCACCTCAGAATGGCTCGAAACCCACCCTGCCACGGAGTCACCCGCATGTGCGTTTCCTTCTTCTACTTTGATTCCAGGCTGGACAAGCCTCTCCAGGAAATGGACGTGGAAGGTAAAAATGATTGACTTGTCTCTGGGGACCTTGGTTTCCTCACGAGAACTGTAGGGTCCTGGAGGTGGACCTGGAATTCCTTCCTGGTCAGACGTTTTCTGTTCCTCCTTGCATTCTCTTGAGGGCTGTTTCTGACCTACTGTGGGAAACAGCCCACTTTGTTCCATATCTACCTTCTGCGACAGGGACAGGCAGCTGACAGAAGTGAGGACAGAAAGCTGAAGTGTATTCTTCAAATGGCCGGAATTGTTGGATAATCTGAATAAACCACCAAGTCTCCGTGGCCTACCCCTCCCCCCCAGAGACCTTCACGCAGACTTGGTTCCCTCCTTCCCCTCTCTTCCTAGTTGGCTTCTGCTACACGACAGTCCCCTGGCACAGAGCGGCACCGTAGAAAGAAAAACAGTCACCACCAGCAACACTTTGGCCAAGAAGCAATGACGGAAAAGAGAGCATGGGACAAAGATGAGTGGCCTGTAATGAAAGCTGCGGGACTCACTTCGGAGGGCGTGGGTCAGCTGACCCAGATAACAGCTACATTAAAGCCAAAGAAAACCCAGAGTAGGACTAAAACTATAAATAGCAAGGAAAACTGAGGAGGAAGTGTTTGTTCTTTTGCTGTTGGTCAAGCTGTACGTGCAGCTGTTTTTGTTGCTAAGACAGAACAGGGTGGAAGGGATTTCAAAGCTGGCTCTGAGGCAGCCACAACTGGTCTGAGCGTTTGAGGAGTAAAAGAGGAAAGCCCCCAAAGAGCATGTTGCACCTGCTGAGTCTGTTAAAGTTGGCTACAGTTTGAAAAGAGCCAGGTGAAGGACTCACTTCTGGATACCGGGATCCCATGAACAGTTGCAAGACAGTCCTTTCAGCTGTGAGACGCGGATCTCAGCTTTGTGCCCGGAAAAGGAAGATCACAGAACCACAGATATTCCCGGCTGTATCATAATGGAACGATCAGAAGGCTGGGAAGCAGGGGTCTGCAGCTCTGCCACATTCTAGCTGTATGACGGCGCTTGTTTTTAGAGGCCTTTGAACTTCAGTCTTTCCCTCTGTAAAAACAAAATCTCCTTGGATAGGAAGCGCAACCTTTGCTAAAACCATACGTAGGATCCTAGAGAACTTAGCGGAGAAAGACAGTAAAAGGAGAGTCCGAAGGCTGGGAGAACTGGCCAGACTCGGGAGGCTCCAGGATACTGCCGCTCACCCGGAAGCTGGGGCCAAGACTGCAAAGGAAGGTTCTCACCTGCAAAGTGGACAGGAAGGCGTTGGAAGTTTTATTTCCAGCAGATGATTAACACAGAGATTACACAGCATCCTCGTCAGCGACCTACTGGGGCTCATGAAAACAGGAAAGTTCCTTACCATGATGATTTGTAGTGCCCACTCTGAGGACGGTAAAGTAGCAAAAAGTGAAATTTTAGGCAATTATCTTTTTTCGAGGGATCTGCCAAAAGAAAAACTGTATTTTCAAATAAAGAATCAAATCAGGAAAAGTGGGTTCCTAGAAAGGCCACAGCAAAACCTTTGACGGGAACAACTCACAGGAAGAACGAGTAGCCCGGGGTTGAAGTGATGTCCTAGCGTGTGGACGAAAACAGCAGCTTTGGGAAGTTCATGAGCTCAGTTCCATCTGTATCAGTCAAGGTTCTCCAGGGAAACAGAACCGGTGTGATACGTATAGATACAAACAAAGAGATTTTCTATAGGAATTGGCCCACACAATGATAGAGGCCGAGGAGCCCCATAATCTGTCCCCTGCAAGCTGGAGGCCAAGGAAAGCCGATGGTGCTGTTCCGATCCAAGCCTGAAGGCCTGAGAACAGGAGCTCCGAGGTCCAAGAACAGGAGACAGATGTCACAACTCAAGCAAAGAACACACTCGCCCTTCCCGTCTTGTTCATTCAGGCTCTCACGGGGTTGGATGGTCCCCGCTCGCTTTGGTGAAGGTATCTACTTTACTTCTTCACCGATTCGAAAGCTCATGTCTTCCTGAAACATCCTCACGGATACGTCCAGAAATCAGATTTTACCAGCTATCTGGGCATCCCTCAGCCCAGTGAAGCCCGACACATAAAATTAAGCATCACCCCATCTGAGAACACCCGCTACGGTCTGAAAGTATACTCAGTCCGGCCTAGTGGTGTGTTCACCAGAAATTCGGACAGGCAGCCCCGAGCCTCGGGCACGTGGTTACACAGGCTGATGATAAGGCGGATGGCTTGACTTCTGTGCGAGCATTTGAAACGAACACCCTCGACCTCAACGCACTGGATCCTCCTCTCCTGACCCCTAGAACCTCATTCGTAGACAGATACTGAACTCGAAATGTTAAAAAAATACCACCATTGTGTTCCCTCCCCACCTGGGTTCTCGACCTAGAACGGCTGGCCACAGACCTCGAGGTTGCCCTTGATTCCTCCCTCTTCCTCATGCCCAGACTGTTCGTGTTGAAGTTGTCACTGACACTTCTGTCAAGTCATCCATTGTCCCTGCCATCACATCTCCCTTAGAGCCTTCCTGTCTCCCCTCATGCGCTATCCATACACGCCACGATCATCTTCCTGAGTGCCCGTGTCATTTCCCTGCTCAAAAACTCTTCCAGTTTTTTTCCCAAAGAATCAAGACCACACTCCTCAGCAGAATACACGAGACTCCAATCTGGCCTGACTTCTGTCCTCTAACCCTCCCCCTTCTACTCCTCAGTGCACGGGCCTAGCCACAGAACACCTGCTCTTTCAGGGCTTGCTCACTGCTTCCCACGTGGAAGAGACTTTCTTGAATTACACCAAGTCTGTCGCAATCTGCTTCCATCTATGCTTTACACACACACACAAAACAAGCTTGTGGGGCTTTGCCTATTTTAAAGAAACGTAAATACTTTCCTTGGAGGGAGGCAGAGATTAAACACTGCAGTGGACTTTAAAAAATTTACCCACATTATTATAACCTGGAATTAGGGGTGTAGTCCTTTTGAATACGTTGTGTTAATGATTCTACGCCACTCCTAAAGCAGTGACCTAGAGGATATGAGCTTCTAGAGGGCAGACTCCAAACTCACTTCGTCACCAGTGCGCAAAAGGCTTCCACCCTGTAAGTCTCATTTCTGTGAACGTCAGAGAGCTGCCCACCAGTCAACCTCTAAGGGGTCCACGGAAACTGACAACGAACACTCAGGCCAAAGGCAAAAGAGCACCTCTACAAAAATAACCCGGAAACAGCTCTACTGGCCTCCTCTGCGGACAGAGGGTTGATTTAGGAGCGATACCGACACGATTTACCCTTTGAAAATTAGAACTGAAAAATGACAAATCTAAAAATCTGACATGCGTGAAGAAGAGGGACTGTCCCTCAGACTAAAGGGATTTAGGCAACCCATGATCTTGAATTGGACCTGGTTTGGACGAACCAAATGTGAAGAACATCTTGGAATACTTAGGGATTTTGCATATGGACCGGGTACTAGATGATGTTACGGGATCATTCATTTTTGTTGGGTGAAGAATACAGAAAAAATGTATTTTGTTAAGAGATGGAAACTGAAGTTTGGCATGGGTAGAATATTATGATGTCTATTATTTTCTTTAAAATATTTCAGTATAAAAGAAGTGAACCAGAAATCCAACTAAACACGGTTACTAAAAGAAAGTATGACATTTCAGACAACAAATTACTTTCTAGTCTTGCTGGCCCCGTTATCACTGGGCAGTCTTATTTGGATGGGGCAGGTCAGGGCCCATCTTCTCCACCACAGACACTGATGCTCCCCACCAGCAGTGAAGGAGCCTTGGGGAGCCCCACTCAGGGAGCTGTGTGCAGAAGGCACATGGAGAGGGCGTCTCTCCTCAAGGACCTTCCTCCCTTATTATAGCCTCTCATTCTGTTATTGCCAAAGCAAAGAGAACATTATCAGCCTGTCGTTCACTACAACACATCGGGAGATCTCCTGGTGACATAATGAACACCCTCTGGTTCACAAATACCTCTTTGTGGGGGCGCCTGGGTGGCTCAGTCAGTTAAGTGTTCGACTCTTGATTTCGGCTCAGGTCATGATCTCAGGGTTGTGAGATCGAGCCCTTGCATAGGGCTCCATGCTCAGCACTCAGCGTGTTGTGTGCTTGAGATTCTCTGTCTCCCCTTCCCCTCCCCCGCCTCCAAAAAAAGAAAAAAAAAGAAATACCTCTTTGACTAGAATCACAAGTAAATTAATAAATTTCAGGCTTTGCAGCCAATCTGCAAACTAACATTTAGATTTTGTTTAGTGCTCCACTGAAGTTTTCTCAGTGTCTGCCTTGTTTGTATCAGCCCAGGAGGCAAGAAGGAATGCAGTTCTCCAGCAGTAAGAATCTTAACAAATATTTTATTAATACATACTGTCATATTCCCGGGATGTAGGAGTCCTCAAAACAGTGCCCCGTACTGAAAGAGAGTAAAAGTGCTCAAGTCCTTGGTCTTCCGTCTGGTTGAGTAACCCCAGACTCCTTTAACAGGAGCAGGCTTGCTGCACGTCACCTGCCCACACCCCCCCACGGAGACAGGCTTCCCCTCGGTCAGACGCAGACAGTGACACTCATTGCCTTTTGCAAGGACAGGGGCTCCTTATGATTAAACCAGAACGGAGAAAAACTTAGCATCAGCTGACCAAAAAGGAATTCAGACTTTACTTCTCCAAGTCACTCATTCCGCTTCTCTCCAGGAAGGGCCAGAGTATCTTCAGGATGAGCATAAAGATTCCCACTGCCGGAATATTCGGAATACCTTCCTGGATTTCTCAGACAGACTCTACAGGTAGAAAAGCTCATTATTAGAGATTAAATTCTTTTATAGAGACGAAGGATGGGGGTAACAGCTTTAAGGCTTGGCCTGTAAATTTCTTCCACAGTGATCTAGATAGGTCTAGGATTGAGAAAAACAAGTTAATTTTATATTATTTTATACTGTATGCAAACTATACACCTAAAACCAGACTAAAAATCAAGACGCCTGCATTCTGCAGTTAGACTACTGCCAACACGCGGAGCCTGTCAAACACGGCTCGTGTCCTCCCTCCAGGTACCTGCATCTGTCCTGATCTTTGTGTGTGAGGCGGACACTTGGGACCCACCATTAGTGCGCCACACGTGCTGCACTGGCTTCCATCTGTCATGCTGAACTGGCCCTCGTGCATTATTTCTTGTGAACAAGGGTTCGCATTCGTGTGATGCCTCACTGGGGTTAGCAGTGTAATCCGAGACCGAGGGGTAAAACAAAGTTTAATGACTCTTTCAGGTTTAAACTATGACCCTGGCCTTCTCGGCTTCATTTATAGCCAGCAGAGCTAATAATAGGAAGACTCTCACTGCCACTTGATCATGCCTATGAAGTGATCTGAGATTCTGAGAAATGGTGTTACAGGGAGGCAAAGCAATTCACTAAAAGATAAAAGTTCTCAGAGAATCAGAACACTTGGTTCTCTCTGCCTGTGAGAGTCACGGTGAAGAGCCCAGAGTCTCAGTGAGAATGTAAATAATCACCCGGCAAGATAATCCATAAAATCACCCCCAGTTTCAGACACCAGAAGACATTTTCACTGTCTTCTTATCTTCTTTGTGGATGAGTGTTTCAATAAAATAAAAGTCAGGGCGCGCGGGTGGGGAGAATCTGAGCTCTTACTAACGATGGAGGGGAATTTAGTGAACAGAGTGACAAAGTTAAAAGAAACTTTAGTTGAATAAACAACATAAACTTTTTTCTAACGTCAAGATCCTTTACCCAGCCTCATTCAGCTCTGAAATTCCCAGTCATAGCAGCTGTGGGAAGGTTAGAGACGAACCACCACCAAGGATCTCCAAAGCCCTGGAACCCAGGGCCAATTATGAGGCCAACTTCTCCCACTCTAAGAACAAAACAAAACAGAACAAAAAAACCACCACCACAAAAAACCCCACAAAAACCCTGTGGGATTTCTTCTTAGCAAGACAGTGACAGAGGGCAGTCAATAAGACTCTATTTCGGGAAGATCTGGGCAGAGAATACACAAGCCGACATTTGTCCTCAGATAGCTTTACCTATTTGCAAAAGTTTTTAAATGGGGAAAATGAGGGCTTGTTTTTTCCTGTGGAAAAACTTGGAAAGCCTTCATTTGTGTTGTTTGCCAAGGGTACGAATGTACGTTCGTGGGCTTTTAGCAGGGCTACGGTTCTCTCCAGCAGAATCCCACAAACCTGGGAGTGTTTCTTGTAAACATCTACGGCGAGTATTATTTTACTTTGTCCTTGGAGGGCTTGGGGGTCAGAAATTATTCTCTTCATACCACACTATAAGGCAAATTTGGGGAGGAGCCAGCAAAGGAGAGAGAACTGTTTTCCATGATTCCTTAATGCCCACCCTGCTATCACTTGCACCCTTTACACGGAGTGAACACTTGTTTTCTCAGCTGTCACGGTGGTTTTGCGTCTACCCACATTTTGCCAGCAGCAGCGATCATGACCGCAGCAGCTAGCCGAGGCTCGGGGCACAAGCCTGGGGCTGTGGAACAGAGCAAAGAAACGTGCCCACCGCGCGGAATGAAACCGTCATCTGGGGGTCAGAGTACAAGGCTCCAGACAGCTAAGTTAACTGGCCAGGCTCCAAAGGCAAGTGTCAGCCACAGACAGAAAGAGCAGCTGTTCGGCAACATGAGGCCAGAGCAGCTGCCTCCCCATCTATTTCTGTTTCGGTCCTCCTTCTCTATTTTGAGTCATTTTAGTTGAGAAGACAAAGCATTTACCAGAATTTGAGGGAATGCCAAATGCTAATCAACTGCAGGAAGACTGAGTCAGTTCCATGCCGATTCTCTAGGACGAAACCTGTCAAGTCTAACTTGACTTCCGAACGCTGAGGGCAGGCAGGGTGCTAATTATAGGACCGGCCTCTGTTCCTCGTCCCACAAACAGCAAGCGGCGCACACGCACAGGCAGCGGCTTAGCTCACCATGGAGTCTGTTTCGGCCGGCTGGCTGGACTGCTTGTGGGCCAAGAGGATGTTCAGCACGGCCTTCCAGCCTGGCTCTGCAGGGGTACTGGCATCTACCTCCGTTCCACCATGCTCCCTGGTCTCCTTGCCAAGTGCGACATTTACCCAAGGGCACCAGTCTCTGTGCTGAGAGGCGGGGTCAAAGAAACTTCGGGAAGACATGTCCTGAGAGGGGGAAGAGAAAGAGTGCTGATGAAGGGCGGATGCCACATCATCTCAGGGAGGCACCGCCAGGAGTTGTCCAGTCTAGACTCTCACAAGTGCCCACATTTCCAGTTCGACGTTCTCCTTTAAACACTGCTTACACCACGCCCAGTCTCTATAAATACTTTCATTCCCTCTGTGTTAAACCGACAGTCCCTGATCAGGTCTGTCTCCCTGATCTCACTGCCATCCCCATGGGCCTGAAATACTTACCACCTCTCCAGAATCCACTCCAAAGATAGGGCACCCAACTGTCCCATCTTGAAACCTATTCCCGTTACCTACTAAGAGTCACAGGACCTGGGAAGGGCTCATGACTGCTTCCCTGTGCTACACGGTGAGGGCCTGGCGTGCCGCCTGTGCTCAGGGACTTCTGCACACAGGTGGACTCACCGAGCTGCTGGAAGAGCAGAGGCGAGCTCGTTTGGCTCTCCGGAGAGGACTAGACGGCACCTCCAGGCCAGTGCTGTCTCCTGTTCCCATACTGCGGGTGATGGGGCGGGTTCTGGTGGTGGGGCTAGCAGCCTCTGGCTCAGGACGGTCAACGGGACTGGAAGAGTCCCAGCTCCGAGTTCGGGAGACAATGGGACCTGGGCTCCTCTCAGCCTGAAGGAAAGAAGTAACAGAAGTACACCAATGACATGAAGGACAATGGTCAGAAGAAATATTTCTAGAAGCAGGTAAAAGCTGATGCTTTGCAGTTTTAAACTCTAAAGAATTTACTTTCTGAACTGTTGACATAACTAAACTCTTCAAAAAAAAATAACAGATTTTCATACAACATCACGAATTTAGCTTCTGTGTTGCAACTGGCAAATAAAAACATGCGGTACTCTGACCAACGTGGTCAGAAGGGAAGCTTACCCGCCTACGGTGATCTCCAACTTTTCCACCACAATGCTTTTGGCAAGACTGCTGCTTTTAAAAAGGCCACCCCAAGCAAGCCTTAAGTTCATACCTGCTCTGAGCCAGGGGAACACGTGGCATCCTGGCTGCGAGTCATCATCCTCCGAGGAGACTCAGGCACAAGAGGGAAGCGCTCTGGCTTTCCCTCAGGGCCTGCGACGGGGGAGCTGGTCAGGCCAAAGGACGCATCCAGGTCGCTCATGGATGACTCAATCTGCTGGAAGCCCCAGAGCCCCACCTTCCTCATACACTGCGAACAGGTTATCAGGGAGAGCTGCATGGGTTCCAAGGAAGAACTAGGCAGGAACAGAAAAGAGAGTTTTCTCAAAGGGCAACATTTCCAAGGGCTTAAGTGTAGTCATTCGTGAGAACGCTTTATCTCATCAAACAAATCTCTGGAACAGTCCAGTGGACTGGGAATCATGTCATCTCAGGCCCCCAACTCCATCGTCACTCACAAAGTTGTTCCTATAGAAAGATCTAAGGATCTTGGTGTAACCTCTAAGATAAGACTATCTTAAAGGTTATGTTTTATAAATTTCTCCTATTCCTTTTGAAATCTTTTCTTTTTAAATGAAAAATATTTCTTAATCTATCAAAGAAAGTATATTTAAAGTAAATCTAGATTGGTTCTAACAGTTTTCTTTCTTTTTTTTTTTTTTTAAAGATTTTATTTTTAAGTAATCTCTACATCCAACGGGGGCTTGAACTCACAACCCTGAGATCAGAGTCAGTGCTCCACTGACTGAGCCAGCCGGGTGCCCCCATTCCAACAGTTTTCTAACTCAGAGGGAGTCTATGCCAAACTGAGCAGCTAGAATGGAAACACCAACATGGGGGCCTGAGGACTCCAGCTGGCATTTCCTTTGGTAGTTTTTATGAATTCAACTGATTTTTCTTCTTTCTATAAATAGAAAGGAGCTTCACTGTTTCCAGAAGCACAGATTCTCAGCTGGGAAGTGATAGTAAAAAAAAAACCAAAAAAACAAGAAACAACAAAGTTCAGGTGTGTCCAAGAATTCCTGAGTTCAAATTCTGGTTGTGTTAATGATTCTTATGGTCCCCTTGCCACTCCCTCAGGTTTTGTCTGTTTTTCTGACAGGAAACACCACGGGGTCTCCAATACTATTAGTGACTGACGTATACCAGTGTATGATGTTGTCAGAGTTCACGTCCCCCTAAAAATTCACTGACTCACCTACACGCCCAACCACACAGAGAGAGAACACAGGCAGTGACGTGGACTTGGATGTCTGAGCCTAATTTGCTTGCAGTTTTTCTCTCATCAGTTCGGTGATCAAGTTCATCTTCAAGCAGGTGCAGAAGAAGACTGACCTTGTCTTCTGTCAAACACTACAAAGGAACCAAGGTAACAAGCTGAAATTCCCAATCACAAAAATCACATATGAGGACGCATTTAGAGGGTTCAAGGCAAAAATTATGAAAGAAATCCCAAACATGAAGACAATTCTCTTCATTATGGAAGGCTCACTTATAGGAAAGGGCTAAGGTTTTAGACAGAAGCTTCCTGAATTGCCCTGCACCTGCTGATTGAGAAAGGTAGCAGTTTTCCTAGAACTACCAAATCTTTTCTTAGTTCTAATTTGTTTTCAATTTACCAATTGCAGATTTTCTCTGAAACCTGTAAACTTCAAAACCCAATAATGAAAACAGATTACCATTTATCCTAACATGACACTGACTTTACTTCTTGACAGAACAAGAGAGCTTGCCAAGGTCTTTATTTTTGTTCTAAGAATAATAAAGAACTGACAAGGTGAACAAAAAAGCTGTCTTGGCTAGGGACAAGGGACATTTAAAATAGGCACGGAGTTGGGGTGCCTGGACGGCTTAGTTGGTTGAGTGTCCGACTCTTGGTTTTGGCTTGGGGTGTGATCTCAGGGTCTCGAGGTCGAGCCTGGTGTTGAACTCTGTGCTCAGCACGGAGTCTGCCTGGGACTCTCTCTCCTTCTTCCTCTGCCCCTCCCCACGTGCTCTCTCTCTAAAATAAATAAATAAATCTTAAATAAGTAAATAAAAAATAATATAGGCACAGAAATTAAACTTTGGTTAAAATCCAATCAGCCTCTCAACTTGAAGAAGCAAAATAATAGCTTCTATTTCCTATCATAAATCTTGTCTTTGGCATGTCTACAGGGTGATGAAATGGGACACTAGATACTCAGTTTCAAAGTACAGATGGGCCAGAACATTTCTAATTTCTGCTCACAGGGGAGAAGGGAGTTTCTAACTTCTATAGTATTTTCTTTGGGAAATGATATGTGATAAACCATATGAAGTCACATTCCAGGATCTTCTGTTAAATAGTTTAAGTAACAAATCAAGATAAAACTGAATGTACGCCATTTAAAGAATCCTATCTAGACGTTTCAATGAAACCCGTTTACTTAAACTCCAAGTTGCCCTTCTGGTGGAGACTGGAAAAGGTCAGCTGAGGGACAAACAACGAGTTCTCTTCACAGCAATCTGAATCCTCTGTCACGTAAAGAAATGCTTCATGTACAAATGGTAGTGAACTGAAGGCCACTGTAGGCTAGCCAAGAAAAACTCACCATAGTTTTCAAGTCCTCTGGCCTCAGGGAAGGAAGCTGGAGGTCCAAGTGACAAAGGCTTTGAAAACGATCCAGGAACTCACTAACAAGGACGCCAGGTTCATTCAATGGCAACATCCCAAACCGATCTGCAGACAAAGTACACCGGAGGATCATTTGGTGCAAATTGTAAAAAAATAAAAGATGTGTATAAAACAAGAGGGGATAGGTACTGATAAAATTGATAAAATACCTGAAGGTATTAAGAATTACTGACTTTTTTTGATGGGGCTGTGATGATATTTTTGTGAGAATATTCAAAAAAGAAGATTCTCGAAAAGGGTTCCTCAGAAGCAGTCCGTCTAAGCTGAATTTGAAGACCAACAACAGTGTGTAAAAGCAAAGGCCCAAAGGAATGGCACAGCTGGGGAATTCTAAATGGTTTCACAGGACTGCAACACAGTGTGCCTATGGGGAAAGGAGTAGGAGATGAGGTTAAAGTGTAGAGAGTAGGGGCGCCTGGGTGGCTCAGTTGTTAAGCATCTGCCTTCGGCTCAGGGCCTGATCCCAAGGTCCTGGGATCGAGCCCCGCATCGGGCTCCCTGCTCCAATGGGAGCCTACTTTTTCCTCTCCCACTCCCCCTGCTTGTGTTCCCTCTCTTGTTGGCTGTCTCTCTCTCTCTGTCAAATAAATAAATAAAAAATCTTAAAAAAAAAAAAAGTGTAGAGAGTAACTAGATCAAGACTTTACTAACGTGTATGATGAGAAATTACTAAAAGATTTTTTTTTAATTTCACGTAATTTTTTTGGTTATGATTTTATTTATTTGTCGGAGAGAGAGAAAGGGAGGGCGAGCACAAGCAGGGGGAGCGGCAGGCAGAGGGAGAAGCAGGCTTCCCACTGAGCAAGGAGCCCGATGTGGGACTTGATCCCAGGACGCTGGAATCATGACCACTGAAAGAGTGATATTATAGATAATATGCATTAATTTAGAGTAGAGATTGTAAGGGGTCAGTTGGGATGCAAAAAAATAAGCTTAGCAGACATTAAAGTGATTTAAGGTAATAATCCCTGTGAGATACCAGTGGCCGAAGGATGGAGAGAAGGAACATCAATGTCATAAAACTCTTAATGACCAGGGGGTGGGGGTGGGGTGGAGTAACTGGGTGATGGGCATTAAGGGGGGCATATGATGTTATGAGCACTGGGTGTTACATGCAACCAATGAATCACTGAACTCTACATCTGAAACTAATAATGCACTATATGTTAATTAATTGAATTTAAATTAAAAAAAAAGTACCCAGTACGATAGATATTATTACTACATAAATTCTACAAATGAGGAATCTGAGGAATATAAAAGTAATATACCCAGGTTTCATGATCCGTGGATGACAAAAAGCTCCTGCTTTTACAGAGCTGCTATTACAGCACTGGCCAGTTCTTCGTACTCCTCAACAGTACTAGGGAATTCCTAGTTTCTTACAGCTCCTTTACTTCTGTTTTCTTGTTACCCTTTGTTTTGTTCTTACTCTTCTGTTACTAAATATCCCATGTATGTAGATTTTCCTTTCCCAATAACATCTGAGCTCCTAAGACAGGGATCAAGCTGTCTGGCCCTTTATGTCCAGCAAAAACCTAACATCGTCTTTTAGGCAATAGTTTTAAAACTACAGCTTTGACCCCTACTTAGGTTCTGAAATCAGTTTATCACTTACCTAATTGACGACCCATTTATTTTAATGAAATAGAATGCAGTAATATCAAACCGTGGCATATCCACACAATGTAATATTATCCAGCAATGTAAAAAATAAACTCTAGAAGACAGTGAGGAACCTTAAACGTATAGTGCTATGTGAGAGAAGCCAGTCTGAAAAGCTGCATGCTGTGGAATGCCAACTCTGGGACATTCTGGAACCAGTGAAATGATCCGTGGCTGCCAGGCACTCGGGGAGGGAAGGAGTGAGTGACGAACAGGGACAGCACAGGGGATTTTCAGGGCAGTGAGGCGCTTCTATATGATAATGTCCTAGTGGATCCAGGTAATTACATATTTGTCGAAATCCACAGAATGTACAACGCAGAGTGAACCCTAATGTATACTATGTATTAAAGTTAATAAAGATATTTGTTCATTAATCAAAAAAAAGTTAAAATTTGCTTAAAAAAACCTCTTAATGATCAATGAAACCTCATGCTGTAAGAAAAACAGGGCACAGTAATACACCGTGTTAAATTGGGAAAATGAATATAAACTCATGATGTTAAATAGAAATCTAGCAGTGACAGTTTCATGAGCACACAAGTATGTCAGAACTTACCAAACTGTACACCTCAATGTGTGGCTTATGTCAATTATCCCTCAATCGTAAGGATGCTTAAAAAAAAAAAAAGAAAGAAAAAATCTCTTTCCTAGTTTTGTTATTAAGAGGTAAAAAAGCAGTAAAAATAGCACTTTTGTTCACCATTTATTGTATCATTAGCAACCAGATTTTGGTCTCTAATGTTATTAAATATTCTCAAACTATTAAAAGTTGTTGCAAGTAACCAAGTATGTCAAGACACATGCCATCAACTTAAAAAGATGTCTCATTTTACTAGAAAAGTCCAATTATAAAAAACTAAAATCAACAAAAAAGGTATGGATTTTAAAAAATCAAGTGAAGGGGCACCAGGTTGGCTTAGTGGGTTGAATGTCCAGCTCTTGGTTTCGGCTCAGGTCATGATCTCAGGGTCATGAGATCAAGCCCCACATTGGGCTCAGCGCTCAGTGGGGAGTCTGCTTGGGATTCTTTCCCCTTTCTCCCTCCCCTTCTTATCCTCCCCTTGCTCTCTGTCCTCCTCTCTCTCTAAAAATAAATAAAATCTTGGGGCGCCTGGGTGGCTCAGTCGTTAAGCGTCTGCCTTGGGCTCAGGTCATGATCCCAGCGTTCTAGGATTGAGCCTCACATCGGGCTCCCTGCTCAGTGGGAAGCCTGCTTCTCCCTCTCCCACTCCCCCTGCTTGTGTTCCCTCTCTCACTGCCTCTCTGTCAAATAAATAAATAAAATCTTTAAAAATAAATAAATAATAAAATCTTTTAAAAAATAAATAAAAACTAAAAAAAATCAAGTGAGGATTAACAATAAAAAGGAAACTTTTTGTTTTTTTAAGATTTTATTTATTTATTTGACAGAGAGAGACACAGCGAGGGAGGGAACACAAGCAGGGGGAGTGGGAGGGGGAGAAGCAGGCTTCCCGCTGAGCAGGGAGGCTGATGTGGGGCCTGATCCCAGGACCCTGAGAACATGACCTGAGCCGAAGGCAGACGCTTAATGACTGAGCCACCCAGGCGCCCCAGGAAACATATTCTGATGACCAGTGGCTCAGGTTTGAAACTTAGGAGAAAAAAAACAGTTCCCAACACCTTTCTGGTCACCTTCCAATTTAGGGTTTGGTCTGATTCCTACAATCCTAAGAAAATACTAGTAAAAATTGATGAAGGCCAAAGAGCAAACAGAAGAAATTAAACTCACCATGAAAATGTTTTAACATAAGTTAAAATTTATGTTTTATAATTAACATATGTGGTAATTTGTCTACTGCAGTATTTGATATGTTCAAAATACTCGGTCTAGTAAATCAGTAATTATAAATTAAAATGTTTAAAGGGATTTAATTTAGTTGGTAAATGTTAGAAAAAATAACCTTCAAAATTGTATTTATTAGATATGCTTAATAAATGTAAGCATTAAAGCATAAATAGTTGTAGGTCTTCCTCTCTTCACACTAAAATCTCTGGAATGTGAAAGAAACAAGGGTGGCATACTTGAAAGGTCACATTTGAGATCTATTTAGGAGGTAGAATATTCAGGACCGGGTGGTAATGACAGGGAAGGACATCGAAGGTGACTTCCAGGTTTCTGGCTAGGACAAACGGGGGGGGGGGGGGAGGTCAGTACCACTTAAGATGGAGAAAATATAACAGAACTAAGGTTTAAGTATAAAAAAAATGAAGACTTCAGTTTTGCATATATTGAATTCCAGGTACCTACAATAAAACATTCCATGAAAATGTTTAGAAGGTAGCTGAAAATGAGTCAAGCTTAAAAGAAAAGTCGGGACAGCAGTTAGAGATCTGAAAGTAAGTGGACCAAGAAAGCAGAGTGTATAGTAATATGAGTCGGGAACCACCCACAGTGTCCTGGGCAGATCCTGAAAACCTGGACTGGGTACACTGGGAGGATTCACATCCTCGTGGGACTGAGTTCAGTTGTACTACACAGTGAAATAGCTAGGCCAACAGCAGAAACTCCTTATTACACATCATCTTCACTTTAAAAATGTTATTCCTTAATAGTCCCTTTCTAATCCCCTTCATTATCAGTAAATGGCACTCTATGGACACTTTTCATCTCTCTCTCTCTTTTTTGAGGATTTTATTTATTTGAGAGGGAATGAGTGAAAGAGCACAAGAGGGGGCAGAGGAAGAGGGAGAAGGAGACTCCCTGCTGAGCAGGGAGCCCAACGTGGGGCTTGATCCCAGGCCCCTGAGATCATGACCTAAGCTAAAGGCAGATGCCCAACCAACTGAGCCACCCAGGTACCCCCACTTTCAATCTCTTTTTTTCTGTTAGTGGTCACTCATGGAATATTCCCAGGCATCAGTGACCCTGGAATTGGCCTGAGCTGTCCTACTGAAATAAAAAGTAGACCTACATGGCACTAATGTCTGGCCAGGCATGAAGTTTTGCACCTGGTGTTGGTGAACCCTCTGGAGGGCCCTGCTGTGGAGGCTGGTTACTCAGCAGGAACATGCCTACACAACCAATAAAATATATATATTTATTTAAAGATTTATTTATTTATTTGAGAGAGAAGGAGAGAGATAGCAGGGTGGGGAGGGGCAGAGGGAGAGAGAATCTCAAGCAGACTGTGCTGAGTGCTGAGCCTGACGTGGGGCTCAATCTCACAACCCTGAGATCACAACCTAAGCCAAAACCAAGAGTCTGACGTTCAACCGACTGTGCCACCCAGGTGCCCCAACCAATAAAATATTTAAAAATCCCACTTGATGGGGTGCCTGGGTGGCTCAGTCAGTTAAGTGTTTGACTCTTGATTTCGGCTCAGGTCACGATCTCAGGGTACTGGGATCAAGCCCCACATCAGCCTCCGTACTCAGCAGGAGTCTGCTTGAAGATTCTCTCCCTCTGCCCCTCTCCCGACTCACACATACAAACACTTAAAGGCCAAGAGCCTTTAAGGGTACAGATATGATTAAAAATAACTAAAATAACTTTAAAAGATATAAAATATTAGCAACTGCATCATCTTAATATTTTTCATAGAACAAGTTCTAAATCAAGATCCTAAGACCAATAACAAAGGAGCTGTTATGTATCCTGTAAGGCAGGGCCTTTTAGACTGTGAGAATTCATAAAAGTCCTGTGTCTCTTAGCCTAAGTATAAATTTTGGAACCATAAAGAAAATATACTCTGCCGTTAGTTTCCTAGAATACATAGTTAGGTTCACTCTAAAGCAGCTTAGTTCAAAAAAAAAAAAAAAAAAAAGTAACGACTGAAGTTAATAATTAGCGTGAAGATAATCACAAATTCACCTGATCCAAGAGCGTGCGCCCTGCCAAGGCCCTTATACAGGCAGTCTTTGGCTTCAGTGCTGTTGTTATATTGTGTCATTTCACTGTGATAGACTATACGTTGGTAATCACTCTTATCTGGCTTCCTGTGAATCTGCTTTAGCAACCGAACCCCATTTAACTGCTGTTAAGTGCACCAAAGGAAGCCCGGGGACAACATGGCACTGCTTGCTCTGGTGGGAAAAGCAGAGAGTCTGAAATCAACACAAAACCATAGTTTTGCCTCCCCACCAGCTGGTTTTAAGATCTCTGCTTCTGTTTCCTCACCCCTAAAACTGGGTTGAGAATCTAGCTCCCAGGGCCCCTGTGAGAATTAATCGGGAAAATGTACACACGGCTAAGCTGTTGGCATGCTGAATGCCCATAATAAAGTTAAGTAATAACCTAACAAGTGGACGAATGTAAGTTCTTCTTGAAAAGCACGTGTAGAAAGGAAGAAAAGAAACTTCAAAGACTAGATTTTCACAAAGAAATAGACAATACTAGAAATGCAATAACCAAGAAGAGATGGTAAATGGGAGATCTTGGAAATGAGTACCTGGGGAGGGGCTGTCTGGCCAGAAACAGAACTTCTCGTGGGCGGTGCACAAAGCTTTCTTCAGCTCAGCACATCGGTCCTTATCTGAAACCCACATAGGGAGCATTGCCTTAGAAAACACTGTAGATTCAAAATCAAATGGCCAAGAATCTTTAAGAGTATAGACAATTAAAAATAAAAATGACTACGATAATTTTAAAAGATATGAAAATATTAGCAAGTATATCATCTTAATATTTTTCACAAAACAAGTTCCAAATCCAGATCCTAAGAGCAATAACAAAAGAGATAGTATGTATCTTCTAAGGCAGGGCATTCCGAAGCACCAGGCTTCATCAAAGTGCCTTGTCTCTTTGTCTAAGCATACGTTTTGGAACCATCAAGTAAACATACCCTGCTGTTAGTTTCCCAGAATGCATAAAGTCAGGTTCACTCTAAAGTAGCTTAGTTTTTTTTTAAAAAAAAGTAGAAACTGAAGCTAATAATTAAATGAAGATGATCACAAATTCACCTTGCTCTATGTAATGGCACACATTCTTTGATCAAACACAGGTGGCTGGTCTTTTTGGGAAAACTGGTCTAATATATCTGTGAATACGGAGGAAAATGTAATTTGTACTTTATACTCACATCGGTCAAAATCGAAAGCTGGTTGTAAACTGGCACAGAGGAAAGCCTGGCAGCTGGAGCACTTGAGCATATCACATTCAACTGTGACCCAGCCATATTTTGCACAGACAAGTGGAGACAGCTCGGAGGGCTTACCTGCCCATTTCAGAGAGTATTCATGTCAAGAAAAACAATGCCGCAAGTATATTAAAATGAGTAAGTCAGAAATTAAAACTTTAACTCATTCTTTTATATATACAGGAATAAACAGATTAAGAGAAAAAGCAATACGAAAAGTTTGAAAAACTATTTTTAAAGCACACATACTTCACAGAATAATGGAAGTCATTTGAATAATAACCGGTGGGGGGGAAATTATGAACTTTCTCTCTACAAAGCCCTGTGTTTTTTATATGACTGAAATATGGGAATTTGGAAACATTCCAGTATCAGCAAGAGAGGGCCTAAAGGCTAGAAAACAGAATTTAGATATAAACGTTAAAAGGGCTCCAAGCTGGGCAGGGAGTCTACCTAAAAAAATAGTAAGTAAATAAATAAATACAATAAAAATAATAGAATCACTTAAATCGCTGTGTTAAATAAATGATTGTCATATCCAAAGTGGTGATCAATTCATATCCAATGAAAACAAAAAAGAACCAAAGAAAACGGTTCTAAATGCTGCAGCAAAATCAGGCATTAGTCCAAGGAGCAGCAGTAGAAAGATGGTTAAAATACCTTCCTCTTCCCGAGCAATTTATTCCTAAAGCCATCAGGTGGTGAGCAAGGAGGACAGCCAGGAGGGCGAGGGGAGGCAGCTCAGCGCCAGGTGTCAGACCTCAAGGTGGCTAGAAAGGGGCTGCTCACCTTGAGGCGCTGAAGCCAATTAGGGTGTAAAGAACATCTCCACGCGGCCCCCGCTCACCAAATCAGGGATAACTGGAGTATGAAAATATATCATGGTAGTAACGGATTATAACCCACTGAATAAAAAAAGCAGCCCAGGCTGCTATGAATAAATGACTACTTAATAACGTCTGTTGAGGAATGGGATATTGGCGTAGTTTCAAAGCGCCTCTGCACAGAACGCTGTTTTCATTACAAGGAAAGAAGAGAGTTACTTTACAATGGAAAAGATGGACAGACACTCCCTGAATCAAGTGATCAAAGGAATCATTGCCAGGCAAGGGACAGATCAAAATCGTTGTGCCACCTGGCAGGATGCGGTGAGGACACAGCGCCATCCCGGGAGGCTCCTACGCTCCCTGCTCATCTAACTATAAGGAAACACCAGACAGATGTGAATTGAGGTACACTCTGCAGGACAACTGGCCTCTCATCTTCAAAAGTATCGTGATCATGAAATTCAAGGAAAAACAGGAATCTCAACCTTTTGCCATAAAGAATATTATTAGGCCAACTGTTGAGATGATTAGGGTCTGAGGGTTCGATGGTAGTAATTTATTAGGTGAAATTTTCTAATTTTGATGGCTACACTGCAGTTATGTAGGAAAAGGCCCTTGTTTGTAGGAAATATTTGGGGGGTGGTGAGGTATCACTTTGGCAACTTACTTACAAGTAGCTCAGAAAGGAAGTTTTTTGTAACCTGTGCAACAAAGTCTGCAAGTCTACAGTTGTTTTGTATTTTTAAAAAATCACTCTAGTGCATAGAAAAGGGCAAAAGTGATGGGATGTCACGCCTGAGATTAGATCACAGAGTCTAGCTTCTTTCTTGCTTTCTTTCACTTGCTCACTCTGATGGAAGCCAGCTGCCACGCTGTGAACTGTCCGTGTGGAGAGGCCCATGTTGCAAGGAACATACGGAGGTCTCTAGCCAATAGCCACTACAGATCTGAAGCCCTCAATCCAACAGCCACGTGAGCGACCTTGGAAGTGCATCTTTTCCTAGTGGAGCCTGGAGATGACTGCAGGTCAGCTGCCACCTCGATTGTAGCTTGTGAGAGACCCTAAGCTAGAGGACCCAACCAAGCTGTGCCCACATTCCTGACCCACAAAAATTGTGACATAAGTCGCTGGTTGTTTTAAGCCACTAAACTGTAGTGTAATTCGTTATGTAATAACAGATGATATACAGATAATATACAGAAGAAAATCTAGAAAGAGACAGGAAGTACGGCAGGCAGTCTCAGAAAAACATTAGGTTTGGGTACCAAGAGCCTTATGCTGTAATCCTGACTCTGTCATTTGCTAGCAGGTTGACCAGAGGCAAGTCACATAACCTACCTGAAACTGTTCCCTCTTCTGTAAATGAGTAAAATAATAATACCTATTTTCATAGGTTTAGGGTGAAGATCAAATGTGATAATGTATGTGAAAACATGCTACCTACAGGTGTTAGTTATTATTTCTTCTCTTCTCAAGCTCTTAGTGTTTTCTTCTGTGAAAAGAAAAGGTCAGGTTATCTCAACACTTGATCTTAGCTAAAAGGCTAAGAAGTGATGTCAGGTCATCTCAAATATCCCTTTGAGGAATAACATTTTATGGTGCTAATTTTCCTATAAAATTTCTTACCAAATCTTCTTTTTTAAATAATTTTAACTAGGCTCCATGCCCAACATGGGACTTGAACTCACAACCCTGAGATCAAGAGTCGCACGCTCTACCAACTGGGCCAGCCAGTGCCCCTTACCAAATCTCATTCTTAAATTTAAAACATCAGAGTAAGTGGAAGAGTAACAGTTCCAGGAGCAAGGAGAAGGTGCAGGTCACATGACCTAATAAAAAGGATATAGAAAATGTTTCCACTCTGCTAAAGAAGGCTTCTTTGCTTGTAGATTCCAATGGTGGCTGTTCTTGTTGGGGCGACCCATTAACTGACTGGAATGTGCCAGATGCGTCCTTCCTAAAATAAAGTGGCAGAACTCTTGGTAATTCTTTCACAGCATCACTTTGCCCAAACATTTTGCATTTTAATTCTCGGCACATCATAGCATCAATCACGCCACTCTGGATTTTAACCTTTCTAAAAATCATCTCACTTATGTCATTCCTCTACTTAAAATTATCAATGGTTTCATAATACTAAATAGAATCCAAATTCTTCAGTCTGGCATTCAAATCTCTTTACAGTTTGGCCATACCTGAATTTCCAGCAATTTCTACCTCCAGAGTGCTCCTCTAATCCTCTACTGGCAAACTGTTCTAGCTCACTCACTGCTCTGCAATAGTATTTCACACAACTTCAGTAAACGCAAAATTAGACTCAAGGCTTCTATGCATTATACAATTTGAACCACATTAGAAATTTAACTCTTTTAACACAGGGAAAATAATTTTGATATTTCTACCTGGGTCCACTCTTGATACCCACTCTACCAAAAAAGAACTAATTTGAAAATTCAAATCAAAGTAAAGATCTTCAGGGGCACCTTGGGCAGCTCAGTTGATTAAGCGTCTGCCTTGGGCTAAGGTCATCATCCCAGGGTCATGGGATCCAGCCCCGGATAGGGCTCTTTGCTCCAAGGGGAGCCTGCTTCCCCCTCTCACTGCCACACCCCCTGCTTGTGCTCCCTCACATAAGTAAATAAAACCTTAAAAAAAAAAAAAAGTAAAGATCTTCAGGCAATTTCACGAAAAAAATTCAGGGAGGAAAAAACCAACAAAACAATTATCTTATTTTCAGTGAAAGGCATTTCAACAGCGTGTGGGAGGGCTAGAGGAAGGAACTGCTGAGGACAAAAGTCATTTTAATAAAAATAGGGTGACACCAACTATTGTTAACTTGAAAGAAACTCAAAGACTTTCTCAGAGAGTCAGAGAGCCTCAGGGAGATGTGGTTCTTGAAAGAAATTGAGAGGATCCATAAACTTAGATGAGAAAAAAGTGACATTTATTTTACTAACCTCTACCTGAAATGTAGCATTTCCTTCAATTATGAATGAAGGTAATAACAAAACCCCACAAAATTATAGTCGCATCAGCAGTACCTGTGAATTTGTCACCAATGGAAATCAGATATTTTGTCACCACATTGTGGTTCTTGCAAGTTTTGAAATATCATTTATGTTTATGATTATTTCAAAATTATGGTAAACAGTAGACACTACTAGATGTAACATTTTTAAAATTTTACTATTTTTTTTTAAGATTTTATTTTATTTATTTGACAGAGACAGCCAGCGAGAGAGGGAACACAAGCAGGGGGAGTGGGAGAGGAAGAAGCAGGCTCCCAGCGGAGGAGCCTGATGTGGGGTTCTATCCCAGAACGCTGGGATCACGCCCTGAGCTGAACGCAGAGGCTTAAGGACTGCGCCACCCAGGCCCCCCTAAAATTTTACTATTTTGATAACTGCATTCCAACATAATTGGTTTTTTTTAATCCTACGTAATTTACTTCACGCACTTAAAAATATTCTGAGAAGGGGTTCATAAGCTTTACCAGGCTGCCAAAGGTGTCTAAAGCTTAAAAAAAAATTTAAGAAACCCAATTAAGAGATGTCAGGTGCATATCGAGTTAGCAGTCCCCTTTTTTCCCCCTTCCCTCCAAAACCTGTTTTGTGGCAAAATTCCGCCCGTGGTACAGAATGCAGTACATCCCGGGAAGATTAAAGCCGAGTAAACGTAGTAAACCCATTCTCTTTCCCAACCTGGGACGTAGGCAACCCCACCAACCGAGTTGCCGACCCTGGGGATCCCCCCAGGCCTGCGTTCCCCAAACCCTCTCCAATCTGCCGGCGCCGGACCCAGGGTGGACTCGCGAACTTACGCTTCCGCGCCTCCCTCCTCCGGGGCAATCCCCTCATCTATCAGCTGCCGGACTTTTTGGGGAGTCCCTTCTGGGGAGCGAACAACCGTACCCCAATTCTTTTCAACCCCCGCGGCAAACGCTTGCCCCTCACTGGGCGCCGCCATCTTGGTCCGTTGCCGAGTTGCTTCCCCGCGGGTTTGAAGGCTCAGGAACTTCCGTTCTGCGCGGCTCAGATCCTCCTCTGGAGGCGCGATCCCACGCGTTTGCCCACGCGGCTCGGAGAATCTGACCGCGGGGCCCACCCCTTCCTGGCCATCTTAGAACGAGGTAAACCCTCATTTTTAGAACGAGGTAAACCACCACGGGAGGCCCTCGTGTTTAAACCTAGATTAATCGTTTTCTGTATGCACGAGCGTATTTGGACTGATAAGAGCGCTGTTTCTCCAAATTTGACAGGGATGAGGGGCCAAATTTAGTCTTAAAGTAATTAGCTAATTAGCTGATATTGCTCTCCCAAGTTATATCCTTTTACGAGTGAAGAAATGGCGACCGTCACTTGAGAGTAAATAATTTAGAAGCTTTCTTAGAAACCGTGTTGCAGGTGGGTTTAGAAGTCTGTGGCATTTGGCATTATTGAACACCCTCCCTCCTTTGTCCAACAAGTTATTTATGGAGTGTGCCCTACTGACTCTGTCCTAGGCGTTGGCAGTGACAGCATTGAACAAAGGAGATAGGTCTTAATGGAGTTAGACCTCAAACAAATACGTGTTCCTATAGTTTTGAGATTATGATTAGAAGTGCTCCGAAGAAGTAGCAAGTGTACACAAGGAGGACCTAATTTAGTCTGCAACTTCTCCCGAGACTATCAGGTGCTGGGGCTAACATGGATGAGATTGTGGGAAAATCAGATTAGAAGGAGTTTGTCTCATCTAATCAACTGGAAAAGAAGACTGTTGTGACTGAGCCATAGACCCAGATGAAGGTGGGACCACCCTCGACCCCTCCAGCTCACTCCCTGTGGGCTTGTAACTCCAATAATGTGTCCACCCGCCAGGACCTTGCCTCCCTTATTCCGTCTCTGCCTAGCCAGCTTAAGTTCATTGCCAATCATAATCATCATTTCTTTGCAGAATTTGAATATGGACTGAGAATTAGTTGAGATTGAAGCATTATTGTTAATTTGTCATATGTGATAAAGGCATTGTGATTATGGTTGTTAAAACTCCTTGCTTTAAAAAAAAAAGGACTTATGAGAGATACATCTCGAAGTATTTATGGGTGAACTGGTATGATGTCTGGGATTTGCTTTAAAATTCTTGAAGAGAAGGGTGCCTGGCTGGCTCAGTGGTGGAGCATATGACTCTGGATCTCGAAGTTGTGAGTTTGAGCCCCATGTTGGGTGTAGAAATTACTTAAAAATAAAATCTTTAAAAAAAAAATCCTTGAAGAGAAAGTGTGTGGAGAAATAGATGAAAGAAGATTGCAAAATGTTTTTAATTGTTGGATTTGGGTGATGGACTCATGGCGGTTCATTATATTATTCTTTCTACTATTGAATATAGTTGACAATGTCATAATAAAAAGCAAAATAAGTAAGCTAAAAATAATACGTTTTCATGAATATCCTCTCAGTTTCCTTGAACCCCTCTTGCCTTATAGTACTCATCTGGCAAAACGTCAATCCCAGTTGAGTTCAACCCTCCACCACTCTGCTGCTGCACCCAGTCAGCTGAATGCGGTTAAAGAAAAATGGAGGACATGCTGATTTGTCTCTGTATTCTTGACCTCATGTGCTGTTAATTCTGTGGCAGACATTTTGTCTTTTTTTCTGTAATATCCCAGTGCCTGGTACGTAATAGATGTTGAGAAGATGTCAGGGTTGTTTTGTTTTGTTTTTTTAAGATTCTATTATAAGTAATCTCTACACCCAATGTGGGGCTCGAACTACAACCCTGAGATCAAGAGTCGCCCACCTCACCCACTGAGCCAGCCAGGTACCTCAAGAAGATGTCAATTTTTTAAAAAGGTTTTCTTTATTTGACATGCACACAGAGATAGCACAAGCAGGGGGAGCAGCAGGCATAGGGAAAGGGAGAAGCAGGCTCCCCAAGGAGCAGGGAATCTGATGTGAGGCTCCATCCTAGAATCCTGGAATCGTAACCTGAGCCGAAGGCAGATGTTTAACCGACTGAGCCACCCAGGCGCCCCGAAGATGTCAATTTTAAGACATGGGTCAGTAATTATTTCTGAAATATCCAATTTTCAGAGTCCCTTGGCAAATGAGATATGGAGGAAAGAGATTTGGAGTCAGGTATGGCTCCTCCTCCCACTGACTTCATTAGGTATGTGGCCTTGAGATTGAGTAACCTCTGGTTACCAGATTAAATGGGATCATATCTATGAAAGTGGTTGGTACATAGTTCTTGGTAAGTGCTAGTTTTCTTCCTAAGCATTTCAGCATAGGTTGTGGAGGCAGTGATGCACCATCCAGGGCCCGCTTTAGGAATGAACTAAATCCTATGGTCATTGGCAGTACCACCAGGAAGAAGCCCTCAGCTGGCAATTCCTTTGGGAGTTACTCAAATGAAAATAGCTATTTGCCTTCCCCAGGGCATCCTGCATCCAAGGACTAATCAAGATGGAGATATAAAAAGCCCAGCCTCCTTGCCCCAACTCAGGACGATGCTGAAGGGCCATCCAGCTTTAGAGTTTCCTGTGGAGTCCCCTGGGGCCAACCTTGAGACTTCATCACAGTCCACCTTCTCCCCCTGCCCTATCCTGCTTCCTTCCCCTCCTTTCCGTGGTGTTGATCCCAAGTGCCCTTTCCCAAACCCTCTGGCATTCTAATCTCACTTTCAGGATCAGTTTATCCATTTTGTTTATCCCAGAGCTGACAGCTCTGCTGATACCTCCAGCTATCAGACTGTATTTATGGTCTGTGTGGGTTTTTTAAAATTTGTTTTTTCTAGTGATCTCTACACCCAATGTAGGGCTCCAACTCACAACTCCTGAGATCAAGAGTTCCATGCTCTTCCGACTGAACCGGTCAGGTGCCCCACGTGTGTGTGGTTTTTTTAATGTCAGAATATATAAAAATTTCTGTAGATAAGCTTTTTATGCTATGTAGGACCTCTTAAGAATGAGTCAAACATACTATGTTTGCTAGTATAATTCTTTCATGAAGTACAAAAATGTGTCAAACAGCTAAATTTACATTTTTAGTGAAAATTCAATTTCCATAAAACATGACATTTAATAGTTTTTTAAGTGGGTGCACATTTATCAAACATTTTGATATCTTATGGGCTTTTTATTGATATGTAACTTATGCAACATAAAAATCACCCTTTAATAAAGTGGTTTTTAGTATACTCAAAGGGTTAGGCAGCCATCACCACCCTCTAATTCCAGAACATTTCATCACTCCAAAAAGAAACCCCATACTTATTAGCAGTTATTCCCTATTCCTTCCTTCTCCCAGTCCCTGGTAACCACGAATCTATTTTTGGTCACGATGGATTTGCCTGTTCTGGACATTTCATATTAATGGAGTCATACAGTTTGTGGCTTTTTTTTTAAAGATTTTTAATTTATTTTTATTTTTATTTTTTTTAGATTTTATCTGTTTATTTGACAGAGACAGCCAGAGAGAGAGGGAACACAAGCAGGGGGAGTGGGAGAGGAAGAAGCAGGCTCCCAGCGGAGGAGCCTGATGTGGGGCTCGATCCCAGAACACCGGGATCACGCCCTAAGCCGAAGGCAGACGCTTAACGACTGCGCCATCCAGGCGCCCCTAAGATTTTATTTTTAAGTAATCTCTACACCCGACATGGGGCTTCAACCTACAACTGTGAGATCAAGAGTCACATGCTTCACTGACTGAACCAGGTAGGTGCCTCTAATATGTGGCTTTTTGTGTCTGGCTTCTTGCACTTTGCATAATGCTTTCAAGGTCCATTCATGATGTAGGATGTATTAGTACTTCATTTTTTAATGGCTGAATAATATTCCATTGTACTGATGGATATACCTTATTTTGGTTTTCCATTCACCCATTGATGGACATTTGTGTTGCTTGCATTTTTTGGCTATTTTGAATAGTGCTATTATGGATATTTGTGTACCAGTTTTTTTGTATGGACATACATTTTCAGTTCTCTTAGGTATATATCAAGGAGTAAAATTTGAGTCATCTGGTAACTCTGTGTTTAACACTTTGAGAAACTCTCAAACTTTTCCAAGGTGGCTGTACCATTCTACAATCCTACTAGCAGCGTCCAAGGGTTCTAATCTCTCTACGTTCTTGTCAACACTTATTATTGTCTACCTTTTTTAAAAGAGATTTTATTTATTTATTTATTTGAGAGAGAGGAGATCACGAGCCAGGGGTGGGGAGGGGCAGACGGAGAGGGAGAAGCAGACTTTAAATAGGTTTTTAAGTGGGTACCCATTTATCAAGACTCGGGGCTTGATCCCAGGACCCTGAGATCATGACCTGAGCTGAAGGCAGATGCTTAACTGACTGAGCCACCCGTCTATATTTTTTTTTCAAAAAAAAGATGTATTTATTTATTTGAGAGAGAGAGAGACTGCACAGGGGAGGGTGGAGGGGCAGAGGGAGAGGGAGAGAGAATCTCAAGCAGGCTCCCCACTGAGCACGGAGCTGATGTGGGGCTGGATCTCAGGACCCTGATGTCATGACCTGAACTTAACTGAATGAGCCACCCAGGTGCCCCTCTTGTCTAATTTTTTTATTTTAGCTATCCTAGGGAATGTGAAGTGGTACCTTATGTGGTTTTGATTTGCATTTCCCTAATCATAGTGTTGTCAAGCATCTTTTCATGTGTTTATTGTCTTTCTTCTTTAGAGAAGTGTCTGTTCAGATCCTTTGCCCATTTTTCAATTGGGTTGTATTTTTGTTGAGTTTAGGAGTTCTTTACATATTCATGATATTAAACCCTCCTCAGATACATGCTTTGCAAATATTTTCTCGTGTATGTTGTCTTTTTACTTTCTTTTTTTTTTAAAGAGTTTATTTATTTGAGAGAGAGAGAGAGCGCGCACAAGTCGGGGGAGGAGCAGAGGGAGAGGAAGAAGCAGACTCCCCACTGAGCAGGGAGCCCGATGCAGGGCTTGATCCCAGGACTCTGGGATCATGACCTGAGCTGAACGCAGCTGCCTAACCAACTGAGCCACCCAGGTTCCCCTTCTTTTTACTTCCTTGATAACATTCCTGGATGCATACATTTTAAATTTTGATGAGATCCAATTTATCTGTTGTTACTTATGCTTTTGATGTCACATCTAAGAATCTCTTGCCAAAGTCAAGATCATGAAGATTCATCTCTATGTTCTCTTGTAATAGTTTTATGGTTTTAGAACTTATATTTAGGCCAGTGATCCATTTTGGGTTTATTTTTATATATAGGTCTGAGGTTGAAGTCCAACTTGTGGAAATCCTGTTGTTGTCCAAGCACCATTTGTTAAGACTATTTCTGCATTGAATGTACTCGACACCCTTGTCAAAAATTCATTGGCCACAAATAAAGGGCTCCCTACCTCTTTTTAATGAGGTATCTTTACTAGTGTTTATAAATTTCATTGTTATATGGCATTTGTAGTTTGTATTTAACCAAGGGTCCCTTAAGTCTATAAGACACATGTTCTTTTTACACTAAAAGAATTAAACATGACGGTATGTTTTTCCTTGAGAGAGACTTTTCAGGTTAATCTGTAACTTAACAGATATATAAACCAGGAGCCTGACCCCTTTTACCTGCCCAAGTCCCTTTGCCTTTACACCGATAAAATTATCCAAGGCCAAATTCAAAGGCAATTTTATTACCTAAGAAGTTGTCAATGCTTAACATCAATAATATATCATTTCTTTATTTTTTATTCTAAAAGCAATAAAATCATATTCTAGAACATCCTGAAAATAGAGATAAGAAGAAAAAATCCATAATTTCACAAAAAACCATTAGCATTTTTCATCAGTTCTCTCTTTTATACTTAATACAGATTCCACTTAAACCAGGGAGTCTGGGGCGCCTGGGTGGCTCAGGTGGGCAAGCATCTGTCTTTGGCTCAGGTCATGATCCTAGGGTCCTGGGATGACTCCCACATCTGGCTCCCTGCTCAGTGGGGAGCCAGCTTCTCCCTCTCCCTCTGCCTGCCACTCCCCCTGCTTTTGCTCTCTCTCCGTCAAATAAATAAATAAAAATCTTTTTTAAAAAAGAAATAAACCAGGGAGTCTGTGAACTTAGATAGTATACTGGGTTGGATAGTGTCCCCCCCCCCCCCAAATTTATGTCTACCTAGAACCTGTGAATTTGGAAATGAGGTCTTTGCAGATGTAATTAAGTTAAGGTGAGGTCATACTGGATCTGAGCGGGCCCTAAATCCAATATGACTGGGGTCCGTATAGATAGAGGGAAATTTGGGCACAGAGATGCTCAGGGAAAGCATCATGTGATGATAGTGGAGTGATGCAGCTGGATTGGCTGGGTTGGCAGCAACCACCAGAAACTAGGAAAGGGACATGGAACAGATTCTCACCCAGAACCTCCAGAAGGAACCAGTCCTGCTGACATCTTGATCTCAGACTTCTAGCCTCCAGAACTGTAAGAAAATAAATTTCTATTGTTTACGCTACCCAGTATGTGGTCTTTTGGCAACCCCAGCAAACGAATACACCAAGGAAACTAATATAAATAGGGAAAAAAAATACCATTATTTTCACAATCCCCTAACTGAAATTTAGCCTCTCCATCAATATTTTTGTTTGTTTGTTGCCGTGTTTGTAAACTTACATCCTAAAAGACAAAGTGCTGCTTTGGGACTAAGAGATCTTCACTCTTACTGTTGCCACCAAAGGACAGAAGAATGGCTGCAAGTTAAAAAAAAAAAAAAAAAAGAATAACAAAATCTCGTTTAAAAATAGTAACAGTGGGGCGCCTGGGTGGCGGTTGGTTAAGCGTCTACCATCAGCTCAGGTCATGATCTCAGGGTCCTGAGATGGAGCCCCACATCAGGCTCCCTGTTCAGTAGGGAGCCTGCTTCTTCCTCTCCCTCCGCCCCACTCCCCTGCTTGTACACACACACACACACACACTCTCTCTCTCTCTGTCTCTCACTCTCTTTCTCAAATGAGTAAATAAAATCTTTAAGAAAATAGAATAGTGACAATGTGTCCAAGATATATTGTATAGAACAAAAGCTACTGGCAGAATACACTATATAATACCATCTATGTAACAAGCTAAAATAGAATACCCGCATGCACCTGTAAATACGTAGAAAAAGATCTGGAAGAATAGACGTCAAGCCATTAACAGTCTTTTGGGCTGGGGAGTAGGGTTGGGAGGTGAGTGAAGGGGAGAGTTTTGCTTTTTCTATATGTTCTTTTATTTACAGAAGATTATACAATAAGGATGTATTCATCGTTTTAAAAATTAGGATTTGATTTAGAGACTCAAAATCATTACTCATATGGCTATTGGGCCAATCTTGGGACTATTACAACATTATGTATTATTATCTTATTTTTGCGTCTCCGAGCTGACTAATTAGAAAGCACTTCTTAAGCATCTACTCTGTGTAGGCAATATCTCACGTTTGCATTGAGACCATAACTGTATGGTTTGCATCTGTTTCTTACAACTCTAGAGGTAGAATACTGATTAGGATTTTACTGGCTTTGGGTGACAAACCCAATTTAATCTATTTTAAGCAAGAAGGAGCATTTGGTAGAACAGTATTTCTTAAAATGATTAATGTTCGTTCCACCTTTTGGTTTTGTTCATCCTGTTTTACACAGAAAAAAGCTTCCTCCTCAATGTTGACATGTTATTTTTTTTTTAAGATTTTATTTATTTACTCGACAGAGATAGAGACAGCCAGCGAGAGAGGGAACACAAGCAGGGGGAGTGGGAGAGGAAGAAGCAGGCTCATAGCGGAGGAGCCTGATGTGGGGCTCGATCCCATAACGCCGGATCACACCCTGAGCCGAAGGCAGACGCTTTAACCGCTGTGCCACCCAGGTGCCCCGACATGTTATTTTTATCAAAAGTTACTTCAATGCATAAATTATTTATAACCTTCTTATGCTTATGGTGCTTATAAGACAAAATCAGAATAAACTTGTGAATTAAATAACTATAAACTCGAAACAGTTCACATTAATGAATGATGTTTGCTGAGCTACAATCACCAATGTTGGAGAAAAGTAGAAAAGTATGGCCCAGTTTAGGTTCTTTAGTTAATCTCCTTGTGTAATTTATTTTCAATAGTATTAACACATGCAAAGAGTGCCTGTTCACAGAAGCTTACCACACCAAAAATACAAAATGTATTAATAGTTTCAAGGTTTGTTTACTTGTTTGGGATAATCAGACTTAATACTTCACAAATCTTTGCCAGAGAGTGTTCTCCTAAAGTCAATTTAATGAGATGTCACTTTATAATTTCATACTAATATTAATATATAATTAATATTTTCATAAAACTGTCATGTTCACTTACAGTTAACTTAGTGTCACTTTAATCTGAATCAAATGTATATATATGACAATTATTGCTAGAACTGGTAACAGGAAATCATATCTGGACTTTAAGTTCAATATCGCAGATGTTGGAAAAAAATGTCTAGTTTTAGCCCAGAACTTTCTATTAGATTATTAAAGGAAGTAAGTAAACGTTCAAATGACTCATTCACATGACTTTAAAAATGAATGGCCATAAAAAAGGTTGGGTGTGGCTCAATTGGTTAAGCGTCTGACTCTTGATTTCAGTTCAGGTCATGCATGATCTTAGGTCCTGAGATCGAGCCCTTGTGGAGCCTGCTTAAGAGTCTCTCTCTCCCTCTCCCTCTGCCCCTTCCCCTGCCAAAATAAATAAAATTTGACCATTATTCGGTTTTCTTTAGAAACTTCCATTTTTTTTATTGGACTTGGAACATCAGGACCACTGTGAAACTTGCTTTTGACTTGCCTACTGTGATGTCACACAGCCTTCATTTGACACAAATGCATATTCACATGTCAGGGCAGCCCTTGAACTCTTCTCATAATGTAATATATCACTGCATCTCATTATGTCATTTTCCTGATGTCAAGTGTAAAACCAAGCTTATTAAATAACAATTTTAATTCTGTTTCAGTCTTTCAGTTATAAAACACTGCTATAAGAGCATTGTCTTTTTTTTAAGGTTTATTTATTTATTTATTTGTACTTTTTAATGTAAGCGCTATACCCAACGGGGGGCTTGAACTCACAACCCCAAGATCCAGAGTTGACTGAGCTAGCCAGGTGCCCCAAGAACACTGTCTTTATAATTGATGATCCTAAGACTACATGGTTTAGTGCTAGAACAATATTACATTTAAATCAGAGCCGAAACAAGAATTCCAATCTTTTGTGATACTGCTCTCAAATATGCATAATGTGACATGGTAGCTCTTTAGTGTGGCCCGTAGAAGATAGCTGGGAGCAGAGGTCTTTTATCTGAGGCTGCTGCGTATAGGCAGGTTCACCCACGGCAATGGATAGCCTCCCCTAGAAATCCTCAACCCGGGGCGCCTGGGGGACTCAGTCAGTTAAGCATCTGCCTTCAGCTCAGGTCATGATCCCAGGGTCCTGGGATCAGGCTTTCTGCTCATCGGGGAGTCAGCTTCTCCCTCTGCCTCTTCCTACCGCGTGTGTGTGTGTGTGTGCTCTCTCTCTCTCTCAAATAAATAAATGTAATCTTAAAAAAAGAAATCCTCAACCCAATTCACTGGAGTGATCTTTGAAAACATTAACCTGATCATGTCACTCTTTTCTTGAAGACTTCAATGGCTCCTCACTCCATTAGGATTCAGTCTAAGTTCCTTAATGAGGTTTGCCTTTCCAGTGTCATCCCCAAGCAGAATTGTTTAACTCCTTCCCTATTCCAGAATGAAATCTTGGTTTTACATTTGTAAAGTCCAGGGTCTTTTTTCCAAATATCAAAGGCAAATTCAGACTTTTATATTTAGATCTACAAAGAAACATGGAAGCTTTGAAATTAGTGGTGTGTGTGTGTGTGTGTGTGTGTGTGTGTGTGTGTGTGTGTGTGTGTTTAAATGCGGGTGGGGTAGGGCAAAGAGTCGCCTTCAGAATTTCCATATTAGTTTCTTAGGGCTACAGTTACTGGGCTTCTCAGAACCTAAAACTTTGGTAAACACTTTGGTCACCTACCCGTATGTTGATCAAATACCTGCCTAAACATTGTGAGAGGGGAGCTTAAGGTTTGTATAACCCTTCAGAGCAGACCCTTCCAACTTGAATACCTAGAGACAAGGTATTTCAAGACCTTCCTGGATCTTTTTGTCCCCTGACCCCTTTTTCTCTTGCACTCTGATACTTTTATTCTTCTTTCAGGAAATACTGGTCATGTCCCATTGAGCTGATTTCATGACTGAATGTTTCAAAAATACTATGGTAGGTTAATCTGCCTATTAATAAAGATGATATACATTAAAGTGCCTAGTTCACAAAAGATGATCAGTAAATGTGACCCTTCTTCCTTCTTTTCCTTGGGCAGCCAAACGTAACCTTAGCTACAATTTATGCTTTGTGTTTCTATGACAGCTATATGTGTAATGCTTATGTGTGTAATGCTTATATGTATAGATGCTTGTAATTTTTGTAATTAAACTAAAGACTCATTAGTTTGGGCTTTTCGATATCAATGCTGATTTGATCTGGGCTAATGACAAGCCGTTAGTCACCTTTGACTATTCACCAAGGAATTTATATGATTCTGGGTCATATTTAATCTGCAACAAACTAACGAACAGTCCAAGAGGTAAACATTTTTAAAGGATTATTATACATTGATTGCTACACATTGATACATCAATTGATTGCTAATGTGAGAATATGACTTTACATAAAACATTATACTTTTCCTTGTACTTTCTTTCTTTTTCTTTTTTTTAAGTAGGCCCCACACCCAACATTAGGCTCGAACTCAGGACCCCGAGATCAAGAGTCACGTGCTCCACTGACTGAGCCAGCCAGGCACCCTTCCATGTACTTTCACATATACTGTTTTATTGGTTTCTCACAGTAACTCACATGCTGTTAAAAAGGAAGATATTACTGTCATTTTGCATGTGATAAAACTGGGTGGTATACAGAGGACTACACTTGTTTTCTCCACCTTGGCTGTAAATTAGAATAACTCAGGGAACTTTAAAAATATGGCCAGTGCCTGTGCTCCAGAGATTCTGATCCAAATGGTCTATACGGAAACTGAACATCAGTGTTTCCCATAACGGCCTCAGGCGGGTCCAGTGTGCAGTTAGGGTTCAGAGGCACTGGGTTACACAGTGCTGAGTTTAAGATGTCAATATGATAAATACAACTAGATTTCCTAATGTAGTGTGTACTTGTTACCCCTCCCCAATCCTCTGGTCCCTAACTACATCAAATGTTGTAATTATAGAAGCTCTGCTGGAAAACAATCCTGGAAATGTGTTTGAATCATTGTTTATGTTCAACATTTATAAAACAGTTTCCTGGAAAATATTGTCAATGCAGACTTCTTGCTAAATCCAACTGACTTGTTTTCCAAGTTAGTGTGAACTGGAAGCTCTAACTGCTTTGAGGCTATTTTCACGAGTAAGCTTCAGGGAAGGTAGAGATGGTCCTGCCATCTCGAGGTGTTATGGAAGTCCATCCTTAAATATTTAATTATGCATAATTTAAAAAATAAAGAGATTTTAAAAATAACTTTGATATCATTATTGTCCCTAACAAATATAATGTTATTTTCCCACTATCCTCTAGTAACCTTTCCAAATTTCAGAATTTTCCCAATTGTTCCCAAATTGTCTTTTAAGGTTGATTTGTTCAGGAGGCTCCCATACATTTTGCTATACATTCCCTTTAATTTGGCACTGTTCTTTTGAGAACCATTTTGAAAAACCTTGTTATGACGGAAAAATTAAAATTTACATAAAAGAAGAGAGAATAGTGCTGTGAACTCCAATTATCCATCATCCAGCTACATGAAGTATTAACTCCAGGCCATCCTTGCTCCATGTACATTCCCATCCTGTCTCCCATCCCTTCTGCCTGGATGATTTTGAAGCAAATCCTAGACATCATAGCCTTTTACCTGTAAACATTTCAGTATCTTTTCTCTAAAAGATGGCTTTAAAAATATATATATACATGTCCATGATACCTTAAAAATTTAATAATGATTCCCAAATATAATCCAATATCCAATCAAATTTTCCTATTAAAAAATAGTTGGCTTATTCTAACCAAATGCAAACAAGGCCCACACCCTGCTTTTGACTGATATATTTCTTAAAACTCTATTAATCTGGGGGTTCCTTTTCCCTCTTCTTGAAATATCAAGTTGAAGAAAATAGGCTGTTTGTTCTATACAGTTACCCACATTCTATATTTTGCAGATTACATCCCCAAGATATTATTTAACATATTCTCTGTCCCTTTTATTTCCTGTAAACTGATAGTGCTACAGGTTTGACTTTATTCAGATTCATTTTCTTTTTTTTTGGCAAGAATCCTTCCCTGAAGATTGTACTTGTCAGCACACGCTACTGTCTGCTTCTTCTTTTTTGTTCTACGAGCAGCCCTTAATTATCATAGCCTGCCTCTATTATTTCATTAGGGGTCAGCACCTGCCCGTTGTGTTTTTATGTTACTTCATTTTGTTTTTCATGACATTGACTTATTGACGAAACCAGGCTAGGTACGGCAAAGATTGTCTCCCTGGATTTGTTTGATTATTTTACATGTCATTTAACTGTTCCTTTGTGCCCTGAAAGTTCCTGTAAACTGGCTGTTGGAGCTTAAATCTCGATTAGATTCCAGTGAATGTTTTTGGTATGATGACTTGATAGGTGGTATCAGGTACTTAATATTATGTTATGTCAGCAGGTTCATATTGTCTGCACGCACTTATTTTGTTAATTTTTTTTTTTTTTAAGTAACCTCTACATCCAATATGGGGCTCCAGCTCACGGCCTCAAGATCAAGAGTCACATGCTGTATGACTGAGCAGCCAGGTGTGCCTGCACGCATTTATTTATTTATTTATTTATTTATTTATTTATTTATTTATTTTAAAAGATTTATTTATTTGAGAGAAGGGGGGGGTTGTGTGGGAGGGGTAGAGAGACATGGAGAGATAGAATCTCAAGCGACTCCACACTCAGTGTGGAGCACAATGCAGGGCTGGATCTCATGACCTTGAGATCATGACCTGAGCTGAAATCAAGACCCAGAGGCTCAACCCATTGAGCCACCTCGGTGCCCCGGCATGCACTTATTTTGAAGATCCCTCTGCAAATCATGTGAATACCCATCAAAGTGTACTTAGAGTCCACATTAAAAAGTTTTGGCAGCAACCTATTTAGAAGGTGGTTGTTTTTTTTTTTTTAAAGATTTTAAAAAATTTATTCATTTGATGCAGAGAGACACAGAGAGAGAGCATGAGCAGGGGGAGAGGCAGAGGTAGAGGGAGAAGCAGACTCTCTGCTGAGCCAGATACAAGGCGCTCAGTCCCAGGACCCTGGGATCATGAACTGAGCTGAAGGCAGACGCTTAACCGACTAAGCCACCCAGGTGTCCCTTTGTCATTCTTTATTACTTGGAATACTCCTATAAAAAGAAAATTTCCTTCATCTACTTTTTGGTTTACTCAGTGGTACAGTTTCTTTAGAAAAATTAGCACTTATTGATTTTGACTTTCATATTTTAAAGCCATCAACTTTTTTTTTTTTTCCCCCAGGTCTCAAACATTTTCATAAGCGGTGTGTTAACAGTGCTTACCGGGTAAAACCCCTGCCCGGATGGACTGAAAGTAGGAAAATAAGGCGGCGGGGCCAGTGGTGACACGAATTTGGCCAAAAGCATATGCATCCTCAGCTACAGCAGATTTTCTCTTTTTAACTTGATCACATAAGGTTCGCCTATATAAAGGTTTACATTAAAAAAAAAAGCCATCATATCTGAGAACCTTGACGTTTTGTTTTCCTTGAAGGGTACATACGCTTTTCCCTTATCATTGATAAACATCAATAAACTATCTGTATTTTCCTGCTTAGCACTGCGCCCAGTAAATTCAAAGCCAAGTTTTCTTTCTTTCTTTCTTTCTTTCTTTTTTTTTTTTTAAAGACAGAGAGAGACAGCCAGCGAGAGAGGGAACACAAGCAGGGGGGAGCGGGAGAGGAAGAAGTAGGCTCACAGTAGAGGAGCCGATGTGGGGCTCGATCCCAGAATGCTGGGATCACGCCCTGAGCCAAAGGCAGACACTTAACGACTGTGCCACCCAGGCGCCCCCAAAGCCAAGTTTTCTGTTTAATTTTGGGACAATAGGAATTTCTGATCTGTACATCTGCATTTGTCCTCAGTCTCGCTCTTCCATACCTATTTCTGTGGTTCTATCTTTAAGGTGATTCAAATTTTCTACGAGCAAAAAAGGGTTTGATTGAACAAAAACATTTTCACATAGCCATCAGTCCTTTTTGAAAGTACCTTTTTCTTGGCACTCTTCTCACTGCTAGGAGTTATTTTAAAAATCTTTACTAACGTAATAAGCCAGAAATGGTTTCTCGTTGGGGTCTTCATTTGTCTTTCTATGATTACTGGTGAGCTTGAACATTTTTTCATGTTTATTAACCAGGTTTAAAATTGTTTGATTAGGAGGTGGCTTGTATTTAATCAGGGAAGAGCTCAGCCAGTCAACTCAAAGACAAGGTAAATGAAACCCAGGAATACCTCACTCTTAACATTTAAGCTTCGACTCCGCCTCTGGTTTTTTCCTCCTCCAACAGACCCTTTGTGTATGTCAACGGTCAGGGAAAGGGATCTCGGTCTGCAAAGACGGCGGAACACTGTATTGCCCCCAAATATGTGTATGATGTGCATATCCTATTTCTGATTTCGGTGTTTATGGAAAGAGTTCCTGAACCCTAACCGTGCCTGGAGGACCGGCTGTCGCCGGGACTCTGCAGGAGTGGCCTCTCTCACTCGGCCTTCGATTGGCCCTCCTGATCCCGCAGGAGTCGCCGCGACGCGGGCTTGCTTAGCGCGGTTGATGCGTGTGTTGAGTGGCTGCTTCTGCCTTTCTCTCCCCCCATTTTTTTTTTTTTAGCCATAGCTATGGTTACCACGTCTCTCCCCGCCTCCCTCCACCTGCCAAGAAGGCGACTGGCAATTGGCTGCCTGTCACCAAGTAAGCCAGTCATTGGTCACTAGTGAGAACAGGGCGCTCCCCCTTCCCCTGTCTCCCGGGTCTCTTGAGGAGCCCAGGAAGGAGGCTCCGCTAGTGCCGCCGGGCCAGGGGCTGCCGGGACCCGGCTGCGGCAATCGTTAGCGGGTCATGTCGGCCGCCCAGGGCTGGGACAGGAACCGCCGGCGGGGAGGAGGCGCCGCAGGCAGTGGTGGCGGTGGCGGAGGTAGCGGGGCCGGCGGGGGCAGTGGGGGCAGCGGGGGTCGGGGGACTGGCCAGCTGAACCGCTTCGTGCAACTCTCCGGGCGGCCGCACCTGCCAGGTGAGTCGTGGGACAGGGTCCTGACAGGTTGCGGGCGCGCTGGGAAGGCGACTGCTACCTTTTCTTTTCTCCCTGGTTTTCTTTTCCTTGGGAGGAGGAAAGGCAGGCCCCACGCATAGCTGAGGGACTGGGGCATGGAGAAAAGGAAAGGTGTCTTTGAGGTCAGGGAGGGAGCAGGAACACAGCGAAAAGAAGTATTTTTGCTTTGTTGAAAGCTCTGTGCTGGGAGTTGTGTTTTCTTTTCAAAGGAGAGGCCGCTGTTTCATTGACATTCCCAAATGTTTCGCCTATTCTGTTCCCAGTCTCGTCCTCTTCCGCAGTTTGATCTTGTAAAAGAAAGACATTGGCGCCTAGCTGTGAGAAATTATTTTTAAAAGGGTGCTAGATTGAGGAGAGAGGAGGGAAGAGCGTTCCAAAGAGTGATTTTGTAAAAACCACCGCGAGTGTGTAAGAGTTAGGCATTCTGAGACAAGAAAGGAGGAGGAAAGGCGCGGGGTGGGGTAGGGGGGACGCGAGGGGTTGTTGGGATGTGCTTGGGAAACAGAACCAAGAGAATTAGGAAAAACTAGTTAAATTATTAATATTTTGGAATGTCCAGAGCAGAATGGCGAGCGTGATCTGGATTTTAAGGGGAGAAAATGAAGATCAAGAATATACTTAGTGACAAAATTATGCTGCCTCTACTATATAAAAACAGACGATTGAGAATTGAGAAAATGGACCCAATGTGATTATTTACATTTTGGCCTACAGTTTCCTATCCTTGAGTTCAGATGCCTTAAAAAACAAAGACAAATCAAATCGATGTGTGTGTGCAGACGATTTTAAAAAGATACATTTGTAAGTGAAGTGTAGTGGGGGGAAGATAGGGAAGTAAATACTGCACAGAATGTCAAATATTATATTGGGCAAGCTTTTTTCTACCTTGAAGAGAACTATCAGGAATGATGTGTTAATCATTCACCATATTGTTTGTGAATAATGTTGAAGTTGATTTTATCAGTGATGTATTTGTTTAACCGATGAGTTTTGAGAACATGATGGTTTTTGAATTCCTTTTACTACCATGCCTGTACTTCCAAGTAGTCAAAAATTATTTGGTTAATTTGAAGATAACAAAGGAACTTTGCACGTTGAATGAGACAGTCACTTGTTCGTAATGAGGTTATTGATGCATGTTAAAAATGCACATTAACAATTTCTTTGTGCTATTAAATTAACATTGAGGCAGTTTTAAATAGTCAAATATGTAATATACCAGGAGTTGGGTTTGAGGTGATAGTCTCAAACTGGGTATTCTGAAATTGCTAAATACGTGATCTTTAAAAAAAGAAAAAAAGGAGAAATCCTTTTTCTTATCCCAGATTAATAGTGAAAACTTATATTTTTGTGTATTGGCAGATTTGAAGATAAATCTCTTACCAAAGAGTATTACCAGTTTGCCCTCTACTACTACTTATATTTAGGTCTTTGATCTCAGATTAATTATACCATTGGCTGGATACAGGCATTCCCACGCTCCAAGAACCTGCTTGGTGCACTTCCTCACTGTCACCACGTGATGGCAGTGGAAGCCATGATTTCTGATAAGGGGCTTAGGTGTGGAGCTATTTCTGCATTTCCTTAGCACACAACGCCAAAAACAGCCATTTGTCCAGAGGTAAAGATAAACGTGTTTAAGCTGTAAAAATTCATGTAATGGGGCGATCGGCCTTTTCTTTCTGCTTTCTTTTCCCCTTCACTGGCGCTTCATTCTTCCTTCCCAAGTAGGTGGCCTCTGTCATTTATTCACTATCAGAATCGGGAACATGTGATATCTCAATACATTTGAAATTCTTTTACACCAATTTATTATTTTCCCCAGCATGACATTTTAAGTCTCCCCTCCCCACCCGGATTGAAAGGTTGTATATTGAGGTGTTTAAAAAGATTTTAGGTGCTGGTGAGGGATAGAAATGTCTAGACCCATTTTATGGCTGACCCTGGAGGTTAAATTTTTTTTTTCTTTTTTAAGTTTTTGTAACTAACTTTCTATCTCTATGGAACTCTAATCCCATTTTCCTTTTTTCATCTTTCTCTACCAAGACTTCCAGATACCAAGCGTCCAGAACACTTTCTTACTTTTTGCACACCCATTATCCAGTCCCTGGTGAAACAAAACAAAACAACCTGGTCTTCCTGGAGTGTTCTCTCTCTCCTTCAGTGATAGCATCTTTTTCCTTGCAGTTAGGCAAACCTGAAACTTGGGTATCTTCCTTAGATTTTCTTCTCCCTTGCATTTCAGGTGTAATTAATTGCCCAGTTCTGTTTATTTTTCTACTATAACTCCAGTCCATGCTGCCATCATCCCTCACTTAGGTCTCTCGCAGTAGCTTGCTTGCTTGCTTTTTTTTTTTTCCCCCCTGCAGTAGCTTTCTGGGTCTTTCTGCTTCACTCTTGCCCTCCAATGCATACAGCACACTCATCTTTTGAAAGCACAAATCTGTTCTGGTCTCTGCTTACAACCTTTTACTAGCTCTTCGTTGCTTTTAGGGTAAGGCAAAAATCTTAAACACCGCCTAAAGGCACTGCATTGTCTAATTCTCGAGTTATTTCTACATCACATGGTTTGCACTTTGATAGTTTTCTGTTTCCTTAGACATATCATGCTCCCTTCTGCCACAGGGCATTTCACATGCTATCTATCATACAAGAACTCTCTTACTCCTCATTCTGTTCCTTTTTTTTCTTTTCCTTTTTAGCTTCTCTTCCATTGGAACTTAGCTCAATCACACTGTGTTTTCAGGAAAGCCTTCTTTGACCTTCTCTGATTTATTCTCTTCTCCCTATACACACTCATAGTGCCTTGTGGTTTTCTTTGGACATACTTATCATTTATGTGTGATTCCTTGATATGCAGGATTTGACACTGGTTTTTTGTTTTTTTTTAAAGATTTTATTTATTTATTTGACAGAGATAGAGACAGCCAGCGAGAGAGGGAACACAAGCAGCAGGAGTGGGAGAGGAAGAAACAGGCTCATAGCGGAGGAGCCTGATGTGGGGCTCGATCCCAGAATGCCGGGATCACGCCCTGAGACGCTTAACCGCTGTGCCACCCAGGCGCCCCAGGATTTGACACTGTTGATATATATACACACACAGTAGCATATATACATGTGTACATATACACACATATACATATACTCAAATTCTATATATAAGCAATTAGTTTCTTGTGAATTTGATTGATTAGTGGGTTTTCAATCCTCTACAGCCCCATTGACTCTGGACAAATGGATAAAATAAAATTCTTATACATAAAAATAGATTAGACTCTGCATTCATGGTGAGAGCACAAGTGGTATTTTGTGAAACCTTGTTTGAGCAGCTTCTTGTCTTTTTGCTGTCTCCTAAAATGCTTCAGTGATTATGTATTTGCCCCATAGACCAATAAATTCATAGCTTGTTGGTCCTGGATTTCTAACTCATAATCTCTACACACTCAGTAAAGAACAGGGAACATTTTTATAGAGTAAGTATGCAGAAATAGAGCTCAGGGACAAGGTGATCATGGGGATAATAGAACCCAAGTTACTACTGTAATTTCACTGTGTGAGTTCGATTAAATACAATGTATTATTTGGGATAACAGTTAACATTGCTGCTAATGAAATCTGAAAAACTGACAAAGAGAAGGAAAAATATAACAACTGGTGAAGGTGGGCAAAAATAGCATGGAAATCTCAATATAAAAATGTGAAATGTGATATATACTCATGACATGAAACCCAAATAGTACAAAAGAGCATATGATAAAAGGCAAGTTTTCTTTCTACCTTTGACCCCAGCTAATTGGCTTCTTTTCCTAAGAAGCAACCAATGATAAATTTAGTTTGTGTGTGTGTGTACGCGCGCGCGTGCGTGTATAAACAGTAGCCTTTCTTTGTTTGGATGGGCATTTAAAATATTTACGGTCTTCCTGATGTAAATGATGATACAATGAATATCCCTCTATACATTTTTGCATATGAGGGAGTCTGTCTAGGATAAATTCCTAGAAGTGCAATTGCTGGGTCAAAGGCTGTGTACTATTTAAATTTTGATAGATATTGTCAAATTGCTTTCATAGAGGTTGTACCAGTTTGTGTTTCACTGTTGGTGTTGGAGTGCTGGCCTCCTATACCCTTGGTAATAGAGTGGGTTATCAAACTTTTTTTAAATTGCCAATTTAACAGGTATTTTTTCATCATCTTTTCAATGGATATAAGAACTGTATTTGTTAACTTTATTTATAACATTTGCTTATATTTTTTTATTTACCTGGTTATATTTTTTGTTCATTATTCTGTTTTTTATAGGAACTCTGTTTTAAGGAAACTAGTTGTCTTTGATATGTGTTGCAGATATTTTTCAGTTTGTCATTTGGCTTTTGACTTTGTTTCTGGTGTATTTTTTCAGCAGAAATTAAAATTTTTTTTGTAGTTGTAATTATCAGTTTTTTTATGGATTTTACTTTTTGCATAAAAAGAAAGTCCTCCCCTGTTTAACTATTATTTCTGATTAAAAGGAAATTTCTTATGTTTTTTCTTGGTACTTTTATAACTTTAAGTTAAATGCACTTATCTATACAAAATATAAATTATGTGAAGTATTAAGGTAGGAATCCAACATTTTTCCAGGTGGCTACCAAGTTTATCACAGTATTGAAATACTGTCTATAGGTGTACTAAGTTCTTACATATAATTTGGGGTTCTTACTGGGACTCTTATTCTGTTCCATTGATAAGTTCACCTATTTATACCTTAATGACCTCGTTCTTTGAGTATAGTCCTGTCTTACTGTAGTTCCCAGAGTTTTCCTGGTTATTCTTGCTTGTTTAGCTCCTCTCCCCCATTCTGTTAATATTCTTATTGGTAGAACATTATATTTACGGATTGATTTAGAGATATTTGATGTCTTTTTGAGGTTCAAACTTCTGTTCAGGAGCAGGGAATATATTCATTTCTTCTTGTTCAGGTCTTCTTTCACATCTCTCAGTAACATTTTAAAGCTTTTTCATAAAGACCTTTCACATTTCTTGTTATGTTTAGCCCTTGGTATTTTATCTTTTTTGTTGCTATTGTAAATGGAGTTTCTACTTTTATTGTATCATTTATCTTGTTGTGCCTAGCCACCTTTAGAATTCTAATACTATCTATGATAGTTGCCCAGTTGTTTTTCTAGGGCTTTGCAGTTTAATGATTACATTATTACAAAATAAAGATAATTTTATCTCCTCTTTTCCAATTTTAATACTTACTTCTTTCTTCTGTCAAATTAATTTGGCTAGTACTTTCCAAAAATATTAAACAGTAAGGCAGTAGTGGATCTTTCTCTTATTCCTGACTTCAGTGGCATGTTTTTTGTGCTTTCCTGTTCAGATTAGACCTGACTTTAGATTGAAGTGTACATATTTTATCATGTTAAAGTAGTCCACTATTGCCATTTTATTAAGATTTCTTAATACGGAAGTAAATTTTGGGATGCCTGGGTGGTGCAGTTGTTTGCGTGTCAGACTCTTGGTTTAGGTTGAGGTCCTAATCTCAGGGTCATTAGATTGAGTCCTGTATCCCGCTCCACGCTTAGCAGGGAGTCTGCTTGAGATTCTCTCTCTCTCTCTCCCTCTCCTGCCTATGCTATCTATGAGATAAAGAAATCTTTAAAAAAATGTGGGAATAAATTTTGTCAAAAGCCTTTTCAGCTTCTTTGGAAATTATGTAATTTTAATCCTTTAATCTACTATTGTGATGAATTGTACTAATAGATTTACTATTACTACACCATCCTTGCATTCCTGAATTAGCTCGCTTTGTCACCGTTTATATTATTTTAAATGTGCTGCTGAGTTCTATTTGCTAAACTTTATTTAGAAATTTTGTATCACTCCTCATAAGCTAAATTGCGTTACAGTTTTCTGTGTTTTATCTTTGTTGGGTTATGCCACTTTCATAAAAATTACTTCAGAATTTTCTTTGTTTTTGTTTGTTTTCTTTCTGTCTCTGGCTAAATGGCATTGAAATTAAAGGTTTGGTTAAATTGCCTGTGAAATCTTTGGACCTTGAGTGTTTTGGGGAAAGAGGATCTCTTTGACAGTTATGTCTACTTTTATGATAATTTGCTTACAATGTATCTCTTTGGGGGGAAGCTTTGATAACTTATATCATTTTAGAAAATAATCCATTTCATCCAAGTTTTCAAAATTATTTTGTGTGCAGTTGAGCAAGATACTCTTTCATGATTAAAAACATTTCCTGGGGGGCGTCTGGGTAGCGCAGTCGTTAAAGCGTCTGCCTTCGACTCAGGGCGTGATCCCGGCGTTCCGGGATCGAGTCCCACATCAGGCTCCTCCGCTGGGAGCCTGCTTCTTCCTCTCCCACTCCCCTGCTGTGTTCCCTCTCTCGCTGGCTGTCTCTCTGTCACATAAATAAATAAAATCTTTAAAAAAAAAAAAAAAATTTCCTGGGTTTTTTTCTTGATTCTTGGATTTTAGAACCAGCTCTTGGATTTTTTTTTTTTTTTTTTTGCTCTTGGATTTTTTTAAATTAGTTCTACCGTTTTCTTATTTATTACTTTCTCTTTCATTGTTTTAAATCCTTTGTTTAGCTTTTCTTAAGTTCATTTTTGTGGTTGTTTTTCTATCTTCTCATGTTGAATGCTTAATGTTCTTTTCATTCTTTCTAAGTGTTTAAATTATAAGATTTCTTCCAGGGGCACCTGGGTGGCTCAGTTGATTAAGCGTCTGCCTTTGGCTCAGGTCATGATCCCAGAGTTCCCCGTTTGTGCTCTCTCGCTCTCTCTCAAATAAATAAATAAATGAAAATATTTTTAAAGAATTATTTTAAAAAATTTTCTTCTGAATACTGCTTTAGTTGTGTTCTGTAGGTTACAGGCTTCCTGTTGCATTTATTTTCTTAATATCTTACAATTCCATTTTTTATTTTCTTTAGTACAAGAGTAGTTAATCCTTTTAAACTTTTTCTCAACATTTCCATTTATGTTTTTAATACTTTGAGATATAATTCAAATGTCATACAATTCACCATTTAAATTCACCATTTAAAAACCAGTGGTTTTTACTATAATCAGATATGTACAGTTATTACCACAGTCAATTTTAGATCATTTTCATCACCTCAGAAAGAAACCCCATATCTTTTAGCTATTATTCCCTTATCCTCTTGCTTCCATTCCCCACCCCACCCCCATCTCATCCCTAAGTAACCACTAATTTACCTTTTGCCTCTATAGATTTCCCTATTATGGCCTTTCTCATATGAATGGAATTATGTAGAATATGGTCTTTTGACACTGCCCTTTTTTTTACTTTGCGTAATGTTTTCAAAGTTCACCCATGTTAAAGTGGCAGATAGCAATACTTCATTCCTTTTTATCGCTAAATAATATTCCATTGTATGGATAAACCACATTTTGTTTATCCATTTATCCATTGATGAACAGTTAGACTGTTTCTACTTTTTGGCTTTTAAGAATAATGCTGCTATAAATTACATAGAGGTTTCTATGTGAACATAGGTTTCCATTTCTTTTGGGTATATACCTAGGAGTGAAATTGTTAGGTCATATGATAATTCTGTGCCCTATGTATATTCATTTGAGGAACTGTCAAACTTTTCCAAAGTGGCTGGAATTTTACATTCCTACCACCAGTGTGAGGGTTCCAATTTCATCATGTTCTCTTCAACACTTGTTATTATCTATCTGACTTTTTAATTCTAACCATCTTAGTGTGTATGAGGTGGCATCTCATTCTGGTTTTGATTTGCATTTCCCTGATGACTCATGATGTCAAGTGTTTTCTTGCTTGCTTGCTTGCTTGCTTTGTTTCTCTTCCAACATTTTTGAGATGTAATTGACATTGAGCATGTTTTCATGTGCTTGTTGACGAATTGTAGGTCTTCTTTGGAGAAATGTCTTTTAGCTACTTTGCCCCATTTTTATTTATTTATTTATTTATTTATTTATTTATTTATTTATTTATTTATATTTTTAAAAGTAAACTCTCCACCCAGTGTGGGGCTCAAACTCATGGACCCGAGATAAAAAATTGCATGCTGTGCTGATTGAGCTAGCCAGGTGCCCCTCCCGCATTTTTAATTGAGTTGTCTTTTTACTATTGAATTTAAGAGTTCTTTACATATCCTAGATACAAGTTCCTTATAAGATACATGATTTGCAAGTATTTTTCATGTTCTGTGCTGTCTTTTCCCTTTCTTAATTGTGTCGTTTGAAGCACAAAAGTTTTAAATTTTGAAGTCCAGTTTATCATATCTAAAATTTTTGTGAAATCCAAGGTCATAAAAACTTACCCCTGTGTTTTTTTTCCTAAGAGTTTTATAGTTTCACTTTTACGTTTATGTCTTTGATTCTTTTTGAGTAAGTTTTTATGTTTGGTGTGGGATAAGGGTTATCTCAGCTGGCTGCCCTATTTTCCCAGGTCCATTTGTTGGAAAGACTGTTCTTTCTCCGTGGAATAGTCTTGGCATTCTTGCCAAAAATCAGTTGACCATTAATATTCAGGTTCACTTCTGGACTCTCCAGTCTATTCTCTTGATCCGTATGTCTATTTGTGTGCCAGTACCACACTGCCTTCCATACTGTTACTTTGTAGCAAGTTTTGAAATCAGAGAGTGTGAGTCCTCCTACTTTATTCTTTTCCAGGATTGTTTGGCTATTTTAGGTGCCTTGCAATTCCATATAAATTTGAGAATCTGTCAATTTGTATGAACTCAAGAGATTCTCATAGGGATTTGTGTTGAATCTGTACATCATTTTGGGGAGTATTACCATCTTAATAATGTTAAGTCTTACAATCCCTGAACATGGGATGTTTTTCATTTATTTAGATCTTTAATTTTTCATGTAAATTTTTAAAAAGTTTTTAAAATTTAAATTCAGTTAATTAACATATAATGTATTATTTGCTTCAGGGGTACAGGTCTGTGATTCGTCTTATATAACACCCAGTGCTCATCACAACACGTATACCCTCCCCAATGTCCATCACCCAGTTACCCCTTCTCCTCATCCCTCCTTCCCCTCCAGCAACCCTCAGTTTGTTTCCTAAGATTAAGAGTCTTCTATGGTTTGTCTCCCTCTCTGATTTCATCTTGTTTCATTTTTTTTTCTTTTCCCCTATGATCCTCAGCCTTGTTTCTTAAATTCCACATATCAATGAGATCATATGATAATTGTCTTTCTCTGATTGAATTATTTCACTTAGCATAATACCCTCTGGTTCCACCCACGTCATTGCAAATGGCAAGATTTCATTTTTTGATGGCTGCATAATATTCCATTGTATATACACACCGCATCTTCTTTATTAATTTATCTGTCGATGGACATCTGCACTCTTTCCATAGTTTGGCTATTGTGGACATTGCTCCTATAAACACTGGGGTGCAGGTGCCCCTTCAGATCACTGCATTCGTATCTTTGGGGTAAATACCCTGTAGTGCAACTGCTGAGTCGTAGGGTAGCTCTATTTTGAACTTTCTGAGGAACCTCCATACTGTTTACCAGAGTGGCTGCACCAGCTTGCATTCCCACCAACAGTGTAGGAGGGTTCCCCTTTCTCTGCATCCTAGCCAGCATCTGTCGTTTACTGACTTGTTAATTTTTTCCATTCTGACTGGTATGAGGTGGTATCTCATTGTGGTTTTGATTTGTATTTCCCTGATGCCAAGTAATGTTGAGCACCTTTTCATGTGTCTGTTGGCCATTTAGATGTCTTCTTTGCAGGAATGTCTGTTCATGACTTCTGCCCATTTCTTGATTGGATTATTTGTTCTTTGGATGTTGAGTTTGATAAGTTCTTTATAGATTTTAGATACTAGCCCTTCATCTGATATGTCATTTGCAAACATCTTCTCCCATTCTGTTGGTTGTCTTTTGGTTTTGTTGACTGTTTCCTTTGCTGTACAGAAGCTTTTTATCTTGATGAAGTCCCAGTAGTTCATTTTTACTCCTGTTTCCCTTGCCTTTGGAGACGATCTTCTTTAATTCTTTTGACAATGTTTTATGGTTTTCAGAGTTCATTTATATCTTGCTTGCCTTTCTCAGTACTGTTGTCCATGTCCTTTACTATGTTTTCAGCAGTGTTTGTACTCCTTTATGCCATGTGCAGTTAAGATTTCATTTCTGTGTTGGTTTTATTTTTTCTTTCCATTTCTTTCCTGCTTCCAGTCTTCTTATATTTCACCTCTTCTGTGGCCTGTCTTCGTTGAGTTAGAATCTCTTAAATCTTTTCTGCCTTTGAAATACCATTAATTTTGGTACAGTTTATTGTCTTCTACTTCCTACCACGACCACTATACAAGGAATACAAACTCATTATTAAAATTTGGAAAATATTGAGTGAGAACTTGAAACTAATTCTTGAACTAATTCTACTTAAAGACCACTATATCAACATTTTGATATTTTGCTTTCCTTTTAGTTCTTTATCAGTGAATTATGTTTTATTTAATACTATGTAAGTAATTACGTATGACTAGCAGCAACTTGGGATTCTGTTAAAACTGTTGTATATTTAAATGTTTTACTCATAAACACTCATTTATATTTTCTCTTATTTTATCAGGAAGAATCTGTTTCTCCTAAAATTATTGTATTAATAACCTTTTAGTTTTCTTCTAGCTGATGTATCCTATTTTATTTCTCTCATTCACAGTCAAGCTTTCAGAAAGAATAGACTCTTATTTAATGTCTTTTTTTCCTTTTCAATCTGTTGCAGTCTAACTTCTGCCTCCTTCATTCCACTCAAGTGCACTTGTGAAGGTAACAACTTCCTAATTGCTAAATCCATTAGATATCTCTTAGTTTTCATCCTACCCAACTTCTCTAGATTTTTATTTTGACTACCTCCTGTACTAGAGCCTAGGAATACGTAATAATTAGACAAAGTCTCTGTTCCTGAAGAGCTCTTAGTTATCCTTTTAGCTCTTGAACTTCTCATTAGTTTTCCTTTATCTGCCCCTTAATATTAGTATCTGAGAAGATATGCTTCTTTATTTATTTTCTCTTCCTACTCTTAGATTTTCCCTGGGTGATGTTATTAATCTCCCAACAATGCCTAAATCTGTCTCCAACCCAGACCTATTTTCCTGGTCTATTTGCCAGTGGCTACTAGACACTACCACCCAAGTTACTGAAGAGTATCTTAAATTCAGCATGTCCAAAAATAATTTCATCATCTTTCCTGTCAAACCTGTTCTTCCTTTTTGCTCCTTATCCTGACTAGTTTCATGGCTAATCATCAGTTTAGTGAGTCAAGTTGGAAACCTGAGAATCACAATAGATTCCTTCCGTTTGCTCATTCCTTATCCAGTTAGTCTTAATTTTCTCCTCTTTACCCTAATTCTTCTGTTGGTCCCTTTTTACCTCTCCAACTTTACCATGGGTGTCTTTCATTTTATATTTCAGCTATATTGAAGTATTTGTGGTTAGTAACTTAAATTCTTAGAATAGGATGGAGAGAGAGATTTAAAAGAAAAAACTTACAATTTACTGCAATCCTACACTGTGTCATGATTCCGTACATACCATTTCTTCTTCCTAGAGTTCCGTTCCCCTAATTGTCTTCTAAGACCCACTCAAGTATACTTTATACAGCTTTTTAAAAATTCTCTTTTTTAATACAAATAGGTTACTTTTACGGAGTAGTTACAGTGTATCTGGCCTTGTTCAAGGTGTTTTAGAACCATTGTCTTACTTCTCATAACCTTGTGAGGTAAGTAACTTTTGCATCATCTCTGACGGGGAACTGAGGCTTAGTGAGAAAGTGCATAGCTTGTGCAAAGTTGTATAGCTAATAAATGTCAGAGTTCGGATTCAGACCAGTCTGTTGGACTTCAAAGCCTGTGCTCTCGTGCCTCTTTGTGCCACCACCTTCCTTTGTATATGTATACAAAGGATCACAGGACTTATGTGTGCCGAATTGCAGTTGTTTCTCAACTTAGCTGCTTACTAAGTGTGGGTTCCTTAAAGACAAAAATAATGTCTTGTTCTTTATCATATTCCACAGAGACTTAGAACACTGTCCAGCTTTTAGTAGGCTTTTAGTAAATGTTTATTGAATGAGTAATTATCAGTGTCTGTGGTTATTCATGCAAGAGAGTTATTTTACATTACATAGACTAAATGCTTTTTTTTTTTACACTAAGGAATTTAGCACATACAATTTTTTTAAAGATTTTATGTATTAGAGAGAGAGAGAGGGTGCGCATGCGCACAGGTTGGGGGTGGGAGGGGCAGAGGGAGAGTGAGAAGCGGATTCTCCACTGAGCAGGGAGCCCAGTGCGGGGCTTGATCCCACGACCCTGGGATCATGACCTGACCTGAAGGCAGATGCTTAACCGCCTGAGCCACCCAGGTGCCCCAGCTCATACAGTTTTTGTATGGCTTTTCTAAATATTCTTTTCTTCCAAGTACACTTTTATGTTGAATATTATCAGAAATAGTTGTAGCATTCTTCCACTTGTGCCTTTATTCTATCCCCTCCTACCTATTCAGAAAATTTACATTATTATCACTTCTCTGTCCTGTGTCTTCAACCTTTTTCTTTCCATCATATCATTATTATAGCATTTTGAGCTTTAAGTTTTATCTCTTCTAATCTCTCCTTTTCCTTTTACAGCCAAGTTTGTGAAAGCATTGACTAGAGTTGCTGTCTTCATCACCATATCTCCCCATCATATCTTTGAAGTTGGTTTTGCTAATGTCACAAATGACATGTGTGTTGTCAAATTGAATGGATGTTTTTCAATCTCCATCTTATTCTCGCTTCATTTTATTTTTTTAAGATTTATTTATTTATTTATTTATTTGAGAGAAGGCAAGCATGTGAGCAGGGGGAGGGGCAAAGGGAGAGAGGGAGGGAGAGAAGCAGACTCCCTGCTGAGCAGGGAGCCCTACACGGGGCTTGATCCTATGATCCTGAGATCATGACCTGAGCCAAAAGCAAGAGTCAGCCGCTTAACTGGCTGAGCCACCCAGGTACCTGTCTCTTCATTTTAAAACATCCTTTTCCCTCAGCTTCCCAGGTATTAGGTCTGGTTTTCTTTTTATGAGTCTGGCCTCTCATACTTAGTCTTCTTTGTCAGCTCTTCCTTTTCTATCAGGCCTTAATGTGAGTTCTCAAGTCTTGATCCTATACCTCCACCCTTCTTTATTTCCACTTAAATTTCAAGTATTCTCTTCCAAATCCTTGGTTTTCAATTTCTAACCATATGCCAGTAAGGAGGGCCACTTGTAACTTCTACCCAAATCTTTCTTGAGGGCCATATACTTGCTTTCTTCATGTCTCCACCTACATGCCTTATACCCCTCGTGTTCAGCATGTCTAAAACTGAATTTGTGACCTTTCTTTATTCTAAAGGTAAAGGGGATCTATTGGACACTTTTAAGCAGGGGAGTAATATGATGTAATTTACATTTTTTAAGATGTTTTTATTTAAATTCCAGTTAGTTAACATACAGTATAATATTAGTTTTAGGTGATTCAGCAATTCCATACATCACCCAGTGCTCATCACAAGTGCCTTCCTTAATCCCCAACCCCTATTTCACGCATCCCCCCACCCACCTCTCTGGTAACCATCCGTTTGTTCTCTATAGGTTAAGAGTCTTTTCTTGGTTTGCCTTTCTCTTTCTTTTTTTTCCCCCTTTGCTTATTTGTTTTGTTTCTTAAATTCCACATATGAGTGAAATCATATGGTATTTGTCTTTTTCTGACTGACTTAACAGCCCAGTGTCCATCAACTGAAGAACGGTTAGAGAAAATGTGTGTGAGCTCAGGTACACACAGACACTGGAATATTACTCAGCCATAAAAAAGAATGAAATCTTGGCATTTGCAACAACATGGATGGAGCTGGAGAGTATTAGGCTAAGCAAAATAAGTCAGTGATTTACATTTTTTAAAGATTTATTTATTTATTTGAGAGAGAGCGCATGCATGCACACAAGTGGGGGGAGGGGCAAAGGGAAAGAATCTCAAGCAGACTCCCCACTGAGTCGTGGAGCCCAACATGGGGCTCATCTCATGACCCTGAGATCATGACCCAAGCTGAAATCAAGAGTGGGACACTAAACCAGCTGAGCCACCCAGGTGCACCAGTGACTTACAATTTTTAAAGCTCTCTGTAGCTGCTGGATGAAGAATGGAGTGTGGGAATTGGTAAAAAGTGAAGTATAAAAGCCCTTTAGAAGACTTGCAGTAGTCTCCTCAGGATGATGGCAGCTTGAACTAGGGTACAGTGGTCTAGGCGGGGAGAAATGATTGAATATGAGATGTATTTTGAAGGTAGTATTAACAGCGTTTACTGTGAGGTATGAAGGAAAGAGAGGACTCAAGATGATTGATATGTTTTTGTCTTGAGCAACTGGATGGATGATGGTGTCATTAAATGAGATGGAATATACTGGAAGGAGCAGGATTGTGGGGGTTCTGTTTTGACTATGTTAAGCATGAGACGCCTATTTGACCTATAAGTGGAGGATATAGGGTAGGAGGGTCTTCATATGTAAATCTAACTCAAGGGAGAGGTAGAGGCTCAGAATAGACATTTTGGAATTACTAGCATACAGATGGTATTTAAAAGCCTCTGGGCTGGATGAGATGACCAAGGAGGATTAAAGAGAAATAAGGGCAAAAGACTATAACTTTGAAGGTGAGAAGGAAAGGAGAAGCAAGGAGAGAAGGTCAGTAAAATAAGAGGAAAACCAGGACTGCTTGATTTCACAGAAGCCAAGAGAAGAGAGTGTTTCAAGAAGGAAGGAGCAGTCACCTTGTCCAAGGCTCTAAAATCGTGGACTCTGTAATACTATTATTACAGTACTATAGTTATCGTTGTTGGTAAAGGAGGCTTTTGTGGGCTGGCTTAGGGACCTGTTAACTATTTATAACACAGGAAAAAATACTGTTTCATATCACAAATTGACATATAAATTTAGAATTTTGAAATGCAGCCTAATTTTTAATAGCCTCTATATTTTTTAAGGTTCACTTCATTTTTTTTCTCTCTGAACTATTTTTAAGGCCTTTTTAAAAGAAATCTTGAGTGGTTTTGAACCCTCAGATCATTAGATCGTTACTAGTTATCTATACTGGGCAAGCTTTTAGAACACATAAAAGTTAATGCTCAGCTAAATATGCAAATATAGTTTCCTGTTATTGAACTCATCCCATCCTAACCCCTCATATTTTTTCATGAATTTTTAAACTAAATAACACTACATAAATTTGGTAAAAACAAATAGTATACAAAGGAGACAAAAGTCTCCCTTCTGCCCTGGATTCCTACTTCTCTAGACTCTCCCCCGAGGTATCCTCTGTTAGTATTTCTAGTGTATCTTTCCAGAAATAGAGTTTGCATATGTATGCATATAGATACGTGTTAATCTTTATTTTTAAGCAATTAGAGTACAACATAAAGTATTCTTTCTGCACCTATCCTTTTTTTTAACTAAAAATATATTTTGGGGATAGTTCTGTATTACCATATTTAGATTGATCAGATTCTTCTTCATGGCTGAAAGTATTGTGTTATAAGGGTGTACAATAATTTACCATCCGTGCAATAGATATTTAGATTGTTCCTAGTCTTCTACTATTTGAAAACGCTGCTGCAATGCCTAGTGATAAATATTGCCAACTTGTCCATTTAATGTCTGTTTTTAAAGTTTTCTTCAAGTTACAGAACTGAAAACTCACACTTACATTTATCCCTTTATTTTACTCAACTTTCCCATCCAGCTTGTCTGTGAGTCTTTATCCCCATACTAATATTATTAGCTAGGAACTTTTATAAACATAACCCAGAGAGGAGTAAGTACTGTTATTGTTCCCTTTTCACAGAGAAGGAAGCTAAGGCCCAGAGTTGAAAGTCTTGTCTAAGGCCATTAGCTAGCAAGGGACAGAGCCAGGATTTGAAACAAGCAGTGTGGTTATAAAGTCCATGCTCATAACCCTGTGCTGTGTTCTCTGCTGCCTGTCCTTCCCAGTTCTTTGTGTTACTAATGTAATTCAGGCCTTTACTGCCTTAACCTGGACGTTACTAATAATGTTTTTGTCATTTCTAGTCTTCTTCTCCTATTCTGTATACTGAAACAAGGTTAATCTTCCTAAAGCACAACTGTGGTTTTTTAGGATGTTCATTCCAGATCAAAATCCTTCAGTGGCTTCCTGCTGCATTTAGAATTCAGCCTGATCTCATGCTCTTCCTTTTCATACTGGCTACACTGTCAGTGAATTTACTCCAAGCTTTATCTAAGATACTGTCACTGAGTTGTCTATAAGACTAGATAGTGAAATTAGAAGTATGATGACTAGTAAAAAATGAGACAAATATTCTTTGGAGTTGAACGGAGCTTGAAGCTTGGAGCTTTTTCTTTACTTCCCTTTTTACCCACAGTAGCTCCTGCCATATGGTTTCATCAACAAACTGTCAACTCAATTAATTTGAATCAGATGTGTGATTGTTCAAAAAAATGCCAACCACAAGCATCTTGGTGTCACATAAGACAAATTCCTTAAAACACACACAAACACACAAACCTCATGCACGAATATGGAATTTCTTTCTTTTTTTCTCTTTCTTTCTTTCTTTCTTTCTTTCTTTCTTTCTTTCTTTCTTTCTTTCTTTCTTTCAGATTTTATTTTCGAGAAAGAGAGCAGGGGGAGAGGCAGGGGGAGAAGGAGAGAGAACCTCAAACAGACTCCCCACTGAGTGCAGAACCCAATGTGGGGCTTGATCCCAGGACTCTGAAATCATGACCTGAGCCAAAACCAAGACTAAGCCACCCAGGTGCCCCAGGAATATGGAAGTTGTAATGTGCACCAAACTGGGTACTTTAGAAAGACGTAACATATTTAGCTTTAAATACACCTGCATATACAAAACTAAACTTTGAGAAAACCCTTTGGCAAGAAAAATAACTTTTTTTTCCCCAAAGATTTTATTTATTTATTTGACATGACAGAGACAGCCAGTGAGAGAGGGAACAGAAGCAGGGGGAGTGGGAGAGGAAGAAGCAGGCTCCCAGCGGAAGAGCCTGACATGGGGCTCGATCCCTGAACGCTGGGATCACGCCCTGAGCCGAAGGCAGATGCTTAACGACTGCGCCACCCAGGCGCCCCAAGAAAAATAACTTTTTAAAGCTAATTTTTTATGCTCAATTTTGATTTTAAGTATGAAACTTCGCTGTGCATTTGTGGAAAAAATGCTACAATGCAAATGTTCTTGTGAAATGGTGTCTTTTGAAATTTTTATTTCTGAGTAAAGAATAGGATTTTGTTTTATTTTTTGGAATGCTGTTATTTTTCCATATAATGCTTCATACATGTATCTTACTGGCAGTCATGTCTACTTTGGCAGTATTAATATCTGATATTTTTTACTTTTGCATTTAAGTTTTTCTTATTGGCTCTCTGCTTGTTACACAATAGGATTGTTACCAGTGTTTCAAAATAGCTTGATTTTAAATGTTGAAGTTATAAAAACAGGTTTAAAAAAATTTATTTGTTAGAGAGAGCGACAGAGAGACAGTGTGTGCGAGCAGGGAGGGGCACAGGGAGAAGGAAAGGGAGAATCCTAAGCAGGCTCCACGCTGAGCACGGAGCCCAACACAGAGCTTGATCTCAGAACCCTGAGGTCATGATTGGAGCTGAAATCAAGAGTCGGACACCCAACTGACTGAGCCTTCCAGGCGCCCCTAGAAGTAGTTTTAAATTAGATAGCAGACATTAAAAATTTGTTATTTGGTGAATATTTTGTTGCTTTTTGCTAGATTTGGTCCAACACAAGCTTTTACTGCCTTTGGTCAAGTCTAGGTATTTTGTTTGAACACACTGCATTTGCCAACAGAAAATGGTGACCCTAGAGAAAAAGTAAGTTCATAAAGAACAGTTGTGTCTTCACTTCAAAATTCATTACTTTTCTAATTTTAATCAGGGAACAGAATCAGTAGCAAAGTAATAAAAGATGTTTCTGAATAGAATTATTTAACTATAGAATTTGTGAATTTCCTTCTGGATGGTTCCTCAGTTGCACTTGCAGAAATTGGGAGGGTTATGTGTTTCTAAAGAGCTACCCATCTTTGGTGGTCCTTAAAGGAGGTAGGTTGCAAAATTTTAGTTCATCAGGCATTGTCACAATGTATTGATTAAACACAAATCTGTTTTTCATATTAGGCTCTTGTATCTACACTCACCAGATACATAGTCTTTCTCTCTCTTTCTCAAGGATGTTTTTGAGGGAGAGAGATCATTCTCTGGGTACTCATTAGAGAGCAGGAAATCCAGAAACAGGAAAGGCCAAGTCATGTACTCTGACTCCCAAGTGGGTTATTACTATACATTTTTATTTTAGTATATTAGGATTCAAATATTTAGTTGTTAGTAGAGAAACTGATTAAGTTATTTTCTAGGGTTGTAGGATGTATGTCATACCATTATTTTAATTTTTTAATTAATTATTTAATTTACATTCTAGTTGACATACATTTCAATATTGGTTTCAGCTCTTTTTTTTTTTTTTTAAGATTTTTATTTATTTATTTGATAGAGACAGCCAGCGAGAGAGGGAACACAAGCAGGGGGAGTGGGAGAGGAAGAAGCGGGCCCCCAGCGGAGGAGCCTGATGCGGGGCTTGATCCTGGGACTCTGGGATCACACCCTGAGCCAAAGGCAGACGCTTAACGACTGAGCCACCCAGGTGCCCCTCAGCTCATTTTTTTTAAACGAAGTTTTGCTGGAGATAAAAAAAGGTGATATTAAATTAGGAAAAACAGACCCTGTGGCTATGGTTTACATTTTGAGGCAGGTGCATTGACACAGATACACAGAGTACCAGTGCAGGCAGTTGTTTGGTTTTTTAAATCTTAAACACAGAAAATGTCTTATAAGCAGTAAAAAAATATATATATATATTTTTTAAATCAACTTTTAATTTTTTTCCTTTTTCCCCCCTTCTAAAACTTTTTAGAACCATAAAAAGTTAAAATTGAAAAAGACCTTAGAAGTTACACTATCTTCTATCCAATATGGGAATGCTTCCCACAATAGCTCTAATCTTTTTAAAAAATCTCTATTTTAATGTTTTGGGTTTTTTTTTTTAAGTAAACTCTATGTACAATGTGGAGCTTGAACTCACGACCCCAAGATTAAGAGTTGCATGCTCTATCAACTGAGCCAGCCAGGCGCCCCTTCATCTCTATTTTAAAGAGGTCTGCTTATTTTGACCTCTTAGATTAATGGACTGCCCACTATGTTGTGGAGAAAGCTGTCAGATTATTTGTTGACTCTAATTATTACAAAGACTTGCCTTATATTCAGTTGCAAATTCTATGACTTTTTCCCAGTTCTGTCTTCTTCTGGAATATGGAATAAATCTATTCCTTCTTCCATTTAACCACCCTTTGGAAAACATTTATAACATTCTGTGTCTGAATTCTTTTTTGCTTTTTAACCTGGAGTTTACAATTTAACCTGGAGTCTGTGGCTGGTCCTTAGGGAATTATGTCATACGTAAAATTGTGAGTAAAAATGTGCATTTTTCTGGGAAGAGAGCCAGTAATTTTTATTAGTCTCAATAGAACCTCATTTCCCACCAAAATTAATATGCCAGACCTACCTGGATGGACCTGGTAATCTGCTTTTTGGTTTTGTTTTTACTCTTATTGTTTTTAATAAGTTTGCAATGAGCCAGCTAGTCCAGCACCTCAAGAACTATTGCTCTAGGTTATTTCCGAGATTCTCGGAGCATTTCTGATTCCTTTGAGAGTTGTAGAATTTTTAGAGCTTTAGAGACCATCTCGTATACATACAGTTTATGGTATATTTATAGTTAATTCTTTCTATCAAAAGATTAAGCTGATCCAAAAGGGTGAGGTTTTTATTTAAAAATGTATTTCAAAGTCTTGGCAGCCATTCATAAACATTAAGAATGTGGTGGTGCTATTTTAAATCAGAAGTGTTCCCAAGATTTTTTTTTTGTTAGAGTTAATATTTTGATCTAACACAGGTTTATGAATTGTGCTTTTTTATTAATTTTTAATCTGTAAAATTTTTAGCCTGTTCTGTTTTTACGAATCCTAAGGAAAGACGTATGGCTTAGCATTCAGTCATTTAAGAACACTGGTTTCAATATCCCATCTAGCTTTTGGAACAGTTTGAGCCTAGTACAACCCCTGTACCTACTCCCCTTCCCCAAAGACAAAACTCCTCAACCAGCAAGGCTTTTTTTTTCTTCAGTAAAGTAATACTTGAATAACTAATAATGTAAACCAAATGACAAAGAGCCTCTTAAGATTTGAAGATGTCTCTCAATGTGCTATGATTACTTCACTTTTATAGAAGTCTATGTATATATGATAGACATACTTTTTGCTACAAATGTCAGAGGAGTAAAGTCAGGAGAGACAAGAGACTAACGTGAAAGAAAACAGAAAAATGAAGTGCGGCAGGGAAAATGAACGTGTTTTAATAAACAACAGAAATGGTGAGCAACAGAGATGGCAAGAACCAGCATTTTCACTTGCCATTTATTCCTCTCTTAGTGTTGGTTTATAAACAGAGATATATATAAAAACAATGTTTTAAATAAAAAGGGGCGCCTGGCTAGCTCAATTGGTAGAACGTGTGACTCTTGATCTTGGGGTCCAGAGTTCAGGCCCCATGTTGGGTGTAGAGATTACTTAAATAAATAAAACTTTAAAAAAAATCTTATAAAAAAAGAATGTTTTGAATAAATAGATAAATAAGTAAATGGTGTAGTTAAAGACAGGCAGTACAACATATCTGATATCTGGGGGACATATAGCTGCTTTTGGCGCAATATTACAACTCCCCTGGGGCACCTGGGTGGCACAGTCCATTAAGGATCTGACTCTTGGTTTCAGCTCAGGTCATGATCTCACGGTCCAGGGGTTGAGCCCCTCCTCGGCTCCATGCTTAGTGGGTTGTCTGCTTGAGATTCTCTCCCTCCCTCTGCTCTTCCCACTCGTGCGTGATCTCTCTCCCTCTCAAATAAATAAATAAATAAATAAATAAATAAATAAATAAATAAATCTTTAAAAAAATATATTTTAAGCCAGTAAGTAACAAATAGCTGTTCACACCCTTAAAAGAATCAGACTGCTTGTTTCATACAGTTTCATACATAACCATTTTGACTCCTAAAAACCTAAGGGATGGGAAATACTAGTTAGTTCAGTCATTAAAGTGACTTACTGTAGTTTTTACCTTAATAAGGTGGCAATATGATGGTATAATGGGAGAGAATACCTGAGTCGTGGGAGAGAATACCTGAGTCTTGGGAGAGAATACCTGAGTCTTGGGAGAGAATACCTGAGTCTTGGGAGAGAATACCTGAGTCTTGGGAGAGGAGAGCAATTTCTTTGGGGGTTTGGGAGAATGTACCTTTAGTTGAGAATCATTGCCTTAATATTCATTCATTCATTCATTCATTCATTCATTCAACAAGTATTTATCAAGTGCTCTATTAGACACATTTCTCAGGTATTGAATTGAATTATGACTGAAAGCATTAATATAGAGTGGTTAAGAGTGATTTCGAACTAGGGGCACCTGGCTGGCTCAGTTGGAAGCTATTCGACACTCGATCTCAGGGTTGTGAGTTTGGGCCCCACATTGGGTGTAAAGATTACTTAAATAATAAAACTTAAAAAAATATTTAAAGAGTGATTTGGATCTAAACTGTATGGGTTTGAATCCCAGATTTTTCATTTGCTTAGCTAAGGGACCTTGATAAAATTACTTAATCTCTCCATGTCTTGGTTTCCTCATCTATAAAGTGGGAATCATAATATTATCTATCTCATAGAGTTGTGATGAGGATTAAATGAGTTCTTTGAACAGTATTGTAATTAAGGGAATGCAGTTGTTTTTATACACACACACACACGTATATATATAATGCTATGATTAATTAAGCCATAACACAGTACAATATAGCACTCTAATTTATATTTTGGTTTGTATTGATTTATATAGCACTTTGTTTCAAAAAGGATTTGAGACAGAACCGAGGCCTCCTAAAGAATACTCTCTATTCAACCAACACAACAGAACTAAGATATGGGTTCAGATCTTCTTGCTTTGAAAGGCAAAAGGCAGAAACTTAAAGATGAGTGTATTTAAGTGCTAGAAATAGATACTCAATAATTCTAAGAAAGTGATTTAGTTGACAAGTGGGTCACCATTAACCCAAAGTGTGCCATTGTGCAAATTATTTAAAAATGCCTCTTCCAGGCATGCCTGGCTGGTTTAGTCAGTGGAGCATGTGATTCTTGATCTTGGGGTTGTAAGTTCAAGTCTCACATTGGCTGTAGAGATTACTTTAAAAAAATTTTTTTTTTTAATCTTAAAAATGGGGCGTCTGGGTGGCTTAGTCGTTAAGCGTCTGCCTTCGGCTCAGGGCCTGATCCCAGCGTTCTAGGATCGAGCCCCACATCAGGCTCCCTCCTCTGCTAGGGGCCTGCTTCTTCCTCTCCCACTCCCCCTGCTTGTGTTCCCTCTCTCGCTGGCTGTCTCTCTCTGTCAAGTAAATAAATAAAATCTTTAAAAAAAAAAATCTTTAAATAAATAAATAAAAATGGCTCTTCTGGGTAAACTAAGTCCTTTGGGTGCATTGGGGAGTAGAATGCAGGCTGGATTTTAGCCCCACTTAGCCAATTGGCCTAAAGCTCTTGTGAAGTAAGCAATCTACACAACTGCATTGATTCTTTTTTTTTTTTTTTTTTTGGTAAAATTTTATTTATTTATTTGAGAGGGAGAGAGCACAAGCAGGGAGAGCAGCAGAGGGAGAGGGAGAAGCAGGTTCCCTGTTGAGCAGGGAGCCTGAGGTGGGGCTCGATCCCAAGACCCTGGGATTATGACCCAAGCCGAAGGCAGACACCTAACTGACTGCGCCACCCAGTCACCCCTGTGCATTGATTCTGGATACAGTATTAATTTGCTTCTCTTTTGAAATGACACTGAATTATATAAAGCATTAAACCATACCATGTGGCATAGCCACCTAAATCAGAATTTTTAGATCATGTTAAATAATTCTATTTGTTAAAATATTTATAATTGTTTCAGGCATATAATTTTGCATGCAATCTGTCCCATATCAACACAGTTTTTTTCATATTTTAAAATTTTTTTATACTTTTTACTTCGAGATATTGTAGACTCACATGCAGTTGTAAGAAATAATACAGAATGCTCCATATACCTGTCATCTAGTTTCCCCAAATGATGACATCTTGTTACTATCGTATAATAACACAACCAGGAAGTTGACATTGATACCACCCACTGACCTTACTTTGATTTCATTAGTTTTACATGCATTCATTTGTATGTATGTTTGTATTGAGTTTTGTCACGTTTGTAGATTTGTGTGACCACCTAGTCAAGATATAGAACAGATCATTTGCAATGCCTCCTCGTGTTATCCTTTTATAGCCACAGCCACTTCCCCTGGTAAACCTCTGGCAACCACTAATCTGTTTTCCATTTCTATAATTTTGTCACTTCAAGAATGTTATATAAATGGAATCCTACAATATATAACCTTTTGGCATTGACTTTTTTCATTCAGCACAATTCCCTTGGGAGCCATCCAAGTTGTTACACAGATCAGTAGCTCATTGATATTGAACATTATGCCATGGTATGGGTATACCACAGTTAAACCACTCATTCATTGGAAGGTTGTTTCCAGATTTGGGCTATTATTGATGAAGCTACTGTGAACATTTGTGTACAGGTTTTTGTGTGAGCATAAGTTTCTTTTTTTCCAGTTTTCTGGGTGTTGAATTTTATCAAATGCTTTTTCTACATTGATTGAGATGATCATACGGTTTTTCTCCTTATTCTGTTAATGTGGTGAATTATACTGATTTTTTAATGTTTAATCAGTCTTACATTCTTGGAATCAGTTTCACTTGATCATGGTGTATTATTTTTATATAACTTTGATTTTATTTGTTAACATTTTGTTTGGAATTTTTGTGCCTGTTTATAAGGGATGTTGACCTGTTGTTATTTTTAATGTCTTTATCAGATTTTGATATCAAGGTTCTTTTAGTCTCATAAATGAGTTCCTCTATTCTCTGAAAGCATTTGTGTAAGAGAAGCATCATATCTTCCTTCAGCGTTTGGAGTGAAACCATCTAGTACTCTTAAATTTTTTGCACAGTGCCTAAATTTATATTTTTCTGTCAATATCTGTATTAATCACTTTCTATTTCTTTCTTCTGAACAGGGCAAAGACTTTATCATTCTTCTGCTTTCCCTTCTCTCAACCCCCTTCTTACCCTCACAATTATTCCTGCCAATATCATCTGAGATTGTAGTTTTGAATATTAGTAAACTTGTGTTTCGTTCTTTTACCAATCAGCACTTAACTTCAAGGCCTTACTGGTTTCTCTCCTTACCCTTTTCTTGTACCTTGTTTATTGTTTCTGGATTAATTTTTTTTTTTTTAGCTCCAAGTGTATTTCTTTGAGTAATTCTTTCACCAGAAGTCTGAGGGAAGCAAAGTTTTCATGTCCTTGTACATTAAAAAATGTCTTAATTTCACTCTCGCAATTGAGAGTTTGAGTAGATATAGAATCTGGACCATCTGTTGAAAAGACTGTTCTTCCCCATTGAGTAGTCTTGTCACCTTTGTCAATAGGCAATTGACCATAGATGTTTGGATTTACTTGTGGACTCTCAGTTCTATTCCACTGATCTATGTGTCCTTCCTTATGCCAGTACTAAACTGTTTTGAATACTGTATCTTTGTAGTAAGTTTTGAAGTCGGAAAGTGTAAGTCTTCCAATTTAGTTATTTTTCAAGATTGCTTTGGTTTTCTGGGTTCCTTGAATTTCCATATGAAGTTTATGATTAGCTTGTCCATTTCTGGAAAAAAAGCAGTTGGAATTTTGGTTGAGATTGCTTAATTCTTTTATATCTTAACTCTGTGAAATACTTTCTACTTCTTTTTCCTTCTGTACTGTATTCTGGTGAATTTCTTGGCTCCATCTTTCATTGTACTAATTTAGTTTGTTCATCAGCTATATCTTTTCAGTTCTTCGGTTTTTTAGTTCAATGATCAAAATGTAATTTTCGAGGGCTCCAATTGATTTCTTTTTAAAATAAATGTATTATTATCTTGCATATCTCTGAGGATATTAATTATACTTGATCTAAAATCTTACCCTATTTAACCTGTCAACTCTCTTTTCTTTGGGTGTGAGTTCTTCTGTCACTCATGCCTCTTTTTCATGTTTGAGCCTTGGTTTTGTACTCATTTATCTTTATTTAAGAGTCCTTGTTAGCCTTCCTGTAAATGTTACATCATTACTGCAGGAGGTCTCCACTGATTGTGGGTAGAGATGGAATGGGATGGAGTGTACCATAGCCAGTCTTCTTTGTACGAGTGTCCCCTCTTCTACCTGGGAGTTACTATCCATCCAGGGTTCTGTCTTATCTCTCTGATCCAGTGTTTATACTCATTATTCCTACTAGGGGAGTGACACCTGTGTTGTTTGATGCCACTATTCCCATCTGGGAATACCTCTGTTCCGTAATGCTTGACCCAAAGAAGTAAATGGGGGAGAGGCTGATTTGCTTTGTAACTTCTGTTCTACCCCCAACCTGGAAATTCTGTAAGTTGTTTCAGTTCTTCCTGCTGTTTTCCACCTCTGGGCTTATTTTACTGTAAGGGCTGCTCTGACCGCATGCTCTGGGTGTAGAAGACCATGTTTTTCACATGACTCCTCATAGTGTTAGTCCAGTAAAAACATTTCTTGCTTTCTTTTGATTATGGATTTTTAAAAAATGGCTTTTGTGTTATTTGCCAGGCTTTGGGGAAAGGGGAGTATGCTCAGCCTACCACCCTGTTTCGGTCAATGCCTGTGTCGTATTTATAATGAAATAAATTTAATTGAAAGAAAAAAAATAAAAGTTAGCAAAAAAATAGGGGTGCCTGGCTGGCTCAGTTGGTAGAGCATGTGACTCTTGATCTCCGGGTCCTGAGTTCGAGCTCCACGCCGGGCATAGAGATTTCTTTTAAAAAATTATAAACATTAGCAAAAAATAAAATATTGAAGAAATTATGTTTTTTGTTTTTGTTTTCAAGAGTAGAAGCAATCGCAAATGAAGATTGGCAGTTTGAATATATAAAAATCAAAGCTTCAATGAACAAAACTTCAGACCAGGAATATATCTATATGAAATTGGAAAGGCATATATTTGCTATGTTGCTGGTTTCTCTCTGTTTCTGATCTTTTGGTAAAGGAAGAAAACGTGGGTTATGAAGTCAGTGCCTACTTTGCATGAATAACCTCTGTAGAGTCAACGTTAGCTTGTGCCTATGACAGACTTATATTGGTGGCTGGGAGAGAAACAGGCCAAAGATGTTTGACAGAGCTCTGAGAAAACATCAAAAGGATTTTTTATTATAACTTTGGTTCAGTAATTTTCAACGTTATTCCCTGAGTGCTATTCTTCTATTCTCTATAAGCAAAAAAAAATTGTTTATATTTTTACATTATAAAATATCATGGAATTTTTGGATAATATAAAGGAGGTGATAATCCTCAACCGTAATCATAACCACTGTTAACACTTTGGTATGTTTCTTTACAGTATTTTTTTAACATAGTTTAAAAAAAATAAAGTAATATGATATTATTTTTCTTCCAGTCCAAAAGTAATGCCTACTCAATGGGAAAGCTTGGAAAGTAAAGACCAGCATTAAGGAGAAAAATCCAAAAATCACTCATAATAACCACCCAAAGATAACCACAATTAAAATTTGATGTATATCCTTCCTGTATTTTTCATGAATCTATACAAGCACTTTTTCTTCACTAATATGGTATCATACTCTGGTACTATTTTGTACTTGCATTTTTTGTTTGCAATATATTGTGAATGTTTTCTCATGTTGATAAATACTCTTGTATATACTTCTTGGTGTGTGGAATATGAACATATTTAAGTATGTTTATTTAGCATACTTACTTAACCATCTCCCTATCATTGGACATGGAAATTGTTTCTAATTTTTTACCATTATAAATAATATCATAGTGAGTATCTTTGTCCATACATCTTTCCATGCATCTGTGATTGTTTCTTTAGGAATAAATTCCTAGAAGTGGAATAGCTGGGTCAAAGGGTATGTACATTTTAACACTTTTGATACATAAAAATGTCAAATTTTAATCGAATCACTTGTTATATTCTGTCTTGTATTGCTATCTAATTGTTTTATGTGTCTGTCTTGTCTCCCTAATTAGAATATAAGCTTCTTGAGGTCAGGGGAAGTTTCTTATAAATCTTATGTATCCTTTGACAGTATGGTTTATAATGTTGGACTTAGGAGTTATCAACAAAAGTTGTATTGATTTAAAGCTGTGGTTCTCCAGACTTTTGGATGTCATTAACTTGTAATTTAAAAAATATATGTATTTGGGGGCTACACATAGGCTTGTAAATGTTCTGTTTTTCCAAGAAAGAATAATAAAACCAAGACCAACTACCCATTTCCTATCACCTTCATTTCATAAAATAAAGCATATTTAATAACAAAAAATTCCTAATCTCTGAAAAAAGAACAGGACTTTAAATGGAACATTTTACCTTAAAAAAAAAAATCACTACCTTGTCCATTTTTTCCTCCTTTTGTTTTGGGCTGGTCAGTCTTCACCTTAGTCTGGCAGTGGTCTGTAGACCAACATTTGGGCATTGCTGATTTTAAAGACTTAGACAATTAAAAGATAACCCTTTTGCAAACATGAATATTTCTCCCCCTTGCTAAAGAGTCTGTCTTCTCCACACTAATAAGTACATATGCACCAGTAATGCCATTTCATTACACACTATTTGTGTATCTCTATGTACAGGTACTACAGTAAGCAAACCAGACCTTGCTGATTAACATCTAAATATATTTTCAATTGCCAAACCCCAAAACTGTACACTTTCCAAGGAATTTGAGACAGGGTAAGTGTGGTGTAGTATAGCAGAAAGAAGGCAGGTTTTAAAGTCAGACAGACTGAGCTTGGATGCCCGGTCAGGCATTAAGTCACTTAATTTTCCTTTGGCTTCCTGATTTTTAAAATTAAGATGATAATATCTTTCTCAAAGTGTTTTTATGGCTGCTGTTATGGCAATTACTTCACTGTAATGTAATTATTTGTTTAGACATCTGCCTTCCTCACAAGACCAAGAGCTGTTGAGGGTAGGAGTCATCTCCTTGCACTACCCTAGGGCCTAGCCTAGGGTTCATGGCATAGCAGATGCTTAATGAAATGACTGTTGAATCCATACGGGATTGTTGTGAGGACCAAATGAGGTAATATGTGTGGAAGCTCTTTGTAAATGTTAAAAACTCTATACAAATGTTAATTGTATTGCCAGGAAAAGCTATCTTTGGGAGCTATCAAAACTTTGGGAAGAGACAAAATTTTCCCATTTACCAGTTCAATAATGCTTTGTATTTTTCTACTATATTATAAGAAAACAAATTTTAATTGGGATTAATATGGAACTGATTTGCTTCCTGGGAAGGCAGATGAATTTCCTTTTTTCTTTCCCCCAGTGGAAGTGCTAAGATATTAAATGTGTGCTTTATTTGGTTGTCACCATAACATTTTAATTATCGCATTTTAATCAGCTTATTTCATATTCAAAGAATGGTGCCCATTGCTTTATCCTCTTAACCATTTAACAATAAAAGACTACCAAACCTGGAAGGAAACAGAAGCCTACATTATGCCAAATTAATTTTAGCCAGAACTCCTTTTTTGACATTCACTGATTTTTTAAAATGTCATAATTTCTAATCTGTTTGTAAAGCTCCTGGTGAATTTTTGCCACAAGATGGCATTGGTGGTTATTGAATGCATGTTCTGTTGAACCAGAATTCTGAAAAATGGTGTACATGTTGTTCGTATTCTTTGGGGATGAGTTGAATACCTTCATCACTGCTTATATATTAATTTAATTTTGTTTTGACTTCTAAAACAGGGTTAAATGCTACTTTACATCACTTCTTTCTGTATTCAAGTATTGTTTTGTTTCCTGTTTTTCTGTCTTTATAACTACAGTAACTATGTATTATTTGCCATGTGTTGTATGTGTCTGACTTATTGCTGATAATTGTGGTAACAGGTAAGAAGAAAATACGATGGGACCCAGTTAGGAGGCGCTTCATTCAGTCCTGTCCCATCATAAGGATCCCTAACAGGTTTTTGAGAGGTGGGTGATAACTAGCAAGAGATCTGGGCTTCATATGGATGGGTTAAAGGGAACTTTGCATTTTCTAAACTCAAATCTCTGGTTTTTAAAAATTGTCTAAACAGCTAAAATTGGAGTAAGAAAAATCTAGAACTTAATTTTAAACCTTTGTTTCATATTGACCACTGTTGGAATTGTAATTATAAGTTTTAGGGAGTTAGAATCACTTAATGTGTATTAGATGGTAGATGGTAGAAATAAATCATCTAACTGGTATCAGTATTATTCTACTGTAACCATATGAGAAAGAACTTTGAGTGAATAATCTATAAAATATGAGTGTGGAAAAGAATTTTCTAAATATCCTGAGGAAGAGATAAAGATAAATTTATTTGATTATATAAAATTAAAAACCTCTTATGTCAAAAACCATAAATAACGGCAGACAGTTTCTCCTTTGCTGTCCTGCCTGCCGCTCCCTTGCAGTGTATTCGATAAACTTAAAAAAATAAAAATAAATAACAAGATAAATTAAAGGGGATAATATTTGTAACAAATGGTTACTATCATGAATATATAAAGACCTCTTTTAAATCAATAGTTTAAAAAGCAAATGCCCACTAAAAAAATAGGTAAAAGGGCATGAATAATCAATTCATAAAAAGGAAAGGTCAATAAATATGAACAAATATTTATTTTTACTATTATTAAACATGGTAATTAAAATAATAAGATATCATTTTCACCTATGAGGTTGGCTAAAGACTAAAAATAAGAATACCAGCACTGGCAAGGGTATAGGGACATGAAGCTCATACACTGAGGGAAGTGAAAATTTAACACGGTCTATCTGGACTCAGTTTGGCAATATGTAAAAAACCCTAAAAATGGTGACATTCTTTGACCTAGTAATTCTTACTTTTAGAAATGTTGCATTCCTTCTATTTCTTATTTTTTCCACCAAAACATACTCTATACTGAAGAACAATCTCAAAAGAGGGTTGAAAACTGGTTCACACTATTTTTCTAGATATAACAAATTGTCAGACAAGCATGCTGAATGTGGTGATTTAGACTTCATTAAATTATTTATAAGCCACCATATCTAATTTTGACTGAAGATTAGTTAAAAAAAAAAAAAAGTCTTGCAGCTGCTATAGATGTTCTATATCTAGTACCTAATCTATTTTTAGCAGCCATGTTCCATAGCCTGGAAAGAATAAAATCTAGACTAAATGGGTCAAGATAAGATACTTAGGGCGGTATGCTATCTTTTAGAATAAATAATAATTTTATTGATACAAATTAAGAAGATAAAATTTTAATGTTATGTGACATGAATCATTGTGCATACATGGCCACGCAGGCACATCAAATTCTATAACTTTTTTTTCTATTTATAAACTAGAATGCTAATTTATTGTTTTACAATGAGAAAGCTAATTTGGGCTAAATTTAAGTACAATTAAGAAATTGTTTAATTAGGATGTAGAATTTTAATATAATACCAATTTTGTACAACTATAAATGTAAAAAAAACAAAGGAAGCAGTGAAATAACATCATATCTGGATGGTGAGATTTTATTTTCTTTTGAATATTCTGTTTTTTAATTTTTTAATCATAGAAAAAAAAGATTAGCAGAGGTAAGTTGCACACCTTTGATTATTTTGTAAGCCCTAACTTGCCTCCAGCAATGGCTGAGGAAGATGTCTCTGCCAGTGCTGAGGGAGGCGGGAGTAAACCCAGCATCACCATCATCAGTCACCAGTGACTGCCTCTAAGTCAGTGGTCTTGTCTTAGTTCTTGCCTTCTTTGACCTGTTTGTAGTGTTTGATGCTGTTGACCACCTGCACCCTCTTAAATTTCCCTCTTCTTTTGGGTTACTTTCCTGTACAATCCCAGATGTTTTCTTCTTCTCTTTGATTGTTCATTCTGTTTCCCTCACTAGCTTCTTTCTTCGTACCCACTAGAGGTGGGTATTGCTCCAACGTTCTGTCCTTCTCTCCATTATCTCCTTTGGTTCTCTCATCAGCTTTCACAGACTTAATTCTCTTTGTTCGTTCGTTCATTCTTTCATTCTTTTAGTATTTCTTGATTGCCTCCCGTGTAACAGGCAGTGTACTAGCTCAATATCTAGATAATAGGGAATCAGATAAGGAAACAATTACAGAAAATAATTTGAGTGTAATTCTTTGCGATAAGTGTCCTGATGAGGCAGTATGGTATGGGATCACACAGAAGAGCTACCTGACTCAGCTTGTGGTGAGCAAGGAGAGGAGTGGCCATCAGCATGACTTCTGAAGAGATGTATTAAAGGCTGAGTGGGTGTTAATGAGCAAGGGAGGGTTAGAATATCTCAGATCATGGGGACCACACAGTTTAAGTAAAGGCAGTTAGGCAAAACGGAACATAGACGCTCAGAGAACTGTAGGGAATTCAGCAAAGTGGGAAGGAGTATGGAGAGAAGAAGCTGGAGAAGGCCCAGATCAAGTGGGGGTACCACCCAAGGGCAGTTTTCAGACTCATTTGGTTTTTTAACCAGTGAAGAGATTTAACTGAAAGACCAGTTATCAAGGTGAGCAGTGATAGAGGCTGCAGCGAAGGGAGTTGTCATAGGAGCAGAGAGTAGGGAATTGATTGGAAATGTAAGGAAGAAGAATTTGATGAGACTTGATGGATTGATTTGACTAATAGTGAAGAGGAAGAGCTTTCTGTGTGGACGATTGTGCCCTTTATATGTGTTATATAGGTGAATAGTGGGGCAGATTTGAGGGAAATGATGATACGTTCAGTTTATAATCTCCCCAAACCAGTTATAGTGTATCTTTGAACCCTCAGCGTAAGAGTTTTTTCCGGGGAAAGCTCCTTGGAAGGCCTCTCTGTTCTGACGCCACCCTTGGTGTACCTGCCTGTGTCACAGCACTTACACACTGAGTTAGAGTCATTGGTGGCCTTGTCCGTGCCTGCTGTTAGACTGTAAGCTCTGTAAGGGCAGGGGTAGTGGGACAGTGCCTTTCATTTCTTCATCTCCAGTCTGTAGCACAGTGCGTGTGGTAGGTATATCATGGGTATTTCAGTCCAGTTGAATTATTAAAAAGGCCACTGTCAGGGAATAGGATGGGACTAAAATTTTCATACGTTCTCAACTTCTCTCTGGTGGTGTGACAGTAAACTAATGAGTTGTTGAGAACACAAAAATGCTGTTGTTTATTGTTTTCTTAGATGAAAAAATATGCTTTTGAAATTGCCACTTTCAAGCCTCTCATTTTGGGAATCCTATGCATTACCTCTGTTGATTCTGATTTAAACAATTTCAAAGGGCTCATTTTCTGTCACTAGATTCCTTCACTGGATCCTGCATTTTCTCATACAGATATCTCTACCAATTAAAAGTGTGGTGTGAAACAGTATTGGTGTAATAAAAACAATGGGTTACCATTACGAAATGATGGCCTAAACGTACCCATTTATGTTTCCATGCTTCTTAATATCATTGCGAAAGACAAAACAGACATAAGAAAAAGAACAAATCATAATTGTAGAAAAGGAAGGCTTTGAAGCCAGATTGTCTATGTCTGAATCCAGGCTCTAGCAACTGTGTGACTTTGGGCAAGTACCTTACTCTTTTTTTTTTGTCTCTAATTTCCTCATCTGTAAAATAAGGGTGATGAGTAGTACCTACCTCCTAGGGTTATTGTGAGATCAAGAGAGAGATTCTGTGCAAAGCACTTTGAGTTTTTACTTTTAGCCAATGTTGAGTTAATCTTAGCTGCTTTCATTATTAATTTATAATACCAGAAAGTCTAAGGATTTTCAAGGTAATAGAAAGCAGTTGGAATTATATTGATTGAGAAACCAGAACAGAATAAAATGGAACCTAAACTAGGTGCTCCTGCTGCATGCTACAAATTAGAGAATTCTTAGTAGGGCCTCTTTCCTGAAACTCCAAGCCCAGCATCAGCAAGTATGGGAATAGGGAGCAGGTGTAGGAAAAATGGAAAATCAAGGCAAATAATTAAGGGACTTTTCCTCCAAAACAGTTATTTCCCTTACTTCTCTCTCTTCATATAAAGAGCTCTGGCAACAGCATTAGTTCCTAGGATAAAACTGTGAGAACAGCTCCTCAGGCAGAGTTAGGGGATTTGCTTTGGGGGAAGGTTGAGCAGGCTATGTTGTATGGCCTGGGATTGGAGAGAGAGTGGCGGCACAAAGCAGAGCGTTGGATGAGGGAGGTGGAACAGGGACAGGAAAAGGGAGGGAGCTCTGTGAAGGTGTGATGTACATTAAAGGACCATACCATTAAAGTACGGCCTTTCTCACTCTGCCGATACCAAGGCAAAGCTACTTACCTTTTCTCTACTTCTAAAGGGCAAACTGTCAGTGTACCACGTACCTGCAGAGGCCCACAGTGAGAGAGACCTCCCATTTGGAGGTTTGGAGACAAAGTACTACAACTGTTGCGGAAACCCATGTCTTTCACAATTACTAACCAATGTAGTCCTTCATTTATTAATAGAAATAGGTGATCAAGGCCCATGAGACATTTGAGGGAGATTAGACCCGAAAGAGGATGACTGAGATGAACAAATGAAGCACCTGGCTGTGGTGGAAACAGAGATAATGAGGAGGCAGGATGGAACTTTAGGAAGATCTGATCATAGGAGATCTCCTCAGAGTCAAGGGTGAATTGGGTCCATAAATAAAAAACTAACTGCCGTGGAGAAAAATAAATGATTAAAGAATTAGTTCTGTGTTGGAGTCTTGATTGCTGACATAAAAATGCAGTTGGAGTGTTAAAAGACAAGCTTAAGACCGATTTTTATGAAAATAAAAAAGAGGCAGTATAGAGACCATAAAGCAAGAAGACCCAAAGAGAAAATACATGAGAGAAATTCATACTATGAGGATAAATCTAAGTGATCCAGTATCCATTTCATAGAGTTAAAGAAGGAAAGATCAGACAGTGGAAGGGAGAAAACAAAGAAATACAGAATATTTCCCTATATTGAAGAAAGACTCTGACTTTTCAAGTATAAAGGGCGCACCAAGAACAGGCATGAAGAACACAAAAACAAAAGCATCTATCTATACATTGCTGAACTCCTTGTGATTCCAGAGACAGAAAATAGTTCCCATTTTCTTAGTCTTAGACCAAGACTAAGAATCAGACTGGTGTTGGATTTCTCACCAGCAACATGATTTGCTAGAAGTACCTTTAGTGTTCTGAGAGAAAATTATTTTGAACAGAGCTCTGTACCCAGCCTCACTAATGTTTAAAAGTGGGAGTAAAACTAAATGAGAACTCTGAAAGTTTACAACACATACCCTTTTTGAGAAAATTACTTTGAAGAGATACTCCCAGTAAAATGAAAACAAATACAAGAAAGAGGAAAATTGGGATATAGGAAGCCAACAGTGTGCAAAGAAACCAGTAAAACTTAAGAGTTGTGTCCAAATAGAGGGACCGTGAAGCCAAATTTAATTGTTAAGAAAAGATTTATAAAAATACAGAAGAATAAGATAAATGTGTGTATGTATGTATGTTTTATGTATGTAACATTCTGTAAAAATACAGAATAATATAAATACTTATGTGTGTATGTATGTGTGTGTATATTTATATGTGTGTAAATATAGATATAAGTAACATTCTAAAACATTTCAGATGATTTAAACAGATTGGGGGTAGGGAGAAAGTAAAACTGCTTAAGATCATCTAATTTTTTGTTTTAGAATTTACAGGTGTAATATGGGCTTATTAAAATTCAAATAATATGGAAATGTGTAGGGTAGAAAATGAATGTCCTTATCTCAAGCATATGTACATAACAAATTTGAGCAGATTAGTAAGAAAAAGACAGACATTTCAATAGAAGAATGTGTAAAAGGCTTGAGCAGACATTTCTCAAAAGAAAAAAATCCAGTTGGCCAAAAAACAGGAAAAGGTGCCCAATCTCATTAGTAATGAGACAAATGCCTATTAAAACCACAATGAAATAGGTCTACAAACTAATAGGAATTGCTAAATTAAAAAGATGACAATACCAAGTATTTTGTAAACAGTTTGACCTTATCTAGTAAAGGTAAAGATTTATGTATATTGTGGCTCAGAAATTACATTTCTAGATCTATAGCCAACAAATGGGGGTCCCTGTGTACCTGAAAACATGTACAGAAATGTTTATAGCAGCATTAAGAGTCACTAATTTGAAACAACCCAAATGTCTATTCATGCAACGTAGAGTGGATAAATCGTGGTATATATTCATACAAAGAAATACTATTTGACAGTGGAAATGAACAGACTACTTCATCCCGAACAACATGAATGAATCTTGTAATTAGGAAAGAAAGAGCCCAGAAAGAATACATACTATATCATTCTACTAAAATACACTTCAAAACTAGGCCAAAATAAACAATACTGTTTAGGGATGCATACTTAGGTATGACAAAGCTATTAAAAGAAAGGCAAGTTTTACGATTGCCATAAAAATAGGAAATACGTTTCATCTAGAAGTGAAGGAGGTGGGATGGAGGGAGTTGTGACCAAAAGGAGCAGGTAAGGCGGCATCTGGGTGCTGGCAATATTCAATATTTTGACCTGAATGACGATTATCTTTTTGACAATTTGTTAAGCTATGCATTTATAGTTATATGTGTTCCTATACATGTGTATATTTCACAATAACGTTAAATAAAAAAACAAAGGCCCTGCTTCTCATCTTTGCTCTTCACCTTATACCCCTCTCCAGAAGTAATCACTGTTAATAGCCAAGCTTCTTTCCGTGTGTGGTTTGTTTGCTTGCTTGTTTGTTTATTTTTTGAGAGAGAGAGAGAGAGAACACGCACTCAGGAGCCTGTGGGGAAGGTGGGGAGGGGTGGAGGGAGAGAGAGAATCTTAACCAGGCTCCACAGCCCAGCATGGAGCCCCACGCGGGGATGGATTTCACCACCGTGAGATCATGACCTAAGCGGCAATCACAAGCCAGTCGCTTAACTGACTGAGCCACCCAGTTGCCCGTATATGTGGTTTATTCTTAATATTGTTAGGAAAACAAAAGTTTATGGTTTTTTAAAAGATTTATTAGGGAGAGAGAGGGAAGGCGTGTATGTGAGCAGCAGAGGGGCAGAGGGAGAGAGAGAATCCTCAGGCGGACTCCATGCTGAGTGAGGAGCTGGGAAGCCAGGCTTGATCCCAGGGCCCTGAAATCATGACCTGAGCTGAAATGAAGAGTCGGCTGTTGAACCGACTGAGCCACCCAGGCACCCAAGTTTATGGGTTTAAAAAAATATTAGCAGTAATAGGATGTCGATCTTCCTAGGAGAAAAGGAAAGAAAAATAAGAAAGCTTAATTATTTCAATAAAATCAGAAAAGTAGAAAAACCAGTGAGATTTTCTTGATATCAAAAAAATGTTTAATAAAATTTGATACTCAGTGTGTTCATTTTGTTAAAATGCATCAAGCTGTACTCTTGTATGCAATTTTCTGTATGTTACACTTCAATAAAAAATTATTTCAAAAAAACCCATTCCCATTCCTGGTAATGGAAAAAATTTGCAGACATCCAAAAATAAAGGAAAATTTATGTTATGATAGGCTATCTATAAGAAACCAATTGCAAATATTATGTATAATGGTGAAACATTACCAATATCCTCATTAAAGTAAAAATAAGGCAAAAATGCTCACTATCATCTCCCCTCTTCAACCTTGTCCTGGATGTTTCAGCCAATACTGTAGAAGACAAGGAAAAAAAATAAAAGGTACATATATTGGAAAGAAAGAGCTGAAAGTTGTCATTAATGACATGTACGTGATTGTCTACTGTAAAATTCGAGATAATTAATGATAACTAATACCAGAATTCAGACAGTTGGCTGGATAAAGTTTGAACTTGCAAAGATAAATTACTTCTCTCTATATTAACAACAACCAATTAGAAAATAAAACAAAAGAGAGATCCATTCACCACTGTGTGGAAAATTATAAAGTACCTAGAAATAAAAAACAAGAAGAAAGCAATGAAACTATACTGATGGCTATCAAAGATGAGGATAAATGGCTAGAGAATTATGTTCCTTTGTGACATAATTTCAGACTCAACAGAGAAGCTACAAGAATGGTAAAAAAATTCTATACCATTCACCCAGATTCCCCAGATGTTAACATTTGATCACATTTGCTTGATCCTGGTCCCTCTCTTCTCTTTCCTCTCCCCTTTCACCTCCTCTTTCTCTCTATATATAACACATGTATACATATGCACAAGCATATTGTTTTTGTTTGAGCTGTTTGAGGGTAAGCTACAGACGTGATGCCCCGTTACCCCTAAATACTTTAGTGTCTCTGTTCCTGAAAAACCTGTATTCTTTTTGACTGCAGGACTGGTATTCAAAATAGAAAATTAACACTATTAACACTAAAAGTAATGGATAAAATTATCACTAGTATCTAATTTACAGACCTTTCTTTCAGATTTTGCCAATTATTCCAATGATGTCCTTTGTAGTAAAAGAAAATCCCAAATCATGTGTTGCATTCAGTTTTCATATATCTTTAGCTTTGACTTTGATATTTTTGAACATTATAGACTAGTTATATTGTGGAATGTCCCTTAGTTTGTGTTTGTCTCGTGTTTTTTCATGATTACATTCAGCTTATGCATTTTTGGTAGGAATACCCTGAAGTCATTTTGTTTTGTTTTTTTTAGATTGAGAGAGAGTGAGCAAGGAGGGGGAAGGGAGAAGGAAAGCGAGAATCTTAAGCAGGCTCCACACTCAGCGTGGAGCCCCATGCAAGGCTTGATGTCACGACCCTGAGATCCTGACCTGAGCCAAAATCAAAGAGTCGGACACTTAACTGACTGAGCCACCCCAGCATCCCCACCCTGAAGTAATACTATGTTCATCTCCATTGCAGATGGTGTTGATTTTTCCCGTTATGATGATGTTAATTTTGATCACCTGGATAAGATGGTGTCTTATATCAAGGGACTTTTCATAGGGTTTTGGTTTTTTTTTTTTACTGATTTCAAAATTCATTGCAAGAGTAAATGGAAAAAAACAGCCAAGAAGTTTTTGAAAAAGTAACACAAAGGGGAACTTGTTCTACCAGATGTTGACAGGTACTTCAAAGCTATCATAATTAAAACAGTGTGATAATGGTATAGGAGTTGATAAATAGTGGAACTGGTGGAACTGGATAGAGCCCTGAAGCCAGCGATGATATGTAACTAGGTACAGTGTAACAACTATCTCAAGTATGCTGTGCTCAGTTCCTGAAATGAACTCATGATAACACCAGAGTCTGTCAAAGCAATTTTATTTTATTGCTGCTATCTTAGACACTAAGATTATCTGCCCTGACAAGCCAGATCTTTACATATGCATCTCAAACAGGGCATGGAGTTCCTTTGGTAGGAAATGCTTAATTAACTATGTAATATTGCACGCTGATATGAATGGATTGCTTTTGCCTGAGCAGCTTGGACTCTGAGAGTAGTAAAAAGTCTGCTTGCTGGTCAGGGGCGGGAGCCAGCTGGCTCAGTCTTCCTTGGCTTTCCTGTCCAGTCTTCCAGGTGTATGACAGAAGACCTGTCTTCTCCAGTAGAGGTAATGGAAAGCTTTATATTTGGGGAAAAAATGACCAGTTAAGTGAAACTGAATTTACCCCTTAGGCTATTTGATATTTATAACTAGCTAATACTTTTAGCAGTAAAGGTTTTTAATGGCCTCCCCACAAATATTTAATAGGATATTTAGAGGTGGCTACATCTTGTAAGTAATAGACTTATTAGGCAATAAATGTTATATGCAATTTTATTTGCAAGCTTTTGCATTTAAGATTCTGTGATTTTGCTTTATATTGATTATGTGCATTCTTTTTTTTTTTAAGATTTATTCATTTATTAGAGAGAGATTCCCAAGCAGATTCTGTGCTGAGCATGGAGCTGGTCACGGGGCTGGATCTCACAACCCTAAGATCAGGGCCTGAGCCAAACCCAAGAGTTGGATGCTTAACTGACTGCACCACCCAGGCGCCCCAGTTGTGTGCATTCTTAAAGAGTAATAGGTTTTGTGTCCAATTTTGTGATTAGACCTGGATATTAGGATTTTCCTAATTCTGCTCTAGAACATGGCAATTTAGTGTCTGATAAAGGTGGCATTTCAACTCAGTATAGAAGAAATGGCTTTCCGCAAGTGGTTTGAGGGCAAAAGCCTATCCATTTTGGGGGGAAAATTAGAGCCCTACCTCATATAATACACAAAAATAAGTTCTAGATGTATTCAGGTTCTGAGTATTAAAACTATAAAATTACTAGAACTAAATGAAAATATTTTTATAATTTTATGATTCAGAGATAAATGAGATATAGTCTTTTTTCTTTCTTTTTTTTTTTTTCAAAGATTGAGAGATTCAGTTACACAAAAACTTCCATACATTAAAAGATAAGAAAAATTAAGACAAGTAGCAGGCTGGATGAAAGAAATATAAATAAATTATTTCTACAAATTTGTGAGATAACAACCCAGTAGATAGAAAAGTAGGCAAAGGGATATGATCAGGTAGCTCCCCAAAGAAGAAATATAAATGGGCTGATAAACATGTGAACTGGTAAAAATCGGGGAAATACAAATACCAGACACCTAATTTGCACCCTTCCGATGGGCACAGATGAAAAAGTTAAAGAGAGTGTGAAGAAGTAAGCACTTCCAGAAATCACTGCTGGGAGTATAAGTTGTTCTGGTCTTTTTGAAGAACAATATGGCTCTGTCACATTGCAACTATGACAGTTTAAAGTGTATATTCCTTTGTGTATATTCCAGAAGTACTCAGTCATTTGCATATGAACATACGTAAAGGAAGCTTTGTTACAATATTGTAATGGTGAAAACATTGGCTAATCACCAAATCATCTGTCACCTTATGTTAGACAGCTAGTTTCTCTCTTCCTTTGGGCTAGAAACGAAAGCCCATTTCCGTGGTTAGCATGAGCTCTTGCTTCTGCCCTGAGGTAAAGAGCAAGTGTTTGTGACAAGGTGACCACACAGAAGAGAAGATGGCTCAGGCATCATAGGTACGTGCTCCCTTGGCTGGATGTTGCCTTCTGGGTATTGGGAGTTCACCTCTGCATACGAGTTCAGTTTTAATTTTTGATTTCTTTATGTTTGAAGTATTTACATTTTCTAGTGGAAGTTCCTGAATCAGGTATCCTAATTCAATGGGTGATCTTATTAGTAGCAAGTCATTTTTAGAAAAGTGGGATTTGCACATGGAGAATTTTGGGGGAGGATTCAGAGAACTATTTAACAATCTAAAACCCAATTTTATTTTGGTTAAGGCTGACGAGCCTGTGCTTTATCCCACGTAATGAAAACCCGTGCTTAGTCTCCATGGCATTTACCCTGACAAATTCCCATGATTTATTCAAAGTAAAATTTGACTTTCTGATACGTTAGTCACTCTTGGGCTATAAATATGTACAAAGAAACCTCCAGTTACTGACTAAAGAGAAAGTAGAGTTACCTCTTTACTCCCAGCTATCAGACTTCTTGACAGCATGTTTAATATTTATCAAACATTGATCAGATACTCTTTACCCAGCAGTTTAATTTGCATAGGTAATGAAATTACTTACGAAGCCAGCAATTGAGTGGGACCAGCCCTGTTCAATAGAAATGCTATGTGAGCCACAAATTTAAAAATTTCTATCAGTCACATTAAAAAAAGTAAAAGGTGGCATTAATTTTAATACTTTATTTAACTCAGGACATCAGAAATATCATTTCAACATACACTCAATACAAAATTTCATAATTTTTACATTCATTTGTGAATACTAAGTCTTTGAAATCCAGTGGTATTTTTCATTGAAATCATATCTCAGTTTGGACCCTCCTCATTTCAAGTGGTCAGCATTAACGTGTGGCTAGTGGCTACTGCGTTGGATGGTGCAGGACTAGACTACCCGCTCTAGAGGACAGAAATGGTAGTGGTCCTTACCACATCCCCAGCACCTTATGCCATACCTGGTACATAGCAAGGATCCAGTAATATTTTTGTTTTAATGAATGAATGAATGAGTGGATGAATATAAAACCATCTTTTCACTAACTCCTCAACCTTTAATCCGTTTGAGTTCTATTTGTCACAAAAATAGTTGTCAGTTAACTCGTAATGGAATATCTGCTGTACAGCCATTGAGAGAAATCCTAGAGTATACTGTATGTCTTTTCATATTTGTCCAAAAGCAATTTTAAAAAATTATCTGTTGACTCCAGGGAGTAAAGCAAATGACATTATAGAGATCTTAGAGTTCCCATCTATTGACCACAGCAACTCTGTTATGTTTTTTCTTTAAATTTGTCTTACTAATTTTTAGAAGCAATTCTGTTTTGAGAAGACCATTGCATAATCCAACCCTGGCCCCTGAAATTGTGTATCTCTTAAGTATAATACTATCAAGGTCTGTTGAGAGCTGTACACTATTTTGATCATGCGTGTCACTGTTTACTTTGGCCTGAAGTTAAAAATCAATGAAACTCCTAGTGTCTTTTATAAAGCTCCAACTGTTTTAGGTGTTATGGGTAATACAGGATAATTGTTATACACGATCTTTGCCCTTGAGGAGCTTATAACCTATTCGGAGAAGAAAAACAAACGTTAAAAAAATGAGTAGAGATAAATTTGTAAATTTTTGTTTAGTGTTTTTTGTGTGCCTTAGGCTTGGTGCTAGAAAGGTGAATGCAAGTACATTCCTCTTTCTTCAAATAGCTCACAGATACTTGGAAAGATTCATATATAAACCAATAAACATTTTAATAGAAGTATGAAAAGTCTGTGAGGTACAGGAATAATATCCCCTTATACAGACGAGGAAGCGGAGATACAGTGAGGGTCAGTGACTTGCTCAAGGTAGCAGTTAGAAAAAACCTGGATTCAAATCTAGATTTTATAGGAGCCTTTGCTTTTTTTTCCACACCACACTCCCTGTGTTTCAAGATTCCTAGAAAGAGAAATTGAGTTCTTCTGTTGAGGTAAATCACAGCTCATGAGTAAGTTTTCTAACTGATTATAGTTTGCCTAATGTTATATTCATGTATTTACATAGTTATGGTGTAATAACCTTATTGTGTGTGTATATTCTATTATTTGAATCACAGGGTACTGAACTTTAAGGGCCCTGGGGTTTTATTGACGAGAAAGCTGTAAGGGCTGGACTCGGAGGCATTTCCACAAGTAGGCATTGAAGGGTAGGCGACCAGACCAAGGGCTAAGGGAAGGACTTGGCTTGATAAGCAGAGAGACTAACTTAGGCAGCAGTGTGAGAGATCAGGCCAAAGTTATGTCGTGAAAGGCTCTAAATCGTGGGTTGAGGACTCAGTACTTGAACAGGAAGGAGCCAGCAAAGAGTCACAGACAGGACTGACAGGTCAGAGTTGAGGGATTTAGTGATTGATTCATGGTTTATTTGTTTTTTTAGTTTCTCTAGATAGGTGCAACTTCTTTTCTGTTCTTATTTGAAATTATACGCTAGGAAGTGGAATTTTGATTAAGAAAATACATAAGGTCTATGTTAGGTTGGTAATAAGTGTTTACTTATGTATCAGATGTTTGTTAGGTGTCCAGCATCATCCTAAATATTAATTAACATTATACTAATATCTATTCCTAATATAAGAAAGTAGATACGTCTTTAGGGTAACTATAGTAGCTTCTTATTCCATCCAGTCTGGATTTAAGCATCTTTGATACTGTAGCTATGTAAGGGTTTGCGTAGACTGGTATAAAAAATTGTAAGGATAATAGAAATAATCTAAAATTTTAGGGTTTTTTACTCTAAAATAATCTTGAAGTAATTTTTAGTGAATAGGTTGATGCAATTTAAACTTCAGAAAGCTTTCAAATATAAATTGTAGAAATAGCTTTTCTTAGTAAAGCTCTTAGTAGGATGAAAGATGCTCTTTGAGATAACTATAAAGATATTTTTTGTTAACTGCCATAATGTCTGGAATGGTATTTAATTCTAAATTTTGCTGTAACTCTTTGAAAGCCAGTTTTCTTCTTAAGTGTATAATTATATATTGTGGACAAATCATAGGTTTTATGTGTGTGTATTTTTATTTATACATGACTCATTCACATTTGTGATTATATTTATGTAGTTCTCTAATATTTTCAGTTTAATTTAGTCGGCCTGTGTTTTTGTTCTCCTTTAAGGAAATGAGAAAATTTGTCCTGTTAGTTTTTGGCTTATTAAACCCCTCCTCCTTCTTTTCCTGAAAATTTCAAGTTGTCAGCCATCTTTTTTGAGTTTATAATGCTATTTTACCTCCCTTGGAAAAAAATTTTACAGTTAACCCAAATCTGAAAGTAGTCGTATGAAATAGAAATGGAGACTAGCTCCTTAAAATCTTAAGTAGTGTGTGTGAATGTAAAAAATAACCTAAGCAAATAAAAAGTAAATCCATGTTATAAATTTTCCCTGATTCCCTTTTAAAGCTAAAACGATTGTGACCAAGTTTTGTTTGTGCTTTTAATCTGCTTGGCCGTCTGTGGAAAACGGTCTTCTTCTCTCCTAGGCCACAGACCTCCACCAGCACGAAGTGGACATCGTTGTGTGGCAGATAATACCAACCTCTATGTGTTTGGAGGTTATAACCCAGATTATGATGAATCTGGAGGGCCAGATAATGAAGACTACCCTCTCTTCAGGGAGCTTTGGAGGTACCATTTTGCTACCGGAGTATGGCACCAGATGGGCACAGACGGCTACATGCCCCGGGAATTGGCATCTATGTCACGTGAGTGCCAGCGGCTCTGAACTTTTGACTTTATGACATGTCTGTGAGGACAGGTCACTGTCACGTGCTGCTTGTTAATAATTTGTAATAAATGTGTAATATGATTAAACCCTGTTAAGGGATAGACTTTCTACTGCGGTGATAACGTAGCATGGTGATTCCGAATCACTTGGGTGTTGGCTACTCCTGAGTTTGAATCTAGCTGTGTACCGTTTACTTGCTTGATGATTGTTAGGGTTCGGTGTAAAGTATCATATATATGCTAGGCAAAGTGTAGAGGATCAACAGAGGGGGTTTGTAATGACGATAATAGCTTTTGAACAAAGTGCTTCACACACAGTATCAGTTTACGTCACAGCATCTCTATGATGCACGTACTAGAATTATTGCCACTGTACAAATGAGAAGCTGAGGCTACTAGAGAGGCCCTAAGGGAATAGCTAAGAGTGCAGGCTCTGGAGCCAGACTGCCTGGGATTACATCCCAGCTTGGCAAGGTTCTTTTTGGGAAACCTTCCTCAAGTATTTAAGCCACTCTCCACTTCTGTGTCATCTGTAAAAACGGCGAAGATCGCGTTAGTTCTTACCTCATAGGGTTGTTGTGAAGATGAATTTGGAGAGATTGACTGACTTTACTGAGGTCACACGAGAATCAAAACCTAGCTCTCGCTGGCTCCAGAGCGCCTGCTGACTCTCACAGTAGAGCAACTGAAGAATCGATTTTAAAAAATGCCATTGAAATAATATAGTAGCACGATTTGGGAATATTTGTCATTAGAGAGAGAAAAGATGTGTGTGCCTGTGCGCGTGTGTGTGCGTGTGTGTATGTGGTGGCAGGAACAGAAGAAGTATAGAGAACACCAAAGTTACCAGCAGGCTATTGGGGTTTCTTTTTATCTGGTGAAGGATTAAGGTGACAGAAACATAATTTAAAATGTAGAGATCATTCATTCCCCTGGCAAAAACAGAATGATCCTTTTATCCCTTCATCCAGAGTCCTGCTGGGTCTTCACCGAGGCAAAGATGATACTTCATTTTCCTCTGATTTGCTGCGTACTTGAACTGTCTTCAGAGGCAGTTCATGTCATTTAGTATTGTTAGACACAGTATTTCATGAACTCCGCAAATATGTACTGAATACATGTCACATACCTAACAATGAGCTAGCTGTATGGTATAGTCCATAGAGTGTGAAGTAAACCTTTTTCTGCAGAACTTTGTCGTAGTTAGATGTCAGTGGTTTGAGTTATCTTCCGAGAGCACTAAAGCAGACATTTTTTTAGTTTCTCAGTTATTCTGGGTTTATGTGGGAACATACTGCAGGTAGCCAGTACATAAATGGAATTTGTGCATCTCCTTCCCCAGTTGTGCTGCATGGAAACAACCTGTTGGTATTTGGAGGTACAGGCATCCCGTTTGGTGAGAGCAACGGCAATGACGTCCACGTGTGTAACGTGAAGTATAAGAGATGGGCTTTACTCAGCTGTCGGGGGAAGAAACCCAGTCGTATATATGGACAGGTACCAATCTGTGGCCAATCGTGGTGGATGTATTAGTGCAGATTTTTCTAGTTCTGGGGACAATGTCAGAATATTTGCTACCACTTTTTTTTTAACAGAATGAATTCACTGTTTAATATTTGATTTTTCCGTTCATTTTTTAAAAAAGATTTATTTGAGAGAAGAGAGAGAGCATGAGTCGGGGAGGGAAAGAGGCAGAGGGGAGCTTGACAGGGGGCTCAATCCCAAGATCCCATGACCTGAGCCAAAGGCAGATGCTTAACTGACTGAGCCACCCAGGCGCCCAGGATTCTTTTTTTTTTTTTTTTTTAATTTACTTGAGAGAGAGAGAGAGAGCGAGAGAGCACACGCACGAGTGAGAGAAGGGCAGAGGGAGAGAGAGAATCCTCCAGCAGACTCCCGCACTGAATGCAGAGCCCCACACAGGGCTTGATCTCAAGACCCTGAGATCATGACCTGAGTCGAAACTCAGAGTTAGGCATTCAACTGACTGAGCCACCTAGGCACCCCCTGATTTTTCAGTTCTGATGTGAAGTCGTAATTTGCAAATCTGGTTGCTTACCTCCTTTCCTTTTTTCCCTTACTCTTTATTTCTAATCCAATTTGGGATCATGACCTAGATCTATATATAAGGTTTTTTTTTTTTTTTTTAAGATTTTGTTTATTTGAGACGGGGGGGGGAGAGAAAGTATGGGGGGGGCAAAGTGAGAAGCAGACTCTCTGCTGAGCAGGGAGCCCGATGCGGGGCTTAATTCCAGGACCCTGAGATCATAACCTGAGCTGAAGGCAGACACTTAACTGACTGAGCCACCTGGGTGCCCCTATACAGAAGTATTTTTAAATGTCACACTGCACCTCCACTCCCACCCCCAGTAGAGTTTGGGCTCTACATATGGTCAGGGTGCTGTTGTCTCTAAAATGGTATGATTCTTTGGAGAGCTTTCTGACCTAAGTAGTAGAGTAGATGATCTCTGCACTTGGACTTTATACAGACTAATCTGAGCTAAAACACAGATTATGTGGAGATTAGTTTCTAGTTAGGTTCCAATGTTTCACACCTTAGGTTTGAAAAATTATATCCACAAGATAGGGAGCAACTCACCAACATGGGAGACCCTTTGATAGTAATGGGCTAAGCTTAAAACGACTTTAGCTTCTTTCTCAACTGGCCAGCATTAGTACTGATAAATAGCTCCTGAGCTATGCATAGAGGTGCATACTGGGTAACTCTGTTCCACCAGAGGAGGCATTAAAACTCTGAGACGTGACCATAACAAAAGCGGAACTTACGCTGAAGGGAGTCTGGTGGAAAATGTGAAGTTTTTAGGACTACCAACTTTAGAGATTTTACTTAAGGGGTTCTGGTGCCTTATTTTCATATCTGCTTCTTCCTGAGAGCATTTTTCTTCACACTGCTTAGAAAGAGAAGCAGCTTTGCATGGAAATGCTCGTGTCCATGATGTATACATTCTCTGGTTGGCGAGGACCCCTAAGCAATATCCAGTCCTCTTGCCTATCTAGGTAGCACTGCTTTCCAGTTGAGCAAAGCTTTACCTTTCTTTCTTTTCTTTTTCTTTTTTTTTTTTAAGATTTATTTATTTATTTTTTAGATAGTGCACATGGTGGGCAAGAGGGAGAGGGATAGAGAGTCTTAAGCAGACTGCACACCGAGCAGCCCGATGCAGGGCCCAGTCTACCAACCCAGAGATCACGACCTCAGCCAAAACCAAGAGTGGGGCGCTTAGCCAACTGCACCACCCAGGCGCCCCAAAGCTTTTTCTTTTTTTTTTAAAGATTTTATTTATTTATTTGACAGAGAGAGAGACAGCCAGAGAGAGTGGGAACACAAGCAGGGGGAGTGGGAGAGGAAGAAGCAGGCTCCCAGCAGAGGAGCCCGATGTGGGGCTCGATCCCAGAACGCCGGGATCACGCCCTGAGCTGAAGGCAGACGCTTAACGACTGAGCCACCCAGGCTCCCCAAAGCTTTACCTTTCTAAAAATAATCTCTGGGTTCTCTAAAAATCTTTAATATTTTAGTTAGTTATTTTTAAGTATATTTTTAGAAGATTTTATTTTTTATTCATTTATTTGAGTTAGAGAGAAAGAGCATGAGTGGGAGAAGGGAGCAGAAGGAGAGGGATAAGCAGAGCACAGTGAGCACTGAGCGGGGAGCACAATGACCTGGAGCTTGATCCCACGACCATGACATGGCCTGAGCCGAAATCAAGGGTCAGATGCTCAACTGACTGAGCCACCCAGGTGCCCCTAAAATCTTTAATCTTTTAAAGGTCTGATATTTTAGAGGGTTAAAAAGTACAAGAGAATTTTATGAAGTCTGATTTTGGGGTATTTAACGAGGTCATATTCTTTAATCAGGTGTTAATGAGTCAATGGTATTCACCTCTCCTTGCTCTCCAGGCCATGGCGATCATCAATGGCTCCCTTTATGTTTTTGGAGGAACAACTGGCTATATTTACAGCACAGATCTGCACAAATTAGATCTCAATACCAGAGAGTGGACACAACTGAAACCAAACAACCTATCCTGTGATCTGCCAGAAGAGAGGTGAGATTCTAGAATCAAAGAATATTTATTCTTTCTTGCAAAGATTTGACTTTTTTCAGAATATTGGTAATGCGGTTTGAAGAAAACTTTTATAGCCTGGTTGAAACAGCCAGCTGGCTGGTAGATCCCAGGTTAGCATTAAAGGAAGGTCTTCTGGTTAAGGAATGATATTTCCCCCTTAACCGTAGATTGTTTTCTCATGTTATTTCCTTTTGTATGTCGTTTTTTCTGCATTAGGAAGATAGTAACACTTTGAAGAAGAAACCAATGGTAGCAAATGTAATTAAATATCATATTACAGACAAAACAATTACTTTCTAGTTACTTTTTGATTTCCCTTCTTAACTTGCATATTGGGATTCTTTGGCTCATTTGCTCACAGCTGTATACCCAGAGTGTCTGTGGCACTCAATTCCCCTAGTAGAACTCAGTGAATATTGATCAAATGGGTGGATGGATGGGTGACTGGGGGGGAGGGAGGACATTGTTTTAAGTGCCCTGTTAGGCATGCAAACATCACATGGTGCTTCTAGCTGCCTCCTGGGAGCAGTCCTAGGCCTTTCACTTTTTTTTCCTGCTAGGAGTTGCCTCTTAGAATTAAACTCTGTGAAATACTTACTTTTTCCCCCCTCCCGTTTAATAGCAAAAATAGTAAATACTTTTTTATTCACTTTGTTTAGATGAATCCAGTTATCTCTGTATTTCCTTTAAACAAAATGACGTAGAGGTGCTAAGGAAGACTTTATTGTAGATGTCGGTGGGCTGATGATTGCAGAGCTACCAAGTGAGGACTTGGGAGGTGGGCTGCTACTGGAATAATTTTGATGTAATTTACTTTATCAGCATCAGGGCCTTCAGGGAAAGGAGGAAATAGATTAAGTTTTCAAAGCATTTTCACATGGTTGCCTTCTTGAATCATTTTATGGACGTATTATAAATTGTTCCAGCTTCTAGGTAGACTGCTTGGATGAAAGTTCTGGTAGGTGTTTCACATTATATTCACAGTTCTGTGTAGCAGAATTTTTCTGATATCTTTGTATCTATTGAATAAGTATCTTAATTTGAAAGCCCATAGTCTAGGGTTTCTAATGAAATGTAGACAGATCACTTTTAAAAACTCTGTAATATAAAAACTCTGAAACATGAGAGACTATGGACTCTGAGAAACAAACTGAGGGCTTCAGAGGGGAGGGGGTGGGGGAATGGAATAGGCTGGTGATGGGTAGTAAGGAGGGCACGTATTGCATGGTGCACTGGGTGTTATATGCAACTAATGAACCATCGAACTTTACATCAAAAACCAGGGGTGTACTGTATGGTGACTAACATAATATAATAAAAAAACATTAAAAAAATTAAAAAAATAAAAACGAAAATAAAAATAAAATGCGGACCACAAAAAGACAAAAACAAAAAACAAAACAAAAGAAAAAAAAACCTCTGTAATAATTTCCCGCCCTTATACAAAGTTGTCACAAAAAGATTTTAGAAAATCTGGAAAATACAAATAAGCTAAATGAAGAAAATGAGAAAATAAAACCTAAATCTAGAGATAACCAGGGTTAACATTTTGGATGTATCTCTATAGTCATTTTCTGTGCATATTTGTGTTTCTATAAATTTTTCATGGGATTAGAGCCTATCTGCTCTTACATAACTTTTTTTTTTTCAGTTAATGACATGAAAAGAAGTTCTCAACATATTAACTGTCCTCTCTGCCTACATTCTTACTGGTTGCACACTAATCCATTTTACGTCTATTCTGTAATTCGTTTAACCAATTCACTATTGTTAAACACTTAGATTATTTCCAATAATTTATTACTATGAATAATTATCCAGTAAAAGCCTTGTGGCTAAATCTGAGGTAGATCACTTTCACTTCATTATAACTGGATGTTATGTATGTTTTCAGATACAGACATGAAATTGCACATGACGGGCAGAGGATCTACATCTTGGGAGGCGGTACTTCCTGGACAGCTTATTCTTTAAACAAGGTATAGTTACAAATAATAATAAGGAGAGCGAGAAGGATAGAGAGAGGCATGTTCCATGCTAAGTAAGATAATTCTGTTACTATAGATATTTGAATTTTTACAGTTTCTTCATTAACACCTATTTTGTGTTACATGCTCTTTATAACATACGGCCCGACGCTGTGCCCCGATAGGCTTTCCGGTGGACCATTACCTTGATCACACACTGAAAATACATGAAAATTATCCCCGGCGTAAGCTGGATGAGGAAAGTGACTAAAAGGAAGACATAGCAGCCTGAATGGAGAAACTAATGAGAACAGGAGCCATGATGCTCAGAATGCCACATCTGTGTCATCGTCAGTGCCCTGTACCTAAAAACAACAGTCACGTTTAGGGCTCCGCATCTTTAGGAAGCTGCGCCCTGAAGGGTTTTTATTCATCCATTCCTTTGGCATTGCTAAATCCACGTCTCCCAGGAGAAATCTAGATTTAGGCTACAGAGTTTCCGGGCTGTTTTGGAACCTTATTGGTCTTTTTCAAGTTTTGTCAAAACCGTGTTCTCATATTTTCTTATCAACACTTACTTTTTTCTGGTATAAAAATGATAAGTGTTCATTATCAAAAATGTGGCAGTTGCAGAATTCCAACTTTTTTCTTTTTTTTCTGTGATTAAAAAAAACATTGGAATCCTATATCTGTTTAACTTTCAACTGCTTCATGTAATGTTTTGCCTTCTTTTAGAATTAGGGACAAATGGAGAAAGGCAAAAGAAACAAAGACTTTTCAATGTTTGTATAGGCCGTTGTTAAAAAATCCAGTTATCAGGTTAGCTAAAATCATTTACGTGTGTGTATCTTCTTTTGTTTTTTTTTTTTTCTCCCCAAGATCCATGCATACAACCTTGAAACGAATGCATGGGAGGAAATTGCCACAAAGCCCCATGAAAAAATAGGTAAATTTAAAATATTGATTCATTTATGTTTAATAAATAGATTTTAATTTTTACTGGTTTTGGAGGGGAAAACACTTTTATTGAGTTATATGACAAGTAAAATATCTATTGTGCTGGTGTTAGAAATTATTTTCATTCCTTAGTCCAATTATTATTCTTCCTCTGTAATTGTGCAGAGACTTTTAATGGGGATTGTTGATCTGTGGAAGCAGGGAAGTGTGTGGGTGGGTTAGGAAGCAGACGCTTGAATCAAGATCCACCTGTCTTTTTGTGGGTAAAAGAGCTTGGGAAAGCCACTAGTAACCCCTGCCCCTACCACCCCACTTTGTTTCCCTGGCACTTGAACATTGGACAGTTATGGTGAGACTTGGGTGGCTTTATTTTAGTGGTAATAAGGAAGGATTGGAAGAACTAGTCAATGTTTGCTTAACGCAACAATGGGATTGTTTTAAGTGAGTTATTCATAGTACGTCTTTCACCATGGCACATCAGCGTTAGTCTTTCTGTGAATAATGGGATTTCTGTGTTTATTATGTGTTTGGCAGGTTTTCCTGCAGCCCGAAGATGTCACAGTTGTGTTCAAATAAAAAATGGTAAGGTTTCTAAAGAACATTCTAGTTCCATTTTTGTAATTGTGTATGCTGAGAATGTCTTTATATATAAAGGGCATAATTTTGAGAAGAGTCTGTTTCTTATAGGTTAAACTTAAAGGGAAATCCGTTAAGTTATGCTTCTTTTAGTGGTTTTCTTCAAGTACACGAGAGGGGTGTTTGGGTTCCCTCAGTTACCAGGGAACTCAAAGATTGGCAATAAATAAGCTTTTATTATACCGCCTGACCTTTCAACACCCCACCCCAACAGATATTGCAGTTATGGTGGGTAATACTGATAATCTTGACATATAATCGAGACCTCAGTGAACACAGTATTAAAATTACAGTAACTCCTTCAGAGTGGTATTTCATAAAGTTTATTCTGTGCTCTGTCTGATGCCAAATAGTACTCTTAGCTCATTCTTTGGCCATATTAAAACAGAGGCATTGTATGGCTTCCGAAAGCAGCTGTGGCTGCTTCATCTGAGTGTGATAAATGACTCCTCTTTGGACACCCCTCCTGTCTTTTAATTTACAGCTTAGTTTATAGTTTGGTACACCACCTTCCATTTTTCCTGGGAGGAAGGTGTGTAGAAATGAGTTTGATAGCCCATATCCTTTCAGCAGTTTAGTTGGGATTTAACTAGGATTATGCTGCCATCTCCAGTACAGAGGTGCTTTTCATTACGCTTCTGCTTTCTGGATAAGATGTATAGATAGTGGGGTTGCTCAGCTTTGCCTCTCTAAGAAGCAAAGCTCTACTTTTCTTTGGAGCTGAACTTTTCTTGAATCTTAGCCAAAAAAATTTCCAGTGTATTTTGTAGTTTAATTAAGTATTGACTTAAGCTTGAGCTAGACCTGAATGAAGACATCTACTCATTTGATTCATTGAGGCCAGGCACCATACCAGTGGAATTCAGCCTTAGTTTGGGGCATTTCGTTTGAATGTTACAAGCTGACCAGTTATAACTATCTAACTTTATGAAAACAAAACAACAACAACGATGAAAAACCTTTGATATTTGGGAAGGTTAAAGAACTTAACGAACTGTATAGATCAAATGGGGCTTCACACTGTCCTCCTTTGGCTGAAGAAAGCTTGGAAGAACCACTTTCGTGCCCCCCAAGCTGAACATTGCAGTGAATGTTTCTCCTCAGGTTAAATGTCTACACAGAGGATGTTTGTGTGGGCAGACAGATATCCATCCTTTCTAGAACATTATTTGAAAGAAGAATTTGCAAACTGGTGGCCTGCAGTTACGTTTTGTCTGGCTCATATATGTACTAAAACTTTTTGGATTAGCAGATAACACTTAAAAATCAAAATGTTTCCTTTAGAAAAAAAAACATCCAGATTTACAGCTTCTCTGGAAAAATCAGAAGATCTGGCAGTTGTGGACCTTAAGTTCTGCATGGTATCGATCCGCCGGAGCTGCATCGCCGTCTCCTCCTTTAGAGCGTGCGCACTCCTGTTTGCTTATTTTCCCCGGACCTTCTTGTTCATTCACTTCCTGTGCCTGGCACCTGTAGGTGTTTGAATTTGAGGACCCAGACACGAAGCCTGCTTAGAGACTCGCATCCCTAGTCTTAGCAAAGATCCCAGCGTCGTGTCCGTACTTTATTAAGGGACAGGACAGCAGCAGAAGAGGACCGTCCAGCTGCAGTCGCCTGTGGTAGGGGGAGATCCACAGAACTGGTCCCGTGTCAGCTAGCTGGGCGATCTACTACAAAACACGCTGTAAGCCGTGGCTCTTTCTTTTGTGTGACCTGGGGTCTCTTCTTCTCGATAGATGTGTTCATTTGTGGGGGCTATAACGGAGAAGTGATCCTGGGGGATATCTGGAAGTTGAACCTGCAGACTTTTCAGTGGGTGAAGCTCCCAGCTACCATGCCCGAGCCAGTTTATTTTCACTGTGCAGCTGTTACACCGGTAAGTTTTCGTTTTCATATCTTCCTTACGTAGTTGCAGGTGATAGGGAAAGCCTTTGAGCGACATTTGCAAGTAAAAAAGATTTTGAAATTACCAACCTTGGATTAAGAATGTGTTTCTAAAACTTTCTTCAAGACAAAGCTAGCCCTTCCTCTGAGAAAAGGGGAGAGAAACCATCATACACAGTTTAAAAGAGCAGCATAAATGTGAAAGGAAGGCTGCGTGTGGCATTCAGGCCCTGGCAGGGATAGAAAAGGTATCTTCTGGGAGGGCAGAATAGCTCTATTGCCCCCCGCCCCCAAAAAATAGCTCTATCCCCATGATGCCTTGTTAAAGATCCCAGTAGTTTCTCAAAGGCAAGGGCCTTTATTTTCATCTTTGTATTCCCAGTATTTGGCACTGTGAATACTTGATATAATGTTAGTTTAATGTTTATTGAAGTAAAAAAAACAAACAAACAAAAAAAGCTACAGTTTTCTCCTAGTAACTCATTCATTATTTAAACCCTTCTTGATCTCCGCACTGTATTGGGATCGGTGAGAAATTCTTTTTTGCTTCACCTCATTTCAATTTGGCCTACTGTGCATTTTTTTGCTGACTCTTCAGCCTGAGTTTCTGTTTCTTTCCCATTTGAATTTATCCTCTTTTGACTGCCATTTGTTCATAGGCTGGTTGCATGTACATTCATGGAGGAGTGGTGAACATCCATGAAAACAAACGGACTGGGTCATTGTTTAAGATCTGGCTGGTGGTACCTAGCCTGCTGGAACTGGCATGGGAGAAGCTGCTTGCGGCCTTCCCTAACCTAGCAAACCTCTCCCGAACACAGCTTCTGCACCTTGGACTCACACAGGGACTCATCGAGCGCTTGAAATGAGGATTTCTGGACTGTTCATTGATACTGGAAATGTTAATTTAAAGAGACTCCTTTATTTATGGGCAGTGTAGAATGTGCTACAAAGAGGATTGGTTACCCTGATCAAGGCCTTATTCAGAAAATACATCAGATGCCTTTCTGTAAATTGGTTTTAAGTTTATGGAAATCTCACTTTCCCTTGTGCTTCTTTCTTTGCTTCTCTCCCTCCTGCCCCAACACACACACACATACTCACATACTCCCTCTTCCTTGATGGAGTTGAGGGAAAGTCTGAAGGTACCTTAATAATGTTGTGAATCAAGATAAGATAAAGAATTTTTTAAAGGAACTCTGAAACTATGACCATGTCAGCCAGTGCGCTACAAACTAAAGCAGCATCGTTGACAACAGAAATAAAATAAAATTTTTAAAATGTAAATCCCGCAACAACAATAAGAAGTTTCAGGATAGAGCAAGAAGGCTAACCCCGAGAATCATGTGGATTATACGCAAACCTAGATGTTTCACTTACTGTTTGCGAGATGCTTCTAATTGAGGAGCTGGGTCTGGGGGCAGCGCTGACTGACGTCTTGCTGCACAGATTCCCCAAACCCGTCCTCTGACTTTGGAGGAAAGTCAAGCAGCTCAGCAACTCTTGATCAGTGATTTCGTTTCTCATCCTTATGGTGCCAGCAGTGGTTAGGTTTGGCTCGTCACAAGGCTTATGTGTGTGTTGTAGTCGTGCTGTTTATTGTTGCTTTTAGAAATTATGGCACCAAGAACGTTTCAAATCAAGGAATTTATGGTGGTCAGAATTCTTCGTTCTGGGCAGTTTCGAAATTCTCCTGTGCTTATTCTTGGTTTCAAGTATCTCTTTGACTTCTTCATGGGGGGACTTGTAGACCCTAAATATGTGGCATAAATGCCATGGGACATGAAGTAAGCTTGTGAGAGGCCAGAGAAGAGCAGGGCAGGGAGGGCCTCGGCGCCAGGCTGTGAGCCCCGACAGTCATAGTGGCCACTTCCTTTTCACAACTTGTTTCTTTTCTGACACCGGGCCACGCACCTGCCATTTTCTCAGGCAACGGATTTTATCTCTGGAAAGCCAACTGGCCCTTGATTTTTCCCTTAGCTTATTGTCTCCCTTTTTTGTCTGCTTTTAATGTGCATGGTGCTGTGAGTAACCGTCTAGTTATTGGATAAAAGGTCTTGTGCGGGGGGGGGAAGCCACAGGTCATCCTTCCCGATGAACTAAGTATCATTTTAAAAACTAGCATGAGGAAGGAATGGAACTGAGGATCATTAGTTTTTTGGTGTGAAGTTTTCTGGGGTTTTTTGTTTTGTTTTGTATTTTAACTCTAAGAAAGGAGTGATCCGAATTTTCACTTCTTTGCCGTCAGGCTGCTAGACAGTTGAGCAAGGCACTGAGATGTGAGCATTTGGAAGTCCTCAGGTGTATGCAAGGTGCTGCGGGCATACAGGAAGGCACAGTGCGGATCGTCCCGTTGGTCACCTCACAACAGGAGACTCAGATGGGAGATTTGGGACACATTTTTCCTTTAAGTGCCTCTTTTCCACTTAGCTCTTAAACTTACTCTTCTTTTTTCCTTCATCCCAGAAGGGATCTCTTTAGCTCCTGTGTGGATTTAAAATCACCTTTGAGTTGTGGCTAAAAAGTTACCATCCATTGTTGAGTTCTGGGGAAGAGGAAACTGTGGTCTCTAGAGTTGGACTCATAACTTCCATGCCTTATTAAAACATCCCATCCATGCTGGGTTGAGTTCATGGTGCCCATAGTCTGCAAGGTCTTAGAATACCACTCACCCGTGAGTTTGGGTCCTTTTGGGGGACTGAGGGGCATGGGGCAGAGGTAGGAAAAGGAGCAACTCCTCTAGAGGTCCCACCCCCATCTTGCCATAACCAAGTCTGTTTGACATGCAGCCTCTTACCACCCACTGCTAAGCTTACTCCAGTGAGGAGTTCTCTCCAGAGCAAGTCAGGTTGAGCAGCCCCATGAGTTCAAGGCAGAGCTTTGCTGCATGACTCCAGCCTGGTCTCTGGATATTTGGTGGAATATATCCAGTTAAAGAAACTGTGCTATCTAGGGTGGGAAAAGGCCTTTTGTCAGTGGATTTATATAGGGACCAAAGCCTGAATGCTCAGCCTCTGTGCTTATCTTTCCATGCCCCACGGGAAAGAAGCAGGTCTCTAGCTTTGCTGCACTGGAGAGCTGGAAAGAGAGTCTAGTTCAAGCCTCACTTGCTAGCAAAAAAGGATTTAAGCCTTCTGAGGGCAGTCTTCTTTGGGGTAGACTTTGGAGGCCTGACATCCAAGACCTTGTGTGTGATGTTTTTATAAAAGTACATATCCTTGGTCTAAAGTGTCCTCTTTTAATATAACACTAGTGAAAAGGATGTAGTGTGACCAGCTGTGAGTGCTGTCGACCCGCACGTATGCACATGTGCTGGATGCCAAATGAGACTGTGTGTATGATGACTAAATGTAGGTGACTAGAATTTTATATGGGGGGGTCCCCAGCCATTTAGTATACCTAAAACCAGCACCCTGAATTCCTGACACTGTTACTTGGTTTAGGAAAGTTTATGCCTGCTGCTTCTCTGCCTCTTTGAGGCACTCCCTGCCATCTTACTGCAGTCCTGTAAATTGAAGTGCAATATATAGAAACACATATGAATATATACAGATTATATATAGGGTGTAACTATAAAGCAGGTAGACTTTTTTTTTTTTTTTTTTTTTTTAAATCTGCCTTGGGGAAGCCAGCTCATTCCTTTAGAGTCAACTTATACCAAGGATTTGAGATGTGACCAGCTAGCATAAACCAACTCTTGGTCAGTCTGGATCTTCAAGTCTGTGTTTTCTTACTCCAGTTCTTAAGGACTTTTTATTCCTTGGGTTTGTTAGAGTTGAGACTTTTCCCCAGTCATCTTTGTACTATCTCATGTGTGCATATCTTCCTACATTTCTTTGCCCACAAAAAAGGAAGTCTACCTGTAAGGAATTTCCTAAATGGAGAATTAAAACCTAATATTTAATACTGTCAGTTCTCCCATGTACATACTAATTTATCTGTGAACATAATACTTTATTAAATGAAGACAATGATGCTTTCTTCATTTAATAAAGTATTTTCCACATTCTGGAAAATCTATAAACCAATATAGAATAGATGGAAATTTTAACTGTTCTTCAGGGGCCAAACTGAAATCCTTTCCACTGGCAGAATTTTTTTCAGGGCCCTAGTGACTTGGTGTAAAAATTTGCTCTAAATTATTCATTTCCATTACATAGCTAGATTTAAACATATAATAATAAACATTAACATTTCTAAGAAAAAGGTTTATTAACAGTGACCTTTGGTTACCCAGAGTAGCAAGGGTAAAGCACAGATAATTGAAATTCATAATTAATCAGTGTTTCAACTTTTCTATCAAACAATTGATTCATTTATATTCTTCCTCCCTAGCCCTTTCCCACAAGCACCTCCTTTTCAGTGGAGTGGGGCTAATAAGTAGTTAGAAATGAAAAAGAAGAATCACGGAGGGCTAGAAACCAGCAAGCATATAAGCAGCCCTATTAGCCGTAATTGTCAATTTGATGACAGCTGTTGAATGCTGAAATTAGGACCCACGGGTGGTAATCCTGAGTTGAGATGTTAACTCTTCACTCCTCTGCTTCGGCGTAGTGTTCCTGCCCTGAGTTCTAGGCTGTCTCTCCTCTAACCACCAAAGAGCTCACAGCGCCTACGGGAAGAAGCAGCTACTGTGTGTGAAGCAGAGGAAACCCCATCATTTGAACACATTTCTTTGGCTCTTGACAAATACTTGGTTTTCCTCTGTTCTTGCAGGAGCCTTATTTTTCCTTTGGAAAGACTTTTCCAGCCATATAGCTTGGCACGTAGGAAAGGTTGAATTCTCCTCTAAGTCTGTGTTGGTCTTCATTCTGTAAAAGCGGTTTGTTTTCATGTGGTCTTACAGATGTTTAGAAAGTGGCACCGTTACTAAGTTATCTAGCTGCCAGCGCTCTGATGTAGCACAAAAAGCCATTTCCCTTCTCTTCATTCTTCTGGCATTGAGCTCCAGGACGGATGAGGGCTTATGGTCCCGTGATCATGAGCTCCCCAGACTGGGCACTGGTAGCTTCAAGTGCTTTGGTTCCCCAAATTCCTCGGGACCCCTGGAGCGTTGGCAGGGCCTGAGGCAGGCTTCGCAGGGCTTCGCAGGGCCCCGTACCCTCCGTGTGTGTTGCGCAGATCGTGCCGGCGACAGCGTTTCCCTTCTGAGGTCACTGGATTTGCCGGAAAGCGACCTCTTCTCTTACCTGGTGTTACAAAAAGAAGTTCTGAGGTGGGCTTCAGAAGTGGTACCATCTTTTTAGTCTAATTTTCATGATTTTAGATTTTTTTTTTCACTTGATAGAAGTTTTTTAAAGGCCCTGCTTAGTCAGTGTACAGGGTGAGTCAGAGGCAGCGTCACCGAGGTGTAGTAATTGCTGTTTGACTAGTTGCACATTTAGAATACAAAGGAGGCATCAGAAACACACTGACTTTCTCCAAAGCCACTTCCTTGTACACAGAGTCTAAGCAGGGACAGCGCCAGGCATCTCCCTGTAAAGGCACCTGCCGATGAGGATTTGACTGGAAGAAACTAGGCAAGAAAGGGAAACCTCTCACACAGTCTCTGAGGGCAGGCCTGGGCTTGGCTCTTCGTACAGGGTATGCTTAGGCCACACACGATGCTTGCCTTACTTTAAAGCTATTTGCCACAGTCCTGTTCAATAGTGTGGAAGTCCTTTTGCAGTCTGGTGTGCATGCCATATGATCAGGACAGCTTCTCCACCTTACCTGGTTTCCTACGGGCAAGTAGGAAAAATAGTGAATTTACCCTAAAATGTCCAATCTGTATTTATGTACCTTGTCAGTGTTTTGCTGTTGGTTTTCTAAAAACAATCTGATCAATAAATCTTATCCAAATCTATTTGGTTCAAAGCTACCTTGATTGTCTGATGGTAATTTGTGTGTATGTGAGCTCACCTCTGTGACGGAAGCATCGGTCCACCCACCTCCACCACCCCTTTCCCAGCCCACCAGGGTCCACTTTTCTCGATAGTAACTGTGAGTCTTCTGCCTCCCACCGCTGCCTGCTGTGGCTCCTTCCCTCTGCTCACCGTCTGGAACTCTTGGACACACAACAGTCCCCTCAACAGAATGCTGTTCCCCGCAGGACATCAGCAAAAGAGTGAGTGACCATGGGAACATGTCACACTCCCTTTTCCTGTCCCATCCCGCATATTCCCCAAACTACCACTGGCCAAGTTTGTGTGGATGTATCGAGACTCTTCTGAAGAGCTGGAGGAGCTACAAAGGAATTTGAAGGGGAAATGTGAATCTTTACGTACGGAGCCACAACTGTGTTTACAATTCAAGGGAACAGCCCCAGGAGGAGCTGAGCCCTTCGCAGGGGTCCCTTGGGGATGAAACCATGGTTCCTAGCTCTGGCCTTGGTCTTCCAGATGCTTCTCTCTCCAGAACCTCTGCTTTGTGTCACTTCACCGTCTACTAGGATCTCTCTCTCTCCCAGCAGTGCTTTTCTGTGAGCTCTGAAGTCCGGCATCGGTGTGGACACTCAAGTCTGGTCATTTTTAAGGTCTCCTATCCAGAATTGCACACATGCCTTTTAGTTTTCAGTGTTTCCACCAACAAACTATTGGATCAAATATACCCTCCTGGGGCTAATAATCTTAGGTATTACAATATAAACCAACCAGAGGAAAACATATAATTTCTACCCCTTAATGTAGAAGGCTCCCCAGCCCACCTTACAGTTAATACACTTATGCAGAGCAGTCGTGTTTCCCTTGCTTGCTTTCTCCTACCTCTTCTGACGGATACTCCCCTGAGACCTACCAGGAATAAGAAATGGACTCTATGCCTTTTAGACTTCAGACCAGCCAGAGCTTTGAAATGAACTCTTTATTTGTATCTGATTCGGTTCTTAGTTAAGCCCCAGCTTGACTTGGGTGGGAAGAGGTTTCAGTGGCTTAGTTGGTTTGGGTGGTTTTGTTCTTCCAGTTACACGTATAAAATCCTAGTTTGTCAAAATGCTGTCACTAAGCTATTATCACCCAACAGTTCTCTTGCAGTTAATCTTCTGCAGTAATTGCTTGAGGCGAGAGGACATTGATAAAACCATGCAGTTTCCACACTACCTTCAAATGAAAGGCCCAGCTTCCAGACCAGCGCAAAACCAGGAGTTTTCTGTGATGATGGAAATGTTCAATATTTGCACCATCCAGTATGTGGTAGCCACTGGCTATTCAGCGCTTCAAATGTGGTTAGTGTGACTGAAGAACTCAGTTTTTAATTCTATTTAATTTTAACTTATTTAAATGTAAACAGTCACACATGGCTAGTGGCCACCATAGCACAGCTCTAGAAGGAGATGATCTGGAGAGTTGGGGGACCAAAGCTTAGCTCTTGGCTCTTGGCTCAGTCACTGTTGTTGTGTGGCTTAAATAATGTGTAAAGTGTTTGAAGAATGCCTGGCGCATAGTAAGCGTGATTAGGTATTTACTGCTACTGCTCTCTCTGGTTGCTGTTAAAGAAATGAAGTATTTACTAAAAGTTACAAAGTTAACCAGTAAAGAAACTAAGAGGATGGGACAGGGGAGGTTGGGTGGTGATGTAAGTGAGCTAAACCCTCATCTTCCATAGCAGGAAGGTAATATATAGAATGTCTCAAATTAAGCAATAACCAGAAAAGCATATTAACTAGAGGCATAAAGGAAGGTATCAAAAACAAAATAACACAAAAAACAGCCCAGAGAGCTAACAGTAGCAAGATGGACTGGGAGGTGTGAAGGGCAACAGATTTTTAAGTATGTTCATGGCTTTTTGTTCACTTTTTCCCTTCTTTCTCCTTTATAAAGCCCAACCTTTCACAGCTCTTCCGGTTGAGCCATTCTTCAGGATACTGTGATTCTGGGTCCCTTCTGACTAAATCAGGCTGTAAAAAACTGGGTGATTCATAGGGTAGGGCTGGAGTATTAGTATTTCCTTCCTTCCTTCCTCCCTCCCTTCCATCCTTCCAAAGAAAGAGTGCTCTTGTGCAGGGGGGGGAGGGGCGGGCAGAGGGAGAGAGAGAATCTCAAGCAGGCTCCACGGGGCTTGATCTCACGACCCTGGGATCATGACCTGAGCCAAAATCAAGAGTCAGGCGCTTAATGGACTGAGCCACTAGGTGCCTCAGGAGTACTGGTGTTTTTAAGTTCTTCATTAAGATGTAGTTTGACTGGTATGTGGAAGTCTTTGATTTAAAAGCCAATCTTGGGAGCAAGGAGGAAAAAATGCAGGGGAAGGAGAGAATTAAAAAAAAAATACACAATTTCTCAAAGTTTAGATGTGGTTTTATCCTGTTGCCCAAAGTCCATTCCTCACCATCCTTTCCATTCATAAAATCAAGCATGAACACTACTTTAGAGGCCTTTTCTTTCCTATATGCCACACCGAGGTAAAGGAGATGAGGGGCTTCTGAGTGATACACAAAGCAGACCCGGCAAGTTTGCCCAGCCTGCATAGGCCTCGAGTCTGGCCCCAGAGTCTCAAATGGAACAGTGTGACACTTTTTTCAGATTCCCAAAAACGTGTGTCTGAGCTCCTGTCCAGCAGCCAGCCGCGCAGGAGGGCCTCGGCAGCTCTGGTAGGAAGGAAGGTGCCAAGCACGGCTCAGGCTGGCAAGGCAGTAACCAGGGCGACGGAGAAGACAAGGACGCGGGGTGGGGGGGGGGTGTGGGCGCTCTGGCCACTTCCTGTTTCAGGAGCCCACCCCAGGCCGGGAGCTGTGGAGCAGTAGGGCAAGTGGCAACTGTGAAAAGAAGAGAAAGCAGCTGATATTCCGTCCTTGTCATCTCAGAGAAGACAGACTGGTCAGTTTATCCCTCTCGAACCTTCCACCGAAAGCTGTCGGCCAGCGATGTCTGCAACATCTCCCCGACCTTACGCGAGTAAACGTACTTGCTCCCGCGACTGCAAAGGAGTCCATGCAGCTCCGGGGTCTTCCTTCCTCCCTAAGCCTCGCGCCGGAGGACAAGGCAGAGTGTGCACGGGAACCGCCAAGATCCGGCCATGGTTCAGGATGCCGGCATCGGCCCCTGGCTCCCCCGCATTGCCCACTCCCGCAAAGGCCGACTTCCGTCCACATGGCTGGGCTCCATAAGCACGGTAACATAGCGGTCGCTCAGAGGGGCGTGCACCCGAGGGGCGCCCTGCTTTTCCCCCACCACAACCTCAGACCCGGGCGTCGGCCTCCCTGCAGGTCCACCAAGCCTTTCCACGGCCCTCTCCCCCCAGCACGTCTGAAGCGGAACGGAAGTCCGGAGGGCGGACCCCGGTTCACAGGTTGGAGGGCCTCCCCTCCGCGAGCCAGGCCCCCGCTTGGCTGGAGCGGGGACGGCCTCGTGCCCGAGACCCCGCGACCCCGCGGCTCCGACAGCCCGACCGACGGCCGTCTCCGTGGCTCCTCGGCCTCCCCCGGGCGGGCGGCGGCAGCCGGTGGAGCTCGGCCGGGAGGGGGCGCGCCCGGCCTGGCCCGAAGGCGGGAGCGCGCGGGGCGAAGGCCGGGGCGGGGAGCCCCCACGAACTGAGCACCTAGTAGGCGCCCACGGCCTGCCCGGAGGCGGCGCGGCTGCGGGGAGCTCGCCTGCCTTCAGGGAGCTTGCGAGGGAGGCGGGGAGCGCGGAGCCGGTCCCAGGGAAGGCCGCCGCAGAGGCTGCTGGGAATGACTACGAGCCGCCGGACGCAGGAAGGTGAGGGAGAGCCTCCCGGAGGCCGCAGGAGCTAGAAAGCGCGTGAGGGAGAGTGGCATTGCATCGGGGCAGGGCATTCCAGACAAAGCCAAACCCCGCTCTCGGTGTCTTCTGGAAGGGAAGAAGCCAGGTAGCAGGAGAACGGAAACCCAGGAGAAGAGGCATGGGAGGCAAGGAGGGAGAGGCAGGCGGGGCAGTTGATAAAGAGCTGAGCAGAGGTTTGGCTTTCATTCTGAGAACGACTGGAAGCTGGAAGCCAGAGAGAGGACCAAGCGATCCCTCGGGCTGCCGCAGGGACGGTCCAAGAGGACGCAGGGCCCTCTGTCAGGAGGGCCTGGCAGGGGTGCGGGCAGGGTGAAGGTGCTTTGGGCCGGGACACAGAGCAGGGCCGGGGCCCGGCTCCCGTCACTCCCCACCCCCGGCCGGCGCCCCTGTGTAGTGAGCAGAGGCCCCGCGAGCGCGGGCGGCAGGACAAAGGCTTTGCAGCAGCCGCGCGGGCAGGGAGGAGCGCAGGCTGAAGTGGAACCTGGGGTGGGGGGCAGTCGCACAGTAGCCTGCAGGCCCTCCCCACTCCTCTGCGCGCCCAGAGCCTCCGGCGGCAGCCCACGCCGCCCACGCCGCCCACGCCTAGTGCGAGAGCCTCTGGGAGTGGAGCGGGGAGCCGCTCGGAACCGGAATGAGCTGGTTTAGAGCGGCCGCCTTTCCCTCCTCCCTCTCCCCCACCCGGGGCCTCCCTCTCCTTCAGCGACTGGCTGGTTTTTGCCGCAGTCCCTGACCAAGGTAAACAGAAGAGGAAAGAGGGAAGAATGCTCTGTTTCCATGGCAACCCAGAGGGCAGTCGATACGGCTCTCTTGGATGTGCTTCAGGGGAAGAAAAGGCTCACTAGAAAACAACGGGGAGACAGGCCCCTTCACCATGCGCACGGTGGGGGATTGTTCTGGAACATGGTGAGGGCCTGGATGGAAGGGGGAGGGGACGAGAGGAGTCAGGCGCCATCAATGCCATGGCAGAGGAGGAGGAGGGCTGGGGGACAAACCAAAAAAGCAGCTATGCTCGCTATCGTGACAACTGTCCATCAGTGGCTCAATCCTCACACCCAGGGAGCAGAAAACAGAGATGGCAGAGATCTCAGAACCTCCCCAAATGCACACCTGGCTGTCCCTTTCCAGAAAATCCTTCCGTGGGGCAGCTCAGGCAAAGGGCAGCCACAGAGGTTGGATCCGGAGCCTCAAGGCCAAAGACAGGTTTTGTCTGAAACGGAGAAGCCCACTGTTCTCCAACTGCAGAGTGAGCTGGGGGGGGGGGGGGGGTAGGGACAGTACTGCCCCTTCGGTGCTGCCCTCAAAGACCTCGCGGGCTCTCCCTGAACCTCCTTCAGACTCCTGGAAGGCTGGCACCTCAATATGGCATCGTGACTGTGGAAAAGTCATCCTTTTGGTGAAGAGGGGAGTGTGATGGAATAACAGAACAGCTTCTGCACAGGATTATGGGCATGGGGGGGTCCCAGGGGGCTGTCCATTGTCACCATGTCACTGTCCTGCTGCTGACCCCAACTCTCCTGTGCACTGAGGACTTCTCTCAGGAGCAACCTGTGGGCATCAGAAACCTCTTCTGTTTTCCAGGCTTCGTATTAGATTCATTAGAAACTTGTTCCGCCTCAAGAATCGGCCTAGAGGCTTGTGGGGGCCTCTCACCTGTCTAGGCAGGGATGGCAGAAAATCCGGGACAGAGGGTGGTAGGAAGTGATAAGCTTCCTGCTCCCACAAAGCAGAAAAGACCTCGATGGCTCCAGCCCAGAGAAGCAGCAGCAGCAGCAATGATTTGCAGGAAACTGCAGGGAGGTGCCTCAGCCCCCCCCCCCCCCGCAGGCATATAGAGAATCCTGGCAGTAGGGCTACAGGCCCAGTAAGTGCTCACCCACGCGTTGTACAGCCCACACCCTTCTAGCACAAGCCCTCAGGTGCTGTGGTCTAACTGGAGACCCCTCCAGATCAGGACCCAAGGTGGGGAGGGAACGCCAGCAGCAGACAGGATTGACAGACCTGCTTTTCCTTTGCAAAACACCCAGAAGTGCCAGGTTTACTCAACTCTTTCCACGACCTATGGATTCCAAACTTCTGTGACCTTAACTCCTGCCACTGCCCCTTTATTCATTCCATTCCAGCTCCCCTTTGCTGTTCCTTGACCAGGCAGGCTCCCACATCAGGTCCATGGCACTGGCTGTGCCCTGGAAGACTCTTTCTCCAGTATCCACATGGCCAATCTCTCACCCCCAGTTCTTTATTCAAATGTAATCCTTTCAAGGCAGAGCCAGGGCTGGGGTGAGTGAGGTGTGTGAAGCAACATGGCCGTCCCTGACCCCTTGGTTTAAAATTGTGTATTGCCACCCCCACTCGTTCTCCCTTATCCTCCTCCCACAGAATGCAACGCCCTCTCACTTGTCCTTTCTCTTGTGTATTGTCCGACCTCTCCTATTAGAACGGAAGTGCCAGGAGGGCGGGCATTGTCTCCGTCCTGCATGGCTGAGATACTCGGGAGGTGCACTGGGAGATGTAGAGATGGTGGTGGGGACAAGGTGGGAACGGACCCACCTCTTAGAACCACACAGGCTCTTCTATCAAGGAGCCCTGACACCTGCAACCAGCAGCTCCTGTCCTGCCTCACGAGACTCCCACCGTTTAAAGTGTCCTGTAGCGAACCGGCAACAGCAGGTCCTAACAATCCGTCAGACAAACCCCCCACTTGCGGCGTGTCACCTTCAGTTTCCTGCCTGCCTGCCTCTTTCCTGATTGACCTGATAAATTCAGGACAGCTTTTATTGCTTTTGGCAAAAAACTGCCATTAAGATTTACAGAGCCAAAAGCTGGTACAATGTAACCTTCAGAGTAATTTACACAGTGAGTTTCAAAAGATGAAAAGTTAGCATTTCAGAGGTAATTTCATAAAAAGGATTATCAGATTAATCACTGTGTCAATTTAATAGTGGTGTCTCAAATAATTAATTAGCTTTCTTGGAGTCAGCAATGCAAAGAGGGACTCTACGAGGAATAAAAATGGCTGTGTCGGACAGTAAGTGTGTTTTGGGCAATAGATCTTGAGAGAATTCTCTTCGGAATTACCCCATGCAACCCCATGTGTGGGTTCTGTGGCTCAGAGACATAACAAGAGGAGAAAAGCTCTGGGAGCGCCCGAGGCTCCCTGAGACCCTTTGGTTGTGACGGGTGCAGGCTTGTCTACACCTGCTGAGGGAAGCTGCCCCGCCACGTGTTGAATTGCGCTGTGACACCTGGAAGATGTGTCTAACCACACTGTGCGGTGACAGGCTGCTCTGAAGGGAGAGCAGGTGTGAGCTGCGGCGTGCCTGTGAGGTCCCCTGTGAGATCTCTGCTATGGAATACGGTCAGCTCGGCCCGGCCAGTTGTAAACCCAGCCTGAACGGTTCTGTGGCGATGGAGCACTCAGCCACCACAGGTCGGGGCAAGGTGGTGTCTTCAGTGGGTGTTACAGGTTGCATTAGTCCTCCCCCCCCCAAAAAAAAAAACGTTGCAGTCCTAACCCCTCATACCTCAGAATGTGCTCTTATTCGGAGACAGGGTCTTTACAGAGGTTATCAAGTTAAAATGAGGTCATTGGGACAGGTCCCAATCCAGTATGACTGATACCCTTACAGAAAGAGCGTATCTGGAAACACACCCACGCAGGAAGAATGGCACGTGAACATGAAGCAGAGAATGGGGTGACACATCTAGAACACCAAAGATCGCCAGCAGCCACCAGAGCTGGGGGGAGAAGCAGGGCACAGATTCGCCCTCACAGCCTCAGAAGGAACCGCTGACACCCTATCTCGGACTTCTGGCCTCCAGAACTGCATGATAAGTTCTGTTGTTTAAGCCACTTAGTGTGTGGTACTTTGTTATTAGGAAACGATTCAGTGGGGGCATCATGGAGACTTGGGTTCCTGTATTTTTGTGTGTTTTTAAAAGACTTTGCTTTTTTAAGAGCAGTTTTAGGTTCACAGCAAATCGATTCAGTGGGGGCATCATGGAGACTTGGGTTCCTGTATTTTTGTGTGTTTTTAAAAGACTTTGCTTTTTTAAGAGGAGTTTTAGGTTCACAGCAAAACGATTCAGTGGGGGCATCATGGAGACTTGGGTTCCTGTATTTTGTGTGTTTTTAAAAGACTTTGCTTTTTTAAGAGCAGTTTTAGGTTCACAGCAAAATTGAGAAGGTACAGAGATCTCCCCTGGGCCCTCCTCAGCCTTTTCCACCATCAACGTCCAGCACCAGTTGTACCTTTGTTACCACTGAGGAACCCACACGGAACCATGGTTACCACCCAGAGTCCACGGTCTGCCTTCGAGCTCACTCTCAGGGGCGTGCATTCTGTGGCTTTGGACAGACGTATAAAGACACGTGTGCACCATTGTGGTGTGATCTCCTACAGTCTCCTCACTCAAAACTCTGCTCCATCTATTCATCCTCCCCTCCTTCCAACCCCTGCAACCCTGGGTCTTTTCACTGTCTCCATAGTCTTGCTTTTTCCAGAATGCCAGATCGTTGGAATTACTACAGTCGGTAGCCTTTTCAGACTGGCTTCTTTCACTTAATCAATATGTGTTCAGGTTTCTCCCACGTCCTTTCATGATTGGATAGCCCGTTGTCTGGATGTACCACCATTTATCCATTTCCTTTTTCCTTAAAAAAACATTTTTTTTAAATAGTTTATTTATTTATTTATTTAACAGAGACAGCCAGCGAGAGAGAGAACACAAGCAGGGGGAGTGGGAGAGGAAGAAGCAGGCTCCCAGCGGAGGAGCCTGATGTGGGGCTCGATCCCATAAGGCCGGGATCACACCCTGAGCTGAAGGCAGACGCCCAACCGCTGCGCCACCCAGGCGCCCCTAAAAAAACATTTTTTTAAACACCAGCTCAGGACAGAATATAAAGATATGACAAATCTGGTAGTAGGTACAAGAATATTCTCAATACTTTCTTTTAAAGAATTAAAAAGAGTCAGGCCCTTTCTCCTGGGGTTGCTGACCAGATTGGCTCCGAGCCTGGAGCTGTGGGGGCCAGTGGCCTCTGCTTGAGGAGAGCCTGCGCTGAAGAGAGCAAGCTGGTAGCCCCCGGGGGGGCTCTGATGCCACGTGTGCCCCTGGACCCAGCTGGCCAGGGCACCTTAGTGACATGAGCTTTAAACAATACATGGCTTTGGAGCTCAGTGATTCTACTTAGAATGGGATCTTTTGGGCCTTGCCTTCTGCCTCTCTAAAATGAGAAAATCCAAATTAAGTAATTAATCAAAATGAAATAAAATGAGAAAAATCCACCCCCACAAGTTGTGAAGATGAGACACAAGAAGAAACTTGGGGTGACCTGGAAAGAACATTGATAGCTGTATGGTTAGAAACTTCCAGGGCAATCAATAGCACATTTAACAGCCTGGAAGAAGTTCTGGTCCAAGACTCAGGAGCGGCACCACCTACCCAAGTGCCACTCGCTCTATTCCCCCCGCAAGCCCCTTACTGACCTTCTGAGGGTGTCTCTCTGGGGTCTGCTCCTCACACTTCAGAGAGGATGCTCCCCCTTACTACTGCTTCTTCCCACCACAGTCTGGCCCCCCTAACCCCTGTAGCCTGCGGTGCTCCTGGGAGGATGATGGCCAGGACTTTCAGAAAGGGCACTAATGGCCAAGATGCCAATGACCCCCTGAGTCTGCTTGAGGTGCCCAGCCATTAGAAGGAGACAGAGCTTTCATGGCTATGAAAGAAGATTCTACAGGCTTCCACAGGCTGTCGAAAAGGAGTCTGCGGAGGGGAGTGAGGTGGGAGGGGGAGCCAGCCAAGTGACTCAGGCTGCAACTGTATCCTTCAATGGGGAGATTTACCTCACTCTGCCTCTTCCTCCATTCCCCTCTTGGGGAGGAAGAGCCTGAGCCCCTTTCTCACAGCACTCCAGAGTGCAGAGCCCAAGCCTCAGGCTCCAGGTTCTATCCCGCCTGCTGCGGCGTCTTTCCTGTTCCCCTTTGCCTCTGTTTCCCAGGGACACACCAGGTGGGGCAAGGGCTAGTCGGCCATTGCCAGAGGAGGGTGTGTGGGAATTTAGGGGCTGCCTCCCAGGTCTACACACTTAAGCTCCTTCTCAGTGGCTCCTTGAAAAAGAGAAGTCCAGCCTGCACCACCAGCGCCCTTCTCTCCCCTCTCCTCAACCGTCACCTGCTGGGCACCTTGTCGGCTCTCTGTGTTTCCTTAGCAGATTTAGGCTTAGCTTCTCCTCATGAGAGCAAGATGGCTCCAGGAAGAGGACTGATAAGTCCTAGACTTGGACCTGGAGAAGGAATTCAACTATTTTTCTTGTCTTTTCAATCGGTGTAATTTATTTCCTGCTCTTAGACTTTTCCACGTTTCTTCCCTGGGACCCTTCTGTGGTGCCTTGAACTGTCAGCCCTTCCCAAAGATGCCATGTTGGAATTCTGGGCCTGGAATAGGGAAGAGAGGAGGGCTGGTTTGGGGTGGGGGCAGTGGGATGCAGGAAACAGATGATACATTAGATACAAGCTGTTTTGGGGGCACAAATTTTCTTATTCGGGGAAGTAAATTTTTTGTAAACTTGGATCCTAAAATGGTGTAATTGCTCACTCTTCCCCAGGAGGGAAGTCAAGCCCAGATGGTGTGATCCATTTCCCAGGCACTCTGGCAAGGTCACTGGAAGGGCCAGCTGGCGGCTTTCTTGTTATTGTAGAGTTATTTTATTCTTTAACATTTTACTGATTAAAGTCCTTAAGTCTCAAGAGGCCAGATGGAAGCCAAATAATATAGCTCTTTTGGTTTCCTTTTAATGAGCTCAGGGTTGGGTGAGGACTTGGGTAGGATAGAGATGGAGAAGCCGCCTGCTGGGTGCCCTGGGACTGATTGCCCAGAGGGCTTGCTGAGCTATGATTTCTTTCATCCTCTTCCCTGTTGTCAGTCCCTATTTTCCAGAAGACTCTTGTAATGGTTTCTGTGGGACTTTGTGCTTCACAGGCTTCAATTAAAATTTGACTCAGCTTGGGGGGGGTAGGGGTAGGGAGACTAAGAAGCCTGCCAAGACGGTTGACCCCCAAAGCCCCCAAATCCTTCTGCTCCCCCCGGAGGCTGCTTGGCATAGGAGTGTGGAGGGGCTCCGAAGATGTGCTGCGCCCTCCCCTAGATCCTGCTGCCTGGGGACCAACGGTGAGGTGCGGCATCAGGTCCTGCTCCCTTCAGAAGGGCTTTGAGCAGCCCAAGAGCAGCAGGGCGCTCCCCGTTCTGCTGGCATGGAAGGGCCGGAGCCCATCCGGCCTAGCTCTCAACCCCGCCGAAGCAAGATGGCCGCCCGCCTCTGCGCTGGGCCTGCCAGGAGCTGCCCCGTCCTCACGTTCATCTAATGAAGGGGGTGAGGGAAGGTGGGCAGGCCGGGTGTGGGTGCTGAGGAGGCAGGGCCTTGCAGAGCACATGTCCAGGAGCCCCTGGGGACCCTCTCCAAGCTGGCGCCATTTTATTTAGCAAGCAGTTTAGCACCAGCTGTGTGCAGAGCCCCACATTAGACCCTGGGGCGCCAAAAGGAAACAAAAGGCACAGGAAATGTGTCTGTTCTCAAGGATATTCTACAAAGGTCAGGAAACACCAATCTCCCCACAAAATGGCCTGAGGACAAACCCACCCCAGCCAGCAGTGCATATTCATGGTACATAAACCACGGAGGCTTCAAAAGCTGGGGCAGAGGGGGCTAACTGGTGACGTGAAAAGTTCACAAACACGAGCATGCCGGGGTGGACGTGACCCAGGCAGATGTTTGCTGCCAAGTGGAAAGATGGGCCACCTTCACACGCATGCGCACCTCAGCCGTATTCAGGCGGCCTGGGCGCACACAGCGCTCCCTGCAGGTGGGGTTTTCCTGGGGGCTCCCCAGGCTGGCTCAGTGGCGCTCAGGCTTGAGGGTGCGGAAGAATTTTCCGACGGCCTTGTTTCAAAGTGCAGATCACTAGGCCCCAACAACTCTAGAGGTCCTCCTTCAGTAAATCACCAAATCTGCATTTTCAAAAAGGTCCACAGATGGTTCTGCTGTTCGAGCCGCTGTGAACCACACTTGGGAAATCAGTCCCTCAGGACCTCAAACCAAGGCCCTTCCCTGGAACGGCCTCAGGAAGGGAACATGAAGAGATTTTCCACTGGTTTAGGGCTCCTACGGGGCAGCACCCTCCACGCCCAAAGCCTCCCCCCCCCCACAGACCACCCCCCCCACGCGCCATACACACCACACTCTTACACACACACACACACACACACACACACACACACACACACACACACACAGCACAAGCCATATCCCACCGCAGCCCCCAAATGCTCCCTGCTACACCACACGCCGCAAACATACAGGAGCCTGTTCGCTGCAGTCCTGAGCCGGAGCCCGGGGCAGGGGCCTGTCGTCTGTGACTCCAGGCAGGCCAAGCTGGCCGCCCACGCGAGTGAGGCAGCACGCCGGCGGCGAGGGTTTGCAGGATGGCTCCCACCGCACGTTTTTGTCACCAGGGGCAAACTGCGCCATTGCCTCACGCTGGTCATGGCTGTGCAGAAAGGTGAAGGCCTCTGGCTATTGTTCCTTTACCAGCTCTGCTGTGAAAGAACCGCTTTCCTCTCAGCTGAGATTTATTGATCTCATTTTTGCAGACAGAAAATGGATGCAGGGAAGTGATCAGCCGAAGGTGAAAGCAGCTGGGCACGGAGCCTAGTACGTGTTCGATACATTCGCTGACTGACGCTGCACGCAGGGAAATGACAAGCAAGGGTTGTCGCCAGATCCCGTCTTCTGAGGCCTTGTGTGCTGGTCAGGGCCCGGGCAAGGCCCGCCTGGCCCTTCCCTCTCCCAGGTCTGGCCAAGCAGAGGAGTGGCCTTCAGCTTTCAGGGCACAAGCCAGTGTCCCCCACCCCCACCCCCAGGTAGGTTAGAGAAGCTTCTCAGGAAAGGGGCAAACACAGGTGACCGCAGGGTGTAAGGAACTTGGTCCTCCTCGGAGCTGTGGGTGCAGCTGTGCAAAGGCTAACGTCCAGCATGTGACACGGCGAGTAACCCCCTGGATGCGGAGAGAAGCTCGAACAGCCAGGAGACGTCAGGAGCAGAGGCACGTCTGCCCTCCTCCCTCTCCCTGTCCGCGCGGATAGACGGGGAAGTTCCGAGCACACGCTCCTCGCTCCTGGGCCGCGCCGGAGAGGGGCTTCTACCCTGTGCCTCTTCTAAGGGCAGGCTCCCCCGCACCCTGGCCCAGCCCCCTCAGGGCCCACGGGGAGGGAGACGCAGTCGACTCCGAAAAGAGTCTTCTAGAAGCTCGGGCCACGGAGCGTGCCTGCTGCGGCGGCCGTGGGGACCCAGGTGCCCGCAGGAGGAGGGGCCCTGCGGCCTATGGTGGGGGCGGAAACCGCTTGGATTTGTTTTGCCCACGACTCCCCAGGGCACCGGAGAGTCAGTGGTCACCGGCCTAGGCGTCGCGGCGAGGCCGGGACAGCAGCTGTCCGCTGTCCGGGCCGGGAGGGCCTCCGCGAGCGCGGGCAGCGCGCCCTTCCCTCCTGCGATGTGGGGCCCGCCCCGTGCGACAGCCCGGCCGGTGGCCCCGACTTGGTCCCGAGGCTGCGGTGTGCGGGGCTGGGCGGCGGGGGGGGGGGGGGGAGGGGGGACATCAGGGGGCGCAGGGGCCCGGCGGCGGGGAGGAGGCAGGCCGCGGGGTCGGGGCCTGCTGGGAGATCGCCGAGGCCAGCCAGGCCCACGGGCGCAGAAACCCGCGGACCCTGGATTCGCGCCAGGAGCAGGTGGCCGTGAGATTCCAGGCTCCGGCCCCCACCCCGCGAGGCCCCCGCAGGAAACCTGGCACCTTTCCCCGCGCCAGCTGCGCTGCCTGGCACCAAGTCCGCACCCAGGGGAGTCCGCGGCGCACGCCGCTGCCCGGGGACTGGATGCGTGACTCACGCCTGCTTGCTAATCACTCCCCTCCCCTCCGCCCCGCGTCTCGCACAGCCCTCCTTCCCCTGGAGGGAAGCGTGCCCATCTGACACCCTGCCCGCCCGCTCCCCGTGACACATTCATCTGCCCTTGCGGCTGCCCCGGCTCAGCGCAACTCCCACACCGCGCTCCCCAGCCTGCCGCCTCCTGCTGTCGCTTCCGCCGGGGCCAGCGGGCCGGCGCGGCTGTCCCCTACCCTCTCCAGCGCCGGCACGGTGAGCCCTGAGCGCCTGGCGGTACGCTGTGTGTCCTTCCATAGCCTCTCTGCCCACCTCCACACGGAAGGGCCCAGGCCCCCAGCCTGCAGGCATCTGTGGAGAGGAAGCGGCAGCCCACAGTGGCCAACCTTTTCAAGCCACCATTCAGCTGTGACCTGTGGCACGTCCCCTAAAAGGAGGCAAGAAGAGAGTGGCTCCTGGTTTTGTCTCTGCCTTGATCGGGCAGGCTGGAAGAAGAATACAGCCCAAGTAGACGGTGGGAGGACCTGGGAGGATCAGCGGCGCCTGTGGCCTGACCCCGCAGAGCCCACCTGCTGGGGACAAATGACTCGGTCCTGCTGCACAGCAGTCTGAGGCCCAGGCCTTGAGAGTGGGCTCTGCACCAGCACCAAAGGGGACCCTGGGCAAGTGGCAGGCCCTCTTTGGGCTTCGAGATCTGTAAAAATTAGTCCAGCTGCTTGGTCCCCAAGACCACGTCTAAGTTTTCTAAGCCATGACAAGGAAAAAAACAATCTTACCTAAAAACTGAAGCAACCCCAAAGCCAACAGGCCGTGCATGTGGTGTTTCACAATATAAAGAGCTCCTTCCTTTTGTCCGGCTGAATACAGAGCTGGCTTCACAGGCCTGCCACCTGCACGGTCGCACAGGACCTTACACTTAGAAGGGCCTAGTGATTGGCTTAATGCTCTGTGGTGGCTGTCTTGAAATTCTTGGTAATTTTTAACAAGGGACCCCACCACATTTTCACGTGCCCTGGGTCCCACAAATTATGTAGCTGGTGCTCGCCAAAAATACTCAGAATGTTGGTCAAGGAGAAGCATTTGTGGATGTCCCTGCCATGTTTTGCTCTCCAGGTCTTGGCATCCGGAATACAGAAATGTGGAATGTTTCCTTATTTCAGTGCCTGGGGACCAGGGAGAGGGTGAGCCGGTTAGGAAGCCCTTGGTGAGAGTTAAATTGTTCAAGGGGACGATGAGTCCTATTACTGTCCTTGGAGTCAGACACAGGCAAGGCCCTATGGGTTTGTGTGGACATGTCCTACAGTGACACGCTGCTGTTGTTGTCCAACATCCAACCCGTCCTTCTTCTGCAGTGCTGGGATTATTAGCTGGCCATGGCCAGGATCGTGGGAAACAAAAACTACTTTTCCCAGATTCCTCTGTAGTTTGATGTATCCATGTGATTGAGTAGCTGGCCAATGGGATGGAGGTACCCAGAAGCGTCCGCCACCTTCCAGGAGCCTTTCTAAAGAAATAGTTGGTATGTGTCCTTTCTTCTAAGTTGCATTAAAAAAAAAAAAAGATTTTATTTACTTATTTGACAGAGAGAGCACAAGCAGGGGGAGCGGCAGGCAGAGGGAGAAGCAGGCTTCCCGCTGAGCAGGGAGCCTGATCCGGGGCTCAATCCCAGAACCTGGGAACATGACCTGAGCCAAAGGCAGACGCTCAACCAACTGAGCCACCCAGGCGCCCCAAGTTCTAAATCTTTAGAGTAAGATCTGGAGTCAGAAAAATATATGCTCTTTGTTGTTATCATTTCACAATAGAAATTGACATAGAGTGAATCGGCACGCAGCTGCCCATGACGTTCATTTCTTCAGATGCGAAGATGGCACCAGCGTCCTGTCTCTAAAGCGGATGCTGGGGGGGGAGGGTAAGTACAGGCTCGTGTGTGCACAGTGAAGAGCTGAGCGGGGTAAGGGAGATGGTGAGCGCCAGGGGTGCCACTCCAGGGTGGCAGGAAAGGGCCCCAGGTGGTGGTATTCGAGCAGAGATCCTCCGGAAGACGGCAGCTGTTGCAGATAGCAGGGGAAGAGCCTTCTGGGAAGAGGGGCAGGTTCAAACAGTGTCGCCAAAAATGGGGATCTCTTCCTCAAGATTCAGACTTCTGTTTGCAGCTCTCTGTTGTCCTCTCCATCTGGAGGTCCCAGCAGCAGCTCCAACTCAACGTGTTTAGAATTTCTCTTCTTCTTCCTCCTATTTCTGTTAGTAGTGCCACAATCTTCCTAATCACCTCGACTGAAATCTTGGAGTTGTGTGTACCCGGTTACCAAGTCGTGAGCACTTTTCTTCTACAAATGCTCCCCGATCTTTTCCGCCACATCTGGAGTCCAGGCCTGGGACTGGGCCCCCACAGGCCTCCCTGCCTGCGGCAGTTCCGGCGGCTGTCATTCTGAGCACTGTGGTTAGAGTCCCTTTCCTTAAGCACACCTTGGACCTCATTCTCTGCTCAAAAAGTTTCAGAGTCTCTACTGTAAAGTCTGCGGTCCTCAGCCTCGTAGCGCAGGCGCACCTTTCCTTGGAGCCCCACCTTTCCACACTCCCCTAAACACATCGTGGTTCGGACTCTTGGCACTTTTCCAGAGACAGCTCTTCCTCTCCAGCCTTCATGGCTCAATTCCTGCTGCTTCCCTCCTCCTACTGAAAATTCAATTGCCACCTCTCCCACCTCAGCTTCGCACTCGGCAGAGCCTTCTCTTCCTTTGACCTGTAAAATTCTATTTGCACCACTTCCCCCCGCAACCCCCCCCCCCGGACTTTTTCAATTGTAAAAGCACCGTAACATTGAGAGGGAGTTGAAAATGGAAAAACGATCATTCACTTTCCCATTTCAACAAGTGAGTTCACATTTGGGTATTCTGTTCTAGTTGGCGATCTGCATGCATATTTTTACATAATTGTAATCACCGTAGACATACAACTTTGATTTGTTTTCACTTCTACCCGACATTTCCCCCATCTTTTTACACAGTCTTTTTAAAGTTGGAGGGATTTTTAAAAGGGCTAAAAACTAAGTCTATAGGTATCGCATTCAAGGAGCTGTCTCACAGAGTTGAGCTACTGTCATTTCTTGAACTGTTCTATCATTAAACATTTGGACGGGTTTTGTTTTTAGCTGTGACGGACGAGAAGGGGAAAAAGGGTATGTTGAGTCTTCTCTGTATTCCCAGCACGAGCTCACTACGTCAAACAACAGTTACCGGGCGGATAGATACATCGGTAAACAAGTGCACACGATGAACATCGTTAGGCATTTTTTCCTGTTGAAGATTTTCCCGGGATCTATTTTCCTGGGATCGATGGGCCAGAGTATTAATATCATGGGGGGCGGGCACTGCACACTGTGGCAGATTCTATTTTTCAAAAATGGGCACATCAACATATGACCCATCCTACAGGATGTGCTGTAGGACTTCTCCCCACTGAGAGGTGGGGTCTAGGCTCCCTCCCTTCGAAAATAGTCAGTTCTCTGTAGCTGCCTTGGTCAACAGGATGCAGTGGAAGAAATGTGGAACTTTCAAGTCTAGGTTATAAAAGGTACTATGCTTCTGTCCCTATCTCCCCCTCTTTCTCAAGAGACTTGCTCTTGGAATGCGGCCACCATGTTATGAGGCGCCCCAGGCCACATGGTGGAAGGCCTGTGCGGGCGTTCTGCTCATATTCCCAGTTAGGCCCCCAGTCAACAGCCAGCATCAACCCCTAGACATGTGAATGAACAAGCCTTGAGACGATTCATTTCCAGTCCCCCATGGAGAGAGATACTAAGGGATTATTTTTGTTTGGGGTTACTTTGTTATGCAGCAGGAGTGGCGGACACACACACACACACAGCCCCACGTTGTGTTCTCAAAGGGTTTACCGCTCTGTAGTGCCTCCCACAGTGAAGGAGCGTGGCAGATTCTGTGTGGCCAGGAGGCACAGACTCTCACTGTGGAATAGACGGAGGCTGGCTTGGTTTCCTCTTCAGAGAAAGCACATCCCCGAGTCCAATTAGACACGTACTTGGAGGAAACCCCGCAGTGTGTCAGGAAACAGGTTGGCATCCTGTGACGCATCATAGCGTTCCCAGCCCTCATACCTCACATCTACCCCAATACAGCCCCAGCCGTGTCTGTAAGATGCCACCATTTTTGTAGCCAACTAAGAAACTACCTGCGGATGTGCATCTAGACCCCCGGCGTCCCCGGCCCCTGCCCCCGGGCCATATACATACTCTTCACTACTGAACCCATTTCCGGAGAGCCCAACAAAGAGGAATGCCTGGAAATGCAGAGTGGGCCCTCTGGGCTTCCTTTCTACAAGTGTAGGTCCAACTGCCGACCCCTTTTCTTCTCTGCCGCACTTCTACTTAACTAGCCAGACAGCTCTCTGTGGTCTTCAGCATGGAAGCACATCGAAAATTCCAGTCCAAAACAAGAAAAGGATTGGTTTCCAAATAAATTCTGTCCACTTAATCCGATTGTTAATCCAAAAATATTTCCTGAGCACCTCACAAGCACCTGCCCTCAAGCACCTTGAGGAAGCCACAGTCTAACAGAAGTTCCATCGCTTACAGGAGTCCGTCTAAGACATCTGGTTTTCCCTGGGTATTTGTTCCAGCACTGCCCACTGTTCTGCCTACCAGGACAGGGTCAGGAGGGCAAGCCAGTGAGAGCTGCAGCACCCTCACCAACAGAAACTACTGGGGGCTGAGTGGGGAGGGAGTATGTGTGGGAAAATAAGAGTTTTGAGGTAGGAAATAGTAGTATACAGTAGAAAGACAGTAGTTTCAATGAAAAATACTTTCTCTGGCTGCTTAGAAAATGTGTAGTGTCTCACTTAAGAGAATCCGTAATTCTAGGATGTAGACTTTACCTTCAAGTTCCATCCAAGGCACTTGATCTAAGTGCAGCCTAAGCACAACTTTAAGGTAGTTAACTCCAGGAATTTTCAAGATGGCTTAAAAAAAGACTTTAAAGAACTCATGTAGAACATTTCACTGGAAGCAGAGTATCGAGCTGAATTTACTTTTAGGAGTGGTTAACTAACTTGAGATGGACACCACGAAACGTCTTTCAGCTCCCAGGTTTGGGGGCTGACCTCTCTAGTTCGGACTTCCTTCTGCCAAGTCTCCCGTACACGGGTTAGCTGGACTGCGGCTCTGCCCCTCAGGCTGGCCGGGGGAGGATACCCCTCCCCGTTAGGAACACAGGGGCCTTTCTGTGGGGCTGGAGCTCAGTAAGCTAATGCCTGTAGTCTGGGCCAAAACTATCACAGAGCTGCCTGATTCCAGTCTACACACCATGTGTTTGAGGAAGAATCATGCCTGGCCGCTGCTCCTGAAAAAACAAGTTTTGCCCCCAACAGAGCAGATCACCACCTTCTGACTTTCCTCCTATGGGATGAAGATCATGAAAGCAGAGTCTGATTCAGGGTTGTTATTTTTTCCTTCTAGTTTAGAAATGGGAAAGGAAAGAGAGTGTTTTCTTGGTAGACCAGAAAGCCCAGGTTTCACGCGTACAAGGGCAGCACTGTCTATGCTGGGGAATGGCCAAATCTGGGGTGGGGGAAGGAAAGGGGGAGCAGGAGGCAGATCCAGCTGGGCGAGGGCGGTTGGGGCGGGGCGAGGGTGTGTCAAGACCATGAAGATCTCATGGTTCGTGAACGAGATAGTTGCTGACAAGGCTCAAGGGGCCATTTCCTACTTTTACACTAACATGCTGTTTGAGACTTAAAAAAAAAAAATTTATTTTAAAGAGAGTGAGCATGTGTGTGAGTGAACACAAGTGGGAGGGGCAGAGGGAGAGCAAGAGAGAGAATCTCAAGTGGACTCCATGCTGAGCGTGGGGCTCAATCTCATCACCCAGAGGTCACGACCTGAGCCGAAACCAGGAGTGGGACACCCAACCGACTGTACCACCCAGGTGCCCATTTTGAGACTCTTTAAAGCCATTTTTTTCTCTTACCCAAAACGACTGTCATCCATTATTTTCATTTAGCTTCTCCGTGATCACTGAATCAGAATCCGTGGAGAAGGGAATTGCCCTGCCCCAGTCAGGGAAGAGCTCCGTGCCCCCAGCCTCAGCGCATTCAGGCTGGTGGCTCCTCCAGCCAGACTTTGGAATATTCATTTTGCTTTGGGGGCATGAAAGGATGTAAGTGGAGCTTTCAATGGCAACGCTCGCCTCCACAGCAGTGCCTGCAACCGTGTGCACGCGGCTCTGCTGTGAACTCTCCCGGGGTGCACAGGTCCCCGGGTGCACGCCAGCCTGCTCTCCACACCCGCTCTGCTGCACCAGATTCCTCTTCCCGACCCCGGGAACCCACAACCTGTCAGGACAGCTCAGGCCGTGCGGAAATGGAATGGCTGATGATCTTCCAGGGGTCAAATGAGAGATGCGGCTCTGAACTAATACCTAACAATCCTCGCGACTCAGCAGAAGGCCCCTGGCACACCAGGGGAGATGGGGCAACGTCACCAGGGCCGGTCGTGCAGACCCCTCTCATTGTAAGGGGGCAGCTCCGCAGGTCCTCCTCCAAAGCCTCCGCCGAGTGTCCTCACGCAGCTTTGCCGCTGCCCGCAGTCCGGGGCGGCTGAGCCTGAAGCCTCCCCATCCGGCGGACGGGCGGCCCGGCAGCCCCTCCCGGGGGATTCCGTGCTGCTAAGTGCAGCAGCCTCGCCCCGGCTCACGGAGGAAGACCCCCAAGGGGACAGGAATCGGCTGTGTCATCTCCCTCACAGCCCGCTCAGGCAGTCCCCCGGCTGCCGGCCAGTCCTGGGGCTGCTTTGTCCTCAGGTCTCAGCCCAGGAGGACAGCCAGTGCGCTTGGCTGCTTGAAAGGCGTCCTTCGAAGAGGAGAAGGCGAGCCTTTCCCAAAAGGTAGCTTTAACCATTGTCGAGTCCTCCTGAACAGCAGGGCAGCCCGGACTAGGAAAAAACTCCATTGTTTTACGAGGATGAGAAACGACAAGAGGACGCACTGTTAGACTAAGTCACTTCTGAATCCATTCACATGGCTGCTGAGTGCCAGAGAAGGGGCACAGACCCAATCACCCCGGGGGAGAAATGACTGCCAGCTGGAGCGGCCAGGACGAGCTCCAAAAAATAGGTTTAATCAGAGTGAAGTCGCAAGGCAGGGGCGGACGTGGAGGGGCGGGGGGTCCCCGGAGAGCCGCGGGCAGGAGCGGCCTGCTCCCCTGCTCCGGCTGGTGCCCAGGATCTGCGAGGCTGAGGCTAGCTTGGGGCCAGATTGTGGAGGGCTTTAAATGTCAGGCTAAGGAACCGATCAGGGGCCTGAACTGATCAAACAGGTGTTTTAGGAAGATGAATTTGAAGAGAATGTGCGGGATGAATTGGAAAGTCTGGAAGCACAGCAACAATTAGGAAGCTGTGAGATTCATCAGGCTGTTGTAGTGGTCCTGCGTGAGTTGATAAGGGTGTAAATGAGCACAGCGGCAGCAGGAGCGGAAGGGGACAGCTGCAAGAGACATTGTTCAGAAAGAACGGATGAGGCTTGCTGCCTGATTGGACTGGGGACCCGGGGAGCTCAAGGAATCAAAGATGACGCCAGAGTTTTGAGTGTGGGCAACTGGCAGTACAATGAACAGAGAAAGGGAGGCTAGAAGAGCAAGCTGGTTTCAGCAGACGTGAATTCAGTCCCAGCCACAGACAGCGTGCAGGACATCCAAGTGGCAATGTCTGGCAGGTCAGAGGAGACACACCACCAGAGCTCAGGAGAGACGTTATGGCTGCTGCTGAATTTGGGAATCAAATGCAGAGAGGTGATAAATGAAGTTGTGCAGTGAATGAGATCTCTGAGGAAAAGCAGAGACGGTGAGATAGAGGACCAAGCCCGACCTTTGAGGAATGTCCACATGTAAAGGATTTCTATTCCAAAGCTGAGTTTAGAAGTGCCACCCACATGCCGCTTGGCTTCACCACTGAAATATCAGTGTAAAGTGTTCATGTATCAGTTTGAGAAAGCCGAGCAACATAGCAGTGTTACATCTCAGCGGGAACTAAATTATAAACACCTAGGTAAGCTCCCAAAACAAATTTGGCTGAAGAAAAGGCTGATATTCATAGAGGGGAAAAAAAAAGGATAAATGATACAGTGAACATAATATAAAAGATCGGTGGATCTGATCCCACAAGGATGAGTCAAGCAATGAAAAAAAAAAAACTTGTGAAAAATATCCTATAAATAACATTTAATTAGAGAAAAGTAGATATTTACTCATTTTAACGCAAAGACCAAAAAAACCCCACAATTTACCATATTTATGCAGTGCACTGTCTTCTTGAAGTGTGAATTCCAACTAATTCATCAAAGTATTTTTAATAAAGGCTACATTAAAATATAAGCTGGCTCAAACATGTGTGAAGACCGGTCAGTATCAGAAAGCTACCTAGACTACAGTAACCCCCCCACTAGACTCACAGTCGGCAAACAAAACAGCTTTTTTTTTTTTTTTTTTTTAGTGTGGCTCTCTAGTCTTTTCACATGTATATTTCCTGTATATGGTATTTTCTTGACAGTCACTTATAAAATAAAATATTATAGCTTTGAATTTTTGGACTAAACGCTGCCTAACTTAAGTCCTATAAAAAAAAAACTTTTTGTCTTATGTGTTAAATTTTTTCTCCTTATTCCCTTTAATAAAGATGCAACTGAGTAGTTTAACGGAATAACAACCGCTCTCCCATGACAGCTTCAATAACTTTTGAAATAGTACTTAGATTTTGACATGTTCTTATATTTAACATGTTTAATTGATATTTTCTTCTAAAATATCACAGCAAACATATTTAACATACATCAAAAGCAGTTAAGAGAAACTTGCTTTCCTTTGGACATAAGACCTTTATAAAACAGGAACAACTTTTTGAAAAACGGAATTTACAAATGATTAAAAATGGGCTGCATATCCAGGCCCAACAGGCAGTTACTCAGAAGATACTGGTCTTAGCCGTTTTCAGGTTTACATAATGTGACAGAAATATCTCTATCTATAGTCTCTAATAATATGTCAAACCAGAAAACAAATGCAACTGCTAGCTTTAGAGATACTGTAAACAGACACAGAAGAAAACAGAGTCAAGCAAAACCTACAAACTTAGTCACTTCTTACTCTCCAGATATTCGGAACATATCTAAAAATTTTAAACAGATATTATATGATCTTAGAGAACTCTTAAAATAATACAACATCATGGAATAGTCAGATTGAGTTATTAAAACCAAAGCAGCCATTTCTTGTTGTCTTCAGCCTTTTAACCTAAGACCCAAATAGTTTAACTCTATCAGTTAACATTTAATCCAAGAGTTGACTTTTTTAAATGCCAATACTGTTAAACCTCTTTCAATAATACTTAAAAATACACGTAGACTAATACATTACTGAGATTAAATATGGGCCATGGGCTGACCTGTAGAACAGCGGCTAGGTATAGAGATAAAAAAAGCTGAATTAGCAATTGCCTTGTTTCTTTTCAAGTACTTACACCAAATAATGCAACTGAAAAAACAATTTTTGGGAAAAATTAGGTGGATGATTCTTATTTGTAGGTTACAATGAAAAAGGACTCAAATTTCTTAATGAAGGGGAAATTGCACTGTTTTGGGTCAACAAATATCTGAAGGGTTGCGGTTTTATAGGCAACTGAAACATCTGAAAGGTAATAAAAAAGTAAAAGTAATGTCTCTTGGTGTAGAAGATTTAGGACGTACTTTTACAAGGAAGTTTCGTAATAGCTAATTTTTCGTTAAATCTAAAGAGTCTGTAACGCACACATATGTATCTTATTTCAAAATCGGCAGTGACTCAGAGATGCTTAGATTCAACTTCTGGTTCAATCAAATAAAAGTCCAAATGTCTGGAGTTAAATGACCCACTACTCGCCAAAAATCCACAAAACATTCACACCGGACAGACCAAGATTAACTCGCCTATAAAAAGAAAAAAAAAAAAGGTTTTAGTGGAATTGATTGCCAAGCATTTAAGGTCTTTTTTCAAATAACGAAAACAAGAGCCTTGACAAGGAACACAATATTTAATCAATGACATTTAATGCTATTCTGTAATGAGTTATGGTACATATGGTTTCTCAGGTGAACCCTAGTAATAGTAATTGCTTTCTTAACTGTGCTTAAAACCCAAATTTAGAACAAATGGATTTATGGGGTGTGGAAAATTAATTTTTCGGTTGATCTCTACAACTATTACACCAGATAGAGTTAACTGAATAATTTTAGCAAGTAAGATTAAAGTAAAAGTATCAATTAAAATTTTAAAATAAAGGATACAGAGATGCTAGGCCTCTTAGAGAATGTTACCTATTCAACTTGAATTAGGGATTTACTAATTATTATGGATGCTTTAGTGAATTTGTATATGGGGATTACTGATTTAGCTTAAACTAAACCCTACTGTATATATAACAAAAAGAAAAATCTACTTCTACTCCACAGAGTACCATAGCACATTCAAAGTATAAAGGGAAGAGAGGGCTATAAGCTAAATTACTCATCTAACAAACTAAGAAATAAACCTCCAATGTCTCAAACTGAAGAATCAAGAGAGCTACATGCCTCTATTACGTGGAACCACGAGAGTAGTATTTGAAGAAAAGGCTAAATGAGTTTCAGGAGGTCGCCTTCAGTGGGCTTGGGGAACACAGGGAACTGCTCATTTCTGTCAGGAACTTCTAGCATTACAGAACTTTTAAAATTATGAGTAGTTGTTAATTTTGATTAAAAAAATTTTAAAATATATATACGACAAAAATGCCCTTCAAAAGAAGGTAATTTCTATATTAACTGGTTTTCCCATTTCTTTGAGGAACTTCTTCACCAAAACTGTAAATGATAGGGGCACCCGGCTGGCTCAGTCAGTGGAGCGTGTGACTCTTGATCTCAGGGTTGTGAGTTTGAGCCCCACGCTGGGCGTAGAGATTGATTAAAAAAAAATCTTAAAAAAAAAACCTGTGCAAATGATAAATCTCAATTTGATAGAAAGGAATGTTTTGATTTTGGCTTGTTTGTATGTAAGGCTAAGCATCTTTTCATGTTTATTAGTCAGTTAAGCAACACTTCTGTGAAAGTCTTTTCTGTCTACGACCATTTTCGGTTTTTCTTTTCTAATGAATTTATTTTATTATTTTTAAAAAATATTTTATTCATTCGAGACAGCGAGAGCACAAGCAGGGGGAGCGGCAGAGGGATAGAGAGAAGCAGGCTCCCTGTTGAGCAGGGAGCCCAATGTGGGGCTCAATCCCAGGACCCAAGCATCCCACATAAAATGATTCTTAACAGAAACATGAAAAAAGAAAAGTATATGTGAGTGTATAGGGTGAAAAAAATGGATTGTAATCCTATGCCTCCTAACATATTTTAATAATAAACTTACATTTTTTTAAAAAAGATTTTATTTATTTGACAGAGAGAGAGGCAGCGAGAGAGGGAACACAAGCAGGGGGAGTGGGAGAGGGAGAAGCAGGCTTCCCGCTGAGCGGCTTGATCCCAGAATGCTGGGATCATGACCTGAGCTGAAGGCAGACACTCAACCATCTGAGCCACCCAAGCGCTCCTCTAATGAATTTATATATGCTCTTTATATATGATGGATATCAGCCTGGATTTGCTATATGTGTTCCAACCATAATATTTTGTCTCCGTTTGTCATTCAGCTTTAAGCTTTATTTATGGTTTTTTGCTAACAGAACACTAAAATTACTGTGCAGTCAATTCTGTCTAGATTTTTTTTTTCCCTTTTGGAAGTAAAACATTCATCTCATTCCAGTAACTGCAAAAATATCTGGCATTGAATTGATAATGTATTTGGATCAATCTGTTTTATGGGCATGATTCCAAATGGACTATATTTGAGCTACTTGCTTATTTCCTTTAAGTTATAGGATAGTAGTTTTTACTCATTTGATTGTTTTAGAATGTATTAAAAAGGTTGATCAATCATATTTAAAAAGTTAATTTCAAAGCTTCTTTTCCCTTGGTTAAGAGAAGACCCTCAAATAAATAAAACACGTATTAGTTTTAGTCTAAAGTGTTTCTTTCCCACTGTAAGTTGCTCATTAAGAGAAGGTAAGCACTTCAAGAATTTTATCAGTTCTTTTTGGCCTCTGGTAAGTTATTACCCCACTAAGGTTTTTGTTTTTGTTTTTTAAGATTTATTGGTCTGAGAGAGACTAAGAAAGAGAGAGAGCAGGGGGAGGGGCAGAGGGAACCTTCAAGCAGACTCCCTGCTGACCATGCAGCCCGATCCCACATCCCCGAGATCGTGAACTGAGCAGAAACCAAGAGTCGGATGCTCAACTGACTGAGACACCCAGCACCCTCCCTAATAAGTACTTTTAGTTTATTTCATTTTAATTAAGTTCTACACCCAACGTGGGGCTTGAACTCACGACCCTGAGATGAGAAGTCATACACGGGACGCCTGGGTGGCTCAGTTGGTTAAGTGCCTGCTTTCGGCTCAGGTCAAGATCCCAGGGTCCTGGGATCAAGTCCTGCATCAGGCTCCTTGCTCAGCAGGGAGTCTGCTTCTCCCTCTGCCTGCTGTTCCCCCTGCTTGTGCTCCTTTCTCTATCTCTGACAAGTAAGTAAATAAAATCTTAAAAAAAAAAAAAAAAGGGTCACACGCTCTACTGACTGAGCCAGCCTGGTGCCCCCATAATTTAAATTTTCTAACAAACACCTTAAAAATTTTATAAAAAGGAAAAAGAAATAGGTGAAATTAATCTTAGTAATATATTTCATTTAACCCAATATATCCAATGTATTAATTCAACATGTAGTCAATGTACAACATTATTAAAGAGATCTTTCACTTTTTTTTTTTTTTTGGTCTTCAAATTCTAGTCTATATTTTACACGTACAACACATCTCAATTCAGATTCGTCATGTTTCAAATGCTCAGTGCCACATGTGGCTGGTGGCTGGTCTACGAGACAATGCAGTTCTAGAACATGCCTAAAACAGGACAGCTAAGCAAAAGTGAAAACAGGCGTGCATATCAGAACCGGAGTGGACCCTAGATGTTTTCCACTCCACGCCTTTCCCTTCACATTTTCTTAACCTCAGGGTTTTAGACTCTCAGACCCTGCATTATCAGATTACCCCAGCTTTACCTGCAGTCCTGTTCCTTCAAAATTTTATGATACACTAAAATTTCAAATCACCAAAATGACCATACAATTCTGAATTTATTGTTAATAGCATGTGAGCTTCATTACTACATATTTAGAATAACAAAGTAAACAATTTCAACTGCTCATTTTTCCATCCCAGTTAACAATAATATGGAACAGGTACTGACTCAGTCTCTCTGAAATATAAAACATTTTGCAGAAGGCTTTGTGTCTGATATGGGATGGCTTTTGTTTTGTTTTTAAATTTTAAAGTGGCCGGAGCCTGATACAGATCTCGGAGTTGCTCCTCTGAGGGACACAACTGTAAAGCCAATGATGTGGTCCAACGGCCTTTTCTCCAATAGGGAAATGCAGGTCGGTGAGGAAGGAAGGGACTTGCCCAAGAGAGAAGAATGGGTTAGTGACGGGGCTGGGCTTACACCAGAAGCCCGATCTCTTGTTCAGTCCACAGTCTTTTCAGTATACGATGCTGCCTTCGGCAGAATCTTAACACAGGAAGAAAAACAGTAAATAAATTAAGTACTTGTGTTTTTAAAACATCAATACTTACCCAAGCATTCCTGACTCTTTGGTCTTTATGATGTAGAGGAACATTAACAATGTATGAAACATATTATTTCGGCCCTGGAATCAAGACAAAAAGACAGCAGGATTTAAACAAAGCCAAACAAAAAATTATGCAAACCAAACAAAAAGATAAGTGCAGATCCTATCAATTCACATTCTACTAACTCAGAATTCCGTGCAATTCAGACTTTCATTTGCATGGATTTGGACAGAAACTTCAATAGCCCAAACTATTAACACTTACAAAGTTGAAATGTTAAACTTGAAAAAAAGGAAATTAATATTCTCTCCTAGGAATTTGATGGAGAAGACAATTTATGATTACAGTCAACGTAAAACTTCTTAGTAAAGAAACTGGTAACTACAGTAAGTGCAAAGGTCATCAGCAGAACTGATGTTTGCAGTCAAGAGTAAAATACCTGAACAGAAACGTAAACTGGTACAATAATCTTTTGTAGAAAGTAGTTTGATAATGTATTTTAAAAGCCTTGAAAATATTCTGTAACCTAGAATTCCACTTTTGGACTTTAAACTAACGAAATTACCCAAAATGCAGACAGCTATATCCATAAAGATGAATACTCAGCAGTGTTCATGATAATGAAGAATTAGAACATCCAAAACGTCCAACGGTAGGGGGATGATTGAATAAATTAAGTTATAATCCTATGATGAACTTTTTTTACAGCCATTAAAAAGTGTTTCTATGGAAGCTTTTTAATGGAACGGAAAATTATGGCTTTTTAAGGTAATTAAATTAAGAAGTTAATTTTTTAAAAGGAAATAAAATTATATAAATATGATTTCAACCCATAAAGTGGCACAGAGAAAGACCAAAATGAAATTTACCAAAGGCAATACACCAAAAATTTCACAACACCTGCCTTTAAGTAATGGAATAATGACTGATCTTTCTTCTTTTTCTTTATCCTTTCCCAAATTAAGCATATATTACTTTTAGAGTTAAAAAAAACCCCGGGATATTCAAGAAACACATTTTCCCTAATTTAAAACATTTACCTAATCCATAAACAAGAGACTCTAATTTAAAAAATATTATCAAAGCAAGTCATCCGTGACACACTGTAATAGCAATTTCTACATTTAGAAGTACCTTTGGAAGGTTGTAGACATGACGCTGGTAGATTAGCTCATAATGGGGAGGGTTGATAGCACTCTGATAAATGCAAAAAACATTCTCATTTGTCACATCTGTAAAGAAAATATGCTACATTAAAAAAACAAGCCAACCTCTCTATATATCTCATGTGAAAATCTCAACTCATTCTTTTAGGAAGTTTCTACCTGGTTTATTTGGTGTCTGAACAAAGTGCTGCGAAGTAAATGTTTTTCCGTCAGGGTACTTAGGGTGCGGAGGTAATCTGGAATCGAGGTAGGTGCAAAATACGTGCATGATGATCTGAAGATGAGGAAACAATTTTTCAAAATCAGCATTAAATCTATCATGGCTTTAGTCTTTGCTTATAATGACTCCAATTTTTAAATTTTTCCCTAAAGAGAGAACTAGCAAAAATGCTTTCAAATGATTACATTTATAAGATGAAATCCGTAAAATGAAAAGAGAAAAGACATTCTCCCAGTTTTCTGTTAAGTGGATCACTCATACCCATATAGTTAACAGAAAACCGAGATAAAAATACACATACAGGGGCGCCTGGGTGGCGCAGTGGTTAAGCGTCTGCCTTCAGCTTAGGGCGTGATCCCAGCGTTCTGGGATCGAGACCCACATCAGGCTCCTCCGCTGGGAGCCTGCTTCTTCCTCTCCCACTCCCCCTGCTTGTGTTCCCTCTCTCGCTGGCTGTCTCTCTCTCTGTCGAATAAATAAATAAAATCTTAAAAAAAAAAATACACATACATTCTCAATTTCAGTATCAGCATTTGAAGCTTCATTTTTACATATAACAATCATTATGAAAACAATAAAGAACATGATTCTGAAAAACTCTTAAATGCTCAAAAACATTATACTCTTTGATCTCATCAATCTTAATTCTAGGAATCTGTTTTAATTTTTTTATTTAGAGAGTGTGAGTGCGGGGAGCTGCGGTGGGGGGAGGAGAGGGAGAGAGAGCATTTTAAGCAGGCTCCACTCCCAGAATCTTACGGCTGATCTCACAACTCTGAAGAGATCATCACCTGAGCTGAAAGGAGTTAGAGGCTTAACCGACTGAGCCACCCAGGCTTCCCTAAGAATCTTTCTTAAAGCCATAATCCCAAATAAGAAAAAATAAGCATCATGATATTCCGTGCAATATTATTTAAAATAGAAACTAAATAATTCTCAAACTTCCAGCTCCAATATAGGAGAACAGATAATTGACAGTGTGTAATAATGAAAAAATACTTAAACACTGCAAAAATGAAAAAAATACAAAATTTTACATGGAGGATGATTACAACTATGACAAAACATTAAAAAACGGTGCATCTAAGTAAAGGGAAAAAAAGAAAAAAAATACACCAAAATAACAGTGGTTAAGATGCTGGTACAATTTAAAGTTTTTATCTCTACCTTGGTTTCTAAATTCTAATACTTATTTTTATAATGGAAAAATAAAAGTACATAAATCCAGTAACATGGAAAAATGTTAAACTGAAAAAAAAAAGTAGAGACTTACGGCAGAATCAGTGGGCAGGTCTGTATCCCATTTGCGTCCTTTGAAGTCTCCACCTCTATTCCATCGAAATGAACTCATACAGCCTCCCTGAGAAAGTTCTGGAGCAACAAAGATGAAATTTAAAAAGCCAAAAATAAATAAATAAATAAATAAATAAATAAAGAAAGAAAGAAAGAAAGAAAGAAAGAAAGAAAGAAAGAAAGAAAGAAAGAAAAGAAATAAAACAACGTAAGGTAATGTGTGAACCTACACTCTATTCTGGTTAGAAAAAAATGGTACGTAACATTCTTTGCACAATTGGGAAATCTATATAGAATACTTTATATGGGGGCGCCTGGGTGGCTCCAGTCATTAAACGTCTGCCTTCAGCTCAGGGCGTGATCCCAGCGTTCTGGGATCGAGCCCCACATCAGGCTCCTCTGCTGGGAGCCTGCTTCTTCCTCTCCACTCCCCCTGCTTGTGTTTCCTCTCTCGCTGGCTGTCTCTCTGTCAAATAAATAAATAAAATCTTAAAAAAAAAAGAGAAGACTTTATATGTACTTTGCATACATGTGCGCGCACGCACACACACACACACACACACACACACACACACACACACACAGTTTTTTGGATATACAAATATCCTGCTATCTATCAGGTGATCTTGCCAAAAACTGCAACCTGAATTTACAGGAAATTCGGAGGACAGAGGATCACGTAAAATTACACCCCATGGGGATGTATTCGGTAAAAATCCATGGCAACTCTATAGGACAAACCACCCAGTTTTTTCAATAAGTAAGTTGCAGAGAAAAAAAAAAAAAGGATGGACAGGAAATCTATAGCTTAAAAGGAACTTAATTTTTTTTTTTAAAGATTTTATTTATTTTTTTGAAAGAGAGAGAGCACAAGCAGGGGGAGTGGTGGGCAGAGGGAGAGCAAGCTCCCCATGGACTAGGGAGCCCGACATGGGACTCGATCCCAGAACTCTGAGATCATGACCTGTGCAGAAGGCAGACGCTTAACTGACTGAGCCACCCAGGTGCCCCTGAACTTAAATGCTTTATCAATCAGTCATACCATGTGGTTATATTTGAGTCCCAATTCAAATAATACCAGAAAAAGTAATTATACATTTTATGAGATGGTTGGAAATTCAAACATAAGTTACGTATTTCATGATATAAAGAAACTGTCAAAAAATATTAGGTGTGATAATTGTACTGAGGTTATGTTTTTAAAAGGCCTTATCTTTGAGACACATAGAGAGCTATATATAATACAGAAAGGAAGGAGAGAGATGGGGATACGGATAGGGCTTGGGATGCCCAGGGACTGAAGGCTGCAGGGACCAGGGGCTATGTACAAGAGGCTTCAGCATACTCTTGTGTCTAGTTTTATGAATATCTGAATTCTCCTTACAATAAAAAGTTTCTTAAAAGTCATGATAAATGATTACTCCTGAACCCCAGTCCAAACCTAGGGGAGAGAGGGGGCACCGTAATGTTTTCAAATTAAAATAGTGATAAATCTGAAGAGTGAAATACTTTTTTTCTTTTTAAAGATTTTATTTATTTATTCGACAGAGACAGAGACAGCCAGCGAGAGAGGGGGAGTGGGAGAGGAAGAAGCAGGGTCCTAGTGGAGGAGCCTGATGCGGGGCTTGATCCCAGAACGCCGGGATCACGCCCTGAGCCGAAGGCAGACGCTTAACTGCTGTGCCACCCAGGCGCCCCTGAAATACTATTTCTAAAACTCGTTTTAGTGATGAGAACATTTTACAGTTTATCCAAATAAAAGCAGGGAAGCATAAAGGGAGAGTGTGGGAATATCAGGGAGGCTAAGTTTCCTGATTCTCACATCAGTCTCCTCAGAAGATCACATTTCTCTCCGAATAATCGGACATAACAGAAATACAAAGAAGCGGGGTGCCTGGGTGGCATAGCGGTTAAGCGTCTGCCGTCGGCTCAGGGCGTGATCCCGGCGTTATGGGATCGAGCCCCACATCAGGCTCTTCCGCTATGAGCCTGCTTCTTCCTCTCCCACTCCCCCTGCTTGTGTTCCCTCTCTCTGTCTGTCTCTACCTCTGGCTGGCTGTCTCTATCTCTGTCGAATAAATAAATAAAATCTTAAAAAAAAAAAAGAAATACAAAGAAGCAACATATTAAATATGAATTATATGAATTGAAAGAAAGAAGGATCAGCATGGTGACACTATAAAGAATGTCATAGTGGTATCCATTCTTGGTAGTTAAAGAGTAGAAAATGAGTCTGAAATATTTACTTGAGCCCATGTAGCTTGTATTTAAGTTTCCCTAGACAGAATAAAATTAACTAACATATTCAAGGCTAGCTACATCATTTTGACAATTTATTTATTTATTTATTTATTTGAGAGAGAGAGAGAGAGAGAGAGAGAGGGAGAGGGAGAGCGGGAGGGAGAGCGCATGCACAAGCAAGGGGAGCAGCAGGCAGAGGAGAGGGAGAGGCAGGCTCCCCGAGGAGCAGGAAGCCCAACGTGGGGCTCGATCCCAGAACCCTGGGATTAGGAACTGAGCCAAAGGCAGATGCTTAACCAACTGAGCCACCGAGGTGCCCGCTTTTGACAATTCTTAAGCATATGAAATATAAAAACCAAAAGTTGTTCAAGTATAAGCCTTAACTGAGCCATAATTAAATATATATTTATAAAATAAAAGATACTTGGTAACGCTTGAAAAAAATTTTTTTCCTTGTTATTTTTTTTGAGAAAGAGTGCGAGTGAGTTGGAGGGGAGGGGCAGCAGAAGAGGGAGAGAGAGAATCTTAAGCAGGCTCCACCACTCATGCAGAGCCCAACGCAGGACTTGATCTCAATGACCGTGAGATCTTGACCTGAGCCGAAACAAGAGTCACCACTGAGCCACCCAGACACCCATCCTTGTTACTTTTACTTAATAAAATCTCAAAGTAGTGAAATTTTTTCCTCTTCAAATTACTAGTTACCTTTGATCCTTTCAAACAAGTATTCCTGATTTGGTGTAAGGTCTAGATACTGCACAATTGTATTCAAAGTTGGAATGAGAGGAGCTTTGACCAGGGCAGCTTGTTTTAGACTCGTAATACTAGCCTCTGTTAAAAATAAAACACACAGGACAAATTATTCTTCATGTGGGTCTCTAAAAGAACTTAAAATGCTCTTTCCTCAATAGAGGTTGAAGGAATAAATGAAAGCAATTAGTAGTTGAACAATTCGCATTATTTACTTTACTTACAACTTCTTTTTATCATTTCTGGCATGGTGGCCAGATTTATAAACACAGACACCACATGCACACACACACTCCAAAAGCAGCAGCCAAGTCCATTCTGACAAATCTATAAACAGCTAATATATAAAATATTTTTGTGGGGTACATGTAAAAATTTCAAAATCAGGTTAAGTTAAAAGTTGCCTGTTATGTCAGTGATAAGCAGAAACTTTATTTGACAGTGATTTCTCTTATCACGAAAGACAACTATACAAAGAAATTAATAAACCAACAGAAATTTCCACAACGTCTAACCTTACTTCTCAATGCTGGGAAAAAGGCATTCTTCTATGTGACGTGGTTGCTAGAGTATAAACTGGTATAAGCTTTTAAAGGGTTACGTACGTCAAAAGCCTTAATGTATTTATTCCTACTGAACTAACTCCACTTCTAAGAAATTATCCCTAAAAAATAATTACAAATGTACACAAAAATTTAGATAAAAGGATATTTACTCATAGCATTACTAATAACAGTAAAGGGCAAAAGCCCTACATTTTAGATAATAAAGATCAGTTAAACACAACATATTACCCAAACAAAAAGAAATGCCATCTAGCCACAAAAACAATACTGGAGAATATTTAACAAAATAGAAAAACTGGGGGGTAAAAGTAGGCAACAAAACAGTATGACCCCAATTTAATTAAAAATATGTACATACACATGTACCATATTCCCTCAACTCCTGAATATATTTTAAAAACTTTAATGTTCTTAAATTATGGTGTAACATACAACTGAGAGACATATGTATATGCACTAACATATATATATTATATACACTAAAATATATATTGTATATACCAATACTATATATAAGTATGTAGCTATATATATTAATATATATATACTATGAAAACTATATGTATATACATACACACATGTACACACACTTACACAGCTATACAGATATAGTTAGTATTATAACCAAAAATAATAACTGATTGTGACTTAAAATTGACAGTGATTTATCTCTGGAAGCAGAATTATGGGTAATATTCTTCTACATGTACTTCTGTCTCTACTTTCCAGCCTTTCTACAATGAACATAATATATACTGCATTTGTACTCACAATCAATGTCATTCTTTTTAAAAAGCACATCACACTGGTAAAATGTTGTGGAAAATACACATTTTAATAGCTTCCCCCCCAGCCCCATTTTTATAGCTTTTAAAGAAAGCTCAACGACAACAGGTACAGGTTCAATAACATTACCAAGATCTAGAAAGTAACCATTCTGGACTTTGGAGTCAAAGAGCTCTGGCCTCAAATCTGTTCCGTGACACTGGGCAAGTTACCTAAGCTCTGTGTGTCTTAGCCTTACCCATAAATGGGACACTAACAGCTAGCTTTCAAGGTTAATATGAGAGTACGTAAATTACATATGAAACATTTGGATATTCAATGAATAGACACCTTTGGGATATACAATTCTACTCTTAGTCCAGAGAACAAAGACTGATTAGAAGACACCCAAAATAAGTAGAAATTACTAATGTGCAATCAAAAGCACTTAAGATTTTCAAGGAGAAATTTATTCCCTAGAAAGAGGTGGTTGACTATGATATTCCTTATTTATTTTGAAATCTAATTACTTAACACTTTAGGCAGATTGTATGGAACCTTAACAGTTTTATTTTTCTGTAGGTAAGAGAGTTGAAAATAGGTGATTTTAAATTAGCATTATTACACATTCTTTATGCTTTGTACAACTTTGGAATTAATATCTGATAAGGGACTTGTATCTAGAATATATAAAGAACACCTCAATGATAAAAAAGACAAATGATTCAACTGAAAAATGGTAAAGGATCTGAAAAGATATTTCTCCTAAGAAGATATATGAAAGGCCAATAAGCACATGAAAAGACGCTCAACATCAGTAGCCATGAGGAAAACGCGAATCAAAACCACAATGAGAAAACTGTTTCACACCCATTAGGACAACTATAATAAAAAGGACAGATAAGTATTGGTGAAAATGTGAGAAACTGAAACCCTCATACACTATTGGTGGGAATGTAAAATGGTGCAGTTGCTTCAGAAAGAGTCTGGCTCTTCCTCAAAAGGTGAAACATGGAGTTACCATATGGCTCAGCCACTCTACTCCTAGAGAAATTAAAACGTATGTCCACACAAACACCTGTATACAACTGTTCACAGCAGCATTATCCATAATAGCCAAAAAGTGAAAACAACCCAAATGTCAATCAACTGATAAATGGGTAAACAAAATGCAATAGATCAATATAATAGGATATTATTTGGCAATAAAAAGAAACAAAGTACTGATAAATGTTACAACATGGATGAACCTTGAAAATATGCTAAGTGAAAGAAGCCAGTCACAAATGACAACAGATTGTATGATTCCATTTATGTGACTATCCAGAACGGGTCTGTCTAAACAGGTAGTTGTCTTGGGCTGGGGAATGGGTGATGGGGGAAACGAGGTGTGTGGGGTTTCTTTTCTGGGTGATGAGATACTCTAAAATTGACTGTGGTTGCACAACACAAACCTCTGAACTGCAGACTTTAAATGGGGGAACTGTAGGTAAGTAAATTCTATTTCAATAAAACTCGTATTAGAAAATATATATAAGTATATAAGAAACATTTAGTTTTGTCTTCACCTCAAGATAACAAAGGAAGTTGTTAAATAGCCCAGTACAGAAAGTAAATTTCTATTTCGCAGATTCACTGACTGTAAATCAAATGTTGGGCTCTATTTTCACATACCTCCTATCTGAAGCTCAGGACAGCCCATTCGTCTCATCTGTGTGCTGACAGACTCGATTTCTTGTACCAGTGGCACTAATATTGTCTCATTGATCCACTAGGAAGAAACGAAGCAAAGATTTTACATGCATAATTCTAAAGCATTTCTCAAATAATTCTTTACTTTTCTTTTTTTTTTTTAAAGATTTTATTTATTTATTTGAGAGAGAGACAGCCAGCGAGAGAGGGAACACAAGCACGGGGAGTGGGAGAGGAAGAAGCAGGCTCCCAGCGGAGGAGCCCGATGTGGGACTCGATCCCAGGACTCGGGGATCACGCCCCGAGCCGAAGGCAGACACTTAATAACTGAGCCACCCAGGCGCCCCTCAAATAATTATTTTCATGAAACGCTAAGAATATTTTTACTGTCCTCTACGTGAATATCAACAGAGCACAGAGGAGGAAAACGAACTAGCAGCTGCTGCAGTCCCGAGTTACGTAAGCAAGCTAGCAGAGGGTAAGTTAGCGATGTCATATTCTTAAAGCACGTACGCCTGCCTATTGCTGAAGAAAATATAAAAATTTCAGTTATATCTTAAGTTTTTCTTTTTTAAGATTTATTTATTCATTTGACAATGAGATAGCACAAGCGGGAGGGGCAGAAGGAGAGAGAGAGAATCCCAAGCCGACTCCGTGCTGAGCATGGAGCCTGATGTGGAGCGTGATCTCATCACCCTGAGCTCATGACCTGGGCTGGAACCAAGAGTCGGACGCTCAACAGACGGCACCACCCAGGCACCCCGTGTTACGTTTTTCTTAAATTTTAATGATTATTATACTTAGCTAAAAGGGTAATTTCCGACTTACATTTCTACAGTAATTATCACACATTTTTTTATGTCGTTTATATTTTGTAATTAATAAGACAGCTTTTCAAACTAACGTAACTGATTAACTCAGAAGGCTTACCCAATTCCCTAGCTATGTGGAAACAGGTCTATTATACATATCAGATCTACTGGTTTACGAAGATTACAATGTTACTTTAGAACTAGAAACCTCAAATGCCATTTTGGATGGCATTCTGAGATGTGAAAAGATTGTCCAAGGAAACACCCCATTTGAATTGCCTGCGTGTTACGTGTTTTGTGTATGTGTTCATGGCAACTTCAACTACTACTTTCGTTTAACCACAAAAATGGAAGGATGAAAAAGTTTCAGATGAAATAGAAGTCTGCAGCTTTTTTTTTTTTTAAAGATTTTATTTATTTATTTGGCAGAAAGAGAGACAGCCAGCGAGGGAGGGAGCACAAGCAGGGGGAGTAGGAGAGGAAGAAGCAGGCTCATAGCGGAGGAGCCTGATGTGGGGCTCGATCCCAGAACGCCGGGATCACGCCCTGAGCCGAAGGCAGACACTTAACGACTGAGCCACCCAGGCGCCACAGAAGTCTACAGCTCCTTATACAAATTTGTGAATTAAGAAATCTTTTATAAAAACACACGGTTTTCTGGTAACCCATTTAGCAAGCACACTGAATATACTGGCAAGATCTGAACTGAATTCCCACGAGGCTATTTACAGACTTTATCCCACTTAGTGTGACTATTCATAGGCTTTGCTGCAAATATTAATGTGGTTGATTACTGACTGAGTGCTCATCAGACTGCTAGTGGTATTATAAAATACATGGTATATGCATACTGCTTTTTAAAAAAAAATCCTAAAAACTTGAAATTTCAAGCCTGTAAGTAGAAATAAGAGAGTATAGTTCTAGGATATCATTTTACTTATTCATTCTTCCAACATGTATTCAATGCATTCCACTTGCCAGCCACTCTTGGGCTGCAACAAAATTACCTAAGGGGTTCAGGACTATATTCCCTATGCTGTACCTTTCATCCCCATGAGGGAATTTTTATGTTTAAAAAGCGATCCAGGCTTCTGGTTCAAGAAAACAGGCTGCTATTTTCATCATTCCCTCTCAATACCCTATTAAAATTATAGTAAAAGAATAAAAGAGGAGCATGAGTGATTTCAACAGATTTCTAGAAGATATAGAGCGATGCATGAGTGCTGAAGGATGGGAGTGGAGGCAGTGGCAGCCTCTGCAGAATCTACGCGGAGCCCTGAGTGGAGGAGGGCCCATGTGCCCCTCAGAACTTGGGACCTCCACATCCTTCCCAGAGTGGGAAAGAGGCAGGGCTGAAACAAGGAAACTCACTCACTCTGCATGAGTCAGCCTTCCCAACCTCCAGGCCAAAGATGAGAGGGTTCTTCTCCAAAACGATCGAAGAAATTGAAATATTCTGAAGTAGCTTCTAGTATTTACTACATTCTCTCTCTAACTTAAAGTTCTCTAAGGGTGAGGACCTCATTTGTTTCCCTCGCATTTCCGGACATATAATAGGTTCTGGCAGAAAAGCTCTTGGAGGAAAAAAATGAAAAAAAAATTGAAATATAATAAAACAAAACAAAACAAAACAGGGGTGCCTGAGTGGCTCAGTTGGTTAAGCATCTGCCTTTGGCTCAGGTCATGATCCCAGGGTCCCGGGACTGAGCCCCACATCAGGCTCCTTGCTCAGTGGGGAGCCTGCTTCTCTTTCTCCCCCTTGCTCGTGCTCTCTCTCTCAAATAAATAAATAAAATCTTTAAAAAAAAAAATGAAAAAAAATAAAATTGAGCTGCTGGGAAAGGGAAGAAGATCTTAATAACTAAATATATTATCCCTTAATCCACTCAAAATAAACTGATTGACTAAAATGGAAAGAAAAAAATCTGATGAAAACAGACACCATAAGGTAAATGTCGTGTTTATTCTTATATATGTGCCATCCATATTGTACTTTTAATAATAATTAAATTGCTAATTATTCTAATTAGCAATTAACACCTCAAATTATATTCTAATAACATTCTTTGCATGTTAAGAGGCACTAGTATTGTCCAAAGAGTAATGTCAGCACTTACATTTCTGAACTTTGCTGTCCATGAATCCATATGATCAAGAAGTTGTCTATTCATAGTCACTCTTGCCCAAACCTATTAAAAATATGTTTAAAATGAATAATGAGTGAGGTAAAATCCTGCCAGAAATTAGTCATTTTCCTCCACTCTCAAAAATACGTGGAAAAAGATACCCGACAAAGAACTTCACAAACATTGACATTGATCTAATTAATACGTGATAATTTTCTTACTTCCCACTTGGTTGCTATTCATGCACAGACCCATCTTTAAAATTCCTTATGTTGGTATGTTTAAAGAACATTCTTGCTTTTATGAATAAAATAAAAATTTCATATTTGATATTAAACTGATGGTTACAGACTGTTGAATGTTCTAATCCAAGTGTATTTTATTATTTTTTCAAAAATTTATTTATTTGAGAGCGAGAGACAGCAGGGGGAGGGGAAAAGAGAGAGGGAGAGACAGAGAGAAGCAGACTTCCCACTGAGTGTGGAGCCCGATGAGGGGCTTGATCTCAGGACCCCGAGATTATGACGTGAGCTGAAATCAGGGGTCGAACATTTAACCGACTGAGCCACCTAGGCACCCCAAATCCAAGTGTATTTTAAAAGCAACAGTTTTATATATTAAGTACAAACAGATACTTGAGATACCTTTTTATAAATGAATGCAGAAAAATGTTTTAGGCAGGATGGTAACATCAACTATGTGTTATAAAGAATAAAACATACAATATAATTCAGCTTTTGGTGCACAAAGCTAGATAGGAGCTTTTCCACTACTTAATGTGTGCCAGATTTATGTTTCTAGCCAGTAAAAGTGAAGGTTACAGGGGTACCTGGGTGGCTCAGTGGGTTAAGCGTCTGCCTTTGGCTCAGGTCATGATCCTGGGGTCCTGGGATCGAGCCCCACGTCGGGCTTCCTGTTCAGTGGGGAGTCTGCCTCTCTCCCTCTGTCCTTCCTCCTTGCTTGTGCTCTCTTTCTCTCTCAACTGATAAAATCTTTTTTAAAAAGTGAAGATTACAGAAAAAAAAAAAAAGTTCCAGAAGTAGAAGAGACTTTCCAACAATCTACAATCGAAAATATGAAGTCACTTTTATTTTCCACTTACGTCCTCTGCGGCTTGTTTAGAACTGAGATCCGCTTCATCTTTGTTAGCACAGGGGGCCTGAGACCTACAGGCAGGTTGATACTGAAACTTCTTTAAAGTTTGTGCATAATCTCCCATAGAACGATTGTAGTTCCAGAAAGTAGGACTGGTGGAAGGTGAGGTAGAGTCTGGACTCCCTACAATGATGAATGTAAAGAGCATCGGTGTGCGCTGTGGTAACTTTGACCTCCAGAGTTAGCTCACGGACACTGGGTATCTAGACACCCAGGCAAGGGCAAACGAGAGAGACAAAGCCCCGAGGGACTCTTCTCCTCCCTCGTCCCTGACATTTTTTCTTTACAGAACAGATTTGAGCTTGTGCTAAAAATTAAAAAGAATATTTTCTGAGCAACATCATGTGAAGAACTCCAAGTGGTTGAAAGTGTCTGTTTATTTTTGTTGTAAAATTCAGCTTGTTTCGTTCCCTAAGACTTCCAAATGATTCAGCAAGAAACAAAAGACACATTTCTTCAGGAAAGAAACAGGCTAACGAAGTTTCTTGCTTGAATTTTTAGTAGCTCTTTCTGAATGGGACAACTACAGTCTACTATTAATAAGCTACTCTTCGGGTCAGCAGCTACACTCGCTTTTCCCTGCACTACACTGCGTTCTTTATAGTCCATAGTAACTCCTGTGTGTATTAAGAGAGACTGCCGGTCACACTTCTAAACGCATACATTTACTCTCGGGAAATATTAATAGTTACATATGGGAACCTCATCCTCTAGAGGCTTCTACCAGAGTACTTATCACACTTTAAGGTTATAGTTTATCTTTTTACCCAAACAGAATTTGAGCTCTTTGAGGGCAGGAAGTATTATTTTTCCCTAGCATCCCTGTGAGCGGTGCTGTGGCTGCTCTGGAGAATTCTGCAGGCTTTGGGAAACTATCAGCTTGGATTTCACTGCCCGAACGGGAACTGTAATGAGGATGCAGGCCCAGGAGAGGTAGAGCTGGATTGAGACCCTTCTCTTACCTCTATCCCCTGTACCCGGCAGAGGGCCAGGAACCTCAAGGGCCACATTTTTGGTCGATAAGAGAAAAATCTGTCCACTGGCACCAGGAGATAACAAGGAAATTTGTCTGTCTTTGGTTGTACAGGGATTTAAAAATTATCCATTTTCGTATGGGTCTAGAATACCCATTTATACTACCTGTGAAGTCCAAGAACCTCCTAGTCCAGAAATTACCTAAGTTAGTTCAAGGTCAGTGATACTCCTTCGGCACTTGGCAGAGGCAAACAGAAAATTGCTCGGAGGAGACAAGGCTTCTGTCCAGGTTGCCCAGGATAGAAAAGCACAGAAAAATAAAACCCTACTGCAGATGAGCTCACCAAAAACAAATAAAAAAACTATAAATCACAAGAGGAAAACAGGGTTCCAAGCAAAGGAATCAAGACAAAAATGTTAGTATTTAATCTCCAAGAACTTCAGATAACTGAACGACTGGACAGAGACTTTAAAAGTTACGTTTAAAATGACTGAGATAAGAATTGAAAACATAAGAACAAAACAAGATATTCTAAAACAAATCATGCATGTTTTAAAGAGAACCAAGCAAAACCTGGAAAACTGGGGGAAAAAACACACACCTACAGCAAATTAAAAAACTCAATGAGTTAAACAGCAAGTTAGAGCTTAAGGGAGAAGCAAGCATCAGGGCAAACTGGCTAAAACAAACGGTGGGGTGAGGGGTAAAACATAAGAATGCCAAGCTACTAAATGCGGAAGAAATGGAAGTACTAGAAAGTCTCCACGTTGCCACCACCACTGCATTAACTCATTTGGGAAGAGGACCATCACTGGATGCTAAAACCACTTGGTGAAAGGCTACTGGGGAAACAGGATGCACAAGTCTCAAAGTATTACACTACACATTTTTTATTAAATACAAAAGGGAAAGCCAAGGTTGCCATCATCTCGCCCAAGTGATCCAATTTAATGTTACCAATAAAGGGACAAAATGGTATCACGTGTTTCCTGATATGATATATTGAAAGGAGCACACCACCACCAACTTGGCAAGCTGTATCCGTGCCAAAAAATTATATTTAAACTGATTCTCATCTAATCTAATAACGAAAAATGACCACACAAATCCAAATTTGCAAAACAACTGGGCTGATCTCTTCAAACGTAAATGTCATAAAAAATAAAATAAACAAAAAAGGACAAATGTTCTACATTAAAGAAGACAAAAGAAGCGTGACAAAGAAACACATGATCCTTGAACCAGATCCTCCATCAGTAAAAAGAAGAGAAAAAATGCTGCAAAGGCCATTATTGGGTCAACCGAGAAGAAATGTGAATATGAATAACGCTCGTATCTTAAGTACGATAACTATGTTGTAGCTAGAAAGGAAAATGTTCACGTTCTTAAGGGATGCGTGCGAATTAATGAAGGATGAAGTAGCCAGGCAGCAAAAAAAATGCATGACTAAAAGTAAATGTGACCTGGTTTCTTACTGTTGGAGAAAGGAGTTATAAACATGAAAAGGGAGGACGCTGGAATAAACCCTGTGTAGTTGGACTGGAATTGGAGGTATCAGTATGAACTCATGGTTTTTAATATATATAGATGGACAGATACAGAAATACATATAGGCGCCTGTGTGTACATATATTTCCAGTTGTCTGTTGAAAGGACCTAGAGTAACGACGTCCCATCAACAGTGACATATCCAGTGCCCAGACATTAATTTCTTAATATCATTCTCCACTAAGCGTCATCATGGCCCCTGGAGAAACAGACTGACTCCAGAGCTAGTGAAACAGGGAAAGTACAAGAGGAGCCTGAAATATCTTCGGGTGCTAGAAAGTAAAACAAAACAACAAACAAACAAAACAGAAGGCAGAGGATCCCACTAGCCCAATCTGAGACCATGTACCCGTCAGAATAAAGGACATCACTGGGGAGAAAAAGCTCTATCTCACAACAGAACGCCAACAAATAAATGTAAAAGCTGGCTGCACGACACGTCAATGTCCTCACCACCACTGACTTATACACTTAAGAATGGTTAAAATGGTAAATATTATGCATATTTTATCACAAAAGATGTTTAAAAAATGTAAAAGGGAGTAATAAAGAAGGAATGATGGAATTAGAAAGTCACTATGAGAACCAACATGGCAACAATCAGTTTTGAAAAGAAACTTGGGGCGCCTGGGTGGCACAGCGGTTAAGCGTCTGCCTTCGGCTCAGGGCGTGATCCCGGCGTTATGGGATCGAGCCCCACATCAGGCTCCTCCGCTATGAGCCTGCTTCTTCCTCTCCCACTCCCCCTGCTTGTGTTCCCTCTCTCGCTGGCTGTCTCTATCTCTGTCGAATAAATAAATAAAATCTTAAAAAAAAAAAAAAAAGAAAAGAAACTTGAAAGGATGTTAAAGCTACTAAGACAAATATGATGAGGAAGAGGATATTTATACCGCCTCAAAGTAGCTCCTCACAAAATACTTATTATTTACAAATTAATGTATACAAAATACTAAATTACCTAAAACCTACAGGTAATGGGTTAGAAGTATGGGGATGGACATAAATATACTAGGCAAACACGAACCAAAAGAAAATTAGTACAGTTGTGTTAATATCAGAGAAAATAGACTTGAAGGCAAAAAGTCTAAGAGATAAAAATAAAAGGAATGACCATGATGATATTAAGAATCCTGAATTTACATGCACTTAGCATAATTTCCTACATATTTAGCAAATTTGACGGAATTATGAGGAGACACTTAATGGAAGACAATCAGTGGGAGCTTTTAACGGACTTTCTTCCTAACTAATAGATCAAGTGGATGAAGATTAATAAGATAAAGACTTAACACCTTCAAGAAGTTTGGTTCAATGAACAAATATGGAGCCCAATATTTAGAGACTATGCATTCTTTTCAATATACCAAGAACCATTTATAAAAAGTGAACACAAAGCAGGCCTAAATGCAAGTCTTAAGAAATACCAAAGAATTGACAGGGTACAATTCACAATCTCTAGCCACAGCACAATTCACTTAGGGGAAAAATAAAAGATAACCAAGCCTTCATTTCGTACGTTGGAAATGAAAAGCAACACCAATCACTAATAATACTTCTAAGCAATACTAATGACACTTTTAAATAACTCCAAAGGATCAAAGAAGAAATAAAAATGGAACCCAGAAAATATCTCAATAAGACAAAGATATGTAGAGGGAACAACCTCGGTTGTTCTTTGCATTATACTCTAATAATTTTCAGTAAACGTGAAATACTTCAAAATTTAACAAGAAGAAAAAGCATGCATCGACAAATAACAAGATAATATTGATTTGTTTCTTTGACATTTCTGGCACTTTCAGGCAAAATTAAATTAAAAATCAATGGGGAGATTTCAAGTGACACAAAGAGCCATGGCCCAATAACGGACTTCCTCATTGTGGCCATACTTTAGCACCTAATGTGCTTTCTGTGAAAGTTCCTGAGGGGAAAAAATCATTACTTGGCTCAATAACCCAATTTGGTTTCAAATAATTGACTTTGTTATAATCAAATCCACCCCAAATAGATTAAGATTTGCTAACATTGTTTCCCAAAGTAAACTAAAGACAAGTTCAAAATGTTAAGAAAAACAGCAGCACTTTTGTAGTAAACCCATTCTCTCTTCATCCCTCCCCGCCACACCAATCTTCCCAAGTACCCAAAGGAGACAATGATCACTTCAATAACCTTTGCTATGCACTGCTTTAAAAACATATGACAGCCTCGACTTTTAAATAGAAAGTATAACTTACATTATATGAAAAAGCTTTCAATCTTAATGTAGATGAAAGGCTGAAGATTTCTCGTTCAGCTATATTTTACTTCTTAAATTTGGTGAGCTTAATTCTAACTATACAAAATATAAAACCAAAATATATTTCTCTCCTAAGCTATACAAGGTATGTTAGTAAAAAAGAAACATTTATGGACAGGTATCAAAATACTGAAAATGAGTTAAGGATAATTGTAAAGTAACACCAAAAATATGTACATTAGACTTAACGAAAAATATACATACATACCCAGCTTAACTCTGTGCTGTTTCTCTTCTTCACTTCTAAGAAAAGTATCCAAGGTTCGTAGGTCTGTCATGTAGTCTTCTTTGTCCGTAGGGGAATTATAGACAGTGGGTGAAGACCGGTAGCGTGATCTCAATCCACTGCTCTCCACTGGTCCAACAGTAGTAGGGTATGGAGAAGAAGGAGAGGGACTATAGCTTGCCAACTATACAAAATAAAAGAACTTCTTCTTTATTGAAATTTATTTGTTTGGGTTCTTGACTTTCAAAAAGTAATACAACACCAATTAGAATGGCCTGAATCCAGAACCATGACACCACCAAACGCTGGTTAGGATGTGGAGCAACAGGAACCCTCAATCACTGCTGGTGGGAACGCAGAATGCATGCACAGCCACTCTGGAGACAGTTTGGCAGTTTCTCACAAAACTCAACTACACTTAGCACAGGATCTAGCCATTGCGCTCCTTGGTATTTACCCAAAGGAGTTGAAAACTTATGTCTACCCAAAAACCTGCATACAGATGTTTACAGCAGCTTTATTTATAATCGTCAAAACCTGGAACCAACAAAGACATCCTTCGGTAGGTGAATGAACTGTGGTACAGCTGGACAATGGAGGAGTATTCAGCATTAAATTGACATGAGCTATGGGGCACCTTGGTGGTTTAGTTGGTTAAGCATTTAACTCTTGATTTCGGCTCAGATCATGATCTCAGGGTCATGAGATCAAATCCCCCAAGTCAGCTCTGGGCTGGGTGTGGAGCCTGCTTAAGATTCTCTCTGGCCCTCTCCCTCTCCCCTCCACCACTCACTCACTCTATCCCCCACTCACACATGAGCGTTCTCTCAAAAAAAAAAAAAAAAAAAAGAAAAAAAAGAAAAAGAAGTGACCTATCAAGCCATGAAAAGACATGGAAGAAATTAAATGCACATAACTAACTGAAAGAAGCCAATCTGAAAATGCTACACACTGTATGATTCCAATTATATGATATTCTGGAAAAGGCAAAACTATGAAGAAAGTAGAAAGATCAGTAGTTGCCAGGGACTGGGGAGGATGAAGAGGTAGGGCACAAAGGATTTTTAGGGCAATGAAATGACCCAGTTATGATACCGTACAATAATGGCGGATACATGTCATTATTTATTTGTCCAAAACCACAGAATGCACACCACCGAGAGTGAGCCCTAAAGTAAACTATGGCCTCTGGGTGATAATGATGTACCAATGTAGGTTCATCAACTGCAACAACTGTACCACTCTGGTGGGGGATTTTGATAGTTGGGGGGAGGCTATGCCTGTGTGGGGGCAAAAGGTATATAACATGTCTCTGTACCTTCCTCTCAGTGTTGTTACAAACCTAAAACTATTCTAAAAAATAAAGTCTATTTTTTAAAAAAGCAATATATGCATGTTTTAAAAAAATGGAAAGTTTGAAGAAAATAAGTCATACTTTTAACTCTACAACCTAGAGAGAATATAATCCCCTTTCATATTTTATGTTCAAATCTTTAAATGTACACAGCTATATCTATATATTTTTGCTTTTACATAATTGAGATAATACTGTTTAGCTTTATAACCTCATTGTTTTTTTATTTTCATTTTTTTAAAGTTGAATTTATTTATTTTAGAGATGGGGACAGAGAGAGAGTGCGTGCACGTGTGTGTGTTGGGGGGGGCAGAGGAAAAGAGACAGGGAGAGAATTCAGACTCCCTGCTGAGCCAGAGGAGGGCTCGATCCCACAACCTTGAGATCACAACCCAAACAGAAACCGAATGAGCCACCCATGTGTCCCCTCGTCTTTTTTTTTTATTAAGTTAACCAAGGTTTTCCTGTAAAACCCTTTTTAAGTATTTCTTACTGGCTGTATAATATTTCATTGTACAAATATACCATAATTTATTTTTACATTCTCTTATTCTAGACATTTGAACTGTCTACAATTTTTGGCCACTGTAAATAATGTTATGATTAACATCTTTGTACATAAATCTTTTCTTAATTTCTGAGGACGCCCTTCAGGGGATTCCTAGAACTGAAATTATTGGATCAAAGCATATGAATATTTAAATACATATTCCCACTTTATTAAATGAAAATGTTAAACTAAGTACAATTCATAAGAAAGCTGATAGGAGGACCTATTTTGGTATATATCCATCAGCATTACTACTTTAAAATGTTTATTTGATACAGAAGAATTTTTAAAAATTTACATTTAACTTGTTTCCTTACACTTAATGAAGTTAAACACTTTAAAAATACAATTACTGGTCACTGTATTACCTATTTTATCAACTATTTACTCCATACATTGATAATTATTTTTACTGGGGTCTCATGATAAATTTATATTAGCTTGTGGGGCGCCTGGGTGGCATAGCGGTTAAGCGTCTGCCTTCGGCTAAGGGCGTGATCCCGGCGTTCTGGGATCGAGCCCCACATCAGGCTCCTCCACTATGAGCCTGCTTCTTCCTCTCCCACTCCCCCTGCTTGTGTTCCCTCTCTCGCTGGCTGTCTCTATCTCTCTCAAATAAGTAAATAAATAAAATCTTTTAAAAAAAAATTTATATTAGCTTGTGATAAATCAAGGATTAAAAAATCTTTTATTAGTTTAATGCTGTTTGAAAATAAAAATGTTAATCCTCTTCCACAATGGCGTGGAGCCTACTTACAAAAAATCCTTACACATGCTATGATGATATTTGGGCTGTTGTTTCATTAATTGGTTTATTCTTAAGGGGCATATTTTATGCATAATATATATTACCTTATTTTATCCTCTCAATAATAGGTAAATATTACTACTTTACTAATTTTAGATATGAGAGGCTAGGTAACTCACTCAAGATCCTACCAGGATTTCAATCCAGTTTTCTGACTATAGAATTTATGCTTTTAACGTGTTTTACTGGATCAGAATTAGCTGTCCATGCACTAGTAGAATGTAGGTAACTATTGAAGATGGGTAACAGGTATGTTTGAAAACTTCCATAATCAAAAGTTTAAAAGTAACTTGTTTCTTGAAAATTTAAAAGAACTCAAAAAGCAAAATTTCAGGGCTCTAATATATTCTGCAGATATATTTGATTAAAATTTAAAATTTTTCTTCTCTATTTATTTAGGTTTTCTACTTCTTAGTCAATCTTGGCATTTTTCCCCTAGAAAAATAATTATTCCATTTCATTAACTTTTCCAAGGTATTAGTTTGGTCCAACAAATACTTATATAGCATCTATATTCCATACACTGTGCTAAGAAAACAAAGATGAATAAAAACACACAATCTTGGGGCGCCTGGCTGGCTCAGTCATTAATCGTCTGCCTTCGGCTAAGGGCGTGATCCCCGCGTTCTGGGATCGAGCCCCGCATCAGGCTCCTCCCCTGGGAGCCTGCTTCTTCCTCTCCCACTCCCCCTGTGTTCCCTCTTGCTGTCTCTGTCAAATAAATAAATAAAAAACAAAACAAAAACACACAATCTTATACTTGAGGTTATAATCTAGTAGAAAAAGATACTTAAACAATGTTACCAGCTTTATGTGAAGAGCTATTTGGTACAGATTAGTAATAGTTTCTAAGAAATAAAAATAACTTACTTATTCAAGAGTAAACTATAGTATTTTCACTAGATGAGTATTAAGTGACCATTAAACAAATTATATTTGGGTGGTAAGACTAGGAGTGATTTTTCTTTTCTCATGAAAATGAAAGCTATTTTTACACATCATATTTACCTATGGGTTACGAATTATCACTACATATACATTTCCTCATAATACTTAACTTGAACAAAATGTCCTAAATTCTGTTACTTGCCAAAATTATTATCAGGTAACCAGTAGTATGAAATTTCATTATAAAGAAATATTATGTAAAGAGTAAAGGAAGTGTGTTGATTTCATTTCCAGACATTCCTCATTTAACTAGCAGCTATAGAGATGTTAGTCTAACTAGCGAGAGCATCTGAAAATGTGATCATCCCCCCCTTCTAAATGATGTTTTTTCTCAAGATTTTATTTATTAGACAGAGAGAGACAGAATAAGCAGGGGGAGCAGCAGAGGGAGAGGGAGAAGCAGACTCCCATGAAGCAGGGAGCCCTATGTGGGGCTTGACCCCCAGGACCCTGGGATCATGACCCAAGCCAAAGGCAAACGCTTAACTGACTGAACCACCCAGGCGCCCCTGATTTTTTTTAAGTAATCTTGACACACAACATGGGGCTCGCACACACAACTGTGATATCAAGAGCTGTACATGCTACTGACTGGGCCAGCCAGGCGCCTCTGACCATCTCTTTAACGCTCCTTTTATGTTCTTATGCTTCAGGCAGGAGCCATAATTTCAAATTTGTCAATTTTGCTTCTATCAAGTCCAAAAATGAGAACTACATCCCACTTTACTGTGGGAGTTGGAATGAAGGTTTCTAATCATCCTTTTCGAAAGGGGTGTCCATCCTCAAGAGTCCAGCTACCAACGCTTTTTAGCTTAGGAGGTAATCCAACATGATGAAAGCATTAAAATTTTATTTATTTATTTAGGGTTTTTATTTTTTATTTTTTATAAAGATTTTATTTATTTATTCGACAGAGATAGAGACAGCCAGCGAGAGAGGGAACACAAGCAGGGGGAGCGGGAGAGGAAGAAGCAGGCTCATAGCGGAGGAGCCTGATGTGGGGCTCGATCCCATAATGCCGGGATCATGCCCTGAGCCGAAGGCAGATGCTTAACCACTGTGCCACCCAGGCGCCCCTATTTAGGGTTTTTAAAAAGATTTTATTTATTTATTTGTCAGAGAGCACAAGCAAGGGGAGCGGCAGGCAGAGAAGTAGGCTCCCCGCTGAGCAAGGAGCCCGATGCAGGACTCGATGCCAGGACCCTGGGATCATGATCTGAGCTGAAGGCAGATGCTTAACCGACTGAGCCACCCAGGCATCCCAGAAAGCATTAAAATTTTATAAGGATATACAAAAGTTTCACATAAACAAGCAAGAAAGAAGGCAAACATGAATTTAGAAACTAAAGTAAAAAATTACTATAGTCTCAAATAGGATGAAAAACCCTGCAAAAGATCCTAGATGGTGACCCTCAGTCCATTATCTTTGCAAACTAATTTTTTCCCTTTTATTTTAGGATGTAGTATAAAGAACTTCTGACTAGGTATCAGGATCTGGGTTCTGTTCTTAGCTCTTATAACGGCAATTTGGGCAAGTCAATTACCCACTGTTCTTCAGTTCCGTCAGTGAGAAAATGAGGAGTTTTGACGCATTTGCTGATTTTCAAGGTAGCTCCCAATTGTAAAATAATGTTACTGGCCAAGAGAAAGGATTCATTACCTTGTTATAACCACTGATAGGAGAGTAAGTCACTCCAGGGCTATAGGAACCGCTGCCCCCTGATGACAGACCTTGCAGCTGAGGGCTATATCCAGTTATACAGCTGGTGGTGAACTTGGGGCTGGTACTGGGTGAACGAGATGGGCTATAACTCAACACACTCTGACCCTGAATTGAAGGAGAAGGTGGAGAGGGAGGGATTTGGGTTGCTGCCAGATCATGTGGAGGAGTAGTCTGTACAACTAGAAGGAAGGAAAGAATAAATAAATAAATGAGCGAATAAATGCTGTGTGTGCATGTATAAACAAAATTTCTATAAAAACAGATTTAATGAACGGAATCTTTTTCAAGAAAAGAGAAAGTAATAGGGTGACTTGGTTGTCAAATTACATAACGTATTATTACCTAAGGACACAAAGTAGTTGTTTACCATTTCCACAGATTTCAAAGTAAGAGACTGGCTTCAATGCGATAAGAGTTAGTCATTTAATTTTAACTGTATTTAAACAATGGAACAAACTTTCATGAGGCTGTTGAATATTATTTCCACTCAGTTTATACAAATAGGAATGATAATCTTTGGCCTTAAGACAATTTATTATAGATTTGCTTAATACAGTTGAACCAGATGGCCTTAGAAGTCCCTTCCAGCTCAGCCTATAAAAAGGGCAAATTAAATTGAGAAAGATTTATTGCCAACCTTTCCCCCACCTTTGCAAAAGATATAAAACACTTACTAGCTGTTTTCAACCCTAAAAGTGTTTGCTGTCCAGGGCTGACGACCAGACTTGTCGGTGCCACAGTGTATTTGAAGTATCTCCAAAAATCAAATAAGGCGTTTAGGCTGAAGAGGGATGCAAGGGCAAGCTCTGGAAAAGAACAATATATTTTATTTATAAAAGGGGGGTAGAACATTTAAGGGGGGGACAAAATTCTTCATACTTCAGCAAGTTAACAAAATTGAAAACTATCTTCTTATTCCTTGTAACAGTTACCATTTAATGAATGTCTACTATATACAATGTTTATCACATAAATCTCTATTTAGGGCATTAACTAGTGAATTTCAAAATCTTATCAGGGCACCTGGCTGGCCCATTTGGTGGGGGATGTGACTCAATCTTAGGGTTGTGAGTTTGAGCACCATGTTGGGTGTAGAGATTACTTAAATACAAAAAATCTTTTTTTTTTTTTTAAAAGATTTTATTTATTTACTTGACAGAGAGAGAACACAAGTAGGGAAAGCAGCAGGCAGAGGGAGAGGGAGAAGCAAGCTCTGCAGCAGAGCAGGAAGCCCAACATGGGGCTCGATCCCAGGACCCTGGGATCATGACCTGAATCGAAGGCAGATACCCAACCAACTGAGCCACCTAGGCGCCCCAAAAACAAAAAATCTTTAAAAAAAATACGATCACTAATTCTTACAACCTTATACAATAAACATTTTCACCTTCACTTGACTAGAGAGGTCAAGTGACTTTTCCAAGAACACACAGCCAGTTCCTGAAGCCATGATTATACCTCAGGTATGCAGATTTCAAAACTCTTGCTTATTTCCTTGCCACACCACATTCCTATCACAGACTCCAGGTTAATATGTGTATTAGACTATGGAATTCACTCTGATGGCCATAAATTCTCTTCAAAATCAAGGACTACTGAAGAGCAGAAAGAAGCAGACAGAGAGGAAGAAACAAGGAAACTGAGAAAGGCATCAATGGAACAGAAATCTGGTTGTTCTTGAAAGGAGCAGTGGAAGGGAAGTAGGGAAGGCATTTCACCAAACCTTGTTTTTCATCATGGAACTCCAATGATTACCTGGAATTATACTGTTTAATTTGTTTCCTCTACTAAAAAGTTCCTTCCGTGAGGGCAGGGACCTTGTTCCCTTCTTGCTGTATTCCCAGTTTTTGGAACATAGTACATACTCGAATATTTATGGAATGCAGGAATGAGTACTAAACTGAATTAAACACGAATGCAGTTTTTCAATGGTAGTAAATCTAAATCATAGTAAAAATTAATTACTTACCAATATACCAGAGGGGCCAGTATGTCACATTATAATATGAACTAATCAATTTTCCAGTCCTGAAAAAATTAGAAAGGCTTTTCAAAATCTTAAAAAAAAACAAACAACAATGACAACAAACACCCAAAATCAAAACAAACACCAAACCTGTGTAACCGACCACTGGCCTCTCTAAGTTTCGCTTTTTTTTGGCTAATTAACTTACATTTCAGTATATATCATTCCAGCCATAGATACATTTAGGAGTCCCCAGGCTAAAACCACTTTCTTAGCTTCTGTTTCTTTTCTCATCTTGATGGTTCTGTCAATAAGGGAAGCACTAGGATTTGTCTCCCCTTGCATCTATTAAAAAATAAAAAGCACCAGAATTAATGAAGAGAAACGGCTTCTCCATTGAAGAAACATGTGTCCTTTAAAAGAGTAACTAACAAACTGCACTTTTCCTTATCTTTAAAATGTCTTTCCAAATTTTTTTACATCTTACTATTATTATATGAAAAGGGAACCCTAAATTATAAGTTTATTGGCATCATATTGTAATCAACAGAGAACTGGCTCGTCACTTCAGAGAATACTTCCAATGAATAAAAATGTCTTATTTTGTATTTAAAGGATGGTGATTACATCCACAATTACTCTGTATTGTACTTCTGGAATATGTTACAAGGACTAGCCCAAGCGCTAATTTAAGAAACTCAAAATACCAAGCTTAGGGAGAAAATATTCCGTATTAGCTATAAGCCATTAAAGACTCTCCTCTTACATCTTCACACAGAAGCCATTAACTGCCTACCATCGTAAACAACTCTGCACTCGGGCTTTCGCACGCCAGACACCCGTATTGTGCTGCTGATAAAATGTAAGGATTGAAGTTTTATAAGGGTAAACACTCATGGTGTGAAGGGAATGAGAGCCGCTGGGGAGTGTGCAGTTTGGGTCCACATGGGATTTATATTTCCTTTGTTTCCCTAGGCCTCATCTCAGACAAACATAAGACCTTTCCGTATCTAGAATCGTATCCAAAGAGTTCAGAGAAGCACCCTTCGCGCCTCCCAGTACGCGAGACAAAACTTTCCAGTCCCCAGAACTTCCCTCCCTGGATCTCCCAGCACAAACTTTAGCAACCCTTATTGCTTCTTTCGTCCTTCCACTACAGGTGATGGGACGCCTGGCCACACCCCCCTTTGGCTGAACCCTCGGCAGATCCACAGTCACGGAAATCCCACAGCCCGCGTGGACTCCACGTCCAGGAAGCACAAAAATGACCCCCAAAACGCACCATGTTCTTCGGCCGGAAGCCGCCGGCTCGCGCCACTCTCTACTGCACATGCGCGAAGCCAAGAGCGGAGGCGAAGGTTACCGGCTTGCGGGACTACAGTTACCGGAAGAACGAACTTTCTCGCGAGAAGAGGAGGGTGGGGGAGGGATGAGAGCTAGGAGCGTTACCAAGGAAACAGCTTTAGTGTTTGTGGCTCCCACTCTTCTGCGGGGAGAAAGCTGAGCAGCAAAAATTCAGACCAAGTTCTGAACCCGCAGTAAAAAGTAATAACTGTAACAAGCTGAATTTCTGTATATTAATATACTTTTAGCTTCCTTAGGGTATTTATGGACTCACATTTTCCAGCAGATTTTATTAAGCAGGGCAGCTAATTGCAGGGTAGAGTTTGTGGTAACGTGTCCAGACACCCATCAGCGACGACAAAGCATTTCTCACAAAAACAAGTGTTCTCATCCGACATAAATTCTTAAATATCCTTGTAATAAGGGTGCTGCCGTAGGAAGAAAGCCCCAAATGTGTTAAAGTTGCTAGTGGTTTTGAGGTTTTAAAAAAAATCCAATCGTTACTTTTCTTGCATGTTCTTCGGAAGAACTTCTAATCCTGAGGAAAAGGTTCATCAGGGAGTTCAGTTTGATTTTGTTTAACAAATACAAACGCCTACAATGTGCAACTGAGCCACGCGCGGGGACGTAAAAGTGGAGTTCCCTGGTTAGTGTCTTGTGGAGTTCAGCCGGCTGGTGCACTAGAGGGGCAGGAGAGGTGGGGCACAGTGAGCCTGGAGGGGGTGCGGCTGGCAGGCTCCTGGTGAGCTTCCTGGAGGAGGCGATGCAGGCCTAAGGCACAGGGCCAACAGCCACGATGAGGAGAGCGTGGGAACCCGCCATTGGGGATGTGGAGAAATGTTACCCTAACGAAAACATCACGCCTTTTCACAATAAGATAGTGGATTGTTACATCATGTACGTGTCAATGACCAAAATTTTTCCTAAGACGCACCTAAGGTCAAATAGAAGAAAATTAAGTTTCCTCGTGGTATTGCAAATTAATGGAATCTGCAGGTATGCTATGCTCTTGAAGATCTAACAGGTTTTTTTAAACTGTGATTTTAATAATTTTTAGACTGCCTTAGCAGCATTGGTGTTTTGCTCTAGTTTTGGATTCAGTGATGAACTAACTCAAAAATTGTTCAAAGTGAAAGGATTCAGTGTATAGTCAAAATTAGAATACCAGTTTCCTTCCCACCACATAACTCTTTCCTGAGAAATTGTATACATTTGATGTCATTTACAATAGACACATCTTTTTTTTTTTTTTAATTTTAAGTAGGCTCCATGCTAAGCATGGAGCCCAAGCTGGACCTGAACTCACAACCCTGAGTTCAAGACCTGAGCTGAGATAAAGAATCAGAGGCTTACCAGACTGAGCCACCCAGGCATCCCTACAACAGACACATCTTTATTTCTTCTCTTAATGTCTTTAAGTTATTGTGCACTTATTGAAGACTTAAAAAGGAACACTATTATACATAGTGTTTTGCTGTATAACTGGCATTACATATTAGTTTGCAAGGGTTACCATAAAAAATATCACGGACTGAGTGGCTTAAACAACAAAAATTTATTTTTGCACAGTTTTGCAGGTTGGAAGTCCAAGACCAAGGCACCAGCGGAATTGGTTTCTCCTAAGACCTCTTTCCTTGGCTTGAAGATGGCCACCTTCTGTGTCCTCACATGGCCTTTTTTTCCTGTGTCCACACACCCCTGGGGTGTCTCTTTCTCTTCTTATGAGGACATCAGTCATATTGGATTGGGGTCCTATCTTTATGACCCCTTTAACCATAATTATCTATGGTCTATCTTCCGTTATGGTCGAATCGGGGGTTATTCATTCAACATATGAATTTGGGGGAACACAATTCAGGCTATAACACGTTAGATGTGTGCGTGTCAATTTACAGTGATATGATACATACGAAAAGACTGAAAAAAATGAATGGATACCTCAGAGACTTAGATTTTCCAGACATTAGAATTTAAAGAAAATATAGTACGTACAAGTTTCAGAAAAATAAAAAAAGATTAAGGTAGAATGCACCCTATTGATGTAGGCGGGAAATACCATAAACTTTCATAGAAATAATTAAGATAAATCTTCCAAAAACTTAGAAATCCAAGAAGTGTTTATCATTTCCTGTCGCGGTTACTGAAGCATATGTCACAATAGGTTGTCAAGGATATTGTCATACACATGGAGTGAAGTACTTCCCAGTCATCTTCATTCCTTTGAGCATGCTTTATTTTCAAAGCAAGAAGCCATCATGGGAGACCTTTTTTCCTTATTTTGGGAGGTGGATCCTCCCCCCATACCTTTAAGTTTTACCATTCCAAGTCAGGAATATGAATGCCGGAAGGAGGACTCTTGCGGGGCAATAGGGAGTTTCCTGCTTTGGTATTTTGTCATTATATTGGTCCTGATGTTCTTCTCTCGGGCTTCTGTCTGGGTAGGATATCCTATTTCATTTAAAATAATATGTTTACTGTATCATAGGGGATTTTCCATAAAATAAATTCACTTTACTGCGATCAAACTACTTTTTAAAAGTTTGTTTTCTAGTTTTAAGAATAATGCAATCTCGTTCTAGAACATCCAAGAATACAGAAAAGGATGAAGAAGCAAATTTAAACTACTGTAATCCTATTCCCTAAAGATAACCATTGTTAATATTTTGAAGTAATATTCTAGTTTTTTTTTCGTTTTCTCTATCTCAATCTATTTCTCTCAATCTCTCTTTGATCTTACATGGTTGGTATTGTATTGTTTATATTTTCATATCCTGCTTTTTAAAAACTTAATATTATGTTGTAACGCTTCCTTACATCATATTCATACAGCAGCACTCTTAATGACTGCATAATTTTGTTTTGTGGTTGCACCATTACAAATCTGCAATTCTGAGACATTTAGTTTGTTTGCAGTTTGTCCATAGGCTATGTAATGCTGGGATAAACTTCCCTACTGGTACATGACCTCCAAATTCCTTTTGTAGCCACGTAATTCTTTTTTTTTTTTTTAAAGATTTTATTTATTTATTCGACAGGGATAGAGACAGCCAGCGAGAGAGGGAACACAAGCAGGGGGAGTGGGAGAGGAAGAAGCAGGCTCATAGCAGAGGAGCCCGATATGGGGCTCGATCCCATAACGCCGGGATCACGCCCTGAGCCGAAGGCAGACGCTCAACCGCTGTGCCACCCAGGCGCCCCAAGTAGCCACGTAATTCTAATCAAAGATACAAAAGTTGTCATATTTATAGAATACATGTTGTAGGATTTGGGAGCTTTTAGAATGAGGCAACGTACTCTCCCGAAAGATAAGATGCAGAACTAAGCAGAACGAAAGTCATCACTTTAGACCACCTACTAGCGGAAGAAAATGCCATGGTCTTAGGAATGAGATAGCCCAGTTTTTCAGGACTGTGACTCTCCAACGTATTACGAGTAACCGAGCTCTTATACATTGCTGACATAGAGTCCTTGCTGGCCATTAATACCAGGCTGATGATTAATCAAACCACTGTCATTTGGCATTACAGCCAGAGCGCTGGGCTGGCAATGGTCAGCTAGACTGACTGCTGCCTCAGCTCTAGATGGCGAGGAGGAGGTTTGTTATGTCTATGCCAGCTGGATTCCATTATAATAATCAAAGGCTCTTCCCCTCACCACCTCTTCCCTCTAAGAAGTTTCATCTAAAGTCTAAATGCTTCTTAAAGTAGATACTTTGCCAAAGGAGATTTAGAATAGCAATCCCTTATATGCGTCCTAGACTCCCTAGCTAAGTATGTTGAATCTGTCTGGATTGGCCAGAAAAGCTACTTTAGAAAATTAACAAAAAATTGAAATCGATTCCTGGCAATTTCATCATGAAGACCACTTAAGACGTCTAAGTTATTCTTCTGCTCCTTGGCCTGCATCAGCTCTTTGGAAGCATAGAGCCTGAGCCTCAAGGACCTGAGAGAGCACGCAGTCCAGCCTCCTTTTTGTGGACAAGTAAGATACCAGTATCCCTCCTTTTTTTTAATTTTTTTAATTGGTAAGGCCTAAGGAAATTAAGTGACTTGTCCAATGTCACATAAGTTGTTAGTGATGGAGGAGAAATAGACCCAGGTTTCCTGCCACGTGATGCATTTGCTTCAAAGCATAGCTGAAATGTTGAATTAAATCTATTCAGGGCTGATTAAAACCTTAATTATCTTAGAGGTTTCGTCTTTCACTTTGTACCCCTATGGCAGTTACAATCGGGCTGAACTGCTTCTTGTGAAGGGTCCCAGATTTGAAATCTGAGAACCATATGAGAGCTAGTCAAGGAGGATGGAATTTTTCTTTCACTTTGAACTTCATTTTCTCTGCTAAACTATGAGCCTTTATTTACAAACCTTGAAGTAATGGTAAAAGCGTGATGGAAATGTGGTGGTAATTATCCTTAAATGTGAAGCACACTGATTTCCTCTGGATTTGCCACTCTTTAAGATGCATTTACCCTTTTGCTTTCAGACACTATAAATACTATATTTAGTTTATGTATTTGTTTAGTGTTTATTCAGACTGCTAGTGCTGGTATTTTTCCAAACAATACCGGTCCAAGCTTCTCATTTTGCATATGTAGAAACTAAGCTTTAGAAGGTGTTAAGTGAATTGCTAAAATTGCAGAGCTGTTCCATGGTGGGAAGGCAGAGCCCTAGCCTAGATCTCTCCACTCTTCTCCCCTACTCCTCAGGGCAGGCACTGCTGATGTTTTTACTCACTGACTCACACACAGATAGTTAATAAAATGCTTTTGGTAACCACAGTTTATGTCATTCTTCTTCGCTTGATGCAAAATCTTTTGATTTTGTGATTATATTTTGATTTGACATTAAGTCAAATATGGAAGCTTTCCATAAAAATGATGTAAACCTAACAAATATTTTTAAACATTTCTCCCTGTCCATTACAAAAGTATGCATTATAGAAAACATGGAAATTACAGGAAAGTGCAAAAAATAAGAAAAAACTGCTCCAGATTACATGAAAATAACCAACTACTATGAACTTTTAGGTGTATAAACTTCTAATCATTTAATAATTATCTCTATACATATTAAATTTAAAATAAGTCTCCCCCCCCAATCATTGTTAAAAGATATCACGAAAGAGGATTCCACTAGTAAGGTTTTCAGAGAATGTTTGCAGTAACCCAAAACGCAGAGAGGTTCCTCATTAAAGATACTTGCCTGATGTTGTAGAGATCAGATATTAAGAAAGGAATAGGCCAAGGATCTTGGATTGTAGTTATGAATACCAAGTACAGCACTTTTAACCCGAAGGAAGTTTGACTTTCTACAAAAATTCACTTTTTCCCCAACTGTAGACAAGTTGAAAAGTTAGAAGGAAAAATATCACTGTTTCACTCACAGTCTCAACCATTGCTAACACTTGTGTATGTTGTTTAAGGTCTTTTCATATTTTTAGCTACCTTGTGATTATACTGCAATACATATTTGCATCTTGATTTTTAACTTAGTAGTATAACATGTATTTCCTCATGTTGAGGCATGTTTTTCTTATAATAATTTTTACAACTATATATTATGATTGTCCATAACTTATTTCACCAATGCCTTCTTTTGAATTTTGAATTTTATATTATCCTAATTACACTGTGATTATTTTTGTGCACAAAGTTTTCTCTCTTTGAGGGGTTATTTCGGTGATAGACTCCTGGTAAGAATTATCACGTGTCAAAAGTGTTATGAGTATTTCTAAAGTTTTGATATATTCTGAAAGAGTTGCTTTATGTTTATAGTTTAGCGAAATCATATCCAGCATCAAAAAATGGGGGGCTGATCTGGACAATGGAACAAATTTATTTATGGAGTATTGGGCTAGGATATTTGAAATTGGAACTATTCAAAGAAATCCATTTCTTTTTTGTTGCCAAATTCACAGATAATACGTTACGGTTGCATAACTTTCCTTTTGGAGGAAAGTTTCCGAAGGACTTTGGAGGTAATTAAGTTTATGAACTCCGGTAAAGATCTTCAAGGATTATGAAAAAGGTCACCTGATAAAATGTCCTTTACAAAGTAATTTAAAATGAACCCCGGGACCATCAAATCTGTTTTTTTTTAATTTATTTATTTATTCGACAGAGATAGAGACAGTCAGCGAGAGAGGGAACACAAGCAGGGGGAGTGGGAGAGGAAGAAGCAGGCTCCTAGCAGAGGAGCCTGATGTGGGGCTCGATCCCATAACGCCGGGATCACGCCCGATGGCAGACGCTTAACCGCTGTGCCACCCAGGCGCCCCTTAAATCTGTTTTTAAATGATATTTAAATGATATTTCATTAAAATGTGAGTACAGGAAAACTTTATAACCCATAGATCCTTAATCAGTATTATTTTCTCTCAAGTCTTTGTTCCATTTGGTTTGGTTCAACACATTTTGGCAGACTCTGCTATCAAAGCCTGGTCTTCCAGTGGGCAGCAGAAGAGAGGATCACTATAATAGGAACTCAGTAAGAATTTATTGAACTGTACTGAATGTTTAAAATTAGACATTGTCCAAGAGTCTAGGGCAACAGTGTTTTATGTAAATGAAAAACAACCAACTGAGACTGCTGTTACTGATCTGTATTTCTGAAACAGATGTCGGAGAAGAAAAAGGATGAAGACAGTGGGACCAGCACCTCAATCAGTAAAGGTGAGAGCCGGTGCATATTTGGTATTGGACCATGATGAGAGCAGTACGTGCTGAATGTGGAAAGCAACAACCGAGAGTGGTGACAGGGCCTCCCCAGACCTGTGGTGGTCTCTGGGATGGGCTCCTTGCTTTAGCGCAGGACAGCTTAGCCACTTTAGTAGAGCGGCCGTAAATTACAAGTAGGTAGAGCTCAAGTTCTCTTATCGTTCCTCAAGCATTCTCCCTTCCTACGGCTTGCCTTTCATAGAACTATTGTTAGTGTTGCCACAGGACTGTGAGCTTTATACGACATCTTTTTTAATAACCTATAAGCAGTGGTGTGCTGGTAAATGTTTAACAACCGGCTCTCCAAAAATGGGTATGTGTATATACATGTTTTTTTAAAAAAAGTTGTTGATATAAAGGATTTATATCATGCAATTTACAAGGAATAAAATGTATAGTACACTTTATGGTAAATTCCATATAGATGGCCAATTTTGGTAAAACGCTTTCCATGATTTTCTGCCAGACCCTTGCATCCTTAGCCAACCGATAGCTTCAATGGATGAACAAGTATAGTCCTATATGAATGTTATTTTCCTTTAAGTTAAGGAGTAAGATGAAAGAAGCAGGAAGACGTATGTTACAACTTAACTTGGGCATCAAGGAGGTGACTTCTTTGCTGAATTGGATAATCGTTTTAGAATACTCTGGAAGGATATTTCCTCGTCTTTGGGTGCTATTCACTAGGTAGTAGCTACAGGATGACACTTTTAAATGTAATCTATGTAATATGTTCTTTATCACTTTAGGCCTAGATAATCAACAAAACCATAAACAAGACCTGATTAAAAAAAAAAAAGACCTGATTTTTAGTGCTTGTTGATTTTTATCCCACCCACACTGATTTCAAATTACCAACATGCTGTTACCGAGGCGGAGTTGGGAAGAAATGCACAGTAGCGCACAGTTACATAGCATTTCCAATATCCAGATACAACAGACGTAAATAGCTTCAAGAGCTATTTCTTAATAAAATGTAATAAAATAATTAGGAAGTGGTTAGTTTTGAATATTTATTACATTTTTGTGTAACAAATGGATTTAATGGCAAGTTCGTATAATTTAATTTTGACTAATGGCTGTGTTTTAACAAACATCGCACAGAATTCCTGAACGTTTAACCATCTGTTCTTGTGAGCTAGCTGGTAGAAGACAAGTCCAGCACACCACTGTACAAAGAAAAGATCCTTTCTAGTTTCCTGCTACCCAAATCACATTCACAAACATGCTTGAATCTTTCAGACTTCAAGGCAAGGGAAAAAAAGGGTCCTTCTCTGGGTAAGCCTGGCGACCTTTCCCTTGATCTTGTATCAGGGGTCCAGAAGGCTTCAAAAAAAAATAGTGTCCAGCCTCTATTTGACCCTTCTGCTCTATGGGCGATTTGGTATTGTACTGGAAAATGCAGGCAGCTGCCAACACTTGCAAATGAGTGGAAATAAGTGGTGGCTTGCCAAATGGCAACCGAGAGTGAGTCCACACATGCCGTAGGCTTCCTTAGGTGATAGGAAGTTAGAGTAACCAATGATATGCCTAACTTCTTGATTTGTTTCATTGGTTGTTAGCAAGCAAAGACACTTCCTATAAGCGGCAGAGCAAAGATGGTGACTGGGACTCTTTACAAATGATGAAAAAGCCAAAGCAGAGCCAACTTACCCCTGTAACTGACTCAGAAGTGGCTTTGGTCAATGCCTATCTTGAACACAGACGAGCCAGGCGCCATTCTCAGTTCAGCCAGGTGAATCAGAGCCAACACGATAGTGATACTACTGAGTGTGACAGTGAAGAATCTAACTCGGGAGCCTCCTCGTGGAAGGAGAGTGAAAGTGAACACCATCCATCACCAGCTAGTATGAAGAAGAGAAAACTAGCTCAGAGGCAAAGGAATGTGGGAAGTTACCAAATCAGGGAAAGGCCCTGCCTCCACTGCAAAGCCATGAGAACCAATGAATGGTTGACCCGCCATTTCCTTCAAAATACTTCAGTAACCCACATGAAGGGAGATATCCAAGAGGACAATTGTGTACCTGACATTAATACAAAATTCAGTAAATTTTGAATTTTATCAAGTCCTTACCTTACTTGCAGCCTGATGAAAGAGATGAATAAAACATAAAAAAAAAAAAAAATCACCAGAGCTCTAGGTGCGGAGGCTTTTACAATAAAGTCTCTCTGCTAACAACAAAAGCATACTTGAAACCCAAGAGGTAAAATTTCAGATAATCCTTTGTCCAAAAACAGGCCAGAGTATTTGTTGGAACATCAGTGGAACATCAAAGATCTGCTTCTACTATGATTTGTTAATTGAAAAGAACACAAGACATATTTTATTCCTTGAATGTATGTATTTTGTTTATGTCTGTAATACAAATAAGGAAGCTCTTTGAAAATATATTTACGTTCAGAAACCATTTAAATTTATTTGTATGTTTTGATTGACTGAGTGGATTAGGCGACATTGGTTGGCATGGAATGGACTGTATTCTTCAGGTCCCTACTTTCAGGTGACTCTAAGCTGTATTGCTGTGTGTGTGTCAGCTACAGTTGGTGAGGAGGAGGAAGAACTCAAGAGCCTGGAAAAAGATCTGATTCCCAGAGTAGAGCTAGGAGGGAAGGCAGCGTGGCCCAGAGGGTGGCTGGGTCATGGGCAGTCCACAGGTTATTGTCCAAAGGTCATGGCAAATGTTAAAGAGAAAATGATTCTGACACCTGTTTTTTGTTTTTAGATTTTATTTACTTATTTGAGAGAAAGAGAAAGGGAGAGAGCACAAGAGGGGAGAGGAAGAATTCCCACAGAGCAGGGAGCCCCACACGGGGCTTGATCCCAGGACCCTGAGATCATGACCTGAGCTGAAGGCAGATGCTTAACTGACTGAGCCACCTAGGCGCCCCTGACACTTGTTAAAAATGGTAGGGAGGACTTTATTCAAGACAACTGTGGTGCTCACTTTGGCAGCACATATACTAAAACGGGAACAATGGAAGATTAGCATGGCCCCTGTGTGAGGGTGACCCCCAAATTCATGGAGCATGCCATATTTTTAAATAAGTCAGACAGAGAAAGACAAATACGGTATCATCTCACTCATACGTGTAATCTAAAAGAGCCAAACTTACATAAAGAGAGAATACTGTGGTGGTGACCAGGGGCTGGGGTGGGGGAAAATGAGGAGATGTTGGTCAAAGTGTTTAAACTTTCAGCTGGAAGATGAATAAGTTTGGGTCATCTAATGTACATGGTGACTCTAGTTACAAATACTGTTAGAATTACATAGTTGAAAGTTGCTAAGAGTAAATTTAATATCCTCACCACTCACAACAAAATGGTAGTCATGTGAGGCAGTGCCTGTGTTAACTAATCTTATTGTGGTAATCTTTCACAAAATATATATATATGTGTATCAAATCATCATGTCGTACACCTTAAACTTATACAATAAAATTGCGATTACATCTCAATAAGGTTAAGATTGAAGAATTAAAAAAAAATAACTATGCCACAAAGAGCTGTAAAAGAAAGTAAGTCTATCAACCATACCTTGAAAAGAAAAAGACTATTGTATAAAAGGGGTCAAATCTATTGCCGTAGGGGAGAAAAATCAAGCTCAAAGCCAAATACAGCAAGAACAAGTCATGACTTATAGCCAAAGAGCAGGGTAAGGGGGTCAGTGAATGGAAAATTTCTAGGACGAGACATCAAGGGTGGGGGGATTCCTGCTAAGCTGACCTAACAGGGTTCTTGCTAAAGGCAGCCAAGGACTCAGATATCAAAGGTAGAGCATGAAGAACTTGATCAGATATCAAGGGTGGGGGGCTCTCAATAAACTTACTTAGCAGGATTCTTGCTAAAACTGGGCCAGACACCAAAGTTGAGATCTGGTCTTGAAGAGGGCTCAGAGGAGCCTGACTAAATTTGGGTCAGAGAGAGCCTTTATGGAAAGTTAGCTGCAGGGCGCCTGGGTGGCTCAGTCGTTAAGCGTCTGCCTTCCACTCAGGGCCTGATCCCAGGGTCCTGGGATCGAGCCCCGCATTGGGCTCCCTGCTCTGCTGGGAGCCTGCTTCTACCTCTCCCACTCCCCCTGCTTGTGTTTCCTCTCTGGCTGTCTCTCTCTCTCTGTCAAATAAATAAATAAAAAATCTTAAAAAAAAAAAAAGAAGAAGAAAAGAAAGTTAGTGGCAATCTAGATATAGATGGGGTTGGGCTTTTCAGGTAAGTGGGAACCCCAGCAGTGGGGTATTCAGGCAGGCCTTAGTAGATGGGTAGCCATTCTGGAGACCCTTCTCCAGAGGGCTAGCGGAACCCCAGCTGGGATGTAAAAGAAGGCCCCGATTCCGGAAAAGAGGGCTGGCTGGCAAGGAGAAGATAAACAGCAGGGACTGCAGGCACTGGGCTAGAGTTCAAAGAAGAGCTTAAGTCTTAGGGAAAGACTTAGGTATTGCAAATATGATAAAGACTGCAGCCTGGTAATAAGGGCAATAAGGCTTTCACGACTCACTGGCAGAGAGACCACAGGCTATGACTTTGGGCTCAGGAGTTACTCCTGCTAATAGTAGCTTTCTTAACTGATTGCAACACAGGAAACTCGGTGAGGGGGACAAAGTGGGAGCCCTGAGCACTGGAACTAGGCCTCTAGAATCCAGGACATGGGGTGACATTTCTGAGCGTATTTGTGGGGACTGTCTTGTTCAGATTGCCTGAGTATTGGAACAGGTCTGAGGCCATGAGCAAAAAGCAGGATCTCAAGCATCAACCTTTTCCCCGAAAACTTCCCTTACTCCTTGACACCCTCCTCGACTTTCTTCTCTCAGGCAGAACTCCCCTCTCAAAAAACAAACGAACGAACGAACCAACGAACAACCAAAAACCAAGCTCAAAATACAGTAGCAAGTTGCAGGGATAAGATTTAGACCCACGTTGTCTGGCTTCAGAGTTTGGGCTCTTAATTCCAATGATCTTTTAGTCATTATTCTCTGAAAATGAAAGATCCTGATTTCAAGGTAAGTCACTCACCACCTCTCCCACAGCCGGAAGTGATGTCCAAGCAGATATGAGCTCACCAGGAAAAGGAGGATGAGGACTATTTTCCAGATAACAGAGTAAGGACCCGTGCCCCAAATGTTTTGCTTGTGGATCTAGAATATGAACCAATGACATTATTATCTGCAGAGTCATATCACAGACTGCTACTTTTCTTGTCTATGGGGTTGGAACAGATTGAGGGGGTAGGAGATAGTGGGGGGTACAAGAAGGAATCAGGATTGAGTTAAACCAGGGGCTATCGTTGTGAGGAGATTAGGGTAATCTGTGAGTACATTAAAGCAAAATAGAGGCGAAACACAGGTGGGAGGACATCCAAAGCCAAAGAGAGAAATCACAGAATCAATGGAATAAGGCAAGGACATGGTGGGGGAGGGGCAAAAGTATAGCCAGGCACATTGGAACTGGATTACTGCGAGAGGAACAGTACCTGTGAGGTGGCGGATGGTTCATGAAACCAGGGCTGCAAACACGACTCGTGGCTGGGTGTTGATTGTATGCAGAGCCTGGGGTGGGGTCCCTGGGCTGCGATACAGTCCCTTCTTCAGTCTCCCCTTGCTGCATGGGATAAAGCAGGCCACCTCTGGTTTTCACGGTAGAAGGTCGTAACCTGTTCCGGTAGCTTAACTTGAGGGGAGGTGTGGAATTCTGGGGCTTGCCTCCTCTCTGTGGTCCCTTCACGCAGCTAACTGATCAGAACTGACCCCTGTCCACTTACATCAAGCATCACAGTTTTTGTCAAGAACCGCGATGCAGAGAACTATGGGATGGAAGCAAGGGTCTAACTGAGATGGATACGGGGAAGGATAAGAGTATCACACAGGAGGTATTTGGAGAGGGGGTGGGGAATGGGGAAAGGGAACTGTGTCTACAGGGGATGCTGTCTCAAACTCGGAATCAGTATCTGCCCTCCAGGACTGGGTGGTTGGTTTTGGTGGGAGAAGAGATAAATCAGGAAGTTGAAGCCAATAATAACAGCAACAATAATACTGATAATAGACAACATTTAGAGAATGCTTGTTATGTGCCAGGCACCGAAGTAAGCATTTTATAAGGATTATTTAGCCTTCACAAGCCTGCAAAATAGATATTTTCCCAATTTTATAGATGATGAAACTGAGGTTCAGGGCAATTAAATGACCTACCCAAGGTCAGACAGCTGGTGAGTGTGGGGAGCTGGGTCTTGGGTTTTGTCTGGCCACAAAGATTTCGTTTTTACCATGATGATAATATGTTATCCATGTTCTTAATGAAGAGCAATTAGATAAGAGCTTGGGAGATTCAAATACCAAACGGAGTCCAGAGACCAGAGAAGGGCTGTTAGTGGAAAACGGAGCCAAGAATCAGAGATGGGAGCAGTTAAGCTGGGGAGGGTCCCCACTGTTGAGTGGAGAGGTCTTACAGCATCAGCTCACGTCATCTGCCGCAGTGAGCCCGGCCAGCTTATCCATAGATCAGGTGGAAACTCGGGGTGGTCTTTTGAAGAAAAGGTGGGGGGCACTGGGGGAACTGGAAACTTGGCTGGAAGGCTGCTCTGCAGTGTCCAGGAACAAGAGGCAGTAGTGACTCGAGCAGTGAGGTTGATGGCCAAGGATGTGGGTGGAGAGCGAGAGAGGACACTGCCAAGGAAACCAGGAGCAACCCCAGCTCTTCCCCAGCCCCACCCCTTTCTCTCAGGATGGAGAACTATCTCCCCACAGATCCCAGTGTTTCCAAAACAGCAACCCATTGATAGATTGTGGAATCAGTTTAGAGGGTTGTGACTAGCATTTATTAAAAAATAAATAGAAAATAACAGTGCATTGCACATAATAAGGGTAAGTATTTGTTTTTGTTTCAGTGTGTGCAGACCGAGTTGCAATGCAAAATGTGTCACTTACTACGGTAAGATACAAAATAAAAGCCACTGCTCTGGAGTAGCTTTCCTTACAGATTTTCTATCAGCCAGCTACTCCCCTAAGTTAGGGAAGGCAGTTGTCACTGGGTGCTTTCCCGATTGTTGTATGCGAGTACTTAGGAAATCTTCACCCGTACTGCAGGATGCGCCAACTGTCTAGATTAGTGAAAAGCTTGAATTAAATTATACTACTTTAAAAGAACTTTAGGTTTATTATTTTCAAATAGAGTAAGTGGAAGCCAGCTAAACCAACTGTTGCCTGGTACACAGGGCTAGGTTTTGCCTTGATGAATAATAAACAAGTGTAATTTGTAATTGACATTTCAAAGAAGGCTTAGAAACAGGCCAGCCTTTGTTTAAATCATAATTACCCTGTTTGTATGTAAAAGGATACTTCTAAAGCTTTTCAAAACAACTGGCTCTTTTAAGTAGATAATTATTCCCCTTCCAATCTTGTTTACACTATTCAGAACTTCAGTGAACTCTTTTTTTTTCCATAGATAGTACAAAGGTTAACTTCAGCCAGCCCTTCCTCAAATTATCACAAATTCCCAATTAGTAAATTCTAAACAGCGTTTCCCTGTAACAATATACCAAAGACTTGTATGATGTGTTCTTTATTGCTTTGAATAACATCTGACAAGTTTCCAAGTACCAGGCCACCTGGATATTCTCTATCTGTCAGGAACATGTGGTCACAGAGGTGCAGGGGAGGCTAAGAGGAAACACAAATTATGCACAAACATGCAGGGATGGCGAAGGAGACCAAAGGGAGAAAATGCCTTTTATTCATTTATTTTTTTAGTTTCTATTACATAGCAACTGAGCTGCACATTTATAGGCCCTTTTTAGTGTAAAGAAGAGCTACACTTGACATCTAAATTTCACAAAGCTGCAGATAAAAACAGAAGACTGAACCTTTTTTTTTTTTTTTATGTAGACTGGAAGTTATTAGAGAGACCTCGAGGGGTTGGCAGGGGATAGATATATTACGAAAAAAATTATACTTGTCCTGTTTTGAATAACTTACTTCACATTGCAGATTTCAACTCAGTGCACAAAGGGACATGCATGAAATGCTTTTTTAAAAAACAAAACTGTTATAATCCCAGGCCATGCTCCTTTCTAGTTCTTACCTTTTTATCTTGGAAGTTTGGCCTCTTCTGTAGATGGTTCCTCAGGCTGCCTTATTACTGGGGCCTGCTGTCTATTATTGTGTTCGTTTATTAGGGCTTTCTGTCACCATGAAGTTTCGTGTGTTCGAAATCTTGATTTAGCAGTGAGAATATCAGGCGGGGAGCCAACTCTGCTACTAATTAGTATAAATCAAGAGAGGGAAGCAGGGAGATAAAAACCAGGTCCCAGGGGAAGGGTCTGCAGCCAGAGTTAGGAAGACTGACTAACAGGTCACAGAGTTGAGTGCGGGACAAAGGGATTTGGAGAAATGGCACCTTGGGCCTGGGGCTGCTTGTCTTTTTTCCGATGACACCGCTTCGGATGTGTTCTTGCCCCCATTCCCATGTTCATGAAGGGTGGTTCGTGAAGGGGCGTGTTAGCTAATTCTGGAAAGGAAGTTGGCTGCAGGGGGCATTCTGAGAAAAGCTGCTCAGGAAAGAAATGGTCCCTTTTCGTTTGGTGAATGATGTCTAGTCTGCATGTGATGGCAGCAACGGTGACAGCTACCTGTGTCCCCAGGTGTATGTGTCTGAACACACCCAAGTGAGAATATGGAAGAGATGGAAGAAACTAGGTCCTGAGCTGCTGCATTAATGAATTCTGGAAACATCCTTCTTTTGGACTTCTTTTTGGGCAAGAAAATTACCCTTACTGACCATTTGAAGTTGGCTTTTCTGTGACTTGCAGCTAATACAGGGTCTTAACCAGCTTCTTGTCCTTTATGATTCATACAGCAGCTCTTTTTTTTAAGAGAGAAAGAGCGCAAGTGCATGTGGGAGGGAGGGACAGAGGGAGAGGGGGAGAGAGAATCTCAAGCAGGCTCCATGCCCCAGCGCGGAGCCTCGCATGGGGCTCGATCTCACAACCCTGCGATCATGACCTGAGCTGAAATCAAGAGTCAGCCCTTAACCCACTGAGCCACCCAGGTGCCCCTTAAAGCAGCTCCTTTTACCTAGAAGAGAAATCACTTCAAATAAAGTGCATGTGCTCCTTTGATGGGGCCTGGGCTTGGCCTGTAGTGATGATGGTAAGAGCTATTAATCACTGAAAAATTCCAGGAGTTTCTTTTCCTCCTGATTGTTGTGCATGTCCTATGGTGTGACCTTGCCTGTTCCCATCCCACTTTCACCCTATCCAGGCATGGATTCAGTAGGACTTCCTTCCTATCGGAGTCCCCTCCTCCGAATTTGGAATTGGGACCAGGAAAGAGATCAGTCTCTGGTGACTGGACTTAGAGCAGATATGCAGGGTTGACATTTCCCCTCACGTACACTGAGAACCAGAGAAAGCAGTTTGTTGCTGAAGGATAAGAATCAAACCAACAGAGAAGGATAGAGAGATGGGATGGAAATTTCTGATGGTTTCCAAGTCCCTGGTTCCAGTTAATTCCTAAGACCCATTTGTTTACACACTCAGGCATCATACTCTCCACTAGCAGATTCTTATAATAATTTCCCCTTTTTGCTTGCTCTAGCTCAAGTGGGTTTCTATTACTGGAAACCAAAAGAATCATTAAAACAGTGGTGTGCTGGTAAATGTTTAACAATCGGCTCTGATTGTTAAAAGGCCTGATTTTGTAGCACTTGCTGATTTGCATGATATAAATACTCCCGCTATTGCTTATTTCAGCTACCAAAGTGGCATGAGTGAACGTGGAGTTGGGAAGAGATGAGCTTGTTGGCTCTGGTGAACGGGTCTGGCACATCACTGCCGAAAGAATAACATACATAACACACTTCGCAGAAAATCCATGTTATATAGAAGGTTCGGGAGTATGCACTGATGGTTGCTAAGTTGGGAATACTGGAATTAAACGTTTTTAATTAATTTCCAATATGCAGAGTCTTGGGGCTCAGGGAGTAGAGCAAGTAGGATTAAGTTTTTAAATAACATTGAAAAAATTCTTTTTTCAGTATAATCATGATGTGGGTGTATTGGGACTCAGTGGGAGGTAGGGGGCTTGGACGAAGGAAGGGAAGAAGCCTGGGAGCTTGTGTGGAAGGATGTGGAAGAAGATGACCTGCGTGACAGCAGGATCCAGGCCTTGACAAAAAGGAGAATGTCACTTTCTGCAGGTGAGGAGTGGCATTCTGGGGGTGAGAAGCCAAGGCTACCTGGCTACTCCTATTGTATCTGATTATAATGAACCCCCATCCTTCCTCTTTTGTTTCACTGTCAAATAACTGGATTTTTGGGACATTATGCATCGATACTACATAAAGTCCCAGAACTTGGATTTTTGTACTTGAGGTCATGAATGAACGTTTCAAACAACTGTATTTGTTTACTTTCAAAGGCATCGATATCTTTGTGCATCGATATTTGTACGTCTATTCAAATATTTAGTCCTTGACATTTATACATGTTAAAGTGAATGTGTTGATGTTAGTGATAAGAAGGGTAGATTTTATAAGGTTAGTTCAGTTGAGACAAAGCTGGAAATCATTAGACATCCTGGAAGTGGTGGATTTTAATATCAATTACATATTTGGACGTAAGCCTGTTGACTCAGTTCATTTGTGGGAAAAGAGAGATAAAAATTAAAGAACACATATAAAATGCTGAAAAACATATTCCTGAAGAATATATCTGAAAGGTGATGTGAGCTAATTCCTTACATAAAAATTAATTCCAGATGGAACAAAATTTAAAGATAAAACAAGGAAACCACAAAAGTACTAGAAAAAAACACCAGTAAAAAATTTCCTAATCTCAAAGTTGGGAAGACTTTTCCAAGCATAATATAAATAAAATCCAGAAGCCTTAAAAGAAAAGACTTTACTTGGACTGCATACAAATATTTAAACTTCTGGGGAGAGAGAGAGAGAGAGAGAGAATGTCAGTAAAGTGAAAAGGCAAAGGCAAACCGGGAATATTTTTGGAACACAAAATTAGGGCAAGCCCTAATATCCCCAATATATAAAGAATTTTAAAATAAGGTAAAGCCAAATAAGTTAGTACCAAAATGGTCAGCAGAATATATGAATAGAAAGTTCACAGTAGAGGAACTCTCAATGATTCTAAATGATACATAAAAGAATGATCAACTTCACAAAGAATTAAATATGAAAGAAAACAAAGTATTTTTCTTATTTTAGACTGGCATAGGTCCAGTGTTTGATGGTACCAGTATTGGGAAGAAGGTCCTTTCAAAGCAATGTTGGTGGGAAAGAAAATTGGTATAATTTCTTTGGAGGGGCAACCTGGGAATATAAAAAATGCTCACCCAGCAATCTACTGTTAAGAACTGGTCCAAAAGAAATATCCTTTCAGATGTACACACACACACACACACACACACACACACACACACACACACACAATTGGTACATACTTACAGATATTCATTGAAATATTTTATCTGCTTAGATTGCCAGGTTCCCAGAGTCTGCTTTTTATTTATTTATTTATTTATTTTTAAGATAGTCTCCATGCCCAGCATAGGGCTTGAACTCATGACCCTGAGATCAAGAGTTGCATGCTCTACTAACTGAGCCAGCCAGGCGCCACCCGGAATCTTCTTTTTAAAAGTGACATTTTTATTGTGTTGTTTTCTGATTAGAAATACTTGGGTGCGTTGCAAGAAACTCACAGAACACAGTTATGTTAAAATAGAAAATTCCACCCCGAAGATGATTACTGCTAACAGTTCTGTGCATATGATTTCCAGACCATTTTTGTGCATAAACATATGTAATAAGCTTGACTCTTGCTTTCCAAACCGAACAACTGAATAGCTTCAGATAAATATTTTGAGATCCATTTCTCCTCTCCCAACTCTTACTACTTGCTATCTGAAACTCAAGAGCTGAATACATTAAAAAAAACTAACATCCTTCACTATCTGAATTTACTACCCGTATTTTAACTCTTGCTCTCTGAATTTAGAAATAAATAAATTTGGACAGCCAGGGATAATTGTACAAATATTTTTTCTCTTACAAAAGTTGAATTGTAATATACACTATTCACCAACTTGCCTTTTTGCTTATACATACACTTTTTACCCCATTCCATCTTAGTTCATAAAGATCAATCTTATTTTTTTTAATGTCCACATGATATTCCCTGTATCGTTACATCATAATTTATTGAGTGTGTTTTTTATTGATGAACATTTACAGGTAACCTAAGTATACGCACTAACATGGAAAGGCGTCCTGATAATACATATATTTTTTCTCTTCCCTTCCCACTGTAAGAGTGACTGACTGTGGATCCACTTTTTTTTTTTTTTAAAGATTTTATTTATTTATTTGACAGAGAGAGAGAGAGACAGCCAGCGAGAGAGGGAACACAAGCAGGGGGAGTGGGAGAGGAAGAAGCAGGCTTCCAGCAGAGGAGCCCGATGTGGGGCTCGATCCCGTAACGCCAGGATCACGCCCTGAGCCGAAGGCAGACGCTTAACCGCTGTGCCACCCAGGTGCCCCTGTGGATCCACTTTTAACTTAGAACTACATGGTTTGGCTCTTAATTATAAGCTAGATTATAATCATACTTTTAATGTATGCATGTTTACTTCGTCTCCCTGTACACTGTAAATTGTGAGCTCTTTGGAACGAGGAGTTATCTTCACTTCTGTGTCTTCCAAAATGTCTATAAAAATGTTGGGCACACACTTTGGTAGATCCTCAAAAAGTTGCACATAGTGTTACCCTCTGACCCAGCAATCCACTCTTTTTAAGAACAATCTTTGAATATGATTTAAAATTTCTGTTTTATATCAACTGCATTTTTTTCTTTCTACCTTTTGACCTCCTTCACCCAAACAATATTTTTATCTTAAAAAGTAAGTTGGACAGTGTGTATGGTCTGTCTAAAATTCTGTAAACAAACAAAAAAAATAAGCTGGTTAATATAGATACAGAAAAAAATTTTGGTGGAATATACACCCCAGTGGTAACAGTCATCAGAGCTACGTAGACGTTGGGACAAGGGAGGGTGGACAACATGAGAGGTAGTTACTTTTTTGTTATAGTTTTCAATAATGTTTGAATGTTTTTACACTCAGATATTTTAGAAACAGAAAAAGTAAACATAAAAGGTATACAAAGGTACTACAAGAATGTTCCTTGTAACATGCTTTGAAATAGTGAAAAATTGGATGTCGTAAATAAGAATTGGTTAAATAAGTTATAATACATCCATATAGTGGAATACAATTCAGCTCTCCTGAGAATACAGTTATCATGTCACACTCACAAAAATGAGGGACATCTGGGTGGCTCAGCTGGTTAAGCGGCTGCCTTCGGCTCAGGTCATGATCTCAGGGTCCTGAGATTGAGTCCCGCATCAGGCTCCTTGCTCAGGGGAGAGCATCTTTCTCCCTCTCCCTCTGCTTACTCCCACTTGTGCTTGCGCACGCGCTCTCTCTCTCAAATAAATTAATTAATTAAATCTTTAAAAAATAGCCAATAATACTATGTTTTTATACAGCTAAAACTGTTAATTTTTTCTAGGTGTAATTTAGCTTTCAGAGTTATTTCTATAATGTTTCAATTCTTAATAAGCCTCATGAATTCGTTTTTCAATTAGGATAAAAGGCTATTACTTAATACATGTTGAAATTAAGGATTTTATGATGTTTTTTACCTCTTTAACTATTCTACCCTGTTATATCAGCTAAGTCTACTGTTCAACTTTTATGCATTAGACTTTTGTGTAAGTTTCAGGAAACTATAATATATTTTGGTAGGAGACCGTTTAGACGCCACTTTCTTTTTTTTTTTTGTCTAGACGGTGCTATCCAGTAGAAATTTAAATGTAAGCTACATATGTTATTTAAAATTTTCTGGTAACTGGGGGTTCCTGGCTTTCTCAATCATGGAGCATGGGAGTCTAGATCTCAGAGTCCTAAGTTTGAGCCCCATGTTGGAGGTAGAGATTACTTAAATACATAAAACTTAAAAAAAAAAAAAAGTAAAAGGAAACAGGTACAACTAATTTTAATAATGTTTTATTAACCCAATATAGCTGTACTGTCTAATCTATACTGGCTATACTATCTAATAAATACTATCAGTTGGCATGTAATGAATATAAAAATTATTAATGAGATATTTTATATTCTAATTTTCATACTAAGTCTTTGAAGTCTTATGTGTATTTTATACTTATAGTATATCTCTATTTGGGTGCTGAATTTTCAATAGTTAAAATGTTCTACCAAAATATTAAAGTGTGTTTAAAGGAAAAAACACTTTACACTGCTTTAGTTCTTAAAATTAAGTCAAAATTAATTAAAACAAAATTTAAACATTCAGTTCCCCAGTCATACTAGTTTCATTTCAAGTGGTCATTAGCCACATGTAGCTGGTGGCTGCATTACTGGGGAATGCAGAGAAAGAACCATTATAGAAGGTCTATTGGACAGTGCTGGTCCAGACATTGAGCTCTTGGCTGATAAAAATCTTTTTTTTTTTTTTAAAGATTTTATTTATTTATTTGACAGAGAGAGATACAGCCAGCGAGAGAGGGAACCCAAGCAGGGGGAGTGGGAGAGGAAGAAGCAGGCTCCCAGCAGAGGAGGCTGATGCGGGGCTCGATCACAGAATGGTGTGATCACGCCCTGGGCCAAAGGCAGACCCTTAACGACTGAGCCACCCAGGTGCCCCTTGGCTGATAAAAATCGTATTCATCTTTGGAGCCCTATTACCTAACGGTGCTGGTCATGCAGAAGATATTCCATAAATTAGGGATCCATTCGGGATCCTGAATGGGGGTGACCATAAATGGGATCCCAATGCAGAAAGAGAAGGAGGAGAAGACAAATCTTCACGTTTGGACTTGGGTGACTCTGTTGACTTCCACCTGAGGAAGGACAAACAGTTACTGTACTGGAGGTCTTTTGAGCTTGGTGTTGCAAACAGTAAATGATCTAAGGAGTCTTTTGTTCTCCCCAACTGACTTAATATAAAAAAGAATTTGTGTAATGGACTTTTAGACCTGAGCAAGTGCAAAGACTGTCTTTGGAAAAGGAGGGGGGCGTCCTTTGTAAACTAGATCCCACTGGATCCACACAATGGTTATCTGCTGGTGGCAGGAGGGGGCAGCAGAGAGCTGCTAGGGTGGTGCGCTCTGGGGAGCCCCAAAGTACCCGTAGGTGGGAAAATGGAGTATTAGGGTGAACTCAAATCAGGAACTCAAGACCAAAAGGAAAGCCAGCCTAGTAAGCACAGTATCAAGAGGGATGCCAAACCAAGTTGAGGCCAAGGTGTAAGAAATTTGCTGGGGTCTGTAGTTTCCCATCCCACCTCAGAGGAGAATTGGTCTTTTCTTTCTTTCTTTTACTTAAATTTTAAGCAAAATGAAGAAAACTAAAATGACTGTTAACCACACAGAACTTTTGGCAATTTCTGTAGCCAAATCACTAGGTTAGCTTTTGGGGGTATTTCCTTCCTAAATCATCGTTTTCCTTTTTTTTTTTTTTTTACCCCTATATAATTTGAATGTGTGTTTTGTTTTGTAAGTGGTATGTATGTGCTTATTTCTTTCTTTTTTTTTTAAAATATTTTATTTATTTATTTGACAGAGATAGAGACAGCCAGCGAGAGAGGGAACACAAGTAGGGGGAGTGGGAGAGGAAGAAGCAGGCTCATAGTGGAGGAGCCTGATGTGGGGCTCGATCCCACAACGCCGGGATCATGCCCTGAGCCGAAGGCAGACGCTTAACCTCTGTGCCACCCAGGCGCCCCGTGCTTATTTATTTCTAAGTGGTTTTTATTTATTTTTATTTTTTTGGTTTTTAATTTTTTAAAAGATTTTATTTATTTATTTTTGAGAGAGAGAGAGAGAGAGAGAGATCATGAGCATGAGAGGTAGGGAGGGGCAGAGGGAGAAGTGGACTCCCTGCTGAGCAGTGAGTTAGATTCCGGGCTCCATCCCAGGACCCTGAGATCATGACCTGAGCCTAAGGCAGGTGCTGAGCTGACTGAGCCACCCAGGCACCTGTAAGTGGTTTTTTAAAAAAAATCTTAATATTCTGTGAATATGTTTCCACGTCTTTACATATTCTTAGTATTCTTGTACAACATCATTTTAAAAATGAAGTGAAATTAAAATTTATTTATTTTTAAATTTTTATTATCGAAGTACAGTTGATATACAATATTATATTAGTTTCAAGTGTACAACATAGTGATTTGACAATTCTATACATTACTCTATGCTCACCATGATAAGTGTGGTCACCATCTATCACCATACAATGTTATTACAATATTATTGATCATATTCTCAGGGCACATGGCTAGCTCAGTCAGAAGCGCATGGGACTGTTGATCTCAGGGTCATAAGTTTGAGCCCCACATTGGGTGTAGAGATTACTTAAAAAAATAAAATTTCAAGAAAACAATATTATTGACTATATTCTTTATGCTGTACTTTTCATCTCAGTGACTTATTTACTTTATAATTAGAAGTTTGTACCTCTTAACCTCCTTCACCTATAACATCATTTTTAATGTTCCCCTCATCTTTGCTTGGTGTGGATTTGCTCTGCCTGATTTAACCAATTGCCAGTTAAAAGACATCAGGATTTCCAATTTTTCACCATTTGAAATAATATAAATGCTAGGTAAATCTTTGTGCCTATCCATAATGATCTTCTTAGAATAAATGTCTAAAAGTAGAATTGCTAGGAGCTAGTTGGACAGTTAGGTAGTCAGGCCCAGGGTTCCCAACAAGAAGATTTGGAGTCGGGACAGCTAAAACAAAGCAGCACAGACATCCTGTTTTGCGGCTTAGACAGCACTGCACTAACATTCTTCTCTGCAGCCTTTGCAGAAATGACTTCTGCAAAATGTCCTAAAATAAGACGATGAACCGCAAAACATTTGTCAATATCACGGGCAAGGGGCAGTTAAGACATAAGCCCCCAGATGTCAGCAAAAAAAGACCACTGGCACGTGGACATTTTTTTTTTTAATGATTTTTTATTATATTATGTTAGTCACCATACAGTACATCCCCGGTTTCCGATGTAAGGCTCGATGATTCATTAGTTGTGTATAACACCCAGTGCACCATGGCACGTGGACATTAACCTAAGAGGTAGACAGATACGTGACCAAAGCCCTGATTGGCAGGACTCAGTGCACCCTGATTGCTTGAGATGGTTCTGCAAAAGAGCTCATAAAAACCCCTACACTTAGAAACTCGGGGGCAACCCTCTCGGGCCCCCCTCCCTCTCAGGGAACTTTATACTTGTGCTGCCCACCCCTCTTCATCTGGTCTACCTCTTCATTCTTTGAAGCAGCGTGACCAAGAACCGTGGGCAAAGGGCAGAGTAATCCTGCAACAGAATGCTAGGCACAGAGGTACATATCTGCATGTTTTTGGGTTTCGGTGGCCAAATCTCTCTCTTGGAAGGCTGTAACAGTGTGCATTTTTCCACCAGTACCCATTTTTCCAAGCCCTCACCAATTCTGGGTAGTATTAAAGATAAGCAAGCAAACGAACATCTACCACAACCAAAAAACCTAACAAGTTTGCCAACTTGATAGGTGAGAAAAAAAAAAAAAAACCAATAAAAAACCCCAGCATGTCATTTTTAAAAATAGCATTTCTTTAGTTACTAGAGATATTGAACATTAAAAAAAAATTGGTCTTATATTTGCGTGTGTGTGCCTATTTTTGTTATTGTCCGCTTTCTTTTCTTTCTTTCTTTCTTTCTTTCTTTCTTTCTTTCTTTCTTTCTTTCTTTCTTTCTTTCTTTCTTTCCTTCCTTCCTTCCTTCCTTCCTTCCTTCCTTCCTTCCTTCCTTCCTTCCTTCCTTCTTTCTTTCTTTCTTTCTTTCTTTCTTTCTTTCTTTCTTTCTTTCTTTCTTCTTTCTTTTTTTAAGATTTTATTTTTAAGTTATCTCCACACCCAGCATGGGGCTCAAACTCGCAACCTGGAGATCGAGAGTTGCCCCTTTGCCTGAGTGAGCCAGCCAGGTGCCCGGTGTTACTGCCAATTTTCTACAAGATACTTTCCTGTAGAGTTTTCTAAGTGCCATCTACACAGTGAAGATATTAATCCTTTAAAATTTATGCTGCAACGAACAAACAAAGAAATAGTTGCAAATATTTCCCACTGTACATCACCTCTTCATTATTTTTCCATGTGGTTTCCCAGAGGATTTCTTTAAAAATAAATTTGTTATTTTGGAGTAATTTTTGGAACAATTTTGTATTTATGGAAAAGTGGCCGAGACAGTGTAGACCGTTCCTACCTACATTTCATCCAGCCTGCGCTAGTGTTCCCTTCTACATACCCGTGATGTATTTGTGCAAACAAAGCAATACCATAAGATTTTAAAGTTGTCTGTTTATGGGTGCCAGAAAACCAAGCAACTCATATCATCTTCATCTTCCTCTGATGGAAAATCTGGTTGAAGTTTGGTTGATGGACATTTGGAGCTTTACTGTCAGACACTATGATTTTGTGTAGTTTCCGGTCAGAGCACGGAAATCTATATAATTCAGAATATTCTGAAATTCCTCATTAATAGTTTACTAACAGAGCTGCGGGGCTCTTTTTACTATGAATAATAACGTTCCTTCATGCCAAGGCATTCAGAGTTTTGATTTTGAAGGGCTCTGGAGCCTGGATTTCTGCTGGAGGATTTAATCTCCCGTGGTTCCCGTTTAATCCCTCACTCTCAGGCTGCTCACTTCCTGGGGTTAAAGGGCAAAAGTGGGAAGTGTGCCTAACATCATCCTTAATAGGAAGTAACATGCTATTAGAGCGTTTTCTAAAGAGAGCTATCATCTTTCTCTTTCTAAATGACAGCTTCCTCACTGATAGATTGATAAAGAAGCATTTGGTCTAAAACGGTCTTTTCCTAGAGCAGAGTGGAATTACCTGGGATAACGGGACAGGACAGTGTCAGAGCAGTGACCCATGGTCTGAGCATGGAGCTCCTCGTGCCCGCTCCACTTCTGATCAGCTCTGATCAGGGACTTTGTGCAAGTCACCTCCCGTCTGGCGCCTCATTTCCTCATCTGCAAAGCAAGGGGGCTTCAATGATCTCTTTCCGGTTGGAGATTTTCTCAGTGATTTTCAAAAACAGATTTTATTGGGGTTGATGGATATGTTTATGATGTGGATTGCAGTCATGGTTTCCTGGGTGTAGACGTATGTCAAAACTTATCAAAGGGCATATTTTAAATATAGGCAGTTTATTGTTTGTCATGTATATCTCAATACGGCTATCTAAAAAGAGATTCTATCCAGCTTCTAGAATGATGAGGCAGTAGAAAGGACAGTGCTCTGTTCTGATAAAAATCTGTTTCCATTGTCAGTAATAGAAATACACAGTGCTTTCTGGAGTTTTCCCTACAGCCTCCTACTAAGGTTTGTGCTTTCCCCTTCTCCGATTTCTATTTGTTTTTTAAAATGACTCTTTGCATCCATTCCAGGGAACGTTCGTTCTGCTCATCCCAGGCATCATCCTTGAGTCCTCTCTCTTCTGTAGACCGCCCGAGGCTCAGGAGCGTGGGGTCCAAGCTTCTCTTGGATGCCCACTGCGGCTCTAGGCGCACTTCCAATATCCTTTTCAGGCAGAGAAGAGAACTATCACGAGTCTAACACCTACAGTGAATGCAATTTATTGGGTAGTACTCCTCAGCAAAAATTCCTCTTTGTTTGAAAGTGTGTTGTAAGGGCGATAAAACAAATTCTCACAATGGAACTTCACAGTCTGACGTGTGGGTGAGGAGCTGCGGCAGGCTGCGTGGAGGTGGTGATCTGCCCTTCCTTCCACTCGCCCTGGAAAGCATCCTTTCCCGGACTTCTCCTTCCATTCCCAGCCAGACATCAGTCACTCAGCACGGACTCGCGATTCTCCCATGGAAATACTTTTGAGCCCCTCTCGTGCATTCCCTCTGCTACCACCTAGTCCGAACGCACCACTTTAAATCTGGATTTCTCCAGGAAGCTCCTCACCTGGCTCTCTGCTTCCAGTGTCCCTGGCCTGCAGCCCACCCTGCCAGAGTCATCATTCTCAATACTGCCTTCCTCAATCCCTTGCCAATTCGGCAACTCCCGAGGCTCTCCACTTCCCCCTTTCATCCAAACTCCATTTGGACTGTGAGGCCCTCACTATCAGCCCTTCTCATATCTTTTCTTATTTCACCTTTCTCGCCATGCCCAGGAGCATGACTGCCCAAGTGGGGCAAGTTTCCTCCTGGACCCAGTCACGTGTCACGTGTTTCTCATTTCTGGACCTTTCTCATCTTTCCCTACCACCAGGTTGTCCTCAGCCAATCCTCCCTGCCTTAAGACTCACTCCACTCAGACACCCTCTTTTCCCAGAAGCTTTTACTGATTCTCCAAGTATATTCATTCCAAGTCCTATGACTACTGTTTACTTGTTAGGTGCCGGGCACCTGAGGATGAATTACAGCCTCTGTCTCTTGGTTTCTGTCTTCTCCCTGATACCCAAGAGAATGAAAAACCAAGTTAATCCAGGAGTTTCTTTCTTTTTTTTTTTTTTAAAGATTTTATTTATTTATTCGACAGAGAGAGACAGCCAGTGAGAGAGGGAACACAAGCAGGGGGAGTCGGAGAGGAAGAAGCAGGCTCCTAGCAGAGGAGCCTGACGTGGGGCTCGATCCCAGAACTCCGGGATCACGCCCTGAGCCGAAGGCAGACGCTTAACCACTGTGCCACCCAGGCGCCCCAATCCAGGAGTTTCTTAAACCAGAAACACCTTACATGTACACCTTTCCCCTTCAAGTAAGTACTAGAGAATTCTAATCCCTGGATTTAAAGTGTGTGCAGAGGAAGAATTTGACACACAGAGGACAGAAGAAATTTCCTGGTGTCTGTGGTGGATTCTTGCTGGGCTGAACATAACGTGTATGAACGATGAAGTGCAATAAAGTATGATTCCTAAAAACAGGTAGTTCGATCTTCCTCTTTTGCAATGAAGAACAAAGTCAGATCAATGTAGATTTATGTTTATAGACAAGGAAAAATCACCTTTGTTGAAAAAAACCTTTGCTTAAAAATCAGAATGTATGGGGGCGCCTGGGTGGCTCGGTCGTTGGGCATCTGCCTTCAGCTCAGGGCGTGATCCTGGCGTTATGGGATCGAGCCCCACATCAGGCTCCTCCGCTGGAAGCCTGCTTCTTCTTCTCCCTCTCTCGCTGGCTGTCTCTCTCTCTGCCAAATAAATAAATAAAATCTGTCAAATAAATAAAATCTTTAAAAAAAATCAGAATGTATGGTATCGTTTAATCTTCAAGAAAAAGCTCTAAAACATAGAAATTTGGAAAGATATACACCAAATGATTTTCTTCGGGTGAAGGAACTATTGGTGATGAAATAAAATTTCACCCAAACTCAAAATTTTTATCCAAACTCTCTATAACAAGCAATTTCATTGTAGTAATCAGAAAGACATTTTCATTTTGGGAAAAAGCACGGGAACGAGGACATCAATTTGGTACAAATGCAGATGGATCACTTTAGAAACAGTTCAAAATTGAATATTAAAAGGCCTTCTGTTTTGTTTTAACATAGAGTGAGGACAGGAATGGGCCACCTCTACAGGGAGATTCAGCAGATGTGGACTGAGTGATTGTAGTGTTTCAGGGTAAACATTACAAAAATAAACAAATGAGCAAACTAATGGAATGTGATAGACAGGATGCGCACATAATTACTATAAATGCTGTGTCCTTTTTTGTTTGTTTTTTGTTTTTTGGGTTTTTTGTTTTTTGTGTGTGTGTTTTTTTTTGTTTTTTTGTTTTTGGTCAGAAATGCAGAAAGGACTTTAACCTCAGGTCTATTAATCTGGCTTCTGTCACTAGTCAGAGATAGTGGCACTTTATGTTCTGAATCATAAATACATAATTGCCCTTGGTATGCCCTAGCAATTTTGTTTTCTTTCCATCAAAGTTTGTTATCTCATTGCAGGAATGGAAAATGTACGGGTTGGTGATATCACACAGGTGAGTGTCTACAGCCTTGAGAACTTGACATGCAGGTGGGAATTCTACCATGTGGCCATTGACTTGAGTTCTTACACAACCTACAGATCGGCCTCCACCGCGGGCCCTATAAATAAAGTTCAGGAGTGACATTGAATTCTGGACTCTGGGAAGATCCTTGACCATGAAGTTGATATTGGTTTTTGGTGCCCTTCTGGGGCAGATCTACTGTCGAGAAACATTTGTGGGGTAAGTTATGCTTTCTGGTGCCTGTTTGAACTTTTTTTTTACCTGATTCACAGGGTCTTACTGGATGTCGCAGAATAATGGGTGTAAGCGTTCAGCATTTTCAGAGAAGTTCTCTTACATTTAGAGAGGGAAGAGTGGGAATAACAGAACTGAGTGACCTAAGAAAGAGTTGCATGACATCTAAGGGAAAAAACAAAGTGAAATCCGAACACATACCTTATTTCTCCCTCTCCTGGTGATCAGAATATAGGGATGATAAGCGTCAGTGAAAATAAAGCAGTCTGGCTGATGTCTCAGCGCCTTTCCGTAAGTGATGGGATACCCTCCCCCACCTCCTCCCGGTCATTCTGGGCTTCGCCCTCCAGGTCAGCCCATCATCAGATCTAGGGCCCAGGCCAGGGAACCTCACAAGGTGGGAGGACCAGGGCTGTAGATTTCAGCCCAAAGGCAACTCTCATGGCATCATAGGATTCACCTTTGCTCTAAAGCACTTTGGTTTGAAGATTCTATGAAAGGCTTTAGGCAGCATTTCTTGAAGAGCATTCCAGGGAATTAAGGAAGTGGTCAAATAAGTTTGGCCCAAAGAAGTGGGTGGTCGAATAAATTTGGGAATCAGAGGATTTAACAAATTATAGAATTTCTAGTGACTTTTAAATTCGTGTGCATTATAAATCTATAAGAAGGGATCTAGGTTGCTGCATTTACCCATTTTTTTTTGATCATCAAACTTCTCCTCACTTTTTTTTTTTTTTTAATATGCTGAGCAACTCAAAGGGCTACTATTCCTTAGAACACACACCAGGAAATATTAGCCCAAAGCAGTACTTTTCTCAGTGCCTTCCCATTACAAAGGAGGGCTCCTGGGTGTCTGCACCAACCAAAGGGAATGAGACTCAAATGCAAGAATTTTCAGATCATGGGGCAGATGGATACTTGTAGGCAGAAGAGCCTTGAAGATCTCACACTCTATTACTTACGTAGAATTCACTGGAAATTGCGTGGTACTTGGTTTCAGAAGACCTGGGTCCTGGTCCTTGCATATGGCTCTTTGTACCAATCCTTTCCCCATTGCATAATTGCTCGGGATAGTGACTCAGGAAGTCAGCCTACTTGCAGAAAAGACAGAGGAGAAGAAATCTCTACTGCCAAGGAAGGGCTATACGAATCCAGATCTACTCCCCAACTTCTTTTCCAAGGGTATGTGTTTGCTTGTTTTGCAACTTCTCTTTCCTGCCAAGGTGTTCTTGATACCCTTTATGCTTCATTATGCGTGTGTATGAGTGTGTGTGGAGAGCACACCATGATTTTTCAGGGTCCCAGTTGTCTTTGGCGTACCCCAAGCTTGGGCCACATGAATGGGGTTTGGAGATGGAACTCTTAATACATTCCAGTTAACAACAATAAAACATCCTAGGTCTACCCAGATGTGAATTCGATTTCCTCTTACAAGCACCAACCTAATTATTCCGCTTAAAAAACAAAACAAAACAAAAACCTCATTTCTGAAAAGCAGGAACAGACAAGTTTTAAAAAGCTATTGCTTTATGACCAGCAGGTGTTATTTTATAAATAATCATTAGCTAAAGGAAAGGTAACTTTAATGGCAAGCTTCCTGCTAGGAGTAGGTACACCTCTTAATTATTATCTAGATACCATTTCCTTGGGGGGAAGTAAAGCCATTCTACCAAGTCTTCATTCTGGGGATGTGGGTCAGTATACGATTTATTAGTTTCTCGATTGTCGAAGAGATTATTAACTGCTCCATTAACCTCCTGCATGCAGAGAGTAACAGGAGCAGAAAGAAACAGGAAACAGTGTCCAGGTTTTACTTTTAAGGTCATGTCTGTGGTTAATATTCTTAGGGACCAGGTTCTTGAGATCTCACCAAGGAATGAAGAACAAGTAAAACATCTGGTGGAATTGGAAGCTGAAGAACACCTTCAGGTAGCCGTCCTAGGGGGAGCTTCTGTTTCCCAAAGTGACTCTTCCACAGTTAGACACGATGATTGGGATCTCTTACTTTGGACTGTATCTCATCTTCTCTGACATAGCGTGGAACACTTACTCATGGAGCTGGGACGCAGAAAGCCTGGGCTCTAGTTTCGACTCTGTGACACTGGGGAAGTCACCTACCTTCCTTGTGTCTCATTATCCTATTCAGAATAATGAGGATAACTATACCATTCTTCTATGTCACAGGTTTATTGTAAGAGTGCAAAGAGATCACATGTGAAAGTTACTTTGAAAAATTGTTGAACAGCTTTAATGCATTATTTCCATCCTAAAATAATTTACAGTATTAATGTTCTATTATGAAATGAATTAGATTGCTTGAATGTCAACTGTTAAAAAAAAAACAACAACTGCCAAGGTTTTAAATAAACTTTGCCTTCTGCCAGTTTTAATATCAAACCATAGGGGGGACAAACAATAGGATACATAGGCCCCTGCTTGGATATTTAAAAACCCTCTTGCAATATCAGAGTGATTCTACAGTGATTTTAGTCTTGTGGGCTGGAGGTGAAATAGACACAAATTGATTTCTGGAAACCTGTCCATTTCCCTGGAATGACCCACTTATTGCCTCGGCCTTTTACCCCTTCCAGCTTGATTTTTGGAAACCACCCACGATCCCAGGGGAGGCAGCCCATGTCCGAGTTCCTTTTGTGAATGTCCAGGCAGTCAAAGTTTTCTTGGAGTCCCAGGGAATTGCTTATTCCATCATGATTGAAGATGTTCAGGTAATTATCCTACTGACCATCCTTCCAGAGTCTTGCTGGTCTACATGAACTGAAGATGCATCTTTTTTTCTCCTCCGGTACCCTCTGCCAGGGAAAAGGACCCGTGGGTGCCACTGGGGCTTTCCTGCAGTCTGGGCTACCTTTGACACTGTCCCTCACCCTTTTGCATTTGGCGTAAGTGGGATATAGTAATAAAAATCTTAAGGGAAAGGGCAAAACAGAATCTTCGGCATGAAATATAAAGTGCAAACTGAAGGGTGTTCGTTTAAATAAAAGTAAAACGTGACTCACTTAGTTTTTAATTGAGGGTTAATTCGGGCCCTGGGTTCCCAGAAAGGTAGGAAGAGCCATAACACAACCACAGGACTGACTGTCATCCTCTATATGTGGCATCTGGCTGGCCAGACGTCCTGCTAGTGCCTCATGCCCTTTCAGGATGCTGCATTGCATGACCCCAGAATCTGTATGACAGGGAGAGGATGCTTGGGACTGGGGACCTGAGTGTTAGCATTGCCCTCACAACTGCAGATGCAAATGGATTGCTGTAAACTAATCGTAGGTGTGACTGGTTTGTCTTAGGTTCTGTTGGACAAAGAGAATGAAGAAATGTTACTTAATCAGAGAAGACAACGGGATGGTAACTTCAACTTTGAGGCTTATCATACTTTGGAAGAGGTAGGTGTGTCAAAATGACCATCAGGGAATTGGGATGTTTTTTCCTCTGATGACAAGGCTTTTGTTTCTACCGGGTGATGTAATGGGAAGTATTCTCATATGATTTCCTAACTTCCCCAGTTTTCTCTAGGATTTCACACCCAGTATCAGTGTCACTGCTTGAAGGCAGGACCTGAAGCCCACTTGCCCATCCCAGGAGCCATTCCATTTTTGGGAATTGTTTAGGAGTGTCTTAAGTGTGGGGTGCCTGGGTGACACAGCGCTTAAGCGCCTGCCTTCGGCTCAGGGCGTGATCCCGGCGTTGTGGGATCTAGCCCCACATCAGGCTCCTCCGCTATGAGCCTGCTTCTTCCTCTCCCACTCCCCCTACTTGTGTTCCCCCTCTCGCTGGCTGTCTCTATCTCTGTCAAATAAGTAAATCTTTAAAAAAAAAAAAAAAAAAAAAAAGGAGTGTCTTAAGTGAGCACACAAACAGCCTCTCCTGCCGATGAACCTCTCCCTTCAAGACCCCTCTGCGGATATCTGACCTGTGCTGCCCACAAAGCCATTTGAGAGCTGAGCTTCCTGGCTGCCACTGATGATGGAATCAGGGGATACCCTGACACCTCTGACTTTCCACCAAGGACTGGGTTCCTAATCTGACCAACGCTCCGAGACCTAATAGTAGCAAACTCTTGCGAGGTCTCTCTTGTCTTTCCTGAGTTTTGTTGGTGTGAAGAACACCCCTTCCTCCAGCTGGGTCACACACTGCCACCTGGACATCTGGGCAGGGCTGTACTTGCCTCTTTGTGACACAGAGCTTTTCTTGGGGTTCACTGGGGTCCATTTGCCTAAATGATTTGGAGTGGGGGAATGGAAGGGAGGGGAGAAGAGATGGGGGTTGGAGGGTAACAGGGTGAGGTGGGGGAATAGGACAGAGCCAGAGAGAAGGTATCGGTAGGTACTCATCTCCTAAACCAGCAATTCTAAATGCAAAGAAGTCTGAAACTAATTTTTTTCCCCCTGATTTATTTGGTGGCAAAAGCTGACCTGACCTAAACTCATCTGGGGGCGAATTCTGACCTGAACTGACTTGCTACTCACTTGTTTCACTGCCAGAAATTTAATGTCTCTGAATATGGAGCAATGCCACATGTATAATATACAATATAAGCTTCCTCTGGTCTTTTTTTTTTTTTTTTTTAAGATTTTATTAATTTGTTTGACAGAGAGAGAGAACAAGGGGGAGGAGCAGGGAGAAGCAGGCTCCCCGCTGAGCGGAGAGTCAGGGCCTGGGCTTCATCCGGGGACTCTGATATCCTGACCTGAGCCAAAGGCAGACGCTTTACACTGAGCCACCCAGGCGCCCCCTTCCTCTGACCTTTCTAAAAAAAAAATTTTTTTTTCTTAATTTGAAATATGTATGGCCCCTAATGGTTTCAGATAGGGGGCTGTGAACGAGTACAGAGAATGAGGGGTCAAGGGCGTGAAGAAAGGAAGATGCTCGCTCGCTCTTTCCTTCGCCTGGTCTCACAAATCGGGGTCCGGGTCCCGCGGAGAGCAAGAGCCCGCAGCGGCTAGAGGGGCCGCTTTCATGCGGGTCCCCCTCCAGACAGGCCCAGGCACGTCGCGGTCCGGCCGTGGACACGGCTTGGGTGCCCGCGCTGCACAGCATTCCCGTCAGTCTGGCCAGTCGGAGCCCAAGGAGCCGGTGACCGAGGGGCCTCGGGGGCCGGCGCCCTGTCGCCAGGGGCCTGAACCAGCCCCCGCTGCCTTTTGTGGCGCCGGCCTCCACATCCACCTTTGTTGGGGGGTGTTGCCGGTGCCACCTGTGTCCCTCTGCTCGTGAGGGCAAGCAGCTCTATGGCCGGGGAAGCCGTCCCTCCGTGCTGGGCTGAGGAAAGCCACAGGCAAGCCAGACAAGTGCCATTTTGTTGGAAGCACAAAACTGGAGCGAGCCGGCTCCGCCGCCACAAAATGGCTGCCCCCTCTCCAGCCCCCGCGGACGCCCGGTGCCTCGTCCCGTCTTAGCTGTGAGTCCAGCGTCCCTAGTCCCGCAGCATCTGCCGCGCTGCCCTCTCCGTTCCCGGAGGGAATGGAAACGGAGGCGAGAGAAAAGGCACGAATGGTTGCATCACATCATTCATTTGCAAATGTCTTATTTGTCTTACACATTTCAGATTTCCCAAGAAATGGATAACATCGTGGCTCAGCACCCGGGTCTAGTGAGCAAAGTGAATATTGGCCATTCTTTTGAAAAGCGGCCCATGAACGTGCTCAAGGTACACAGGCGCAGCTGTGGGTTTTCCTCCCGAGGTTTCTAGAATCTCGCCGCTCCCAGGCGGGCCGTCAGTCCCGGCTCTGCCTGCAGAGCGGTTCCTTTTTTTTTTTTTTTTCCTTTCTTTTTTTTCCCTTCCCTTTTCTCCTCCTAACCGGTCCTTGCTGGTTTTGAGTATCCACCTCCCCACTACCCCCACCCCCCTTTCTTTTTCTTTTTCTTTTTCCTGCGCAAGCTGACGCAGGTCTGCAGGAGTGAATTAATGCTCTCATCTTGATAGATTCGCTCGCAGGGAACCAGAGGCGAACGCGCCAATAGGAACAGAGGAAGGGGGAGGCGGTGCGGGCCGCAGGGCGAGGGGGGCGGATGGAGGAGGTGACGGGGGTCCCAGGGCGAAGGGGGGGGATGGAGGAAATGACGAGGGCCCCAGGGTGAGGGAGGTATCGCGGTGGTGGTGCGGGCCCCGCCGTGAGGTGGGGGCTTTGGGGGAGGTGGTATGGGCCCCGGGAAGAAGGGGGGAGATAGGCGTGGGGGTGCGGGCCTCAGGGTGAGCAGGGGGGATGGGGGAGGTATTCTGTAATTAATCAAGGTGGGAGTTCTATACCTTGTTTCCCTTTTCTTCTTTTTCTCTTTTTTAAACCAAGAGATTAAAAAAAAAAAAAAAAGATAGAAAGAAAAACAAGGCGCCAAATACTTGCCTGAGCTGCATTTGAAAACAGAAGCGTTCCTGCAGTGCCCGGGAGGGTGACAGGGCAACTAAATTGCACAGGCAAATGCCCAGAAAACGAAGGCATTTGTTGCTAGTTTGAAAAAGGTTAGGGTTTTACTCCAACCTGTCACCTCTGACAGCCTTAGTGCTGGTAGTTTCAAGCTTTTTTACTTTGCCTGGAAAAAGAGTGAAATTTATTTACCAGGTTTCCTAGAAAGAGTTTGTGAAAGAGGAGGAAAAAGAGAGAGAGAGATAATGTCACAACTCCCTACTAAATTTGGAAATGTTATGGCTGAGAACCAACGGACTCATTGGGACAGATGGATTTCTCCAGAGTGTTTCTCCCAAAGCAGGCTTGAGAGAAGTGGTTTGCCTGCTTTATGACACCGTGGTACATTTGCTAATATTTACTACCTTCTTTAAAAAAAATTTTTTTTTTCCTTTTCTCTATTTCTCCTACCATTGGGCCAGGAAATCCCAGATTCTCCTCCCCCTTGGATTGTCCTGGCCTTCTCTAGGGTAGTTCGTGGGTGAGAATGTTATGTGTTTTTGAAAGTGCCCTGCTTTCTACAGTTGAGCTCTTTGGAGGAAAAGACATGAAACACTTGTAACTAAAACTCTCGAAGCCCATGAAATGTAATTTTTAGCAAGGATTTGCATTTCTCATTTACCTTATCTGCTATGTTTAGAATGCAGCACAGAGATAGAAGTTGATGGTGCAAAAATAATCTTTTCCTCCCCATTTACTGATCCAATTGACAAAGCCACTCTTCCAAATAAAACCGAGACAGTTAGATCATAAAATTTAAACTCTGGAAAGCACCTCTAAAGCCTACCATCCTGTAGGTTATCACAAGCACTTTTATTACAAAAATAACACAATCATTGCAAAAATTGGAAAACAGAGAAACAAAACAGGAAAAACATCCCTATATTCCTAATTCCATGACTGTGGGGTGATAGCTCTTCATATTTTGTTGTATATCTTGCTATTTTTCTCTTCCTCCCCCACTTCCTTTTTCTCATGTTTGTGTGTGTACATACATATACGCACATGAGCTAGCCTTTTAATAGAATCAAAAAGGCATCATACTATTTTGTAACCTGTTTTTTATAAAATTGACAAGTGATTTCATGTCTTTATATTATCTTCAATGAGTTTTTATAAACATCACGGGAGAAAAAGCCCATGCCCTCTTGTTAGTCTGCATTTAAACTTATATTAAAAGCAGGGGACCAGAAAAATCACACGAAATAAGAGTTAATCGACAGCGTCTCTGTCTACACCTCCTCCTTCTCTCTCAATCACATCAAGTACGGAAAGAGGGACAGACGAGGCCCCAGGGGAAAAGAGCAGGGACAGGAGCCCGCAGCAGTGGAGCTGTTCACATTTCCACACTGTTTTTTACAGTTCAGCACCGGAGGAAACAAGCCAGCCATCTGGCTAGACGCCGGGATCCATGCTCGCGAGTGGGTTACACAAGCTACTGCACTGTGGACAGCAAATAAGGTCATTTTTTCCTAAAATTCCTCGATTATTTTGACTTTCTGGGGTTAGGCCCCACCTAACCACTCAGCGGTCTTTGCAGTCCTAACGGCTGATGCTCTCAGCAAGCCTTTCTTTGCACAGGCAGGAAGCAGGCCCGTTCAACCTTTTTTGGATTTTCGGTATTGCCCCAGCCAGCATGCTGGCACTGTCCCCGGGCTGCCGGCCACTGTGTACTCTGTTAACAGACACAGCCAGAAGAGATTGAGAGGGTGGTAAGTAAGGACCCCAGGAGTCAGATTTCAGCATAAGAACAGACTAGAGAAAAATTGCTTTGCTGCCTTGGGCCCTGAGGGCTGAGGGACGATGTGCTAGAAATCTATAAAATCACCAAAGGGGCTCAGATGGAAAATATAAACAGGTGCTAGAAGAGTTTACTTTGCCCTACAGATCCAAAGTGAAATTAGGTAAGGGTTTTTGGGTTTTTCTGAAAATGTTCCAAATCTGATTTTGAAGTCGGAGTGTCGCAATACCTTTCTTCCACATGTTCATTGGAATTAAGAGTCAGGACAGTGGGCTGGGTGTGACCTAGTCTGGTATTGCTTAAGTAATTCAAAAATGACACGCTATAAATCAGAATGTTAATTCATGAGCAAAGGAAGTCAATCCACATCAGATCATTCAAGCATGTGCAACCACGTGCATACAGACTGATACATTTTTCCCTTCAATTAAAATGCAGTTACCTTTAGGGTATTATGAAATGGATATTTAACAGTTGAATAATAATGCCTTAGGATGGCTGAGCACAGGAAATGAATAAATTTTAATCCAGCAGAAACTTCAACTCCACTGCAATTGATCGCAAGTAGAAATTTAATTCCCCAAATGGAATTTAACCGGTTCTCTGTATCTTTAGAAAAGTCTCTACACATTTAAGTAATCTGTTGTTCGCCGTGAGTACTTTTGGAAAGCTGGTCTGTGTGGTGATGAAGGAAAACTGAAAAAAGGTCTTTGGTTCATAGACCCCTATAAGCCACATACACCATTGCAAAATGCTTTCCCGGAATGAATGGAAAGAATTCTACTTTTGAGAGAGACTGGATAAGTGATATCTGGGCTTTACTTAATATAAGTAAGTTATTCTGACTGGAAATAAAAGTATAGATGTTGGCATATTAAACACATGAGCATCACAGGAGACTGGGCTGTAGTCCTAGCAAGCTCTCGTTGACCAGCAGTGGTACCTAGTTCATGTCTGGAAAAAACATGCCTTAATATTCCATCCTGTGTTCCCCGGTGAAAGAGGAGGGTGCAATTGACATATATGTTGTCTCTGCTCAGATTGCCTCTGATTATGGAAATGATCCATCCATCACTTCCATTTTGGACACGATGGATATCTTCCTGCTGCCCGTCACCAACCCCGATGGATATGTGTTCTCTCAAACTAAAGTAAGCCTGGACCCTTTAATTCTTCAACAAGAATTTATGGAGATGTGTAGGAACTTAAAAAACAAAAGTAACCTTTCTGTTCTTGATTTACCATAAGCGGAATGCGTCATTTCTCAGTAGTGGCCCTGAATTGAGGCATATAGTGGAGTTTATAATCACCTTTTATTCCGACACACGATGTCTTTACATATTGCCTCGGTCAGAGCCCATTTCAGCTATTAGGCTGGGCTATTAGAGCTCAGTGTTCACCGTGAGTCACCTAGGAGATTTGTTCCAATTCTCTCTGTGTTTTTTTGTGGTGGGATTGCTGGAAAAGAGGAGGCGGATGTTACCTGCTGACAATTAGATTGCAGTAGGATTTGGGTAGGCAGTACAATGCATTTAGCATTTTACTTACAATCTGTAGAAGAAATCCTCTGTAATATCACTAAAAGGAGTTACGTAGATTTTTTTTTTCCCTTTAAAATCTTATCACAGAACCCCATTGTGGCAACTGTGACCCCACATATATTCAAAGTGAATCAGAGCTTCAAGTTTATTTCTGGAGAGAGCTGACTACGATAGTGTTTTTCAACGTGTGTTCAAAAAGAACTCGTACAAATACTAGTACTCGTCTCATGAGATATCCTATGAATAGAGGGCTCCACAGTCAAGTTTGGGAAGTACCGCCCACCATATCCCTCTCCCGGAGCGGCATAAAAAAACACGAAAGCATTAGAAAACTCTTAGAAGTGCTGAAGTACATTAGCGAATTTAGCTCTGTATTTTCCTGAAATAGTCTATCACAGAACTCTTGCTCTCTCCCCACTTTTGTTGTTGTTGTTTTTATTTTTTGTTTTTGTTAACATTGAATAGAACTGGTGTCCTATGGAAAATGGTTTGGCAGGTATTGATTTGAGGAGATGGGGAATTATTTACTTCTCATTTCGGTGAGACGACCAAGAAGCTCCTCGCAGAACCCCAGAGGAGGAGTATTTGACACCTCTGCGGGCAAGGGAAATCAATGTAATTCCAAAGTGTAATTCCCCAGGAGGGAGCAAGGGAAATGAACAGGATTCTAAAGGGACCTTCTCATGAGGCCAAGTGACCGTCTTCCTTTTTTTTTTTCTGTCTTCTCTTTCGGTTGGATTTTAAAGAATCGTATGTGGCGGAAGACCCGGTCCAAGGTATCAGGAAGCTTCTGTGTTGGTGTTGATCCTAACCGGAACTGGGACGCAGGTTTTGGAGGTGAGCGCAGGGACTTGCCCCCAGGGATGGCCGGAAGTTGTCTGGCCAACTAGCAATTTTGCAGCGCTCTGCAGTGCTGTCAGCCTGCTAAGCCCATTCAGGATTGAAGCCATTTAAAAACCTATTTGAAAAACACTTGAGTAAATTCCCTTCACAGGCGCGCAGCGCTGTCACAGATCTCTGAGCAGCATTTAATATATTTTGTCTCACATCTTAGTTTTCCCACAAGCTGTAGCCCAGCTCGGCTTCGCTTCCGAGTTTTCAGAGCAAGACTTGGCGCAATGGCGGGAGGCCTCAGGAAGGCCTGAACCAACCACTAGAGGGGGTTAGGATCTATTCAGAGGAGAAGCATTACATCATCTCTGGATGTTTCGAGAAAGAAAACTAAAAAGAAGTACAAATAGGATTAAGAAATTGATTTTCAAAACAGATTCAAAGAGAAAACATTGGCTTGCTGCTCGGGTTTTGTTGACTTGTGGCTCTCATTTTTGGGGTTCAGTGGCAGCCTGGTTGGGGGGTTCCTTTATGCGTTTAGGGACCAGTTAAAACTCCTATGTTTCTCTAATCACAGAATTGAAATTTGTTTGTTTTTTCCTCCCTAGGTCTGGTCCCAGTAAGGTTAGAAACTGTCTTTTTCACTGCACTATTGCTAACACCTAGTACGGTGTCTGGAGCATAGAAGGCAATCACTAAATATTTGTAAGACAAATGAATTAATGAGAGTTATCGAACCAAGAAAAGACCCACTCGGGAATTGTGACAGGATATGGATGAGTGCCAAGTTCATTCATCACTCTTATAATAGTTTTTTTTAGCGTAGGGAAAAAAAAAGCATCAGATCCAAAATACTGAACAATGCCCAGGAATTCAATGTCAGATATTTTTTCCTGAAATATTATGGTTCTTATTAAATAATCTTGAAATAAAGTGACAGGTTGTATTTATACTTTGTCTATATCGTTTAGAGACTCTGGGGAGCCCCAGCCCCTCCCGATACCCTCGAAGTTTCTCTAGCATTCAGAGCGCTGGCCAGGCCACAGTGGACTACTGTGTTAGTCACGAGTAACTCCAGTTGCTGAGAAAATCAAGGCCAAAGGTGGCCTTGTTGTCAAGTGCGGTTGTGATTTCCTCACCGCAGAAAGGGTGTCAGAGGTTCCTTGCATTTGTGGCTTTGTGATTTAGAAGTACAGATGCATAGAATCTTCTACTCTTGGACGCTAAGAATTGGAAGAAATCCCAGAAAAAGAGCTTGCTCAACTCCCACCCAATGCAGGAATTCCATCTATAATGTTAAATCTAGCTTTTCTTCCAACAACTCCCACAGAGAGGAGATGATCTAATTTGATAGCTCTTTCTGCCATATAGAGGAACCATGTTTCTAAAGAAGAGATGCGTCCAGAATCACTTCAGTTTGGCCTCCTGTGCCCTTAGAGAGCGACTCCATCTAATGTAGGGACAGTCTTGCTGACTTCCAGAGGAGGAACTTAGGGGTGCACGGTAAATGTATCCATACAGCACCTCCTTAAAGCTTACTGTTCCTCCTGCGTTTCTTCTGCATCCCATCAGGACCTGGAGCCAGCAGCAACCCTTGCTCTGATTCCTACCATGGACCCCATGCCAACTCTGAAGCTGAAGTGAAATCCATAGTGGACTTCATCAAGAATCACGGGAAGATCAAGGCCTTCATTACCCTCCACAGCTATTCCCAGCTGCTGATGTTCCCCTATGGGTATACATGTACCAAGTCAGATAACTTTGATGAGCTGGTAAGTTTCCAAAACCGAGAAGACTGCGATACAGGCAGAGATTTGAAAGACTGGTTATGGACTTTCCCAAATTCAGTTCCCTTGGGAAACACAATTCCTGAAATGACTGTTGCCTTAGTCTAGATGAGCAGGAGCTTCAGTTTGACCGTAAATCCCCAGGATGTGCTTTCTGTTGCTGAGGAAATGACCACTTGGATTTGGACCTGAGGCTCTTAGATCTGTAATCAAATGCTGTCAGATGCTGGGTGCTAAACAGTACCGTCTCCTAGCTCTTTGCCTCATAGCCTCCTGGTGCTTTCTGCTCTGTGACCGGCCATCGTGTGGCACAGGTGTGTGATGCTGGGCGTCAAACACTCCCTTCCCTAACTTGCTACCTTCCGTCATCTTTCGTGTTTCGGGAATGAGCAAACTGGTGGCGGCCTGAAGTCAGATGGTGACATCTCAGGGGGCTACTTACAGTTGAGCAAGAGCTATCCCCAGCTGAAGAGAATGTGTGGATATTCCCAATTTGGCTTTTTAGGCTTGGTTTTTGAGACCCATATGTTAGAGATAAACCCTGAGATGGAACCTTTTGGTCAGTTTTCTTTCTAATACGGTATTGTCAGCAGCTCCTGGCAGAAATGGAGTAAATTATTCCCATTCAAGTGTATCTTTCATCTCATCTGTCGGATGTTAGCCCTGTAGGGCAATTTTCAGGGTTTGGATGGAGAGTATTACCACTCAAGGCCAAATCAAGGGAAAAGAACCTTAGGATTGAAAAGAACCTAAAAGGTATTTTTAGTAGACCTCGATGACCTTAAATTATCCAAACTGGATGCTCACATCTCTGCCACATAGTCATCCAGCCTGTGTTTGGACAGTCTCCTGCCTCCCAAGGGATTCTGTTCCATGTTGGGGCAAATTTGATTGTTTGAGTTCTTCCTTATAGAGAGCCCAAACCTTCTCCTTATGGTTCTTACCTGCCAGCCCTGGTTTATCATCTTGCTCCCTTTGAAAAGAAGCAAATCTATTAATCACTTGAAGACCAGTAACCTGCTTCTGCTAGGTTTTTCCGTATCCCTACTCCATCCATACCCGCAGCTCCTTCAAGCCCTCATAATATGGCCCCAAGTTTCCTCACCATTCTGGTTTGCCATTTTCTGAGCATGCTTTGGTTAGTCTCTGTTCTTCAAGGGTAGCTCCCAGAAGTGAACGTAAAACTTGCGGGTTAACCAGCACGGAGCAGAGCGTGACCATAACTGCCCTCCTCCAGACCGTGCACTTCTGCTTAAACAGTTGAGGGTCACATTAGTTTTTTGGCCGTAGCACCGTGCCGTTGACTCATGTTGGGCTCATTGACAACTGAAACCCCCAGGCTCTCTGAGGATTCTGCCGAGCCAGGTTTCCCCCATCTGGTAATTGTACAGTTGTTTTCCTGGACCCAAGTTCAAGACCTTACATTTATCCCTAGCAAGGACAGTAAAGCCTCAATCAGTCAAAATTGGAACCCTCAAATAATGGAAAATATTTTTCTGAGCTCTACTTGGAAAAAGAGACAATCATAGGGAGCTAAGCCAATGTAGGGATCTAGCAAAAAAAACAAAACAAAAAAACAACTTCCCGGGTACATCTTGGGGTCAGTACGTATTCTCTTTAGCCCCTTACTCCCTATTTCCATCTACAACCCTGAACAAGGAGAGATGGTGGCAAAATAATGACCCTGGTGTATTTATTACGAACACCTGGATCATCAAATAAACAGCGAAGGTCTTTGTGTTGTATTTTCGAAGCCAACAGAAGTGAGCTAGTGTTTGCTTCTCACTATGACTGAAGTGAAAGGGCGTGGTGCTTAAGCCTAAGTTAACCAGAGAGTCCAATATCAGACGGCCCCATTCTACATTCTGCCCTTGGGCATTTGATCTTCAAGAGGCAAGTATTATCCATCTACCTTTCTTTGGTTCTCTCACTCTAGAATGAAGTGGCCAAAAAGGCTGCCCAGTCTCTGACCAGCCTGCACGGCACCAAGTACACAGTGGGGCCTATCTGCTCAGTCATCTGTGAGTATCTAATGTGCTTTTACAAATGCCCACTAAGTGGGCACCCTGTGATTTTGGGCCAGAGCCTCTCAGTGCCCTGATGTGAAAAGGCTAGGTCTTCGTGTATGGCACCCAGTCCTGCCTTGTTTTCCTCCATGAGGTACTATGTGATATCTGGAACAAAGAACTTCCTCAGTATTTGAGCTCTGTGTGTTCCTCTCTGCTTGTCCAGATCCTACCAGCTCACTGTCATTATGTGGAATCTCTTTGCCTGAAAATAAGATTTTGTCAAGACTTGGTCCTAAGTGACCACTTCTACTAATTATTCCTTTCTTGGCTAAGAGGGGTACACCCTGAGTGATGCCATGGACTGGGTTGTAGGGGCAGAATGGGGGCGATTCTTTAAAAGGACCCAGATATTTCAGTGGATAGACTCTGTTGCAGCCATTTGTGCATGTAGAATTTGGGGAGACAAAGGGGAGGATAAGTCAGGAATACTGCCAATGTCAGGAATAAAGCTGGGGAGCCTGCTGTCAGACTTTCTGAGACTCCCCTCTCCCACGGTGGATTGGGATAGAAACAAGAAACAACTGCAGTGCTGCGGGAAATCCTGACGCACCCATGCAGATTCTGAGTCCCGCCAAGGGGTCTCCCCACTGCCTTATGGGCAAACCCAGAAATTCAAGACAGTTGAATGCTCAGGAGTCTCCTAGTGCTCCCCCACCCATGGGCCCTTTGGAAACAAATGCCTCTTACAGGCACACACTCTGTTCAACACACTTTTATTAAGCCTCTACTATGTGCTAATCATTATGCCAAGTACTATGGCCATAGAGAACCCACAGAAAACTCGGTTTAATGTGAGAGACGAACAGGAAGACAAATGAATGTCAGTGTGCTATGTGCAAGAGTAGGCTAGACGCAGTACAAAAGTGTTAGAAAGTTGGGAGGATTTGACAGTGGCAGAATCAGGAAAAGCTACATATGGAAGGGGGCAGGATTTTGATGGCTGCTCACCAAACAGCTAGAGGAGGGGAAAAGAACGGGCCGTTCTGGCTCTTTGACAGTGTGGGCAAAGGCAGAGAAGCAAGAAACTGCATGATGGGGCTCTACAAACCACAAGGATGTTTGGGACCACTGGAAGAAAGTGGGAACAAGGGGAGTGGGGATTCAGGTTTTTGGGTGCTGTGTTAAGGAGTTACAGACTTAACCCAAAGGATTCTGGAAGCCTCTTGGAGAGTTTTCAGCAGGCAGTGAGTGTGTTGAGGCACCGTGTTTTAGATACAACACACTAGCAGCAATGTGGAGGATGGAGTGTGATGGGCCGGAAGTATGAAATTCCCGCAGCAAGAGTAGGACTTGTTCAGGGGGACGTGGTGGTCCGCACTAGAGCAGTCATGGAGTATCTAGGGAGACATGAAGCAGGGAAAACCGAAAGGCTTTGGTCATTCATTAGATGTGGAGAGTTTCTCACTGAAGGTCATTGAACGGGGCCATTAACAGAGGGAGACCTCCAGGAAGGAGAAAGAGGGGTGGGGTTGGAGAGAGAATGAGTTCAGCTCTGGGCAGTTGAGGCTGAGATAACTGTAGTGTTTTCGAGTGGGAATGTCCTGTAGGCTTTGGGCCACATGGCCCTGGGATTCTGTGGAGAGAGAGACTTAAGAGTAGTTGACATAGAGAGGATGGTTGGAACAGGAGAGCAAGGACATCACTTGGAGCGGGAAGAGCCTTGGGCAGAGGGGCCAAGAAGCTTGTGTTTCAGAAGCCAGGGGAGGAGCAGTTGTTGGAAAGGAGGCAGTGGTTAACAACGATGAAAGGCTACAAAGAGGTCAACTATGACAAGGAAGGAATATTTACCCCTGGATTTTTAGCACTAGCTTATTGGTGACCATAAGCAGACTGTTTCATAAGCACGGTGAGGGTCACTGGAGGAGCGAGCCCATGGGTTGCGGGAGAGCGGAGGTCTGGTGTGTGGACTGCTCTTTGGAAGAGCCTAGATGAGAAGGGAAGGACAGAGAAATGGAGGGTTTCTTTTCTGAGATGAGAGACTGATTTATTGACTGTGGGAAAGGGACCAATAGAGAGGGAGAGGTGGAGGATACAGGAGAGAGAAGAAATGAGCAAACTGCCATTCCACAGTGGGGGAGAAGAGGGACAAGAAGGAGCCAAGCAGAGGTGGGTAGATCAGGCTTGAATAGGAGAAGCGAGTCTGCAGACAGGCTGGAGGCACCGGCACAGCTACGTGTAGGAGGGTGGTGGTGGGAACCTAAGGGAAGGCACACTTGTTCGTCCTGGTTTTCTTAATGGTAGTCTTGGAGAGCGGAGCAGCAAGAGTTCACTTAGCGTATCTAGAACAATTGATGGAAATCCAAAAACTGATCATGAAAGTTCCCTCCCCCCCCAGATTATGGTTTTTCTTTTCTTTCTTTCTTTTTTTTTTTTTTGCTATTATGAGACATTTAAAAGACTTTATAGAAAAAAGAAATCTAATCATCATCACATTTATTTTCATTAAAAGTTTTGTCAATGAACACAAATATATTTATGTAGTTGTAATCAGTGTCTGTGTTCTATTTTGTGTCTAGCCTTTTTCAATTAATGTGATTTCCTGCACAGTTCTACGCATTCCCACTCTAGGTTTTTGTTATACCAGTAGGTTGCTATGCCCCTTTGTATTGTCTGCCAGATGGTACGACTGCATGTTGGTACAGACACGTTGGTACAGACTTCTTTTTCTTTTAGATGATCCCTTTGGTGTATGTTCTCAGGGCAAGATTACCAAGTCAAATGGAATGAATGGATTTGGAGCTCCTGTGACATATTTTTTAGGCTAGTCTCTGGGAAGACTGATCTGCTTACAGTCACCCCAACCTTTTAAAGCATGTTCTGTGTGGGATTGTCCTCTGCTTTGGCAGAGGAAGCCCTGGGGAGCAGGGCCCTCTGACTGGTGGTGCTGGGGAGGAGGGCCGTGATGGCCCCTGAAGGCCGAGGAATGTGTGCCGTCTGTGTTGGGCAGCCTTGGAGTGGAGGCTGGAGTTGAGAATGTCAGCAGAATGGCATCCTGTGCTGTCCACATGGGATCTCAACTCTTTTATTACAAAGAATCTACTTTTTCACCTTTCTCATTTAAGGCATGTCCAAGTGAGGTACACCTTGGAAGGCTGAGGTTTAGTGTGCTTTTCTTGGTAAGGTTACAAATATTTCTAATAAGCAAGCATCAGACATGTGTAGGGTTTTCCGTCTGATGTTTTGGAACCTGACCATTAATGGTCAAGCAAGTTCAGGCTGCATTTTGCCCAGAGCTGACTCTGTTATCCATGATTCTGGCCTCATGCCAGCTTGGACCAGCACTGCCTCTAAGAACAGGTCCCAATTAAGTACTTTTTGCCTCCTGCCCTAGATTGGTATGTAGCTCTGGGCTGAACACCTGCTTTGCTCCACCCAAGAGGTGGCTGGACTCCTGTGGTGGGTGAGACATTTCCTGGGTAGTTTCTCACCTGGAAAGGGCTCTGAGGAGCTGCACTGCAATAGGAGAAGTTGTCACCTGAGTTCTTTCTCAGAGAGGTAGAGGATGAAAAAACCCAGACCTTGGGAATAGAGGCCTGGTGTTGAGTTATAGTTCTGCTGCTTTGGAACCGAGTGATCTCGGGCAGGTCACTCATCCTCTCTTGTTTTTTTTTTTTTCATCTGTGAAATTGGTTGTTGAGAGGCTGAAAAGATAGGATGTAGAATAAAAGTGTTTGCGAACTATAAGAAGCTGTATAAATGTTGCTTGTTAGTTTCCTGGTGGATTACTCCCTTCTAGGTACCTCTTACCTTTCACGTGGTCTGACTTTTTTTGATAGGATCCTAGTCATTTATTGATGACGGTGGTTATAATCACAACTGAAATTTATTGAATGCTTAGTCAACATACTTTATCCCAGCTCCTTCCCTTAATTTCTCGGAGCCTCAGTTTCCTTATCTGTAAAATGGGAATAATACTAGTATCCACCTTGGGACCCATGTGGGGATTAAATCAACCAATTTAGCATACTACCTAACATATTTTAGTAAGTGCTCAACAAGTGTTGGAATCATAGACATAATGTTCTCCCGTTTAATTCTCCCTGTGAAATAAACACAGTGGTATTATCCATATTTGACAGATGAAGTCTTTGGGATTCAGAGAGGTTAAGTGCCTTAGGTGACCCAGCTAATAATTTGCAGAATCAGGATTCAATCTGAAGCCAGTGTTCTGTCCACCATGGACCTCTTAGTGGGATAGGCTGTAGGCAGGTAGCATAAGTTAGTAATTTTGGTACCCAGGAAAATTCAGTTCAAGTCAGCAACCATTTGGGTGAAGGCAAAGACACAAATCACAGGCATTTATAGTGTTAATTTATAATATTAACCACTAACCTCATTTTTTCCTGGTACAACACTCTGGTCTCCCCCTCCACCCAGCCCCATTCTTAGGGACTAGGTGATTGCCTCCATCTCTGCTCCCAACTCTTCCATTTGACCTCTACCTGCCTTCCCTGGGAGGGGCCTCAGAGCCTGTCCATTGCTCAGCTCTCCTGAGTCATGATTGCCATCAGTCTTTGTAGGTTAATGCCACCTTCCTTCATCATCTGTCACGCCAGTGGCCACACGTTACACAGGTGCACATTACTTTACTGGTGTAACCCATCGTGTATAGGTGCTGGGCATGTTATTTGATATCAGAATAAAACCTGCTACACCCTTATGCTGAAAGTTCCCTGATGGCAGAGGCCAAATCTCCTACTCTATCTGTCCTCCCTCCTCTCCCATAAGAGAAAATACAGTCTACATCTGCACTCCTCTAAAGAAGGAAGCAGGGTGGCCTCCTTAAGGTGTAGAAGATGCCAATTAGGAGAGCAGGCAGGATTCCAAGTGGGTGGGTGAAGCCAGAGGCTCCTAAAAACACCAAAGGAAGGCTAAGTATAGCGTCCATTTGAATAACACCTTTTGCTTTTCAAATTAATCTTGTTTTTTCATAAGCATGACCCCCTGTGAGGCTATCCCTGCTCTCAAGGTCCATGCAGAAGGGCCTGACTTATCTTTGGTAATGGTGAAACCTAATATAGAGGTTATATAGGGGGAGAGGACAGCGGGAATGGCATAACCAGACTTCATTCTCATTTGCCCTTCAGACCAAGCCAGTGGAGGAAGCATTGACTGGTCATATGACTATGGCATCAAATACTCATTTGCCTTTGAACTGAGGGACACGGGTCGATATGGCTTCCTTCTGCCGGCCAATCAGATTTTGCCCACAGCCGAAGAGACTTGGCTTGGCTTGAAGACAATCATGGAGCATGTGCGAGACCATCCCTATTAGGGCTCTGGGAAATAAACACCATTAAAAGCTCTTTGGTTTGAAGCACAGTTGGGTTGTGATTATTCCTTTTTTTAATCCTGATCTTGGAACACTATTTATTTGATTTATGTTGCCCTAAAACATAACAAGCCACTGAGCTGTACCCCTTCATCTTTAAAAACAAACAAACAAACAAACAAAACCCATCCCGAGCAGAAAGACTCCCAACATAGTTTAAAAATTAAAAAAAAAATTGTGGTAAAATATAGAATCATAAGATTGACCATTTTCACCATTTTTAAGTGTGCAATTCAGTGGCATTAAGTACATCACAAGGTTGTGCCATCATTATCATCATCCATCTCTGGAAATTTTTCATTATCCCAAACCGAAGCTCTGTACCCATTCAGCAATAACTCCCCATTCTCTCTTCCCCCAGCCCCTGGGATCCTCCATTCTACTTTCAGTCTCTATGAATTTGCCTATTCCAGGTACCTCATATAAATGGAATCATATAGTATTTGTCCTTTTGTGACTGGCTTATTTTACTAAGCATGCTGTCCTCAAGGTTCATCCATGTTGTGGCATGTGTTAACCCCTTCACCTTAATAGAGTAACATTTTGGAGCTAGCAAGGGACTTTTGAGTTTCTTTATTCAATAAATACTAATTAAACAACTACATTGTGCCACACATTATCCTAGGTACTGAAGTATCCTCTGGCCCCATTATTGCCTTTGGCTTTTTCCCATTTCTAGATGCTGCATTGTAAAAACAAATGGGGACCCAAACCAATGACACTCATGCCTCTTGGTCACCCCATCAAAACTGGGTCTCAGATTCCATATAATTTCTTTTTAGACATTCATTTCCACTAGGGATTGAGATTTTCTACATGTTGATGGCTTTCTTTGGGAGCAGAATGTGGGAAGTGAATGTCAGCTTGCCTAGAATTCTGGGTATTTGATTCCTTAGTTCACATTTCTTGCAGATTTAGCTCTCAGCTTCCCTTGTTATTAATTTCAAAGCTGAAATTTATCTTGGAGTCCAACCTATGTTATGGACCAGGGTGGGCATAGGAGTTCACTTTCAGTGCTGGAAGGACGAAAGAGTCCTGATAAAGCCCCGAGCTCCATAATTCTTGACAAAGATGTTCCTTGACCCAAACTTACTTGGGCTTCTCTGAGCCCTCTTTTTCACTAGTCATTGTCCTTGGGCCCTAAGTCAGTCTTAGCAAAGAATCCTGCTAAGTCACCCCCCAGTCCTTGCTATCTGATTGAATTCCTCATCCTCCACCTTTGATGACTAAGTCCTTGGTCTGCTTTTGGAGAGTCCAGTTAAACAAGGAGCCCCCTACCCTTGATGTCTCCTCTTAGCAATACTCCATCTACTGACCCTCCTCACTCTGCCTCAGTTTACTGTACTTGGAGTTGAACACAATTACTCTCTTCTGTTGTGTGAGCGCTATTCTAATAATCTTGAAAAAAGTCTTCCTTACAGTTTTAACAAGTGTCAGAATAATTTTTCTTTAACACCTCCAACAATGACCTTTGGTTGTATCCACCCCCCTTGAGCAAGAGCAGAAAGAATGATGTAGCCCTTGGGGACAGTGGGATGGGGGAGGCTTTGGGTTTGGGATTCTGAATTTGAGGATTTGGAGCTCCCAGGACAGACTCGAAGGCCTCAGAGTCCCTGAAGAAGTTGGAGAGATCATGAGTGCCTTTCATTTATTCTGATATGATTTGGTAGAAAGGATACCAGACTCAGAGTCTAGCAAGTGTAAGAAAGTCTCATTATTAATAATACCATTAAGCCTTACCTTTACTCAGACCCCAAGGAAAACTGATTATTTTATTCAGACTAACACTTCTTCCTATCCCATTGACTTCATGTATTTCTACTTTTTTAGTGAAGTCATAAGAGTTAGGTGTCAGATTCATAACAGAGGTCACAAACTTTCATCATCATGGCCTGCTCTGGTGAAATTCTCTGACAGGGCTTATCAAGTGTGTGGTCTTGGAGTTGACTTGGGGTTTCTTTGATAGTCTTCACTTCTTCACTTTTCTTTTTCTTTTCTTTTCTTTTTTTTTACTCTAGAGGTAACTCCATTTCAGATTTACAATTTGGCCTCTCCTATCAGTATAAATTCTTTCCAGCACTGTGGGACTTCCCTATTTACTGAAAAAACACTATTTAAATACCAACCGATGAGCAATATGGCACCCTTGGCACAGACTTTTCCAGCCTGAGGAGCAAGTTCCTGACCTTGTAAATCAAGAGGCCTTTATCACTCAAAAGGAATGGAAGAGGCATCGGTAGGGGCCCACCTGACGTACCGTCACAGTTGCCAGGGTGCTTGGGAATCACATTAGCATTTTCGAGGACATGAGTCTGCCTCAGACTTCTTATAAATACAGCTTGACTCAGTCACTCTATGACTGACACCCTTGGGACATGAAGTGGTTACTATTCTTTGGGGCCCTTATTGGGCTCAGCATCTGTGGCCGAGAAAAGTTTTTTGGGTAAGTTCCTTTTGGACTTATTATTATTACTTGGTTAATTCAGTGATATGGGAGCCGAATGGATTTGAAAATGAATGGCTGATTATATCTCAAGTGGAGTTGGCATTGGGAAAGAAGACACGAGCTTGTGTCCCAGTTCTGCCCTATGTCATCCTGGGCAAGTTCCTTCTCTCTCAAGCTCAATCATATCTGTGAAATCAGGACGAGGTGGGCTCCACAGTCCCTCCCTGGCTCCCTAATCTCCTGCCAGTTCTTTTACTTCCCAGTTCTTATTTCTTTCTTTCTTTCTTTTTTTTTTTTTTAAAGATTTTTTATTTATTTATTTGACAGAGATAGAGACAGCCAGCGAGAGAGGGAACACAAGCAGGGGGAGTGGGAGAGGAAGAAGCAGGCTCATAGTGGAGGAGCCTGATGTGGGGCTCGATCCCATAACGCCGGGATCACGCCCTGAGCCGAAGGCAGACGCTCAACCGCTGTGCCACCCAGGTGCCCCCACCAGTTCTTATTTCTAAGGTCAGTTCCAGGCCTCTTCCACTTTTTTTTTTTTTTTAAAGATTTTATTTATTAATTTGACAGACAGCCAGTGAGAGAGGGAACACAAGCAGGGGGAGTGGGAGAGGGAGAAGCAGGTTCCCAGAGGAGCAGGGAGCCCGATGTGGGGCTCGATCCCAGGACCCCGGGGTCACGCCCTGAGCTGACGGCAGATGCTTAACGACTGAGCCACCCAGGAGCCCCACCTCTTCCACTTTCTTACTTCTATATTCTGAAGTACCAAGAACTACCAGGAATTGTTTCTAATTTCCACCATGCTTAGGAGAAAACCTGGGTCTTAGGCTTTTTGGTTTCATCTCTCTGTTAGTGGTGGAGGCTTTGTAGACCTGGGGCTTTCTCATCAGCATCTGGGACACAGAGATTTGCTAGGTCTTGCCTAACCACAGTGGTGAGAATTGACATGTGAGGATACACCTGTACACTGTGTGTGTGTGTGTGTGTGTACATATATGCTCAACACGCTCCATGCAGAATGCTTTGCGGTTTGCGGAGAAGACATTTGGGAGGTAGGGGAGATGAAAGGATGCCGTGGTCCCCTGCTAGAAGATTGAATTCTAATAACTCATTACTGCATAATGCTTTGCCATTTGCAAAGAGCTTTCATGTGCATTATCTTTTGGATCACGCAACAACTCTGCAGGCAGGGGTGTTATTTTCCTCAATTTAAACATGAAAAAACTCAGCCTTAGAAAGGTTAAGGAACCTGCCCAAGGCCACTTAGCTGGTAAGCAGGGGAGCTGGAACTCTGAAGGCAAAACGCATACCCTTTGCTGTAACACAAGTTAATCTCCAGATAGAATCCTTTATCTCGCAGATATATCTCTGTTAGTTTACTCTCTAATATGCTAGCTGGCTAAAGGGACTTGGGGGTTGTTTATTGAGGTAATTACTTATATGAGATGGAGTAATTTTTATGGTGATGACTTCTTTTCACACCTGGTGTCTACTGTCAAATAGCTCAGAGGGGTTAGGCATAGCAGGTGGCCGGAGAAGGAGATTTTTCCACAGGCAGCTCAGCAGTAGGTGTGTAATAACTATGCTTGCCGCCGTGTGGGCTGATGCATGGAGCTGTCAGGCTCTCACTGCAGCTATTCACATGGCTGGAAAAATCTTTATTTCTCAGGATACAGACTTTGCTTACAATGTAGCAGACACCTGAGTTGAGACAGCTGGGCCTGGTGCTGGAGTGCCCACCCCAGGAGCTTATAATGAAAGGGCTGCCTGCTGGAGCTGATTGCAGATGGTTTTAACTGATGGTGTCATCCTCACGCCAAAATCTGTTCTCACCCTATGGTAGGGAACCCAGGAAAGGCGGTGGGATCCTTCCAGGGGCTCACAGACATGTCCCACACACCCAGCTCAGTGAACATTTCTAACAAGGGGAAGCTGGCCTCTCTGAGCATTCAGGAGACGGGAGGCCAGAGCACGGGTTGGCTAGAAGGGGGGGACAGTACTGATGGAGATGAAGATGATGGGTTTTCTCCCCCACCCTCAGCCCTCAGCTTTTGTTCCTTCTACCCAATGCCCTACTGCTCCCGGTGTCTTGCTCTGCTGGTGTCTTCTGTCCTGCCCTTTGGTCATCTTTTTTTTTTTTTTTTTTTAAAGATTTTATTTATTTATTTGACAGAGATAGAGACAGCCAGCGAGAGAGGGAACACAAGCAGGGGGAGTGGGAGAGGAAGAAGCAGGCTCATAGCAGAGGAGCCTGATGTGGGGCTCGATTCCAGAACGCCGGGATCACGCCCTGAGCTGAAGGCAGGCGTTCAACCGCTGTGCCACCCAGGCGCCCCTGCCCTTTGGTCATCTTAAGGACAGGACGGTGGCCAGGATGCCTAGAGGTACAGGGCAGGCAGAGAACAGGAATGTAGTTGCAGAACCGGTTGGAGGAGAACCAGCGGTAGCTGGCAGGCATTTAAGAGTTCCGTGGTGGTGGTTGGGGATATGGGTGAGAAAGGCACAAAGAACAGGCCACTTGGCTTGCCTGCATGGAAACGAGGGAGGGATAGAAGCTCAGCACCAGGGGGACTGTTGACTGTCAGAACGTGGGATGAGTGTGAGGGTGAGTGAGAGGAGGGCGCCAGGAGCACTAAGAACACCTGTGTGGAGTAGTAGGGGTAAACACAGCAACTTGCAAATCCCTATATATCCCCTCTCCCAGACAAATCTTCCACTTTCAGAGAGTTTGAGATCTTTGCATGGATTTCCAGAGAGTGGAGATAGGTTGTGTGCAGCTATCTGCACTCTCAGGACTGGGAAAGAGCATTTTTCAAATAGAGACAAGGACAATTAGGGCAAGAAAATGGCTGCCCTTCACCAGGCGCCTACTTACGTTCTCTCTGCTTCTAGGTTTTTTTTGCTTTTTTAAAAGATTTATTTATTTATTTATTTGACAGGGAGAGAGACAGCCAGCGAGAGAGGGAACACAAGCAGGGGGGGTGGGAGAGGAAGAAGCAGGCTCCCAGTGGAGCAGGGAGCCCGACGCGGGGCTCCATTCCAGGACCCTGGGATCATGCCCTGAGCTGAAGGCAGACGCTTAAGGACTGAGCCACCCAGGCATCTCTGCTTCTAGGTTTTGATGGACTTATGCTCAGGAGAATGGTGTTAGATTCACCAGCGCCCTCCCCCCCCCACTTTTTAGCATCCTCTGAAGACTGTCCCTAACGTTGCCTCCGGGTTAGGGAGAACCTCATGGGGGATGACAGTTGGTTCTAAAGCCTGGGCGTGAGATTGCCAGGCAGATAAGGAAAAGGGCTGGGCATCTGGGCAGAGGGAACAGCATGTGCAAAGGCATGGAAGGGCAAAGGACGTGGTGAATTTGGGATTTCAGTGAGGCCGGAACTGAGAGCGTGGAGGAGGAAGAGGTGGAGGAGAGACAGATAGGGAAGGGCTCCACTCTGCACCAGTCCTTCCACTCTGCCTCTCTGCGCTCCAGTTGCGTCTTTGTGCTCTGTAACTTGGCTGATAGGGCATGATGAAATGTGCTGTGGCCAGTTAGATCCACGATGTTCCACTGTCGTGACCTGTGCCCAGGAGTATGGAAGTTCTGTGGCGAAGCCACCACTCCGGGAAAAGTAAAACGCATGCTCTGCGTGCCTGTGTAACATGGTGTTCATACTCTTGCGAGCCCCTTATTCTTATGTTCCTCTTTTTTTCCTGTTCCTTCTCCCTCCCCTCCTTCCTTGTAATTGCTCTAGTCAGTGCTGTATTTTACAGATGCCTCATTTTGCCGATAGAGATGGCAGTGCACAGGTGCTTTCTAGAACCCTCATTTCAAAGACTCCTCTTTTTCTGGAGTGTTGGGGGTGGGTTGTGACAGAGCATAAGTTCGGCAGATGGGCCTTGGTACTTAGCCAGGAGTAAGGATTTCCCTTCTGCTTTAAACCTGTTCCTTTTTTGGGAGGCTGCTTGCCTGTGTCAGGGAAATGGTGGTTTGACTCCCCATCTTCACGGGGCTTCAGTTCGACCTCTAGCAAGCGTGTTGGGTTCAGACTGAGACCTGCCCGGCCGGTGGCTTCTCCACTGTGGCCTCAACAGCTCCCAGGGGTTGTGCTCAGTGGCCCACCTCCAAGGACCCTGTGGAGACCGGATGAGCCAGGAGAAAGTGAGCCCTTTGGCGCTGGCATTTCCTCCAGACCTGCCACCTTTAGTGGCAGCAATTCTGTGGTGGACCTTGCCTCTTTGGGGCTGGACTAGGCCCCCTGGAGATTCTCCAGAATCTCCCCGAACAAAGTTAAACCCTGAGAGTCCCATCTGGATTGAGCCGGTTTTCTGATGAGAAGATGCGGATCTGCCACGTGAGGCTGCACATTTAGCTCCCTGTGACAGAACCATTTTCCCTGTCAACAGGTCCTTCAGCCCACAGCCCTCTCCAGCAGCTCTTCCCGCATTCATTCGTGTAAAGGGATGACGCATGTGACAGCGTCGAGTGCGGATTCATTCGGGCTGTCACCTAGCAACGGCCTAATGGCTCCCCTGGCTCCCTGAGCCGGCTGAGAGCACAAAGGCAGCTTTTCAGGCTCGGCCTTCTCCCACCCACACACAGGACTTCGGGGGCCTCGGCCCCTGCCGCTGCTGCGGAAGCTAAATGGTGTAGATGAAGCAAGTTCAGGACAAACAACAAAGGGGGGCTCGGGACTGGCCGGCTCACTTCTGGGCCTTCTCAGGGCCCCCTTGGGAGGATTGAATCCCAAGTCAGCCGCAGCACCCTAGCCCGTATTGTACTTCACATTTGTATAGAGTTCTGGAGCTGGACAGGATTGAGAGACCACCCAGCAAATAGCTAACCCTCCAAGGATGGAAGGTCTGTTCTCTTTTCCAGCTCTTTCCAGCGTGGACCTTCAGCTAGAGTTTCAGTCCTAGCCCCTGACAGTGAAGAAGTGCTTCTTTATGTCTTGAGTTAGCTTTGCGTGTAACTCAGGAACATTCCTTTCTGCAAAATATATATGTTTTTCATTATAAAGTAATATGACCACATTACAGAAAACAGATACAAGGGGAAAAAAAGTCAGTCATCCATAATCCCACGACCCGGACATAAGCACTGTCAGCATTTGCTATATTTCCGTTGTCTGTTTTTCTTCCAATGCATCTGCTTTTTCCATACTTGTAATCATGGCATACACACAATTTTGTGTCCTGCTCTTTCACTTAATATTTCCCTTCAAGTTATACTATAAGCACTTTTTCATATTTGCCACATAGTCTTATTTTTAATGGCTATACATTATAACCAAAGACTAGACCATTTCCTCTCATTCGGCCCAGTTATGTCTGGGACATAGGCTTGGGGTTTATTTGCCAGCTGAAAGCTCACCATTATCTTGTTTTTTGTTTTTTTTTTTTTTTTCTCCAGGGACCAAGTTTTTAGGATTAACGTCAGAAATGGAGACGAGATCAGCAGACTAAGTCAGCTAGTGAATTCAGACAATCTTAAGGTACCTGGTTCTTCTTAGTCCTCTTGGGTATCTCTGACTTCTGTGAGAGAAGACTCTTGCACCCTGGCATTGTTACTCCTGGAGAGTTTTTGGGTATAGTCCTGTATTAGTTAACGTGCCCTCACAGGATTGCAAGGGCTGATGGGGAAAAGTACCGTGATCACAGCACTGCTGTCCTTGGAGCTGGGCAGCCTCAACGGTGGGCTCCATCTTTCTATCTGCCATTGACTTACCACTTCTTTGACTTTGCCAGATATTGCCTTCTGGGTAGGCCAGACACAGCTGTGAAATGGGCAAAGTTTGCCCTTGGGCAGAACCCAGATCCTTAGGGATCACCCTGGCTTTTGGCAGTTGTTCTGGAAGAATGAGCTCATTGTGCCTTTTACCTGAACTGTCCTTTAACCTGGTTTTATTTCTGTTCTCCAGCTCAACGTCTGGAAACCTCCCTCCACCTTCAGTCGTCCTGTAGATATCCTGGTCCCGTCTATCAGTCTGCAGCCAGTCAAATCCTTCCTGAAGTCCCAGGGCTTAGAGTACTCAGTGACAATTGAAGACCTGCAGGTAGGTAGGCCAAGGTCCCTAACTGGTCTTGCATAGGACAAAGCACACAGAGTGGACCCGAGACATGTGCAAGTCCTGGTCTTAGCCTTCTGCATTTTATAGATGAACTCACTGAGGTCCATGGAAGTAAAGTGCAGTGACTTGTTAGTGGGAACATGTAGTAGAAAGGGCATACATAGGTTAGGGAACTGGACGGATCTGGATCCAAATCCTGATTTTGCTAACTATCAGCTGTGTGACTTTTGACACGGTATTAACGTCTTGAGTCTCTGTTTCTTCATCAGTAAAATGGTAACAGCGGTGCCTACTTCATACAATTTATTGGGAAAATTAAATGTATTAAGTGTATGTGGAATGCCCAACGGTACTTGGTCTGTCATAGATGCCCCACAAATATGAAGCCTCTCTCCCTTGTTGTATTTGAAGTCAAGAGGGAAGAAAGTGTGTCTGTGTGTGTGTGGGAGGGGGTATTGGAGACCAGTCATAAAAAGCATCTTTTGAGAAAGAGGGAATGTCACCAATAGTTCTCAGCGTAGGGAACATCACCACCCAAGCCAGACACCCAAGCCTCACGACCTGTATCTGAACAGCAGGACAGTGCCTGGCTCATGTTCTCTCCTTCACCGAGGTGGGTTATGGACTAATTGGTGATTTGGCCCAAGAGTTTCCTGATGGCGTGAGCAGCTGTGAGCTTATTAATCATCCTCACATGTCACAGACATCTGCCAGGAGCCTTCAAAGTATGAGTGGTTATAAGAATTTCTTTGTTTCTGAATGGTTTCCCAAGCTGTCTATTTCAGAGGCACTGGATACCAGATGCGGGCTGATGTCTAGAGAATTCATAGTATAGAATAACCAGATAGCACATATGTTGCTTTTGGGGAGTAAGTGGGTTTTGAACGGGTGATGTACATTGGTGCCAATAAATAAGCTTTTATAGATATGTGGAAGAACTCTGACCCCCTTTTACACCTTGATGTTTGTGTGCTGAGGGTGCCGCCATCTTGGCCAGCTCATGCCAAAATATGGCAGAAACAACATGAACCTCCATCTCCAGTGGGGCACTTCACAGCGTTGCCGTGTCTGTTTTAGGCCCTCTTAGATAATGAAGATGAAGAAATGCAACACAATGAAGGGCAAGAGCGGAGCAGTAATAACTTCAACTATGGGGCCTACCATTCCCTGGAAGCTGTAAGTGTCTCAGAGCAGGTTAAGATCAAGGTCATCGCCATCCTGGGTTTCGAACCCCCTTCCTTACTTTGAGGAGACGTTAGTCCTTAGCACAGTATGTCTTCACTAAGGGGCTAAAATGTGAACACTACCATTTTTTGGTAATTCTTGAGTTGTTTATCTCCCACCAGCACCTAAGAGCGTAGTGAGACACAACTGAACATTTTCTCCCACATGCATCCTTCTTTTCTAAGGCAACCCTTGAAAGAAAACCATGAAATAATTACAATCATTTCCGTCCTTGTAATTCAGCCTTCTTATACCCCGCCATAATCCCTGTATTTTACTCACCCGGATTAAAATGTTACTTATTCCAGGCAAGTAGACAGTGGTTATTTCCAAGGTTAACCAAATATTTCCACTCATTTATCATGATTACTTATAATGTATATTTGTTCTATAATGTGTTTTGGTGCTGTGTTTAGTTAAAAACCACTTTATATAGATGACTGACTTTCAAGGTAAGCCAACCCTTCCAATAAAAAACTTGGAGCAGAACCACTTAATATGATATTAGAACTTGAGGAATCAAGAGGGGCTATAGAGTGAGACTGTATCACATGTCCTATAGTTTCCCTGTGACCCTCAATGTCTTCTACATTAGTCTGGAAACCCTACTAGCTCAGAACAACACCTCAAAACGAAATTGTTATTCTCCTTCCCATACCTGCATACACGTTGTTCTTTATATCCAAAGATGGGGTTCCTGGCATGCTTTTCGTGAGGCATAGACTTCGAGTTGTTTTTCTTCTAGATGAGGGATTATTTCCAAGGTTGACCAACTGTTTTCACTTCTTTCCCATGATTGTCAGTAGCTTTGTGTAGTGTGTACACTTCCAACCGCACTGCCCCTTGATCCCTTTTGTGACCAGTGACACACATCTGCCAAACAGCTGGATGAAGTTAGGAGTTCAGTCCAGGGCCATGGACAAAAGCAGAGCTCAGGGCTCACACAGGGATCAGACCCATGACGTGAGCCTTGTTAACGTGGCGCACTCCCTAGCTGAGCTAAGTGGTTGCAAATGTCACCCAAGACCCCGGGAACTCCATCCCCTCCCCTGCCTGCTATGGGCGCCGCACTTTCTCCTGCACTTGCTTTTGCTGTCTGGCTTTAGGGGTCACTGCCGTCTGATGGCAGCTTCCCCCACTTCCCCTGTCCCCCGTGAGGCCTTCTGCTATGCCTCGGTGTACCGTCTCCCTCTTGGCTTGATCACATACAGTTCTTTCTAAAAACAGCTTTGAAGAGCTCTCATCCTTTAACCGCTTAGGCCTGCTTGGGTCTCTGGTGGGAGTCTCATGTCTGTCTCAGCCAGGGTTTCCAATTTCAGTTTTTCTGTGTGTTGTTGTGGTTGCCGTTGTTTCTGTTAATTTCCCAGCTGAGTTTCCACCTCATGTTGGCAGTGTGAATTTGTGCCCCTCCCTCCTGATATAGCTTGGTGTTTTAACTTCTCCTGGGTGACTCTCTTGCCTCTCATGGCTCAGGGTGGGCATCCAGCTTTTGCTTCACTTTCTAGGGTCAGTAGATAGAGTTTCCAGGCCCTTTTCATGACTGGAATGGCCAGTTCTCAGCTCTCAAGTTCCAGCTCCTTGCTCCACTCTGGGTCCTGGGCTCTTTATCGCTATTCCTGGGTTGCTGTAAACCCTCAGTGCCTAAGGCAGATATCTGGTCCCAAGGCTCCATTTTCTGATGCATATTTTTCTCCTCTGTAAAGCTCCCTCTTCCACTTTTAAGGTCTAAATATAAATTTCTTTATTTCCTTCTTTTGCCCCTCAGAAGTTTTGAGCAACAAAGATGGATAAACTCTATTTAAATCAAGTTTTTTTTTTTTTTTAGAAATTGAAACTGAAAGGAAGCATCTGTAGCCATTATTTACAGTTCTTCACTATTCTCTTAGGGACGTTAGAGGAATCTCCAAAGTGGGGTGCTTGTACTGCAGGGTGTAAGCAAAGATGCTTCACTGGGATGGAGTAAGAAACTATTACAACTTCTATTTACGTTCTACGTACTTTTATATTTATTGTTAAAGCCACCATTTTTGTTTCTTTTGTTTGTTTGTTTTATAAGGTACGTAATATATTTGGTACATTATTCCAGTGGTATACATAATATGTTGTATATATTTAATATATATAATATATGGATAATATATGCACATTATAAAACAAATATATATATATGGTGTACGCTAATTAAAAAATAAACTGGTGGAGAAAGTGATGGAAAGGTTTGGAAAGGACCGTTTTCAAGAACCTTGGCTAAATGGGGCAATTGCTGATTATCCAGTCTAGTGTGGCGTGAAGGACCACACTGCTAGAGCAGTATTTGCACTAGTCTCTCTAGTTTAGTGGCCTATAATTTTATGGACAGAAAAAATGTGTTATTCTCTAGAACATTGTGGAAAAGGACTCTTTAGGCAGTTCTTCAAGCATAAGTATTCCATGGCGGTAATATTGTCAACCCCGAGATCGAAGGGCTGGATCTAATCATTGATAAATCAATAAAGAAATCATTGGGATCAGTAAGATGAAGTTCACAGATACCTACCCAGAGCTGAACAAAATTTTCAAATGCCCCTAAGTTCACTTTTTCATGCTTCAGATTTACCATGAGATGGACAGCATTGCCAGAGATGTTCCTGACTTGGCGAGCAGGGTGAAGATTGGGCATTCGTTTGAAAACCGGCCCATGTATGTACTGAAGGTGAGGCCCCAGGCTCCTCAAGAGGCCTGACTGGACTCAGGCTCCTGGTCCCTTGTGTCCAGAACCCAGCCCTCAGACTCTGAAGAAGGCAGCTTTTTAGGTTCTCCTTGACTTCAGGGACACAGGGAGACATCTACTGAGATTCAAATTTGGTGTGACCAAGAGTCCCCTATTTTTGCCTAATGTGGAAGGAGTTAGAATTTAGAAGGAGTCCATCCCATTGCAAGTTTTGACTGAAAGGCAGGATTAGCGGGGTGGGGGTGGGGTGGGGGGGGTGGGGGGGTGGGGGTGGTTGTAGAGTGTGTGAGGGGTTGTGGGATGGGGGTGGGTGGGTTGGTTAGCATTCCAGAAAGCGCTCAGATGGGCCACAATCTTTTGCCTTCATTTTTACCTCTAAAAAGCAAGTCAAATTGGGATAGTTCTACAAATTCTATTCTGCTTTTAGGGGTACTTATTGGAAAAGCAATCTAGGAAGCTAATTTTAGGGTTGATGTAATTTTAAGCCCAGTCTATGATCCTTGGCTGCACAAAGCCTAATTTCTAGATATTTCTAACAGATTCACGTCTATATTGGCAAAAGAGGTAGAGAATTTATGGCAGGGACATAAATAATCCGGCCAAATGAATAAAAAGGAATTTGGAGATATGAACCATGGAACAGCTGATGGTGCTAAGAATTTGTCAAATCCTTAGCTTCAGAGAAGCCCTGAAGAACCCAGGCTCGTGGCTTGAATTACCAGCCAGAGGTGATTTGCCACTGAGCTGGTCGCTCTAAAATAATCCACATAAATTTAGATTATTTGCCAACCTGATGGAGACTCTGGCTTCATTAGCACCACGCTTTGACCCAGGGCGGCCCGGCCCCGTGCTAGAAGGCAGGAGGCAGAATTCATTTAATGCCATTTGCAAAGAGCTATAGTGAACCTCTCTCCTCCTCCTTTTAAAATCGAATTCATTTACTGCATCAACTAGAACGGGCTGGTTCATGCACTCTTGGGTCTCTCTGTTGGGATACCATTTGAGGTCTTTCAAGAGACATAATATAATCTCTAATCACACTGGCATTATCATTCGCAATAGCAATTGTTTCCCCTTCCCATTTGCTTCCAACCCTGGAGCAGCTCAAGCGGCTGGGCCTCGCCAGCCAACCAATTAAGCTCCCTGGTTGCGGATAAGCCTGATAAATAGATGGTGCCCTCAGGAACATTTGGTCTCTGAATTATCTTAAATGGAGTAAATGAATAGGGGTGAGCTGGGGAGAGGAGAGGTGAGTGGAGACATGGGCAGGAGGGTCATTTTCTGGCCTCTTTGTCCTTTCACAGTTCAGCACTGCCGAAGGCAGGCGGCGGCGGCGGCGGCCGGCCATTTGGCTGAACGCAGGCATCCATTCCCGAGAGTGGATCTCGCAGGCCACGGCGATCTGGACTGCGAGGAAGGTCATGTCTCCCGGTATTAGCTGAGCATTCTGGCGGGCCCAGGGTGCCCCTGCAGGGTCCCAAGAGGCTGGGCCCGGGGGACGAGGTGGGAAGGCACTCTGCACAGACACAGTAGGCCAGGGGGCCTTTTTGGATTGGAGAAGCAAAAGGTCAGCGCCCTTTGGTCAAGCCATTGTGGCTAAAGGACAAAGTCCATTCATGGCTGAGAGCAAGCTGATGAGCTACAGAGGTGGCCCCGAAACACTGACCGAGAGTCAGCCCCGCAGAAAGGGGTGAAACTCAGATGAACTTTGCCTTCAGCTCCACCCTAGCCCTCCAGACCCTCAGGGACCTCATGCTGTCTCCGTGTCCCCCTGGAGAGTCTGCTTTAAGGCAGCACTAGGGAGAGGAGGAGTGCTGTGTGTGCAGGATTTCCTTTCCCTGCCTGTTAGCATGGGGGCCCAGATTCCCCAAAACTAGAGTGATGTGTGGCTCTTCCCTCCCTTGTTCCCATCCCCCGGAAGGAATGAATCAACCAGGCAGCCCCGGACTCCTTGCAGTTGATGTCATCATGAAGCCATGTTCCCCCAGGTTTTGAAGCACTCCCAAGAGCTTTGCAGAGAGCTGTGTCTATGAGGGTGGCAGGGAGGCTGCAGAGGGGTATCTTTGGAAGATACACGGGCTTAGACTGAGCACCCCAGCTGGCCATGGCATAGCTGACAAGCTTCTTGTCTCTGCTTAGATTGTATCTGATTACGGGAAGGACCCAGCCATCACCTCCATCTTGCAGAAAATGGACATTTTCTTGTTGCCGGTGGCCAATCCTGATGGATATGTGTACACACAAACTCAAGTGAGTAATACTGAATGAGCTGGGCTTGACGTTAAGAAGAGTCTGTTGAATTTCTTGCTGTGCCACCTAAACAGTTGGAGGAACGTGGAGAGAACTCCCACACATATGCACGTTACGAGCTTCCTTGCGCTCCCATTTTTCACTCGTTCCCTGAGCTGAGAGCCACCAGGGAATATTTTTTCTTAGAGAGAATAGTCTAATGAACTCCCTATCATGCACGGATCTTGAACAATTATCAACACTTTACCAATCTTCTTTTCATTTCTTTCCCTCCCACACATTTTTTTTCCCTTTTGTTTAAAAGCAAATCCCTGACATCAGGTTATTTTACCCCAAATTTCTTTAGTACGCATCTCTGGTTGATGATAATTAAAACAAAACAAAACAAAAAAACCCCAAACAATACACCACTGTCACTTTAAAAAAAAATTAATGGAATTTCTTTAATATCATCTAATTCCCCCAATTATCTTTTAAATGTCTTTCGAGTCAGTTTGTTGAAATCAGTACCCAAATAAGGTTTGCACCTGTATTTGGTTGTTCCGGCTTCAGGCTTTTTAAATCTATGGCAGTTACCCACCCCCACCCCTGCCACATGCATCTCTCTTAAAAATGTCATTCCTTTGTTGGAGAAACCAAGTAAATTGTCCTGTAGAATGTCTCACATTCTGAATTTGGCTGATGGCTCCTTTGTTGTGTGTCATTTGTTCCTGTACCCCCCGCATTTCCCCTTCACTAGTAGTCAGTCAGATCTTGAAGTTTGATTGGATTCAGGTGCGTTTTTTAGGCAAGAATAAAGCACTTGCTGTGCACTTCCTGTCATGCCGGGGATCGTACGATGTCTGTCTGTCCTTCTTCTGCCGAAGCCAAAAATTATTCAGTGGGTCAGGTGCTACCAGGCTGGTTCTTGTGTTACAAAGTTCTCATCAGGACATTTTGGGGAGTCCTCTCTGAGCTGGAAGGGCTGAGCCTCCTTTCTGTGGGAGATGAGAGGAGGCCGCTCAGTCCGTGGGGACCGGAGTCCCGGTGATCCTCCAGGCAGAGCTGCAAGCAGCTTGCCCCCTCCACGGTGCCCGTGTCCATCACAGACCTCAGAGAACACCTTGCTTCTCCTGTGCCCTGACCCATCTCTGAATGCTTGTTCCTTGGTGGCCTTTTCAGAACCGACTATGGAGGAAGACACGGTCCCTCAGTCCTGGAAGCCGTTGCATTGGTGCTGATCCAAATAGGAATTGGAATGCTAGTTTTGCAGGTAGGCTGGGAAGGTGGCTTTCACACCTCGTTGCCCCTGGGGAGCCTGCTCCCCAGGGCTCCGAGCTGGCAGTGAGGGAGCCGGGTTCCAGGTTGGCTCGTTCCTGCTTCACTGAGAGACTTGGGTCAATCCCTTACACTATGTCTTGGGTTTTTTTCTTTTTTTTAAAAAAACATTTTTTGGGGTAATTTTGAAAGGGAATGACTCAGCAATTCTTGTTCTCCCGAAAGAACACTAACATTTTAAAAATGGTTCTAGTCTTAGATGTACAGATCCACGCCTTACACCCCCCTAGTCATCCCTGCTTCTCCCGGGCGAGCAACTAGGTGGGTGGAAGGGCTCCTGGTGGAAACTGGGAAGAGAGCAGTTAGCACCGTGACCCTAACAGACCAGATCGTGTGACGTGGTGAGGCTTCAACTCCAGCAGTTGACCCTTAGATGCGTCAGTGTGATGCGCAGCCCTTTGGTGTCATGGGAAGGACACGAGAATTAGGAGACCGTTCTGAGTTCCAGCTATTTAAAAATCATCCCTACAGCCGTGCCCACTGGCTGCCAGGTATTTTCCTGTGTGTTACCTTATTTATTCATCTGACCCAGTGAGTGAGTTTTATTATCTGAAACGAGACAGTCGAAGCTCAGAGGCGGTCTCAGGAGCCTGTGGTCAAGAGTTAGGGTCGAACCTCACCTTGCAGCTCCAGAACCTGATAGTGCTTGCTCTCGCCCTTCCACAGCTGTGCTGATGTCCTGTCTTCAAAGTACTTCTTGCACTTGCACACTCGCCTGCCACTCGCACCATGGCGGGGAGAATAATGTGCCTGTGGGGAAGGAGCTGATAGAAATGTGGGAACTGAGGGCATCAGAGTGAAGTCAGATCTTCCCACAACTGGAGGTGTTGCCCACATGCCAGGGGCCTCCGGGAGCTAGCTGTGAGGTAGTGCAGAAGGCAGTGTTTCTCAATACCTGTCAGAGGCGAGGCTTTAGCCACAGCGATAGATTATTTTTGGCAGCACTTGGCCATTAAGATCTGAACCAAGAGAATGAGTTGACACCAGAATAAATGGAGTCATTTTCATTATTAATTGGTATTCATATTAATTATCTAGAATACTTATTAATTACAACTCATTGTCATGTATGATATTAATTATTTATGACAACTGTTAGTGATGCAATACAAGGTCAACTCTATCCATTTAAAGGAGTCCTTCCAGTTTTTCCTCCTCCGCTGTGGCAGATCCAGTACCCTCCCACTTCGGCACCCTCCCCGCCACCCACACATGTTGCGGACTAGGCCCCTGGGGGGCTCCTCACATTGATCTGTCCATGGCCAGCCTCTTCTGCCCTTCCTCCAGGTTGAGTGCCCTCCATTTCTTTGTTCTTGCCTATGGGTTCATGTTTCTGCTTGGGCCTCCCCCCACAGGAGAGGGAGCCAGTGACAACCCTTGCTCTGAAATATACCACGGACCCCATGCCAACTCGGAAGCGGAGGTGAAGTCGGTGGTAGATTTCATCCAAGAACACGGGAATTTCAAATGCTTCATCGACTTGCACAGCTACTCACAGCTGCTGATGTATCCATATGGGTACACGGTCAAGACGGCCCCAGATGCCGATGAACTGGTGAGTGATGGGCCGCCTTCCACCTAGCCCTGGGCCTGCTTGACCCTGGGGTGCTGCCACAGTGGTCCTTCTGCAGCTTATAGGGAAAGGCCGGGAGGCCGGACTTATTTCATTCAGGGCTTGGTCTTCTCTCCCTGTCCTTTGGAATGTGCCATCAGACCTACCGGGGACAGGAAGAAGACAGTTCTCCTTACTTCTGTGTTTGCTGTGAGTTTCAAGAACCACACCTGACCCCTGCCTTTCCCTCTCAATTGTTTTTCTGACCAAAATACATGATGGGCCTACCGCTTGCCAAGAACTGTGGGTGGCATTGTGGTGGGTAAGGGGAAGGTGCTCCTCATTCCGGTCAAGGTGGAGTTTAAGTAGGGTTCAGGCTACAGCCTAGGGGTGCTCTGTGTCACATAGAGTGACTCACCCTAGGATGTGAACAGGCACTTAGGGTGGCCTGACTGGAGCAGGGCTGGCATCTGTAGGATGACTGCAGGCTTCTCCCTCTGTGCTTGTCGGCTCAAGAGCGCCCCCCTCCCCAGGGCCACAGCTAGCCCACAAAGCCCCCAGCAGATGCAGGGCTCATCCTAGGGGTGGGCTCGATTCTGGTCTCAAACAGGCACTCCGCATGAGCACATCCATGAACGATGGCCCTGTCTCCACCTCCACTCTGGGAACACCCAACTCTCAGAGGTTTTTCTCTGGAACATACTTGGCCTTCTCACATGTTAACGAACGTGACATTCCCATCCCTCAGGATAGGTGAAGATGGTGGTGCATTTACAGGTTGGGTTGGTGAGCAGCCCTCTGCATCTCTGTGTATCAGGCTTTGGCTCTGGTTGGATGGAAAAGAAGGAGACCAGAAGGGAAACTTGAGGGAAGGGCCGAGAATCTTCCACACCATTGCAGTGCAGAAAAGCTGAGGGGTGTAAGGCTGTGGGATCCACTCTTTCTCACGCCGCTCGTTCCCCCTCCTAGGACCAGGTGGCGAGGCGTGCGGCCAAAGCTCTGGCTTCCCTGTCGGGCACTACGTACCAAGTGGGTCCTACCTGCACCACTGTCTGTAAGTACTTGTTGTGTCAGTTATTTAGAAAATGCTTGGAGAGGAAACTTGAAATGAAGTGGGAGAAGAGCTGCAAGTTAGGCTTACTACGTTGTAGTCTGTTTTTGCTGTTAGTAATAGACCAAATTTGCGTCAAGCCTGTGGGATGATAGCTGCTGTGGGCGGTCGTCTCCATCAGTACCATCAACATGGTCATGCTATCTGTCACGTGCCTGTGGAGAGTTGAGTCCTGCTGGTGTGCTTGAGTCTGTGTCCCTTCTATTCCATGAAAGATAGTTTATCAGAAATTCCTCAAGCCTATCATTCCATTTTCAAAGGAAACCCACCTTTGGATAGGCAGACTGAGGTGGTGATAGGGGGCTGGAGGAGAGCCCCTCCCTTCCCATCAGAAATGAGCACGTGTTGGAGCACAGCGTGCTGGGAGCTGGGGTCCTCTTTGCAATGGTTAGTATCAAGCCAGAAACCCCCGAACAAACTCTACCAAGACTCCAAACCTGACGACAGTCTTGAGGCTCATTACCTACAGCTTCAACCTCATTTTGAGGAAATACCTTTGTTTTGGTTTCTCACTGAACTGTTTCATCTGAGTGTTTCACTCTGTTCCTACAGCTCCTTCCAGTTCCCTCGTGCTGGGAGCCTGAGCTTTACACTTAAAGATCAAATTGAAGAATGTTATCATTCTCCGAGAGTCTAGCTATCAATAGGAAATAAAAATACGAACATGAGGAACATGGTTCTGACACCTTTAAAGCTAGTGCCCTTCTCCCTTCCAGTGCCTCCTCTGTAAGTAATTTTCCCACAGTGGGCCCATCCTCAGACCCCCTGCAAACTTGCTGATATTTCTGTCCTCTTCCATACCATAACTCTCCCATCCAATTGCTTCACCCTCAGTTAGCTGTTCCCTTCAGTCTTCCTCTCCTGGAAAGTTTCTCCATCCCCCCTCCCGGATTCTCCTCTGTACTCTGACCTCAGCACTCTTGTCTGTGTTTCATATGCCTCCTCGCTGCATAGAGCAATTAGCCTGATGTTGGTGTTTGTGTGGCTAATTGTGGCAACCAGCCATTAATTATTCATAGTTGATTATTATTAGCGTTGTTAAATGGGAACTCCTCAGAGAAGCAGCACATCAGGAGAGTTTCTCCATCCTCTGCTTAATTAGTGAGAACTGAGTTGAAGACTGCAGAGAGATGAAGAGACTTGGTAGGAGTCCTTTGACGAGGCCCTCTCAAAAGAGCTTTGAGGGTCAGCACAGTCCTGGCTTTTGGGTCAAACACCAGGTTAAAGGATGGCCTTGTCATCCCACATCAAACACATTCTTCCCAGCGTAAGTTATGCCGAAATCAAGAGATACTTATCGGATTCCTCCAGAACAAGAGGAGGAAGGCTCTCCAGAGTGTTGTCCAGGAGACATAATATTTCCTAAGTCTTTCAACAGCACATCTTCTGCATTCTTTAAAGGCTTTGTCTACCCTCCTTGCTTTCCAGAAATGTAATCAATGTTCGTATCATAACACTCTGATCCCATGGGTTGTTGCTTGTGCTACATGAAGAGTCGATGTTTGTCCCTTCAAGTGCCAGACCTTTCCTTAGACTAACCATTTTCACTGAAAATAATTCTCAAATGAAGTTCACACTTTCTTGCCTTTTCAAACAGAGCATGTACCAGGGATTTAAGCTCCTTTCTTCATGACGGAGTGGCCTTCTGCACATCAGTTGTGACGTCCCGAAGGCCTTCTGTGCCATATTGCATGTTCAATCCCTGTGCTGGACAGCCCCAAGCCCATTTTGCTTCTTTAATTCTTGTGTCTGCTTTTTTAGAGTTTTCATGTTTCCTTCCCCTGGTCAGACTGTACTGCTTTCAGGCCACCTGCCTCTAGCAACCTTGTCCCCTTCTCTTCGCTACTAAGAGCTGATACACAAGTTCTTTGGGCTCATTTGACTCGTGGACAGATCGTGAGTAAGAAGGATGTTCATGATGGCATTGTTTATAGTCACAGAAGCCTGGTGAGCAGCTAAATGTCCATCAGTACAGTACTGAATAAAAACACATTTGGTACAGGCACACAATGGAACAGTGTGCCCCCTTTAAATGAATGAGGTGTGTGTATATGTGCTAATAGGGAATAATCTTTAAATGTTAATCAAAAAATACAATGTGGTTTTTATTTTATTTATTGTAATTTTAAGTTTTTATTTATCTTATTATTTTTTTAAGGATTTTATTTATTTGAGAGAGAGAGAGAGCATGAGAGAGAGTGAGCACAAGCGGGGCAGGGAGGGGTAGTGTCAGAGGGAGAAGCAGACTCTCCGCTGAACGTGGAGCTCGAAATACAGGGTGTTTTTAATAGTATGTTCCCATTAATGTTAAAAGAGTAGATAGACTAGGACGCCTCGGTGGCTCAGTCACTTAAGCCTCTGCCTTCGGCTCAGGTCGTGATCTTGGTCCTGGGATCAAACCCTGGGTCGGGCTCCACTGCTCAGTGGAGAGTCTGGTTCTCCCTCTCTCTCTGCCCCTCACCCCTCCTCATGATCTCTCTTTCTTTCAAATAGATAAATAAATAAAATCCTTTTTTTAAAAAAAGAGTAGGTAGACTTTGAGCAGGGACCCAAATAAAGTGAAGTGCATGCACTTGGTCACTTTGCTCGTCAGAGGACTTCTTGCCTCCTTCCAGAATATAAGATGTGTTCTGAAATGCTTGAGGTTGCCATTTAAACAACCTCTGGAAACTTCTGGTGCCATCATCTGTTTGTTACTCAGCATGTTCTCAGGGTAGAGGAGGACTATGAGAACCACACAAGGATTTCAGAGACTGTAGGAGAACCTGTTTCATAACCTCATGGGGCATGTCATCACAATAGAAGCAGCATCTCTAGAAAAATCACAAGTGGTATCATGAGAAACAACCCTCAAGAATGATGGAAAAACAAAAGGACCTGTGTTTTCGTTGAACAGACATGTGCTATACTAAATGGACTGGAAGGAGGTTGAGGAAAGCATGGGCTTTTTTCAGCAGATGGCCTTGGGTTTCAATTCCAGTCCTGCCATTTTCCATCTATATTTCCTTAGATAAATTACTCATTATGAGCCTGGATTTCCTCCTCTGAAAAACAAGGACAGTGATACTCACCTCACTGGGTTTTTAAAGATTAATGAGGTCATAAATGTAAACTTTCCAGTATAAATGGCCAGCTCACGGGAGATGTTCAATAAATGATAGCTGCTATTGACATCATGATTTTATTATTCAGTGTCGTCCACACTTTGCACTTCTAGTGAGTTTCTGCTCTAGAAGGGTTTGGCTCGGAAGAAGCAGGAAAACGGGCCTCTTTCCCTTCCCCAGCCTTTTGGCAAAGGGAAGTCCCAAGGGCTATGCTTCTTTGTCTCTGTGTATCAGTTTTCTCTTGCTATGTAAAAAGTTATCCTAAAACTTAGCAGCTTAAAATAATAAACATTTATTTACTTCTACTTTTTCCCTGGGGTAGGGATTCAAGAACGGCTTAGCTGGGTGGCTGTGGCTCAGGGCCTCTCCCGAGGTTGCGGTCAAGGTGTCTTCCAGGGCTAGAGTCACTGAAGGGCTTGACTGGGCTGGAGGGGTCTGCTTCTCAGGTGGCTCACTCAGGTGCTGAGTACCTGCAAGAGGCCTCCATTCTTCACCACTCAGACGTGGCTATAGGACACTCTCTGACCGTCCACACACCCTGATGCGTGGCTTTCCCCAGAGCAAATGATCCAAGAGAGAGCGAGGCAGAAGCCACAGCATTTGTGATCTAGCCGTCACGTCTGCAATCTCCTGTTAGTTACCTAGGTTAGGGCAGCCCCACTCAGTGTTGGAGGGGATGACCCAAGGATGTGAAGACCAGGAGACAAGGATCACTGGGGCTGTCTTGAAGGCTGCCTATCACACTCTGTGAAGATTGGTTTTGAGTGACCAGAAGGAGTTTACACAGTGAGTTAGTGACCAGGTGGGCACTAAAATTTAAGGTCTCTTGGTTTGAGATGAATGAAGACGTTCGTCCTGTAGGACAGCCTGAGGCGTATTGATCAGGCCAGTGGTTGTGTGTTGGTGGCCTGATGACCTTCAGAAAGAACGCTAGGTCCCTAAGGAGCCACAGGCCGGTAGAACTCCCGAGGCCTGACCATCTAACCCTGAAAGGAACTGGGGTTCAAGGGTATATTCTTTTCTGACTTACAGATCCAGCTAGCGGGAGCAGCGTTGACTGGGCGTATGATAATGGCATCAAGTATGCATTCACGTTTGAGTTGAGAGATACCGGGCACTATGGCTTCCTCCTGCCAGCCAACCAGATCATCCCCACTGCAGAGGAGACCTGGTTGGGGCTGAAGACCATCATGGAGCATGTGCGGGACAACCTCTACTAGATGAGGAGCCCCACTCTGTCTCCAGTTATTTCTCCCCATGTATGTGTGCTCGCTTAAGCCATGATTAAAGGGAGCTTGTTCTTTCATGTGTGAGTCAGAGCCCTCTAGCTTTGTGGGGAGCACAGTTCTGCCCCTCCCCAGCCCTCATCTTTGAAGTTCATGCATTCTGGTGGTGCCCCTCAGAGAGGTGCTCTTGCCACCCTGCTGCGTTTTGGTCCTGCTGTTTCACTAAGCCCTTTGTGTGCCCTTCCTTTCACATAATTGGTTAGGCACGCCACACTTAGGATCACTCCGTACTGGGTAGCATGTCTCTACCTCATTTTTAGAACAAAAAACATCTAAGATGGTTCCCTAGCCTTGTCCAATCTAGCCAGCCTGGTGACCTTGCTCTGCTGGGGCCCCAAGGGGTATGCTGTGGGCGACAATGCCTATCTTTGAGATCAGTCTCAAGGGTGACACAGAACTTCCTTGAATTTATCTCACTCCTTTTTGAACATATTTGTCTTTGAAAAATAAATCTTGTAGGGTTATCAGTACAGCCCATCTTCCTTTTTTTTTTTTTTTTGGTTTTTGTTTGGGGTCTGAATACAAAGTAGTGGATCACTTCTCATCACTGGGCCCCAAATTCCTAGATATGACAGTTCTGATCATGTTCTTCCCTTGTTACACAGTGTAACTGGGATCCCAGAAGGGGATCTGTGTCACTATAGGTGCTGCTCACCCAGGAACCCTTAATGAAGTGGTGATCTCATAGCAGGATTGCTAAATTATCCCCATCTGTCCTAATGGGCTCACCTCTACTTTGCCTTTTGAACTCACTTCTGAGATCTTGCCCTCACCCTACGGGTCCTAAATCATTCCTCTGGCCTGGATAATCTCACTGCCCTGGCACATTCCCGTTTGTGCTTTGCTGTACCTCGTGTTTCCTTCTCCTGGCTTTTCTTTTGGTCTTCAAAGACAACCTCTATTTTGCATCCTCGACCATGAGTGTCAAGGTGGAGCAAGGATTCATCAGTCAGGCTTCTCTTGTTCCATTCCTTCTCAGCACATACTATCTGCCCCCCCTCCCCTTTTTTCAAACATGTCTGTAAATCTTACCCTCCTGCCTAGGATTTATGCGGCATCTGGCGTGTGCTCATAAGCCAATAAATATTCAATGTGAGTCTCGTGATCATCTCCTGTTCTTCGCCTTCACCTGAATGGAACCAAGCCATGGTTTTGAATATGCAGCTCTTTCTAATGTCAAAAGTCAATTTTAATCCCTGTCTGTATCACATGACATGTAGGAAGGCCTTCTCTCCATCAGGCCAAGGCGCCTCCAGGGCAGTGTTACCTTGGTGACTGCACTCTGGTCCTGGGTCTAGTTCTTAGTTTTTCAGCTCAGGAGCTTGGTATTCTCAGTGTCCATGTTGATTAGACTCGGGGATGCTGACTCACGCCCACAGAGCTCAGATAAGGCAGATGATAAAATCAGAATACGGATTTATTAATTTACATCATGGCATGTAACTGTTTAGTGGATTGGATCCTCACGTCGGTCTGCACAGTACATTCTCTCCCTGTAGGCAAGATACATGGGAAGCCAAATTATAATCAGAAGGTTGTTTAGCGAGCGGGGCATCAGAGCAAGGAAAGTTAATTACAGTCTATGATTAGAATTTTTAATGGTATCCAGCTCCAATAGCATGATATATCCAATTCTATAACCAGAACACACCTGCCAGCCAGCCAGCTGGTCGCTTGTGCTGGCTAGTCAGTGTCGCCTTGGACCAGACAATGCCTCAAGAGGAATGACAGTGCTTGCCTCTGGGACTTGCCTCTAACCTGGCTCTATGTAGAGACCTCCTCACCCCCAAGACTGAGATTGCCCTTTAGATCCCTTGAGAGAAAGATTTGTTAAACAATACATAAAAAGCCATAAAGAGAATACCTGCGACTGTAATAAAATTAAGAGCTTCTGTTCAGTAAAAGACACATAAAGAAAATGAGGAGTAAAGGTATAAACTAGAAGATATTCACTATATTCACATACACACAACAAAGGGCATATGAAGCACTCCCACAGATCAATAAGAAAAGCAAAATAACCAAGAGAAAATGGACAGAAGCTATGAACAAGCATTTCATAGAAGAGGAAATAGATATATCTGATAAACATATGAAGAGGTGGTTACTGACTGAGGACCTACCAGTCAGGACTGCAATGCGATACCATTTTATACTCTTTCAAATTACAAAAATCAACATGTTGGAGAGGAGGTGGGTGATAGGATCTCTTATATATTATTGGTGGGCATGTGAATCCGTAAAACCACTTTGGAAAATAGTTTGGCATTACCTTCTAAAGTTCACACCTGATGGTCCAGCTATTTCACCCCAGGCATAAACCCAAGAAATTCTTGCACATATACAACAAGAGACATATATGAGAATGTTTCACAGCAACACTGTTCATATTAGCAAAAACCTAAAAACAACTTGAAAGTCCACCAGTGGGAGAATGGGTGAATAAAGTATGGTATTTTCACACTCTGAAATATTATACAACAGTCAGAACAAAATTTAGTGTGATTTCCTTTCTAGAGAAGTTCCAAATAAGTGAACAAAATATAAGTTATACTTCCTTCTCAGGAAGACATAAAAAATTTGATAAAACTGTAGAGAAAGGGAAGAAAGATAGGATACACGCTCAGACCCCTTTTCCTGTTCAAGTGTACTGATTCCCAGCTGCTATGAGTGCTGGCTGCCAACAGCTCAAGGCTCCCTCCCTCTCTGGAGAATTGCTGTTAGCCAAATAGGGGCTGACTCACACAGGAAGCGTTGCACTTGTTTTCTCTATATCACCTCCCCAAATGTCAGCCAATGACTGACTAACTTGGGGGCACAAACAGCTAATCTTTTGCCTCAGTGTAGGGTCACACTGTGGTGCAATGTGGGCTCCAGAGTTCTGAATACCTTTTCCAGCTCATTCCAAATCCTTCATTAGCTTTTTTCACCCCTCGTCCTGTCCTGCTTCCCAAACTCCCCTTCTCCTGAGAACTCCCTCAAAAAAATGACCTAAACAAGAATCCCATCTTAAGCTCTGCTTCTAGGGAAATGGACTTAAGACAACAGGAAGTGAAGAGCCTGGCATTCTGAGTGATGATTACCTAGGATGGGGAGAGGCGGGGGATGAGATAGAGGCCAGGGCTCTATGGTTAGATTCAGGTTCTGTTTTTTCACGTATTTATTACCTAATTTAGAAGAAAAAACAAACCCTAATTCAATAGCTAAGTAAGTCATAAAAGAGGGCCACGCATGGATCAATGATGAGCATGCCATTAGCCAAGGATTTTGTTTAATCTATTTCCATGGACCTGAAATCCAGTTTTAAAAATGTTTATAAAGGTACAGATTTTAACACAAAAATGTTTTCCTATTCAATATGCATTTATTGAGTGTCTAGTGTGCCAGCGACAATTTTAGATGCTGGCAAGGCACTGGCAAACAAGAAGACAAAATTCCTTCTTGCATGGAATTTCATTGTCGTTGGAGAGACAGAAAGTACTCAAGAAAACAAATTAAAAATTTTAATTTGGTTAATGAGCGCTGCTGTAAATACCAGAAAACCGGCTGCTGGAAGGACAGAGATGTATGGTGGTGGGGCCTCTCGACTGGGGAAGTTAAGGAAGACAGTGTTTGGGCTTGTGGTATAAAATTTTTCTTAACTCTCTTCTTTGTCTTCGTTTTGTACTCCCCAAGCCATATGAAAAATGTAGGCTAGATGTTGTTATCCACGTTTTACAGGTGGAAGATCTCAAGAGCAGTGTCTCTTGCCTAAGACAAGTAATTAATATTTTCTGTTCTTTAAGTGAAGACCCCACCGAAAAAGAGAAAACTCGAGCCATAAACATTCATGGACACAACTTATATTTCTGAAACACACTTAAGCTTGAAAGGCTTTCATATCTCATCAAATGAGTCTCTATGGAATTTTCCACTATTAGGGACACCAATGAGGATGGAAAAGGGACAATCCATTGATAATGGAAAAAAGTATTTTGAGTTCTTTTTTCTGCAGTACCGGGGGTGGGGTGGCGTTTGCTGAGCTGTTCCCAAGTCTTATACCCAGTCTCCTTGGGGTCCAAAAAAAGACCTCGGTGAAGTGGCTGACAGGATGAAGGATAGAGTCCATGGCTGTTGATGGGACTATCTGTCATCTCTGTGCTGCCCACTTGAAACCAGAGCCACCCATTGAATTGCAGCCAACTGGGGACTGACACACAGACCACATCCACTTCTGTCTTCTGGGTTATAGATGGTGAGGAGCAGTAGGATAGCCCAACTCCTTCGCTTGGCCACGTGTCCTCGGGCCTTGATGGAATCTCTGGGAGCTCCAGTTTCCCCATATTTAAAATGAGAATAATGGTAGTATTTACAGTAGTGTCTCAAGAGAATTCAGGAAGCTAATGTATTAAAGTATGAAGCACCTTACTTGGCAAGAGCAGTTCTCAGTGTGTGTTAGCTTGAATCATTATTCTCACCAGGTGGTGGACGTTCAGTTATGAATCAGGTGATTGGCATTTTTCCTAATTTCCTTTAGATTTTTCCTGAGTCTTCATGACAAAGATCTCAACAGTTCTCAGGAAAGGGCTTGTTGGATGCTAAGTCATTTTTAGTATTATTGGGGTTTTGAAATATTGGAGTTCTTTCTCTGGGAGCTTTCCCATGTTAAATAGATATTGATGCCCCTTTACTGGGTTAACACAAAGGATTATTGCCTGAACCCTTCACAGGTCCAGCTTTCAAGCACAACCATGTCAAGTCTATGGGGTCACCTTTGATTTTTACAGGTGCCGGGAAGACCCCACTATAAATCTGGTGCGAGTGAAGCTGAGGGTATGTGCCAGCTCTAGAATGTCCTATGGAGGTTGCACTTCTTTTATGTCACTCTACTAGGACCAACTACGAAGAGGTATTTGTATTGTCATCATCATCCTCCTTATCTTTCTGTTTGATGAATTCTGGACTTTTGCCTAACCAGACAGCTTGTAAAATAAATCCACTCTACTATTTGTATTGAGCCTTAAATCATGAACACCAGCTGTTTCTTGTATTTGAAGTAAAGCTCCAGGTGTACTGGGGGCATCCAGAGAGCACAGTTCTTCCCTCCTCTACGATGTATGGGTACCGTGGTGTAGCTGGGCAACTTGATCCTTTAATGCAAAAAGTGAATCTCATGGTTGTGTGTGTGTGTGTGTGTGTGTGTGTGTGTGTTTTTTGTTTTGTTTTGTTTTTGTCTCTCCTACAAGGTCAAGATCAGCAGCTAGTAAATATTTGATTTCCTGCAGGGGCAGTGAGTTAACAATTGCATCAGCCATACTCTCAACAAGTTAGGGCAGCTGGAAAATAATACTTTTTCCAACCCATCGGTGGAATTCTGGAAAACAGTTTGGAATACATGTGCCTAAGTTCTAAGAGAGAGCATAAATTAAACCTTCAGAGATAAGGAAGACTTGATATTGGTTACATTGCTTGCATTTTTGTAATGATTTATAGTTTTAAAATGCTTTTATAGATATTGGATAATTAAATTATCACAACCACCATGATATATGCAGGCTGGCGAGTACCAGTATCCCTGTTTGACTGATGAGGAATCCGAGTTTTGAAGAGGTAAAGTAGCATGCCCAAACACGCACAGATGGAAACGATGAAGCAGATTTTCCAGACCAGCCCCACAGGTTGTTGCTCAGGAAGCAATTTGAATACCTTTCAAATGCACGGAGTTCCTCCAGCCCCTCTGGTCTCACAGCCCTAGAGCATCTGCCTGGCTCCTGGAACCTTTGTTTCCAGTTTTGCAGTGAGAGAGGGGATGTAGGGAGGAAGCAGGAGCCCAGGGCTCCCTCTCTGGCTGCCACTGCTGGCCGATGATGACCACAGTTGAGGGGCATTTTGTGTGGTTCCTGTGGGTCTGTCCTTCCTGTGCCTGAGCCCGAGATCGCATCCAGGGAGAACTTGGAATTAATGAATTAATGTTTTACTTATTATGAAACATCCGGAATGGACTCCAAATACTATTTCCATCCTCTAGGCCTTTATGTCCTTTCATACGGATTAGACAACCCATAGAACCACCAAACCCCATCTTTAACTATTAGCTTCTCAAAATTTGGGTGACAAAATGTCCCCTTCTCTCAACAAGCAAATAGATATATTCATCTTGAGTATTTAAACAACTTGGGCTAACCTTAGGAAGCCATTAACCCAGATTTGGGGCTTATAATTTTCTCAGGGGCAGAGCCAAGGTTTTATTGAGTTCGGACCCCCCTGCACCTAGCATACACTGGTGCATTGTAAAGACGGAGTGCACGGATACCTGTAGTGGTGTCAGTTTCACGCATGATCCAGGAGCAGCCCGGTGTCTTCTTTCCACTTAGCTTACTGTCTGAGGCCGTCTCCCTTCCTCAGCTCTGCACACATTGCCGTGGCATTGTTCTTTTCTGATGGATGTGGGAAACACAGAGGTCAGAGAAAGCAAAGTCCTTCTGCTCCAATTTCAGCAAATCTCTGTTAGAAAACTCAGAGACGCCAGGCCCAGTGGAAAAGGAAGGATGATGACCTGTCGCATCATTGTGAAGTGGTATGTCTAAAGCTCTCTCAGAAGCAGCTGTTGGTGGACAGGTATTAACTTGTTAAGGAGGCATGTCAAAGAAGAATGTACCAGATCTTCTTCCCTCCCTCCCTCTTGCCCCAGGGCCATCAGTAGGATCAATATTTAAAGGGCATGTTTCTCTCTGTCCTCAGGCTCCCTGGTGCCTGGCAGGTCTAGGGAACTTCCATTTGTTCTGGAAAATAAGTGAGAGACTTGTGGAGCCGGAAAGATATTTGATCAAGCTGGGTAGTGGACACATTGCTAGGTTGGGGAAGGCCTGGTAAGGAATAACACTGGCCCTGGGAGAGGGTGTTTCCCTCCTTTCCATGGCTAGAGGATGGCAGAAGGTTATAGATGCCCGCTTCGAGGTCTCAGAAGCCAATGGCATCATGACCTTTAGAAATGAAACCAGGAGGGGCGCCTGGATAGCACAGTCGGTTAAACGTCTGACTCTTGGTTTCTGCTCAGGTCATGATCTTGGGGTCTTGAGATCAAACTCCGTGTGGGGCTCCACGCGCAGCATGGAGTCTGCTTGAGACTCTCCCCCATCTCTCTCTGCGCCTCCCCCCCCCACTCTTTTTCTCTCCAATAAATAATCTTTAAAAAAACCAAAACAAAAATGAAATGATCCAGGAGATTAGGAAAAAGCAGTCCAGAGATAATTCCCTTAGTCCCAGTAGAAAGAGAAATATTAACAAGTTGATCAGTGTTTTCCTGAGTTGCTCAAACCTAATGGGGCTTTTGCTCCAGCAATATCAGGATTTTATTTTCTATTTCTCTGACACTTGGATCCAAATTTGTGGACCCTTCCCTAACTGTTACCTTCATCAATATATGAGCAATATAAAGTTCAGAATGAAGTTGTTGCTTAGGATTTAATGGCCTGCCCTGTGTTCTTTTTTTTTTTTTTTTTAAAGATTTTATTTATTTATTTGTCAGAGAGAGAGAGAGAAAGAGCACAAGCAGGGGGAGTGGCAGGCCTAGGGAGAAGCAGACTCTCTCACTGAGCAAGTAGCTCGATGCAAGACTTGATCCCAAGACCCTGGGATCATGAGCTGAGTCAAAGGCAGCCACTTCGCCGACTGAGCCACCCAGGCATTGCACCTGCCCTGTGTTCTAAATCTCTGTTTTTCAGGTGTTTGTCAAACAGTTTCTCATGATCTCAACACCCAGGATATTTCTGTGGTCCTGAGGAAGGATAGGCTTCACTCTTATTGCAAGACCTGCTTCTAGAGGCAGGTTGCCTTCTCCTTATATATCACGTATGAACGTGAGAAATTCCTGAACATGTATGTACATAAAGCCTAAAGTGTGAAAGTCTAGCAGTAGACACAGATTGTGATGAGAAGTATATTCCCAGCGAGCCAGAACCTTTCTGCTCAGAGTCGAATGCCAACATCAGGCTATACCGGGGAGCTTGTCAGCATCTCTGGCCTTGCTCTGACTTACCGGATCAGAATCTGCATTGCACGTGATTCCCAGGTCATTCACATACCCAGCAAAGTTTGGGAAGCACTGAGCTAAACATAAATACTACTAATTACTCCTCACCTCATAATCTTTTGGACATGTGGACTGTCCCCCTGTCCATATCTGAGAATCACCTGGAGGCTTTTGTGAACTACTGATGCTTGGGTTTCGTCTCAGATCAGTTAAAGCCATCGCTGGACCCTGGTTCTGTAAACATCTGCCCAGGTGCTGCTAATGGACAGCCAGGGCTGAAGACTACTGTTTTAAACCCCATTTCCAGTGCCATCTCCCCAGTGTTTTATACATCAGTCAGGAGACGATTCTCCACGGATCTCTTACGTTTCTGCATGTCCAGATCATACCAGAATAGAAGAATAGAAATCATAAGAGGTTTCAGGCTCCCTTCACTCACGGTTCCTCTTCTGTAATTCCACCTATTGTCCGTACAGGTGTCATCTGGCCCCCTTTGTGGAAAACGGGGCCCACGGTACTGGCACAAATATGGATGTTGCCATGAATAACAAAGTCCTTTGTCTCTGTCCTGGGATTTTTGTTTCTTCTGCCAGCGTCCATGAAATTGTTGGCAAGCTCACATATTAGCTTGAAGGTGGGGCAGAATCTTCGAGCGTTCACAGTTCTTGACAATATCTTTTATAGTTTTGTTCTTCTCCTGCCCAAATCAATACCTGGGTTGATCCAGCGAATGTCCGAGTGAGGCTGTTTCATTCCAGAATGTTTACCTCAGGCACATCAGTCTCATCTCAGTTGTTTAATCATGGGCACTAATAATTTTAGTTTGCATTTTCTACTAATTTTTATGCAATATGGGCAAAAGGCAAAAAACACTGCTGTTTAGATGAAACCAAAAAAGGTGAGAAGCTGCATGGGCAAGCAGTCCCCCCACCCCTCACCCGCTGTTCTATTGTTGTGCGAAAGTCTGCTGTGGTAGGAGACACTGGATTCAGTAAACACAGGAGCGTCACCGGTAACTGACGCCGGTCCAGGAGAGCCCGAAGTTCACGTGGACCCAGCGTTCGTTTTAAAATTCTTGATCCCAAAGGCCTGCCGGAGGAAGAAGGTTCTGACTCTTTGTGACAGAAAGGAACAGCGAAGATTAAAATCGCCACCAGACATCAGGTTCCCAAAAGAGAACCTTAGCAGTGCTCAAAAAATAGCTCTTCCCCCCAAAATACATTGATTTCAAAGATAGTGAAGTTCTTCAAGATGTCAACATTGATTTAAATAAATTTTAATTAAAAACTCAGATTTTGCCATCCAACATAATGTGAGAGGAGCAGCACTTATCAAAACAAAAACATGAGAGTGTGAGGCTTTTTTCAAAATAAATCAGTCCCTCAGCATTAGGCCAGCATTCTTCAGATTGTTTCTCATCCTTTATAATGAAAAAATCGTTAACATGTCATACCCAGCGTATGTCGTTACCTATTTATAAATTTTGGGCAAATACCATTGTACTCATTATGTATTTTATAAAATACAAACAAAAATGGAAATAAAAAGAGGATGAGATAAAAGTACACAGAAGTCTTAATAATTTCTTCCTTCACCCCCAAAAGGAGTGAGTGCCTCACTTTGGAGATCATTAGATTTGATTGGAATGCTTCTAACACCTGTCTCTGATTTACCTTGAGCTATATTTTTATTTTTAAAAAAATTTGTTTTTTTATTTATTTGAGAGAAGAGAGAGTGCAAGAATGTGGGGAGGGGCAGAGGGAGAAGGAGAGAGAGAATGCTCAAGCAGATTCCCCGCTAATGTCAGAGCCCTACACGGAACTCGATCTTATGACCCCAAGATCACCACCTGAGTGGAAATCAAGAGTTGGGCGTACGACTGATTGAGCCCCCAGGCACCCCAATGAGCTATATTTTTAAATGCAAAAAAGACAATTCGATGAGAACTCTTGCTCTATCGTACCGTGTGGTCCCCCAAACCTATTATTATTTATTTTTGGCCCTTTCCAGAAAGATTTTGCCGTCCCTTGACAGGGAAAGTGTCTGGGGTCACGTTCTCTTCCTTCCACGTGGTTGGGACGTCATAAGCTCCTTACGGGACTGTATAGGTGGCTCTCCAGGCCGAGGGGCTGGTCTTGGTCGTAGCTGCACCCCTTGACCTGCAGACACCCTTCCTCCAAAGAGTAAGAAGTGTCTTCTTGTGTGGTGGCTGCCAGCCCTCTGTGTTGTTGTGGACAGGCTCTTGGGCTGTGCTCTTGGGCATCTCACAGTGGTCATTAGCTGGGTGCTGGTGGCCAGACCCTCAGCCACAGGGTGGTGAGAACTGTGGGCTGGGAGCCAGAGCATGTCACGGTGTAAACCCTCGGCCCTGTAGAGACTAGGTGGAAGCATGCAGGAGCTCAGGGTTCCCTTGGTGGGTGGCTGGACCGGTGGGGAAGAGAGTGGGTATAGTGCAGTTGGGAGGAGGCTATCTGGGTGCCCAGTCGAAGGCAGCCATGTAACAGAGAGTGGCTGAAAAAGCTGTCACCAACGGCTTGGCCGAGGTTTGGGGATGGACACCAGTCCTGGGGGAGGGGAAGGCAAGATCCTGGTATTGGAAAGCTGCCCTTAAAGATAACACCAAGTGAGGTCTCTGGCTGTGGGTGGTGGGAATGGGGTCCAGTAATTAAAAGTGGGGAGCAGAACAGAGCAAATGTTTGGGTGCTCTGAGCAGATGGGTACAGAGCTGGTGGTACAGACAGGGGTGAAGGCCTAGGAGGCAAACTTCCCAAACTTTGGGCAGTCATTGGAATGAGGGAATCAGCAAATCGTAGGTCGTGGGCAGTGGCCTGGGCTGTCTGTGGGACTCCTGGGTCACATAGGTGAAGATGACACAGCCCCAGCTCACAGGGAGATTGATGGTTAGACTGATACTTGCAAACAAGCAGCATCTACACAGTGTGTGATGGTGGAAGAGGCGCAGGGCGTGGTTGGCTGCAGTGAAAATAGGGCCGGCCGGCTAGGGCTTGGCCTGGGGGGTGGCCGCAGTGTGGAATTTTGAACGATGAAGTGGATTTGGAAATTCCAGAGCAGCATTCACCACCTTTTGGTGGGTTATTGTTTTCTTGGATTTTCATTACTCAATTTCCTCGGAAAGCACCTGTCTGGCATATTTCTGGAAGGTGGGATAAGCCTGTTTTTTGTTAATTGCATCACATTTAGAGTGTAAGGGGGGGGGGAGCTGGCTATGTTAGGAAACTGTGGTAAATCTTCTTGTTAATCAAAGAATCCTTTTGTAATGTGAATGATGACACTCCTGTTTCCCTGTGTTTTAAAATTACATTTGATATATTTATTTCCATTAAACACCCAAAGGGGACTTTTGGAAATCAAACATAATTTAGTTTGGGAGTTTTATTTGTAAATATTGGAGCACCTCCTGCCGTCTCTGGAGACCCTCAGGGAGGTCCCCCACCAAAGTGGGAATTAATACCTTTAATGAAGAGGGATTCAGGGCAAGAATCAGATTTCCTGCACCCTCCCCACCCTGCTCTGGCTGGTTAACTCCTTCGTGTCTTTACCTCACAGCTCAAGTGGCACGTCTTTGTGAGCTGCAGTATTTTTGTGTGGGAAAAATTTTCCCACACAAAATGGCCACTTTGCCATTTTTTAAGTGTACGGTTTATAAAGCAGCATTAAGTACGTTCACGTCGTCGTGCAACCCTCAGTGCCATCCACCTCCAGAATTACTTCATCTTCCTCGACAAAACTGTCCCCTGGAAACCACCCTTCTGTTTTCTGTCTCTGCGCATTTGACTACTCTAGCTATCAAATGCTGCCATTTATTTATCTATTTATTTATTGAGAGAGGACGATGGCGGGGGGAGAGGGGCCAAGGGAAAGGGAGAGAGAGACTCTCAAGCACACTCCACTCCCAGTGCGGGGCTCCATCTCGTGACCCTGGGATCATGACTTGAGAAGAAATCCAAAGTCAGACGCTTAACTGACTGAACCACCCAGGCTCCCCAAACTTCACTTTTATTTTAATCAGTTCTACAGTACAGTGTTTAAAGAGTCAAATAGTTTTGTAAGACTTGTTACAAAAAGCAGCCAAGCCCTCATTCCTCCTTCCCACATTTGCTCTCCAGCGACAACCATATTCAATTCTTTTAGTCTTGATGTTCACATCCATAAACCTAGGGAAGGTGCTTATATTACTACTTCTTGATTTTCCTGTTTTAGGCATTTTCTATTGATTTCTCACTATGAAAAATAAGAATTTAGCTTTCCCGTAATTCCTTTGAAATATGTTTGATTGTGAAGTATATCATACATACGAGAGTCTTCCTTAGTCTGTTAGAAATAAAACGCTATTACTTGTTCAGCTTAAGAACAAGACCAGGCAGTGTTAGAAGCCTGCATGTGCCCCTCATTTGTGCTCCCCTCTCTTTTCCAGATGAAACCACTGATCTGTGCTAATAATTTCCTTCCTTTTCCTTATCATTATCCTGTGTGTACATATTCCTAAACAATCTATTGTTTCGTGTTATCTGTTGGTGAATGTAATATAAATGGAAACACGTCGTATGTTCCGATTTTGCTCCTTTCACTCAGCTTTACGGTTCCGAGGTTTGTCCACTGGATGCATGCAGCCATAGCTGGTTCGTTCTCTGTTGTGTTCGGTATGAATACAACTACACCTCCATTGGTTCAGTCTTGTCCATAGAGCTGGTACCCACGAGCAAGAGTTTCTCCAGGCCTCATAGGCAGGAGTAGACTTGTCAGAGCATAGGGTGTGCAGTACCTTTTCAAGTTCACTGGGTAACAATCGTTGGTGGTAGTCTCACCAATTTAAGCTTCCACCACGAGTGGTTGAGAGATCACTTGTGATCGTCTGTGAAATGGCCTTGCATATGTTTTACCTGTTAAAAAAAATTAATGCACAGATGTTCTTTATAGATCATGATATCAATAGTTTACCAGTTTCATGTATTGTAAATATGTCTTCTCAGTTTGAAGTCGGCTTTCTTTCTTTTTTTTTTTTTTAAAGATTTTATTTATTTATTTGACAGAGAAAGAGAGAGTACAAGGAAGGGGAGCAGCAGGCAGAGGGAGAAGCAGGATCCCCACTGAGCAGGGATCTCGACACGGGGCTCAATCCCAGGACTCTGGGATCGTGACCTGAGCCGAAGGCAGACGCCTAACCGGCTGAGCCACCCAGCCACCCCTGAAGCTGGCTTTCTATTCTCTGTCAAGGATCTTAAGAACAGAAGTTCTTAAAATTTGATTTAATTTTGTTGATTTTATCCACCTTGCCCTTTATGGGAAACTTTTGTCTTATTTACAAAAATTATTCCCTATCCCAACGTCAGAAAATATTCTCTATATTGTCTTCCAAGTGTATTACAGTTTTGCCTTTTACATGTGAGTAATCTACCTGGAATTGATTTTTATATGTGGTGCAATAGGGATTTAATTCCATTTTTTCCATCTACATCTACAATCGTCCCAGAAACATATATTGAATAGTCTATTTCACGGTGACCTGCTGTGCCAAGTCTGCAAAAAATGAAGTTTCCAAATATGCTTGGGTTTGTTTCTGTGCTCTATTTGTACCTGTGCCAATACGAGAGTGTCTTAATTACTATAGCTTTGTAATGTTTCAATGTGTCATGTAGAAAGTCCTCCCACTTTGTTCTTCGGGATTATCTTGACTCTTAGGATGTGTGTTTGTTTGTGTTTTTTCGTATACGTTTTTATCAGTTTGTGAAGTTTCGTGGAGCTGTTGGGCTTTTGACTGCAATTACCTTGCATCTCTAGCTCTGTTTTGGATAGCTGAAGTATCCCAGTAAGTACATGAAGATAAAACTGCAGAACACCCAAGACAAGAAGATCTTCAAAGCCACCAGGGATAAGAAAAGATCACCTGCTAAAGAACAGTGAGTAGACTAATTAATTACCTTTCAACAGTAAAAATGGAAGCCAGAAGACCGTGGGAGAATGTTTCCAATGTGCTGAGAGTAAAACAATAATCAACCTGGAATGGATACCCAGTTAAACTCTTTTAAGAATGAAAGCAAGATAGGGGTGCCTGGGTGGTGTGGTCGGTTAAGTGTCCAGCTCTTGGTTTCGGCTCAGGTCATGATCTCAGGGTCGTGAGATCGAGTCCCACTCCGGGCTCTGTGCTCAGCATGGGATCTGCTTGAGATTCTCTCTCCCTCTCCCTACCCATCCCGCTTGTGCTCTCCCCCCTACCCACCAAATAAATAAATAAATCTTAAAAAAAAAAAAAAGAGGAATGAGGGATGCCTGGGTGGCTCAGTTGGTTAAGCGTCTGCCTTTGGCTCAGGTCATTATCCCAGGGTCCTGGGATTGACCCCACATAGGGCTTCTTGCTCAGCAGGGAGCCTGCTTCTCCCTCTGCCTGCTGCTCCCCCTGCTTGTGCGCACTCTGACAAATAAATAAATAGAATGAAAGAAAAATAAAAACTTTCAAACAAAAACAGAGGATATCACTAAAGGAAAGTTTCAAAAGATCTACTTTGAGCAGAAGGAAAATGACCCTAGATACTAGGTATATTCTCCTGGGAGGAAGATCGGGAACTGGGCTGGAGAGAACTCTTTCGGGGGAACATCTGCTTACCTCTGAGGTGTCTGGCATTTACTCCTTTTTCGGATCTGTCGATTCTTACTCTCATGCCAACTCAGTGATACCTTTTAAGTTATTCAGAATATGTTATCCGGCATGTTTGTTGTTTCATGTGGGCAGGATTGTTTGGGCATCTAAACCCCCCACCTGCAGGGGATCAAAGTCCTCCAACAGAACTTCTTTCAGGAAACTCTGTCTGCCCAGTCTGTGTGGAGTCCCTGTTACCTGTCCTTATGGCGTGCTGTAGCACACATACCATATTTTTACACATATTTATATGCTCTTTAAATTAATTGTCTACTTACCCCATTAGAAATCTAGGGGCCAGGTCTGTATTGTTCTCTATTTTATTCCCACACCTTAGCAAGTGCCTGGCACAAAGCAGATATTCGGTAGACATTTATTGAATAAATGATTAGATGAATAATTAATTTTGAGTGAGAAGCCAATATTAGGTATTAAGTCAAGCACAGCTGTGTGTCTCTGCTTCCCGTCCGGCCATTGGAGGTACTGCTGCAGGGCTGGTGAATTCCCACAGAACTATGCTGTGTAATGTGATAGCCATTAGCCGCATGTGGCTATTTAAATTATTGAAATTAATTAAAATCACATAAAAGAAGAAATTCAATTCCTTAGTCACACTGGCCACATTTCAAATGGCTAGTGGCTATCCTATTGGACAGTGCAGACATAGAACTTTTCCATTATCACAGAAAGTTCTATTGGAAGGGCTGCCATAGAGTTCTCAAGAATTCTGAAGTGCTCTTCTCTCTTTCTCTTTTGCTCCTGCTCTCGATCTTTCTCTCTCTCTCTCTCTCCCCATCCCTAAACCAAAAAGACAGGGATAGTTGTCTTATTATTAGTGACTTAAATGTTGCTTTTGAACAAGAAGATGCTGGGTACTTTTGGTGACTAGCACCGTCCCACTTTTTTTCTTTTAAATTCCCGAGCTGTTGTTTACTAGTACACTCTTTTATTCCTATTTCTACTGAAGCTGACTGTTACTTGGGTGGAAAGCCTAATTGCTTTCTTTTCTAGGTCCTTAAACCCTTTGCTAATGTTTCTGTCTGAGAGTTCCCAAAGCCAGGGTTCTAGGAGAGTTTGGCATGTCTGAGCAGCTGAACCACGAAATAATGGAGTAGGTCCGGCGGGGTGTGGGAGCAGGGCATTCTGTCAATAAAAGAGCTCCCCTCTCCACACACATGGCCAGTTAATTGGCCATTCTGGGAAAGGATGGATGGGGAGGGGGGCTTCTGAGAATCACCGGTGACAGTTAAGTGGCCTTTTGTTGACGTCCTCTGCTGAACAACTTTGTTGGATTTAGTCTCTGCTTTTCCTCGGCCTCCTGTGGATTTTCTGTTAGATTCATTTACCATTCAGGCATCATCTTTCACTCTCCCCTTCCAATATGACTGCTTTGTGTGCTGGCCTCGGCTTTATTCCCACTCTTCCCAGACCATAAAGGGGGCTGTGTGGGGCTTTGGCAGCACCGAGGAATTGACTCTGCCTTCTGTCGAGAACCATAATGATTGCAGGGACCTTGGTGTCTAGCAGAAAATGCACTACCTGCACCAGCCTAACGGCGACCGGCTGAAGACAGAGGAAAGGGAGTCTTCCCTGAATTCCTTCTCATGCTATCTGTCTATTTCCTTGGTTCCCCTCTCCGTTCCCTTCTGTCCCCCTTCTCCCCGCTGCAACTGGAGTCCTGACCTAAGATGCATCTGTGACTAAGCGTTAATGCTCTGAAATAATAATACATTCTATTTTGCAGGCTTGGCCAAGCCAGTTCACCCAAGTTGTCTCATCTAATACCCTCCCAAACCCCTGTGAGGTAGGGAGGGGAGATATTATTAACCCCATTTTCCTGATGAGTAAACTGAGATTTAGAGAGATTAGGGCAGTTGCCCTCGGTCTTTTAGATGGGAAGTGAGCACGCGGTCTCTGTCTCTAAACCCAGCGTTCTTTCCATGGCGTCCACACCCTTATGTGTAAGGAGGACATGGCCCAAGGGAGTGTGAGTGGATGGGAAGGGAGAAGGAGAGCAAAAGAGAAGTGTTCGATGAGGAGGGAGGAAACGAGTGATTTCCTTGGGCCTCTAGCTGTTCTCATCTTTCTGTGGAGATGGAGGATTTGATGTTCACCAGAGGCTGGCCCAGCAAACCTCCAGGGAGGGAAGAAAGCTAAGAGCCTTGTCTTCCTCTTTCCCTCTTTCCTTTTCCCGGGGAGGCGGGGGGGATTTACCTAGCAGTGGGGAGGGGTGGCTCTAGCTCTCCCTAGGCCCTGCGTGTGAGAGTCACATGCTGGGTCTCCCCAGAGAGAACCTAACGCCCATTCTCAGGCCGGACCTGCCGGCCTTTAGGTGCTGCGTTGTCCTGAGGCCTGGGCCATGCCTGCACGCGAGGAAGGGCCCTGAAGCTCGCCTGAAGTTGGAAGCATGCCGAGCAGCCCTGGAGGGGGCGTGGGCCCTGGCCCGTGCCCTGTGGACAGGTGGACGCTTCTGGTCTTCAGCTTTATCCTGGCAGCAGCTTTGGGCCAAATGAATTTCACAGGGTGAGTGCCTGCTCCGTAGTGGGGGCGGGGGGTTGGTGGTGGTGGTAGATGTCAAGAACTTGGGGACCAGGTATGTGGGGGGTGGGGTGGGAGGGAGGTGGCTGTCCTACTGGGACCTGGCCAAAGTGGAGGGAGTCGGGACCTCAGTTCCCATTCAGGTCCCTAATTTCCCAGGCCCATGCTCCAGGGACAAACAGCTCTATTATTGTCCCTCCCCGCAGAAGTTCTTAATCTGCGGCCCAGGGGGAAGCTTTCAGGGCTTCCACGAATCCCCTGATTCTTGATTGTATGTAAAGTTGTTGGCATATCTATTTTCCTTTTCTGGGGGGAAGGTTTATAACTTTCCTCTGCTTCTTAAAGAAGTTAGTAACCGCTGGAAGACTGTGTCTCCCCACCCTAGGGATGCAGGACTGCCCTCCTGTGAAGGAGGGACGCTAGTGTCTTACCTCAGGCCCTCTAGGGACTTGTTTCTCAGCCTCCCAAAGATCACGCAAGGTGGCTACTCCATGGTGTCTCCATAGCAGTGATTAGAGGGGGGGTTAGAGAGGGGCTTCATCCTCCCTGATATGGGAGCCAGCCAGGGAGGGGGCCGGCACCATCCCAGGCAGCAGAGCCCAGATGTCACAGGCAGGCTGCTGAGTAGCCCCGCCTAGCAGCCCTTTCAGCGGGATGGGAAGGGGCTCAGCTTCCTCCCGTAAGGTAGCGTGAGGCTGACCCCCCTTCCGTGTCCTCAGGCTCTTGAGAGAAGGCCGGAGAGGGCCCAGGGTTTGGACAGACCGTGGCCCCAGGTCCTTGTATGAAGAGCACTTGGGGCCACTGTTGGTCTCCCCTGCCCCCTGGATTTGGCCTTTCTCCCCTTTGTTCCTTTTGTTCTCCGGCCCTCCTCCATTCCCCGAGGTTCCTGTCTCGTACTTCTTCCCCCATCTTGGCACTGGGTTCATCAGCAGCTCTGCCAGCCTTTATTTAGTCCCTTAAGCGGTCTGTCCTCGGGCTGGAGCGGGCCCCTACCCCAGCCTTAGGACTCGTGTGCTTCCCAGAGCTACGCGTCCTTCTGCTCAGGGCCCTCTGGCCTCCCAGCCTTCCTGCCAGGTGCCCTCGGCCTGGTGTCTTCTCACTCCACCTCCTCCAAGCAACTCAGCCTTCCAGGAAGCCCTCTCCACAGCTCCCTCTGCCCTCCCTGTGTCTTTCCAGAGACCAGGTTCTTCGAGTCCTGGCTAAAAATGAGAAGCAGCTTTCAGTTCTCAGGGACCTGGAGGGCCTGAAGCCCCAGAAGGTGAGGACTCCTCAGGGCTGAGGAGCACGTTCTGCACTCTCTTATAGTGGCTTGCCCCTCCAGCCCCCCTGCCTGCTCCCCCCACCGCAAGCCTGCCCGCCAGACAGCTCTGCCAAAGAGCACAACACTGTGGAAAATCAAATGTGGCTCCTCTTCATGAAAGGTTGGGAACACTCGCCTAGAAGGTTGGGTGGCCCTTCTTGGCTTTCTCTTCTGTCCTAGATAGGGGGCTGTTGAACAGACCCTGTCAGGGGCCACCTTGCAAGTGACTGGAATGTCCCGAAGCCACACATAGGTGTCTGGGTGGGATGCCATGCCGAGCGCAGCCTGGACATATCTGTTTCCCAACTGAAAGGGCTTAGCTTGGCAAACCTGTGTTTTGTTTGGGTTTGTCCCTGTTAGGCATTGGTTTCCAGGGACATTGTCCTCTGCAAGTATTCCACAATGGAAAACATTTTCTTCAACTGTTAGAATAGAAGGGTTTTGTTGGAGGTCTGTTGAAACAACCAGATATTTCTGGAGGTGGCCTGGAGCTCTCGTCTCTATTTGTTTGAGGACCCCTCTCTCCCAGGACGCACAACACTTTATAACACCTCTCTGTTTTACAAATTGGGACACAGACGTCACTTTTGGATGACATGGGAATCCAGATTGGGTCCCTCACACCCGTCCGGGGCTTGGGGGCAGTGATGCCTCCCTCTTATGACCAGGGTTCTTGTCCATGTTCATGTCCCATATGATGAGCTGTTTCACTTTTAGCAACTGTGTAAGGCTCTTGGGGTCCAGGTGAAGTTGCAGGGTGTGAGTGATGAGGCCGAGAGATGAAAGTACTTGGAATTACAGAGGGAAACTCAGTTTGGGGATTTTGTTTGTTGCCCCGGTCTTTCTGCTTGGTCTTAGGGTTTTCATTTGGGAACTGGGGCCCTTTTAACCATGTAAGAGAAGAAGATCACCTGGCTTTCTAAGGTGCCTACGGGTTTGTGAGGACGTGTGATAAACATGTCTGTTTACTTTTCCTTTGTGACCGAGGTGGATTTCTGGCGTAGCCCAGCCAGGCCCAGCCTCCCTGTGGATATGAGAGTTGCTTTCTCGGAACTGAAGGACATCAAAGCTTACCTGGAGTCTCACGGCCTTGCTTACAGCATCATGATAAAGGACATCCAGGTGAGGTCCTGCCCCAGCGATGCGTCTGGGAGCCCACCTTCCACATGCCTTCCTGGTTTGGGCCTGACACGGAGGAAAACAAGCCAGGGCGAACAGTGGACATCTTGTTTCTAGAGTTCCATCTGCATTCTTGTGGACTGGCTGTGGAAGGAATGAAACCTCACACTTCTCAGAGAATTTTTAAATCTAGGACGGAGTCCACGGTGGGAGGTTCTCCTAGTGTGGTAATGGCAGTCACTTGTGGACGAGTCCTCTTGGGGAGGCATTCGCAGCTCACAGCGAAGGGGGAGAGTGGGGAGGAGGGGGCAGGAGGAGGTAGCTCAGGTCTTTCCTAGGCTCGAGGGGAAGGCAGCTCTGGACGGCTCCCTTGGCTTTTCTGACTGTCCCTCCTGTCCTTGCGGTGTCTCAGCCATACAATACCAGAGAGTTCCTTCACTCCAGAGAAGTGGGAAGAGGTGAAAGAAACTAATTGTGGGCCCGCTGTGGTTTCCCTCCCAACGCTGGTACCGCAAGGCTCTCAGTCCTGGGCACCTCTCCCAGGCAGGATGCTCCCAGGGGAATAGCTTTGGGAAAGGTGGCTGCAGACCCACCCTCAGGTAGGGCAGAGGGAGCCTTCATCGTGGCCATGCCAGTCTCCCCACCCCCACTTGTCAGCGCATCTTACAGTGTCTTTTCTGAACGTCATGACATTTTATTTCCATTGTTCTGTCTTCAAGGATATCCCAGGGAGCCTCCTTCATTAAGCTGTTCTTGTGGGCCCCACGTGCTGGTTAGGCCGCTCTGGCTGCCCCCCTCCGCACGTGCCGTGGGGTGCCTGTTGAATTGTAGCCGCGCTGTGCTACAGCTGATGTCCGAGGGCTCCGAGTGTGGGAACAGTCTCGCGGCGCGCACACACACCACACCACATGCCAGGGGATAAGCATCAGGAGCATTCCTTTCCCATGCGAGCACAGGGCTGGGCCACTCAGGCCCATTCAGAGCCCTTTATCCCTCATCAGGCACATAAGTGTTTGCTGTTCAGCGTGGAGGGGTGGGCTCTTTCTCTAATGCATCCCCCACAAACCAAAATGGGGAAACCCCCGCAGACAAGACAGGGTACCACATCAAAAGAAATAGCACTCAATTCTCATTTTTAGCCCAAGCCTGAATTTTGAAGTTTGCATTTCCCTGCTTCTGCTGTGCCCTGGAAACCCCGCAGCATTTGGCAAACAGATAGGAAGAGGTCTCTCAAAATTTTCTGTTGATTTCTGCACATCAGGAATGGCCCCAGAGGCACCTCTGAGCCTGCCCGCTGGCTCCTTTGGAGCCGTTGTCCTCATTCGCCTCAGCCTGTCCTCTCCTGTTGTCCCCTGGCCTGGAATCCCTCCGGGGGTGGGGGGGTGGGGGGGGTGACTTTTACTCCCTCTTAGTAAGATGCCCTGGGCTCTCAGCCCTCACCCAGCCAGGCAGGGTTTTCACCAACAACTCTCTCTGTCTGCACTGCATCAAGCTCTCGTTGTCATACTTAAGACCCCATTTTGGCTTAGAGGGAGCTGAGGGGGGAGGCTGCTGTGTTGATTTGATTTGTGGTGACGAGGGGGAGGGTGTCCAGGAGGAGAACAGCTCAGAGGTGCTAACAGGAGGGGAAAGCTTTGCACCACTCAGGTCGTTGGCCTCCAGCCTTATGTTTCGGTTATTGACGCACAGGCCGAATTTCTTCCGAATCTTCTGGACCTTCTCAGCTGCAGTATTTGGCATAGTGTCTCTTGCACGGTGGACCCTCAACTGTCGGAACAATTACTCTATTGGCAGGTCCAGAAAGAACATGCCCAGACAGAGACCTTGCTATTATGTTGGTCTTTGTCTCCAGAGCCCCCTCTCCTGAGCCCCTCCAGGTCCAGGATCATGCCCCTTGCCTATCTTTATACCCTAGCCCCTACCATAGCACCTGCCACTTGGTTGGGGCTTAATAAATGTTAGGTGAATTAATGGAGGCAAGGAAAGGAAAGAAGTGAAGGTGTGTTTGCTGAACAATACCTGGCTGAGAGGGAGAGGGAAAAACCTTGGTGCGGGCTTTCGCTTTGGCCAGCCTTGAGACTGTTGAGGAAGGGAATTGCCCCCCAACCCCTCGCCTCCTCCCCGCCCCAGCTGTGATCAGGGGGCTGCTTGAGGTAGAAGAGGTGGGTGCACTCATCCCACCCACTGACCCAGAGATACCTACTGTGTGCAAGGTGCAGGAAATGCAAAGATAAGAGCTCTAGTCCTGTATCCAGCGGTGCCGGTGTCATGGGGGTGGGGAGCGGAGGGGAGTAAATCTGTGATTACAATGGAGTGGATGAGTGTGCTGATGGAGTGCAGCAGGTTGCTATGGGAGCGAGGACAAGAGGCACTGCGCAGCGAGGCTCTCAGAAGGCAGTAATTACGGTGCGGCTGAAGAGCAGGCGAGGGGGGACCCGGAGGGGAAGGGGGCCCCCGATTGGCGATGAGGCCCGACTAGATCACAAAGAGCGTCCTTTGCTGGGTGAAGAGGTCGAGATTTTATCCCGAAAATCGTGGGGGGAGCCATTGGAGGGCTCTGACAAGATCAGCTTTGCATTTAAGAAAAATCCCTCTGACAGTGACAGTGTTGAGTTGGGGACAGGAGCAGGGAGAAACTGACAGGAAGGACGGTGCTGAGGAAATTGCAGTGGGCCAGGCAAGAAATTATCTGATTCCGAGTGAGCGCTATTTGCATTTAATTTTTCTTCACCTCCCCCTTTTTTTCAGCCCTTTGGTTTTGGTGTAGTTTTTTTTTTTTTTTTCTCTAGGATGAGTCACCATGGAAAAGCTTCACTTGAGCAATCAGCTCTGTGGATTTTAATGGCTTTTTTCTGATTACAAAATTAATAAATATTCATGTTGGATAATTTGGAAAATAGGGGAAAGCACAAAGGAGAAAACAAAAACCACCCGTGCTCTGAGGATCTAGAGCAAAACACAATTTAGCGTAAATATTGCTTTGCCAACCCCCCCCCCAACCGGATCATTCTCATTAGCATACAAATATAGAGTTATTTCTTTTGCCCTAAAAAAATCCACTCTTGATCCCTTCCCCCCACCTCCAGCTATCACCCCATTTCTCTCCTTCCCCATATAGCAAAACTCCTGGAAATATGGACTATACTTGCCCTCTCCATTGCCAACCATTCACTCCTCACGGCACAAAAACTGTCGTCATCCACAGCTCCTAAGTCCAACTCAGTGATCAAATTTGAGTACCCATTGTTCTTTCACCTTTCAGCACAACTGGTCACTCTCTCCTCTTTTGAAACATGCCCTGTCTTGGCTTCCAGAACACTGCACTCCCTTGGGTTAGCCCATTGTACTGGCTGCTCCTTTGCACATTGTTTTCCTGTTTCCCACCTCTGTCCTTTGACCTTTCCTCTATCCCTTCGTCCAGGGTCATGGTGTTGAAAACCTTCAGCCCCCTGAAGATTCCCATACTTAGAGCTCCAGCCAGACTCCTACATCCAACCTGAACTCCAGACTCCTATATCCCACCACCACCTCCGCATCACCACCTGCCTGCCTAACGGGCATCTCAGACTTCACTGTTCCCAACTGAGTACCACACCCCCGGCAACGTGCTCCTCCACAGCCTTCTCCATCTCGGGAAATGGCAACGCCATCCTTCTGGTCACTCAGACAAGAAGCCTGGAGTCATCCTTGACTCCTTTCTCACATCCCATAATCAGTTCGTCAGCAAATCCCATCAGCTCTTGCTTTAGAATGTATCTTACCGTTCTATGCTGCCACCCCGGGCCAGTGTGCTGTCAGCCCCTCACCTGGATTATTCCAGGAGTTTTCTACTGCCCCTCCCAACTCCAGCCTTGTCTCCTTGTTGGGTAGTCTCAAAACAACATTCAGAGGGGTCCTTTAAAATTATTAATATTATATATTATATCCAATTATGTCACTTCTCTGCCTAGAACCCTTAATGGCTTCCCAACTCAGAGTAAAAGCCAAAGTCCTTAAAATGGCTATACGGCGGGGCGCCTGGGTGGCGCAGTCATTGAGTGTCTGCCTTTGGCTCAGGGCGTGATCCCAGCGTTCTAGGATCGAGTCCCACATCAGGCTCCTCTGCTAGGAGCCTGCTTCTTCCTCTCCCACTCCCCTTGCTTGTGTTCCCTCTCTCACTGGCTGTCTCTGTCAAATAAATAAATAAAATCTAAAAAAAAAAAAAATGGCTATAGGGTGCCACATGATCTATGCCGCACCCCCACATCACCGACTGCTGCTCTCCCCTTGCTCACTCTGCTCCAGACACCTGGACCTCCTTAATGTTCCTTGAACTTGCTTGACCCATTTCTGCCTCAGGGCCCTTGACTAGTTTTGTACCTCAGGACCTTTGCAGTTCCTGGTCCTTATGATTAGAATGCTGTTTCTGCAGATACCTGCATGACCTATTCCCTTACTGCTTTCAAACCTTATTCACAGATCACTTTTTTATTTTAAATTGTACCCTTCTACATTCCCCAATTCCCTACCTTCTTCCACTGCATCACTTTTCTCCTTGGCACTTACCACCTTCTAATATCCTATCTCATGTATGTAATTATGCTGTTTATTGTCTGTCTCCCCTGCCAGACTGTAAGCTCCATGAAGGCAGGCAGTTTTGTTTCGTTGGCTGCCGTACCCAGTGTGTGCTCAACAAACACTCGTTCACTGAGAAGAAGAGATTAAAAAGTGGCCGTGACGGTGGCTGGGGTGGGGCTGGGCGGCAGCTCTGAAAAGGAGAGGAGGCCAGGCAGGGAGGAGCAGGAGAAGGCAAGGGAGGAAAGGAGCAGTTATTGGCAAGGGCTTGAGAGAGAGGCAGAGTCCGGCTGCTCCAAGGGGGCAGGGATAGAAGGCCTGGCTCTTCTCTTGGTCCTGGGAGGGGAGCTGTTGCTGACTGACTGTTAGTGGGGGCCATCTGCCATCCAGGTCCTCCAGATACCACTTCTCTCTGGAGGAATCCAGATTTCCTGGTCATGGCTGGTAATGACTGCTCCATCACAGAGTTCTGGAGTCACCCAAGAATTACTATTGCCCTGCCATCCTCCTCCTGCTCGTCCTCATAGCTGCATGCTAGGCAACATTTCACACATTTTACATGTATTAACCCTTCTGATTCTCACAAGATCACCTTCAATAATGTGCTCAAGTGTGTGAAAACTGGACCCCCATTTTATGAAGGCACAGAGAGATTAATACTTTGGTAAACCGAGGCACAGAGCAATGAGTGACTTGACCGTCAGCGATGGCGTCAGGATTCAACCCAACACAGCCCGGCTCCAGGCCCTGTACTCTCTCTGCTCTTGTGCTGTCTGCTTTCTCAGCAGTTGCCATTGTCGTTGGTGTGGGTGGACTTGACTTAACTTTGCCTTTTGGGCAGTGGGGCCACCATTCAGCCTTGACCTCTGAGGGGGTCCATTCTGAGAACCATGTGGGCGCGGACTGCCATTGCTGCCCAGGAAGAGAAGGCCGGGGGCTTATGAGGAGAGGTGACTGCTGTTGTCACAGAGTGGGGGTGGCTGGGGGGGTGGTGAGATGCTCCCCATCCGCTGTCACCCGGAGCCGTGTCCATTTTGCATCTGTGGTTGGAGTTCAGCTGCCGAGCGCCGGTTCCCTTCAGGCGTCAACTTCACCTTTCCGGGGCCTCCCTCGGCCTCCTGCCCTCCTCCATCCTGGAGGTGCTGTTCTCTGCTCAATGTTCTCGTCCTTCCTTACCCCTGTCATAAATTAATTCACACCAAGGTATTACTTTCCTTGTCAGGTTATGGCTTCCAGGGAGGCAAATGGCTTACTTCTGAGCTGTTTCTTTTTTTCTCTGAGAAGCCTGACAGGGCTGTAATTAGGCTTCCCTGAGCCTGTGGCAAGACTGCATTCTTCGTTCTCCCATCGCCTTCCCTCAGCCCTGTGAAGGGAGCAAACATCTGTGTCGTTTTCAGGCCAGGGTAGATTAGTGTTCTTGGAATTGGGGCCCAGCTGTGAGGGCTGAGCATTCCCAATTTGTAAGCGGGTGTCGTCTCCATTCACAAGCTTGTGAGGGTGTTTGGAAAGTTATTTGCAGTTCGGTGCCGATTTCCCATTTGCCCCCAAGCTGTTCTGTGGAACAAAGAACAGCCTCACCGGAGCTGTGTTCCTGTGGGTGTCCCTGGGGTCTGTGGGAAGAGCTGGGTCCTCTGGTCCTGTCTTCCCAATTTCGCCTCCCTGTCCTCCACGTTCACCCACCGCCTCAGGCCCTCCACCCATTGCCTAGGCAGTCGGATGTATGAACCCTCACTCCTGTGGGGCCAGAGGGGGACTTCCGGTGCACCAACCCAGCCTGCTCGCTCCCCCGCAACTGCTCTCCACAGCTGGTCGTGCCGGCCCAGGGTGACGGGCACGCATTGGTCATGGGGAGCTGCTGAGATTTCCGTTGGTTTCCTGGGAGAAGACAAGTCTCCTTTGTTAGCGCTTCCCATGGTGGTGCTTGTGCCAGCGAGGATCAAGGCTCGTCCAGCCTTCCCTCACTCCACCAGCAATCCCAGCTTTGCCCAAGTGGGAATGTCCCCGGCCCAGCCAGTTGGGCCAGAAAACGTTGCAATCACCATTGCCTAACATGCAGTCAGTGTTCAAAAAGAAAAGAAAATGAGGCCCAGGCATTGATCTCATCTGATCTTTTAAATCTGTGAACTTGAGGGTTGTGAGCAAGCTGACCGGGGCAGCAGGCGTGGGTGGTCCCCGGGCGGTGGCCTCGTCTGCAGCAGGGATGCTGGTGGTACCTCCCTTCCAGTCCTGGCCCTGAAGATTCCATGGCTGTGCCTTTATTTTAGCCACTAGGGGTTTTTATTTTTGTTTTAGTATTATTTATTCATTTAGAAGATTATATGTATTTTACTTGCCAAAATGTAAAAATAGAGAAAATTTAAAAGTGGCTTAAAATCATAATCTTTCTATTCTAACAGGCATTGTTTCCATTTTGGTATTTTTTGACATTTTAGTGTCATGTTTTCCCATGTGTGAGGTATTGCTTTTTTTTTTCATTATTTTAAGACACCTTTTAATTGTAAGAATAGTGTGATGGACTTTTTACCTGTTGTTAACATTTTACACATTTGCTCTCTCTGTATATATACACACATACACATACACACAGGTAAGCATACAGGTGACCTTTGAACAGCATGGGTTTGAACTGTGTGGATATCCATGGATTTTTTTTTTTTACTTTTTTTTTTTAAAGATTTTATTTATTTATTTGACAGAGAGAGCGAGACAGCCAGTGAGAGAGGGAACACAAGCAGGGGGAGTGGGAGAGGAAGAAGCAAGCTCCCAGCGGAGGAGCCTGATGTGGGGCTCGATCCCAGGACCCTGGGATCACACCCTGAGCCGAAGGCAGACGCTTAAAGACTGAGCCACCCAGGTGCCCCAATGGATTTTTTTTAAATAAATGCAGTAAAATACTGTAAATGTATTTTCTCTTCCTTATGATTTTCTACTCTTTAAAAGATTTTATTTATTTTGAGAGAGAGAGAACACAAGCAGAGGCAGAGGCAGAGGGAGAGAGAGAGAGTCTTAAGCAGAGTCCATGCTGAGTGTGGAGCCCAACACGGGGCTGTCTCACAACCCTGAGATCATGACCTGAGCCAAAATCAAGAGTTGGATGCTTAACAGACTGAGCCACACAGGCATCCCTCCTTGTGATTTTCTTAATAATATTTTCTTTTCTTTAGCTAGTTTTATTGTGAGAATACAGTGTATAATACATATAACATACAAAATATGTGTTAATTGTCTGTTTATGTTACTGGTAAGATTTCTGGTTAACAGGAGGCTATCAGTAGTGAAATTTGGGGGGAGTCAAAAGTTATGTGTGGGTTTTCAACTGTGTGGGGGTTGGTGCCCCTGACCCTCTCATTGTTCAAGGGTCAACTGTATATTCCTGTAGATATGTATATCTGTGTGTGTGCATATATATAGCATGTATATTATAAATAATATATGGGTTTATTATTCTTATTAGCCTTTAGTTTTGATAGCTAGCCAGCCTTAAGGAATCCAAGGCTAAGAATAGGATATCTGGGTTCTTACCTCACCTCTGACCCTCGTTGGCTTTGCCGTTGAGTCCCTTCACCTCTCCAATCTGCTTTGTCTCTAAAACATGAATAGTTAATTCCTGCCCTGTCATTTGGTCATGTGACCGGATCAACTGAGATAACGAGGATAAGGATGCCTGCCAAACTAAAAGGACGCTCTGGGCTGAAGCAAGGCGTCATCAAGACTCACAGAGTCCCAGAGCTCAAACTGGGGTGACTTTGGGGGGACATCTTCACCCTGCATGGCAGAGGGGCCCAGGCACTTCCCATCTGCAAGTCAGCGCAGAATCCTGAGATGTCTCTGCCCAATGTAAGGGTATGAGCTTGAGGTGAAGGGCACCTGCCCATCTCACTGAGTCCCAAGCTGGGAAAAGTATCCCAGAACGATGTGGGAGGGCAGCCCAATCCAACTCTATGCCCTCCCTGTGGTCAGTGGGAAGTACCGCTTGAGGACTGAGTACCAACTCCAAATGATACCCAAGGGCATTGCTTTTGGCTCACCTATACCTGTGTTTAAGAGGCAGTTAAGCAGGTGAGGAAAAGACTATTGGCACGGTAATCCTGTAATTATTTGGACCCGCTTAGTCCATAGCTGGCTTTCCAGACGGCCTGGACATCAATTATTTAGGCTACTCCCTGTGGGTAGAGTGGATGCTGTGGGTCGGGGGAGCCCTCTGCTCGTCCAGGGGGTCCGGTGTACATGGTTCAGCTTGGGCCTTGACTCAGCAGTGTTCCGAGAGGGCAAAAGCAGTGTGGGCAATAGATCACGAGCACTTCTCTAATACACTTTCATGTCCACCATTACGTTTACCCAATGAGATGGACAAGGCTGGTGTTACTGTCCCAGTGTTCATGCTGATGAAAACTGAGGCCAAGGCTCCGTAGCAAGTTGGTGGCACACTTGGAACACAGCTCTCCAGACTCCTTGCCCTGTGCTCATTTGGGAAATGGCGGCATGAATGCTGGCTTGCCAAGCAGAATCACCTAGTCTCTCTTCCGGTCGTGCAGCTCACACTCACTGCGGCTCCTTCTGCTGTGGCGGTGCTGTGTGTCTACCGCCCACGGGTGAGGCATGGCGGGCCCAGTCCTCCCCTCCCCTTCCAGTGCGTGCACTTGTCTCCTAGGTGCTGCTGGACGAGGAGAGAGAAGCCATGGCAAAGTCCCGGCGGCTGGAGCGCAGCACCAGTAGCTTCAGCTACTCCTCTTACCACACCCTGGAGGAGGTAGGCCGGCCCAGCCCCGCTCCGGGCTCTGCGTCCCTTCGGGCAGAGACTGATGAAAGACCGAGGTCTGTGGGAGTGCGCAGGAGCGCGAGTCCCCAAGCGACACTCGGGGAGTGCGGAGCAGACACTGGGTGAAGGCCTGTCAGGCAGACAGTCGGCTTCAGAGAGGTCCAGAAGCCAGGATTCAGATAGAACTGTGGCTCAGCGTACCGCCCAGGGCAGATATGGGACAGAGTCATGGGTCCACTAGGCAGGACGCTGAGGTAGGGATGCGTCACTGGCCGGGGCGGAGCAGGTGGTGGCGGCTCCGTATCCAGCGCTGTGGCTGGGGAGTCAGGGCTTCCGACCTCTCCACAAGCATTTCTGGTGTCAAGGGGCCCCTGCTTTGGGTACTAGGGTATAGAAGAGGCAGGAAGCCAGGCATGTTGGAGAGCCATTTTGTGGAGTAGAATGGAGTTGCCTCAGTTGGAGAAAATTCTTGAGCACAGTGACAGCCAGTTAGGGCAGGCATGACCAACCGTGACTCATTTATAAAGGAGAACACAGAGACACCCAGTCCAGAAAGAAACTCAAGGCACAGGTCCCATTTTCATGTAGAGGACGTGATGATATTGATATTGGCCACTCTATGACCATCATTACTCTCCCCGTTTCACATGGCCTGTAGTAGAAGATCCATTTTTTCCCATATATTTGGTAATTCAGTTATGTACATTGAAAGAGGAAGGGGAGGGATTAATATGACCTGTCAGTATTCATTGGTATCAGAGATAAATAACCCTGCCTTCAGAGGGCTTAGAATCTAAAAGGGCCAAGAAGACCCTAACAGCACTTCAGGGTCTGTGGGGTCTGTCAAATGGACTCCATGGGCCAAGAGAACGGAAGCAAGAGAAACTTCCACCCCAAGAGAAGGCAGCCTTGCAGGCTGACCCTGGGGACTGAGGGGGTGAGCGTGAGCATGCACAAAGCTTAACTCTGGGTGTGGTGAGTGGCCTTCAAATCCAGGCCAACTGCAGCTCATTGCCTTAGGCCTGGTGGGTGTCTTTGATTTATACGGTTCTCCATCTGGGTTCTTTTAGATCCTCAAGGGAGGTGGGAAAGCATTCAGGAGGGTGGGATGGGGGAGGGAGAATATCCAGGAAGATGCTGGGGTTTGCCCCTCTCTGCCTAAGGGCCTGATATCCGCCATTCCTTGCAGATATATAGCTGGATTGACAACTTCGTAACTGAGTATTCAGATATTGTTTCAAAAATTCGGATTGGCCACAGCTTTGAAAATCGGTCCATTCTTGTCCTGAAGGTAAAAGCTGGCAGTGTTGACCACTGGACTCTACAGTGAGAGCCTCTGGCATAAGACTGAACTTGGGTAGGGTCATGGCTGCGTGGGAGTTGTAGGGACAGAGAAGATGTGTAAACTCCTGCCCTGAGGTGACCCACAGCTCTGCGGTTGTGGTGTTCAGGGACCCACCCTTGTAGGTATGGGCAGGTGACAGTGTGATGACCTGGCATGTCCTCGGTCAGGAAGTAGGTGGGAGGGTTGCTAAGGGATGGAACTGCAGGGTGGCAGTCGTCATGCTGGTCTTGCTATGTGAATGTGGGGGAGTCGGCCTTCTCCCTGTTCCTCTGGTTGCTTCATCTGTTAAATGGGAAGAGAGGCAAATAGAGGCCTCATTTACAAATGACTGAGGTTGTCAGGCTCAGGCAGCCCCTCAGATAGGCCTGAGTCTGTGGGGAGACCTCCCAGCCCTTCTCAGGGGCCACTGGAAACAGAGTTTGAGCCAAGTGGGCAGCAGTAATGCCCTTGGTCATGAACGAGGCAGGGTAGGGAGGAGGGTGGAGCCCACCTGAAAGCAATTCTTAGTATGTGCCCTAAAGGGTGCTCAGGAGTGTGGACCACACAGGGCCCCTGACATCCGGCATTCAGAGAAGATAAGTGCTGTTGCTCTCAACCACGCCCCAGGGGACTCTTCCAAAGGGCCAAAGTGTCCTCCTTTCCCTTGGGGTGTGACCTCCTCTGTCCCTGACTTGATTTCCCCTGGGGGCTGTCCATGTTCTCTTTAATGTTGTCTACAACCTTGCTATTCCAAGTGTGGTCCTGGCACCTGCAGCAGCACCCCCAGGAGCTTGTCAGAAACCCCCAACCACGGACCCCTCCCCACAGCTACTGACTGAGAGTCTGAGTGTTAGTGAGATGCTGGGGATTCATGTGCCCTTTAAAGTTTGAGAAACACTAGTCTAAGGTACTTTCAAGCCTGGGAAGCTCTGTGCTTCTGGCTGGATCACTCCGCTCCCCACGTGCACATGCCCCCTGTGTCACCAAGGCTCCCACTCGCGTGCACTTCGTGGACTCAGACACAAGTATCTGCGCAGACAGTCCCCTCTTGGGTCCAGAGGGCCTCCCCAGGCAGTGCGGAGACATCTGGGGCTTCCTTCTGGGAGCCTAGGGACAGCCCTGCAGCTGTCTCAGTTCCAACTTGTTTGGGACCTGGTGCTTTTACCCAGTTCAGCACTGGAGGCTCTCAGCGCCGGGCCATCTGGATCGACACTGGAATCCACTCCCGGGAGTGGATCACCCACGCCACCGGCATCTGGACCGCAAAGAAGGTCAGCGCAGACAGTGGGGTGGGGCAGGGCTGGGGCTACTTGACTATTCTGGGTGTCTCCAGTGGCAAATTGATCCGGGGTTTATTTAAACTTGGGGGCTCTCTCCCCTCCTGTCCTTGGAACAGCTGCCATGTGCTCTGCCCTTCGGCAGCACAGCGCCCACATCCACCCTCTGCCTTCTAATTGTTTAAAATCCAAGCCTTTAGTTCTGCACAAAGAATGTATCTGATGGCCTGATGCCACCCCTGCCTGCAGCCACTGGCTGTGCAAATGCCCTGACCCACCTTAGAAGAGGGCCCAGCAGCGCCTCCCATCTGTCCCCCTGTCCCCACTCTGCCCTTGCTTACAGATTGTCAGTGAATATGGCAAAGACCACACCCTGACAAATATCCTGAATGCCATGGACATCTTCATGGAGATTGTCACCAACCCTGATGGGTTTGCATTCACCCACAGCATGGTGAGGGCATTTGGGAAGGAGAGGGGCTGGGGTCAGGGTCAGCTCTGGGAGGATGCAGGAAAGGTCGCTGTCACCTTGGGAAGCTGCACTGAGGTTCCCTGGGGGTCGGCCCCTCTGGGGCTCCTGGCGGGAAGTCTCACTAAGGCAGGCGGGTGACTGGGGCACTGCAGCTTCGGCTCTGGCCCTTCCATCCCTGCCCTGCTGTCTGGGAAGGCCACTGCTGGCAGCCTGGGCCTGTCCTCGGGGCTCTCCCCACATCCTGACTTTAGCCACAGGCAATCTGCCGTCCTGGCCCATCCTCATGCCAGCCCCATCCTGCCCTAGCGATTCTTTCCTTTTGCCCCTCTCTGTCCCAGCAGACCCGCCTTCCTAGGCCAGGACGTCAGAGGCTCCCCCCCCCACCCCGGGAAAAGGGTGAATGTCACCTGTCCTGGGCTTTTTCAGAACCGCCTGTGGCGGAAAAACAAATCCAGCAGACCTGGAATCTTCTGCATTGGTGTGGATCTGAACAGGAACTGGAAGTCAGGCTTTGGAGGTATGGCAGTCTGCTGGACCTGGGGGCGGGGCTGGAGGAGGACTTGGTCCTCAGCACGTCTCCCACGCAGGGTGGTTATGTGGACGCATACCTTGGGAGGCAGTGGAGTTAGCTAATGCAAGTGAGTCATGGCCAGGGACAGGGAAGCACCTGCCTAGGATTGGCCGCGCGAGATGAGAGGTTGCACGTGCGTGGTAAACGTGTGGCTATGCGCAGGCTCCATGGGCAGCACGGGAAACAGCTCCTTGCATGGGGAACTAACTGCAAGGGTCAAATCCTAAATACGGTAGGGGAAGGTACAAGACAGTCTTCAGGCTGTACCTGCAAGAGGTACAAGATGGTCTTGCTGGTAGCTCAAAACTCGGCTTCTGTGCCTCCCAAAATCTTTAGCCCGTCCTTGCAGGGAGTCCACCCAAAGAAAATTCCTCCAAACTTATTTCCTGAGAGCCATGACCTGGAATTTTCCCTTTAGGGTGGCCAGAACAATAGTTTTAGTATAGAATAAGCTGACTTCTTATCATCAACTCTGACTTGAGCCTAGTTTTTATTTTTGACTCTGTTGCTTTGTAATCCTGGGCTGACGGGCTGGTGCATGTCTGCAGGGTCATATTGTTCTAGGCAGAGGTGGGCAGCTTCTTCCCGGGTTCCTTGGTGTTCTTCCCCATTATCTCCCTTACCATTCCAGGGGCATAGGGACTAGATGGGGAAACCGAGGCCCCCAGAAAATCTTGAGACCATTATGTGGACCCTGGGAAGGCAGTAATTTGATGGTTGGAGTGTTGGGTCTAGCTGGGACAGGTTGCACAGGCACAGTCTTCAGGCTCCAAATGTGGCACCCACTCCCCTGGGGTGGGGGAGGGGGTTGGAGTTTGGCTCCGCAGGAGACCATGCCATTGCTGTTGAAAAGCAGATCCACAGATGGGTGGCCAAACCAATGAGACGGAACATTCTAGATCTGCCCATCACTGAAAATCTGGCTGCTTTCAGTTTGTTCTCATGGAAAAATCAGCATCTGAAGCATCCAGAGCGAGGCTCTCAGCCCATGGTGTGGGGGTTGTCTGAGAATCTGGCAGTGTGTGTGTAGCTAGTTTGTGTAAGGGAACACAACCGTGTAAAAATGGGTGTTTTCACCTCCAGATCACCAGACACTTGCCCCAAGTGGGCATCCATGTGGGTCCCTCAGAACCGGCTGAAACGAGTGCCCATGGACCCCAAGATAGACTGGCTAGCAGAAAGACAAATTATCTCTTAAAAAATACCTTTTATGTTTTTCACCACAGGGGACAGGAGGGGGGGAAATCAGTATATACACAATATTTTTTAAAAAAATATATGGGAAAATTAAAAAAAAAAAAAAGCCCAGAGGGGATAAAAACCTCCCATAATCCCACTACCCAAAGATTACTGCTTTTAATAATTTACCTTATCCTTCTAGAGATTTCCCCTTGCTACAAATTACATTTTCAGAGAAGGAAAAATAAATAGCTAATGAATCCATTAGCAGGTACTTGTGACACAGGCAGGCTCAGAGGACTTGGACTGTGAGCGTCAGAGAGAGGCAGGCAGCTAATTCCCATTTGGTCCGGGGAAGATTAGTTTATGCTGCTTAGCTCAAACCAGAACTAATGGCCTGAAGTGTTTCTCCATATTTGGGCAAAGCCACCTGGTCGTTGGCAGGGGAACCGCTCTCCATGCGTGGGCTGCAAACGCAGACAAAGCTCTCGGCCTCCCCCGCTCCGCTCATCTGTTGCTGTTTGTCAGTCATCAAGTGGAGCAGGTGCAGAAGCTCCCGGCAGACACAACACACAGGGCCACTGTCCAGCCTGGGGGGCTGCCCCTCACCCTTGCCTCCCGCAGGCACATCCCCAGGCGGGACCCGCAGACTAAGGGGAAATGCGGTCCCCGGTGACAGAGCTGCCTCTGGGCCTGCCTGTGGACAGAAATAGTGTGTGCCTGGGTTGGTGACTCAGGCGGGAAGATTTTGTTTATGGTTTTATCATTGCCTTAATTTAATTGCTGCATAATGAGTCATCTGTAGGCCATCCCTCCCACTCCTGCTGCCCTCACCTGCACTCCCGGGGAGGACTGGTGTGCTGCAAGCCTAGCGCGGCATCTCAACTGCTCCCTGCGCCAGCCCCCCAGCCCTCCAGCTAGCACACTGCCCTTGGGGGTCTAGGGGAGTGCTGTGGCACCCTCAGGAGGCTTCAGAAGTTGGGGTGATCCCTGAACTCGGCCTCAGGCTTGTGTGCAGTCATTTCAGGGAGGAAGAGCGAGAGGAGGGAATTGGGATGGCTCTTTCCAAATGCGTTCCTAACCCCCAAGTCTTGACCAGCCCACAGCCCAGCCCTCCATGACATGGCCCTTGGGGAGGGGAGAAGCCACAAGAAGAGGGTAAGAGGAAGAAAAGAGATGGAGAGCAAAGAATCTGGGAGATGGAAACCAATGAAATTTGTGAAATTTGTGAACGAAATAGAAGCTCAGCTCCTCTCCCCCAACTGAGGTCCCCAAGAAGAATTGTCAAAGGCTCATTACATCTGGGCCCCCAGACCAGCCTTGGGCAGCTGTGGGGATCTATTCTCTCTTTTTCTGGCCCCAAGTCCATGTTGCCCCCAGGGCCATGGTTTTGGCGAAGCTTGAGCAGATACGAAGTCTGAGCATTCAGCTGACCCAAGCCTTTGGCGTGGCAGTGGACAGTCGGAGAGAAGGGTCAGCTTCCACTCCTCGGGGAAGCCAGGGTTGGAGACCTAGAGTTTCCTCTGAAGGCAGCCCGCTTTTCTAATGGAACAGGTCAGGACTTAAGTAAAGAACAAGCTGAGGGAGTTCGCTACAAGACCCACAGAGCTGCTGAGTCACGGTGGGAATGCACTCCTCTGATGTAGTGGACTAGGGTGCGCCGCAGTGATAAATACCTACCCAAATCTCAGTGGCTCAACACAGGAGAAGTTTATTTTTCAGGCACACCAAGTCCGAGGTGGGTAGGTGACTCTCCTTGGCAGCTTTCTTCCGACTGACAGAGGGCTCCAGGACGCTTCCTCCACCTAGAGTTTCTTGCTTCCAACCACATAGAAGAGACTGTGGAGAAGTCATGCATGCTCTTAACAGCCTCAAACTGGAAGTGACCCATCATTACTGCTCCCATTCTCATTGGTCAGAAGTTGTCACGTGGCCTCAACCAAACTGCAAAGGAGACTGGGAGATGTAGAGGAATACCTAGATTTTGTGAGCATTAAGTATCTGCCCCAAACCTGGGAATTCGAATCCTCCAGCTGGTTTTATTTTTCTTCCAGGAAATGGTTCTAATAACAACCCCTGCTCAGAGACTTACCGCGGGCCCTCCCCTCAGTCGGAGCCAGAGGTGGCTGCCATCGTGGACTTCATCACCACCCATGGGAACATCAAGGCTCTGATCTCCATTCACAGTTACTCTCAGATGCTCATGTACCCTTACGGCCACTCACTGGAGCCGGTTCCAAACCAGAAGGAGTTGGTGAGATTGGCGGCTTGGGGCTTCGGGAAGGCATCGGGCAGACCCCTGAGGTTCAGGCCCTCACTCTGAAACAAGGGTCTGGACCAGCTGACCCCATGGTAGGGAGGAGGGGGAGAGCTTGTTGTTCTCACATGGAGTCAAGTTCAAAGCCAGAGGGGCTGTGCTCCCTTCCCACGAGAGCCATCTGCACATTCAGCTTCCGGGGCTCCTCAATTCTTGCTTCTCAGCGGCTGGTGAGGGTATGGGAGCGTGGGGAGCCCCAGCCTCTCACCTCGGATGCCGTCTCGCAGTACCGTCTTGCCAAGGACGCAGTGCAGGCCTTGTCTGAGGCCCACGGGATCGAGTACATTTATGGCAGCATCAGCAGCACCCTCTGTGAGTGAGCCTTCCCCTGGCTGCTGCTGTGGGTACCACATCCCCCCGGGGCTGGGCAGGCGCACGCTGTTCGCTGACTGGCACAGCAGCTTGGCCACAGGGCAGCGCGTAGATCTAACTGGGCTGGGTCAGAGCTGATGTCCACATCAGAATAGAGGGCTGAGTGACAGTCCCCAGAAACGGGGAGCTCTTTCTTTGCAGCATGAACTAATGCCCGGCTTCCAGTGTCTGGCTTACTGTGATGTTTCTTGAAGGAGAAGATCTTAAGTGTGGGGGCCTCAAGAATCTCTCTTTTTGCTGGGGCAGAGAATGGGGAGGGCGGGCAGGGTGTGGCCCAGGTTGAGGCTGAGGTCAGGAGGCGTGGTGTTGTGTGGGGTGAGTTGGGGTTTGGACCCCCAGGGCCCACTTTCCACTCAGGATACCTCTGCACCTTAGGACCACACCCTGTTCTTCCTTCTGGGGGCATTTCTTTGCCCGTTTCTATCCAGATGTGGCCAGTGGGATCACTGTGGACTGGGCCTATGACAGTGGCATCAAATACTCGTTCACCTTCGAGCTCCGGGACACAGGGCGCTACGGCTTCCTGCTGCCGGCCTCCCAGATCGTCCCCACGGCCCAGGAGACGTGGCTGGCGCTTCGGACCATCATGGAGCACACCCTGAATCACCCCTACTAGCGACACCACTGAGGGCAGAGCAGGAGCATTCATTCCCTTCCGCGAGGCCTGGAGCTCCTCCTGAAACCCAAGTGATACATCGTCCTCCCCACACCCTTACCCTGACCCCTTAGGAAATAAATAACAAGTTTGAACAGGCTTGGTGGGCTCTGGTGCTATCCACCAGCCCCTTCGGGCTCAGCACTGAGGAGGGGGCAGGGGCAGCTTGAAATGCCTCTTCACTCCTCAGGGATTCAGGAGGGTCAGGGGGCCAGCAGCCCTTATATTTCTTCCTCTTGCAGTGTTCTCCAGGCCCAGGACAGAGAACTCACTCTCTGGAAGCTGCTGACAGACACATTGTCCCCTTGGTGTTTACATTCTGAGATGATCCTGGATGGGACAATGTTTGATCAGAAGGAGTGGGTCTCCAGTGGTGGTAGCTCTGGCACCCCGAGGGAGAGGGGGGTACAAACAGGCGGCTTCCTCCTCTTCCTGCTTTATTTCCCCTGCTGGGGGGAGGGGCACATTTCAGAGGCCACTGCTTAGAAGATCCCATTCACCCTCTAAAGGAAAGTGAACACCCTCACAGTCTCCCCCGGCCTGGGGAGCAGAGTCACAGCCAGTGAAAGCCAGCACAGCAGAGCACCGCACATCCAGGGAGAGGACATCCTCTTTCTCCTCCTCTTCACCCAGGGTCACCATGCTTGTCCAGCACGGAGCAGTGAGTCCAGGCCAGGCATTTACTAAGCAAGCACTTTATTTAAGGGAGAGAAAGGGGCGGTATTTTGAGATACAAATGAGGGGCTCCCCACCCCATCCTGAGGCTTCCTTATAGGTTTTGCGTTCCTCCGCCTTTGGGAGCGGGGACAGTGGGTCTCTTTGTCCTGCCCTCAGGGGAAGGCAGGTCCTCTGCAGAAGCGAGAGGTCCACTGAAGAGCTGAGAGGGTCTGTGTAAGTCTGAGGCAGAAAACAAGACTTTTGTTTGCAAGGGCCAGACTTTTGTTGTTTTTGTTGCTAAAGAAAAGGATCCTGAGACCTGTGATTTGGCCCCTGCAGGACACAGAGCACGGGGTTTTACTATCAATCACAGATATGGAAGAAAGCAGGGGGAAATGAGAACAAGTCCCCTTTTCTACCCAACCTGTGAAAGAAGACAGTGGTTGAATCAGTGGGAGGTGGGGACCAGCGGTGATCAAAACTCTAGGTAAGGCCCATGTCCAGCGTGGCAACCGAGCAGCAGACGAACAATGGCTGAGCAAGGGGTCTAGACAGGTGATTAAAGTGTACCCAGAGGTGTACCCATATGGCGGGGTACACCTGAGCAGTGCGGCTGTTGGAGCTCTGAGCAAAGAAATGGTGAGGAGGCCTGGGGTAGAGGCAAGAAGCCTGAGCCCAGGGGCCATGCAGCCAGTGGCCACGGAGGCACAGTGGCCAGGGACGCCTGTGCCCAGGAGCAGCTGTGCCATGAGGTGGCCTGAGGAAGTCAGGGTAAAGGACACCTTAAGAACCAGATCATCTCTAGGGGAAGAGCCAACAATGGAGGTGGAGGGCATTCCGATTCGGGCCACAGTTCCTGAAGAGAGGAATTTTTTTAAATTTGGAAGTGATTTGAGTGAGCTAGAGTTTCCAAGCTAAAGTTTTCTGCTATTAGTGGAAATACGAGGCCACGGGCTGTATTAGTATGAGCTATAGACAAATAAAGCAAGTTACACCTTTGCACACTGGAGTCTGTGATGATAACTTTTGTACCCTTGGTGCAAATATTTTCATTTCATCCTCTTGGGGAGAATATTACCAGTATTAATAAGCTTGTATTTCAGATGAGGAAAGCATGATCATGATTTGGAGAGTTTTTTTTTTTTTTTTAAGATTTTATTTATTTATTCGACAGAAAGAGAGACAGCCAGCGAGAGAGGGAACACAAGCAGGGGGAATGGGAGAGGAAGAAGCAGGCTCATAGCGGAGGAGCCTGATGTGGGGCTCGATCCCAGAACGCCGGGATCACGCCTTGAGCCGAAGGCAGACGCTTAACCGCTGTGCCACCCAGGCGCCCCTGGAGAGGTTTTAAAGGCCACGAGGGGCCACATGGATGGGAAGTGGTTGAGGGAGATTTGAACTTGGGTGTGTCTAACTCTAAAACCATTATGTCGCCATTTGTCCAAGTGTGACTCGTGGCCACACCCGCAGCAGAGTCCATGGGGAGTCATTTAATGTGAAGGTAGCTGGGTTCCATTCCCAGACTGAAACAGAATCTCTGGGGTGTACCCCCGAATCTGTATTTTTACCATCTGCCCCAGGAGTTCTGAGGTCCCTTAAAGGCTGAGAACCACCTGCTCTCCTGCCTCCCAGAAGAACACATTTGAGTCTTCCTGGGGAAGCTGGGGCTCAGCGTCTCCACCCTCTGCCATGATCTGTTAGGGCTGAAGGTGGTTACAACAGTGGGAGGCCGGTCATTCTTCTCCAAGATGTTCCCAAGGGACTGCCTTGGCCCTCACCTAAAACAGTGTGGTCTGGAGACCACAGGAATCAATACAAATTCTGGAAATAAAGATTCTCAGGCCACCCCAGACTTACTGACCCCAAATCTCTGGGGATGGGACCCAGGGAACGCTAACGCCACGCTGGAGAGGCGCTGCCCTGGAGGCAGGAGTATCGGGACCCTGATGGGTTTCTCAGTAACAACAGTGAAAATAATAAGCTTTTCTAGCACTTACTGTGTGCCAGGCATAGTTCCAAGTGCATTACAGGATTCAACACATTGCCTCCTCACAGCTCTAAGAAGTAGGACTCTTACTGTCTTGGTTTTCAGATGAAGCAGCTCAGGCTCAGGATAGCAGCTAAGGGGCCCCTGGCTGGGACCTGAGTCATGCCCAGAGCCCCTTAGGACCAAGGGCCTGGAGTTTGTTCTCATAGCCATGTTGGCAAGACCTGTGTACAGCCAACAGACTCACGAAAGTTGGAGCTGAAACTGCTTTGCAGATGGGGGTCTTCTTGAAAAGCAACTTTCTTTTTAAAATCCTTCAATGACTTAGCCCCCCCCCCCCCCCCGCCAGGCCGCGCTGCCCAAGATGTACATGGCTGGCCCTGGGGACCTCTCCCGCTTTGCCTGAACACCTTGCTCATCGGCCCCAACCTCACAAGCCTCCTCTCAGCTTCTTCCCAACTGGAAGCATTTGCACGTGATGCTCCTTCTTTCTGGAACATTCTCTCCTCTCACTCTTCCTCCAAACGGCCTACTCCTTAAAATTTTCCCTTCCATATAAGTTCCTCACCAGTCCTTCTAGAACCATCCATTAGAAGTGGATCTAGTACCCTCTTTTCCAAGGTCTTATGTATTTCCATGATTACAATGATAATTAGTTGACTTCTTTGTTATTTTGTCTCTGCCACTAGTTTGGCTGCTCAAGGAGGGCAGGGACCATGTTTGGGTTTCAGCCTCACTCAGGTCCTGTCAGGTGCACAGCAGGCACTCAGTATTTGTGGAAAGAGTGTTTCTCCTCCTGGGCCTGGTACAGATTAGTACTTAGGTTTAGCATCCGGTGAAGGAAACCTACCTTACTGTGGCTTAATCAGATTGGGATTTAATTTTTTTCATGTAGTAAGTCACCTGAGGTGCGCAGATCAGCCCACCTGACTGAACGTGACTCCTTGATGCACTGGGGACCCAGGCCCCTCTGGCCTGTTGTTTTGCTACTCTGCCATCATTTCAACCCCACCATGTGACTGAATTCCAGGCAGGAAGGGTAGAGGCCATAGCTGAGCTGGTCCATCCACGGGCTTCAACTTACAGTCTATTGGCTGGAACTGTGTCAGGTGGTCATGCTCGGCTGCAAGGGAAGCTGGCAAATCGCCTTATAGGGGAGAACGGGTATTGGAAAGACAGCCAGCAGTCTCCTGCAGCTTCTCTGAAGGGAGAGAAGATCTGAAGGGGTCTCTGACTCAGTTTCTTTGCTCTAGTTAATCAAGCAACTGACTTAACCATCAAGCCAGAGAACTTTCCAGGGTCTTTTAAAAGCTTCTGGTCCAACCCCCTCATCTTACAGTTATAAAGACTGGGGGTCTCTGGATCATTGAACTTCTGTGAGGCCGTGCATGAACCGAATGGCTGAGAGAAGACTACAGCCAGGGTCTTCCTCCTATGACTGAGGGGTCTCCTCAGCAAGCCCAGGAAGGTGATGGCTGGAGGGCTTCAAGTGTGTCAGATAAAAGCTCAAGACTTAAACGTGCAAGTTTTAGAGAGACTACAGAATAATCTCTTTTTCGTAAAATCTGAACTTTTTTTGTTTCTCATTTCTTAGGTATATAATGCTAAACAGGGGTTCAGTTTTTCTACATTCTGCTTGGTTTGGTTTTTTTTTTTTCTTTCCCTTTCCAACACACTGCTCTTTTTAGGTATGTTTTTTCATCCTTTTCACCAGTAAAATTTATGAGCATTTATTTAAAAGAAAAAAACATTGGAAAAACTGAAGAGAGAAAGAGTGATTATACATATGGAAAGCTATAAAGAGCCCCAGTGAATGTGTTGCGGTTATTGCTTTCTTAAAAAAACAAACCAGGCAGGCAGTTTGGAACCTGAAAGAGTCCTGTGTGAGGGCAGGCGGGCGGCAGAGGCTGAGAGTGATGGGCGAGTGGCGGGGGGCCAGGGAGTCCAGTGAGGAGCCGTTAGCTGCCTCCACCCCCACTCCCTGCCCTCCTCCAGCTCCCCTCTGACCGCCCCAGACAGGCCCAGAGAGAAAATGACTTTACCGAAAACATAAAATTAAATTTAAAAAAGCTTCTTCAGAAAAATAAGATGGCCCAGACAGCCGCTTACTACAGGCTGAGGGAATCCAGTGACTGTCGGCCTGTCAGGGCCTCACACACTGGTGAAGTCACACCACATCTCGAGTTTGGGGGTGGGGTGGGTTGTAAGTCATGTTCTTCTGGGGATGGGGGTGTCCTGAAGGACAACTTTAACCTGTTCGACCTTTGAATGTTCTCCTTCCCCAAGTATTTGGGACCATCCTTGGGAATGATAACATGTCCGCAAATCTTGGCCTCTTGCTGTCTCCTCACCAGCTTCGCCAAGCTCTCTGGCTCTCCATCCCTCCTGCCCCTCCATCCACCTCTCTCAATTCCCCCAAAGCCTAGCTAAGACCGCACAGTAACATTTCACAAAAATTTACTTGGGAATACAGGAGGGAAATACAACGTAGAAAGTAAAACACTTCAACCGGATGCTGGCTTTGGAGTCGATTCGTGTCCCCTTGTGAGACAACCACTCCCTACAGCCTTCACTCTCCTTGGCCCTCTGCCTGTTCCCATGTTGCTTCTCCCCTCCCCCATTTCCTCTTTTCCATTATGGGACATTCCTGCTTAGATCTTCTCTCTTCCGTCTCTGTTCTGAGACTTGGGCTCTGACTTGACATTTCCTAAAGACCCACTGGAGTGTTTCTCTCTTCAGGTTACAAATTCTGTCTCCTTTCCAGACACAAGCACCACCAGCCACTTTAAAGTGGTAATTCTGCAGCTTCAAAGCAAAGAAATAGTTTCTACTGGGTACTCAGTTATGAAAGCAAACCTCAAGGAGGCTGCTGTCTGAGCCTCCTCTTCCCAGCCTTCCCCGAAGCCAAGGCCTGCAGCCTCCCACCGCAGCCTCAGCAGGCCCTGGCCCCTCTCGACCCGCACTGTCCTGGGAACACTGACCCATCGCAAGTCCCAGGGCCCCTGTGGCTCTACTCTGATCTGCCCACAAACCTGGAAAGCCTCTCTGTACGCGGCCCAGACCTGTGACAAATCACCAGGCTGTGATTTTTGGGGGGTAAAAAATACAAATGTCCTAGAATCATGGAGTGTCACAGCTAGAAGGGGCCACAGAGATCATTCTGTCCACAGAGATCATTCGGACCACGTTCTGTAGGACACAATTGTGAAGGAAACTGAGGCTCAGGGATGGGCGGTGACCTCCCTGAATTATATAATGGGTTTGTGGCAATCCACTTCTGGAAGGCATTCCCTCTCCCGTTTTGCTCTCTTCTGAAGTTAGAGAATGTCTTTGCGTTAGCTGTGCGCTTTCTTCAGGCACATGTGGCAGAAAGCCAACTTGATAAAGCTGGGGGGGGGGGAATGGAGTTAGTTGGCTCATCTCTAGAGCTACCATGGGGGTGGGTGGCTAGACCCACCTGAATCACCTGGCCTCAGACTTGAGAAGGGTGGTCCCTAGGGGACGACAGAGGTGCTGTTATCAGAAAGAGGAGGGTGCTGGGCAGAGGAAATGAGAGATGAACCATTACAGTCCACCACTTAGCTGCCTCAGGTTCTCAGAGACTTCTCTTCTCATACACACAGCTGTACCCCATACAGCCTTAAACACACTGGCCAAAGCGAGACAGCCGAAATCTCATCCAGCTCCTGCATTCTGCCATTTTGACTGGGCCCGTTTGTGCTATCTGCCAGGATATGCCTTGTCCACTGTCCTCCTTTGATCCCTAATATGGACATGGACTGATTCTCCTGCCTTTTTAACAAACCATTTTCTAGGTTTTAGTTTGGGGATCTTTAAGCATTGTGTTAGAGCTCCTGTTTACCATGCTTGGGCGCTCTCTGGCAACAGGGTTGCCACGAATAGTTGTCCAGTGTGTGCACTGCACAAAAGCATTCTGCTGAGAGGATGAGGGACTATGTCTGTCCAGAGGGAGAAGGATGCCCTTTTCCATTTCACATAAAGTCTCCCCTAGGCTAAAACTCTATTGTCCTCCGACAACATGAGCACTTTAAAAGCTTAGTAACAAGGGAAGCTGGGTGGCTCAGTCGTTTGGGCATCTGACTCTAGATTCGGCTCAGGTCACGATCTCAGGGTTGTGGGATGGAGCCTCACATTGGGCTCCACTCTCCGTGCAGAGTCTGCTTGTCCCTCTCCCTTTGCTCTTCCCCTGGTGCTTGCACACAAGCTTTCTCTCTTTCTCTCACTCTCAAATAAATAAAATCTTAAAAAAAAAAATCTTAATAGGTGCATTACTTAGAATGCTTTTTACAGCCTCAGTGCTTTTTACAGTTAACAAAAAGGAAATGTATATTCTTTGATAGTCCAAGGGTGGAGCAACAGACTTCATATCCAGGGAAAGGTGTCTATTTCTCAAGAGTGGAGAAACATTTTCTAGAAGCTTCCTTGCTGGCTTCCCTTCACTTCTTATTGGCCAAACTGGGTCAAATGCTTACCCCTAAATCAGTCACTGCAAAAGACAATGGGATTCCTCAATTGTCTTAAGCCAATCTTAGAATTTATCCCTGAACCGGGAATGGGGTGTCTTTCCTGAGGGGTGATACCTGCACCAAATCTAGGTTTGTTCAGCGAGGAGGAAGGGAAGGACACTGGACTCTCCTCCACGTAACTACAACAGGCCTTTCTCTGTTTGCATTCAGGCCTCTGGCCTGTGCCCTTTCCTTGAATCTGGATGCCAGGCTGGTGGCTTCTTTCTCATGCTAACAGGTCTTGACGCTCTGCATGCACCCCCACTTTTCTGCTTAATGGCCTTCATCTTTGCCCTGGCTTTGGACCAGTGTGAAAGAAGCCCCTGTGGAAAGGTAACGCTGTGGCCTTCTGCTCCAGGTTCCATTCTAGCAAATTGGTCTTTACCAAGAGACAATTTTCAGCTTCCTGAGGTCCTTTGGAGAGACCCAGGGAATTAGGCCTAGCCTCCACCTGAGACCCAAAGTCCTCTCCCATTGTGTTTTCAGCTTCCTGCCAGTGCTGGCCCTAATTTCAGCTTGCAGCATTGAATTAATCTTTTCCAACCTTGCAAGAAAATAGATTACATGGCTGGCCACCTTAGGTTGCTGGCTGGAGGCTTCAAGAGGCCCACTTGGTGGGGCTGTCCCTGCCCCCCTCATCCCGCTTCCTCCAGTGGGCCTGTCTTTTCTGGAAGGAATTCACAGAAGGCCCAAGATTTAGCCAACACTCCCCAACATGTGTAGTGTGCGTGAAACAGAGTCAAACTTATAGGACAGCTTTAGATTTAGAAATACAAAAAGAAATACTGTTTTCATAACGCAAACTGAAGAAAGGCTCCACAAAACCTTTTTTCTTGCTGGGGGACGGATTTGAAAGCTCGGGAACACTGTAGGGCAGTGTTGTAGGGAGTTGAGGGAGAGTATGAGGGATGGCTATGAAAGAGTTCCTGGTCTGAGGAAGCTTACAGTCTCAGTGGGGAGACACACATTAAGGGAGAGTAAATGAGTTTGTGTCCAATCACTGCCTTGTGTAATGAACACCCATTCCTTTCTGTGCCTGGTAAAATCCTGTCATTAAGACCCAGGTCAAATGTCACCTTCTTGGTAAGTGTTCCCTGGACCCTCCAGTATGGGCTGATAGTGTGGAGTCCGCAGCCCTCCTGGTCCTTCTCATGCTCAGCAGAGAAAACTCCCCACTCAGGTCTCCTGCAGTAAGTTTTGCTCAGGTCACCCCCAGTAAGTTTTGCTCAGCTAGTCCTGTCCTGGTGACAGCTTCTTGTAAGACCTATTGGAGAACCGACATGTTGGTTGGTTACTTCTGTCTTCCGCACAAGACCCCGGGCTGTCTGAGATCAGGGACAAGTCAGTGGGGGGCTGAATTGACGGATGGCCCCACCACCGTGTTGTGATGAGGCCACACTTCCCACAGGTTGTCCCTGGCCAGTGACTGGTATTCCGGTGGGATACAGGACTCCCCTGACTTGCAACACTGGCTCAAAGATTTTGTGTCAGCCTGGCTGGAATGTTCTCAGAACGGCTCCTGTCCAATTTCCTCTCCTCCCTGCTCCCTCCCCCCTCTTCCTCCCTCCTTCCCCCCTTCTCTCCTTCTCCTTCCCTGTCTCTTTCTTCTTCTCCTCCCCTCCTCCTCTCCTCTTCCTTCCCCCTCTCTTTTCTCAGGGGTCAGCCCTGCGGCTTGGTGTGAAGGCTCTCCTGCCTTCTCCCGTTCTCGCTCCCACAGCCTTCACGGGCCGTTCTCCCCAGGAGTCTCCTGCATGTCTACTCCTGTCTTGGAGACAGCTTCTTGGAGGCCCCGACTGAACACGAGGTAGTTGGGTACTTCTGCTGCCCCCGCTAGACGGTGAGCTCGCTGAGAGCAGGGACCAGTGCGTCTCGGGCATCATCCCAGGGTGGCGCCCAGTACTTGGCCCAGAAGAATGAGCAAGAAAAGGGGTGAGCATTCAGAGGAGGGGCAGGTACTCGAGAAAGAAGCCAGAGGAAGCTTCAGGGAGATCGTGGGTCTTCTCTGGGGCCTGGAGGTCGGGCAAGCCTGATGGAGAGGAAAGAAACAGTCTTCAGGGAGGCTCAGCATCTGCTGAGGATGGGTCAGCATTCTAGTGTCTTCTCAGAGCGTTCTAGTGTCTTCTCAGAGCTAGGCTCGGGGCGGGGGGGGGGGGGGTCAATAGAATGGGAGCCCTCTGTTCTGGCAGAGGAGGCTCGGCCAGGTAGGGGGCGCAATAGGGAGGCAGAGGGAACAGATGGAACCCAGAAATGGCCACCTTGGCTGTTGTCAGTGTCCAAGCCCGAGGCCCTGACAGAGAGCAGGGCCCCCAGATGGTGCTGGGTAGCCCCTGGGGGCCCCTGCGGATTAGGGTGGATTTGTGCGAGATGTTTCTGCAGTGAGATCAGCATCCAGAGCCAGAGTGAATTCCCCGTTGTGAGTTCCACTTTCTCCTGGACACTGTTCACTCCCAACAGGGGTCTGGCCCTGGTTCCCACCACCACGCTTTCTACTCAGATGACATCTGGTTATAGTTCCCATCAAGGGCAGCCCTGATCCTGAGCCCTAGAGCGGTGGGGGTGGGGGGAAACACTGGTGAGAGTCGGGGTCCCTCCCCAGCGGCCACTGCTGTGGCCTGACTCCTGCAAGGCCACCAAGGCCGGGAGGAGTGGGGTTGGGAAGTGCCCTTCAGGGGGCTGTACCCCAGAGCGGGATGTGCCTGGCACTGGGGAGGGCAGCCCCGGACCAAGCCAGTGTAGTGAGGAGCCAGCAGGGACAGGAGCGGGATGAGGGCAGAGTCCCAGCTTACTCTGCCACAGGAACAGAAGAGTTGGCACTTAGAGACGTGGGGGAAGGGGACGCCTCACATAAGGCTCCAGCTGGTGTGGCCGCTCTGGAGTCCTGGCTCCTCTCCACTGCCCGGTCAGCAAACAGGCCGGAAGCCCAGGGGCAGGTACCCGGGGCTGTGGGTGAGCGGACGCCCAGCTGGGAGGCCTCAGGCCCCAGCTGACCCTCAGGCTCAGGCGGGCACCTCATGGCCAAGGGCTTGAGGCCTGGCTTATCTCCCCAGCTGCCGGGTTCCCTGCCACTTTATCAGGGAGGGTGAGAAGGTGCCAGAGCTCAGGACTCTCATCCTCCCTCCCCGTGGGACAGGGCCCAGGTGCAGGGGGAGGACAACCCTCGGGCACAGCCAGGAGACCTCTGACCTGGGAGAGTTTAAAAGGCCCCAGGACCTCCTCTCAGCCTCAGTTGATGTTCCCGATTGGCTGCAGCATGAGGGGGCTGCTGATTTTGAGTGTGTTGCTAGCGGCTGTGTTTGGTAAAGAGAACTTTGCCGGGTAAGAGTATGGAGAGAAGGGGGTGCTCACGTGGCGGGGGGGACTCGGCCCCCAGCCAGCATCTGGAGGTGACAGACAGGCTGACTTGTGGGAAGACCCCAGAGAGGCGAGAGTAGTACACACTGGGAGGCAGGCTGACCACGGGCCAGAGCTGAGAAGGGGTCCGGTCCCTCAGGACAGCTTCCTGAGCCCCGGAGAAATCCAAGCTTGCAGGAGTTTTTAGGAGAGGAGGTGGGAGGAAGCCTGGCTGGCTTTGGAGAGAGAAATAGAGTCTGAACTGGAATGGGGATAGCAGCTGGGCCCAGAAGGTTCCAAGAAGCCTACGCCTCCCATTGCTAAGACCCCTCATGCTTCCTCCTGCTCTGCCAGAGGATCGAGGCCCAGCCTGGGGATTCCAGGCTGCTCCATGCCACCCTTCCCCCACCTGGGTGGGTGAACGGCCAATCAGAGCCGCTTAAGCCCTTTATCTCCCCTCCCTCTCCTCCCAGGCACCAGGTGCTCCGGATCTCTGCTGCTGATGAAGCCCAGGTACAGAAGGTGAAGGAGCTGGAGGACCTGGAGCACCTGCAGGTCAGAAGAAGTGCGGAGTCCTCCCTGAGGCCCCAGGGTTCCTCTCATGCCAGCTGGACCCACCCCAGGATGCCACCATCCCCTGGGGCCACCTGGGGCCTGGGCCCTCTCTCAGCCACTCAGAAAGGATCCATGGGACTGATACTGATCCCTGTTAGGAAATGATTGACCCCACCTCCCCCAGTTCCAGAATCTTGCTGCCCCCGAGCATCTGAGCAAAAGGTGGGGGGCTCCTTTCCAGCACTTCCCTCTCCCTTGTTGTCTTGAAGCTCCTTCACAAGCCTTCCTGGGCCATTTCCCTGAACAGTGGACTCTGTCCAATGTCCACGGTTTGCCCTTCGTCCCCTGCCCCTAACAGCCATGCCGTAGCCACGGTTGTAGGGGACATTCTGGCGCCGACACCCCCTCCCGGGCTGGCCCCTCCCCAGCTCGCTGTGACAGTGCCTGCTCTCGTCCCCCCCTCCCCCCAGCTCGACTTCTGGCGGGGCCCTACCCATCCTGGCGCCCCCATCGACGTGCGAGTGCCCTTCCCCAGCCTCCAGGCTGTCAAAATCTTCCTGGAGGCGCATGGCATCGGGTACACGACCATGATCGAGGACGTGCAGGCCCTGCTGGACGAAGAGCAGGAGCAGATGTTTGCCCTCCGGGCCTGGGCCCGCTCCTCGGACACCTTCAACTACGCCACCTACCACACCCTGGAGGAGGTGAGGGACCCCCGCGGTCACGCCGCGCAAGCACCGAGCTCTGCCTCCGGCTGGCACAATGCTGCCGACCCGGGTGTGCGTGGCACCCGCCGTGTCCCCAGACGGCCCGGGGCGGGGGCAGGGAGGTGGCTCCCCTGAACGGCTGCAGCCAGCGGGCTACCGGAGCTGCTACGGGAGGCCCCGGGCGCCGGGCCGCCGCTGCAGCCGGCCTCGCCTCCTCTCCCTTCTCAGATCTACGGCTTCCTGGACTTGCTGGTGGCCGAGCACCCGCAGCTGGTCAGCAAGCTCCAGATTGGCAGCAGCTATGAAGGGCGGCCCATCTATGTGCTGAAGGTAACAGGCACCTGCGTGAGAACGGGCAGCCCCCTCCGTGTGTGGGGTCCCGTGCACGAGCCCAAGGTCACAGCACACCATGACGTGAATGCCCGGTGCTGACTTTGGGGAAGGATGGGGAATTTCTGTGCTGGTCTAGCTGTATGCATACCCGTACACATGCAGTGCTTAAATGTGTAAGTGACCTGAGTATTTTTAATCAAGTGTCACATTGCGGGAAGTGTCCCAGAGTCAAGCGAGTCCAGAGAAAATGTTTGATTTGTGCTACCCCCCAGAGAACTGTGTTTGGGCAGCAGAAGAGGGCAGGGCCCCCGTTCCCGCTGAGGCCAGTATGAGGGCTGCAGGCCACGTTCTGCTGGATTCCCGTCTAGACCCTCTCCCCCCGCCCCACACCTCACCTGAGTGATGGCCCCACAAAGCTGCCATAACTGGGGAGCAGATGGCCTCTGGGCCGGGGTACGTGCCCCTTCAAGGAGCCAAGACAGGACCCTAGCTGGATCTCCCCGTTCTTCTCGTCCAGTTCAGCACCGGGGGAAGCAACCGTCCTGCCATCTGGATCGACACAGGCATCCACTCCCGGGAGTGGGTCACCCAGGCCAGCGGGGTCTGGTTTGCAAAGAAGGTAAGCATGGGGAGGTGAGGAGGGCTCTTGCCTGGTGAGGTTGGTGCTCAAGGCCCACGGGAGGCCTGGCCTCCCCTGCTCGTGCAGAGGCGGTGATGCAGAGGGAGCAGGTGTTCCCTGCGTCAGCATGGCAGACGCCCGGCCTGACGCACTCTGCCTGTCTGGCCCTTAACTCCCCGCCAGATCACACAGGACTATGGCCAGGATCCCACTCTCACCGCCATTCTTGACTCCTTGGACATCTTCCTGGAGATTGTCACTAACCCTGACGGTTTTGCCTTCACCCACAGCAAGGTACAGTTTTCTCCTATTCTTGGGGGAGAACAGGGTGGGCCTCTGGCCTCTGAGCCCCACGAGCTACTCACCCCTAATCTCAATCCCCAGAAGTCAAGGGAGGGACAAATAGACCTGTCCTCCTAGACCAGGGTTCTCGTCCTTGGCATTCTTGACATTTGGGGCAGAGACTTCTTTGTGCGGGCGGCTGTCCTGTGCATGCAGTGTTCAGCAACACCCTGACCTAATACTCAGGAAATGCCAGGAGCGACTCCTCTGTTGAGAGAGCCAAAAATGTCTTCAGAAATTGCCAAATGTCCGGGTATTGTCCCCACGGGAGACCCGCTGCCCCAGACCTCTTTCCTTGCTTTATGTTACTTTTATGGCAGGTACAGCATGCTACCAGTCTAGCTGGGGGGGGGGGGCACCTGGTGCCTTCATTTCCACCGGTAGAACCTTCTGGCCAAATGCCATCAACTGTTGCCTCTGTTCTTCAACCAAGAGACTCCTTTGCAGACCTTCCTGACAGCCAGTTGAAAGTAGTTTCTGACCCATGCTATGTCCACACCCGTGCTACAGATCGGGCTGCCGTGTGTGGTTCTGGCCGCTCACAGCCCACCCTGCTCTCTGCGGGCTCTGGACCCCAGCCGGGCGGGGTGACAACAGGTGTCTGATTCCTTCCTCAGAACCGCATGTGGCGCAAGACTCGATCCCTCACGGAGGGCTCCTCCTGTGTTGGAGTGGACCCCAACCGGAACTGGGACGCTGGCTTTGGGCGTAAGGCCCCGTGTGATTTGGAAGCGCGGATAGAAACCCAGAGTGGCTTCTTACGCTCCCGTGTCCTGTTTCCCTCACCCCTTTCCTGCCCCAGCAGTGAGGGCGGAGTGGGGGGGATGTCAGCGTCTCCTCTAAGGCTCTCAGTGAGATTTTCTAGTGCCTTGTCTGTAGAAACAAATCTCCCCTCAATGCAATTAAGGTCTGAAACCAATGTAGGGGTTTTCTAGGGTAACTTCGGCTCCTTCCCTTCGTGGTCCCTTCACTACAAGAATGGGTCTTCGGGTGCCTGACTGGCTCAGCAGGTTAAGCAACTGCCTTTGGCTCAGGTCACGATCCCAGGGTCCTGGGATCAAACCCTGCGTCGGTCTCCTTGCTCAGCAGGGAGTCTGCTTCTCCCTCTCCCACTGCTGCTCCCCCTGCTTGTGCTCTCTCTCTGTCAAATAAGATCTTAAAAAAAAAAAAGGGGGTCTTGCTTGAGACCCTCCCGGGGCATGCCCATCAGCGTTGCCTGCGCCTGGCTGGGGAGGGAGGCAGGACGCCCAGGTTGTAAAAGGCATTTGTCCTTTCCTTAATCCCAGGGTGTGGAAGCCACCCTGCTTGGGCGTAAGGAATGCCAGCTATCCCCCTTCTCCCGCAGTGCCTGGAGCCAGCAGCAACCCGTGCTCGGAGACTTACCACGGCAAGTTTGCCAATTCCGAGGTGGAGGTCAAGTCCATCGTGGACTTCGTGAAGAACCACGGGAACATCAAGGCCTTCATCTCCATCCACAGCTACTCGCAGCTCCTCATGTATCCCTATGGATACACAGAAGAGGCCGCCCCTGACCGGGATGAGCTGGTATGTGCCCACCCCCTGCTTGCCCTCCTGTGCCTAGCACCCCTTTCTCCTGTGAGCCCCTGATGGCTTAGGAAGACCTGCAAGGCAGACTACCCTCACCTTCGGCCTGGGAAACTGAGGCACGGAGTGGTTGAGTCACTTCTGTCACATGACAGAGCAAGGGGCAGGGCTAGACTTGGAGCTGGGACCACGAGTTCAGTTTGGAGCTGCAGTGTGACCAAAGGGCAGTGACTGAGGTGCCAGCCAGACATCCTGTGGGGTTAGAGGACCACAGGGCCGCTGAACTCCCACTCTCTGCTGGGCTACTTCCCAGCTGGAAGTTGGGCTCCTCTGGCCCTGCTGTTCTGGGGGGCCTGCTGTTGCTGGCCATAACAGGTGGTATCGCTTGGCCTTTTCTCCAGGATCAGGTGGCCAAGTCTGCTGTGACAGCCCTCACCTCTCTGTATGGGACCAAGTTCGAGTACGGCAGCATCATCAAAACGATTTGTAAGTGGGTGCATGGTCTCTGCGGTGGCACCGGGAGGAAGCTTAGCTGGCTATTCCTGCCTGAGGCAGTGTCCCTCCTGGAGGAAGTGCCCGGGGTGCCTAGGTCTGGGAGCATGGGCGAGGAGGACAGTTCTCAGCCGTGCCTCAGTGGGCAGCGGGGCCCTTTTCTGAAATGAACTCTGCCTTCTTTGATACCTTCAGACAAGCGTTATCAGCTCCTCTGAGAACTTCTGTCCCCTTGTCTTAGGTTAAGTCCAGCTCTATGGAGGGGCAGAGGGTCCTGCTGGTATTTCTGTACTACCAAGAAATTCACCTTAAAAAAATATTCCTCTTCCACTGCCTTTCAGTTAGAGAATATAGCCTATCTATCCCCAGCTTACTTACACACGCAGTGCCGCTGGGAGGAGCACTGCTCCATCCAAATGGAATTAAGTCAGCAAATGTTTATTGAGCACCTACTATGCCTTGTTTTCTGTGCTAGGGAAACAGTTGGGAATAAGCAAAGATCAGGAACCGTACATTCTAGTTGGGAAGAGTGATGATAAACGTGAATAAGTAAACGATACAGTATGTTAGGGGATGAAAGTTAGGAAGAAAAAGAAAAACTAGAACAGGGTAAGGGGAGTCAGGGATACTGGGCATGGAAGTTGGGGAGGTGGGTGGAAGGGTTGGCCTCATCGAGTTGGTAATATTTGGGCAAGTGTTGAAGTAAAATGAGGAAGGGAGCCAAGAGGCTATCTGTCTGGGGGAAGAGCCTTCCGGGCAGAGGAATCTTCTAGAACAAAGGCCCTACCATGTGATCTGGAATGGGGTGTTGGGGGAATAGCAGGAACAACACGGAGCCCCATGTGATGGCAACGAGGTGACAGTGCACAGGGTCATAGGGGACAGGAGGGGTGGGGGCACACACCATAGGGCCCTGAGGAACGTGACAGGTTTGCCGGCTGACAAGACGCAGGAGACAGGGACCGAGGTGGGAGGGCTGCACACACCCCTCACCTACCTCCTGCCCAGCGGGCCAGGTTTTTAGTAGGTGAGTGGGCCACAGTCTTAGCTAGGGCTGGCCTTGCATTGGGATTCCAGGCCTTGCTTGGAAGCGGTTTCAAACTGCGTCAAAGTGTTTTGCTTCATTCAATGTTGTCAAGCGACATTCTGATGCGCAGCCGCCTCCCGCACCCTGGCCCAATTCAAAAGTGACTTCGTAGGGGCGCCTGGGTGGCTCGTTAAGCGTCTGCCTTCGGCTCAGGGCGTGATCCCAGAGTCCTGGGATCGAGCCCCACATCAGGCTCCTCCGCTGGGAGCCTGCTTCTTCCTCTCCCACTCCCCCTGCTTGTGTTCCCTCTCTCGCTGGCTGTCTCTCTCTCTGTCAAATAAATAAAATCTTTAAAAAAAAAAAAAAGCGACTTCATTACCCAATGTTAACTGCAAATCTGGGCAAAGTTTCCTCCAAAAAGACCTTCCAGGGGCTTCTACTTTGCCTCTGGCCCTTTGCACTTTCTCCCGCAGACCAGAGCCCCGGGGACAAATCCCGGTTACTCAAGTGGGTAACTCTGGTATATTTGGAGGTTTGACCAAAGCAGATGTTGGAGGGAGGCAGTTTTCAGTGAGGCTTTCACAATTGCGAGAACTTTCTTGCCTCCCCCTGTGATGGGAGCACCATTGCTGGTCCCTCTCTCTGGGCGTCTTGAGCTGAGACCCTTTGGGGGAGCTTCTTGGGAGGAAGCCAGGCTGCTTGGTCAACAGTAGGCCCTTAGCAGACGCTGACTCCAGTGAACCCTACAGGAGGCCCTGGGCTTTGGACCGTCGGCCCAGCCCATATTAATGTGTCCAAGGTGACTGACCTTTGCTCTCTGGCATCTGCTCCCACCCCAGACCAAGCCAGTGGAACCACCGTTGACTGGACCTACAGCCAGGGCATCAAGTACTCGTTCACCTTCGAGCTCCGGGACACGGGCCGCTACGGCTTCCTGCTGCCGGCCTCCCAGATCGTCCCCACGGCCCAGGAGACGTGGCTGGCGCTTCGGATCATCATGGAGCACACCCTGAATCACCCCTACTGAACTGGCCCTTCAGCACGCTCCTCTTCCTCCTCTCTGGCCCCACCCAGGCAACCAAATAAAGTTTGAGTGTCCATGGAACAGAATCTGGGGGCTGGCATGGAGGAGCGTATGTGGCATGTCCGCCTTTGCAAGCTGGGGCAGAAGTGGTTCAGTTCCTGCAGGCCTCACTGGGAACGTGTGGGTGGCTGGACTAGATGACCCCTAAATTCCCCTGCATTCCAAGGGCCTCTGAAGTTGGATCCAAGTGGCGTCTGTTTTAATGAGACCACCCTGCGCTCAGCTCATCAGGGCGGTGATTTGTTCATGCCTTAGTAGCGAGCGGCAGCCACAGCTGCGAACCAAATGCTGGGCACCCGGGGGGGGGGTGAGGAATTCAGCCTGCACGATGGGAGAGCTAGTTGGGTCCATTTATCGACAGAGGCAAGAGCTCTGAGTATGGAACAGAGTAATCCTGGTGGCCACCGCTGTCCCAAATAGACGCTGCAGCCAGGCAGAGCAAATTTAATTAAATCGGAAGAAAATTAACTTCAATGAAAAATTTCCTGAAGATAAAGAACAAACACCAATCCCAGCACATTTCACTAACTGTAGGACGTCACGAAGACTTTGCTTTTAAGGACACAAGTAGCTTTTATTTTCATATGCCACATCCTTTCTAGCATCCTTGGGCACATGGTCTCCACTTCCTCTCCTGTTTTACCCACCACCACTCCCTCATCATTCGCAAAATTTCTCAAATACAAGGCTCTCCCTTGGAGATTCTGCGTAGCTCCTAACAGGCACTGGCCTTCCTCCTTTGGCTCAGTGTCCTGATTGGGTATCTCAACTTTTTTCAAAGCAAGAATCCACCTGGTGTTTCTTCCAAATCTTTTCAGATGCAAATGTGGAGCAGGGGTTACTCTCACAGAAGTCACTGGGAAGGGGCTGAGGGTGGACTGGTAGCTCCCGAAAGAGGGGAGCTTGGGGGTAAAGATGGCAGCCCTCCCCTGTGTGAGCCAGGTGACGTGTTACAGTGCATCCAGGTCCAAGGACTTTCCTTTTTCCACAGGTCAAATGCTCTATTTTTGTCTGTTTGTTTTGTTACCAAACATTCCAGAAAACAAAAAGTATGAGGCAGATTATACATACAGTATATAGAAACATATATATGTAGGTTTATGAGGCACGGTAAAATGATGTTTCAGTCTTTTTTTTTTTTTAAAGATTTGTTTATTTGAAAGAGAGCACACGAGCTCCCCGGGGGAAGGGCAGAGGGAAAAGGAGAAGCGGACTGAGCCCAAAGCCCAACGTGGGGCTCGATCCCAGGACTCTGAGATCATGACCTGAGCCAAAGGCAGATGCTTAACCGACTGAGCCACCCAGGCGTCCCCAGTATTTCAGTCCTTATTGAAAAATGACCTAAAGATTTTATAACACTTCCTTCAAGTTATCTTTTGGGAAACATTTGCATTCAATCTATGTAGATAAGCTGAAACCCATTTAATGGCTCAGTTTAAACAAGTAAAAAGATGATCTTATTTTTTGCTTAAGATGGATAAGCAAAAAATTATTAAGTTAGCAAGGACAACGTATCTTACAAAATTGGATTACTTAGACCTCAAGGATAGAACTGTTTGATTTAAAGTAATTGTGCTTCCTGATAGCGGGCCCCACCTTGTTGGGCATTCAGTCTCCAAAACCACCAATGGTAGTTGACGTACAGACGCCCAATAAATATTTGTCAAGTGAACGTTCTCTACTTTTACTAACGAACGGACTCATGAATTTTATAATCCATAGAGTGATTTCGAATTCCCTGAGCTGTAGTTTAGAAAGTAAGGCTCTGAGCAAGGAAGAGTCTTAGGACGCCTGACAAGATAAGAAATGAACACCAGAATGAAAATTCCATTAAAGGCAGAGATTGTTTTGCTCAACACGTAATCCCTACGGGTTGGCCAAATCCACGGCACATAGTAGGCACTTAAATACCTGTTAAATGGAGACATGGAACCTGTTAATACTATTTTTTTGTATTTCCAAGTGTAGGGAGGGGTTTACATTTTATTTGCAGATACATATTTTTACAAATCTGGGTTAAAAATTTTATTTTATAAATAAAAACACAGAGCGAAAAGGGAAATGATAATTTTAGAAAATAGTGCAGCATATATGAAAAAGTATTAACAACCTTGAGGGGAAAAGAGTTCTGATAAGTAAAAGGGGTTAAATAAAAAGGACTACCATTTCGAAAGAAAAATAAGCAATTCCCAAAAGAAGAAACAGAAAAAGCCAATAAATATATGAGAGGTACTGATTCTCTGAGTGATTTTTTTGTACATTAAAGAAAAGCAAAGGAATCATTTTTCTCCCATCAGATTGACAAAGAAAAAGAAAGACTGACAACTCAGTGTCATCAAGGGTATGAAGAAATAAGACCTGTCAGATACCACTGGAGTGAGGATAGATTTATGCCACCTTCCCGGGGCAGCGGCGGGGAGGGAGGGAGCAATAGAAATCAAAATTTCAAATGTATTGTTGCTTTGACCCAGAAAGTCCACTTGGAGAAATTTATTTTACAAAAATATTCAGACAAGTTCAAGTATGTGTATGTACAAGGCTGTCATAATACAAAATTAAATAAAAAGGAAAAGAACTACCTAGGTACCAGTATCGACACCCACATGACATGTTTAAATAATGGGGTATCGTGAGGCCACTGCAGACCGCGTCGACACAGGGAAACGGGTCACAAAATACTAAGCAAAAGAAGCCACGCATAATGAAAACGTTCTGAAACAGGATTGTGGCAATGGTTGCACAATTCTGTAAATTTGCTGAACGTCACTGAATTGTACACTTAAAAACGTGAATTTTAGAGTATGGGAGTTATACTTCCATACAGTTGTTTAAAAAAATAAGTTGGTTACAAAATAGTATGTTGAGTATGAATCTCATTTTTGCTTGAAACACACATACACACGCTGTACAGGGAAGGGTATATTCCCCGGTGATAATCAAGGTCACCCTGGGTAGTGATGGTGGTGGGTTTCCTCTTTTCTGAATTTCTTGCAATAAGCTTTTAGAATCAGGAAAAAACACAACTATTTCAAACACACCAAATACCCTGTGGGTAAATTATCTGGAATCAACTGAGTATCAACATCAAACATTTCATGGCCATCTTAATCTGGGCCCAGATTCTTTTGTATAATTTGCTTCAACTCCTCTCTTCTGCTCTGGTATCTTATTTCACCATCTTGCCCAGAACCGTGTATCTCATCTTCGGAAAAATTTATACTCCAGATAGAGCTGGAAGCAGCAGTGTTTCTACCCAGGGAAGGGGTTTCTCGTGCCCCCGGTTGGGAGCTGTTCCCTAAGCAGTCTGCCGCAGCTCAGATGAAAATCCCCAAGAGCCCTTTCTGCTTACATTTGGTTCCTGCAGCGATCTGGGGAATTGATTATGCTAATGCCTGTTCTCCAGGGCTTTTTAAAAATCTTTATTTTTAAATGAACTCGCTTGGCTTTCTTCTTATACCATTATATACGGTTCTCAGTGTGGCCTGTGGGCCATTGGTGGTCCGCGAGAATCCTTCGGGCGGCCTCTTGAATTAACACTCAGATATGCACGTGTAGCTTTCTGGTTTTGGCTTGAAGTTAAAATCGAAATGTCATTGAATACAATCCAGATATGACCTCACGGGTCCCTCATCCAGTGCAGGGGGCTATTCATCATCTCAGCGAGGGTTTTGCAAGGGCAGGTGGGGCTCCGTGGGTTTGAGGACGCAGAAGGACTCTGGCTCTAAGGACTCTAGGGACAGAAACATCATCCTGCGAACATACTCGGACGCTACTTACAGGAAACGGGTATGACCGACTGTCACATTCAGATTGGCCACGTGACGGAAGAACTCTGAGAAAAAGGCTCGGAGGACCCGGCAATTCTGAAAAACTGTCACAGCGTACCGAATTTCCCCCAAAGCTTTCAGGATCTGCATTAACCTGGCAACTCAAATTGTCGAGCATCACCTAACAACCCCAATGACGGAGCCGGCCGAGGGTTTACCGGCAAACGCAAGGAAGAGGATGACAAGCGTCCTGCTCGGCCGCGGGGCCGGCGTCCTGCTACCTTCTGGGGAGACAGCGGCGGAGCAAACGCTCTGTGGACGCGGACGAGGTAGAGGTTTAGCCGCTGCTTCCCCCCGAGACACGCAGGCCGGGGGCCGATCCCCGCAATGTAGGTCTCAGCCTAAATCAGAGCCATCACCCCGGCCACAAATCATATCAATATGGTTTATTACGGGGCGCCTGGGTGGCACAGAGGTTGGGCGTCTGCCTGCGGCTCAGGGCGTGATCCCGGCGTTATGGGATCGAGCCCCACATCAGGCTCCTCCGCTATGAGCCTGCTTCTTCCTCTCCCACACCCCCTGCTTGTGTTCCCTCTCTCGCTGGCTGTCTCTATCTCTGTCGAATAAATAAATAAATAAAATCTTTTAAAAATATATGGTTTGTTAAACTTACAGTTCCATTTACGAAAACAGCCTGCTTCTTTGCCAGGTTAAAGGGCTGTACCTCCCGTCCCTGACGTGAGACCTCATTCGTGTTGTTCGCTCGCGGCACAAGTCCCAGGGGGCCGGGCGCCCCTGCGCTCGGGACCCAGACCGCGCATCTGTGGAAATACGGGCTCCCGGGAGCAGACGTGCGAGTCTCTGGATTCCTGTCGCCTTTTGTGCGGGCCGAGGACGACAGCTCTCGGTGGGCTCTCAGGTGACGAGGAGGGAAGGGAGCCCACACCGAGGGAAAGTTACATTCGCACGGGTCCATCGGGGGTGTCACCGAGGGGCGAGCACGGAGCTGAGCCAGAATGAACTTAGAACGAACTTGCTCGGGAGCCACGGGTCTCGGCCGGCGCCCGGCTTCTCGACCTTTAGCTCAGTGGCTTGGGGGCTCACGGCGAGTTGCCTAATTTCCACCTGCTCCTCGGTCTCCTCACCTGAAAGTGGGGCACCCATCTCATGCGACTGCCGTGAGAACTGAGTCAGAACACATCTGGAAGCATCTAGGAAGACCACCTAACACGGAGTAAGCTCTCCACACGTTTGCTGGGTCGTTATCCGGAGAGCTTCGATTTGAAACAAAAGAGAAAAAGAACCACTCTCAGATGGGGATGGGTGCAACCTGTATCTGAGGACTTCTGAAGCTACTTTGAGCCTGAGGGCACCGGGAAAACAGGCCTGGCAGGCCGCAGATAGCCGGGGTAATAATAACGCCCCGAACAGCTCCCGGGGTGCCCCCTGCAGGGGGTCATCCAAAAATCTCCGGCTTGTCAACGCCTCTGCTACAACAGCGGGACAGGGACAAAAGATAACGAGCTTTCCGGGGTCTCCAGATCGCAGGCCGGCACGGAGGGGCCACCGTAATGGGCACTACATCCCAGACTGCAGTCTGGACAGCTTCCATTCATTTATTCACGCATATTTCTAAAGGTCACTGTCCCATCGCTGGTGATTTTCACCCTCTGGGAGCGTATAGTCAAAAGAATGTCGAATAGGAGACGTATTTACATCCTTTAAAAAAGGCGGTCCATCAGTCAGTAGCATTTAATAAGTGGCCTCTGTTCGCCACGTGTAAAACCAGATGTCTCGAGATGCTACACAGGCGAACAGAATTTGCTTCTGCGTTCAGAACAAAGGACGATCACAGCACCCGAGAGTGAGACCATCGGGGATGGCGGCGTGACTGCCATAGTTTTGTAAACACACGTAAAATCATGCCCTGAATCCTGTTTTGTCAGAATTCGATGCTGCCAAATCTCCCCATCACATTTTCCATGCCGTAACTGACCTAGGCATCAATTTAAGGACACCGCGATAACAACGTCAATAATTACCACAATTTTTTAAGGAAACTATTACTACTCAAATGTATTCCGAACACCGGAAGCACAGTGTGTCTTATTTCTTGTTTTCATAGGAAAAAATACATTTGTCAATAAAAAAATTAATTGGACTGCATATAAGCATACCATCATGCCCCCATAATTAAACTGATGAATTGTAACCTATGTTTCTGATGCTTCTTGTAAAAAGAAGAAAAGTATTATGGGAATCGTGTCTTTGAAAGGATTGTGATGAATCTAAAAGCACATGGAAGACCCTGGCAACGTTCTGCAACCGGGGAAAGGAAGGTTCTCGGTGATAATCATCAGGGCAGGACAAGAAGGGAGTCGTGGGTGTAAATCCAGGTGGACAGAAATTAATTACACCCCCCCCAAATGTTGGATAACATAAAGACGGAACCTATAACCAATACGTAACATGACCCAAACCAAACCAGCACAAGAAAAATTACCTACATCTTTCTTCCTAGCCGAGGACTCTGATTTCACTGATATTCCACCCGGGAATTAGGGAAAAGAAGGTTTTTGTTTTGTTCTGTTTTCTCGGTGAGTGGCCTACTGTCTTAAGAATTTTTGTGTCAGCTCGACAGCTCCACAGGAAAAAAAATCCCTCAGCAACTAATGCGTGCTGTTTGTTCTGACTCTGATTTACACCAAGTCCAACATGACTGCTGATTCTGGTGTTCTACGAAAGGTAAAAAATAAAATTACTTTTAGGCCACTTGCATCACGCTATACCTTTCACTAGATTAAACCTGGCATTATGACAGCCCAAGATGTGCTTCTCATTCTCGAATGAGTACTATAGCTCCCCCACCCCACCCTTACTGCCCCTCACCCCTTTTCTTGCTTCTTCGGTTTTCTCCCTTCTTCCTTAAAAACACACCCCTTTAAAGCCAGGAACGTATTACTGCGACTTTGGCCATCGCCGCTGTTCAGTTGAGCTGTAGTTGTACGTCATTAAAGCACCTGCCATCGTGGGGGGGGTGGTGTCACACGGTCCCAGGCAAGGGCAGCCCGTCAACCCCTGGAACGCTGACAAGAAAGTCCTGCTGTGAGGTGCTGTAGGGACAGTCAGTCCCTGCCCGAGCATGAGGAGAAAGCCAGGCCTTCTGCCTAGAGAGCTAAGGTCCCCCACCCTCGTTGGAGCTTCTTCATGCAAAGAATACGTGCCTTCCTGGGCGATGCCGCGAAAAGAGCTATGCTGTCAAGTCACCTCGGTCCCGTGGCTCCCCCGAATCATCTCAACAGAGAGGACAAGAGAAGTTGGCCGATCTCAGCATATTAAATAGCAGACAACAAATTAATAACTCTGGACTTTAATCTTTAACATTCATAATTGCACAAAGTACCACTGATCACTTAAATAATACATGTCAGTTAAGCCAATGAGGAAACCAGCAAAGTAGAACATTCGAAGCAATAACTCGAGCATGTTAAACACTGTCTGCGAGTGGACACTTCACGCATGGAGAGCAGAATCAGAGCAGGTCTTTGAGGAGCAGTGATTTAAAATCCTTACCAACAGGCAAAGCGCCATGGAGAAACACACACAAATATATTCAACCTGCCAGACGTCTCAGCTAACTGCACGGCGGTTCTAGGAGCTTTGGCTACAGTGACCTTCCCCATATATACATATATACAGTGGCTTCTAACACTCTAGGGCTGTTTGGTGATTGGAATGCAGAGTGGGAACAAAGGGGGATTACCATTACTTTCAAAGTAGAATTGAGTGGGGAAATTGAAACTCCTGACTAGTCCACTTTAAAATGGCATAAACAGAACTTTGTTACAGAGAGAGAGATGGGTTCCCCCCCCTTCAAAATGTATATGTGTCATAAATGGCTGAAAATCTTGTCCATGCTAGGGGAAAGTTGAGTGTGGAAAAATTTGCATTTTTTAAAATCTAGGCCGTAAAGAAAATAAAAAGCCAGAGCATTCTGGCATGAGCAAAAGGCTGAACTAAGTTCTCAGGCAATAAATTTATGGGGAAACATGACAGGCTCCTCATTAAAGCTATGTGTACGTTGGCTGCATTTTATACAAGATTCTGGAATCTTGTGGAAAATTGGGCACGGCTTGACATCTGAACAATGTCCCTGGTTTGTTTGATTTCTAAAGCATCGGAATATGTTGCACTTTGGAAATCAAGTAGAGAAGAATAAACTCAAACAGAGCTGGGCTGGATCTGAAAGTTGTTTTTCCATATGTTTCTATGAGATATTTATTACCTTTATTTCTCTTACAAACACAGCCCCCCACGCTAGAAATACTGTGGTACTTTTTCTTTTCTTTCTTTCTTTTCTTTTTTTTTTTTTTTTTTTTTGGTGGCGAGAAAATTGTCCCGTTAAGGCAAACCTTCCCCGGCAGCAGGACCCACCGAAGGATAAGCAATTTTCAGTTGGCTTTTCAGAAGCTCGTTGCCATGACAAAGAGCACAATTTATCCCCCGGTCCCTGATCACAGCTACAGATCACAGACCATAAAAATTAACAAGGCTCCTTCCCTTTGCCTGATGATTTCGGAGTCCCTCATCCTCACCTGAGGTCTTTTGTTCCCCCAATTAAATGGAACAAATGTCAGTCACCTAGCAATTCAATTAATGCTGATTCAAAATTCTGGCCCAAACCAGAATCTATAATCACAAGCTCCTAATCACAGCTCAGTCATGAGAATGAAAAGTAAGCAGGAAATCGCACTAATTACTCAATTAGACTAATACTGTATTTTTAAGCTCGGGCTTCAAGGGGCTGTCAGCCCTGACAAAGGACCGCGGAGTTGTCCTCACCTTGTGTGCCTGCGGTTGCCCAGTGGGTGCTGCTGTTTTCAAGGGGCCATAATTTCTATCCGCCTATGAAGGACGGACCCTAGCTGGGGAGTGGAAATTTCCAACAGAGAGACACCCCCCCCCACCCCGCCGCCAGCGAGGGGCAGGTCGGGGTGGGCAGTGGGGGTGCTTCAATGGCCCTTGACACATGCCCGGGCAGCCGACAGGGCTTCGCTGTGAGGACCCCTCGTGCCCCGAGCACATCATCACAGGGCTGGTTCCAGGAAAACATCCAGCGAGGAGGAACATTCTGGGAGTGAGAGAGTGGCTGTACCAGACCTGAAAACTGAGCAATGCCCCGGGGGCCAGCCTCCCGACTCACGACTCACAACAGAGCCTGCGGCGGCGTGCGCTGGGCAGACAGCTCCTCGGGCAGAAGCATCCACCCCTGGGACGGCTGCTGCAAAGCCCACCTGGAGAACCTTCATGAAACCAAGACCAGGGAGTGAAAAAGAACCGGTTGGGAAGAACATACCAGATGCGACTGAAGAATTTACAATATGACCCGATACAACCTGGACCTTATTTAAAAAAAAAAAAAGAAAAAAAGGCCTAAAAAAAATTAGACTCTTTTTTTCCTACTCAGTTTCAGAAACTTAACTATCCTGTAAACAATAGGGAGGACACTAGAGCCTGTCATGCCTCTAGTTTTTGTAAAACTCCTTGGGAGCTGGATGTAGGCAAGGAGCGGGCCCCGGGCAGAGGGCCTGTCACACACGGCGGGGTCTTTCCTCCACAGCAGTTTCTGAAAATGACCAACTTGGGAACTGCTCAGGGGTTCCAAAAGGAGAACACGCATTTATTTGACTAAGACAGACAAAGTCTTTACTTCCAGGGCTTGCCTTGCAGGTGGCCACTGCTGAGCGAGCGGGGGTTCGGGGGGCCAGCAGGGCCCCCGGTGGGCAGGTTCTGACTGCTGCGGGCGCCTGGAACCTTGGAGTCTCTTCCAGAGGCGTTAGCTTGGCTCAGCCGGCCTGAAGGGAGCGAGAAAGCAGGGAGCAGAGCTGCAAGAATGACTCTGGGCGCATCTGCCAAGTATCTTTTAAGTTAATGAAATCTTAGGGCACAACCACTTCGAAGCTGATGAAGTCCTATCCAGCACCTAATTTAGGCGAAAACCTACCCTTCATCCTTGAGGTCAACTTGAAGTTGGGGAAGGGGCAGGGACGAAAGGAAGCCCAGAGAGCTTTTTCTGTTCTTCCTCTCTGTCATCCCCAACCAACCTAGCCTGGCCTTCATTCCTTCTTGGTAGAAATGACTACAGGAGGGGTTAGGGGAAACAGAAGAGAAGGTAGTGTACTCAGGGAAAGGTTGGATGGGGTTTCAGGGTGCCCAGAAGCCACAGAGGGAAACAAAACCCACGGGAGAGGGAATCTGATAGCCCCTCCACTCTGCCTGAAATACAGCCATTAGCTGACTGCTAAATCCTTTCTCTTTCTCTGTCTATATGCAATGTCTAATTCTTCCCACAACCTGGCATCACCACCCCTTGCCCCCACCCCTGCCCACACAGCACCCGCACGCTCCCCATTCCCTATGGATATTTTAAGAATCTGAATAGAAGAGATCAAGCTTGTCATACAATGAGGTGATATTCAAAGCCGCAAATCTCAAAGTTCTACAGAAAACATGCTCTCTAAAGGTCAAAATATCTTACTAGGATTGTCCGCAGGACCCTGTTCCTCTTCCAGGTAATATTCTATCTTTTTTAAGTCCTCTGGGGTAAATCTCCATTTGTTCTCAGCTGGTGGGGGCGGCACTTTGGGGCTGGATCGTTTCCGGGCAGGGCCAGGAGGCAGGGCCTGCTGGCAAGATGCAGGCAGGGAACCCGTAATCAGTCCTTCTGGGAATTTCTGAGCTAAGACTTTGAGACCTAGGTGTGGAAGAGCACCAGAAAGAGCAGCGTTAACATGGGGAGGCGAAGGCAAAACCTGGAAAGGCGGCTTTATGTCTCCTAATCTTTGGTCTTCCAGGCCGAGCCAACACGAGGACGTGACATCTTAACTGCTTCACCATGAAGCAAATTACACCCGAACACGTCGGTGGTTAGGCGGGATTCTGAGAATTCCACCAGAAATCCTTCTGCCCCAGTCTCCAGCATTAAGGCTTTCTCACAGCAACAGCATTATTTCAGAAATTAAAAACATGTGCTGACGGAGCGAACGGAAGTTTCACAGAACTCCTGACCCCTTGCAGCCAGCATTGGTTTTCTCTCCTTCCAGAATTCTAAATTCTGAGCGGGGACAGGAAAAGGGTGACAGGGGAGGGGTTGAAGGGTTGGGAGTCCAGTCCGAGGCAGAATACAGCCCACTCACCTCCGGAAAGCATGAAGAGGTTTTCAAACCCGCGCTCGCACATGGTGGTGGCCGCCTGGCTGGCCAGCCTCTCGTCATCGTCGTACAGAATGATGACCTTGCCGTGGGCATTTTTCTAAGAGTCACAGGAGTTAAGGTTTGCCTGCACCAGACTACCGAGAAACCCCCACGGAATGAGGAACGGTCCAGGTTCACTTTCCTGAGTTCAGAGAGCGTCGGGCAAGCCCACTCTTTACCCCGCACACCAGCAGTCACTGGAATTTTCTTTCTTGTCATGGAAACCACACGAGCTGGTATTCTTTTTTTATAATCGATTATCACCCTGGTCCAAGACAGCAGCACTAGCTCCACACCTCACACCCGTTAGGTCTTTTATCCTCACGGCCCTGGAAGGTATGACAATCTCCATTTCACAGGTGAGGAGATAGAAAACCTCTCTGTCCCATGTGTCCACTGCAGCCTTATTTATGATAGTAAAAAAAAAAGAGACCCACCTAAAAGCCCATTAGAGAGGAAGAGTTTAGTAAATCGTAGTGTAGTATATAGTAAGGTGAGACCATGTATGACACCAAAAATCGAGTTTATAAAGAGCCTGTGTTAGCACGGCGAAATACATTGTACTCTGAACTGAGGAAAAAGTCAAAATACTAAATTATATCTACAGTATGATTTCTACTTTTTTACAAAGAATGCAGAGAAGACAACTGGAAATAAAATATGCAAAAGACATAATCAGAGTTGTTCAATTGTATGATTATCAATCTTTTTTATATTTTTCAGTGCTTAAATTATTTTCTATTTGTGTGATTTTTATGAGCAAAAAAAGAAAAATTTTAAGAAGGAAAAAATTTAAAACAGACGGAAAAAAAATTTACTTCTTAAGTTTTACTTGGGAAAGCTTTCTGGGGGTAAAAAAAAGGTCTTAGGACTAACTCTCAACAGATCACAGCCTTTAACCTAATGTTTTTTGGCCCACTGCAGGATGGCTTGGAAGCATCTGGCAGGATGGTCAGGATACTCAGCAACAGCTAAGAATCCACATTCTCAAATATGCTTAGTAAGCTAATTAATATCAAAGGGCCTTTACGGAGGTTTTTTTCCTTGTAGCGTGATTCATGGTAAGTTTGACTCTAACAGCCCTCAAACCACCCAACTCCTTAAAATGCAACAAAGGATACGTATTCAAGAATGTCATTTGAATAAGGATTCATTGTTCTAGACAGAGTTGCAATTGGGTAACTGTAAGCTGCAAAGAGAAGAAAAAGCTCAGGAAGTTTGTAGCTCTCTGTACAACTTGGCCCCAAATTCCTGGCTGGTTTAAAGTCTAAAAGTTCAAGGAAACATATTTGCAAAATCAACAAGCCATAAACCTAAATACTTTTTTGAGAGGAGAGAAACAGGCCACTATGAACAAAATAGGAAGCTTCCTGTCACCGATTCGGACGTGTAGCCCTGGGCCCCAGAGCCGTCGGAGGATGTCCCCAGCCCCTCTCAGAGCATTATGGCAGAGCCAGCTTCTGGGTTCCCATGCTGGATCCGGCTGACGTAACACTTCCTTAACTGCTGACCCTGGCTCGGGCCTGCCTGGACTCCAGAACGGGCTCTGCTCTTGGGAGTGGGACACCAGAACGTCTTCTCTCTCTTACCTCCGATAATGTGGCACTGCTGGTACGAATCTCGGTCTCGCACGTCTAGTAGCAGGAAGGGGCAGTCGGGGTAAGGTTTGTCTTTGGTGTTGGGCTCTGCTTTCTTCACTAGCCCTTTGTCTAGATCCAGTTCCCCAACACCACTGATGACGCTGCGGGTGAAAAGTAGGTCGGCAGAAACTAGTCAGGGGTGAGTGGCTTCAAGGTCAAACGTGTTTCTTCGGAATAGCCAGAGAGTGCTCAGTGTCTTTTCAAAGGACACTTCAAAGACAAAGGAAAATGGATATGGTGTCTCAGTTCTGCCTCTGAATGCACGGCCGCGTGGATTCCTATTCTCTCACGCTGGACCCCGAGGAAGGGACCCCTGTGTCCATCCGTGCTCACCTTCAGAGAACGCATGTTAGGTCATGAGCACGGCTGAGGGGGCAGAAACCGTAGGGCACATGCCACCTCCAGCAACAAGGACAGCATTCAGAGGAAGAAAGAGGCCAACAGTTAATCTAATGGGACTGTGAGGAGTGTATGAAAGCAGAGCAAAGGGGAAAGAATGAGGTTGGTAGGACAGGAAAAAGGAAGGCTTTCTATGTACAGTAGAAGTAACATAAACCAACAACAACGTTTTAATGTGTCTCACCTGTGAATACAGTGGCCTATCCATACGTATTTGAACCTTAATGTTTTCAATAGTAATGTTTTTAATGTTTTCTGTACTTACTGCCAGTTTATAGGTGACAGTGTTGAGGTTGAAGAGGCTTTCAGTTTGGTGACATTCATATAATGAGACAGAGGAAACACTAGGATTAAATGAATGAGCTCGCTATCGACAGTTCTAAGGTCGCAAAACTGGTCGCCATATTGAGATTACATGCAAAATGTGGTAAAAAATACGAATTGAAGGCTTAAGAGGAGTGGGTGTTCTGAACAAAATGGCAAGGAGTGCAATACCTGTAGTGGAATAAGAAGAGGATGCCTTTCCCAGGCAAATATGAAGACACGTGTGCCAGACCACACACGAGTATGTCCTGATGGCTCCTCTCCCCGCATGGCAAATCAGATTCTGCACTAAGACCTGATAAATGCTGTAACTAGATGCCACAGAGTGCATATTTTGTTGACCCAAAGGAGAAGAAGAAAATCTATTTCCTATGAAACTGCACCCTCAATGGAAATCTTATGGGTCTGTGTCGCTAATTCCAATTTTCGAGTTCTTGCGTAAAGTAGCTATAAAAAAATAATAGTGGTACTGGGGTGCCTGGGTGGCTCAGTCGGTTAAGCGGCTGCCTTCGGCTGGGGTCACAATCCCAGAGTCCGGAGATCGAGTCCCCCATCGGGCTCCCTGATCAGCGGGGAGTCTGCTTCTCCCTCTCCCTCTGCCCCTCCCCCCACCCGTGCGCGCGCGCGCTCTCTCTCTCTCTCTCTCTTTCAAATAAATAAATTAAATCTTAAAAAAAAATAGTGATACTGATAATAGCAATTCTTTCTCTAGCAGACCTAGTTTCTCTGGTCCAGTTGTTTTGCTAGAAGAAGGGATGGTTGCGTGCGGAAAATCAGCACCATCTTATAATCAACACCTAATATCTGCAGAAAGTGTTGCATCATAGTCAACGCAGAAAGAAGGACCAGTCACGTGCAGTTTGAGAACTGACGCCAAAGGCTGCTTTCCTGCTCCCTCGCACCTGTGTAATATCAGTGCACGGGCATGGCACTCTAGTTTTCTTCTGATCCTAGACAGGGTAATTATAAGCTGCTGCAGACAGAAAAGGGGGCGGGAGTGGGAATCAAAAGATAGTAGTTGTAAAGCTACGTCCTAATAGCAAACCTGCATCCAGGAAGGCTGAGGACGATGGAATTAAGGACTGAACATTAATGCCCTCTTATCAGTATATTCTTACCTGCACCAAGAGGCTGTGAAAAGATTCAGGCAGTGGCATTTATAGCAAGAGAAAAGGAGAAGGGCTGGGGTGAAAACGTGGGACTTGACTACTGCCAGTCTGTTTCTACGGTGATTAAATCACGGCAACTGGCATCCAGGTGAGTACGAAGTGAAATGCAAGGGAAACAGGACTCCAATGAGCATACCTCTGCAGAGTCGAGCGACTGGAGTCGCCGGCTCCCGCGCTGGTTATGAACTGCACGGGGCTTGGCGACGGCTCCCCGGGGCTCCCCTTCCCGTTGGTCCTGGCACCGATCTCCCCGTCGGGCTCTGACGTCGCCGAAGAGTCATTGTCTAAGATTTGCAAAGGGATAAATAAGAGAAGTTGACCTCCGAGTTTATTCACGTGTGCGGCAGTCCCATTGGCATTAGGTCAAGACGAGGAAATCCTATCGCGATTATGAATTGTCCCGGAAGTTCTCACATCTAGGGTCTCAAAATGTAGCCTGCGGACCCCCCAGGAGGCTCCGAGACCCTTTCAGGGGGACCTGCAAGGTCTCTTCTACTGTGTTGGTATTTGCACCAATGGTGTCAAAGCAAGGGGGGCTAAAACCGTGAGCGCCTGAGCAACGATGGGGCAGAGGCACTGAGTTTTGTTGGCGACGGTCGTAGCTTTCACCAACATGAACGCGCTCCATCAATAAATACGGCAGTCACGGGGCGCCTGGGTGGCACAGAGGTTAAGCGTCTGCCTTCGGCTCAGGGCGTGATCCCAGCGTTATGGGATCAAGCCCCACACCAGGCTCCTCCGCTATGAGCCTGCTTCTTCCTCTCCCACTCCCCCTCCTTGTGTTCCCTCTCTCGCTGGCTGTCTCTATCTCTGTCAAATAAATAAATAAAATTAAAAAAAAAAATACGGCAGTCACGTTTGAAACAGTCCCCCGATGGATCCATAATCATAATTCTATTAAATCTCATCTTCAAGTACACACCTTTTGAATATTCTGTGTGCTGAGATGGGGGGGAGGGTTCCGCATATAGCGAGTGGGCTCCACACCGAGATACCAGCGTTGTCTCAAGGGAAAGTATTAGTGTGATTAATGCTGCTTTTGCCCTGAACTCCATTTTTACTTGGAAGGAAAACTGACAGAAAAATTGTAGTTACTTAGACTTGTGCATGTGGCAGACATTTTCTCAAAAATGATCTAAGCGAACTGTCATTTCAAGGAAAACAACTGATAGAATGTGGTGTAATGATTCAATTCTTTTTTTTTTTTAATATTTTATTTATTTATTTGACAGAGATAGAGACAGCCAGCGAGAGAGGGAGCACAAGCAGGGGGAGTGGGAGAGGAAGAAGCAGGCTCATAGCGGAGGAGCCCGATGTGGGGCTCGATCCCACAACGCCGGGATCACGCCCTGAGCCTAAGGCAGACGCTTAACCGCTGTGCCACCCAGGCGCCCCTAATGATTCAATTCTGAACAAAAATCAGAATTCTGGAAACTGCGCTCGCCATCAGGAGCTTGACTGCCTCCCTGTACTCAATGACTTTTCTGATAAGATAGGTGGTGAGATGATTAAATATGATTTCTTTTTGGATATTGCGTAATGAACGAAATCTGTCAGTGTTTGGAAGATCTTCATAACTCGGTGAATCAATCTTTCCCAAATGACCAATGAATGAAGTTATAAAATCACACCTGGGTAAGAAGATGAATTCAAAGGACAAGAGAGAGCAATGGGTTTAATGTAACAGAGTACGAAACACGCACTGATACGGTTTCAGAGTCTACATTACGACTAACATTTAAGAAGCTACGTGTTGTCAAGTTTTGGCATAGTATCAAAGATATGTATCCACAATGATCTCAAAGGGCTATCAAAAGAGTCTCCCTTTTCCAACTACAGGATCTGTGTGAGGCTAGATTTTCTTCCTGTACTTCAACCCAAAGAGCATACTGCAACAGACTGAATGCAGAAGCCATGAGAATCAGCTGTCTACTGTTAAATCAGACATCAAGATTTACAAAAAAAATGTAAAACAATGCCATGCTCAGTAAAGTTTTTTTTTGTTTTGGAAACACAGCTATTTTGCATAAAACTGTTATTTATGTTTGCAATGGGTTCAGTATCACTGTTTGTAAATGAAACAGTAGATAAAAATTTTTAAGTTCTCCATTAAAATTTTTAATATCCGAAATATTAATAGATATAATGCACACAAACCAAAATTCTTTGAGGTCCTCAATTTAAGAATGCAGAGGGAGACTGTACCAAAAAGTTTGAGAATTTGCTATTCTAACTGGTACAATGAGAGAAGAAATAGAAAGAAGAGGCCTGGTTATTAAAGAGTACTAACATTTATTTTGCACATGATATATATACCTAGAAACTTCAGAAGAATGCTATGAGAATAAGGGAAATAAGTATGTGGTTAGATAAAAAAAAAAAAAAGAAATACCAACAAACCACTTTTCTTATATGCCAATTAGAAAGGAATATGACGAGCATCTCCTTTACAGTAACAACTGCAAATATAAGATACGCTCTCCTCGAAAATAAGCCTATTAAGACATGTAAAGGACTCGTAAAAGCTTATGTCCTTTACAGGTCTTATAAAAATTTTACTTAAGAGACATTAAAGACAATCTGAATGAAGACAGTGATGTACTGTCACATTCCTGACTGGGTGACTAAAAGTGAAACGATGTTAATCCTTTCCACACTTAATTTTTATTTTTTTTTTTAAAGATTTTATTTATTTATTGGACAGAGATAGATATAGCCAGTGAGAGAGGGAACACAGCAGGGGGAGTGGGAGAGGAAGAAGCAGGCTCATAGCGGAGGAGCCTGATGTGGGGCTCGATCCCACAACGCCGGGATCACGCCCTGAGCCGAAGGCAGACGCTTAACCGCTGTGCCACCCAGGCGCCCCCACACTTAATTTTTAACCCTAATACAATCCCAATGGGATTTTTGAAAAGCGTAAAAAGATTTTAAAGATGAGAAGGAAAAAAATTTATATATATATATAAAATATTATTTATAAATATATACAATATTATATGTATATAAATATTATATATTTATATAAAATATATACACGCACACACATACATACATACGGGTAACTTAGAGACTATGCCTTAGCGAATAGTAACATATGTTGCAAAGATAAATGATCAAAACAATGCTGAACCACAAACCACAACAATGGAATATGAGAACACAGACACAGCCCCCAGAATATATATAAAAAGCTAATATATATGTTAAAGGTAACATCACTAACCAGTGCGTAAAGGGAGAACAACTGAATAAATGGTGGTGGGATATTGTGCCAACTATCTAGAAAAATAGAATTTAGAAAACCCCCTCACGGGGCGCCTGGGTGGCACAGTGGTTAAGCGTCTGCCTTCGGCTCAGGGCGTGATCCCGGCATTCTGGGATCGAGCCCCACATCAGGCTCTTCTGCTGGGAGCCTGCTTCTTCCTCTGCCACTCCCCCTGCTTGTGTTCCCTCTCTCGCTGGCTGTCTCTATCTCTGTCGAATAAATAAATAAAATCTTAAAAAAAAAAAAAAAAGACCCCCCCCCATCATATACCAAAACATTAACCAATAGATTGATGTAGGAAAACAAACAAACAACAAAACCACCAAGCAAGCTAATCGAAGAAAATACAGGTGAATAGTTTATCTTATTTTGGATGTTATGAGCCTAAGGCAATAAAGGAAAACACAACATGAAAGGCTAATAGATTTAATCTTGTAAAAATGCAAACCTTGTGTATGTCAAAAACCAACACGAAGAAAATTAAAAGCTGAGTAACAAATTAGGAAAAATATCTATGACCTAGATGCATGAGGAAAGGTTAATATACTTAATTTACAGAGTTGTTTAATTAACTGGTGCTTTAATTGAAAAAAGATCCTGAGCACAAGGTAAAAATGCAAACAAGATAAAACTATTAATATGGAAAGGAAGTCCCTCAGGCCTCCTCTCCCAAGGGAGCTACCCTCACAGATTTTTATCTCCTTCCAGAAATAAAACGACTACGGACTTTTGCATCTATTTTATTTCTTCCCCTTTTCACATATCAGGAGAATGCCATTCAAACTGTTCTACACTTTGGTTTTTTGTTTTGTTGTTGTTTTATTTTTACTTAATGATACAGCTTGAAAACTGTTCCAAGTCATTAAGTAAAGCTTTTTCTCATCCATTTTCGAGGCTGTACTGGTTTCCAATGTTTGAAGATATCCTAATACGCAGAGCTTTCACAAATCGGTCAAAGATGAACATTCCATGAGGAAAAAAAAATGGGGAAGGACGTGTAATGTTCTCAGAAGAAGAAATAAGTATGACCAATAAACACACACATACACGAAGCTCTATTTTATGATCAGAGAGATTCAAAGGAAAATTATCACTTTTCGTCTATCAAACTGGCAAACATTTGCAAAAATCATAATTACTCAGCATTGCCTAGGATGAAGAGAAACAGGTCTTCTCATTTATTTGTTGGGAATGCAAACAGGAAGAACCATTCTGGAGATACTGTGGAATCAACATCGAGCGTCTTAAAATGGTTCCACCCTTGGACCATCTGCCACAATTTATCTTCAGGGAATAATAAGAAGTACACAAAAGTTTATGTATTTACATTACAGCACTGTTTTATAAAAGTGAAAAATTAGGAAAACTGTAATGTCCGATAGGAGAATAATTAAATAAATCGTGGTATTTCCACAGGACAGGCATTATATGACAATACAACCTTCAAATTCAGCTTCTGAAGCCCATTTAATGACACAGGATAGCATGCATGATAAAATGTTAATTTGAAACAACACAATTCAAAAGTATACACAAAGAGTATGGATTTGGGTGGGCAGCTAGATAGGGGGAAACTAGAGCCAAATGTTAGCAAGGATTATTATTTTAACTTTATATATTTTTTGCAGTTTTCTAATTTTCTAGAAATACACTTTTAAGTCAGGGGGAAAAAACAATAAACATTACAAAAGATTTTTTATTCCTTCAAAAATAGCCAATATGCATACAATCTGTTCTACAGGCATTCCTGAGTGAGTTATTATTCTGTGTAGAGCACTAGAAAAACACTAATATTACTCACACATTATGGTGTCCTACTTTACAAGAGCCTATTTTGCTGTGCAAATTCATCTCAGAAGAGAAAATTGCATGTGCCCATATGTTCCGGTGCTGCAATTGCAATGAATTAAAGGACCAAATCCAGGTACTTATATAACCAGGTTAAAATTGGGAGTACTTCTATGAGGAGACTCAATTATCTCTGTTACAAAGAGCCCTTATTTCTCTGCCGTGTGAGAGGCATCTGTCAAAGATAAATTCCCCTCTTTGTCAGATGCTCTTCATCCTCCCTAACAAAAACAAGCCCAGGGAGATGACAGTTAAGTTGCACAAAACCAGGGTTTGGACTTCCTGAGAAAGTTGTCTTGAAATCAGAAGTCAAGTTCCTGGCCTCCATCGACCTTCACAGAACACGTTTCCCTTCAGTAACCAGCCACACATTGATGGTTGAGTACCTCAGGGTAAAATAAAGACCTTAACTCTGTGTAGTCTTTTCCTGAGAGTACAACTAAGAAGTTTTATGTTTCGACTCGGCACTTCAGAAGGCAAACCCGGAGCTAGAAGCCTACCTTCCTACCCTTACCTCCAGCCCAGCGCCCATGCCTCCACCCCGACGGCCACCAGGCCGGATGACGCATTCACCAAACTCGCTTGGAGCTTCTCGTTCTCCACATGCCTTTGCTCTGGTTGCAAGAACCTCACCCTTCACTTGCACCTGTTGGGATTCTACCCTCCTTTATGGCCCAGGTCAAAACCTTTCAGAGAGTCTACCTCAGTTTTCTAACTGGAAACTACCTTTCCTTCCTCAGAACTCCCATAGCAAAGACACTGGTTGTTACTGGACACTCCTGGCTCTGTCTCCTGCCACCATTCCTTACTGGCTGTTATCACCTTGAGCAAGTAATTTAACTTCTGAGGCTTGGGCTTCTCATCTCTAAAGTGTACCTTCTAGGGTTTTTGATAAGATTAAGTAAGGAAACTTGAGGGAAGTACTTAGCAATATATATTCAACAAACAATGGCGCCTCTCCAGTCCTCCATTATGAATTTCTGCGTGTTCGTGATTTTGTGCTTCTGCTGTCGCACTCCTCAGCCAGCACTCACGGTGCACACACGGGGCTACCAGCTCCATGTAAGCAGAGCTGGGCGTTCTTCGTCTTTCTAGTCTCCTAGCACCTAATACGGTGACCCGTGCATATAGAGAAGGCACTAAAAATATTTGTCGGAAAAAAAGTAATCAGTATATTAAACACATCAAAAACATTTAAAACTACGAGTGTTAGAGCCAGAAAACCAGATGGCTTTTGAAAAGAAATAAGAATTAACAATTAAAGCACCAGACAGCATTTCTCGGAGGGTAACAATCTAATTACAAATAGATCCATCAAAGTCCCAATTCCCTGTGAACAGCACAGCAAAGGCGGACAGGGTGAGCCCTTCAGTCAAACGGTCAATCGTTTATTTGCCCCACATCCTCAATTCTCATTACCTTCTAGCCTTTGAATCTCTTCAGCTGTCACTTCCAGTGTTTGATCAGATAGGGAAGCAACCTGGATGACCTGACAGAAGAAAGAATGAAATGTACAGATGCACGTATGTTCGTCTTTAAACAGCGGCACTTCTGTCTTTTATAGAAGATGAGCAAACATCAAACATCGAAGATCTCTTGGTTTAAGGAACTGTTAGTGTCCTGCATTGGAGACTAAATCTCCTTATTTGGGGAGGAGTAATCATACTGCAGATGATAGTTCCAGAAAAAAAAATTCATTTAAAACATCACATACTAACCTGAAAAGACCAAAAGGACCATTTAGGACAAGAAAAGTGAATAGATAATCATGTATTTCAGTCTCAACACACGGTACTTACAATGACAGAATTGAATCAACAATTCTACATGCAATGAAGACATAAATGTAATTATGAATATATTTATCACAACACTGAATACCTACATACAGTTTTTAAAGCACTTTTCACTTAGGAGCTCAGCTCCTAAGACCCAAGATCCACCCTGAGGTACCTCAGTGAAATTCATGTTTGGGGGCTAGAGAGACACTTCGTCCCTAATTTTCAAATGAAAGAAGAAAGTGACTTTCCCAAAACAAAACAGCCCATGGCAATCACCTGGTTTCACGGAGAAAAATGTCCAAACAATCCAGAGACCAGAAGTCGAGAGTCTAAATATTAAATTAAAGCACGCAAGGAAAAAATATAACCTAAACAAACCGAAGTGTGATGATTTAAAGGTAGAATGTACACGTTGCTTTATAAAATTCTTATCAAGGAAGACTGTTCATACTACCCTTGAATGAGCACACACCACACATCAATCCTCCCATAGGTGAAATGTAAAGAATCAGAGAAACCCTTCTGCAAACACTACCCACCGTGGAATTTACAAATACTCACATAAAAGCACAAAAGAGTCTTTACTCCAATGGAGGATCGTTCAACTTACCAGCTGGGCAAAAGTTGTAACTTTTAGTCTCTTGAAAAGCTCATCCTTTTTGTATCTGTAATCTGAAAAGCAGGATAGGACAAATAATTTTCTAGGTATATTTTTCTTTCTTAGAGGTACTCATTCTTTCTAGTCGTCGTTATATGGTGTGATTTTCAAGTGATTTATATGCTTTTACATATACTATCTCATATATGATCTTCACGGTATGGTCAAAATTAAGCGCCACACATTCTTATCACCTCTTTATCAACCCCCCCTCCTTGGCCTTCCCCGGTAGGAAGCTTAAATTTGAATTTACAAGCCATTCTTTTGTGTCTCTTGACTTTACCCCTCGCATTTATTCTCTCTGCTTACCATTTTTCCCTTTTACTCTGCTGTCTTTCTTTTGACCACTGTTGTATTGCACACATTTTTGTAAGCCACTTTAAATCCTTTTCAGAACAAAGCAGGGAATAACCCGTCTGCAATTTGCAAATGAGGACAGAGACCCAGAGAAGCTCAGTTGCCCCAGGTCAAACAGCTGGTAAGACATTCACGCCCTATTATCCTAACTCTGCCCTGAAGGGAGAACGGTTCTGTTCCTGAGGTTACAAATTATACTGGAGACACAGGGCAACACTCCCCGCCCCCCCCCCCCACCATGCTGGGCACAAAGTTATGCCTGGTCCTGATGATCTTTTCTATCAGTTTCTCCCTCCGCCACTCCACTTCAGTAAAAATCCACCTACTCAGTGTTCCAAGATGAAAAATTTCCTGAGATCCGTCGTGCAGCAGTGTCACATTTAAAAATGGCGAAGACGGTAAATTTTATGTTCTGTGGAGGTTTTTTTACCACAATTTAAAAAAATCATCCTGAAACATCAATATTTATTCGGCGCCATCTTGACCGTCCTGAGACATGGGGGCACTTCTGCACTTGTTAACAGTTCTTCTTATCACATAGAACAGTCTTTTAAAATTTAGCCGATCTCCCTTGACCTCGTATCTGTCCCACAGAGGCATGCTAAAAATTAGCTTCCTTAAAATTTCCTGAAGATGATGGCCAATTCTGAAGAGTTTTCAAAATCAAACTCCCACCCACCCTTACTTCCCTTCTACATTTTCGTATTGGCGGCCATGATTCCTTAGGTACTTCCTCATTATTTCCAAATTACTAAAGGTTAGGTGGATAATTACTATGGCCTTCACAGTATAGAAGTCGCATAAACCGAGACTCCTAGCAACAAAGGAAAGGATTAAAGGTATTTAAAATTATTTACCTGGTGTTACTAATCATTTCCATGAATTTTCCAAAAACCAACACAGAACGGATTCTTTGGAGGCTAACGTCAGCTTGGTGGACCGTAACCCCTTACGACTTAGAGTCAGGAAATAACAGTGCTTTAAAAACTAGATTTCTGTCAATATATTGAGACGCTTTGTTACAAAGGATTCAAACTTCTCTGTTCTCAGATGTCTCAAGGAGAGCCATGTGGCTAATAACTAACCATTACTTCTAGAAAATTCTCAGAATAGCTTCTTCTGGATACAATAAGGTAACAAACCTAGATGCAAAGGAGATTCTAAGAACGGCCAGGATGCAGACCCAAGGGGCTGGGCAGAAGCTTTCAAAAGTGCACATGAATAACTACAGTCTCCTCTCAATTGCCAACAATCTGCCCACCAAAAGTCGTTTATATAAATCACAATGGCAATAAATCAGCCAATAAAAAGAGTCAACGGCTTTCAAGTAGTTTCCACTGTGGCATTTCTCCACTGATATTCTTTTGGTATGGTTACATAGTTTGAAATACTTCTCCACTTCTTCACATTCCCAGCACAAAATGCACACATTCAAATCCCCTTTGACTAAGTAGAAATGATCTCAAACAAAAAACAGGCTCTACTATATTCTACTGACTGGCATGTCTAGTATCCTCTCACAGGCGCTAGGCATCCCGCTGCACATTCGAGCCTGAACTCTACATACCTGGTTCTTGTTTAGAAGGACAGCCATCATTAGGACTTTCTGACATTATTACTCAGAGATAAAAGATCAAACTAGACGTTTTACTAGTAAGTTTTAAAGTTTATAAAAAAGGATGACTTGGAAAGTTCTGTCGGTCTGTCCTTGCAAGGGCGACCAGAGCTTTAAGAATGGAAGCTTCTGCTACTGTCGCTTCTCCCAAACCCTGGGATGGAGACAGAAAATCCTAGTTTCAGATACGTTATCAAGTTTTGCTTCTCCGGTAAGTCTGGAGTCCCAGTCTGGCTCTCTCGAGTTACTGGAAGGACAGAGACCTGACTATCTAGGATGCTTCACACTGGGTCCAGCTAGTGTCATCTAACCACCAGAAGCCAAGAATAGGCTTTGTGAGCAGTCAATAGACACAGAGTGTCTATTTTCCCGAGACCGAGTAGAAAGAATATTCAGATTACAAAGGAATTCTGCGTTTTCAGGGTTCTGTTAAAACACGTTATTAGCAAAGGGAAGTTGGGCTCACAGTGGAAGACAAATTCAAAGGAAGTAACAGAGCAAGGTTTGTGATTTCACAGAAAGACCTGGCATCTAAGGTAACCCGAGAAAAGTGATGGGTCTAGGGTGTCATGAAACAAGGCGATATTCTCCTCCCTTTTGACCCAAAAGAACGTCTACAACAGAAAATGGGAAAAGAGAAGGAAATAGCTTCCAAAATGTAGATCTCGAATCAGAATCTGAAGTAATTCTAGTCAGGGAATCAGCACAAAGTGTGTGAAACAAGGGGAGAGGAGTCTCTTGTCTTACTAAAAGGAAGTCCAAAACTTCTGAAGAGGGAAGCAAACATTTTCAAGGACTCTATTCTAGAGATATTTTGTGGGGGATGGGGTGGAGGGTGGGGAGACAAGCTCCATTTAAAGTTTAGATATTAGAGAAACCACATTGTGCTTTTAAGCAATGTTTAAAACAGGGTTCAGCAATCTGGGCGGAATGGGACATTTTCAGGGGACAGATTTTGGTGTGGACAGGTGAGCTTACACTAAGCTGTGAATGGAGAAGAGGCAAAAGAGATTGCAAACCCAAACAGAAGCCAGCCAGCTTCATTTTGCCTGCTGTGGATGAACTAAGGACAACAATGAAGCATGGGTAAGTAAATGAGATTTTTTTCAAATGGTTTAAAATGTCAATATACACTTAAATAAATATATATATATATATACACACTTATGTAATGTAAAATATAATAAAATTACAAAATCTAATATAAAGGATCGAAGAAGAAAAGGATGGTGTGACATTACACATGAAAAACCAAACGTCTATAACATCAGCCCTTAGAGCTGAACACGGGCAACCAACAGAGTCGGCTTAAAGCGCTCTGAAGTCCACACTGCTGGCTGGGGTTTCTCCACACTGCAGCAACTCAAAAGAAGCAGAAACATTATCATTTAAATTAAAAGCCCTGCGTTACACCGCGTTACAAAAACAGAAGTTCCGGTGAATTCTGGGTTTGTAATATTCTCTTCCCAAAGGACGTGTATTACCAGAGCGAAGTTCTGAACTGCGAACCATCAGAGCGCCTCTTACTACCATTAGCGAACCCGTCCCCTCGCGCCGTGTTCTTCTACTGAGGAGATGAGCAAACCCATCCTAGGAAACAGATGTTTCTACTTCTCTAATCCTAGCCTCGGTGTGTACACTTTGGACACAGGTTGAAAAATTATGATTTTGTGCAAGGGCAAGGCACTCGGTGACTAGCAGCTTATCTTTGAAGCCGATTAGTTTGTAAAAAGGACGTGCATGAAATATGATTTTTAATTAAGGGAAAGCAGACTGCAATGAATTTATAAGCATAGCACCACTTTAAGACTAAGCTCGCTCCCTCTCCCCCCGTCGATGTCTTTCATGAATAACTTAGACTAATTTACATGCACAGGAGGTTATGAAGTAAGAGATAATATTATTCCTATCTTGGGCAATGAGAAAACGAAGAAGATAGAAAAGATCATGACCTTGAAAAAGGTCGTGGAGACTGCAGTACGATGAAACTAGAAGCTCGGACTCTTGCTTCCTAACTAGAGAGCTCGTTCTGCATTCCAACACTAACATCTCCTGTGGGATGTCTGTCGGGCAGAGCTCGGCCCTCAGGCGACAATTCAGCCGCTGGCCGGGATGGTACACGGTGTTTCCCACATCCTCCTCAGCACCCGCCAGGCTCGCCCGCCTCCCATAGCTTTCCGTGCCTGTCAGCTGTGGGATGGGGCTACGATTGTGAACAACCAACTTCTAGAACTTCAGGGCTCCATTATCCCAAACCATCAATAGTGTTACTCACTCTTTTTGATCTCTTCTAGCTTCTCAGTGTATTTAGTCATACTGTTCCCTAGAAAGAGAATAAGATAGGCTTTTAATGGAAGAAAATGAGTTAACACTCTAAAAACAGAATGGAGTACAAGTATTCCCTAAGCCTTCTTATCCTGTTCTTACGGACTCATGGTAAGCAAATGGGCTACACGTCATTAACACATCTTTTGGATTATACAGCGTCCTTAAATGATGAGGAATCAAGGGGAAAGTATTGGCCAAATGTACTGAAAGGGTAGACACCCAATAAACACAGAAGTCTCAGGCCGTACAGATGATCACTTTATATAATTTTTTTCCCTTTTTTTTTCTTTTCGAGTCAAGGCTTTCCTCCTCCTTTTATTCCCCCCGTAACCTTTCTGTGGGGAAGACGTGCCAAGGAGAAAGAAAGAAGCAATGATCTCTGAATGTCTAAAATGTGCCGCTGTGGCTACCCAAGCAAGCCCTTGCTCTCTGCTTAGTCTTTGTGGTTTCCCTCGCTCTCCTGAACTTGGTCTTCAACGATTCGTGCTGAGGTTGCAGCCTGAACTAGACCACACAGTCTGTGCGCTGGTATTCACCCCGGATTTGATCTGCTAAGAAAGAGCAGATTCCCACCATTGCAGAGAGCACGGAGCCCTCGTGTTCTGCAGCCTGGTTGTACAATACCAGGGGCCAGCCAAGGTGGTTTGGAGGGTTTCCATACACTAAAACTGGGCCAGGATCCTTTTGGTTTCCGAACAAACTAAGGTCTAGTTCCCAAGCCAGCGGCTATTATTTTTTACTGGGCATGCTTCAATTTGATTCAATACGGCAAGCTCTGCCTGGCATTCGAAAGATACAGCAAAAAAGGGGGAAACTGTTTCAAAGTGTCTCATTTCTAAAATTGTGCTCCTAACTTTTAAGCTTTGGGAGGAGCTAGTCAGATTCCATCCCAACTTCAGATAAAAGAAGTGCTTCCCAATTAATGGCACAAACTGATGTTTTTTAAGGACTAAGCCTGAGCTTTTCTTCATCTTTTAGGTCAGAAGTAGAGAGAGAAAATTCTTGCTCTGAAACCCAAAATACATTTTCAAAAAAACCAACTTACATCACGTCATTATTAAATCTTTACTTATGAATTCATCAGGGAATAAAATTCCACTGAGTTAAAAAAATATATTTATTTATTCTTTCTTTCCATCTGAAGACACACACTCTTCGGATCAGGATGAGACAGCGGGACACAGTGGTAGCCCTAGAGCTAGACTGTGGCCTTTGCAAAGCTCAGAGGGACACAGGGTTGCTGGAAGGCCTGAGCCTTGTCAGGAGAGACACTGAAAATGCCTAAGAGGTCCAACTAGCACCACAGACTGAGAGTAGAATCAAATATGATCTTTTCGAGGTTCTTCAGGCTGGAAGTGACCGGAGTGGGAACCACGAATTCTTCCTCAACGCATACCCCCTTCCCCTGCCACTTTGACCTCAGGTGGGAACCCACGGGTCAATACAATGGGGGAAGAAGACAGGGCAAACAGTGTGCTCTTCGGTGTCCTGCCATCTTATTCTTCAGCCATTTTACACAATAGCTTTTGGTTACAAGTGTTCCTGAGTCCCCTACGTTTGTGCGTTGCTGACCCGGCAGTTACCTCGTTTTGGCCGGGCAGCTTCGGGCAGTCTTATCAAGGCTGAGGTACAAAAAGATCACTGCTTTGTTCGGTGACACAGCAAATTAGGAGCTAAGCCGGGCTCCATGTTCCCAACCTCCTGGTTTGTCGTCCTGCTTTTCTAGTGGTGCTGTTTTAAAAACATGATTTCCCTGTGAGGTAAATACGTAGGAAGTGTGACTTCCCTAATAGTAGCAGGTGGGACCCGTGTGACGCTCTAAATTCCCCGAGGCACACCCCACATGGAAAACAATAGCCAGCCTTATTATATGGTCTTTATTATTAAAACATTGCCTTCCAGTCTAGAGCAGTTTCCACTAGCAAAGCGGCTGAAGTCCATTTCTCAATCAATCAACTCTCCGCATTTTCCGAGTATTTACACAGCACTTCACTCACACTGACCCCGTGAGGTAGGCCCGCGCGCCTTCAGTGTGTGTCTCCCACAAAGGAGAAGGCAGGCGAGCGCCATCTTTTGCAGTGGTATACAAATATTTGGCAAAATTACGAACAAATGTGAGAGGGGGAGGATAAGAAGGTCTGTTCATTATAGACATTCGTTCTATCCAAGTGGGGGGGGGCGGGGAAGAGAAAATGGAGGATTTCCACATTGTTTCAGCTGGAGAAAGACGTGAGGCTGGCTGACACAAAAGCGCCTTAAAAATGATTTTAGAAAGTATGAAATGTAGTATTTTGCCCCACTGCATAGAACGCTTATACCTTAACTACGCAGCTTATCTTACTGGATCTAATTGCATCTGAAAATAGGCTTTTGACTACCTTTTAAAAAGACGGGAAATGAATCAATTCTATAATTGGCTTATTTATAAATGCAGCTTTGTTTCATACAAAAGGAGCTTAAAAGACTATCAGCAAACCAGTTCTTTTTTAACTGAAATTACACATTATTGCTAGATAAATTTTCCGAGACAAGACTTTGATTAAAAAAAAAAAAAAAAGTCAGTGGCTCCCCATGGCTTCCCGACTCCAGTTGAAACTCCTTGTTCTAGAGCTGAAGGCGCCAACGTCTTACCTGCCTCTTCAATCTTGCCTTAATTACTAAACTTGACAAACTCTCCGTTAGTCTTCTGTTCTCTAACATGTCATCTTGTCCATGTAATCATAATAGCTCACCCAGCTGGAAGTGACCTTTCCCTCCTCTGAACTTCCACAGCACTCAGCTCACCACTCACAAGGCATTTATCACTGTACTGCCTTATTTGTGTGCACGTCTTATCCACCTTCTGATACTGAAAGCCAAAGACTATTTACACACACACACACACACACACACACACAATCTTTATCTCTTCCATTGTGTAGCATAAAATGTACTTGGAATTATTTGCTAAGCGAAATATACTATGAAGATCTATCTGAAGAATCCTTATAATGAATCATTTTATAACACAAATTATCACACCCCAATTTGGCTTGAGTTTTTGGACACCTCGTTTTCTTTAAGCTATGCACAACTTGATTATTAACTATAGTATATGTCATGTACTATCTATGTGACATCCATAGTATTTCAAGACTCAGGTAACCTCGAAATGTATAAGGTGGTATTTAGCTTCTACTTAGTTTATAATTTAAATTACAACAAAAGATATATATATATATATATAAAATATAAAAAGTATATAATATAAAATATATAATATATATAATATATATATAAATATATGTCTATGTTTTGCAATTAGAATCAAGAGAAAGAGACAAGTCAACTCTATCAATAGTGCCATGCAAGACAGAGCACAATCGATAAACGGAGTGACTCATTCGTTAGATTTTTTTTCCCTTTGTTTTCCTATAATTTAATAACATTGTTTGCACTGAGCCAGTAAGGAAAGCAAGTGATTTTGAGCAGCAGTAATCTAAAGTGGGCAAGATTTATAAGGCACGAACTCAGTTGCTAAGAGACAACTCCATTGCTTTATTTTCCTTCAATATTTCCCTCCTCTACGGAGAAGCTCTTTTGGCTCAGAAGGAGCAGAAAGCGTGAAAAGAGGCACAGTGGGTCCTTTGTTAATCTCAATAAGTTATATGAGTGGATAGTGCTTTCTGGTTTATAAAAGGCTTTCACATACATTTCTCCCTTTGACATAAAAAACAGAATTAAACACCAAATAAAAGTGAAGAGTACCTAGTCTGTAATGAGTTTGAGTGCTTAAGATCAAGGCTATTAGCAAATATTCAGCAAAGTAGAGACTAAAGAAGACAAAAAGGAAATGACTCGTTTGTGTGGAGTTAAGAGTAATGTGAATCTTTTAAAAAATTAAAAATAAGGCTAGAAGAGATGCAGTGGAGAAAAATCTACAGAATTTTACAAAACTGAAGACATTTGAAATAAGATTGGATAGAGACTGAAATGAGAGGCTAATGCAGGCGATGAAAGAGTGCAGGACACTGACAAAGGGAGAGCCCTGTGGTTTGGAAAGTGTCCCTTCACCAGCCTGCGGTGCTGCAGAACGAAACCCAGAGAGGGTGCTCGAGAATACACGAGAACCCTGCGGTGGAGACCGAACAAAACGCCGTCAGGGATTTCGTCAGAAGCATAATCCATTCATGGCACAGTCTGGCAAGGCTGGGGAGCTGGTAAGAGACACCCAGGCACCTATGGAACAAAAGAAATATTTGAAGTTCAAAATGATTCTGCTACTTCTAGCTGTGGCTATACAGCAGTGTCTTGAGTTTATAGGAGAAGTAGAGTCAGAAGCATAGAAATCAAAAATAATCTTTACCCAGGAAGAAGACAGCAGTCTTCGAAGAACTCAGGAGGTGATCTGGGTGAAGACTGGTGATACCACGCAATTCTTGATTTCTTGTGATTAACTCTGAATTGCTCACTGTTTGGTAAGAAAAGATTAAAGACCCATCTATTTAGCCTAGAAATGAGGAATGCTCACTCATACCTGTGCCTATTTCCACTGCTCTGACTGCAGAGCTTAAAAACATACCATAGAAAGGGGCTCCTTACTCTCACCGGGGCTATAAGGTTACTCTTGTGCTCTCTTAACCGGGACTCCTTACCCTTTGCACCTGTTGGCACACATATAAGTGATAATATTTGAACAAAACACTGGTGTAAATGCTGGCTTCCCCCGGCCCCAGTGGCTACCCAGAGAGCTAATGGGACATGTATCATGGCACATAACCAGTAGGCCATGGCACACCAAGTGGAAACGTTCTCTGAATACACAGGGAGGTAGGTCACAAAAATGCATAGAAAAATGACATTAAAATAAAATCCTCCCCTGAAACAGACTTTAAAATAATTTCTAAGTTTGAAGCAACAACAAAAAAAATCGAACACTAGGATAAGATTTCTCTCCCACACTGATTTTAAAATACTTTTGAGTTTTAAGCAATGAAGTACACTTTGGCCCTTCCAAAAGCTATTACAAAACTAGTTTGGGAGACTTCTGACTCCAGGAAGATGAGGTAGATGTACTTTACTCCTCCAGCTAAGTACAACAAAAACACTGGACAACCCACAAAATGGGAGAAAGTATTTGCAAATCATATTTCTGATAAGGGTCTAGTCCCCAGAATATGTAAAAGAACTCTTATAACACAGCAATAGAAAAAAAAAAAAACCCGAGTATAAACTGGGCCAATGATTTGAAGAGGTATTTCTCTATAGGAGATACACAAATGCCAGTAAGCACATAAAAAGGTGCTCAACATCATTAGTCATGAGGAAAATGCAAATCAAAACCACAATGCGATACCACTTCATCTCCGCGAAGATGACTATAATCAAAATGATGGGACGGTAACAAGCATCATCAAGGATGTGGAGGAAAAGAGCCCTCCTGCATTACTGGTGAGAACGCAAAGTGGTGCAGCTGCTTTGGAAAACAGTTTGGCAGTTCCTCAAAAAATGAAACACAGAGTCACCACATATGGTCCTATGTGACTCCTAGGTATGTAACCAAGAGAATTAAAAGCATATGTTTGCACAAAAATTTGTACACTAAAGTTTACAGCAGCATTATGGCCAAAAAGTGTCAACAACCCAAATGTCCATCAATTGATAAGCAGATATACAAAATGAGGAGTGTATCTATACAACAGAATATTATTTGGCAGTAAAAAATAATGAGGTATTGATACATGCTGCAACATAGACCGACCTTGAATCCATTATGCTAAGCGAGAGACGCCAGACACAAAAGGCCACATATTACATGATTCCATTTATACGAAATGTTCAGAATAGGCAATAGAAAGTAGATTAGTGGTTATCAGGGACTGGAAAAAGTAAGGAATGGCAAGTGACTGCTCTTGGATATGGGCTTTCTTTTTGAGATGACAAAAAAAATGTTCTGTAATTAGAGTGATGATGGTGTCACTACCTCGTGAATGTACTAAAAACCTCTGAACTGCTTAAAAGGTTAAAAGTGTGAATCTTATGGTATGTAAATTAGACTTCAGTTTAAGAAAATAACATAGCAATTATAAAAAAGATTGATTAAAAAAAACAAAACAAAAACCCGGACATTATGTATAAAATATAGAAGAAGACTTGATAGGTTGGAGAGAGGAAGGCAGACTGGGTAGGGACCTCAGGACCCAAGAAATGGCATGATAGTTGAGTTACCTGGTTTTTTGTTTTGTCTGTCTGTGTCTGTTTGCCTCACATATCTGAAGCTATAAAGAAGCCAGCAACCCAGAAACACCAATGGACAGACGGAAAAAAAAATCTCCAACAAAAGATTGCTGTCCCTACCCAAAGGACTGGGGAAGGGGCAGCTTAGCAAGCCAGAAAACTGTCAGACAATAACTGCTTTACTCCAACCAAACACCACCTTCACCTGTCAGCAAAGGTCCGGGGGGTGGGAGGCGGGGCTTGATTTCCATCCTTGCTGGGCTATGATGAGGTGCCATCAAAGCACCTCAAAGAGGATCAAGGAGGTGGGGACAGGAGAGTACTCAAAGATATAATGGCTGAAAACCTCCCAAATTTGACAAGAAACATAAACCTACAGAAGTACATAGAAGCCCAGTAAATGCCAAACAGGATAAACCCAAAGAAACCCACATCGAGATACATCATAATCAAACTTCTGAAAACTAAAGAAAAAAAGATCCTTGAAAGCAGCAAGAGAAAAAAACACCTTACCTGTATGGGAGAGACAGTTCAACTGACAGCAGATTCCTCATCAGAAATCATGGCAGCCAGAAGAAAGTGGCACAGTATTTTTCAAGCGCTTAAAGAAAGTAATTGTCAACCTAGGCTCCCACACTCAGAGAAAATACCTTTCAGGAATAAAAGGAAATCAAGACATTTTGCACATGAAGGGAAACTCAGAGAGTGTGTTTACCAGCAGACCTGCCCTAAAGAACAGCTAAAGAAAGTTCTCTAATCAGAAAGGAAAAGTAGGGGCACTTGGCTGGCTCAGTCAGTGGAATGTGTGACTCTTGATCTTGGCGTTGTGAGTTTAAGCCCCACACTGGGTGTAGAGACTACATAAAATAAAATCTTAAAAAAAAAAAAGTATTAAAAAAAAAGAAAGGAAAAGGAAAAGAAGGAACCTTGAAACCTCAGGAAAGAAGAATACAGAAAGCAAAAATATGCGTATGGACATTTTTTCAAGTGCCTATGAAATATATGCCAAATAGACCATACCCTGAGCAATAAAATGAACATCAATGTATTTTTTAAAGATATTTTTTAAATATTTTATTTATTTATTTGAGAGTGAGAGAGTACGAGCAGGGGGAGGGGCAGAGGGAGAGGGAGAAGCAGACTCCCTGCTAAGCAAGGAGCCTGACATGGGGCTCAATCCCAGGACCCTGAGATCATGACCTGAGCCGAAGGCAGACGCTTAACCAACTGAGCCACTCAGGCGCCCCCATCAGTGCATTAAAAAAAAAAAATCAAACCAAACAGTGTGTTCTTCAAACACAATGGAATCAAACTGGAAATCAAAATAACAGGAAAATCTCCAAACACTTGTAAACTAAACAACACACTTCTAAATAATTCATGGGTCAAAAAAGATAGTCTCAAAGGAAATAAAAAGGTACACTGAACTGAATGAAAATGAAAATACAACATATCAAAATTTGTGGGACACAGCTAAAGCAAAGGAATTGGAATAGCTAAAATAATTTGTAAAGAAAAATAAAGTGGGAGTAATTAACACCAGGGTTTTGTTTTGTTTTCTATTTAATCTGTTTTTCCAATGGGTGTGTTATTTTCTTAAATTGAGGTATAATTTACACATACTAAAAGTCACCCTTTTATTTAAAAAAAATTTTTTTAGAGACAGAGAGCATGAGTGGGAGTGGGGTGGGGGATGGAGGGGCAGAGGGAGAGGGAGAATCTCAAGCAGGCCCCACAACCAGCACAGAGCCCGATGCAGGGCTCAATCTCAAAACCCTGAGATCATGACCCGAGCCAAAAGCAAAAGTCAGATGCTTAACCAACTGAGCCACCCAGGCGCCCGTTTTAAAATGTACAATTCACAATGCACAATCTCTTACCAAAAACAGAACAAGAGGAAATACTTTCCAACTCATTTTATGATGCCAGTATTACCCTGGTATTAAAACTAGACAAAGACAACCCCCCCAAAAGAATTACAAACCAATGTACCTCATTAATATAGACACAAAAATCTTTAGCCAAATAATAACTAGAATTGAGCAATATATAACAAGAATTACACACCATGACTAAGTGAGGTTTAGTCCAGGGATGCAGCAATACTACAATATTTGCAAATCAAGGTAATCCACCATATTAACCAGCTAAAGACAAAATCATATAATTATATCAATCGATGCAGTAAAACCATTTGTTAAAATTCAACAGGCATTCATGATGGAAAATTCTCAGAAAAATAGGAATAGGAGGAAACTTCCTCAATCAGAAACAGCTAACATTCTACTTGATGACGAGAGACTAAATGCTTTCCCCCCAAGATCAGGAAAAAGACAAGGATATTCACTCTCATCACTCTTATCTGACACAGTTCTGGGAGTCCTAGTGAGTGCAGTGTAAGGCAATAAAAGGGAATAAAAGACATATGCGGCCTGGAAAGGAATAAATAAAACCTCCTTTTTGTAAATGACATCGCTGTCTACAGAGAAAAGCCCAAGGAATCTACCAAAAAAAACCCCAACAAACAAACAAACAAACAAACAAACAAGCTCCTCTTGTATCTAATAAGTGAGTTTAGCGAAGTCCTAGGATTCAGGAGAAATATACAAAAATCAGCTGTATTTCTATACATTAGCAATGAACTCAATGACACCAAAATTAAAAAGACAATACCATTGACAATTGCTAAACAAAAAATGAAATACTTAGGAGTAAATCTAACAAAACATGGACAGGACACTTATGCTGCAAACTGTCCCCCCGTGGACACCTGCAACCACAGATAGTACCAAACCGTATATACACTATGTTTTTCCTATACATACATACCTATGATCACGTTGAACTTATAACTTAGGCACAGTAAGAGATTAACAACAATAACTAATAATAAAAAAGAACAATTTTAATACATACTACAATAAAAGTTATGTGAAAGTGGTCTCCCTGTTTCTCAAAACATCTTATACCCTTTTTCTTGTGATGATGTGAGATAATAAAATGCCAGCATGATGAGCAGTGAGGTGAATGACAGAGGCATCGTGACGTGGCATGAAACTACTATTGACTTTCTTTTTTTTTTTTTTTTAAGATTTTATTTATTTATTCGACAGAGATAGAGACAGCCAGCGAGGGAGGGAACACAAGCAGGGGGAGTGGGAGAGGAAGAAGCAGGCTCCCAGCAGAGGAGCCTGATGTGGGGCTCGATCCCATAACGCCGGGATCACGCCCTGAGCCGAAGGCAGACGCTTAACTGCTGTGCCACCCAGGCGCCCCTACTATTGACCTTCTGAGATACGTCAGGAGGAGGAGTGTCTGCTTCCGGACTGCGGATGACCGTGGGTAACTGAAACTGGAAAGTGAAATCCCAGATGGGGGGTGGGGGGACTACTGTACTATAGTAATGGATTGGAAAACTCGACATAGTAAAGATGTCAGTTTTTCCTAAATTGATATATAGGCTCAATGCAACTCCTATCAAAATCAGAGCAATGTATTTTTTTTTGGTAAATGTAAATGAGATTATTCTAAAATTTACATGGAGAAGCAAATGAATTGGAATAGCTAAAATAATTTGTAAAGAAAAATAAAGTGGGAGTAATCAGTCTAACCAATTTTAATCAAGCCTGTGAGATACTGTCAGGTTAGACACATAGATCAAGGGAACAGAAGAGAGAACTCAGGAATGGATCCACGTTAATATGCCAACCTGGTTTTTGACAAAGGCGAACGTGCAAAGTTCAATGGAGGAAAGGCAGTCTTTTAACAAATGGCGCTAGAGCAACTGGACATCTGTAAGCAAAACGGTAACTCTGATCTAAGCTGCATATCTTGTATAGAAATTACCTCAAAGTGTATTGTTTGCTTTTTTTTTTTTTAATACTTTTGTTCTTTATTTATTTGAGAGAGAAAGATAGCGAGAGGGAGCACAAACAGGGGGTAAAGGGAGAAGCAGGTTCCCCGCTAAGCAGAGAGCCCGACGTGGGGCTTGATCCCAGGACCCTGGGATCATGACCTGAGCTAAAGGCAGACGCTTAACCAGCTGGGCCACCCAGATACCCCCTTTTTTTCTTAATTTTTAAATTTATTTATCCAAGTGTATTGTTGACTTAAAAGTAAAACCTAAAACTATAAAACTTCTGGAAAAAACCCTGATAGAAAATTTCTGGGATCTAGTCTCAGTAAAGAGTTCTTAGACTTGACAGCAAAAGCATGACCCAGAAAAGGAAACACTGATATAGTGGACTTCACCACAATTAAAAACTTAGGCACTTCAAAAGACCCTGTCAGGAGAAGGAAAAGACAAGCTACAGACTGGAGAAAATATTTGCAAACCATGTATCCAACAAAGAACCGGCAGGTAGGATGTATCAGGAACACTCCGCACTCAAGTCAAAAAGCAAACCATCCAATTAGAACGCAGGCAAAAGACATGAAGGGATACTTCACTGAATCAGATACAGATGATGGCAAATAAGTACGTGAAAAGCTGTTCAACATCATTAGCCATTAGGGAAACACACATCAAAACTGCAATGAGATGGGGTGCCTGGGTGGTTCAGTCGGTTAAGCGTTTGCCTTCGGCTCAGGTTATGATCTCAGGGTCCTGGGATTGAGTCCCACATCGGGCTCCCCGCTCAGCAGAGAGCCTGCTTCTCCTTCTTCCTCTGCCTGCCGCTCTGCCTACTTGTGCTCTCTCTCGATCTCTCTTGTCAAATAAATAAATAAAATCTTAAAAAAAAAACAAACCTTGGGGCGCCTGGGTGGCACAGCGGTTAAGCGTCTGCCTTCGGCTCAGGGCGTGATCCCGGCGTTATGGGATCGAGCCCCACATCAGGCTCTTCTGCTATGAGCCTGCTTCTTCCTCTCCCACTCCCCCTGCTTGTGTTCCCTCTCTCGCTGGCTGTCTCTATCTCTGTCAAATAAATTAATAAAATCTTAATAAAAAACAAAACAAAACCCTGCAGTGATATGCCACCACTCATCTATCTGAATGGCTAAAATTAAAAATGGCGCCACCACCAAATGCCGGTGAGGATGTGGGGAAACTGCAGCATTCATTCATTGCTGGTAGGAGTGTAAAATGGTCTAGCTACTCTGGAAAACAGTTTGGCAGTTTCTTAAGACACTGCAAATGCAACTATCATGTGACCCAGTAATTGCACCTCTGGGCGTTTATCCGGGAGAAATGAAGGCTTATATTCAAACAAAAATCAAAACATGAATGTTTATAGCACCTGTATTTGTAATAGTTAAAAAGCGGAAACAATCCAGATGTCCTTCTACAGATAAATGGTTAAACTGTGGCACTTCCATACCATGGGATACTATTCAGTAAATAAAAAGGTATCACCTAATAAATGCAGCAACCTGAATGCATCCTCCCAAAATTATGCTGAGTGCAAAGCCAATTCAAAAAAAAAAAAAAGTTGCATATTGTGTGATTCCATTTATTAACAGCATCTGTGAAATGACAAAATTATAAAATTGAAGAACAGATTAGTGGTTGTCAGGGATTAAGGAGAGGGTGAGGGTAGAAAGTGGATATGCCATTAAAAGGACATGAGGGATTCTCCCCATGCTGGAAATGTTCTGTATCTAGACTTGTACGTATCAATGTCGGTATCATGGCTGTGATACTGTATAGTTTCCATAAGATGTTACTATAGGAAACCGGGTAAAGGGTACATTGGAATCTCTCTGTATGATTTTTTTTTAAAGATTTTATTTATTTATTTGACAGAGAGAGAGAGAGCATAAGCAGGAGGAGCAGAGAGGGAGGGAGAAGCAGACTCCCCTCAGAGCAAGGAGCTCTATGTGGGGCTTGACCCCAGGACCCCGGGATCATGACCTGAGCCAAAGGCAGATGCTTAACCACCAGAGGCACCCAGGCACCCCTCTCTGTAATATTTCTTAAAATTCTATGCAAATCCACAATTACTTCAAAAAAAAAAGTTTAATTAGCAAAACACTAGTTTAAAAATCCAAGGATATAAAAGGCTATAGGCAATTACTATGAATTATCAAAAGCAGACTTAAGTATCTCAATTTTTAAAAAATTGAAATTAATTTCCGGTACTATTTATTATTAAGTCAAATTTTGGTTATGAATTGAGGAATTGAAGGGAAAGAAATGGGTTTTCGTTCACAAATCCCAATTCAATTTCCCGGAAAAAAACCCTACCTATCTGAAACAAACCTCAGCTCTTAAAAATTTTCATTTTAAGAAGGTTCTAAAAGAAATGCATTCCTTTATAGTTGTCTTTTAAATGTTATCTGGACCCCTCAGAAAAAAATATATGGCATTTTTAATCAAAGTGCTTTCTTCACAGAATAGCTTATTCCAGAAGAGTGGGTCACAAGTGCAGTTGCCCGGGGTGGGGGTGGGGTGGGGAAGGCAGGTAGAGATGGAGAAGTTGAAGGCATTTGTGGTAGAAGGAATGAAGCTGGGGGAAAAGTTGGGACAGCTGGCCGAAGAGACAGTGGCCAGGCTTCACACCAGGTCTCCTGGTGCGCCATCGACTTCTTCACCCTGCATTCTAATCCTCGTTCTGTCTCCTTTTATTGAACTTCAAGTAAATCACACAATCTCTGTGCCACAATTTCCTCCTCCTCAAAAACGGAGATAAAATTTTCTACCTCCCATCAAACAGGATATTTGCAAGGATAAATATCTGTACAGCTTGGAAATGTCTGAAAGAAAGGTCCCGAGAAATTGTATCTGCAAAGGTGGTTCATTTAAAACATTCAATTGAAGTCCATTTTATATGAGCAAACTTGCATAATGGAAGACAGTAATTTCGAAGGAGACTGGAGGAAGGGAAAGACAAAATTAAATAAGATTTAAAGCAAGTCAGTATCTCGTCTACATCTCCTCAGTTGTCCTCAGGTTACTGATGGCAAATTCAGCGTTGCCAAAGGCATGTGGTGCCCCAATCCACTAGCAAAACCATCCCAACACAATGGATTTGCCACAGCTGACTTTAAACAGTAGAAAAACCGAAGGAGATAAGAAATCAAAATCTCACAAGCCTGCAAATCCATTTGGGACCTGGGGAGGGGTCTGCATCATGACACTGAAGGATGTTAAGAGCTTGGATATAAGCAATGCGACTCTTCAATTTCATTTTACCTGAACCGAAGCACGAATTGAAGTTTTGTCTGGTATTTTAGTTACTTATTCAGGTCTGTCTGCCTGCACTTGAATCTAAGCTCTTTGACTGCAGAAGTCACAATTCACATTCTTCTTTCCATGTCCCGTAGTCTGTAACTTTGCATGTAGTTGGCACTGTGCAAGTACCGAATTGAACAAATGTGTACAAATATTATCTATTACTCCGAGTTTAAAGGAATATACTTCAGGTGTTCCGAAAGAGAGGTCCGCCCCCCTGATAGTTATTTAGCCTAGCCTCGTAACTTATTGAACAAGGTTTTCATCAGTTTCTCAATTGATAAGAAGCTAGGTTATGTAAATGGAAGTTTTTACTGATGATCTAAAAAAAAAAAAAAAAGCTTTCAAAGATAAAGCCTGAGCCTGGAAGGCCATGGGGTGAGAAACATGAGAAACTTTGAGCTTTGACTGACAGCAGGCATGCAGCCTGGCTCCTGCCAGTAATTTGTTATTGGATTTTTTTTTTTAAGTTTTGATTTTCTAATATTTACTCACCAGTATCCAGTCTTGACTTGATATGCTGATACCTTGGGTTTTGTGGTATCCTTTTGGTCAGATACTAAAAAAATAAGAGAATTCACAATTAATTGAGTCAATGTCAGAACAAGGGTGACAAAGGTGGGAAAGAATCAGGTATTTAAAAAAGAGAACAGATGCTAAAATGTCATCAAACTTAAAGAAGGAAGGGGCTCAACTGTCCCTTCTATCGAGGACTCTTCGTCTCCACAGGTGAAGAGGTTATCTTGTTTGTGTCAAAATATGTCTGTTTTTTGTCAAAATAATCTCATAGCACTACGTAATTTGAAAGAAAAAAAAAGCCACAACTCTTAAAGATTATTTATGACATTGAGCCAAATTAGTCTCCCTCTAAGTTCCATCCCATCCACTGTCACAACCCAGAATAAGACACCCTCCAACCCGTGCCTCAAGAAATCTGTTAAAATAACTAAAGGCAGCTCTCTCGCCCTTCTTTTTTGTTTTACTCTTTGTACAATGATGTCTAGGCCATCTCCTCCGGCCACCCTCCAGATGGTATCCACCTCTCCCCTGGAAAGTAGCACTGGGACCCAGGACCCGGTTTGGCAGCCCCCGCCCTGCTGCTTGCCTGGAGTCTGAGGCTCCACACATGATACTACGATGGCATCTGCTCTCGGGGCAGCCGAGGCTCATCATGGGCCCAGGGCAAATTCGTGGTCATCAAAAAATGGCAACGTCAGGTCTCCCTTGTCCTGTACTCTGGGAGTGAACTCTAAGTCCAAGCACAAGACATTTACGCAAATTAAGCTTCAGGGGCGTTTGTGAAAGCCATCGAAGTGAGGGATGGCTGGTGACCTGACATTTCAAGGTATAGCTTTCTTGCTCAGGCCTTTTTCTAGCCTACAAGTCTGAACATCGCACGCTCAGCTGCAGGCAGCTGTGGAACATGAAATTAAAACCTTTCCGGCTTCATCTTCCGCCCCTCTCACACATTTTCCCACGTGGATGTTGCCCGAGTGCTCCCCTAACTTGCTGTGCTCACCCAAGCCTCCAGGCTCAGCAAACGTCTGCCCAGAACTTGTCCTTGGGCAGAACCTTACTTTCTCTGCAAGCTGTCCGAGGTGGAATCGGGCATTTTCTTCTGCCTGGCTCCAGAGTATATCCTGTGTCATTGTTTATACCCCGAGCTTCTCTAGATTTCCTCCAAGGCAGGGACAGTGACTTACTCAAATCTGTATTCACCTGGGACCTAGCAGCTGGGAGGCACATTTGCTGATATGCAGTCAACAAATGAGCATCTAGCATGCAGAGTCTAGGGGCGCCTGGGTGGCTCAGTGGGTTAAGCGTCTGCCTCAGTCCAGGGTCCTGGGATCATGTCCCACACTGGGCTCCTTGATCAGCGGGGAGTCTGCATCTCCCTCTCCCTCTGCCTGCCGCTCCCCCTGCTTGTGCTCTCTCATGCTCTCTCTTTCTCTGACAAATAAAATCTTTAAAAAAAAATAGAGTGCAGAGTATGTTATACTAATCACCTGATTCCTTGGAAGAGAACACCAAACCTTATTATTATTATTTTTAAAAATTATTTTTATTTATTTTTTTAAGTAACCTCTATACCCAATGTGGGGCCTGAACTCATGACTCCGAGATTAAGAGTTGCATGCTCTACTGGTTGAAAGAAAGAAGAAGAAGAAAAAAATCAGGTGGAGAACACTAAACTTTAAAACCCGTATCATTTGCCCTTGAAAACGCAGTTAACTACAACATGTTCTGCTGGCCAGAGTTTTAGATTTCAGAGACCAGGAAGAATTTTCTAAAACTGGGGGCACCTATAGAGAACAATCAACTTTTAATTTTGCCAAGAAAGGACATTAAAAAAAAAAAAAGCACAAAACCTCGTAACTACCATCTGCCATTTTAATACCTAAAAAGTAAGAAAGAAAAAAAAAATCCCAGAATAAAAAGATTGGTCCTTTAGTGTTATTACAAAACTCATGACATTGTCTGTGTTTTCCATTTTCCTCCAGGCAAGTGAACACTTAGCTTTGGGCCTCAGATGTGTGTGTGGAACCCCTGAGCTATTTTATTCCTAGAGAAAGACTGGAAAACTCCGGTCTACTTCTGGCCAGTAACCTGCTATCTTTAAGAGAAACTGACTCTAATACCAATTCTAACTCCTTCCTAGATGAAGACAGAGAAGATTCTTAAGTGAGAAAAGGGAAATATGTAAAGACTGAAAAGGGGAACTTTAGAATAAGGTCCCCCAAAGAAAGGCAAATATCATAACAAAAACGAAAAAACCAAAAATGTAAACCAAAACACCAGGGAAAACATGTGTCTGGTAAACTGAGTCAAGAAAAGCTAATAGTAGAATTCCACCGTTATCTTAGTCTAAGGAATTTTCTGCCTTTTATTTATTTATTTATTTATTTTTGGGTACTCTGTACTTTCATAATTTCTATATGCTATTTCCTGTTTTTACTTTTGTTTTGTTTTGTTTTGCACTAGTTTCCTAGCAAAGTGTCTTTTGAAAAACTCCAGGCTAGTCTCTGCTGAACCAAGGGGATTTGTCCATACCTAAGCCAACATAGCTAAGAAGTGAGGGTGTCTCTGGGGACCAGGTGTGGTGGCAGCGGAATGATGGGGGGAGGGAGTGTGGACAGCTGCAGTCGCTGGACCCTTCCCGCCCCCGGTTTTCCCTTACAGAGACTAATGAGAAATCCATATGCTGCAGTAGAAAAATGTAGTGTCTCTTTTACATTTTCCCATTTTGGACCCACTTCTCGTTCCTGACTTTCTAGTGCCAACCACAACGTAAAACTCTCTGCTTCACTCGAAGCAGACTACCGTAGATTTCATGCAACTGCCATACTTTTCTCCTTAAAATTTTTGCTTTGGGGGGGGTGACTGTTTCTTGACCTACTGACCAACTGGCTTTTTTCAATTACGTAAACAGGGTGGAATGGTGGAAAGTGCAAGAGCCGAGAAAAGAAGCTGTTTCAAGGACTATTCATTCATTGAACAAAGCCTTACTAAGCACTAAACATTCAGGCAACATTTACTGCAGGAGTGAGCCGCTGTGCTGAGGACACAGAGCCACACAGCTCCCGGCGGTGTGGGGAAGGAAAAGAAGCCAACAAGGAGATACCATGCTGCATGATGAAAAGGCGAGGGAAGCAGGGAGTGCAACAGGAGCTTGCAAGATTGGCACCTGATCCTGACCAAGAGTCAAGAACTATGTCCTGAGCGGTGACTTCTGGGCCGAAATCTGAGGGCCAAGGAAAGTAGTCAAGCTAAAGGAGTAGTGGCTGGAAGCCGCAGGGTTTCTGGGTAGACCTAGAACATTAGGGGACATGGTGGAGTCAGATGAGGCTGAAGAGGCAGGGACGGCAGTTCCTAAAGGGCCTTGTATCCACACTAAGAAACCTGGATTTTTTTTTTTTCCTGTAGATGACTAGTTCTTAAATGGGCAATTTTGCTCCCGCTACTCCCGGGGACAATGGTCGGTGTCTGCAGACATTCTAGAACTGGGTGGTGCTGGTGGGGATGCTACCAGTACCCAGTGAGTGGAGGCCGGGGATGCTGCCAAACATCCCAGAATGACAGGGAAGTCCCCCACGGCAAAGGATGAGCTGGCCCACAATGTCAACAGGTGCCGAAGTTGAGAAACCCTGGTCCAGATGATTGGGGAATCACTGGAGAAAGTTTAAGGAGAAGTGATGGGATCATCCTTCCATTTTAGAAAGCTCACTCTGGCAACATTCTGGAGAACGAACAGGATCATTGTCAAGGATGGAGGCACGAAGATCGGTTAAGAGGTAGTTGTACTAAGAAACATCTGTGGTGCTAAGGAAGTGACAGTAGACATGACGAAGAAGAGGCTCAAGAAATCTGTAAAGACGTAAAATCAGTATGATTGAAAACCGACTGGCATAACAGGGGGAGGACAGTGATGATCATTCCCCAAAAAAGGGACTTCAGAGGGAAGCGTATATTGAAAAACATGAGTCATGTTGAGTATGCGGTATCTGCGGGTTATCCAAAATGGAAGTGGTGAGCTGGCTGTTTGGGTCTGAGATCAGGAGAGAAATCTGGGGTTGCAGAAATAAGATTTGGGGGTTGTCGGCATCTAGGCAGCAGGGGAAGCCATACGAATGGACAAAATCACCATCAGGCATTGCGTAAGACGGAGAAGAAAAACCCCAGTACTTAAAGTCAGGTAGAGAAGAGCACCATGCGTGAGGCTCACGAGAGGCCAGAAGAAAGCTGGTCATGAAAATTAAAGAAGAGTTTCAGGAAGAAGGGAGTGGTCAACCGTGATCAATGCTGTCAAGTCCGAGAACAAGAGGTCAAACGTGAACAAGTGAGCAAGAATGCAGGTCAAGTAAGAGATTAACAAAGTAAATTTGGATTGAACAAACCAGGACATTGTCGACGACCCTGGTGGATGAGGTTACAGTAAACTGACAGAAGCAGAAGCAAAGACAGCAGGTTGTATGAGATGGGGACGGAGGAAAGAAGAAGAGAGTAGCCAGATGGCCTTTTTTTTCCTTGAGAGTTGCTAAGGAATTAGTTTTTGTTGTTGCTTTGTTTTGTTTTGGAAGAAAGGAGAGATTTGAGGATGTTTAGAGGCTAGACAGGAGGGGTTAGAAATGAGGCAGTAAGGTATGGAAAGGAGGGAGTGGGAGAGGAGGAGGCCCAGAGCCCAGGCGGAAGGGTCAACTTTGGATATGTATTTAAGGTAAAGATATCAGACAGGTGGTCATGATGAAGTTCATCGGAGGAGGGAGGAGGCTGAGGAAGTTCATTTTTGTGGTATTATCAGTGAGCAGTGAAAAATGTCAAATACCCTTTGAGGGTTTGCATCCTAAGAAAGGGTCCAGAGATAATGTCCTCCCTGTCTACCCATGCCATCCCAGCTATTTCACTTCTACTTGGCTTTCAAGACCCAGCACAGACATATCTTCCGAGGAGACTCCCGTGAAGGCCCCGGGCAGATGGAAATCTCTTCCCTGCCCGGACTGTCACAGCACTTTGTACAAATCACACTCCTCACTTCCTGCACTTAGGACACGGCTCGACCTCCTTGATCGCGGTACCTGCTGCAGGGCCTCCCACCAGCGTGAGCAGTAAGGACTGCCTAATGCATGAAGATGAGCCCCGAGCAGCACACGGTGTGCACGCCAGCACCGTGCGGTGCTCCAGGATCTGAAGCACAGGGAGCACTCACACACTGGGGGTGATGTGGGAGACTCTGTGGAAGAAATGGCATTGGAGCTGGGTTTTAAGGGTTGAACCTCTATGGATAAAGACAGCAAAAAAGGATGGAAAAAGTATTCCAAGCGGAGAAAATTATAATAGCAAAGCCACTTCAGAACCATGTTGAAAGAACCCCACATTGTTCGATTTGCTGGAGAAGGGAGAACAATAACAATAATGAAGATAATCCCTGCTAACATTTACTGAGCACTTGACCATGTCGTCAGGCACGCGACTAAGCATTTTACCTACATTATCGCATTTAATCCTCACAACCACCCCTGATGTAGATATTAGTATTATCTTCATTCTACATATCAGGAAACGGGGCGCAGAGATGGAGTGACTTCCGGAGGCTAGTCATCTGGTGAGAAGGGTGGAACCTGGAATGAAACTGGGCAGTCTGCCTCTAGAGCTTGCCCCCTTCCACACTCATTCCAGGAGCTCTGAATACCAGATCCACCAATGGGTTTTCTATGGCTCATGAGTCCCGTGAAACTACAAAAAATTTTGTGAAAGTGCATTTTTCTGGGGAAGGGGTCCGTGATTTTCACCAAATTTTCAAAGGGGTTTATAACCCCAAAAGCGTTAAGAACCATGGGTATATAAAATCCTGTGCTGTATGGTGGGACATGACACGCAGGCTCCAAGTAGAGAAGCCTTAATGTAGACTGAAGGTCTGGAGGAGGCCGTGAGGACAACGGAAGGTACCAAAAATACTGAGTTGTGAGCCACATCATTGCAAGAGTATTTTGGCAGATTACTAACACATGCAATGTAAGATTGGGCTTTATAAATACATGGATGTCGGAGAGGGGAGAAGAATGAGAAGTCAACAATGGGATTTTTCTGAAAGCAAATCACTAAAAAATGAGTGAGATTGTCTAAATCTCAAATTGTTCAAACATGAATGAGCTTTTCTGATCTCCCACCTCTCAAAATGAAACTCACAAGGTTGGTTGTATTTCAACTGCAACATATATAATAAGATTTACATTGAAAGGATTTTTAAAAATACCATTATACATTTTGTTCAGAATTTCCCTACTTATCTCCTTTGTATAGACAGGAGGTCCGTAAAATGAAGGAAATGAATTCAATCTTGAAAAGAGTATCATTTAAGGCAATCTCACATTTAACACAGGTCTTTGAAAGGCGAACTTTTTTTTTTAAATGGCAGTTTTAATCTGGTCCAAGTCTACTGATCTCAAACAACCACCTTGACCCTGTAAGCACGGGTAGCAGCCCCTACTTCGCTAGCAGCTACTCCCTATGGCTGACTGTATTTTTCAAGATGTTTGCAACAGAATCTCCATCTCACTTATACTGTGATGTTGAAATTCCTCCCATGGTGGGGTGGGGCCGATGTCTCCCTCTCCCCCAATCTGGATGGGCTCGTGACTATGATGAAAACACTACCTTACGACTTCTGAGGCTAGACCATAAAAGGCAATAGAGCTTCCACCTGGTTCTTCTGGGACACTTGTTCTTGGAACTCAGCTACCATGTTGTGAGGAATGCCAAGCCACATGGAAAAGGCCATTTGTAAGTGGTATGGCTGACAGCCCCAGCTGAGGTCCTTGCCAACAGACTGTATCAACGGCCAAGCCTTCAAGATAACTCTAGCCCCAGCTTCCGTCTCCCTGCAAAACCACGAGATCCCAAAGAAGAAGCACCTGGCTGAGCCTGGTCAACCTTCAGAACCATAGACATCATAATAAAATGACTATTATTTTAAGTCACTAAACATGGAGTGATTCATGATGAATCAATATATAACCAGAATATACATTCTAATGTAAAATTAGAATGCCTTCTGGGTATCTTTACTCCTCAATCCACTGCAACATGGCTACTATCCCCACCATTCTAGTATGGTTCCTATGGCAGCTAGCCAACATCAGAGATCCCCTCATTGCTGAATATAATAGTGACTTCCCATTCTTTAATTCACTTGACCTTTATGTACCATTTGACACTGTTAAACAGCCCCACCTTCCTCAGTTTCCACTCCCTTGGCTTCAGTGATATCTCTCTCCCCTGATTCTCCAATGACACATGGATCATTTCTGTCAGTCACTTAAACAACATGTTCCCCAGGATTCCATCTTCTCAATCTATAAGTTCTCTGAGAGCCAAACACTTAGGTTTAATTCCATTTATATGCTTGGTATATATTCATTACTCATATGCTCCGGTATATATTCATTTACTCATTCAACAGATGTTTACTGCATTTCAGGCAGTGGGACAATGCATACAAGGAACCTAGTTTATGTTCTAGAAAGTATGCCAGAAATAAACAAATAAATAATTATAGATTACAAATAAAATGATTACAGATCATGATCTACTGGGTGAAGATAGCATATTGAACACATGCATTTAATTTCACTTCCTTCCAAAACCTCAATTTTTGTCTTCTATTTTAAGGACATAAAGCTCAAAAAACCAGAGAGAGTGGGAGAAGTGACAGCAATAGATTTTTTGAATTCTAGAAAGCAAATCAACAGTGAAAATGCCTTGACTGATTCAAGAAAGTCAAAGGGAAAGCCAAGAACAATTCTTAAAAGGCTTGGGAATTGACAACCCCAAACACCTCCGGAAGTGGGGAGCAAAGGAGTGGCTGAAATAAGGAAGATTGGTTGAAGGCTGATTGAGAAGCAACTTGATCTCCAAATCCCTGTCTGCTGTGTGCTACTGGGTGACTGCCCCTCCCCCACAACGGTAGCTCTCTATAGATTTAACCCCTGGGAAGGATTTCTGGACTGGGCGGTCTTTAGAGAAAGGTAGAGATATCATTACTGAAAATAGGGGCATTACGTGAATGATGCATACTAATGTTGAGATTTAGCTCCCAGCTCTAATTCCTCCAGGAATTCAGATAGGCTTTTGCTCTCAGGAGAGTGAAATCATCACCAGCCTTAAAGGAAAGAGCTGAAGGTACAGATTTGGGAGGACAGTCACCCAAATCATGGCCCGGTGAGATCTTCCTGTAATTAGGCTCACCATCAGCAAGCCCCTCTCAAATATACAGATCCCAATCACCTGCTTAAGTTTCTAACTCAAAAACATAAGTTAATACTTTAGGATCAAAAGAAGCCTCAGAACATTGCTGTGAACTTTAGGGGGACACAATTCGCTTCACTTCACAGCAATGTTCTGAGGCTTCTTTTGATTCTAAATTATTAATTTATATTTTTAAGTTATGTCGAAGCCCTAATCTCCACTGTAACTGTATTTAGAGACAGGGCCTTTAGGAGGTTTTTAAGGGTAAATGAAATCATAAGGGTGGGGCACAAGTGTAATAGGACTAGCGTCTTTATAAAAAGGGACACCAAAGAGCTTCTTCCCCCGCACAAGTACGCACACAAAGAAATCTAGTGAACACACATTGGGAAGGCAGCCATCTGTAAGGCAAGAGAGACCTCTCACCAGAAACTAAACCGGCCAGCACCTGGATCTTGAACTTTCCAGTACTCCCAAACTGCCAGAAATGAATTTCTGTTGTTTAAGCAACCCCGTCTGTGACATTTCTCTGGCAGCCTGAGTTAACTAATACTAATCTCCAGCAAAACAAAAAGAAAAATAACAATAGGGAGGAAATAGACTATGCAGAGAAAAACATATTTCAAAAAACTATCATTAGAGAAATGAAAACACACACGCACACAAAAACTTGTCCATGAATATTCATAGTAGCATCATTCATAATAGCTCCAAAGTCGACACAACCCAAATGTCCATCAGAAAGAACAAATACAATAGGTATGTCCATGTCAAGGAATATCATTCCGTAGTAGAAAAGAATGAAGTACGAATACATGATGTAACACGGAAGAACCTTTAAAACATTAAGCTAAGTTGAAGCCAGTCACAAAAGACCACATTTTGCATGACTCCATTTATATGAAATGTAGACAACAGGCAAATATAGAGACAAAGTAGATTAGTGATTGTCAAGACTGGATGAAGGAGACAATGGGAAAATTGGGGAGTGATAACTAAAGGTTACAGAGTTTCTTTTGGTATAATGAAAATGTTCTGATCAGTGATGATTGCACAACTCTGTGACTATATTAAAACCACTGAACTGTATACTTTAAATGGGTGAATTATATCTCATAATGCTGTTAGTAAAAACGTTAAAATTTAACAAGTAACAAAAATTTTAAAAAAACTTTTGCTCTACAACCAGACCAAGTACTCATGTAAGAGTTAAAAGAAAATAATTAAGTTGACTTGTATTTGTCTGACATGGAAAGATCTCCAAGACTTATTGTTAAGTGCAAAGAGCAAGTCAAAAAGCCATATACATGATGTTACAACATTTGGGTAAAAGAAAACCACAAAATAAAACTCTTTACACACGCAAGTACACACGCATACACACACATGCACACACACACAAATGCACAGAGAATGTTTTGGAAAGATAACTGGAAACATATGATAGTGATGTAGGGAAATTTTCCTACATTATTTATAAAAAATTAGAAGTAGTATAGAATAAAAATAAAAGCAGATAGGAACTCCAGGAAAAGCAAAATAAGAAAGAAAATGTAACCATAATGATCACTGCTTTAGCAATAATCAATATCTACAGAGTCACAACCAGATGTACAAACAAAAACAACAGTAAAAAAATCCAATTAGAAATTAGGCAAAAGATACAAAGAGGTATTTTGTTGAAGAGGATTTATGAATGGCAAATAAGCGCATGAAAAAATTTAAGATGTTCAACCTCAGTATCCATTGGGGAAATATAAGTTCCCCATTATGTATGAGACGTCACAGTGTACCTATTAAAACAACTAAAATAGGGGCGTCTGCATGGCTCAGCCAGTTAAGCATCCAACTCTTGATTCTGGCTCAGGTCATGATCTCAGGGTCATCAGATCAAGCTATCGGGCTCTGTGCTGGGCGTGGAGCCTACTTGAGATTCTCTTTCCCCCTACCTCTACCCCTCCCTCCCTCTCTCTCTCTCTTTAAAAATAAAAAACAAAACAAAAAAACCCACAAAAAAAACACCTCAACTAAAATTTAAAAAACTGACAATACCAGATGTTGCCAAGAATGTGCAAAAACTGGATCTCTCATTCACTGGTGATGAAAATGTAAGATGGTACAGTCACTCTGGAAAAGAGTTCGGCAGTTTCTAAAAATCTAAATGTAAGCTCACATACAACCCAGCAACTACACTCCCAGGCATCTATCCCAGAGAAATGAAAATTAACATCCATAGAAACAGCTGTACCCAAAAGTTCATATCTTTATTTATAATAGCCCCAAACTGAAAAGAACCAAAATATCCTATAATAGTTGAATGGTTAAACAAACTGTTATACATACATACCACAGACTACTAATCAGCAATAAAAGGAATGAACTATTGCTATAGGCAACAACTTGGATATGTCTCAAGGACATTATTCTGAGTGCAAAAAGCCAATCTCAAAAGGTCACATATCATGTGATTCCATTTATGTAACATTTCCAAATGACAAAATTACAGAAATGGAGAACACATTAGTGGTTGCCAGGGGTTAGGATGGTGAAGCAGAGAAAGTGGAAATGACTAGGAAGAGATAGTATGAGGGAGACATTTGTGGGGATGTAGTAATTCTGTATTTTGATTATAAATCTAAACACGTGAAATCTTGATTATATTAAATCTACGCATGTGAAAAAATAGCCTAGAATTATACACACATTGTGCAAATGTCAATTTTATGGCTTTGATATTGTATTATACTCACATAAAGTATAGTCAATGGGGGAAACTGGGTGAAGGTACATGGGACTGTACAATTTTTGCAATTTCCTGTGCATCTATAGTTATTTAAAAAAATGATTTTTTAAAAGGACATCAGAGTCCAAAACAGAGGTCTCAAGAATAAAAAACACAACAGCAGAAATTAAATAGGATTAGAAGATAAAGTTAAGTAAACAAATCTCCCAAAGAGAGCAAAAAGACAAAGATGTGGAAAACAGGAAATAAAATTTAAGAAAATTAGAGAACCAGTCTTATAGAAGCAATACGAAAATAATGAATTCAAGAAAGAGAGGATGGAGAAAATCGGAGGGAGAAGTCAACAACAAAATAATTCAAAAAATTTCACAGAATAGAAAGACATGAATTTCTGGTGCCCACCAAAATGAGTGAAAAGAGACCCACTGAAAGGAATATATCTGTGAAACACAACACTGGTAACATAGAGAAGACGCTACAAGCTTCTAAAAAGGAAAAAAATCAAGTCAAATACAAAGGTACAGCATGGCTTTCAACTTCTCCACAGCAACACTGGATGCTAGAAGACTATAATGCAATGTTTTAAAAAAACACTGATGGCTTCCAACCAAGAATTCTACACTCAACCAAACTTGCAGGCAAATAAGTGTGAAGGCAGAATAACATTTTCAGACATGCCTCACATTTTATTTATTTATTTTTCTTTTTTTTTTAAGATTTTATTTATTTATTCGACAGAGATAGAGACAGCCAGCGAGAGAGAGAACACAAGCAGGGGGAGTGGGAGAGGAAGAAGCAGGCTCATAGCAGAAGCGCCTGATGTGGGGCTCGATCCCAGATCGCCGGGATCACGCCCTGAGCCCAAGGCAGACGCTTAACCGCTGTGCCACCCAGGCGCCCCATGCCTCACATTTTAGATATAAATAAAAAAAGTTATTTCCCATGCACTCTTTTTCAAGAAACTACTGGAAAATGTGCTCCACTAAAACAAGAAAAGTTGGACATCTTCTTCAAGAACACAAATGTATGACCACACAGAGCATCCTGGCTCCTATCCCCCTGCACTCCTTTCTCCCACATTCCTGATCTCATTAATGGCATGGGCACTGATGAGTAGTCCAAGCTGGGAAACTAAGTCATCCGTTCCACTCTCATTTCTCCAAGCTAATCATGAAGGCTTAATGATTTAATTACCTAAATATTCCCCATTTCTGTCCCTACTTCCATGATGTTACTTAGGTCTATATCATAAATACCACCGAACCAATCAGTCCTGGACTCTTCAAATCCTTTCTCCACAACGTGGCTACAGCCATCTGCCTAAAATGCAAATCTGACCACATCACTCAGTTACTTAAAACTCCTCAAAACCTTCTCAGATTCAGACCAGCAGGCAAGATAAGCATGTGGCAAAATGCCACTCTCCACACCTACCTCCCCCACCTTCATGGTAGAGATTATATTTGATCATGGTATTCTCCTGCAAAGCCTCACAACTTTCTCAACATAGCTCACTGACATCCACCATGAGATGAAATAACTTGCAACTCCTGTTCAGTATAAAGGCCAAGTACTTTACACACACAGAAGGCCCTTCCAGACTTTACTCCAGCTCCTCTACAGGGAACTGTCCACTCTCACATTTCACACCTCCTCATCTTTGCTCATGCTATTCTCTCTACCTGAGATGCTTCCTCACCTGGCTCATCACCTTGTCATTTCAGGATATCTCGAGGACCCTTCCCCCACTTCCTTGAGTTCAATCTTTCCTCTATGCTCTCTCAACTTGTTCCCCAACCACATTGTATTCAAATTCTGTTTCCGAGTCTCCCTCACTAGACTGAATTTATTAAAGGACAAATGCCTTGTCTTACTCTCTTTGTATTTCTAGCAGCTACTGCAGTGTAGGAGTCCAATGAACATTTGTTGAAATTAAATGACCACAAATGCAGCAGGACACTAGAGGTGAAACAGACCAGAAAGTAAAAGGTCCCATCGGGAAGAGGGCAAACTAAGGTCCTATTTTTGCATCCTTTCCAAATGGCTTGATCTGCTTATTCCTACTCTTCCTGTATCCCCATAATCAGAAATGATGGCTCTTTTTGATTTTGCTCCTTTAGGGTTCGGGGTGTTCATTCACATGTTCGTTTTACTGTGTAACTGCCACGCCTAGACTGTAAGCCCTTTGAGGGAAGGGGCTGTGTCTTCGTGGACTTCGCTCCTCTGGGGGACAAACGCCAGCGCACAGGGAGCATGTGCGGGCGAGTGGTCTCTCCGCACAGGATAACGGCCTCGGCTCGGAGTCCCCCAGGCCCGCCCCGCCTCCCTCCGCTCTCCAGACCCCTCCTCACGCCGGCCGCTTCCCGCCTTCCGGCCGGCGGAAGTCGCTAGCTGCTCTTCCCTGCCCACGTGGAGCCTTTTCCGGTGCGCCCGCCCCCTCCGGCTCTCCGATCCGGACCTGGCCCTCACCTCAGGATTCCCAATGTGCCTCCGGACAGACATATTTGCTCCAACCGACCACGCTGGGATTCTAGCCTCACCGGTAGCCTCTAACCCTAGCTTCCTACCCCCACAACCTCTCTCGGCCGCCTCCTTACAACCTCTACTCCGATTGGCTTCCCTTCTCCGGCTAGCCAATGGAGGCCCTGTTTACTCTCTCATTGCAGGGTCAAGGGAGAGCGAGGCGCCGCTCAATGGTTGCCACAGGCAACGGGGGGACGCCAGCCGCAGAGGCCTTTTGTGCTGTCGGCTGGGTCCCGCCGGCTGCTGCCTGAGCGCGGGAAGAGGGGCGCGGGGGAGGGGCAGGCTAGCGCCTGCGCGGGAGCGGATGCGCAGAGCCCAGGGAGGGGGAAGGGCCGGAGAGCACCGGGAAGGCGGTGGAGGGGGACTTCAAGGGGGAAACAAGTATTTCTAGCTAATGTGCAAGCACATGTATGACACAGGGCACCCTCCGCTCCTAAGGCCATCTTAAGCAAACATCTGGGCTACTTCTACAATAGGAAAAAGATACGAGGCAGGGTGGTTCAGCAGGAATGGGAATCAGTAGTTTATTATTTTCGGGTTAAGTTAATATGCAAATTATGCAAAATATCATGGGTAAATACAGTAATTATTGTAGCTTTAAAAGCTTTTTAGCTAGCTAGAGAACGGCAGCCTTAATTGCAAAGCGCACACACCATTCTGTGATTCATCATTCATTTAACAAATATTTAATAAGCACCTTATGAGAAGAGCTGCAGTAGGTTTTATGGAGGATGGGAGGATGACTAAGAACCAGTCCCGTTGTCATGGAAACCATTGTGACTCCTGCCATCAGCTGCCACCTGTTCTTATTCCAGAGCTGAAAATTAAGTCCTAGCACCTTTACAAGACAATCACACACACAGTTTGACTTTGGCTCCAAAATGTCCCACCAAATCCATCAAAATTATTATTTACTTTTATATGGGAGAATAACACAATAACCCTTTGTCCTTTGCTCTAAGTTGTTTTTCCAGGAATGGAGAAAGGTTACTCTGAACTGTTCATATTCACTGGCTCTCTGCTTGTGAATAATAAGCCTGCAGCTGAGCTACTTCAGGGTCTGTGCTGATGATCCCTTCAACGACATGGCCTCACATGCCCTCGTCCTCTCAGATACTTCAGCAGCCCACCCAGAGGGCCACACCTTGAATGGTGTTGCTTGACCTCTGGGAGCTGAAACTGGCCACAGCTGTCTCTTGCACATTCATGCCTACTGAGTTTGTCTGAACTTCCCTAGTGTTCTCCAGTCCTTTAATCCCTCTAAAATTCCCAGTTTTTCACCCCTCCACTAGAATGAAGAAGAGTTTAGGGGCTGCAAAAAATGGGAAGGGGAGCGGTGGGGAGGATATCTTACTATGCAGAGGCTTCTGGACCAGGCACTGCTACTTAGAACAAATGCTTACTGGTGTGGTGTGGAGGTGGGGTGGTGATGGAGATTATGGGTAGAATGAACAGAAGAAAGAGGAGAGAGTGAGCATGAGACTAAACTAAAAGATGGTAAAAAGAAAAAAGTCTTCGAGGCATTTGTAGGTTAAAAGAACAGTTATATACATGCGAAGAAGTAAGGAGTGCATCAAGGATGGCTATAATTTTTCCAATTTGGGGGACCAAGTAGATAAGTGATAATGCATGAATCAAGTTAAAGAACAATGGAGGTCAATAAATTAAAAGAACAGAAAGTACAAGACCCAACAGCCTATTGGAGTAGGAAGCTTAACTTCGTTCTTCAGTGTTTGGGCTCACTTCTCTGTATGGTCGTCTCCCTTTTTTCCCCAGAGGGTATGTGACTATCAGGTTTATTTGTCTCAGTACTCATTTTGGTTTGTCAAATTTGGACTGCATGTGAAGCATGCAGAGAGATTATAGAAACATGGGTCCTTGGGTCTAGTCATCAGAGATGCTGAATCTGTGTGTCTAGGGCGAGGGTTTAGGATTTTAAATACATGTTTTCCCACTCCTACTCCTTGATTCTGATGCATGGAGTCCAAGGGCCACACCTTGAGAGTCCCTGCTATAGAAAAACCTCTCATTTTGCCTCCATGGAATCCTCAGAAAGCTTAAGGCTATAAATCAAAAGGCTTTTAACATCATGAATTTCCCTTCAGGATTCCTTTTGGATATATAGCAAAACTGCATCATAATTAAAGCAAGGTGCTGACTGCTAATATGAAAAATAGATAAATGTCATAAAAAGATAATTCATAGAAGAAAAGCATTTAATAAACATACGAAGAAACGTCCAGCTAATAATGAAAGAAATAAAAAACCGTGCAGCTAGATCTCATTTTTCAACTAACAAATGGACAAGTTTTTGTTTTTCTCTCTTCTTTAAATGATAATGCTCAGTATTGGCTAATGCGTATATTAGCTCATACATTGTTAGTGTGAATATAAAGAAGTGTAACCATTTTGAAAAGTAATTTGAGAGTGGATATCAGGAAGCCCTCAAATCTTAATATTCTAAGAGTTTCTTCTAAGGAAATAATCAGAGAGATACACAAAGATTACACCCACAGATGTTTACTGGAATCTTTTTTAAAATGATGGGAAAAGTTGAAGCAACTTAATTGATCATCAGTTTAAAAATGATTAAAATAAGTGAGGGTATATCCATAAAAAGGTAATATTATGGAACCATTAAAAATAAGTTTCAAGGAATAATTAAGGCAATGGAGAACTTTTCCTGATACAGTAAAAGAGAAGAGCTGGAAGCACTTTTTTACTTAATATAATCCTGATTTGTGTGGAGAAACATACAGGTATCCACAGAAAAAAATTGAAAAAAAAATTAAATGTGAGCCATCTCTGGATAATGGAATGTGGATTTTTAAAATTCTTTGTACTTTTATTTTGCAGATTTCCTTCAGTGACTAAGAATTAATTTTATACTTTAATAAGAACCTTCTCCTTCTAAGACACAAAAAAGCCTTATTCTGATTTCAGCCTGCAAGTGGTCTGTGGCCTTTGTCTGGCTTGTTTTAGACCTGAGCTGAATTCTGTGTAATTCTGCTCTGTGAAGTGCTCCAGCTCTCCCGTTCTTGGCAGTAAAAGACCCTCCAGGCACTTGAGTGAGATCCTTGCAATCAGAGTCGTGATTGCTAAGAGGTTCAAGCTTTGTTTGTAAGAGAAGAAGTTCTGATTCTTTTCTTTAAAAGTTCCTACTTCCACTGATTAATCTTATTTTTTCATGAAGTTAGAAGTGCTCTTGTGAACTTCCATTTGTTTGATGTCTTCTTTTTTAACCCTGTAGGTGTTCCAAAAAGCTTTTAGTCTCGGCAGAATTGGTGGGAGCCCCAGATAGGTTAAGTGTGGCTGGCTTAAGAGTAGTTCATGTTTTAGGTGCCGCTGTGCTTGGTCAGTCCCTTCCCCCCAGCGTCCCTTCCTGGGAAATGACATGGGCATTTAGGTGTTGCAGTCTGATTCTCTCCTGACCCTAAAACATTGTGGACCCATCTTCAGCCTGAATCTGGCCTCATGCCATCCAACTCTCCCCCCTCCGCCCCACCAGCTCTCAGCCTTCTTTGCTGAGCAGAGCCCAGCACCTTCCCCTCAGATCTGTCTCCTGACATTGCTTCTCAGATATGGGCCTTAGCTTTCTTCCTTAGCTTCATTTACTTTTGTTCCCTAAATAAAGGACTTCTAGGTGCTTAAGGAAGCAATTCTGTCCAATCCAGTCCAGTCCTGGGGTTCTTTCCCTTTCCCCCAAGAAATGGATCCGCACTTGCCGCAGCGAACCCACAGATCCACGGGCCCACCCTGTGAGAAAGTGCCTGAGGTCCTAGTAACAATTTAGTGTCTCTCTGCCTCAGAGGCACACCAGCCTCTGAGTGGAGGGCTGACCCTTGCCTGTGTCCAGCTTAGGCCAGAGTCGAAGTGCCTGGCCTGGGCCCAGAGGCATCAGCCATCCCTACAGCCCCTCCCAGGAAAGTAATACCCACCTCCCAGGATTTTTTTGGGATCGCCACCGGCGACAGTGCTTTCTGGCGAAACAAAAAATTGGCATCCTGGTTTTGCTTACCTACTGGGGTTGGCATTCCCACATGTGGAGTGCTGCAGCCACTGCTCAGAGCCACCTAGGATGCCAGGCTGTTGTAGGAGGGATGTATGATGTCCCTTCCCAGGCAGATCCAAGACTTCCTTTACCCACTTCCTTTGCCCGCTTCCTACCCCAGGGCATTCCGTTGTCACATGCCAAGTTCTGCTTCTGTCTTAGGATTTATATAGAACAGTACTCTGCCACAGCTCTAGTTCCAAGAGGACTCTGAGGAGCCAACCTGGATCTCAGAATGGTCTGCCCCAGGGCATGGAGGAGGAGTCAGTGGTAAGGTATCTATGTGACTCTGGGCACAGAGGACAGCTAGAGACCCCACGCCCCATGAAAAGGTCAGTAAACGTGGATCAGGTGTGTCAGATATTCACATTTTTCAGAATAATGTGAGAGAAACAGGTTTTCATGTGAAATCCATAGGCTACCAACATACAACCCCTATGCTAGACGCTACAAATTAATTCCTGCCCTTCGTGGTTTTTAAGTAATCAAGATCATACCCATGGTAAAAGACAAACAAACATCAGTGGGAGTTCTGCTTTTATTTAGGATGTAGAAACCTGCAAGGGACATCATTCCTTTCCTATCAATAAGAATGAATAAGCTACAAAATCCATACATTTTCTTGAATGGATAAGCTGAGATCACAAGGCAGCCACATAACCAAATGCCAAAAAGTGGCCAGCCCTACTGAGGAGAAGAGGGACACACAAACTGTTTCTCATTTGGCAGAACACCGGAGAAGAGGTGAGTGCCATAGATGTGAGTATGAAGAAATCAAGCTGAAATTTTCACTAATTCCTAAAGGCTGAATTTGGGTTAGTCAATCAGTTTAGAACAACTGGGAGCCTGTGATGGTTCATTTTATGTGTCAGCTTGGCTAGGCACAGTACCTAGATATCTGGTCAAGCACTCTTCTAGATGTTTCTGTGGGTACTTTTTAGATGAGATTAACATTTTTTATTAACATTTTATTTATTTATTTATTTATTTAGAGAGAGCATGTGTGTGCTCATGAGCTGGGGGGAGGGGGCAGAGGGAGAGGGAAAGAGAATCTCAAGCAGACTCTGCTTTGAGCAATGTGGTGCCTGAGGTGGGACTCAATCTTGTGACCCTGAGATCATGAGCCAAAATCAAGAGTCAGATGCTTAATGGACTGAACCAACCCAGGACCCCAGTGGATGGGATTAACATTTAAATCACTTAGACTTTGAATAAAGCAGATTACCCTTGATCATATGGTGGGCCTTATCAATCAGTTGAAGACTTTAAAAGAAAAAGACTGAAATTCTCTGAGGAAGAGGGAATTCTGCCAGCAGATTGCCTTTAGACTACAGCTGCAATCTTCCCTGGGTCTCCAGACTGCTGGCCTACTCTGCAGAGTTTGGACTTGCCAGCTTCCGTTACAGCATGCACCAATTCCTTAAAATAAATGTCTCTTTTCCCCTCTCTCAGATAGATAGATAGATAGATAGATAGATACATTTATATTTGTATCTCTCTATATATTTATGTTGGTTCAGAGTGACAGACACGAGGGAAGTTTATGTTCACTTGCAAGGTCTTCTCCATGGGTGTCATTGGGTGCTCAAAAGAAAGAAGTGGGGGGAAGACAGGAGACCAGAGAGATTCCCCCCTTGGTGGTGTAGGTTTACAGGAGGTGACTGCTGCTGCAGGGGACAGGCACAAATCACCTATATCTTGTGACCTTTCTTTCATTAAAGCCAAAAAGTCTTAAGCCACTGGGGGAGGGAAAACAGACCCTCCTGCTCCCAGGTCACCAGGGAGGGGTAGGAGCAAATCTGTCTGCGTCTGGGGGAGGGCAGGAAATCCTCCTCCTCACTCTCAGGAGGGAAGGATAGAAGCAAAATCTGTTTGCTCTGTGGTTGGGGTGGGCAGAGTGAGGAGGGAGTAAGTGATCATGAAAACCTCTTGGGCCCAAGAACCTGCACCAGTATGAAGCAGAGGTAGACCGCCACTGGGAGAGAAACAGGTACCTCTCTCCTGCCCAAGGCCCACCAAAGATACAAGACAGATTTTGGCTATCGTGGGGGAGGTGAGCGGAGGAGGGGAGTAACATTGAAAAGGCCCAGAGGCACAGGACTGGCCTGAGACTGAGGCTAGACCAGGAGAATCAAGGACCGCAACCTGCCTTCCAACACAGCCTAGCAACAAACAGCAAGCAGTCTGTTGCTGAGGAGGAAGCAAGACTATGGAGAGAAACCCTACTGACTGGTGCAAATATGCAGGTACCGCTGAAAGCCAATGGTAAAGTAGAGTATTGAGAAAAACCCTCCAGCAACCCGTTCCCCACACTAAGCACAAGGTGCACCAAGGGTAAGGATAGCAACAACTAAACTCAAACCAGCTCAAGTACGGACTAGATTAACTCACCCCCTTAACCCCCCCCCCCACCTGATAATAGCCTAACTGAAGAGGCAAGCCCACTTCCAGGCATAAACACTATTTACTTCAGTCTCTACTGGCTTCACATACAATGTTCCACATTCAATAACAATTCTGACAATATAAAAAGAAAAGAAAAATGGCGGGGCGGGGGGGAGAACTTATCATCGAGTGAAAACAATCAACAGAACAAGATCTCAACAATAAGGATCTATCAAACAGGAACTTCTAAATAGCTATGACTAATATATGAAAGGTCTAGTGGGCAAAGTAGAAAACATGTATGAACATATGGGGAATTGGGGCAGAAAAATGGGAACTATAAAAAAGGAAATGTGAGAGTTAAAAAATATAATATCAGAAATGAAGAATTCTTGTAGTGTGTAGCAGACTGCTGACAAAAGCATCCATGAACGTAAAGATAGTTCATTAGAAATCATCCCAAATGAAACACAGAGAAAAAGGTGGGGAAGAAGGGTACAGAAGATAGAATTTTATTTTATTTTATTTTATTTTATTTTATTTTATTTTTATTTATTTATTTATTTTTTAAAAGGTTTTATTTATTTATTCGACAGAGATAGAGACAGCCAGCGAGAGAGGGAACACAAGCAGGGGGAGTGGGAGAGGAAGAAGCAGGCTCGTAGCGGAAGAGCCTGATGTGAGGCTCGATCCCATAACGCCAGGATCACGCCCTGAGCTGAAGGCAGACGCTTAACCGCTGTGCCACCCAGGCGCCCCTAGAAGATAGAATTTTAAAACTGTGGGACAATATCAAGATGATAGACAATAGGGCAAAATAAATATTTTAAAATAAAATGGCCAGTAATTTTTGTAAAGTGAATGAAGGTCAACACTACAGCTCAGAGAAGCTCAGAGAATCTCAAGCAACATAAATACCAAACCAAAATCAATATAAAATCCACTTATAGATACATCATAGTCAATCTGGTGAAAACCAAAGATTTTTCTTCTTTCGAAGGAAAATCTCAAAGACAGCCAGAGAAAAACGTTACATACAGAAGAAGAAAGATAAGTTTACAGCAAACCTCTTGTCAATAACTATATAAAGTGAAGACAAGAGAGAGACATCAAGTACAGAAAGGGAAAAAGAAATCTTTTTCTGGAATTCTATACTCAGTGTAAATATCTTCTAAAAATGAAGATGATATAGACTTTTTCACACAAACAAAAATTGAAGGAATTCATTGCCAATAAACCTGTATTACACAAAATGTAAAAGGAAATTCTCTGGCAGAAAGAGTACAGTACTAGTGAAAACTTGGGCATACACAAATGAACCTCAATGGACATGATATGAGGATAAATATAAAAGATATTTTCCTTTTTATTTTTTTTAAAGAAAATGTACTTAATAGACATCGTAACAATGTATTATGAGATTTATAACATGTAGAATTAAAATGTATGACAACAATAGCACAAAGGTTAGGAAAGGAACTTGTACTGTTGAAAGTTTCTTAAACTCTTCATGAAATAGTTCATTATTTCAAGGTAGACTGTGATAAGTTTAAGGTATATATTGTAAACTGTTTTTTAATTTTAATTTAAACTCTTTAAACTCTAGAGCAACCACTTAAGAAGAGTCATAGCTAAATAGCCAATAGTAGAGATAAAATAGATAATAAAAATACCCAGTTATACCAAAGAAGGCAGAAAAAAGAAGAATAAAGACTAAATGGGACAAATAGGAAATGCATAGCAAGATGTTAGGTTTAAATCCAAGCATATCAATAGTTAAAATAAATATAAATGGTCTAAACCAGGGGGATCAATCAACTATGACCGTCAGCTCAAATCTAGCCTGCTGCCTGTTTTTGTAAAATAAGTTTTAAGGAATCACAGTCTCATCCGCTAATTTAGGTATTGTTCTGGCTTCTTTCTTACTACAGTGGTTGAGTCAAGCAGCTGCAACAGAGACTGGATGACTTACAAAGCCTAAAATATTTACTAACTGGCCCTTTACAGAAAAAAGTTTGCCAGCCCCTAGTATGAACACCCCAGTTAAAAGGCAAAGATTGTCAGATTAGATAAAGAAAACCAACTGTTCGTTATCTACAAGAACTATACTTTAAATATAAAAATACCCATTGGTTAAAAGTACATGGATAGGAAAAACTATACCATGCAAACACTAATTAAAACAAAGCTGGACTGGGGAAAGGGAAGTGTGTTCAACAAATGGTGCTGTGTAAACTCGGTATCTATATACAAAAGAATGAAGTTGAACCTTCCACTATATACAAAAATGAACTCAAAATGAATCAAAGACCTATATGTAAGAGTCAAAACTATAAAACTCTTAGAAAACATGGGAGGATAGCTTCATGACATTGGAATTGGCAGTGATTTCTTAAATATGCCACCAGAAGCTCAGGCAACAAAATGAAAAATAGTAAGTTGGACTTCAAGGTTAAAAGTGTTCTTTGAAGATCACTGTCAAGAGAGTGAAAAGATAACCTACAGAATGGGAGGAAATGTTTGCAAATCATATATCTGATAAGGAAGTAATATCCAGAATATATAAAGAACTCCTACAACTCAACAACAACAACAAAACAAACAACTTAATTAAAAAAGGGGCAAAGACTTGAATAGATGTTTCTCCAAGGAAGATCTACGAGTGGCCAATAAACATCTGAAAAGATGCTCAACATCATTAGTCATTAGAGAAATGCAGATCAAAACTACAATGAGTTACCACTTCATACCCAATAGAATGGCTCTTAATAAAGGAAGGAAGGAGGAAGGAGAAAGGAAGGAAAGAAAAGGGGAAGGAAAGGAAAGGAAAGGAAAGGGGAAAGGAAGGGAAGGGAAAGGAAAGGAAACATCTTGGTGAGGACATGGAGAAATTGGAAGTCGTGCTGGTGGGAGTGTAAACTGGTGCAGTTGCTGTGGGAAAACAGTATGGTGGTTCCTCAAAAATGTAAACATAGTTACATATGACTCACTAGTTTCATTCCTAGATATATACCCAAAGGATTGAAGGGACTCAATCCAGGGACTCAAACAGATATTTGTGTACCAGTGTTCATACTGGCATTATTCACACTAGCCAAAAGCTAGAAACAACCCAAGTGTCCATCAACTAATGAATAGATAGACAAAATATGGTATATTTGTACTTAAAATGTTTAAAATTATATGCTTCCTGCTATGTATATGTTATCATAGTAAAAGAAAATACAGCAAAAGCTGAACTGGCTACAATGATTTTAGACAAAGTAGTCTTTAAAGCCCTTCAGTGAGTCTCCCTAGTTTTATGGTCAAAGTCCATATTCTTTAGATGACATGCAAGGCCTTTGAAATTCTGTCCTCTGCCTACCATTTCATCCCAGTGTCTTACCATAGTCAGTGCTTTAACCATTCTGAAATACAGAATAGCTTCAAATAGGCCACATTGTCTCTTGCCTCTGAGTCTTTGTGCCTGCTCTTCTTTCTGTTTGGAGAGTCCTTTTCTCACTCTTCACTCTTCCTTTGGGATAAAGATGGAAACCATCCCTTTCTGAGAGCCTTCTCTTAACCCCTACCCCCATCCCAGCCTTCGGGAGGTGCTCTTTCTGAATGGCACCCCGTCTCTATCACACTGTGCTATGATGGGTGATTTCCTAGCCTGCTTCCTTTACTACGTTGTCAGCTCCTTGAAGGCAGGGATACCATGTCCTATGTTTTAAATTCTTAGTGCCTGCTATGGGGCCTAGCATATGGTAGGCACACAGTAAGTATTTGTCAAATGAGCCAAAGTCTCTGACAGTGCTCGTGGAGATACATGGGAGACCAGAACATGGGAAGTCTCCTCCTTTATCGCACTGGTCATTTTTACCTTTTTTTCTGCTGTCTAGTGTATCAGGATATGGGGAATAATTGTGAAGCATCCCCCAAACTGATAATAAATATTATTCTGTGATTGTTAAACTAGTGAAATCCACACACAATGGATGTGAATAAATGTCTGCAAATGTCATCCTAAGAAACAGGATGTAACAGCGCCTGGAAATTTAATCAAGGCATGACGGAATGTGGAGGAAAGCTGTAACATAATCAATGGCCCTAACAGCTGAAGAAAGAATATGTGAGCAGAAGGGGGGTGGTCTGTAGGGAGTGCTGAAAAGCAGAGCCAAGGAACAAACATTTGTCATTATGTCTCCAGCCCTGTCAAGGGAAAGAGTTGTTTTTTGACCGTTAGACACAAATATGCAATCCACCCTCTATCCCTATGGATGCCACAGAGCTCATCCAATTCCCCCTGCTTTGTTCTGATTTCATGCTCACAAACAACCTCTGGATTATAATTTGGCTTTCCATGTAGATTTTCCAACAGGAGAGAATGCGCTGATCAGTCCACATGAACATCTGGTCCATTTGGCAAGGACTGTCCTCTTTGTATATGAATGCATTGGTGTTCTGGTTTATACATCAGTCAGTTCATATACCCCAGGGGCTACCGAGGTGCTCATTCTCCCAGCTCTCGCCGAGGCTGCCAGTGAGGTCCTGTTTCCCTTTGTTTGCACCTTCGCTCAGCACAGGCTGAGGACAAAGTATCTCAAATCAGCCGCGGCTCCTCCGGATTTGAGCCCATCTTGCTTCAGACTTATGTCTTCCTCATAGGAAAAAAAAAAAAGGCTTTGGACCCACAATCCATGCTGATATGCAGGATCTTTCCTCAGGATTATCTCTCTTCTTCAGAAATCCGGCCTCTGCTGATGATATAGTTCTTATCTCCCCATACCACAATTCCTAGCCCGTGTGTTTATTTACCTAAGTAATCATTTCCAAGGGTCGAGGATTAGGAGGAATACTTTCAGAGAACATGGTTAGAGTTGAGCTGAGTCTGGCAAGGGCTTGCCCTGACAAGGGCTCAGGTACAATGAGAATGGAAGAAGAAGAAGGAGACCAGGCTTTGGTTTAGTTAGTCTTGTTGAAATGCATGCCTGGACAATTTCTGGAAACCCTAAGGCCTCAACTAATGATTTTGGTAGTCCTGTGGGCGTTCTGTGCGGTGCTTTGTCTCAATGGGCTGATTTGAGTTTTAGGAAAAGTTAGGGGCAAAGTGGCTGGAACTGCTGTAGGAGGTGCCAAATGGACCAATGCTGGCCTGGAGAGAGGCCTTGAATATATTTTCAGGCTGAAAGGAAGGTCTACAGAAAGTAGAAGGAAGGAAGATGGGATTGGTGAACCCTACTTTAAGAAAAAAAGAAACCCTGAAACTTTATAATTAGATGGAAGGAATTAAGCATTTATCCTTCCTTTCTAGCAGGAACTGTATTTCAGGGTACCAGTTAACCCTAGCTGATGAGGAAAAGCCCCACCAGAAGGATGCCAGCAGATAAATGTAGAAGGAATTATACAATAAGGAAAACACTACTTTGGAAACTCTAATGAAAATATGAATTCAGGCAAGGAGCTTCAATTGGTGTTAAAAAAAAGTGTTTGGTGAATGGTTATTTGGGGAGCTGGGACATGTGTAGTGCAGAAGCAATATATCACAGACAGCTTTCCAGTGGCAAGGTGGAAAAAAAAAAACAACATGCAATGAAGGAGTCAGGCTGTCATCACTCTCATAACCGGGGATCAATCTTAGTATTACTAATAGACACTCAACCAGATATTATGTGTCCTCCGATGTGACTCAATATGGAGTATACAATATAACCTATGATCTGTTCTAGACAAATAGAATTAACTTGAATATATAGTGTAGATATAACTTTTATTTTATATGAAAAACAGGAGATGGAAGAATGAGCTGAACAATATTATGAGGAAGCAGCCAGACAAATCCAGAGGGTAGGATATTCTGCAAGACAACTGACCTGGCCTCTTCAGCAGCCAGTGTCATGGAAAAGGGACTGTGCCGTGTTCCAAGAGACTTAAGGGACATCACAGCAAGATGTGATGTATGGTCTTGGGCTCGATACTGATTTGGGCAAACCGGCTGTAAAGCATATTTTTTAAACCAATGGGGTTGTTTTAATATGGACTGAGTATTAGATGAAATGAAACCTTAAGAAACAGCAAGGTGACTGAAAAGAAGGATTCAAAGAGTATAGTTAGTGATACGTCATTTTGACTAAAATATTACATACTACATACAAACAGAGAAAGATCCACAAAGATAGGATGTGGGTATTGAGGTATAATACTTTTACTGAGATATTTTTTAATGAGGTATAATTCACATACCATAAAATTCATCCTTTTAGGGTATACAGCTCAGAGGATTTTGCTATATTCACAGGGTTGTGCCACTGTCATCACTGTATAGTTCCAAAACAGCTGTATTCGCCCCAAAAGAAGCCCCACACCTATTAGTAATCAGCCCCTAAACCCCTTTCCCCACCTCTGACGAGCAACAATCTACTTTCTGTCTCTGTGGATTTTCCTATTATGAATAGTGCATATACCTGGACTCCTATAGTATGTGGTCTTTTTGTGTCTGGCTTCATTCACTTAGCATAATGTTTTCAAAGTTCATTCACATTGTAGCATGTATTAGTACTTCATTCCTTTTTATGGCTGAATAATATTACGTTATATGGATATACCGCATTTTATTTATCTGTTCATCAGGGGATGGACGTTTGGGTTAACATTTTGGCTATTATGAATAATGCTGCTATGAACATTTATATACAAGTTTTTGTGTGAACATATGCTTTCAATTCTTTTGGATATATACCTCGGAGTAGAATTGTTGGTCACATGGCTTACATTTGGAGGAAATGCCAAACTCAAAGGGCTGCACCTCGTTTCTCAAAGGGCTGCCCCATTTCACATTCCCACCAGCACGGCATGAGGGTTCCAATTTCTCCGCATCCTGGCCCACACTAGTTATCGTTCATCTTTGCTGTCAGAACCGCCATACTGTACATGAAACGGTGTCTCATGTGGTTTTGCTGTTCATTTCCCTGAGAGCTAATGATGTGAACATCTTTTCATGTGCTTATTTGCAATTGGTATATCTTTGTAGAAGTGTCTATTTAAGTTCATTGCCAATTTAAACATTAGGTTGTCTCTGTATTGTTGAGCTGATTCTGGATACAAGATTCTTATCATATGTATGCTTTGCAAGTATTTTCTCCCATTCTGTGGGTTGTTTTTTCACTTTCTTAATGCGTGTGCTTTGAAGCACAAAAGTGTGATGAAGTCCAACTTACCTATTTTTTCTTTTGTTGCTTATGCCTTTGGTGTCATATCTGAAAAACCGTGTCTAATATAAATTCATGAAGATTTACCCCTATATTTTCTCCTAAGAGTCTTATAGTTTTAGCTTTTACACTTAGGTCTTTGATTCATGTTGATAGTTTTTGTACACAGTATGAGGTCAGTGTCCAGCTTCACTCTTTTACACGTGGGTATCCACTTTCCCCAGGAACATCGGTTGAAAGGGCGAATTTTCCCCACTGAATCATCTTGGCACCCTTGTCAAAAATCAATTGACCATAAATATATGAGTTTATTTCTGAACTCTCAATTCTATTTTATCATCTGTATGTCTATCTTTATGGCAGAACCACATAGTTTTGAATATTTTAGCTTTTTGGATAAGTTTTGAAATTGAGAAGTGTGAGTCTTCCAATTTTGTTCTTTTTTTTCAAGATTGTTTGGATCTTATGGGCCCCTTGCATTTCCATTTGAATTTTAGGATCACCTTGTCAATTTGTGCAAAAAAGGCATTTGGGATTTTGATAGGGATTGCACTGATAGGGAAGTATTGCCATCTTAACCCTAATCTTCTAACCCATGAACACAGGATGTCTTTCCTTTTATTTGGGTCTTTAATTTGTTTCAGCAATATTTGTGTGGTTTTCACTGTACAAGTCTTGCACTTTTTTGTTAGATTCATTCCTGAATATTTTTTGGTACTATTATAAATGGAATTGTTTCCTTAGTTTTATTTTTTGCCAGTGTATAAAAATACAATTGATTTTTAAATCTTCTATCCTGTTATCTTGCTGAAGTCATTTATTAGTGCTAAGTGTGTGTGTGTGTGTGTGTGTGTGTGTGTGTGTGTGTGTATTCTTTAGGATTTGCTGTTATGAGATCATGTCATCTACAAATAGAGATAGTTTAAAATGTTTTTTTTCCTTTCTAATCTGGGTGTCTTTTATTTTTCTTGCTTAATTGCCCTGGCTAGAACCTTCAGTACAATGTTGAATAGAAGTGTCAAGAGCAGACACCTTTGTCTTGTTCCTGATGTTAGGGAGAAAAGCTTTCAGTCTTTCACTATTAAGTATGATGTCACTTGTGGATTTCTTGTAGATGGCCTTTATCAAGTTGGGGAAGTTCCCTTCTATTTTATAATTTGCTGAGGTTTTTTTTTTTTTTAAGATTTTATTTATTTATTTGACAGAGAGAGAGAGAGAGAGAAACAGCCCAAGCAGGGGTAGCAGCAGGCAGAGGGAAAGGGAGAAGCAGGCTCCCTGCTGAGCAGAGAGCCTGACGTGGGGCTTGATCCCAAGACCCTGGGATCATGACCTGAGCTGAAGGCGTCTGCTTAACTGACTGAGCCACCCTGGCCACCCCATTTGGGTTTTTTTAAAATCATGAAATGTCAAATGTTTGTTCTGTCTTGAGATGATCATGTGGTATTGTGCCTTATTCTAGTAATACAGTGTGTTACATTGATTTTCATGTGTTGAACCAACCTTACATTCTGTCATAGTGTATATTCCTTCTTATATGTTGCTAGATTCAGTTGTCTGGTATTTCATTGAAGATTTTTGCATCTAAATTCATAAGGTATATTGGTTTTTAATTTTTTCCTGTAATATCTTTATCTTGTTTTGGTATCAGAGTAGTAATGGCTTCCTAGAATGAGTTGGGAAATGTGCCTTCCTCTTCTATGTTTTGCAACAGTTTATGAAGGGTTAGTGTTAATTTTTCTTTAAACATTTATAGTATTCACTGGTGAAGCCATCTGGTTCTGGGCTTTTCTTTGTGGGAAGTTTTTGGTTACTATTTCAATTTCTTTACTTGTTACAGGTCTTTTCAAAATGTCTGTTTCTTCTTGAATCAGTATTAAGAGTTTGTGTCTTCCTAGAAATTTGTGCATTTCAACTAGGTTATCTAATCTATTGGCATACAGTTGTTCATAGAATTTCCTTATAATCATTTTTATTTCAGTAAGGGCACTAGCATTATCTCCTCTTTCATTTTTGATTTTAGTAATTTGAATTTTCTATCTTTATTTTCTTGATCGGTCTGGTCAATATATATATTTTTTTAAAGATTTTATTTATTTATTCTACAGAGATAGAGACAGCCAGCGAGAGAGAGGGAACACAAGCAGGGGGAGTGGGAGAGGAAGAAGCAGGCTCATAGCAGAAGAGCCTGATGTGGGGCTCGATCCCAGATCGCCGGGATCACGCCCTGAGCCGAAGGCAGACGCTTAACCGCTGTGCCACCCAGGCGCCCCATGGTCTGGTCAATATTTTATCAATGGTGTTGATTTTTTTTAAAGAACCAGCTTTTTGGTTTCATTAATTTTCTCCGTTGTTTTCTATTCTCTATTTCATTTGTTTCAGCTGTAATCTTTATCATTTCTGTCTTTCTGTTTGCTTTATGTTTAGATTGCTCTCCTTTGCTACTTAACATGGGAGGTTAGATCATTGACATGAAAACTACTTTTCAAATATAGCTGTTTACAGCTATATATTTCCATATGAACACTGCTTTCACTGCATCCCATAAAGTTTGGTATGTTGTATTTTATTTCCACTCATTTCAAAGTATTTTCTAGTTTCCCTCGTGACATTTTCTTTTACGTGGTTGTTATTTATGAGGGTGTTGTTTAATTTCCAAATATTTGTGACTTCCTTAGATTTCCTTCTGTTAGTGATTTCTAATTTCAGTCCATTTTGGCCAGTGAATATACTTGGTATTGTTTCAGTCCTTTTAAATTTATTAGGACTTGTTTTATGGCCTAACATATGGTCTGTCCTGGAGGATGTTCCAGGTGCATTTGAGAAAGCTGTGTATTCTCATGTGGTTGGGTAGAGTGTTGTGTAAATGTCTGTTAGATCTAGTTGGTTCATAGTGTTTCTGCCTTCTATTTCCTTGCTAACCTGTCTAGTTGTTTTACCTATTATTGAAAGTGGGTTTTTGAAGTTGCCAACTTTTGTTGAATTGCTCATTGTATCCCACAGGTCTCTGAGATTCTTTTCATTTTTCTTTGTTCTTTTTTTTCCTTTCTGTTCTTCAGACTGGAAAAGCTAATTGAACTGTTTTCAAGTTTGCAAATTCTTTGTTCTGCCCGCTCAACTTTGTTTTAGAGCCCCTTGAGTATTTTCATTTCCATTATAGTATTTTTCAACTACAGAATTTTTATTTGATTCCTTTTTAAAAAAGACAATGTTTACCTCTTTATCAATATTTTCTGTTTGATAGACGTTGTTCTCAAACTTTCCTTTCGTTTTTTTAGACATGGCTTCTTCTCATTCTTTGAAAATATTTGTAAAGAACTGGTTTTAATCTTTGTCCTTTCAGCCCAATATCTGGGCTTCCTCAGAGTGTTTCTATTAATTGCTTTTCCCCTCTGGGTATTCATCTATATTCTTATTTATTTTCGTGTCTCATAAGTTTTTACTAAGAACTGGACATTTTAGTTTCTATCTTTATTTTTTTTTAACTGGGCATTTAAAATAATATCGTATTATCCGGTAGTCTGGAATTCAGATTGGCAGTCTGGGATATAATCTGTAAATCTCCCCTCCCCAGAGTTTCTTATTGCTGTTGCTATTTGTTATTGTTTGTTTGTTTAGTGACTTTTTTTTTTTAAGATTTTATTTATTTATTTGACAGAGATAGAGACAGCCAGCGAGAGAGGGAACACAAGCAGGGGCAGTGGGAGAGGAAGAAGCAGGCTCATAGCGGAAGAGCCTGATGTGGGGCTCGATCCCATAACGCCAGGATCACGCCCTGAGCCAAAGGCAGATGCTTAACCGCTGTGCCACCCAGGCACCCCATGTTTAGTGACTTTTTTGAACAAATTCTGTAAAGTCTGTATTTGTTGTATATGACCATTGAAGTCTCTGATCTATTAGCTTAGTGGTCAGCTAATAATAAAACAGAGATTTCCTTGGAACCAGTAAGTCTCCCAGTCCTTGCAGAGGAGCTCAGTGTGTATGTCGGGGCATGCCTTCAACAGTCAGCCAGACAGTTGAAATTTCTTCCTTTGCCTTCAGTTTCTGCTTGCACTGAGCATTAGATCAGTAAAAGTGAGCTCTTACTGTCGTTGCTGATCATGTGCACAGCCCTGGCCGTGAGCACAAGCCCACATATGTATGTGGCCTTCTAGATTCCCAGGAACATACAGATCTTTTTACAGTCCCTATGGACATTTTGTTCTCATAGTTTCCTTTTTTAAGCTTTTTATTTATTTTTTAATTTTTTTTAGAGATTTATTTATTTTAGAGAGAGAGCGTGGGGGAGGGGCAGAGGGAGAGAGAATCTCGAGCAGACTCCCTGCTTAGTGTGGAGTCCAATGTGGGGCTCCATCTCACTACTCTGAGATCATGACCTGAGCTGAAATGAAGAGTCAGATGCCCACCCAACTGAGCCACCCAGGTGCCCCCGTTTTTAGCTTTTTAGTTAGTCTATTGTTTGCCCCAACCATTATCCAATAATTCAGGCAGCTGTGAAGTCAAACAATTACCTCTTATTGTTTTAAACAAATATCCTGGGGAGAAGATTTTCTGTACTGGATAAACCCTGAGTTAGTCAAATAAAGACAGCTTGCAAGTGGGGTCTCCCAGGGAGCCACCACGATAGGTCAAATAATGGCAATTCTTTATAAATGAGGCTTTAAAGAAGCTCTGACTCTGTTCTGCCTCTCTGGTGGCTGTCAGACTGCTGGTTTTCACTGTAATTGCAGACTATTTGTTTTCAAGGCTGCTATGAAGTTGCAGAGAGGTGCATGGGAATAGATCAAGTTAGATGATCACAAGCTCATAATTCTTACTGAGTTTCAGCTGTTTTTCTTGAATAAATGTTCTTTGGATTGCTGTAAGCCTTTGTTTAATTTCCAGAGTTTGGAGAAATTGATTCTCGTGATTTTTGCTACTTTTTTCATTGCTTTTACGGAGGAGAGCATTTTGAGGTTCTTAGTCCACTCTTTTTGCTAACATCACTCAGCAGCGGTAATCTCTTGATGATGGGCATGTAGTGTTTTATTTTGTAGTTTTGGTTTGTCTACATTTCCTACTTTTCCACAATACACATGTGATGTGTTTGTAATAGTAAGTGGTCACTTATATAAAGAAAAAAAATAATATCTAAAACTAAAGTCCATGAAATTTTACTTGCCTTTAAGTAAATTTGGCTATTCAGACCAGGAACCATAAGTTAAAACCTTTATATTCTTTTAATTTTCCCTTATTAGTTTTTTTTCAGGTACCGTTGTCAATTTACCTCTAGTGACTATAGAGATAAAGCCTTTAACGTTAAACGTGTGTCTGCTTTTTTTTTGTGGGGGCAGCAAAGAAAATGATGTGGTTGGTGACTGTAACTTTCCCAGTTAGTTTTGAGAGGGAGAACTCCTTGGGGTGGAGGGATCGTTGTTAGAGTGACCGACCATATGTCCTGGTTTTCCTGGAACAAAACCAGTTTATACCTGTTGTTACCGTATAATTATTAATAGCACCCACTTTACATTCTTGAAAGTGTCCTAGCTTAGATCATGAATTTTATGGCCAGTGTTAGTTATTGGCAGCAACAGGAGGTGAGGAAGCCAGCAGATGACTCAGGGACTGCTGCAAGAGCAGAAAACATGGGGAGCCAAGCTGGTACCAAGAATGGACCTGGAGATAAACCGTTGAAAGGCTTGAGCATGACTCCCCAACAAAGGCATGGAGGTTACCACTTCAGTTTCTTAAGTATCCCTTGAACTCCCATCTTGGGTGAGTTCGTGGTTCAAGCTGATTCCTCCTGAGTTACTACAAAACAATCACTAGATCCTTCTCCCACCTGCTTTGGCTCACAGGGGAGTTCAGGCCCACCTCCAGGCTCTTGCAGACATTTCCCGTTTATCGCTGGTAAGAGCAACTATGCGGTAGTCCCTCTCTGAGCTCCCTGAGCCAGAGTTTGGCTTGAGATTTATGGTGGTGAGTTACCTGGTTGGAGGAAATCCTGCTACAGTGGTCTTTGTGCTGTCAGTGGCTTGGTTGAAGCCTCTTTGGAAGTGCAGGGAGAGAGACTCACTGTGGCTGCAAGGACCAAGGTAAGTGATCAGGTTTAGAAGCACAGAAGCAGCGTCCTGTCACAGACTAGTGAAACCAGGTTCCTAGGATTCAGGGTGGCTCTTAAATGCAAAATCTGGCTGTGGTGGTTTCCTTTGGATGCCTCCGGTTTGTGGGCAGGCTGTATCTTTGACTAGCTTTTAAAATTTTGGAGGAGAAGAGCACCAGACAGGATTCTCCTAGTCTGGGTATCTGGGTGTTGCTCACTGGCAAAATAAAATACAAATCCCAGAATCCAGTGTGATTGCCATAGCAATATAAACCCTTTCTACAAAAGAAATATTTCAATGAAGTTGTAAGGAAGAAAGGGTAGTGTCATCCCCTGAATGCCTGTTCTGACCCTCTCCTGCAATCATGCAGGCATGGGCCTGGGGCATGGATAGTGCGAGGCTTGTTCAGGGAAGAACTGGTGATTAGATGTGAGGCAAATTGGCAGGTGGGGTCAAACCACTCACATAATATTAACCCATATTGGACAAGAACCAGCTGGAAGGAGAATTGTTTAAAAAGTATTCTTAGAGTACCTACAAAATTGTCTGCCTCGTTTATGGTTTTTTCCTTTTTTATTCAGTTACTATATTGAATTACGTTGATTGATTTTCAAGTGTTAAGCCAATCTTTCATTCTTGGGATAAACTCCCCTTGGTCATGATACATTATCATTTTTATGTATTGCTACATTTAATTTATTAATATCTTGTGTGTTTATGTATCTATGTTCTTGAGGGATATTGGCCTGGAGTTTTATTTTCTTGTAACTTGTTTGGTTTCAGTATTGGAGTATTGCTGGTCTCGTAAATGAGTTGAAAGGTGTTCCCTCCTCTATTTTCTTAAAGCATTTGTGTAAAATTGGTATGACTTCTTCCTTAAATATTTAATGAAAACCAGTGAAGTCATCTGGGCCTATAGTTTTCTTTGTGGTAAGATTTTTTACACTCAAGTTATTGAGTTATAGTTTACATGCAATAAAATGCACTAATTTTAAGTATATAAGCAGGTGAATTTTGCGGCGCCTGAGTGGCACAGCGGTTAAGCGTCTGCCTTCAGCTCAGGGCGTGATCCCGGCGTTATGGGATCGAGCCCCACATCAGGCTCCTCCGCTATGAGCCTGCTTCTTCCTCTCCCACTGCCCCTGCTTGTGTTCCCTCTCTCGCTGGCTGTCTCTATCTCTGTCGAATAAATAAATAAAATCTTTAAAAAAAAATAAGCAGGTGAATTTTGACAAATGTATTTATCCATTAACCACAGATGCAATCAATTCTTTCACACTTAAAGGTTCCTCTGTGCCCAGGTTTAGGCAATATACCTTCCCTTTACCCTAGGCTACCACTGACCTGCTCTCTGACCCTGTAGATTAAATTTGCATTTTCTTGAATTTCATTTAAATGGAATTATATGACATGATTGTTCTCATTGGTCATCATATTTTTTTGAGATTTATCCATGTTGCTACAGGTATTGATAGTTTTTTTTTTTTAATTGCTGACTGTGGTTATACCACACTTTGTGTATCTGTTTACCTGTTAATTGACTTTGGGTTATTTTTAGATTTTAGCTATTAGCAATGAAACTGCTATGAATATTTATGTACAGGCTTTTGTGTGAACATATGTCTTAATTACTGTTTGGTAATTTGGAGTAGAATTGTTGAATTGTACGGTTAGTGTATATTTAAAAGGAATTGCCAAGGTGTTTTCTAGAGTGTTTGTACCATTTTATATTCCTACCAATAATATATGAGTTTTAATTTCTCCACGTCTTTTCCAACACTTAGAATTGCCACTTTTTAAAATTGTAATCATTCTGGTGGGTATTAGTGGTAAATTATTATAGTTTTAGTTTGCATCTCCCTGATGACTAATCATATTGTGTATCTTTTCATGTGTAGATTGACTATAGATCTTATTTTGTGAAAATCTCTTCAAATGCTTTGCCCATTATAAAATTGAATAGTTTGTTTTATTTAGTGAGTTGTAAGATAGAAATTTTTTTGTATTATGTGTTATTATATTACTTTGATACTATTATACTATAATTATATTACTATTATATATCATATATATATATTCTGGATACAAGTCCTTTGTCTGAAAAATGTGTTGTGAGTACTTGCTTTTTTAAAGTATCAATTATTATTACAAATTGTGTTTTTTCAAGGATTTTTTTCCATTTCATCTAGGTTGTTAAATTTATTAGCCTAAAATTATTTAAAATATTTATTTTATTGTCCCTTTGAGGTCTATAGGAACTGTGGTGATGACACCTTTCATTCTTGATATTGATGGTTTGTGTTCTTTATCCTGGACCAGTCTAGTTAAAGGTTTGTCTTTTCTGTTGATCCTTTCAGAGAAGCTTTTTTTTTTTTTTTTACTTTGTTGGTTTTTCCATTATCTCTTTTCTCTTTTGTAAATTTCTGCTCTTTATTATTTTTTCCTTTTATGGATTATGGGCTTACTTTCCTTTTCTTGTTCCAGTTTTATAAGGTGGAAGCTTAGGTCATTGAGTCTAACTTTCCTCTTTTCAATAAGATTTACATTTCCCCATAAGCACTGAATTAGCTGCATCCCAGAAATTTTAATATACTGTATTTTCATTGTCATTCAGTTTAAAATATTTACTCATTTCCCTTACATTTCATCTTTAACCCACAGATTACTTATTTTTGTTAATTTTCTCCTATTTGGGGTTATGAAGGAGATATGAAAGAAACAAATTCCTGTTGACATCTGATTTGGTGCTAGACACCTGTAAGCCTAATTGCCTGCCTGTGTTTGTTGCCTTCTGCAGCATCCCAGTACAGCCAGCTCACCCCCAGGCCCCACAAGCACATGTGCCCTTTCATTGCCTCTTTGAAATTTCATGCTGGGTGGAACCTTTTTCAAATCTTACACCGGTAGAACTTTCCCCTTGTAAAATGTTGCACACTCGCTGTTCACTCTCTCTATCCTGGACTTTCTCCCAGAGAAAGCACTCCTCCCCACCAGTTACCTTGGGACTTCTACTCTCAGTGATTAAATAATATTTCTTTGATCATACCAAAGGATTACTGTCATGTTGACATCTAAACATAAAGTTGGAGTGTCTCCATGTCATGATGGAGTTGCTGTAATGGGGATTTTATGAGTTCTAATTGAATGACTTTGTGGTTAGAGAATACACTCTATATGATTTCTGTCCTTTTACATTTGTTGAAACTTGTTCTGTACTAGTTTATATATGTTTGTTTTTGTTTTATAGTAGAGACTATACCACATGAACCTGAAAGAGTGACCATTCCAAAATCATTGGGAACAGTGCTCTACAAATGTCAATTAGGTCAATTTGGTTAATAGTGTTGTTCAAGTCTTCTAAATCTTAACTAATTTTCTAATTTGTCTTGTCAGTTACTGAAAAAGGAAGGCCGAAATCTCCAACTACAAGTGTGAATTTGTATAATTCTTCCTTTAGTTCCCTTAGTTTTTACCTCCTAGATTTTGAAACTCTGTTATTAGACACAAACACATTTAGTTTTCCTATGTCTAGATGAACTGATTATTTTACCATTATGAAATGACCTTGTGGCAGGAAGAATTTTAAGGTGACCCACAATATTTCCTTTGTCTCTGGTATACATGACCCGAATAATCTCCAAGATTGTTAATGTGATGAATTTTAGTCCTAGCATTGGTTTATGTTATGTTGTCCTATTGACCTTCAGAATGGGAAGATGATCTGCATAGGCTTAACCTAATCACATGAAAGCAGAATTTTCTCCAGTTAATCCCAGAAGAGGAGTCAGAAATTTGAAACATGAGGGTGATTTAATCCCCTCTTTGCTGACTTTAAGATGGAGAGTACCACACGTCAAGGAATGAGGGAACTTCCAGGAACCAAGAGTGACCCCTGGCTCATAGCCAGCAAACAAATGGGGAGCTCACTTATACAACCATAGGAATTGAATTATTTTAGCAAAAGTGATCTTGAAAGCAGATATTTTCCCAGATCTTCCAGATGAAAACTTAACCTGGCTGATATCTAATTTCAGCTGAGTGATACCCTGACCTGAGAACCCAGTCATGCCATACCGAACTTCTAATATACAGAATGTGAACAAATACATGGGTGTTATTTGAAGCTGCTGGGCTTGTTAGTTATACAGCAATAGAAAACTGATAGAGACCTTTATCTCTGGCAATGTTCCTTATTCTAAAGCCTCCTTTTGGGGTGCCTGGGTGGCTCAGTTGGTTAAGCATCTGACTCTTGATTTTGGTTCATTCATGATTTCAGGGTCATGGGATCAAGCCCCATGTTGTCAGTGCAGAGTCTGCTTGTGATTCTCTCTCTCTCTCTTCCTCTGCCCCTCCCCCCTGCTCATGCTCACTTGAGCATGCTCTGTCTCTCTCAAATAAATAAATAAGTTAATAAAATCTTTAAAAAAATAAAGTCTGCTTTCTCTGATATTTATATAGTTGCTCCAGATTTTGTAGGATTATGTTTGCATGTTGTATCTCTTTCCATCTTTTTATTTTAGTCAGTTTCTTTATATATCAAGTGTGTTTCTTGTAGTCCTCATACTGTTGGGTTTTATCTTGTTATTCACTCTGACAATCTCTGCCTTATAATTGAGTATTTTCATTCATTTACATTTAATTTAATTATATACGTGGTCTGGCTTATGTCTACCATCTTGCTATTACTTTTCTATTGGTTTCATCTGAGTTTTCTCTTTTTCTCCTTTTCTACCTTCTTTTGCTTTAATTTTTGCTGTTCTTTTTTTTTAACATTTTGTTTTGTTTACTGCATTACTAGTTATGGCTCTTTGTTTTATTTTTCTGTGGTTGTTCTATGTCTTATAATATCCATCTTTAACTTATTACATTACACCTCTAAAGAATATTATATTTAATATTGCAACTATAAATTTCTATATACCCCTCCTGTCATTTGTGTTTTGGTCATATGTTTTACTCCTATAAATGTAAATCCTACAATACATTGTTAATATTTTAAATAGTCAAGTACACTTTTTAAAAGAAATTACAAAAAAATGGGGAAGTGTCTTTATTTTAACTCATATACTTGCCATTTCTGATGCCTTTGTGTGTGCAAAGATAATACAGAGAATTCTCATAAGCCCCTCACCATTTCCTCAATTACTAGCATCTTACTCTACCATGGTACATTTGTCAATATTAGGAAACCAACACTGGTACATTTCTATTAATTAAACTTCAGAGCTTTTTCCATTAATATCCTCTTTCTGTTCCAGCATCCTGTCCAGGGTACCACAGTGCACTTAGTAAACATGTATCCTTAGTCTCCTCTGGTCTGTTATAGTTTTTCAGTCTTTCCTCGTTTTTCATGACCTTGGCAGTTTTGAAGAGTATTGGTCAGGTATTTTATACAATGTTCTTCAGTTTGGGTTTTTCTCTTTCTTTCTTTTTTTTTTTTTTTCAAGTTTATTTATTTAAGCAATCTCTACATCTAACATGGGGCTTAAACTCACAACCCCAAGATCAAGAGCCACATGCTAAATTACCAACTGAGCCAGCCAGGCAGTCCGAATTTGTTTGTTTGTTTGTTTTTCTGATGTTTTTCTCATAGTTAGATTGGAGTTATGGTTTTTTTAAGAAGGAAGACCACAAAGGTGAGGTGCCCTTCTCATCACATCCTATCAGGAGGTACATGATATCTTGGTGGTATTAGCCTTGATCACTTGGTTAGGGTGATATTTGCCAGGTTTCTTCATGGTATAGTTAATATTTCTCCCTTTTCATAGTTTATTCTTTAAAAATGATTCACTAAGTCAAGGGAGGCAGAAATTAAATGCCACCTGTTGGAATGAGGGGAAAAAAGAAAATACATATGTGTGTGTATGTGTGTATATATATGAATTATTATGTAGAGACTTGTCTCTCCCCATTTATTTATGTATTTATCGATTATTTATATTAGTATGGACTCACATGTATTTACTTTGCATTTTTGGTTGTAATCCAATACTGTTATTTATTTTGTTGCTCAAATTGTTCCAGATTTTGGCAGTTGGGAACTTTTCAGGTTGGTTCCTATGTCCCTTTGATATGTCCCTATCCTTTTGTTTTTTGAGCATTTTCTTTCTGGTATTTCCAGATGCTCCTTTCTTGTATTTTTCCCACCCCAGTCTAGTATCAGTCATTTCTCCAAGGTGCCTGTTTTGATTTATTTCAATTCGAAAATGGCATATGAAACCAAAACCTGGCCACTGGGTTTGTTCATTACTACTGGGATGTCATTTGTTTTAGGCCCTCTTAGCAGACAGAACTAGGCAATTTACGTATATATACTAACTCATAAATACAAGTATATCTATACTTGCTTCTGAATCTATGTGTGTGTGTGTGTGTGTGTGTGTGTGTGTGTGTGTGTGTGTGTGTGTTTATGGCACGGCCATGAATTCATATTGATGCCTCTGACTCTAAACCGGTACTACAGTTATCATTTTAGCCTTCTTTCTTTCTTTTCTGTCATTTCCCTCTCCGACACCGAGAAACCTGGTTCCCACCATCCATTTACTTAATTGTTCATCTCCCAAATACTTATAAGACAATGTCAGAATTATGAAGCTGGACTCCAATAAGAAACAAATTTACCAATTAGAATGCAGTTTAAATGTACAGTTTCTTTTGTCTTTAGCCTTAAAACTTCCAGTCAAAATGCAGTTTCCAAAGTTACTTAGGTCAGCTCCTTTTCTACCCACACCCGCAAGTGTAGTTATATCATACATTTAGAATGCAGTTGGATTTCTTTGTCACACTTTACATTCCATCCTGAGATTCCCCCAACATTCTGGTAAATCTACATCTGTAATAACGGTCATGATAACTGTAGTGTTACTGTAATAGTAAGTCCTGAAATCAAGTAATATGTTATTTTCCCCCCAAATTATTTGGCTATTCTAATTCCTTAGTCTTTTCATGTGAGTTTTAGAATAAGCTTATAAAAATCTACAAAAATTGGCTGGGATTTTGATTGGGACTGCATCGTATCTATAGATCATATTTGGTAGAATTAACATGTTAACAATATTGAGTCTTCCAATCCATGAGCATCTACTTATTTATATCTTATTTCTTTCATCAATATTTTTTAGTTTTCCGCTTACAGATCTTGCACATATTTCTCAAGATTTATACCTCAGTCCATTTTGGGGGTATTGCAAATGGTGTTCACATGCATTGTGAGTGGTATAATGGCATTGTTTTGTTTTAATTTCAGGTTCCGATAGTTTATTGCCTGTATATAGGAATACAGTTGACTTCTGTATGTTAGCCTTTTGTCTTGTAATGTTGCTAAACTCATTTATTGGTTCTAGGAGTGTTTTTGTAGATTCTATGGAATTTTCTACATGCACAACCATGTTGCCTGTGACTAAAGACGGTTTTATTTATTCCTTTTTAATCTGAATACCTTGCATGTATTTTTTTTTTTTTAGTCTTATTACACTAGCTAGGAATTCAAGTACAATGTTGAATAGGAGTGATAAAAAAGGACATCCTTGCCTTGTCCCAGATCTCAGAAGGAAAGCACTTAATCTCTTGCCATTAAGTATGATGTTAGATGTAGGGACTTTTGTAGATACCATTTATTAGGTTAAAGAAGTTTCCTTTTACCTAGTTTTCCTGAGAGTTTTTATCACGAATCAATTCTGAATTTTGTCAAAAGATTTTTCTGTATCTACAATCATTTGTCATATGATTTTTCTCACTTAGTGTATTAATATAGTGAACTATATTGATTGATTTTTTAATATTGCTCCCTCCTTGCATTCCTAATATGAACCCTACCTAGTCATATGTAATATATATTGATTATATATTTATAGATTGATGAATTCAAATTTGCTAAATTTTGTTAAGGATTCATGTCTAATTCATGAGAAATATTAGTCTATGGGTTTTTTTTTTTTTCTTGTAATGTCCTTATCTGATTTTTGTATTGAGGGTAAGGCCCGTCTTATAAAATAAGTTGGGAAGTTCCTTCCTTTTGTATTTTAAAGAGAATGTAAAGAGTTAGTGTTATTTCTTCCTAAACTATTTAGTAGAATTCACAGTAATATCAGCTTCTCATGGAATGTTTTGGGTGGAGGAGTTTTTAACTACAATTTATTTTCTTTAATACGGTTATTAGACCTATTCTTATCTATTCCTTCTGTAGTGAGTTTTGGTAATCTGTATCTTTTAAGTAAATGGTCCATTATATAAAACGTTTTGGGGTGCCCAGATGACTCACCCAGGTAAGCATCCAACTCTTGATTTTGGCTCAGGTCATGATCTCATGGTTGTGGAGCATGGAGCCTACTTAAGATTTTCTCTCTCCCTCTCCCTATGTTCCTACTTATCTCTAAAAATAATAATAATAAATAAAAACTTTTGAATTTGGGGGCATAGAATTGTTTGTAACATTGCCTTATAAATATCAATGGGGTCTCTCTTCTTTTATTCTTAATATTGGTCTTTTTAATCTTCTCTCTTTTTTTCTTGGTTAGCCATGCTAATATTTGGCTTTTAAGAGAGAGGAGGGCATCTAGGGGCCACCAACATGCCTAGAAAATCATAGTATGTAGTGAACTGAAGCACTAACCTAAGAATATCTGTAGGTTTTTGACTCTCAATGAAAAATTGGATTTCTTGGTATCAGGAAGTCTAGCCCTATTAATCCTGCTGGAAACCCCTGTCTCCAGATGGATCGTGAATTACTTGAAGTCTGAGTTACTATAGTTCATCTATGGGTGGGTCCCCTTAGACGTGGATCTGGAATGCTCTTGTGATAAGGGATTAATTAATGGTTCAAAGTTAGAAACTTGCTTAAGAGCTCATTCTTTGAGATAGGTAAAAGCTGTTTTTTGGGAACATCAATGGAGTAAATAAATCTGTAGCCAACTCATCAGGAAGAAAAGGAAGAAGACACAAACTAACAATTTCAGGAATGAATGAGGGGATATCACTATAGCTCCCATAGACATTAAAAGGATAATGACATTTCTGAAAAATGTATGCCAATAAATTTGATGATGATACAAACTACCAAAGCCTGCTCAAGAAGAAATAGGTAACCCGAATGGTCCTATATCTATTAAAGAAATTGAATTTGGGGTGCCTGGGTGGTGCAGTTGGAGGAATATGCAACTCTTGATCTTGGGGTTGTGAGTTTGAGCCCCACATTGGGTGTAGAGATTATTTAAAAGATAAACCTAAAATATTGAATTTGTAGTTTAAAAATCTACCTTTCCTACAAATAAACTAACCAACCAATTAACTCTTTAGGCCAAGATAACTTTACTGATGAATTCTACCAAAAATTTAAGGGAGAAAAATACTAATTCTATATAATTTTTTCCAAAAAACAGAAGAGGAAGAAACATTTCCCAACTCATCTTGTTAGGTCAGTATTACCTTGATACCAGAGTGGACAAAGACATTATAAGAAAAGAAAACTAGATGCCAATATCTTTCATGAACAGTCACAAACATTCTTAACATAAGTTTAGCAAAACAAATAATACACCATCAGCATTTACTTAAGAAAATACATCCACACAAAGCCTTGCATATGAATGTTCATAATAGCTTTATTTATAATACCCCAAAATGGAAACAACCTGAATGTCCATCTACAGATGACTGGATAAATGAATAGCTACTTGTTGGCTATATAGTTGATTCCACATAATGGAATACTATTCAGCAATAAAAGGAAGAAATTATCGATCCACCAACAGGGATGGATCTCAGAATCATTACGTTGAGTGAAAAAAGTCATCCAAAAAAGTATATACTGCACAATTCCATTTATATAAAACTCTAGAAAATTTATATAAAAATTATAGGAAATTTCTAGAAAATTTGTGTCAATCTAGTGTCAGAAATTGGGTCAGTGATTGCCTGGATGGGGGTTGGTAGGTAGGAGGTGGTGGAAGGGAAAGAAATGTATTATAAAGGGGAAGGAGGAAATTTTCTGGATAATGGTGATGGTTTCAGGGGTATATACGTATGTTAAAATTAATGAAATTATATGCTCTAAGTATTTGTGGTTTGTTGTACATCAGTTGCATTTCAATAAAACTGTTAAAAACTCACCACCACCACCACCCACCCCCCAAAAAAGGAAATAGGAGGGAAGGCTGAGGAAAGCTTTGAAATAGACTGAGTCTCTCTGGCAGCCCTCCATCCCTGGCCCACCCACTTGCCTAGTTCTCATTCTTGGATTTCCTAGTGCCTTGATCCACCCTCATTTATCTTAACTTTTATTTCCTATTGGTGTATCAGCAGTTTATGGGGTTGGAAGTTGGAGAGGATATTTCTTTTCCTTAAGCCCCTGTTATGTCCCCAGTTTGCCTTCTGTCATTTCTAAAGCTAAGACTATTTCCAGAGCAACTTTTTGCTTTCTCTCTACATCCCGTATATAGACACTACCCCTATAGGCTGAGCCCCTTCCACTGCCTCTCTATAAAACCAAAAGTTTAGTGGTAGCAAGAATTGGCAGTCTGTTAACTTTTTTAGTGTTCTTGGGTTTTTAGCCTTGAAATTCCATACTTGAATTTCAGAAGCATGAAGACAGTCTCACCTCTGAAGATGGTCCAGGCCCCTATATCCAGGACTTTGGATCCCATCTCTTTTTGGGGGGAGGGGTGGCAGAAGACCTCTTATGGTACATATTCAATTTTCTTTTATTTTTCCAGGAATCACTTTAACCAATCCCACAGCCTCCAGCTGCTTCATCTTGAGAGCAGAGAGTGCTACATTAATAGCAGGCAGCCCTCCCAGTGCAATTTATGGCTTCACGGTTCTGAAAATTACAGTCATTTACAGTCTTCTCCATTAGTGCCCTGACCCCATCCAGTTATGTCTGCATGTTTTTGGTTCCTGATGCCTAAAGCTTCTTTTTGCTTTACTACCTGATCTCTCCAAGCTGAAAAATTTCCTTTACCATTTCCAGGGGAACTTCTGTAGACCTGTTCAATATTAAGACCAGTGGATCACCTTTGTTTGTTTTCTGTTATTGGGTTCACTAATTCTTCTATTACAAATCCATAGTTTTCTAGAGTTAGTTCTCTGATAGAGATTATCAGTGAATTCAGATTCTTTCCAAAGTTCTATTACTTAAACTAATTCTGTCTATCTCTCTTCTACGAGTTGGATCATTTTGCTTTGGACCTCTCCCACCGTCAGCCTGACACCAATGTCAAACCCCAATGTGGCTTTGTGTGGCTTCCCTTCAGTGAATCTTACTAATTATCCTCCTGTTGAGGCTGGCCCTGAGGTTTAAAGGAGCCCTACCTCCTAGCAAGCTGATCTCAGCAGCCATTAAAGGCGAGTGAGGGATGCTTTAGTAGGGATGTTCTGAAACTTCAGCGTGCATTGCTATCACTTTGCGGGTCTGTTGAAACACAGATTGCTGGGCCCCATCCCCAGAATTGTTGAGTTAGGGAGACCAAGCATTTGCATTTTACCAAATCCCAGCTGATGCTGATACTGCTGGTCAGGGGGCTACCCTCTGAAAACCACTGCTTTAGTCCCTTCTCGCAATTGCCCACACCCTCCTTTCTCCCTCTCTCTCTCTCTCTCTCTCTCTCTCTCTCTCTTTCAATTCTAGGTAGTTAACCTAGAATGTAATATTGGTTTCTGGAGTAGAATTCAGTGATTCATCACTTACATACAACACCCAATGCTCATCACAACAAGTGCTCTCTTTAATACCCATCACCCATCTAGCCCATCCTCCACCCCGCTCTCTCCATCAACCCTGTTTGTTCTCTATTGTTAAAAGTCTCTTATGGCTGTTCCCCCTCTCTCCCTTTTTTCTTTTCCCCCTTCCCATATGTTCATCTGCTTTCGGTCTTAAATTCCACATGAGTGAGATTATATAGTATTTGTCTTTCTCTGACTTATTTTACTTATCACAATACATTCTGGATCCAGCCATATAGTTGCAAATGGCAAGATTTCACTTTTTGATGGCTGAGTAATATTCCAGTGTGTGTAAGTGTGTGTGTGTGTGTATCTCGCATCTTCTTTATCCATTCATCATGGATGGACATTTGGAGCCCTACCTGATATGATATCCAACTGTCCCTATTCATCTTTCCTTTGTTGTTGGCTACTGCTTTTAGCCCCACACCTGTCCTTTGTGCTCATCCCTGGACTTGGTTCTCCTAGTTGTTTTTTACTCTAAGTCCTTTGACCTGTGTTGGTGGCTCTTCCTGCTCCAGGTCATCCAGATAGGATCCCTTCTCTAGTCTAGCCTCTCAGGGTTCCAAATTAAATACCAAAACCCTTAGCCACCTTGCAGGCAGTGTCTAACAAGGTGGTCTAGCAAGTCGTAACCCCAAAACCTCCTGACTATATTTGCCCAAACTATTTCCCCTCAATCATTGCCTTGCCTTGAAACTAGTCAATTAGTGTCTGTGGATTTTATGCTAATAACTCTGGACTTCCCCTCTTAAATCTACCATTTCATGTCATTACCGTGGGCAACAAGAAGGAGGCTCCCTGAATTTATTTTTACTATTATTCTTCTATTAATGGCTCTCCAAGTGCACATTTTGATAGCACCCTCTGAGACAAAGGCTAGGAGATAGGCAAGTGTATCCCAGTTTCTGTTCTTCACAAATTTCTCTCATCCCCTCTGTTAAGTCTCTTGCATGTCTGATCCCCTATCCGAACCTAGAAACAGCTAAAATACCTTCCTTCTTCCTATTTTCATTTTTTAAAGCAGTTAAATCTGTATTTGTCCTTTTAAGTACATTTCTTTCATGTAGTCTAGTCTGATTTCTAAGATTTCAACCATCCTAAGTAGTGCCTTTTTTTTTTCCTTTCTCCCTTGAGCCCCTGTTATTTTTCTATTTGCCATTTCTAAGCTAAGACTGTCTCCAGGGCAACGGTCCTCTGCTCACTAGCAGGTCCTCAGCTCCTGCCCCCCTTTGTGAAGGCCCCTTCACTCTTTATGTGCAAATTGGATTTCCAGAACCTAATGCTCCAGGTGCAGGCTGATTGTGTTTCTTTCTTTTTCTTTTCTGTTCTTTTTTTTCTTTTGCCTTTGGATTGTAATTACTTAATTTCTTCAACCACCCCAGACCAAGAATCTGTATTTCCAATTTAATTCTCCCATTTGACTCCACCCCTTCTTGTTCCCTGTCCTTTAAAATCCATCATACTCGTCAAGATAATTTATTAAGATTTCCAAAGGGCCCCCACCCAGGAGGGAGTGCAGCAGTGGTGTCCTTGGTTATCCAGCGGTCAAGCTGTGGATGCCCAGCTGGTTGCCATGACCTGGTCTTTCCCTGTCTTTTTTTTTTTTTTAATGAGATATAATTGACCTATAATATTGTATAAGTTTAAGGTGTACAATATATAAGTCTGATATATATATTGCAATATGATTATTACAGTAGTGTTAGCTAATCCCTGTGTCTTTTAATAAAGTCCTCCTGGGGGTAATTTTCATTTCATCCCAGAATGCATGAAAGGAAGGACCCATCTTGTTGCTTCACTGGTTCCCAGTTTCTCAGAATGATGTGATCTGTGATAAAGTTTTTTCTGCCTTGTGATAATGGGGACGGGGAGGGGGGGAAGACCAGATGCCAGCTAATGGTCCTTTTCTAGGGAAGGAATGTCATTTCCATTTTGTCCTTCTTACTTTTCTGGTGTTAGAGAGTCTTTATTTTTATGACCCTTTGTTGCTCTCCCGTATTTCATTAAACCTGTGAACTCAAAACCTCTGGGCTCCATCTCTCTCCTCCCCCAATTCTGAAGCTGAAAGCTGGCTCACTAGAGTTCGCTGTTTGGAGATGAACTTCCCCTGACCCCAGAAATGAATCTGCTTCTCCAAGAACACTAGATTCCTACTCCTACCAAGAGACGCTAATCCAGACCCCGAGCCAGGGCAAGATCCCATACTTTCCACATGAGATGTTACCCAGGAATGCAGCTGCTCTAAGGGTTTCATGACCAGTCCTGAACTTCAGTCCCTAATGCTTACACTCAACATCAGTTCTGCCAACCCCTCCAGATGTTAGTCCTGTCCTCAAAATCCCAAATTTTTGAATTCTGAATCCTTGCCTGGTTTCTTCTTCTGGAAAGTGTCTGGACACTGTAAAAAACCCCCAAGAACATCCCTTATCCCCAGCCCTTATTCCTTAAAGAAGTACTTCTTAAAATTTTCCACTGAAGCATTCCTAACAGCAGAAAAGTTTGAATTCACGTGAAGGAGAGAATGAGAGGCAGCCCGAAGGGCTTATTGCAAGCAAGGAATTTTTATTTTAAGAACGCAGCTCTTGCATTCTACTTCATGATGCATTTGAATTTGTATTAATATGAAGGTGTTTAAAATTATTTACCATCAAGCAAAAGTGGTCTAATGCTTCAGAAGTGCAGTATCTTTATCCTGGGGCTCGAATCCTGGTGGTGCATAGAAACCACCACACAAGGGTTTCAGCCATCCCCATGCCGCACCCTCAGGTTGACTCAGAAATCCTTTTCTCATCCCTAGTCAACTTCCTATGTCATTTCCTTCAAGTACCCATTTCTACAAAGTACTCTCTGTTTTGGCAAGGAAAGTATTCCCCTTGGATGGCATCCTCTTTAGTTCCTCTCTAGACCATCTCAGAGAACGCTGCTGTGTTGGTATCTTAGCTTAGGCTGCTGTAACAAATACCAGAGGCTTAAACAGCAGACATTTACTTCTCACGGTTCCAGAGGCTGGGAAGTCCAAGATCAAGGTGGTGGGAGACTCATCGTCTGATGAGGGCCCACTTCTTGGCTTGTAGATGGCCACCTTCTCATGGTACCTTACATGGTGGAGAGCTGTAGTCTCTTCCTTTTCTTCTTCTTCTTCTTCTTCTTCTTCTTCTTCTTCTTCTTCTTCTTCTTCTTCTTCCTCTTCTTTTCTTTTTTAAGATTTATTTCTTTATTTGAGAGAGAGAGAGCATGAGTGGGAGGGGCAGAAGCAGAGAGAGAGAGACTCTCAAGCAGACTCTGCACTGAGCCTGGAGCATGATGTGGGGTTTGATCTCACCGCCCTGAGATCACCACCTGAGCAGAAACCAGGAGTCGGATACTTAACTGATTGTGCCCCCCCAGGCACCCCAAGTCTTTTCTTTTGAGGAAATGAATCCCATCATGGTGGATGGCTCCACCTCATGACATCATCTAACCTAATTACCTCCCAAAGGCCCCACCTTCTAATATCATCATGTTGGGGGTTAAGGTTTCAACATATGAATTTTTGGTAGACTCGTTCATACCAGTGGGCCAAGGAATGCCTCTCTCCTCCTGTACACTGTGCTCTGTTAGGAGAACATCGAAGAATATTGCCTTGGGCTCAGTTATTCTAAAGATAAAAAACAAAACAAAAACAAAATAACTTCCCCCCCCCCAATTCCAAAAGCAATACATTGTAGTAGTCATCTGTCGCTTTTGCCTGCCAATCTGGCTTTATTCTGATATCAGATCCTTTTCTTTTTTTTTCTTTTTTCTCCTTTTGAGAACTGATCTTCAGTGTGGGGCTGAGCTGAGACCACCCTCCCCTTGCTCAACTCCATGCAAGGTCCTGTGACCCAGGCGTGGCTGTCATAGACCCAGTGCTCAGGGAAGGTTATGTGTCCTACGCTGGGTCATTAGGAGTTGGTCCAGGACTTTTCCTGGTGTGTCTTTTCCTCTGGAGTTGCTAAGCTAGTAGCCTGCTCTGTCATCATCACAGGGTGAGAGGCAGTCTGAAAATGAAGCCAACACAGAGGAAAGAAGGGCCCATACTTGGGAAAGCCCCATTCTCAACAAATTCATCAGAGTACCTGGATTCAGGTTTGCTTGAATCAACCTCAGACTATGCAGGCATGTAAACCGATGAATTCTTCCTTTTCTTAGATTAGCTTGAATTGGGTTTCTATTACTGGCAATCACAAGAATCCTGACTAATGTAGAAGTCTCTTCGTTACAAAATAATATATTATAGAAGTATGTAACAAAGTGAAGTAGAAAGCGAAAAGTCTTTTGTGGTCTCATCCCTATTCTTGAGAATTTAATGTGCATTCTTCCAGATTTTTTCTAAACTTATACTAAATATTTTTATATCACTTTAAAAGTCAGCTTTATGGAGGTATACTTAAATACAAGGGTATTCAGTAAGTTTAACTGTATATTGTATCCAGCCATTTCACCACCATCACAACCAAGACACAGAACATTTCCAACATCCCAAAAAGTTTTCTGGGCCACCTCTGCAATTAATTCCCTCTCCTGACCCCCTGGTCTCTGGCCACCACTGATTTGCCTTCTATCTGTAGATACCATTGTTTTACCATTTTTGGAATTTCATATAAGTGGAATCATATGGGTTGTAGTCTTTTGTATCGGACTTCTTTCACTTAGCATAATTGTTTTAAGAAACATCGACACCGTTGCATATATAGTATTTCATTCCTTTTTACTGCAGAGTATTATTCAGTGGAATGGGCATTCCATAATGTATCTCTACAAGGTGAAGGGCATTTCTAGATTTGACTGTTACAAATAAAGCTGCTCTGAACATTCAACAAGACTTTGTGTGAACATACATTTCTATTTCTCTTGGGTAGATACCCAATATCTGGGGAATTGAGTCATACATTAAACATATGCTTAACATTACACGAAACAGCCTGTTTTTCAGAAGGGTTACATCATTTCGCATTCTCAGCAGCAATGTTTGAGAGTTTCAGTTGTTCCATATCCTTGTCAATACTTGGTATTGTCAGTCTTTTTAATTTTAGTCACTTTGCTGGGCCTGAAGTAGTATTTCATTGTAATTTCAGTTTGCGTTTCCCGAGTGAGGAATGATGTTCGGCATCTCTTCTTGTGCTTCTTTGCCATTCATATACCTTCTTCGGTGAAGTGTCTGTCGAAATCTTTTGGTCTTTTGAAAGTGGGTTGTTTTCTTCTTGAATTGCAGGATTCTTTAGGTATGTTGGATACAAATCCTTTCTAAGTTATAGGTATTGTAAATACTTTGTGGCTTTTGGTTTTCATCACAGTGTCTTTTGAGAAGTGTTCAATTTTTTTTTTTTGAGAAGTGTTCAATTTTTTAAAAAAGATTTACTTTTTTTTTTTCGGGAGAGAGCACACATGCACTAACAGGAGGGGCAGAGGGAGAGGGAGAGAGAATCTCAAGCCAACTCACCACTGAGTGGAGCACCTGACGCAGGACTCCATCTCACAACCCTAAGATCATGACCTGAGCTGAAACCAGGAGTCGGAGGCTTAACCAACTGCGCACCCCAGGTGCCCCAAGAAGTTTTAATTTTGATAAAGTCTAATTTATCATTTTTGTCATATTTTATATTTTTATGCCCTAGTTAAGAACATTTTGCTTAACCAAAGCCCACTAAGAGTTTTTTCTAATGTTTTCTTCTAGAATTATTATAGCTCTTATAAGTTTAGATCGTGGTCCATTTTGAATATGTTTTGGTTATGGTGGGGTTCATTTTGAATTAAATTTATACGTGATGTGAAGAAAGACCCAGATTTTTTTTTCTTGTGTGTGTGTGTGTGTGTGTGTGTGTTTATGTGTTTTGCATAATCCAATAGACCTCTGTTTTGTTCCAGTACGATCTTCTGAAAATATTTTCTTTTCACTACTGAATTGCCCAGAAACTTTGTTAAAAATCAAATTATTATATATATGTGGGTCTATTTCTAGACTCTATATTCTGTTACATTATTGTACAAGTCTATTTTTACACCTACATTACCTTGTCTTGATTAATATAGCTTTAGAGTAAGTCTTGAAATAAGATAGTGTAAGTGTACTAACTTTGTTCTTTATTTTAAAAATTGTTTCAGCTAGTCTGGGTCCTTTACATTTCTGCATAAACTTTAGTATGTGTGTCGCCGGAGTGGATGCTCCACATAAACTTTAGAATCAGCTTGTTATTTTCAACAAAAAGGTCTGCTCAGATTTTTACTGTGATTATGTTAGATCTGTAGGTCAATTTGGGGAGAATTGATATTTTAACAATATTGAGCCTTCTAATCCATGAACATCATATAACTCTTTACTAATTTAGATCTTTCTTAATTTTTCTCAGTAAGGATTTCAGTATATAGATCTTATAATATTTTAGTTAATTTATCCCCAAGTACTTCATAATTTTAGGATGTTACTGTAAATGGTATTGTTTAAAAATTCTGTTTCTGATTGTTCATTGCTAGGAAATATACATACAACCTTGCATTCTACAATCTTAATAAACTCACTTCTTGGTTCTGGTAGCTTTTTAATAGTTCCTTTAGTATTTTCAATATGTACAGTCATGTTGTATATAAATAGAGGCAGTTTTACTTCTTTTCAATATGTGTGATTTTAGTTCTTTTTTCTTGCATTATTTTACTGGCTAGGGCCTCCAGTACAATGCTGAATAGAAATGTGAAGAGTAGACATCCTTATTCCTATATTAGTAGGGAAGGCATTAAAAATTATGTTAGAGATAGGTTTTTCTTTTTGGGGGGCCGAGGAAGTTCCCTTCCCTTCCTAGTTTGCTAAGAATTTTTATCAAGAGTGAGTGGGGTTTGAGTTTTGTGAAATGCGTTCTGCATCTATTGAGATGGTTTTTCCTTTTTAGTCTGTTATGGTGAATTCTGCTGTTTTTTTTTTTTTTAAACGATTTTATTTATTTATTTGACACAGAGAGAGAGAGCCAGCGAGAGAGGGAACACAGGCAGGGGGAGTGGGAGAGGAAGAAGCAGGCTTCCAGTGAAGGAGCCTGATATGGGGCTGGAGCCTGATGTGGGGCTGGAGACTGATGTGGGGCTCGACCCCAAGACCCCGGGATCACGGCCTGAGCTGAAGGCAGACACTTAATGACTGAGCCACCCAGGAACCCCTGTTTTTTGAATATTAAAACAAGTTTACATTCCTGGGATAAACCCCATTTAGTCATGATGTGTTACTCATTTTATATACTGTTAGATTCAATTTGCCAAAGATTTGTTAGGGATTTCTGCATCTATGTTCGTAAGGATATTGGTATTTAGTTTTCTTGTAATGCCTTCATTTGGTTTTGGCAACAGAATAACGCTGGCCTCATAAAATGAATTGGGAACGTCCCTGGCTCTTTTATTTCTAGAATACTTTGTATAAAATTGGGATTATTTCTTCCTGAAATATTTGGTAGCATTCACCAGTGAAGTCACCTAGGCTTGCAATTTTCTTTGTGGGAAGGTTTTTAACCATGAGTCCAATTTATTTGGTAGACATAAGGATATTCAGTTGATCTCTTTCTTCCTGAATGATCTCTGGTAGTCTGTATTTTTCATGGAATTTGTTTATTTCATTGAAGTTGTTGGATTTATCAGCATAAAGTTGTCTATAATGTTTCCTTTTCACCCTTCTCATGTCTGAGGGTCTGTATTCTCTCCTCTTTGATTCCGATATTGGTAAGCTTTGTCTACTTTTTCTTTTCCTTGATTAGTGCAGCTAGAGTTTTATTAATTTTTTTGAACTTTTCAAAGAATCGGCTTTTATTTTCATTGATTTTCTCTATTATTTTTCTGTTTTCTATTTCACTGATTGCTCCTTATTATGTCCTTCTTTTTATTTACTTTGGTTTTCTTTGCCCTTCTTTTTATAATTTCTCAAGATGGAAGATTAGATTTTTGATTTGAGACATTTCTCCTTGTTGAATATAATCATTCACTGCTATAAATTTCCTTCTTAGCACAGCTTTAGCTGTATCCCACAAATTTTGATATGTTGTGTTTTTATTTCCATTCAGTTCAAATATTTAATAATTACTCTTGTGATTTATTATTTGACCCATGGATTATTTAGAAGTCTGGTGTTTAATTTCCAAATACCTAAGGATTTCCACATATTTTTCTGTTATTGATATACAATTTAATTCCATTGTGGTTAGAGAACTATATGTCATATGAATTCAATCCTTTTAAATTTATTGAGACCTGTTTTATGATCCAGAATATGATCTATCTTGGGGAATATTTCATGTTCAGTTGAAAAGACTATGTGTTCTACTTTGGTTAGATGGAGTTTTCTTTAAATGGCACTTAGTTCAAATTGATCGATAGTGTTGTTCAAGTGTTCTATAGTCTCATTTTCTGTCTACTTCCTCTATAAATTAGGAATATGAAAATTCCCAGTTATAATTGTGGATTTATCTATTTCTCTCCTAAGTTCTATCAGTTTTTTCTTCAGTTATTTTGAAGCTCTCTTATCATACACACACACACTTAGAATTTTTTTCAAAATTGACCCCTTTTTCATTATTGTGAAATTCTTCTTAATCTGTGGTAATATTCATTGTTCCAAATATTTTATATATATATATGCATATATAAATATATATATTTATATATATATGCATATATATAAAAATATATATTTATATATACAGATTTTTAAATGAATGTTTGCTTGGTATACATCTTTCCTTCTTTTTATATTTTTTAAAAAAACTCATTTGCCTATTTAAAATCTACAATTCAGTGGTTTTTTTGCTTATTCACAGAGTAATGTAACTATCACCACTATCAATTTTAGAATATATTCACCACCCCCCCAAAAAACTCTATACCTGTTGGCAATCATTCCTATTCCCCCACTTCTCCCCTAGCCCTCAGCAATCATTCATCTTTCTGTCTCTATAGATCTGCCTGTTCTTCCTGTTTTGTAGAAATGGAGTCATACAACATGTGGTCTTTTCTGTTTGGCATTGTTCACTTAACACAATATTTTCAAGATTCATCCATGTTGTATCAAGTATCTGTACTTCAGTTCTTTTTATTGCCAAATAATATTCCATTGTATCATATACCACATTTTATTTCTCTATCAATCAGTCAATGGACATTTGAGTTACTTGAATGAACGCAGTGGATTTGCATTGAAGGACTTGAAAATCCCTGACAGGCATAATGTTTTGGGACAGACATCGTGGGAATGGGGGTAGAGTGGATTACCAATGGGCAGTAACCCCTTCTACAATCGTAAAACTTCTGTGTTCCATCCCCTCACTGTCCCCCTTTCTTTCCCTCTCTCTTTTTTTGAGAAATGAACCAGCTAAAGAGATGAGTAAGTCATGGATCTGACTTTATTCATGCCCCAGTCTCTCCAACTTAGTACCATGCTGCATTCCCCACTGTTGAGACGACGGAAGAGAAAGTCTCTGAAATACCAGCCTAAATTCAATGAAACCTTTTCAAATAAATAATTCATTCAACTGAAGAATTTCCAGTAGATGAAAGGGCATAGTATGGCATCCAGGACTCTCACACCAGGCTGTCTTTTAGCTACTGCCAAAAACAAGGGAATGTTTCACTTGGAAGTTTTCCTTGTTCTTATTTTAAGGTAAAGCTTTACTCTTACTTGCAGGCTATGGGGTTTCTAATATTATCAAAGTGAACTGTGGAAACCAGTGATCCTACAAGGTTGACAACAAGGGCCAGGACAGTACTATCTGATCGGCTGTCCAGGGACGTCAGAGTTTGATTTCTGGTATACCTTTAGTGGTGAAGGCTCCTACTTTCTATACAGCTGGTATCAACACAGTGAAGAGAAAGAAGTTAACTTGCAGGCATGGGAAAATGAGACTCTCCAGGCGTGCTTTGAGCAGAGCTAGATTCCCACAGAGCACAACAGAGCCCTGCCCAGTGGCCCATGTGATAAGCCATAGGTTGCAATTTTTCATGATGGGAAAGAAGGAAGAAGAAAGAAAAGCCCGTGCATTCTTTTAACTGCAGTGGCTGATAAGGGATTAAAAAAGAAGTTTCAAATCTGTGTTTCACAATTCATCCTTGCATTTACTGGCTTGTTCAGATGCTCCTTGCTCCTTATCTGGTCTATAGCAATAGCTCGCAAATCAGTGCCTCTTCTTTCAGGATCCGTGTTTTCCTCCAGCTCTCCTCCTCTTGAGAACGAAAGATGTCAATCCCTACCCCACCTTCCCTTAAGTCATAAAAGTCAGGTCTGCTGATTAGGCGCAAGTGGAAAGTAAAAACTTAAAGTACCCCTTCCAGCTACCCCACACATGCTCACTTGTCTCCTCACTTGCATTTAGGGGCCTGGCAAGGAACAATTCAGGGAATTGAAGGGGTAACATAATAGAGTTAAGAGGGCTGTATGGAGCCCTTCCTAAAGGCATTCCAGATTTAAATTTAAAACAAAAACCCAAAAAACAAATTTCCCTGTGGACCAAATTGGTCCCTAAGCTGCCAATTTGTCACATCTGTATCTTTCCAGGCATTTCTAATACATAAAAAATATATCAATATTGTAAATATATAGATATTTAGATATACGATACACAGATGTTTTTATGTAAGTAGGATTGTAATAGACATGCTGTTTTGAACCTTGCTTTTTCATGTTTCTCCAGAAGCTTTAGGTGTTAGCCTCATAGGTAGCACCCTATAGATGTACATTTAGCTTATTTTCGGTTAAAAAAATTTTTTTTTCTAAGTAATGCAGCACTGTTCATCCTTGAACACATGTCAAGGAGTATACACATAGGATAAATTTGGCAAAGTGGAATTGCTGGGTCAATTTTGATAGCCGTTGCCAAAATGCCCTCCAAAAAAAAGTTGTATCTATTTAACTCTGCCAACAGTGTTCCTCTGTTTAATGTTTAACTTTTTCTTCTGTATGTGTCTCATTAGTTATTCCCATCAGAATAGTGGCCCTCATTTCACTGGTCCAGAGTGAACTACCCACAGAAAGTTTCTTTACTCTGTTTATTGAAGAACGGGAGGAACATAAATATGTTTTGCCTACGTATAAAGTTAATGGCCTGTGGTAAAGAATGTAGACTTCTAAGCAGCCTTCCATGTCGTTTGGCTTAGGAAACACTGGGTTAGTGTGCTCGACACCTGGCATGGGTTTGGAGGAAAGAGGTGGGCCTTAGTGGGCAGTGCCTGCCAAGCTGGACGACGGCCTCTGTTGCCTAGCCCTCCTTTCTTGCTCAGGGCACACATCAGCAAGTCTGTGCCCAACTGTCTCTCCTCTACTAAGGAGGGACTGAAGCCTGGGGGATGGGAATGTGCTTTTCCCTCATGGAGTGGCGATTATCCTAGTTGGACTTCCAGGTGGGGTTGGAACCTCCTTTGAGGACAGGGCCACACCGTCATAAGCTTCACTCACCTTTCTTCCTCCTGCATACTCTCATGTCAACTTGGAGAAAGTCTTGTTTTGCCCAGTGATAAAGGCCCCATCCCTGTGCCAGCGGTGAAAGAATGCTCAGAACAGCAAGGAAACTTCAAATATTAGAGATTCGGAGAGACAGAACCTTCAGTAGTAAAAGATTTGCTGGCAAATGTTTCTGCAGAAGCTGGGTGGTGTTGCTCCAGTTCTAGCATCTTGGACCTTCCTCAGTCATGGGATCTCTGGGCGCCATCTTGTTTCCCTGCCCCTCTTCCCTATTCCCTGGCAGGTACTTGCCCCCTGCCCCTCTGAGAACGCCCTTGGACTTCTGTTCACAGTTGTATTATTCATTCATCACTTTGTTATCAGTTTATGTGCTTATCTTACCACTGGATTGGGAGCTATTGAAGATCTTAACAACAACAGTAATAGCAGTTCCAATAATATAGTACTTCCTATGTGCCTGCTACTCTTTGAAGTGCTATATAAATATTAACTCGTTTAGACCTCAGGCATCCCACACAGTATTTTGGTATCCTCATCGCCAGCAACTTTTTTTTTTTTTAAGAGGGAGTGGAGGGGGAGAGAGAATATTTTTTTTAATTATTTATTTTTGAGAGAGAGAGAGGAAGAGGGGCAGAGAGAGAGAGAGAGAGAATTTTAAGCAGGCTTCACCCCCAGGGTGGAGCCTGGTGGGGGGCTTGATCTTACAACCCTGAGATCATGACCTGAGCTGAAATCAAGAGTTGGACGCTTAACAGACTGAGCCATCCAGGCGCCCCTCCAGCAATTTCTTGAGCATTCTGATGGTGACTCTTTTAATTTAGATCTCTCCTCTCCCACTTATCCAGAAAGGGTTTTGAAAAAATGTACTTTTTATTGGTTTACAATACAAAAATATTCATAGCATACATATAATAGAACAGATTATACAGAATAACAGCAGGATTGTTTTATTTCACCTGACATCAAGGGTATTTATTTGGCCTTCTATACCATTAGTTTAAATTAGAACAATCTGTTTCCATCCACTAGTGTAGAATAGTTGTGTGTTTTCCCTTTAAAAAATAAATTAACTCAGTAAGCATTAATAATTTTTAAAAAGTAGGGGCTTGAACTCCTAGGGCTTGAACTCACAACCCTGAGATCAAGACCTGAGCTAAGATCACAAGTTGGATGCTTAACTGAATGAGCCACCCAGGCACCCAGTTCCACAAACTTTTGGATGAGTAGCTGGGTTCAAATCCCGGCTCCACAAATTACCAGCTCAGCAACCTTGGGTAAGCTCCTTCATCTTTTGAAGCCTCAGTTTTCTCATTGGTAAAATGAGGACGATAATAATTCTTTTTATATGTTAGAATTAAATAATATGACATATATAAGGAGTTTAGCACAGTCTGGCACATGGTGTGTTTTATTCATTCTTATTATTATAAAGTGCTAGGTTGGCACAAGGGAGTCAGAAATGAACAAGGTGCTGTCCCTGTCCTCAAGGAGCTCAGTGATGTGGTAGGAGAGACAAGACAGATATGCTAGTATCATCACAATACAGTGTGATAAGAGCAACTGTTGAGGTGTGTGCAAGGGACACAGATATCACAAAGGAGAGAGTGATTGTTCTGTGGGATGTTTTCAGGAAAGGCTTGCAAGTGGATGTGACGACTAAGTTGAGTTTTGAGGAATGACTTTTTTAGGTAGCGAAGTGGGGAAGAATATATTTGGTAGGGGGAAAGAACATGTGTGCATGGAGAACGTAGAGAAAGGAAACCCACACTGTTTGGGAGGAAGTACAATTAGTAATGTTTGGTTAGATTATGAAGTCTTGGGTGGGACAGGTGGAAATGGTAAGAGAGAAGATTCTAGAGGAAGGGCCGGTGTTTTGCATGTCAAACTAAAGAGTTTGAATTTAGCCTTGGCAATAGGGAGGCAAGAAAGAGTTTTAAGAAAAATCACTGGCAGGTGTGTGAATGATGAATTAGAAAGATGTGATGGTGGAGACCTGGAAACCAATTAGAAGGCAGTAGTCCAGGTGAGCGATACTGAGACCTGAATAAGGACAAACAGTAGTGGGAACAGAGGAGAGCCAGACGAATTCAAGAGACACTTGGGAGGTAAAATGAAAAGGAGGGGGAAGGAAGGAATTTGCTGGCATCTATACCCAAAGCTGCCAGGCTCTTTAGCCTCATTCCATTATGTCACAGGTATTGGTGATTGTGTGTGGGAGACTGGAGTAGATGGTAGTGTCATTAACCAAGATAGAGAATATAGAAGGAAACACAGGTTCTCAGGAGTCCGTTCGTAGTGTGGGAAGGAGGACATGGAGAAAGGCTATTGAATTTAACTTAGCCCTTGTTGAGTATTAGATGTGTGTGCGCATTCATGTGAAGATGAGCACAAGGCAGGCGAAAATATGCATCTAGAGTTTGGGGTAGAGGACAGGGCTGGAGATGTAGACTGGGGAGCCTTTAGGGAGTTAAGAGTGGTTAGGTTCTATGAATGGGTGAGATATAGAAGGCTCACCAAAGATCTCTACACAGTTAATAACTACCCAAATATCAGTCCTTTGGCCTTCAGTTTATCACATAAAAGATGAGGCCCTATAAAATTTTATTCTCATTTATCCAATCCATTAGATTCTTCTCAAAGGCACAGCCTGCCATTTCATACCCTTTGCAATAGGTGGCGCTGACGCCCGGCAGGGAGAAGGCCGCTGCACAGGTTGGGTTGGGGGCGACGGGCGGGTGCACGGAGGTGGCGACGCTCTAGCCCAGAGCCGGGTATTCGGTGGCTTGGTCGGGTCTTCCCTGGGGACTGGGGGTAAGGCCCAGAACCTCTGGCCGCAGGAAGCGCATGCGCAACCGTTTTCCCCAAACATGGAGTCTTGTAGCCCAGGTCTTACCTGAATCAGGTAAGAGACGGGCGGGGGAGAAGTGACCCTCCACCCTCACCCTCCCAGGCCACCCGAAGAGTGGGTATGGCTACACTTGGGTATGTGGATAGTGTGCGTGGAGCACACGCCCACCCTGGGGACCAGGCTTTGAGTGACAATGGCCCAGGAGGGCGTGAGGTTATGCTGGGGCGTGCAGGACCACGCTGGGGTTCGTGGGTGGCTGCACGAGGTGTGCGCGCCACACGGCCACGTGGGCGAGGTCCTCGGTCGTCATCTCCCAGAACCTCGGGGTCGGCCGAGAACACAAAAGTTCCCTAACCCTCGCCCTCGGCGTGACTCCCATTGCAACGTCAGTCGGCTTGACCGTCCCACCGCCCCTCCAGGGAACCGGGACTCGAGTTCCTGGGAGGCTGTGCCTCCCACTCCGGGACAGCCGTAGTGGTCGTGGTCGGGAATGTGGCAGCCACAGGGGCCTGGGCGAGTGTGGGGTGCGGGGACGCGGCCACACGGCGCAGGGAGGGTAGTTTGCCCTGGGAGTTGGAGCCACTCGCGGGGCGGGGTCAGGCAAGTGTGGTAGTAACGGGACTCGGGAGGCAGCGCCGCAGGAGTAGCGTGGGTGGGGGCACTGGAGGGCACCGTGGGGGAGGACAGCTGAAGAAGGTGTGAGGTGATGATAGCAATCGAGGAAAAGCGAAACACCTGCTTCGGGGTTGACTCATCCAGGCTGGGGGAATAATCTGTGGAAAGGAGTTAAAAAAAAAAAAAAAGTGAGTTGTGTACGGTAGTCTTCTCTTCCCCAGGCAGCTAGGAAATTGCTCGTCTGTCTGAAAGAAAGTAGCTGTTTTCCTTAGAGGACTGTGGTGAGCGTCAGATGAGGTAATATATGTGAAAGGCAAAGAGCTATAAAAATGCAAGAGACAATTTTATTTCGAATCCTTCAACCTATTTATCTTATCTGTGTGAGTGTGTAAGATGTACTCTAGGTATGGACCAGTGGGATAGGACCAGGTGTGGGGTTATGGGATGTGCCCAGTAACGCAGAGGGTGTGTCAAGATACTTTAGGGGGGTCCAGTGACACTGTAGTCTATAGGAACAGCTCTCTGTCACTTAGGTTCATTTTATCTGGTTAACAGATTATTCAGCTTTTGCTGCTCTACCACACATCTTTTGAGCTCTTTGCAGCCAAAGACTTTTACCCAAAAATGAGCCTGAAGAGGAAAACACCAGTCACTTTGGGGATATGTTGATTACATTTGGCTGACAGGGAGGTTTATGTGATTGTATTGATGATTTCAATTTGTGTTGCCCTTGGCATGAAACATCATGTTGTACGAAGAGTTGTGCGCTGAGGAACACCCAGGGAAAGACCTAGTTCTGGATCTGACCCTTCAGTAGAGGGGTCACGCTGGCCAAGTTCCAATTCCTCTCTGATCCTTAGTTTCTGTCAGATGGGAAAAAAACCTTTAAGGTCATTCCTGCGTTCTTCCAGAGCTTGAATACCTGCCACAGGGTTACCCAGCCCCTAGTGACGGGGAACTTGTCACGTCCCAAAATGGCTGAGCCACTCAGTCTCTCCAGACAGACCTGACTGTTGGAAAATTCTTTATGTTGAATCGACATCTGTTTCTCTACAATTTGCACTCATTGGAGCCATACAGAATAAAATGTCTAATGCTGCTTCCACAAATATTTGAGGACTGCTAACACATTTCCTTCTTCCACTTACTCCACAAGGCTTCTTTTCTTCCAACTAAACATGCCCGGTTATTTTAAACAGGGAGGCAGTGTGGGGTAGTGGAAAGAACGCTTTGGAGCCAGACACATCTGTGTTCAGTTCCCAGTCCTTTACATACTAACACTCAGTGCTCTGAGCTGCTGTATCTTCCTCTGCAAAATGTGGATGAAGATAATCCTCTCCCTGAGTTATTGTAAGGATTAGGGATAAATTGGTGAAGATCCGCGCTTAAAATATGAGAGCAGTTATACCTTCAGTGACATAATTTGCAATGCATTTTAGGTGATCTGAACAAATTCCTGTTTATGTGTCTCTTAAATTGCTTTGTAAAACAGAATAAAATACTTTCTGTGAAGTCTGACTAGCAAAATAGAGGAGGATTAATTTATTCCCGGTGCTTCTCTAATGACGTTCTGCAGTCTACAATGGCATTTTTGGAGCCATATCACGTTGACTCACTGTCACCTAAAGCCTTAAGTGTCTAACACGTGCAGCTGTTCAACCAAATTTCTCCCATGTCGAACTTCTTCCATTTATTGGAATCGATAATTATAGATGACTCTTCGAAGTGGCAGTCCCAGTTCTGTCTCATTGTCTTCTAAATATCCTTGTGCTTGTCATAGGACGAGTCTCAGACCGGGGTTAGAAAAATATGATTATTGAACGTATGGTACCAGCCCCGCTGATCTCATACCGCTGTTGTACAATGAATGCTGAGCTTTCGACACTAATTTTTGCACAAATCCAAGGTCTTGTTATGTGGGACCATCTTAGAATTGGAATGTGACAGGAGTGTCTGATAAGCCGCTGGTTGAGGGAATGCACTGCATGGGATGTCGGTGGAGTGTGGTGTCTGTATCCAAGAACTGAAAGAGTGTACTGAGAGCGAGCCGGAGGCAGACTTTGGATTTATGTATGGTTACATGTTTTCTCAGGCGCTTGGGCTATTTTATACCTTGGGCTAGATTCTCCCTGGTGGAGGAAGCTTCTTTCTGGAAATAAGGCAGGCACATTTAGGAAATTCATTAACCCTTTGGCGCCTGGGGCATTATTGCTAGCATTTTCTCCCTCGACTTTGGAGAGCAAATTCCCGGCTTTAGCGAAGCCGACCTCTCATAGTATCCTCTGCATTGTTCAGACTCCTTTGCCTCTGCACGGGAGGGTCTTCCGAACGGGAATGTTTTCTTCGCCTACGCAAGTTCCGGGTTTGAAGTCCTCAACCCTCGATGCCTCCTTCTCCAAGGAAGTTTTTCCTAGCCACTCTGTTTCTCTCGAGCGCCGGACTTAAAATTCCCGTTGTCTTCATGAGCTTCCTTGGTCCCCTCTCCACCCCTCCCCCCAGCAGTTTCTCCTATCTGCCCACTTGTTCTGTGGCTTTCAGAGTAAGATCCTTTGTGAGTGCTCAGTCCATTAAATACAAAAGTGCCTTCATCTTGGGTGCTGGTGCTCCTGGTGTGGTGAGAATGAAAGTGTGGAATCCATAGGACTCATTGGTTCCATTGACAACAAATACGAAAAGAAAATAATGCAAAGGTTGTTATTGTTGTCTTAATTAAAATGGGAAGACCTTTACTCCATTGAGAGGACTGACTTAAATTTTGCTAAGTAATTAATTCAGTCCTTAATAGGTAATCCTCTACTGTTAAAGGGAGTAACTTATATTTTGGTAAGTAACCAATTAAGTCCATAAAGGGTTTGCATCCATCTGTGGCTTCTCATTTTCTTTAGGACAAATTCCAAACTCCTTAGGATGAAATACTCATCTGTAGCCTAATTTTTTGCCTGTTGGCTCCCGACCCAGAGGACTTGCAGTTTCCCCAAAGGTTGTGCAGTCCTGTGCCTCCGGTGCTTTGCAAATGCCGTCCCCTCTGGTTGGAATGCTCTTTGTCTCTCCGGTAAACGTCTATTCATCATTCAAGACAACCCTCCCCCATCCCCTTAATTACTTCCTCCCCTGTGCGCCCTCAAATTCTTGTACTTATTCATGCAGTATTTATTAGGGGTCTGCTTTGTGGCTGGCACTGTGGCGGACTCTGGGGATACAAAAGGTGAATAATACTTGGGCTCGGCCTTTGAGGGCCTTACATGTCAGGGGGAGGGGGCCAACCTGTCACAGAATGTTGCCAGGAAATTAAAGGGAAAATTTAAGCAGCGTCAGTTCTTGTCCGTCTTCCCCACCGGATGGTCAGCATCTTGTTCTGGGGCAGGGGCCATTTCTCATTCATCTTTGTATCCCCGGCTCTCAGCTCATTGTAGGTGCTTAAAAAAAGCGTTCGTTTCATGACCCTGTTCATCGGACACCAGAAGTGTACCCTGGATTGCGCCACACGTTTTGATGACAGCTCACAAGTGGTGGTTTCTCCTATGTCTGGTTGGTGGCCCTTACCTCCCAGTGCAATGTTAGGTGCTGGGCGGCCTTGGGTGGGCTCGGCTGGACTAGCCTTTTGCGATTTGTGCTTGTCTGCGCTCTGGGCTGCGGAATGGCCCGGGCTGGCGGGCGTGAGTGGAAGGAGAGGCCTGCAGCGCCCCCGCTGGAGGGAGCCGGCACTGCTTGGGCTGCCTGGCTCACTCGCATCCCGCGCGCGCGTTCGTCAGAGTTTAAGTTTATGGCCAGAAAATGAACGTAGACACTGTGATTCTCTACACTTTTCTTTTCAAAGGCATAATGTATGCCTTTTAAAGGATTATAGATGAAGAAGAAAATTCCTTCCCTCTTTCCTGTACCGCTGGGGCCCTTGCATTGTGATTCAATCATACATCTAAAAAAGGGGGAGTTTAAGTCTCATAATTGTGAAGATCATTCTTTCTGGCGCGGTACGGGCCCTTTGCTGGGAGCTGGTGCCTCGAGAGGGCTGCGGCGGGCCTCTGGCATGCGGGCCACGTAGTGCTGCTGCAAAGGAAACGTGCCTGGAGCCGTGGCCATGGCCGTGGTTGAGAGAGAGAACCCAGACTTTCCCCCCAAGTTTTGCCCTTCTTGCTGCCTAGCCACTGTCCCCCGAATCAGCCGATGAGATTGGTAATAGTCCCAGCAGAGGTTATCATTCCCTACCTATTTGGCTGTGTACTTGCTGGTTACCCATAGTTAGGGACCTAGAAGGTGTTGGGCACTACCGCTGCTTTGGACTGGTAGTAGCGTAGTTCAGAACCCATGCCTCGGGCGTGGTGCAGACCGAGAGGAGGTACCACAGTTGGCTGCCCTGAGCCCCACTGCACCTGAGGTCGCGTGGCCACCTCTGGGGTTGGGGGGACTGTGGGTGGTGGTCTACAGTTGGGGGTGTATGTTGGGATTTCGGGATCTGTGGTCTTTTCCTGCAGCGTTAACTCAGCAGAGGAGGATTTCTGCTGCAGAACCTGGAGCTGGGGGGGGGGGGCTGTGAGGGAGCAGCGGGGTGCTGGCGGGGGTCGACAACCCTAAAGGTGCCCCCTAGAGGAGCTGCTGTGAGAAGGATGCTCCATCCCTGCTGCGGCGGCAGGGCTGCGGGGAGGGGCCGCGGGGAGGGGCGGTGGCTGTGGCGGGAGGGGCACTGCGGTGCCGGTGGGCGGGCCAGGGGCGGGGCACGGGTGGGCTCTAAAAGTCGGTGCCCACTCGCTCGGCACTGCCGCGGCAACCAGGACATCTCGGCGCTTCCTCTGCGGCAGCCGCACCTCGCGCATTGCCGCAGCGCACGCCCCGGTGGCTGTTCGCTGCTTGCCGCGGCCGGCGCCACCCTCGCAGGCTTCAGGCTGTGCCCGGCTGCCAGCCGGCCTGCCCTGCTGCGGGCGCTGCGGTGCGCAGTGCTCCAAACCGGTGTGCCGGGCGGCATGGGATAAGACGTGGCCATGGTACGCCGAGATCGCCTCCGCAGGTGGGTGCACGCGGCAGGCGCGAGGGGGTGTGGCTGGCTCAAAGCCGCCGTCCTGGAGAGGGTGCAGGTTAGCTGGTGGGGACTCTGCGTGTCCGTGCCAGGGCTGCCGGACCGTGACTCCCGCAATGGAGGGAAAACCCCCACCCGGGGTGGGGGGTGGTGACGCACCTGCCTGCTCTCTGAGCCCTATCTGCCTACTTGGGAGGGGATGTCACTCCTGCACGCAGTAGAATATTGAGCTGGATATCTCCCAGATTTGGTAATTCTGTACCGTGGTATCGCTCTGATGCGATTTAGGATTTTTAGACCCCAACGTCGCCGTGGCGCAATTTAGGATTTTTAGACCCTGGCGTCACCCTGGCGCGACTTAGGATTTCTAGACCGCGGCTTCGCCCTGGAGCGACTTACGGTTTCTAGACCGCGGCGTTGCCCTAGTGCAATTTAGGATTTTTAGACCCCGTCTTCGCCCTGGCACAATTTGGGATTTTTAGACCTCGGCATTGCCCTGGCGCGATTTAGGATTTCTAGACCTTGTTATCGCTCAGGTGCGATTTAGGATATTTAGACCCGGCATCGTTCAGGCATGATTTAGAATTTCTAGATCCCGGTGACGCCTTGGCGTGATTTAGGATTTTTAGACCCCGGCATTTCCCTGGCGTGATTTTGAATTTCTAGACCCCCGCATCATCTTGGCACGATTTAGAATTTCGAGACCCTGGTATTGCTGTGGCGCAATTTAGGATTTCTAGACCCCGGTATCGCTGTGGTGCGGTTTAGGATTTGAAGACCCTGGTATTGCTGTCGTGTGAGTTACTGCATAGGTGTGACTAGAACTTGCAGTTCCATATCACCGAGGCGTAAGTATTTTTCAGATTTCTGTAATGAGAAGCTAAGTGAGAATGATGATGTGATCAAACTGTCATAATCTTACACATGAATTGTTTGCACTGGTTTACAAAGTAGTTCCCAGCCTGGCCGCGATGCTGGAAGGTGGCAGGTTTGGTGGTATTAAATGTATTTTTTCCTCTTTACAAGATGAAGAAATCAAGGCTCGGAAGGGTTGATTAATTTCCAGAAGGTTTGTTACTTGGGTTTGCTGAATTTATACTCTTGACTTGTGGCTCATCAAGTAATGGAGATTTTGGGCAAAAAATGATTAATTCCTTTTGGCTACTGACTGCCAGATTGCTTCCGTACTAAAAATCCTAAAATGTCGTTAGGGGCATTTTTACCGAGTAATTAAACCAGAAAACGGCTTCTTGAAAGGTTGCCTCTTTTCTTTCTTGGAGTGAAAGAGAAGGAAGGTATAGAGGGTGGGGGTGTCCAGGAGTGGAAAATGCACAGTCGTTGGCCCCGTGGCTCCTCCCCCTGTCTCCCTCCCTCAACTCCCCTCCACCCCCCTCCACCCCACCCCCCTCTACCTTCCTCCGTCCCCCCCATCCCCCCCATCCCCTCCCTTGCAGGGAGCCTTCTGCTGGCTCCTCTAGTAGCCCCTCCCTGGCTCTCTGCTGAGTCATTGCAGATATTTGTCCGCTGGAACCCCTGAATGAATGAGATGAGAAGCGGGGCGGGGGTGTGTGTGTGTGGGGGGGAAGAATGATGAAATGTGAACGTGCAAATGCAGGAGCTGAAGTACGCGACAGATGATAGCTAATGATATCCAAGCCTGATACTTTTTGTCATTTTTCAAGTAGATACTGGGATGTAGCCTGCTACTGTTGTGGGGTAAAAATGGTGATATAATGATGTTTGGGGGCATTTTTGGGGTTATCATTTATAATATTAACTTGAAAGATGCAGCCAAATCATTGGGTCTGTTTTCTGGACAGCTACTTTGGAGAAAGGGGGAAAAAAAAAGACTGCCCTAGTGATGCCAAAAAATAGAGGCGCTGCTCAGAGCCTTTAAGGCATGTGGTTATTTGGGCACTGTGGGACCACAGCCTTACTTGTTTTAGAGTTAAAAAAAAAAAAAAGTATTTTGTCAGCTGGATTAGTTTGTGATGGATGGGCATTGTGGCCAGATTACAGGCAAGATGGTGGAAGGGTGTGTATACACACAGCCATCTCTAGCAGGGCTTTAACAATTCATTTCCCTAATTTATAGCTCTATTTTCTTGACAACTCTTATTTTCGTTTTAGAAGGTATTTCCATTCTGGTTATTTTAGAGAACTTACATTCTACTGATAATTCTTTTCCTGGTGACTATTAGCAGTCGTAAACTAGAAACGGAGGGAATGGTCTCTAATTCCTGTTTATTAGCACTCCTCATTGTGAATAGACTGACTTGGACCTTTGAAGTCCTGGGCATGAGAATGTTGGGTATGCAAACCAGTGCTTTCCTTCCAAAGACAAAAGCAATTTTCAGATGTTGGGTATGCCCCATTTTTTTTGAGGGGTGTGCAGGGTGGGGGTAGCAATCCTAAGAAATTAAATGCGTGGGAGCTACCTCAAGAGTCTAAGAAAAGCAGGAATATAATCTGCTGCCCTGAGCTCTCAAGAGATTAGATATTGTGGGTCACGACAAAGCTGCTTATGGTGAAATACACAGTGTACCTCGCTTCTTACTTTCACAGACTGTTTACCTGGAGCAGTTTCTCAGCACAGATCCAGGGGGTAGTACCCAGTGGGGCTTCACTGGGGTCTGAGAGTTGATAAATATTAAAAAATCAAGAACAGCTCTCTGCTTAAGGACATGTGATGCTTTTTTAAACATTAGTAAAAAATGACACACATATATGTCTCTATCTATTTAACATTTTACTGGTGGGGGCTGGTGGGTGGGTGGTAGAGCTTTTAGAATAAATATGAAGGAAATCATCTTTTTCTAGGGAAGCTTTGATAAAAGCTAATGAAAAGGTGCACAATACTTACCTTCCTTTTACTTTACATAAAAACCTCTTCAGGTTTTAGGAAAAGCATAGTGGGGGGGGAGGGTGCCGAGGGATTAAAGTGGGAAGGGGGGGGAAGATTACATATTAAAATAATATTTTTTTTTCCTTAAAATTAGAATGGTGAACAGATATGGCGATTGCATAGCAGGGAGAGGTGTGCTTACATTCTTCTTGGTAAACTTTCTGCCATGGTTCATACGGAGGGCAAGGTAGTCACTGCATGATACAGAAATTTCCCACCCCATCTTACCAATTTGGGGCTTGTCAAAGCACATACAGCATCATCGGACTGCTTACCCCAGGTCTCTGATTCTCTTACAGGATGAGGGAGTGGTGGGTTCAGGTGGGGCTATTGGCTGTGCCCCTGCTGGCGGCCTATCTGCATATCCCCCCTCCCCAGCTTTCTCCTGCTCTTCACTCGTGGAAGTCGTCAGGCAAATTTTTCACCTACAAGGGACTGCGCATCTTCTACCAAGGTAAGAAAGGACTGTTGGAGACCCTGCCTGTGTAATAGGTTCCATGGGTCCCACTGAGGTCCTCATTTTGTGTCTATTGGTCTCTGTTTCCCCTTAGGGAGGGAGGGGGGAAAATCCCTTTTTCTGTGTAGTGTGCTTGAAGGAATGGGTTAATTCCCCTCAATAACTCCATAGCAGGGAAACTCAAAGAAAACTGTTGGGGGAGGGTGGGTGGGGGCTATGGAATTGAGATTCCGATTTCTGTAGAACTGACTTCTCAGTATCATTTTTCTTCATTGCCTCATTTGTATTGATAGATACCAATTTCCTCTTTTGAGCGCCCCTAGTGTTCAGAAGATAGCCCTACCACTGGTTCTGTTTCCCCTCCATCCCTAATTTCATTTTATTGTTTTCTATAAAGATTACTTGTTATATGTGTAACTAAATGTGATTCAAGCCTTATACCTCTGTACAGATTAATGTGATAGTGATAATTATTATGACTGCTGCTTATCAAGCAATTATCATATGCTAGTCACTGAATTATGTTTTCAACCTTTGTTATTATCCTTAAGATTAAATATCTTTACAACAGTACTTGGAGATGGGTGCCATTAACCCCGTTTAATAGGTAAAGAAACTGAAACGAGATTGGAAAAGATACCTTTTGGGCGGGGGTCAAGAGCAATAACGAAAAATGTTTGTCATAAACCGTTTTTCATTATTGCTCCTGACCTCCTCTCATTTGCTATTCAACCAAGTAAGTATATACTTTTCTTTATACTGGTCATTTAGTTTCTAGTTTTTCAGTGTTTTAAATAGTTAATGTTGAAGGGAGGTCTTCATGTATATGTTTATTTTTTTCTATATATTTTCAAATTATACTACTTGTAAATGGAACGATTTTATTTGCATGGATTCTCAAGAGTAAGTGTATTTTCAGATTGCTTCTAATGAAATTATTTTTGCAAACCTTATCAGATCTCATGCCACTGGCAGGATGTATAAATGTGTTACTTTTAATCTAACACTTTGAGCAAGGCATTTTACTGTTTAAAATTTGGCTAATTTAAAAGATGTATCTGCATTAAAAAAATGTTCGTGGCCATATTGATTAATCCTTTTTTATACTTGTTAGAATTGTTAATAGTTTGAGCATTATGTTTTCGATATTTGATTGGCTCTTCCCCAGGGGAAATAAAAAGTGCTGGACAAACAGGATAAACTATGGTGTCCTCCAGGTTGAGGAAGAGTTGCTATATTTTAGAAAATTTTTGTGAGGCCCTTAATGATAAGGTACAAAGAATCTGCAGTGTTTAGCTTGTGACTGTATACTTCTGTTCAAGTGTACTTTTGACTGTGAAAAACAATTTACATATTGATAATACAGAATAAAGGAAGAAATGGAGAAATACTTTAAAAAAATCTAGGTGAAATGAAGCAAACTGCCTTCCAGTATTTTCATATAGAGTGTGCTATTTACAAGTTTTTAATATACAAAAGAAAAGAGTCAGATGCCTGTTTTTACATAAAGCAGTAAGCTTCCTGTTTAAAAAGGAATTTGTTATTTTTATTTCATTAATTTAGGCAGGGTTTCTCGTCCTTTATACCAGGTTACTTAGATGTGAATATTCAAGGTTACTTTCCTAGGCCATTGGCCTAACTGACTCTGCCCTTCCTCCCAGACTCTGTGGGTGTGGTTGGAAGTCCCGAGATCGTGGTGCTTCTGCATGGCTTTCCGACATCCAGCTATGATTGGTACAAGGTATGAAATCAGATTTCTAGATCTTACTGTGTCTTTAAAAATCCAGAATCAAGGATTTTGTTGTCAGCACTGGAAAGTTCTTACGTATTTGAATTGCCTAATAAAATAGGATTAAGTGTAGACCTGTTTCTCATTTACTGTAAGAAGAGTTAAAACTCTGGTGATCTGGGAAGGATCATTGCCAAGTTAAAAACTGCTGGAGTTTCCCTCCGTGGAGATAGGAGTCAACCAAGAGGATCGTCTGTGGCCTGTGGTAGTTGCATGAGATTTTCCCTTTATCGAAGTCTGTCTGTTAAGCCAAGATAGGAATGAAATTCCTGTGCCGTAGGCCGCAGGATCACAAAAGCCAGATCATCTCTTTCTTTCTTGTAGATTTGGGAAGGTCTGACCCTGAGGTTTCATCGAGTGATCGCCCTTGATTTCTTGGGCTTTGGCTTCAGTGACAAACCAGTAAGCAGCATCTAGAGGGGACCAGTGTTGGGTGGGGTAGGGGTGGACGAGGACAGAGGGTCAGGCTGGCGGACAGATCTGCACTCACGACTTCCCTGTATATCTGGGCTGTCTTCTCCTCAGAGGCCACACCACTACTCCATCTTCGAGCAGGCCAGCATTGTGGAGGCACTTTTGCGGCACCTGGGGCTCCAGAACCGCCGGATCAACCTTTTGTCTCACGATTACGGAGATATCGTTGCTCAGGAGCTGCTCTATAGGTCAGCGAGGTCATAGAGTTCTGTACTATGCACAGGTCTCACTGGTTTAAGATGCTGGGAAAAGTAAATTGTTCCTGGGTTCTTTCTAGCCCTTTTCCCTCTTGGGAGTTTGTCTTCAGCTGCTGGATCGGTGTATGTGCACTCAGATGTGTTTCCCTCACCTGTTCTAGGTTCAAGCAGAATCGATCTGGTCGGCTTACCATAAAGAGTCTCTGTCTGTCAAATGGAGGTAATTGCCGTGGTGGTGGGTGGAAGGTGAGGTGTAGCCTCGAAGGGCCACAGGTAGATATCACCTCGACATCTGAATGGTAATCTGCTGAGACTGCAGGCAGACACGATGAAACCAGAGGCCCTTGACCTTTTTGTGCCATGAACTACTTTGGTGGTGTGACGAGATTTATTGACCCTTTCTCAGAATGTTTTTAAATACAGAATAAAATGAATAGGATTATAAAAGAAACGGATGATATCGACATACAGTTCATAAAGAGCTGTGTTATAGTAATAAGTGCTTCTTTGTAAAAGCATCACGTAGCGAGGTCTCTGGGTAGGTCTGGTGAGCACCGTGCTCGGGAGGGAGGCGCGCAGGTGACATCTTGCACTGTCTGCAGTGACCGCACTGGGTTGTACGAACAATGGTGCTGAAGCCACAGGTGCTTCTGATGCTCCTGTGGTTTGTTGCAGAAACTGAACTGCTGGCAGTGCCAGTTTTCAGGTAGAAATTAGTGAACGTCTGATTAGACCTTTTGGAGGGGTTTCTTTGTGTGCCATGAAGCGTAGCTTGTAAATCTTTGCATAATCCACATGTCCCCTGAATACCATAAGGGCAGACTGGGACAGGAATCTGTCCCTTTATCAGCAATGCTCAGGGCTTTCTCCCATTGACTCTGGAGAAAAATGGAAAAGGAAAAACTCTCATTCCTCCCACCCTGCCCAGGGACCTACAGTCCCTGAAAAATCGGTGGTTTCTTTTGTAGCCCAAACCATTAACAATACTAGGTGCTCTGAGAGATGGTTGGAAAGGCCAGGGGAGTCGGGGCGTCGTCATCAGCATTACGGATGGTCATGTACCTTATCTTTCCCATTTCTCTACTCTTATGGTGGGGAAAGGAATCCCAGTGGGACAGAATTCGACCTGTTAAACACAGAATTCCTTGGAGAAGTAATTAGATGACAGAACTGAGTTGTATCTGTAATCCTGTTTCTGGCAGTGATGGCCCCAAAGGTGACAGTAAATAGGGAGGACAGTCTCTAATAATGGACTTATATTTGGCCTAAAGTTATGAGTAAATGACTAACATAAGTCTCTCTTTCTCCTGTAGGTATATTTCCTGAGACTCACCGTCCTCTCCTTCTCCAAAAGGTTTGCTACTCCAGTCACAAAATCTTTAGTTTTTAAGATTTATACCAACATAAATAATGCTGGGACCTGTATAACGGCCACACCTGCTGTAATGGGCCAGAGTTAAAATCCTCTCTTCAGGAATGTACATTAATAAAGTTAGTTTTTTCCTTCTTATGCTGGTAAAGCAGTGGAAGCGGCCCCTAGGTAAAGCCTCGTTTCTGAGAGTAAGAGATCAACAAATGTTTGGAGAAATACAGCTATCTAGAGATTTGTGTCATATGCATGATGTCTGAACAGATCAGACCCTAAAGTTGAATACATCAGTTAGAAGGCTTAGGGATTTAGTGAAGTGTAGAAATGTAATCTTAAAGGGAATTACAAATAGATTTGTCTTCCGTGAGAGAATGGGTGGGCGAAACAAAAAACAGAAAGCTAATAAACATTTCAGTAGAAGGACATTTGACTGAAGTCCTTTTTTAGGTCCTAATGTAAAACTTTTGTCCTGGTTGGTGGTTTTCTTTCTCTAAAATCTTTACTTCTTTACCTACAGCTTCTCAAAGATGGAGGCATGTTGTCACCCATCCTCACGCGATTGATGAACTTTTTTGTATTCTCCCGGGGGTAAGTCATTGTCAAAGATTGACGCACTATAGCCTGGGAACAATGTAGTGAAAAGTTGCCATTGAAATTCAGGGCCAAATCCTAGGGTTTGATACTTTAAAACAAAGATGATGGCCACCTGCCAGGGAAGTAGTAGAAGGAATTCATAAATCAGTTAAGGGTCAGACTGCGTGACCTGTGTGAGGTTCCAGTCATATTTGACATTCTGGATTCTTCTCACATATGTCTTCTGCACTCTCGGGCTCTTTCAGTCTCACCCCAGTCTTTGGGCCCTACACCCGCCCCTCTGAGAGTGAGCTGTGGGACATGTGGGCAGGGATTCGCAACAACGATGGGAACTTAGTTATCGACAGGTAAGAAATAATACTTTGCTTTGGTTTCCAGAGAAGCTCTTTTTTGTGGGGGGGAAGTGGGGAAAGGTAGAGGATTGCTTGTTTTGTTCCTTGCTGGCTTGTTCCCTCCCTCTCTGACCTGTGAGGCAACCAAGAAGTCACGCGCTGTTCTTTTAAGAAGAAAGAAGTTGAGAATAGTGAGCCATCAGCGTAAGCCCCGTGGCACACAAAGGTTAGATAACCAGCTGCCAGTCCTAATGCTAATTCTGTTTCTAACTGGCTGATTGACTTTGGCACATCCTACTCTGGGCTTTTTGTGAATATTAATGCGTCAAACTGTCTAATCATGGTTGTGAAGGGAGCCTAGTACCTCTCAAAAATACGTCTCTCTTTCTTTTTCATGTCTTTTCTGTAGCAACAGGGACTGAGAAGGAGTGCTCTCCGCCTTATACAAACAGTGCTCATGAATGAGACTGCGGCAGCTTTCCTTTTAGGAGGCCTTTGTATTCCGCTACCAATAACGATTTCTGGTTCTACTCTTGCTGACTTCTCTGTCCTGTAGTCTCTTACAGTACATCAACCAGAGGAAGAAGTTTAGAAGACGCTGGGTGGGAGCTCTTGCTTCTGTAACTATTCCCAGTAAGTATTTCGGCCTTACATCTTGATAGGACTGAGGGATTATGGGGCTAAAATAATGGCCAGATTCAGCAAATAAAAATACAAGACACCCACCTAAGTTTGAATTTCAGATAAACAACAAATACTTTTTTAGAATAAGAATGTGCTTTGCACTATTTTGATATATTTATACTTAAAAAAATCATAAATGAATGAAATTCAAATTTAACTGGGCATCTTTTATTTAATCTGGCAGCCCTGCTCCGCAAATCTGGAACAGCAGTGACACGCGTTGTAGAGTAAAGTGTCTGAAACAGTGAGACGCTGCTGCAGGGGCGCTGGTGTCACTGTCAGGAGTGGGGGCGTGGCTGGCGTTTGCGCCGCGCAGCGTCCGTGGCTGCCACGTTACATGCTGAGTGGCTGGGACAGAAGGCGGTTTAGATCAAGAGGCTGTAGGTGGTTTCTGCTCATTTGTCTCTTCAATCTTACAGATTTAAAAAGAAAAAAAATCAGTGCAGTGTCTCATACATAGTAGTGCTCCAGAAATTAGTGGTTGATTTAAAATGTCAGCAGTCACTTGTAACTGGAGAGAGACCTAAATAATGACGGTATCCTGGATTTACAGGAAGAGAACGTGGAGAGTGAGGTTTAGTCCTTTTGGTTCAGGGACAGAGGAGCTGGAGGAGGGACTGAGTGTCTGTATACAGCAGAACTGTCCCAAATGGACTGTTGGCTGATTCCCAGAAGTTCCTTTTGACCTACTTCTTGAAAGCAGCTAGGTTTTCTAGCATAAATCAGTGGGACTACATCAAACCAAAAAGCTCTGTACAGCAAAAGAAACCAACAAATGGGAAAAATATTTGCAAACCATATTTCTGATGAGGAGTTAATAGGCAAACTATATAAATTTATACACTCAATAGCAAAAAAAACCCAATTAAAAACTGGGCAAAGAACATGAATAGATGTTTCTGCAAAGAAGATATAGGAAAGGCCAACCAGGTATATGAAAAGTTCAACATCACTGGCCCTTGCAAATTAGAACCACAATGAGATATCACCTCACCCCTGTTAGAAAGGCCACCTCACCCCTGTTAGAAAGGCCATCATCAAAAAGACAAGAGATAAGTGTTGGTGTGGATATGGAGGAAAGGGAACCCTTGTGCACTGGTGGTGGGACTGTAAATGGGTATGGGTACAGTGGAAAATAGTATGGAGGATTCTCAAAAAATTAAAAATAGAACCACCATACGATCCAGTGACTCCACTTCTGGGAATATATCCAAAGGAAATGAAAACACTAACTTGAAAAGATGTCTGCACCCCCTTGTTCATAGCAGCATTGTTTATGATAGCCCAGACATGGAAACAGCCTACGTGTCCATCAGTCAATGAATGGACAAAGCAGCTGTGAGATACACATACCACACACACACACTCTCTCTCTCTGCAGTGGAATATTATTCAGCTATAAAAAGGCAGTCTTACCATTTGTGACAATATGGACGGACCCACTAGGCATTATGCTCAGTGAGATAAGTCAGAGAGGAAGACAAATACTGTATGATCTCACTTCTTTGTGGGATCTAAAAAAACCCCCACTAAACTCAGAGGAAAAGAGACTAGGTTTGTGGTTATCAGAGGTGGGGGGAGGTGGAAACTGGAGGAAGGCAGTGAAAATACACAAGCCTGTTCCTGAAGCTCCGAGGGTGTGAGGCACAGCATGACCACCGCGGCCAGCAGGAGAGCGGGGACAGCGGATCCTGAGTTCGCATCACGGGAAGGGTTTGCTAATCATTTCACAATATACATACACCAAATCGTCATGCTGTGTGCTTTAAACTTACACAGAGTGACTATAGGGCAATTATTTCTCAGTAAGACTGGGAAAAAACCTTTTTTTTTTTTTTTTTGAGGGAAGGAGAAGAGATGTGAGAGCTTTAGTAATTCATTCCTTTCCTCTTTCCTAGTTCATTTTATCTATGGGCCACTGGATCCCGTCAATCCCTATCCAGAGTTTTTGGAGCTGTACAGGTGAGTCTCCCTCAGGGGTCTTTGTTTTGTTCCTCATGGTGACAGTGGTGAACAGGATAGCCACTGTCTGCCCTCACTGGCTGTTCATCCAGGAAACATTAGAAAAGGATGAACTGGGGAATCTTATTTATTTTCAGAACTGTAAAGATGAAAAATTGTTGTCTTGATTTATGCAGCCTGTTTTCACTGTCATGGTCACTACCTGTTCCCAGGTGTAATAGGTAAGAAAAAGCTATCCTATGAACTAAGGAGTGGAAATAGATCTTAAGAAATGTTTGCTTTAGTCTGATCGTAGAGCTGACTCCACCTCAGCTGTGAGCAGACCACAAGGAGACGGAGGAGAGCGCACTGTGGAGAAGTGCCTTCTCGTCAGTTGTTGTTTTCTCTAGGTTCTTCGAAGGGGTTGGAATATGAAATCTTGACTGGGTCGCATAAGACTGTCCCATACCTTCACGTGGCCTAGCAGAAACAACCCGTAGTACATAGTGTGCATTTAATTTTGAACAAAACGCCCTCCCCCCATCTCCCAGGATTAAGGAAGGTCTTCTGTTATCTTTACTTGGATAGCGAGTTGCTGAGTGGCCCACTTGTTTGATGCCTCATGCTTCTCTACGGAGCCGGAAGTCATCCTGCTTGGGCAGGTGTTACAAAGTGTTGTTATATGTTCAAGTTGTTGTCTGTTGGATTATGAACATTTAAGAACTAGCCTGTTGATGTCATAAATGGAATTGGCAAGTTTATCTGCCTAAGACACAATTCCGAAGTAGAAGGTGAATAAGCTCGTTGTTGGTTCCTTCCAGTGTGGTATGTCCGCAAGGGCCTTTACCGGGGCTGCCCACTGGCTTGCATCCGTCCTCTCCCTCCAGCCTCAAGTTCACCTACATGCTGTTCTCTTCCACTAGGAAAACGCTGCCGCGGTCCACAGTGTCGATTCTGGATGACCACATTAGCCACTACCCACAGCTAGAGGACCCCATGGGCTTCTTGAATGCGTATATGGGCTTCATCAACTCCTTCTGAGCTGGAAAGAGTAGCTTCCCTGTATTACCTCCCCTATTCCCTTATCTGTTGTGTATTCCACTTAGGAAGAAATGCCCAAAAGAGGTCCTGGCCACCAAACAAACACTATTCTCTCACAAAAGTCCACCTGACTCACACTGGTGGTCAGCACATAGTAAAAAGCCCGCAGACGCTCCGGCTAAGGATGGCCCTAACAGTCCACCTTCCATTCTTCTCACATCTGAGTGTACGGACTTGCCTTTGCGCTATTAGGAGCTTCTTAAAAGTCTTAACACTTCTATGGACTTTTCTGAAATATCTAGAAATGCTCATTTCTGGCCCATCCTTGACTGGAGTCCTATAGTAAAGAATGAGGAGAGGGTGTCTCCTTACCTGTGCTTGAATGGCTTTAAGGGCACATGCGTTTTTAAGTTCTCTAAGCAACACAGCTTCAAGTGAGAGTGAGTCCCCCTTGTCATGACTTGGGATTTCGTTTCATCGGCTGCTTTTAATTATAAACATTTTGTTAAAATAGGTTTTGGTTTGAATAATGCAGTATTCTAAGTATACTTTAAGACTATGATTTACCTACACGTGTTATATGTATTTTATAAGGATACTAAACCAGCAGATACTCTGGCAGAGTAGTGAACCTTATTAAACAGGTTTAATTTCTGATTACATTGAATTAAATCCAAACTATTTACAGAAGTTCCTACAATTACAGGATGCTAAGGACCAGTAGCATCCGTGCCAGAGATTTACTGTTATCAGCTAATTCTAACAGCGAGTAACAGTCTGACTCTTCATACCTCAGTGCTTCGAGGCATGTCCCTCCCGAGCTGGAGGGGAGGGGATCGTTGTATAGTCCCGGTCACCGTACCGAATGTACAGAGATTCCTTTTCTGACAACTGCTTAACTTCTCACTGGTTGTCTCAGAGAGACTTCCTCTTGGAGCTCAGTCATTCCTGTACTTTAGAGACAGGAAAGTTCCAGAAACTTTAAGAACAAATTCTGAAAGACCTATGAGCAAATGGTGCTGAAATTTTTTTCTAAGCCACAGCTTCACTGTCTTAGTCGAAACAGGAGGATTAAGTGATTATTTTAAATTTTTTTTTATTAGCAACTTCAAGTATAACAACTGAAACTGGAATGTTTATTTTCTATTAATAAAAATGAATTTTGACAAAAGTGGACTCTGGCTTCCCCTCCCCCACCACCCCTCTGGGATAAAAGCTTTCCAACATTGTCAGGAGCTTTCAGACACACATTAAATTAAAGAATATAATGAGGTTAAGCAGCTGGGGTATAGGATAGTATTTGATTTGCAAGATCACCCAAAGCTGTACTATCATACCAAAGTTGACCAAGTGTAATTAAAAAAAAGAAAAAAAATTTACATGCACAAGGACAGATATTTGCTTGATCTGCTGGCTCAGGGCCAAATATTTAATTTGCTTCTCCAAAGACATTAATCTTTAAAAGTATGATTCTGGGAAATTCATGCCACTAGCCTAAAAGCCCACTGACAGTGAAGTGTGCATTGACTTCATCTCGCCCAGTAAAAATTTATCCAACAGAAGCTAAGATAACATCTACAGGTGTTCCCTCTTTGCTTCTGACAGTCACCTGCATGGTCACTCCATCTGCTAAGGCCAGCCTGGACCTCACCAATAAGTCATAGCCACCTCTGTACACACCTGAGAGAAAAAAGCAAGGAAAACTAGATTAAGAACTTAAAAACAAGCTCTGAATAATGAAATATATCATGCTCTGCCTGCATTTCCTTTCTATTATTTTAGTTTAGCTTTTCTAGAGATCTGTGTTTATGGTGAGAATTGAATCCTGTGTACAAATTTTAAGTAATCTTTTATATTCCCATGATACCAGGCACATAGAAGGTATCCAGTAGTACTGATCTGGAGTACTCAGAGGCGGGGAATTGGTGGCATTGTATCTGTGGGAGAGACTGAAGGGTTTTAGGCCAAATTTACCTCTTCAAAGAACAGCCTGCAAATAATTAAACAGCTAAGACAAATTATTCACATTGACAGGGCTGCAAACTGTAACCCCTGTGATGGGGTAACGGGACGGCAGCAGGGCCTGTGCACATCCCTTCCTATTTTGCAACCAAAGGGGGGAATCTAAGGGAAGTTTCTTACCGGCCAGATAGAGGGAATGGGAATTCTTGTTCTCGGGTACTTTGTCCGACCTCTCACATGGCTGCATGCCCAGAAATGTGATGATGTTGTTGACAGCTTCTGTGTTTGAAGACACGTGCAGTAGTATCAGGAAAGCTCAGCCTAGGGGTCTGCCTCTGTCCCAGCAGGTGCTGAGCAGGGCAGCCACCAGCCTAGAACCTGGTTGACTCAATTAGATGATGAAGACAGGATCCTGGCCTTTTCAGCAAAATGGTTTATGAAATATTTAGAGAAAGGAGAGACTCTGAAATAATAAATATGCCCGTTAGGTTTTATCCTGCAATACACCGATAGCAAAATCGTTCTCACCTTCGAGAGTTTTGGTAGAACTGAGGGCAAAGGTCTCCTCTTTCTCAAAGGTGTCTCCCACCTCTTCCCAGGCAGCAGCAAAATTAGGCTTCAGTACTTTCTGAATGTGGTCTGACACAGTCACCTCAAGATCTTCCAGCTAGCAGGTAACAAGCAGGAGTCAGTAAAGGAAAGTCCTTCAGTACACCACAAGGACAGAAGGGACCCGTTAGAATGGTTTTATCATTCGGTGTTCTATCCTCTGCAGGAGCCTAGGAAAAACTTTACCACCAAAATAGTTTAAGTTCTGTGGTCTACATAAACCTAACGATGTAGGCCTTAGCGAAGGAAAGAAAGGAAACAGGACATCTGGCAGGAGCTGTATTCGGGTCAACACCTCTAACCCTGGGGTATAAAGCAGTCACGCTGCCGTCCCTACCCTTCGAGATCCGGCCAGACAGGGCCTTCCGAACTTCACATGCACTAACAGCCTGATGCCTGGTACGCTTACTTGGCCCTCCATTCTGTAAGGCTTTTCAGTCCATGATGTGGCTACATTAGAAGCAAACTAAACGTACTAAACAATAACAGAAAAAACCCAATACTTCAAATAAAACTCATTGATCTCCATGAAAATCATGTAATTGTTTCATCTCTTAATTATCCCTATTATAAAGACATCAAAAAGTGAGTTTTGTTTTAATCCATCATTAAGTGGTAAATCCCAATTCTCTTGGGCATGACACACTCCTCTTAGAGAGGAGCATCAGTCCAGGTGGTCCTCAGTTGTGATCTTTCGAGAAGAGTAGAAGCCCCTCAGTTCCTGTCAGATGGCGCTAGCAACATGTTCTGTGCAGGCAGAAGTCACCCGGTGGTGCAGGGGTGTTGGAGTGAGCGTGCGGGGGAGACTCACCACGTACTCATCATCATACCCCTCCTCAGCTGGAACCCCGGTGTCAGGGTCGCAGTCCCGGACAGTAAACTTCATGGTGCAGCTAAAGGTGCCTGCAACTGAGGGAGAAAGAGCAGGCGGGCCTGAGTCAGGGCTGGGGCGGGCACAGCGCCTCCGTGAGGAGCGGAAAGCACCGTCGGCTCGCGGCGCTGGGTTCTGTATCACCAAGCAGAACATGTGCGGGCTCTGCTTCCCTCGTAGTAGCTCCCAGAGCAGCCCGCAGGCTGGCCAGCAAGGCAGCCTCACAAGAGGACTTTAAAAACCATTCCCCACCGTGAGTTAGATGTGGGCAACACTGTTTTCGTATTTGTATAAAGAAAGCAGCAGGGGAGAGAACTTTGAGGGCTTTTTGCCCTGCCTGTCAAAAGAGTCTACATGTTGAAAAATGTAAGAACCATTACTTTCAGGAGCTGACAAAGCAAAAAAAAAAACAAAAAAACAAACAAAAAAATGATATATATATGTGTATATGTATGTATGTATATAGATGGCAAAAAGCACACAGGTCATTAAATTAACACGTCCATCAAGACTCTCTATCAATATTATATCTTTAGATTGTGGACTGACCGTGGGTCCACAGGCCACCAGAATGAATGCTTTATGTCAACTTGCAGCCTACAGGAAGCAGGTCAGTAACGAGGTTCTGGTAGTGGTAGAGTCAGTGTCTTGAAATGGAAAAGCAAGTGAGCCTTATTGTTCGGGGATGACTGGTAGAATAAGAAAGAAATGGAGATTGGGGATACATTTTTGGAAAGGGAAGTCTTCATGAAGATGAGATCTTCTGAACTGTTGGAAGGAGGGGATTAAGTCTGGATGAAGAAAAGGCATTTAGGGTCACGTACAAAACATACTAGAAATTGGGGAGTAAGAGAGTTATTTGGGCAATAGGAAGGACAGGAAAGAACAGGCTCCGAGGTAAAGACCGTATATGACAAGCTGGGTAATGGGACTTTCATCTGCTCAGTCTCAACTTTAAGCTCCCTCCCTCCCTCCTTCCAGCCAAGTATGTGGTAAATGTCAGTATGTGTTGACATTTGACATTAGACATGTAGACATTAGATCTAACGTGTCAGATCCTTAGGTGAAAAGATGACTGAGACATGACTTCTGTCCCCAAGAGCAGACTGTCTAGGAGTTAAATAAGAGTGTGTGTGCGTGTGTGTGTGTGTGTGTGTGTAAGAGAAGGAGAGAGATCTGCCTGTATACCTGTGACACTATGACTCCATGCCATAGGTTAAGTTTTCATAGGGGGCCATGTGGGAGTGCAGGATTAACAGCGTGGGGAAATCAAAAAATTTGAAAGAATATAACAGTTTGACAGGATCTCAAAGGATGCAAAAGACATTTGCAAGCAGAGGAAGGTACAAAGATAAAAGGAAAGCAGTCAGAAAGGCCACGGGGTTAAGTGGAAATGATAAGAGATACACTAATGCATGGGTGCTGAGGAGAATTTGTTTAGGAACAAATTTGAAATACCTTCTATTTCAAATGAAGGAGACCAGATATTTTCCAACAGGCCCTGGTTTGCTGAGGCAGTCAAGAGATGGGAATATTAGAAATAACTAAAGCCACCGGTGGGAATCCTATGAGGAACAGGTCTGAGTTCAGAGAGCAAATGAGTTTAATAGGATACCTTGAAAACAGATGATGGTAGTGGGTTGTCCCATATAGGAAAGAGTGTACCTATTAAGACTACAGAATCTATTTCAGTGCAATAGGGGTTGGTCGAAGAATGATTGTGGTTGAATTAGGGTAGGGTTTTCTGCAGGAGAGCAAAGGAAGAAGGAAGAAGTGGAAGTTAACACAGACCTAGAATGGGTTAGTTGAAGTATTTAGAGAAAGAGGAGAGATACGGGATTACAGTAGGGACAGGGGTTATGATCAAGCAAGAATGAGAGGCAGGATAGATACTGAGTAATGCAGTATTTTATGAATCCCAGTTTGGTTCTGATTAAGCAGGGAGGCTCCAGGCAAATGAGCAAGAGGAATAGGAGACAACCAGGAACATGGGTAGATCAAAGCCTGGGGCAAACTGGTTGAATTTTATGTATAAGTAAGGACATAAGACACCTAATATATAAGTAAATGACACAAAAACAGATTAAGGAAGCAAACAGGAATAGTATTAAAATGTTTCTGAAACTTTGTGACAAATTTTTAAATGGTTTGGCTGATAGAAGGAGAGGTTACAGGGCATCTAAGGTGAACTGCAGTAAAACCACTGGTAGCAAACTATTGATGTTGCTAGAAAGGATGGCTAACAGTGGATGACGAGGAGAGGGAGTGAGGGGGCCTTTTCATGGCAAAAGAACAATATTGAATCCATTGCCGTAACAAAGATAAGAGCGTCATGAGTGAAGCCAGGCAAATAACCAAAGGGAATACAGGCAGAACGCCCTGGAGACCTACATTAGAATGAGGCTTGTCTTAAGAGGACTGCCTGAAATGAGAGCTAGCTACTGAGGAGACGTGTGTGAAAGGACACAAAATTAGAGAAAAGAGAGATGCTGGAAACGAAGTCAGGAGAGAGATGTGGGAGTTAGGCTGGGGCGCAGGACATGCAGTGTAGCAGATGGCAGAGTGGAAAATTCGGTAGGGAGCTGCCAGCTCTCAACCACTGGAGGGGAGACTGATTAAATAAGACATGGGGCTATGAAGACATTCCAGAAAGCTTTGTTGAAATAATTTAAAGGCATTGGCCAATGGGGCCGAAATTAGAAAGAAGTAGAAGGGCTACATGTACAACAGACTAACTATAGCAGTCCGTGAAGGTCTGGACTGAACTGAGAAGGAATGGAAGCCATACACAGCGTGTAGGAAATCCAGGACGCGACTCGAGCAGTAAGTGCCAAGAATGAGGAGCCAATACCCACCAGGAAAGAGTGCTGAATCCCCGGGAATGCTCTACACATGGCTGGAGGGACTCTGAAAGAGAAGGTTTTTCTCTAGGACAAACGAAGGGGAAAAGGAGGAAAGGTACAAAAAAAAAAGCATTAAGTTGCCCTCAGATGGAAAGGAATCGCTAAGGAATGACATGATGGCTGGAAGGACGGGACATCATTCCTGGGCCACAAGTCATGACGCAGTATGAAGGAAAGGAGAGACTAGAAGCAGAGAAAAGGAAATAGTAGTGGAAGGCCCACAAGGCACAGAGCAGGTGAGGGATAAAGAAAGTCTAGAATGGGGCATCTTGTCGGAGCTCGAAACAAGTCATTGGTTACGTTTTGGGTGTTGTAAGTAGGAGAAGTATAAAGAAAGTGTGAGGAGCAAGGACTTGAGTAGGAGGCAGGAGTGGACCAGCCCTCGGAGTACCCATTTGGAGGGAAATCGGGAGTTGAAGGACTTGGGCGATAGGGAAGTTGATGAGAAGCTACTGCTGCTGGCTTTCCAGATCCTGGGCTTGACTTAGTAGAGTGCATGGAGGTGCTCTGTCTGGGGAAGCGCTTACTGTGCTGTGGGGAATGGCTGAGGAGGATGACGGAGCGCATCTGAAGACAAGTGTCGGGCACCACGCCTTCTGTCAAGAGGCGACAAGTAAAAGGAGGGCTGGGGGGGTGTGTGTGTAGTGTCACAGTTTACTTTGTGAAATGCCGTTAAAGTTGGCTGCTCTTTGAAGCTACCTGCCATGTGAGGATTGACTAAAAGTGACAGACACTTCCTGAGCAGACCTGTATGAAAATAGCACAGAGGAGGAGAGAGAGAAGCTGGAAGCTAGAAGCCAAGAAGGGAGGGCACTTAAGGTGTGGAGCAGAATAGAAGGTGTGAGGAGGGAAGGGCACACAGGGCCAGGACGCGGGCGCTGGGAGACGGTAGGGCTGCACAGTAAGCAGAGAGCTGTGCGCTAAGGGAGAGTCCAACCAAAGGAGGAGAGAGGCTGTGGAGAGGAAGTGGCTGGATAAGAAATGGTGCCATGAGGGATGCCATGTGGGAATCTTCCTCGAAGCCATAGCGTGACCAACAGAGTGAAAGGTTAAAGGGTCTAAGTTGGATGGGTGTCAGCCATGGCGGGTGGCAGGAGTCCTGTGAAGGTCGGGGTTGAAGTGAGGGTGCAGGTGCATGTGGAAGAGCGTGGATGGAACGAGGAAGAGGAATGGGACGATAGCTGAGAAACGATACCAGAAGGGGAGCTGACCAAACAAGTGGCTCTGTAGGTGACAGAGCTGCTCGTTTGGGGTCAATCCGGGGAAAGAGTGGGAGAGCCTGCAGAAGACGCGGGGGCGCCTGGAGATCAGCAGGTTTGGGCAGGAAGGATATGGTGCGATGCTTGTAGCAAAGATGATGATCACATGAGAAAGAGAGACGGAGTATGTCAAGGAGTGCTGTGGGAAGAGCAGTGGGGAGCAGGGGGGCGGCAGGGGCAGAGAAGGTGAGGAATAGAGTTCCTCAGAATTGGAAATCCCATAACATCTCATAATGGGTGTGTTTGGTCAAATGATGGGCCTTAAAGCCAAACTGAAACCACTATATAGGACAAGAGAAGAACGGGGCCGGAAGGGGAGTGGGAAGTTCTAGCGAGGAGGACGAAGGACAAGGATGAAGATGCCCCTGGTATAAAGGGAGCGCAGCACACGGACCCAGGATCGCTGTGTGTGTAGTGTGTCTGCAGCAGGGATGCCGAGTATTGAGAGATGAGTGGCTAGAAATCGTGGTGGGAACCCAACTGGAGTAGAACCTCATTTGTCACTTCTCTGTACCGGTGGTAGATGAAGTTGCACTGTGTGGAACTAAGATGTGGCAGCGCGAACTACCGAAGGGAGATACAAATAATTGTCATGTGAGCGCCACATGAAATGTTCTGCTAGTGGGGAGAGAACCTGGTGGAGAGCCGTTCAGGAGGAGACCACGTCCACTGAATGAAGTGGAGATGGTGGCGGAAGAGGCGGGTGGTGCTCAAGAGAAGGTGGCATACTTCTTTAGGGCAGGATAGGTCGTAAGGAAGCAGGGATGGGAGAGCAACGTGGTAGCTGTCCCCAGATTAAAAGGTCACCTGAAGAACGTCAGGCATTGACTGGAAGGAGAAGGCCCCACAGTTGGGCCAGAGGTGCAGGGGTGGGGAAGAGGGGTTATTAGGGTCAAGAGGAGCATCGCATAGAGAACAGCTGTCAGTAGCTGGCACGGTAATAAGAGAAACCACATGCACCGCGAAGACCCCCAGAATGGGGGATCTGTTGGCCATGAGGATGGGCCTCACTGGCCTATTATGTTGGGCATAAGGCCACACTGCAGGGACTCGTGTACACTGGGAGAGAAGGAAGGCCTGCGAAATAGTGAAAGTCTGAAGTAGACTCGATCTTGATGCCTTGGTGGGAAATGTTTAGCAAAAGGACTTGGCTGAGGGGAATATTGAGAGCAGTGCTTCTCCCACGGGTTCTTCCGCCCCACCTGAGGCGCTGAGTCTGTGTCTTCACAAGCTGCAGTTTGAGAACCACTGCTTTAGATGAAGGCAGATGAAGAGCCATTCTGACGAGTCTTTGCTAGCAACCTGTCATGTTAGCACCAGCTGACAGAGAAGCAACTGGGGAGACCTGTAAGAAAGGACAGGAGACACCGAGGGAATGGAGGCTAGAATAACACCAGGGGCCACGTGACTCACGCTAGGGTGGGGAGCTTGCAGGAGCGTAACCTGGCCAGGGGGAAGGTCACTGAAGACGGCTGGAGTGAGGGACACCGGGACGTGCAGAGTAGGGACTTTGTAGCATGGTTTCATGTTAATCCAGACCACGACCACTGAAAAAAGAAAGGAGATAGTGGCTACAAACAGATGAGGAAGGGGAGCTGTTCAGGAGGTCATGCGGAAGGGGAGGGTAGAGAGAGGCCACAGGGGACGGACCCGAAATCCAGTCCGCAGTCTGAACGGTGAGGGCCGAACATGAGGTGTTTGTCCAGAAGGGAGTCTGAACCTATGGGAACGATATGTGCATACGTGGTCTCTGAATGGAGAGGGGATCTGAATAGAAGGTTGTTTTTATGAGGCAAAAATCAAGAAAAAGGAGTAAAACAGCACAGTTAAAACTGCCGTCAGATGAGAAGATATCACTGAATACGGACATGGAAATAGTCATGGACACTAACCAGAAGTACACGGCACCACACTCGGGCCAGACATCATGACGGAAAAGGAAGGAGACCGCTTAGTCGCTCTCCAAGGGAAGGGCTTGTCTAAAAAGTAGACACTTGGTTTTGAGTGAGGGAGTGGGGATCAGAGGGGAGGGAATCTCAAAAGGCCACCACTCATCACTCTGCAAGGTTAAGATACACAGGGGAAACTGGAAAGAATGTGCTGTAACAGGATGTTAAAGACACACTCAGGAAGTAAGGAGACATTAGGGTTTGCAGAAAGTGAGAGAAGCAACTGAGGAGACTTGTATGAATGAAGAGCAAAGGAGAGAGCAAAAGACGGAGGCTGGAAACACTAAGGGGGGGTGTGGGTTAGGCAAGGACACAGAACATGCAGGTAGAAAAATAAACACGGAAGGGCATTAACGAGGGCTAAATGGAAACACAAGGAAATAGGAGTTGGATGTTTGTCAGATTTGTGTATTAACAAGAGAGAGTGAGGTAAGGTGGCAAAGTTGGACCTGGAGGAGCTCAAGGTTTTGCTGTCCAGGATGCTGTGCCAGAAAGATCCTGGAAGTAACGTGTCTGGTCAACATAGCGAAAGGTCAAGGCTGAGACGCACGGACATAAAAGGCAAACCAGTAGCAGGAATCCTATGGAAGTTCACGCTGAACCAAGAGGAAGAGAGGATGCAGTAAAGACTGTAGGCCAGGGGAGATGGCAGGGGCTTGAGCAGTGCGCGCCCAACATCTGTCTGTCCCAAAGAGACGGCTGAAATCTGTAAGAAGGAGAAGGAAGTAGGCGGTAGCTGGAAGGAGGGCCGCAGAAGCTGCGGCAGCGTGTTCTCTGGGTGAGATACGTACGAGGAGGAAAGGGATGGACGATCGGAGGGAAGATTCCTGCAGATGTGAAGGGAGGGTTTGAAGAGTGGCAGATGGTTGAAGGATGGTGGGCTAGGCGCGTACTTCAACCAAGGTTATGATGGAATAAGAAGGGGGAGAGGGTTTGTGAGCAGAGAAAAGGATCACTGTATGAATTAGAGAAGACTTGATAAATGGAGTGTCAAAAATGCAGACCAGGTTTAAGGGAGTTTTATTAAGATGAATTCTAAAAAGACATTGCTGGCAACCTTAGAATACAGCAGGACTGACCAGTCGGGGAGTGTTGGTGAGTGGTTTGTCTGTGGACGAGATTATTTCTTGAGTGGTGAGAAGTCATGAGGGAAGTAAAGCTCAGGTACGTACCCACCGTTAGGACACACCGCAGGGTGAGGACAGATGGGATGTGGGGTGGTGCAGTACGGTAGAGTAGCGATGATGGGACAGCTCAAGTGGGTAGTTAGGGTATGGTAGAGCAGAACAAGACACAAAAGAAAGGAGTTTAATTCCGTAATGGGAGCATGCATGAACTCAAGCGGTTTCTCAGTAGTCAGAGTGACAAAAAGGCAAATAAGATGTGGCTTAGAGAAACCCAGAATGGAGAAATCTGTCAGATCTTAGAAGAGGTCTAATTGCTTAAAATGGTTGGTGTTAAACGTTGCAATGAATGGTGTATATAATAAGAAGTAAAGGCCTGCATATGATAGAAGTCGGAAAGCAGATTAGCTCTCAAAGTCTTGACGGGAAAAACTTTTTAAAGAATTTACACACACACACACACACACACACACAAACGTGTGTGTGTATACATGTATGTATTTAAAACCCTCGAGGATAGCATTATGTTATTTAAGAGGACATAAATATTTATTAAAATTATAAATATAGAAGTACCAAATTATATAGTGGGGGAGAGGTAAGTGATTCTGAAGTGGTGCAGAGGAAATCTCAACTACATGTGCAGTATTTTATTTCTTTAAAAAAGTCTCAATCAAATACAGCATAAAGTTAGGATATAAAGAAGTGGGTAGTGGGTGTATGGATCTGGGAAGGATGGAAGAATTTTCATTAAAAGACTTGGTTGATAGGAATAGTTAGGGGGCAAGATCAGGACGAATCCTGATGCAGAGCCATCGATGGCAACCTGTCTGACCAACAGGAGAGCATGGCGGGAGGGTGTCTGCTGAGGGGATGATCTGGATTTGGTAAGAAGTGGGTGGGTGTCTCTAAGGGGTACACCTCAAGAGAAAAATACTGTGTCCCTCACTACGATTAGAGTTGGAAGCTGAAAATGTGACAGATGTTAATAATCTATGACAGAGCAAATAATCAAAGGCCATCAGGAAGAAGTTATTGAAGTACGACGTTAAAGTTTGCTCAGAAATTAAGGTATCACATTAGAACTGGCTGGAAGTGAGAGGAACTATTGAGATTTGTATTTAAAAAGAGAGAGAGAAGGACAAAGTAGAGAAGAACTGAGGCTGAAATCTAAGTAAGAAGAGGGAGCGTCAGATCTAGCTCGGAGCAGAGCATGCAGTCTTGCAAAATGGCAAACAAGGAAGGGCATTAAAGGCCAGGATGGGGAACACAGAGAGAGAATCAGAATTGGAAGTTCAGTGAAGAGTTGTATGTGAAGCCAGATATTGGTCAACCAGCTGAGGAAGGAGGTCAGGATGTGGCTAAGTATTGGAATATGATGTGTTGCTGCCCAGAAAGCTTTGTTGGAAAAAGATTGGAAGCAATCGGTATAGTCAATAGAATGAGAAGCTAGAGAGAGGTTAAACGGGTTGGACTTAAAATGGGCCAGAGGGGGATCTTCACAAAGTCCAGACTGAATGGAAGGTAGAAGCAGACTCAGGACAGAGTGTAAGAAATAAGATCCGAGAAGGGTGAACTGTGAGTGCGGAAGAGCAAAGCTGTGCGTATCCAGAGGAGGTGACTAGGTTTACGGGAATGATCCAGGTGAAAGAAGAAGGAACGATGGAGGAAAGGTAGGGAGTTTGCGGCAGCAGGAAAAAGGGAAAATGGAGGAAAGGAACAGAGGAGCAATGTTCAAGTTGCCTGCAGATGGAACACCGTTCCCTGAAAAGTCCTACTGATGGGAGAAATGGCTGTTGCTCCATACGTGGGCCAAAGGTCATGAGAGAATACAAAGGAAAAAAGGATGGCAAGTGAGCACAGAGGCACTGTAGGAATGAAGGGAGCACCTGAGTAAAGGCCATGGCAACAAGACACAATGGGTGTGAATGAAAGAAACAGAGCAGCTGTCACATCTTGGCAGTGGGTCCGGAATGGGAGAGGCTCCAGGGCTTGAGCAAGAGTAGGAGCTGGGCAGGCTGGCCCTTGGAGTCTTAGTGGGAAATTTACAGGAGTGAGTGCTTCCTAGGAGTGAGTGAGTGCTTTCTTAGGAAAGGTGAGAAGGACATGGACTAAGATAAACCCCAATAAGCCATTGATGGGAACCTTAAAAACATCACCACTGACTTTTTAGAAGGTGTGGATTAAACACTTTTTCTGTAGAACAGATGAACAGCTTACCGGTTGAGGAGTGGTTGGGGCTCATGGCGAATGCTTAAGATCGGGTAGGGCAGATACGCAAAAGGAATGATGGGAGACCTGCCTAGAAGTGAGGTTCAGTTTGCCGAGAAGTTAAGGAATCGTGTAAGGACTGGCTGAAGGAGAAGCAACGGAAAAGACTTGTGTGTAAAACAAGAGGAAAGAGGAAGGAAGAGAAAATGCTGGTCGGAGGGGAGGTGTGAATTAGGCTGGGCCGGGGATATGCCGGGTTCAAAATGGCGAATACTATGGAGACCGGAATGAGGGCTTCAGGTATCACCCACCGGCAACTACGCACATTATCAAAGTACTTGTTACCATGAAAAGTTTTTATCTCCATATCCCCATGTACTTGGGAAACTACGGTGAGTCAGCTTTCTTGTTCGCACGCAAGGCTGTTCAGGATAGTGTATGCTCTCTGTGGTTGAAGCTCTTCTGCCAATAGGCTTGCTTCCTATGCTCACGGTTTTCCAGTGGGTTGTGCGTTGTTTCCATCACTTCCCCTACAATACGCGTGGAACAACTCAAGCAACTCGCCAATCGGTAAGTAAACGTTTCCTGAAAGTTTCTTATTTATACATTTCACTTAAAAAACGTACGTGACTTTGTTATTTATCTTGAAAGCCTTTCATTATTCCTTGCCGCGTAAAAGGAGAATGCATTTACGGACGGTCTTTTATCTTAGCATGGGCGCACTGTGTACTACACATAAACAAGCACACTAATGAATGGAGTACACGTTAAAGAATTATGCAGTTGTCCTTTAAAATGGCTTACGTTATAAGAAGTACTTGAAAGTTCCTGTAATAATATTTTTGTGGTAGTTGAGAAAATATGTTGAATTTTTTTAAAAAGGAGATATTAAGGGCTTTTTCAAATTTAAGATATAGCAACATAAGCATTTACTAATAAAACTTGCTACTCAGCATACTTTAAACCAAGGATAATGAAAGTTGCTTATACTTATAAAGCAGTTGAGTCGGAGAGAACTGTGTGGTGAGGCAGTTCTCAACAGAAGAGAGAGAGGAGTACAATGGGACCTATGAGGGACAGAATCCAGAAAAGGATGTTTGCATAAAAAAGCGTGGCTGATAGAGAAAAAGGTTAGAGACGGGTCCCGTGAAGTGGGCCTAAAAGGAGGAAAGTTGCAGGGATCCTACCGAGGAATAAACAGAAGCAAAAGCAATTCAGCAAACCCTGTAGGAAAGACGAAGTATGGAAACAGATTGAGCAATGGGTGTAGAATAAAAAGAGGAACCAAACCGGGAGTTATTAGTGAGAATGACACACACTCAGTACGCGGGTGGTTAATAAAACATAAAGCTGGGGGGGCAAGAAAATGGGTGGAAAAGCAAAACGTACCTTCAGATGGGGAAGGTCATATGCGGAAGGACACAGTGAGGCAAGGTTTGGCACTAACTGCAGCTAACAGAACGAGGAAGAATACGGATGATGGAAACTGAGTCAAGAGCGCGCTGTATGGGTTAGCCCACGTTTCAGAGTAACTAGAGCAAATACAAGGGAGAACAGCTTCCCGTAAGGAGACCCAGAAACGTGAGCACAGGAGAAGTGGCGCGTCCGTTGAGGAGACGGCTACAGGATTAGAGACTGGCAGAAGATACTGAAGAGCGTGGAGGCAGGATGAAAAGATGTCAGAAGGCAACTACAGGCTTTAGCGTGGACTGGATGCAAAAGGCAAAGGGGAAAAGATGGACTGAGTTGCATATTTAATCCGGTTCTAAACAAAGGAGGGGAAAGAGGTCCAGAAATGGGTCAAGAGGGACTCAGTGGACATAGGGGCAAGGGTGTCATGGAAGGGCACTGAAAAGTGCACATCCATACCTAGAACGGGCATCGAACTTCATGAGAACAACGGTACTAGGCAGATTACGGGCCGGGGCGGGAGGGCAGGAAGAGGCAGGGGGCTGAAGCACGGCAGGGAAGGCAAAGGCAGGCATCGGGGGCCATGCAGGTCTGGACCGACAGGACTAGAAGAGTCTCCTAGTCACTTTTTCTCAGGGACAAAAGTGTCCTCAGTAATAGAGGAAATAAACGAGGAACAAAAGAGGAAATTGTATGACTTAGTACTACGTACAGAGACATGAGAAATGAGAGTACAGTGAACCCGTGTATGCTGGGGAAACAGGAAGAAGGGACTAGAGTAAGGTGGCTGGACAGAGGATCTTGCAAAGCGCATCGCAGTATGTAAATTCAGGAGCTAGGAAGGCTAGAGAGAGAGGAGAAATGCTGAACGGGAATGAGAGGGCGATCCGGCTAAGGAGGTTACAGGGCATTTACCTTCTTAGAGCTGAGTTCAAGGGAGGCTCCAGTTTTCAACAAGACCTAGAAAAGAAAGAAACAAAGAGTCTGGCAGAGAGAGTGGAGTAGACAAACGAAGGATGAGAGGAAAAGATTAGAGAACCTCCTGCAGACTACTAAGCGGACAAGAATGAGAGCCTCAGCGGGTCGATTTCCGAAGGCCTATCAGAGAAAGGAAGGAGCGCGCGCTCTGAGAACAAGTAAAATTAAACGGGAATGAATGAGGCATGGACACGATATTGAGTAAACAGAAACAAAAGTAACACTAAAGAATGATTCTTGATGACGAGGGAGAACAGACCCAAGAAATAAAAAGTATAACTGTTAAGTGGCCTGGGGGGTGGAGCACATCAGTGTCGGAGCAAACATGGAAGGGCACGCGGGGTTCCAAGAGCGGAGAGCCGGGCCCGTGCCAACAGCTGGGGCGGGGCCGGGCTCGGAGGAGAAGTGTGCATGGCAGCTGATGGAAGCAGGCGGCTAGAGGTGCGCGGGGGCAGGGTGCGGCCCAGGGAGTCGGGGTGGGCGTCCACTGCAGTGATTCTTCCCGAGGATGGGGGAGGGAGTTTCACCCAACGGGGGGCTGTGGGCATGGCCCCCAAGGCAGGCCTATCGAAGCATCTGAGGGGGAGCAGTGCTCTGCTCAGTGCAAAAACAAACCCAAAAACACACAAAAGCAAACACAAAAACACACCCTGACGATGATGCTGATAGGCGGTCTTGGGGGTCATGGGTCCTCGGGTGAGAATCACTGGGTGGAAGGGGCCGAGTGGAGGCGGGCAGAGAGGTGACGCTTGAGCAGGGGAGCCCTGGGCCGGGGTAGGTGATGGGGTGGGCATCAGAGTCAGGGCTGTGAGACGTGGGGAGAAGGCCCCCGGCCCAGGCAGACAGCAAGCAAATGGATGTAGCCAAGAAGGCCTCTGGTATGATGTGTGTGTGTGGGGGGGGGCGGTGAAGGCCGGGACTTCCTGTCAGTGCGCAGGAGTGCAGACTAGCTGAGGACACCTGAAGAGGAAGGCGGAGCGCGGGGTCGGTACCCGATGTCTGAGGCAAAGACGACTGACCTGGGCTGAGCAGTGGGTGAGGGATGGAGGAGGGAGCGCGCGGCAGGGAAGACCCCGGAGTCCGGCTGGATGACTCCCAGAGGGTGGCTGGGGGAATGTCAGGTGGCTCAGGTCACAGGACAGTCCCTTTGCCAGCTAGGCAGTCGAGACGCCAGGCAGGAGGGGCACGGAGCCGGGCCCTGGAGGTGGGGCAGGGGAGCAGTCTGCAGCAGGGGGGAGGGTGTGCGAGAGTAGAGGGGGGTCCACAGGGCGAGAAGAGTGACAAAGAACAGGTGATGGTGCCTGGCAGGGAGGGCGGGAGAGGCTAGTAGAGGATCAGGGAATGCCCTGTGCCAAGAGGGTGGCAGAGAGTCCAGAGGAGGGAGTGGACGTGGAGGGACCAGGAGCTGTGTCCCCCGTGTGGGCACAAGGGCGTGAGGAAGCCCGTGCAGGAGGAAGAGCGCAGTTGGTGAGGACCGTGGGAGAGCGGGGAGGAGGCCAGGGGAGGACGAGATGGTAGAGGTGGTGGCCCATTCAAAGCGCTGGAGACAAGCCTGTCAGTGCAGGGGGGACGGCGAGAAGATGAAAGGTCAGGGAAAAGCCCAAAGAGTGACCTCGTCCAAAATGGCAGAGCTGAAAAGAGAGAGGGTTTAGTGGTGAGCTCAGCAGCAGACGGATTCAGTACAGCACATGGGCATGAAGCAGCTGGTCACCCAGGGTGCGGGAGCGCAGGTCAGGGAGGGAGCCCACGTGAAGGAACAGAGCTGTGACTCCTTCACATGACAGGTGGTGGGGAGCTGGTCAGGGGGACAGAAGGGAAGCGATGTGGACAGGCAGCAGGGGAGAAAGGAAAGGACCTCATACGTGGCAGAGGCTCACGAGGGGTAGAGGGAGCGATGCTGAAAAGGGGAAGGTGTCATGAAAAGCTCCCAATCTGGAGACATTGACAGATTTCAGGGGGTAAGGGGGCAAGACAGGTGGCATATGCGGTATTGAGATGGGATGGCAGGAGCAGAGCAAGGTGAAGACCTCATACCCTGGGCATATGAAGACTCAGGACCCTCAGGAACAACTGGGGTAAGAGGCTTAAGGAGTCGGCAGAAGGGCAGCAGCACTGCTGACCCCGCCCAGGAGCCTGTGGCAGGTAACCTCACGGATAGAGGAGGGATGTCTGTGCGCGCAGTCCGCTGTGTGCGGAGCAGATACACTGCGAAATGGCGGGGGAGCAGGCAGGAACCAAGGCTGGTAACCTTTCCCAAGGATCACCAAGTCCATGCCTCAGCTATGCCAAGGGGGCAGAAAGGATAGAGGTCTGGCATGTAGCAGTGAGACTCCATCAGAGAAGGAGGGAGGAATGTCGAAACCAGTGGCATGTCAAAGGTCTAGTCTGAGAAGATAACGGGGACAGCAGAAGGGCACAGAGGGAGAGCAGTGGCAAGGCAGTGGGGGCTCGGGCCTCTCGGCTGAGAGGCTTGATCAGGTGGACAACAGAGGGCCAGGGAGAGTGGGAAGGAGAGGGACTGGAAGGTCCTAAAACCTGCATGTGGTGTTGTGAAGGGAGCAGGACCAAGAGGGAAGGACGGCAAAGGAAGTACTGCATAGTCTCACTGGGGAGGGGCAGGGCAGCAGTGGTGGGCAGGGGTGCATCAGATGACCACTGGTGCGGAAGGAATGGAAGCAGGGGAGGACGAGGTGAAAGTGCAGGCCTGGGGTAAAGTCCCGTGGGCAAGGGCTTGACCGAAAGGGAGGAGGAAGGTGAGATGGGATGAGGCTAGGGACAAGGGAACCTAAAGGGAAGAGGGTGGCCAGAGCCAGTGGAAGGACCAGACAGGCGACAGCAGATGGTTTCAGAGAGAACATGGCCTGTTGAGGGGATGGAAAGAGTGTGAGCTGAGAGCTCACATCCCGATGGTGAAGGGAGGACCCAATGCGACTACGTGACAGGCGTTAGGGAGCCTTGACATACACGGGCACTGGAGAAAAGGCTGGGCGCTCACCTGCACTGAGGAGGGAAAGGGAAGACATGGGTTGTGTGAGGAAAGCTCCTGGGCAGGAATGTCAAAGTGGGGCCTTGTGGCAGCTGAACAGGTCACCTCCCAGAGACAGACTGGGAGATAGTGATGGGAGGCACTGGGGAGGACGGAGGGTGGAATGTGCTGGAAGGGAGACAGACAGATACCAATAGGAGTAGTATGCAGAGGAAAGTGGCAAGTAGGAATGCTGGCACATCTCAGAGGTGCCCACCAGAAGGAACTCCAGCGCGGGGATGGACAGCTCCAGCAGAGGCGTGGGCAGGAGGGGCAGGAAAGGGTGGCGGCAGTGGGTGCCGAGCACTGGCTGCTCCTGTGGCCTGACTGTGGCAGCAAGAATAGAACTTTTTGGCCAGGCTCTTTAATACGGATCCGGCGGGGAAGGGGTGGGAAGTGCGGTTAGGTGGGGAATGGGGTTTGGGTCGGGGCAGGGGTGGATTTGACTGGGTTGGACAGGAGAGCAGGGTTGGAACTGACAGGGTAGGATGGGGTGGGGGGAGGGAGACATGAGCTATGTTCCAGGCACTGAGAAAACCATCTTCTTAAATGAGCTTGTGGACTGATATCAAATCTGGGGGGTGACGATCACAGGCTGAGGAGAGGGCACTGAAGAAAAGTGAATCCACCCGAGAGGACAAGGGAGAGCAGCTACAGGAAAGGCGGAAGGGAAGGTCGGCTTGGCGGGAGTCACAGAGGGACATGAGGACCACAGGGGCAAGTCTCAGCAAGGACACAGTGTCATGGGTCTGAAATCAGGAGGGGTAACATAGGGAAGGAGACAGTGGCAATCACTAAGACCAGTATTGGACCAAAGCTACTGTTACAGTGCCTTGTGTCACAAAGGGTGGGGCGGGAGGGCTGTGAGGGTGCGGTGTGAGGAGATGGACACTGGCGTTCGGGGCACACCAGTGTCAAAGAGTAAATATGGAAGGGATGCGGTGGTTCCAAGAGGACAGAGCCGGGTCAATGTCTGAGTGTGGGGAAATGTTGGGAATTTGAGGAACGCTGTCAGTGACAACTGGTGGAGGCTAGAGGTGTGCGAGGGCAGAGTGCGGCCCACGGAGTCGGGGTGGGCGTCCACTGCAGTGATTCTTCCCGAGGATGGGGGGGTGGTTTTCACCCGACGGGGGGCTGTGGGCATGGCCCCCAAGGCAGGCCTATCGAAGCATCTGAGGGGGAGCAGTGCTCTGCTCAGTGCAAAAACAAACCCAAAAACACACAAAAGCAAACACAAAAACACACCCGGACGATGATGCTGATAGGCGGTCTTGGGGGTCATGGGTCCTCGGGTGAGAATCACTGGGTGGAAGGGGCCGAGTGGAGGCGGGCAGAGAGGTGACGCTTGAGCAGGGGAGCCCTGGGCCGGGGTAGGTGATGGGGTGAGCATCAGAGTCAGGGCTGTGAGATGTGGGGAGAAGGCCCCCGGCCCAGGCAGACAGCGAGCAAATGGATGTAGCCAAGAAGGCCTCTGGTATGATGTGTGTGGGGGGGGGGGGTGGGTGGTGAAGGCTGGGACTTCCTGTCAGTGCGCAGGAGTGCAGACTAGCTGAGGACACCTGAAGAGGAAGGCGGAGCGCGGGGGTCGGTACCCGATGTCTGAGGCAAAGACGACTGACCTGGGCTGAGCAGTGGGTGAGGGATGGAGGAGGGACCGCACGGCAGAGAAGACCCCGGAGTCCGGCTGGACGACTCCCAGAGGGTGGCTGGAGGAATGTCAGGTGGCTCAGGTCACAGGACAGTCCCTTTGCCAGGTAGGCAGTCGAGATGCCAAGCAGGAGGGGCACGGAGCCGGGCCCTGGAGGTGGGGCAGGGGAGCAGTCTGCAGCAGGGGGGAGGGTGTGCGAGAGCAGAGGGGGGTCCACAGGGCGAGAAGAGTGACAAAGGACAGGTGATGGTGCCTGGCGGGGAGGGCGGGAGAGGCTTGTAGAGGATCAGGGAATGCGCTGTGCCGAGAGGGTGGCAGAGAGTCCGGAGGAGGGAGTGGATGTGGAGGGACCAGGAGCCGTGCCCCCGAGTGGGCACAAGGGCGTGAGGAAGCCCGTGCAGGAGGAAAAGCATAGTGTAGGTAAGGCCGGAAATCACAGTGGGGGTGAGAAATGTGGGAGAAGTGGAAGGAGGCCAGAGGTTGAGGAGGGAGAGGTAGCTGCCTGTGTAATTTTTAGAGATAATCCTGTCAGTGTGGGGCATGTCTAGGTCATAGAGAACCCTAGAAGAGTACCAACTTTCTTGAAAATGGCAGACCTAGAAAGGTAGGGTGCCGAGGGGTGAATATGGACAGTAGATGGATTCTGCACATCACCCTGGTGTTGAAAAAGGTGACAACAGAGGGAGGAGGGCTGTCCTGAAGGGAGCAGTGCAGAGACAACCGAATGTGTCACATGACTAACACGTGACAGGGGAAGTAGGATGGAATATTGACTGTGAACCAGAGGGTCTCTCCGAGTCAGAAGTGGGAGAATAGGCAGAGGATGGGCCAAAAGGTTCTACCAGACCAGAAGGTCTACACCTAGCACAGGAAGAGGGAGACAGTGAAGACTGAGGCAGCCATGAGGAGTGGGTCTGTGGGATGTGAGTCATGTCAGGGAAATCAGTGGGAAAACAAAGAAAAGGCAGTAGGGAAGAGGGGAAGGTGGTATGAAGAACCCCCAGTCTGAGAACATCAGCAGTTCTCAGGGAACAAGAAGACTGTCATGTGTGATACTGAGGCCGGGCAGCAGCAGTAGAGCAGAGCAGGGGAGATGGTAAGCCTGGCATATGGATCCAGGGCTCTGAGGAGCACGTGGGAACAGGGGACACAGTGACAGAGGTGACTGAGGAGTGGGGCAGCACTGCCATCAGAACAGACACCGAACAGAGACCACGGATAGGAGACCTCAGGGAGTGGTTAAGGGTGGAATTCTAACATGTGGCTGGGGACTGTGACAGGGACCTTCAACTGGGCAGGGGCACACCTTCAAAACCTGACGATGCCATAGGCTTAGTCCAGGAAGCTGATGTCGGCAGCAGCGGGGCGGGGGGTGGGGGCGGTGAGGTCTGGGGACACTTGTTTTAGAGGCTTCATCGGGTGGACAACAGAGGTGGCAAGGCTTCCTGGGATGGAGAGCAACAGGATGGGCTCCAAAGCCCATGGCCAAGAGGGCTGGAGGGCAAAGGGGGATCTGCACAATGTCAGTGGGGTGTGCAGAGCAAGGGCGTTGGGTGCATCAGGGGACCCAGTGGAGAAGGAATGGAAGCAGGGGAGGTGGACGAGCTGAAAGTGCAGGCCTGGGGTAGAGTCCCATGGGCAAGGGCTTGACCGAAAGGGAGGAGGGAAGAAGAAGGAAGGTGAGGTGGCTGAGGTGAGGGAAAAGGGAGCCTCACGCAGGGGGGCGGGCCAGAGCCAGTGGAAGGGTCACATGTGAGACAGCAGATGGTTTCAGAGAGAACGTGGCCTGTTGAGGGGATGGAAAGAGTGTGAGCTGAGAGCAGGTCCCGGGAAGGGAGCACATCCCCGGTGGTGAAGGGAGGACCCAATGGGACTCCACGACAGGCTCTGGGGGAGCTTGAGACGCACGGGTCCTAGAGAAGAGGCCCGGTGCTCTTTCCTGGGCTGAGGAGGGAAAGGGAAGACGTGCAGCCCACGAGGAAAGGCTGCAGGAAGGCATGTCCACATGGGGCCTCGATGCAGTGCGACGGGAGGGCCACGTCTCAGACAGGCAAGGTGAAGGGAGGCACCCAGGGGACGAAGGAGAGAGGGAGACAGGCTGGACACCAACAGGGTGAGTAGAGAAGAGGGAGATGGCAGAGAGTGCATCCTGGCCCCTGTCCGAGGTGCCTCCCGGGGGAAGCTCCGAGAGGCGGGCCAGCCGGTGGCAGGAGGAACGAGGGAACACAGAGGCGGGTAGCGGTGGCTGCTCCTACAGCCTCGAATGTTGTGGCGAGGGCGGAACTTTTCGGCCAGGCTCTTTACTACGGATCCGGAGGGGACGGGGTGGGAGGTGGGAGGTGGGGTCGGAGCTGGGGTTGGGGTGGGGGACAGGGTCACGCTGGGGTTGGGGTGGTTGATGGGGCTGGGGTGGGGACTGGGTTTTGGGTTGGAGATGGGGTGGGAGGTTTGGGGTGGGGGATAGGGTTGGGGTCGGGTTGGGGGACGGGGTTGGCGCTGGGGTTGGGGAGAGGGTCGGGCTGGGATGTGGGTCATGTTTTACTGGGTTGGATGGGAGGGCAGGGTTGGGATCAGTGGGCTGGGGGCAGGGTGCGGGTCTGGGAGTTGTGCTCCAGGCGCTGAGAAAAACAGTGTGTAACTGAGCTTGTGGATGACACGTGTACAACGCTGGGGGTGATGACCGCAGGCTGGGGAGAGGGTGGGGACGACCAGTGAACCCACCGAGAGAGGACACGGGCGAGTAGTACAAGAAAGGGAGAACTGAAGTGGGCTTGGCAGGACTCACCAAGGTCCACGAGGACCACAGGGGCAAGGCTCTGCAGGGCGATGGTGTCACAGGTCTGAAACGAGGAGGGGTAAGATAGGGAAAGGAATAATGGCAACCTCTGAAAAGGACCAGGTTTGCACTGATACTGTCACAATGCCTGAGAGTCAAATGCTGGAGGCCGAGGAGGAGCAGGGGGAGTATGTGAAGAGAACAGTGCTCTAGTGCACACTGGGGTTTGGGTTACGTCACACGTCAGAGCAAACATGGAAGGGCACGTGGGGTTCCAAGAGCGGAGAGCCGGGCCCGTGCCAACAGCTGGGGCGGGGCCGGGCTCGGAGGAGAAGTGTGCATGGCAGCTGATGGAAGCAGGCGGCTAGAGGTGCGCGAGGGGCAGAGTGCAGCCCAGGGAGTCGGGGTGGGCGTCCACTGCAGTGATTCTTCCCAAGAATGGGGGAGGGGGTTTCACCCGACCGGGGGGCTGTGGGCATGGCCCCCAAGGCAGGCCTGTCGAAGCATCTGAGGGGGAGCAGTGCTCTGCTCAGTGCAAAAACAAACCCAAAAACACACAAAAGCAAACACAAAAACACACCTGGACGATGATGCTGATAGGCGGTCTTGGGGGTCATGGGTCCTTGGGTGAGAACACTGGGTGGAAGGGGCCGAGTGGAGGCGGGCAGAGAGGTGACGCTTGAGCAGGGGAGCCCTGGGCCAGGGTAGGTGACGGGGTGGGCATCAGAGTCAGGGCCGTCAGACGTGGGGGAGAAGGACCCCTGGCCCAGGCAGACAGTGAGCAAATGGGTGCAGCCAGGAAGGTGTCTGGAACACTGGGGGCTGGGTACAGGTTCATGGTCGGCAGGTCGGAAGCAGTGCGCCGAAGTGTTGTACTCAAAGCCAAAGACACTTGAGCTGTAGGATCGAGAGAGATGGGAGTGGTGACCAGAAGGAAGCTGCGTGTGCGCCGTGGGCAGAGAGCACCAGAGGGGATGTCCCCGCAGGAGGGCAGGGCAGAGGACGCAGGAGACCACCCAGCATCTGGGGGAGAGATGCCTGCCAGGGAGGGAGGGAGGAGAGCAGTGGTGGACGGTAGGACCCAGGGCTGTGCAGGTCGAGACTAAGTGTTATGATGTCGTGCGTGGCATTGCAGGGGCCAGGGCAGGAGGGAGGACAGATGACAGGGGTGCTTGATGAAAGGAAAAAGGTAGGAAAATCAGAAAGAGGCTCGCTGAGAGCCCTGTCAGAAGAGTGTGCAGCAAACGGGTCTCAGTGGAAACATGAAAGGTTCCAGGGAGGAACATCTGTGGGGCCCAAGAGGACAGCGCAGCGTGGGTGCACAGGGGCGGGAGCACGGGCCTCAGCGTGCGGGGTCGGTACCCGATGTCTGAGGCAAAGACGACTGACCTGGGCTGAGCCGTGGGTGAGGGATGGAGAAGGGAGCGCACGGCAGAGAAGACCCTGGAGTCCGGCTGGACGACTCCCAGAGGGCGGCTAAATGTCTCATGACTTAAATTAGACATTTTCTTTCCTTTGTATTCAGTAGAGGCACAAAGGAGGTGAGACCTTCAGTCTGCTCCCAGGAGACTGAGGTCAGGTGCAAAGTCTTTGGGAGGTGGTCTAACTAGCAAGATGGGTGAGAAAGGGCAGGTATGGGGCCTTGTAATTAGGGCAGGGGAGGCTTGTGAAGAGCATGAGGGACCGCACTGCACCAAGAGTGGGTTGGGAAAGAGCCCAAAGGAGGCACTGGACGGGGAGAATCCAGGAACTTCTCCCCCGGTGGGGCTGGTGCGTGCAGAAGCCCACGCAGGCGAAGGAGCACAGTATGCATCAGGCGAGCCAGGAATTTGGGCCAGGTGGGAGGAGGCCAGGGGAGGGTGAGGGGCCTCCTGAGAATGCCGGAGTGGGCACTGTCACTGCAGGGCAGGGGGAGATGTGGCGTGTCACCACGCAGCCTGGCGAAACAAGGACCTCTTCCCAGTGACAGATTTGAAAAGGTAGCATGCTTAGGTGTGAATTGGGACAGTAGATGGATTCTGCACAGCAAGTCGGGGATGAAGCAGCTGGGAATGGGACAGACATTAGGGCAGGTCAGAAGGCATCAGATACGTCAAGGGCTAGACCACCGCATCCATCCCAGGATGGCAGGCAGCAGAAGTAGGACAGGAACTTGTAGATGTGGCAGAGGGTGTCTCGAAGACCAGAGTGGGAGAACAGGCAGAGAGGATGAGCCAAGGAAGGCTCATCCCACAGCTCATGTGGAGAGGAGACAGTGGCATCCTGAGTAGCTATGAGAAGGCAGTCCGCGAGAGTGTGTTGGGGCCGGTGACTAGACAGGAGAGGGAAGATACAAGCAGCATAGAAGAGGGAGGGGAACTTCAAATACGCAAGGGACTCAGGCTTGGTAAAGGGGGTACCTTGCAAAAGGGGAAGGCATCCTGAAAAGCTCCCAATCTCATAGGGCAGGTGGAATGGCGTGTGTGGTATGGAGAGCTGACGGCACGAGCACTGCAGAGCCACCATAACTAGAGGGTGTGAAAGCTGGGAGTACAGGACAAGCAGGGAAAGGAGCCAGTGAGTGGTGTAGAGCAGAGGAAACAAGGCAGTCTTGCACAGAAACCACTGAGCCCCTAACCTCAGGGACTTGGGATGGACTCCAGTGGATGGAGTCCAGTGTGCAGGGAGCAGATAGGGAGTAGAAATGGTGAAGGAGTGAGTAGGAATCACGGCAAAGGTGACATTTTATAACAGTGACCCAGTTCATGCCTCCGCTATTCCAGGGGGGCTGGCAAGGGTGGAGGTCTGGCACGCACAAAGCCTCCGCACAGAGCGGTAGGGGAGATGACATTCGAAACCAGTGAAAACAGTGTGTGCACCAGTGGGCCACAGAAGGAGAGACGAAGGGGTGGGGTGCCAGGGGCTTGGGGGTGGTAGGCTCTTGTTCACAATGTTTAATCAGGTGGATGACAGAGGGGGCCAGGCAGAATGGGATAGAGAGTAAGAGGTGGGGTTTTTTGTTTTTTTTTTTTAAGATTTTATTTATTTATTTGAGAGAGAGAGACACCCAGCGAGAGAGGGAACACAAGCAGGGGGAGTGGGAGAGAAAGAAGCAGGCTCCCAGCGGAAGAGCCTGACGTGGGGCTCGATCCCAGAACCCCGGGATCAAGCCCTGAGCCGAAGGCAGACGCTTAACGACTGAGCCACCCAGGCACCCCGAGAGTAAGAGGTGGGTCTTAAACCCTGCACTTGGGTGCTCTGAGAAGGGTGGTCAAGAGGTAAAGAAGGCAGTGCAGGGATCTGAACTTGACAGCGGGGAGTGGGAGAGCATGGGTGATAGGAAGGGGTGGAAGCGTAGGTCTGGTATAAAGTCCCGTGGGCAAGGGCTTGACGGAAAGGGAAGAGAGAGAAGGAAAGTGATCTGATGGGATGAGGCTAGGGAAAAGGGAGCCTCATGGGACGGCGGAGGTCAGAGCCAGTGAATGGACCAGATGCGCGACAGCAGACAGTTTCAGAGAGAACATGGCCTGTTGAGGCGATGGAAAAAGTGTGAGATGGTCACAGAAGGAAGACATCGCTTATGATGAAGGGATGACTTAGTGCAATTCAATGACAATGAGGGAGGCTTGAGGCGAGACGCATGGGCTCTAAAGAAGAGGCAGGCGCTTTCTGTGGTCCAGGCAGGGAAAGGGAAGATGTGCAGCCCACGAGGAAAGGCTGCAGGAAGGGATGTCCACATGGGGTCTTGATGCAGTGTGACAGGAGGGCCACCTCCTAGAGACAGACAAGGTGAAGGGAGGCACCCAAGGGATGAAGGAGAGGGGAACACGGTGGAAGGGAGACAAGGTGGATGCCAACAGGGGAGCAAGGAGATGGGGGCGGGGCCGAGTGTTTGCATCCTGGCAGATCTCACAGATGCCTTCCAGAGGAGGTTCAGATCTTGGCGCCAGCCCGTGCAGTCAGAGGCACTGGGAAAGAAGAGCGAAAGGGCGGCTGGCAGTGGCTGCTTGTACATCCTTGAGTGTTGCGGCAAGGGTAGAACTTTTCAGCCAGGCTCTTTACTACGGATCCGGTGGGGATGGGGATGGGGATGGGGAAGGGGTGGGAGGTGGGGATGGGGTGGGAGGCGGGGAAGGGGTGGGAGGCGGGGATGGGGTGGGAGGCGGGGAAGGGGTGGGAGGCGGGGATGGGGTGGGAGGCGGGGAAGGGGTGGGAGGCGGGGATGGGGGGGTGGGGGGGAGGATGGGAGAAGGGGTTGGGTTGGGTGTGGGTCAGATCTTACTGGGTGGGTTGGGTTTTACTGGGTTGGTCTGGAGGGCAGGATTGGGATTAAGGGGTGGGGTGGGGGGTTTGGGGGGTGGGGGGGTATGGGGGGGGGGACATGGGCCAAGCTCTGGGACCTGAGAAATCCATCTTTAACTGAGCTGTGGGCTGATTATACATCTAGTGTTGAGGGTGATGACCACAGGCAAAAAGGGGGGAAAGATGACGCATTTTCCCCTAGAGAAGACGCCGGAGAGCAGCACAGTAAAGGCAGAAGGGAAAGGTCTGGTTAGCAGGTAGATCAGTAGGCCACGAGGACCACGGGGGCAAGGCTTTACAGGGCCAGAGTGTCACAGGTCTGAAAAAAGCAGGGGTAACACAGGTAAAGGGACAATGGCAAATGCTAAGACCAGACTGGACCAAAGATATTTTCAGAATGCTTGAGAGTCATAAATGGTGAGGGAATAAGAGGAGTGTGGCAGGGGGTGTGCAAAGAACAATGCTTGTGATGCACACTGGGATTTGGGGCATATCACACATCAACAAGTAAACACGGAAGGGAATATAATATGGTGGTTCCAAGAGGAGAGTGCCAGGCCGATGACAGAGCGGAGGCAGTCCTGGGATTTGAGGCAGAAGATGCCATGGCAGACGATGGACGCCTGCAGGTGCATAAGAAGGGACTGCAGCTCAGGAAGTCAGGGCTTCCATAGTAGTGATTTTTCCCCAGGTTGTGGGGCGGGATAAGGGTGGTTTTCACCCAAGGGGGGCTGTGGGCATGGCCCCGAAGGCAGGGGAAGCAAAACATCTGAGGAGGAGCAGTGTTCTGTTCAAAGCAAAAACAAACCCAAAAAAACACAAAAGCAAACACAAAAACATGCCCAGTGATGCTGATAGGCGGTCTTAGGTCCTCGGGTGAGAATCACTGGATGGAAGGGGCCGAGTGGAGGCGGGCAGAGAGGTGACGTTTGAGCAGGGGCGCCCCCAAGCCGGGGTAGATGGAAGTGTCAGAGTCAGGGCTGTCAGACATCGGGGAGAAGGACCCTGGTCCAGGCAGACAGCAGAGGGGGAGTGTTGGGATTCGCTCTCAGTGCGTAAGGAGTGGAGTGCCTGTGAGCGGCCCTAGAGCTGAGGACACCAGAGGACTGACGCTGAGGGAGAAGGGAATGGTGACTGAGAGAGAGCTGGGCTGTACTGTGTAAGGAGAGAGCACCACGTGGAACCACGTGGAACCACGTGGACAGGAGACCACAGTGAAGGAGAGCATCTGGGAGAGATGCCTGCGAGGGAGGGAGGAAGGACAGAAGGATGGGGGACAGCAGGACCCAGGGCTCTCTGCAGGTGGAGACTGAGTGCAGGGGTGTCAGCTTTGGGGTTGGCAGGGGCTGGGGCGGGGGGAGGGCAGAGGGCAAAATGCTGCCCTGAGAGGAAAAAGGAAGGAGAATCGGGAACAGGCTCCCTGAGAGCCCTGTCAGAAGAGTGTTCACCAAAGGGGTCTGAGTGGAAACATGAAAGGTCCCAGGGAGGAACGTCTGTGGGGCCCAGGAGGACAGCGCAGCGTGGGTGCACAGGGGCGGGAGCACGGGCCTCAGCGTGCAGGGTCGGTACCCGATGTCTGAGGCAAAGACGACGGACCTGGGCTGAGCAGTGGGCGAGGGATGGAGAAGGGAGCGCGCGGCAGAGAAGACCCCGGAGTCCAGCTGGATGACTCCCAGAGGGTGGCCGGAGGAATGTCAGGTGGCTCAGGTCACAGGACAGTCCCTTTGCCAGCTAGGCAGTCGAGAAGCCAGGCAGGAGGGGCACCGAGCCGGGCCCTGGAGGTGGGGCAGGGGAGCAGTCTGCAGCAGGGGGGAGGGTGTGGGACAGCAGAGGGGCGTCCACAGGGCGAGCAAGTGAGAAAGGGCAAGTGAGGGCTTCTTGTAGCTAGGGCATGTGAGGCTTGTTCAAAGGATACTGGGATGTACTTCACCAAGAAAGGAACGTCAGAGGGCCCGAAGGAGGGAGGCATGGGGAATCTAGGAACTTGCCTCCATTAGTGACCAAGGGCGTGGGGAAGCCCGTGCAGAAGAAAGAGTGCGCGGCGGGTCAGGCAAGCAAGGAACTCGAGAGAGGCTGGAGGAGGCCAGGGGTGATGAGGTGGTAGAGGTAGTGGCCCATTTAACCTTGGGTATGGTCAGGTCCGTGAAGGGCAGGAGAGTCGCCGAAAGGCTGGAGAGAGGCCCAGGTAGGCAACCACCGTCTTCGACATGGTGTCCCTGCACAGGCTGGATGCTTAGGCGTGAACTGGGACATCAGATGCATTCAGTACAGCGTGACAGAGCTGAAAAAGCTGGCACCAGAATGAATAGGAGGCAGGTCAAGAAGGGAGCAGATCTCCAGGAAAAGACCAGAGTCTTTTCCATGAGTGGCATGTGGTAGAGGAAGTAGGACAGGATGTTGAAGATGACCAGGAGGGTCTCTTGAAGACAAGAGTGGCAGAAAAAGCAGAGTGGGCCACGCAAGGTTCAGTACCAGCCCAGCAGTGATACAGACGGTCGTCGTGGGCATCCAGGAGAAAGCAGTTTGGGGGATGTGAGTTGGGTCAGTGGAGCCGGTGGGAAAAGAAAGGGACAGGCGGCACAAAAGAGGAGAGAGAAAGAACCTCATGAATGTACAAGGCACTCGGGTTAGTAAAGGGGACACCGTGGAAAAGGGGAAGGCAGCCTGAAGAGCTCCCAGTCTGGGGACGATGCAGATCTCGGGGGGTGCGAGGGCTGGCATGTGCTGTACTGAGGCCAGATGGTAGGAACAGAGCTGAGCTGAGCCAAGCTGAGACACCGCAGACTGGTGTTTGAAGCCCTCAGCAGAAGTGGAGAAAAGGGCCAAAATGGGGTGAAACAGGAGACATGGCACTTTTGCACATTATGACGGACCCTGCACAGAAACTATAGCAGGTAACCTCAGGGACTTTGGAATGGACTCACATGGAGTCCTGTGAGTAGCAAATATGCTTAGAGATGGCAGGGTAGTGGGTGGGAACCAAGGCACCAACTACTGAATCCTTGCTTCTGCCCATTCTGTGGGGCTGGCAAAGGGTGGAGGTTTACCATGAGGCAGAGACTCCACATAGGGACCTGGGAAGGACAGGGGACTCTGAAAACCAGTGGGGTGTCCTAGGTCTAGTCCAGGAAGATAATGTGGGCAGCAAAGACAATAAAGGGCGGGCTAGTGGGGACCTAGGGAGCTTTTGTTCGGGAGCTGTGATTCAGGGGACAACAGAGGGTGTGAGGCAACATGGGATGGAGAGTGAGAGGAGGGCCGTAAACCCTGCATGCAGTTTAACATGGCCAAGGGGGAAGGAGGCAGAGGGGGATCCAGCGCATGTCAAAGGAGAGGGGGAGGGCAAGGGCAGTGGGCAGTGTTGCCTCAGGGGACCCGATGGAGAAGAAATGGAAGCAGTGAATGCGAGGGGAGGAAGAGGAGGAGGCAGTGGTGGGTCTGGAGTGAAGTCCCGTGGACAAGGGCTTGACTGAAAGGGAAGAGAGAAGGAAGGAAGGTGAGATGGGGTGAGGCAAGGGAAAGAGAGCCTAAAGGGAAGAGGGTGGCCAGAGCCAGTGGAGGGATGGGACGAGAGACAGCAGATGGTTTCAGGAGAGCATGTGGCCTGGCAAGACGATGGAAAGAGTGTGAGCTGTGAGAGCAGGTTGTGGGAGGGAGCACTCCCCAGTGAAGAAGGGATGACCCAGGGCAACTACATGACAGACATCAGGGATCTTGGAGATGAGATGCAAGGGTTCCAGACAAGAGGTGGTCTGAGGAGGAGGAGAAGAAAAGTGTCCCATGAGGAAAAGTGGCAGGAAGGATGTCAGAATGGGGCCTCATTGCAACTAAATGGGAGTGTTACCTCCCAGAGACAGAGAAGGTGATGGGAGGCACCCAGAAGAGGATGAAGGGTGGAGTGTGGCAGACAGGAGAAAGGCTGTACACTAATGGGGGCAGGGGAAGGAGAGAGAAGTGACAGGCTGAAATCCAGGCAGATCTCAGAGGTCCCGGCCAGAAGGAGGTTTGGAGCTTCAAGGTCAGCCAGTGGAAGCAGAGGCACTGGGTGGAGGGAGAGGAAAAGGGGTAGCCAGCAGTGGGAGTGCAGCAGTGGCTGTTCCTGTGGGCTTGAATACTGTGAGTGCAAGGGAAGACCCTTTTGCTGGGCTCTTTACTACTGATTCTGACAATGTGGGGGGCGGGGACAGGGTTCAAGTCTGGGTGTGGGTGGGTCTAATAAGGTTAGATGGGAGGCCAAGGTGGGCACTAATGGGTGCAGGGGTAGGGAGGGGGACACGAGCTAAGCTGAGAAATCCATCTCATTCGACTGAGAAGTGGGCTGATTTCACGTCCGGTGTTGTGGGGGAGGACTACAGGCTGGGGAAGCAGGGGGAGAAGTGAATCACCCAGAGAGGACACAGGTGGAGGGAAAGGTCTGGTTAGCGGGTACCAAAAAGGGCCGGGAACACCAGAAGAACAAGGAGGTACAGTGGGACTATTTCACAGATCTGATAAGGATGGGTGCTGCAGGAAAAGGGACAGTGGCAAGCGTGGAGAAGGACCAGATTTGGACCAAACACAGTGTTGAAGTGAGTAAGTGTTGGAGGAAGGAGGAATGTGCTGAGGGGTGAGGAAAGAACAAGCTGGAATGCGGCCTCGGGTCAGGGCGCGGCTGGCCTCCGAGTGCAGGCAGTGCTGGGACTTGAGGAACAGGTATTGCTGACGGCAGGAGGCTGGAGACATGCAAGGGGAGTGGCATCCAGGGAGAAGGGCTGGGCTCCCACCGCAGTGATCCTTCCCTGGGATGGAGCCATGGATGGCCCCTGAGGGGCCGTGGGCATGGAACACAACGGAAGCCCAAGAAAAGACTGGAGGGGCGAGCAGGGCTCTGCTCAAGACAAACCATAAGTAAACAAGTAAATAAAGACAAAAACATGAGCTGCTGCCACTGCCGGTGACAGGAGTCCGTGGGGGCCAGCACTCTTGGGAAAGAATTGCTGGGTAAAGGGGCAGAGTGGGGAGATGGGCAGAGAGGGGAAGCTCCAGCAGATGAGGTCCCCATCAGTAAAGATGGGGGCAGAGTCAGGACTGTCAGACACGGGGTACAAGGACTCAAGACGAGGCAGATGGTGAGCAAACAGATAGAGCCCACCAGGCACCTGGAATGATGCTGGGATGTGTTGGGATTCAGCAGCAAGGCTGGGACTGCAGAGCAAAGACAGTAGTCCAGAAACTGAGGACACCTGAGGAATAAGACTGAGAGATGGGAGTGGCAACCAGAGGTAGCTGGGTTCTATGGACAGGAGCAGAGAGCACTGTCCACGGCTATAGGGAGGGGCAGCTGGAATGGGAGGCAACACTGAAGGAGAGCATCTGGGAGAGATGCCTGCGAGGGAGGGAGGAAGGACAGAAGGATGGGGGACAGCAGGACCCAGGGCTCTCTGCAGGTGGAGACTGAGTGCAGGGGTGTCAGCTTTGGGGTTGGCAGGGGCTGGGGCGGGGGGAGGGCAGAGGGCAAAATGCTGCCCTGAGAGGAAAAAGGAAGGAGAATCGGGAACAGGCTCCCTGAGAGCCCTGTCAGAAGAGTGTTCACCAAAGGGGTCTGAGTGGAAACATGAAAGGTCCCAGGGAGGAACGTCTGTGGGGCCCAGGAGGACAGCGCAGCGTGGGTGCACAGGGGCGGGAGCACGGACCTCAGCGTGCGGGGTCGGTACCTGATGTCTGAGGCAAAGACGACTGACCTGGGCTGAGCCGTGGGTGAGGGATGGCAAAGACCGTGCACGCCAGAGAAGACCCCGGAGTCCGGCTGGACGACTCCCAGAGGGTGGCCGGGGGAATGTCAGGTGGCTCAGGTCACAGGACAGTCCCTTTGCCAGCTAGGCAGTCGAGAAGCCAGGCAGGAGGGGCACGGAGCCGGGCCCTGGAGGTGGGGCAGGGGAGCAGTCTGCAGCAGGGGGGAGGGTGTGCGAGGGCAGAGGGGCGTCCACAGGGTGAGAAGAGTGACAAAGGACAGGTGATGGTGCCTGGCAGGGAGGGCGGGAGAGGCTTGTTAGAGGATCAGGGAATGCGCTGTGCCGAGAGGGTGGCAGAGAGTCCAGAGGAGGGAGTGGACATGGAGGGACCAGGACCTGTGCACCCCAAAGTGCGCAGAGGCATGAGGATGCCCATGCTGGGGGAGGAGCACAGCATAGGTAAGACAAGCATGGAACCCGGCAGACATAGGAGGCCAGGGGCAGATGAGGTGATACAGGTGGTATCCCACTGAAAATGTTGGGAGACAACCCTCTAAGCGAATGCATGGTAAGACGATGAAAGTTCAGAGAAGAACTTAAGGAAGCAACACCCTCCAAAATGGCGCACCTGGGTGAACTGGGACGAGACGGATTTAGTACAGCATGTTGGGGATGAAGCTGACAGCAAGGAGGAGCAAGAGGGCTAGTCAGAAACAGGCGATGTCGAGGAAAGTGTAGGAAATCTGTGGCACGATGGGCGTGTGGAGGGGAAGTGGGATGGGATGCTGAAGAGGAAGAGGTTTCTAGAAGACAAGAGCAGGAGCAAATGTAGGGGATGAGCCGAGCCAGGTCAGTCTGCAGCCAGCGTGGAAAGAGAAAGACTGTGGACTCTCAGGCAGCCACGGAAGGTGGTCCTTCAGATGAGAGTCAGGTCAGGGAACTTAACGGGAAAACAAAGCAACAGGCAGAATGGAAGAGGGGAGAAAATCATGGCCAGATGAGGGACTCCAGGTCTGTAAAGGATGCACCATGGAATAGGGGAAGGCTGAGGAGCTCCCAGTCTGGGGACGTCAGCAGGTCTCTGAAGGCAAGAGGGGTGGCGGGTGGGGTAGGGGGCCAGGGCAGGAACAGCGCTGAGCTCAGCAGAGCTGTCACCCCAGAGTGTAGACCCGTGACTGCCTGGGGCCCTCAGGAGCGGAAAGGCATCCCGATAACTGAGGTGAAAGAGCAGTGGGGCAACATTGCACATAAAGACAGACCCTGCACAGAAACCATGGCAGGTCACCTCGGGGTCACTGAGGTCGATGGAGTCCAGTGTGTGGGTAGCAAATCTGCTTAGAAATGGTGGGGGGGGGGGTGGTGGAACTAAGGTGGAAGGGGCTTTTTTTTTTTTTTAAAGATTTTATTTATTTATTCGACAGAGATAGAGACAGCCAGCGAGAGAGGGAACACAAGCAGGGGGAGTGGGAGAGGAAGAAGCAGGCTCCCAGGGGAGGAGCCTGATGTGGGGCTCGATCCCAGAACGCCGGGATCACGCCCTAAGCCGAAGGCAGACGCTTAACGACTGAGCCACCCAGGCGCCCTGGGACATTTTGCTTTAATAACCAGATAGGTGCTTCAGCTAACCCGGGGCTGAAGAACAGAGGTTTAGCACGGAGCAGAGATACCGCACAGGGAACCAGAGAAGAACTAAGACCTTTAAAACCAGCGGAGTGTCACAGGTCTAGACTAAGACGATGAGGCTTGTGAGGCGCACAAGAGAGAACAAGGGGGCAGACAGCGGGGCCTGGGGCTTCGGGGACTGCTTTCCCCTGACGGACAGTAGATGGGGCGAGGCACAATGGGATGGAGAGTGAGAGGAGGGTCTTAAGTCTGCAGGTGGGTGTCGTGAGGGGAAGGAATGAGGGAAAGAGGGCAAAGGAGGTCTGCACTGTGTCAGTGAGGAGTGGGAGATCAAGCACAACAGACAGGGGTGGGTCCTCAGACCTGATGGAGAGAAGGAAGCACCAGTCAAGGGAAGAAAGAAGAGGAAGTGGAAGAACTGGGGTAAAGGCCCTTTGGCAAGTGCCTGACTGAAAGGAAAGAGAGAGGAAGAAGGAAGGTGAGGTGGGGTGAGTCTAGGGAAAAGGGAACCTCACGCAGCGGGCGGGTCAGAGCCAGTGGAAGGACGAGATGAGCGACAGCAGATGGTTTCAGAGAGAACATGGCCTGTTGAGCGGTTGGAAAGAGTGTGAGCTGAGAGCAGGTCCCGGGAAGGGAGCACATCCCGGTGGTGAAGGGAGGACCCAATGGGACTACAGGCTCTGGGGGAGCTTGAGATGCACGGGTCCTAGAGAAGAGGCCCGGTGCTCTTTCCTGGGCTGAGGAGGGAAAGGGAAGACGTGCAGCCACGAGGAAAGGCTGCAGGAAGGCATGTCCACATGGGGCCTCGATGCAGTGTGACGGGAGGGCCACGTCTCAGACAGGCAAGGGGACAGGAGGCACTGGGTGGGGGGAGGAATGGAGAATGAAGTGTGGAGGAAGGGAGATGGGAGATGGACACCAACAGGGGAGCGAGGAGAAGAGGGAGGTAACAGGCAGGAATCCAGGCAGCTCCCAGTGGTGCCAAACGGAAGTTCCCAGTGCGGGGCCCTCCAGTGGGGGCGGGGGCATGGGGAAGGAGGGGGGAGAAGGGCTGGCTAGCGGTGGCTGCTCCTATAGTCTTGAGTGTTGTGGCAAGGGGATAATTTCTGGCCAGGCTCTACTATGGATCCGGTGGGGTCGGGGTGGGAGATGGGGTCCGGGCGGGAGGAGGGGATCGTGATGGGAGGGGGGACGGGTTGGGGGACAGTATTTGGGTTGGGGTGTGGCATGGGTTTATGGGAGGGTAGGGTTGGGATCAGTGGGCATAGGGGTGGGGGTGGGGAGACATGAGCCATGCTCTAGGTACTGAGAAAACCATCTTTTTGGTCCAGGGTTGAGGATGAGGACTACAGGCTGAGGAGAGGGCAGAAAAGACCAGTGAATCCACCCGAGAGGACAAAGGAGAGCAGCTACAGGAAAGGTGGAATGGAAGTGGGCTTGGCAGGAGCCATAGAGGGACATGAGGACCACAGGAGCAAGGCTCTGCAGGGGGACGGCGTCACGGGTCTGAAATCGGGAGGGGTAACCTAGTGAAAGGGACAATGGCAAACACCGAAAGGACAAGACTAGGGCCAAAGCTACTGTTACAGTGCCTTGTGTCACAAAGGGTGGGGCGGGGAGGGCTGTGAGGGTGCGGTGTGAGGAGATGGACACTGGCGTTCGGGGCACACCAGTGTCAAAGAGTAAATATGGAAGGGATGCGGTGGTTCCAAGAGGACAGAGCCGGGTCAATGTCCGAGTGTGGGGAAATGTTGGGAAATTGAGGAACAGTGTCAGTGACAACTGGTGGAGGCTAGAGGTGTGCGAGGGCAGAGTGCGGCCCACGGAGTCGGGGTGGGCGTCCACTGCAGTGATTCTTCCCGAGGATGGGGGGGGTGGTTTTCACCCGACGGGGGGCTGTGGGCATAGCCCCCAAGGCAGGCCTATCGAAGCATCTGAGGGGGAGCAGTGCTCTGCTCAGTGCAAAAACAAACCCAAAAAAACACAAAAGCAAACACAAAAACACACCCGGACGATGATGCTGATAGGCGGTCTTAGGGGTCATGGGTCCTTGGGTGAGAATCACTGGGTGGAAGGGGCCGAGTGGAGGCGGGCAGAGAGGTGACGCTTGAGCAGGGGAGCCCTGGGCCGGGGTAGGTGACGGGGTGGGCATCAGAGTCAGGGCTGTGAGACGTGGGGAGAAGGCCCCCGGCCCAGGCAGACAGCGAGCAAATGGATGTAGCCAAGAAGGCCTCTGGTATGATGTGTGTGTGTGGGGGGGGGGGGGCGGTGAAGGCCGGGACTTCCTGTCAGTGCGCAGGAGTGCAGACTAGCTGAGGACACCTGAAGAGGAAGGCGGAGCGCGGGGTCGGTACCCGATGTCTGAGGCAAAGACGACTGACCTGGGCTGAGCGGTGGGTGAGGGATGGAGGAGGGAGCACGCGGCAGAGAAGACCCCGGAGTCCGGCTGGACGACTCCCAGAGGGTGGCCGGGGGAATGTCAGGTGGCTCAGGTCACAGGACAGTCCCTTTGCCAGGTAGGCAGTCGAGACGCCAAGCAGGGGGGGCACGGAACCGGGCCCTGGAGGTGGGGCAGGGGAGCAGTCTGCAGCAGGGGGGAGGGTGTGCGAGAGCAGAGGGGGGTCCACAGGGCGAGAAGAGTGACAAAGGACAGGTAATGGTGCCTGGCAGGGAGGGCGGGAGAGGCTTGTAGAGGATCAGGGAATGCGCTGTGCCGAGAGGGTGGCAGAGAGTCCGGAGGAGGGAGTGGATGTGGAGGGACCAGGAGCCGTGTCCACCGAGTGGGCACAAGGGCGTGAGGAAGCCCGTGTAAAAGGCGGGGGGTAAGGTGGTCAAGGTAGAGGCTCACTTAAAGGGCGGGAGTCAGCCCTGTCAGCGAAGGGTGTATGGAGACAGCAAAAGGTCAGACAGAAGTCCAGAGAAGCAACCACTGTCTCCGGGATGGCAGACACAGAAGGGGAGATTATTTTGGGGGCAGCAGATGGGTTCAGCACAGCGGGTTGGGGACCAAGAGCTTGGCCGCCGAAGAGCATGAGGGCAGGTCAGAAGAGAGCTGATGTGAAGGAAGAGACGACCGGACCCACGGCAGGACTGGAAGGTGGCAGGGGAAGTGGGGCGGGATGCTGAGGATGAAGGAGAAGGTTTCTGGAAGACAAGAGTGGGAGAGGAAACAGAGGACGCACTGTGTGAGGCGCTTCTGCTTCCAGCAGGGAGAGAGAGCGGCCTCGAAGGAAGTAGGAGGGGTGCAGGCTGGCTCAGAGGAGTCCAGGGGCAGAGAACCTCACGAATGTACAGGGGGCTCAGGGACGGTAAGGGGGGGCAGTGTTGAAAAGAGGGCAGTGGCCGGAAGTGCTCCCACCGGGGGTGTCAGCAGGGCTTAGTGGGGAGAGGAGCGGCGTGTGTGGTCCTCAGGCCCGATGACAGCAGCAGAGCAGAGATGCCATGGGCCGGGTGTTTGAAAACTAGGGCCCTCAGAACAGGAGGGGAAGTGGGCCACGATGACAGGTAAACAGAGGAAGAGGGGCAGCAAGGCACAGGAAGACAAAGCCGGCACAGACCTCTGGCAGGTCATTTCAGGGACTCGGGATGGACTCATGCTGGGAGTCCGCTGTGTGGGGAGAAAGGATGCACCGAGGGGAGGCGTGTGCGGTAACACAAGGCAGAAGGGACAGTTTGTAGCAGCCACCGAATCTGTGCGTGCGGTCTCAGGGAGGCTGGAGGGCTGCAGGGCTTGCAAGAGGCAGGGACTGTACAGTGGAGGGTAAGAAGGGACTTTCAACCAGTGCAGTGCCTTAGGCTTAGCCCAGGAAGCTGATGTCAGCAGCAGAGGGGTGTGTGTGGGGGGGGGCGGTGAGGTCTGGGGACACTTGTTTTAGAGGCTTCATCGGGTGGACAACAGAGGTGGCAAGGCTTCCTGGGATGGAGAGCAACAGGATGGGCTCCAAAGCCCATGGCCAAGAGGGCTGGAGGGCAAAGGGGGATCTGCACAATGTCAGTGGGGTGTGCAGAGCAAGGGCGTTGGGTGCATCAGGGGACCCAGTGGAGAAGGAATGGAAGCAGGGGAGGTGGACGAGCTGAAAGTGCAGGCCTGGGGTAGAGTCCCATGGGCAAGGGCTTGACCGAAAGGGAGGAGAGAAGAAGAAGGAAGGTGAGGTGGCTGAGGTGAGGGAAAAGGGAGCCTCACGCAGGGGGGCGGGTCAGAGCCAGTGGAAGGGTCACATGTGAGACAGCAGATGGTTTCAGAGAGAACGTGGCCTGTTGAGGGGATGGAAAGAGTGTGAGCTGAGAGCAGGTCCCGGGAAGGGAGCACATCCCCGGTGGTGAAGGGAGGACCCAATGGGACTCCACGACAGGCTCTGGGGGAGCTTGAGATGCACGGGTCCTAGAGAAGAGGCCCGGTGCTCTTTCCTGGGCTGAGGAGGGAAAGGGAAGACGTGCAGCCCACGAGGAAAGGCTGCAGGAAGGCATGTCCACATGGGGCCTCGATGCAGTGCGACGGGAGGGCCACGTCTCAGACAGGCAAGGTGAAGGGAGGCACCCAGGGGACGAAGGAGAGAGGGAGACAGGCTGGACACCAACAGGGTGAGCAGAGAAGAGGGAGATGGCAGAGAGTGCATCCTGGCCCATGTCCGAGGTGCCTCCCGGGGGAAGCTCCGAGAGGCGGGCCAGCCGGTGGCAGGAGGAACGAGGGAACACAGAGGCGGTAGCGGTGGCTGCTCCTACAGCCTCGAATGTTGTGGCGAGGCCAGGCTCTTTACTACGGATCCGGAGGGGACGGGGTGGGAGGTGGGACCTGTCACTCTAAGTGACAGGAGTTGGCTTTGATGGCAGGGCAGGGTTAGGATCAGTGGGTGTACATGGAGGGTGTGGGGAGGCATGGGCCAAACTCCAGGTACAGAGATTAAGCGCCTTTTTAAGCTGAGCTTGTGGACTGATTACACATCCGACGTGAGGGTGATGAGCAGAGACTAGAGAAGATGGGAAGACCGGTGAGCCCACCCGGAGAGGACACAGGAGAGTAGCTGCAGGAAGGGCGGAAGGGAAGGTGGGCTTGGCAGGACTCGCAGAGGGACATGGGACGTGAGGGGCGAGGCTCTGCAGGGGGACGGTGTCACTGACTTATATCAAGAGGGATAAGCTAGGGAAAGAGACAACCACTCTGGGGTGTCAGGGCGGGGTGGGGGGGGCAGGAAGAGAACAGTGCTCTAGTGCACACTGGGGTTTGGGTTACGTCACACGTCAGAGCAAACATGGAAGGGCACGCGGGGTTCCAAGAGCAGAGAGCCGGGCCCGTGCCAACAGCTGGGGCGGGGCCGGGCTCGGAGGAGAAGTGTGCATGGCAGCTGATGGAAGCAGGTGGCTAGAGGTGCGCGAGGGCAGGGTGCGGCCCAGGGAGTCGGGGTGGGCGTCCACTGCAGTGATTCTTCCCGAGGATGGGGGGGGTGGTTTTCACCCGATGGGGGGCTGTGGGCATGGCCCCCAAGGCAGACCTATCAAAGCATCTGAGGGGGAGCAGTGCTCTGCTCAAATCAAAAACAAACCCAAAAACACACAAAAGCAAACACAAAAACACACCCTGACGATGATGCTGATAGGCGGTCTTGAGGGTCATGGGTCCTCGGGTGAGAATCACTGGGTGGAAGGGGCCGAGTGGAGGCGGGCAGAGAGGTGACGCTTGAGCAGGGGAGCCCTGGGCCGGGGTAGGTGACGGGGTGGGCATCAGAGTCAGGGCTGTGAGACGTGGGGAGAAGGCCCCCGGCCCAGGCAGACAGCGAGCAAATGGATGTAGCCAAGAAGGCCTCTGGTATGATGTGTGTGTGGGGGGGGGTGGGTGGTGAAGGCTGGGACTTCCTGTCAGTGCGCAGGAGTGTAGACTAGCTGAGGACACCTGAAGAGGAAGGCGGAGCGCGGGGTCGGTACCCGATGTCTGAGGCAAAGACGACTGACCTGGGCTGAGCAGTGGGTGAGGGATGGAGGAGGGAGCGCGCGGCAGGGAAGACCCCGGAGTCCGGCTGGACGACTCCCAGAGGGTGGCCGGGGGAATGTCAGGTGGCTCAGGTCACAGGACAGTCCCTTTGCCAGCTAGGCAGTCGAGACGCCAGGCAGGAGGGGCACAGAGCCGGGCCCTGGAGGTGGGGCAGGGGAGCAGTCTGCAGCAGGGGGGAGGGTGTGCGAGAGCAGAGGGGGGTCCACAGGGCGAGAAGAGTGACAAAGGACAGGTGATGGTGCCTGGCAGGGAGGGCGGGAGAGGCTTGTAGAGGATCAGGGAATGCGCTGTGCCGAGAGGGTGGCAGAGAGTCCAGAGGAGGGAGTGGACGTGGAGGGACCAGGAGCTGTGTCCCCCGTGTGGGCACAAGGGCGTGAGGAAGCCCGTGCAGGAGGAAGAGCGCAGTTGGTGAGGACCGTGGGAGAGCGGGGAGGAGGCCAGGGGAGGACGAGATGGTAGAGGTGGTGGCCCATTTGGAGCGCTGGAGACAAGCCTGTCAGTGCAGGGGGGACGGCGAGAAGATGAAAGGTCAGGGAAAAGCCCAAAGAGTGACCTCGTCCAAAATGGCAGAGCTGAAAAGAGAGAGGGTTTAGTGGTGAGCTCAGCAGCAGACGGATTCAGTACAGCACATGGGCATGAAGCAGCTGGTCACCCAGGGTGCGGGAGCGCAGGTCAGGGAGGGAGCCCACGTGAAGGACAGAGCTGTGACTCCTTCACGTGCCCGGCAGGCGGTAGCGAAGTCAGACACGATGCTGAGGAGGGAGCAGAGAGTCTGTGAGCACAGTGATCCATCACACAGCGTGTGAGACAGACAGACACTGGAGCCACGAGAACGTGGTCGAGGGTGCAGGGCGCGTCACGGGAGCAGATGGGTCAAGAAAGGCCTAGGTGCGTGGAGGAGTAGAGAACCTCTGGTCGCCTGAAGCGCTCGGGCCGGGTAACGGGGCCTCACCGAGAATGGAACAGTGCCCTGAAGAACTCCCTATCCGGGGACATCGGCAGCTCTGGGGGCAAGAGGAAAGGCACGTGTGGTACTGAGACCAGACGGCAGGGGCACGCTAGCGAATGTCAGAGTCAGCGGCTGCCGTTCTCTCTGCGGGCAAGCGCTCGTGACGGGACGGCAGACCGCGCAGACTCTTTCCAGAGGACAGGCTGCAGGTCAGCCGAGCATAAGGCTCGGGTGCTGCAGGGCGGTTCACTGGACCTTGCGAGCACCGTACCGAGCGCTGGTAAGTACGCATGCGGTAGACGGTGACACACTATTATTTACTGTTTTTCCAATGGAAATGAGCAGGGGAAAAATGGAAAGAGAGGTGGTTAAAATGAAATTGGAATTAAGCTGACAGTATACTTCTTAAATAATTTTCAGAATTACTGAGCAACGTTCTGATGGTTATGGTGCACAGTGCTGCCCGTTAACTTGATCACCGTTAACGGGATAAAGGAAATTGGGAGAAATATATAAAAATATATTGTTGTAGGAAGATAGGCACCTGCCTGCAAACTCTCTCAGATCATCACATGGAAGCGGGTAGACCCAGGAGAATAATGTAGTATCATCTGGAGAGAAATGCATGGGGTGGAGCCTCAAGGTCCTTCAGGTGCTTCCGGTGTCCAAAGATGAAGATGCGTGTAAGTCATTAGAGGGATTCTGAGTCACGAGACAGGTTAAGGAGGAAGTTCCCAAGTGGAACCAAGCCTGAGTGCTACAAACAAGCAGAGGTTTTTTCCTAAGGCCAAAAGAAGGGAGAAGAGGAAATGGGTGGATATGCCATGTTTATGTTGCCTTCTGGAGAGATGTTACCATGTAAGAAAGGCAGCAATACAGATTTGTACCTTGATGATGGTGTGACAAGGGAGCATGTAAGCAGAACGGGAAGACAGGCTGAAAGTAAGCCGAGAAGGGAATGTTAGAAATTTCAGTGTATTTGAGGAGAGCCGGATTGGTGACAAGATCAATGAGCCGGTGAATAAGGAGATCGGAGACTGGGAATCTTGGCCAATCTCATAATGGGTCAAACTGGAGGAACAGTGATCCTAAGGCTAGACTGATACCATTCCATGGTTGAGGCAGAGGAAGTGGTGGTTGAATAGTAATGTTCTATCTGTCCTACTTTTTTAGTATTTGAGTAAAATTACGGAATATGTGCTTAGCTTGGAGGAATGCAAAGTTTCATGAGGGTCATGAATAAGGATCCCACTGAGTGGCTGGAGGTGGGTAAAAGCAAAAAACTCTGAGATCTGTTTCAGTTCACTGAAGCTGTTCATCCAGTGTCATGAGTTCATCCAGTGTCATGAATATTAGTATCAAACACCAAACAATGGAATGGAGACTACAGATTGGGGGGGTGGGGGGGCTCAGACCCCATCAGAATCCGGCGGTACCTTAAGTGAGAATGGGGGTCAAGGAAGTGCCGGCAGAGTCAAGCTCAGCCGCAGACATGAGTTACGAGTGGTCGTCAGTGTCCCTCATGACAGACAGAGACTCCTACAGCGCTACTGTTCAGCTGGGTCTTAGGGTGGACATTGTCCATTGCCGACTTTTTCGGTGAGTTACTGAAAGGGGCTGAGGTGGTTCTGAGATGAGAAGTGTGACGCACTAAGGCCGGACAGTCCCACAATACAAGCGATAGAGGGGTCCCAGTGCTTCTAAATAAGGAGTGGGACAAGGAGTTCAACAGACAGGGGCCGTCCTCGAGGCGCAGCAAGAGGAAAGATTTGTAGAATGTTGCACACCTCATCTGGGAGTGCCAGAAAGCCTCAGGGCAAAGGAAGCTGCTGAGTGGGAAAGCACGCTAAGAAAAGATGCTGCCCTGAAAGCTTTTCTAAACGTTTCTGCATAAAGGGGCAGCAGCTGGAGGACAGAAGACCAGCAGGACCCACTGAGCTGAGGTCTGTGATGCCGCGAACTCTTCCCACACGCTGCCCGTGACTTGAGGGAAGGACTTACGGGGCCATCTCGATGCTGGGTTCAGGTAAAAGTTGTCAGATGGGGTTTAGGTTTTTTTGTACACAAATAAAGTAAGGGGGAGAGAGAAAGTTTAAAGATACAGCCAAGATCGGGATAATTGCTGGAACAACTCTTTGGAGGTTGGAGGGCGTGTGTCCTGTGAACTGTGGAAGACTTGATTTTAAAGAAGCTAAGGGAGAAAGTGGGTAGTTCTCGAATTGAAGCAATAACAACTTCTATTTATTGAGTATTTACTATGTGTCTGGTACCATGCTAATCATCTTATTTAATTTCATTTCATCCTTATAACAGTCCTAAAAGGTTTACAGAGAATTAATAATCTGTCTAAGTTACCCAGTCCATATGTAGCAGTCAAAATCCAGATCCCGATCTATCTCCCAAATCTCTGTCTCTCTCTTATGCTATATACGGTGTTCAAGTTGATAGAAATTGCAATCTGTGTCATTTCTTTTGTCGTCCGTGGTTGTATGAAAAATATAGTTTTTGCAATTAGTAGAAGTGATGTATAGATCTTCAGGTGGTTGGAAAAATTAATAGTATTTGCAGTGGGGAAAATGCAAAAGGGGGGGGGCGGTAGAAGACTCTTATTACCATCTATGCCCTGGTATTTCACTTCCGTTCTTTGCACAGCAAAGACTCTGAATTGGCCATAGATTAAAAATGTGAGAATTTCTGACCAAGACTAAAGAATAGAAAGGAGTTTGGTTTTAAGCAGGTGTATGATGAGTCAAATATAAATTGACTACAAACAAGTAAGTTCTAAAGGTCCGAGTGTTGAGACAAAATTCCATTTCTTTTCTCCAAAATGCAAGGACAAGAGTTTATAACTCTAAACGAGAGTTTAATGCCAATCAGCACAACCCTTTGAAAAATTTAACAGGAAACAAAATTCTCCAAGTGCCAAATTTTTATAAACAAAATACTAACAAACCATCAAGCAAAAGAGTCCATAGCCAGCAGACCAAAGGTTGAAACCTCTGGGCTAATTTGTAAGATCTACGTTTTAAAAATAAATTAACTCCTTAGACAGGAGGGGTGAGAAAACTTTCCCTATGCTTCTTCTCTTGGTAGATACGTTTTCTCTTATTGTTGTGGTTGTTTTCTCCTGTACAATGTAATTTCTGTAATTTCGATATTGTTGTTTTCTGTATTTCGATATTGTAAACTTGTATTTCTTGTATTCTGTTAAGACCACTCCCTGGGGTGTGAGGCACCTGAGTTATCAATTATCCAAGGGGACCTGGGGAAATGGGAGGAGCTAGTATTCTCAGTTGGGAAGAGTTGGATTCTTCAGTGAGTTCAGCATTTCACTTCCCTTTAAGTTGCAAAGTAATGGCATCCCTTAAAAAAACAGAAACCTTAGAAGTACAATAAGGGGAGGAATTCTGAAAAAAGGAGAGGTGGCTATTGGGAAAAAAAAAAAATGATACCATGCAGTTTCCCAGGATGATGGCTGAAGCCACAGGGCTATGTTAGGACTGAGCCCTGACACTGGTTTGGAACAAGGGTAATAAATAAAACTAGTTGACTTAAGAGTACAGCCAGCTTCATCAGTGGCTGGTGGACGTACTTTAGACAAATGTAACCAGAGGGAAACAGACCAGGAGAGAAAGAGAAGCCAAAAGGCGATGGAGCTAGAGAAACTTCATAAAGGGATAAAGGAGGTGATTAAAAGTCAAAGTCAGATGGCCTGATGCTTGAAGGAGAAATACTGCAGGCCAGATAGGAAAGTGCCTTCCTACCCAGGGGGTTATGGATCCACAGTGGCTGCAGAGGAGAAGTGCAGGTCCGCCGAGGGCCAGAGGGAACCACCTGGGATTCAGACCCAGCAATGGTGCCAACTTGAATCTACCTCGTGCTAGAGTGAGTAGCCTGGTCTATCGTCCAACACAGAGGAGATTGGGCAGGGGCTCCCAGAAGCAACATCTAAAAAGGGAGTTGGGAGAGGGGCTAAGAGAAGGCCGGTTAAGCCCCAGACAGAACTGAATGATGACCAGGGATAACTATTTACTAGTACTTTTACGATTTCTTGTAACTCTTTAACTTCTTTCCCCAGTATTTGTGAATTTTGTTAACTTGTTTTTTCCTGTACCAGTAGTAAAAATTGTTTCTTCGTGTACCAGTAGTAAAAATTGTTTTTTTGTGTACTAGTAGTAAAAATTGTTTTTTCCTGTACTAGTAATAAAAATTGTTCAAAACATAAATGCAATATGTGTGCTTATTTCTGTAAAAACTGGGTAACAGTGTCAAGATGTGGAGTGAATGCAGGAAGAGAAGAATTCAGGTGGGAAAATGGGAAAAGAAATCAAGTACAACAGAAACGTGACATTCACAAGAGGTAGTCACAAGACCTCAAACCCCAAATTTGTAGACACCACTGGTCCTAGCAGTCGGCCCTCCTTCCTAGGCCTCCCCGCCCCTCTCTCAAGGCTACCTATGGGTCAAGGAGGGAATTACAATGCCCTTCTCAGATGTGGATACACGGAAGTTGGCTAAGCCACTCACCAGGATGAGACGTACTCTCAGACACCAGCCATGTGCTATAAGACCCCAGAAACAATTATTTGAAAATGCCATGGACCTACTAAATACCAAGTCCTTAGGATGCCCCGGAAACAAACATCAGGGAGGAGGAGGCCATCATCCTTCCCAGGAGACATCAGGTACGTGAACCCTCATTCGTGGTTCACACTGTGCCACCAGGAAGCCTGTTCCTTTCTGAGCTACCATTGTATACGTTCAGTTTTTAACATTAAACGTCCAGCAAATATTGCTACTCAGACACTTAGTTATAAAATTAATATTTCTGCAGCAATACTTTTATAAATATAAATATACCGTCACTGTCATATTTCATTTTGGAAAAGACCCATATTTCATTTTGGAAAAGAACCACAGATTTGCCCCGACAGTTAAGAGCTCAAGTTGTGACGCATTCTTACTCCTCTCTCCTCCCTCCTGTGGGTTCGTACCTGCTGTCGAGTCATCATCAGGCAGGCGAACCAGAGTGTAACATATTCCTGGCTGATTGTAAGCGAGGCTGGGGGCTGGGAGGCAACACAGCACCTCGTGGGACTCCGACGGCTCCATCTGCACAGTCACCTTCTCCAGCAGCTGGTCGTTAAGAGTATTGGTACAGTCAAACTGAAAAGTCACCAGGCAGCAAAGTTATGAAGGCTAACGACTGTTCTCAAGCAAGTTGTCCCTTCCCACCCATGACCCACGACTCCGTTCTGGAATCCACTAGCCTTTCCCTCTCTGAACCGTCCTGCAGGTCTCCTCCGAAGATTTTTCTTGAGGCAACGGGTTGACTTGAGTTCCTTTTGTTTCTTTTATTCGTCAGTTTCTTCTCTTTCCTGAGACTGAGTTCTACCCAACAAGATGGTAGAAGTCTGATAGCTAAGAATCAAATGGAAATCCAAGTTCTTGGAACAACCCACTTAATTTACCCTGATGTTAGATCTAAGATGATTATTTTTAAATAGGTTATACTTGATGTTGGCTGACTTCTTCAGACATTTCAGTTTTATGTCCTTTTAAATTTTAACCATCATATGAAGGGATTTCTATAGCTATGGAGTTAGGGAAAACACCCAGAAATGGGGCCAAGTTACTTCTCAGTAGGAAGCAGCTAGAATCATAAACTGAAGGGGAATCAATACTCGTCCCCGAGCACACGGAGCCACCACGGGAGCAGATGGCGGCACTTCCCTCACCTGGAACACGATGTGATTGGTAAACACGTGCTTGATACAACGGACAAAATATTCTGTCTCTGCTTCCGTAAGTTGAACAGGCTCAGAAGACTTGAACAAGGGTCCTAGGTCCATAAACTCGGGAATGGCAGCCAATTGTTCTTTTCAGAAAAGAGATAAGGAAAAAGTAACATGAGAGAGGAAAAGACATTACTCTGAGTACCTAAGATGTTTTAAATTTCCACTGCCTTAGTCACAGTTGAAGTTTCAATTAATATGTCCCAAGCTTTAGTGAAATAATCTTTTAAGAGAGTTTATATACTGAATTACTACAAAGGAAAAAAAAAAAAGAAACTAAATTCCTAATTTTGTAGAATTTGAGTTTCCTGTTAACCAAGATAGAGAGTAAGGACAATATTCCCTGTAAGTTAGCAGTTGGAAATTGCAAAGTCCCATGGACTCCAGGTAGCCCCGGCAACTGTCACCTGTAACAACAGATAAGCAGTCATATGAAGATTTCCTGTACTGAACTGAGAATCACTTTGAATAAAAGTAGTGGACTTCATTATATTTACAATGCTTGGGATGCAAGACTATTACTTCTACACATCAAATCATCATACCTTGGAAAATGTCTTGCCTGGAAGGAGCGAACTTCTCTGGCTTGGTGGCTACAAACATGATTTCTATAAAGACAGATATGAGCAATCAAGTGAGTTTCCCTCCCACTATCAAGCTAAAAATGCAGACAGAAAGAAATGAGGGCGGAAACTTCTAGCACATATATAAGGAGCTATTCCTAAATCATACCAGTAGGTTCTTTGTCATCTTTTTTAGGGAGATGCTCAAATTAAAATGTATTTAGTGAACGTATTTTGTGAAATAATCAAGTTTTAAAGTTAGATATTCTTTGCAAATATTTTTTATGCTTTTGTCCCATATATTCTTTCACAGCAAACCTCCAGTCGCAAAATTAACGAAGACTACTAATTTCAGAAAACAAAAAGGGAGGTAACACTGTTCTGAGACACACAGTGACCACTAATTTCAAAGGCTGTAAGACTTAGCATTAAAAGAAGAAAAACACTTGGGGCGCCTGGGTGGCACAGTGGTTAAAGCGTCTGCCTTCGGCTCAGGGCGTGATCCCGGCGTTATGGGATCGAGCCCCACATCAGGCTCCTCCGCTAGGAGCCTGCTTCTTCCTCTCCCACTCCCCCTGCTTGTGTTCCCTCTCTCGCTGGCTGACTCTATCTCTGTCAAATAAATAAATAAAATCTTAAAAAAAAAAAAAAAAAAAAGAAGAAGAAGAAGAAAACACTCAATCTGGGTCATGCTTCATATTCTATGCAAAAGCCAGGGGGAAACTTTTAAATTTTTTTAAAGATTTATTTACCTGAGAGAGAGAGAGCACGCATGCACGCATGCAAATATAGGGAGGGGCAGAGGGAATGTTTCAAGCAGACTCCCCCCACTGAGCGCGGAGCCAGCGTGGGGCTCGATCTCACTCTCGCTCTCCTGACCCTGAGACCATGGCCTGAGCCAAGACCATGAGTTGGACGCTCAACGAACTGAGCCACCCAGGCGCCCCAGGAAGAAACTATTTAAAACCCTATTTAAAAAAAAATACATCCATCTTAGTGCCATAAGACTTAGGAGCGACAATTAAACAAAAGTAGTATTTGAGAAAATACAATAACAGCATATTTGACGGCTGTAAAACTACTCACACGTAGAAAAGCTAACAGTTAAGCGTTCCCATTACCTGCTTTCTGCTCGAACACGGGAGCCATAGCAAGAGGAATAGACTTCATGTCAAAGGGCTTCTCGGAAGGCTCCAGCGTGTACTGGTGGAGGGCCTTCTCCATCCCTGGCACAGAGACCGTGAGGCCTACGAAAGAGAAATCTCAGCATCCTACCAATCCTGGGGTCCAGACAGGCCCAGATTTATGATATTTACCTAAGCTTTCTGACGAAAGAGAAAGGTAAAACCATAGACTTTATAACTGAAATCATTAAAAATGGAGCTGTTTTATAAAACTGCCTTAATCATTTTGCCCAAGGCAACATGAGAGCAGAGCATAAAAATTTCCAACAAATTATTAAGTACCTTTCGGAAGAGAAAGCAACTTAGCCCTGTGGGAACAATCATAACGTAAGAAAAAAAAGGTAAACCCAACCAAGAGGGAGCTCAAGGAGAACCAGTAACAAGCCATGTTCCTCGGGCCCTTACATACTTTAGGTTCCCCTAGAAATGGAAGTGCGTTCAAAGATCAAACAAAAAAACAAACAAAAAACAAGCATTGTGCCTAACGCAGTGGGCTCGTACACAAATCAGGAGATAAGGCTTCCAAGACACCATTTGGGGAACAAAAGTGTAGTTGTCTCCATCCTTGGCTCTCACTGACCATTGAAGATATAGGTAGCATTCAGTGCCATCTGCCTCTGCTGTAGCACGTTCAGATAGAAAGTAGCCCTGTCCCGAACCTCATCGTCGGTATCCATCATACACCTGTCCAGGGGACACAGAAGAGGCATGTCACGGTACCCTAAAAACTTCCAATAGCCTTCTTTACCACCACACCTGACGGGCACAGCTCAGGCCCTCGGACACCACCTTTGTAAATAAGCCGTCCAACAGCCAACGGTGGACCCTACAATCTCCATAAATTTGGGAGATTGTTCTAAATTGGTAAAGAAATAAGGTCGTTCCTAGGGCGCTTGGGTGGCGCAGTTGTTAAGCATCTGCCTTCGGCTCAGGGCATGATGCCGGCGTTCTGGGATCGAGCCCCACATCAGGCTCCTCTGCTGGGAGCCTGCTTCTTCCTCTCCCACTCCCCCTGCTTGTGTTCCCTCTCTCGCTGGCTGTCTCTCTCTGTCAAATAAATAAAATCTTAAAAAAAAAAGAAAGAAATAGGGTCGTTCCGAACCAGAAGCACTACACGCGGAGGCATCAGAATAATCAGGAAGGCTACGACAACATGAGACAGCAGTTTGGGGTCTATTCTTGAATATGCAACCACATGCCCCTGGTAGGCTTAGACTTCTTTAAAATTAAGAGATGGGAATATTCTGCTTTCCAAGGATACTAACAAGTTTTCAGAATCCAGGCATTGTTACTACTCAGATGGCAATTTGTTTTATTTCAACCAGCCAGCCTTTGGCTTGTAATTTTTCTGCTTCAATTACAAGATGTAATCGCAGGGTACTTGCAAAAGCAGGTCTTTTCCTCATCAAATAGGGAGTCATGGAAACCAAGAAAAGCTGCTTTTTCAACTCTCCACAGTGAGTCACTCTGAGGTTGGCCCCGATTATGCCAACTGAGGCACAGGCATTTAAGTTACTTCCTCACACTCACACAACAGAGATTCAAAGTCAAAATCACATGTACACAAGCACACGCAAAATTACTAGAAAGGGAACAGACATGCCAGTGCCCTTGACTCACTCCATCAGTTCTACTCCCAGGCCCCACAAAGCATTTGATATGAGGAATTCTTTATTCAGCCACACAGTGTTCTTAAAAAAAAAAAAAAAAAAAAAAAGACATTGTTTTACTTACCTTTGTAAGAGCACAAGGATGCTTGGGAGAAGATTCTCATTTTGAGCCCCAAATTTAGCCAAAGCACTCACAGCGGCTATAATGAAGCATGAAACAAAACAACGTAAATACTGTATTGGTGTCTGAGTTAAGCAATAATCATTCAAAAAAAAAAAAAGTGTGTTTCTTGATTTTATTTCTTTGATCCACATGAGCATAACTAGAAAACTGCAGGCCCAAGAGAGCTATGAATAGTAAAATTCTCCAGGCACCGAGGAAAAAGAATCCTATTTATTTCTTACATGAGCTCCCCTCCACTCGGACCACGGCCCCTTGTACACCGCGGCGATGGAATTCGGCTCTAACTCAAACCACCAGCCCCAAGCATCCTAAGAAACCCTGCTGTTGAACTGCACTTCAGTCAAGATCCCTCGCGCACCTAACTTTTGTCAGGAGTGGTGCTAGGTGCCGGGGGCGCGAAGAGACACGGTTCCGACCCGCAGGAGTTGTACTCCAGCGGAGAGGACCTGCGAGGGACGCGGGACGACAGCGCCCCGGAGCAAGTCTTGGGAGAACGACCTCCAGAGAGAGGCCCTTAGAACTGCTGGGGGAGCCGAGGCGCTGATGCCCGAAGGCCAGCAGCGCTCGGCAGAGGGAGAGGCGGGGAGAGCGCGCGTAGGGCCCCCGATGGACCGGGAGCGAGGCCACGGCAGCGGCAGAGCAGGCGGAGAACAACGCAGGTAAGCGCGCGCCGCGGAATTCTTAGGAGTGGACGTCACGTGCAGGGGAAACGGGTGTATTCGTAGCCGACTGCGCCACAGCCCGTCTGCAAGCACGTCCTGTACGCAAAGGCCACCGTGGTGGCCGAGAGTGGAGAACGGACTGGATGCCCGTGGGCCTGCACGCGGTCCGCCCCGTCGGGATCTGGGGGCGCGGGGAGCCCAAAGCAGCGCTTGGGAAACAGACAAAAGAGAACGGAGAACCGTGAGGCGGCGGGATTGATGGCATTTTGTCAGCCGGCAGGTGGGAATTCCCAAACAGCAGAAGGCCTCTCCGTCTTCACAACCGAGTGGATGGTAAAGGGGAGGATCTGCGTGTGGGCGGAACCTGAAGTGCCTGAGGCAGTGGACACACGGGTTCAAGAAAGAGACCCAGGACTGCGACCTCAGCGCACACCGGGGGAGCGCTGATGACACCCCGGGAAGAGAGCGTGTGTCGTAAGACAGAGCCCCGAGAAAAACTAGCGTTCTAAGGAATGAAAGAGGGGCCCCATAAATCAGACCGGGAGAGACGGGAGATGCGGGGGCTCCTGTGGACACCACGGGGAGAGGGGTTCCGGATGTGTCTAGTCAAGAGTCCATCGGGCTCTTGAGAGGTGAACAAAGGTGAGAACGTCAGTGACTGACCATGTCCAACTGGCTTCTAAGTAATTTGTAAAAATAGTAGCTTCAGAGGGCTTTTAAGGGAGAGAGCGAGATTACAGCGAGTTGAAGAAAAAGTGGAGAATAAATTCGTGGGGCAGCTAGTAACAGCGGCTTCAAGTTCACCTGACAGGGGAGGTCTAGTCAGTAGCTAATAAGAAACGACACAGGAGAGAGTCTCACCTGTTCCTATGCTAAGGGGAAGGAATGATGAGAGAGCAAGGAAGAAGTAAAAAAGTTTCCTAAGACCTGTGGAAAGTCACTTAAAAACACACACACACAATTCATAGATATTCATACTGATGGCTATCACTGGGGAAAAATGCATGATGCCATCACCGTATTCTTTTTTTTTTTTTTTTTTTTATTTATTTGACAGAGAGAGACAGCCAGCGAGAGAGGGAACACAAGCAGGGGGAGTGGGAGAGGAAGAAGCAGGCTCATAGCAGAGGAGCCTGATGTGGGGCTCGATCCCAGACCGGGGTCATCATGCCTTGAGCCGAAGGCAGACGCTTAACGCCTGCGCCACCCAGGCACCCCCATCACCGTGTTCCTATTGTACTGAAAGTCAAGGGTTATCTGTCTCAACATAAGGCAGAAATCAGGATGGAAATTGGAGTAGACGAAGAGCAGCGCGCCTGGCCCAAGTACGCTCCAAGAGCCTACCGTCAAATAGACCTTGCAACTTCATTTCCCAAATTCATCACCACCCCCATGAGTTACTAAGCATTTCAGAGATTAGCAGTTACATCAGTATCAGTGTTCCAGTGACTCACCAGCTCTGACAGCCTCATTCTCCAGTACGACCCTATTAAAAATAAAGCGGATATACTTGGAGGGGACAGGCGTTCTGGGGCCCTCCTTGCCCAACAAGTGTAGAATCTTAGTAGCCAGAACAGTGTGTTCACAGTCCTCAATGAATTCACAAAGGTGGGCTAGACCTGCTTCTTTACCCTCAGGGTTCTCTTCCACAATGCTGATTATGCAGTCCACAATGGCCCGCTTATATTCAAAGCCTCCCTGGCAAAAGAGAAAACTGCCATTCATTCAGAGGACGCTTTTTGGAGAAATGCTTCTACTCCCAGGCTCAAGCTTCTAATATTCAAATTTCCTTTCCTTTCCCTTCTGAAAGAAACAAAAGTGTTTTTTTTCTCCAAGTGGGAAAACTAAAACAGTAGCATGTTTAGTAACGATAACACAGCAACCAGAATCAAGCATACCATTTTGGAGGCAGGCCGAGATGCAAAAGCTGTTTTAAATACTACGATATTTCATGGGAATCATAAATATTTAAGAAAGCAACGTCCTATGATGAAAACATGTCTACCTACATCATCTCGGAGCATGTTGGAGAGGAAAGTCATCATGACACTGTGCTTTCGAGGGTATTTCTGACAGAGGGCACTAATTGCCTGTACAACCACCACCTGTGGAAAAAGAAACACAGAAAGGACGTTCATCTTTACACCTTTAGCTACGAGGCATCCTTTCCCTCTTACCTACTGCAAGCTAAGGCGGCGCTATAGTTATCTAGAATGGCAATAATGGTTCTTCATGAAAGATGGGCAAGGAGACCTCAAAGGAAAATAAAAAACAATGTACAAATGAAGTTTATTCAAGAGACCCCATCCCTTTGCTCCAAGCCAATAAACACATAAAATTTTTAAAGTGAGGAATATCGATAAAAAACAAAGGGGCGCCTGGGTGGCTCAGTCGGTTAAGTATCCGACTTTTGATTTGGGCTCAGGGCATGATCTCGCAATCATGAATCAAGCCCCACATCGGGCTGTGTGCTCAGCTCAGGAGTCTACTTGAGATTCTCTCTCTCCCTCTCCCCGTCCCTTCCCCCTGCTCGCTCGTGCTTGTGCTCTCTCTAAATTTTTTAAGAAGCATAAACAGACTGATGTTTCCATAGAAGAAACAGAAAATTACCAAGGAACTACTTCACAAAATGCTTTCCAGGAAAATTTTACCACAGCTTTGAAGACCACTGTCAAGAAGGAAGCAGGGTATGAGACTTTCGCCTACTCGCAAGCTAACAAGTTAGTCTGCCACAATTTCATGGACTGTGGTAGAGAAAACACAAGACTCCTGGATCAGAGATGAAGGACAATTAAATACAGCAATAGCAGTAGCTAAAGCATCAGCATTTTGAGGCCAGTTTCCTCAGAGGGCAATGTGAAAAGGGCCACAGTAGCTCTTGTTACAGAAGAACCCTGAGGTGTGGAACTCGAATATTTTACAGAGGGCAGTAAGCATGCCGGGCCTTTGTGCTGTAGGGAAACGTCTTTATTATCCTGGACAGTGAGCATGCTTGCTTTTTGCTCTAGGGAAAGCACTGGCTGTATCTTCTAGAGCTGTGTGGAAACTTGCCCTTTACTTTTAGAGGGAGACTCTGTATCTTCTAAGGCTAGAAGACATCTTGCACTATACAAAGGGAACATATACATGTATAACCAGTTAGAAGATACAATGGGTACAATCATTTATAATAGCAACAAACAAGATAAAATAAGAAAAGCATTTTAAAAGCATTCAAAACTGACAAAAATACTACAAAATTTTCTTGAAAGGCACAACAGATTTGAACAAATTAAAAGATATCCCTTGTTCTTGGATAGGATTTCTCAATATCAAGATAGCTTGATGTGATCCCAAGAAGAATGCCAATGAGATTCTTCATGAAGCTAGACAAGTTAATACTAAAACTCGTAAGGAAAAATCAACATGTAAGAATAACTAGGGAAACAATGAAAACAAAGAGCCATGTGAGGGGACTGAGAGAGATTAATACACCCTACAAAGCGTGTATATTTATTTTTTTTTTTTAAGAATTTATTTATTTATTTGACAGAGATAGAGACAGCCAGCGAGAGAGGGAACACAAGCAGGGGGAGTGGGAGAGGAAGAAGCAGGCTCCTAGCGGAGGAGCCTGATGTGGGGCTCGATCCCGGATCGCCGGGATCACTCCCTGAGCCGAAGGCAGAAGCTTAACCGCTGTGCCACCCAGGCGCCCCCAAAGCGTGTATATTTAAAACAGTGTGTGGTACTGATATGTGAATAAATGAACAACAGAACAGATTAGGAAGCCCCAAAACAGACCCACATACATATGGAACTTTAGCAGATGATAAGGGTGGCATCTCAAATCACTGGGGCAAAGACAGTCTTTTAAATAAAACCGGAGGGAAGGGCAACTGGATAATCACTGAAAAAAGATAAGATCAGATCCATTTCTCATACCATATATAATAATAAAATCCAATGTATCAGACCTAAATGAAAACATGGTACTGTGCCTGCACTGGAAGAAATCACAGGTGAATCCTGATTCACGCAATCAGATCCTATAATCTGAAGGGAAAGCTTTTCTTTTTCTTTTCTTTTCTTTTCTTTTTTTAAAAGAGTCGGGGGAGACACAGAGGGAGAGAGAAAACTCTAAGCAGGCTCCACCACCAGCATGGAGCTCAGCGTGGGGCCTGATCTCAAGATCCTGAGATCATGACCTGAGCCCAAAACCCTTCACCAGCTGAGCCACCCAGACGCCCCTGAAGGGAAAGCTTTCTATTACCCCAAAGTCAAATGCAACAAGATTGACAAATCTTACAACATAAAAATAACCTTTGGCACAACAAAAGACATAGTAAGAAAAGACAAATGACAAACTGGGGGAAAATAACATATTTCATAAAGCACTAATATCCCTAATATATAAAAACTTGAAATAATTGAGGAAACAAAAGACCAAAATTCCTACAGAAAATGGAGAAAAGTGATGAACAAACGATACTCAAAGAGAAATATTAAATGATCTTTAAAAATGTAAAAAGATGTTTAACTTCCCTCATAAGAGGAAAAAAACATTAAAACTACAATGAGATCACTTTCTCACCCATCAGGTTTGGCAAAACTTCAGCACACAATACACTCCACTGATGAGGCTGGGGGGAAACCGGCACTCATACGTGCTGGTTTGTATTCTCTACAAATAGACTACATATTGCCCTTCAACCTAGCATATGAACTTCTAGGAACTGACCCTGAGCCACACCTCCAAAATTTTAAGAAAATATACACACCAGGTTATCCACTGCAGCATTATTTGTAATTGCAAAATACTGAAAACTATCTAAATACCTAAGCATAGGAGACTCACTCAGTAAGCTATACTACACAGTGAACTTCATAACCTCCTAAGGTTCCCCAAGATTCAAAATGTCTACTTAAATATATAGGCTAAGTTTTCTTAAAAGTCTAGATACAGGGGTGCCTGGGTGACTCAGTCAGACTCTTGATTTTGGCTCAGGTCGTGATCTCAGGGTCCTGAGATAGAGCCCCTCATTAGGCTCCACACTGGGCATGCAGCCTACCCAAGATTCTCTCTCCCTCTCCCTCTGCCCCTCCCCGCACTGCGCCTGCATACTCTCTCTAAAAAATAAATAAAAAGATCTGGATATACAGAAGAGAGTAAACAGAGCCAGCTATACTTGATTGAGAAATAAGAATGAAATAAAATCTGTCTACTTTCTTTCAACTGAAATTTATTTTATTGTTCTGATCATCTCTGACAGATTCTCACCAGTTCTATTCAACAGTATAGTGGAAGTTCTAGTCATTTTAGTAAGGCAAGAAAAGAAAGGGAAGGCATTTAGATTGGAAATGAAGAAGTAAAACTGTCTCTATTCACAGATGACACAATTATTTATACAGACCATTGTAAGGAATGCATAACAACTACTGGAACCAATAAGGGTACTCAGCAAGGATACCAAGTTATGGGAAAGCAAAAAAAAAAAAAAATATTTTTATATACTACTAGCAAATGATAGAATAGAAATTTTAATAGGATATAGAAGCATAAAATATTTAGCTATACATTTAACAAAAGATGTGCAAGATCGATAGAGTAAATGCTATAAGACATTGCTCAGAGAAATTAAAGAAGACCTAAATAAAGAGAGAGGTATACCATATTCATGAACTGGAAGAATATTGTTATGATGTCAGTTCTCCCCAGATTTATTTATAGATTCAACATAACTCCAATCATAATCCTAGCAGACTTTTTTTTATAGAAATTACAAGCTGGCCCTAAATTTTATATGGAAATGTAAAGGACCTAGAATATTAAAAGAAGGACAAAGCTGGAAGACCACACTGCTTTACATCTAAGAGGTACCATAAAGCTACATTAATCAATACAGTATGGTACTGGCATAGGATTGACAAACAGATTGACAGAATGTGATAAGGAACCCAGATATATACCTACAATTATATAGTTATCTGCTTTTCAGATAAAGATGCCAAAGCACTCCTATGAGGAAAAAGACTTTTTCAACAAATTATCCTGGAATGACTAGATATTGGTATAGAAAAAAACCTGAACTTATCACACACAACACAAATATTTATGTATTCAAATTGGATCATAGACCAAAATGTAAAAGCTGAACCCGTAAAATACTTAGAAAGCATAAGGAAATATCTTTAAGGCCTGGAAGTAGACAAAGACAATATATAACAGTGAAAGAAAGAAATTAATAAATTAGACTTCATAACAATTTAACACTTTTGCTCATCTAAAGACACTGTTAAGAGAAGAAACAGGCAAGCCAGAGATTGGGAGAAACAAGAAAATATTTACACTTTTACCTTGAACTCATCTGAGATTTCAGACACAAAAGAAGATATCTGCTTCATGAGCCTGTCCACACTGCTCTCACTCCCTGTTTTGAGGAGTGTAGTAATGGCCAGGGTAGCAATGCTTCTGTTTGAGTCTGTGATCAGGTTTTCTAAGTCCAGATTGCAGGCAGTAACAGCAGAGGGGTGCTTCATTGCCACCTTGTGGAAGGGCAAGAAAAAGAAATTAAGCAAACTGCTACTGATAAAGACCAGAACTTTAAAAAAAAAAAAAAAAAGAGGAAAACAGAAATTTTAATTAAGGTAAGCGGCTTTTAAAAATCTAAATGGGACAATATAGGTCAAAAGTAATTGTTTTAGAAAAACATTTCAATTAATAAGGTATGACATATCATTTGATACACAATTAACTGCCAGAGTCATAGTATAACATAGCACCTTCTCTTCCTAGGTTTCTATAATCTTTAGAGCAGTGTCACAGGCTGTGTTTTATTGTAGTCGGCCTATTTCTCTTTATAGTATATGTGTCCATGGATATCTATTCCACTAGATGTCAGGATCTCAGAGAAGAGTCCCCACCATGGTAAACACTGCTCAAAGACTGTTAATATCTTATCACTTAGAAAACATTTCTGTATTTAAGCAAACTCTAGCCAGACTGGATTGCTCACACTCACGAAAACATGCCTGTCATTCTCCTGCTTCTTTATTTTTGTCAAAATTGTTCACCTCTCCATCTCCATATTGGTATAGAATCCTTTACCCACAATTTAAAAAATTTGAAAACTCAGCAAACTATTGGCATCAAAATTAATGTAACAGGAAAATCTGACCCAAACTAATGTAAAATGAGTTAAATATTACTTTATTCCACTTAGTGAGGATAGTCACATGTATAGCACAGAAATATTAATATGTCTTAAAAAAAAAAAGAAATATTAATGTGTCTAATGGTAGGGTACTGCTCTAGGCTCAATGGAGTTAGTATATTATATAAGAGTACCATATTGCCTTCCTAAAATTCATAAAATACTGAATTTGAGACACATCTGGCCCCAAGATTATAGATAAAGGAATGTGGACCTGTATCACTTCTTTAAAATACAATTCAAATTGTTATTCTGTAAAGGTTTTTCCATGACTTCTCTCGCCTCTAGTTGTTCATACAATTAATTTATAATAGAGCATATACTGCCTTATGACAAGTCTTCCACTACATTAAACGTTCATTTCAAGGGTGCCTGGGTGGCTCAGTTGGTTAAGCGTCTCCTTCGACTCAGGTCATGATCCCAGGGTCCTGGGTTCAAGTTCCGTGTCAGGCTTCCTGCTCAGTGGGGAGTCTACCTCTCCCTCTACCCCTCCCTCCTGCTCGTGATCTCTCTTTCTCTCTCACTCAATAAAATCTTCAAAAAAAACAAAACAAAAAAAACCCACTTTCATTTCAAATGTTTATGGTTATTTAATTTACTCTATGTTTCTATTATATCCTCTAAACCTATGGTGTCTAATATGGTAGCCAATAATCAAATGTGACTAGTAAGCGCTTGAAATGTGGTTAGTCCAAATTAAGATATGCTCTAAACATAAACACAGGATGTCAAAGACTTAGTGTGAAAAAATAAAGGCAAAATAGATCTTTAATAATTTTACACCAATTCCATGTTGATACATTTTATATATATTAAGGTAAATAAATTATTTAAAATTAATGTCATCTTAAAAAATTTTAATGTTACTATAAAATTTAAAATTACACACGTGACTCACATTGTGTTGTACCAGCACTGTCCAAGAGAACTTTCTACGGTGATAGAAATGTTCTATATTTTTGCACTGTCCAATATAAGAGTCACTAACCACATGACTACTGAGCACATGAAGTGTGACTAGAGTGACTGAGGAGCTGAATTTTTAGATATAATTTTACTTAATTTAAATGGAAAGGGCCACTCATGGCTAATGGCCATCATATTGGACAATGTGGTTCTCAGCTATAAAGTGCTCAGAAGGCAAAAATGAATTATAATCTTTAATTGAATAGTAAAAATGGCCACACCTAAGGCCACAAAGACAAGGAGGGTGCTATAGAAGTGAAGCCCATAAATCCTATCTACTAACTTTGGGGAGAAAGCCAAATGCTTCACATGTAATGATTCTCAGTCCAACACTGATATGTCAATAGTTGACTAAGGGACACCTACCTTGTTCAAGGTCCTTACAGCTGCATATCTCAACGCTGGCTTAGGAGAACTACAGAAAAGTTGAAGAACTAGAAAGAAAAAAAGATTGTTGTGAATATAGCTCATTTCATCATATTGCATATATCTGAAAATATAGTATATGAAGTATTGTATTCAAAAACTGCATGAGATTAGATCACAGCATCAAAACTTCACGAGAAATGTATCATTAAAAACAGCAAAAGCACTTTTTGTTGAACTATAAAACGTTTAAATATAGGAAAGTTTATTTTTCCGTAAGAATTAATATACCCATTAATATCTGAATTTGCGGTAGCAATATTTATAGTTATAAGAGCAAATGGACCTTTTAAACATGAAAGGGAACTGAAGGCATGAAAGTTACTTGTCTTCTAAGCAAAAATTTTTAATGTTTTATATAGGGAAATGGTAACTTCAGAAAAAGGTAATTAAGTAAAGAAAAACAAAAATAAATCACCTGCATATCAGAACGCAAAGGTATATATAATAGAGCTAAGGTTCAAAAATCATTCTTACTACCTATCCTGCAGAACTATGGCACTTAAAACAAAAACATACGAATATAAACAAAATCCGGTTATCAAATACACAACTAACCTGAAACGGCAGGTGCCAACTCCCTTGCGGTACAGTTAGGAAGATGGATGATAGCTGACGCAGCTTCGTAAATTACCATTTCATGTTTGTTTCGCAAACAGCTCTCAATGAAATCAAAGAGTGGACTTTCATGGCTGGTAATAAATATACATAGGGCATCATTAGATAGCAAAAAGAACAGGTGTAATATGCATAGTTCAAAACACAGGCAGACCGAGAAGCACTTTTGGAATTATGGATGAAGGGCTTCTGAAAATCCATTCCTCCATAAAAGTAATGAGAACACTGGCATAAATTTTCAAAATTAACTTTTTCAGCACTCTAGAAATTAGCCAAAGGCTTGCAACAATCCTTCAAACATTTATTCAAGAAAAACACCTGAATCTTCCTAACAACAGCAAACAAAGCCTCCTGGTGTTTTCACTTGCTCTATTTCTATTCCCTCTTCCCTCTTCCCAGTTTTATGGTAGCTTGGAAATCAGCAGCCTCAGAACTGCAGTAGCTATGAAAGCCAGCAGCCTAGCAGCCACTGGAGGACGCAGATGGGTTTGGAGCTCCCTCAAAAGCCCTGTCCCCAGGGAACTGTCACTATTTGATGTGACTGGTGCTCCCTAGAAAAGCCCCATTCATGGAGCTAATCTTAATTTCATCTGACTCAGAGCTCAAACAGTGAGGAAAGCCCTATCCTCAGCAAATTTGTCCCAAAATCAGTGGCAACTGTTTATCGCTGCAGTCGCCAGGAGCAGCGATTTCCCCCCTGGGCAAACAATAGGCTGGCCAAAAAACTTAAAAGGAAAATCTGAGAAACAAGATCACCACAGGAGATTCTGGCAATTTTTGACATATTCCTGGGGATCCAGAAGGCCATGCACATGTAGAAGGTCATGCAAATACCCAGGAAAGACAAGACAAGCCCTAAGCTCTCACCCATGCTTGACTCCGAGGTTCTGCGTATGTAGGAAGTGAAGGCTAAGGCAGAGCTGTAAACTGCCAGAGCATGGAAGGCAGGTCCTGACACACAAAGCGCCCATTAGAAGAAGAGCTGGGAGACCTAATGGCTTAGATCGTTTCAGAAAATCTGTCAAATCATCAGCTGATGACTGAGCTTTGATTAGCTCAGTCACTGAAGCAGAGGCTTCAGTGACTCCACATGACAAAGAGTGAGACTGCAGAAATCGTCCAGGAAAGTCACTAAACAAACAACAACAACAAGCAGCAACAATAACAACTTCTGAGGATGAGGAAGAGGGAAATGTGATTACTAGAGTTACCACAATACTTAAAATACCCAGTTTTGGACAAAAAGTTATGACACGTGTAAAGAAAGAGTAAAGTATGCGGTCCACAGCAGTTATTCTTGGGGAAGCCCAGGTATTAGATTTGGTGTTGGATTTACCAGGCAAAGCCTTTGTCAACGAATATAAACATGTTCAAAGAAATAAAGGAAACTATGTCTAAAGAATTAAACAGAATTAAAGACATGACGATCATACCTCACCAAAGAGAGAATAGCAATAAAGAGAAATGAGTTTTGGTTTATTTATTGTGTTATTGTTTTTAAAGAAACCAACTAAAAAGTCTGGATTTGTAAAGTGCAATAATGAATGAATAATTCAAATCTACAATCCAGCAGCTGGTCTGCACTGGCAGTAGAAAAAAAAAATCAGTAAACCTGAAGGTAGGTAAACTGAGATAATCCAGCTGAGAAAAACAAAGAAAAAAGAATGAAACAAAAGAACAGAGCCTTGGAGACCTATGGAATATGACCAAGGGTATGAACATTTGCATAATAGGAATCCCAGAAGGAAAAGAGACAAAGGGGCAAAGGAATATATGAAGAAATAATGAAAAAAATTGCCCAAATTTGATGAAACTATTAATCCATGCACTTGAGTAGCTCAAAAAAATCCCACACAGGATAAACAGAAAAAGATCCACACAGAGACACATCATAGCCAATCCGCCGAAAGCATAAGACAAAGAGAAGATTTGACAGCAGCAGGGTAAAAACTACTCATGTTTTACAGGGGAGCATTAGTACGATCAATGGCTAGCTTTCCACCTGAACAATGGAAGAGGTAGGGCAGTAGAATGCCATAGTCAAAGTGCTGAAATATAAAGAATTCTATATCCAGCAAAACTATCCTCCAAAAAAAACCCAAAAAACAAACAAAAAAAAAAAACGAAGGCTAAAAAAGACATTACCAGAGAAGCAATGACACAGAGAATGCACGGCTGACAGATTTACAAAAAATACTACAGGAAGTCTTTAGACTTAAAGATTTACATTAAACAGTGATGTGAATAATCAAGGAGAAATAAAGAGCACTGGAAATGATAAATATGTGAGCTGATAGTCCATAGATAATTTTTTTTTTCATTTCTCTCAACTACTTTAAAGGACATAAAATGTTATAAAGCAATAATTATAACACTACAGCTGACCCTTACACAACAGGTTTGACCCACATGGGTCAATTTATATGCAGACTTTTTATAACAGAGTACTGCAAAGGTATTTTCTCTTACAATTTCCTTAGTAAGTTTCTTTTCTCTAGCCCATTTTTTTGTAAGAATACAGCATATAATACATATAACACAAAATACGTGTTGTTTATTGTAACAGTAAGGCTTCTGGTCAATGGCAGGCTATTAGCAGTTAAGTTCTGGAGGAGTCAAAAATTACATGCAGATTTTCAACTACCCGGGAGGTTGGCTCCCCCAGCCCCGTTGTTCACGGATCAACTCTATATTTGATTTATAACACATACACATCACATCATACACATGACAATTATAGCAAATAGGAGACCAGTGAGAATGACTGTATTGTAGAAAAGATTCTATATTTGACTAAAATTAAATTAGTATTAATCTGAGGTAGACTGTGGTAAAGTAAGATGCATATGCTAATCCCTAGAGTAAAACTAAGAAAAAAGTGAAAAGATTGACAGAAAAAAAATGATACACTGAAAATACTTAAAACAAGGCAAAGAGGACAAGACACACACGCACACACACACAAATGGCAGGAGGCATACAGAACACACAGCACGATGGCAAAAGTAGATCCAACTATACCAATAATTATATTAAATGCAAATAGTCTAATTACCCCAACCAAAAAACAGAGATTGCCAGACAGAATAAAAAAGTAAGATCCACTTATATGCTGTCTACAAGAGACACACATCAGATTCAAAAATACAAACAGTAAAGTAAAAAGATGGGAAAAGATAGGCCATGCAAACAGTAACCATTAGAGATCAGGACTGGCTATATTAATACCAGACAAGTAGAATATAAGACAAAAATATTATAAGAGACAAAAAGAGACATTTCGTAATGAGAAAAGAGTTAATACATCAGGATGATATAACAACGATAAACACATACACACTTGATAACAAAGCCTCAAAATAGCAAAACCTCACAAAATGAAAGCAGAAATAGATCATGTAACCATAATAGCTGGGAAGGTCCGCACCTAACCCAATAATCAGTAGAACCAGACAGAAAATCATCAAGGATATAGAAGACTTGAACATGATCACCGAACTTAACCTAGAATGTTCAACCCAATGACTGTAAAATACATTCTTTTCAAATGCATATGGGCAGTTCTTAAGGATATATTAAGTGCCAGTCATGAAACAAATGTCAATACATTTAAAAGGACAGAAATCAAAACATGTTTCCCAACCACAACTGAATTAAATTACAGAACAGAAAATTAAAAAAAAAAATCCCCAAATATTTGGAAATTAAACAACATTCTCTAAGTGACCCGTGTATCAAGAATAAACCAAATGGGGACACCTGGGTGGCTCAGTTGCTTAAGCATCTGCCTTCAGCTCAGGTCATGATCCTGGAGTCCCAGGATCGAGTCCCGCATCAGGCTCCCTGCTCATCAGGGAGTCTGCTTCTCCCTCTGACCCCCCCTCCTCTCCTGCTCTCACTCTCTCTCTCAAATAAATAAATAAAATCTTAAAAACAAAAAAAAAGAATAAATCAAATGGAAAATGGGAAACTATTTTAAACTGAATGAAAACAAAGACACGTCAAAATGTATGAGATGTACTAAAGCGATGTAGGAAGGAAATGCATAGCTTGAAACACAGACACCAGGGAAGAAAAGTCCCAAATCGATAACCTAGGCTTCTACAATTAAGAAATTAGAAAAGGAAGAGTGAATCAAGCCTACAGCAAGCAAAAGAAAGGAAATAAGACCAGAGCAGAGATCAATAGACTAGAATGCAGAAAAATAATAAAAAAAGAAAACCAATGAAACCCAAAGTTAGTTCTCTAAAAGATCAACAAAATTGACAAATCTTTGGCTAAACTAATAAAAAAGGGGGGGTACAGAAAATATTAAAATCTGGAATGAAGAAAGGAACAACATTCCTGACCCTAAAGAAATTTAAATGATTATAAGGGAATATTATCAACAACTATATGTCATTTCTAGGGATTTGTCCCAAGAAATACCAAATTACCAAAACTGACTCATGAAGAAATACATAATCTAAACAAGCTTATGAGTTATTTAAAATCTTCCCTCAAAGAAAAGCACAGGTCCCGATGGCTTCATTGGTTAATTCTATCAAATATTTAAAGAAATAATACCAATTCTTCAGAAACTCTTCCAGGAAATAAACGAGGAGGGTACACTAGTTCCCAACTAATACTGTGATGCCAGCACTACTCAGAACAAAGCCTGACAAATTTTCACAAGAAAACTATAGTCCACTATCCCTAAAATAGACACAAAACTCCTTAACAAAAATTAGCAAACTGCATCCAGCAATATATAAAAGAATAATCAATATTCACAATTCACAATAACCAAGTAGCATTTATCCCAGGAATGCAAAATTGGTTTAACATCAGAAAATCGATGCATGTTATATACAAAATTAATAATATAAAGGACAGAAACCACAATATCTTAATAGATGCAGAAAAGCAACTGACAAAATCTAACACCCATTCATGATAAATATTTTCAAAAAACTAGAGACTAAAGGAAATGTCCTCAGCTTAATAAAAGGCACTTTCAAAAAACACACATCATGCTTAATGCTTTCCCTTTATGATTAGGGACAAGGCGACGATGTCTACTTTCATCACCACTTCTACTCAACATTTTAGTGATAGTTCAAGACAGTAAAGTTAGGCAAAAAAAGAAAGACATCGGTTTGGAAAGGAAGAAATAAAACTGTCTTTGTTCACAGATGACATGATCCTGAACGTAGAAAATCCCAGGGAATCTCTCTCTCTCTCACACTCACAGAGAGAGAGAGAGAGAGAGAGAGAGAGAGAGAGAACTAATAAATGACCATAGCAAGGTTAGAGGATATAAGGTCAACCTGCAAAAATCAACTGTATTTCTATATCTTGGCAACAATATAATCCAAAATGAAATTAATAAAAGAATTCCATTCATAATAACATCAGAAAGAATAAAATACTTAGAAATACATTTAATACGAGAATGCAAGACTGACAATGAAAACTATAAAACACTGTTGAGAAATCTAAATACAGAAACAGTCTCTGTTCATGGACTGGAAGACTCAATAGCAAGATGGCTATTCTCCCAAATTGACTCATTCAAAGTAGATCTATTGTTCTATTCGGTGTAATCCCTATCGAAATGCTGGCAGGCTTTTGTTGTAGAAATTCAAAGCAGATCCTAAAATTTATATAGAAATGCGAAGGACCTAGAATAGTCAAAACAATTTTCAAAAACCTAAATATATAAAGCAAACACTGACATATCTGAAGGGAAAACAGACAGCAATACGATAATAGTAAAACACTTCAAGACCCTATTTTCAGTAATGGATACAACATCCAGATAGAAAATCAGTGGACTGAAATAACATTATAGACCAAATGGACTTAACAGACATATACAGAACATTCCACCCAATAGCAGTAGAATACACATTCTTCCCAGATGCACACAGAATATTCTCCAGGATAGATTACATGTTAGGTCACAAAACAAGTCTTAACAAATTTAAGAAGATTCAAATCATACCAAGTATCTCTTCTAACCACAATGGAATGAAACTAGACGTCAATAACAAAAGGAAAACTGGAACATTCACAAATATGTAGAAAGTAAACAACACACTCTTGAACAACTAACGGGTCAAAGAAGTACTTAAAGCAGTTAAAGAAGGAAAACTAGAAAATACCATGAGACAAACAAAAACATGCAATAAAAGCAGTACAAGAGGGAAGTTTATAGTGAAAAAGTGTAAGCTTTTTAAATGCCATCTATGTTAATATACATACAAAATAAAAAAGAATTGCCAGAGAAATCCTGAGAATTAACAAGTGAGGGGTGTCATTTCATCCAAAACTGATCTGTTGGCCCACACAAAAAAGAAGTTCCTATGAACCTCCATGACAACTGGACTCAGCCCAATGTGTCCGGCAATCAATTCTGGTTCAACCACAAAACCTGGACTGGAGCTCCATCCCATGATGCCAAGCGAGGGGCTGGTACTTCCCCAACCATGAGAGAGGAAGATTCCTGCTACTAACATGCCACATCATAGAGCTGCGAGATTTGGATCCCAGACCCTGATGATGCCAGGGAAGGGCTGCTTCCCCTAAAAAACTATGCTGTCAAAATAGGTTCTATTTGGTGTCATATAATTGTTCGTGGTTGTCTCTTACGATTTTTTCCCCTGTGGCATCAGATGTCATGTCTATCATACCAAATTACTTCTGCATCCCACCCTGATCACAGGAGTGAGTGGTTGCTGCTTCTGTACTTACAGCAGTTTAAAAGCCACAAAGCCCAAGGGTCATAATCTCTCTCAGGGTGTAAGAACTGCCCTGATAGACCTCCGTACACTGAACTGGAATGAATGAACAATGGGTCACCCAGTGCATCGGACACGGTTTCGGTCTCCATGGGTTCCTCTCCAATGAATGCTACTCCAGTAGGCTATGTGTGAGTTTTTCTCGGACATCTGTGCTTATTTGTGTAAGAACTGTTACAGCAAGGTGGGCATCATCAGGTTTCTACTGTGGCTTTCTGGAACTAAATCAAAGGGAAGGAGGTCAAAGACCCATTTTGTCATTATGACCAGTCATTGGGATGGCTGGTCTCACTACCTACCTGTGAGAAAGAGCCCTAAAATCCCAATGAATGTAAAACCTGGAGGATATCATTGCCCACATTAGAACTCCTCGCTTGTTATTAATGGTCTTAGTGGGAGTATCCCAGGAAGAGGCAAATTTGACTGAGGGCAAGGCTAAACAATTCCTAACAAAATTACACAGGTATGCACAAAAAATAAGGATGCGAAACAAGAGCTGGGAAACCTCTGGCAGAACAGGGGAGGATCTGTTCGGCCGCATATCTACGCTATTATAAAGCTATGATGATAAAGAATGTGTTGTTGGTGCAGAAACAGAAATGCAGCTCCTGGAGCCCAGGAGCCCGGAAATAGAGCAGTGAGTACAGGGATACCTGGTTTATGACAAAGCTGACACTGCAGAGCAGTGGGTATGAACACATATTTCAACAAACGGCAGTAGGACTAGTTGATATCCATAAGGAGGAGAAAAAGAAATTAAATCACTACCTCATACCATCCAAAAAACAATTCCAAGTAGATTATAGACCTAAAACACAAGTTAAAACTATGATGTTTATAAAAAAAAAAAATAGCACAGAAGATGTTAAGAACTTGGACTAGAAGATGTCTTGAGCAAGACACCAAAAACATTATTCCAAAAATCAAAGATTGATAAATTTGACTACATTAAAGAAGTTCTATTCGTCAAGACACCAAGAAAGAGAACAAACTTGAGTGGGAAAAGCTATTTGCGACATACACAACCAAAAAAGAACTCCTTGAGGGGCTCCTGGGTGGCACAGCAGTTAAGCGTCTGCCTTCGGCTCAGGGCGTGATCCCGGCGTTATGGGATCGAGCCCCACATCAGGCTCCTCCGCTATGAGCCTGCTTCTTCCTCTCCCACTCCCCCTGCTTGTGTTCCCTCTCTCGCTGGCTGTCTCTGTCAAATAAATGAATAAAATCTTTAAAAAAAAAAAAACAACTCCTTGAAATCAGTAAGAGTAAGGCAGATAACCCAATTAAAAACCGGGTATTTCAATAGAAAAGATATTCAAATGGTTAATAAACGTAGAAAACGTTCCCAAACTCATTAGTAATTAGGAAATTACAAATTAAAACCACAATGACTTGACAAGGATGCGGAGATAAGGCAACGGAAAAATAATCTTTCACCAAATAGTGCTGAGACAACTGCAAACTCCTATTTCAACCCGATCTCCACATGCAAAAGAATGAGATGGGACCCCTATCTCGCACTATACACAAAATACTTCAAAATGTATCAAAGACCCAAATGTAAAAGAGAAAAATTATAAAACTCTTGGAAGAAAGCATAGGTGTAAATCTTCGTGACCCTGGATTAGACCATGGTTTCCTTAGTATAAACCATATGCATAAACAACCAAAAACAAAAACAAAAACACACACACACAAAAAACAAACAAACAAAACCTAGATAATCTGGACTTTCATCAAAATTTAAAACTTCTGGGGCACCTGGGTGGCACAGCGGTTAAGCGTCTGCCTTCGGCTCAGGGCGTGATCCTGGCGTTATGGGATCGAGCCCCACATCAGGCTCCTCCGCTGTGAGCCTGCTTCTTCCTCTCCCACTCCCCCTGCTTGTGTTCCCTCTCTCGCTGGCTGTCTCTATCTCTGTCGAATAAATAAATAAAATCTTTAAAAAAAAAATTTAAAACTTCTGTACTTCAAAGGACACAACCGGGAAACTAAAAACACAACCCACAGAATGGGAGGAAATGTTTGCAAATTAAGTACCTAATAAAGGTCTAGTATCCAAAGTATATGTTACAACAATTACAACTCAATAAAAGACAAATAACCCAGTTTTTTAAATGAGCAAAGGATCTGAATAGACCTTTCTCCAAAGAAGATCTACAAATGGGGACATCTGGGTGGCTCAGTCTGTTAAGCGTCTGCCTTCGGCTCAGGTCATGATTCCAGGGTCCTGGGATCAAGCCCCATGTCAGGCTCCCTCTCCCTCTGCCCCCTCCCCTGCTTCTGCTCTCTCTCACGTGCGTACTTTCTCTCTCAAATAAATAAAATCTTAAAAGATCTACAAATGCCCAATAAACACATGAAAAGATACTCAACATTATTAGTCATTAGGGAAATACAGCCTTTGTGGTTATCAAACTAAGAGCTAATTTGTACAATTTTTTTGTCAATAAAATTTTTTCAATGGGAGGGGCGCAGTCAACCAGTTTTTTTCAATGGGTTGGTTCATCACCCAGTTAAGCATCTGCCTTTGGCTCAAGTCATGATCCCAGGGTCCTAGGATCGAGCCCTGCATCAGGCTCCCTGTTCAGTGGGGAGCCTGCTTCTCCCTCTGCCTCTGCCTGCTGCTCCCCACTTGTGCTGTCAAATTAATGAATAAAATCTCTAAAAAACAAAAATTTTTTTTTCAATGGGGGAAAAAACCCCACACAATGAGATACCGTATCACACACTACGAGATAGATACTAAAAAAAGACGGGCGCCTCGGCGGTGCAGTTGCTGACTGGAGGTTTCAGCTCAGCTGGTGATCGCAGGGTCGTAGCATTGGGCCCTGAGTTGGGCTCCACGCAGTCTGACTGAGACTCTCTCTCCCTCTCCCTGCCCCCACAGGCTTTCTCTCTAAAAAATAAATAAGTAAATCTTTAAAAGACAATAAGGAGTGTTGGTGAGGATGCGGAGAAATTGGAACCTTCGTGCACTGCAGGCAAGAATGTAAAATGATGCATCCATTTTGGAAAACAGTTTGGCAGTTTCTCAGAAAAGTTAAACACAGAGTTACATTATGACCCAGCAATTCTACTCCTAGGTCTATACCCAAGAGAATGGAAAACATACTCACATAAAAAATTATGCACGACTGTTCACAGTGGCATTATTCATTACAGCTAAAAAGTGGAAACAACCCAAATGTCCATCAACAGAAAAATGGATAAATAAAATATATGAGAGCTACCCAATGGAATATTGTTCAGCCATAAAAGGAATAAAGTACTAATACTTCTATGATATAGATGAACCCTGAAAACATTACTATAAGTGAAAGAAACCAGAAACAAAAGACCACATATTGTATGATCCCATTTATATGAAATGTCCAGAATACGCAGGAAGCAGATTAATGTTTTCCAGGGGCTGAGAGGAGGGGAGAATAGGGAGTGACTGTTAATGGGTTGGGGGCTTCTTTTGGGGATGATAAAAATATTCTGGAATTAGTGGTGGTGGTTACACAACTTTGTGAATATACTAAGCACCAGTGAATATACACGCTAAAAAGGTGAATTGTATGGTATGGGAGTTACAGCTCAATAAAGAAAATCTAATACACCCCTTCTGATTAGTAAAAATTTTTAAATTTGACATCAAATCTTGGCCTCAGGGAATCTCAGCCTGCTGGCTGGAATGTAAATTGGTATAATCACTTTGAAAAATAATCTAACAGTGATCTACCAATTCCCTTCCTGGAGACATCTATGGTAATAAATGCTTCCATACAAAGAGAGAGAGCTATGGTAATAAGGTAGCACGGTGTAAGCACAGGAATGCTATTTGTAGCTGTTTCATTAGTAAGTGCTCAAAACAGAAAACAACCCAAATGCCCAACAAAAGAATGAATATAAATGAACCTGGAAGATTTCAATCAAGGAAATATACAATTAAAATGAACTACAGCTTCAGCAAAACCAAGGGTGAATCTTACGCTGAAAAAAAAAAAAACAAGATACAAAACACAGCATGACTCTATTGACGTAATGTTCAAAACGAGACAAAACTAGACCTTACTGTTTACGGATGCATACACAGGGGGTAAAAATCTAAAGAAAAGCAAAGAAATTACTACCATAAAAATCAGAATAGTGACTTCTTCTGGGGGTACGCATGACCAAGAAGGATACATAAAGCATTACTAGGATACCAGAACCGTACTACCCCCTGGCATATGGTCACTCTATGCGTGTTCCACAGCAATCCGATACAATGTACATACAACTTTAAGTCTTATGCATCTCCCTATAAGTATACTATGTTTTTTAACTTAAAAATTTGAAAGAATATTGTATATTCTCTCTTGGATCTAGGGTTCTAAATGAGGTCAATTATCAATGATATACAGATTGACTACAGTCTTCTACTTTTATAAGTGATGTGTCAGTTTCTGAGATGAGGGGTTGTAGTCTCCAAAACCTTTAATTGCTTATATTTAAGATGTTGCTGTACATATTTTGAAGCAATGTTACTAAGTACAGTTAATATTTAACCGTCCTTGAGCAGTGCAGGGATGGGGGCACCAAACCACTAAGCTGTCAAGACTTCATGGACAACTTTTGACTCGAACTTAACTACAAATAGGCTACTATTAACTGAAAGTCTTACCAACATCATAGTTAACACATACTTCGCATGTCATATGCGTTGCATATTGTATTCTTACACCAAAGCAAGTCAGAGAAAAGAAAATGCTAAGAACATCAGAAAGAAAACACATTTACGGTACTGTGCTAGATCTATCCATGTCTAAGTGCACCGCGCAGTTCAAACCTGCGCTGTTCAAGGGTCAACTGTTTATACAAGTTCATTCCCACGATATTGTTTTTTAGACCGTTACCTTTGTCAAAATACAAAGTCCCACTTTGTCATTTTTAATGCTCTAAATCCTGACTCCTTGTATTCTGGCCCGTATTACAGCAATTCGTATATATAGCGTGAGTATATATCGAGTATGTATTTTTGATACATTTTAAACTTTTCCTTGTCACTTTGTTTAGAAGTGTCTTTCATAAAAGGCTATATAATAGGTCTCTTAGTTTACCTGACCTGATACTTTCTTTAAAGATTTTATTTATTTATTTGAGAGAGAGAGCGCACATGGCGGGGGAGAGCGGGGGAGAAGGGGGCGGGACGGGGAGCAGCAGACTCCCCGCCAAGCGGGGAGCCCAACATGGGGCTCAATCCCAGGACAGACGTCATGATTTGAGCTGAAGTCAGACAGTTAACCGACTGAGCCACCCAGGCGCCCCCTGACCTGACACTTTTCCTAAGTAATCCTTTAATAATGTAGGTAAACCCACTTACATTTATTATAATAGAAATATTTTTGTTTGCTCGGCAACCTCTATGATGGTCCCCCCAAATCTGCACTTTGGGAAATCCACATCCCCGTGTGGTCCCTCCCACACACTAGGCTTGTCTCTGGAACCAAGGGAATATCTGAGCGGTAATGGCAGATCACTGTCGAGATTAGTTGGGTTATAAAGCGCTCCAGCTTTCCATCCGGGCCTCTCTCCTTCAGCTCGCTTGCTTTGGGAAGAGCCGCTGCCATGCTGTGAGGACATTCAAGCAGCCTTCGGAGAGGCTGCCAAAGTAAGAAACTGAAGAAGCTGGCCAACAGCCAGGGAGAAACAGGCTTGTCAGCAACTACGAGAAGGAAACTGGAAGTGGGTCCTCCAGATCCAGACGAGTCCCGCTCTGGCTGACAGCCTGAATGCAACTTCACAAAGGACCCTGGACCAAAACCAGAAGCTAAGCCACTTCCAGATTCCTGACCACAGAAAATGTGAGATGATGTCTGGGATAAGCTGCTAAGTTTGGTGCTAATTTGTCACCCGGCAAGAGATAACTAATATATTTACACTGAATCCTGCCTGATTTGTTTTCTATTTATCTACTCCATTGTTTTCCACCAAACTTTGGTCAAGTTCTCTTTCTTCCATTTTTATTTCAACATTTTTAAAGCTTGACATTCCACTTATATTCTTAGTTACTAACCCCTATATTTTTCTGACAAAGTTGAATATAAATAACATCTCGGGGCACCTGGCTGCTCAGTCGGGAGAGCATGTGACTCTCCATCTCAGGATCATGAGTTCAAGCCCAATGTTGGGGGTAGAGACTAATTAAATAAATATAAAAAGATAATAATTAACATCTTCTTCCCAAAAAGACTAAAAGGAAACAAATCTAAACCAAAATCTTAGCATGCTTTTACTTCCGTCTAATACCACCTTCTACACCATTATTTATCATGTTGCTGTCTTCTGGCATCTTTGAGCTTTTTATTAAATTTTAAAAAGTTAAAATATCTATTTACAATTACTAATGCTTATACTAACCCATTGTTCACTCTTACGTCTTAAATCCCACTGCTGCCTTCTGAGCTTGTATTTGTTCATGCTGGAATAAATCTATGAATAATTCTTACAAAGTGATAAACTATTTATGGCAAACCCTTATGTTTAAAAATACCTTGCTCTCACCCTCGCTGCTGAATGATAGTTCTGGAGAGCAGCGAGTTCTAGGTTGACCGTTACTTTCTCACAGCGCTAGGAAGACGCTGCTCCGTTGCTCCTTTGCATACAATGCCACAGAGAAGCCTGAAGTAAAACTACAGGTTAAGTATCTTTGTTTTCATATAATTTTCAGAATTTTCTCTTTATCCTTGTTAAAAAAAAAAAATTCAGTGTTGGAGCGTGCTCCCTTATCTTTGCACCACATTCTCCTTTGCATTTCATGCTGCGCGCGCGCGCGTGTTCACTCTAAAGACCCTAACTTTCTATATGTCTGAGAACTGATTAACCACTTAAAAATTAACTTTGTATTAGAATATATAAAAATAGAGAAAGTACATGAAATGTCTGAGTCCTCCTCACTCCCCCAAATTCATAGTCAAGCCCTAACCCACAGTGTGACTCTATTTAGAGATGGGGCTTCTAAGGAAGTAATGAAGGTTAAATGAAGTTATAAGGGTAGAGTCCTGCTCTGATAGAGCACTTGCTCTTGCCCCCTACGTGGTGTGTGTGTGTGTGTGTGTGTGTACACACGCAAATACACCAAAGGAAGATCACGTGAGCGCAGTGATAAGGTAGCACTCTGCAACGCAAAGGAAGGTGCTCACCAGACACCAACCCTACTAGCACTCTAATCTTGGATTTTCTGGCTTCCAGAACTGTGTGCAAATGAATTTCTGTTGTTTAAGCCACGAGTCTGTGGTATTTTGTTGTGACGGCCGTAGCAGACTAATATAGTAGCCAAACTTGGAGATGCCCCCAGTGATTCTTGGTTTCTGGTATTCATTCCCTTTTCTAGTCCCCAGCCACACTGAATAGAGTTGATCTTTTTATCCAACAGAATATTGCAGAAATGTTGAAATGTGGTTTCAAAGACTAGGTCATAAAAATGACTGCGACTTCCACAATGTTATGAGGACACTGAACAGCCCTATGGAGAGGTCTACACGGCAAGGAACTCAGGTGTCCTGCCAACAGCCTGCACCAAGGCACCAGTCATGTGAGTGAGTGACCTTGGAAGCAGATTCTCCAGCCTCCCTCAAGCCTTCCGATGACCACAACCCACCAACGTCTTGATTACAACCTCATGAAAGAACTCAAGCAGGAACCAGCTAAGAACACTCCCAAACCACTGACCTACCGAAACCATGTGGGGGAAAGTATTTGTCCTTTTAATCTGGCTAAGTTTTTCAGTAATTTATTATACAATAGTAGATAACTAAGTCCTAAGCGAATTCTTACAAACCTACAATGATAAAGACAAAGAATCTTTCAAGCACTACAGGAACCCCCCACATGCCACCTCCCAGGCTCCACTGTGCTTCTGCCCTAAAGATATACATGAACTGTTAATGCTATAGACTAGTCGTGCCTATGAAGTCTGAAATTAACTCAAACAGAACCATACAGAACGTATCTGTGCGGGACTTAGACTTACCCATGTGGTCGTATTTAACAGTACTTCGTTCATTTCTGTTGTTGTACACTTTTGACTGTATGAATATACCACAATTTATTTTTTGCTACTAACATTGTCGGACATTTGGATTCCTTCCATTTGACCTGAACAGCAGTGCTAGAGGTATCCTTGGCTTGTCTTTTGACACACAAACACGTGCATTTCTGTTTGGTATTTAAAAGAAGCTAACTGACATTCTGCTTGGGGGTGCACTGAATCCACAGATCAAAATTAGAAGATGGGACATCTTTATACTATTGAATATTCCAATCTAAGAATAGGATAGATCCCTCCATTCATTCAGGTTATACTTGATAACATTTTATAATTTTGTGTAGAGATGTACACAATTTTGGGTAGATTTATTCCTAAAGATTTGATTTCAATACAAATGGTACCATCATTTCACAATTTTATCCATATTTTATGGTGAAGTTTTTTTTTTTTAAGATTTTATTTATTAGAGAGAGAGAGAGAGAGAGAGAGAGGAGCAGGCTCCCTGCTGAGCAGGGAGCCCAGCACGGGACTCGATCCCAGGACCCTGGGATCATGACCTGAACCGAACGCGGATGCTCAACTGACTGAGCCACCCAGGCGCCCCTCAAAATTTTATTTTACTGATTATTTGCTGGAATATAGAATTAAAATTTTGGATAAATTCACATATCAATTCTGATAGCTAATGCATAGACTTTACATTCTCTATATATACAATCATGTTGTCAGCAAAGATGGTTTTATGTCCTCTTTCCTTTTTTTTTTTTTTTTGACTTATTGCATCAAGTATGACTTCCAGTAAAATACTGCTTAAAAAAAATATGGTTAGTGGGCATCCTTGTTTCATCTGTAATCTCAAGGGGGAAATCCTTAATAGTCTACCAATAAGTACAGAGTCTACTGGAGATTTGTTTGGTACCCTTACTAAAATAATGATGTTCCCTTCTATTCTTTGCTTTGAAAAGAGATTTCTAATCATAAATTGTCACTGAATTTTATCAAGTCCTTTTTTTGCATCCATTACGATATTGAGATTATTCTCCTCCTTTATTCTTTAAATGAGGAATGTTATATGTTGGTTTTTGATTGTTAAATGAACCTTGCACTGCTAGAATAAATGCACATTGGGAAATCTGTTCATTATTTCTTCATATAGCTTTTTTGCTCCAGTCTCTCACATCTTCCTCGGGAATTCCAATTACATATCAAGTGATACACCAGTTGATATTATCCCACGGTTCTCTGAAGCTGTTTATTCTTCTTTGTTTTCTGTGTTCTTCAAATTTTTTTTTTTAAGATTTTATTATTTATTTGACAGAGAGAGAGACAGCCAGCGAGAGAGGGAACACAAGCAGGGGGAGTGGGAGAGGAAGAAACAGGCTCCCAGCAGAGGAGCCGGATGTGGGACTCGATCCCATAACGCCGGGATCACGCCCTGAGCCAAAGGCCGATGCTTAACGACTGAGCCACCCAGGCGCCCCGACAAATTGGTTACTTTCTATTGCTGTCTTTAAATTTGCTAACTCCTTCACTCTTCTGTTAGCCATCTCTAGTCTGGTGCTAAGTCCACCCAGTAAATTATCCATTTCGGTTACCATCCGTGTGTCAGGCAGAATGGCCCCCCCAGATGTCCAGGCCTTCCTACATGGAACCTGTGAATATGTTACCTTACATGACACAGACCAACCCCTGGCTGACAGCCATTAAGGAAATAGAGACCTACCAATCTTTAACCACAAAGAAATGAATTTGGCCAACAACCTAAATAAAGATTAAACGTGAATTCTTCCCCAAAGCCTCCAGTAAGCATCAGCATCCTGCTAACATTCTGACTTTGGCCGATGAGACTTATGTCTAACCTCCACAACCACGAGATCATAAACGAGTGTTGTAACAGCCATTACATGTGATCATCTGTATGGTAACAATAAAAAACAAATACAGAATTTGGTAACTGACAGTAAGGTGCTACTGTAAGAAAACCTGAAACTGTGGAATTGTCTCTGGAAGCAAGCAATGGGTAGAGGCTGGTAGAATTTGGGGGAGCATAATGAAAAAAGCCTAAATTGCCTTAAACAGACTGCTATTAGAAATCTGGTCTTTAAGAACACTGCCTGTGAGGGTTCACAGACCACTTGCAGAAATCTGGTCTTGGACTCCATCCTAAAACAGCAGAATGCACATTCTTTTTAAGTGCACATGAAACATTCTCCAGAATAGATAACATTAGGCCACAAAACAAGTCTCAACAAATTCAGAAAGATTGAAGTCATTCCATGCATCTTTTCTGACCACAATGCTATGTAACTAGAAATCAACCACAAGAAAAAAATCTGGAATGAGCACAAATACATGGAGGTTAAATAACTAAACAATGAATGGGTCAACCAAAAAAAAAAAAAAAAAAAAATCAAAGAGGAAATAAAATACATGGAAACAAATGAAAATGAAAACGTAACAGTCCAAAATCCCTGGAATGCAGCAAAAAGAAGTTCTAAGAGGGAAGTTTAGAGCAATACAGGCCTACCTCAAGAACCAAGAAAAATCTCAAACAACCTAACCTGACACCTAAAAGAGCTAGAAAAAGAAAAACAAGATCCAAAACCAGCAGAAGGGAAGAAATAAAGATTAGAGCAGAACTAAATGGTATAGAAACCAAGAGAGATCAACGAAACTAGAGCTGGTTCTTTGAAAAGATCAACAAAATTGATGAACCCTTAACCAGACTCATCAAAAAAGAGGACTCAAAAAAAAAAAAAAAATCGTAAGTGAAAGAGAAATAACCAACACCACAGAAATACAAAGGATTGCCAAGAGAATATTATGAAAAACTATATGCCAACAAATAGGACAAACTAGAAGAAAAGGATAAGTTTCTAGAAACATAACCTTCCAAAACTGAATCAAGAAATGGGTATTACGGAGGGCACATATTGCATGGTGCACTGGGTGTTATACGCAAATAATGAATCATGGAACACCACATCAAAAACTAAGGATACACTGTATGGTGACTAACATAATAAATTATTTTTAAAAAAAAAAGAAAGAAAATTTGAACATGAAGTGGAATCCGTAATTAAAAAACTCCCAAACAAAAGTCCAGGACCAGATGGCTTCACAGGTGAATTCTACCAAACATTTAAAGAGTTAATATCCATTCCTCACAAACTATTGCAAAAAAACAGAAGAGGCAGGAAAACTATGAGGCCTGTATTGCTCCCATACCAAAAGCAGAGAGAGGCAGTATAGAAAAAGTACTATTATCTGTGATGAACACAGATAGAAAAATCCTCACCAAAATATCAGCAAACCAGGGCACCTGGTGACTGCAGTCAGTTAAGCATCCCACTCTTGGTTTCAGCTCAAGTCGTGATCTCAGGGTCATGAGATCGAGTCCCATGCAGTGCTTCATGCTCAGCATGGAGTCTGCTTGAGTTTCTCCCTCCCTCTTCCTCTGTCCCTCCCACTCATGCTCTCTAAAATAAATGAATAGGGCGCCTGGGTGGTGCAGTCGTTTAGCGTCTGCCTTCGGCTCAGGGCATGATCCCGGCGTTCTGGGATCAAGCCCCACATCAGGCTCCTCTGCTGGGAGCCTGCTTCTTCCTCTCCCACTCCCCCTGCTGTGTTCCCTCTCTCGCTGGCTGTCTCTGTCAAATAAATAAATCTTTAAAAAATAAAATAAAATAAAATAAAATAAAATAAAATAAAATAAAATAAAATAAAATAAAATAAAATAAAATAAAATAAAATAAATGAATAAATCTTAAAAAAATTAGCAAATCAAATCCAACAATCCATCAAAAAAAATCTTTCACCACAATCAAGTGGGATTTATTCCTGGGATGCAAGGATGGTTAAATATTTGCAAGTCAATCAATGTGATACATCTCGTCAATAATAAAAAGGATAAAAACCATAGCATCACTTCAATAGATGCAGAAAAAGCATCTGACAAAGTACAACATTCATTCACGATAAAAACCCTCAACAAAGTAGGTTTAGAGGGAATATACAGCAACAGAAGGAAGGCCATATGTGAAAAACCCACAGCTAACATACTCAATGGTGAAAAACTGAGAGCTTTTCCCCTAAGATCAGGAACAAGACAAGGATGTCCACTCTCACCGCTTTTATTCAACATACTACTGGAAGTCCTAGCCACAGCAATCAGATGAGAAAAAGGAATAAAAGGAATCCAGTTAGGAAGGAAGTAAAACTTTCACTATTTGCATATACTATATATAGAAAACCCTAAAGACTCCACCAAAGAGCTACTAGAACTGAGAAATTCAGTAAGGTCACAGGATGAAAAAATTCAATGTACACACATCCATTGCATTTCTATACACTAATAATAAACAGAAAGGAATTAAAGCAATCCCTTTTACAATTGCACCGAAAATAATAAAATACCTAGGGATAAACTTAACCGAGGAGGTGAAAAACCTGTACTCTGAAAACTGTAGAACACTGATGAAAGAAATTGAAGACTACACAAATGGAAAGATATCCCATGCTCATGAATTGGAAGAACAAATATTGTTAAAATGTCCATTCTACTCAAAGCAATCTACAGATTTAATGCAATCCCTATCAAAATACCAACAGCATTTTTTACAGAACTAGAATAATCCTACAATTTGTATAGAACCACAAAAGACCCCAAATAGCCAACGCAATCTTGAAAAAGAACAAGACAATGCTGGAGGTATCACAATTCTAGATTTCAAGTTATACCACAAAGCTGTAGCAATCTAAACAGTATGGTAGTGGCACAAAAACAGATATAGATTCATGGAACAGGATAGAAAGCCCAGAAATAAACCCACAAATATAAGGTCAACTAATCTTCAACAAAAGAGGCAAGAATATGCAATGGGAAAAAGACAGTCTCTTCAACAAATGGTGCTGGGAAAACTGGACGGCTACATGCAAAAGAATGAAACTGGACCAGTTTCTTTCACCATACACAAAAATAAGCTCAAAATGGATTAGAGACCTTAATGTGAGACCTGAAAGCATTAAAAAGACCTAAAAGAGCACAAGCAGTAATTTCTCTGACATTGGCTGTAACAACATCTTTCTAGATATGTCTCCTAAAGCAAGGGAAACAAAAGCAAAAATAAACCATAGGGATTATCATCAGAATGAAAGGCTTCTGCACAGCAAAGGAAACAATCAACTAACAGACAACCTACTAAATGGGAGAAGTTATTTGCAAATGACATATCTGATTAAGGGTTAGTACCCAAAATACATAAAGAACACTCAGAAAACAATCCAATTAAAAATGGGCAGAAGACATGAACAGACATTTCTCCAAAGAAGACATACTGATGGTCAATAGACACATGAAAAGATACTCAACATCACTCATCACCAGGGAAATGCAACCCAAAGCCACAAAGAGCTACCACCTCACACTTGTCAGAACGGCTAAAATCAAAAACATGAGAAACAACAAGTGTTGGTGAGGATTTGGAGAAAAAAAGTACACTCATGCACTGTTGATGGGAATGTAAACTGGTGTGGCCACTATGGAAGACAATATGGAGTTTATGGTTTCTCAAAAAGTCAAAAATAGAAATACCCCAGGATCCAGTAATCATACTACTGGGTATTTACCCAAAGAATACAAAAATACTAATTCAAAAGGATACACGCGCCCCTATGTTTACTGCAGTATTTACAATAACCAAATTATGGAAGCAGCCCAAGTGTTTATCAATAGATCAATGGATAAAGAAGACAGGATACACACACACACACACACACACACACACGGATTATTCAGCCCTGAGGAAGAATGAAATCTTGCCATTTGCAACAACACGGATGGAGCTCAAGAGTATAATACTAAATAAGTCAGAGAAAAATATATGATTTCACTTATACGTGGAATTTAAGAAACAAATGAACAAAGGAAAAAGAGAGAGAGAGAGAGAAACCAAGAAACAGACTCTTAACTATAGAGAACAAACTGACGGTTACCAGAGGGGAGGCGGGCGAGGGATAGGGTAATAGGTGATAGGGACTAAGGAATGCACTTGTTCTGATGAGGACTGGGTGATGTAGGGAATTCCTGAATCACTATATTGTACACCTGAAACTAACAGAGCACTGTATGCTATCTATACTGGAATTAAGAAGGAAGAAAGGAAGAGAGGGGGGAAGGAAAGGAAATCCACTCTTGGAGGATCCTGTAAGAGCACAGAAGGAGGAAGAAGTTATTGTAAAGTGGATCCTAGTTACAGGATAGTGGAGAGATTAGCAAAATTGTGTCCTGCAGTTATGTGGAAAGCATTACCTGTAGATAATAAACCTGTCTCTTTACTTGAGAGAATTTCCCAGGAAAGTGTTGAAGGTGTGACCTGGTTTCACCTTGCTGCTCACAGTAAAACGTGAGAGGACAAATTCCACAGTGGACAGCAGCTTCAGCCTGCGCCCATGAGTTTCAACCTGCCTGTGACATCTTCCTCCCGACAGCCTGCCCCTGCCCTAAGGCTCTTGGACTCGCTAAGCAAGCTCCCAAACTGCAAATGCCAATGCCTTGTAATAATTCTCTTTATATATTTATCTGCTATGGGTTCTGCTTTTCTGGTTGAATTCTGACTGACAAGGAATTTAAAGCTCTGGAATTTCTTTTTAGTTCCTTTTTATAGTTTTCATCTCCCCTGCTCATTCATTATAACTACTTCCCATTTAAACTCTTGAAAGCATCTTTTATAAATCTGTTCAAGTTTTTGCCTGCGAATTCCAATGTCTAGGTCATATAGTCTGCTGACTGCTTTTTCTCTTAACTACTGGTCACATTTTCCAAACTCTGTGCACGTCTATCAATTTTTTACTATATATAAACACTGATTGGCCGGATGCAAAGACTCTAGAATCTGACGTTTCTCCAGCAGGCAGCTAACTTGGCAAGGATCAAACTCCAAACTTCATCTCTTCGGCTGGGAGGTGCAGCTGAATCTCCACGCAGTTCTTCTGGTTCATAGCTACTTTTTGTCGGGTTTCCTAGAGTCTTCCCCTCAGCATGTATAATTCAGTGGTCAACCACAGAGTTTTGCAGAGTTTGAAATTGATTTGGGGGCTTAGCCCAATTGTGGTTCCCCCCCTTTCCAGAATTTCTACCACAGGTTTTCATCACTCTTCCAGTCTCAAACTATGTTCTGACCCCCCTGCCCAGTAAATACTATGGCTTTCTGTGATCCCACGTGCAGGGACTGTGGGGTCTCAGGAGACTAGCCAGAAATATAGGAATCTCACCTACTATAGCTTCTGCCTCTCAGACATCAACTTCCCTCCAGTTTTTGCCTACTTTTCACCACTCACCAGTACTTTCGAACAGTGGTGGGTTTTCCTACTTTGGTGGGGAGGCAAAGTTTTGTACCAATGATGTAAGTATTTGCAGTGGGCTAATATGACCAAGCTACTCCACCATTACCGGAAGCAGGAAGCTCAACACCGAGTATTTTTTTAAATATTGAATTTTATCTCCTCTGTTGACATTTATGCTAGATCTCCTATATTTTTCTTTAGTGGTTACTTAAGAGATCACAATATTCATCCTTCCATTATCACAGTCTACCAAATAATATAACACTACTTCATAAATATAAGAGCCTTACAAATGTGGAATTCTTTTCCTCCTTCATGCCCTTTAAATAAATAAATCATTAAATGCAGCACTTCAATATTCTTTTGTAAAAATAAAAGAAGATTCATGTCACTTCCAGCATTCACATTATTGCACATCCTACGATCTATAAGTATTTTTCGTTCAATATCAGTTTCTTATTGTATTATTGACAATCATAATCTATTAAATACATATACCAGAGCATACATTAAAAAAAAAGTTGCATTATTTAGAATCCCATTAATTTTCTTAATTTGAAAAACACCAAATCCATCTGTAAAATCAGTGCTACCCAAAAAAAATATTCATAAAGGAAATAAACTTGGAGGTAGGTTAACCAGCAAACAGAAAATTACTTAGGTTTAGGCGAAGACACTTACCCCTCTTCGTTTTCTTTTAGTAAGCGACTGGCAATTCGGATCAGCATGCAGTACGCAAACTGTGATCTGAGACCGGATTTAGTAAATTTATTCAACATCTTAGAGACAGCAAGGCGATCGTTCTTTTTAAGGTGATACAGGACTCCCAACGCATGGTACTAAAGAACAAGAAAAAGGGTGTAACATACAGAAAGCTGAGGAGGAAGAGGACAAACTCCCAGGCAAATAAAATCATACGGCACTAGATTTTTAGTAAAAAGATACCCAAGTCAAAGGTATACAAATAGAATATCTTCTTCATACTGAATCAAACACAGGCAGACTGAGAGGATAAGAGTTCCACCCCCAGGGGCGCCTGGGTGGCACAGCGGTTAAGCGTTTGCCTTCGGCTCAGGGCGTGATCCCGGCGTTATGGGATCGAGCCCCACATCAGGCTCCTCCGCTATGAGCCTGCTTCTTCCTCTCCCACTCCCCCTGCTTGTGTTCCCTCTCTCGCTGGCTGTCTCTATCCTGTCGAATAAATAAATAAAATCTTTAAAAAAAAAAAAAAAAAAGGAGTTCCACCCCCAGAAATCACTGATTCAGACTGGACGAGAAGTATTAAAGAGGTGCACACAATCTGAAAACGGCTCTGGGGGTTCAGCATGGCCCTGGCCCCACACATCCTTCGTACAAGGGCTCTCGGGTCGCAGGCTTTACCAGTGTCACCGGTCTCTACGTTAGTGGCTTTAAATCATCTGTGGCCATGTGAGTAGTTAAAGGAGTAAGCTCCTAAGCAGGCTTACGGGGTGTAATTATCGTGGCACTTTGTATAAAAACACAATGATCAGTTAACAGAGTGAGAATGTTTCTTGAGGGAAAAATTACTACTCTATTTCCTCATAACTAACTACGCTAACATGAGAAGCTGTAAACACGGAAAGGGGATGAATAAATATCCTCTCAAGAACACACAATTGCCAGTTAAGATTTTAATCTCCTTCCTTTTAATTAGGAATTAATGAATATCAAAAGATCTTCCCAACAAGACGGTTTTTAAGTTTCACCAACTAAAAATTACTCTTCGCTGTTTGTGTAACGTCTACCATAACCAAGTTCTGAAAAGGTGAGAATTGGGACGTTATTCGTCCCAATTATTTTTCAAATAGAGAACAGAAATGCCGTGTGAAGGACCTTCGGAATGAGTATCTCCAACGACCACTGAATGTAAGAATCTCTCCTGCACATTCCTACAGCTTTTACGGAACACTAGCAGGGCCTCAGACACTAACTCTCATCAGTGGGATACCTACTCGAGAATACATACTAATAGGCGACTCAGTATGAGCCTTCAGCTGGTACACACCTGCGGAGTCAATACATTGCCCCTAAGACGGAGGGTTAAAGAAAGCTGCTCTCAAGCCCCGGTGTGACTTAATGGCAGTACCTGGACCATAATGTTGTCGCTGGAAGCGGCTTCTTGGGCTTCGTTGACCCAGCGCTTAACCACATCGTGGCTTATCTTCATCATGTGCTAGACACAGAGCAAAGTAAGAGGAGATGATGCATGGTCACTAGATGTTTGCAAGCATGAGCTGGTTTTCTTAGAAAATCACTAACAGAGGGGCGCCTGGGTGGCACAGCGGTTAAGCGTCTGCCTTCGGCTCAGGGCGTGATCCCGGTGTTCTGGGATCGAGCCCCACATCAGGCTCTTCCACCGGGAGCCTGCTTCTTCCTCTCCCACTCTCCCTGCTTGTGTTCCCTCTCTCGCTGGCTGTCTCTATCTCTGTCAAATAAATAAATAAAATCTTTAAAAAAAAAAAAAAAAAAGAAAGAAAATCACTAACAGACAGCTCCAAATGAAAGAGACAACGCTGTAGCTTTTAGAAATCTATTTCAAGTCTCTACTCCCCAGGCAACTAATAAACCAGAAACATTCTCCAAGAAAAGGAGGGGGGGAGGCTGAGAGGGTGCGTGAAAGGACGCGATGAGAGGGGAAGGACAGCAAAGGAAGGGCTAGGGAATAGAAGTATGCTCACATTCTAGGTTTTACTTCCAGGAAACTCAACTAGAAAGGAAAAAACAAACAAACAACAGTACTGATCTATCCCCTGCTGTAAAACTTGGCCAATTATATTCCAGACCCAGAACCTCTGTGATTCAGATGACCTCATCCATTCACACAGGAACAACCAATTTTCATCAAGTGCAATGTGATAAAGCTGAAATGAATGCATTTTGTTTTGATAAAAAGGAGTCAGAAACGGTACTGCTGAAACAAAGACCACTTTCCGGTAAGAAATTTCGAGGTGGGACAGGCGGCTTTGGATTGCAGGACACCCCACATGCTAAGGAAAGCAGAGGATAGAAAGGCAAGAGGCAGAAGTACAGGTCACAAAGATTTAAAAAATAAATCAATAAAAGTGTTTAAAAATCGGCCCGTGTCTTCCCTGTCCACCACCTCACCCCTACCCAATCTTCATTATGTATACAACAGAACTCTGATTACCGAAACCTTTCAACATGAAAATTCCGTGTTTTATTTTGTTTACTAAGATTTAATGTACATTTATTAACACGTGGAACATACAGTATAAAGATTTCATACTGAATAAATGATGCTCACTCAGCCAAAAAGGAAAAAAAGGAGGAATTTACATCAAGTTTTAGCTACACTTCCTGAAATACAAAAATGCAGATTATATCACTGAGAAAATCACAATTGTGTTTCTTCATCAGGAACTTCAACTGAACCTAGAACTTTTTCACACCTTGATTAGAAAGAAAACAAAACAAAGACGCAGAAAAAAATAAACTATAAGTTGACTGGCTGCTGAGACAGCAAGGACTTTTTACAGAGACCTGTACAGCATTGCACCACGAGGGAAAATTTCATGTTTTTAAATGCCCGTTTTCATGCTCCTCTGATAAAACACTCCGGGATAAAGTAAGAGCGATGTACCTACATTTTGTGACTGTTTCGTTTGGGAGAGAATCGCAGTGACACTTTGTTTTTGCGGCAGAAACTGTGGCGCCCATAAGACCCCCGCAGCCACTTGCTCACTTACTAAAGACGACACCAGTGCGGAGCTGGAAACACCGGAGACTTTATCCACAATGGCCTGCTTCATGTATCTCTCGATGGCCTGCAACATTGTTCCCTGATAACATGCATAAGGAAAAAGCAATTGAAGCAAAACATTTTCACCCAAAATTATCTTGCTTCAAAATAATTTACAAAAACCAGTCATTTATTTGTTTCTGTGCAAATACCTAGAATGCATTACAAGGATTATCGTATAATAGAGTAATCCTATCCCAGAGGGCAGGACCCAGATAACTGAGTGGAATCTTCAAAGAGGAATGTTTAAGAGCATATGGAAGGGAAAAAAAATGAACTGTTTCACAATGAAATCAACGGTCTCAAAGTGGAGAATCCCAGTTTGAGCAAAGGTGTAAGGAGAGGCTCAACTTATTCAGGGCTGTTATAAAAGAAATTCCTAGATGGGGATGGAGCTGTTTTGAAATTCCAAAGATACTTCTGTATGAAGGGGATGTATTTTATATGGATCCCACAGAGTCCTATAAATCAAATGTAATCCCTGATTCTTTTAGATACCTAAGAGGTCAATGTTTACTATACTGCTATAGTTAGCCCTCAATATCAACTCCTTTGAATATAAAGTTCTTTTTAAATTTACCTGGAGGAAAGCTGAGCACTGGGAAGGTGGTAGCAGGTAAAGATGTACAAAGAGACTGAGATCAGAAGTCAAACAAATAGCCTTATTGCTAGCACCGGCATTACATTGTCTGCTGCGGCCAATTTAATATGAAAAACAAAAACAACCACAGCCGAACAGCTAAGCAGCAAAAAACATTGTACCATTTCTATGACTCCCCTTAGGATCCAGATTTACCATTTGCTCTTACTCAACCTTTAAAACCTGAGAAGATTTAACCATCCACACAGAATATACCCAAGCACGACTAAAGCTGAAATACTATTCAATATGCTTGGCAATGCCCAGCCTGCCCTTCATTTTACCCTTTCCTACTCAGAGTTTCGAGAAGGGGCAGCCTAACGTACTCTCTAACCTCCTCCCTCCACCTGGGAGGGAGGGAGTCAAGGTTAAACACCGGACTCAGATCTACATGGTTACAAGCCACAGGCTGGCTGATGGCTAACCAGGTTCTCTCAAATATTTCAGTGAGGAGGCCTGAGCCTGCTCAGTGAGGGACCATCATCGTGAACACCCGAGCAATCTTGCTGCCGAGCTCCTTAGAGCTGCCCTATTTCTTGCTCTGGCATCTGTGGTAAGCTTGACCTCAAATTCTGAGAGATCTATTTCCTACAATGAAGTTTAAAACAAAAACACGAAAACGAACATGAAAATCAAATGGGTTTTGGTTTCCTGCAAGCAACGTTCCCTGACTACGACAAAATTCTACGAGGGCAAATATAGAGAGAAACAGACTAATCTAAATAAACAAAAGGGAAAGACAACCTGAAAGAAAAAAAAAGCCCGGAGGCACCAAAGCCCTTCTGGCGGTCATGTTTCTGTACTGCTGCAGACTCACAGAGTCAGACTGGGGAATCCCAGTAAATTCACATGGCCACCTGTGGATAAACACAGTGTCCCTTTTGACGCCTCAGTAAACAAAGAGAACTTACATCAGTGATTCTGCAGAGAGCCCTGATGGCTGGGCCTCGGTACACATCTTCCTTTCCAGTCATGTCCTTAGTCAGACTAAGAAAAAATCAGAATTACCATGAAATCAATTACCATCTCTCCTGTGGAGTCCACCCCCAGCTAATTCCAATTGTCCCCATAATTATCTTAATGCAGCGATTAATTCAGCAAATATTCACTGAGTGTCTTCTGTGGATAAATATTAGAATTGTTGGGTAGAAGGCCATTCAAAATCCTAAGAATACACCAGTGAACGAAACAAAGTCTTTGTCTTCATGCAGCTAACATGCTAATGAGAGGAGAGATAATATATTATATCACGTAAACAAAATAATTCTAGATACTGACAACTGGCATAAAAAGTAAAGACAATGGTAGAGAGAGCTGAAATCCCCCCAAATCCTAAAAACCCATCAGACTAGAGACAACTCCTTAAAAGACACAGACTAAAATGAACTCCCAAGGTCACAGGAACGGCTCTCTAAAGCGACAATGGTCAGTGGCTTCTGACCTTTCTACTGCATTTCAAAAATAAGCAGACGGGGGGCGCCTGGGTGGCGCAGTCGTTAAAGCGTCTGCCTTCGGCTCAGGGCGTGATCCTGGCGATCCGGGATCGAGTCCCACATCAGGCTCTTCCGCTGTGAGCCTGCTTCTTCCTCTCCCACTCCCCCTGCTGTGTTCCCTCTCTCGCTGGCTGTCTCTCTGTCACATAAATAAATAAAATCTTTAAAAAAAAAAAAAAATAAGCAGACGGGTTGGACAGACCTACTGAATCCCGCGCCCATACTTTAGAGAGGTTTTTAGCCTTTGTGCTCTGTTATTCAGCCTTTTACCTTCCTGTCCCTGTCCTCTCTGTATTTATACTCCCCCTAACTGACTACCCATCCCCTCCCCGCTCCCCTGCACAGGATCCAAAACAGCCTCGATGCCGAGAGGAGAAAGCTGTGAAGAACTCATAGTCCTTCAATTTCTTTTTTAGTTATTTAAAGTATTTTCATGTAAGAGTATGCTTTGAAAACTTTCAGAAAGGCATAAAATATAAAGTCTAAGTCTCGCCTCCCCCACCCGAGCCTCCAGTGCCGCTCAACTAAAGACAATCATTGCGAACAGTCGCTTCTGTTTTCTTAAGGAACTTTTTAAAAATATATAAAACCACAGAGACATTAAAACACATGCAGGTGAATCTCCACTCTTCCGGCACCTCCTTTTTTCACTTAATATATCTTAAGAATCTTTCCCTGTTGTAGATGTTTTTTTTAAATTTCAGGTTTCTATGTATCTTTAAATATCCAAATATATATCTAAAATAGCGTTTTAATAGTGGTACAGATTTCCATTGTTGGGATATAAATAATTTATCAGTCTTTTTCATAAATATTTGCATTTTTCCAATTAGATCAAAACTGAGGCTTGGCAGGTTCGGTTTCTTCTGAGGTCTCTCTCCTTGGCTCCTGCACCACATGAAAGCAGCCATGCACAGTACATAAAAAATAGACATAGCTGTGTTCCAATAAAACTTTATTTACAAAAGGAGGCAGCAGCTTTAGCCACGGGCCATAATTTGCCAACTGCGGCTCCGTGCTTCTTTATTTGGGCTGCCCTGACAAAGGCTTACAGACAGGTAGTTTATTTGGGAATGTGTTCTAAGGGAAGGGAAGGGAAGACAGGGAGGTGAACAAAGGAGGAGGGAAATTAATACAAAGAAATTTTCTCTAGTGGGTCACTGCCGCAGGCGACTAGTTATTTAATGAGCGATCTTCTGAGGAGCCTTGTGAGATATATGTTGGAACCACATTTCCAAGGAATGAAAAGGAAAGAATTTACCATCTAGGTCTTAGCCACTGGGGAGAGTTAACCCCTGAGTGCTAACTCCCCATTTGGTTAAATTCACATGTTAACCTCCCACAGGGGAGTTCCAGGGAGGCCCAAACCAGAGCGCCAGAGAAACTGCAGGGCAAGTAGAAAAACACATGGCAGATGCTCGGAGCGAGGCACCCCAGACGCAAGGGAGCTGCTCCCCGCCCAGAGCAGCTGACCGCAAGTCCAGCTGGGATCAGAGAGAAGGCCTGAGAAAATCTGGGTGCTGCTTTTGGGCCACCTCATAACAGTCTGCCCTTTGCACCCCTCAAATTTGAACGTGTCCTCCATTAGATCTACCCTATCACTGAGGCTTCGAGATGGTAACCATCCATCATTTCTACAAGACACAGGAAAACAAGTGGAATATGGTACAATCCTTGCTGCTTCGACACATTCCAAAGCAGTAACTGAGATTCCCCATCTCCTTTCCATAACCACCCCTTCTATAGTTCCCTCTCTTAGCCAGCACTTTAGCTCATCTTGGTCAGGGGTCTGGTAAGTGGCTCAAACCTTTATCCCAAAGGATCTGAGCTCTTTGTTGGAGATTTACCAGGGCTGGACCACTGGTTGCTCCCTATTCTCTATTCACCACTGTCTCAGGCATGAACACATCAAAATATACTCGATACCGTGAGTTCTAGATACAGTCCTCTCTTCCACGTTTGTACAGCAACAAGCCTGGCTCCTGACAGTGATCAAGTCAACTACCTCAATGGGCACCGCAGCTCCGTTCGTTGCCTGCCGGTCCCCTACATAAATAATCCAAAGTGGCTAACAGCAGTCATCATTTCAAATGTGCAGACTGGCTCCCTGTCTGCCCCAGGACTTCTCGGACGCTAGAGAACGGGGTGCCTGTGGTTGCCAATTTGTCACTCAGAAACACAGATCCAGAAGCGTGGGGTACTTCTGTGAAGGCAATCCTCAAACGGTGGGAACCAGGAGTCAACAGGTCCAACGCTTCCCCCTGCTCATCCCTGAAAACATGGTCCCTTGGGAAACAGGGCCTTTAACCCACATTCTGGGTGGGGATGGGAAGCATAAGTTCTACAAGTGGGAGACTGGGAGCAGGGGTGAGAGTGGCAAGTCCTACTTCCACCTTTTGACTCCTGGACCCACATATTGTATTTTTTGGTACCACATGCTACACTGACCATCAATGTAACGCACAGACTGCATCCTAGAGAACTTTCCGACTGAACAGGGTCCCACCTCTAACCTAGTACTTTAGCTAAGCACTCAGTAGGCCATCCCATCATCACATTAGGCTGTCAGCTTCAAGGTGAAACAGAATATGGTAAAACTACTGCATCTCTGAAGTCAGAAGCCTACTGTCACACCACTTTTGCCATAAAATGAGCGGCAATGTCATGTAGGATACCATGAACAGAAGAAACTGTACAACTTAGCATACTTTGAATCTTTCAGGGCTTTATTTTTTTCCTCTTACAAGTTTTCTGCACAAGTTTTTCTAAGGCGAGTATATCATTCTACCTTCCCTCCTACAATATACTTGGTGTTGAAGCAGGCTCGTCGATTTTGGTGTGGTCAGGCTTTGTTATTTTAACTGAGATTCTAGTGGGGATGGAAGGCTAGCTCACTGAGGTTTTAATCTACATTTTCCTATGACTAATAATATTGAGAACATTTCCATGTATTTATTGGCCATTCGTACACCCTTTTATGAAGGGTCTGCCTTCAGATTTTCTTAATCTCCGTGGTTTCTCAGCAAGGTCACACAACTGTGCCCATGCAGAGTCGTCATCTACTCTATTAGTTTTCCATTCCTGCCGTAAAAGAGGACCACAATTAGGGGCTTAAAATAAAAATTTACCATCTTACAGTTCCGGGGATTAGCAGTCCGACATAGGGCTCCCCGGGCGAAGATCACCACGTCAGCAGGGTTGCATCCATCTCACAGGCAAAATACATTCACCCCATCCCAAGATCCCCCCAGATCTCAACGCATTACAGCACCAACTGGAAGTCCGAAAGCTCATCGAAATCCCATTGACTCAAAAATCCTGACCTTAGCATCAAATCATCTCAGGTACAGGTGAGACTGGGTATGCTCACTCCTCAGGCGAAGTTCCTCTCCACCTGTGGGCCTGTGAAACTAGGAAACAAGTTCCCTGCTCCCAAAACACAAGGGGGGGCTACCACAGGATAGCACTTAGACATTCCTGTTCACAAAAAGAAAATGGAATTGGGGGGGGGGGGTCGCTGGACCCAAGCAATTCTGAGATCCGGCCAAACCAGAAAAGGTTTCAGGTGCCGGGGAAAAGGCTCCATCGTTCTCGGCTCCGCGCTATGGGCCTGCAGCCCTGCCCTCAGAGCCATCCTGCCCTTCTGTGAGGGCGGCGTGGGTTTAAAGTTGAGCAGTCTTCTCAGCCGGTATCCTGTTGGAGACTTTGGGACCCTGACAACTTTCTTTCACTTTGTCCTCTCTCTGTCCCTTTCAGTCCAGGCTGGCAGTGGTGCTCCCGCTGTAAGATTCTCGAGAGCCTTGTGGATGCCACAGAGGTGGGGGGACTCACTCCCCTAGACAAGGGACTCCGCCGCAGATCTTGCCTGAATAGTCCCATCTCTATTTCTGGCTTCTGCTTAGATGTTGAGGGAATCTGAGCCACACCCTGATCTCTTTGGAGTGTTGTGTGTGAGTGAAGACTCTGACCGTTTCATCTTCCTGAGGTGTTAGCAAAAGGCTGCAGAGTAACTCCGTTGACTTCTCTAGAGCACACTTTCCTACTGAAGCTCTTGATTTTAGCATCCTTTGCCATCCTTTGGTAGGCTGAAAATTTCCCAAATCAAGAACTCTTGATTGTGTGTGTGTGTGTCATTGACATGTATCGGTTTCAGGTGCACAGCATAATGATTTGATATTTGTAAAGAACTCCTGCTTCTTTAACAGGTGTCTCAATTTATTTCTCGAGTCCCAAATTTTACGGTAAGTGGTAAACAGAAACCAGCCTGCACTGACACTCAGTTAAACATCCAAGCTCCCAAGTCCTGATTTCTATATAACTGCAGGACACAATCCTACTAAGCTCTCTGCCATGACAGGACAAGGGTCCCCTTGCCTCCGGTTGCTAACACCTTCCTCATTTCCTTCTGAGCCCTCCCGGCAGCACCTTTAGTGCCGTATTTCTCCCAAGAATATGTTCACAATGATACGAGCGTTCTCTACAGCGATAGAAGTTTTCTCTACCCTGCTCCTGCCTTCTTTCTGAGTCTACCAAGGTCCTTAATAGCCAGGTTTCCACTAACACTCTGTTCAAGGCAATGTAGGCCTTTTTAGTCATGTTCCCCAAAATTCTTCCAGCATCTAGTCATTGCCCATTCCAAAGCCACTTCCACGTTTTTAGGTATTTGTTACAGCAGCACCCCACTTCCAGGTACCAAAATCTCTAGCAATTTTCCCCCCAGCTTTGAGATATAATTGGCAAATAACACTGTATAATTTTAAAGTATACAAAGTGTTGACACTTACATGTTACAAAATCTATATGTTTTTGTGTTGCTACTGTAACAAATTACCACAAACTTAAAGAGGAAAGACCACATTCATTTCTTTACCTTACAGTTCTGTAAGTTAGAAACGCAACACGGGGCGCCCTGGGATAACATCAAGGTATCGGCAGGGTTACATTACTTTCCGGAGGCTGTAGGGGTGAATCCATTTCTTCGCCTTTTCCAACAGCTCAAGGCCACCCACATTCCTTGGCTCACGGCCCCCTTCCTCCACCTCCAAATCCAGCAAGTTCGCATCCGTGACCTGCTTCCATCGTCACGTCTCTCTACTGACCCTTCTGCTTCCCTCTTCCACTTTTAAGGACGCTTATATCCTTATCGGGCCCACCTGGATAACGCACCCAGTCTGCCTCCCTGCTGATAGCAGCTTTACTTCCCGTGTGGTGTAAAGTAACATATTCGCGGGTCCTGGGAATCAGGCCAGGGATATCTTTGGAGGGCCATTATTCTGCCTACTACATCTACTAATCACTCAAAATGAGCTAGAAGCAAACCATAATTCATGGCAGCCCAACAGAATTCAGAGGCAAGTACTAACAGCTAAACAAAAAACCCTAATCTATTTTTAATTTTTCCAATATTTATTGAGTATAGAAATCTAAGTGAAGATTTTCTGTTTGTTACTTGTGGCAAATATTGCTAGATAACTAATCCAATACCCATTTCAACCCGTTCTCCCTTGCCTGCCCCTAATACTTGGTCTTTAAGAGCTAAATATTCACTTTCCTGGTCCTAACGATAGTTGTATAACACAGCTGTGTCAAATGAAATCTAAAAATTGCCCTGGGAAAAGCTATTGCATTCCTGATAAAAGAGGCAGATGGTGCTGGGCCTCCCTGGCCCCCTTCCCGGCACCCCTCCCACCTTGAATGGTGCACTGCCAGTAATTCAGGCACCTATTTTGCAATAATGTGAGATTCAAGAGACACCAGCCCTCGCACTGTTCACTACCGAACCAACACTAGCTACTCTATACCTAGTGACTACATCTGGCTTTCAGTTCTTTTCAGCTGAAAGCTTTACTAATTGAAACTTATTCAATACAACTGCGGGTTAAAAACAAGCACCCTCCTCCAAAATTTATGTTGTTGTACAAAGACCAAATTCACTTAAATGAATTATAATTAATAATTAGGTTATACATCCTCACTCTAGGACATCTGGAAATTTTCCAAAATTTTACAAAAAATAAATAGCCACAATCCCAAACACCGAGAGATAATCTACTGGTAACAGATCAGTATTTTTCCATCTATATATTTGTATGTATGTACATAAAATATTTTTAAAGGGAGACTATATATAAAATACATAGACTTGAATCCAACTCTCATTCAGCACTTTATGAGGACTTTTCCATATCACTAAAGATGTTTCAAAAAAATTAAAATAATCCCATAATCGGAACATAATATGGTTAATGAAATTATATATATATAATTATATATATAATTAACAATGGCAGACATTTAAATTGTTTCTCCCTTTCTGCTAGTGTAAACAGTGTTGCAATGAACATCGTTATATATAAGTCTTCCTGAGCTAGCTCTGATTACTTTCTGAGCGTAGTTCCATCGATGTGGTATTTACCGGGTCAAAGGGATAAAACTTGTCAAATGTTCAACACTTGAATGCTGCCAAACTGCCTTCTAGAAAACCTGAATCAATGTATTATTCTGCCTCTTGTATATACAAGAATATTAGTCTCCCTTACAAGCACCTACTGCCGTTTTTCTTTGGTGCCAATCTGATGGGTAAAAATCTTATAACGCATTTGAGTTTTTAATTTACATTTTTTTGGTTACTAGTGAGAATGACTAAACATAACCAGATCTTTTATATTGGTTATTTTATGAATTATCACTTGGAATTGTTTTGAAGTAGAAGAGTTCTTTACATACTATATATACTAGCCTTTTGATATTGTAAATATTTATGTCAGTGTATCATTAACATTCTGGTTCTGTTTACATATTATTATGAACATTTAAAATGTATTAGCAAATATTAGCATTATCCTTTGTGACTTCTTTGCTTTATCAGATAGGCATGGTTTTCACATGATGACACCACATTTTAGGAAAGAATGCTTTAAGATTTTTTAAAATTCCTATTTGCTTTCTTACAGTCCCAAAAGTAAAATTAATAGAGAAAGAACAACAAATATTCCACTAAATACATAAGCACCCCATGTTAGGTTCTGACCAGTCACATACCTGCTTGTGACAATTATCACATCCTCAGAAATTGTAGCCATTTCTTTGATGGTAAGGTAGCACATTCTTCTCAGTGTTTGCTGAAAAATTATTATAAAAGGCAACAGGTTACTCATAAGGAAATGGTTCTTTCAACTGTTGAAGTGAGGGCCCTAAGTAGATATATTTCGAAGTTTATTCTTTTTTTTTTAAGATTTTATTTATTTCTTTGAGAGAGGGAGAGCGAGAGAGAGCACAAGTGGGGAGGAGAGGGAAAGCAGGCTCCCCGCTGAGCAGGGAGACCCACACAGGGCTGGATCCCAGGACCCTGGGATCATGACCTGAGCTGAAGGCAGATGCTTAACGACTGAACCACCCAGGCGCCCCAGAAGGTTATTCTTAATAAGATTCTCATCTACCTAAAAAATCCTCTGGGAAATCCCTGGATGAGAGAACATTCAGAACCCTACTGTTTCCTAAACAAGTAAATGATGAGCTGACATAGTGAAAAACATCCAGGTGAAAATATAAAAATTTAAATTAAAAATCACACAGAGATCCAAACTTTGACAATGTGAATCCAAAGACACAGGTTTCTCTGAGTGTTAAATAAAGGCTTATTCTGGAAAATGTATTTTTTAAAATTCTTCAAATATATGGGTGGAGAGACATGCAGACTCTGTGTCTTCCTCAGTCCCGCACATACAGGTGTTTTTCCTTGAGGTATTTGTGCTCGTATAACCAACTTCCATCTTCAATTATCAAGATATCTGGGTCCAAATGAACTGTTCCTCTAACAATAGCAAAGTTTCATCTACACCCCTCCTCACCTGGTCTCTGGTTCATTCAGACACGATGGGCACCAGTTCCTCCAGCCTATCTAGCCTCGTTCCCTAACAACAACTTCACATTTCTTGTAAGCAGTGAAACTCAAATACATCAGACCCAGCTCCAGACTCCAAGCTGCAGAAAGAACCTTGCGGAGACGGGTGAGCCCAGTGAGGAAGAGGACAAGGAAGGGAGGATTCTCATGGTGATTAAACACAGAAAAAATCACCCCAAGAAAGAGAAAGCCAGTCGGGGTCAGATGAACGGGGCAGATGACACCCATCTGAAGCTACCAGGAAAAGAAAACAAAAAATAAAAGCCAAAACGTCAGAACTGAAGAAAATTTGTCCCCCCCCAAAATAAAAATCTACCACAATGCAGAATAAAATGGGAGACACAAAATATTGAGCTAAAGCACAAAAAATGGGGGGCGGGGCCCTCAACATTAGTCATCAGGGAAATACAAAAAACCATATCTCAGATACCACCTCACACGATTAAAAAGAGTGACAATACGAAGTGTTGGCAAAGAGGTGCTAATGACCCCTAAAATATACTGCCTGAACAAACACACGGAATTGCTGAATAAAATAGGAACAAAAAATTTAACCATGTAGCCAAGGGTAAATTCATACTCATATGAAGTGAAATTCACAGATTCCAAAGCAGAAAAGCGAACACCTCATAGCCACAGAAGTACAGGTCCAGAACCTTCCAGGCGTAAGATACAATATCCAGAGTCTAAGGAAGGACAAGATTCTAAAAGGTATATTCTTCAGGCTCAGGGAAAACTCTTCTAGATAATAACTCAGAAGTACAGCAAGAAATGGAGAGTGAAAGAGAAGTGGCTAACAGTAACAAGGCAGCATGGTATTAGCTACAGACTAGACAAAGAGACGAACACACATACGTACAGTCAATTGATCTTTGACAAAGGAACAAAGGCAGTACCATGGAGCAAAGATAGGCTCTTCACCAAATGGTGCTGGAACAACTGCACATCCACAGGCAAAAAAATGACTCTAGACACACTTTCACTCTTAACAAAAATTAACCCAAAATGGATCACAGACCTGAATATAAAATGCAAAACTGTAAAACTCCTAGGAAAAAACCTAGATGACCTTGGGTATGATGATGACTTTTTAGATACAACCCCAAAGGTATGAATATAAAAGAAATAATGAATAAGCCAGCCCCCCCCTTTTTTTTTGAGAGCGGGGAGGAAGAGCAGGGGAAGAGAAAGAATCTCAAGCAGGCTCCACACCCAGCATGGAGCCCAATGCAGGGCTCGATCTCACGACCCTGAGATCATGACCTGAGCCGAAATCAAGAGTCGGATGCTCAACCAATGGAGCCATCCAGGCCCCACCACCCCCTTTTTTAGAGAGAGAGAGAGAAACCAGCCTTTACTGAAAGTAAAAACTTCAGCTCTGCAAAAGACCATGTCAAGAGGAGAAGATAAGCCACAGACTGGGAGAAAATGTTTGTAGAACACATATCTGATATTGGATTGTCACCTAAAATATACAAAAACCTCTTAAAAGTCAAAAATATGAAAAACAACTTGATTAAAAATGAGCTGAAGACCTTAAGACGCTTCACTTAAACAGATAAATGACAAATAAGTATATGAAAGTAGAACTACCAAAGTGCAAGAATTCTTTATATATTATGGATGTTGCACATCACGTATCATTTGGGAAAGGCAAACTAAAAGAACAAGATACCACTACACTCATATAAGAATGGCCAAAATCCAGAACACTGTCAACACCAAATCTGATGAGGACGTGGAGCATTAGGAACTCTCATTCACTGTGGGAATAAAAATGGAATAGCCAATGTGAAAGATGGTTTGGTGATTTTTTTACAAAAGTAAACATACTCTTACCATACAATCCAGCAATCACATTCCTTGGTGTTTACCTAAAGGAGTTGAAAATTTATGTCCACATAAAAGCCTGCATACAGATGTTTACAGCATTTTTTAATTTAATTTAATTTTTAATTTTTTAAATTTTTTAAAGTAATCTCTACACCCAACATAGGGCTCGAACTTACAACCCCAAGATCAAGAGTCACACACTCTACTGACTGAGCCAGTCTGGCACTCGATAGCACCTTTATTCATAACTGCCAAAACTTGGAAGCAACCAAGGTGTCCTTTAGTAGGTAAATGGATAAACTGTGGTACATCCAGACAATAGAATATGACTCAGCACTAAAAAGAAAATGAGCTATCGAGCCATGAAAAGACATGGAGGAAATTAAATGCATATTACTAAGTGAAATAAACCAATCTGAAAAAGATGCATGCTATATAATTTCAGCTACATGACATTCTAGAAAAGGCAAAGCTACGGAGACAGTAAAAACATCCGTGGTTGCCAGGGTTTGGGGGTTAGGATGGGGAATGAATAGCTGGAGCACAGGAGATTTTTAGGTCATTGAAAATACTCTGTATATTTAATGATGGATGCATGTCATTCTATATTTGTCCAAATCCACATAATGTATAACACCAAGAGTGAGTAACATAAACTACGGATTCTGTGTGATTATGATGTGTCAATGTAGGTTTATGTATTGTAACCAATTTACCACTCTGGTAACGGATGTCGATGATGGGGACGGGTGGGGGGGGCAGTCTACGCATGTGTGGCATCAGGGAGTATCCAGAAAATCTCTGTACCTTCCTTTTAATTTTGCTATGAACCTAAAACTTCTCTTAAAAAATAAAGACTCTTTAAAAAGTAGTGAGGACATGGGTAAATCACAACGAACAACCAAAAACCCACAAGAAATGATGGGGTATGACATAAATGAGTAACCATGCGTGTGTGTGTATATATATATGTACACATATACGCTTATATATTCACATACATAATAAGAGTGTCCTAAGGTTCTTAAATCTTCCATGAACAGGTACAAGATAAAGATGAATACTAGATTCTGGAAGCCAAATAATCAGGTTGCAATTTCTAGGGTAACCACTAAAAGAACTTTCAAACTATTACCCCGCTAATGCTCTGTTCATTTTTATTCCGTCTTTTTTTCTCTCTTGGCTTCATTTTGGATGATTTCTATCTGTCCTCCAGTTTACTGATTTTTTTCCCCTGCGGTTTTCTAATCTGCTATTAACCCCAGGAGGTGTATTTTTCATTTTATATATGCAAGCTCATATAAATTTTTTTTCCCTTAACTTCTAGAAGACACATTTGGGTCTCTCTGGATGCCTTCTATTTTGTTCCTCATTCTTCTTATGTCTTTCTATATATTCTTAGGCATAAAGGCTCTTCATATAATAGCTGCTTTATGTCATTACTGCTCCTTCCATTTTCTTATCATTTCTGGGTTTGGGTCTATTGACCCATTTTTCTCCTGGTTATGGATAACATTGTCCTGCTTCTTCGCTTACTTCAAAATTTTTTTATTGGATGCTGTACATTGTGAAATTCACGTAAGGTGCTAGATTTTGTTGTATTCTTTTACGTGGTATTGTACTTTACTCTTCATGAGATTAAATTACCTGGAATCAGAGTTTTACTTTTGAGGTTTGCTTTGAGGCCTTTTTAAGCTTTAGTACAGATCTAATATATGCCCATTACTGAGGTGATGCCTTCCTAAGAACCATACCAGAAGACAAGGTTTTTCTGCTCTCACCGGATGGAAATAGGACCTATTCTCAGCCCTGTGTTCTGGTGATTCTTTCTTTGGCCTAGGGTAGTTTCCTTTTATATATGCATAGATCAATTCTTATCCAAAGATTTCAGGGGAGCCCCTCAGAAAATTGCTGGGACTACCTCCTTCCTTTCTTGCTTCTCTCCCTCTCCCCTGACTTCTTTCCTCTCTAGTACTCTGCCCTATAAATTTGAGCTTTCTTGGTTGGCTTCCCCGTCCTCCATCTGTTTTCTCAACTCAGAGAGATAACGAGGTTCCTTTTCAGTGTACCCTCCTTGACCTGTTACCTGTAATCTGCCTCTGGGCAATGAGCTAATGCAATCCTCGAGCACACTTTGTTTTTGTTTTTCTTTTTCTTCAGATCACAATCCTGGGATGCTTGTTAATCTAATGTCTGAAAACTAAGGTGTTAATATATTTTGTATGATTTTCTAGGTATTTGCAGTAGCAGGATAAACCTCACCCCTTAACTGCATCATGGCTGGAAAGAGAACAGAAATAAATATGTTTTTAATATCAAAACATGGCGAATTACCTAGGGACTCTTTTATTATTCATTTCCAACACTAATCCATTATAATTAGAGAACACAGTCTGTACAATTTCATTCCTTTAAAAATTTGTTGCATCTTGCATTATGGCTCAGTGTGCAGTCAATTTTTATTAACGTTCTTTGTTTCTTCATTTACATTTAATGTAGACAGTAATATATTTGGGTCTATATTTACCATTTTATTATATGATTTATGTTTGTCCTTCTTGATTGATCTTTCTTTCCTTTTTTCCCCCTTCTTATGGCTTGATTTTTCAGCATTCTATTTTTTTTGCACAATTAGTTTGGAAGAAAAAAACAATTAATAGAGAAAAGTCAATGAAGCAAAAAGCTGGTTGTGTGAAGAGATCAATAAGTTTATAAAGTTCTAGATAAACTTCCCAGGAATAGAAGAGAGAAGATACAATTTACCAGATTCAGAATGAAAGAAGAGACATTACTACAGATCCTACAAACACTAAAAAAATTAGGGAATATCATGAACAGTTTTAGGGAAACAAAGTTCAACAACTTCCATGAAATGTATAAATTCCTTGAAAGACACAAACTACCAGAGCTCACTGAAGAAGACAAATAATCTGAATAGCACCATATCTATTTCTTTTTAATGAGGTTAATTTTCAAAAACCTTTCCTTAAAGAAGATGGTTTTGGGGTACCTGGGTGGCTCAGTAGGTTAAGCATCTGACTTTTTTTTTTTAAGATTTTATTTTTTTGAGACAGACGGAGAGAGCATGACAGAGAGCATGAGCAGAGGGGAGGGGCAGAGTGAGAAGCAGACTTTCCACTGAGCAGGGAGTCTGATGTGGAGCTCAATCCCAGGACCCTGGGATCATGACCTGAGCTGAAGGTAGACGCTTAACCAACTGAGCCACCCAGGCACCCCAGCTGGCTCTTGATTTCAGTTCAGGTCATGATCTCAGGGTTGTGATATCGAGCCCCTAGTTGGCTCCGTGGGCACTGGGCATGGAACCAGCTTAAGATTCTCTTTTTCCCCTCTCCCTTCACCCCTCCCCTCCCTCTAAAAAAAAAAAAAAAAAAAGACGGCTTCAGCAGTGAACTCCATCAAACACTTCAGGAAAAATTAATAATGATTCTACAAAAACTCTTCCAGAAAGCATAAGAAGAACAAAGGAAGAAACACTTCCCATTTCATTTTACAAGGCCAGCATTATCCAAATAGAAAACCCAGACAAAAACATTAGAAAAAAAAAACTATAGATCAATATATTTCATGACTACAGACTCAAAAATCCTCAACAAGTTTTAACAAACAGAAATGACTTTATATTTTCCAGAATAATGAATAAATGCATCTCACCATATTAACATACTGAAAAAGAAAAGCCATGATAATCCGATGGATATAGAAAAATCATTTGACAAAATTCAATACCCATTCACATACACACACACACACACACACACACACACACACACACACACGATCTCTCAGCAAACTAGAAATAGAATGGAACTTCCTCAACCTGATAAAGGCCTTTTGTGAAAAACTTAAGAGCTAACACCATACTTAGTGGTGAAAGACTAAATACCTTCCCTCTAAGATCAAGAACAAACCAAGGATGTCCCCTATCATCACTTCTACTTATATTGTACAACGTGCAAGAAGACAGTAAGGTAAGATAAATAAATCAAAGGCATACAGTTTGAAAAGGAAAAAGTAAATTCTAAGGAATCTTCCAAAATACTCCTAGAACTAATAAATGAATTTAACAAAATCACAGGAATATGCAAAAACCAATTTAATTTCTAGAAACTACGTACCAACAATACAATAGTATTTTTAAAATCTTAACTACTTTAGGGATATATTCACAAAATACGTATAAGACTTGTATGCTAAAAGCTATAATACTGCTGCTGACAGAAAATAAAGAAACCTGAATAAGGGGAGATAAATACCATGTTCATGGAGCAAAAAACCACAATGTTAAAATGTCAATTCTCCTCAAATTGATCTTCAGATTCAGTGTAATCCCCATAAAGATTCCAGCAGACTTCAAAAAATAGAAATGGAAGCTGATTCTAAAAATTCATATAGAAAGGCAAAGAACCTAAAGACCCAAACCTTTTGAAAAAGGAAAAAAAAAAGGAACACATGCACTACCTGATTTAAAACTTACTATAAAGGTATAGTCATCAAGACGGTGTGGTATTGGAATAAGAATAAAGATACAAATTAATGAAACAAAAGAATGTTCCAGTGTGCCAATGTAACTCAATCATCACCTCTTCCTCCTCATTCTATACTGATATCCAACTATTCCAGTACCATTTGTCGAGAAAATAAAGTAGGAGGAAAAGGAGGAGGTGGTGAGAGGAGAAGGAATACAACCCTTACCTTACACCATATACAAAAATTAATTCAAAATGGATCAAAATGCCTAGAAGAAAGGCACAGGAGAAAATCTTTGTGATGCTGGGTTAGGCAAAGATTTCTATAATATACATCAGAAGCATAATCCACAACAGAAAAACAAATTGATACACTGGGCTTCATCAAAATTTAAAACTTCTGTTCTTTGAAAGACTAAAAAATGAAAAAACAAGCTACAGACTGAAGAAAATATTTAAGAAACATATCTGATAAAGGACTTGTACCCAGAATACACAAAGACTTCTCAAAACTCAAAAATAAGAAAATATACAATCAAATTATTTAAAAAGGGGCAAAAGATATGAACCGATCCTTCAGCACTGAAGATATAGATAAAGGAAAAAAGCACACAAAAAGATGTTTGAGATTATCAGTCATTACGGAAATGCAAATTAAAACTACAAAGAGATGCCACCATACACCTATTAGAACGGCTAAAATTAAAAAGAAACAAATTTAAAAATGCAAAAAAAGACAATACCAAGTGCTAGCCAGAATGCAGTCACTAGAACTTTCAAACAGTGATGGTGGAAATGGAAGAAAGGTTGGCAGCTTCTTACAAAGTTAAATATATGATCCTGCCAATCCCACTCCTAGGCACTGATCCAAGAAAAATAAAAACTTATGTTTAAAAATTTGTACATGAATGTTCATAGCAACTGTATTTGTAACTACCAAAACCTGGTAACAAACCAAATATCCTTCAAAGGGCAAACAGGTAAACTGAGGTACATCCATATAATAAATACTACAATGAAATAAAAAGAAGCAAACTCCTGATGCAAACAATAACGCGGACAAACATCAAATGCAGTATGCTAAGTGTCTCAAAAGGTTTCATGTTGTCTGCTACCATTTGTCTGACCTTCCAGACAGGCAAAACTACGCAGAAAGAAGAGACCCATGGCGGCCCGGGGCTGAGGATGGTGAGAATAGATCGTATGTAGAGGCAGGAAGGAACTTTTTGGAAGGATGGAAACATTCTAAATCTTGATTGCAATGGTGATAATAACTACTGTATGCATTTGTCAAAAGTCATAAAACTATACCCTAAAAAGGGTGGATCTTACTCTATGAAAATTGTACTTTTTTTTTTTTTTTTAATAAATGGAGAAGACCACAGTGTAGGTGAATGAAAACGCAAGCAACACACTGGCAGGAAATAGTTACAAAATGCCCATCTGATAAAAAGTCTTGTATCCACAAAATACAAAGACAACTTACAGCTCAATAAGAGGACAAATTGCATGATTTTTTTTTTAAGTAAAAGATCTGAACTGACACTTCACCAAAGATATACAGATGGCAAATAAGCATATATTTGCTTAATACATTCATCATGAAGGAAATGCAAACCCAACAGTGCCACTTCCAGATATTAAGCAAAGAAAATGAAAGTAGGTCCACACAAAGACTTCGACTTGAATATTTTTAGCAGCTTTGTTCATAATATCCATAAGCTGGAAATAACTCAAAAAACCACTAACTTGTGAATGGATAAGTAAACTAGACCCCCTCCATACAATGGAATACTACTCAGCAACAGAAGTGAAAAACTACTGATACACACAAAAACTTGGATCAGTCTCAAAGGCCATAAGCTCAGAGAAAGAAACAAGACATAAAAGTCATAAAAGGCTATGTACTAAATGATTAAATTTAAGTGAAATTCTAGAAAATGCAAAACTGTGTTGTCAGAAAGTAGACCACTGACTTCTAGGTGCTAGAGGTTGAGGGAGGGTCAGACAACTAAGGGATACAGGGGCACAGTCTGGGGTGGTGAGAGGTGTCTGTATCATGACTGTGGGGATGGTTCCATGACTCCACACACTCGTCAAAACTCACTGAACTGTACACTTAAAATTGGTGAATTTTATTAATATGTACGTTACACTCAATAAAGCTGTTTTTTTTAAACACTAAAAAAAAATTTCCTATAAGTCAGTAAGAGGAATATAAATAAGCAAAGAATATGAACAGACAATTCAAGAGGAGGAAAGTAAAATGGCCACTAAACATAGGAAGAGTTTCAATTTCAGCAATGATCATGAAAATGCAAATTAAAACCACAAAGAGATGCCATTTCACATTCTTCTGAATGGCAAATATTTAGGTCCAATAATAAGAAATTATAATCAGAACAAGCACAGATTTGAAGCAATGTCTGTGCAAATTAGGACAACATCAGTTCAAAGATGAATTTGATAAGATCAAATAACTGCCATTATCTAGAAATTCCAGTTGTAGGTATCTATCCCAGAAAAATTCTCACTATGTGCACAAGACATGTACGTAAACATTACGTATAATATCACTTTTGGGGGGGGGTTGGTGTTTTTTTTTTTTTAAGATTTTCTTTTATTTTGTCAGAGAGAGCGCACAAGCAGGGAGAGCAACAGGCAGAGGGAGAAGCAGGCTCCCCGCTGAGCAGGGAGCCCAATGAGAGACTCGATGAGGGACTTGATCCCAGGACCCTGGGATCACGACTTGAGCCGAAGGCAGACACGTAATCAACTGATCCATCCAGGCACCCTGTATAATATCACTTGTAACAGCAAAGAAGTGGAAGCCACACATATCGACCAATGGGAGAATAGATAAATGAGTAGAAATACTGTATATTAACACACTGGGATCACATGTAGTAGTGACTGAATAAAGTGGAAGTATGTACAGCAAGATGGTCAATCTCAAAAACATTAATTCTGAAAACTGCAATAATAATATGATCACTTATATATTTGTCTGAGATTTATTTATTTATTTGTGACAAAGGGAGAGAGAGAGCAGGGGGAGGGGCAGAGGGAGAGGGAGGGAGAATCTTCAGACTCTGCTTTCAGCATGGAGCCTGACACAGGGCTCAATCCCAGGACAGTGAGACCATGACCTGAGCTGAAATCAAGAGTCGGCAGCTTAACCGACTGAGACACCCAGGTACCTCTGATCACTTGTATTTTTTTTTTTTTTAAGATTTTGTTTATTTACTTATTTGTCAGAGAGAGCAGACAGAGAGAGAGAAAGCATGAGCAGGGGGAGGGGCAGAGGAAGAGGGTGAAGCAGGCTCCCCACTGAGCAGGGAGCCTTAGGCAGGGCTCGATCCCAGGACCCTGGGATCATGACCTGAGCCGAAGGCAGACGCTTAACTGACTGAGCCACCCAGGCGCCCCCACTTATATTTTTAAACACACAAAAATACGAAGTATAGATTATGGCTACAAACATATACAATACATATAGATATAAACACTGACAGGAGTTTACCAATCTCAAGATAGTAATTTCCCTCTGGTAAAGGACGGCTGGAAAAGGAAGAAGCTCCCCATGCTGCCAGCAAAATCCCCACCTCTTTCTCTTCCCCCAAAAAATCACCCCCTCAATTCCATATTCTGCCTAAGGGGCCATCAAAACGAATCACAGCATGCTGTACGTGGCTCCTTACCTCAGTCACTACACAACTCCTAAAATATCCTCATCATTATTCATCACCTGGATACCACTGCCAGCGCAGCTGGGAACAGCACCTAATCTGACTACACCTTCCATCCTTCTCAAATCCCAAACCCTCCATGATGTTCTGCGGCACTTTCATCTGCAAAACCCCTTATATCCTTAACTCTTCTCTGAAAGTCCCCATCTTGTCTCTAACCTCGCTCCTCCCTCAGAATCCACCCCCCGCCCCTTGTCTCTCCTTTAACCCTCAGCCACCACATCTACAGGTGGGGAAGCTCACTCCTGTTCAAAATCTCTACATCGCCTTCTTCCACTGTACCGTGTTCTCCCCTAAAAATCTCTGGCTTTAAAGCTCATGCCTTTGGACTCCATCACCTGCCACCACTCGTGTTTGCATATATAGACTTCCAGTTACTTCCCTCATTTAAAAAATATATATATTAGTAACTTGTTCACCACCGCTATCTCCAATATTAGCCCAGTAATAATCACTGGTGACTTTAATATCCATACAGACAATATTTCTAAAACTCTAACCACTTGGTAGAATTGACTTCTTCTCCCAGGATCCTGTCGTCCTTCCTTTTGCCATCACCCTCTTCCACTGTCATCCCCATCAATAACAGTATCCCTTTCATAATTTCATTTCCAAGCATTTCACTCTCCAGCCACCACTCCTGACTCCAGCAGCCCTTTCACTCCATCAATCCATGGACCCGATCAACTCTTTACTGTTCCAATCAGCCCCTGTTCTTACCTGCCTCCTAACCAGATCCCACAGTTAATATTTCAATCACTCAACTTCCTTGCTCTTCCCTCTGTTTACTAACGTGGCAAAACCCTGACCCTGACGAAATCCAATCTGTAACCATTCCATGCTACAACCAGAAGCCTGGAGCTGGAGGAAAACATTCACTGTGCCACCAGGTAATAGTTTCAGTTCGTGACCAGTAACTGCAAGGGGCCATGCGTACTGTCCAACAACCTACATTCCCCCAATCCATTTCCCAGAAAACGATTTCATGCCTTCTTTCCTTAATACGACCTCTGTGCTGGAGGCTTCGAGCCTGTCCTCGCGCGGTCTCTTCCCTGCTCTGCACCCTCCTCCCTGCCCCATGGCCAGCTCTTCTTCCCCACAGCCATCCCTCTGAGCAACAGCAACCTGGGGCTGCAAGTTCAGAGAGCCACAAAGAGGCAACAGCCTTCCATAACTTTTTTAATAGTCCCTCTTCGTGACCTTACTCCGGCAGCCTGGAATGCCTGGCTTTCTAGTCTAACTCCTCTGCTACATAAATTTATCATCATCACAGTGGTTCTGCTTCCCCGATTGAACCCTGAATTTCTGGCACAGGAAGTGATTAAAGGGAAACAGGATCTTAACAAGAGAAATCTGAAATTGCTTCTCTGATTTAATAAAAGGCATTAATGCCCTGTTTGCAGTGGTAAAGGGGATACTAGTCGTCTGTGGCATGCAGAGGCGAAACACTTAAATCATCACCTGCAGGGAAGCATCGTTAAGGACCTACAGAAGACAAGGTTTGGGTAACCCAGGAGTTGCTGCCATAGAATATTTTGTAAAAAATGTGTTATATAATGGGTCAGGGGCTTCTAAGCACACTGGAGAACTCGGTAAAAGAAATGAGTCCAGAGTTTTAAATTCACAGTCCAGGTCTGGGTAAGGGACTAGAAGTCTTTCACAAAACCTTAATAGAAAGCCTGTGTCATGTGAACACAACGCTGAGAATTCTGAAAAGCAAACCCTCCATGTGGCTGAAAGACAAGGCAAATGCAATACACACCCTGTGAGGCAGCTTAGATGAAAGGGAAGGCTTTGCATGGGGAAGGAGTGGGACCCTGAAAGTTGGGATGGGGACATACGGGCAGATTCTGATGAAGCTGAGTACCCTGAACCCCTAAATTCCCCCAAGCCTCCTCTGCAACTAGGAGCAGCTCTTCACTCTGTCTGAGGAAATGAGTCTCCCTTTGCCTGAAGAATGTGTAATGGCCTCACCAGACAGCTGCCCTACAAGAGACGCTGAGCTCCTGAGGACTTACTCCCGAAGCTTATCGTTATCCAGACATATAACCACACTCAAATCCTAGAAGTTCCTGGGGGTTGGGCAGAAAATGCGGCCCATGAAGATATGTAGTACATACCAAAAATACTGCAAGATTTGGACAATTTACATCAACAGAAAGCTGGGAAGTCTAGCTCCCAGAACTCCCTCCCCTGTAGGTTCTGAGCGAGAGCGGGGCACAAGAGAAATATGCACCGCATTCACAAAACAGAGGTAAAGCAGCAGAGCCACTATGCTCTGAAAGTCGGGGGGGTTTCAGGTGATGAGACACACAGAGATACTGGCCGCTTTAGTTTGTCTTTACTCTTCTTTCCCCCTAGCCCATGTCCTCTTCCCCACGCTGCTCCGGCTCGTCTTCTCACAGCCAGCCCCGCTGCTGACCCGCAGCAACCCCAGGCCCACCAGAAACTGGGAACCTAGAGATGTGGTAGCTACGTCCACCGGCTTCCACTCCAGCCCACTGACAGTGGCGTGCCACACGCTGGATACGAACGGCTCTTCGGACTGCCTGAGAGATCTGTGGGGGAACAGCTCTATGCTGTATACCGTCAATCTTTCACATTCATATGGCCTTTCATGAACATTTAAAACTTTGGTAAGGATAAATAATGTTTAAGTAATTTTAAATATTTCAAGCGACCTTTTCTAATTTGGGACACTCTAAGTTCCCCAAGGAAAAAGAATAAAAGGAGCTTTTCCAGCCTAAAAGAATAAAATAAAAAGACTTACATCGTTAGATTGAAACAATCGAGTCATGGCAAAGAAGGCTTCTGTGGCTTCCGTGGTTCCAAAGTGTTCACCCTAAGGAAAATTGAAAACAATTTCTTAAACTTAAAGAAAAATGTATATAAAGGATTTTCTCTTTATTTCTGCAAAAATCTTTTAGAACTCAGGGGAAAAAAATTTCTTTGTAAACATTCTGCCTCTGTGCTATTTTTTTTTTTTTTTTTGGCTTTCAATTTATAAACCTGCATGGCCATTTAGTACACTTCTTATTTAAAATAATTCAATATCATACACCATGCTATAAAATTTCTGGAATAGTAGTCTCTAACCTTTGAGCAGGAACCATTTTAATTTCCCTAGATAACCACAACTTACAAGGAGGTAGAAAGTAGTAGCAAGTTGAGTTCCTAATCAGAATAGCATGTAATTACTACACTGCCTACAAGCAGAGATCACACCTTTTATATTTCTACAATCCAATGCCCAGCACAAAGCCTGCCATATTACAGGAGCACAATAAATATTAAATTGTAAAGAACTATATGTTAGGAATCCCAGAAAACATGGCAAAAAGGGACCAACCAAAAAGGCAGGAACCAGATTACTTATATAAAAGGAAGGCTTTGGATCAGAACTTTAATATGCTTAATAAATCATCTGAGGATCTTGCCAAAATGCAGAATTTGCTTCAGTAGCTCTGGGTGAAGCCTGAAATTTTTGCATTTCTAACTAGCTCCCGGTGATGCAACTGCTGCTGGTCTGAGAATGACATTTTTTAAGCAGCAAGATGTTAGATAACCTATTTCACTCACAGTCAAAAAATTCCAGATTACAGACCACCTGAGACATGAACATTTCAATATTCAATTTCATTAAAAGCAATCCTCCTAATGCGTTAGGCTCCATCACTCTTCAGGGCTTCAGATCTCACATGGACTATAACTAGTTTTCAAACCACTTGTCGTGGGTATAAGAATAAACAAATTTTGATGAAAAACTTTAAAAGTTGAGGATGAAAGACAAAGTATAAGAATTCACAATTACTTAAACCAGAGTACCCAACGTGCTCATCAGCAAGAGATTTCCCTCTCTTTCTTTCATAATTACTTAGCGAACGTATAGAAGTCCAGGCACTTTTCAGTCATATCAGTAAACCCTAAATCCCTACTTTTGGACTTGAAATTCAGAATATATGAGTAGGTCAGCTGTGGTAGAAATTTAAAAGTATTTTTCCATAAAGCAATACCAAGAACTAGGTCAAAGATAAAACTAAGGTTCCCAAACCTGTTTATGTCTTTGTGTTTATTTATCAGATTACACTGGTCATTTCCTTATCAAGATAATGAACTGTTTCAACATGAGCTGCCCATCAAAGAGGTACTGGTCAGAATACAAGCAGATGCTACTCCACACCACACCTTCAACTACGCGAAACTGCTTATTTCATGGATTTAGCCAACCTGGACCCAATGTGTGCTTTGAAAAATGAAATCAAACTGACTTTGCCTTAAATGTCTCTGATATGCTACCACACAAGGATATGATGTATGTGCAAGAAAGTATTTTATGTAAAAGTATGCACTTCTTGCTCCGTCTCCATTTGCAAATGACAAATCTTCATCATGTCTTCAGTCTTGAAATAAAGTAAAAATAAGATATTTTCATGGAATTCAAATTGGAAACCACGGTCTTCTTAACATCATATGTAAACCACCTGAAGTATCTATAAATGTGTATTCGGGTGTGCGTGGTGCGTGTGTGTGTGTGTGAATCTAAGAAACAAAATCACATTTTCTAAGGTCCTAGACATTTCATGAGACTTTTTTAGTCTGAAGCAAAACAAACAAAAACACAAGAAAAAATAAAATTAATAACAATAACAGCAAACAGAATCTATGTTCTGTCAGGGCAAATACTACGGTTTTGTCTGCTATAACCCCGGCGCCTAAAACAGTGCATAGGAATCAGCAGGTTTATTATAAATATTTGCTGAATGACTGAATGAAAACTATTCCTGAATGTGCATGTCCAGGATTATTCTCAGTGCTTTACATTCATTATCTCATTGAATCATCACAACTTTACAAAACGGGCATTACCATAATCCCCATTTATAGAAAAGGACATTAAGGCACAACATGGTTAAGATCAGAATCATATCGCTTGCCACGGTACACTAGGGATAATATATATAAGATCTAAATATTAAAATCAAAGCTTGAAAAACATCACTGTCATACTAATCCCGCTTCAAAAAAAAAAATATTTATCTGGAATTTGTCTAAGATTTTGTACTGTATTTTTGGAGGGACATAAAGACCTTTGAACAAGACTAAACAACAAGCTTTAACGTTAACTAAAACTTGTTAAATTCAAATCAAGGTTGAGGACCTGCTGTGTGCTTAGCTGGTCTAGTACCTTGTGAATAAAATAGAAGTATGTGTCATAATCCGGTCCTCAAGAAGTTTTATGTATCTTTACCTTAATCAAACACTGTATATTTTTAAATTAAGTAACTTTTAAAAAAATAACTATACTTTCCAGAAAGTATTTCACTGCATGTTATGTATTTCTATTCCAAGAAACAAATCCAAGGAAAATCAAAATAGTTTACCTGGTTCAGTAAGTAAAGAATCTTTGTAAGAATATGCAAACATCTTCTTGGATTGATAGGTGTTTCATTGAATATACGAGCCTGTGGGGACAAAAAACATTGTTATACGTAGTATATTTTCTATCATTTCTATCACAGATCACAAAAAATCAACTTTAATCAAATAGACGATTACATATTTTGGTCACAATATCCAAATAATGTTAACTGCCTACAGTTTTCAATTTATCACAGTATATGATACATTATTAGATATGGTCTTGATTTTCCATCCTACACTGACTCCCTTAGAGCTAGTACTTCAACTTTATGGGCTTTATGTGTTAAGTAAGAATCACAATATTTACCTACAGCACTTGAATACAATTAGCTTAATGTCTACAACTTCCTTCAGTAACATTGTACCAAACAATGCTTTGGCATTTCATTTAAAATTACCAACATGTGGGAGAGTTGACATGTTGTTGCATTTCTATAAGCTCTAGACCCTCCTAGAAGTAACCTGTCTTCCTGGAAATTTCCCTCAATCTGTATTCTCCGAACACAAGTATTACATTCCTCAATTCTTATTTTGGGTCATCATATTCCAGGGGTTCTCTGCCCACCGTTCTAAAATAGAATAGAAAAGAAAGAACACAGCATACTTCCAAGTCATACCTCCTGTAAGACAGCACTCTTCTCCAGATGCCGAAAAGGATTGGAGCCACTACCTATATTATAAACAAAAAATGTCTTTAATAGCTGTCCTAGACAAATTTATTGTCTACACAGAGGTACTGAATGCTTGCGATAGTCACCTAAGTGAAGTGACCACTTGGATATCACAATGACAATCATTACTAATACACATATAAATTGAATAAAATCATTTTTATTCTGGTACTAGCTGTCATTGCTAGTCATTGAAGATCTTGTACTTCTCTTTTGCGGGATCCCTGCCCAAAATGAGTGTCTTCTTCCCCCGTCCTCTTTTCACATGAATGTGACTAGTACATGTCATGTGCACACAGCGAAGATTAATGAGATTGTGGTTGGGCCCTTTGGATTTCCCCAAAGGCAAGCACTATCTTACATGTTTTCAACAACTAAGGCGAGGCAGAAAAGAGTTTAGCAAAGAATCCTATCAAGCTGGAAGGGGCCATGGAAATTTACTAACCCAAACCTCGACCACACCATGGGAGAGCAGCACCAAACACTGAGGGGTTTTGGTTCGGGAGTTTGGGGCGGGGGGGGGGTATTGTTTTTAGGTGGCTCAGCATCATCCCCATTTGTTCTGGACCAAAGACCGGTATTAGGAACGCAACTCACTTTTGGATGCCTGAGCATTAAACGACCTATGTACAATGGGCCAGTCTTAGCTCCCTGGGAAGTGGACAGAGTTAAGGTCCCCGGGAAGACTGGAAGGTACAAGGCACTTCCAAGTTCACACACACACACACGCACACACTGTCCCGTCTAGCCCAGACCCACTCTGGGCCTACCACTACCAGCGCCCCCGCTCTCACACGCGCGCACCCTCTCCCTCCGCCACACGCCGTGGGCCCGCCTCCTCTGCGGGCAGCCCACCCCCGGCGAGCGCGGCGGAGGCTCCTCCGAGGGGCTGCGCCCGGGGGAGGGGGCGGGAGCGGGGGGCGGGGCCGCCGAGCTGCCGGACGCGGCGCGCGGGCGCGGGACGGGAGCGCGCGACCCGAGAGGAGGCTCCGGCGCCCGGGGGAGGGGCTAGGGGCAGGCCCCAGGCTGCAGCAGAGCGGAGCCGGGCGGAGGGAGGGGCGGGCTCCAACTCCGGCCCCCTGGCACACCGGCGCCCACGCCTTCGGGTCCGCGGCCCCCGAGAGCAGGTGGCGGCGGGCGGGGAAGGGGCCCCCGCGGCTGAGGGTGGGCGTCAGAAGCCCAGCGCGTACCAGACTCCTCGTCCTTCTTGTCGAATTTTTTAATCATCTTGGACGACTTCCCAGCGCCCAGACCCACCGCAACCGTCCCAGGCGCCGCAGCCGGCGAGCGGAAGAGACTGCAGGAAGGCCGGCCCCGTGCTCTGGCGCCGGTTGGGTCGCCGTCCCGTCACTCGGGGAGAAGGCCCGCCCTCCCCCGGCTGTCGCGGCCGCTCCGGTCCCCTGGGGACACGGCCACGCCCTCTCCTCCTCCCCCAGTCGGGCGGAGGCGGGGCCAGGCGCTTGGGGCCCCGGGGCTGCGTCCTGGACCCTGCGTGGACGGGTCGGAGCCGGGGGCTGGCTCCGGCCCACCCAGCCAGCGACCGGGTAGCCCAAGCCCGAAGGGGGCAGAATGCGATTTTATTTGGTTGGCACGCCCTGGATGGTGACTTCTTCAGGCCTCTTAGTCTCTGCAGACAGAGGCGGGAGGCCTGGAGGGTTTGTTTTCACTTGACGACAGTGGCGTTTTTTATAACCCACTGCTGGGCCCTTCCATTGCGGAAGGAGCTCTCCCCTGGCACAGTTCTGGTGGGTTTCTCTTCCAGGAGCGACGAAAGGGTTAGTGGTTCCCAGATCATCTTGGAAGTCGGCAGGTCACTCCCTGACTTGACGACTGCAACAAAGCACAGGGCACCTTGGTGAATGTGGATTTCCAGAGGATCTAGAAGGACACGCAGTGTGAGGCAGGAAAGAGACCCACCTGGAGGGACTGAGGAAGCTGGTCTTTACTCTTAGCAAGAGGGTCAGTTTTGGACCACGGACTACCATGCCCAACCTTCTTTATAGTTCTGGATTCCTTCCCTTCATCAAAACCCACTTTAAAACACTGCCAGTTTAGAGTCTTCCCTGTTTCATCCCACCCCTTTCAAATGATTCCACCTGCCGCCATATTGACACTTAGATAACTCTTAACAAGGTGCATTCACTTGTATATTCATACTCCTCTTAGCCTTTTCCTAAAGTGTAGGTGGTTTTCTATTCTCCTGTCCGAGAGGGTAACGAAGAAACTATTTCTACCCTTGGCTTCAGTGTCATCACTTTATCCAAATTCTTTCAACCTCTGCCTGTCTTGGAAACTTCCATGGTGGGCTTTTCTTGCTTCCATCCATTCGTACTTTTTTGATGAATTATGTCTTGCAAATATCCCTTGAATCTGTTTCCTCATTCCTACCGCTGTCACCTCAATTCAGGCCCTATCATCTTTCTCTTGGACGGCCTCCTAATCAGCCCCCATCCAATTGTGGTCCCCATCCAAACCATTCTTTACGTAATCTTTATTTGGATTAGCAGAAGAAGGGTTTGCTAGCAGTCTCTTTTGCTTGAGGTGGAGACATTGTTTCAACTTCACAGCCCTATTGTCTTTGTTTAGGGAAAGCACCACAAGGGGCCCTTTAGATACATAAGTAAAGTAAATAGGTACTCACTTTTCTTGGGGGAAACTGTAAAGTCACCAGAAATCTACTAATTGCTGTAGACTGGTATATTAAGTGTTGAGAGATTGTAAATGGTTAAATGTAAATTGGGTAGATCCTTAAAGGTTCATGCCCTTGAAAAATAAGAGAAATTCTAATCTAGATTAGATTCTAGGTTCTAGAGAAATTCTTTCCCCCAGTATTGACTTAAACCAAACTGCTGATATCCTACATATAGTATCATTTAAGATTTAACTCCAGCTTTACTAAATGTGCTATTAACTGTTATGTTCGTCCTATCTTGCTTATAAAGCTCAAATGTTGCCTTGGTGGACAGGTGGAATTTCCCTTGAAGGAAATAAATATCACTACTTATTATTCCTGCACTGGGAGTGAGGGGGACAGTCTTAGTGCTTGATAAGTGCTCAACACTTATAGTTGCCCCATAAATGTTAAATGAATAATAATGTGTAAGGAACATTTTCATTGCATTCTCTTCCATGAAACCTTATCCCAAACCCCTTCACACCATGTCCTGCCTCGACCCCAAAGACACTCATGAAACTCTGAAACCCACAGACTTATCTTTTGGTCCTTCTAGAACAGTTTTCCACAAAGTGTGATATGCATAACACAAGGCAGTTTTAGGTGATATATAGATAAATCTTTTAAATTTTGATTATTACAAATTTGACTAAATGTATGTCAGGAAAACAATGTAACTGGTATATTATGATATAGTATTAAGAAAGGAACAACAACAATAAAAAAAACTTTTAAAGAAAAACATTATATAAGTAACAGGGCAAATAATATATCAATATGGCCCAAACTATTGAAGTAGTAGGTGATGTAGTTTGGGAAACACTATGCTAGAGCTTTCTTGAAATTTGAGGGTTAAAAAAGAAAAGAGAAGGAAAGGAAAAGAAAAGAAGAGAAAAAGAAAAGAAATTTGAAGGTTTAACAGGCTCCAAAGCCTAGGAGCACTCAGGCCTCTTAACAGTTCTGAGCTCCCAGGCTACAAAGAAAAATAGTGTCCAGAACCTCCCTGAGAGATCTCTTGCCCCCAAAATGTTGTCCCTCCTCCCCAGATCTGTAAGACTTTGCTTTAAAAGAAAGAAGCTTACCATCTTTCCTCATATCTCTTTTGCAGACTGAAGCAAAGTTGAGCTGGGGGTACATTTTTTTCTGTTTCCTCAAAGCATAGACCTTTAAATACTTTCCTTCGCTCTTGAAATCATTGTCGGTGGAAAACCTTAAGAAAGAAAGCTCATTTAGTAGATCCTAGGGCAGGAGGTTAATGGAACCAGTCACTACACTCTAATTCTGGGGGAAAAGAAAGGACGGTCCCTAGAGAGTTCCCATTGGTATGGAGTGGAAGTATTGCTCAGTGGAAGGGATTCTTCTAGAATCCAGCATTGTAAAGCTGTGAAGGAACTCTAAAATCTCTTCTGGGGCACCTGGGTGGCTCAGTCAGTTAAGCGTCTGCCTTCAACTCAGGTCATGATCCCGGGGTCCTGGGATGGAGCCCCATATTGGGCTCTCTGCTCAGCGGGGAGCCTGCTTCTCCCTCTCCCACTGCCATTCCCCCACTCCTACCCCACTTGTGCTCTTGGCTCTATCTCTCTGTCAAAAAATAAATGAATATATCTTTAAAAAATTAAAATTAAATAAAAAATCTCTTCTCTCCTCCCCAAATTAGATGTGGGCTGCTCCTATAACTAGTTTCAAATGAAATCTCATAACACATTGTTCTTAAACTACAGCCCTTCGCAGGCACTGAGAGAAAATGTTCTGTTTCCTCTCATAGATCTTTGAGTACTTCTTTTCACTCTTGAAAATCATTCTCGGTGAAAAACCTTAGTTTGCCATTATTGTCTCTTCTCATCAGGGTATAAATGAGGTTGGGGGTCATGTTAGGGAAGCTGTCTTATTATTATGCAGTTATATATATTTCCTACAATCAAAAAGCTTTTGTTAAATTGTGGTGAAAAGAGATAGTAACATGAATAAGGGAACGATAGGAAAGAAAATGAGTACAGGAGCCGGGACTTCACCGAAACCACTGTTCTCGCTTGGGCGTAGTATCCTCCAACACGGTCACAGGAAAGGTTGGTTTCAGCCCAGATCTTAACTTTCTTTCTGCAGACATCTGGGGTAGGCAGAAGCGCTCAGGGGGTTTGCGCCGATAACTTTCCTGCCACGGAGGAAAGAAGAGTAAGTGAGGGAGTAACTGAGCCCTTGCAACTGAACCAATTTCCTGGACTAAGCTTCGATTCCTCTAACATGATGTAACAAAACCTGCCAGAGAGGGAGGTGGGGACTGAAAGCCAAAGGGAAGGAAGCCATAGAAGATACCTTCTAACACCCCCAGGGGATGCCTGAAATCATGAACAGTACTGGGCCCTAGATACGCACTATATTTTTTCCTATCCGTACATACCCATGATAAAGCTAAATTTATAAATTAGGTGCAGCAAGAGATTAATAACCATAACCAATAAAATAGAATATATTGTAGTAAAAGTTACGTGAATGTGGTCTCTCTCTCTGTCTCAAAAATAATGTACTGCACTGACCCTTTTCCTTCTTGTGATGATGTGAGGTGATAAAATGCCTACATGATGAGATGCAGTGAGGTGAGTGTCAGAGACATCGTGACTTGGCGTTAGGCTACTGCTGAAGGAAGATCATCTGCTTCTGGCCCGGGGTTGGCTGTGGGTAACTGAAACCGCAGATAAGAGGTGGGGGTGGGAACTACTGTACCCATTTGTTTTGTTGCCAGATGACATGTCCAAAGCTTGGTCAGTATCTTAAGTCATTGACTGGACTTGCCCAGTGGCCCTTTGAAGTGAATGGCAGAAGACTTTACCCAGTTTTGAGAAGGATTCAATTAGTGAATCACTTAGGGAACCAAGCATTTGGTAATAAATTGGGAAAGAAATGCATGGGACTCTACCTTCCTTTCTCAAAGATGGCTGCCTCATTCACATTCCATTCTCTGTCTGCAGTGAAAAGGTCATGAAATGGGATGTTTTGTGAGGTAATCATTTCACCATTACTAAAGGTCATAGAATCAAAGACTTTAAGAAAAGATCTTAAAGGTCACCCAGTCTAACCATTTATGTGGCTCTCTTATCCCCTCCACACTATTACTATCAAGTGGCCAACCTTCCTGTACCTAAAAACTCAACCTATTTCGTCTTTGTTCAGCTGTTGGCTGTCCCCCCCTAACTTCTACTCTGTAGCCCAAATAAAACAAATCTAGTGTCTCTTCCACAGGGTCCTTAAACAATTTGAAAAGATCCATAATATTCCTCCTAAGTTCGTTCTCTCTTAGGCTCAACATTGCCCATATTTTGAACTTCTCTTCATGTGATCTGGCTTTGGGCTCCCTATTCTGATTTTTTCTGCAACTCATTTGAGAAAGCTACTGTTTATATTCTTCCTGATGTGTGGCAATCTGAAATGAAAACAATATGCTAGTAACAGCAGGACACATCCCATCACCCTGTTAAAGTCTCTATTCAAATGTCATCACCTCTTCTGAGAGTCTCGCGTAACTGTGCTATCTAAAATTGCCCCTCGCACCCACTGCGCTCCATTCCCTTATCCTGCTTTGTCATGGCACTTACACATTCTACAGTATCTGTGTGATCGTTGGCTTGCTTATGGACTGTCTACCTCCCTAGAATTAAACTTCATTCCGGCAGACTTTGATGTAGTCACCGATATATCCCTACCACCCATAAGAGTTCCTCGCACAAAGTAGGTGCTCAATAAATACTTGTGGAATCAATGAAAGAATAAATGAATGACCAGACTGATTAAATGACACATATGAGCTGCTTCTCATGGAATTTTAAAGCCTCTTTAAAAAAAAAAACTTCCTGTTGAACCATGTCTTTTAAATTCTGTACTCATTCTCTTTAAGCTCTTCCAGTTGTGAGGAACTTCTGTTCAAGTTACCTCAAAAAACAGAAGTTTTACTCTAAGAGCACACGTGCCTAGGAACTAAGACATAGCTAACAATCTGTCCACAAAAAGAGCAGAAATGTTACCAGAGCAGATCTCATGGCAGAAAAACAGGAGAGGAAAGGTCTTTGGAATCCAGGACAGCACTAGTTAAGGACCACCAGAGCGTGGGTTGGTGTATCTCGTCTCTGACACCCTGTCATTAGCTTGTCTCCTACTTTCTTCCTGTCTGCTTTCTTCTCTCTCCTGCTGTGTTCACTCCCTACTTTTATTCTGTATCTTTCCTCTACCTGTAGCTTCCGTTTACTGGTTTCTACTTCCCTAGAACTTCAACCTGCCCTGCTTCTGCTTTCATGGTGCCTACGCTCCCTTCTTCCTCCTGGTTTGATTTTTTTTTTTTAATGGCTTCTCTCTACCTGTCCTTTCAGCTTTCATTCCCACTGCCTTCATCTTCCCCTTTCCCAAATCAGATGTCTGGAAGCAGGAATCTGACCGGTCTGGGGATTGTTGGTTGTTGATAGGTTGGTTGGCTTTGGTGTTGGTTTGGCTTTTGGCTTTGGGGGGGGGGGTTTGTTTTCATTTGGGGATACCAGTCTGCACACAGGGCACTGATCAGCCTATGAATTTTGCTTCACTGGGTCTGGTGTCCCCCTCAGGTCCCAGCTAGTTGTCCAAGGGCACCCTTTTCCTCATGGACGGTGGTAGAGCCATTTCACTTAGAAGGGGCTGTGAGGATAGCCATCCCTGTGACAGACATGCCTGTTCCGTTCTTCGATTTGCCTGCTGGAAACCACCCTCTTCTTATACACGTACCTGGGCATAGCCAAAGAATGCTTCTTTTGTATATGAGCTTAGGCTCACTAAAGACTGTCACATTTGTCTAGCAAGGGAAAGGGGGTGGTTGCAGCGTAAATATGAAAGAAGCATTCTAGATATTGGGCATATCCTTCTTCTCGGACTTGTTCCAGGTAGCCTGTAGAATTACCATGGTGTCGGTCTTTGACAATCAGTGCCTTAACTCTGTCTATGAATACAGTTTGGCTGGGAGCACAATTCGCTCATGTTTATGATCAGGTCCTGCGTGGAGTTGGAAGGCCCATAAAGTGCCAGCTGTTGGAAGAAAGCTCTTCTTACATCAAGCTACATGATAATCTTGTATTTCCTTCTCCACCTTGAGTAGGACAATCCTGGGCCAGCATTTCTTCCTCTCCCAGGGTACATTACCCATAACCACTGAGAACTGACCACTGAGTTGATGCTCAAAGGGCACAAATTCTGAGACCCAAAAGACCGTAGGCGATGAATTCGTGAACGAACTCACGTTTAGCATGTATCATTGCATATTAGCGTCTTACCCTCCATTTGGAGAGGAAGCTTTTATTGCCATTCATCTAGGAACTAAGGAAACTCGAACCTCAAATTCACCACGTCGTATCACGAGAGTCTGTCTCGGGTAATTTCTGTGATAATTAGATTCTTTTGTTTGCACTTCCATTTACTTCAATTTCTTCTTGTTGTATTAGGTCTGCTCTCAAGGCTGTCAAGATCTTTTGTAGATCCTGACTCCTAAATATCTTTTAAATGTATTTTCTTGACTTCCTCTGCGAGATTTAGTTCAATTCTTCAGCATCTCTCACCTTGACTGTTGTAGTAACATCACAACTAGTCTTTCTGATTTTCTCTTCCACAGTGAACACATCTTTCTCCCAACCTCCAAGAGCAGTGTTTCTAAAATGCCAATGCCTTTTATGTCCCCACATTTACTCTTTTACATCTCCGTAAATGCACCTCACTTTCTCGGGTCTTCATGCCTCTGCCTTTCCCTCTGATGGGGATATTCTCCCCTTCTTTTGTCAGGGGGCACCTCCTCTGTAAAATCTCCCTGATGACTCCCTTTCCCCCAACAAAGATGCAGAGCTCTACTCTACGTTAGTTCTGTATCTCGCATATTCTTTTATCCATGTATCCTGGTATATTTTAATAACTTGTGTATCTCTCATGTATTGATCAGTGTCTCCTACTAGACTCCAGGTTCCTTCCAGATAGAAACTATTCTGAAAACATCTTTATATTTTAGTTCTTTGTTTAGTGTATGTTCAGCAATTGTTTACTGGATCGAACATGAACTTCCATAGTGTAGAACTGAGTCCCAAATGTCTGGAGGCCATGATAGTAAATACTCGGCTCTGTTCCTCTCCACTTCTCCTGATACCCAAAAGCAATGGGTGTAAAGCATAACCCTCATTTCCCATTTAGTTATTTCTGTTCCTCATTCCTCATTTCTTGATATATCCTTTACTGCTTTATACTCAACTAGAAAGCCAGTGGCTATTTTACCTTTAGTTAATTACAAACTAAATGTCTTTGGCCAAGGAGGAACAATTTCTAATTAGGACCATGCAATGAAGTTTCATGACACAAGCTTGTGCAATTCTGAGTCTTTCCCAGGCTCTCCAGATTCTGTGTGTGTGTGTGTGTGTGTGTGTGTGTGTGTGTGTGTAGTACATGGTAAGGAATAAGAAGAAAGAAACTGGCTTCTGAATACCATCTTCCATGTTAATTTAACTCCCTTCTTCAAGCTAACTCCTAATTCCTCAGGGTCCTTCCTCAGGGAGCCAGGATGCTTCCCTGGGCGCCATTACCTTGAACAGCAACTCCTTGGGAAAGTATTTTGGGGCCATGTCCTTTGCTTGCTGGTCGGTTGGGCAGGGAAGTGGGTTGTTGGTCATAATCAGTAAGGTCTTATCCTGATCGTACTCTGCTACTTTTAACATGAAGCTTTTGATTTTCCTGTTTCGAGCCAGGAATTTCTGCAGGGCGGTGGGCTTCAAAGGCGCATAGTACTGGGCCTGAGCGACACAGAAGTTTCCAGAGAGACAAAGGGATTAGGTCAAGAGAAGATTAACAAATCAATTGGCTAGTCCTCTGCCTCTGTTGGGGAAGGACAGAGACTGCACATGGGCTGGACAAATCTGCTCTGAAAGTTGTTTAACAGAAAATCTCTGAAGCTCCCTGTCCTTCTCTGCCCTCAGAGCAGTCCCCATAAATAGTCTAAGGGGTGAGGAAATGAGTTGGAAAAGTTTCCACATAAAAGGAGCAAGATGACTTAGTTCTTCTGCAGAAGTGTCACATCTCACCCAACACAATGGGGCAAACAGAAGTTTCCGTGTTAAACCTAAATGGCCTTCTGTACAACTCTCTCTGAGGCAAAGGGAGAAATTGCCAGAGACCAAAGCTCCTTCCTTATTCAAGGAGCCCAACACAGCACCTGTCTGCATCTTCCCACCCACCAACATTTCTCCGCAGGCACAACCACATTAACGTGCAAAATAAGGACAACCTTATAAAGGAAAAGCAGTCACAAAAGACAGCGAGTCATTTAAGATGTGGTGGGGGAAGGGGCCGTCCCACTAAATTTGCTCTTCTGTCTATAGGAAGGAGGCAGAGGATTGGAGAGGGAGAGAATGGAATACCTCCTGATTAGAAATAGGTTTTCTCAACTTAAAAATAAAACAGCTGTGGGGCGCCTGGGTGGCTCAGTCGGTTGGGTGTGTGACTCTTGATTTCGGCTCAGGTCATGATCTCAGGGTCATGAGATCGAGTCCTCCATAGGGCTCCACGCTAGGTGGGGAGCCTGCTTGGGATTCTCTCTCTCTCCCCCTCTGCCCCTCCATTCCCACCCCACCTCTGCATGCATCCTGCTGGACCTTACCCTTAGGGAGCTTGGGGGGATGAATCCTTTTCCACCTACCAAATTCGGATGGACTGTGTAATGCCGAAGGTTCTTCAGAACAAATTTTGATTGCCCGACTGTATCACAAATCTAGAGACAATAATTGAAATCAGTGGTTTCAGGTTGCACCGAGCCTAAACAATATTCCATTCCTCACCTCACCTGCTTCTGACTAAAAACTGGTCTCTCGTTTAAATTAAGTGAGGAGAACACTTTCAATGTTGGCACCCTGGGATACTGGAATGCGGGCCACAGCAAAGAGAGCTAGGATCTGAGGCATCCTGACAGGGAAGCTTGTACATGGACATGTGGAGCCACTTTATGGATGCCAGGTAAAGCTGTGAGGGGGGAAGCAGGTAAGGGCAGCATCAAAGCTCAGACGGGGACAAATCACTCCGAGGCATCAGACCTCTTCCTTCTACCCTTTCCATTTCTATAGGAAATCAGGTGAAAATCAACATGGAGGACACCCTCTCAGGAGAAAAGCAAGTTGTAAAAGGGCAATCACCTAAGGGTTGTAGTGGAACGGAGCCCCAGGGACCATTGTCTGCTGAGACGGAAGCAGACGCGTAGAGGAAGGGAGAAACAACGATGCAGTTTGCTTTTTTTTTTTTTTTTTAATATTTCTACAGTGCATGATTCTTCCAGGAATGTTGCCAAAAGAGAACTGAATATAGTAATACTCTGTCCACCACTTTGCATTTTTCCGCTGGTGGACGTGCTGGTGATTGGCTGGTGGGTGGAGTGTTGCATCTTGATTGTACAGTTTCTGGGCCTCCTGCATCCCCTTCACTGACCCTGGGGTGGTTGCCTAGCCTCTAGCTCAGCCGTAGGTCACCCAGAGATGAGTCAAAGGGATGAGGACACAAGGAGAGAAAAGCTCTGAGTTACCACCTTTGGGCTTGGCATAATCAGAAATCAGAAAAAGAGGGGTGGGCACAATCCTGTATTTGGATCAGCATTTCTAAAGACCGTTATGCCCCCGAGGAGGTGATATGGTAAGATGGGGTGCGGAGGAACGGGAACATGCACTGAAAGGTGAGAAAAGCATGAACGTGAATGGAAAAGAGGGAAGAAGTAAGGATGGGACAGAACTGTGCCATGAGGGGAGCTGTTATGCTCCCGGGGGAAAATGCCAAGAACTGGCAATGCCCAGGGGCTGGGGGGACAGACCAGGAGGACTATCAGAGCCATGCCATGCATTCCATGAGGAACAATGGGGAGAGAGAAATCCAAAGGTGCAATGATTTAATTTTATTCCCCTTTTGGAAACCCGGTCCCTTTGTTCAAAATAAAGATATATTATGAACAAGCTGCTTCGCAGATATGATATATATATATTTAGAATCATAGCAGTCTCAGAAAAATTTGAGAGGAAGATGTGAAAACTTTTCTTTTATAGGTCTTTTTTTTTTTTGAGGGGGAAGTGGTGGAGAGGAGCAGAGGGAAAGGAAGAGAGAGAGAGAGAGTCTTAAGCAGGCTCCACACTCAGCATGGAGACTAATGCAGGGCTCGATCTCGTGACCCTGAGACAAAATGGAGTCAGACACTTAACCAACTGAGCCACCCAGGTGCCCCAGTAGTGTTTTGTTTGTTTGTTTTTTTAAATTATTTTAGGGGAGAAAGTCTCTGAGGAAAATGTTTTTACTCTTGAATATTTCTGAGGTATTGCATCTCGGTTCCAAATTAGTCTACAGCGGTTGACTAAGCCCACAAGGGTGTCCAAAGTGCACTATGTTTTTAGTTTTATGTTGAATTACACTATCCTGGCTGGTAAAATAAAAGTTGGCCTGGAAAATTCACTGGCATATGAAAAAACCTGGGGAAGCAACTGGGCTACCCAATAGAGTTTTGCTGCAAGAGGTGGCCACAAAGTCTAGCTAAGTCAGGTTTCTAAGATGGCTTTATGGTCCCTGGCTCCTAGCCCTGATTTGTTGCCGATATGTCCTTGTCTCTTTTCTAAGTCTCTGTTTCCCTTCCATAAAATTAGGATAAATCAACCTTGCTCTCTATATAAATCTTAACCCCTTTTTGCTTTTCAACAGGAAGCTTGTGAGCCCAACTTAAAAGTACTCTAACTCTTTCTTCTAATGCTCTTTCTTACCTCATCATTATCAACCACTATTCCTTTCTCAGGTTTAAGTGAGCTGGTTCCTGGAATGTCTGATTTGCTTTGTTGACACCTGAAAAAGAAGCAGAATATCTGATTGTAATTTCTTACTCTGAGGCCTGGTCTTTGGCACATTCTCAATCTCCCTCAATGAAGTTTGGGAGCCGGACTTAGAGAGCTCAGTTTGGGTGATCACTATTTGAATAGGTATGTATAGTAAAGAATAGGATTCATTATCCAGCCTTCATGCTGGGGGAAAACAAAACTTCAGTTTGAAGACTTAAGCAAGTGGGACCACTTGGAGACATGATGACATCTGGTAAGTTGAATTCTTCTAAAATAGGAGTTTTAGACAACTTAAGGAAGTGTTCTAGTAGACAGCTTAAGGACATTCTTTTGGGCGACTGGACCTTCCTAATACCTTTAAAGACCACCTACTATTTTGAGTGCCTACCTGCCTACTCTTCTCTGCAGGGAAATGACTCTACCTTCGCCCATAACTGATTCCACGAGAAGGGATATTATTAGTGGGAATTCACAACTAAATTTCTAATTCTTTTTTTTTTTAAATATGGAACACTTCATAAATTTGCATGTCATCCTTATACAGGGGCCATGCTAATCTTTTCTGTATCATTTCAATTTTAGTATATGTGCTGGTGACATGAGCACAAATTTCCAATTCTTAATGACCATGCTTGGATCACTGGCTCCCTCTTGTACCTAACCATATCTAGGTTTCTCTGTCTAGAACTAAGGTGGTAAAAATCATCCATGGCAAATATCCTCATACTCTGTTCTTTCTCTTACTTTCCGATCCCCTACCCAGATACCAGTTCCTTTTGGAGAAAAGAGGGAGACAGGCGCTGCAATATTTAGTAAGAAAGTATTTTAGATTCCTTGACTAATTCTACTAAACCCATTTAGCGCCTAAACACAGTGAAAGATACTCATCAGTAAGATTGGGTTAATGATTAAAATGGCCTGCTTCCTCCTTGGAGATAGTTCCTATTTGGATATGAAACTAGCTTACATTAAGTAGGAGCCTGGGACTACCTGAAGTAGACCTCTCACCTCTAAAAACTGAGGGTCACAGTGCAAGGACCAAACTAAGAGAAGTAGAAATAGCCAAGCTATGTAGTTGGCAGGTCAACTGTTGTAGGATGGTACAAATCATCCCAAATCCAGTATCAAGTCCCACCCAAGCATGGCTCACTTCCATCTGTTGCTGCCTACCAACTTCATCATTAACTCAGGCCAGAGGTCTTAAAAATAGTTGCAAGGGGAGCAGGTGACACGTTGTGGATAGAGCAAAATAAATTCATCCCCACTTACCATCTTCAAGTTGGTACCCTTTTGATGTGTCCTATTACCTTAAGCTGTCTATAATAACATACTGTAGTCTTTTATATTATAGCACTTTTCAAAATGCTTCTTTATTATTTCAAAGGCAGCACAGGATCCCAAATACTCTTTTTAAGGCCAATTTAAGGGGCGCCTGGGTGGTGCAGTCGTTAAGCGTCTGCCTTCGGCTCAGGGCGTGATCCTGGCGTTATGGGATCGAGCCCCACATCAGGCTCCTCCGCTGGGAGCCTGCTTCTTCCTCTCCCACTCTCCCTGCTTGTGTTCCCTCTCTCGCTGGCTGTCTCTGTCAAATAAATAAATAAAATCTTTAAAAATAAATAAATAAATAAGGCCAATCTAAGGCATAGAGCTGTGGGGAAAATGTTCCTTCAGTCCGGCAGTGTCACCAAGGACAGTCTGGTGCCTTCCTTTTGATAACACTACTCTAGGTGCTGCATGAAACACAGACCGAGATCCGGGTTTTGACCTGAGGACATTCAATTAGAATACTTTTAATGAGAGTCTACTCTGAGACTAGACTTGTTCAAAGCGATATGGCCTATGACATATGTTTGTATAAAATGGTATTTATAACTTAGTTGAGCAAACAAAACCACACACTGGGTATGTCTCTTTTGGCCCATAGCTGTTCACTGCTAAGTGGGCCAGTCCGAGGCAAGTATTCACCCAGAGGCTAAATTCAATGCCTCCAAATAGTCCACGTTCTGCAGGGGCTCAATTCAATCCATTCCTTCCTTAGCGCACACCATGTTCCCAGCCCCGTTCTTGATCCTGTGTGAGGAAAAAAGAGAAGACTGGTAGGTGCTGTCATGAATGCAGAAAATGCACAAGGGGGCGCCTGGGTGGCACAGCGGTTAAGCGTCTGCCTTCGGCTCAGGGCATGATCCCGGCGTTATGGGATCGAGCCCCACATCAGGCTCTTCTGCTGTGAGCCTGCTTCTTCCTCTCCCACTCCCCCTGCTTGTGTTCCCTCTCTCACTGGCTGTCTCTCTGTCTAATGAATAAATAAAATCTTTAAAAAAAAAAAAGAAAGAAAATGCACAAGACATGATGACCTTTGTCCTCTAGAACTTAGATGGTAAATGGTGGGGTGAAGGGGTGGGGAGGGGGGAGTGACTGGTCACATTTAAGTGACCGTTAAATGTGAAACGAGAATGACAAATACATGCCAGGTATGTATGTATGACAAGTACATATTAGGTAAGTCATTTCATCTCTTGGGGCCTTGATTTCCTCATCTTAAAAATGGAGAGAGTTAACCGCATGATTTAAAGATGATATTCTAATTCCTTTAGACAGCGTGAGATTTCCCTACATAAAGCCCTGAAATAAAATTGACTCACAGGCTGGTCACGGGAGAAAGTTGGAGAACAACGGTGCTTTCATTTATCTCCCCTTTCAATACAACCACGCTCCCCAGGTGGGAAGCTGGGGAAAGTGTGTGTATGTGTTGGTGTGGGGAGAGGGTGACAGGGAATTGCTGTATATTTTTTTGATATAGACAATTCAAAATGGAAGCTAAAAGTTGATGAACTACCAGCCACCAGTTAGAGAAGAGAAGTCAGTGAGGCTTGGAGGGACATTCCCTAAAGGATGTGGAGCTTGAGTCATGGCCCTGTCAGATGGTGTGTGAAGTCACCTACCTGGAAAGTATTTATTGTTGTTGTTCTAGTTAGTAAGACATAAAAGTGGATATGAGTAGGACGGGATCAAATTATGGGGGTCCTGACAATTAAGTAGAACTTTGATAGGCCTATCAGCCCAAGCTCCTATAAAGCCCACGGGTTTGGAGGAAAGATTGTGTTAGTGTTGATAGTGCCAATAACTGATTGTTGAAGGTTTATATCTTATTTGATTGTCTAGACATAAACCCTAAAGACAATTGTCTAGAGTTTATGACTAGACTGAGCTAAACTCTGAAAATTCCCTCAAGGGAAATAGACTAATGAGCTTTTCACCCTTTTCTCACCTTTAGTTTACTGGAATCATGAGTCCAATTCATGTGTATATTGAAACTACAGTAAATAGAAGCCATCAAACTGGGAGGTACAAATCTTGGGCTACTTTTCTGCAACCCAGGGTGGAAAGAACAAAATCACACAAACACAAAAACCACACCCGAAACAAAAAGGGAAAGATCTGGTATACAATACCTTGAAAGACATCAGGAAACCCTATTTCACTGAGGAAGGGGAGATTCCTTGGCACTGAAACTTTCCATTTTGAAAGTGTCTTATCCTTGATTCTGGAGAAAACACAGGAGTTTGTGATGAGCGGGCAATCTAGAATGCTGAGGTGTTCTGTGTTGGAGTCAGCACAAAGACATGCTTAAACAAGATCTGCTCCAATCTGCTCCGATTTGTTTTTCTAACCCATGACTTCCCCATACACATCCTGACCTTGGCACCACATTTTAATCAGCCTCTACTTTAGTCAATGTTTTCACCCTATTCCTCAAATGCAGTGAACTTTCTTTCTTATCCCCCATACTTAAAACGCTCTCCCCATTTCTTCAAACCATTTGAATCCTCTTCTTTATGCTACTACTGAGGTCTGTCCTCTTCAAAGAAGACTTCCCAGATCAATCCAATCCCAAATTCTAGCCGGCAGGCATTGTTTTTCTGTGTGTGCGCACGCGCGTGCGGGCGCACACTATTATATAGTATTTGTAGTTCTGCCTGTACTTTTCTTCTGTGCAGATAGTGTCTGCCTCCTAGGCAGTAAACATCGTGAAAGTGATATGTGAATTTTATATACATTTGTTCCTCCCACAGTGCTTTGCATATTAGGGATTCAAAAATCAGTATTTGTTTATTTCAATATATTTACTGACCATCCTACGCAATGGGAACAAACATAGATCAGACATACTCCTTGACCTCAAGGACCTCACAGTTTAGGCAGGAAGAGAGACCAAAAAAAAAAAAAAAAAGATTTCAGTGCAACAGATTGCAATGCCTAGATCAGAGATCTGTTCGGGATGCTGTCAGATCAAAGAAGAAGAGCACTAAACCCTGGGACATTTGGGACTAACATCCAAACTGAACCTAGAAAGGTGAGTATGAGTTAAACACGTGAAGAGAAGAGTAAATGGGCATTTGAGAAACAGGCAGCAACACAAGCAAAAACATGAGAACAGAACAAAGCATGGCTTGTATAGGGGAACTGTAAATAGCTTATGCCTAGAACATAAGATTTAACAGAAAGGTAGCAAGAGATGAAACTGGGGAGGAAGCCAGGGTCCAAATCCTAAAGTGTAGTCCCTGATAGAAGCTTCAAGGTTATTCTATGAGTAATAAAGAGCTATCGAGTTATTTTAAGTCGGGAGATTTGAACAACATATATTTTAGGAATATGAAAGTGATGGCAGTGTGAACTCTAGATTAGAAAGACAGAGAGGCCTTTGAGGAGGCTATGGTACTAAGGAAGGAGTAAGAAATTGTTAAGTTACAAATTTGTGCTACTCACATCTGTCTGCTAGCCCTGGATGACCTATCCAAAGATGGCCAACCAGATTCTCTCTACTAGGAATCTGAGAGTTTGATAAAGACACAAAGAGATGGGAGCACTTGGGTGGCTCAGTCAGTTAAGCATCTGCTTTCAGCTCAGGTCAGGATCCCAGGGCCCTGAGATCGAGCCCCATATCGGGGTCCCTGTTCAGTGGGGAGCCTGCTTCTCCCTTCCCCGGTCCCACTGCTTGTACTCTGTTTCTGTCTCTGTCTCTCTGTCAAATAAATAAATAAAAATCTTAAAAAAAAAAAAAAGACACAGAGAGATGAAGGATGATTGTAGCTGAGTTGTCTTACACAGCTTCCCAGGCAGAAGGCCTAAGCTCCACCCACCGAGGCCCCCAGAGCCGCTGCAGGTCCCATCCTCCCTGAAGCGTAGTTGTTCAGTTTTCCCTTTAATTCTGTGAGCTTTCCCAATAGCTTTTCAAATATCCTCCCCCATCCTTTTTCTTCTGAAATTAGTCAGAGTTCATTTCTGCGGTTTGCAATAAAAACAACCACCTAAACGGATGCGGGCTCTGAGCCAGCTAGCAGCAGTGAGGAGGGGTGAATGAGGGACGTCTGAAAGATGTTAGGAAGATAGAATTAATAGGACTTGTTAACCAATTGGATCCACAGGCTGATGGATATGGTCACATTTTTAGCTTGATTCCTTGAGTGAACGGAGGTACAATGTACTAAGTTAGAAAATGAGGGAGGTAGAGTGAATTTGGGGGGATAAATGATGAGCTTTGGTTTGGGTTGGTTGAAAATGAGGTACAGGTAGGGATTTTGTTTAATAAATGGCTTAAAATATGGGTCTGGAGCTCAAGAGAGAGGTTGGGGATTGAGGGACCCATTTGGGAGACAGCCTCAAGTTCATGTGCTAGTGGGAACCATGGGAGTAGATGAGATCGAGCAGGAGAAATGATGAGCTGAAGACACTAGGACACAGGACAGAGCTCTGGGCGACACAAACACCAAAGGAAGAGCACCCTGAGCAGATGTACAGAGAACACCGAAAAGCAGTGGCCAGAGGTTGGAGGAGAACCAGGAAAAGATAGCCATGGAAATCTTGGAAAGAGACGGTACCACGAAAAAGGGAGAACCTCTACCTTCCACCAGCATCCAAACTGCAGCTTTTGAAGGTACAGGAAAGGATTTTAAAAACTCACGAAAATTGCCAAAGCTTAATAAACAATACAGGGCTGCTGACTGCAAGGCAGATAAATCTAGATCGGAAGAGCCTACTAAGCTAGAGTTGATGGCAGAGCCAGGATTTGCTGGAACAGAGACTGTCTGAGAGAAGACAGTGTGAACGTGTCGCACATTCTCCACTGATTGTCTTCTTTTTCAGACCTAGGGGCTATATGAACCAAAGCTCAGGTCGAGTGTCCCTTTGTACAGGACCTAAGAGTGGGTCCCTCATCCCTTCACCTCCACAACTTTCCACAGCCAGATGGAGGCCTCAAACAGGGTACCAGCTAGGTAGGGAGGATGGGGTGCTGGAGTGGCGCAGTACATCCTGGAAGATGTGAACAAAGAGCAGTGAGTGAGGACACCAGGCAAGAAGAACTCTTCGTGGAACCACCGTCTTCCTGTCCTCCATTTTGAACTGGTAATACAATAGAAACGTCTGCCCCCTTTGAAAGTAGTGCTATGGTAGCATGCACCTTCTTTCCATATACAATGCAAAAGTAGTGGCAGGGGCGCCTGCGTGATTCAGTCGGTTAAGCATCTGTCCTCGGCTCAGGTCATGATCTCAGGGACCTGGGATTGAGTCCCACATTGGTCTCCCTGCTCAGCGGGGAGTCTGCTTCTCCTTCTTCCCCTCTCCCTGCTCATGCTCTCCCTCCCTCTCTCTCTCTCAAATAAGTAAATAATTTTTTTTTAAAGAAAAAGTAGTGGCAGGGTAGCTTATCCCATCCCTGTCTCTTCCTTTTATAAACAGCCGGCCAGCCACATGTGGTAAATAATCGGGGGGGGGGGGCTCTTCCTTTGTCAGGAGACGCCTGTTGTTTATCAGTGACTGGTTATGTCTTTCCAGTTCAGGGGGATGTATTAGGAAGCCAAATTTATATTCAGACCCCAGCCATAGTCTCCAGACTAGCTCCGAACCAACCAACAACAACAACAACAAAAAACTCATTTTTTGAACTCATCTGATTTTTGCATGTTTTTATTCATTGCTTGTAGGAATTATTTATTAATTTGATAAACAGTGTATTAATTGCCCGTCGGGATGTTTGGAAGCTCACGTACATCCATGTCTGGCTGCCGTGGAGGCTGCGGCTGCCATGTCAGCCTTCTGCATTGGCGCAGACGCCAGAGAACCAGGAGGCGGGGGGCCCAGAAAGTTATCTCCTCAGAAAAGCAAAAAGGAAAGCCTGCTAGAAACCAGAGACCGGGCAGGGAGTTTTGCCTGGCAACCTGTCTTCCATCCGTGGGCAGAGTGGGACTGAGATTTATAAATTCATTCATCTCAGCTCTGACCAACACCAAATCTGAACAGAACTAGCATTATTCAGAGATGAATGAATGGAAAATGATTTTCAGAGCTAATGAATTTTATGAGGAGGAGAATGTAGCAGCAGTAATAGCCACCCTGGCTTAAATAGGGAGCTAAGAAAGGCTGCCAGAAATGGAGAAATATAAAGAAGAGCAGGAAATTAGGAATCTGGGAATTCAAGGCCATGAAATTTGTTTGTAGATTTATTTATTCATTTATTCATTCATTTGACAGAGAGAGAGAGAGAGAGAGAGCACAAGCAGGGGGAGCAGCAGGCAGAAGGAGAGGGAGAAGCGGGCTCCCCACTGAGCAGGGAGCCCGATGCAGGGCTCGATCCCAGGACGCTGGGATCATGACCTGAGCTGAAGGCAGACGCTCAACGGACTGAGCCACCCAGGTGCCCCTGTGTGTAGATCTATTAAAAATATACTACCTAGGGGCGCCTGGGTAGCGCAGTCGTTAAAGCGTCTGCCTTCGGCTCAGGGCGTGATCCCGGCGTTATGGGATCGAGCCCCACATCGGGCTCCGCCGCTATGAGCCTGCTTCTTCCTCTCCCACTCCCCCTGCTGTGTTCCCTCTCTCGCTGGCTGTCTCTGTCAAATAAATAAATAAAATCTTTAAAAAAATAAAAAATTAAAAATTAAAAAAATAAAAATATACTACCTAAAGCAATCTACAGATTTAATGCAATCCTTATCAAAGTACCACTAGTATTTTTTTACACAACTAGAAAAAATAATCTTAAAACTTTTATGGAACTACGAAAGACCCCAAATTGCCAAAGCAATCTTGAAAAAGAAAAACTGAGCTGGAGGTATCACAATTTCAGATTCCAAGTGATACTACAAGCTGTAGCAATCTACACAGTGTGTTAGTGGCACAAAAACAGATCAGTGCAACAGAACAGAAAGCCCAGAAACAAACCCACGATTATATGGTCACGTAATCTTAGACAAAAGAGGCAAGAATTGTCTCTTCAACACACGGTGCTGGGCAAACTGGACAGCTACATGCAAAAGAATGAAACGGGACCACTTTCTCACACCACACCCCAAAATAAACTCAAATTGCATTAGAGACCTAAATGTGAGATCTAAAAGAGAGCCTAGGCAGTATTTTCTCTGACACTGGCCATAGTAACTTCTTTCTACATATGTCTCCTGAGGTAAGGGCAAGAGAAGCAAAAATAAACTCTTGGGACTGCATCAAAATACAAAGCCTCTGCACAGCGAAGGAAACAATCAACAAAACTAAAAGACTACCTACCGAATGGGAGAAGATATTTGCAAACGACATCTGGGATAAAGGGTTAGTATCTGAAATATATAAAGAACTGATAAAACTCAACACTCTAAAACCAAATAATCCAATTAAAAATGGGCAGAAGGCAATTTGCCAAAGAAGACATCCAGGTGGCCAACAGACCCACGGAAAGATGCTCAACATCAGCCATCACCAGGGAGATGCAAATCAAAACTACAATGAGATGTCACCTCACACCCGTTGGAATGGCTAATGTCAAAAACAGAACAAACAGCAAGTGGTGGCGAGGATCTGGGGAAAAAGGAATGCTCGTGCACTGTTGGTGGGAATGCAAACTGGCGCAGCCGCTGTGGAAAACAGTATGGAGGTTCCTCAAAAAACTAAAAATAGAGCTACCCTACGATCCAGTAATTGACCTACTGGGTATTCACCCAAAGAATACAAAAACACTAATTCAAAAGGATACACGCACCCCTATGTTTATTGCAGCATTATTTACAATAGCCAAATTATGGAAGCAGCCCAAGTGTCCACCAACTGATGGATGGATAAAGAAGAGGTCTATACACGTACAATGGAATATTGTTCAGCCATTAAAAAAATGAAATCTCACCATCTGCAACAACAGGGATGGAGCTGGAGAATATAATGCTAAGCGAAATAAGTCAGTCAGAGAAAGACAAATACCATATGATTGCGCTTATATGTGAAATTTAAGAAACAAAACAAATGAACAAAGGGAAAAAAAGAGACAAACCAAGAAACAGACTCTTAACTCCAGAGAACAAACTGGCGGTTACCGGAGGGGAGGTGGGTGGGGGGATGGGTGAAACAGGCGATGGGGATTAAAGAGTGCACTTATCATGATGGGCACTGAGTCATGTACAGAATTGTCGACTCACTATACAGTATACCGGAAACTAATATAACATTGTATGTTAACTATACTGGAATTTAAAAACTTTTTCAAAATATGGAGATATCTACTCATAAGAAAGAGTAGAAGCTGTCTCTCTATTTTGAGTTGGGTTTGTTTTTATTCATTTATTTATTTGAGAGAGAGAGTGAGCAAGAGAGAAGGAGCAGAGGGAGAGGAGAAGCAGACTCCCTCCCCCCCAAGCAGGGAGCCCAATGCGGGCTCCATCCCAAGACTCCAGGATCCTGACCTGAGCCAAAGGCAGAGGCAGACGGTTAAGAGGCAACTTAGCCACCCAGGCGCCCTCTATACAGAACTTTTCTTTTCTTTTCTTTTCTTTTTTCTTTCTTTCTTTCTTTCTTTCTTTCTTTCTTTCTTTCTTTCTTTCTTTCTTTCTTTCTTTCAAGATGTTATCTATTCATTTGACAGGGAAAGAGAGAGAGAGAAAGGGAGAGCACAAGCAGGGGGAGAGGCAGAGGGAGAGGGACAAGCAGACTTCCCACTGAGCAGGGAGCCTGATGTGATGCAGGGCTCAATCCCAGGACCCCAAGATCATGACCGAAGCTGAAGGCAGACGCTTAACTGACTGAATGACCCAGGTGCCCCTATAGACCTTTTAAATGTAAAAAAAGAACACAGAAATTTCCTGCTTAATAGCTTCCTATTACACTTAAAATCCAAACTTCTTGCCCTATTATACAAGACTCTGTGATTCTCCCTGCCCCTCCCAAACTTCATCTCCCGCTAGTCTCTTCATCATGTCAGCTACCCTTGCCATCTTGGACTTACTGCTCTTCTTTGAACATGTTAAGTCATTCCCTTCCAGGGCTTTTGTTAATTCTATCTCTGGAACACTCTTCACCATGAACTTCCTATGGCTTTCTTCCTCACTTCATTTTTCTAGGCAAGTGTTACCTTAAAGGAGAGACCTTGGTTAACCACACCAATAGGTACTCTCTTCCAGTCATATTGTATCTCTTTATTATTCTTCAAAGCCCTTATATTTACCTGAATGTATATACTTGTTCATTTATTATCCATCTCCTTCATGAGAATACATGCTCCAATGTGGCAAGAATTTTGCAGGCTTGGTTCACTACTGTATCCCTAGTGCCTGGAACACCAGTACTTGGTACACAGTAGACACTCAGCAACTATTGGTTGACTGAAAAAGTGAAGGACTCAACTGAAAAGTTCCACATAGACCATGTGAGATTTTGGGGTTTGATTTACATGCATTGTTGGTGGTACTCGACAGCCATTCCAAACTTTCTTCCTTCTAATCTTATTTTAAAAAAGAAATACTAGAGGGGTGCCTGGGTGGCACAGCGGTTAAGCGTCTGCCTTTGGCTCAGGGCGTGATCCCGGCGTTATGGGATCGAGCCCCACATCAGGCTCCTCCGCTATGAGCCTGCTTCTTCCTCTCCCACTCCCCCTGCTTGTGTTCCCTCTCTCGCTGGCTGCCTCTATCTCTGTCGAATAAATAAATAAAATCTTTAAAAAAAAAAAAAAAAGAAATACTAGGGATGCCTGGGTGGCTCAGTCGGTTAAGCGTCTGCCTTTGGCTTGGGTCGCGATCCCAGAGTCCTGGGATCGAGTCCCATACCGGGCTCCCTGCTCAGTGGAGAGCCTGCTTCTCCCTCTTTTTCTGTCCCTCCCCCACTGCTCATGCATGCTCGTTCTCTCTCAAATAAATAAATAAAATCTTAAAAAAGAAAGAAAGAAAGAAAGAAAGAAAGAAAGAAAGAAAGAAAGAAAGAAAGAAAGAAAGAAAGAAAGAAAGAAAGAAAGAAAAGAAAGAAATACTAGGTGCAAAGAAAGAAAGAAAGAAAGAAAGAAAGAAAGAAAAGAAAGAAATACTAGGTGCAAAGAAATACCAGGGTGGAACCTGAATCAAGAGATTTATAAGGCTTCTCCACAGCCTCTCTGAGGGATTTCCTTACCTACCCATGCTCTGCTCTGTGTGCTCAGATTGGCCCTGATATATCCATCAGTTATGACCCAATTGCATTATGAAGACCACAGCAGTATCTTGATGACTAGATAAGAGGAAGAGGCCCCCGCTTACAAGAAGAACGAAATAATACCATCTCAGAGGCTGCACATTCACTCCAGGGAGCCTGCCTCTACGTCTCCATTTAGGAGTCAAGCTGGACCAGAAACAAGGGAAGGGTCCTGATCAGCAGGTGGGGCTAACCTACCAGGTGTTTCAGATGAAGAGAGAGCTATGTCTTGAGAGTGCTGGCTTTAGAAATGACAGAAGGCCACCTAGGGACATATCAGCAGATGAATGAAGAAAGGAGGAGAACAGATCTGAAATGCCCAAGCTGGTCTTCTATAAAAGAAAAGAATGTTCCTCTGATTTTATAGCTGGACCTAACTGCTTTTACATTTAGGGACTAGGCTAGGAAAGGGTTGGGAGATGTTTTCGATGATGGTAGGTCTGGGGAAATGACTGGGTCCCAGAGAGATTTAACGTGAGAGGAAAGAAATGATACTTGGAAACAATTTGGAATTACACCCCAAGAGGGAGCCTAGATACAGGAAATTATTGAAAGTCGCCCTCTGATGGTAACAGCCAGAAAGTCCTTAATAAGAAGAATGGGGGAAGGGTACTTCTCTTTGATGATTCTTGGGAATAAAAACTTTGGAAAAGAATAGTTCAGGAATCCATTAGCAGATATAGAGGAATTTTGAGTTTTTAGGACCAGTTTAAATATGAGCCATGGTATTGACTTGGAGTTGAGGGAACCAATACAGCCTAATAGGTATTGGAAAGTTGATCAAATCAATAGTTATTACATTATTACATGTAGTTTGGGTGTTCAAATTCCTAATTTGGGATGTGAAAAAATAGCCTCTAAATCGTGAAACAATGTCTGAGCTTTATATAATTGGATCTGCAAGGAGTCCAGTCTATTTTCCCAGTTTCTGCCCTTTTTAGCCTTTTTTTACGTCCAGCATCTTTGAGTGGTTCCTAATATGCTAGAGATTGAGGTAAGGAGCAGTCGTCCTTCTTCTGTCTTACTGCATAGGCTTAGGCACCTCCACACAGACAGAGTTTAACCTTTGCCTGAGACTTGGTCTTGGAGATGGTCCGTTTGACAAGTTGCTAGAGTTAGCCCACAGATAACCTCAGGAAATCTAGACTCTATGTTGGTCCATGAGCACTTTTGGAAATTCTCCTGGAAAGTATCATAACGAGATTTATAAAAAGGAAAAAAAAACTATACACATGCACTATATCAGATTAAAATCTTAACCCAATCAAAACGTCAATTAATATAGGGTGAAATATAGGGGCACATGGGTGGCTCAGATGGTTAAGCATCTGCCTTCAGCTCAGGTCATGACCTCCAGGTCCTGGGATCGAGCCCCACATCAGACTCCCAGCTCAGCAGGGAGAAGCTCTGAGAAGCTCTGAGAAGCAGAGAGAAGCTCTGCTTCTCCCTCTCCCTCTGCCTCTCCCTTTGCTTGTGCTCTCTCTCAAAATTGAATAAATAAAATCTTAAAAAAATATATAGGGGGAAATATCTACACACAGAAGATAACCACATTATTGTGTTAAAAACTGTTTGGTCAGTGATATTTCGAGTCACACAATTAAAACATCTAAGGGTCCCTGACTGATTTAGTCTGTGGAACATGCGACTCTTGATCTGAGGTTGTGAGTTCTAGCCCCACGTTAGGCGTAGAGATTACTAATAAACATCAGATGTTTATTAGTAATCTCTACACCATTAATGACACTACTTTTTTAATATTTGGAAAACTGTGTGTGCCTTTTTATGGCCTAATTGAGTCTAACATGTTCCATAGGAAAAAAATACAGTGTCTAATTTCACGGAAGGGCTTCATAGCAGATTAGATACCAACAAAGAAAATATTAGTAAATCTAATGACATGAAAGAAACTATCCAAGCTGAAGCATATAAAGAGAAATAGCTGAGAAAAATGAATAAAGCCTCAGTGACCTGCAGGACAATATCAAATAGTGTAGCCATGTGTAATTGGAGGCCCTGGTAAGGAGAGGGAGAGTATATGAAGAGATAATGGCCAAAAAATTTCCAAATTTGGAGAAAAATAATAATCAGTGGATTCAGGAAGCTAAAATGCAAAGCAGGATAAACAAAAACAAATAGCCCTGAGGCATATTATGCTCAAATTTCTGAAAACCAGGAGTGCCTGGCTGGCTCAGTTGGTAGAGCAAGCAATTTTTGATCTTGGGGTTGTGAGTTCAAGCCCCATCATTGGGTATAGAGTTACTTAAAATCTTAAGAAAAGGGACACCTGGGTGGCTCAGTTGGTTGACCCCAGAGTCCTGGGATCGAGTCCCGCATCGAGCTCTTTGCTCAGCGAGGAGCCTGCTTCTCCCTCTGCCTGCCGCTCCCCCTGCTTGTGCTCACTCTCTCTCTCCGACACATAAATAAATAAAGTATTTTTTAAAAAATCTTAAAAAAAGAGGTTAAGAATTTTCTGAAAACCAGTGATGGGGAAATGGGGCAAAATGTAAACAATTGTTTAATCTAGGTTAAGGACAGATACTATTCTTGCAATTTTTCTCTAAGTTTTTAATTATATCAAAATGGGGGCGCCTGGGTGGCTCAGTCGTTAAGCGTCTGCCTTCGGCTCAGGGCGTGATCCCGGCGTTATGGGATCGAGCCCCACATCAGGCTCCTCCGCTGGGAGCCTGCTTCTTCCTCTCCCACTCCCCATGCTTGTGTTCCCTCTCTTGATGGCTGTCTCTATCTCTGTCAAATGAATAAATACAATCTTTAAAAACTAACTAACTAAATAAATAAATAAATAAATTCTATCAAAATGAATAGTTACCAAGAAAACAAGATGGAACCAAAATATTGGTCAATAGTAGGGAAAATAGTAGAGGAAGTTCAGAGGTAAACAGTCTTCCAAACTCCCATCTCTTCGGGAGGATGACGTATTTCTTCACTTTGTAAAAATTGCATGTTAAAATTTTAAGAATAATTACTAAAAGAACATACAGCTATATCCAACAATATATCGTTTGTTAATATTGTGAATGCTTCATTGCTTTTAAATAAATACCAATTTTATAAAAGTATCTCTCTTGATACAAATGTCTTCCATCGTTTATCTAAGAAAAATTCCTATTCGTGTCCACAACACTCAATATTACTATGAAAATATGTACCTTAAAATATGCAAGTAATAATTTGATTTACATTCTAAATACAATTAGCAGAATGTTGAAATCACATGTAGTCGTTTTATAAAGCACAAGTATTTCAGACGTCTCTGGTGTTGAGAGACCAGATTATTGCATCAAATCAGCTGCTTAGCAATTATATCATTTCTGATCAGAAAACAATTGCAAAGCGTTTTTCTTCCTAACACGATGATTTTTCTTCCTAAATGATAAGTAGGTGTTTTAGTCATGCTTTAAGAACTTGATCAGGATATTTTTGTTGACACAAAACCCATTATAACATTTTCATTTAAAATTATAAAAAAATACACTCCTGCTTAGCATTTTTAATACAGAGCATCTGGTTTGCAGGAGAGGATTATTGACTTAAGTAGGAGATACCAAAAAAGAAACTTAAAATTTTCAAACGAATAGAAGGAAATAAAGAAAAATTGATGTAATATAAGTCAAGAAAGGGAAAAAGAATAAAAGCCAAGGCAAAAATATGGTAAATTGAAAACATAAAGATTGATATTAGAAATAAGCCCAAACAAATTAATATTCATAATAAATATAAATGGAGTAAGTTCACCTATGGGAGAGACATTCTCAGGTTGGATTTTAAAAATCCAGCATGTACTGTTTACTTAGGCACATCTGAAATATAAAAATACAGAATGGCTGAAAAGAAAGAAATGTAGTGCGTGGAGAGAGTGTCCTGCTCGCACTCTTTTTCCTATTTTTAAATCCCCTCTATCTCTACCCACTTTGCCTCCTATACCATCGTATCTCTATGTTATAGGTAATGTCCAAGAGTTTCCCCTGCAAAATAGACCCACTAACAGAAGCTTAGTAATGCGCAGGTGAATTTAGGTAGTGTTGGATTATCTTGGCTAGGATAAAAAAAGAAAAAAGAAAAAACTAGAAGCTTTCATCTGGCAGGCCAGCAGAATACCTTCACCATCTCGCTGCAGGTCTGTCATTTACCTGTTGTGCTGGGACTGGATTCTACCAGCTTCATTTTCCAGATCCCCTTGCTAGTTAGTTTCTGGCTAGGTTCTGCCAGTTGGTGGCACTTTTAGGGATTGGAAAGCGGAGGAGGGAAGAAGTTTCCAATTTCCAGGTTGAGCCTGTCTACCCTGCAGCGCTAGCCTCCAGCTTTTTCAAGAATTCCCAGCAGTAAACTCACTATACTCCATCAAGATATAAGTACCAGCCAAGCCCCATTCTCTTTTATCCATTTGGCCATATCCCCTTTAAGTGGTGTGGACAGTCTATGCACTAGCAGTGAAATGTCCTCTTCTCTAGGTTCTGGTAACATCACATCTTCCATTTTATTCTTCTAGCTCTAAGGATGGTAACTTCTTCTTAGAGATATTAATCTCTGAATTACCTCAACCTCTCTTTTTTTGCTTGTTCAGTGTTCCAATAACTGTGTAACCAGTTACCTTTATTAAATACCCTTCATTTGAAATATCAGGCATGGTTTCCACTTCTCTGACTGGATGGACCAGATCAATACAAGAATTTTGATCTTTCACTATCCAAAAGAGTAGTATGCTTGTCCGGGAAGTATTCTAAAAGCCTTGTTAAAATTAATGTATGTCAGGGGTTCCCTGGGTGGTTAAGTCAGTTAAGTGGTTGCCTTTGGCTCAGATCATGATCCCAGGGTCCTGGGATTGAGCCCCTTATTGGGTTCCCTGCTTGGAGAGCCAGCTTCTCCCTCTGCCTCCCCCACTCTCCGCTCATGCTCTCTCTCGCTCACTCGCTCTCTCTCGTGCTGTTGTTCTATCTCAAAAAAAAAAAATCTTAAAATTCATGTATGCCAGGAAGTGGGAAATATGAGGACTTTTACATCAATGTATCTTGTAAGGGTCCAGGTTTGGGGTTTGTGAGTGCGTCTCCTTCCAAGTAAAGGACCGATCTGCCTTAACACTAAGAAAAAGGCACAGTACTTGGAGGCAACAAATGACACATTTAGGTGTGTTGTGTTGACAAATTCAACAGGTGACTCTTGGAAAACTGTCAAATGTGAGTGGGGCCCAAAGCAAGAAGTTTCCTCAGCTGGTTCAGACTGCAAACAAGCAGTTCTGTCACTTGGCTTTTATGATTCAGTGATCCAATGATGCTAAAAGGTCAGGACGGTGAAAGGAGCCTGTGTGAAGCCTTGGTAATAGGATCACGTTAGTGACTCCCAGGGAAAAAAAGCCATGTCCTTGTGGACATGTCCAAGTAACTATTCTTCTTATGAACCCAACGTTATAATTTCTTTGGGCTATAGATCCCAAAATAAGAATGCTGGATCATATGATATGCATATGTTTGTCTAGTATAATTTGTCAAAGAAATGCTAGATTGCTCTCCACAATTGCTTACTCAGTCTGTTTTCCCACCCGTAGTCCTGGAGGTTCCTGCAGTCTCATATCTTGTTGCAGACATTATTCTTGCTATGCCCAGAAATTTATGGATTCCTTTTTCTGCCTCTGTAGGTTCATCTCCCAGTTTCTGTGTGATTTGCTTCTAGACAGTCCTAAAACCTTCTTTAGAGGATTGCTGTTGGGCTGTTGGAGCCACTTAGACCAGAGACTAGGAAGTGCCTAGAGGGTTAGGTCACCCCAGGGCATTCTGTAGGCAATGGGTGGCTGCCTTGGTAAGTATTCAAGCCCAGGGGCGCCTGGGTGGCTCATTCGGTTAAGCACCCAATTCTTTTTTTTTTTTCCTGTTTTTTATTTTTTATTTTTAATTTTTTTTTATGTAAAGTTCAATGATTCATTAGTTGCGTATAACACCCAGTGCACCATGCAATAATAAGCACCCAATTCTTGATTTTGGGTCAGCTCATGATCTCAGGGTCCTGGGATGGAGCCCCACGCCGGCTCCCCAGTCAGCGGGGAGTCCACCTGAGGATTCTCTCTCTCTCTTCTTCTTCCTCTGCCCCTCCCCCCTCTAAAATAAATAAATTTAAAAAATCTTTTTAAAAAATGTATTAAAGCCCAGCTTCTTTGCCTTAAAACGGCTCAGACCGAGATGTAATTTCCTTTCCCGAACTGTCTCCTCTGGGATCAAAATTGAAACTAGAATTCTGTCTGAAATACAGATGGCGTCCAACTTATGATGGTTTGACTGATGATTTTTTAATTTACAATGGTGTCAAAACAATACACATTCAGTAGAAACCATACTTTGAATTCTGAATTTTGATCTTCTCCCAGGCTAGCGAGAGTCTCTCACATTACTGGGTAGCCGCAGCCAGCCCTTCTGGTCAGCCACAGGATCACAGGGTGAACAAACCGTTTACAATAATGCTTTTTTTTCCCCACTTACAATAATCCCATACCTATACAACCATTCTGTTTTTCACATTCATTATAGTACTCAATAAATTAGATGAGAGATTCAACACTATTGTAAAATAGGCTTTGGGTTAGATTCTTTTTCCCCGAGTATAAGCTAACATAAGTGAACATGTTTAAAGTAGGCTAAGCTAGGGGTGCCTGGGTGACTCAGTCGGTTAAGCATCTGCCTTCGGGTCAGGTCATGATCCCAGGGTCCTGGGATCGAGCCCCGTGTCCTCAGGCTCCCTGCTCAGCGGGGAGTCTGCTTCTCCCTCTCCCTCTGCCTCTCTCCCCACTCCTGCTCTCCCTGTCTCTCTCTTTCAAATAAATACATTCTTAAAATAAATAAATAAATAAAGCAGGCTAGTCTAAGCTATGATGTTTGGTAGGTTAGGTGTCTTAAGTACATTTTTGTCTTATCAATATTTTCAGCTTACAATGGGTTTAACCCCATCATAAGTCAAGGAAGATCTGTCCATCCCTGTTTGGTTTCTTCCATTTTTCTGTCCTCTGTGCCGTGCCCCGCCCCCCACTCTCCCCTCCTTTACCAGCTTATCTGGGGTGAGTTCCTTAATAAGTCACTTGCAAATGAACCCCCATCTCAAGACCTACTTCTACGGAACATGATCTAAGATGCAACCTCCCACGCACACTTCGTATCATTCAACTTTCTAATTTTTTTCTAATAGATGTAAATTAATATCTCACTGTTGTTTTAATTTGCATTTTCCTGATTATTAGCGAATGGGAGCATTTCTTCAACTTTATCAACTTTTGGTTTCTTCTGCAAACGCTGGTTTATATCTTTGCCCTTTGTTTTATTGGGGTTGCTGTCTATTTCTTGTAAATTTGCAAGGTTTGTTTTTGTTTTTGTTTTTTGTTTTTTTGTATATTCTAGGTATCAGTCCGTTGTCAATTTTTAAGAGTATAAGTAATCTTTAACTCTATTATCTATTAATTTTTCCCCCCTGGATAGAAAGGTCTTTTTTTTTTTTTTTAGTACCTCCACCAAGACTTTTTAAATTAACCATTTTAAAATGAAAAATTCAGGGGCACCTGTGTGGCTCAGTCAGTTAAGCATCTGCCTTCAGGTCAGGTCATGATCCCAGGGTCCTGGGATCGAGCCCTGCATCAGGCTCCCCCCTGCTTCTCCCTCTCCCTCTACTGCACTCCCTGCTCTCTGTGTCAAATAAATAAAACCTTAAAAAATAAAATGAACAATTCAGTGACTTGTGGATTATTCACAATGCTGTGCGACCACCATTTCTACCTAGTTCCAAAACATTCCATCACTCTAAAGTAAAACCCATTATGCCTTAAGCAGTTTCTCTGTCCTTCCAACCTTCAAGCCCCTGGCAATCACCAATCTGTTCTAGCTATGGATTTTTCTATCCTGGATATTTCAAATAAATGGAATGATACAATATATGACTTTTTGTGTCTGGCTTCTTTCACTTAACATAATGAAGTCACTTTAACATGAAGTTCATTCGTGTGATAGCACATATCGCCACTTCATTCTTTTTATGGATCAGTAATACTCCATTTTATGGGCATACCACAGTTTGTTTACCCATTCTTCCGCTAATGGACATTTGTGCTGTTTTCACCTTCTCGCTATTACGAAGAGAGCTGCTCTGAACATGCATGTACGTGCACTTGTTTGAGCACCTGTTTTTACTTCCTTAGGGTATATGCCTCAGAGGGGAATTGTGGGGTCTTATGGTCATTCAATGCTTAACTTTTTGAAGAACCCTCAAACTGTTTTCCACAGTGGTTGAACCATTATACATTCCCGCCAGCAATGCATGAGCATTTCAATTTCTCCACATCCTTGCCAATACTTACTGTTTTTTCATTTTTAAAAATTGTAGCCATTCTAGTGGGTGTGAAGTGTTACCTCACTAGTAATGCTGGTTTTGGAAAGCTTTAAATTTGATGTAATCAAATCCATCAATATTTTGTCTTATGGTTTGTGTTTTCTAAGTTCTGTTTAAAAATATATCCCTCCTCCTAGGATATAAAGGTATTCTCTGAATTTTTCTTCTGTGACTTTCCCCCCCAAATTTAAGTCTTAGCCCATCTAGAATCCTCTTTTGTATTTGATGTTAGGTGATGATCCAGTTTATATTTCTCAATATAGTGATGATGTTAGGTGATAATTCAGTTTTTATTGGTCTACAGAGAGAGCCACTTTCCTCAACATCATTTATGAATACATATATCAATACACAGACACAAACACGTATACATACATACTTACATCTTCATCTCTCCATGGATTTTTGGTGCCTTGCTTAGTATACGTTAAATTGTGATGCATAAACGGTTGTCTCTAAATTCTCTGTTCTATTCGTTTTTTTTTTTTTAAGATTTTATTTATTTATTTGACAGAGAGCCAGCCAGTGAGAGAGGGAACACAGCAGGGGAGTGGGAGAGGAAGAAGCAGGCTCCCAGCGGAGGAGCCCGATGTGGGACTCGATCCCGCAACGCCGGGATCACGCCCTGAGCCGAAGGCAGACGCTTAACGACTGGGCTACCCAGGAGCCCCTGGTCTATTTGTTTGTTCTTGAGCCAAAACTAGTTCATATCAGGTATTAAGAGCCAATATTCTGTTAATACCAGGTAGGGCAAATTCCACCTCCACACTCTTTTTCTTTTTTTTAAGATTCAATGTTTTTAAAATTGACTTTTATTTATATTTAAGAATCAGGTTATCATCTTCTTCAGAATGTGCAACTGGAATTTTGGGTTGGATTGGTTAAAATTATAGATTAATTTAGGGAAACATTATTCTAATATAAAGTTGTACCATACCAAAGTATGAAATTTTATCTATTTAGATACTCTTTATATCCTTTATTAGTTTTTTCTTTTAAGATTTTATCCCATTTATTTGTGAGAGAGAGTGACTGAAAGCGAGAGAAAGCACAAGTTGGGAGTGGGGCAGAGGGAGACGGAGAAGCAGGCTATCCCGCTGAGGATGGAAGCCCCACCCGGGGCTCGATTCTGGGACTCCAGGATCATGACATGAGATGAAGGCAGATGCTTAACCGACTGAGCCACCCAGGCACCCCTATTAGTTTTTGGGGTTTTTTTTCAAAAATATGTTATTATACTACCAAGTTGTACCATTTAAGATCAAATTCTGTTTATCTAGATTTTTATATCCTTTTAAAGTTTTCTTCATAAAAATCTTATGTACATTAGATCAAATGTAGTCCTAGTTACTTCATAGTTAGTTGCTACTGTGAATAGTGTTCTGTTTTTATTACATTTTCTAGTTGGCTATGATTGGTTTACAGAAATTAGTTCTAATGGTTGTTGATTCTGCTGTTTTTTCTAGACCAATGATCTTATTACCTGCAGATAATGGCAGTTTTATCTCTTTCCTTTCAGCCACTTACATCTTTTTATTTCCTTAAAGTTGGCCAGAACCTTGAGTAAACAATAGTAGAGATGGGGCATCTTAATCTTGCTCCTGATCTAAAATTTCTCCATTAATTATGTTTGCTATTGATTTTTGACATATAAACTTTAACAAGGTGAAGAATTTCCTTCTATTCCTAGTTTTCTGAAAGTTTTGTTCCCATCACAAATAGGTGTTCATCAAAAATCAAATGTTTTTGCTGACTACTAGTGTAAGATATTTTTCTGCATTTTTTTCCTCTAGTATATTGATATTGTGAATTTTGTTGATAGATTTTCTTATTCAGACTCATACCTCAGTTTCTAAGGTAAATTTTAATTGATCAGGATTGGAGGATTGGTGACAATGAGGTTTAGGGAAAAGGTCCATCTTTCCTCTCCTTCCCTTTATAGCAAAATTCCTTGAAAGTTTTATATATACTTACTATCTCCAATATTTCTCCTCCCGTTTTTCCTGATCCCACTTCAAACGGCTATACATCCCAACATTTTACCAAAACTGCTTTTACAAATGTCACCTGCATTGTTTCTTCCAACAGTAATTTTAGGTCAAATCTTATTTAAACTCTCAGCAGCACTTGTCATAGCCAATCAAACTCTCCTTGGTTGCCAGGCACCATACTGTCAAATGCATGTTAAAATCTAGACTCATGTATCCACTGATCACCTTCACATTTCCGCCCGGGTATCAAATGACATGTCTAAAACTGGGCTCCTAATATCCACCCTGAGCAACATACACCAGCTCAGACTTCTTGCAGTACTTCCTAGCTCAGTAAATAGCAATTGCTTTTTTCCAGTAGCCCAAAACCTTTGGCATCAACCTTCTCCCTTTCTCACCCATCTATATCCAATCCTTCAGCAGATCATGTCACCTTTACCATTCACTATCCCTGCTACCATCACGGTCTAAGCCACCATGGCCCCTTGAATGGATTATTGCATTATCTTCCCAGTTGGTGTCCTTCCCTTAATCTCAATCCTCCTATCCATGTGGGTCTATCTCAACACAGAAACCAGAATGACGATGTAAGCACATGTCAGATCATGCTGCCTCTCGGTTCAAAACCCTCCAATGGCTTCCTGTTTCATTTGGAGTAAGAGCCAAATTTCTGTCAATGTCCTACAAAACCTTACATGGTATGGCCTCCACCTTATCTCTGCCACTCCTTTACCTCTCTGATATTATCTCTATTATAGTGTTCTTCCTGCTCAATCCACCTCACCCACCAGCCTTCTCTCTTCCTCAAATACTCCAGGTACACTTACACTGCAGAGCCTTTCCACGTGCTATACCCTATGTGTGGTTTGCTTTTCCCAGTTATCTACAGGCCCCCTTCCTGACCTCCTTTAGGTTTTCCCTGAAGTCCTCTCCGTCATCTTATTTAAGATGGGTGATAATATTCCTCAGCCAATATCCTCTATATCCCTTCCCTGCTTTATTTTCTTATTGTAACTCGTCAATATTTCATATACTATATATCTTCTGTATGTACTTTATGAGCTGCATGAGGTTAAAAGATTTTGTCTCTTTTTTTTTGACTGCTCGTTCCCAACATCTAGAATAGTGTTTGGCACATAGTAGGTGCGCTTGATACGTAATTTTTAAAGAAATGTGTGCTGGATCTCTCCTGTGTGCCTCTTTAGACACACTCTTCCCTTGTTTCCACCTCTCTGCCCATTTCCTGCCCTCTGCCCTGAAAGGCTGACCTGTTTGTGGTGCATCCTTTGTCCTCTGGCTTCCGTTTGGGTTTGGTAAATAGGAACCCCAGCAGGAGATGAGAGGGAAGAAGGAGGTTGAAGTCAGATGATACACTCCCTTGGCTCTCTCCCTCTTGGGTTATCTCAAATGAATGTCACAGCTTTCCTCTAGGTGGCCCTCTCTACAGGATATTATCCTTCTGGGTCTTTTTTTCCCCCTCTGCTTTTCGGGTCTAGGTGTGGTAACAGCACTAGGGTACTATGCTCTCTTTTGTGCTACATGCTGCCTATACCTTTGTAAATAACCCTCTTTACCTCCTTGAAATATCTTAATTTTCATGTGCCATTTGTTTCTGCTGGGAACCTGAATGTTAGAGAATGAATGAATGAACTGCTCAGAATGAACGCAGGGTGTAAGAATATCTGTCTTCCCTGTAGCTGCTCATTGAAAGGCTCCTACTGCAGAAAAGGTTGAATTGTCGGGTAAATAGAATGACCTGTCCTACAGATGTCAATTGGACTCCCCCAACACTGCGAGCCTGTTTTGTGGGCTCATGAACAAAGTGAAAAAGCGGCAGATTTGGAGTTTATACATAGGCTCAATAACATAGATTTTTTTTCCTGTCTCTAGTTATTAACCAGTGAGTAGCAACAACCCCTGAGCCCTCACAGTCAGGTGAATGCTAGCAGACGAGTTACACCGAATCCCTCCAATCATGAATGGAACTGCTTTTTCCCACCCTGGGAATAAACAGTTACTCTGGATGTGAATTGGTTTTCCTTGCCCGCTCTTTCTCTCCCATAAGCATCATTTTTGGACTTAGTGTTCATTCGCTAACCCAATATTTCATATAACTTTGTTTTGGACCAAAAATTTTACTCTTTCATAAAAGAAGTCGAGCAAAAGGTTGATTATGCCCATGAGACCCACTGGTTTTACCATGCGGTACATCATCTAGAAGTTGCTGGGTAGAAAGGCTTTTGAAGACTCAGTTTCGGTGTCAGCTGGGAGACAACACTTGCAGGGGCAGGATGCTAGATGGGGCGTGTGTTCTGAACCAGAACGCTATATGGGGCTGATTCTTCCAAAGTCAGATAGACAGGTCAAGGTAAGTGCTGGAGTGGGATTCTTAAATCATTTGCAAAGTTTTTCCCCCCTTTTTTCAGTGCTTTCAGCTTTGCTTGTTTAAAGCTCCTAATACCAGAGGAAGGAATGCTTCCATCAGGAAATCCACAATGGCCCCATTGAATTAGAAGTGAGACTACCTTCTGACCATTCGGGGTTCCTCATGCCACTTGACAATTAGATTAAGAGGGAGTTTATGATGTTGGTCGGCGTGCATTTGGTCCTTGATAAAGCTGCTACTACACTAAGAAGGCAAGGATGGAAAGAGGAGAATGGATAGCATCTCGGGGTCTTAGGAGAGGGAGGACATAAGTGTCTGGATGTCACATGTAACTGTCCTAGAGAAGAATCTCAACTCTTGGGTATAAGATGGAAAATTTCCCCTAGTGACTGCTAGTGATGGTTCTTTTGAAACTACCTTTCCTGTCGATTCCTAGCAATTCATCTATCAGAACAGTCATGTTCAGCTCTTATGACTCCTTGCTGTTCATCCCACAACTTCAGTCTTAACGTGATCTTAAGGTCTTCCCTAAACCCCTTATTTACCCTAGTTTCCAGTGGCTTAGAATGGAGGGAGGAAGTCTGGCTCTCACCCCTCTCTCTCTGGCACATGTCCCTCTGATGACAGTAATAGCAGAGGCAGAAACCTGACTTTGGGTTGCTCAGGAAGAGATTGTCTATGTCTCTCTTTGGCTATTGCCTATGGACGCAGTGCTGACAAGGTGCAAGCTTCAACAGGCTCCACTGAGAGCAAACTCCCTCGCAAGCTATCCCCCTGGCTACCTTCCAACTGGGGTCCCCACATTCCATTCTTTTTATGTGATGCATCTTTGCCTTGCTGTGGCAGTCCAGCAAGACTGCCCCCAATCTCATCTACCCTCTGCAGCTAACGTTCAGGCTCGCAGGCATTTGGAGAATCCATGAGCAGTTCCTTCCAGGAACTGAGAACTTGTGAAGGAGCAGTCCTGGCTTCCTCTCTTCCTTGTTAGCCCTCCCATACCATCTCTCCTCCGTTTTTTTCCTTCCAATCGCAGAGCACAGGGCAGGTCCCTTGGCAATCCTTTGGCTGAGAAGACATTGACCTAGAGAACCAACTGCCAGCTCCCTCACAGGACCTTGCTGGGTGCTCCCAAGAAAATCTCTGTGTGAGGAATTACTACATTAAAATAGGTCTTTCTCTTTTTGGCCAAGAGACAGTCTCCTAAATTAATTGAAACCTGTGTCAGTTTATAAGGAGAATAATGCAATTTCTCCTTTAAAACAGGTCCAAGTGTGAGATCAGGTAGACATGTGCTGCTCCTTGGTAAGCCCAAGTTGGACTCTCTAGGCTCCTGTTCTATGGACAACCAGTTCAGTGCCATTCTGCAGGGCTTTCACCCTGTTGCTAAGCCTCTTGCTATTTGGCTTTTAGAATCAGACAATCTGATATCCTCAACTGTACACCTCAGGGGAATAGGCTCAACCCTGGAAAACAATTTAGGAAGGTATTTTAGCATCTGGCTCTATTTTATGCCAATTCTCAAGGTGATGTGCTCTGCCGGAAAAAAAGATTTAACCCAGTCCCAATACATTATTCTACTTAAGTCAGCACCTGACAGGTAACAGAAGGCCTTCATTTCTCTTCTTTCCCTAGTGGTTCCACTGTGAGGGAGGTTGTTTATGCCCTAGCAGGAATGACTAACTTCTCTAACTCCTATACCAAGCCTTTACAATTGGACACCTGGAACTGACTTCCCCACAGTGATGTACTATACTCTAAATAAGATGGGACACCAAGCAACAGGATCTTTGGAATGGAACATCACTTGCCTGGCTGCCCATGATCTGGCTCAATGCCTCCAGACATCCCCTCACAGGTGACTTTCTGAGGTCTCTGAGCCCTCTAATGGCCACCTGATACCATTCAGTATAGCCCAATTTAAAGAGTCTCCTCCCCATAAATGGGAGCATGGCTGGGCAACTGTCACCCAGGACCCTTCAGAACTGCAAAGAGACCCTATGGTATTTATAAAGGTCTGAGGGTGTTTAATTTCTAGATAAGTCTGTTCTGATCTGAAGAAAATTCTTTGATAGGGGCTCTGCTATCATTATAATTCTCTTATTCTTAATTTTGAGGATTCCCCCTTACACTTGGGGATAGCAATGGTTTCGAGGCTATTGGCATAACTTGCCTCTGCTCAAATTTTAAAATTGATTGTCAAATGAGTCAAGGAAAAAAAGATATGTATATGTGTGTGTAAATTATAATTGTGTTTGTATGTGTACGTATATACACACAGAGAGAGAGAGAGATGAAAAAGAGAAAGATGAATAAAGCAAATGTGATAAAAGGTTAACATTTGGATGATCATCATGAAAACTAAATGGCAATTTTGTGAAGTATTATTACAACTTGTCTGTCTAAAATCATGTCAAAATAAAAAGTTAAGGATATATACAAATACCTATGCAAGGTATGCTCAAGAAACTTACAATATCTATTCCATAATATTAGCAGTCATTATCACAAGAATGTGGGATTACAAGATAGTTTTACTTTCTTTTTTTGGTTTGTCTATGTTTCTAAATGGTCTACAGTGGAAGTGTATTGCCCTTGCTGTGTAATAAGGATAAAAGAGCGTTAAAATTGGAAATTGGTAAAAGGTAATGTTTTTTCAAAGTTGATCTTATTGGCCATGCTAACCACATGGTAGTACTGCTCTTCTTGGGGAATGTCAGTGATGCCAGTGAGACATCATGTTCCATAATGTGTTGTCAAGATCTTCTGTTTTGGAGGAATAGAGATATTTTATTCCGTCACCTAAGGAAGTTTAAAAAAAAAAAAAAAGGACCACTGGTATTCCTCTAGCCCCCCAAAGTTATTGACATTTTCTTAGATAGCCTTTGGTATCCTCCATATTCACACTCTACCTTTCTCTGCTTTTCATCCTCAGAAGTCTGACCCAGTCAAAATACTCTCTTGTCCTCTGGCTTCTGGTTGGTTTTGACCAATAGGGAGCAAGTGAGAAAAGATCTGTTGGAGGGAGGAGAGTGAGATCTGAGTAATCTTTTCTTGATTCCCACTTAGCAGCTTTCTACAAGCTGGCTTCATCCCTTAACTGAAGGACATTACACCTGTCTTGTGACCTCTCCACACAGCTCCCTCTCTTTTCAGGTTCTGGTAAGCCCCTCTCCTTGCTCCTTTAAGTCTAGAAATGGCAATGGCACCCTAAGTTACTAGCGTCGGAATACTGAACTATCCCTTGCTTAACCTCTGTGCACACCTTTGAAGATAGTACCTTTACTAAACTCTCCTCTATTGACCCAATTTGAGTGTGCCGTTTCTTGCTGGGGCCTTCAATGGCATGGCGATGTCCTTTGTGCCCTGTAGCTTTGAAGGAAAATGCATCAGCTATGCCTGACAGCCTCCAGCAGAGGTCATTTTCCTACCTGTTATCTCTTAATTCTTGCATACGGCCTCTTAAAAAGATCGGCCACAGGTGACTCGTAGGGATTGTTGCGTGGGTCTTTAGCTTGGCTCAGATATAGCACCTACTACAATTATTTGCTGCCATTCGTATGGTCAATGCTTTCCTTTCGAACTCTGTGCACTCCCACAGCAGCATCCCCCTTACTTGTGATGCTCAACAGCGTACTCTCCGCATACTTAACGATAGTTGCTTGAATTCTACTGATGTGCGCCACTGTGTGGCACAGCAAGACCTTTCTCCTGGTGTTCCCTTCTCCCTCAGAATTTTCCTGCAGGACTGTGTCAGTCCCCTATCTAGAGCCCGTTCAGAGGTATTTGTGGATATCCAAGCTCCAAAATCCCAGTGCCCTTCCTCACGTTGAACACTAATTGCCTATTGTCACATGGATTTTCCCCTGAAGGTAGCTTTCTCAAAGAAGACTCGGTGCCTTGTAAACTTATCGCGTTACCAGTATGTTATTATAGCTTATCTACTTAGTCACCCATAAATCTTCTATCTTGGGGCTTCTTGACTGGCCTCTGTGCGTCGAGGCCTCCTGGTTAGGTGTTGTCCCTCCTATAGCTCTGGCAGAACATGGAGTCTTAAAAAAAAAAAAAGTGGTCCCTGACCCTCTGGATGTGCATGTTGCCATTGAGAGCATCTAATTACAGCCCTGGAGAAAAGCTTTCTTCTTTTGTTGCACTAAACTGGATATTCTGGGCAATAACAGAATGGTTGACCTACCGCTCCCTAGTCAATAAAGTGTCTTATGTCTCCACCAAAGTATAAAGAACGAATGCTGGGACCCTTTAATGCTAGACCCAAAACACACACAGTGAGGGGCAAGGGCAAATCTCACAAATAATCTAGGGGAATATCACTGTGACATTGTGTATGACCCCAAACCCATTAAGCTGATGGCTGCCTGAGAAGAGTGTCTCGCGTTAGCTACACAAGTACTTGGGAAGATGGGGAGGTAGATCTCCAAACAAAACCACATTTACAGCACAGGAACTACGTCAGGATGAACCAGACCCTCAACACAGTCACAGTGGTCCTCTAACTAGGATCGAATATATGTTCAGGACCTCCTGGGCAGCAAAGCAAGATGGTCTGTTGCAAGGACATTACTATAGCTAATGGCCACCATGTCACCAAAATGGACTAGAAGACTCTGTCTCAGTCACTCCAGTTATAAAGAAGATCAAAATGCCTCACTCATCCTTAAAGATGGTGCTGGGAAGAGAAATTATGAAATATTAACAATCTAAGGACAAAGGTATATACGATATGAAACTCAGAATTAATACCTCAACACTCTTGATGGACCTTTTCCTTTTACTGTCCAACCTGGAAATTCATCAGGGACGCAAATGCCCCATTATAGACTTTGTAGTCGTAACTGAGTAACTAAGGGGCCATTATAATGTCAGACAGGCCTTAATGGGGAAGAGATCTGAATCTCCAACTGCTTCAAAGATGAAATATCCACGCTCCTAGCTAAAACTAATCCCTCCACCTGTGCACTAGATTCCAATGCCCTTGCCTCCTCAAGAATATCACTCCTTCGGGGCACCTGGGTGGCTCAGTCCATTGTCTGCCTTCAGCTCAGGTCATGATCTAGGGTCCTGGGATCGAGTCCTGCATTGGGCTCCCTGCTCAGTGGGGAGTCTGCTTCTCCCTCTGCCTCTGCCTCTTCCCTGGCTTGTGCGCACTCACTCTCTCTCAAATAAAATCTCAAAAAAAAAAAAAAAAAGGAATATCCCCCCTTCAATTCTCCCCATCTCTGTCTTGCATTAGCAACTTTTAACTTCCTACTGGGTCATTTTCATTAGCATATAAACAGGCTGTTTTTCCTCATTTTTTAAATAAATATTTTATTCATTTATTTGAGAAAGAGTGTGTGAGAGAGAGAGAGCACAAGCGGTGGGAGGGAGAAGGGCAGAGGGAGACAGAGAAGCAGACTCCCTGGTAAACAGGGAGCCCAACTCGGGGGCTTGATGCCAGAACCCTGGGATCCTGACCTGAGCTAAAGGCAGACCCTCAAATGAATGAGTCACTCAGGAGCCCCTCTTCTCATTTAAAAAAAAAAATCGATCATTTTCCTTGACCCTATTATTTCCTAATAATTTTCATTCCATTTCTTTGCTCCCATTTGCAGGAAAATGTCTCCAAATAGTGCCCTATAATCATGGTCTTCAGGTTCTTTCCTTCATTTTTCCTAAGCCATTGCAATCTGGCATTTACTCCTACCACTCCACCACCCAAGTGCTCTTATCAAGGTCACTAATGACCATCTAGTGGCTAAAGTGAATGGCCAGCTCCCCACGTCTCATCCTACTTGAAAATAGCATGAGCACCTGGCCAAGCGGACCACTCCCTTTTTGGATACTTTCTTTACTAGGCTTCTGTGCCATCATGCTCTTGGCTTTCTCCTACTTCTCTGGTCACACCTCGGTCTCCTTTGTTGCTTCCTCCTCAGCTCTCTCAGTTGGTCATGTTGGAGTGCCACGGGGATCAGTCTTAGCCCTTCTCTTCTCCCTCTGCACACACTCTCTTGAGGAGCTGATGTGGACTTAGAGCTTTAAGTACGCTATTAATTCCCAAGTGTTTATCTCTAGCCCAGACCTTTCTCTCCAACTCCAGACTGACTTCATTGTGTATTCAAATTTTCCACTGGGACATTTAACATACTCAAACTCAACATGTCCAAAACTGAACACTTCTTTTCCCCTACAAACCTGCCTGCACTTCTCGCCTTCTCGCCTTCCTCATCTCAGTTGATGGCAACTCCATCCCCCCAGTGCTTAGGTCAAAGAACTTTGAGTCACTCTGATTCTTCTCATTCTTTCACTCCGCGTAGCAAATCCTTTCGAAAAGTCTATTGGCTTATCCTTTTAAAAATATCAGAATCTGACCACTTCTCACCGCCTTCTCTAAGCCACCGTCATCTCTTACCTAGATTAATTACACTGTCTCCCAACATATTTCCTGGTTTAAATCCTTCCAACAGCAGTCAGAATGATCCTTTTAAACCCAAAGTAGATCATATCATGCTTCTGCTCAAAATCTTCAGTGACTCTCCATTTCACCCAGAGAAAAAGCCTTTGTCATAACAATGGCCTATAAGGTCCAATGATCCGGCATCCCCTCTTCCTTCTGACCATAACCTGCTCCTACAATGTTGCTCTCCTTTCTGGCTTTGGTTTTTTTCGTTTTGTTTTTCTAATTATTATCTCATTCCCTATGGTTGTTTCTTTCGCTGTTCCTCCTGCCTGGACACTTCCCCCTGGCTAACTTTTTCCTCTTCTTCCTCTTCTTCCTCTTCTTCCTCTTCTTCCTCTTCTTCCTCTTCTTCTTCTTCTTCTTCAAGTCCTTATTCGTGTCTTATTTGCACAATGAAGCCTATCCAGATCACCCTATTTATTACCTCGATCTAATCCCTGCTCCCACCCAGCATTCCTGATCCCACTTAGCCTGCTCTATTTTTTATTAATCCCATATCTTTATGGAATTATATAGTATAATCCACTTGTTTATTTTCTATATCCTTTCTGCTAGAATATAAAATCATACGGGCAGGGATCTTTTTTTCCCCCCACATATATATCCTAAGTGCCTATAACAGTGCCAGACACATTGTAAATGCTCAATAAATATTTGTTGAAATGTAGTCCTGGCCCATGAAAGCCTGATTCTTTTAGGTAAAAGCCATGAGTACACATAGCCCCAGAAGGAAAGCTTCTAGCACCGCCTTTGGGGCTGCTAGATACACTCCAGTCCAATCCATTGCTGACCCCTGCTGGAACCCACTGACCAAATTGCCTTCCCTGTCTTGACTGGATGAGTGGCCCTAGAACTCCTTGGGGACCAGCAGGGTGACAAGATACTGCTGATACCCTCTCTGCCATTTACTTGTGCCATACGTACTCCGCTCAGGGCAGTGATGATTGTAATCCTTCCTTTCCCTTGAGCTTTTCCTGATTCTAGGGGTCTGCGGAAGACTGACTAAGCTTCCTTTCATTTTATTTCTATTTTGTAAGTACGTTCTCTTATTAGGACCCAATCAGTTAGAGGGAGGGAAAACCCTGTTCTTAGCTCTACCTTCAGAACTAATAACTTAATCTTTAACCAGACTACAAATTGGTGTGGTGGAGGTGTTTTGAAAAATATTAATGTGATTTTTTTCCCCTTATTTTCTCCCATGTGACCACTCCCTTTTTACCCAGAGGCATCCATCCATTTGCCTCAGAGGACATCATGAATGTTAGAGCAGGAATGCAAAGGTAAGTAATGATTCTAGTTCAGCTTTTGAAGCCTATAGCTAAATAATAGTCTTAAAAGCTTTGTTGGGAAAGTAAAGGAAGTTCTGAATTTTAAACACTCTTAAATATTAAGAGGAAAGCCTGGAGCCTGGAGCAGAGTTGGAGTATGATGGTGGGAAGTTGCCACCTACTGAAGGAGGAAGTGAAGTGTTTTTCCACTTGGAAGAGCCAAGCATGGGGGAAGGTTAGAGAAGTAGACACTAGGCTTACTTGGTGCTTAGATACCTTAGAAGGACTCCATCAACCCCTTTATTCCTTGGGCTTTGGCCCAGAATGAGGAAGATCGACACAACCTCAGGAACCCCAGATGAGGTTGAGGTAGAATCTGGAATGCTTGGGCTGGTCCTTCACTTCTACTCCATGTTCAGTGTGGTGCTGGGGCAACATGGTACCATTCCAGAAGTAATTCTGAAATGGCTGCAAGGTGTCTAGGCAGATGGACCTGTGTCTACACGCCAGTTCCCTGTGGCCTTGGTGTGTATGGAGAGGAACCAGAGTGTTTTTCATGCCTTGGGTAAGAGGGTCCAGAAATGCTGGGAGAACCCAAGGTCCAGACAGGGTCTGCATTTGGAATAAGAACAAGTCTCTCCACAGAGACCTCACAATGAGAGGTTACAGCAGGAACATAGGCTCCGGCAGTATGAAAAAGGCAGCCAAAGAACCAGATAGGACCTGTTGCAACTCATTGGGCACAAGCTCTATATGCTTAGGGATTCCCAGAACAACCACACAGCATGGAAAACAAGTGAGGACCAGAGAACAGCACAGAATACAGCCCTGAGACTGCTTCCCTTTCTGCCCTCAAAGGAATACGTAAGCTCCCAGCATTCAGAAACCAGGGTAGGAAGGAGGGAGACCCTTGGAAGGAGGCAGCCCCGAGAGAGAGAGAGAGAGAGAGAGAGAGAGAGAGAGAGACTGGCAAATTTAAATTTTTCCTCTCTCATTAACAAATTGGGAGTATGTTACTAAGGTGCGCTTAGTTGTAGATGCAGTTACCTACCGTCCTGTAAATGTTTGTGTATTTTTTTTTAAAAGATTATTTATTTATTTGACAGAGATAGAGACAGCCAGCGAGAGAGGGAACACAAGCAGGGGGAGTGGGAGGGGAAGAAGCAGGCTCATAGCGGAAGAGCCTGATGTGGGGCTCGATCCCATAACGCCGGGATCACGCCCTGAAGCAAAGGCAGACGCCCAATCGCTGTGCCACCCAGGCGCCCCCTGTTTGTGTATTTTTAAATTGTTTTTGTTTTCTTCCCGTTTACTAAACTAGAATATTTTGAAAGGGGAACAAGCATTCTAGGTCAAGCTCTGGATCATCAAGAGCTATTGTGGAAAAATGAGAGAGACAGACAGTATTCTGAAGGTGAAGAAAGGAAAGGAGAGTCTCGGGGTTGGAGGGGGATTTTCCTGAGGGAACTTAGACTGGGCTTGGTTCCTCCTTGATTTAACCTTTGTTGGCAATCTCCCCCTCTCCCTGCAAGGAGCTTCGAAAATGGGAATGGGTCTCTGAATTCCTAGTGAGGGATGGGGGAAGAAACCCCTGTCCAAGTCCTGGGATAGGCACTAGAGCTCCTGAGCTGACACCCCTAATATACGGGCAAAAAGGTTCTCGATTGCTTTAGATTCTTAGCGTACTACGCTTTCTCTCCATAGAAAATAACCTCTTTGACCCACTGTTTTGTACTTTGAATTTTGTTTTGACTGATACTTTGTCACACTTCCTTACTTTTATTAACATTTCCCCAGTATATCATTTCCTATTTTACCATGTGCTTTCCTTTTTGAACCAATAGTATTTTTCCCTCCTAGAAAATATTAAAATTTTTAATTTATGTAAGCAACACACGAAGATATTCTCCTTCTAAAAGAGCAAAAGCATTATATACATAAGGCTTAAGATCCACTGACTGTCACTCAATCACGGTTCTTTCTTTAAATTGCTTGTTGACCACATTGTTGGGTCCTTATCTCTTACAGCTTTGGAACTTTATATATTCTGGATATTAATTCAGTGCCTGTTAAATTTTTTTTTTTCAGAGTGTAGCTTGATCTTTAACTTTGTGTAGGTTTTCAGATATGAAACGTCTTAGGATTTTGATGCAGTTAAATCTATCTTTTCCCTCTTTGAATTTTTATTTTCAAGAAATGTTGTGTCCTGGGGTGCCTGGGTGTCTCAGTCAGTTAAGCATCTGCCTTCCGCTCAGGTTATGATCCCAGGGTGCTGGGATCAAGGCCCGAATCGGGCTCCCTGCTCAGCTTCTCCCTCTTCCTCTCCCACTGCTCATGTGCTCGCTCTCTCTCACTCACTCTCTCTCAAATAAATAAAATCTTTAAAAAAAAATTTTTTCGGTGTCCTTAGTAAGAAAGTCTTCCCTATCCAATATGATATTTCCTAGGGGTTTTTTTTCTTACTAATACTTTTTATGGCTTAAAAATGTTTAGATATTTACCAACCTGAAATTTATTTTTCTGAAAGATTTGAGATAGAAAGTAATTTTGTATTTTGTTATTTTGTTTTGTCATGAAAAGCCAATTATCTCAATAGCATTAACAAACTAGTCTGTCTTTTCTGTGTGTGTCATCTCTTCTCTGATGTGAAATGCCATCTCTCTCATATGCCAAACTCTTCAATATTCACAGATTTCTGAGTTCTTCGTGCAATTCCACTTACCCATTTGTCTATTCCTGCACCATATCACACTGTTTTAATGTCCACAGCATTGTAACATATTGGTATCTGTAAAACAATTCTCCCTCCCTTTCTCCCCATCCCGCACAAGCTACTATAATATTTCCTTGAAAAAGTTTCATTAAAAATCATTTTGGGGTTTTGATTGAAGTTGAATTAAGTATATAAATTTGAGAAAAAGACTGACATCCTTATAGTATTGAGTTTTACCAGCCACAGATACAGTATTTATCTCCGCTTAGTCATATTTTCCTTTACTTCATTCAGTAAAAGTTTTATAGTCTTACCTATAAAGGTTCTTTATGTTATTAATTGCTACAATATCCGATATCACTTAGTCTATTACATTTTCTGATTGATGACTGCTGGCATATAAGAAAGACATTGATTTTCTCCTTTCTTCAGTTAATGAAGTGAATTATATTGATAGATCTCTATTACTGAATTAATATTGCATTTTTAGATAAATTTTCTATGATCATAATGCATTATTTTTTCATTCACCACTGAATTGGAATTTCTAATATTTTACTCAGGATTTTTGCACCCATCTTTATAGATAAACGTGGTTAGGGTTTTTTTTTTGTTTGTTTCTTGCAGGGTTTTTTTGGTCTTTTACTTGTCTTGTTTTGATATTACAATTAGCTTAACTATATCATATGGAGTAAATTGGATAATTTTCTTTTTTCTATGATTTGGAACAATTTATTAAAGATGGAAATTATCTGTTTCTTGAAAATTTAGAGAATTTACCTATACAACCACCTAGACCTAATGCCATTTTGGAGAATACCTCTTTGCCATTTCAATTTCTGATTTTTCTACATTTTCTTATACTATCTTAAAATTTTCTATTTTCCTATGAAATTATCCATGTTTTTCTTTTTTTTTTTAAAGATTTTATTTATTTATTTGACAGAGATAGAGACAGCCAGAGAGAGAGGGAACACAAGCAGGGGGAGTGGGAGAGGAAGAAGCAGGCTCCCAGCAGAGGAGCCCGATGTGGGGCTCGATCCCAGAACAATGGGATCACGCCCTGAGCTGAAGGCAGACGCTTAATGACTGCGCCACCCAGGCGCCCCCATGTTTTTCAATTCTATTGATATAAAGTTTTTTGTGTTATTCTGTTATGATTTTTAAAACCTGCTCATGTGTTACCATGATTTTACATTTTTTTATTCCTGATAACTTTTTTTGTGGCTTCTCTCTTTTTTCTTAATCATATTTGCCAAAGAAATCTCTTTTTATTAGGGTTTTAAAAGTTTTGCTCAACTGTACTTACTTTTTTCTTCTGTTTCAGTAAGTTCTGCTTTTATCTGTGGCAGTGTCTTTCAATCCTTTTTCATTATCACCCTCTAGGAGACTTTCTTTCTTTTTTTTTTTTTTTAAAGATTTTATTTACTCATTCGACAGAGATAGAAACAGCCAGAGAGAGAGGGAACACAAGCAGGGGGAGTGGGAGAGGAAGAAGCAGGCTCCCAGCGGAGGAGCCCGATGTGGGGCTCGATCCCAGAACACCAGGACCACACCCAGGCGCCCCATCTAGGAGACTTTCGAGACATTTTTTTTCCTAATGATCACTTCCTCCCCAAATCCTAAACTACCTATATAGCGTATATCTGTTTGTGTTGTATGGCCTTCTGAAGGGCCACCATCATTGTCAGATCAAACATGGTTTGACTCCTCAAGAACCAATTTTTGCTGCCTTGGGAGCAGTATCTTCCACAATGAAAATGCATGGTCTGTGGTAATGTCTTTTTCTACTTTCTTTGGGTTTGTTTTCCTTTTCTTCCAGAGATGAAAGCTTAGTTCATTCACTTTCAATATTTTTTTTTTTTTTAGATTTTATTTATTTGAGAGAGAGAGAGAGCGAGAGCACAGGAGCATGAGAGCAGGGTGAGGGGCAGAGGGAGGATCAGACTCCCCAGCGGGGGCTGGATGCAGGGCTCAATCCCAGGACTCTAAAATCATGACCTGAGCCAAAGGCAGCTGCGTAAGCTACTGAGCCACCCAGGTGTCCCTTCTTTTTTCTTTTGTTGATAAACAATTTAAGGCTATAAAGAGCATTTCTTCCCCCAGCTGTTTTCTTGCATCACAGAAGTTTTGCTATGTAGTGCTTTTGGTTTTCATTCAGGTCTAAATTTTGTAATTGTCCCTCTTGCCTGAGTCACGTAGAGGTTTGCTTTTACATTTTCAATGCATGAGTTTTGGTTATATTTTTGTGGTGTTTTTATGTGATTACCTGCCTGGAGTTTTTAAGACTGTTCTTCTTACTATATGGTCAATAAAAATGCCTGTAATCTTTCAACAATAAGTTTGGTGTTTACTGTAGGCTTTTGATGGATACTCTATTAATTTAAGAAATTATCTTTTTTGTTACTAGTTTGCCAAGGTGTTTTCAAATTAAATCACAAATTGCTGTTAAGTTTTCACAAATACTTATTTGGGAATCAACTTAGATGATCATGCTTATTTCTTCCTGATTTCTATTAAGAACTTTGATATATAACATGTGCTTCTTCCACCCTATGCTTTCCCTTAGAGACTTAACTCTGTATGTTCTCTGAGCCATATTTGTATTCCTATTCTATTTTTTTTTAATTTATTTCAGAGAGAGAGAGAGAGAAAGGAGCAGAGGGAGAGGGACAAGCAGACTCCATGCTGAGCACAGAGCCTGACTCGGGGCTGGATCCCAGGACCCTGACATCGACACCTGAGTCAAAATCAAGAGTTCTAGGCTCAACAGGCTAAGACACCCAGCCACCCCGAGTATTCCTATTCTATTTCAATGGTGATATTCCTGAGACTAACCAAAAAAGTTGAAAGTATTGTCTACATATTCTATATCCAACCTATCTCAGTGTTAAAAGGATGATTTTCTAATGGTTTATCTACAGATTTAGGTAGGTATCTCTTAATATTCCCTTGGATCTGAGATCCCTGGCAGAAGTAGGCATTCTTGTTTTCTGAGAGCTAGTCTTCTTCTATTATAACTCAGTGGGTTCCAGTCACCTCCTCTAACCTAGTAATGACTAAACTACCACCCTCTTCTATAGTCTTATCTTTAACATTGGTTGACTTCTGACCTTTTTTTATTTTCCATTTATATTATGAATTCTAACCTCTAAGAACACAACCTTTTTTCTAAAGAAATCCTTCCCTCCCTCTAGTTCAATTGACCCATCTTTATTCATTTTTTACCCTCCCACTCTTCCATTTTGACATCAAGATCTAAACATATATTTGAAACATATATTCCTACTGTATTTCCTCAAAAGACTTGATTCCTAGGGAAAGAAGAATCCAGGCACATCCTTTAAAAATACTCTTCCTATTCTTTGGGGTTATAATGGCATGGCTTCTCTCTATCCCAAGCCCATATATAACAAACATTTGCATCCTCTTTTTTATATTTATGATTAAAATCCACCATCCCTCTGTGATAAAACACAGATTGAGTCCCTGAAATTTCACTGTCGGGGTTTATATAGGCAACATACCTGGCACCAACTTGGGACAAAAATAGAAGATTACTCTAGATACCCCTTGTGAAATAAAGAACTTGATCCCTCCCGTAGGTCTCTCCTTGGCCCTATAAAGGATGCAATTCAGATCAAGATAAAAGGGAACAGGTCGCCTGGGTGGCTCAGTCAGTTGAGTTTCTGCCTTCAGCTCAGGTCATGATCCCAGAGTCCTGGGATGGAGTTCCATGTGGAGCTCCCTGCTCTGCAAGGAGCCTGCTTCTCCCTCCCCTCTCTGCCCCTCTCCAGGTCATGCTCCCTCTCTCTCAAATAAATAAAAATCTTAAAAAAAAAAAAAAGATAAAAGGGAACCAAATTGGGTGAAGCTGATCTAATGTCATCTGCTAATCCCCAGCACAGTTTTAGGGATAGAATCTGCTAAACTTGTGTTTTGAAGCTCACACAGAACTTATGCCATTGCACCTTGAAGTCCTCATCTACAATTCTGGCTGACAATAAAGGCAGCACAAATTGTTCCATTCAATAGTGCTTCTCCCGGGGTGCCAGGGTGGCTCAGTCGGTTAAATGTCTGACTCTTGATTTCGGCTCAGGTCATGATCTCAGAGCCCTGGGATCAAGCACCTCAGGTTCCGTGCTCAGTGCAGAGTCTGCTTCAGGATTTTCCCTCTCCCTCTGCCCCACCCTGTGTTCTCTGTCTCTCTCAAACAAATAAATCTTAAAAAAAAAAAAAAAAAAAGAAAAAGAAAATAGTGTTTCTCCGTTCTGTAGCAAGCCTGTCTCAACTATATCTACGTGAATTAAGATCAGCCACAGTGGCCTGTGCAGCTTACTTTTGCAGAGTCCTATGTCCAGTACCTCTAAAAAAGTAGCTTGGCGGGGGGGCAGCTCGTGGGTGGCTCAGTCAGTTAAGCACCTGCCTTTGGTTCAGGTCATGATCCCAGGGTCCTGGGATCGAGCCCTGTGTCTGGCTCCCTGCTCAGTGGGCAGCCTGCTTCTCCCTCTCCCACTTCCTGGTTTGTGCTCTCTCTATCCCAAATAAATAAAATCTTTAAGAAAAAAAAAGTAGCTTGGGTATGGAAGCTAGTTACTATAAGCTTGGCTTGGACTTGAAAAGCCCAAAGAACTGAATGGTCCAAGATCGCTAAGGTGCCAAAGGCCTATGCCCTGGCACACCAGACATCCCATCTCCATGTGTCTTATTTTGGATCCCTAATTCCTATCAAAGTGCCCATTTCTCAAGATATACAGCCAAAGCATATTTGCATGTGTTGGGGCTTAAGGGAGAAAAGTAATCGTATCCCTTTCCCCTCTAAGTTCTCAGCCACCTGTGTAATAGATATAGGAATCAGACTAATAAGGATCAAAATGTCAGTATTTTGTTGATGAAGCTGTATCCATGGCCAGAATTGGGCCTTCTAATACCATTTGCCTCTCCCATCACTCCCAATTCCTGATATTGGGATTACCCACCCAAAGGAGAATATACAAAGCAACACTTACCTGGATTGCTGCAAGGGGGCATGGCTGCTCCAGAAGTGGAAACAGAGAGCAGTGCTCTTTCGACCTGCCTCTGGAAGACAGGTCTGGGCCTCAGCAGGTGTGCTTATTAGGTGAAAGCTGGATCTGAATGGACTGCATACACATTGTAGGCAAAAGGGTACAAGAGAAAGAAGAGAGCTTAGAATGCACGTGTGTGTGTGTGTGTGTGTGTGTGTGTGTACAATAACCCTCTTCCCTGTGTCTCCATAAGAGAACACAACCTTCCTTTGGGGAAAAGTGAATAAGAGGTAGACGGGCCAAGAGTAGTATCCAGTGTGGTTGCCTACTTGGAGAACAGGGATATAGGGACAAATGACAGATTCTTGTCCCTGGGGATAGGGGAAAGGCCTGTACTCTTCACACCCTCCCAGCAGGGACTGGGGATCCAATTCCCTTGCACCCAAGATCTAACCTGCATTAATTCCCAGCTTCCAGCCCAGAATTCAGGAAGAGTTCTATCAGTAGATTCTGTTACTAGATTTGGTCATTCCTACATCAGAACTCAGTATGGCCTGGGTGGGGACAAGCCCAGAGGTTCAGGCTGACCCCAACTAATCCCCAGACTCATTCACTAATTGAGTTCCATCTGTTTAACAAGACTAAGAAAGACTAAGAAAGACTAGCCTATGGAACACCTGGGTGGCTCAGTCAGTTAAGCATCTGCCTTTGGCTCAGGTCATGATCCCAGGGTCCTGGGATCGAGCCCCACATCGGGCTCACCTCTCAGTGGGGAGCCTGCTTCTTCCTCTCCCCCTCCCCCTGCTAATGTCTTCCCTCCCTCTCCCCCCTTTCCTTGCTCACTGGGGAGCCTGCTTCTCCCTCTGCCCCTCCCCCTGTTTGTGCTCCCCTCCCGCCAGCCACCCGTAATAAATAAATAAAATCTTAAAAAAAAAAAAAAAAGACTAGCCTACAAATCTTGCCTCCATTATCTGGCTACTCTAAGTGTTTTGAGTGTCCCCCCCCCCCCCCGCCTCCCCACCATCCCAAGTCCTAGGAATCACCATTGGAAGACATGCCACACTTAGATTGTCAGAGACCATCCACAGACAAAAGTCCCCCAGGTCGAAAAGCCCAAATAAGGACACTGCTTAGAAGCTTGAGAATCAAAAGTTATTTATCAAAGGGTGGTTGGAAAAGCCAAGCATTCTTGAGCCCAATTCCAGAATAGTTAGTGGGAGTCTCTCTCCTGTTAGCTTCATTGTTCATCTACCCGATGGCGGATCTTCTACTGAAGGAGACAAAGGGGAAATGACAATCCTCAAGGGGGCCCAGAGTGCCCTTCCCGTCCAGTCCCAGCTGAGGAGACAAACAGAGCAAAGGAGGACTCTTCCCACCACCAAAACCCACCTCCATAATTGGGGGCCTCCTCTTCCCATATGTAACTCAAAAAGAGCCCCACCCACCCTGCTGAGTCTGCATCAGGAAACACTGACCTTTTCAAAGTCATAGGGCATACCCTTTGGGTCCTTCTTAAGGACCTTTCCCTCACTTAGTGCAGGAGCACCTGGTAGAATCCCATGTCAAGTTTGTATCACTCACTCTCTCAAGGAAAATAGAATGCCCAGGACCAGAGGAAGAATAGAATTGGCACTGAAAATTAATCTACCAGGTCAAAAGATAGTCTCTCCCCACATGCCAAACAGTCATTCCCGTTGTAGGTCCACATGGTGTGGAAGGAGGGAATGGACTCAACCTACTGGGAAAAGGGCTTTGGGGTTAAACACAACAGGCAAAGAGTTCAGCAGGGACTGGACATTTGAAGGAACTTAGAAGTAATAGGGATTAGGGAGGGAGGGAGGGAATACTGGTGGCAGGAAGGGAGAGTGGTGTCCTTTGACTAAGGCCCAGAGAGAGAGGAGGTGAGGTAACCAAGCCTGAGGCAAAGAGTCACTTAGAAAGCCAAATACCTAAGTTCTAGTCATGGCTTTTGCCAGCAACTCAGCATGAGACTTTAAACTTTTCTAGGCTTCGTGTCTTCATCTGCAAAACAGGGGAAAGCAGTTTGTTTATCTAGATGCCTGTTATGGTCCTTTGAGATTATGGCACCCTCCACAAATGGGATTGATGGACTACTACAAGATATTCAGGAGGGGGCCGCAGGGACCATACCAGAGTAAGAAATTCCTTTCAGCCCCATCTCTAGTAAAAGGGTCACATGTATACACATTCACACATACATAAGCAGAGTGGCCGACAACTTCATTCATAGCAGCAGAGATACATATAGAAAAATAAATACTGCTGATGCTTGATTCCTGCACTGGGGCAGAGGGGTCCTGAGGGTGGAACTTGGAGGGACTTCAAGGTAAAGGGAGAAGGGTCCTCTTATTTGATAATAATTTTTACCTTGCTAGTCCTTCCCCAAATCCAGGGCAACCAGATCTTTGGAGAAAGCCACTCACATCTTCCCCTCCCAAAACCATCAACTCATTTGCTGCAAAAACAAAAATGCACAGCTCCCAAGGGAAATAAACCCCTCATTAGCCACTAAGAAATGAACAGAATCTACCACACCTGAGATTACTTGGACTGGGCAGCTGGAACCACATGCCCCTATTTCCCTGAATGTTAACAATGGTCCTGAAAGGTCTTGTTTTGGACCTATCTCACCCAAACTCACCAGAGGGTGAAACGGGAACTAGCCTGGACCACTCTTTCATTTCTGGTGCTTTTGTGGTTGTTTACAAAATTTTAAACCAATCTCACTGTGAGAGTGAGCCAGGAAGTTCCCCTCCCCAAGTAGGAATCCAAATGGGAAGAAAGGCTACCACACAAGTGCAGGGTTCCAAACCATGCAACAGGTCCTGCAAACAGACTCACACGGCTCCCCAGACACCAAGAAGCATCTCCCAGCCATACATTCACATGGACTCTTACATGGCCTCTCCTAGCAGAGGTAGCTGGGGCAATTGGGGAGTGGAGGACATCAACCTCCCATCAACCTGGGATCCCTGTTTAAAAGATACTAAAAATAAATTAGTAAACATTGCTATTTACAGAAATAGAAATCATTTCTGTTTCCAAAGGCCTCTCACCATCCCAGTCCTGGACATTTCCAAGACTGCCACCCCTGCCACCCTCTCCAAGGTCCGCCCTGGTGGGTGGGTAAGACACCAGAGTCCTTTGAGACTGGGAGCTCCTCAGGCACCTGAGAATTCCAGTTTCACATCTCTGGTTCCAGGGGGAGGGAGAATCTTCAGGACTCTGGAGAGTACCGGGGTTCATCCCTTCTCACCAGTTCCAGGGGGCTGTCTTGAGGCAACCCTCCTTTTTAGGTTGATATACGTGTCGTAAGAATTCCTGCTATTTTCGGGCCCCCAGTCCCTCCCCAGGGTCCAACGTGCCTGCCTGGACCGACCCTCGAAGCGGAGGAACCAGTCTGTGCCTTGGTCTAATGACTCTGGGAAAAGAGGGTTGGGCAAAGAAAAGGCAGGGGCAACGGCCTGGGGGATCGTCCTTGCGGGGACAACTAACAGCAATGACTGTCAGACAGGCAGCTGGTGAGGCTGGGCGCCTGGCCGGGGACGGAGCTGGAGCTGTCCACCATGCCGGTGGGTTGCGAGTCGACGCGGGGAGTGCGACGGCGCCCGCGGTACTCGATCATGTCGGGATGATAGGCTGGGTGACGGCGAGCGTGCTTGGTCAGATGGTCGCTCCGGGAGAACTGCTTGGGGCAGAGGGGACAGGAGAAGCGCTTCTCGCCCGTGTGCGTCCTGTAGTGGCGGGCCAGCTCGTCGGAGCGCGTGAACTTCTTGTCGCAGTCGAGCCAGTCGCAGGAGAAAGGGCGCTCACCCGTGTGGGTGCGCTGGTGGGACTTCAGATGCGACGACTTGTAATAGGCTTTGTTGCAGCCCGGAAAGGGGCAGCGGTGGCGCTTGGCAGCAGGTGTAACCGGCCTCCGACGGGGCACCGGACCCGTGGCGGGGGCGGGGCTGGCCCCAGGGGCCGCGCCGGGGACCGCCCCGGGGACCGCAGGCGCTCCGGGGACGGCCGGCGCTCCGGGGACCGCGAGCGCGCCGGAGGAGTGCGCGGGTCCGGAGATCTCCGCCGCGCTGTTGGCCGGGGCCGGCTCTGAGCCCAGGGTCGGGCCGGAGCACCGGGTCGTGCCGGAGGAGCCGGACGAGGCGCGCAGAGCTTCCCCCGAGTTCTCCCCGAAGCCCTCCCCAGAGCCGCCGCGCAAGTCAGCCAAGACGCTTGCAGCCAGCAGGTGGGGCGCGGCGCCGCCCGCGCCGGGGCTGGGGGCGGGGACCTGGGGGAGCGGGGGGACAGACGCGGGTCCCGGTGGCCCCGGACCCGGCAGAGCGGACTCCGGCGGCGCCGCACCCACCTCCGAGCCGGCGGCTCCGCCCGCGCCCTCGGGGTCCGGCGGGCGGCGGTGAACCACGGCGCCCGCGGACATGGACACCAAGCACTCAGCGGCGAAGTAGTCCAGGCACGCCACGGCGGCGGACATGCTGGCACCGCCGGGCCGCCGGCGAGCGCCGTCCGAGCGCTGCCGGCCGCGGGCGAGAGAGTTCTCGGGAGCGTCCGTCCCGCAGCCTCGGAGCGAGAAGCAGGAGGCCCGGTGCGCGCCGCCCGCCGCCCGGCGCCGCCGCCGCCGCCCGCGCGGAGCCCGCCCCGCCTGACGCGCCCCTGACGCACCGGAGCCCGCGGGGGCGGCGGGACCCGCCCCGGCCCGCAGGACACCCCCTCGGAACGCGGGGCCCACCGGGCTAAGTCATTTTTAACAGCCTAAGAAATTATCTTGTCTTCGCTTTCTTGCCTCTGCTGGTGAGCCAGGTAATTTTAATAAAGAGAAAACTCCCCGATCGTAACTTCTGGGCAGCCTGCCGGCTTCGCCCCCCTCCCTCCCCGCCGCGCCCGCTGGTCCTCCGCCAGCTGGGTGTCCGGCGGAGTCCGAGAAACTTTTTTTTTTTTTTTTTTAAGGAAAAAAAAAATGCTAATACCTGATATGTCTTTCGATTCATAATTACGGTTGTTAGTTAAGCGGGCTGGAATTACATTGCATTTCTGTCCACCGCTGTCAGACCAAATTTAAAATATCCCCAAGTCTGCATCAAAAAAAGTTTTCTCATTTAACAGTTCCACTGTTAATCCAGAGTCGGTACCAGTTCCCTAAATAGATCCACTACGTAGCCATTAATTAATAGCATTTTGAACCAGAAACATTTCTAACCTTGAAAAAGCAAAGAATCCTCTCATGGTTGAAATTGAAACTTAAAATCCTTTGAGTAACGATTTAACTATTCAACCAACGAAAGAAAAATGCATGTTTAAACTGCATTAACCTGTCACAGGCATACAAACAAATTTCCACGCTGAAATATAAATTATAGACTAGCAGCGAGATAAACACATTAAAATGGACTCCCACAATTTTAATAATAGAAAGTCACGTTTCCAATTAGGCAGCATCTTTTATTTTTCTTTTGACAAAAATTAAAAATAAGAAAATGCAGCAAATGATATAGAATTGCTCGTGATTGTGCAGGGTTTTCTTTTTATGTGATCAGGTATATGTTTGATTTTTATTTTTATTTTTTTGCATTTCTTCATTGCTTTTTTTCCTCCTCTGATTTTTGAAAAATTAAAAACACATAGAAAAGCAAACAGGATAATTTCTAAAAATAGTCATAGCACGGTTTTTGATGTACACAAGCTTTACTTATATACTGTTGAATTATGTGCATTTTATTTGTAATTCCTCAGTACTTTTTCTTTTGGAAATTAAAAATACATATACATCAAGAATAACATACATTCGTGTATTTACTTCCTAGAATAATGAAATGTAAAATATTTGTCATGTTTGCTTCAGGGTTTTTTTTAAATTTATATTGAAAGATTGCAGATAGAGCTAAATGTCACTTTATTTCCCTCCCTAATTCAACTTTCTGCCTCCTTACTTCCCTAGGTAATCAGTATTATAAAGAGTGTATTCTTCCAGCATTTTTTATTATACCTTTATTACCTAATTGCTTATATATTTATATGTAAATATCTATACCCATGCTTGTGTACTTTAAATTTTCTTTATAAATGGTACACTAGTGTACATGTCATTTTGCAGCTTCCTTTTTCTCAATATGATTTTGACAACTATCCATGTTGATACCTATAGAATCTGCTTTATTCATTTCAGTAGTTTTATTAATATTACCATCTATATTATTTTTATGGCGAGTCCATTCTAAGGCAGACAATTATAAAGTTCCTTGCCTCAAAATTTTAGACAATTGACTCAGTTTATCTACACTGGTGAAATTTCTATCAGAGAATTCTTTACTAGCTGCTTTTCTTTTAATTTTATGATTTGGAAAAAAATGTAAAGATATTTAAAAATGCAGAGAAGATATCACAAGCATCCATGTACCTATCATATAATTGGTGAATGCTAACGTTTTGCCAGATCTGCTGCAGGTTTTTTTTTTAATTGACCTATTCAAGATTTCTGATAAAATTGAAGTCCCTTTGTACTCCTCCCCAAAACCATTCTTCACCTCTTTCTCCAAAGGCAAACACTATCATGAATTTAGCACGTAACTTTCCCATTTAGGTTTTATACTTTTACTATACGTGAACCCATAAAAATGCAGAATATTGTTTTACTTGATTTTTAAAATGTGTATGTGCGGTGTTAGATTGTACATAATCTGACTTGGGGTGGTTCCCCCCCCCTTCATGGTATGTTTTTATTCTATGTTGGTAAATATAAATGAGTTCATTCATTTTAATTGCTGTATTGTAGATCCGTGCATATAAATGTGTCTTGTTTATTCATTCCCCTAGTGATGAATATTGAAGCCGCTGCCAATATTTGGGGCAATGCTAATATGAACATGCGTGTACATGTGTCCCTTGCACATATGTGAGAATTTCGCCCTGAATCTACCTAGATGGGGAATTGCTAGGCTGCCCGCACGTGTTGGTTTATTAGAGACTGCCAAAGGGTTCTGCAGATTACACCCCCCCCCAGCAGTGGATGAGAGTTCTTGTCTCCCTCACATGACCTTCACCACTTTCTAGATTCTGAATTTTCTCATTTCTGTCAATTGGACTTTTTCAAAACCCAGTATCTTGTTTCGTTTGCATTTCCCTCACCACCAGTGAGGTTGAGCAGTTCTTCGTATATTGATTGGCTATTAAGATTTTGAGTCTGTGATTTGATTTTTTACAGACCTCATCCGTTTTTCCAATGGGCTGTGTATGTGTTCCTTTTTTCCCCCTCTTGTTTTATAGGAGTTCATACGTATAAACATCATATTGTCTCAGTCTGTGGCTCCTCTTTTGACTGCTTTTGATGTCTTTTGTACTATAGAAAATGTAAAATGTGGTCGTGTTCCTGGATCTCTTTATAGTTTGTGTCACTTGTGTCTTATGGAAGAACTCTCTCCATACCCGATACCATGAAGATAGCCTCTTTTTTTTTTCTTTTTCTTAATGTTTTGAAGTTTTGCTCTGACACTTACAAAATCGATTACCTGGGACTTGTTTTTTGAATGGTGTAAATTAGCAATTTAATTTTACTCTCCCCTTTCCCCAGTATGGAAAACCTGTTGTCCTGACCAGCTTTACTGGACAGTCTTTCATCCCCTCATTAATGTGTAATGCCACTATGATGAAAATTAAATTTTCATGTATTCATGGATATGTTCCTACTTTGTCCTTTTCCACTGATCAAACCAATTCTGAGCGCATACCACACTGTTTTAATTATTATGGCTTTATAGTAAGTCCTCATGTCTAGAAGGGCTTCCCCCCACCCCCATTTTGTTCATTTTTTAAACTATACTGGCTATTTGGGCACTTCTATTCTTCCATACTAACTTTAGCATCAGTTTGTCAACTTCCACTGAAAAATCTTTTTTGGTATTTTGCTAAGTTACATTTATACATTAAATTTTGGGAGATATGATATCTTTATAAAATTGAGTCATCTAATACATTAATATCACTCTGATTTCTTCATATCCTTCAATAACATTTCATAGTTTATTTATAAAAATTCTTATGCCTCTTTGTTAGATTTATTCCTAGGTATCTTATACTAGGATGTAAGTGTTGCTGTTATAAGTGGGGCTCCTTTTTAAATTTTTTGATTATTGATGCTGTTTGAAAATATTGATTATGGAATAATCTTGTTTTAGCAAACATGCTGAACTTCCTTATCCTTATTAAATGGTTTATTTGCATATTCTCTTGTGTTTTTATATAGCTAATTGTATTATCTGTAAATCATGCTCTTGATACCGGTCCCCTTTTCTCATTGGATGGGCTGGGACCTCCAATATAACATCAGATAGGAAGGGTGAGAGCAAGATTGTTTTCCTGTTTCTATCTCATTGAGAATTTTTTTTTTTAAAGATTTTATGTACTTATTTGTCAGAGAGAGAGAAGGAGCACACAAGCAGGGGGAGAAGAGAAGCAGGCAGAGGGAGAAGCAGGCTCCCCACTGAGCAAGGAGCCTGATGTGGGACTTGATCCCAGGACCCTGGGATCATGACCTGAGCTGAAGGCAGAAGCTTGCTTAACCAACTGAGCCACCCTGGCATCCCTCATTGAGAATCTTTTATATATATATATTTTTTAAGATTTTGTTTATTTATTCGACAGAGATAGAGACAGCCAGCGAGAGAGGGAACACAAGCAGGGGGAGTGGGAGAGGAAGAACCAGGCTCATAGCGGAGGAGCCTGATGTGGGGCTCGATCCCACAACGCCAGGATCACGCCCTGAGCCGAAGGCAGACGCTTAACCTCTGTGACACCCAGGCGCCCCGAGAATATTTCTAATGTGCCATTATTATTCGTGATAGTTGTTGTTGTAAGTTTTTGATAGAGACCCTTTATCTGGTGAAAGAATTCCCTTCTATCCCAGTTGAGTTTAACGGAGGAGTATTTTAAAACCATGTGCTACTGAATTGTATTAAATGCTTTTTCCAAAACTATTGAGATGATTATAGGTTTTGTCTTTGTTATGTTAATGTAATGGGTCACTGATAGCTTTTTCAAATATGGACCTATCCTTGCGTTCTTTGAGATATACCTAGTTTTGCCATAATGTACTATTATTTCTTTAACATACTACTTCACGCAATTTATGAGTGCTTTTTTTAATTTTAGCATCCATACTCTTAAGTGATTTGGGCTTATAATTTCCTTTTCTTGCACTGCCTTTGTCCGCATTTCGTATCGGGGTTGTACTACCCTCATAAAATGCATTTGGAAAAACCCTTTTTTCTACTTTCTACAACAGTTTTTATGAGGTAGGTATTATTCCTTGATCGTTTGGTAAAGCTCATCTGTGAAACGATCGTATTTTAAGAATTCAGCTCGGTTTGTCTAATCGTTGTTTATTTGGGTTTGCAATTCCTTCTTGAGTCAATTTTGATAATTCACACATTTCTTTAAAAATTAGATCCTAGGGGTGCCTCAGTGGCTCAGTCGGTTGAGCGTCCAACTCTTGATTTTGGCTCAGGTCAGGGTTTCAGGGTTGTGAGATCCAGCCTGGTGTCCAGGCTTCACGCTCAGCGGGGAGTCTGCTTGAGCCTCTGTCTCTCCCTCTGCCCCTTCCCCCCACACACATGCTCTCTCTTGCTCTCTAAAATAAATCTTTAAAAAAAAAATAAAAATTTGATACTATATTTAAGGCTTCAAAATGTTGGAATATGGTTCATAGCCTTCTCATATTATTTAAAAATTCTCTGCAGTATCTGTAGTTACATCCTACTCTTCATTCCTGATATATTTGGGAATTCTGTATTTTTTCTCTTTTGTCTGAACGGAGATTTGTCTATGTTATTAGATAAACCTGTAGAGGTCCATCTATATAGCCTCTTCAAATAGCTCAGCTTTCGTTGAGAATATATTTAATTTCTGTATTTATTTTTATTAACCTCTCATACTTTTGTTGAGTTTAGTGTGTTACTCCTTTTAAGAAGGTTTTAATTTAAATGCTTACTATTTAATACTAACAAGTTACTATTTAACTTAAATACTATGTTTAATTTAAATACTATTTAATACTAACTTAAGTTACTATTTAGCTTAAATACTATGTTAATTTCCAATCTTTCTTATTTTCTAAAATATAATCTGGGGCTATAAAGCCCCTTGAAGAGAATTTCCCTTGCTTTATCTGTATCCCCCAAGTTTTCAAAATAGTGGTTTCATTGTCATTCAGTTCTAAATACTTTATAATTCCACTATGACATCTTAAACACTAAATTTTCAGAAGGGTGCTTTTCCTGGATGACGGGATGCATCCTACCAACAGTGTAGAAAAGGTAATATTTAGTTTTGCGTAAGTAATCACCTAAGGGAAGCTTTTCCTGGCAAAAAAAAAAAAAAAGAAAGAAAGAAAGAAAAAAAGAGTGCCTCTGTGTTTAAGGGTAAGTGGTACCAGAAAAACAAGTGATTTTTAATGAATGTTGCTCGGATCCAGAAATGCTATTTTGCTGGTGGGTGTTCCGCCCTAGTGTTGGTGCATGTTCTAGGTATTTCATTCATTCGGCCAGTTCACATCGATGGCCTTCTATATACCAAGCATTCGTCCAGGAACTGGGAGTTACATCAGTGAACAGCAACAAACACAAAATCAAAGCTTCTTGCCCTCGTGGCACTTGTATTGTAGTGCAGGTATTTGCTTATATTTTCCTTGATTTGTGGATGCTGCAGATTGTCTGGGTGATCCTCTCCAGTTTTGGAAAAAGCAATGCGAATGAGGGGCTTGCGTTGGAAACATGAATACTGGTCTGGACGGTTGCTGAGGGAGCGCATCCAGTCCCAGAGCAAGACATCCAGCCTCTCACTGCTGAGGACCTCCTGGGGGATTTCTCTGGCTGAGAAGAGGCAGGATTGGAGCAAATTGCAGGCAGGGGAGGTCTTGTACATAGGTGTTGCTCTGGAAAGGGAGGGGAGCTTTCTTGCTGATTGTTGTTTCTTGGGATCAAGGGATTCACTGGATAATGAACAGGGCTCGGTTGTTCAAGTTGATGAGAGACTTTGGGGTCTCTACACAGATGGCATTCTATCCTGTGAGTTATTCTGTAACCAGTGCACATTGGTAACCTCTCTGGAATTGGCTCTGGAAGTATAATGGGGGATTATTTGAAATGGAAAGTAGGAAGAGGGTAATTTCTCAACGTAGTGTATACTGTGGTCTTGAAATAAATGTTACAGAAATAATACCTTCCCGAGCCCATTCAGAAGCTTCCAGGAGGAACCTCCAAGAGATTTTCCTGAAGGCCTTGAGAGGCTGACTTGCCCCTCCCTTTGGTCACAAGTGGTTCAAGGGAGGCACATAGTAGGCATTGTATAATGCCTTTATAGGCAGTAAATGAATTTAGAGGAAATATATGGATTTATAGGAAAGAAATGAATAGGAATACAGAAACTTACAGGCTAGTAGCACTATTTGTCCGTGATTACCAATCTCAGATCAATATTCGGCATTTCCAGAAACACTGCCGACCTATTTGCATCCGTGCAGTTTCCTTCCCACCTTTTGGCAAAGCCCAGTCCATTCTTACCAGTTCTAGCCCCATTACTTCTTGCTTTCTCAGGATCCACAATCCATAACATACGCCCTCTCTCTCTCCAGCATTTTCTGTCTCTCCTTCTCTGCAGAATAATTTGAATCAACATTCAATAATGGGCTAAGATCTCCAATTTAAAAAAAAAGTGTGTCTCTCCACTTTCCATTCTCCTCTCGCTATTGCCTCCTAGCCACATTCCCTTTCAAAGCCAGGTATCTCAAGAGCCAAATACGTTCTGCATTTTTACCAATTCCTTATCCCACGTATTATTAAAATCACTCCAATATTTAGCTCTCACTTTGCTACAGAAATTCTTGCTAAGAGCAACATTGGTGCACAGCCGTGTGAATGTACTTGACGCCACTGAACCGTATACCTCAAAACAGTTAAAATGGTACATTTTATGTATATTTTACCACTATTTTTAAAAACCCCTCTTTTCTCAAAAAGAAAAAAAAAATCAACATTGATCCATGTTGCTAAATCCAATCCTCAAATTACTAGAAGTCTCAAGAGCGGTTGAGTAATCCTTGAAACATTCTCTTTTGGCTTCTGTGAAACTGCATTCTTTTGGGCTTACTTCCATCCTTCTAACTGTTCCTTCTCAGTCTTAATTGCTCATTTCTCCTCCTTTACCTAAATGCTTAACTTTAAAATGTAGAGTTCTACAGAATTCTATACAATGCCCTCTTCTCTCCATTCTACCCACTCTCTCTAGGTGATTTTTAACATTTCCCATGACTTAGGTACACCTGTATACCAACAATTTATGAAATTATAATCTTTACCCCAGGTCTACTTTCCAGAGACGTCAGTAGTCCTGTGTCCCTCTGAGCACCTGATAACCCCTGCCCTTCCTGTGGTGTCTCATACTTATCACAAACTGAATATATTCAAAAGCTGAGTTCTTGGTTGTTACCCCGAATCTACTCCTCTTGCAGTCTTTCCTGTCTCAGGAAATAGCACTTTCATCCAGCCTGCCCCTCAAGCCAGGAACCGGGGGGGGGGGGCTCCTTGACACCTCCCTCTCAGCCCCTGCATTTAATCCATCTTCATGTTTGGTTAATCTGCCTTCAAAACGTACCTTGACCATTCACTTTTCTTATTTTCCCTGCCAATACCCTAATCCAAAGCACCATTGCATTTGGTCAAACTACTGTAATAATGTATCATATTCGTGGATTCTGGGTATTAGGATGTGGCCATCTTTGGGGTATCATGATTTTTCAATGCAAGGCTGAAGTAGAGTAAGTGAAGGGAAAGAGATAGTAAGAACAGGGTAAGAGATGAATGAGTTCAGGGATCTGGGTGGACGGGAGGGAGGCAGGTCATATAGGACCTTATCGACCCATGTAAAGAGACATGGCAAGTCTTAGGGAGACTTTTGAGCAGTGACACGATCTGAATTACTTTTTTAGACTGTGTAGCAAATAGCCTACAGGATGGGCAAGAATGGAAGCAGGAGAGCAGTTAGTTAGCCGCTGCAGAGGTCCAAGCAAAAGATGATGGTGCTTTAGACCAGAGTGGTAACGGGGAAGGTGGTGAGATGCAGTCAGAGTCTGGATGGCTTTGGGCACACGGGATACCTCCTGGCCCCTGTGTTAGGTGCAGGGTAGAAGAGAGGGTAAGGACTGAAGGACTCCAAGAGTTCAGTCCAGCAACTGGAAAAATATATTTTTGTATTTTGAGATGAAGAAGACTTTCGAAGAAGCAGGATGTGGGAGTTTGGTTTTGGAGGCTTTGAGGGGCCGCGTGGACATCTAAGTGGAGATAGCGAACCAGCTGTCAGATCTGTGAGTCTGAAGCTTTTGCAGTGGGAAGCCGCATCTCTGGCTGAGCAACAGAATAAAAGGAGTTTTCAAAAAGCTACGTATTGTGGGGGGGGCACCCGGGTGGCTCAGTTGGCTAAGCTTCCAACCCTTGATCTCAGCTCAGGTCTTGATCTCAGGGTGGTGAGTTCAAGCCCCATGTTAAAAAAAAAAAAGCTACATATTTTTATATGTAATTTCTAGAGGACAGGAATTCTAACTCTTGGTAGAATTTCTCAAAATGCCACATACAATTATCTGTATAATATTTTTTAGTAGAATGATAAGACATTATCTAGGTATTTTTAAAATTGAGTATTAAGCTATAATAACATCGAGGATTTTCCATTTTACATAATCTCATGCTTAAAATCTATTGTTTTAGATTCGATTCCAGCTCTTGGTACAAACGCCTGTGTTCTTAGCTGTCAGGTCTCTGTTAGACCCAGCTGGACTTCTTGCATGTTACATTCGGGCTGGTGTTAACTTACGAGTCCAAGCGAAGTACACACAACCTTATGAAAACCAGGTGAGCCCTTTTTGGACTCATTTCAAATACTTTTCAGTGCCTGCAGTGTCGTGGGCTTTAAAAAATAACCATCGGCAGGAAGAATCAGTACATAGTAAATAATTGATAAATATTTTTACGTAATGAGACTGAGAACAAAAGCCCAACTGAGGTGTTTATATTAAAACAGGAGGGGGGAAAAAGTGGGTGATAGAAGTTTCTACAGTATAATAGCCCCATAGTTCAGCAATACAGGTGGAGTCTAACAAGCCAGATTCAAATCCTGGCACAAGACATAGGACCCTCTCCTTTCACCCGAGAAATAGAAGTTGGGGCGGCAATTTGACAACTTGTAAGGACGACAGCGAACACACCCTGTGACTCAGAAATGGCACACCTCGATATATACCTTAGAGAAGTTCTTGTCCTCGGCCCTAGGAAACAGCTGCAAATATGTTTGGTAGAACATTTGCCGCGGATTTTTGAAGCAATCTACAGATGCGTAAAAATGCAAGGCAGTACTATACGCAGTAAAGATAAATGATGAACCCAAACGAGCGAGACCACGGAGAATGTTTTCCGCTCAGTAAACAGGGCAGGAAAAAAACCTAAGATTTTTAGAAGAATGTGTCTAACACAATTAGCATTTACACAAAGGTTAAGTACATGGGAATTATTACCAAATTAGCATGTTATAGTTGTTAATAGCATAAACCCTACGGCCAGGCTCCCAGGTTCTGGGCAGTCGCTTAGCTGGTCAGCTGCGGAGTGACCTTGATTAAGTAGCTTCCCCGCATTTATAAAAGGAGATGGTAACAGCACCTACTTCATTGAGTTGCGGAGAGAACTTAACTAGTTAATACATGTAAGGAATTAGACTATCTGTAGGCATGTAGTAAGCACCATATTAGTTCTCATATATTGTTTAGCCATGTATATCCATGTGGTAAAAGCATAATCCGTTAATGGGTATGATAAACACCAAACCTTGGGCAGTTATCTCTGGTGAGAAGGAAAAGGAATGGGCTTTCAATGGATTCTCTAGTGCTTTATTTATTTTTTGAAAACCCGAAGCAAAATGGTAAGATTTGTCAATAAGGAGGGTGGGTCCGCTCCTGTGTGCTGTATTACTCTCTGCACTTTTCTGTGTGCCTGAAATATTTTATTTAAAAACAAATCCCAGTACAGAGCCTGGAACATTACATGCACAAAATTATGTGCTAAATGAATTAGTGATTAAGAAGCAGCATGGACTGGGGACGCAGCCCTAGAGGCATCCACTTGGAAGTCCCATTTATTCTGCTCTCTAGTCCCTGAGGAGGAGAGCAGTGACATCCGCGGCCATTAGGAGGGAAAACTTCTCTTCAGCAACAGCAGATTCAGGGAGACAATGGAGCAAAGCTTTCAAGGTTCTGAAGGAAAATTATTTTGAACTTAGAATTCTAGACCCAGGTGAACTCATCATTCAAGTGCGAGAGCAAAATAAAAACACTTTCAGAAATGTAAGGGTTCAGAAAATATACCACTCAAGCACCCTCTCTGGAAGAATAACTAAGCAGTGTATTTCAGGAAAATGGAAAAGGAATCAAAGAGGAAGGCATGAGGGACACAAAACACAGCAAAACTTGTGGTGAAATTTAAAATTATTGTTGATTGAGGGGAGTGGGGGAGACGATCTGGAATTAAAAGCTCTATGATCTTTACTGCGGAGGTAGCAGGGGCAAAGGAGAAAAAGAAAAGGTTCTCGACTGATTCAGAGAGAAGATTAGTTTTATTCATTAATTGAAGATATTGATTTTATAAAACAAGTTTCCATGTGCTTAAAAATTAGAATAACCACTAGAAACATTGAAATAGGATACATAACTTCCTACCCATAAAAGAAAGAAAAATTATATAGGACAATGTCACCAATTCAGTGAAAGGGGAAAGGGGAAAAAGGGAAATAAAACAAAGCAGGGTAAACAGAACACGAAAATAAGATGCAAGAATGAACCCAGAGTGTTAATAGTCACAATGTGAGTGGATTTACTAAGCCTATGAGAACACAGAGCCCCTCGGATTGGAAAGGAAAAGAGAGAGAAGCCCCAAATCCTAACGAGCTATATGCTGTCTACCTAAAACTAAAACAAAATGACCCCGGAATTAAAGTTTAATAGAAACAGATGTAACAAAGAAAACCAAATTAATATTTTAAGTAGAAATATAAAAAAAGACTATGGAAGATTCAATTAACATTGTTAAGAAACTTTATATTCAAGAAATAATGGAGATGGATATCTATCTAAGATAGATAGATAGATAGATAGATAGATAGATAGATAGATAGATAGATAAACTTACATGGGATCTTTACAAAGAAAATTTCAATACATTCTATGAAGTAGAAATCATACAACCTGCATTCACTGACCACATGCATAAAATTATTTAACAAAAAAATAGTAAACGACAGACAAAAAAAAACCCCTCTATCCTCTTGAAAATGAGAAAGCACACTTCTAATTAACTTGGATTAAAGAGGAATTAAAATTGAAATTACAAACTACTTAGGAATGAACAAACGAGCACACTACATTTCAAGATCTGTGAGCGCTGCCAAAGTGGTGGACACGGAAAGATTTACAGCTTTAAGTGCTTTTTACAGAAATTGTGAAAATAAACAAACTAAGCATTTGACTCAAGAGCCAGAAAAAAGAATGGGAAAAATAAACCCAAAGAAATAAAAGGAAAGAGAATGAGAATAAAAGTAGAAATTAATGAAATTTTTTTAAAACTTGGGCTTTGTTACTAAAACCAGTGACGACTACTTTGTCAAAACCAGTAAAATAGATGAATTCTTGCTGAATCAGATTAAGACAAAAAAGCAGATATAAATAATGGAAGGAACAAGAAACGCGGGAAAAAGCTGTAGGATTGCTATGTATAATTTTAAATAAATACAATTTAAAATTAAGATGAAACGTTTGAGCCATAAAAGTACAAATCACTAAAGTTGGTTCAAGGAGCAGGAGAAAACCTATAGACCATCTACCTAAAACTAAATGGAAAAATCATTTAAAAACTTCTTTAAAAAAAAATGCACCAGATCCAAGTAGTTTTGTAATCTAGAGCTACCAAAACAAAGGAAGAGATATTTTCCAAATCATATAAATGGTTCAGCCCATAAGACAGATTGAAAGTTTTCCAATTCATCTAAAAGGTAGATATTACCCTAGTTCTAAAATCAGATGAATACAGAATTTTTTAAAAAGTTAATTTCACTGATGACCATAAATACAAAATTGCTAAATAAATTGTTAGCGTATCAAATCTAGCAGATATTAAAAGAATACTGTATCATGCCCAAAATGAGCTCATCCCAGGAGAGGAAGAGTCGTCTGAAAATAGAAAATACATTAATAGAATTCATTGTATCTCAGAAGAGAAAAAGATGATTATCTCAATAGGTGCCCCCCAAAAACAGAGTTAATAAAATGCAGTACCTATCCCTAGTTTCAAAAGGAAGCCTTAGTAAATAGGTCATAGAATAAAGCATACTACATTTGAAAAGGTGTCGCTACCAAAATCTACAATAAACAATGCTTAATCATGAAATACTTGAAACATTCCCATTAAAATGGGGAACAATAGCTCCTAGCACTCCCATTTAGCATTGCACTAGATGTTCATTAAATGTAATAATGGGGGGCGGAAAACAGGCAAAAAAATAAGATACAAATATTGGAAGAAAGTTATAAAACTGTCACTTTGGGCAAAGGATATTTCCATCTACCTGGAAAAACCCAAGAAAAGTGTTTGAGAATCTTTTGAACTAGTAAGATATTGGTAAGATGACCAAAGGTCTTCATGAAGGAAAGCATACAATGGAATTGAAGTCCATACAAAGAGACCTGAATAAACGGAGAAATACAGACTGTTTCTTAACAGAAAAGCTCAGTGCTACAAAATAATTTCCCCAAATTTATAATTTTAATGCTGTCCTGAACAGCATATCAACAGGTTTCTGTAGGGATTTTGGCAAGCTGAACCAAATGCATCCGGAAGAGAAAAATGGCAGAAGTGATGTTTTCCAGCAGATATTAAAAGATATCATCAATCTTTGGTAATTGACTCGGTGTAGATAGGCAGAAGAATAGACCAATAAATTGATGGAACAAAAGAGATGGTCCAGAAACACGTATTTATGAGAGATCAATGTATGATAAAAGTGACATTTCAGAGGAGTGAAGTGATAGACAATGTATTTAACAGTTTCAACAATTAATCATTTCATGAAAAGAAAGTTCAGTCACTTCCGCATACAATGTAAAAATACATCCTCGGTAGACTAGGGATCTAAGCACAAAAGGTTTAAAGTACTGGTGTAATTAATAATCTCCATAGATGTAGAATAACTATTTGACAAAATTCAAAATCCCTTCATGATTAAAAGTTTCGAAAACTCATGTCAATTATACTTCAATTTTAAAAAAATTTAACTTAGGAAACTAGCATTAGAGAAGAGTTTCCCTAATTGGATAAAAATTGGATTAAAAGTTTCGAAAACTCATGTCAATTATACTTCAATTTTTAAAAAATTTAACTTAGGAAACTAGTATTAGAGAAGAGTTTCCCTAATTGGATAAAAGGCATCTTTCAAAAAAAAAAAAAAACTACATGGAACTTAATGATGAAAGACCAAACGATTTTCCTGAGATTGGAAACAAGCCGAGGATGTTCACTCTCCACTCAGCTTTCCACTGGCAGGTTTAGTGAGGGCAGTAATGCAAGGAAAGGTATATAGCTTGGAAAGGAAGAAACAAAACTGTCTATTTTCAGACATGATGATCTGCTTAGAAAATCCCAAAGAATCTGCCAAAAAGTTACAAGAACTAATGAGTAATTTTAGTAAGATCGCAGGATACGAGGGCAATAGACAAAAATCAATAGTATTTCTGTATACTCACAATGAACAAATAAAAATCGAAATCAAATAGTGTTATTTATCACCCAAAATAGCATCATTTTAGTACCTCCTCAAAATGAAATATTTAGTAAACATTTAACAAAATCTACATTTTCTGTGTAATTAAGACTATAAGACACTGACGAAAGGCAGCAAATACCTAAATAAATACTGTTTCCGTGGATTGAAGGACTCAATATTGTGAAGATGCCAATTCTCCCAAAACTAATGTATGGATTTATTCATACTAATCAAAATCCCAGTAGGATTATTATTTTTGTTAGGTACCTATCTAAAATTAATATGGGGAGACGAAGGAACCAAAATAACCAAACAGTTTTAGAAAAGAAGAGCAAGGTTGTAGGACTCACACTATCTGATTTCAATAGCTACCATAAAACTACAGAGATCAGGACGGGATATGGGATATGGTAAGAAGATAGACACAGAATTCATGGAACAGAAGAGAGAGTCCAGAAATAGATCAAACTGGCCAGCTGCTTTTTGATAAAGGTGCAAACACAATGCAACGGGGAAAGGAGAGTATTTTCAATTGTTGGTGGTCAAACAATTGGACGTCCATATGCAAAAACTGAACCTCGGTTCCGACCTTTCACCTTATACCAAAATCAATAAAAATAGATCACAGACCTAAATGTAAAATCCAAAACTATAAAACTTTTAGAAAAAAAATCTTTGTGAACTTGGGTTAGGCAGAGGTCTCTTAGATACGATGCAAAAAGCGTGATCCGTAACAAGAACACAAATTGTAAATTGGACTTCATCAAAATTTAAAAATTCTCTGCAAATAACTTTAAGAGAATGAGAAAACAAGCCACAGACTGGGAGCAATATTTGCATATTATATATCTGACCAGGGACTTGTATTGAAAAAATATATATAAAGGACTTTTAAAATCCAATGCTAAAAAATAAATAACCCACTTTTAAAAACAGACAAAAGATTTGAACAGACACTTCAGCAAAGAACACGTATCGATGGTAAATAAATACAACAGAAGAGGCTCACCATCATTAGTTGAGGGAAATGCAAATTAAAACCACAATGAGTTGCCATATACACTTATTAGAATTTTTTTTTTTTAAACCTGACAATACTGACTGCAGAGCGTCTGGAACTCTTGTTAATCTTGTTAAATGGTACAGTCACTTTGGAAGACAGTTTGATGGCTCATTACGTTAAGCACACACGCAATACATGACCCCGTAGCCCCTCTATGAGGTATTTAGCCAAGAGAGATGAAGACTTATATTCGCCCCAAACCTTTATGTGATGTCCATAATGTGTTTATTCAGAATAGCCCCGAACCAGAAACAACCCAGATGCCCTTTGGCTGGTGAATGGATCAATAAACTGTGGTACTTCCATAGGACGCAATACTATTCAGCAATAAAACTAACAAACCGCTCATACATTCAACAACACGTATGAATCCCGTATGCATTATGCTAAGTGAGAGAATCAGATAAAAGGCTGCGTACTTTATGGTTCTGTTTACATGAGAAATCTTTGAAAACAGATCAGTGGTCACCACTGGTTGGGAGTGGGAAGAAGGCACGGATGAATTTGGAGATCTATAGAACTGTTCTGTTTCTTGTTTGTGGTGATGGGTACTTGGCTATATGAATTTGTAAAATTCATAGACTAGTATGCTGCTAAGAGAGAATGTTACCGTATGTAAATTTTAAAATGTGAATTAAAAAGTAGCTGTGAAAAAATGTAGGCTAGCTTTCTGATCGAGCAGTAGGGAAGGCAGACAGAAACCTAGAGGCTTTGAAAGAAAAGATGCACAGATACGCGATTTCCACAAAATATTAAACTTTTGTAGGACAAACATCACTATCAACAAGTAAAAATCAGGCCACGGACTCAGTGACTATATAATGTCAGCATATATGACAGACCAAGAATTAAGACCCATTGGGGTGCTTGGGCTCAGTCGTTAAGCATCTGCCTTCGGCCCAGGGCATGATCCCAGGGTCGTGGGATCGAGCCCCACATCGGGTTCACTGCTCCACTGGGAGCCTGCTTCTCCCTCTCCCACTCCCCCTGCTTGTGTTCCCTCTCTCGCTGGCTGTCTCTCTCTCTATCTAATAAATAAATAAAATCTTAAAAAAAAAAAAGGCCCATAATATAAGGAGTGCCTACAAATTAACTTGCAAAAGACAAGACCCACAGAAACCGTGAGATAATAAATCTATGTGGTTTTAAGCTGCTTAAAAAAAGATAAATAATAGAACAAATGGGCAAAGTCCATGTGACACAGGGTAAAATAAAAGCATACAAAGCTCACAGAAAGAACCAAATGGTCAATAAACACAAAAAGATTCACTGTCACACAGTGTGCTACGAATTAAAGCAATACTATAGTATCATTTTCAGCCATCACATAGCGAAACCTTTAGATTGTTAAAAGCCAGCTAGTAAGGATGCGAGCCTACAGGTACTTCCATCAAGTTTTTGAAAATGTGTAATGGAACAACATTTTGAAGGATAATTCAATAGTAGCTATCAAAAACTTCAGTGTACGTAGTTTTTGACTCCGTAATTTCACTTCTAGCTACTAACTATAGCAATACTTGGACAGGTGCACAAAGATAGATATGAAAGAATATTTTTTTATTGAACCACTGTAAGTGAAAAATCGGAATCTACTTAAACATCTATGAGCAGAAGAATGGTTAAATTAGGTGAATCCATTTCATGGACAGCTATGACAGATGACAATATATCAGGACTAATCCAGTACTGTATCCATTTATTTACAAAGAAACACATTGTTAAATGAAAAGGCAAGTAGTAATCAATGTATGTTGATCCTATTTGTGTTTTTCAAAAATCTACAAATCTGTACATCTCACACACACACACGGAGACACATAGAAAGGTCTGGATAAATACTCATCAGAGTTAGGGCAGTGGTTCTCTGTGGGGAGGGCAAAGAGATTGAGGAAACTCACTTCACTTTACATACTTTGGTCTTATTTGAACTGTAAAAATGCAAATGTATTTTTATTTTACTTGTATTTTTTTTAATTAATGAAGAAATAGAATTCATATATATCTGTACATTCTAAATTAACTAAACCTAAGTAAAAAAAACACAAAGGCATGTAATTTCCAAATCATAAATGGGGCTGGGGGGCCTGGGGGGCCAGTTGGTTAAGCATCTGCCATCGGCTCAGGTCATGATCCCAGGGTCCTGGGATCAAGTCCCATATCAGGCTCCCTGCTCCCATGGGGAGCGTGCTTCTCCTTCTGCCTCTGCCTCCCTCTCTGTCTCTGTCTCTGTCTCTCTCTCTCTCATGAATAAATAAATAAAATCTTTAAAAAAAATCATAAACGGGGGGGTAAGTTAACTTGATTACCATAGTAAGAAAAAAAAAAAACAGGAAGCAGTGAAAATAGAAACCATAAGATCAATCGACAGAACAAAGACCGAGTATAACTTATGTCATGATAGATGTGAATGGCTTTAAAATCTCTATCAAAAAAACTTTCAGATTAAGTGAAAAAGAAAAAAATTTAGTCATGAGCTGTTTATAAAATGAATATCTATCTCTATCTGTCTCAATAACAAACACTCATACACACACCCAAAGTGGAAGTGACGGTGCAGGTTAATGTCACCAAAGGGAAGCCATCCATATGTGCTAATATTAATATTAGCCCATATTAAAATCATATAAAATAGAATTTGGGGCCAGAACATTAAATGGAACAAATCTAATTATTTTTATATTGATCAATGATAGAATGCACTACAAAGACGATACAGCCAAGAACATAAATGCCTCCAAAGAGAGACTGATTGGCTACATTATGTTACCTATTTATTTACAATGTAAATCTGCATGGACACGAAACTGCTAATGTCTAACAATAAACAATGGCAGGGAAACATTAACTATGAAGGAAATACATATGTACTGTAAACACTGTATGACCTCAATTTTATCTTAAAGTTTTATAAAAAAGAGAAAGAGGACTGGAAGGACCACTGTGCCAGGGCTGTCCCTTGAGGGTGTGGGGGGCGGGAAGGACAAACGTGCCGGAGCAGCCCTAGGGCGTTCACCCGCACGCGAGGAGGGATGCTGGGCGTTCAGGCGGGGATCGGACAGCTCTACCCGTAAACCCACCCAGCCGTGGCCGGCGCTTCTCTTCCTCCTGTGTCTCAGACTTCCAGCAGCCTAGATTTCGTGATCCCCTGAACAGGGCAGCCTGGTGACAGCCTGTAATCACTTTTCCTGAGACTAGTACCCTCCCTGGCGAGCCATCACTCTTGTCCCAGGATTTATGTGGTTTGGGGATTCGGCTCCATCATTGATGTTCCAGGATATCCCGTGAGGGGTGCCAAGATGGGAGAAGGGCTCAGATTGACCTGGAAGCATGTAGGCGATCATAGGAAAGTGTCGTATGGCACGAGGTGCCCAAACTCCGCAAGAGCAAGATGGCCATGGATTCCTTTGGGGACAAATATCCACATTGGTCTTGGAGGTCCTACTGGAAGATTTACTCTTTTTGTCTCTCCTTGAACAACTTCAGACCTTCTTCTGGGGATTGACCTGTTATGGTGCTAGGAAGGGACTAACGAGGAGAACATTGAGAACATGTTACATGGAAGCAGTGACTCAGTTTACACAAGCTGACCTCAACATGTGCTCCTTCGGCTGAAGCTTGAGGCGGTTCCCTGCCTCTCCTGGGCTGCCAGGCAGCGTCGCGAGGTGAGAAAGTGTCCCTCGGTCCCTCTCTGAATGATTCTGAAGCACTGGAGTGTAAGAGGCACCCTAGAAGTGCTACAGTAGGGACAGAGGAATGAAGTTACCGGCAAGAGAGTGGATGAGGAAGAAATGGGCCCCTGACAGACTGATTCCCTCCTTTATGTCTTCAGAGGACATAATCAGAGGAAGACAAGCACCAAGACGACCGTCAGGGTTGACTTTGTGGGAACAAGGGAAAACAAATCTTTGCAACAGCGACATAATTCCAGGGGCAGAGTGTAAGAATCTACCCCTCGGGGGCACAGACACAGGGTTAATTGGAGTGAAACATTACTACTTAGTGCCTGAGGGACAGAAAGGACCAAATGTCAGGAGAGAGATTTGAAAGAGACACCAAAGACACGTGGGCTGGGAATCTTCTGGCTTTTTCACTAACTATCTGTGACTGTGGGCAAATCCCATAGAAGGGTTGTTCTTAAAGTTGAGCCTGTACCAGAAGCACTTGCAGGACTTGTTAAAATGCAGATTCCCCCACCCCCTCCCTGAATTTCTGACATGGTAGGCAGAGCGGTGGGGCCTTAGAATTAGCATTTTTAACAAGTTCCCAGGTTAATGCTGCTGTGGTCTGGGGACCACACTCAGAGCACCTCCGGTTTAGCATCCCAGCGGGCAGGTAAATAAAATGAGTGAATGAGGATCTCAAAAAGCCCTTTCTTGGGGTGTCTGGGTGGCTCAGTCGGTTAAGTGTCTGCCTTCCACTCAGGTCATGATCCCCGGGTCCTGGGATCCAGCCCCGAGTCAGACTCTCTGTTCAGTGGGAATCTGCTTCTCCCTCTCCCTGCCGCTCCCCTGTTTGTGCTCTCTCGCTCTGTGTCAAGTAAATAAAATCTTAAAAAAAAAAAAAAAAAGGGGGCGCCTGGGTGGCACAGCGGTTAAGTGTCTGCCTTCGGCTCAGGGCGTGATCCCGGCGTTCCGGGATCGAGCCCCGCATCAGGCTCCTCTGCTGGGAGCCTGCTTCTTCCTCTCCCACTCCCCCTGCTTGTGTTCCCTCTCTTGCTGGCTGTCTCTATCTCTGTCAAATAAATAAATAAAATATTAAAAAAAAAAAGCCCTTTATTATTTCCCAAGTCCTAGATCCAGGTCCTGAAGGTCTTTCTGATACAGAGCTGTTAGAGAATGCACTGCTTTTATACTTAAATGGGGGGGGGGGTGGCACTGGCTGCCTGCTTAGGCAGTGACCTCAGAGGTGCTGTCCCTGTCCCATATATCTGGTCTGATCTTTTTTTTTTTTTTTTTTTAAGATTTTATTTATTTATTTATTTGACACAGAGAAAGAGAGCCCAAGCAGGGGGAGCAGCCAGCAGAGGGAGGGGGAGAAGCAGGCTCCCTGCTGAGCAGGGAGGCTGATGCAGGGACTCAATCCCAGGACCCTGGGATCATGACCTGAGCCAAAAGCAGACATTTAACCCACTGAGCCACCCAGGCGCCCTCAGGTCTGGTCATTAATCTCACAGGCTCAGCAGAGCCACAGATTAAGGGATGAGGTAAGGGAAATAATATACAATCCAGATTTTTTCATAAAAATTGACGCAAGACCCTTCCAACATGCTGGGAAGCCGTAGTGGCCTCCCTAGTTCAAGTGCATTTCTAGGGACTCATTTCTCAGAGTCACCTTTGGTTCTGAGCTCCTATGTCCGCAGAGCTCTCCCAATCTGTTGCTGTTCCCTTCTTTCTACATGTGGGTCTCTGTCCCCGTTCCTCCTTCTCCATGTGCCACTCACAGGAGATGCTGGAGCCTGATGTAGCAGACATCTCTGGTTTTGTCTAACAGCCCCCTTTTGGGATGTTTGGGTGTCCGCCCCAGCTGGCTGAGCAGAAGCCGGCTTCCCGGGCTTCAGATTCGGGGAGCAGTGGCCACCAGAGAGCTCGGAGCAGCAGGCCAGCTGGGTCCCCAGGGCAGCCTCAGTCTTCAGCCATTCCCTGAACTCTTTGATCTGCCTCATAGCTTACGATACAATGTGCTGTTTTAAAGTTAGCCATGTTCTTGCTTGTGAAGAAAAGAAGAAAAAGCCACAAACCGGAGGTTTGGGGTCTGCAAGGGGTTTCTATTGCAACAATACAAGTAACTTCAAGTAGAATATTAGACAGCCTTGTGGATTTAAAAACAAAAACAAAAAACAGTCTTTTGGCCACTCTGCCACAGGACTGTCTGTCTACAATTCCTTACGGGCTTTAGTGGCCTCCCATGTGGTGCAACTTCACCTCCCCTCCACTCCTCTCATCGACTCTGTCCCCAGAGTTCACCTGCTCATTAATGGTATGGCTGTCCTTGCTCATGCTCACCTCCCTCCCAGCCATGCCCGTGGAGGGTCTCCTCCACGCCCAAGGTGATCTATCAAGGTCTTCTCAAAGAGGGTAATTCCCTCCTGAAGCGGAACTTTGGTGCGTGCTGTTCAATCATACGTATACAACTCAATACAATTCAATCATACATATACAGACATATGCACATATGCATACATTTCACCCTGGAGCAAAATGAATGCCTCTTACGTATCAGATATTACAAATGATAATCTGATGCAGCGGAGAACTGTATCCTATCAATGCTAAATGAACCAACAGAAATATGTCAACAGAAGACTGATTCATAAACCATGCGGACAATTTATTAATTTTAATAGAGGTAACCCCAAGTGGGTTGGAAAGGGGGTTGCCAAACCATGACCTGTGGCTTCTTTTGTACATCCCACAAGCAAGGAACTTTTAAAAAGATTTTTAATGGGTTGTAAAACAAAAAAGAGAGTAGACAACGGAACCCTATGTGGCTCGCAAACCTAGAATATTTCCTGCCTGGCTCTTTCCAGAAAAAGTTGCCTGACCCCTGGGTCAGAATCCTCTTGTAAGAAGTTACCCGTGCCTAAAATGGAATTTCCCCAGACCTTAGGAATTAGATCTATGTTGGGTGATTGTATTTGCGGATTGTCTATTTGGGCCAGGAAGAACTTTCTGCCTGTCGTGTTAGAAGGTGGCTGATTCTGTGGTTAGAAACAAGAGAGGGAAGTATATTCTGTGATCATTGGGTCCAACTCAGAAGTATGGGGGTGGGGCAGGGAAGTGTGAGGGGGAGAGGAGCTGGTCCCACGGGGCCTCCATTGTCTTCATCAGAGGCACTAGTAGCAGGGGATGCGGGGCTCGTGGACCTCCAGGATTAGGAGAATGCACCTACACCTGGGGGGGGGGGCACCCCTGATGGTTGTGAGTACCAGCAAGAGAGATGGCCTGGGGTGAGCAGTTGTGGATTAGGAAACATTTGAATCCCTGCTTACCAAAAAGTCACAGTGGTTTGAGTCCCAGAGCAATAGTTGCTCTTAACGCATGGATGCCACCTTCGTCTCCTTCCTCCTTCTGGTCCTGACGTCCCTGGTTTCTCTATCTAGTTCCACCATCCCTGCCCCTGCCTCCCCATTGATCCCTCTCACTTGCTTTCTTTTTCTCCCTAGTACTTATCACTAGTCAGCTGTGATGTTGGTTAACTCGCTCCTTAATTATCAGCCGTCTCTTCCGCTAGAATGAAAGTCCTACAAACGCGGGGTTTGGTGGTGGGGGGGGCTGTTCTGTTCACTGCCTTAACTGCAGCATTTTCAATATGCCTGGCACATAACAGGTGCTTAATAAATTCTTATTGATTGAATTGAATGAACCCTGTTTGCTTAAAAATATTGATGGGGAGAAAGTCTTAATTCCTGCTAATTTAGTCAGGAAGAGGTTGAAAGTCCCTTCACATTGCACATTAAAGAAAACATGGCCTTATTTTGTGTCCTAAATTAATAATGTGGGACAGAGGAGTCACAGGAGAGCCAGCTTGCCAGTACATTGTCTCCATAGCAAAATGTTTACACAGAATGCTAGCTTACTATCAGAAAGTTGCTTGTGGAAATGAATCAGAGTAGAGGAACCGGCATAATCATAGCTGACATTATCAAGCTGTCAGGTAGCCTCATGACCGCCCACATGTGGTGGGAACACATCCTCCACAGGGATCAAAAAAACATATAGACCATCAGGGGCCCTTCTCTCGTATAATAACAGCCCCTGCTTCTGCAGTGCCTACTCCGTGCCAGGCACAAGTTGTCGAAATTTTTCCATGTAACTTGTTGAATGAGCTTCAACAAATAGGAATGGTGAGTGAGTAACAGTAATGAGCATGAGTAATAGTGAATATTTTGCACATGCACTGCCTACCAGGTCTGGCACCTGCCTCTCGTGGGTGCTGCTGGAGACTTGAGAAGCTCCTGCCTGCTCTGTGGCATCATGGCCCTTATAACACAGCAGCTCCAAGCTTGGGTTAGTCCCCTTCCCCTCCTTTTTTTTTTTTTTAAACATCAAACGCATTCCAGTCACACCTTCCTCGGGAGGCACCTCTGTCCACCTTGAGTGCACTTGTCTGTCCTTCAGGTCTCATCAGCAACAGCCTGTCACTATTTAAATCGTAATTGTCCCTTGTAAAAATGGCTGTCACTTTAATTCTGAAAACAAGATCATATGTGAAGTGTATCGAGAGAGGCTTTCTGTTGTAACTTTGTGTTGAACCTGAGGATGTTCTTATAATCAACACATAATTTCTGTGTTTCGTACATTTGGAGTTTTGCATATTAGATTTTCTTACAGTGGCACAAGGGAGAATGTAAATCTTTTAATTCAATTAAATATTTTTGCACACCTTTCCTGATTAGATCTGCACTGGCTAGTGAGAGAGAAGTGAGCTGAAACATGAGCTTACTCTCTTGTTGTGGAAGCAAGACACAGAGCATAAAATCTGGTAACCAATAAAATAGCTTTTGATCAGTGCCAGACTGAATGGGACAGATACTAAGGAACTGTGAGTTTGGACAAGGTAGGAGATCTTGGGACTATCAAATCATTGAATAGACATCTCACTGTTAGGAAAGGTTTAAATTCAGTCGCCTTGGGTGGGTTTGATAATGCCTTCTGGAAGGTTTCTCAGATTTGAACAGCCTCATTAACCAAAAAAAAAAAAAAAAAAAAAATCGATGTGGGCCAAGAACTGTCTTGGTGGGGATGTGGTTCCCTCTAGTGGTGGTATAAGGAGTTGTACATTTTCTTACTTATATATAGATACATTTTCTAATTCCGTTAACAAAGACTTATTGAGGAACTACTATAAATTAGGCTCTGTATTAGAGATGTAGAGATAAAACTCACAGTTTCATTTATCAAGAAGGTCACAAACCTAGAAGACAGAAAGCCAAAGACTTATGATATGTTGTATCCACAATAATAGAAACAACAAAGTGTAGCCACACCGCCCAGATCAGGAAGGTTGGGGTTAAGTAAGGGAAGACTTTCTGAAGAAGTAAAGATGGAATCTGAGTTCTTATAAACATCACTTTTTCCTCTTTACAATAGCAATATATGTTTATTGTAGAAAATTCAGGAAATGCAGATGGCCTGCGCATAAATTACCCATTATTCCATCACCCAGAGACCACTTACAATATCTTGCTAATATTTACCCCAAACCCCTTTTATGCATAACTTACTTTTTTTAAAGATTTATTTTATTTTGAGAGAGACAGAGAGAGAGAGAGAGAGAGAGTGTGTGTGTGTGTGTGTGAGAGAGAGAGCGAGAGAGAGTGGGGGCAGGGCAGGGAAAGGGAATAGGAAAGCCGATTCCCTGCTGAATGCTGAGCGGGGAGCCAGTGAGGGGCAGGTCATGTTCTCACAGCCCTGAGATCATGAACTGACCCAAAATCAAGGGTCTGTCGCATAACTGACTGAACCACCCAGGTGCCCCCACAATTTACTTTTTAACAGAGATTATATTTGTAACATTTTGTAACCTTCCACATTGCAAATGTAATTACCATTTGCAATCTGCCATTAAACAAGTTAATATATTTTGAAATTTTTCTTACTAAACACAGTAATGCAACATTATTACTCTTTTCCAAAATACCACTGGCTATTTTCCCACTTTAATTTTTTTCAGATGAACTTTAGAGTAATTTTGTTCAGGTTTTAAAAATCCCATTGGTACTTAGATTGTGGGAAATTTATTTGGGGAGAGTTTATATCTTTATAATACAAAATCAAGTCTTTCCATCTAGAAATATTGTAGGTCTCTCCACTGTTCGGTTTTTCTTTTCTAGTCCCTCAATCAAATGTTATCATTTTCATTAGGGTCCAGGACTTCAATTTAAAGATTTCTAGGTATTTTACATTTTTGTTGCATTGGCAAGTGGATCTTTCTCAACTTACTGTTTTTTGAACTAATTATTTGGGTGTAGGCATAGGAATGCAACTGATTTTTAACTATTTTACAACATTGCTGATGTCTGAATTTTAATCTTTTTTAAAAGTTTTATTTATTTAAATAATCTCTACACCCCATGTGGGGCTCAAACTCAAAACTCCTACATCGAGAGCCACATGGTCTTCTGACTGAGCCAGCCACGTGCCCCAATCTTTCTTTTTTTTTTTTATTGACCCCTTTGGGTTTCCGTATGGACAATCACAACATCTGAAAGCATGACCTTTTACCACCACCTTCCCAATAACTAATCCTCTTTTATTCTTCTTATTGCATTGGGAGGAAGTTTATAACTCTATTCGATAATATAGGGACCCTTGTCTTGCTTTTTATTCTTGTTTCATCCTTAAGTGCAGCATTCTCTTTGTTTTTTCCAAAACATCTGATGGTCCACTTTATTTCTTGGAACCACGTCAGTTAGACCTCTCTAACCTGTGGGCCTTTCGCTGATTGGATGATTTGGTTTCCTGTGTTTTGTTTCCAGTTATTTTATTGCGGTAAAGCGCACACGACGTGAATTGGCCATCTCGATCACTGTTAAGTGCACTGTTTAGCAGTACCAAATACAGTCGTAACGTGCAACCACCACGACCGTCCATCTCCAAAGCTCTGTTCGTCTTGGGAAACTGAACTCTCTGCCCATTACACAATAACTCCCCATCCCCCCCTCCTTCCAGCTCCTGGTAATCACCCTTCCGCTCTTTATCTCTATGAATTTGACGAATCTTAGTCAGAAAGTATAAACACCCCTTACAAGTGCAATCACACTTTTTGTGATGACCTTATTTCACTTGGCATAATGTCCTCAAGGCTCATCCATGTGGTAGCGTTTTGCAGAATTTCCCTCCTTTTTAAGGCTACATAACATTCTGTTGTATGTGGGTACCACATTCTGTGTATCCATTCATCCATCAACAGACACGTGGGTTGTTTCCATATTTTAGCTATTGTGAATCATTCCTCTGTGAACGTGGGCATACGAATATCTCCTTGAGATGTTGCTTCAATTATTTTGGGTATTCACCCACAGGCGGAATTGTGGGACTATATGGTAATTCTAATTTTAGTTTTTTGAGGAACCACCATACCGCTTTCCACTGTGGCTCTCCATTTTCCATTCCCACCGACAGTGCACCAGGGTTCCGATTTCTCTACATGCTCAACAGCACTTGCTGTCTTCTGGGTTTTTGATGGCAGCCATCCTAATGGGCGGGAGATGACATCTCATCGGCTTTCCCTGGTGATCAGTGATGTTCAGCATCTTTTCTTGTACTCATTGGCCACTTGCATGTCTCCTTTGGAGAAATGTCTGTTCGAGTCCTTTGCCCATTTTTTAAGTGGGCTGTTTTGGGTTGTTTTAGAAGTTCTCTATATTCTGGATATTACTCCGTTATCAGATATATGATTTGCAAATATTTTCTCCCATCCCGTGGGTTGCGTTTTTACTCTGTTGATAGTGTCTGTTGATGCACGAATTTAAAACGTTTCCATGGAGTCCATTTTGTCTATTTTTTTCTTTTGTTACTTCCCATGGTTTTTTTTTTTCTTAGAGATTTATAGCTTTACATTTTATTGTGAAATCTGTGATCGATTTTGAGTTTTTTAAATAAGTTGTGAGATGTAGGTCGCGGTTTGTTGTTGGTTTTTGAGGTTTATTTGTCTTTGAACGTCCGATTGCTCTTACATTTCCGTCATTTGTTGAAAAGACTATCCTTCTTATACTGAATTGCTTTTGCACCTTTGTCAAAAATCTGCCTGTATGGGACCCCTGAGTGGCTCGGTGGTTAAGCGTCTGCCTTTGGCTGGGGTTGGGATCTCAGGGTCCTGGGATCAAGCCCCACATCTGGCTCCCTGCTCAGTGGGGAGCCTGCTTCTCCCTCTTCCTCTGCAGCTCTCCCAGCTTGTGCTCGCTCTCTCACACGCTCTAATAGATAAAATCTTTTTTAAAAATCTGTATACCTACGGTTCTCTATTCTGTTCCATCCGTCTGTCCCTATCTCTCTGTCAGTAACACGCAGTCTGGAATACGGTAGCTATCTAGCAGCTGACAAGCAGATTACCGTTCACCAGTTACCAATCCCAGGGGAGGGCTCCAAGAACCTGGAGGCTAATGAGATTATCACAATGCCAGCCACCAGGGAGAAAAGTCCAAACACCATGCCCACTGCATCTCGGTATCAGAGTCGCCAATAAGAACACAATGCCGCCGAGCACCGGGTAGAATAATGCTTCACTTACATAGAGAAGAGACCAGGCAAGATTGGCTTCAATAGTGGACATCAGTCCCCTGTGGCCAGCAGGTCTCTCCCGGTGGCTGACACAGAGCAATTTGCCTTTCCTGTGCCACAGTGGAAGGACTCTGTCTCGTCCCCATGGAGGACAGACAGACGGTGGATTTGGCTAAGGTGCCATGTGATGCACAAGCTTCAAGTAAAGACAGAAGAACATTCCTTGAGCTTGAAATAGGGAAGATAATCCCCTATGAGGTGATAAGCCCAGCACAAGCTTTGTGGGCTCTTCATCTCTGGGTGAGGAAGTGTCCCAAGCCCATGGCCCATTCTTATGTGGCCAAGTGGGGACCACAAGCCTGCAGGTAAAAGACTGCCTGTCCCAGCAATAAATCTTAGAAAGGAACTAATTTCTCTTATTTTATTCTTCTTTTGCAAAATTGTTTTAGCTGTTCTAGTCTCTTTGACTTCCCATATAGATTTTTGAATAATTTTGCCTCTCCTACAAAAAATGTTCCTGGGATAGCAATAGGAATTGAATGAAACCTGTATGTTAACTTGAGGAATACTGAAATCTTCACTATGTTCAGATTTTCACTCCATAAACGTGGTGTTTCTCCCTTTAGTTAGATCTACTTTGATTTCTTTCGTCAGTGTTTGGTAGCTTTCAGCATGCAAGTTAATGTTGTGTTATATGCTAATATTATATTTTGCTGGGTTTATGTGTATTTTTTTTTGAGGGATTGTAAATGGTATTATATCTTTAACTTTGGTTCTCTGTGGTGGTTGCTAGAATGTAGAAATGCAGTTGATTTTGTATGTTGATTCTGTGTCCTGCAACCTTGCTGAACTTATTAGTTGTGGGAGGATTTTAGGTTTGGGTTTTTTTTTTTTATTTGACAGAGAGAGAGACAGCCAGCGAGAGAGGGAACACAAGCAGGGGGAGTGGGAGAGGAAGAAGCAGGCTCCCAGCAGAGGAGCCTGATGTGGGGCTCAATCCCAGAACGCCGGGATCACGCCCTGAGCCGAAGGCAGACGCTTAACGACTGAGCCACCCAGGCGCCCCAAGGGTTGTTTTTTTGTAGATTCCTTGGCATTTTCTGTGTGGATCATTATGTCATCTGCAAATAGGGACCACTTTCTTTTCTTTTTCTTTCTTTCTTTCTAACCCATGTCCCTTTTGTTTTGTCTGGCTTCACTGCCGGCTACGACTAGCGGCACTACACTGTCAGTGGTTAGAGCGGGCTTCCTTGCCTTGTCCCCATCCTCAGTGGGAAAGCATTCAGTCTTTCACCATTAGGTATGATGTCCTCTGTAGGTTTGCTGCATATGACTTATCAAATCAAGGAAGTTTCTATTTCCAGCTTTCTGAGTTTTTACCATGGATAGGTGTTGAATTTTGTCAATTATTTTTCTGAATCTGCAGGACTATGGGATCTTCTTCCTTAGGTTGTTAATATGGTGGATTACGTTGGTTGGTTTTTTTTTTTTTTTAAGATTTTATTTATTTATGAACAGAGAGAGCATGAGCAGGGGGAGGGGGAAGGGTAGAGAGAGAGAAGCAGGCTCCCCACTGAGCAAGGAGCCCTATGCAGGGCCCCATCCCAGGACCCTGGGATCATGACCTGAGCCAAAGGCTTAACCAACTGGGCCACCCAGGTGCCCCTACATTGGTTGATTTTCAATTACTGAACCAGTTTCGCATCCTTGGAATAAGCCCCACATGGTCACGGTGTTTAGTTCTTTTTATATATTCCTGAATTCTACTTGCTAATATTTTGTTTAAAAATGCATATCTATATTCAAGAGGTATACTCATTTATAGTTTTCTTTGTGCGCGTCTTCATCAGGTTTTGGTTTCAGGGTAATATTGGCCTCATCATCTGAGTTAAAAAGTATTTCCTCCTCTTTTATTTTCTGGAAGAGATTGTGTAGAATTAGAATTTTTTTAAACATTTACTGATTCTTTCCTCTGTCTTCTTCATTCTCCTACTAAGCCCACCCACTGAGTTTTAAAATTTAGGTTATTATGTTTCCATCATAAAATTGCCATTTAATTCTTCTTTATATACTTCTTTCCTGAATGTTTTTTCATTTGCTTTAAGTGTGTTCATAATTGCTCATTGAAGCAGTTTTATGATGGTTCAGTTGATTTTTGTGTTAGGCGTGAGATAGGGATCTCATTTTATTATTTATATACAAATACCCAGATTTTCCAACACATTTTATTGAAAAGTTCATCCTTCCCCTCTATTTTGCAGTGCCAGCTTAGTTATGAATCAAGTGTTTTTACATTCACGGTTCCTCACCCCCACTCCCACACGCTCTATTCTGTTCCACTGATCAACTGATTCATTCTTGTGCCAACGCCATACTTTCTTGTTATGTATTATTCCTTATTTTATAATAAATCTTCATGTCTGGTAGAATAAGTTCTCTTCATTCTTTTTTCAAGAATTTTTTTGGTGATTCTTGGTTCTTTACATTTCGGTATAAATTTCGGAGCCAGTGTGTCAAGTTACTTTTAAAAAAGTTTGAGATTGCGTTGGCTCTAGCCAATTTAGGGAGATGATATCATCGAACGAAGTCTTCCAGTACAACAACACTGATTATTTCTTCACTTTTAACGTTCTATTTTGAAATAATTATAGAGTCACAGGAAGTTGCACAGATAACACAGGACACCTGTACAGCTTTCGCCCAGCCTCGGCCAGTGGTAATATCTTACTCAGCTGTAGTAAACTACCAAAACCAGGACGCTGACATCGGAACAATGCACAGAATATACTCGGACTCCTCTGGTTTTGTGTGCACTTAGTTGTGTATGTTGTGGGTGTAGAGTTCTATGTAACAATATTATGTGTGTAGATTTTCTAATCGCCACCACAATCAACATACAGAACTGTTCTATCAGCACAAAGATCCCTGGTGCTACTATTTCTAGTCACACCTGTTCTTCTTTGACTTTTTTTTTTTTTAAGATTTTATTTATTTATTTGATGGAGAGAGACAGCCAGCGAGAGAGGGAACACAGGCAGGGGGAGTGGGAGAGGAAGAAGCAGGCTCCCAGCGGAGGAGCCTGATGTGGGGCTCGATCCCAGGACTCTGGGATCACGCCCTGAGCCGAGGGCAGACGCTTAAAGATGGAGCCACCCAGGTGCCCCTTCTTTGACTTTTTGATAAAAATTTTAATTTCCTCCACTCAACAGTACATCTTGGAGACCTACCCCATTAGTAGATATACTTAATTCTCTTTAAATGCTGAACAATATTTCATAGTATAAATACACCTTGATAAATAGTTAACCAACCTCCTACTGATGGATTTTTTACCCCCATTTGTTTTTTACTATTTTAGACTCTACTGCAATACACATCCTAATACACATGTCCTCATGCACGTATGCAGGTGTCTCTCTAAGATAGAAACAGAGGCGTGTAATTACTGAGTTGTAGGACAAGCCCATCATATATTTCACTATACGATGTCAGATTACCCTCCAAGTGGTTATGACAATTTTCAATCCCGCCAGCAGACAGGGAAGGATCAGCACATGGATGAAAATGAATAAAAGATGTCCAGAAGGACCCCTGGGTGGCTCAGTTGGTTAAGTGCCTACCTTTGGCTCAGGTCACGATCCCAGGGTCCTGAGATCGAGTCCCGCATCGGGCTCCTTGCTCGGCGGGGAGCTTGCTTCTCCCTCCACCTGTGCACCCCCTGCTTATGCTCTCTCTGACAAATAAATAAAGTCTTAAAAAAAAAAAAAAGATGTCCAGAATGCAATTTTAAATGGGATTGTCAGAATGGATCTTACTGAGAAGATGGAATTTGAGTGGAGAAGAGGGTGGATGTAGCTGTCTAGGAGAGAGCATTCCAGGCAGAAGGAACCACCAGTGCAAAGGCCCTGAGGTGGCAGTGTGAGCATGCCGGGTTGTTTGGGGAAACAGTGATGAAACCACAGCAGTGGGAGTGGAGTCAGTGGTGAGGATTGTGGGAGGGGAGATGACAGGCAACAGGGAAGGTGCGGATAGGGAAGGGTCCCGGAGGCTGGAGAAAGGCTTTTACCCCGAGTGACAAAGAGATTGTGACAGGTTTTGAGCAGAAGACTGATGTGATTTACTTCCTTTATATATTTTTTTAAATAAAATCAACTTTATTCAGACAGAATTTACATACAGAAGGAACCCATTGTAACTGATAGTTTGATGAGTTTTGACCAAGATCTGTGGTGAAGTGATTTGCCCAAATTCAAACCCTCGGGGCTTGGCAGCGCCAGCATCTGAGCCTCGGCTCACTGACGCCCAAGCCCGTGCGTGTTCTTCTGCGCCTTCAGAGGCCATAGCGTTCAGGCCCCAGGCTGGTTTTCTGTCCCAAAGGAGCAGGAGGAAGTGGGACCGGACAACAGGAGGCCCGCTGAGGGGACAGCATGGAGAGGCAGTGAGGGTACAGGGCGGCCACAGCCGTCGCCCTCAGCACGTGTGCCAGCGCCCATCGGCAAGGCCATCTGCACGGCCAGTCATTCGAGACACCCATTTGGCTTGTCTCTTACTCCTCAAGGCGACTTTAGGACAAAAAAAAGAAAAATCTTCTAATTTAATCCTCTTTTTTGAATACTTTTTTTTTCTGATTATAAAAGAAATGTCTTTCCGTTATAGAAAATTCAGATATCATCACAGCTATAGCATAATAAACATCCCCTCTAATTCCACCCCAAAGGTCGCCAGCACCAGGTTTATGCATAGACTTCTTTCTTTCCCTTATATATTCGTGTGCTAACAGGGCTTAGAATTATTCGTTTATTTTTGCAAAAATCAGGTCATACCGAGCATTGCAATTTTCCCTTCACTTGTAACACACTCTGGAGCATTTCCTGTGTCAGTAAATGTGCACCTGACTTTGCTCTTATAAGTGGATGTGTATGATAACATTGGATGCTCCACAGACGATTTATCTGCTAGGAAATCTTATTCCTCTCCCACATGTCTCCTGAGGGAATTTCCACCCCCAGGGTGTAACAGCGGGAGTCATTCCATCCCCTCAGGAGGAGTGCTTTATCTGACTGATGAGGCCATGGGCACAAGGGCACAAGGGGTCTGTCCCTTCTGGGCTTTGGTCAGAGTGGTGGCCCTGGGGATGCTCCCTCGGCTTGCCTCCAGCAATAAGCCTACCATGGCCTCACATTTTAGTCCCATTCTCCAGGGAAGCTCTATGTGGACTTCGAATTAGGACTTTTTCTTAGAAAGTTGGAGAAGGGGAGGAGAGACAGCTGGGTGACTCAGCTGGTTAAGTGTCTGACTCTTAATGTTGGCTCAGGTCGTGATCTCAGGGTAGAGAGATCAGACCCCACCTCGGGCTCCCCGCTCAGTGGGGAGTCTGCCTGAGAGTCTCTCTCCCTCTCCCTCTGCGCCTCCCCCCCCACGCCACCCTGTGCTCGCTCAGACTCTCTCAAATAATAAATCTTTAAAAAATAAAAGTGGGAGGGGTGCGTGGGTGGCTCAGTCGTTAAGCGTCTGCCTTCGGCTCAGGGCGTGATCCCGTTGTTCTGGGATCGAGCCCCACATCAGGCTCCTCCGCTGGGAGCCTGCTTCTTCCTCTCCCACTCCCCCTGCTTGTGTTCTCTCTCTTGCTGGCTGTCTCTCTGTCAAATAAATAAAATCTTTAAAAAAAATAATAAAAAATAAAAGTAGGGGGGAGAGGGAGGGAAGGTGGGCAGAAAGGAAGAAAAATTCCCTCTCAGGAGGGACAGAGAGCAGTATCATTTTTGCCCCCTCAAATCCCAACATTTCCCCATTCTCCCCTGATGGACATTTATGTTTTGTCATAGCAAATACTGCCTTTGCTCACATTTACACTCTGTTCACAGGGCTGACAACAGGGATGAGAAGAAACTCTCCTTAGAAGTCCCTGAATCTGAGCCCAGGATCCGCATCAGGGAGAAGTTTGGCCGTCAGCACCAACTACCACAGCGTGGACTGGGAAGTCTCCTGAGGCAGAGAAAACTGCACAGCAGGAAGTTCTCTTGGTTGGTTGGTTGGTTCATTCATTCATTCATTCATTCATTCATTCATTCATTCAACAGTAACAGTGTCGCTACAATGTGCTGGCACAGTCTTAGACAATGGGGTAGAGAAATGGACAAGACACACAACGTCCCAGATTCTGTAGAGCCTAGCCCCCCCCCCACGCAATGGACACAGACATGTCCGAGTCATAACGGCGACACAGCATTAAGCCAGAGTGATCGGTTTCAGTTCGAGCAACTGCTGAGAACATCCTAGAACAGTTATAAAAGTATGCTTTCTTGGGGCACCGGCTGGTTCATTCGGAAGAGCACCAGACTCTTGATCTCAGGGTTGTGAATTCAAGCCCCATGCCCGGTGTAGAAATTACTTAAAATCTTAAAAATGAATGAATGAATGAATGAATGAATGAATGAATGAATAAATAAATAAATAAATAAATAAATAAATAAATAAATAGCGTGCTTTCTGGGATACATGTTTGAAAGTAGCCATAGGCTTTATTTCAGAAATTTCTAGTTCGTGGGCTTCCGTTCCAGGAGTTGGTGTGCTGGCAAGTGAATGGCTCTCCATGGGGCTTTCCATTTCACGTCTAATTCAGGAGAGGTGTGTCTGAATTTCAGCCACACACCCCCTCCACTTCTCTCTCCACTGTCCTCTGTGCATCTTCTTAAGGCGCTTTATAGATTAGAGCTATAGAGCTATTTCTCTTCATTATGAATTGGCATAAAGTGCTGCTTTTTCCAAAGGAAATTGAAATATTCCGTCAGTGTCGCAGGGGCGTCCTGTGATTGGGCAGCACTAGAGCTCTGGTATAGTTTTAAAACATTTTCTTATTGTTAGGTTTTCTGTGGGTGGTGGGCTACTCTTTTGTGAACGCAGAGAGGCCATGGCGTCCGGGGAGGGGGGACACAGTAGGAGATGCCAAATTGGATTAATGACCCGAGACCAGCAGGGACTGGGGGAGACCACATCTCAGCCTGGCTCCTTTTTGTTTAGGCAAATGGACGCATGGTGTGAGCCCTTCCAGGATGAAGCCCGAAAGCCTTCTGTTCAGGGAAATTGTTCCCTGTTTTGTCCGTTCGGTGGCTTTTAAGGATTTGCTTCCTTCTGCCTTCTCTGCTCTCTCTCTTTAGAATAGTGTTCAGCAAATTTGGACCTCGCTAACTGACTTCAATGCCTCTTACTGGTTTTTCTCTCACATGTTCCAAATCATTGCCTTTTTGTTTTAACTTTAATTTAGAATTCCTTGCCTGCATTTTTTGGGTTTTATACTGATTTTTTTTTTCCATTTTGACAATCACATTTTTATTTACTGAATGTTCTTTGTTGTTCTGTGATGTCCCTTTTTTATGGGACTGTGCTTCTTTCATTTTACGGATTAAATATCCCCGAAATCTTCCTCAAGATGCTAACTGATCTTTTCCACGTCTAGAGTGCTCACTGTTACTTGTTTCCTCTGGGGACTATTTCCCCCGTTAATTCTGGTCTTTCTCTTCCATACTATGTATTTTCCTCAAAGTTGGTGATCCTTGCCTGGCTTTCCATTTTGTCTTGAAAATTTCCCAGCCAATCATCTCTACCTAAAAGTAAGAGGCTTAACATCTGTACTGATCTCCAAAAACGTTTGTATGAGTTTTTCACCCTTTAAGTTCACTGTTCTTTCGTTACTGAAGGTGATGAACTAGGTAGCTCTTTGGAGTCCTCTCATCCAAGGAGAGTGTCCTTCAGCTCTTGTAAATAGCCCCACCTGACGCGTCTGTGTGTCCCAGTGCAGTGTGGATTCAGGGACAGCTGGCGGTGTGGCTTAGAAACGGTTCTTCACACCCTCTTGATCAGCAGCTAACGGCTCCGCTCACCCCTGGGCAGGCAGGGATTGCCCCTCGCCAGCATCCATCCAAACTCGGTGACCCCATCATTTTTACTTTCTGGTCGTTCTGGTGGTTCTTGAAAAGCACACCTGGTTCATTTGCCTCCTGGACAATAATAGTTCCCTCCCCTTCAAATCAGCCAATTCATTAGGAGTCCAGACTGGAGGTAGGGAGTGTAAGTCCAGAGCTCCAAAGGGGACAGTCCTTTCCAGGAACAGCACATGGGACGTGGGGAAGCTACTGTCCTGTCCCCACGGTGATGTTGTTAGCAGCCCTCTTGCTCAACTAGAGACCCCAGCAGTTAAAAGCAGAAAGAGACAAGCCTGCTGAGCTAGTGCTCTGGCTGAAACCCACGGTGCCTATTTCTTATCGCACTTTCTTGAGGCATCCATGAAACTGTTTTGCAATGACCAGAACATCCCAACTACCAGAGCCGAAAAACCCTGATAGCAGAGGAATGCCTGGAAGACCACACCCCACACGTCGTCTCCTTCCCTGCCCGTGATCCTGGCCGGACACATACCGCACCCCCCATGATCACGTTTTCACTGCCTTCTCTCTTGCGCACCCCACCCCCACCCCTCTTGAACCTCTCTCTAAAACTCTGAGTGTCCAGCTTGCGGGGCAGAGAGGTCCACTCTTAAGTCTTTGAGCCTGTCACCTGCCCTGGCTGCTGGCACCCAAAATGAATTTCTCCCTTTCTCTCTTCCAAACCCTCCTCTCTTGAATTCTTAGCTTCTCTGGTGTTGAGTTCCTCCAAGCTTGTTCGGCAACAGTGCTGGCAAATTCAGCCAGGAGGTATGCTTTCGATCTGCCCAACGCCCTCGGGATTGCCAGGGACAGAGCAGGTGGCAGCAGTGTGCCAGGACTCTCTGAATCCTTTTCTGAGTTAGCGGCTGGGACAGATGCTTCGGTAACAACGTGAAGTGGTTGATCCAGAGTGCATCCCACCCCTTTATATTCCAATCTCACTCGAGGTGAAGGATTACGTTCTTAGTAGAGCCTGATTTGGGGGGAAGAAAGATTAAGGGAAAAGGGGGGGGGTGAATAAGAGCCGTACGTATGAGACACCAGCACAATATACACAGGGCTAATTGGTATTTCTTCATCCGGGATAATTCTAAATTATAATTCCCCTTACCTGGATTATTATTAGCTTCAGGCAAATCTGTTTATATCTGAAAGGCTTAAAAAGTACAAACCTTCAATTATTCTGTAACTGAATTACAATAGAAATATGGATGAACTAGTAATCCTCATTTCAGTTTTAAAATAGAAAAAGGTCCAAAATGATTATGCATCCTAATCTGGCAAGTGAAATTGGTTGAATGCCAAGGGTTTCAATCTGAGAAGATGAGCAGTTAGGTGAGAAACACTCTAGGCTTTTATGATTGGAATCTCCCTGTTGGGGTAAAAAAGATAAAGAAAATTCTAAATTGTGGTATTAACGCTTTTATAACCAGTGATAGCATACATGTATGCTTCAGTTCTGCAATTACTGTGTTGTTATCTATTCTTAAAGGACTTTAAAGCATTTGCAAGAATCTGATATATTAGGCATGAAAAATTTAAGTTGTAATCAGCATTTAAATGTCTAGGGAACTATTTTTTAATATTCATTTGTTTTTTAATTTTAAATGAGTACTTAAGAGGAATTTTTTTTAAGATTTATTTATTTGAGAGAGAGAGCGCACACACGTGGGGGGGGGCGGGTGCAAAGGGAGAGAAAGGGAGAGAAATAGACTCCCTGCTGAGCACGGAGCCCCATGCAGGGCTCAATCCCACGACCCTGAGATCATGACCCGAGCCAAAATCAAGAGTCAGATGCTAAACCAACTGAGCCACCCAGGCGCCTCAGGAATTTTTTTTTTTTTTTTTAAGTATGCTCCACACCCAACATGAGGCTTGAACTCATGAACCTGAGATCAAGAGTCGCCTACTCGACTGACTACGCCAGCCAGGGCCCCCAATACTTAGAGGAATTTTAAATGTTTACAACATCATACACTAGATTTTGGAGGATAATAAAATGGATATTAGATAAATCACTAGTAGTAAAGTACATTCCTCAGTTAAAGAAACATCCCTCCCTCCTCCAGTCTCTGCATAGTCTGTGAAAGTTCCTCTGATTTGCACCAAGCCGTTTACATTATTTTGCCACAGGAGAGAACTCCACACATGGAGGGCAAGACCAGAGTCAGAGTGATAAATTCTGTCTCATTATAAAACCCTTTACAGGGCTCTGTTGCTCTCTACCCCACCTTAAACTCTTCTTAGATGGCAATGTCTTCAGCATTTTGGAATTCTTTCTAGAAACACAGATTGGACAGTGTCCAAAAACAACTTTTAATATCCACCCTTCACCAAACAGTAATAAGAAAAGAAAATTACTTTTAAAATAAATTGTATTATCTCTTTATGTTCTCTCTCTTCACAGAAGTAAAACAAATGACAACAAAAACCCCAGATAATTCTAAGTCAGAAAAATTTCAAACCTGATTAATAATTGAGGTTACTTTGGACTCCTAAAGATCTTTGTACTCCAAGTAAGTTTAGAGGAAAGGGAACATATGGGCTCCCACACTAACAGTAATAACGAAGATGAAGATTAATGTGTTTGCATGCTTGCTCTGTGCAAGCTTTATTAGGCGCCTGGTGTGAGCCTAGCCAGGTGGGTACCACTGTGGTTCCCACTTTGCAAATGGAGAAACTCACCTGCAGAGAAGGTGGTGTTTGCTCATATTTACACAGACTCAGACCTTCTATTGGTCAAGCGTAAAGTAATTTACTCTTTAAACTTCTATTTGCCTATTGTCTGAGTCTGGTGAAGCAGTATAATACTTCAGGTTAAATGTGAGTAAGAAAGTGATGAGTAGCAAGTTCATTATCAGGGTGCTCCGGAGCTCCCAGGGATAGTAAATTACAATGGCGTAAAGCAAATGTCGCTAACAAATTAAGGAGCTGACTTTTCTATTTCAGGCACAATTTTATTTAGGTAATGATGGCCTTCATAGCCTAGGATAGAAAGCATCTGGCATTATGCCCAGAACTTGCCAAGGTTTCAAGTATTAGAAGAAAAATTATGGTTTAGGTTAATTTGGGATCTTGGCTGGTTGCCTTGGCTTATGTAGCTTCTGAACTGAAAAAGTGGGGGAGGAGCGAGCTGGGTTCTGCTCCACCTCCTTCCTTTAGTAAAAGGAACGTGTAAGGAGAAGAAGGTAAAGGGATGATAGTAGTCCCCCCCCCCAAAAAAAAAAGTTATTAAAATGAGTCAAAATCAGGACCTGGGGCAGCGGGACCCTGGAGGGGCCTAGGCAAGCTGCCAGGGCCCCTGGAAGAAGCAGGGGGGAGGCTGGTGGAGCAGAAGCTGGTGGGGTGGGAGGTACAGAAGTGGCTAGGAGCTGTCTCAGCTCGCTCCTGGGCACAAAGGTGAAGCAAAGTGTCCTCAAAGAGGCCTCCTCTCCCTGAGACTGACAGTTTAAAGGCCCAGAGAAGGGCGCCACCGATGGCCTGGGGTCAGCGGGGGTGGGCGGTTATGTCTCCCCACCCAAGCAGGTAGCAACGGGATTGACAAGATGAAAACTTGCAGTATCGTCAGCCCCAAACACAGAGTTAATTTGAAATAGTTAAACCCTGGGAATCATATGGGCAGGGATAATCGCCAGCAAATCCTAGATAGTCAAAAATAAATCATAGGTACAACCAGGTCCAAGTGAAAAGCTGAATAGCTGGTGGGCCTCTGTTTTCTCAAATAATAAATAGAGGAAAATGAAAGAAAGGAAAGGAAAGGAAAGGAAAGAGAAAGAAAGCCCTTATTTGTAACTTTTGCCCATTTTTTTTTTAAGATCTATTTATTTAGAGAGCACACAAGCAGGGGGAGGGACAGAGGGAGAGGGAGAGAGAATCCTCAAGTGGACTCCTCACTCAGAACCCCACCTAGAACCCCACACGGGGCTCAATTCCACAATCCTGAGATCATGACCTGAGCAAAATCAAGAGTGGGAGGCTCAACTGACTGAGCCCCCCAGGGGCCCCAGCTTCTGTCCATTTCTATGTGTAAACACGCTTCTCGTGGCAGATTTCGAACTATCAATGTGAAGTCACCACACGGGGAGTAGAGAAGGCAGGCACAGAACTGGCTCTCACAGGCCAGCATGAGCCGCCCGCAGCACGGCCCGGGGCTGCCCTACACTTAGGAATCTAACTGGTCCTTGCCCAAAGCAGAGGCGACTGTAATAAGGTGATTTTGTGTCCCTCCTCCGCTGATTATGCATTCATCACAGAATCCAAAACGCGAGCTTGATGTGCTTGAGAAATTTGGATGTTTACACAAAACTTTCTATAAATGTTGCTAAATTATTTGGTTGTTTTATATCAAATAAAACCCTCTGGGCAGAGTTTCAAATGTGCCTGAAAATTACTCGTGAAGCTATTAGGAGGATAACAAAATGTAATTTAAATATAATTTTGCTACTAAAAATGTGTTAATTAAAAATATGCTAATGTCTTTTGAGTTGTTCTTGTGGCATACAAACAGTGTTTTAAAGCTATTTACCTACGTACATTGTTCCAAATGACATTTCTGGATCAAAAGTTTTAAAAATCTCTGCTAATTCTGCTAATTAACTCAGTCATAGTTGCTGATATCTTTAGAGCCAACACAACCTCTAGTAAATATTTAGGTGAAGACCCTATAAAGGCTGACAGCTACCTATAGTAAAGAGAAATAATGGACCAATTCCGGTAAAAATAGTTAAAGGAGAGTGAAAGCCTCAAAGTTGTAATTTCTGTGTTTCTCCTTATCTCTACTCCCACCGTCCACCCATTTATAATTGCCCCAAGACCTCAGAGTTAGAGCCCTGTGGAGTTTATCACTGAGCTCCTTGCCATTAGCTTCTGGTTGAGTTTGGCAAATGGGAGAATAGAAAAGAGAAGGCCTGAGAGATAAGTAGTCTGGATATTCTTCCCCCTTCCTTCCTTGCTTTGAAGTCCCATCCTGGGCAATAACTGGATCCTTCCAGGAAAACAGTTCCCACGGAGCCTGGCTGGCTCAGTCGGAAGAGCGTGCAACTCTTGATCTCGGGATTGTGAGTTCAAGGCCCAGGTTTGGTGTAGAGATTACTTCAATAAATAAGAACTTTAAAAAAACAAACAGTTCCCACTCGGCCGAACTTGTTTCCCGGTGACATGATTTTCTCCGTCTGTCTCCTCCATTCTCAAGGGATTTTAGATCTCCACACCGCTGCTAGTCTCGGGGTCCCTGGTCCCTCTGCCCACACCCCTTTTAAAACCTGGCCCTCACTGAGTGAGCTTTCTTCATCTGAACCATCTGGAGTGAATTCTTTCTGCTGGAATCCTGCCCTAAACCACTCGTGTTGTAGTTTTCATGTGTATTTTCTACGGAGTGTGAGTACAATTCCAAGCGCAGCTAGTCTGTGAGCTTGCGTTCCCTGCCCTGCCCCTTTGGGGAGATTTATTTAGAGCCTTGCACAGCGGGGGCACGAGCCAGTCAAACCAGACGCTGGCTTGTGTGTTGTTTCGGTGCGTTCTGAGTATTAGCCCTTCTTGGTGCAGTGATCCCTCATTCCAACTTATTGGAACTGAAAGGAAAGAAATAAAGCGTAACTGACGAGATCTAAAAATAAGACGCGTTAGCCTACTCTACAGCCAAGGCACTGGCTTCAATTCTTCATCATTTCCTGTTTGACTTGCTTTTCTTACGGAAACTCTCATCCTGCTCTCTTTCCGAGATGTGGCCAATGTACGAGACCAGGCCCAGACCAGAAGTGGGAGAGAAGATATCCAAGAGAAGCGGTACCCAAACCTTACTGTGCATCGGGTCACCTAGAGAACTTGCTAGGGACAGGGGCTGTGGGGCCCATCCCCAGCGTTTCAGAATCAAGATGTGCTGAAATAAGAAACATATTTGGTCTTTGTCTCTGGTTGCCGGTACAGAGCTCCTATACTCTCAGAATTGCCCGAGTAATAGGAGTATCTTTTGTTATTTATAAGGTGCCCCTCCAGAACACACCAAGAGTTTATGCTAATGACAGGGTGGGGCCCCTCCCTGGCCTCAGGACAGGGCTGGTCATCTGGATGACCCAGCATTAGAAGGTTGGAACCTTCAGCCCCACCTACCAACCTCTGAGAAGTGAGGGGAGCTGGCGATGATTCTTTATAAAGACTCTAGAACGAGATTTGATGAGCTTCGGAATTGGTGACCTCCTCCCCAGGCTAGGAGGCTGGCACACCCCAGCTCCGTGGGGACAGAAGCTCTGTGCTCGGGGTGCTCCCAGACCTCACTCACCCTGGATACCTCTTCATCTGGCTCGTCATCTTGTGTCCTTGATCATATCCTGTGTAATAAGCTGGTAAAGTAAGTAAATGCTTCCCCGAGCTTTGTGAGCCATTCTAGCCAATTATCAAACTCAGGTTGGGGGAACCCTGACTTGTAGCTCGTCGGTCAGAAGCACAGATGACAGCCTGGACTGGTGATCGGTGTCCAACGTGGGGGGCAGTCCTGTGGGATGGAGCCCTTACCCTGTGGAATCTGGCGCTATCTCTAGGTGGATGGGGTGTGGAGAACCTTTGCAAAAGAAATACAGAAAAAAATTAAACTTTCTTACAAGTCCTTGGGACAGGCAGAGTGACCTTCCTCCAGGAACTCAGCTGCCTCAATGTTAATATTTGGCTAGAGGCAAAACTAGGTTGAGATTAGCCTGACCTCCAGGATCCTGTGAGTCTTCTTTAACATATAAACATCCCTTTGGAAAATTCCTTTATCTCTACCCTCCCCCAGGATATATGTTAGCAATCATCCCCCAAACGTATGGCGCACTGATACACATCTGAAGGGTCTCATGACTAAGGGCTTCCTAGACAGCAGTAAATGACCTTATCCTAACGGCAGCCCCTCAAGGTCCTGGAAACCTTGCTTCCAAATTCCTTAGAGCCCTAGGCTCGCCCTAACCCCCTCCCAACTTGAAAGTATATAATCAGTCACTCCTCACCACCCCAGTGCAGCTCTTTCTGCCGACGGGTCCTGTCCCTGTGCGTTAATAAAGCCACCTTTTTTGCACCAAAGCCATCTCAAGAATTCTTTCTTGACTGTCCACTCCCGGACCCCAACATTTCACATCGGATGGTGTCAGAATTGAGTGAAGCTTCTAGGACGCACAGCCTGTGACTGCCGAGAACAGAGGTGTTTGAGTTGTTCGGCTGTGATAGAAAACACAGCAGAGTTTGGGTCTGGGGTGGAGCCTGAGAATCGGCATTTTAAAAAAAGTAATATCCACATCCAATGTGGGGCTCAAACTCGTGACCCCAAAAGCCACATGCTCTACTGACTGAGCCAGCCAGGCGTCTCCCTGCCCCCTGAGAATTTGCATTTCTAAAATGTTCCCAAGTGATGCTGCGTCTGGTCCAGGCACACACTTGGAGAACCACTGTAGCAAATAATCTGAATCATGTCACACACGGTTGGTTGTCTGGTGGCCTTCCAGATTATTCTTTTCCATTGTACGGTTTACACTGGTGCTGTTTGCTGCTTATGAGAAAAGGAGAGATTACAAATCAACTAAAAAACATTGGTTTGCCCTAAATACTAAGCAGCTTCCTCAACACTTTTAACTCTCATGCCTTCTCTTGGGCTCAGGTTGTGAGGAATCCTGGGAAGACACTTATGGGAAGGTCCTGGGTCCTTTTCTAAACTTTCTAAAGCACTTTATTTCATTTCCCAAAGCAGTGACTGCATATATTTTCTGGATACGTAGATGCAAATTCTTATAAAAAGAGCTAATTCATTTGCAGTTACAAAGACGTATTGGAATGATTTAGTTTCTTTTTTTTTTTAAAGATTTTATTTATTTATTCGACAGAGATAGAGACAGCCAGCGAGAGAGGGAACACAAGCAGGGGGAGTGGGAGAGGAAGAAGCAGGCTCATAGCGGAGGAGCCTGATGTGGGGCTCGATCCCAGAACGCCGGGATCACGCCCTGAGCCGAAGGCAGACGCTTAACCGCTGTGCCACCCAGGCGCCCCGGAATGATTTAGTTTCTAATTGGAGACGGTCTTGTTTCCATGGGCTGTCAGAGAGAACGGGTCAGGCAATGCACCAAATAAATCAGTTTTTGTGTTTAACAACTCTTGTACTTCCTGCTCAGCCGAAGTGCAGGAGGAACTAAGAAAAGATACCGTGTTTCAGAGACAAAGTGTCTGTGCTGTTAAAACACCAGATGGGCCTATATCAAAGCCAGATATCCAGAAATCTGGAGGCTTCTTTTTATTGGGGAAAGAATCTACCATTCTAATATAACTGGGCTTAACCCCACGTGATAGTTAAGGTTGAATAAACCAGGAAACTTAAAAGAAAAAAAAAAACTGAAGCAAAGAAAAAACTCATACATTTTCACTAAATCATAAACCCATCAAGAATTTCCCCATTCAGAGTCAGCTCCCAGCCGGAGGAGCCTAGGAAGGTAGAGACTTCTCCACCTGACCCACATCCCTGCCACCATAGGAAGTGCATTTTATTGCTACAGCTGGGCCCATGACCAAGCCTACAGGGATTATAGGACATGCTCTCAGTGATATTCCAGTCCTAAAGTTGAAGCACAGTAGTGGGCCACAGGGGAGCCAGGTATGGGAGCAACCATGGCACCAATGCCTTCCCCCGCAGCTTGAGATGAGATTTTCTCCTTTTCTAGTAAGAGCTTTCAACGCAGCCACTATGCTCCCTTCATTCTGGACATCTCTATCCAAATTCCCCTCCTTGATGTGATTATTAGCTAGATCCCTCTATATACATATAAAAGCATCTGCTTGCATGCTTGAAATGAACTCACTCTGATAGTGTGAGTTTCCCCTGCTGAACAGAAACTTATAAACATGTGCCCACAAGGGGAAAAAATATTTCTCACTGTAAATGGAATAAAAAGAGGGGAAATGATGTGGAAATTTTACTGCTGCTGCCTGCTATTCTATTTATATCCAGGCAAGGCAAGTTTATGAAATACATAGAGCCAGGTTCAAGGTTGAGTTTGAATTGGCATGATTTGAATGGAGGCACTTTGCTGGGGTCTAAAAGTCAAATCTCGGGGCGCCTGGGTGGCTCAGTTGTTAAGCATCTGCCTTCGACTCAGGGTGTGATCCTGGCATTATGGGATCGAGTCCCACATCAGGCTCCTCTGCTGGGAGCCTGCCTCTTCCTCTCCCACTCCCCCTGCTTGTGTTCCCTCTCTCGCTGGCTGGCTCTCTGTCAAATAAATAAATAAAATCTTTAAAAAAATAAAAATAAAAGTAAAATCTCTACCAACTAGCTCTGATATCTGGAAATATTTACATGAAGTTTTTTCCCCCCTTAAAGTACGTTAGTACTGCATGGCTGTCACTATTCAGAGAAAAATGGGATTATGCATAAAACAAGCTTTTGGAATCTTTTCACTAAAGGAAGGCATTCTGTAGGTCTTTCAAGTAAATTCTAAATAATACATCTGTAAATCTGAAGTCAGTCTGGTTTCTGTTAAAATCTGCACCAGGCCAACTCTTCTAAAATCGTTCAGTTTTGTGGTTAAGAAGCTCTGTCCACCATACATTTCAGCAATATCAAGACAAAGAGATACTTTTTGGAAAGGGTCTGCAATAGGTCTGTCTGATTGAATAACTTAGCTGCCATGATATCCATTCAAGCTATAAGATCCTTTTTTTTTTTTTTTTTAAGTCACGTACTCATTTTAAGTTTCAAGTAATGTTGGTAGATTCTGGTTAGCATGCTTGTATCATTTCAGTACTTAAAAAAAAAAAGGCGGGGGCGCCTGGGGGGCGCAGTCGTTAGGCATCTGCCTTCGGCCCAGGGCATGATCCCAGAGTCCTGGGATCAAGTCCCACATCAGGCTCCTCCGCTGGGAGCCAGCTTCTTCCTCTCCTACTCCCCCTGCTTGTGTTCCCTCCCTCGCTGGCTGTCTCTCTCTCTCTGTCAAATAAATAAATAAAATCTTAAAAAAAAAAGAAAAAAGAAAAATACCATGTGTAAATCCAACCATATCAATAATTACATTAAATGTGAATGAACTAAACACTCCAATCCAAAGGCAGATATTGTCAGAATAAATTAAAAAGCTCCAACTATGATCTGACTACACATTTTGTAGTCTATATGAACAAGAATATAGAAGACTTGAACATTATTAACCATCTCAACCCACCTAACATTTTATAGAGCACTCCACCCCACAGTAGCAGGAAGCACATTGTTTCAAGGACACATGGAATATTCTCCAGCACAGATCACATGCTAGTCTTAAGTCTCAATAAATTAAAAAAAATTTAAATCATTCAAAGTATACCTGACTACCATGGAACAAATTAGAAATCAACAGGAAGAAATTTGGAAAATCCCCAAATCTTTGGAAATTAAGCAACATACTTCTAGATAACCCATATGCCAAAAGAACTCATAATGGGAATTTAAAAATATTTTGAATCTAATAAAAATAAAAACACATCAGAATTTGTGGGATGTCTGTAAAGCAGCACTTAGAGGAAATTTATAGCTTTAAATGCCTATATTAAAAAAGGAAGATCTCATGGGGCACCTGGGTGGCTCAGTCGTTAGGCATCTGCCTTCGGCTCAGGGCATGATCCCAGCGTGCTGGGATCAAGCCCCACATTGGGCTCCATGCTCCACACTGGGAGCCTGCTTCTTCCTCTCCCACTCCCCCTGCTTGTGTTCCCTCTCTCACTGGCTCTCTGTCAAATAAATAAATAAAATCTTTAAAAAAAAATAAAAAATAAATAAAATAAAATAAAAAAGGAAGATCTCAGGTGCTGCTGAGTGGCTCAGTCGGTTAAGTGTCCAACTCTTGATTTAGGCGCAGGTCACAAACTCAGGGTTGTGAGATCCAGCCCCTAGTGGAGCTCCAGGCTCAGTGTGGAGACTGCCTGAGATTCTCGCTCTCCCTCTCTTTGCCCTTCCCCACACATGTGTTCTCTCTCTTTCTAGTAAAGCTTTAAAAAATTTTTTAAAAATGGGGCACCTGGGTGCTTAGTCAGTTAAGCATCTGCCTTTGGCTCAGGTTGTGATCCCAGGGTCCTGGGATCGAGGCCTGCATTGGGCTCCCTGCTTCTCCCTACCCCTTCCCCAGCCCCCACTCAACCTCTCTCTCTCTCTCTCATGAATGAATGAATGAATAAATAAATAAATAAATATTTTACATAATAAAAAATAAACAAAAAGGAAGATCTCAAATCAATAATCTAAGCTTCCATTTTAATACTCTAGAAAAAGAAGAGTAAAGTAAACCTAAAGCATAAGGAAGCTTAAGGAAGGTAATAAAGATCTGAATGAAAGTCAGTGAAATAGAAAACAGAACAATAGAAAAAAATTAGTAAAGACAAAAATTGATTCTTTGAGAAGCTCAACAAAATTGATAAGGTTCAGTTAGACTGATCAAGAAAAAAGAAAAGGCAAAAATTACGAAAATCAGACAAAAAAAAAAAAGGATCATCAATGCCAACCCTACAAAAATAATAAGGATTATGAGAGACTGTAATGGACAACTTTGCGCCAACATGAAATGGATAAATTCTTAGTAAGATACAAATTACCAAAGTTGACTAAAAAATAAATAGAAGAGCTAAATAGACCTATAACAAATTGCTTGACAAATTGTTTAAAATTTGTAACAAATTGTTAAAAATTTTCTGACAATGAAAAGCTCAAGCCCAGATGGCTTTGAATTCTATCAAGTATCTGAAGAAAAAATATCAATCCCACATGTTTCAGCAAATAGAGGAGGAGGGACCACTTTCCAACTCATTCAGAGTCTAGTATAACCCTAGTAACAAAGCCAGACAAAGGCATGATAAGAAAAGTAACTACAGATCAACATTGCTAATTAACACAGACATTGAAATCCTTAACAAAATATTAGCAAACCAAATTCAACAATGGGCAAAAAAGATTATGTGCCATGACCAGGTGTGATTTATCCTAGGAATACAAAGGCTGATTTAACATTCAAAAATCAATTTATGTAATACATCATGCTAATAGAATAAAGGACAAAACCCACACAATCATCTTAATAGAAACAGAAAAAGCATTGACAACAGTCAAAAACCATTCATGATAAAAACTCTCAACAAAATAGGAATAGAAAGGAATTTCCTCAATCTTATAAAACAGGTATCCACAAAAAAGCTACAGCTAACATTATTCTTAATGAAAGACTGAATGTTTTCTCTCTCACGTCAAGAATAAGGCAAGAACGTCTGCTTTCACCACCCATATTCAACATGGTAGTAAAGAAACGCAATAAGGCCAGAAAAATAAATTAAAGGGCTACAGGTTGAAAGGAAGAAGTTAGTCTTTATTTCCAGATGACATAATCCTATATGGAGAAAATTCTAAAGAGTCAACAAAATTTTACTAGAACTAATAAGTTTAGCGTGTTTGCAGGATATAAGATAAACAATCAATTGTATTTCTATATGCCAACAACAAACAATCCAAAAATGAAATCAAGAAAATAATTCTTTTTTAATTCCAGTATAGTTATAGTATTATATTAGATTCAGGTGTAAATACAGTGATTCAACAGTTCTATACATTACTCAGTGCACATCATGATAAGTGGACTCTTAATCCCCGGCACCCATTTCACCCAGCCCCCCACTCACCTCCCTTCTGGTAGCCATTTGTTTGTTCCCTATAGAGAAGAGTCTGTTTTTCAGGTTGTCTCTTTTTTTTTCTTTGTTTTGTTTCTTAAATTCCCCATATGAGTGAAATCATATGATATTTGTCTTTCTCTGACTTATTTCAGTTGGCATTATACCCTTTAGCTCCAACTATGTTGTTGCAAATGGCAAGATTTCATTCTTTTTATGGCTGAGTAATATTCCATTGTGTATATATACCACACGCTCTTTATCCACTCATCTACAGATGGACACTTGGGCTGCTTCCATAATCTGACTACTGTAAATAATGTTCCAATAAACAAGGGGTGTGTATATCTTTTTGAATTAGTGTTTTTGTATTCTTTGGGTAAATACCCAATAGTGGAATTACTGGATAATATAGTAATTCTATTTTTAATTTTTTGAGGAGCCTCCATATTTTTAAGAAAATAATTCTTTTCACAATAGTATCAAAAGGAATAAAATGCTTAGGAATAAATTTAATAAAAAACAAGTATACTAAAAATTAGGAAACATTGCTAAGATAAAGGAAAGCTAAATAAATGGGAAACAGTCCCTGTTCATAGATTGGAAGACTTGATATTAACAGGTGGCAATTATTCCCCAAATGATCTAGAGTTTCAGTGCAATCCCTATCTAAATCCCAGCAAGTGTTCTAATAGAAATTGAAAAGCTGTTCCCAAAATGTATATGGAATGCAAAGAACCTGAAGTAGCCAAAAAGCCAAAACAATTTTGAAAAGAACAGTATAGAATTTCATATACATATTTTTAAAACATACTATAAAGGCAGAGCTTGGGTGGCTTTAGTGTCAAGATACATATAGATACCAATGAAGCAGAACTGAGAGTCAGAATTAAGAAATAAATCTTTATACTTATGGTCAATTTGTTTTCAACAAAAGTGCCAAGGCAATTCAGTGGGGAAAAGTATAGTCTTTTCAACAACAAATGGTCCTGAAGCAGAAGAAAACAAATATCCTTAATCCACAAGACACAAAAATCAACTTAAATAGATCATAGACCTAAATATAATAGCTAAAATACATTGAAGAAAATCTGTGCGATCTTGGATTAAGCAAGCATTTCTTAGATATGATACTCAAACCATGATCCATAACAGAACAAATTGATCAAATAGGCTTCATCAAAACTTAAAACTCTTTTTTTTTTTCTTTTTTGTTAAAGTAGCCTTCACGCTGGGCATGGAGCCCAACATGGGGCTTGAACTCGTGACCCTGAGATTAAGACCTGAGCTGAGATTAAGAGTCGGACACTTAACCAACTGAGGCACCCACGCGCCCCAAAACTTAAAACTCTTCAAAAGATAGCATTAAAAAATTAAAAGTCACACCGCAATCTGAGAAAGATATTTGCAAATCACTTATCTGATAAAGGGCTTGAGTCAGAATATATAAAGAACTCTTAAAACTCAATAGTAGGACAAATAATATAATTAAATAATAGGCAATAGATTTGAATTCCCATTTCACCGAAGAAGATATATGAATGGCTAACAAGCTCAAGAAGAGATGCCGAACACCGTAGGGAAATGCAAATTAAAACTCCAATGAGACATTACTACACACCTATTAGAATGGTTTAATTAGAAAGAAAACAACATGCCAAGTGTTGGTGAGGACATGGATAAACTGTAACCTCCTGTATTGCTAATGTGAACGTAAAATGGTATAATCACTTTGAAAAACATTTTAGCATTTTCTTTTTTTTTTTAATATTTCATTTATTTATTTGTCAGAGAGAGAGAGAGAGCATACAAGCAGGGAGAGCAGCAGGCCAGGGGGAGTGGGGGTAAGCAGGCTCCCCACTGAGCAAGGGATCATGACCTGAGCCAAAGGCAGACGCTTAACTGACTGGGCCACCCAGGCGCCCCTTTTTGGCATTTTCTTAAAAAGTTAGATGTAAATGTATCATGCAATGGAGCAATTCTACTCCTAGATATCTATCCATGATAAATGGAAACATATGTGCACACAAATATTTTTAAGTGAATCTTCATAGCTGCATAATTCACAATAGACAAAAACTAGAAATAATCTAAATCAGCTGATGAACGGATAGACAAAATGTAGTCTATTCATACATCACTCATCAATGAAGGGAAATGAGCTACTGAGAAATGCTACAACATGCATAATGGAAAGTTAATAGACAACTGTTCAAAGTTAATGTGAGAAATAGTTGCATATTATTTAAAGGTGTAAGAATAACATTTGGGTAGCCAAACTTGGGTGTGAAGGGAAAAATGTGCAGAAAGACGCAGAATAGAATTATGCTTATTTCCTTATTTTTCAAAGTAGGAGTCCAATATAAATCTAATTGTAAAGTAAAAGATTTAGTGTATTGAATCAATACCCAAAACCTGTGGGACTAATTTTGCTGTTATAAGAAAATAATTACTCACATTGGATCAGAAAGCCAAACTGTTTATAAAGCACACAGCCTAAAGTAAGTGACTCGGGACGTTCAAAAATAAAAGGAGAGGAAGAGTGATATGAGGCAAAATAAATAAAGAGAAAGCAGAGGTGTTAATAGCAGACAAAGGGAAATTAAAGACAAATCAAAGAGCATTAAATGAGATAATCATGCCATTCCCCATTCATGACTTAACAGTCAGGCATTTTTTCACACCAAATAAAACATAAAAAGAAAGAAAATCTGGAGCAGCCAACCACGAAGAGAACTAGTACTAGAGGCTCTTAATTCACCTTTGTGCTGCTCGTGAGAGATAAAGAGATTTTAAAGGTAATTGTAGTGGGTAGTGTGGATATTTCCCCGCTGGGTCTTCTAACCCTTCTTTCCCAATCCTCATTGAGCAGAAGCAATTGGAGAAAGGGTAGGAGTGAGGGAGGGAATGAGTCCCGTCTAGAATTGAGGAGGAGGCCCTCTTGTTCCACCCTAATCAGAACCATCTTGTCAGGCCTACCAGTGACTGTTTCAGCCAACCAGGCCTCCACAGTCACTGCACGTCCTGTCCCTTACCGGTGATTACTTAGGATCAGATGGGGACAAATAATCCGTTTAGGCTAAAACGTTGGAAAATTTGCTGGGGCCTCTGGGCAAAGTTCCCTCCTTCTAAAGAAAGAAAAAAGAGAGAGAAAGAGACAGACAGACAGACACATGGTCATCTGTCTTTAGAATGTTGTCGCATGGGAATGTGAGTTCTGGAATTATCTAGCCGTCTTGCAAAGCAACTGGCCCCTGCTAAACTCTAAGCAAGAGTTAGCCCCAGAGAATCACAGGGAAATTATCCGGAGCCGTGGCCTCTGGGAGGTCAACTTGAGGCTCAGCCCTACCTTTGCATCTATGGGCATGCGAGCCAATGAATCTCATTACTGCTCAGGCCACTCTGAGGTGGGTTTTCTGTGACTTGAAGCCACATATGACTAAGATAATTATTCATATAAATACGATGATTAACAAGGGATAGTTCATTAAGGTATAAAATCCCACCTGGAAGCCAAGCATACATCTTGTTTTCAAGTACCCGTGAAATTTTTCCAAAACTGAGCGCATGCTGGGGCACAAAGAAAACATCAGTACAAACCAAAAAGAGCAATATCCCAGCCTCCAATCATCATAGTTCCAGAAAGCTGGGTGTGAATATCCGCTCTAGAAAATCCACAGTCCCGAATGCGAACAGATGAATGACGAAGAATAAACACACAGTTCACAGTGGTACTATTGACAGTAGCGAAAAGGCAGAAATAACCCAAATGCCTACGAACCCATGAGTGGATAAACAGAGTCACACGACAGATAAAAAGTAGGTCAGTGGTACCAGTGACCAGGGGAGACCGGCCAAGGGCAAGACGCTGCTAACGGGTACGGGGCTGCTTCTGAGGACGTTCTAGAATTAGTGGAGACTGTTGCACAGCTTTGCAAACACTAAAAATCACATGCTTCAAAAGACTGACTTTTATGTATGTGAATTATATTTCAACATAAAAGGTGACCTACTTCTGCCATAGTCTGTTGGTCACAGAGACCAACCATGGTACAGTGTGGGAAGAGACCCAGGGCAAGAGTACCAGGAGGCAGGGAACATCTGGGGACTGCCTTGGCGGCTAGCCGCTGCACAGATCTCTGGAAAGTGTCTCCTATCACATGCTATATCCTCTTCCATGTCAGTCCGACGCGCTGCTAATTCCCCGACACTAACGTCTGTGCGCTCGTCCCCTTTGAGTGGCCAGTCCCAGCTGCATCTCACGGCTTGGCTTCTTTCTTTCTTTCTTTCTTTCTTTCTTTCTTTCTTTCTTTCTTTTCTTTCTCTCTCTCTTCCTTCCTTCCTTATCTATCTATCTATCTATCTATCTATCTATCTATCTATCTATCTATCTATTTGACAGACAGAGAGCACAAACAGGGAGCAGCAGGCAGAGGGAGAAGCAGTCTCCCCGCTGAGCAAGGAGCCCAATGCGGGGCTCCATCCCAGGACCCTGGGATCATGACCTGAGCTGAAGGCAGACACTTATCCGACTGAGCCACCCAGGCGCCCCTCCCGGCTCCTTTCCTACCCTAAACCGTGCTCACTTTGAACAAGGGTGATGTGATTCGGAAATCATTTTCTAACACACCATTATTTCTTACCGAGCTGTCTGCTCTCATGTAAAAGAGTTTCTACTTTTAAGAATCTCAACTATATTAAACATAGATTCATTATCTCCAATCCTCAGAGAAATCCTGCAGAATGGCATATTATTGACAAAGAAACTGAGGCTCGAAAAGGTGACACAATTTGCCCAGGGTTTCACGGCTCGTGAGTGGCAGAGCAAGGACTCTAAACCGTATAATGACAGCACTGCCACAGCTCACATACATTGACTATTTACTGTGGGAGGCGTTATTCCACGTGCTTTACATGAATTAGCCCAGTTGATCAATCGTGAGAAGCTGATGGGGTATTATCAACACTTTACAAATGACAAACTGAGGCACAGAGAGGTTAACATACCACAGTGACAAAGGTAACGAGTGACGGAGCAGAGACTAAAACCTAGGTTCATTGGATTCTGGGTGCACTCTTTATACCACACCGCCTCTTGGACCAGAGCTGAGTAGAACAAGGTGGGGGGGGGTAGATTTTTATTTATTTATTATTTATTAATTTATGGACATTTGCCCCAGAAATGATTTGAGGTGGCCAGAGAGTCTGAATTCCCTCTCCGCAAGGATATAACTAACTCATTTTTCTCATGGAGAAAATGAAGGACTCCAGGTTTTTGTGCATGTCTTTCACACAAAGTCTGAGTGAATCTTTCTAGACTCTGCCCCTACATCCTTCTCTATATGCCTTTTGAAATTTCTAATTGTTTCCCCTTTTAAAGTCTCGCCATCACAGGAGATCGTGAACAGCTTGTTTTAGACCAAACGTCACTAAAATGGCTTTTCCTCACAAATCACCTTTTTTCTCAAATAAGATTTCCAGTTCCCAAAGGGGGCACTGTGGTTCAAGTGAGTGCATTTGCTACAAAGTTCCCACTTGAGCTTCCTTCCTTTTGCATGCTGGGAATGATGAACCGCAGTCTCTGTTCAGGATTATCTTTTGGAGGAGCTCAACAACTCCATCATCAAACACAGCTCAAACACAAGAGCCTGATTTTCTTGGAGGAAAAGGAAACAGCTGAGGTTTCTGCAGTTAGAATGGGAGGAGTGTCCCTCAAGAAGTGTCCCGTCAGCTAAGAACTAGACTAAGACAGACTTACACGAACGAGGTCAATGATAACTAGGCTTCAGGCTCACCCACTCGCACAGCCCTTTCCAAGGTCCCAGGAAGAGGACCAGCGCCCAGGGTTCAATAGTTATGTTTCTATAATTTGCAAAGTGCGAGATTTATTTCAACCAGAGTCTTGTTATTCCTTCTTCAACCTTAAGATCCACTCCTACTGGGTCTCCTCAGCACGACTTGGGTCTGGCTAAGGTGGAGCGGGACTGGAGATGCAATTCAGTTTGGGGTTAACAGAATATGTTCATGAGATCTGCAGTCGTTTCTGTAGAATTAAGTTATTGCTAGGCATTCTGGTGCTGGAATGGCTTCCAAGAACACTGCTAATCGCATAGAACCAACTCTCCCAACATTATGATGTAAAGGTGTGGGCCAGTGGTGCTGTTGCGATAGAACTGTATGCCTGGGGGAGCCTGGGGGGGCGCGGTCAGTGGGTTGATGGTCTGACTCTTGATTTTGGCTCAGGTTGTGATCTCAGGGTTGTGAGATGGAGCCCTGCGTCCAGCTCTGTGCTGGGCGTGGAGCCTGCTTAAGATTCTCTCTGTCCCTCTGCAACCCCTCTCTCCCTCTCTCAAAAAAAGGAAAAATAAATAAAAATAAAAATTGCAAAAACAAAAAAGAAAAACAAACAAAAAACCAAAAAACACAAAAAACCCACATACACAAAACCATATGCCTGGCACGAAAATGATGTCAGTCGTGGAATTAGGCTTGGCATGCACACGTGCGGAAGCCGGTCCGCAGAGCACTCACGGCTGTTAGACATGTGCAGTTACAAGCACCGGCTGTAGTTCTCAGAGATGCCCAGTCAAAACAGAGGTACTCTTTCACCAGGAATACACTCAGTAATGCAGCCTATCCAATTATAAATACCGTACATTTTTATGGGAATATTTCCAGGGCATGAACTTGCAACCACAAGCAATAACTTCTGGGGATGAAGCTGAACTTTTGACGCTTCTCTATAAGCAATCAAAATACCCAGATATGCATGATAAATAAATAGAATATACATAATTTAAAAATACATGCAAAACCATACTAGAAGAGTAAAATATTTTTCTCTTCTCTCTATAGAAAAGGATATTACAAAATCACTGCCATATAAACTGGTGATCAAAGAGCATGCAGCCAAAATATGTATGGAAAAATCCAGAGGTTTGTCAGGCAACAGATTAATAAAAAATACATATATTGGGTTAGATTTGTGATGTGTGTGGTGTCTGTCAGCTCTGTACAATTTGTTAATTTGCTCTATTTTATAAATTTTAAATGAATATTCTCATTCCTGCCTAACTATAGATTTGTATTCTCCTGCTCATAATAGATCTCCAAAATTACATGCACTTCAGGGTCCACAAGGCCTGGAAAGGTCCCTAACTGGGGATGTGATCTCTGATAGAGCAGAAGGATGGAAGAAATAAACTGTCTTTCAAACTTTGACTTATTTAATAGAGATATTTCTGAATTTAAGTTTTAGTTCTATGAATTTCCTTTTTTTTCCAGATTTTATTAATTTTTTTATTCATTCATTTAGAGAGTGTTCATATGAGTGGGGGGAGGGGCAGAGGGAAAGAGAGAGAGAATCCCAAGCAGACTCCCTGCTGAGCACGGAGCCCACACGGGTCTTGATCTACGACTCTGAGATCATGACCTAAGCCAAAATCAAGTGTCAGCCGCCCAACCAAGTCACCCAGGCGCCCTGCTCTGAATTTCCTGTTTTGTTGAGGTATAGTTTGCGTCCAGTCACGTGCGGAGATCTTAATTACATGTTTCAGTCATTTTTGACAAATGTATGTATGAGACAATAGAAAATACATATATTGGTTTCTACCCCCAGTGCCTGGCACAGAGCTCCTAAGATACTTGTAAATTCCTAAGTGATAAAAGCACCAGGAGCACGTTTTGTTCTAATGAGATGACTCGTCCCCAAGTGGGCGCCTGGATGGGGGCCAGTCATGAAAAAGACCACAAACCACGGTTAGAAGCTTGGAATTTCATTCCCACCCTTCATCCTCCAGAGAGGGGAGAGGGGCTAGAAATGCAGTCAATAATTGATCAGGCCTATCTTAGCAAGCCTCCGTAAAATCCCAATAGCATAACGCTCCGATGTTTCCAGGTTGGCGAACACATCCGCCCCGGGAGGGTGATGTACTTCAACTCCATGGGGACAGAAACTCTTGTGCTTGGGGCCCTGCTAGACCTTGTCCCATGTGTCTTTTCATCTGGCTCTTCCTTTGTATCCTTTATCATGCTTTTCAATAAACTGGTAAATGTAACTAAATGTCTCCCTGAGTTCTGTGAGTGGCTCTAGGAAATTAACCAAACCTGAGAGGTGCAGTGGGAACCTCCGATTTGTAGCCAAGTCGGACAGAAGCTGTGGCCCTACTGAGGATATACTTCTTGTGACGGGCATGGGAGTGGGATGGAAGCAGGCTTGCGGGACGGAGCCCTTAACCTGCGGGATTGGATTGAAGTGTAGGTTACCCGGTTGGTGTTGCAGATTACCTGGTGTGGGAAAAATTCCCACACATTTGGTGACCAGAAGGGTCAGAAGTGAAGTGTCCCACGCAGCTGTGTAGTGGCGTGAGAGTAAAGTAGACCGTGGAGAAACTCAGGAGGGCAAGACCGCGTTTTAACCTACACAGAAGGAAAACCATAGATTTTGCTAACTCAGTACAAACCCATGAAACTAACGCCCAAATGAAGATATAAAACATATTTTCACCCCCAAAATTCCTTTGTGCCACCTCCCAGTGAATTCTCTCATACCAGAGGAAACTGATGCTCCGATTTATATCTCGAGAGATTAGGTTGCTGTTTTTGAACTTCACCTGAGTGGAATCATGATGTATGACCGAGTGACTCCTCAGTCAGCACGTGTCTGAGTCCGCCCACGCTGTTGCAAAGGTCAGTGATCTCTTCCCTTCTATTGCTGACCGCTTTTCCATTGTGTCTGTACCACGGTGTATCCATCCTCCCGTCGCCCATCTGGGTTATTTTCAGGTTTGGGCATTATGAATAAAGGTGCTATCAATATTTGTGTAGTTTTGTGAAGAAAGATTCTCATTTCTCTTGGGAATGTACTCAGGCTTGAGATTGGTGGGTCTCAGATAGGTGGATATTTAACTATAAGGAACTGCCAAAACTTCTTCCAAAGAGGTAGTACCATGTTATACTCCCGTCAGCAGTCAAGGAGAACACCGTAGTTTCATCTGCTCACCAATATGCTAATGGATGTCAAATGGTATCTTATTGTGGTTTGAATTTACATTTTTTGATTAATAATGATGTTGAATGCCTTTCCCTGTGCTCACTAACCATTCCTGTATCTTCCTTTGTGAAGTGTCCCTCCAAATAATTTATCTGTTTTTTAAAAAATTATTTATTTTTATTTGGATTGTCTTTTGTTAATGAGTTGTAGTTTTGTTAATGAGTTGTAGGAGTTTATAAACTCTGGATGTAAGTCCTTCGAAATATGTATTTTAAAAAATAACATTTTCAGGGTGCCTGGGTGGCTCGTGCCGTTAGGCGGCTGACTCCTGGTTTTGGCTCAGGTCATGCATGGTCTGAGAGTTGTGAGATCAAGCCACGCATCGGGCTCCTTATTCAGCATGGAGCCTACCTGAGATTCTTTCCCCCTCCCTTCTCCTCCCGCTCTGCTTCTCGCACTAAAATAAATTAAAAAATAAAATCTTAGGGGCGCCTGGGTGGCACAGTCGTTAAGCGTCTGCCTTTGGCTCAGGGCATGATCCTAGCATTCTGGGATCGAGTCCCACGTGGGCTCCTCTGCTGGGAAGCCTGCTTCTTCCTCTCCCACTCCCCCTGCTTGTGTTCCCTCTCTCGCTGGCTGTCTGTCAAATGAATAAATAAAATCTTTTTTAAAAAGAATAAATAAAAATAAAATAAAATCTTAAAAACTAAACATTGTCTTCCAGTCTGTGGTCTCTCTTCTTTGCCTTTTTTTTTAAACTTTTTATTTTGGAATAATCGTAGAGTCACGAAAGAGTGGCAAACATGGTAGAGGGAGTTCCCATAAACCTCTCACTTGGCTTCCTCTAAAGTTACTATCTTACATTTCCCACAAATTTTTCTCTTTATCTTTGACTTTCAGCATCTGTGTTTATTTTACTGAGTGTGTTGAGCTTTTTGGATGTATAGAGCAGTGTTATTCACCAAATTTGGACAGTATTCAGCCATTATTTCTCCTTTTTCTCTCTGCTCTCCTTCCCACTCTATGTATGTGGGTATGCTTAACGGTGTCCCACATAGCTCTGAGACTCTTCGTTTGGCCATTCTTTTCTCTCCAATTTTCAGTTACATAATCTCTATAAATTAACCTTCAGCATTGCTGACTTTCTTTTGCCTGCTTAAATGTAATTTTAAACCTCCCTTGTTAATGTTTTATTTCTGTTACACTTTCCAACTCCAGAATTTCCATTTGTTTTTTTATAATTTCCACTTATTGTATTATATTTTTTAAAGACTTTATTTATTTGGGGTGGGTAGTAAGAGAGAGAGCATGAGCAGGGAGGAGAGGAAGAAGCAGGCTCCCCATGAGCGGGAGCTTGATGCAGGGCTCAATCCCAGGACCTTGCGATCAAGACCCCAGCCAAAGGCAGATGCCCAACCAACTGAGCCACCCAGGAGTCCCTGTATTGATATTTTCTATAAGACATTGTCATCATTCCTTCCTTTACTTCTTTAAGAATGGTTTCCATTAGCTTTTTTAAGATTTGAGAGCGCGCGCGCTCGTGTGAGAGCATGAGTGGGGCGTGGAGGGGCAGAGGGAGAAGCAGACTCCCCGCTGGGCAGGGAGCCCAATGCAGAGCTTGATTCCAGGACCCTGAGATCATGACCTGAGCTAAAAGCAGCCCCTTCACCAACGGAGCCACCCAGGCACCCCTTCATTAGCTCTTTATACATACTTATAATGACTGCTTTTACGGGTCTTCTATGTGTTTCATAGTTATTGAAAACTGTACATTTTAGATAATATATTGTAGCAACTCTGATCAATTAGCAATACTGGTTTCCTTCCACATTAGGGCATGCTGTCGTCTGCCCGTTTGTTTCGTGACTGGCTGCAATATCTTAGTGATGTCTATTTCCCGCCCAGAGTGAAGCCTCTGATGTTGCTGCTCAGAGGGTGTCCCCTTGGGCAGGTGTGCAGTCATCGTGGTATGACCGAGGCCTTTGCAGGACTCCTTGGATGGTCTCTGTCTCTGATCAGGCCTGTGTTAGGCTAAGTGCCTGCTGACTGCTCTATCATTTCAGCGCCCTGGGGGGTACGTTGCTCCATCGTCTGATCTGATTAAATTGGCCCCTTTGCAGGGGTTGGTTTTGAGGCAGGTCTTTGAGGTTTGTTCTGACCTCAGGAGGGTTCTTTGTAGTTGTCTCTCCCTGGATTTTCTGGTTGGGTTGGCCGGCCTCTGGTTGACCTCGTTGTGCTAATGGAGCCACCAGCTTCCTCCTAGTGGCTTACCACCAGAGAGCCGCTGCTGTGAGAGTGTCCTCGGGATTGAATTTCCTCATGCTCTATTTCAGTACAGTCCATTCTTTTGGGGGGAGAGAGTGGATGCTCTCTAATCCTATGGACTGCCTCTCGCCTGGGGCGAGATCTCTGCAGCCGGCTTCTTTTGGAGTGACACCCTGCTTTAGGAGTAGGCTGCTGGGACAGGCTTGCCTCTCTTGGTGTAAAATTTCTGCCCCATAAGCAAGATGGAGCAAAGGCAATTAGGGCCCCAGTATTCTTTGCTGGTTGTGCTTGGTTGGGGTAGAGCCCTCACGCTATGAGTTTGGGTTGGGTGGAGGAAGGGTGCCTGGATCTCTTGGCCGTGCTCGCCAGGAATTTAGCCTCAGCCACTCGGAAATTCTCACTTTGACCCATCAGCTGCCATCCAGCGTTGCTGATAGGAGGTGCTGGGGCGTTAGTACTACCCTGCACCCTCCCCGGCTAGCTCGTGTGCTAAGCGGGTGTCTTCGTCTGCTCAGTAACAGAAAGGTCGAAGAATAGATGGCTTAGACAACAGAAATGTATCCCTCAGGTTCCAGAGGTTGGAAGTCTGAGAACAGAGTGCCGAAGGGTCGTGTTGGGGAGGACTTTCTTCCTGGCCTTTGAACGACCACCTTCCAGCTGTGTCCTCACATGGTAAAGAGAGAGGGAGCACGCTGGCTGGTTCCTCTTCTTATCAGGGCACTAATCCCATCAAGAGGGCCCATCTTCACCTTCTCATCTAAACCTGATTACCTCCAAAGGCCCCACCTCTAAATACCATCGCATCCTGGGGCAGGGCTTCAACCTATGAATTTGGTGGTGGTGGTGGGGCACAGATATTCAGTCCATATCGGCAGGGTTCAGGATTCTTTGAGAAGGCCCTGGGGCAGAAAAGCACAAAAACCTGGCGTGCCCTTGTGGTGAGATCCTGTTAGCATGAATACATATATTCCATGCGTTGGAATATGCTGGTTAGATTTTCTATAACCTCATTTTTTTCCATTTGACCTGGCCATGTGTTGGACCAAAAGTGACATCTGCTAGTTTTAGCGTAGTTTTATGGGTTGCTCTTGTAGATCCTTAAGTTTCTGATTTATGAAGGTAGTTTCTATGTTGTTTGGGTCACACACATTCGTAACTGATGTGTTATCGTTGTGAATTGTGGCTCCTGGCATTATCCTGTATCTGAAAGAGGACTTCACCTATTTCCATCCCGACCTCAAACTTTCTCATTAAGTCCTTCTTTCCAGCTTATCTCCTAAGTCAGGCAAAGACCCTGTGAGCAGAGCATCCCCCCAAGGAAACAAAACTACCCCCTCACGCAACAAGGACTGCCCTGAGCCAGCGAGACCCCGCACGACTGATCCCGAGACAATGATCAACCCGATCTTCACGCCCACCTGCACGTACCCACCAACCTCTGTCCCCCATTTTCCTTATATAAATCTGGAAATACTGGCGGCACTTTGCCCACAGTGTTCGAGACGCCAGTCTACGGTCTTCCCGGTGGTGGCCTCGCTGAAATAAATCCCTTTCTCGTTTCACCACCACCGTCTCTCAGCCTTTGGATTTTGTCAGCAGCAAGTGGCCAAATCTGGTTTGTTTGGACCCTGTCCCCACACTCCCCCTCACCCCCCGAGCAAGGTGCCCTTGCGCCCCAGCCGCACAATCTGCTATCTCATTTCATGCTCTTTGTCCACATGCAACATTTCCTGATATCATGATCGTAACCTCTGCTTTCTTATTGTCCTATTTGCCTGCTGTGCCTCTTCAGTTCTCGAGCACTAGCCGTTCGAATCACTTCCATTTCGGTGTATCTCTGAACACACCACAGAGCGTGGTTTTGCTTTACGGATCTGAAAATCTTTTTCTTTTAATAGGTGAGTTTTCACTTACACATATTGAAACAGGGGACAGGTAGGGGTGTTTTTTTTTTTTTTTTTTTTTTTTAAGATTTTGTCAGAGAGAGAGCACAAGCAGGGGGAGCGGCAGGCAGAGGGAGAAGCAGGCTCGCTGCTGAGCAAGGAGCCCAGTGTGGGACTTGATCTCAAGATCCTGGGATCATGAGACAGGTAGGATTTTAAATTTATTTTAACGTTGTATTTATTGGGTGATCTGCTTTATTTAATATGTTCCTTTCTCTTAGCTCTTTTAAAATTTTCTTTGATGTTCAGAGAATTTTGAAAATTTGTTCCTGCACTTATCTTCCCAAATCTCCATATGTCACTCTCCCTGGGTGCATGTCTGTGTCCCCGTTCTGATAATAAGGACACCGGTTGAACTGGAGTGGGGCCCACTGTGCTCCAGCTGACTTCATCTTAACTGAGCTGTATCTGCAGTGACCGAATTTCCAAACAAGGTCACATTCTGAGATACTGGAGGTTACGTCTTCAGCACATGCATTTTGAAGAGACACAACTCAACACATTATAACTCCCGTCCGTATATCTCAAACTCTGTCCTCTGATTCTTCAAGCCAGCAAGATTGTGGGTTTCCATCCAGCTTTCCTCACCCCCCAGGGAGGAGGACTGCGCGCTGCCCTCAGTCTAAAAGTCATCAAAACAGGAAACTTACCCAGCACTGTGCTCTTCTTCCCAGTGTCCTCCAGTTTCTGCTTCTTTTTGGTTGTTCTCCAGTGCCTTCAAGTGGTTGTTTTTATATTTGACGGGAATTTATGATCGTTATTTGCTGGGCATAGACGCTCTCCCACCATTACTGCAATACTCTCGTTTTATATTGTCCTGTGTGTGTTTGTTTCTTTGCGTGGTGATGGTGGTGATGGTGGTGATGGTGGTGATGGTGGTGTCTGTTCCTGTTCTGAGTTTTTGCATTTGTGACTCTAGGTGTATTTTATATCCGCAAATGTTTGAGAACGCTTCATTCAGATTGGTTATTGTGCATCCATTTCGTCCTGCTTCATGATGGGGAGGGAATTTTTATCAGCTGAAATGTTTTGATTTTTATTTATGTTCCTTTTGTATATTGGCTTTGTTTAGATGTGATCTGCCATCCATTTTCCATTCATTGAAAATGTCCGGTTTTTCCCTTGGACCAGCAGTAACAGGCAAAGGAAAGGAGTTTACGCCGCTGATTGCATTTTGCAGTTCAAGCGCGCCCTCTTCTGTTGGTTTACAAAATTGCAGTTTCCTTAGTAATTCTACCTTTCGGGGGCGGGGCGTAGATTACATATCTTTTGCCTTTGTTCTACTACTTATTACTTTTAATTAAAAAATATATGCTTAACTTCCTGGGGTGCTAGTGAGGTTCTGTTTATGTGTGTGATGGCTGCAAGGGTGTGTTCACTTACTGGAAATTTAGTGAGCTGTACACTAATGAATAACGTCAAGAAGAAAACGGTATTATGTTTGAGGAAATTATTTTCTACCTTCCACTTTTGTTATGACTGATCTACCATTTTTTCCCATTCGTTACTCTAAAAATTATGCTTTTGCACATATGCCTAAAAATATTTTATAAATACAATTAATAGTATCTTACAGTAACTCATTTTCAAATCATTTGATGCTTACTGGCAGTCCTTTCAAACTATGTCTCTATCATTCATGAATTCTTTATCTTGATTTATCCTGCAGGTGGCTGAAGTACAACATCAAGTAATTTTTGGTGGAAAATGGCCACAATCAAGGAGCACTCCTTCCTACCCCCGCTGTTAAAGCTGGCACAGCGTTGCTCATCTAAGAGTGTCTGTCACTTCAAAGAAGAAGAACATTTGCCACATCGCAAATATATCCCCTCAAAACTTGTTAGACGGTATTCCCTTAGTTTCTGACATCACATTCTGTGGTGGAATATGCAGCCAACCTGGTTTCCGAAAATTCCAGGGTCTAATTCTTTGGTTGCTAGCGTATAAAAATACAATTGACATTTAAATATTGACCCTGTATCCAGTAACCTTGCTGATACACTTGTTAATTTTAATAGTCTATCTGTTGTTCTTTTGAATTTTCTACACACGTAACTGTGCCATCCCCGAATTCTGGAAATTCTATAAATTCTACCTGCTTCTATCTACTAGGACTCTCTTCCCCTGCTTTACTGTGAGGTCTGCTTCCCTGTGTTTCCCGAGTCTCACATATCACAGCCCCTCAAACCCTGCCTGAATGACATGTTCTCCAAATATTTTATTTATTTATTTATTTATTTTTAAATATTTTATTTATTTATTCGACAGAGATAGAGACAGCCAGCGAGAGAGGGAACACAGGCAGGGGGAGTGGAAGAGGAAGAAGCAGGCTCATAGCAGAGGAGCCTGATGTGGGGCTCGATCCCACAACGCTGGGATCACGCCCTGAGCCGAAGGCAGACGCTTAACCACTGCGCCACCCAGGCGCTCCTCTCCAAATATATAAAACAGGTTTTTAGTTGTACCACTTTTTACAGTTAATTTTCAGTAGGAGAATTCATCTGATATTAGCTATTCCACCCCAGCTAAACCCTTGTTTGTAAACTTTATTTTCCACTTACATGCTGATAGATTCATTCTTTACCCTTCAATCTTCTTTTAAAAAAGATTTATTTATCTGAGAGAAAGCATGGGGAGGGGGGAGGCTAGGAGCAGAGGGAGAAGCAGACCCTGCTGAGCAGGGAGCCCAAAAAGGGGCTGGATCCCAGGACCCCGGGATCATGACCTGAGCTGAGACAGACACTTAACTAACTGAGCCACCCAGGAGCCCCTCATTCCCCTTAAATCTTAACGTTAACGAAGGAATATGTTGGGGTTGATTGCTTTCTGTTTATTGATTGTTTCATGGGAATCTTTTTGCTATGCAGTTTTGGGTCTTTACTGGGTTCCCTCCACGATGATGCCTTTCCCTTTTTTCCTAAGTCAATGAAAACAGACAATCAAGGGGCATCCCCTCATAGCCACATCCTTAAAACCAGCTCCTACCTGCCTTTGCCACCGGTGGCTGGAGGATCTCTCTTATGGTGAAAGAACCACCCCTCCCCTGAGCCCTGGATCAGACCCCGCTCTCCCTCCAGGCGAGTTAACCTCTTCATCTCCTGCATCCTGAGTTTCTTCAAGGGCTGCTCAGTGTCAGCACAAAGGCGCTCTCCTGATCTCCCAGCCTGCAAGGAACAAGATCTGCCCACCACGTCTCCTCCAAACTCTCTGCCAGTTTTTGTTCCTCTTCAGAGTGAACCTTATGCAAATTCCCTTTAACCTCTTCATTTTCTCGCATTCCTCCCTTAAGCCCTCACTGTGCCTTTTCCCCCCAGAACGCTAGTGAGACTTCCCTGCTCAGAGCACTTGTCAAATGCTATCATGGCTTCACACCTCACTCAATCTGCCAACAGCATTCGGACCCACTTTCTTCTTTGGCTACTATGACCACACACCAGCCCAGTTTTTCTCCTACCTTCCTATCTTTTTTTTTCCTGTCTGTATATAGTCTCTCTAGATGACGGAGTCCTACGTAAGTGCTTTGGCTTGTTCACCGTTTATATGTAAGGGACTCCCGAATGTATACACGTCCAGCTCCAGACATTCCCTGAGAGATGGGGCTGTCCATCGGTGCTTTATTTACCACGTGTACAGAGATATTTAAAGCTACTAAGGAAAGAAATTAGTTTCGTTTCCTTCCTTCAAGCCTGTTAATCCTCCATTTGCCCCCATTTCAGTAAATGACTTCATCATACATTCAGTTGTTCGGCCAGACGCCTAAGAATCATCTGCAAACCCTCTCCTTCGTTCAACCCCCATTTTCCAGCTTCCACACATCCTGTCAGATGCACCTGCTAAAACAAAGCCCCCCAAACCCCACTTGTGTTTTGCCTGCTCCCACTGACATTCAACTCACCACCATCTCTCACCATTACTAGCTCTCTAATTGGGCACTGAGGTTCCGCGCAGCAGGAGGAATTATCGCTTAAAACGTGATCCATATCACCCTCCTAAACTCACCGGGACCGCCTGGAAGTCAGCTCCAAGTTCTGCACCACAGTCTACCATTCGTACATGCTCTGGCCCCTGCCCAAACACAAAGAGCCAGAAAGAATAATCCTATTACGTCCCCACAAAGTGAGAAGCTCTAATAGCTATCACACTCCTTATCGTATCATTTTGTTCACACGCTGTTTTTCTAGTTATGAAATAGATCATAAAGAATGAACATTACCGTGGAGAAATGATGTCGGCACACAGTGGCATGTAACGTATTGCTCCTTTTTAACCCCCCCCCCACCTTAACATGAAAAGACATCCATCCATGAACAAAGGCACGTTTGTGGGAGTTGTTGGACCCTTTGCTCTACAGACACCAAGGGACCCAGAAGAAGTCTCACCTACCTGTGCATCCAGTAAGAGGCAGACAGACCTCCGTATGGGCTGTGGAGCCAGGAGAGCCAGTTAACCTGCCCAGATTCCTCTGGCCAAGGGGGAAGGGGGGGCACGGGGAACTGGAGAGTGCTGACCTGGGCAGATACCCACGCACGGGAGGAGAATTTGCAAAAGTCCAGCCTTCCTGAGAGGAAATTCCAGCACGCCATTCTAGAAAAAAAAATTTTTTTGGCCGTAGCAAAGGGGGCAGAGAGAAACTTTCCCAGCTCCCTTCCTCCTCCAGCCCCCAAGGAAACACTGCCGGGCTAATCTATCCAGGGGTGGTGGTGACCTCTCTTCTGGGGGAGAAGGGTGGCAGTGAGTGAATGCCTGGCTACCCCAGTTGTGCAGGACGTGGCTGGAGAAACCCATTTATTTCCAATAGCACCAGAGTACTGAAGCAGGACCCCCATGACTGATGGGGGAGGGAGGAGATGGGGAAAGAGGCAGACATGGGACATCTTTCCTGCTGATTGCACTCGGCGGGAAATCCACCCATGAGCCCCTGGGAGTATCAGATTGTCAGGCACCCCAGTGCCTCCAGTGATGACCCCACATCTCCCCTCACTCTGCAACAATTCCCTGTGCGCGCTTTCAAGTGTGGCTCCAAGAGCAAGCTCCTGGAAACAAAGAAAGGGCTTAGAAAACAGGCCGCAGTAGGTGGGCAATGGAGAAACCACAAACTTGAGCTACAGCGCCACCTTCTGGAGAAGAAAAGAGAGGTTTCCATAGCCAGCCAGGTGACTTGTGAAAAACCCGAGAAGACAAAAGATGAAGAATCCTGCCACTTGAGGGAAGAGGAGGAGTGGAGCAGGTAGATAAAACCCCAGATAATAACACCACCATCAAACATCTGAAAGCAACTAGCGAAGATTTCAGGAAGTGCCTGCTACTTCGAGCGCAAAACAGCAATGCAAAACTACCAGGCACCTGAAAAGTCAAAGAAACCTGCCATCGCCAAAGAGAGCAATAATTCTCCAAAAACTGAGCTCAAAGGTATGGAATTTTTGATCTAGCTGATGGAGAATTCAAAATGGCTGTTTCGAAGAAATGTAGCAAGCTACAAGAAAACTTAGAAAGATAACACAGGGGTGCCTGGGTGGCACAGCGGTTAAGCGTCTGCCTGCGGCTCAGGGTGTGATCCCGCCATTATGGGATCGAGCCCCACATCAGGCTCTTCCGCGATGAGTCTGCTTCTTTCTCTCACTCCCCCTGCTTGTGCTTCCTCTCTCGCTGGCTGTCTCTATCTCTGTCGAATAAATAAATAAAAATCTTAAAAAAAAAAGATAATGCAATTAAATCTTGAAAAAAAATACATGATTAAAAGATAATGCAATTAAATCTTGAAAAAAAATACATGATTAAAAAAGAGGTAGAAATTATAAAAAGAACCAGAGATTCCAGGGCTGAAAAACTCAATAAATGACATAAAAAAAAGCAAGAGAGAGAATCTGCAGTAAGTCAAACAAGTTAGAAATAGGATAAATGAGTTAGAGGATACAAATTTTGAAATAACCCAGTTATTTCAAAGGAAACAATGAAAAAAAACAAAGATAGCATATGTGATCTGTGGGATTCTATCAGAAAGCCAAATATTAGAATAATTGGGATTCCAGAAAGAAAAGAGAGGGAGAAGGGAACAGAAAATTTACTTAAGGAAATAATAGCTGTGAATTTCCCAAACCTGGGAAGAGAACTGGACATCCAAATAAGTGAAGCTAATAGGTCAGCCCATTTTTTTAAAAGTTTATTTATTATTATTATTATTATTTTAAGTAATCTCAATACCCAACGTGGGGCTTGAACTCACAACCCCAAGATCCAGAATTTCACATTCTTCCGACTGAGCCAGCCAGACACTCCTAAATCATCCTATTATCCCCATACAAAAAGACCTTCTCCAAGATACATTATAATGAAATTGTCAAAACTCAAGAATAAAGAACAAGATTTAAAAGCAGACAGGAGGGGGCGCCTGGGTGGCACAGCAGTTAAGCGTCTGCCTTCGGCTCAGGGCGTGATCCTGGCGTTATGGGATCGAGCCCCACATCAGGCTCCTCCGCTATGAGCCTGCTTCTTCCTCTCCCACTCCCCCTGCCTGTGTTCCCTCTCTTGCTGGCTGTCTCTATCTCTGTCAAATAAATAAATAAAATCTTAAAAAATAAATAAATAAAAGCAGACAGGAGAGAGAAGATTGTAACCTACAAAGGTACCGTCATTAGACTATCAGTGGATTTCTCAGCAGAGACCCTACATGTCAGGAGAGGGGGGGATGACATATCCAAAGTGTTGAAAGAAAAAAGTTGCCAGCCAAGAATAATCTGGCGAAGTTATCCTTAAGATATGAAGAAAAAACAAAGACTTTCAGAAACAAACAAAAGCAGAGAGAGTTCATCGCCACTAGACCTGCCTTGCAAGAAATGCTGAGAAGAATTCTTCAAGCTGAAATCAAAAGAAGCCAATTAGTGACATGAAAACATAAAACAGCACACTGGTAAAGGTACATATACAGTCAGACCTAGAAAATTCTAAATCTCCAATAGGATGCTGTGCTCACTTAACTAAGTATAAAGGTCAAAGGAAAAGAGTATTAAAAATAATTGGGGTTATTAAAATGTGTTAACAAATACACAATGTAAAAAGAGGTCAACTGTGATGTCAAAAATATAAAAAGGGGGCAGTAAAAGAGTGAAGCTTTTGTAGGTGATTGAAGTTAGTTGCTATCAGCTAAAAATGGACTGTTTTATCTATGAGATGTCTTATGCAAGCCCCATGGTTACCACAAAATGAAAACCTAGAGCAGATGCATTAAAGACAAAGGTAGGAGAAACAGAACATACCACCACGGAAAACTGCCGATTTACACAGGTAGGCAGAGACGGGGGAAAAGAAACAACGGAAATACAAAACAACCAGAAAACAAATACTTGTAGCCAAAAACAATAAGAAGAGACAAAGAAGGTCATTATATAATGAAAAAGTGGTCAATTCATCAAGAAGATATAACAGTGGTAAATATATATGCACCCAGTACTGGAACATCTAAATATATTAAGCAAATACCAACAGATCTGGAGAGAGAAATAGACAATACAATAATTAATAGAGGACTTCAACACCCCATTTTTAGCAATGGGTAGATCATCCAGACAGAAAATCAATAAGGAAACAATAGACCTGAATGATACAATTCGATCTAATGGACCTAACAGACATTTACCCAACATTTCATTGATTAGCACATTCTTCTCAAGTACCCATGACCATATGATAGGATAGAATACAAGTTTTACCAAATTTAAGAAGAATGAAGTCATGCCAAGTATCTGTTTTTTTAGAGATTTTATTTGAGAGAGAGCAGGAGTGGGGAGAGGGGCAGAGGGGGGGGGGGGGAGAAGCAGACTCTCTGCTGAGTGTGGAGCCTGACTTCAGGCTCGATCCCAGGACCTTGAGGTCATGACCTGAGTCAAAGTCAGACACTTAACCAACTGAGCACCCAGGTGCCCTGCCAAGTTTTTATTTATTTGAAAGAGAGAGAGAGGGAGCACAAGTGAGGGGGAGGGAGAGGAAGGAGCAGATTCCCTGGTGAGCAGGGAGCCCCATGCAGGGCTCGATCCCAGGACCCTGGGATCATGACCTGAGCCAAAGGCAGAGGCTTAACCAACTGAGCCACCCAGGTGCCCCGCCGAGTATCTTTTTTGACCATAATGGTATGAAACTAGAAATCACAAGAGGAAAGCGGGAAAATCTATGAATACGTAAAAATTAAACAACACACACCTGAACAACCAGTGAGTCAAAGAAGAAATCAAAACCAAATCAAAAGATATCTCAAAACAAATGAAAATGGAAACACAACATACCAAAACCTATAAAATGCTGCAGAAGCAGTTTTGAGAGGGAAATTTACAGTAATAAATGCATATTTTAAGAAAATAGATTTCAAACAAAACCCTAACTTTGCACCTCAAGGCACTAGAAGAGGCAGCGCCAACTAACCCTACAGTTAGCAGAAAGAAGGAAATGACAGAGATCAGAATGGAAATAAATGAAAGAGACCAAAAAGCAACAAAAAAACCAGCAAAACTAAGAGCTGCGTTTTTGAAAAGATGAACAAAATTGACAAATCTTCAGCAAGACCAAGAAAAAAAAGCAAGACTCAAATAAAATCAGAAATGAAAGAGGAAACATTATGACTGACATTACAGAAGTACGTAGGATCGTAAGAGACTACAATAAACAACTATATGCCAACAAATTAGGCAACTTATAAGAAATGGATAAATTCCTAGAAACATACAACCTACCAAGAATGAATCAGGAAGAAACAAAATCAGAATACACCGGCAACAAGTGGGGAGATTGAATCAGTCATCAAAAACCTCCCAACGCGGAAAAGCCCAGGACCAGATGGCTTCACTGGTGAATTCTGCCAAACATTCAAAGAATTAATACCAACCCTTCTCAAACTTTTCTGAAAAATCAAAGACAAGGGAACGTTTCCAAACTCATTTTATGAGGCCAGCATTATCCCGATACCAAAGCCAGATAAGAACCCTACAAGTAAAGAAATCTATAGAACAATATCCCTGAGGAATATAGTTGCAAAAATTCTCAAAAAAAAATATTAGCAAACTGAATTCAACAACACATTAAACAGATTATACATCATGACCACGAGGGATTTATCCCTGGGATGCAAGGATGGTTCAACATATGCAAATGTAATACACTATATTAATAGAATTAAAGATAAAAATCATATAATCTCAACAGGTGCAGAGCAAGCATTTGACAAAATACAACAACCATTCATGATTAAAATCCTCAACAAACTGAGGATAGAGGGAACGTTCCTCAACATAATAAAGGTCATATGTGACAGACCCATAGCTAACATTATACGCAACATGAAAAATTGAAACCTTTTTTCCTAAGATCAGGAACTAGAAGGGTGCCTACTGTCACCACTCTAGAAATCCTGGCTAAAGCATTTAGGCAAGATAAAGAAATGAAAGACACCCAAATCATCAAGAAAGAAGTAAAATTGTCATTATTTACAGACAATGGGATCTTACATGTAGAAAATCAGCAACAACAAAAATACTGTTGGAACTAATCAATACATTCAGTAAAGCTGCAGGATATAAAAATCAATGTACAGAAACCAGTTGTGTTTCTAGACGCTAACAACAAAACATCTGAAAAAGAAGTAAACTATCCCATTTGCATCAAAAAACAATAAAATACTTGGGAATAAATTTAACCAAGGATATGAGAGATCTGTGCAGTGAAAGATAATAAGACTTTGATGAAAGAAATTGAAGAAGGTACAAATGGAAAGATACCTAACGTTTAGAGATTAGAATAATTAATATAGTCAAGATGCCTATACTACCCAAAGCCATCTCTAGATTGAATACAATTCCTATCAAAATTCCAATGGCTTTTTTTTTTTTACAGGAATGAAAACAAAATCCTAAAATTTGTATGGAGCACAAAAGACTCTGAATAGCTAAAGCAATCAGGAGAAGGAGAACAAAGCCAGAGGCATTATACTTCCTGATTTCAAATTACTGCAAAGCTACAGTAAGCAAAACAGTATGATACAGGCATAAAAATAGACATACGGACCAATGGAACAGAATAGAGAGCCCAGAAATAGACCTCCACACATTTGACAAGGAAGCCAGAACACTCAGTGGAGAAAGGATAGTCTCTTCACCAAATGACGTTAGGAAAACTGGATAACTACGTGCAGAAAAAATGAAATTGGATCCCAATCTAACACCACTCCCAAAAATAAATAGAAATGGATTAAAGAGTTAAACATTAGACCTGATACCATAAAACTCTTAGAAGAAAACATAGGGAAGAAACCCCTCGACACTGCACTGTGCAATGGTGTTTTGGATATGACACTAAAACAACAAAAGCAAAAATCAACAAGTGGACTACATTAAAAAGCTTCTACATAGCAAAAGAAACCATCAACAAGGGACACCTGCTTGGCTCAGCTGGAAGAGCATATGACTCTTGATCTCAGAGTCATGAGTTCAAGCCCCATGTTGGGTACAGAGATTACTTAAATAAACTTAAAAAAAATTTTTTTTTAAAAGAAACAATCAGGGGCGCCTGGGTGGCACAGCGGTTAGGCGTCTGCCTTCGGCTCAGGGCGTGATCCTGGCGTTATGGGATCAAGCCCCACATCAGGCTCTTCCGCTATGAGCCTGCTTCTTCCTCTCCCACTCCCCCTGCTTGTGTTCCCTCTCTCGCTGGCTGTCTATCTCTGTCGAATAAATAAATAAAATCTTAAAAAAGAAAAGAAAAGAAAAGAAACAATCAACAAGATGAAAGGGTAACCTACAAAATGGGATAAAATATTTGCAAACCGTATATCATATATAAGGGATTAGTATCCAAAATATGTAAAGAACTCATATAACTCAACAACGACAATCTTATTTTTAAAAACAGGCAGAGGAACTAAATAGACATTTTCCAAAGAAGACATTCAAATAGCCAACAGGTACATGAAAAGATGTTCAACATCACTAATTATCAGGGAAATGTGGATCAAGTCTACAATGAGATATCAATTCACATCTGCTAGAATGGTTGTTATCAAAAAGACAAGACATTGGGGCATCTGGTTGGCTCAGTTGGTTAAGTGTCTGCCTTCAGCTCAGGTCATCATCTCAGGGTCCTGGGATCAAGTCCCACATCAGGATCCCGGCTCGGTGGGGAGTCTGCTTCTCCCTCTCCCTTCACCTTCTCCTCCTGCTGGTACTCTCTCTCTCTTGTGCTCACTTTTCCTCTCTCTTAAGTAAATAAAATCTTTAAAAAAAAAAAAGACAAGACATAACAAATGTTGGCAAGGATGTAGAGCCAAGGGAAACTTACGCACTGTTGGTGAGAATGCAACTGGTTCAGCCACTGTGAAAAACAGTATAGAGGTTCCTTTAAAAATTAAAGGATCCAGCAATTCCACATCTGGTATATACCCAAAAGAAATGAAAACAGGAGTTTGAAGAGACATATGCACTCCCACGTTCATTATGGCCATTATTCGCAAAAGCCAAACTACGGAAACAATCTGTGTTGATCAACAGATGAATGGATAAAAAAGTTGTGGTATGTATGTATCCACATATGTATACAGATATATGCATAGGTGTACATGAATATTATTCAACCATGAGAAAGAAGAAAATCCTGCCAACACGTGACAACATGAATGGACCTCGAGGGCATTACGCCAAGTAAGAAAAGTCGGAGAAAGACAAATACGGTATGATATTCAATGTGGAATCTGAAAAAGCCAAACTCATGAAAAACAGAGAGTAGAGTGGTGGCTACCAGAAATTGGGAATATGTTTAAGGTACAAACTGGGAACTAGTAGATACACAAGTGCCGGAGAGTTAATGCAGAGTGTAGTGATGGTAGTCAACAATGCTGTACTGTAGACCTGAACGGGTTCTTGAGACTAGGTCAGAACTGTTCCCACCACACACACGCGCACGCACGCCACAATTATGAAACGTGATAAAAGTGTTAACCCTACGTGGTAGCATGTAGCTATTATTTAAGTGTGTTCATTTTAAAGTTTCAGGTATATTTGTGTTGTCCCTAGTTTTAGGCCTTTATAAACAATATTTCTATGAATATTCTAGTACACGTCTTGTGGGAGTGGAATTGCTGAATTATAGGATACGTGCACGGTCATCGTTACTCGAAAAGGTCAAACTCTTCTCAAAAGTGGTTGTGAATTGTACTCCCTGCAGCGTGAGCTCCAGCCGACTGCAACCCTGGCTTTACCAACAGTTGGTACTGCACTTTTTCCTTTTGGCAAATCTGGCAGGTATATGATGGACTCGTTTTGGTTTTTGTTTTTTGTGTTTTTTTTGAAGATTTTATTTATTTAAGAGAGAGAGAGCACAAGTGAGGGGGAGGAGCAGAGGGAGAAGCAGACTCCACACTGAGCAGGGAGCCTGACGCAGGACTCAATTCTGGGACTCCAGGATCACAACCTGAGCCCAAGGCAGACACTTAACCAACTGAGCCACCCAGGCGCCCCCATTTTGGTTTTGTTTTGGTAACTAACCAGGTTGACTCCCTTTACATGTCGATTTCCTTTGTTAGGGTGATCGGGTTATACTTGTTGCCCCAACATGGTTATTAAAATTCCCTAACATGTCACTCAGGACAGTAAATTACATGGCACCCTATTCCTTGTGGAGTTCCTTCCCTAACAAGGAAATTTCGTTCTTGCTCTTTAGGATTAAGGATAATACTCTTGTGCTCAAGAAGCTCTAAGGGAACAAGAAAAATTGGGGTAGATGCAGAGGATGGAGCGAAAATAAATGAAAAGGAAAGCAAACTTATTAACTGTGATTACTCAGTCTGACTCAGGGCGACAGTTTCCAAAACAATGCGGGATGGAGCCTTCTCGTGGGCACAGGCAGATGGACCCCATCATAACCAAGCAGGCAAAGTGGAAGAATTTGCTCATTTATTTCTCAGAAATGACTCGAGCGCATTGTTTGAAAGCTGGTCACCAGTGTCTACTGCAACCACTCATTTCCCTCTCGATCTGTAATAGTTCTCTTACAAGCTGGCAGGTGAAGCCAAACAGTACTTTTCCGACCTTGAGATCATGTTGCGAAGTCCCCTACACTTTTATTTTTTTAAAGATTTATTCGAGGGGCGGGGGGCAGGGGCAGAGGGAGAGAGAGTCTTAAGCAGACTCTGCCCTCAGCTCAGAGCCAGACATGGGGCTCGATACCAGGACCCCAAGACCAAGACCTGAGCCAAAATCAAGAATCAGACACTTAATCAACTGTGCCACCCAGGCACCCCCCCCACTCTTAAAGGCTCAGCTGTAATAATGTTGTTGAAACACTTCCACGTCATACTCAAATAATGTTTCATTCCCTTCCCACCCCCAGAGGGGTAATCCAGTAACATCTTCATTATAATTTATATTGGGGGATACTTTGCATTTGTTAAAATGGTTTATAATGGTTCTAGTCTTCCATCGAGGGGAAAAAAAAACCCCCAAACCCTGAGGAAGCATTTTTCCCTCAGCTGTACAGATAAAATCTAGGAGCCACTCCTAGTCACCAAGGAGAGGAAGCAGAGCTGTCGCCTCAGAACTTCTGAATCTATGGTTTAGCTCAGCACATGTCCCAGCAAAGCACAGTTTCTTCCTAATATGAGCTAATAGGGCTGCAGTACGCACTTGCGCTGAGGACCAAATGCTAAACTATTTTCTTGCTTGATATTCTTCCACCATCATTTCGAGTATGAGATATTTCTATATTCCGTGTGTCCCAAACTGTATGTTGGGAGACTCATCAATCAGGGTGTTATGGAGACCACGTGGCCATATCATCCCATATGGTAGCCACTAGTCACGTATAACCATTACATTTTAATTACACAAAATTTAAAATTCAGTTGCTCAGTCTCCCCAGCAATATTTCAAGTACTCAGTAGCCACATGTGGCTGGAGGCCACCATATTGGATGGTACAGATGTAAAATACATCTCCGTCACCGCAGAAAGTTTAATTGCACAGCACTGTTTCTCAATGCCGTGGTGAGCAAGATTTCCCCCCAAAAGTTCTGGTGTCCACCTTGAGGGCTGCCTCATAACTTGTTTCAAAGACCAGTGCCTTGCTGGCCTGTACGCCATGCATATCACTCATCAGGGCCAGGGTTCCTGTGGGTTGGTCTACACGCTCCCCCACCTCCACAGGAAGCCTCAAATGTAGAAATTCACAGGTGTTAGGGAAAAAAAGCTTTTGGATGGCGACTTTTAGAGCAAGGTGGCAAGAAAGCCAGTCTCACGAGTGCAATCTCTGTAGTTGACTTTATTTAAGTCTCAATCTGGCAGGTCACCCCGCCATCAGCTGGCATCGCACATAAATGCTCCTGGTTACAGGTGAGCGTGGGGCCGTCCTCCCACCCTCCGCCCACCCCCGCTCACTTCCCAGCACACCCTGCCCTCCAGGGGCTCCACGCTCCTCACAGTCCCCAGACCTGCCTGCCTCTCTTGTCTCACGTCTTTGTTTCACATCTTGCTAAATCCCCTACATCTATGGCTGACTTCTTTCAGGATTAGCGGCGGCTTAGTTTATGTACTTAGCAGAACAGAAAGAAAACCTGCCATTTCCGAAGAAGCGAGGCAGTAAATGTATGGGGCAGGGCAAGATTAGGCAGGATCAAAAGGCAAGAGCAGGATGCTTGTAACAAAGCAGTTTTTAACTTATAACCGTAATTGCTCATTCTGTTGGAATTTACTGGCTGTCAGCACATCGTGGGTGTAAATTGCAAGGTATCTGGGTGAGTGATCTCCCTTCTCATTCCTCCTGGCTCTCCAACGGGCATCCTCTACAAAGCTCAATGTCATCATCAAAACAGGAGAACAAACAGCACACTAAGGAATTAATTTGTTTGGATGCAAGGATTTGACCGGCTCTTCGATTCACAAATTTGCAAATAAGGAACTACATATTTTACATAAAACAAGTGTAAGAGTATGAAATTAATTAAGTACATGGAATACAGTATTTAGTTAGTAGTCCACTTATTAGGGTTCTTCTGAGAATCAGAGCCAATAGTATGTGTGGGGGAGGTGGGTGGGGGGAAGAGAGATTTATTATCATGAATTGGTTGCAAGTCCTTAATCTGCAGGGTGGGCAGGCTGGAAGTTCTGGTAAGAGTGGGTGATGTAGTCTTGAGTCTGAAGGCAGTCTGGAGTCAGAATTCTTTTCAGAGGACCTTTTTTTATTTAGGGCCTTCAACTGATAGGAGGAAGCCCACCCACGTGGTGGAGGGTAATCTGCTTTACTCAAATCTGCTGATTCAAATGTTAGTTATATCTGAAAATACCTTCACAGCAACATCGAGACTGATGTTTGAATAAGCAAGAAGGCACCACGGTTAGCCAAGATGCCACATAAAATCAACCTTCACAGCCGCCAAACATCTAATTAACATGATGAGTGGGTATGTTTGCTGGGCAACAAAATAGTACAGACCAGTTGGCTTAAACAACAGGAATGCATTTTCTCACAATTCTGGAGGCTAGCAGTCCAAGATCAAGGTATTCACAGAGTTGGTTTCTTCCGAGGCCTTTCTCCTTGGCCTGCGGATGGCCATTTCTTCTCTGTGTCAGACCATGGTCTTCTCTCTCAGGATATCTGTGTCCTTATCTCTTCTTTTTAGAGGGACACCAGTCAGATTGGATTAGGGCCACCCGAATTATCTCATTTTAAATTAATTGCTTCCTTAAAGACTATCTACAAATAGTCACATTCTGGGGTATTGGGATTCAGGACTTCAACATATGAATTTTTTTTTGGTGGTAGAGAGCACGGTTTGGCTCAAAGTGGGAAACGATGAAAAACGCAGGCATGGTGGTGCCTGTAATCATGCTGAGAAGTCTGAGTTCATTTCAATCATCTGCAAGTGGTCCATTGGGGGTGGATCTGGAAGCAGATAATCACTCTGCTTTGGTAGACGGACAACTTCCCCTGTGGTAAGCTTTACAACGACTGTCCTCACATTTAAAGAATGAATGTTTACAGCTAACACACTCAATGGTGAAAAACCGAGAGCTTTTCCCTTAAGGTCAGGAGCAAGACAAGGATGTCCACTCTCACCAATTTTACTCAACATAGTACTGGAAGTCCTAGCCACGCCAATCAGACAAGAGACTGCAAGGTATATTACAAAACAACAGTAATCAAAACAGTATGATACTGGCACAAAAAGAGACACACAGGTCAGTGGACCAAGATAGGAAGCCCAGAAACAAACTCACAATTTTATGGTCAATTAGTCTTTGACAAAGCAAGAGAGAATATGAAATGGGAAAAAGACAGTCTCTTCAACAAACGGTGCTGGGAAAACCAGACAAGCTACATGCAAGAGAATGAAACTGGACCACTTTCTTTCACGATACACAAAAATAAACTCAAAATGGATTAAGGGCCTAACTGTGTGACCTGAATGCATAAAAAATCCTAGAAAAGAGCACAAGCAGTGATTTCTCTGACTTTGGCTGCAACAACATCTTTCTAGGTATGTCTCTTGAGGCAAGGGAAACAAAAGCAAAAATAAACTATTGGGACTACATCAAAATAGCACACCACAGGAAAGGAAACAATCAATAAAACTAAAAGGCAACCTAAAGAAGAAGAGAGGATATTTGCAAATGACATATCCCCCAATGGGTTAGTATCCAAAATATATAAAGAACTGATACAACTCAACATCCCAAAAATAAATAATCCATCTAAAAATGGGCAGAAGACATGAACTGACATTTCTCTAAAGACAAGCAGATGGCCAGCAGACTCATGAAAAGATGCTCAACATCACTCATCATCAGGGAAATACAAATCAAAACCACGAGACATCGCCTTGCACCTGTCAGAATGGCCCAAATCAAAACCTCAAGAAACAGCAAGTGTCGATGAGGATGTGAAGAAAAAGGAAGCCTCTTGCACTGTTGGTGGGAATGCAAACTGGTGCAGCCACTGCGGAAAACAGTATGGAGGCTCCTCAGAAAGTTAAAAATAGAACTACCCTATAACCCAGTAATTACACTACTGGGTATTTACCTCCAAAATACAAAAACATTAATTCAGAGGGATACGTGCACCCCTCTGTTTATTGCAGCATTACTTACAATAACCAAGTTGTAGAAGCAGCCCAAGTGTCTGCTTCTACAGATTGATGAGTGGAGAGGTGCTGTATATATGATGGAATATTGTCCAGCCATAAGGAAGAATGAAATCTTGCCATTTGCAACAACATGGATGGAGCTAGAGTATTATGCTAAGCAAAATAAGTCAGTCAGAGAAAGACAAATACCATATAATTTCAATCACATGTGGAATTTAAGAAACAAATGATCAAAGGGGGAAAAAGAGAAACCAAGAAAGATTTTTTTTTTTTAAGATTTTGAGAGTGCACACATGTGCACATGCACGTATGTGGGGGTGGGGGGGAGGGGCAGAGGGAAAGGGAGGGAGAGAATCTCAGGCTGACTCCACACTGAGTGTGGAGCCTGATGAGGGGCTTGATTTCATGACCCTGAGATCATGACCTGAGCCGAAATCAGGAGTCAGATGCTTAACTGACTGAGCCACCCAGGCGCCCTCAGACTCTTAACCATAGAGAACAGATGATAACCAGAGGGGAGGTGGGAAGGGCAACAGGGGATTAATTTGTTACCCCAAAATATAGGGATAGTCATGATTACACATGGGTGTTACTTACAAATGTCAACATATAGAATTAGATCATTGGCCCTTCATCTCCTCCCGATTCAAAATGCTTGCCTCTTAAGAGCCAGATTCTCTTAGATCTGCATCTGGGCTTAGCACATTCAAGCCCCAGCACCATTTTCTTTGCAGTTTTAGCTTTTTCTGGAAAGTCAGCTTAGGCTTCTATACCATGGCCACTCTGCTTCCTGTACTAACGCTGCTTTCCCTGGACACAGACAGTATACTTGCCCTTTCTGTACCATGTCACCTTGTGGGGTTGGTGCTTGCCTCGTTTCTTACAGACAGTCCAATGGGTTTCAGGACCGTTCAACCGTCAGGGAACTATTGGCCTGAAAATATTTAAATGGTTGTATGATGCATTTATCCATTTCTATGTGTGTAACTATTCACTTCATACATTTTTTTTAGTGACTTTAATGTGCTGTGTCCTCGGGACGCATTGATAAATAAGACAGTGGTCTTGTGTCATAGAGCTTTTCCCATCTTATGGATATCTGAGCATTTATTTAGCAATATCTTTATTCTACTCAAAGAAAGCTGATTTAGGTGGGAGGAAAATATTTTGTCCTTTTCCTTCTTTCTGCTGCACACCTGGAATGTGAAATGATGGCTGGCACTTCAGCAGCCATCTTTGACCATAAGGTAACTCTGAAGATGTAGGCCAAATACTGAGTATAGTACATATAGAAGTCTGTGTCCCTAAACAAACCATAGAGTTAGTTCATGGGTCCTGGCCTGTTCACATTAGGAATTTATCTGTGTGAAACAAAAATAAGCTTCTAACCTGTTTAAGTTACTGTTATCATGGGTCTTTCTGTTATATGCAGCAAACTCCTTGCCTAATTGATACAATGCTATTTGTATAGAAGCTTCACATTTCCATGTAATCAAATACATCACATTTCATCAACTCTAAGATACATTTTTTTCTACAATGCAGTGTCTCTAAAATCCATATCATAAAATTCACCATCTTAAATGGAACAATTCAGTGGCTTTTAGTACATCCACAATGTGTTTGTGCCACCAGCACCAATTCCAGAACAGGAAACCCTATACCTTCTAGGTAGTCACTCGCCATGCCCCTTCCTCCCAGTCCCTAGCAATCACTAATCTGCTTTCTGGCTCTCTGGATTTCCCTGTTCCAGACATTTCCTATCAGTGGAATCATACAACATGTGGCCTTTTGTGTCTGGCTTCTTTTGCTTAGCATAAGGTTTTCCAGGGTCATCCATGCTGTAGCACGAATCAGTACTTCATTTTTTTTAATGGATGAATAATATTCCATTGTATGGATATAACATGTTTTGTTCATCAGTTTTTTTTTTTTAAAGATTTTATTTATTTGACAGAGATAGAGACAGCCAGCGAGAGAGGGAACACAAGCAGGGGGAGTGGGAGAGGAAGAAGCAGGCTCATAGCGGAGGAGCCTGATGTGGGGCTCGATCCCACAACGCCGGGATCATGCCCTGAGCCGAAGGCAGATGCTTAACCGCTGTGCCACCCAGGCGCCCCCGTTCATCAGTTTTTGATACATGTTTGGGTTATTTCCACTTTTTGGCTGTAAGAATAAGGCTGCTACAAGTGCTCATGAACAATTTTTTTTTTTGAGGATGTGTGTTCTCATTTCTCTTGAGTATATACTGGGAAGTGGAATTTCTGGGTCATAGGGTCATTCTGTGTATAGCTTTTTGAAGAACTGTCGAGCCATTTTCCAACATGGCTGCACCATCTTACACTCCCACCAACAATGTACCAGGGTTCCAATTTCTTCACATCCTCACCAACACTTTTTTTTTCCTTTAAAGACTTTATTTTTTTATTTTTTTTTATTTAGGAGGGTAGAGATAGAGGGAGAGTGAGAGGGGAAAGCAGACTCTCTACTGAGCAGGGAGCCCAGTATGGGGCTCGATCCCAGGACCTTGAGATCATGATCTGAGCCAATGGCAGACACTTAACCAACTGAGCTACCCAGGCACCCTATTATCTATCTTTTGATTCTAGCCATCCTAGTGGGTATGGACCACATTTTATTTATCCATTCCTCAGTTGATGGGCATTTGGGTTGTTTCCATCTTTTTACTCTTATGAATAATGCTACTACAGACATTTGTGTACAAGTTTTTGAATGTATGTTCTCAATTCCCTTGGGTATATATGTAGGTGTTACATGGCCAGGTCATATGTAATTCTGTGTGTAAATATTTGAAGAACTGTCAAGGGTGTTTTGTTTTTACCGTGGCCACACCATTTTACATCCTTGCCAGCAATGGGTAGATCTGCACACTCTCATCAACATTTTTTATATTTTTTTCATCAACATAATTTAAATGACAAATTTTAAAATTCTTTCTTAGTGGTATTTAAAATAGTGCACCTTAGAGCCCCAGAGGGAGAGGGAGAAGCAGACTCCCCACTGAGCAGGAAGCCTGATACGGGGCTCCATCCCAGGACCCTGGGATCATGACCTGAGCCAAAGGCAGACGCTTAACCGACTGAGCCACCCAGGCACCCCTGTTGGTCTTAATATCTTAAGACCGTATCACGATGTTTTAATCCATTCACTCATTGATGGCCACTTCCAATACCTCTAGGGTTTAATTGCTATAAAAAAAAGTGCTACAGCAAACATTCTTCTACAAATCTCTTGTGCACACATGCAAGATTTCCTGGGTCATCGGGTATGTTTATCACCAATGTTACTAGATGTAGAAAACTGCCTTCCAAACTAGTCACACCAGTTCACTCCCTTACCAGCTGTTTGTGAGAGATCCAATTTCCCCATAACCTTGCCAAGACGGGTGCTGTCAGACTCAATGATTTTTGCCTATCTAAAGGGCATAATTCCATTAATGATTTTATATGTAGTTGTCCTTCATCCTGAAATCCAGTCATTTTTTATATGAAATTTCTTCTATATTTATCGTTTTGGGGGGGTGTTTTGTTTTTTACATTTTACTCTGGTATTTATCTATCTGGAGTTGATTGTAATGAATACAGCAGGTTGTTACAGAACTTCAAAGTCTAGACCCCAAATTAGATAACATGGCGACTTCTCTCTGAATTTGAGAGAAATGTAGAACTTTGAAATTTAGAAACAGAAGCTAAGATGTGTGCAAGATTGTATCGGTTACTATTGCATTTGGCTTCAGGCAACAACGAACCACATAAACTGTGGCTTAAATAAGTGTGGGAGGGACTTACGTCAAGCGATAAGAAGCCCAGGGCTGGTAAAGGAGGCAATGGTGCCATTCTGGACCTAGGTTCCCACCATGTCTCTCTGCCATCCTTTGCCTGTAGGCCAGTTTTCTCACGCTTATCACGTCATGGTTAACAAAATCGCTGCTGCAGTGACAGGCCTCATATCGGCACTCAAGGCAGGAAGCAGAAGCAGTGCTCGGATCAGGTGCTTGTCAGCAGGCCACCCCGTGTGCAGGGCAAGTAGTTTTAATGGGAAATACTCTCTCTCATCCTCTAAACAGAATTGGTATTCTGTTAGGCTGGGAAAGGAGAAGAAGGGAGATGCCTACCACAGGGTTATTAGAAATGCGGGTTTTATGTACATTGATCCATAGTAGCATCAGACTGGGTGAATGCCGGGAACTTATTCAGAATTTCTTTTTAAAGATTTACTTATCTGAGAGAGAGTGTGCACGAGTCAGGGGGACAGGCAGAGTGACAGGGAGAGAGGAAATCTCAAGCAGACTCCACGCTGAGCATGAGCCCACATGGGGCTGGATTTCAGGACCCTGAAATCACGACCTGAGCTGAAACCAAGAGTCCGATGCTTAACCGACTGAGCCACCCAGGCGCCCCACATTTATGCAGAAATTTTGACTACCCAAAAGAACAGAGTACACATTGTTTACTTTTCATTGCTTTGTTGGTCACTATTTTGTCCATTCTGCATTACCTATTAAGTATCTAGGTTTCACTTCTCATCACCCCTTTTTACTAATTCGAAAAGAATGTAAGATGTTAGAACCGACAAATATTTAACTAGGCACATTCTATCTTAATGATGAATTTTCCAGGCATGTCTCCTCCCATAAAAGTGCTGAAAACTTTATAGGTATATAGACTGTGGGGTGTGGGAGGCAAGCACGTGGGCTTAAGAAAATCTACCTTGTCATTTATTGTTTTGTGTTTGTAAGACAAGTCTCCCTTAGTGTCTCATATTATTAACATAACTCATAGTGCTTCTTTCCAAAGTTGAAAACACTTAGCAATACGGGCAGGCGGGACCAGAAAGGGTGTGGTGCCTTTATAGACCATAACCGAGAGGTGAGTCATGGGGATGCTCCACATTAAACAGGAAGGAGGATATCTGGACATGAAAGGAGAACATACGTTAGATTCCACAGCGATTAGACTTTTCCATAAAAGCGGCATCTGGTTTTGGAACTTGCAAGAAGAATAAAAAGAATTTGAAGGAGCTCTGGAGGAAAGCACTGAGGCACTGGCTAAGTCAGTAATTAAGGAGTAAGTCCTGTGAAGAAAGCCTGGGCTGCGGAGTGCCATCCGCCACCCAGGAACGCCCTGCCGTCGGGACTGCACCTGCGCTGTAGCACCGTGAGCGCAGCCGGAGCCGAGGTGCGCACGCGTGGCTTTGCGTCACTTTTAATATTCATTTATAGCAGTTTCAGTTTTATCTATTCCCCATTCTTCAATTTGATCTATTCTAGCATAGATCAGAGAAGCAATTGATCATCTACAAATGTCTCCTTTAATAACTTATATTCCCAGGGGAAGGATTTCATCCCAAGTTTGCTGGATTCTGGACTTTCTAAGAAAAAAACAAAAAACACTTGGATGAGGTGCTCTCTGATCTCAGACGATACAACGTGTCTGTGAAGCTTAACTCCTCTGCCTCTTTAGGAATGCACACGTTCCGCAAGGTGAGGCACGCAGATTACGCACAAGAATGGTTTCCTTCACCAGGGCTGGGCATCGCATCCCTGTTTGCGCGCGTGTTCTTGTGAAAGGGAGCCAGAGAGCGACCCCATCAGGCTGCTGTGAGGATGGACTAAGGCAGTTTCCACTGCACACCTGCTGCACAGGGGATGCTCAGTAGGGACCCCTCTTTCCCCCTCTGTCCTTCCAGTGCCATCAGCATGCTAAGTGTGTCCATGCTTGCATAGGTGTAGCCTTTGCCTTGGCGGGGCCATTAGAGGGAGCAAAGAGGATTCTGGGACCAGGAGCTCTTCCTCCAGAGCCCTTGAGGGCAGCCTCCTACCTTGTCTTGGAGCAGCTCTCACACATGCAGCCTAACATAGCGAAGAGATAGAGAACTGCCTTCATTTCACAGATTAGCAGACATTAAAAAACATGGGAAAAGAATTTACCTCTAAAGTAAAAAAGAACCTTAATGGGTTATGTTCAGAGTGAGACCTGTAGCTGTGGATCTGGGTCCCATCCAGGTGAGACCCAGAGAGAAAATGGTGCCTATTACAGCATGGAGCTGGGATTGCTAGGGTCTTTTCTGTGGTGGACCTGAACATTGGCCTGAAGGCTACTTGAGTGAGAGAAGGAGATTTTTTTTTTCTTAAAGGTTTTTTTTTTTTTAAGAGAAGTTTTAGGTTTACAGCAAAATTGAGAGCGAAGTTCGGAGATCTCTCATAACCCCCCTGTCCTCCCCATGCATATCCTCTCCTGTTATCAGCATCCGCCACCAGAATGGTGTGTTTATTGCAACTGATGAACTTACATTGACACATCATTATCATACACAGTTTATATTAGGGTTAACTCTTGGTGTTGTATATTCTATGGGGACTTGTATCCACTGATATAGTATCACTGCCCGAAAAATCCTCTGTGCTCTGCCTATTCATCCTTCTCTCTTCTGTAACCCCTGGCAACCACCGATCTTTTTACCGTCACTATGGTTTTATCTTTTCCAGAATGTCATATAGCTGGAATCCTATAGCATGCAGCCTTTTCAGATTGGCATCTTTCACTTACTAATATGCATTCAAATTTCTTCCATGTATTTTCATGGCTCCATAAGCTCATTTTTTAAGGGCTGAATAATATCCCTTTGTCTGGATGTACCCCAGTTTATTCATTCACCTGCTGAAGGATATCTTGGTTGCCTCTGAATTTTGGTGATTATGAATAAATCTGCTATAAACAGCCATGGGCAGGTTTTTGTGCACACATAAGTTTTCAACTCCTTTGGGTAGATGCAAAGGAGAACAACTGCTAGATGTATGGTAATAGTATGTTTAATTTTGCAAGAAACCACCAAACTGTCTTCCAAAGTGGCTTATATACCATTTTGCATTCCCACCTGCAATGAAAGAAAATTCCTGTTTGCTCCATATCCTTGCCAGCATTTGGTGTTGTCGGTGCTCTGGATTTTGGCCATGCTAAAAGGTGTGTAGTGGTAGCTCACTGTTTTCACCTTTTACACAGAGAATTTTTCAGGTAAAGATTCTCTTTATTTTCCTCCTGCACAGAGGATTTACTGGAGGCCCAAACTTATCTTTGGCTCTGACCATGGTGCTGAATCCTCTGATCTTGAAACTTCAACTCCCACAATGGCAGTCGATTCAAAGTCTCAACAGTTATGGGATATGTTAAAGCGATATACGGTTAGGGTGTATGCCCCTTCTTTCTTCTGTAATTCTACTAACCACATATTTAAGCTATAGGGTTCATCTCCTCTCTTGAATCCCTTTTGAGCGATAGGATTGGGGGAGAATTTTTGCCTACAATTTACAGATTCAGATACTCCTAATTCCTGAACTACATCTGAATAGATTTTTGAATAGTCAGAAAATTATCTGGCACCAAAGTAAACAGTTTACCAAAGTAAACTGAATTTAGGTCAAGAACAATATTTCCCCCCCTCAATCTCTAGGGAATAGCAGCAGCTATGCCATAGTTCCTAAAACAATGACCACAAAGGAGAGGCTCTTGTTTCTCTGACTGCCAACCACTGAGGGGACAGTCACAGGCAGGTTGGGGCAGATAGTGTTAATCTGTCCCATGGACACAAATGCAACTCCCTCTTCACCAGCTCTCTGCCAACAGGCAAGGCGGAGAGATTAGCGGGGGGGGGGGGCAGAGTATAAGCAAAGGGACACATAGGTATTTGTTTAAGGAAGGACAAACCATATGATCAGCCTTTCCTCAGCTGACTTGGGAGGACACTGATCGGCAACAGGATCAGAGTGTCTTTCATCTAATTAAACATCAGGTTTCCCTCCTACTGTTCCTAGGATCTCTTCCTCAGAACTTAAAGTACTTCAGAGAGAAAGTTGGGGCATGCCAAGCCAGACACAAGTTTTGTTTAGGAGAACAGCACAGATTTTTAAATAATTTCATGAAAAGATAGAACTTGCAATCAGTTTACCAATATCTTGAGGTAGAAATGGCCTGAGGAGCACAGTTCTGCGTATGTTACAGGGGGAGCTCCATAGGCAGTGCCTAGAACATTGCACGCGTACAAATCTTTACTCAACCAAATCATTGCTGAGATACTAAAGGAATGGGGGACAGTTGCTTCCCAAGGACAATGTGGTCCTCCAAAGAGGAACTTCTCATGTGTTTCGGTCCTTGGGGACATTCTCACAATCAGCAGACGGTAATTCTCATGTTTTGTAGCACTGAGGAACTCCTCCTGCTGGGATGAGAGGTGTGAGTTCAGGAGCAGCTCACCCAGGGGCCCAGAGTGTAAGCCATCTCTGCTGGCCACATCATCTTCAGTTGAGAAATGTGAGTATACATGTCTACAACTCATCTGTTCCTCTTTATGGACGTTGCCACTTTCACCTTCCCGACATGTCACTGAGGTATTGCTATTGGCCTTGCATTTTAGTAGGAAAAATGAGGCTACTGGTTCCCTTCATGCACATCAGTGAGGGAACAGGACCTTTTCAAGGTCATTTCAAAATCATTCACAGGTGGGGTCCTCAAGAATCTCCTATCTGTTCACTGTTGTCATAGCCCTGTTCACTTACATGTATCTCAGCCTTTTTCCCCACCCGACTCGCTAATTTTGTTTGTTTTGTTCTCCATATGCAGGAAGTCAGTGAGCTAGGATTAGAACATGGCTCTATGTACAATCCACACCTCCTTCCTTTGTCCTTGTTCTACTGCCTGCCCTTGACCTTCCCCTCTAGCCTGTTCAGTCACAGGAAGGAAGCCTGAAGGGAGAGGCAGCTGTTTTCATAGCCTAAAAATGCCTCCCACAAAAGTATACCCAAGGGCTAGACCAGTTCTGACAGCTAAGAAGGCTGGCGCCCAACTGGCACACTCCAATACCTTTGTCCTGTCACCTCCTGCCACATCAAGCCTTTGGCACAGCATTGGCTACTCAGCCTCCGCAGGCCTGCACCAACTCTGCCCAGCCCATAGCGGGAGGTGTCCAACATGTTCAGGGTTGATACAGATTGGTATGGGGCCATAATTTTCCAGTCTTTTTTTTTTTTCCATGGAGGCAGGAGTTGTAGAAGCACCTCCATCCTTGTCTTGCCTCCTCTTTGACTTTCTCCTCCGACTTCTGATGCAGAAGCTCTCTGTCTACCTGCAGACCCCTCTGACCGCCCAGGAGGAAGCCTTATGTGCCCACTGCCCCTCATCGCCTCTCTGCTTTTAGAAAGCATGAATCTTGAGAAAGCAAGTCTGTACAGTTTGGCCTGAAGCTCCCCGACCGCACCCACATACCAGGGCAGTGCCAGCGCAGGCGCTTATCTGTGCTTTCCACACAGTGGGCAGGGCTGGCCACTGGGCACTAGAGGCCACCTGGGTGGAATGAGCCTTTTCAAAGCAGGGTGGCTCCAAAGCAGTTGGCTAGAGTTTGTTCCTTGGCCCTTAGGAGAGAGAGAGAGAGTAGAGCTGAGGGGTGTGGAGCCCAGAACTTCTCTATAAGCAGATCACGGGAATTAAAAAAAAAGTCAATGCCAAAAAAATTCTTTAGTCAACGTATTGACAAAACACATTTCTATGAGGTTCTATGCTCCATGCTCAGAAAAATCAAAACCCATGGCAATGGGTGGACATTATGCCTAGATAAGGCAGAACAGAGAAGATGCGAGAGCTTCTTCCTAACCTCCACTGCCCCACCATGCAGGTGTTACGATAGTTCTCCCTTCTGATACCTCTATTTAACCAGCTGTAGAATGGGGTAAATACTATTTTAAAAAAAGATTTTGAAATAGGTTGTAAAGACTGTTTGGCTGGTGGAGCTGCTGCTTTAACTACAGGCTATAGGAAATGATCAATGTAACTTTTACTAAGCCGACTCGACTCCCTTAAAAAAATTATAGCATGCAAAAAAACAAAACTAAACAAAATGACTAAGGCACAGGAAAATGGCACAAAGGTCACAGGTGTGTAGCATCCATCCGCTTGATAATAATCCCACTGGGGCAGTACACCTGGGCTTCCAAGGAGCCTCAACCACATGGCAAATGAGGACAATTAGCAGTATAGGGCTGACCTAAGCTTGCTGCAGGTCCAGACATAAAGAACTGTAACTGTAATGTTGCTCCAATTTCTGGGAAGTTGGTTAGTAGAGACCCTTAATAATTCCTCCTGATGCACATTAAAAATTGCATCCTCCTCCTCCTCCTTCCCCTCATCTTTCTCAGCAATACAGAAAACAGCTCCGTTTGTCAGCCACTTAACCCACAGCCCAAAGCCAGCCCATCTTGCTCCTTAGCCAGACACGGTAGAACACGCACAGAATCCCAGGAGCTGGGTTGCCCCTCGGATCCCAAAGAGCTGGAAATAAAGACTGAAAATAACACAGGGTCGTTGGGTACATGGTGATGCTATTAGCTAGTCTGTAGTTCAGTTTAGCCTGTTTTCCTGATGTCATCATTCAAAATTGCATGCCATGAGAGAGCACAGTCAGGAAGGCCACTGCTAATGTCACCTGTACTATATTAGATGCCTACTGGCCAAGCCGCCACTTAAGATTTCTCACCATGATTCATTCCATGGCATTTGTCGTGGTGAGCAAATGAGAGAGGGTTTCTTTCATCCTTTCATCTCTGCTCAGTCCTTCCACTGGCTGTGCCAATTAGCCATCATCCACAGCCGTTTAAATCTCGAAGCCCCTTAATTCTCTGAACTGAATTCAGACTAACTCGTGGACTCCAGGTTTTTTTTTTTGTTTTTTTTTTGTTTTTTTTTTTTTTGGTTTCCTAACAGTACACTGAGACTATTTTGTTAACTTTAAAAAGGGCCAGCTTCAAATGACATCTTTGAAATCTACTATATTTAAGCCAACAGCTTTGGGAATCAGAATTTGTCAGGTCTTTCAAGTGACCTCAGAGATGCTCTAAGCCAGCAGTTCTGGGGGTTAATATCCTTGGAGGGTTCGTGGAAGGCCTTTGCGGGCCCGTGAACCTTCTGGAACACACTCAATTTTGTACTCCGTGCACTATTTTTCTTAAATGGAGAGGGACCACAGCTTTCATTAGAGTCTTTAAAAAGGATCCCGATGGCACCGGCTTGCTTTTGAGATGAGAAAACGAGGCTCCAAACAAGTGAAATGGCGAGATGGCTGGAACCAGACATGGGTCGCCTGACGTGGAGCTCTTTGCGCTATACAATACTGATCTTAAAAACCACACAGACTTCCACTTAAACACAGTAACACATGGGCTTGTGGATGTCTTTCTGAAATCCCACTAATTTAATGATCAAGAAACAACTTAAGTACGAACCAGCAAGGATGGAGAGAACAAGAATCACAGCAGCAAGTGTGAGCTGTCACAGGAATCGGAGGGTGACAGCCACGTGGTGAATGCAGAGCAGAAAAAGCTGAAACCCAAGCCCCCAGAGAAGCCAGCCCGCGAGAAGCAAGCCTCATCGAACGGAAAGTCTCGGGAGTGAGGGACGGGGCGGAGGGGCGGCGCTGAGAACGGGACGGTGGAAGGCTCAGTGAAATCTGCCCTTCTCTCCTGTCCACTCCAACACCAGTTCCGAACTGCGCTGGAGAGCTCGAACCAGAGCAGCTCTGGACTTAGTTATAGCAGGCACGGCCGGGGAGAGAACAGGTGCGTTGCTACAAAGAGGGGCTAAATTTGAGTCCATATTCGAACAATGGGACTCCCAGACCCTCTCCTCACTCAGTTCAGCCTCCAGGATCCAGCAGCCAGGTTTGTCCCTTGTGCTGGATTGTCTATGGTCCGTCAACTCGCCACCATCACCAGCCCACGTAAGGCTGGGAACCACCTTTCCCAGAAACCCTTTCCCTGCATGGTTCCACGCTCCAGTTTGCCAGTGAGAGGAAGGCGCCCAAGATTTGGGAGGCAGAAGTGACACAAACCATTATTCCGGTGTCGGATGTGGCAGGTTCATGGACATCTCCCCACAAGCTCCCACTCAGCGGCCCCCCATTGGCGGTTCCATGCTGCAGCTTCTGGGATTTTCCTGAGACTGCTGGCTTTTCTCACCCCAGTGCCACAAGCTCAAGTCTTTGGTAATACTTTCACCAGTTGTCTGGCTGCAGCTTTCCAGACCCTCAGTCCCCCAGGACCCCCTACACCTTGAAGCCATCATATCCAAAGGAAACCCTTTATTCTTGTAAACTTTGGGGAGACTCTGTTTGAGCCTGATACAACTCCCAGCAAGAGACTAAAGGATTCACCTCTGGGGAAACCAGACCAGACCAAGAGAGGGAAAAAAACCCCAAACTTACAAATAATAATATTGGGGGTCCTCAGTGAAACAGCTGAATCCCTAATCACCTTTGTATTAGCTTTCTACTGCTGCTATGACAAATTACTACAAACCGAGGGGCTTAAAACAACAGTTTCACTGTCTTACCATTCTGAAGGCTGAAGTCTATACAGGTCTCACGGGGGTAAAATCTTGTGTTCGCGGGGCTGTGTTGCCTTCTGGAAGCTCTAGGGGAGATTGCCTCCTTGCTTTTTGCAGCTTCTAGAGGCCGACTGCATTCCTTGGCCAGGGACGTTGCGTCTCTGTAACCTTTCTTCCGTAGTCACGTCTCCCTCTGACCACAGCTGGGAAAGCTGCTCTGCTTTTAAGGTCTCGTGTGACTGGATTGATCCCACCTGGGTAAGGCACGCTCTCTCCCCGTCTCAGGGTCCTTAACTGGAAACACCTGTGCAAAGCCCCTTTCGCCATCTGAAGCGTGTTTTCACAGATTCTGGGGGTTGAGACGTGGGCATCTCTGGGAGGTCCTCATTCTGCCTACCACACATCCTAAAATGAGGCCCAGGAGTTGGTAAGTCCTGACAAGGCATAGCGAGTTTCCAACAGTTTTAAGGCCCCATCCATAAGTATAAATAGATAGTGAAGAACCTATAGATATTTGAGCAAACTTCTAACATGAAAGACAAAACTAAAACCGGGCACACAAAGAACCTGAAAGAAACGGAGACAATGTCACGACCAGAAATCTTCAAAAAGAAAATAAAAATGATTTAACAGCCTTAGAAACATTTCTGAATCCTCAAAACAAAACAAAATGCTAAGAAAAACCTTTTAGATGTTAAAAATATGTTAACAGAAATCAGAATTCACTGTAAGTTTTGGAAATAGCAGGGAGGGGGGAATTTTCCCAGAAAGTAGGACAAGATGAAAACAATGAAAAACTGGAAAGGAAACAAATGGGAAAAAATCAGTGTTATTCCTGGAGGGCCAATGTATGAAAAATAAGAGTTCTAGAAACAGATGAGTGAGAATAAAGAAAGGGACTTATCGACTTATGTGAGAAATATCAGAAGGATTATCTTCTAGAATTAAAGATGTAAGCTTCCAGAATGAAAGCGACATTAAACCCTTGGCCAAATAAATCGCAATGCCCTCTATCTTGGCATGTAATTGTGACATTCAAACTCAAGGGATAAACAGACTGTTCTTAAACTTCTGGAGAAAAAGAGCCAGAAATCCACGTTATCTCAGACTTTTCAATAGCACTGGGAGTCAGAGATGGACATTATAGTGAAGACCTGTCATTAAGTGGAAAATACAGCAAATTTTTAAAAAAGGAAATTACTAATTTCAGAATTTAAAAAGTCTTAAAAGGAAATGTCAAACTGCATCACTACGTGGTCAACAGTATTGATACAACACTCACTCTTGATTTAACCAAAAATCATGCTGTAACTAAGTCACAATGGCGGATGGAGTAGGACGCATGGGACCGGTGGTATTAAGAGCCAAATCGTCATTTCCACAGTAGAAAAGGAAAATAAAACCAAAACCAAGAAATAGCAATATGAGCATTTTGCATGGAGGAAATAAAAGAAACCGATAAATGGGCTGAGAGTGGCTGCTTGGAGGGAGGGCAGAGGACAGCCCTTTCTTATGGGAGGACTCGGTGCTGCTGACTTGCTGGCCTATGGACACATAGGACGTTGACAGAAATAAAAACATAAATGTAAAGAACCACCCAAATGCCCATCAAACAGATGGGTGGATGAACAAATCGTGGTCCACCCACCTAATGGGACAGGATTCAGCCTTAAAAAGGAGCAAAGTGCAGACGCACGCTCAACATGGATGGACCTTGACATTATGCCAAGTGACAAACGCCAGTCATGAAAGGCCACATATTGTCTGAGTCCATCGTATGAACGTCTAGAATAGGCCAATGTGCAGAAAGCAGATGAGTGGTTGCCAGGAGCAAGGAGGAGGGGAGAATGAGGGGTGTTTACTTAATGGCTTCTTTGGAGGTGATGGAAATATTCTGGAATTAGTTGTGATGGTGGCACAATGTCATGAATGTCCTAAAAGCCACTGAATTGTACACTTTAAAATGGTGGAAATGGCGAATTTTAAGTTGTATCCATTTCACCTCAATAATAAAAAAACGTAAGGAACACAGTATAAAGGGCTCTATCTAGTATACAAATTCTATTTCATTTTTGCCTGAATGAGAACTGTTTACAAAGTCTCTACAATATGTTTATACATTCTTCGGTTTTAGTAAACACAGGACGATGAATTAAATTGAAGCCTTTGATGATTTATGGTTTCCACGGTATCTGTGGATCAGTCATCGTTTTGAAGAAGCCAAGATTCTATTTCAGGCACAATAGGCAGAAATGCATTATGTACTAACCTCAAATGTAGTATTAGAAATATTTATGCGCTCAGTTCTTCAGTTCTTTCAGTAAACCTAACAGCTTGCCTTCTTGTGATCTGACACTTTCATTTCAAAGTTGAGAAGTGCAGAAAATTTAATGAATTCAGAGTTCTGGGAAGTAGTATGTTGTAAATGAGGTTACATTGTGTTTTGCTCCCATTTTCCCAGTTATATTTAATTTCTCTCTCCTTTGGTACCCCCTCCCTTTCAACCTTTTCTATTCTGTTTTTCTCAGTAGTCAACTATTGAAAATCAGTGAGTCTTTCTGGCAATGGAAAAGAGCTGGTCCCCTAAAGTCAAGCCTTGAAGCAAACCTGGACCACTAAGTTTCAGGGTCTTATGTATGTATTCACTTCCAGAGTTCCAATCTGCTTCTGCTGTTTGTTTTTATGACTTATTTGGGTTCTTTGGTCAGTCACCAAGGAGATTTTTTTTTTTTTTTTTTTTAAAGATTTTATTTATTTGACAGAGATAGAGACAGCCAGCGAGAGAGGGAACACAAGCAGGGGGAGTGGGAGAGGAAGAAGCAGGCTCCCAGCGGAGGAGCCCGATGTGGGACTCGATCCCGGAGCGCCGGGATCACGCCCTGAGCCAAAGGCAGACGCTTTAACGACTGCGCTACCCAGGCGCCCCACCAAGGAGATTTTTAAAGTCCTGTCTTGCTTAATGGCTTTTTAGGATCTGCACAAAGCTCAGCTAAAGTCACCTGATTTTCTCATTATTCACCCTGTTAAAAAGTTCAAGCAGGAGATCATATATGGACGTAGGATGTCCCTTCCTTTCAAGCAGCATCACTCACTTTTTCCTGAAAGCTTTACTTTTATATGATTTGTTAAGGATCACCTGGAAATGCTGCAAAATAAAGCAGCTCGATGTTTAAGCAGTTAGGGAATAGGAATTTTTATTACCCTTTTAGAGTTTTACTTACGAAATGTTTACAACGATTAAGCATTTGTAGCACATGATTAATTCGTTGCAAAATTCTGGTAATACAAACTGATACTGAAGGAAAACCCAGGAAGACTAAGTGACTTGGCCGGGATCACACTGCATAGGAATCAAGAAAAAAGGAAATCCGTTCTCTCAGATGGAGTTTCCATTTAAATACTTATAAGAAAATGGAGTATCTACATATATAAATAAAAATTAATTTGTACCAACACGATAATGCAAAATAACCATTGGGAAATCTGGTAACATTTGATATTCTTATTAAATGAAAATCAAAGTTTTAGTTTATTAAAAAAGCATTATTGCTTTTTAGTAAGGTAGACTTGACATTTTGAAGTATTTCTGACTTGTTAGGGTCTTCTCTTTTTATTTGTAGGTACTTCCACCACCCCCTCAATAATTTCACATAATAAACTTTTTAAAAAAGATTTTATTTATTTATTTAGAGAGTTTGTACATGCGGGCTGGGGGAGGGGCAGAGGGAAAGGGAGACAGGAGATCTCAAGCAGATTCTCCACTGAGCATGGAGCCCGAGACGGGGCTCAATCTCACAACTCTGAGACCATGACCTGAGCAGAAACCAAGAGTCAGATGCTTAACCGACTGAGCCACCCAGGTGCTCCTAGACATTGTTCATTAAGTTAATATAATGGTTATTTTTCCTAATAATTATAAACAACATCCCTAATTAAAGATCTTCCCAATATTCTTTTATTATCTGTGAGTAGATGTCCCAGATTTTAGAAAACGTGTATATATATATATTTCTTCTTTCTACACACACACACCCATGCACAGTTATGAGGCAGGGTATCTACTCGGCTATTAAAATAGGGTACCAAGCCTGGAACAGAGAAAGGACATCAGTGGAAAGACTAGTGAGATGTGAGTAAAGTGCTAATGTTGGTTTCTTGGTATTGACAAATGTACCACGGTTATGTAAGATATTAATCATAGAGAAAACTGCATGAGGGACAGAAAACAACTCTATTACCTGTGCAACTTTTCTGTAAACCTCAAGTGATTCTCCAACAAAAAGTTTCTCTAAAAACAGATTAGGTACCATAAGCAGGAGGTCTGAGTGTAGACAGGAGTGCTATCGGCCGTAACAGGCATCTGCTACATTCCAAGTAACCTCCAGAACGGAGTGGCTTAAAATCATACTCATCTATTATGTAACAATTTCTGTGGGTCCTCTCGTTCAGGCGCTCTCAGCGCTGCAGTCAGGATGTCGGCTGGCGCTGCAGGCACCCCACACTTGTTGAGAGAGGATTCACCGCCGAGCTCATGTGGGTCTAGGCAGGCCTCGGGTCATGACGAGCTGCTGCCTGAAGACATCAGTTCCTTTCTGCCTGGGCCTCTCCACTGGGCAGTTCCTGACATGGCCGGTGACCGAGAGAGAGAGAGAGAGAGAGAGAGAGAGAGAACACAAAAGCATGACAGGATCAGCCCATTTGTAACCTAATCTTGGAAGTGACTTCTCACCTTAAGTCGTCTTCTATCCTGGAGAAGCAGGTCACTTGGTCCACCCCCACTCCACGGGAGGGGACTGCACGGGGCGTGAACACCAGCAGGTGGGGATCAATGGAGCCATGTCAGAGGCTGTCTACCCAACTGAGCACGCCCACCATTACATCCACCAATACGAAGAGAACAGTACTAACTAAGAGCACTGGCACAGGAATCCGAGAGATCCGGGTTCACACACCTGCCTGAAAACTTGAGAGTTCACATGAGTGGAGACAAATTACTTTGTTCTTTGTGGTTTGTCTTCTCATCTGCAAAATGGAAATGATGATAATAATAATACCTATTTCCCATAAATAAATATCTATCTTTACTCTATTTTGAAAGTTAGAGTAAATTAGATAATGCATTTAAAATGCTCAGCAAGTGACTGGTACAACAGAAGAGCTCAGGGTTGGCTGCTATCATCACCGTAATTGTTTACTATCCAATTTAGAATGCAAATCTAATGCGACAAACCCCAGGCAGCCGGCTTACCTTTTCTGTGCTTCTACTTCTCATCTATGATTTGGGGAAACGACTACCCACCTGGCAGGGCCACTGGGCGTGATAGGCAGCGATGGTGCAGTTGGCACGCAGTAGCTGTAAATTATTATTTTTAATGGGTGCAGTCTGCTCAGCAAACATTCACTGCCTGTTAGAGTTAGGGCACATCTGTTTTCGTGGCTTTGCTGTTCTCTAAAACAGGGACAAACATCCTTCCATAATAATTATTCTCCCCAAGGCTAACTCATTAAATATATCAATTCTTAATACTTACGCACAGAAGAAGGAAAAAACACATGGAAAATCCATACTGGAACGTACATCAAAATCATATTTAAAAGTTCTAGAAAAGGATAGATGCCCTTTGAAGCAGATTTATTGTCTTCTATGTAATTTAGGTCATCCCTGAGAGCCGTTTTCGTTCCCCGTGCATTTGGCAAATGAAAATGGGAGAGAAACCCTGAATTGGCTGAAGAGAGGAAGCAGAGCCCAGAAGGAACACTTGTTACAGCAGATCCTGCACACGTATGTGAGTAGGAACTGAATGTACAGAGCGTGAACTACCCCCCGCCCCTCTCAAACGCAAGGCACCTGCAGGCCGGCCGAGAAGACCGGGAAGTGAGTAAGTGATCACAGGACAACATGAAGTGCGCCATCGGTTCTAAAGGACAGAAAAGCAAGCCCCCGCCAGTGCTCTAAGCCTCAAAGCAGAAGACCAAGTGAAGGCCTCACAGACATGCACGCACATGAGCCAGGGGCTGAAGAATTAAGCTGGTGCTCCTGGGCCGAGGAAGAGGAGGAGGAGGAGGGGCGGGCAGAGGAAACAGGGTACGCACAAGCTTGCAAATGTGGAGGTATCGGATGGGCAGCGAGGGCCTGGGTGAGCTCAGGAAACAGGCCAGGAGATGAGGAGGGAGAATCATGAAGGATGGAGAAGGAACAAGGTCACACGAGTGCTTCAGAAAGATAATTGGTGGAAACACAAACATGGGACTGAAGGTGGGAGGTGGGACATGAAAGCCGCCGAGGAGGCTCAGGAGTGGGATTTTGAAGAGTGGAGGAAGAACAGCCACAGGACTTGGTGAGGTGGGTGTCGCGGGGCGGCGGGGGTAAGGGCGCGAGAACCGTCCTACAAGTCTGCGGAATCCAGCCTTCATCATGGGTAGAGCAGGGGGAGCCGGTGTGGGGGAAAAGAGAATGGGCACGGCTTTGGTATATCAAATTGATAGAACAGCGGGTGGTGTAGGAGCCGCTGAAAATATGGCAACGAAGAGTTCTAGAAAACTATCTGTAACTAGAGCTCCAGTTCGGGGGAAATCAGTACCTTTCAGGCGTACCTGGAAGCAGCGGAGCGAGCAAGATTAGTCAGGGAGAACTGAGCCAGCGAGGAAAGCAACAGAGAGGGTTTGGGGGAAATAGTAACCACAGGACAGCGAAAGATGACATGACCTCATTTGATGTGGGTGGTAGACAGAAAGTTCTGCTGCCAATTCCAAGTGTTTTCCCAAAGGAGGAGGAGGTCAACGGGAGGAAGTGGGTGTGAGAAGGGTAGGGAAGGTAGAGAGGTCTGAGCTTTGTTGGGCAGCGCAGAGATCACTTGTTAGGCCAGCTAGCTTCTCCAGGAACGAGAGCACGGAAGTACAGGGCCTGGCATTCCATCAGGTGGCCTCTGCCTGGGTCTCTGGGATGCCGCGTGGAGACATGGGGTGGCAACAGCAGGCTGACCTTTGGCTAGATCAATACCTCTGGGCACAAGCAGCATGGATGACCCCGGGGAGCTCATTATGAAGCCTTTTCTCCCCGCCTTGCTCGGTTCTAGAAAACCAGTGCTGTTTTTAACCTCACCACTTCCCTTCCATGGTAAGAAGGTGTAATTTAGGAAAACAGTTCAAATATAACCTCTGGCTTCCTTTACCTTGTTTTCTGACAGAACTGAGCCATATTAACTTAGTTCTGTCCTAGACACAGAAACCTAGTTAACTGTACCATTTTTCTTCCCGTGCCTTGTTAGATTGAACTTCTAGCTGGCTTGAGCCTGGCACTGCCTTTTATGAAAGTGACCTGGTTAACCATGGAATGAGCTCACCACCAGGCAGGAGAGGGTTCACAGATGAGGTCATGCACGCACGTGTCCTACTGGGAATAGAATTTACTCCCTCGCTGCTCCTTTCAAATGACCTGAGGCAATCTTCGATTTTATCCATTTTTTTTCTAGGTATCTAGCATCCAAACAAAAATCTTCAGAAATTCTGCGGAATTTCTCTAAAATATAATTATTGGCAATCTGCTAACAGTTAACCAGATATCAGCATTATAACACACGCAATTCACGGCAGTGAGCATCAACTTAAAAACTAAAGCACTGCTTGGGTATTTCCGCTCCGTCTTTCCATTTTCTCGGTTCTTATTCATGGCCCCAAAGGCCACCGATATATTTTCTCTCCTTTCATCGGCTGCACAGGTGCTCTTCCCCAATCATTATAACCGATTTCAGATGGTGCTAGAAAATTATATTGACTCTGAACACCAAAAGAAATCAGTCATCCTCTAAGGGGTCACAGGAGGACGTGAGGTCGGGAGGGACCAAGGAGTGATAAATCCACCATACATTTGGCCCTTTAACCCTCACACGATGGAGTCTGTCCTGTAGAACAATCATTACACAAAACGAGTCTGCAGTTCTAGTAATGAAGACATCCGTATAACGAGCTTGTTAACCGTGACACCACGGCTGGCAGGGTCAGGAGCGCGTCAGCTGCGTCAGGCAGACTCCTGTGGCCGTCTGGGCGTTGCTTTCAGAGACTCTGGGGCCGTCCCAGTCATTCCTTTCGCCTGGTCTCCCCCAAGAACACTGATTTCAAATGGTGCTAGACAATCACTATTTAAATCTAAACCACCATATGAAACCAGCTTCCTGGAGAAGCTGTATGATCCATGTTTTCTTCAGAATGCTCTCTTACAGGAGGCTCGAGACAACCTAGAAGGGGAAAGCTGAAACCTGGCTGTGGCTGCTGCACTCTGTGGTCTGAACAGAGCTTTCAGGAATCACGTATGGCATATACTGTCATCACCAAATCTGTGGCTGGGGGGGCACGCCTGTGACTCTTGACGCAGGTTCAGGTTTGTCACCCAGAGGCAACGGCACATGTCAAACCCTTTACTCCTGCTGGGAAGTCCAGGGCGGTCCTTCCTTGGGTGAAGAAGCTGAGGTGTTCCTGGCGTTAAAGTACCCAGTGCAGTATCTCGAGGACGTGGGGCTGATGAGCCACGTACGTGGGAAGGGTACGTGATGCGCACGTGCTCTGAGAGAAGCAGAAGGAAACGCTTTCCTAAACCTTACTTTCTCTTTGGGATAGTTTTGTTTGACTCAAAAGCTTCCTCTGATTTTGGGGTCCAAGGAGCACAACGGACTAGCTCAGAGGCAAAGTAATACGCTGACACTAATGAGGTCCTAAGGTTTTTTCCCCAGAATGGAATTCCTTTGATTGTATCTATGAGATGAAGATTTCTATTAGCTTTACTTAAGATCTCCTCCCCTACAGCCCAAAAGTCAGGCTTTGACCTCTCAGTTTTTCTTGGCAGATTATTTTTTGCCTGTTTTTTCCTCCCCACCATGGTTTCAGGTATCCTTTTATTAGGAAGACTATTGTCATCCCCTTAGTGTTCTTTCTAAGACTCCAAGATGATACTTCATGCATGCAGGCCACGGGCCGCCTAACAGGATAGGCATTCTTTTTTTAAAAACTGTTATGAAAGATTTCAGACATACATTAAATTAGAATGACAATAAATCGACTTCCTAAATTCATACCACCTCCATTCAACCACTGCTCATTTTTGCCATTTTTGCTTCAGCAATGCTACATCTATGTAAGAAATGTGCCTATTTCTTTGCGGGACTGTTTGAAAGTAAGTTGACAACCGTCCCAACACTCTGCTCCTAACTTGTTGGGCAGGTCTAGAAACGCGAGGTCATTCTTCTACATAATTATAATACCTTTCCCATACCTAACAAAATGAACAATTCTTAGGATCCTCTAATACCCAGGCCATAGGCAACTTTTCCCATCAGCCCAGATCCCATCAGGGTCACTCCCTCAGAGTCTCTGTAACCCAAGACGCTCCCCACCTTTCCTTGGTTTTATCATGACAGCGTCACCTTGCAAAGATGGGTTCTAATCCTGGTGGCACCATTCACTGTGTCTGTCTGTTCTCCTGGCTTCAATAAATTCACTGACCTTCAAGCTTCCCCTTTTGACTTTCCTCGTGCCTCATCCGCATGCATCACCACAACGAGCATGGGGAGAACCTCCAATTACAGTGCGCCTGTGGTCGATGGTTTCAGGTGCCAAGTCAGGAGGGGCAGGCGCTTGGCTTAGGTCTGATGAACGTCCTTACCTCTTACAGGCGGGGCCGGTTATCCTTCCTAAGGAGACCCCAACACGAACTCCTCCTTCTCCAGGGAAGAGCGTCCACTGAACCGGACGCTCCGGTGCTCCTGCTCCCAGGCTGGTTTTCTCATCCGTACGGGAACGGACCGCGTGGGCTCACGAGGATGGACCGCGCTCACCGCAGCTCATGCAGTGAGTGGCTCACTGACCGGAGGAAGGCATGTCCTCTGTGAAGCGACAGGCAGTCAGTCACCTGCTTCGACCGGACAGTCAATTCAAGCATTTACAACTAAGAAAGTACAGAGACAGCAGAATCCCTGCAAGCCTTCAATACCTATTTCGTGAAATTTTGTGACTCACTGAGGGATCCACTGCACCGTCCGTGTGCGCTGCGGTAATTCCTCCCATCGGCACTGAGGCGTGCAAGGTGCAGCCAGCCTGCTCTCATCCGTTCAAAAAACCCAAAATCTGAACAGAAAGGTCTGCTTGCTTATTTATTTATTTATTTGTTTATTTAACAAAATGACCAGTCACAGCATTTGCCTACTACCAGGTAGAAGTGTTTTTCAAGTGACTGACACTTGAGGTATGGGGACAATCTTCCCTAAAGCATGAATGTCTTACTTTTACTTACGTCTGATAAAACCATACGTATCTCCCACCTCAAACGCACATCACACCCCCATATACACATCCGTGCTCCATACACAACCGTCTGGTTTGGCTCCCTTAGCAGAATGGGATACAGTAGGTTTTCTGCACAATACCTGACGCCTGCTTTTCACAACACACGGCAGGAGAGCAAAGGTGGATATGCCGTCTTACGTCTATCTCTGCCTCTTCCCGTGAGCGTCTGACAAGGCATTTTCAGCAGACAGAACTTGGTAAGCACAGCCACCGAGCAGATCTCTGCAGTTTTTAAACCCTTGGGGAGAAACGAAGGTACTGAGCTGGTGACTCTAAAATGACGAAAACACGCAGAAATAGAGGTCTTGAGTTCAGGCCTCTGTTTTCACATCCTCTTCTAAAGCATGAGGTCAGGTTCTTAAAAATATGTCTACGTGAGGAGACTGGCGACCCAAATAACACGGGGGAAAGGTTGCACTGTTCGCTCGTAGGAGATGAAAACGAGTAAGTTGAAACATCAATAGGGGCTCCTTCCTTCTCTTACTAGGATGTGCACAGGGAAACAGGGTGACAGCGACTGACTCCTTAACTTGGGTGAAGAAGTATCTGCTTACTTTGTTGAGTCTTTCAGTGACATTCAACGACCAGGAAGGACGGTCATCCGTGAGCACGGGCTGACTTCTGTTCCTCCGTGTCCTCCAATCTCCAACAACCAACCTGATTGTTCTGTATTTTTAGGCCAGGATGCGGGGAGGGCTGAATTTCTGTTAACTCAGGGTGTTGCTATTTTAACCATCAACACTTTTAAGGTCCTGCACCTTAAAATTGAAAGGAGTCTTATTTTTTGGCCAGTTCTTGCTCACACACGAAGACACACCTAGAATTGTTCAACTCTCCATCTCCAGCATTAACATAATCACTGTTCAAGAACAAAAATCCTTTCTTGGCGTCTCCTGGCCCACAGGCCCTGAGAATGGGTCTCCATTTCAAAATCCAGTCTGTACCCGCATACTTCACGCTGTTTTGGAGCAAGCTTGCCCCTTTGTATTTTTCCTTCCAAATCTGATAGGAAAGTTGGAGCCCGAAAGCTGAATCAATAAACCACACCGCTAACTCCTGTGTGGCAAAAGCGGAACCGAGCAAGCACATTGTTTTCTCTGAAGTGCAATGCCAGTCCGTTCTTGCATGAGCAAGCTGGATTAAGAGAACTCCCCTGGAGGCTTGAGGATTTCACAAGACGACTGTATCTGCCCGGGACACTTCTTTAAGAATGTGGCTGCAAAATGTTGCGGACATCAGGACACGGCAGTCCTGACTGGAGTACTTAGGCCAGACTGGAGAGGCGAGCTGGATCACTCAGTTCTAAGTCATTCTCTTGCTGACTTGCACGCCTTTAAAGAATGCTTTCTTGCAAGAGCAGACGAATGAGCAGGGCAGGATCTGGGGCTGGGGTCCTGAGCCGAAGTCCTGGCTGTGCTATCTATGAACAAGGGGGTCTTGGGCAATCCTTGAATTTTTCTGAGCCTTGGTATCCTGAGCTAGAGAATGGAGCCACACATTCGTCTGCTGGAGTGGTTGTGAGGGTCACAGGGAATTCAGTACATGGAAACAGTCTATAATTTTTAAAGCACTACACACATATTGTAACATTTTATTAGATGGGTCAGAACTCTGGAGTGCCTTTCCAGCGTAAAGGCCGAAATAACCTCAGGAGGAGATGGAAAGGCATTTTGAGAAATAATGATAGCTTCCATTTTGGGAACGCTTCCTCTGGGCCAGGCCCCGTGCTTCGTGCGTCCTGTGCATTCTCTTGACCTTTACAACCACCGAACAAGGCTGGCGGTATCTCCCTTTTCCTGTGGGGGAACAGAGATTTGGAGAGGGCACACAACCGCCTCTTGGTCACCAAGCTTATGAATGGCCTGATTCCAAGCCTGGGCTTGTAGCCCCCGTTCTTTCCTGCTCAGTGCTTTATAAACGCTGTCCCAGCTCATCTTCCACGGCCACCCGGACCTCTGAGCACACACGGGTTCCAAGTTCCGGGGTTTCATCAGTGAGCACACAAGCAGATCAGTAAAGCCAGCGTTGGTCCGGAATAGCAGAAGCAGCACCGAACAGCCCACCAAGAAGGAGGAGAAAACTTGGAAACGGGCAGGACCTGGCTAGCACCGAAGGGCCGGGGCCGGGACTGCAGCTGCACTTCTGATTTGCGGTATGGCCTGCAGCAAGTCCCACATTCTCGGAAGCTTTGTTTTCTCATTTATCTCAAGGAAGCTCAAGTCCGAAGAGCATGGTGGACTAGCCCAACAGATCCTGCATGCGATTATGGACAGGGCTAAAATACCGTCTCCAAAATACAGCCCCGCTGTTTCTCCTTCTGCGGTTCCCATTTCCGCAGGGCAGTGGGGCGGGAGGGCCCGTGCAAGCTTCTGGATCTGGTGTTAAGCTCTGCAACTAGCTAGCTCCCCACACCGCCTTGGGGGAGTTATTTTGACCCTGGGCCTCAGTCTCCTCACCTGTCGAATCAGGGTTAACAGCAGTACCTGCTGCCCAGGGTTGTGAGAAGTAAGATACAGAAGGAAAAGCACCTTGAGTCAGAAAGAGCACATGGTAAACATCCAGTCAATGACAACTATGATGCTAGAAATAAGAAACCACTCCTCCTGCGGCACATCATAGGCAGAGATGTGTCTAGGAGAACTGCCACGGTTTGTAACGGCACGGCTCACAGGTCCCGCTTGCCTCCGTTTTGCCGTACGTGGATGTGTGCCAAAGTGTAGCTACAGAGGTGTCTGGAGAATACTCAAATCTGAAAAGATGCCCCAGGATGTCCAGATGGCATCTCCAGCTGAATTAACTGAAACGAGTGTTTTTAGTATTTTCTAACTTCTCCTATTCCCATTCTAAGACCCGGGTATGGGATCAATACTCTTGCTTTTAAGCCGGAGTTCCTAGTATAGATTTTTTCCAATAGTAAATCGGGAGCTGAGTGTTTAAGAGAAAAGGGAGAGAGCGCAAATGCTGGTGACCACTTAAAACAATTTTACTGGGGAATCGCCCGGGAACAAAGGCTGATTTACGAGCACAAGCCTTACTTACACAGGGATGGAAACGCAATCTGTTGACAGATAGTTTCCAGACACAGAAGTCCTCAGGAGGCATTCGTTCATGAGATCGGCACCTGGAATTTAAATGACAGCGTGAACCCTTAGGAAATATCCCAGACCAACAGAGGAAGTAAAAGTCAGTTGTCTTCTCCTATTGCTCCACCAATGTTCTAAAGAGATGAATTAAAAAAAAAAAAAAAAGAGAGAGAGAGAAATAAACAGCACCTTCTCTTTCCTGCTTAAGACACAGAGCTTGGGGAAGTTCCTGCGCCGTGCGGGGCCTCATGCTGGTGTTCTCTCTGTCCTGGGGCGGCCGCTGCTATGGAAACCGTCTGCCGGCGCGAAGCCATGCATTTCGCAGATTGTCAGGGTTTGCTCAGCAAAAATGAGTACGAAATAATATACGGAATAAGCCTCTAATTCCAATCCCGGGAGAAGGCATAGGAGCAGCCTGCCCAGAAGATATGAGGAGGTTTCTATTTTAGAAGTTGACTCTGCAACCTCGCGCTGCAGAGCACGGGCTCCAGAAGGGCCAGCAGAGGGCAGCGCGAGCCTGGAAGTGCCACCCCACGGCTTCAGAGGCAGGCCGGAGGGCAATTTAAAACCGAAACCACAAGACTTTCTCCCCTCCGTGGTCTCACTTTAAAGCTGGAATGCACCTTGCACCACATCACAGGACAGGAAGCCCATGAGAAGTCTTAGCTTCTGAAAGCCAATCATTCAAGGGCACTTTAGTCTTCTGACATGGGACCTGCCACAGCAAAGGGTGGGGGGGGGTGCCTTTGTAAGAGCTCCAAGGAGGGGTCCTCACGCGGGGCTTAGATCCCACAAGCTCACACGGCACCCGCGAGAGGCTGAGTGACTCAGCAGTGTGATGGAGAGAAGTCCGTCTTGTCAAGCTACCACCTACTGCAATGTCTAAGTTAATGATTACAACTCCACAGAAGAACTTAAACACAGCTGAGGCCACAGAGCAGGCCGCGCTTATCAGCGGACGGGTGATGCGGCCCAGGTCCAGGCATCAGAGCCCACGGGGGAAGGAAACCGACTGTGGTTCACGGGTGTGCTCTTTAAGCCAAGTGCCCCTGACCATGGTCTCGGAGTGACTGCCTGTGCACTTGAAGATGCCATCAAAACAGGGACCTATTATGTTGGGAGCATTCTTGAGAGCTGGGGCTGAAATTCAAGAAGATCTTGACAAGAGAAATGGTCGAGAGAAGCCATAGTTATATTTGATACTGTCTTGCAACAGAAAAACGAATCTAAAAAATTCAATCGGAGAGATACAAACAAGAAGGAAGAGCTTTCAGGGTTAAACCTAAAATTCAAACCAACGGGGACCATTAGATCACGGACGACTCTGAAATATTTAAATACTGTTGTAAAATAATAGCATGTTTCCACAGTCGTCGGATCACAAAAACGAGGGCAGGACCCAAAGTCAGAGAGGAGCTCTCTCCCTTTTTAACAGTAACTGAGATGTGCATCAGACGGTGAGGCCTGCCAGGCTGCTGTTTTCTGGAGCTGTTCAGTATTTGGAAAAGCATCTGACATGGTCCCGCTTCAACTGACCTTGTCCTATAAACGCACATGATAAAGCCTGATTCTGAGCATCCTGCCCCCACCCAGCCATGGCTCCTCTGCGCACACGGCACCTGAGGCCTCCTCAGGTTTAGGTCCGTGCATTATTTACAGACAGGAAGACCGGAGCACAGAAAGGCTTGGTTAAGAACACCGCAGGCATTAGTGATAAGGTTTCTCAACTTTGAGGATAGGAGTTCAACAAATGCATTTTCAGCTTCCACTAGCATCCCTGCCTCCGCTTAGGGGCACTGGACATCTGTGCCTTCCACAGTGGTTCTTGGTGGTTCTAATGCAAAAGCGGAGCTCAGGCCTGTACCAACCTAACCCCACAGGCGAGAGCGGTGGCCAACGAGCATGCTGTACCACTGGGACTCCTGCAGCTTTCTTGAAAGGAAGTCAAGGTCAACCTGCCTTCTCATCAGGACAGCCTTGGTCCTAAAGGGCCCCCAAAGGAGTCAGCCCTCCTAAACCTGTAAGGTCTTAAAAGCAGACCTCTATCAATCCCTGCTTAGAATCAAAACTACCAATAAGCATCTTTTCCTTATCTTTGCTTTTCCTCACCGGCCCCTGCTTGTCTGAGTTAACGTGCTTATTACATGTTGCCTATTTATTATTTTTTAATTTTTTAAATTTAAATTCAATTAATTGACATATAAGGTCTTATTGGTTTCAAAGGCAGAGGTCAGTGAATCATCAGTCTTATGTAACACCCAGTGCTCATTACATCGCGTGCCCTCCTTAATGTCAATCACCCAGTTACCCCATCCCCCCACCCCCCCCAGCTGCCTTTTAAGTGCAATGAAGTGACTGCCTATTTAATGACACATTTATTTATTTATTTTTAAAGATTTTATTTATTTGACACAGAGAGAGCGAGCCAGCGAGAGAGGGAACACAAGCAGGGGGAGTGGGAGAGGAAGAAGCAGCCTCTCAGCGGAGCAGGGAGCCTGACGCAGGGCTCGATCCCAGAACCCTGGGATCATGCCGAGCCGAAGGCAGACACTTAATGACTGAGCCACCCAGGTGCCCCTCAATGGCACATTTAAACTGGAAACAGAGGCAAGCAGCATGAGGTTGGGGACCAGAAACACCTGGATTCAAATTCTCCCTCAGTCCCCTGTTATACAATTTACCCCTTTCTGAGCTTTGGTTTCTTCATATTTGAAGTGGAAATCATAATGTTGTTCTCAGAGTTGTGAAAATATAACTCACTCAAATAAAACACAAGGTACATAGATCTTCAATAAATGTTAACCCCGCTCCCACATTCCCCTGGGAGGAGATAGCACATCTAACATTTTGGGTACAACTTCTGAAGGTAGATACAATCAGTGTGTTACATTTGGTGTGGAAGACTGACCTAACGTTGGACATCAGCACACAGAGGCTCTGGGTCTGGGGGCTTCAAGCTCTCAGGGGAAAGGGTAGCATGCAGGCCAAGGATGTCCCAACAGGGATTCAAGAGTCTAGGAAAGGACATACAGTCTGCAACTGGGATGAGGATGTTCCAACATTTCCATCTGCCTATTCCCGCATCACTGATTCGTGGAGTTGACAAGGCACCAGGAGCCGTATGAGGCTCAGAGGGTTCAAATGTATGCAAATAAGGCAGACGAGTCTAGTGTAAGTAAACATATAAATAGATGAGGACAGAGCGTAACAGGACTCCAAAGGAAAATGGCACGTGACAGGGCAAACACTGTGATGCCCAGTATGGGAGTGGGGCATCACACTGGGACAGTCACATCCTTCACCGAGGGACCAGCCAACAGCACTGCAGCAGAGCCTCAAGTCCCTGCTCAACACTACTGATAAAGGCAGATCTGTTACAATCAACAGATTGGCATTCCCTAATGGCCTCCCCAGAGCCCGAGCGCTGTGCTAGACACTACTAGAAAAATACGTAAAATGATGGGACTACACTTGCATGGGACCTTCGGCCGTGGAATGAAGTCTAATGTATTCCACAGTGCTGAAGCATGTCATGCTGACAGGGACAAGGGTCATTTAGGATTAGATGAGCTTGAGAGTAGCTGTCTCGTCTGGGGGCTTCCCAGAGGAGAGGGGCCTCAGCTGGGCTCTGCAGTGTGGTCTGAGCAGGTGGAAAAAAAGGGAGGGTTTCATGGAGGGGACGGTACGTCGTGTTAAATGTAGCAAGGAGGTGAAGACTGATGGGAATGGGGAAGCCACTGCCATTTGGTGGGGGTGGGGGGACCTTCGGGGAGTGAGACTGCAGGAGGACTTGAGAGAACACTGGATTGCAGAAGGAGAGAGACAGACGGTGTGCTCACGGTGAGAGTTTGGGGATCAGGGTAGGACAAGCAGGAGGACAGAGGTCTGTTAAGACCTAGCACGTGGGGAGCACTGGAGACACAATGGGAGGACAATCTTCGGGCAGCTGTCAGGCTGACAGGGGCACAGACAAGTCAAAGGCCGTATCAAGACAACGTGAGAGGTACCAGGAGACAGGGAACTCCAGGGGCTGTGGGAGCCACAGAGGAGGCACCAGACTCTGGGGTCAGGAGAAGCCTTCCCAAGGGCCCCCCCATTCTCCATCTCCAACAGAGGAATGGGCGAGAAGAGATGGGGTGGTCATTTCCCATGGGTTTCCTAGCAGGGCTGAGGGCCCCTTTCTCAGGATGCATCGACGAAAGGGGTCTCCAGGCACCCATTTGTCTGGAATGCAGTTTTGGCTAGGGACAGAAAAGACTGAATACCTTGTAAAATGCCTTCCAGCAGGACCGGAGTCCATTCCCTGACCCCAGGCCTCTCGAAGCCCAGACGGAGAGGACCATGTCCCAGGATGCTGAACTACGCACGTGCTCAGGTGACGCACACGTGGGCCGAGCCGGTGCGGCAGGCCTCCAAGTGCAGGGGCCACTCGCTAGGACGGCCCAAGAACAACCACAGGGAGGAGGGGGCTCTCGTACCCTCCCCCTGTCCCCACCGCCTCCCATAAGCAGGCTCTGAATCCAGCACCACCCCAAGTAAGAACCAGCAAGCCCAGGCAAAGCGAACACAGAAGTCTCAGGAAAACACCACAAGCTGCTTTCTAGTCCATGGTTTCCAGCTGCCTGTGGAATGTTCTGTTAGGAACATTTTACCCACGGCTTAAATCTCAAACACTTGCTGCATGATAACTTTTTAAGTACACACAAATATAACAAAGCAAGAAAAAAAAAATCCAAAGCGTAATTTAAGTCAAAGCACAGACCGCACGCCGGCCCGAGTTACTCAGGCGGCGCCGAGGTGCAGAGTGGCCCCCGGCCAAGGCCACGTGGACACAGGGCACCCACGCAGCCAAACACCTCTCCTGCCCAGCTCTGTACAAAACAAACAGTCTACCTTACCAGTGGAGATAATACAGGTGATGCGGGAGAAAAGCATTGTTACTTCTGTCCAGAATCATGCTAAGAAGCTAAACACGGATGATTTTCCCTGCACGTTGTCTCCATGGGCTGCAAGGAGGGAAAGAGTGGCCCTTGCTGTTACTAGGACTGAGAATGGTTCTCTCCCATGCAAAGATCTTGTTGGGAGATGCTTCACCTGTGACACGTTTTAGTTTACACTCTTAGGGCAAAATGCGTTTTGTAACACTCAGGCCATTAACGTAACAAAGCAATAAATGACAGGTGCTTGACTGCTTCCTGGAAGAGACCTGCAGGATCTGCTCCCTAGAAGGGCTCGCGGGCAGGAATCTGGGGCACAGCCCCGCTCTCTGACTGGCTTTCCGCCCTTGAGACAGATTCTTTCATCCCTTGGTTCAGGCTGTTGCTCTTATACAAATAACGGCAGCAGCCTCTTCCTAGGCACCTGGGGAAGCGGCTGGGGGAGAGCCGGCGTGGTGGGCGTGGTGACCTGCCTGCCCTGTGCTTTTCCGGCTCCGGTGGACAGTGCAGGTGGCCTGGGGGCCTCGGGAGAACCGTCCTGTGTCGGTGGGGCCGGCAGGGTCACCCACTGGCTCACACTCTGGCTTCTGGGGAAACGCGTCTTTCCTGTGGGCTTGTGGACACCCTCAAGTCCCCCGCCTGGCAGGAGCAGGGTGGGCCAGCAGCTCTTCCAAAGCCCTCCTCCTCCAGTCTGTCCCACTTCTCTACCCCGCTCTTCCCCCACGCACCCCCTTCATTCTACTGCCAAGAGGCACCCTCAAGCTTCTAGAGCATCTTCTAAATATTACATTTACTCAGTGCCCAGAAGAGTACAACATGTTCTTAGAACACTGCTCAATTCTTTCTCCTGTGGGAAGGATTCAAAGTTTGTTTTATTAAGATCTAGTGTGGCATAAGTTAATTCTCACCCAAAAAAAGAGAAAGAGAGGGAGAGGTGTATCAGGTCTCTTACTCTGGCATGGAGATAGAAATGTTATTGTTACTTCTGCCCAGGAGCTAATAAATTCACAACTCTGACAGAAGAGATTTTGAAACAGCTGCTAATGACAACTAAATAACCAATTTGTTTCATCTTGTAAAAAATGAAGTTCTCTGTTCCCACCTAAGCAGTTTTCTAAACATTCCTCAAAGGGCAAGCGGCCTCTCCTGGCTGGGAGGCCAAAGGCACCTGGGAGCCTCCTCTCAAGGCTTGGACAAGGGGCTGTGTGGCCTGAGGAAGGCGGCCAGGCGCAGACTGGCCTCTCCTTCAGCTCTGCAGAGCCCCTGCTTCAGTCTCCTGTCTGAAACCAGGAAGCTGTATTTGATCACCTGCCCTCTGCTCTAAAAGAAGACGATTCTGAAATATGACATTCAGTGTCAGGCTGGTTCCTGCTTTGGACCTCACCTCAAGGGGTTTCAGGCATAAGTCCGTGTGTGGGGAGAGAGGAACATTCTGAATCATTCAAAACCATTAAGAATGTTGGCGCCGACTTCTGAAGGGCAGGATAAACAAACCCGTGCCCAGGCGGGAACTCACTTACTGGATGTCTCTGCCTTTTTAACTCATCAGCGACCGCGTGCTTCCCAAGTACCTTCTAATGGCTTCGATGCTTCCTGCTGTCACGCTGGTCCTACTACGGCACCTTTCCGAAGGCTGGGTATCCGTATGTCTCGGTACTGAATGCTCAGTCACGTCTCCCTGTGTTCACCTGATGGGCTTTTTTGCAACCTTTATCCAAAAGCAGGTTCGTTCTCCCACCCACATGGGTCAGGGAATAAATCTCTCTCCTTAAAAGATCCTCTTTCCCTAAACTGCACTCCAAACCCAGTGAGTCTAGACATTCTTTTGACTGAAATGGATTCTAGTACAATCAAGGGACCTCTAACCTCCCAATGCACTTGGGTGCAGCCTTCACCGATCTGAAATCACGAAGGCCGTAGGGATCAGCACGCACTTCTCGTTTCTGGTAGAACCCGCCTCCATTCTTCTGCCTTACAAAAAGCTAGGAAAGCTTTCAATGTTCCATCTTTTTCTGTGGCTAATTTTTTTAGACATCCAGTATTCGCGGCAAGTAAACAGAAAAATAAAGGAGGAAACTTGAGTGCTATCTCTCTGGGCCCCAGGGGGGGGTCACGGCACATGTACATAGTACCCAGAAACTCAGAGGACACCCAGGTTAGGTTTTTGCCCTCAGAGACACTCAGCTGTATAGAATTAACTGGGCACATGATGGGTGCCGTTAAAAATAAATACATAAATAAGTAAATAATTCAACTTTGAGGCTAAAAAAATCCCATACCCAAAAAGCGATAAATGCGATGCTACTTTCTGTAAGTCTGAAAGCTCACGGTGGTGACAGCAGAGTCAAGCACACACGACATCTGCAATCAGACAACTGACTGACTAATTGTCACCAGACTTTTTTTATGGCTTCATAGGAACTGAGTAAGCTGGTGGTATTTCCTAAGAATTATTGTTCAGTTGTGAAAACACAGTTTGCTTTGTTTTTTTGAAAATCCTGGCCGGCTGAAATGATGACTAGGGAGCAGACTTGCATGTCTTTTGCTACTCGATAAAAGCTTATTCTGCCAGGCAAGGAGAGATATTAGAGTTAACTTGTTTTTTCGTTTTTTTTCTCTGTGTCTTTTTTTTTTTTTTTTTGACTGAGGTCATCTCTATTCATTGGTGTAGTAAACAAGCCAGACTTTTTTTTTTTTTAAACCTCCTTTCAAAAGCAACAGTACATTTTTATCCTCCCTGGGAATGAAATAAAAGCATCATCATTTTAAAAAACAACATCCATCAGAGTATCTATGAATAATAAAAAATGTAAAAAAAAAAAACCACCCTACATCTCATTTGATCATTTCCTAGAATATTGACAGCTTACGTAGCTCTCCGTTTTTGTCCTTAAGCTCTCTTAATTCACAAGCTCAAACAGAATTTTAAAACATCATTTTAAAATCCTCTTCATTCCATTTTTAAAGATATCCGTAAATGGATAATTCTGGTGTGTTTAAATAAAACCACCATGCGCCATAACTGTCATTGTGAGAAAAACTCTCTGTGCTCTGCCCAAGGCACCAGCTCGGGACTCCCACCCATTAGGACCAGTTCCTCTTTGGATCTTCCATGGGCTTTAAGTCCCTTTCTCATCAGCTCGGTGACGCGCCTGACGCAGGAAGGAATCCATCTCCCCTTGCTCCCGTGGCCGCGCTGAGAGCCCTGACAGCCGGGCGAGGTGCACAGTTCCCGGTGTGCCCAAGCCGGCCTCCCTAGGGCACCGTTCCCAGGCTGGTGACTCAGCTCTGGAGGCCACCTGCTGCGTGGGTGCTGCCACCTTCCGGGTCATTACCAGTCACGAGGGGAGAGCAGCAGGGTAGAGCTGAATGGACCCAAAGGATCAACAGCTCAGAGCCAGGTCAAGGGCAGCAGCCAGGAGGAAAACCTTTGTTTTACGGAAGATCCGCCCCCTCACAGGTGAGGCATTCATTCACAGAGGGGCTTCACACCTGGATCCTAAGTTCTCTGTCTCCGCAGGAACTTCAAAGCCATGACAGAAAGCGAGGGCAGGGCCACAGGGCAGCTCCCACTTTCAACACCACTATGATTAAGTCACCACTGCATTTCAAAAGCAATAAATGGCGCCCACTGCCCGCAAGATACCCGAGTGCGCTTGAGGCCTCCCCACCAGCCGAGCCCAAACCGCCTTCAGGGCTTTCTCTCTACTTCCTTGAGATAAACCCTCCGCTCCAACTAAAATAAGCTGCCTCCACTCCCCTGCTTTGCAGGGCTCCCTTGCTAGGGTGTTTTGAGAAAACAGATGAATTGTTAGCAGTCACAGACACTGAGCTACCCCCCCTGGGATTCTTTTTCATTCTTTGCCCCTTTGGAGGATTGGTTCGCTATTGCCCACTTGCCCCGAGGAGCCTCCCTGGACCACCCCGGCGCGCACCACACTCCTGTCTTAACCGTGTGAAGTCCACCGACGTTACAGAGTCCTGTACTGCATGAAGCCCTTTCAATCACACACGGACATTTAAGGGACACGTTCGCCGTGTCAGATGCTGTGTCAGGTGCTGGGAGCATGAAGAAAAAGGCACGGTCCCTCGGAGGGATGAGAAGGGCAGCGCCTTTCGGCACACGTGGGGAGCCCCGGGGGACAAGGGAGCTGGTTGGCGAGGCAGGGGGAGTGGCAGGTCTACTGAAGAACTCGAGGCTGAATCTTAAAGGGAGGGCAGTTTCAAAGGAAGAAGAGGTTAGACAAGGAAGGGAGATGAGGAGAGATCCCTACAAGGGCGCCTTCTTGCTGCAGCTTGGGGTTCAAGGGTGGGGGGCCCATGGTCCGTGGGAGGGAGGGACAGGCCTGGAACTGGGAATTTTACAGCGAAGAGGCACTTCCACATTCACTACCTTGTTTCATCACCGCCACATTCTTGAGCCATTTATTTGGCAAGGAATCACACACTGCCCCGTGACACGTTCATTTCTGCTATCTCGTTCCTCAACGTCTCCCGCATTTTTTGTCTTTGCCCTTCTCCTGGACTATCAGCTCTCTGCAGGCACACAACAATACCTTCTTTCTGGATGATTCCAGAGGGACCAGCACAGCGGCTTACACCCACCAACATTCAATAACACGGGTCTTAACTGAAATTTTAGGATGGGTGTTTGCCATACTGCCTGTCAAGCACATCATTCAATCTATCAGCAAATAATTCTCGAGTCCTTGCATTCAGATGGCCCTTAGGGCACATATAAGAAAGGGCGTGAGATATCAGTGAGGTGGGGTCTTGCCGGGAGCTCCTGGACTGCCAGGCTAAGGAACCTGGAACCCCTGCACAGAAGAGTTTTGAGCAGGGAAGTGATAATGATTGAAACATGCTCAGAAGAGATTACTCCGGCCGTAGGATGGGCTAATGCAGGCAGGGAACAGAGGTTAGTGTTACTAACCAAGGTGGGAGTTTCTCTGCCATCTGCATGGACACGAGGGCCTTTGTTCTAGGGCCCCTTGGGCTTAACTTTGTTCCTTCCTGAGCTCTATCACCCCTAAGAGGAACACTTGCTGATTTGGCTCTTTGCCTGCTTTTCTTCCCCTTCCCTTTATTCTTTTCTAATAATTAGTGAGCAACAGTTGTTATATGCCAGACACTGTGATATAGAGATGAAAGTCTAACATCTAATATAGGGCAGAGGGTTTCCCGAAGGAGGTGAAACAGGAGATGAACCTTCAGAAAGTGTAGGCGTTAGCAGTTAAACAGAAGAGGAAGAGAGAAGAGCACATGCAAAGATGCAGCCCAGGGCAAAGAAGCTGGGCTCGGGGATCTCCGGACAGATGTGCTGGAACCTGGAAAAGGAGGAGCCATTAGAGGGCTCTAAGTAAGAGAAAGACAGATATACATTTTAGAAAGACTGGTCTGGAGCTCGAAGGTAGTGTGACCCTGGAGTCAAAGACAGCACAACGTACAGATGTGACAGACGCAGAATGGTTAAGCCTTGGAGATGGAACATGGGCAGGGAAACGGTGACTGAGAAAAGTCTTTGTAAAAGACCTTTAAAATGGATTCATTTCAAACAGGGGGTCCAGCAACAGGTAACACGCACTGCCTGCTGCTGGCCACAAGGTGGCAGCCACGCACAACCATTCTTGCGGCCGGCCCTCCCAGGTTTGTTTGCAAAAACACTGAGGACATTTGGTTTTGACCACCAGAAAGTGGCTGGCCTTTTCTGGGCTTTCTGGATGAACAATTGTGAGTGATAAAGAATACTTACCATTCTCATAGCTTAGTTCACTGAGAAGTCAAGTTTAAGACATTAGCTATTCAGGGTGGCTTCTTCCCGCCCCGAGAGCTGACAAAATTTCAGGTTTGTGACTTGCAAGACCATCACAGCACAACTTTACTGCCCTCATCTTGTGTTTCCACCCCCAGACTGGTCACGTGGTTAGCCCCCCCTCAGACCTGTAATGCCACCTGCCAGTCCCCAAGCCTCCGGCAGCGTAGCACTGCAACCTTGTCTTGCCTGGGGGTTGGCGGGGGGAGACATCCTTTAACATTGTGGTTCTTAGTGGAAGACTGGATGGAGCCACCCAAACTGAAGAGAACAGGGCTCTCCACCACGCAGGGCAGAACAGTGAAGTACATTCTGGAAAGGAGCCACGAGCTTTGTAAGCTTGCCCCAGAAACACACTCCTCCTCCCTCTGTAAACCTTTCACGGCAGAAGCCATGAAGTATCAACCGACTTGGGGGGAAGCAGCATGAAAACTAGTGCTCTTCTTCCCTCTCAGTGGGGCTATTGTAAGGGCGGCCAGCTGAGCCCTCGCAGAAGCGTGCCGAGAGTCTGAACAGTGCAGGTTGAGAAGGAAGTTTCAATGAAAGGGTTTTCATCCAGGAGAACCAGTTAGTGAAGAGCGTGGCCGCCATGACTGAGTCTGACAGGGACCCTCGGAAGTGCAGGAAAACTGGCGAATGCCGCCTGGGGACTCCGGCAAGCGTGGGGGGCACCACCATGGCCTACCTGAGGCCCCTTGTCTCCACGGTATGGAGGTGATCTGAGGGCCATGCTGGGACGCGTGTTCTCCGTGGGACTGAGTGCGGCCGCTGGTTCTGCTCAGGTGAGGGCTGCCGTCTAGGCCTCCGGGGGAAGGAGGTGCCAGCCTGTACACTGCTCCACAGCCGGAAGGGCCCTGGGCGCTCACCTGCCCCTTCAGCTTCCCTGGGCCACCACTCGCTCTGACAGGCTCTCTTGTGAACACGCTGGCCACTTCCTATCTGCCGCTCGGAGGCAGAAGAGCCTGAAGAGCCGGGAGAAAGCCGCAGATTCTGTCACCTGGATCGCCGCGCCACTCTGCAGCGCCTTCCAGGCATCTCGCTTACTGCCCAAAGGCCTGGCAGCGGCCCTGTGGGGTGGGGACTATGACCATTCCCATGTCATGGATGAGAAAACCGGGGCACGGAGACATGAAGTAATAACTTCATGTGCCCAGAGTCACACAGACCCAGTGGCCTGACTTCAGAGCCCACGTGCTGTCCGCAGTCTCATCTCACCAACGGGGGGAGAGGCCAGGTACCCTGGAGAACCACAGCGGGCACTCACGGGGTGGGATGGATGTGCGGGGTGGGAGGGAAGAGGCCAGGCTCTGGCCTCCTAATGCCACCCCAGGGCTTCCCCTCCACGTGTCATTCTTCCACGCTCGACGGCCGGGAGAGGCAGATGGGGCCTCAATCACAACACGGACCAGCCAAGCAGAAGCTCCCCAAGGGAAGCTTTCCCTGGTATGGAAATCAACTCACACTTCCCTTGTCACACACAAAAGCCCTTCAGTTCTTCAAAGTGACTCTGGGGAGGGCCCCCCTCCACCCGAGACAGGATCCCTTCCATCAAGTCCCCTTAAGTTGTACTCGACCTATCACCTAACCGAAGTTTTTAGTTGATTCAACATCACCAGTGGTTTAAATCCGCGCACCAAAAGTTAGAAGAACCTCACTGCAGAGGTCACGCTGTTCTCGACATCAGAACTGCAACGCCTGCTTGAATCACCTCACAGGAAAAGAGAAATAGAGTGAACCATGTCCTTGGGCCCCAACTTCCAGGGAAAAACCACACCTGTGAGGCAGAGGAGTGGTCCCCTGGCCACGCTGGGGCACGGGAGCCACCCCCGGAGGCCCTCTGCAGTAACGTCACCCATTCGGGCCACAGCGAGGGGCCCTGAACACCAAGCCCCTAACACGGGTTTCAAAGCTACTCCTCTTTCAAGCCAGCAACCCACCAGCCCTCATGAACAGTCTGAAGTACAATATGGAAGCGACACGCGTTACACACTAAATTAGAGCAGATGCACTTACCGCTGGGCACCCTGCTGGAATGACTTGGGGAGGGGGGATGGCGGGAACCAGTGTTTCCAAGCAGCCCTGACGCACTAAAAATACCTCTGACTTCTCCTTTCATCTGTCTGGTCACTGTCCCAGACGCAAGCTCAGCACCGCCTGGTCACAGAACCTGCCACAGCGCCGTCTACCTCCACTTCTGGACAGAGGGAGAGTATTCTCAGACGTGAGCACGAGGTTACAGATGACCATACGGCAACCTCGCGCCCAAAAACAGCTGTTGGAGAGAACTGCTTCCGACTGGCACCTCAAGAAAACTTGGAAAGGAGAGTCCTTTTTTTAAGGGGGGAGAAAAAGAAAAAAAAGGACTGATCACTTTCACTCCGGACTGGCTATAACAGCTCGCTCCAGAGATCCAGCTACATGCTGGCACCGCAGGTCCTGACGATACTCAAGCAAATTAGATCCTACAAAGGAAGCTTGTGCGTAATATGCCTGTGGACAAGCCGCTCTGACCTCCTCCTGCAGCTTCAAAGATATTCTGCTCTATTGCATAACCCATAGCCTTGAAAAAATCAGCCTTTCCTGCCAGCAGCTTCGCTGCATCCACCTGTCCCTACAGGTAGTAAAAGATTAGAAAGATCAGAACCACAGTGTTTACACAACACTTTCCAGTGCTCTCTTCCTTCTAGCCCCCACCCCACCCCCAAGTTCAAAGTTCATTTCTTCTAAACTAGGGGCAGAGGTGGTTCACAGGGCACACAGGGAAAGAGAGAAGGAGATGAACGCCTGCTACCAGGCCTGCCCCCCACCCCCGCCCCATGTCACAGGTGGGGAGGGGTCACATGCTGAACGGAGGCCCTGGGGACCTTGGGACAGCACCTCAGCAGGGGAGGGGAGAGGGGCTCGTGAGGCAGGCAGGCTCTGAGGCCACCGGATGCTCACTTGGGATCCCCAAACTTGCGGAAGTTTAAAATTAGAAAGGGGGCCCGATGACAGTCCCTGAGGAAGCAGGTTCAGTGAATTCAGTGGATGACCTTCCCCAGAACTGGGGGGGGGGGGAGCGGGGAGGGCAACTCTGCAGGTTTCACTTTTCAGAAGAACCAAGATTGTGGGTTTTACTCCTATTGCCTTGCTGTGTTCACCACCCAGTTCTTGAGCTCACAAGACCTGCGTGTGGGAGCCACAGCAGAGCTAACCCCATCCATTTAAAGTCATTTTATAGTCCCTTGGGCCTATTTTTCATGCTTTTTAGCACCTGAAATGACTCCTGGTTTCAAGTTCACTAAAATCTGCTTTCACTATTATGTCCTTATTCCCCCTGACAAGTGACACGAACAGGAGAGGAGAGTGGCAGGCAGTCTCTTGGGGATGAGGGCTTTCCTGAGAGCCTGGGGGATGCCCTGGGCTGGGGACACTTACAGGGGTTGTGAAAAGACCCCAGGAGACTTCTGAGATGCACAGATGCCTTCCAGAGCTGGGGCAGACCAAAAGGAAGGCCGCCAAGGGGCGGTACCTGCTTGCCCCTCCAACCCTCATCCTGGGCCACACCTGCCTCCTCGATCCCCAAAGGCCAAACATGTCCCCCCCACAGAGCCTTTCTCAGATGTTCTCTATGCTTGGAAACTTCACCCCCAACTCTTCCACCCACACACTCCTTTCTCAACCTTTGGCTCCCATCTTAGAAATTACCTCCTCAGAGAACCACTCAAAAGGGAGCCCCCCTTTCATCTTAAAGCACCTTTTCCCTCACAGCACATAGCCTGAGTGTTTTGTTTTATTGGACTGCTCTCCTATGCACCTACTCAGCTTCCACGATAGGACAAGAGACCACACTTGTTTTCTTAACCCCCCCCACCATCATCATCATCCCGATGCCAACCAGAGCCTGGCCCACAGCCGATGCTCACGACAGCTTTGATGCATGAATGAGCAATGATACGAGCCCCCTCTGACCCCCCCTGAGTTGCTCTGATCTCTGGATAACCTAGAGAAGGTCCCTCTAACCACATCTCCATCTGTTCCCGACCTTCCCCACCTCCCCCACCTCCCCCAATAAAACTGCAGTAAATGCTGGTATATCTTCTGACTGCAAATAACCAGGTATAAAAGGAGAAGTTCATAACTGACACTCCCAAACAATCGCTGAAAGGATTTATGAACTTGGCCTAGAGTTCTACCGTGGTGGCAAAATTAACTTCTCTGTGCAATTAAAAATTCCTCCCTTGGTCACAGTGCCGGGAGGACCTAGACCAGAGCAGGGCTGAAGATGAAACCCTGACTTTGACAGCTTAGGAAATGCTGCCCCCAATCTCTCTCTCTCCCTCCTCTGATTGTGCCCTAGTCCCTGGGCGACCTGCTTGTGGGAATGACGCAGGCCCTGCATCCCAGGTAAGTCATTCCCATCTAGTTCTGCGTGTCCAAAGATGCTGCCAGCTCACTTGCTTCCACTCTGCTCCCCTGCAGGCCTGTGGAGAACACCCCAGTCTGTTATTAGGATCTGCTCAACTGTTCAATTACACCGCCCCTCCAGCCAGCAACCTCTCTGCTGCCTCTTCCTTGCCAACCCAGTCAGCCCCCAACTCACGTCCTCTTGCTCACTTTCTCGCTGCCCGGGGAACACACACCTCCCACCCGACTCACTTCTCACTCCCCAACACACCACGAGCTTACATAGTCAATATGCTCAGGGACTTCACCTGAACTCCTCCAGCTCACTACTCTTCCAAAAAGCTCAGACCCCAAGGAAAGAAGGGCTGCAGCTAGCCTGAGCTAAATCCAAACAAGAGGTTCACCGTCAGCACCTTGAAACTCGGAAAGAATCCATCACATGTCAGTGCAAGGCCCTCACAGAGCACTTGTGGGAGGTAGGAAGGTGCCAAGGGGGAAAGGGAGAGAAATTAAAGTCTGTCAATTCTCCCTCTGGATCTTGTTGGTTAGAGCAAGAATGACACCGTTTTGTTTTGTTTTTTCTTTAAGACTTTTATTTATTTGAGAGAGAAAGCGCACGTGTAAGCAAGAGCAGGGGGAGGGGCAGAGAGAGAAGACGACTCCCCGCCGGGGAGCCCGACATGGGGCTCGATCCCAGAACCTATAGATCATGACCTGAACCATAGGCAGACGCTTAACCGACTGAGCCAGCCAGGCGCCCCCGGGATGATACTGCTTTTGTTACAGATTCGAACACCTGTTTACCTGGAGGCAATACTCACATGGTACCTTAGAGTACAAGATCTGGGGTCAGAAGACGGAAGCTCAAATCCAGTAGTCCCCACCCTTACCCATGGTTTCACTTTCCAGCTACCCATGGTCTCAGTCACCCACAGTCTGGAAGCTGACGATCTTCCTTCTGACTTATCATCACAAGGTCAATGACAGCTGAAGGCTACGTCACAGTGCTTATGTCATTCACCTCACTGCATCTCACCACAAATCCGTTTTATCATCTCATGTCATTGCAAGAAGGGTGACTACAATACAGGAAGATATTTTGAGAGAAAGACCACATTTATGTAACTTTTACTATAGCATATTATAATTATTCTACTTTATTACTAGTTATGGTTGTCACAATCTCTTACTGAGCCTAACTTACGAATTAAACTTTATCATAGGCATGTACGTATAGGAAAAAACAAAGTATTTATAGGGTTTGGCACTACCCGTAGTTTCAGGCATCCCCTGGGAGTCCTGGAACACGTTCCCCCAGCAGAGAAGCAGGGACTATTGTACTGACCGTGTATGCACACCAGGGCAAGCAGACATTTCCAGCTTAGTACAATGGGGATCAAGAAACCTACTCCCCAGAGCTGCTGTGAGGATTCAGTAACATAACGTATACGAAAGTACCTTATAATCTGCAAATATCAGACACTGTATCAGTTCCCTTTGTCACCACGTATGTCATTTCTACCTCTCTCATTCAAACACTTGTTGAATGTCTGGCATTGTCAGGCACTGTCTTCTGGGTCAGGGTGTTTATCCAAAAGTAAACAGAACCAATCCTGGCTCTTATGGTGCCAATGCCAACCAGGGAGGACAGACAAGAAACAGGAAGCCAGAGTCTCCTATGTACGTGCACAAAGGGTAAGCAGAGGGTGCTGTGGAAGCATGCAGGGGCCCTGACCTGGTCCTGAGCAGTCAGGGAAGGCTACCTGGAGGAGGGTTCATCTGAAAGGAACAACAGTGGTTGGCTAGGAAGAGAGCAAAAGAAAGAGCTTCCATGCAAAGGGCAAGCATGACCAGCTTCATTTGGCTGGTGCCCACTCAATAGGGGTAAAGATGGGGGGCGGGGGGAGAGATGAGGGCGGAGCACCAAGGGCCTTTGTGCCACATGCTGGAAAAGCAGCTTTCCCTGATGAGGAACTTTGTAGCCAACTCAGCAACAACAAGAGTATCACACAACAACAGAGTCCGGGGTCCTGACAGTGGGCCTGAATTTACTGGAAGGCACAACAACATTAACGAGCTTCTATTCACTTCCAAAAAGAAAAGAAAAGGGACTCCATCATGGGCCATGCCAAGTTATTTGTTCAGTAGCTGGGATAGCTGCTTTGTTAATGACCTTTTTTGGACATACTCTCTAATAACCAGCACGTTTGCTGGAGCCGTGGGGGTGGGCTGTGGTTATACGCACCATTCGTAACAAGCTGTAACCGAGTTATCCAGAACAAGGTGCGGCGCCAGAATGCCCCGCTTTGGGGGATGCACCACAAAACATAACTGACTGCATGAAACTGGCCCACAGGATAAAAATGCCTCCAAAATAGGAAATATTTATGGAAACGGAAAACGATACAACTTAAAAACTTGGGCTCAGGAGCCAGACTGCTGTGATCCGAACCCTGGCGCCCCCACATACTCGCTGCATAATCTTGGGAAAAACGACTTAACTCCTCCGAGCCTTAGTTTTCCCATCAGGAAACTGGGTATGACGACAGCACCTGCCTCACAGGATTGCGTCTTAAAAGAGACACACGGCGCTTGGCCAACAGTGCTAGTTACGGTCATTACTACCGTGTCATCGGGCGTCTCCCGCACCTGTGCCGGAGCAGGTCTCCTCTCACCTACAGCTGATGTGATGACAAAGTGCAGACCTGGACACAGGAGCGAATTATCCCTGCTGACCCCGACCCCAGAACACGGAAATGCGACCGCAGTGCCCTGGCCTCCCGGGTTAGTCACGGTGGGTACAGATGAGGTCAGACACTGTCACACAAGAAGAGGGCTCCGTCAGCTTCGCGGGAGAGGGCTCGCGGTTCAATCAGCCCGGGAGGAACGCAAACCTGGTTTCTGGGCCCCGCGCTGACTTTTTGAAGAAATCCTTCAGAGTAACACCATGGTGCGTTTCATTCGCGCTTTCTCTTCGAGGTAGCTCCCTCAGAAGTTCAAGGATGTACCTCAACTATCTTGTGTGCTCCCTCCCAACCTGCTAAGTAATCCCACTGCCTGTGAACACACCCAAACTTCATTTTATGTTTTAACTTAAACTCATCTTAAAGCTATCTCTATTTCTGGCGCGTTAACACCTCTGCAGATGGCAGGTTCCAGACGGGCGTGCCTCACTTGCGAAGCGGCCTCCCCAAGACTCCCAGGGCTAACTCTGGGATCTGGTAAATTAACTTCATACCCACTCTGTAGCATTTAGGACCTCGCCACCTTATTTCCTGCAGATCTAGCCTGGGAGCGAAATTTTAAAAGGAGCTGTGGATTGAGGAGATGATTCAGAAACCCAATGCATAGCTCGGTAGCGACTGGTGGGAAGAGTCAGTCTTCCTCACATTTTAACTGGAAGGAAAATAACAGGTTACAGGAGTGCTTTCCAACTACCCTCCCTTGCTCCTGGCAAATTCGGGAACGCCAAAGAAACTCAACCCGCTAGCCCTGGTGTATCTGCGGCATGAAAAGCAGCCCTGGGCTGGGAGCGGGTAGCATGGTGGGGCTCCTCTGGGCCAGAGAGGGGGGCACGAGTAAGGATGGGGGGAGCGGCTTCTCAAAGACAGGGTAACAGGAAATGGCCGGGCAGGTTTGGGAAGCAACAAGCTGACACTTGCTGGACCACAAACACATGAGAGGGGACAGCAGCAAGAGAAAAACGCAGCTTATTTCATTGTTCTTCTGAAAATCATTCACTCGGGCGCCTGGGTGGCTCGGTCGGTTAGGCGCCTGCCTTTGGCTCAGCTCATGATCCCAAGTCCTGGGATCAAGCCTCACATCCCTGCTCAGCAGGGAGCCTGCTTCTCTCTCCCGCTATTACTCCCTCTGCTTGTGCAGGCGCTCTCTGTCAAATAGATAAATAAAATCTTAAAAAAAAAAAAAGTCATTCGCTCAAAGAGGATGCCACTTTTGAATGCTGATGTTACAAGAATACCAATTTAGGTTATGTTAAATTTTTTCCGCAAAGCTATCCTTAAATGCCTAAGCACTTAAGATGGCTAGACTTCTAAAATCCCACAGCATTGCTCACTTAGAGTGGGGAATTTAGAACAAAGGTGACACTGGACCACCACAGAGTGAGTCTCCTGGAGGTCAAGGGGGGATGTGCTCCGTAAGCAGCTAGTCAGCGAATCGGCTTCCTGTGAGTAAGGCTTCCTCTGGATGATCCCGGGAATGCTCCCTCATCCCTTGGACAGGACCTAACGGCTTTAACATCCTAGTCCCAGATCCACGGTCCGGAGACCTTCATCAGTGGTCCTACTCCCTGGAAAGTATTATTCAGAGAAACTGGAAAAAAAAAAAAAAAAAAACACGGTCTTCCCAGATTTCTGAGGAAGGGGTGGATACTGACCTAGATTCAATGTTCTAGATTAAAATCACAGATTTTGAATAAAGAAAAAAATGTTCTACATAATCTAATAAAATCAACTTATTTTACAAGCAGGAAATTGAGGCTCAGATGGTGAAAAAAACCAAACCGGTACAAAAATTAAACCACCAATTAATGTCCAGTGGTGGCCAAAGACGAGTCTTTTAATTAGGCTGTGCATTTTCCGGTCAGCCAGTTGTATGCCGCGCTAAGAGGCAGATGTGGTGGTCAGTTTACTGGTAAGACACAGCTGCAAACCCATCTCTAAGGCTGGGATGCTATCCAGCCTCGAAAACTCATGGGAATTTAGGGAGCTCATCAGTTAGGCTGGGAAAGGTGGTTAAGGTCCTTGACATAAGGTTTGATCTTATCACTCACTGTGAACCAGGGACACTCAATGCCAGACATCAGTAGGGAAGGTCTGGGGCTATACGCTGCCCTGGGCAGAGCAGTCTTTACGCTAAGGTTCCCATGGCAGAGCCTGATGGCGGCCACTTGGGAAGGTGACCTGACTCTGGCAAAAACTTTCTTTCAAAGCCCGCTGCTCCCAGGCAGCCCCCCTGCTGGCTCGGCCAAGTCCCACTCACCGGACTTCTACAAGCATGTCGGTGCCCACTGTGTGCCTTTCTAGTCCTCCCTTAAATGTACTCTTCAGCTCCAACCAAAAGAACAAAAAGCAAGGCTAATGGGAGGACGGAGCCTTAAGAGGGAGTTATGTTTGAAAAATGAATTCATCGTATGTGAATATAATCATAAGCCTTAAAAAATAAAACCATATTCATAAAATTAGAGGACCAAAGCATATCTTGGAAAGCAGCTTCTCTTGGTATTTATTCCGATGTTCACTATTTTACTGTACTAGTATAAATACTGTACTAATATAAATAGCTGGAAGTTTCTTGGAAATCAAACCTACAAATTAGAGAAAAAACAGAATGAAAGAAAATGTCTTTGCTATTCTACCTGAATTCAAATCATGACTCAGGAGTTTTAAAAACTGTCACACGAACAGATACATGATAAAGGGAAAAAATGGCAAGATATTAATTAGAGAATCCAGCTGGTATATAGGTGGTGGGATTCACTGTAAAATTATTCCAACCTTACTGTATACTTGAGACTTTTAATAATAAAACGTTGGGACAAAAGTATTATCACACCCTCCACTCAAGTACCAATATGCCCCCAAATTCATGGACTCTTACAGTTAGATGTAACAGGGAAAGGTTTTCGAGTATAAAATCAAGGAAGCACTAAAAATTAACTGGGGAAAGACAAGTGACTACATACAGGATTCTGGGGGACCGACTACATGAAAAAAAAAAAAATCCTTTACACCTTACTTCTAATTTGGTGAGTTTAATATAAAAAATGAAATTATTGTTTTAAAAAATCAGAAGAATATCTTCTAACTCCTGGGCAGGAAGGAATTCCTAAGCCCATGTTAACAGGAGGGTCACAAAGAAAAAAAAAAAAACAGACAAAAATCACTTATTTAACTACACAGAATGTAAATGTTCTATCTCGAAAGAATCATAGACAAAATTAAAAAATCAAAGAAGCCGAGAATAGCATCTGCCCAAATATCACTAACACACACACACACACACACACACACACACACACGCACACGCATGGCACACACGCCCCTCAAATAAATGATAAGAACAGCTGTGCTTTGACAGAAAAGTTGGTAAGGGACATGAACAGAAATTTACAAAAAGAAACAATGGATTAATAAAGACATGAAAAAGTTAACCTTTCCTGAAAGCAACTACCGAATGCCATGTACCTCGCACAGAGTGGGAAGCCTTTAAACAGCTGCCAAGGGGCACCTGGGTGGCTCAGGAGGTTAAGCCTCTGACTCTTGATCTCAGTTCATGAGCGGTCTTGATCTCAGGGTTGTGAGTTCAAGCCCCACGTTGGGCTCCACACTGGGTATGGCATTACTTAAAAAAAAAAATAGCTGTCGAATAAATGAGCCAAAAATAGTGTAACATTTTTCTCTAAAAGATAATACTCGGTACGGGTGAAGATATGGTGGGAGGGGCATTTCATTCATTGCTAGAATGTGGGTAACTTGGGGGCACCTGGGTGGCTCAGTCATTAAGCATCTACCTTTGGCTCAGGGTGTGATCCCAGGGTCCTGGGATCGAGCCCCACATGGGGCTCCTCCGCTGGGAGCCTGCTTCTTCCTCTCCCACTCGCCCTGCTTGTGTTCCCTCTCTTGCTGGCTGTCTCTCTCTGTCAAATAAATCAATAAATAAATCTTAAAAAAAAAAAAAAGAATGTGGCTAACTTGGTACAAGCTTTCTAGGAAACATTTCGGCAAGGGTTATCAAGAACCTTTAAGAAGTTTAATTCTGGGGTGACTGCCTGGCTCAGTCAGTAGCGCATGTGACTCTTAGTTTCAGGGCTGTGAGTTTGAGACCCATGTTGGGCACGGAGCCTACTTAGAATGAGAAAAATGAATAAATAAATAAAAAGGTTTAATTCCTTCAACTTAATAAACTCACTACAAGGAATCTATCCCAAGGAAGTATTTTAATATATTATTTAATATTAATATGTTGTTATATTACATTAACATATTACAAATGTTTTATTAATATATTAATATTACATTATTTAAGTACATTTTAATGAAAAATGTCCAAGATTTATGTATTTAAAAGGATAATTCTTATAATGTAAAACTGGGTTTTAAAAAAATGGAAGTGCCAGGCTCCTGGGTGGCTCAGTTGGTTAGGCATCTGACTCCTGATTTGGGCTTGGGTCATAATCTCAGGGTCATGAGATCGAGCCCCACGTCAAGCTCCCTGCTCAGTGGGGAGTCTGCTTGTCTCCCTCTCCCCGGCCGCCCCCACCCCCGCATGTGCTCTTGCACTCTCTCTCTAAAGAAAAGAAAATGGAAGCTAACTAAACACTCTCCAATTTTGCATTGTTAAAAATGTTTTTAAAGCATTTTTAAGCACTTGGAGGAAAAGCTCATTTAAGAAATGGGATAGAAAAGTTCCTACACAGGATGATGCTAATTCTGTAAACTCCGTGTGTGTGCAGGAAAATACTGAAGGGAAATACACACCAATATTAAGAGAGCTTTGGGTGATGGGATCAGAGATAATTCAAATTCCTTCTTTACACTATTTCATATTTTAAAGAAGTTTTACTACACGTTAGAAAAAAATAACAAATACCATATAAAAAATTTGGGAGAGTGAGCCACTGCTTTAGAAACAGGTCTCCCACAAGTCACGACCACCAGTAAGATAATGACTTGGAGCTGCACCCCTGGATCCAAATCCATAGAAGCCACCTGGCCACCCTCCTGGGTCCTACACCCCCACTGTCGGTGGGCATTCTGCCACGTCCAAACACTGCCTTACCTTCCCTCAAGACCTGCTTCCCCTCTCGTATTTCGTCTCCTGGTGAATGATCCCGCTTCATCACCTCAGCCACCATCCTTGTTTCGCCTCTCCCCTTTCCCACCTCACTAACGCCCTCTGAATCCACTGTCCTGGGCATCCCTGTCGTTCATCTGCACTGGAAGGCTCTGGCTGGAGCAGCTCTCTCGCTGTCTGGTCTCCCTGCCTTGCCTGACCTGGCCTGCTCCTCTCCCCCCAACTCATTCTCTTCACTGCAGCCACGGCCCCCTTCCCAAGGTCTGGCCTCCTCACCCTCCTGGACAGAGACCTTCAGGCAGACGGGGTGTGGCGCCTTGGGCCTGTGGTCAGGGACTCCCCTCCAGCTTCACCTTCTCTCACTGTTCCCCCCACACCCTCCACCGGACCTCACAGCCTCTGACGCTCAGCGCCTCACCACAATGCTTGCCTCCCCTTGTCTGGCTAACTCCTCGAAGGCTGTCCTCCAAGAGTCAAATCAGACATCACCTTCGTCAGGAAGCCTCGCGGACGGCAGCTAGGAGTTCCCAGGTCCCACAGCAAGCTGATTTCATGCAACTGCAGCGTCCACTGTGATCTGTGTTTTTGTACCTCGGCCTCCTCTCCCAGCACGGGAGCACCTAGCAACACAGGCCCTCAGTGTTTGTTGAATGAATGAATGAAGACATGTTCCCACCATCTCATAGTTAGCTATTCTCACTTGGGAAAGATCTCAACCCAAGATTCCCTCACTTCCCTCGGCTTGCCACTCATCTAACTTGATCATCGTGGCAACTGAGGTTGTCTTTCTTACCTATTCATTAGTCAACCCATGTATTTATTATAGACCTTATGTCCTGACCGTATCTCTTTGGTTTTACTGGAATCCATTTGCTCCTGCCCAGACTATCAAAGAAGTGTTACCGATGTCCCCACACAGGACGGTCATTTAAAGCACTGCAATTTACTGAAAGTGAGGCAGTGGGTGACCCACCAGGGATAGAAAGATAAATCAGACTCTCACTACTTGAAGACCATTAGCAAGAAATCCCTGAGCCTTTTTCAGACTGAAACTCTGTCACTTTATCTTTTGCTGGAAGGGTGTACAAAACTGCTGCTGCTTGTGCATCTGCTCTTCACAATTACCCCAAATCTTTTTTTCAAATGTGACTCAGGCTGGACACAATAATGAGTGTGACTAATGCAAGTCTTGTTTTCTTACCCTTTTATGTCATACTTCTGTTAATACACCCAAGATTCATGTCTATTTTTTTCCACAACAGCCTTACAGTACTGACTTGAATTTACCTGATGGGCCGTTAAGGGCGACAGTTCTTCTAAATGGCGGTTTTCTGCACTCAACTAAGCTACACCTTCCATCTACCCCCACCAGAGTGCTTGTGCTGACGGAGAATCATTCTCCAGTTGGTTACAATTGTTTTCAATTATATTTCTGGAGTTCGGATGATTTGTAGTCCTGTCTAATTTGCTAACATACACAATGGAAAAGGAAAAAGAAAGAGAAGAGATTTCACTGTGCATGAGAAAAACTCGCCCCAACTGTTAACCGTGAGTCTTAAAGTCTCTACCAGCGTTCATGATGCATTCTACACATTTCATGGTTAAATGTTTGGGAACCCTGGGGTATCCGTTTGGAGGTTCTGAGAATATTATCCGTTCTCTTTATTTATTTAATATTAGTCACCTATATTCTCCACCTTTCCTTTTTTTTTTTTTTTTTAAAGCATGCTCCCCCTCCAACCCCTGCCCCCGCCCCCAGCAAACACAGAGTGATTTTTTTCTGACTTGGATGCCTCCTCTTTGAAATCAGAGCGTTTACTGGGAACTTCAAGAATGGCAGGATCACGTAAGCTCTGGCTCTGGGCTGGTGTCCTTAACCTGGGGGCCACAGATGAGCCTTACTGAGCTGCAGATGTCCCCGAAAATGCAGGCAAATGTTTATGTGTGAATGTGGCAAAAGGATTCACGGCTTCCATCGTAATCTCAAAGGTGCCCAACACCCCAAGAGGGTTAAGAACCCCAGCTCTAAGGCACTCAGACATAATAAAGCAGTAAACTGAATAAGCCACATCAGAATGACTGATTCAACTCTCTACTCTGACATTTCCAAAGAGAAAGAGAAATTCTACAATAATTATATATTAAGCATCTTCTGCATTAATGGAGAACATGACTTAAGGGTGTGATTTGGGAAATCCGGCATATGCAAAATAATACAGAGGCAATAATTCAACCCTTCAAGTATCAACCACTTCAAATATGAGTTTCTACTTCTCGCAAAGTTTGATATACTTTCTTTGTCTTCTTTTGATACCTTTAGCTTATTTGATAACATTGATTTAAAACCAAGACCTCAGGAATCAGAAGTTTCTCTGCACATAAAGGTTACTACCCAAAAACACGCATCTCTCACCGTTAGTAACTGCATTATTTTTGCTAGAATGTACACTGTTATCTTCCATACTTGTGTTTTAAAGAACATCACAAAAACCACTTAATACAAATATGTCAAAATCCAAACTGCCTTCATGGCAATATGCTGCAAAAATCAATGTATCTTAGCTTACAACTTCTATTGTCATCTATAGGTTACGCCATCTTTTATGATTATCACCACATCCAAAGTATTTTCTACAGGTAAATGTGAAATGTAGCATAAATGGGTCAGGAAAAGATGCTCTTTAAAAGCTTATCCTCCGACGAAATGCCATTTAGAAATTCAGAAGCAAGAACCAGTGAAAATCAGAAACTACTGTCATCCATACTCACCACTGGGCAGAACACAGAGGATCCTGAAGCACAGGCTGGACTTGTCCTGGAAGGAAGGGATTGAATTCCATTAGGAGAACAGGCAAGCAGAGACAGCGAGTGGCAACACTACCTTTCTCCAGCTCATCTTATTTGCAGACACGCAGATTTTGGAATCTTCCAGGACTAACAATGAAAACCACACTAGGTTGTTTTCCCAATTCCTATGAAATGAGTCAGTAGGTCAAACTTCTCCACTTGGGAGAGAGAACAATTCCTTCAACTGCGCTCACTGTTTCCAGTGAGCGTACTCCTTCCCTGCGCCCCCTGGATAAAAGCGTGGCCAGGAAGCCACAGAGAGCCCACCACGTGAGACATGTCATAGGTACCGCCGGGAGGTTAGTCTTTTTCATGGGATAATTTCTCCTTGTGAATATTTAGGACAAAAATCCAGTTAGGAGGAAGATATGGGTGAAGTCTCTTCATTTAAAAAGAGTTGGCACAACTTTTTCTCTGTTGAGACCGTGTAGTCATTTACTTCTCTTTCGTAAGATGACAGAGTGATACGTTAAATATAGAAGAGCAGTAACTGTACCTGGAAAAGCCCCTCGCAAACCGATTCCCTCTGTAAAACGTCCTTCCTCCTCCAAAGGACTGCTATACCCAAAAAATGCAATGATTATTCAATCAATCCACATTCTGAAAAACCCTTCACAGGCTGCTGTGAGTCCCGTGGTGCCGTCCATGAAATCATATAAAGCAGAAGTATTCAGGAGCTTGCTAGCAGTCTTTTGAATCCACAGCTCAAGAGCATGAACACTGGTTTAGCAATAATCATCGGAATCTACCACCTACTCACCGGAGAGAACATTTCTTGTAGTTAGCGACCTTCTGCCCTGGAAAGCACCAGCTACCAGCAATGAATCCATAATTCTGAGAACTCACACATTCAGGAAAATACACGGACATGTGTCTCTAAATACAGGTACAGAGATCTTCTGTGACAGTTCTTCATTAGGAGACTGGAAATACTTTTGCTTTCTGTATCGAGAGTACTTTCTTTCCTTTTAAAGAGGAGGTTTCGTTTTGATCTTGAGAAATTCTGATAAAACCACCAACTGAAAACCTGCCATTATAAGCGAGGGATTTCACAACGTTCATTCCAAAAAAACTGTGGCTATTCATTTCTGGAAGTGATTCACTGCGAAAGAATCGTTACTGGCGGTGGAGGGAGCATTCATTTTTAGAAGGCAGCCTGCCCTCGGAGCAGTGAGCACAGAATCCTCAGACACAGCAGCCACGTGCCTTGCTGACCCCATCACGGCTCCCTGAATCACCGTCCCTCAAGATGACGCGCAATGACCAATTTCCTCTTCTAACTCCCTCGCGATACAAAAACCCCTTTGGTCTATACACCCTGAATTAATCCTCTGCTCTGGTGGAAATGTGCAAATAAATCTGGGAGGGCTGCAGCCGTATTCTCCACCTGTCAACGCTCAGTCGCTGGCGAGTAACCAGCATATGGATACTCACTTCCTGTGAGTATTTCTAAAAGAGCTTATGATATTTCCTTTGGAAAAAAAAAAAAAAAGTGGGGAGGCAAGCAACACAGGGAGAAGTAACTCCAACAAGCAAAACTAAAAGCATGCAACGTGATCACTGTTTACCAGCCACGCCTAATTTTAATTTGGTTTCTCAACCCCCGTGTAATTAAGACAGCCAAGAGAACAGCATCAGGAGAAAGAAGAAAAAAAAGACATTTCACAAATGCTTAGACCTTCAGTGCGCGTGACCAGAAAAGTAATTTTAGGATTCAAGTGAACCAATCCGAAGCTGGTTAGAGCATTAACCCTTCAAGGAAAGAGAGAGTTCTTTTCACTTGTTCCCAAATTTCAAATACGGAAATCGTCTCTCCCTCTGGGCGCTGAGACGCTGAAGGACAGGCTCTGAGTGCCAATCCCAGGGTCTGCGAGAAGAAAGAAGTTTTTCAGATTTGTGTGTGATGGGGGCAGCAAAACGGTTATTTATAGGACTCGGTCACATTCACAGGGTGGCCATGTGGCTTTCACACCAGAGCACCCTTTGAAAACGGGCCACGGAGGGCTAAAATAGGACTTTTTGTATTTCTTTGGTGTCGGCCAAACCTGATCATTTATGTCAGAGAAGAGTAGAATTTCTTAACAACTGGACAGATTGAGAAGGATTGCTTTTATCCCACCTTAGAGAGTATCAGTGGTGACAGAGCTCATTTTCTGAGGGGACTAGTAAACATTTTACTGAAAGAGGAGCCTAAAAAAAACAAAAACAAAAACAAAAAACCCATCCTTTATTTCCAGGCTGCTAATGTGCTTCTGTCTTGGGTGGAAAGGGTGGGAGGGGGAGCTCCTGAAGGTCGGAGGAGAAAAATATAAGTTCCACTCGGGGCGAGCGGAAGCCTAGAGACCAATGAATCAATGCAGACACACAGCTGTGCCATGGTGCTTCTGGCCTTGCTTTCTGACATGGTAACACTCTGCCACTTTTACCCCGACTCCTCTATTTCTCATCTTTGAATGCTCAAGGTAAACATGAAGAATACATGTGAAAATTTTTAATAAAGCCATCTATATTTAATGCTATGGAAGGAAACTTTCACCAATGTGATATGTTTTTATTATCTTCGCCAAACCGGTATTTTAAAAAGAACAGTATGGGAACCACTCGCATGAGAGGCACATAATCTTCAAATTGAGAATGAGTCAAAACGGCATCGATAATTGGTGTTAAGAATTTAATTCACACCAACAACACCACACAACAGTCGTCCTTCTGCCCTCACTCCCAGACCTTATGAACCCCCTCAATGGCTAAAGGAACATTCTATAAAATGTCAAAAGAACAGGAACCTATCTATTACAGGGAGAGCAATTTTAAGTATCCAGAGTTTCAAAAAATCCTGTTGCTCTGAGCTTGGCGAAAGGAAAGCAATGATCAGAGGCCTGACAACTACTCAAGTATTAGTATATCTAATTTCCTCACTTACTAAAAAGTCGGCTTCTCTCTCCCACTGGGTCATGGTCACACACATGCCCGCAGGTCTCAAAGCTTCTGTGCTCTTTGTTCCTGTTTCAGACCGTGCTTTATAGGCAAGTTCCTCTCTTAAGGCCTGTGTGGCCAATGCAGACATTTTAAGAAGAGAAAGGAAAAGCAGAGCAATGCAGAATGAAGATCATGAAACACATGCTTGGGTGGGGGGCAACACATAGAACACGAACCCAACAGATGTGGCCACCGCCAAGAAGCTGCTGCCCGTTAGGACAGCCTGTGCATTGTGGGGCCTGAGAGGGTGACCTCTCAGGTTGGGTATTTTGAACGTGACTGAATTACAGAGACTCTCCAGGTCTTGCTGCAGGCTGCTGTCCCGTGTTCCCTCTCCAGACCTCTGGGCCCGCCATCCCCCACCCCCACTCCTGTTCTCCCCAGACAAAATAAAACTCTGGGACAAACGTTCTTTATGTTCAACTTGACTCAAAGTTTTCTTTTAAGCAATGCAAAGGAGTGCACTCTCTAGTGGCACTTTTATAGAAAGGGGGGGCGTGGCCTCACGTGGGACGAGCACCAAACTGCAGGTAGTCAGAGGGCCCATGTTTGAGTTCCGGCTCTTCCTTTGGCTACGCTTTGCTCTGGCCCAGATCACCCAACCTCTTTTAAGCAGTTTAATCATCAGTGGTAAGAGCAAAATGACAGGCCGGGCTGGCTCAGACACTACCAGGAGCTGGACACAAACCTACTCACTGAATTTTCACCGAGACCCCAAATTCCATTACTATCCCCAGCCTACAGACAAGGAAACTGAGCCCTGGGGAGTTTAAGGACTTGACCAGGGTCATGCAATCAGTAGGCAGTGAGGCCAGGATTCAAAACCAGGGAACCTGATGCTGGCCACTCTGCTCCGGAGCCTTCCGTCAGCACGTGTGCCGATCACTGCCGGTGGGGAGGAACATAGCACTCAGAAAACTACCCAGTAAGCTATACCTCGAGGCAGACTTTTCATCACGCCACATGCAAATATTTTCTCTGCAGAATTTAAAGGAAATTAATGATAACTAAGCCCCGGTAACGCTAACACGTTTGTGTGTTCTTTGAGAACAGCTTCGTATATCTGCAAACTACTTTGCAAAACCTGCGATACTCAGCTTAGGGGTAGAAAGTATTTAGGAACCATGTTTTCAATCCGTGCAGTTAAGGGAGGCTCATGGTCACATGGTTAAAGCTTGAATCTCCATCCAGTTAACTCCCAGAGCGGTGCTGTGTCACAGCCCACGGGGGCTGGCGGTGCACGTGCAACTATGAGACACTTCTCGGGCATTTTCATCTGATGGCTTGGCCTCCACTCATTCATGAGATGCGTGAGTGTGTGATACTGATTCTCAAAACAAGCGTCAGTTACAAACTTTCTTCTTACTGCAAACTCCTCAGGCTTTAGGAAGAAAAGAGAAAGATGAGGGAAAAAATATTTTCTTTCTATTATTATTATTATTATTATTATTATTATTATTAATTTAAGTCAGGGAAAAACAAAGCCTCCACTGAAGGTCTGCCTATGAGGAACATAACTGAAGTTCTACCCAATTGTTCTCCTTCTTTAAACTAGCTCATATGCAGACTCTTTGATGTTAAACAAATTGTCTTTCCTACACGCTCACTGAAACGTGGCCACAAGAGTAGGAGAAGCTGGGGGACCCCTCTGCTTCGGTGGTAAATGATGATTTAGTCATTTACTCTTCAAGGAAACAGAAATTTCCTATTCAGGGTCTTCAAGGCTTTTCATGCTATATACTCTATGAAGTCTGGCCCTATTACATTTACTCAGAACTTTCTGAATGGTTCCACAGCATGTTGGGTCACACCGAAATACTGAAAATGCCTATTCCTAAAACAAAGACATCTGTTGACAAGAGAAGTTAAGAAGAGAAAGAAATAAGACCACATTCTGGTGTGATTTCCATTTCGGACAGCAAAGACTCTGGGAAATCTACGTACGTTAGATTTATAAGCCAGCATTTTTCCCCCCAAAGACTTACTTGGCGTGAAAAGCTACTTCCTGTACTATAATCATAAAGTCAAATGTTATTTGCTCCTATCATAACCATTCACATACTTCCTGTCATAAAAACTTGACCTTTGCTGGAATATTAAATAAAACATGCCAAAAAACTACAGGTAGGAAGTGACCGTATGAATATATACTATTTAAGTTCATATTCCAATCTAAGCAAGGGACGAATCATCCTTTCTATAAACCAGTATTATATATTATCGTCTTGGGTGACTAATCCCATTTATGGCCCACAGAATGAACTTTAAGCGTAAAGAGAGCCTTCTTTATTTACTGAGCTTAATCAATAGTTTTGTGGCAACTAAGGATGTCTCTCAGAGGTGCTGTGTGGGTACTGGGCTGCAATGTCCTTGCAGAGTTCCTGGCCTGGAGCTCAAATCAGGAAGATTCAAAACCTTACACAGGGTAGATGTGCACACTTTAAATGCACGTGCACATTTTTCTTTGATGCCTTCATACTTCTAAAAGAAAACAAGCTTCTAAATTCCTAGGCTTCCGTGTCGTTGGAGGGAAAAGCAGAGCCAGTTGCATACACACAATGATAGAAGAAAAGTGTGCACGAACAGATTTGTTTACAAAACAGGGCCCGGCAAAGTCTGTCTCTCAGTGCCACAGCAGGATCCATACAACAAAACAAACACACAAATGCAGAAGAATCTATGGGGACAACTCTTCCTGCTGATGAAGGTACGAGGGTCGCTGATTTACAATGCAACAGTGTGGCCTGGTCTTGAACTGGGACTATGTCACGAAGAACAGGTGCATATAACTTATACGTAGTACAACGGTTTCAATGCACCTTCCTTGGAATTTAAAAGTCTCAAATTTATTTCTTCAGCGTTGGCATTTTCTCCTACTTTGAATCCTACGTATTTCCACTCGGACAGGGCAGTTCCTTTAAACTCACCAGGAAACAACAAAACCAACACATTCTACTTATTTTACTTTAATTGTATAGCCATCCAGCCAGGTTTGCAAGTTCAGTTTGACTCCCTTCTTCATGGAGCCAAGAATAAGCAGCACCCATTTTCAAAGTCTTCCCCCTCCCTCTCCCACTACCAATAAACATGGTGACCTTTATCACTTTGTTCCTGGACAAGCATGATGGCCTCTGTAATGGGTTCCCTTGCCAATGAGCAACTACAGGATGGAAAAACACAGTAAAGAGTGAGAAGATGGGGCTCTGGGTTCAGGTCTGCCAGATACAAGCCATGTGATCCTGAGAAAATTGTGTAATTTCCTTAGACCGCAGTGTTCCCATCTACAGCATGAAGAAAATAAATCATAGGGTATAATCCATCAAGTACAGAGTCACCAAATATGATCTTCTGAAATTTAGCTTCCTCGGATCACTGCACACCTTAAAAATCTTTAGTGATTTTGCTAAAATTTAAGTTCTTCAGCCTGAATTAAACGCGAAAGTCTTCTACAAACTGGAAGGCACCACACAAAGCAACAGGAACCTTAACAGGGGTCATTTCTTGAGTTGCACGCACAAAGTATTATCCAGGATTTTCATATATTTTTATACACACGGGTTCTAAGTCCCATGGCCATTCTGAAAGGTTGGTTTTATTACTCTACATTTTACATCAAGAACCTGAGGTTCTATGAATAACTTACCCAAGGTTACATAACCTCGTTACGTGCCAGGAAAGTACACACAAACCTACACTGGGTTGATTATCAAGCCTACTAAGCCATACTGGGTGCTTTATTTTTTAACATTTATTTATATATGTATCTGAGAGAGTGCAGGGCGGGAGGGGCAGAGGGAGAAAGAGAATCTCAAGCAGACTGCCTGCTGAGCGCGGAGCCTGATTTGACTACAGGCTTCCACCCCATGACCCTGAGATGATGACCCGAGCTCAAACCAAGAGTCAGATGCTTAAGCGACTGTGCCCTCCTGGCACCCGCTGAGCGCTTTAACTATAACATCATATGAGGGGGTGTCTCCCCTAATTAATTTCTCTGAGTCCCTGGAGTGACCGGGCTGTACACGGAAGCACAGGTCATCATAATATAAAAACACTGACAAATAAAGTGATCACCTAATGCTTCGTCCTCAACACCAGCATCCACCTTGCTCCCTTTTTAGGCTGCTAAGTACCACAGAATATACGCGCAAATGCAGCGTAGTTCACTTGTGACAGCTAACTTGCTCAACAGTTAACAACAGAGGAAGTCAAAGTGAACAGAGACGATCTCATGAGCGGTAGTCTCGTCAAGAGAATGGTCTCTATATCCAAAGACTACGAGAAGCCCTTGGGGAAAATGTGAATGCTCTCACCAAAATCATTCTGATTCTGCCACAGAACTCGCCATCCAATCTTTGTTCTAAGAAATAACATACCGATGAGTCATATCCCAAATTTCTGTTCTATAATGTAAACCAAACTTAGATTCAACTTCTTAACTTTTCAAGACTTAGTCCTAATAAAATCTCTTAAAAATTTTTTACTGTTTGTTTTAAATGTTTGATTCATCTGAAGTTGATGCTCTTAGTTTTCTGGTACCAGTTATCTTCAGATAATAAAGACCTTCTGAAATGGCAGTAAAAGGAAGAATGAAAGAATTACTGATAGGCAAATGGTTGTCGACAAAAAAAACACCCGACTAGTTTTCCGGTCCATAAACGAAAAGTAATGTCCTAGTTTTCCTCTCACTTGGCGATTCTCAGGCTCACCTGGTCCAAAGCGCCCACGAGGAAGCCGTGCTCATCAGCTCCACCACTGTATCTATGGGGGCACAAATGTGGCAAGTCTGACTGTCTAGCAAAACCAGACTGCAGTCCAGCGAACTTGTGCAAATCCCAACTTTACAAGACTCACTACAACCATTCCATCTCTCTCCAGTTTCCTGATGATCTCTACTTTTTTTCCCCCCCAGAAGACAAGAGTTTATATAATCTGGAAGAATTTTGTCTTATAAGACTTCACTTTGAAAAGGCCCACTATATCAAGATCCTTCCCAACATAAAATGTGCATATATACTCATATATAGAACTAAATGGTTTTGCACAAGAAACAGCAAGTGTTGGCAAGGATGTAGAGAAAAAGTAACCCATGTGCCCCGTTGGTGGAAATGCAAACTGGTGCAGCCACCATGGAAAACCATATGGAGGTTCCTCAAAATATTAAAAATAGAACCACCCTATGACCCGGTAATCACACTACTGGGCATTTAGCCAAAAAATACAAAAACACTAATTCAAAGGGATACACGCACCTATGTTTATTGCAGCATTATTTGTAAGAGCCAAATTATGGAAGCAGCCCAAGCGTGGATAAAGAAAAGGTGGCATATATATGTGTGTGTGTATGTATATGTGTGTGTGTGTATATACACACAATGGAATATTATTCAGCCATAAAAAGAATGAAATCTTGCCATCTGCAACAACACGGACAGATCTAGAGAGTATTATGCTAAGTGAAATTAGTCAGTCAGAGAAAGACAAATACCATATGATCTCACTCATATGTGGAATTTAAGAAACAAAACAAAAGAGCAAAGGAAAAAGAGATAAAGAGACAAAGCAAGAAACAGACTTTTAACTATGGAGAACAAACTGATGGTCACCAGAGGGGAGGTGGGTGGGGGGAGGGAGGAAATAGGGGATGGGGATTAAAGAGTACACTTACGATGAGGAAAAAAATACAACTAAATGGTTTTGGTTCCTGCAAATATCCTTCAATCAAAGGTTCAGAAAAGGGCTATTTTGAGAATGACTTAATGGGATTTATACTATAAAACTTCAAATGCATATTGACTTAACCAAGACGACTCTGGAAACAAAGTGTGATTATTGTGCTTTTTCTAGTGACTATAATGTCCCCTTCCAAGAATCTAATAAAATAATGTCTCCCATGCCAGAAAGAGACCCAAGAAAGCATGCCCTCCGAAGACTGAGTCTCAAATTGGTAAACTCTGACCGTAAGCAATCAGAACACTGTTGGTGAGCTTTTCACCTTGCAAAATTGTTGTCTGCTGTAGGGATCTCGGCCTGTTCCTAAAGAGACTGCAGTTCTCTTTATAGCTCCTTCCCTCTGAAAAGCAAAAGGTGTTACTCTTCATTAAGAAAAACCACGAGCCTGTGATCTACACAGCACGGTAGAGACTCTTTTTCCTATAGGCCAGGCCCATCTAGAAACTCAATAACGCACAGTGCAAAATTCAGATGTAAGTATACACAACAGCCTTTCGAGATTTCAGCAATCTGAAACTCGGGAATGGAGTGAGCAGAAGTGGGATGGGAAAGAAGAGGGGGCAATTCACTAGTTCTGAACTCTTAGGATTCCGAAAGATGCTTAACACAGGACTGGCTTTCCAAAAGGGATTTTCTAGCACTGACCCCAAAGGCGGCACGATGGCGTTGTTGCAGGGTGTATCACCGCAGGCCACTGATGAGGACATTCTCTCTCTTAAGACAAAGCAGAAGCTGAAGACACAAGCAGGCGGCGTGGAGCAATGCCGCACCTGCATTCAGTCCTTGGAAGCAGTGAGGCCCGTGCTTCAGAAGCTCAGGGCGCAATGCTTGTTTTGGAGAGCATCCAGCAGAGAGCATTTGGTTTCCTCCATTTAACCAGGTCACCCAGGCATGGAATGCACAGCCCTGCCAGACAGAGAGCGTTTTGGATGCCTGAGAAACAACAGCTTGTCCGGGCTACTGATGCGAAGAGAGGCCACGGTTTCCTTTTTCTCTGCTTTGAATGGCGGCCTTGACGTCACAACAGCAAGGAACCACTGGAGGGACAGATAACAAGGCGCAGGCCAAGAGCGCTCGGCTCAGTTGTAGGGCTGCTTTAATCTCATTCTGGTTTCTTCTCTGGCCGCAGAGAGTCGGCACAAGCAGAGGTGAAGGGCTGATGCTTAAAAGTAAAGGCAGCCTCTGGGCTGAGGAAACAGACCTTTGGCCACGCTAATCATCACCTTCAAGAAAATTCCATGTGTTTCGGACAGAGTAGACTTCCCAGGGGATGTCTGCAGTGATTCTGCTGATGGTGCGGACATCTGCGCTTTCCCTGAATATCAAAACAGAACTCTTCTAAGAGGCGTGTTAAGTCCTGGGAAATGCAAGGAGCTTGTGAGAGTAGGCAGACAGTCCTTGCAAGAGACTTGTCCTGTGTTCTGGGATAAAAATACCCTTTTGGGGATTTTATAATTTAAGTTCAAGCAATTAAACATGCGCATTAGTACCCAACTGCAGGTGTTTGGACAAATGGTGAATGCTGTTCAAATGCTGGCAGTTCAACTCACCGTTATTTAAAATGAGTTGTCTCTGTTAGTCCTTGGAGCACTTTGAAAAGCATGATCTTTCATGTTTCAACCTCACATCAAAATTATAAATTATATTTAGCTACGTGAGTGTCAGGATCATTTATTTCCAGTATAAATGCAATGCTAACTACAGACGTACCAGGCAATGTGCAGACAGGATCTGAGAGCATGACTCCACTGCTTTCATGAACACAGAACAGTCTTCTGCTGCCACAGCCTTGCCTACGGTCAGTCCTCTGCCTTGGCAGCACCAACAGCTCTCACCAAGCCCAAGTCCTAGCCTAAATCCACAGTGCTTGGGGTCCTTCGGGACAGATGAAGCTGGAAAACCAAGGGCTGAGGGGTTGGTTCTGAGGGTGTGTGTGTGTGTGTGTGTGTGTGTGTGTGTGTGTGCATGATGCATGGCGGAGCACAGCATACGGAGAGCAATGGGAACACCTGCTCCCATGACTTCTGTGCTCGTATCTGGAAAAGCAGTTCAGCAGAAGGAACAACATTTCAGAGCTACCTAGCCCCTTTTGTCAGCTTTTTCGTTTCTTAATTAAGATGAGCCGCACTCCTAATGTGGCCACTGGGTCAATCCTGTTTCAAGAGAATAATCTGCTACAAAGACTTACTTACTTTCAAAGGTAAAAGAGGGTAAAATTCTGATCTCCAACTCTCATTTGAGATCCCTACAACAATACCACCACCATTCTGCCTCCGGGCTCTCCTGAGCAACCCTCACCCTCTACAGGTGTCTCAGGCCTGTTCTGGAAGCTGGTGTTGGGACTCAAGTGATCTTACCTGGGTAGATAACAAACTCTGTCTCTCACTGCCAGTTAAAAAACTCCCAGTATGTTCAGTGATTAAATAACGGAGAAGATGCAGCAAACATTACTTTTTACCTATGTATTTTTTTCCAAATGCTGGTGATACCAAGAGATGAAACTTACTCTAGCCCTACCTGTGTTTTTATTTTGTAAGAGCTCTTTATGATTAAAGAACCGTAATTAAATCTCCTCTGATTTATTAAACTTAAGTTTTCAGGAAGAGAATGAAGAGATTTCTCAAACTTAAGGAAGACTATTTATTTCTGTCTAACGTAAAGGACGAGAGAATGAGAGGGAAAAATAATTTTTTTGCCATCTGTATCTTGATTAGAATTTTCTAATGTTCAAATTCCTGGTTATAAACCACAGTAAACAGTCAGTCATTCATTAAGGAGCAACTATTGAAAAGGCGATATTTAAAAGAGGAAAAAATAAAACATGACGTGATTAAAACCCTATGCACGTCTTCACTTCAAGGCAAGCGCTGTGCCCATCTGGGTATTTAGGAGGTGCCAAATATCATCGGGATCTAGATTTAATGCATGTCATAAAGAAAGCACCGTATTTAATTTGCTCACAAAGGACCTAGAACCTCATGGGAGCGATGGTGGTGATAAGGACAGTGAAGTGAACTATTATTAAAATGAGGTATTCATCTTTAAATTATTTAAATGCAGGATCAATCACAAACGTGAATAAACTTTCAATGATCTCGTGTTCCACTCCTAATGAGAAAGAGTAATTTTGAAGATGATTTTCAGCTTTAATAGGTTTCTGCTCTAATGTGCTCCTCTGTTAGGAAATCTTTAAGAATTAGTGGGTTTAAAAACCCTGGCTGCGCTTAGTCGGGAGGCCAAAGAACAAGAGACAACATTTGTTCCCAGGGGCCTCAAAGACAGAGCCTGAGAATTTACGGACACCAGACACATGACCTGAGCTGAAGGCCCTGCTTTCGCTTGTTTTAGCGGATGTTCAGGACTGGGGAGAACCTGAGTCCACAGCCGCCTTTTCGAGGGAGAGGAAACTGGACACGCAGCCCCCAGTACAGGCGCAGAAGCACCTACGTTAAGAGGTGAACGCTGAGCTCCCCCCACCGACCTGCCTTCCAGGGTGGCCGGCCACCTTCAGGGCTGGCGGCTTCCTCATGTCCACACTCTCTTGCCCACTGAGTCTTGCAACGAACTGCAGACCTGATCCCTGTTTTCAGTCCAAGGACACTGATGGGACGTCTCTCCAAATTTTCCTTCGAACCGACAGCTAGAAATGACCTCTCCCTTTTCCAATCCCCCTTTGAAAAGTGACAGAGAATATGCATATCCTAGCTCTAACTGTATCTGCAAAATTAAAATTCAGAAAGATTTTTCTCCTCCAGTCTATCCTAACTCCACCAACAGTCGTCACCCGATCCTGTAATGCACATGTGAGAAATTCGTTTTCACAGACTGTCACTTGCGCTCGTTAGAAAAAACTTTCTACATAAGTAGGGATGTCCCTACGTACTCTACGTATCTATGCATCAATGTATCTACCTACCTAGCTGTGCTCCACCTATGTGAAAACAAACTCCTAATACTAGTGTCCAAGAGGGATTCTGTACTAGATACTTTATAATACCAAGGTCTTTATGCTCACAAATCTACCCTCTAAAAGGCAACAACGGAACAGCTCTGTCGTCCTTAGTTTCTGAGCATGTACGCGGAGCGTTATAGGCAGGTGTTAATCCAGATTCTTCACTGGATGTGTTCTTTCCCGTCAGGGCGCATCATACCCTGCAGCTGCCTTTGTATGCTTCCACAAGCTCCCTGCTCCTTCCGCTAGCTGTACATTCCATGAAGGCAGGATTAATGTCCGTGTTAGCCTTGTATCAACACTGCGGACGCATGGAGGGAGGGAGGGGAGGAGGGGGGAGGAAAGGAAGAAGAGAGAAGCAGCAGGAAAAGCGAGGGAAGACGACGTGCCAGCAGCAGCTATGCTGGTTTTGGTAAACAGACGGAGGCCTTCCACGGTTTCATCAGATGTTACATTCACAGAATTTAAAATTCTTTGTAACTATACCCTCATCAAGTCTCATTACCTCAAGTCATCTTTTTTTTTTCTTTTAAGGTTTTATTTATTTATTTGAGAGAGTGAGAGAGAGCACAAGCAGGGAGGAGAGGGAGAAGCAAGCTCCCTGCGAGCAGGGAGCCCGACTCGGGGCTCGATCCCAGGACCCTGAGACCATGACCTGAGCTGCAGGCAGACGCTTAACGGCTGAGCCACCCAGGCGCCCCACCTCAAATCATCTTTTAACATTAAATTAAATTATTACTTTTGACACAGAGGCATGAAAGTGAGGAATAATTCGCTTCTAGATCTTTTGTGTTGGGTCTATGCAACAGCCACTGAAGCACGTACTTCCGCTTACTGACCTTTTCAATTACCTGTTTACAAACGTGAAGCCCTTTCTCTAAGTGGATGGTTTAAGGATTGTGATAAAGGTCCAGCATTTCTTTCTTTTTTATTCATTCAACGTATCTTGGAAACACGAAGCCTCACTTTTAACTTTGGACATGTTTATGTACAAGGAAGAACTAGTTCTCAAAAAACCCTTCTCATTTTTACCACTCACGTAACAATGTAGTTTCTGGTAAAAGGACACCAGTCCATGAAGAAACCATGTGCCAGTAATAAGCAGGGTCATGGGGTCAGGGCAACCTCAGACCCGACAGCCAGGAAGGCAGGTGTGTCACTGACAGGATTCTCATGAGCCCCGATCGCCTGGCTTGGGTAGGGAGCGCCCGAGGTGTTCCTCAGACAATGTATCCCACAACGGGCACTGTCATCCACACAGGACAGATAAGGACTTGCCCAAGCTCACACAGCCCCAGCTTTTAAAGGCTGCGCACGACTCCCTGCGGGCCTCCCTGCTCAGTCTCTGCAAGGGACACGGGCTGCAGAAGTGGCAGAATCCCGTGCCCCGCAGACAAAGTGTGAACACTGACTTTTTCTGAGGGAACGAAGGTCCAAAGAGACCAGTATGGTTTCGAAGCATCTTGTCCAGGAACAGTTACGGCAGGAAATTTAATCTGCTGACCTGAGAGCAGCCCCCATCTGCCCTGTTTCTGTCACACCTGCGTAAAGCCCTCCTGTTGAGGCAGAAGACAAACATAAACTTGCATCCTCAGTGGCCGCCCTGGGAATCGTGAGAATTAACCGAACTAACACGTGCCTTTTGCATCTCAGTATTGTGGGTCTCCTGTGATCATCTTCCTTGTGAAAAATACATCCAAACCCAGCTCCGACCCGCATGTGGTCAGACCAGCCTCTCATCGTGCTGAACCTTTCCCTCAGTTGCTTCCCCATCAGCTTATCAACATATGTTACTAGCTGAGGGTCCACAGTACGTCTAGCATTCTTCTGGTGACAAAAGTAATAAATCACTCCCTGTACTTTCTGCACTCAAGTCGTTTATAATTCAGACACCTGTCTTCCTTCTCCTGGATGCCTACATCTTTTCCTTGACTGACATGGCTTTAGAAAATACGGCCCCCTCACAAACCCAGGGAACTACCTGCACGGCCCCAGTCACGCAGCAAGAAAGGCAGAGAGGTCTCCCTCCTGACAGCTGGGCTAATTCACCTGGGCCCTGACCTGTTATCACCCGTGTCCTAGGAATGTAACCTTCGCCATCACGCCCTCCTGATGGCAATCAGCTATGACTTGCTCACTCTGTGGGTAGGACATCGTGCGTTCCAGCTTCGTGTGTAAGAGTATTTCCTGGTCTTAACCCCTTCAGCAAGCCCCAGTGGGAGATGGACTCGAAGCCAACGATCTATAATTAATCCTAGTGCCAATGTGGGTTTGTCAAAGGCCCCCAGAGCAAATCGTGTTTTCCCTGGCTAGGGCTTGGCTTCCTTGCTTTAAAAAGGATTCTTAGTATTTACTGCAGTAAAATTAAGCACTTTCAAATTTCTGCCAGATCCCCTGGAGAAATATGGTTTATTAATACCAAACAAATGTGATGCTTGAAAGGCAGGAGACCCAGATTCTAGTCCGTAGCCCACTACTGACTCACTGGGTGGCTTCGGGCAAATCCCTTAAATCAAGTAGACATCATATTCAACAGGCACAGAATGGACACTTGGGAGGTGGGCAGTGCACTGTGAGGTCTGAGGCCAGGTTCAATGGTGAAACTAAGTCAGTACAGACAAAGCCCTTTGCTAGGGGGCGACTGCCCAGAGCGCCATTTTTGTAGCTGGGATCAAAGTGGCCACCCTGAAAAATGACCCTACATTTTTTTTAACTCTTAAAGCTGAAGAAATTGGGTGAAACTTATTTAAAAGAGGGGCAGTCCAACATAGTAAGTAGCCAAGAGCACGGCTTTTAGGTGCCAACTCTGTGGATCTGAATCCCGGGTTTACCATTTGTGAGCTTTAGTTTTCTCATCCGTAAAACAGGTACAAATCGTATCGACTGGTCACACAGGGTGGGTGTGAAGATTACATGAGTTAATACTTGTACTGGGGAGGTGAACATTAGCTTTTAGCTACAAGTTAACAAAGCAGTAAAATCAAGTAAAATTAAACATGTATTCTTCTGGATTACAAAGCAAACTTATATATACATGGTTTCATTTGCAACTCACTGCATTTGCAAATAACTTATACACTACCAAGTTTGTAAAATACTTTTCCCCCTATTTTCTTTGAAGCTCATATTCTCATTTACGCTTTTACAAGTCACACTGCAGCAAAGTTACCAGGCAGATTGGAAAAAAAAAACCAAAAACAAATAGAAGCTTTAAGAAGGAAAAAAAAAATTCTAAAATAAAAATCTCAATTGATGGATTAAGTAGCATTCTAGGAACGGCTGGAGAAGTAACGATTTAGATGCCATCCACATGCTGGTATCTCTACCTCAGACCTCCCTCCTGAATTACGGGCTTCAAAACCCACCCGTCTACCCAACACCTCCATGAGAATTCTAACAGCCATCTCAAAGTCAACAAGTCGACAACAGAACTCCTTGTTTTGCTCCCCTCGCCCCATAAACCAGGTAAGGGGGAAAGCAGGGTATATTCACACACACTGGAATACTGTAGCAATGTATACAAAGGAACAGCTGTATCCCCAACAACATGAATGAATGTTTTAAACATAATATGGAGGAAAAACACAAGCTGCCAAAAACTGCACACGTTTACCCGTCTCAAAATACCTTTAGCAATGCACATTTATGTGACAGAATACACATATTTGTTTAAAAAAAATCAAGGGAACCTTAAACACAAATTTCAGAATTGTGAGGAAGCCAGAGAATGGTCGAAATGAAGTACAGAGAGATCCAAAAGTACTGGCAATGTTTTGATTCTTAAATTGGGTGGTGGTTCACTAGAGTGCATTTTTTTTTATTGTGCTTTAGAGCTATATATATATATATATATATATATATAATCTTTTATACATATAAAATGATCAAATTAAAAAGAAATACAACCCATAAAAATGAATTGTGTTGAAAGTTGTACTTCAAAACAATAAACTAAGCAGTGCAGGTAGGTAAACCTCCTAAAAACAGGAAGAAATTAATGTATACTAGTAACACTGGTTATGGAATATAAGTACTTAATCAAGGTGACTAAAACACACATGTAGTAGGTGGATCAAATGCCAAGGAAAAAATATTCTGACCAGGTTTACAGGTCAGAGCAAATTTACTTATCAGGAATATCTTTCCTGGGGCGCCTGGGTGGCACAGCGGTCGGTAAGCGTCTGCCTTCGGCTCAGGGCGTGATCCCGGCGTTCTGGGATCGAGCCCCACATCAGGCTCCTTCGCTAGGAGCCTGCTTCTCCCTCTCCCACTCCCCCTGCTTGTGTTCCCTCTCTTGCTGGCTGTCTCTCTCTGTCAAATAAATAAATAAAATCTTTAAAAAAAAAAAAAAAGGAATATCTTTCCATTTTGCTAGGCTTGCTTTCTTAAAAACAAGATGGGTTAGTGTTCCTTGTTCAGCGAGAGGACAATCTGAGGCCGCTAAGGATGAGGCTGTCTCCCAGCCCTGCCCCCATCGAGGCTGAGGTTTGTATAGAAGCTCAGAGCCACACCCGTTGAGGGTCCATGATTTTAGACTGCTCTTCTTTCCTGCATCAGTACTGATAGCAGACAGTTTGTTGGAGCTAGACTAAAATACGCTTTCTTCTGTCTAGAACATCTAAGTTGCAAGTCTTAAATGAACACGGTATGAGAGTCTGTTTTAGAAGGAAGTGACCGAGCTCAAAGCAACACTAGGCATGACGTGCCTTGTTTATCTATCTGTTCAAACAGGTATAAAACAAAAAGAGGCCTGTGCATTTCTTGTCCTTATTTTCAAATAAGAGCTGGATCTATTTGAATGGCCAGGGAGGAGAAGATAGTTTGATTTAGAGTTGGCATGGGTTTAGGGGAAGAAATGTCTTTGTAGCTGGTCCTAAATATTATGGTAACTTGGACTGAGTTAGTCTCCGAGGGAGAAGTCGCCACATGTTATAACAGAAGCCACTGGGCTTGGCAAGGAAGGGAATGAAAGAATTGCAATTAAAGCAAAACCATTTCTCCATCATGGCGAAGATGTGCTGGCCAGGACGATTCCCTGTCCTCTTTTTCCAAGGCCGGTCCCATTAAACACTGCCCTTTTAAATCAGCCTTCACCATATTCTAGAGTACTAACTGCTGAGATGAATTTTAATTTCTAATGAATTCTTAAGGAGAACTTTTTATTCCTTCCTACTAAAAAAAGAATAAACAAATCAACAGACCGATTCAAAAAGAGGACTGCCAGAAAAACAATTAGAGTTTGAGAAGGTTGCGAAGGTACATTTTTCAAATTTATCTCTCATTTTTGTGGCTCTAATAAGACTGTGTTCTTTTGATGTATGCTCCACATTTAAATTTAAATTTTGAAAAATTACATTCTTGCCTACATCTTGCCTTGCTATCTTGACGGGTCATTCCCAAACATAAACTGCCCTAACTTTGAGGCTTTCAAAGCTACAAGGAGGTGCATTCTGGGACAATGCAGGCTGTTAATGAATTTTTACTGAGTGAATCTGCATTCTTTCCTGGCTTGATTTGGATATAAATCGTAAGGCTTCTTATAGTAACAATAATGGAGTTTCCAGCCAGCCAGGTTTAAGGTGAAAGAAAAATTACAAAAGGCATAAGCCTTGATTCGTAGATTAAGTATGTACACAGACCCGTGTATCTTACGAACTATACAAGCCCAGAGGTGACTCTGCTAGGCCATACCATTTGTTTTATGAAGAAAGAAAGAAAATTCACACTATTTACTCCAGGTCTGCAGAAATCATCATATACTTGCAGGATTAAAGGCAAGAATCTGAGGTTAAGTATTGTATGCTGCTTATTTTTATATTTTTTGATCAAACTCATCATAATTTAGTATTTCCAAGAGGAAAAATAAACTTATATAATGGTGCTGACTACAATATCTAGTTTCCAGTTATGAGAAGCAAAGGAAATGAACTTTGAGAAAAAAAAAATGGGACAAAATATAAATAACACAGCGTTGCTTTACAAAGTGGCTTTCCATCTATTTCATTTGAAAAGAAAGGAGATACGTTAACTAGATAGGTGAGGAACAAAGGGGGGGGTGTGTGACTACGTGAGTGTGAATAAACATGGGTGGCTGTGAAAGTGCGTGCACGAGTGTGTGTGAATGTGAGTGTACATGTGAGCGTGAGTACACACGTAAAAGAGAGAAAAGACACAGGAGAGAAAGAGAGGGAGAGATCTGGAATAATGGAAGAAACAGAGACTTTAGGAATGTCTTAAAAACATATAATTCGACGTTTCCTTAAAAAGCACCAATATTATTTAGATGTTGTCCTAGATCGGCATAGAGTACAAGCTATGGAACAGCAGTCCTGAGTGCTATGACAGGCATGGACAGAACATCATATAGAGGCCTTCGGGGAGGGAGATCTGTCGACAGAGCCATGCAGCACCTTGCTGAAGGCCAGGCTGATGTGCTCATCGAGTAAATGTCCGCCAACAGGTGCCGGAGGGCTCACTCCACGGGAGTCCAGGGTACCCCCAGCAGGTCTGGGCTCTCTCCCTGGCCCACAGCTGGTTGGTGGTGATCACAGAGAACAGAGTGAGTTCGTCACTCCACATCCCTGCATGAGGTACCAACTGTGTGTCAGGTAGTGCACTTGGTAGATGCTGACATATGGCGGTGAAGCCAGTGAGGAAAGGGTCCTGCCCTCATGGAGCTTACAGTCCAGCAGGGAGGAGCCGAGAGTCCCAGGGAGGGACAGCAGGGAGACTGGGAGCATCGGCTGGCGTCATTAAGATAACGTGTAAATCCTGCTCTGCTACTGACCTTGGAGACATTCTTGAACACCCTAATCAGGGCTTTCTTTAAATGCGAAATGGGATGATAATGTTGAGAAGACTCCATGAGGTATGTCTGTAAAGCACTTGTACGAGTTCTGACGACACTGGGCCCAGGAAATAGCAGTTAGGAACCCAGGGACAGACACACAGAAGTTTGCTATCTCCTTCCCCAGAACACCCCTCAAACTAATGGACAAGGAACTAAACCACATCACCACTTTATCACATTTCTGTATGATTGTGGCAAATCAGATGGCCACCAGCACTACTAGGCTAGACAGGAAAGTCTAGTTGCTAAAAATAGACCCCAGCAAGAGGCCCAAATTGCTGCTGTAATGGGTATGTTTTCTGTTTCTTAAGGAAGTGCCAGCAGGTATTATCAGATGGCCTCTTATAACTTAAATAACTTATACGCATTTTCTCTTTTAAAGCAAACCCCATTAAGGGGTGGGTGCCTGGGTGGCTCAGTCAGTTAAGTGTCTGCCTTCGGTTCAGGTCATGATCCCGGGGTCCTGGAATCGAGCCCTGCACTGGGCTCAGCGGGAAGCCTGCGTCTCCCTCTGCCTCTGCTGCTCCCTCTGCTTGTGAGTTCTCTCTCTCTCTTAAATAAATAAAATCTTTTTTAAAAATTTATAAAACAAACCCTATAAAAAGTACCACTACCACAACGAATGTTCTGGATGATGACTCCACAGGAGAGATGAGGAGCTATGCTCAGGACATCTATGCTGAGAAGCAATAGAAGGGGGTGGTTAGGAGCACCAGCCCTGGAGCCAGGCTGCCCGGGGCGCCAGGCGCCCTCTATCACTCACTACTGTGCAGCAAGGACCATGTTGTTCACTGGGACTCAGTGCTTAAATCTGTCACATGGGGACAGTATTAGAGCCTATCTCGCTGGGTAGTTGTACGGATTAAAATCACAAACACCCACAAAGGAATTAGATTAATACCCAACATACAGAAAATAGTCCATAAATGTTAGCGACAATCATGCAAGGCAAACCCAGCAGCTTATTATCTTGTTAATAAAAACATGAGAGCCAACTACTGAGACAACAACTGAAACACAGCAGAGGAAATCAGGTTCTTTCTTTGGTTCTCCCATCAATTTTATGCACCACCATGAGTACACCACGTCCCCTCTGCAATTCGCTTTCCTCATCTACACCACAAGTTATATACGAACAGAAGCATGAATATGTGTGCGTGTGAATGTATGTATATATGCATAGAGACCTGCGGCAGTTTTTCGTTATATCACAGCAGCTGAACAACTTAAAGTCTGTACTTCCCCATCTATGATAGGGTTCTCCAGAGAGACAGAAACAAGTAAGATGTGCGTGTACAAGCGTGTGTGTGTGTGTGTCTGTGCAAGTATGGCGGAGAGAAAGATGGAGAATGACGGAGAGATTTATTTTAAGGAACTGGCCCAGGTGATTATGGGGGTTGACAAATCTGAAATCCTCAACCAGGCTGGTGACCCAGGGAAGCGCTGTGTGGCTGTCTGAGCTGGAAGGCCGTCAGGAGACGGAATTCCTTGTTCCCGGGCGGGGTGGGGGGCGGGCACCAGTCTTTTTCTCTTAAGGCTGTCAACTGCATGAAGGTAATTATGGAAGACAATTTGCTTTACGCAGAATCGACCGACTTAAATGTTTAACCTCATCTAAAAATACCTCCAGGTGACATCCACACGGGTGTTTCACCAAATATCTGGGTACCGCGACCTAGCTAAGCTGACACATAAAATTAATGATCACACTCTCCTTGCAAGAGAGAGGATGTTCAGATGGTTCTCTGCTGCGGGAAAAGCCCCTGGAACGCACCGCAATTTCACTCTTGGCGATCAGATTAAAGCAAGATATTCGGATGAGGCACCCACGTCTCTTGAGGTGAATTCTAAGTCTGAGCAAAACCTGTAAAGTAGGGACGCCTGGGTGGCTCAGTCGGTTAAGCGTCTGCCTTCAGCTCAGGTCATGATTCCCAAGGGTCCTGGGATCGAGCCCCACAACGGGCTCCCTGCCCAGCTCCCTGCTTCTCCCCTCTCCCTCTGCCTCCTGCTCCCCCTGCTTGTGTGCTCTCTAACAAATAAATAAAAATCTAAAAAAAAAAAAAAAAAGCACAAAAAAACCTGTAAAGTAGACGTAGAAGATGGCATGGGGACAGCAGAATGAGCCAGTCCACAGAAGGGACAAGCCTTTAGAACAAGGGCTGCAAACTCCGTCAGAGCCAGAGCGCCTCTGTAACACAGAGGAGTGACACAAACAGGGTGGGGGGTGCGTGGAGGGCACAGGGCACACCACATCCACAGAGCTATGACACCCCAGGCCTCTGTACTTACATTACAGAGTTAAGGTGAATACTCAGGGAATCATGCTTAAAATGTGATGGCATGTGTATGTTATATATTACACAGGATATACATGATTCGTTATTTTAACATGTCTTAGTTTTCATCTTTGCTTTTATTGACCATCATCCGTGTCTCACTACTGTGCCCAAGGCACTGCTTTACGACTCACGTAGTCCTCACAACAACCCAATGAGGCAGGTACTCATTTTACAAATGAAGCACAGAAAGGGTAAATAATTTGACCAGCAATAGGACACACGGTAGAGAATTCTAGAAGACTGTCGAAGAAATACCAAATGGGGTGCCTGAATGGCTCAGTCATTTAAGCGACTAAGCCTTCAGCTTAGGTCATGGTGCCGGGGTCCTGGGATCGAGCCCCGCATCAGACTCCTTGCTCAGGAGGGAGCCTGCTTCTCTCTCTCCCTCTACCCCCCACTCCCCCTGCTTGTGCTCTCTGTCAAATAAATAAATAAAATCTTCAAAAAAAAAAAAAAAAAGAAATACCGAATAGTAAGATTCACTATTAGCTGCTACAATAGATTCACTCCTCAAGCTACCACAAGCCCTTTTCTTCCCGCCAAAAGTGTGCTACAAGTGGGGTTAAACTTGCTGCTCTACCTGGTGGTTCCCATACGCTCCCCAACTTCTTGCCTGCCCTTCACCTCCGTCGCTCCAGGGAGCTGCTCTCTCACAGGCACTAATGACTCGGGGCTCATCGAGTGAAGGTCGCTCCCCATCCTTTCCTCCTGAGCCCTGCATCAGTGGGGCGTTGCTCAACACCTCCTTCTTCGGCGCTGACCTTCTTTGGTCTTCCAGGACTCTGAACTTCCATGTTTTCCTCTCTGAAACCACCTCCCTGATCTCCTCCCGCCCCTGAACTCCTCTCAGAGGTCCGGCCCTGGGTCCTACTCATTTTGTCTTTGTGCCCTTGCTTTTCTTCGCTCGCTAATGCGGTCTGTCACACCGTCCGTGGAAATCACATTTTCAGGGCACACCTCAGTGCCCAGCCTCCGTGCTTCCTCCACACGTGGTGACTAACCTCCGCGCTGACCCTCTCTGCTCCGAGTCCAGCCAACAACCTTTGTGACCCCCACCTCCACGTGAAAACCCCCTCATCTCCCACAGCCGGCCTCCACCCTCTGCTTCACCCACCTGCTCTCACGACCTGGTTCTCTTATCATCCCTCGAACACCCTCGCTTGTGCAATAATAAATCTGGACATCCACTCTCTGGCCGCAACCTCCTCTCCTTCAGCTCTTGATTACTGTATTCACCAATTACTCAGGATACCAGTTACTCAGGATAACCAAACCTAACAATTCTAAACCCCAGATCTGATCCTCCCACCGTGGCCTCTAGTTAAGTACCAGCAACAACGCAGCTGTCTGTCAGAAACCTGCATGTTGGGGCGCCTGGGTGGCTCAGTCAGTGAAGTGTCTGACCCCTGATTTCGGCTCAGGTCGTGATCTCATGGGTCATGAGATGGAGCCCCACGTCAGGCTCCCCCATCGGCAGGAGTCTGAGATTCTCCCCCTCTACGCCTCTCCCTACCTGTGCTCTCTCTCAAATAAATAAGTCTTAAAAGAAAAAAGAAACCTGTATGTTGACTTTTAGTCCTCTCTCTCATCTTCCATATCCCCAAATTCCAACATAGCTACCACCCTCAAATATCACCCAGCCTCCCTCTCTATGCAGATCGCCATCATCTCTCACCCAGATTCCTCTCTCCAACGGTCTCCTAACCTGTTTTCCTGCTTCCAGTACTTGCTTCCCTACAATCTCTTCTCCAGCAGACAAAACACTCTTTTATTTATTTATTTACTTACTAGTTTATTTTTATTTTAAGTAATCTCTACCCCCAATGTGGGGCTCAAACTCACGACCCCAAGATCAAGAGTCGTATGCTCTTCTGACCGAGCCAGCCAGGCACCCCAAAATGGTCTTTCTAAATATGAGTTCTAATCATGTCACCCCAGTGCTTAAAATTAACCAACACTTCCCTGCATTCCTAAGATAGTAACGTGGGGGGGCGCCCGGGGGGCTCAGTCAGTTGAGTGTCTTGATTTCAGCTCAGGTCGCGATCTCAGGGTCATGGGATCAAGCCCCGTGTTGGGCTCTGTGCTCAGCGCGGAGTCCACTTGAGATTCTCTCCCTCTTCCTCTGCCCCTCCCCCTCGAAAATAAACAAATAAAATCTTAAAAAGAAAAAAAAAAAGAAAGAAAGAAACTGGATTCCTCAGCGCAGTTTCTGGGGTGTTTCCTGATCTAGTGACTGCCTGCCTCTCTAGGCTTACCTGGGGCACTCATTTCACTCCAGTCACACTACATCCATTCTTCAGATGTACTGCGTTTCTCTCCTGCCTCTGGGTGTAGTACATTCGATTTCCCCTGCCTCGAATATGCCTTTTTTCGCTTTATCATGGCACTCATCGTTGGGTTTCATGTTAAGTACTACAACCTCTTCAGCAACCTTCTGTGTCCCCAGACTTGGTTACGTCCCCTGGATGGCTTTTCCTACAGGAATCTGCACATCCCCGTGCATTACACTCAACCCACAGAGTGGTGACGACCTCACTAGCCTGCAGCTCTGGGAATCAAGACTGTGGCTTGCTCACTTCCCACTGTATTCCTCTCCTATATAGCACTGGTCCAAAGGACACTCAACAAGTATTTACTGAATAAATAAACATGCAGTTCATTCTTAAACTCCGATCCTCCTGACTTTGTCCTGGAGATTCAGTTCCGCATCTCCACTCACCTGATGGGACACCTTACCAGCACCTAAACTTCATCATGTACAAAACAACAGAGATCACCTTCTCTCTCATGTCTGTTCTCTTCCAAACCGAGTTGGGTAGAGAGAACAAGGGCGTGGAAATCAGGGCTGTCTGCAATGCCCTGTTCTATATCCTATTAGCTGTACAACTTTAGACAAATCTTTCTCCAAGCCTTATGTTTCTCATCTCTGCAATAAAGACAAAAACAGAACCTTGTAGAACTAGATACGACTGAATGAGATAACGCATGTGAAATGCCTGGCAAATGGCAGAAAGTAATAAATGGCGCCTGGGTTCTAAAATTTGAAATTAGTTTTGCTTCCATCCTTCCTCCCCACCGGCCAACCTCTGTTATCCGGGCAGTTCTTAAATCTAGTTTTCTCCATCCCAAATGTCCCTCCTCATCTGGGCCCTCTTCCCCTCCCCTCCCTGGACTGTCTCACCAGCTCGCGTGGCTTCACGCTCTGATTCTCTCACTAGCTGACCGCCCCACATACTGACACCAGACGAGGCTTCCTCCAGGAGAGCTCCCACTGTCACTCTCATGACCAGAACTCTTCCACTGCTCCCCAGTGGCTTCGGATTAAGTTTAAATCATGTAGTCGTCTGACATTCATGGCCTTCCCGGATCTGGCCTCAACAGACCTTGGCTGCCTTATCTTCTCATTAGTCACTTTTACACACACGGTTGCCCGGCAACAACAAATCAGTTACTGCCCACTCTGTCCACTGGAATTTCCCATCCCTGTCTCTAGGCCTTTGCTCAGCTTTCCTTGGACTCGGACACTCTCCCTCTACGTCTTCAAGTCCAACACTACCCTTCTGTCAATGTCCAGCTCAAATGCTCCTTAATCCATACAATATTTCTTGATCATCCTGGCCATAGCAAAGCTTTCTTTTCTACAAACGTGCGGTGTATTTAGTTCACTCTCTATATTAACACATTTATCTCTCACTCTACATTCATTCTGTCTCCTGTGCACGGAATCTTAGTGCAAGCTCTTCGAGGGCAGCCTCGTTGCCACGCCCACGTGGCCATGCACAGAGAAGCACCCAGGAAGTGGTGGCTGAGTGCACAGCCCCACAGAGTCCTACTGGTAGCACCAGCATCTGCGATCTATAGCCAATCAGCTCACCTGATCAGCTCCTAGAACTGTGCCTGGCATAGAGGGTCACGACACAGGAAACTGCTAAATGAACTTATCCACAGGGAGATCAACTATTGTCTACAGGACAAATTCTGTCCCCATGGCATAAAACATGAAGGAGGACGTGAAGAAGACTTCTCTCTCCCACAATACTCAGAAATGCCAGCGAGCTTCAGGTCTCCCACAAGCTATACGGCTGTTCTTAGCAATAACTATGGCACGTCACGCTTTGGTATACTGAGTATTTCAGAAGTACCTAGTTTTAACATGTAAATAAGAATCATTCTTCAAAACGGTCTCCTTTGGAGAATAACAGAGCTATTCTAACAATGTCAAAATATATAGAGTCACACCTTGGGGGGGGGCGGAGAGAGAATCTTAAGCAGGCTCCACACCCAGCTTGGAGCCCCACTCAGGGCTCGATCTCACAATCCTGAGACCATGATCTGAGATGAAATCAAGAGTCGGACACTTAAATGACTCAGCCACCCAAGTGCCCAAGACGTCTTTTTTTTTTTTTAACCAAAAGAAATTGTAGTTACAGGGGCGCCTGGGTGGCTCAGTCAGTTCAAGCGTCCGACTCTTGATTTCAGTGGTCATGATCTCAGTGTCATGAGACTGAGCCCTACATTGGGCTCCATGCTGGGCACAGAGTCTACCCCACATTGTTCCCCTCTCCCTCTCTCTCCCCTCTGCTCCTCCCGCTGCTCACGCTCTAACAAATAAACAAAATCTTAAAAAAAAGATTACTACAGAATGAACACCTTTTCTCATAAGGCTCTCAACTGGCTGAGAATTTATTTCAGAAATAAATTCCAATCTCCTCATCCTTAAAATAGAAAAGGTTTTTTTCAGGGCTTTCATTTCCAAAATTCTATTATGTAAGCCCCTTTATAAATCATGTGTACAATTACTCTCATTTTTCCATCAAATTTTATTGTAACCCCACCATGGGCCCTAGCAACACCACGTGGGCCTCTATTAAGAGTACCTGTCAGGATGTAGTGTTATGTCTGTGTGCGTCATTTATCCCACTCAACTGTGTCTTCCTGGAGGGCCAGGGGCATGGCATGCTCGTGTTGGAATCTGCAGTCCTTACTACTGGAACGTAGTAGGTGCCTCAGTAAATGTTTACATGAATCAATGACTCAGGTCAGTTATTTGATCATAAGTCTTTTCATCAGACCTAATGTCTGGCTCCTTCCTCTATTCTCAAAGGACAGAATTTCTACCACAGGGGGTAATAAAAAAAAAAAAAAAAGGATGGAAGGCTCTTAAGGCAATAGCGAACAAAAGCTTCTAAGTGTGTCTTTGGCAAAGATGGCACTGCTGTAAAAGCAGCTTAAATTCTGCCCGGTTGACAGGGTACTTTAAGGAGGCAAAATTCATTGTCATGCCTGTGTGTCCTTTGTTATGTGCATTAAAGCATTAATCACGTGACTTCAGAGTCACACATTATAGATGTGCTTCATTCAATCTGTTTATTTAGTTCCCCTGAAATAAATACAAGACGGGTAGAACCAAATTAGTTTTTTGTTTTTTTTTTTTAAGATTTTTATTTATTTATTTGACAGAGATAGAGACAGCCAGCGAGAGAGGGAACACAAGCAGGGGGAGTGGGAGAGGAAGAAGCAGGCTCATAGCAGAGGAGCCTGATGTGGGGCTCGATCCCATAACGCCAGGATCACGCCCTGAGCCGAAGGCAGACGCTTAACTGCTGTGCCACCCAGGCGCCCCTGAACCAAATTAGTTTTAAATCACACCTTAGCAATGACAGCTGCCAAAGCACCTCGTCAAGATGCTACAGTTATTACATAAAAAAGACGAAAAGACCTGCCTGACCAGCATGGTGTAACCTTCAGTGACTGGGAAATGGGCTATTTTCCATTCCCCTCCGATCATGCAGACGGAAGTCAGTGTCTTCAGAGCCTACATACTGCTCTTCCCAGATTCAACAACATAAGCACATCTATGAGAAAGCTCATGAGAAGTTGATGACAAACTGGGGGGGAAAAAAACCTTTAAATAAAATTACAGACATGACTCTCACATTTGGGCTTTCCAAACACCAAGGACTTAAGAGACATAACATTTCCTTGTCACAGAAAGTACTAAAACCCAGAATATTCTGGAAAGTCCAAATCTATTGCCTGGGCAAGCTCAACAGACTGCATCAGGACTGAATCTTTTTTTAAATGACTGCTGACACTTTGCTTAAGTACATAAAAACTGAAAACAGAAACAAACAAAGGTTTTAGAATTTTTCAGTTATAATAAAGCTTTTATCAAAGATGAAGTATTACTTCATAGTCTCTTAAATATTTCCTGAGAGCAGCACGTATTCCTTCCTTTTAAAGAGGTGGAAACTGAGGCAAGAAAGCTGAATCACTCGGTGAGAGCACTCTACATTTCAAAAGCAACGAAAAGCCATAACCCCAAATTAAATTCTCCAATAACCTATTCTTATGAGAACGGGGCTAAAAGGCTTACTGCCTAACTAAAGGATAAACAATGTGAACTATTTCAATGACTGGGCCAGTAAGCCTTAGTGCACACTGAGTAACAGGGACACGGGTTAACACCCTTGCCCACAGTCTCCCTTGTGATGCCGTGTGTGTATCATAGTTAACAGGTGGCCTTGATTTTGGTAAGAACAGTATTTCTCTAGATCCCCACTGGACAGTGACATGCTGCCATCTTCTGATTATGCCCAGTGAAGGGTAAACATTTTTTCATGAACAAGTAAAATCAATAAAACTAAAAATCCCCACTTTTCCTGCCAGTAGCGTCCTCAGGAACAAGAGCGGCAAAGACACCAACACAGAGATTACAACACTCTCAGACATAATTCGAGCAGAATTCTAAATGGATAAGCACATGTATTAAACTTTTTTTTTTTTTTGCAAGTGCCTTGCATGCTTACGTTACTATTCATTCTGCGATAGATCATCAATGACCTTCTGGGTCACTGACTAGGGAGAAAGCGGACTATAAAAAAGAGTGGGAGAAAAAATAAAGGGGGGGTGCTTCCTTCCACCCCAGGCCCCCTACTGCCTTGAATGAAAGAAGACAGATGGCAGCCACCTTTCCCTTTAATTAGGAGGGGCAGCTCAGAAGGGGACAGCCCTGTTCACTTGGCACCATCCTTTAACAAACCGCTTCGATGGTAATGCTCTGCTCATTCACCCTTGTTTCAAACTGTTCTCAATCTTTAATTTACAAACCAAATCTCGGTAAATTTAATTGTGATTAAACTACAGCTCTGAGCACAATACTATACATAAAGAAGGTATTTAAAGAAGTTTGCTGAATTAATAACTCACAGACATTCATATTAAGGAGCATGGAGTGTTTTAAATGAAAAACAAGACACCCCGGGCCCTACCACCACCACTTTGGAGATAAAATGTGAATTCCCAGGGCACAGAAGCTCTAACTTAAATTCACACTATTCCACACTAGATTTAGAAATAAGATCCCTGATTTCTGCTTCCAGGGCCGCACCATAGTTACACTGCCTCCTTCTACCTTCTAAGTGTCATTGTTTGAGTTGAGAGAAGTCAAGAAAACTCTACGGTAAAAACAGTCCATTTTATGAGGAAGGATAATCTAGTTACAATTCGCAAATTACTCTGCATTTCCATTTGTACTGCATTTTCAAAACCACAGAACTTGGGATTAAAAATGTATTGAGCCATGCAACCGCTCTGGAGCTAGCATCAGGTAAAACTGGACAATGGGGTCAAGCGTCAGAATTAGGCTGGTGCCCTAAAGTCTTCTGCAGAGGTGATGATGCCTCTGAATTATTTGCTGAAAGCCATACATTTTCTATAAATCTATAAGGCATGACCCTTTTTAACATGAAGGAAAACTTCAGTTTCTGTTGACAAGTTTAGGTCTTTCTTTATACGTTGTTATCCCATTCTTACATGAAGTCTGTTTTTTGTTTTTTTTCCCAACATCATTAAATAATTTGTAATCCTCAGCCCCTTTCCATTTCCTGACAGGTTTTTAAATTACAGCCTCTTGTCCAGGCACCATTCCCGCCCAGTGTCTACAGTTCCCACAGGGGACTCTGTTTTCACGTGTGTCTCCTCCTACACGCACTCTTTCTGCTTCCCAATGGAAATAAGGACAGTGGGACTGTTTTTGCTAGATGTGCTCCTGGCTGTACCACATAAAAAGCTTTGCCTCTGTCATTGTCATTTAATTAGTGGCAAAGTTCTTGGGCTGTTTAGGAAAAAAAATAAAAAACAGAACTTTTTGTTTTCTAATTGATAACAAATTTCAATCTCTTGCTATCTCCTACAAGCAAGCCAGCACAGCGCTAGATACAGGAAGAGAGAGAGAAAAGATAAAAGAAGCAATCAGCTATTTAACAAACTTCATATCCTACTTCCCAATGAAGGGGAAAAAACCCTAGCATTTGCCAGATATTGAGTGTCTAATATAATGTCAGCAAGAGAAAACATGTAGGAGCGATTGGCTAACAAAGAAACAAACAACACTTACTCTGTTTTCCAGCACAGTGAGCAGGTCGGGAATGAGACGAGGGTAATTCCTTCCTCGAGGCCCCTGCTTTCACTTTGAAAGCTGTGTTTATGCTTACGCCCGGATTTGCTGTGGCACTCCAAAATGCCTGCACTTTGCAGGATGCCCCAGGTTCACAGTTCATCTCAGAAGCCCCAAGCAGGAGTCCCCAGGACAGATGGCGGTGACCTCTGGGCACCACGCGGCATCACGGCTGTCGTTAGTGCACACACGCCCGGGACACCCACTTGTTACCTCAGGAACCAGGCCACCAGCAGGTAACTGCTCAGATGAGTGTCCAGAGTCTCCGGCCTCTAGCATTCTCAGGTTCAAGGTTGGAAAATGCATGGAGACGAGAACCACGCAGTCAGCTGTATTCTGCGCCATTAACTTTCTGGTACGGAAATGCCTGTCTGAAGAAGAGCGAAAGGTACACAATCACAAGGAATATTTTACTAGTGATTGTGATTGGCAGTTACCTATACTGGGTCACAGCTTGCTCTCTAAAACTGCATTTAAAAAATCCCTAGATCAGAATTCTTTTCATTTCCTCTGTGAAAACTACAGAAAACCAACAGAAAATAAAAACAGGGGAAAAGTATAATTCTGCTTAAAAAGGGGACCCTTACTAAATCTCATCTGCTTAATTTTTTAAAACCCCAAAAGTAAAACAAACAAACAGAAAGCATATAAATTCGGTTTGTTTTGAAAAATTACTTCATCCCCGTACTGTCCAGCTCATAAAAACAAACCTTCTTCCAGCAAAACGGGACACTTTGACCTTGTTTACTGCAGTGTTTTGAAACCGCCAACTCGTAACTCCTGACATCACCGGACGTGCATTAGCACCTTTACTGCTGTTGGCTGCACACGGGGCTACCCCGATGGTCTTCCGTTGCCCCTGGTTGAACAGATCCTCCCCAGAACAGTAAGGATACTGGCCTTAGCATTAAAACCCCTGAAACTCACATGAGCTTTTTAAAGTGTCCTTCTCTGGTTACTTTTATAAGAAAACAAAAGCACTGACCATCTGATACTTTTTAAAGTCCCAGCACCCAGACCTAGCACGGATCATTCTTTCTCCTGACCCTCTGCCCGCCCAAGAGAAGAGCTTCCTTTCTCACCAATCACCGTATTGGCAAGAATTTCTGCCACAGAGCTTTATGAACGGAAGATCCCGACCTACTTTCTCCCAATAGAAGATTCCCACAAACTTTCCTAGAGGATAATTTATTTTACTAAATTTTAGAGTTTCAAAAGTATTGCATTTTAAATTTTGACAAAGTCCATATTATTCCATTTTTAAAAAAATTTTATGGAATATGCTTTTGGTGTCGTAGCTGAGTGTTTCATTTTTAAAAGAAATCATTTTCTCCTCTAAGTCTGACGCATTCCCTTCCACGTACCTCAACTCTTATTCTAGATATATCTGAATCAAACCAAAGGACAGTTGTAATCCCTGGAGCAAGTCACCATTACATTTTGGGGGGAACATCTCCCATAATCCACCTCTTTAAATAAAACTAAATTCTGGTCCTACAATGGCAGTGCAATTCTACAGAGAAGTAACCAACACCCAAGTTTAACCTATCTGAAATCAATCGATTATATTCTTGTTCTTTTCCTGAAACAACTTAACAAAACACCAAGTCCTCAAACTGTAGTCACCAAGATATAAACACGAAAAATACATATCTGAGCAATTATGGCCTTTGTTGGTCAGAGAGAAGCAGGAAAGAAAAACACCCAAAGTTAATAAAATTAATTAACTCTAGCTAAAGAACTACTTAAAAGCCCCTCCAAATGTCATGCTGTTGCTATGACAACTACAAAACTGCTTTGAGAAAATGTGAAGGATTTTAAGATCCGTGATAAAACAAGTGTCATCCAGCCTGCGAGAAATTACTTTCATTTACAGCAGGCAGCAGAAAGGCTACATGGCCATTTACAATTCTGAAATATCGGATCGTTCGTTACCTTCCGAGAGATGCTGTACTCTTCATTCAGATCATGAAAAGAGTAATAAGTAAATGAACAGCTCTCTCAGTCATCGGAACCATTTTGATTTCAGTCCTGCAACTCTACTACTCCCACGGTCTATCTAGTTGCTACATTATTTTTATAATGAAAGCAAAGTCTGATTCAATCTGAAAGGGAGGGGACAAAAAAAAAAAAAATTCCCTAACCGTCTCTTGTTTCCAAGTACAAACAGGCAGGCACACACTCACTCCCGATTTTTTAGGTGTCAATAATGAAACAGAAAAAGAAAACAAGCATTTCTTTCCCTTAAAATTCCTGCTTTTAGGTATTTAGACTGATTTACGTTTTACATAATCTTGATGGCTCAATCAGGAAGTGAAAATTTTAAGTGCGTGTGTTACAGACGGGAGGAATCATGTGACCCACAGCAAAGAAAATTATGCAGCAGACTAGCACACTAAGAAAAATAAGCTTATAACAGGGTTTTAAAAATACTATCTTTAGGATTCATTGAGTCATGAATATATTATGGCCTTTGAGAAAAAATAACTTGTTGGGAAGCCTTGAAAACAAAGCCCTCAGGACATTAAAAAAAAAAAAAAAAACAACTGATGAGATCAAAGCAATTCACCGTAAGAAGTGAAAGTTTAATTAATAAAGGAACAGTTTCTGTGACGGTCACATTCATCCAAGGTTGATTTTAAAGGCTATTTTTCAATGTTATTTAAAGATCAGGCAATACATAATTGTCATCAAACAAAGTCAGTTGCAGCTACGTATAAATACTTATGCTTTATTTAACATATAGTGCTGCGTGTTCCTGGGGCACAGAGGAGAAAACTGTTTGGATTTATCAAGTTCCACCCAAGTTCTATAGATTTCAAGTGGTCACTGTATTTTATTACAGCAAATACACTCTCAAGAGGAAAATGTCAATGCACTGACATTTTCATCTGTGGATCTAAACTAGTAAAAGATCATCATTAAATAGTATCTGAATTATCCTTATGTGTTAAATAAATTATGCCACAGACATCAAACCATGTTCACTGGCTCTGGAAATCAAAAAGTGGGAGAGGAATGTTAAAACATTCATGACTATAATGGGTTGACTGATAGATGACTTACTATTATTATACAAAAACTACTTAAGACCTATTCTCTGTGCTACTTCTCTAAAACAGAGTATGTTAATGTAAAGATATTTGAAATTGGAGAGGCTTGGCCTGTGGTTGTCTGTTTCTCAATGCAATTTCTGTTACTGATAACGTTAACAAATAATTTATTAATACCAATAAACAACATGGTTGAGAGTAGGTATTTGGAGCTCCTAGACATTACTTGTATCACTTTAATGTTTCCCAATTTTTGAAATGCTTTTCACATTTCTATTTCAGCTTTTTAGAAAAATGTATACCACAGCTCTGGGGAAGTGGCAGGACAAGGTCTGAGCACTTCCTAGCTCAACTTTCTTTAATTCGTAAACATAAGAGATAGCTGGGCAAAACAAGTAATTATAAGGAAAAGCAGAAGTCTTTCAGAAGGGAAGCTTGATTAAGAACAGTTCGGAAAAGTAAGAAAGCAAGAAGCAAATTCTCCAAGGTAGAGTATTAAGCGACACGGGGATCACTTTACTGAACTTGCTATTACACTGGTTGACTGAATTAAGGAAAGATGAACTAGTTACCAACGGATTCGCAGCACAAACGAGCTCGGCCACTTGCCTAGACCATAACTCATTGAGAATAAACCTCAGGGAATATACATCTCAATTCCCCAATTCCCAATAAATCAGGAAATTAGGGAAATCAAGAGACTTTCTTATGTTGCATAGACTGGCCGCTGAAACTGGACCCAAGATTTCTGACCTCCCTAGGCTAGGGTTCTTTTTCACTATGTGCTGCCTTCCATCTGTAACCTGAGGTTCGAGTAAGTCTCCAATGAGCACAGCCCTGGTTGCTTATCTGAGTGGTGAAGAACTGAAGTAGGGTGAAGACTTAGAAGGGCTCACTCTGGACCACTTAGTTCCTAACTCACAGGCCCTCTGACCTTTGTTACTGCTGCTATCTCGGTCCTCCACCAGCCTGTGCTGAGCATCATTACTTCCTGAGCTAGAAGGAGACAGGGTACATTCTGGGCACAGGGGTGAAGCTCTGAGAGATGGTACCAGTCCCTCTTCCTGGCTCCTCCCTTCCACACGTATATCACAGCCTCCTTTTTTTTCCAGTGGGAAAATCGAGACACTAAAATAAGAAAAAGCACTTGTTTGGTTCACATCTCAGCTCCACTGGGATTTTAGACACACATGTGAATAAGAGAATATTCTAGAAAAACTAAAGTCAGCTCCTACTTTATAGCCTTCACCAAAATTAATTCTTTGAAGACTGAAGAGTTAAATGTAAACAGGGGTGTGGGGGGTGGGGAGAACACAGAAGGAAACATTTCTGAATTAGAGACAGGAAAGGAATTAATGAAAAAAGTAACAAAAGGCTACATAACGGGAATCCAGCTGACTACACTGTTCTGTACAATACATGTCCTGTACCTCCAAAAGCAGCTGCAGTGAAAGGTAAAGAAAAAATTAAATACTTGCAACAGAGTAGTAAACTCTGTATCATTTATCAATGTGTAAGGTAAAAGATATTAACAGACCAGGCACTCCAAAATATAAAAGGCCAATTAACATGAAAAAGTGTTGAATTTCACTAGCAAACATCAAGATTTTTTTTTCAGCCATCAAATTCACAAAGATGAACAACAAAAAGAGTAACCTGGTGGAGTGAGGTGAGGCCATCAGTCCAGGAAACCAGCAGTGTCTTTTTATAAGCCTTAAAACTGTTCTGACTCAGAACAGGTCTATAAATACCACCTCAAGAAACAATCACAGATATACAGAAAGATAACTGCACAAGGACATACTTACAATGCCCTAAAATTGCTATTAAATATCTAAAAGTGGAGGGGAGCATAAGACTAAGTAAATGAGAGCAAATTCATGTGTTTAATGGAGAATACTTCATAACAAGATATGATGTTAGGTGAAAATGCCAGATACAAAGGTGTGTATGAGTATCATATCAGTGCTGCTAAGGAGAAAGGAAAGGGGAGAGGGAGGGAGGCACAGAAAAATGGGGAGTACAAAAGCTGATCTCAAAAAGACAGTGGAAAAGAATAATTTAAAAAGCTGAAGAAGGGGCAGAGAATTTATATTTTTCATTACTTTATAATATTAAGATATTGAGATACTACATTTTCTAAAACAAACCTTGTTTTGGGGGCATCTGGGTGGCTCAGTCCATTGAGCATCTGCCTTCGGCTCAGGTCATGATCCCAGAGCCCTGGGATCGAACCCCCATGTCAGGCTCCCTGCTCAGAGGGGAGTCTGCTTCTCCCTCTTCCTCCATTGCTCCCCCCGCTTGTGCTCTCTCTTCCAAATAAATAAAATCTTAAGAAAAAAAAAGAAAAAGAAACCTTGTTTTTATAATTGGGAAAATGTTAAACTATTGAACACCTTATAAATATTTTTCAGCCATACAAAATAATTAAAATATTTGCAAAGACCTTTTTAACAAGGTAATGCTTTTACTTTATTTTTTAAAAAGATTTATTTATCTGAGAGTGAGAGAGTGCATGTGTGTGCACAAGAGGGGGGAGGGGCAAAGAGAGAGGGAAAGAGAATCTCAAGCAGACTCCATGCTGAACACAGAACCCAATGCAGGCCTGATCCAACGACTCCAAGATCATGACCTGAGCTAAAACCAAGAGTCGGGTGCTTAGCCGACTGAGACACCCAGGTGCCCTGAGAATGCTCATACTTTACTAGGTACAAAAAATAAATACAAAAAAAATAATGATCCTAAATATGCAAAAACGCGCAGTAAAAAGACAAGAAGAATGTGCAACAGGATGTTAAAAATAGTTGCCTTTCAGGAGTGCTGTGTGTGATATGGTTTCCACACCTTACAGCTTTCTTACCATTGTTATATATTGCTTTCACGACAATAAATATGTCATAATTATAGGACTGACAGATCAAGAAGACGCTACTATAAACAGTTAAATTTCAACATACGGAAGGTCTCCAGTCACCAAAATCTGTCCTAAGGGATTTTTATCCTTTTCAATTTAAGAACCAGGGGTACACCCTTTAGAAAACAGGCACTGGCAAGTGTGCAGGAGGTCGGAACAAATCCTACTTCTTAGTCGTCAAACAGTTTTCTCCACGTAACAGCTCTGTGAGGGTCATACTGAAGCATGAGGATCTCCACAGCAGGACACTATTAGGAAAATAGTGAAGAAGGTCAATGGGTGAGGGGTAGTAAGTGGCCAAAGGAGGAAGGCAGGAGTCCATGAAAACAACAGAAACATCAAGATGGAAGGTTCGAGAAATCATTAGATCCAAAATGATTCAAAGGGTCTTGAAGAGATACATGTGTATCTATGTTCACAACAGCATTATTTGCAACAGCCAAAAGCTGGAAGCAGCCCACGTGTCCACTATCGAATGAACAGATAAACACAATGTGGTCTGTGAACGCAAAGGAATATTACGGAGCCCTAAAAAGCAAGGCGAGTCTGACACATGCTACAGCAAGGCTGAACAGTGAGGCTATTATGCTAAGTGAAAAAAACCCGTCACAAAAGGGACAAATACTGTATGAATTCACTTACATGAGGTCCCTAGAGCAGTCAATCCATAGAGACAGAGGCGGGAAGAAGGGAAAGGAGGAGGTGCTGTTTAATGCAGATGGTGCTTCAGTCTTGCAAGATCAGAGGGCCCGGGAGATGGATGGTGGTGACAGCCACTCGACAACCCGAATAGACTCAATGCCACTGACCTGTACACTTCTAAATGGTGAAGCTGTAAATTTTATATTGTATTTTACAATTAATAATTATATATATACAAATATATATATACAAATACATATATATATACATACACACACACACACACACACACACACACAAACACTTGAAAGAAAGAAAGAAATCATTAGAATGAGAAGTCCTGAAAAAAGCTTCTGATTTGGCCATATAAACAGCACAGGTATCAAAGTAAGACAGACCTTATTTCTGATATTAGATTCTTTCAGCATAATTACAGAAGTCAGCTCAGCAACACAGAAGATCAAAACTGAAAATAAGAAGGGACATGATGTGTAACTTGAAGAGAACGTACCAGACCTCTCTGTGGTTTTTTGAGACCCTCTCATTATAGCCAGCTTGAAAAATTCCCCACAACTAGGAAAGAACCTGCAAGCCCAAGCAGCACGATGACGTCTTCTGCTCAGCTAACAGGAAAGAACACAGCTGTGAGGGTAACTCTGAGTATCCTAGAAATGTACTCTATCCTTGCTGCAAACTGCTGTCACAGAACTGAAGGATCTGGGGGTTGAACAAAGGCCCTCAGGTAAAGCTATTCCAGAGACACTGATACCCAGAGAGCTTGCCCAGGCTCACCTAGTAATGCCGAATTTAAACACATACCCCTGGAGCACAGTTACGGTTGGTTTGTTATGTCTTTGCTTTTTTTTTTTTTAAGATTTATTTCTTTATTTGAGGGAGCAAGAGCAGGGGGAGGGGCAGAGGGAGAGAGAGAATCCCAAGCAGACTCCATGCTGAGCGTGGAGCCCGATGCAGGGCTCCATCTCATGACCCTGAGATCGTGACCTGAGCTGAAACCAGTTGTCGGATACTTCACTGACTGCACCACCCAGGTGCCCCTGTTATGTCTTATTTTTTAAAGGGTGCCTTATTAAAGATAAGAAGATAAGCATAACTGGAATGCTCTTTCTGTAAGTCATTTTATTAAAACTGTTCAAAAAATATTTATTGACTACATGGTAGATACTGTATACGATTACGAGGCACTTGGCTGGGTGCTGGATGGTGAGCAGGATGGCCTCACCCTTCCTCATCAGACTAGCAGTTATGATTTAAGGGAGCCACAGGGCACTATTGGTACACACAGAAGGGGCTCTGGTCTGGTCTACAGGAATGGAAATCTGTAAGAAGTGACACTTTCAGTAACACAGGTTATTATATCATGGTAGCAAGTTTGATTGATTACTACTATGGGTCAGACAGTTTTCGGCACTTTCCACAAACAAATTAACTTTCACTACAGTCTTACAGAGCAGGATTTTAAAGATGAGAAAACCGAGGTTCGGAGCCATCACACAGCTCTCACATGGTTGGGTTGGATCCGATGGCACCCTTATTCAGAATCTGCTTTGAGGACAAGCTGAGATGAGACAGTGATGCAACTTAGGTCAGAACATTCCGCAAAGAGGGGAGCTGCTGAGTAAGAGAAGTAGGGCAAACAGAGCAGGAGAACCACAGCGGGGAGAGGCTGGAGCTGGGAAGCACGGCCAGGAAAGTGGGGGAAGGGAGTAGTAGGAAGCCCGCCATCAGGAACTCTGGAGGGCCGAGGGACTGACGTCCAGTGGGGGTTGTTAGGTTCTGCTGTGTGGAGTGGAACATACTTTCTTCTCCTGAACATACTCTTCTCTGCCTGAATTCCAGGGCTTTGATGACTTCTTTATGCATGCGGAGAGAATACAAACCCCACAGAAGTCCAGTCAATTTGGGGACAAGAGATTACAGAAATGGGTGAGTTCAGGTAGAGAAGGGACACGATGCAGACGTTTTTCAGAAGCATCACTCTGGATGCGGTCATGGAAGCGCAGGCAGGGAGAACGGAACCGGGGGAGACTAGCGACGGCAGGGAGAGGGGTGCTAAGGCAGGAGCTGTGGTAGAAAGTGATGAATGTCGGCAGGGACCCAGCGGAGACAAAGCAGATGGATTTGAGAACTTGACCAGATTTGGCTTCTTTGTGGATTTGTAAGGGGAGGAGCGAGAAGGGTAAGTCACAGGTTTCAAGCCTGGGTAACCTGGATCAGTTTGGAATCCGCTGGATATGAGGTGTTAGCAAAATGTCAATGTGGAGGGGCACCTGACTGGCTCAGTCAGTGAAGCGTCTGCCTCTGGTTCAGGTCATGATCCCAGGGTCCGGGGATCAAGCCCCACATGGGGCTCCCTGCTCCTCAGGGAGTCTGCTTCTACTTCTGCTGCCCCACCCCCGATCGTGCTGACTCTCTCAAATAAATAAATAAATTCTTTATTAAAAAAAGGTATCCACGTGGAAATGTCCAGTTGGCATCTGAATACAAAGCATGGAGATTGGAGGTGGAGAGGAAGAACTTGCAAACAGCAACGAGGAGAACAAGCCAAAGGGGCAGGCCAGGGCAGGGTGTGGGAGGCCAGAGGAGAGGACACCAAACGCTGTCACTGCTGTGAGATCATGCAGGGAAGCTAAGAATCCAGACATACCTGATCCATGTGGCAACAGCAGGATAGGAAGGCGACTACTGGCTTTGGCCAGAGAGTACCAGTTTGGTCACAGGTACAAAAGCCAGCCTGGAGTAGCCCAAGGAGGGGGCAGGAATGAGGAAGCGGAGGCAACAAATATGGGCAATTCTTCCAAGAAGTCTGGCTCTGGCAGGAGAAGTGAATGCAGAGGGAACCCAAAGGCAAGGCAACACTGAAGATCTGTGTGCGTGTGTCTGTGTCTATGTGTATGTCTGTGTGTCTGTGTGTGTGTTTAATTAGTAAGACAAGACATTAGGCTTAAATGCTCATCAGAAGTGAATGGCAGGTATCAAGTCGGAGAAAACGGCTCTGAGAAGGTGAGGGAGGCTAGGGCTGGGATCCAGAGCCATGGGCATGCGGAAGAAGGACTCCTCTTCCACTGCAACAGGAGGCAAGTGGAACAAGGCAGGCGCAGATGGGGTGTGTGGACGGGGCAAGAACCCGGGTGAGCTCTCCTCTGGCTTTTTTTTTCTCTGTGACATGGGAGGGGCTGCAGCTACAGAGGAAAGGAAGTGGGGTGAAGGAGTAAACAAGTAATGTGTGCAGGAGCTGCTGGGGGATGAGAGAGCGCTGGGATGGCAGGGAGGGAAAGTGACCTTGTAGAATGCGTTTGTCCCGTATGTCACATCAGGAGATGTGGCACCTGTGGCATTTGCCAAACAACACCAAGAACGTAAACAAAAGCTCGATGACTTTGAGCAGACTTCATGAGAAGTCTCATCTTCAATACTGTAAGATCCTTCAATACTGTAAGATCCGGTAAGTCAGCTGTAACGGTATCAATTTTCCTCAGGCCTTAACCACACAGGTACGACAAAGACAAATACTTCACATAGACTAAGACGGCCATCCCATGACAACGTGTGGAAAGCTCATATTTCATTCTATGGGCAAACCTGGTTTGTATGAGTAACCAAAACATCATTATTTCACCTGGAATTACATCATCAACAGTGCATTAGCAACCTTTGCATTTGGCCTGAGCTGGATTTTGCTTTTGGGTATGTGCACACAGGATTACAGTGAGGGTCAGACATTTCCCTCCTTCCAAAGTCCTGAGGGGAAGACGAGTGGGCAAAAAGGCCTGTCGCAGCCACTTCTCACAGACTCGGCTCTAGTTCCGGCTCTGGCCAGGAAATCGCTAGAGAAAGCAAAAACAGGGGCCAGGAGCTGAGCACAACTGTACAAGTCCAAACACAGGCTAGAGAAGGTCGTAGGTATTTCAAGTGAGTGGATTTTTTTTTACTTGGGTTAACTGAGCAAAGCAGGAAAGGAAGACATGGGCTTAAAAGAATATCTTTCCTTGTAAAATCTTTTTACAGAGACAAAAGTAATTCTAGTAATTAGCATGAAGTGCCTCTTGTATTTTCGGGCATATATCTCCCAAGGAGCTCAAAAGAAAATCCTTTAGTTCTATACCCTTTTGGGGGAGAACAGGAATTAAGAGTAAAATCTGATCAATTCAACCAACTGGGAAGTCTCCTGTGAAGGGTGAGGTACCTAAATCATAGGACAGTGTAATATACTTTTGCTTTCTGTTTTTTCTTTCTAAAAAAATTTCCTATTTGCATATGTTTTTATTATGAAAGTAATACAATGTTACCACTGGCCAAAAGCTACATAGTGCTCATATGACCCAGCATAGCTAAACCTTCAGACACTCCTACTGTCCGGGTTTTAGGGCAAAGCACAGAGGCATAAGTCCTTTGCCTGTCAGGGACCAGGAGAGCTAGTGTCCCCAACCCGACAGGCCAGCATCAGAGTCCTGTGCTCAACCACTGCACTACAGGGCCATACCATGAAAACATGAAGTTAAAATTCTAAAATTCAGGGTGCCAAAAAGAGATTATCACCACTTATTTTACCTTTTTAATAAAATAACTTTGGTATTCATCCTTTGGTTTTCAAAGTAAGGAATCTTTTAAAAGAAAATAGTTTTTTTTTACTATATTCAAGTAAAAATACTATGTAAAACTGTTTACCAAAACCATTCCAAGTAGAGATTCTACCCATAGGCAAGATTTGTTTCAAGTCAGCAAATCTATTTTTGCAAACAATGTGCACAAGTTATTAAAACAAGTTTTTCTTCACAAGCTTCTTTACATCATGAAAAATGTCCATCTTAAGAGTAGTATTTTTTAGGGGCACCTGGGTGGCTCAGTCAGTTAAGCATCTGCCTTCAGCTCACATCATGATTCCAGAGTCCTGGGATGGAGTCCCACATTGGATCACCTGCTCAGTGGGAAGTCTGCTTCTCCCTCTCCTTCTGCCCCTCCCCCTGCTCGTGCTCTCTCTCTCTAATAAAATAAAATATTTTTTTAAAAGAGTAATATCTTTTAGTCTGACCCACACTTAATTATAATGAGTTCCAAATCAGTCATGCTGAATCCATGCATATCCAGTTTTCAAATAAGAAAAATTACTGTTTAGTTCTCTTTGAAGTTGCCTGCAGGCTGAGGCCTGACCTCGCAGATTTGATAGCATTATTTCTTTGCAGATAAGAGATTTTATTTAATGTGGGAACACTGGAACTTCTGGAAGCTTCAGCTGGCTTAGTAAGCAAAAAATGGCCCCCATACAGCAACTGTCAGTGACTTTTGATGCAAAGGTTCCATTATATAGAAATCCAAGACTGCTAGCCACTTGAGGCTTATTAAAGTTGACCAACATGAACTCATTTCCTAGACTTAAGTGTGTACCACATGTAGTCTATACAAACACTCTTCAGTTTCCTCTGAAATAGACCAACACATATATAGGCAACTTATTTCAACAAAGGTGCCAAAATAATTCAATGAGGAAAGGAAAGTCTTTTCAACAAATCATACTGGAACAACTGGGGAAACGTGCAAAAAAAAAAAAGAACCTTCACCTCTACCTTACCCGATACACAAAAATTAATCTGTGATGGTTCACAGACCAAAGCACAAAAGTTTAAAATATAAGGTCTCTAAAAGAAAACACAGAAGGATACCTTCACAACCTTGGGAAGGCAGATTACTTAGAAGATAGTAAGTACTGATAATATAGGGGGAAACTTTGATTAATTGACTTCAGAATTTAAATCATCTGCTCGTAAGGGGCCCCTGGATAGCTCAGTCCGTTAAGCATCTGACTCTTGATTTTGGCTCAGGTCAGGATCTCAGGGTCCTGGGATCAAGCCCTGCATTGGGCTCCCCACTCAGCAGGGAGTCTGCTTCTCTCCCTCTCCCTCTGCCCCTCCCCCTGCTCTCTCTCTCTCTCTTAAATAGATCTTTAAAAAAAAAAAATCTTCTGCTCATCAAAAGACATTTTTAAGAAAATGAAAGGTAAACCACAGATTGGAAGAATATATTTGCATCACAATTTTCTGAGATATCTATAAAGATTTCCAGGTTTTATATGTATATAAAATCTCTTATCAATCAATAACAGTAAGACAAACAATGCAATATAAAAATGACCCCCTCAAAAATTAAAAATGGGTAGGGGGCCTGGGTGGCGCAGGCGTTAAGCGTCTGCCTTCGGCTCAGGGCGTGATCCTGGTGCTCAGGGATCGAGCCCCACATCAGGCTCCTCCGCTAGGAGCCTGCTTCTTCCTCTCCCACTCCCCCTGCTTGTGTTCCCTCTCTCGTTGGCGGTCTCTGTCAAATAAATAAATAAAATCTTTAAAAAAAATTAAAAATGGGTAAAACATGAAAGAGATACTCCAAAAAAGAAGATCTACAAATGTCCAATAAGAACATGTTAGTCATCAAGGAAATACAAATAAAAATCACAAGGGGAAACCACTTCATATCCAGAAGAAAGGCTAAAATCAGAAAAACCAACAACAGACAAATGCTGAGAAGGAACTGGAGCACCTGGAATGCTCATCCACTGCTGGCTGGGGCATAAAATGGTACAATTACTTTGGAAAACTGCTTGGAAGTTTCTCATGAAGATAAACATACACGTCTGGTATGGCTCAGCAATTAAGCCTAAATCTCAAATGGGATGTGAGTGAGAGAGGACGTGCTCACAGCAGCTTAAGACCCATAACAGCTAAAAAGATGAAGGCAACCCCAATGCCTGTCAAGAGGAAAATGGAGTGACAAATTGGGTCCATTCATGTAACAGAATGCCACCCAGCAGTAAAGGAAGAATGAACACCTGATACACAACACAGAACTGGGGTGAGAGGCCAGACTTGAAAGAGTACATGCTCTATGATCCTATCTATATGATGGTCAAGAACAGGAAAGAAGAATTCTATCGTGATAGAAATCAGAAAGCATTTGCCACCAGTGGGGATGGTGAGAGCCTGGATGGCGGGCACAAGAGAACCTGGAGGGTAGAAATGTTCGTTAACTGTGGTTTGGTTACGTGAATGTATTTGACATCGGTGTGTTCCACCACGTGTAAATTTTACATCTATAAACAAGGAGGGCCAGGGGCGCCTGTGTGGCGCAGTCAGTTAAGCATCCAACTGTTGACTTCAGCTCAGGTCATGATCTTGGGGTCGTGAGACTGAGCACTGGGTTGGGCTCCACACTCAATGTGGAGCCTGCTTAAGATTCTCTCTCTCCCCCTCTCCCTTTGCCCCTACCACCACCACCCCTCAAAAAAAGTGGGGGGAGGGCAGACAGGGCTCCCTAAATGTCTTCTTACCCCAAGTTCTCCTGAAGAATATGATTTGATTTGGACCCCTTGGCCCCACCAAAGGGAAATTGTATCTGAACTACTTTCAGTGATAGACAACCAATTTGACAACTATCATGGCTGTCTCTTTTCTTCGGGACCACCTATACTGTCTCCAAAGGAGGAGGAGGAGCTTGCTGGGCTTCCCCTCATCCAATGGAAATAGTCAATCAATATTCCAGGTTCCAGAACCAGTGTAAGAGCGTTCTAAAAGCTCACAGAATGTTCTTTTTAGGCTCGTCATTTTTCAGTATACAACTGATAACCTGTATTCAAACACATTCCTCACCTCCAGCAGGTTATGGGGGGGTAGATGGAAGAAAGTAAATTTGGGAAGAAAGGTACCTACAACAGGCTGATGATACTTTTTCTAGCCAATGCCAGAAATACAATAAAATTATAAGCATGTCCATATCTGCTTCCAGGGGCATGGCCTCGGAGGGCCTGCTCTCGGATCCAGAGCTGTCCAAAAGGCTCTAAGCTGGCAAACAACTTAAAGGAAACAGAAGTCAGACACCAGAGGACCTTTACAATCTTCAGTTGCCTCTATGCCACTACACTAAGAATAACTAATATCCAACTGTACTGTACTACTTTGCAAACCCTAGAGATAGATTTGGGGCTCTTGGTACTACATCAGAGATCAGACAGGCCTGACAATTCTGCTTTAGGCTCAGTTATGCTGGGGTCCCTAACTATGGAGGACCTCTGGGGAAGATCTCTAGGGGTTTTTCACAAGAAAATGGCTATTTTTTTCCAAGTAAAATGAAGGAATGATAAGACTGGAAACATCAATTCAGAGTTTCTTCTAAGACACAAATGAATATCACTTGTGTCAGGGAAGTTAGAGGACTAATTAGCTAACATCTCATTTTTCCCATCTGCATCTACTATGCATTTTCAGGAACTACACAACAAATACAAGAAAGAAATGATCAATAATAATCTGGAATTTTTTTCACAAAGGAAATGAGAAGGAAGACTATGAGATGCTTCTTACAAGAAAGGGGAGAAGTACTGTGAGGGTCTATCCCCTAAGGAATGTAAGTTCTAGAAATGAAGGAATGGAAGATTCTCTCCGGAACTCCCATGCCAAAGGGCAGAGAAGAAATTTAAAAGTAAGCATACCCACATTTATACTTGTCTTAAGATCAGCAACAACCAACACTACTTGCATAGATTTTTTTTTTAATGACGAAGTTGGATGTTTTACAAGATGCATCTTTTCTTCTAGCAACAAAGCTAGAAGAGTCTGAGAGGGCTCCGTGATGAATGGTGATTGCCTCCATGGCGGGAAAGCCTTATCTGTATAACATCAGCGCACTGCTCCTTCCCGGCCAAGTTATTCCGAGGATTACCCCAATACCCACTGCAGTTCTTGTGCCCCCATCGTATCTCTTCCTGAGCTGATTTAATTCTTCAGATACACTTCTGACAAATCAGCGAGTGCAAGAACTTCCCATTTATTAGGGACTGAATGTTTGTGTCTGCCCCCAAATCTGTAAATTGAAATACTCATCTAATGGTATTAGGAGGTGGGGCCTCTGGGAAGTGATTAGGCCATGAGGGTGGAGCCCTGAGGAACAGGCTGCGTGTGCTTTTGAAGGAGACTCCAGAGCTCCCTCATCCCTTCCACCACGTGAGGACACAGCAAGAAGACAACTCTCTAGGACCAGCCTCCAGAGCTGTAAGGAGGAATAAATTTCTGTTGTCTGTAAGCCACCCAGTCTGTGGTACTTTGTTACCAGAACCTAGACTGACTAAGACCACCTGTGGTGGTCAGGGCACATGGAAGACCCTACTGCAGTTATTTTAAAAAAAAAAAAAAAAAGGATATACACCCGCAACAATAAAAACACTATCAGGGGCCTGAGAGATCTCAACCAATGTCTGGAAGCCAGAAGTACCGACTGGTAAAGCTGAAGAGAGGCAGCTTACAGCCCCAGAAGTCCTCTGACAGGATTGCTGTTGAGGAGGGGGACCACTGACTTCCCCAGTGAAACCCCAAAGAGGCTCTAGTCTCAGAAAAATAAAGTACAGTGTGGGACAGAAATGACGAGAATGGCAGAAAGGAAAAGATTAACTGTAAGTCCAGTATCAACAATCATTCCTTCCATGCATTACCCCCTGTCTTTACCGGGAACAACAAAACTGATAGGCCCCCAGGCAAAAACTAAAAATTAAAAATTAATTCTCTAAAGAAACTAAATTAAAATGCCTGGTGAGGACCAAACAGTTAGTGTGGTTCTGAGAACCCCAAAGGCAAGCCCTCTGCACCTGGACACTTGGTGGCTCCCCAGCACAAGGGCGGGCTTGGGGCCACCAGTGGGGAGGCTGCCTGTGGCAAGGTGCACCCACATGCACAGAGCCCGGTGAGCCTCATGTCACCTCAGCTTTACACGAATGAAGAGGCAGGGACTGAAATACATCTAAAGAGAGCCTGCAATGTGGAAGGAGAAAACTAAGATAAACAACAGAAGGACCCTGGAAGAAACAGAAAATTCAAGGGAGCGAAGAGACTTTAGAAGGAACTCAAAAAACAACTTTTATTAGTGTCCCTAGAAATATTTAAGAAGTAATAATTACATCCATAGAACAAGAAAAACAACACAACAAAATACCACAAGAAATAACAATCCGAGAAAAAAAATCTACCAAATTAAAATTGTGGCCCCACAAAGTCTGAGCGAACGCTGGGGGCATGAGCTTAGGTACCATAACCTCACAGCTGTGGTTCCAATGATTTAATTCTACCACGCAGACAGCACCTTACCGAAGATGTGCTGTAATCACAGCACAGTCAGAAGTTAACACTGCAGACGCGGAACATGTCCATGGTAAGGAGACAAGGTTATGGAGACCCACTGTTGAAGAAAACCTGAGTCTGTTTTTAACACCTCTGCTAGCCTGCAGGATGACCTATGCGCTTCTCTCAATACCTGTCTGTCCTTTCCTACAGAAAGAGGGAAACCGAAGGTCGTGTTTTTACAGTGACATAATGGAGACTCCTGGATAGTATTACTACGGAAGAACTAGCTTCTTGTGAAGACTTCAAGATACTAAAACATATTATTGGTGTGCCTGTGCTACCTTCTCTGGGGAACTTCACAGAGAAGATAAACATCCCTCCCATCTGGGTGACTTGCATACTGTCCTTCCTGAAAGTAGAGAGAGGGAATGGAATATTGGTTCAAACCCTACTAGTCTGAAAGCCCTGTTTTTAGAACCAAAAATTCTGTAATGCCCTATTTACTATTCAGAAATAAAATTCATTGGTAAATAGTAACTGGTATACACATAATTTTTAAAATATGAACATAATACTCTAAAGGTAACATAAAGGAGAAAGTAAAAGAAAACCAATTTATAATAAAATACTGCATATTCAATACATAAATAATGTTTTAGGTTCAATTAACTATGTAATGAAATAGATGCTTATAACTTACTTATAAGGTGTAAGCTTGGATTACGAGGAGCCAAATCAGAGGGCCTTCCATCTTAAAAGTACTGGAAAACAAAACAGGAGTAGTATGGGTGGACAATAGGATGAAAATGAGTATATTTTGTGCATATTAAAAGTATGTAAAAGTTATCTTGCATTCTTATTTAAATGGAGTTAGGTCTAGGCTCAGGTAATTATAAACTGATTTTTATATCCAAGATGGCAGCTGAAAGTCATGCGAGATACAGGATAATTCTTTCTGTCTTTTCCGCAGTGGAACATCTACAATCTCTGACTCCCACCCATTAAAAAAAAAAAAAGCCCTTCACTGTAGAACCAAACACCATCTCATTCCTACTATAACCCCTAGGGGGCGGTACTGTCCCCGTGAGAACCCCTGGCTACATGAGCTATGGGAGTCCGCTTCCAGCTTTCACGTTCTATCACACTGAGAATCAAATCCTGAAGGACAAATCAGCAATATACTTAAGAAATATATTACTTTGCTATGGAAAATGACTATGAAGAAGTTAATTTAGGTTAGGCGTATGCCATTAACTAGAGCCATAGTCAATATTATTTCCCCTCTTGAATTCAAGATAATTGGTTACTCCATATAGACTATGGAGTGACAAACTGTATCTTTGTGACATTTATTTACACAGCACAAAGTGATTTGGATTTTAGAATTTTTAACATTCAAATCTGGTTAATTAATAATAAAAAGGGAGTTTTTCATAGAACTCTACAACTCTCATTTCCTCAAAACAAGAATTAATGCATTCTTTCACATGTGGTCATTACAGGAAGGGGGGGGAGCCATTTACTGTAAATGCTTTTCTGATGCAATTCTACCACCTCTTTCAAAGAGAGAATTCATCCAAGAAGCCTTAGTCATTTTTTCAAGAAAAATGCCACTGCACTGAATGTACACAGACTAAACCACATGCCTGAGCAAAGAAGTGGAGCGGATCCCACCACCAGAAAACATGGAGAGAGGAAAGGCGGGGCGGGGGGGGGGAGGGATCTCATGTCAGAACAGATTAAGCATCTCAAATTTTGGCCTTTAATACAGGGAGAAGTCTGACACACATACAACATCACTGTTTCATAAATCAAATGCAAACATCGATTTCCCCCTGCCCAACTTTTAAAGCTACTTCCTAAAAATATAAGACTTCAGCTCTAAACCAGGAAGCTATGTGTAATTAGTATCTTAGCAACTATAGTTATTTCATTTAAAAAAAATTTCATGCACGGAAAGAAAAACGGAATCCTCGCTTCAATATCTGAAAATGAAACTACATTTTGAAGAGGGTGGATTTCACGTTAAAAGGAATCTATACTGAGTAGCCCTAATAAAGCAATCCCGAGGGGGAAAAACATAAGGCAAATACTTCTGAGCTCTTCTCAAAGACAGGACTAATTCTTCTAAAATCTCAAATCCACCTAAAGGAAAGAAAGGAATGATTTCTCCAATTTATCCTTACCTGAATTACCATTAATTCTTCTAACAGCCAGATGCACCTACTTGTTTCTATGGCGGAGTCAAAGCTAAGCCCAAAGCCAAGCAATCACCCAAAACGCAAAGCATTTGTTGCTGGAGCCTGAAAATCCCCTTGATGAATGAAACTGCACCTCGTAATATCCACGTTCTGAGCTGGCTATTGGCTACAAGAAGGCAGCGCGTGTGGAAGTCTGATTTGCCCCCTCCAGGGCATGCCTCTCTTATATCCCATCTCAGAAAGACGACCGACACACAGCTCCTAAGTGAGTCAAAACTAGAAAGGGTTCGTTTTTCAGTAGCATTCTAACACTACGGAAACCATGGGGAGAACAAACCACAGTGAGACTCCTTCACTAGGCAATGCCAATGAAAGAAAGAATTATTATGTCAACATTGGCAATTTACAAACGAATCTCAAACCACTGCCAAAGTTTTTCGTGTTATATGACTGCCTAAGAGTTATACATAGGTGTAGGCATGGTACACATTACTTTTAAGTCAAGAATTCTGAGCCATGGTTTGGAGGCTCATAATTACCAAGAAATACTGAAAATTCTCAAAAGAAATTTAATCTTTGTGCTACACTAATAATGATGAACCAAGAAATTAAAACCAAGAATAATGGAGCAATGGTGTAAACCGATCTTTCTAGAATTAGGGGTCTTCAGCATGTAGTCCCTGGACCATGTGCATCAGAATGGACTGGACTTAGAATCTCTGGGGTAGGGGTGCGTGAGTGGCTCAGTCGGTTGAGCGTCTGACTCTTGATCAGCTAGGTCATGATCTCAGGGTTCTGAGACTGAGCCCCGTGTCAGGTTCCACACTCAGTGGGAAGTCTGCTTGGAATTGTCTCTCACCCTCTGCCCCTCCTCGCCCCCTCATCTAATAAATAAATAAATCTTTTAAAAAAAAGAACCTCTGGGGTAGAGCTCAGGAATCTGCATGTTAACTAGATTCTAGATTAGTCTTACATACTTTGAAGTCTGAGGACTACTCTTCCTGTCAATGGAACTGAATAGCTGGTTATAGTTGCTGTCACTTTCCTTTCTTACTCATTTTGTCTTTGATTACTGTTGAAATCAGAAGCAATAAGAACACTAAAGTCTCTTCAGAACAATTTGTGACTTTAACTCCCAGGGAAAGGACAGCCAGTCTGGGTTCACCTGAGCCGACCCCCGATCCCTCCTCATCGCTCCATTAAGAAGAGAAAAGCTCAAGCCGCAGAACCTGAAAAATGCAGTCCTCGAGGCTGAAGTGAAGATTACATTAAAAGACGCTGCCACTGGAAAACAAAACAAACAAACAAAAAACACACTGCTGAAAACAAGAGGAAGAAAATGAAGGAGAGAGGCCACTCGTGTTTACTGACTGCTTACGATGTGCCAGGTACCAGATCAAGAACTTTCTATCAGTTTGTTTGCCACAGAAGTCTCACCAAAAAGTAACTTCTTCAGAAGCATACAAACACACAAGCTCAGGAGCCTACATCTAAGAGCAGGGACACGCCAGCAATGCACGCCCTAACCTGGACTTCACATTGCCCTTCCGTGCCCACCTCCACGCGCATCATCCCCTGCACATAAAGGATGTTTTTTAAAGACAGATTTATTTATTTACTTTGAGATAGAGAGAGAGAAAGAGCACTCATGTGTGTGGGTGGGAGAGGCAGAGGGAGAGCAACTCAGGCAGATTCCTCGCTGAGCTAAGCGTCGGGAGCCCGACATGGGGCTCAATCCCACGACCTGAGATCATAACCTGAGCCGAATTCAAGAGTTGGGTGCTCAACTGACTGAGCCACCCAGGCGCCCCCACATAAAAGATTTTTTTAAAAAGGAAACTGAGAAACGTATTTAAAATGATGCCATCTTTCCACAGTACTTGCTTGTGGTACCTTCTTTATCCAACCTAGCATTGTGGAACCTTCCAGAATATTTACAGTAGTTTTCAATCACCTGTTCTCTACTTTGACCAGTCAAATTTACTTCAGTCCGAAGTGCTAGGGGGAAACCCCATCACTGTAACTTGAACATCAAGAGCAAGTATGAAAATTATGTTTCACTTTGATAAAAAGGATTTTACCTTCTCCTCCAATACACATGAAGTTTGTAAGGAAACTTTCTGGATATGGGGACCCCAACCACCACATTTAGAAATAAGCTCTCCAGTGCTCCCCTCTGTGTTTCAGTACGACTAGGCACTCGGACGTCTGACAGTAAGGAAGCCGACTTCAGACCTTCAACTTTTTACCATGAGCTGATGTAGAGTGTATCTGGTGTTCCAAGTATTTTGTCTAACAGGAAAATTTGGGTCTGTCAGGACAGCAGTTCTCAAACAATACATTAGCTCTGGATCCAAATTTTTCCCCCAAATGAAATCTTAGGAGAAAAGTCCAGTATGGGCACCAGATGAAAGTGGAGCATCCTTAGCTGATGTGGTGGACGAGAGGGGGGAAAGTCCCTCCTTGGGGGCTTATTTGGGCCCACTTACTCGTCATCCCCCAAGGTGGCTACTGAGGCAACACTGCCAAGGGCTCTATTTTTTAAAAAGATTATTTATTTATTTATTTGAGAGAGAGAGAGACAGGGAGAGAGAGAGAAGGAAAGCAGAGGGAGGAGCAGAGGGAGAGGAACTAGCAGACTCTGCGCCAAGTGCAGACCATGATGCGGGGCCCAATCTGATGACCTTGAGATCACGACCTGGGCTGAAACCATGAGTTAGACCCTCAACCGACTGAGCCACCCAGGCACCCCCGCCAAGGGCTCTATTTTATCCCTGCTCATAAACTGGTGACTTTTTAAAACTCATACCTTATTCTATGTACGCCTTTGCATCTCCAAGTGGGGCACACATAATAATTTTTTAATGTTAAGTCATATTTCAAATGCTGCTTACACTACATTAAACTTGGCAATTCTATTTCATATTTGGCTAATGTGGACCCTAACACAAAAATTATGGTCTCTATTTGTATCTCTGTGGCAAGGATATCCTTAGCATATTTACACGCTCAACATTTTTTTTTTTTTTTTTTGGGGGGGAGGGAGGCAGGGTAGAGGGACAAAGGGAGAGAGAGAGAATCTCAAGCAAGCTCTACACCCAGCGCAAAGCCCGACATGGGGGTCGATCCCAGAACCCCAAGATCACGACCTGAGCCAAAATCAAGAGTCAGGCGCCTAACCGACTGAACCACACAGGCTCATTTTATAAACACAAAATTTTGTCAAGATAATGCATTTTAAATGAATAAGAACATTATCAGGACATATAAGATCCCCTGCTGTGATTCCACTTTCATCAGTGGCCATTAGCTTGTCACAGATGGTACAATAAGTTTCAGACTATAAACGAAAACGCACACCAAAAAAAAAAAAATTACTTGGAGATTTAATATGAGGAACGAATTTAAAGTGTTGCCAGGTAATCGTTATTTTAAAAATTGTAATACTAGATCACACAGAAGACTGAAATGCCTTCAGGAAGAGCCAATGCCTCTAATATTCTGCTAACAGCCTTTTCTTCTAAGGAAAATGTAACAGCCTTTTCTTTCTAAGTATTTTCTGACTGATGTTCCCCAGTTTTATTTTAAAAGGTTAATGTGTCTCCTCAGGCAAAGACATCACATTTCCAGTGTTCTTGCAAGACAATGGCCAGAGTGAAGGGGCTGTCCTGAGTCACCTAGGACCACCAACTTGAATGAGGAAAAGGCCCCAATGTTCTGTCCCTCAGAATAAACATGGTATTTTAAAGTAGCAAACTCTATGTCCAAGGCAGTGTCATAAACATTCACATACATAGAAGGGATACAAGGGACTTATGTTTCAAAATTCATGATTAACCATATTTCTCATTTCAAAATACTGTAAATTCTCCCATGATTTTCATTTTAATTTATTATTAAAAATAACCATGGGAGCACTCTACTAATACTTAGATGATTTTAAAATAGTCAACCTCTTTCCAGGAACCAAAAGCATGGGTAAGAGAAATAAGGACTATAAATAGTCCTCAAACTCCTAGTTATGTTCCCCAAATGTATCTACGTTCGTGGTTTATAACTGAAGCTACTTTTCCCTTAGAAATGATGCCGCTAGTGATAATAGCCAGATCAAGACACAGAAACTTATTTCACTTATAGTGTATCTGTAATACTGTTTACCTGAAATGAAATGTATATTCTGTGTTGCAATACTAGTAATTATATAAGGAATAAACTAACAGAACTAAGACTGATTTTTATTTTTCTGTATGCAGATGTGTAAGAAAATTTAATCAGGAGAGGATGACCTACACTAAGACACTCATGATTACTCAAAAGTTGATGACATTCGTTATTACGCCTTATTTTACCTCCAAATATACTACATTCTTTTCCTTTGATAATGATTATACCCCTACGCTTGAGCTTAAAGCTGTGACTAGCATCGCTGGAGGGGCTCTCCAAAACTGAATGGAGGGAAGAAAGAAAAAGGCTTAGAAAAAGAGAGATTTACTTGAAATATAGAAAAAAAATGTGGTCATATGTATGGGTGGACTTCACAAAGACTAAAACCTGAAAAAGGGAGTGGGAAAAGAAGAGGATTTAATAAGAGTTCCACCAAGTAGGATGGAAAAGTGTTGGATTAGACCTCTTAGCTGAGCTAGGACAGCCCGGCTGTTGTATGGAGCGGGGGAGTCTGGGAGGCTGACCAGAGGCAACGTGCGACTGGTCATGGGGGTGACCAGAATGTGCGCGAAGCAAGTGTTTATAATGTGGGAAGGCTTTGTGTGGTAAACCTGGTAAGAATCTGGTTGTCAACCTTTCAAAAGAAGCAATTTATTTGGCCTGGCTGGTGACTCAGTCGATGAGAACAGAGTCAAGGCTCGGCATGGGGTAGGTAGTGGTATGTGCTTAGCTTCATGGTCACAGGGCATGAAAAGCTCTGAGCAGTAGTTTCTCCAACAAACGGTGCCGGCCAAAAGGAACAAACCCAGCCTATAGACAGCACAGTGTAACAACTCTCTAGTTCTAACAACAACTCTCTGTCCTAACAATCAAATCATCTTTCTGTAGGACACTGTTAACTCCTTATTTAATTAGGGAGGGGTGGGATGGAATAGAAGTTAGGTATCACGACCTGAAAAATGTGCTATTATCATACCTAACCTTAAACTGTTTCCTGAAAATGATTATTGGACCCTATCTTCTAGTGATATGAGCTCCATGCAGTTTTTCTTAAGTAAGCTCTACCCCCAATGTGGGGCTCAAACTCACAACCCTGAGGATCAAGGGTTTGCTCACTCCACGGACTGAACCAGCCAAGTGCCCTGAGCTACATGCATTTTTAACATCACAAATATGCTAAAAGTAAATCCGAAATACAGTAATATTTAAAGACCTTTTAGGTCACAACACAAACTCGGCCTTACTAAATAGACGGATTGCATTCTTGAATGTGAGTGTGAGCGTGAGTGTGACTGGGTGTGTCTAAAGGTGGTGAATTCCCGTTCCGTTACTGGGCAAGTGTGGACAGAAAAGGAAGGGAATATTGGTTACAATCAAAGGTACCCCCCCCCCCACCGCCATTTGGTTCTGGACAAAAGTCAAACTGGTCTTCATGCAGTGTTTTTCAAACTGTAGGGTGAGTTGTAAAATAAATTCAATGCATTGCAAGCAGCATTTTTATAAAAACGAAACAGAATAGAATAAAATAGAAAACAAGGGTTTCTCACACTTAGTGTAACTACTATTTTATAGAACAGTTGTTTCTTTTACGTGTGCGTGTTATGTGTTCTTTTTCATGATGTAAAACATAATCCTTTCTGTGAGTCCCAGGAATGAAAACAGTTTATTAGGAAAGAAGATTAAAGATCATGTTTGAAACGAGGTGGGAGGCTACACGTGCGGACTTAATTTAATCGGCGCTGTGCCAACGTGGCCTCATCTCGGAAACTGACCCACAAAGCAAGATGCATTTACATTACTAACCAACAACTGTAAAGATACCATGCAAGTCATTATCACTCACTCATCAGTTTAGTGTCTAATCTCTCAAGTCAGAGGTTATGGAGAGAGGATGAGATTATTAAAAACAATTAAGTAGGGTCATATAATACAGTAATAGCTAACACATGCTGAGGGCTTACTATGCACCTGACAGTACTCTCACTGACTCATTTACATGCCATTCCCAAGAACCCCACAAAGGTAAATATTAATACTATCTGTGTTTTACAGATGAAGAGTCTGAGAATTAAGTTAAGTCAGTTGCCTCTGAAGCAGAGCGGCATCTGAACCCAGAAGTCTGGATCGAGGGCCTTCACGCTTAACTGTATAGCATCCTTAACAGTTCAGACCACAATCATCCCTAATTGAGAGGAAGTCTGTGACACTGGGGAGGACACAGGAAATAAATACACCCCAAAGACAAACTTGCACTGCTAACACTCTAGCCTCGGCTTTGCTGTCCTCCTACTTTCTCCTGCGGTTAAAGCCCCCGTTGATGCCACAGACAACCTCCTTTACCCTCCGAAACCCTGATGCATTCTGAACGCGCTTCCCCACAAATTAGTTCACGCTCCATCTCTTCTTTCCCTCCCTAGGAAACATGTAAAACTGCAACTGAGTGCGTCCCTACTTTTCAGTAATGAATCGAACCCTTATTCACTTAAGGTTAAAAAGAATTCATTCTTGGGTGCTTAAACTTTCCCATTAGCCAATCATTTCCAACCCATCTTCCGTGTCTTACCTCCTCAGACAAGTGAGCAGCTGGCAGCCCTCGTGTTTACGGTCGGTCTGGGTTACCCGGGGCTCGGAGGGGCGCTTCTTTCTTTGCACCCACTTGCGTTACTCTCCTCATTGGTTTCAAACAAGATCCAAAGTTATCGCCGATACAATATACACTGTGAAAGGTGCACCCTTGTGTTTCAGAAAAATATGAAAGAATTATGTGCCAAAGCTTTCTCTTTTTCGTCCAGTCTACCCATCCTTGCCTTCAGGGTATATAGTAAGCCCTATAGACACAGCCTAGACAGACAGTAAATTAAGTAAAAATCAACACTACTCTTGGTAGCATGGTTACCTTTCCTAGCTACCAGGTCCACGAGTAATAAAATAACACAGTGCTGTTTCAATGCTGAGCAAACACAACGTGCTTCTCCATACTGAAGGGAGAAGGAAGTACTACTCCTCGGCGTCTACCATCTGCGTTAAAATGGCCAGGGCAAATGAACCCTGGAACCAAAGGGAAACCATGTTCAGATCTTGGTCTGACCTCCCCACTTTGGCTACGTAATTTGAAACTTTCCTCATAAAAGCGCCTTGTGGCCAAACATAATTATCTTTCAAACTTAAATTACAAAAAATTAATGCATAACACGCTGTTACGTGGAAAGCTGAACTATGAGAATAATTCAGGATTCTTTCAAAATGTAATGCAGTACTCATATAACTAAGACAAAATCTGAGGCTCAAGTATATTGTGACAATGCTTTCCCAGCCTTTGCTTATACACACACATTCTCCCAGAAGCCTATTTAAAGTAAGGCAATGGTAGGGGCGCCTGGCTGGCTTGGTCAGAAGAGCACGCGACTCGATCTCAAGGCTGTAGTTTGAGCCCCACAAGGGGTGCAGAGATTACTTGTAAGTAAAAAAGTAAACTAAAAAAAAAAAAGTGAGGCAATGGTTTAACACTTTTTAAAAATACATATATAGAGAGTTCAGTCAAAATAAAATTTCTAACTGAGTAATAACCGTGTCCATGCCAGTGTCAATGTCATAACCCAAGTCAGAAATATGATTTTACTATTTATCACTATAATAATTTTTAGGTTATTTTTAGGTATATTTAAAGTTACTTCTTTTCTAGGTCAGATTATACTGTTTATTTCTAACACATATTCATTGTGTCTAAAACCAATACTTTCTACAGGGGCTAGGATACATTTTCTATAGTTTTTTTTAAAAAAAAGGATGATTCAAGTATGTAGCAATTTAGTTGATCAGTTTCTAAGAAAGATAAAGACTGTGGATAAAATACGACACTTTTTACTAGTAGTATGACATACTGGGATTTTTTGGGGGGGCGATGATGTTCATTTTGCTGCCAACTGACTCTGTTTCACTGCTTGGGACCGAGAGCATTCATTTTGAAGACAGCCATAAAGAGGAGGGTAGTGCTTGGCCGTGGGAATCAGGTTTTCTTAAACTGGGAAGCTGAATGACTTCTGGGGCAGGGGGAAGGGAGTCAAAGGTAAAACTGTAGCCTCAGCACGCTCAGTGCACTAGTAAGTTAACGGCCAACGCCAAAACTGCTTCTATACCAGTAAAAAATAATACTGCTAATAACCTTCTGCACAGGAACATTTTGTTTACTGATGGGATCTACCAGATGCCTCCCGAGGATACACGAATTAGGGGTGCTCTCTAGGTTGTGAAGGGGTACACACAGCTAGAAACACATGGAACTCCCCAGGGAGCAACCACTGTGAGGAAAGGAAGTGGGTCCAGGTTGAAAAGTTATCCTACCCAAGCTTCGTGTTCACAGAGACACAGACAGTGTCTCTCTTCCTTTCCTATCTGTGCACATGTCAGGCTGCCCCCCAGTCCAGCAGAGTGGGGAAAAAACAGGGTATAGGACTAGGCTCTGTTTCCCAGGGCACTTTGCTAAGACACGTGCTTTCCAAGTAGTTTGTTAAAAACAAAAGACAAAGACGACTGAGGTTTAATACCCATTTTTGAAAATCATTCAAGTGAATGAAACCCTTTGACCAGGGATATGAGAGAGATACATATATACATGTCAAAGTACACTTTATCTGACCATATTATTTGTCAATTATACCTCAATAAAGGGGGAAAAAAACATCCCACTAAAACCTCTGGTGCAGTAAGTACTCTCTCCCTGTCAGGATCAGTTTTGCTTCTTAATAGCTCTGTGGCCTTGTGCAAGCCGTAGGAGCTCTGGGGAACTCACTTTCCTTATCTGTAAATGGAAAAGGTTAAGGTAAATGGCCTCTAACCTTCCTTTCAATTCCAAATTCACAAGCTCAAATTTAAATTATTTTCCAACTTATTTTCTCCTTCCAGTATCTTTGATCTTCATCCTACACTAATTTTGCCTTAAAAGAAAAAAAGGGGGGGGGATAGTGGGGGAGGGGAGCCCAGGAAGGCTTGTCAAGACAGAGTCTCACTTTAACTTCCTGCTTTGCCCTGGACATTCATAGTTTTAAGAAAAGGCAAGTGAGTATGAAACGTAATAAACTCCCTATGTATTAATTCTAAACACTTGGCAATATTTGCAGTGTGTTTTAAATTACAGAGATATTCCTCTTTTTCACAATTATATATTGAGCCACTTCTAAGTCCAATGCCAGCTCCTCTGTGCTCCAGAAAACAAAGAGCCCTAAAGCAAAAACTAAACAAGAAAATAAGTTACTGCAAAAAGAAAACTTCTGATTAACCATGGTATTGTTTCTTCCCATTAAGGTGGTCAACTGAAAACTGGTCATATATATTTATTTGCCCCTTCAATGAGAGGTACTGGATTTATTTTCTTCCAATTGTTGATGTAGACATACCCAAAACACTGAAATCCTTCGGAATCGGTCTGCCTTAGATTTCCCACTGCAATAGCAAAATATACTATGTACTTCTGAAAATACAAGATTCTCAGGAAATATATTCAGATATTCATGCTGATTACACAGATTTTAAAAGGGAATGTTACTTCTAATTTTTAAAATTTTACAATATTTTAAAATATTACACTATTCTATCTCTGAGGACTAAACAGTGGACTGGAGACTGCAAATATTTACAAAAATCTTTAACATCAGGATTATTAAAGTGATACTCCAAATTCAGAAAAATCTGAGTTACTTTTTTTTTTTTAAAGATTAACTTAATTAGAAACAGAGTGCGGGTGGGGAGAGAATCTCAAGCAGACTCCCCTCTAGGCTTGGAGCCCGATGCGGGGCTTGATCTCAGGACCCTGAGACTATGACCCAAGCTGAAACCAAGAGTCAGACGCTCAACCGACTGAGCCACCCTGGTGCCCCGTAGTTACTTTTTAAATCTATTAAAACCCCTTTTCTAGGGCGCCTGGGTGGCTCAGTCGTTAGGCTTCTGCCTTCGGCTCAGGGCATGATCCCACGGTCCTGGGATCGAGCCCTGCATCGGGCTCCCTGCTCTGCTGGGAGCCTGCTTCTTCCTCTCCCACTCCCCTTGCTTGTGTTCCCTCCCTCGCTGGCTGTCTCTCTCTCTCTCTGTCAAATAAATAAATAAAATCTTTAAAAAACAAACAAAAAACCCTTTTCTTTTAGTAGTGGTATTTTCCTTTCTGACTATCACAGCTCATCAACATATAAAATCAAAAGCTTTTTCTAAAGCTTTCAGTAAGCAACATTATTCAAAGCCAACCAGCATTCAGGGACTGGCGATGCCTCACTCCTGACAGGGGTTAGGTAATGGACTTCTTTCACACACTAGGCTCACTGAGCTTCCTCGTAACATGCACAGTCTGTAAAAGTGGGATGACGGGGTGGGGGCATGGGGTAGCTGGGTGACGGACATTCAGGAGGGCACAGGATGGAATGAGCACTGGGTGTTATACAAGACTGAGGAATCACTGAACTCTACCTCTGAAACTAATAATACATTATGTGCTAATTAACTGAATTTAAGAAAAACAATAACACTGGGATGACAGCAGTATCTGTCTACCCTCAGGCTCCTCACCCAATGCTTAGCACGTAGGAAATACTCAATGCTGGGAACATCACTGGACCAAGCAGTCCACTTCCCTTATTTCAGGACAACAACCATATAACCAGACGGAAGCACTGAAGTTCAAAACTCACCAGCCATACCACACTTTGTTTCCTCTCTGGTGGTTTATGGTCTTCTGTTTCTTTTATTCATGCTTTCAGAAGAAGTGCTTGGCTACCTGACGTGACTTCTCCCACTTTTCATGATCAGTCTAGGGGCCTTGAGATAAAAGGAGTAACGGTTTCTATTTTCACCTCAGGTTCCCCTCTCACAACAGGAATACAGGAAGATGGCCAGAAAAATTGGGCGAGTATGAAGTATTTTTTAAAAATACGTGTTATTCTTCTGCTTTGGGGTTATTAAACTCAAACAGAGTATTTTATGTTCCCAAACACTGTTTCTATTTCTGCCGTAATTTCTCCCCTTGAACCATTAATAACATTCTTTTCTGCCATTCCCTGAAGCTGCAGGTACGGTCTTGTTCGAGGACACTTAGGTCATCTTCTACAGTGGAGGGGAGAAGAGACAAGTGCTGTGAGGGGGAAGCCAGGGCAGGGGTGAGGCTTTAGCTTCCTCTCCCGCACGCTCTCAAAGCTCTTGATTAAAGGGACCGACGTACACATTCTGGCATTTTTTACTGGCTTCCAGGCATGCACTGTGTACCAGGACGTGACAAGGACAGAAAACACGAGTATGTTGCCTCATTTATTGTCTACAAGATCTTAGAAATAGTCCTCAAAGACAGGTGGACATTAGTTTTGTTTAAAAGAACCACTTTGCAGGGCACCTGGGTGGTTCAGTCCAATTAAGCGTCCAACTCTTGATTTTGGCTCAGGTCAAGATCTCAGTGCAGTGATATCGCCCCATGTTGAGCCCTGAATTGGGCTCTGCACTGGGTGTGGAGATTGCTTAAGACTCTCTCTCTCTCCCTCAGCCTCTCCCTAGCTCGTGTACGTATGCTCTCTCTCTATAAACAAATTAAAATTAAAAAAATAAAGGGGCGCCTGGGTAGCGCAGTCGTTAGGCGTCTGCCTTCGGCTCAGGGCGTGATCCCGGCGTTCCGGGATCGAGTCCCACATCGGGCTCCTCCACTGGAAGCCTGCTTCTTCCCTCCCACTCCCCTGCTGTGTTCTCTCTCTTGCTGGCTGTCTGTCACATAAATAAATAAAATCTTTTAAAAAAATAAAATAAAATAAATAAATAATAAAATAGCCACTTTGCACATTAAAATCTTTAAAATCTATTGTATGCACTGAGTAATCTTAGGTGTATATAATTATGATTTCTTTATAAATAAGCCTGCCTCTGAGATCAACAACAAAAATTCTGCTAAGATAAGCACTGCAAAGAAGTCACTATGATATTCCAATGAGGACATCAAAATAAAGCAGCAACAGATTTTAGATTCCTGTTTTCCAGCACTAGACTTATAACTAGAACCAAATGTACCGCCCATATAACAAACCAAGCTGCAAACCTAAACCATTTAAAACTTAAGTTCTTAACTATCTTGGAAGAGTGAATTATCATTTCCAAAAGTTTTAAATGGATCTCGGCTTACTGGGTGCTTTACTGAACTATCAGTTTGTGGTCCCGTGAAGAACACATGAAGGGAAGGAATCTAGTTTTACCATGAAATCCTTTTCCCCTTTAGGTACCAGCTTCTGAGTGGGTGATAGGATACGAATACTTTGCAGTTCCTTAGATGTGGAGCTGGAGAGCCTTAGAATGCTTGAGGGGGTTAGGTGAGTGGCCTCAGTGCATTCCAACATACAAGCTTACCTTCGTATCATGAAAGCTGAAGGTCCTAAAAATGACAGTATTTTTTCAGGATAGCAAAACAATACAACTCTACATCTGAGCCAGCAGGTGTCTCTCTGCAGCCCACGACGCCAACCAAAAAGAAGAGGATACAGAAGACCCCTGAACTGCTATAATTCTGTGATCCTGGGACCAGATAAGGGCATGCATTGTGAGATCAGACCACCAGAAAAGGTATGTTTCTGAGAAACTGAATATGGGGATCTAAGCAGATACAGGTAAAGTGCTACTTTTTGACAGTTACATTTAACAGGCAAGATCTAATAGCACAGAGGAATTTGTTTCACTCAAAATGGTAAAATGATTCTTGGCTATTGGTCAGGAAAGAAAGGTCAAAGTTCAAATGAAGAGGGCTGAGAAGTGAATGGTACATGAAAAATAGAAACAAAAGCTTAGTTGCAAAAGGAAGGAGATGGGTGCCTGGGTGGCTCAGTTGGTTGAGTGTCCAACTCTTGATTTCAGCTCAGGTCATGATCTTAGGGTCCTGGGATCACCCCCATCCCCACCCCCCGGGTGAGGCTCGGCACAGAGTCTGAGTTTCTCTCTCTCTGTCCCTCTCCCCCGTATGCACACTCTCTCTAAAAATAAATAAACAACTCTTTAAAAAAACAGAAACAAAAGGAAAGAGAGAGTTTTACACATAAAGAATTAAAATAAGGCAAGTTTGAGGGAGTGTTTAGGGGTAACAGAGACTTGTGCACGTTACTACAGAACATGGAAAGGAAGAAAGCATGTGCCCCTACCGCCACCTAAAAATACTACAAGTCTGTCAAAGTACAACTGACCAGCAGGATAGGAAACCTATTCTGTAGGTTATGAGGAGCACGGGAGATAAAAGAAGCAAGAAAAAAGAGAAAAAAGGAAAAAAGGAAATTATATCACAGCTCACCAACAGTATACATATTATTTGGGAACCCATACATCCACATGTACAGATGTGTGAGCTGGGTCCTCATGTAACATCTACTTCTTCCTGTGGGCTTCCAGTACAAAGGTCTGAAAGCCACTACATATGGAGTGCACCACAGGGCCCACCCCTCTCGAGGTGACAGTATCACCTGTAAGACCTCCAAACAGAAAAGTAACTTCCTGGGGCACTTGGGTGGCTCTGTCGGTTAAGCATCTGACTCTTGATTTCCAGCCAGGTCACGATCTCAGGGTCCTGAGACTGAGCCCCGCATCGGGCTCCGAGCTCAGCTCAGAGTCTACTTAAGATTCTCTCTCCCTCTGCCCCTCCCCACCTCTTAAATAAATAAATAAATCTTAAAAAAAAAAAAAAAAAAGTAACTTCCAAAGGTAATATCCCCAAATCCCAAAAGGGAAGTGTGACAAAACATAAAACAAGAGAGTACTGAAAGTAAACTATTTAAAATTGGGGGGAAGCAGCTGCAATGTGAATGCCATCTAGAGAAATGTCTAACTTTACCTAATCAGACTGTGGACCCCACTCCCAGCGTCTCCTCTGGGTCCTGAACCGAGCTGACATGTTGAGGGAGAGGAGCCAGGGGAGACAGAAGAGCTGCAATGAGAGGGAAGGTGAGATGTGGATCAGGAGACCCCAGCCTCCCCACAGCAAGGCAAAAAGGCAGGAACTGTGCAGATCCAGACAGGTGGACACAGGGGAGGAGAAAGGTGACAGGTCAACTTTGCAATCTCATTCCCCAAATGATAAGGAGCTGTTTCTTCAAGAATTTTTTAAGACCTTGTTTTCTTCAAAACGGAAGCAGATCTGACACTTAAAAGGTCATCATGAATGAATGCTCAAAATCAAAAATGAATGGGTATTCAAACACTGTGGGTGCTCAAAGATTAAGACAGTAAGTTTCTCAGGCCAGCATAATAGGTCCCACAGAATTTACCAATGATGAAAAAAAGAAAAAAATAGTTTACCAATGATGTTCCCAATTGGTTTAGGAGCAAAGGGTTTGTTTTTGTTGGGTACTTTTTGGTTGTATGACTGGTTTGTTTCGGGCTCAGGCACACTTAAAAGAACTTCACAAGAGCAAACACGTATAGTGTTTACTATATGCCAGGAACTCTTGTAAGGACGTCACAAGTACGAATTCACTGAGTTACTGTATATACATCTCCTGCTAATTTCAGTTACCTACCCGCTCAGTGGCTCCCTCTGTTCCATCTGAAAGTATACCTCTGTTTCTTCCATTTTCCTCCTGAAAGAGATGAGGAAAATACAGTGAGTGGTCATAAAGGCACACATGTGTTGTCTATCACTGTTTGACATCTTCTGAACTCAGGAGCACCAAAAGGGCTTCACGAAGCCTTCGTCAATTACTCCAGCTGCGTAACTTTCCTGAGTTCCTAGGCAGAACCATTGAGACACTATCACTGTACATCTAGATAACAGGAGATTTGGAAAACAGATACTTTATGGTTAAAGGAAATCAACATGCCATATTATAAAGTTAGATGCACAGGGAAACAACTTAGGACAAGGTTCTCCTTGACTCTGAAATAAATGCCTCTGAAAAGGCATTTATTATGCCTTTTCAAACTACATTCCCTTTCAAGTTTTTTTTTTTTTTTTTTTTTTTTTAGGTGGGCAGCACCTTTCTGCACTGGGGAAAATAATTGCTGCTTTAAGGGCAGAAACAACTGGCGAACAGAGCTAGCACAGATTTACTTAAAATTTTTTTAAAAATGACAATGGAAAAGAATTCATTGAAAAAGAGGGTACTGCCTAGGGAAGGTAGCTGTTCAGAGCATTTTCACCAGGTGACATTTACCTCTGGGAATTCAGGACTGACAGGTAATTCATGACTGTCTTTCAAATCTCTTCCGTCCAAAAGTCTATCTCCCTAAGGTTTCAGAAATGATTACGTTTATCAGTACTGATTCATGCGAACAAAGCTCATAAGAGATTGACGTATAAAGCTATTAATACCTTCATATTCATATACAATGAAAGCTGTAATTGCCAGACAGTCTGGACACTTGCTCCATCCAGCTTCACGTTTCCTTAGTCAACAAGTTATTTCCTGAAATCTCAGGTATAGGCACCTTACAGGCAGGTGAAAGGTCAAGCCAAATTAACTGAAGACTGTTCAGCAAACATATCAGAGCAATCACAATTTCAATGCCAATGGCCTCCAACATTCTCCCTCCAGACAAGTGTCCTCCCATCTCCGGTACCACACCACCCTAGTCCAGGCGCCATCATCCTTCTGGACAAACTCAAGACACTCCCATGTATTCCCAGCTTCCACTCTCCCCCTTCCAGTCCATTATCCACCATTATCTGGTGCGTCCAGAGTCTACATCCAAAGATCGAAAACAGCTCACGGTTCAACCTTACTCAAACCCCTTCAGTGCTGTATGTTGGGCTCATGATAAAGACCCAAAAAGTTGACTTGAAGGCCTCGCTCTGGCCCTGCTCACCTGCCCTGCTTCCTCCAGCACCACCCACCCTGTCATCTTCACCCACTGCAGCCACTCTGGTCTACTTTCACTCTCTTGAACGTGCAAAATCCCTCAGCACCTCAGAGATTTTGCATACCTCACTTCCTCTGCCTGGAAATTAATACACAACATTCTGTCCCTTCCCCCCTCAAACCACACACTTGCCTAGTAACCGGCAGATCCTATGCTGAATGTGCCCTGACCCCAAGACTGGGACAAATTTCCCTATTTGAAGCTCCCATAGCATCTTGATCTTCTCCTTTGTAGCACTTATCGTAACAGCTTATAATTACACATATATGTGCTTATTTATGCTTATTTGCCCCATTAGAGTAATAAGAAGCTCCATGCAGGTGTCAAGAGTGGACATTCAAGAAGTATTTTATTGAAGGAAGAAGGATGGCTTTGGGCTGTTAGAACCTGTTGCACCCATCACCAGAACAGGAATAATTCTGCCAGGTAGACCGTACGGCTTCCCTGACTGGGCTCCATCCTCCCTAGTGTGTCCTCCCACCCAGGCAACACCAGTAATTACACAGGCATTCTCTACATTCACTTCTGGAACACCACTGTTACCTTGACTTCCACGGCCACAATAAATCTTACGATACTAAAAGACAAATAGCACAAAGTTCAAGATACATTTGGGTCGCAACTCCGCACAGAGGACTTGCAGCAGTGGGTTACTAAGAAACGCTATAAACAAAAGGGAAAACATAAACTGTGGCCAAAGGAAGCCCTCGATGAGACAACACCGGCAAACAAACATCCATGCACACCCATGTGCACACAAACACCTGTACCGTCCTTGGAGGGGGGGGAACTGAAGACTCTGAGTGTGCTGTGGGATCTTGACACAAGTGAAGGGCTGACAGCAAGAAGTGTGGGGACTCCTGAAGGAGGCCCCAGATACTGTTCCTCCTCTTCCTCCCTGGGCCCCGGCACACAGGGGACCTGCTGTGTACTGCGTTAGTCTCCCATTTGCCTTACAAATCAACAGTTAGCTGGCATTTGCTAACGCACTGCGTAGAATGCTTTCGATGGCTCACAGCTGTGGTTAATATTTTAAAGATGTTCTCCTAACATTTCAGTCCTCGTATGTGATGTGAATGAGAACGGTACTGGTAGGAAGAAATCCCACAGTGCTCCTGGATCTAAACTCATGTCTAGTCATGAAGCCGACTTCACTCATTCATTCCACAAACAGAAGGCACCTCAAATAAGCCAGGCTGTTCCAGGTGCTATGAACACAAGACGAACAAGACAAAATCCCTTCTTCTCAAGGAAGTAATATTCTAGGAGGAGCCAAACGACGAACACATATTAAGTAAAACATAAATTATACCCAGTGTGGGGGGGTGGGGAGGGGAGATTAAATTTTAAATAGGGCCGTCAAGGAAAGCCTCACTGAGAAACTGACATATGAACAAAGTCCTAAAGAAAGTTTGGGAAGGAGTTATGTAGATAGATTGAGAAAGACAGTGCCAGACAGAGGAATCAGCAAGTGCAAAGGCCCTGAGGCAGAAGTGCAGCCTGTCCAAACTGGGATATGCAAGGGAGATGGTAACAGGATATGGGGTCAGGGAGGTAAGTCATGGGCCCTAAGCTTTCATTTTGAGAGCCCTGGAATGCAACTGAGGTGTGTGGGACAGAGGCTAATATGATCTGGCTGCTATGTCGAAGACAGACTGACGAGAAAGCAAGAGGGAAGCAGCAAGACCAGTCAGTGGGCTACTGAAATAATCCAGGCAAGAGTCCAGCCAGCCACTCAACTAGAGCACAGGCGTGACAGGGCTTCTAGAAAGTTGATGGATTCTTCAGGGCTGTAACTCTAACTCCCACAAGGGCTGATTCTAGTAGTCTTAATCCTTTTACCACTAAGAGGGTTTTTTGGTTTTAATTCTTCCTTTCATAAAAGAAAAGTTCGTGGATTTTTATCTAGATACAAGTAACATTGATCATCGCAGACAGTGGAAAAAAATCAAACACAGAAAAATCTTTGCATCACTCGATGAAAGAAGACCAAACAGACGTACTTCTTAAAGCCAGACTTGGATCAGTATGATGCAATCCTGACCCTTGTCAGCTGTACCTGTTTTGAGTTCAAACCAGAAAAATATGCTTGGCACATCACTGAGGAGGCAACACTTTTTTGCAGACTTTCTCCCTGAGAAACCCATGATGATAACGTGATGTAAAGTAAAAAATGGACATGATGAATTCTTTAAAAAATTTTAATCAAGTACTGTTTTTACTCTCTGCTCTTTGGCTAATGTGGGGGGGCGGGGACGGGAGGGAGCAAGGCCTACCTGTCGGCATGGAAACCATTCTGCCCCAGGGCAGGGAAGCAGCGCCATCATCAAGCCAGGGGGCAGCCATCTGTGCGGTAAACAAACCCCAGTCCTTCCCTAAACGGGGCGCTGCGGTGTAGTCAAACATGATCAGTGGGCCTGGTCTCCAGCTGCAAACAAACTTGATCTCTGACTGCCAGCATGTAACACCTACGGAGCCTAGGCCTCAGCTGTTCGGCTTTCCTCGAAGTGTGCCGAGACAGGTCAATCGACTACTGTCCTCGCCCCTCTAGGGCAGCCTTTTCTCCAACAGCACCGCCCACAGGACTTGCCTGGGGGTCTGCTCAGACCTCTGGGTGGGGGCCTGAGAGTCTGCACTTCTAGTAGGCTCTCTGGGGGTGCCCAAGCTGCTGGTCTCTGGACCACAATCTGAGTACGCAGTGGTAGAATATTTATCGTCCTGTCTCCTTCCCCTCTCCCTTCTCTTCCCTTTGTAAGTACCAGTGACAGAGCCGGAGACATCGGCATTTAAGACTGACTGACTCCTGTACTGAAAATAAGAATCTGCCCTCCATAGCGTGGGATAATTAAATCCCAGCAACAAGCAGCTTTTCCGAGGCATCCGTCGCGAACGGATTTGATCTGAACCCCCCGCCTGACAAACCACATAAGGTTCTCTTTCTCTTCTCCCTCTCCTTCACGTGTGCCCTCCCCACGTGGAAGGAGTGTCCCCACACAGGACCACCGCCATCGGTAAGCTCCCAGCTTCGGCATGACGTGAGCGTGTAGAAGAACCAAAATTACTCAGCATTTTTCAGGTCACCCTTTTTTAGTAAAGAGGTTAATCCATAGACAATGGCAGCACTGGCTGAGAACGCACAGAATTTTCATCACGGGGGAAAGTGCGCGGCCATGGCCTGCCTCAGGCACTGCTCTACGGGCGTCTATGACAGTCAGCCCTAGAGAGCGCTTCCACAGGACCTGATCCCTCCACTTTCTGGCAGACGGGTCTCACGGTACACACATGGCCAAGTCTCTCCTTCAGAAGATAACTGATGTTTTCTAACCACAGATAATTCATGCGGAACATGTAACCCGAGCTACAGCACGCCTCTCTCAGCCCCTTGCCCTGAGCTAATATTCAGTGCATCCTCAATAATTTTTATTACCATTTCACAGGTATGGATTTCTTTGTTAGTTTGCTTCTAAAGCAGAAGATAATACTGGTGAGATTGTTTAAAAAAAAAAAAAAAAAAGACTTTCTCTAGGACAAGAATCCGCAGCACATGCGTGAGACAGGCCTACTTCTTTCTCTGAAACCCTAAGGTGACCAAAAGGAGATGAAATGATTCAATGCATCACGAGGGCTGTGCCTCTAGAAGGGCTTGTTTCTGGGCCAACCCTGACCGGAAATCTCAGCTTCCACTTAACTTCCCTTGTCCAGGAACTTCACGCACCTCTTCCCCGTGCAAACACGCTCTACTGGCCACACTCTCAGACGAGGAGGCCCCTGAGGGCAGCATCACAGGCACTTACCTGTGTATTTGCAGCGCTGGCGGTAGTGGCCGGGACGTGAGCAGATAAAAAGTGGAGGAAGGGAGAGGACAGGAGGGAAGTGAAGAGAAGCTGCTGCCTAAATTATCACCAGTTACGTTTATCACAGAAGGACTTCTGATATTGAGGCGGAAGGTAGTCTGAATGAACCCATTCTATGTAGAAAGACATGAATTACTGTGACATTTACAAGGCGTATCATTTTACGTATTTTTTTAAAGATTTTTTTACTTATTTGAGAAAGAGAGAGAGAGAGAGGGAGAGCACAGAGGGAGAAGCAGACTCCCCGCTCAGCAGAGAGCCCAATGTGGGGCTCAATCCCAGGATCTCAAGATCATGACCTGAGCCGAAGGCAGACGCTTAACTGACTAAGCCACCCAGGCGCCCCTGTATGTTTTAATTTAATTATTATTTAATCTAATAATTGTCTAGAAATAGTCCCAAAATTTTGTTTTTGCTTATGTCTATAAATGCACATATATACTTCTTATTTAATAATACAAATAATTTCCTTTATATACAAATTTGTATATAAAAACAATCTTTCATAGTTACTGGGAAACCTGCAGAAAATGGTCCATGGTATTTCCCTAAAGTTTGGAATAAATGTATCATTAAAGCAGGTACAGAGGCCACTACTGGCAAAACACCTCAGTAATACTTTATATTTATAGGTCTTTATGTTAAAACTCCGCATACCAGAAAGCAAATGTGTCTTCAAACTTTCCCTCATTTATGCAAGCCTTTACCCTAATTACTAATAAATACAAATAAAGGGAATTTCTTTTTTTCCCCCTTTTTTATTTTTTTTTTATTTTTTTTTATTTTTTTTTAAAGATTTTATTTATTTATTTGACAGAGATAGAGACAGCCAGCGAGAGAGGGAACACAAGCAGGGGGAGTGGGAGAGGAAGAAGCAGGCTCCTAGCGGAGGAGCCTGCTGTGGGGCTCGATCCCATAACGCTGGGACCACGCCCTGAGCCCAAGGCAGAGGCCCAACCGCTGTGCCACCCAGGCGCCCCTCCCCCTTTTTTAAAGATTTATTTACTTAAGAGAGCAAGCCAGAGAGTACATGCATATAGGGGAGGTTAGAGAGAGAGAATCCCAAGCAGGCTCCACACACAGCATGAAGCCTGACACAGGGCTCAATCCCATGACCCTGAGATCATGACCGGAGCCAAAACCAAGAGTCAGACACCCAACCAACTGAGCCACCCAGGCACCCCACAGATAAAGGAAATTTCATTTCACCTCTTGTTCTCGTTTTCTTAAGAATCTTCACCCAGGGGCGCCTGGGTGGCTCAGGTCATGATCCCAGGGTGCTGGGATAGAGCCCCGCATCGGGCTCCTTGCTCAGCAGGGAGCCTGCTTCTCCCTCTGCCTGCTGCTCCCCCTGCTTGTGCTCTCTCTCTGACAAATAAGTAAATAAATAAAATCTTAAAAAAAAAAAAAAAAAAAAGCATCTTCACCCAAGTTAATCGGCTTCTTACCCTACCACTGGCAATACTCAAAACGTGACAAGTCCATGCTCTGTGGTCACTTACATGAAGGGCCATTCTGATTGGGACTTCTCAGGGGAGTGACAGACAGATGAATAAATCTGGGAACTATGGAACCGTTGCTAATAACAATAATTACCATTTGGAAGGATTTCCATAAACCGCACCACGCCTTTCTTAAAGAACGTATGACAACGGGTGAACCCACACCTGAGACCAGAAAACTCTCCCGCCAAGCCTGGCTCGGCACCAGCACCGGCACCCCGGATCGAGTGTCTTCTCTCTTCCTCCTTTCCCCTCGCATACAGCTACAAACACATCCCCACCCTTACCTCCCCGGCATCCTGCCGCTTTAGCCCCACTTGGTTTCCTGTGGTGCTGCCCTGGGTGGCCAAAGAATGGTTTCTGGACTCCCAGGCGGCTGTGGGACAAGGCCTGACAAGGCGGCCTCAGCCTCCTCCTGGCGGGTGGGGAGCCATTTGCATATGAACTGCCGCCCCGTTTCCTTGGTACAGAGGGAAGCACAGTGCACCTTCCCCACAATGAGAACCTTAGAAGTTGGTGAAGGTCTTTAGCTCATCTTGTGAGGCTTAAAGACAGCTTTAAGATACAGATTTCAGAGGCATTAGCAAAAGCTTTCTGGCCTAACATCAAGTCACACAATCGGATCACCTTCTTTCAGCATTTCTTTTCTTTCTTTCTTTTTTTTTTACAAAATATCCTAAATTTGTAAAATGGGAAAGGGCAGGATGGCACAGCAAACTGCCAGATGCTGACTGTGTCGTCTCGGTTTCTTTCTGTCCTCCAGGTTTTACCACAGCAGTACGAGGTGGCCGGTGCTGGGTGATGGGGAACGTGGATCTGTGCTGGGCCCGGAGCACAGCGACACCCAACCAGCCAGCACGCTCAGCGACAGGATGTCTGGTGGTTACTCTTGATCTGGGGCTGTTGGTAGACAGGGTGTAATTTTCAAAACAAAATTTTTTACTTTTAATTTTTGCCAGTTCTTCCTTATAACTCGAGCAAACTAGAGGAGAAATAAAGGAGGCAAGACTGCAAATGGCTTTCTGCCGCCTCAGCCATTCCTCGGCCAGCCACGGGGGAGAAGGACGCTTCTGAGCTGGGCTCATCGGGAGTCCCACTACAGGGCAAAGACCCCCAAACACCCATCCCTCCTTGTGGAAGCCCGGTTAGGTTATTAGAAAGAATTTACCCAGGGGCACCTGGGTGGCACAGCGGTTGGGCGTCTGCCTTCGGCTCAGGGCGTGATCCCAGCGTTCTGGGATCGAGCCCCGCATCAGGCTCTTCTGCTGTGAGCCTGCTTCTTCCTCTCCCACTCCCCCTGCTTGTGTTCCCTCTCTCGCTGGCTGTCTCTATCTCTGTCGAATAAGTAAATAAAATCTGGAAAGGAAGGAAGGAAGGAAGGAAGGAAGGAAGGAAGGAAGGAAGGAAGAAAGAAGTTACCCAGTACCTACCTATCCCTACAACAGGCCTGCATACCATACCCTGAGAAGGAAACAGAGGAAAAGGAAGGACTCATTCCTGAGAGCTCCCCGTGTCCCACATGGTTTCTCGCAGTCGCTGCTGGGCAAGGTGTGATTACGCAGGCTTGTGTAAGGTCAAGTCACTTTCTGAGCTTAGCTCTGCCCAAGGAGATTCCCCCCCCCCCAGCCCCCGCCTGAGAAGCCCTCCTTCCACCTCATCCCAGACTGCCTCCCACAGGACAGGGCCTGATACACACCTGTTCTCATACTCAGAAACTAAGAGCATACCTGTTCTAATGACAGCACTTCAGTAGGACAATGGGATGAAGTGTTAAGTAGACTAAAAAGAAAAAACAGGGGCGCCTGGGTGGCACAGCAGTTGAGCGTCTGCCTTCGGCTCAGGGCGTGATCCCGGCGTTATGGGATCGAGCCCCACATCAGGCTCCTCCGCTAGGAGCCTGCTTCTTCCTCTCCCACTCCCCCTGCTTGTGTTCCCTCTCTCGCTGGCTGTCTCTATCTCTGTCAAATAAATAAATAAAATCTTTAAAAAAAAAAAAAAAGTAGACTAAAAAGAAAAAACAAGCCAGGAACCAATAACTGAAGGTCACACAGACCACATGTCCTGATGTGGCATGTACCACAGGAACCAGCCTCACCCATCTTCCCAGCACGCAGATAGCAGGTGCCCCGCAGGCAGCCCTGGAAGGCAGGAGCACCTGTGATACATCCCAGTGCAAAGGCAAGGGGAGGGGTTCTCTATCCCCGGCTACAGGAACCAACAAAATTCCAGGGCACTTCTGGGAGGGCCCTGCCGCAGACCCTGAAACTGGGGCAACACGCAGGGAGCCTACAGTTCATCAGCATACATTGTACGCTGTCTCCCTGGGCTTGGGAGAACTGCACACACGTGCGACACCCAGAGACAAATACGAGGCCAAACTTTAGAAAACAAACAGACTGGGATGGGGGAGTGTTCCCCTGGAGTTGGGAAAGACAGAAAATGAAAAATGAAAATGTTTGTTTCTCGATTTCTTCAATGGAGAATGGAAAGAAATGACCAGGAAGCACTGGTAAAGCAGAGGGAGGAGGATGACCCCAGTCTCAAGCAGGAACAGAGAGTTCACACAAGCCTGGGTGTGTACTTGCTTCCATTCCCGCCCACCCACAGTTCCTGGAGCAAACAAATTCTTGGCTGAGCAGGTATGTGTGGGAGGCCTGATTTATTTTCCAACCAGTAGAGCTGTGCCCAGAATTACTTAATCAGAAAATTTCAAGGTCATACATTCAAATATGATGTTATAGCCTTACAAAAGAAGTAACTCTGGGGTCTGTGGAGCAGGAGGGTGGGGAGTGTGATCAGGAGAAAGAAGGAATTACTCATGTCATTTGATCTAGTTTCTTATCCACTCTTCTTTTATAGCTATTCTACATTCTCAGAAAATAGAAAAACGAGAAAAATGCATAGCTGAAAGAAATAATAGCTAATCTTAACCTAATGCTTACTCCATGGCAGGCACAACTCTCAATGTTCTGTATATATTAAAACTTATTTGACCTTCACCAATCCTTTGAGGTGAGTACTGTTATCATTATAATCGGTGTTTTCAGATGCATACAGAGGTTAAATGACTTGCCCAGGGACCAATAGTCACCAATAGTTGGGCTGTGCACCGGAGAGGGGAGGGTGCGCTCTGTGTTCTTCTCCCCCCTGTGTTCTGCTCTCCTGCCCCTCAAAAAGGCAAAATTGTAACAAGAGCTCTTTTCCGTTATGGCATATCTAACTGCTTTTCCCCCTGCTGTAGAGTTTTCTTTAGGCTACTTTCCTGAGAGGAATAATTATCAGAGCCAGTTCCCCACCTTAGAAAAAGGACAGTACCAACCCTGCTTGTTTAAAAAGCCATATAAGCTGGAAAAGTCCCAAGGCTCAAACCACAATTCCCTCCACACACTGCCTGGTTAGAAAGCAGTTCTAGGCGAAGCTTTTGATCCTTGTTAAAATGTAAAAGTTCTGGGATGTGCACACTTTATGCTGTTATCAGTTTGTGGGAAAAGTGGCACTGTTATCTTTTTAAATGCAGTTCAGTGATAAGAATGGAAGGTGGTTTCCAGACGTCCAAGTCCCTGGACCAGTGCTGACTGGTTCACTGCTGGGCGCCTAGAACTCTCCAGGACCTGCACATAAAGGTGCTCAATACACCCGTGTGGGTGAATAAAGGAATGAATGAATGGCTATCATTGGCTCAGAGGCCACATTTAGGGCAAATGTATGGTGCGTGGACCTATTAAAGGGACAGCCAAGTTGAGCAAAGTATCACTGGGAAGGTCTAAATGTGAACGAGTGAATCACTGTCTGACAGGTTATAATAACTTTGAAGGAAACCTCAGGCATGTTTAAATATACGAAAATGATCCTTTTTGAGATTATGAACGGATTACATTTTTAAAGGCATATAGAGCTAATTTACTAGTGAAGAAGGTTATCTGTTTAAGAGAGAGTGATATCTACACTATTTTTTGCCTAAAATTATCCTCTCCAAAAAGGTGAACTGCCCTAGAGTATCATTTCTTCTCCCTAATATTCTCATATCCAAGACCTAAATATCCTCAAAGGCCTCCTCAAATGTCTTCTCTTCCAGGAAGCCTTCCCTACTTTTCTGGCCAGAAGAGCTCACTTCCCCATTTGTACTCGACAGTACTTTGTTCTTTGTGTTCACAAACTCAACGTTCTCAACTGTCGTATTTTTCTCGTCTGTGACCACCAAGTTGTCCCCAACCTCCTCTGTATTCCATGGGAAACCAAACATTTCTCCTAACGTAAGTCAGTCAATATTAGACGAATGTTTTTAAAAAGAGCACTTCTATGGAAATGCTCCAAGGATACCACCATCTGTCTCTCACGTTTGAACGTATTTTAGATATTTTAAAAGCTACAGTCGTTCTGAATGACACCAAAATGGTGGACACACACCCACTTTTCACCCACGGCAGATACATAGGTCCCACCTAACGATCCTGCCTGGGGAGCCTTCGCGGCCCACCTGTCCATGCGCACGTGGGCTTCTTGGAAGCGTGACGTGAGTAAGGGAAGTTGTAGCCTCGCCTCAGCCTCATGTGCACGCTCTCGTGCGGTTGTCCAAGGGAGCACGCAAGTACGAAACCACAGCCGGTGCGGGGCTCCATTACACGCCGGGCGGGGCTCAGGGGCATCTGTGCGGCTCTGCTTTCACCACAGTCAAAAAATCCTTTGTGATAATATCCTACTTGAGAGAGGGTAAATATTTATTCTCAGAATTAGAGGTTTCCTGTATGACTTTAGATTTATGATAAGGAAAGTGCGCAATTGTTTCCATAGGTTTCGGTACAGGGTCAGGGCTCTGAGACAAATATTCCCTACCGCAGGCTGGTGGAAGTGAAAAGCATCCTGGGATTCCAAGACAAGTTATTTAAAAACAACACACACTCACACACACACACACCCTGTTACAGGTTGTGAGTAATTACCTGTAAGAGCAGATTTCTTAAACATGATGCATTTAAAGCAACAGATACAATTTTATTAAACACAGAAGCTGATGTGAACACAGCTATTACACAGTGACTATCAACACCAGATTTAAATGTTTCTTCTTTTCGTTAAGAGCCTCATGGTTCTGACTTTTCAGTAAACATTACACATGTAGACTTCAAAAAATTTATACCAGTCCTATGTCACTTTACCTGTTCCACATGGCAGAAGCTCATATAAAATTTTATTTGAGCAGGGGATTCCCTGCTCCCACCCAAATCTGAAAATGTCTGTCAGTGCTTCTCAAACAGCAGTCTGCGGAATGGCGGCGGTGGACCTGGATTTTAATGTATGGATTCCTGGGCCCTTTCCTCAATAATTCTCTTCCAAAAGATAGGGAACAGAGATGAGAATCTGGTCTAAGGCGGAAGGGAAAAAAAAAAAGGGAAGGGGAAACTACTGATCTAATCAACATATCACCATCTTCATAGAATTCTCAAACGCTTGAGTAAAACCAAGACAAAATATGTCAACAACATATCCTTAATATGTGGACTCCTTCAAAACAGGAAATAAAGTCAGTTGAATATCTGTCCTTTAGTGAAGTGTTAGACCTACGAATACCACATGCTTTTCTAAAGGTTGATAAATCATCCCTTTGACTCTATGTTTCACTGGGGAACTGATAGTCAAAGCATCTGGTTAAGCTTCCAGACACTCCTGCTTTATTTAAAATTTGGACAAAGGTGGTTTTCCTTCTTTATCTGACCCTTCTCTAATTCACCATGATTCTTCAAAGGTAGTCAACACTGGGGCCTTTCGAGGTTCTCTGCCCTCTCCTTCAGCAAACTAGAGGCCGAGGGCCACTAATTTGTAACAGGAGTCACTGGATGTCTCCCCCGCTGAGCTACACTCCCTAGGGAACCTCTGCAGCTCTGTCCTCTTCACAGGGTCAAAGTTGTTCCCCTTGCTGAAAAAGATGGGAAGAGTGAGACAGCGGTGATGCAGGGCCAAGATTGTTCGGGTGCAAGGGCACTTGGGTGTAAACGACTACCCTACACCGATGTTTTCAGAGAAAGGAAATACACTGAGTCACCGGCAATGAGAGAACCCAGCGAGCATGTTTCCAGGGTTAACTAACCAAACATCTCTGTTCACCTGCATGTTCACCTGCAGATTCTCCCACTCACTGGCTGCAGGCACTTGGTCAAACCCATCCCACCACCATAGGCCACAATTTCCTTACATGTAAACGTGAGAAGAATACCATCCAGAGTTGTTACATAAACTAAAGTTAGTAATAAATTACTTAATAATAAATATTATTTAATAATAAAGATATTTAATGGTCTTCTAGAATAGCACCTGGCTCCAAATAAACACACAATAATGTCAGCAGTAGTTGTAAACAGGTTTTTGGGGTTTTTTTTTTGGGGGGGGGATGTTTTAGAACAAAAAGAGGATAAGTCCCTAGGTGGGTGGACTAACCTGGGGGCCTCTGAGTTTTAAAGGTGGAGACCAATGGAATTCAAGTGCCAGAATCCTCCAAAGCAATGGGTATGAAGGTTGTGGGCTTGTGGGATTGAAAAGTGAGTTATTCAACCCATAGGACTGATTTTCCCCAAGCTGGGAGGGGAATGGTTTAGGGTCCCATGAAGAGCAAAGCCCTGACCCATTTACACAGCTGCTGGACCAAGATTTCAGATAAAGATGTGGGCACAGTTCTTGTGGAGACTAACACCCCTTTAATGAGCTGGCCAGGGGGGAAGCAGAGCTACTAACGAGCCTCCCTTCTGGGTGATGTCAGGGGTCCAGGGCAGGTGCACAAACAGTGGCAACCAGGAACAGATGAGGACCTGAAGTCCTGGCTCTTCTTCTGGGAAGTGAGGGATCCTGATGACAACTGAGATTGGATTTCCCACACACCCTGAGAAGTGGGAAGCCTCACCAGACATAATTTGATTTAGAAAAATGACTTAGATCAGGCCAGTAACAGCTAAGCTAGGATGACTGTCTGATTACAAAGCCTTCACTCCTGTTACCCACGCTGCCTTTGTTCAAAGCATGAGTTCCACTGGTAGTGTCTACACCCAAGGTGAAGGTTAGTACATAATTTTCCAATTAAAAATACTTTTTAACTGGAAAACAAACTTTTTGGTAGGACTCCTGGATGGACTAGATCTATGGGGTTGCACTGCTTCCCTCTGTAAAGAGGAAGGTCAGAAGAAAGAACATACTGTGAAAACTGCACAGAAAAAATGCAGGTTGGATTTCGGTATCTCCAAAGAGATGTTTAAGCCCAGTATAAGAAACAGTTCTGGAGAAATGAAAGCACCCAAGTAAGGGACGACAGCCACACCTCTACGTTCCCTGGTTCAGAGGAAGTCTTGGGAGTGTTGGTAAACTTTGATCCCATTTCTACCAGCTAGCACTTGACAAAAGTTGGCAGACCAGAGTGTTTGGCCCTCTATGTACCTTGGCTTTGAAGAAGAATCTGATACAAGCAGAAGTCTTGTTGATAGCCAGATATGAGGGTTTTGATAAGAAATCCCTGAGGGATTAATCAATTCAACTTAAACCGAAGAATTTTGTTTTCAAGTTATAGCCATTAACAAAGGCCAGATGTATACAAATGACTCAATGCCACAAACCACAGGACATAAAACTGATCCTTGAACAACTCGGGGTTAGCCATCCCCCCACCTCGAACAGTTGAAAATCTGTAGATAACTTCCAACTCTCCCAAAACTTAACTACTAATAGCCTACTACTGACCGGAAGCCTTACCCATAACATAAACACATGCCAATTAACATGTATCTTGTAGGTTATATGTATTACACACTACATTCTCACCATAAAGCTAGCTACAGAAAAGAAAATGTTATTAGGAAAACCATAAGGGAGAGTGGGCACCTGTCTGGTTCAGTCGGTAGAGGATGCGACTCTTGATCTTGGGGCCGAGAGTTCCAGCCCCACGTTGGGTGTAGAGGATACTTAAAAATAAAATCCTTTAAAGAAAATCATAAGAATGAGAAAATACATTTACAGTACTGTATTTATATTTTAAAAAAATCCATGCATAAGTGGACCTGCTAAGTTCAAACCTGTGTTGTTCCAGGGCCAACTGTAGTTTTAAATTAATGCCTATTTCCTAGTTGTGAAATACATGGCTTGAGCATGTGTGAAAAGATGCTAAAAGGACTTCTGTTTGTCCTGCCAGAGGTCAATGACAGAAATAAAAAGTCACATACCAGTGTGTGGGAATTAAGTTGGTTTACCTTAGAGGCTGGGCCAGGATAGGATCCCCAGAAGGGTTAGGTCTACTAAAGCCTTGTTGGCAGACCAGCACTATGGAATCACCTGGAAGCTTATCAGAAATGAACACCCAGAGCTACCGAATCAGAATCTGTATTTTATTTTATTTTAAAGATTTAATTTATTTATTTGAGAAAAAGAGAAAGCGAGAGACAAGAGGAGGGGGAAGGGCAGAGGGAGAAGGAGAAGCAGGCTCCCCACTGAGCAGGGAGCCCACTATGGGGCTCGATCCCAGGACCCTGGGACCATGACCTGAGCCAAAAGCAGACACTTAACCGACTGAGCCACCCAGGCGCCCTGATATCTGTATTTTAATAAGCTCCCCAAGATTTGCACACACGTGGAAGTTTGAGAAGTACTACACTTGAGTACCTTGCTTTCGGAAATACTATCGTTTGGTATAATTGGCTTTCTGTTCTGGAACTGTAACCAGATCTTTATCATAATCTGTCAGGTCTTTCTCATAAATTAAAATGTTCCTCAGAGGGGCACCTGGTGGCGCACTCAGCTGAGCATCCGACTCTTGGTTTCAGCTCCGGTCATGATCTCAAGGTAATGAAATCAAACCCCACATTGGGCTCTGTGCTTAGTGTGGAGTCTGCTTGAGATTCTCTCTCCCCCTGCCTCTGCCCGTCCCACGCGTGCTCTCTCTCTCTTTCTCTAACATAAATAAATCTTTTTTTCTTAATTAAAAAAAAAATGCTCTTTCGGTATTTCAAAGGAAGAGAAAGGCTATTACTCTCCTTGGAAAAATGACCTGACATTCATCAACCTTTAAGACTGACTCCAGATGAGCTATGTCACATCAAATGTTTTCCTCGATATATTTTAATACCACAGACGCTTTGTTTTTAATTTTTGATTTCTGATTGTCCTGAAATGACAGCAACTCCTAGAACTTAAAAAAACAAAACAAAAAACAAAAAACAAAAACAAAAAAAAACAAAAAACCTCCTGGGCGCTTGGGTGGCTCAGTCATTAAGCATCTGCCTTTGGCTCAGGTCATGATCCTGGGGGTCCTGGGATCGAGCCCCGCGTCGGGCTCCCTGCTCGGTGGGAAGCCTATTTCTCCCTCTCCCACACCCCCTGCTTGAGTTCCCTCTCTCGCTGTCTATCAAATAAATAAATAAAATCTTTAAATTAAAAAAAAAAAAACAACCAACCTCCTAAACTTAAAAAAAAAAATTAAAAATTCCTTTTCCCCTCTTACCACCCTTTCTACTTCTGTTATCAGATAAAGTAATTAATAGTGTTTTACAATGAATCTTAAAATATATTAATGGGGAGTTTGGTGAAAACAATTTGCAAAAGAGAAACACTTGTAACAAAATCTCATCCTCTACTCAACTGCCTCAAGCTGTTTTGATCTGTCGGTCATTTAGTTCAGACTTCTAAATCTGAGCTTCCTTAGAACAAAGGGCGAACTTCATTCTCACTGACGTCCCGTACCCAGAGTGGCTATAAGTAAAGGGGAAGGACACTTATGGTTCACCATTTAGGTAAAACTTATTAAACATATAGACAATTTGCAAAAAATAATCACATTCTTTATCCAAACAAAAGCGAAAAAAAAAAAAAAACCCAGAATTACAGGAGAATTCTGCATGTCCACGTTTAAAACAAATTTTAAGTTATGCTTGGGTGTGTGTGTTGATGGGGGAGACCACAAAAAATAGCTGAATCGCCAAAATAAATAAATACGTAAATAAGTAAATAAGCAAAGATTATAAAGAGGGGATCATCTAAATGCAAATTAACCTTAAAAAGAGATGAGCTGTGAACTGTGCCGTGCCCTCCCACACCAACTTGAGGAGGGACTAAAGGGATGTTAGCAAGCATGAGGCAAGCAGAAACTTGACAGGCATTTGGAGAGTGGGGCTTCTCCTCTCAAACATCTACTGATATGCAGCTATCACATATAGAAGACCAAGCAGGCCAGGTAGAACAAGAGATCAAAACCTCCCAGATGACAGATGACCGGATGAAGGTAGGAGACATGAGTGAAGCTGTCCTGGGTACTCTAGCCCCAGCCGCCATTTTGCTGCAACCACTGCAGATCACCAGAGAGGCCGGCAGAAGAACCATCCAGCTGAGCCCCGGCCAGAGGCACACACAAACCAAACAACTGTGTTAATCCGGTAAGTGTGAGGATGGTTGGTTATGAACTATACCTGGTTTAATGTGCAAGAGTCTTATGAAAGAAATCTACGGTGATTTTTTTTTTTTTTTACAAAAGATAAGCTCATACTTGAGAGAATATTTCTCCTAAGTTCAAATGGGGTAAGTAGCTGAAGGTGTCTTTCTTTCAAAGGATTAGAGAAAAGAAAATTAATCTTTTCTCTATAAATATAGACACGGGGCTGAAATATCACTAACGCAAAAGCAACCAGAAGAATATTATGGAAATCAAAGACCCTAAAGTCAGTGTTAAATACCAAAGCACTGGGTAGGAGTTTGAAACACTTCAGGTTAATAAGCCTGGGCTTGAACTAGAGGTTTGACAACTGTTTAAACCTGGAAAACTGTACTCAGGTTTCTATTCTAGATCTTCTGCAACTGGAAAGAAGGAAGAGATGGGGAGGAGGGAGGAAAAGAGATACTGCAAAAAATTAGACGTGTTTATCCAGGAATTCCAAAAGAGAGGAAATACAAATTAAGTGGTCTAAGCAGAGAGCGATTATAATCTATTTAAAACAATGTTTTTCACATTACTAAAGCACTTTGTACCTATTATCTTTTACCAAATTCACAGTAACTTCCAAGGCAGAGATTCTTAATTTGGGGGAAGAGGGTTCAAAGACTCCTCTGAGAATCCAAGAAAAAGAGTAAGGGCCAAGTAATATGTAACGATGTATGTAGTTGTAAGGAAAACTATCTGTGGATTCCAGGTTACAGATCTATGTTCTCTAGTGAAATAGGTATTAACCCTAATTTCACTGATGAATAAACACACATATTCAGAAACTGAGTTACCTAAGATCATAGAGCAGGTGACTGACAGGGCCAGCAGTGCAACCCCAGAGCTTACACCACCAGGCTCTTGTTTCTGACTTTGTTTTACAACCAAACAGGCTTGCTGCCCCTGAGGGAAAATAAATTCTTCCCAATTTCCGACTTAAACAGTGTAAGAAATGGAGAGGCATCTGGAGGTGGGGGAAAGAAGGTGAACAGCCAGGGGAGACCAGCCCCTTCCTGGCTATAGGAACAGTAACGGAGTCATTGGAACCTCATTCCTTTAAGATACACTAGGCACCCCCCAAAATACCAAAGAAGTGCCTGTCATCAACAGCGGTTTCTGCTAAATGTATTTCTACACAGCAGTGCGTCACTGGTTTTCTAGCTCTAGAGTACGTGGGTTCAGATCCTGTCTCGTGTCCCCACTGGCAGAGCAGGACCCTCTGCGGCTCCTGCAGGCTTTCCCCCCACGGGCGCTGAGGGGGGCAGAGGGCGAGCAACGCAACTTCTGTGCTCAGACCACTCCTGAAATTTTTCCGAGGAGACTCTGCAGTCCCGTTACCCTCCCGTAAGGACCCTAACATGTCACTGTGTGTGGCTATTACTGGCTATCCTCATTGTGGAGTTTCAACCTCTGAGGGGAGCATATAAATCTGATGCCATTACTTATGGACTCAGCAGTGTGGGCAGCAGCTCTCTGTGCCCACTGGGAGCTCACGTCAACCTTATAGACTGTAAACTGCACACTGAGGTCCATGCTTGAATTTGGGGGATACCATACCCAACAAGCACATTACATCTGATTTCTTTTCTGGACGGTCTAGTATTACATACTTCTTTTATCCCCTGTCTACTTCAAAGCATTTAGGAAAATCTGTACAAGAAAGGACTAGGGAGCTCTTCTGTAGTGTATGTGATTATGTCACCATTTAGCTGAGAAGTCTCTTGCTGACACATCTTTAGGGACAGTCACCAAGTTAATTTTCCCCTTCTCCGTACCCATGGGAAAGGCACCCAAAACAGTGCTACAGACCACCAAACTTAAGAGTACTGGTGAAGCTGCTACCAAACTATTTTACCATTTTCCAATATACCTGGTGGCAACTACCATACTTGGACCAAGAACAGTAGGCCATCCAAACACACGTCGGCTCTCGGCAAGTCTCGGAGAGAACTACTGGCAGATCAGTAGGCATCCATCTCCAACCTCAGTCTTTCACCACAAAGTTCTACTGTACAACAACAGTTCTTAAAAAGACAAATCTTTTCAAGTATTTGTCTGCCTCTCTAGTCCCCAGTAACACTGATTCAAGCCCAACCCACAATTGCCACCTTTTGCATTAAAACTCTCCGTAAACCAGATCCATTCTTTCTCCAGGAGAAAGACGGGAACCCCCATGGCACTCCATCCCCACTGCCCCAATAGTACCACTGCCCTCCACCTTGTAACCTTGCATGGCTTTATTTCTTCTTTATGCAATATGAGCATCGGACCTGTGTGGTTTTGCCTTTGAGTGCCCAGCATCTCGCACATGCATACACACACCATGGTGTGTGTGTGTGTGTGTGTGTGCACGTGCACGTGCTGGAAGGGCATGTGGGCACACACCAAGATCACTGAGCACCTACTGTGCCCCACGCACTGTGTTTTACCTACACTGCTGCTTTTTTATTTCTACAACACCTCGATCAAATAGTCATTCTGCAGATTAGGAACTGAACTGCAGAGAGGCTAAGGCTTGGCCAAAATCACAGAGCTAGTCAACAGCAGAGCTGAGTTTCAAACCCAGGTCTGACTGATTCTGGGAGCCAATGCACTGAAAAAGTTCATATGCAGTAAGTATTCAGTAAATGATTTAGTGGGCAGCATTTCTGTTCGGGTCACTGTGCTGAGAGCTACTGGGTATCGAGATGCTTTTAAGTTCAACAACTGTAAATAACGTGCAACAAAGTAGTAAGTGACAAGGCCAAAAAAGGGGTTTGCACAAATGCTAAAGATGTTCAGAGGAGCACGAAGTCACGTTTTTGGAGGTAGGTGGGTGAGTGAAGAGGGGTGGGAGTAGAATTAAGATAGTCACAAATAAGAGGGTGCTGTGTTGCAACCTGGATTTACATCGGATGAGTGAGTGGTAACAGGACTTTAAAGATGAAACTGGGCTCGCTCTACCATTCTTCCTAAAGTGGGAGCGTGGACTAACAGTCACATGCAGTAAGACTGTATCCTTGGTAGCACAATTCCATATACCTGCTCTTCATGCAGTATCCACTCTAGAAAGATTCAGTAAATACTGATGGCAGAAAGGACAGGAAAAGGGTAAAAGGAATATGGGGTTCGCTCGTAGGCTTCCTTAGAATACTTAATCAGCTCACTCACACGTTCCACACGCAGTCTGGTTTTCCAATGCATATTAATAAGTCCTACCCTGGTCGTTCACAGCCTCTCATTAGGTTGTACACGCTCTGCACTCAATCACGTCTTCATGTGTGCTCCATCTTCATGGCCGCAGTCCCCATCGCTCACAGCAGCAGTCGTACCCCCAAAACTAAGTACGAAGGTATTTTAATATGTTTATCTGTACATCAAAGGGATTTCCTTTGGAACAAGCTTTGTATTTAAAAACAGGTAAAATTAACGAAAGGGGGCCCATCTACCTAAAAGGGAAAAGGGGAGCCATCTACCTGCAAAACATGATAGAAATATAAAGGCAAGGACAACTGTTACACTAAAATGTCAGATTCGCTTCTAAAGGGAAACAAGTGCTCCTTGAATAAATAAACGTGTTAGCAGAGAAAATCAGCCAGCTGTATTATGCCCGAAGCAATGAAAACCTGTTTCCTCCTTTCCTTCTTGTCCTTTTGAAAAGACAATATGTCACAGTAAGACTTTTTTTTATAACAGCATTCATTCTTGTGACAAATGTGTGCTAAGGTGGGGGGGTTGGGGGGGAGGAGGAAGAGGAAGGACAGGAATAAAAAGGCGAAGAAAGCCGAAAAGAGAGAGAGGAAACTGTAAGACGCCATCTGCTGACCAAAGGGAGGAAAGAAAGAGGAGAAGAAATTTTGAGAGCACCGCTTTCAGACTGGTGCCTCTGAGGAAATGCAACACATCAGCTTGTCATTCATCTTCGTGAAACGGAAAATTTTACTAGGAAAATAGAAGAAACAAGTTTTTTCACTTTTGTGTATTTCATGTCCTGGAAAGTACGATTACCACTGAATCAAATGATAGACCACCACCATTCCCCAAGTGCAGAGAGAATTACACCCACACTCTTTTAAACATCAGAGTAGAAGCACCTGGGTGGCTCAGCCGTTAAGCGTCTGCCTTCGGCTCAGGTCATGATCCCAGGGTCCTGGGATCGAGCTCCGTATTGAGCCCCACATCGGGCTCCCTGTTCAGCGGGAAGCCTGCTTCTCCCTCTCACACTCCCCTTGCTTGTATTCCCTCTCTCGCCGTCTCTCTGTCAAATAAATAAATAAAATCTTTAAAAAAAAAAAATAGCATCAGAGTAGTATCATACTGAAACCGAAACATCCCAATGATATTTCAGCTTACGCAGCCAGAATGAGCTGAGGGATGATTTCTTTGCTAGAAGAATTCATCGAAGTTTTAAACGAACCTGGGACAGGAGAAGACTATGGAGAATCATTATTTATAAACAGGATGTGGGATATTACCCACCACTGATTACAAGCCGGCCAATGTATCAATCACTCGTTCTATGCTACAAAAAGGCATAAAAGCTTATCGGAAATAAAAACCCTCAGTGACTGAATGAAATCAAACTAAACGATCAATCTCAGAGCTGAGGAGAAAGTCAGGAGAAATGGAAAAGAGGGGTTTCCCTGCCTGCACATCTTTAAGAAGCTGTAACACACTGGTTTTTTCTCCCATTTCCATCAACCCAGCCATACCCCCCACACACACACCCTCACACGCGCGCACGCACACGCACAGCTGTTTCCATTTCTAACACATCCATATTTCCACTTGAGTTTAAGAGATCTCTGCTTTAGAGGCAGCTTCTTCTAATAACCCAGTTTTCGGTAGATGGCACTTCTCGGCCTTTAAGAACCATTTGTACACACAGCACCTGAGGGTCACCATGTGCCACGGGACAGAGGACACATGTGGACATCACCGCGGCTTTAGAGCTGAGTGCGTTGTATGGAAGTTCGCATGCCACAGCACTTGGGGCTCATTAGTTCACAACACTAGTATTGGCATTTAACCTACGACACAATGTTTTCATTGATTTATTTTGTCTATATACTATTTGACTGTTTTGCATTACACAGAATTTAAGAAAGGTTGATATTTTGTTACCCAATTATGTTTTGTTTTTTATTGTGGTCTTAGACTCTTGGTGCGCAACAGCTACAGAAGAACGTAAGAAAAGTGGACAGAGAGCCGTATTATAGAGAACATATAATGCCTTTTTAGGTCATGTTGTGGTAACTACTCTATCCCTTGAAGCAATTATGTCCGTTTCTAACTGGACTTAATGTTGTGTTTACTACAAATGAATGCCAGCTTGAGGACTGAAAATCACTAGCATCTTTCCTGTTGAAATTACTGAATTACTGACAACTTTTAAGAATTTGTTCTACAAAGGTTTTTCAGAACAAATAATCCATATAAAGTTGGGGTTTTTTAAGTTTTTTTTTAATTGAAAAGTTATTTGTTTTTAATTCAAAAGACTTATAAAACATTTTGGAGGGAAAAAAGAAATACGGATAGACCCTAATATATTTTCACAGAAGAAAAATGCACTTGGGGCTTGGTGATCGATGCAACGATATGCTTCAGAAACTTATTCCTTAAAGCACCCGAATCCACTAACGTGCTCTCATGGAGAACCACAAAGGGTTAGGGGCACAGAACCAGTTATGTCAGTTTCCAGAAAAGATCCTTCATCAAGAGAGCACACGTGGTGTAGTGCAGAGGGGCCTGGAATAGCGGTCAGAAAAGCGTGGCTCTCATTCCCAGTCCTACCGCTAGCGACCTGGAATCTTCATCCCTGCATCGACGCTTCATTATCCCCAAAAGGAGAGGCCCGACGTTCTCTCTGAGTGCTTCCTGCCCTGTGTTACTATCAGCCTCACTAGCTAAGAAACAAACACTCGCACACACCACAGAACACCTATCTACTGAGAACAGGATTCTAGACAGTGTTGTTGTAACTCAGGACTACTGAATCATGCATTAACAAGAAAAAATGGGCTCTGCTCAGACCACCGTCCTGAATTTAGTGCTTATCCAGCCCAAGGATATCTTCACATACTTATCTCTACGCCAATAACAGTTAAAGGGTGGGGTCTTCCTGAACGTGTCTCTTTATGCACATGTCCCAGAGTTACTCCAGGGTATATACCCGGAAGGAGAAAGGCTAGATGTAGGGTCTGCTCACGTTAAACCCATCTATACATCCTTAGTCCTAAGTTACTCACCCAGAATGGCTTCTTGCATCAGAATCTACTCTTAATTCCAATTCTTACTGGTTTCTAACCCACATGGAGTTCTGCCCTTCGTAACTTACACGCAACCCAGCTTTTACCGTATGACTTTGCTCCCCCACTCCCATCCCCCCACCACCCCTTTCACTTAGGGATCCTTAGGTACTACTTCAGCCATGCTGCCTCAATCCAACCCAACCTCAGGACCTCTTCAGCTAGGAGCATGCAGGCTGTGCATGGTATGTGAATGGCCTTCCCACAGATACCCACATCCCCAATTTCAAAGGCCACCACTTGATACTTCAAAAATTAGCAAGTACTGGGGCGCCTGGGTGGCACAGCGGTTAAGCGTCTGCCTTCGGCTCAGGGCGTGACCCCGGCGTTACGGGATCGAGCCCCACTTCAGGCTCTTCCGCTATGAGCCTGCTTCTTCCTCTCCCACTTCCCCTGCTTGTGTTCCCTCTCTCGCTGGCTGTCTCTCTCTCTGTCGAATAAATAAAAATAAAATCTTTAAAAAAAAAAACAAAAACAAAAATTAGCAAGTATCTACTGAGTCTTTGCTCTGTGCATTGCACAGAGACTAAGCATGTATCTGCAGAGTTTGAGTATCATTTATTTCCCTATATGGACTCAAGTGAGTGCTATACATCAAAAGGCTTCAATTAACAGATTACAATGAACCAGCTGCCATGAGAAGCCCCACTCTGAAGTCTGGTGACATTTCCAGGTAAGAGGATAAAGGAAACAGGTGTGCCTGTGACAGGTAGGCAACCTCCTGCCCCCACTGTCCACCCTACTTCAAGGTGTCTGTTGGATTTGGGGAGGTGAAGAGATTTTCTGCCTGGCAAGGAAGATTCCGAACCTTGTTCCATCAAGTACCATCCTGCCTCCTTCTCATGCTGAGGGGCCACTACTGACAGGGACTTGGCCATTACTTGTTACATCATGCCCCTGGCAACTCATTTGCTCTCTAAAATCACTTAGAATCTTCGGTCTCTGAATCTCACTTGCCTTACCTGTGAAAGGGAGATAAATGATACCTACCTACCTACTTGTTATGGAGAGTAAATGAGACCGTGTAGGACATACATATGCAGTGGGGTTTTCTACCTCGTGCCCTGAACAGGGCTAGAGAACAAAACCAGGAACACAGGCCAAAGTCACCATACAGCAGATGCCCACTCAATACAAGAAAGAACCTAACAATAATCAGAGCAATTCAAAGACAGAGGAGCAGTTAGGTACCAAAGTTCAAGTAGGGGTTGTTAAGACCTACTCAGTCAAAATAATCTGGGGCGCCTGGGTGGCTCAGTAGGTTAAGCACCTGCCTTTGGCTCAGGTCATGATCTCAGGGTCCTGGGACTGAGCCCTGCCTCAGGCTCCCTGCTCAGTGGGGAGTCTGCTTCTCCCTCTCCATCTGCCCCTCCTCCCTCCCCACATCTCGCGCATGTTCTCTCTCTCAAAAAACTAAAAATCTTTAAGAAAAAAAAAAATCAAAATGATCTTTCATTAACCTTCTCCCTTCTGAAGAAAGAATTACTCTAGTCTGAGTAGGAGAAAACACTGTGGCTTAATTATTTTTCTCTAAATTTGAAGACTGTAGATAGTATTTCATAAAAACATAAGATGAATACTAAAAATTGATGCCACAAAAATTTATGACAGGTTAAATTATGACACTTAATAAAACAAAAAAAGAACCTCTCCTAAGAAAAGAATCCAGTTTCATGTAGCAATTAATGAACAAGGGTCTACTAATTTCACCACAAAGAAAGAAAAATCTAAATTGAAGCGAAATAATTAATTTGGACCCTATGATGTCAATGCTCTGGGCCTTGTAAAAAACAACTTTAGAAATCATTCTTTCCAAACCCGTAACTTCATGAAAACCAGACCAGTGCCATCTCTGGCAGTTAATAATGAGCACTGCCTGACGGGCTCAGGGCAGCTGCCAACCTACAAAGTATAGCAAGGGCTGCAATATTGTCTGTTCAGTTGTTAATCTGGTCATTGCTAAGGAGCCCCTCCCCCACCGGAAGTAACTCCATCTCTGCATTCTCTTGCGAAGAGAGCTTATTTAAGTCATTTCTAGCCACACAAAATGATTTTCACAGCAGGCTGACTGGGATTTTTGGGTTTCCCCTGTGACACTCTTCACGGAGCAGCATCTATGCCTCCCTCCCTCTTCTGCTCATTTTTGTACCAATCCCAAACACTTTTGCTCTTATCCATCCCAAGCGGGAGGAAGCACTAAAAAAAAAAAAAAGTCTTGAAAGTAAGGAACGAACTCAAGTAATTTCCACTAGGAGCCCAGCAATGGCACATGAAGAGACCCTGGCCCCATCCTCACCCACTAGCTGTGCAGACTCTGGGAAATGACTTCACCTTTCTAAATCTTAGTTTCCGCCACCAGCACACGAAGAGGCACAACTAGAGGACCTAACAGCCATTCAGACACTAAAGTTTTGCTGCTCTGAACTATACACAAGCAGAGACGCGCTATGCATTGGAGAATACGGCCCAGCAAATGAGAGCAAACAGGATGCCAAGCAAAGTCCCGTGTTCTTAGGCGCAAATCTTACATTTTCTCAGGAATCCAACCTACTCACACAGCAACTTCCAGTACCAAGATTAACTGCTTATTGAGAGAATCATGAAGTAGTTTCCAGAAGATGTTCAATTTAAAAAAATACAATTTCTATTTTCAAGTACGTTTCAGAAACTGGGTTAAATAAGGTGAAATAGATTTCTCACCTTAGACTTTTTTTTAAGGATTTTATTTATTTGAGAGTGTGCCCACGTGCACACACAAGCTGGGGGGCGCAGGGGCAGAGGAAGAGGGAGAAGCAGGCTCCCCACTGAACAGGGAGCTGGACACGGGGCTCAATCTCAGGACCCTGGGATCATGACCTGAGCAGAAGGCAGATGCTTAACCCAATGAGCCACCCAGGCCCCCGTGACCTTAGACTTTTAAAATGCTAAATGTGCATTGTGAATTTCCAAAAGAGGTGTTAGAACACAGCATTTTCCCAAACCTGTTTGCCACAGAATTCTTTTTTATACAGCGAATCCTGCAGATCCAGTGTTCTCAGGAATACACTCAAGAGACTGCTGTTCGAACCAATTAAGTGTCCACTGTGAGATTATAAAAATGAATGGACTTGAAGCATCGCCCAGGGCACCACCCGGAGCCCTGGCAGCAGGTCAAGATCCCCTGCTCGACTGCGAGCTCTGTTGCCAACTAGTTGTTTGCACTGGACCCAGTTTACCAACCTCCCCAGACCTGCTGGGTCCCACCTGTGCTCCGGGCATCAGCTGCCAGCCTGCCCACTCCACCCCAGCCCCAAGCAGCATGGCACACAGCCACCTCATGTCTCTGTTCTCCTGTCTACATTGTGCAGAAATGCTGGCTGCAGAGGCTGCCCTCATGTGACAATCCAAGTAACTCATATCCTTCATCCCACTATCACCCTAATTTCTACATTATCATATAACAGATACTGGGGGGAGGGGGGATGTTCTGGAGTTATGGCACAGTAAGGAGAATTCTAAAAAAAAAAAATCCCAAATTTTCTTGAAATATCCTTCGATGTCAATATAACTGAAGAAAATGAACCACACGGTCTCTCTTCGAACTATCCTCTTTTCACAGAAATGTGCTAATTAGCAAATGACAATTAAGCAAACACTGGAAATTAGAGGAACAACACAGCTTTCTTTGAAATTTGAAAAAAAAAGTTTTCCTGATAAGTATTATTGACTGAAAAACAGTTAACATGTTTGTCACTTTCAAAAAGCCACAAATGAATTTCTCTGAAAAACCCAACGTCTTTTTGAAAAAATCCACAAAACTGGGGCTCTGCCAAAGCATGAGTGTTACAAAACCATGTACCACATGCCCTTTACGTTTCACGTTAATTACTAAAGCAAGGATTAAGCTCCTGGCGATTTGAAGTCAGAAAGATCAGACATGGATTCAAATGCTGGCTCTGGTGTTTGGGCAAGTTCCTTCATTTTTATTCAACCTCTGCCTCCTAATCCATTAAATAGGACCATGAATACCTAGTTCACAGGAGGGTTAAGAGTTAAAGAAAATTGAATTTGCCTAGCAGATTAGGGACCTACGGTCATTAGATTTAGGTTTGGCTGGGAGTGTCTGCAAGCCCAAAGCATCTGTGGTTTAAACAGGAGAAGTCTCTTTCTTTCTCAGGTCAAAGTCCAGGAAGGTGAGCGTGGCACTCTACCCACCACGAGTGACGTCAACTTCATGGTCCACGATGGTGGCATCCACATTCCAGGCAGCAGAATGGGAAAGGCATAAATAAAGAGAGGGCAGGGGGGGACACATACTGTCCCTTAAGGAAGGTTCTAGAAACGATCACATGATAACGTACCTCCCATTAACCAGAATTTAGTCATATGGCCACAAAGCTGCCAGCTATGAAGTAGGGCTGCAGTGACTATAAGGACGGGTGTTATGGATGCTGAGGGGACAACCTGCAGGTTCGGCCACAAAACCCAGCAACGGCAGCAACAGCTCATCCCTGGTTCGGTGGGAGTGACGCTGAGCCTGTACGCACTGGTACAGCCACACCAGTATGCAAGGCTGGCATCTGTGCTCAGCGTGTGAATTCCTATTGCTGTGCTGGTTGTTAAATATTGTGAAAATTATCCTTGCCTTTGGGAAGTCGCCGCCTTAACCTTCCACAAGTAACAAGATCACCTTTGTAATGCATGCTGTTTAGGGCATCATTTTTCCCTACCTGGTTTTCCCTTAGTTTTCTTTCCTGAAAAAGTACAAATCCCAGCATTTGCTGTAACAGAAAAAGATCAATTCTGCTCAACTCCAGGGTTCTGTTTTCAAAACCTAACACTTCCTTTTGGCTCTCTGGGCACTCCACATTTGATGTCATGGTCTCCTGGACGCTGGGATACAGAGACGTGCTGTGGAAGAAAGCAGCTCTGTCCCCGCTGCCCATGCCCCCTGCTGCTGGACCCTCCCATCCCGCGGTCACTGACAGTGGTTGGGTTGTAGGCAAAGGATGGGGGAGGAGACGGGGCAGGGTGGGCTTCCAAGTCCATATTCAGTGCACACGTGACTTTTAGGTGGGCGGTACATGCCAAATAAAGCTGTGGTACAATTAACACCAGTATTCATCTTGAAAGACTGGTGCTGAAGCAGGGTGCCCCAGACCTACAACAATCTCCTTTCAACCTCATCTTTCTGGGATAATTATTTCCAAGGGTTTAAATCAGCATTTCCTAAGCTGTGTTCCACGAGTGTTAAGAAAGGTTGCATGAAAAAAAAAAAAAACAACTCAGTACTAGGAATATTTTTTCTCCTAAAATGTATTAAGTTCGAGGTACCGAAACAGTTGTACATAGCTTTAATGACTGCAAAATAACCAGCCTGTAAGAAATGGTCTGCCAAGCCTGGGACCTGGCATGCCGGGAGGCCTCATGAGGGTTCATCTGATGGTCACATGAACCTTCAGACCAGCCCTCTGCTCCTACTCAACTACAGAATTCTTTCTGTCCCAAGTGACCCTTATCTCCTAAGCCATCTATTCTCCCTCCCGCACATTTTAACGATGTTTTATTTCGTCCTTCGTTGTTTATTGATTTTTTTTTATTAAGTAACGTAAGCACATAGTTACAAGGTACATAAAAAAGAGAGTACGGAATGAAAAAGTCATTCTGTTAAACCTCTGTCTCCCTCTTATGCTGTCTCCATTCCCAGAGGGAATGCGTCCTGTGAATCCATCCAAATTACATATTTTCTAACATAAATGTCAACGTAAATCTATTTTTCACAAAAGGATGCCTTTCCAATATTTTCTTTTCTCACTTTAAAAAAGTTTAAAACTAATTTGTTGTCAGCACTCACTGTAACTAATGCATCTAAACACTTTATATTCTACTTTTTTTAAGATTTTAGTTATTTATTTGACAGAGAGAGCAGAAGTAGGGGGAGCAGCAGGCAGAGGGAGCCCGATGTGGGACTCGATCCCAGGGCCCGGGGATCATGACCTGAGCTGAAGGCACACACTAAACCCAATGAGCCAGCCAGGCTCCCCAGTCACGACTCACTTTAGGATAGAAAGTGCTGAGGCACCCGGATGGCTTAATCAGTGAGGCATCTGCCTTCGGCTCAGGTCATGATCCCAGGGTCCTGGAATAGAGTCCTGCATCAGGCTCCTTTCTCAGTGGGGCACCTGCTTCTCCCTCTGCCTGCTGCTCCCCCTGCTTGTGCGCTCTCTCCTGCTCTCTCTGACAAATAAATAGACTAATAAATCTTTTAAAAAACTGAATAGTGACATTTACTGAATATACAGGTGCTATTTGACAGTGTATATGCATCGCCAATTATCAAAATAATGTTCTAAACTTAAAATGCTATTGGTACCAATTTTCTTTCCCACAATTAACTTACAATGGAACACCAATTCTCAACAGATGGAGGACACACGTCTTCAAAGGGGAGGATCGGAATCTTGAGTGGGAAGGGCATGGAAGCGCAAGCTCTCCACTCACTCCTGTAAACTCTGAGATATCCTCCTGGACAGAGTCCCCCATTCCTCAACTGCAGAAAAAATCACTGCATTTAATGAGAAATTATTTGAAGAAAGCTTCCAGTACAGGGCTGTCCAACAGAACCTTCTGGAAAATGGCAATGTTGCAGATTCACGCTGTATACCAGCCACATATGACTAATGAACACCTGAAATGTGGAAGTACAACTGAGGAACTAAATTTAATTTAATTTCAATTTAAATAACCACACGTGCCCCGTGGCTACCATTTTGGACAGTGCTGGTCTACTGAATAGTGAGCATACTAAACAGGAAAAGATTACCATCCCTGTGACAAAACAGGAGCAACTGGAAGTGTGTGTGTGCGTGTGTGCGTGGGGGCGGGGGGAGGCAGTGAGCATTGTAGAGGAAGCTCCAGCTACAGCTTCCGAATTTTCTTTCTTTACATACCCAAGGCTGATTGGACTATTTCCAAAAATAATTTATTTAGTTAAAGTTGGAACAAGCATTAAGGATGTGTTGCAATTACCTCTAAAATCTGGAATTAAAATTCTTTTAATTTACGAAAACTCTACGTTTGATTATGCACTCTGTTTTAAATTTTTCCTGGCATGATGTTGCGTGTGGATCACACCAAATTAACAGTTTCTCTGTTAGGTGGAAAAAACAAATTGCAGAAGAGTATGTACAATATTATGCCAACTGCACAGATATATGTGCATGTGTGCATTATACACACACACACACATTTGTGTATGAATAGAATCCATCTAGAACAGTGCTGTTCAACGGCACATTCTGTGAGGATGGAAATGCCATCCGTTCTGCCCAGCACGGGTGCAGCTAGTCATAGACGGCTACTGAACACCTGAAATATGGCTGGTATAACGAGGAAGCAAATGTTTAATTGTATTGCCACAGGTGGCAAACGGCTACCTCATGAGATGGCACAGGTCTAGGAGAATAAACCTCAAGCTGTCAAAGGGCTACCTCAAAGGGGTTACGACCGGCGGGAGAAAAATACATTTTTACTTAAAACTTTACACACCGTGGTAGTGTTTGAATTCAATTATCTAGCTTTGTCCACCTGGCATGTAATAGCTCATTAAACAAATAAATAGGAAAGGAAGGTGTTTTAGCTTGGGCTGCTGTAACAAAATTCTACAGGCTGGGTGGCTTAAACAACAGAAATTTATTTCTCACAGTTCTGGAGGCATTAAGTCCAAGGTCAGCGTGGCAGCAGGCTGGGGTTCCGGTGAGCACGCTCTTCCTGCTTGCACATGGTCACCTTCTCGCGGTGTCCGTACGTGGGGGGAGGGGAGCGAGCTCTGGTCGCTCTTCCTCTTCTTACAAGGAGGACCCTACTCTTTATGACCCTTCGATGTAAGCCTAATCACCCAAAAGTTCACCTCCTAATACCGTAACATTGGGGGTTAGGTCACACCCACAACTGATGTATCAGCAAACGGTACCAACTCTACAGTCAGTGTCCCCAATCCAACCACCTCTTATAACCCCCACTACTACCAACCCAGTGTCACCTAGACCATACCACACTTCCACTCTTGGCCCCCAACCCCAACCCCACAGCATCCCAAGTGTCCTTTTAAAATGAAAAGTCCTAGCACACCTTTCCCTGCTCAGAAAGCCTCCCCAAGCCACTGGGAATCAAGGCCAAAGTACCCACCACTTAGGCCTTACATGGACCGGCCCCTGGTACCTGTCCAACTTCATTTCCGAATGCTCTTGGCCTTCGTTGCCCGCTTGGCTCTAGCAAAAACACTGCGGCCCACAGAGCTGTTCCTCTGGCGTGTCTCGTCTTAGGTCTTCGAACTCGCAATTCCCAGTGCCTGGAAAGCTCTTCTTCCTTCACTCAGTGCTAGAAGACCGAATGCTTGTGTTCCCCCAGGACTTCTACGCTGAACCCCTAATTCCCAATGTGAGAGTACTTGTACATGGGGTGATTATGTCATGAGGGTAAAGGATGAGTGGCCTTCTAAGACACAGAAGAAATGACCCTTCTCCCTCTGCCACGGGAGGACACGGCAAGGAGGCAGTTGTCTGAAGGCAGGAAGGGCGTGCTCACCAAGAACCCAACCCTGCTGGCACCCTGCTCTCAGACGTCCAGGCTCCAGGACTGTGAGAAATAAATGGCCGTTGTGAGGCCACCCAGTTGACGGTCTTTTGTCCCAGCAGCCCAAACTAACAAAGATGCTCCCGTCTCTGGTTAAATGTCACGGGCTCAGAAAGACCTGATGACTTAGCTAAATGGAACAGCACCGTGTCCGGCCACCTCCATGTCCCCCCATCACTGTATTCAACTTTACTTTTCTTCACAGCATTTCGCAGCATCAGACGTTGCAGCACATGCTTCTTGGTTTCTTCGGTGCCTCCCACACCAGAACAAAAGCTCAGAGTGCGCAGAGAGTGAGGGACGTCACCAAGATGGCTACAGAGGTTGTTCCTGACTCCACACCCCTTCACCACAACAACTAACATCTGTTCAAGAACAAGACACCACTGAGAGAATCCTAGAACCCAGGGGTGAGGCTGACGCACCCCCTGCACCTCGGAGACCCAGACAGACTGCATCAGAAGGGTGAGAGAAGCGGCTGCGTGTTGACCACATTGCCCCACTCCGAGGCCAGTGCCACACATTGAGAGGTCTCCCACGGGCCACCAGGTCGTCCAGTGGGAAAGGCGAACCCAGGAGGGACACACTGTAGGAGCCCCCCACTCTGATCTCCCACCATGGGGGCTGTAGGACAATGGGAGGTGCTCAACCACTGGGCATCTGACTCTGAGGGGGGCTGGGGGGGGGCTTGCGACAACCAGCACAAGGATCTTGGCAGATAAGGCTCATACCCGCACTGCCCTAACAGTAACCCCAACCAGTGGCTTTGCTCATCTGCAGGACCAGGCTGGGGGCGCACCGGGACCAGGGAATTTGGCGGCTTGCAGATCTGCCAGATTCAGATCCCCAAATGAGGAGTTTTTCCAGTGCTTCGTTGGCAGTAATGCTCAGTAAACATTTACTGAATACATTAAGTAGTTCTCACAGAACCATCTCTTAGAATAATCTGTGAATTGGCTGTCTGGAGTGAAGCAATAAAAACAAAAGGAGTCACAGTGGGGGAGAGGGTAGAAAGGAGTCTGATCAGAAAAGGGGATACTGACGCTCCTCCCCCACTCCACACCAACCCCAAAAGACCCGAAGCCCCGCCCCCGTCAGCACCCCAGGCCCCGCCCAGGACGGCAGCAGGTCTGGCTCCTCCAAGGGATACCCGGATGCTAGCTTCCAGCTAACTGGATTGGATCAAAGTGAACCATTAACATGAACACAGTTATCTTCAATGATCCAGAAAGTGGTTCCTTTATACCCTCTGTGACAAATAATCCTATTTTTTTCCCCCTCTTTCAGCTGTAAGGCACTGAACATTTCAAACCTATAGTGAAGCAGAAGTTTGAATCTGGCTCTTAAGAAGGTAACAGATGGGCAAATAAGATATTTTTGTATAGAATGTTACACACCAGAAGCCTAGTGATAACAAATGCACTATTAACGGAATAAAGGTGATATAATTTCCAAGCAATTCCACAGAAACAACACAAGAATAAAAACACCGCAACCAATGACTTCCAGCTGGTTAGAGCCCTCCAGCTCCTCACTAGTTTTCAGTGCGTCATGAGTCTATTAGCAGACCCTACTGTTCATGGTCAGCCCTCGGAGAGAGGCGAGGCGAGAGACGGTGGCGAAGAGCGTGAGCTTTGCAGCTCAAACGCGGGGCTGTATTTCCCACGGGGTGACTTGCTGTTTAAGTGACCCTGACCAAATGACTTCACTTCTCAGAGCCTTGGTGTTCTGCTCTGTAAAACGAGGACAAAAAATCAGCAACCTTACAGGATTTTAAGATTATGTGAAGGGATGTAAATAGAATACTCAGCACAGACTTTAATGGTCTTTATTGTAATACACTGGAATTCTGCATTTCCATGTTTCTCTCTTATGAGCACCAGAAGGGCAGCGCTGTCATTCTCCTAATGTTTGCACGCTCCCCGGGTGCCCAGCTCGGGAGCTAAATAGTTAATAAATCAATGAATTGTAGCTACTTAATGTTTGTAACTTTTTTTTGAAGATTTTATTTCTTTATTTGACAGAGAGAGAGGACGAGACAGCACAAGCAGGGGGAGTGGGAGGCAGGGGAAGAGGGAGAAGCAGGCTCCCCGCTGAGCAAAGAGCCCCGAGGTGGGATTCGATCCCAGGACGTGGGATCATGACCTGAGCCGAAAGCAGACACTTCACCAACTGAGCCACCCACGTGCCCCTAAATGTTCATATTTTTATGTGAAAGCCAACCAAAGAGATGATACAAAGAAAGAGAAGTGGGGAGGGGGCTGGATGAGAGGAGTAAGGAGCTGCGCAGAGGCAGTAGGTGGGAGAGGCAGTGATTACAAGGAGCAACAGACAAGTGGGCAGCAAGCCTCCAGGGCGGGTCAGAGAATCAGCACACGGAGGTGTAGAAAAGAAGATCTGGGGTCTACTTGGAGAAATGGGGGCCAAAACAGCCACCTCACTGCACCCCAGTAACCTGCAAAGGCACTGGTGAGCCACACCAAAGACAACACATGCCACATGCACAGCACTGTGATAATGATAAAACTGATCTATCCAGGAGATTCCTGCCCATTTCTAATCTGAAAGGTGTCAATCACCCTTTCCCCTGTGTGTATGCAGAATAAACCCTAGGGGACTATTTCTGTGGTGTGCAGAACCATGGAGCAGCCAAGAGAGATGGTTACCGTCTACGGCTCGACGCAGCAGTGAGCCAGATCGCAGAGTGAAGTCCTGCAGGCACGCGAGCACGCGCACACGCAGCAGGAGAGCGCGAGGCGCCTGCCACCCCACAACAAATCCCAGCTCTCTCCAGCAGAAGGCAAAGGACAGCAATGCAAAAATGTGTTCCTGTGCTTGAAAGAGGAAACAGACATCGGTCTGACAAGAGATCAAACAACAAAGATGACTAACACAGTATGAAAAGTAGAAGAAAAACCAGGTTGTCGTCGGCTCATGGATGCCAAGGGACGGGAGGAGGCTCGGTGGCAGGGAGGACTGAGAGCCCTACAGCAGGAGCGCATCGTCTGACCAAAGGAAGCAGGGAGGAGGAGCCGTCCGAAGTCTGAAGACAGCTTAGTAAGCGTCAGCATGAAGAATGATTGGCAGAGCGCTAGCAGAAGAACAAGCAGCCAGTGGTGCACAGTGCTGGACAACGGCCTGGATGACCGGAAGCAGGCAGCAATCCGCCCAGCTGCGGGACTTTCTCCAGCACCGCTCAGGAGCCCAGGGGCAAGCGAGAGGACGAAATGGTCAGGATGTGTACAGCTTGGGCAAGAGACTGATTTAGTACCTGGACTACGGATTCTAAGTGGTATCAGGACGAAAATAAAGGTGGAAAGGTACAGAGCAAAGGAGGCAGCAAACTAGAGGTCTCAGTGGGATCAAAAGAGAGGTGGGGTACAAGGTGGATGGACAGGGGGGATGTGGTCAAACAAGAGGTCCCGACGACCTGATCGGAGCCATGAGTAGACAGGGCCTAGGGAGGGGGGAGATGGGGGAAGTTGGGGAGAAGCCCCCTGGTGATGAGAGGCCCCCACACCCATGCAGCTGGGGAAGTAGGTGGGTCATCCAGTGTAGCTGAGGCGGGGTGGGGAACAGTGAGGCGGTCACGAGTGAGGGTGGGCGTAACGAGAGAGTCAGCAGGTCATGGTTCCGAGGGGGACAAAAGATGGTTATCCACAGGGCTTGATGCTCGGAAAAAGCAGGGGTTGTTACCGGAAGGGAGAAAAGCGAAAATCTAGTGCTACCGCGCCAAGCACGGGGGCCAGCACCCCACCTTCCAAGGAGTCCTGCCACTCCGCAACGATAACATTAATCTACCTAATTGGGTAGCTCCTGCCAGACATCAATCTTTTCCCTGCATTTATTCAAGATAAATATTAGTGGGCTATTTCTTCAGGTTAGTAGAGCTTTCGAAGGAGGAAACCTTCAGTGACTGGGAAATTCATCTGAGAATGCTCTAGGGGTCACACATTGACCCACATGCTGACAGAGTATAAGTAAATTAACGCTTTTATTAGATTTTTTTAAAGGCCAAGTTTTTAAACACACCTTACACTAATTGGAAAAAAGGGTTTGCCTCAACATTGGAAATCTATGCCCTTGTCATTATTACACTGAAGATCGCAGGGATCCGGTGTATTCTTTCCTATCCCCCTGTCGCCAATACTCTGTCACTGGTTCAACCAATGAAGCCATTTATGATGCAATACTTCATGTCACTAGAGAAGAATTTCAGGGCTCTCCCAGTCCTCTGAACAGATCTGCTCGGGTACTGTCTGCTTCAGGAAAATTTCCTGGATACCCACATGTCTAGTCCCCGTTGTCCCAACTAGATGCTACCCTCTTCTGCTAGGGCATTCCCTGGGCAGGTCTGTTACTGCATCAAAAACACCTGACTGTTCCATGAGACAAGCCGTATGACCAAGGACAAGTAACCTAACCTCCGAACTTACGCATGTGTAGAAGGGTAAGAACTCTGCAGGGCTTTTCTATCAATTCATGAGTTGAAGTTCATGCCTAGAAAGCACTTGTGACAGTGCCTGGCATACGGTAAGAGCCACGGAAGTGTTTGCTATTAAGGATATGTATTTGCATGTCTCTCTTTGCAGACTTATTAGCACCTTTAACATAGAGACTAAGTCTTAATTGCTATCCCCAGTGCCTAGTACAGGGACTGGCAACTCCGAGACATTCAGTGGCTATGAATCAATCGATGGGCCAATTTTTATCTCCCAAGAAATGCGAAAATGTAGATATTTAAAAAAATAAAATGAAGGGTTACCTTATTTGTAACCTGCCTTATTTAAAAATAACGTAAGGCAGTTCATGAACTATAGCATGACATCTCAAATAGGAAATTAAATGAAACAAGTCAAAATTAAAGCTAGAACTCCATTATCAATACTACTAAAAAGTCAGTGGACTTCTCAAGCATTAAGTACACTTACATACATTTTTGACTCTAAGAATTAGAAAACTTTCACTTTTGTTGTAGGAGGAACAAAAAAAGCCCAAGGCCTTGGCTTCCTACCAGGATTTGCTATCCTAGTTTCTTCCACAGATCTAGGAACTAGGGAAGAGGAAAAAGACCGTCACAACAAAGTTCACCTCCTTCCTCAGGGCCGCAAAAGGAGAATCTCAGAGCTGTGGGTGATCGAAGGGAATCAACTGAGGCACTCATAAGAAAATTCAAATTACTGTGACTAAAACCTCAAAACGTTCATAAAGCCCGCAGGTGCTCAGAGTGGAGACATGGCTCCCCTCAGTCTCCAGCAGAAAAGAGCCACTCTCCATACCTCATCATGTTTTCAACAATTCTATAGAACACCCGATCTAGGATCCCAACAAAACCGTATTTAAAATGAGCACGGCTAGTACGTTAATATTCTCGTTCTTTTCAGAGGATTTCTAACACTTCGGCAAACAAGTCTGTCCCAGAACTAGCAGGACTTTCCTCTTCCACAGGTGCGTGAAAAACGCCACCGTATGCATGAAAATGGCATTTCATCAAAGTCCGTGGGAAATAAAGTCTGGGAGTGTCGGTGTTTCCCAGTGGAAGAGGAATGTTCATCTTATCCTTACGGTCATCCAAGAAGAAACCTATGTAGAGAGGAGGAGAGTGAGGAGTGACAGGGACATCTTTACAAGTCAAGGCTGTGTCTACTCGCTGGAGGAGTCCCCCATCCCCCATTCCCATTCCGGCACACGCCAGCACCCTTCGAAGGCAGACTGGCATGATAAACACAAGTTCAAGCATGAATACTCAAGGACGCAGCAAATGATGAATAAACTCCTCTTCTCCACATGCCGAAAGTTCTCCTGACCATCACGAACTCAGGCACAACCAAAGATCACCTGCGTTTCCAAGTAACTTCACAGCTAGCTGAAACCACTCTGAGCAGTAACTTTTCTTGTGCTTTCCCACGTAAGCCAGCACTCACACCTACACACATTCCCATCGGAGAAAGAGTGTTTAAAAGGTAAAGATAAAGCACAACACACACACACACGTCTTAATAACAGTGTGTTTTTCCATAATTAAGTGTTAAGCTTTTTTTTACTACTTTTTAACAAACGAAACGAAAACTGAGGTCTCAATCTGACAGGCAGTGCACCTGAGGATTAAAATTTCCCAGTACGTACCTCCTAGTTCCGCATCCTTTCATGACTGCATAAACGGTTGCCTGGGAAGCCTCCTTGAAGCGGTTCAAATAAACTCCTTCCCGAGCTCGCAGGCAGGACTCACTAACTTTGTGCCCACAAAGTCAGTCCTCCTGAGTCCTTAGAGGCAGGTATTCTTGCAATCTGGATAACATTAAAAAAAAAAAAAAAGGAGAATAATTACATATTTTGAATACAGATTTCTAACAGCTAATAACAGGTCCCTGTTCCCATCAAGTTTATAAGACAATCGTAGATTCTCCAATATGCCCATTCAATCTCTCTACCAGTTAACTGTGGAAGTATTGTTTTCATGGCAGCATGCTGACATGATGACTGAATGTTACAACAAAATAGAACAGAGAAGACTCTAGAACAGTAAGGCCATGGATGCAACAAAGGTGAGTACAGTCAGAGGGGCGGGACAGCCATCCCCCAAAACACTGCAGACCTACCCCCAAGGTCAGGTTCCCTGATGTTCTTGCAACCTGTCTCCACCTCTGCCCACAACGACACCACGACTTCGTCAACCAATGACAAGAAAACACAGCACCAATCCCCCATGCCAACAGATACGACGCCTGGGGCAAGGGCATCCCTGAAGCCTCTATTCTATCCGCAGCAGACACACTGAAGGAGATTCTAACTTCAGACTCCTGGGAAGGGCAGAACCTTATGCAATTACAGCAAACTGGAGCAGGAATACTGCTGCTAACAGCCTCCAGGCCAAGGGCAGATGACAGCACAGTTCTGAGACTGCTTCTGGTGCCTCAGGACAGAGATGGGACCAGGCCCAGCAAAGAAGAAGGGCAGGGCAACGGGGCCCGGGGGTGGACGCGGAGTACTTCCATCAGAAAGGCCTTGGACTCCTTTCCCTGAGCTCCTAACCCAGCCTGGGTGGGTTCCCCAACACGTTCTCAGAATCGTCTTAACATGATCGTATTTTCTTTCACTGCGGTAAGAACAATCATCACTTAAAACTGAGTAAGTTAAAACCAACTCTGTTGGAGGAAAAGCCTACTACTAACTCCCTCCTCTAGTCCCCAGCTACCCAGCCAGTCTCAGAGCTGCCCCGGGCTGTGGGGTGGGAGAGGGGCAAGGGAAGAGACACACTTAAAGTCAAAGCCCTCAGCAATGTTTCCCTGGAAAATGAAAATATTCTGCTAACTTCTATCCTGCTCCGGCAGCCTCCCACAGCGGCCCATCCATGCCCACGCTGATGGCTGGGGGTCAGACCTCGCTCAGTGGCAAGGGACCCCTACTGCCCTCATGATAAAAATCCAAACTCTTCTCCACTTAGGTTATAAAGCTGTGCCCCAGCAGAACCCTGAAAACTGGCCTACATTCCATGGTGACCTTGAACCTCTTTAAGAAAAATGGCCCCAAACCTGGTCAGCAACAGAACCAGGTTGCTTACTATTCAGTCACAACATCTTAGTGGGAAGAAATCAACAACGTTCCAGATAAAATACTTTTTTCTGATGCAATTTTTTAGTGAACTTTAAGAAGATTAAGGCTTGCTCTGGGGAACTCATTACCATTCACCCAGATGACTGTCAATTATCAACTAGACTAGTTAGAGTCTAAAGATTGGTAACTAGACATTCTTTTCAATGATGACTCAATCATTCTTTCTTCCTATGACAGACCCCTACGAAGAGTGAATCTTGAGGGTACTCCTACCAGGGGCCTCTTCCCTCGCACTGCAAAACCATAATAAAATGTTGGCATGAGTTCATAACTAAACTGTCTGAATTTTCTTTAACAAACCCTAACCTCAGGCAGGTCCTAACGCTCTGAGTTTCTAGCATGCTCCTTAAGTCTCCAACATCTACAGGCCTTTGAATACACACAGCAACCTCCCCCAGGAGCACCCCCAGAGCCTGACACTTCCCCGGCTCTCTGTCTCCCCAACAGCTTATCACAACCCCCATCTTCTCTCCGTTTACTGGTATCCATCCTTCCAATCCTGGGTCTTACGTCGGTTTCTCCAGAAGGATGTCTCGAGTATCTGGACCGCAGGCCCTCCCTGGTGCTTTGCATCAGAGCTGCCCCCACATGGCCCTCCGTGTCCCTTGCTGGACTGGAAGCTTACCAAAGACGGCACTGGGCCTTTTTATTTCCATACGCCCACCTCACCATGGAGCCTGGCTCAGAATGAGCACGTAATCGATGTTTGTCGGATGAATGAACGTTAACAGCCCAGGGCAGGAGTCGATCTTCCAGGCACAGGTGTCCCATCCACCCATGCAACCACCCCATTTGTAGACGCTCTGGGTTTGGATCAAGTCAAAATCAGATGGATAACTCGACATCAAGACAGATGTTTCTGCATCTTAGTGTTAAGGAGAGAGATGCAGTTGCAAAAACAAATGTCCTCCAAGAGGGAATCGCAGTGCAGCTTAGACAGCAGGCCTGAGATGCACTGTGGTTCCGAAGACAGCCCGCCTCTGCCTGAGGCAGCCCACGCGGCACACGACGGCAGGCCCGGCACAGAGCGCAACTCACGACCCCGCTCGAATCCACTGAAAAGCACAGGCGGGCCAACAAGGGCCGATTTAAATGTGAAGTCTCCTGAAAGTTCCCAACTAGAGTAGAGCGAAAACACAGGGGATTTCAGAGGATAAGGAAAATTTAAAAGGGGGAAGTTAAATATGGGTAACAATTTTAAAGCATCCTCACAGCTCTGAACTTCTTGGCACACGAACATAAAATGTCAGTTTTCCATGGAAACATATTAGGTAAGTGTTGGGGATATAAAGGCCTGAGGAGGAACTAGGATAATTCAGGAGGAACTCTTTTTTTACTGTTTGTTGGCTTTTGAACAGGGGTGGGAGGACCTTCCAGAGCCTGCAGGGAAAGGGAGCCTCTGTTCCCCACTGACTACCCCCGATCCTTCTGACCTCTGGAACGCGGTCCCTGAGAACAAACCCGCTGAGGCCCGGGCAGGGGCTTCAGGACAGGGCAGATCTCGCCCAGGGGCCGCTTTCTGTGCACAGATGTGAGTTTTCCTCCCCTGCAGGAAAACCTGCACTCAGGACTAAACTTTCCAAATGGACTTGTAGAGTCGTGGGGTGGATGGCAGGCTCCTGTCTACCGCTGGGGGTTTTCGCCTGTTCCTAGGCAGGGGAGGGTGACTGAACAGATGGGGGGTGTCCCTACAGAGGCCGTGGTATCCCCTCACACGAGCTCAGGGAAGTAGAGGGCACAGCACAGGTGGTCCACACAGACTTTCCTGCCTGCCCTTCTCACAGCAGACCAATGACACAGGAGATGTCGTGACTCTTCGTCCCGTATATTCTCCCCAAAATGGCTCAGTACTTATCGTCTTTTTGAAGATCACTTCAAGGCCTCAGAAACTGACCTGAACAGTAACTGCAGGAAGCATACTTGCTAGATCTGAGCAGTAGAAATATGCCTGACGAGGAACACAAAGGACAGGAGGGTCCCAGCTAACCAGACAGGACTCAGTGCAGTTAGTGCGGGGAAAGGCAGGGAAGGAGCTCCCGTGTCCAAAGCTCTGCAGAGTTCTCTTTACTCGCTGTGAAAGAAAAGAGCCAGTGTATACCCAGAGATTTTATATTTAACAGATCCTTAACGGACCTGAGAACAAATTAATTCTTTGTATTTCACTTTACAATGCTCAGCCTTTCTCACTCTGGCACATCCGTACTTAGAAAAAAGAATGAGTAATATTAAAACACAGGAACGGTACACTGAACAGCCCTCGCACCACTGAGACACAAAACGTATGCAATACTATTCTACCTTCTACACATATATAACAACCTTAAAAGAGGCTTATAATAGAACACGTGGGAATCCCCCACATGAATTTAAGAATCTTTTGACGGACTGAAAGTAGCCTTGAGGGGCCGGGGAAAGGATTTCCCGTGTGGTTGATTCAAAACGTTATTCTGTTTCTGAGTTGTCATACCAAGTGGTCCTGAAGTGAGCAAAAACTCTTAAAATGTTATTTTTTTGAACTTCTCCCCCTCGTACTGAACTCCAAGACTGGCTTAAAGACCAAACACTCTAACATACTCAAAATGATTTCTTAGATAAGCTCACAATTAAGGAGGAACATGGAGTTTTAATGTTCTGAAAACACACGCTCACCAGTCCTGCTCAATGAACATTCACACCTCTCTATGAAATTAAGTGTCCGCAGATGTGGGTTTGCAGACTTGCTCATTTTGGAACATCACAAACTTCTCACCAGATTTTTTGAAACATTAAGAAGTTCCCCAAGAGCACATAAAATGTGGATTCGATGAACAAAAGCCGAATTTATACACCATTTCAAGAACATTCCTATTCGATGCTAAAACAATGATATGGTATTCTTTTTAAATTCTTTTTTTTCCTTTTTAAATTCTTATTTAGAAACTGACTTGAAGCGGCAATGTAAATAAAGTCATTTGAGTTGAGTGCAAAAGGAGTAATCGGACAAAAAAAAAAAAAATCAAAGTCATTGAGAAATTCACCCCACACACAACATGACAACAGGCGATCTGTACTCTGAACTCCTAAGGTTCGGCTGCTTTCCAGGTGACCGAGGCGGGTGGGAACCCAGCCTATGATGGTATCAGGACAGGTGTCTGAGAGCATTAAAACTCACAAATCTTTAACATAATTTTATACAGAGAAAAGCTTTCCATCACATTAAGTAGAATAAATAATATTGTGGTGTTTGCTAGTTAAGTTTCAATACAGATAAACATGTTCTGATGCTGAACTTTTTCCCCCAACAGCCAGAGAGAAATGACGCTCCCTTGGGCTAGAAATCTAAAGCACACGCTGGACGGCCATCTGATTAGAACAGAGCAGCCTGTGTGGTACAAGGATGTAGCGTACAGGGCAAACAGATTTTTAAAAATATTTTTTTAAGTAAGATCTATGCCCAGTGTGGGGCTTGAACTCACGACCAACCGAGCCAGCCAGGAGCGCCTGGGGTTTTTTTAATAAAGATTTTTAAATAAAACCAATAAACCAAACATAAGAGGAATGGACTAGAGTCAACACAGCTAACTACTTCAAATCCTTCTTAAGCCCAGGCAACTTTAATTTCTTAGGGCTTTCAACACAAAATCTATGCATGTGGAACACAAAAAAGTAACAGGCGTGGTTTAAACATAACACAGCACAGACGGAGGAGACAATTAACAAAACTCTTTTTTTTTTTTTTTTAGATTTTATTTATTTATTCGACAGAGACAGAGACAGCCAGCGAGAGAGGGAACACAAGCAGGGGGAGCGGGAGAGGAAGAAGCAGGCTCATAGCGGAGGAGCCTGATGTGGGGCTCGATCCCACAACGCCGGGATCACGCCCTGAGCCGAAGGCAGACGCCTTAACTGCTGTGCCACCCAGGCGCCCCTAACAAAACTCTTAAATTGAGTCTACACTGCGCGTGGTCTGCTTCCAAAGAGCGGAGTATGGAAGAGGGTGGGGAACAGATGTATAGGGAGAAACCTGCCAACACTACTCTGGCCAGGGGATCAAGGTCAACATCATGAGGGTAAGTCAAGATGAAGGCATGTTCCCTTCATACAATGTGGTAGGAGCAGCACTTCACTTTTGTGGTTTTCCTTTCCAAAACCCCATAAACCCCCATGTAATCAGGAAAAATATGAGAAAAACCCAGACTGAGGGACATCCTACAAAGTATCCAACCAGTATTTCCCACACTGACAGTGTCATCAAAAACAAAGCAAGTCTGAGAAACTGTCACAGACCAGAAGAAATTAAGGAGACGTGACGAGAAAATGTGCTGTGATATCCTGGGTGGATCCTAGAACAGGAAAAAGACATCAGGGAAAAAATCAGTGAAACCGGAATAAAGTGTGGGCTTTAGTTAATAGTAATGTACCAATCCTTGTTCTTGAATTGTGCCCAAGGCAGCAGGATAACGTAGAAGTCAGCAACTAGGGTAACTGGCGAGGGACATATGCGAACTCTCTGTCCTATCTTCGTAACATTGCTTCAAATCCAAAATCATTCTAAATCAGGAGTTTATCTGAACTTTCCACAACTGAGTCCAGGGCCCCGATGTAGGATACTTCAGGGGTGTGCTGCCGCACGGGTCACCCCAGCCGACACGGGCCAGGGTCCTGAGTGTCCTGTACACTGACCATCGCTTCGGCCAATCTGGGGACCTGTCTAAGATGCCAGGAGAGCACAGATGGTGCGCACGCGACGAGAAGAAACATCTCTGGAGTGCCTAACACCCCATGTGAAGTGAAAAAGAGGCAGTTTTATGCAAGAAAAAAAGACAAAGGCTAAATGGGTTGGCCCGGAGCCATCAGTGCTCTGTGAAAACACATGACAAACCAGCCTTCATCCTTCACTTAGCAAATACCACTGCCAGAATCCAAGCAGGTGTGAAAGAGTTACGCAGGCCCGACAAGCTTTGCATCCTATTTCTTTACCATAAAAAAGGTAAATCGGAGAAGTCAGGGCACAGATTTTCTTTTAAAGATTTGTGGGAGAAAGTGAGCCATATTAAAAAGAGCAACAACGACAACACCACTTCTCTGACCAAATAGCACATAAATTATTATCTATTTTCAAGAGTCTGTCTGGACAGGGAACGTGTGGTGCCATGTGAGCCATGTTCTGTAAGGAGGAGGCAAAGCCTTCCAAGTGCTGCTCAATATAGAAAAACATTTTGTCTTTAAAGAATAAACATGTGGCATGATTCTGTTTGCTGCGATGAATTTCTTTAATTGCCTTGAATTTTAATGGAAAAAGAAATCTGGGGATTTATCTTCTCTAACCGAAAAGTTCCAGAATTTGCAAACTAGATGAATATGCAGTACTTATTAGGCCAGAAAATTTAAATATAAATGCCTTTAAAATTTTTCAGAAAACTAAAATACTGTCAATCAAAATTATAACAGTTTTAAAGGAACAGTGACGAACATGTGGGGGCGCCTGGGTGGCTCAGTCAGTTAAGTGTCCACCTCTTGACTTCGGCTCAGGTCATGATCTCAGGGGCGTGGGATCGAGCCCCATGATGGGCACTCCACTCAGCAGGGAGTCGGCTTCAGATTCTCCCTCTCCCTATGCCCTTCCCCTGTGCATGGGCATGTGACCTGTCTCTCTCAAATAAATAAATAAAATCTTAACAAAAAATCTTAAAGTTCACGTGAAAGAAAAATAATGCAGGAATTGTCCAGGAAAATCTGAAAAATAGTAATAAGAACAATGATGATGATGATGATGATAATAATGATGATGATGAAGGGAGCCCTGTTCTACTGGCTCTACCATAATTCAAACTGTGTGGTACAGGTTCAGAATTGATAGATCAGTGGAAAAGAATAACACATCTGAAAATAAAACAAATATTAAAAATTGGTTCACTTTTTCAAACATTTATCAAATGTACTGTTGATGGCTGCTGGATGGTGAAACAAAACAGGCTAGGTCAGTCAAACCAAAAGGACAAAGTATGCAAAAACTGGTTAACCACATGGGGAGAAAATATCTTTCTCATATCTTACACTGGAATACATCTCAGATAACTATCTAATTACACAGAATATCCTAGCATTACTAGAATAAAACATAGCTGCATGTATAATTTTGTGATGGGAAAGACGGAGTTCTAGAATAATCACTGTGAAATATGTTCGTCTAAATGTCAATAGGGGCACCGTTAAATAAATGACTGTCTAGCCAAGGAATGGACTGTTATGTAGTCATTAAATTGTTAGTGAAGATATTTATTTATTAACATGAAAGTGTCAGTATTTAGTAGAAAGGTAAGTTATAAAAATATTGTATACAATAAGAAGACCTACATACAGATATTAAGTAAGACATCGACAGGAAACATCTAGTGTTCGACAGGGATGTCAATTCTCCTCAAATTAATCTATAAATTCAATGCATGAACTCAATCAAAGGAAGGTATTTCATGGAACGGAACTCGAAAGTGCATATGGGAGAGCAGAAGACAACAAGCAGGGACCATTTTAAAGAAGAGCAAGAAGGGAGGATTTGCTCTACCAGACAACAAGACACCACCAAGAAATAAAGAAAATAAAGACAGTGTGAAATTGGAGCAGGAAAAAAAGAAGCAGACCGGAGCAACAAGAGAGCCCCGGAAGGTCTTCATCGATGGAAACAATACGACAGGACTGACCGAATCACCAGGTGGCAAAGATGCATGTTAGGAAGGGCTGCGAGGCAAACTGGCTGTCCAGAGAAAAGTAAAATGAGGTTTCTGCTCCCCACAATATACCCACAGCTCCACTGTAGATGGACTGCAGGTGAGACTGTGCAAAGCAAAACTTTAGAACTTTCAGTTGAAAACAGAGAATATTTTTACATGACCTAGCCTGAGGAAGAATTTTAAAAATAAGACACAAAGACATGATGCCATGCAAAAAGAACTGATTAAATGTGACTGTGTTAAAGGGAAGCTCCTATTCAGCAAAAAATATTATTTTAAGAGTGAATAATCAAGCCCCAAACCAGGAGAAGATATTTGTACACATACAGACAACAAAGAATGAATAAGGAAAATATATAAAGACTGCCTACAGATTAACTTAAAAAAAAAAACACCAATAGGAAAATGGGCATGTAATTGGAATACACACTTCACAGCAGAAACCCAAGGAGTGAACAAACACGTAAATTCCCAATCTCACCAGAATTCAACAAAATTCTAATTAAAACCACAATGAGATATCACTTCATACCCATGAAACGGGCAGAATCAGTCTGACAATGACAAGTGTTCTGAAGGTATAAAGCAAGGTACAACCACTTTAGAGAGCAACTTCATTATACTGTAGTTACTAAATTTGAAGTTGTCCATATCTTAGGACCCAGGAGTTACTGGTTTTTACAACCAGTTTTCTGGTTATATAAACCACGAAGTGCATGCACTAAGGAGATAATGTTCACAGCCACATTTTTTTCAATAGCGAAAAATTACAACACTTCAACATACGTCAATAGGGAAATGTGTCTAAAAATTGTGAATTTAGGAGCACCTGGGTGGCTCAGTCGGTTGAGCATCCGACTCTTGGTTTCAGCTCAAGTCATGATCTCAGGGTCATGAGATCGAGCCCCACGCTGGGCTCAGCGGGGAATCTGCCTAAGATTCTCTCTCTCCCTCTCCCTCTGCCCTCCCCCCACCCATGCTCCTGCTCTCTTTCAAATAAATGAGTTTCTAAAAAAAATTGTGAGGTATTTATAACACTGAATACTATTAAGACAATAAAACGAGTGACTACAGCTATAGACATTAATATGAGCAAATCTCAAAAACATAACACTGGGCCAAAAAGGCAAGTCCAGTACATACAACATACACTGTAGTGAACACTCCTTTAGCGCTGCCGGGTTTCCTCCTCCAGCTACTGGGAGTGCGGCCGGCTGACAGCTCTCAGCTGAGAAGGGTCACCTCACCCAAGTGATGTCCCCTCTCCAGGGGCAGCCTGCATCCAGTTACTGCTCCATGCATGGCCCCTCACTCAAACCTGGGACAATTCTGAAGGGCGATCCCTCCTCCCGTGCTCCCCTCAGGATGTGCTGAGGCCTTCCTTGTGACTGCACTGCGGCCCAGTCTCTCTCTCCACCCCATCCTGCTTCCACCTCTTTCACGGGTGTTAATCCTAAAATGTCCTTAGTAAACTTCCCGCATGTTAATCTCCTTCTACAGAGTCTGCTTTCCTTGGAACTCTACTTGCTTTCAACAGATACAATTTATATCTTGTTTGAAAACATGTACCACACAAATTTAGGAAGGCGGAAATCATACCAAGTATATTTTCTGACCACAGTGGAATGAAACCAGAAATCAAAAGCAGAAGGAAAACTGGAAAATTCACAAGCCTGTGAAAATTAAGTAATATGTTCCTGAACAACCAATGGATCACAGATGAAATGAAAAGGGAAATTAGAAAATACCTTGAGAAAAAACAAAAATGAAAACACAACATATTAAAACTTATGGGATGCAACAGAAGCAAACCTCAGATGGCAGGTTCATAGTGATGGAGACCCACCTTAAGAAAGAGGTAAGATCCCAAATAAATAAGCTGACTTTGTATCTCAAGAAACTAGGAAAAGAGCAAACTAAGCCCAAAGCAAGATTAGAGCATAAATAAACCAAAGAGTAGACAAATAGGAAATAACACAACTAAGAGTTGTTTTGAAGAGCGACAAAGTTGACAAGCCTTTAGCTAGACTAAGAAAAAAAAAAAGAAGGCTCAAATAAATAAAATCAGAAATAAAAGAAGAGACATTACTGCTGCCACAGAAATAAAAAATGGATCATAAAAGTCTACTGTGAACTATTCAACAAATTGGACAACCTAGAAGAAATGGGAAAAATCCAAGAAATACACAATCTACCAAGCCTGAATTAAGAAGAAATAGAAAATTTGAACAGATCTAGAACTTGTAAGGAGGTTGAATCAATAATTCAAAGCTTCCCAACAAAGAAAAGCCCAGGACAAATAGCTTCACTGATTCTACCAAATATTTAAAGTAGTAAAGCAGGGGCGCCTGGGTGGCTCAGGCTAAGCATCTGCCTTCGGCTCAGGGCGGGATCCCAGTACCCTGGGACCAAGCCCCGCATCAGGCTCCTCTGCTGGGAGCCTGCTTCTTCCTCTCTCACTCCCCCTACCTGTGTTCCCTCTCTCACCGGCTGTCTCTCTCTCTCTCTGTCAAATAAATAAATAAAAAATCTTTTAAAAATAAAAATAAAAAATAAAGTAGTAAAGCAAATTCTTTTCAAACTGGTGCTGGCATTAAGACACACATGTAGACCAAGGGAACAGAAGAGAGAGCCCAGAAGTACACCCACATATTTATGGTCAACTGATCTTCAGTGAGGGTGCCAAGAGGGAAAGGACACAAAAGGGGAAGGACAATGTCTTCAATAAATAACCTTGGGAAAACTGGATCTCCTCACGCAAAAGAAGGAAACTGGACCCTTATCTTACACCACACACACAAAAGTCAACTCAAAATGGATTAGAGACAAACCTAAGGCCTGGAGCTGAACCACTCCTAGAAGAAAAGCAGGAAGAGGAGGCGTGAAACAGAACCTCTGTCTGTCTGTCCTGCCCTTAGCTCCTGCACTCCAAACCACCCACCAAGGCCCCAGAGCCTGTCCACCCCGGGAGAAGTGTGACCTTGCAGCTGGGTACCCCTGATCTGGGCCAACAGTGCACCTCCCAATAACCCTGGCACGATGGCTCATCTTAAGCAACTGCCTCACGCAGTCAACGGGCTGAGTCTGACCACTTGGGGCCGCTCCTCAGGGGGCTACCTGGCCACCACCCACCTCCCCCCCAGGTTGTGCCAAGAGAGGACGATGTTCACCCAGGCGCAACTAGATGTGCTTGAAGCACTGTTTGCTAAGACCTGGTCCCCAGACATCATGCAGAAGAGGTGGTGCTGAAAACCAACTTGCCCGGGGGTCCGGGGCACAGGTATGGTTTAAGAATCAAAGGGCTAAGTGCCACCATCAAGCAGACAACAGACAGAGGTCAAAACAAAGTCAGACTTGCCAAAAAGAAGACCTCTCCAGCTCAGGAAGTGAGTTCACAGAGGGGAACCAGTGGCCAATTAACTCCCTTCCCTAGCACGTCGGTCCCAGCCATTTCCAGCAGCAGGGCTCCTAGGTCTATCTGGACTCCAAATTCTGTCTCCCCACTGTCAGATCCCTCGTCCGCCTCTTCTTCCTGCATACGGAGGCCCTACCCTGTGACCCATACTCAGGCTTCAGTTTACAGTCAAGGATACGCTGCTCAGTGTCCTACTTTGGGCGCATGGACCGTGGATCTTATCTGACCCGTATGCGTCCCCAGCTTCCTGGACCAGGGGCCACATTCAGCCCCACGGGTCCCAATGCAGTCACCAGCCGTCTCAACGAGTCCTTAGCTTCTCATTCTGCCCAGGGATGTGGAGCCTCAAGGGTGCGTTTTAACTCAACCACTGATCGCTTGGATTTCAAGGACTAAGCTGCTTCCTGGAAGCTTAACTTCAATGCTGACTGCTTGGATTATAAAGCCCAGGCATCCTCATGGAAATTCCAGGTTTTGTGAAGACCTGTAGAACCCCATTTTGTAGGTGATGTTTAAATACACCGGGCTGGACGTTCCAGCTCCAGTTCCAGCCACACGTTAGTTCGAAGAGTTCGATGGGATGATGATCAGACTCACCTTCTGATCAACGTTTCAGGAGTCACAGAAGGAAGGATGAAGGCCCTTAGAGGGGCTTCCCAACCAGCAGCCTGAAATGGACAAACCAGTCTACTCGCGATCCTGGCGCAGTTGTCGATCACTGGCTTTCCTGACTTGCAAAGTGATCAAAAGCATTCCAGCCATGCGCAACCCAACACCCCCAAACTAAATTGTGAGGGAAAGGAGGGAGTAGAGGTGTTCCGATCTTTCTCCAATCTGTGGTTGAATCTTAGGAACGGACAGAGCCTCAAGCTCACCCATGTTTCATGACCAAGTGGTAGCTGGCACTGAACAACTTCTCAGGGCTGTGTGAATTGGGTGACGGATTGTCCTAGATGCACTATTTTAAAAATCGCGTTCTAATGGAGTCCACATGCAGTTTAAGAGGTAATCAGTGTGTGTTTGACAGAAATGCTGATCTGTGGGTTTCACAGACTTGAAAACTGTGATCTCTTGTTACTGTATGCAACCTTGACCTCCACCTCTGCAGGGGTTCTTCTGTGACTGAACAGGTTATAATTCTAAGCAAAATTCGGAGCAACTGAGTACTTATCTAAGAAGATTACCTTTGGCTGGAGGTGAGCCAAGAGGACATTAATGTCTCTGTCATTTACTGCCGTAAGCCCAGCAGTAAAGAGACAATGGTCAATTGTTCTGACCCTGATGAATTTATAAATTGAGATCACTGTCACGTATGCTTACAGATGTTAACCGGAAAAGTTATATATGCATAAACCCCTGTCTTCCTGGATATGGCAGACAGGTACAATTATATTAAAATGGTTCTAGCACCCACCCCCCACCCCCAAATAGGGGAAAAGCTTCATGACACTGGTCTTGCAACAAAAGCAAAAACAGACAAGTGGGACTCCAAAAACTAAAAAGATTTTGCACAGCAAGGAACACAATCCACAGAGTAGAAAGGAAACCTAGAGAATGGGAGAAAATATGTGCAAACCACATATGGGGTAAGAAGTTAATATCCACAGATATAAAGACCTCTACAACTCAACAGCAAATACAGATTAAGATAGATAGACATTATTAAAAATGGGCAAAAGACACAGAAATTTCTCCAAAGAAGACATACAAATGGCCAACAGGTATTATAAAAAGATGCTCAGCATCTCTAATCATCAGGGAAATGCAAATTAAACCACAATGAGATGTCACCTCACACCTGTTAAAATGGCTATTATAAAAAAAAAAAAAAAGAAAGAAATAAAGAAAGGAAGGAAAAAACCCCACAGGGGCAGCTGGGTGGCTCACTCAGTGGAGCATGCAACCCTTACCTCGGGGTTGGGAGTTCAACATCCATGCTGGGTGGAGAGATTACTTTAAAAGAATAAAACAATAAAATGAAATCTTTTTTTAAAAAGAACAAAAAAATAACAAGTGGTGGTGAGGATGTGAAAAAACAAGAACCCCTGGGCACTGCTGTTGGGAATCTAAAATGGTTCAGCTACTATGGAGAACAGTAGGGAGGTTCCTTAAAATATTAAAAATAGAACTACCCTATGATCCAGCAATCCCACCTCTGGATATTTATCTAAAACATAGGGTATCAGGATTTCAAAGAGATACGTGCACTTTCACGTTCACTGCAGCATGGTTCACGGCAGCAGAGAGCTGGAAACAATCTAAATGTCCATCAATAGACAAATGAATAAAGAAAATGTGATACATACATACAATGGAGTATTAATTAGCTTTTAAAAAAGGAAGAAATGCTGCCGTAACATGGAAGGACCCTGAGGACATTATGCTGAGTGAAAGGAGCCCATCACAGAGGGATGAATACTGCACAATGTCCATGTATATGAAGTATCCCAAAAAGTCAAACTCATAAAAGCTCAAAGAAGAATGAGGGTTACTAGGGGAAATGAGAAGCCGCTGTTCAGTGGGTATAAAGTTTCAGGGGTGCTAGACGGAAACTTCTACCACATTGTGCTTACAGTGAACAATAATGTACTGTACATCCAGAAACTGATTAAGAGGGTAAAAAACCTGGACTGCAATTCCATTTATGTTTAGGAATACATTTGTATTTAGCACCGTGTAAAAACATGCATGAGAAGAAGAAACACCAAATTCAGGATGCGACACCTAGCAGAGAGACGGTCAGGCTTGTGGAAGAATGCACATAATGTTTTAATAACCACATAACACTTTGACTCTTTAATATTCCTTATGCTTTCTTTGTATGCCTCAAGTATTCTATATTTTTTAAAAGTAACTTTAAAAGAAAAGGAAAAAAGCTTGCCCCTGTATCAACTGTTCTCTACCTTCCTTTTACCAAAACAAGATGGATGACAGTCATATGAACAACAGATTACCATGGGTGTGCCCACGTTTTAGAAACAAGAACAAATTCTGCAGTAGAAGCAAAGAAAATAGAGCTACAGAGCCCTTTCTTCTTTTATATTCTTTCTTTTTGGGATGTCGCAATCTCAAAAGTATTTACAAGTTTGTAAGTCCTTATAGTGTCCCAGCAACCATCATATTAAATTGGCTGCTATACGGATAAAATGGAGCATAACTCCTATAGTAATTCCACTTCTGTTTCTCCTGCTCAAGAAATTACTAGATTTCATGCAAGTGAAAATGAAATTATAGGGATAACTCTGCTTTTGTCAAGTTTCAAACACAGTGGTGCCTTAACTTGAACCAGGGCAGTCTGACCCCGAACTTGGACAAGTTTATTACTAGAAACAACCCCCAGAGAATTCTAAAAGTAGGGTTCGGTATAACGAGATGCCTACGGTTGTTGTTTTTCTAAACTCAGAACATTTTCCAATACAAAAAGCATTAACAGTGTAATTACTGTTACTTAAAAAATGATGTGCAAAGGGACTGCCTTTACTATAAAGGGGTAATTTAAATAAAAAACCAACATTCACATGAAATATTCACCCAGTTGAGATAAAACTGAATACTGCCCTAAATTTACTGGAATAATTCCACAATTGCCAACTTCGCTCTTTTTGTTTGGCTTTGATCTTGGTTTCAAATTTTTAAATTTCACTGTATAATGTAATTACTTCCATGTCCCTAGGGTTCATCCACAGAACAATGTTTTTCCTTGTCCACAGCCAACCTTCTGAGCTATGTATGACAGCAAAACATCACATAAAAGAATTCAGAAGCATAAACAAAGAAAAAAGTGTATGGAGGGAGAACGGGAGGATGAAAAAATTCAAATTTTTCTAATTTACTAATTGAAGACCAACAGATTTTGTACATGTCCAAGGCATCAAGCACAAACAATCCAATTTATCTTTAACCAATATTGTTCAGGACCGCTACTGAGAAACTAAAATTCAGGTTCTATCTTTGTTTGAGACAAAAGATTTTTAGACACAGCTGCAAAGAAGGAGGGAAACAAAATAAATAAATCAAAATTCTCAGATACAGGCAAAGAAGAAGGGTTGTTGACTGGGAATGGAAATCTGTAATGATGTGTGTCAGCAAAAGCTTTCGTATCTTAAAATTCAATCCCTTCCTTTTCATCACTGTGTTTTGAGTACCTCCTTCCCGTGACACTGTCAAAACAATCTTTGCCTTTCACATTTTCCCAGCAATCCACTCATTCCGAACTTTCCAACCACATTTTAGAAAGGCATTCAGAGCTCGCCCCAGGTTAGCAACAACACAGGAACTCCCTCTTGTGGTACAAAAGGGAACTGCCTGCATACACAGGCACTTAAGCCAAGAAGTTCTTTTTCTATCATTGGAAGAGGTATTTCAATGTCCTCATTTTATAGACAAGGCAACAGCCTGAGGTCCAGCAACTGACTCCCTCAAGGTATTTCAACCAAGAATATACTTAAAGCGGGATCTGACCACATCATAAGTCTAAAGTAATAGGTAGAACCTAATTTTAACTTGTGCTTTGATGTGGTTTCAAAGCAACTGTTTACATAGTATCTTTGGTTTAATGTATATTCATGATCATCTTTTAAAAAACAGAAAAGCAAATAATGGGCAAAATTCTTCATGAGAAAGGAGTTGTTTTCCAAATTATTCTTCAATCTTCTCAAAAAGTATAAAATAAGGTATTATTTTGTGTATCATGAATCTACTTCTTTCAAATAAGGACAAGGCAGAAATATGTAGAATTTCTAAAATAATAAACTGTCATCCTTCTTTACATGCTACAGTCAATGGACATGAATAAGAATTTATATTCTGTGTTAATGACATGTCAAAAAATTGAATTCTAAATCCCTTTACTATGAATCTTTAACATGAATTAATATGATTAAAAGTACCTCCTTTACAAGGTTGTTTTAAAAGTTAAAACGAGCTGATACACATAAAAGACTGAGCGGTCTTTTCTCAAGTTTACCCATTTTCATCTTCTTTATATGAAAGTAGTACAAAGAGTATACCTTATAAATGATAAAAATACAGAGATGAGAGGAAAAACTAAATTTTTAAATGTGATAGGTTTTCATGGGCAAGGATTTGCGCACTCTGTAATTACCCTGTTTTTCAGAGAATGATTCTACCTACAACCGTGAGACAGACTATAGCCCGTGGTACTGCACACACACACAGCCAGCCAAGACCATGTCAGTTTTCTTCCCTCCCCAATCCTTCAGGTGTGTCCTGCCAAAGCTGGACAATGGGTCAGAGCATCATCTTTAAAGTTCAGTCAAGGGGCGCCTGGGTGGCGCAGTCGTTAAGCATCTGCCTTTGGCTCAGGGCGTGATCCCGGCGTCGTGGGATCGAGCCCCACATCAGGCTCCTCTGCTGGGAGCCTGCTTCTTCCTCTCCCACTCCCCCTGCTTGTGTTCCCTCTCTCGCTGGCTGTCTCTATCTCTGTCAAATAAATAAATAAAATCTTTTAAAAAAATAAATAAATAAAATAAAATAAAGTTCAGTCGAGTAATCTGCGAACAGCTGCATTCCTCGGACAAAACCTCCAAAGTGAATTCTCGTTTTCCCAAATCAACAAGCAAAACAAATACAACCCCTGGGGGTCTTGCATTCCCCCCTCGAGGATGGATACCACCACCTGCTGAGATGGCGAAGGGCGAAAGCTGAACTAATCTCTGACTCCTTTTTTCTTTTGTATCCTTCAAATTCGGCTAGTCACAAAGTCAAAAGTTAGGTCACCCCAGTCACTGAATCTCTTCACCCTTCTTTCCTTTCAAGTCAATGCCACAGCGTTCAAGGCTCCAGCAAACTTCCCCCCCACCTGGATAAGAGCCAAGTCCAATTTACCCTTCAAAACTCAGCTCTCCACGTTCCCTTCTCCAGAGCCTTCCCAGCCCCTCTCTGTAAATGCCCCTCATCCCTCCTGAGGCAGGTTAGCATCAGCCCCCACCTCTACCCCACCCCCATACTTCTGTTATCTTTGCAGGTAATCTTATCTTCAGAGTGCCTGACTAATATGAGTGTCCCATATATCTTTGCGGAATAAAGGGTTTACCTGGGGGGAGGGAAAAGGAGGTAAAGTAGAATTTGGTTAAATAGCTGGTACTTTATTTGGGAAAATGAATTAACGATTTGCAGTCAAAGCCTTGGTTGTTTCCAAAATAAATTTTTCAATTTGCATAGAATGAGGCAGAATCATGGGCAAAACGTTCCAGGGTTGTTGCAAATGTTTCATCAAAATTCGGCAACTTCTGACCAGAAAGAGACGCTCTTTGACCTAAAGAAGTAAAATTCAATTTCCTGTTTTATCTATGAAGATGTGCAGGAGGTGAAGGCAAGAAGTCACAGCCCCGGAAAGACTGATCCCTCGTGTGGTGCAGAATATGGCTAGGCCCAGCCAGAAAAGTGCTCCGGAAGGACTTCTCTTGCTTGCAATCTATATCCCCATCCCCATCCCCAAAGGATCTTATGCCCAGAGTACCTGGTATCTCCCCATACATGGGGCGGGGGACAGGTGGGTAGACACCCAACACTTAGAAGAGTGTGCCCTTCACTTAGAAGGGTGTGCCCTTCTGTATCTAAAACGTGCAAAGGTGTTAGGCTGCCATCAATTTCCTTCCTGATTCCCTACCACCACACACTGGAACTACTTTACACGAACAGAATATTAATCTAAGAAACTACCATTTCTTCCAGTGGCGGGGGGGTGGGGGTGGGTGTTGACAGTTATTAAACATAAAGCCAGTGTTCATGTGCTAGGGAAATACAGCTGTTACTGGTCGCTGAACTCTGTGAAAGACAACTAATAATGATTTGTTTCACAATTAGAATCCAAAGAGCACTTGATATAGGGCATGAATCTAACAGGTCTCACCAAAGTATTCCAAAGCAATATATTACAATGGAATCAGCCATCTAGTCCAATTTCTTGAATGGTCATCTTAATGAGAATTTAATTTTTTGAGTGGCTACTCACTTCTTTAACGGCTTCATTGAGGTATAATCTACATGCCATGGAAGTCATCCATTTTAAGTGTACAATTAGCTATGCTTTGGTAAATTTCTACAGCTGCACAACTATCACCAAGAATGGTTCCATCACCCCAACAGTCCCCTTGTACTGCTTTACGGCCAGTCTCTGCTCCCACTTCGGGCCCCAGGCAACTGCTAATCTCACCTAGGCTTTGCCTTCCCTAAAATTTTCATATAAATGGTAGCATACAATATACAGTCCTTTGTTTCTGGTTTCTTTCACTTGGCATAAAGTTTTTGAGGCTTACCCATGTCGTAGCATGTATCGGTAGCATGAATTAATTAGTGCTCCGTTCTTTTTCATGGCTAAATAATAATCCATTGTATGAACACAACACATTTTGCTTATCTGTTCACCTGTGGATGAACTAAACTGTTTCCAGTTTTTGTCTATTACAAATAATGCTGCTATGAACATTCCTTTGGTTTTCAAATGGGCACAATTTTTATGACCCAGGGGTAATTCATATATAATAAACTGCACATATGTGAAATGTACAATCTGATAAATCTTGACATATGTATACACCCAAGAAACTACTGTGCATAATCAAGATAATGAATCCATAATCACCTCTGATGTTTCATGTGCCCCTCTCCCTTTAGAATCCTTTTCTCCTTCCTCCCCTAAGCCAGCCATTGATCTGCAACCAATGATCTGCTCTGTCATTATCAATTAGTGTGCATTTTGTAGAAATTCACCTAAATGGAATCAGACAGTACTGGTACTTGTGGGGCAGGGGGAGGTACCAGCTTTACTCATGCAGAATAATTACTTTGAGATTCATATACGCTGTCTGTATGTATCAACAGTCCATGCCTTTTCATCACTGAGTAGCACTGCATTATATGGCTATGCCAATTTGCTTATCCATTCATCTGCTGACGGGCATTTACACACGATTTCCAGTTTTTGACCATCACAGATAAAGCTGTCATGAACATTGTATATAAGTTTTTGTCTAGATATATGCCGTTACTTCTCCTGAGTGCCTAGCTGGGGAGGCACCTGCTGGGTCGTATATTAAGTGTATGCTGAACTTTTTAACAAACTGTTTCCCAACAATGCCTGCCTGTACCATCCATTTTACATTCCCACCAGCAATGTGTGAGCTTCCTGTTGTGTGTGTTTTTTTTTTTTTTTTTTTGCATCCTTGCCAACACATGGCAGTCTTTTTAATTTTAGCCATTAGAGTGGGTGTATAGCAATATCTTATTATGGGTCTAATTTGCACTTCCCTAATGATTAATGATGTTGAAAATTTTTTCATGTGTGTATTTACCATTCATGTACCTTCTCTTATGAAATATCTATCCAAATCTTTCACACATTTTAAAATTATGATTAAGTTAGTAATTAATCTTATGACTGAGTTTTAAGAAAGTTCTTTATGTATTTTCGAGATACAAATCCCTTATCAGACATCTGTTTTGTAAATATTTTCTGTCAGTTTGTGGCCTGACTTCTCATTTTAACAGTGGTGTCTTCTGAAAAGCAAAACTTTAATTTTGAGGAAGTCCAGTTTATCCTTTTTTTCTTTTTATATACTTCATGCTTTTTATATCTTATTTGCTAAGTCTTTATGTAACTCAAGACACGACAACTTCTTGCTGTGTTTTCTTCTTTACATTTCCTATGATCCACTTTAAGTTCATTTTTGTGTATATTGTAAGGTAAAGATCAGGGCTCAGTTTAGTTCATGTGGGTATCCACCTGTGGCACAACTGTTTGCTGAAAGGACTATGTCGTCCCTGCTCAATCACATCCGCACCTCTATTGAAAAGTAGTAGCGGGGTGGGGGACGCGGAGCAGGGCACCTGGCGGCTCAGTCAGTTAAGCTTCCGACTCCTGATTTTGGCTCAGGTCATGATCTCAGGGTCCTGAGATCGAGCCCCACATGGGGCTCCAAGCTCAGCAGGGAGTCTGCTTGCAGATTCTCTCCCTCTGCCCCTCCCCCCACACGCTCAGGCACTCACTCTCTCACTCTCATAAATAAATAAATCTTAAAAAAAGAAAAGAAAGAAAGAAAAAGAAAAGGGAAAGTAGTGGATCACACAGGGTATGTGTCTGGTTCTGGATATTCCATTCCACTGATCTCTGTGTCCATCCCTATGCAAACACCACGCACTGTCTTTATTACTGTAGCTTCAGGGTAAGTTTTGAAAGCAACTTCTTCTTTTTTAAAGTACAAGCCCCCTTACTTCTTTTTTAAAGTTATTTTGATTATCCTAGATTCTCTGCATTTCCATATGAATTTTAGACTCTGTTTTTTCTATAAATACTTTTCAAAAAATTCTTTCTGGAATTTTGACAACTTTGTTGAATCTGTAGATAATTTGGGGGAAACTACCACATTAACTATGTTGCCTTCCAACCTATAAACACGGGCATTACACGTAAGACCAATGTTCACGTGCTAGGGAAATACAGGTATCACTGCTCATTAAATTCTGTGAAAGACAACTAATAACGATATTCCTACTTAATTGGGTATTCTTACTATCCTTCTCTTAGTAAACTTCTCATTAAATTTAGTCCTACGTATTTTGGTCTTTTTGATGCTATTATGAATGGTTTTGCCTATTCTTGACATTTCATATAAATGGAATGCTCTCCTCTCACTTAGCATAATGTTAAAGTTCATCCACATTATGGCGTGTGTCAGTACACTCTTCCTTTTTGCTGCCAAACAGAATTCCACTGTATGGATACCCCACATTTTAATCTCCAATCATCAGCTGGCAGACCTCAGTTTTCCAAGAGATGATGGTTCTTTTAGTAACCTGCTTATACTTAAACTGAGGATCTGTCTCTCCACGAACGTAGTCTGTTATCTTCACTTAGCTTTAATTTTTTTTAAATTTTTTTCAAGTCATCTCTACACCCAACGTGGGGCTCAAACTCACAACCCTGAGATCAACAGTTGCACACTCCATCGAGTGAGCCAGCGAGGCACCCCCACTTCGTTTCTAAAATTTGCATTTCTGTCCTCTGGTCTGGTTCCCTATGGGTTACCTTTGTGTCTGCACAGAGTACTGGTCAGCCATAGTGATCTGGGCAGAGGCTGTGTGTGAACACTTTGTACCTGGTAAGGCTTCCACCCACCACTGAGGGAGTTGCATGTGGGTCGTAAAAGCATTCAGAGTTGTCCCCAGCTCTCAAGGAACTCCCTTGACTTTCGCTTTTTGCTGGGTTCTCTTGAGTATCGATCCCCTAGGCATGCAAAGTGAGGAGCTGGCCACCACTGTGTGGAGAGCTGATGTCAGCCCTTCTATGCCTCTCTCGTTTCTGGGATCTCCCTGCTAAACTTCTGGATGGTGGCCCCGAACCAGGACTGCAACACTGAGGCGGCAAAGCTATAAGTTTTCTGCGTCCATTATGAATCGAGCACGCCACTTTCCGCCATCAAAGCTGTGGGTGTTTACTGCCAACCCCCACCAAACTGCATCTATCACTTCTGGTAAAAAGTACAAGCTGGTAAAACTGGAGTTATCACCGAGTGAGACAAGAGGCGGGAGAGGGGCCCAGGAAAGAAGGCCACAAACTCCCACTCTGATTATCCAAGGTTCCAGCGTATTTATTGTCTGCTTTCCCAGTCTATTTCCAGTACCCAGAAAGGATTGCTTTTGTCAATCCTGTCCAATTTTATACTTGTTTTATTGAGAAGGAACCACCCAACTCTTCACATCATCATTAATGGGACTGACCTTGGCCATCCATTTTTAATTTCTCAACCTCCCATAACATAATCTCTTAAAAAAATAAAGTAGGACTATAATTCCACTTCAAGTATCAAATACAGAACTGCTTTCCAAGTGTGACATAAAATTTATCATCATAGCCTGAATATTTTCCATTAAGAGCCCTTCCACACAGTGCCAGCAAACTAACATTACATTGAAAGTACCAAAACAGTCAGATGTTCAGTAATTTTGAGGTTCCTAGGGAATTAACTGAATGACTACTTGGATCTCAGCTGTGGCCCTTAGCCACAAAAACTCTACGATGGCCCAAGAGACGACGGGTTCTGTGATGTTATTAACAAAGCTTGACACAGGCAGAAAGGAAATCCTTGCAGATTCCATTAGTATTATTATATAAGTATTCTCAATCCAGATTTTGTAATCCAATTTTTTCTCCTATTATTCCAAATACTGTCACAAAACTCTCAAGCCTAACTTGTCTGGGACATCATATTTATAGAATGCTTTGTAGTTGACAAAGCTTTTTCATCTCCTGTCTCATGTGATCCCCATGAAAACCTCACGTAGTAGGTAGAGCAAATATCGTCCTCACTTTATACCTGTCAGAACCGAAATACACACGGATTAAGTGTTCTACATAGCTAGTAAATCAGATCTAAGATCCAGTTACTCGTCTTGTGACCTTGTGCATGTCTTTGCTTCCATTTCTTCCAACATTTTGGCAACTACCTTAAAGGTAAGGAGAAGAGATTACCCCCAAACAATAGCTTTCTCCACACTTTTGGTTGAGAACAGGCTTAACATTTATTTCCTTAAAAATTGTAATCATAGCAATGTGAATGCACTCCCTGAGCAAGAAAAAATGAAGCCAAATTTTCTAACAACTACACAAAAGCGACCTTTAACATAATGCCAACCTCTCCACACACACACAACATATACACACACTACGAAACACTTTTCTAGGAAACCTTCCTGGGAAGGAAACGCTAACCCTACCCACACACACAGACACAAGGTGATGGTCGTAAGTGTCACCAACCTGGTGGGTCACTTCAGAAGAGTATCTTGAAATCTCTTAATACACACATTGGGAGAAATGTGGTAATTTCTCTCATCTAGAAAACGGAAACCAAACCGTTCCCTGACCCCCTCTTGCATCCACGGTTCCTCAGAAGAGGGTCTACACTCATCCTCTTGTAGGCATCTCCTCCAACTCTCCCTTGAACCTGTTCCATATGGGCTTTTGTCTCCACCACTTCAGTAAAACCTCTTGCCAAGCTCACTAATAACCTCCTCGTTGCTAAATCCAACGATCAATTTTTAGCTCCCGTCTTACCTAACCCATCAGCAGCATCTGACAAGGCTGGTTATTCTCAGAACACTTTCTCCTCTTGGTGACTAGAATATCCCAATGTCTCGTCTGTTCCTCAGGCTCTCGTGCTGAGACTCCAATTCTTGCAGTGGTCCCTGGCTCAGGTCTTCTCCCTCCTTTTCTTTTTTTTTTTCTTTTTTAAATTATTGACACCGAAGTACAAAGATGCAGCTTCTAGACCTGGGTCCGCTGCAACACGGGCATGTGACCTTGTGCGAGTCCCTTCATCGCCCTGAATTTCGTTTTATTAATCTCTGGAGTGGAGGAGGCAGGCTGAGAGGTTCTCCAAGGTAAATTCCAGCCCTCAGACTCAGCGGCCATATTTAAAAAGTACTAATTTCCAAAGAACTGATTTGATTATTAGGTAACATTTCTCAAAGTTATCGTGTTTCCCCTACTAGCTTTGACTTATTTTATTGTTTTCTATTCTTATCAAAGTCAAACACGTACGGAGCGTGTAGAGTCAAACACTCAGCAAGGCTTGTGAAAAACAGCAGCCCACCTTCCTCACATTCGTCCCTCTTCAGAGGTGCTTTAAAAAAAAAAAAAAAAAAAAAAAACTTCGAACCTGCAGAAAAGTTCAAAGTGTTCGGGTATTCGTGCCTGAATCATCCTCGTCTAAAGGCCCACGGCTGACGTTTTCGCATATTCCTTCCAGTTTTTTCTATACTTCCTTTGTGCCAGACCATCCAAAAGGAAGAGAGAGATGTGGAGCCCTTCACTCCTGACTACTTCAGTGTGCGACTTCCAGAGACAAGAGCATCTCGTATGCAGCACGGGGCCGACGGGCCTCTCTGAGCGTGGACGGTGCTCCCATATTACTGTCTGCTCCCTCCTCTTTTCCATCTGTTCTCACTCCCTTGGTGGCCTCACCTCTTCTTAGGGCTTTAAAGTAATGGTAATTGCTTATAATGTCCAATTTGCCTCTTCAGGCCGGACCTCTCAATGAACTCCAGACTCTGCCTACTTGACCTTTCCATTTAGATGTCTAAAGAGGCATCTCAAACTTCATGTGTCCCAAAATGAGCAGCCCCCTCCCTGTCAATCTCTTTGTCCCAGTCTCAGCAAGAGGCAACTCCATCCTTCAGCTGTTCAGGCTGCAAATGCAGTCATCCGTGACACGTCTCTCTCTCTCTCTCTCTCTCTCTCATCTTCCACACCCAGTTCCACAGTAACGGGTAACTAGAATTCCCTCCCTTCTCATCACTCCTTGTTTATGGGCTCTGCACCACCATCGCTCACATGGGTCACTGCTGTACCCTTGGGGCTCTCTGCTTCCACCCTTGCAAATGCTCCCACCCTCCCCAGAGGAGTCTAGTCAAAACAGCTTCCATAGAAACATCCAGTCACTTCTCTTCTCAAAACCCACCAAGTGAGCTCCATCTTACTGGAACCAAAGTCCTTGCAAATGCTCACCTGCTATGTTCTTGCATTACCTTTCATTTCCTCTCCCCCTCACTCACTCCACTCCAAACCATCACCACACCTCTTTCTGCCACTGGATCAAGCCAGGCACACTCCTGCCGCAAGGTCCTTGTGTATCTACTCCCTGTGCCTGAAACACTCTTCCCCCAAATGTCTACAGGGTCTTTCTCTCACCTTCCTCAGTGAGGCTTTCCTTGAACACCCTACCTTGTTTCCAAATCACTTATGGCTTTCTAATAGACTGTATTTTTTTTTTCTTATCTGTTTTTAGTCTGTCTGCTTTTAGTCTCCACTAGAATGCTAACTCCATGAAAGCAGGACATTTTATAAGTAGGCTCCACATCCAGCATGGAGCCCGGCATGGGGCTTGAACTCATGACGCCAAGATCGAGACCTGAGCTGAAATCAAGAGTCAGACACTTAACCGAATGAGCCGCCCAGGTGCCCCGGGATGTTTTATTTTGTTCCCTACTGTACGGCCAGTGCCTAGAATACTGTCTGGCACATGTTAGGTACCAGGAAATATCTGATGAATAAAAGAATCACATCATCCAAATAATACAGATTTAAATTAATTATCTATACACACACCAGAAGGTTCAAGCTTACAGAATGCTGAGTAATGGATAACTAAGAATGCTGATCACATATGACTACTTCTGCCCATTGGAAATATAATGTAATCCACAGGTAATTTAGAATTTTCTAGCAGTCACATAAAAATGTAAAAGAAAACAAGTGAAATGTTTAAAGTGATTTATTTAACCTAATATATCCAAAATATTGTCATTTCGACATGTGATTCACACAAAAATTATTAATAAAATATTTTACAGACTTTTTTTCACACAGTCTTTGAATGTGGTGTGTATTTTATGCACAACACATCCCAGTGATGCTAGCCACATTTTAAATGTCAGTAGCTACATGTGGCCAGTGGCTGCCATATGGGACAGCACAGATATAGACCAAATTTAAATAACCCCAACATAGAAGGGAAACATGTGTATACTTATTAATCGTTTTGAACTTCGTATTTCAAAACAAGACCCTGGTACGACCTCACGGTTTCCTAGTTTTGTTAAAACAGTTTCAATTGCTATGACAAGAGGAGTAATAGCTTTAATTCTGAGAAATGATTTATATCAGATTACTGGCTCAAGTCTTTAAATTTCATTCAGATGTTTTGATTAGAAAGCATGTATGCCTTTCTTTCTTAGTCTCCTCAATTAAAAAAGAAAGTTAAATCCAGAGAGATTCTGTGTTCTTATCTACGTTAGCAGGAAAAAAAAAATCATTATTTTCTAATAGAGAGAGCTATTAAAATTCTACTTCCACAACACAAACCGGTATTTATTTCAAGTTAACCAAAATACATTCTATGTTAAAAGACAATTTCAGTATAGACACAGTCATATTTTTAAAATTTGTAAGTTGCCTTACCAATAATTTTGCATTTCACAACATAAAAGTAAAACAAAGCACTAGGGAGAATACTTTTAAATTTTTAATATACGCATTTAGGTCTTCACTATGTTTCTTACAAGCTCAAGTATTATGCATGGAAAATGTTTTCACGACCTTTTTTTTATCATCAGGGGATTAATTTCTTCTGGAATCTCATTCCTTATTAATATTCACTTGTCGGAATTACAATAATTGCCATCCTTATTCAACAACAAAACTTAAAGGATCCAATTAAAATGCATAATACTTTAAAAACCTTTAAAGTCACAAAATTTTATTTTTTTCTTCAGCAGTTAAACACAACACACAGCAGCATCTCTACTTACTCAGATGTTACAGGGAGTTATTGATCACCCCCCCTAAACTGGCAGCTTTGAGCTTAGACCATCAGCAAGTCAGAGAAACTCCAGAAGGCAAAATATCTTCTACTCTTCAAAAGCATTAATAAAATGCCTGTGTGAGGGGGAAAAAAACGGGAGTTACAACCAAGAGAGAACTCTCTCAAGTGTACTGGTCTAGATAGGCAGTTCTCCTTTTCATTCTCTTCTTTTTAAGTGAGGGCTCAGAAGACGTTAATTCACGGCCCCTGGGGGTGAGGGTGAGCTGAGCTGGCAATACTTGGGATTACAACCGCCCTCTGTTTTCAGAACTAAGTTGGGAGAAGCCCAACTTAGTTTAATAATACATGCATCCTGCACTATAACCTGATTACCCTTTTACCGGTCTGATCCTTCAACCAGTAGAGATCCTCATTCTCTAACCACACAAATGAAGACACTTTCAAGAGTAAAAAGAGGAACTTTGGAAATATTTATTAACTAATAAACTGTCTTTATTATTTGGTTAATAGTCCAAAAAATAAAAATAATGTACATCCACTATATTAAAGCAAAAATTAGGGGTTTATTTACATTACATGAATACTTAAAAGATCATTAGCAAATTAATTATTTTTGGCACATATTCTTGCACTTCAATCTGTTTTCTTAATAGATTCCATATATAATAGTGTGTCACTCGTACTGTGTCTGGGGGGGGGAAAAGGTTGACATGGTCTTATTTTTTTTAATTTTTCAAAGTTGCCAAAGTCTTTTTCAAAGTTTCATTTTGTGTTAGATAATCTGAAATCACAGACATCATCTGACTCTTCTGTACAGATGTTGTTTTCAACAAGAAATGCTCTTTTTACAGCTGCTGAGAAACCTGGAGAGCTCAATTCTACCTTTTTCATACCAAAATTTTTAAGTATTTCAGTCTAAAGATTTTACGGATAGTATCTTTTTTGCCTAAATTGGTGTTCCTTCTTCCACACTCATTGCCTCCAATCCACTCACCAGGACACCCCCCCCATACACACACTTTTCTTCCCCAGTGCAAATCCCATCACGTCACTTCTCAACTTCCCAACTTCCCAATGGCTTCCCATTGCTCCCTGAATGCAATCCAAAACCTTAACAGGACCTCCAAAGCTCAGAGAGACGTGGTGCCTCCCTACCTCTCAAACCCTCCAAAGCAGCAGGTCCTCCCCTGTCCAGTGTCTCTCTGATCCCTCTGCTCCGGACGTTCTTCTCAGTACTCTGAAAGACTCCTAATGCCCCCAAATCTAAGTTACCTCACGGTAACTCCTCTCTCCCAAAAAATACTCTGTACTTTTCCTACAAAGCATTCATGAAAATCCGTACTGACTTGTGTGCTTTTAGAAAGCCTATCTCCACTAGACGGCAAAAACTTCATGAGAGTGTAGACATCACTCCTGTTTGGTTCACCTCTTAATCTACCAATCTTCTTACCCAGCACCTGGCACGGTCCTTGCCACCTTGTGAACCTTTGGTAAATATTTGGTGAATGAATGAATTAAAGACTGAGAAGGAGAAAGTAAGGAGACAAAGGGCAATCTAGTTATTTCAGTCAACTCATGATTTATGACCAAAACACCTCACAATCCTAAATCCAACTACATCATCAATGGCCCCCTCTACACAGGACAATTCTCATCAGCATACAAACAGTCTGTACTTCCTCCCAACCTGAAGGAAAGGGAGAGAGAGAAAGACCTCTCTCTTGGCCCCATGTTCTCTAATCCAATTTTATAGGAATACTCAAAGAGCTGACTGTATCTGTTGTCTCCAATTCTTTCCTCCCATCCTCACTTGAACCCAATCCAATCAGGCTTTTGTCCCCACTGCTGTCCTGAAACTGCTCTTGTTAAAGCCACCAATGACCTCCATCCCGAACTAGGTTAGGTGTTGGTATCTATCCAACCATTCAACTATCCCACCATCTTGAACTATCCAGGCACTGAGACAGGCACTTAAAAGGAATTATCCTTTAAACAGCCACTCCCTAAGGCAGGTAGCATTGTTATCTCCAGAGAGAGCCTAACTGAACTCATTCAAGGCCACTTGGGGGGGGGGGGGGGACTGGAAGAGACAATTTTTACTAAATCTAATAGTCAACTTTCATCTTAACTGGACCTCGTCTTCCCGAACCTGTCCTGTATTTAACAGAGCTGATCACTTTCTTTAAACACTCTCTGCTTGGTTTCTAGGACACCACATTCTCCCTGACTCTCCTCCTTCACAGGCTATTCCTTCTTAGACTTCTCATTACGCCAAGGGCAGGGCTTTCGGTTCTCAAACCTCTATCTCTACTCCCTCCTCTTGCTCATCTCAATGGGTCTCATGGCCCTTTAAATACCACCAGTAAGAGCCTGAACCTCTTCCCTTAACTCAAGGCTAATATTTTCAGCTCCCTACTTGACATCTCCTCTTGGATGTCTAACAGACATTTCACACTTAACATCAACCCATGCCAAACTCCTGATGTTCCACCCCACTAAGACTGATGCTCCTACAGGAGTCCCCATCTCACTAAATGGTAATTCAATCTTCCAAGTCATCCCTGACTTTTCCCTCTCCCTCGCACCACATATCCAATCCATCAGCAATTCCTGTTGGCTCGGTCTTAGAAATTAATCTAAGTATCTAAATTCTAACTACTTCTCCCTACTTCTACTCCCAGAACTACTACCTGAGTCACCTTTGCTTCCATCTGGAGTACTGCAAAAGCCTCCCAGCTGATTCTTCCCTTGCCTAGCTGCACTGTTTTCAAAACAAAAGGCCAGGGATGCCTGGGGGGCTCAGTCAGTTAACCATCTGCCTTTGGCCCAGGTCATGGACCCAGGGTCCTGGGATCAAGTCCCACATTAGGCTCCTTGCTCAGTGGGGTGCCTGCTTCTCCCTCTGCCTGCCACTCCCCCTGCTTGTGTGTGCTCTTTCTCTCTGACAAATAAAATCTTTAAAAAAAAAAAAAAAGACCAGAGTCATTTTGATTTATTTTTTTCAGAGTCATGCTGATTTTAAAAAAAGATCATGTCACTTCTCTGCTCAAAACCCACCAAAAGTTTCCCTTCTCATTCAGAGTTGAAGTCATCACAGCGGACTTCAAGATCCATAACTGGCCCCAAGTAACCTCTCTTGCTTTATCGTTGCCACTCTCTCCCTGGTTCAGACCTCTCTTGTCCTACTGCCTTCTTTGCTGCTCCTTGAGGATGTGAACACACTCATGCCAGGGTCTGCTGCTCCCTCTTCTCCAGAACGTGCTTCCTCAGAGACATTTGCATGGCACTCTTGCTCACCCACGGCAGACCGTTACTCCAAGTATCAACCTGTCAGGGAGGCCTTCTCTGGCCACTCTATTTCATGGAACACCTCAACACCACCATTACAACTTTATATCCAGCTACCCTGATTATATTTGTTTATATTCATTCATTCATTCATTCATTCATTCATTCATTCATATATATCACTCCCACCGGGTACCTCCCTCCCCTCCCCTATTTTTTCTCTTCCGCTTGTACACTTTAAGCTTCTTAAGGGAAGAAATTTTTGTTTCGTCCAATACTGTATCCCTCCAGTGGCAAGAAAATGCCTTGTCACCAATATGTATTTACTGAATAAATGGTTGAAAATAAGATTATGGGTAAGCAACCAAACTAAATCTCCAGACCTACTGTTCTTCACAGAAAGCTCTTAGAGAACATGGGCCATGCAGTTACGATCAAATTTTGCAGAGTAACTTGCACACACAGTCTTCATGTAATTTCATCACTAATCATATTTTTCACTGAAATTTTAGTTTTCCCACATGATGAACACATTATGTGTTACCAACTTTAAGGGTTAAGTAGAACATTTTAAAATATGACATTTGGGTCTCAGTTATCAATTCCAAATTCCCTCAACTTAAACTGCAACCATCCAACTGTGTCGTCCTTTGGGGAGATATGCGTTTATTATTAACGCCTTGCCTGTGAGCACCGTCTTGATGGGAGTTCTTCTTGGGCTCCCGCTACTATGTTATTTGCCGCAGTACCTGCGAGGAGACCTCCTAGCTTCACAGACGCCTGAACTAGGTGATAGGAAGAACGGTGACTGAGAGGCTAGCTGTGGCCGCCTTCTTTCACAAGGTGGTTCTTTAAACTTCTCTGGTACAGCTACTAATTGCTTTAACACTTCCAAAGGCATTTCTCAGCCTATAGTTAAATGATTTCAAGGTTCTTTTCACGAGTAAGCCCGTCTTCCAAGAGTCCCGTGACTCTCACTGGCTGCACCAGCACACGTCCGTTTCTCATCCCCAGACTCCAAGTCTCCACTTAGTGAAGATCCTAGCCGACACTACATAAAGAGTATTTTATCAGTGCAGTATTTTTATGTGCTGAACTAAATTTCACAAATAAAACTGGAGCAGGTTGGATTCTGATACTATTATTCTACTCTTGAACACTGTTCGACCTTCTCTCATATCACCAAGAAATTCAAAACCATCTGCATTATTTCCTGAATCACCAACAACCTATAATTTAATGAGAAACTATACACTTTCAATATGTTATTACTGCTTTTCTTACGTGTCAATGTAAAACAACACTGTTAAAGTCAGGATAGATCCCAACATGCCTAAAAAATATGTATCTATACCAATCTGGTATAAAAACAATTTTAGGAGAACTGCAGTATTTGGCCATCACCAATATTATGAGAGAATGAAGAACTAATATTTAATAAGTACCTACTGTATGCCACATTATCACAAGTAATCCCTACAATGGCCTTGTATAGAAGGTAGACAGCACCAGATTTCAAAACCCCTCAAGGGCCCCCCCCCTAAATCCCAGTACCACATCCTCCTACCTACCTCAGTGTGATTCAGCCTTAAGAAACAGAAATTACTGGTCAGATTTTACCAAAATGAGCCACTAATAACACCCATATTCAAACTGTTTTATCTGGCAAACACATTAAGATCAACCTTAAACCTACAGGACAGGCTAAAATGTTTTAAAGTTTTTTCAGTGAGCTCATTCTGGTAGGTCCAAAGGATACAACCTTCTTAAAAAAACTGCACTATAAAGACCATACTGAGGTTCTTCATGGGAAAGATGGATAGTTGGTTGTATTTGACCCTCAAATATTTCAGGTAAAACTTGTTTCTTCCATGTCACATAAGTTGTGAAGTCTTAAATAACTCTGTCATGGAAACATGTTAATGAACGCAAGCGCCTTGGGGAAAAGATTCCACTGCTGTCCTTCACTCTGATGTGAACCAGACTTTGGAGTGGGCAAAAAATACAGACCCAGCTCTTAAAATTCCATGAAAAATGCTGTTTGCTTCCCTCAATGCTTAAAATAAGCTTCACACTCATCTACAAAATAAAATATCTCCAATGCAGGTATTTGTTAGAGGACTTGAAGACAGACAGAATAAAATCTGCACCTACACAAAGACCACACGGACAACACCTAATATTTTAGGGAAGAAGGCTAATGGTCATACTGGCAATTGTGATTTTCTTCCTTCCTTCCTTTCTTTCTTTTTTTTAAAGATTTATTTATTTTAGAGAGAGAGAGAGAGAGGGCGGGGGGGCAGAGAGAGACTCTCAAGCAGATTTCCCTGCTGAGCACAGAACCCAGAATGGGACTCGATTCCACAACCCTCAAGATCATGACCGGAGCTGAAATCAAGAGTCCGAGGCTCAGCCAACTGACCCACCCCGGCAGCATGGTTTCCTGCAATCATGATTTTCTAAGCTCCTTCCTTCACTATGGTTTCAAGCAGAGGTGCTGGACTCTGTGCTCCCAGAGCCCCCCTGCACCCCCAGCCCTGTGCCAAGACACGCACCTCGTGAGCAGCAGCTCCGCGGCCTCCTTAGGCTCTGCCTCCTGGAACCTGATCCCCGGGAACTGCACTCCTGGACCTTTTACGTAACTGTGGTTGAAGATATTTTTCACCAGGTTCTTTAAACAAAGATTCACGTGATAAATTTCTGCTCGAGTTTAGTTCCAGGAAATGTTTGGTTTCTGCAGATGTTTATATGCTTCCGGTTGTCAGTACATGAAAATTATATAATCCTGTGTTTCTTTTTCTCACTTGAGCAAGTAGAAAACGTAACATCAAATATATTGCCCAAATTTGCTCAACGTGGACACTCGGGAGTACTTAATCCTCAACTTCTTTTAGTCGAGGTTGGTTTTATTTTTTAAAAAGTTACGTTGCCTTTTGACCTAAAATGTGTAAGTTGCCTTAAGTGTTTTCAGAAGCAAGGAAAGCTGCAAAATGTAAAATGGAAAAGAAATAATGTTGACCTGCTTGTAAGTTCCAGATTAAAATGGAAAAATGAGAAAAACACAGTGGTGTTTTTACACTGAGAAGGTATAAATGGCCCAAAATAAATGCCCAGAATTAAACTCTCTGCTACCCAAAAGATAAAAAAGTTTCCATAAGGAGACAAAACAGCACTCTACCTTTTTTGTTGAAACCCAGTTCACCAGTTTGTGAATCGAATATGCTTTTGGTTGAATTTCCCTAGCAATATTAAAAAGCCTGAAATTTTTACAAATTAGTTTAGTAAGAGAGTTCTTCAAACATTATTTTGAATTAAAAATGTCTTAGAAAGTGAATTAAACTGGTTTTATGACAGGTGTACATTCTAAGTCCCTTCCTTTGGAAAGCCATCCAGACTACATGCCTGGGTATTGCAACTGTAATCGTCATCGGCCAACAATTGTTTTTAGCTCCTTCACTCCTCAATCGGACGTTCAGTAATAAGTGGCTCCTAATTTATGACTATATTTATATTCCATCTCCTTTCACAACACATTTGAGACAGCCTATAAAAATCCAGACACTATAATAAAATTATATTTTATAAATATAAAAATTCGGACAAGGGAAAAAGGCCATGCAAGTATGCAGGCCTGAGGGTTACTTAAATTAAGCCATAAATTCGGCCCTATAATGCCTGGTTGATAAAGCAAAAGAAAAAACCAATCAATTGCAAAATTCACACTGGCAAAGATGGGATGCTGTCTGGAGAAACAGAATTTGTCCTGCTATGCAAATTGGAGAAAAATTTCTCTACCATATTATTACATTAAATAATGTACTGGCATCTTCAATACTGTCCCTGACAGATATCCTGATTGGCTCATCCAGCAGTTTCTCAAAGTATATAACATACACAGTAAAAATATAAAGCTCTCTGATAATCTGGATATATTCAGATGATAAAAAGTAAAACCTAAAAAGTATGTCCCACAGAACTTTCCATGATGTTGAAAATGGTCTTCATCTACACTATTCAAGATGGTAGCCCACTACCCGTATGTGGTTCGTGAGCACTTGAAATGAGGCTAGTGCAACCAAGAAACTAAATTTTTAATTATATTTAATTATTTTAATAGCCATATATTAGAAAAGCAAATATCCACCCACCGGCCTGCACAGGTCTAAAGCATTTGTTATCAAACTTTGTTTTAGTAGCAGAACCACTGGGGGTTGGCAAACCCAGATGGAAACTAACACATAAGAAAATAAAGATGGTGTACTGTATGTATTTATTTTCGTAAGTTCAAATTTATCATATTAATTTACAGGCAATGTTGAGTATGAGTTTTCTAATAGGTAAAAATTAAAAACTGAAGGTTGTAAGTGAGAGTTACAAACATAGATCAGCCCCAGTAAACACTTTCTGCATTTTGTTTGGATGCACTGTACAGTGCCCACGTGAGACTTCTAACCACAGGTTCTGGGCTACCCAATTAGCAAAGGCCACACACACCACAGCCATCGACTCAGAAAGCATTAAGAAGAAAACACGGCATCCTGGCAGGGTAGTTTCAAGCATTTCTCTTCATGGGAGGAGTCTTTCCAGGAATCCACATGGCTATCCCAGAGCTTTGGATTCAGACAACAGCTCAGGTACAAGGAAATGAGAATCAGAGAGTGGGTGCAGAGTCACGCAGGCTTAGAAGCCCTTGTCATAAACAGAAAGCAGTATCTCATCTGATGGTCCCAGCCACAGCTTCTAGGGACCCCACGAACGACATACTCATGTCCACAAACTACTCCCAGGGAACCTCAAAACTACTGCTTCCAACCAAGAACTTAGAGTTGACGTGTAGTTCCTCCCAGGCCAAATACATTTACCAAGTAAAGGTCACTTTTATCATAAGCAATGTTGCCTAGTAACATAGTTGACTTTCCATTTTTATCAGGATTCAGAGGAACTAAGTAGAAAGTTCATCCAAGGTCAGATCTGTCTTTAGAGAATGAGAATGATTTTGTTCATTCTTTACCCACCTTCATGGTTTAAAACTAAGCGCATGTGTGTGTGTGTGCATACACACACACACACCCTAGCATATAAAAAATATAACTTACTGGGGCGCCTGGGTGGCACAGTGGTTAAAGCGTCTGCCTTCGGCTCAGGGCATGATCCTGGCGTTACGGGATCGAGCCCCACATCAGGCTCCTCCGCTATGAGCCTGTTTCTTCCTCTCCCACTCCCCCTGCTTGTGTTCCCTCTCTCGCTGGCTATCTCTATCTCTGTCAAATAAATAAATAAAATCTTTAAAAAATATATATATATAACTTACTTATCAAAACCCTATAGCAAAATCATACCTAATGATTAAATAATAGAAGTATTTCCTTTAAAAAGCCAGGAAATGAGACAAAGATGACTACAATCATTACTTCTATTCAATAGTGTAGAGGTCCTAGTTAATCTTATTTAAAAATAATGGCTGGCTTAGTCAGTACAGCATGCGACTCTTGATCTCAGGGTCGTGAATTCAAGCCCCACGTTAGGCATGGAAACTATTTAAAAAAAAAAAAAAAGGAAAAAACAGAAATGAGGTAAAAATTTATAATTTGTGTTGAGGTGACCAAACTGTCCTTATTCCAGTGTGATAATTATTTATACAGAGCATCATGAAGGAAAGCTATTAAAGTTAATAAAAAAATAAGTTTATCGATGTTTCTGGATAGACGAATCAAATTCCTATAAGCCAAAAAACAGCACTTTGTAATTTAAATAGGAAACACTACCACTTAAAATGGTAACTACAGCTATAAGCTTTCTAATAATAAATCTAATGAAAAACTTCAAGAGCTTTATGGAGATAACTACAGAGCTGAGTAAATGGGAAATATTTGTGGGTGAAAACCTAATAAATATTCCTAAACTGAATTGGAATTCAATATAATTCTAATAAAACTTTCTACAGGGTCTTTCATGGACTATGGTAAGTTGATCCTAAAATCCGTAAGAAAAAAGAGCCAAGAACAGCTTCAATAAATCTGAAGAAGAAAACAGGTAGGCAACTTGCCCTCCAAAATGTTTATTTACCACAGTAAATAAAATGGTATAGGTGAATGACAGGCAGCAGGGCACCTACACATTTAGAAATCTGACATATAATAGCAGTAGTACTGCAAATCAGAGGGGCAAGGATGAGCTACTGAACAACGGTGCTGAGACAGGGTCATCCATAAGGAAACAAAATTAGATCCATGTTTCCTATCACTGAGAAACATCTTCAGGATAATTAAAGACTTAAATGTGAAAATAAAACTTTGAAAACTTTTAGAAAAAAATATCCTTGGGGTAATGCAGGATTTAAAAAAAAAAGATTAAAAAGTTGATGAATTATTATTACATTAAGTTTTTTTTAAAAATTTCTAAATAACAGAAGATTCTTTAAAAACAAAATGAAAATCCAGGGGCGCCTGGGTGGCACAGCGGTTAAGCGTCTGCCTTCGGCTCAGGGCGTGATCCCGGCGATCTGGGATCAAGCCCCACATCAGGCTCTTCTGCTGGGAGCCTGCTTCTTCCTCTCCCACTCCCCCTGCTTGTGTTCCCTCTCTCGCTGGCTGTCTCTATCTCTGTCGATTAAATAAATAAAATCTTTAAAAAAAAAAAAAAAAAAAAAAAAAAAAAAACAAAATGAAAATCCAAGTCATGGACTTGGAGAAGATATTGATAACCAGCAGAGTGTTAATGTGCAGAATACATGAAGAACTCTTACAAACCAATAAGCAAACACAAACAATGAGTCGGGAAAAAAAAAAAAGTGGACAGCCAATTAACAGAATAGAAAATCTGAGTGGAAAATAAACATCAGATGTCCAAACTCAGTACAATGCAATTTAACACTACAGTAAGATACCATTTCACACCAGACTGGCAAAATGGGATACGATAATGATAGAAAACTGAACTGACTCAACCACTTCAGAGAGCAATTTGGCAAGAATAAAGGCGAAGACGCTCATGTCTACAAGCAACTCCCCTCCTGACTACGTTCCGTAGAGAAACGAGCACATGTACATCAGGAGGTATACGTAAGAATGTTTGTTAGCACTGCCTGTAATAGCAACAAAGTGTAAACAGCTCAAACATGAATTAATGGGAGAGTGGATAAGCATATGGCGATACCGTCTTATAATGAAATACTACATGTATTTAGAAAAATTAAAGACAGCCACATTATCAAAGACGGATAAATGTTAAAAAAAAAAAAAAAAATTAGCGAGGTGCCTGACTGGCTCAGTTGGTTAAGCGTCTGCCTTTGGTTCAAGTCATGAACCCAGAGTCCTGGGGTGGAGCCCGTAGCTGGGCTTCCTGCTCAGTGGTGAGTCTGCTTCTCCTTCTCCCTCTGCCCCTACCACCCCCACCCTGCTCATGCTCACGCTCTCTCAAGTAAATCAATAAAATCTTAAAAAAAAAAAAAAAGGTGAGTTAGTGTGCAAAACTCTTTAAAAAATTAGCTTCTGCAAAGCAAAAGAAATAATCGAGTGACACACAACCCACGGAATGGGAGAAAATATTTGCAAATACGTATCTGATAAGGGGTTAACATCCAAAATATATAAGGAACTTCCGCAGTTCAATAGCAAAATATCAAGTATCACTTGATTAAAAAATGGGCAAAGGACTTGAATATACTTCTCCCCAAAGAAGACCTACAAATGGCCAACAGGTAAGTAAACAGATGCTCAACATCATTACTCATGAGGGAAATGTAAATAAAACCACAATGAGGTACTACCTCACCCCTGTGAGGACAGCCATTAACAAAACAACAGAAAACAGCAAGTGACGGCAAGTATGTGGAGAAACTGAACCCTCGTGCACTGCTGGTGGGAATGGAAAATGATGCAGTCACGGTGGAAAACAGTATGGCAGTACCTCAAAAAATTATCAATAGAACTACCATGCAATCCAGCCATCTCCACTCTGGATATTTATTCAAAAGAATTAAAATGAGAATCTGTACAGATACCTGCACTCCCATGTCCACTGAAGCACTATTCGTAACAGCCAAGAGGTGGAAACAACCTAAATGTCCATCGGTGGATGAACAGATAAAGAAAATGAGGTCTATACCCACAAGGGAGTATTATTCAGCCACAAAAAGAAGGGAATCCTGTCATACGCAGCACAGACGAACCTTGAGGACATTCTGCTAACTGAAACAAGCCAGTCACAGAAGGACAGCTATTGCAGGATACCACTTACATAAACGCAGTCAAACTCACAGGAACAGAAAGGAGAAGGGCAGATGCCAGGGCTGGGGGGAGGGAGAAATGGGGAGCTGCTGTGCAGTGAGTAAAGAGATCGAGTCACCCAAGATGAAGACGTTCTAGAGATCCACTAGAGATCTAGTGGATCACGTTCTAGAGATCCACTGCACAACACTGTGCTTACAGTTAACAATAAGGTACTGTGCACTTAGAAATTTGTTAAGAGGGAAGAGCTCATGTTATATGACTTTTACCGCAAAAAAAAAAAAAATGTTAGACAAAGCTGCAGAAAACTACAGACAGTAAAATGTTTAAGTTTGAAATCATATAAAATAATGCTGTATATATATTATATACAATATACAATATATATTATATAGTATACAATATATATACAATATATAGTATACACACAGTATATACATAGTATATATATATATAGCACCACAGAGCTATACAAAGGTAGTAAAAGTATAAAATATGTGTTGAAATGCTGCACACTGGGGCGCCTGGGTGGCTCAGTCGTTAAGCGTCTGCCTTCGGCTCAGGGCGTGATCCCAGGGTCCTGGGATCGAGCCCCACATCAGGCTCCTCCGCTGGGAGCCTGCTTCTTCCTCTCCCACTCCCCCTGCCTGTGTTCCCTCTCTCGCTGGCTGTCTCTTTGTCAAATAAATAAATAAAATCTTTAAAAAAAAGAAAGAAATGTTGCACACTAACTTCAGGATAGTGGTTTCTACTACTAAGGACAAAAGGAAGAGAATGAAACAAAAAAATGCTGAACAAAAATCTATCTTGATATGATATTTTACTACTTAGGGGAAAAAAGAACTAGAACAAGTATTACAAACCTGATGGTGGTAGTTTAGTCTATTTTTCTATATGCTTGAAATATTTTATTATGGAAATAGTCTTTTTTAGAACCTAATACTAAGAACATTTTCTTCCTTTCTAAGAAAAGGGTATGTTTTGTCTCCGATAACACAAGGTTCCATGGACCCTCAGTGGGGGAAGGATGGGCCCCAAATTGCAGCAAAGTTGCGTTTGTGTGTGTGTTCACTCTTCTCAGAAAAAGATCCACAGATTTCATCAGAAGGGTCTGTGACTTAAAAATGTTAAGAATCATAAATATAATTGATATTTGCCATTCTGCACTAGGCAACAAATAAAAAAAAAAACAGAACCAAATCTGAATTAAAGTAAGTCAACATATTTGTAACCTTTTTCTTAGTTCGGATTTACTGTTGATACGCTATTTCATTTTATGTATTTTTGCCATGGAGTTGACTCAAACCCTCTCTTTAAAAAGGCAAGATTTTAATTTTAAAAAGAAAAACAAAAAAGAAACCTCCTTTAGCAGATCCCACCAAATCCATGTAAGTAAGCACAAAACTGAAGAATCAGGAGGACTGGACGTAAACAATGACACAGCAGCTTTGGGATGAGATGTCAAGACAAAATGGTTCTACTACGAACTTTAATAGGAAAGGCTACAGAAGGGACTCAAACACAGGGCAGGATCTCACCTTTTGGGCCACACAAAAACCAAACTCCTAAGGAATTGGACAGTAACAGGAGGAGGTCAGAATCTGGGGGTGGAAACCATATAATTTATTTAAGAAATTCCCCCAGATCGTTCTGCTACACTTCCCCCCGTCATACCACCAAAGCCCTCAATCCCTGCCCCAGTTGGGATCACGGGGTTCGATGTACTCTTTCAATTTGTAACAAATTGTGTGTCACAGTCAGGAAGCGAGTATTTTTATACACCTGCACACTTAGAGCTTTCTGGGCAAATTTCATGGAGACCTGGATTAAGGGACAAGCCTCAGAACTGAAAGGGTGACTGAACGGTCAGTAAGAGATATACCTCCCTTGAGGACTGCGTGCACATCTCAGAGGGTGACAAAGCCAGGGCCGTAGAGATATTCCAGGGGTTATAAAGTCGGAGTCTCCCGAGGTAACGATCTGTCCCTGTCTCCTGGGTCTACTTTCAGGAAAATACAAATAAAGAAGATACTAAAAACTATCAGTCCCCAGGCCCTGGGCTAGTTCCTAAGGACACCGCTGTGAACAAGAGACCGTTCCTGCCCTCACGGAGCGTGCAGTCCAGGGCGGTACTGATACCCAAGGAAGCCAACTGAGACCTGAAGGACGAGGAGTCAGCCCAACGCCTTCATCTGAAAGGGAGAGAGAATCCCGAACCAACCTTCACACAGCAAGAAACCCCAAGGGAGGAAGGCTCAATCATGCCAGGCAGGGGCACAGCCCCCTCTGTCTTTGTGCTCCTCCATCCTTCCTGTGACCACGGGTGCTCGCCGGGGCCTGTAAGACTGCTGGAGTGCGGCCCACAGCGGGCAGGATCTTCCCGGAGAGGAAACCCTTTCCCGAAGCTCCTGTGGGCCAGAACCGGGTTCCGTGCTTCCACTCAAACTAATCAGCGGGCAGGAATGGAGCTTCCCGGCGGCCAGAGGTGGGGCCCAAGCCCACCATCCCCAAGGCACACGGACATGCCAAGATTTTTTAACGAAGTCGAGGTTCCATTAGAAAAGAGCAGAGGAGGAAAGCAACCAGTGGCATGTGCTACAGTCATTAAGGCAATATTTCCTTTTTTAGAATATTACGTTCTTACAGCAAATAAAAAGAAGTAAAAGACCACCTCATTCTTAAGCAACCGCACGTACATATTTAAATACTTAAATTTTAATATACAAAAAAACTAAAAATAAGTGCAACTAGTATAGAATGAACTAAGTACCCCAAGGGCTGGGAGATCGGAGCCACTGAGAGAGATCAGGTTTTGAATACGCAGAGCAGTCCTCAAAGATGAGAATTATGAAATGACAGAGAGGCTGATTCATGTTTAAAGGCACAAAGGTAAAAGTTTAGGCGAGAAAAGCCATCCTTGTTCAGCTATAAGACAGACCGCGGCGAACACACAGAAAACGCCTGGGCAAACATAAAGCCCAGGAGGGCAGAACCCCTGAGGCTCTGTCTTGTTGTACCAAAGGTACTCATATGTATTTGCGGAATGAACAAATGAACAAATGGGCTTGGATTTGAAATACGGTGTGACCATGAACCACCAAAGGTTTCTCATGAGAGAACACAAGGGACCAAAACTATTTTTGATACAAACCTTCATTTTCAATGAGCAGAACGGACTGCAGGAAAATGAGACAGAAAGTGTGATCAATTAGGAAGCTACTGAACTCATCCAGGCATAAGGTAATCGGGGGACAGAGATCCGAAGGTCCAAGAACTAAAAACCAGAAGCACAGTTTTTAAAAGTGGTGGTTTTATGTGAGTATACGTATGTCATTTTACTTACAAACCATGTCATATGTTACATTCATTCGTTACCGCATTATGAAAAATAGGAGAATGCAGTTTTAATCTAGTTTATCTGATCCTGAACCGTAAGTTTTGACAGCATTTCAAGAGGGCTTTTTACCCTGGGTTTCTTTTTCAACTCCGACAGGAAAGATGCATGACTCAAGCTCGTCCATCAGAATCAAAGTCTCTGTGGCCTCCTAGCGCTTGTTGTCTAGAATGACAGCTTCTGTGCCAAACTCTATTAAGATAGTATAAACTCATTCTCTCCTCTAGTTTTTCTTCCACATTCATATATGGTAATAAGGACATACCTCAAAATAACATCTCAACACTATCCACAACCACATCAAGTCCATGACTGAGGTGAACAAAATACCTACCAAGCTAAGAGTCATTAGATCGTTCATGTTTATGTGTCCAATATTATTTTCTAGAACAATCCGTGAGGAGCTATACTGCCAGAGTTTCTCTCTGTTTTATTTTTGTTTGTCCCAAACAAGATTTGAATTGTTGTTTGCTCATATCTTCTATGCCATGTAGTCCTATTTCACCCCTGGGAACTTTATGGACCCACTCTGCTTCTCCACGACTATTCACTATAAAAAATAACCAGCGCTTCCACCTGTCGAAAGACTCAGGTTCTCCCTAATCAGAGAGTCTCTGATCTTCTGACTAGAATGACAGTATTTCTCAGCTTATCATGCATACTTGAGGAGCTCTTGCTGATCATTAGTCTTGGTCACACACAAATGGGGGCTCCACGTCCAGCCAGACCCTGAGTCCCAGGGCCCCCTCGGAGGCCGCAGAGATGCTCCAGCTAACCTGAGAAAAGACCACCAGCTGGGGCGGGAGGGGGGAGGCAATGCTGCCCACTAATGATGAGATCTGCACAAAATACCCACATCTCCTTTCATGGAACCAAAAAGTTACAGAGATACAAGTCTTCGTGTCATGTGGACACTTCACTCTACGAATGAAAAAGTATTTCATCAGAAGAGCTAAACAACTGGCTCAAGGTCACATATCCTAACTATATTTAGATACCTGGAGAAGAGTTTAGAAATGACTAAGTGATAAATACATAAAAAGCTATGCAAACGAACAACACCCTCTTTTCCAAAATGCACAATTATTAACACCAGGGAAAACTTTCATGGGTTTTAAGCCTCAGCTGCAAATCATGTTTTCATAGTCATATTAATGTAAACACTGATTATTATTCAAAATTTAACTATGTAATGAGAAGGGAGGAGAGCTCCGCACCTAGGGTGAGGTGCAAAAGAAAGGTAAGTTCTCTTCTTCTTTCATGAGAAGTCAAAGGTAATGCCTACGAATGAAAAATTAAAAACCGGGAAAGCAACACGCATTCAGAGATTTGGAGGCGAATAACAGGAGAATCAGGTCTCAGAGCTGAACTCCCAGGAGCTGGGACCCGGGTGGCGGTTTTGTAACAAGCCTTGTAGAACTCCTGGCCTCTCTGAATTCCAGGCATGTAGAACTGAAATTAAAATTAAACAAAAAAGTGGCCAAGGTGAGACACTAGAGCGAGGGTTTCCGACTGTGTAATACTTGTTCTAAAATTATGTTGTTTTTCCATTTGAATAAAAGATAGAGAAAACACTGTTTTATCTGAGCAACTTAATTTTCTATTGTTTTCACTGTGGCTATTGCGTTTTCATGCATGGAAGAAAAAAAAATCCAATATTCACCCGCTGAATTGGAGATGTATAAACATGTTCTTCTGGCTGGGAAAACACACAGGACTAAGAGCTTCCCTGCAAAGGGTCACTCTGTACTAGAGAAACACACAAATAACCAAAAAGCAACGAGATAAGCACCCTAAACTTAACTATTCTGTGAGCCTGGTTTCCTCATTTGTGAAATGGCTCTTCTGGTTTTGGAGAATATTCAGTAATTCAATGCATATGAAGTTATAAGCGCCCTGCCTGCCAGATCATAAGAAAAACAAGACCAAGAAGACAAATCCTTGCCTGCCTGATTTTAAAACCCATGTTCATTCTGCTTCATCACATTTCTAAAATAACTGTATTCTTTCCATACACTAAAAATTCATTTCCCTCCTGGATCCAAACAGTAGCCAGTAAATGAACAAACTATGACTCACTACATATGTAGATGCAGAAATAATTCTAAGGATAAAAAAATCTTTTCTAGCTCTTTTTTTTCCTTTTCTAGTTCTTTTTAATTATTTATGACTATCTGATTTATTTAGAAATAGTCCCCTATAATATATCTTATGAGTTAGGCATAATTAAAAGTGAAGCTCTTGATGTATTAAGAAGTAAAATGCTGTAGTGGACTATTTTCAATAACCGGGAAGTAAATTATTTATCACTAGATGGCACTGTATTAGGTAATTAAAAAAATTTTTTTTAGCATGAGATCCATTTTATTTATCAAGTTAAAAGAATACTTTCTTTTAACAAAAGAAGGTGAGATTATATTACTCCTGTCTTATTTCATGGCTTTAAAAATAAAGATACAGTTTAATGGAAAAGAAAACAATGATAGGATCAAGTTAAATTTATTTTTACGCTATCATGACGTCTTAAATAACTATTCTGATATTTTCTAGGCAGAAATAATTGTGAATGCCTCTCTTGTTTACCATCCAATAATAAGCACCAGAACATGTGATGGCTTGTACTGGAGCAAGCTGGTTAAGGTGGGATCCCCTTCCATCAATGTCACTAGGTCAGAGGTGCCCGAAAGGGGGATTTTACTGAGATCTGGAAGGGGGAACTACACAGCAGTCACTGTCTGAAACCCTGATTCTCTACTTGGTTGATATGTGACAGACACGGACACTGCAGGTTACAGCTTGTCCTCACACCCTGCTGGTTCGTGGTTCAGCTCTTTTTCCCAAATATTGGACCTACTGACCAACAAGGGCCCCAGGCCCAATATCAGACAGCTGGCAGGAGACACAGAGGTGGCATTCAAGAAATATGTAATGACTGACCAATGTACCTTCAGTGAACTGGGAATAGTGCAGTAAACAATTTAAGCTCCTCTTCACACGCTAGCTTCAAAGTATTGATAATGTTCCATTAATTTACAGAATTATATAACCTTTTACATGGACCAAGTATTACATAACTTTTTTTAAAGAATAAGGCACATCACCGGGCAATCAGTGATATTAAATATTTAGAGATATTAACATAAATTGAGACCACATTGTCTGAGCAAAAGAGCTAAGAAATCCAACTCCACCTCTTCTTTATTATTTAGTAGTTTCATTCATTTTGCCTGAAAACCCTCAAACATTTATAACCACCTATCTTGAATAGTCAGCCACACTCCTGAGTATGAGAGCCAACCGCCAAGATGGCTCCTTAGCTGTTTCACTTTCAGTACTGATAAACCAGATCTAGTGCTAGGATCCACGACAGGCGTACGTAACAGGCTCAATCACTATATATTAAAAAAATTGATGAGTTATCTTCATATTGATAGTAGTCTGATTCAATGCCTTTAACATCTGAGTTATCACAAAGTAATACAAACAGAACATCAAAGAAAATAAGAAATATAATCGCCAGTCTACTTCCGCAAAAAAAAGTAAAATAAAATAAGCTTCTGTGTTCTGTCCCATCGTTTCCTGTGTTTGCCTCTGGCGATGCCGTTCAGTGTCATACAGTCCCAGTGACTGCTTCCATACATGTAACTCCCCAAGTCATGTCTCTAACACTGAACCTCCAGCAAAGTCATAATGCCCTGGGGCCATGGGGCAGCATCTATCCACCCACCCATGCTCCAGCGTTTACAGAGGACTTCCTACGTTCTAAACCCTCTCCAGCCACTATTTCTGTAGGCCTCCAGCACTCCTACGAGATAAGGACCTTTACAGGGATCCTGGTGTTGATACAGACTAGCTGTTCAACCCTGGAAGCCTTAGAGAGACTGAGTAGCTTCTGGTACATGTCAGCACCAGGATCTGAACCTACGCTGGATCTGAGGAACCCATCATTTGTCCCATTAGATCACACAACCCGAAAAGCAGGTCTGCCTCTGATGCCTCTTGTTATCTACCTGAAGCATGCAGTGCACTCGTATTTAGTACGTGCCAACAGTCATCTGCCAACTAAATATATTCCAAGTGAGAAAGTTAGTTGACATGTTGCCTGAGAGCAAAGAATGATTTTTGCTCCAGTTTAAACGAGAGAACACGCTACTACGCTACTAAGTTTCATAAAATTTAACAGCAATGCTGACCACAAAGACAAAAACCAGAGGATAATTAAACTAGAGCCATGTAACTACCCTCTGTACCTCAAACCTGTCCTGGTCCTTAGGATTCCAACTCCACAACAGAGCAATCACAAAAAACGTCATAGTAGGTCTAGAACTTTTCTTTTAAGATTTTATTTTTTTGAGAGAGAGAGAGAGAGAGACAGAGTCAGACAGCGTGACCATTAGAAGGATTCTCCTAGGGGCGCCTGGGTGGCTCAGTTGGTTAAGTGTCTGACTCTTGATCTGGGCTCAGGTATTGATCTCAGGGTCATGAGATCAAGCCCCACATCAGGCTCCACACTCAGCACAGAGTCTGCTTCACATTCTCCCTCTGCTCCTCCCCTTCCCCTCTCTCTCTCAAATAAATAAATAAATAATCTTTTTTTTTTTTTTTAAAGGACTCTCCTAGGCCTTCCATGATTGTATTTTGCCTCCGCCCAGCAATTCCTTGGAGTCAGTCCTGTTGTACCTCTCCCCTGTACCTCTCCCAGGCGTAGGGTGAACTCTAGAGCAAGTCCATTAGCCTCTAGGCCCAGATCTAGTCCTTTTGGGTCAAAGCTTTCTCCTCAGCCACTGGACCCAGCAGCTAACCACCCAGGGGACCCCCTTCCAGAGGCTTCCTTCTCCTTGAGCATATCCTCGGCCCCATGCCTGCTGTGTGTGGCACGGGTTCTCAGTCCTTGCCAGAAGTCAGTTTTCACTACAACCCTGCCCGGCATCACCCACTCACCTGACTCAGCAAGAGTCACACACACATTGCATACTTTAAAAATACCTTTGCTCCGTATCTGGAACATTGTTCTTTCCTTTACATTTGAATAAAATGATACGGCATGAACATCTGATTATAGTTTAAGTCCCCAACTTGAGGCAGGCAAATGCACTCTTGGTCCATGACTTTTAACGATGAGAAATTTTTCACTACAGACTTTAATTAGTTGCTTTTAAATTTTATGCAGAGTTTGATGTAACGAAGAGATTCTGCATTTCCTAATCACCTGGATACAAAAACACTTAAATGTTAACCACTGTCGGGGGTTGTGAAATTTCTCATTCTGTCAATCTTCAAGGAAAAATAAAAAACAAAATGGAGAGAAACAATGATCTATCCTGGATGATTTGGTTTTATTTGCCTGAAGGAAGAATTTAGGGTGTCTTACAGTTCTTCCAATTTACTCCTGTTTTCATCATTACTTTAGAAGGTAATGTGATCTACTCTAATGGTCCCAGAGAACCACTTAACCTTTTCCAAGCTTCCACTGTAAGACTGAACCTGGCTTTTGATACTCTTCCTTCTTTAAACTCATTCCAAAAAGGGGCTTCAGAGCATGACTTTCTAAAGTCAACACAAACTTCGGACTTTGGATCTAACAATCAATCAGTCACGGAATGCAGAAGAAACTCAAAAACTCAGCGGTGTTCCCAAAGCTTTCAAAGCAGAACAGGGAACGAAGATGCAGAGGTAAGTACACAGCCTTCCAACAACACCAAAACCCACTGGCTTACTTCCATGAAGGTTCCAGTTCTGGAAATAATTATTCTGTAAATGACTTTTTTTTTTTTTTAACTTTATCAGGATCATCCACTCCAACAGCCTTGATACGTCACTGTCATTGCTTGGATCTTTAAAGAAAAATGTCTTTCACTGGCACAGGATAGAAGATTCAAGAATTCAGAGAAACATTAATAGGTTAAAAAAAAAAACCCTTCAGCAAGGCAAGTATCAGATTGTGGCTTTTGGCTTTAAATACTGCAGTCAGATTACTTGAATAATATTTTGCTTTGTGAGATCCTTGAAAATGAACAGTTATGTATTTTTCATTTTTAAATTTTTCTCCTCTATTTGCGATTAGGATTGAAACATAAATTCAGTCAATAAAAATATTTTTCCTTCAGGAATCTATGCTATAAATCTACCAACTTAGTGCTATCAACTACCTCAGATGAAGTCCAAGTTGGACAAATACACCAGACCAATGTTAAATCAGTCACTACGGGAACTCAGTTAGTTACACAAGGAATTCTTCACTTTTGGAAAATGCTTGATTCTGTTCTTAAAAGCTTCGATACAAAACAGGAACACTTAAGTGTTCCTGAGGAGCCTCGAACATTTGCTGAACACCAGGAAAACCTTAAAAAGCACATCTTCATTATGTGCAGAGGAAAGAGACTGGACTCCCTCAGAAGAGTATACTGAGTTACAGTACCACACAGAGAACTGAAGGGTCGTAAAACGAGCATGGAGTCTGTATCGGGATGACCAGGATTTGAATCCCCCTGCCAGCTGTGGGACCTTCCGCAAGCTACTTTAAGCTTTCTGAAATTCCACTCCTTCAGCTGTAGAACGAGAGGAACAGTAATATCGCCCTCACAGCGTGGTCGTGAAGACCGAATGAGTGGAACGAAGCATCTGCAAGCAATGCAGCACCTGACACCTGGTAAATGGGACGGAGGTAATAAATGTGAACTCCTTTCTTCCACCTCCCTTTCCTGCGGAACACGAACGTGGCACAGCTTGAGACCTTACAGTGGTTGTGGAACAGTTGTATTCTAGAAAACACGGTGTTTTCAAATCACATTTTAAGAATAGTGAAGGAAATTCTGACATAGGCTACGACACGGATAAAGCTGGAAGACGTGATGCTAAGGGAAGCCAATCACAAAAGGAAAACTATTGTATGATTCCTCTTGTACTAGGTTTCTAGAGTAGTCAAATTCCAAGAGACGGAAAGTAGAATGGCGTTTGCCAAAGGCTGGGGCGGGAGGGGGAGCAAATGGGGATTTGGTGTTTATTTTTTTTAAATAGTTTATGTGTTTATTTGACAGAGAGAGAGAGCACAGGCAGGGGGAGCGGCAGACAAGGGCGAGGGAGAAGCAGGCTCCTTGCTGAGTGGGGAGCCCTATATGGGACTCAACCCCAGGACCCTGAGATCACGATCTGAACCGAAGGCAGACACTTAACCGACTGAGCCACCCAGGTGCCCCAAGGGATGTGGCGTTTAACTGGCACAGAGCTGCAGCTGGGGATTGATGAAAAAGGTTCTGGAGATGGACAGTGGGGATGGATGCCTAATAGTGTGAATGCACTTCATGTTAACAGAACTGCACATTTCACAAGTGGTAAATTTTTTAATGTTTAAAATAGTAGGTCTTACGTATATTTTACCACACACAAACAAAGAATTGTTACTTTTTTAAAAACCTTACAATAGGGACACCTGGGTGGCTCAGTCGGTTAAGCGACTAAATAATCATGTTGTAGTTTACTTGTTCCAGCTCCCAGGATAAAGAGACTGCCACGGAAGAAAAGTCAGGTTACTCTACCATTTGGTAGAATAACTTGTTTTCCACTCCAGCCAGGCCCTCACTGCTGGGCAACATGCCATGACCTGGTGAGCTTTTTCTCCATTCCTACAATGGCTGTTCCAAGCATGTGTGCACACATTCACACCATCGTAGTATACTTACACTACCTTATCCTAAAATAAAAACCTTCCCTCTGCCCTTTATCTGTAATCTGCCGCCTATTTTAATTTTTTTAAAGGTGGTCTATATTCATTTTCCCTACTCATTAAGACCCACTGCACTTAAGTCATTGGAACGAAGTTTTAATGCCAGTATTACAATTTTTCTCATTGAGAACCTCTGACTTGGTCAGACCCTATGGCCTCATTTTACTTCTTATCCCAACCTGACCTCTTGGTGGCATCTGATGTTGGCGACGCCCCTTTCTGAATCTGTTCTTAGATGGTCTTCTCCTGAGTACACCCTTTAAATGCTGGGTTGTCCCAGGTCCTGTGCTCGGCCTTCCCTCACTGCTCAGCTAGCTCTCTCTTTGTAATCACACCCTTTCACACGTGTGACTCCACGCTCCATGTCTTTTGCTCCTGAACTTGAGAGTCACATTTCTAATGGTCTGCTGGTTACCACCATTTAGATGCCTCATTCTCAAATGTCCAAACCCAAGCCCAAGGCTTCCTTTCCACTCTCCTAGTCAATGGCTAGATGATTAAAAAAATCTACAACCACTGTCTGTTCTTCCATGAATGTAGCTCCAGTCGATCTCACAACCCCTCCCCCCCTCATCCCAGACCACAGGTTCCTTGTCTTCTCTCCACATCTCTGCCGCAACGCCTTAATCCGGGCCCTTTATCCCACGCATCCGGACTGCTGCACCTGTTTCCTAACCAGTGTATTCGCTTTAGTTCTTCCCTTCCAGGCCAATTTTCACACTGCTGCCAGGCATTTTTCTAAAATGTGAATCTGGGAGTGCCTGGGGGTTCAGTCAGTTAAGTGGCCAACTCTTGATCTCAGCTCAGGTCTCGATCTCAGGGTCATGAGTTCAAGCACTGTGTTGGGCTCCATGCTAGGAATGGAGCCTACTTAAAAAAGTAAAATTAAATAAAAATAAAAATAAAATAAAAACGTGCATCTGTGCCATTCTTCCGATTTTAAAACCTTCCCTGGCTCCCCACAGCCAACAGGGTGAAGGCCAGCTACACTAGCGTTACACACATGGCTCCTCCTACCTCACTCCCCACCACGTTCCCCTTCCCCAACTCCCAGGACCCTCACGGTTCCCTTAACTCCTCGGAGAATGAGGCTATACCTCCACCGCTCGGCACGCGCCCCTGCTTTTCCACACGGTGAGCAACTACATACTCCAAGACTCGAGTCAAATGCCAGTCTCGCCAGGACCTCCCCAGGTGGAGTTAATGACACGTTTCCAGAGCAGCCTGCACCTGAGGCCTCTCCCGGGGCACCCCCCACACAGCATCGCATAATTTGTTTCCTGCTCCCAGCCCTCCCTGAAACCTTCTCGGCGGACCACCCCTACATCAGGAACTCCACCTCACTTATTTTTCAGTCCACCCTGATTTAAGGCTCAGGTGGTCTATCTCCAAGGTCACGGGTCTCCCAACCCTCAAAGCTCAGTGATGTCACTGCCACACTGACGGACCGTGCTGAGTCTATCGACAAGTCATGGGAAAATCTTTCCTCTGTCCGTTCAACTAACATTTATTAGATGGGGGGATACACAGATGAATGAGACTTGACCTCTCTCGCTAAGGAGCTCACAGTCTAGTAAGGAAAACAAACACATCAACAGACACGCACATAACATGCTGTAGAAGCCGAGTGGTGGAGGGATTCCCAAGACATTCTGGAGACGGAGAATTAGCCCAGCCAGTGGGGGGCACTGGGAATGGAAGCAGCCACTGGAGGAAGCTTCTAGGAGTGAGGGCGCCTGAAAGGAGTTTCAGAGAAGATAAGGGAAAGAGGAGGGGATAGGATGGGTGGGAGACAGGAAAAGGAAACTAGACCAATTACCCACATTAACTTTTTGACAACTGCCCAAGCACAAGTAGTAAGAGTCATGACATATTGCAAATATAGCCAGACCTTTAACTGTGAAGACAACACAATCTCAATCTTGACAGCCCCTCTTCACTCCCTTTTTTTCTCCTGACCCTCTCTCTCTCATACCCACTGACACACAGGGAAAGCTTAATAATGTAATAAAATTCACGAGGGGCGCTGGCTGCCTCGGTCAGTGGAACATGCGACTCTTGATCTCGGGGGTTGTAAGTTTGAGCCCCACCTTGGGTGTAGAGATTACTTAAAAATAAAATCTTATTTTTTTAAGATTTTATTTATTTATTTGAGAGAGTACACACAGAGGGAGAGGGAGAAGCAGGCTTCCCACTGAGCAGGGAGCCTGACTCCAGGCTCGATCCGAGAACCCTGAGATCATGACCTGAGCCGAAGGTCAGGTCAGATGCTTAACCGACTAAGCCACCCAGGTGCCCCAAAAATAAAATCTTAAAAAAAAAAATGTCACAAAAGAACCTTCACGGGAATGCTTCTCTGTTCATGCCTCCTTCAACAGCCACTTGTTACCCGTGCTGTCCACACCAGTGTCTCTCAGACTACCCCTCACTCCTGGGACTCGGGCTCAGTGTCCCCCACTCCCCATCATCTCTCCCACGCTCACCTTCTATGCATTCTGCAGAACTAGGCTGCATGACTCAACGCTGCCCTATTTATTCAAAGATGACGTGATGGAGAGCAATCCTATCTTTTTTGCTAAAAAGAACTTATCAATAATAGTCCTTTTTTCACAGCAAAAATGTCTACTCTTTGATTTGAAATGATACTTGTTATTGCTATTCTGTTTAGCTTCTTGAAGTCTTTAGTGAAACCAAAGTTTTTCTTAAAAGAAAAACAGCCCTATCAGGAAAAAAAAAATGAAAATAATAATCATCATATCATGTAGCAGAGAAAACTCAGATTTACTTTTTCTGGCTTTGTCAGTGTTCCACTATGCAATTTCTTGGTCCATTTAATCTCAAATCCTTTACAGAAATCTTGAGATATACTATGTCGCGTAAAGTAACTATAAGAATATTTTCATGTTTTTGCTCCATTTTATCAACCCTTATTTTCCTAACTTGGAAACTGATTATACACATGTACAGACACATAGTATCGAGGAACAGGAAATCCTTTTCCATTTAGTACTGACATTTGTCAATTACTAATTTTAATCATACCTCGTAGGCATTAACTGCATCCCTGCAAAGTTGAGTTAACGAAACATGAGTATAGTAGAATCGCCCTTGAAGTTGGGGGGTAAGGGAGGGGGAAAGTGGGGTCTGACCCCCCAGTCTGGGACCTGATCCTGAAAGTCACACATACCAGGGCAAGGAGAAGGAAGGGCAAGGAAGGGAGGCGAGGAAGAGCACAGGTGAGAATAGTTAAAAGCAGGAGGTGAAGTAAAAGAAGGATAAAGTAAGCTGACTTCACTTACAGTTAAAAGATTCTCTGAGAACAAGTGAGGTGAAATCCTACTTCATCCCTCAATCCAAGATCTGGGAAGTACCATTCCAGGGAGGCTTGGTGGTGCTAAACGGAGGCAAGAAGGAGGGAAGATCTCAAAATCTAAAGGCAAGCCAGCCACTCATCCTCCCACCTCAAGCACTTTTTAAAAAGTTAATCATCGAATTAAACGCTATAATCCAATTTCCAAAATTGTTCTACTCCACTTAAACTGCTGTCACCTCTAAAAATCTCGCAGGCAAATGCATTCATTTCAAACATCATTCTCTTCAGATTCGGCTTCATCTGAAACTCCTGACCCTCCAACTGTTTTCACCGCTGCCAGGAACACAGCTGGCTCGCCTCTGGCTCTGACGCTGCAGAGCCGGCTCCTCCTGCGGACCCGTGCCCTGAGCCGGGGCTTCCCCGGGGCTGGGTCCCCGCGCTCTGGCCTCCCTGCGTCCTCATCCCTTGAGAAATTCAACCATCACGTCTGGGGTGACAGATATGAACTCTCCCCCCTTCGGCTGGACGTTTCAACATGAGCCCTGGTTCTATCAACTCTCAACTGCTTAGGAATTTCCCCTTGAGTGCCTAAAACCAAACAAGGACCCTAATCCCCTTAAAACTGGCTTCTCTTTCCGGTTACTGCATGGGATCTTTCCGCAGCTCTGAAAGCCCAGGGCCACCGTGACTCCCACCTTCTTCTCCCTCGTACTGCTGCATCCCTCCGAGGTGCTCTCCTTCCCCCTCACCTGTACCTAACTGCTGGATTACTTCACTCTGATCTACCTGCGTGCGATTCCTCCCCTTCTTCATCTGCCACCAAATACCAGAGACCGTGGTCTTTTTCCTTTTCAAAATCGTACCACCACTGCCCCTCTTCTTCACAACACAGGCTTAAAGTGTGTTCCCAGATTCCCTGACACTCCTCTCCTTAAAGCATGGAATCTAGCCACCCTCCCCCCCCAAACGTGGGCTGAATTTACTGGCTCGCTTCTAAGGAGTGGAAGGCAGCAACAGTGCTTCCTGTTCCCAAGTCCCAGGTGCACACTCTGTTAAGAGATAATAAATGTGCACTGGGGTCCTAAGCCACTAACGTTAGGGGTAATTTGTTACACGGCAATAGATTATTACTAATTCAGGAGGCCCTCGCTGCTGAGTGAAACAAATCCAAACCCTGGCTGCTCAAGGCCTTCCACTGACCGCCCCTGCTTTACTTTTCAATACAAACACGATGCTTCAGCCGGAGGCCAGTGAGCTTACTGACCTCATGTGACATGGCAAGACCTTGCTCCTACTTTCGCCTGAGCAGTGCCCACTTGAAATGTCCTTGAGTCTCTCTACTAAATTCAACACTTCTTTTAGGTTCAATTCCAAGTCCACCTACCAAAGAAATGTTTCTATTTTTTAACACATATAAATAAGCATACACCTGACTTCCAAAACGATATTTAAGTTATTTAAGATAGAAATCATAGCTTTGCTGTCTTTATATTCCCCACATTAATGCAGACATAGAACAGAACATTTTGTTTAGGGGTGCCTGGGTGGCTCAGTCAGTTAAGCATCTCGATCTCATCTCAGGTCTCGATCCCGTGGTCGTGAGTTCAAGCCCCACGCTGGACTCCACACTAGTTGTGGAGACTACTTAAAAAACAACAACAAAAACAAAAAAACTTCTTTGGGCACCTGGGTGGCTCGGTCGGTTAAGCGTCTGCCTTGGGCTCATCAGGTCATGATCCCGGGGTTCTGGGATCGAGCCTGGAGGCAAGCTCCCTGCTCAGAAGGGAATCTGCTTCTCCCGCTGCCTCTCCCCCTGCTCATGCTCTCTCTCTCAAATAAATAAATAAAATCTTTAAAAAAAAAAAAAAAGACATTTCTTATTTTGGCATAAATGTCAAGTTGCTGTAAATTAATTTATAAATTTAATGCAATCCCCTACCAACAATTCTTTTTAATGAAGCTAGCAACTGAAACTGAACTTCATATTAAAAATACATGTACAAGAACAGTCAGGAAAACACTAAAATGCTAGAGCAGAGGGTTAATTCTTCCAGACATTAAATTACACTCTAAAGACTCTATAATGAAAAGTGTGTTGCTGGCCCAAGAGTAGACAGACAAACAAGTGTGGTAATACAGAAAGTCAAAAACAGACCCAAGTACAGATGGAACTTTAGTATTGTATGATTAAAACAAACAAACAAACAAAAAAAAAAACGGAGCATATAAAAATCACTGGGGCAAAAACTGACTTTTAATAAATGGTTAAAACAATTGGTTAGCCATCTGGAAAAAGATAAAATTAGATTCATACTTCATACCATACACAAAAATAGACTCCAAATGAATCAAGGATCTAACTGTAAAACACTGAAGCCATACAAGTAGTAGAAGGGAAAAAATGGTGAATCTTCTCTAACTCTGATATAAGCAAAAGCATGCTAACTGGGACCCAAAATCAGGAAAAGTACAGGAAAAGATTAATAATGTGATTACATGAAAATTTTTAATAAAATCTGCATGGCAAGAAAAAGAACCATCATGAACCAAAGGCAATAGATAAAATGAGAGAAAATATTTGCATCATATCACAGGTGAAGAGATAACATTCATAATATATAAAGAACTCTTAAAATTGAAGAAGTAAATACTAGTAACTTAGGAGAGAAACATGGACAAAAAACATGAATACACACACACATACACACATATACCCCTTAAACATATGAAAAGATGTTCAATTTCACTCATAAATAGAAATTAAAACTACACTTGAGTTGCTATTTCTCACCCAGCAGCTTGGCAAAAGTTAAACAGAAAAAGTCACTCTTGGCGAGGCTCTGGAGACACGGGCATTCTCATACAAGAAGCATGGAGAAGTGACCACTTACTTCCAGGGCTCAGGCACAGAAGAGTTCACGAGGAGGACTCTTCAGCACCCCAAAGTAAGGATGTGTCACAATGATGGGGACGTGTCACCAGGCACAGGAGCCAGCCTCAGGGGGCTCCCACTGGCCAAATCGAGGACAATTTGAGCGTGAAAATCAGTAACGATAATAAAAAAAAGGATCAAGCACAAATCCATGAATCAATACGAATAAATAAATAAGAGCTAAGGAAACACTCTTCTTTGTGGGAGAAAACCAGTAAGTAAATGAAGAGGGAATGATGGGCATTTCAGATCGCCGCTGGGCAAACTTCGTAAGAGTAGCCGATTCAGGCAAGAATCACCCAAGGATTCTAAAGCCTGTGAGTCAAAGTTTGAGTCATCAGGACATGAACTAAAAACATCACTCCACAAGATAGTTACTGTCTGTAAAGGGGGAAAGAGCAACATTACGCGGGGGGCAGACCTGGCAGACCGAACCTTGACCGAGTGATCAAAATTAAGATCGCCAGCTGTGGGGCAAAGAGACTTCGTGTGACTCCAAACAGGACGCGCTGAGAGGAACACAATGTCCCTCGTGCAGCACTGCTGCCAACAGTGCAAAACCTGAGTCTAACCGTGAGGGAACTTCAAACAAACCAACACTGAAGGACATTCTAGAAACAACTGGCTAAATCCTCCTCAGAAATGTTTGTGCCATGGAATTCAGACTGAGAAACTGTTCCAGATAAAATAAGACTAAATGTGACATCCGATCTGGTATTTTCTTACTCTAAAGACATTTTGGGAATAATTGACGGAGTCTGACGAAGGTCTATACTTAGATAATATTATTATATGAGTGTTAATCTCCTTATTTTGAAAAAGGATAAACTTATTAAGGAGGGGAAAAAGTAAGTTCTGGCCCATCATGCATAACCTGATTCTAAAGATGAGGAAACATCAGACAAACAAAATGAGGAAATTTCTATTATTTAAAAAAGAAAAAAAAAAAGGACAGGTATAATTAATATTCTTCAAAAATGTCAATCTGATAAAAGACAAACTGTGAAAATATTCCAGATGAAAGGATATTAAACAGATATAACAACGAAACAGGATATACAACCCTAGCCTGGATCTCATACCATAGAAAAAATTGTTATAAAAGTCCTTATTAGGACAACTGATAAAATTGCAATATGCATTAGCAGATTCGATAATATTTTAACAATATAAATTTATGAAGCAGTAACTGTCTGTAAGCAAAAAATCTCTATTCTTAGGAAATGTCCATTGAAATATTTAGAGATAAAGTGCCACATAATATGTAACACCCCAAATGACTCAGGAAAAACACATGTGTAGCACACATATACTAATAAATATAGAGAGCAAAAAAATTTGCACAAATGTAAACAGGGAAATGTTAATAGGTGAATCTAAAAATAGCTGTTCTTTGCATTATCTTTGGGTTTTTTTTGCAAACTTTTTAATTTTTAATGGTCCATTCTCTAAATGAAACTACTCAAAAGTATCGTAAGTAGATCAAGATCAGCATTCTTCAAAAAAAAACAAAAACAAAAAACCTTCCCTAAGAGTTACTGCTTAAACACTTTCACAGAAACTGTATTTCCTAAGTGTTCATTTGACAGATAAGAGAGATAAGGTTGTCTCAAAATGACCACGCCATATTCTAAGGAAAACACAGGCGGAAAGAAGCTGAAACGTGCAAAAGAAATTCTTTCACGTGTGCCTAAATCATAAGCTTCTCTAGAGTCAGTCTACCTGGCTTAGAAGTGGGGCTCTAAGCCCTAAGCTTTCCTAAACTTTGATTTTCTCATCTATAAAGTGGGAATGATAATAGTACCTATTTCCTAGGGCTATTAAGGGATTAAGGGAATAACAGGAGAAAAACATAGCAAAATGCCCCACACATGCTAAGCACTCGTTATTACTACTACTATGATGTCCCATTGTACTGGAACATATCCCCATAACGCAATGGGGCCTTTGGTAACTGATTAGCAGGGGAACTGGAAAAGAATTCTTCCCGTTTATCCAGCACCACACTGTAGTAAAGAAGCTCGAACTGTAGGTCCCAGTTTTTAAGCAGACTAGCCCCTGGGGTGAAAAAAGTCCTCCATCAAATTCCAATGACTTGATGGAAGTATCAGTTGAAGATATTCAATTTGTCCCCATCTTATTTCTATGTTCACCAAGTAAAGTTACAATCCAAAGGTTATCCTTTCAACAAGTCTAAGGCTGGCCACAGTACATCTCCCACTGCAAATCAGCACAGGGGGGTGTCCAGTCTCCCGTAAGCTTGCTCAGCTTAGCTAGCCGGCATCATTCAGTCTCACAATCCTCATGGACTCTGAATGAACTCGTAAAATCAGGTTTCTTCACCTGCAAAGTCGCATCCTCGGTGCCTGATTCAACAGTGTGGAGTTTCTCTCCTCTCGGAAGGCCTGTCCCCGGCAATCAGCGGCTTCCCTCCCTGACGGGAATTTAACTACCACTGTTGAAATGTTAACTTTCCAGAAGCATCTATCAAGGGCAGTCTATCTGTCTCTATTAACCACAGGATCCTTAATGGACACTGGGAGCAATTCAACACTCGCTGATTAATAAACACTGGCCTTCAAAAGAAAAGGAACTAAGTACTAATCAATAACTTTGTGTTAATCATACAACAACAGAGAATAAACAACGGCTGCCTTAACTCCGAAATTAATTTTAACCTTTCATGCAACCTGATTCAAAACACTGCGAAAAAGTTGTTTTTTAAGGATAAACATCACACAAGTTCACTATGTAATTATATAAAAATCATTACACGAAATAATCAAATTGCTGTCAAATGGAAATAATTTACTAGTAATAAAGATTTCTGCTCTTTACTCAATAAGGTTCTTTTAACCTTCTTATAATCTTCAAGAATCTTTTAAAACAAATCAAGAAGAAAGCCAGACATTACTCCTAAACGCTCATTTTCTCTTAGCAGCTTTTTAAACACACTTATCTTTTATCATCAGAGCTAGCATGTATATATATATATATATACGTATATATATATATATATACGTATATATATATATATATATATATATATATATATATATATATATATATATATACAATGAAAATTCGGAGCCCCTTTTGCCATCTTCTGTACTTTTCTACTGGAACAAACTACAAAATTATCTTCCGGTTCCTCATTCTTAAAGAAAAGGAATAGTCTCCTTTACTCCAAAAGGGATATACAAACCTCTACTCTCTATCTTCCTTTGCACTCTCCTCTGTGCAAGGCAGACTCCCTGGATATCAGACCCCACCCAAGACCCTCTTCTCTGCACCAGCAGCTTCTGAAAACATGCCTTCCTGCGTCATGAAACATCCTGTCCCATTAAGTGGCACAACAGCAGATTTCCCTTCAAAACTGGGAAGATAAAAATTTTCCTCCATCCTCTTTGTTTCAGGTCTCATTCTCCAAATTTCTTCAGGACGTAAAGAGAAGCATTACCCTACACACTACAAAGCTAACAGTAGTATCAACATGTAAGTCCAGCTTGCTTCTCTTACTACTTATTTGTGAATTTCAAATAGTTCAAACTTCAAAAGTAAAAAAGGGGAGAACATCTCCCTATCCTCCAGCTGCCTGCTTCCTTCTCTTCGAGGCATGAAATGTTACGGTCCATTTTTTTATCCTTCCAGAGATATTATATGGCTATATATTTATAAATTCTCTTTTTTACACTCTTATGCTTTGTTTCTGAAGATTATATCAAGAATATATTAAAGAATGTATTCAAAAATATATCAGAATATGAGTTTCCTCTTTCTGTTTTTATGACTATATGTGACTTCTAATTTTATTTTTTTAAAGACTTTAGAGAGAGAAAACGTGCATGCGAGTGGGGAGGGGCAGAGGGAGAGAGAATCTCAAGCAGAATCCCTGCTGAGGGAAGAACCTGACTGGAGCCTCAATCTCACGACCCTGCGATCACGACCTGAGCTGAAATCAAGAGTTGAATGCTTGACCGACTGAGTCACCCAGTGCTCCTCTACGTGACATTTTAAATATGTACAAACCAGTTTCCATGGCTCTAGGCTCTTGTCCCACCAATTCATTCGATACACATTAGCGCCAGACAAGTCTTCCTGATTTTAAAAACAAAAATAAATACATATTCCACTCCCACATTTAAATAGTTTCTCTTTTATTAGGCCATGTTATTACATCAATGCTAAACTTCTTAGCTGTGGTAATTGTACTGTGATTATACAGAAGAAAGTCCTCTTTCGCAGGTATTTAGAGGTGAAATGTCACGGTACCTGAAACTTACATTCAAGTGGTCAAGAAAAGTATTATAAATATACAAACCACAACTGATTCAACACACATACACTGAGCATGAGGGAAAGCACTGCGAAATGTTAACAACTGATTCATCTACAAGGACATGTGAGTGTTTATAGTACTGCTTTTCTAAAGGTTTAAAGTTTTCAAGATAAAAAGATGGGGTAAAAAGGCTCTGGTACTTTCACAGTTCCCTCATATGCCACTTTAAAACATGCAATGATCACTTCCCAACTCCCCAGCCTATGTCCTAACCTAGACCAACAGCATCCCTGAACGCTCTCCCTTAACTACCAGTCCTTCCAGCTGCTCAAACTGCAGGGCTCCTTGGGGTCCTTCCCTACTGCTGCACTCCTCCCCCCTTTTCTCTCCTGCCTCGACCACTCTCTGGGGTACTCAGACATTCACTCACTCATTTCATGGCCTATGCACTGGAGACCCAGCTGAAGGGTAAACATCTAGAGGAAGAAGTTCTTATGGATCATTCTTCTGTAATTCCCACAGCACCCAGCTCAATGCAATGCACATGAGAGGCCTTCAGAAGTGTTTAATTGAAAGTATGGGTTTCTTTAAAGCAAAGAAGGGCATGGTAACTACTGCTAAGCAATGAGGGAAGGGGCGCAGAGCTCACGGTCACACTTCTCTTAAGAAAGCATCTCCACGTCTCCTCATCTTTTTCTCCAACGCTTTAAACTCCTTTCATCTTTCCTATCCTTCCATATCGTCCTGTCTCCTGACACAAACAATGCCAGACCATCCTAGTAAGAATAAAAAAACTTGTTCCCCAGCCCCAAATAAAGCAACTTTAGAAATTAGAAGAGCCAAATTCTCTGAAATCTTATTTACGTGACATTGCTTTTTTTTTTTTTTTTAAGATTGATTGATTTATTTGAGAGAGAAAGAGCACGGGTGGGGGGCAGGTGGCACAGGGACAGAATGTCAAGCACACTCCCCCCCAACCCCAGAGCACAAAGTATCATACAGGGGCTCCATCTCACAACCCTGAGATCACGACCTGAGCCGAAATCAAGAGTCAGACGCTTAACTGACTGAGCCACCCAGGCGTCCCTATATGATATTACTTTCTAACACTGTAATAAACAGTAAATGATTTGAATAAAGCACCTCTCAGTTCTCTCTCTATGGAATATTCCACATGGTACCTCTCCACTAGTTTGAAACGAGGGGAGACCTTCCTCTAAACGTGTTCACTTCAGTTAACCAAGATGAAGCCAGAGATACTTGAATACAGAAGCAACCATCATGCTAAGAAAAACCACCTGTGTCTAACAACAGTATACTTTGGAAATGCTGGGTCACTAACAATGAAATACACGAATGATACCTACTACAAAAAATAGGAAAGATATCTACTCAAAGTAAGACACAAATTGAAAATGTCGAAATGCACAAAAGGAAAAACCTAAATCTATTTCCTTTTTCTCACCAGAGTACAAGTCACAGCCCTGGAAGGGACCTTAAAGTACAACCGTCCACTAACTGGGATCTAGAGAGCTTAAGCACCTCATACATCTCTCAACTAACAAATTCAAGTCAAGTTAGGCTTAGAACGCACATAACTCTTCTCAGGCTTCTCTGCCCGTTTTACCTCGAAATTTCACAAATCGAACTTTCTGTCCAAAAAAGTCGAGTAGATAGCGATGTGGAAGACCTAACTGTGGTCAACTCTGCCACTAACCACGCATGTAAAATTAAGTAAATTGCCTTATCTACAGAATAAGAAGGGTGATTAAATTAGTTCTGAAGCCCCTAGACCTAGAATATACTCTGATTCTTACCAACACCGTAACTGTTATGTATTTAATACCCATTTGACTCTCACATTTTTTACACCAAACTTTGTTACAGCTTAAGCAATTTACAATCATTATGTTATGTTAGCCCAAACATCATCACTATTTACCAGAAATTTCATAAATAAAAAAGAATCCTGAAGTTCATTCTCTCTATGATTACTTTTACCTAAATATTGGCAGAATGTCCTTTAGGCACAAAATTTAAACATCCATAAGAAATATATTTCACATCATACTTTCCATTCAACATGGAATAGTGATGTAAACATATTAAACTCTTTAGAGAGAGTTTGCACCAGCATAGAATCTTATCAGAGGAAAACTTGTATTTAGCTCTGGGCTGCCATCAGTCAGGCTTAAAAAAAAAAAAAAAAAAAATGCCTGCAATAATTTCTGGGTGTTACTAGGCTATCCATAGCAGGAATGGCAAAAGGAAAAGGGAAAGGTAAAACAGAAGAAAAAAGAACCCAAAAAGAAAAAAAAAAAGGAAAAGAAAGAAGTGGAAAGAGTAACGAACACAGAAAGAAAAGAGAATGAACAAGGAAGAGAGGAATGACCCAAAATAGCTCGTCAGGATCACTACACAAAAGTTGCAGAGAGGTGCCAGACATGTTTAAGCGTCGCTTGTTTCCTTTGGTTTAGTTTTGGACACAAAGTTTGCCCAGAGAGGACGTATTTACCTGGGTCTGCTCCTAGACTCTAGGTCCAGGAGTAGGAGGATTCCAGTGCATGAAAAGTAACACAGAAAGTGCTGCCATCCAAAATACACTGGACTTTACCAGGAACGTCCAGGACGTCTGACCTGTTCCTGATGAGTAATCATTCCAGAGCTTAGATTCCTTAACTTGTAAAGAGCACAATGATCCAAGATGATGTTTTAGCAAGTAATATGTATATTTATACAATTGCAATTCAGTGTTTTCAAACAACTAGTACTCTGCAAAAACGAGAACAAAATACAGTAAGAAGGAGGGCTCTGCCAACCTCCTCCAACGATGCTGTGCCCTTCCTGGGTTAAGGGGCTGGGACCACCAGACACAGAATGAGCCCAGGATAAGCCAAGGTATCGTACCACCGTCACCCTCCCCCCACACACACAGGAGCAAAGGTTCTTCAGCTATGATAAGGCATGATTTCTTACACGGATAAAATCTTTTTAAACCAAATCTGTTGTTGGGGATGTTTCTGTTGTTTACAATCGCAAATGATCTATTATTGAATAACATTCTGTAGATGATATGAAATGACTAAATAAGGTGTTGGTTCATTAAATCTATGAAGTCCTGTTCCAAACTGCTAGTTACATAATGACAAAGATAAACAGCAAAGAGCAAACTCCTATGTACCTTTTCAGAAGAATTAAATTAGTAGCAGAAGAAAACTTAATTTTGAACCCTTTAAGAGTGGGAGAAAGTAGGATTTTGATACCTTTTGTCTCAAAAAAAAGGAGAAGTTTACAAACACAGCAAGCACAGTAACTGTTCATGAACTAACTAAAAGGTGTAAAACAGACCACAGATTTCAAAGATAAAACCCAAAGAAAGGCTATGAACGGCATTCTATTTAAAAAATACTTTTCACTTGTTGCTATCAAATACTTGCATTATCAAGCAATAATTCCTAAAAATGGAAGCATCATCACAAATTCTTTTGGGATAGAGCCTATAAGAATTAGGTATCATACAATTTTGAAAAACTAAGAAAATCGGAAAAGCTGAAGGAGTATGAGCAACACTAGGGACAGAGCTGATTAAGTAAGTGTTCCTAGCATAGCGATGATTAATCTCTCTGGAAACATAAAGAAACAAAAAAGATAATCATAGATTTTTTAGAAAATGGACAGTACGTGCAATGAATGCATGATGTGTCAATATAAAGCAGAAAGCAAAACAATTGTCAGTGGCCTTGACAATGAACAGATAAGTAGCTTGGCGTACTTATGAACACGACCGAAAGATTCAGCACTAACAAAAATTCCCCTAGAAGTAGGAAACAAGCACGCAAGGTCACATACCATGTGCAACTTTGCAAGAGAAGGATCTGAGATAGCATTTTTTTTATGAGCTATTTAAGAATTAACAGAAGAATTAAGCAGGTTCCCAGAAACTCCTCTAGTGAACCATCAAGGAAGGGATGTCTTCAGAAGCCCAGTGCCTCCACCATGAAGATGAAAAGCAGCAAAATCTTCCAAACTGGGGTCAACAACCTTTCCACAGTCAAGTGTTCGGGTTCAGTTTTCAGGTCTTCTGATGTAGACACCCCAAGTATGGAGAAGGGTGCCCCTGAGACGCATCCCTAAGCTTCTGAAGGAAAAAGAAGGCCAGCCACACTGCAGGCAGTCTAAAATAAGGAGTCCTGGGTCTCCTGATCCTGGGGACGGAGAAGCAACACCCCTACACTGAGATCCCAGTCTCAATGAACAGGTACCTTTCAAAAAACTCAAGCACTCCCATGAGGGTACAACCATACCACAACGTGAATAAACTCAATCACAGCATTTTAGGGCCAGAAACACCTTACTTACACCACCAAGCCCCCACTTCCCAGACAAGCAGCCTAAGGCACACAGCTGGACACTCTCCCAAGGTTCTGTAGCTCGTAGGAACTAGAACCCAGTGGAAAGAATATGAAGCACTTAGCACAGTCTCCCAACAGGCAGGTACCCACTAATCATTACTACAGTTATTAACACTGCTCTACCTTAATACCCTTTCCACCAAACTAAATCAAATCAGCCATTGCACGAAACGAGAACGGCGGGACACGGAAGAACAGAAAAATGGAGAAGAAAGATCATGAAGGAAATCCAAGGGTGGAGGGGAGCTTTGACCAACCAGGAGCCAGCCTGAGAAGCTAGATGCCTGGCTGTGAAAGAAACAGAAATCACACATGTTGGAAGAAAGGAAACTCAAGAGATGTGTGAAGGACATCTGCCAGTGTGATTAAATACAAGAAAAAGTATTAAGTGTCTTAATTCCCTAAAGCACTGCAGGCTTTTAAAAGTTCCTGGGGGGTGGGGGGTGGGGGGCAGCACAGGATCGCACAGCAGTACCTCCCACCCCCACTGCTGCTTGGTGAAAACTGGCCCAAGGGCCATCCCCAGCACTCCTGTCATACAGACTGCCAACCCCAGCCTCAAACCATCAAGTCTAAAGAATTCAAACCACTTTCACAGATTTAGTTATGAAGATTATGTCACAGATATTTGAGTCAAGAAATGACTAGCAGCAAATCACATGTAGTCCCTTTCAAAGAAATAAACAGTAGCTCAAAATCTAAGGCCCTTGCCATGAAATATAGTCTAAAATCAATTATACGGATGCTGACTCAACTTTAAGGTTCAATCATTTTATAAAACCAGTTAGAAAGCAGAGAATTCCCAGATAAAAATTAAAACTAGTAGACGTGGAAAGCAGTGAGATCTCACGGCCTCAGCCCAGATTTGTGGCCTGTGCTACACAAATGATTTGTTTCCTAATCCATAAAACACATCCAGTAATAAACACTGTGTGCGCCTTCCAGGAATTTGATTTAAGCAAGTTAGCGATCATAAAGCAATCTAAAAAAGTAAGCACTGCATGGATCCTGGGCGTAACTTTGGAAAGGCATGCGATGTGAGTCAAATAATAGCATCTGGTGATATTTTGATGTATTCACCGGAAATGAAAAAGAAAACTCGTTAATTTATTCTCTAGCAAAGAAGCCTGTGCTATTAACCGGTTGACACGCACACAAAAAGTTTTAGAACAGTTTAAAAACTTAAAACTTTTCATGTTTACCTTCCCACTCACTACCCCTCCCCTGTTCTTCTTTCTGATGTCTTCTTGCCCTCAGATTAAGACTTTTTTCCCCAAAAAAATCTTGCTCTTCCTTGTTCACCAATAAATGCACTCAGGTTACAATGTATTGTCAAACCTCACTTCCACTCACCTCAGACCTTGAGTCCATCTGACTCTTGTCACCTGGGAGTCTAGTTTCATCTGTGCTTCCAGAGCACCACCTGTCAGACTGCCTTAGAACCTCCATCAACCACTCCCCCACCACCACCAAAACACACACACACTCTGGCTAAGAACAGTGTGCTTGCTCTTCAAGGGCTGCTTTAGGACATCTCCTACTATCTCCACAGCTTTCCTGCCAGATTCCAGCCCCAAAGGCCCTTCATTTACAAACCGCAAAGCCTCCACTCTTCCCCAAAGTCCTCAAAACGGGGAATGGCCAAGCCGATACAACTTACTCTTCCTCCCCCTGATGGGCATCTCCTTCCTGCAACCGTGCCTCTTCCACAAAGCAGTTCCCTTCAGAGGGCACCCGGGTTCACGCTATCGGTCTACTAAGAACCCAAACCCACAGAGTTGTAACTAGGAAAGGAACTACGTCTCATAAACACCATTTTATTTAATGAGCTCCCAACTATGTAATACACTATATCATATCCTGGAGCTGCCTATTAACAAGGCACTTGGTTAGATCTGATAGAACATTCGGGTTTAAGAAACAGTGAATAGTTCTGTCCTTTAATAACATGAGGAATATTTCAATAAATTGTAACTAGAGACCTTGACTGTTGGGTAGGTATACCCAATTCTGGGTTTTAACAGACCCAAGGTTTTGCAAAGTATCTGTAATTCTCAAGAAACTCTCAAAATACATTAACTCAATTCATTTCAAACTTTTGCCACTCAGTTTGCCATACAGCAATCTTTAAATGACACCAAGCGGTAGAAATCCAAGAGTAGGTGCTGTCACTGCAAATGGGGGAAAACGGGCACAAAAACTTTATAAAACTTTAGAAGAAATTATCTCATCCAGTGGTTCTCAAAATACGGTCCTCTGACCAGCTTCCGCATCTCCTGGAAACTTGCAAAAAATGCAGATCATCAGGCCCACCCTAGACCCACTGAGTCAGAAATTCTGGGGTGGGGGTCCAGCAATGTGGGTTTAACAAGCCCTCGGTGATCCTAACGTGTACTCAAGTTTGGGGACCACTGATCTGATTCACCTACTCCACTAAGGAGAAAGAAACAAAGCCAGTAACTTACATCACTAGAGACAGTTCTCGATACACCTAAAATGATTCTTTAATTATACATCTGAATCCAAGTGGTCCCATACGATCTTCTAGCCAAATACATCTTGATCTTCTGCAATATGAATTCTTATATTATTGCTATACAGACACATACAAATCCTTTCGTCTTGTGTAATTTATATTTAATACCTAAAAAAAAACAAAACAGAAAAACCTTCACATTACTGACGTCTGCAAAACACAAATCTCACACACTTTTTTATTTAATCAGTAGCTTGAGTTAACTTTTGTTGCCAATAGCAGAGGCGGGTTTTGTCTGGTCGTGGTCATGTTTTGGTTTGGTTTTGAGGGTCAACAGCAGGAATTCATGGGACATGTGGCTAATAGTTTTGAGGCTTCCTCCTACCACCACTACCATCAAAGATGTTCACACCAAAAGCATGTGACGGGCAATCATAAAGGATTAAGAGGCCAGAAAGTGCTAAAAGAGAAAGTAACCCTTCCCACTCCACTCCCCAAAAAAGAAACGTCACATTTTATCTTGGAATGTATCGCGTGATTTTTTTTTAAAACAACAGTTTAACATTTTCAATTATGTTTTCCTTATGCTAGTATAAAATTAGTTTCCATTTGTTGAACATCTACTATTAGAATGACAGGAAGCTAGCCTGCGTCCTAGGCATGAGGACAGGCCTGCAATCCAGCCACGCATCACACCAGGAGGCAGGTGAGTGACGCAAGACAGAGAGCAGCCTCACCACCTTCTTACAAGTACTCCGCCACGTTATCAGGCTCCACATCAACCCACCCGCATAACACCTACCACATGAAATGAAATCTACAATTTCTGGCCTTAATACAGATGTTTGATGTATACGGTACCTCTCTACATAAATATTTCGAAGTCTAGTAGTGGTTATCTGCACAACTAAACACCTGTTTCTATTTACATTTTTAAGTATCCCCTTTCAGAAATTTATAACTTGGGTGTTAGGATTACCACGGACTGAGATTTAGAGATTTAAGAAATAAGTGCTTCCACTCCTGTTTCTCCCATTGAAGCTCTTTTCTCAACGTCATGCCATACTAGATATATTTTCAGGATTCTTTTCAGACTCTATTAACATACATAATCACCTTCCATTGTACAAACCAAATTTTCTCACACAGCTCAGTGCGTGATTTTCGTTCTCTGAAGAAGAATCCTGGACAAGTGCACGAGGCAAGGCAATACAAGTTAACTCCTTCAGTCTGATCTACACCTCCAACTCTCCGTGTGACCTGAGCTCCCAGTCTTCTTGTGACTTTATTTTTCTGGTATTAATAAAGGGTAAGAAGTCCTGCTACATATCTTACAGGGAAGAAATCAAAGTCACCGAGCTAACAATAGTGCCCGGGGAAAGATGGCATTCCTTGGAAGAACAGTAAATTCAGGGTAGTTAACTGCTACCCGGTCCCCTCTCCAGCTCTACAATATACCTTCTGAAGCTAAATTAGAGGGGTTAAGTTCCTTGAACATTCATTCATTCAGCAAGTAATTAATAAGCACTTCCCACGTTATCAGGCACTGCACGAGGCACTGGGGGTACCACGGCCAGCAAGAAAAATGCAAAGACTGCTCTTCACAGTACATCTTAGATAAATACTGATTAAGCTTCAGGGCTCAAATCCATTGGACTTATTGCTATTCCTAATTATAATTATTCATAATCAATCCATTCTGCTTCTTTAAAAAAGGAGACCTCATGCATTACATGGAAAGTTCACAGAACACACAGACAGAAGCTCTATAATATGAAGGCCTCACAGAGGTCCAAAATATCACTCGGTGAACACCTTAGGATCCATAAGCAGGAAGCATGGTGTCAGGCCCTAGAAAATAAATCAAGGTTTTTCTTTTAAAGGCAGAATAACCTTAGCCTAAACATTTACCCATCAAGTACTAGACTTAACCACAAGCAAATCCTCCGTAACTGTGCTGTCCAATACAGTAGCCCCTTGCCAGTGGTGGCTATTCACACCGAAATCAATGAAGAAGTCAGTTCCTAGGTCACACTAGCCACATGTAAGTTGCCCAACTGACTAGTGGCTATCATGTCAAGTTGTTATAAATCCTTTCTATCATCTCAGAAAGCTCTACAGGACAGCGCTGCTCTACAAATATCCTGTAACGCTACATCTGAAAATCACAGTGTAACGCAAAGTGAGCACGCATCCGTACTCTGCAATGGCATGTAACATACGTCCGTCTGTAATGGAAGGCCACTTCTTCCTTCCTCAACAAGCTGGAAAGGGATCGTGTGGAGCGTCCGTCCCAGTGTACAGGAGTAACCAAGAAAATTCACGTTGTCCAACTGGCCGACTGACAATGAAGCTGGGAAACAAGTGAAAAACTGATTACATTTTGCCCCTCCCTTCCTATTCCTCTTAAAACAACGTGTCCGTAGCAGTGTGTACTCTCTGTTCAAGGCTGCCTGCTCTGAGCCTAAGAGCCAGTAGCAGAGGACGTGAAGACAGTGAAGAATGAAGGTGGGTGACACAGGCGAACACCACATACAATGCAACACGAACTCAATTCAGACCAATGCAGTAAACGTAAGTGCCTACTGGGTCCCAGCAATACAGAGGTCAACCACCACCACTCCCACCTTTGACAAGCTGAATTTAATAGGAATGTCCAACCAACGGGTAAATAAGAACGATACGACATGTTGTAATAAATGCAGTGACGCAAGTATGTACAAAACATAGCGGTGACACAGGGAGGGTATTTAAGTGTTTTATGAGGGGAAACCAGGGGAAATTTCCTAAAGCAGGAACTCAAGAAGCAGAGGACCCACCTAGGCAGAGCCGTGCAAAGGAACCACAAGTGGTTAGGCAAGGCTAAAGCGGCTCTGACAGTTAAGAAAGATGGGGATGACAGGAGGAGGGAGATGATTTCCACGCCAGACCTACAACGTTCATGTCTGTGTTAGGCTCACTTCCGTAGGTCTGTAAGCTTCCCTCACCCAAACTGCAAGCAACGTGAAAACCAATCCCTAAGACTTGGTAATATGCCTCTTGTCTGCTACACAGCTAACAACACTAGACAACAATCATTAGTAGGAACCTGAAGGACTTCTGGCTGCGCATGTAAATCTTTGGAAGATGCCTGCATCTTCTGGATGCTTCATTTTACCCCTGTGCTCAAGTCTCAAAAACAAAAACAAAACAAAAAACCTGTTCTCTTCATAGCACCAGGATCCCCCTCTCCTCACAACAAACTTCGTGTAAATGTTAGTAGCCTACAGGCCTTAGCAAATTCACCAAGTGTTTCTCCTCCCTTCAATACAAGCAGAACTTTGCAAATAAAAGTACATGCATAAATACATGCAGGTAAACTCGCAGGCTGGTAGGCAAACAGAGAAGGATTCCTATTCACACAAATAGGTGACCCTTAGGTAAAGGCATAGTTCCAGTGCAGCATATGCCACCGTCCGAAGCATGAGGTCTGGAGGCAGCCTCCCTGGGTACTAGTCACGGATCGCCACTGACCAACTTTTACTTTTCTTCCTGAATTTCAATCTCCCAACTGTAAAATGCGGTGCCAATATTTCATCAAGTATCCCTAACTGCGTAGTCACCATGCCGACACACAGTGACCCTTCTAGTGACAGATCAATTTGTGTTAACTACATTTATTTTTACTAGTTCACTCCTAACGAGGAAGGGTTTCACAACCATCGATTTCATCAAGCTGACCTACCTCTGTAAGTTCTCGCCCCTCACTGTGCGTCAAAAATACCAGGGAGGGTTTTTTTTTCCCCTAAATACTCGATGTCCAGGCCCTATCTGGATTTGGGTTCAAGCGGTCTGGGGCTGGGCCAGGCAACGGAGTTCTTTCTACGGCTCTCAAGTTGTTTATAATTTGCAGCCAGGACTAAGAACCACATACAGATCTCTATGTGCCCACAGAAATACGTCGCTAAGGTCTTGCTTGATCTCTGACTGAATCCGCGCAGGCCGGGGGGGGGGGGGGGGGGGGCCTGCCCGGTCGGACGAGGATCGCCTAGATGATGTGACGAATTCGAAGTGCTGTGGGATTCACACCCACGTCCGAACACGGCTCACCCAGCACCAACTCCCACGAACTCCACCAGCCGCGGCCGCGACACCGGGCACCACCGGGATCTGCCTGGGGCACACGCCCCCTCGCCGTTCGCCCCGCAGCCCCTGCGAGCGCCAGGCCCTCCGGACGCGTGCGTCACCGCGCCCTCGCCTCCCGCGCCCCAGCCCCCTCCCGCCCACGGCACGTGACTCGACACGCGCCAGCTGCACGCGGGCTCCATCAAAACAAAAACAGAGGAGGCCGGCCGGCGGGGCGGCGGGGGGCGGGCGCGCGGGGGCGGCGAGGAGCGGGCGCGCCCCCGCCGCCACTGCCCAGCGCCGCGGCCGCGCCTCCGCCGCTCCGGGCGCCGCCGGCCGCGCGCCCCGGCAGGCCAGGGGCGGGAGGGCAGAGGGCGCCACCCTGTTTACAGCCCTCGCTCAGGGCCAGGGACCCCGCCCGGAAACTGTCTCCCGGGAGAGAGCCGTGAAGTGCGCACCCACCCGCACCCGGGACGCCGGCCCAGCGGGGAAGGCGCCCGGCTCCGGTCGCCGCTCGCAATAAAACCGTCGCCACGGCTCCGGGGTCGGGCCCGCGCGAGTCTCCGCTCCTCCGCGGCCCACCGCACACGGGTGTTTCGTGTCCGCCCGGCACGACTGTGCTACGCACTTCACCCCCATCTCTCGGCTCCAAAGCTTCCGCAGACCACCCTCACGTGGCCGCCGCCTCCCAGCCAGGCGGTCCCCGGCGACAAGGGTTGCGGACCCTCGTGCACTTCGGGACCCGGCGCCGGTTCTCACCCCGTGGGACGCCACCCCTGTCGGACCACCCAGCCCGCATTCCGCCCGGGGCCGGGGGGGGGGGTGGCCACGAGCTGTCAGATGCCTAGTTTTCCACATGACGAAGCTCACCCTCACCCTTAAACATCCCCACTCACCCTTCAGCCTAGCTTCGAGCTGAATCAGTGTTTAAAACGGGAGGAGTGGGGTGTTACGTCTTGATTTTTCTCCCTAATTTGCAAAAAAAAAAAAAAATTAAGACGCAGCTCTGTCCATCCACGTCGTCCCACCAAACGCAAGACTTACAAAATAGAAATGCCCACCACACACCTGCTACGCAACCAGCCCTCTGGAAACCTGAAGACCCACCCACCCCGCCTGCGGGAACTCGCGCCTGGGGTGGGGTGGGGTGGGGTGGGAGCGAGACAGTCCGGTCCCCTAAAGTAAGGGAGTGAGAGGGGCACGCACCCCCTCACCCCTCCCGGGAGCGCTCTCCCGTTCCCCAACCCGAGAGCAATGCGAGGCATCCTCCGTCCCTCCCAGCGAAAAGAAGGAGGTAGCCAAAGGCCTGAGTGCCAGGGGTGTTTTTCCCTTTCAGAACCCAGACGCCGCGTCCTCCGGGAGGACCCTCCCCCCGCCGCCTGATTTCTGGTGGACAGCAAAGGTGGGGTAGGTGGGAGAAACCGGCGAGTGCTCTCCGGATTCGGGATGTCGGTCTCCGCGGAGTGAAGAGGTGGGATCTCGAAATGGAAACAGTCTCCCCCCTCCCTCCCCCCTCCCTCCCCCCTCCTCCTCCTCCTCCTCTTCTGTTTACCTCAAGTTTGAATTTTATCTGCGCAACATTAGCTGGAATGCGGACATTGAAAACACACACACACACTCTCTCTCTCTCTCTCTCTCTCTCTCTCAACCCGGCAGCAGCTCCGGAGGAGCCATGTGGCATCAAGCCACCTCAAAGGGGAAAAAGTGCTCTTAGCAACACAAACATGGCGAAATCGCCTCGGCATTCCCGGCCAACGCCACAACCCCTACCTTCCCTCGCCCGGCTTCCGAACATCCCGGCCGTGACCTGCGGCCCCTTCCGGGGGGAGGCCCGGGGCCCCGGGGAGTCCGAGGGTGGGACCGCCGGGCGTGCGAAAGAGGAAATAACAGAGTCCACAGTGGAAATGTTTCTGCTGGACCATCCGACCCAGCCGCCTCGCCAGCAGCGAGGGGACGCCTCGTTCACCTCGAGAGGGCTCAACGGAGAACAAAATTCCCACCCCGAAGTCCTGCTGGGCCGGCTCTCCCCACCCTCCAGAACTTACCTTGGAGCGGAACGCACGCTGCCGCTTGAATCCCTTTCTCTTCCCTGCTTCTCGAGCGAGACGCGAGGAAGAAAATGATGCGCATGTCTATCTGTAGAGCATATTCTTCTAGAATTTCCCTTTGATCGTCACGAGGAGCGATGGAGGCTCCGGAGACAGGTGCGGTGGTGGCCGAGGCTGCCGGCTAAAAGTTGTTCTCTCCGCGGTGGGCGGCGGGGGCCCCGGGCCGGGGCTGAGGACCCCGTCTCCCTGCCCCCCGGCGTCGCCCACTTCTCGCTGCGTGCGGCTCGGCTGCAGGGGAGGTGGCGTAGTTTCTCTTCCTCCCACCTCTTCTCACTCACTTGTTTTTGTAGCCGTGGGCTCCCCTAATGCTTTCCTCTCCACAATGTTGTTTCATTATATCATGTCCATCATGTGACACCGGAGAGGCCTCTCTATGGAAACTTAAAGGGGCTCCCACGTGACTGCAGCAGCAACAACAGCAGCCGCGGCAGGAGTGGCGGCTGCGGCCGCAGCGTTCCTACCACCACCCACCGGGAGCCCCTCGCAGCATCCCGAAGGGGCTTCTGGAGCTGCAGAAGCCCAGATAAGGGAGCCACAGCATCCGGGAGCTGTGGCGTCTGTGCGTGCGTGTAGCCTTTGCTCGTTACATAGGAAAGCGAACAGAAGGCGCGTCCTTAAATCCTTTCCTACAGTCGCAAAACCCACGCTCTGCTAAAATGACATTTCGTGGCTCCTACTTTATTTTCCCCAAGAGCGATGACTTTTCTACCGGGGCTGATTAATTTTTACAAAGTCAAAAAGAAAAACCGGATTTCTCTCTGCGAGTTCAGCCAGCTCTCGGGTAGAACAGAAATGACAAAACAATAATAACAGAAATAGAATCAGGCATTTGATACATAATTACCATCACCACCAGCTTTAAAGCTTTCTGGAATTACATTCCTCCGGTAACTGTTGATGATGCTTGCAGGAGGCTAAATGCAATGCAGTTTTTCTCTTCCGCAGCTATATTAGGGCTTTGTTGCTGACAACAGTAAAAACTTGTTTGTGTCAGGAAGTGAGGTACGAAGATATGACCTGGAAGGTACAGACAAAACCAAAGTGGCAGTTTTTGCATTACTTTTCTGACCACATTCTTTCAAATGGTGAGAAGCAGCTGGTTTGCTGTAAAATGGGTAGCGTGTTTTGGTGGGAAATAAAATAATCACAAAAACACATGTTTCCCTTAATCATACTGTACATGCTAGACACTAGAAATTATATATATGTATGTGTGTATGTGTGAGTATAGAGAGAAAGAAAGAGCAGGTGCATTTTTAGGATAGTTTCAGCACTCTGAAAGACTTATTCAAGTCCAGTGTTGTGTGGAAACTGTAACATCAGTTTTGAGTGCCCTCCGTATTACTGAATCACAACCCCTGTAAGTGCTTATGTCTTAAATCCCAAATCTCTGCCTTAAGGTTTTTGTGGACCATGGAGATTTTAAGCTGTAAAGCTAAGCTAAGCAGCTATTTCTATGCTTTACTTCATGCTTTTCCATTTATAAGGAAAACTCCCTGTGTGTACTGGCGGAATTATGAAAAACTTCTCAGGAAACTGAAGGGTGGGATGGAAGCTCATCCTTTCCTTTGGCTTTGCCTCGACTCTCTCTCTTTCCACCTCATCAGTTTATCTCATCAGCCATGATGAATGATCTCCACTACATCCCTTCTAATGCCCCCAATTTTTACCTTCCTATCTAACGCCTCATTCTTCCATCCTTTTCCCTTTTTGTGCCCTTGCCTCCCAATTCAGCCCCCATGCTGCCTGGGCCGCCCCCATGCTGCCTGGGCCTCCCCCAGTACTCCCTCCCAGTCCTCCTTGCCCTGCAGCTCCCCCCACCCCCCTTCCCAGCTCCATCTCCCTTCTCAGCAACTCTCCCTCCTTACCTCTCTTTGACCTCCTTTATTCTCCTTCACAGCCTGGCCCTTGACTTCTCGGCCTCTTCTTTCCCTTCTTTACCTGCAATGTCCTGCCCCTACTGGGGTCTCCTTCGCACCCTTCTCTCGGGTCCCATCCCTTCAGACGCCAAACCCCAGCATTCCTCAACGGCTCGGCCTGGTCGGCTTTAGCCCGATTTTGTTCCCGTGCCCCTGGGCTGGGAAACAAGTGTGCGGTGCAAAGTGGGGGCAAGAATCCCCCTCGGCGGTGGCCCCTGCCTCGCCCCCCTCCGCCCCTCCCGAGTCCCGGTTGCGGCGCTTCCTGGGCGGATGGTTGGGACTCGCTGCAGCAGCTGCGGTTCTGCTGTGTCATGCAAGAAGGAGGCGGCGGCGGCGCCGGCCGGAGCTGGAGGGGGAGGAGGGGAGGAACCTGATCTCTCCGGTAGCGAAGGGCTGGAGGCAAACACCGAGCTCCCCCAGAGCCGCCCGGGAGCAGGGAGGGCACCGCTACCCCGAGGGGCCCTCCCCGCGGGGCAGATGGTAAGTGGGGCGGCGCAGGTGGTCGCCTTGGGAAGGGAGCGCGCAGGGGGGGTTAGGTGGGGAGGCGGGGAGAACTAGGAGTCACCCGGCCAAACTGAAGGAGCCCAGTGTCTAGTCGAAAGGGACCCAGGCCATCATAGGGATGACCAGCCAAACGCAGCAATAATTACCATTCTAATAACGCCCCGCAGCTGACCCAGGCTACAAAGAAGAGTTGTGCATCCCGAACCCAGGACAGAGCTAGAGCAATGATTCAGGGTTTGAGAACCATCGTCCCATCAGGCTTGGCGCTTTAGGGTACAGTTGAGTAGCAAAAGTCAGCATACACCATATTCCTATAGCCCGGCTGCGCTTTATGGGTTGTCTTGTTTAAAACTAAGGAAGGGGATGGAAACCTGCCCAACCTCACTTTAGCCACGGAAATAACGCTCTTGGCCAGTGGCCTCGGACAAACAGCCTCTGGTGCAATTAAACAATCAATAGGAAAAATAGCTTCATTCCCCCTCACCACCCTCCTTCCTCAATCTCCTTCAACCAGGATAATTTATTCTGCATAAAGGGGAAAGATACCTGTGTGTTACATTCCTTCCCACCCTACTCCCCCACCCCCCAGCCTCTGCCCCACACAAACTGCCCACGCCACTATTCGCCCCACTTTCAGACTGTGATGGACGTTGCAGGAGGGGACTGCCTTAAACTCTCAACCATTTCCCCTCCATTGCCCTTTACCCACGGGGGATTCAGAAACAGAGAACCGAGAGCAGTGAATGTGGGGACTGGTTGGACACAGACGAACATGACTTCTTTGACCTGAGAACAATTCTCAGGACAACTTTTTTTTTTTTAATTCCTTCCCATTTTGCTCCTGGAAATTTCAAAGCACTTTCTGAAATATCGTTTCTTTCTTCTTCTTCTTTTTTTAATGTCAGTCATACATTTAGAAGTAAGGGGTTGGCGGGATTAACTGAAAGGCTAATGACGGTCTCAAAAGCACATGCTGTTGCTAGGGAACTCAAGCTCATCCTGCTCCCTAACCACTAGCATGTTCAGTGGAAATCAAACTTCTCAGGGTGTTATTAAAATGAGTGGCACTTGGTTAAAGGCGTTCTTCCTTGCTTTGTAGCATCCTGGATTGTTATCGATTGCCTCACACCCACATATCTTGTTTTCCTAATTTGATTTCTGTATTTGCGTCACTGCCAGGGACACGCAGACTAGACCAGTCAGGTTCACTTCCTGTTTCTCAGAACTGTTTTATATTTGGTCTCCGTGCGCTAGCTGGTAAAACATTGTCAAACTGATCCTCTTGGAAAGAAATCTGTGCTTTCCGTGAAAACAAATTATCCCAATTAAATTCTGATTCCCATGGAAAACGTCATCATTTGAGGAATAAATTAGATTGCCAGTTGCCATTTGAGAAAGCCATTCTTGAAATGTAAAGCCTAGAAAATCCATCCTCTTTATTTCTTTTACCCAGAATCCTCATTCCTCAGCGTTAGAACGAAAACAAACTCAAGCAGAGAGTAGATTTAAGTATGATATTTCTAAAATGAAGCTCAAAAAATACACATTGAAGCTGGGGAAATCATTTAGACTAAATAAGGCATGGCATTGAATGGAATCCAGGCCCCGGGAGCAGAAGTAAGCTTGGGTTAGCATTGGGGTGCTCAGAGAACAGAGCGTCATTACAGGGCTACCCTACAAATAGGAACGTATTGCTCTGTGTACTAATTGTCTCTTTACCAATTTCACCTGGACAAGACAGCCTTGCTGTCATTTTTAAGGTCCTTCCTTTTTATGACAAGAATACCACAAAGAGGGGCACCTGGGTGGCTCAGTCGTTAAGCGTCTGCCTTCAGCTCAGGGTGTGATCCCAGGGTCCTGGGATCGAGCCCCACATCAGGCTCCCTGCTCCACTGGGAACCTGCTTCTTCCTCTCCCACTCCCCCTGCTTGTGTTCCTTCTCTCTCTGGCTGTCTCTCTCTGTCAAATAAACAAATAATCCTTTTAAAAAAAAAAAAGAACACTACAAAGACAATATCATAAAAATAAGCTCTATATAAACTGTTAGGTGGGTTCTGATGTAGATAATTTGTTTAGATAGAAAATAAAAGGGTGCATGGAGGAAAGATCAGTCGACTAAAAGACAGGAAATTTGCTCCTACTTGTCCTCTAGACTGGATGACCTTGGGCAAGCATTATAGGTCTCCTCGCCAGTTTCCTCAGAGAAGCTTAATGAAAGTGCTGGAGTGAAGATCTCTGAGGTTCCTTCCACTATAAAGTTCTGTGATTACATTGAAGTCACTACATAAAAATGTCAATTTTAGCTGGATTTGCAATGTTAAATTTTAACACTGAAACTTGAACGCTTATCCATAGAGACCTTGGAGGAAATGATAATGGGAAGTGATTTGCTGTTGATACATTATTTTTTAGTGCCAGTTGCCAGACAATCAAAATAAAATCAACTTTCTTCCCAATGTACTTACTCTCTGCTTCCTTGGTGGTGTTGTAAAAGCAACAGGATAAGAGGTAGAAAGGATATAAAAGTATATGGAAAGATCTTTCGGTCATTTTAGATTTAGTTAACCCAAGTACTTTGATGAACAAAACCGGGGAGTGATGAGGAAGAGCTCTACAAGAAAAAGATAGTCAACAGAATCCTCAGGGAGCTAATAATCTATTTGTCTATATTTTAATTAGTGATAGGCAAAAATACATCTAGCACAGATTTCCAAATTTTACAGGTTGAAGATGTTAAGAAGTAGCATGAGGAAATGTGAGATTTGTGCCACAGAGAAAAGAGCTAACTGTGAAACCCAACTCTGCCACTTCATTTATTTGTTACTGAGTGCCTGCTATGTGCCAGGCACTCTGCTGGGCACTGGGAATACAAAAATGAATAGGACAGGCTGCTCTAAAGGACTTTATAGGATAGCAAGGGGACAGATGAGTACATGGTTGATCACACAACAGTGAGATGATATGAACAGGGAGCTTATTAGAGGGGTACCTAACCCTGACTGAGTTTAGTTAGGGTCCCTTACTAGAGAAGATGAGTTTGGAAATGAGTCTGGAAGGATAAGTAGAAGTAATCCAGACAAGTGGGCAAGTTAAAGAGAAATGTATTCTAGGCAAAGAAAGTAGTATGTGTAAAGTCCTGGTAAAAGTTGTGCCCAGAGAGTTGAAGGTGATAGACAGTGCCCAGCAAGTGGTAGATTCTCAGTAAATGCATTGTTTGAATATGTGGCAGAAGTTCTAAAGGACATACCAGAAAGATCAACAAGTTCTTGTATTGGGAAAGGTCTTGCATGCCTTCCTAAGAGGTTTCAACGTATCCTAAGGCCAATGGAGAGTCACTGATAAATTTTAAGGAGCATAGTGAAGTGATCAAATATCCATTTTAGAAAGAAGTTCACTCTAGTTTGGAGAATTTATTAGTGTGATTAACACTGTGAGCAGAGAGACTAGTTAGGAGGTTGTGTTAGTATTACAGGAAAAAAATGATGGACATATGAATATAGACAGCAAGAATAAAAATGGAGAAAAGGGAAAGATTCAGGAAATATTAAAGACAGACTCAACTGAATTTTATTATTGATCACATCTGCAAGATTAAGGAATAAGAGACTTATGGAATGGGAGGATCGTGGAACCATTTGCTAAAATGGGGACTTCAAGAAGAATAGTAGGTTGAGGAGGGAAGGTAAGTAGTTTGATTTTAAAAGTGTTGAGTTTGAAATGTCCATGAAGATATCAAAGTGAAGCTGTCTACACGTAATTGAACAGGACAGTCTAGAACTCAAGACAGAGATCTACGCTGAGGACATCAGAATAGGTGATAGCTCATGGAAGTAGATGGAATCCCCAAGAGAAAAGATATAGAGTAAAAGGAGAAGAGGACCCGCTCTGGAACGTATGTAAATGCCAGCATTTAAAAGGTGAGGCAAAGAAAAAGAGGACACAACACTACAGGGGAAGAATATTCATAGAGGTGAGGAGGACCAGAGACAAGTAGTTTTAGAGGAGCCAAGGGAGGAAATGTCAACAGTATTAAATGCTAGAGAAAGGTCAAGAAAAATGAGGACTTGGATTTGGCAAGAAGGAGTTTATTGGGATAATGGGCATAGGAGCAGATTGGCAAGAAGGAGTTTATTGGGATAATGGGCATAGGAGCAGATTACATTGGATTAACGAGTGGATGGGAGTAGAGGAAGTAGATAGAAGTAGTTGTTTTGGGTAAGAAGGATGACAGGGCAAGCAGGGAAGGAAAATAAAGGTAGTGGGAAGAGTAAAATCATGGTCTGTGCGGTGAAGTCTGCATAAGGAAATAAGGCAATAATACAGTAATCTGCAATTCTTCATTCTTGCAGCCTTCTCCTTCAGACAAATGTCATCACCGCACACCAGTTCCTCAGGCCAAAAAGCATATAGATACTCGTGGTTCTTCTCTTTTCCTCAGTTCTCATGTCCAGTCCGTGAAGAATTCGGGTCAACTCTACCTCCACAACATTTCCAAAATCTGTCTCTTTCGATCTCCACTGCCACCACCTAATACAAATACCATCTTCTGGTCTCCGGTAATAGCGTTTTAATTGGCTTCCCTGCTGCTACTCTTTTCCCTATTCTTCACAACTACAGTGACATAAATCACATCATATCGCTTCTCTTCTTAGAATCCTTCCATGTCTTCTGATTGTGCTTGGAATAGAGTCTAGACTCCTTTGCTGGCCTGTGAAGCCTTACGGGCTATCCCAGACCACCCCTTCGATCTCATCTCCCATCTCTGTCCTCTGATTTCAATCACAATGGCCTTTTTTCTACTCCTCAAGCACAACGGGTTTGCTATTATTTTAAAGTTCTCAGCTCACATATTTCCTTTTCCTGGAACACTCTTATGGTCATTCCAATCTGTTTAAATGTCACCTCCTCAAAGAGGCCCTTCCTGACCACCATGATGAAAGTGTCCTTCTCTGTCTACCTTTCCAACCATCCTATGTATTTTTTTCATAGAAGCAAAACTTCATTACTACTTGGGGTTTATTTTGCTTATGGGTGATAACCCCTTTGAAATGTAAAGCCCATGAGGATTTCTGGCATATCATAGACACTTAAAAATATTCGTTGGATGTTTACAGAAGGAAAAAGAGAGGATTAATAATTATTAGAAATTAAAGGCATCGAGGATAAGAGCCTCATGTAGCTGAGGGATGATCCACCAGTGATGATGGATTACTATGCTTTTAAGATTCCGGAAGTGGACGACTTACTAGCTGTGTGACCCTGGACATTCACATTCTCTGAGTTTCACACATGCCTCAAAGGACTATTAGTAAAATCAAATGAAATAATACAGGTATATGTGCGAGACAGTCTTGTCAAGCTACTTTTGGGAAGTCAGGACTTCTGCAAATCAATTCATAACCTCTACATGTGAGCTCTTCATGTGGACTCCCCTAATGGAGTTAACATTCGGTGCTTACTTATTATTAGAAAAAATATTGGCTGGGGGCATCTGCGTGACTCAGTTGGTTAAAGTGTCTGATTCTGTTTTTTTCTTTTAAATAATAATTTTTTATTATGTTAGTCACCATACAGTACATCCTCAGTTTTTGATGTAGCGTTCCATGAAAGTGTCTGATTCTTGATCTCTGTTCAGGTCATGATCTCGGGGTTGTGAGATCGAGCCCCGCGTTAGGCTCTGTGCTGGGTGTGGATCCTGCTTAAGATGCTCTCTCTCCTTCTCTCTCTCTGTCCACCCCTCTCACTCACTTAAAAAAAAAAATTGGCTGAAGTGTGGCTTTGAAAAAATACTAGGATACTTGAAAGAATGTGGAAATTAGATTATTTAAGAAGAAATGAAAACACTCCTATAAATCAAAAGAAAAATATCAAAAATCTTGGAAAATTGAGTAAAGGGATAACAAATAGAGTACCGTCAAAGAATCTTTAAAATCTGTAAACAATACTCTCCCTTTCCCTTAACAAGAGGTATGCAAATTACAACTGCAATGAGGTGTTATTTTTTTTACCAGGTTGACACAAATCAAAAAGTTTAGTTGTATACTTGGCCAGGTTGGGAAGCAGGCACTTGTTTACATTGTCAGTAGGAGTAAAAGTTGGTACAACCTCTATGGAGAGCAACCTGGCAGTACTTACCTAATTTTTAAATGTACAAAGCCTTTGACCTAACAATTCCACTTTTCTGTATTTGTCCAGTAGATTTACTCACACACATCTTGAAGGATAACTATTGTAGGCTCTTCAGTGAAGCATTAATTAAAGTAGTTAAAGACTAAAAACAGCTAAAATGTCCATCGATTGAGAAGTGGTTAAATAAATCACGGTACATTATATGAGTGAGTGGTAGGCAGCTGTTAAAAATTGTGAGGTAGTTCTAGGTAGACTGATGTGGAAAGACCTTCACGATATATTATTAAATAAAACAAAATCAAATTGAAAAACAACATCTATTTTGTTAGCATTGTGGGGTTTTTATTTTAAGACTTTACTTTTTTTTTTTTTTTTTTGCCGGAAAGATATTATCCGTGAGAAGATAAAAGAGAGCAGGTCAAGAGCAGATGTGGAGAGGCCAGTTGGGAATATATTATTTCAGATTCATGTGAGAGATGATGGTTTCCCAGACTACATTGGTAGCATGCACAGGAAGAAAAATGACCACAGTCAAGACTTATTTTAAAGAACTTGATGATTGAATGGAAATGGTGGGTTGTGGAGAGGGAGGTAGTGTCATGATTGACTGGAGAGTCTTTGCAAGATCTGAAGCATGAGCGTAGGTGTCAGTTTCCGAGATGGAGAATCCTGGGATGGTAACAGGATTGTAGGGAAGATCAAAGTTCTGTGAGAGTAGAGATGTCTACTACAGACTTCTGATATGGGTCTAAAGCTCAGAAGAGCTGCTGGGACTGGATTTATAATTTGGGAGAAGATTGCCTAAGGACAGTAAATAGAATTTTTTTTAAAAAAGAAAGCAGACCCAGGACTATATTCTGATGATTTAGAGATTGGATAGAAAGAAAGAGCTGGAAATAGAGATTGAGAATCAGAAACCAAAAAAATAAAACCAGGAGACTATGGGACCAAAGAAACTGAGAGAAGAATATGTCAGGGAAGATCAAGTCATATTAAATGCTGCCAAAAGGTCCAGGAAGTTCACTTTAACTTGTTTCTCTCATAAATCCTTGTCCTGTGCCTCACTCATAATAAATGATCAATAAACTTTTGTTAAATTGGAAAGAAAGACAAAAAGAGAGAGAGAGAAAGAGGCAGAGATACAGAAAGGTAATAGAATATATCTTTGGGTCTCAAAAAATAAATGCATAAGCATATTCCCTTGAACTTTACTGCAAACCGAGCTTGATCTCAGGAAACATAAGGAAGTTCTCCCTTGGTTCTGCTCTTGACCCATCACATTGATTGAGTTCTCACAGTGCCATGCTGTTGTGATGTTAAGCGCCTCCCAAACACATTTTGATAAGTAATATTCACCTGTGTCTGGTCATTCTGAGTCATTTTTGTCTTTATTTAGGTCCTGGGTGATGACAAAAAGAGCAATTTGCTTTTCCTCGTCTATCTCACTCCATCATACCACCTTGCATCAGTTGATGGAGTCTGGAGAATCCATTTCGGGGCCACTGCAGTTCTGTAATACACTGTAACCACTCACAAGGATGCTCAGCCCCAGTTTCCCATCAAAGGGAAAGATGACTTTTAGCAGGAAGAGCTGTATCACCTCTTAGAGAAACCACCAGCTTCTCAGTCTGCGTTTGCTTCCGTAGAAAGGTGCTACTGCTCTCAGGAGAGAATGTAGAGAATATCGAAGGAGAAAAGGTTTTGACTTTGTCTTGAGAACGTGGAAACCTTCCACCTAGCAAAAGAGGACCTTTCGGTCCAGTGTCCTTGAATTTAAGAAACTAAAGTAACAGATGGAGTTTAAACAACATTTAAAACATTATGACATCCTGTATTATTTAGTTAGACCGGGAGTTGGCAAAAACTTTTTCTGTAAAGGGCCAGGTGGGAAATAAATTTTAAGCTTTGTGGGCCATACAGTTTCTGCCCTAACTACTCAACCCTGCCGTTGTAGTGTGAAAGCCACCATAGATAATATGTAAATGAATGAGCATGGCTGGGTTTCAATTAAACTTTATTTATGGATCCTGAGGTTTGAATTTCATATAATTTGCACATGTTACAAAATATCATTTTTTTAAAAAATCTTACTCAGCTACTTAAAAATGTGGAAACCATTCTTAGCTCACAGGACATACAAAAACAAGGGGTGCGCTGGATTTGGCTTATGGACAGTAGCTTGGCAACCTCTGATTTAGACAAATACAAAGATCATGTCATGAGAAAGATTTTCAGATTCGGACTTCTGAAGAAAGTAATGTTTTATGTACACCCCTTTATTTTAACTACTCAAATGTATTTGAACATACAAACACATTTACCTACATCTGACTTATTTGGGAATAACATACGTCTTCTTAGTTCAGTATTGATTTAAGACTTTGCCCTTTCTCTTCCTTGTAATGAACGAATGTGCATGAATGTAATATTTTTATAAAGCAAACTGAAGAAGTCTTACTACTTGACTATAAATACCCAAACCAAGAGAGGACATAGTAATTCTAATCACATTTTTAAACTCTATTAATTCATTCATTAAGTACTTATTAGTGATCTGTTTCTTACATAGTGCAGTATTGAGTCTTACAGAATTTGAGATAAAAGTAGAAGATAGAAGATAGGTGGATAAGTAGGTAGATACTTAGGTAGATGAAAAATCTAGTGGCTGATAGGTGTCAGTAAGGATTGTTTGGATGTATCACAGTATAAATGAACTCAATGTAGTCACTTTAGCAACACATCGGTCGTTAGACAAAACTTAAGTTTAAATCCAAGTTCTTTTGTGTCCCAGATGTGTGACCTTGGGCTGATTACATAAACCATATAAGCCTCAGTTTCCTCTTTTTAAAATGGGAACAAGAATACCTGCCTCTCAAGGATGTTGTAGGAATTAAATAGAGAGTGCAAGGTAAATCAGCTAATGTGGTATCTGGTACATGGTAAATGATCAGTAAATGGTAGCTATAGTTGTATTACACCAATATGAAGCTATATAATTTGTTCAAAAGAAGCACACTATCAAAGGCAAAGCAGAGGAGCCTTGTGAGTTGAGAACTTATGAACACAAATAGAAACCCACAGACCGAGGGTTAACGCCTGGTAGAGAAGATTTGGGTGAAAATAAAAGCAGAAGTGACATTGTCACTGGAGCATACAGTAAAGCAGCTGGTCAGTTGTCTTTGCCTTTCCTGGTGACCCGCTGCTGGCTTGTCTAAGGAGCTCCACCTATACAGGTCGAGCGCCCTGAACTCCCGATACTTACACACCCTTCTGACTGGGGACAAAGTGTCCCATCAGTATCAGCCCCAGCATCTCGCTTCCTTCCAGTCTGGCCCGCCGTGAGCCTTAGACACCTGTAGATCCCTCCTGTTCTGCCTTCTGCTCCTGTGTTTGTCCAATTCTAGGCTTCCAGCTTGACCCCCACACCTTCAGTTTCTGGTCATTTGGTGTTGCATCCCAGTCTTCCTGTAGATTTGGGACCCCTTCCTGAACCCTGGTCCTCTTTACCATGACTCTGACATTTGTTTAGCATATCCCTGACCAGTCCTCTTCCCTCGAGGGCTGTATTCTGCCGCCCACACCCCGCTTGCAATCTCCTTAAACTATGGTACACATTGGCCTTACCCTTCATGCTGGACTGCCTAGTATTAATAGCTTCTTGAACTTTACCTTGGTAGGAGACACCAGCCTTGAAGAGCCTCGCTGCCCTAATCCAAGCCAGCTTCTGTACTCACAGACCATGCCCGGGGGAGTTCTCCTCACTCCAGTCTTGGCTTATGCTCTCTCTCCACTGGCCGTGTGTTGTCAGGCCTTGTGATCCTGTTATGGCAACATTAATAATGCTTTCCCAATACAAATGACACAATTATTGGCACAGGGGCATGATGCAGGGGTAATGAAGAACTTCAACATCCACTGGCAAGCTCATTCTGCTGAAAAGAGCATCAAATACATTGGCACGACTTAAATCTAAACTAATTGCTTATTGAAGAGGTACTATCCTATGCTTAATTCTCACCAGCTAAGAAGAATGTGTTGCTGAAGTGGAAGTGGCATACGACTTAACGTTAGTGACCAAAGCATCCTTGAACTTGTAATAGCCAGAGAAGGCAATTCTGCACTTGCTAACCTGACACAAAGAAGACTTGAGCAAGTTCACAGAAAAGATGGACACAGCTCTCTCTGGCCAGGAACTAGGAAAGAACTCGAAAGAGGACAATAGTGACTTAAAATTTAAATATTTATAAAACCGGGGCACCTGGGTGGCTCAGTCAGTTGAGCATCTGACTCTTATTTACGGCTCAGGTCATGGTCTCAGGGTTGTGAGATCGAGCCCTGTGTCGGGCTCTGCACTCAGCTTGGGGTCTGCTCGGGATTCTCTCTCTCCCTCTGCCCCTCCACCCTGCTCCCACATGCGTGCTCTCTCTCTCTCTCAATAAATAATAAATAAATAAAATCTTTAAATTTTTATAAAACCCGTGATTTCAATGAAGAAAAGGGAGCATCTAAAAAAGATCAATGTGGGTGCTCAAGAAGTGTTTTGATAAGCTCATACGTTTGAAAGACATGTGCAGAAGGCAGGAGTGGGGCCTTGTTCCAAGGAAGGGCTCAGGCCTGTGAAAATACTGCAAGAGGAATGTCCAGAAACAACTGGGGTCTGCAAAAAGTACTGAAGACAACTAATGGATTTTTGCTTGCTTTTTGCTTATGTTTATAGAAAGAACAATAGTGAATACAAGGTAGTGCTATTGAATGGGGCAGACCATCTAATACCCACAGCTAAAAAACACAGTCCTTCGCTACAGTATTTCCCAGATCACGAGGTACAAACTTTTTCCCCTCACTTTTTTTTTTTTTTTAAGATTTTATTTATTTACTCGACAGAGATAGAGACAGCCAGCGAGAGAGGGAACACAAGCAGGGGGAGTGGGAGAGGAAGAAGCAGGCTCCTAGCGGAGGAGCCTGATGTGGGGCTCGATCCCATAACGCCGGGATCACGCCCTGAGCCGAAGGCAGACGCTTAACCGCTGTGCCACCCAGGCGCCCCTCCCCTCACATTTTTAATATTTCCAGAATGAGGATGTATCCTCAATATATATGTTTAATGTGGTAGGGTTTGAGGGGAGGGCTCTAAAAACAGTAATTAAATGGTGGTGCATCATGGAATAAATTGGTCTTAGAATAGAATTTTTATTTTTTTTAAGACTTGTTTCTTTATTTTGGAGAGAGAGAGAGCGCGCGAGCATGTGTGTAAGCAGGGGGTAGCGTACAGGGAGAGGGAGAGAATCTCAAGCAGATTCACCCTTGAACGGGGAGCCCAATGTGGGGCTCAACCCCACAACTCTGCAATCATGACCTGAGCTGAAATCAAGAGTCAGATGCTTTACTGACTGAGCCACCCAGGTGCCCCTAGAATAGAATTTTTTAAATGGCATTGTATTCACTTAGCTCTGCTGGTATCAATCACACTCAGCAGATGAGGGGTCCACTTTGTGTCCTGGAAGGTGCTGCCAGTGGGCACCAAAGGTAGGAAAGATCAGAAAGCAGTTTGGAGGCCGCATTCAGAAGTGTGTTGCCCCATGGAGGGTAGCAGAGGAGGGCTGGTAAGCACTAATGAGGAATAAAAGAGTCAAAAATGTTAAGAGATGGGACTGAGACAAGACAGGAAAACCATAGTGAAAACCTCCAAGAAGGAAGAAAGAGAGACACTGCTGGCCCGTAGAAGTTAAGTCCCCGGACAGGCACATCACAAGAGGGAAGAGGGATGATGTCTTAGCTTGAGCTGTCATAATAAATACCATAGACTGGTGACTTGAAAAACATTTATTTCTCATAGTTCTGGAGGCTAAGAAGTCCAAGATCAAGGCACCAGCAGATGAGGTATCTGGTGAGAGGCCATGCGTTCCCCACTTTACTGATAACCACCTTCTTGTGTACCTACACAGAGAGAGAGATCATCTCTTTTGTGTCTTTCCTTATAAGACCACTAATCCCATACATGGGGACTGATAGATGATGGCTTGCCCTGGGCAGGACATCTAGAGCTATGACCAGCTCATAGTAGGTGGGCAGTCCTGTGTCTTGCCGCTTCTGAATCACTGCTGTGCTCGACTTAAAGCTCCCATGCACCAGGGTCTAACTTAGAAGATGTTTAGGTTAAGATATAGACCTGCGCTCACAAACTAGGAAAAAACATTGCAAAGTCAGGATGCCTGGGTGGCTCAGTTGGTTAAGCGTCTGCCTTCTGCTCAGGTCATAATCCCAGGGTCCTGGGATCGAGCCCTGCTTCAGGTTCCTTGGTCAATGGGAAGCCTGCTTTTCCCTCTGCCTGCCGCTTCCCATGCTTGTGCTCTTTCTATCTCTCTCTCTGATAAATAAATAAATAAATAAATAAATAAATAAATAAATAAATAAATAAAATCTTTTTTTAAAAAAGGACATCGCAAAGTGATAGACGTAAAACCCTGAGTTAAAAGAAAAAGGAAAAAAAGACAAGGAATGGCCCAAATAAATAACCACATAACAATGTAGCCAACAGACAGTGATTCTAGCAGAATAAATTGCAGAAGAGTTGGGGATGTGATCTAGTTCCACTGGGTCTATGGAACCCATATTAAAGAAGAATTTCATAGAACCTATAGATCATTCTGCCGTGAAGGAAATGTTTCCAACCACGTATGATTAGACCTTTAGAAACTGTGATGCACCAAGGTGGTCCCTATGCAGTTTGAATGTAAAGAGTTTAGCACCTGGGGGAGGGACAGTGTCTTTTCATGATTTTTAACTCTTGGTTTCTACCATGTTAATAGTGATAAAACACATGAATTTTTAAATGGCAGAAAATTTCTCATTTTCTATTAAAAACAATAATCTTGATACTCAAAAATATAGTCCTTACCTTACTTGTCTTCTCAAGTGCGTCCCCCTTTCCCAGCTGCTGCTTCCTTTGGGACATCCATGTAGTCCTGGGAAAGCTGACTCCACCTCTATCTCCAGGAGGTAGGGTATGTGTTCCAGACTAAGCCAGTCAATGAATAATCAATGAATTTCATTTTCTTTGCCCCAGTGACTGTTTCAGGTAGGGGCATGTGACCTAAGTCAGTGCAATGAAAGAGAATATCAGGACTTTTGCTAGAAATGCCAGAACAAAGATAATTTGCTTCAGGAGGTAAATGTGGAGCTTTTAACCCTGGGAGGCCTTGGCCGCCATCTTGGGACCACAAGGAGAGAGTCTATCAAGAATGGAGCTATCACCAGGGATTAAAGCAAATAAATGAAAAGGGAACCTTCAGGTACTCTTTGCATTGTGTGAGCCACCCGGGAAACATGACCCTGAAGCCTTTGAACTTTTCACTTGTGGGAGCCAATAAATAATATTTTTTGTTTAAACCAATTTGAGCTAAATTTTCTATTTCTTGAAACCAAAGACTTCTTTTGATTCAAAAGAATGAGTAAACATGGCTAAGAAGGAATGGAATACATTTCAGATAGGTTAAGGAGTTAAATGTGAGAAACGGCCCATACAAAAGAAGTTGTATGTGTTGAAAAGATGAAAATGGTGTAAGCATTTCTTTTCTTTTTAAGATTTTATTTATTTATTTGAGTTGGAACAAGAGAGAGAGCACACGAGTGTGGGGAAGGAGCAAAGGGAGAGGGAGAAGCAGGCTCTCCACTGAGCGGGGAGCCGGAAACGGGACACTATCCCAAGACCCTGGGATCATGACCTGAGCCGAAAGCAGATATTTAACTGACTGAACCACCCAGGTGCCCCAAGCATTTCTTGACCTCTACATGGTAAAGGCCGTTATGAGCAAAGAAGTAAAGGCTTATGGTTTATAAAAGAAAAATATTTATAGATTTGACTACTTAAATCTTTTTAATTTGTGTAAAAACAGTACCACAAGCAAAATAAAGAGATAAATGAGAGATTCTAAAACTTTTGCACTATATATACAAATATAAATAAATATATATGACAAAGAGTAGTGTCCCTAATATATAGAGACCTCTTGCAAACTTTTAAGAAGAATACATCTCAAAAGAATGGGTAAAGAACATGAGAAGGCAGAGAAAAAAGGAATTCAACTGGTCAATTAAGATGAAAGCAGTCCAATGTTACTAGTAATTAGAGAGACACAGATCAAGGTAAAACTAGATGTCTTTGTGCCTAGCAAATCGTCAAGAACTTTAAAATGATATTTTGCCTGGCTAAATAAAGATGCAGGGAAATAAGCACCATCATACAATATTGGGCATGGAAACTGGTTCGAGCATTCTAGACAGCAATTTGGCATTATGAATCTAAAACCCTAACATATGCAAACCATATAACATAGTCATTTCATTTAAAAGTTTTAAATATTTAACACATTATTTACCTGGAGGTTTCTAAGTGGTAATAATAACTCTATCACTTAATATGTGCAAGGATCTATGAAGAAGGACTTTCCATTTCTTATCTCAGTTCATCTTTTCCAACACCCAGAAACACAAGCACTGCTATCATCCCCATTTTACAGATGAGGAAACCAAGGCTCAGGATGGTTCATGAATGTGCTTCTGATGAGACGATGAGTAAGTAGTGGAGCTGGGATTCAGTCATAGAAAGTCTGGTTTCAGAGCCCTCATGCTTCACTATTATACTAAAGTATTCTTTTGGCCCTCGGCTTGTATTCTGCTCAATTTATTTTTTTTCTTTTAAAAGGAAGATTTATTAATCTTGAGTTACAACTTAAAAGGCATACTTTTGCTAAGAATACAAAGCTGAGAAAATGGAAGAGAAAGAAGGCAAGAAAACCAACATTTATTCAGTCCTTATGCCATGTTGGACTGTGCTACCCTCCTTGAAGCCACAGAACCACTTTGCAATGTAGTTATGATTATCCTTATTTTCACTGATAAGTTGAGACAAAGAGATCATGACATGACCAAGATCACTGAGCTACATAGCAAAACCAGAATTCCAATTTACATCTGCTTGACCCCCAAGCCCTTGCTCTTTTTACTCCTGGCTAACAAAACCAAATGTAAAAAGACAATATTTAGTGGGGGGAAAAAATAAACTTCTGCAATTGGCTTTAAAAAGTCAATTGTATAGGGGCGCCTGGGTAGCGCAGTCGTTAAAGCGTCTGCCTTCGGCTCAGGGCGTGATCCTGGCGTACCGGGATCGAGTCCCACATCGGGCTCCTCTGCTGTGAGCCTGCTTCTTCCTCTCCCACTCCCCCTGCTGTGTTCCCTCTCTCTCTGGCTGTCTCTCTGTCACATAAATAAATAAAATCTTTAAAAAAAAAAAGTCAATTGTATAAATAAGAATTGGGAGACCTATTTTATTAACATTTCAAGTGCAAAAGATCTCAGGATTTGGGTTGACTGTGAAGTACAATGAGTGAGAAGCGAGACTGTCAGAACACTCCTACAGTCTCAGATGGCATTAACAGAAAAACCATGTCCTGGAAAGGGACAAGAATGTTCCAACTGGTTTGTACACTGCTTATACCAGATAAGGAAAATTGAGATTAATTCTGAGTGCCACATTTTAAAAGGACAGACAGCAATGGATGCCCAGGGGGGAGCAGCCAGCTGGTAACAAAATATATACATACATCTATGCAAGTATACATATGTAAAGATTGGATTATTTCACAAAATTCAATGAGAAGACCCAGGAGGTAGCTGAAAGCCACCCTCAGTTAGCTGAAGGGCAGCTATAGGGAAGAAATTCTTATATTGTGTGTGACTCCAGAGCACAGGGAGCTGTGGTTGGAAGGAGGCAGATTTGGGCCAGTTAATGCAAAATCAAAACATGACCATATCTTGCGTATCTGTTTAGGCACTAAAATGCCAAGCACAGTGCTTTAGACATAGCAGGCACTCCACATATATGCGTTGAACTGAATTGAATGTTCGATTGTTGCTCAAAAAGTCAGTGAGTTTGCCTTGTAGGGTAGTAACATGTGAACAGAAGCTAGCTGGCAACCTGTTGTAATAAAGACTCCATTCCATAAAAAGAAATTCCTACACCTTGCCCCACTCCACCTTTTTCCAGCCATTCCTTGCTTCCCTCCCAGCCAAACTTCAGAGGAGTCTTTACTTCATCCATTGCAGCTTGACTTCTAACTCTCCCGAACATGTGCTTTTCAGATCTAATCACCAAACATAATCCTCTCACTCATCTTACGCCAGGGAGAACTGCTGGTCGTTTCCTCCCGGAAGGGCTCTTCTCTCTTTACTTACAGTCCTCCCCTGGTCCATTCAAACACTACCTTTCTGTTCCTCCTCAGCCTCCTTCCCACGGCTCTTTCTCCCCTGAGAGCTGCCTGCACACTTTTTCTTTCAGCTTCTCCCTGTGTTCTCTCCCCAGGATATCCCATCCATTCTCAAGACTTAGCCAACATTGGACACTGACTTCTGAACCTACACACTCTGTCCAAACCTCTTTCCTGCTCTGCAGCCCTGTCTCATTGGCCACTGGTATCCCACAATCACTGCAAACTTAATATGCTACTCATCGTCCCCACCACACGTGCTCTCCTTCCCCCATTTAGCTTAGTTAATGTCATTACACTTCAACCTTGGCCTCTCTCCCCTGCTCCTAAACTCCTATCTAATCAATAACCATGTCCTCAATGCTACTTCTAAATCTCCCTTGGATTTGTCACTACTTTTCATCCCACTGCTGCTATGGTGATTCAGACCTTAATCCCTTCCTTAGACTATTACAGGGGCCTTCTAATTGGCTTTCTAGGCTCCAGTCTCCCCTTATTCTAACACAGCCTTCATCTTGCCAACCAAAGTTTTATTTATTTTTTTAAATGTGAATGATCGCATTTCTCCCCTATTTAAGAGCCTCTGATAATTGCTTATTGTCTTCGGTATAAAGTCCAAATTCCTAACCTAGATCAAGCTTCTTCTTGATAAGGCTACAACCCACCTTGTCATAGTCATTTTCAGATCACACCAGACTTTCCTCTTTTCTCTGACCACAATTTGCCTTTTCACAACTTTGTACTCTTTTTCTTCTTATTCCATTGGGAAAATGCCACTCCTCTTCCCTTGGCCAACCCATCTCCTCCTTCAGTGCCTGACCCAAACTTCAGCATCTCTAGGGAAAAAAAAAAAAATCTCTTTTAGTTTCCAAGTCAGATATCAGAGCAAGAGATACGGTATTTAAAGCAATGGACTAGGGGTGCCTGGCTGGCTCACTTGGTGGACCATGTGACTCTTGATCTTGGGGTTGTGAGTTAAAGCCCCACGTTGGGTGTGGAGATGACTTAAAAATAAAATCTTTAAAAAATAAATAGATAAAATAAAGCAATGGATTGGATGGGTAATTATAGAGAAGTAAGCCCAAGGGAGCTTCCAGCATGCAGAAATCAGGAAGGACCCAGCAAAAGAGAATGAGAAGGAATACACGATGATGTAGGAGGAAAGTCAGGATGATGTGATGGAAGTCAAGTAAAGAAAATATTTCCACAAGAAGGGAGTGATCATCTGTGCCAAGAAGCTGCTAAGAGGACAGTAAGGTAGGATGGACAATTGACCCTTAGATTGGACAACCTAGAAGTCATTGTGACCCTCTCGTGTGTGTTTTCAGTAGAGTAATGGAAACAAAGGGCTGATTGAACTGGCTTCAAGAGATAGAAATGAGGAAGTAGATGTTTGTTGAATGGGTAAAGTATTGGATGAATGAAGAAATGATGTCTTAGAGAGGATTCCATAATTGGTCAGGAACCAAAATAGATGAGTTATTTTGAACTCTCTGAGTCTCTGAAAATTTTCCAAATAGAAACAAGGATGCAATTGCATGAGGCAAAGCTTTTCTTAAGTGACAAGGGAATTCAGAGTAGGATTATCTAAGCAGTAGAGTTATTCTGGGGAAGGTTCTATGTGCGTTCTGTAGTGATCCCATTTTATCAACTGCTGACCCAGTTCACAAAGACCTCTGTTCAGGACTTCTCAGAGGCTTCGGGAAAGAGCAGTCCCTGTAGGCACTTGGGTGTAGCATACTCAGAGACCCTTTCCAAACACTTCTTGCTAGCGTGTGGAGTTGCTATAAGAAGCCTGTAAGGCCAGCTGTCATTACTTTGGAGGCTGGGCTCTACCACGTCTGAATGATTAGAAAGAGGTGAGCAGGAAAAACCTGACTCCTCCAACACAGTGCAGTGAAAATGCTGTTTTTGGAAATACTTCTATATAAAATTTTAATACTGAAGTAATAATGGATAGGGGCTAAGTGATCACCTACATTTGAGGAGGAGGTAGGCTGTTCTTACCTGCCCCCCCCCAGAGTATAATAGTAATGAAATATGGTGAATACAGACTTTGGGTACACCAGACCCAAGCTTTGATTCTGTGACGTTCCTCACATAGTCAGAGTCTTAAAAGGCGCTTTGGTATCGATCCCGTGTAGAACGTGCTTTTACTTCCATGACTGAGGACAAATAACCTAGGACCATATATTTCCCTTTACAGAATTGTCTGTGGTGAAGTCCAGGACTTGGATTGTGAAATAGAACCCTCCATAGAATATTTGAAGGACCTCCTGTCATATCACGTGTCCCGTAGTTCCCCAAATGCATAGTGTGCTCTTATTTGCCTGTCCGTACCTTTGCCCATGCTGTGCCCTCTACGAGGAATACCCCAATCCCTTTTTCCTGACATGCTGAGTGCTAGGAGCACCTTCTCTAGGAGGCCTTCCTCATCCTCTCAGACACAAACCGATCCCCTCTCTATGCTCCCCAAACCATTTTCATGTGTCATTCCATCACCACACCTACTGCATTGAACTACAGTTGTTTACTTCCCTGGCTGTTAACCCTCACTGGGCTGTGAGTCGATCCTAAAGCCAGTGATTGGGTCTTCTTCCTATTTTTATTCTTTGCATCTAGAATAGTGCTTCTGCATTTTGGGCACAAACTCACTGTTTTGAATGGATGTATGAATGCTTGAGAGCATTAATGAATGAATGAGTGAATGAATACATGAAAAGATCAGAAAAAATGGTATCCCTCAAAAGGAAGCTAATAAAAGCATAAAAGTGCCAGTGACTTTACATATATGCACAATTTGTGCAGGTAAGAGTACTTTTGAAATCCTGCTGAGATGACAAGATCATTACAACATAATGCGTATGAAGAAGAGAGATTACAATCGACTAGTAATATGTCTAGCACAAGTTGGTGAGAACTGTGCTGATTGAAAGCAGAGTTGTGTAGTGAAATCGATTGTTTTTGATCCAGATTTGAGAAAGAGGTTTGATCTGTAGGACACATGAACATTTTGGCGTTTGTTATTTGGTTTAAGCAAGATACTTTTCATCTTAAAATGTAAGGCATGGTACACCTTAATAAACACGTTTATCTAAAGCAGGGCTTCATTGTAAAGAAAGAAAGAAGGGGAAGGAAGGAAGGAAGGAAGGAAGGAAGGAAGGAAGGAAGGAAGGAAGGAAGGGAAAAGAAAAATAAACCAGCTTTTATACCTCTAAAATGGAAGTTACATGTTACATTGAACTAGTCGTTTTATCCCAACATGCCTTGGTTTCTTTCACGCATACTTTGTAAAATGATAATAGCCCTTATTAGTATTTACATTATAAAAGTGGTGTTACTGTAAATTAGTATAAAATGGGTTATGATGTCTTCCCTGAAAGACATTCACTATACACAAATGAGGTATTATTATTTAGTTTTTCCTTTTCAATCTCGTTAAATGAGAATTAGATGAAAACTCGGCTTTAAAGCAATATCCGGTGGGTAAATGATTATTGACTGAAGTGAAATGAAAAAAAAAATCTTTGGCTGAAAACTCAGTGTAGCCAGTCTGTGCACAAGGCAAAAATATTGTATTTGCCCGTGATGTTCATCACTGTTTTTATCACCTCTCCGTGCTGTAATCACAAACTGAAGACAGTGAAGGCTTTCTGTTCAGTCATCAGTGAGCATTTTTGAGAATATGGACATTCTGGAATGATTACAATTTGGCAACATTGTTTCAACTAATCAAGACACAGAGCTAGTTTTGTTCTTGATTTGGGGCCTAAATGAACCTTGTCAAGCCTTTGCTTCCACTCCTGGATCTTAGGCTCAGGGATGGCTATGACCTGCAACCTTTTCAGGTTAGTTGCTGTCAACGCCTGTGTGTCCCCCTTCGCACCACCCAGGCCAGACCTTGTCTAGCTTCCTCTTGCAATACAACGTTATGATGGCAGGAGAGGGGTTGTGGAAATAAGATTTGGGGAATTGTTGTGCATGCTGGGAACTTCAGTTTGCGTCATGAAGGACTGCAAGAACACACTGGGAAGATTCGGGATAACACAGCCAGTGGGACGGACTCACTGTCCAGCATAACCGTGCCTGGCCTCTGTGTGTGCATAAGAGCTTCAGCCCATTTCCAATCCTTGTCCCTTGCTGTTGGACTGCCCTCGCCCCCGCTCCTCCCCTCACATCCCAACCCCTTACAGGGCTCATCCATTATGTATTGGCTCACCTTCACTCCCTAGGACCAACCTTCAGCGTTGTTGACAGTGGTGGTCATCTGTTTTCCACCTGACCCATGTCTTTTGGCTTCTGGATTTTGTTCTCAGAAAGGTCCTCTGCTTGGACAGCTGTCTGGCCAGCTGTGGGGCCAGCTGCCTGCTCCAGACTCCAAGGTGACCAAATTTCTCTTCTCTCCTAACTGGTCCCGATACATAAGCTATGGCAATAAGTGAATGATAATGGTCATGTGACAACAGTACCTGACCAGATTTTTACCTGTGGTGGGCTGCTCAGAGAGGCCAGGTTACATCATGCACCACAGGGGGCCTGGGGTCCAGAAAGACTGTGCGCGCCTTTGAGGCCTCTCGAAGGATCGGGTGTAGAGGAAGAGCTGGGTGCAGAGCAGAGAAGGCAGATTTGGTTTACCCTATTGTTTTAGCCACGTCCCGCCCTGGTGGTGGAACCACAGGCCCACACACAGGCCACATTTGCAAGCAAGAGTGTTGCTAGGTCGTCAGCTGAGCTGCAGGTGACTACAGATGGTGAGGAAACCTTCGTGGTGGCCCTCTCTCCTTCCCATTGGGAAGAAAATCAAGGGATTACATCTTCCATTTTTAAGGCAAACTTTTTGAAACAGTTGTGTTGACACTGTTCACTGGCTCTATTTGTTCCTCAATTCATGTGACGTGGCTTCTGCCTCCACCGGGCTGCTCTGCCCAACTGCTCAACTGTCTCCTTGGTGCTTACCGCATGACTGCTCCTCAGCCTTTGTCTTGATCTCTTGACAGCATTTGCCTCTGTTGACCACAGCCTACTTGTTGAAACCTGGTTTTCCTTTGTCCTCTGTGCTACCTCACAGCCTTGTTTCCCTCGTCTCCCTCTGATTGCTCCTTCTTACTCTTTTTTCTTTTTAAGGAAACTTCGCCCATCCTTTAAGGTCGGTTTTCCTCTTGGGCTCTCTTGGGCCTTTTCTCTTCCCCGAAGCTCACTCAGGGTATCTCATTCACCAGTGTGGATTCTATTGTTGCCTGTCACGTGCTGATGATTCCTACACCTGTATCCTCAGACTTCCAGATCAAACTACCTGCTGCTGCCCTGCCCGTGTTCTCCAGGCATCACACACCAAACATGACCTGGTCTGAGCTTGCCCTTGCTCTACAGCTCCTCTCTTTTGTGTTTCTGTTTTCCTGTCCTAGTGACTGACGTCACTGTCCACCCAGGTATTCAAGCCAAACGTCCGAGCAGCAGTCTGGATTTTTCCCCTTCAAAACTCTAACATCACACATTTTAGTAGATTCCACCTCCTCTATGACATAGCTTGCATGGTTCTGAATAATTTGGTCCCACTTGCCTTTCCAATCTCATCTCTGACTGGTCTGTCTCTGCTGTGCTGAACTGATTTTCAGTGCTCAGATGCTCAGCGTACATAGTTGTTTCTGTCTCCTCCAAAATGTACACCTGCCGTACCTTCCACCTGGAACAGACTTGCCCCATTTCTTTTTTTTTTTAAGATTTTATTTAATTATTTGAGAGAGAGAGAGAGGAGAGAGAAAGAGTGCATGAGTGGGGGGGGGGAGCAGAGGGAGAGGGAGAAACAGGCTCCCTACCGAGCAGGGAGCCTGACATGGGGCTTGATCCCAGGATCCTGGGGTCATGACCCAAGCCTAAGGCAGATGCTTAACTGACTGAGCCACCCAGGCACCCTGCCCCTTTTCTTTTTTTAAACTAACTCCTTCATACCTTGTAAGTCCCCATGTACAAGTCTTGAACTTTCAATTCTCCCAAAGTCAGGTTAGGTGACTCTTCTAGAGCTCTTAGCACACTTCTTTATCCGAGCATCCTTTCCTCTTCCTAGCTTGCCTTCTACTATAAGCTCTACGATAAAGCCCCTGGAAGCAGGGACCATCTTTATCCTAGGCACCTTTGTATTCCAGTACCAACACAGTAATTGGTATAAAATACATGCTCAATGAATGAGGGAATATAAATGTTAAAAGTATCATCGAAAGAATATAAATTTCGAATCAGAATATGCAATTAGGATTTTACTAAACAAAGACTTATCAAGTCCCTCTAATATCAAAGAGAATTGAAGATTATCTAAAACTCTTGAGAAGAGTTTATCAACATTAGAATCATGAACAGAGAGCAGTTAATAGAGGTAGATTTCACATCTGTCCCTTGTGGGCTTCTTTTCCAGAGTTCAGTATCCAGATTCTCTGAGCCACATTTTGGGATCACGCAATCATTCCATCCTCCTGAATTTTCATAAATTACTGGATTCATAACCTACTCCATACTTGAGAAGATGGGGATTGGAATAAGGTAAGCGTTAGCTTCTCTGTTTTTCAATTCTTCGATTCTCCTCTCTGGAGCCTTCATCAAGAGGCGTGACTGGCTTCCATTCTAGTCTTGGTGGCCTCACAATGTTTGAATATCCTATGCATATGAAGAAATGTTGTGAAGGAATTATGTCCTTTCAAATATTTTTGTTTGTTTGTTTCATGACTATTTACATTCTTCATATTGCTCTATCAATTTTTTCTTAATGTGATGCCACATACAGAAAAGTGTGGGCTTTGAAAAATCAACTTGCCCCCCACTCCAGGACACCTTTCGGTCCAGATGCACACTAAGAATGTAGGACATGAGCAATGCAATTAAATTTCAAAAACAACTCTGTGTTAGCCATACTGTCTATGGACCACCCCCATTCCGTCCCACTTCGTTAGCCCCGTACCTGCTTTAGCTTTTCATTAAAAAACCTTAGTATTATTTATTTTTAAAAATTTGTTGTCTGTCTCCTCTACTAGAATGTAAGCTTGCCAAGGGCAGGGATTTTGTTTTATTCACCACTATATACTCAGCACATGAAATAGTAACTGATACATGGTAGACACTCAATAAATATTTGTTGATGGAATGAATGATGTCTTTTTAAAAAATTTCTTAAGAGGCTGATGCACACCCAGGTCTCTAGGGATCTAATGCAGGTCTGGTTTGCAGCCCCATCCCCCTTAACACTTCTACTGATGACTAAGATAGTAACATTGATGGCGTGATAAATTGATAGATGACACGCCAACTGGAAAGGATAACAAATGAACTGGATGATACAGTCAGGATCTCCCCCTGCCCCCTGACTGAATCCTGACAAAATGTAATAATGAATCACACCAAACAATATAAAGTTTAATAGGGACAAGTGTAAAGGACTCAAGGATCCAAAATTCAATTGTACAAGTACAGATTGGGGGCGAGATGTCTTAAAATTGCTCACGTAGGAAGATTTAGAGTCTCCTGTAGATTGTTTGTAAATGATGAGTCAACACAGTGTGATAAACTTCAAAAAAATCAATCTTTTCCTATATTGGTAGAAATCTAGTGTTCAAGTTGGAAAGTAGTTCTCTAGTACTCACTTGTGACCAGGCCATGTTTGTTCTATGTTATGAATCCTGATCTTCAACCTGTAAGAAAGATGTTGATAAACAAAAAATTATTCAAGGAGGGTAAAAAAGGATGAGGGATCTGGTAAACAGTGTCACATAAAAATGATTAAAGAATTTAAGATCGTGTGTGGGTATGTGAGGATGGGGATGATAGCTAATATATGTAGCTACCTTCCAAAGTTAGAGAGGCGATTCTGCAGAGGAGAGATGAGATTTCTTCTGAGTAATCCCAAGTGACAGATGGAGAACCCCTGAGTAGAAGACGTAAACATGTATATTTCAACCCAACAAGTAGCCTTGCCCACCAATCAAGTAGATAACAGTTAGTAGTAAGTTCCCTGACCCTGATGGTATTCAAGCAGAATCCAGGCATTCCTGCCCCATTTGCTGGCTATATCTGTGATGGAAGTTCAAACACTGGGGTGAGGGGTCAAGTTCATCACAATAGCAAACACATATTGAGTGCCTACTCTAGGGCAGGTACCATCATCTGTGATTAATGTGGATTGTTATGTTTAAAATTCATATCAATCCTCCCAGTTCTGTCTTACAGACGAGAAGAGTGAGGCTCAGAGGGGTTAAGCCACTTGCCCAAGGTCCTACACCTTGTACAAAGCAGAGAAAGGACTTGAACTTAAGCAGTCACATCTCTGACCTTAATTATTATTATGTAAATTATTATTCTATTCTATCCCACTTCCAGAAAACCATTCTTTCCCACCCTGACGTTCTATCACTCTAATGAAGTAATCAAACCAGGGAGCTTATTATCTCCAGTAGTAAATGATTCTCTAGTAAATAGTTTCTTTCAATACAGTATGCAGGGACTAAATTCTCCTGGGCATTTGTCACTTGTAGTGCACCATATGGAGCCCAGCATAGGACCTGGCACACAATAAGTGCTCAATGATGATTTTTTTTTTAAGCAAAAAGAATAAGTGAATGTAACCGTACAAGATCGGCTGCCTTCGAAATGACAAAATCTCAATATATTGCGCCAGAGGATAAACAAGAGAATTTCTGGGTGGTCTACTGAGGACACTTGGCAAAAAGGGGTAATCCCTCATTTCTAGCAAAAGCCTTGAGAATTCCTGCTCAGTTTGGACAATATTCATTTCAACAAATATTTATTGAGTGCCTGTCCTGTGCTAGGTGTGACCAACATGCTGAGGGGCCAGAGGTGAATCAGAGGATGTACTGTTAGTGGGGGAGATGGACAGGTAAGCAAATTCTTACAATGCAGTGTGACAAGTGCTGTCTCAGGAATGTGTGTGTGCGTGCGTTTCGAGTATTACAGAAGCACAGAATTAATTCTACTTGGTTGAAAGAGTTGCCTGATACTTGATTACATTTTAAAAATGACTGCCATGTACTTTATGAGTTTGTTTGGTCTTCATAAAAACTACGTGAGGTTGCTTTTTGTACAGAAGATGAAATAAAGTTGCATAGAGGTTAGGTGAGTTCCCCCAAGGTCATGCAGCTGGTAAGAATAATGGCTGGCATTTAGTGTGTGCTTAGGATACCTGAGGCTCTGTTTTAGGCCCTATTAAGACATTTTTAAAAAATATTTATTTATTCCTTTTGGGGGGGAGGGGCAGAGTGAGAGAGAGAATCTGAAGCAGACTCCACGCTGAGCGCAGGGTCTGATGTGGGGCTTATCTCAGGACCCTGAGATCACGACCCGAGCCAAAACCAAGAGTGGGACGCTTAACCAACCGAGCCACCCAGGCACTGCGGCCCTGCTAAGACATTTCATCCTCACGACTGCTCTCTGGGGCTCCTATTGATAACACCATAATTTTACAAATGAGAAAACTGAGGCACAAGATGTAAACAACTTGCCTAGAGTCACATAGCTAGAAAGTGGAAAATGAGGATTTGCATCTCTGCGTTCTGGTTTTAGCAGGCACACGCTTACCCACTGAGCTAAATTACCTTCAACTGGTTCCCTAAAGAGCTGGCACTCACCTGGCGCCTGACCCCAGGTTCAGCTTTCTTTCAAGGGACCTTGCCCTTTAGCAATATTGCATCCAAATGAAAAGAAGTGGTGTGTGCCTGGATGTAAGGAGAGGTCATGTAGGTTGGGCATCCACAGGAGTGTTTTGGGAGCGCTGTGGTAAAATCTAGAATTAGCATTACTTGTGTACACAGAGTTTTTCAGGGTGGCCAAAATTTGGCTTGTTGTTCTCCAGGTCAGCCTTCTGAGCTCTAGGGACTATGATTTGTTACTCATAGGAACTAGCCACCATCACTTAGCCTGCAGCCTTTTTAAAATCGAGTTTAAATTTTTTAAAAGAAGACGACAGGACGTAAAACATTAAGAATGAAGCAAGTTAAATTCAATACCTTATAAATAAGCAAGAATGGAGTTACAGAAAAGGAGAAATGAAGCACATAATTGCTTAAATTGTCCAAGCCTTTTCTCTATAATAAAAATTCTTGGATTGAAAAATAGTTCAATCCAATATTATTGTGCTTTAATAATTAAGTTGAGTTGGCTCTGTGGCAAGTCTGAGAAAGAATTGGTTATTAAAATGAATGAAGTAGATTACCCTTCCCTCAATAATTACTACTTTAGCTAATGTGGATATGACCCATGCAGTTGAATCGACTGCATTTTGTAAGACATGTATCTCCCATAATTTTTAGAGATTTGATAATTTTTAAAGGAGCTGCAGGCTGGGATTTCTGTGGTAGGCGGAGGGGCGGAAAGGGTCAATGTGCATTCATTCCTTCAAAGCAGATGGGATTGGGGGTTTTGCTTGGTTTTTAGTGTTTTGTTTTGTCCTTTATGGAGACCTGGTAGATTCACTGATTATCTTGGCCTTTGTGTTTATGGATTTCTATTTTCTTGGCTTCAGGTCCTTGGAAACATTTGTTTTGATGATGGCAGGAGGGTTAGTCATGTTTTATTTTTGTTGTTCCTATTTATTTTTAAGATCCTTTCGTTCAAGGCAACTTACAAGGTATTGTGTAACCTGTCTCCACAAGTAAAATACTCTCAGTAGTAACTTCTAATACAACCTTAGAGGGATAGTTAATAATTTGATGCCCGGTTCACATCCGTCAGAATGATACTGTAGTATTAGTAGCTAGAACAAGGGTGTGCTTTGAAAAAATAATGTTTGAAATTCATACTTGAATTTAGCATTTAAACTTGAAATTTCAAGTTTTGTAGATCAATTAATTTTGAGTTATCGAGCAAATTCTTATAAACTTATTTTCCTTAGCACCACTGGGTCAATAAAAGTTGGAAAATTCTTTTCTCACACATTCCATTCTTTAACTAAGCCTGAAGGTAAATTGCTTTTAGAAACCACATCCCAAATAAACAGTTTTTCAGAAAGTTATGAGTAAATGAACAGAGTGGGCTCTACTGGCATTTGGGATGTACGTGTAATTAGAACTCTCAGTATTTCAAACATATAATTTACGAACGTTGAGGTTTTTAATTCTTAACTTTGAGTCCACTGGGATAAAACAAGTGACCCTTGCTGGAACTATGTCAAGAATCAACTTTCTCAGGTTGACCTTTGGTTTGTTGGTCACCAAATCAAAAGCTGTTGGTTCCCAGGCTTAAATATGTCTGAACTTACTGAAGTTTGTTAAAAGATCAAGGCAGAAAGCTAGCTGGGCTTTGTGGCTGTGCAGAACAGAGCGCCTCCTCTCTTCTCCTTGATGCCTTCCTCGTTGGTTTGTCCATGAGAGATGCTCCATCTCAACGGGCTCCGTCTTTGCTGTGCTTTGAAGCACGCTCACCTCTTGCACTCCTTCCACTGTGTGGGGGAGGCGGAGAGCCCTGTTTTTACAATGAGACAGATGAATATCCTCCTTTGAACTGACCTGACATACTTTCTAGTACAAGGCTCCATACTAGGCACCAAAGACGGCTACAAATGCTCTCAATCACCAGTGTTCATAACTTAAAACTGGTAACACAGGATTTGCAATGCACTTGATTACTGTGTGACCCGAGCGAGAAACGTAACCTCTCTCCAGAATAACTATTTCACAAGGTTATTATAGCAAATAATTGAGATTATATGTGAAAATACTTAGCACAAGGCGGGGCACATAGTTGCAAGTGTAGATTGAATTTATGAGAAGCATATAATCATCCATGGAACCTCAAATGGACAAATGGACCCCAATCGACATTATCTGCCCCTAGCCATTTGCTAAATCAGAAAGTTTCACTTCCAAATGACTAACCACATCTACCAATGACTTTGCTTTAAAGTCTACATTTAGAACAAAATGTTACTCTAATGATACTCTGTTAATATATTTCGGAGAGAATCTGACTGTGGTTTCTTTAGGAGAAAATCACATGTGAACAAAAAGAAGAAGAAATACTAGATATCTTTATTTCAAAATAAACGAAGGTTACTTATCTGATTACAGATCATTCAGATGATATAATTATTAGATATCCATATGTAATTACAAAACATGCTTGTTTTTATAAGTTGGTTTGAAACAATTTTACTGATCTCAAAGAACTAATTTCCTCCTAATCTAATGGCAAAACTTGCAGTACACCGTATTAACTATTAATATGCTAAAATTACCCATTAACTATCTTTTTCTTTAATTGCATCTACTATCACGGTCCTACATTTATTTCAGCAATACGAAAGTAGTGATTTCAACTGCTTGCTCTCTGCATCACTAGATTTCTCTCTTGTTCTCTCTACTTCACTAGAAAGTAGGAGAGAGAAGCATTCCTCCCACCCACTTACCTATGAAAAAAAAGGATTCTCCGAGGCTGCCAGCAACTAACACTGTAGTAAAATTACAAGAAAATTTTGTTAAAACCTTTTCTCATGTGCAAGGTATTTGACTGAAACCTGAGGTGCTAGATTTCAGACAAAGGTGACTTTGGAGGAGAAAGTTGGTGCCAAAGTGGATCAGTTGTTTTTGTGTTATGTAAGGAGGAGGAAAAAAAAAATGAGCTGTTTATTCCTAAGTCATAAATTTAAGATTATCCTATTATACCAAATGACAGAACAAACCTCAAAACTTAGGGTTATATTTTCATGAACAATTATCTGTAACCTCTCAAAACTACATATAATTAAATATTAAATAATTTGCTTTGCCCAGTTATACTTAAAATATACAAAGTTATTTTATTCACTGTGTCAGCAGTGAATTCTAGTTGAACTGTGAAAATGGTACTGTTAAACTAAAGATTTTTCTTTTTAAATAGCTTTGTCCTGATTATAAAGAATATATGTGCAGTATAAAAATTATAGAATATACAGTAAAAGCAAGAAAATATAAATGACCAAATCACCCATAATCCTATCATCTAGAGGTAACCGCCATTAATATTTTGTTGTATTTCTTTATAATGGATGTGTATACACACACCTCCCAAAATACCCATTATATATAAATGCATATTAATGCTTTATTATAGAAAATTTAAAACATAAACAAAAGTAGGCAGAAAGCATAATGAACCCCATGTACTCATTGACCCATCAATACCTTCTTTCTCTTCTCTACTCATTTTATTTTAAAGCAAATATCAGAAATTACATCGTCTTTTTTGTGCGTGTTTGTTTTTGGTTTTTTAAAGATTTATTTATTTATTTTAGAGGGATGGGGTAGAGGGAGAGAGAGAATCTCAAGCAGTCTTGTGGAGGCTGAGTGAGGAGATCATGACCCTGAGTTGAAATCAAGAGTCGAACGCCCAACCCATGAGCCACCCAGGTGCCCCTGTTTTTGTTTTTGTTTTGTTTTTTTTGGGGGGGGGACAGAAAGAGGGAGAGGGAGAGAATTTTAAGCAGGCTCCATGCCCAGTGTGGAGCCTGATGTGGGGCTCAATCTTACAACCCTGATATCATGACCTGAACCGAAATCAAGAGTCCAGTGCTTAACTGACTGAGCCACCCAGGCACCCCAGATACTGTATCATCTTAACCATATATTTTCTAACTTGTATCTTTGAAAGATAAAGACTTTAAAAAAATAACCATTATCACATCTAAACTAATTAACAATAATATTTTAATAATATAAAGTATTCAGTGTTCAAATTTCCAGTTGTCTCATAAATGTTATAATTTATTTTCATAGTTTGTTTGAAGCAGGATCCAAATGAAGTTCCCATACTGAGACTGGTTGATATGTCTGCTAAATCTCTTTAAAGACATATGGGTTTCCACTCTAATTTTTTTTTCCTTGCAACTTATTTGTTGAAGAAACCAAGCTGTTTGTTGAAGAAACCAAGCTGTAGAACTAACTGCCCACAGCTTGGATTTCTCACGTTGCATCCCCATAGTGTAGTTTAACATCTCTTCTGTCCTGTGCATTTCCTACAACCATCTGCAGGCTTTATCCGATTCTGTTTTTTGTTTTTCTGTGGTTTCGATGTTTGGTTTTTTTTCAAGACTGCTTCCTTAGTAGTGATGTGTTTTGACATTGGGAGGTACATAGTGTGTAATAATCTCTTCTTTTATGTTACCTAGACTCATTAGTTTATTAAGAATTATGACATAGAATTAAATTTAAATAAAATAAAATTTTAACAAAAGAATTACAAAATAGTAATATTCTATTCCTATTATTCCTTGAGTTGATTTTCTGGCATGTGCCAATGGTGGTCAAATAGCTGTTTTGTTATTTTGCTTTTATTGTTGTTGTTTTCGACTATCATTTGAACTCATTAATTGAAAACATGTTCAATGCGTTTCAATACATCTTAATTAATTATCCTATTAATGCTTAAATTATCCCTATTTGGCCTCTTCAGATTAGCTCCTGACTTCTTTTGACATGACCCTAGTAGTCTTGCATAGTGTCCTTGTTATTTGGTATAAGGTGGTCTAGGTTCATCTTATATAGTTGCACGCAGTAAAAATCTATTTTTTTACATCTATTTATATTTAAGACTTGAATATGTATAATATAATACCAAACCATAGGACAGAAGCTATTTATAATGGCAAAGACTGGAAACAACCCAAATGTCCATTAATAGAGGACTGGTTGAACAAAGTTTGGTGCATCCACACAATGGCATTCTGTGCAGTTATAAAATTGAATTAGGGATCTTTACATATACGTATATGGATTGATCTCTGGGATACATTTTAAATAGATAGCAAGAGGGAGAAAAGCGAACCTACCATTTATGTAAGAATGGATATAAACATATATTTGCATACATAGATACACATATATACATATGTATATGCATATATGTGTGTATATATTTGCTTGCATGAAAGAATACAGTGGAAGGATAAACCTCACAAAATAATAGTTACCCGTAAAAGGGGGAAAGGAATGAAGTAGAAGGGATGGTGATAGAAACTAGACTTGTTTACCTTGTTTTGTAGATTTGACTTCGGAATCACGTAAATATTTTACATAATTATAAAAATACTAATTTTTAAAAATCCAATTCCTAATTTTTTTTAAAAAGCTAATTTTGTATCCAACTGGTGGCACACAGAGAAATTATTTTGAATAACTTTAAAACACAGTAATTTGACTACATATCCCTAACGGGATGTTTCCTAGGAACAAAAAGAACTGCAAAAACATTTTTTAAACCATTTTTGGTAATCATATGGTTGGTGATAGTATCAATATCGCTGTTCTGGGTAATATGGGATAAGCAAATATTAATCATGGGATCTTCCAATTCTATCATGTTCGATGTCCTTGAGAATCAGGATTCACAGCATGGGAGGAAGGAAATCGAGATGTAAAAAAGAGGTTAGGTAAAAACCCTGTAGTTCTGAATTTGAATTAGAAGTTAGTGATATAAGGGGCACCTGGCTGGCTCAGTCAGTAGAACATGTGGCTCTTGATTCTGGGGTCATGAGTTCAAGCCCCACGTTGGGCATAGGGATTACGTAAAAAAAATTTTTTTTAATGTATGTATTTACATATATTTCTTAGCTCCTCTGTTCACTGAAAAGACCTAGAATTAGTGATTAAGCCAGGAGCAATGAGCCCTGTTGGTATCTATATTAGATCTGGCCGAGGCAGGAAAAAACTCTACACACATATACATATATATCATAAATTCATATATTCATGTATAGATATATTTTATGTATGTGTGACATCAGTTATTTAGCTATTCTTCTATTTCTGGACATTTAGATTGTTTCCAGTTCTTCACAGTTATATACGATACTGCAACAAAGCATTTGTGCATGCCTTATTTTTTTAGTACAAATTCCTGTAAGTGGAATTACCCGGCCAGAGGGTAGGAACATATTTAAGCTCTTGATTAGTATTGTCAAATCACCTCTAGAAAGGTTATACCAGGTTACACACCAAGTGGCAGTGCAGGAGAGTGACTGCTTCATCCCATTAATAGTTATTGACGTTTTAGACATTTATATTGACATGTTTCTGCCAATATGATCTAAGTCAGGTAGAGTCACTCCTTTCTTTTTGTTTTTTCCTCTTTGATTTTCTTAGAAAGGGACTTTAAACATTAAGAATACCACATGGAAAAATTACACTGCTGTAACATTTTTGTGAATTAACAACTGTGTATCAACAATGACTAGAATGGTCATATCAAACTATGTGTATTACTAATTAATGTGTGAGCTTGTTAACACTTCAGTTGCAAACAAACATATCATGAATGTACTGATATTAATTTTTATAGCTTTTTGGTAATTTGGTAGCGACTTTTTGAAATTCCTGGGGTTCTTAATTATAACCCTACCTTTGCAGAACTCATTATATATGTGGAACTATTTCTCAGACATAGTTTACAAAGTTAACTAACTTTGCAAGCACTTCTTACATGTACCTTCTATATGCAATTCCATATGAATATCTTGAAACAAAAAAAGGAGATTATAGATAAAAATCATATTCGGTTAAAGCTAGAGGGATCTTAAAGATCATCTATATGGTCTAGCTTCTTTATTTTATACCTTGAGAAACCAAAACAAAGGGCACTGCATAACCCTCCTGAGGTTATACAGCTAATTTGTGACAGTATGAGATAAAAATCCCAATCTGATTCAATATTATGTCCTCTCAGTGTAACTTCCTAGTATGAGCAAAACTTGAAGGCAATATGTAAAAAATAAAAATAACTGTTGTGTTAAGGAAATGAGATTTAGAGTATTTTCCTTTGAAATTCTATTGTTATGCTACCTTTTCGATTAAAAAAAAACCTATGGAAAATAGATCAACAACCACATTATAAAAATCAGGTAAAAGATCACTTCTGTCATTTAAAAGCTAGAAATAAATTATCCTAATACAGATATATAGCAATCAAAATAGATAGCATCTGAATGATATAAACACACATACATTCTACATACACACACATACATATACTATTGCCAAGACTTTATTGACATTATCTCATTGAATTCTAACAATAATCTCAAGCACAGAGAGGTTGTGTGACTTGTTATGTGACACTTGTCATGAGCATCACTTAGGATTTGAACCAAGGCAGTCCTAGACACAGTGGATTGTTCAAAGTTTCAAGCCTTGATGGTCAGTTTCATTGCCATGGAGGGTTACTATGATTGTCTGACTCTCCCGAGCTCTCTCCCTACAGGGTCAAAGGTTCCACTTTAGAAATCCATTCATTTGAATAATTAATGATGGAATTCCTCAAAGCAAAAATTTTAAGGACAGTGCTTCTAAACCCCTCATCTCCCATTTGCTAACTATGTGACTTTCCATTCCTTGTCAATAACATAGTTTTTTGGAGGATTAAATAAGATAAATTGTATCCATTTTTTTAGCAGAATACCTGACACACAATAAATATTCAATAAACAATCACTGCTATCATCGGTATCATTGTCATCATCAATATTATTAATATCATTATCAACAGCATCACCATTATTATTTCTTTCCAATTAATCCCTTTTTAAATTCAAAAAGTTGTGGAAGGAGTAGTACATTATCCAAGGGGCTGAAGACTCATCAGTTGTTTTTCTCCTGACAGGAGAGAGCATAGAGGTAGTAAAGAGAGATATTGAAAAGAGCAATGAGGAGACCCCAAAGGCAGCTCGGAGTAGAGTTTTACCCCAAATTAGTTGGGATATGTTTCCAGAACAGTTTATTTGAAGTCCAGTGCTCTTTGGTTTTTATCGGGTTTCCCGAGGACCTATTAGGGAATGAGGAAGGGCACTGTTCTCAGGCCATGGACACAGACCATCTAGTCTCTGCCCAAGGAATCCCATACACCACGGCCACCTGCCTGTCCATGCCACAGTGGTGGAAGTGGGCAAACAACCCTCAGCAAATGCTCTGTTTACTGTGCCTGGAAACAGGCCTTTTGCCATGGAAAAATTTCTCATTGTACCCATAGGTACAGGACAGAGATTGCACAATATGAATGATCTTATTAAGACTTCTCGAGAAACTGTGTACATGCTGTGCTTCAAGACTAGGGCTGCGTGTCATCTCTAGGCATCATTCCACTTTTTACGCATGGACAACGTCTAAAGGGGAGACTGCAGGAACATCCTCTAGAATCCTCGTCTGGTCACAGATGCCTGAAGTCTAGCTGCTTTCTGCTTCTGTCTTCTCCCTCTGGTCCATGCATACCATTTAATTTCCAGTATTTTATTTCACACATTTTGTTGTTATGAAATGAACATAAGTACATGGTAAAAGATGAAATGGTGCAAAGGGGTATTCAGTGAAAGGGACAATTACTCCTATCCTGATCCCGAGGGCCCCTGTCCAGAAGTAACTATCATCTGTTCTCCCTTTCTGAAAACATGGTGGAGACCCTCCTCTGTGGCAACCCCTGCTCTGGGTAGCAAACTCTGCCTTCTGGTAGGAGTTGAAGGGGCACAAAGAAGATACATAAGCAAATTATCATTTTGTATATCAGAACATAATTCATGTGACAGACAGAAACAAGCAAGGGAGGTGGAGACAGAGATGAGGGCCACTGAGGGGATGTTTAAACACAGCACTGAAGGAAGATCGACTCAGTGCTATTTGTGGGGAAAGAGCCTTCCAGACAGAGAGAAAGCACGTTCAAGCACGTTTGGCATGCTGTGGGGACAGGGTTTTAAGTACATTTTTACAATTTTTATTTATAAAACACTTATAAATTATCAACCACACAGGCATTCTTCTGAGTACTTTATATATGTTAACTCTCTTAATTCTCGCAACAAGCCCGGGCACTCTTATCATCCCGCTGCAAACGCAACGTGAGGCACAGAAGAGTTAGGAATGTTGCCCAAAATCACAAATCAGTGCATAGTCAGACCAAGACTTTCACAGAGGTTGTATGGCTCCAAAGCCTGTGCTTTAAGTGCTGCCCCCACTACACAGTAGGGCAGGTGTCACTGGAGAACTGGGGGGCAAAATGGGAGCCATGAAAGAACCTGGAACACAGGAACCAGTACACTCTTCCAGAAAGTTCTGACACACGTCCATGCGTTTATGTTTACGTATACGCATATACGCCTGTGTATCCTTTAGGCTTGTGTCCTCTTAGTTAACATGCTTAATGGTAAAGTGTAAAACAATTTTAATTAATGGGAAGGAAAGAAAGATTTGATATTATGTACGCTTTAGTTAAAGATGATATCCCATCAAATAATACTTTGGGCATGAGTGATTTCTTCTATTTTAAAGTCTTACAAATACTTCTCTATTCTGAGGTTCTGGCATACTTGTTTGTTTGATCAATGCTTTCCAAGATACCAAATCGACTTTTTTTTTTTTAACAATTGAGTGGTTTCTTATATAGTCACCATGTTGTACAACCATTGCCAGTATCTCATTCCAGAACTTTCCTATCACTCCAGAAAGAAACTCCATACCTATTAGCAGTCACTCTCCATTCTCCCCTCCCCACAACCCCTGAAAATCACTAATCTGTTTTCTGTCTCTATGCATTTTCCCACTGTGGGCATTTCAGATAAATGGAATCATGTAATATGTGGCCTTCTTTTACTTAGCACCGTGTTTTCAGGATCCATTCATGCATGTGGTATGCATCAGGCCTTCATTCTTTTCTATGGCTGAATAATATTTCATTGTATGCATATACTACATTTTGTTTACTTATTCATCAGTTGATGGACGTTTGGCTTGTCTCCACTTCTTGCCCTTTTTGAATAATGCTGCTATGTACATTTGTGTACAAGTTTTTGTGTGAATACATGTTTCATAATTCTCTTGGGTATACCAGTGGAATTGCTGGGTTATATGGTAACTATGTTTAACTTACCAAATCAACTTTGAACACAATATATTGCATACCACCTCGCTACTCGTAAGGGAAAAAATATAAGAGCGGATGGTTGCGTTAGCAAATGTCCTGTCTTGTCCTATTTTTTTAAAGATTTTATTAATTAATTTATTTATTTTATTAATTTATTTGAGAGATAGCAAGAGAGAGCATGAACGGGGAGGAGAGGGAGAAGCAGGCTCCCCAGTGAGCAGGGACCCCTAGCACAGGGCTTGATCCCAGGACCCTAGGATCATGACTTGAGCTGAAGGCAGATGCCTAACCGACTGAGCCACCCAGGCACCTCTGTCCTGTCCTATTTCTATGAGAAGGTAGCAGATGAGTGGTGGTACCTATTTCTTGGGGTTTAATGTGTCAGGACCTGAAAGTCATTGGCATTCACTGCATATATTCCCCATGCAGATCCCACTTATTGTGGCCCCCTCCATATAACAGGACAGAGAGTGACCATGAGGAAGTTGCCCTCAAAGTAAATGGAGAGCTCAGGCTTGAGTGGCCCAGCCTCTGAGGTACCCCTAATAGAACCATAGACGAGTCCGTCTGGAAAAGTGAAGGCTTTGATTACACTGTTCTCTAAGAATAATATAAATGATGAACATGGAAGCCCCAACTTCTTAGCATTTGCTACGTGCCTAGGAGAGTACTAAATGCTTAATACCCTTTTTCTAGACCTATCATTTACTGGTAGCTACTTGAAATGTGGCTAGTTTGAGTTGAGATAAACCAAATGTGCAAAATACACATTAGATTTCAAAGACTTAGTACAAAAAAGAGAATGTAGAATGTCTCACTAATTTTTTTAACACGTTGAAATGATATTTTGGATATGTTAAGTAAAATACATTACTAAAATTAATTTCGCCTGTGTCTTTTCACTTTTCTTAATAGGACTACTAGAAAAATTTAAATTACATATGTAACTCCTATTTGCAGAGTCAAATTATATTTCTATCAGACAGCACTTATTCTAGACTATTCTTCACAGTAATTTGATTGGTTGGATGGTATTAGCATCCTCACATTACGGGTGAGGAAACTGAGGTTTAGAGAGCTTAAGTAGGGGCGCCTGGGTAGCGCAGTCGTTAAAGGGTCTGCCTTCGGCTCAGGTCGTGATCCTGGCGTTATGGGATCGAGCCCCACATCAGGCTCCTCTGCTGGGAGCCTGCTTCTTCCTCTCCCACTCCCCCTGCTTGTGTTCCCTCTCTCGCTGGCTGTCTTTCTGTCACATAAATAAATAAAATCTTTTAAAAAAAAAAAAAAAAAGAGAGAGCTTAAGTAAACTGCCTGGTATCACACAGCTGTGGCTTCAGCACAACTCTGTCTCCAAGCCTGACTTCTTACCCATTGCTCTGTGCTGTCTTCCCACGGCCCAGAAATATAACCCCTGTGATACAGAAATGGTTATGATCATTAGCTATGGCAAAGAGCTGTCTTCATGTCTCCTTGTAGAGCGCAAGAAGGAATCTGTCCATGTCATTCTGTAATGTAGAGTTCAGGTTATAGCTGGGGGAAATTGCTTATGGGAAAGTTTCTTAAATGCTAACTCTTTGTAGTGGCTTGGGCCTTACTCACCAAAGATAGGAGGTAGATGACACTATTTCAGAAGTTGCTTCCATTTCTCTGATCCCGTATTACAGTTCTCTTCCGAGCCCCAAGTCAGTCACTGCCGCAACACTCAGAGTGAGCTGAATTAGTGGCTTCCGTTTCATCCTTTCTCCTCTGTCAAACGTAAGGCTTTAATTTCATCCCATTTCATTTGAATGTGTGAAAACCTCAATAGGACGTTTTTCATAGCAATGCTGACCTCTTTCTTCTGAGTTGCAATGGAGAGAAGGCAGCAAAACTATTTAGGAGAGAAAGAGTCATTCTATTTCCTTTTTTCCTCCCTTCTACCATAAACCATTCTCTAAAACATGTGTCTTAATTCAGTCAAGTCTGCTTTTCCCCAAGGTATCAGCATTCATCACTCAAAAAGAATTCTCATATGTGCATATTAATGCTCTCTATTTCTCTATTTTAAATACTGTAACTTAATTTTATGCTCACTTTACATATACTTATGTATAACATGTATGGGAGTATAATTTACTTATTTAACTTCAAATACCAAAGGGGAAGCCCAGCTGAGAACACTAGTTCCTTGAGCTATTTTTCCGTGATGGGGAGGATTGGGATAATTGGGAATCGTACTTGGCCACAGGGTCTCATCCCAAATGTTTAAGCCCTCTCATATTCGTAAGGGGCTAGAAATGTTGCTTTCAGCTGTTAAACCAAATCACATCCCCTTTATTTCTTTTCTCCCCCAGACCACAAAAAGAAACATGGCAACTTGGCTCCTAAAAGATTAAGCACAGCTCAAAAATCAAACTCTAAGAAGCTAAACAACTTCTAAATATGTATGTGCCATGTTTTATAATTTTTCTTTTTAAAGTCAAAGTCAATTTTTTTTAAGATTTTATGTTGAAGTAATTTCTATAACCAATGTGGGGCTCAAACGTACAACCCCAAGATCAAGAGTCTCATGTTCTATCAACTAAGCCAGCTGCCTAGGCACCCCCAAAGTTAAAGTTTTAGTGCCCCTAAATTAGGTTCACTTTAACTTAAATGGCTGCATGGGAGATAAACTCCACTATTTGGTTTTGTTTAGTCATCCTTAAAATTCCTTAGCATTTTCAAATGTACTTCAGATGAGATGACAATGAACCGCAGAGAGAAGAAATCAGAAACAATGGTATCAGAACGGTGCGTAAGAATCAGATGACCTGAATCCTAGTTCTGTTTCAACAACAAATTAGCAACAAAGCCTCGGGGAATCCAAATTCCACAAACATTATTGGGTACTTACTATCTTCAAGGCATTGTAGTACGTTCTCTAGGAAACACAAACATAAACAGGACGGTGGAGCCTCAAGGAACATATCACCAAGTAGGAAGGAAGGCATACTCACAAAACTCTGCTATAATATGGTACAGAACATGTGGGTAATGAAGTAGAGTATATGGGAGCAAAGAAAGAAGCATAATTCCAGCCAGGAAGATTGGGAATGACTTCGTGAAGAAGGTGACATTTGAGTGATCCTAGAAGTATGGGTAGGATTTCTGGGTAGGGCTGGAAGGGAAGGGGAGACAACGTAAGCAAAGGTGTATGGTAAGAAAGTGCACAGCTGCTTTGGGAAACTTGTTAGACAGGAAGGCACAGTGAATTCTGAATAATAATGGGAGATAAGTTCTGACTACTCGATTAGAATCAGGTGTGGTTGAGCTTGAATTCCATCTGAAGAATTTAGACTTTATTAGAGGAGGGGACAGCAAAGATAAAGGGTGGACCCATGAATGATCAGCTTTGCTAGGATGATTGTTGTGGCAGCACTGAGTGGTAGAAGTGGTGAGCAGAAAAATAAAAGGTAAGGAGATCAGTTAGATCGTGGTAGGGTTTAGACAATGGAAATGGATAAAGAAGGCAAACGCAAGAGACATTTCCGACGGAGAATTGACAGGGCTTGGTGACAACTGGTTTTGAGATGCAAAAGATGACTGGAGTTTTGAGCATTGATGAATCAGAGGATGGAGATGCTAAGAATGTAGGAGGTTTGCTGAGAAAGAGGCTGAATTTGGTTTTGAGCATATTTCATCTATTCTGAACATATTGGCTAATCATATGAAACACAAATCAATTTCTGACTCCCCTCTTTCCGAAACCCTTCAATGCCTCCCCATCGCACTCAAGATAAAAGAAAGTCCTTACAATGGCTGATAAAGCCTTACCTGTTCTGGCTGCCCACTTTCCCCTTGATCTCCTCTCTTCCCACACACCCCTCTTCTCAGCATCAAGAGCCACACTGGCCCTCTTGCTACTCCTCCAGGACTGCCCAACATACATCTGCCTTAGGGCCTTTCTTGGTGCTTTCTCTGCCTGAAAGCACCTTTCCACAGATGATTCTTATACCTTGCTCTCTCTCTTCCTTCAGCTCCTACTTAAATGCCATCTTTTTAGCAAAACCTTTCCTGATCACCCCATATAAAATAGTAACCTATCAACCCTCCCTTATCACTTTCCCTCTCCCCAATTTGCTGTTCTCCACCTGATATACTCTGTATTTACTTGTTTATTATCACACCCTGGAAACTGAAACTGAAAAAATAAGTAATAATGTAATAGTCCAATGTTTTCAAGGGTACAATGAGGTTTGTTACTCTCACACATCATTCTTGGGACTATACATTGATATAATCCCTTTGAAAAGCAATTTGGCAGTGTATATGAAAAGTCATAAAATGTTGATGTCCTGGAACATTTTATGTTTTGAAAATTCTGAAAATCAATTCTAAGAAGGTAATCTAAAATATGGAAGAGAAAATATACAGGAAAATGTGTATTGATGTGATATTTATAATATCAAGAAATTGGAAAGATTCTAAACATCTAACAATATAAGTAAATTACTATTCATTTATTTAATAATATATTATTCACTTGTTAAAAGGATAGTCATGAAAACCTGGTTAGCAACAAGGAAAATGCTTATGAGACACTGTTTTATTTAAAAGCACAGAATCCACAATTGTATACAGTATGATTTCAGTTATCTTTAAATATGCATACAGAAAATCTAGGAGGAAATAAACTCAAATGCTGGTATTAAATGCATTAGGCTAATGGGATTCTAGGTGGCTTATTTTCTTTAAATCTTTCAGATTTGCTGTATTTGTTATATCCTTTCTGTAATGTGGTTATTTTATTTTTAAAGCAATAATTTTGGGGCACATGGGTGGCGCAGTCGTTAAGCGTCTGCCTTTGGCTCAGGGCGTGATCCTGGCGTTCTGGGATCGAGCCCCACATCAGGCTCGTCTGCTTCTTCCTCTCCCACTCCCCCTGCTTGTGTTCCCTCTCTCACTGTCTGTCTCTCTGTCAAATAAATAAATAAAATCTTTAAATAAATAAATAAATAAATAAATAAATAAATAAATAAAGCAATAATTTTTCTAACCATCAAAAGAAACTGCTGGGGGGGTGCCTGGATGGCATAGTCAGTTAAGCATCCAACTCTTGATTTTAGCTCAGGTCATGATCTCAGGATTGTGAGATGGAACCCCACATCGGGCTCCTCGCTGAGTATGGATCCTGCTTAAGATTCTGTCTCCCCTTCTGCCCCTCCCCCACCCCTTTCTCTTCCTCTCCAAAAAGAAAAAAGAAAGAAAGAACAAAACTGCTGCTACAGCTCAGTTTACCCTCTAGACTGCATCATGGGTACCAATGGGAAGTGTGAATTTCCAGGCCAATGGATTCTGCCTTTAGGACTGAGGGTCACTGACGCTACAGCTCATTAGTCCCCCAAGTCTTAGCTCCCCCACCTCGTCATTCTTAACTTCTTCCTCTTCTCCGCTTGCCTGCATAATTTTAGGCTGTGTCCTCCTGTTTGTGATGGTCACAGGCACAAAACAGTGAAGGCTGAAAGAGCACAGCTTGCTCGTGCATCTTGACAGTATTTATATGCGTGCACGGCTAAGCTGCCTCATTCATGTCTCCTTTTACTTGTTCATTTTTTCTTATTTTAGCCACACTTTCCGCTATGGGCTGACATTCAGGATTTCCCACTTGTTCTTCTTCACCGTGCTTATCATCATCTGATATATTATATATTTACTTGTTTATCATCACAGTTTAGAAACTGAAGCAGTTAAAAAGAAAAAAAAGGGGGCGCTGTGGCTCAGTCAGTTAAGCATCTGCCTTCAGCTCAGGTCATAATCTCAGGGTCCTGGGATTGACCCCTGCATTGGGCTCCCTGCTCAGCGGAGAGCCTGCTTCTCCCTCTGCCTCTGCCTCTTCCCCTGCCTGTGCTCTCTCTGTGTCAGATAAATGGGTGAAATCTTAATAAATAAATAAATAAATAAATAAATAAATAAATAAATAAATAAGGAAATGACTCAATGTCTACCTCCTGGCCATTAAGCTCTTTCTGTATATTACCTCACTTTATCCTCTCAAGCCAGCAAAATAAGTGTTAGTCGCATTTAGGGATGAGGAAACCAGGGCCTCGAGAGGTTAGACAATTGGCCCAAGTTCACTTACCTAAGAGGTTACCAAATTGAAATTTAAACCCTTCTCTTTCTGACCTCAAATCCTATGCCCTTAGCCTGTACATGGATGAACACACATTAATTATTCAGATAGCCTCCATTGATTTATTATATAGACATTGCCCAGGTGAAACAAACAATTGAATAACTGAATAATTCAACCTGAAACTCTCAGTCGACTGGTGCTGAGTGTCTTTGTGTCAGAAGTAACTGGCTCATTGCTTCAGATTTTTTCTGCATATGTCCCCTATATGGACTCAATAACAGGGTGGGCCTCAATAATGATTTGAGACTAAAACCAGCGATCTGAAGTGTTTTAACTATGTTGGTTATCTGCAGTAATCTTGGCATTTAGTTATTAACTAAAATAATTTTATCTGTGTTGATTAATGACCTCTGTTGAAAGATTCAGAAGCTCTCCTCTGAAACCAACAGCAACTTTTTTGATAAAACAAATTAATTATTAAATATTATGTTAGGTCCTTTCAATCGGTTATTTGGACATAAGAATTGAAATTATTAACAGAAGACATATAGGATGTCAAAAGGAATGTAAAATCCAGTCATGACTAATACCATTTCAGAGGAAATTTCTAACAAAAAGAGATTTTTCCATTTAATAATCCATTTATTTCAAGCATCACTTTAATAAAGATTCTAAGCAAACTCTTTGTGATGAGACTGAAGGAACTGAATAGAATTTTCCAGGAAATATCGCTCATAATGTTCACCATTATAACAGCTCAACAGTGTTCTTTCTTGTCTGCCTTCTTTGGCTGAAGTCCCTTGTAGAAAAACCTTTCAGCTCCTGACACAGACGTGCGTAATCATCCTCATCATACCTAACATTTTTGAGTACTTACTGTGAGTCAGATTTTGCTACATACTGCACTTGATTATCTGGTTTTAATGCTCAGAAGCCAATAGGGTAGGCTTTATTGTAATACTCATTTTATAGATAGATAAAGAAACGGAGGCATAGAAGTATTTAGTGACTTACTCAAGAGTCAGCATTTAAAATGAAACACAAGATATGTTATATTGGTTGTTTTGCCTTCTCTATGATCTGAGAAAATATCATTTTTTAAAAGAAACACCAAGTTTGACTTTACAGCTTTTATGTTAAAAGCGAAAGTGAACAGCTTTTTGAATTGCTGTGGCTGTTATGCCAGTGATTAATTCCACTGGAGAAGTGGTTCCATGAGAGCCGAAATTTTAGATCTAAAAGTCTGAGAGTGCGTTTTCCTTGGATCGTCTGTGTGTTCCTCACGAACCTTTGCTCCATCAGCCTGCACTGTAAACTACCCTTTCACTGTAAGAATGTTTTTCTCTCTGAGGGCTTTTAACTGGTGGAGCTGTCCTTGGTCTGAGAGGTCCCAGAAGTTTTGCCTGGGGTCTCTAACCTGTCCCAGAGTTGCTGCACTTCTCAGCTGATGTGTAGAAATCTGCCAACCCACTATGTCAAACAGATTGGGAGAACTCCTAGGGGAGGCCATGGAAATTCTAAAGGACGTCATTACAGTACATTTGTATGTTTCTCTCCATTTGAGCAGAGCTTTCCCACCTTAGATAAGGAAATGGAGAACCTGGAGTTCACTTACTCAGTAAACTAGTTTTGAATACATACTTTGTACTTAACACAGTTCTAAACACCACGGAAGATAACGATAAGCTTCTGCCCTCAAAGACTTTACGTTCCAGTGATAAGACTCTCACACATCAGGAAGTTAAAGAACCCATCATCATAGAGATGGATCAGAAGCCAACAGAGTGCCATGGATATGAAGAATGAGAGGTTCAAGGCAGGGTAATAGAGATGGAAGGAGGATGCTAAAGCTGTGAGGGGGTCCTCAGTTGAGAGAGGATATTTAATAGAGGCCTTGAAGAGGAGGAAGCTAGCCACAGAACAGAGTGTATGGTTCAATTCCACTTACTTAAAAAGGAAATAAACAAAAATTGTATTTACAATATTAAATCCAGAGAGAAAGAGTTGGAAGGGTAGCCAGCAAATTGGGAGGGGAGGAGTGCCATTGGCAGGTGGTGGGGAGTAGGGTGAAGGGCTAGAATCCATAGAGACTTTCACTTTTTACTGTATAGATACTTCTATATTGTTTGAATAGTTTTCCAAAGAGAATGTGGGGTTATGCACTACTCTGTGTGACTAAAAAATACAAAATTTACAAAAAGAATGAGTAAGAGTTGGGTTTATAGAGCAAAAAGAAGAAGATATTCCAGGCTAGAGGAACAACTTGAGTCAATGTCCAAAGGTGAAAATGTACAGGATATGTTTGGGGAAGAGTGAGGACATGAGTGGGACCAGCACAAAAAGGAATATAGTAGATGTGCAAATTGGGGCCAGTGGAGAAAGGCTATGAATGCAAGGCCTAGGAGCTTGAGCCTATCACCCTTGGCCAGAAGCCATAAAGAGTCTTAGAAGTATTTGGTTCAGAGTTGATCAATCTAGCTGCACAAGGATTCATTTATTAGTGCTCCTACTTGAAGACCCAGCAAAGTTAGATGATATGAATTCAAGTTTACCTATCTTGCACACCATGAAAGGCCATGGAAATATCTCCTGTACTCACTGTAGTAAGAAAGGCTCTGACTTACGCAAACCTGTTGTTAGACTTTTCAGGAACCACAGAAGGATGGAAATGCTGTCAAATGCAATTGGGGAGCCTCCACATATACCTGATCCACAGTATTAATTTCACCATAAATCTTTGTGTAATATTTGACATCTATGATGAATAATTCAGATGTATGAGGGAGATTTCGATCCCTAGCATATGAGAAATGACTGAATCAAATGTGTAAAATTTGAGTAAAAATTACTTGATTTTAAAAATGAAATCAGATGTATTCTGTAATATGGTATTTGTTTTAGTTCATTTGTCTTTTCCTTAGGTGAATTGGTGAAATCAATATTTTCTTTAACCTCCTGTTTATGATTATACAACTATTCAAACACTATATATGTACACATTATATTTTATTCACACACACACACACACGCGCATTCATATAACCGACACAATGTAACAAAAATCTATAGCTACCTAGGAGTGGGGAAGTAACACTCCTACAAGCCAATCTTGAAGGAACATTAAATCTAATATGAGGAAAAATACTGTAGCTAGTTGAATCTTGAGTCATGCATTGTGACTCATTGTAAATGATTGGATTCTGAGTGAGATATTGACCAGCAAGTGGAAGAGAGACACAGCAGAGTCCCAGAATGATGATGCCAGTTAGGTTTGTAAAAAAGCGTGGTTGCTGCCTCCTGCAAATTGTCTTGTAACCAGAAGTCAAGTTTGAAGAAGAAACTGACAATTAAATTTCACTTTCACTTTTCACTTTTCTTCTTGTTCAAACTTTAAAGACTTTTAATCCCCATCTTTCCCCCCACAACCCTGCCCCACTCGATCTGTCCTTTTTCTGAGGCAGATGGAGTACTTAATAGGCATAACTGAGTTCCCTGCTTTGTGAAGGGAAGACAACAGGGGACAAGACGGATTCAAAAAAGCTTCACAAATTACGTGGAAAGAAGGATCGCTGGTTTCATATGTTGCATTTTCCTCAGAGCCCCTTCTCTGTTCTTCTTAATCCTTCTTTATCCTCTGAAATTATGTTGTGGCATGTCTTCCCATCACGAGGATGAGGGCAGCATGAGGCATCTGACCTCCGTGTGTTGGGAGAAGGCAGGAATGCAAGATGATCCTGCTGTGCCTTAGGTGATTAGGTGGACTCAAATTTTAGGAAGACAGTTTGGGGAATGATAAAAAAAAAAATCCTTCAAAAAATATCTAGATCAGAAAAAAAATTCCTCTAATCATTTTAATATAGTTCTTAACACTGATTTCATCAATTCAATCTGGTAAATAAGTACTACTATCTGCCAAGTTGAATAAAAAACCATTCATGTAGTCCTGATAGCATTGTGCTAATCAGCAGGATTACAGAAGTGCAGAATCTCCACTTCTGGTACAGTTTGGACAGGGGAAGTCTGGTCTCTGCCTCTCCCCTCTCTGTTTCACTCTCTCTGTCTTCCTCCCTGATAAATGGGCGCTCTGTATGTATCTTCACTTGGGACTCAGTGCATTTGTTTAAATTGTATCTGAGTAAGTCTGAAACCCCACAGCTGGAGAAAAAACTTCTTCCTGAGTTTGATGTTCTTTAATACACAGAAAGATGGGGCCTCTGTGAATGACAACAGCTTATACAGATGCTGAGAAAGTATATTAATTTATGTGTGCAGAAGTGAGCAAGAAGGTCATTCTAAGCAGAAGGATGGGAGCCAATTTTGTAGTCACACAAAACTTTTTAAAGAGAGGAATGAATAGGACTGGTGAAGAACTGATACACGAAGATAATGCTGAGCAAAATTAGGAACAGCTAGAGAGTTAGGATAGACTTTGGCGAAAAAAATAATAACCACCTTGAATTTATCTATTTATACATCAATATGTTTGAGATGGATACATAAATATCACTCTGCTGATAATATTGCAGATCCCCCAAAGCAAAGGAACACATGCCCCATTCATTCCCTATTGACATCAGATAGTTTATCAAGTGTTTGTGACCTAAAATGAGTGGGGGAATCTTACTCTTTAGTTCATTTCTGCTTTTCCCCTAAGTTCAGGGATAAAACTTTAACGTTTTTATAGATAAATATTTTATTATGTTTAATTTTATTAAAAATATACAAACATATTGAATATTTATAATTTATAACATAATTTTATATGTTTATATATTTATAATTTACTTATATGAAATAATCTGTTTCTTTGAGGGGGGAGAGAGGGACTTTGAAACGGAGGGAGAGAGAATCTTAAGCAGGCTCCATGCCAGCTCAGAGCTGACGTGGGGCTCGATCTCACAACCCAGAGATCATGACCTGAACCGAAACCAAGAGTCGGATGCTTAACCAACTGAGCCACGCAGGCACCCTATATGAAATAATTATTAAAATATACAATTAACAGTATCCTCAGAGTCGTATATTTTCTTTTTATTAAAGTGCTTGCTCATGAAAACACTATCTTTTCTTTATGTTAAAATTTGTTAAGTGCTTCAGTATTCTGCTTTTGTGATACTAAGAAATGTTTAATTTGTGGGTTTTTTAAAAAAGATTTATATTCAATGTTTTTCTCTTTTTTCTAACCAACAGCTAAATTTAGACATTCTGCCTTATGTCACAAATGATCCTTGTTGTACAAAAAAAGTTTATATTTTGGGGGGCTATGGAGACTTCTTGTCCTTTAAGCCTTATTTACAAAGTTTTTCTCAATTGTTTTTTAATGTCCTTCATCTTAGCTTGCCAGCAATAAGCAAAAATAAAGCTGGGACTGTGTCAAAAAATTCACTGGCCCACATTCATCCTTTTTTTCAGCAGAGTTTACTCAATAGTGTTCCCCATTCAGCTACTGTGCCAGCCAGCCGAAACAGCTAGCTGTTGTCTGAAATGAAGAATAATTGGAAACATGGTTCCTGTTTCTTTTCCTGCAAGTAACAATTCATCCATTTAACATTCTTTTTGTGATCTTAAATTCTGTGCTGGACAGCGTTGTGCTCACTGGTCAGTTGAGGCCAATCTGAGAAATGTTAACCTTCTATTCCCACCGCTGACCCTCCCACTGGGAAGTAGTGATGACCATCTGATGGCCTGGCACCTTCACCTAGAGTCAGTGACATGTGGCCCCAGCAGCTTTGTGTAGGTAAATGGACATCACGCTGGAAAATGCTGGGCTGGGAGAGAGAGTAGTAATTACAAAAGATAAAATTTCTAGCTATTATGATCCCAACTCTATAGATAAAGAAACAAAACCCAGGAAGGTTAAGTCATTTGCCCAAGGTCAACTCTGCCAGCAAGCTGTGGAACAGACTGTCTAGTTGCAGCACCTTTCTTCTGTACCCTGTACTACAATAGCTCTTGTCCTTTATGGCCAAGAACATGATTGGTTCTGTAAATATTCTATACACCTATAAAAAGATTGCATGTTCTCTTTTCATAGCATAAATTTATTGTTTTTATACTTCTATACTCATTACACACATAAACTCATATTCACGCATGTGTAATAAGCTTATAAGTTATATTATAGTCTTCTGTATTCTTGCTTGTTTTTCATATTCTATCAAATTCTGAAAGAGCTGAATTAAAACCTGCTACAGTTGTCATTTTTGTCAAATTCTGCCTGTCTTTCTGGTAGGTTTTTTTTCTTCTTTTCTTTTTTAAAACTCTCTAGTGGTTTTGATTTTTTTAATTATTGTGCTATATTTTTTAGTGCATAATAGCTGACAATGATTATATTTTCTTCAAGTTTATATCTGTACCACAGGACATTGAGCTGACTACATATAAAATGATACCAAAATAATAGTGACTCAAATAAACAGAAATGTATTCTTCTCAAACATAAAAAATACCTCGTGGTAAAAAGTTGAGGGCTGGTATAGTGGCTCCATGGTCATCTGGAATGCAAGCTCCACTTGTCTTCCTGCTCTGCTATGTTTTAGTATGGCGTGCATTCTCCAAGTCTTGGTTGCAAAATGGCTTCTGCAGCTCCAGCCATCACATGTATATTCCAGTCATGGAGAAGGAAAAAGAAGGCAGAAAGGAGTAGCTTCCAGCTTAATTAGGCATCTGTAGGCCCACCCACTAGCTTCTGCTTACAACTTACTGTCTACCCCAAATTGTAAAAGAGGATGGGAAAATTAATTTGTTTTTATCTGTACACATTGCTGTGCCAAATTAAATTGAGGTTTTGTTAGCAAGAGTGAAAGACGGATGGGCATGGACAGCATAGGCATCTAGCAATCTCTGCCACTGTGCCCTTATTCATTCCATCCTCTTATTCCTATTTAATATTTTTGGTTTTAAATTTGATACTAAGATTGTCACTCCTGGTTTTGGATTTGCCTGACATATATCTACCCAATCATTTATTCTCAAACTTTCTTTGTCACTTAATTTGAAGTGAATTTCTTTTTTTATATAATAATTTTTTATTATATTACATTAGTCACCATACAGTACATCCCTAGTTTTTGATGTAAAGTTCCATGATTCATTACTTGCGTATAACACCCAGTGCACCATGAAGTGAATTTCTTATACCTAGCTTAATTTTCTTTTTCAACCTAATCTGAAAGTTTGTCTTTTGAAAGGGAAATTCTACTCATTCAATTTTTATGGTAATAGATATATTTTTTTTTCTTTTTCTTTTTATTATTTATAATGCTTCATTGGTTTGTGGGCTTGTTTTTTTTTTTTTTTTCCTTTTTCCCCTTTCCTTAGACTTACTGGCTTGATCTTATTTTAAAGAGTTATTTCCCTCCCCTCTGTTAAGTTGAAAGTTTTCACACGAAGTGCTTAGTTCTCTTAAACAATTAAATGTTGTTGGTTTTTTTTTTCTGACTGAATAACCCTATCCCTGTATCTCAGAGATTCACTGTGAATATACTAAGGAAGAAATGCAATTTATTTCTTCAAAAGTAGAGTAAGGTCATTGGCACCATGTAATAATTAAGGAAGTTTATTTTCCTCACTCCCTTCAACATCACACGTAGGCAGCAATGAACTCAAGCAGAGTTGGAAATGAGCCCTGTTTCGACTGAACACCACTCCTGTATGTAGCACTTTCCAGATTCCTTTCAGAGTCTAATTATTGAAGGAAAAAGAAAAGCTATTATCCTGGATTTGGAAAGTCCACATGGGACTGAATTATGATAAGTATTCATCCTTACATTTCTCTAACTCTTCACTGAATGCAAAACAAGTTCTCATGAGTGATAAAGCAAACAACAGTGAGTAAGACTGCTTGTGGTAAGACCTGCTATTCCCACTGCACTGGTTTTAAAAGAAGTCTTAAAACCTGTTACCATGGAAGGCTTGAGTTCTACAAAGTTTGCTATAGTTCTGTAAGGAACTTGCATATGAAATTTAGCTTTAGATTACTTGGTGAAAGTATTAAGCCTTTTTGGTGATACTTTTACCTTTTCATGAATACATTACTTCTAAAAGGAGCTTTTTTTTCTCTAGTCTGGCTTCAAATTATACCTTCTGCTTCATGCCACAGCAGTATACTTGTTCCCAAGAGCAAGTGAGGATCTTAAAATTAAGCGAATGGTAGAAGTGTTACCATCTAGGTAGGAATTTTGCTGTTTTATCATGGGGAACAATGTAAAAGAAGAAACCAAAGTTTTGTTAAAGCCATGTAACTTCTACCCAACTCCATCATTCTAATTTACTTCTTCATTTTAATTTTTTTTAAAGATTTTATTTATTTATTTGACAGAGAGAGAGAGAACACAAGTAGGCAGAATGGTAGGCAAAGGGAGAGGGAGAAGCAGGCTGTCCTCCGAGCAGGGAGCCTGATGCGGGGCTCAATCCCAGAACCCTGGGATCATGATCTGAGCCAAAGGCAGATGCTTAACTGACTGAGCCACTCAGGCACCCCTAACTTATTTCTTTTAAAAAGTTATTATTATTTTAGATTCCGTAGGGTATGATTTGGCTATAAATTGGTATACATTCTGATGAATCTTAGCACAATAATTCCATACAGCAAACTATCTGTACTCTGCAAAAATCTTTACATATATCTAATAAATAACATATTACATATAAGAAACGCTCAGCTTTGAAACATTTGGGTAGTATTTGTCTTGGGACTCTCTCTCTCTTTAGGATCAAGAATGGAGTGACCCCTCATTCTGTCACTCGCTATTATATCATTGGGGCAAAGGGACAAAGACTCGGTTCTATTGTTGGAAGTGACTCTTTTACCATTATCACTATTTTTTTTTAAGAGTTTATTTATTTATTTATTTATTTATTTGACAGACAGAGCACATGCAGGGGGAGCAGCAGGCAGAGGCAGAGGGAGAAGCAGTCTCCCCACTGAGCAGGGAGCCTGATGTGGGGCTCGATCCCAGGACCCTGGAATCATGACCTGAGCTGAAGGCAGACGCCCAACCGACCGAGCCTGCCAGGCACCCCCATTATCATTATTTTCCTGCAATATTTTAGTCAAAAGGAACAAGAGACTATGTCACAGGTAGAGAATAATTAATAGATTAATAAATTTAAAATGTCTTACCTCCTCAACTCGTTCAGTATTTTTCCTCTAGCATGGACTATGTAAGGAGCTGGTCCTACTTCAGCCTCAGGAGAAGGGAGAGAGATACGAGAATGAGAAAGAAGAGTGGTTGACGAAAATACAATTATTTTAGGAAACTACAGATACATAAACATGTTATGAGATTTGAATGTTAAAATTTATCAGCATGTCATGTGAGTTTCATTTTATCGGCTCCTAATATTGATTAAAAATGAGAATTCACAAGATTGGCCATATGTTGAAGCTGGATGACAGGTCCATAAGGATGGGTTCATTTTTACTATTCTTCTACCTTTGGGTATGTTTGAAACTTTCCGTAATAAGTTTTAAAAAGAGAAGAAATAAGGCTTCGAAAAACTGTTCTGAATCGGTTAATTCTGAAACACAGATTCCTCTTTTTATGCCCCATAAAAAGGGCATCATAATTATGCTCATTAATGGAGTTCACAATTGGTTTGGATTCAGTATATCGACAGAATTCTTCCACCCCGTGTATTATTCCTACAATGGATACTCTGTGATCGAACTTGGAAAACAATAGGCTCATCCAGCTCTCATGAGCTAAGTGAGAAGAAAAAAATCCTGTGACTAAATTTTATATCTTACAGAAGCATTTGAGGAATAGGAGAGTTTTCTAATGGATTGTATAGAATTCTGTTACTACAGAGAGACTGCCTTCTTTGCTAAGAACAAGTAGAAAATAAAGACTATAAATAAATGAACCATTCTAAAAGTCTGTTTCATAGCGTTATCTCTTTGTAAACTCTCTCATATAAGCTGCCGCTTCTTCATTTTCTTCCCAGCTGGCCTGGGCTTGGGGCAATGATCTGCCATTCTCATGTATTAAGTAAGTGCTAGAATATAGAAATATACGTAATCCTTGCCTAGGGTACAGTTTGAGTGGGCAGATGCGACAGAAGAAAGGCTCTAGAACTCTAGTGGGGTACAAATGCGTTGGTCTCCAGGAGGCCTGTGTGATAGATGTGACCATGGCATGCTTGGTGACTTTTCTCGTTGGTTTGCTTAGATTTCAACCCAACTTTAACGATAGGGTGAAATGCAGCCTACACAGTATCGGGAAGATGTGGAGCGGCTTTGCCACTCAGATAAAATTAAATGCTGAGAAACAAAACCCCTAAAGAACTGGATATGGGGAAGAAGGGGAGACAGTATTTTATCATTACAAATCAACCAGTATTTAGTAAATGCCTCTTCAGATGATTTCTCACACTTTAAAGGTAGGAAATCTTGGTATACAAAACACCTTCACCTACATTATCTTACCTGATCCTCCCAACCAACCAGTGAGGTAAGTGGGGCACTCTTAAGATAAAGAAATCGCATCTCAGAAATGTAGTGCTTCCTGAAGGTCTTATACCCGCTAGATGGGGCAGGGGGCACAGAAACCACCCAGGTCTCACAGACACCGTCCTGTGGTCATTCCCTGTTGACCACCCAGTGTCATGCTTCTCTAGCCTGTGTTTGGTCCTGTGGGGAATTGAAAAGAAGTAAAGCCATGATCCCTGCCCTCGGCGAGTTTATGATCTAGATGGGAAAATGTAAGCTTTACATAAGAAAGCAAGCAGAGAATTATTAAGCATTAAACTGTATGAAATGGGTTACAACTACAATAACATTTGGGTTATTTTAATTGGAAAATAAGGTGTGGTAAATCCTACCCAAGCACTGAAACATGCATTTTCAGGTGCCCAGGAACACTGCTCAACTGAATGTTTCTCAAGTCTTCCAGCCAGGCAATACGTGCTTTCCTGGAGGAGTCCCATGATTGATTCTTGACTGGGAGGAAAGCCTGTAGGGGAGAAAGGCGAAGACAGTATCTTTTCAGACACTCTCCTGTACTTGCAGGTACAATCTTGCACAGCTCCCCCGTGACACATGGTTGCTTGCAAGAGCCGATTCTTAAATTGCTCGATTCTTATTAGCCTCCGTTGAGCCTCCAATGAGAACTGGAAGCTTGTGGTGGAAGCTTGGCCCTGGCACATCTTCGTTAGATCCTCTAGGCCATCAGTGGAGGCTACAAAGCAAAGTGGCTCTTTGCCTCTTCCAATTTACCTAATTGCAAAGGGAGAAAAGTGGAAGAGTCAAAAATTTTTAAGAAAACTGCCTAGAGGCAGAAGAATGGGCACATTTGTTCTACCCTCAGAGGAACCATGGACTTCAAAGGTCTGCAGAGAATCTGTGAGCACTTTTATTTCCTGACATTCTAATGCTCAAACCTAAAACTTTCCAAACCCATTTTTGTTTCAGAAGCAAAATTCTACTGGAAATACCTGTTCTTTCTTTTTCAGCAGAGGAAACCTGTCCTCAAAGACAGCTGCAGGCCAGTCACTGTCTGTGTCTCCCCCACTGAGTGGCATATTCCCTGGGAGGCTCCGTGGAGACTTCCAAAGCCATCAATGAGTGTCTGGTAGCAATCATTTAAAATAATGCACATGGTTACGCAGGCTTACCGGCACTATGGTCACTCCTGTGTCGTTTTCCTCCAAGTGCTGATTTGCTTACGTGTCCTTTGGAGTAGGCCAGCATGGATGGATCTCCTGTTCAATACAGCAGTCACATGGCAGAGCAGTGCTGGCATCATTCCTCAGGCTTTGATGTCTGCCCACCTGAGAGGAGGAGAGGGCGTGGGAGAAATCAACTTGGAGTGGGAATGCAACCGTAACGTGCTGTGCGCAAATGTGAGGGTACGCTTTGGAGGTACGGTCAACGTTTCCAACAACACTGAGCACTGGAGAGCAAATGTGAACACATGCTGTTTGACTCTGAAGCCCAAGCACAGAACGGCTACCGCTGGACCACCCCTGCCCTCAAAGAGGCAGCCATTGAATTATTTTTTTCAGGAGTGGTGTGGCTTTTTGCTGAATCATTCAGGTCGAGTCATTCAGTCACCCAGTGGTTATGAAAATGGATTCTAGAAGCCGCATGACCTTATAGGCACATTAGTTAAAAACTCTCTGTGCCTTCGAGTCCCCATGTTAGAACCTTGCCCAGCACATATTATGCACTGTCTAAGCATCTGCTGTTTTCATATATTTGGTCTTCTAATAATAACATAAAACCTTTGCTCTGGACACTGCTACGTGTTGAGATGTAAAACCAAATACGATACAGTACGTGCCCTCAGTGGGCTTACGCTCGACATTAGGGCCTTGGGTTTTATTTCTCTTCTGTGCCTAGCACATCAGGGGTACTCAATCAGTGTGTATGAATGTTTGATTGGATTGGGGAAATGGGCAAGGATCCCAGTAATTTCGGTTACGTGACTATGTTTAACAGTGCCTGCCCCAGAGGTGGAACCTGGCACCATACAGGCATTATTAGCCATTTTAATTACTAACTTGGTAGAATAAATGCTGAGACTTTGTGCGTGGACTGGAGGTTGAGGGCGAGGCGGTGGAGGTGCACTCAGGGAAGTCTTCCAAGAGGCAGTACCGTTGGGCTTCGTTTTGCTCAGTGAGTGGGTGTCAGCCAGCCAGAGAAGAGGGCTAAGTGTGTTCTAGGCAGAAGGAACATTGTGTGCAGAACTAGAGAGCCGTGAAATAGCACAATACATTCAGGGAACTCCGAGTAGGCAAGTACGACCAGAGTCCCAGCCTCGTGGTGACATACAGCGTGCGTTTGTTAAACGAGTATTGGAGATGAGAGGCTGGGAAATGAAACAAAACAAATGAGACATCGCTTGTGTCACCCTGGCCTTTCACATTGACTACATAACCAGTCCCCAACTAAGTGGCTGGTGAATTGTACGTTGTTCGGTATTGTACTTGCCTTAGTACAAATGCTGTTAGTCTCCACACAGCACTGCTCGGTAGTCAGCCCCTTCTTGTCTTCTAATTGAGGAAGTGAATTGACTTCGTTTATCTGTTTTTCCAAAGTGATTGAGCTGAATTAACAACAAAGTTGATGGGATCGTGGTATAGATGAAGTTGGTTTTGCACAGTAACAAAGATTCTCTAGATCAAGGGTTAGCAAACTATGGCCTGAGGGCCAAATCCTATCCACCGCTTGCTTTTGTAATTAAGTTTTTTTTGGAATGCAGCCATGCCCATTTGTTTACATGTAGTCTACAGCCACTTTAGCACCATTTAACAGCGGCATTGTGACAGAGACTATACGGCCTGCACGGTGTAAAACATTTACTAGCTGGCTCTTTGCAGAAAACATTTGCCAATCTTGCCCTAGGATCATCTCTTCTAATCGGATGTTAAGGAGAAATCAGCTAATATTTAAGACAGAAGATGGAGTTGGTTTAGAACCAGCACAGCAAACAATAGGTTATTAAATTTTTAAAATTCTCTTCCAAGAAGAGAGAGCATTACAAATATGTTAGCCATAAAGAGTTCAATAAATATGTACACATGAATAAACATAGATTCTGTGATTGGCCTTCAGATTTGACTCTGAGTTCCTGGCAGTGAGGGGGTAAAAAAATAAAAGAAGGGAATTGGACACCTTTATCAGTTACCTATGGCTTCGTAACAAACCACTTGAACATGTAGTGGTTTAAAACAGCGACCATGTACTATTTCTCATGAGACTGTGAGTGGGTTGAGTGTTTTTGCTGATCCAGCCTGGGCCCAGCTGATCTTGGTGGGCTTGCTTATGCCTTTGTGGTCAGCTGATATGTGAGCTCTGGGCTGGCTGGTCTGGTATGGCCTCAGCTAGGACGGTTCATCTCTACTCCACATGATCTCTCATCCCCCAGCAGGTTAGCTTGGGCTTAGGCAAATAACCTTGGTGGGTTCCAAGAAAGAAAATGGAAGCACACCCTTGAGGCTTTAGGCTTGTTGCATTCTAGTGGCCAAAGCAAGTCAAAGTCCAGCCTAAATTGAAGGAGCCGGGGAATAGACTCTAACACTTAGTGCGAATTGCTGAAAAATCACATTGCCAGGGAGAGGAGGGAGAGGATTGGGGCCATGATTGAAATCAATCAAACAGCATCTAGACCAGCATATATTCCAACATAATAATTTTTTAAAGTCACTTCTGTGGTCTAAAGTGGAAAAGAATAGTCATCATACATTTATTCAGCCCCACCCACAGGTATGAATCATCAGTGTCTTTGACAAAGGGGACCGATATCTTCTAGTTAATGACAGATGCAGAGGAGAAGTGGAAAGAAGCCTGTCAGAAGTATGGTACATATCATATGAGACCCAGACCCATATTAACATGCCACTTGACAAATTTCACCAGGGAATCAGACTCCATTTTAATGGATTAACGGAGTAAGCAAAATCATTATTAGAGAAGTAGCCAATAACTAAACTAAACATTAGCTTTTGAGACTAAACCTGAAACAGACCTACAATATTCCAGCTGACCGTTCCCATTGCAGTCCACTTCTTTTTTTTTTTTTTTTTTTAAAGATTTTATTTATTTATTCGACAGAGATAGAGACAGCCAGCGAGAGAGGGAACACAAGCAGGGGGAGTGGGAGAGGAAGAAGCAGGCTTCCAGCAGAGGAGCCCGATGTGGGGCTCGATCCCATAACGCCGGGATCACGCCCTGAGCCGAAGGCAGACGCTTAACCGCTGTGCCACCCAGGCGCCCCTGCAGTCCACTTCTGCTTTAGGTTGGCATTAAAATTGGTCACTGTATTCAAAGACGACATTGCTATCTATGGATACCAGTGTGATCAAAAATACAGGTAGGGAATAAGTATTCTTTTTTTTTTAAACTCACTAACCATGTGACACTTTTTTTTTTTTAATTGCTGGACTATCTTCATTACTACCAAACTTGCCTCAATAAATCATAAGCATAAGTAGCAACAGTGGATGTCAGAAATCCTCCTTAACTGTTATTTTCCTGGTACCATGGGTTGTCAGTAAGAAGAGAGCAAACCTAGGTAGCTCTTGCTCCTTACTGTCATTCAGAATCCCCTAAAAATCAAAACAAGCAAATGACTAAAGACAAAATCAAAATTGCCAAACAAGCCACCCAGACAAGCCACACAACCTAGGTTTGAGAACATTCTTCCTGGCCTAGAGCCAGTCAGGATGTTTGGCCTTGTTCTCAAGAAGCCGATGGCTTTACACGTGGTCTTGCGTGGAATTGCCACCATCAGACTTCTGTGGTAGCGGCAGCAGGACACGGGGAGGAACAGAACCGGGATTTAAGGAACTATTGGATGGCTGTTAACTCAGACATCGAGATCAGCTGTGAATGGAAATGCATGTCAATTTAGATAGAGGGAAAAGGAACTGGAGTGTTATTATCAAAGAGGTGGAGAGGAGCCCTTCAGGATGTTTTCAGATGACTCGTTTTGGGGAGGGTTTGGGGGAAGTAGAGCTGTCTCAAGAAGAACAAATGAAGCTTCCAAAATTTGGATTCAGGAAATCAGAAGTTAACCTTGGGCGGATCCCATTAAGGTTAAATGATATAACATATATAAACTAGCTGGCAGAGTACTTAGGAGGGCAGACCTCGATAAATGTTGGGTTTTTTCCTCTCTTTGCATCTCCCACCCACCTTAGGGATTTCTTAAAAAAACAAAAGACCTGCCAGCCAGCTGTCATTGGAAAGATGTCAGATGCGATAAGCTGCTGATAGGTGGTAACGATCAACGAAATTCACACTCAGGTGGATGGAGCCGGGCATGTCACCTCTCCCGCCCCTCTCCTTATCACAGCTTGGAGGCAGCACAAAGACATTCCTTCCTTCCTGCTGAGGAAGTGTGTGCGTTCTCTCAGACCTACCTTGGCATTCCTTGATGTCTTAGAGAAGCAGATGACCCTGGCTGAGCAAGACAGTCAGCAGAACAGCAGCCCTTGATGCTGCAATTGGAAATTTCCATTCTTTGCTTGCAGCTCTGAAAAAAAAAAAAAAATCTAAAGAGCCCAGTAGCTGGGAAATTTCCACGATGGAAAATTTTAACATATTCTTTAGCTCTAAACTATGCAGGTTTATGGAGACTATTTTTTTTTCTTTTGGTAATTTCCTTCTTTAACAATAATTTATGAACATGGTAACACTCCAGCTGTGGGAATAAGGAGGGCAAGATGACTTGCAGGAGAATGGGTATGGTTGGCTAGTTGTAGGCTGGGCTATATACACATTTGACCACCCGAACCATAGAAATTCAGATCAGTACAAGCCCCACGGGTTGGGAACTCATCCAAAATAGAGACAGTTTGCTCTGGAGCACTACAGAGAAATCTGTGTAGAGACTGGAAGTGGAAAGTGGATGGATACAACTTTGGAACAGGAGATGGTGAGTTCTATAGCTGCAAAAAGAATCTCAGGCAAATTCCTTAGACCACGGCTTCTTAAACGTAAACATGCATATAAACCTGGGAATCTTGTTAAGATGCAGATTCTGATTTGGTAGCTCTGGGGTGGGGCCTGAGACTCTGTGTTTCTAACAGGCTCCCAGGTGATGCTGATGCTGCCCTTCTGAGGACCACACTGTGAGTAACCAGACCATAAACAAACCTCATCACTCCGAGGTCAGCTTGCCTTCCACAGCAAAACACAGCCAAAGGGCAGCCAGAGGTGAGCTCCCTTGGGGTCGTTTTCTTAGGTTACAAAGCTAAGGTCTAAGAGTAGAACTGAATGCCTTCTGGAAAGATGCTTCATGCAAGTCTGAATAAAATGGATCTTTTGAAATGTCGGGATGCAAACAGTTACCAGAAGGCTGCCTACTCACAGGCTGGAGTTGGTGGTTTCTAGAATGCAACGCCTTTCCAGAGAAACCCCTATAACAAACAAGGTGGTGAGGATTCCTATGCTGGTCCCGTTGCCTCAGTGATTCCCTAGCGTTGTGGCATGTGGGGTGAAACACCAGTGGACTAGCTCCAATTATTGAAGGAAGACTGTTGACCAGAGTGGTGTAAAGGGGAAAAGGAATCTGGGAAATAAATTACTTCCATCTCAGCCAGAATAATTGGTTCACGTTTACTGAAATAAAATAGAAATAGGAAAAATTTCCATTTTCTTAACAACTAGCTCACCTCTCTGCTACCTATTTTACTGATAGAGAGAGAGTGGAAGAGAGATAAAAATCGGTGGCATCTTTATTCCTAGTGCTACCTCCAATTGATCTGTAACGTATCTGTTATGTGTATCTTTAAAGCAACATTTGTCCTATTTTTTGTTTTCCATTCAATTGAACATTGAATGGGTTATTACTACGTTTTGAATTAAAGTATACAGAGGAACATATGGGAAAAAAGGAGGAGGGAGATTCCCAGCATGAAAATGTGATGCTGAAATCAGAGTATAATAAGCATTGAATGAATTTGATAATACAAGTATTAAAATATATATTAAAAGTAATTAACCATTCTAGTATCCTAGCATCTACATAATATTTAGAAATTGTAAATGGCTTACATTTGGATTATTAAGGAATTTGGACTTCTAGAGATTGGTTGACATCTTTTCTTTCAAAAATCTTCACTGGGGGGTTAAGGCATAATTTGGCATTGAAATAAACTTCCTCATACTTTAAACACAAGAGATCAGTTTTGGGTTTTTCTTACTATAGGTCTCAATGAGCAGTTATCCATCTGAGAACCGTCTTACAACCTATAGCAAATCAAATAGAATTTGATTGACTTACAATCACATCTATTTAGTAATAAACCTAAAATTAAGCATAATTGAGCACTTTCAACAGGTGAGGCATTTCATCTTTATGAAAAGCTTATAAGATAGGTACCATTATTATAAAGATGAGAGAATGGGATATAGAGCGCTTAAAGGAACTTCCTGAGATCCATATATTATGGCCAAGCAGGGAAAATCCTCCTCTAGCCAGCCCAGTCACTTACTCTAGTGCTTTCTCCAAATATCACAGCTACATCTCAGCTTCATTCCCCTTATCACAGACAGATGGATAGACACTCCTTCTCGAGTTTAACAACTTCACAGAGCTTGATTCAAATACTGAATGTGTTGTTAGTTGCTTACAGCTGCTATTTCTCTAGCAGTGCAGTAAGTCCAGGCAAACTCTTTTGAAGAGCTCATTAAAACTGCTAAAATAAAGTCTTAGAAGCAGGTGCATTCATTAGCTGCAATGCAGACGATTATGTTAATATCGCATTCAGGTGACAAATTTAAAGCCATCAAAATCATGGAGGATAAAAGGATTTTCAAAGCTAAAGTTAACTTCTTCCTTTGTAGGGCTCTTTGCTCTGTTAAGCACGTGACTGCCTTTGCAGCTGTCAACACGGGGACCTCCAGTGTTACCTCACAAAAATAAAGCCATGTTTGCAGTATCATATTTCCTTTACGATTTCTTGGGTCTCTATTCGGGAAAAGAAAGGTGAGGAATTGACTACAACCCTAGTGCTATTTTCTAAATAGGGAACTTGGCACCTAGTTTATAATCTATGGTCAGATTAAGCCCAAGGATAGAGACGCGTTAAAGAAGATGGTTAAAAATACGTAGACATTGATTCCAGGTTTGGATCAGATGGACTAACAGCTCTTCCATTTTGCCTTCTCTTTTCCCCTCAAAGAGCATCGAGCATGAAATCCATATGTGACGATACGTATGTACTTAGGAGGTGATACACCACAATGTAAATAATAGTTACTCCAGGATGATTTTTATTTTCTTTATGTGTGTATTTTTATATTCTCAAACTTTCTACAATGAATATGTATTATTGTATAAAGTTAAAATTTGTTAAAAAAAAAAAAAAAGACTTAACAGAGCAATTCAACACATTCAGTTGTTTCGCCTATAAAATTGGGTTACTATGTAATCACCCAGTGTATGGGAGCTGGATGAGATGTTTCCCCAAAGTTCTTTCTTCTCAAATCTAGGAGATCTGTGGAAACACTGATCCTTCCTTTCAGATGAAAATATAAGGAAGTAAGGGCTTGGTATCCACCATTTATTAAAAAAAATTATGAACATGCTTAAAGATTTTTGCATCATTCCTCAGCACCTCAATCAAGTGGGCAAACATCAAAGTGAATCCATCTGCCACCTGATAAGGGAAAGACTGAGCAATGTTTTAAGGACAGATTAACTTTATTTTTAATTTTCTTAGCTATATATTCTGGGAAGCCTTTGTAAGCTAATGCTTGACACATTCTTTTTTTTTTCCAAATGGTGTACTACAATAACTGCATTACTGATTACAAAATACAAATAATGAAGCTGCTATAGATCTGAACCCATCTACTGATAGAGCATGTTTACCTTGTGTGTGTGTGTGTGTGTGTGTGTGTGTGTGTGTGTTTGGCTAAATAGCTTGAAATTAAACTGAACATCTGCTGGTACAATGTAATAGTCCTATTTTTGCCTTCTATCGTCTTCAACTCTTTTTCTACCTATCCCTTGTACTTTCTTTTTTTCCTACACAATTCAAAAGACCATTGACCCCATTTAAAATGAAAAACAATATAGAAAACAGGAAAGATCTCCTTGGGATGGGGATGAGTAAGCATATACGGTACTTCTGCATACAGGCATGCACACATGCCCCTTTCGTGGTCAAGAATGGCCTACCCAAAGCACTGCTCCAACCTGCTGTAAGTCTCATTGGTTGGGACCTAGAGTGTGGGCAATTCCTTCCACTGCTGGACAGCTCCAGCTCTCCTAGCAATACTCTCCCACCCATTCCATTTCCTCACAGAAGCTGTGGGTTCAAGGCAAAGTGAGCAAGGTGGCCAGAAAACACACCTATTCTTCTGATATGGAGCATTACCACCATCAAATTAGAAGGTAAACTTCAGAGCACAGAATTTAAAGGTGAAAGGAACTTGAGAGGTCACATTAGTCAAGTTTTCTTTTACTGTCTTTTCTAAAGCATACCTGATAGTCATCCAGTTTGACCTTGAAATTTTCTAGGGGCGCCTGGGTGGTGCAGTCGTTAAGCATCTGCCTTCAGCTCAGGGCGTGATCCCGGCGTTCTGGGATCGAGCCCCACATCAGGCTCCTCTGCTGGGAGCCTGCTTCTTCCTCTCCCACTCCCCCTGCTTGTGTTCCCTCTCTCGCTGGCTGTCTCTGTCAAGTAAATGAATAAAATCTTAAAAAAAAAAAAAAAAAAAAGAAATTTTCCAATGACAAAAAATGTCCTACTTTTTTTCTCTTATATACTGATAGATGGGTAGATAGAGCACAAACAGCATTACACCACAGTGGGAAAAAAAAGTTATTCCTAATCTGTTACCCTTTAAAAAATCAACTATTTTTGAATTTCTGTTACTGATCCAGGACCCCCCCTCCCAGTCTCAAGTAAATATAATCCTTTAGAATCCACGAGATATGTGAAGAGGCTGAACCATTTGACTTAAAGACATTTTGGAATTTTTATTAGTCCATAGTGTCCATCACACCATGAGAATCAGACCCTAAAAAGGAAAATTGTATCAAGAACTTGTAAGCCTCAATTCCACGGTATTTCCTAAGTCTCTCCCGAATCCATCCCTCTTTGTCACTCTGACACCTGTACAACAAAGGAAAATTTCTGAGATTATTTTATCCAGGGATCTTTCCAACATTCACAAATACCATCTCCACTGAGCAATGTGTTCCCAAGTTACCTAAATTATACATATGGCAGTATTCCTTTCAAAGGAAATTGAAGAGTTTAGCAGTATTATGAAACAACTAGATGTGACAACAGAAAGAACAAAAATAACAAAAGAAAATCTCTCAAAGATAGTGTGCCCTGCGGAAACAGGTTGATATCCTGCCTTTTCACGTTGGCTCTATGGGAGATTCTTTCAAGGTGAGTTTAAAATGAAAGTGGTATTTACCCAAAGAATACAAAAACACTAATTCAAAGGGATACATGCCCTCTCCACCCCCTGTTTATAGCAGCATTATTTACAATAGCCGAGATATGGAAGCAGCCCAATGTCCAAGAAGATGAGGTGTGTATGTGTGTGTGTGTATTTATATATATATATATGGCTGAATATTATTCAGCCATAAAAGGAATGAAATTTCACCATTTGTAACAACGTGGTTGGAGTTAGAGGGTATTATGCTAAGTGAAATAAGTCAGAGAAAGACAAATACCGTATAATTTCATTCATGTGTGGAATTTAAGAAACAAAACAAATGGGCAAAGGGAAAAGAGAAGAGAGACAGAGAGAGAGAGAGAGGGAGAGACAGAAATCAAGAAACAAACTCTTAACTATAGAGAACAAACTGAGGGTTACCAGAAGGGAGGTGAGTGAGGGGGTGGGTGAAATAGGTGCTGGGGATGGAGGGCACTTGTCCTGATGCGCACCAGGTGGTGTGTGGATGTGCTGAATCACTACATTGTGCACCTGAAACTAATTTAACACTATACGTTAACCAGCTGGAATTAAAATAAAAACTTTGAAAATCAATTAATTAACAATTTGGTCCTAAAAAAATGAAAGTTGTATTGAGTTTGGAGAAGCAAATTCAGAAAATTAATTAGCTAACAGGATAGAAGACTGTGAACTACAATTTTGGCCAAATAAATAGAATAGAGAGACTTAAAAATGATTATTAATATTTTAATGAATTGTAAAAAAAAAAACTATTGAAAAAAATTCAAACAGCACAAAAGAATGTAAGGAAGAAAATAAAAAATACCGTCCCCACATTTCTCGCAGATCCAAAAGGGTTATATTTGCTTGAGACTGGGCGATCCTGGGTCAGTAACAGAAATTTAAGAATAGTTGATTTTTTAAAGGGTAGCAGATTAGGAAAACTTTTTTTTTTTTTTGCATTGTGGAGTAATGCTGTTTGTGCTCTATGTACACATCTATTACCCATCCGCCACCTAAAAATAACCTTCACAGATTTCATGGGAATATCATTCCAGACATGGAAATAAGAGATAGTGTAGAGTTTTAAAGAGATTTGCACTCAGGCAACGAAGGGTGGTCTTATCGATGATGGTCCAAAGAGACCCCAAACCAACCTTTTATAATAACGAAAAGTGATGAAAGGAAGTGAAAAGAAGTGAAGGGAAGGAAGAATCCTCAGTCCATAAACAATTGTAAGAAGGTGAGCTCAGTAGAAATTAGCAGATATTTTTGTCTATATATCCATAATCTGACTCTTGATTCAGCTGCATGGGAGATACATTACAATAAGATAACATGTCCATATTATTTTCCAGTTTACAAATCAATGTTATACTGAGTCTCATGGACATATCAAATACACAGGGTTGATATTTAGCTGGTACATATTAGTTTGGCCATTCCAGTTGTTTATGGCCAACTGTCCATTCTGCTTAATTGGACATCTATTTTGATTGGCCAGGGCCAGTGCTGTGTCGGTTATTATATGTCAGATTAAGATCTATTTTCACCGGTGATGCTTCTTTTTCTGAGCATACTAAATATCCCCCTGAGCCAAAATTTATTCTTTTAATTTTCTAGCATTTGATCGTTTTAAAAAATGTGTCACTTTTAAACTTATTCATCCATTAGTAAACTTACCCCCATAAGATTCCTTCTCTTGCAGAGGTGAAATAATTTTTATTTGTTTCTTTATGCAAAGTATAGAGTTACATTCCTCCTCCCCCACCCCTAAACATACCTCATTAAAGTCACTTTTGGGGAAAAAGACCTAACTGGGAATTTTCAAACTTGAAGGAAATTTTGCTCCTTTTATGTTGCAAAAATCAAAGACATAGTGGTCTCCATTATCTCCATGTTAAATTCAGGGAACATTGATACTGATTACCCAAATGGCAGATTATCCCTGTTATTTCTATTTAAAATTTTAATGGTAGCTCTCTCCTCCTACTTACATTTGACTAATGTTAATACAAAATTAGATGCCATTTCCTGACTTACTCACCAATTTACATTGAGAAGATGCAGGTCGAATAGGTGGAAGAAGAAAGCCAATATTTCCTTGGTAACCCACATAATCACAATTGAAGGTAATTGCTTAATCAAAAGTACAGATTTTCTGTGCAATAATAGCTCTGTTTATCTTATAAACACTAGAACATTAGATCACCTGATCATTTTTCTGGGAAAAAAAAGTGTAAATAAGTTAGAAAATTAAATCTTATTTTTCTATGGACATATTCTAATTTAAAGATATAGTTTCATTTTACTTGATCCTTAATTGGGAGTGGCACTTAACCATTCCCTTATTGTTGGCATCTTATGCATATCAAAGAACAGTTTTGCAAAGCCCATGCCTCTGCTACTTGTTTTTACTTTTGTTATATATGAGCAGCAGAACCCACATTTCTGTGTAAAGAAGTTAAGGCCATGCTTCAAAATACTTCTTCCATACCCTGGTTTCTCTTCAGATCGTATAAATCTTTTGTCTTTTACAAAATACTTCTTCCTCCTTCCCTAAATTCATTAAGTGGGCACCTTAGTTATTTGATGTTTGAAACGTCACACTTCCTTAACATTCACTAATTAGGCACATTAGAGACAGGACAAATTTGAATTAGTGACAATTTTGAATGCTATAATATTATTAAAAATTCATAGTTTTATCCCTTTAGGGTACAATACGCCACTCAAGCAGTCTATAGTAAAGTATTTCCAAGAAGCAAGGCTACTGCCAAGGCTGCTTTAAAGATAAGATCCTTCAGTATCGTGCACCATAAGCTTTAAGCAAATGAGTGTGGCAAGGTTATCTAAATATGCTCAATTCACACTCACTGAGCAGTAACTATATGCTTGGCATCAAGCTAGAAAATTTTTGTCCTCTTGAGTTAACAATTCATTCTAAATTATCACTTATTTTGCCTAGTGACACTTTATCTCATGCTTTGTTTAATACCTGTCTAAATGTACTCATTTATTCAAAAGATTTCTGACAGTTATAATGGGTTAGGCACAGGTGCAAATTCAAAATGACTGGGATGAAGGTCATTTACCATGAGCACCAACACCAGCGAATCAATCAATCAACCAACAAGCCCTTTGTTCTAGGTACTGTCACTAGTTAAGGGTTTCTCAACCTTGGCACTGATAACATTTCAGACCAGGTAATTCTCTGTTGTGGGGGGCTGCCCTGTGCATTGTAGAATGTTGAGAAGGCATCCTTTGCTTCTTTCCATTAGATGCCAGTAGCACCCCCACTTCTAGTTCTTTTTTTTTTTTTTAAGATTTTATTTATTTATTTGACAGAGATAGAGACAGCCAGCGAGAGAGGGAACACAAGCAGGGGGAGTGGGAGAGGAAGAAGCAGGCTCCCAGCAGAGGTGCCTGATGTGGGGCTCGATCCCACAATGCCGGGATCATGCCCTGAGACGAAGGCAGGCGCTTAACCACTGTGCCACCCATGCGCCCCCCCCCCCACTTCTAGTTCTGATCATTGGAAATGTCTCCAGATATTGCCACGTGTCCCTGAGTTGGGGTGATGGAAGCAAAATTGCCCCTGGCTGAGAACCACTGAGACTATGCACAACACACCTTCTTTACTAGAGTATCAAGACTTTGAAGGCAGAGACCCGATCTGATTCATCACTGTATCACCCCCTCCCCACCAGCTCGGTATAGTTTCTGGCACAGGAATGCTTCTCCCTGAACGCTCTGGAAAGAACAAAATATCTCTGGAGAAAGTACCTATATTATTGTCAGCCCTGCGCAGAGCATTTTGTAAACCCGGAAGATGAGTCAGGTAACCAGAGTAAATTCTAACAGATTTTTACGATTTGAATTATCACTCCCTATTCGGATTGTATATCCACTTGGCCAAAGGCCTACATTTGTATAGGGCTTTAATGTGTCTGAAGCGTATTTCACATAATGGCATTTGATCGCTTTGGCCACCTCTGTTTATAATTTAAGCTCCCAAATCCCAGAGCCATATTCTCAGACAAGAGTGGGAGGCATTTTGAGTTCAGTGGCATTGCCTTTGGTTATTAAAAGGAACTCTGAAGTTTGGCTTAATAACGTTAAATTTAAAGTTCAGGATTCTCTTTTGCCATGTTAGAAGTAGAACATCCAAAAGGCTCTCCAGTGAGCTAAGTGATTCTGGTTTACTCAGATTCCTGGAAATTGCCAGAGGGCTTTAAGGGAGGAGGGAAATAAAGAGTGAGGAAATTTTCCCTGTGGGCAATTGGGGAAAACAAAAATATTTTTGTGCTGTGGAGACTTCTCAGGAAAGGAGTGTTGGCCAGCAGACGCATCTGCGCAAGGGGAATTTCCACATTTGGGAAAACATGGTCATAATTAATGACTTAGGAAAGCCAAGAAAATGGACCATGTTGGAAAAATATGATTTTCAATGGCCAAGTTATTGTCTACTGATTGGGCCAGAAAATTGGATTGTTTTAGAAAGAGATTTTTATTTGTGAATATTTGCCTACAGGTCCTTCCTTCTGTGGATCTATTAAGTACCCGGCCCTTGCCTGAGGAACAAGGTTTCCATAGCCAGACCCACTCTCTCTGTCTCTCCCTCCCCTAAGGGAGTGTTTGCACTAGACTTCTGGCCTGGACATCAGGCCTTTTGCTTTGAACAAGATACTCTGGACCAGCCAGCGGGGCTATTAGCATCCATTAGAATAGCGATGATTATCCAGGATTCTTGGACAAGGGCGGAAGGATGACATTGCACGATCCTGATGTGGCCATCGTTTATTGAGGACTCCATGTCCTAGGCCCTGTGATGAGAACATTGAAAACTATCCTTACTTAGACATGGGGAAACCAAGGCTCAGGGAATTTAAGTAACTTGCCTCCAGTCATACAGCTTTTAACTACCAAGCTGTACGTCTCATTCTGTATATAGAGTCTACTCCCTAAATTGGAATGCTGTCACCTTGTATACAACCTCTCACTTACTTTACTTCCTTCCTCCTATCTTTCCCGGATCACTCTCTTTAAACTACATCTGGTCTTGGGGTTGTGCTCAACAGAGAACTCCATGGCTACCCATCGTTCTGAAGAGGAGAAATCTGGGTTAGCAGGCTCAGCACCATTCACGTCTCTGTTTACCCAGGGAATGATTATGTGGTCAGAATGTTCTTGCCCCACTTTTTGGTTTTCTCTTATCTCAGTGATCCATTTTATTAAAACAGGTACGATCATCTTATGCTTCTTCTCCCATAATTTTCTCAATGTCAGAATACAGCTTGATGAATTTCAACAAATTTGCCAAGGTAAAGGTCAAGTTTTTCAGAGAGGGAAATATGGCTAAGAAAAAAAAAATCCCTCTATTTGACCTGTAGATGTGGTATCCAGTAAAATATCTATAAAATGCCGACATTGTTTTGTGAAATGAAGAAACTGCAGATTAAATCATGGTCCCCTGAAGCAACAATTCCACATTCTAAACTTATCGGAGATGGCTTCTAAAGTTAGCCCTGTCCTGCCATTGCAATGAATATGAGAAAACAGACCGAACTAGGAGTAAGCTTATTACCCTGGATTGAACCTCAAAGCATGTTATAATTAATTTCAAAATCACAGCATCTTGAAAATAATTTAACATATTTCTTTTCTGATTGAACTTAAATCATATTAATTAAATCTTACTAATATTTGTTTTCTGAGTGGTTCTAGGACATCACCAGACATTATTATCTTTATTTAGAGATGTGAAAACCAAAGGGATGTATTAGTTTTCTCCTGCTGTGCAGCAAATTACCACTAACTTAGGGGGTTAGAACTATATCTCATTTATTAGCTCAGGCTTCTGTAGTTCAGAGGTCTGGGTGGGTTTGGCTGGGTTCTCTGTGTGGGATGCCACAAGGCAGAAATCAAGGTATTAGTCAGGCTAGACTCTTATCTAGAGGCTCTGGGGAAGAATCTGCTTCCAATCTCATTCAGATTGCTGGCAGAACCCAGTTCCTTGTGACTGGAGCTCTGAAGTGCCTCTTTTCTTTCTGGCTGTCAGCCGAGAACTATTCTCTGTTCCTAGAGGCCACACACATTCCTTCTCACGTGGTCTTCTCTATCTTCAAAGCCAGCAATCACCCTCAAATCTTTCTCACATCCAGAATCTCTTTGACTTCCTCTTCCGCTACCAACTGAGGAATCTATTCTTTTAAAGGGCTCACCTGATTGACCCAAGCCCATCAGGATAATCCCTGTATCTTAAAGTAAACTGATTTGGGACTTTAATTGCATCTGCAAAATCCCTTCGGCACAGCAGCTAGATTAGTGACTGAAGCAGTACCTAGATTAGTATTTGACTGAAGTTCAGGAGATAGGATTCTTGGGAAGCTATCTTTAGAATCCTGATAACCATAAGGAAATAGAACTACCCAGTTAACCTGAGATATGAACTGGAAATAGACTCCCAACGGTACTGAATGAAATAATTTAATTACTTATTTTATTCCTGTTTTTTTTTTTTTGTTTTTAAAGAAATATTTGTGTATGGTTTATTTTTTAATATATGTATTTTGGGGCTGCCCATCCCCACATTTATTTTTTTACAGGTGTATGATTAGTAATGTTGCCAAGGCTATTTTGGGACAAGTTATGTTTCCTGTGAACGTGAATGTCCTATGAATGGCCTGTGAATGTCCAAGAGATAATGTGTAGGTGGAAAGCTAGCCATGGGGTGGGGGGTGGGGGTGGGGGGAAGTGGTGGCAGGTGAAGACCGGCTAGAGGCTGAGATTGTGTTAAGTCCAGAGGAACAGTTTATTCTAGTTTATAATATATTCACAGAAGACCTTTGAGGGTGGGAATCCTTTTGCTATTTTCTACTGGCAAGTCCAGGGATTCTTTGCATATAATTTATGAGTAGTATTTGGGGATGTTTCTAAACATAAGGGCATTTTGGAGTATGCTGGGTCACCATCACCAGAATGCTGTGTCCCCAGTGTGGAGATGAACTTCTCAAAGCTTCTGTTGCACAATTTCAATGTGCCAATGCCTGCCAGATGCACGGACTGTCTGGGATGCAGGCTGAGCCCGTGGGCCTGGCCAGCTGCTGCTCCAGAAGCCTGGGCCTACAGAGGGTCGTCTCGGGATGGAGAAGGTGTGGGAAGGACTTAAAGGCTCATGGAGGGAGATGAATGAAGGCAGAATATTCTCCAATTTTAACATTTTACCTGAAGGACAGCCTGATGAAAGTCTGGTTTTCTGGTGAAGGGAGTTCAAAGGTTTTTGCCTTTAGGAAGAACATACACAGAAATGTGAAAACCTCACAAAAAGGCAGAAAATTTCAGATGCTAAGTATTTCTCTCTTCTTCCTAGGACATTTTGGTTTTCCCCTTCTTGAAATCCTGCCCCCCCCCAAAAAAAAATGGAGGAAAGGAGGACATTGCCCAAATGTTTCTTTTAAATTGTCCCAGAACTTCAGAAAATGGTGAGAAAACGTAATCATATCATGAGGGCCAAAGGAGAGAAGTCAGTGGAGAAGGCAGTCGATAATAGCACCGATACAGCACGAAGACTAAGAGTGCGTGTGGCATGTTTAGCTTTGGAAAGTAGGACACAGGAGGAAAGAGGCTGTGTGGAAGAAATTAGTATTGCTTATTAATTGTGATGTCTTTAAAGCATAACACATTTTATATCCTTTAACTAACAAAGTTATTTTGCTCTATGAAGGACAACTCTAAGGATGCTGATAATAGGTTACAGATGTTCTTTTATTGCTAAAGCTTCCGCGCAAGAAAATCTTTCCTCTCATGTACTCATTCCCTCAGAAATATTTGATGAGAACCTGCCATGTGCCTTGATATAGGTGCAGGGAACACAAGCCCAAGGTCTCTGCTGTCAAGGAGCTTATAGTCTAGTGTGGAAGAGTTGGAAAATAAATAATTACATTTCATAACATGATACATAAAGAGATAAACAAGATAATGTTAGACAGTGATAGGTGCAATACAGAGAAATAAAATAAAATGAAGTGTTGGATGACCAACCAGTTTGTCATTTTAGAGTGGGTGGCCAGCGAAGACCTCCCTGAAGAGATGACATTTGAACGGTGATCTAAATGACAAGGTGGACGAAAAGATCAGAATGCATAGCACTTTAGGTGGAGAAAACAGGTGGCTTGAAGGTCCCCAAGCTGGTAACAAGTTAGAGTCTGAGGAAGAGAAAGAAGCCTGCATGGCTGGAAGTCTGGGGCAAACAGAAAAGTGAAACAGGATCAAGTTGGACAGGTGGACAGAACCTAGATCTTTTAGGCACAGAACGTCATAGTAAGGAATTTGGATTTTAGGTGAGACGGGAAGCCAATGGGAGGTTTTAAGCAAGGAAGTGATTTTTTTCTGTTTCTTTCGGAGGCAATTGCAGTAATTCAGGTAAACAATGGAGACTTGAACGAGGATAGCAATGGCGAAGACAGGGAAAATAGAGTGGATTAAGGGTATATGTGGGAAGTAGAGTCAACAGAACTTTCTGGTGGTATATTATGGCAGACATAAGAGAAAGAAAGAAAGAGATCAAAGTTCTCTCCTCTATTATTGGCTTAGGCACTGGGCAGATGGTGATGCTATTTAGTGAAACAGGTAGGCTGGGAATAAAAAGTATGGTAGACTGTGTCAGTTCCAACAGCTGTTCTTCTCTTCCCCCTTGCTAACAGAGCCCTGACTTGGTTGAGGGTGACAGTATGTCCAGCTCCAAGTGATGAATCATGATTGATATAACTTAATCATAATAATCCCATTCCCTTTTGCTAGCTACTCAATTTCCCCATCTCCTTTGCAGCCAGGGGTGATTCATTTCTGGCTAATGCACCTAAGTGAAAGCCTTCTGGGGATAGATATGGCTATCTTGAGCACCATCACAGTGCCTGGAGTCACAGCAGCCATCTTGTGACTACAAAACAAAAGACATGATGATTAAAAGCCAACATGCTAAGGATGGTGATATAGAAAAAAAGAGGAAAGCCATCAATGGCTCCTTGATGGTATAGTTGAGCAGCTGAACAAACACCAGAAATAATCTATTGCCAGACATCTTGTCTATGAGAAAAGTAAAACTCTGTATAAGCCTCTTGGTGTTATTTGATACAAGAAGGTTAAAGGAAAGTTCTCTTTTGGCCGTGTTCAGTTTGAGATGCCTATTAGATATCCATGTGGAAGTGACGGTCTGAATGATTCATTTCCACAATGGAAAAGACATTTCTAGACACTTTTATCTTTTCGTATTATTATGATACAAGAAAATGTTAAAAAAAAAAAGTATAAAAGTGAATGAAGCTGCAATGGCCCAAATCAGAAGCTGACCATCAGTATATAAATGAAACCAACTCCCTTAGTATTGGTAGGTTAGCAAGGTTGAAGTTGTTAAAACAGGAAGGCTGGGGCACTGAAGGAAGCTTAGTCTGAAGACCAGTTAGGCCCCTGCATTTCCAAGTATTTTCAATCACCTTGGTAGGGAAACATCCTAGACTAGAGAACTATTCTATTAAGATAGCTTCTCGCCTATATATCACAGTGTTCGTGTATTGCTTTATTTCCTCTTCTGACATATAACAAATAACCTAATGAAAATTCCCCCACTAACTTACCCAGGGAACCTAAAGTAGGCCAAATTGAGCTTTTAGCACAGTTTCTGGTTGCTGATAAAAATCAGCATCTACAAACCCAATTGCACCTCTTTCCATTAGAGCTATCACCCAAAACTAGATCACCACTTTTGTAGATTAAAAGTTTGCCAACCCACATATTTTTTTCCTCAAACACTTCATTGTATGCTGGATGGTTTGGACTCCCTCTATAGAAAGAACAGTAAAATTCTTTTGCCAGTGGCCCACAGAAACAGCTATTGATTTTGTGTGTGTAGACAAGTAACTGAGTCTGCAAAATTGACTTCTTGGGTAAGTATCTTGTATTCTGTCCGTACTGTGAAGTCCGTGTTCTCCTGAGGTTAATTGGCTCATCATATGCTGTGTTCATGTCCCCTGGTTCATCACTATTGTCGGGATTTTTGCCCCTACACCTTTCACTTTGTTTTCCCATAATTTATTACAACCAACATTTTTCTAACAGTTTTGGATCTGCATTAATTTTTAAGTCCCTGGAGGAACATTATGTTCCCAAACATTATGTTCTGCACTCTCATGCTCATACCACATTGTGCAGTGCCAGACACCTCCTGGGATCTCAAAAAAAAAAAAAAAAAAGTTGTTTCTTTTTAAAAGATAGGCGATTACTATGGGATGCCCATAAAATATCTTTCTCAGTTGAGTTACTCTCACTGTTTATATATCCCCAGTGGCTTAGGTAAAAATATTGGTTAATAGAAAGAACCTAAGTCTTTGGAAAGCTTTGTTAGTCTCTCTTCATCACTGTGAAAGCAAAGGTGAGTATCAACTGGTCTTACAGGAGTGTTGGGGGAAAATGATGAAAAGCGTTAGGAATGAGAAGGACTTTCGTTAAAAATATGAAGTGTTAGGGAGATGATAGTGTCATTCCTACCAAGCAGGCCTCAGCTCAAGTGGAGCTCACTCCACTGACAGATGCTATTCATCAATATCACAAAGAATGGCTGTCCCGCAGGATCCCCTTCTGCTGGTGGGATCTGCTGCAGACAGTCAGAACTTCTTTTCAAATATTCAAAAGATCTGCTATACCCACAATATTTCCTCTTCTCTCAGCTTCTCAGCTCTATCTAGAACACTTCAATGTCTTTCTACATTGCAAATTTGAACCTCCTTCTGAATTCTTCTAAGGTTGTTTGAAGCAGAGGAATAGGACCATGGACAGAGGTATAGCCTACCAATCACTGGCGCAGTGGGAAAGCAAACTCCTCCTGCCAAGAATCCCTGAGAGAGGGGTCTTTAAATGAATAAACTCTCCTTTATTCTCTTTCACTTTCTCCTTTTCTAATTTCCCTGTGAAGTGGCACGGTTTCGGGGCGCCTGGGTGGCACAGCGGTTAAGCGTCTGCCTTCGGCTCAGGGCGTGATCCTGGCGTTATGGGATCGAGCCCCACATCAGGCTCCTCTGCTATGAGCCTGCTGCTTCCTCTCCCACTCCCCCTGCTTGTGTTCCCTCACTCGCTGGCTGTCTCTATCTCTGTCAAATAAATAAATAAAAATCTTAAAAAAAAAAAAAAGTGGCACGGTTTCTTCCGGAAACACTGACTCCCTCCACCAACTCCATGCTCCTGAAACACAAACAGAATACTCATTCTTGCAGATGCAGTTCTTAAAATATTTTAAAATATTTTCATCATAAATATTTCAGACAGAAAAATATAGAAAATAGTTTAACAAACATCTATGTATAAAATACTCAACAAATCCTAATGTCTGATTTATTTGCTTTAGGGTTTTTTGTTTGTTTGTTGTGAAAAGTCTTACAAGTAGAGTTGAAACCTGTTGTCTACTCCTGATCTCATTCATTTCTCTATTTTTCCTCCTTTCCTCTTTTCCCAAAAGTAATCACTATCTTGAACTTCCTATAAATCATTACCATGCACGTTTTTATACTTTTATGTATACATGTAAATATTCATAAACAATATAGTATTGCTTTGTGTTTGTAAACTGTAAAGGAATACTATATCACGCTGTACATAACATTCTGCAATACTTTTTTTAGTCATCATTACTTTTTAGGTTTATTCATGTTGCAACCTGAAGAACTAATTCATTCATTACACCTGTTATATATTATTCCCAATATATATATTGGGAACTTGGGTTTGCAATACCCAAGTTACTTATCCATTTTCCTGCATTATGGACATGTGGATTGCTTTGAGTTTGCAATTGTTTGCTATTTAAACAATACTGCAATTAACATTTAAATACCTGTCTCCTGGTGCACAGCATGTGACAGTTTTTCTAGGCCAGAGGTTCTCAACCTTGGTATTACTGCCATTTTGGACTATGTAATTCTTTGTTGTGGGGTAGGATATTCAGCAGCACCCCTCACCTCTACCCCGAAGGTATCAGTAGCAACCCCAATACACAGGTGTGACAACCAGAAATGTCTTCAAACATTGCCGAATGTTTTCTGGGGGGCAAAATCACCTCTGGTTGAAAACCACTAATCTAGACATGAGAGCAACTGCCGGGTCTTAAGATTTATATATACATCACCATTTTGCTTTCTAAGAGTCCTATTTCTCCACATCTTTGGTATTTTCAAATTTTAAAATGTTTGCCTATTTATAGTTATGAAATGGTAAATTTTTATTATTTTCTTTTGTTTTCCCTTCATTTCTAGTGAGATTGAACATCTTCTTGTATATCTGTTGGCCATTAGGGTTTCTATTCTGTGAACTGCCTGTTCATAGCCTTTGTAAATTTTTCTTCTAGTTGTTTTTTTCTTATTGCTTTGCAGGAGTTCTTCATAATTTTTGAATATGAATACCTTGGTTGTTGTATGTCTGGAAAAATATCTTTTCTCAGCCTAAGCTTGTCTTTTCACTTTGTTGATGATGTATTTTTATTTTAAACTAGTAAAATTATTCATCTTTTCCTTGATATTTTATTCTCTTGTGTTGCATTTAATAAATTCTTCCTATCCCAAGGGTGTAAAGACAATCTCTTATATTTTTCCTAGAGGTATAAAATTTGACTATTCACACTTAGGTCTTGAAATCAACTTAAAATCTTGTGGTGTGAAATAGGAAATACATATATAAGTATTTCAACACACATTTATTAACACTCATTTTTTTCTCTCCAGGTTTGTTATGCTACCTCTGGTTTTAAATTTTGATTTTTTTTTTCTTTTTGGTAGGGCAAACCCCCTGACTTACTCTTTTTTAAAATTGCCCTGGGTATTGTGGTTGATTATCTGTCCAAAGGATATTGTCTCTTTCTGCTTTCTAACTGAACCTAAATTGTTTTCAGGTGTCCATGAACCCTACCCCACAGTGCTTAGTTTAAGCCCATTATAGTAATTAACGGAGTTCCATTGGGATTGGTTTGACCATAGCTACGTGTTGCATCTGTTACCAATGAAACCTATGTGGAATTGTGTTAGGGTGGAGATGGGATAGGATAGGTAAGTTTTCTTCTCATTTAAAAAGGTACAAAAGAGGGGCGCCTGGGTGGCACAGCGGTTAAGCGCCTGCCTTCGGCTCAGGGCGTGATCCTGGCGTTATGGGATCGAGCCCCACATCAGGCTCCTCTGCTATGAGCCTGCTTCTTCCTCTCCCACTCCCCCTGCTTGTGTTCCCTCTCTCGCTGGCTGTCTCGATCTCTGTCAAATAAATAAATAAAATCTTTAAAAAAAAAAAGGTACAAAAGAAGAAGACTTGCCCTTCCTATGTTTGTACAGAATTGGAGGAAAACATGATGGTGAGACAGTGGCAACCATCTTACCACCTTGAAAGGACAAGCTGGAGCCTAGCACACTGAGAATGGTGAAGCAGACAGATGAAAAGGTCCCAGGTCACAGTGATGTCATTGTGCTGCTGAATTAACCAATCCTGAAGACATCATGGACATCCTGTGATGTGAAATAATAAACCTACTATTGTTTAAGCCACTTTAAGTTGCATATTCTTTCACCTGCAGCCAAAGACATTCCCATCTACTATAATTAGTTTTGACCCTTTACTATTCTACACGAATTAAATGATCATTGTTCCATGTTACATAACCAGGTTGGGATTTTAAAAACTGGGTTTGCATTGAAATTAAACATTAACTTTAGAAGAAATGACATCTTCATTCATTTTAACGAATATTCCAATTCATGAATATGGTATATGTCTCCACTTATTCAATCTTAATTTCTTCCATAAAAATATTTTATATATAAAATCAACATTTTATTTACAGATAAAAGTCCACATTTGTGTTATATTTATTCCTAGGTACTTCATTGCTTATTGCTGTTAAAAATGGTGTCTTTTATTTTCTATTAAATATTATATGTGATAAATACTGAAATATAGGATTGCAATTGAGTTTTGTTTGTTGATCTTATACCCCGCAGCCTTGCTGAGTTGTCTTTTTAGTTCTAGTATTTTTTCAGTATAGTCTGTTTGATTTTCTTTATAGACAATCATATTACCCAATTAAAGAGAGCTTTTCTTTTCTTTTCCCTTACTGTGATAATAGAGATGCCATGGAGTCAGTCATGGAGGCCTGTGACCCAGTTTCCTGTCATGTGTCCTTCCCTGCCTTCCTGCCTGATCATTCCCTCATGTAAGGCCCATCTTTAGGCAGTGGTGAGCTTTTTTTTAGCCTCTGTAACAAGCCACTTTGTGTGGGGGAGTGTGGGGGTTCTCAGTCTAGCCCCTGTTTTGAAACTACTAGTTTCCAAACAGTGAACCTGGTTCTGGTTCCCACCCACTTCCCTCACTTTTAGTCTCCCTAACCCTGCAGAGGGCCCATTGCAGCATTCTCTGCCTCAGACCTGGACCCCAACAGGCCCATGTCTTCAGTCTCATTCTGCTGCTTTGCATTCCTCGTTCCTAGAAGACTTAACATTTTGGTCCAACTGTTTCTTTCCATCTTTCTCTTTTATATTTTTTTTTTTTTTTTAAAAAAGATTTTATTTATTTATTTGACAGAGAAACAGCCAGCGAGAGCGAGAACACAAGCAAGAGGAGTGGGAGAGGGAGAAGCAGGCTCCCAGCGGAGCAGGGAGCCCGATGCGGGGCTCAATCCCAGGACCCTGGGATCACGACCTGAGCTGAAGGCAGATGCTTAATGACTGAGCCACCCAGGCACCCCATCTCTTTTATATTTTAAAGACCGTTGCTTTGTGTTTAGAGCTGAGCAAGTCCCTCAAATTTCATGTGCAACAATGTTTCCTTGACCAGAAATCACAATTCCAAATGTCTATTTTGTAAAGAATTACAGAACTGTCCCTGCTGATAACCACATGTAGTAATTATCATCAAATATAATACTACTTGGAATTTTCACAATGTCCTTCAGCTCCTCACGCTTTGTGAATGCTATAATGTCTGTGTTTGTCAACCGAGTGTGGGAAACAGAGATAAATATTACTTTCAACACCTGAGAAAACTGAGGCTTCTTGTTTAATTGCAGGCAAGAATAACCAGACAGAATCGCAAGACTGTGAGTCCCTCCAAAGTAGGGCTGTGCCTTGTCCATCCCGTACCTCATCTAAAATGACCCTCAGATGAAAGTTTTTGAGCTGAGCAAACCAAACCCTAGGCCCACGCTAGCTTTATTCAACCAGATATCTCATGAATTGAAGAGACCCTTAATAAGGTCCTTAATATCTAGGCAATGCTATGACTCGAAAAGGAAGGAACGGAAGGAGAAGAATAAGAGCAGCAAGAGTTGATTTTAAGCAAAGTGAATGAGAAGGAATTGTCAATGGCATTTCATCTAGAAAGTGGATTTTGATTGAGATTTAGATTTTTTATACTAATCGCCCCATATAAACTAGCTTAGTATGTAAATATAATCAAAATAGCATTCATTAAAATTGCAAAACTTATTTATTAAAATATGTAAAACAGCCAGCTGCAGCAGTAGTGATTAAGAAGTATAAAAATAAATTATTTTGCCAACAAATATTTATTGAGTTCCTACTATGTGCCAGCACTGTATAGGAAGTTGGAATACAAAGATAAATAACGCAGGTCCTTATGCAGCAAACCATCTAGTTAGGCCAAGTGATGGGCAAATAAATAATCCAAATATGACGGGATAAGCTCCAAAAAGAGCGTCCATTCAAAGAGATGTTTGTGAACCTGTGTTCACAGTAGCCAAGAGGCGGAAGTAACCCACAAGTGTCCATCAACGGATGATTGGATAAACAAAATGTGGCATATGCATACAATCGGATATTATTAGGCCTGGAAAAGCAATAAAATTCTGACATAGGGTGTAATATGGATGAACTTTGAGGACACAGTGAGTGAAATACGCCATTTGTGTTTACAAAAACACAAATACTGGGGGTTCCTGGGTGGCTCAGTCGGTTAAGCATCTACCTTCAGCTCAGGTCATGATTCCAGGATTCTGAGATCGAGTCCCGCATCAGGATCCCTGCTGGGTGGGGAGTCTGCTTCTCCCTCTCCCTCTGCGGCTCTCCCTGCTTGTGCTCCCCCTCCCTCTCTCGCTCCCTTAAGTAAATAAATAAAATCTTTTTTAAAAACCCCACAGATACTATTTGATTCCACTTACACGAGGTACCTAGAATAATCAAGTTCATAAAAACAGAAAGAAAAATGGTGGTTGTCCAGGTCTTGGGAGGGTGGGGGGAGTGGGGAGAGAGTTCTTTAAAGGGCAGAGGGTTTCAGATTGGTCAGATGGAAAAGTTCTAGACATTGGATGCACAACAGTGTAAACATACTTAACACTACTGAACTATGCTCTTAAAAATGGTTAAGCTGGTAAATTTTATGTTATGTGCAATTTACTACAATTTTTTTAAGAGTAAAAAAAAAAAGTGTTAGCTTCATGAGGGGAGGGGCCTGTTCGTTCACTCTTAAATTCCTAGCATCTAACAGAATGTCTGATACATAGTAGGCCCTTGACAAATATTTGACCCTCCTCTGGCTTCTCCTCCCCATCTAACATCCTACGCAACATGGCAAAGGCCAGGTCCTCTGTGAGCCAATTCAGCAAACAAAGGCACTTCTCTCCTTAGGGCCCAGAAGGGGAAGAATTTCAAATATTTGTGATTTGATATTTGTCCTGGTCACACCAACTATTCTTTACTTCTCAATTATGCTTATCTGAGCTTTTTTTGGCATTTAAATTTCCTAAAGATAGATTCTATTTCTACTTCCCAAAACAGAGTTGTGATGGACTTTGTTAAGAAAAAAAAAGTGGAAGGAAGTCTGTGAAGTGAAATCATTAGGAGGCCAGCATACAAATGGGCTCTGGAGCCATGCTTGCAGGGCACAGGAGGAAGGATGAGGTCATTAGCATATATTTGCTGTACTGCGGCCTGTTCCCTCCCTTCACTGGCTCAGTCTGATTCCAGTTGCTTGGTTTATTCTTTTGTTTGGTGGGTTTTTTTTTTTTTTCCACTTGGTCAAAAATAGAAAGACCAAAAAAAAAAAAAAAGTTTCCTTGTACTTATTTCAGCTTTTCTACTTTTTTCTCATGTCTTTGTTTTCCCATTTGCCATGATCCTTCTTCCTGCCACCTGCTCATTTCTCTGCTTTTGCTACCTTTCTCAATTAGGGCTTTTCCTTGCGTTCTACACACCTGGCTTTGTGCCTGGTCTCCATGAAGGACAGGTAAGTGTGGTATCCAGTTACAGCACAAACATGGAGCCCGCCAAGGGCCTGAGGAATTAGCACCGAGGAATTCCCCATGTCTGGCCCAGGCACCAGACAGTGCTCCCTGTCGTTGGTCCTGACTGCACCTTGGCCCTGGGCATGCATGTTGCCAGACTTCAGAGTAGAACAGAAGTGCCTTGCTTTATGTTGCAGAAGAAGCCTGGAGGAGAAAGGTATCAGGGTCTCTTTCTTCTTTCTTCTCAAGCTGGTATCCTGGGAAGCTAAGTGCAGACCAGAGCCAACCCAGGCCTTCTTGGAAACAGGGTCAATCATAGAACCAAGCGAGGTTTCCAGGCCTGGAGATGTGATGCACGTAAAACTGGCCATAATGTCAATGTCGGGTCCACAGACATCCTCAAATCCAAAACAAAACATTCACTTTGTAGTGAAAATAAGGCTGTGACAGACACTATTCGAAGTTCTTTTCAGTAGTAACTCATGTAACCCTTTGAATGTTAACTCACTTAAGCCTTACAACAACCCTGTGAACTGGGAACAACTATTGCCTAAATTTTATGGAGGAGGAAACTGAGACCCAAGAGGTTAAGGGATTGCTGGAGGTCCCAAAGCTGGTAAGTGGTAGCACCGGGATCTGAATCCAGACAGCCTGGCTCCTGAATTCATGCTTTTAACCACCATATAGGTATCATACCGTCACTTTTTGAAAGTATACATTACACCACTTCACTTTTACAAAAGTCCTACATTAGTATTTGTTTTTGCTAACCAAAAGAAATCCAAAGAGGATTTTTGCTTTCACACACACACACACACACACACACACACACACACAGGCAAAAAGCAAAACCAACATATTCGGCATTTGTTTTGCACAGAGCCCACACGTACAGAGGCAGCGTGCACCCTGAGCCGCGAGAGCAGCCCCGGCCAAGCTCCTTTCCCGAGAACTACACCCAGCATCTCGGCACCAAGCCACCATAGCTTCGAACTGTGTCTGTGAACATCTGTGCTTTATCTCGATTTATTTTGTGCATCCGTTAGCAAGATGTGTTCTGAGGTATCAGCCTAAGAGAGGTTATTTTTTTATAAATTGATGGTAATAGCTTCTTTGCTTCATGCCATTTCCGCTTATGAAAGGGTTCGCAGGAATGCTCCACTGTCATATAGTGGGGGACACCGGCATGATGCCCCCTCTCTGGTTTATGGACGGTCTCCCAGGATCTCCTTTGGAGCTCTCAGGCCTGATTTTATCAAATATCTTCTCCCAGGTAGCACACCCTCCGGTAGGAGCTGGGCAATGTGTGTATCCCTCTGAAATTTCTGTGTGACTCTTGGGATACCTGCCAGCAGACATGTGTTCACAGGCTCCATCCTGCAGAAGACATACGAACCAGACCTTCTCTCTCTCTCTGGAGACAGGGCAGCAGAAAGCAATTTCTACTCATACAAACTTTAAGAAATAAAATTTTAGCATATGTTTAATAAAAATAAAATGTCACATTATGCCATGCCTTGTATGAAGTGCTCTCTCTCAACCTCCATAAGTAATGATATTGCCCTGGGATCTGTCCCCAGTCAGGGCGTGTTTGTAGGGAGCTGTCCCCACCTTCTCCACCCAGACCCTTGTGAACAGCATCATGAATTTTTTAGATGGTTGGCTGGACTTGGGCGCGCAGTTCAGAGCTATCGGACAGATCTTCCGGTGAGAGTAGCAAACTGGTCTGGAGAGGAGCCCATGACTTTGGCCTCTTTGCCCTGGAAGATTTTGCCGTGGCCCTGAATATCTGCAGATCCTCTGACCTTCCCTATCTCCGTCTGGCTACACCCCAAATGGCTTTCCCTGGTAAAAGCTGGGTTAGCAAAGAAGCAAGCTTCACAGGAAGTTAGGATGAGTTTGGCTTTCTGCTGTCCTCACGAACTCTGACCTATGTTGAAGGACTGGGTCTCATCGTTGTACAGAGAGAGATTTGTCTCTGGACTCTTCATGACCTCTGCCAGCTTCCTGCTCATAAATCCAAGGCCAAAATGCGTGTCCTGGGTCTCCCTCCTGTTGAGCCCTAGTTCTAATCTGCTGGCCCTGGTAGAAAGTGAATTCCTGTTAAGAAATTAGCTGACAACATCTGAGGCATGGGCTCTCCCCTGTATGTTTCATTTGCATCTTAATAGGAATATTCAAAACCAGAAAATTAAAAAAAAAAAAAGATTGAGTATCTCGGGGTGAAATGTCAGGCTCCTTCACACAGAGATCTGGGGGGGCTGGTGTCCTGCAGATCTCCCCACATTTGTATACGTACCTGAAACTGGCCATAATGTCATTGTCAGATCCACAGACATCCTCAAATCCAAAACAAAAACATTCACTTTGCAACAACACCTGTCTCTCTTTGAGTGTGTGGGGTTTTTTTTGTTTTGTTTTGGTTTGGTTTGGTTTTTTTTGAGTGTGTTCTTAGGACTCACCAAATCCTAGGACCCAGAACAAGGCATGCTAAGGAGTTCAGTTTACTGGCAATTTGGAGCACAGTCCTTTGTCAAGTGGGGTATTTCCTCTGACATCACTGGACTGCTCGTCAGCTCCAAAATGGGTCTTTGCCAGGAAAACCTGAATTGAAGAGGAGGCTGGGCCTTCGGGGAAGGGAGCCTGTGTCCTAGTGGGCTGGGTGTGTCTGCCCCAGGCAGATTTCTCAGAGGTGCTAACTCCCTGGGCTAATGTACTTTTGACCCAAGAGGGGAAAAAAGGTGTAAACAGTGGAGCTGTCTGGGTGGGACTTTTGAACTGCCAGGACAGCCCCAGCCCCACCTACACCATCAGAAGCTTCAATCTTCTTCCCATGCTCACCCTGCCTGTCCTCTCCCACCCCCTTCATCACCCCTCCCTCCCTGTTCTCATGAAGACCAGCCTAGGTGACCTCTTTTGCTTCCAAAACCTCCTTTGTAGTTCTCTTTGACCCCATTCCTCAAAATGTTCTCAATCTTTCCTCCTCCAATGCCAGACTGTTGGCATCTGTCTCCCGTCTTGTGCAGCCTGCCATCCCTGGCTAACCATGGTTTTATAATTGTCTCTGGTTAAAGTTTAAATAGATGGGTTTCAGCCCAAGAGAAAAATGTAAACAAGCCCTTTCTGCAGTCTTTCAGAACTGCTGACTTCTAGTGCTTTTGAATTCTGTGCTAGGAAATTCATTCAGCTCCTCCCTAACCAAGGAACTGAGAGCCGCCACTAGGCTTTCAAAGACGTGAGAGCCACTCTGAAACCATCGAGAGGCTTTTAGATAATCTACACTTTTCTTTTTAACTCAATTAAGCCATCAGGATCCAATTCCTACTCTAGGACGTTCGTCTGGTGTATCAGTGAGAGAACAGTTAAGCAATCTTCATGGGCTGGCCTCTGAAGAAAGGAAGGAAGTGGAAGGAATTGTCATTTCCTGGCTGGAATTTTTTCTTTGGGGGGAGGAGGGGATTGTATTTGTTGCCCCAGGTTTTTGGGTTGATGGGGCTGTCTTACGAATCATGAGAATGGGATCGTTTTCGGCCAGCGTGGATGGAAGAGGGTGGCTCGGGTTTGAGCTGGCGATTCAGGCATATGTCCCTTCGTTTGCTGTGTTTCCTCAGAAGAAAGCAGGACATTGTTTTGAGTCTTGATTAAGAATATTGATTTTCTATATTTTTCTATTTTGTGTACTTCACGTACTTGTGATCTGGTGTCAGGACGAATTCAGCAATAATTCTGGATGTTTTAGTCAAGGATTTGGTTGGATCTTTGCCTTCTCCTACTCAAAAACCTTCAATAATTTCCCCCATTTCAATTTCCGGCTCCTATTCAGAGCCTTCCATGGGCTGGTTCCAACCCGCCTTTACCTTCCACTATTCCAGCCATGCACTGACCTCACCGAACTTTCCACCAGGCTCCTGTAACATGTTCCCTTACTCTGCAGTGTCCCAGTGCCTGCTGACCCCTCCCCCAGCCTCCTCAGAGTCTAACCAAAATGCCACCTTCCTGTGTTCTGTGAACTTTCCCTGCTTTCCCCGCACAACCAGACCAACCACTCCTTCCCTCAGTTCTCCAGGAGCCCGTGACTGTCCCCGTCACAGCAGCCCTTATTTCGCTGTTTGTTGGTCAGCCTGTGTCATGGGTCAGCTTCCTGCACTAGCTCCTTAGCTCCTTGAACGGAGGACGGTTTATTCACCTGGCCATACTTCCCTGCCTCATACGTGGCCCATCGTCAGTGCTCAAAAATATTCAACCTTTATTTTTCAACCTCCCTGAAAACTTGATGCCAATATTTTTCAAACAGCTCTTGAGAGGATCCAGGAGGAGTGAAGAAAGGACTTCGGGGCCAGACAGATCCGAGTTCAAATCTAAGCTCTGTTGACTATTAGTACCAGCATGGCTTCCTTTCCAAGCCTCATTGTCTTTGTTTGTAAAATGAAGATAATCAGATCTCTTTTATCAGTTTTTGTGAGAATTAAAATGAGATCATGCAAGTAATGAACCTAACACAGTTCTATCTTATCCTTATCATCCCTTGATGTTAAAACTTTTTTTTTTATTTTTAAATTTTTTAAGTAGTCTCCATGCTGGGAGTGGAGCCTAATGCGGACATTGATCCCACAATTCTGAGATCAAGACCTGAGCTGAGATCAAGATTGGGATGTTCAACCGTCTGAGCCACCCAGGCACCCCAATGTTAAAACATTTTAAATGTTGAAACATTTTACTCTGGAACATGAATTATATTAATCAGTTTAATAGATATGTGCCACATTTTCCTGCTAGTAATACAACCTTCCTTGATACAATAGTTTCTTCTCACACTCGTGAGTTTTTCAAAGGCTTATCTTGTAAATAGGGTCGGACTTACCTATTGGTCACCTAAAGAGATCCCAGCGATGGGGAAGATGATGAGCGCTCTGTTTTTCGTTGAGTTATTTTCACATACGGAGGGTCATCCTCACACCATCACACTGGTGTCTTCATTTCCAAGGTTAACTTTAAAGAGGAGAAGAGACACTGATTAGGACACTGTTCTTTCTCCCCTCCACCATAAGTCAGTTGCTACTTTCACCCATGGGAGGGGAGCAGTGAATTCCATTCATCCACCCAACATTTGTTGAATGCCTGCCATGTGCCAAGATACTAAGATAAAAGATGAATCAGCCAAGGTCTGTGCCTTTAAAAGTCTGAATCTAATGAGTTTGGGGTAGCGGGCAGATAAGCAACTAAATGAAACCAGGATTGTATAGGTACAGATGGGATGGTCAGCCTGTCAGGAAAAGCTTCAGAAAGAGGTGCTCCTTGAGCTGAGTCTTGAAATATCAGTATGTGGCTGTCAACAACGGGGGCAAAACGCTTCAGGTGGAGGAACCCCAACTCCGGCTCCTTCCCCTCTGATCGATTCATGCAGCCTGATGCATCTGGTTCTACCATCTCTCCACTGTTCAGCGGTCTTCTCTTCAGCCCAGGCGACTTAAATCCTTCCTTGGCAGCAGCAGCATTATTAGTGTTGGTTCCAGTCAGAGAACTGACATGAGACGCTCTCCTGCTGCTTCTGCTGCCAAGACCAGAAAACAGCTGGAGCTGTTTGAGCTCCCTGGGGGAGGGTGGAGGAGCTGAGCACGCATGTGCGTCCATACCTGGGTCCGCGTGTGCATGCATCTGAGGCCGGGGGGCGGGGGGGGGGTGTCCATCTGGGTAGCGGGCTACATGTTTATCTGCAGGTGTTGCCACAGAAAACAGAAGTGGATATTCAGAAAATAAAGTGACAGCTCAGGATCTCATGGACAAGCTGAAAGATGGCTCAGAGAAGGGGGGAGGTTGAAATAACCTCAACCAAAACAGAATGAAACAGAGAAGGAAGTTGCATCAGAAGAGGAAGAATGCCAATGTCATGCTGAAGAGCCACAAATGTCACAAAACAAAAATAAAACGTGTGACTCTTATTTTATCTAGTCAAATACCATTAACATATTTTCTTCTTCAGAGCATTATTAAAATTACTGAAATATTACTTAGTGCGGCAAACAGGGAGGACACAGAAAAACACAAACAAAAAATTGTTGTAATTTTTTTTTTTACATACATCGTACTTCATTTATTTGGGTTAGTGATGGATTATAACTTTCTCTTCTACCTCCATATACAAGTTTCTTTTCTCCAGTACTTAAAAAATATTAAAAACAAGTTCTGAGATTGACTTACTTGAAGAACATTTAAAAGGTCTCATTACTAGTACAAACTGGGAAATTTTAATAAGGATACTCTAATGATAGTGAAGTGATTGAAGATGTCAGAGCAAGAAATATAGATCCCAGGGCTATTAAGTTTCTTTTTTTTTTAAGATTGATTGATTGATTGATTGATTGATTTTTAAATAATCTCTACTCCCAACGTGGGGCTCAAACTCACAACCCAGAGATGAAGAGTCACATGTTCTTCCAAATCAGCCATCCAGACGCCCCCGCCCCCCACCCAGGGATGTTTAGTTTTTTCATTTCTGTTCATATAGAAATGTTAGTGTCTTTACCAAAAAGGAATAAAAGAATAATCTTCCTTTTGATTACATTCTTGTAACTACAAAAATGAAAACTTTATGGGATTGTATTTAGGTGAGGGGTTTTTATAAAAAGTTAATATAGCACTGGAATAAGCATGGTATCAGGACACGTATGAGTCTTTTGACAATTACTTTACAAATATAGTCACAGGAATTGGCTTTCCATCGCCTTCTTAGAATTAAAATAACTGATTTGCCAATTTTACAAATAGCTGAAAGTATATTGAGTTTGGAGAAGTGAATTAGGGAAGTTTTGCGTGCTTTAGTTAAAGTGCAAAACAGTAGTTCGCAATTGAATAAATTACTAGTCCATATGCTAGTTTACCAGGTAAGTAGTGAATGGGCTTGGGGTAGACGGAGCAGAGAGGAAATGATTAGGGAAAGAGAAGCCCCCAGTAATGAAGAAAGAGAGCAAATAAGTCTGATGCTCGCTGTTTGCATATGCTGGGTTTTCAGTAAATAATTGTGGAAAGAAGGAAGGAAGAATGGAAGGAAGGAAAGAAGGAAGAAGGAATTAATGAATGGTAAGTATAAAGAAAGTGGCATAAATACCTAATTCAAAATGAAGTTTAAATTTTGCTTCATGACAGCATTGTAACAATATTCCCCTATAGCTATACCTGCTTTGGCGACTTATAAAGATGTATAATTTTCAGAAGTTGTGAGACCCTTAAAAAAGGAAACATAAAAATCAGATTTGGAGGAAATGGAAATCTATGCAAATCTAAATTTTTAGATTTTTCTGAAGATATTTTTACAAGTCTAAATTCAGTGTTACTTTAGGAACCTTATAATGGATTGAAATTGTTTTTTATTTTTAAAACAAATTGCTGATGGGGCTACAAGCTGACATTGAATGTCATTTGGCTTTGGCCAACAGGAGAAAACAGCAAAAAGTTAGAAAGATACCATAAACATCATAGTAAAAGCAAACGAAACCAGAAAGTTGTATTGTTTTTTTCTAGGCCCACTGCTTTTTATAAAGAATTTGTTTTCTGAAGGTAATTTGAGGATTGCGGGGTGAAGGAGAAAAAGTAAACCAAATCCATGGATTGTAACTTTTTTCCAGGCACCTACATTTTTGTCTAATGAGTGGATGCCCCCATTTTTGCCAGTTTCCCTGCTCTCTGGGCTCCCCCATCTCCAGGGGCCCTCCATCTGGACATATTTCCTGACGCAGCACTTGCTGGGGATGCTGAGACCCAGTCCAGAGGAGTCTGATAAACCCCCTACTTCAGCTCCTGTTCTGGGAAACATGTCCTTTCTGATGGTGTTCCCAAGGAATGGGAGAGAGACAAGAGGATGCACGTGTGAACTTAGGGACGCTAAGCTCTGTTTTACATTTTAAATCTATAGATCTTTCCACTCTTAATTCCTGCTCCTCTGTATTGAAGAACTCAGCATTCCTTCTTCCCTTGGTGATCCAGGCAACTTTGCTCTTTATCCAAAATACCTCTTTCTCCCAAAGCTCTTTCCCTTCCTCTGAGAAATGCTGTCGTGTCAGGCTGCACTGCCCTTGAACCAGACAACTTTCTCCGCTTGTCTTTATCTGTCTAAATAAAGCTAACCTACATTTGCTGTCTAATTCGTTCGGATGCTTGCTGATGCTATTTAAAGCATCCCTTAAGGCTCTGTGGAAAACAAGATGCATTATCTTTAGTAGAGAACCTTTAGGTTTGTTGGTCATTTAAGGAATTCAAGAATCTAAAGAATCCATTCAGTCTTTAGTAGTTCAGGTGTAAGGGACAAAGGAACTCTTCCGTGTTTTTTTATTCCAGGCAGTCTTCCCTGACTTGTATGTTGCTGGGTTCAGCTGATAGAAAAAGAGGTAGCTAGAAAGTTACTATCTCTCTCTTTCTCCACCTCCCCCTGTCAACCCACCTCCACGTATCTGTGTGTGTGTGTGTGTGTGTGTGTGTGTGTGTGTATCCTTGTCTCTAGACTTCATGAAACCCAGCTTTTCTTTTCTTTCTTTCTTTTTTTAAAGATTTTATTTATTATATTTGAGAAAGAGAGTGAGCAAGTGAGAGACAGAGAGAGTGCACGAGCAGGGGGAGAGAGAGAAGCAGACTCTACATGGAGCAGGGAGTCTGATGCAGAGCTCCCTCCCAGGACTCTGGGACCATGACCCAAGCCAAGGCAGACGCTTAATTGACTGAGCCACTCCGGCACCCCGAAACCTAGTTTCTGAAGATGAATTTCACAACAGAATGTATTTTTCATCCTGGGCTCTGATCACTGGTTAGTCCACTGTGAGTTAGCTGTCCCCTCTCAGGGAGCAAATGTGAAAGATCAAAAAGAGCTGTCACCTCAGTCAACAGGCTTTTTGGTGAGTTTTGGCTCGTCTCCACCTTCTGCTCTTCAGCCTCCATCTGACAGTTCATTAGAGAATCCTGGTACTTCCACATTCCAGGAAAAAAAAAGGAAATTCTAAACAGGGAAAGGATTAATATAATGGGGTGATAAATAGGACTCCACTGTGCACTTCCATATGACTGGGAATTCGGAGAGGGTTTCAAATCTGTTGCTTGTTTTTTTCAGATCTTGTATTTCTGTCTGTCTGTTGGTTTGCCTAGTGGGAGGGAGAGCTGGTACAATGGGATGGTCTTAACCATGAGTGCCCCGCTGCTCCCCGAAGCACATGTTTTTATCAGCATCCACTTGTTCAGCCACGATTCTGTGACGTCCATTGCAGAGAGTGAGTCAGAAGCCACAAACTAACAGGTCTATTCCTTCCCACTGTCACCTAGGAAACCAACGCGTCATCCACAGGAAATGCAGGCCCCAATGGGGGATGTGCCCAGATCGGGTTATAAAGCTGGCAATGAGTTTTTCAAAAGAGGTCAAATAATAATGCGTAGAATCTCAGTCTAGGTTGGAAAGAGGATCCAGCCTCTTAGGCATGGATGGAGGACAGTCGTGCAGAAATACCAGGAGAAATTAATCAGCTAAAATCATAGAAGATGTCTGCTTTATAAGAAATTGACCACCAAGGGCAAGGGTTATGGAGACTGGTTTGATTTCCCCTCATAGCAAAGGCATTTATTTGCCCATTGGTTGAGTGTGGGTTTGGTGTTTTGTTTTGTTTTTTTCGGTCTGTTTTTGTTTTGTTTTGTTTTGTTTTTTTGGCACGTTTGGATGGCGTGTGAAATGAGATGAGGAAATCGACAACACATCAAACCAGACTTTCTGCTGAGTGAGATGTATATCCTCGTTTTCATGGCTATTCTCCCTTGGGTTAAAAAAGTGATGGAGTGTTCCTTCAAAGAAAACCACATCCTGATTCCCCCCATGACCTCACTGTATTTTTAATTTTATTATTTTTAATTTTGGCCTGTGCCTTATTTTTTCCCTCCTTGATCACTATATTTTAGCATAGTCAATTGGCCTTCGTGTATATATACAATTTACCGCACACTATACACATATCTGTGAATGTAAGCTGAGAAAAATTACCTGTCCAGTTTCATGTTGTTCAATGAGCTTAATGTTTCCAGGCAATTTATACTCTCGTACTGCTATGGGTGAAGGATTCTATATAAAAGTATAATGTGGGCTCTCTTAGAACTTCCTATTTTGATTCAAAGAATATTAGAATGGGGGAGTGGAAACAACTCAGAAATTGTCTGGTCCAACCACCTCATTTTTCACATGAGAGGTGAAGTGATTTGTCTAAGGTCATATAATAAATCATGGTATATATGGGAGGCAGAGGAGAGGAGAGAGGAGAGGTAGGAAGCTTGACCACAAGCTCAAAATGAGTCAACAGGTGATATGACCACCTCTAAGACTGTTAAGATATTAAGCTGCATTAATTGAAGTATGGAGTCCTGACTGGGAGGAGCAATTGGTACCCTCCCAGGCAGGTCAGTGTTGCCAAGAGTATGATGTTCTGTTCTGAGTACCCATTGAATGGGGAACAATGACAAACCCAACCAAAATGCCCAGAGGAGGGTAAAGGTAGTGATAAGAGTTTTAGTAACTATAACATAATAAGAACAATGAAAAACATTAGACTATTTAGCTTGGAGACCAGAGGTTTGTCATGGAAGGAATGAGAGGAAGTATTATTAAATAATTGAAGGGTTGCCTTGAAGAAGGTTAAGACTTATTTTGAGTGACTGGGAAGGGCAGTCACAAATGAGTACAAGTTAAAGATAATGGGTTTTAGCTCCATATAAGTAAATTACCAATAATTCCAGCTGATTGAAGTGTATTAAACTGATAGGGCACTGGATTAATTCTTTATCTCCAGAGGTGTTTGAGTATTCACTCATCTATCCAAGCACATTTATTGAGCACCTGCCATATGCCAGTCATTGGACTAGAGGGACTTTGAGGTTGTGGTCTATGTTAATTAAGGCAATAACTAGCTGTAGTATTAAATCTGTATATCAAACCTGAGACGTGATAAGAAATTTATTTCTCACTCATAAAACATCCAAAATGGGTGGATGGCTCTCTTCCAAGTGGTCATTCAAGGAACCAGGCCCTTCCATCTTGTTATTCTGCCATCTTCAACATGTGGCTTATGAGATTGCTATAGGCATTAACATCCTGTTGACAGACAGGGAAAGAATATGGAGGATAGTGTGGGGAGATTTTTATAGGCTAGACCCAGAAGTGGTGCACAGAAGCCCTGCTCACATTCTTTCTATCCAATGGAATTCAGTCCCATGACCACGCCCAACTGCAAGGGAGGCTTAAAACGCAGTCTGGTGCCCAGGAAAAAGAGGAACAGGTTTGATGACTGACCAACAAAGCTTTTACCACATTACCTAACTCAAAGTTTCTATAATTCTGGTGACAGAACTGACACAGGAATTTTAAAACTTTCTTGTTTAATGCCAATGTCATCATGTCTCTTGTTTACATTACATGTTTTCCTATCAAAGGCCCCCTTTGAAGATATATTGTTTAGTTTAAAAAAACAAAGCAGAAAATAATGCAGATAGTATGCTACTCTTGTGAATGAAAAGAGGAATCTTAATAATAATGTTTATTTGTATCTGCTTGCATATATAGGAAGAAACACTGGAAGAATACAAAGAAGCCATAGGGAGTAGCATGGAGGCAGAGGGAGGAAGGACAGATCCCTGGGAGCAAGACTTGCCCACATACACCTTTAAATATTGTTTAACTACTTAATTAATTGATTATAAAACTACATAATTTTATTTTATTTTACTTTATTTTAAAGACTATTTATTTATTTATTTGACAGAGAGAGAGAGAGAGAGACAGCCAGCGAGAGAGGGAACACAGGCAGGGGGAGTGGGAGAGGAAGAAGCAGACTCCCAGCGGAGGAGCCTGATGTGGGGCTCGATCCCAGGACTCTGGGACCACGCCCTGAGCCGAAGGCAGAGGCTTAACGACTGAGCCATTCAGGCACCCCAAAAAACTATGTAATTTTAGAAGCCATTTCTTTCTATTGGAGAAGAGTTTTTCACGGATGAATCTCCTTTTGTTTTTAAGTAAAGAAAAGCTTGAGGAAAGGACTATCTGGGCAGGTGAGCAGGGCGTAACTTATGAGCCTGAAGTAACAATAGTGATGAATATAGTGGCTTTCCTGTTATAATGCACCTGTACTGGATTAATTAGATTTTTCAAATGAAAGTAAAAAGAATAATAATGCAACAATAAACTTGTTTTATGTGGAATCATCTAAAACTCTCAGAGCACTTTAAATCTGACATCATTGTTTATTTTTACAGCATTCCTAGTAACTATGATACAAAAGATTTAAATTAATTTCCTGTTTTGTAAGGTACTGCCAGAACCACGAAAAGAAGTTTAATTGCCTACAAATTCGTGTTAGACTTGTAGGCCAATGATCTTGATTTCTGGGTAGCATCAACACTAGAAGTATGTGATAAAAATCCTTGATGTTTTGCAGCATTTTTACTTGTTTTGTCCATCAACCATGTAAATTAATTGTGACTGGTATTATCTTTAGAGGTAAAAAACAAAGGTGGCTACTATAAATAAAGTTAAAAGTCTTAATAAAAAATTGGGAGAAGAGGGATGCTTACTTAATATATAAAGAGCTATTACAAATCAATAATTAAAAGGCAAATATTTACAAAACATGCATTAAAAATCATAGAAAGAGATCTCAATAACAAACATTTTAGAATATCCTCAGAGTGGAGATAAAAGAAAAATAGTATCTGGGGCTGACAAAGGTATATGGAAATAGGAACATTGATAAATTTCTGGAAGAGTTATCAGATGGCAAAACCTTTCTGAAGGAAAATTTGGAAATATATTAAAACTCCAAAGATGTTCCTAACGTTATGACCTAGTAACTTCATTCTGCTAATATATCCTAATGAAATATTCAGAAAAACATAACAACCTACACCAAATTATATAAATATCACCATTCTTATGAGTTCAACAAAGGGTGGATCCAATGACACAGTAAGGAAATGGACTATCAAGCTGCCGTAGGAAACCATGTTAAAGAATTAGCTAAAAGCTAAAGGAAGGGGCGCCTGGGTGGCTCAGTCGTTAAGCGCTAAGCGTCTGCCTTCCGTGCAGGTCATGATCTAGCCCCGCCTCCGGCTCCCGGCTCAGCAGGAAGCTTGCTTCTCCCCCTCCCACTCCCTCTGCTTGTGTTCCCTCTCTAGCTGTCTCTCTCTCTCTCTGTCAAATAAATAAATAAAATCTTTAAAAAAAAAAAAGCTAAAGGAAAATTCTATAACCCAATGTCAAATAAAAAAGCATGATTGAAAAAAAAAGTACAGAGAAACACTTTTGCTTTTAGAGCAACTTATTTTTCATCGCAGTGAAAGTTCACAAAGAACCCCTATCTTTTCCACTGCCACAGTGCCATTCTGGTGAAGTACATTTGTGACCATAATCATCAAATCACATATAAATGTGTAATCAACCAAAATCATTTTTAGACAGCTTAGTTGGTTTGTATTGTCTTAATGAGGCTGAGGTTATAGGGTTAATATCTGTGTGGGTCACTTAGCACAGGGAGACAAGCTATGGCAGCCAAGTAGTTCATACCTATAGCCAGCCATCCCACAAGTTCATGCTCTTCAGGGGACCTAGATACACCGTGTCATCTCAGTCCACGTGATTTCCGTTCAGTCCATATAGGACAGTGCAGCTACCAACCTTCCTATCACCATGCGACCTTAACATCTTCAAACTCAGAACCTCAATTAGCCATTAATAAAAGAGAAGATGCTTTACTCATATGTTCAAACTTTTAAAAAAATCTATCTACAAGTGCAGGTTGGATCACAATGTTCTCCAAATGTAAATACTAAAGAAAGTAAAAAAAAAAAAAAGGCTTATTTTTCTAATTGAAGGCATTAGAAAAATCAAGGGTGGTACATGGTTTACCTCTATTCCCCAGCGACCTGATGTCAATGAATTCCTACTGAGTTGTGTTCTGAGATTTGCCGAAGAGCAGGTCAATGTCACTAGAGAATTTACACATTTGTCAAAGCACAGAAGGCTACGGATTCACAACTCAGTTTCTGGCCTCAAGTGCAATTTTCTCTCTCTGTTTTCAGGATCCGCTCCTCCCTCCAACACCAGAGCTGCAGGCAGTTCTCTAAATAACACCATGTCCCTGGCCTCCCAGCTCCCATTTGAATGTTTCGGCAGAGCTCCTTTGAGGTCTGCCCTGCGCCGCCTCCCATCTCCCAGGCTCGTCTTCACTAGTCTGAGTCAGCCGTGAGTCACCTCACTCATTAGCAGAACCCAGAATGCTTCTCTATTCTCTGGATCCCTTTTGTCTCCCTCCTTTTAACTGGTTTCCTGGCAGCCTGAGGTCTGTGGCCAACCCTGAGGTTAAGGTTTGGGTCACTACTAAGGTGGTCGGCTCAGTAAAGAGGTTGGCAGACAGCAACGAGATAGATTAAAAGCGATGGTGAGGGTGATGACGATAATGATGGTGCAGTTGCTGACTTCAGAAGTACGAGAATGGCTAGATCTGGCCACTGCCTGTGTGGGCTCATAGGACAGCACAGAAGTCCTTAATCCTTGGTCTCTTCTTTCTCTTCCTTCCCTCTTCACCATCGCCCCCTCCACATACACAGGCCCATATGGTACAAGGCGAACACGTAAGGACTGTCTTCTCTGTGAAAGTTAGGTAAAAGAGCTGCGTCCTACATGGGTGGGGTCCCCTTCCCCCAGTGTTTTCAGATTTGATATTCTCATGTTTACTCATCTGATTTTACATTCTCAGTGCTTTCCAGAAAGGGCAATAGAGAAGGATTTGTGCCTTGTTGGTGCCTCCTGGGCATATAAAGAAGCCTAGTGAAATGATATTAATAAGAAACTCTAAGTAGAAAATACCAATACCAGAATGCTGTTATTAATTCATTCATCTTATTAAAGCCTTTTGTAAGATGGTCAGTGCTTTACTCCACATGGATCGTCACTAGCTTTCGGTAAGTCAGATGATTTACTTTAGAAAGGGACCCCAGTGAATCCCTGTTCAGTCTTTCATTCAGTCCACAGACATCTATGGAGCACCTACAATGAGGAAACCCTGCCCCAGGTCCCCAGGGTTGTGTTGTTCGAGCTCTGCTGTGCGTGCACATCAACGTCACCTGGGAAGCTTGCTACAATGCAGATTCTGGTCCAAGAAGCCTGGAGTGGACACTGGAGGTTCTGCAATTCTGTGAGCTTCCTAGAGATGTTCTCGAACCACACTTGAGAAACTAGACTCTAAGGGCTCTGCACTGAGCCGGACAAAGCTTGATTCCCTCTTAAGGAATATCAGGGGTAGTCCACAGGCTCCATGAGGCTGCCCTGTGCCTTCTTCCTCCTGGGCTGTATTTCATCCATGAAGCCCAGACAATGCTGACCCATTCTTGCCAGTGCTCTTGGCTGCCTAATGTCTTCACTCCCAGTGGAGGATGTTAAAATTCAGGTTTGGGATTGGGGCAAGGAAAAAAGCCCATTTATCTTCTACCTTGGCTAAGAGGTCTGGTCTAGGCCACATAGCAGAGAGCTCCAAACTCGCATTTTAGGCAGAGCCTTTCTTGGATTGCTACAGAGATCTCCTTTTATGATTTGTTTGTTTGAATCCTTTGCCAATTTTTCCGTTGGGGTCTTTGTCTTTTAATTATTGGTTGTGATAGTTCTTTATTAAAATATTAAGGGGAATCTCTTTTACCCCCCCCCCCCACAAAGTTGTTGTTGTTGTTGTTTAGTCTTTTACTTTTGTCTATTAATTTTGGAGTTAGGAATCTTAGACTTCAGGCTAATATTAATTTTCTTGCTAATCTGAGTAAGCCCCTTTACGTGTTGTGACACAGTTCCTCTGCCTGTGAATGGAGGCAATAAAGACTACATATCTCAGGGAACTGGTGAGTGTACATGTGGGATAGTGCTGCACAAATCTGGAATGTGGGTACTTTGTTTTCGAAGCTGATATTAACCTGCTAGTTTTTCTCAACGTAGTGTAGGACAGAGCTGACTGGTGTTAACTGAGTACCAGTTTGGTTTTGGTTTATTTTGGTTTTTAGTTTGGTTTTGGTTAAACAAATATTTACTGAGCACTTACAAGTACTTTGAGTGCTGTTCTAAGTTTTGGTAGTATTAACATACAAAAAATAGGACTCGAAGCTGCCCACTAAGCACTTTAAATGCATAAAAGTGCTACTGATCTGTTTTCCTTTGGCCTCTGCTATCACTTTCTAAGCTGTCAACAGACAAGATCTCCTACCACTCCTAACGTGTCTGATTAAGAAAGTGCCTCAGTACTGAGGCAGATAACCTGGTTGTTCCTTGGTTTCTACATTGCTGTCTCATCTCTACAAGAACCTTATACATGTTAAAATCATTTCTCTAAATGGTAGAAGTTATAAGAGTAATAGTATTCCAATTCAGACCAACAGGTTCAGCTTTGAGAAATAGAAAATTTGTACTTATCCCCCATCTATGATGCTTATGTTCTTTCTACCACTGACTATAAAAAATATATATAATATGTGTGTGTGTACATATGTGTGTGTGTTTATTTATCTACCTTCATATAGCCTGCCAGATAATGTGTTTTATCTCTAATTGGTATTTGCTTTTAAATAGAGTCAAAGGAAAGAAACTCTAATGGCAAAAATTTCACTATCATCTAGGTAGAGAACACTTCCTTACTCCCACTGGCTCCCCTGTTAGTCTTCCTACACACTAAACTGTCTTATGGGTCCCTACACTGAGCAAAGATAAAACAAACCCAAAAAAGTCAATATTATTGAATCCCATCTATTTGCCAAGCACTGTGCTAAGTGCTTTCACATACACTTTTCATCTAATGGATCTTTTGCATTCTTACTGCAGGGGAGAAAATGAGATTATGCCTTTGCTTTGCTACCTCCTCTTCTTAGAGTCCTTAATCCTTCCTGTCTGTGTAAGCCTTTACTGGTAGCAAGGGAACTCAGTTTGAGGCAAAATCCATTCTGTTTTTCATCTTTTCCAGGTCCACAGCAAAAAATTGGTTGGTTTCTGATTTCTGGAGGATGAGATGTGTTGATTTAGGAAGAAGTGAATGGAACGGGGCTGAGGGCTGAATGCTCTTTAACATCATGTATCCACATAGCTGGGCTATGGTGAGAAGTCTCTCTTCTTCTGGCTTCTTTCCCAGATAATCCATTGAACTCCCTGGGGGAGAAGTGTCCATATACATTTGACTCCTCCTTTGCTTTATTTCTTTATCTATGAACACAGGTACCTTACCAATTTCCTCATCCTGCCCTGGCCCCTCCCCAAATTCTCCTGAGAAACATACTGAGAATATCTGCTATTTTCTACTCTTACCATGATTCCATATCTTGGATTTCACTAAGGAAAACACAGCCTGGTTGACATTGCATAACCAGTGAGAAAGGAATCTTCCCTGGGCAATGAAAGGAGGACTGACTCACTATCTCAGCTCTTAGGAATGGCTCTCCAGCTGCTGATGGGAGCCACACGGGTTCAGCCACGAGGCCAGCAGGGACCTCCCTGTGACCAACAAAAAAGAGGCAACCAGGACTAGCCAGAGCCGAGCCTGGGCAACTGACCCATTTGCAGAAGCGTCCCCCAAGGACAGTGGTCAGCAGTCCAAACTGCAATGTGTGGTCATGTATCCAGTTTCTAGCTGATCCTATCTGGTGGATGAATGGTGCCTAATAACGGAAGACTCTGGAAAAGAATGGACTTACAATCAGCATGTGGTGATATTTTTATTCCCGAGGCTTATTCTTCATTTTTTCACTTACTCAACAGACATTTGAGTGAATATGCTCCGTGCTGAGATAGAGGTTGGCACACTTTACCCCGGGGGAGTTGAGAGTTCAGCAGAAAGGCAGAAAAGGAGTAAATATAGGAGCTCAAGGAGAACTTAAAAGAGACACTTGAGATTCAAGAGTTGGGAAAACTTCCCCAAGAATGTGTGAAAGCCTTATACAGAAGGAAGGAGGAAGGACCCTCCAGGTGGAGGAGGCAGCAGTGTATCGCAAAGGCAAGAGAGGACAGGTGGCTCTTTGGAGAAGTAAAGTGGTTCGGTGTGGCTGAAGTAAGAAGATGCAGGGGCGGGGAAAAGAGATGATCCTGGAGAGGGGAGCAGGGGTCAGATGACAAAGGTGTAATCTTGTGTTTCATGCAAGTGGGTCTGAAATCCACCCTGAGGATCATGGGAAATGCTGACTCTCTGTGGGGGAAGGACATGTCAGGTCTACTTTTTTAGGAAGTTTTCTCCCTGGTTGTAATGTAGAGATTGGATGCAAGGAAAGCAAACACGGGAGTAGGAGGACCAGGCTGGAGGATCTTGCAGGAATTGAAGAAGGCAACGATATGGGCCTGAACCGTAGCAAAAGCAATAGTGATGCTGAGAAAAATGAGTTTAAGAGATACAAAGCAGTTGTGCCAACTGACCTTGGTGATCAGCCACAGGTAGGGCCTGAAATATTCAGAATGGCTCTCAGCTTTATAGATGGAGGAAGATGATAGGAGGAGAACTTGCTGGAAGGGGATGATGAGTTCAGATTGAAGCAGGAATTCCAGACAGAAACCCTACCACTGGTCTGAATAGCAATGGAGGAAGTTCAGGGGAACTCAGTGGCACTGGGGCCTCCTCAGGTGTACCCCAAATGAGGCTTAAGGACAATTTCAAACCCTGCCAGCTAGAGAGATGGGGCTCCTAACACAAGCTCCTACCTAGAAGCCTGGCTTATTAAGACTGAATCTGTGCAGGACTGAGGCTGCAGATGAGAGGTCTTCAGAACCTGCACCAAGCAGGGCCTGACAAGCTGTTACCATGGAGACGTGGTATGCGCAGGAGGGAGTGAGTAGGAGGGCTGATCCATTCCAAGCCTTGGGTCACAAGGCTGTGGCAGGCTAACAGACAAACAGGAAAAAGACATAGTCAATAGAAAAGGATGTTCAAAAACTATTGACCGTTCATTGGAGTTGTAGCGTCATAATTCTAGATTAAGTCTAACAATTTAGAAGGATTAGTGTAAGCCACTTAATGATCCTGCTAGTTATTTCAGGTACCACTTAATGAGGGCACAGGGAAGTGGATGCCAACTCAGGCTAACGGCAAATGTATACACACCCATCCTAAGCCCTTCTGCATCCCTGGATTCTAAGAAGCTCCATATTATTTCCAAGTTTCTGGAGACATAGGCACAAGATATGGGAAGCTAAAATTTTTTTTCTGTTTGCCATGCTGATGGCAGTAATACTTAAGCAACCTTTGAACCTCTTCAGGAAATGCAGGTGCTGGAAAAGCCTCAGATTCAATGTTATTATTAAACAATTCGAGGAACATTCTGGACAGAGAGGTGGCAACACTGGGGCTCCAGGTTGGTTTTTTGTTTTTTGGGGGGTTTTTTGGTGGTAAAATACACATAACATGAAGTGTATTGTTTTGACCATTTCTAAAGGTACAGTTCCATGGCATTAAATATATTCGTAATTTTGTATAACCATTATGACTATCTCTTTTCAAAACTGTTAAACAATAACTCTCTATTGGACCCCCATTTTCTTTAAAGATTTATTTATTTATTTATTTATTTATTTATTTATTTATTAGAGAGAGAAAGAGGGAGAGAGCTCAAGTGCATGAGTTGGGGGAGGGGCAAAAGGAGAGACTCTTCAAGCAGACTCCCCGCTGAGCAAGGAGCCTGACAAAGGGCTCAATCTCATGACCCAGGAGACCTGAGCCTAACGCTTAACAGACTGAGCCACCCAGGCACTTCAGCCCCTAAATTTTTAAGACCACTTTATGTACTGCAAAAACTCTGCCTACCAGGCAGGATGATGGTTGCACTGTCACAAGTAAGACAACTAGGTTGATCTTGGTTTGGTCAGTTGCTCTCAATTCAGACCTGGGGTGTTTTGGCCAGAGACCCCATCCTGTGGGTAACCTTGTTAAATGTAATCTCTGGAGGGAGACTGATTTTAACCATCTTAATGACCAAGGGGACTTATTAATCTTGATCTCCAAGGTATTCAAATAGTTTGTGGCAATGCTTATTAAGAAGCCAGTAAAAATTAAGTCAGGGCCATAGACCTTTGTAAAGATTCTACTGGAGGCAAATTTTGTCCCAAAGATTGTTGGGCATAATTGTGAGACAAATTGTCTAGGAATCAACTTCAATTTAAATAACCAGAAACACTAGTGCCTGTGGAGGATGAGATATAATTCTGGCTTGGAACGGGAGACTATAACTAGGCAATCAGAGCTGGAAATTCTAAGTGTCCTACTTCCCTTTCCTTTATAAATCAAAACATTCAATGAGGGCAGGGATAAGCCTTTGTGACTTTTCTTCCTCATACAACAAGTTCAAGGTGTTTAGAACATGGTGCTTATAGGCCAAAGCTCAGTGGAGAGTTCATAGATCCAAGGCAGTGATAATTCTCAAAGCCCAGACAGATACTTCCCAGATGTTTGATGTCAATCATAAGAGACAGCAGGAGGGAAAAGGAGTAGGAAAGATTTAGTGAAAGTCACTTCACCATTAACAGATCTAAACCACATGTCCTGTTTGGGGGACCATCAGTGAGACAAATCCCTTAACATAATATACTATTCGAGGAAACTGCAGCTCAGAGGAAGTTGACTAGCTTACTCACGATCACCCAGAAAAGCCAGAAGAGAGCTAAGAATTAGAATCTTTGTTTCCTGATACCTGGTTTAATGGTTCATTTTGATCAGTATCTGCTGGTATCCTATGCTTAGAATGCATGAGGGTGATGGTTCTCTTTATAGAGCCTCTCTATAAAGTTTCCATTGTCTCAGAGGGTGATCCATCAGTGACTTTATCTCCAAATTCACCTCCAGTTTAGTCTTCTAATATTCTACTTCCTTTTCATCAGAACTCAAATCCTGAACAGAAGTTCAGAAAGATGTTAGCAGTCAAGAAAAGGTTTACTGTTATTAAGATCCTCTTAGGGGACAATTTCTAGAATGATGTATGAGGAGATCCATAGACCCACTCCTGAACAAAACAACCATAACAGGCAAAAAATAATCTTTGTTAAAACAACCATTTAAAGTTGTTGTCCTAAGGGTGCCTGGCTGGTTTAGTCAGTAGGTCATGTGACTCTTGATCTCAGGGTCATGAATTCAGGCCCCACACTGGGTGTAGAGATTACTTAAAATAAAATCTTTAAAATAATGTTAAAGTTGTTGTTCTACAAAGGGAGATGAGAGGCAAGAAGACCAGAGGCTACTGCCCCTACCCTGCTTATAAACAGGGGTATCACTCCAAGAGAAGCAGGTCACTGTCCCTGCCCCTATTTCAAGAACAGAGTCTCTGAGATTTTTCTCTGGGGGAAGATGTAGGTAATAAGAACAGAGGGCTCTGAACCTCTCCACAAGTGTACTGACTTTGCTTGGAGCAGAGTGTCGGGTACCTCAAGCTGAAAGGAGTTCTGGAAAACAATGGAGATTTGGTGAGAAGCAACGAAGAGGGAGCCAGTAGCTCTGAAAGCAACAAGAGGTAGTCCATAGGCCAGCTAGCTTACCAGAGAGAAACAGGGAAAAAGATAGCTAAGAGCTCTCCTGGGGTCAGAACAAGTCTCAAAAACTGGCCTCAAAAACTACCTCTGCAGAGGGGCTTAAATTTAATTGGATCAGACTGTGGAGCAATTTATGCCTCAGGGCATATTGAAAACAATAGAGTGATTAGCTAGCAACTAATGGAACCTACCAGCTAGGGATCATACCAACAGAGAAGACAACAGAGAGATCAGGGATTAAAACAGTCAAAGAGAGCTGTGTTAAAACCACTGTCACCCCAGGATGACAATGCATATGTATGTCCAAGCATGTACTTTCTGAGGAGCAACAGGAGAGTTTCTGCGTTGCAGGGAAATAGACTTCACTAAAATAATCTAGCTAAGTCACTAAAGAAATAAAAAAGCAAACTACAATGATAAGCTCATAAGCTCAAAAATAAACAAAGTTGAAGGGGTCAGTATCCAGAGTTGCTACAATATATTTTCTAAAATGTCCATTTTGAGGGGTGCCTGGGTGGCTTAGTCAGTTGAGCAGCCAGCTCTTGGTTTCAGCTCAGTTCGTGGTCTCAGGGTCCTGGGATCAAGCCCTACAATGGGCACAGTGCTCAGCAGGGAGTCTGCTAGAGGATTCTTTCTCTCTCCCTCTTCTTCTACCCTCCCCCCACTCATGCACACTTATGCTCTCCCTCTCTCTAATATAAATAGGTAAATCTTTAAAAATAAAATAAAATAAAATGTCCGTTTTTCAGGGCACTTGGCTGGTTTAGTTGGTAGAGCACAAAACTCTTGATCTCATGGTCATGAGTTCCATTTTGGGCCTAGTGCTTACTTAAAATAAATAGAATAAAACAAAATGTCCAGGTTTCAACCACAACAACAAAATTATGAGACACGCAATGAAACAGGAAAGTGTGATGTGACCCATACACAGGAGGAAAAAAACAGTCAATAGGAACTCCCTGTGAGAGGGCCCAGCTATCCAACTTAGCAAAGACTTCATAGCAGCTATTATAAGTATGTTCAAAGAACTATAGGAAACCATGCTTAAGAAAGCAAGAGAAGGTATCATGACAATGTCTCATAAGATAATCAGTAAAGAAATATAAATTATTTTTTTAAAAAGTACCTAATGGCTTTTCTAAACTTGAAAAGTGCAAGAATAGAAAAGAAAAATTCAATAGAGGGGCTCAATAGTACGTTTGAACTGGCAGAAGAAAGAATCAGCAAATTTGAAGATAGATACATACATGCATACGAGAATAAAGAGAAAGAAAAATAAAGAAATATAAACAGAACTTCAGAGAATTGTGGGTTATCATTAAGCATATCAACATATGCATAATGGGACTATCAGAAGTGGAAGAGAGCAAAAGCAGAGCAGGAAAAATATTTGAAGAAATAATGGCTGAAAATTCTGAAATCAGAAAAACAGTAATGGAAAACAGTAATCTACATACCCAAGAAACTCAATTAACTCTAAGTAGAATAAACACAGAGATCCACATCCAGATACAGCATATTTAAAATGTTGAAAGAGAAAGAAAGAGAAAATCTTGAAATCAGCAAAGAAAAAACAACTCATCACATACAGAACCCAAATAAGAATAACTGCTGACTTCTTACCTGACACAATGGAAGGCAGAAGACAGTGAGATGGCTGATTCGACAGAAAAACAAGACAACATACAGAATGAGAGAAAATATTTGCAAATGTATCTGGTAAGGGATTAATATCCAGAATACATAGAGAATTCCTGAAACCCAATAACAACAACAACAACAAAAAAAACCAAAACCAATTCAAAAATGGGCAAAAGACTTGAATAGACATTTCTCCAAAGAAGATATATGGATGACCAATAAGCACATGAAAAGATGCTCAACATCTCTAGTCATTAGGGAAGTGCAAATCAAAACTATAATGGGATACCATGCCCTACCCATTAGGATGGATATTCTCAGAAAAAAAAAAGAAAAAGAAAAAAGTGTTGGTGAGGATGTAGAGAAACTGGAACCTTTCTGCACTATTGGTGGGAATGTAAAATGGTGCAGATGCTATGGAAAACAGTATGGCAGTTCCTTAAAAAATTAAGAATAGAACTACCATATGAAGAATTCTGGATATAGAAGAATTCCAAAAGAATTGAAAGCAGAGTCTCAAAGAGATATTTGCATACCCATGTTCACAGGGGCATTATTCACAGTAGCTAAAACATGAAAGCAACTCTAGTGTTCATCAATGGATGAATGGATAAGCAAAATGTGGTATACACATGCAATTGAATATTTGGCCTTAAAAGGGAGGGAAATTCTGCAATATGCTACAACATGGATAAACCTTGAGGATATTATGCTAAGTGAAATAAACCAGTCACAAAAAGGCAAATGCTGATTTCACTTATATGAGGTTCCTAAAGTAGTCAAAATCATAGAGCCAGAAGATAGAATGGTGGTTGCCCGGGGAAGGGGAAAAGAAAAAATGAAGAGGTATTGTTTAATGGATAGAGAGTTTCAGTTCTGCAAGATGAGCAAAGTTATGGAGCTGGATGGTGGTGGTGGTTGCACAACATTATGAATATATTTAATACCACTGAACTGTATACCAAAAAATGCTTAAGATAGTAAATTTTATGTTATGTGTATTTTACTGCAATTTTTTAAAAATTGAAGAAAAAAGATTTTACACAATGATCAGATGGGAATTATCCCAGAAATGCAAAGTTGATTTTATATACTGAAGTCAATTAATGTAATATCCTATGTCAACAGAATAAAAAACAAAAGCCACATGATCATTTCAATAAATGCAGGAAAAAAGCATCTGACAAAATCAGCATCCATTAAGGATAAAAAAATCAACAAAATTGGAATAGAAGGGAACTTTATTAGCCTGATAAAGGGTATCCATAAGAAACCCATAGCTAACATACTTAACAGTGAAAGACTAAATGCTTTCCCCTTAAGATCAAGAACAAGAGAAAAGTGCTCTTGCCACTTTTTTTTTCAACATTGTACTAGAGGTTCTACCCAGGTTATTCAAGCAAGAAATTGAAATAAAAGGCATCCAGATTGGAAAGGAAGAAGAAAAAATCTCTGCTTGTGGATGACATGATCTTGTATACAAAAATTCCCAAAGAATCCACTGAAAAACTATTATGACTAATAAAAAAGCTCAGCAAGGTTGTAGGGTACAAGATCAATGTATAAAAATCGATTTTATTTTTATTCCCTATGAGCAATCTCCCCCCAAAATCAAGAAAATAATTTCATTTACAATAGCATCAAAGAGAATAAAATATTTACGAATAAATTTAATAAAAAGAGTGTAAAACTTTTACAATGAAAACTACAAAGTGTTGTTGAAAGAAATTAAAGACCTAAGGAAATGGTAAGACAACCCAGATTCGTGGATCAGAAGACCTCATATTGTTAACACGGCAATACCACGAAAATTGATTTACAGATTCAACCCAACTCCTATCAAAATCCTAGCTGTATTTTTTCCCAGAAATTGATAAGCTGATCCTAAAATTCATATGGAAATGCAACCCAAAATAGTTTTAAAAAGCTTGAAAAAAAGAAGAAAATTGGAGGACAGTAATTAACATAGTGTAGTACTGCATAAGGATATACATATAGATCAGTGGAAGGGAATAAAGAGTTCAGAAATAAACCCTCACATTTACGGTCAATTGATTTTTGACAAGGGTGCCAAGGCAATTCAGTGGGGCAAGAATTGTCTTTTCAACAAATGATTCTTGGGTCAACTGGATATCCACATGTAAAACAATGAGTTAACAAAAATTAATTCAAGATGGACCACTGACCTAATATGAGGTAAAGCTATTAAAATTTATCAAAATTTAAACTTGCATGTTTTAAAGGATATCTCTAAGAAAATGAAAAGACAGCTTACAGAGTGGGAGAGAATATTTGCAAACCCTGTATCTGATAAGAGACTTGTCTTTAGAATATATAAATAATACTTACAAGTTAATTTAAAATTTTAACCCAGTTTAAAAATGGACAAAGAATTTTTTGGGGATGCACAAAAATTGCTTTATTTTTTTTATTTCCTGCATTAACATAGAAAATGTATTCATAGAAACAAGGTGGGGAGAATTTTTTCTGTAGATTCAATGTATGTATTACTGATGCCACTTTGTGTTTCTAACACCATTACATTTCTATATTCCAGAAGTACATTCTTCAGGTTTGTAATCTACCTAGAACCTCAGCATCTAACCAATTCTACTTGGATTTTTATTAGCATATTAATTTCATTCTCATTTTTATTTTAATATTGTACTACATGGCAAATATATCAAATGATCCAAATGTGCCCAATGATGTGCTTCTCTTGCCCATAATTACAGTGTTTGGGAAGAGTACCTAGCCCATTTCCCTCCCCCCAAATATGTAGTATGTATCATACTAAAATGATAATTTTATCATTTATCATAATTATCTAGATTATCTAGTATATGTGCTGCCGAAGCAAGTGCAATTATGTAGGTTAGCTAGTCCATTCTTTTGTACTGTCTGTACATCATCTTAAAATAATGTGTTCCATTTTTAAAATCATGTTGGTAGAAAAAAATATTGTCTATATTAAGTACCTATAATTCCTTTAGTTCAGTCTCCATTTTCTAATTCTTAGTTTTTATGGGAAACACTTTCCCACTAGACAAAGAATTTTTATAGACATTCCTTTGAGGGAGATGTACGAAAGTCCAATAAACCTATGAGAAGACGCTCAGCATCATTAGTCATAAGGGAAATGCACATCAAAACCAAAATGAGGTACTACGTGAAACCCCTTAGAAGGGCTATAATCAAAAAGACAGATAATAACAAAGGTTGGCGAGATGTGGAGAAGTTAGAATCTTCCTGCATTGCTAGTGGGAATGTAAAATGCTATACCACTTTGGAAATCTGTCTTCAGGTTCCTCAGAAGATTAAACATAGAGTTTCCATATAAACCGGCAATTCTACTCCTAGATACACAGTAAAAAAGAATGAAAACATAGGTCTCTACAAAATGGTACATGATGGCATTATTCACAGTAGTCAAAAATAGAAACAACCCCGGGGCGCCTGACTGGCTCAGGCTGAAGAGCTTGCAACTCTTAATCTTGGGATCATGAGTTGGAGACCCATGTAGAAGATAGAGAAAATGAATGAATAAATAAACAAGCAAACAAACTTTAAAAAATAATTAGAAACAACCCAAATGTCTATCAGCTAATGAATGGTTGAATAAAATATGGTATGTCCATACAATGGATATTATTTGGCAATAAAAAGGAGTAAAGAACTACAACAGGGATAAACCTTGCAAAACATTACGCTACTTAAAAGAAGCCAGTCACAAAGACTGATTCCATTTATATGAAATGTCCGGAAAAGCAAATCTATAGAGACAGAAAATAGAGTAGTGATTGTCAAATTGCTGAGGTTTGATGGAAGAAGTTAGGAGGAAATGGGGACTGATGGTTAATGGGTACAAGGATTCTTTTTTGGGGTGATAAAAATATTCTAAAATTGGCTGTGGTTATGTTTGCACAACTCTGAATATACTAAAAAAATATTGAGCTATATAGGTGAATTGCATGGTATGTGATGTAAAGCTCAATAAAGCTGTTTTATATGTATGTGTGTATGCGTGTATATATATATACAGAGAGAGAGAGAGAGTACTATTAAGCCAAGGGATCTATGGACATCTAAACCCAGGTTTAGCCCAGGTACCACCCTTATCCCTCAGGGTATAGAATCAATTGTAATAGAACTTTACATTAATCAGGTTGTGCCTAAAATGCTAATGGAGAGCTCTCTAGTAAACTGGCCTAGATCTCAGAGCCAAGATAGAAGATTTAAGGTGCATTTTTCCTTGCCCTAAGCCCAAACTTGAGTCTTGCAATTTTATCTCCCTGCGCTGGGTGTGATGATAAGAGAGCAATCAAAGCATCTGGGAGAATCTAAAAGAACCAGATGGCTGAACTTCAGTGCATGAAAGGGAAATGCCCTAACTCTGAGGCCCCCTAAAAGTAGGAAATAGAAGAAAAGGGAGAGGAGGGAAAAAGGAGGGGAGAGGAGGGGAGAGGTGGAGAGGGGAGGGGATAGGGAAGGAGAGGTCTAGTGACTCTACTTGGTGTAAATGGGGCTCTACACCTGCAATCAGAGAATACTGCCTCTTTTTGCAGAATAGGAAGGAGAGGATGAGAAAAGGTGAATGGATGTTCCTCTTTGAGATGATCTTTCATGGGAAGAAGATTTCTGACAGAGATACAGAGAGATGCAGGTAGTGGAGAAGACAGGGTCAAAGCAAACCTGAGCCGAATGCCTTAGTGAAAAACAACGCCTTACCGTTCCTTGCAAACCAAAGACCCATTCGAGGAAGCTGCTCATGTCAAGATTTCCGAGTAAAATTTTAACCCGGAAGGAAATTGCAGAATTATTAAAGCAATTTGTGTTTTATAGCAAGGTTACAATTGTTGCTATAAATGAAGTGTTTTGCAGATGTTATCAGATATTCTGTGCGGAGGAAGCCATCCATTTACATTCCTAGAGCTTTACTTTATTAGTGCTTTGCGTGTTTATTTTTTTTCCCCCAAGTCTTCTTCCCTTACCTTCTCAGTGCACTTCTAGTTAAGGTAACTAAAGTTCTTTTCGCAAAGAATAAGGATGACAAGGAACTTCATAATGATCTAGAAGAGACACAACCTACTGACATGTTTTCTGGTGCATCGATTTGTAAAAGGGAAATGATCTACAGGGTGCCTTTGATGAAAACAGTCCTTTCCCTTTCTGTGTAGCTCCCAGAAATGCACCAGTCTGCTTTTCAGTGCGATTAAGCAGCCCACACCCCCAAGGGAGGATATAGACGGTAGCTGGGGAGCAGTTATGGCTGAGAGCAGTGATTCTCTATGCAGACTTCTTGCACTCTGGTTGGGGGTTGAAACTTTCCCTTTGTCCTTTCAAACTTTCTTTTTGGCCGCTTTCTTACACGTGGCATCTCTGTTAAACTTACATGATTATGACCACCAACACTCATCCTGACCCACCCATCTTCTTACCTCTGGAAAGTGTGGGCTTCCAGAGAGCATCACGTCCGGGTAACTCGCATTTCTACGTCAGAACTGCTATCAGAGTTTGTTGGGGCACCTGGCTGGCTCATTTGTTGGAGAGTGCAACTCTTGAGCTCAGGGTTGTGAGTTTGAGCCCCATGCTGGGTGTAGAGATTACAAAAATAAAATCTTTGAAAAAAGAGAAAAAAAGGAACTGCAATCAGTTTGTTTTGTTGTACAGAGAAGTGATTTGCTCATGATTCCCTTCTCCTTTGCAAAATTCTATACATACAGAAAAGGAATCAGAATAGTATATTGAACATCCATTATCTATCACCTAGATCAAACAGTTGCTAAAATTGTGTCATATATTCTTCATTTTCCTTTTGGCTTTTTTTTTTCTGAAGAAATTTAAAGCAAGCTATAGAAACATGTATATTTCACCCCTAAATACTTCAACATTCATCTTTAAATAATAAACACAACTTTGTTAGGTAAATTCAATTCTATAACCACACTTACTAAGATTCAGATAATTTTTCAATAGCAGTGAATACTCATCCACATCCAAATATTCCCTACTTGTCCCCAAAATGTCTTTTTAAAAAATTGTGTAGGAAAATGTACATAATGTAAAATTTACCATTTTTAAGTGCACAATCCAGTGGCATTAAGTACATTCAAAATGTTGTGCAACCTCCACCACTATTTCCAGAACTTTTCCATTATCATAAACAAACTCTATACCCTTTAAGAACAACTCCCCATTTCTCACTCCCCCAAATGTCTTCTAAAGATGATTAATTCAAACAGGATCCACAGATTTCATTTGGTTATTATGTTTCTTATAGCTCTGAATTCCAGCGCTGGCTCCTTGCACCACACCCACATACATTTTATTTTCAAGACATTGACTTCTTAACAACTCTGGCTTAATTATTCTACAGAATGTCCCACCTTCTGAATTTGTCTGATTGTTTTCTCATGGTGTTGTTAAACTTGTTCTTCTATTCTCTGTTGGTTTTTCTTTTTTCTTTTTTGTAAGCTCAAAGTTGAATCTAAAGGCTTGATAAGAATCAGGTTAAACATTTTGGTAAGAATTCGTCATAGGTAATGCTGTGTACTTCCTCCTACATCACTATTAGGTTGTGCATATGTCTGGCTGTCCCACTATTGTTAAATCTGATATTGATCACTAGGTTCAAGTGATGACACCTTACTAAAAAATGGGTTTTTAAAAATGGGGACTTGAGGGGCGCCTGGGTGGCACAGTTGTTAAGCGTCTGCCTTAGGCTCAGGGCGTGATCCCGGCGTTATGGGATCGAGCCCCACGTCAGGCTCCTCCGCTGTGAGCCTGCTTCTTCCTCTCCCACTCCCCCTGCTTGTGTTCCCTCTCTCGTTGGCTATCTCTATCTCTGTCAAATAAATAAATAAAATCTTTTAAAAAATAATAATAAAATAAAATAAAAATGGGGACTTGACCACTTACACTGTTTTAAAATGATTATCCCCACTTTGAAGGTTCAGATGAAGGGGCTCTGAGTTGTTGCCCAGCACCTAGGAGACAGCCTTTATCCTGTATAAAGGATAAGAGGATTAAGACTGAGGCTTTATCCTCTTTATGGAGTAGACACAGGAGTCCAAGTTTATCTCTGAGGGTGGCCAATCAGAGCAGAAATTTCTGGAATATGAAGTCTAACAGAGACTACTTATTCTCTGGGCCCAGAAGAAGTTACTCTGAAATTGTTCATTAGCCAAAATTTAACCATCGACAAATAGATCTTTTTGCTAACACTTACTAAAGAGAATCTAAACATTGGTAATTCAGATACTGAAGTCTTTTTTTTCCCCCAGAAGAATCTTTTATGTCACTTTAAATAACTCCTCCTCCACCTACCACTTCTCCCCACCCCCCAAAAACCACTTTCGACTCTAGAATAAAAAATTAAAGAATAGCATTTTCTTTGGATGCAGAATAGACAGATCTTTAGATGTTTCTTGAGTACTATTCAGAGTAAGGAAAAAGTATGTATCTGTACTCTTTGTTTGATGTTTGCCTCTGTCTTTTAGCTCCTATAAACTAACTGATCCGGAAATATAAGCAACTATATTAAAAGATTTCGTGATTAAAACTAAGAACGTAGGTTTCTAAGGAAAATGAGTTATTTTCAATCTTAAAATCAACACTTTTATTTTACAGCAATTACATACTCAGGTCAGTTAAACTCTGCTCAGGATTGCTGTGCATTTCTGGATTCCCAGAGGGGGTTATTCGGTTATTATTGCTCGTTTGTCCTTTGTGTTTGCTGTTATTTTGTTTTTTGGCCAGCACAAAGATTAAACTGTTGTGAATTTTCTGCATCGAGGGACAGAACTTAACCTTAGGGTACTGGACTAACAATTTTCCTTTTATAACTGAAATTAACAATATCCTTTTTCTCCATTTGTTCTGTAACTTTTTAAGATTCTGGCTTCAAGGTTACCAGTTGTGTAAGGGAGGTGGCGAAGGTCCCTTCGCGGAAATAGTTCTTCAACAGTAGCTCTCCCAGCAAACCTAGCAACACGTGCCGATAGCCTCCATTGGGGGTTACTACACTTGGCAACAAAGATCACACCAGCAGTTTACAAGACCAAACGGGGTAAAGGATCATCCACCCTTTTCCTTTTCTCTATTTTTCCCCTCCTTATATATACCTACCTCTTTTCTTCTTTTCCTTCCTTCTTCTTCTGCCTCTCTCCTTGTCCCTCTCCCTCCTCGCTCATTCTTTTTCTTTCCCTTCTTCTATCACTCATTACCTTAGGATGGTAGTCTTCAATGACTCCCCCTATTCCCACCAAATTTTGTGGGATCCGAAGGATTTCCGACCTGACACCAGCCTGTGGTACGTCACTGGCTACTTGGGAGAACCCCAGAGAAAGGGAATCCCGGAGAAGGAGGTCTGCACCTGGATCTGTGTTCTGAACTCCCTCTGTCCAACTTCCATTTGTTTGAACTGCCAGTTCCAGTTTCTGGCCTGGGTTCTGTAGGATCTCACAGTTCTATAAGGATAGTAATGGAATTACTTGAACCATGTCCAGTACTTCAAAAAAGCCCAAAAGACATTGTATGTTTATTCACAGTAAAGCCTGAACAGGTTGACTAAATAATGAAAAGCTTCCTTCCTTTTGGGGGGGAGGGGGAGCTGGAAGATGGGGAAATTATGCCACACTAACTTACTGTGAAGAATGTATCTTTATACTAAGAAGTTCTGGTTGGTTGCATGTGTTGTCTACAGGGTAGACAGAGTATACTGGAAAGAATCTGGGTGTAGAGGTGAGGCCAGGATTTAATTTCTAGCAATAAGACTTGGGCTATGTCCTTAAGAGCTCTGAACCTCGGTTTACTTATCTGTAAAATGGAAGTAATAATTTATATTTTTTTAGACTTCTAGAGGATTTTAGATAATGAGTGTAAAGCACTCATTAATACACTATGTGGTACCTAGTAAATACTTAATATGTTTTCTTTATAAATGTGATTTATTTGGTTGATAAAAATCTTTCAAAGCATATAGCCTTTAAGGGAAAAAATGAATCTGATCATTGAGAAAAAAGATTGAGATCATTGAGAAAAGAGATATAACATAGCTCTACATGGTCATATAAATCACCCCTTAAGAACTCATGCCAAGTCTTTTTTTTTTTTTTTTAAGAGAGGGAGTAGGGAGAGGGCAGAGAGACAAGGAGAGAGAATCTTAAGCAGACTCCACACACAGCACAGAGCCTGATGTAGGGCTCGATCCCACAACCCTAAGATCATGACCTGAGCCAAAATCAAGAGTTGGATGCTTAACTGACTGAGCCACCCAGGCACCCCACTCATGTCAAGTCTTAAGCGCTCTGACTAGGGGACGTACAAGGAGGTGGCACATCCTCTGTGTTGATGAATGGGTCCTTGGAGGGGAGATGCTCAGTTCCCTAACTCTACCTTAGCAACTTCCTCAAGCCCACCTGCTACTCTCTGGATTCCTATGTGATTTTTGACATCTCCCTGGTGATGAGCTTCAAGAAGTACCAGGTCTGCTCCTGGCTATCTAGTTGTTAATGGAGACTTTGGATTTTTGGATGGGAGGAAAAAGGAATGGAGGGCCTTGGGAAAGGGAACAAAAGATGAAGTCTGTGGAAGAGATGAGGAAAGTCTGAGGATCATCGAAGATTTGTTTGCACCCCTTGAAAATGGGGCAATAGAATTTATTTCCTGAAAAGTATTGTCCCAAGCCTGCTTCTGTCTCAGCCCGACAGGGACTCTGCTAAACAACGAGACTTTCTCCTAAATCTCTTACCTCTTCCTCCCAGTGGGCCCTGGCTATTTCCCAGTTCATCCCTTTCTCTAGGCGCCCCCAAGATAGGGAGATCAGTTGCCCCCTTTCCATTAATAAGATCAGGTCCTCAACTACCAGCCAGAAGCTATCTAGCATTTTCTAGAGCTCTTGTCCCAGGCCTCTGCTAAATTTCACTTGGTGGAGCATCTTTACAGAGATGACCTGTAGGATCCAGCTTTTAAGCTTGGGGTTTCTGTTGAGCAGGCCAAATGAATGTGGAATATTCTGTTTTAAGCTGAATTAATACCTTGTTATTTTAAAGGCTGTAACAAGTTGTTTTCTAAATGTTTTCAATCAGCACATCTTTATTTATTGTCCTTAACACCCAGAGGCTACTTGAAAAAGGATTTAGCCTTCAGAGTCTGCTAAGTAAACAAAAGTTTCCCAATAACATCTTCAGGCAAGCACCCAGAGACCTCATTTTTGCCGCAGTGTTTGGCTCCCCAATAATTGTCCATTAGTACTGTGTTCAACCAAACCTTGTATAATCATTTTAAAAATATACCTCCAAACACAAAGTTACTTACCAACTTATTTTTCTTCTCCTTAATCACTATGTTCAGCAAAACACAAAAGCAGAAGCAGGACAGGTCTAAATGTGGTATTATCTGACTAGACCCTAAGCACTTCAAATTGAATAGCCTGTGTTTGGGGTTCATACGGGCTAGTTTGGAGATGGTTATTCACTATTCTCCCAAGAGTATGAAAGTGTTCAGAGGAGACTGGTTAGATAAGCAGAGGCTACCATGCATGGCCTCAGCTCTGTGGGAATCTCTAAGGCTTTAAAATTAACTCCGGAATCCCCCTTAAATGCAATATTCTCTAATGTTGAGCGTGGTCTCTGATACGTTCTTTTATCTTAATCCTCTGACACTCCAGAAATTTACCCTAGTCTCTCCTGCTACTTGCAACCAGGAGAAAAGTTGGGAAATAGGGTTGTATTAATCAAAATAGCCTATTACAAATGACTTCAAAAATCTCAATGGCTTGACCCAATTAAAATATATTGTTCTTATCACAGTCCAATATGAAACGGTAGGAGTAGAAGCGTGTGGAATGTGGCGGTCAGTCTCCTAGGCAGTAATTCAGAGATATAGGCTGCTTCCTGCTTATGGCTCTATCTTCCTTAGGTTCTCAGAATTCTTTCCATTCAGCTGGTGGGTGGGGGAAGAAGCTGAAGTCTAGCTGTGTGCCCAGCTCATAGCAGTTTCTGTCACAAAGGGAAACAGACAGCTCCTCGATGCAGGCTGATTGTTCTGTTCTTGTGTCTCTTCAAAGCTATGCAAAATAAATGCACTGCCCTATTTTCAGGTCACTTAATGCCTAGACCTACCATTAGCATCTTGGTCAGTGCCTGGAAAAATTGCATCCATCAACATCAGCACCAACCTCATTACTACCACAAATCAGTCCACACTGTGAACTTACTTGTTTGTATTTAGGACTTTGCAAAGTTTCAAGATACCTGGACCAAGCCACTGCAGAGGCTCTGATTTGGGAGTTGCCCATACACTTGTACTTTGTTCTTCCTGTCAGATGGTTCCCATGACAAAGTCTGGCAAGTAATGCACCAGAAACCATATATAATAACTACATCAAACTTTGTCACATGGCACCTATGAGAAGAAAATAAATGTGCCATAAACATTTAAAGAAACTATCTCACACATCCTCAAAAACTATGAAAAACATGTTTTTGCCTTTTCTCGATCAATAATTTTTTCCACTGTCAGAACTCTGCAACTGTCTGCAGCTTGCTTCCTAGTTCTCTCATTAACCATTTACAAAGGCTGTTTCGTAGTGCAACCATTTTGGAAACATCCATTTGTCCTCATTTACTCACAAGCTACTCTTCCCATTGAGATTTTAGCTTCCTCCCATGATGTTTGTTCATCTTCTCATGCAAAGAGAATGATGACATGGACTAGACAAGCTAATGAAGGTAAGGTCCTGATGTGCACCCTGCTCTGTTTTTCTAATTGTGGTGGTAAGTCTTCACTGCCCATCCACACTTTGCTCTTACAATCCAAGCCAGGCATTTATTAAATGGGATTAAGTGTTCAGTCATCATTCACATATTTATTCATTTCTTTATCTATTCATTCATTCTGAAATGTTCCAGAGAGTGTGCTAGGTACTAGAATCAGAGCAAAGAAGAAACATATAAGGTCCTTACCCTCATGGAACTTATGTGAGAAACAGAGTGTATGTATGCATGTATGTATGTAAGTATTTATTTTAAGTAAGCTCTATAGCCACCGTGGGGCTTGAACTCATGACCCTGAGATCAGGAGTTGCACACTCCATTGACTGAGCCAGCTAGATGCCCCTTAAAATGTTTGTTTGTTTGTTTGTTTGTTTGTTTGTTTGTTTGTTTATTGGAGGCTCTGTGAGAAACAGACTCTAAATAAATAATGCAAAATATTAATTTGATTGTAATATTTGTATGGGAAGTTTATTTTCTTTTTAGTGTTTGGATAAACCTGAGTCACCAATAGTTACTTTGTTTTGTTTTGTTTTGTTTCATTTTTAACTGAAGTCTTTGTTCCTCTGTAAAAACAAGCTGCTTGGGGTGCCTGGCTGATTCAGTGGGTAGAGTATGAGATTCTTTTTTTTTTTTTTTTTTTTCCCGTGCAAAAGGTGGTGTTATTGAAGCACAGGGACAGGACCTGCGAGCAGAAAGAGCTGCCGAGCATGAGATTCTTAATCTCAGGGTCATGAGTTTGAGTCCCATGTTGGGCATGGAGCCTACTTAAAATAATTTAAAAAAAAACAGGGGCGCCTGGGTGGCACAGCGGTTAAGCGTCTGCCTTCGGCTCAGGGCGTGATCCCAGCGTTATGGGATCGAGCCCCACATCAGGCTCCTCCGCTATGAGCCTGCTTCTTCCTCTCCCACTGACCCTGCTTGTGTTCCCTCTCTCGCTGGCTGTCTCTATCTCTGTCAAATAAATAAATAAAATCTTAAAAAAAAAAAAAAAAAACAACAACTGCTTTTCTTTAGGGTAATCATTCATTCATCCATTCACTGATAATATTCATTATTTCATTAAATATCATTGTAAAACTACTATTTACCAGGCACTATGCTAAGATTTCCAAATACAAAAATGAAAAGACAAGATTCCTGCCCTTAGGGGTCACACTCCAGTTGAGTAGACTGGCATGCAAACCACACAGTTAACTATGATAACTGTTACAATGGAGAAATATGAAAAGTGCAGTGAGGCATGGAAAAGGAGGACCTACATCTGCCTCCCTAAGTCAAGGAAGCCGTCACAAAGGAGGTAGCACTTGGACTGAGGTTTCAAGGGTGAATAAGCCTTTGCTAAGTGGACAAGTCAAAGAAGGGGATGAGATGGCTGGTTGACTATCAAAGCCTTGTGTTCTTCTTCACAGTATGAAATTTTTCTGGCAAGTGGCCCAATTGCCAATCCCCTATATATCTAAGTGGGGCCAGGTAGCCAGTTCTCATTAATGGGATGTGAGCAGAAGTGATCTGCATCATTCTGGATTAGGGTAAGAAATAAGTGTGCCTTTTCTTCCTTCTCTCTCCCAGCTGTTAACTCTGGAGGTAAAGGACTCTCAAGCTTAGAAGATGGCAGAGATACAAAGTAGAAGGACCCTGGGGGGAAGGCTGCTTGCCACACTGAACTGTTACATGACTAAGAAATAATCTTCTACTGTGTTAGTCTACTCATATTATATAGCTTGTTTGTTACAGCAGCAAGCTCTACCTTAACTAGTACGAGGCAGTCCAAGCAAAACGAACAGTATGTACGAAGGCTTACCAAGGTGAGTGTCTAGCAGAGTACATGCTCGATAAATATTTGATATTGCAGTAAGAGTATTATGGGAGAATATAAACAGTCCAGTACTGCCACAGTATAAAATACATGATTGGTGGGAGTGAAGGGAGGGTGGATGGATAGTCATGGGCTGATCACAAAGGGCCTTGAATGCCATGCTGAAGAATTTAGGTATATTCTTATAGAAGGAGGGAAGCCAATAAAGAATACTGAAAAGGTGAGAGGCATGATCACTGGAATAACAGGATCTTTGAGAAACACAACACCCAACAACCTACTTTAATTTTCTTTACATGTAAGATGCTAATCCAAAGATGAAACCAGAAGACATCATCATTTAGTCAAACCTCATTTAGCAAATGAGGAAAGTGAATCCCAGAGAAGTTAAGTACCTTCACCAAGGTCACCTAGCTGAAACTTGGCAGAGTGGGGGACTAGAAGGCTAGTCTCTTGTTGTCAGCCAGCTCCATAGCATGGCTCTTTCCACTGTACCACGGTGCTTCAAAGCAGTTGAGACCAGCTGGTGCGCCTGTGTTTTCAGTTCCCTAATGAAGACATTGGGGATTTGGAGGCAGGGTATTTTCCATGGAAGGCTGTCTTCTCTATAATTCCTCATCTGGCTTGAACCACTATTTTGGAAAAGGTCCATTTTTCAGCATCAGATTTCCCTGGAGGATGACTGAGAATGTGCTTAGTGGCCTGTGGGGTGCCCTTGTACTTTCTGAGCTTTTGTTGGGAAGATGAGAAGAAACTAGTAGTGGAGTTTTAGCTCCTGGAAATGCTGCTTGGTTCCTTGGCATCTGGGGAGTTGTTGGCCCTCTTAGTGACTGAGGTTCAGCCTGCCAGCTGACTATCCTTCAGGGTCAGATCAAAACATCTTTAGCTTGTCTGTTGAAAGGGTCAGCCCCTATGGCTGGCATTTAAATGTCATTTTCTGTTCATCAGTTCACTACCTCTGTTTTCATATACTATTCACAGATTCATTATTCATTATGATTATTTTTACTCTATCCAAGGCAATGTGACGTACGTTTGTTTTTTAACAGCAAATACAGGCAAAGGGACAACTATGCTGAGGTCAGTCTCAGAGAAGCATGACATGTGGTCTGACTCAAGGAAGACCAGGTATTATTGAATTATTTTACAACTGGGGAAGCCAGAGCACAAGTTGGGACACAAGCCCAAAAATCTCCAAGAAATTTTGAGAAAAACAAATTTCTTGATGTTTTTCCATCTAGAGTTTTGCGACCACCTTGTTCCTTGTCCTTTGGTTGTATTATCTTTGCCTCCCCTGCATGTTGCTTTATTGCTAGTTCGGTTGGTTAGGATGAAGTATTAATGAAGATGAGATTGCAGCTTCAATCCCTGAGGAGTGTCTTGGTAGCACCCAAAGACAATGTCTTATGCAGTGGAAAGTACTTGGGCTTTGAAGTCAGAAAGACAACTACCACTCATTAGCTGTGAGATCTTGGGCAGGTTTCTTCACCTTTCTGAGCCTCAGTTTCCTTTTTATGTGAAAAGAGAAAATAATGTAAACTACTGTGGGTTGTTGCAGGAACTAAATAAACTAACATAGATAAAACTCCTCTCTTTATGCTGAGCACACAGTTGGCTCTTAACAAGTGTTATTTCCTTTTTCAGGTTTCTGATAAGTTCTCATTAATAGCATTCTTTTCCCCAACCCCCATCCTGGGTTTTGGTCAAGATGAGAAATGAGACAAAAGAGTGAGCAGATGGAGACCAAAATATCACCTTGATTGCTGATAAATGCTATTTCTTGTAAGAAATAATGGGATTCTAAATACTAAGTGAGTTTCAGAATTAGGTAGGCTTATTCACCCAGACACAAGGAACATTTGATCAGGACAGGCCTTCTCATGCTGAGGGTGAAGATGATGGTAGGAAGGGGAAGGGACCCTGCCACCAGAGGAGCAGAGCATGGTGACATTGTCACTGTGCGCAGGCAGATACCTAAGAGGAAGAAAAGAGCAGCCAAACTGAGCATGCTCTGTGTACTTTACCAGATTAAGCTCCACCCCTAAGGAGTAGACAGAAGCCAGGAGTGTCAAACCTCCACAGAGAAGGAAACCTCTGAACCATCCCCTGCCTCCTGCCCCATAATATTTTCTTCCTCTGGCCCCCCTCTTCTCATTTTGTGCCTGTTACTTTTCAGCCACTCTGCTCATGAAGGACACAGCTGTCAGCATGTCACTGTGGGCAGCCTCAGAATACAAAAGGTTGGGAGAAAGGTGTGAGAAAGGGAAGGAGAAGTTGGGTTGAGTCATTGGTAGAGAAGGAGTGTGGGCACCTGAATCCAGAAAGAGAAGCCTAAGTTCAGAGTCAGGGGTTAGAGGTCTGAAGGGAGGATCAGTGTTCAGAGACCTGTTCTAGACAGGAGAGCACTACAGAATCCTAATCAGAATTTCTAGACATGGGGCAACATCCTATGGCCAAATCCCAAGAGGACAGGAGGGCATCAAGGTTACAATAGCCCTCAGATCTGACCTCCGAGTTAAGGAACTATGTCTCCTAGAGATGACTCTTGATCCTAGCATTGAGTTAGGTACCCTCTGCCCTAGTTTTTAATCTTTAAAATATAAGCATAGTTTGTGATTATAAAACTAATGCTTGCTCACTATGGAAAATTCAGAAATACGGAGGTATAAAGAAGAAAACAAAAACAAAAACAAAAATAACCCATAATCTCTCCACAGTGAAAAACTAATGTTAACTTGAACTGTATTTCTATTCAGTCATTCTCTTATGCATATCATTATACAGATATGATTCTATCTCTACATGTTAAATTTGCATGCTGAATTTTTTACTGAATATTATAATCATTTCCCATGTTATTAAAAGTTCTCAGTAATTAAACATCATTTTAAATGACATTTTCCCTGGTTTTAAGCACATCTGGATCAATCTCTACCAATTTATGAAAATCCCAAGGGTCTAGAGAGATCTTCTTCTCTAAGTATTTACCTTTCTTTGGGTTGATGAACAGAGCATCCTCAAAGGCCAGGGCTCTACAGGGCCTGTGCATGATAACTACTGCACAGTACTTGATCTTCTGGAAAGTTCTCACATTTTTAAGTTTTTATTTAAATTCCAGTTAGTTAACATACAGTGTAATATTAGTTTCCATACAACACCTGGTGCTCATCACAAATGCATTCCTTAATCCCCATCACCTATTTAACCCACCCACCCCCACCACCTACCTCCCTTCTGGTAACCATCAGTTTGTTCTCTACAGTTAGGAATCTGTTTCTTGGTTTGCCTCTCTCTCTCTCTTTTTTTTTTTCCCCTTTGCGCCTTTGTTTGGTTTCTTAAATTCTACATATGAGTGAAATCAAATGCTATTTGTCTTTCTGTAACTGACTTATTTCACTTAGCATAATACTCTCTAGCTCTATCCATGTCGTTGCAAATGGGAACATTCTTGTATTTCTAATAGTTGATGACATGAGTAATCAGAAGATGTCACACTGCAAAATGTAATAATTCAAAGCATAGGCCTTTCTTATATACCACATCATTGTTACATACTCAAAGGACCACTAGTTTGCCGTGGCTGCCATAACAGAATACCACAGACTAAGTGGCTTAAACAACAGAGATTTATTTTCTCATAGTGTTGGAGGCTAGAAGTCCAAGACCAAGGTGTCGTCAGCAGGTCTGGCTTCTCCTGAGTCCTCTCTCCTTGGCTTGTACATGGGTGGCTCTTGTTATGTCCTCCCATGGTCTTTTCTCTGTACATGCCCAGCCTGGTGTGTCTCTGTGCATCCGAATTTCCTCTTCTTATAAGGCCACGGGTCATAATGGTTGAGGGCCCACCTTAAAGATCTTATTTTAATTTACTGATCTCTTTAAAGACCTTTCTACAATATGCGTTTTGTGAACAGCTGCTTTCACTTAGCATGTTTTCAAGGTTCATCCATGTCATAGCGTGTATCAGTGTCTTGTTCTTTATGGCTGAAAATAGTCCATTGAATGGATATGCCATATTTGTGTATCCATTCACTGGTTTGTGGACACAGGTTGTCTATACTTTTTAGCCATTTACAAATAAGGCTGCCATGAACATTCATGTATAACTTTTTGTATGGAGCTGTGTTTTCATTTCTCTTGAGTATATGCCTCAGAGTGAAACTGCTGAGTAACCTGGTGACTCCATGTTTAGCGTTTTGAGAAACTGCCAAACTGTTTTACCAAAGTGGCTGCATCATTTAACACGTCTACTAGCAATATGTAAGCAATATGTAACCAATTTCTCTATGTCCTCACCAACACTTGTTATTGTCTGTTTTTATGAAAGCCATCCTTGGTGCGAAGGTGTCATTGTGGTTTTCACTTGTATTCCCCTGATGATTAATGATGTTGAATATCATTTCTTACACATATTGGCAATTTGTAGATATTTTTTAGAGGAATATTTATTCAAATTCCTTGTCCATGTTTTAACTGGGTGTTTGTCATTTTATCACTGAGTTGTAGTAGGTTTTTATACAATCTGGATACAAGTTACTTGTTAAATCGATTTTTGGAGGTTTCCTTCCATTCTGTGGGTTGTCTTTTTACTTTCTTGATGGTGCTCTGTAAAGCACTGAAGTTTTTAATTTTAAAGTCAAATTTATCTATTGTTTTCTTTTGTTACTTCTGCTTTTGGTGACACAGCTCAGAAACCATTGCCAAATCTAAGGTCATAAAGATTAACTTCTATGTTTTCCTCTGTGAGTTTTATAGTTTTAACTCTAAAATTTAGGTCTGTGATCCATTTTGAGTTAATTTATTTGTATGATGTGAAGTATAATCCGATTTCATTCTTTTGCATGTGGATATCGAGTTGTCCCAGCACCATTTATAGAAAAAAATGTTTCTTTCCATATTGAATTGTTTTGGCACTCTTATCAAAAAATCAGTTGACCATAAACATGAGGGTTTATTTCTGGACACTCAGTTCTATTTCATTGATCTCTATGTGTATCTTTAGTGCCTTATGGCTTGATTATTAAAGTTTTGTTATAGGTTTTGAAATTAGGAAATGAGCATCTTTCACAGCACCTGGGTGGCTCAGTCGGTTAAGCATCTGACTTCAGCTAAGGTCATGATCCTGGGGTCCTGGGATCGAACCCCAAACCCACGTAGGGCTCGATGCTCAGCAAGGCGTCTGCTTCTCTCTCCCCCAACGCCCTTCCCCCTGTTCATGCTCTCTCTCGTTATCTCTCACTCTCTCAAAATAAATAAATAAATAAATAAATAAATAAATAAATAAATAAATAAAATCCTTTTTTAAAAAAAGGAAATGAGCATTTTTCAACTTTGTTCTTCCTCTTCCTCTTCCTCTTCAAGAGTGTTTTGGCTATTCTGGTTTGCATTTCCATATGAATTGTAGGATCAGCTTGTCAAGTTCTGCCAAAAAAAAAAAGCTGGGATTTGGATGGGGATTGCATTGTATTTCATTGTCAGGTTGTTTATTGTGAGTGCATAGAAACACAATTGATTTTTGTATATTGATCTTGTATCTTGCCACATTTCAAAACTCATTTTATATTATATTCTTAATCATGATGCTTTATTGCTTATTCTGTCCAAGGCATTGTGACCATAGAAAACACAAAGATAAACAATATATGGTCTCTATCCTGAAGAATTTATAGCCTAATTCAAGAAGTAAGACATAACCCTATTGAGTCAATAATAGCCTATTATAGCAATGTAAAGGGAAGTACAGAACTGCCAAATGAACATTACAGATAATTAGAGCTCTAGCAAAGTTGAAGGGATGGAGAAACAATTCAAAGCTGGAGAGATCTGGAAAAAATAGAATAGGAAAGATTTGAAAGCTTACTCAGTCCCTCTCTTCCTCCCTCCTTTCTCCCCTTCCTCCTTTAATTTTCTTGTTTTTTTTTTAAATCCCATCTGTCTCTCTACCCAACTTCTTTAAAAACATTAATAGTAGACGGTGACTATGATTGTTATCATCATTTCTCAAACCTGGGTGATCATAAGAGTCTCTTGACAACCGTACTGAAAACATAGATTCCATGGTCTCACATTAGAACTACTGCATCATATTATCAGAGGCTGGGGTATGGAAAACTGCATTAAAAAATTTATCAGGTCGGGGCACCTAGGTGGCTCAGTTGGTTAAGTATCCAACTCCTGATTTAGGCTCAGGTCATGATCTCAGTGTCATGGGACTGAGCCCCACATTGGGCACCATGCTCAGTGTGGAGTCTGCTTGTCTTTTTCCCTCTGCTCTTCCCTATGCTCGCTCACTTGCTCTCTCTCTCTCTAAAATAAATAAATAAATAAATAAATAAATAAATAAATAAATAAATAAAATCTTTAAAAAATTTTTTTATCTGGTGATTGTGATTTTCAGCCAAGTTTGAGAATCTCTAGGTAAGATTATAATAATGATATCTACATGTATACAATGCCCAGTTTCATGCTGTTGCACTTCTGACGGTCGAGGATGCTCTCAAATCCAGGAGGTCAGTGCCAGTAAGAGAGTGTGTAGGAATCTATGTAACAACTCCTCCATTAATGAGAAACATCTCAAGGTACATACATTACTAAGAGGACTCAGTAGTTTCATCTGTATTTATGGGGATGGCTTATTCCCATAAACAAACTTTTATTTTCAGTATTTAAGAATCCTAAAAATCTCAAAAGATCCTTTGGCTATGGACAACGCTTAGAGTCACCAGTGGGATTTACAGTCATTACCCAGATTTAATAAATTATAACAGCTTGCCATATTTGTTTAAGATTTTTTTTAAAGATTTTATTTATCTACTTGAGAGAGAGAAAGAGACACAGTGCATGCAAGCATGTGCGCTCACACACCTGGCAGAGGGAGAGGGAGAAGCAGACTCCTGATGAGCGGGGAGCCTGACTTGGGCTCAATCCCAGGCCCCTGAGATCATGACCTGAGCCAAAGTCAGACGCTTAACCAACGGAGGCATCCAGGTGCCCCTTGTTTAAGATTTTTTTAAAAAAATAAAGAAAAATTTAGTTACAAAAGAAGACCCTTGCATCCCATCTCTCTCCAGATGTAACCAATCTCTGGAAGGTTGTGAGAATCCTTCCCCAATGTTTTTATATTTTCACTACACAACATATATGTTTCGGGTGTTTAAACATGTGTATAAATAGTGTACATATTTTTCTGAAACTTTTTTTCCGACATCAAGTTTTTGAGATTTATCCATGTGATACTTGTGGAGCCAGTCCATTCTATATAAAATAGCAATACTATACTATACAGTACTGCAATATAGTCCTGTTGTATCTACTGTGGATCTACTGTGAATGGGTATTTGTTTTGTCTAGTGTTTTGCTATTTCAAATCGTGATGGAATTAATATCTTTGCATATGCCTCCTTGGGTTGATGTGTGAGAATTCTTCTAGGGAATATATCTAGAATGGAAATTACTAGAGAATAAAATATGTACATTCTTAACTTCACTAGATTGCTCTCAAGAATACTCTCTACAGTGGCTGAACTAATATTTACTCTCATCAGGGATATGTGAGAATTGCTCTTTCCCCTATTCTAAGCAACCTTGTCAAGCTTTTTAAAAATACACATATCTGGGCCTTATTTTCAGATTCTGGCAGGGTAGCTCTGCAGTGTAGCCTGAAACAGGCCACAAGTGACACTGAAACATAAATACTACCGAGACCCTCTGCTCCATGTCTGTATGTATGCACAGTCTAACATGCTGATATGTGAATGGACACAGTGAGAGCACTTTAGGGCTTTGTTGGTAACACCTGTGTTGCTGCATTTAGATTCTTGAGGAAACGGTAGAGACGTACCACTCTCCAACATACTTTACATTTTCAATCAAACCGGGGTATGTGATTTACCAGTTCACAGGGTAGTACTTAATCTACAGTCCCACCTTTGGCGGTCTGGCTTATGGTGGGGGTGGGGGTTGCTTTGTAGACGTTGTCCTGCTCTTACTAGGTGTAAGGCTGGGTGTCCGTTGTCGGGGCTTGCATACAAGCCATTGCTTAGGGCAGGGTGCATGTCAGCAATGTCTGCCAGCCTGCTGGGTGGTGTCACTGTGAGGACCATTTGTGGCTTCTTCAAAGCCCTGAGGAATCTGAGAAGCAAGTGAGGGAATGATGCATGAAAACAAAAGGCAGTGGAAAGAGTGACCGGTCGGTAGGCTCCAGCAGGCTAGAACGCTCCGTCCTTGTTATTATTGCTTCATGAAAATGCCACCAGCGTCCTGGCAAGGTCTGGAAGGTAGAGGCTTCTTGAGAAAACAAAGACAAGTGATGTATCCTTTCAGGCTGGAACCTGGTTTCCCAGCTTCCCTACTTTCCAGTGGGGGCTACAGGGTGAGGATGGGAAATCTTCTGTCCCTTGGTGGGTTTAGGCTGGTCTTTCCCTGTCTCTTAGCTGCTTTCCCTGAGTTGAAGCAGCCAGCTCTGGTCTCAGAGGCCTAGCAAGGCTGGCCTGCGAGGGAAGTTGGGCGGTGCCCCAGACTCAGCTGTTCCTTAAAAAGTGAAAAAGTGACGTGAAGGTCACCACCCGAGGGGAAGGAAAAGGGCTTCAGCCATATTTACCATTCAAAGAAATGCCTCCTCGTGTTTGGCAATGAGACCAGGGGGTGCTCTCATTCCTTGCCTGCTTTCTTCTGAGCTGTTCATGTGCTGTTACCACACACTCACAGGATAGCCTGGCTCGGTTTTCAGAGATGAAGTGGAAGCTGAGGAGAGGTAAGAGAGTTCATTAAGTTCAAGGGATGGCAATTTGGACGAGTCATTATTGGACTTGTCAGAAGTCAACCTCTGCTTTCCCTCCAGATAATCTCCTTTCTTTGTCATACAAAGTACCTAAATGCAAAATAGGGAAGTACTCAGCATTCTCTTCCTTTCTTAAAAAGTAGCTATGGGGATAATGAATAAAAATAGGTCTTTGTGAATACAATAGGGCTGAGCTGAGGGTGTGGTTTGCTTGGCAACAGCTCAGGCAAAGTTATTTTTCTCTTGGTCCCTGAATGCTCTTGACATTGCCTCTGCCTGATGAAGTCCTAAAAGACCAGCTTGAATGTGACTTTTTTTGGTGAAACTCCCATCGATAGAGTTAATCATTCCCTTCTTTCTGGTTCTATAGCATTTTCTTCTTATAAAAAACATTCATCAGATTGTGTGACAATTACTCACTTGGGATCATGCCTTATTCTTTGTGCGTGTGTGTGTTTTCCCAGCATTTATGGACCCTACTTTAACATAATAGTCCTTTGATAAATATCTACTGGATGAACCAAAGTTTCTGAAAAAAACACCAATACGGAGCTCTTGTATTTTCTTAATTATCCTGTCTTTTCCTCCTTAGGGTGAAACTGCGTAAGTTTCACTCCACACAGAATGGAGGGCATGCTAAAACTAGATGCAATTTTTTTTCTGAGGAATTGCTCCAGCAGGAAGGAGTGTTTCAGATATATCATTCAGTTACAGGTGCAGAAATTGTTTCTGGGAAACACTGCCATTATTATCTCTGAAAGGCAAGTCAGTGGAAATTTTTATTTTCCATTTACAGATGGACGAATGGAGGCTTTCTTTCTCATTTACCAATTACAGAATGCCACTCTGTCCCAAAGTACTGTGCTAGGATTTTCACGGGATACAAACATGTACACGACAAGGTTTTTGTTCTAAAGAATGTCATAATCTGGTTAGGATGAAAATCTATTTGTATGCAAGAGTAACAATAACTTGGGAACATTTAATTTAAATCATATGAGTGGTCCAAAAGGAAGTGTCAAAAGGAATAGAGAAAGGGAGGCAAAATAATTTCCAGCCAAGGTGATCAGGGATATCATTGCCATCAACATAGTATTTGAAATGAATACATTTTTGTGCTGGTTATTCTCCATTTAGCCCCTCTATTAGTTCCTCTGACTGCCATAGCAAATTACCACAGACTGGGTGGCTTAAAACAACAGAGTTTTCGTTTCCCGCATTTCTGGAGGCTAGAAGACAAAAATCAAGCTTTTGGCAAGGCTCTGCTCCCTCCCTAGGCTCCAGGGCAGAGTCTGTCCTTCAACTCTTCAGCTTCTGCCGGCTCCAGGCTTTCTTTGGCTTGTGGCCACGTCACTCCAATTTCTGATCCTGTGGTCACATTGCTACCGCCTCTTCTTTCTCAAAACTCCCACTACTTCTCTTGTATCAGGTTATCCATGATTGCATTTAGGGCCCACCCAAGTAATTCAGGATAAGCTCCTCCTCTCAGGATCCTAAATTTAATAACATCTTGTACCATATAATATAATATTTTCAGGGTCTGGGGATCAGCATGTGAATGTATTTTTTGAAGGGGCCCCTAGTCAGTCCATGACAGCCCCCTATCCTTCTCTGCCCTGCTCTGTGCCCCATGAGGCTGATACCATGATGATATGATCTGGATTCCATGGTGCACTGGCTTAATGTTGGGTTTGGCCAACGGGAGGCATCAGCAAGTATCAGAGGGCAGGGGGGAAAAGGGGTTGAGGTATTTCTTCTCCTTTCCTCCTTGCTTTAGCACCGTGGTCCAGCAGCAGCTGTGCCCCTTCACAGCTATAACCTCCTTCTGAACTCCTGTAAACATTATTTGTCTCCCTCGTCTCTTCAGTCCTGAGTTTCCATTCTTACAGTCCTTAGGTGCCTTAATATTCCTCCTACGTGCCCCAAACCCTACCTACAACCTTGCAAGTCGTGTCTTCATCAGATTATTTTCAAAACCCCAGCTGAGCGTACCTTGAGTTTCCTGCCATGATCTTGTTGGATATAGATATGGAGAGGCAACGATTTAATTTCCAGAACAGACAGACTCAGGTTGCTTCAGTCTAAGTTTAAGCAATGACCAGTGGGAACTGGAAGGTGATTCAGCACACAATACGGCCATAGCAGCGGGGCTAGCTTGCCGCCTCTTCCGCAGTAAATAACCTGTTGCTCTGCACTGTAATTATTTATGACTGGGACTCTCTGCTTCTGCCGCCCTTGCTACTAAGTACTTTCTATTCTGTTCTCAATCTCACGGCTTCTATTGCATCATGGTTTCTGAGGCCACATGACTTCAGTTTTTTTCCTTTCCTCTGTGTATCATCTAGCTTCTGCCCAATGCTAACTGCTGACTCCCTCTCCGTATTTCATATTCAACTCCCCACAAAGGACCTGCGTGGGTAGACGGCTCACCACCAAGTACAGACTGTCGGGCAGAGCCTTCTTGGCAAGCCACCACATTGGCATAGGCTTATTGCCCTCGGTTAGGGACCTACTCCTGGAACAAATGGTTTTGTTTGGAATGGCAGAATAAGTTGATGAATAATTTGGTTTCCTGTCTATTAGAAACCTCAAGGGCGTTATAGATGTGACAGGTATTCTGATGGTTTCAGGCAGTTATCAAAATCCACAGGAATTCCTGTTGTCCAGTTGAGGATTAAGGCTACTTTTGAGCTATTCGTTCCAAGTCTTTTTATGGCCAAGGATCCTTTTAAATATCTTTATTTTCTTCCAGATAAACTGCACCTTTTTGGAGGTAATACACAAATTCTATCAGTTATAGTGAAAATACTGAAATTTATTATCAGCTATGATTATCTTCTAGAATACACTCTTGGACTCTTGGCTTTAAGCCAAGAGAATTTAGGAAGTGGTGGTTCCATTTAGAGAAATGGAGCCTGAAAATCTTCGCCTATGTTTCACAGAAAATAGAACTCAAACCTAGAATTAATACTAATGTTTTATTTAGGAGATGTAATCCTAGGGCAGTAAGAGTGAGAGAAAAAGGGAAGGGAGACACAGAAAGATGGGAAGCAATGCAAGATGGTGCCCGAACAATCTGCAGAGACAATAGGTACGCCTGTGTGTCCACACAGAATACCTCCAGGTGCTAAACAGTGAAACCTCGCTCAGGTTAGTTCTTGGGAGGCAGAAAGAAAAAGGAAATCCATCACTGTGGCTCCCTCCCATTTCCCACTGATCAAGATTCACCACACCAGGAGTTACTTTTCCCCACACTTTTAGGTTATGTAATATGGTCCCATTGTTAGTCTCTCAGCAAGCCACGTGCTCTCTAGTATGGCCTTTAATCCTGGTTGGGGAATACAGAGAGAAGCCAGAAATTCATGGTGTGAAGCTGGTGAGTCTGGTCACTTGGTGGCAGTCAAGGTGGGGACCAGGCTGGGAAAGTGGCAGATAAGTCCAGCCGTAGGTTGTGGGCCTACCTGGGCCCAAGGAAAGCAGGTCAGCTGCACAGTGGCAGAGACAGAGTAAGCAAGGAAATGATGACAAGAGAATCTGATGAGGCGCATAAGATGTGTCTGATATACTCAACATTACAAGGAAGGATATGGCTGAAACTTACAGGTATGTCTAAAAGGCCGCTGGAAATTCGGAACTGGAACTACCTCCAGAAAGACCGTGTTTTGAGAGTTACAGAAGGAATAACCACAGAAAATTATATTTCCAGACAGCATAGAACAAAGGAGGAGGAGCATGGGCTTTGGAGATAGGCAGAGCTGTGCTTAAATGGCAGCTGTGTACAATCTTGGGCAATTTTTAAAAATTTTTATTTATTTGAGAGAGAGAAAGAGCAAGAGTGGGGGCGAGGGGCAGAGGAAGAGGGAGGAAGAAGCAGACTCCGCACTGAGCCGGGAGCCTGACAGGGGGCTTGATCCCAGGCCCTTGGGATCATGACCTAAGCTAAAAGCAGATGCTTAACCGACTGAGCCACCCAGGCACCCTGATATTGGGCAATTTAACTTCATTTCTTAAAGCCTTAGTTTCTTTATCCATCACATGGGGATGATGATACTATATAGTTCATGCTTCTGAAGCATTTGGCACAATGCTACGTATACAGTAAATGCTAAGTAAACTGGCAATTATGATCATTAATATCATTCCTGGATGACTGTAGCCTTCCCAGGTTTCTCTTCTCCAGACTGACTCTCTCTCTTCTCCAGACTGACTCTGTCAGTACTGGTCCTAAGTACTCCTGGAGCAGGGTGGGTGGCTCATGCCACAGTCCTTTAATTCCTCTCCACGGCAGCTGCCTCTGGATCACTCCAACACTTGAAGTCATGAAGCCCCAGTGAAGGAGGGTGGCCCCCTACAGGGTGCTGACATATTAAGCCCCAAGAAAGCAGCACCAGTAACCCATTATTTTTGGTAGGAGACAGGACATATCTTAAATAGTCCATTTGCCTCTATACATTTTTTTTCTCCCTTTGAAGTAAGAAAAGAACGTTTTTTGGTCAAAACTTTGCCTTGGTGCCCCCAAGAAAGCACAGCCAGCTACTTAAGTGTTGCTAGGTCTTTACAATAAAAAAGTTCTTGTAAGATGTTAGAACAGAAGACATTCCTCTTTACACAAATGGTATTTGATGGGATATCATCTCCGGATTACACATATCAAGTTTTCTTTTTTTCCCAGAAGTTGAAATTCTTTTGAATTTGCATAAGCATATGAAATGCCAGATACTTTAAATACTTAAAGTATGTAAATGATTTGGAAATTTCTGGAACAACAACAGAAACAAACACATATCACGCTTCTGTTCAAAACCTCTATCACTCAGAACAAAACCCAAATCCTTACCAATGGCCTCTGATGACCTGTGGGAACTGGTCCCCCATAACTGGATCTCATCTCTTATTTCTAGGAGGCAGTATAGCATCCTTCGGTGCCTCAAAGCCCCCAAAGCCTCTGGAGACAGACTACTGAGTGCCCCAGCTGTCACTTGACAGTTCCATCATTTGGGGGTGGTTTGTTAACCTTCTTGCTTCAGTTTTGTCATCTGGTAAAAGAGAACAACAGTATCCACTTCACATAGTTGTTGGGAGGATTAGTTAATATTTTTAAGTGCTTAAAATACTGCTACTAGCAAGGACTAGCTGAGTGTTTGTTAGATAAATAAGACACTTCCCCTCCTTCACGCACTCCAGCTACCCCGGCCTCCTTGCTGTGCCTCTAGTAGGCCAAGCACACTCCTGCCCAAGGGCCTTTGTATTTGCTGTTCTCCCGGATGGCCACCTGACCACTTTCTTCACCTCCTTTAAGTCTTTGCTCAAAAATATCACCTTATAAATGATGACGAGCCTATTCCAAATTGCTGTCCCCTCCTGTACACCCCTACTTTGTTTCTTTTTCTCATTAGCACATACCTACTTCTAATACGGTATAAAATTTGCAAATTTATTTGTTTTTCACCTATCTCCCCCAACTAAAAGGTAAATAAAGCAGGAATATTGAGGGTTTGTTTGTTCGTTGTTTTTTTTTTAGAGAGACAGGGCATGTGCGAGCAGTGGGAGGGTGCAGAGAGAGAGGAAATCTTAAGCAGGCTAGCATGCCCAGCACAGAGCCCAAGGGGCTCAATCTTATAACCCTGAGATCACGACCTGAGCTGAAACCTGGGCTCGATCTCATGACTCTGAGATCATGACCTGAGGTAAAATCAAGAGTTGGATGCTTAAGTGACTGAGCCACCCACGAGCCCCAAGAATATTTGTTTTATTCTTTGATGTATCCCAAGAGCCTAGAACATTGCATGGGACATAGTAGGTGCTAAATACTATTTGTGGGATGAATGAATACAATGTTTTCAGATGAACAAATTGAGTCTTTTTTAAAGATTGATTTGTAAATGAGCTTCCTAATATCCATGCAAAATGCAAAAGATCTCCCTAAAAGTTGTTCTCTTAAGTTGAATAGATATGATTTCCTTCCCACAATATTGTTTAAGAAATGGATTGGGGGGGGCGCCTGGGTGGCACAGCGGTTAAGCGTCTGCCTTCGGCTCAGGGCGTGATCCCGGCGTTGTGGGATCGAGCCCCACATCAGGCTCCTCTACTATGAGCCTGCTTCTTCCTCTCCCACTCCCCCTGCTTGTGTTCCCTCTCTCGCTGGCTGCCTCTATCTCTGTCGAATAAATAAATAAAATCTTTAAAAAAAAAAAAAGAAATGGATTAGGGAACTTTTTTCCCCCCAAAGATATTTAAAGGTAAATCTTAGTTAACACTTAGGTTGAGCTATCTCTAATACCTAGGGAGCATATTCTGAATTAATGAAATTAATTACTTGCTAGTAGACTCTGTGGCACTGTCATTTATCCAACATGACCTAGAAGTTATCAGGATATGGAAAGAGAGAACTAATAGACACCCACTCTAGGTCAGGTAAGCAGCCAGGCTCAGACGTGTGAGGCAAGTATCCTCATCATTATAGTACAGATAAACAAACCTATGCCTACAGAGACCCTAGATCATATACCTGATAGGTGATAAAGACAGGATTCAAACCACCAGTATACAAAATCCATACTCTTTCCAGTATCTCACTTTAAACTTCTGATTTCTCATTTGTAATATATAGTAACATTACTTAGGCACAGAGTTATTATGACATTTTAAATAGCATATGTAAAATAGTATACTCAGTAAATGACAGGGTGTTTTTAGTTTTTTTTTTTTTTTATGGCTGTACTTTAGAAACGATGATGAGACTTTTCCCATGGGAAACAATCACATAGCCTCCCCAGGGAGAAAATATAAGCCCTGACTTATGGGGACAGCAGAAGTAGGTCCTATGGGATAGATTAGTGGGACTAGTCACATTACATATTAATAAGAAGAATTTTAAATTCAATAAAACTTAAATACTTACTGTACTTTTTTTCATTAAGAGTTGACTTTAGGGACTCTCATTAGTCAAATTTGAGACAATCTGATCACCAAAATTTTGTTTGTATGGTTGTATAAAAATGATGGTTATATACAAAGAAAAAGCCACACATTCAAAGTGACTAAAAAGGGGGGAGGAAAGAAGAGATGGGGAAGGAAATAGGAAAACAAAAAACCTTCTTCTTTACAGAAGAATGCCAGCTAAATTATGAGGTTTAAGAAAAACACTGTTATGCAATTCCCAATGTAATGAACTCATTCAAAGACTATACGTGGATGGATAAAACCTTTGGGTGAAGGGTTGATGGGTGTTATAGGTTCAGTTGTGTTTCCCGAGAAAGGTATGTTGAAGTCCTACCCCCGGGACCCTAGAACGTGGTCTTTTTTTTTTTTTTTAAAGATTTTATTTATTTATTTGACAGAGATAGAGACAGCCAGCGAGAGAGGGAACACAAGCAGGGGGAGTGGGAGAGGAAGAAGCAGGCTCACAGTGGAAGAGCCTGATGTGGGGCTCGATCCCAGATCGCCAGGATCATGCCCTGGGCTGAAGGCAGACGCCTAACCGCTGTGCCACCCAGGCGCCCCTAGAACGTGGTCTTATTTGGAAATAGGGTCATTGCAGATGTAATCTGTCAAGATGAGGTCATCCTGGAATAGGATGAGACTCTAATCCAGTATGACTGGTGTCCTTGCAAGAGGATGGTCATGTGAAGATACAGAGACACAGGGAGGATGCCATGTGAATATGGAGGCTGAATTGAAGTGCACAAGCCAAGGAATGTCTGGGGCTACCAGAAGCTAGAGGAGGCGAGGAAGAATTCTCTCCTAAAAGTTTCGGAGGGAGCTCTGCCGACACTTCCAGCCTTCAGAACTATGAGATGATACATTTCTGTTGTGTTAGCCACCCAATTTGTGGTTACTTTGTTACAACAGCCCTAGGGAACTAAAACAATGGTAGGCAGGGTAGCAGTGCACCCAAGCATCGCTGCACATATCTAAAGAGTGGATACTTCATCAAGTATCACAACTTAACATCTCTAATAGTGGAACAATCTGATATTATTTTCCTCCTGATACGATGCTGTACGAGGTACAGGATATCACTTTGATAGACTGATTGCAATAGGCCCAGATTCTTTCCCTCCTTATCCGCACCCCTTGCAATGTGACTTTGCAGCAACTCCCATCAAGAGGTAGAGTTTATTTCTCTGTCACTTGAATACAGGCTGGCTTTGTTATCTTGGTTGGCCAATATAATGCAGTTAAGTGATAGAGTACCAGTTCTAAGCCTAGGCCTTGATAGATGTTACACACTTCCACTTTTTTTCAGACCCTACCTCTTCCATGAGAATAGGCCAGGGCCAGCCTGCTAAGTGTGAAATGAATGGAGCTGAGCCCAGTCACCCCAGTTGACCAGGGATCCTAGACCAGCCAGCCCCCAGTCAATGTGCCAAATGACTACAGATCCATGAATGAGTCCAGCCAAAATCAGCTGAGCCCAGCCAGATCAGCAGAACTACCTAGTCAATGGTTGAATGCCCCTGAGTGTGGGGATGGGTTGGTATGCAGTAATAGCTAATCATTACAATGATCTATGTACTATTCTTGCCAAATATGTTCAAATGGAAGCTAATCATAAAAAAAATCAGAAAGTCCTGGAGTATGGAAAATTCTGTATTACAATCAGCTTGGGTATTACAAGTCCATGTCATGAAAAACAACAACAAAAAATGAGAGGAGACTGTTCTAGATAGACTAGAACAAGGTTTTTCAATCTCAACACTAATTGACATTTCGGGTCAGCTAATTCTTTGTTATGGGGCGTTGTCTGTGTATTGTAGGATACTTAGCAGGCATCCATGGTCTCTATCTGCTAGATGCCAATAGCACCCCTAGTCATGACAATGAAAAGCTGAATGTTCACTTTGGGGCCCTGGACTAGAGACAGAATCAAATGCAATGTATGAACCTTGTTAAGATCTTAGATCCAATAAAAAAAAAAGATGGCCATAAAAAACATTTAGGACAATTAGAGAAATTTAAATGTGGAATTAAAGATATCAAATCATTAATTTTCCTGGGTCTGAAAATGGCATTGCAGTTATGCAGGAGAATGCCTTTATTCTTAGGAGATGTATGCGGAACTATTTTAGTGAACCATCATAAAGTATTCAACTTACTTTCAAATGCTTCAGTGCATAAAAATGTGTATTTATAGAAAGAGATACAGCACAGATGACAATTGATGAATCTAGGTGAAGAATATAAGGGCATTCATTCATTGTATCATTCTTTTGACCTTTGTGGGTTTGAAAATTTTCAAAATAAAGAGTTGGGAGTAAAAAAGTAGTTAACCTCATCTCCATTTCCTGACTTCTTAACTAATTTAATGTGATACAAAGAGTAGGCTTCTTCTAAATGAATCTGGGTGCTCATTCTGCATTGCTTGGACAATGAACTAGCTCGAACCAGGTATGGGGGGTTGGAGGCTGAGGAAAGGGGCTTTTCCCAGCCTGAGGAACTGTCCCCAAGCTCTGCTTTCCATGGGACCACCGGCTTCGCTTGTGTAACATCCCAGGGGCCCAAAAGTCTAGATGCTGGGCAGCTCGTGTGTTTCCCAGACAACTCTGGTAAAGAGCTGGCACTAAAGTCCAGGCTGCCTGATGCCAAGACAGTCTGATTATTCCTTTCACTGATAAGGCTTACTCTCACACTTACTTGCTCTATATAAAAAAAGAGATTAAAAGAGAGGCAGAGTTCCCTTCCCTGGAACACAAACCATTCTGTGGGGCCAGCAGGTCAGCCAGGGAGAATAAGAATCCTCCCTTCTCTTAATGACTTGGATTTTGTAAGTTTCCTCTTTTCATAGTAAAACCTAATTTTTTAACCTATACTATATGACATAGTGGAATTCAAATCAAACCCTGGTGCATTAAAGTGGCAACTGTAGCCAATCTCAAGTAGTAGGTCCCTAAGTTATCCACAACTTCTGTCTGACTTGGCTACAAATCGGAGGTTCCCATGACCTCCTACCCTTTGGATTCGATTATTTGCTAAAAGAGCTCACAGAACTCAGGGAAACAATTATGTTTACCAGATTATTGTGTAATAAAGGATAATGTAAAAGATATAGATGAACGGCCAGATGAAGAGATACATAGGGCAAGGTCTGGGAGGGTCCCAAGTGCAGGATCTCCTGTCCCTAATGAGTTGGGTTGCATCACTCCCAATAGCTGGATGTGTTCACCAATCTGGAAGCTCTCTGAACCCCATATTATTGGGATTTTCATGGAGGCTTCATCACATAGGCATTATCAATTATTAACTCCATTTCCAGCCCTTCTCCCCTCTCTGGAGAATGAGGGGTACAGCTGAAAATTCCAAGCTTATAATCATGGCTTGGTCTTTCTGGGGACCACCCCCTATTCAGGAGCTATCTAGGAGCCCACCTCCTTAGAACAAAGGACACTGCCAGGAAATTCAAAGGGATTTAGGAACTGGTGTCAGGAAGTGGATCAAAGACCAAATATTAGGACAAAAGATGCTCCTAGTGCTCTTATCACTTAGAAATTTAACAAGCGCTTTAGGAGCTCTGTGCCAGGAACTGGGGGTTAGAAACCAATATATATTTTTTCTTTTTTTAGAGAGAGGGGAGCAGCAGGGGAGATGGAGAGAGAGAGAGTCTTAAGCAGGCTCTATGCCCAGCGCAGAGCCTGACTCGGGGCTCAATCTCAAAACCCTGAGACCATGACCCGAACCGAAATCAAGAGTTGGACGCTTAACCGACTGAGTCACCCAGGCACCCCCAATATATATATTTTTTCTGTTATCTCACAGTAGGGCACTGTATATTATATGGTCTGCTTTGTGTAAAAATGGTGTATATATGTGCTTATGTGGAAAGACTACACAAATAGTTAACAGAAATAATAATAATAATAATAATAATAATAATAGTTAACTTTTTTGGAAGTTTGAATTTATTTTTATGTTGGTATGGTGTCTTACTTCTACAATGAAATAAAATACACAGATTGTGCCCTGAAACATCTTTCAAAATGTCAATCAGTATCCCTTCTGATACTTTTGTAGAAAAAATATTTTAATTACTGAAACAGGATGAGGCTGTATGTGGGAAACTCGATTTTAGCTGGGGATGCAAGTTTTCAAATAATACTGATTCATTACAACTAGTTGTATGATTTTTAGAACTTGGGAAGGCTGGATCAGAGCAATTACTAACTTTCTTAAGTATTGGTCACTCACCCTTCTCAAATTACTCAGGCCAAGTCTTCAGCAAGACTCCAACTGGAACACAACAGTAGCCCAGCAAGGATAAAACAATGTAACAAGAAGTTTTTTTCTCCTTCTTCCTTCTTCCCTCTCTCCTGAGTTTCTTCAGGGACATGGAATGGAAGACACAAACCTTATCCAAAAGTACCACAAACATGGGGAAAAGTTGCAAAGATGCATGAATAATTCTTGTTCTTTGTAAATGCACCGTATCTGCGTCTGGCAGCTCCTCTTTAAAACACCCAAGGTACTCATCTGAGAGGACAGCCTCTATCAGGGGAACATTTTCTGTTCCCAGTGAAGTGGCACATTCAGTTCTTGGTGCAGCCTCACTTCATTCCTATTAGTCATTTCACAGCTGTATCTTAGGAAGAGAAAACCTCAAAAACTTTTGGCTGATTTCACTAAACTAAAAACAAGACCTTCCCCCTTTTCTCAGAGTTCCCGTTTGTTTACAAATTTCAAGTCAATAGAACATGTCTGTTTTTGTGGATATTTCTCCCATATGTTTTAGTTGTCTGATGATCTATCTACACCGTTTCCACTCTATTTGTGTATCTAGATTTGTGGCCCTGACATAGCGGGTGGATGTTGGCCCACCCATCCCAGTTTGTCATTGAATTGATGGTGCAATTTGTGTTTGGTGGCTTATGATTCTAAGATTGTTCAGGGACACTGCTTAAAAACACAGGTCAACTACCAAGTGACACAATGGATTTGATCAAGGTTTGTTTGTTATTTTTTAGGTTGTTTAAGGACATTAGATGAATGCATAAATTTGTTACTGCAGCGTTGCTATGAATACTGAAGATGCATATACCGGGATTATCATTGTAGGTTGGTTTGTGACAGCCGGCCCTGATTTCCTTATTTCCTCAAGAAGATACTTTGAACAATTATTTAAATGCCTCCTCTCTGCAATTACAATAATAATGATAATGATGATTTTGCAACTGAATATGCAATTCAGGGTGCATACACTCTACTGTTTTTAGCTTGTTTCTCTTTTTATAGCAATGTCAGCTACTGTTGTCGGGGTTACTGAAGAACAAAGGACCATTTTTGTATTGAGGGTCACTGAACTACATGAAAAAAGTAACCTAAAGCCAATAAAGGAAGTTACAAGAAAAATAATTATTATAGATAGTATTTAAAGAATGCTAACTATGAGCAAGTTTTTTTTCCTCCTCAGAGAGACAAATATAGCATTTTCAGAACTTAATTGCTTTTATTTTTATTTATTTAAAGTCATCGCTACACCCAACAGCCCAACATGGGACTTGAACTCATGACCTCGAGGTCAAGTGTTGCACGCTCTACCGGCTGAGCCAGCCAGGCACCCCAGAACTTATCTGCTTTTAAAGTTAACAACAGGGGCGCCTGGGTGGCATAGCGGTTAAGCGTCTGCCTTCGGCTCAGGGCGTGATCCCGGTGTTCTGGGATCGAGCCCCACATCAGGCTCCTCCGCTATGAGCCTGCTTCTTCCTCTCCCACTCCCCCTGCTTGTGTTCCCTCTCTCGCTGGCTGTCTCTATCTCTGTTGAATAAATAAATAAATCTTTAAAAAAAAAATAAAGTTAACAACAAATACCTTATTTAGTAATTATAAATACCTGACAATGTTTTTGTTCTATGGAATAGTCCATTAAGGAGAAGCAAGTGGAAAAGATGAAAGAGAGGAGAGGTAAGTGTTGTAGGTTAGAGGGAGATGATAGGATGAAAGAAGTCAAGTCAGATGCAGAAGGAATAGGGAGATGCAGAGGGGAGTGAGAGCAACAAGGGGTAAGAGGAGCAGGACAGAAAGACTGATAGTGTGGGAGAGCAGCTGAAGGAGACAGGTAGGAAGAGAGGGGAAGAGAAAAATGGGTAAAGAAGGAGGAGAGGAAAAACACTTAGTGTGGGGGATTGCTCTTTTTTTAAAAAAATTATTTATTTATTTGAGAGAGAGAGCATGGGGGAGGTGCAGAAGGAGAGAGACAGAGAATCCCAATCAGACCCCTCCACCACTGAGCACGGAGCCCAATGTGGGGCTTGATCCCATGATCCCTGAGATCATGACCTGAGGCAAAACCAAGAGTTGGATACTCAACCGAGCCACCCAGGTGCCCCACAGTGTGGGGGATTTAAAGAAGTATATTTGTTTGCTTTTAGGATGAATGTGGGGTCTCTAGAGTGTGGCATGTACACCAGCATCACCTGTTACCATTTCTCTTTAAAATACCAATTAACCGTTGTTCACAACTTTAAGTACCCAAGTCATTTTAATTGTAGACCTGGTGGACAAGGTGGGAAAGTCGAAATGGAAACCTTACAACCAAGTGGATGTCCAAGCTAGCTGCCGTTGCAGCATCTGGTTCCTTGATGCTTACTTCTCGGGGAAAATTCCAAATGGAGAAGGAGAGCTTAGCTATCAGGTACCAACAGCTTCCTGCTAAGACATACGGAGGAAAAGTTCCCAACCCTGGTGGCACATAGAAATCTTTTGAGGAATTACAGGCCTGGCTGGCGGAACCAGCCCTGGGCCAGCACCTTTGGTAAATAAATCCACATCCATGATTTTAAGGGAAAGAAAAAAAAAAAGAAACCTTTTGAGAAACTTAAAATTAATATACCAATGCTTAGGTCCCACCCCTAATATGTCACTGTTTTGGGATGTGATGTGGGGATTTTTACAAGTTTCCCATGGGATTCCAATATGCAGCCAAGAATGAGAGCCACTGCTTAGCGGAATCTCTCTGAATGTGCTCACCAGAGAATCCCAGTATAATGCTGGCTATTTTTGGGGCTCTGAAAGCAGTGACCTAAACATTAAATTGCATAAAATTAGACCAAAGGCCAGAGGTTCTCAACCTTTGTGCTATGTGTTTAGTAACTGACATTGCTGGAAATTGGTTGTAGAGTTTGGGGGGGGGGGGATAATTTTGAGCTTGTATGGAAATATAGAGGAAGAAAATAAAATTATCAATATAAGAAAGGTTTCTATAAAAATCTGCATTTGAGACATGTTTTGGCCCAATTCCAACATTATGAGAACATCTGGTATCTCTTTGAAGACAAACTTCAGTTGACCTCCTGAGATTGATCTGAGCTGTTGGGGAACCAGGAGAACTGGTTTGCTTCTTCTCTGTTTGTTTGTTGTACTATATAGCTCAGCTGAGTCCCTTGTCCCACAACATCCCTGTTGCCTTACTCTCTGACCTGCTCTACATGCTGGATCTGGTTCTTTTTTCTAGTGCAGAGCCACCTAGAATTCACGGTCCCTGTGCTCTCCTACTTCTGTCATTCCACAGTTCCCTGTTTCAGTTGACACTGAAACTTATTTAACCTGCCCATCCCCTGTGCTGATATTCTAATGCAGAAAACATAAAGGGAGAAGCTGTCCCCAGTCAGCGATCCTTTCATGTCAGGTAACAGATGCATATTTCTATTTAAAGTGGCTTTCTGGACTGTAAGTTTCCTAGACCAGGAAGGGATTCTCCCATGACGATTTTCATGTGAAACAGGAAAGAAGGGTTGCCTTGAGAAACCTGCAGGGGCCAATACCTGTAGGCCTACTCTAGATGATTCTATTATATTGTGGGTATAGCTTTAATTAGAAAAGATATTTGGCCTGTGGCCTTATGCAGCCAATGCTTCTGGTAACCACCACTATGGCCACTATCATTACTTTCTGATTTATATTTATGTGCTAATCCTTTCTGGCTACTTTGTATATTTAACCCATTTACTATTTGACTAGTTGACTGTGAACTCCTTAATAGCCAGGTATATTCCCAGTATCTGGCACATAGTAGATGTCCAATAAGTACTTACTGAGTGAATGGATGAAAGTTGCAGCCATCCAGGCAATGAAGGTGAGAGCAAGCATGATGAAGCAGGGAGGAAATGAGAGGAGCCTGTTCCATTTTCTCCTTCACAAAAACCAGAGTGAGGCCCTGATGGTGACGGTGGGGCAGACGCACAGACAGGTCCTGACTGAAGAATCCCCTAAACCTCGAACATTTCTACCCAGAGGGGTGGGATCATTTTTTCTGAGCCGATTTCACTTTTCCCAAAAGGACTTCTGGTTTTCAAATACACTAGGAGTCGGTGTTAATTGCTTTTTGGAATATTATTTTGTCAGCCTCATTTAGATGTGGTAATTTGCAAAGCAATCCCCAGCAGTTGACAGTTCATCCATAGCTGTGTGGTGTTCAGACATTTCCTGGGATTCCTGCCCACCTCCCAGGCAGCTGGCAGTGTTTGCCGAACCAGGATATGTGCTCACCTGGGATTAACTTGGATCCCGTAGCACATGTTGTGTCTGGGATTTTTAGAATTCTGGAAGGGTGAAGGCCCAACCTTACTTAATCCAGAAAATAAAAGTACAGTAACTCGTAATTTAAGAATAAGCAGGCACTTTACATCACTGAGTCCACACTAGGTCGAAGAGGAAATTGCAGCTCTGACAGATTCCCTAACAAGGTCAGCTGGCTGGTAGCTGGGAGGTTGGGTGGAGAATCTATATTCTTGGTGTGGTACCAAACCGAGAGCTGGGGTCTTCTGCATTTATGCCTGTGTGGATATAACTGTTTAAGTTACTACCGTTGACCCTGGAATAACACGGGTTTGAACTGCATGGGTCCGTGTATATGCAGATTTTTTTTTTTTTAAAGAAATACAGTACAGTACTGTAAATGTATTTTCTCTTCCTTGTGATTTTAATAATGTTTTCTTTCTCCAGCTTACTTTAGTGTAAGAATACAGCGTAAAATACACATACAAAATATGGATTAATTGACTGTTTATGTTATCAGAAAGGCTTCCAGTCAACAGTAGGATATATGCAGTTAAGTTTTTAGAGAGTCAAAAGTTATATGTGGATTTTTGACTGCAAGAGGGTGGGGACGGAGGTTGTTGCCCCTAACCCGGCTTCAAGGGTCAACTGTATTTGTTTCTTTTTGAAGCTCTTGGCCAGAGACTTCCTGGTCCTCCTTCACACATGCTTCAAGGTCACAGTTCAGACCAAAGTGTTTAAAAAAAAAAACAACTAGGCACTTATGAGATGACGAATCAGCCAGTTCCTGCACTCCCTGTGTCTCAGCTCCAACGAAGCTCAGCGAACCAAGGGAGGGATAAAGCGGTGTCTAATACCAGGAATTTCTAGGCTTGGATGCCAACAGGCAAAAGGACGAATTCTGTTATCTCCAGCAGGCTGAGGCTGTGGCGGCTGCTGCTGCCATCTCCTGGGAGCAGACAGACCTGAGCTTCCCACCTGAAGCTAGTCTCAGTGTTCACCTGAGACCTGCGCAGAGGCCCCATTGGGGCTAGCTGAAGTTCCTTTGTCCTAAGAAATAAAGGGGATATCCCCTTACTTACAAAGTGCTGGTATTTGCTTTTCATCTGCTCCTTTCGGCAGTGTTGTGCTCAAATAATTCCAAACAACAATAGCAAAGTTGAAATGAGTTAATACAGCAAGCATGAGAGAACAGAATCAAGGTGGCGGCAGAACTATTAGTTTTAGGAATATATCACGTATTTCTCTTGGCCTTCTGAATCCTGAATGTATACATTTGAGAATTGTATAATAGGGCACATGTGAGTTTGGTGAATCTTGACCTCCAAGAATCTGAGTTTACTTGCAGGGCTGCTGTGAGGATTCACTGAGATATTGCATGAATATTCCTGGTATGCAAGAAATGCTCAGTGGGAATTATTTTGGGGCAAATTCTAATCCCCATGATGATTTTCTTCATTTACTAACCAAAAATGGATGGATAGCCCCCATACCTTTAATTCTTTCCAGTCTTCTGATCTATAGATGATTCCTAAGGAAACTCCTTTAATTTTTAAAAAATATAATCATAAATTAGTGCTATGTTTGTGTTTTCTTCAGATTCTTATGTTGAAGCCCCTACTCCCTGATGTGATGGTTTTAGAAGGTGGGGCCTTTAGGAGGTGATTATATTTTGATGAGGTCATGAAGGTGGAGCCTCTTGATAGGATTAGGGCCCTTGTAAGGGGATGAGACCAGAACTCTTCTCTCTGCCATACAGCAAGGAGGCCGCCATCTGCAAACTAGGAATAAGGCTGTAGACACCAAATCTACCGGTGCCTTGAGTTTGGACTTCCCAGCCTCTAAGTGTTAGAAATAAATGTTTGTGGTTGAAAATTAATAAAGGAAAACCTCACTGAAGGAGACAGAGGACAGACATACCACTCAGTGTCAGTTACAGGAAGAATTGTCAGTTACACTCTCCCAACAGAAGTGTCAACTACAGACTCCAACAGAAGAATCATCACCAGGAAAGAATCATCAATTACAGGTCCCAACAGGGAAAAGATGTACATTGTATCTCCTACAAGACATTGACTTCCTCTGCAACTCAGCTAATGAGAAGTCATCACCCTGAACTCTTTCTTTTCTCCAATGGACTTTCATTCAAAACAATCCTTTCCAACTTCTTTCTTTTTCAAATACATATCCCTCTCCTTTGCCTGTTGGACTTGTCTATGGTTTTACCGTAGCTTGCATGTCCTGAACTGCAACTCTCTGCTATTTCTGAATAAATTGATTTTTGCTGGCAAAATAACTTTTATTTTTAAGGTTAATAGCTATTTAAGCCACGTAGTCTATTGTATTGTTGTTACAGTAGCCCAAGCTAACTAAGACAAAAACTGGTACACAGAAGTGGGCATGCTGGGGCGCCTGGGTGTCTCAGTTGTTAAGCGTCTGCCTTCGGCTCAGGGTGTGAACCCCGAGTCCTGGGATGGAGCCCCGCCGTATCGGGCTCCTCCGCTGAGAGCCTGCTTCTTCCTCTCGCACTCCCCCTGCTTATGTTCCCTCTCTTGCCGGCTGTCTCTCTCTCTCTCTGTCAAATAAATAAATAAAATCTTAAAAAAAAAAAAAAGAAGAAGAAGTGGGCATGCCGCTGTAATAAATACCCAAGAGTGTGGAAGCAGCTTTGGAAGTGGGAAATGGGTAGGGGCTGGAGTTTGGGGGTACACGCTGGAAAAACTCAGTAATGCTGTGAAGGGACTACCAAAGGTGATTCTGGCGAGAGCTCAGAAGGAAGACAGCTGGAGAGAATGCCTTCTATTTTTTAAGAGAATACATGAATAGAATGTTGCTAGAGATATGGACATAAAGGCCATTCTGGCTTCAGACAGAAATGAGGAACATGTTATTGGAGACTGGAGGAAAGGTGATCTTTGTCATATAGTGGCGAAGAATTTGGCTGATTTGTGTTCTTGTTCTTGTGTTCTGTGAAGGTAGAATTTGCAAGTGATGAAATTGGTATCTAGCTGAGATTTCTAAACAAAGTGTTGAAGAAGTAGCTTGGTTCCTCCTGACTACGTATAGTAAAATGAGAGAAGAAAGATATGAGCTGATGACGGAACTGTTATGCAAAAAGGAACCAGAATTTAAAGATTTGGAAAATTCTAATCCTGCCCACACTACAACAAAATGAGAAAGCATGTTTGAAGAGAACACTAAAGGTATGGCTGGCTGACCATTTGATGAGGAGGCTAGTGTGGACATGAACCACAGACCTAATCAGCCACCTCAGCAAGGATCCTTCAGTGTGAACTGAAGGGGATGGACAAGGATGGAATGAAGAAAGGCTGTTGGATGTCTTGGATTTTACAGGACCAGGACCACAGAGCTATTTGGTTGGAACATAAGCTATTCTTTAAGACAGGGAAAGAATGACCCTAAAAACAATTCAGAGATCAGGGGTGCCATCAGGGTTTCAAAAGCGGAGGCTATCACCTCTGTTACAACAGGCCAGATGGGTTTCACCCACAGCTCTGGGGCGGGACTACCCAGAGTCCTGGGGGTGTGACCACCACCAGGTAGAACCCTGGGGGGGAGGGGTTTCTCTGGCCTGGCAGAGCAGCAGTGGCAGGGCCACCATCCCAGGAGGTCAAAAAAGCAGTACTAAAGGCAGAGCAAGGGGCCAAAGGGGATTATTCTCAGCCTTTAAGATCTCACAGAGTTTGCCTTGCTTCCATGGGACTCATCCCTCCTTCCCTCTTTCTCATGTCTTCCATTTGGAATGGGAACGTCTATCTTGTGCCTGTCCTACCACTGTATTGTGGAAGCACTTAATTTACTTGGTTTCATTGGTTCATAGCTGGAGAGGAGTTATGCCTCAGGATGACTCTCAACCATATCTGATTGAGATGATATTTGGATAAAACTTTGGACTTCAGACTTTATGCTGGAATGAGCTAAGACTTTTGGGGCTGTTTGGATGAAATGAATGTATTTTGCATGAGAAAAGGACATGCATTTGGGGGGGCAGGGGCAGAAGCAAGAAGGTGGATGTCTGCAAATCAGGAGATGGGCTCTCATCAGATGCTGAATCTACTTGCACCTTGATTTTGGACTTCCCAGCCTCCAGAACTGTGAAAAATAAGTGTTTGTCATTTAAGCCACAAAGTTAGTGGTATTTTTGTTATAGCAGACTTAATTGCCTAAGACAATTAGTGAGAAGAAATTCAGGAGGAGCTAAGACATACAGTTTAGGAAATATTTGAGTATCTACTATGGGCTAGTTACGGAGGATAGAAAGAAGAATAATGTAGGTGCAGTCCCAAAAAGTTCCCATTAATTACATGAAGAAAAAAGTCACTGAGAATCAGGTACTTGGGTTATGGATTCAGATCTGCAAAAGGCCAGTTGTGTAAACGACCTTAGACATGACATCTAACATATTTGGGTATTAGTTTCTTCATCTGTTGCCTAATATTGTAAAAGGAGATTCTTCCATTTACAGCAGAGTTTGCCTAGGAGATAGCACACCGAATATTGTATTGTGCTTCTACTTTCCTCAACACCTAAAACTGTTAAAGAAATCATGAACTTTGCACAACCCTGGGTCAGCTAAAGTAAGACCCTTACAGGACCTATCTGAAGATTTATTTCCTCCTGACCACTGAAGTATGAGGCTTGCTTTAACTAAGCATGTACAAAGCTGTTGATTTATTCCAGCTCATTTAGAGGGTATATTTTAATCTTTAGTGAACATAAGAATCACGAAACCCCTTCCCTACAATTAAAAACACCTTCTCTTCCCTCTTAGCCTGGTGTGTTCCTTTGCCTGGAAAGAAATAAATCAGCCAAATTTGTTTTGCTTTCTAACTCGTGGTGCTTAACTCTTTTTTATTTGACAACATCTTATATCTTATATCTGAATAATACTTCACAGTTTACTATGTTTCTTACCCCTTGAGAAGAACAGGACCAGCTTTTGAACCAAAGAGATTCTGGCTCTGGCACTGACTGGCTACAGCTCCTTAGATAAGTTATTGTATCAGTGAAGGTCCCAGCTGGAAACAGATGGCATTCTCAAGTTGGGCAATGTAAGAAGTTTAATAAAGGAACTATTTAGAAAAGTGTGAGAACACATCAGGAAACCACAGGAAGCAAGGGGTGGGAGTGGTTACTGGAACCCAGAACCAGAGAGAGCTGTGTGGAGAGACCATTTGGGAAGAGGACTTGTGACCTTTGGTCAAAAAGGCCAGTTGGCTCAGAGTGACCTTACAGGCAGGTGTCAGGGGAAGGAATCCACCCACCCCACTCTCTTTTGTCCCGCACATGTGAAGAAGCAAACCAAAGACAACAAGTATTTAACCTTTCTAAGTCTTACTTTTCTCATTTGTGAAAGGGGAATAATAATATTTATATCTCAGAGTTTCTCTGAGAATTAAATGAGAACTCACGTCACCTCACAGTAGATAAGCTAAGCACTTAATAATTGTTCTCTTCCTTCACTTGATCTTCAAAACCCCCTTGTGAAGTAGACAGGATAGGTTTGATTAAATTCACTTTATAGGGGTGGAAAATGAGACTCAGAGAAGTTATGTGACTTTCCCAAGGTCTCATGGCTAGAAAAGTACCAGACCTAGGAACAAAAACTCAGATTTTCAACACATACTCTAGGTTTCTTTCCATAGACTATTCTCGTGCCCCTACATACTCTTCCGCAGAAGGCTGCTACCGATGGTTTCTTCTATCTAGAGCTGCTATACCTGGAGCGACAGTGCCTCTGCTACTCAGAGAAAAATTTATTGACTCAGGAATCAGTGCCAAATATGCCTATAAGGTGACTAGATGTAAGACTCTGACCAATACAGATTCTCCATATTACATCCTTGGCAATTCCACTTGGATATCTATTAGGCATCCCCAAATAGTATATTGATGTCAGAATTTTTTTTTTTTTTCTCTTTTGTACCTCTTAATCCTCCTCACCCATTTCACCCATCCCCTCATCAACCTCCCTTCTGGCCACCAGTTTGTTCTCTGTATTTAAGAGGGTTTGTGTTTTTTTGTTGCCTTGTTTGTTCATTTGTTTTTTTAGATGCTACATATAGGTGAAATCATACAATATTTGTCTTTCTCTGACTTATTTCACTTAGCATAATACCCTGTAGGTCCATTCATGTTGTTGCAAAAGGCAAGATTTCATTCTTCTATACATGTATAAACCACAGCTTCTTTATTCCTTCATCTATCAGTGGACACTTGGGCTGCTTCTATTTCTTAGCTATATAAATAATGCTGCAATAAACATAGGGGTGCATGTATCTTTTCATTTTTTTTAAAGTAAGTTCTACACCCAGTGTGCGGCTTGAACTCACGACCCTGAGATCAAGAGTCACACGCTCTACTGACTGAGCCAGCCAGGCACCCCATGTATCTTTTCAAATTAGTGTTTTCATTTTCCTTGAACATATACCCAGTAGTGGAATTACTGAATCATATGATATTTCTATTTTTAATTTTCTGAGGTACATCCATACTGTTTCCTATAGTGGTTGTACCAATTTACATTCCTACCAACCATGCACAAGGGTTCCCTTTTCTCCACATCCTTGCTGATACATGTTATTTCTTGTCTTTTTGATACTAGCCATACTGACTGGTGTGCAGAGATATCTCATTGTGGTTTTGATTTGCATTTCCCTGATTAGTGGTGTTGAGCATCTTTTCATATGTCTCTTGGATATTTGAATGTCTGAATTCAGAATTCTCAATTCCTTCTACCTTGAAACTGTTCTAAATCTTCCCCTTTCAATAAAAGCATCACTATCTACCCAGTGATGCAAACCCCAAACCCAGGAATTTTCCTTCATTCCTTTTCTGCCTGCCTTCCCTCCCTCACCAGCAAGTCTAGTTGGCTTTACTTCTAAAATATGTCCCAATTCAACCTCTATTCTCTGTCTCCTCTGCTAGTCCAAGCCACCACCATTTCTTGCCTGGCTACTATAATAACCTCCTCTCAAGTCTCCTCACGTCAACTCTTCCCTCTCTCCAACCCATTTTCTGTTTTGCAGAGTGAACTTTATAAAATGTAAAATGGATCACGTTTCTCTTTCTCCTTGGCTTGGTCCCTGCATAGGTCTCTTCTTCATAGTTCCATGTCATGGTTCCTTACCATACCTACTTTTCCAACTTCACTCTCCCCCATCACAATGCTCCAGCCATACTTTCTATTCTTTGAACACACCAACCCCTTTCCTGTCTCAGGCCCATTGCAGTTGTTTATTCTCTCTGCCTAGAATGTTTTTTATCCAGCCTTTGTATGCCTGGTACTATCTTACTATATAGGTTATTAGCTTAACTATATAACTTCTTAGAGAAGTTTTCCTTTACCATCCAATCTAAATATTACTCCAGTGTAGTCTTTTCTTAGTACTCAAAATGCACAGACTAAAATGATCTAGTTGACTTATTTATTATATGTGACCCTATCAGAATGTAAGCTCCATGAAAGCAGGGCCCTTGTCTGGCTTGTTTGTTTATCCTAGCACCTAGGCAAGGGCTGGTACATCACAACCTCTTAATAAATTTTTTTTTTGTTTAAATAGGAAAAGATAGGGAATGGCGACAAACCAAATACAATCAGTTACTTTCTCTGGTAAGTATTTACTATGAGAAGCATACTGAGAAGGCATCAGAGAGTAAAAGATGATTGCTTTTAAGGGATGACAAGATGACTAGGTCACTGGAGCTGTTGATCTCTGAAAATAATGATCCATTATTCAGTTCTCCATGAGGCCATCAGTATGTCCCAGTCTTTGAAGTGTGGGGGACCTAGAAGGACTAAATGGCTGCTGACAGTTTCCAGGCCTTCCCTGTGTATCCTTACAATGAACGCTATCACCTAAGGCAATGCCCCAAAGGCAGAGGAGGACATACAGCTACATCTCTAAGACATGTGAGCTACTTGTAGATCCTTGTAGATTTTGAAATTTTTTTAGTCTTCTATTTTATCTTAACATTTACATACATTTTGGGTTCAGTATAGTACCATATCTATATTTATGTTAACATATGAATACTTTAAATTATTGTACTATTTGTAAAGTCTTTGCTGCAGGAAAGCCATGCTATCCTGGGTCTTTACATTCTCCATGGCAATCACACCTCAGGGATGCATGTTTGCTGTCTGAGAAGTTCTGGCATTCTCTTTCCTTTGCAACCCAAGTTCCCTTTTAGTGTAATGTATTTGTTCTTCAATAAATATTTATTGAGTACCTGCTATGTACTAGACATTCTCATAGGACTGAGGATACAACTGTGAACAAGATATGCATAACTCTTACCTGCATGGGAGTTATAGTTTACGGAGAGAGAATAGGAAAAAAAGATGACATTAAAATATATTGCAATATTTGCTAAGATAAGGAGGGAAACTTAGGGTGCCAGGGGGAAATATAGAGAATGGCACCTAACCTCAAAATAGGTGATGAGGAATGATTTTCCAGAATGAAATGATCTGAAAAATGAGCAGGATTTAGTCAAGTGAAGAATAGTGGAGAGTACTCCTGGCTTGGCTTAGACTAAGCCCTGGAGGCCAGAGAGAGCACAGAACTTCATAGGAGCCCATTCGGTGTGTTAGTTTAGTTTGGGAGGAGTAAAGCTTATAAGGGAGAGAGAAGAGAAAAGGCTGGATAGACAATCAAGGCAGGATATTAAAGGCCTCTGCTAAGGGATCTCCATATTACTTAAATGGAATATAAAGTCACTGAAAGTCATCTCAGGAAGAACTGGCTTAAACTGTTTTTTTTTTTTTTTAAAGATTATTTATTTATTTATTTGACAGAGATAGACAGCCAGCGAGAGAGGGAACACAAGCAGGGGGAGTGGGAGAGGAAGAAGCAGGCTCCCAGAGGAGGAGCCCGATGTGGGACTCGATCCTGCAACGCTGGGATCACGCCCTGAGCCAAAGGCAGATGCCTAACGACTGCGCTACCCAGGCACCCCTAAATTGTTTTTTAAAAAGGATCACTCAGGGGGCGCCTGGGTGGCTCAGTTGGTTGAAAATTCGACTCTTGATTTTGGCTCAGATCATGATCTTGGGGTTGTGACATCGAGCCCCATGATGGGCTATGCATTCAGCACAGAGTCTGCTTGAGATTCTCTCTCTCCCTCTCCTTCTGCACCTCACCCCCTCTCAAATAAATATATAAAATCTTAAAAAAAAATAAAAGGATCATTCAGAAACCATAACTCTATGTCTGGAAAAGAACAAAGGCTCTACTTACATTAGGGTAAGAGGTGTAGTTAGCAAATTCGGGGCCCCTAACTGATGCAACTGAGTCACCACTTAATCTTTTCCCCTTAAAGTATCTCTTTCCCTGAAAATTAACCACTAAGCATCGTTGGGACTAAACTTCCCTGGCCTCTCCCTTTGTCTCTAGACTCCCAACTTAAGTCACTGGGGTCACAGCATTCCCTCAAGGAACAAATACTTTTCCAACATGCTGCAACACCCAAAGCGCATGTGATTTTAGAAGTAATCATATTGTGGGTTTTTTTCCCCCAAAGATATTTATTTATTTATTTTGAAGTAATCTCTACACCCCACGTGGGGCTCGAACTCACAACCCGGAGATCAAAAATGGATGCTCTCTTGACTGAGCCAGCCAGGCGCCCCCTTTTTGGCATTCTTGATCTGCTATGCCAGCAAAGGCCACTACTGAGTTTTCCCCTAAGGTGACAGGAGGTCGGGAAAAGATTTGAGGCGGTTTGGGCAGCTTAATGATTAGAAAGGGAAGAGACTATTGAGGTGTTTCAACTCACTTGGTCATTCACTGAGAAACTCTTTGCATGAGTTTTTCCGTGGGTCAGGTGGAGATGAAGACACTGTCACGGCTTTTCAGGGTAGCACCTTTTCTAGTGAGTAAGGAGTACTCTGGTAACTGCAGGGGCTAAGCCAAGAACTAAGGGTGCATAACCTGACAAACGGGTACCTGATGGGAGCATTATCTAAAGCTGCCAGATATTCGGAGCAAATGTTCCTTTTTTTGATAAGAAGCTGGTGTGATGCCCATATGGCATTCAGAGCACGAGGCTGGTATTCCCTCTCGGGTCGTTTTCTTACAACTCTGTTCTGTCTGAACTTTGGGGCGAAATTGCCGAGCTAGAAGTGGTCAGATTTCACAACTGGTAAAAACCGATGACACACGGCTTTCCCAACTCCTTAAGGTTTTTTTCTGGTCTGTGGGACAATAGCATGACTGAGCAAGCCTAGTCCTCCGATTGGTGTGAGAGCGCTCGCCACAAACGTTTACAAGGAAGGGCATCGCAAAGTGCAAACAGGACAGGGTGAGAGGACACAGGAGCATTTCCTTTTCCTGTCTCCATGTGACTTGGGCACGCGGGGCAAGACATTTAAAACCACGACCACGGCAGAGGGAAAGGATGCTAGGAGCTCTTCCACGCCAGCTCCCTTTCAGTGCTGTTGCCTGAAAGGACTGACACACGGGAGACGGCAGCGGTTTCCAAAGTCGCAAAGACGTCCCTTCTCCCAAGTCCATCTTCTCAATTTCCCTTCCAGCCTCCTGACTACAATTTCTTTCTTTTCATAACATTCTTGGCTTTTTCCTTACCTCAGCTTGTAGGAAAAGTCCTTTGCGCCACTCCCCTCCAAGCCTCTCAGGCCAGCCCTCAGGGGCTACAGTCCAGTCCCAATTTCGGTCAATCTACTAAGGAGCATTAGGCGACGGAAACTCTGGGAGAGAACTGAGGATCCGCGCGCGCCTCAGCGGTCCACGCAGCCGGCGAGACCCCAGACAGGGAGAGCGCACTGCCCGTCAGGCCGCGGCCCCTTTAAGAGCAGGCCACGCCCCTCCCCTCCTCCCGGCGCGGCCGGCGGTCGGTGGCGGCCGCTTCGGTGCTGACAAGATGGCGGCTGGCGGGGCTGTAGCTGCGGGGCCCGAGTGCCGGCTTCTTCCCTACGCGCTACACAAGTGGAGCTCCTTCTCCTCCACTTACCTTCCCGAGTAAGTGCTGGGCCCTGGGCTCGTGCTGCCCTACTCTTCGGTATAAGCACGGCTGGGCCAGGGGGGCAGTGGAGGGCAGTCGAGGAGAGAGGCCCAGGCGGGGCCTGGTAGGGGGACGCCTGGCCTCCGGAGTCTCAGTTCAGCCGCGGAGAGCTTTGCCCTCTCCCCCCGCCCCTCGTCTCAAGGAGGAGTTAGGGTCCAGAGAGCGGGGTTCGGGGGGATGGGGTGAGGTGTGCCGCGGATCTGGAGCGCGTAGGACAACCGGGAGCCCGGTGATGATGTGCCCGGGATTTGGGGGTTGGAGAGAGCTTGGGGGGCGGCTGGCTCAGGAACGTGGGGCGCGGAACCGGAGCTTTTGAGATCCCGATGTCTGGCAAACTGGTGAAGACGTCTAAGGTCGTCGGAGCTGTCGGAGATGGGGGACGGCTCAGCCGAGACAAAGTGTAAAGCGGAGCAGAGGAGTGATTGTTCCTGAGTGGGGTCATTAGAAGTGATTAGCTCCAGAGGAGTGGTAGAAGTCACGAAAGGCTGAAAAGTTGTAGGATCCATCCGAATCCTCGCAAGTGGGGAGGATTTGTAGGATTTGCAGAGGGTTGTCTTTTCCGGCTGGTAGTTCTGAAAAAGATAGGGGGTGGGCTGGGACATTGCAGAAGTGTTCCATTGTATTATGGCTCAGAACATGGATTTATATAAATACGGACCAGTTTCCCAGCCCAGAATCTCAATTATAGACAGAAAAGTCTGACTTTAATGAATTTGACTTCCAACACTGGTTTGGTCTGAATCCCCGATTTGGGGTTAAAACGAGTTCCATTGCATTACTACCATATGGTTTTGTTTTTGTTTTGTTTTTGTTTTTGTTTTGGTAATAAATTCCTTCTGAAATGCTGAAAGTACTTTCATACAGTATTTATTTATCTTTAGCTTATCTTTGAGGGAAGAACATGAAACTCCAGTTTTACACATAGAGAAGCTGGCTTAGTGAAGCTTAAAGATCTGGGCAGACCCTGAAGAAAAGTGCTAGTTGTCCCCCGGACCATCATTTCACAAGGCCAGGAATGATTTTATGAACAAAACAAGTTGCAAATAATATATCTTTTATGTTACTGAACAAATAAAGTAACTAGATCTGTGAAGCATACTCAGAATTTTTCATCTGTATTTCAGAAATTCTTTACATTTTCTCAAATTTGATTTCTTCAGTCAAGAATCTCAAAATTGATCTGTGACTAGAAGAATCTATAACTCTCTTGACTGCTAGCCCATTGTCCTATTCACCAGGTCAAGGGTTGGCAGTCAGGCCTTCAGTAGGGTTTGCTTCAGTGAAGGGTGCCAAGTGACTTGTGGTCAGATCTGGCCTGTGTGGCCTATTGATGGCTACTGCATGGCCTGATTGATGTTGGATTACAACTTTTCATTTGAGAGTGAGCCAGGTAAACATTCTAACCCTCAACTGGAGTTTAAATGTGGCCCAGGTACTTCTGATTTTTGAGGCTAACAAATTCTTGAATCTGGAGACAATTAGCATTTTTCTATACCCAGGTTAGGATCACAGACAGTAGGGAATTGGGGTGGCATCCTTTGATCTAATAACTTCAAAGAAGTTTTCTAATAACAGAAGTTTTTCTGGTCTTAAGTTGGTCTACTCCCAGGATTTTACTCCTTAAACTTCCGGTGTAGGGGCAGGACTTGGATATTAGAAGTCCCATCTCAGTTATGAATAAAAAGGGAAGAGTACATTTCAAGCAGGAAATGATTTAGTGGAATGGCAGCTTTACTCTGACTTACATCTCATTATCCTGACCCAAGATTTGAAGTGGACGGAACGGAATACTAGTTTTGGTTAGAAGGCAGTTGTTTGAAATTGGAGAAATCTATTGTTATAATTCTCTCAGATATGTTCATAAATTAGTATTTAATGCATATTTAACTTTCAAACACTTTTATTTACAGTGTCGTATTTAAGCCTTATGATATTCTGCTGTCTTATGCCGAATAGTTTTTATTTTAAAGTACTAAACTATTAAAACAGAAGAGTAATTGGAACTTTTTCTTTGAAGGAATATAGTTGAGTACTGTGGAGGTTGAGTTTGAGAATTTTGTGTCTGCTGTATTAATGTGTGCCTTGCCTAAATTGTAAAACTCTCTTGGTACTGAACTTCTATTAGCAAGTAAGGATGTTACAGCTTTGTATAATAGGAAATGTAAAAAAGGGAATGACTTTCCTTGCTTTTGCCCTAAAATCCTCTTTAATAGCAGTTGCTGTATCTTTACTGCTGTGACAGTCATGTTAGGTACTTCCTAAGCTGGTCTAATTTTAAGTAAAGCCATTTGTTGGAATCATCTGCTGGGTAGCAGATATTTATTGATTTCAAGAATCACAGATTTAGGCATTTTGAGGGGGGAATAATAAAGCAGTAACAATGGGAAACACTTATAATGTGCCTTCCATATGGTAGGCTCTTCTGTGAACATTTAATGTGTATTAACTCATTTAATCCTCACAATTGTGTGAAGAATTTCTATTTTCCAGATGAGGAACTGGGCATGGAGAGATTAAAACTTGCCTCAGGTCGCATAGCTAGTCAGGATTTCAACCTAGGCCGTCTGGCTTCACCTTCCATAGTCTTAAAGGTGCTGTTCTGCTTTTGCACAAAAGTAGAGACAGGAATTCAGAGATTGGATAAGAGTTCTCATATTAAAGCACTTAAATTTTAGTTGTGTAAAAACATGTGAAGTCATGAAAAAAATGGAAAAATTCAGATATCTCTTTTCTTCTTAAGGACTAGAATTTTCCTTCTCCCAAAGGCAGAAAAAAACCATTTTTTTCCTTCTAGTCCTTTTAGATTTATTTGGACCTTAAAAGTATTAAAGCAGATCTAGTTATAGATAGCACGTATTTATTTTGAAACTAACAAAGTGGCCTTTTGTTTTCAGTGTGCTTAACAAGTTTACCATATTTTACATTTTTCTGAAATTTATACTTATTTTGGGAATTAAGAGATACACATTTTTTTAAAGATTCTATTTGTCAGAGAGAGAAAGAGAGAACAAGCAGGGGGAGCAGCAAACAGAGGGAGAAGCAGACTCCCTGCTGAGCAAGGAGCCTGATGGGAGACTCAATCCCAGGGCCCTGAGAATCATGACCTGAGTCGTCACCCAGGTGTCCCAGAGAAAGACATTTAAATGATGATTAATTGTTAAAATTACATGGGAGTTTATATGTAAAAATATTTTATAACCTGCTAATCTCTATATTTAAATGTTTCTTGATGTAGCTAACTAATAGTGGTACCAACTATGCTTTATTGAGCACCTGTTTTAAGCAAGGTGATTTATCTATATAATTTTGCTTAATCCTTAGAACAAACCAGCAAGATGAGTTGTTTGTTTTTCGTTTTTGCAGATGAGGAAACTGAGGTCTGTACAGGCTAAGTAACTTGTCATATAGTTTTCAGACGGTCTGGCAAGTTCTGTGACTTACAAGCTGTTACATTTACCTCTAGTAACAACTACCATTTATTAAGTACCTTCTGTTCTTGGGGCACTATGCTTAGCACTTAGCATGTATTTTTTGATTTAGACTTCACAAACACTTTGCAATAAATGTTATTCTATTTTACAGCTAGGGAAACTGAAGTTCAGAGAGAGAAATTAGTTTGCCCAGGTCCAAGAGTTGAAAGGGTAGGAGATAGTATCCTGATCTTGGCCTTCTGACTTATGTTACCAAAGCTGCTTCAGTATTTTACATGTCTATAGTATGTGCCTAATTGTGAGTACAGATGAGAAGTGCTGTAAGTTTAAAGAAAGAGAGCAATATTTAGATATATTTTGTCTTGACATTTAAGGTTTTAATGTATTAATATGAAAACTGCAAAGACCTTTGAAAGTTTTTTACACATTAGATAATTTCACTGATACGGAATGATTCTAGTTTCCATGTCATTGAAAGACTTAAGTAGATTGTTAAATTTGATACATTTTTAAGTGTGTTTACCTTTTTTCTATTAGTCTTCCTTATTACATAAAATCAGACCCTTAAAGTTGAACCTTGTGTTAACATGTGATTCATAGTTCACAGTAAAAGTGATATGATTTCACAACCAGGATAGGAAATGAACCTGTTTCAACTATCTTAAAATTTCACATTTAAAAATGAATATTTTTTCTGCTTGCAAAAAAGCACCCGAAGTTTATTGTGGAATATTTGCAAAATATAGACCATAACAAAATATAAATTATCCTTAATACCACCATCCAAAGATAACTAATCACCCTTTGATATATATTATTCCAGATATTTTGTTGTAACTATATTTTTCATTTTGATTTTGTCCTCTTTTTGCTGTTATGTATTTTTTTTCTCATTATATAATAAATATTTCCTCATTACTAAATATTCCTCTACATCATTTGTTAATGATGCATTATAATCTAGGTGATGATTTTATGGCATTTTATTTAATTGGTCTCCCATTATTGGACTTCTAGGCTTTCTGCCTTTGTTTTGTTGTTTGTTTTTGTTGTTCTTCGGCCATTTTGAGTGAGACTGTTTGCCTTAGAGAAACAAATTTTGAACTTATTTATGATGAGTTCCTAGGTGTTGAATTGTTGTATTTAAAGTATCCATCTGTTTTCCTACCATCTGTGTAGGGAACTTTCTATGTACTGTGAGTTTATTTTGGCATTATCCTTAGCAATTTGGGATTAAGAATGGAGTTTTGGTGAGATAGGTCCTTAGAGACATCTGAACAATGCTTATATAATTCAAAAGTGACATTGCTCCTAATAATTCCTTTTTCTTCCTCCCTCTCCCTTTATTTTGGTTTTTAAATGAATTTTTATTTCATTAATCACATACATTTGAAAAATAGAACACATTTGTGGGGTTTATTATTTATTTGGTCCATAGACAAAATCATTGTGCATATGAATTTGAGAATTTGTTACAATCCCATAGACTTCTGCAAACCCATGAATTTGAATCACTGGTTTGGAGATATTCCACCCCCTGGAGACTGGAGACTGTGATGTTTTTCCTTACTCTCCTTTCCTCCTCTTTCCTTAAACTGAAATTAGACACTGGCATGGCTTAGGAATGTCACTGGCCACTGAAAGTTTGATATTTTCAGTCTGATAATCTTAGAACTTTAGAAAAATAAAGATACTCAGGATAGAGGAAAGGAATATGAGGTAGGTGGAGGACTAGAGATTCAGTCTGCAGAGCTGACTCCTAGAATTGTATCTTTGTGTGACTTTTAGCAAGTTATGATTCTTCTCTGAGCATCATCGGTTTCCTTTTATGTAGAAATAGTTTTTATCTTTGATCAAATTCTAGGAGGTTTTATATTCTGTTAATGTTTTTTTCCAGATAGGCAGATGGCTCTATCATTTGCATTAATTTCTAGGTAAATATAGTAGGTTTTGAATAAATGATTTGGAGCCTGCTGCAGGGACTTTGTGATGCTTTTACATGTAGATAAGATACATATCAGCTGTTTGTGGTGACCTTACTGCTGTATTTCAGTTTTTCAAAAATCATCTTTGGAAATATGAGGGATTTCCAGATTTTCGTTTTAGAGATGTAGATGTTAACACTTAAGAATGGCTTTCTTTGTATTTACTCTGTGGTTTTTGAACTCTCATGAATCTGTAGCATGACTTTCTCATCAGTTCTGAAAAAAATTTTGATATTCTTCAAATATTGCTTCTGCCCCATTCTTTTTTTCCTTCCCTCTGTGAGTCCAATTAAATCTATATTTTACCTTTTGTCATACCCCCATGTCCCTTATGCTTTTCCCTGTCTTTTCTATCGTTTTTTTCTCTCCTTATTCCATTCTGGATAGGTTTTACTTATTTGTGTTCCAGTTTACCAATTCTCTATTCAGCCATATCCAATTTGCTTTTAACCCCATCTATTTTTTTTTCTTGACTTCAGCTATAGCATTTTTTAGTGCTAGAATTTTTATATGATTCTTTTAAAACAGATTCTAATTTTTTTGGTGAAAATATCCATATTGTCACTTTTTTTTTTAAAGCTTTATTTATTTATTTTTAGATTGAGCATGCACACAAGCAGAGGTGGGTGCGGGCAGAGGGAGAAGAGACTCCCAACCAGACCCCATCCCAAGTAGGGGCTCCATTTCACAACCCTGAGACCACGACCTGAGCTAAAATCGGAGTCAATCGCTTAACTTACTGAGCCACCCAGGTGCCCCTCTCATTCATTTTCTTGAACCTGTCAATCAAGTAATTTTAAAGTGTGTGTCTGAGGGCGCCTGGGTGGCTCAGTCGTTAAGCGTCTGCCTTCGGCCCAGGGGCGTGATCCCGGAGTCCTGGGATCGAGTCCCACATCAGGCTCCTCCGCTGGGAGCCTGCTTCTTCCTCTCCCACTCCCCCTGCTTGTGTTCCTTCTCTCGCTGGCTGTCTCTCTCTCTGTCAAATAAATAAATAAAATCTTAAAAAAAAAAAGTGTGTGTCTGAAAACTAATATCTGGATCACCTGTAGATCTATTTCTGTTGTCTTTTTTCTTTTTGGTTAAGTATCTTGGTGTGTCTGGTAATATAATAATAATTACATATAATTATATATAGTTATATGTTATATAATGATAATTGGTATTATTACTACTACTATTACGACCACCACCATTTTGGGGGGTAATTTTTGGTTAAATGCCAGACATTATATGCAGAATTTTAGATACAAGTACAAATTACAGTTAAGTACCTAGTGATCTATTTCTTTAGAGAAGATTCACCTGTCTTCTGGCAGGCAGATGGAATACTTCAGTCAAGAACTGAACTGACTTGAAGCTCAGTTTTCGGTTTTATAAACCTGTAGTTTGCCCACCTTTGCTTGTCCTTCAGGGAAGCCGGCTGAGAGTCCTTGTTTCTAGGGTCTCCTGCTTTTGTCTCTTCAGCATGAGAGTCCTAAAAGCTCCTCTTTGCTTTTCTTTTGCTTTCTGCAGACTTCTTAGCCTCTGCTCTGTGTAGTTTAAGACTTGGCAGATGTCTTAAAGGGAAAATCAGGTTTGTTCTTGTGTGCCTCCTTTCACTATGGGATCTTGGCCCCTTAAGTCCTGGGTATCATGGCAAGACCCACCAACCAAGTTTTGTCTTCCTGGCCACATGAAAATTGCCAAAAGTTCTGCTGACTTTTCTGCCTTTTAGTGACTGTCCTTTCCCAGCCCCTTTCCCTACGCCATTAAAGAAATAGGTGGAATGTCCTGTGTAGAATGTGGGGCTCCCTTTAATGAGTTCTTTGGGATCTCAGGTTCTAGCTGCCTCAGAAAGTCTCTGATACATTAAGAACTTTTTCATCTTTTTTATTTTATACAGCTTTTTTAGTTTTAAGAGGGAATGTTAATCTGCTACAGGCTATCACGTCACATCTAGAAGCAGAAATCATTGTGTGTAGTTCTTATGGATTAGATTGTTGTATCTGGTAGGCTTATGAATTCCTCATGATTATATTAATGTATTAACCTAACCTTTGAGCTCAAGATTTTTTTACTGTTTTCCCTCATTTTGCCTTTTGACATCTTAACTGCTTATTCCTAATCCCTGATGGGAAAAATTATGAAATATAAATCATATTATTTGTTAGCAATTGTTTAAATACTTATTGACTAAGAGTTAAAATGAGATTTTATTTTTGGTTTTGTTGGTGATTAGAAAATCTCTTTTGAGACTTAATAGTTTATGAAGTCCAGAAATTGAGAGTTTAATCTTTGTCATAAGTATATAGTTGTTTCCCTTTCTGTAATGTGCTTTTTATATTATCTACCTTTTTATTAAAACTGGCACCTGGGTGGCTCAGTCAGTTAAGGGTCTGCCTCTAGCTCAGGTAATGATCCTGGCGTCCTGGGATCAAGCCCTGCTTTGGGCTCTCTGCTCAGCAGGGAGTCTGCTTCTCCGTCTCCCTCTCCTGCTCCCCCTGCTTGTGCTCTCTCTCTGTCAAATAAATAAATAAAATCTTTTAAAAAAAGTTCATGGGAATGTTATATTTATGTGAAGACATTGTTTAGAGAGACGATACTATGGTCTAATGCAAATTTTTTGGTTTGTAAATATTGTGATTTAGTACTTTTAAAATATCCTTGTGTTACTTTAGTATGACTGTTATTTATCGTCATCACCTAAATATTTGTTGTTAAGGCATGTTGTTTTGTATGAATAGAAATGCTAACTTATTTCAGGCATCCTTGGATAATGTCCCCTTTCCCCTTCCACTCATTATCCCCTTTCTTCCCTTTTCCCTTTTGTTTTAAGTAGTGTGATCAGAAGAGCCCTAAAACCTAACTCCTACTTACTCTGCAGCTGTCAGCTAAAGTGTCACCTGTCTTACCTCCGTTCCCCCCAATAGTCTGGTACTCCTTCTTCTGCCCTAGTAATTAAATGCTTTTATACAAATGTGTACCTTTCTCAAATATCACTTTATACAGTTTATAACTATGCATTTATTTGTATGATTTCTTTTTTTTTTTCAAGATTTTTAAAATTTATTTACTTGTCAGAGAACAAGCAAGTGAGAGGGTGAGAACACAAGCAGGGGCAGTGGCAGGCAGAGAGAGAAACAGGCTCCCTGCTGAGCAAGAAGCCCCATGCGAGACTCCATCTCAGGACCCTGGGATCATGACCTGAGCGGAAGGCAGAGGCTTAACTGATGAGCCACCCAGGCGTCCCTATTTGTATGATTTCTTGATTAATAGCTATCCCCCCAAGTAGACTGCAAGCTTCATAGGAACTGTGGAATTTTTCTTCCCTCATCATTGTATCTGACATGCTTATTTTTTTTAGTATTTATTTATTCATTTGAGGGAGAGAGAGAGAGAGCACAAGCAGGGGGAGAGGGTGAGAAGCAGACTCCCCACTGAGCATGTAGCCTGACATGAAGCTCAGTCTCTGGACCCTGAGATCATGACCTGAGGCAAAATCAGAGTCAGATGTTCAGCTGACTGAGCCGCCAGGTGTTCCTGGGATAGTGTTTATTAAATGAACAAATGGCTGGATTAACTCGGCATTTTGGCTGTTTTCTCTCTTTAATGCAATTTTGATCTGGGGCTAGAAGGCGTCATATCCTGGCCATGTTCAAACTACCAAATGGTAATATTTAAACCTATGCTATAAATTTGCATAGTTTTTAACAACTTCTGAGAATATGTTAAGTGAAATATCTTGGCTGGGAGGTGTTATATTTGGAACAACTTCAACAATAGAAAACTTTTTATCTATCTTGGAGTTTTATAAAGATTTTATTATGAAGTTATTTATAATTTTTTTAGAAGACTTTATTTATTTGAGAGAGAGGGAGAGAGAGAAAGAGCACGAGCGGGGTGAGGGGCAGAGGGAGAAGCAGACTCCCCGCTGAGCAGGGAGACCGATGTGGGACTGGATCCCAGGACTTTAGGATCATGACCTGAGCTGAAGGCAGATGCTTAACTGAAGGAACCACCCAAGTGCCCCAACCTAATAGTTTTTAATAGCTTTAGAGTATATTACCAATATTTTGATTAGTCTTAGGATTCCTTGAATATAAGTATTTGTTAGTTGACTTTTTTATATAACAGTGTTTTTGGTTTGGTAGTTCCCAGACCATACAGTTTGACTATTTAAAGCGTATAATTTAGGAACGCCTGGGTGGTTCAGTTGGTTAAGCGTCTGCCTTCAGCTCAGGTCATGATCCCAGGGTCCTGGGATCTAGTCCTGCATTAGGCTCCTTGGTCAGTGGGGAGCCTGCTTCTCCCTCTGCCTGCTGCTTCCCCTGCTTGTTCTCTCTCTCTCTTGCCCTCCCTCTGACAAATAAATAAAATCTTAAAAAAAAGAAAAGTGTGTAATTTAATGGTTTTTACTATGTTCACAGATAGTTATGACCACTACTGCATTCAACTTTAGAACATGTCTATAGTCTCAAAAAGAAAACTGTACCCTTTAGCCATTATTTGCTTACTTTTCCATTTCTAGGCACTAATCTAATTTCTGTCTCTATAGATTTGCCTTTTCCAGGCATTTCATATAAATGAAATCATATATAGTCTTTTGTGATTGGCTTCTTTCACTTAGCATACTGTTTTCAAGGCTCACCCGTTTTTGTAGCATGTATCAGTACTACATCCTTTTTATGGTGGATAGTATTCTATTTATACACCACATTTTGTTTACCCATTCAGTAGTAGATGGACATTTGGATTGTGTTCACTTTTTAGTTATTATGAATAATGCCATAAACCTTTGTTTATAAGTTTTTGTGTGGTATGTTTTTATTTCTCTTGGGTAAATACCTAAGAATGGAATTTCTGGGTTATATGGTAGCTATGCTTAACTGTTTGAGAAACTACCAGCTGTTGGTTGGTTCTTATTTCCTGTTATTGAAGTAGTATTAAGAAACTCATTAATGCATATGAGTTGAATCCTTGTAAGGAAAATGGCCATCTGGAATTAGACAGCAAATAGCTTGACTTTAAGTTTATTGCTCTGAGAACTTTCTGTGACAGTATAGCTAGTCCTTTATCTTCCCTTATTTTTTTGTTTTATTTTTAAAATATTGGTTCCAGTGTAATTAATATACAGTGTTATATTTGTTTCAGGTGTACAGTATAACGATTAAACAATTCCATATATTACTCAGAGCTCAAGATAAGTGTACTGTTAATCTGTTTCACCACCCCCCCCAACCTCCCCTCTGGTAACCATCAGTTTGTTCTGTACAGTTAAGTGTGTTTTTTGGTTTGTCTTCTTTTTCCCCTCCTTTGTTCATTAGTTTTGTTTCTTAAATTCCATGTATGGGTGAAATGATATGGTATTTGTCTTTGACTGACTTCACTCAGCATTATACTCTGTAGATCTATCCATGTTGTTGCAAATCTTAAGATTTCATTCTTTTTTATGGCCAAATAATATTCAATTGCATACATATACCACATCTTCTTTATCCATTCATCTATTGATAGACACTTGGGCTGCTTCCATAATTTGGCTGTTGTAAATAATGCTGCAATAAACATAGGGGTGCAAGTATCCTTTTGAATTAGTGTTTTCATATTCTTTGGGTGAATACCCAGTACTGTGATTACTGGATTGTAGTGTATTTCTAGTTTTAATTTTTTGAGGAACCTCCTTACTGTTTTCCACAATGGCTACATTAGTTTGCATTTCTACCAACAGTGCACAAGGGTTCCTTTTTCTCCATATCTTCACCAACACTTGTTGTTTCTTGCGTTTTTGATTTTAGCCATTCTAACAAGTGTGAAGTAGTATCTCATTGTGGTTTTGATTTGCATTTCCCTGATAATGAGCGATGTTGAGCATCTTTCATGTGTCTTTTGACCATCTGGATATCTTTAGAGAAATGTGTGTTCATGTCTTCTGCCCATTTTAATTGGATTACTTATTGGGTGTTGAGTTATGTAAGTTCTTTATATATTTTGGATGCTAACTCTTTGTGAGATATATCATTTGCAGGTATCTTCTCACATTCAGTAGGTTGTGTTTTGTTTTGTTGATTGTTTTCTTTGCTGTGCAGAAGCTTTTTATTTGAGCTAAAGTAAGATTCAAGTCATTAGTTTGAAAAGGTCTGGTAAATGTCAAGACAAAAAATACCCATAAGCATGGGACGCTTGGGTGGCTTAGTCGTTAAGCGTCTGCCTTCGGCTCAGGTTATGATCCCAGCATTCTGGGATCGAGCCCTACATCGGGCTCCCTGCTCAGCGGGAAGCCTGCTTCTCCCTCTCCCCCTCCCCCTGCTTGTATTCCCTCTCTCTCTGCCTCTCTCTCTGTCAAATAAATAAAATAGAATCTTAAAAAAAAAAAAAAAACACCCACAAGCAGTATACAATCTGATGTAGGAGCTTGGTGCTAGAGAGAAGTTGCTCAACTCACTCCTGAGCTGGGTTTTGGAGAAGCCATGTACACTGTAGGAGCAGGATGCCGGAGAAGCATCTGTACTGCAGGATCTAAGAGCTGGAGACGTTCTATATGCTTTGGGAGACTTCTGGGCAATCATACTTGAATGAGGAAACAAAAACACCCCTTACTTCCTGAAGAGGAAACAAAAACACCACTTACTTCCTGCGATGACTCTCCTGCCTGTACTGACAAAGCTTAGCATTGTGCCTGCTGGCAAAGGAAAAAATACTTAAAGGGCCCAAATTTATTTTCAAAGAGTAGGCAAAAAGGGTGAATTTAAAGGTAAGAGTGAATAAATCCATAATTGGCACACCAATACTTTAGCACTTGATGTGATCTTCTAACTGTTTTATCAGTATTTCATTTATGTTTAAGCTAGTTAAGTCCACTTAGTATTTGAAGTTTTATTCTTTTGGATCACCTGCTGATCTTATTATTATTCAGTGGAATTAATATTGCTAGTAGACTTTTATATTTTCATTTTCAATTCATTCTTATAAATAGGAGAAACACAATAAAATGTCTTGAAAATTATAAAAATGGGCACTGAACTATAAAGATGGCAGAGCTTGGGAAACGAATGTTGGCTGGCATATGGGGCATGTTAGAATGTGGCATGTTGGCTGGCACAGTAGCTTGAACTGTTGATTTATCAGCTGATGAACATTCTGAATTTGATAAAGGAAAGGCTGAGAACTCCCAAGTGTATAGCGTATGTAAGTGGGAGTTGTCTGAAAAGTTGAATGAGGAAAGTTGATTATCTGTGATAAACTTGTTTTCAAAGTTGTATCATTAAACTGCTTACATTCTATGGAATGTAATAATTTAAAAAGTCAGAAAAGCACTTCAAATTTAAATTCTGTACTACAATGATCTATAACGTGACTTGCCATATGACGTATCTTAATCTTTGAGGAGAGTGTTAAAACCAGATGGTCCTGAGCCTTATCCAGCTATTAATTATGTTATTAGTTTTGAATTTATTTTTGAATTTTACATGAACAGACATAGGTAGAACTAAATTTTTTTTTTTTTGGTAGAACTGAATTTTTAAAAAAGCATATAGTTATAGTCAGTGACACACTTTCGGAAGTTCATACAGGTATAGAGATGTTGGGAGACATTTTACTCCAGAAGTGGCATAAAAACAAGGTAAGATTTTATGGAGGGTAGTATTAATTATGGTAATATTTGGTCTATAATGCTTTTGAATTTTTTAGTTTTAATAGTAGTTAAATACATATTTTTAATGTTTGTAGATCCTCAGGAGTATGTCTGAGGGATAGAATTTGAAAAATACTATGTCTTGGTCAGAGATACCTGTTATGGTGATAAGGGGAGAATTCTCATAAAATGAACAGATTTGGATTAATTAACATTGGTTTGACCACTGACCATTAGTACAATTGGAGTTACTGCATTAAGCTAGGAAAAAGTTAGATCTGGTACAAAGGAAAACACGAAAAAATCAAAACAGTGTGGTATAGAGGGGACACTGAAGAAGCACAGAAGACTTGGCTCTCATTCCAGTTCTGCCACCAATTAATTAGGAATTTTGTATTGGTCTTTTCTCTAGCCTTTTATTTATTTTTGTACAAAGTGAGACTATTAGATGCTTAAGGTCTTTTTGGCCCAGGATAAGAAAGGGTTGATATTACAAAATAGTTTTTTAAGTAAGTTCCCCCCATCACGCTTACAGTAACTCAAAGTGAGCTAAATTGTTGCCCAGCAAGATATTTTGAGAACTTGATTTAATCAGAAGATGATAGTGATTGTTTCTGTAAAATTATTTTCATGTAAATGAAGCCTTTGAGGGTGCTTGAAAACAGTTTGATATCTTAAATCTTTTCCCTCTGTGGATATATTGTTACTTTGTCTGAGGTTTGAAGAATGTGCATAATTAAGCAGCAGCATACTTTTTCTAGATCATGTCTAACTTTAATGGTCTTTGCTTTAGGTAGATGGGGCAGTTCTTAATTTTGAAATATATTCTGAAGGGCCAGTTTAATTTTGGAAAAGATTGATGAATGAAGCATTCTTTTTTTTTTTTTTTTTTTAAGATTTTATTTATTTAAGAGACAGAAACAGCAAGAGATAGCTAGAGAGAGCATGAGCGGAGAGGAGTGGGAGAAGCAGGCTCCCCGCCAAGCAGGAAGCCCAACGTGGGACTCGGTCCGAGGACCCTGGGATCATGACCCAAGCTGAAGGCAGACACTCAACCAACTGAGCCACCCAGGCGCCCCTGATTCAAGCATTCTGAGATATTCAGCAGACGAGGACTATTTTTATGTGAATGTTTCAGTAGATTTTCCTGTGTTTTTGGAGACATCAAACCACTAGCTTTCCAGTTTGATTTTTGGCTAGCGAGTTTCCTATTCTGCCATTCTTCTGTGTGAGAATGTTTGTTTATTTTGTTGTCATTCTGTTTCCCAAGTGGTTGCTATGCTTCATTTGTGTGGAGTGTGTGAGTAGGTATGTGTTCCCAAAGTCCTCAGAAATAATTGCTACAGGCTCAAACATTTTGAAGTGCTTGGTAATAATAAGCTAACTTGAGTTTTGCTCTGGGTGATGGTAAGCACATGGCCTACTATTTGCTGAGCCATTGACATCCTGTAATTCTTAACAATAACTCTTCAAAGCGTAGGTATTAGTTTACAAGTGCAAAAACGAGGCAAATAAGAGTATAATAGCTTAAGGTCTTTTATGAAGTAGGCATAGAATCCACATCTTAATACATCCAGTCATATTTTCTGCATGACTAGAGTATATTAACAATGTGAAACAATTTTAGATTTCATTGACTTAATATAAATTTTTTGTTAATGTAGGTGATATATGTACATGTTATACTTAGGCATTATGAAATTTATCTGTATTTCATTTTCCTTTTTGTCTCTTAAAATGGGAGAGATCATTTTATATTCTTTCACTTATACTTTGGATCCTATTCTGATTTTGTTCGTTCAGTTACCTTTTCTTTCCTACATTATCAACCACTTGGTTCCTATTCCATTCAGAGCGCATAAGACCCACTTGCACTAGTCTTTAAAAATCTTTGCCTTTTAGGGGCACCGGCATGGGTCAGTCCGTTGAGCATCTGACTCTTGAGCCCTGCTTTGGGCTCCCACGCTGGGCGTGGAGCCTGCTTAGGATTCTCTCTCCTTCTGCACCCCCACCCTCCGCACTCACACTGTCTAAAAAATAAAAAAGAAATAAAAATCTTTGCCTTTTACATCTCACATTAATCTGCTTCTCGGCACAGCTAAACTCCCAAGAGTTTCGTGTATTTCCTGTCACACTCATTCATTCTTTGAAAAAAACCTTTTGGTGAACATTTTCCCAGCATACGCAGCAATAGAGTAAAATGAGTACAAATGTTCCCACCTTCAACAACTATCAACATTTTGCCCAACTTTTTTTTTTTCCTTAAATCTATTTGCACCCACCTCTTTTTTTCTTCTGGTGTATTTTAAGATAAATATAAGTTACATCATTTCATTCTTAAATATTTCAGTTTGCATCAAGAAGAGGACATTGTGTTATTGATTGCTCCATATCAAATCACCACAAATTAGCAGCTTCAAACAATACACATTTATTATTTCACAATTTATGAGGGTCAAGATTTTAGACATAGCTTAGATGTATTCTCTGCTTCAGGTCTCTTCCAATTCAAGGTGTTGGCCAAGGCTGGGGTTTCATGTGTAATATTTCTTGGAGAAGAATCTGGTTCCAAGCTCATGTGTTTGCTGGTAGGATTTAGTTTTGTGAAAGCTTTTGGCCATGGCTGGCCTCAGTTCATGGCTACGTGGGTCTTTTCAACATGGTGTTTTGCTTCATCAAAACCAGTCTTTTTGAGGTGGTGTTCCCAATTTCAGTGTTTGGAGGAGGGAGTCCGTTTCTCTCCCAGCCCCCACCTCCCAACACCAAATAATTCTCAGAGACGAGCAGGGTGTCCAGAAATTTAACTCAGTTGTCACAGTCTGTCTGAATATAGTATCAGATTCCACAGGTTAACGGTTCAGTCCTACAAGACTGCCCTCTGCCCCCCACTTCAGAGGCCAGTCAGAAGCTCCACACTGTGCTTTGTTACCAGCCAGCTGCAGATAGAGATCCCAGTGACTTCCTCCTTAGGTTCAATTAATTTGCTTTAGAGTGGCTAATGTAATTCAGCAAAGCACTTACGTTTACCAGTTTATTAAAGGGTACGATAAAGGATGTGAATCAAAAGATGAAGAGATACATCAGGCCAAGTATGGGGAAAGGGTAGGGAACTCCCACATCCTATTCAGATGAGCCATTCTCCCCAGTCTCCAGGTGTTTGCCAGCCTGGAAGCTCTTTGAACTCAGTCTTTTTGGGTTTTTATGGAGGCTTCATTGCATAGTCAGGATGGATTAAGTCATTGGCCACTGGCTGATTCAACCTCCAGAATGTCCAGTGACAAGAGCAAAAAGTGTCTTTTGTTATGTTAATGAAGGTGACTCTGGGACCCTACTCAAAGGGTGTGGCTAGTTGTCAGGAGGACCAACTATGGGATTATAAGGTTGGAGCTTCCAGTGCTACCACACCCCTACCTCTAGGGAGGGCTGGAGGTTCTCCCCTTCCCTCTGCAGCATCCTTTGCTTATGGGCTCGTGCGCTCTCTCTCTCTCTCTCAAACAAACAAACAATAAATAAAATCTTTTAAAAAAATCTTTCAAATTCTCTTCATAGTGGGGTGCCTGGGTGGCACAGCGGTTAAGCGTCTGCCTTCGGCTCAAGGTGTGATCCCAGCGTTATGGGATCGAGCCCCACATCAGGCTCCTCCGCTATGAGCCTGCTTCTTCCTCTCCCACTCCCCCTGCTTGTGTTCCCTCTCTCGCTGGCTGTCTCTGTCTCTGTCGAGTAAATAAAATCTTAAAAAAAAAAAATTCTCTTCGTACTGTTTTTTCCCACAAGTTCTTTGGTGTTTCCTACATATCTAATCTTATCATCTGCAAAAAGAGATAGTTTTTCATTTTCTTTTCTTCTATCCTCCTGCCATTTTTCTTTCATCCACTGATTTCTTGAGTAAACTAGGTCATTGCCCTGAAGAGGCTACCACATTCTGACTATGTCCATTTACTTTTCTGTAGTGCCATTTGACTGATTCCTGTCATACTTTGTATAGATAGGGAATTAGATGGAAAGACTTACTTAGATTTGGAATCAGTTTTTTTTAAAGACTCCTCCCTAGGTGGTGCCCTGTACTTTGTATTGTATCACTTCAGGAGATACAAAGTCTGGGAATGCCGGCTTGATTCCTTAATTTCCCATCCACATTTCATTAATGGTTTCAGTATCCAAAGGTAACCATTGTTAGAATAAGATATTTCATTAAAGGTATCAAAATTGGAATTTTTAAAATCCTGTCATTCCTTTCACATTTCTTAGCTGGAATATTTTGTATAGAATTCTCTGTCATCCATTATAACTTTTTGGTTACTCTGAAATACAGTTTTCAAGATAAATGCTTACTTCTTTTAATGGCCAACTTTCAGAGTAACAAGTTGATATATACCTCTAGGTATCTATTTTTTTCATTTTTAAAAAGAAAAGCAAAGAAAAGCATTTTAAAGCTTTAAGCTTTTTATATATTCATTGTGTTTTTTAAAATGTCAGTAGTCTTCTTTGATGCCAGATTGTTCCATGTTTGGCAAGTGAGAACCCCTTCAGGCTTGCTCTTGTGTTCCTTTGATGTGACCTCAGTAGTCTTTATTTTCTTGCTTTTTTTGGCACAGCAAAATGTCCTTTATCTGTCATGCCTTGATGAAGGAATGATGTTTATTGTTCACAATTAGAAACTAGGAATGCCTGTTCCTACTGGATTGTCATTTCTTTTAGACCCTTTTAGGGGACATAGCTGGGAAACTTTTTTTTTTTTTTTTTTTTTTTAAGAAAAAGTATCTCTAGTTCATACTGCTATTTCCAGTTCAAAGTTTATTTATGGGATTGTAACTTTTATGATTTTACAATTCTATTGTTTTTTTCCATAGGCCATCTCTACTATTTTAAGTCTTTCAGTCTATGAACATGATATGTCTTTCCATTTATTTAAGTTGTCTTTGATTTTCTTTTTTCACCAGCATTTTGTAATTTTTAGATAGAAATCCTCCTGTACGTGTTTTGTTATATTTATTTCATTTCTTTTGAACCAGTTATAAATGGTTTTGTGTTTTTAATTTTGGCATCCACTTGTTCATTGTATATAGTAATGTGGTTGACTGTTGTGTGTTGATACGGTATCCTGCAACACTGCCGAACTCATCACTAGTTCTAGGAGTTTTTTCGTGGGGTGGGAGGGGTGGTTTCCATGTAGACAAATCATGCTGTCTGCAAACGGAAAGTTTCATTTTCGTTTCCGAAAGTTATATTTTTATTTAGTTGAAGGTGTCAGGTTTTCCTTTTTTCCTCTGGATTTTGAATTATATTTAGGGAGTGTATTCTCATTGTCTAGTTGTAAAGCATTTTATATGTTTTCTTCTAGTACTTGTATGTTTTTATATTTAGTTTTCTGATCCACTTGGGATTTAACGTGGTAAACAGTGTGAGGTACAAGTGTAATTAATGTTGTTTCTAAATAGCTATGCAGTCGTTGCAACATCATTTATTATGAATTTCATGTTTTCCCATACTGATTTGTGATGCTACCTTGATCATTTATTAAATTTTATAAATTTCTATTTCAGTACTTTCTATTTTGTTTCCAAATGACTATTCATTTGTAAATCCCCCACTGTTTTAATCAGAGAGACTTCATAGTATGCTTTAACATCTGGTAGGTCTAGTTCTCCCTTATTGCTCTTTCGCTTTTTTTTTTTTTTTTCCAGTTTTTGAGCTGGTTTAATTTTTTAATGGAAACTTTATCTGTGTGAATTATATCACCTTTAGGGTCTAGTTTCAGAAAATACTTGTACTTATTTTTGAGTGTAATTCACTTTATAAATTAATGTAGAGAGAATTGACGTCTTGATGATGAGTGTATATAGGGACATGTTATGCCTTTGCATTTTTTTCCGGCTTACTTATGTGCCTTTCCAGAGTTGTTTTAAATTTTTTCTTTTAGGGTTTGCACATTCTTTTAAAATTTGTTCCTATTATTTTATTTTGTTCTGTTCCTGTTGTAATTGGGATCTTCTTCCATTATGTCTTCTAATTGCTTTTTGCTTTAATGTGTGAAGGCTTTTTCTGTATTTTAACTTGGTATTTTTTTTTTCAAAATTCTTTCAATTTCTATTTGTAGTATTTGTTTTCATTGGTTCTTTGGTGTTTCCTACATATGTAATATTATCACCTGCAAACATAGTTTTTCATTTTCTTTTCTAATATGTGTGCTCTAATTGCTTTCTCTTTTTTTTTAATTAGACTTTAGGGGCGCCTGGGTGGCACAGCGGTTAAGCATCTGCCTTCGGCTCAGGGCGTGATCCTGGCATTATGGGATCGAGCCCCACATCAGGCTCCTCCGCTATGAGCCTGCTTCTTCCTCTCCCATTCTCCCTGCTTGTGTTCCCTCTCTCGCTGGCTGTCTCTATCTCTGTCAAATAAATAAATAAAATCTTTAAAAAAAATAAATAAAATTAGACCTTATTTTTAGAGCAGTTTTAGATTTATAGAAATGTTGTGCAGATAGTACAGAGTGTTCCTATTTATTCCCCAATGGAATTTCTCCTGTTTTTAACATATAAGTTATGTTTCTAATATTTTCTCCTATTACTAACATATTAGTATAATACATTTGTTACACTTAGTGAACATTGATACATTATTATTAGCTATAATCTATAGTTTATTCAGATTCCCTTAGTTTTTATCTAATGTCCTTTTTCTTTTTCTTTTTTTTTTTTAAATGATTTTTTATTATATTATGTTAGTCACCTTACAGTACATCCCCGGTTTCTGATATAAAGTTCGATGATTCATTAGTTGCGTATAACACCCAGTGCACCATGCAATACGTGCCCTCCTTACTACCCATCACCAGCCTATCCCATTCCCCCATACCCTCCCCTCTTGAGCCCTCAGTTTGTTTCTCAGAGTCCATAGTCTCTCATGCTTCATTCCTCCTTCTGATTACCCCCCTTTCTTTATCCCTTTCTTTCCCTACCGATCATCCTAGTTCTTATGTTCCATAGATGAGAGAAACCATATGATAATTGTCTTTCTCTGCTTGACTTATTTCACTTAGCATTATCTCCTCCAGTGCCGTCCATGTTGCAGCAAATGTTGAGAATTCGTTCTTTCTGATAGCTGAGTAATATTCCATTGTATATATGGACCACAGCTTCTTAATCCAGTCATCTGTTGAAGGGCATCTCGGTTCCTTCCACAATTTAGCTATTGTGGACAATGCTGCTATGAACATTGGGGTGCATATGGCCCTTCTCTTCACTACATCTGTATCTTTGGGGTAAACACCCAGTAGTGCCATGGCTGGGTCATAGGGTAGCTCAATTTTTAACTTTTTAAGGGACCTCCACACTGTTTTCCAGAGTGGCTGTACCAACTTGCATTCCCACCAGCAATGTAGGAGGGATCCCCTTTCTCCACATCCTCTCCAACAATTGTTGTTGCTTGCCTTGTCTATTTTTGCCATTCTAACTGGCGTAAGGTGGTATTTCAGTGTGGTTTTGATTTGAATTTCCCTGATGGCTAATGATTTTGAACATTTTTTCATGTGTCTGTTAGCCATTTGTATGTCTTCATTGGAAAAGTGTCTGTTCATATCTTTTGCCCATTTTTTGATTTGTTTATTTGTTTCTCGTGTATTGAGTTTGAGAAGTTCTTTATAGATCTTGGATACCAGTCTTTTATCTGTAGTGTCATTTGCAAATATCTTCTCCCATTCCGTGGGCTGCCTCTTAGTTTTTTTGACTGTTTCCTTGGCTGTGCAGAAGCTTTTTATCTTGATGAAGTCCCATAAGTTCATTTTATCTTTTGTTTCTCTTGCCTTTGGAGATGTGTCATGAAAAAGGTTGCTTTGGCCGATGTCGTAGAGGTTGCTGCCTATGTTCTCCTCTAGAATTTTGATGGATTCCTGTTTCACATCGAGGTCTTTCATCCATTTGGAGTTTATTTTTGTGTATGGTGTGAGAGATTGGTCAAGTTTCATTCTTTTGCATGTAGCTGTCCAATTTTCCCAGCACCATTTATTGAAGAGACTGTCTTTTTTCCACTGTATGTTTTTTCCTGCTTTATCAAAGATTAGTTGCCCAAAGAGCTGAGGGTCCATTTCTGGGTTCTCTATTCTGTTCCATTGGTCTGTGTGTCTGTTTTTGTGCCACTGCTGTCTTTGTGATCACAGCTTTGTAGTACAGCTCGAATCCGGCATTGTGATGCCCCCAGCTTTGTTTTTCCTTTTCAACAGTTCCTTGGCAATTCGGGGCCTTTTCTGGTTCCATACAAATTTAAGGACTATTTGTTCCAGTTCTTTGGAAAATGTCCTTGGTATTTTGATCGGGATAGCATTGAAAGTGTAGATTGCTCTGGGTAGCATGGACATTTTAACTATGTTAATTCTTCCGATCCATGAGCATGGAATATTTTTCCATCTTTTTATGTCTTCCTCAATGTCTTTCAAGAGTGATTTATAGTTTCTAGAATATAGGTCCTTTACGTCTTTGGTTAAGTTAATTCCAAGGTAATGTATGGTTTTTGGTGCTATTGTAAATGGGATGGATTCCCTAATTTCTCTTTCTTCAGTCTCATTATTCGTGTATAGAAATGCAACTGATTTCTGAGCATTGATTTTGTATCCCGCCACGTTACTGAATTGCTCTATAACTTCTAATAGTTTGGGAGTGGATTCTTTTGGGTTTTCCATATAGAGTATCATGTCATCTGTGAAGAGAGACGTTTTGACTTCTTCCTTGCCGATTTGGATACCTTTTATCCCTTTTTGTTGTCTGATTGCTGTTGCAAGGACTTCTAGTACTATGTTGAATAATAGTGGCGAGAGTGGGCATCCTTGTCATGTTCCTGATCTTAAGGGAAAGGTTTCTAGTTTTTCCCCATTGAGAATAATATTTGCTGTAGGCTTTTCATAGATGGCTTTTATGAGATTGAGAAATGTACCCTCTATTCCTGCACTCTGAAGGGTTTTAATCAGGAAAGGATGCTGTATTTTGTCAAATGCTTTTTCAGCATCAGTTGAGAGGATCATATGGTTCCTGAGACTTTTCTTGTTGATATGATGTATCACGCTGATCGATTTGCGAATGTTGAACCACGCTTGCATCCCAGGGATGAATCCCACTTGGTCATGATGGATAATCCTTTTAATGTACTGTTGGATTCTATTAGCCAGGATCTTGTTGAGGATTTTGGCGTCCATATTCATTAGGGAAATTGGTCTGTAATTCTCCTTTTTGATGGGGTCTTTGCCTGGTTTGGGGATCAAGGTAATATTGGCCTCATAGAATGAGTTTGGTAGCTTTCCTTCTGTTTCTATTTTTTGAAATAGCTTTAGGAGAATGGGTATTATTTCTTCTTTGAATGTTTGGTAGAATTCCCCAGGAAAACCGTCCTCGCCTGGAGTTTTATTTGGAAGGTTGTTTATCACTGACTCAATCTCTTCATAATTAATTGGCCTGTTTAAGAAATCAATTTCTTCCTGTTTCAGTCTTGGTAGTTTATAGGTTTCCAGGAAGGCCTCCATCTCTTCCAGATTGCTTAATTTATTGGCATATAGCTGTTGATAAAAGTTTCTAATAATCCTTCCAATTTCCTTGGTGTTGGTTGTGACCTCTCCTTTTTCATTCATAATTTTATTGATTTGGGTCCTTTCTCTTTTCTTTTGGATAAGTCTTGCCAGTGGTCTGTCAATTTTATTGATTCTCTCAAAGAACTGGCTTCTAGTCCTGTTGATCTGCTCTACTGTACTTCTGGTTTCTAATTCATTGATTTCTGCTCTAGTCTTGGTCAACTGCTTCCTGGTGAGTGGATTAGGCCTGTCCCTCTGTTGCTGTTCCAGCTTCTTGAGGTGAGAATATAAAAACTGCATTTTAGATTTTTCTATTCTTTTGAGTGAGGCTTGGATGGCTATGTATTTCCCCCTTAGGACTGCCTTTGCAATATCCCATAGGCTTTGGACCGTTGTGTTTTCATTCTCGTTGGTCTCCATAAATTGTTTAATTTGATTTTTGATTTCCTGGTTTATCGAATCATTCCTGAGCAGGATGGTTCTGTTTGAGGACCTCATCTAGGATACCACATTACATTTATTTATTTATTTTAAAAGATTGATTGATTTGAGAGAGAAAGAGTGAGAGAGCACAAGTGTGAGGGGCAGTGGGAGAAGAGAGAATCTCAAGCAGACTCTGCGCTGAGTGTAAAGCCTCAGTGCTTAATGTGGGGCTTGATCTCATGACCCTGAGTCATGACCTGAGCCGAAACCAAGAGTGAGGCGCTTAACCAACTGTGCCACCCAGGCGTTCCACATTGCATTTAATTGTCATGACTCCTAGGTGCCTCTTAGTGGTGACAATTTCTCAGATTTTGTTTTTGATGACTTTGACATTTTGAGGAGTACTGTATATTGTAGGGTGCTTCTCTGTTATTTGTATGATTTTTTCACCCCTCATGATTGTAAGATAGGGATTTTGGGGTTTGGGGAGGAAGATCAGAGAGATAAAGTGTCATTTTTGTCACATTTTTTCACAAGGGTACATACTGTTAGTATGATTTTTCACCATTGGTTTTGTCCTTTATCACCTGGCCGAGGTAGTGTTTGTCAGGTTTCTTGCACTGTCAAGTTAACTCCTTTTCCCTCTTTCCATACTGTACTATGCATAGTCCACACACAAAGTAAGGAATTATACTCTTTTCCTTTAGTGTGGCATATCTGCATAATCTATTCAGAATTATTCTGCATGGGCTTTTCTCCCCATCTGTGGTTTGTTGTTTATTTCTGTGTCTTTTGCAGAGCAGGAATTTTTAATTTTAATAAAATCTGACTTTCCAATTTTTTCTTTCATGGATTTTGCTTTAGGTGTTATAATTAAAAAGTCACTGTTAAACCCAAGTCACCTAGATTTTCTCCTGTGTTATCTTCTAAGAGTTTTATAGTTTTGTGTTTCACTGATTTTTTGCTTGTTATTATTTACCTTCTCTGCTTGCTTTGTGCTTAAATTGCTCTTCTTTCTGTAGCTGCCAAGGGTAGAAGCTTGGGTGCTTAATTTTAGATCTTGCTCTAATATGTGCGTTCAGCGCTGTAAGTATCCTAAGTTTTGCTTTGGCTTCATCACACAAACTTCGATGCTTTGTTTTTATTTTTATTTACTTCAGTATATTTAAAAATTTATATTGAGACGACCCACATATTATTTTAGAAGTGTGTTGTTTACTACAAATATTTTGGGATTTTCCACCTATCTTTCTGTTACCGATTTCTAATTTATCCATTGTGGTCTGAGAGCATTCTTTGTATGATTTTCTATTCTTTTACATTTATTAACATGTGTTTTATGGTTTATCTTGGTGAATGGAGAATGTGTGTTCTGCTGCATTGGATAAAATATTCAATAAATGTTCATTAGATCCAGTTGACTGATGGCACTGTTCAGTCTAACTGTATCCTTACTGAGTTTCTGCCTGCTGGATCTGTCAGTTACTGATAGGGGGATGTTGATGTCTTCAGTTATAATAGTGGATTTGTCTATTTCTTTTTGCTGTTCTGTCAGTTTTTCCCTCAGGTGTTTTGACACTCTTTTTTGGGGTTCAGACACATTAAAGATTGTTCTGTGTTCTTGGAGCACTGACACTTTTTTCATTATGTAATACCCTCCCTTATGTGTGAGAAGTTTTCTTATTAAGTCTTTTTTCTGACATTAATACAGCAACTTTAGCTTTCTTTTCCAAAGCATGGTATATCTTTCTCTGTGTCTTTACTTTTCATCTATTGTGTCCTTAGATTTATGGTGGGTTTCTTATAGACAATATATTTGGGTCTTCTTGGCTTTTTTTAAACTCTGACCATCTATGTCTTACAGTTGGTTTATTTAGACCATTTATATTTAAATCAGTTATTGGTATAGTTAGATTTATATCTACCGTATTTGTAACTATTTTATACTTACTGCACATTTTCTTTGGTTCTTTTCGTTTTGTTTGGTTCTTTTCTTTTAATTCCTCCTGTTTTTCCTGCCTTCTCTGATTTGAAATGAATAGTAAATGTAATTTCATATTCTTTTCTCTTAGCATATCATTTATACTTCTTTTAAATATATTTTTAGTGCTTGTCCCAGAGTTTGCAGTACACATTTGCAACGAATCAGATCTAGCTTTAAATGACAGTATACTGTTTCACAGGTAGTTTAGGTACTTTATACCAGAGTATTTCTAGTTCCTGCTATCCCTTATTACATTGTTCTCATTAATTTCTCTTTTTCATATGCTATTATCACCCAATACATTGTTGTCATTACTACTTTGAACAGTTTATTCAGTTAAGAATAAGAAAACTCAGTTTTTTACTTTATCTTCATTTAATTGTTCTCTGACCCTCTTTATACAGATAGATCCAAGTTTCTGACCCCTATCATTTTACTTCAAAGAACTTCTTTTCACTTTTATGCAAGGCAGACCTACTGGTGACAGATTTCCTCAGGTTTTGTTTTAGGAAGTATTTATTTTTCCTTCACTTTCAAAGGATGGTTTTTCTGGATGTTGAATTTGGGGGTGGTGGTTTTATTCTTTCAGTGCTTAGAAACATTTAATTTTACTCTTTTCTTGAATGTATGGTTTGAGAACTTCAAAGGAATTATGCTTGTTCTTGCATAGATGAGTTTTCCCCACTGGTTTCATTCAAGATGATTTTCTCTTTTTCTTTGGTTTATGGCACTTTGAATACAATAATGCATCCATATAGGTTTTTAGTTTTTGTTTTTTGTGTTTTTTTGGTTTGTTGTTTTATGTATCCTATTTGGTTTTCTCTGAGCTTCCTGGATATGTGGTTTGGTGTCTGTCATTAGTTTTGGAAAATCTCCAGTCATTTTTACTTACTTCAAATATTTCTTCCATTCTTTATTCTCTTTTCCTGTTATTGCACTTATGCATATGTTATAGCTTTTGTAATTTGCTCACAGTTCTTTGATATTCTTTTCCTTTAAAATTTTTTTCTTTTTTTTTTTTTTAAAGATTTTATTTATTTATTTGACAGAGATAGAGACAGCCAGCAAGAGAGGGAACACAAGCAGGGGGAGTGGGAGAGGAAGAAGCAGGCTCATAGTGGAGGAGCCTGACGTGGGGCTCGATCCTGTAACGCCGGGATCATGCCCTGAGCCAAAGGCAGACGCTTAACCGCTGTGCCACCCAGGCGCCCCTAAAATTTTTTTTTTCTTTTTCAGTTTGGGAACTTTCTGCTGACATAGCCTCAAGCTCACTTATTCTTTCCTTGGTACATTACCCATCTATCTTGCATGGTGTCTACTTTTTCCCTAAGTTATTAATTGTAGTTATTTTAAAGTTCTCTGTTCAAAAATTCCAAAATCGGTGTCATGTTTGAATCTGATTCTGATGTTTCCTTTGTGTCTCTTTTTAAAAATTTTAATTAACTAATTAATTTATTTTAGGGAGGGGAGGAGGCAGAGGGAGAGAAAGAGTGAGAGCATTTTAAGCAGGCTCTGCCCCCAGTGAGGAGCCTGACTAGGGGCTCGATCTCATGAGCTGAAATCAGGAGTCAGAAGATTAACCAACTGAGCCACCCAGGTGCCCCAAGAAAAAACAGCCTTAAGAGACAAAGCAGGGACACCTGGGTGGCTCAGTTGGTTAAGTGTCTGTCTTCGGCTTGGGTCATGATCCCAGGGTCCTGGGATCAAGTCCCACGTTGGGCTCCTTGCTCAGCGGGGAGCCTGCTTCTTCACTCTGCCTGGCACTCCCCCTGCTTGTGCGCGCTCTCTCTCTCTCTGACAAATTGATAAATAAAATCTTTAAAGAAAAAAGACAGAGGAAGCAAGTTGGGGTGTCTGGGTGGCTTAGTTGGTTAAGTGTCTAACTCTTGATTTTGGCTTCAGAACATGATCTAGGGTCATGAGATCAAGTCTCAAGTCAGGCTGCACACTCAGCAGAGCCTGCTTGAGATTCTCTCCCTCTCCCCCTGCCCCCCCCCCATCTCTCTAAAATAAATAAATAAAATATTTTTAAAAAATAAAAAGAAAGGCTTTTTTCTTGCCTTTCAGCATGCTTTTCAGTTTTTTTGTTGGAAGCCAGCTAGGATGTTTTGGGTAATGGGAACTGAGGTAATTAGACTTTCTAGTTTGGGATTTTGTGTTTTTCAGATTAGAATTTGGGCTAATGTTTATTGTAACCCTAAGTGCCAGAAGCATCATTTTCTTTTAGTGTTCTTATTTCCCTCCCTGCCTTTTTTCTTTGTTTTAGTTTTTTGTTTTGTTTTTGCTTGAATTCCCAAAGAAATACTTAAATAGAGTAGTGTCCTGTATCTTTCTCAGTTGTAATGTATGCTATTATACATTGCTCCTGTTGTGATGGTTAAGTGAGGTTGGGGAACAGTTTTCTTTCTTTTTTTTTTTCTTTTTTTTTAAGATTTTACTTATTCATTTGACAAACAGCCAGCAAGAGAGGGAACACAAGCAGGGGGAGTGGGAAAGGAAGAAGCAGGCTCCCAGAGCAGCATGGAGCCCAATGCAGGGCTCGATCCCAAGACCCCGGGATCACGCCCTGAGCCAAAGGCAGACACTTAATGACTGAGCCACCCGGGCGCCCCGGGGGAACAATTTTCTAATCTTATTATTAAGTCCCAGTTTTAAAAACTGGGACTAAGTCCCTGGACTCTTACTTCCAAAATGTTTCTTAGCCTTCCCCCCCTCCCCCTTACGTGAGAAAGGAAGACTGGAAGGGGCTAGGGTTATCTAATTACTCTTCTCTAGGTAGGGTAAGGCTCTGATAAAATAGTTGCCTTTAGAAGGCTGGCTTTCATTAGGAAGAAAACTCTGGGCGTATTTAGAAAATAGTTGCTTTTTCCCTACCTTGTTCCAGGTAGGGTTTTTTCCTCTTCTTTTACTGGAAGTAAAACCTGCAAAAGTGTGGGGGTTCCCTAAGACCATGCCTCTAGGAGTTTCTGACTCTCAAGGTAGTCCTCATTCAGTCTCCCAAGATTTGTCAAAATGACATTTTAATTATTCCTGCCAATTACTGTCTCCAGTGGCTTCTGCTCTGGGTAAACTGATCTCACCTGTGATTGTCTTTACCTGTCTATCTAGATTACATGGTTGTGGTTTCCTCAGAAACCTCAGCTCTTTGAAGGACCTAAGAAAAGTCCTCGATTTTTAGTTTAGCTTTTGTCTTGTCTAGATGGGAGTGATAGACAACTTCTATAAGTTTTTGTATTTTGGAGCTGAATCTGGAAGTCCCTTTGCTTTCCCTATTAAAATTATATTGGCTAATACCTTCATTATAAAGCTAATAGTGGTGCTAATGGGCATGTTTGTTCTTGATTTTGGCAGAAATGTTTCTAGTGTTTAAATGTTACATAAAGTGCTGGCCTTTGGTTATATGTTTTATATGTATAAAAAATCAAGTTAAAGATATATACATAATTTTTTAAAGATTGAGTGCTTTTGTCATAGTCTATTGAAATGATCAGATAATCTTTTTCTTTAGATCTATTATTAAGACATTATATTAATGGGGGCCTAATAATGAAGCACTCTTGCATTTTTGGAATAACACAAACTAGGTTTTGATTTTTAATGCTGTAGTTTTTTATTTTCTAGCACTTTTTGTAGGATTTGCATAAGAGATTTTTTTTTATATCAGTATAACTGAAGTTGATTTATAATTTGCTGTGTTTCTGTTAGTAGTCTTTACTAGATTTGTTATCAGTCTATGCTAGCTTCATTAAAACATGCTTTTATCTTTTTACTATATTCTTGAATAGTTTAGGTTGTATTGCGTCTATTCTTTTTAAATGTTTTGATAGATTTCCTTACTGCAAACCATCTGTATTTGCTGTTTTTTGATGGTTGAATTCTGATAACTCTTTCTTGTGTGGAAATTTCTCTCTTGACTTTCTATGTCTACTGGGGTCAGTTGGTACATTCCCCTCCTCCCCCGAGAGTTATACAGTTCATCTAAGTTTTCAAATTTATCTCCATAGACTTGTGCAAAGTAGCTATGTGACTCTGCTCAGCAGCTTTTTTTTTTTTTTTTAAGATTTTATTTTTAAGTAATCTCTACACCCAGTGCAGGACTTCAACCCACAACCCGGAGATCAAGAATCACATGCTCACTGACTGAGCCAGCCAGGTACCCCAGGAGCTTTTTTTTTTTTTTATATTTGCATTTTGCTACCTGTTCCTTTTCCACTTTAATTTTTTCATATATTACTCATTTATATTGACATACTTACTAAACTTTATGAATTTTTGCTGTACCGTATAGAGCTACACTGTGATTTATGTATAATAACATCAGGTGGTTATATGAAAACATATATCTTATGGTTATTATAAAACATGTAGCAATTTGAAATGGATTTAAAATTTAATTAAAATTTAATTAAAATTTCACTTCCTCAGTCTCGTTAGCCACATTTTAAGCACTCACTCAGTAACTACATGTTTCTAGTGGCTATTGTATTGGACAGTGCAGATATAGAATATTTCTATCATTGAAGAAAGTTCTATTGAAAAGTGCAACTGTACTGTCTGTTACATTGCTAGTAGCATTATTTTGTAGAAACTTTGCAGTTTGTTTTATGTTTCTCCTTTGACCCAAAAACTTTTAATACTTTTTTTTTTTTTTTTTTTTTTACTTTTCACATTGAGGGGCAGTTTTTTGATTTTGGTATTTCCTTTTGAATTTTGGTGTTTTAAAAAAATTTTGTAAATACTATCTGGCATTACTGTGTATTGTAGACTGTAGTATTTTATTATAGAGTACTCTTATTTTTGTTTAATCTGAATTTTATCTTATCTGAAACCAAAATTTCTACCTGCTTTATTATTATTTGTATTTGCCTGATCCGTCTTTGCAAATTCTTTTTAAATATATGACTGCTGAAATCACTTTATTTATGCCTCTTGTATACATCAGAGATTTGGATTTTTGCCTTGTTAACATCTAAAAACTTTTAAAATGTTGGTCCCATTATATTCATTGATATGTTTGATCTCAATTCTACTCTAAGGTTTTGTGGCATATTTTACACATATACATGTGTACACAGAAAATCATTAGGTCAGCTTTTTTCTTGGTCTTTTTCTTAAGTTTGTTTTGGCGTTTAGGACGGTTTGTGCTTTTTTATTGTTGTTTTGTTTTTGTTCTTGTTTTTATTCCCTTCAATTCAGTCTCTTTAATGTATGATTCTTTTTCTTTTTTTTTTTTTTAAAGATTTTATTTATTTGAGAGAAAGAGGGTGAGAAGGGGAAGCGGCGGAGGGAAATGGAGGGGGAGAAGCAGACTCCCCACTGAGCGGGGAACCTGACATGGGGCTTGATCCCAGGACCCTGAGATCAGGACCTGAGCTGAAGTCACACACTTAACTGCTTAACCAACTGAGCCACCCAGGTGCCCCTAATGTAACACTCTTAAGACTCCCTGAGGAAATTAGCTAGGGACCTCCTCTTCTCTCTGTCTCCCAGCATCTGATTTTAAGTGATGATCTTTTCTGTTTTTCTCCCATTTTTTGATAGAGCTATCCTTTCTACTTTGTTAGAGAACATTTTTACATACTGTTATGTCATTCTTCTCTTCTCGGTTAGTTTTAATTCTATAGTTTAGTGTCTTTAGTTCACATGACCAGACTATCCTGAAGCTTTTCAAGTTATTTCTTGGATACATATAGTTTGTTCTTTAGTAGGTTTCTTAGGAAGGATTCAAGGAACTTTTACATGTTAACTAATCTGTGCCTTTAAATTTGAAGGACAGTTCTAGTTTCACATGATATACATGTGCTTGGGTATCTTAAAATTTTTGTTTCATTTTATTTGAGTATAAAACAGACATTGTAAAAGTTTCTTGACACTATAATTTTCTTTTTTTTTTTTTTAAGATTTAATTTATTTATGTGAGAGAGAGCGCACACACACACACTCAGCACCCTGTTGAGTGCGGAGCCTGGGTGTTGGGCTCATCCCCAAACCCTAAGATCAGGATGCAAGCTGAAGTCAGATGCTTAACCAGCTGAGCCATCTGGGCACCCCAACCCTATAATCTTTTTCTTAAAAGTAACTTGGTCTTTTTACCTGGATGTGTAAATAACTTCAGAAAAAAATTTTTTTAAGTCTAATAATTTGTATTAGGAAAATACTGGGTTGAATTTCCCTAATAGACTGTGCTTTCTTTCAGTGTGTAGATTCAGGTCTTATTTTAGGAAGATTTGCTTACAACGCAATTTGAAATACCTTTGTAGTTCCAATTATATATTTATTGAATCACCTACTTAACTGTTGCTTTCTTTTGTATCTGTTCTTTATGTTTAATCACTTTCTAATCTGTTTTTTCTTTATTAGGCTTTTTTTTTAGCAAGGGGGGAGAAGGGAGTCTATTCTTTTATTGTGTAGGGTTTTTTTTTTTTTTTAGACTTTATTTATTTATTTATTTGAGAGGGAGGGAGAAAAAGTGCCCCCGTGAGCTGTGGGAGCTGCGGAAGGGGCAGAAGGGGAGGGAGAGAGACAAGCACACTCCATGCTGAGCTCGGAATCCCACGCAGGGCTCAATCTCAACAACCCTTAGATTATGACCTGAGCCAAAATCAGGAGTTCTCTGCTCAACTGACTGAGCCACCCAAGTGCCCTATTGGGAGTTTTTTTGATTACTGATTCAATTTTGTTGCTGATAATTTGCTCAAATTTTCTGTTTCTTTCTGATTCAGTTTTGGGAGGTTATATGTTTGTAGGAATTTATCCGTTTCTTCTGGGTTTTCCAGTTTGTTGGCATATAATTTTTCATAACATTCTGTTGCAATCCTTTGTATTTCTGTCGTGTCAGTTGTTATTTTTCCTCTTTCATTTCTGATTTTATTTATTTGTGTCCTCTCTCTTTTTGTCTTGATGAGTCTGGCTAAAAGTTTATGAATTTTATTGACTTTTTCAAAGATCCAGCTCCTGGTTTCATTCTTGTATTGTTGATTTTTTGTTTTCTGTTTTGTTTTGTTTCTGTTTTGTTTATTCCTGCTCTAATCTTTATCATTTCTTTCTTTCCTCTGGTTTTGGGTTTTCATTGGAGAGCCATAATAGTACTTCCTATTGTCTAGTTGTAATATTTCTGAGCAGTTGTAATTTTATTATTCCTTATTAAACTTCAGCTATTTTTAAAATTTCTGTTAGGTCATGTTGGAATAATAATCACGTTTATTTTTTTTGTGGCTGCATATTTCTTACATGTTTTTATTATCTGTTAGAGCATTATTTGTTTCACATTTGATATTTTTCCTAAAATATATTATTGTAGGCTTTCATTTTAGTTTCTAGTGTTTAAACTAGTTTGGTTTTCTGGTAGTTTTAGAAGGAAGAACTTCTGTAGGCAGAAGGGATGTGATTTTTGAACTTTTTGAAGTATTTAAAAATTTGGACTTTTGAGCTATAGTAAAACTTTTTGCCTTTATAACTATGTTTTCCAGGAGTCTGGAAACTATGCTTTCTGAAGAGTCACCTTTAAATGTATTTGGCTGTTGTACTTTTTGAGGTCTAGGTGACTTAGATCTCTGCCCACCAAGAATATGAATCTTCTCTCTCCTGGGCTTGACGTTTTTTATGCTTTTGCTTAATTTATTCTCTCTTTGCAATTTCATTTCAGAGTGGGCCTCTGTTCTTCTAAAAGTAAGAGAGTGTTTGTGGGATAGTTCTGAAATCCTCTTAGAATCTAGAATCACCATTTTTTTTTTAATGTTCTTAGCCCCGTAGAGATTTCCTGCTTTCTTTGCATTTACCTCATCTTGGAGCCTGTGAGAACATTATCTGACTTTATTCAGTTCTCGGATTTCCTTGGTCAGATTATTTTCTGTTGCTAGAATTGTAAACTTGTTGGTTCCTTTTTTTTTTTTTTTTTAAGATTTTATTTATTTATTTTTGTGAGAGAGAGTGCACAAGGTGGGGCAGAGGGAGAGGCAGACTCCCCACTGAGCACACGGGGCTCAATCCCAGGACCCTGGAATTATGACCTGAGCCCAAGGCAGTCGCTTAACTGACTGAGCCACCCACGCACCCTAAATTTACTGGTTCCTTTGTAAAGAATTGATTTTTATTTTTTTTCATTTTGGGTAGTTCTTTCAAATTAGAATAGTTAGCATTTTTTCAGAGGGTTTTTTTTTTTTTAGTCACCCCGAGTAAAAGAACTCCCCTGCTCTATGTCAGTTCCTTGTTTGTTTCTTTTGCTAACACTTTTTACAGTTTATAATTATCTTGTTTACAACTCTACTTGTTTATTTTTTGCTGCTGCTTATTTGAACATTAGCATCACAAGTGGGGATCCTGTCTGTCTTATATATCACTCTATTCATAGAGCCCAGCACAATGTCTGGCATATAGGATTCAGTAAATATTTGTTGAATTAAGTAACTTCAGTTTACAGGAGGCCCCTTCCCCACCATGATTCTAAGTATTTGGAAAGGAGTCTAAACCTCTACAGTATGTACAAGTGATTTTTGGAGAAGCTGTAATTTTTATAGTACGCTCTTTAACTCTATAGCTGTGGATATTCAAAATTGATTTGAGTTGATTTCTATTTTTGCATTTTGAATTCATTTTTTATTGAATGATTTTTTTGTCTCCTAAGTTTTACGCTATCTCCATTTATTGTTTACTAAAAAAGAGATCATAATCTTTTTGGCCCCAGGTACCCACCCATTCTTGTGCTGTTATCGTGGTACTCTGGGAGTGTTCACACATAATGGAAGCTCTGTTATAATCAGTGGGTTGTGTGTTGTTATTGACTGCTATGTAGGAGGAGGATTATACATGATACCTTGAATAAAGGATGTAAAAGCCTTTTTACAGAACTGTAGAATGTTAGCATGGTCTCATGAAAGGTATTACTAAAATTGTGCAGTGCAGCTCTGATTAGAGCCGGAAGAAACTTGAGACCAAAGAATTTAACCTTTCCCTTTGCACTGCAGATAAAGGAATTAAAACCCTGAGAGATTATGTGATGTGCTTAACTCAACCAATTAGTGGCCAACCTCCATAATCTTATTCCTAGTCAAAGTTTAAATCTTCTAGATCCATTTTATCACGTCATTCAACAAAAAGGGCACAGGTTTTAGTACAGTGTTTTTAAACTATACAAAGGAAAATATTCCAGACTTGAATCCTTTAAATACTCTGCTCGACTGACCTTTTCACATCAAAATTAGAGGTAGCTTTTGAGTATCTAAAACTCTCAATTTAAAATCGACTGGATTTACTGATAAGTATCCTGAGCATCCATTAGCAGAAAAAAAAATGTTAAATGCTCCATTTTTTTTGCCCAAGTGCTGCTTTTTATATTTATTTTAAGTGTTCTTAAGAGCAGTGCTTTAAAAGGTATTGCCAAGTAGGCTTAGGGTTTGAGCATATTTAATGAAAAAAATATTTTTAATTTGCTGACTTGAACTCAAAATGTCCGGTAAATTATCGTCTCATGATGAATTTTAATACATTGCTTCCGATGTTATTTGGTAGTATATATTTAGTACATTTAAAAATATGCAAAATAGACATAACTTGGAAAAAGTTAACACTGTATTACATATTTCATTTGTCCATGTGTTTCACTATAAATTTCTATAGTCCTAATTGAAGAATTCAGTTACGGCTTTGTCTTTGTATTCTGTGTCTGAGAGACTTAATGTGGTTCATTTTTATTGCCTTCAGTTTTCATTCTGCATTGGTAGGAATGAAAATGTACGTTTTAAAATGAAAATGTATGTTTTGGAAAACCTGGTGAAAAGGAAATCATTTTAGTCCTCAGCCCATCTTCCTAATCAGTTCCTCGTGACCAGTTCTCAGTTATTATTTGCATTTTAGAATGCCAGATACCTACCTTTAGTAGATTAATCTATATAGTTTCTATACTGAATTGTGTCTTCTGTAACTTTTTTCTTTGCTTGTCATTTATTTTTTTCCGACTATTAAAATGTTAAAATTAGTCATTAAGTATCTAGAAGGGTATTGGGTCACATTCCTTCAACTGGCAGAAACAGAGCCTCCTGGCAGCTGGAATTTAAGCCATCAGTTTCTATTCTCTGTTGCTATGTGGAGTCATTTCTTTTTTATGTCTTCTACGTTCTTATCTTACTACTGACTGGCTTATTCTTTCTCTTCTCTCCCTTATTCTTACTCTGTATATCTTTTTGCTGTTTCAGTGGTTCTGTTTACTTATACATTTTTTTTGTCTTATAGTTTCTTACTGGCTCATCACATTTCCTATCATTGGTCACTAGACAGTCTAGATTAGCTGTCTTTTAGATAGTTGTTAGGGAAAGTCACAGGTATAAAACACCACTGTCTCAGATTGCTCCTTCAGCAGAGGCTGTAGATGGGATATTTCCCCTGTTAGAAACCAGAGGTAGTGAACTGGTTTTGTGTTTGACATGTGTAGTGTGAGAGGTTAATGTCTCTTGCTTAGTCCTGAGACTTAGAAGAAGGAAAGCTATTATTATGCCAGTAGTGGATTTTATAAGGTCTTTGGGAAGTACACCAGGAAGAATAGTGAAGAAGACATGTTTTATAGGATGCTTCCATAGTGGCTCTGTTAACTGTTGGTGAAAGCCTGTGTTAGTATTCACTGCCCTGAGCTAGTTTCTCATTTGCCTTGCAGGAGAGTGGAAATGGATCGAGGAAAGGACCATCTGGGAGGGAGAATTAAAAACAATCTACAGTCGACTTAAAGCTTTGGGAAATTATCTATTACTTAAAAATTTTAAGAGCCAATAAGCTCTTATTATTTGCTTCTGCATCTCCTGTGTCTTTAAGAAAAGAAAGAGAAGTTGAGCCTCTTTTGATCATCTGATCTTAGTGTAGTCAGTTTGCCAGAAATAAGGAAAGTTTGTCACCATCTCAACTGTAGTATTTTTACGATAATTGTTTTTACTGTTTATATCAATAATGTTTATTACAAAAATCTGAACAATATGACAAATAGAAAATTAGTAAAATCACTTAATAGTACTTACGCTTCATTTTAGGCTATCGTATTTGTGCTTGCTTTATATTATTTGATATAAATTGGATCATACCATACATGTTCGTTTATTGTATATAAATATGTAAATAATAGAGTTTTTTTTGTGTGTAACAATAGACTCATACATGCTTCTTTGTATCTTTTTTTTTTTTTTAAAGATTTTATTTATTTATTTGATATAGATAGAGACAGCCAGCGAGAGAGGGAACACAAGCAGGGGGAGTGGGAGAGGAAGAAGCAGGCTCATAGCGGAGGAGCCTGATGTGGGGCTCGATCCCGTAATGCCGGGATCACGCCCTGAGCTGAAGGCAGACGCCTAACCGCTGTGCCACCCAGGCACCCCGCTTCTTTGTATCTTACATTGCAGAAATGTCTCCAGGTTAGCTGACATAGACCTGAAATAGTCTTTAATAGCAATATACTTTTCCATGGTTTATATGTTCTGTAATTTAATCTTTTCTCTAGTACTATAAAAAATGCTGCATTAAACAGACTCATATGTACTAGTCTCTCTATGTATGTCCTTATGTACTTAATGATTTTATTTTTATGGGATAGATTCTGAAATGAGAGTGCTAAGCAAAAGAACATGTACATTGAAAGTTTGTGGGTTTTTTTAAAGATGTATTTTTTTATTTTTAGAGAGAGAGAACAAGGGGAGGGGCAAAGGAAGAGGAAGAATGAGATCCCAAGCCAACTCTGCACGGAGCATGGAGCTCACATAGGGTTCAATCTCATGATCCCAAGACCACGACCCAAGCCAAAACTAAGAGTGTGACACCCAAACGACTGAGCCACCCAGGCGCCCCTGTACTTTGAAAGTTTTAATAGATGCTGCACATTGACTTTCCATGTCTACCTTTTCTACCCGATTTCCTGATAGTAGGGATCTAATTTAATCAGTTTGATGGGTGAAAAATCTTATCTTGTTAATTTTTTTCCCCTGCAAGCAATATACAGGGATTTAGAGAAATTTTTGTTGCTCTTTACTGGCTATCTTAATGATTTCAGTAACATGCGTTCTGCTTATTTTTCATTGTGTTTGTCTTCTTCTCAATGTGCAACAATATTTTGCCTATTTTAGATATGAATACCTTATTAGTCATATGAGTTGCAAACATTTTTTTCTGTTGTGTGTTTCTGGTTTTTCTTTAAGGTGTTTTTCATAATACAAAATTTATAAGTTTTTTATAATCAGATAGCTATCTTTTCTTTTATAGCTTCTGTGTTTCTTGGCAAAAAGATCTTTCCAACACTTTTGGTTGTCTATATTGGCCCCTAAATACTTTTCCTAAGATTTTTATATATGAATGTATGTTTAAATTGTTAATTGGGCTTAATTTTGTATTAGATAAAAGTTAACTTATTTTCTCCCAACAGATAATTCAGTTGTATAAGCATCATTTAACTAATAACTATCATTTCCCACTAAAATAAAATATTCCCTTAATCAAATATTAAATTCTAGTCTACACTGGGCCCAATTTCTGGGTATTTGTTTCTCTGAGCTAGTTCTGTACCTGCACCATTCCCTACTGTTTTTAATTATAGGGACCTGAAGGGTTTCTAAAAGCTGATAACATGACCTTCTCTTACTATTCTTTTTTATAAGAATAGTGACTCTTTTTGTGCATTTATTTTTCTATATAAAGTGTGTTGTGTACTCTTTGGGTAAAGCTCTCCATGCCTCAGATAGTGGGTAGACCGGCAGTCTTTTTCTATGTTGTTGGTTCTCTGTGGGTTACCAGGAGACACCTCTCAGTATGTGGATATCCTCAGCTAAGAGGACAAGTACAATCTCAACTTCAGTGGTAAAGGGAACCAAGGCTACCAGGTTAGCTCTTTCTAAAGCTCTTTGTGGGCTAAGGAGACTAGCAGATTGTCCCAGAAATGCTCATGCAGTTGATGAGTTTCTTTTGGGGAGAGAACTGCCCATGGATCTCTTGGTTTTCCTATGACCAAGCTTTTGTCGTGGTTCTAAAAGTTCTGATTCTGGTGTCTGTCACCTGCTGAGCTCAGGAGACGTACCTAGTAGCTGATCAGTGTTGGGACTGGAGATTATCAGAATATCTTCAAGCATCCATCTGTCCACATCCCCTTAGGCTATCCTCACTTTATTTCTGGTTTGTATTTTAGTTCTCATTTATTTAAAAAAGATTTTTTTTAAAGATTATATTTGTTTATTTGACAGAGAAAGACAGCGAGAGAGGGAACACAAGCAAGGGGAGCGTGAGAGGGAGAAGGAGGCTTCCTGCTGTGCAGGGAGCCCGATGAGGGGCTTGATCCCAGGACCCTGGGATCATGACCTGAGCTGAAGGCAGACGCTTAACGGCTGAGCCACCCAGGTGCCCCTAAAAAAGATTTTTTAAAAGTAATCTCTATACCTGACGTTGGGCTCAAACTCACAAACCCAAGGTCAAGTTGCATGCTGCACTGACTGAGCCAGCCCGGCACCCCATTTCTCATTTATTTTTATTTCAATTTAGTATAAGCTTTAAGTTATAGGTAATAAGTACGAGTAATGTATCTTATACTTTGATGGAGCTACTTTAATTTTTTCTTCATAGTGCTACCTATTTATTTGTTCATAGCATTATCAAATATTTATTAAGCATTTTGTGTATAGCAGCATTTAGCCTTGGAGTTAGGCATAATGAGGATGAATACCACCCAGTCCCTATTTTCTCAGAAACATTTTACAGTCTTTCACTCTTTCCTTAAAATATTTTCACTGGCATACACACTTCCTGGGTTTCTGTTTTCTTCATCTTTGTCCCTTTTTAGTCTCCTTTACTCAACCTTTCTCATCTAGACCCCCAAAATGATGGACCCCCAGAGCTTAATGAGACCTTTGGCTTCTCTAGCTCCATTTCATTCCTTAGGTCATCCCATTCAGTGTCATGGCTTTAAATATTTTAGCTATGATGTACTCATGTCCCTAAAGATACATGTATTTTTCAGTCCTGGCATTTCCCCTGAATTTTATCTTCAGATATCCAACTGCTGACTCTCCAAACGGCTGTTTAATAGGCATTTCAAAATTCACGGGACCACAACATATTGCAACTGTTTGCCCCCTTGACTTTGCATTTAGTGGTCCATCTGCTCAGTTTTCATATTGTGACTGGTTAGCCCCCTCATGTCATTCATTAACATGAATGATTTTTGTGGACTGACTTTATCATAGTTATAATATGTGAGATTTTCTTTCATGCTTTGTAACATTCATGTCAAAGTGATTTTTTAAAAATCCTAGTTTTTTAGCTTTAGCTTTTAACTATAGTATTTTTTCATGTAGGATTGTCTTCATTTTGTGTTTTATAACTCACTCTTAAAACACTTTTGGGGGGCACCTGGGAGCTCAGTTGGTTGAGCAAACAACTTTAGTTTTCGGATCATGTCATGATCTCAGTATTGTGAGATCGAGCCCTGTGTAGGGTTCTGTTGCTCAGCACGGAGTCTACTTGAGATTTTCTCTCCCTCTCATAAATAAATAGAATCTTTAAAAAAGAAATCCACCTTTTTTACTGATTATTAAAGTAATATGTGTTAATTTTAGAAAGCTAAAAAAGTACAACAAAGGAAAAAGTCCATGTAATCTCATCATTGAAAGTGGCATTGACAATTTAGTATATGCTCTTTGCCTGTCTCTCCATGCATGAATATTATTACTTACAACACTTGATTCATCATGTATATACTATAAACTACTTTTTCTCTTCAGTTACTGTGTAGTGAACATTTTCCAATGACATTAAAGTTAGTTTGTAGAACATGAGTACATGGTATTTTGTAACACAAGTATGTAATAATTTGTGTAATTAATTCCTGATTGTGACACATTTAGGTTGGTTACAATTTGCTATTATAAACTGTGCTGTGATGACTGTGGATGATTTACATCCCCTGGATTATTTTTTAGGATAAGTTCCAAGAAGTGGAAATAATTCTCAGGCTGGATAGTATAGTAATTAAGAGCATTGGCTTTGAAGTCAGACTGCCTCAGGTTAAAATCCTAACTTCTTAGGTATATGTATATTTAGGCAAATTAATTTATGACTCTCATTTCTTAATCTGTACATTGAAGATAATAATAGTTTAGTACTTCTTAGGTGTCTATATATTTAGGCAAATTAATTTTTCTCTCTCATTTCTTAATCTGTGCTCCAGGCTTATCTTCTGAATTATCTACTTCAATCGTAGGACCAGCCATTTCCCCTACAATTGCTGTTTTCTTTTATTGGGGAATGCTAGGTAGAAACCAAGAGTTGGGTGCTGGGTGTGCTCAGTGCTACTGGGCTGTCACCACTTTTAGTCCCTTTTAGTGAACAGAGCTAGCAAATACTATTTGTGTGTTGATTGTGCATGCATGCACATACATATCTATAATTATTTTCATATCTATTTATCTGTGTCCATATTAAATTAAATGTGAGTTCAAGTGATGTCTCTGGCTCTAATCCAGTACCACAGGGTTCATTCTAATCTTCTTCCCTTTGCTTTTCTCTAACTTTCCACTCCAGAGTGAAAAGCTTGATTCCACCATCTACCATCCATTCGGTTATTTGTTCATCCCCAGTATACATGTAAACTGATTCAGAATTAACCTATATCTCTGTGAAAAACAACTTTACCAAATATAGTGCAGTCTTTATGTATGGTTCTATTTTTCTTTAGCCTTATGGTTTCCAGTGAAAGCACCATCTTCCAAAGTTGCTTATATCATCCTTTTTTCACTCATCATTCTGCTTTTGACCTTGTGCTTTAAAGACTTCTTAATCTAGGGGCCCTTGGGTGGCATAGTCTATAAAGCATCTGACTCTTGCTTTAGGCTCAGATCATGATCTCTCAGTGTCATGAGATTGAGCCCTGTGTCAGGCTCAATGCTTAGTGTGGAGTCTGCTAAAATGTGTCTCTTCCTCTCCCTCTTTCTCTCTTTTAAATAAATCTTTAAAAAAGATTATTTGTCTCTCCGCTTGCACTCTTTCTCTCAAATAAATAAATCTTAAAAAAAAAAGTCTTCTTAATCTAAAGATAGATTATATGCATATACATATACATACATGATGTTGCATGTAATACATGTATTACATACATATATGTAATATATAATGACATAATTGTACAGTATAATAATTTATCTAATATGTATAAATGGTATTTTATTTATTCTTAGGTATTTTATTTTCTTTTTTTACCTTTAATTTCTAAATACACCTACTGTTCACTTTGTCACTTGGTATGAAGTAGAAGTATATTTTTTCTTGCTTTTCTCCATTGTTTGAAATGCTACCTTTATCATATTTTAAAAATCTTATATATACTAGGACTTTCTGTTTCTTATTCTGTTTTATTGTCTCTTTTTGTTCAAGTTCCAAATATTATATAACTTTGTAATTATTTTAGCATCTGGTAGGTTATTCCTTTTTTGCATGTTCATATTCACTTATAACTTTAATTATCTTTTATTTCAGGAACATTTTAGTGGATAAACCAAATGACCAGTCTTCGAGGTGGTCTTCAGAGAGCAACTATCCTCCCCAGGTAAGATTGTAGCTCCTGATACCATTTAGAAGTCAAAATTTAAATAGGCATTTAATTGATATCAGTTATCTGGAATCCATTAGTGACTTACTCAGTCTTTGAAATTGTGAGATGGATTTTTGTTTCCTTTTTTTGTTTAAGTGTTGGAAGAATGTTTATTTCATAGGGAAATGCAGTGTGGAGTTTGATGAAACAGACTTTTTACTTTTGTCTACTGGAGCAATTATTTATTTATCTTTAAAGATTTTGTTTGAGAGAGAGCTCGAGAGCTCATGCTGCACATGAGCAGAGGGAGAGGGAGAGAGAGAATCTCAAGCAGATCCTTGCAGGGCTCAGTCTCACAACCCCGAGATCATGACCTGAGATGATTCAAGAATCAAGTCCTTAACTGACTGAACCATCCAGGTGCTCCTGTCTACGGGAGCATTTAAAATCTAATATGTATTTTTTCCACATTACTAATGATGCAAAATTAAGTTTCTTAATACCTTTTGAGGAAAATGTTAATGGAAAGAACTGGTTGTGGTGCCATTACTGTTTAGAGCGGTAACTGATCTGAGTGCTGATCTGAGCAGAGGTTGTGACTTCTATTGTACTTAAACTCCAGTTATTCTGTAAATGTTTAAGGAGATGTTAGTAAGTTGAACTTTGATTCAGTAACTCAATGACTGCCTTTTAGGGAAAATAAACTTAATACAGTTTGTTATTTTGCTAAAGTGGTATATTTAGCTGATGTCAAGACCATGAACTAAATTCTTCCCTTGACAAGTGGTGTCTGAGGTCATTTGAATTTAAAAATAGTCATTCTTTCAGTTATATACTTTAGGCATTAGAACTTACTATGTCCATGTCCTTGAGGAAATGAATGCTGTGATAGGTAAAGCGGATGGGTAGGTGAAACTTATTTTTTATTCTAGTGTAATTTTTGGAAGCCTAATCTCTATACTTATTTTTCCATACGTATGTATATATTTATATATATAATATAATTAATATTATATATATAAATATATATACATTTAAAACTGTTTGCATACCTTTTTGGATCACCTGGTGTCTAAATGTTCTATTGCAGGGGCACCTGGATGGCTTAGTTGGTTAAGCGTCTGACTCTTGGTTTTGGCTCAGGTCATGATCTCATGGTGTTTAGATTAAGCCTGGAGTCAGGCTCTGTGCTCAGCAGGGAGTCTGCCTCTCCCACCCTCTCTCCCTCTTCCCCTCCCGCAGCTCATGTGTGTGTGTGTGCATATGCTTGTGCTCTCTCTCAAATAAATAAATAAAATCTTAAAAAAAAAAGTTCCATTGCAAAATATACATCCAAAGAATATATATTCATACTTTTTATATATGTATAAGGAATAATAAAATACCTATTTATTCATCAACTGTCTTTAGAAGTATAAAGTGTCCACAACCTTTTGAAGCCTCTTGTGAGGCTTGTCTTATATTTGTCCTCTAATTCCACTGTAGTAACTACGATTTCATGCTTTGTTAAGCATTTTCTTACGGTATTATGTGCTATGATTTAAGTTTTATCTGGCTTTGACTTTATATAAATCTAAATTGAGTCACTCATTATAAATCTTGATCTGCTTTTCTTTTGCTTTACATTATGGTATTTCTTAATGTTGCTGAGTATAATTGTAGTTTCTTAATTTCCAGTGTGTAAGTATGCCAAAATGTATTTATCCATTTTGTAATTGATAGGCTTTTCAGTTTTTTACAGTTTTTTGCTATTATGAATAGGCTGCTATGAACAATTTTGTATGTTGTCTCCTGGTACACATGTACAGATTTTCTTTAGGGTATATATTTTGGAGCAGGGCTGGTGGATCATAGGGTTATGTGTATGTTCAGGTCATGCAAAACTGTTTTACAAAATGGCTGTATAATTTACTCTCACTGACAGCATATGAAAGTTACTGTGCATTGCATTCTCCCCTTCACTTCTATGGCTGATTTTTAGGTTTCGCCAGTCTTTTAGATCTTTCATTATAACTCACTATGCTTTTAATTTGCATTTACCTGTTTATTTTCAAGTCGTGTTGCATATGTTGGTGGGCTTACATTGTGTATGTTGTTGGTGCATGCCCCCCACCTACTGTTCCCTGAGGTTGAATACATTGTGTTTTTAATCATGTTTTTCTTATTCACTTTTTCATTTTACTTAAATTGAGCCCTCGAACTTGGTGTGTGTTTGTTTTTACTTAGTTGGTTTTTATGTTTTACCAATGAATTATATATAATTTTTTTATTATTACTGAAACTGTGGTAACCTCTTTACTGTGAAATTTTCTTTTTTTGTTGTGGAACAGTATTTTTAAGGCAGTAGTACTTAATGTGTTTTTACTTATTTATTTGCTTATTCATTGAAAAATTACTTAGTAAGCACCCATGAGGTGCCAAATTTTATAGCAGTGAGCTATTGTCTTTCCTCTTAATGAGCCAAGAAATATCTTGAATCAATTAATATTTAATGTGGTAAGTCCTAGAGTAGAAGTTACTTAAAGTTTTTATGATTTAAAAGAGACTAAGTTATCATGAAAATGGGTAGCATAAATCTGTTTATCTTCATTGTAATTACAAGTCAGATATAACTGGGGTTCCATGTAGCCAATCTCAAAGAACACTGGTCTTGCCAGAAAAATATAATTGAAAGTAATTTCAGTTTTCACTTAGTTTTGTCAGAAACTGCCATATGAGATGGAATGGATATAGTTTTAATATGTAGATACGTAGCAAGTAGTCTTATACTCCTAGTGGATGTGAGCTAGGTCTGTAATACTAATTCTAACCCTTCTTTTTTTCCAAACCATATTCTGAAAATTACTAAAAGGGCTGAATTTTTAAAAGATGCCCACAAAAAGTTTATGAAAGCTGGGCCCTGAAACTGATTCATACTCAGCATAAGTATAAAACAAAAGGAATCCCTGTCTCGGGGTACTGTGGGAAGAGTTGCATTGGCACTGAGTAGAGGAGGAGAAAAGGAAGAAAACCCATCCCTGAGAGGTTTCAGCCATGTATTGTTATTTGTTTATATTTGGTAATCAGATTCTTAATACTTGGCTACTGAGGAAACCTTATGGTGTGATTTTAGTTTTAAGTGGTTCTGGATGTATAGTGCTCTTAAGGTTCTCAATAGAAGCAAGTGCAGATCCTCTCTGGAGATAGTTACCTTTTCCCGAGGCTTCAGGTAGTCTCCTTAAATCATTATTCACACACACAAAGATAACCAAATGTACCAGGAAACAAGGTACCTTTAGTAAGAACTAGAAAGGAAGGATAGCAGAAACCTGCAAAAATGTTAGGTATAGGAATTAAAAGTACTGAAAGATACCGAAATTAAAGTAATTAACATATCGTATTTAAAGAAATAAAAGGTATTTGTAAGGAATAGGAATCTTTAAAAAGTGATCTAGCAGATTTGGAAAAAAGAGCCAAATAAAACTTCCTTAAATGAAAAATATAATAATAAAAATTAATTTTGACCAACTGTCCTACTAAGGAGGTTGAAATAGGAAAAAAAAATTTTTTTTGAAGGTGCAGTGTATTGGTAACAAAGAAGTAAAGAGTGATGGGGCCAAGATTGAGGAAAATATAGGAACCCAAAGAGGGGAACCACTTTTAGGGCCCCTTTTCCACTGGGTTTCTTTTGATTCCTGAAGAAGTGGTTAAGATACTGAAAAGTTGAACAGCACTTCCGACAGACTCTTGAGGCCAGAAGATAAAGGTCAGAAATCAGAGCCTGGAATGTGGTAGAGTAGCAGATTCCCTACTCTGGGTTAGGACCCTGAAGCTATGTTTGAGGAATAAAGGTGAACCAGAGATACTCTGACCCTTATAGGGACTAAAGCCCAATTTCATATTATCTCAGTCCTTGAAATTTGATTAAAATAATCAAGAAGTGGGGGACCTGGGTGGCTCAGTGGATTGAGCGTCTGCCTTCAGCTTAGGTCGTGATCCTGGAGTCCCGGGATCGAGTCCTGTGTCGGGGTCTTGCTCAGTGAGGAGTCGGCTTCTCCCTCTCCCTCTGTGCTTTCTCTCACTGTCTTTCAAGTAAATAAATAAAATCTTAAAAAATATATATCAAGAAGTGGTAGTATCACTAGTCATGGGCCTGCAGCAGGTACACCTCTTCTAGAGGAAGATAATATGCTAGGCATCTAGTTTTTTTTAGTTTTCTGTATTTGATATCTACCAAAAATAACAGAGTTTACAGATAATAGCATTTTAGATATAGGTTTTAAAATAAGTGTCCCTAGTGTGTTAAAGGAAAAAAGGAGATGAAAATCAATATTGGAAATTTTGGCAGGGAATCGGAAACTATTACAAAAAAAAAAAGACCAAAATAGAAATGAAAAATATAGTAACCAAAACTGCAAATTGCAGTTATGAGAATAAAAAAGAATTATCCAAAAACACTTTCTAACATGTAATGTGCTTTATGTAAAGTGGCAATATTATTGTCATAGATCACTGAGAAAATAATTATTGCCAATATTTTTTTTAAAAGATTTTATTTATTTATTTGACAGAGAGAGAGACAGGCAGCGAGAGAGGGAACACAAGCAGGGGGAGTGGGAGAGGAAGAAGCAGGCTCCTAGTGGAGGAGCCTGATGTGGGGCTTGATCCCAGAACTCCGGGATCACGCCCTGAGCCAAAGGCAGACGCTTAACCGCTGTGCCACCCAGGCGCCCCTGTTGCCGATAATATTAATATGACAGAAACAAAAAATTACTTACCTTTGTAATTTATTTTAATAATAAAGTACTACCTGACCAACCTATTTCAGAACACTTAAGAGGATTCTCAGGATATATAGCTTAGTTCTATTATTTTAATTTTGGATAAGGAGAAACCTTATTTCATGAAATGTTACCATATAATTAGTATGGGAATTGTCTGTATTTCTCCACATTTGTTTTTAGTGATTCTAAGTTCCGCCCCCCCCCACCCCATGGCCATATGGTAATTGTAAGGATTTGGTGCAGGAACTAGCTACTTTACTGCCCGAAAACTGTGAGAAGTATTTCTATTTCTAATGTGTTTTGGTTTTATAGATAGTTGATTCTGTTATTCACAATAGTTATGTTTTATAAAGTTGGCATGAACACTGCACTAGTGAATACTGAGCCTTTGCTCCTAGGGGAAGTACAGAATTAGATTCCTCCGTGTCTTTGGTCATAACATTTTTGTCTGCCAATCAGTACATAACCTTACTTTATATGTGTTTCTGTTTACAGGCACTGTATTATATATATATATTTAGTTTATATATATATATATATATATATATATTTAGTTTTTATATATAAATTTAGTTTATATATATATGTGTGTGTGTGTGTGTATATATATATAGTTTATTCATTAGCATTGAACTTACAGCTGTAGCACTATAACTCATGGCTGAATGAAGCTTGAAATAAAGAGTCTAGACAGAAAGGATCACTATTTTGAGTGAGTCTTGCCACAGGGAAGCCAGAGAGTTTTCACAGTCTTTCTCAGGATCTGCCTGATGGCATATGGCAGACTCTTGAGGAAACTAAGGTTTTGACTCAGATTTAGCCAGAGAAAAATGAACATGTTCTAAGAGACTTTCCCACGTAAGTCTTTGTGTAGGTCCTGCGAACTCAGAAATGCTTCCCGTAGAGGAGGTACTCCTGGACTCATGTTTCACCAGCTCCAGGTACTCCCTTTGCTGTAGGAGTGTAGCGGCCTGGCCTCTTCATTAGAACCTTTCAAGCCAGGTGAGCACTGAAGGAGGGACTGAAATTCCCCTGGGGCTCAGGGAACTTCTTCGAAATTCCTTTGAAAAGGGGGCATCACTGCCCCAGCCCGATGCATATTTCCTCTGTAAGGCACATCACAGCCTTCTTGCCCTTAGAAACATTAGACATCATTTCAACACTCTGCTTGGGGATCATTTTAGACAGCAAGATCACCAGCAGAAACCACAAAAGTGGTGTGGCACTACATAGACGGTGAAAAGGACATTTGTTTCTAATATAATAGAGTTAAACCAAGAAGGCAGAGTGTCCCTTGTTTGACCTTAGCTGGGAGAGTGTGCATTGGGTAACTCAGAACTTTTGCCACTTGGAACATGTCTGGGAATGATTATGAGGTGCTGCGAGTATTGGTTTTGGTGCTGGAAATAAATTTTAGTGAGTAGGTGAATTCACAAATAAGGAATCCACAAATAATGAGAAGTGACTATACAGTAATTAATAATTCATTTATCATGTCTTGAACAGATCTGAGAATCAGAAAGGAAAAAAAAAAAAGAGGACGCTGAAAAACTGACATCATTGTGGTAAAATTTTAGGTCCTGGGGGTCTTCCTAGAATCTGCTTTGGTTATAATGTTACTCTGGTTGGTTAGTTATTTCCTCAGGTTTCAGCACCTGGAAGTAATTGTGTGTGTTGGGGGATGGGGGACAGAACTGTAAAAGACACATTGATGGCCAGCTAACACCTGACATAAAGGGTCACAAGGGAAAAGATAGAAAAATCTAAGTAACAAATAGAAAAACAAAAGTGTAACATTTAGGGGGTATTTATTAGAAAAATGGATTATACTCTATATTTAGTGTGTATATTTCAGTAGATACTGCATACCTTCCTCAGTTTCACTTACTGGAATAAATAAAGTAGTAATGGTTTTCATTCTTGTCCTCATTTCTGTACCCATTGAAGTTTTGCCAAAAAGGACCCCAATTAAACTTTTTACCTTTTATTCTAAAATTTTGTCACTAAGCTAATCATTATGCAATTCTGTTGGATCTGATTCTGATTGGAACTTTTATTCTAATTCTGATGCATTTGATTGTAAATCTTAAAGCCTTGTGTGGTATGTGATGTTAACACCATCCTCATTATGACAGGTCCCTCTATTATTTTGCTACTCCTGTATAACAGATCACAAATTTAGCAGCAACCTGCCTACTAGCTTACAGTTGCACAGGGTTAAGTCCAGCATGGCGGTGTGAGGTTCTTTTCTTAGGGTGAAATCCAGGTATTGGCTAAGTTCTCATCTTCTGGCTCTGGAGAAAAATGAGCTTTGCTGTTGTCAGAATTCAGTTTCTTGTGGTTGTAGGACTGAAGTCTTCGTTTTCTTGCTGGCTGTCAGCTAAGAGCTATTCTTAGTTCCTAGACCCTGCCCACATTCCTTGTCACATGGCCCCCTTCATTTTCAAGTGAGCAGTGGTGCATCGATTTCTTCTTGTGCTTTGAATTTCTGACTTCTTGTCCCTAATCTCTAGACTCACAGTTAAAGACTCATGATTAGGTCAGGCCCACCCAGATAATCTGTTTTATTTAAAATGAACTGATTTGGAACCTTAACTGTATCTATCATAATTCCTTCATAGCAGCTCCTGGATTAGTGTTTGACTGACTGTCTAGGAGAAGGTTTGATACACCAGAGACCAGAAATTATGCCTGCAGTATCTTCTAACCTTTCGTCTGTAGCTTTCATTCAATTTGGTATGTACAAATTTAGTGGCTGCTGTATGTCAGACTCTCTTGTGGTGGTTTGACTAAGGAAAATCAGTGAGGCATAAGCAGGACACAGTCATGTTTCTGCCCTCACAGAGGTTATTTTTTGAGGAGAGAGACAATACCCAAAATAAATAATGTATTAAGAGGTGAAAAGGGCTATTACAATAATCCTGGCAAGAGATTTTTGAAGCTTTTGACAGGGTGGTAGTTGCCCAGGTGAGAAAAACTGACTGTGAAAGCACTTTGAAAAATGTAAGATCATATGTATACATTTTTAAGCCTTTTGTTAACACATACACAAATACAAAAGATGAATATTGCTTCTCTTTTCTCTTCTGAGTGGGTATTATTTTTGACAAGAAAAGGTAGGGGAGATTCTTGCTTTTTTATTCTCTCTTATGTTTTATATGCCTTCTGTCTCTATCACATATTGTTGTAAATAATCTGCCATTGACTCTATGGAAACTAGGATCAGAGAGTTCACCTTTCTAGAATAGAATTGTGTTTTTTCATACATAAAAATAAAGTTTTAGGGTTATCATGTACTCTTAAGTGTTTTATTTCTAGATTTCTAAATTGTATATTTTGTATGATCTGGAAGTCTTTTTCTGAACGTGGTGGGTAAATGGAAGTATTATTCTATTACTAGTTAACATCAAATCTTTTTTTTTTTTTGATAGCAGAAATACTTGTTTTGTATCCATCATAGAATCATAGGACTCCTTTCATTCTTCGTGTTGTGGTTAGTTGTTAGTGTGTGTTTTCCTCATTAGATTTTAAGATCCTTGAAAAAGTGGCATTTTGTTTTACTGATTTCTGTATTTCCCTTTCAGTGGTGTCATGGCAAAGCTGGGAATTTTGTGTTTGCTGTGATTAAAAAAAACAAACAAACAAGTATTATGTAGAAAATCAATGTGATTAGGAATTAGATTCCAGTATAATTCAAATGTTTGAGTCGTACAGTGTCCATCAGGCAGGCACACGTATCATATTAGTAAGTAATTTATCTAGGAATGAAATACAGATATTTTTCTTTTAATTTATATCTATTTTTTTCAGATGGCTACTGAGTTGTCAGTACATAAATACTTACTAAGTTGTTTGGACCTAACTACTTAATAAATGGAACTGTTAATATTTATTTTGGCCTTGGATGCTATATTATCTATTGCTATGTAATAAATTACCCCAAACTTAGCAGCTAAAAACAAGCATTTATTATTTCACACTGTCAGGGATCTGAGAGTGGCTTAGCTGGGTGGTTCTAGCTCAGGGTCTCTTTGAGGTTGCAGTCAAGGTGTCAGCCAGACTGCAGTTATCTCAAGGCTTGCCTGGAGTTGGAGGATTCACTTTTCTCGTTCTCCAGTTTGTAGATTGCATATCGTGGGATTTCTCTGCCTCCATAGTTATGTGAGCCAATTTCCATAATATATCTCTTATGTATTTTTCTGTATATCCTATTTGTGTTCTGTTTCTCTGGAGAACCCTAATATACCCAACTGTCTTCAACTTTCATGGTTCCCCAACTTTACTTTCCTGTTGCTGCTGCTGCTGCTGTGTCTGCTCTACGAATGTACTTAGCCCCATACCAAAAGCTTGGGAGCGAGGACCTACTTCACAGCTTTTTGTCTCCCCTTCTTTCTGTGAGCATGCACTTCCCCCCAGAGTTTGCCTTTGTGCACTCAGGTATTCCATACCTTCAGATATTTCCTTTTCATATCATATCAAGTTTTTATAGTTTTTTTCTTTTTCAGGCAATAGATTGTTTAAAACGTCTAACTTATAGAGACACTTCAAAGAATAATAACAGTCATTGCTGCAGGGATTTGGGAAGAAGGGTATCTATATATTCTGAAATCTGATATTGAAAATCTGAATTATTACAATCTTTTTGAATAATATCTGACAAGGGCCATTGATATGGAGAGTACATTTGTCCTACTCAGTTCAGTCCTTGCCAGGACTCTGCCTCTTAGAAATAAAAGGATAAGTATGTTAGATGTACACAAGTATTTAATACAGTAATTCTTAAGTAATGTAATTCTGGGGAGATAAAGAATACCTATTTATAGAGGAATGCTAGAATACATTTTTCATGGGATATTGTTAGCCATTTAAATAAAGTGAACTGGCTTTGTATCAGTTAACTTGGAGGGATTTCCACCATAAAGGAAGAAAAGCATGGTACAGAGAATCATCTACCATAAGATCCTACTGATGTTACCCGAATGACAACTCTCTCTCACCAGTATGTATGTATGTATGTATGTATGTATGTGGTTATGTATGTACATTTGTATTTGATGCAATGAGTCTAGATAAAGATATGAAAGGACACACGTCTAACTGTTAGCATTGGTGAGAAGAAGAGATGAGGGAGGAAAAAGAGAAAACAAAACAATTACTTAAAAAGTTTGGCCCGCTAAAAACAGCATATATGATATTCCGCTTATGTAAAGAATGTGTCTGTGTGAGTGTGTGCGTAGAGTGTTAAACTGAATTATTACCAAAATGGTGGTGGTGGTTATAACAGGATGGTGGATTTTTAATTTCTTTTAAATTTCATTCTTATAGTTTTAAAATCTGTTCTTAAGTTTAAAGTAAAGCCATTTTCATTTTGAGACCTAATGAGGGAACATTGCTTTTAATTTGGAATCATCTGTGCTGGTAGAAGTAAATATACCATGAATGAAAACCCCATAAATACTTTAAGATAGTAATTGCACCCTTTTCCCTCATCAGAATGTTTTATCAGAGTTACTGATACTGCCTGGAAAACCTGTTTTTCAAGGTGACTGGCAAATATCCTAGTGTTGGTTAAAATGTACGTTTAGTAATTAACACATGTCTTGATAATTGCTTTAAGAAAGATTAGATCATAACTTTTACTAAAATTATAAGCTCCTTCCGAGGTAGTTTAAGTGAAAGTATGATTTTAGGTAATATCCTTTGCTTTCTGGGGCCAGAGAAGGCAGTTAAAATTGTTTGACTAACAACAAGTATTCTTTTTGTATAATCTAAGTAGGTCAGAGAAACTTAAGTGATTATTTAATACAGTTGGTGTGTGTGTGGTAGGTGGGTAGTTGTATGCTTTTGTTTATGTAGTATGTTCAGGTTATTCTTTGATGAATCATAACAAGAATATTATCAGAATAAGTGCAAAGTGAGGAAGGAAATGTAAGAAAATATATGCATTTCAGTATAATTTCTAGCATGCAACTAGGATACCAGTAAATTTATAAAGTGTCTTAATGGTATTTTATCCAAGTTTATAAAAGGAGCATTATTTACATTATATAATACATTTTTAATTAATATAATTTACTTGGACCTTAAGTGTACAGTATTCATTTTGAAAAATGCACACATAAATATAATTCACACCTCTATCAAGATATATAATGTTTCTACCCCCTCAAAAAGATCCTTTCTGTCTCTTACCAGTGAATCCCTATCTCTCCTACCCTCCTTTCAGAGGCAATCACTGTTCAGATTCTTTTGGCATAGATTAGTTTTTGCCAGTTCTAAAACTTAACATAAACTGAGTCATAGAGCATATATATACTCTTATATATGGTTTTGTATGCTTAGAATGTTTTTCATGTTTATTCATATTGTTGCATGCGTCACGTTCTTTTCTTACAGAATACTATTCTGTTCTATGGATATAGCATAATCTGTCTTTTTTTTTTTTTTTAAGATTTATTTATTTTTTTAGAGAGAGCAAGAGTGGGGAAGGGGCAGAGGGAGAGAGAGAATATCCAAGGAGACTCCTGCTGAACATGGAGCCCAACATGGGTCTTGAGCTCAGGAGCCATGAGATCATGACTTAAGCTGAAACCAAGAGTTGGATGCTCAACTGACTGAGCCACCCAGGCATCCTATACCATAATTTGTTTACCCATTCTTCTATTTTTGAACATTTGCATTGTTTCAGTTTTTGGTGATTATAAATAAAGCATATATATGAATTCTTTTAGAAGATTTTACTACTAATATGTATTTTTTATTCTTTTGGGTATATATCTAGAGGTAGAATTACTGCATTTTAAGGTAGAGATATATTACTTTCTATGAAATTATCAGACTGCCAGTTGCTTCACAGCCTCACCAACATTTGGCATTGAAACACATTTTAATTTTAGTGATTATTGTTGGTGTGGAGTGGTTTTAATTTATAATTCTTTGATGACTAATGATTTAAGAACTTTTTTCCATTTGCTTATTGGCTATTCATTTATCTTTTCTGTGAATTCTTTACTCCTTTTAAAAAAATGGAGTTGTTTGCTTTTTTTATTACTGAGTTGTAGGAATTGCTTATATTTTTTCTCAATATAAATTCTTAATTATGTATTGCAAATATTTTCTCTAAGTCTGTGGCTTGCTTATTCATATTTTTTAAAGATTTATTTATTTATTTTAGGGAGAGAGAGAGCATGTGCATGGGAGCGCAGGTGAGGGGAGGGGCAGAGGGATAGGGAATATCCAAGTAGACTCCTCCTGAGCACTGAGGACACGAGATCATGACCTGAGCCAAAACCAAGAGTTGGACGCTTAACCGACTAAGCCACCTAAGCACCCCTTATTCATTTTCTTAATACTAACTTTTATAATTTTTAAATAGCTATTAAGGTATAATTGATATACAATAAGCTTGACATTTTTAGTGTACAGTTTGAAAATTTTTCATCCATATACCTTTAAAAATACCACCACACTTAAAATATTAGACATATCTACTATCCCAGAAGTTTCTCATATCTCCTTTTAATTTGTCTCACTTTACCTCCATCCCCATCTCTAGGTAACTACAGATCTGTGTTCTTTCACTATTGATTCATTCACATTTTCTAGGATTTTATGTAAATGGAAAAATATAGTATATATTTCTTTTGTCTGATTTCACTCAAAGATATCTTGAAATTCATCTGTATTGTTTGTGTCAATAATTTATCCATTTTTGTTGCCTAGCTGAATTCTCTTGTATCCTACGTATCAGTTTGTTTATCCAGTTACCTGTTGATGGACATTAGTTTGTTTCTAGTTTTTGGCTATTACAAATAAAGATACAATGAAAAGTAATGTACGAGTGTTTGTGGTTCTAATTTGCATCTTAAAAATGATTAGTGATGTTGACCATCTTCTCATATGCCTCTTGTGCCTTCCTTAAATGTTCTTTGATGAAGTGGCTATTCAAAGCTTTGTCCATTTAAAAATTTGGTTGTTTTCTTACTGTTGAATCTTGAGTTTTTTTAATGTCTCGTATATAGGTAATTTATCAGATATTTGATTTGCAAATATCTTCTCATCTTCTGTATTACTCCCCCCTGGCTCCAACTTTCTTTCTCCTAATATTGGGGGGAATCTTTATTAAGTATGATGCTGGCTGTAGATATTTTATAGATGTCTTCTCTCAGTTGAGAAAGTTGCCTTTTTTGTATAGTTTTCTGAGGGTTTCTAATCCTGAATGGGTATTGATTTTGTTGTTGTTACTCCACACCTTAAAATCTATTGTGTTTCTCTACTGTATCTGAAATAAAGTCCAAATTTCATAATCTGGTCGGATGTTACAGCTCTTTTACAGCAAGATGGGCAGTCTATTCCTCTACCTTACAAATCCTGACTGACTGGCCTTGTGACTTGCTTTCACTACCAGGAAATTCTATAAAAATGTTATTGCAGCTTCTGAGCAAGGCCTCAGGAGGCTTTATAGCTCTGCGATCTCTTGGAACTCTGAGAGCACAATGCTCTGAAGAAAGCCCACCAGACCTCCTTGAGGATACAGCCCTACATGGAGAGGCTCAATTGCCTTAGCAAAGTTCAGCTTCCTCATTTCCATTCCTACTAAGCCCGCTTCTCCAGCCAGTCTACCAGATGATACAGCAACATGATTGAGTTTAGGAGCTACCATTGGAAGAACTGTCCATTGAACTCACAGAATCTTAAGACCTCATAAATCACATAAATGTTGTTTTCAGACACTGAGGTTATTACATAGCTTACATGGATCTGGACTTTTGTAGTCTTATTTCCATGCTACCTGTTTCTTTGCCAGCCCTTTCAATTAAATGATATTCCCAATTACCCCGTTACTCGAGTTAGAAGCTAAATCATCATCCTTGATACCTCCCTCCCCTTCCTACATCCAGTTATCACTAAATTCCATTTATTCTGTCTCCAAAATATGTCAGAGCTGTCTAACGCTCTTCATCTCCATACCAGTCTAGTCTAAGTCTTCGTCTCATCTCTTGCTTGAATTACTGTAACAACATCTAACTGGTCTGTCAGTTCCTTTGATTTATTCTCCACAAAGCATACTGTGTGTGTGTGTGTGTGTGTGTGCGCGTTAAATGTTGATCAGATCTTGGCTTTCCATTGTGTTTAATAGATCCCATTGTGTTTATAATTCAGACTCCTTATAATGGCATAGAATGCCCTGGTGACTGCTTACCTCTTCGGTCTCAACACATACCATTTGACCTTGCTGGTTTTGTGTAGTAGATTGAGTAGTGAGCCCCCTGCAAAGATATGTGGAATCCTAAAATGTGACCTTAAGGTCTTAGCAGATGTAATTAATTTAAAGATCTCAAGGGGAGATCATCCTGGCTTAAGCTTAGGCCCTAAACCCAATGAGGAGTATCTTTGTTCAACACAGAAAGATACCAGGAAGAAGGCCATGTGAACATGGAGGCAGATTGGAGTTACACTGCCACAAGCCGAGAATACCAGATGCCACTAGATACTGGAAGAGGAAAAGAAGGATCCTCTCCTAGAGCTTTCCGAGGGAAATGGTCCTACCAACACCTTGATTTCGGGCTTCTGGGCTCCCAAACTGTGAGAGAATACGTTTCTGTTGTTTGAAACCACCAAGTTTGTGATAATTTGTTATGGCAGTTTGAGGAAACTAATAAGATACTGCTTCATCCTTTAAGCACCCTTGAAGCACTTTCATTGCTAAACCCATCTAAAGCTCTAGAGTAAGTCCTACTACCACTAGCTCCCTGACCCGTTTTCTTCCTTTTTTATCACCCTATTTCTTATAAATTGTAATTATTTATATGATTAAAAAGGATTTTTAAAATCACCTTTCTCACATTGAAGAAAATATCTGAAGACTGAAATTGTGAGCAAGTTTTGAACAGGAAAATTTTTTTTTCATTGCTTGCTTAATTCTGTGGCTGAATTAACAAACCATTGTGATAGTTCTTTGATTTTCTGTGGTACCTCCCCCCTTTGGAAAGGAGATTGTGATGCATTATGTTGTATTTTAAAATTAATATATTCATACTTACATAGTTAAAATTCAAAGGTTGATATATAGTGTCAGGGAGGAAGACCTTCCTCTCCACGGTGTTCCTTCTATAATCAAATTACCATGAGACAGATTAACAGGAGAAAATCAGATTTAACAGGTGTACATATGGGGAGTCCATGCAGACATGAAATTCCAAAGACAGTGAGGCAACACAAAGCTTACATGAGCTAAGGCGAGGGGTAGGTTCTAAGGATACAAAGGGGAGAAAGTTCATTAGTGAGAAGATGAAGGGAGATGTTTGGAAAAACAAGGTTTGGAATTCTGCGGTTAAGTTCTTTAGGTAAAGGGGAGCCTCTCTTAATAGCTCTTTTCCTGGTACAGGCTCTTTTCCCCAGCTTAGCAGTTTAGGGAGAGGCAGAGAGCTTTTCCTGCATCTGCTGGGTTTTGTTTACTTTTAACTCAAAATAATCTTTATGCCAAAGTGGCCCATCTTGGGGCAGCGTGCCCTTGACCTGCTATGATAGATTCTAAAATAGTATTTCTAAAATGTTGGTTCTTAATGAACTTTTTTTTTTTAGTTTTTATTACTATATCTACAGCAGTTATTTCTCCAAATTAAAAATAATGAAAACCTATTTAATTATGGGAAACACTGTTTAACAGTAGCACTACTCAGCATTTATGCTCAAGAGTCAGAAAAATGGAAATCAGAAATTTATGAATAAAGTCAAAATGTGATTAAACATTAAAATTTTTTAAATATTTTATTGCATGAGTGTATCAAACTTAATTAACTGGTTTCCCAGAACATTTAGGTTTCTTAATTTTTTTTTTTAAACTAGGCTCCACCCCCAATTTGGGGCTTGTAACTCAAGACCCTGAGATTAAGAGTCACATGTTTACCAATTGAGCCAGCCACGTACCCCAAACATTAAAATTTTACCCTGAGGTGTGTTTCTGTCAGATCATGGTGTTTTGCTTCAGATTAGAGAGTTTACATTTTACTTGTGTAACTTTTTTTTTTTTTAAATAACAGAGAGAATGCACACGAGTGGGGTTGGGGGGAGGCAGAAGGAAAGGGAGAGGGAGAGAATCTTAAGCAGGCTCCACGCTCAGTGGGGATCCCTCTGCAGGGTCGATCTCACGACCCCCGAGATCATGACCTGAGCCAAAATCAAGAGTTGAATGCTCAACTGACTGAGCCACTCAGGTGCCCCCTTATGTAACTTTTTAATAACAAAAATTCTACTTGGTTATTAATAAAATTATATATATGCATAATTACTTCCTATTGGACTTAGGGGTATTGTATATAGGATGATGGTGGTGCACGTCAGATTGTATAAAAACCCATTTTTATTCATTATAACACTGTACCTAACCAGTTGTTAGGGGAGGCTGACTTTTTTTTTTTTTTTTTAAGATTTTATTTATTTGACACAGAGAAAGACAGCCGTCGAGAGAGGGAACACAAGCAGGGGGAGTGGGAGAGGAAGAAGCAGGCTCCCAGCAGAGCAGGGAGCCTGATTCAGGGCTCGATCCCAGGACTCCAGGATCATGTCCTGAGCCGAAGGCAGACGCTTAACGACTGAGCCACCCAGGCGCCCCATGGGGAGGCTGACTTCTAAACTGAGACTTTAAAGGATAACTAGAGAAAGGAGGAGAAAGGAAGGAGGGGGAGTGTGGATTAATGAGAAAGAGATGTGAATACTCCCTTGCTTACGTGTGCAGTCTGTTCTCTAACATACGGTTGTATTCCTAAGAAACTTCGAATTCCCAAAAATCATATTACCATACCATACTTTGATATAGATAAAAAGAATCAATGACTAAAGAATAGGAATCTTAATTTTTCTATGGCAATTTTGATAATAAAGAAATTTTAATTGCTACTTAAGATGTAAACAGTATATAAACCTAAACAGTTTGTTATGGTGCAGTGGTTAAAGCCTTGGCTCTGGGGTCAGTAATCAGCAGGGATGCTTTTAACTTCAAATAACAGAAGTTCCTAAGACGGTGGATTAAACAAATCTGGTCCCTCCTGCCCCCTGCCTCCTCCCCAAGAAAACTACAGTTAGGCAGTTTCTCGTGAAAGCTGAGTGGCTTATAGTTGGCTATCTCTGAGATTCTCTTGATTTTTTCCTTCATGGTTACACAGTGGTTGTGGCAGTTGCTACTGTTCAAATAGAGGTAGCATATTGTTTCGGAGAGCAGAACTTACCTCTGCTTACATCTCAGCATTTTGTCCTTTGGCTGGAAGGTGGCTAGGAAGAATTGGGTTGAAAATGGTGGTTGGGTCAGCCAACCAACAGTATCAGTCAGTCAGACTGACTGATTTTTAATGTCACATCTGCCATTGATTAGCGTTGTAACAATGGCCAAGTTAATTAGCCTTTCTAAGCCAAAATTTTTTCATCTGTGTGACAAGGATAAAGAGGATAATTATTATTAAAATACTACTCCTATTTCTTACTCCTACTAAAGTGAGAGAATGCATATAAAAATCCAGGCAGTGAGCCAGACAAGGGAGTTAGTGCTCACAAAATATTCACTTTGATTTTATCATCATCATCATCGTCATCATCTTTCATGTCAACATCAGCTTCATTCTTTTATTGAGGAAAAAGTCACATAACATAAAATTGACCATTTTAAAATGTGCAAGTCAGTGGCATTTGGTACATTCACAGTGTTGTGCAACTATCTATCTAGTTCCCAAATATTTTTAATCACTCTGTAAGGACCCATGGTACCCATTAAGTAGTCTCTCCTTTTCCCCTTAACACAGCTTCTGGCAATTACTAATCTGCTTTCTACCTCTTTGGATTTACCTGTTCTGGTTATTTCGTATAAATGGAATCATACAATGCATGACCTGTTATGTCCGACTTCTTTCACTTAGCATGTTTTTGAGGTTTGTCCACGTCATACCATTTGTCAGTACTCCATTCCTTCTTATGGCTGAATAGTATTCCATTTTATAGAATTACATCATTTTGTTCTTCCATTTATTAGTTGATGGACATTTGGGTTGTTTCTACCGTTTGGCCATTGTGAGTAGCACTGCTCTGAACATTTGTTTACAGGTGTTTGTTTGAATTCCTTTTTTCACTTCGTGAGTATATATGTAGGAGTAGAACTTTTGGGTCATGTAGTAATTCTATGTTTAACTTTTTGAGGAACTGCCAAACTATGTTCTACATCATCTGTACCATTTTCATTCCTACCAGCAATGTCTTAGAGAGTTCCAGTTTCTCTACATCCTTGTCAACACTTATTTTGTTTGTTTGTTTTTCATTATAGCCACCCTAGTGCGGGTGTGAAGTTATATTTCATTGTGATTTTGATTTGCATTTCCCTGATGATTAGTGATATATCTTTTCCTGTGCCTGTTGACCATTTGTTTATCTTGGGGAGAGGAGTGTTGAGGTCCTTTGCTGTTTTTAAATTAGCTTGCCTTTTTTGTTGTTTAGTTGTAAGAATTTTTTATATTTTCTGGATACTAAACCCTTATTAGGTTTATTATTTGCAAATATTTTCTCCCATTCAATAGGTTATATTTTCACTTTCTTGATAGTATCCTTTGATGTACAAAAGTTTTAATTGTGGTGAAGTATAATTTATTTTAGGTTTTGGTGTCATTTCTAGGAAATCATTGCCAAATATAGAGTCTCATATTTACCTCTATTTTCATCTCAGAGTTTTAGCTCTTACATGTGGGTCTTTGATCCTAAAGGATAGATTTTGGATCAGTTTTGATCCATCTTGGGATAGTTTTCTCTGCATGTTATGAAGTAGGACCAACCACCAATTTTATTTTTATCCTGCCTTTGTCACCTGTATTACCCATTATTAGCATGAAGCCACTGTAACAAAACATCTGAATAATTTTTCTTTTTTTTTTTTTAAAGATTTTATTTATTTATTTAACAGAGATAGAGACAGCCAGCGAGAGAGGGAACACAAGCAGGGGGAGTGGGAGAGGAAGAAGCAGGCCCATAGCATAGGAGCCTGATGTGGGGCTCGATCCCATAACGCCGGGATCACGCCCTGAGGCAAAGGCAGACGCTTAACCGCTGTGCCACCCAGGTGCCCCTGAATCATTTTTCTGAATAGCTTTTTTTCCGTATGCTCAACCAGTAGTAATTTCCGTCTTGATTTTTATAATTGAAACAGTCTACATAATGTAAAATGTGTTCCGTAATTAACCGACCCCATTTTATCCAGTGTGTAACAGGAAATCTTGAGCTGCATTAGATGTATCTATAGTAGGTCAGGATTTTTTAATTTATAAAATTGGTAGGGCTGGTTAGTAAATCTCCTAAGTTTGTTTTTAAGTTTAAAATTTTATCACTGATTTTGAACATTGAATTTGCTATCAGGGTGTGATTGATGAGAATATGTGATTGCTACTTTTGCAATCTAATCTTGTTTTATTTGGTAATTCATAGTCTGTTTATATCTTTTATTGAATGGCATACTGCCATTAGAAGTTATCTTACTCGTCCTTTTCTCCCCCTTTATCTACAGTTCAGGATGATGTAGTTTGTTGGGAAGAAGTGGTGGTATGGCAGCCTATACAGGGCTGTGTCATACTGTTCTTTAGCATTAAAAACACAGGTCTACCAGTGTAGGATGGATAGGATGGATCTTATGCATTCTTCAGCTAATTGTCCAAAGTTGTAACTTTTAAAGTTGTTTAACTATTTATTCTAAACAAAGGAGGATATAATTTGGTTGTTTCTTTTTTTTAGTACTTGATTCTGAAACTTGAAAGGCCTGCTATAGTCCAGAACATCACATTTGGAAAATATGAGAAAACTCATGTCTGCAATTTGAAGAAATTTAAAGTCTTTGGTGGAATGAATGAAGAAAATATGACAGAGCTGTTATCCAGGTGAGTTATGATTATGGGGAAGAAAGAGTTGTCTTCTGAACAAGCTACAGTCTTAGTTTTATATCTTTGTGGCTAAATCTGCATGGTTTGATCTTCCTTTTAAGGGAGAAAAGAATATTTCTACTATTGTATTTCTAGTGCCTTATTTTAAAATTGTGGCTTGAGGTAGCCCTGTTTTTTTTAACCACCAGCCACTACTTAATATTGTTACTAAAGAAGAAAATAAAACTTGGGTTTTTTTTCCCCCCTACTTACTTTTCGATCTTAGTTTTGAACTGTAAATGACCTCAGAAATATTTTCAGCTTTATTAAAAATCTTTGCTATAAAAATATATACTCTAGGGAGGCCTGGGTGACTCAGTCAGTTAAGCGTCTGCCTTCTGCTCAGGTCATGATCCCAGGGTCCTGGGATCGAGTTCTGCGTCGGGCTCCTTGCCCATTGAGGAGCCTGCTTCTCCCTCTGCCTGGCGCTCTCCCTGCTTATGCTCCGTCTCTCTCTTTTTCTGACAATTAAATAAATAAAATCTTAAAAAAATATAGATGCAGACTCTATCCAAAACATTAAGATTGATTGCCCTAACCAGAAACAGTATTTTGGGAATTTAGTATAAATTGGAGACTAAAAAGAGAAAAAGTATGTGACTATATCTACCACAGTGCTGCCACTTGGAAGGAGCTTAGTAAATTTGAGTTTTAAAGACATAGACCATGAGGAATGAAAGTGTTTATTTGCCCCCTAGATGATGAAAAAATCAGAGAGCCAGTAGAATGGACAAATAAAGCCATGGTGTTTTAGAATATATTTGTGATATAATATGTCCCATTAGCACAGTATTTGATATAAGTAAATATTACATCTATACTGCATTTAATTTAAGTTATGAAAGTATTTAGGACATAAGGCAACCTGAAGGTAACTGATTTTCCCATAAATACTTGTGTTTAAATCCTAGCTGTTAATGTAGAGAGGTGATAAGGGTTTATTTTTATTTAGGATGAAGGGGGTGCTAGTAAACCAATGGAGTGAGAGTGTCTTTGAAAATTTTTTGAGCTATAAAAGGAGCATTATTAACATCTTCATCAGAATTTTTAAAAACTTAATTCACAGACTCAAATATTTGGCTCTAAGTTGTCAGATATGGACGTGAATTATTTTTAATTTTTTTCTTACTGTTTATATATTTTATGTTATATTCAGTTATACACTAAGGGCACTAAGTCCTCTCACACAAAATTTCCATGCAATGTAGCCACATCCTTTAATTGACACTCAACATTTTTCATTAGCCCTCATGTAAGTAAGAGAACACAGTTATAATGCAGTTGATGCGAAGGTGTAAGTTTTGACCTATATTCTCATGTTTGACTCCTTTTTTTCTTTTTTTAAAAGATTATTTATTTATTTATTTATCAGAGAGAGAGAGAGAGAGCACGCACAAGCAGAGGGAGTGGCAGGCAGAGGGAGAAGCAGGCTCCCCACTGAGCAAGGAGCCCCATGCAGAACTCGATCCCAGGACCCTGGGATCATGACCTGAGCCGAAGGCAGACGCTTAACCAACTGCCACCTAGGCGTCCCTTCGACTACTTCTTTACATTTTCCTGGTTATGAATTCTGTTTAACCTTAAGATCTGAGTATGATTTATGTTTTTGTGTGTTTACTAAATTATAAAGTCAGATTTGATAACCTATTGTTTTTTACAGTGGCTTAAAGAATGATTATAACAAAGAAACATTCACCTTGAAGCATAAAATTGATGAACAGATGTTCCCTTGTCGATTCATTAAAATAGGTAAGGTTTTTAGCATTCTGAAATAGAAATAAATTTTTTGTACCATCAGTCAGCAAACTACAGCCTGTGGGCTGAAGCCTTCAGAACTCCTGTTGTTTAAAATAAGATTTTATGGGAACACTGCCACACTGGTTATTAACTGGTTGTAATGTCTGTCTTGCATTTGCTCTACAAAGTTAGTTGCAAGAGACAAAGTGTTTACTGCTTGGCCCTTTGCAGCAAAAGCTTTCTGTTCCCTGCTTTATAAATCTGTAACTAAGTGACGATTATTTCAAGTGGAACCTTTTCCAAATATTTTTTCATTTGAAAGTTTTCTTAGAAGGTTTAATGAGATAAGTGACTTAGTTCAGCTTTGATTGTTTTATGGAAGGTTTCTCAAGTTATTGTAAAGTTATAATATTCTAAAACTAAATACTGATGAATTTCTTAAGGCAGTATATTACGGTTGTTTTCTGTTTGTTTTTCTTTTTTTTACCCCTCCCCCCATTCTGCTTTTTTATGTCTTTTTTTTTTTTAGTGAAATGTTGGTCAAACCCATTAAACTAATTTTGTGGCCCACTAATACGGTGCAATGTAATGTTTGAAAAATACTACCTAAGGCACGTATTTATTTAGCTTAAGACAGTATTTGTAATGTCTCCTCAACTTTAGTATTTTTAGGGTTATTTTGCTTTTCTATAGGATTATTTTTTTAAGGTAGAAAAGTTGAAGACTTGAATCTTTCAATTTGTAATCTGCATCTATGTTGTATAACTGAAAATGTTATGTTAAAATTAAAATTAATCAGATCCTTCGAAGAATATTAATAAAAGCCAGAATCCAATGTTTTGATTTGGGAGAAAAATTCCTCTTTTGGAACAAGCAGTGTACTTCATAGTCATTTTTTGCCAACCTATCAAGAGGTAGCCTGTTCATTTCATTGGATCAAATAATTCTCTTGGGCAAAAAGAATATCTATGGTCTTAATAAAGACTACTATAGAGGAAAAACTGCTTTTAACAATAGTTGGGCTATCCAGCGTGTTACTTTCTTTTCTGACTTTAGTTTCTGTTGTTATAGTAAATAATTGTAAGTAAAAACCTGTTTCCTGTTTTCCTATGAGAATCTATGAACAAGCAAATTTTTTGACTAAGTTTAACTCTTGGTTGTTTTTTTTTGTTTTGTTTTTTTTTTTTGTACTGAGTACTTCTTTCCTCAGTATGCAGACCACCCAGTTCCTACTGACCCTAGCATAGATTTACTATTTCTCTGTTCACATATTTCAATTATACAAGCAGTAAAATATCTTATATTTTCCTATAATAAATTTAGGTTATATTAAAATTTAAAGTGCTTAATCAAGTTCTGTTTTGCTTCATCACGCAAAATGAAATTTCTCTTTTTATGTTCAGAATCTTTTATTTGTGCTTTTTTGCACAGTATTTACAGTCATTGGTTTGCTTTGCAGGAAACGACCTACTGCTACTGCTTCTATAGTTCTCAGTCCTCTAGTATTATTCATTAGAAGAAGTATGAATAAATGTCTGCTTAGGGAAGTTGCATAGTTTCTTCCCTTAAAAATTTATAAAACACCCGTCTCTTCTGGATGAGTTAGACATTCAGCTGCCCAAAGATAAGAAATTGGACCTCTTTCCAGCCCTTCCTGTCAGCCTTTAATTACAGGGCATTATGATGTCTTCTGCTTAACCCTGGGTTAGTTTTATGGTATTCAGACAAAATGTTAATTGGAGCTTTTCAAATAATTGTAGGTACTAATTAACTCATTTGATATTTAGGATATTAATATTTAGCTAACCTCATATTTCTTCTGTTAAAAGATGTTAATAGTGGTCTGCTCTGTGCTTGCTTTCTAGTCTTTTCAACATTCTCTTGATACATTTTCTTTGAAAATAATATAATGTGAAAACGTGAAACTCAAAGCCTTTATGTTGGGTTAATATTTTTAGTTTATCACCATGTTTTTAAAAAAAAATCATTCTGAAAAAGCACTTGAGTGATGTGTAGCTCTCTCTCGGTGGTGATTTAGGAGAAATTTGTTTACCTGCATGGGCTAAATTGTTAGAATGACTTGGATTTCTGTGGATTTTTTTTTATTTTTGCAGACTGGATGGTTGTGGGGGCTTTAGGGAGAAGCTTCAGCTCTGGCTGGGTTTGGCCTGCATTCTGGATCCTCAGAAGTATTTAGAAGTCTAGAATGAGTACTAAGTCTGGAAGGGGTGACCTGATGGTGGCCTTTTATGAAAGCAGGTGGAAAGGTGACATTTTAAAAAGTGTACTATTAAGAGGAAAATTAATACAGTAGTAATAGCTTATAATAATAGCTAGTATTTATTGAGCACTTACTATGTTCCAGTTACTGTGCTAAGTGTTTTGTGTACTCACTAATTCTATAGTAGAATGGATGCATCCTTTCAGAGTGGTTAGTCTTGAATTTTTAGGATCTTTCAGAACTTTGAAATTACTAGTATCTTCTAATAGCTATTTTAGCCATCTAGATAAAAGCTTCGTAAGTGATACTGCCAAAGCACACTGAATATGCCACAGATGCATTTTGTGTGTTGAGATGTTGACCCCGCCTTGATCCTAGAGTATCAGGAGCCTGCAGCCTCATACCCATATTTGCCATAAAAATATTACCACTTTCTATGCATGTCATTATGAAAAAGAGTGAGAGGCACTGATCCTGATCATAGCTGTGTCTTATTGTCTAATGAGGAAAACTGGTGGTTGAATCCTAGGATACAAACTCTTAACTTTAGGATTTGTATTAGGAGTTTCTAATCTTTATTTGAGGTGGGAGCAAAGGCATCTTTCATTGGGAAGCAAAGAACATGTGCTTGGAGCTGCAGTTCACATTTAGATTTGACATATAATGCATAGTATGTCTATTTGCATTATTGAAGTTATTAATGCCACAAAAATCATTTGTAAAATTTGAAGTGGGTGTACATCACTCTGCTTATTCTGTATATATCCCTTCAATCTGTTAAAAATTAGCAGTACTCTTCATTCATCTTTAATATATGATGTTCTTGTGAGATGACTTCCTAATTAACCTTCTCAACATTGTTCTTTGAAAGGTTTTAAGAATTACAATTAATATTATTTTAGAAATGTTTCTGTTGGGCCATCCAGTATACAGGCAAAATCTTGCTAAAAACACAATTGCTGAAAAGGGTTTTTTAATAAATGAACATTTTACTGGGACTTGAGTAAGATATAATAGGAGGATATTTTCCTCCGAATCTTACTGAACATGGACCTGGAACTTGAAATTCCTAACTAATGTCTGGTTACACTTAGACTATGTTCTTTTGGACTTGGGTTGAAAATCCTACTTTAGTGGCGCCTGGGTGGCACAGCGGTTGAGCGTCTGCCTTCAGCTCAGGGCGTGATCCCGGCGTTATGGGATAGAGTCCCACATCGGGCTCCTCCACTATGAGCCTGCTTCTTCCTCTCCCACTCCCTCTGCTTGTGTTCCCTCTCTCGCTGGCTGTCTCTATCTCTGTCAAATAAATAAATAAAATCTTAAAAAAAAAAAATCCTACTTTAGGGGTGCTTGGGTGGCTCAGTCAGTTAAGCGTCTTCCTTTGGCTCAGGTCATGATCCCAGGTTCCTGGGATTGAGCCCCGCATGGGGCTCCCTGCTTAGCAGGAAGTCTGCTTCTCCCTCTGCCTCTCCCCATCCCCCCCCAGCTTGTGCTCTTTCACTCTCTCTCTCTCAAATAAATTAATTAATTTTAAAAAAAGATAATTTAGTATTCATTGGTATAAAACTTCCTGAAAGTTTTGTTGTTTGTACATGTAAACTGAAAGCCATATTATACATCCCAGGAGTCTGTCATATATCCTAATGACTGGTTGCTACTGCCTGTGTGTATCTTCACTCACACAGATAGAAAATCATCTGACCTAGTAACATCTTAGCTCTTCATTGAGTATGATATACTAAAAGAGAACAGTGGACTTGGAAATCAGTAGGTCTGATATCAGGTATGGTAGCTATCCTGTTTTGATACTTAAAACTTGACAAGTGGTAGTTTCTAAAAGGTAGTTATATTATTCGTTCTGAACCCTGTTTGTGTTACATTAAAATCCATTGGCAGGGTGCCAGGGTGGTTCAGTTGGTTGAGTGTCCGACTATTGGTTTTGGATCAGGTCATGGTCTCAGGCTGGTGGAATTAAGCCCACGTCGGGCTCTGCTCTCAGTGCAGAGTCTGCTTGAGATTCTCTCTCCCTCTCCCTCTGCCCCTGCTGCTCTTGCTTGCACTCTCTCTAAAATAAATAAATCTTAAAAAAAAAAATCTGTTGGCTTGTCTTACACTTTTATCCATGTGTGGTTTTGACATCATTCATTGTTCATTTAGAAAATACAGTTCATTGAGTTATGCAGCTCTTCTAAATGTTGAAACATTTCATTATGTAATATAAAAAAAAATACTCATTAATAGATCACCACCAGTCTCATCAGAAGAGTCTTAATTGCCTGGAAATAGTTAAATTCGCAACCTTAGATACCAATTTTCTGAAATTCTTTTCTTTTTTAAGATTTATTTATTTTTTTATTAGTGAGAGGGTGGGGGAGGGGCTGAGGGAAGGGGAGAGAATTTCAAGCAGACTCCCTGTAGAGCCCAGAGCCCAACAGGGGGCTCGATCCCAAGACCATGAGATCATGACCTGAGCTGAAATCAAGAGTCATATGCTCAACTGACTGAGCCACCCAGGTGCCCCGGTTTTCCAAAATTGTGATTTTTCCTTGAAAGCTTGAATTTTATTCTTGGCAGCAAATACTGTCTGTTGTTTTCTTTGGAATGACAGGTAAATATCTGGCCTTTACCCGAAATTAAATAATCATAGATGATCTGTCGGTTTTTCTTTTAAAAGGAAGTTGTATCCTGTTGTGGGGGCCTAGGGGGAGGACAAGTGGGTATTTTAGCTCATAAACAATTGTATAGATTCTTTTCCTTCAGGTAACCGTTATGCTTTGGTATGCAGCAAAAGTGCTTTATGTGTACTCCTCATTGTGTCACACACAATATTACAAAGATGTGTACTTAATGATAGGGATTTATTAAAATTTTTATTGCATCATCAAGGACATTCTTAAATGAATTGTCCTTTTTTTCTTTTAACTGCAAGTATATGATGGTGAGGAATTCAGCTTAGTCTTTACTGTATTAAGAGATACTGATGCAGGGGTGCCTGGGTGGCTCAGTTGTTAAGCCTCTGCCTTTGGCTCAGGGCGTGATCCCAGCGTTCTGGGATCGAGCCCCACATTAGGCTCCTCCGCTGGGAGCCTGCTTCTTCCTCTCCCACTCCCCCTGTTTGTGTTCCCTCTCTCGCTGGCTGTCTCTCTGTCTGTCAAATAAATAAATAAAATCTTAAAAAAAAAAAGAAATACTGATGCATTTTCATGGTACTACTTTTCATGGTCCTACTGAGGTGCTGGAAGTTTTACTCACCATTGCTTTTGCACCATTATTGCAAATGTCAGTACAGTTTAAAAAGAGGAAGGGGCTGATAAAGTCCTAGTCTTACTAGAAAAAAATGGTTTTGACCACTTGGGACCTCCTGAAAAGGTTGCAGGGATCCCCAGGAGGCAGTGGATCATATGTTAAAAACCTCTACTCTGTTCTTTCATTACGGGAGTGAAGTGTTAACCTTCATCCTACCGTAAACTCCTCTGAACCCTTAGATTTTTGCATTCACTCTTTGCTTCAGTAATTTACTTTCCTTTTCCCTCACTAATAGCAAACTTATAATTACTGTATACTTTTAGTATGTTTCTTTTCTTTTGGATATTCTTGTGTTACTGACCTTTTTTAAAGTCAGCTTATTCAATTACATGTAAAGAGAAAAATGGATATTGGGCACCCGGCTGGCTCAGTTGGTGGAGCTCAATGAGACTCTTGATCTTGGGGTTGGGAATTTGAGCCCCATGTTGGATGTAGAGATTACTTAAAAAGTAAAATCTTTAAAACTAAGAAAAAATTCAATATATACCGCTGAGATTTTGATTGAGATTACATTAAATTTATAATTAATTTGAGGGGAACTGGCATGTTTACAACATTGAGTTTTCCCATTTAAGAACATAGTATGTCCTCTCATTTATTCAATTCTTAAGTAACATTTTATATTTTCTTCAATAGATCCTGCCTATATTAAAGTTTATTCTGAGATATTGTAAGCTCTTGTGACCATTTTAAAGGGGACTTTTCATTAAATTTTCTAATTGGTTATTACAGGTAGAGGGAAAACTGATTTTCATGTTTACCTTGCATACGATCTTGTTTTTCATTGGCATCTCTTGAATTTTTTATGAAGATAGCTATATCATCTTCAAGTGATTCTGTTTTTTCTTAATTTTTTTTTTCTTTTACTGCTTGGCTAAGATCTCCCATATAGTGTTGAATAATAGAGATAATTGGGCTTCTTTGTCTTGTTCCTGACTTGAGTGGCAATACTTAATGTTTCTCCATTAGGTTTAATTTTTGATATTTAACAAAAAATTTAGGTGAGGTAGTTTTCTTTTGTCTTCTATTTCTTACATATTAAGAGGTGTTTTTTTTTCTAATGCATAGAAAATAAATTTTATTAATTTACTCTTAGCACCACGTGAGGTTATCAGACACATTTTTTACTTTGTTAACGTGACGATTTACACTAATATAGCTTCTATTATTGAACCATCCTTCCATTCCCGGAATGAACTCTATTTGGTTACAGTGAAAACCTGGTAGAATTTTTTTGCAAGTTTATTTTTTTAAAGATTTTATTTATTAATTTGACAGAGAGAGACAGCCAGCGAGAGAGGGAACACAAGCAGGGGGAGTGGGAGAGGAAGAAGCAGGCTCCTAGTGGAGGAGCCTGATGTGGGGCTCGATCCCAGAACGCTGGGGTCACGCCCTGAGCCGAAGGCAGACGCTTAACGACTGAGCCACCCAGGCGCCCCGCAACTTTAAAAAAATTTTTGAATTTTTACTTATAGCTAAGATCAGCCTTAAATTCTTTTTTTTTTAAACTTTTTTTTTTTTAAAGATTTTTATTTATTTTATTCAACAGAGATAGAGACAGCCAGCGAGAGAGGGAACACAAGCAGGGGGAGTGGGAGAGGAAGAAGCAGGCTCATAGCGGAGGAGCCTGATGCGGGGCTCAATCCCATAACGCCGGGATCACGCCCTGAGCCGAAGGCAGACGCTTAACCGCTGTGCCACCCAGGCGCCCCGAGCCTTAAATTCTTTTTCTTCTGATTTTGTTTTCAGGGTTATGCCACTTGTTAAGTAATTGAACTTTTGATCTCTTTTGTCCTCTGATGCAGTTTAATTTGTATAACGATTATTTGTTTCTTGCGGGTTTGATAAAATTTGACTGCTAAATCATCTAGCCCTGGTCCTGTTTTTAGAGGGGTAGATAAATGAGCACTTTGAATTTATTTTATAGTGTTTTCATAAATTAAACCCCTTGATGGCATGGATCGTATTTTTTTTTTTTTTTTTAACTGTAGCCCCAGAACCTAATAATACAGTGTTAGGCTTATAGAAAATGTTCTGAAAATTTGTTGAATGAATTTAAATGGACATGAATAGTGATTTTACTGTGCAGAAGTTTTATTTGAACTATGTTAATTTTTTTTTTTTCTTTCTTCCTTTTCTCCACAAAGTTCCACTCTTATCCTGGGGACCCAGCTTTAACTTTAGCATCTGGTATGTTGAACTTAGTGGCATTGATGATCCAGATGTAGTACAACCCTGTCTCAACTGGTATAGCAAGGTAGGACTGTATTTTAAAATCCTGGTTTTATGTTTCTGATGCCTATAAAGGGAGAAATGTGTCAAGCTTTTGTCTTCATTGGGAATAATTTAAAATACTGAGAATAGTAACAACTATAATGATTAATCAGCTGACATTTATTATTTGCATTCTGTCAGCTGCCAAGCAATCTTTATAACTTATTTAATCATTACCACTCTATGAGATAGGTACAGTTGTTATCCCTGTTTTATAGATGATGGAATGGAGCAACTGAGAGTTTGAGTATCTTGCTCAAGTCTACACAGTTCACAGTTGTAAAGTGCCCAAGCCAGCATATAAACTCAGGCAGTCTAGCTCCAGAGTCTGCCATTATGTATATTATTAAACCTATCTGATCCTGAATTTTGTTTTCAACCTATATTGATAGAAATATTTTAAACACAGTTTTCAGTGGGGTCGCATTGATTCTGTACTGCTTTTATAATACATTACTCCGTTGTGTTTGTTGAGTAAAATAGGAATATTTACTTTTCCTTCAAAGAATTTGAAATAGCTTCTGTAAATATTATGATTTTGTGCTTATAGGAAGTATAAAAATTATATTTAACAATTTTGTTCAGAGATCATTTTATACAGTAGATGCAGCCTGAAAAAATGTGAGTTTAAGTTATTGAGAAATAGGTCTTTTGGCTTTTTTGCATACCTTTTATGCTTTGTTTTTTGTTTTTGATGTATATTTATTCGACTCTCATAGCTTTTTTTTTTTTTTTTTGATAGGGGGGCTCTCTCTTTCTTGTCAAGGAGATGATAAAGCTTTAGTCTATTCACTACCTCCTGTTACTTTTATTTGCAAGTAAGGGTGAACCGATCTACTCATAGGATATTGGGAGGCACTGTAAATTCTTTCTAAGGTTTTTCATATAGAATTTCAGCTCTTTTCTGGTTGGTTTAATTGAGGAACTCTTTGACTAATTTATTTTTGGCATTTGATTATTTTCAACTTAAAATAGATGCTGACTTTTGATATTTTTCTGTATTTTTCATATATTCTTGGATTTCCTGTAATACTGTAAGATCTTTCAAGGTAGAGACAGTATTTTTAAACATTAAAAATCACCTTTACAGTGTTATGCACATAGTTGTATATACTTAGCATCTTCTAAATTCTATTGGTTCTTTTAAAAAAAATAATAATTACATTTCTGTGATACTTGAATACAATTTTCCCTTTAGCCTGTGATGTATGTGTGTATTTTAGTATACTCACACAAATCTCCTGATACTGTAGAAAGTTGCAAATTTCACTTGTTACCCCAACAGTGTGGAGAGATTATATTTGAGAACATAAAATTGTTCAGTCTTACTCACTTTTCAAGTTTGCTGCATTTATTATGAACCTCTAGAAATTAGATAAAGTCTGCACCTCTTTGAGTTTCTTGTTTTAAAGCGTTGAGGTTCTATTATTTCATAAATTTTCTCCTGCTATGTATCCGTGTGCAACCTGATAGAAAACTTATAATATGGATATGATTCACAGTCCTGAAGTCAGCATGATACAAAGGTATTACTGTTTAATATGGTTCCAGATAGTTGTGATAAGTCTTTATTTAGAAGCGAAGGGTAAGAAATAACAAAGTTCATTTGGATAAAGAATCAATCTTTTGTTATTTGAATAAGGAAAATCTTGGTTAAGTGTAATGCTTAAGGAAAAATGTTTTGACATTTTATTAGTAAAAAAATCAGCCAATTATAAATTGATTTGTGTTTCAACTCTTATAAATCTTCCTAAAAGGTAGCATTTTTGCCTTTTAAAAGAATAATGCTTACGAGTAAATCATATTTTTGTTTGGTTAGCATGCATTGCTGCTTTGTCATTAGTTAATTTTGTTAATTTTTATTTAGGAAATTTGTGGAAAGTTCACAAATTTCATAAAATATCCTTGAAGTTACTGGTTTTTTTTTTTTTAAGTTTTTATCTGAGCTTGTATTTTTGGCATTCATCCTAATAGGGGAGAGTTAGTACATTGAACATTCTTCTTTGTGGATTCTAGTTAATAGAGATTTTTACTTTATAGCTGTGTAATAGATGAGGTAGCCCAGGCTTAGAGAAAAATATAAAATTTAAGTAACCTTTTTCTCGTCATTTTGAGTCATAAGCCCTGTTTGTGATTTTTGAAATACATAGAACACTTGATAATGTTTGCTTTTCATATAATAACTTGAACTAAGAACCAAGAACAGAAAGCATAATATAACTTACATATATTATTTAATGGTTTCTATGCTTTCAGTACCAACATTGTAATGTGAGGAGTAAACACGGTGGAAGTTACAGTCTTTGCAATCTTAAGTGGCCTTAGATTAACAGTTTCTCTGCTTTTTTAAAAGTTCAGGCTCTAAAATTAGGTTTAGTTTCATCTTTTTATATCTTTCATCTTCATGAAATATATACCTATGGATATATATGTATATCTGTATATCTTCATCTCTTTTGTATCCTTCTGCTATATACCTTTGTGACTTTTGGCAAGTTACTATAATTGACTAAGCTTCAGTTTTGCCTTCAAAGTGGAAATAATAATGATACTCATGAATAGTACAATGCTTAGCACATAGTAAACACTGACGTTAGGTTAGTTGTCACTTATTGCCTACAGTAATAACTAAGCAGATCTCTTCCTTCCGTACTTTCTCTTGTGTTCCAGTAGTACCGTGAACAGGAAGCTATTCGCCTTTGCCTAAAACACTTCAGACAACACAACTATACAGAGGCCTTTGAATCGCTACAAAAAAAAACCAAGATTGCCCTGGAACATCCCATGTTAACAGATCTACATGATAAACTGGTGTTGAAGGGTGATTTTGATGCTTGTGAAGAATTGATTGAGAAAGCTGTAAATGGTATGTTTAAACAAACTTAGTTTATTAAGGTGATTTCAAATATATACAAGAAACAGTTTTTTGAAAAGAATATAATCTTACGCCAATTATTAGTTTACTTTTTTTCCCCTCTTTTTACTCTGTAAAGATTGTTAGCTTGTTGAATTATGTGCTGCTTTTATATAAGATAGATCCATAATGATACTTGGAAAAGCAAAAAAGAGGCATATTTGAACTCGCATATCTAAATCTAAATTGCCGTCTTGGGAAACCATGGAAGCACACATTTTCGTTTATGAATGCTAACATTGAGTAGCAGTAAACAATGTTACAAAAAGGCTTTAAATGTTACCTTCTGTTTTGCAGGCCTATTCCTTTATGTATTTTTGTTGATAGAAAATTACCATTTTTAATGGCATAATTTGGCATAATGGATAGTTGGATACGTTAAAAAATATTAGTAAATAGTTACAATGAATGAGGAGATTTGTACTGGAAACATCTGTGTGATGTGGATGCTACATAATTGCTGATTTTATTGGATGGTTTATGATCTGGTTTTGAAAGAAATGTGAATATTAGAACATGATATAATCTCCAAAGATAATTGTTTTGGAGGATGACATCTATTTGAATATTAAAGCTCTGGTATGGTTTGTTATTTTTAAAAAGGATCTCTTATTTTATAGAATGGTATTCTTTTAAAAAATAATCTCCCACAGTAACAAAGAACAGAATAGGTTCTATGGTATAATAGGAAAAAATATATTGGAGCGCCTAGGTGGCTCAGTCAGTTAAACATCCAGCTCTTGCTTTCGGCTCAGGTCGTGATCCAAGGATTCTGGGATTGAGTCCGGCTTTGGACTCCCTGCTCAGTGGGGAGTCGGCTTCTTCCTCTCTCTCTCCCTCTGCTCATCCCCCCTGCTCCTGCTTGCGCATGCTTGCACGCTCTCAAATAAATAAATTAAAATCTTAAAAAAAAATTTTTTTTTAAATAAATATTTGGTCTTTGTTTCCTAAAACTCTTAGAATTTGGTGGAGGGATAAGAGTGTTTTTTTGTATGCTGAGATAACAGGTGGCCGGGGTCCCTAAGCTTCAGATTTCTAGAAAGACCAAACCCTGTGTGTAGAGGGCTGAAACTTTGAGCCCCACCCCCCACCCTGACCTCCTGGGAGGGGAGAGGGGTCAGAGGTTGAGTTCAATCACCAGTGGCCAGTGTTTTCATCAATCATGTGTAAGTAGTAGAGGCTCAAAAAAAAAAAAAAAAAGCCCTAAACATTGAGGTGCTGAAGAGGGCATAGAAAACACACGCGCACGCACACGCACTTTCTCTCTCGCTCTCTCTCTGTCTCTCTCTCTCTGTCTCCATTCTCTCACTCACTCTGGTGAATTATTGAACCTGAGGGGGGTTGTGGGATTCTCAGGTTTATAGGCAGTAAATAAGTAGTACAGGTGGCCTGGGACTTGGGGTTGGAATCTGAAGTGGGGATAGTCTTGTGGGACTGAGCCCTTTAACTTATAAGGATCTGACTAGGTAACTTCAGGTAGATAGTCTCAGAATTGAATTGTTGGATACCAGTTGGTGTCAGAAAATTGGAGAAACAGCTGGTGTGAGAAAAACCCCACACATTTGGTATTAGAAACATTGTGAATAAAAACAGCTTAGTGCTCAGTATAAAACTTATGGAATGAAATTTGGTGATTTTTTTAGTAGAAAGAACTAGACTTTCTCCATTCTCTGCTTTCATGTATTTTTTTTTTAAGATTTTATTTATTTATTTGACAGAGATAGAGACAGCCAGCGAGAGAGGGAACACAAGCAGTGGGAGTGGGAGAGGAAGAAGCAGGCTCATAGCGGAGGAGCCTGATGTGGGGCTCGATCCCAGAACGCCGGGATCACGCCCTGAGCCGAAGGCAGACGCTTAACCGCTGTGCCACCCAGGCGCCCCTCTGCTTTCATGTATTTTAATCTTATCTCTGTTATCATCCATTATTATGTGCTCATTTATCAGATAGGTTGACTATTTTACAACTGAAGAAAATGGAACCAGTACTGCCTTCTTTGAGTTTATAAATTTTAAATTAACTTAAAATGAATTGCTTCTGGCTCCATTGCTTTGTAAAAACAAACCTGCCTCTCAGCCTTATACATTGGTACTGCTTATTTAATTGGTAATGATATTTGCAAATAAATGATTACTATGTTTGAAATAGAGTAAACTTTGGAGTATAAATAAATAGAATATATATTATTATTAATCTCTTCCCAAACTGTTAAAATGCCATCAATGAAAGTATAAATGTATGTATGCCATTTCCAAGAATGAATTCTATATTTTTTTAACCTGAAGATGAGGAAGTCACAAGTATTTTCATGATTTGTTAATTTTGCTTCAAATCTTTATCTTAAGGCATGTAATATATTGTTAAGGTGAATAACAATGAGAACAACAAAAACCACTGGCAACTTTATGCTACTACTAGGCTAGAAACAGTTATATTTAAAAACTGTGTCTGTGGGGCGCCTGAGTGGCTCAGTTGGTTAAGTGTCTGCCTTTGGCTCAGATCATGATCCCAGGATCCAGGGATGGAGCCCCAGATTGGGCTCCTTGCTCAGCGGGGAGCCTGCTTCTCCCTCTGCCTGCCCCCTCGCCCTGCTTGTGCTCTCTCTCTGTCAAATAAATGAATAAAATCTTTTTTTTTTTTTTAAAGATTTATTTATTTAACACAGAGAGAGACAGCCAGCGAGAGAGGGAACACAGGCAGGGGGAGTGGGAGTGGAAGAAGCAGGCTCATAGCGGAGGAGCCTGATGTGGGGCTCAATCCCATAACGCTGGGATCATGCCCTGAGCCGAAGGCAGACACTTAACCGCTGTGCCACCCAGGCGCCCCTATGAATAAAATCTTTTTAAAAATAAATAAAATAAAATAAAAACTATGTCTTGATCAATATACTCGTTTAAGAGAAACTGTTAAGATCATGCACAGCTTTGCTAGTATAGGGACTTAAGTTACCTTTCTGGCTGTAGGAAGGGCCCAAGTTTTAGGGAAAATTGGTCGTTTCTGTATTCTTGAGACTTAGAACCGACTCATATTTTTTGTACTCCTCAACTGGCTTGGAACAGTGTTTAGTTAATAAACATTCCTTCCAGGGTTGTTCAGTTTGCTGCTGACTTCACTGATGATGATTTGTTGGACAAATAAGGAAGTAAACACTGCAGAGCTTTTTGGCTTCTGCTCCACTAAAAACATAGCAGAGAAGGGCAAGAAGTTCCTGTTTGCTAAATAGGAAAGCCTAGGGAGTCAAAAGCATTTTACAATGGAGGAAACAAAAATTATGTTTGGCGTATCTTAGTGTGTTCTTCAAATATGAGTATTTGAGATATTCGAGAGAAAGTCTCTGTAATAGGCTTCCTATTTGTTAGAAACACCCCTACATTTATATTTAATTTCATTACAGGTCCAGTACCCCTGGCCAGTTATTGCTATTTTTTCCCTGACAGTGCCGGGGGTGGGAGGGGAGTAGAATCCAGTGATGATGGGCAAAAGTAATCATCTAGGAACAGGAAATATTCAAAGAAAACCTAACCTCCCTTTGCAGTGTTTATCTTATTTCCATTCAAGTTTGCTTTTGTGAGATAAGGAAGGGATAAAGTTTAATACCATGGTCCTAAAGTTTCAACTGTAGGTCTTCATCTCCTTCCCACTTTTCTTTCTCCTCTCCCTTTTCTCTCTTTCCCCTCTTCTATTATTTCTTCTCACTCCATGGTTTATGTGGTGGTTGATAATTATGTGGCAGGCCTGTTTCCCTCTCAGCATTTTTTTTTTTTTTTTTTTGGAGTGAGATCTCAAGTCTTGCTGGAGTTACCTTTGTGGCAAGGTTTTTAACTACAGATTTAATATTGTTAATAGCAATAGGGCTGTTCATATTCTGTATATCTTCTTGAGTGAGCATTGGTAGTTTGCATTTTCTAAGGACTATTCGCATTTCATCTAAATTGGTGAATTTATTGGCATAAAGTTGTTATATCTTTATGACATCTTTATGTCATATTCTGAAATTGGTGATTGCTGGTTTCTTTGTCTTTGTTTCTTTTTCTTCTATTTCATTGATTTCTACCTTTATTATTTCCTTTTTTCTACATAGTTCAGTTTTAATTTGCTCTTCTTTTTCTAGTTTCTTAAAAACGAAAGCTAAGGCCATTAACTTGAGACCTTTCTTTACTAAGCATTTGGTGTTAAAGTTATCTTCGAAATGTAACCGAGCCAACATGAATTCACTCCTTGGTGAGTCAGAAACTGCACCAGATCGAGTTGTTGCACAAAGAAAACTTTTATTTACAGCAAAGAAGGAGATCACAGGGAATGGCTTCCAAAGCTTTGACTTCCTGAGAAAGGGTGAATTGGGTTCCTTTTGTTTAGGGTTGGGATGAGTATTTAGATTGGGAAGCCTTGTCTTCATATGTAGAGGTGAGCATAAGATGACGCATGTGCCTTAAAGAAACATGCCTACACATATATTGTACGTTATGTGAATGAAGCGGAGGCTCCTCCTTGGGTGGAGATTTTAGTATTATAATGAGGTAAAGGCAGTTGTTCCTTCCAAGGTCACTCCATGGTCCTTCTGTGCAGGTGCAGGTTGGGATTTAGCTCAAAAGGTCTGGGTGGTCTGGGCCTGCGGGTGGTCTGGGCTTGCAGGAGGTCTTGTCAGGGCAGTCTCCATCACCTCAGGGGTGCTTTCAGGTTTCATTTACCTGAGTTAAGAGCTAAACAGAAAAGAATAGCTTACCGAAAAATGTAAGACAAAGGTTAGTGAGTACAAGCAGGTGGGCAGTAAAAGTGTTAGGTCTTGGGATCTAGTTGGTGACATAAAAACACTGCTAGCTGTATATCACAAATTGTGCTGTGTTGTGTTTTCATTTCTGTTCAGTTTAAAATACGTATGCATAAGGACCAGCCCTATGCCTTACTTCTCTTGTGCTTAATCTCTTGGCCAGGATATTTAGTACAAGGGTGAGATGACGTAATGATAGTGGATATCCCTATATAGTTCATGATCTCAAAACAAATGCTTTCAACATTTCCTTGTGAAGTATGTTATTTGATCTGGGGTTTTGGAGATCCTGTATTAGAGTCCTAGATTGCTAAGAGTTTATGTTATAAATGGGTATTGAATTTTACCACTTTTTCCTCTGTCTTATGTGATAACATTTTTCTTCCTAAACTCTATTAATTGAAATCAGTGATTGGTTTTCTAATGTTAAACCTCAGATATACTTAACTTTGCATTTCTCAGATAAATCTATCTTTCTCATATATTTTTTGGTCTGTTTTGGATTTAGATGGATTAATGTTTTGTTAGAATTCTTCCAACTATATTTTCATTAGTAAGATTGGCCTTGTAATTTTTATCTTACCTTTCTCTTGAGGTTTAATATCATTATTACACTGATCTCACATAATGTGTTGAGGAGTTAACCTTTTCTTCTTATAATCTGTGTATGTGTAAGATTTGAATTCTTTCTCATATGCTTGGTAGAATTTGTCATTATGCTATTTGTGCTTAGAAACTGCTTGGGGAGGGGGCGCCTGGGTGGCGCAGTCGTTAAGCATCTGCCTTCGGCTCAGGGTGTGATCCCAGCTTTCTGGGATCGAGCCCCACATCAGGCTCCTCCCCTGGGAGCCTGCTTCTTCCTCTCCCACTCCCCCTGTTTGTGTTCCCTCTCTCGCTGGCTGTCTCTGTCAAATAAATAAATAAAATTAAAAAAAAAAAAAGAAATTGCTTGGGGAAAGTATTTTTGTCACAGTTCAACTTATTTAAATGTTGTAAGACTATTCAGGGTTGTTTGGTTGGTTCAGCTTTTAACAAGTTACCTTTTTCTAGGAATTTATCAGTTTCGCTTAAAATTTCAAACTTACGGGCATGAAAATATACCTAATATCCCCTTGTTTAATGTTTTCAGGATTTCTTGAAATATCTTTCATGCCTTCTATTTCTCATTTATGAATTTTTTTTCCCCCCATCACTCTCACTGTCACCAGAAATTTCTTAAGTTTATTGGTCTTTTGAGGAAACCAGTTTCTGGTTTGTTGATTCTTCCTGTTATTTGTAAAGTCTTCGACTGTTGCTGTAGTTGTCTTCTTTCTCTCTTTGGAACTAAGTTGCTGTCTTTTTGTAACTCACTAAGGTGGATGCTTGGCATATTAATTTCCAGACTTGTTATTTTCCCATATATACATTTAAGTATATAAATTCCCCTCTACTTATTTTTTAGTTGTGCTATGAAATATTTTCATTTTTGTCCAGTTCAACAATTTCATTATGAAATAATATGGCTCTTTTGTAAGCCATAGTTATATAGAAATGTAGTTTTGTTTTTCATTTCTAGATTAAATACCCAAATTTCAGATTTCTTTTTTTTTTTAATTGTTAACTTATTTCTAGCATGAATGCATGGTAGTCAGAGTACATATTCTATAGAATTCTAGTTCTTTGAAATTCGATGAGACTTACTATATGGTCTAGTTTGTTTAATTTTTATAAACATGTTATACATACTTGGACAGAATATGAGTTCTTTATTTATTGGGGCAGTTTTCTGTATATATCCAGTTGGTTCAGTTTGCTAACGATGTTCCACAAATTTTCTTTACCAACAGTGATTTTCTGTCAGATTCTCTCAGCTATGAAGAAAAATATGTTAACTCTTTCTACTGTGATTTTGGAATTGCCCATCTCTTATGGATTTGTCCAATTTTGCTTTATATATTTTGAAGCCATGTTTCTAGGTATATATAATTTAAATTCTTTAATTTTTTTTTTTTAAGATTTTGTTTATTTATTTGACAGAGAGAGACAGCCAGTGAGAGAGGGAACACAAGCAGGGGGAGTGGGAGAGGAAGAAGCAGGCTCCCAGCCGAGGAGCCTGATGTGGGGCTCGATCCCAGAACGCCGGGATCACGCCCTGAGCCGAAGGCAGATGCTTAACAACTGAGCCGCCCAGGCACCCCTAAATTCTTTAATTTTAAATTAAATCTTATACCATTAGGAAATGTGTTTTTATCTCTAGTAGCATTTTTTAAAATTTTTATTTTTTGTTTCACTTCAATTAATTAACATATATTAGTTTCAGAAGTAGAGGTCAGTGATTCATTACTCTTAAATGATAGCCAGTGCTCATTACATCACGTGCCCTCCTTAATGTCCATCACTCAGTTACCCCCTCCCCTCTAGCAACCCTCAGTTTGTTTCCTATAGTTAAGAGTCTCTTATTGTTTGTCTCCCTCTCTGATTTCATCTTTTTTTATTTTTTCCTCTCTTACCTTTGATCCTTTGTTTTGTTTCTTAAATTCTACGTATGAGTGAGATCATATGATAATTATCTTTCTCTGATTGACTTTTTTCACTTAGCATAATACCCTCTAGTTCCATCCATGTCCTTCCAGATGGCAGGGTTTCAAATTTTTGATGGCTGAGTAGTATTCCTACACACACCCCACATCTTCTTTATCCATTCATCTGTCGATGAACATCTGGGCTCTTTCTACAGTTTGACTGTTGTGCTCTTGTGGACGTTGCTGCTATTAACATTGGGGTGAAGGTGCCCTTTCAGATCACATTTGTATCTTTGGGGTAAATACACAGTAGTGCAATTGCTGGGTCATGGGGTAGCTCCATTTTCAACTTTTGAGGAACCTCCATACTGTTTTTCAGAGTGGCTGTACCAGCTTGCATTCCTTCCAACAGTGTAAGAGGTTTCCCCTTTCTCTACATCCTCGCCAACATTTTTTGTTTACTGACTTGTTAATTTTAGCCATTCTGAGTGGTGTGAGGTGGTATCTCATTGTGGTTTTGATTTGTATTTCCCTGATGCCGAGTGATGTTGAGCATTTTTTCATATGTCTGTTGGCCGTTTGTATATCTTCTTTGGAGAAATGTCTGTTCATGTCTTCTGCCCATTTCTTGATTGGATTATTGGGTTTTTTGGGTGTTAAGTTTGATAAGTTCTTTATAGATTTTGGACACTAGCCCTTTATCTGATAAGACATTTGCAAATATCTTCTTCCATTTTATCAGTCGTCTTCTGGTTTTGTCGACTGTTTCCTTCCCTGCGCAAAAGTCTTTTATTTTGATGAAGTCCCAGTAGTTCATTTTTGCCTTTGTTTCCCTTGCCTTTGGAGATGTGTCAAGCAAAAAGTTGCTGTGGCCAAGTCTAGTAGTGTTTTTGCTTAAAGGCATAAATTGTCTTACATTAAGCTTTCATTGGTAAGTATTTGCATAATGTATCTTTTCTTACCTTTTTATTTTCAACCTTTCTGTTACTCTTTTTTTTCTTAAAGAAGTATCTCCTATAAATTTAGGTAAAAAAAAATCTGCCGCCTTTTGATTTGAGCATTTATTTCATTTGCATGATTGAATTAGTGGTAAATATACAGGTTTAATATTACCATTTTATTGTATATACTTTGTCATGTCCTTTATTTATTCTTTTGGTTGTTAACTCTTAAAACTTTTTAATCTTTTCATTTTTTTCTTCTTGTTTGGAAGCAACATACTTTGTTTATCTAGACTTTATGATTAGTCTAGAAATTACAGCAAGTATACATATTTAACAAAATTAATCAGTGCCTTTTCCCTTTTCCCATATTAGGACTTAGTGGACTTTCAACTCCCATCTAGTCACCTTCCAACTCATAAGTTATTGTTGTCCTTTATTTTGATACCACATTCAAAGACTATAAAATATTACTGTTCTTACACTATTCAGTGTTCAGTAATTCTACCCAAGTATTTACTAATTTTTTTGTTCTTCAGTAATATTTGCATCTTTGATCTTTTTTTTTTTAAAGACTTTATTTATTTGAGAGAGAGTGTGAGTGAGGGAGGGACAGAGGGACAAGCAGACTCCCTGCTGAGCAGGGAGCCTGACTGAGTCTTGATCTCAGGACCGTGAGATCGTGACCTGAGCTGAAGGCAGATACTTAACTGACTGAGCCACCCAGGTGCCCCGATCTTGTATCTAGGATCATTTTTCTTCTGCCTTAAGCATATATCCTTTAGGATTTCTTCTTCTCCTCCTGCTGTGCTCCTCCTCCCTTCCTCCTCCCCTTCTACCACGTACTCCTTCTTCCTTAAAGAGAGAGAGAGAGTGCTCATGCATGCGAGCAGGGGGGCAGAGGGAGAGAGAGAATCTTAAGCAGGCTCCACACCCAGCCTGGGGGGGTGCTCTGTCTCACTACCCTGAGATCACAACTGGAGCCAAAATCAAGAGTTGGACACTTAACCACCTGAGCCACCCAGGTACCCCTGTCATCTCTGTTTTGATGAGAAATGAGTTTGAAAGAACTTGGGGTATAGGTTTCAGTACTATTATATATGCTCTCTTTTTTTCCCCCTTTAAATCTTAGATGAGGTTTGAACATTTTCTTTTTTCCGCTTGGTAAAAACTTCCTAGGTTTCATTTTTTGTCATGTACTTTTTAAGAGGGTATTAACTATTGGAGACAAGAACAGCTTGTGCCTAGTTAGAACTGTATGAAATGTGTTTATTACAGTCTTAATCATAGAGGGAAAAAATGAGACGGTGTTGGACCTGGAGACTTTAAATAGTTTGAAAATTGTTAGCAACTCTGTCTTAGCATGCTTTCTCCTAAATGACATTTTCATTTCTTTTGCATAGTTTTACTTTTATCAGACCCTTCTGATTTCCTGCTTTAGATGTTTGTCAGAAATAGAAATACTAGCAACTGCCTGACTTCCTCTTAAAACATAGAAGTAATTTTTAAACTTAGGTAGTTCATAGGAATGTTTAAATGCCTCACTTTTTAATTTGTTTTTGAGACTTTCTAAAGAGTAGAATGGGTGTTGTCATATTTTTGTAGATAAGAATGTCATTATTTCAATAGAGAGACTACAGTTTTTTTGCTGAATCATATAAAATATCTAGGAATACCAAAACAAAAGGCTTATTATTAGCAAGATCTTTCAAGAATTAGAAATATAGGGAGCGTGGTGAAAGTGTTTGGGATGCAGAGGTGTCAGCTTTTCATTTATTTTTAGATCTTAAAAGGGAATTCTTTTAAATTAAAACAAGGTACTGAAAGCAATGCATTTTGAAAAAAATCTTTACCCTGCTTTAATCTTTGCAGCATTTTAATTGATTATTTCAAGGGATTTCAAGCTTATGACTATTTGAGTTCTAGAAATTAAACTTTTTCTGTTAAAAAATAAAGTTTCAGGGCACCTGGGTGGCTCAGTTGGTTCAGTGGCTGATTCTTGATTTCAGCTCAGGTCATGATCTCAGGGTCATGGGATCAAGCCCTGTGTCGGGCTCCACACTCAGCACAGAGTCTGCTTGAGAATCTCTCCTTCTCCCTCTGCCACTCACACTCTCTCTCTCTCTCTTTCTCTAAAATAAAATAAATAAAATCTTTTTAAAAAGTAAAGTTTCTGTGGCATGTAGTATTACTGTAGTATTACTGTTCATCAAAGCCTTAATGAGCATTTGCATTATTTTCTTTTTGAAGACATAAAAGAAGATTCTTAAAGCATGTCATTTCATTGAAAGTTACTGTTTCATTGAAAGTTATTATATAGCTATTCCATGTAACCTACTCCAGATCCATCTGGACTATTTATTGATAACCCAGTTTCCCTGGCAAGAGGCAGTAGTGCATATTAGAATAGATTAAATGAGAGTTGTCTTTAATTTATCATGTTTCTCTGTAAAATGCAAATACATATTTTTAAGTCGTTATAATATTTTTTGTTTGGAGTGGTTAGATGATTTAATATTATAACATGAATCAATGTCAAGAAGCTAATAATAGAGCTTGGATAGTTGGGAGTGAGAGGGATGTGAGAGGGCTGGAATTTATAGATTTCTAGCTTTTGTCTTATGTTAAGCCATGATATCTTTCAAAGAAGAGGTGTTTGGTTTGGTTTGGTTTTTATTTTGTTTTTTGATAGAACGGCTAGCTTCCCAAACAAGCCAGTGCTTATAAGGAACCACTTCCAGCCAACAGGAATGCTTCAGTAAGTAAGTAATCTAGGGTAGTGGCAAACCAGCATTCCAGAGAAGAAATGAAACATAAACTTTAGCCACAGTAGGAGTAGGTCTTCATTTAAGAGAGAGATTACACTGTTTCCTTTAAATCATAAATAATTTTTTTCAACTTTTTTTCTTTTTATTCTTTTAATACCGGATTTGTTTAATATGTAGTAGAATGATCTGGAATGGCAAGTTTTCTTTTCCAAAGTCTTGATTATTTTCATGTATTGTTGAATGGGTAAATTTTGCCATGTCTGTTACAGGGTTTTATGTTAGATTGTAATAAAAAAACTAATCTATTATATGTGTGTTAGTCCATTATATATATGTATCTATCTTTATTGTTAGTCTGGAGGGTTGAAAATATTTTGGACTTTGAGCTTTTTATACCTTTTTGTTGGGAGTCCTTAGGCGTGTTATTTAACTTCTTTGACCCTTAATTTTTTAACCTTTGCATTAATTAATAATCATTATAGTATAGGTTTAAGGACTAAATTAGTTTAACCTTTGTGGTGTCTTGCTCACAGTTGATACTCAGTAAAAGTCAGTTTTGTTTTGTTTTTCTTTTTTTGTAAGATCTTTTTTGGAAAGTTATTTCCAGATTTGATAATGCTGTATCTAAATAATTTTCTTCGTGTTTCATAAGAGTCTCCACAATAGAAGAGTAGGAGACATCAGAGAGAATTGTTGTCTTTTAGAATAGTGAAGACAAAAAGAATTCATTAGGGAGAGAGGGAGACAAATTTAAAAGTTCCTCAAATAATTTTTTTTTCAAATGTTTGCTTGACTACTCTATGCAAAATAGTGTGCCTTGTTAGGGTGTCATTGTATACTAGAAATATGCTTTCTTGGAAGTAGAAGTTTTTTCTTGTTTTTTTTTGTGTGGTTTTTTTTTTATAAAGATTTTATTTATTTATTTGACAGAGAGAGACAGCCAGTGAGAGAGGGAACACAAGCAGGGGGAGTGGGAGAGGAAGAAGCAGGCTCCCAGTGGAAGAGCCCGACATGGGGCTCGATCCCAGAACTCCGGAATCACGCCCTGAGCCAAAGGCAGACGCTTAAGGACTGAGCCACCCAGGCGCCCCTGAAAGTAGAAGTTTTATGCGCAGTTTGTTTTAATGTTAGATACTTACTAACATTAAGATGACACAGAGGAAATGTCTACCGTGTGACTAGGAAAGTCCCCCTATTTCCTGCCTTTTTTTTTCTTTTCTAAGCTTTTATTATATACTGAACATATCTGATATTGTGCTATTAACTGTCCATTATTCAGGAGAAGATTAATTTTATCTACCTAGAATAAGACCATCATAATTTCTAGTATTTTAAACTTGGAGAAGTTAATATTTTAAATTTTGTGAGTAATATCCTCTGCAAGCCTGACTGTAAATAAACTTTGGACATTTTTGTCTCTCTTTGTCCTTGTTAAAAACAACTAATGTTACTGTATAAAGCACTGATTGTAGAAATGTAGATGTGTCTAGTGATCTGTGAAGAATAGACATTTCCCAGGGGTAATAAAGGCTATGAAAATGGCTTATGTCACAATATGTTACAATAACTATGTTACAAAGTTCTTTTGAGGTTTAGAAAATAATTCCATATATTAGTTGTTTTGTGGCTTCTGGTAATTGTAGTACTCAATGCAGAAAAATTGGGAAAATAGTGAAGTACAAAGAAAAAACCCCCAATAAAAAAATCATCCTAATCCTGGAAACCAAAGAAAATCACTTAGCTTTTTGATGCATGACAGTGTTTTACTTTTTTCCACCCGTGTGTCTGTGTGTGTATTTACAGATTATTTTATGGAAATTATATAATGTTGGGGAGTTTGTTCTTTTTACTTTGAAAATTACTGACAATATTTTTGTAGGATAGTTGTGTTTGATAAAAGAAAAACAACATGAAGGTCTTGATGGGTAGAGTATTTGTAAGCTTTTTAGGTTAGTTAAGAGTGGGGGTAGAAGGATTGGTTGAAGAAACAATTAGAGAATTTAATTTTACTTGCAGTGTTCAGAAGGACTTGAAAAATCAGGGATGGGGTCCTTCATTTGAGTAGAACTGTTGATGTGATCACTCTTAAAAGAATTTCCCCCAGTGGATTATGAGTTCTCGTTCCAAGTAGTGCTATAAGGCTTAAGGAGAAAGAGGAGATGAAGACTTTCCTAAGATGAGCATAAGGTAAAATCGGCCAGACACACATAGTTCCAGTAAATATATTCGTTATAACAGTGGTGGAATCTTAGTGTGCCAGAATTTGGAAGGAACCTCTGGCCCTATCCTGCTCTTAAACACGAGTTTTATAGATAAGGAACTTACTTATCAAAGTTGTATAACTAATTACAATTAGTATAAGAGATGTAGGTAGTATGGCAATTGGTTACTGTTAAAAAAATATGGAATTTATGACTTTTCTAATTTTCTCTATTTTTGCTTTGTATTTTTCATGTGTGTAGTTTCCTTGTCTTTCTTAGTTTTCTACTCATCCCTGCATATTCCTGTCTTTTACTTTTTTCTTTCTCTTCAGTTAGCTGTTATGTAGAATTAATGCATATATTTTAAAATCATTGTCTTTATCAAATAATTATGTCTTCTGTTTAAGCTTTTTTAAAAGGATTAACTTTTATGTGTCTTTCTCAAAACTGAGTAAAATTCACTTACTATGATTTGTGTCTATAGAATTCAAAATTTATGATTCATATTTTACTAGCATCATTAACAGGAGCCCCTGTTAATTTTATCTGAAAAAAAGTTTTCCAGTTCGTGTAGCGGGAGAGTATTGGTCAGAGTAGGCTGGATGGGTAAGAATTATCAGAAAAGCCCACGGGGGAGTAGATTTTGATAGAAACACTCTCACTAAAATAAGTCTTGAATCTACTTTTTCCCCTTACTGTAACAATTAAAATATAAATGCTAATGTCTGAGTGCTAACTTTCAAAGGAAAGACGAATATTAGAACTTTCTTTTTGCAAAAATTATGAAGTCCTAAAAGCAAAGAAAAAGAGCAACTAGAGGAGTATATGGGATGGAAGTTTTCAGTTAAAATCATCTGAAAAGACTTGTAAGCTAAAGGGTGTGGTTCAGTTGAGCTGCATAATTACCCAGAAAAGAAAGAAATTAGGGAGATCTCTGTATATTACACAGTCTGTGGCAAATGTGTAAGTCATGGAGAACGGACAGTTTTATTTATAAATTCTTCAGAAAAGTATTTATGTTAGGGACTAAATGAAGCAAAAGGGAAAACCTTTTTTCAGATTGAGATCGGAGTCAAATGATAGAATTTATACTAAAGTTGTCTTTGTAAGTTATAATCTGTATTGATTCATGTCATAGAAAACCCTTGTTTAAAAAGTAAGTATATGTTGTTATATGACATAACAAGTCCAGAGGTAGATTTCATGGTTGGTCAGTTCAGTGATGCAGTTTCTTTTCCTGTCTCTGCTTTGTCATTATTGAATCGACTTCATTCTCATACCTGTGCAGATTGGCTGTACATTGCATACAGACAGGAAAATTTCCAGAAGAATAAAAGTAGATTTGTCTTCTTGGTGTGTTTATTTAGAAGCAAAGGAAACATTGGATGCATTAGCCAGAATTGGGGTCTACACCATTCTTAAATGAATGTTTGTTGAGGAGCATGGGATTAGGGCTTGATAATTATTTGGGATGAAATAAATATATATGGGGAGCTCAATCTCTGTAACCACTATGGCAGCCAGTGTAACAACTCCTCATAAGAAGTAAGTTACGAGGGCCACCTGGGTGGCACAGCGGTTAAGCGTCTGCCTTCGGCTCAGGGCGTGATTCCGGCATTGTGGGATCGAGCCCCACATCAGGCTCCTCCGCTATGAGCCTGCTTCTTCCTCTCCCACTCCCCCTGCTTGTGTTCCCTCTCTCGCTGGCTGTCTCTATCTCTGTCGAATAAATAAATAAAATCTTTAAAAAAAAAAAAAAAGAAGTAAGTTACGAATTTATTGATGAAATAAGTTCAGAAGTAAAGCAGAGTGAAACACGAGTCCCTGCCTACCACTTAAGAGCTGCATGATTTTGGTTAAGTTCCTTAGTATCTCTAAACACACATCTCCCCATCTGTAAAATGGAGATGATAATGCCTAGTTCATAAAGTTATTTTTTTAATTAAGTCATCTTTAGTCTGTCTTAACTAAGACAGAATGAATTTTAACATTTCATAAGTATTTGGTGAATATGTAACTATACTTGCACCGGTACTTTTATCTCTGTGGTTTTATACTCAAAGAAAATCATGTAAAAATGGAATTTTCACTTTAAACAGTTAGTTTTGTTTTTTCCTGAGGTTGTAAGGGCCTAGACCAAAGTTGTTGAGGCACTCATCTTCTACTCTAGTTTTCTTGTATTCGTCGTGACAAAAATGGGGAAAACATAGTAAATTTAGTATGAGCTGCCACTAAAACAAGTTGTTTACATGGTTGTATCAACTAATATTTTACTATTTATATTTGAGATAGAGTGAAAACTGAAGTGACACAGTTTCTGAAAATGTGCTATTATTAGGGTATTAGTGACATGTTAATAATTCCCCTTAATGTAGGCTTTTTTTCTTTTTTGCTATAATATAAAGTGTAAGTCAGTTAAGGTATAAATAATTCTCTCTCATTCTTTGGTATTTGCAGATGGTTTGTTCAATCAGTACATCAGTCAACAGGAATATAAGCCAAGATGGAGTCAAATCATTCCCAAAAGCACCAAAGGTAAGCCTTATTTTCTAGGTTGTGAGTGGTTTTGCTTTAATGTCTCAGTTTCATTTTTTCCAGGGTAGCTCAAGTTTTAGAGTACTTTGTGTGAGAAATGCAAGTGTTTAACATAAGACATAGGTTCCTTAACTAGATGGTGGAGTTAGCTTACTACATTAAACTTTCCTTTTAAACCTTTTTGTTTTACCACTAAAACAGAAGATTGGGCAGTTTTTACACAGAATACCCTCATAAACTGCTTTTATAGAGATGCTGTAAAATTACAGGCTTAGTGTTGTAATGCCAAATGTGTTCCTGATAAACCCTCAGTTTTGCAGAATTGCTCACTAAAGCGAACAGGGCTTATAAGAAAAGTAGAAATGGGGCATATCATTCTAAATCTATGGAACTTTTTAAGCAGATACAAATGAGAACTAGTGTCGTAACCCGAATAAAAATAAATACTGGTACAGTTAACTGTTTATAGGCATTTATATTGAGCCTCACAGTGAGTTTGGAGCCTTCAGTGCTTGGACTCATGCTTCCTTCTTTGACTTGTCGACCTTAGAGGGTATTTATCAAAACTTAAAATCTGATCTAGAGCATGGTCTTCTCCATTAATCCATTTCTTCACTTGATCTTGACTCACTGCTTTGCCAGATGATTAATATAGTGGAAAGTATAGCAACTGTTTAGTGCAATTATTTGCATTAAAAGAAGGCAGTTCTGTGGATGTTCAGCTTTTTTCTGACAGTCTTCATAAATTGCTAAGCAATTCTCTTCAATTGGGAGAAAGCTCTCCCCTGATAGTGTTAAACATTAATATACTGGAGAAAATTGCTTACGAACGTCCATAATTTCTGTTATTCAGACATCATTTCTCTTGCTTTATCAGTCATTTTTGAGGTAATTTTTGTCAGAGAGACCCATGTTGTAGCAGACAGATTGTAATTGAGTATTTGAAAACTGATGGGTTAAATATATAAAATGCAAACATATTGGCAATAAATTTATTTTAGTGTCTTACTCTGTTCTTCAAAGTGGCAATACTGACTGAGGGGAAGAAGGAAGAAAAAGATAAAACATCAGTGATAACGAGCCACAAAATCTTAACATAACTGTATTGGAAAGGAGAAAGAATTTGCGGAGAACTTCTGAATGAGAAGTCCTTGAATACAGTAGTAATGGGATGAATGCTTCAGTTTGGCATGATTATTTTCTCTATATAAGAACTAACATTTCAGTATTTTTTCGTAGTACCCTGGTGAAATTAGTAAAAGTTTGGATGGTCCCTGTTTTATATAGGAGAAAGCTGAAACATGGAAAATTATTAGCTAAAGTAATATATTTCAGTTAATAGAGGAGTAATAAAGAAACCTTAGGTTTTCTGGTTCATATCAAGACAGACATTAGAATCCTGTAACCTACTGAACCATTGAAATGAAGTTATATCTTTGTTTATATTAAGATTTAGTATAAAGTAAGATTCAATACAAGTTGAACAATAGTTCTACAGAAGTTTAAAAGTTTCCCTGATTGTATTTCAAACTGCCTGTTAAGCTCCACGATGGAAATAGGAATCAAAAGGAAGTAAATCTTTTACTTTTCAGTCAGTACTCAAAATAGGTGGTACGTAAGGTGGTAATATAAATTAATACAAAACTTGGTGACATGTTGGTTTTCAGTGGCTTAGTTGTATGAACTTTAAAACTGCTCATTATACTAATTAGGTATGCTTGGAATAGAGACCTGAGATCTAATTCTGTAGCTGCTTTCCACCTTCACTTTTTCATGCCAGTAGTTCAGAGTTTTTTGTCTTATGTTTTTGTGGAATATCCTGCGTCCTTGCTGATTTATGGCACTGGTCATAAATACATTGAAAATAGTTCCCTGTTGCATTAATAGTCTGAAAGCATTGGAAAAAAGAGCAGGGTATTTATTATAAACATAGTTATATTATTTCTTTTGAGTCTTTTACTTGTTCTTAACTTGAAAGAATAAATGTGTGTTAATTTTACTGTTCATTGCAGACTTACGAATGCAGTTACTTTGGATTTCCAGTTATTCTGTGTTATTCTTTTTTTTTTTTTTTTTAAGATTTTATTTATTTATTTGACAGAGATAGAGACAGCCAGCGAGAGAGGGAACACAAGCAGGGGGAGTGGGAGAGGAAGAAGCAGGCTCATAGCGGAGGAGCCTGATGTGGGGCTCGATCCCAGAACGCCGGGATCATGCCCTGAACCGAAGGCAGACGCCCAACCGCTGTGCCACCCAGGCGCCCCTGTGTTATTCTTTTTAAAGAACGTATTTGTTTCTCCTTCAGGTGATGGAGAAGATAACCGACCAGGAATGAGAGGGGGCCATCAGATGGTTATTGATGTTCAAACAGGTGAGGAGTATTTGCAGTGGAAAGCAAATTCTTTTAAAAATTATACATTCTAAAATAAGCACAAAGATACTTCTTCCATTCATTGCAGAGGTGAAATGTTATCAGCCGTAATAACCAATTAGACAAATAAAATAGACATTAGCTATTATGTTAAATAAATGAGGAAGTAACACATGAGAGAAGGGAGGCTGCTGCACAGTTGAAATTAGGTAACCTAAAAGAAATGTGCAGCCATTTCTGTCTGTGAGTGTGTGTGGTTTTATATGTGTTTGATTGTTGTAGTAAACTGTGGAGTATTTCTGGATTTTCAGTGCACTTATATTTTAATGCCATAATATGGGAATTATTGCAAGAGAATGAAGATATTTTTTTGAGAGAGAGAATATCAAATTAAGTAGCTTAAGTGTTAATAGATCCACTAATTGCTTAACACTGTTCACAAACCTATAAATAATTTGTTTTAGCTATTCTTCTTTTCTGCCTTTTAGACTTTATTGTATAAGTTGCTACCAAAAATTTCCCTTAGGTTTCTACAGCCTGGGATAGCTTAGATACCATTGTATTCAGAGGTTAATTCTAAAATTATAGTAGGTTTTAAGTTACCATCTGGAAAAGCAAATACCAAGAATTCAGTATAATTTTACTTTATTATTTGGTTTTAGAATACTTTACTTCAGGGAGTGCCAATATCCATTCAAGTAATATTTTACTTTTTCCGTTCTGTTACTGTGTTATGCTGATTCATAGGACCTCAGGAATAATTTTGTTGACTCATATCATAAAGTAAGGATAAAAATGATCACAATGTAGATAATAATCTCCTAGACATTAATGTAACAAGAAGTTATGATATCTCTTTTAAAATTAACTGCTAAATTTGTATAGTAACCTGTGAGCTGATTTAGGAGTATTACTAGTTTCTGTATGGAAGAGGTTCATTTCAGGGCATTTGAACTTGCTCCCCTAATGTTGGTCTGTCTCCCCAAATCCTTTCCCTCCCACAGATACAGGTTTGATTCAACTATAGAGTCTTAGGAATCCTTTCTTCTGAGAGTCCAATAAATATACATATGCGTTATTTATTTATTTATTTATTTGAGAGGAGAGAGAGACAGCGCAAGCAGGGGGAGGGGCAGAGGGAGACGGAGAAGCAGACTTACCTCTGAGTAGGGAGCCCAACATGGGGCTTGATCTCAGGACCCTGAGATCATGACCTAAGCTGAAGGCAGACGCTTAAACTGACTAAGCCACCCAGGCACCCCATGTTGTTGGTTATATTCTAATATATTTAAATTTTTTGATGATTCTGCTTATTCTTTTCTAGTATATAGACTATACTTCTTTAAGGCTGTAGTTAATCATTACCTTGGGATCAAGGTAGAAAAATTAAATGTTATGTAGAGCTTTACATTCTTTCAGGCAACATTTAATGCTTTCTGAATTTAATTTGGGTACAGAGCAGAGTTTGGGATATCTTTGGATTTGTTCTTTAGAAATCCTTCTATTTCTATTATAAAACTATTAATAGAATCAGTTATCAAGGTATTTTCATATACTGTATCATTTGTGTACCAGAGCCCTCTTATAACTGCTACCACGAGGTTGATCTTAATCATCTTCAAAGAGATTATAATTATTGTAAATCTTTGCAAGAACTTTTTCTAGTCCAGTCTTACTGACATAGCAACTAAATATAATGGTTGAGGGTTCAGTTTGTGAGAAGGGGGTATTAGACATACCTGGGTTTGAATCCTGACTTTACCACTGACTTTTTATTTGATCATGAATGAGTTATAATGATGATAAAAATGGGAATAGTATGTTATTGGAAGAGTATAATATATTTTATATATAATGTATATATTATTTATATAATATGTATTTTTATGTGCAACATTACTATACTGTATATACTGATTGGTTTTGATGAGAGAATTTTATGTAAGTCTAAAGACCTTTTTAATCTTTGGTTTTTGTTTTTGATATAATCTCACAGTGGAAATATTTTAAAACAATTTTAAAACTTTTGAAAAATAATTTAAAACAACTTGAAAAGCAGTCTTGATGGAAAAAAATAACTCACCCATAATCCCACATTTTAATTAACCAGTGTTATTTCAGTATATTTGCTTTATCTTTTATCTGTGTTGTCCTGACTGATATTTTAGAGAGGAAGGGAAACCATAAATATAAGATTTTTAGAAAAAAAAATTAAGAATTTTGCTGATAAGGATTAGGTAGAGTTAGTAGTAAAGAATGACTTTCCCCAAGTAGAGTTTCAAGAACCCAGAAGTTTTATCTTTATAAAGTTGATGCCAGAGTAGTGAAGCATAGTAGAGAGACCCAGTCATTATTTTAAGTATTCATTTTAAGGATTTCCGGAGCAAGGGCTCTTAATCTGGTGAAGTTATATACAAAATTTTGTTTGTATGTACATTTTTCTAGGAAGAGAATCCATGAATTCAGATCATCAAAGGGACTCTTAACTCAAAAAGTTAATAAAGTCTTTACTAGTATAAAACTTCATAAAGTTCATTTCATCTTTAAAGTGGCTTGTATTTCAAAACAATTATTGCTTCCCAGTGTTTCATGAATTTTGTTTTCTTAAAAATATAATGGTGCCTTATTTTTTTTTTTCACCCTATAGTTCTTTTCATTTTGCTACAGCTCTAAGGGTAGAGTAACAATTTAGAAAAGTGCCTGATGGCATACATTTTACTATTTAATTTCAGAGCTTTCTGCCATCCTAAGTGAATTCTATCATTTATACCATGGTAGAGAAGAATTGTAGTATTTTGTCCTACTGAATATGTATGTCAGTTTTATTGACTATGATCCCTATACTTGGCACCTCTCCACTTCAGTTCTTCAACTTTGGGTAAAATAAGGCAAATACAAAGAGAGAAAAGGTATGTTTATTCTGTTTCAGTGTGGAAGTCTGTTCGGATGAAAATTTAAATGTTCATTGTACCAAGAAGTTCTTTGGTGGGTAACCCTCATTGAATTTTGAGAACCTATAGTGCCAGCCTTTTTTCCTCTCTCAGAATAGGTAGTAAGACTCAGGCAAAATCCCAGTATTGGTATCTACAAAAGAAATTAAAGGGGTGTTGCTTGTCACTTGGTAGAGCCCTTCTATGGAAATCTGAACCTTTGACTGTTCTGTACGAATTATACGAAAGTGCTTGCTTGCTTGCTTCTTTCTTCCTTCCTTCCTTTCTTTTTTTTCCCACAGTGCCCTATATAGGTTTTCCTTAAATTCCTTAAAAAAACTTTTGAAGGAAATAGGTGAATATGGGTTTTAGTTGTTAATTACAAACATGTTCTTTTGGCTGTATTTCTTTAAGCTACCTATGACATGAATCTTTTTTCTTTCATATAGTTATCAGGAAGGAATTCTGGAAATATAACCTTAATTAAGAATATAAAGTATATTGAAATATATGTACAGAAAATATATATTGAATTCAACCAAAGGATCGGTCTCTAGATTTGTAATCACAGCTTTATGTAAGAATGTAGTTGTGCTTAAAAAGGGAGGCAGGCGAATCCAGTTGACAATGGGCTAAGTTCAGAGTTCAGGGGAATGGCTAAAGAAGGTAAGGTTAAAGAACATGTAAAATAGATTTCTCCTTCGAATTCATTCCTCTCTCCAAAATTTTCATGTCTGTTTAAGGTCTTACTAACTGCATTTTCAGAAGGGTTAAACTCTTGGATTAAATGTCCTGACAGGGTTTCATTTTTATCTTGAATATGAATTTGTGTTTCTTAAAACTTTTTTTCCATTTCATTTGTTTTTCTCAAGGTGTCTGTATTAAACTAAGAATTAAGTTAACCCTCTTCACTATCCTGTTAACTCTTCTCCTACCTCTTCGTTTTGATACATAAGTTTTGTTTAATGTTGGGCCCATGCTGTGTGAGTGTATAGTATTGGTATTCTGTACGGTTTCAAAGTGGAAACACGGATTTAATTATGAAAATAGTGTGCCATCTTGTGGAGAATTATTCAGTCAGCACAGTCTGATTTACCCCTAAGGATCAGAGTAGGAGAGATTTCGCAGTTGGGCTCAGAAAATAAAAAGCCTGCTTCTTTGTGCTGAATGGTATAAAGACACTGATGTGTTACTATTTCTACCTTATTCTTAGTATATTTAAGTTGTGTATATTAGTATTGCTGGTTGTAAGTAGCTGTAGGGTTTATTTAGTGCTGGTACCAAAAAGACTTATGCTAAATAATATGGTTGAGTTTTAGTTTTTGTGGCCTCAGAATTGACAGATTAACTGACTAATTGATGATTGATTCCTTTTGTCTCAGAATGAAATTGTTTTGACATTTTGAACATAGGCTGTTAAACTGGTCACTTTATTTCCAATCCCTCTATATTTGCTTCTCCTATAATGCTGCAAGCTCAGAGCTGGCCTTGTTACATCTCTGTTTGTATCGTTTGAAGCTACTCCATGGTCTAGTGGAGTTGAGCTCAGAGCCTTTATATTGCCATTTAACCCGTTCCATGATCTGACTACTACCTGTCTTTGTACGTTCTTTTAAATTGAACAGTGCATTTATTCATAACACAGTTTTAACCACTTTGCATGCATTATATAATTTCTCACAGTAGCTTTATGAGGTGCTGTGATGTGCCATTTTGGACGTGAGGAAACCAGTGGTTAAGGAACCCAGTGGTGGTTACACAGCTGTGGTGGTAGAACTGCAGTTCTATCAAGATTTGCCTGACTTTAGAGTCCATGTGTTTTAAAACATTTCTCAAGTGGGACGCTTGGGTGGCTCAGTTGGTTAAGCGTCTGCCTTCCGCTCAGGTCGTGATTCCAGGGTCCTGGGATCAAGCCCCACGTCAGGCTCCCTGCTCAGCGAGAAGCCTGTGTTCTCCCTCTCTCTCTGCCCCTCTACTCCTGCGCTCTCTTTCTAACTCACGTTCACTCTCAAGTAAATAAAATTTTTTAAAAATTTCTTTTTTAAATAAAACACTTCTCATGTGTTTTTCTGTCTCTGTGCCTTTGTTATACTTTTTACTGTGCTTGAAATGTTCTCCTCTCTGTCTCCTGTTCTGCCAGCAGAGCCACTTCTTTTTTTTTTTTTTTAAGATTGATTTATTTAGAGAGAAAGAGCATACATGTGAGTGGGGGAGGGGCAGAGGGAAAGGGAGAGAATCTCAGGCAGACTCCCTGGTGAGCACAGAGCCCTACACGAGACTCCATCTGATGACCCTGAGGTCATGACATGAGCCAAAATGAAGAGTCTGACGCTTGACCGACTGAACCATCCAGGTGCCTCCAGAGCCACCTTCTGATGTATAGGTCAGATACCTTTCTTGTGTCCCCTCAGGTGTACTCTTCCCTCTTTTGAACTCAGATGGTGCTTTTTACCTTTCTTACGGCATTTAGTCTGCCCTGAATTATGGTGATTTATGTACTTGCATTATATTCTTGATTAGATTGTAAGTTTCTTGAGGATAGGGACTGTCTTCTTTCTTTTCTGTAAAATACCTTGTCAATTCAGACTAGCCCTGGGAAAACATTGACTGAACATTCCTCTGAGTGCCAGGAGAAATGGATAGCCACAATAGTCTATGTGCCTTTAAGAAAAAAATATAGAGAAAGGACTGCTTCTTGAAGAGGACTGTACTGCCCAGGGATGTACGTGAATTGTTACATAACCGATAAGCATGAGAATGGACCCTGTTGCAAATAATGTTTTCTTTTTTCTGTTTCCTTACTTCTTACTACAGTTCTCTCTAGTTATTCCTGTAATCTTTGAAAGTCTTTGATATCCTTTATACATTAAATAATACTTTTGCTCGTGTTTATTTCTAAATAATATTTCATCTCTGATTTAACTTAAATGATTAGATGATTTAACTAAAATTTTGTCATGCATTTTATTCAGGTATGTCAAAAGGTCCTGTTTCCATCCGATTCATTCAATTTTACTATTAAACTTCAACTGGGACTACAAAGCATTCACAGACAAGAATGACATCTTGGATTAATTCCATTGGGATGCTTGCTCTCTGCCAGATTTTATTTTGCTCAGCTATCAATGAGGCTGTTGTGGAAATGTGGGTTTTCTTTGCTGTGAGAATTTATGCGTACAAAGAGACCTGCTTTTCAGAAAGAACATTGAGAACCCAGAGCCCAAGAGGAAGGGTTATTAAAGTTAATGAACCAGGGTAACCTTATCCAGAGGGTACCCAGAAACACTATAAAACAAAAGGTCAATTGCTATTGCTATTTTAGTTATATACCCACTCTCTCTCCTGGCTTTAGAATTTAACGGGGTTAATTGCCTTTACAGTGAGGCCTTGGCAAATAATTTTTAAGCCAGATGAAAATTCTTAAATTTTTTTTTCCTGTAAAACTTGAAGTATCTGGTATTACTGCATGCCATTTGAGAAACAGAATGTTACTTAACTAATGATAGTGGATTGTTTTATAGTTCTGAGATATGATGGTTTTTTAACAGCTTCAAATAATTGCCATTATTTCACATTTGTACAAAGCCAGAAAGTTCTAGGTACTGAGTTAGTCATGGAATTGGATACAGTAATGTTGTTTTTATTGCATCTGTGGCACTTAGTAACTATAGAGTATATTTTATTTTTGTGCATGTTTTAAAGGTGGGACTGCTGTTTGTGCTTGATAGCCTCAGAATGTTTTCATGTAACTTATATCTAAAAAACTACACCACAACACTGAGAGTTTTGTAAGTGAAAACTAAGACCCAGGGAGGTTATGTGGCCCGTATTTGATTTGATTACCCAGTTAGCACTAGAATTCAATCCTGTTCCAATGGTATGTTCTTACCCAGAAGCAGTGTTTTGATTTCCGTAGCTTCTGGGGCATAGAATAGGACATTTCACTTAGAAAATTCACTTAGAATTTGAAATTATATGAAAATATGACAAAAATCTCTTAGAAGACAGTCCAACTCTGTGAATGGCAAGAGTTTTCCTTAATGATATTACAGTATTTCTAAGTGCACTTTGAATTGTAACTGTTCATGGTGGGGCCTAACTTAAATGACGTCTCCACATAAATAGGCCTAGGTCATGCCGATTAGGGAGTAGATAGCTTTACAATGTTTCTGTATGTTTTATTTAACTTTTTAAAAAAGGGGTACCTGGCTGACTCAGTCGGTAGAGCATGTGATTCTTGGTCTTGCAGTCATGACTTCAAGCCCCATGTTGGGCATAGAGTTTACTTAAAAAAAAAAAAAGAAAGAAAGAAAGAGGGGTACCTGCTTGGCTCAGTTGGTTAAGCATCTGACCTAAGCTCAGGTCATGATCTTAGGGTCCTGGGATCAAGCCCCACATCGGGCCCCCTGCTCAGCGGGGAGTCTGCTTCTCCCTCTCCTTCTGCTCCTTCCCCCCCCCCCCACTTGTGCTCTTTCTCTCTCTCTCTCTCAAATAAATAAAGTCTTAAAAAAAAAAAAAAGGAAAGGAAAGAAAAAATGTTGTGACTTTTAAAAAATAATTGCTGAGGGGCGCCTGGGTAGCGCAGTCGTTAAAGCGTCTGCCTTCGGCTCAGGGCGTGATCCTGGCGTGCCGGGATCGAGTCCCACATCAGGCTCCTCCGCTATGAGCCTGCTTCTTCCTCTCCCACTCCCCCTGCTGTGTTCCCTCTCTCGCTGGCTGTCTCTCTGTCACATAAATAAATAAAATCTTTAAAAAAAAAAATAATAATTGCTGGGCTTGCGTAACCAATAGACATAAGACATTTAAATGGGGGGAAATATTTGAAGAAAGGAAAGGCACTATTATAAAGAAGGAGGTGGATCATAACAGTGTTACGTATAAAGATTGTCACTATTCATGGGGCAAGAAATGAGCTTTGTTGCAGTGAAGCAGTCCATGGATATAATAGACATTTCAGATTTAGAAGAAACCAAATTTTCAAGATACCTAGAATGACTTAAAGGTTGACTTCTGAGGAGTTAAGCCTACTCTAGTATATTTGGAAAAGATTTCTCCAGTTTCCATGGGAATGCCAAGGCTGTACATCACCTTATTCTTATGGTGTCTAGCTTTAAGTAGGAGCTAGTTTTAACCATTGTTTTTGATATTGCTATAGAGGGAAAACAGTTTTAATGTGAAGTTTTTTTTTCAGAAATAGCTAGATGTCTTTATGTTCTATTTTAGACCATATATTCCTTTTGGATTTCTTTCTTTCTTTCTTTCTTTTTTAAACAATCTGAAGCTGCTGTATTGCTAAGAAGCTGCTAAGTGTAAACTTTTTTGGCCCAGCACAGAAACTCCTAAACTGGCAGCACATCAGATTCACTCTGGGTACTTGCAAAAATACACACTCTTCTTATCCACTGAAGACCTGTGAAAGAATCTTGGGGAATGTCTCTTAGTTATTTGTATTTTTATAAATCTCTCAAAATAGTGGTCCTGCAGCAGCCTTTCCATATACCCATGTTTAGGAGATGCTAACCTAGTATATATTTTGAAATGTTACCCATTGACAAATTTCATTTTTAAGTTTATTTAGATGTGCTTTCTTATGTGATCTTAAAAACAATGGCTATGTCTGGGTGCCTTTATTTTAATTTTATCCTTAAGGGTTTTTTTATACATATTTTTCTAATTTTCATAGAGACCGTTTATTTGTTTGGTGGCTGGGATGGAACACAAGATCTTGCTGACTTCTGGGCGTACAGTGTGAAGGAGAACCAGTGGACATGTATCTCTAGAGACACTGAGAAAGAGGCAAGTTGTCAGACTTTTCATCCATCTGTATTACGATAGGGGTGTGGGTGTACCCTTCTTTTTCTGGATGATTTATATTCTTTTCTATATCCACAGTAGTAGCAGAAGAATTTGTGGTAAACAAGTTTGGTTTAAGTATTCTTGCATTCGAGCTTCTATACCTGGTTCTTCAACTACTGGTACATGAACAAATCTATTTCATAAAGATAAATAGAAATGGGTATCAAATATAATGGTAGTTTTTAACTACTTTAGTCTGGAAATGTAACTGTGTAATGACCTTTTTTCTCATGTTCCTGTCACCTCTACTCTTACTCTGAGCATTCATCTTATTTTGATTTCCTCTGGAAAAATATGCTTTTGATGTCCTTACCTTTTCACTATTTTGGTCCCTCACTATTTGACTATGTATCAGTTTTCACAAATGATATATATTTTAGACTAAAATTGTATTCATGTGTGTGTCTGTTGATACATATATACATAAAGCATTTCCTTAGTGAATTAGATGGCTTGGATTTATGGCTTTGAATTATGTAAGTGCATAATTACACACTAGTATAAAGCAAATGTTAATTCATTGTTATTTTTTCCAAATCTTTATAGAATTTTTTATTGTACCCTCCATCTAAGCTGTTTCAGATTACAAGGTGAAAAATAAACTTTAACAAAACGATGGGAGCTGAAAATGAAAAGTGAGGGAAAAGACCTAATTCAAAACCCACTGCTTTTAATCTAGAATGGCCATTTCAGAAAGATCAGTGCTCTGTCTTTAATTCTAGGAAATTGGATTCTGCTTATTCAGTGTGTTCCATTTGGGTAGTTTTTATCTTTTCAAAGATATCTTAAATTCTGATTTCTATTTGTTATCCCTGTGAAAATATGTAAAGATGGCCTTTGTCTTTCAGTATTAAAGTACCATTTTCTGAAGTGATTGTATGTTCAACAAAAATAAAGAGAGATCTAAAAAAATTCCTAACATTTCTTTTAAACTATTTTAAATCTAAGTTGATTGCATCTGTAATTATTCTTGCAGTAAGTCTAGGATTCATCCTGAAAACCTCCTTCTTCATTGAATATGTCTAATTAGTGCATAAGTTCCAACAGTTCTAGCACCCAATACTGCATTTCAGATGTCTTTTCTGTTCTACTCTTTTTGGCACTAATTCCAACACGATGGTTTCTTTCTTAAACTTTTGCCTCCACTGTTAATCTGCTGTCTATTTTCCATTCATTAAAAAGCATATTTGGCCATATGACACTTGCTTAAACCCTATGGTTAGCTTCAGTCCCTGTTTCACTTATCTCTTACATTCCGTCTATTCCAAACATCCACCAAACCTCAGTGGCGTATAGCAGTAGTTGTTTATTTTGTTGACGAGTCTACAGATTGGCTGCATGATTCTTTTGGTTTTGGCTGGACTTATTCATGTGTCCCAAAGTCAACTGGCTGTCAGCTAATCTAGGATATCTTCAAGCGGGGACTACTTGACTCTGTTCTACATAGTCGCTCACCTTCCTGTTGGCGAGCTGGGCTTGTTCTCATGTGAGGGGCAGGGCTTCAAGGACGAAAGGTAGATGTGAGTACTCCACTAAATTTGTTATTGTCCCATAGGCTACAGGAAGTCATATGGCCAAGGCTAGAGTCACTATATGGTGAGGGGCACTATCAACGGGCATAGTTACAGGAAAGTGTGAACAACAACAACAACAACAATAATCATAATGATAAGGCAATTTATCAACCTTAGTTCCTTTAGCTTAGATTATAAATTTCAAATTTCTCATCATGATTTGGTCCCCGTTTACCTTTCTTGCCTCATCTCCTGACTTTCTGTGCCAGCCACAGCTTTAGTTGCTGGAATTCAACTTTCTCACCTGATGGTCCCGTGGCAATGATGTTTTTTTCTGTTTGAAATTAATAGAGGGCTCCTCCTCCCATGCACCTAGCTCTTACTTAGTAAACACCTACTTATTCTTAAAACTCAGTTCAGACTTTCTTGGGGAAACCTTTCCTGATTTTTCCACAAAGAATTAGAAGCTTCCTTTGGTGTGCCCATTTAACCACTTATATTCCTTCAGTGGGTAACTAAAATGATTAGCTTACATTTCTGTTTCCCTGCTTAGAGTATGAGCGTGAATCATATGTTTATTCTTTAGTGAGCAAATAGGTGAGATAGATTAAATGAAAAGTTAATGCTTGAGAAAAGCATGGGAAGATAAATACAAAATTGGGAGAGTAGCTATTTTGGCAAGAGAGGAGGGTAGTTTACAGGGGATCTCAAAGGTCGTATTAATGTTCTGCTTATGAAGCTGGGCGTGGGTATTATTTTTATATCATATGTTACATATAAGTAATATTTGGAATGCAGTTAATAATTATTTTAAACCAATATTGGAAAAATATAGAAATTATTTTGATGAGAAGATTTGGTTCTATTATTTTGAAGTCAGTGGTGACTCAGTACTGTAGCTCAGATTCATTATGGTTTATTATTGCTTTCTTCCTATAGATGCCTAAAAATTTTGTTGGTCTTTCTATGAAATAAATGGTAATAGTGTATGGCTGTAACATAAATATTCCTTCCTTCCAATATTGAACAGTTAGTATTTCATATATCTCATTTTATTTTCTATACCAGTGAGTACAAGTTATTGTTTGATGATACGCTGGGGCATGTGTTTCAAAAAGTGTGGTATGCAATTAAGAAGCAGTATTAATTTAATTCACTTTAATTTACTTAAATATGTATCTAATAACACATTTAGGAGGTTGATAGATAATAGAATGGCTCAGCTCTTAAAGAGAATAATTACTTTAAATGTTCGTATAGATATGCAAGTAAGTTTTTATAAAGGTTTGAAACAAATGTATTTTTCTTTAGTTTGCATTTTTATAAGTTTCTTTAATGTCAGTCAGGCTTTGTGGAAGACAGCTAGTTTCTCCTGTCTGCTTCCGTGTTTAATCTCTTGCAACATGTTGTTTTCTGTGAAATATATGAAGAAAATTGGACTTCACGTGGTTATGTTTTTGGAAAGGAGAGTAGTATTTTAATAGCCTTTTGAGATATTTGCACATGGTCTATTTTGATCTCATATCCCAAACTGACAAGTGGTTCTTTCTTAAAGGTGATTGCATTGTAGACTCTGAAACCGTATCAGCTAATGTTTTGTATTGTTACATTCAGATCCATTGTTCTACCTTGCTTTTTGAGTGGATCTTTTGCCCATGCGTGGTTTTTTACCCATGTGTTGGTCACTTGAAAACTGCTGGTTTCTTGAGTTCTGCATATCTTCCAAATGTTGACATTTTATTATGCAGTGTAAAACAACCCATATTTGTTAATATTACTGTCAATTTCATTAGAAAACTCTTCTAAGTATTGGGAAGGTGTCAAGATCACAGTAGCAGGTAGAAGTTTTAAAAATTCTAATTTTTGCTTAAAAATAAATTTAAAATTTTAAAATTTCCTTTTATCATTGGCAACAAATTTTGTCAGTTGTTTTCCTTCAAAATGACATACTAACTTCATCCATTTTTCAGAAAATGTCTGTCACAACCGTTATGTCTGAATAACTGCACTTGGATTGTTAGTTTTCTTTCACATAAATATAGTGTTCCATGGAAAAAGCGGCTAGGTCAGCTTGTAACTCAGTTGGTCACATAGGTACATTTCCTTGAAATAACCACCATACATCAAGTAGCACTGTGTTATATAAAGTTTTCTAAATCTCTTTAATATTCATCTTAATAGAAGGCAGCTGGATTCATATCTGCTTCTGCATCCAATCTGTTATTATATCCGAAGTCATAGACCCTCTGGAAAATTTCATGTTCTACTCATAAGAGAATAAAAATGAAAAGACAAATTCTTATCTTAGTGGTGTTATTAAAAAAAAACTGACTCTGTGGACTCCCTGAAGTGTCTTGGAGACCCCAGACGGCCCTGAGAACTGCTGCTTTAATAATTAATCCACAGAGCCTTTTCAGATATAGATGCTTATCCATGTAATACCTCAGTAATGTCCTTCATAGGTGTCTCACTGTCACTCCCAACCCCCATCCCTGACCAGGACTGCTCAGTTCATGATCATGCATTGCATTTCAGTGTCATGTGTCTTTAGTCTCCTTTAGTCTGGAGTAGTTCTCACCCTTTCCTTATCCTTCTTGACCTTGACATTTTTTGAGGAACACAGAGTAGTTATTTTGTAGACCATCACTCAGTTGGGTTTGTTTCTTATTTCCTTAGGATTGGATTTAGGTTGAGCATTTTTAGCACGAATACCATGTGAATGACATTGGGTCGTCCTCAGAATATCCTCTCAGGAGGCACATTGTATCAGTTTGTCTGGTGCTGCATTTGATCACTTGGTTAAGGAGAGTGCCCTCCAGATTTTTCCCATCTATAATTGATATGTAACTTGTGCGAAGACATTTTGAGATTATGAAAATAGCCTATTACTCATCAAATTTTCACCCTTTAGCATCCATTAATGAAACTATTATAGCTTTTTCGAGAGTGATTGTACCATTTTATATTCCTGCTAGAAATGTATGAGAGTTTGTTGCTGTCTTCTTTCCCTGTTGAATTGCCTTGGCCCTTTTGTTAAAAACCAACTGATCATATGAAGTATATGTCTCTTTTGGGATACTCTGTCCTGCTCCATTATCTTTTGGTCTGTTCATATACCAGTATGGCGGACAGGTAATGTAAGACCTTTTTATTCTTCTTCTTTTTTTTTTTTTAAGATGTTTTTTAAATTTATTTATTCGACAGAGACAGAGACAGCCAGCAAGAGAGGGAACACAAGCAGGGCGAGTGGGAGAGGAAGAGGTAGGCTCATAGTAGAGGAGCCTGATGTGGGGCTCAATCCCATAACGCCAGGATCACGCCCTCTGCCAAGGCAGACGCTTAACCGCTGTGCCACCCAGGCGCCCCTTTATTCTTCTTTTTAAAAATCCTTCCTTCCTGGGGCGCCTGGGTGGCACAGCGGTTAAGCGTCTGCCTTCGGCTTAGGGCGTGATCCCGGCGTTCTGGGATCGAGCCCCACATCAGGCTCCTCCGCTGTGAGCCTGCTTCTTCCTTTCCCGCTCCCCCTGCTTGTGTTCCCTCTCTCGCTGGCTGTCTCTATCTCTGTCAAATAAATAAATAAAATCTTTAAAAAAAAAATCCATCCTTCCTTCCTTCCTTCCTTATTTAATTATTATTATTCCTTTTTAAAAATTATAAATTTTAGAATCATACTGTCAATTTCTTAAACTTGGGATTATGATTGGGAATGTGATAAATCTGTAAATCAATTTGAAGAGACTTGGTGTCTTAATAATATTAAGTCTTCTAATCCACAAACGTAGTTAAATCTCCATTTATTTCAGTCTTCATTCTTTGTCAGCACTCTTGGAGTTTTTAGATGGAAGGTCTTGGATATTTTTACTAAATTGATCCTAATGTATTTTGTTTTTTCATGCTATTGTAAGTGGGACTTAAAGAAATGGGGGTGCCTGGATGGCTCATTCGGTTAAGTGTAAGACTCTTGATTTCGGCTCAGGTCCTAATCTCAGGGTTGTGAGATCAAGCCCTGCATCAGGCTCCATGCTAGTTGTCGTGCCTGCATAAGATTCTCTCTCTTCCTCTGCCCCACCCTAAAAAAATTATCTTGTTTGCTTATTGCTAATGTAGAGAATTACATTGGGTTTTTAATATTGCCTTTATATCAGGTCACTTTTCTAAATTCACGTACTATTTCTGAATGTTTCTTTGTTGATTTCTGAGGATGTTTTCAATAAATAGTCATGTTATCTGTGAATAGAGAAAATTTTACTTCTCCTTTCTGCTCTTTTTTTCTGTTATAAGCTTTTATTTTTTTAATGCTTTATTACACTGACTTGGACTTCTAGTACAGTGTTAATTAGAAGTGATGGGGGTGCCTTGGTGGCTCAGTCAGTTAAGCTTCCGACTGTTGATTTCGGCTCAGGTCATGATCTCAGGATTGTGAGATTGAGCCCCAAGTTAGGCTCTGCGCTCAGAGGGGAATCTGCTTGAGATTCTCTCTCTCCCTCTGCCCCTTCCCCCACTTGTGCTTATGCATGCATACACTGTCTCTCAAATAAATAAATAAATTTTTTTTAAAAAGAAGAAGTAGTGGGAATAGACTTCTTGTTTCAGATCCCAGCAAGAAAGCATCGGTTATTTCACGATTAAGTAAAAAATTAGACATAGATTCTTAACTAGATTGAAGATGCTCCTTTCTATTCTTAGTTTGCTGTGAGTTTGCTCATGAATGTGTGTTGAATTTTATCAAATGCTTGTATTCTTTTCCTTTGTTTTAATGTAGTAAATTACCTTGATCAGTTTTCAAATGTAAAATTAATTTTGTATTCCTGAGATAAACGCCTGTTAGTTAAGAAATACCCTTTTTATATAGCTGCATTTTATTTAATAATACTTTGTTAAAGATTAGTTTTGTGTCTGTTCATGAGGTATACTGGTTACTGGTTGCCTATAAATTATTTTTCCTCCTCCTCCTTTATAGTGTTATTGTTCATTGGCTTCAGTGTTCTGTTGTCCTCATAAAATAAGTTAGGAATAGTATTTCTTTCTTAAGTGTTTGATAAAATTTACCAGTGTAGATATCTAGGATTGGCATTTTCTTTGTGCGAAGAAAATTTTAAATTATGAATTCAGTTTTTCAGTAGAGTGACTTCAGATTTTCTCTCTCATCTCATGTCAATTTTAGTAAGTTTATAATTTTTCAAGGAATCTACATTGTCACATTTTACCTGTCTTTTTCACAATAGTCCTTTTTTTTTTCTTTTTAACTTCTAGTGAGCCTATAGGTGATGTTCCTGCTTTCATTTCTCATATTTAGCAATTTGTGTTTTTTCTTCCTTCTTAAAAAATCAGTCTTGCTAGTGGTTTATAATTCTATTAATCTTTCAGGAAACCAGCTTTGTTAATTATCTGTATTTTTTGTCTGTTTTCTGTTTCTCTATTTTCTGTCTGGTTCCTACTCTTATCTTTATTTCCTTTTTTCTTCTTACTTAGTATGTAAGTTGCTTATCATTTTAATAGGGCTTATGCTAATTCAGCTGAAGCAAGAAGCTCTGTTACCTCCTCTGTTAAAATTTCAAATTTCACATTCTAGGATATATGGCATAGATTTATTATATATTATCCTATCTTTATTTTGGAGATTAATTGTGGAGGACGTTCTTTCAAAAAATAATATTTCTATCTTATCTGCTGGAGATTTTCCCTGACAAAAATCTTTAAAAATAAGTCATAAAATTGTAATTAGTATGAATACTAAAGTACAGTTACAAATAAATTTAACATCTGGATTGATAACACTAATTTAGTCAAATTATTCTTCCTGCCCAAGAACTTTATTCATTTGATCTAAACAACAGTGCTGTTTTTGCTTTTGTTTCTCTTATCTTGTGGAAAAACCAGTCTGGAATAGTGGAAAGAACATAGGTTTTGGTTCTAGTTACACTGGGGCTTAGATTTTCTATCTTACTTCCTAGTTTTGTTACTGTGGACAGATTACTTAGACTCTGTGAAATGGTCATATTTCCTTATGGAGTTGTTATGTGGATTGAATGAAATACACATATGCATACATTGTAATAATATGGATAGAATTTAAGAGATATTTAACAAATATTCTTTCTTTTCCCCATTTCAACTAATCAAATCCTGCCCAATTGAAGTTCTTTTTTTCCCCATGAACTCTAGTTTATACTACACTGCAATATTTTTTTTACCTTTTATTCAGTCTAGTGATATAAGTGATCTCAAATAATTAATTTTTGTTGATAACTCATAGGGTTCCTTCATTGTGTTATTTACTCACTCAGGAGTGTCAGTTTTACGTAATGTAAAGGGTAGACGAAGTCAAATTCTGCATTTTTATTCTGGTTAGTAGTTTACTAGCTTTCAGGGTGGACATCTTTCCTCTTCGGGTTATGTTTCCTCATCTTTAAAAGGAGATAATTAAACTAGAGATTTTATTAAGGTTCCTTCCAGTTACGAAGTGCAGCAATTCCACATGTTCTTGGAGTATCTGTTTTGTGCTAGATTCTGCTGAGAAATTCTAATGAGAAATATTTTTAAAGAGCAGTTGTGTCTTTAGATTGACACATACTAGAGAATTAAGCTCTGCACAAATGACTAAAATGCAGTAGGTATTTAGTAGAAACCATATAAGTGTTCTAAGCAGAGTGCCATAGGGTACACTTTAGTTCATCTCTTCTTTTCTGGTAGATTTTAAGCATCTCTGTGGTAAGATAGAAACCCTATGTTGGACTTCTATTGCAAACCTTTTAATGAAAGTCAACAAAAAATGGTTTAATTTTATTTTTCTGTTACTCTGATTTTTTTTCTTTTTTCTTTCTTCACTCTCCACAGAATGGTCCTAGTGCCAGATCATGTCATAAAATGTGCATTGACATTCAACGAAGGCAAATCTACACATTGGGGCGTTACTTGGATTCCTCCGTGAGGAACAGCAAATCTCTGAAAAGTGACTTCTATCGTTATGATATTGACACTAACACATGGATGTTACTCAGTGAGGATACTGCTGCTGATGGAGGGCCGAAATTGGTGTTTGATCATCAGGTTTGGTGCACAGATAAATATATGGTGGAATTAATTAGTGATCAGTAGCTCTTGTTCTTAGAGTTTATTTTACATGTTATGCTACATTGTCTAGTGGTGATTTCCTACAAATACGTAGGATAGACAATAAAAATAACTCTTATTTCAGTAGGTGTAAAGTTATCCTTTAATATTTTTTTCTCTTTTTTGGTGCAGGATAAAATACTAGGATCTCAGAACAACAAGTGTTAATTTATAAAAACTTTAGAGAATAGATGGAGCAATACATATTAGGAAAAACTAATTTTATGATAAATAGTCAACTCAACAATAACAACTTACACTCTTAAAACTTTTTATTCTACATTCCTGGAAGAAATTTAAAATTATAATGAGTTTGAGAATTTGAAATCTAGAGCTTTTCTCCAATTTGAGATATATTTACTTTTGTCTATAATCATAAACTCATTATAAAGCACATAAGAATATGATATCCACTAGATGAGGTTAAGTTTGAACTGAGCACCAAGAGAAATCACATAATGGTGCTATAGACAAGAAGACTACACATAGCAATTTATACGCCATTTTAATATTAGAACGCACGTAGTTCTCATCATCATTCCCTTCGATGTCATTATTGTTACTGGTCTTTGAATATTTAGCCCACATCAGTTGAGCATAGGTCAGTACACAAAACAGTAACCACTGAATTCTGTAGGCAGTTTTACTTGGCTCAACCCATATCCAGATGTTTTTTTGTAGTACTGGGGAGAAAAAGACTTTTAAAAAAATCTATAATACTGTATTGATGAACATAGCATTATCTAGTACTTGAGAAATGTTAAGAGGTGCTAAGATAATGACAGAATCTAGCTTAGGCCTAATATCTTAATCTAGGATTTAAGACCCTGGTTTTTTTTGGTGTTCTTTGTTTTTGTTTGTTTGTTTTTTTCTTTAGAGATTTTCATTAATTCTTTGCTTTTAAACTATCCTACTGACATATTTATATTAACAAATAGTTGTTACAGGAGAATGTTAAGGAAAAGAAGAGTTGGTTTTATGCCTATCAAGTGTGTGGTGGGTGGAAAATCAAAAACGTTAGTCTTCGAAGTATTCCCCAGATTGAATTAGAACTTCTGCTGGCTCTCCGTAACTGAGCTCTGCAAAGCTTTGCACTTCCCTGCTGACATCCTCATTGTTGTTCATATGGAAAATAATAACTTCAAAAACTGTTAGACTGGTTCCCATCTTTTAAAAACAGAACATCAGCAGATAACACTGTTAGGGAAACCATTTATTTTCTTCCAACTGGTTGCAAATTTCTTTTACAAAAGATGCTTATGTCTTTATTTTTACAGATTGAAAAAAGAATAGTTTAGGGGTATCCTGTATATAGCACATTTATTGTCCTTGTCTGTGACCTTTGTTTGTCTTGACTTTGATAAAATAGAATGTTCCTTGGAAGCTAAGTTCTGTTACATGGTGCTTCATTTTCATCTGATTAGATGTAATAGAAGAACAGTGGGGGTGAAGAAACCAGGATATCAGCTATCCTTTATAAGCCTGATTTTCTATTCTAGTTCATGTAAATAAAACCACTCCAAAAATTACTTAGGGTCATTCATGACACTTTAAGACTTGACACTTAGCATTCAAATTTGAGAAGAACATGAGAAAGCTAGAGACAGGAAAACATGGTTAGAAGTTACTTTGCCATTTAAAATTTTAACATACTAAAAAAATTAAAGACTTTTAGATTTCTTAAGACTGTAGTGGCGGCTTAGTTCCGAAGTTTTCCATGTTGTTGCTTTGTATGATATTCAGTGACAATAAGAACCAAACAAAAAGATTAAGGAAAAACACTCCCATAAGTCACATATTCAGTGAAACCAGAAACCAGAGAAACCCACAACTCCCAATTCCTTGTAAGTTTAGCCAGAAACAACTGAAATACCCAGAACTAGTTTTGAAGCCCAGACAGTGTAGTAGGGAAGAACTCAAGGCATGAAATAGAAGCCCCCTAAACCAGATGAAGTTCATAGTTAGAGAAGACATGACTTCACAGAAGCACCATATTTTGAAGAAGCCATTTAATTCAGTAGCAACAGGAGAGATCCTTAAGCAAGAATATCACCCTTGTATAGGAACCTTCTGTTATCTGGTCCAGGGAAATTAAACTCATTTAAATATGAAAAACTAAAAAGCAATATACACCAAATCTTTAGAGAGGTACTCTAAAGAAAAACAATAAAAAGAAAAGCAAAACTTTCCTTCACGCAACAGCAGATGAAAAATTATATTCCAGTATTCTAACATGAATTAAATGGCTTAATGAAGCTTGAAACTCTGAAGAAGACTATAAAGCATAAATTCAAGAATGCAGATGAGATGATCAAGTACTAGGAATAGGTGAAACTGGACCTGATAAAACTCAGGAGTGAAATTAAAGAAAAACATATTACCACTTACAGAAATGAAGGGTAATCTACAAGGAGTATAAAGAGTAGGTAAGGGTCATATAGCATAGAAATAAGAAGAGCAGATAAAGAGAACACAAATAAAGATGTAAAAAGGATTAGCCAGAAAATTATAGATAGAGAACACAGTCAGAAGAGAGCCAACATACACATAATGGGAGACATTAAAGAAGAAAACCGTAACAGTGAAGCAGAACAAATATTTATAAATAAAATTCAAGACTACTTACATATCAAAAGGCATGCTATATTCAGGAAAAATTGACCTAGGCATTCAACTCTGGGACATATAATAGTAATTCATATTGAATTTCAAAGATAAAGATGCATTTTTTGGGCAACTGGGCAAAATTATCAAGTCACCTATAACAGAAATAAAATGAGTCTGGTCTCATTTCTCTACAGCTACTTTCGATGCCAAGAGAGACAATAGAGCAACATCTAGAAGGTATTCAAGACAGGACAGCGTGAGCCAAGGGTTTTATATCTAGCAAAATTGTCCTTCAAGTATAAACACTTTTTGAGGAAATTACTAGAAAATAGAATACAAGCTAGCCAAGAAGTGAGTGGAGAAACTTCAAAGGATTGGAGATCTTAGTTCATTGATGTTCTCCCTGGGTCACTAGATGATTGGAAGGCTGATCGTATACTTTTACTGTCTTCTTGCCCCACAGTCTATGAAATGCAAAAGAATACATTAATAGTAATGTTGAAAACAAGAAAGAATGTCCTTGGGGAACTTAAAAAAGTTGGGGAGAATTCCTGTAAGGTAGAAAGTAAATGGGTTCAGATCCAACCAGAAGAAACCAGAGCCCGTAAGATTGCAGCGACTAGAGTCTCAAAGTTTATCTAAAAAAAAAAAAATAGTCACAAAGTTTATGTAGCTGGGGCAAACATTAGATGATCAGTTGGGGACTGGATAGCAGGGCATTCTTCAGTTTGACTGAGCAGCACTTATCTTAGGTAATTGTCCACAGATCAGGTGTTGAGTGTGGACACAGGAGCTGGATGGATAGAGCAATGCTCCCAAGAGGCACTGGAGAGCTTCTCATCCAGTCCCTTGAGGCAGTCTGCTGTATATGAAGAGGCAGGTGAACAGGAATTTGCAGATACAAAGAGGATTAGAACAACAGCCAAAAAAGTCAAGTATTTGAAAGTAATGAATACCATGAGACAGATAGGGGTAGTGAACTCAACAGATGAAGAATTAACAAAGAAAAACAGCTAGTAGTATCGACTGAAGAAGCCTTTAAGATAAATTTAAACATTATTTTAGAGCAATTCAGGAGGCTGTTTCATCCATGAAAAAAGAAATATCTAGAAAAATTGTAAATTAAAGATTTGATAGCCACATAAAAGTCTCAGTAAATCGATTAAAAAGCTCTCATCTCTAAAAGTTACTAAATTAATGAGCTGAAATTATGAAAGAAGTGTTAAGGAACAAGAGAAAAGATCCTGAAGTTCTAATATCCACCTAATAGGAGTTCTAGAAAAAAAGAGAATGAAAGCAAACTGAAAGCAACATGCCTTAAGGTTGAAAAGGAAAAAAGGTCCCAGAACTGAAGAAAGATAGTTTTTAGAATTAAAGGAACACCAGGGGCGGATTAGGATGAATGAAAAAGACTATCCCTATACTTTTTTAAAAATTTTTTTATTTAAATTCAGTTAGCCAACATGTAGTACATCGTTAGTTTCAGATGTAATGTTCAGAAATTTATCAGTTGCATGTAATACCCAATGCTCATCACATCACGTACCCTTCTTAATGTCCATCACCCAATTACCCCATCCCCTGACCCACCTCCCCTCCGCAACCCTCAGTTTGTTTCCTATAGTTAAGAGTCTCATGATTTTTCTCCCTCTCTGATGACTTCCCCTTCAGTTTTTCCTCCCTTGACTTCTGATCTTCTGCACTATTTCTAGATACTTTCTTAATGAAATTTTAGAACCATGGATTAAGAGAAAATCCTAAAAGCCACAGAGAGGAAACTGGTTACCTTTGTAAGTAAGCAAGGGCTAGATTAACATGAAGCATTTTTGGAGGTTGGTGTGTTGAGCAACGTTAGAAAGCTTCAGAGTTTGTGAGAAGAAAAATTGTTTTGAACCCAGCCTAATCCTAGCCAATCTTGTTTTCAAGTGACAGAGTAAAATAAAGACTTTGGGATTTTAAAACATTGGGGTGGTAAATAAGTGGCTATCCACTATTCGTTTGATTTTAGGAATTAAATATCTAACCGGATAGGGTAGATGAGTGAATGCTCTTCCAAGATTTGACTTAAATGATCTCTTGAAGTCTTCAAGAGAAAAGATGTTAATATTATCATACGGACTAAAAGGTTATTAGCTTTTCAGAAAATTTTTTCAGATATTAAAAGAAAAGGAAACCATAAACTGCTGAACAACATGAAGTTTCTTGGAGTGATTAACACCTCTTGTTTGATAACTGACCCTTATTGAAACTGCTTATTTTATCCAGGGAAGAACCAAGCTGAAGGAATAAAATTAGTTATATCTGTTTTGTGTCCTGTTTGTTCTAAGATATGGGAAAGAATCAGTGAAGCTACTGTAGTTTCTAACTCTTTTTTTGAGCTGGTTGGGTCTGGTGTGGTGGAAAGAGCTACCAAGACAAAGATGTTTATGCCTCACCACGAATAACAAATGAGAATAGCCACATCAAAATTAAAGTTAAATATCCCCAGAAGAAAATAGAAACTCCTTTGAAGTAGAACCATAGGAGCTGGGTAATAGAGATTGGCCAAAATTAGTATGAATCTGTAAATTCGTAAAAATATAAATAGGCCCCCATAATGTGGGTCCCTCAAGATTTTCAACATGATCCCGAGGTGTTTGGAGAGATGTGAGCCTTCAGTCCCTAGGACAGGATAATGTGACTCAGGTTCAGTGAAACCTCAGATGGTGATGTAGTGGGTGTATTGGGCCATGCTGAGTCGTCTTCAGCAACTTATGGATTGCTTTTAATGATATGATCATTTAAGATTAAAGAGTAGGAATACTTTGAACCATATTTACCAAGATTTCACCATTGAGGAATAGATTTTCATCTTAATTTATGGAAGGTTGTCAGAAACCTGGGAAATGGCAAGTGCCTGGATCTTTTAGTGGTTAGGGAAAAATTAGGAGATGCTAGTCTTTTCTTTTTAATATTAATTAAAAAACCAGAATTTACCATTATGAAAATAGCTTTTTCCTGAAAACAATACAAAAATAGATAAATAGCATAATTTGCTAGGAGGAGAAAATTAAATATATAATGGCTAGTATTTGTACTTTAGCCAAAAAATAGATGTTTTGCATATGCAATTTATTCTTTAAATATCAATGCCACTTGTGTTCAACATCTAATTCCCAATTAGGACTTAATATATTCTTTGAAATAGAATTTGATTCATATTACCTTGTGACAAATGGCTTTTTTCTCAGAGATATTTTTATGAAAAGCCATGACCTCCTTCAGTAGAAAAAATGAAAGAATGAAGTTTGGCTTTTGAACATAAATTGTGTAACATACCTCAAAGAAAATTAAATTTATAGTATTGTGTTAAAGGAGGCGGATTCATTACTAGAGAAGTCAGTCTGGAGACTGAGGTAAACATCTCTTTGTTTTACTATATTGTAACCACCTAATTTGAAGAGCTTTGCAAACTAAATGCAGAAAGATAAATTTAGTTGTATCACTCTTATTGACATAGCTGTCCTCTGATTAAAGGGTAGCAAGATTAATAGGATGGATGCTTGCCTAGAATAGAAAGAAGGGAGTTTTTATAAGAAGATGAAAAGAAGGGTGTGATCACTATTTACCCATAGGGTATGGTTAACATTCAGTCTTTGGTATTAATCAGCACCTCATGTATTATTGTTTGATTTGGTGAAAATTATACAATTTCAAGAAAGCATAAAGGTCTTTAACCCAATATATTTTGCTCTCACTGGGAAAAACGGAAACCCAAAAAAGTATTTAGAAATGCATCCTGAATCTTTGCCAGGTGGTGAGCATTACTTCAGTTAAGTGCATTTGATAATCAGGGTGGTATTTAGTGTTAAGACAAAGTTTAGTTTCTCAAGAATCTAAAACTGCACTCATTGGTTTCATTTTAGCACATGTGACAGGAATAATCTGTAACTGTTCAATCTGTTGCCTTGTTCTGATAGATGTGTATGGACTCAGAAAAACATATGATCTACACCTTTGGTGGTAGAATTTTGACATGTAATGGCAGCGTAGACGACAGCAGAGCCAGTGAACCACAGTTCAGTGGGTTGTTTGCTTTCAACTGTCAATGTCAAACTTGGAAACTTCTTCGAGAGGACTCCTGTAATGCTGGGCCTGAGGACATCCAGTCTCGGATAGGACACTGCATGCTATTCCACTCAGTAAGAATGTTCTATACATTGTATTGTTATTTTGTCATGTATATTCTCAATAGGAAAAGAAGTAGTGAAATCTAACTCTTCAGAAAGAAATAAAAACTTTTCATTAAAACTAAATGATTAGTGTTAGCAATGATAGACAAAAATAAAACGTCCTCAACAGTGAGCGGTTGCTAATTATGAGACTCTTCCTATTAACATAGTAATTCCTAGTATTACTTGAATACTAATCTAGACACTTTTATGACTAACCACTGCTTATACAGATACTGTAGCTATTTCTCTTTCTTACACCTTTCTACTTACTGATTCCTCTTAGTAACTAGAAGATCAATTATTTTATTTTATTTTCCCCTCTGCCACTCTCCATTAAATACAAAGAATTAAGAATTGACTTTATAGATTTAGAACTTAAATTTATCAGCAAAACCAATATGGAGACATTTCTGCAAACTTTTCAGATATTATATGAAAACTTGGGCTTCTTTCTGTTAGCATAATTTTAAAAACATATTGTGGAATATTTTAAACATATATCGAAGTAGAGAGAAGAGTGTAATAAATTCCTGTGTACTTATTTATCTGTTTCAGCAGTTATCAGATATTCCACTGTTCATTTTTCATATATCTATCCCACTTAAATTTCATTTCTTTCTTTGATGTTTCTCCGATTTTTAAGTTTATTCTGAAATTCTTTTTTGCTGGGCAAATCCCAGACAATGTGTCATTACACTTATAAATACTATGGTGTATCACTAACAGATAAGGATTTTCTAATAAACATAGTTATGATACCATTGTAATACTCAACCAAAGCACCGGCAGTTTCATATTATCATTTTATACATAGTCTGCATTCATTTTGTTTTCTGAAATACTGAAAAATACCTTTCTATAGTTGGTTTATTCAAGTCAGACTCTAAAACAGGTCTATGAATTATATTTGGTTGTTATGTCTCTTAAATTTCTTTAAAGCATAACAGTACTCCCTGCTCCTATTTTTCCCCCTCGTATACCATTTATTTATTTGTTGAAGAAATTGAATCGTAGTTCTCTCGAATTTCCCATATTCTTGATTTGGCTAATTTTATCCTTGTAATATTGTGATCATCTAGTCTCCATATTTCCTGTAAGCTGGTAGTTAGATCTAGAGGCTTGATTTTAGATTTTTTTCTCTTTTTTGGGGGGGTAGGGAATTCAAAAGGAGAAGTTAAGAATACTTCATCAAAGATGGTCTGATTCCAAAATATCAAGAGGCAGTTAATGTTTAGTTATCATACTTTTGATATTAAAATTATTCGATGGATTTAGATGTTATCAGCCTGATTGATCAGTAATAAAGGTTCTTGTCAACATTTTACCAAATGGCTTTGCAGTCATTGATAATCATCGTGTAGGGTTTGTAAAACGGTGATTTTTCTAATTATGTTATTTATTCTGTATTTATTAACTGATTCTGAAATTAAAAACTTACCCTCATTAACTATTTGGCTACCCTGATGTACACAGGATAGGTAACATAAATGTTTGATTTTTTTTTCTCTGTCACCTTTTCATATTAATGAGTTGAAGCTCCAAAATTAACCAGTATATTTCTTAAGCATTATTATGAACTTGTGGACTTTTATATATTTGGTGTTTTTAATCCAGTGCTGTCATTATTCTTTTTGATGCCCAAATTTTTCTTTGTCCAGTAGGAATGCCCCCTTCTCAGTTATACCCATACATATAGCTATATACACACATATGTATATTACATAAATACATATATATCTTTTTTAGTAAGAGAAAAATTAAATCATTAGTTCATACTGACATGACCGATTCAAAATAAGAATTGTTGAGTTTTTAATATCCTTTCAATTTTGTATTTATGTATCTTTTAAGGTTAAAATCCTACTTCCTAATGACAGTATTTTATTACTTCTTATGTCTTTCTATAATAGTTACAGAATCACAGAACTAACAAAAATTACTGAAATTTTCAGGTTGCTTTCTGATTATTTTTCTGTTCATGATATAGGTAGGGATGGATAGTCAAAAAACGTGAATTAAATCACTAGAAATACTACTTCTCTGTGTGATCATGTCTCTGTGTGGTCATATCTTTACAGATAGGTTTATTTCATTGTTTTTCAAATTTCAGAGATTGCTTTTTTTTCTTTTGAGTTAATTAAATAAAAGCAATATACATGGCTCCAGAGGCAAAACCGTTAAGTCAGTGTACTTTTGGAGAGATCTGGTTTCTGTCCGTCTTCCTTGCTCTATCCCTTCCCATAAAGCTCTTTAATTAGCTTCTTTCCTTTGTTTCTTTTTGAAGAAAGAAACAAACATACACACATTCCTTTTTTTCCTTTCTTACGCAAAGGCAGCACCCTGCATTCATTATTCTGTACCTTGCTTTTTTACTTTAATAAGGTATTTAGAGATCACCTCTTAGTAAGTATATAGAGAGCTTCATCATTCCTCTTTATACTAGCATAGTACTCCATTGCATGGGATCTGTCATAAAATTGCTTTTATAGAGGTTTAAATTTTTAAAGGATCATTCTGAATTCTTCATGGAAGTGACTACTTTCTCCCTTCTTTGCCCCTTTTCCTTATTTTTCAGAAAAATCGTTGCTTATATGTATTTGGTGGCCAGCGATCGAAGACCTATTTGAATGATTTCTTTAGTTATGATGTGGACTCTGATCATGTAGACATAATATCAGATGGCACCAAGAAAGACTCTGGAATGGGTAAAGGCATTTAGAGATTCTTCTCTCATGTCTTAACTACTTTAGGTAGAAGACTATATAAACCCCATTTTCTTTTCTTTCTAACCATTCTTCACCCTTTCCCCATATCTTTAGTTGAAGTAATTCTGAGTAAGAGGAAGAAAAATCTACCAGCTAAATTATCCAGTTTTATCTGTTTAAAATATTTAAGTTATTATATTATTTGAGCAAAAAATATGTAAGTTTCTAAAGACATTATTTATGTGTGTGCTTGCTCGGTTGGGGGGGCTTTGCTAGAATTAATATCTTTAAAACTGTCTTATTCTATGTTTGCTAATTCCTTTCCGCCTTCTGCTTTCACTGTAGTGACTTATATATTAGGCACTAGCATGGTAGAGTATGTATTTGTTCTAAGGGAGGACTTTATGTAACTGGTAACAACTTTTAAGTTTGCAAGCTCAGCATCCAAGTTATTCTCATAATAGGGTGACTGGTTTGCGTGAGATAGTTTGTGTTATGCATATTGCCCTGGCATAGTTATTAGTAGTACCCCTGGTTCACTCTCAAGTATCTTATTTTGGATAATAATTGACATAGTTACCCTGCATAGTAGTCACTTTGCCTGTGATAATTATACACAGATGAATGTTATTTGTTTAAGATGCAGTGTTTTAAAATGCCTAATTTGAGAAATTAGATCAGTTTGCTTTTTCTTTTAGCTATTATAAAAATAGATCTTTTTATTAAAATAGTTCATATTTACGAGAAAAAACTTTTAAAAACATTCTTTTTTTTTTTTTAAATGATTTTTTATTGTATTGTGTTAGTCACCATACAGTACATCCCCGGATTCCGATGTAAAGTTCGATGCTTCATTAGTTGCGTATAACACGCAGTGCACCATGCAATACGCGCCCTCCTTACTACCCATCACTGGTCTATCCCAATCCCCCACCCCCCTCCACTCTGAGGCCCTCAGTTTTAAAAACATTCTAACAGAATATAGTACCATAGTTAAAATGTACACATGAAGGGACCCTCAGGACTCTTCCCGCCTATTTCCTACTAGGTGGAGGCTAGGGCTTTATTTTCTGGGGGAAATGATTGCAGAGGTGTTTTTTCTACCATGCTTAAAGTACTTCCCAGGATTAAAAGAAAAAAGTGGCAAAGAGTGATAGTAACAAAGACTTAGTATAAAAATTCACTCTGGGTAAGCTTTATTGACTACCATTTGAATATTTTTAAAAATGAGTTATTCTTATATAGTAATTTGCAAAATTCATCAGTTTAATGCTTTGTTCATGGTTATGGCTAGCTTTAGAGCTAGCAAAATGTGATCATTTGATTATCAAAGTAATATGCTCATTGTAAAGCATTTAGAAAATACAGAAAGATGTTAAAAAGGAACTGTATCAAACCATCCAGATGTAATCTATTATCATTTTGATGTATTTCACTCTAGTTTTCAAAAATTTATTTATTGTAGGGGCGCCTGGGTGGCTCAGTGGGTTGAGCATCCGACTCTTGATTATGGCTCTGGTCATGATCTCAGGGTCATGGGATCAAGCCCCACATCAGGCTCCACCCTGGGCATGGAGCCTCCCTGGGATTCTCTCTCTCCCTCTGCCCCTCCCCCATACATTCTCTCAGAAAAAATATTTTTATTTATTGTATAAAATTTAACACAATTTTATATTCTTCCATTTCTAAATTTACATTAAATTTTGGTCATTTTTTTCATCATTATGGTTTTATAACCAGGGACTAGAAGTATTAGGAGAAGTGACACATGTGGATTCATTCACTAATTACTGCTATAGTCAATTCATAAAATCAGAATCACCAGTTTTGCTATGTGTTCTTTAATTTTTAATTGATTTATGGTGAATTATTCCATGCAAACAAGTTCATTCATTAATTTAATAATATTTGTCAGACATCTGCTAGCATCTAAGCTTGACCCTCTCTCTTCCTCCCTCCCAACATATTTCAGTACCATCTACATGCCACGTATGTTTGAAGTGCTTGAGAGATAGCTATGGGCCTGGGATAAGATCCTTCCTCTCAGAGGACTCACATGCTGGTGGGGAGACTTGCAGTTGCCATTAAGTATTGTGAAGAAAAAGCATTGGCTGCCGTGAGAATAAGTCACATGGGAGGTCCCATGTAGATAGAGCAGGTTGGAAAACCATCTCTGCAGGGGTTATCTTCAAGATTTAAGATGAGGAGTAGAGAACGAGGAAAACCATGCTAAAAAGTGAGAGAAGAGCAAGTACAAAAGTCTCAAAGCAGGAAAGAACTTAGTGTGTTCCAGAAAGAGTTGAAGGTGGGGAAGTTGGTATGAAGTGAGGGTAGAAAAATAGTTAAAACTCTGTTTGGTGCCTTGTACAAATGCAAGAAGTTCGGAATTTTTTTTTTTCCTAAATAAAATTGAAGGTATTAAAAGGTTTAATGCCAAGGGCTTGATCTGATTGATTGAAATTTTGGAAATATCACTGTTTTGCCTAGATACACATTTTCCAAGTGCTTAATTTTGACAGTATGTCTACAAGTTGCAGTGTCCAGAGGCTGTATGGTGCTTTAATTGAGGATTTTTATGGCAGAGTTGAACGTCTGGTTAGACTGCATACTTGGAAAGTTTTCCCGCCTAAAATTGTTGTGGTTTTACTTGGAACTGTGGAACCTCAGTGTCTCTGTTGGCATAGTAGAGTGAAACTAAAATCACTTTCGTTTTGCTTTTTCTTTTTTTTCCTCCATCTCCCTCCCTCCTTTCTTCTCTCCCTCTTCCTCCTTCTTCCCTTCCCTCCCTCTCCTTTCCTTCTCTTTCTCTCTTCCTATTCATCCCTTCTTTTCTACCCCCCACCCATGTGCCACTTTCTCTCTCTTTGTCTGTCTCCCCTGGGCCCCAGGGGTTTCTGATACCCCCGTGGCCAGAATTGAGAACCACTCTTCTAGCTCTCCAGAGCCTGTCTCAGTCCTTAGTCAAGTAACCTTGAACAAGTTACCTAATTTCTCAGTCTTAGCTTGTGTGTCTGTAAGTGACCAAAATTATATCGTGTCCCTGCTCATGGCTATTCTAAGAGTAGAGATGGATTGGCCCTCTAGTTTTGGCTAGTGTTACTCTTTGGTATCTCAGTTTTCACAAGAGTATGCCAGTGCTCTCTGCAGGTTCACTGATCTATTCAGTATTTTATGTAATGACAGTTTTACCTCCATCTTCTCTCTATTCCCATTGCAACTTCACTAGTTTGAGCTGTCATCGCCTATTTGGTCTTTGTCCCTAGTCTTCCTCCTCCTCTTCTTCCTCTTGCTTGTTTGTTTGTTGAGAAAGCAAGTAAGCACAAGCGGCAGGGGGAAGGGAAGAGAAAAAGAGAGAGAATCTCAAGCAGGCTCCACCCTCAGTGCAGAGCCTGATGCTGGGCTTGATCTCATGATTCTGAGATCATGACCTGAGCTGAAATCAAGAGTCGGACACTTAACTGACTGAGCCACCCAGGCACCCCTGTTTGTTTTTAAAAGATTTGCTTTTTTAAGTAGTCTGTACACCCAGCATGGGACTCAAACTCATAACCCTGAGATCAAGAGCCACAAGCTTCACTGAGTGAGCCAGTCGGGTGCCCCAAAAACATATGTTGTTTACTCTGAATAATGACTATTACATTGACTATTTTATTAAAACTTCCCAAAGGTTTTTCAAGTTCTGGTATTTACAGTAGTCATCTTGTGTTGAGAATACAGTTGATAAATATTTACTGGATTATACTTGGCTATAATGATTGGTCTTCCTCTTCTTGTGTACTCCACCTCTCCCCCCAATTCATTCTCCATACTGCAAGCAGAATACAGCGGTTTTGTGTTACCAGTGAAGTGCAGAATTGTGTGCTTTAGCATTTATTCAACAGATATTTTTTGGTCACCTACTGTGTGCCAGATAATAAGCTAAGTGCTAGAGATATAATTTGAATAAGGGCTCTTCCTAGAGCTTACAGTTGTGCATGGGGAGAACAAAGAAGTAGATTAACAGCCTTACTTTTGGATTAGTGCTAGTAAGATAAGAAAATATCTTTAAAAAATATAAACTCTGGGCACCTGGGTGGCACAGTCAGTTAGGCCTCTGACTCTTGGTTTCTGCTCAGGTTATGATCTCATGGTCCTGGGATCAAGCCCCGCATCTGGCTCTGTGCTCAGTGCAGAGTCTGCTTAAGTTCCTCTCCCTCCCTCTCTCTGCTCCCCCACCCACAGCTTTCCCTCTCTCTCTCTCTCTCTCAAATAAATAAATCTTTTTTAAAAATAATAAAATAAATAAAATAAAAAATGTAAACTTGATAGGCCTTCCTCCTTGATTAAAATTTTTTCATTGTGTTCCTTTGCCCTGAAGATTAAGTCTAAACTCAGCCTGAGTCTTTATGATATGCTCCACCTTAGTTAGTTTTCCAGCCCCATTTTTAGTATCCATCCTCACCTTGCCACCAATTCTTTGTTTCATGACCAGTGAATATTAATTCTTTATAAATATAGTACTTTTTCTTGCCTTTGGGTTTTCGTCCATGCTGTTCTCCCTACCTGAGTCACTCTTTCGTCTGACCTCCAAACTCTAACTAACTTGTACACTTCTTTCAGATCTTAGCTTACCCCTCAGTGTCTCCTGAAATTCTCTCACTCCTCAAGCCCAGTTAGGAATTAAAGCATATGATTCTAATCTTCATTGTTAACACAATTCTGGATATTCATCTAGCATAATCTTGACTCTGCTTTTCAAAACCTGTGAAAAGCTTAGCTGAAATACATAGACTTTAGTCAGGATTTTTTTTTTTTTTAAGATTTTATTTATTTATTTGACAGAGAGAGACAGCCAGCGAGAGACGGAGCACAAGCAGGGGGAGTGGGAGAGGGAGAAGCAGGCTTCCAGCAGAGGAGCCTGATGTGGGGCTCGATCCCAGAACGTCAGGATCACGCCCTGAGCCGAAGGCAGACGCTTAACGACTGAGCCACCCAGGCGCCCCTTTAGTCAGGATTTCTTAAAGAGCATTCGGTCTTTTCAGTACTCTAGATCTCCTAAAAAATCTTTCCCTGGATTAAGTTAGACCAAACAGAAAACCTCATGTCAGAACTATGATATATTGAATTGTCCTTCCATAGGATTACTTTTTATATTTAAAAGTCCACTTAATTTTATTTTATCTTACTAGATTAGCTTCTAAGGACAAGGCAGGATACTATTTAAATTTCTGCATTATTAAATATTCTTAGAAAAGACCAATTTTGGGGACACCTGGGTGGCTCATTTGGTTGGGCTGTGACTCCTGATCTCAGATCGCGTCATGATCTCAGGGCAGTGGGATCAAGCCCCGTTTCAGGTTCTGTGCTCAGTGTCCCTTTCCTTCTGTTCTTCCCACTCATGTGCACGTGCTCTCTTTCTCTCTCTCTTTGAAATAAAGTCTTTAAAAAAAAAAAAAGTAAATACCAATTTTATTCCATTACATGGATACTCTGTAGCTTATTTAAACATTCTATTTATTAACTGTTCTTCTAAAGCTTTTCTACTACAGTTAATTACTGTAATTTGAGATGGACTTAACATATAATTACTATGTTTATCTGTGATTCAGTAATGTGGGTTATTTGATTAAAACTGCATTTATGATGTGAGTTTCAAATGTATTGTTTGAAATCATAGAAGAAATTTGAGCTATTAAGATCACCAATTAGAAATGGCATATCTGGGGTGCCTGGGTGGCTCAGTCTATTGAGTGTCTGCCTTCTGCTCAGCTCATGATCTCTGGGTCCTGGAATCAAGCCCCCTGAATTGGGCTTCCCGCTCAGCAGGGAGTCTGCTTCTTTCTTTCCTTCTGCCCCTCCCCCCTGCTCATTTTCTCTCTCTGTCTGTCAAATAAATAAAATCTTAAAAAAAAAAAGAAATGGCATATCTAATTGTAAAATTGCTGCTGCTTTTTATAATTTTTTTATTGTGTCAGATACTATAAAATCTTAAATGGTTGCTCTTTATAATTATTTAAATGAATTATCTTAGATTTAACATCTCAAGATCTGAGGAAACTTCAACTCTGACTTTTTAACTAGAGTATAACAATGTTATGCTCCCCTCAGAAAGAGATTACAATTTAAATGAGTGGATTGGCAGCTGCTTAGAAAGAAAGGATTTATTAGTATTGTGTCTAACACATACATAATTACATCAAAATTCAGCACATCTAAAATTTGGGTTTATTTCTGAATAACTTTTGGCAAGCACAAGGGGTTTAGCAGACTCCCCATATGTAAGCTCTGTATTTAACACTAATTGAAAATTATGTTTGGAAGATAGTCTGTCACACCACCAGAGCTTATAGTTTGATATAGAAACTCAGTTTATTGTAATAGGATTACTTTCCCATATCTGTATTATTCAAGGTATAGCAAACATATATGAGTCTTCACCATTTGCCAGATGCTAAGTCAAGCATTGGTGATACAGAGCTCTTAAAACCTGGTCCCTGTTCTATAGTAGTTATATGTTTACGTGTTTTGTTCCTTAACAGCTGTTGACTCTGTTTTCCCACATCTGTCACTGTTTATTGCATTCTGTTCTAACCGTAGTGGCAGATTGGTATAATTGAAAGGATAGTGAATTGAGAATCAGAGGACTTGGTCTTTCTTCATATGGATCTGCCACTCATCCCTCTGCATCTTTGGCAAAATTATATACATAACTTCTTTGGGCCTGATTATTCATCTGAAAATGAGATTGGACCAGTTGATCTTAAGGCCTCATCTAGTTCCAAAATTTTGACAGTTAAATTTCATTTCCTTCTGCCATCAGGCTGTGAAACTAACATGAGTGCTATGTTAGTAATGTCTGTAAGATCTAATTTATCTGTAAACATACTTTCATGAAAACCTTAAAAGCAAAATCTTACTGATTTTTAGTTCAACTAATGGAATTGGTCAAACATTGACATTATTGACATTGTTTTTTAATAAATAAGTATGTGTGTTTGTATGTATGTAATTATATAGAATAAATCCTTGGAGATACGACCCTTTTAGACTTTACCAATTAACTAAATCAGGCCAATTCAGCAGTATAGAGAAGATTCTGAAGCTAATGATTTGATGTCATTAATGTAGTTACTGAGGTCGGAAATGATAGTGTTTATTTTCAGTGTAACTGGGCTTCATTGCTTTCCAGTTAGCATCTTTTGTATTTGTTGTGCCATTATTCTGATAAAATTGGATTCTGTACTTTTTTCCCTCTCACCATTATTGTTAATACTAACTTTACATAATTTACCCCTTCTACTCTTCCAGGGGTATTTTTGCTTAGTTACAAGCTTATGTATTTCATATTTTTAATATAAAATTTAGGTCATTTGATAGTAAATATGAATTAAAGTTCACCAGCAAAAACAAACATGCAAGAACACTAAGACAGTTTTGAAAATGAAAGGTAATGAAGTAGTATTAACACTACCAGATATTTATAAAGATACAGTTTTGTACAGATTAATGGAATGGAACAGAACAGGTAGTATAAAAGGATGTAATGCTTAGAGCTGGTACTGGCAACTTTCAAAAAGAAAGGAAGGCCAAGAGAATTTTAGGGTTGTTTACCTAGCGCTATGATTTGGTTAAATTGCTGAAACAATCCTGGAGCTGCCCACTTGCAAAATTTTGATATATGTGCTCATTAATCAACTGTTATTCAGGTTTTCTGTTACTTGAAGTTGAAAGTAGCCTAACAGAGAAATTTTAGGAAGCTGTTTTTATTAAACTTTTATTTTTGTGACAGTTCTGAAATTGTATTTTTCCTGTGTCTTAACTAAAGTAACTAATAATATGTGCATTGGATCATGAAGCAAAAATAGAGTTGAGATTAGTTCATGAATTAATGCAATAATGTATCTTCCTCAGGAATTGAAATGACTTCAAAAATATCTCTGTTGTCTTTTTTAGCCTTTATGTTACAGATTCTGGTAATCTCTCCTTATTGGGTCAGCCAAAGAAAAGGAAGAGAAAAAAATGTGATTTAGACTGTCAGATAAAATCATTTTTTAGCTGTCCTATTTCAAGTTTTAAAAATGTTAAAGAAAAAGTAGGAGAGTTGAAGGATTATCAGTGTAATTTCCTGGGAAAACTAAAAACAAGTTGGCTGTAATAGTTGTTGATGTATTCTTATTTTCTATTTTCTCAGACAAGTAGTCTTTCAAAATGTATTCATGATTAACATATGATCTTGTTTACTGATCTGTTTAATTTTTCTTTGTGAGTCAGTTTATAGACTGGTTAAGATTTCTGCCATTCATTTGAGCTTTTTGCTAGTTGAATCTAAAAGCTTTTAAAATATAATATGTTGCAACTCTCCTATTCTTTTCCCCTCCCCTCACAATTACCCATTAGAAACCAATCAATTGTAAAGATAGCCTTTTTTCTTCTTGGGAAGAAAATGAATACAGAAGACTGTGTTTATACTTAGAACATGTTAGAATGAAGACTTCTTCCTTGGTTTTGACCTTTAGGTCTTTTTAGTTTTTGATAATGCCATTTTTATTCAACCAGTTTTATTTCAATAAAATTATTATAGAAGTAATGCAGTGTGCATAATTCATAAAGCAGAATTCAAAAAATATAAAATGAAAATTATTTCTGCGAGAGTTACAAACTAACATAGATGGCTGATTCCCTTCCCCAGAAATAAACCCTAGAAAAATAAGTTGAGAGGCAACTGGCCTCCAGAAACTCTTTAAATGAGATAGAATGCTGTCTATCCCCTAAATTACCTTGAGTTAATTCTTGTTCCTTCACTATAGAAACTAGCGTATGCAACTAGTGCCAGAATCCAAAGAACAACATTATGGCAGTGCATAAATCCTACTGGTGTTAAGAATTGGTGAAAATAGATGTGGCCTGACCATCTACTCTCAGTAATCCATTTCTCTTTCCTCTCACCCTTCAAGTCCAGGAATACTGCCTTCTGCTTCCCCCCAAAAGGTCTAAAGGTGTGAAACCCTTACACAGGGGGATGATAGTAAGTAGAAGTGATTAATTGGTTCTTTATGTCTAAGCTTCACTACCTAATGGCTCATCCCCCTCCATCTTCCTTAAATTCACTGGTGCTGATGCTACTTAAGGCCTGATCTTTGGTCCCCTCTAATATAATATATCTTAACAGAAAGAATAGCTGATACCTTGAAAAATATTACCTCACAGAGATATAACTAGACCGTTGAGGACCACAGCTGTCTCAAAAGAAATCAATAAACTGACAACATATATGATCTAAAGCAGAATTATTACAATAGTTGAACCAGGAGTTCAAAACAAGCATGATTAATATAATTAAAGATGTAAAAGGACATATTAGTAATTTGAAATAAGATCTAAAAATCATAAAAACAGAACCAAATGGAAATATTAGATATGAAAAATATATTTGAAATGAAGACTGCAACAAATACTATAAATACAATGGCTATGAATGAATGAATTAGTCGAAAGATTAGAATGAATACTCTTTCAGGAAAAAATAGGAAAGAAAAAAGATATAGAAAATGTAAAAGAGGGGCACCTGGGTGTCTCAGTCTGTTAAGCGTCTGCCTTCAGCCCAGGTCATGATCTCAGGGTCCTGGGATTGAGCCCCGTGTCTGGCTCCCTGCTCATCGGGGATTCTGCTTCTCTCTCTGCCTCTCCCTTTGCCCCTCCCCTCACTCATGCTCGTTCTCTGTTGCTCTCAAATAAATAAATAAAATCTTTTTTTTAAAAAAAGAAAGAAAATAGAAAAACTAAAGAATATGGAAAGGAATTGTACAAGGGCCAGCATCTTAACAGCAGTAACAGAAGGAGAAAAAAAATAAAATTTTAAGAGGGCAAAATAATTGAAGAAATAATGGAGGTACTTTTGCTAGAGTTCAGAAAAGCAAAAGGCCTCAGATTGGTGGAAGGGCATATAGTGTACCTGACAGGAAGAATAAAGTGACACTTATCTAGACACATTAAAATTTGATTAAGAATATCAAAGACATAGGGAAAATTCTGAAAGATTTCAGAGAAAGATGACCTGCAAAGAGAACAAGATGGGTGGATGGGTGGGTGGGTGGATGGACATCAGACACCTCAGCAGCAATAGTGAATGGAAGAAAATAGTAAAGTTAAAAAGTGATCAAGGAAAATGACTTTAAACCAAGAAACTTATATTCTAACTTTCATATGTTAGTGTGAAATAAAATATTCTTAGGTATATTTGCATAGGAAAGTTTGCTATATGAAGACCCATATTGGAAACCCCTTTGGAAGCAAGACTCAGAAATGAATTTAGGATATGTTAGAAGTATGTGCTAAGTGATGATCCAATTATCTTAGGAAAATTGATTGTTGCCAGAAGAAAAACACTAGGACCAAAATTCTAAACAATGAAAGTATAATGGGGGAGGGGCAATGGGGCACCATATATAATTCAGATATTGTGATTGGACTTAAAGGTGAGAAAATATTCTGTATTAAAACTTTTTCATTCCAGGGGGCACCTGGGTGGCTCAGTCATTAAGCAGCTGCCTTCATCTCAGGTCAAGATCCCAGGGTGCTGGGATCAAGCCCTGCATCGGGCTCCCCATTTGGCGGGGAGCTGGCTTCTCCCTCTCCCTCTGCCTGCTGCTCCTCCTACTTGTGCTCTCTCTCTGTCAAATAAATAAAATCTTAAAAAAAAAAAAAATCATTCCAAGTGTCTTATAAAGGCTCAAGATCTAATGGGTGTTTATTTTCTTTCAAGCTTCCTTTTGCTTTGCTGTGTCATCTATCACTGCCACTGTTTCTTACATCCCATGTCACCCCTTTTCTTGGATTCCTTTTTCTGTTTTGTTGGAATAGCTCCTCAAAGAATTGTTTCTTATGCAGTCATTGATATAAATTTTCATATTTCTGATCCAAAAATTCCTTTATTTTGCCCTCATTGTTGGAAATAGAATTTTAATTCCCTATCTTTTTATATTCCTTAGAATTTTAGGGTTATTATTCCATTGTATTCTAGCATTCGTTGTTAACAGATAAAAGGTCTAATAAGTTTGATGCTTATTCTTCTGTGTGTAATAACCTGCTTTTTCCCCTCTCTAGAAGCTTTTAAAATTTCCCTTTTTATTCTTGGAGTTTTAAAGTTTCATTAGGAGATCTCTCTCTCTCTCTCTCTCTCTCTCTCTCTCTGTTTCTCCCACTATCCAAAAGTAGCATTTCTGTGAAAATTTTGGTAAGCCAAATGGCATAAAGCAAAGAAGCAGTTATCACTGATTTACAAGGAAAAATTTTGAGTCTTCCCAGACCCAAAAAACAACCTCTCTTTCAGACTTTTCTGATACCTTAGGACACGTCTCGCTAACTCATGCACAAAATAAGTTGAGATAAAGCACAGACACTCATACACACAGTTCACAGCTGTGGTGGCTTGATGCAGAGAGGCTGGGTGTAGTTCCTGGGGAGGGTGCGCTCTGCCTCTGTAAGGGCTTACTGCAAAACAAACGCTGAGCTGTGTTTGCTCTTCACTTTTTTTTCATAAAAGTGAAAATCCTCCTCAAATTTCTTTCAGTTAGTTAAAACAAGTACTAACGTAGATCTTTCATAGAAGCAAAGTAGTGTAATGAAAAATTTCAAAAAGCAGGAAATACCTATATATAAAGTTGGTTTGGTTTTTTTTTTTTTTTTTTTTGTAAAACATGCTTAGCACCTAGGGCTGTTTCAAGGACACACACTTGGTTCTTCCATTCAGGGAGATTTTCTTTAGTTATTTTTTCCTCCTGTGTTATTCCATATCTCCTGAGTGTTCTTCTCATACAGGTTTCTTCAGTGGTTTTATCCTCTATGTCTTGTAATTTTTCTATCATAATTTCTGTATCTTTTGCTGTACTGGTAATTTATCATTTTTATTCTACAGCCACGGACTTTCTTTTTAACTATGCTCATGTTTTTTTTCAATTTGTCATCTGATTTTTTTGGTCATAGTTTTACTTTTTAATATCTTATTTTCTATTCCTTTTTATGGAAGCTCGTTCTTGTTTTACACATGTAATATTCTTTTTATTCTTTACAAAGATAATGAGTTTTGGGTTTGTTTTTTTTTTTTTAAGTTCTGTTTCTTTCTGTGATTTATCTTTTCCCATTTTATATGTTTATCTAGGCCCCTATCTTTACACTGTTGAAATTTTTCTCATGTCTTGTGGTTCCTATCTAAACATTAAAATCTATAAATAAAGGACTACATCTGTTAAAGAAAGGTAATCGACAGTAACTTCCTGTGCATAGGGTAGGGATCTTTCCCAGCTGGCTTCTCCCTTGCATAAGACACTGACCAGGGATGTTGTTATGGTGCATCTTGTCCACCAGGCTCTCTTCCCTAATATCTGTGCGAAGGTTTGCAGTTACTTTAAACTCTGTTCTCATTCTCATTCAGGCCCCTGTGTCCTTAGTAGAAGCTCTTTACAGGAGTCCTCCTCACAAGGTACTCATGCTTTTTGTATTTGATGACTTATTTGGAAGTTTGCCAGTTTTTACCTCTGGTGAGTAGGCTCTCTTTTTCTTGGCTGTGAGAGCCTCAAAATTTCTTATCTCTTGATGACATACTTTCTTCTTCCTAATGCTGTTTTTCTTTCTTTTTGCCAGAATATCTTTCTGCCAGTGTTGTGGGGTGATGGGAAAGAGGGATAATGTAGTTAGTGTTTAGTTTGCTATCTGAAACCAAATGGCCCAAAGTTTAGATTTCATAGGCAGCTTCTGCTAGTAAAAATCTGAAAATCTAAAATGCGTACTAGTGCTAGGTTGTAATTCTTGTGTGTGTGTGTGTGTGTGTGTACACACACACACACACACACACACATGTATATAGTTTTTTACTTTTTATTTAATAAGAGCACGTAAACTCTTCATTTAAAATGAAAAGTTTTTTTCTTCTGTTTACAAAAGAGGTAACAAATGAGATTTAGAGTATTACAGAAATTGACATTTTTAATAGTTTCTTAGAGAAACCTAGAGTGCCTTTGGAGGTGGATATGGAAAACTTAATTTTTTTATTAATGTTTTGAATTGTTACTGATGTGGAATGGAGTGGAAGTAGGAATTAAGCTTAAGCGCACTTTGTAAAAATTAGGCAAAAGGACATTAACATAGATATATTATTCAGTGTAAGCTCGAATTAACTCCCTGATCATTAGGAACTCCTCAGATACAAGTTTTCATTTTTATTTTTTAGAGGAAATAAAAAACTTTAATTCACATAAAGTGATGCCTAGTTTTAATTTTGTAACTTCATGCCAACAATATGGCTTAAAAATAATTCTCTCAGTGCCAATAAAACTGTCTTTTGAAACCTGAATTCCCTTTTCATCTAAATAATAACATTCTAAATATTGATGTAAAATTTTCTTCATGACAAATATGGGAGGATGTGTGAGAACTTTTCACTTATTACTGAAAGTCCCCAGTACTTTTGCCCAGATGTATATTTTTTACATTTTAGTTTGGATTTTTCTTTTTCCTTATAATTATAAAAGCAATATATATTAGAAAAATACATATTATAGAACAAAAATAAAAGTGTCCTAACTGCCTTCCACATGACTGTTACTTAGGGTTTGATATATGTTCTTCCATATTTTTCTAATTACATACAAATATTTTATATGTAAACATTTTTTCTTGTCTTTAGTACATAATAAAGATTATATTTGTAAGAGTATGTAAACTTAAAGATTACTAGAAATCTTGCCCTGAGAAATGTTGCCTTTGAGTATTCTTAGAGTAAAATATTGGATGCCTCCAAAAAAATTCAGTGAAATATTTTTACTCTTTTCTTCACACGTTTCTACTTTAAGCTTGGTCTCTATTGTGTCAGTCTAGTGAACTTTTGTTCTTAGGACAGAATAGCTACACTCCTTGTGCTGATGACATCCATCTCATGGAAATAACGCTTCTTTATTGGTATTTCCTTACTCTTTTCTTCCAGTTCCCTGCATTACCATTCTAACAGCCTCCTAACTGCTGTCTCTATCTCAGGATTCTCTCTCTTTGCCTGTCCATGATGCACATTGGTACTATCACTGCTCTGACCCTCCAGGGTCTTAGCAGAAATTTCAGCTTTGAAGAGACCCGGTACATTATATAGCTCTACTTTCAATTTTTGGATAAGAAAACTAAACTCTAAAAAAGTTTCTTGCAAAGGGGTACCTGGCTGGCTTAGTTGGAAAAGCATGTGACTCTTGATCTCGGGGTCATGAGTTCAAGCCCCGTATTGGGTGTAGAGATTACTAAAAAACAAACAAACGAAAACTTGAAAAAAAGAAGAGGGGCACCTGGGTGGCTCAGTCAGTTAAGCATCTGCCTTTGGTTCAGGTCATGATCTCAGGGTCCTGGGATCGAGCCCCACATCAGGCTCCCTGCTCAGCAGGGAGTCATCTTCTCCCTTTCCCTCTGTGCTCTCTGGTGTGCTCACACTCGCTCTCTCTCTCAAATAAATAAATAAAAATTTTTTTTTAAAAAGTAAAAAGTTTCTTGTGTGAAATCACATAATTAATTGAGAAAGTCTAGACTAAAACAAGATTTTCTACTTCCGTTTTCTTTTTTTTTTAAGATTTTTATTTATTCATTTGACAGAGAGAGACAGCCAGCGAGAGAGGGAACACAAGCAGGGGGAGTGGGAGAGGAAGAAGCAGGCTCCTAGCGGAGGAGCCTGATGTGGGACTCAATCCCAGAATGCTGGGATCACGCCCTGAGCCGAAGGCAGACGCTTAACGACTGCGCCACTCAGGCGCCCCTCTGTTTTGTTTCTATTACTTATTGGTATTTAAGTTCCTAGGTTGGCCTTCAAAAACCTTTGGGACGCACAGATCTGATTTCTGTTACAAATGGTCAAGAATTACATTGTGATGATGATTTTATAGTGAATATACTAAAAAACACCAAGCTGTACACTTTAAATGGGTGAATTGTATGCGATAGGAATTATCTCTATGTAAAGCTGTTTAAAAGTCAATAATAGATTTGAACATATAACTGGAAGGTAAAATCAACATTATGTAGAGTAAAAAGCATATTGGATATGTAAGATCAAAGAAATGGGAAATACATAGTTTCTAGTATGCTTTGTAATCAAAGTAATGTTTTATAATACCTTATGGTATAGATTTTATAAGCATGATGTCCCTGAGTACTGTAAACCTGCCACTGCTTCTATTTTTGAGAAACAATCCTTTTCATTTTTCTCTTCTGCTCCTAAGCTGCTTCTGGGCAAAATGTGACAGTCTAGAAGGAGAAGCATGTAAAATTTGGTTTTGGCATTCTTCCACATTCTCACATACTTCTCCCTAGCCCAGTACTCCTTTGCTTCCCTCTCCATTGACTCCATTTCCATTTTATAGAATTCAAAATTTCTTTCCCTCTCCATTGATTTCCATTCCACCCCAAAATTTCCATTTCCTCAGTGGGTCCTTCCTTAAGATAAGTGGTTTGTTGCATTAGTTTAAAATAAGTCATACATTTCTAATATTTATGTTTTAAAAAGATTATAGAACAGGGGTCAGCACACTTTTTATATGAAGAGTCAGGTGTAAATATTTTCAGTTTTGTAAGCCATGCATACAGTGTTGAAAGTGTTAACCTCACTACCATAAGGTGAAAACAGCCACAGACAAAATGTAAATGAATAGGATGAGGCCTGCTTTGACCCTAGGCAAGCCAGATGAAGCCACAGTTTGCCAACCCATCTTAGAGAAGTCTTAATTTAAAGGCTCAGTATTAAAATGAAATGGAATGAAGAAATTTAAATACAGTAAGTTTTAGATACAAATACAGTCATGTCCTCTACTTCTACCACTAACAAAAGTGATTTCATTTCTTTACTGTTTTATCTTTCTTCCAAGGTTATCTGAGGAACAGAGGACAGAACCTTGGCACTTAAGAAAGCGTCATTAGGAAAATACCAGACTTTACATAACCGCTAAAGACCATGGCATGAGGATTGAGATTATTAGTAAGATTAGGTCGATGTGCATATGTGTATAAAAACATATTTGTGTTAGGTGTGTGTGTGTTATTTTTAGTATATTTGCTATGGAATACATTAGATAGTCTCTAAAATGCTCCACAAAGAGGGGCATCTGGGTGGCTTGGCTGAGTGTCTGCCTTCAGCTTGGGTCGCGATCCCAGGGTCCTGGAATCGGGCCGGTGTCAGGCTCCCTGGTCCATAGTGAGTCTGCTTCTCCCTCCGCCCTTCCTCCCACTCATTCTGTCAATCTCTCAACCTCTCTCTCTCTCTCAAATAATAAATAAAATCTTAAAAAAGAAATTAAAAATATAATAAAAAATAAAATAGTCCACAAACAAGTTTATTGAATAGTAGGCCTGTGAAAGGGCACATTAATGTAGGTAAACTAGGAAAAAATAAATTTATTTGGCCCTGCTAAAGTCGATAAAGACAAATGAAGATCAATGTGGCTAGCATCTCCTGCCATAATATTCTGGATTGATTGAAATATTTTACTTCAGTCTGATAATTGCTTAGCATCTTGAGCATATGATTGTTCGTGTATAAAAAAGGTAGTGTCAAAACAATGACATTTTATCAGATTCATGGTAATTATGTCATGATCTATAAAATTACATTTCAACTAATATTTCCATATAATAACGATGAGAAAAATTTGCACTTGCTGTGTCAGTGTTTTGCAAATTACTGGATGATACAGAATGACTCATTTAGTGGATTTCTTGGAAAAATAAAATATTATTAACTCTGGGCAGTTTGAACCATTCAGGAAAACAAAATGGCATATTATACCACAAAATGTTTTATTTTTACTTGGAAATTATGTCATTTCATTGTATGTCATGAACAGATATTTTAAATGACCCTTATTAAACAAACCTGTGTTTCACTTTCTGTCAAATTTGTGTTTTTCCAGGTCAACATTTGAATATTTTACCTCTACTATTAAATTAGAGCTGACTGAGATAAAGAGATCAGTTAATTAAAGCATTGACCTTTCTTCCCTCAATAAAAATGATAACATTGCATACCTCTTTCTGTTTCTTCCCTCATTATAGCTCCTTTCTGGTAGTTAGCATTCATTTATTCTTTCAACAAATAGTTGGGTAACTACTTGCCAGGCATTGGGAACTAAATAGTGAACCAAACTACCTCTGCCCTTGTACAGCTTACATTCTAGAGTGGGGAGACCACAATAAACAATTATTTGTTGTGTAATATAAAAGTTCTGTAGTATGTTAGAAGGTAAGTGCCGGGGACACAGAGAGAGGGCATGGGTGTATCTTTTATACAATGGTTCTAGTCTGTTATTTAACATGAATGTTGTCATCTTATTTTCTCTCTCTATTTATAGTTCCAATGACAGGATTCACACAGAGAGCGACCATTGATCCAGAACTGAATGAAATACATGTCTTATCTGGACTTAGCAAAGACAAGGAAAAGAGGGAGGAGAATGTCAGAAATTCATTCTGGATTTATGACATTGTGAGAAATAGTTGGTAAGGAGCTCTTGTCCGTGTCTCAATCCCAGTGTAACATTTATTTGAGGATGTCAGTTTCTTCAAAAGAAGACAGAAATGGAAGACCTATGTTAATTTGTGATGTCATACATTTAAATGTCAGTACAGGTGTACCTCATTTTATTGCACTTTGCTTTATTGCACTTTGCACATGTTTCAGTTTTTACAAGTTGAAGGTTTGTGGCAACTTTGTGTTAAGCTTGTCTATCAGCACCATTTTTCCAGCAGAATTTGCTCACTTTATGTCTGTGTCACATTTTGATAATTCTCACAGTACTTCAAATCTTTTCATTATTATTATATTTATTATGGTGATCAGTGATCTTTGATGTTACTGTTGTAATTGTTTTGGGGGCACCATGAACTGCACCCATATGAGATGAACATAATTTATAAATATTGTATGTGTTCTGACCATTCTGCCAGCTTTCCCTCTCCTCAGGCCTCTCTATTCCCTGAGACATAACCATATTGAAATTAGGCCAATTAATAACCCTACAAAGTCCTCTAAGTGTTCAAGTGAAGGGGAGAAAGCTAGTCCTCTCGTGCCAAACAGCCAAGTTGTGAATGCAAAGGAAAAGTTCTTGAGAGAAATTAAAAGTGCTGCTCCAGTGAACACATGAATGATAAAGCCAAACAGCCTTAATGCTGATAACGAAGAAAGTTTTAGTGGTTTGGATAGATCAAACCAGCCACAACATTCCCTTAAACCAAAGTCTGCTCCAGAGCAAGACCCTAACTCTTCAATTCTGTGAAGGCTGAGAGAGGAGGAAGCTGTAAAAGGAAAGTTTGAAGCTAGCAGAGTTTGGTTCCTAAGGTTTAAGGAAAGAAGCTGTCTCAATAACATCTAAGTGCTGATGTAGAAGCTACAAGTTATCTTAGATCTCACTATGGTCATTGATGAAGGTGACTAAAATAGCAGATTTTCATTGTAGATGAAACAGCCTTCTACTGGAATAAGATGCCATTGAGGACTTTCATAGCTGGAGAGGAGAAGTCAATGCCTGGCTTCAAAGCTTCAGGGGGCAGGCTGACAATCTTGTTGGGGCTAATGCAGTTGGTAACTTTAAGTTGAAAAGTGCTCATTTATCACTGTGAAAATCCTAGGACCCTTAAAAATGCTAACTCTACTGTGCCTGTGCTCTGTAAATGCAACAACAAAGCCAAGAAGATAGCACATCTGTTTACAGTATGGTTTACTGAATATTTTGAGCCCACTTTTGAGACCTGGTGCTCAGAAAAAAAGATTTCATTTGAAAATATTACTGCTCAATGAGGATGCACCTGGTCATTCAAGTGCTCTAATGGTGATGTAGTATGAGATTAATGTTGTTTTCATGCCTGCTAACACAGCATTCATTCTGTAGCCTATGGATCAATGAGTCATTTCAACTTCGAAGTCTTCTTATTTAAGAAATACATTTCATAAGATTATGGGTGCCATAGATTATGAATTCCTCTGATGGATCTGGGCAAAGAAAAGTGAAAACCTTTTGGAAAGGATTCACCATTCTAAATTCCATGAAGAGCATTCAGATTTGTGTGACAAGGTCAAAATACCAGCATGAACGGGAATTTGGAAGAAGTTGATTCCAACCTTCGTGGATGACTTTGAGAGGTTCAAGACTTCAGTTCAGTGGGGGAAATAACTGCAGATGTGATGGAAAGAGCAAGAGAACCAGAATTAGAAGCGGAGCTTAAAGATGTGACTGCATTGCTGCAATCTCTCATGATAAAGTGGTTTCTTGAGATGGAATCTACTCCTGGTGGAAACTCTGTGAAGATTGTAGAAATGACATCAAAGGATTTAGAATATTACATAAGCTTAGTTAATAAAGGAGTGGCAGGGTTTGAGAGGATTTACTCCAATTTTGAAAGAAGTTCTAACGGGTAAAATGTTGTCAAACAGCGTTGTATGCTAGAGAGAAATAGTTCATGAGAGTGAGTCAGTTGATGCAGCCAATTTCATTACACTTGATCCTTGAACAATACAGGCCTCTGGTGTGCCAACCCCCGAAAATCCATGTATAACTTGACTCCCTAAAAACCCAACTACTAATAAATAGCCTACTGTTCATCAAGAGCCTTATCAATAACATAAACAATTGACTAATACATGTTTTGTATGTTATATACTGTATCCTTACAATAAGGTAAGATAGAAGAAAGAATGTTAAAGTCATAAGGAAAGAGAAAATACATTTACCATACTGGACTGTAAAAAAATCTGCGTTATAGTGGATCTATTTAGTTCAAACCCATGTTGTTCAAGGATCAACTGTTTTATCTTATTTTAAGAAACTGCCACAGCTCCCCCAGCCTTCAGCAAACAACACTCTGATCGGTTAATAGCCACCAACATTTACAAGCCCCTCCATGCAAAAAGGTTATGACTTGCTGAAAACTCAGAGGTTGGTTAGCATTTTGTAGCAATAAAGTATTTAAGGTATATACATTGTTTTTTAGACGTAATGCTTTGCATACTTAATAGACTACAGAATAGTATAAACATAACTTCTGTATGCACTGGGAAACAAAAGAATTCTTTGACTCACTTAATTACAGGATTTGCTTTATTGTGGTAGTCTGGAACTGAACCCACAACATCTCAGAGGTATGTCTGTATTGGGAAAAGAAGTCAATATTGGTGCCTATGTATACAATGATGTTCTGTGAGTGGATTTTACCTCGGAATTTTTCAGTTGGTCTTGAAGTCAAGAGAATTGTACTTTAGTCTAGATTTTGCTACCAAGTAGATGTGTGAAATTGAGAACAATGTTTTTTTTTTTAATGTTCCCAGGTAGTCTTGGTTTTGTTTTGTTTTGTTTAATTTAAATTCAAGTTAGTTAACATATAGTGTAGTATTGGTTTCAGGAGTAGAATTTAGTGATTCATCACTTACATATAATACCCAGTGCTCATCCCAGCAAGTGCCCTCCTTAATGCCCGTCACCCATTTAGCTCATCCCCCCCAACCCACCTCCCCACAGTAAGCCTCAGTTTGTTCTCTATATTTAAGAGTCTCTTATGCTGGGGCACGTGAGTGGCTCAGTGGTTAAGCGTCTGCCTTCGGCTCAGGTCACGATCCCAGGGGTCTGGGATCGAGCTCCACATTGGGCTCCCTGCTTAGCAGGAAGCCTGCTTCTCCCTCTCCCTCTGCCCTTGCTTGTGTTCCCTTTCTCACTGTCTCTCTCTCTCTGTCAAATAAAGAAACCTTTTAAAAAAAAAAAAGTCTCTGATGCTTCCCTCTCTGTTTTTATCTTATTTTATTTTTCCTTCCCTTCCCTTCCAGGTGGTCTTAGTTTTGATAAATGAACTGATTTCAATAGAGCAGGGTGCGGGGCATTATTTAGTGTTTTCAAACCAGGACTTTTTTGTCACAGAGCATCTCACAGAACTAGTGCTGCACATTTTGCTTTGGGAAACAATGGCCTAGAGAATCCAGCTCTAACATTCTGTGATTACTGCATAAGTGGCTATTTTACAAAACAGACGCTTCAGAGAACTTCCTCCACGCAGCAGCTAAGGAATTTATTATTTCCTAAGTAGGACATTTATTTTAAGCAGTAAAACTGAAAGAAATCTATAAGGTTTTTTTTCTTTTTTGTGAATAAATAAATGGGATTATCTTGTCTTTTAGACTTTGGTTTGAGCTTTCACATATGCTGTCTGTGTTTCATAACACGAAGTAGGTTGTTCTTAAGTGAGGTTTTGGATGGACATTAAAAGAATGTAAGAATGGGGCACCTGTGTGGCTCAGTCGTTAAGCATCTGCCTTCGGCTCAGGGCGTGATCTCGGAGTCCTGGGATCAAGCCCCACATCAGGCTCCTCTGCTGGGAGCCTGCTTCTTCCTCTCCCACTCCCCCTGCCTGTGTTTCCTCTCTTGCTGGCTCTCTCTCTCTCTCTCTCTGTCAAATAAATAAATAAATAAATAATCTTTAAAAAATAATAGTAATAAAAATAAAAGAATGTAAGAACTTCATTCTAACAAATTGGTATTATTGTGGGAGCATGACCAAAACTTTTAAGATTTGATGTGAACAAATTTATAAATTTTTTGTTGGAATTAGACATCCAGTTAATTTGCTTGTTGAAGTTGTATTAACATTAGGTATGCTGCTAATCTTTTATCATAGAATGCCTTAAAAAGCAATGTCTTGCAGGTCTTGCGTCTATAAGAATGATCAAGCTGCAAAGGATAATCCAAGTAAAAGTCTTCAGGAGGAAGAACCATGTCCAAGATTTGCCCATCAGCTTGTATATGATGAATTACACAAGGTACCGTAACTACATCAACTTGTAAACTTTCCAAGGCCTATAATCTGATAGAATCCCAAAATTCTACATGTTTACTGTTTATTTTTAAGTGCATTTGAATAAAAAGTTAAAATACATAGCAGGCATTTATAGAATATGTGGCAGGTATTCAATATCATTTCTCCCTAAAATTCCTTAAGAGAATAACCATTTTCCATAGTCCAAAGTTCCTGGCACTTTTGCACTTTGCTTCGTAGCTGCATAGATCAGATACACAGCATGACCTATTGTTTCTACAATATCAATATCCAATTTAAGAATGTACAGTTTTTAGCATTAGGATACCTTATCCCATGATATGAAAAAGTAAATATAACTTCTGATTTTAGATTTTCCTATTGTGTAAGAAGTCTTTTATCTTTATTTTTCCTATCTATGAGTGATGTGTCTTTTCCATTGGCCTCACAAAAACAGTCCTGCATTCTCAACTTTTAGTGTCGCTAAATGTTCAGGGTGGTTTCTTTAAACTATGTCTCCCTTAAGCTTTATAGTAGTTAGATTGGGCTCAGATTATATGATAACTTATTGACAAAGCTTGTATTCTTTCTGTGTAGGCCATAGGTGGTTATTTAAATTCCATATCACTTCAGACCTTCCGGTAAACGATACCGTAGGAGTGAATAAAAGCCCTTTCTCTTAGAGTCTCCCAGATTAAAGGGTAAATGAATTTTGATCTGTAGGATAGAAATAGTATTGCTATCGTATAGTACTATTGAACATACATGTTTTCAGAACTTCAGGAACTGTTTTAATACTTTGTTTAAGTACAGAATATCACTAAAATTATACCAATGAAATCATTATTGCATTCCTTTTTCATTTCTTTTTTTTATATTGAATAATGTAATATTTTTAAAGTTAGGTCACAAATTATATGTACCACTTAATATTTGACTGTAAGCCTAAAGCAAAATTAAGACGCTAAAATGTAAAAGTTTCTAGTTACCATTGACCTTCAGTGATTCAACATGTATGTCAGAGTTTTATTAAAGATCTTGTTTTTTATGATGATCAACACTTGGTGAACATAATAATCCCCATTATTTTTTGCTCTAAGTGAACTCTGTATCGTGGATTAACTTCTTACTATCATTGCTTTTGTTTCATGTCTTCTATTGTCAGTATAATTGTGGTAATACAACTCATTTTAATCTAAAATGCAGCTTAAGGAAGTAGCCACAGTACTTTAAAATAAAATGGAAGTGAGAAACATCAAAAGAAGCCTTTGGTAGAAATGCAATAATGTTTTAATTATTACAGTTACACATTGCTACCAAAATGAAGAAATTTTATTATGACTTCTGTAGTTTCCTAAGTATGCATGCATCTTAAAATGTAGCTTGTTTTGTTTGTTTTAGGTTCATTATTTATTTGGTGGGAATCCGGGAAAATCTTGCTCCCCAAAGATGAGATTAGATGACTTCTGGTCACTGAAGTTATGTAGGCCTTCAAAAGATTACTTACTGAGGCACTGCAAGTACCTGATAAGAAAACACAGGTATAAAAATAATTCGCTGAAAACTTTTATTTAACATTATCAGCTATTGTTGGTGTTACCCCGCCTCTGGAGATAGGATTTTGTCTTTGGAAGTTTATTAATACAACAGTGTAAATACCTTGAAGATCATGACTTTTGTAAATGCCGTTATTTTCCTTGTTTTTGCTTTCCTCTTAAAAGGAAGATACAAAGTGAAGATACATATTGATGCTAAAATTTTCTAGATATAGAACAAGGAAATTTTGCAACTGTTAAATGGAAGAAATTTTCTATGAGGGTGATGAACCTGTCTTCCAGTAACTCAAGGCTTACTCAGTAGAAGTATATCGGTTCTGTATCATTGCCATATGCCTTGCCTACTGATAACTTTCTCAACTGTGATGATATAGTTGACTAAATATCTTTCTAATCTGATGTTTCAGAATACAACTTCAAATATGACTTTGGTTTTACATCATTACCTTTGCCATTTAATTGTAAAATCATGTAATCAAACATTTTCATATATATTTCCTGGGTCATGTTTGCTTTTGAGCCCTAGCAGGTGATAAGCTATTGAAAAATGTAGAAAAGCGTATCTGTCCTTTTAGTTACTGGTAATGTTCAATGGTAAGAAAAATTTATAGCTTAGAAGGAGAAGGTTAGCCTTTAATTTTGATAATAGTTACCGTTTATTGAGCAGTTTTTGCGTGCTAGATCTTGCATATTATTCCTACAATAAATAAGGCAATTGAGTAAGTACTGTTCTTATCACTATTTCATAAAAGAAGAAATGAGGGATTTTTAAATGGGTTACATAATTATCTAGGGTCACTCAGCCATAAGTGACACAGCCAGGATATGGTCCTGAGTGTTTTGACTCCAGCGTTCATCACTTCATCACCACTGTCACCACTACACATGCACACACGTTTGTGTATATATGCATACATGTTTATATGTCTATTATATATATTTATGCATTATATTTTATATAGAATATAAGTACATAAAAATCTTTGGTATAAATTATTAGATTGTTTTCCTTATATCATGTTTACTTATTGTTCCTTTCTCTGCTTTCACAAGTTGTGCTTGAGAGAGAAATTAATAACAGAAGCTAGTTACTTCTGTTACTTTGGCATTACTGTGAATAATTAGTGTATTTCCTAGAGAATTTACAGGAGAAAGGGTCTTGGAATCCTCTTGTTGACTGGATGACAAGAGATAAATTCTGTTTTATTAATAAGATTTAAGCTTGAGGCACCTTTAACTAAGGTTTACACTGCTAAAATTATATTCCTTAGTATTTTACTTAATGTTAGAGTTAGTTTTTCAAAGGATGAGAGAAATTTGGGGAAATTATAGCGTTCTTTTTCTACTTCAGATACAGCAACTGGTAGTTGGAATATTAAATTGAGCTCTTTTTAAAAATTTCCTGACCAAAAGCCCATTGGAGATTAGAGGAGATTTTTTAGTACTATATGCAAAGAATTTGAATTCACTTATAAACACTCTCCTCTGACTTTTAATTTAAAAAAGTAGGGTATGGGGGGGCCTGCGTGGCATAGCGGTTAAGCGTCTGCCTTCGGCTCAGGGCGTGATCCCGGCGTTATGGGATCAAGCCCCACATCAGGCTCCTCTGCTGGGAGCCTGCTTCTTCCTCTCCCACTCCCCCTGCTTATGTTCCCTCTCTCGCTGGCTGTCTCTATCTCTGTCAAATAAATAAATAAAAAATCATTAAAAAAAATAAATAAAGTAGGGTATGGTTAATAAAAAAGTAAGTCCTCTCATCCTGCAAAATAATCAAATCATGTATCATCCTGTCGCTGAGAAATAACAACTTACTGTTTTGGTGTATATCTTTCATATGTGCACACATATATTTTTGTTTAACTGAAAAATAGGGATCATACTGCTTTGAATCTGATTTCTTTCAGTGAGTGATACATTATAAACATCTTATTACCATGTTAATAAATACAAATACAAGTTATAACTCTGATGACTGCATACCGGTCTATTTTATGTGTAATTTACTTAACTAGTTTACTTTTGTAAAATATTTAGATTATTTCCAGCTTATTTGCTATTATAAATAATACTGTAATATTATTATATACTTCCATATATACCCCTATCCAAAAATTCTGTAGGATATTGGTAGAATTGGTGAATTATCAGTTGCCCTCCAGAAAGGTAATTTTCATTTCTTCCAGAAGTAAGTAGGATTATTCATTTTCCTGCAGCCACACCATTCTGAGAAGTTTTTATTTTTTTTTTTCGTTTTGTTTTTATCTTTGACAGTTGTTTTTCTCTTTTGAAAATATATCAGTGAGCAGGTGAAATGACCATTTGTGGGAATCTGAAATATTATATATTATGGTGTGTTTTAAGTACAAACATCATCGTTTGTGACTTGTGTTGGTAAAAGGCATAAAGTAAGGAATGTCAGTGGATAAAGAATAAAAGATAATAATCAGCAGTAAATCATTTAAACCTTTAAATATATGATGAAAGACTCTAGCAAATTTTGTGAGGATGAGAATGGTTCATAAAATAGCGACTGAAGCTGAGAGGCAACAAGTTTGTCTGATGGGGCAAAGAAGCAGCCTTCGAAATTTTCTGCCGTGGGAAAAGAAGTATGCTAGCCCATCTCAGAACTGAAACCAGAAAAGCCCTGAAGGGCGAATTTAAGAATGTTTAAAGACCCTATCCATTTATATAGAGTATTTTCAATTAGAGTAGTAATAGTAGCATAAAAATATGGAACACAGTATTCTTCTTTTCTGATTGTGATTACTTTTTGATTTTAGTTCTGGGAGCTAATGTCTTACATTGGAAAAAACACTAGATCTGAACCTTGGATTGATCTTCAAGTCTTGTAACTTAATCTTTCTGGAGATCACTTTGCTCATGGATAAAATGGCAGAAGAGCCACCTACGGGTCTTTATAAACATCAATGAAACTTCATTTATTTAAGAAGTATTTATTGAGCTCCTGCTATGTGCTAGATATTATCCTAGGCTCTGTGGATATGTCAATGAAGAAAATAAACAAAAATTCCTATCCCCAAGCTTCTATCTTGTGAAGGAAGACTAGCAATAAACGTAAGAAGGAATTTATATGTTAATAAGTATTATGAAAAAGAACTAAAACAGGTTAAGAACTATTTTTGTACCAGTGAGGGAGCTGGGTATGTGATTTTTAAATAAGAATATTAGGATAGACCTCACTGCAAAGGTGACATTTGAGTAGTGACCTGAAGAACATGAGGGTGGAGGGGCACCTGGGTGGCTCAGTTGGTTAAGCAACCAACTCTTGATTGTGGGACTCAGGTCATGACCTCAGGGTTGTGAGATCAAGCCCCACATCGGGCTCCATGCTCAGAGCAGAGTTGGCTTGAGATTCTTCCTCTCCCTCTGCCCCTCCACCAACTTGTGCGTGGGCTCTCTCTCTGTCTCTGAAATAAATATATAAATAAATCTTTTATTTTTTTACAAGATTTTATTTATTTATTTGACAGAGAGAGAGGCAGCGAGAGACGGAACACAAGCAATGGGAGTGGGAGAGGGAGAAGCAGGCTTCCCGCTGAGCAGGAAGTCCGATGCGGGGCTCAATTCCAGAACGCTGGAATCATGACCTGAACCAAAGGCAGATGCTTAACTACTGAGCCACCCAGGCGCCCCTAAATAAATCTTTAAAAAATAATAATAAAGAATATGAGGGAATGAATCATGTAGGTATTTGAGAGGAAAAGTGTTCCAGATAGGTAATAGACAAGGCTCTGAGGTTAAAAATATACATGGATTATTTGAGGAATAAATTGGGAACAGTGTGGTGGAAGTAGAATGAGTGAGGTGATTGTGGTAGGAAATGAGGTCAGAGAGATAAGAAGGGGACAGCTGGTGAAGAGTCTATGGCTTTTACTCTGAGTGAAAGGAGAACATTGACAGATTTTATGTAGAGAAATAACACACTCAGATTTCTCTTTTAATAAAAACCATTCTAGGTTTTCTTCCAAGAGAACTGAGTAAAAGGTTGTGGCTGTTTTCACTCAGATGGGGAATTCTTCAGAAACAACAGGTTTGTGTGTTGGGAAGAATGAGTTCAGTTTGATGCACTTTAGGTTTTCGAGATCACATGTTGGCATTTGGAGGAACGGCATGGGTCGATTATTACATTTGTGAGTCATCAACAAAGAAAAGGAGCTTGCTTCGAGAGTGAGAAGAGTAGAGAGATGGCATTATCTGATGATCACCACCATTTGAGGGAAGGCAGAGGAGGAGACACTCCATAAAAGAGATCAAGAAAGCCCAGGAGGATTCTGGATAAACTTTGAAGATTGCACCAACAGAATTTCTTGATGTATTGGGTACGGGTATGAGAGGAGAGCAGTCAGGGCATCGTGAGAATCTTGTCTACTACTAATTTGAACTGATAGTCAGAGGCCCGTTTTATTTATTTATTTACTTTTTTAATTTTAATTTTTATTTATTTTTAAAGATTTTATTTTTAAGTAATCTCTAACGCCAGTGTGGGGCTTGAACTCATTCCCCGAGATCAAAGAGTCACATGCTCCACTGACTGAGCCAGCCAGGCGCCCCTGGCCCATTTTAGATATTTGAGAAGACATAGACCTTTTTTTTTTTTTTACCAACCCTTAGATGAATTCAAGAGTTTGAGGAACACTGCTACATTGCAGGCAGAGTAGATAGAAGTTGCTTTATGTGAATTGAAATAGAGCATGAAAATACCTTTTTAACTTAAGTTTCATATTAAATTAGATACCTAGTGTTTCATTCTGTGGGACCTTACCCTTTCTGTACTGCTGGGCTGGCTTGTTTATTTTTCTTATTGTTCTTATGGAAAACAGTTATTTAGTTAAAATATAAATTTGGAGGGAGAGAAGTATACTTTATGCCAAGAAATGTGTCTTTGTTCTTAATGGTACCACACAGTACAATAAATAAAGTGCCACCGATTATTTTTCCCTGTAACATTCAAATTTACAGACTTACCAACAATTTGGGGTAGAAAGGAGCAAAAGAAAAACTTTTTAATAGGGTTAATTCCTGTCCTTTAGGTACAGGACACAGTTGTTGGCTGAAATAGAATTCTAGACTGCAGACATAAGTCCAATGATGAGTTTTTGCAGGCCAAAGAAAGCTTAGAAAAAAGAAGAGAGAAAACACACCCTCTAGGAAAATGGATCTCTTGACTGGATTTAATAGGATGGTAGGTGTGTTGGTTAAGTTATTTCAGAGCATAAAGGATAAAGACTTTCTTAGGATAGCTCACTAAAAGAGAAGTTATTATGAGAACATCCAGACAGTTCAGGCATTGCCTCAACCTTTGAACAGTGAGGCCTGATGGAGAATTTTTAGGGTCTTAGAACAATTCTACTAGCAAGGACTCACTATAGTAGCTTTTCTTCTAACTGAACCTCTGTCTTTCTGCTTCTTTTTACCTGCTTCTCCTGTTCTACTTATTACTCCAAATTCTGCTTTCCCTCAACCTCATAGCTTCCAAAGACAGACAGACAGACAGACAGATAGGTACATGTGGCTTTGGTAAATAAGTAGGTAGGTAGATAGGAAGAAAGGAAAGAAAAGAGGGATAGGAAGGGAAGGAATCTACCTACCATCTTGTGTCTTCTGTTTACTGACTTCTGTGTTTTGTGTGCGTTTTATGTCCTGGTGTATCTCACATTCAGATTCTCTAAGAGAGTATCTTCTTCAAGAGGGCTCCCTGGGGAGAACATCCCTATTGGGAGTAATTCTGCCAGGCTACTTTATAAACTGCTGATCAAGCTTGAGGCGATTGCTTTTGTCTCAGGTGCCAAAACTGGTCTAACCCATTTTGGACGAGATGGTAGAGTAACATGACCTCTGCCTAAGGAGCTCTCTCATCTGAGGGCTAGAAGGCTAGCTGACAGTCCTGGTACTATCTGATATAACAGAGCTGTAAAATTTTGCTCGTCTTTGCCCTGCTTGAAATATAGGTACTCTATCTCTGAGATTTGCTCTAAAGACGGGAAATTATTGATGCCATCAGCCTGAACACCATTGTGAAAGGCTCATTATTTTCCTTTCCCAAGTGCAATTAAATGTCTTCTTTTCTTTCTCTCTAGAATATTTTGAAAAGCATACCAACTTATTACAAATAAATCCATATATAATTATGCCATAACAAAAGATTTAAATAGATAAACTGTCCCAAGCAGACTTTTTTTTCCTGTTAGGAACTAACTCATTTTTTCCTTTTCAGCTTTGGAATCAGGTGATTCTGCGTTTGATTCTATTTCTGCCAGTTTTAGCTCTTATCTTGGCCAAGTTCATTGTCTGAGCCTCAGTTTCTCATCTGTAAAAAATGATGATAAAGCTTATTGTCATCAGAGTGGGGTAAATGAAGTAATATATGTAAAATACTAAATACAGTGTCTAGCACATAACACACTTGATAAGTGGTTGCTACAGTTGTTTTTGTTATTATTGACTGAGACAGGAAATAATCTTATTAAAAATATTTAATCAGTTTAAAAAATATATATTTTCAGTCAGTGTTAATGATACTCCTGGAAAGAAACTATACTTGTTTCTGTTTCTGAAGTACCTGTTAGGCACCTCTGGTGGAATGCATATTACACGGCTCTAACCAGGTATTTTTATTCTAGCTCTGCTTGTTTTTATGAAACATATTTGGCTCTTTTACAGTTTTGTTATGTAAAATATTTGACATGTTCACTATGATTAGTAGTTGATTTAATCTTAGCTTGTAGTTTTAAGAGGAGGGTAGGAAGTGAGTGCTCCTCCCCAGCCTCTAGCGCTGTGACTGCCTGTGACCACCTGGCATTACCGTTACAGCTCCAGGACTTCACAGCCACGCCGTCTCCATGGCTGTGTTCGTACTTCTAGATTCCCAAACACAGGTTTTTGTTCGGTAGCCACAGTGACTCCTCAGACACATTCCACTTCAGGTCTGATTGACATTTCTGATGTTTTCTCATAACTCCAGACAGTTATTATTCCTGTTTACATTTTCTAGGTTTGAAGAAAAGGCCCAGATGGATCCCCTTAGTGCTCTGAAATATTTACAAAACGATCTTTATATAACTGTGGATCATTCGGACCCAGAAGAGACAAAAGAGGTAAAGGTTATAAACTTCAGAAAGTGAGCATTTAAAAAAAAAAAAGTCTTTCTAACTCATACTTGCTGATTTTTCTTTTAGATGTTTAAAGGAAAATGAGGAAAATATGGTAACACTAATAATTTTTAAAGTAGCACAGAGCAGTTGAAATAAAAACTGAACAGACTTACTTTCATGTGGTGATAAAAGGTTCAGGTCACACAGAAAGCCCTTGATCCATTCAGAAAAGGGTTCTCAGGTTTAAAGTTTTAACTTAGACCTTAGTTTTGTGTGTTGGGAAGGAAATAGAAATTTTTACATCCATAGTCCCATGCTTCTTTCACTTAAGGATTACATAATGGCTCAGTATAAACTTTTCTCTTGATACTCCAAAATCCCGTAAGAGAAGAAAGAAAACTCGCCTCTTTTGTAAGAAGAAAGTGAAGAGAGGCTGGTAGGAATAGAATCCCTGCTTCCTTGATACTTAGTTATGTGAATGTCATAGCAGGGTAGTTCAACTAGTCTACCGACTTCTTTCATCAGGAGTCCCTAACCTTGAGAAATTAGTAGCAGATCATTACTTTTCAGGGGTTTTTTGGTTACCTAATACTGGAGGGAAAAGAGAAGTTGTAATATTTTTAGAGCATATTTGGTTATCTACAGTGTGTGAATACACCTGCAGTGAGCTTCATAGTCTTACAGCCTGTCTCCCTACTAACCGCTGAGATTCCTTTTGTCACTGTTAACTTTTGCCAAGCATCCTTGTGCATAGTTCATCTAGCCCCATCTGAACTGCAATCCATTTTACCCTCCACTCACAGAATTGGTGCTGGTGATCCTGCCCCTGCTGTCTATTTCCCTGTTCTCTGTTGCTTTGCTTTGGCTTTGCAATAGCAACATCAAGCAGTGCTTTTTTCTTGTTCAGCAGTGACACAGGTCTCAGATTTAATGTCAAATCACTTTCAGGTACCAGGTTCATTGTACTTTCAAACAGCAGAGCCTGCATGTCCTTGGCACCAAAACAAAGAGATTCTCTTTCATAGTTGCCTACTGTGAAAATAAGCCTGATTCCTCTTAGTCAGTAATGGTTATAACCCTTCCCTAGGTGGAGAATCAGTAGAACACGCTTTAGAACCCCCCTAAAGGGGGACAGTTAATTGTCTCTCCTTGAGTCTTCAGACAGTTCATGATACTATTTGAAATGGGGAAATTATCATAGGTTTGCCAAGTAGCAGAATATGTTCGGTTTCATCTGTTAATGGCTTATAACTGAACATAGTTGTAAAGAGTCTATTAATGTTCATTTTTATTAGACCATGCATTTGAAAGTTATAAATAGATTTCCTTGTGTTTTCTCCATAGTCTCTCTAAAATGGCTGTAACCCGGGAACATTCATTTTTCTCTTATTTTTTAAAACCAAAACAAAACAGAATATTGCAAAGTAAATAAATTCAGCTGTGTGAACTGCAAGTAGGCCAAAAAAACCAGACAGTTTGTTCTTAAAGCTAAGCTAATGGGAAGAACCAGGACAGGGAGCTATCTTAAGTTCAAGCAGAGCCATTTTAAAAATTTTGATAGCAGGTTTCTCTTTTTCTCCTTTCCTCGGTAGTTTGAAATTATGATTTTGTATGCCACAGACTTACATTTTTTAAAAGCTTTATCTGTCACGAGTTGGTTAGCCCTAATAGAAGTTAGTTAAAATGGTGCCGTGCACGTGTGTGTTCGCATCGGAATTGCTTCAGACACTTTTTCAAAACAACATCCTCACCCTAAGATTCTCTTGTCTGCTCTTAGATAACAAAACACTCTGACGTGGAGGATTACTGGTCTGTAAGATTATTATTTTGTTTAAAAATGTGTAAAGGGATTTTTGTTTTGAGAAAAGAAATCCTTTGGTGACAGTTCTAGAGTATATACTTAGAATATTTGTTTAGAATATTTGTTAATAAGGCATATAAGGGGCGCCTGGGTGGCTCAGTTGTTAAGTGTCTGCCTTCGGCTCAGGGTGTGATCCCAGAGTCCTGGGATCGAGCCCCACATCGGGCTCCTCCGCTGGGAGCCTGCTTCTTCCTCACCCCCCCCCCCCCGTGTTCCCTCTCTCGCTGGCTATCTCTCTCTGTCAAATAAATAAATAAAATCTTAAAAAAAAAAATAAGACATATAGATCTTCACTTTCCTTATACCATTCCACTTATCAAAAAAGACCTTACTGTTGTTTTCTGTAGAAGCTTGTTTTTGTTCTCTTTATATATTTTACGAATTTTTTTTATTATATTAAATGATTGTATCAGCAACTAGAAGTGGTCTTTAGATTTTCCCTTTTTTGGGAGACCGGTTGTCGTGATGATGATCATCATTGTGCCTATGATTGGAAAAATGATGGTGGACTACCAGCTGTATACAAAATAATGATTCTTCGCCTCCCTCCAGTCTCCAGAACATGGATTCTGAATTGGCGATGAGCTGCTGATAAACCTTATGAAAATGATTTTTTTTTTCTAGAAAAGGCCCAAGAGAAGGTTGCCTAAATTCTGCCGTTTTCAGGGAAGATTCTATAATAGAGAAGGAATGAGAAAAACAAGTTTTGAGCCAGTATTGCACATTTTGTATTAATTACATTTCTGCTGAGCTTCCAAAGTACTGGTGTCATTCATCTAACAGATGTGTATTGAGTCCCTACAATATGCCAGGCATTCTTCTAGGCACAGGAAATGTGTTGGTGAAGCAAGCAAAATAGCTGCCTGGGTGGTACTTACTACTAGTGGTGAGAGACGATAAACATATTAACTAAGCAAATTATATAGTACATTGGTAGTGATAAGTATTATGGGAAAATTAAAGAGAGATAAAAAGGGTAAAGAGAGATCAGAGTTAGAACCGGTGAGAATTGGACAGTTGGAGTATTAAATAGATGCCCTTAATAGGCCTCATTTAGAAATGAGATGTACACAAAGACTTGAAGGGCGTGAGGAAGTTATGTAAGCAGATAATCTGGGGAAGATAATCCTGGCAAAGGGAGGGTTAGAACAAAGACCTGAGGGTGGGAGCATCCTGGCTTTGTTCAGGAGAACAGCAAGGAGACCGCTGTGGTTGGAGTAGAGGCAAGAATGATGGGAGTAGCCACAGATGAGGTAGAAGAGGTAAGAGCAGAGATTGGGAGATCAGATTGTGAATGTTTTCACTCTGAATGAATAAGGAGCCAGGTCAGGGTATTGTGCAGAAGAGTGATGCGATCTGCTTTATGTCTTACTTAAGATCACTAAGATCGAAGATCACTCTGACTGCTGTGTTGAGAATAGACTAAAGGAGGGTAAGAATGGAGGTGGAGAGATCTATAAGGGAGACTGTAGAAATCTAAGCAAGGGATTATTGTAGTGCACACCAAAGTAGCAGCAGTAGAAATAGAAGTAAAGTAGATCAGATTCTCAATGTATATTAAAGGTAGAACCAACAGTGGGAATGCAGTCTGATGCAGCCACTATGGAAAACAGTAGGGAGGTTCCTCAGAAAGTTAAAAATAGAACTGCCACACGATCCAGCAATAGCACTACTAGGTATTTGCCTGAAGAATACAAAAACACTAATTCAAAGGGATACATGTACTTTGATGTTTATAGCAGCATTGTCTACAATAGCCAAATTATGGAAATAGCCCAAGTATCCATCAGTTGACACACACACATAGACATACACACACAATTGAATATTACTCAGCCATAAAAAAGAGTGAAGTCTTGTCATTTGCAACAGTGTGGATGGAGCCAAAGAGTATTATGCTAAACGAAATAAGTCAGAGAAAGACAAATACCATATGATCTCACTCATATGTGGAATTTAAGAAACAAAACAAATGAGCAAAGGGGGGGAAAAGAGGCAAACCAAGAAACAGACTTTTTAAAGTACTCTCTACACCCAGCGTGGGGCTCAAACCTGCAACCCCAATTCAAGAGTCGCACGCTCTACCGACCGAGCCAGGCAGGTGCCCCAACAGTCTCTCAACTATTGAGAACAAAGTAATGGTTACCAGGAGTTTGGGGGGGGGGTGTTAAATAGGTGATGGGAATGAAGGAATGCACTTGTTGTGATGAGCACTGGGTGGCGTATGGGAGTGTTGAATCTCTATATTGTACACTTGAAACTAATAGTACACCGTATGTTAACTAACTGGAATTTAAAAATTAAAAAAAAAAAAATTAAAACAAACGGATCAATTGGATGTAGAGTTTGAAAGAAGTGACTCCAGAGTTACTAGCCTTAGTAGACGGAGTTACTGTCTACTGAAATGAGAAGCCTCTGGGTAGACCCAGTTTGTGGTCATAGGTGGGGGCTCCTGAATGGGATTGAGAGTATAATGTTGGGTATCTCCAGTTTGAGATGCCCGTTGAACAGCCAACCTTATACGTTGAGGTGGCAGTTGGATATTCATGTCTGGCTTTGTTCAGATTGTGTAATATCACTTGGTACCTTTAAAATCCTAGGCCAGTACATATCAGTTCCACTTAATCAGATTATTAAAATAATAGTTTTCGCCCTATCCTTTTGTATGTAGAACCAGTGGGTTTATCTTTCACCTTAGAAATCAGAAAAGAGGAACAAATTAACCCTCAAATAAGTAGAAGATAGGAAATTAGTGAAATAAGAAACAATAGAAAAAAATTCAAAAAGTGAAAAGTTGGTTGTTTGAAAAGGTGAATAAAATAGCAAGACTTACAAAGAAAAAAATAGTGAAAATATAAATTATCAGCATCATTATGGACCCTAAATATATATAAAGGGAATAAGGAGATACTATGAATAGCTGGCAACAAATTCAGCAACTTGATGAAATGGACAAATTCCTTGGAAGACACAGCAAAACAGACACAGGAAGAATTAGAAAATCTTAAGGAGCTCCATATCACAGACATAGATTGAATTTGTAATTGAAAACTTTCTAACAGAAAACTAGTTCTAAATGGCTTTCTCAGGGCACCTGGGTGGCTCAGTTGGTTAAGCATCTGCCTTCAGCTCGGGTCATGATCCCGGGTCCTGGGATGGAGCGCTGCATCGGGCTCCTTGCTCAGTGGGGAGTCTGCTTCTCCTGCTCCCTCTCCCCCTGCTCATGTTCTCTCTCTCTCAAATAAACAAAATCCTTTTAAAAAATTATTTAAAAAATGGCTTTCTCAGTAAATTCAGTCAGCCATTTAAGGAAATAAAAATAGCAATTCTTCATAGATTCTAAGAAACCAGAGGAAGACAGAACACTTTCTACATTCTGTTATGAAGCAGGTTGATTCTGATATTAAAAACTCAACAAAAATATTACAAGCAGAGAAAATTATAGACCTCTTATGAATGTAGATGCAAAATTCTTAATAAAATTTTAGTTAATTGAATCCAGCAGTATATAAAAAGGTTAATAATGCACAATGACCAAGTGAGGGTTTATTCTAGGAATATAAGGTTGGTTTAACATTTGAAAATCATTGGGGCGCCTGGGTGGCACAGTGGTTAAGTGTCTGCCTTCGGCTCAGGGCGTGATCCCGGCGTTGTGGGATCAAGCCCCACATCAGGCTCCTCCGCTATGAGCCTGCTTCTTCCTCTCCCACTTCCCCTGCTTGTGTTCCCTCTCTCGCTGGCTGTCTCTATCTCTGTTGAATAAATAAATAAAATCTTTAAAAAAAAAAATTGAAAATCAGTCATTCACCACCCTGATAGAACGAAGGAGGAAAACCACAGATCATCTCAGTAAATGAAGAATAAGCATTTGACATGATCCAAAAGCCATTCATGATTCAAAACAAAACAAAACAAACCTTAGCAAACTAGGAATGAAAAGAAACTTCCTAAATCTCATAAAGGGCATCTATGAAAAACATAACTAGTACTGTATTTAATTATAAAACTCTTTCCCTAAAGACTATGACAAGGAAAGGATGTCTGCTGTCAGTAGACAGCCTCTATTCAGCATTGTGCCGGAAGTCGTAGCTAGTGCAATAAGAAAAACAGCATATGGATTGGAAAGGAGAAAGGAAAATTGTGTGTAGATTACATTATTGTGTACATGGAAAACTCCATGCAATCTACAAAACAATAATACTAATACCAAGAAAAGTGAATTTAGCAAGATTACAGAATACAAGGTCAGTAGAAAAAAAATTATTTTTATATTAGCAATGAACAATTATAAAATGAAAATTTTAAACCTGTTTATATTAATGCCAAAATAAATATGTAGTAATAAGTCTATTGTAAGAAATTAAAGAAGACCTAAATAAATGGAGAGAGAGATCACATTTATGGATTGAAAGACTAATATTTGTTAAGATTTCCATTCTCCCCAAATCGGTTTTTAATTTAATGCAGTCCCTATCAATATTATGGCAAGTTTGGGTTTCTTTGTTGTTGTTGAAAAAAAAATAGGCATGGGGCGCCTGGGTGGCACAGCGGTTAAGCGTCTGCCTTCGGCTCAGGGCGTGATCCCGGCGATCTGGGATCGAGCCCCACATCAGGCTCCTCCGCTATGAGCCTGCTTCTTCCTCTCCCACTCCCCTTGCTTGTGTTCCCTCTCTCGCTGGCTGTCTCTATCTCTGTCGAATAAATAAATAAAATCTTAAAAAAAAAAATAGGCAAACTGATTATAAAATTCATACGGAAAAGCAGAGGCCCTGGATTGGTCAAAACACTCTTGAAAATAGAAAAACAAAGAGGTTTCATACTACCTGATTTCGGGATTTTGTATAAGCCACAATAATCAAGGAGTTGTGGTACCTGGCTTAAGGATAGACAGATAGATCAATAGAAAAGAACAGAGTTCAGAAGTAGACCCACATGTATGTGGTCAGTTGATTTTTTTGGCCGGGATGCCAAGTCCAATGGGGACTTGGTAAGTCTTTTTTTTTTTTTTTAATGTTTTTTTATTATGTTAGTCACCATACAGTACATCCCCGGTTTCCGATGTAAAGTTCGGTGATTCATTAGTTGCGTATAACACCCAGTGCACCATGCAATATGTGCCCTCCTTACTACCCATCACCAGTCTATCCCATTCCCCCACTCCCCTCCCCTCTGAGGCCCCCAGTTTGTTGATAAGTCTTTTTAACAAATGGTGCTGATATCTCAACCCCTGTCTCACTCTTTACACAAAAACTAATTTAAGATGGACCTAAATATAAAATCTAAAACAATTAAAGCTTCAAGAAGAAAACATCTTTACAACCTTGGGATAGACAGAGATTTCTTGGACATGACACAAAGGCAGTAAGCATAAGAGAAAAAATATGGGGGCTCCTGGGTAGGAAGTCGGTTAGGTGTCTGACTCTTGATTTGAGCTCAGGTCATGATCTGGGAGTTGTGAGATTGAGCCCTGCGTCGGGCTCTGCACTGGGCTTGGAGCCTGCTTGGGATTCTTTCTCCCTGCCCCTGTTCCTTTTCCCTCCTCCCCCCGACCTGCCACATGCAGTCTCTCTCAAACAATAAATAAATCTTTAAAAAAAAAAAGAAAGAAAGAAAGAAAAAATCTTGATAAGTTGGGATTTCAACAGCAGTAAAATTTCATAAAAGACACTAGAAAAATAGACAAGCCACAGACTAAATAATACTTGCAGTAGATATATAGGACAGAGGACTAATACCCAGAATATAAAAAAAAAAAAAAAAAAACTTCCATAGATTTAAAATTCTTCCTTTTGTTCCCTTTTTTCCTAACTCTTGCTTAGATAATTCCTTCTAGGATATTTGTCCAGTTTCTGACCTTCAAAAGACCATTCATCAGGGCTTATGAATATTAATGTGATTGATACCTGAAATTTTAAAGGCTGGAAGCACAGGTATAAAATACATCCTGAGGAATCCGTGGTATCAGCCACTTAGGTCTTACAAAGTGCAGAGTAATTCCATTGAGCGTCTACTCATTGGTCTACTCTCTTCCTTTAATTTACCTATTTTCCAGCATCCTCATTCAAGGTAAAGATAGTTGCCCCAAATTAAAGTAAATACTGTAGTTCTAAATATTCTCAATTTCAGTTGACCTATTGTTTGTTCACAATGCATACTTTAATAAATTTAAAAAATAAAATAATTTTAAGACTTGGTCCAGTATTTTGGAAAGCAGTCCAGTAGGAAAATCAGCATATTCTTTAATCTAAATGTAGTGTTGTTCTTACTACTATTTGGTGAGTAGACTCAGGCAGCACATGTGCAGAGACATACAGTGGCTAATAAATGGTCAAAAGGATACATTATTTTTCTCTAATGTGCTTAGCTAGCTAATTTGCTTCTATTTTTCTTTTACAGTTTCAGCTCCTAGCTTCAGCTCTATTCAAATCTGGTTCAGATTTTACAGCTCTAGGTAAGTATTCCTGTGTAGTTTATCCAGCTTAGATGCCCTAGCATTTGGGGAATTGGGTTTTGGTTTCTTTTAAATGAAACATCAGGTGAGTTGTTCATCTAAACAAATGGAGCAAGTTTCAGGGTAGCATACAAAATTTCTAATAACCTGCTACAAAGTTATTTTCCATGCATCAGTCACCAGTTCATGCAGTTCCTGTTACACCAGTTGCTGGGTTATTCTACAAACACATGGCAGGAGAAGCATAATTAAAATAAATTCACTTGGATAGCGTTGTTTTGAAATGTAAACTATAAATTACTGATATACTTACTATGAGATAACACTTCTTGGTTGAATGATTTTTCCTCTCAGTTTGTTCTTTGTGGAATTGTGGGGGATCAACAGATTGGTGATGGGGTAGGCAGTGAAAAAATGTTTTGAGATCCGAGAAAATGCATTATCTCTTTCCTGAAAATGGGAATTTTTGTGTGCTGTTATCGTAATTGTTTAAGATACACTGTACTTGAAACTCCGGTGTTTCTCAGACACCCCAGATAGGAGCATCAGTCTTCATTTCGGAATACTTTCATTTGGTATTAGTGAATTATTAAAGTAAGCTGGACTGTAGTGAAGTGGGAATCTGTAGAAGTTCCACAACCCAGAGTTTTATTTAGGTCCATTTTTAAGACTCTTTTCATTAGGATAAGTCATTATGATAGCTTTACTTTTTCAACAAGATTGTAGGCTTTTGAAGTTTGGGAATTTCCAGCTTTCCTCTTGTCATTATAAAATATAGTCACACAGTGAATGCTTATTAATTCCATTGATGCCAGTGCTATTATTGTTTGCCTTAGAATTGAGCGGTAATATTGAAAATTTCCAGTATATGTAATACAGATACTACTCTTAATCTCTGGAATAAAATAACATTTTAGAATATCAGTTTAATTTCTTCATTGCTTGTCCTTTTGTCTCCTAAAGGTGAACCATACCTCAAAGGAAAAAAACAGAGCATATATAATTCTGCTATTTCTCAACAGGATGGGAAAGAATAGGAATTTTCATTGGGGTCTTGTCCTTTCTTGTTCCATAACCAGTAATTGAGGCTTCTCCACTGATGTAGGCAATCCTAGTCCTGAGTTCTAATTCCAGAATACAAAGGATTCCACAGGGCAGGACTGAGCAGACTGCTGTAAAACATATGTTCTCTGAAAACTTAGATAATCATTTACCACGATTCCATACACTTAATGTTTTGAGGCTAATGGAGATCTTAAGTATCTCTGTGATGGAGAACCGAGGTATAAGCATTATTTTAGAAAGTCCATACCCTTGTGAATTTCATCATTTGAAACAGATTTAGTGATACATGAATTAGGAGCCTGGCACATAGATATTCTGTTTGAATAAGCATGTGCCTTGTTATGTATGGATACCAGAGCCCAGAGCCATTATTTTGATTTTATTGGTGGGGAGCACTAAAATTTCTCTGGCTGACTTATATTTAGCCTTTAGAACAAGAATTTCTTGGCAGTTATTTAAATGTGTTAGGCTGGTGTCAGCAAATATTTTACCTTTAACTTAACTCCTTTCTTCAGTCTCTGCCCTGTTCACCGCCAGCTAATATATTTTATCAGGAACAGTTTGTTTTACTTGGATTCCAAGCAAACCTCAGATACACTGAGAACAATACAAACAATAGAAAAAAAATTTAAAAAGAAAATTCCTATGGGGTTTTATTTCCTACCTTGTCTGAAGGGAGGCAGTATCTTTAGTAGTTAAGAGATGAGAGTGTAGGAGAGCAGTTAAGAGTCAGAATTTAGGTTCAGATATCAGCTCTGCCACTTGCTAATTTCAGAAGTGACCTTGAGCAAGTTACTTTTCTAATAATTGATTTTTCCATCTGTAAGATGGAAGTAATAAGAGTACTTACCTCAAGTTGTTGAGAGAAATGAAATAATTATGGAAAACACTTAGCCCAATAAAACAGTAAGTGGTCCCATTCAGGGTGCTATTAATTATTACTACCTCCCTTAAAAATGTAATCTTGGGGCGCCTGGGTGGCTTAGTCGGCTAAGCATCCAACTCTTCATTTTGGCTCAGGTCATGACCTCAGGTTCATGAGATCAAGCCCCACATGGTGCTCTGCACTCAGCAGGGAGTCAGCTTCTCTCCCTCTACATCTGCCCCTCACCCCCCCTCCCCGCTCACGCACGTGCATGCACGCATGCTCGCTCTTTCTCTCTCTCTCAAAAAAAAATATTTTTTTAAAAAAGAATTAAAATCAAATGGGTTATTTCATGTATATATGTATATATATATATTTTTTAAAGATTTTTATTTTTAAGTAATTTCTGCACCCAGTGTGGGGCTTGAACTCACAACCCCAAGATCAAGAGTCACATGCTCTACTGATTGAGCCAGTCAGATGACCCTTGATATATACATTTTTCGTGTACAGAAAACTAAATATTTCATTTTCTAAATTCTCCAAGAATACTTGCTTCCACCAAACTTTCTGACTGACTTCTTTCAGAATTGTTTATCTTAACCTCTTACTGAGAAATGAAAGTATTTATTAATATCGTATGTAATTTAAAGAATTAGGGGCACCTGGGTGGCTCATTCTGTTAAGCATCTGCCTTTGGGTCAGGTCATAATCCTGAGGTCCTGGAATCAAGCCCCACATGGGGCTCCCTGCTCGGCGGGGAGCCTGCTTCTCCCTTTCCCTCTGCCTGCTACTACCCCTGCTTATGTTCTCGTGCTCTCTCTCTCTGTGTCAAATAAATAATAATATCTTTAAAAAAGTTAAAAAGATGGAAAGTGATTTATGAATAGCTGGCATTGTCTTGGTTTTGAAAAATCACTGACTTCAGAGAAAAACAACCTCTGGGGATGTCTAATTTAGAGCTTCTGGTGGCTGTGGGCACTTTTAAACTTGAACTCAGACATTTTGTTAATTTTTAGAGCTGTGTCTTGTTTCCAGAAAGTATGCACTAGCGCAATTTAAGCATATTTTCAGCAAGGTATGTGACAAGTAGGAAAAATCTGGTTTGTAATGCATGTTGCCTTTTTTGATCTTCACACCTCTTCTTAGAACTTTTAAGTCCAAATATGATGTGCAAAATATGAATTCAGACAGATGTTTAAAACATTTTATGCCTAAAGTAGTGCTTTTTGTCATTGTGTTGACATTTATGAATGAGGAGCCTTAAGAATTTCGCACATTTGCTGTGCCCTTTTAGCCTTTAAAATTTTGCTATATCCACCAAATTTAGATTTCAGCAAGATACTTTCTTCAGCCTCTTGTCTGTAGCCCACATGTTTACAGGTACTTTTTCTATAACAGTAAGTTTATTATTAGCAATAGAAAGGATCAGCGAACTTGTATCCAGGAGAAAAAGGAGAATTTTTGCTATTTCTTCTTTACCGTAAGTAGGAAACATTACCTCGTCTGTATAGGTTGTTAAGTTAAAAGTATATTCCTAGGGGCGCCTGGGTGGTGTAGTCGGTTAAGCATCCGACTCTTGGTTTCACCTCAGGTGGTGGTCTCAAGGTGAGATTGAGCCCTGCGTCAGGCTCCTTGCTCAACGTGGGGTCTACTTCAGATTCTCTCTCCCTCTTCCTCTGCCCCTCCCGCTCATTCTCTCTCTCTCTCTCATATAAATAAATCTTAAAAAAAAAAAAAAAAAAACGGAAAGAAAAGAAAAAAAATACATTCCTAATAGGTCACTTTTCTTTTTAGAGCAGTCATTGTCTTCAGTGATGGTAGTAGTGGTAAAGCTATAGCTGGTATTTATTGAGCACTTACTTTGGGGCCTTAACTCATTTAATTTCCATAATAATCCTATGAAGTAGTTACTATTATGATCCCCTTTTATATAGGAAGAAACTGGGACACAGAGAAGCTTAGGTAACTTGCCCAGGAATAATACTAATGAATGGCGAAACTAGGGTACAAAGTTTAATAGTATGGCTTCAGAGCTCACTCTCTAAACCACCAACTTTACTACTTCTCATTGAGCTTCACCAGCGTCTGCTGCTCTGAGTAATTAGTTCCTCATTCCATTTTATGATGAAAATGAAGTGAGAGAAACACTGATTCAGAGTATGAGGTTTAGAATCTATATTACCTTTTTTTTTTTTTTAAGATTTTATTTATTTATTTGACAGAGATAGAGACAGCCAGTGAGAGAGGGAACACAAGGAGGGGGAGTGGGAGAGGAAGAAGCAGGCTCCCAGTGGAGGAGCCCAATGCAGGGCTCGATCCCAGGACCTTGGGATCACGCCCTGAGCCAAAGGCAGATGCTTAACGACTGAGCCACCCAGGCGCCCCTATATTACCTTTTTTTGTCCTAGCTCTGCCATTTAATTAGTCATGTTACTGTTCATGAGTTTCCTAGTGCCTACCCCTTTTTAATGTATTAAAAAAAAAACAAAACTTTAAGGCTCTCCTTGAACAACTTTCTTCAATCTCTGTCTCTTCTCCAGTGTAATCATTCATTATCTGGCAGATCTTTACAAACATGCACAACTATATACACAGACCTACAAATACAGTGATTCTCTTCATTTACAATAGTTATGTTCTGTAAAGTCTCAAGGAATACTGAATTAGTGAATACTAAACCATTTCTCCTGTGGGACATACAGAGTTAGCTTCCTTATATAATTGATTAACATTGCACGAAGCTTGTCAAACACACATGTATTTTCTCCATAAAGCACATCATGGCCTTTTTGCACTTAGGAAAACTAGAAAGCACTTCAGCAGTACACTTGGGGATCATTTTAAGCAGTGAAGTCACAACAAAAAGGACAGAAACGTGAAAAATATGATACCAGTAGATTGAAAAGGACACTGGTTTATAGTATGAGAGGTGGTAAGAGAAGGCAGAGCATCAGCCAGCTGAGCCTCGGCTGACAGCGTGTGTCTGCGGTGGTTCAGATGTGTGCTGTGCTCCACGTGTCAGTGAGTGACCACAGAGCGCCACAAGCATTGGTTTTGGGGTTACAGGTGCATTTTAGTGGGTAGGCAAATGCACAAATCAGGAATCTGCATAATAAAAGATGGACTGTACCCCCACACACACACACGTATAGTTTTGTGTGTTCTGGTTTTACTTATGACACAATGTAAAATATGTATTCTGCAACATGGCATTTTAAAATTTAATGATGTGGCTTGGAGATGTTTGCAAGGCACTACACTAGATCTGTTGTATTCTTATTAAGTAATACATGGTATTCCGTAATAGGATCCACCGTAATTTAAACATTCATCTAATGATAGTGTGAATTTTTAATTTTCTCATTGGTAAATGGTGAATAAAAGTAAAACATGTTCGATGGTAACCACACTTACCATGGGGAGCATTGAGTAATGTATAGAATTGTCAAATCAAAATAACTATGTTGTACACCTGAAAGTAATATAACAGTGTATGTCAATTATATATACTCCAATAAGAGAAAAAAATTAAGTCAAAAAATAAATTAATTAAACATGGTCTTTTAAGGGTTAAATGAACTTGGCACACTGCCTACAATTTAAGCCCTTAATGAATATTAGTTAATAAAAATAAATAAATGGGTTTTGGAGTCAGACACAGGTTCACATTCTATTCTCTTCCTTCACCAGCTGTGAGATCTATAAGTTACTGAATATCCCTAAGTTGTTTCCTCTAAAAGGGGAGTTTTTGATAACTGCTTCATTAGTTTTTTATTATAAGAATGAAATGTGGTCAGGGATGACTGGGTGGCTCAGTCAGTTAAGCATCTGCCTTCGGCTCAGGTCATGATCCCAGGGTCCTGGGATTGAGCCCCACATCAGGCTCCTTGCTCACTGGGGAGCCTGCTGCTTCCTCTGCCTGCTGCTCCCCCTGCTTGTGCACTCTCCCTCACAGGCGCGCACTCTCTCTCTCTGTGGTAAATGAATAAAATCTTAAAAGGGGGGGGGCGCCTAGGTGGCTCAGTCAGTTAAGCGTCTGCTTTCGGCTCGGGTCGTGATCTCAGGGTCCTGGGATCGATCCCCGCATCGGGCTCCCTGCTCAACCGAGAGCCTGCTTCTCCCTCTCCCTCTCCCTGCCGCTCTGCCTACTTGTGCTCTCTCTCTCTCTCTCTCTCTGTCAAATAAATAAATAATCTTTTATAAAAGAAGAAGAATGAAATGTGGTCATATATAAAGTATCTAGCACAGAGTAGGAACTCAGGGTTTCCCTCCTTCTTAAATCATTTACTCTCATGAAAATGTATTTACTTTGTTAGATATTACTTCATTAGGATACATAGGTACTTCATTAGTAATATATTAGTAATACATAGGTATTACTTCATTAGAATATTACCACAGGATCAATATCTTCTCTTAAAAATAAAACCTATTATGACATTTTTACAAATATAGAAAGTAAATAAAACAAGGGGAAAACTCTAAAGTTGACTACAGTTGGTAATATTACCACAAAATAGGGGGAAGAAAGAGAGGAACCTTTTCAGTACAGTGCTACAATGCTTAGACTAGACGCTTAGTGAGATATATACTAAAGACAGTAAGAAGAGAAATCTTGACTTTTTGTTGGTAGTAGTATGGGCACAGTAGTTCTGGAGCATGTTTTGTGTGTATTTTACATTGAACAACAGATGATGTTGTAGAGAGTCAGTTTTCCTAGTGGGAGAAGGGAGATACTATAAATAGGGAGTGCTATTAAGGAGAGGAAGAATCCTAAGTGTCTTAAAAAAATGGGAATCATCAATAAAATCACAAACTCATAATTTTGCTTTTTAAAAATCTGTGTATATAATATGTGTCTACATACATGTACAGGCTTAGAAACACCACCACCCTTGGCAATTAACACAACTGACCTTAGTCCTAAATGTCACTCACCACTAAAAGGAATTAGGGCTCCTTGAAAAAAATGGCTCATTCCAGAACTGTGTAAAGATGAGCTTGGATATCTTGCTCTGCCAGGAAATAAGGAAGTGCTCAAAAATTAATGGAAACATTAAAAAAGACACAGAAATGAGCTCGAAAGAGCTCTCGTTGGCCGAACCTGGGACAGTAGGAGTAATAAAATGAATAATGACAGTAATAAGTATGATATACTGAACAAGAAAAGGATCCATGAGTATATACTCATGCAAACAAATGGAGGAAAAAGAAAAGCTCTTTATAATCAGTGTCAGTTAACAGATGCAGAAGGAATTGTACAGTTAGGAAAACACCATCGGTGTTTTTTTATTTTGTTTTGTTTTGGTTTTTAGCAAGATAGAATTGTTTTAGCAAGAATCATCAGTGAAGGCTGATATCATTGGCTGTAGGTCTGTCGGGGAACAGGATATTCACACAGTCTCAAATTGTCTTCTTGTCAATATTTTACTAATTGCTGGGGGCACCTGGGTGATTCAGTATGTGGAGTGTCTGACTCTTGATCCTTGATCTCAGAGTTGTGACTGAGGGCCACGTGTTGGGTGAGGAGTCTACTTAAAAAAAAAATTTTTTTTAATAAAATATTTCACTAATTGCAGTGGTAGAAAACAATACCTTCAAATCGGAGAAATCTGGCCATACCAGCTTAATCAGGTGATCACAGTTAACACTGGGACAGGCTGATAGCATGCGCCTCCTGACATGATGCAGTGAGGACACAGTATCACTTATGTAGTATTCTTGCCAGAACTGCGTAAATTCAGTATGATTACAAGGAAGCAGTCAGACAACCCAAATTCAACACATTCTGCAACTACGTAACTGCTCTGTACTTGTCGAGGATATCACTATCATAAAAAACAGAGGCTGAGGAACTATTCCAGGCCAAAGAAAACTAAATACAGTGTTTGATACTGGATTGAGTTTTAGATGAGTAGGGAAAATGGGTATACAAAAGACTATTGGAACAAAAATGTTAAGTTTCCTACATTTAACATATAGTGGTTATTTAAGTGATGTTCTTAGGTAAATGAACTCAATACTTATTTAGAGGTGAAAATGTAAATTTACTCCCAAATAATCCTACAAAAAAAGTATGTGTGGGGTACAGACACATACAGAGAGAATGAGAACACGTGTGACAAAATGTTAACTGAGTAATCTAGGTAAGGGTAGGTGAGTGTTCGTTGAACTGTTCTTGAAACTTTTCTAGGAGTTTGAAATTTTTCAAAATTATAGAAAACTCCAAGAAGCATAAAATAATAATCTCATAACTCAGAGATAACCTTTGTTTACATTTTGGAGTATTTCCTTCCATTCATTTCCATGATATTTCTTTGTTAAATCTTAAGCTCCAAAGAAGTAAACATTTGCCCTCAAACTTAAAATAAGAGTAAAAATTTTTTTTAAATAAAAAAGAATGTACCTTTCTTGAGGCATTGTTTATTTTCCTTCCAGGAAACTGGTATCCTTGGCAATGTTCTGTTCTGTTCATGTTCTTTATAAGAGTAAAAAACAGAGTGTACCTAAAACTGTATTGTAAGTTGAATGAAAATTGGTCCAATTTGAAATAATTTTCACTATCATTGCATATATAACTTTCTGGCACTATTTCTGTGTCTTACGGTACTCAATAGGGCTCCCATGTCTCAGCCATTTCGAATGGGGAAATCAAAAGACTACCCTTTCCCTACTTCGTATGTACATAAGAAATTTGAAACAGCTTAAAGCAATTTACCAGCTGACTAAAGGAAGGAGGCATCTCACTGAATATTCCTTTGAGTGGAATGAACTTGAAACTTAAACGTTTACTAGAGGTTAAAGGGGAAAAAATCCTTTAGTTCCATGGTCCCCACCTTTTAAGAATGTCATCCACTTTCTTATGTTTATCTGGATAAAAGTAGTTCATTGCTCTGTTTCTCACATGACGTGTGCCTGGCAGAGAGCCTGGTGCAGAGTACCATAGTATGGCATTCACTACGTGCCAGGGACTGTTCTACATTACTGTACGTGTATTTCTTTCACTCAGTTCTCTGAGACTACTTCTGGCTCTCAGGACCTTAATGATTTTAGACCACCTTCTAAAGAAAGTGATTTTAGTATGTTTTTCATTTTGATTTTATAGTATTTTTTTAAGATTTTATTTATTTATGGGGGGCGGGGGGAGGGGCAGAGGGAGAGGAACAAGCAGACTGTGTGCTGAGCAGTGAGCTCAATGCAGGGCCTGATCCCAGGACCCTGAGACCATGACCTGAGCCAAAACCGAGAGTTGGATGTTTGACCGACTGAGCCACCCAGGTGCCCCTGATTTTATTGTATTTTTATTATCAAAAAAATTTTGTGCCAGAAGCATTATAAAGTCAGAGAGAGAGGAGTGAAACTGCCTCAGTGGACTAGAAGAGGAAAATGCTTGTAAGGAAAAGAAGAGAAATCACCATTAGTTACTAAAGTGCCAGTCATTGGAACAGGTGCTTCTCACATAATTGCATTTAATATGCACAGTAACGCCATGAAGTAAACAAGATTAACACAAATTTACAGCTATGGAAACAGTTGCAGGAAGGCTGATTACCTTACCTAAGATCACACCACTGCCAGTCAGTAAAACTGGGTTTAAGACCCATGTCTGTCTAGTTTTAAAATCAGATTTGGATTTGGTTTTCCCATTATATGTTGCTGCTTTTCTCAACTAGCTTCTCTGTTACATGTTTTAGACACAATGGATGAGTTTCTTTGTATCTCTCCTTTACCAGGCTTTTCCGATGTGGATCACACGTATGCTCAAAGAACTCAGCTCTTTGACACCTTAGTAAATTTCTTTCCTGACAGCATGACTCCTCCTAAAGGCAACCTGGTAGACCTCATCACCCTGTAACTGAAGAGTCACTGGACAGCAATGGAGAACAGGAGTCTGCTTTCAGTATTTTGGAGTTCAACTCTGTTGACCGACAATTAGGCTGCAGTGATCAAGGACTGCACCAGAATTTTGAAGGGATCTTTACTGTCACAAGTTTTAACCCTCTTCCTTCATACCAATCCTGAGCCCCTTTCTCCTCATCCCGTTCCTGAATTAGGTTAATAAAGTGAAATTGGTATACTTTCCATTTAAATATATATATTTTTTTCTTTAACTTCTAAGAACGAATGAATATAAAATAATTAGTTTACCCTTTTCTGATTTTTATTTCATTTTTATAAAATTGGGGCAAGTAAGCACTATTAACAGACTCAGTGCTAGAAGAATGGGTTTTTGTTGTTGGCTGGTTTGGCCTCTTCTTTCTCCTCCTTTCCCATTTCACTTTGCCTCGCATCACACAACTGCTTGTAAGTGGTGTCACTTGTTTACCTCTTCACTTCATTCTTAAAAGTATATAGTTCTGTAGGGCAAATGATGTATGTTAAAGTGATATATGTGTCTCTGTTGACTAGAGTCTTGTATTACGTTAAACAGTAGAAGGAACAGAGGGCTCAAATTTATGTTCCTTGTCATAGAACTAAAAAATGAAACCCAGAATTGATCCAGGTACTTATCTGAGATTGGTATATAGTATTTCTATAATGATATATTTTATAGTGGATATTACAATAGCTTTGAGTCACAGAAACCTTAAACTGAGGAGAATATAGTTCAGAACCTTTAAGAGCCAATATAAAAATTACCAGCAAGAAGATTCTAGTAGTGATTAATATGTTCATCGATATCTTTGTAGCAAATTTTGGAAGAAAATGACTCTTTCCTCTGGTAGAGCTGTGATTCCATTTCTCCTTGGTGCTCTTTGTAGCACTTTCACTTGGGAGGGTGAGTTTCCAGAGCTATGCTTTTGTTTATTTCCATATATATTAGCTCCCTGCATCTGCTTCTGTATCCTGATATCTTAAAGAATAATGGTTTGTAGTTGTCCGATGGAATACAGCTGACAGGCATTTCACGAAGCACACACAGGCTTTTAAGTGGAGAAAAAGAAAATAGTGTTGCAGGTATTTTTTCATTAAAGGCAGATGGGCTTTCCCACTGTTCCATTTTTTTGTGGGGGATGGAGGTATATCTCATTCCATGAGGTTCTGGGGAGTGCAGTATAGGAAGCCCACACCTGGCCAGTGCTTGCATTTGCTCAGAAAGTGTGCTGTGTGCAACTGATGCCCCCCATGCCTAAAGCAGACTAAGCACAATAAATAAGTGTCCATCAGTCCAGTAGCTCTGAAAAGTGAAGGACTTTGTGGAGTTGAGTATGTCCCTGAGTAGCAAGAATAGGCCTCACCAAAGAAAGAGAAGACTTTGACTTGCACTTTCGAAAAGTCTCATGTATAGCAATGAGACTGAGATCCCTCTTCACTCTGTCTTTATTGCTTGGTTTCATTGCTTTTGGGAATGGACAGAAATCTATTTTTCCTAGTTCTAGACTTAAATCTGGGGCTCCTTAGCTTTCCAAGCATCCCAAAGCTATCCGTAGTGATTTATTAAACAAATAGATTTGTATCTTACCTTGTGCAAGCTATAGTATGTAATTCACTAAGTACCAAATTGTGCAGCTACAGAATAACCAAGTGACTATAGGTGAGCAAATAGAATCTACTTACATTCTTGTACAGCTTCATAAAATGACAGTCCCGACAGTCAAGAAATAAAATATTATCACTAATAGTGTAGCCTATTGAATCTTGTTTTGCGGAAACAGGTACAAATCAAAGAGTTGATAGGGAAGAACTTGATAGAGTTTCTAAATTTAAAAGCTCTAATTTTGCTTGCCATGAATTCTGGCACTTTAAACACATACTAACCAAATGAAATTCTGCTGCCTCCACCTTTTGTTTCTACAGTGCTTGCTTGGTCGCTGTTTTCACGAGTTCCGTAGATTCTGCATTTGGAAGAAACTCAGTTCTTGACCTCAGTGATTTTGTTTTTGTTTTTCCCTGAGTCTCTCCTGGTTGCTTTTTAACATAAGCTTGTTTCAATTTTATTTTTCCTCACTTTATTTAAATGGAACTTTTACCCTTTTCTTCATTTCTGAATTTTTTTTTCACTAACATGTTTCAATGGGGCTGAATCGTAGTGAACCCTTTAGGTGGTTGACTAGGTAGAGCTTGTACCGTGGGGCTCTAAAGGAGCATTGCTGGTGATGATGGCAGGAGAACATAGAGCTTCCCAATATCCGTGACCAAGATGACACATTGCTCATGTTTCACACCAGAACCTGATTGGAAGCTTACTTATATATTTAGGGAGGAGCTACATATATTTCTAAGATTTTCCAGCAGTATAGTATAATTTAATCTAATTTTGTATTTAGATATAGTGTTTAAGTAGGCCAAGGTATCTGTGCTTTATTCCTTGAAATGCTTTCATTCTAGCTCGGTGAGTCCCAGTTGAAACCCCTGGCTGATGCTTTAGATGCATTCATTAGTAGGGTACAGTTTACTCAGTTTCATTATCTCTAGCTTCAATTTCATGCCCATTTCTCTCTTTCCCAGGGGAATGTATTATTCCAGAAAGTAAACTAGGTCTCTAACATTATTTTCAGTGCTTGTACTTGATGAGAAATTATCTGATTTGCAAGATACTTCTATAATGCATTTGTGTTCTGTGGAATAACAGAGACCTCATGTGGCCATTTTGCTTAATTCAAATATCTCAATCTCATTCAAGCAAAGGAATCCAGACTTGGGTGCCTGACTCAGTGCTCAAGCTGACAGTCTTAGCTTTTCACAAGATTATCTTTTTAGATCTGGTTTTCATTGATGCTAAAACTGATCTGTCCATGTCTAATAAGTAGAAACTGATAGAAAACATTAGAAAGTTAATTACTGATTTATCACAGAAGGGCGTGTTGCGTTTAGAGCACAGTGATTTAAGATTATAAAACTACATTCTTGGTCCTTCTAGCGGATTTCTTCACATCTGCCTTTAAAGTGCTATTTAGAGATACATTAACAGAATTTCATGTAATAAAAAAGTTTGAAACTCTAACCTACAAACAAAAACTACATGGAGAATGAATGACGTTCAGTGGATCAAAAAGCACTTAGGAACATGTTCCTGATTTTATTCTGAGTTATACTCAGTTTCATGGTTATAACAAGAAGAAGTCATAATTATTCTTAACACCATATGGAATTCATTCGGTAATTATGGGTCATTTACTTATTTCCTGAGTGAATGTTGTATTAACTCTTTAGCTGGTTGAATGTTGCCTGGCAGTTGAGAATTATGGCTTGAAGTGATTTGTATGGGAGCGGATCCTTACAATGTGTACTCTAAAGTCATCTAGCTACATAAAACACAGCCTTCATAACCCTTCTTTTCTTAAAAATCCATGATCATCTGCAGTTTCATCCTTTTGCATAAATTCTGGCCTAAGTTTTTACTAAGTTTCAAATTCTTAAAAAATTGTCCTTGATCTGGGACTGCATGCTTCCTCAGAAAACATTTATAGTTATTTGAGTGTCCCATGGGGTCTGCATATGACAATACTTATAGATTAGATCTTTGGGCTCTTTCACTCAAGGTTTTTGTATTTCTTATTAGTCAAATAACATTATTCTTCTGTGATTTTCGGCTGTAGCTTATATCTCCCTGTGATTTGTATCAATGCTGAGGTGATTTGTCCAGAATTTCTGGTGTAGAGGTATTTCAGTTGCAGATGGACATTTCCAAGTTTGTTGAACCAGTTCATTAGGAGCCAACTAGATCAGCCGAATGATGTTGCCATTGTTTTGGCAGGAGGACTCATTACAGTTTATTGATTTCTTTACCAGATGCTCTTTTTCTGGGGGGAAAACGCTATCTTAGAGATTTAATTTTACATAATTTCTTAACCTTGATCTCCTCCTGCCAACCAAATAATGTGAATTGTACATCCATTATTTCCTTACCTAACCTGACTTTACTCTTGGCTTTTTCAGCCCTAATTTCCTAGGTTTTCTGTGGCACTGCTTATAAGTGTTGTACCACTTAAGAAAAAAGGTCAAAATCATTTTGAGGCAAACATGCTCTTTTATCCTTGCTTATGACAACAGAATAGTGAAATTCAAAAGTGTCCGTTATTAAAGAATGAATAATGCTCAGACGTTGCTTTCAGAACCCTGGAGTCATTTTCATCTGGAGGGTAGTAACATGGCTATGGCGGCTTTAATGGAGGAGCCGGTGCTGGCCGCTGTTCTTGGCGCTAGGAAGCATAGTCCTAAAACTGATGATCGGGTGCGTTTCATAGCAGAGCTCGTGGAATTCAGCACATCACCAAATTTCCATTTGCCTATTGTCTTTTCTTTATATTTTTTAGCCTTTTTTCCTCTAGCCCTACTACCTCTGAGTAGCATTGATGTTCTGCTAAAGTTGGAATTTGTGTTAAGGTTGACTTTGAATTTCTGATATAAGTGTACCTTAGGAATAGCTTTAATTGCTATGAAATGATTGGTATTTGCTCATTTTTAAATTATCACTGATAATTATGAAATAAGTCACCTTCCTTCTTATCTACTACTCAGTCTCAGTGAACTATTAAACATTTATGTGCAGCGGCCTATTTTGCCTGTCTATATGGCATTTTCACTCGGAGGTATTGAACCCCAGGAACAGGGCTAGAGAGCAAAATGCCAGTATGTTAGAGAAAGGAAAATAGGAGCTTTTTGCTCACGGATGCGAAGGTCCACAAATCTAAATGAAAAAGAAAGCTCTCCATTTCTAACCCTAAATTCATTTTGCTAATGCAGTGCTGGGAAGACGACTGTCAAAAGGAATCATAGCTCATTATTCTGTGTAGTCTTTGGAAAGCAGCATTCCTGGTTAGTTTCTTTTCTCATCCCTTCCCAAAGAGCTGTTAGAGGTCTTGGAATGGAAAACCCAGTGTGATGGGCTTGAGATTTTAAACTAGCTGAGCAGTTTCTTATGTTCAGCCAGTTTCTTGATAAGGATCCAGTGGGGAAACCAGCAATAAAACATTCTAACATGCAGTTCGGGGGCTCCCATGGGACTTGCTTTTTCATGGAGTTTAAGCTCTTGCTGCAACACAGCTCTGTACCATCTGTGCTGCTGGCGTTCACAGCAGTTAGTGTGGATATCTGAGCTGTCTGCCACACCAATACCAGCCTGAAGAGATCATCATTCTCCTGTTTCCCTCAGTGCTTAATGACTGCCAGATTCATTGGCAGGAAGGAAAAGCACTGTGTGATACACTGAACAGGCCTGTGTGCATGATTAAGGAGTTGCTCAAGTAGCGGGTTTTGAGCTTTATTTCTCTTTTGTTAACAAATCTCAAGAAAGAAAGCCTGTTATAGTTTAGCCAGTGTCATTTGGTTGGTATTTATTTTCTAGCCTTTTAATAGGAAGAAAATTGTCATTTCATGTTTAACTTACAACCCAAACAGAATTGCACTGACATCAGTTGTTTTCTGTACTTTAAAATTAATTATGCACAATCCCATGGGTCACTGTTTATCTGCTTTGCCCAGAAATCCATGCATTCTGGCATTAGAAGTATTTAATAATTTTGGGAGCGCCTGGGTGGCTCAGTCAGTTGTGTGTCCAGCTCTTGATCTCAGCTCAGGTCTTGATCTTGGGGTTGTGAGTTCAAGCCCCACGTTGGGCTCCATACTGGGCCTGGAGCCTACTTTAAAAAAAAAAATGTATATATATATATATATGGGATACCTGGGTGGCTCAGTAAGTTAAAACTTCTGCCTTTGGCTCAGGTCATGATGCCAGAGTCCTGGGATTGAGTCCTGAATTGGGCTCCTCGCTCAGCGGGGAGCCTGCTTCTCCCTCTGCCTGCCACTCCCCCTGCTTGTGCTGTCTCTCTCTGACAGATAAGTAAAATCTTTTTTTTTTTTTTAAGTATTTAATAAATGTGGTTTATTCTTTAGGTCTTCTCCACATCTGGGAAGTGATTAATTAGAGAAGGTCTCTAGAATAAGTCCAATTCCATTGCAGTTGGCAGAGCTTTATAAATTTCTTTTGCAGCAAATTTCTTTTACACCATCAGGGCCCTGCTGTCAGCTGTCTGCTAGTGACCATTTTAGCATCTTGCTTGTAGTTGCTGTATTTACCTTCTTGAGATGAAAGGGGAGGAAGCTGAGGGCAGAGATGCATGGCTTTCCCTTTTCTCAGTTGCCTACTTTGGAAGTCCTGGGATACTCCACCTTTGTGAAGGCGTAGCTCAATTTTACATGTCCACGCTGGCTACACTTCCGAGAGCACCGAATATAAACCAAAAGACTGTCTACCCGATCGCAAATCTGACAGTAGGATATCAAACTCCAGAATTTAAATATGAGTAGCATTTTCTGGGGGAGAGACATGTTTTAAAAAGTTATACAGTTGGTCTCCTTTTTGACATTTTTTTTTCCTCTCCCAGAAAAAATGATTTTGGTGACTGACCAGTTGTAAACTGTTTTCTCCCTCAATTGTAAACCACCCATTTAGAGAAATTAAAGTGGACTTCCTTTCTTATGCATTACATTTAGCCTGGCCAAGAGTTACTGTAATTGTGTTATTTTTTAAGCCACCTTGCTTTTCTGACTTGTGCAAAATGTCTTTTGAATGAATAAATTATGTGATATAGTATTAATTTTCCTTTATGTATAGCCTGCAGCTCAATTTCAAAATTGCAAAATAATGTGACATTTTCCTATGAGCAAATTTCCTTATGGATACACACACACACACACACACACACACACACACACACATATACATATATACATACACACAGACACAAAATAATCTTTTGTATATATATATAATGTTTTTAAAGAGATTCCTTCCCTGTCACCACTTCAAACACTCTGTACAGTTGAGTCTGCAGCTTCAGAAAAAAGAGTATAGAATAGCTAAGATGAGGACCTCCTTTTCTTGTCTTGGTCTTGGTGACAAACATTATTCTGTCTTTCCACAATGGCATATTTATACATAAGCAGCTTGGGAAAGATGTTACCATTTTTTTTAAGTCAACTCTTTTACTTCTTTTATAAAGTATTCAGTGGCCAGAAATTAAGATCCCTTCAAATTAGAGATAGAGCCTCAAAACTGAAGTTGGATTGGAGATTAGAGTGGGAAGAGAGATGCAGCTCCATCCATACCCAAGAGCCTATCTTCCCAGGTTTGCTTATTAACACTGTGGTCAGTTTCTTCTCTTTGTTAGATCACCCAGACTGGAAACATAGCGATAGCAGCCGGCTCACCTGAAAGTTGGAGAGTTTCTTTGACGAGACTTTTAGATAATAACACTTATTGATGTTTGTGATATCAAAAATGTTTATCATAGAAATTTAGGAAATTACTAAGTGTAAAGAAGGAAAACCACTATTCATTAACTGATGAGACTTACTCATTTTGTTTTTCCTGACTGTCTTCTGGTACCCCACATGGTAAAGCCCAGAAAAAGTTAAAAAAAAAAAACACACACACACACACACAAAAATGGCCGCAGCCATTCTCATTGTGTTTTACGACACGTGAGGAAGACCAGGGTGCGAGCGTGCATCCCTGCCCTTACTTAGATCCCTTTAAGCACTGCTCCTTCCCAGATTGAAAGTCTGAAAATAATTTTCTTGATATGTATCTTTTAAGCCTGAACTCTGGATATAAAGTATTGCCCAGAAGCTATAGAGAGCTGCCTTGTTCAGCTTCCTGGAAATGTCATCTCTAAAACTCATCTGAATGTTTAAGCCCTTTACGCACCATTTATGCAGCTTTTTATGATGTTTGGAGCATATTCATACCTGTGGAGAGCTTTCTGTTTAGGTGGACTTTTTAATATGACCATAAGTAAACCCAAACCCAAAAAGAATGAGGTGCTTTTCAAAGGCCAAAGGAAAAGCAGAGAAAAACAAAGCAAAAACCATACAGATGAACATAAGTGTAAGTAAGGAATCCTAGAAACAAGAGTTCCCTTACCATGCTTGAATAAATGTCTCTCCAAAAAAATGTATTTCTCTGCTCAGCAGCTACGGTTCAGTTTTGTATTTCATATGAGACTCCTTTTCTTCGTGTGTAAAGCAGAAAACTGCCACCTTTCGAGGTTCTACTCTTTCCTTTACCCTCCTCTTCTGTGGCAACATGGCTTAGGGCTGTATCCTAAAGGACCTAAATCAGAAATGGAAATCATGAGGGAACTCTGGAGTAGCAGGCGTGAGCTAGTTTGAGCTTTTAAACGGAAATGCGTTGGGGGCATCAGCTCTCTTCTCACATCAGTGGTGTTCCAGGTCATTGTTGGACTGTGTCGGGTGTGTGCTGCAATCTTCCCCATTCCCCTCATCCTCTCTGGTTTATCTTACTTTTGCCCAGTCTGTGTGGACTTTTTAGGTTTTTCCTTTTCCTTCTTTCTTTCTTCCTTCCTGTCTTTCTCTCTCTCTTTTTTTTTTAGTACAAGTAATTTTCTGATCCCAGGTTTGGTGAATGTGTTAACACTGCTTTGTGAATAAATAAACGAGTGATCTGCTGAACGATTGCAATTGTAGAATTATGTTGTATGTAATGTACATATGGAGAAAGAATGTATTTTGTTCATTTTCTTAATAAAAAGTTATATATGGACACTACAAGATGTCTCATGTTTGCTGAAACTACTTTTGAAGTCAACTTTTAAAATGTTTTCATACTTTATACTTTGCATTTGTTGTATTTTCCCCTCAAAAAGGTGAGTTTTTTATTCAAGTTCCGAAGGTGGAAAATGATACGCGCTGTAGAAGGGCCCTTTGGTATTTTCCTTTGAGATGGGGCAGAAATAAAGAAGTTCTGGTGGATCTCACAAAGTTTTCTGGAGAAGTTTCCGTTTTTAAAGAACACTGGTAAATTATTTCATAAGATGGTATCTTTTATCTACCGTTGATGTCCAGCCGTATTTGATCTGTTGTAAACTTGGACTGGTGTTTCCCAGGTTTTCTTTAAGGGGGACATACCTGTATAAGTTAGGAACTAGAAGAAAATTAATTGTAAAAAAGACAGTAAAGAGAGTTGGAACTGTTGCAAAGTTTTGAAAAACTCTGGATCCCTGTACCTAATAAAGGGGAAAGAAACTTTAAGGACTGAACCTTTGAAAAAAGAAACTCAGATAGGCCGAACAAAGATCATGAGTTGTTAGGGGGGACTTGTGTGGGCTTTCCCCAGATTGACTCGGCACGACCTCCTCTTGACCCTTTTCATCTCCTGGTCTCGTTTACATGCTTATTAGCTTTGTGATCCTGCATTCTGCAGTGAGTTAGTTGTCAACTGATTTTATTCAAAATGGGAATTATGTTTTCTCAATTTATAAATCAAACAATCCCTCTTACTGCGTAGCTTTCATTTCTAGAGTGTGCTTTGAGCATGGCTCGTAAGTAACATTTTTGTTTTCAAACAGGAAAACATGATGTGCAGTGATAAGGTAAGAAATTGGCCTTGCCTTGGTTAATCCTCCAGAGAATTAATTCAAGAGGATCAAAATGTGGGGCACCACTTCCTCTCCCTTGATATATTTTGTCTTCTGGCAGAAAGACAGCAAATAAGCAGAGGGCTTTGTGTTGAACAGTTGAGATGACAGCTGCTTGCCCGCCAAGTGAGTGTGGACGTAGGTGAGTAGGTCCTGGGCTTGGAAGTGCTGCTCCAGGAGCCTCTGCTTACCCAAGGAGGTCATCCAGCTCCGACAGGGAAACGGCAGCGTGTGTCCATACTGACATGCTTAGAGAAGTCAACCACAGAGTCCATGGAAATTGAAAAAATATTTTCCCCGTTAATGAAGGCAGTTTTGTTTTGTTTTTTTAAACCACTAGGAGTAGAAAGGCAAACCGATGGCTATCCTGAAGCCTGTGTTAGTCCCAGCTTGGATGTAAATACTAGTTGGCTACGTTTCTTCTTTCCCTTAGCACCACAGATGCCACATCTTCTTTTGCCTTTTAGTGTCTTGGCAGAAGAAAAGGAAGAGGAGAAATGTAGTTTTCTGATGTATAGGGAAGGTGGGACGGTAGGACATGATGCCTGAAACATCCTATCACTCTTACTCTGAAACTTTTCTCATGTTCACAGGGGACTGTCCCCCACTCTGGGCCCTCACCTAGGAAAAGCAAAGGCAGTTATGTCCCTTCCCGAAATGTTCTTACTACAGGGAAGAGAGGAAAGCCATAGGTTGAGGCAGCCTGTCCACTGCTGTGCTAGGAAGTTTTAATAGTTGGCACATCCCAAGCAGAGAGATGAGGACACTGGGTGACACGTACAGCACACATCGTTACAGCTGCCATCTGAGCTTGAGCCAGAGGAGGGGTGGCCCAGGGCAGAGGCAGGAACCCTAGGGTTATTTCCAGATCCACCGGGGACTTCTGTGTAGCCCTGGGCAGCCTCAGTTCTTCTGCCTCGCTTTCTTCATCTGACAAATACATGTTGGCGGCAGATCCTGTTTGCTTAGGATCGTGTTGATTTTTGTAATCTGTAAAATGCCAAGGTCTTTGAAAAATACTATCTCAGTATCTATCACTTGTGTTAATTATAATAGCCAAGCCTATTTTTTACTTTTTTCCCTTAGGGTACAGAAGAAATGCGTGATTTAGGACTGAGCTTGCAGGATGGGGTAAGTGTGAGTGACAGAGGCCTAACAAATTGAAAAGGACTACTGAATGCTTCTGGGTTGGCAGGGCAGGGAACAGGGTGAATGACCTATTCAGGAAAAGAACGGAGCCTCGGGTCTAATTGGTGGCCAGTGATAAACTGTGAGCCATTCTCTTCTTAGAACAGTGCACCTCAAGCATGGCCAAGGGGTGCCTGAGGTCGGTGCTTGTGCTATTTTCTGTAGTCTTGGCACACTCTTGAAGTTAACCTCAGAACACCCCTGGCCCTACTCTGGCCCACCGTTAGGGGTGTTCCCTGCCTTTCAGAACTCCCATATAAAAGGAAAATTTTATTGGGCCAAGGAGGGGGGAGAAAATTCTATTATAACAGTGGTCACGTTCTAGAAATGTACTTTGTTGTTGGAACTCCTGCATCAATGTATTGAGGAAAGACCGAAGAGAAACGATACAGCTTCCAGGCCTCACACCGCCACTGAAATAGCTGTGTCCTCACAGAGAATCCTTCATCTCTACCTAATTCCCTGTTGGTAGAGAAGTGCCCATTCCTACACAAGATATGTAAAAATATTTTGTGAACCGTAAGGTACCAGGCCCATAGAAGAGATGCTGTACAGCGGTCTGAACGCGGACCAGATTCATCAGATGGTCTCCCTTCTGCAGTTCGGTGAGCTGGGAGTGACAGTTTTTCCCTCCCAGTGAGGACCAGACAGGAGCTGACCACCCTAGGAGAGGAAGAGAAGCGGAATCATTGAGTGCTTCCTTCCCTGAACTTCCTCCATCTTCACCCACATCTCCAGACATGGGACAAGGAGAGGCTTCTCGTGACAAACAGAGCCTTTTGTGAGCAGTAATGGCCAGAACAGAACCTCTTTTCTTGGGGCGCCTGGGTGGCACAGCGGTTAAAGCGTCTGCCTTTGGCTCAGGGCGTGATCCCGGCGTTCCGGGTTCGAGCCCCACGTCAGGCTCCTCCTCTATGGGCCTGCTTCTTCCTCTCCCACTCCCCCTGCTTGTGTTCCCTCTCTCGCTAGCTGTCTCTATCTCTGTCAAATAAATAAATAAAACATCTTTAAAAAAAAAAAAAAAAAAGAACCTCTTTTCTTGTATTTTTGTTTTGTCTCGACGCCAGTGTTGTCACACCTGACCAGAGCTCCACGATCTTGAGTGGTGGGTGACTCATAATTATATCTGAGGCAGAAGTGCAGGAAAGGAAGAAGGTAGAACACTGATAAAACTGTGAGGGAAGGGGGCGCCTGGGTGGCTCAGTCGTTAAGCATCTGCCTTCGGCTCGGTGTGATCCGAGTCCTGGGATCGAGCCCCACATCGGGCTCCTCCACTGGGAGCCTGCTTCTTCCTCTCCCACTCCCCCTGCCTGTGTTCCCTCTCTCGCTGGCTGTCTCTCTCTATCAAATAAATAAAATCTTAAAAAAAAAAAAGTGTGAGGGAAAATTCAGCTATGATCACTACAACTGCCAAGAACCCTTTCTTCCCTTTTTTTTAATGTTACATCATTAGTTTTTGATGTAGTATTCCATGATCGATTATTTGCGTAGAACACCCAATGCTCGTTACAACACGTGCCCTCCTTAATGCCCACCATTTCTTCCTTTCAGCTCCCTCTTTTTGGCCCTCTGCACCCCCCAGTTGGGCAGCATAGCGTGAGAGCAGAGGGCGCGCCTCACGTCCTCGGGTGCTTCAGCCGTGAGCCTCGCGCACAAGTGAAGAACGTAAGCCAGTCAATCAAGTTCAGCAGGGCTTGAACCAGCTTACACAAAAGCACTTTAATTGACAGTATACAATTTTCCAAAATATAGTTTTGTAAGAAAATGGCAATAATTAAGTATAGTCTTTACAAACAAGTTTCTCAGTAAATTCCAGTGTACTTCAGACCCCTGTCCACGAAGAACACATGCTGCCCCAGTCTCCTGGGCAAACTCTTTAACATTCGCTAATAACAAGAGACACGATATCAAATAGTCACCCCCTCCCTTTCCACTCAGTGTTGGGGTTTTCACCAAACCTGAGCCCATCAGCTTGTGACAGTGATGAAAGATAAGTCATTACTTTACTCTTGCCCCCTCTGCCTTCCTGGAGTTTGTTCCCTTCGATCATTAGTCCTGCCAGAAGAGACATATATAAAAGCTCATTCAAAATTGTTTCTTGACAGAAAAGTATCATTCGTTTAAGTCTTAGACCTGAATAACTCAGAGAAAGTGTAGACCAGTATGGTTCCTATTGTGGTCCTCAGGCCCTCCCTAGCCTTGCTGCAGGACGAGATTTGAGAAGGGGGTTCTGTCCTTTGCGTCCTCCTGGTGCCTGTCCTTAATTAGCAGTCCTCGGTTCATTCTGAGGCCCAGAGCCCCAGTGTTTTAATCCTGTTTCTGTCACTAACCATGTGATTTTGGCCAAGCCACTTTTACCTTTCTGGGCTTCAGTTTCTTTTTCTGTAAGAACAAAACAGAACAAAGATTGGACTAGGTCTCTAAAAGCCTCTCCCTAGGACTAGAATGTCCCTTTCCAACCCGTGTACACTGACCCCAAGCCTTCCTATAGTAGAAGGCTAAGACTTTAGCTGGGGAGGGGGTCGAGGACCACATTTAAAAATAAAAATGCCTGATCTGTAAGACAAATACTTTGTTGTCAGCTTGTCTTATATTTCACTTTTCACTGGAGAAAAATTTTTTTTAAAAGTGTCATTTCTAGTGAAATAGACATTTACATTCCTGTTCAGAGAAGAAGAAAAGCCACCTCAACTAACAAATGTTTTTACAGTGTATATTCACGGAAAGCAGTGCGGGCTGGATTAACATGTGGCTGTTGTATTTACATTATTAAAAAGTACGTATATATGTATCAGCTTGGCCTTGTTTTTCAAAGTTTCTCCAGTATATTGTCAAAAAAGGTTAAAGCTCAAGAAGTGGTTTAAATAAACTTTCTGCTAGCTTTCCTTATCAAGAGGGGAAAAGAGAACCTGGCGTCTAGACTAGATCACACCCGTATTTTGTCCTCGGATGCAAAGCGTATTCTGTACCTCCGTCACAGGCACTGCTGCTTCCCTCCCCATTCACGGAACAGCATGCATCCCCACTGGGTTTCCATCCGGTCATCGGATTCGTGATTTCTGGCCTTCTATGCAGCTTAGAGAAACCAGTTTGCCACCGATCGAAAGTGTATCATCTCTTTGGCACAACTTGTATGAAGTCATGCTGAATTCCTGGTGTTCCTCTTCTTTCTTCTCAGCCCCAGAATCTGGCTTACCAGACAGCATTTAGAACCCAATGCAGACGTGGGATGAAGAGGACCTTTGCAGATGCAGGACTGTATGGCCCTTGACACAGCTGTCTAGTGGCAAGAGCAAGCCAAGGCAAGGTATTGGATTCTGAAGTTGCCCTCAAAGGCTAGAGTTACCCAGTCTGCATGCACCAAAAGGAGCACCTGAACCAGCCCAAAGCTTCCCAAGGTTCTCCTTGGACAGAGCCCCCACAGTCATTCCTCTTGACCAAGTATAATTTTCATCTAATCCTTGCCAGTCATCATCTCTCTGCCCCAGAGGCCATGGGGCTATAGCCTTTGTCAGTTGGTGGAGGCATACGTGCTCTCTCTGTCTAAAGGCCTGGCTGGTAAAATACGACCCAGAATTAGCAAAGGAGTAGTAATCTAGTCTGGCCTCTTCCACAGAAACCACAGCAGAAAACCACAGGGTGGAAAGAATGAAATGTTGGGCAGGAAGGAAGCAAACAGATTTCTCCCTGGTATAACAAGATTTCCTCTATTTTTTCCTCCCAAACTGGCATTGTTCTCTACCCTACCGACCTCCCAGTACTAGAGAATCAGGGCAAATACTTTTGGATCCTTGTTGGTCTAGCATCTCTCTAGCTCTTGGGAAACTCACTAGAGGCCCTACTTAAACCGAGGATATCAAAGGCCAGAGGCCATGAAGAGGAATCAAGGCAGCCAGGGAAGGACATAGCTCTTCCCCCAACTAAGCTCCTTTAAAAAATAAGCTGTCCTAAAGCAGGCTGCCTATTGCATCAGGACACACAGCCTGGGCCTCAGGTTCTGAGGTTCTGACCTCTTGCCCTGAAATTACAGTTTTCCCTTTGCTAAGCAGTTCTGCCCATCCTCCTAGTTGGTGTCAGGAAATTTACACCCAGGAGCAAGAGAGACCGTGGGCAAAGTTCCACAAAATCTGGGATTTGGTCTTCCCAGAAAATCAGATTCAACCTCACTCTGTTCAGTCCTCAGGTGCCTTGTGCTTGGGAACTAACTGCTAAGCTCCCTCAAAACCCCTTCCCGGTACTGTTTCCCTGAGATGCCACCAGAAAATGCAGAAGTAGGCAGCCCTGCTAGGAATACAGAGAAGGGGACACGGCAAGGAAGGCCCAGCTGTGTGCCAGAACAGCGAGAGGTCATTGGGAACTCCCCAGGGTCCCCCCAGGCTGCTCCTGAGCACCTTAAAATGCATCGCACTTTCTAGGCCTTTCTTGCCCTATGGCACAGGAGAACCAGGATCGGTGAGATTAGTTGACTGAAAAGTCTCCCAACAGTTGGAGCTTTGGCTTGTGGCAGTAGAGGACTGGACTAAAAAACAAACAAATATAACAAAACTCTCAGCAACTTGAAAAGTCCCTGAGTTTCCTCTGGAACAGAGAGTAAAGCCTATTCTTCCTAACTGTATAGATCGATTGTCTGGTAAGACACCTCTCTGTGGACTGGGCCCCAGGAAAGTCTGCCCTACAGCTATTGCTCTTTCTTGCTGGATCTCAGGGGGATCCCCGAACTTGGGTCCTCACCCCACCAACTGAGCAGTGAACAACAAAACAGGAACACTTCGCCTTCATAGCTGCTGCAGATTTCAGTCCCCGGTGGGAGTGGGAGGCCAGAGGAGTTCCTGCGGAGCCTCTTTAAGGAGGGCCCTGGGTGATGGGCCAGGACCCAACCTGGGGGTGAAGAGCCTCCCCTTTTCTCTTCACCTGCAGATGGATCCCTGAAGCAGATCTTGTTCACACTGGAGTCTTGTGTGGGTTAAGTCTCAAGATCCCTAAGCAAAGGCGAGGAAGCCAGAATCCAGAACAAGGGGTTTGAGGCCATGAATGAACAGTGTGAGTCCCAGGGGCCCTGGGACACAGTGGGGCTTCAAACTGAGTGGAGGGCGGGGCAAGCACAAAGGGGTCGGGAACACTGGCAGGCGAGGCTGGGGACCTGTACTTGGAAGGAATCAGATCCCACGGAGACAGGATCTGGCCCTGCTGTCCCTTCCGTCCCATCCATTGCCCCATCCGTGGACTGTGAGCTTCGCCCCACCGGGGGCAGCTCTGAGGGGAGGCGCGAGCCATCGTAGCAGTGGGGCGTGGTGGGAATGCGCACCGCACTGAATGAGGGGATCTCTGTTTCCGTCCTGCCTCTGTCGCCGAGGGGCTGTGTGAGCTGGACCTTCCCCCGTTAGGCCTCCGTCACCTCGGATGTGAGAGGAAGGGGTTCTACCAGATGACCGCGTGAGTGCTTTCTCTCTCGTCTTCCAGCAGCACTGAGCTCAGGCACTAGTGGGTTATTTTACAAGAGGAATCTAGACAGAATGTGATTTGTTCAGTTTGAAAAGGGAAAATTAAGGCCCCGTGGGGATTGGGAGGAGGGAACCTCCAAGTCTGCTCCCCTCCCCCGCCTTTCCCTCAGCTGGGAAGGATTTTCCTCCCCTGTCCAAATGGCACTTGAGGTGGTTCAGTCTGGAGCGCTGTGGTCCTGTCAGAGGCTGCCCGCGGACCTGATTAGAGGTGTGTGTCTTCCTCCTCGTCCAGGTCATCCTTGGCCAGGTTGTCCAGAGGGACGATCCAGCTGTCCCCCAGCTCCCCATTAAGGTTGACCACCTTTTTCTCTTGCATCTCTGATGAGGTCTCCATCACTTCCAGTGTGGGATTGTCATGGTAACCGTTCTCCACTGTCTGCAGCTCCTCCGTTAGCCGTTGCTAGGATAGGGAAGACGACCCAAGAAAGGGTAATTTTTGAGGGCTCATGGCCTTAATATTACACAGGTACCCCTACAGTGCAGGAACCCCAGTTTGGGTAGGGTATGCAATAAACGCTCTTGGAGGGCAGTGTGGCTACTGGCCTGCCTCAGGGCTACTTTGGGACGAGGACTTGCCCGGCACCCTAGAATTCCCAGCTCATTTGACCTTTACCCTGTTGGCAAATCCATGAAGTCAGCGGAAATGGACTTTTGTTTTCCAGAAGTCTCCAGTCTCTTTCCTCCATTCCTCCCCCCCACCCAAACTTACTGTCCAGGCACCTGCCTCATCCCACTGTACTGAATCAGGAAGGACCAGGTGACCGAAGACCTCCCTAAGCCTAAGCAAGGTGGGTACAGCAGGACCTGTGCCACCTCTACCGCAGAGAGGAGCCACCTGGAGATGGTGCTTTCTCTGGTCTCCTCCTCAGCTACAGCCTGGGCCACACAGTTGAGTCACCCGGGAAGCTTTTAGCAAATATTCAGATCCAGAAATTCTGTTTCAGCTGGTGTGTGAGGAGGCAGGCATGGGAATTTTCTAACTGTCCCCACAGTGTACAGCAGGGGCTGAGAACTACACGTCTGGGTGGAACTGGCGTGACGAGAATTTGAATAAGGCGTGTGAAAGAACTTCTGGTTAGCCAGGTAGGCCTACACCCATTTCTTTCAGGGAATCCTCAAGCAGCTCTGCAAGGTGGGTATTATCCCCACTTGCAGATGAGAAGCTCAGAGATTACAGGCCATGCTCCAGGTCACACAGATAATCGGAGGCAGAGCTAGGGCTTGTCCCCGGTCTTTCTGTCTCCAAAGCCCACGACCTTCCCTTCCCCCACATGCCTCTTCAATTTGCCATGTAACTTCGCAGTTCCTTCTTATAAGGGATGGTCTCCACCTGTCAGAGAGGATCCATGGCCCACTCACTTTCCTCTAACAGGGAAGTAATGGGGTGAAGTCATCCGGTGAGGGGAATGAAGTCCTCACCTGGTCCTTCCTCTGGGAGAGGCGCTGGTGGCAGCAGCCGTAGAGGGCAGCAACGAGGAGCAGGAAGGATGCCATGCAGACAATGGTGATGATGAGGGGCATGCTGAACCGGTCCTCGGTCTCTTCGGGTGGCCCTTGGTCCCCAAGCTTCATGTTACTGACTCCCACCTGCCAGGAAGGAGGACATGATGTGGCAGAAAACAGAACGTGGGTCACTCCCACCCAGTTATGAGCTCTTATGCTTGGCGTTTGGGCGGGGGCGCTATCGTGTCACCCTGCTGTCCCCTCTCTAACCCCTGTCTTCCGGCTGCTGGCAAGTGAGAAGGTCTTCTACCACGAGAGATGCCGCGGAGTGGAAGAGCTGCAGACCTCCGAGGAAGGGGCTTCTGCCCCAGCACATGCGAGGAGTCCACTTACCTCTTTCAGCTCGTCCCATTTGTCTTTCAGCGACTCATACACGTCCCTGGGGAGGAGGTTTGCTGTGGGGAGGAGAGACGTTGCTAGTGGTCCAGCTCAGAGTGATGTGTAGGGGATGGAGACTGGGCCCCAAGAGGAGGACATGCTGTACCTCAGTCTCTCTTGGGTGGCCCTGGAAGGGGGTGTGGCTTGACCCTTCTTAGGAATCCCTGACCCGACTTGATGGCTCCTGAGTGGTCAACCCCTGCCCCATTCCCACCCCACTTAGACCTCAGCAGCCCCTACCCTCAACTCACTCTGGACAGCGATTTCTTTGATTGCCACTGCCTGGGAGTCTTGAATAGGTACCAGCTGTATATGGCACTTATCTTGAACTGGATTGAAGGTGGCTTTTGCTGCTCGGCACAGAAGTGTGACCAGTTTGTCATCCGAACTGCTGTTCCCCGCCTATTGTGGGGAGACCACAAGTGATTCCTCAGGGATCAGGACAGCAGCCTAGGCTTTTGGGGCTGCCCTTCAGAGCCAAGGTCAGGAGAACGCTGTTGCCTGGTGTGAACCTATTTCCCTCTTCCCTCAGCTGGGGCCATTCCCAGGCCTGGCAGGAGTCACGAGTTCTGTGCTGTGCTGGGCCAGTCCCTGCCTTCTCTGACTCCTGCAAATCTCTTTCCCCGGTCCCTTCACCCTGTTTATCTCATCTATTGTTGAACAGTACCTTTTCACCTGAGTGCCCCCTTCTCTCTTGGAGCTCTTCAGGGGTCATGACCTGATGCCCTTATCATCTCCCTGGAAGGGCCTGAGGAGGCACTGCCCAGCAGCCTGCCACTTGCCAGGTGTTGATGCCCAGTTCGAAGACCTCAGGAGGGGAAGTCCCAGCTCTCGGCCCAACGTGATCTTTCTCAAAGTGAAGCATGCATGCCCTTCCCTACACTAAGACCCTGGCCATAAAGCCAGGGAAGGCCATCACTGAACAAGGGAACATGGGAGTATCTTGAAGATGCACGTGGGGACATCTTGGAGGGGAATCTTTTATACCTCTTAGCAGACAGAGCATGACTGGCGTGGCTTTAGGGCTGAGGGTGAGGAAGCAAAGTGTGGACAGCTTTTACCTGGTCCTGCCATGTCATCTAGAGGCACCCCAAGCTGTGTTTCTCTGACCTGATTTTGGAATAAGGTACTGAGGTGAAGAAAAGGACTCTTGGCATGGCTCACCGCAGGACCCCAAGCCATCCTGGGGTTTCTATCTGGGATTTCCTAAGCTTACCAATTCCTCTGCCTCACACCAGGCAGGTCCAGGGATTCCAACCTTCCTTTTATGGCACACGGAAAAAATGCTCCTCCCAACCAGTCACACAACCTGGCAAGTTTTAGCCAAAAAAAGAGCCTGAGAATGGCTGGGCATGCATCGGTGTGACTCCTGCCTTGTCCAATAAGCCCAGCCCCGGGGCAACACTTCTCCCTTTAAAACTCCAGTCTAAATGTATGCTTTTGGGAAATACCAGCAAATGGGCACTCAGAAGAAAAGAACTGTAAAAGAATACAGGCGGCATTAAAATGCTGTTAACCCAAGTTCTCCATCCTCTAGAAACCCTGTCGTTCGGTTCTACTTCCTGGGCCGGGGGCGGGGGAGGGGGGGGCCGCGGTTTGCAAAAGTAGTCACCGACCAGGAGAGGGCAGCCGTGAGCCACCCATCACCTGCACTCTCGAAACCCTTAATCCTCAAAGACTGGAAGTCCTTAATCCTCAAAGACTGGCAGTCCCGAAGAAGTAGCAGCAGCAACCCCCTCCCCCAACACAGCACTCCCTCTCATGTAAATGTCCTCATACACAAGCAGATACACCCACCCCAGCACGCCCACACACCACCCCCCTGAGTCTTGGCAATGGCTCCCGATGCTCAGGAGCTCTGACTGTTCAGCCTAGAGGGAGATTATCTCCATGCTGTTCTTCCACTGAGACCATCAGATGAATACATGGACCAGCAAACAGAAAACCACAGACTATTAGAACAGGGCAAGTTAGTTAGGCTGACTGAGCCTCTTGTTTTCAACCGGGGCCTCTGAAGCCCAAAGAGATCAACTTAACTGAATCACAGCCTGAACTAGGATTGAGGTCTCTGGACTCTGAGAACATGTGAATAATTAGAGTGCAAGCCCAGGAGACCCGGGAACTTCTGGCTCTGCAGGAGCTGGTGGGACTTGACTTAGGGGTTTGAACTTCACTTTGTCTATCAGCTGGAAGGGGCCACTTCCACAGGTAAAGCAAGGGCAGGAAAATGAACACATTTCTCAGTCCGTTCTCAGAAGGAACACTCCATTCCCATCTACCTCCCCTAACCCTGCTGCTAAACCACAGTTTGGGGGTGTAGATCAGGGCGGAGCCTAGATCGGCATGGTACTCACACAAAGGCTGGTTTTCGTCAAGTTCAGGACAAGCATCGTGTCAGTTAGCCTTTCGGGAGATTCGCACTTTATCTAGAAGAAGAAGCCACTGGGATTCAGGTGCAGGCTGAGCCTGGCGGGTCCCATCACTGACCCCTCCCTTCCTCCCCCCTGGGTGGGCGACACAAAGGAAGGAGCTTCTGGCAAGCTGGGGGTGTGACTGGACAGGGTTTCAGAGCCAGGTGTGTTACTGGCTGTCCAGCTGTCTAAGCCAGAATCTGGCAAAGCCAGGGAGAGGGGGTGAATGGGTGATGGTTCCTAACAGCCCTTGCCAGGGCCTCTGGGCTGGAGGGACAAGTAGAAACCCTTCTTAGAGCCCCTTCCATCTGAGCCTGGGCTCTCTTATCTGTCCCACCCCTGCTGGAAGTACCCTGTCATCTCTGTGAGCCGAGGAAGGAGGGGGGACGTTGGAGACTCGAGGGGTAGTCGAAGTCAACTGAGTGCTGGGGCTTCTGGGTCCCTGGACAGGAGACGTGGCCACAGGTCCCAACGAAGGGACTGCAGGCTGTGGAGCCTCTGGCAAAGAGGTCGCAGGAACAGAGGGAATCCCAGTGGTGGAGGAAGAGGTCCCAGAGGTGGAGGAAGTGGTCACAGTGATGGAGGAAGAGGTCCCAGTGACAGCCGGCATCATGCTGGATTTCTGCGGATTTCCATGTAAGGTGACCGGTGATGCTGTAATTGGGAAAGCAAAGGCTCTGAGAAAAAATGAGTGGTACCTTTAAGAGTGGAGGGCAGTCTCTCTTGTTCTTAGTTCCTGGGGGTTCTTGGCCTTATCCCCCACCTAGACCACAAGCTACAGTAAGCAGGCTATGAGGAAGAAGAGGCAAACAGATGAAGTCATTTCCTGCACCATATTCCAGGGTGGGTCAGACTGAACAAGCCAGTGGAGACCCAATAAAAGAAGTGACAGTGACGTCAGCAGCAACAGCTAATACTCAACGGACACTCACTCCATCTGGGGGACTGTCCTCAGTGCCTCCAGGGTTACTTTCTTAGTCCTCACCACACCCCGATGAGCAAGGTGCCATAAATAACCCTAGTTTGTAAATGAGGAAACTGGGCTCAGAGGGGCCTGATGATCTGCCCAAGGTCACATGTGAAGAAGCGGCACTTCAGGGACTTGAATCCAGGTGTATCCAGCTCGGAGCCCTTGCCTTTCCTGCAGGTTGAGACGGCCTGCGCAAGCAGGTACCCTTAATGTCAGCACGCATTCTGACCACTTGGGGAGTTCTCGGCCACGCAGACTCTCAGGTCCGCCCCGAGAAACTCTCATTCAATAATCTGCCATGGGTCATGATCGTGAGGCCCACGATCCATCCGTGGGTTTTCAAATTTATTTACTGGGTTGAGATCAGCACTTTCAAAAAGAAACCAAGGAAATGGGATGGAGGAGAAGATACTAGGGCCTATCACATACAGGAAGAATCAGCCCTGGTTAGTGAAACTTTTGTTACCAGTTAACACGTGGTGTTATGCGTGTGTTCTATGTTTGTATTCCTGGGTCACGGTGTCAAACTAAATAAAATGTATCTCCTCCTGGCGACTGCCAGTTTGAGAAGCACTGTTCCGGAGCACTAATGTGCCGCCACTGCAACCATGCAAGTCTTACCCATGAATACACTGTTGGCTTGTTTATGTGTTCAACTGGGCAAGCCAGAGCCCCGGCCCCTCAGCAGAATAACACAGCACTGTTGGCCTCTGCTCAGCACTGAAGGGCGAGCCTGGGCCTGAATGAAGGTGGTGTATTCACAGAACTCAACCCTCAGCATGAATTCCATCTTCCAGCTGGCAACTGCATAGAATATAAGCATTCAGAAGTTTCTTCTTGCTTGGGGGGAAAAAAACCATGCCTTGGGGTGCCTGGCTGGCTCAGAGGAGCACATGACTCTTCATCTCGGGGTGAGGGGTTCAAGCCCCATGTTGGGTGTGGAGCCCACTTAATTCAACAAACAAACAAAAGCATTACTTACTTGGTGTGGTAGGTGCCCCGTGTAATGGGGAGGTGGGACCCGTCTTCGTGCCTAAACTACTTGAAGCCACTGTAGAGATTTTGTCTGTTCCCTCGGAAGGGCTCCCTGGAGGCTTCGAAGTAGCAGGGCTCGCCGTTGGTTGGTGAGGGCTTGTTGGGGTGCTGACAGCAGGAGAAGCATTAGTAAGGCTGGAGGTTCTAACCAGATCTGGAGGCAGAGAGGACGTCTGCTCCCCACCCTTCGTGGTCGTGTGGCTGGTGGTACCACCAGGGCTGCCCCCGGCTCCAGTTGACTGGGGGGCTGTGGTTCCAGGCTTTATGGATTTAGTGGTTGGTGGAAGTGTCGTGCTGCTTAAACCTTGAGTAACCTTTGGGTCACCAGTAGTTGTCCTGCTGTTGCCTGAGTCCTTCTCATCTTTGTCAGCGGGCACTACAGCTGTGCTGGCCTGGGTCGGCCCTGAACTTCCGGATGCCACTGGGGCTCTTCCACCAGCGGTGGTTGACGTCACCCTTTTGTCAGTGGTTGTTGGGACTGCGGTTGGTGTAGTCTTGACTGTAGTCATCTGCCCTTTACCACTGGCTGGTGGCACTGTGGGGGACTGGTTTGCATTTGCAGGTTTTATGGTGCCGTCGGCTGAGCTAACATTGGGCGGGACCTCTGTTTACAAAGACAACACAGAAGCGAGTTAAGGTATTAGCTGGAAGTGTTTCTCCACACGTTCTACAATTGTTCCCCAGGATCTAGAGGCCTTGCTCCCATCACTGCCATCTGCCTGGGCTGAAGGCCTGTCTTCGATGTGCCCAGATTTTCTCAAGTTCAAGAAACCTCTCGGGACAACAAGCAAAGCAGAGGACGTCAAGGGAAATTCTGCAGAAGAGAAAGACCAGGCCAGCTAATCCCACTGCGCGTGGAAGCCTGCAGCGAATGCCCTGCCCCCTCCCCCATCCAGCTCCAGGCACACGCCCTTCACGTTTTCCATATGCCACCACAGAACCAGGCCATCAAGATCCCCTCTGCCTCCTTCTCCCCAGCTCCCAGGCACGTGACCCTGCAGAAGACTCAGCAGACTCATGCCCACCGAATTGCCCTGTTGTAGGCATGGCAAGAGAGACATGCCTCTGTTCTCATGGAAGTATAATCTAGAAGGAGAAACTGACAATAGTGACATGACACAAACTGCTATTCAAGAACAATTGTGAGACATGCCAAGGAAAAGAAGTACAGAGTGCTTTGACTCTGTTCAGCATGGGAGCTTAACCTTAGCAGATCAGGGAAGGAAGGCCTTATTAATTGTATTCATTTGTTTAACAAGTGACTTATTAAGGGAACAGTTAAGTGTGCGCCCTAGGATACAATGGCGAGTAAGACATACGTGATCTGTACCCTCCAGGAGCTTATGTTCTGGTGGGCAAGAGAGGAATTAAACAAGTGGAACAGAACAATTAAACATCAAATTCTGGAGATTGTATGGGAGGAATGAATAAGAAAACGATACACAGAATGGGGGATGGGGGCTATTTAGACAGGGAGGTGAGGAGAGGCCTCTCAGAGATGCCCTTTCAGCTAAGACTTGAAGGATAACAAGAACTGTGTGGCGAGCAGGAGGAAATGAGTGCCAGGCAGAAGAACAGAACCTGCAAAGGCCCCAGACCAGGGAATAGAGCTAAGAGAAGACAGGTGAATGGAGTTTAGTGAGTGAGGGCGGGCAGGGAGCAGGGCTCAGAAAATCAGGGCCTTACAGGTAAAGGGCCAGTAACTCACTGTCCAGACCCTACATTTTTGAAAGTAAAAGGAGACTCTCTTAAAAATCATATCCTAGGTAAAATGAGACATAAGACCCCCCTCCTTAGAAACCAAAATAAAGATTTTGGACTTCATTCTAAGTGCAAAAAGAAACCACTGAAGGTTTTAAGCAAAGAAGTTTTATAGGATGATTTGCAAAGAAACACACTTGCTGCTTTGGGGGCTGTGGATTGGAGGGGAGAGCATGTGGAAATGGGAAGAGCGAGCCTAGGACAGTAATCCAGATGGAATGGATGGCAGTCAGCTGTACAAAGTTATTGACAACAGAGACAAAAAGAGAATGGGTCGAGATTATATTTGGGGGCACCTCGCTGGCTCAGTTGGTAGGGCGTGTGACTCTTGATCTCAGGGGCGTAAGTTCAAGCCCCATATTGGGGTAGAGCTTACTTTTTTAAGACTAAATTTTGGAGACAGAATCAACAACTGATGCACAACTAAGTGAGGAGAAGAGGGGAATCAGGTTTGTTCCTGGTTTTCTGTTTGGAGCAGAAGGGAGAGAGTGGTGGCAAGGATGTAGTGGACCTTTGCCATTCTTTGTAGCCTATCAGAATTCTATGCCATTTTTCTCTATTTGGGCAACTCCCCACATAATAAAACGTTGATGGCGCAGGATTTGTCTCCTACTTGCCTATTACAGATACGAGAATGACAGGTATTTCCTTTTCTAGCCTCCCTTGTGACTAGAGCACAAGCACGTGCTAAGCGGTCAGGAGCTAGACCCTTCCATCCCAGCCAGGAGTGAAGAGGCAGGACGAGGAAGTCTGACGGCAGCAACCGAGCCGTCGGGCTCCAGTGCGGGCAGCGGGGAAGGGACGCTAGAGTGGAGCAGCCACAGCCAAAGCTACACACCTACTGCTCGGCACTGCTCGGCGGTCCCGGCCCCTTCGGACCACGTCTATCGCCTAACTTAGGGGCTATTAAAAGTAGCCCTAAATGTGGTCTCCAGCAATCCCAGTTCTCCCATAAGCTACACGGTAACCTAGTATATTTTACACATGCATGTGCACACACACACACACACATGTTGCTGCTAAAAAGCAGAAATTTGTATCAGGAGTGGTTATCAGCCATAGGACTTCAAGGATTAGTTTTTGGGCTTTGGGGGTTAAAGGCAGAATTCTGCAAGTATTAAGGGACACGAGTCTAGTATCCTATGGCATCTTGTGGAGAAGCACATTGTCACCTGTCACCTAGAATGAAGTGCCCATGAAATGGCTTTGGTGTTTGCTGCCACAGAAGTGTATGAAGGACACATAAAAGGACATGTGTTAAAAATCAATGTACCATTATGGTTTGTCAGTGGTTTTTCCTTCTTGGTAGTCATAAAATAGTGGTGCTTCTTATAATTGATCATGTCATAATGTTTTTTTGACAAAAGAGATGAGATTGCTGAGGGGGCGACACCAGCATATTTGAGGAATTAGGGGATGGGGAATAGGGTGGTGAATAGCTTACTGTGGTGAATACCATAAAACAGGGTTTCTTTTTTTTTTTTAAAGACTTTATTTATTTATTTTGATAGGAAGATAGTGAGAGAGAGCACAAGCAGGGGGAGGGGCAGGCAGAGGGAGAAGCAGGCTCCCCACTGAGCATGGAGCCTGATGAGGGGCTTGATCCCAGGACCCTAGGTTCATGACCTGAGTCGAAGGCAGATGCTTAACTGACTGAGCCACCCAGATGCCCCAAAACAGGTATCTTAAACCCTAGAATTACTGACTTTTTTTTGGCTAGGGTATTTATTTGTTATAGGAGGTTGTCCTATGCATTATAGGATATTTAACAATATCCCTGGTCTCTGTCCACTAGATGCAAGTAACATATATACATATCTCTCCCCAGTTGTGACAACCAAAAATGTCTTTATATATTGCCAAATATCCCCTGGAAGAGACAAAAATCACTACCAGTGAAAACTGGCTTAAAGAACGAGAATAACAGGGGTGTCTGGATAGCTCAGTCAGTACAGCATGCAACTCCTGGTCTTGGGGTTGTGAGTTCAAGCCTTAGGGTGGATGTAGACCTTACTTTAAAAAAAAAGAAAGAAAGAGAACAAATTCTAACTCCTAAATCCTCCTATCAAAGCACAGACTGAAAACCAGAGACTTTCTGAGACTACAGTGAAGGAATCTCATACTGTTTGCAGTTGAAGAACAGAGAAGACCAAAAGACAATGTAAAAGTTTGATCCCATGAGTTGCCAAATTACAGTGTTAGTTTAATTCATAACTTCACTGGGTCTCTTATGTGAAAAAGGACTTTGGAAATTGGAATGGTGACCTATGAGAGGACGCAGAGGAATCCGAGTATCCAGAAGTCCCAATGTGCAATGGAGCTCACTTGCCAGTGTCCTCAACTGCTGTTCTCCTGTTCCTACCTTGCTTGAAAACTCTTAACAGGCTCACCTGAGCTCACTGACACAGAAAGCCACATCTCCTCATCATCTCTTCGACTTCACTTTTTCCAAACCTATAACAACAGACTCCAGTATGCCCCAGAAAGGCAGAGTCTGCCCCAGGAGAAGGCTTACACACAGAAATATCTGGAACGGGGGCGCCTGGGTGGCTCAGTCATTAAGCGTCTGCCTTTGGCTCAGGGCATGATCCCGGAGTCCTGGGATCGAGCCCCACATCAGGCTCCTCTGCTGGGAGCCTGCTTCTTCCTTTCCCACTCCCCCTGCTTGTGTTCCCTCTCACCTGCTGTCTCTCTGTCAAATAAATAAAATCTTAAAAAAAAAAAAAAGAAATATCTGGAACAACTCTAGCAAATATGGATGGTTACACAATACGAGTGTGCTAGACCAAGGACGTGTAATCACATCAGGCTGACTTTATCAATATGGGTATGCATACCAGAGATTTTGGATTCAATATGCTGAGTTAAGCAGCTAGAAGTAGTAGTTCTAATCGTTTCCTTAGTTGGTGAACTGAAACATGGACTCAATGGTAGCCTACATTAAAGTTTGCCAAAAATTCCCTGGGATAATGAGTAAGAAGAAATCCAAAATCTTAGCGAGATAGAAGTGTTAGAACAGCCTATCACGGGGGCGCCTGGGTGGCTCGGTTGGTTAAGTGTCTGACTCTTGGTTTCGGCTCGCGTCATGTCCTTGTGGTTGTGGGATTGAGCCCCACACTGTGCTCTGCACTGGGCATGGAGTCTGCTCTGCGCTGGGTGTGGAGTCTGCTTCAGATTCTCTCTCCCTCTCTCTGCCCCTCCCTTGCCTGCTCGCAGGTGTGCACTCTCACTCTTTTTCAAATAAATAAATAAATGAATCTTAAAAAAAAAAGAATGCTTTATCACGTATAATCTGCTCACTCACTTTTTTCCTTAGAAGAGCTCAAATGACACCTGCTTCACCAAGGCAGTATTGAGAAATACTGTTATTTCATGAGTTCTAATATGCACATCTTTTCGTGTCTGTGAAATGAGGATGTTTTATAAGTTACTGTAGGTCACACTTGGACAGTGATCTTTTTCTAAGTGGTTCATAAAGTAATAGTTCATCTTATCATTGATAGTATCTTGGATTTGATTAAATTCGGGATATTGTTGAGGAGACTAGTAGCACATTCTACGAGATCGTTGTGGCTGTTCTTCATTGGCCAGGTGCGCTCGTAGGAGATAATGCTGATTTCAGTGGGGTGCGCACCAGCTTCTTTGGGTAGCAGTAGAGACAAGGGTAGAATTCCATTTCTAGGGGAAAAGGTGGGTATAATACCATAATGGATGGCAGGACCAGCATGGTAATCAGAATAATCTAACAAAAGGAATTTTGGACAGGGGCTAATAATCATGTGTTCTTTGGGGGCAGGCCACGAACATCCCCTCTCGAGGCGCAGCAAACTGTGACCTGTGTCAAGTCACCACAGTAGAGAACACAGCCAGCCACTCATCCGATTCCCAGAACTGAATCTTTCCACAGACTCAGGGTGCCCTGAATGAAGTATGTATTTGTTTCCAAGGCTGCTGTATCAAATGACCAAGACCTGGGTGGCTTAAAACAACATAAATGTATGCTCTCATGGTTCTAGAGTCTAGAAATCCAAAATCAGCAGGGCCATGCTTCCTCTGAAGGCACTCGGGAAGAATCTTTCTTTGCTTCTTTATGGCAATCTTTGGTATTCCTTGCCTTGCAGTTATATCCCTTCAATTTCTGGCTCATCATCACGTGGCCTTCTTCCCTGTGTGTCTCCCCTTTTATAAGGACACTAATCTTTGGATTTAGGGTTCACCCTGATCCAATATGACTTAAGCCAGTATGATCTTAACTTGATGATACCTGCAAAGTCCCTATTTCCAAATAAAGTCCCATTCACTCGTACTGAATACTGGGGATTAGGACTTGAACATATCTTTCGGGGAGGACACTATTCAGCCTCCTAATCTGCTCCCCCACCCCCACTTATTTCACTATAAAAACCAGGGTTCTTAGTTTCAAACCTTAGAAATCAACTCCGTCCGCATTCAGCAGAAACTGGAACCCTGTGTGCACCTTGGTCAAGGCTTTCTATGGTCTCCTTTGCAATGGGCTCTGTGCCTAGCGTCCCTGTCCCCACCACCCGTGACCACATGCGAGGCCTGGGAGGGGTCAACGCCGAGATTTCTGCCAGCCCACGAACAACAGCAAGGCAGCCACGTCCTCCAGCGGCTCGCTCGTGGCCGCCCGCAGCTATTACTGGCGCCGCCTGGGTTCCCTTCCAGTAACAGCTCCTGCGGAAGTGCAGAGGATCCTGGGGAAGCCATCTCTCACCACCCCCGTTTCCCCAAGGCCTACCCGGTCACTGGTAGGCAAGCTGATTTTTCGGGAAGTCACTCTCCCATTCATGGCCACAGTGCTAGAGTCCCCAGAATGCTTGGAATCTCCCCAGGCCTCCAGCAGCATGACCACCTGTGACTTGGCTCCGGAAGCCATGAGGAAGCAGCCCGGTGGCCAGCCTGGCAAAGCCAACACTGGGCCCCAATCCTGAGTCGCCACCAGCCACCTGGCTTCGGGAGGCACTAGGCTCATTGGAGCCCCTCCCCTCCAGACTAGGCAGGCTGGTTGGGTTCTTTTGTTTGTTTGTTTGTTTGCAGTTGGGTTCTTTTATATCAAAACAGCAAAACACCAAAAAGGAAATTGAGAGAACCCCAGTCTTTACTCTTTACTATCCAAGCCACATGCAAGCCTTCCTGACACCCTGTAACTATGTGCCTTCCACCACGTGGAAAATAAACTCCAAGCAGCCAGTTAAAAACAAAAACAAACATAACCATTTTGCTAACAGAATCACTTAAGATGGCTAAAGAATCAGGCTTAGGGGCACCTGGGTGGCTCAGTCGGTGAAGCGTCTGCCTTCAGCTCAAGTCATAATCCTGGGGTCCTGGGATGGAGCCCCGAGTTGGGCACCCTGCTCAGCAGGGAGCCTGCTTCTCCCTCTCCTCCCCACTTGTGCTCTCTCGCTATCTCTGTCTCTCTCTCTCTCTCAAATAAATAAAATCTTAAAAAAATATATTCAGGCTTACGTCAGAAACCATACCCAAGGGGGGGCGCCTGGGTGGCACAGCGGTTAAGCGTCTGCCTTCGGCTCAGGGCGTGATCCCGGCGTTCCGGGATCGAGCCCCACATCAGGCTCTTCTGCTATGAGCCTGCTTCTTCCTCTCCCACTCCCCCTGCTTGTGTTCCCTCTCTCGCTGGCCGTCTCTGTCTCTGTCAAATAAATAAATAAAATCTTTAAAAAAAAAAAAAAAAAAAGAAACCATACCCAGGGCCCGTCTCCTGCACTTGTGTGGTGAGGACATCATTTCTACCACCATGGAGCATGGGTTATTCAGTGTGCACCACTGACACCATTAGTACTGGATACTGGATTTCATTTCTGAGATCTAAGGCTTTAGGGATGCTGTCAGGAAGAGCACTAGGAGGCACCACAGGTATCCTCTGGCTTCCAACCGTATTCCTCCCTGCTTCGCTATGTAGCAGCACGTAGGATTCCCAGTAAGATGAGTAAGTCTTACAAGATTAATGCTCCACTTACTTTGCCTGTGAGTGAGTTTCTTGGTGAAACCCTATGCTCTGTGGAATATCATGACCATGAATGGTATTGCCGACAGAACATGGCAGGTGGGAAAACACATTCAGATCCAGAACGTGTCCATTTTAGCCTCCCTACATCGTGGCCACTTATTCATGAGCCCACAGAGCAATCATGTAGGTGAATGGAGGAAAAACATAACTGACAGGCAAAATGAGTATCTTGTCCATCTGATTATCAAAAGTGAGATAAAAATGGGCGCCTGGGTGGCTCAGTTGGTAAGCGCTGCCTTTGGCTCAGGTCATGATCTTTGGGTCCTGGGATCGAGCCCCACATCGGGCTCCCTGCTCAGCTTCTCTTTGTCCCTTTGCCACTACCCCCTCTCCCACTCGTGCTCTCAACTAAAATCTTAAAAAAAAAAAAGAAGTTTAAAGACTGAGATAAAAATCCTTGCATTCCAGATCTATCCCAAGAGGTCCATCCATATGCCTCCTCCATAAACTTCCTTGCAATGATTCTCTATTCTTGTTCCTTCTACGTTCCTAACCTTCTATCTAAAAATCATTAGCTACTGCCTGTGAATCTGGTCAGATCCTCACCTACAAACAAACAAACAAACAAACAAACAAACAAAACTGACCATGAAATATACTATTCAAAGTTCTGCCCATTGAAATAACTTTCTTTCCTTCCTTACTATACTTCAGTGTCTCCCCTAAACAAGGCTGTTACCCCACATCAGTCCACTCTTGCCTGGCTCCAGCATATTATATACATAAACAGAACTTGGCTTTATTCACTCCTCAGACAACTGATCACAGGGAACTAACCTCTTTGGGACCTTTGGGGATGAGTTGAGGGAAAAGTAGCAGTATGGCAGGAATAGGCATGCTGAGGGCATGAGCCACATTGCAATTTACAATGTATCCTTCCTTAGGACCTGCTCAGATCTGGTCCTGTACATACTCTTCAACTTCATAATGGAAAGATGCAAAATAACCCCCCCCCCAAAAAAATAGGAGGAATGAAACAATAAAGGCAGAAATTAGTGAAATGTAAAACAAAAGACAATAGCAAATATCAACAAAGTCAAAAAGTATTCTGTCTTTTTAAATATAGGAAATTTATTATTTTTTTTATTACTCATTTTTCTTAAGTAATCTCTACACCAAACATGGGGCTTAAACTCATGACTCCAAGATCAAGAGTTGGATGCTCTAACTAAGCCAGCCAGATGCACCCAAAACAGACTTTCTTTAAAAACTAGTAACATAGTAATGACTTTGGTGAGGTTGATCAAAGGGAAAAACAACCCAGAATGCATAAATACAAAATACAAGGTATAAAAATAATAAAAGATATCTACAGCATAGGCTATTATAAGCAAATGCTGATAAATTTGAAGCAAATTAGATGGACACATTCCTAAGAAAATACAACTTACCAGAGTGACTCAAGAAGAAATAGACATAATAATTTGTCCTATATGCATAAAGAAATCAAACTGGTAGTTAACACTTTTCGCATATAGGGAATCTAAGCCTGGATTCAAGGACCAAATAATTCTAGGCTCTTACATGAACTTCTCTATAGCATGGTCTGTTCTGCCTTAACAGGTGTGTCTGTTAAAAGAACTAGGTCATACACAGTGGTCAGTCAACAAAACACAAAGTACACACCAAAGAAAAAGACTGATAAATTTGGCTTCATCAAAATGAAGAATCTGTGTGCATCAAAAGAATCCCAGGGGCGCCTGGGTGGCTTGGTTGGTGAAGCCTCTGCCTTCAGCTCAGGTCATGATCCCAGGGTTCCTGGATCGAGCCCCGTGTCAGGCTCCCTGCTCAGTTAGGAGGAGTCTGCTTCTCCCTCTACCCCTGGCTCATGAGCTCCCTCTCTTCCTCTCTCTCTCTCTCTCTGTGTCAAATGAATAAAGTCTTAAAAAAAAAAACAAAACAAAACAGGACTTCCAGTTTCAGTCAATGAGAACAGAGAGCCAGAAAGAACACTTCTCCCACCCTTACAGCAAGAAAAAGCTAGAGAAACAGAAAATTAATTACTTTTCTTGAACCACCGGAGAACAGAGGTTGTGGGCAAACAACTCTTCTGAAAAGTGGAGAAAGGCAACTGCAGGGAGAAATGGGACCCAAGCATTTGTGTGCATGGGACAGAGTTCAGTAAGAAAATTAATGGTTGCTAACGGCTTAGTATGGGCTAGTGTGAAGCCCGGGGAGCAGCAGACACAAGAAGGTCCCCACCCTGTGTAGGCTTTCTCCCCCCAGGAATCCCACCAGGGCCTCATGAGGAAGCCTGGGGAGAACCCTGAGAAAGCTCCCCCGTGGGGCTGGCTAGGGGAAGAAAACAGTAGTCACTGCTGAAACTCCATATAGGCCCAAGCCCCCAGGGGAAAAAAGCCTTACTTTCCGGTGAAGGTCAACAAAATCTGTAGCCTGAGGAACACTGGTGGAAACCCACCAAAGTTGGGGAAGGAAAATGATAGCCACCAATGAGACCCTGCCCAGATTCATCTCTCCTATTTCTTCTAGGAAACAGAAGCATTAAACTGCAGGAGAAAGGCAAAAAATTACAGCCTGAGGGCACTGATGGAACCCCATTGCAGCTGGAAAAGGGAACAGGAAAAATAAAAAAGCTCTTTACCCCTGGGGAGGGCAGGGATACGTGCTAAGTCCAGCATAACTTCTAGAAAGAGGCACAGGCACCAATGACGACCACACCCTCAAGCCCCAGGTTCCAGCGCCTTTTGTAAGAATCACGTTCAAGCAAAACATCAGAGAATGTCCTCCCTACCACTAACCCAAAGTGCTAGCAATATCAAGTGTGAAGTAAAAATAAGTTGAATAGAGGCGCCTGGGTGGCCTAGTCGGTTAAGCATCTGCCTTTTTTTTTTTTTTTAAAGATTTTATTTATTTGACAGAGACAGCCAGCGAGAGAGGGAACATAGGTGGGGGGGGGGGGGGAAGAGGCAGGCTCCCAGTGGAGGAGCCTGATGTGGGGCTCCATCCCAGGACTCCGGGATCACACCCTGAGCCGAAGGCAGATGCTTAAGGACTGAGCCACCCAGGCGCCCCAAGCATCTGCCTTTGGCTCAGGTCATGATCCCAGGGTCCTGGGATCCAGCCCCGCGTTGGGCTCCCCACTCAGCAGGGAGTCTGCTTCTCCCTCTCCCTTTGCCTCTTCTCCAGCTCATGTTCTCTTTTGCTCTCTCTCTCTCTCTCTCTCTCAAATAAATAAAATTTAAAAAAAAATAAGTTGAATACAGCTGGAAGGAATTGTGAAAGACAGACTCTCTGCAGAGCAGCAGAGAGGGAAGACTTACAGCCAAATGGGGGGACAAAGAGGTATCACTTGGGGGATTTGCAGCCTGTGGTGCAACAAGTTTTAAACGCAGCCCAACTCCTGACTAGATTAACACAAATCCTCACACTGAAGATGCAGCAGAAGAAAAGCCATGTGCCAGGTCTGGACGTTTCACGGAAGCAGAATCATACAATCAAGAGTCTCTCATGACTGGCTTTTTCCAGTTTAGTTTCACCCGTGTTAAAGCAGGTGTCAGTTCTGTGTTTCTTTTGGCCGCTGAGTGATACTCCACTGTATGGACATACCACATTTTGTTTATCCGTTTATCAGTTGATGAACGGGTGGGTTGTTTCAACTTTTGGCTCTTTGAAGAATGCTACTATGGACATTTGTGTACAAGTTTCTGTGTAGACATATGTTTTCATTTCTCTTGGATATATGCTTAGGAGTGGAATTTCTAGATCATATGGTAACTCTGTATTTAGCATTGAGGAACTGCCAAACTGTTTTCAAAAGTGACTGCACCATATTACGTGCCCACGAGCAGTGTATGAGGGCCAATTTCTCCACCTCCTCACCAACAACTGTTATCATCTGTCTTTTTCATTACAGCCATTTTACTGGGCATGAAGTGATATCTCGTTGTGGTTTTAATTTGTATTTCCCTAATGACTAATCAAACACAGCAATATATAAAAAAGGATAATACATCATGATCAAGCAAGGTTCATCTCATGGCTAATTCAGTACTTGAAAAGCAATCAATGCAATTCACCATATTATCAACAAAATGAAAAACCATCTGATCATCTCAATATATGCAGAAAAATCACTTGACAAAATTCATCATTCATTTATGTTTTTTAAAAAATCTGAGCAAACTAGGAATAGAAGGGAATTCTCCTAATCTAATAAATGGTATCTTCAAATTAAGCCAATAGCTAATATACTTCACATGGAGAGACTGAATGCTTCGCCCTTAAATTGGGGAACAAGGCAAGGATGTCCTCCCTCACCACTCCTATTTAACATTGTACTAGAAGTCCTAGCCAGTTCAATAAGGGGGGAACACCTCTTATATAACTTAAACTCAACAATAAAAATATAACTCATTTTTTTTATGTGCAAAAGATCTAGAAGGAAAAATTACCAAAGAAGATATACAGATGGCAAATAAACATATGAAAAGATGTTCAATGTCATTAGGCGAATGCAAATGAGAGCTACCATGCAATACCGTTACGCACCTATTACAGGGCTAAGAACAAGGCGACAAGGCCGAATGTTAAACAGGAACTCTTCTTTCTTGTTGTTGTTGTTAAGATTTTATTTATTTATTTGACAGAGACAGAGACAGCCAGCGAGAGGGAGCACAAGCAGGGGGAGTGGGAGAGGAAGAAGCAGGCTCATAGCGGAGGAGCCTGATGTGGGGCTCGATCCCATAACGCCGGGATCACGCCCTGAGCCGAAGGCAGACGGCTAACCGCTGTGCCACCCAGGCGCCCCTAAACAGGAACTCTTATACATTGCTAGCAAGAGTGCAAAACAGGACCGCCACCTTGGCAAACAGTGCAGCACTTTCTCTTAGTTAGGCATACAATCCCATACGACCCAGCAAGTGCATTCTTAGTATTTACCCCCAACGGGCTGGAAACTTGGGGTCACTCAAAAGCCTATATGCAAATGTTTATCACAGCTTTATTCATCATCAGACTGGAAACTACCAAGATATCCTTCAGCAAAGGAATGGAGAAAACAAGCTGTCATACATCCATACAATGACGACTTAGCAATAAAAAGGACCTATTGATTCATATTACAGGGATGAATCTGAAAGATATTTTAAGTGAAAGAAGCCAGAAGGCTAGAAGTGTTTGAGGTCACTTATAGGATATTATGGAAAAGGCCAAACTGTAGGAATAGAAAAGAGGTCAGTGGTTGAGGGAAAGGAGAAGAACTGACTTAGGACAATGAAACTGTTGGTGTTGTTTTAGACTTTTTTTTTTTTTTTAAGTAATCTCTATACCCAACGTGAGGCTTGAACTTACGACCCTGAGATCAAGAGTGGTGTGCTCCACTGACTTAGCCAGCCAGGCATCCCTGGAACTGTTATATATGTGTGTGTGTGTGTGTGTGTGTGTATGTGTGTGTATATATATATATATATATATATCACTGTGGTCATGGATACAAGACTGTATTTGCCGAAACCCATAGAATTGAATACCCCAAAGAATTAACTTAGCACAAATTTAGGGGAAAAAAAAAACCTGAGATGTTCAGGAAACCCTAGGATGCAATGGAGTCTATGAAAATAAATTTATGTTGCAAATGTATAAAATAACCTTACTGGAGGGATGGGGAACACAGTGGACCAAAGTCACTGAAAAATAGTTTATCGACTGGGTACTGTAAAGCTAGAGACAAAACAAACAGTGTACTCAACGGGATCAATTTCTTCCTCAGAAGAGTGTGGGTTGTCAATTAAAAATCTACGGGGACGCCTGGGTGGCTCAGTCGGATAAGCGTCTGCCTTCGGCTCAGGTCATGAACCCAGGGTCCTGGGATCGAGCCCCGCGTCGGGCTCCCTGCTCAGCGGGGAGCCTGCTTCTCCCTCTGCCTCTGCCTGCTGCTCCCCCTGCTTGTGCTCTCTCTCTCTCTCTCTCTGACAAATAAAATAAAATAAATCTACTCTGTGTATACCGAGGTTGGTAAATACGAAAATAAATGATGACTAACATAAACCAGGTTTCTCACTGTCAGAGAAAGAAGTGGCAAATAGGCAAGGCAGGTGGGGAGGAAGCTACATGAACCTGGGAAGTTTGATTAGTGACAGATGTCAGTACGAACTCATGTGTTAACACACGCATACAGATAAAGAAATATACAGACAGATGTGTGCACACACAGGTGAGGACACAAACATATATTTCTTAATTCTCCACTGAGAGGGTCTAGAAGCCTCAACATGCCAGCAGTTATGAAGGATCCCCAACCATTCTCCAAAAACACGAACCAGGGCTCTTTGGAGAAATGGCTTGATTCTAGTGCTGATGTAGGGAAAATGCAAGATGAGCCTGGGACATCTCGTAATGCCAGAAAGTAAAGAAGTACTTAAAAAAGAAGTGGGTCAAGTCCACGAGACCTAGGGAGCAACCTAATATACATTTCCTAATGTATATCATTGTTGAATCGCTGTGTTGTTCACCTAAAACGAATACACGGTTGTATGTCAACTCTACTTCCATAAAAAATAAATAACACAAAACCCCAGTCTAATCATGAAAAAAACAAAACAAAACAAAACAACCCAGCAGACACACCTAAATTGAAGGGCCATTCTACAAAACATCTGGCTAGTACTCTTAACAACCAGCAAGATTATGAACAATGAGGAAAGACAGAAAAACTGCCACCGATTGGAAGAGACTAGTGAGACATGCTGACGGAATGCAATGTATTCTGGAACAAAAAGACCATCGGGGGAAATAATGGTAAAAGGGGAATAAGATCTGTAGTTGAGTTAACAGTATTGTACCAGTGTTAATTTGTCAGTTGTGATAAATGTACCGTGGTTATGTAAGATGGTAATATTAGGCAAAGCTGAAGGAAAGGTATATGAAACTCTCTGCATCATCCTTGGAACTTTCTGGCACTAAAATTACTTGAAAAGCTTTTAAAAAAGAAACCAAAAGGAAAATGAAAAAGAATCAGAAAACAGTTACAACATATATAATCATAAAAGATTAGTATCTAAAATATCTCTTTTTTAAGACTTTATTTTTTAGAGAGAAAATGGGGGAGGGGCAGAGGGAGAAGAGAATCTTAAACAGACTCCCCGCTGAGCAGGGAGCCAGAGGCCCATGGATCCGTCCCCAGGACCCTGAGATCATGACCTGAGCCAAAACCAAGAGTCTGATGCTTAACCTCCTGCACCACTGAGGCGCCCCTAAAATATATTTCTTAAAAACTTCTGTATTTAAGAAAACAATAACCCAACAGAAAAAAAGACAATCAACTAAATTGGTATTTTACATAAAAAGTAGCACAAGGGGTGCCCAGGTGGCTCAGTCGGTTAAGCTTCTGACTTCAGCTTGGGTCGCAGGGTCCTGGGATCAAGCTCCACATGGGGCTCCCTGCTCCGTGGGGAGTCTGCTTCTCCCTCTGCCCCTCTACCCCACTCGTGCTCTCTCTCTCGATCTCTCTCTCTCAAATAAATAAGTAAAAATCTTATTTAAAAAGCCCACGAACGTCTAAAAATACGTAATTGGGGAAAGGCAAAATGAAGTAAGAATTATTTCATCACTAGATTGGCAAAATTTTGTAAAGTCAGACAATAACAAGTGGCAGCAAGAATACAGAATATAAACTGGTACAAACACGCTGGAAAATAGTACGGTGTTCCGAAGTGAAAGGTGCACGTGTCTCTCCATCTACAACTTCCAGTTGTACCACTCGGCATTTATCCTCGGGAGCCATGTATGATCAGGATGTGTTCATAAGAATGCCCCTGACAGGCGCCTGGGTGGCGCAGTCGTTAAGCGTCTGCCTTCAGCTCAGGGCGTGATCCCAGCTTTGTGGGATCGAGCCCCACATCAGGCTCCTCCGCTAGGAGCCTGCTTCTTCCTCTCCCACTCCCCCTGCTTGTGTTCCCTCTCTCGCTGGCTGTCTCTGTCAAATAAATAAATAAAATCTAAAAAAAAAAAAAAAAAAAAAAAGAATGCCCCTGACAGGATTGCTACATTGGCCCCATACAGGTATCAATGTTTGCCCACGGTTTGCCCAGATGGTATATTCAGGTATATTCATATGCTGGAATATGACACAGCTCTGAAAATCAGTGAATTGTGTATTATGTTATATACGTTACATAGTGTAATACCTGTATTTACAAGAATTAATCTAAAAATACTAAATAGAGGTGCCTGGAAGAACATGCAACTCTTGATCTCGGGGCTCTAAGTTCAAGCCTCATATTGGGTGTAGAGACCACACACACACACACACACACAAAAAAAAAACTTAAAAAAATACTAACTAAAAGAACAAGAATACTTAATATGATTTATATGATTATTTATTTATTTGACAGAGAGAGAGCACAAGCAGCGGGAATGGTAGGCAGAGGCAGAGGAAGAAGCAGGCTCCCTGCTGAGCAGGGAGCCCAATGTGGGGCTCGATCCCAGGACCCTGAGATCATGACCTGAGCCGAAGGCAGATGTTTAACCGTCTGAGCCACCGACGTGCCCCATATGATATTGTAATAGGGCTCAAAAATTGGCAAAGTGAAACAATATATTTTTAGAGATAGAAATATAGAAAATATTAAGATTCTACAGATAATTTAGTACTAATTTAGGACAACGGCTACTTCTAGAGGGAAAGGGGGAGATGCCACGGGGGCTTCTGCTCTCTCCCCGTGGTGCTGAATGAAGAGCCTCACCTGGCAGTCCCAACTTGCCCTTTCAACGGGGAACAGGGTAGGTGGAAACCTAACTAGGGCTGATTGAAGGGAAGTGCGTTTGTGTGTAGATAATATCAAACATTAGGTAGGAAAAGGAGCAGAGAAATCACTGGAAGGGGCTGGAATAGTAAAGAAAGTTTTGCTATTCTTTTCGAAGGCAGGAAAGGCTGAGAATGCTGTTTTGTTCCCTCTGTAATGTCTCTTGGATCCTTAAGATACAGAAGAGGATACAGGTGTGTAAATCCTCATTCTCCACCACCCCCGCCCCGTGGAGGACCTGACCTTCATTAGACGGGCAGACACTTCCCGCCTTTGAAAGGATGGGTACAGGCGTTAAGTACATTTGTCATTTTGGTAGCAGGAAGATTCAGTGTTCTCCATCAAGCCGCGCTGTTATAGATGAAATCATGTGCAAGGGAAAAGTAGGAAATGCTCATTTTGAAAGGGGGAAAGTGAGCCTACTAGAAAATGGTTCTTGAACTTCAGTGAGTATCAGAATCACCTGGAGCGCTTGTTAAAACCCCAAGTGCAGACCCCAGAGCCAGGGTTTCTGATTCAGCAGGTCTAGGACAGAGCAAGAGAATTTACATGTCTAGGGGCGCCTGGGTCAGTCTGGGATAGAGCTCCATGTCGGCCTCCCTGCTCAGGGGGGACTCTGCTTCTCCCTCTGCTCCTCCCCCACCTCCAGCTTGTGCCGTGCTGTCTCTCTCTCTCAAATAAATGAATAAAATCTTTAAAAAAAGAATTTATGTGTCTAACCAGTTCCCAGATGATTCTGCTGCTGCTGGTCAGAGGACTGCATTTGGGAACCACGGTACTAGAGAAGGAAAGGATGAATGCCAGGTGGTATTTGGTGCCAAACGGAGGCCTGGAATCACAAATTGAAAATTAATCCAATCAGCCGGCATGTGGTTTTACCCCAGCAGTGTCCTGCTTGGGCGTGCACACGGAAAAAGTGGAGGCAGAGTTCATGTGGAATGGGGTTTGCTAGGTGAGTACGCCCGCGGGACAGGGTGCAAGGGACTTGGTATTTGGGAGGTCGGGGTTACTGTGGTAGAGAGTGAGGACAGGAGGGATAAGGACAGATGGGGGCCGACAGCCACGAGGAAAGGATGGGTCACCAGACCAGCTGGATTAGGTTCAAGCATTAGGTCCAGGTGTCCTTGAACAAAGGATTTGGAAGGTAGAGAAACAGTGATCAAAGAATGCAATGCTTAGATTTCAGAGGTGGTGCAGTTTGGCGCAGTGGTCACGTTCAGGGTGTGAAACGGGTCACCAAATGAAGTGGAGATGGGAAAAGGTCTAAAAATGGGAGGCCAGGGTATCTCATTGTTTATACAAGTGGGTACTGAGGTCACCCAGAATTGAGAAGGAGAGGGAGGAGTGGGGGGCGGGGGAGTGGGGGACGGGGGAGCTGTCGAAGAGGTCAGAGGTAACAGCAACCGGGAGAGACCGTGAATCCGGTCCTGAAAGACCCGAACGGGTGCTGGGGGATGCACCAGCAAGGCGCCATTCCTTTGCACGCCTGTCTGCATAGGGGGAGTGGGAGGAGAAGCTTGGCCTGTCTTCTCCCCTGGGGAGAGGAGAACACTGCTCTCAGCCTTCGGTGAGGGCCTGCTTCCTCCCATTCCTGGCTACTGACAGACCTGGGGTGACTGGCGGCTATTAATAGCGGGAAAGGAAACTGGAAAGAATGCCCCAGGAAGAGGGCGTGTGGAGGGAGGGCAGGAAGGCAGTGAGCTGGGAGGGAGGGCCAAGCCTGGATACCAGTGTCCACCCCTCCTTCCTTTGTTACCACCAGCTCATCACCCCCAACTACACTTATCTCCAGGGAAATAACACCGAAAAAGCTGGGGGGTGGGGGTGGGGATAAAATGGCAGAAACCAGGTGGGATCAGCTGGGGTCTTCCCGGATTGGTGTGATAAAGGAAAGCACGCAAACTGGGAATCCAGAGATCTGAGCTTTCTGGTCCTGGCTCTGCCTCTGATCCCCCAAGGCCTCGGCCCCCCAGAAGCCCATGTGTTAAAAGGACAAGATTTCTAAGGTAGAAGCACTTTCCTAAGCATGACATAGGTAAGCCTGCTTTTGCTGTGACGACAGCCCTTTCAGAGGCCTTGCTCTCGGCATCCCTTTCCAAGAACAGACTGACCTCAAAACTCACTTTCCAGTTTGTGCCACTTGTTTCCTGACCCTCTCCCCTCCCAGGAGCCTGATGCTACCCCACGTGCAGCCTGGTTGAAGTCTGAGCCCCTCCTGGCCTGCTAGAGCCCACCTCTCTCAGACCCAAATCCTGCGGCCCATGTGGGATTGGTCTGCTTACTGCCAGGCTCCTGGGTGGTAGCTGCGAATTACAGCCACGTGGGCCAAATGGGGAGCTTTGGGAGGATGCAGGCCCCAAACTCAGATGCCCTGTCTCTGCACCACATTCACTCCCTTGCTCTCCTTGGTGTGCCCCCATGTTATGTCCCCACCTCTGTGCTTCCGTGTACCCCTCATTCCACGCAGGTCTTCACAAGTCCCCTTCCTCAGCCTTGTCTGGTCATCCTTCCCTGCCACCTCCCTGCCTCCTACTTAGCTTGGCACTCACTGACTTTCCCCAAGAGGTCTTTCTGGATTCTGCCCTCTGCCGCAGTGTGGGTCCTATCATTGGATGCTGTTTGCTCTGATGTTCTGCTCACCTGTCCTATACCCATCCCTTATAAATGCTTGTCCCTATGGCTTTAAGAAAGCCGGTCCCCACCCCACCCCCTCCACCTGAAGGTCCCAAACAAGAGTTGGTGAGGGTGGGGGAGGTGTGGAAGCCTGACCTGTGTGAACAGCATCAGCAAGGGGCTTGTGGGCGGAGGACAGCAGCTGGGAAAGGTCAGAGCTCTGAGCTGGGAGCCCGGGGAGGGGAAGAGGGAGGCTGACTCCTCTCGCCCGGTACCAACCAGCTTCAGCCTTCTCCCCAGGTCTGCACTGGGCGCTGGGGAAGCCCAGACCCTCTCTGTGCCTTGGATCCTGTGTTAGTTTCCTCTGGCTGCCATAGCAAATCCCCACAAATTGGGTGGCTTAAAACAAGTGAAATGTATTCTTTCACAGTTCTAGAGGCCAAGGTATGGCAGGCCTGCCCTCCCTCTGGAGGCTCCAAGGGAGACCCTTCCCTGCCTCTTGAGCCTCTAGGGCCGATCTCTGCCTCCTGGTCACACTCCTGTCGCCTCTCCTCTGTGTCTCTTACAAGGAAAACTGCCATTGGATTTAGGGCCCGCCGGGTCATCTCACCTCGAGATCCTTAGCTTAATTACAGCTGCAGAGACCCCTTTGTCCAAATAAGGTGATAATCACAGGTTTGAGGATCCCAAGTGCCTTTTTTTTTTTTTCTTTGCAGGGGTTGGAGGGGTAGGAGCAGGTAGGGTGGTATTTTTCGGCCTGCCACAGGTCCCCATCTGAAAAACCGGGATAATGACCTCTGGGGCTGTTCTCTATACCCCTCCAAACAGCCTGCTGCTTGGGCTGAGGGCCCCCGAAATGCATCTGGTCAGCTTCCCTGGCATAAGGGGTGCTATGGCCTGACTGGCTGTGTCCCCCAACCAAAGTCATCGGTTGAAGCCCTACCCCCTAATGGGATGGTACTGGGAGGCCTCTGGGAGGCAATTAGAGTTAGATGAGGTTATGAGGGTGAGAAGAGTGTCCTTACAAGAGGAAGACCAGAGCTTCGCCTCTCTTTGCCATGGAAGGACATAAAAGGTGGCCATCTAGAAGCCAGGAAAAGGGCCCTTACCACAACCCAGCCCTGCTGCCACCCTGATCTTGGACTTCCCAGCCTCCAGAACTGAGAGGAATAAATGTCTGTTGCTGAGGCCTCCTGGGCTCACTTGTAGCGGCCCACACTAAGACAAGGGGCTGGGGGTGGAAGTTAGTAATGAGACTAGAAATGGCAGGAAGGGCTGCTCCAACTGTCTGGGGAAGGGCAGGGTCCCGGCTGCCCTCACCAGCTCACTGCGGCTGAGTGGTCAGGCAGACATGTGTGGCCACAGGTCCTGGTCTACCCTCCCTGCCCCTCCCCCGGGGTCCCCATGGCTCTGTCGGCCCCACTATGAGCCTGTCTTCTTGGTGCCTCTAGACAACAGGACAGTACCCCAAAGGGTTATCAGGCCTGGCTCCTCGGCACTGGCTCTCCCAGAGGGGCCCAGGGCTGCCCCCTCAGGGGAGATAATTCCGGGCATTCTTCAAATCTAGAATTGTTCTGCCCTTATCAGCTTGTTTCAGCTGGGCTGCCCGACACTCGCTCTCAGGGTGGGGCCCTGTCTGGCTGTTTCGCTGGGCAGGAGAGGGCTGCCACTGTCCAGCGTGGGTGTCTCTCCGCAATGGAGAAAGGCAGGCTTCACTTGGGTATACTCCTCCCTGCAGGGGAAGGCACCACGGCCACAGGACTTCATCCCACCTCTTCTTCCCCAAGCTAGCAGTTCTCCCTTCTTTGCCGTCCCCTGCACCAGGAGTGCGGTCCAGAGCTCGAGGGTATCCAGCTCCTGCCTACACACAGCCCGGCTCGGTCCCACTGTGGCCCCTCTTCCTTCCCCCCACGAAAGCAGTACAGGGTGCTTGAGAGCACGCACCTAGGAGCCCCACCACCTGGATCCAAGCCCCCGTTCCCCCCACACACGGGTTGTGCGCCAGGCTCCTCGGTTCTTCCATCTGTCCAAAGTGAAGAGGAGCATAATAATAGTAACTAAATCCCTTTAAGTACTTAGAGCAGCGAGTACACATAGAAAGTGCCCTTTAGCAAGGGAGCCTGGAGTCATGCCCGCGCCACAACTCCCTGTTACAGAGCCACGCTGTTACCCTCTGGGGGTGCTCACCCCTCTAAGGCCTCGACACAGGGGAGGGTGGACACAAGGCGTCCTCAGACCCACCGGGTCTCTTCCTAGGCTTCCCAGTGCTGCGTGGGCCCTTAGGTGACAGCGTCAGGGTGACCTGGAATCTTCCTGTGGAAGGAAGAAGAGCCTGAGGCCCGGCAGGGGCCCAGCTCTGGGAGGTGTTTCCTCACCTCCTCAGACAAGCCTGGGGGAGAGCGCGAGCAGGGGCGAGGGAGGAAGAGGCTTTTCTGCTGGCAGCCTCCAGTTCTGCTCTGACAGCAACCCCAGACAGACAGACAGGCCAGGCAGCCCAAGACTCCCTTTGGGCCAGCTGGGCTCTGGCACCAGTGGGCAGGGGACCAGCAGGGAGATGCAGGGTGTGCCCATCTCTCCCAGGCCTGGGTCTCCTCCTCAGTGAACCAAAGCTACATCCCTTCTGCCTCCTTCCCCATCCCACCCTGAGGGGTGTGGGCACAGACGGAAAGAGTCTGGTGGAGTGTCTGCCCCTGGAAGAAGGCGGGGAACTCGCGTATTAAAATGTACTGACCACCCACTGTGGGCCGGGGCCTTTTATGCGGCATTGACACCTAATGCTGAAAAACTCCAGCGGTTTCTGTGAATAAACCGAGGTGAGAAGAGGTAACCTGTTCGATGCCACAGAAAGTGAGGGGTTGGGGGGCTTGGTGCACAGTCAGACCGAGGACCAGCTTTCTTTCCAGGGCCCGCTGTGGCGCCGAGGAAGACCAGGGGCCACACTTAAATCTCTTGGGTCTCGCTCTCCACTTGCAGAGTAATGACACTGTGACACAGTAATGTGTAACGGGTTATTAGCAGGCTTTCTCTCCACAGCTACTCAACCTCACTGTGGCCGGAAAAGCAAGCACAGGCCGCCTGTGAGCACACGGGTGTGGCTGTGTCCCAGGACAACTGCAGTCACACGCACAGGCGCTGAGCTGCACTTTGCGGACCCCTGATGTACGGGAGCCTCCTGGGTCTGGTGCTGGGCGTCGAGGTTTTTATCCAGCTGTGGACACAAGGCTGTGATTTCCCGAAAGAAGCCGATGAGAGCCACTTGTACCAGCCGACTATTAGAACCCAAACCACATGATGGCAGACTGGCAAAAAGCATTTGCAACTCATGCTACCAAAAAAAACCCCTAAATTGTTACCTACTCAAAAAACAAAAGAGAAAGAATAAATGAAAAAGATCTAAGAGCAAGCCCTGCCCTGGCAGGGTTCCCTCGCACCCGGAGCCCGCAGAGCACCCACCCCCAGCAGGTGCTTGCTGTGTTCCTGAGCTTGTGGCCACCTAGCGCTGGGCTCCCTCTGACCCCCACAGGAATGGCCAGGGCAGAAGGCAGCCAGCAGGCACACAGGTCAGGGCACCTAACTTGGTTCCCTTCCTCTTCTCCTCGGGGCTGGTTGCTCCTGGTCCGCAGAGCCTCTCTCCCTGGGCCGCCCCCACCCCCCGCACTGTCTGGGGCCTGGGGTTTGGGCTGCTGAGTTGGGTCAGGAGCCCCTCAGAGAACAGCTCCTCTCCTTTATCTTAACAGTGTTTCAGTGAAGAATTATATACATTCTGAGAACTGCACACATCACAGGTGTCGATGGAGCACCCCCTCCCCGGCCCCAGATCGCAGAACGGGACGCCCAATCCTGGAAGCCGGCTTGTTCCCTTCCAGCCACTGTCCATCCGCAAGGGTAAGCCCTCTTCTGACTTAAATATCATGGGCCAGTTTTGTGTCACTATCGATGGACGTCTGCGCCCGGCTTCTTGCCCTGGGCAATTTATTTGCACGATTCCTCCTTCTCGTGGCCTGCAGCTGTGGACTGCTCCCGCGTGGGGACATCCCACGATGTGCTCACCCACTCAACTGCTGGTGGGCGTTAGGGTGGCTCGCAGCACAGGGCCACTTGGCACGAGCTCACTGCAGTTCATGCCTTCGGCAAAATCTGTCTGCACTCACGCAGCGGCGTGCGGAGATGGGGCTGCATGGACAGGGCTGTTGCTGCAAGTCCCGCCATGTGTGGGGAAGGAGAGGCACCAGCAGGGCTGGCCCCGGGCCCCAGGTCCTGAGCCTCCCCATCCAGTGCCCACATGCCCCGCCCAACGGACTCTCCGGCCCTCCCCGTGTGGGCCACTCCACTCAGCCTGGGCATCCCAGTCTCATGCCCGCGCTGGCTAGCTGTCACTCCTATCTGGCTTTCAGGGGCTCTAGAGCAGCTCTGCTCTCTCCTTCCCTAGAAGACCGGCCTCAGGAGGCCTTAGTCTGCATGCGATTCTCAGAGGGGTGGCTCCAATGACCTCTGCAGTCTCTTCTGATGAGGGCACACCCGCATCCCACCCTCATCAGAAGCTCTCCAAGTGGGGGTCAGAAGGTGGAACCCCACCCCCACCCTGTACAGGACCGAGCTCCTCAGCAGAAAGCTTCTAAATACATTCTTTGGATTACTCATTATTCTAATTCTGTGGCTGAAGGCAGAGAGGTAAGAGGAGAGCTTGGAATTCAGTCAACTGTGCCACCAGAGACTGCAGCCCCGCCTCTGCCCAAGGCCCAGCTGCCCCCGCCCACTCAGAGGTCCCAGTCCTGGGCCTGCTGCTGGCCTCTGAGCCACCTGCCATGGCTGTTCCTCATGAGAGAAGCACGCACATGCTGACCCCTGCAGGTCTGGGGCAGGTGTTTCACGCTTCACGTGCGGGCAGCCAGCCAGGCCAGGAGAGGGGATGGGGCTGGGCTCTTCCTGAGCTGGAAAGACAGTCTAACCTCCTTAAAACAATACCCTTCCCAGGGCCTCCTAATCCCTTCAGCCGCTGCAGACCATGTGAATCCCGATCTGTGTGACCAGGCAGCGTGCCCGGGAGCTGCTAACCGAGTGCAAGCGGGCAGGGGAGATGCCCAGCCGGTGGAGCTCACCCCCCCGCCAGTGCCAGGAAGGGCTCCCGTGCAAAGGTCGGGACAACAGGACAGCACCCTGGGGACGAGACAGAGTGCCCTTTGGCCTGTCTTTCATGGGACCCCCTGTGCGACGTACATGAAGCCCCCACAATGGGAGGAGTGAGCTCTGCGGTATGAGACCCAGGTCCTGTGTCGAGTCTGAGGCCTCTGGGGCCTTGGTCTCCTTGTCACTCCAGGGAGACAGAAGTAGTTATCTTGGAACAAAATGAACACTTCAAAAAATGTGTAAGCTTTGGGGGGAAATGTTGAAATACTCCAAGTCTGCAGAGGGGCAGGTCTGGTGGGATGGGAAGCCAGGCTAGCAACCTTGCTGACACCCTACTGTGCGCTGGAGAGGCCTGGAAAGCAGGGCAGAGCGCTGTGGGGCCCGCTGGGCTTCATCAGGCCTGAGACCATGGGGCACAAGTATGGGCTTCCTCTCTCCGTACGCGGTGGCATTTTCTGCAAACCCACCCATCAGAACCCGCTTATCACATCACTCGAGCTTTTATCTAGCACTTACCGAGGCCTTATCGTACGGGCCAGACACTGAACTGAGAGCTTTCTGAGTGATCCCGCTGGTGTCTCCCACACCCTCTGGGGCAGCCCCATCATCGTGCTCCATGCAGAGCAGGTGGGATGGGCTGGGGGGGGGCGCGGGCAGGAGCAGAATCAGTCGGGGCTCCCATGACAACGAACCACTGCACAGGGCTCACACACGCCCGCACCCCATCGCTTCCCCCGGGGACACCTACTGTTCTCTAAACCCCCGGGCACACACAGGCTTCCCGCCAAAGCACGCACACACTTGGCATCCAGCTCTTCCCTTAGTGGTCAGTTCGAAAACAACCTTGGTAAATATTTTTCCGAGGGAGCGCGTTGTCATTCCCACGCCACCTTCCCTGTCCCGAAGCCGTGAAAATAACCAGATGTGTACGGTTTTCTCCACTGCCCTTGGAGACCTCCACCAGGGACCAGTAGCCGCTCCGGGCTGAAAACAAACAAGGGCCAGAAGCCAGAGGGAAGTCCCGCATAGAAGGTGGGACAGTTGCCTCTGGGAGTGGAATGAGAAAGTTCTGTGCGACGGGGCTTGTGAATTTCCCTGGGAATGACCGGTTTCCGCCTGCTGGAAGCTGAAGGTTAAGGCAGCAAGCAGAGCCTTCCAAATTTCCAAACTTTTTTTTCTGCCCTGGACAGAATTCTCCCCTTCCAGGAATAACACCTGCATCCTTCTTGCTGCAGAATAATCCACGTTAGTACATGTTCCCCATACTAAATGCGTGTGTGCTGGCGCCGGGGGAGCTAAGCCAAGACTCAGTGAGCTAGCTCCCTATTGGAAACCCCACTTACTCTGCAAAGCAAGTTAAAAATAAAGCCAAAACTCCATCACCCAAGACTCACTGCGCGGCCCTAAGAAGTAGGGGAAGAAGCATGTCAAGCACAAAAACCCTGTCAAACACAAAATCTAGACTTCTTTGGTGTTGAAGGACAGAGAAGGTCTGCTTGCCTGTGGGGAGTAGGGGGTCTGGTGGGGGTACTGCTTAAAAAGAAACAAACCACATAAATGAATATAGCTAAACAATTGAGGGCTAGCTCTCTTGCCCCGCCCCCCACCAAGGCCTGCAAGGGGGGGGGGAGTTAAAAGCCACGTTCCTTTTAAACAAAGCCAAGTTGTCCCCCTGTGTTTGAGATGTTAGAGCTAGTCAAGGAAGCTTGGTTTCCTATGGGCTCCGCCTAGGGAAGTGAATCAAGAATCCCAAGCCAGCCTGGTTGGAGCCAGGTGTCCAAACAGCTGAAAATTCATCCCCGAAAAGTAGTCGAAGAGGCTTAATGACATCAGAGGAAGAACAGAAGGTGGGGGTGCGCAAACACACATACACACACACACACACACACACACACACACACACACACACGGATTTCAGGGCTCTTCTGTTAAGAAACTTCCAGAAAAATGGCATGTTTCCCTCTGAAGCTTTTTGAGGTCAGGAAAGGGGGTCAGGTTTGTTTAGGTCACACAGGATTGGTACCAAAGTCAGACCTGGGGCTTCAAAAGGCGTGGAAGCAGGGGAGGCAGCACCTCCTATCCCATGGCCTCATGCGCTCCCATGCCCCCGTTCTTTCTTCCCTCTATTGTGTTACCAGTCAGGCTACCATGCAAGGTGGATACAGACGGCAAGGCCAAGTTTGTCTGGCCACTCCTGGGCCCAGAGCACTAAGGCGTACCTAAAATGGAAGGGGCTGGGGCGCCTGGGTGGCTCGGTCAGTTAAGCATCCAACTCTTGATGTTGGCTCAGGGTCGTGAGATCGAGCCCCGCTTCGGGCTCTGCGCTGGGCATGGAGCCTGCTTAAGATTCTCTCTCTCCCTCTCTCTCTGCCCCCCGCCTCCTCCACTCGCTCGCTCTGTGCCTCAAAAGAGTAAATAAATAAATAAAAATAACAACAACAAACCAAAGAGGCTAGTTGGAACCTCAAGACTCCCAGATTTACCTCAAGACTGGGTAATTTACCACCGTCCTCTCGCCTCAAATGTCCCACCTGGAAAGTGGGTGCAGTCCTCTGGAGTGTGGCCTAACGCAAGGCCCCAGGACTTCAGAGACACTGGCCCCAGAGACTGTTGCTTTCTCATCTTCCCTGACAGCCTGGACTTCGCTTTTGCAGTGACAATATCATGCTGAACATGCTGCCGGGAAAGGAGCTGATGTGCACCCCGCAGCTGGGGAAGCAGCCGGGGAAGCAGGGGCCCGAGAGGCAGTGAGCTGCTGAGCAGTGGGGGCCACCATATGGCTGCATCCACAGCCCTGCATGGCTGGTGGCTGAGCACATCCCCTGCTCTCGAAGCCATGCGGACCTCACTGTCCTCCACACCCCTGACTCATGACATCAGAACTGAGGGACCATGACATCACTTTACCCCACCCCAGCGAGGGAGAAAGAGGCAGACTTCTGGGCACCGGGTCCCACCTTCTTCGGTTTCTAGAAGGTTGTGGTCCAGCTCCTAAAACAGGCTCTCTATCCAGCGGGGCACATATGCTCCTGGTTCCAGCCCCTGCTTCCCCTCCTGCCCCTGGATAGGGACAGAGGCAGCTGAGATGAAGAAGAAGGAGGGCCTAGGCCAGCAAGACCCTGAGAGCTCCCACTGCCAGGACACCATGAACCTGTGCACACACCCTTGCTCACCCAACCTCCAGCCATCCCCAGGGAGCTCCCCGCAGCTCTCCCTCCTCCGGCCCTCCTGAATACATCCACACGCTTGCACCCAGTGCTATTTTCCCAGTTCTGGGACCAAAATCATCAGGCAAGTCAGGCCTTTCAGATCACTGGGAAATACTAAACAGGAGGGTCCTCAGGACCTCCTGGGCCAGCCCCTCATCCACAGATGGGAACACCGAGGCCCACAAGGACTCCGGCCCTGGGTGGATGGAGCCTCTTTCTCTTGCAAACCCATTTTCTTATTTTGCCTGCTCTTTATTCACCACCCACCACACAGGACCCTCCTGGTACGTGCACCATGCCTGCCATCAGCCCCACACACAGACGCACACGTAAGTGCTTGTGCACACCAGGGCCTCACAGGAGGTCCCAAGGGCCGCCGGAGCTGGTGTGCTGACGTGACTGCCCCAGAGTACCCAGGCAACTCAGAGATGTGATAGTGTGCGGTCAGGACCAGACTTCCAGATTCTCCCCGGGGCCTGGGAGTAAAGCCAGTGTTTTTCCAGCCAAGTGCAACTTCCCCGGGATGCCGAGGGGAGACTGAGAGCCGGCGGACAGGCTCCCACCCTGCCTCTCCCCGGGAGCCAGCTGTCGACGGCACCCGCTCTCTAGTGCCTCGGCCCCCTGTGGCCGCTGAGCAGCGGGAGCCAGGAGGACCTCAGGGTGAGAAGCAGCTCTGTGTGAGGACCCCTCCTTCCTGGCCAGGAGAAGGCGTGTGCTGGGAACTGCGCCGACCGCACAGGGCTGCTGCATGCAAGTGCAGGCTGCTCAGCAGCGCCCCCTAGGGCTGGGGTGCAGGGCTACATCCGCCTGAGCAAGGGGACCTGGTGCTCCCCGCCCCGCCCCTGCGGGGATGCCCTCTGTGCCAGTTGGAAAGCACAGGCAAGCTTGTGACTCCACCAAACAAGAGGCACCCCCTTTCCACCCTTCGGCTCCCTGACGCCCAGAAGAACGACAGCCTGAAGGTGGATGAGATCTGCGTGTAACCAGGGCTGAGGGCAAAGCCCCAAGCACCACCATCTCAGGTGAGCTGAGGGAACATCCTCTGGGGCCCCCTTCTCCAAGCCCCCGGGGGGGGGGGGACAGGATGACAGCCTCAGACTGAATTTACAACAGAAGTCGCAGTGCTGTCAGGAACAGGGACTCAGAGCAGCAGGGGCAGGACGGAGCACCACAGGGAAAGAGCCGCCAGAATCACCCGGCAAGCCACGTGTGCCCCCATCGGAGTGGAAAGATCAAATGCCAAAACTACGCACACCCACCGGTTTCTTAAGAATGCCTTCAACTTTCGTCTGAGAAGCAACAGCGTTGTTAAGTACCCACACGGGGCCGCGGTCCTGGAGTGAAACCTGTCCCTACAGACTCTGGCACAGGTGGCCTTTCTGTTGGCCACAAGCTTCCGTGTGGCTTCCTGCGACCCCTGCAGGAAGGAGGGCGCTGTAAAGCCGCATTTCCACTTCAGGGGGCTCCTGCGCCCGGCCCTGCGCGCCTGGTCCAGCTCCTGGGGGGCTTCCAGCACAGAGTCCCGCACCCCCGGGTACCTCTCTGTCCTGGACAAACCGGGACAGGTGGTCCCTCTACTTTTACATCCGTATTTCCCAACAGATGTTCATGGAGGAGAAAAGGTAAAGTTTCCATGATTCGAGTGCGTTTGGGGAATGCTGAGGTAAGCAAAAGCAGTAAGGGGCCTTTCAGATCTGGAAGCACTTAAGATCATAATAGGTACTGACTTTCCAAGAAGTGAGGGAAGAGCAGGCAGCCTTTTCCAAACTTTTTCGATCATGCTTCTGTTTTATTCATGAAAAACTTCCTATTCGTTTATCAAACATTTACTTAGAGCGTACCTGTTAATACCTTAAGGACTACTGGTGTTCTCTTCAGGCACAGTTTGAAAACACACCTCATTTTAACGAGTTATAAAAGTAAAAAAACAAAGGCGCCTGGGGGGCTCAGTCAGTTAAGTGTCCAACTCTTGATCTCAGCTCAGGTCTTGATCTCAAGGTCATGACTTCAAGCCCTGTGTTGGGCTCCAACGTGGAGCCCTCCCCACCCTCCAAAAAACGGTAAAAAAAAACAAAACAAAACAAAAAAAAAAACAATAGGGTGCTAGCCCTCATTTACCATATGGGTAAACTGAGGCAATGCCCCCCCCAGGGGGATGACTGTGCAGAAAGCCAAATGCAGCTCTGTGAGTGGTTCCTATCTTCTTCCCACTTCTCGTCTTTGGGAGGAGATACTCGGTTCCCTGGTTTATACTTGCTGCTGGATTGCAACCTCCCGAAGCAGGGAAAGTGTAGAGATGCCCTCATGCTTTGTTGTCTGGCTTGGATGGTGCCACCGTGAGTCTGGCCCTGGAGTCAGGTAGGGCTGGGGGAGGAGGAAGGAAGCTAGTTACAGGGTGACACTCAGATCTGTGGCCTGCGTGGCGGCAGGAGCCGCAGCGGCCGGAGGAGTACTGACCTCAGTAGAAAAAGAGCAGTAGGATGTTACTCTCCACCTTCCCAGTGTGACGGGCAGGACCCCGGGGGCTGGCAGGATCAGGGTCTCGGTGGCTTCAGAAAAGCCTTGCCTTGCAGCCTCGAGGGAAGGGCCGTGCGTCTGAGACATGGAGAGAAGGCACCAGGTGGGAGCCAGGAGTGCGTGTGGCGGGTGGTGCCGGCCACCACAGCCCCTCTTAGCTGAGCCCACTCTCCTGGGCGAGCGTGGTCTACGACACGCTCACCCTGAGTGACCCGGCCGTGGGCCAGCGAATAAACGGGCAAAGTCTTGGCCCGGATGCTCCAGCTGGGGAGGGGGTGGCGGCTGGCTCCCTTTCATCCGCCTCACGCGGGGCAAGAGCTAAAGACAACAAAAGAAAAGAAAACCGAAACGTCCTGATGCTTCCTCTGTGTCCGGCACACCGATACGATTGTCTTTACCCCTCACTCGTGGAGGAAGGCATTAAACCTAGTTTACAGCTAGGGAAACAGAGGCCCGGGAACGAGTGTGAAACCACAAGGCTGGCGAGGCCCGAAGCTCAGACTAAAATCCAGGCTTCTAACTTCAAAGCCTGGGGCCTCCTGCCAAGGATTTCAATTTTTCTTCTCTTTGACAGCAGAATTTTTCTCAAAGGAATTCTTCTGCGGAGACCTACCATTCAGAACAGATAAAAGCAGAGCTGCCCAAAGTGGGGGGGAATGAAGAGTCCCCCCTAAACTGGCCTCCTCTTAGCTTTCCCCTCTCGGTGTACCCCAACCTCTCGGTGGCCCCCCAAGGCAGCCCCACAGAGGACCTCCCCCGGGTTTGTGAAAGCCACTGGCCTCCAGCTGCGGCTCTCATGAGATTCCGTGGACCAAACTCTTAAGACGGTGCCTCCCTCCACCCTGTACTTGCCCCCGCTGAGCTGGAAAGGGGAGGATCCAGTGTAGAAATAAATACTCCTTTCCCATTCCAAGGACAGTGAGGGGAAGCAGGTCCCCCAGGGCCAACCCCGGAGGAGGCTCGGCTCATGGGTGGTCCCCAGGGCACCTCGGCTCATGGGTGCAACTCCAGGCTCAGGGGCCCTAGTGGGAGGTGGCCAGGTTTCCTTGTGCATTGACAGGGAACTCTTCCATCAGCAGAGCAAAAGACTGGAGCCACCGCAAACAAGGGATAAGCTGAAACTGGCTTAGCTAAGGGGGGGCACAGCCATAGGCCATGAAGGACAAGTGCTTGTGTTCCCCTTGTGCAGAAGCAGTTGATCTGATTGGCAAGCTGAGGACTGGGCGCAGCTGCAGAGAAATCCCCAGTTTGCAGGGACCGAGTCTATGGTAGTATTTGCCAGTGACCTACTCCAACATCCATTCTTTGTGACTTTTTTTTTTTTAAGATTTTATTTATTTATTAGAAAGAGAGAGAACATGAGCAGGGGAGAGGAGGAGCAGCAGGGAGGAGGAAAAAAGGGGAAGGAGAGCAACAAACAGACTGCATGCTGAGCATGGGGCCCCATGTGGGGCTCGATCCCGCGACCCCGAGAGATCATGACCTGAGCCGAAACCAGGAGTTGGACGCCCAACCCACTGAGCCACCCAGACGCCCCCCATGACTTCTCCATAACTGAACCACTGATTTTGGGCTAGCCATATGGGTGTCTGAAATAAAAATTACTCTTCCCTGAGGGAAGTATGCTTCCCTGCTTCCCTTGCAGCTAGGTGTGGCCACAGGACCAAGTTCTGTTCAACAAATGTCACTGGAAGTGTGGTGGGTGGTTTCTGGCAGGTACCCTCAAAAGAGCCACAGCCTTCTTGTTCTTTCTCCTGACAGCTGAAGCCCCAGTAGCCATCTTGGACCATGAGGCATCATGCTCAAGATGACAGACGCACTGTACCAGCCCTCTGACTGTCATGTGAGAGAGAACACTTCTATCTTGGTCAGTCCACTATTTTCTAATGCCTAAGAGCAGTCAAATCAAGTTCTAACCACCAGCAGCCCTAACCTTCAACGGACGGTCCTCTGGGTAGGGGAAGCCCAGAAGCCGCCATCCTGTGGCACTCCTGCCTCCAGGAGTCCTGCTCCCCTTCATGCCCGGGCATCCATCCCTCCTGGGCCCAGGGCCAGCCCTGCCAGCCACCTGCCTCTCTTCTTCTGGAAGTGGACAGCACGGAACTGGCATGTAAGACTCTGGGTTCTAAACCAGCCCCGCCACTGACTCATTCATTCATTCATTCACTCGTTCCTTCATTTCTTCCTTCCTTCGTTCATTCAGCAGTTACAAAGTATCTACTATATCCTAGGTCCTGTTCCAGGTGTTGCAGCAACAGCACTGGACAGAGGACCTCGCCCTCATGGAACTTGTCTACTCAGGGGAGAGACACACGAAGAAAGAAATGAGTACATACCGGGGGATGAGTGCTTTGGGGAAAATATGCAGAATAAGGCAGTGAGGGTGTGTTATACAAGGCAGCCCAGATGCCCTCTCTGAGAAGGTGGCCTTCCAGCAAACAGGGGACAGAAACGAGGGAGGGAGACATGGGGGTATTTGGGAGAAAAGCCAGTTGTGTCACCTACTACAAGTGTTTGGTGCTGTGCCTCAGTTTCCCCTCTCTGGAATGGTCTGTGAGATAAAAGCTGTCCCAAGACAACCTCGTGCTATCTTGGCTGGAGACTATGGTTCAGCGAGCATGTTCAAAGCAAGTTAGCATGGGAATTGGCCTGGATGGGGACCAAGGGACCCCATGGACAGAGCTCTGTGAATTTCAGGTACGAAAGGGGCCGAGGTGTCCAAAGTGCCCTCCTCACCAGGCCTAGCTTCCCCACTGTCCTTTCTATGCTGAAAGGTACAGGTGAGATGGTTGTGGGCTCCTGGTCAGCCCATGTGTCTCCGGGGGCCTGGCTCTGGGAGGGCCCCCAGCATCCCAACCTGGGGCTGCCTGGCAAGCCTCAGTCAGCCATTCCTCAGAATTCTCTTCCCCCTGGGCCGAGGCACACAGCCTTCCGGCCACGACAATTGGCGGACGGGGTGCCACCCAGCGCCCTGGCCATAGGGAAGTTCGAGGTGGCTGACCCGAGGGGGATAAGGCTACAAAGGAAGAGAGGGTGGTGGTGGTTTGTCAGGGAAAGGGGTGGGGACAGAGGGAGGATGGGTGGCCAGGAGGCTGAGCAAAGCTGGGGGTCTGCGCTGGCCATCACTAGAGTGGTACAGGGTGGGACCACAGCCCAGGGCCAGTACAAGGGCTTGGGGCGGGGGCATGTGGGATGGGCCGAATGTGTGCACCAGGCATCCAACAAGCATTGCTACCAACCGTGTGTTCCAGATTCTGGCTGGAGGCTGTAGTCACGGCTGGGGCTCCCAGGCAATGGGAGATAGACAGTACAGAGTAACCAACATGGTGGCCAGCACTTGGACATGGTAGGGACAGCCTTTGGAGAGCCTCACTCCGAGTGATAAAGTAGCTCCAAGCCTCAACCCTGACGATGGAGGGATGGGGAGAGTCTGGGCACAGTATAGCATTGTCACCATCATGAAACCCTTTCTTAAAAGGGTCTTAATGAATTTCCCCAGTGCCCAGGAGAGAATTAGCACAGAAAGGCGTGGTCTAGTTCTATGGCCGCAGACCCGCACACACACCTGTCCTGGGGCACCGTCACTGGGAGTCACTAGGACTTGGGCAAGCAACCCCACTCCCCGGTCTGCATTCCCTCATCTGCAAAATGAGTGGGTGTAGAAGAGTTTCAGAAGGCTTCCCAGCTCTAGAATTCTGTGTTCTATGATCTTCTGGGTTATTTAGAAGCAGTGTGGAAATCACCCTTGGCCAACGGATTTCTATTCTGAACAGCCTACTTGAAGGGGTCTAACGGTAAATGCTGCTGCAAATAGGAACAGTATTTGTATCCTCTGTGGAGATTCTTTCGAAGGCTTTCCGTAAGGGAATACCTACCGTCATGAGGCTTGTGTGGCCCAGAGTCACAACCTCCTTGATCTTCTAACATCCCCATGACAAGGAGAGACCCTGAGCAACTTCACCTGTGTTCCTGGGAATGGGATGTGACAGGAAACACTGCCAACTGAGCTCCCAGCCCTGCGTCATACCCTCAGGCGCAAATAGGAAGCAAGCCCAGAGCTGAGGATAGAGCTCCCTGGACTCTAGGTGTGGGGAAGTTTCCAGGCGGGCTGGGGCTAGGGCTTGGGCTCATGCTGGGGCTGATGGGCAGGGGATGGGCAGAAGAGGGCCATCCTCTGTCTCCAATATGCAGCTTCCATTCAGCAAGCTTGCAGAGGGCTCCTGGGGCCTCTACACGGTTGATGTGAAGAAGCAAGCTCTTATGAGGAGAGAACCACCTAAGTCCCAACCCCCTTCCTAAGAAGTGCAGTAAGCTGTCCAGAGGGTACCTCCCACTTTCCTGGGGAGTGGAGGGCCTTGAGCTAAGTGCCGAGCTGTCGTCACAACAGCCACTGGTCCGGTCTGGGATCCCAAGCCCGAAACCAGGGCCTGGGCTGATTCCCCTCAGGTGAGTAGTGCAGATAAAATGTCCAGCCACTGCTCAGTGCCCATTGCTGCAAGGGGCCCTGGAGGTAGAGACAGCTGCTGCCCCTGCCCTAGAGGGACTCCCAGCCGGAAGAGACACCCAAACGTAATCTGCTTCCATCTAGAAACCAGGCAAGGCTTCTCAGCAGAGATGATACCTGAGCACAGACAGGATTAAATCTCTAATCTTCCCTGCAGACGGATTCCAACCAGGTGTGGGGGGCCCCTTCTCTCTCAGCTTCCAGAGGGCAGAGGTCTCAAACCCCACCCAGCAGGAGCCCCTCCTTTCCCTTCAAACATGGATGCCTCAGGAAAAGGTAGATGTGGTGCCTCTGTCCCCACTTCTGTGCCCTGGTGACTGCCGGAGGACACCCCTTCCGACAAGTGCCAAGCCCCCCTCTTCTCCCCCTCCTTGGGGGGCCACCCCCCAAAGTTCTGGCTGAGATGCCACCTGGGAGCTCTGTGACCCCCTACCCCTCCTCTTCTCCCAGCAGCTAAGACCACTCTGCTCCTAACCCCTCACAGCTTGCTCACTCTTGCCTCAGAGCCATGCCCAAGCAGCACCATGCTAGGAATACCCACCATCCCCTGACCTCATCCCATGGAACTTTCTCTCCGGGCTCTGAAAGCTCACCTCCTCCCCAAAGCCTTCCCACAGCTCAATCCATCTCAAGAACCCGCATCATGACCCCCAGCCTGTGTCTCCCCTCCACCCTGCAATTCATTCAGCCCCAGGCAGCCTATGAAATGGTCTCACCACCCCACACTTACCCTTTTTTAAGCTTTATTTATTTATTTGTTTTTATTTATTTATTTATTTATTTATTTATTTATTTATTTATTTACTTGAGAGAGAGAGCGAGAGCACACAGCAGGGAGGTTCAGAGGGAGAGGGAGAATCCCAAGCACGGTCCCCATGGAGCACAGAGCCAAACACGGGGCTTGATCCCACAACCCCAAGATCATGATCTGAGCCCAAACCAAGAGTTGGACGCTCAACCGACTGAGCCGCCCAGGTGCCCCCACACTGACCCTTTTTACCTTAAAATCCCTGTAAAAACCCCCACCTCCTTCAGGGAGCTTTGCCTAGTTCACCACTACCCACATCTCACCACTGTTTTTGCACAAGCCTCCTTCACCCCCACCCTGTGGCTCAAAAGCTTCAGCCTTTGCTACTACGTATCAACTGCTACCCACAACCATTAGCAAAGTCCTGCTGCTCAGCGGCCTTAGACCCATTGAGTTCTCAATACGCATGCTTTATTCATCATCACAGCGAGGACTGATGGAGCTCTGACCGTGAGTCCAGCGCACTCATTCCCTATGTTCTCTCACAGCTTCAGAGCAACCTCCAAGGTAGCTTTGTCATTATTTTATGGACGAAGAAACCGAGGCTCAAGAGGTTCGCTCTTTTGTCTACAGTCTCGCGGGTGTGTCTGGCCCTAGGTCTGAGTGTTTTCCACCACACCGAGCCACCTTTCCCTTCCTGGGATTCACCCATGGAATGACTTGATCGGCCCGATAGTCCAAGTCAGCCTGTCCTTTCAGCAGCTCACAGGGCAGAAAACCCCAGACATGTTACATAATGAGAAACTAGAGGTGCTCTCTTCTCTTTTATTCTGTCTTACAGATAAGGAAACTGAGCTCAGAGGTACAATTGGCCACATGGTTCAACCAAACGAACATCAAACCAAAAGTACTGAAAAGAGGTCTGTCTAATGGTCGGGCCCCTAGGTTTAATGCTGCTTACGCTTCAGGCTGCGTGATCCGCCTATATTGAAAGGTAAGCTCCGTAGGAGACCTGGGTGGGGTAATTCCTTTGTAAGGAGACTCCACTATAACCCCTTATTGTTTAGAATTGAATCACAGGATTCCACCAGTTTGGGGGGATTACACCATCCTTACTGACCCCTATAGAAAGGTCTTAAATCAGCTCAGCCACTGAACATCACGCCTGCACCCCCCAGCTTTTTCTGCCTCAAGGTATACAAATAATAATAATAATGAGACTCCCTTGTGCTTTACATGCTTCCAAACACTTACCTTTATCCCTTATTATATATCACAACAGCATTTTAGGGATTGGGCACTAGGGGCTTGCACAGGCCAAGAGACTTGCTGGTGCGGATGGGAAGGCGGTGCTGGTCATTGTTGTTTACTTGTTTCCCATGTCTCAAGCTCCTTCCACATGCCATGCCCCGTGCTAGGCTTGAGGAGGGCTTCCTGGAAGTGGCGTGGTTTCTGGGCAATGCCCAGATGCTAGGGAAGGCAGTCCCAGCCTTGAAGCCAGCAGTGAGTTGGGCTTGGAGCTTTTTCCATGGGTGGCTCTGGAGTACCTCTTAGTGCAGAACAGCCCCTGGCCTCTCCTCAAAGCTCAGTCTCTTTAGGCTCTGGCACATGGGCAGCTAGTCTCCTAGCTTTCCTGGGGAACTAGCCTATCATTCCTGACACAGCCCACCTCCCTTCTGGGTGGTGCTAAGAGGCCCTCTCCAAAAAGGTGCATGTCAAGACCCACGCTGAAGTCTGGCTGCTCTGAGAGCACGGTTACACTCCAGCATCTTCTCAGTCCTGCATGTTGTGCAAATGCGAGGTGACTGTCATCCTCAGAGCCATTCAGACCAGTCTTCACACCACAACATACCCTCTGGGACCACACCTTTGCCCAGTGAAAGTGCCCTTTCCTTTTAGGTCGAGCTGCTGGAGTGTCAGGGCCTCCCACAGTGGGATGCTCACACCTGCTTGCCCCCGGAAAACCAGCCCCTTCCCACCGAAGGTTCCATGCGGTGCAGAGAAGAGGCTGTGCTGCCATTTTATCCTACCCTGCCCCTAAGAGTTCAGCCCCAGATGCCAGGGCCTGCCAGCAGCAGGGTCCCTTCCCTCCCTGAGCTGTCACCAAAGGCCTCCTGGCCCCAGGGTAGGAGCACCACCTCCACTCTTTCTCCTCGCAGACATGTGCTCAGGTGGGCCACAAAGAAATGCATCTCTTTCCCGGGGCTGACCCGCTGTTCTTACGGTCATGGGACACCTGCTTGGCTGCGTTTGTGGTCACCCCTTTGTCCCCCTAAAAGGGTAACATTTAACCTTCAGAAAAAATATGGGGTTTTTTTCCAAGGTGCACCCAAGCTTGTTTCATGAGACAAGTTCCTGTTTCTACAAGAGCGGCTGGGTCTCACCTTCCTGGCCATGTGCGAGAAGGGAACTGTTTTCTTTGGTAGCATAGGAGACAGGTTTCCAACACAGCCAGGTGACTCGGAGACTGCGGAAGATCCACTTACTACCCTTTTACCTGCCCCAGCACAGGCTCAGGTGAGCCGAACCGCACACACTGCTTGGAAAAACCTCTCTGCAAATGCGGAGCACATCGCCCGCGTGAGCCGTAACCAGAGGCTTGTCACCTGCTTCAGAGACTTCCTCGGAGCTTCCAGCCTGCCGTGCTTCTGGAATCAACGACTACACAATACCGTTGCTCATTCCCTCCGACACCGAGAAAAAGAGTGATCAGACTTGGGGGGTCCCGGAAAAGCGTGGAGCCTCGCGGTGCCCCAGGTCCCCGCTCGCTTTGGCCGCAAACCCATTCATGGCCGGCGCGCCACTGTTTGCCCCACCACAATCCACCTCCCACTCCATTGGCATGGAGACCGGGGACAACTCGCGCGCGGGCCCGGCACCTGCAGTGTTCTCCGGTTTGGAAGCGGAGTGTATGGTTCAAGGTCAGGGCTCCGCGTGTGGCCCCAACCCAAGGCGCGCTCAGGAGCTGCTCGGGGTCCCGCCACGAGGTGCGGCCCGGCCGGGGGCGCAACGGCACGGTGGGGTCGCGGCGGAGCACGGGCCACCACTCACCTCCCTCGGAGAGCGACCGCAGCGGCAGCAGGAGCAGCAGCAGCGCGGAGAGCCCCAGCGCGGAGCGCGTGAGCGCGGAGCGCATCGTGTCCTGGCCTCGGGCCTGGAGCAGGTGGCTGCGGGTCCGAGCGTCTGAACGGCGAGAGCGTGGGCGCCGCTCAGGGAGGCCTGGCTGTGGCTCCGGCGGCCGGGCGGTGACCCGGGGTTCCCGAGTCGCGCTCCGGCGGCCCCTCCTCGCGGCCGCTGCGGCAGAGCTGGGCTGAGGCGCGGCGCCAGTCGGCGGAGGAGCGGCGGGTGGCTGCGGCGCGGGCTGTGTCTGCGCGGCTGGGCCCGGCCGGCGGCTGCGGCGACTCCCGTCCCGTCCGCGCCGGCCCCCGCCCCCTCCTCCTCCCCCAGGAGCGCGCGGGAGGCTGCAGAGGGGCCGGGCGGGGCGGGGCGGGGCGGGCACTGGGCCGGGAACAATGAGCAGAGGAGGAAACTCCGCCCTGGAGCGCGGCGGGCGGGGGAACGCGGGCTGGCCGCGGGATCCGGGCGAGCGGCCCCCGGGCGGGCGGGGTGGTGAGTGTGTGTGTGCGCTCGGGGCGGCCGGGGGGCTCCCGACGCCGGACCGCTCCCCCGCCCGCTGGTGAGCCCGCCCCAGCGCACAGGTGTCTCCCGCAGTGCTTCGGTGGGGATCCGGAGGCACCCCCGACCCCGCCAGGGCCCTCGCACGCCCAAATCCGGAGCAAGGCGACCCCCAGCCTTGTGTGTTCGCCAAGGATCTTTCGAGGCCTCCGGGCTGCGGCGCGTTGTGCTGCAACTCCAGAGAAGCACGTCTCCCGACTGCCAGGTGCAACTCACCTGCGGGCGGGCCCGCCTTCCGCACCACTTGCGAGCAGGTCTGCGCTGCAGAGTGTGCGCTGGGCAGTCTGGACTAATTCGTTGCTTCATCTTTCCAAGCCTAGGTTCCTCACCTGTGAAATGGAGGTGATGGTTTTAAAAAAGAATAGGACTTTTTGAGGGAAGAATACGTGCCCGTCTGTGTTCTCAGGGCTTTACCGATATTATTTCATTTACTCTTCACAACAGCTCTATTTTTAGCCTCATTTTGCAGACAGGGAATTAAGTCAAAAAGAGGTTAAGAAATTCGCTCAAGACCCAGGAACTGGTAAGTGGCATACCTGTCTCTGAGAGTAGTTTGGAGAAATAGTTTGCACCCAGTGCCTGGCAAATACTAATTGCTCAACAAGTATCAGCTACTATCCTTATTCTTGCTGTATAAAGAATAAAGATTTAGGGCTCTGGGGGCAAACCCGATTTGGGTTCCAAATTCGTTTGTGCCCACCTAATTAGTAGTTAAGACTCTGGCAAGTTACTCTCGGTACCTCAGTTTTTCGCATCTGTAATATAAGGACCACATCACCAATCTCAGGGGCTTGCTATGAGATTTAACTAAGACAGTACGCGACGAGCACTTAACCCAGGACCAGAACACAGGATGAAGCGGCTGGCATTTGATGTGACAGTGAGAGAAATCTGCCTACTTAGGATGGGGGTGGGAGTTGAATTCCATAAACCGAGTTAACCCCGTGAAAGAACAAAGAAGAATCCCCTTTTTTGTTGGGTGTGTGTTTTTTTTTTTATGTTGTTTTGTTTTTGCAAAAGCTGTCGGTGGGGATGTGGGGAGGAAAACGAAGTTCCCGGAGCCCCTGCAGAGGAGACGCAGCGGCGGCGCCTGGGCGGGGGGAAGTGGGGTGAAGTGGCCCTAGAAGGGGAGGGGTGATTCACCCTGGAGGCTGGGGGGGCGGGGGAGGGGAGGAGCAGCATGGATCTGGCTCACGAGACTCCTGGGGTGATAATCTGGAGTGTCTTTCAGATGCGTCGGGGAGAGAAGGACGGTGCCCGGGACCTAGCCCGGTTATAGGGACCTTGGACTCCTTGAGCCCCTCCTGTCGGCTGCACGCAGGCGCTGTCCGATTGGCTCAGCGTCTCTGGAGCAGCGAAGGAAGCTCTGGAGCCCTGGCTGGGGGTTCCTGCCGGAGCTGGGCTCAACCTTGGGAACGGCTGACCACGCTGTTTTCATCGGGAAGTTTCTGCAGGATCGTTCTGACCCTGTTTTCCATGCCGCATATGGGAAAGACAGAGGGTGTTCCCTGTAAATACCGTGGGATGTGTGTGACTATCATTGATGTATTTTAGTACTGTTCGCCTAATATCCATGTCAACAAAAGCTTGTTTCTCTGTCTGAAATCAAGCAGTACAATGTAAAAACTGGGAATTAAAAACTTTGCATTATATGCTCTCTGGTTTAAACAGTGCTTTGCACTCTGATGAATCAATTTCTCTGGAAACCTGTAAAGGAACATGTTAGTTTTGTAAAGGGAGAATGTATATTTCAAAACTTGGGGCATTTTAAATTCCCAGGATTTGGGATCAGTCCAATTACCAGATCATGCAAAATTTAAAATGAGAGCAGACATCCGGGTTTAGGAAACAGGACCTGTTCTTTGTAACTGAACACTTAGCAAAATAAGAATGCTCTGGACCCTCCCAAGTATCCAACACCCTGCCCCCCCCCCCAACACACACACACTTATGCACAATGGGACTTTCAGGAATAAGGCCCGAAGCTGGCTGGGCTTACAGGGGTCACCTATGGTCAGTGAGCAGATCTGTCCCCAGGTAACTGGCCTGTGTCCTTAGTCCTATTTAGCAGCTTGTTCCCACTAGCAAGCTCACTGGCCCAGATCACCTGAGCTTAGAGTGGAAACTCAAAGCATTTTATAAATGCTATTCCACAATCCCTCTGGGATTTATTACATGTTGGTTATATTTATGCGTGAGTTAGCTCCCCTAGAAGATTTTAAACTTCTTAATGTGGGGTCTTTCTTATTCAACTGACACTTTTTTCAGACCACCCAGAACAGCCTAGCACATCACAGATATAGATCCAGATATAGATAGAGATATTGAATGCAAACATGAATGCCACCTGGGAGATATTACACAGGGGCGTATGGCACAAGGTTTAAAATGCTTTTTCCCATAGTTCCTGTTAAAGTCAGGGGGCATGATTATGGGCTCCGCCTGCAATTCAGTGACGTTGCTGACCACATTCTTAAGTGCAGGTTTGGTAAAGCCCTCCTTGTCCTCATATGAAATAACTTTAATCCCCAGTCACAGCATCTCAGTTGACGGATGGGACGGAACCTCAGCCACCACACCCCCAGTAAGAGACAAATGCATACATTTACCATCCTGAGGCCACAGCACCTGTTCACAGGTGCCAAGGATGCCCTTACTTTGGTTTTCTAACCCCTGACCTCCAAGTTCCTCGGGGGCCCAGAGTTGTATTTCATTCATCTTGGAATCTCAGTGCCGCGTACAGGGGCACCTGACTCCACGAAGGAGGCTAAATAGATAAAGAAGTGATTGGATTGTATCTACCAAATTGTATGATTCTGTGACTATCAGCTGGGGTTCAGGTTGGGCACCTCTCGCCAAAGTCATGCACCTAAATATGATTATTCATCAACATCTGCTCAAACGTGCATAGCATGTGGGGCTCTGTGCACAGTGCTGAGCAGGCGAACATGACTGTTCAGCCCCTGCCCTCTCAACACAAACACAGCTAACGTGCCATAGAGGCTATAGTAAGTTCATGAGCAGCCACGGAAGAAGCACAGAGCAGGACAGGCTCCGCGTGGGCTGGGGAGGTCAGGGAAGGCTCCTAAGGACGACAGAAGGTCTCACAGGAGGAGTGAGATTTCACCAGGGGAAGAGCAAAAGGACAGGTATTTCAGGCTGGTGGAGAAAGGAGCTGAGAACTGCAGGTATTTTGCCTTAAGCAGAGTGTAGACGCGAGACTGCAGGAGGTCACAGTACTGGGAGAGGCCTGTGTATCTGTCCCTGCCCCAAAGGGCCTGAGCTCAGCGGTGGTGGGAGGGACAAGGAGGGATCCGACGCTATAGAGGGACTTGGGAGGCAGAACAGATAGGCGTTGGCGACCCATGTGGACTGTGAATACCCATGGGGCACTCAAGGGCCACGTCTAGAAGTTACATCTGACGCTGAAGCTCAGACCCGAGAAAGGACTAGAAATCGAGATTCAAGAGCCACTGAGGTGCAGGCAGGAGTTGTAGCCATGCACCTAACTGTGATCCCCTGAATTCCCAAACACCTCAGATTCAGAGAGAGCCTGGGGCCCAGTGGGTGTTCGAGCCCACCAGCAGCCGCATCACACGGGAAGAAAAGGCCAGGAGAGTTTGGCTGACCTGTCCCCACTCGCACAGCTAGTAAGCAGAGCTGGCTCCAGGATCAGAGTAGCACTCAGGCCACTACTGTAACCCGGCCTCTTGCAACCCTGTCAAGATTATCCGCATTCATGCATCTGTGTCCTGGGCTGTTGCTCTCTCAACTCAAAAAGCCTCAGGTCCTATGGCAGGAACAAAAGAGGATGAGCTGGGGAGATGGAACCGGGGGAGGGAGAATGGAGTCAATTCCCAATTAAGCTGGACTAAAAGAAGCCCAAGCCATCATGAGCTTCAGCTGTCTTCGTGACACGTTCGCGTTCGCCCCAATCTGCTTTCCAATCTCATCCCCCATGGAGCTCCTGACCATCCCGTCCTGCCTCTGCCCCCGCGGGATAAAAACAGAATGCAGCCAGCTTCCTCCACCCTGGAGGCTGACCAGGGCCAGAGCAGGGCTTGAATAGTATCGTGGAGCCATGCCTGTATTCTGGGCAAGTGCTAAACACTTTACTCTCCTAAAATGACTTAATCTGCCTGCTCAGCGGGGAGTCTGATTCTCCCTCTGCCTCTGCCTCTCCCCCTACCCCACATGTGCTCTCTCTTGCTCATACACTCTCTCTCTCTCAAATAAATCAATAAAATCTTTAAAAATAAATAAATAAATAAATAAATAAATAAATAAATAAATAAATAAATAATAAAATGATGTAATCCTCATACAACCGGAGAGGGAAATATATTACCATCACCCCATTTTGCAGATGAGAAATCAAAATCTTTATTCCCCTGGCATCCACCCGAAGGCAGATGGAGCTCTGCTACGTGGCCTTCCTCTCTGGGGATTGACCTGCACGTGTCTAGTTTTCCTGGTGAGCCCTGAGCTCCTTGAAGAAAGAGCTGTGTCCTTTGGACCCCGGGTACCCTCGGCAGCTCCCAGCTCTGCATCTTGCACCTTCCCCTCCTTCCTCTCCTGTCTTCCCTCCATCTGCCACCAGGGTGTTATCCTCAGAATCAGGTGGGATCCTGTCCCTCATCTGCCCACACTCCTGTCTGCTTCCTGGTGAACAAAATCCAGGACACAGCATTCAAGGTGTCCACACTCCGGTCCTAATGAAACTTGCCACCTTCTTCTCCCACTGAGGGGGACAAGGCTCTTCAGATTCAACTGTGACACTCATTTTCACCTTTGAGTCTTTGCCTTTGTTTCTCCTTGTGCCTGGAATTTCTACGTGTCCCAGGTGGGAAGGCTCCCATGTCCTGCAGCCCTATTCTGGTCTGACCTCCACCTCTGAGGTCATGATCACGCCTCTTCTGGGTTCCCATTGCCTTGAGTTGATGCCTTCATTCGCTGACTTTGAATGGTTTTTGTGAGTTATAGACACATGCGAACCACAAGTCCTTTGAGGGCAAGAACCTCTATTTATTTGTATGTCCCTTCCATAGTTAGCATGGTTGAATAGTGGTGCTTGATAATAAAAACGATGTGAAGAGCACCTGGAGTCCGCTGACCTTACCCCACGTGCTAGGGCTGAGCGACGTGTTTTAAGTCCATGAGCCTCATTTGTTTTTAACTGATTAGGAAACCGAGGTGTTTATGGAAATTAAGTAACTGGCCTAAGATCACCCAGTTATTAAGTAGTGGAGTCAGGATTCCAATCTGGCAGCTTGACTCCTAAAACCACACTGAACCTTTACTATTCAGAGACTGAATAAATGCATGAATGAATAGTGATATTCATTATACTATAATTTTGCCTGCTGTGTTTCATAAACATGGCTAAGATGAAATGTCTACCCCTGGGCCAATCTAGAATATACAATGCAGTTGCAGCAGAGTACCAGTGTCTCTCAATTCGGGAGATGACTGTTCACCCACACAACCCCTCCTACACTTGTCAAAACCCGTACTTCCCCGCATCCCCAAAGAAGGCCACCCCACTCAAAAATTGACATGGCCTGACTACAGGTTTCAGTCACTGAGACTTCATTATTCCCAGAGCTGTAGACCGTGCTTGCATTTAAGTGAAATACAGCAAGAACTTTTCACTGAATCACATCTCAAGGCTACTCACTCCATCTGCAAAAAATCAGAATTACTGCACACACACCCCTGCCCCCCACAGTGTTTTAAACTGCTGTGCCCAGTTCCTCCCTTTCACGCTCCAAGGATCTTGGCTGGGATTTCTAATGGTTTTTAGTCACTCTCTCTGGTCACTTGATTCACAAAACCCAGGTTTATACCCAGTGGATATTACTTCTGCTTCTTGGCCTTAGGTCTCCAAGAAAAGTAGCTAGTCCAAGCGTCCTTCTTCCTTGCCACGGAATGAGTAATACACACCGTGACCCCGCGGGGACCCACAGGCACAGGGTTGCAGACCCGTGAAGGTAAACAAGCTGGCCCAGATATGGGTGAACGACAGACACGGGACAGGGCTGGAAGCAGTGCCGGAGGTTCCCATGACTTCATTCACCTCTGGGGCATTGTCCTTCCCCTGTCACCAGGGCTTGTTGATAACATTTACACACTCGGTGAACAGCTGGGGTTGTGTGATCTGCCTCTGGGAAGCAGGGAGACAGTGCAGAGCCCAGAGCCCAGAGAGGGCAAGTCTACACAGGGCTGGCTATGGGCACCGAAGACAGAACGGAACCTCCCCGCCTCCCACAATCACAGACTCTCATCGCAGAGGCCACTTGGGAATTCCTGAATGCTCAGATTGGAAGGAATCCTGAAAAGCATGGACCAAGAGGCTTGAATAAAATCCCAGGTCCAGAGAGCCTTAGAGTGTAAGGAAGGGGTTCTCCCCTGACTCCTTCTGTTCCTTCATCGCAGGGATGGTTGGTGCATTTCTAGATTTTTTTTCCTCTGTGTATGCAGTTCTGGCCTTCCCGCTGCATTCAGAGCTCCATGAGGCCACCGGCCTTTCCTCTGTGCTCACTTTTACATCCCCAGGGCCTAGCACCGTGCCTGGTCATAGCAGGTGCTTGGTAAATACTGGTTGGATACATGAATCCATCTCCACAGATAATTTAAAAAATTGTATTTCTATTCTTTGTTCTACCATCAACTAGCTTATGATGTCAGGAAACTCTCCAAGTGTTAGTTTCCTAATCTGCTAAATGGGGTAAAAAATATCTACCCTAGGGGCGCCTGGGTGGCTCAGTTGTTAAGCGTCTGCCTTCAGCTCAGGTCATAATCCCAGGGTGCTGGGATCGAGCCCCGCATCAGGCTCCCTGATCTGCTGGGAGCCCGCTTCTTCCTCTCCCACTCCCCCTGCTTGTGTTCCCTCTCTCGCTGGCTGTCTCTCTCTGTCAAATAAATAAATAAAATCTTAAAAAAAAAAAAAATCAGGGGCGCCTGGGTAGCGCAGTCGTTAAAGCGTCTGCCTTCGGCTCAGGGCGTGATCCCGGCGTACCGGGATCGAGTCCCACATCGGGCTCCTCTGCTATGAGCCTGCTTCTTCCTCTCCCACTCCCCCTGCTGTGTTCCCTCTCTCGCTGGCTGTCTCTCTGTCACATAAATAAATAAAAAATCTTAAAAAAAAAAAAAAATCCACCCTAACTCCTTTTCAGACATAATTCCAAACCCTGGAAGCAAAGGGCATCTGTCTGGCTCAGTTGGTGGAGCATGTGACTCTTGATCTCAGGGTTGTAAGTTCAAGCCCCATGTGGGGTACAGAGCTTACTTAAAAAAATAATAATAATAAGGAAGAAAAAAAAAAAGAAGAAAAAGACCAGCTCTGGAGGCAAAAATTTTTGATGAGCTTTAAAAAATATAACACTCTGGGGCGCCTGGCTGGCTCAGTCAGTAAAGCATGCGCCTTTTGGTCTCAGGGCTGTGGGTTCAAGCCCCATGTTGGGTGTGGAGATTACTTAAAAATAAAATCTTAAAAAAAGAAAAAAGAAAAATATAATCCTCTCTGTAGTTATTTCTCCTGCCCTTCTTCTGAGTTATTTTCTCAGTCTCTCCTAGCCTTTGGACAGGTTGGTATTTCATACTGGCCGTGGCAAATCCTTTGAACCCCAGGAATGAACACTCTCTGTTATCTCATGAAGCACCTCAAGGTCATTGCTTTTTTAAACCTCCAAATCTTGAGAGATAATTTATGGACACCTTCCCCATACTGCTTTTTGAGAAGCCCTGTAACCGCCCCCTCACCCCAGAGATAGTGAAGGATGTAGGAGGACATGAGGGTCAAGACCTAAGGCGGGGAGGCACCTAGTCCATTCTGAATGAGGCAGCTTCCTTCCTTCCCTCCCTCCTACGGAGACACCCGAGAGGGACTCTCACAGATTCCTTCAGCCCTCAGGGAGGGTCCAGCAGTCCCTGTGTCCACTGAGTTCTTGCCTCCGAGTCTACCCAGAACCTGAGCTTCATGGGTAAAACTGTTCAGACTCTGTAGAAGAGGGCTTGGGCCGAAAAGTAGTGAGGAAGTGTCCCTGGGAACCGTCCCTTGCAAAGAACACCCCCCTTCCCTTTCTGATGCTCAAGGGGACTTTTTTTTTTTGTTCTGTTTTGTGTTTTTTTGTTTTTTAATATTTTACTTATTTATTTGAGAGAGAGAGGAGAGAGCGTGCAAGCAGGGAGAAGGGCAGAGGCAGAGGGACAAGCAGAATTACCACTGAGCAGGCAGCCCAACACCAGGCTCCATCCCAGGACCCTGAGGCCACACTCAACTGACTGAGCCACCTAGGCGCCCCTCACGGGGCCTTTTTAACAGCAAACTCCACCTACACGGTCAGAAGACCAGACTGTGGGGCTCCTGACCAGCTAAGTCAGTGCAACCTGCCACTCTTGACCTCGAGGCCATGAGTTCAAGCCCCACATGGGGTGCAGAGATAACTTAAAAAAAAAAAAAAAAAAAAGACCGGATTGTCTCTGTAAGCTGTTGCATCTGCGTTCCCCTGTTGCCATGTACACAGACCTAGGCTCCTCCGTGGCCCGCTTTTCTGCCCGGTGCCCCCACACCCCCAAACCCCAAGCTCAGCCTCCTCATTTTCCTCCAGGGGCTGTCAGTGTTTTTGTCTCTGCTTTTGAAACCAAAATCCACCAAGGCGGCAAGGTGTTATTTAACTGAGGTGCACAAACAACGTGGGACTCCTCGGGCCACGGAAAGTCAGCGAGCCTGGAACTTTCCAGATTTCTATCTGAGACTCAGTCCTCAGAGACATTTTCTTCTTCGTGCATCAAATACGTCTCAAGTCATAGCTAAGGTTTGCTGAGCACTTACTTTGTGCCAGGTCTTAAGCATTATCTTATTTTCTTTTCTCCATAAACCTGTGAGGAAGGATCTATTGTCTTCATATTTTGTAGATAAGCAAACAACCTGAATAACTTGCCCAGAGGCATCCACCTATTTAGGGGCAGAGCCAAGTTCCAGAACCCCAGGCAGACCATTCAGCTGGAGCTGTCTAGAAGTGCACCCTTCAAGTGAAAACCTTTTCCACTCTTCTTCAAGGCTGGCTCAGAGACAGCCCATTTGCAAGCCTATATATTGAGGTTTTCTCCCCTGTGGCACTCGATTCACACACCATTGGAACTCTTGCCATACCATGATAAATGGGGGCACCTGAGGGGCACCTGGCTGGCTAAGTCAGGACAGCAGGCGACTTGTGATGTCGGGGTGGTGAGTTCTGGCCCTGCATTGGGTGTAGAGATCACTAAAGAAATAATAAATTAACCGTAAGAAAATGGTGGCACCTGAAGCTGTCCCCCCACCCCTGCCCTTGCTTTAGAGGGAGGGTATTACCTTATATCCACTGCTGGCTCCCAGCTCCTAAAGAAGTTTCACCCATGTTTCCTGAAAGAAAAAAACGGTCAACACTAAGGTGGTGGATTCTCTCACAAGCGATTCTGAGGGCCAGGGTGAGCGGCGGGCTTAGTTCGGGTCCTGGAGGATTGAGACTGAGTGAAAGAGATGATCTCAGACTTCTAGGGATTTATGATCTAGGGGCGCCTGACTGGCTCAGTCTGAAGTGCATGACTCTTGATCTCAGGTGGTAAGTTCGAGCCCCGCATTGGGTGCAGAGATTACTTAAATAAATAAAAACAAAAAATATAATTTATGATCTAACTGGGAAGCTACACGTAAACCCTTGAAATACATAGCCTAAGGCTTTATGAAGACACAGCAGCAAGGGCAGAAAATGCTTATCTCGATCTTCATTACGGACATAAACTCAAAACATTTAAAAAAAGATTTATTTATCTACTTTACTACTTTGGGGGGCGGGCAGAGGCAGAGAGAGAGAATCTCAAGCAGAACACCGCCCCACCTCCCCCACCCCAAGCTCAGAGCCCATGGGCTTGATCCCATGACCCTGGGATCATGACCTGATTCGAAACCAAGAGTTGGATGCTTAACTGACTCAACCATCCAGGCACGCCAACATTTTTTGAAATAGGTAGCAAGTCACATGATTCAAAAGTCTAAATTGATTATAATGACTACTCTCCTTTTCCTCCTACTCCAGCTACTCATCCCCTTCCATGCAATCAACTCTATTCCTTCCTTTTGTGTTTTTCCGGAGATATTTTATGCATGTGCCAGAAAAAAATCATGTGTTTCAGTTATATTTTATTGCATATATATGTGTATATGTTACACATATATTAGCTATACAAATATATTAGCTATATATAGTATAGCAAAAATATATCACATATGTAATATATAGGCCTTTTTACTAATTGATTTTGGCTGGGATGCCAGTAATGTAATAGGCCATCAATTAGAATCCAACATTTAAGCTCACTATGTGCACAGGCTTTGTTAGAAACTGGACTCCAAGATGAATATAACAGAAAACTTAAACCCGGTCTGTAAACAGCTCCCTCTTAGGATCCGTTGAGACCTGCCCTATTTCAGTTAATTCAGCCTGCATCCGGGAGTGGGCTGGGCAGGGACTGGGGCCTAGGGAGGTCAGTAGGGGAGGTGGGGTGGAATTCAGTTTTTAAGGAAAATTAACCACTTTTCTCTACTTTGTGTCCCTGGAAACTCACCATAAAGTGAGTCCTTGTAAAGCAGATCATATTTTCTTCATAAAAATAATGAGGCAGTTGGAGGTTACATCCTAAGTAAGGTCTTGGCATCCAAAAACACAGTGATGACTGGGGATGTCATAAGAGCAAAAAACTATAAACCTTGATAATCACTTAAAATAATAAAATTACGCTCCAAAGTATTTTACAAATGTACATAAATGTACCAATCGTATTGATTACACAAAGGGCCCCAATGAAGCATAAAATGTATAGCATTTCTGCCTCATAAATCTTCCCTAGGACTGATACATTGCTTATGATAAGCATTAATTAAAAAAATTAATTAACAATAATTCTCCCTGCCCTTCACAGACGTTAGAAAGGCTTTTGAGAATAATCTGAAGATATTTTGAGATAATAATTAAGAGACATTTTTGATTTAATAATTCAACAAATTTTGAGATACCTTTTAGGCATCCAGAGCTCATTAAAAACTTATCCAAGAAAGTTTGAACCACTGCCTAATCGTTCCCCCAGTAAATTTTCTTTGATGGAAACAGAGATGTTCAAAATCACCCCTTTGATCTTAATGTTGCCCTCCAAGTGGCAGCAGCTCATTCAGCAGGCAAAAATTGTGAGCACAAACTTTGCGTTCAACACTGAGGGATTAAAAAGAAAAAAGAGTAAGACGTGGTCTCTACCTGGGAGAACTCATAGTGGGCTGGACATAGTAACCGCAGCAGCTGCCTTTTGGAATGTTTATTAGGTACCATGCTAGGGTAGCTGTTAACTCATTCCATCTTCATACTAGAAGGAAGGTACTCCTTTGTACGCGATTCACAGAGGAGGACACAGATTAAATTTACCCAGGTGTTATGGATTGGACTGCATCTCAAAAAAAAAAAAAAAATGTTGAAGTCCTAACCCCCAGCATCTGTGCAACCTTATTTGGAAATAGGGTCATTGCAGACGTAATTAGGTAAGTTAAAAGGAGTTCATACTGGAGTGGAATTGGCCCTTAATCCCATAAGCCTGATGTATTTATAAGACGAGAGAGACACAGAGCAGAACACTTTCTGAGGACAGAGACCATGCGGGAAGATGGCCGTATGAAGAGAGAGGCAGAGATTGGAGCAATGTGTCTACAAGTCAAAGATTGCCAAGGATCGCCAAGGATGGCCAGCCATCACCAGAAGCTAGTCGAGAGCCAGGAAACAGCTTCCCCTGGGCCCCAAGTAAAAATCAGTATGACCAACACCCTGATTTCAGACTTCTGGCTTCCAGAACTCTGAGGCAATACATTTCCAGTGTTCTTAGGCTGCCCAGTTTGTGGTGTTTTGTCAGAGCAACCCCAGGAAACGAGCACCCCCGGTTACGCAGCTAGTGAGACGGACCCAGGCTGGGTCTGCCTCTTGAGCCCGCGCTCTTAAGTGCCATCTTGAGGGGTAGGAAAGGGGAGCAGAGGGGGCAAAGACTCTGGGGGGCACAGGGTGGAGCACCCTCCTCTGCCCAAAAATCTGGGAAGGCTTCCCAGAGGAGGGAACTTTTGGGCCGGATCTCAGTGGTTAAGCAGGCATTTGCCAGAGCCAGAGGGGTGGCAGTAGGTCACGCTGGGCAGAAGGGTCAGCAAGTAGAGGGAGAAGTGACTGCACAGGAGGGAGCTGGGGAGATGGCAGCAGGTGCTTGTTGCTGGTGCAGGTGCCGGTGGTACTTTCCGCTCTTAAAAAGAACTCCTAATAAAGGGAGGGCTCAGTCCCCATTTCTTTCCTTCCCCCCTGTTGCCTCCTTGAGGGAGTTCAGGCAGAGATCCCTTCCAAGGGCCTCTTCAGCCCTGCTGGCCTTCCTAGACTCATTCTTCTGCCCCTGGAGCCCCTGTCCTCACCGTCCCTATGGCTGACCTCTCGGGTCCTTAAGTCTGGCCTCAGAGGCACTCACTCTCTGCCTTTAGGAAGCCTTCCTCATTATCAATCACCATACTCTGTTCTCTTTGTGGCATTTTTTTTCTTTTTTCTTTTTTTAAAGATTCCATTTATTCATTTGTCAGAGAGAGAGAGAGCGCGCGCACAAGCAGGGGGAGGGGCAGAGGCAGAAGGAGAAGCAGGCTCCCCGCTGAGCAAGGAACCTGATTTGGGACTTGATCCCAGGACCTCGGGATCATGACCTGAACCAAAGGCAGACACCTAACTGACTGAGCCACCCAGGCATTCCATGGCACTTCTTAACAGCTCAAGCCATACCATTCTTCATAGCTGAAACCATTACCATGCGCATACTCTGTGTTATTGGCACCTTAACCTTAGCTCCATGTGAGCAGGGACATGATCTAGCTCGTTTCCAGAACTGAGGGCCAGGTCTGGGATTTAGGGATATCTTCTATAAAGATTTGTCGAGTGAACCTAGGCAGAACTTTCTAGCAGTGAAAGCAATTTAAAAAATACGATGGCCCCAGGAGGGCCTATCACTAAAGTGGTTCAACAGAGTCACTACAGGTGGGCTTTAGGGCATGGAATCATTGGACTAAAACCCCTGGACCCTGAGCATGCATGGCTCTTTGAAGAGCGGGCCTGACCTGAAGGCGGACTCTGTGTCCACTGGGACTTGGGTCTATCAGAGGGAGGCCACTGCCTGCATGAGAGTCCAGGAGCCTCCTGACAGGGAACTCAGCCTAAGGAACAAGAGAATCACACATGTCACTTAGATTCTAGAACAATGGGCCCGGGGCAGAGAGGAGATTCACTTCTGGGGCCAGCAAGTGGCTGTTCCCAAAGCTGTGCTGTGGCCCAGCTCCCATACAGAGGGGGCTGAATCACAAAGAAAATAACACCAAAAAGAGACTCTCGGGTAACATTTTTGCTGGGCACCGGGGGGCACAGGGCCTCTGGTGGCCAGAACCTCCACCAAGGGCAGAACGTCCCTGCGGGTGGCAGCATCCACAGCAGAGTGGCACCATCAGGACAGGAACCCGGCCTGCTGCTGAGCCAGTGGGAAGCTTAGGCCCTGGTGTGGGCGTGACCTGCCCAGAACATGGGGGCGCTTGCCTGACTAGCACAGAGGGGCCATCTGGGCCTGGAACCACGACAGGAGGGCAAGGTGTTGGTGGCCAGACAGGACAGCTGTAACATTATGTGCCTACTTCCAGGTCATAGGCTGGGGCTCCCAGGAGGGTAGGGCCTGGGGAGCAGGGGGCCAGGAAAATACTGGCCAGTTTACAGCCTCGGGGGCCCTTTTATACCCCTGAACTGGTTATGTCTGCGGAACAGAGTCGCGAATGTTCCTCAGACTCCTGAATTGTCCTTCCTTTGTCTCGAGTGTCCTCGGCTCTTCCTGACACTTCCCGCTGTGTGGTCAGACACTTCACATGTCAGTGGTGTGCCGGAAAGAAAATCGATCCAACCAGAGCTGCAAGGGATTTCTCACCAACCTGTCTGTTCCTTTTGGTGCCCTCAAGGGAGGAGAGTGAGTCCCTACCTTCCAGGGGCCTCTGGTCTATTTGGAGAGGTAGGACTTGCGCGTGCGCGCGCGTGCGCGCACACACACACACACACACACACACACACACACACACACCTGCAGCGGATGTCTGCATTCATCTGCAGCAGGGAAGTACTTTAGCCAGTGACTAAGCTCAGGGCTACAAAATCGTAACCTTCTTGTCCAGAGAGGTGTTAAAAGAGTGCTGGTGGAGAGACCTAACAATTACTGGGGGGTTGTTCCTTCTGTGACGGGTGCTGTGTTGGAGGTAAACGCTTCATATAAAGAAAGTCACTTCTTTCCTGCAACAACAGTTACAGGGAGACAGACACCGGCGCCTGACTAGTGGCCCACACCGTCCGTAGCCTGGTGGGACCAAAGCCGGCGGATGTATGGAGGCACATCGCAGATGGACCCATGAGGACGCGCATCGTGGGTGTCTCGTTTTTCATCGTTGAATCGTTAGGGCCTGCCTCAGTGCTCAGGGCATATTAGGTGTTCAACAAATATCTGTGAGACGAATGAAAACAGCAAACTGCAGAAGCTTATGGCCCACGTGGTGAGAGCATCTCCAGTGGTCTGTGCACTTGACAGTCCCGTGAGGAGGAGTGCTTTGGTGTATTACTGTGCCCATTGTTATCATCAGCATCCTTCTCCTTTTGCCAGCGACAGAGAATCCACAGGGAGTATCATGGTCCCCGGGACCAGCAGAGCTCTGGGTGCAGACCAAGCCTTCTGATCTTCTGACTCTGAGCCCCAGGTTCTTCCCAGCCCACGCTGATGGCAAGCACGTGAGCCAACCCCACGAGAACCGGCCTTATTCTAGTAAGGGAACCCAGGTCTCACCTCAAGCCCCGTGCTCGCTCCCTCCCGCCTTCTTCTTTCCCTGTCTTTACATTCTGGAAGAAGGTGAGTCCCCACCGCCACCTCTCACCATCCCTGCTTGCCTGTAGCCCCCCAGCTAAGATGGTTGGATACACTGCGCAAAGTCCTGGGCTCCCACATTATTCTGGAAAACAATGCAGCTGTACCTGGTCCCGGTTGATCTAGCACACGCCGGCAACACCATCTCAGGACTGCAGGTTAAGGGAAGTATAGCACGTGGAAGTGCTCTGTGCATCTCCCAAGTCCACTCGAATGTTCATTATCATCTTTTGAGCTCAGCTTCTCTGGCATGTCTCTGTGTGTCTTCTAGAAATGTCCGGCTTCCAAATCTCACTCTGAGAAGGGGGGAGAATCTAATTCATGCTCATTCCTTTCCTGCGGGGGGAATGATGGGATAGGGCTCTGTGCAAGGAAGAAAGAAACGCTGAGGAAGAGAGGGGACACATGTTTTGTAAGGAGCAGGAAGAGGAGCAGGAGTTTGTCAGACAAACGTGCAGGCCTGGCCAGTTTGCACCCTGCACCTTAGCTCAGAAATAAAATTCCAGGTGAATCTGGAGTAGAAGGGGAAGTTATCTGGTTCAACAATAACTTATTAAATTTCTACTACGGTCTCTGAAGGCACCACAGGGATATATGAAGAAGGTATAGCAAAACCTCACTGTTCCACATCTCACCTCTCTTGACAACTCCTCCCTCTGAAATAGACTCATGAACTAGGAAGGAGAAAAAGTGATTGATTCATCAGAAATATACCACAAAGTATACACATAAGTATACACATTTGTATATTTGCTCTGGTTCTATTAACTTTTAATTTGCATGTAGTTCTAGCAGATTTATTTTATTTATTTTTAAAAATAATAGATTGTGGGGGTATCTGGGTGGCTCAGTTGGTTAAGCATCTGACTCGCTTTCTTTCTTTCTCTCTCTTTCTTCTCTTTCTTTCTTAAGATTTTATTTATTTATTTGACAGAGAGTGAGACAGCAAGAGAGGGAACACAAGCAGGGGGAATAGGAGAGGGGGAAGCAGGCTTCCTGCTGAGCAAGGAGCCTAATGCAGGGCTCGATCCCAGGGTCCTGGGATCATGACCTGAGCCAAAGGCAGACGTTTAACGACTGAGCCACCCAGGCACCCCTGACTCAATTTCTGCTCAGGTCATGATTTCAGGGTCATGAGAATGAGCCCTGCACTGGGCTCTGTGCTGAGTGTGGAGCCTGCTTAAGATTCTCTCTCTCCTTCATCCTCTGCCCCTCCTCCTGCTCACACACTCTCTCTCTCAAAATAAAATAAAATAAAATAAAATAAAATAAAATAAAATAAAATAAAATAAAATAGTAGATTGTGGCATATGCCTTTTTTTTTTTTTTTTTTTTAGATTTTATCTTTTAAGTAATGCCTACACCCAACATGGGGTTCAAACCCACAACCCTGACATCAGGAGCCACGTGCTCCACTGACTGAGTCAGCCAGGCGCCCCAGTTCTAACAGATTTAGATGTTACAAACTTGAAAGAAAGTTGCTACTCTGGATGGGTCTATAAACAGTGGTCTAAAATTAGCCTAAAAACAAGGTAGGACAGAAGGAAATCTACCAAAAATGGTTGTGAAAGAGTCATCTGTGATTTAGCCTGTGGGGCAAGTGACCTTATCTATCCCAATAACTTTTGTATTGATATCGCTATATGACCACATGGTACACAGGCCAACCCCTGAGAGCCAGAGAGGTAAAGGAACTTGCTCAAGCTTGCACAGCTAACCAGGTGGACGGAGTGGCCCCCAGATCTCCTGGTCCCACCGGGCCCAGGGTTCCTTCCACTGCTCACACAGGGTTCCTTCCACTGCTCATACAACCTAACCGAGACCCCAGGTTCCCAAGAACACCTCAAAGTCTGTTCGAGGTCTTCTGTCTGAGACACCGGGAATGTGTGTGACTACTTTTAGAAAGAATTCCACCGTAAATGATGATGACGCAGAAAAGACTGGGACCTTCAAGAGGTCCTGTGTGCTCTGTTGCCCACGAACACAGGCACCAGCTTTCTGGAAGCACAGACTCACCCTGAGGAAGTGGGCGGCAAAGGTTTTGCTCTGGAGGAAAGAAAGAGTCCCCTCCTTCTAGGAGCCCATGCTGACTTTGAGCGCCAGGCCAAGGCCTATCGGGACAACAAGAGCCAGAGGGTGGTGTCCACAGGAGCGCTGATGGCGGGGTAGGCTCGTGATCCCCTGCGATGTGCCAGGGGAGCGTGCGGAACATCTCATCAGGTATATAAATACCAGACGGGCTTATTATTGGGTGTATACGGCCACATTATTCTAATTCAGCAATCCTGCCCCCGGTGGTGGGCATCCTGCCAGTCTGCATTCCCACATCCTGCTGCTGACTCCGGGCCCACCCGTTTCTATATTGAGGAGCTCGTCTCCATAAATAAAGAACAGGAGTCAGGCACGAAAGAAAGGCCATTTAGAGCACTGGGAAGGCTGTCACATGGGCCAACAAAGGGCAGGAAGTGCCGGGCGGTGGCCCTGTGTCGGTCCCCAGGCCCAACTCACCTGGCTGGGCTGTAGGGTCTTTGTGCAACAAATGTCAGGCCCAAGTCCTGAACTTCCTGCCATTTGTCAGGCTGTGCTGTGACCCAGAGTTCACCAAAAGGCTTGCTGCTCCCAACAATACACACATACATCCTTTGGAAAAATTCTCTCTCTTTCTCCTGTCCAGGCAGTGATGGCTTTTTATGGAAGTGGCTGGGGGATCCAAGGCTGAGCCATGGAAAGTTTTGGTTGTATTTCTTTTCTGAAGAAGTCAGGTTCAGGCAGAGCAGGGAGAAGGCAGAATCCCAGGGGCAGGAGACAGAAAGGAGCTCTGGGGTCCCACCCCAGCTCCACTCCTGACTGGCTCAGAGCTCTGAGGCCATGGGGTGGGGGTGTCTGCTTCTGTGACCCGTTCACTTTCTGCTCCTGAGCAAGATTCCTAAGTCTCCATCCCACCTGCCTCCCCTGGGGCCCCAGGACTTCTCTGCCTCCGAGTAGGCTGCAATCAGTGTCAGGAATACCTGTGTGTCTAAAGAGGCGAGCTTCCTGGAGCAAAAATCAGGCCATGTGTCTGAAGCGAAGGCGACAGGATTGGAAGCCATGTCCCTGGCTCCCAGCTGCATCTTGTGCGAGGAGACTCAGGTCACTTCTCCAGGTGACAACCAAAGACATTAACTACCCATTCTGCTCTCATGAGCTGTGCTCAGCTGGCGAGGGGCTGAGACAGGGGCTCCCAGACGCTGGACGAACACTGGTACAGTAGTCACCTGTCCTCTGTGAACTGAACACAAAGAAACGTGATGTATTTTCCAAAAAAAAAAAAAAGAAAGAAAGAAAGAAAGAAAAAAGAAACGTGATATATTTTCCAGCATGCTAAATTTATTCCATTGAAAGCACTCTCTCATTCTGAGATTATGTTCTGAAATGAAGAAAAAGAAAAATGTGGCTTTTCCTGTACTGCTAAACTTGTTCAATTTTAAGGATCATTCTTCATGCTGCCATTATGTTCTTCTTTCTTTCCTAGTGTTACTTTCTTCGTGTTAAAGTGTACTTTTGGGGCACCTGGGGGGCTCAGTGAGTTAAGCGTCTTGATTTCGGCTCAGGTCATGATCTCAGGGTCCTGGGATCGAGCCCCCACACTGGGCTCTGGGCTCAGTGAGGAGTCTGCTTGTCCCTCTCCCTCTGCTCTTTCCCCTGCCTGCCCCCCTGCTGTTCTATCTCCCAAATAAATAAATGAAATCTTTTTTTAAAGATTTTATTTATTGATTAGACAGAGAGAGAGAGAATGAGAGAGAGCATAGGAAAGAGAGGGTCAGAGGGAGAAGCAGACTCCCCGCTGAGCAGGGAGCCTAATGTAGGACTCGATCCTGTGACTCCTGGATCATGACCTGAGCCGAAGGCAGTCGCTTAACCAACTGAGTCACCCAGGTGCCCCTAAATAATATCTTTTTTAAAATGTGCTTTTGTTTATGACATTACAGTAATTTAAAAGTGTTTTTATTTGGGGCGCCTGGCTGGCTCAGTCAGAGGAGCATGGGGCCCTTGACCTCTGGGTCGTGAATTGGAGCCCCACGTTGGGGGTAGAGATTACTTAAGTAAACAAACAAACAAACAAAGTTTAAAAATTTACAAAAAAGTGTTTTTATTTGATGAAACAAAGAGTTCACAGTTGTGCACTAGCCCTCCGAATAAAAACAAAACCAAAAAATCTACTACCACCTGCAGCTTTCAAGGTTCCAAAGTCTAAGGAGCCAGTCATGGGGGGCGCATGGGAGAGGGAAACTGTCATGGTGACACATTCCAAGATCTCAGGAGATTCGGTGCCAAACTGTGGGACGGAAGTGACTTGTGCCGTTGGAGCTCAGAGGGGACGCTGGTCAGAGCCTGTTCCACAGGGAAGTGCTCAATTAACATCGGCTGAGTAGATGAATGACTGGAAAGCTTTGATGAAGAGGACTTAACAAAATTGGACCTGGGAAGGAGAGGAAGTCTTGGCGAGGGGGTGGCGCTGGTCAGGGGGTCAGCTCAAGCAGAGGTGTGAGGCCCAGGAGAGCATGCTTGTAGGGGAGCTGCGGGGGCTGGTCTCACCAAAGCAGGGACAGTACTAATTGGAGTAGTAGGCTACGATATTAAAGAAGTGGAGATACACCTTGAGAGCCAGACAAATGTGTTTAGACTTTATGCAGCCATTAATGGTGAGCCATGGTAGGTTCTTGAGCAGGGCAGTGCCAGGGTGAAATGCTAGATGAAGGCTATCACTCGGGCAGCAATGTGTAGGATGCTTGGAATCCAGAGCCTGGGGAGCATCCAGAGGACTCTGACCTGGAAGGGCAGGGGGTGGGGGTGTGGGCTTCTGAGCTGGTGAGGGCACTGACGGTTGGGAAGGGTCCAGGAGTATGACTGAGATTTTAACTCAGGAGTCTAGGAAAGTTTTGACATCCCTGAACAGGTGGAAATGTGGGAGAGGTAAGAGGTTTGGGATGAGACAGGTGAGCTTGGCTCTGGGTTTGCCAACTTTGAGACGGCCAGACTTGCGAGTGGAGGTGTCCAGCTGCCCAGGGCTGTGATGAGAGCGCTGGGAAGGTGCCGCCAGCTTACTGACCCCCGCCACCTAGCCAAGGGAGGGGAGAGGAGAGGCCACCTGGTGCTCCTGTGGCTCGGGCTGCAGTAGGGGGGACCTCATGGAGGCGGTGGCCCTTTCCAGGAAGCTCTGCAGCGTGGCTCAGTAATGTGTGGAATTCAGGCCTGGATTAAAGGAGTTGAAAGCTGCCAGGACGGCCACTCTGTCCGGGAGGGGGACGGTCAGGCAGGCCAGACTGTCCGCTCCAGCAGCTTAGATAACCCTGAGCTATTTCAGGAAGAGAGCCCTAAGAAGATAAACAGGCCAGGGCCAGCAGATGGACAGATAACCTGTGCTTCCCCGAGGAAAGGCGAGAGAGGGCCCTCTGGGACAGGGTCCTCCGAGACAGGAAGGTGCCAGAGTGCGTCACCGGTGGGGGCTGCGGCTCCTCCTGGGGAGGGGCATCTCATCACCCTGGCCCTGCCACTCCCTGGGGGGCAGGCACAAGTCCCTGTAATTCTGATGGGAAATGGACACTGGGAGTTCCTTCAAATCCAGGAGCCTTGAATCTTCGTAGGGGTCCGAGTGCCCAAAACAGCCCCAGGATTGCAGACTATGTTTCACTCTTCCAAGTTGTTCACGAGTCAGCCGCCTGCCTGCATTGACTGGAGGCACAACCCCAGTGTCGTGCAGTGTGTGTGTGGTGTGGTAGGTATGTGTGTGGGCACTGTGGGGGGGACGCGGTTGGTGGTTGTAGTCATTGAGTGCGTGTGATGGGTGGGTGTAATGTGTGTGCGTGTGCACGCAGTGGGTGTGGGGTTTGTGGGTAGTATGTGTGAGTGTGCGTGTGTAATACGTGTGCATAGTACATGTGTGCCATGTGGGGTGTGGGTGCACGTTGAGTAGCACGTGTGTGCAGTACCTGGGGGTGGGGATGTGTGTTCGTAGAGTGACCGGAAGGGAGTAACTGGGAGGACAGGCTCCCGGCTCCGCTCCCACCCTCACCCCCTTGGAAACAGAGCTGAGTGGTCCCTGTCCTGTGGTACAGGGGCTGTGGGTTACTTTAGAACATGGTCTGAGGCCGGAAACCATCACAGAAGGCCTTCAGGACTCAGTTCCAAGCCTCTTGCAGTCACCTTGCCTACCTTGCCCTCCCAGGGACCTCCTTGTCTATGTGCTTTCCTGTCTCTGGGTCCCTGTTTACGCCATTTCCTCTCTGTGGAAGGCCCTGCCCATCCTCTCCACCTCAGAAAGCATCTTTGTCCTTGAAGGCTCAGCTCCCAGACACTGGACCATGACACCTCCGTGGGCGCTTTCCTGACTCAGGCCCGCTGCCCACTGCCTTCCACCAGCTCACGACTCAGAGCTTCCTGCAGAAGCCCGTGCACCCTTCCCAGGCTTGTGGTGGCGGGCAGGGGCCTGGCCATGTGCTGCCCCCACTGCACTGAAACGTCACAGGGACGAGGATAGGGGCCCAGGCTCAGGCTCCCCCCCCCCCCAGGACTCCTCCCTGGGCTTCCTGACCAGGCTTGGCTCCATCCCCACACGGGCCTCACTGTGGGCACTTTTTTCCGTGGCTGTCTTGACAGGACCTCACACTGCGTTCTGCACCTCAGTCCCTGACGTTCCTGCTGGCATTGCTATCCTACCTGCAACCAGGCTTAGAAACTGGGCTTCCTCCCACTGCCCTGAGTGTGTGTGTATGTGTGTGTGAGAGAGAGAGACAGAGAGTCCAGTCACTGACCGCATCTCTTCTTCTGGTCAGTGGCTGGACTCATGATAAGGAAGAAGATGTCCTGTCTCTTCTCACTGTCCTCCCCCACTTTAGGTTTTGATGACAATAGTAACAGCAAACATTGAGGAAGCATTGGTTAGACTCAGGGGGACAGGTTGAGGCCCCTCCACCTCCTTCACCCATGGAGATAAGGCTGCAGGGAACATGCAGAGCACGTCCCCCATGTACCCGGGTGAGCATCTCTTTGGGCAGCTGGGGACTGGGTCTTGCCCACACACTTCCACAGTGCTCTCCAGAACAGCACGCTGCTCCACGGCCACCTGCATGTCTCCTTACCAACCACTGAGCACTTTATGTGGCCCTTAGCTCCCCACCCCGCCTTATGGTCTGTTCACATCTTTTGGCTCTCTTCTGTTCGGCTTGATGCCCTCTCCCTATTGATTTATAGGAGTCTTTTGTATATTCGAGATTTTACCTAGAGTCGGGATAAATTCTATGTTGGGTTTAGACCTGGCAATAGCTTCTCCTGTTCTGTCATCCATCTCCTAATCTTGTTCATAGTATCCTTCATTGGCAATGAGTCCTTCATCTTGATGTAATTAAAATCAAACTTTTAAAATTTGGTGTGTGCTTTTGAAGTTTTAAGATGTCCTTTCCGGTTTTTAAGTCACAAAAATATTCTCCCAGGTTTTCTTGTATTAGCCTTACAAGGTTAATACAGTTTTTGTACTAGGCTGATACTTTATCTAGTATTTTCCAAAGTGACAGGTACTCTGCAACACTTTGCAGACACTATCTTAATAGTCGGAGACTGATTCAGATGCTTGACATGTATCAACTCATTTAATGCACACAACCCTGGGAGGGGTGTACTGTTACTATCATCCCCATGTCACATTTGAGAAAACGGAGGCACAGAGAGGTTAAGGGACTTCTCCAGGGTCACAAAGGTGACAAGTCAAAGAATCTAGGAGTCTGGCTCCAGAGACTGTGTCTTCAATGTCAGTGGTAAACCATCTCTCTCTGGTGACCTTTACAGCAACCCTCAGTGTGATGATTAACGTTATATGTCAGCTTGACTGGCTGAGGGATGCCCAGAGAGCCAGCAAATTGTTTCCGGGTATGTTCCTGAAGGCATCTGCCTTCAGCCTCAGATTGAATGACCCCACCCGCTTTCCTGGTTTTCCAGCTTGCAGACAGCAGATCTGGGACTTCCTGGTCTCCATCATGGCAGGAGCCAATTGCTACAGTAAATCTCCTTTTGTATATATCTCTATGTATCCCATTGGTTCTGTTTCTCTGGAGAGCCCTGATTAGTACATTCAAGAGTAACTGAACAGGGGCGCCTGGGTGGCACAGCGGTTGAGCGTCTGCCTTCGGCTCAGGGCGTGATCCTGGCGTTATGGGATCGAGCCCCATGTCGGGCTCTTCTGCTGTGAGCCTGCTTCTTCCTCTCCCACTCCCCATGCTTGTGTTCCCTCTCTCGCTGGCTGTCTCTATCTCTGTCGAATAAATAAATAAAATCTTAAAAAAAAAAAAAAAAGTAACTGAACAGGTGCCACTCCTGGGGATGGGGAAGGGCCTTGCCCCAGCTCACAGCCCCAGCTAGGGGCAAAGGTGGTCTGAGCTTCAGAATGTGCCTTGAGCTGCTGCACTGCTGTCTTCACTTCTTTCCCCTGGGGAAGAAAACCTAAGATGAGGACCTGGATCTGGGTGGCTCATTTTATAAAATGATCTCCCCCTTCAAAATTAAAAAAAAAAAAAAAAAAAAAAGATCCCGAAGAATAGGAATGGGGGCATTGGAGAGAGCAAACTGGGAAGGAGGATAAGCCAGTGCAAGGATGCCTTCGCAGGCTGGTCACTGCTGTGGCCGGGAACCTCTGAGGAGTACACAGAGTGGGTCCCAGAGGGGCGTCTGGGCGGCTCAGGGGGTTAAATGTCTGCCTTCAGCTCAGGTTATGATCTCACGGTCCTAAGATTGAGCCCTCCATGAAGCCCCGTGTGGAGTCCCGCATCAGGCTCCCTCTTCCTCGGGAAGCCTGCTTTTCCCTTTCCCTCTGCCTGCTGCTCCCCCTGCTTGTGCTCCTTCTTTCTCTGTCAAATAAATAAATAAAATCTTAAAAAAAAAAAAAAAAAAAGGTCCCAGAATTGTCCCTTGAAGAATAGGACAGCATTTATCCAGCAACTCCCACCCTGCATTGGCCAAGAATTATCCTGTCCCATGTGTGAGTGTCCAGAGTACCCGTCCGGGTCACAGAGGAGTCTTGGAGCAGAATGGTCGCAGGGGAATCTCACAGCACCTGTCAGATGCCCCCCCACCCCGCCCCAGCAAAGCTGGGTGCTGCAGCCAAGGCTGAGGCAAGGATGGGCACAGAATACCTGAGGCCCAGGAGCTGCCTGGAGTTATCCCTACCATCCCTCCTAGTCCCCAGAAGTTTCTCTCCCTGCAGGCCTGTCTCATTTCTCCAAGCAGATCATTGGCTTCTGGGAGGCGGGTGTGGGCCCATCAGCTTATTGATCTTTATTTCCTCAGGAGGCCCAGTGAAGTGCTGGGAACAGAGCACACTCTGATATAACAACCTCGTCTTTTACTGAGCACCTTTCATGTTCCTGGCTGGTTCCAGCGGGGTTCTCTAGCTGTGCCACTGCTTTAATCCTAGTGACAGCCCTGTTTTAACTGCTTTTTGGATTGGACATAGAGGCTAAGAGGTTTAGGGCTCACTGCCCCAGGGCTGGTGCCAAACAGGGACCTAGAGCTCCCTCAGTGCTGGCTGAAGGAGAAGTCCCCGGTTTCAGCCACCTAAGCTGGGGAGACCAGCGGGCATAGGGAACGAGAAGCCTTTACTCAGAGGAAACAGCTAGAGGCGTAAAGGCCCAGAGGCAGGAGAGCTGGGACTTGGATGAGGAAGAGTACTTTAGCCTAGCGTAGGAAATTTGTGAGAGGTGCTCTTAGAAGAGCTGCTGCTTCGGGGGTGGGGGTAGGGGTGGCGAGGTCAGAGCAGGGAGATTACTTCTTCTATACCTTAGGTGGCGATGGGTGGGGGAGCTTGTGTTGGATTTTTAAATGCCCCAGTCAGGGGCTCTCTCTCTGTCTCAAATAAATAAAGTCTTTTAAAAAAAAATGCCCCAATCACACTGAGGTCTCCTTGAGGGCAGGAGAGAAGCAGAGAGAAGCACCTTTCTCTGCCCATGTGTGCATCTAGGTGTGTGTGCCCTTTGCCGTGGTCATGGAGGGCGGAAGAGAAGTCAGGCGGTGAGCACTTCTCAGCATACCCCCTGGTTACATTCTCTCACCTATCTTCGCCCACCCACCAGGCCTCCCCCCACCTTGCTGCTGAGGGGCTGCTCCACACCTCTGTGACTGGTTTTCAGCAGCGAGCCTCACAGTCCTTGGGGGCCCCTCCGTCACATCACAGAGGAGCAGCAGGGATGCTCTCCCTGCAGACTCCCACCAGCTGCCACCCTTCCCAGGCTTGCACAGTTCAGTGGCAGCAGGGATGGACAAAGGGACAAGAGATGCCCCGGAACTGTGGCCTGGTCAGCCCTTGGTCACAGAGGTAGTCCCTCCTGCATGTTTCTCCCCTGACTTCAAAATCTGTCTCTGTAAGTGACTGAGCTGTCCCTCCCTCCTTTAGCCTGGCCCTGGTCCTGGCTCACAGCATACTCCCCTCTAATGCCACCTGCAAGAGGTAGCCCCTGCCAGCACTTAGCTGTTTATATTAGGATATATATTAAGAAACAGGTTCAAACAGGGGCGCCTGGGTGGCGCAGTCGTTAAGCGTCTGCCTTCGGCTCGGGGCGTGATCCTGGCGTTCTGGGATCGAGCCCCGCATCAGGCTCCTCGGCTGGTAGCCTGCTTCTTCCTCTCCCACTCCCCCTGCTTGTGTTCCCTCTCTCTCTGGCTGTCTCTCTCTCTGTCAAATAAATAAATAAAATATTTAAAAAAAAAAAAAAAGAAAGAAACAGGTTCAAACAATGTGTGTCGCTGTTCAAATTGCTCCCCGACCTCAACAATGTCACGACCATCTCTCCACGGACTGAACACGGATCCAACGCTCTCTTTTCAGGGGCTGCTTAATGTTTCAGTAAATGCACGAGCCATGGTGCTTTTAACAGCTTCTCTTCCCGTTCTGTATTGAGAAACAGTCATGGGTAAAGCTCTGTTCTGGGGACCAGAATTTACAGTCAAGTAAGGAAAACAGGAAATATCAGAGTAATTTTTAAAAAAAGATTTTATTTATTTATTTGAGAGAGAGAGTGAGTGAGAGAGCGAGCGAGCACACAAAGCAGGGGCAGAGGGAGAGAAAGAGGGGGAAGCAGACTCCCTGTTGAGCAGGAAGCCTGACGCGGGGCTGGATCCCAGGACCCTGGGATCATGACCTGAGCCGAAGGCAGACGCTTAACCGACGGAGCCACCCAGGCGCCCTAATATAAAAGTAATTATATAAACAAGCTGGAGTACCATGGATGGCGTTAAGTATTATAAAGAAAATAAAACTAGAGGGTTTGGAGAAAGAGTCATTCCGAGGTGACACCTGACAACTCAAATACAAACCTCTGGATAACAAGGATGCATAGTTTGGGGCCAGGACACACTGCTGGCAACACCTTTGAGCCCATATGCTGTGGGAGGTAGAGATGGAGAGGGGATGGAGCCTGACGCACTGGTCTCCCCTCTTACCTGGTGTCCTCAGGGGGAGTGGCAGCAGGTACAGGCAAGGGACAGGTGCACAGGTGCGACAGAGCCCTGGGCCAGGCCCAGTGAGACGGCTTCCTCACTCCTGTGACCTCTCAAAGTAATGAGGAGACTTTCTTATTGGTAAAACTGAATACACTGCCTCCCCTGCCTCCGCTTTCACAAGATCATGTGAGTGAATTGCCTTAGAGAGGGAAGTTTCTAGACGAGTGTCCTAGTGTCCTTTGCTGTAACAAAGCACCACACGCTGGGTGGCTTAGAACAACAGAAATCATTGTCTCACAGTTCTGGAGGCTACAAGCTAAAAATCCAGGTGTCAGCAATGTTGGTCCCTCCTTAGGGGCTCTGAGGGAGAATGCGTTCCAGGCCTCTGTCCTAACTCCAGGTGGCTGTCAGCCATCCCTGGCGTGCCTTGGTTTGTGACAGCAGAACCCCAATCTCTCCCTGTCATCACATGGCAATGCCCCTGGGTGTCTGTGTCCAAAGGTCTCTCTCAGAAGGACACCAGTCATTGGATTAGGGCCCACCCTCATGACTGCGTCTGAACTCGATTACATCCGCAAAGACCCTATTTCCAAATAAGGTCACATTCACGAGTACCAGGGTTAGGACTTGAACATACCTCTTTGCAAGGACACAATCCAACCCATTATAGTACCTAATGTCACCTGCAGCAACAGCACCATCCTTGTCATCACCACCGCAAAGAACCAATGTTAAAAAACAAACACACCAGGGCCAGGGCGCCTGGCTGGCTCACTCGGTAGGGTGTGCAACTCATTGATCTTGGGGTTTTCAGTTCGAGCCCCACATTAGGTACAGAGATGACTTAAAAATAAAGTCTTTAGAGCAAACAAACACACCAAAATGCATTATCAGCCAATGCATATGGCGGCTTTCGGGAGGGAGCCTCACCTTATTTTAGTATATACTTGGACACAACAAAGGTAGGTCCCGCCCAGCACTTCTCAAACCATAGCTCACACGCAAATCACCTGAATCACCCGGGGGGTCTTGTCAGAACGCAGACTTGGTCAGTCGGCCTGCGGCAGCCTGACGTTGTTCTGCAATTGTCGAGCCCCAGGGTGATGCCTCTGCTGTTGGTGCACGGACCACAGTGTGAGCAGCAAGGGTCTGATGGATTGCCGCCACGCGGGCCTCAGCCCCGCCGAAGGCGCACATGGATCACAGGCGAGGAGACCTGCCCTCTTCCTCTGGTGACCTTCTGATTTCAGGAGCCCGCCTGGCAGGCTTTACGCAGGTCGTTTCCGCTTAGGTGGTCCCTGCTGTGACGTCCTTCCCTTTCTAACCCGTCCTCCATGTGGCATGCTGTCTTTTCTTAGCTTGCCATTAGTATGCCAGTGGGCGACCTGCACGGTGTGGACCCCACTGGGGAGCTGAGAGGAAGCTCAGCTGGAAGGAGGGCTGCAAACACATCAGAACACAAAACACACACATTCAGCCCAAAGACCCCTGTTCCTGGACCCCATCCAGACTCGTCCCTTTATTATTTTTGTTCTTTTTCCTCTTTAATGAGATCTTGCCTGAAAACAGCCTGGGCGTTGCTAAGGTAACGCCTTAGCGCCTTCCCGAACACTTTATTGTTTAAGGCCTGCCGCGTTGGCCTGGAGGAATTTGCTATTTGTTTAAGAGATGAAAGCCACAAACTTCCCCACATTCTTCTCCAGTTTCACTCGCTCCCCTTGGACTGTATGGCCCAGGCAGAGTGAGCACATTGGGTGGAGGGGACTCACAGGGAGCCAACAAAGTAGTGGGTGCTCGTGAGTGGTCCTTACCACCCAAACACAGAGATCTGGAATTTCTCTTGACGGGACAATGGGCGTAAGTGTCCTCACTTGAGGGTCTGAGGACACGATGAGGGAGGAAAGCTTCTCAGTGGTGGTCCCTACCAACCTTGAAAGCTGGAAATAGTGACTCAAGCCTCACTTCCCCCAGGGCCTCAGCTGAACAGATGATATCTCTAGGACGGGCACCAGAGATCCCGGGGAGCAGTCACCTAACCTGCCTGATAACGCATGGGGTGTAGCTCCGGGGAGGTGTTTCAGGAATGCATCTGGGCCCCATCAGATACAAGCTCTATCAGGGCCCCCCTGAGGCCTGCCGGGCGGCAGGCTAGGTACCCGGGCTGCACGGTGTGTGGTGACAGGCCCGCCAGGGCCTTGCATCAGCCTGGATCTGCAACTTCTTGCCGGCCATGCACTGACCCTACTCAGCCACAGACAGATCTCGGTCTCTCTGTCTTTGCTTTTCTTTGTGTCGTTCTGCTTCTCCCACTGACAACCCCTGGGCTCCCCTTCTATGGTGGACCCCAACTCCCTAAATCACGGTTCAGGATTCACTAGCTTCTGGGCCCGGTGATCTCACAGGACCTGAGTGGCAGCCCCCTGGTCAGGAGCTCACGCTTGGTGCACAGGCCCCGGCTCACAGGGTGAAGGGCCGTGTTTTTAAAACGGAGCTTGCAGCTATGGCAGCTCTCCTGCGGACTGCTCGTCCCATCCAGTAGAAAGCACGTGATCAAGGGATGCTTTCAGAGGAATTCTGGAGACAGAAACAAGTCTAATGAGGAAGCTTGATTCAATGGCATATGGTATCATCTCCCCTCTGTCACCCATGGAGACTCTGGTAAAATGGGCTACGTTCATCAGTATTTCTGGCCTTAGGGGCACCCGGGGGGTTCAGTCAGTTAAGCATCTGACTCTTGACTTCAACTCAGCTCATGACCTCAGGGTTATGAGATCTAGTCCCAGGATGGGTTCTGACCTCAGCAGGGAGTCTGTTCGATATTCTCTCTCTCCCTCTGCCCCTCCCCACTTGTGCTCTCTTTCTCTCTAAAATAAATAAATCAATCATTAAGAAAATACTTTTGGCCTTAGACTTGTGTTTTTGGAGGGAGGTTGGCTGTGCTGATCCTAGTTCCTGGGAGGACACAGGTTTAGAACAGAGGCTGGTCTTGGGGGCCCAGCCACCACTGGTTACCTATAGAAAACGCCTGAGAAGTTTGGCAGTGTATGGAAGGAGAAAATAGGATGACTCCACTGGAATAGCAGGATTGGTGTGGGAAATAAAGGCAGAAAGAAAAATTAAATTTCCTTACTACCTATAGCCCACTGACAAGTCCTTGGAACAGGAAGAGTGACATTCCTCTAGGGACTCAGCTGCCTCTCGATGTCAGTACTTTGCTGAGGGCAAAAGGCAATCTTAGCCCAACTGCCAGGTTCCTGTAAGTCTGTAACATGTAAAAATGCCTCTGGAAACTTCCTTTATCTCTACCCCCCAAGATACATGTTGGCAATCATCCCCCAAGCATATGACCCACCGATATACATCTGAAGGGTCTCATGACCGAGTCTTTACTAGACAGTAATAAATGACCTTTTCCCAACAATAACCAGCCCCCTCTAGGCCCTGGAAACCTTGCTTCCAAAATTCCTTAGAGCTTACACCCCTCCCAACTTGAAAGTTGACAGTCAGCCTTTCCTCAGGACCTCGGTACAACTCTTTCTGCCCAAGGGTCCTGTCCCTGTGCTTTAATAAAACTACCTTTTTGCGCCAAAAGTGATATCTCAAGAATTCTTTCTTGGTCGTCGACTCCGGACTTCACATTTTCCTACATCAGGATCATATACACATTGACGCAGAGCAATGAAGGACGAATGCCGAGATGCCAGGGAGACACACACCCAGACAGATACACAGAGAGCACACCCACACCCACTGACAAGCAGAGGTCTGAAGAGAGCCTGTGGCCGAAGCAGGCCCAGTGCCTCATCCCTCCACACAGAACGGTGAGGCATCCAGTGCAAAAGGGAAAAAGGAGCCATCTTTGTGGCTGTCCAGGGTGTCACGGTAAAGCAGTTGCTGAGCTCATTTCAGGAGAGGAGCGGGTGAATGCTATGGCTAGCAATTCCGTTTTCACAAGAAAATGTGTTCCTTGAGGTTGAAAAGGGAAAAAAAAAAGGCAGGAGTAGACATACTTTTGGAGAAGTTGCCAGGTGAATTCTGAGTGGGTTTCATCTGTGGCCCTGGCACTCAGAAGGGACCCCCCCCTTAGGAAGCAACTGTCGACCCCTGAGCGTCTGGAGAAACGGCCGGTCTGGGCTGGAGAGCCTGTGGTGCCCAGAAGGGTGGCTGTTGGCTGCCTGTGGTTCTCAGTGCACAGGCACCCACTCGGGGGAAAGGGGGCGAGACCATGAAGGAATTGGACGCTGGATTCCAGCCATAGCCTGTCCCGTGGGGCTGGGCCGGCACCTGACAACGGCACGCGGAAATGGATGAGTTGCTCGCGGAAATGGATGAGTTGCTCTCGGGGTAAGACGTGGAGCTCACACTTGAGCTTTAGGCTGTTACATCTGCCAGGAGAGCGGAGATCTTGCCAACCTGTTCATCTTCCAGAGAGCACTAGAGCTCCGAGGTTAAGCGGTCCGCCTGAGCGCGTGCAGTGAGTTATGGTGGCCTGGCATACTGGTTCAACAACCCTGTTTCCCCGGAGGTCAGTGTTCTTTTTACTTCTTGGAGGGAGATCAAGTCCGCATGGCTGGGTGAGTGGGGAGAAAACCTGACAGTGGGTACCAGCGTCTCTGAGGAAGCCCTAGAGACCTGTCACAGAAGTTTCTGGTACATTTTATCGGTAGGATCTCTACCCTTTCGGGCCAGCTATCCTTGATGCAGACTTCATCTTGGTCACAAAAGGGATACAGTGACTCGAGTCCTCAGAGTGTAGGTGATTTGGACCAGATCAGGAAGGCAGTGAACGGAGAAGCTAACTGGTGGCATCCAGGAGTAGGCTGTGACCTTCGTCCCACCACGGAGGCGCCCCCCTTCCTCTTCTCCCCTCCCCCCTGCTGCTTGCGAATCCGTTGATTTGCAAAGTGGCATCTGGTGGGAGAGCGGCGCCAGTTCGGCGGGAGAACGAAAGGGCAGGATCTCAAACTGGTAACGGAGGGATCTTCCTTCACAACAACCGCAGAAGCCTTGCTGGACCGAGAGGCAGGTGGAAGGCTGAAATTACGGGCCAACGGGGGCTTCTGGCTAATCTCTTCATGGAGACTCACGATGGCATCCGTGTCCCTCGTTCACGTTGGTCTCCCACTGAATACGCCCTGACCGTCACCTTTGATGCCCTGACCACTCCTGGGATGGGAAGTGGGAGAATGAGACCAAACTCCTGTCCACATCGGGAGGGGGCGGGAGCCAGGCATCCAAGTCCTCAGCGGCTTGCTTGGGGTCTTACAGAGTCCTCAGGATCCAGGGTCCTGGCTCCCGGTCAGCCTGCCGGCATGCAGGAGCCTTTGATGTTCCCAGAACCCTGAGAGCGCTGGAGGGCAGCTCTTCTCAGGAAGGGTGTCACATTTACATCACTTAGGACTTGGGCCTGCCGCTGGGGCAAGAGGTGAGTGAGGGAAATGCGGTGAAGAGCAGCAAACGAAAACCAATCTCCCCTGCCGTAACCCCCCCCACACACACACACAAGTGACTCAATTGGTCATTGAGATGAGAAAACAGCCACGAATTCTTTCTGCGCTCAGCTAGGAGCTTCCTTTTGAATGCAAAGGAGAGACTGGGAGCTCTCAGCAGAGTCAAACGTGGATCTCCATCTCAATGCCCAGAGACAAAGGCCAAAAAATGTGAGGAATTTCCAAAGCGCCTCTTGCAAACAGCATCTCCCCCACCCTCTGGCTCGGCTCCACCGGCACCACGATGGGAATGGCGGCTTTCTTCTGTGGGCCTGGCCTGGCTTGCTGCCCACTCGATAAAAGATTGGATCTGAGGACAAACGAAATTAGGAATCTCCCTTTGCAGCCTCATGTTCTTGTGCTCCTGTAAGAAGATACTTCTGTGAACCCGGACAGTGGGTGGGCCTGGGGAAGGGGTATGGTGGGGGCAGTCCACAGGCGCCCTTGCTCACCGCCCCCCTCCTGCCCCTGGGTGGGCAGCCACTGTGATGGCAGGTTGAGGAGACGGATGCGCCCCACCCACTCCAGGGCAATGAGAATGTTCTCACTTTCTGAGGGAGGGCCTTTAAAAGGAGCCTCATTTGGCTAAGGGTTCTTTTGTTCTCCTTTCCCTTCAAGGCTGAACAAAAGGGAATAAGCTTCCAGGACGTCAGGAGGAGCGAAGAAAGAGACTGGGAAAGAGCCCACAGAATTCTCATTTTAAGACAACTTTGAGTCACAGACAGGGACCGCCGTCCTGAGGCCCTTGGCAATCTGGGAAAATGTCTGCTGGCCTGCACTGTGTCCATTTATTTAACACTAATTTTCCTTCTCTTCCCTGCAGGATGCTGGGTTCTTTGGGGGTCACTGTGACCCCTTAGAAGGTGAGAAAAAAAAACCCAGAAGATAACAACCCATAGATAATCTTGCGGGGGGGTTGGTTGGGAGTGGTAACACTAGATTGTACAGGGGGCACCTGGCTGGCTCAGTCAGTGGAGCTTGAGACTCTTGATGTCGGGGTTGTAAGATTGACCCCCATGTTGGGGGTAGACATGACTGAAAAATAAAATCTTTAAAAAGCAGAAAAACAAAAACAAAAAAAAAACCCACACTGGTTTGCACAACCTCTGCAGGATTGTTCCACTTATCACATGCCAATATTAGGGAATGACCTTGTTTACTGGCTGCCCTGACCTACAACTTGGTAGGCTTGCTTCAGCCTCTCCTTGCTCCCCACTGGCTTCCAGATTAGCTTTCCTCAAGCCCTAGCCTCGTCATGCCCTTGCCAATGTTAGAACCCCCAGGAGCACCTGCTGACTGCTCTATCTGGCCCAGGGGTACTGGTGTGACGTTCAAGGTCTGACAGCAGCCCGGGGTCCCCTCTTCCCAGTCTCTACAGCTCACCTCTCACTGCTGTTCAACAGGGCCACTCCCGCCTGCCATTTATCCCATCCCTCCCCACGGACAGTCTGTTCTTACCTTCTTGACTTTCATCCCATCTAACATGTAGGACACCTCCCGTCCTCTCCTCCTCCCCCCATTTCAGTATGGCATTTCACAAACTCCTCACCCCTCTTCACTGCTCGTCACATTCACCATTTAGCTTGAGTTACTTTTCCTTCAGGAAGGTCCTCTGACAAACCCCACCTCCCCTCTTGGTGTCAGGCAGGCCTGGCCTCACAGTGCTGAATAGCCTGATGCTCTTACTCTTTTACCCTTGGGGAAGTGATGGACCTTTGAGCCTTTTTTTCCTCATCTGTGAAGTAGGGAAATGATTACCCACCTTATAGGCCTTCATGATGATCACGTGAGGTGATAAGAATACTGTAGTAAGTGCTACCCCTATCTCCCTCTTCCCCCCCAAATCCCCTCAATTCTGATGTATTCAGTGTGCCTTGCCTTCATGGGTACATTTTGCTTTGGGACTGTCTTTGGGAGCTCAAACGATTTATAATCTTCTTGAGGTCAGGGGTGTTACAAAACAAAGTTCAACTGAATAAATGTGGAGATCTTACTGGCTTTATTCAGTGACTCATGAATCGGCAGCATCCTATCTAGCAAGTACAAAGGAGCTCTGAGAAGTTGTACAAAATGGAAGACTTACAGGTAGAAGGAGTCAGGGCAAGGCAGTGATTCTCGCAAGGAGTGGATCGTTTCAGGCAAGGTCACCTTCCTTTGGAGGACACCAGGGGTCTATCAGGCAGATAGATTTCCTTAGTAGTGTTGACCAGGACACTCCAGACTGACCGGTAAAAATTACATTCCTGGGAAAGGCAGAAACCGCAGTTTGGTTAGGTGATGTGGGCCTTAGCGCAAGTGACTCCATGTTGGGCCTGTTGTCTTTTTTTTTTTTTTTTTTTTTAAACAAGGGAGAGCCTATTCTGATGGTCTTAAAGTGAGGTCCTCTGACCACAGCAGTAGTATCTCTTGGGAACTTGGTAGGAATGCGAGTGCCCGGGCCCCACCCCAGTCCTGATGAACCACTGACTCTGGTGGATGGTCTGGCAATCTGTGTTGTATCAAGCCCTCCAGATGATTCTGGTGCTCAACTTTGAGAACCACTGCTCTATTTCATTGCTTGGAGCCTGAATGTGCTGCAGAATAGCACAGCACTCACGTTCCATGAGCCTCAAAGAGCCAGTCAACCAGCTCTCCAACCAATGAAGTTGCCCTCCTCCCCAGAGCTGACTCTCTTCATTCAGTCCCTGGAGGTAGGTACCATTCAGACAGTTGGTTTTCTTCCTCTCTCTGCTTCATTGTGTGTGTCCTCTCACTGACATTTTGTGTCAGCCAGGAGCTTGGATGGCTGTTAACAGAGAGGTGCAGGCTTTCCAAGACCCACTGTGGGGTGCATTCCTGGGCCCTGCTTTTCTGAGCCTGCATCTGGGTTTCCCAGAAGGCAGAAAAAGGCGGTGCTGGGTGGAGGGCGGGAATACAGGCAGCGTGTGCTTGGCCTTTGTGGAAGCCGAGGGGAAGATTCACCCTGTACCCCAGGCAGCTTTCCTCAGGGAGCAGGGGATGCCTGGGCAGCCGAGGAGGGCCAGCCTGGCATGAATGGAGACCTTGTATCGAAGACCTCACTGGAGCCAGGAGCCACAACACAGGGGCTTTTCACGAGCAACCTCGCAACAGAGGCACCATTGAGCGTGACTGGTGGCTTGCGGGCAGACGTGGGGTCTGGTGGACGCGTGGCATCAGTGGAACAACATTGCTGCTTCTGCTGATCCTGCCTTGGCCGGGGGTGCGGGCACTTAGATATCTCCTTCCGGAGAGGAAGACTCGAAGAGTCATACTGTCCATAGCTTACGCTGTTCTGACATCCTCCTCCTCCCATGTGCCATGAGTCAGTGTGCAAGGCCGTAGCAGGGGCACAGAATGTGAGCAAGGGGGTCCATGTGTGCAGGGAGTACTCTGGGACGCTGGGAAGGAACGGGTTAAAGGCAGCTGCTCCGAGACGCTGCCAAGCACAACTCTGGGGGCTAGGGAGGATGCCAGGCATGCTCTATCCGTTGAAGGGGGATGGAAGCCCAGTGTGCCCCCCCTACCAAGGGGTCATTGAGAGGTGAGGAAGCACTGCTGGGGGGCTGTGCCGAGTCTACTAGTCAAGAACAGATGACAACTGCCAGGGGTATTCAGGACAGGGTGATGATGAGGATGGGGTGTGGTGGGGTTAATGCTACCAAAGGAGAGTCCCTCTGTCACCTGCAGCCAACCCTTACCTCCCCAAGGTGGTTAATTGATCAGCTAGCCAGATCCCTGGCTTCCTCCCTCATCTTGCACTGTCTTTTCTTTCTTTCTTCCTCTTTCTTTCTTTCTCTTTCTTTCTTTCTTTCTTTCTTTCTTTCTTTCTTTCTTTCTTTCTTCTTTCTTTCCTTCCTTCCTTCCTTCCTTCCTTCCTTCCTTCCTTCCTTCCTTCCTCCCTCCCTTCCTTCTTTCTTTCTTTTTTAAAAGGATATTATTTATTTATTAGACAGAGAGAGCCAGAGAGCACAAGAAGGGGTAGTGGCAGGTGAGGCAGAGGGAGAAGCAGGCTCCCCGCTAAGCAGGGAGCCTGAAGCGGGGCTCCATCCCAGGACCCCAGGATCATAACCCAAGTGGAAGACAGACTCTTAACCGACTGAGCCACCCAGGCACACCTTGCGCTGTCTTTTCTAGGATAACCCATTGTCCTGGATGACGTGGGACCAAGGATTTCCTGGGATGCAGACCATTTGGTGCTAAAATAGGGTCAGTTGGTCACCCTGCTTTCATCTTGGATAGCTTTTACTCCACTTTATACTTATTTCCCATGACTCCCCCATCAAAAATTTGGTAACAAAAGGGGATGGGACTCTTTAACGACTTGAGAGCATGGTTAATGGTGTACTGCCTGTGGACAGAGTGGATGTGTTGAAGCCCCTGGGTTAAAAGAAAACTGGGAAGCAAGTTGTGGCTTTAGTGTAATTACATTGAGGAGGTGGTCATATTTCCTCCATTTTCACTCTGTGGACACAGTGATCTCCTGCTTCTTTGGTCCTTTGTAAGCACTCTTGCACTTAGCCTGGCAGGTCCCACTCATCCCTCCAAACAGCCAATGCTGGGTGAGGTGGCCTCTCGTGTACTCGTAATGTCATATGTGAGATGTGCACGCACACACACACTTACATGTACATGTGCATATGTACCCAGCATGCCTCACACTCAGCTCCTAATCTGCTCCAGGAGATTGTGGTCTCCTCAAAGAAAGGATTGTTTTCTTTCCTTTCTTGGGTATCTGCTGCCACGTGGAAGGCTTGGGATTTCCCATCTAGGAGAGAATTAGGGACAACTTCATGGACAAGGGGCCTACACGGCTGACTTGGGGATTGCAGGGTACGGACTGCAGGGCGGTGGCAATCTGGAAAGGAGCTATGTAGCACCTGGGAGAGCGGAGGCCTGAGTTTCTCCTGGCTGCCGCCCCTGCTGCCCCTGTCTCCAGAGCAGTCTTGAGTCAGTCCTCCTGGTGTCTGCTCTCAGTCCTGGGTGGCTATGGCTGTCATGCAGTGGTGACTCACTGCTCCCTGGGGCTCGGTTTTTTTCCTGAGCTCATTGACAGGCTGGCCCAGGAGAGTCTTGCATGCACAGCCCTCTCAAAATGACAGCTGCCTCAGGGGCCACTTGATTTTCAGGGAAAATGCTGTTTTGCTTTCACTCTGCCATCAGAAACAAATGATTCCAACCAGGTCATCTTGGGGCACCCATGGCCTCATGTTTTGTGGTCACGTGTGGGGTGTCCACCTGTCTCCTTCAGAGGTCTCCCCTGGGGCCACATCCAGACTGTCACAAGCTTCCAGCCTTGGGGCAGGAGGCCCCCTGGAGAAAGCCTGGGGGCAGAGGGTATGAACTCAAGGTGAGCACCAGGAAGGCCAGGGGCCTGGGCCACCAGCAGGAGCTTAGGTAACCAGGGCAGGCCCCACCCCACTCCATGAATTATGGTCTCTCTTCCTTCTCTTTTGTTCTCACTTTGCCTGTCTATACCTCTCTCCTCCCCAGCTGGCAGCCCTTGCATCTTGGCCCAGGAGAGGATGACCTGGACAAACGAGTCTCTTTCAATCACCCTAGCAACCCCATTACTGCTTTGTTTCTCTTTGTAGTACTTATTACAACCTGCAATCAATCGCCTGTTTTGTGCTGCCTTCCCAATTTGAATGGATAGAGAGCAGAGACTGGCTTATTCACCTAACTGTGCCCCAGCACTCAGAACAGTGCCTGGTACACCATAATTAATGACTGAATGAACGAGGCCAAGTATTTGGTCTCAGGCCCCAGACTACAGCAATGTAGTGCAGGGCAGTGCCGAGGTGCTGTGTTTAGACGTTTCCTGGGACATGGGGCGCCTGGCTGGCTCAGGTGGAAGAGCATGCAACTCTTGATCTTGGGGTTGTGAGTTTGAGTCCCATCTTGGGTGCAGAGATTACTTTAAAAAAAAAAAAAGAAAAAGAAAAAATAAAGGAAAAAAAAAGAAAGAAAGAAAAGTTTCCTGGAACAGAGAGCTGGGAATTTAGGGCTAGGGAAGGCCCCCTGCAGTTCTAAACTCACTTTTTTTTTTTTTTTTTTAAACCCAGGGGAGTCATAGGAGGCTGGAGGATGTTTTGGGCAGAGAGAGAGTGAGCCCCCCTAATTGTGTGCCTTACCTTCTGAAGAAAGGGGAAATCTGCAGACTCTCGCTGTGCTCTTTGCATCTTCTCATGAGTCCTGCTCTGCTAATGCCCACACTCCTTTAGTCCAAAGCACTGAGTTTATTTCTCCTTCTGTCCTCCAGCTCTGCCTGCTGTGTGACCAGGGCTCCTCTGCTGACATGGCAACTGGCCCTGGGAGGGGACAGTGATGATCCTGTGCCCAGGCTCCTACAGAAGAACAAACTGAGGCTCAGACGGGTGAAGACATTTGATCGAGACCACACTGACTGTCCTCGACAGAGCCGAGAATTCGTTCGCTTATTCATTCACTGAATGCATGTGTTAAGTCCCTACTAAGAGCCAGCTCTTTCCAAGGCACCTGAAACACATCACTGTACAAAACGACAGGACGATAACATCAGTATAACAGAATTAAACGCTAAAACAATGACCACTTGTTAATCTTTTACAATTTGATAAGTGTGGTAAGTACTCTTATTTATACTATTTCATTTAATCCTTACAACAAATGTACAAAGTAAGTCCTCCGTTTTCAGATTTTCATCCTCTCAGCTAATAAGATTCTGAATTCAAGCCCTGTGTTTGTGGCTACTGTGAGATATCTCGGCCTCCTAAATTATAACACTTCAGACTCAGCTGTCAGCCCAGGACGGTTTCTGCCCTATTTTTCTGCCTCTTGGACTTGCCCTTATCTCTGTGCTCTATTTGAAGAGTATCAGCTGTTTAGAGGTCCAAGTCTGTATCCTCAAGTAAAGTTGAAAAAGGGATGTGATATTGTCCCTGCTCCTTCTATCACACATTTAAGAGGACAGCTTCACAAGGGAGAAGCAGCCCAGGAGGGCCAAGTGGAACCCCTGACACTCATGGGCTGTGACTAGTATTTATGGTTTGGCAGAGCCAACGTATCTTGACAGGAAACCTAGCAAAAAGGGGAAAAAAAGTAACTTCAAAACCATACTAAACTTAAAAATCATTGTTTAGGGATGGATACCTATGCACTGAAGATATTCTGAAAAGTAAGACTAAAATTAAAAAAACTTCAGGAGACTCGTTGCCTTGAGGTGGAGGATGGAGAGGGCTGTAAGATGGCACAAAAGAGCTTCGGACGGATCTAAAATGTTGTTAACCCGGGTCATTCGTGTGGGTATTCATTAAGTTATTATTTTTTAAGATTTTACTTTAAGTAATCTCTACACCCAACGTGGGGCTTGAACTCACAACCCCGAGATCAAGAGCCGCATGCTCCACAGACTGAGCCAGCTGGGCGCCCCTCGTTATTTTTATAGAAATGATACATAAGGAAAACTTTAAAAGAAGGATGATGCTTCATATGCTACCGTTTGTGGCCGTGTCTCTCGATCTCTCTAGCTACCCGTCGGTCCCTCCACTCACCTCTATGGCCCAGATGAAAGGCAAAGGAGGAATACTGAGGAAGGGGGTGAGTGAAGAAAGGAGTGGAAAATTTATAAAGCTGTGGCCCTGCGGGTAGGTGAGAAAAGGCAGAGCCGTTGGCAGAAGGGAAAGGATTGGTTAGAGAAGCACGATGACAGCCGGGACCATGAGGTTGGGGAGTTGATGGTAAGTCAGGATCTCTGCAGGAAAGTGAGGCCGCACACAAATATTACCGGAGAGGGTTTAATAAATGACTATTTACAACAGGTGGGCAGGGTTAAGAGACACCAACAAGAGATGGCCCAGTACCCCTGGCAGAGCAAGAACTGGGAGCCATTACCACTCTGGATCGAGGGGAAAAAGGAGAGAACCTGGGGAGACAGCTGTATGGAAGGGCTCCCTGACAGGAACGCAGGCAACCCACAGGGACCTGAGGGAGGGGGAGCCTGAGGAACAAACGTCCTCGTCTCCTCTGGTTAGTGTTCCCCACAGGCTGCATCTGCCCAGAAGCCAAAGGGAAGCCCAGTCACACCGTCCCTACATGTCAGCCTCCTGGGGTTCAGTGTGCAGAGTGAATCTGGAGGGGCAAATGGAAAATACTAGCCCCTCAGTGAAGAAGAAAGTTTTGTAAAGAAGTTTCCAAAATGTCAGAATGCTCTATGAGTTTGGGGCCTTAGCTTCACGCAAGGCAGTAGCACCAAACAGAAGGCGTCATCCTATTCTTCATTAGTGGGCACTCGAAGGGAAAAAAAACGTCTGTTTCACTTAATTTTTTTAAAAAAGGTTTTATTTATTTATTTGAGAGAGAGAGAGAGAATGAGGGAGAGATCACAAGCAGGGGGGAGGGGTAGAGAGAGAGAAGCAGACTCCCTGCTGAGCAGTGGCCACATGCAGCACTCAATCCCAGGACCCTGGGATCATGACCCGAGGCATCCCAAGATTGTTTCTGATGAAGCTGTAAAAGATTAATTTTGTTGAATCTTAACCCATGATTTTTTTTATTGCTCTGTGTGGTGATATAGGAAATATGCACGAAGAACTTCTAGCGCATAGTGAAGTATGATGGTTGTTTTAAGGAAAACACGTGTGTGGGTTATTTGAGTTGTGAACTGAACTAGGGGTTTTCTCCACGGAACACTTTTTTTTTTTTTTTTTTTTTTTTACTTCAAAGAATGACAAATTGTTTATTAGACTTAGATATTTTGCAGATATTTTTAAAAGTGATCAAAGTGAGACGGTCACTTCAGTGAAAACAACTGAGAGTAATTGTTTGTTGTCAATTATAAAACATCAGCTTTAAAGTAGAAATCAGAATCTGGAAACCTTGTATCCACCTCTGTGAGCTCGACAGCTGCCTAATACTTAACGACTTTTCTGATGGGATTGGTGTTGAGATTAATTAATGTAGTTTTTGATATTATATGAAATGGGCCCTCGCTTGGAAGAGTCTATGATTTAATGAGCCAGTAAAAATATTTTTCAGGTAGGCTCCATGTCCAGTGTGGGGCTTGAACTCACGACCCTGAGATTAAGAGTCATGTGCTCTACCAGACAGATACCCCATCAATATTTTTTTTTTTGAAGATTTTACTTATTTATTTGAGAGAGAGAGAGAGAGAGAGAGAGCAGGAACAGAGGGAGGGGCAGAGGGAGAGGGAGAAACAGACTTCCCACTGAGCCGGGAGCCTGACATGGGGCTCAATCCCAGGACCCTGAGATCATGACCTGAGCCGAAGGCAGAAGCTTAACCGACTGAACCACCCAGGTGCCCCCCCTCCCAATTTTTAAAATGACCAATCCAGGAGATTGCAAAATCATGAATAGATACAAAGATCCATTCAAAATTCAAGAGACTGATGTATTTCCTTGTAACAGAGAATAAAAGTTCAGTGATATGGTTTCAAATTACACATTGCAAGCTACCTTTAAGAAACTGTATCACTTGGGGCGCCTGGGTGGCTCAGTCAGTTAAGCGTCTGCCTTCTGCTTGGGTCATGATTTCAGGGTCCTGGGATCGAGCCCCGTGTTGGGCTCCCTGCTGGAAGGGAACCTGCTTCTCCCTCTCCTCCCTGCTCTTGCTCTCTTGCTCACTCTCTCTCTCAAATAAATAAATAAAATCTTAAAAAAAATATTTAAAAAAATGCATACCACTTGTTGAGTATCGGAGAAGATTATCCACAATTATCAGAAAAGGCTATGAAAGGTGAGCCTGGGTGGTGCAGTTAAGCAGCTGACTTTCGGTTTTGGTTCACGTCAGGATCTCTGGGACATGAGTCCCCTATTGGCTCCGTGCTGGGCCTGAGGCTGCTTAAGATTCTCTCTCTCCCTCTGCCCCTCCCCCATCTCTAAAAAAAAAAAAAGAAAAAAGAAAAGGCTATGAAAATATTATACCTGTTCTCAATGGCAAATCCGAGGCCAGAATTTCCTCATACTTCAACCAAAACAACATTTCACAATAGATTGAACACAGAAGCAGACACAAGAATCCAGCTGCCCTTTACTCATCCAGACAATAAAGAGATTTGCAGGCATGTAAAACAATGCCGCTCTGCTCACAAGTATATTTTTGTTTTATAATATAGTTTTTTAAAAATAAAAATGTTATTTATGTTAACATGGAATGGGGTTATTGTTAATTTTAAGGAATCCATATTTAGTTTTTGTTTTAATTCCTAATGTGGCCAGTAGCAGCACACAGAAACCAGCTAGTTCGTGTCTCTAACACAACACTCTGCACCCAATCCCAATGCGTGTTTTCCCCAGCCACCAAGCATTTCTCTGACACCAACTGGGTGTCCTACAGTATGACTCAATTCTGACACTGTCTACCTGGAGATGGCATCAGACCCCCGGGTTTAAGGCTCAGCCTTACAACACTGTCCCCCTACCTCCCTTCACCCCTTCAGATCCCAATCCCAAGGCCATGTTATCACCTGTGCTTTTCATTGATGGGCTATAGATCAGAGGTTGCAATGATCTCCTCCCTGGATTCGATTAATTTGCTAGAGTGGCTCACAGAACTCAGAGAAACATTTTACTTACTAGATTATCCGTTTATTATAAAAGGGTATATAACTCTGGAGCAGAGAGAGGGAAGCGATGCCTAGGGCAGGGTGTGGGAAAAGGGCGCGGAGCTTCCATGCTCGCTCTGAGCTCCGCACGCTCCTTAGCCTCCAACTCTTCACCAACACGGAAGCTCTACCCTCCCTGTTTTTTGGGTTTTTTATAAAGGCTTCATTACATAGGCATGATTGATTAAGTCATTGACCATTGCTGACTGAACTCAATACACAGCTCCTATCCTCTCTCTGGAGGTGAGAGGGGTGGGACTGAAACTTCCAGCCCTCTCATCACAACATTGGTTGTCCTGGCAACCAGCCCCCCATCCTTGGAGATAAGTTATCTCATTAACATAACAAAAGACACTTTTAATGCTCCCAACACTTAGGAAATTCCAAGGGTTTTAGGAGCTGTGTGGCATGAATGGGAATGAAAACGAAATTTATCTTATTATAAATCAGCATATCAGCAACCATATTTAACACTAAAGGAATCCTAAATCCAAAAAATTCGAGAAGCAATAGAGGGAACGTAATGCAGCTAGCAAGTTACAGGATTGTTGGAATTGCTGAAAGGCCAAACAGAGAGGCAAGGAAGCCAGAGGGAGGCTTCACTGGAACCTGCTACTCTTTGTGACTGGAGGACAAGGGAGGGGGTGGTGTACCAGTGGCCAGGAGCAGGAGCTTCCTTTTAGGACTTGGTATTAGAAAGGACTAGAGTCAGGGATACCAAGTGGGAACCAGAATCATGTCAGGGGCTCCTTGATGGGAGCTCAAAATATGAAGGAGGTGAGTCCCTGCTGGAAAATCTGTCAGGAGCAGAGAGAAGTGGGGACAAGTGTCCTGGTTTCTCTTTCTCTTGTTATCCAATTACACTGGACAACCCTGTCTGGAAGCTAGTTCTCAGCAGATCTTGGGGAACACAGCTTGTTGGAGTCAGTCTTCCTGCATACGGAGCAGAGGAGAGCAGGCAGCTGAGAGCAATAGGCACATGCCTGGCCCAGAAAAGGAAGGAAAGAACCAGAACGTTGGCTGGAAGGAGCCACAGGGATGAGAAAGGCTGCTTAAGATAGGAGGGTCTTGTACTGTTGTGAGGGAGATGGGCAGAGTAGAGGAAGAAGAGGCAAACCCAGCCCAGGTGGGGTAAATGGCAGAAGGGAGAGTTGGCAGACTCCAGGCAAAAAGTCAGCCAGTTTGCATATGAAAAGGCTTAGTAGGGCCAACTGATTGGAACTGGAAATAAAGAACTTATTTAGAAATTGTCTGCATGCTACTCTTACTTAGGGTCTGCATCTTGGGGGAGATTATTGGATACTGGGGATGGAAAGTTAATGTCATCTATTCCCAGGTTAATCATTTTAAGTCTCTTACATGCAGTCTAGACCCCTCACATATCCAACAGCCAGCTAAAAATCTCCACCTGCATGATGAGGTGTCTTTTCCTGTGGCTTGGGTAACTCATTCACACTCGCTCCGGTCTCACCCGAAATGGACTTCTTCCCAGAATGCTATCCTGGTTTCTAAACTAGCCTCCTATAGTTCAGGCTTTATTGTCATTAGCTCATTAACGTCTGTCTCTTCTGTCAGTCTAAATAAAAGAGTAAAATGAGGCAATCTCAAATTACCAGAATTTGAGTAACTGGGGAAATGCCCGCTGCAGCAAGCCAGAGGCGATTCTCTCTGGGGTTTTGGGTGGGCTGTATTTACCTGCAAGGAGTGCAAAGCGGGGAGTCCAGCCAGAGTCCAAGCAGTAAGTTCATTGGCTTGAGAATGGGGAGAGCTGCTTAGCAGATGTTTATTGGTAGGCGCTAAATCTCGGTCTCACGTAAATCAGCCGAGAGCGGGAAATCAAGCTCCGTCCCTCACCCTTCTTAGGGCGCATGCGTGAGATTCTCCGTTTCCTATCCTCCGATTCCATTTTAAACTGAAAATTTTCTCACTTCCCACCGGAGGTAACTGCATCTCCGTGGCCAGCTCCTGGCACAGTGCAGTAGTACCTGTCCCCCATCCTCGGTTTCTCTTTCTGGGGTTCCAGTTACCCATGGTCAGCCACGCTCAGGCTGCAGAAGGTCCTCCTTCTGCCGAATCTGCCGAAGGTCAATGATAGCCTCACTCTACATCACAGTGCTACGTCATCACCTCGCTTCCTCTCCTCTCGCTTATCATCTCCCATCATCCTGAGAAGCAGAGGGGTGAGTAGACTACAATGAGATATTTTGAGAGAACAGTCACAAAATTTTTGTTACAGTATATTGTTATACATGTTCTTTGTATTATAATTGTTAATTTCTAACTGCACCGAATTTATAAGTTAAGCTTTGCCATAGGTATGTATTTATAGGTACTTTGTGCAGTGTAGGCATGAATGGGGGTCTTGGAACACTCCCCCGTGGATGGAGGAGATGCCTGTTGTGCTTGGTACAAGTAGGTACTTAATGAATACTTGATGAGTGAACAAATGGCTGATTGTTGTAGGAATGGGGGTGCATCCCCATCCTTGACATTCACATTGAGCAACTGTCCCCTCCCTCCTGCCTTCAGAATCCCAAGGACCCAGAGAAGAGACCCATGTTGGGAGAGCTTTCTTCCCTAGTGTATGCAGCTCACAGAAAAGAGCCAGGAGCTTGAAGTTGAATTCTGGCTCTCACACGGTGGCTGTGAAGTCTCGGGCAAGCCATATAAGTTTTCTCAGTTAGTCTTCATTTTCTCATGGATCAATTAGAGACAGTAATATTTGCTCTCCCTACCTCTGGAGGTTGTTGTGAAGGTGAGAGATGATGTTACTGGTAGAATAGCACCAACGCACAAACCCGAATTCAGAGGAGCCCCTGAACAGTCCTCCTGCTTTAAGCCCTAGGTAGCCACACTGATGTCACCAGCCCTGCTGTTTATCTCCTCCAGAGAGGAAATGTTAACTGGAAGCACTTCAAGGGACACAGCTCTTTGTGGAGCTGGCCATGTCTCCACAGGCTTCTGAAAGCGTGGTGGAGGCAGCCTCCAGCAAGTGTGGGGTGTGCTGGCCAGTCAAGGGGCCCAACCCATCTCCCTCCACTACTGCCACTGTGGGGCTCAACATGGGGCAGCTGATGCAGAGAGCAGAACAGGTTAGAACCAAGAGTTCTGATTCCCAGATCAGCTCTGGTCCTGGACAGGTCCTCGTGCCACCAAGGACAAATGAAAGAGATAGGTCATGAGCAGAAAGAAGCCTCCTGGAAATGCCTGTGCCTTTCTCTGCAGAGACCTATGCCCAATCCTGGGATATAGGGACTAAAGGCACAGCTTTGCCCTCAAAGAGCTTATGGTTGAACATGCGGTAGATGGATGCCCTTATCCAGGGCAAAGACCTAGGCTTGTTAGGGAGCAGTGAAGGCTGAGGCTTGTCGGGGGCGGAAGCAGTGGGTGGGTGACCCTGTCCCACTGCTGCTAGCTGGCTCTTTCTCTCCTGGAACTGCTGAGGCAGGTCTGCCAGGCACTAAGGAGGGTGCTTCCTGGCTCCAGGCATTGGAGGTTGACTCACACGGATGCTATTGGAAAGAGCTTGTCTCAGAGGAAGGCCTGAAGTTCCTGAGGAGAAACAATCTCACTTCCTCATTTCTCCAGTTGAAATGCTACACGACTTTCCTCAGGGGCCATTAGAGCCCCTGGGCCTGGCCCACAGAAGCCTGAGAGGCCTCGCCAGCAGAGGATTGGAGGTGAGGTGGTCTGCAGGAATGCAGTTGCCCGCCCCCCACTCCTTAATCCCCAAGGTCTGGGGGAGGGCGTGGCTGGTACCAGCTAGGACTGCAGTTTCACCACCAAAGCCCCTCTGAAGCCAGGAGGCCAGAGTATATGAATTATAGGCCTGGCCCAGCTGAGCTGGGGAGCCCTGGGCCTCACACTGCTCTAGGGTAGATAAGGATGGATCAAAGGGGCCAAACCCTCCTACACCCCTATGTCAGGATCCACCACCCAGTGGCTGGAGTGACAAGAGAGATAATATATATACAAGGAGGGGAATTCGTGTTTCCTTTTGAAGTCATTTGCACAAGCATCTTGTGTGTGAAGCGGTCCATGCACATCTGCTGCACAGCCCCCCACTGTTCTGGTGTTAGGTCTCACACACACACACACACACACACACACACACACACACACACACACACTGACCCAGATCCTCCTATTAGGCCTGTCCTGTGTCCTTTCTGGTTTATCCCTTGGAGCCCAGGTTGGCTTGAAATGAACATCGACAGCAGCTTCTGTGAGCCTCAGTAAGACCCCTGGGGGGCTCTTTGCCCACCCATGCCAGTCTTGGGGTCAGCAGACACTTTGTTATAGCCTTTAATCTAACCTAAGTCCTGGAGGAAGAGTGGATTTTCCTGGAGGTTTTGTGGAGGTCAGGAAGAGGGCATTTCACACATCCATCCCCCAGCGACACTTCCCTGCCTAGTAGACAGCCTGGCCCACTCCGTATCCTCGTTCCTCAGTGCTGGCTGCCAGCACCCTCTTCCCGTTCTGTTCCTTATTCAGGCTCTAAAAACCCCTCTGTTGTCCAATGCAATGGGGCCTTTCCCAGGTCCTTCCCTCAGGCCTCCTCGGGGTTTCCCTGCAGCCTGCAGACTGCAGCTTTCACCCAGCACAGACTCAGAGCATCTCAGCCAGCGGCTGCCATACGAATAGCTATGCTGTGACTGCCTTCTTAAATCTGCCCAGGCTGCATCTTGCCTGCTTCATTCCTGCCCCCCAACTCCTTTTTATTAAAAAAAAAAAAAAAAAAAAAGTTTTCCTTTTTTTCTTTCTTTTTTCTTATTTTTATTATATTAGTAATCTCTGCTCCCAGTGTGAGGCTCGAACTCATGACCCCGAGGTCAAGAGTCATATGCTCTACTGACTGAGCCAGTCAGGTGCCCCCCTCCTCCAACCACTCCTAAAGCAGTGAAGAGTTTAATTGTGGGGTGTGCAGTCCCCATTGCAGGGTGCAGGGCCCAGCTGGGTGGGTGGCTGTCCAAGTTCCTGCGTGCCCTGGGGTATTTCCAAAGCTCAGGGCTGGGGTCTTTGTCTCCTCTCAGGATCCAGGAACTCATCCCCGCCTCCCCCAAACCCTAACAGTCTTTCCTTCCTCCAAACAAAGAACCCTTTTGATCTTTATCACTCTCTTGGAACATAATGCCAAATGTCTTTGGTAATAAAAATAAGATTATCAGCAAACACTCAGAGAGCACTTACTATGTTCTAGGTACTATTTTGAGCACTTCGTAGTTATTAGTTCATTAAATTACAGTAGTTGGGGTGGGGGTGCTCTGTCTAATTTCTTTAATTATATAGTGAAGTCCTCAAGGGCGGAGACTGAGGTGACACATCTTTGTATCCCCCAAATTCCTTGCACTCCAGGAATGTTTGCTGACTGACTCAGTCTTGGGAGGTGCCGTCCCATCCTGGTTACTCACTTTCCCTTTCTCTTCAGATGGAGCTAGGATTTCCTTTCTTATTCCCTCCGGGTAATGGAAAGTGATAACAGTGACCTGGGGAGGCTTTGGGGTCATTGGGACTTTCTTCTTCTGACTGCAGGTGGAACACCTTGCCCATCAAGGAACGCACCTGCCAGAAAGGAGCAGAGGAAGACATAGGTGGGCTTTCTTTATTTTATTTTTTTTAAGATTTTATTTATTTATTTGACAGAGATAGAGAGAGCCAGTGAAAGAGGGAACACAAGCAGGGGGAGTGGGAGAGGAAGAAGCAGGCTCATAGCAGAGGAGACTGATGTGGGGCTCGATCCCACAACGCCGGGATCACGCCCTGAGCCGAAGGCAGACACTTAACCGCTGTGCCACCCAGGCGCCCCCATAGGTGGGCTTTCTGAGCAGGAGTGGAGAGAGGCACCCTTTGTGTATGTGTTCAGGTAGTTGTCTCTGGAGGGTGGATTGTGGATAATTTTGGTTTTCTGCATTTTCTACCATGAGCAAACACTACTTTCACACTCTCAAAAGAGGAATTAGAAATGTAAAAAATGAAAGGTTTATTGAGTATTTTGTTGAGTAATGACTATTGAAGTAAGTTTTAAAGGATGAATACAGAAGCCCCAGAAGCTGGGCTGGCATTCAGCGGGCATCCATCCTGTTGGCCAGTGCCTTGTTTTCATGGACCAGTACCTGTGCCACACCCATTAATAAATATTTTAATATTTCCCCTGCCCAGAAGTCGTATCTCTTCTTTGGATAGGAGGAAGACTGTATTCTGGAGTCACTTTCCTTTCCCAGGCCAGCAACCCCAGTCTAATGATGGTCGATGTTGGTCTCTTTGCTTCCTCTAAAGATGGCTGCAGGAGGGGATTCTACCACCTCTTCCCTGGCTTACCTGCTTTCACCTCTCAGCCTAGAATAAGCAGTTTTTGGCTCCAAGCTGGTGTCCACACTCTAGAGCAGAGATCCTCAGCCTTGGCTGCATGTTTAGAAAATGCCAAGGTCAGTCCCATCCCATCCCACTCAAATCAGAACCTCTGGGGTGAGCCCTCAACAGGGGAAATTTTTAGGTTCTCCAGATGTCTCTGATGTGGAGCGAGGGTTGAGGACTACTGAGGCAGATGCAGAAAGTTCCCCAGTGTGGACAGAGGGGCCAGCGTGGATTTGCTTTCCTGCACTAGGTGCTACGGAGGAGGACATGCAGACGGCTGCACACAGAGGTGCCTGCCTGCCCTCTGAGGGCCTGTAGTTGATCACAAGGTTGGTGAGCAAGCTAGAACCTGTGCGCAGAGAGGCGGAAACACTCAGTGTGATGCCCGTTGTGTGCAGCCCGTGCCAGTTCAGACACGGCTGTTGAAAATGCTGAGGAAGGAGGCAGTTCTTCCTGGAAGAAGTTCTAGAGGCAGTTTTTGTGGGGGGAACGTGCCGTCACAATGGTGCACTGACTCTTGTCCTTTCTAAGGGTTTTCTCTCAGGCTCCTTATCTGATGAAGCAGCTTCTTTGTAACTCTGGCCCACGCTGGGTGTGGCTGGCCACTCTTCAGTCACTGCCCCAGCTCTCCAGGACACCCCGGCAGGACTAGGCTCCGACAGATAAGAACCGTGCTTGTTAGCACAGCTGTGCTCTGCAACACCCAGTGTTGTTTTCAAACGTAGGGAGATTTGGGTGCGGAAGTGTGGCTATATCCACCCAACTTCAGAGTTGGGCTTGGTTCCAAATTAAAGGAAATTTAGTCAGTTTTCCCAGACACAGGGACAAAAATAGAGTTGACAGGAACCTCAGAGGGTCTGCTGAAGTACCAGGGTTACACCTAGAAAAATCAACTGGCTCTTTGGTCTAGATACTGTCAAATGGCCAGATCAGACTTGAACTTTTAGCGTCAGCAATTACCCCTGGAATCTGTCCATACAGGTTCTTCAGAGACAGTGCTCTAAAGGTGATGGTGATTTTGTTTCTTCTGCTGTTAACAGTCCTAGAGGTCTCTGTGTTTCTGGGGCCCCTTTGGCCAATAACCTGGATTCTGGGGTTTATGAGGTTCAGATATACTACGTGTATGGTCAAGGAAGTTGTCCCTGAAGGGGAAGGAACTGGATGGCATAACTCACGTTTGGATAGATTGATGATTTGTTATGTCCAGCTTGGATTTTGTCTCCAGTATGTGTGTCCTATGTAAGCTCATACTGCAGAATGGGGCCTCCAGCGAGAACTGGTTCTGCCTGGACATCCCCAGCAGGGCTATGCTAAGCCATTGTTGACATCACCGCTGTCCTTCTTCACACTCTGGAAGACGTACTCCTTTTTCCTGCTGTTTCACAAACTCAGCTCTAAGGGCTTTATACACCGAGGCAGGGCGGCGGTCTCCAGCTCATCATGGGCCTTTCAGACTCTCCTACTTGAGCCAGTTTCCCAGCATCTGACACATGGAGGTCATGCTGCTGTTGAGCAGCAGAATTGAGCCTGAAATTCAAATCTTTGGATCCCCACCCTGTCCCCTATGTGGTGAGGCAGCCATGCCCAGAGACTCCAGAAACTGACGTGGCATAAAGCAGGAAGTGTATAATCAGGGTTGGAAAAGGACAACAGAAGTCCCACATCCCCATACATTTGTCATTGTGCCCATGCTGTATGTGGCCTAGCCGGGCCACAGGTGGTCCCTGCAGACAATACAAATATCCTCATCCCATGGGAAGGTTTCACAGAGCTCCGGGCTCCCGGTTGTATTGATGGTAGAGAAAGGGTGTAAGACGGCAGGGCTGAACTCATTTTCCCTTAAAATTAGAAATGCAGCTTGGAAGTGGCTGAGGTGAATGATTTGACCTCTCTGAGCTTTATTTCCTCATCTGTAAAGTGGGAACAAGAAAGGGACCTACCACACAGGGTGTGGCGGAGGATCAACCGAGATGCTATTTACAAAGTGCTCAGAGAGCACAGCATATGGGAAGCTTACTAAGGCTCAGAAACCATTTTTCCTAAAGGGTGCTCCTTCTGAGCCAGCCTTCCTTCTTCCTTTCCCTTTTCCATCTCCTCACAGCCTGTGTGGATGGGTGTGGGATGACTCTGTCTCTTTGAGACAAGCTGTCCCCAGGGGAAGTGACTTGTCCCTGAGACATGCAGTGAGTCAACAGCTTGGGGGTCCTGGAGCCCGCACCTCCCTGCTGGCTGGGCTGCCGCTAGGGCACTGAGTTTCTGCCTTCCACAGGCTAGCCTGGGGCCCTGCCTCCCATCTTGCTGCAGTCCCCTGCCGGAAACCCTGCCCCATTGTCCCAGGCAGCCTGGGCCTGGGGAGCCCAGCTGCTGCTGGGCTGACAGTTTCCTTTCGTGGCTGAGATAACTTTGGGAGATGTCTATCAGGTTCAGGGAAAGGGTGGAGGGCCTGAGTGAGCCCTTTGCTGCCCTGAGATATCTGGCAGGCCCTACATAGAGAGGAGCTCATTTAATCTCACAGCCTGCCCTCTGCCACTTTCTCCCTTCCTCCTTCCCCCCTCCTCTTCTCCCCTCATTCTCACCCCTACCTCTCAAGGCTTTGATGAGTTTCTGGGAAGCTTGGTTGGAGTCCGGACAATCCTCATTAACTCTTTCAGTGCTGTCAGTGCTGTGGTTAGGGAAGGCAGAAAAGTACCTGGGCCAGGGGAGGGGAGGTGTGGGTTGGTAGGGATGGTCCAGTGGCTCTAGTTTTGTCCCAGGAAAAAGCTTCAAGAAGCTTTTTAAGTCCAGGCTCTATCATGGATTAGCTCAGTGAGCTTGGGAAACTTAAAGTTTCTTCTCTGGGCCCTGGGTTTCTCATCTGTTAAACGGGGATGAAAATGCCATATGCGTAAGGTGGCCACAAGGAGTAAAAGATCTAACACATGTAGGGAACCTATCAGAGGGTCTGGCACAAGGAGACTAGCATGATGGTTATTTCTGTGCTGCCATGTGGTAGGTGGCCTTGTGACATCAGTGAATAGGAACTCTCACCACCTCATCCTTTACTGGAAACGGCAGCTATTGTGATAGTAAATCAGATGGGTCATCTTGGCATGGAAGGAAAAACATTTCATTCATTCATTCATTCATTCATTCATTCAGTAAATACCTATTGATTGAAAGCTTACTATGTACTAGGCACTGTTCAAGCATCTTGGGAAACAACAGTGAGGAAGACAGTCCCTGTCCTCAGAGTGAATGAATGTGCAGGGCTGGCGCTGGGGCCTGGGGCTTGGGGTGGGGGTGGTTGGGGAGGTGGGAACAGATAATAGATTAGCAAAACATAAAAATATAATTTCACGTAGAGTTGGGTGCTTTGAAGAAAATGGAAATAGAATAAAAGGTTAGATGGTGGTGGGCTGCGTGCGTGCTATTTTAATTAGGGCAGGTAGGGAAGGCCTTTCTAAGGAGGTGATCTTTGAGCAATATTTGAATGAAATGAAGGAATGAGAACATGTGGCAGGAGTGTTTTCCAGTCATTGAGAACAGCAAATTTGGAGGCCCTGAGGTAGAGACTCAGCTTGGCAGGCAAGACCATGAAGACCGGAGAAGATGAGGTGAAGGGAGAGAGGGTGCATAGGAGCTGTGGGTACACTTGGGGCTGGGGAGCCCCTCTGTCCTGAGGGCTGCGACCTCTTTCCCTCCACAGGTGGGCTGTTGCCTGTGTGTGGAGGGGGTTCCAGGGAGCAGCAGGAGGCTGACTGACCATGGTGGACAGCATATTTATTTTAATTAGGGTGATGGCAGGCAGCTGTCACTGGTTTCTTTTATTTATTTATTTTGTCCCTGGTTTCTGATGGAACTTTCTGGTGCTATTTGCTGATGCCAGAGGTAATCCTGAGTTCTGAAAACACAGCAGGGCCCAGCTGCTCCCTTTGGGCCAATCCTGGTTTGGGACGAGCTCACCAGTGTAAGGGAAACAGCAGGCAGCCAGGGCAGTGCCCTCCACGTGATACTGCTCCAAGCTTTGTGTGCCAGCCTAGAGCCCTCATTAGGACCATAATCCACGAGAAGAAGGTCACCTCAGTGCCCACGTCGAACCCACTGCTTAACTAACTGACTGATATTTTCTTTCGTGCTCACTCAGACCATTTCAAAGCAACAAATATTTCCTGGGACTGAGCACTGTGGGTAGTCGTGGGTATGGTGTGCTGGCTGACAGCTGTTCTGATGGGTTTTTACATATGTAACTTAAAATCTCTAAAACCCCATCAGAGTGGGATGAACAAAAGATGTTCTCTGTCCTCAAAGAGCGTGCACCTTGTCAAACCACCCAGCCGACTGTCCAGTGCGCCTGGGTGAAGTGCTGTTCCTGACAACCGCATAAGCCAAGCACCAAGGCACAGAGTACATCAAAAATCAGCTTCCCCGGTATTTAGCTCCCTGAGCTAAAACCACACGTTGCCTGCCTCCTCTGCCCCTACTCACCCAGGAAGACCCATTTCCAAAGCCTGTAGTGTTTTTCATTCATTTCTTCTGGGTCTGTTCACCTCTGCAAAACTGGTGCTTGGGCTGGCTTGCCAACCCTTGCCCTCCAAGGACCTCTTCTTGCATATACCTCAGGGCCTTTTGGGGTTTTCATTCCTCGGATCCCCCATTCATACTGCTCCCTCCATCTCCCTACAGAACTTCATGATACAACATTTGGCTTCCTGGACTTCTCTGTTCACTTCTGGCCTATTCCTTCCTCCTGTCAGTATTCCTCTTCCTGCCCATCCCTACTCTTGTTCTGTTCCAGGGTCTCCTTGTAAAGCCCCTTGGTCTCATGGGACTGTCATGGCCACTGTTTTGCTGATGCCACCTTGTGCTTTTAGGCTCCAGCCTTCTTTGGGCTCCCAGTGGCCTCCTGGGATCCCCTACCCTGTTCAGCACCTCAGCTCCCCCTTTTGAGCTCTGATGAAGTAAAGTGACCTTGTGCTCTCTCAGCCAGCTGGGGCAAGGAAAGAGCAAGGGTGGCAGTGGAACACGCCATGGGGTTTTAGAGTCTCCCAGTTGCAGGGCTGGGTGGAATGCCCCTGCGATAACCCCCAGGCCAGGCAGACCCAGGATTTCTGTGATGGGCCTGGACAGGGAAGGGGGTGGGCAGTGACTAAAATTAGAGCCTGGATTCATTCTGGGTCATCCACGGAAAGTGTGGTAGTGTGGAGCAGGGTGGACCATCATTTCCCTGATCTCATCCAGTGTCTGTTTTCCTTTGTCTCTCTAGGGCAGGGCTATCCCATCTGCCCTTTATCAGGGCCTGCTCACACCGGGAAGGCTATGGGCTGCCCCTTTTCCTGTCTATTTTCTCAACCTGGGTCCTGGGGGCCAGCGGGGTAGGATTGGACCATTCCCTAAGAGTAGGGACTCATCAGGAAGCCCATTGTGGCTGAGGGTGTGTACTAGGGGGTGGTCCCTAACTTCCCTTTGAGACTCCTTGAGTTGGACAGTGACTCACGCAGAATAATGACGTGATCACAGGAGCATGCGTGGGACTGACAGCCAGGTCTTCGGGGTGTGTGGTGCCCTGGGACCGTTAGGAATGACTCTCAGAGGGTTGACCCTCTTGATGGACCCTGATAGACCCACCCTGTGTGGCAGAGTCTGGAGGAGGGTGCTGGATACAAAAGTACCAGAGACAGAGGGAGAGAGGGGGAGGATGGCAAGCCCGGAACAATAGGGGACCAGTGAAAAGTGCTTGCAAAGTACCGTAAAGGTAAATTTGCGTGGTGTAGCCAGCTCTTCCTGCATGCTGATAGGAGGCAGAGGAGAGGCTCTGAGTAGAGAAGTAGCAGCCATCCACATGCATTCACCTCCTCAGGGCACAGATGAGGAAACCGAGACCCATTGAGGGAAGTGAGGGGTTTGGCTTGTGATCACCCAGCTATAGAGAGATGGATGGCCCTGCAGCTAAGATCCTGGGGTCAGGGCTCTTTCCACCCACTTTCAGACACTTCTTGAACTGGAAAGCTGAGAGTGGGGTTTCCTGATGGGGGACACTGAGGCTACAGCAGGAGACAGCAAGCAGAGACTCATGGACAACCTGGAATGTCCTTATCTCTCTCTTAGCTTCTGTGTTGACCTATCTTGTCTTGTTTGTCACCACTCCTGGCCCCTCTCTTGTCCCTCTCTTCTCCCCCATCCCCTAGTGAGCCACGGTGATGCTGGCAGGGCGCCTGCATCTTTCCTGATCTGAACTGGTTTTGTTTTGCAGTCGCCAAACAGAGATTGAGGGAGCAGAGTGATGAGCAGATGAACCACAGGACAAGGCATCAAGGCTTCTACCCTCGAAAGGTGTGGTACCCTCAAATCTTCATGGAATGGCTAGCATGTGCTGGGTTCTGGGCTAAGTACTGAGTTACAAATATAGGGGAGACATGATCCCTGCCTTCAGCTCACTCTTTAGTGGGGGAGTCTGACAAATATACAAATACCTCAAGTATTAAAGAGAATATGTGAGTACTCCAAAGGTGACATAGGCAGTGTGTGGTGGCAGGAATCCGTTTAGTTCCCCTTTCTCTTTCCCTACCTCCTTCCCTCCCCTCCTTCTTTCTGCAGTCCTGAATGTATCTGTTAAGCACTAAGCCTTAATTTCCCGCTTCTTGCCAGATACTTCACTCGGATGTCCCACAGCCATCCCCACTCAACGTGACCCACACATGTCACTCTTTTCTTTCCTATTCCCACTTCTCTGCATTTCCTATCTCAGGTAAGAGCATTGCTCTGTCATCCCAGCTACAAACCTCTGGTGGTGTTTTCACCTCCTGCCTCTTCCTTATACACACATGTGGTATCAGATGTGTGAGGACCCACCTCCAAAACTCTTTCCAGCCCGCCTGGCACTTATCTGTCCATATGACCGTGATTGCCACGGGCTCTCCTCTGTCCCAGACCCCCGAAGGGCTCTCCTGCCATGACCCCACTTCCCTACTTTAATGCATAGCGCTTCTGGGAATGTTCCTTAGACACAAATCAGATAACTCATTTGATAGCATGATATTGGAATCATTATGTGCCAGGCACCATTCTGAGTGGTTAATATAAATATTAACTCATTTAGTCCTCCTATTAATCATGTGAGGTATATGTGATTTTGACCATATCTCATTGACTTGAAGATTGTAAGATGCATCTTATTTTTGTAGCACCAAGAAAAATTATGACACAGTCCTTTGTTTAAAAAAAATATTTTATTTATTTGGGAGAGAGACAGGAGAGAGAGCGCATGAGGTAGGGGGAGGGCAGAGGGAGAAGCAGACTCCCTACGGAGCAGGGAGCCTGACCCCGGGCTGGGGGGAAGGGCTCAAACCCAGGACCCAGGGATTGTGACCTGAGCTGAAGGCAGATGCCTAACTGACTGAGCCACCTAGGCGCCCTGGCACAATCCTTTCTTATCATTTCAAATTTTTATTATATAGTTAATGAAGGAGCTCTTTTAGACTTGTTTAGACATAAGTTTTCAAAATCATATATTTACCTTATGCATACTTAAGTTCATAAATGAAGTAAATGAGTGTAGGTATTTTTGAAATTTTCTCATCTTCAGAGGTCCACCCTTCTGAATTATTTTAAAACTCTGAGTCCTCAGTATCTATGTTTTCTCCCCATAATATTCTCTGTGCCATTAACAGTGATGCAGTATTTCTTACAAGTGTGGATTTTTCTCCCAAACAGCTGGCATTGATTCTGCAGCATTTGCTATGCATGCACAGCTGATGTCACTTTGTCATTCTTGCCACCTAGCCAGTGATACTCAGATGATTTTACACAATTACATCTTGTGATTGATGAAACTCATTATCCCATTTAACAGATAAGAAAGCTGAGGTGCACAGAGGTTGAGCATCTTTCCCAGGGCCACATAATAAGTGGCAGAGCTGGGACTTGAACCTAGGCAGTCAGCCTCTGGGATCTGTGCTGTACTAGAAAACCTTTGCTAGAAACCCATTTCCTGGAGCAGATGGAATCCAGACTCTCGTCACAACACTCAAGTCCTCTGTGACCTGGCTCTGCTTTTTTTCTAGACTCATCAGCTCTCAAGTAGCTCGTGCTCTAGCTGCTCTGGCCTGCTCCCAGACAGGCCTGACATAGCCTGGGCTCGCACTCACGTGCCCACACTAGAAGATAGTTCGGATCCCACTCAGAGGTGAAGGCTCACGGCTCCAGTGCCATGTCCTTTGGGACACTTGCCTTGACCCCTGGCTGGTGCTCTCACAGAATTTAGTTTGTTAGAGCCCTGCCTTCCATGTGTGGTGGTGGCTCCTCTGAAAGCCTGGGGGCTCCTTGGGGTCAGGGACCTACTTCCTCCTCAGTGCCCCCTTCTCAGCACAGTGCTCCATCTGTGGACTTGACTATACCAACCTTCCTTCCTTGCACCTGGACTGACGGGAAGTCTGATGGTTTGAGATGTATTTGGGAGCTCTGGGATGTTTATAGTTGCCACTTGAACATTGACCAGCTGGGAACTCACTGTTCATATAAGTAATATCCTGTCCATGGGGGTGTGTTCCTAACGTCATCCTGAGTTGTTGGAAAACACCTGATTTGGCATGTTCCAACCGAGAACACCTCCCTCAAAATCTCTCTAACTTACTGACTCATGAGACACAATGACTCAGGCACTGCTGCTGGAGAACTCACGGGTGTATGGGGGTGCGCGTGCATGCGGTCGTATACACACAGGGCTGGGCAGAAGTGTTGGTGGATGGGCCTCCTTCTTTTCTGCTAAAATCTCATTTCCTGTGGCTGATGGATTCCAGGGAGGCTCCAGGACCCTCTGTTCCCAGGTCCTGCCCAGGGGCTGGGAGCCAGCTGCCCCAGGGGGAGATACTCAGGCCAGCTAGCTTGGCAGTCTCACCGTCCTCCTCCACGGAGGGGGATGGCAAAAGCCCATGTGGGAGAAGAGGAGGAGGAATGTTTCAGGCCTGCTCAGTTATTAAAGACATCTCAAGATAATGAGGCATGGGGAAGAACAAAGAGACGGAAAAGCAGCAAATTAAAAAACACCACCTTCTGCGCTTTGACCTTCGGGCCCGGGCAGAGGCATTTGGCAGATATTCAGCTGTTTGTAAGAGGGAATTTCTGGCTTCATCAGGCTGGAGGGTGTCCATGAGGATATAGGAAATGCCACCCTGGCTTAGGTCTGTGGTCTGCTAAGCCGAGGGGAGCACCCTGAATTTGTGGGTGATCATTCTCCCTGATGCCACCCCTAGGATCAGGGAATTATCCTCCAAATTCCATTTTGCTCTTAATATTCCACTATGGATAAATCCTAAATTTCTGCTACCAATTTATATGCCTCCCTAGAACTGTCTCTTCAGAGTATCGATTATTCAAATGGTGTTTTCTTTCCTGTTCTTACCTCTTACTAAGCTTTCTGCTGGTGCCCTGGAATTTGGAGAACTGGCTAGCCATTTCATTGATCATAACTATCCTTGTTTAGACAGACTAAATTAAAAAAAATGTGTGTGTATATATACATACATATATGTATGTATATATACACAATTTTATTAAGCCGCATTGCATCTGTGCTTTATTTTTTAAAAAAGATTTATTTATTTGTCAGAGAGAGAAAGAGAGAGAGAGAGAGCGCATAAGCAAGGGCAGCTACAGACAGAGGGAGAAGCAAGCTCCCTGTCGAGCATGGAGCCCAATGTGGGACTCTAGCGCAGGACCCTGGGATCATGACCTGAGCCAAAGGTGGAGGCTTAACCAACTGAGCTACCAGGCATCCCTGCCTCTGTGCTTTAAATTAAATTTTACATTTGATGTCAAGCCACTTCCCTTCATCCTTGAGAGAGGGTTCTGTAATGGAGCTGGGGAAATAATATTTTTAGGTATTAAGTCTTTCAGAAGAGCTGAATTATGTTGAGTTATGAGTCCCTGGCAGACACACAAAATCAGAACCGTTTTCTATTGGTGGCACACCTGCACACACAGTGGTTTCTGTGGGGGGCACACCTGCAAACATGGCTCACAGACATCAGCCTTGCTCCTGCCTCCTTCCCTGAACGACCATCACTTCCTCCTCCCACCACCCAACATTTAGTAAAGGGACAGGACACCAACCCAGGACCTGGCAAGACCAAGGAAATCTTTAAGAGAAAAGAACTCTCTGACGTCCCCTTTGCCAAAGTGATTATAGATGAAAACGTGCCCAGGGACAGGGCCGGGTGTTCTTGAGAAATGGTAAAGGTCAGCTTCTAACTGGTTTCTTGGGCTGTCCTGGGGCTTAAGATTGATGGCAGCTGCTGCTGGAAGCGGGTGCTTTGAGGACCTCTGTGTTCTCCTGCCAGAGGCCTCTGGTTGAGCCTTTTCACAGAGAAAGTTTAGGGTGGCTTTGGGTTGGCGTCCTTCTCTCCTGTCAGTCAGGAGCTGCTATAGGTGGGAGAGGGGTCTAGGGCTGTCATAGGTGCTCACCAAAATGAGGAAATAAACTTCGTATAGTTTGGTCTTGGCCTCTGTCCTGACTGATGTGACCTTGAACTACCGGAAGTGGGGGATAAGGATCAGCAAGGAGCATGTGGGAAGTGGGCCTCCCCAGCCCAGAGTTGGCAGTGGTCTTACCAGCCCAGGGCTTGGGGTTTGGACGTGATGGAGATAAAAGCACAGCAGTGCTTGAGGCTGCGGGGAGGCCTTAGGAGCAGGCTCTAGGGGGGTGGGGGGGGCTCCTGGGAGCAGAGCTGAGGGGAAGCCCAGCTCCGTGGTGACACACAGGCACATCTGTCTCTTCGAGGCCTGAGAGGCGGCTCCTGGAAAGGTTGTGTCCAACAGGGCAGACCCTGGTGACAAAAGACCTTGCTCCTATATGAACTCAGAGACTGGAAGACCCTTTGATGCAGGGTGAGGGCCGAATCAGTGGGAGTCAGAAGGAAGAATGGTGGGAGGGGCCTGAGAACCTGAGGAAAGAGGTGTGGGAGAAATCTGGAAGCAACGGTTGGATACATTGAACTTGAGCTTCGAGTGGGAGCTGCCTTCAGCCTGCCACAGCGCCTGCTGGGGGCATGCCTCTCTGGTCCTGGAGGATCAGGACCTTGCATGGCAGAGCATTTTGGAGCTGGGAGGAAACCTGGAGGACACTTATCACCTCCTCAGTTTAGAGTTGGGGAAACTGAGACCCAGAGAGAGAAGTGACCTTCTTCTTTTTTTTTTTTTTTTTTAAGATTTTTATTTATTTACCTGGGAGAGAGACAGAGAGAGAGAGCAAGTGAGAGAAAGAGAGCACGAGTTGGGGAGAGGGGCAGAGGAAGAGGGAGAAGCAGACTCCTTACTGGGCAGGAAGCCTGACATGAGACTCTATCCCAGGATCCCAGGACCATAACAAAGCCAAAGGCAGATGCCCAACTGACTGAGCCACCCAGGTGCTCCATTCTTTTTTAAAAAGATTTTATTTATTTATTAGAAAGAGAGGGAGAGAGAGCATGAACAGGGGAGAGGGGCAAAAGGAGAGGGAGAAGCAGACTCCCTGCTGCTAAGCAGGGAGCCTGACATAGGACTCGATCCCAGGACTCTGGGATCACAACCTGAGCTGAAGGCAGACGTTTGACCAACTGAGCCACCCATGCACCCCGAGGAGTGACCTTCTTAAGCCTAGGACCAAGGTTGCTGATCCTTGGGCTACTGCTTTTTCCATGGAACCATTTGATCTCAAAGGAGCTAGCCCACAGCAGCATCTCCTTACTAGCAGGCCACAGTCCCATCTGTGCCAGGACTCAGGTACCCCAGGCAAGGACAAGATCATTGTCTCCGGAAAGCTGCCATTGCAATGAACAATGAACATATGGCCACTTGGAGGGAAGGGGTGGCAGGTCACTCCTCTCTCCTAGAACAGAGAATTCCTAATGATTTAGTGTTTTAAGTTAAAGGAATGACTATCTAAAGGTGGAATTTCAGGCATTGGCCAGTATGTGTTCTTTCTCTGGTGGCTTCAAGTATCTGGCCAGTCCTGGGCTTCTGCACTGACAGTGACACAGGCCCTGGTGCTGTGGTATATAGCCTGTCCATTCAAGCTTCACACTTGACATGGCCACATCGGTGCAGGCTGGGGATCAGATTGACTTGGTCACATCTTAGGAAACAGAGAACAGGACACAAAACAGACATGCCACAGAGGCCTGGGAATCCTGCTGAGGGACTGACCCCTGAAGGGCAGCCTGAGGCTTGTGGAGAACAGCAGAGGGTTTGGGGAGAGCCTCAGATGAACCTGCTGACTGATTTCCTTGCCGTGGGCCCTGCGGGCTGCTCAGCATAAGCACTTAGAGGAGACCAGACAGATCCTCACTCCCTCAGAGCCGCCCTTATCACCCAGAGCAACACCAGAGCCGCTGAGAGCAGGTACCTGGAACCGCGGCCCCAGGTCACATTCTTTTCATAAGTGGAATAACACAATGGCCTTTTAAACTTCTTATTAATTGACTGTGTTGCAGAAAAAGCAGTCCATCCTCCACCCCCGGCCCCCTTCTTAGGGCCCTGTTTATGGTGCTGATGAGGCTGGGCTCTTGGCTGGGCTGACAGGAAGGGCAAAGCCCCACACCCCTTGCGAGCTCTCATGTGGGGGCTGTGGCTGGAGCTGCCTAATATCCAGCACTCTGCTGTTTAGAGAAACTTCAAGCAGACTTATGGGCTCCCCTGGTTCCTGGTACAACTTGGGGAGTGATGTCAAATAGTGTTGGTAAAGAGCCCTGGAATTCCAGCGGCCCCTTTCCCCCAGCCTGCCTTAGACATTTACTAGCCAGGTGATGCGCTTTGTCTTGGAAGGAGAAACATTGGCACCCCTAGAAAGGGGGCAACATGGCCCCAGTATTTCACAGCCAGAGGTTGGGCCGTCTTGGCAGGTAGAGCTCAGAGTGTCTGTGTAAGTTAGGGGAAGAAGACTATAAATTCAAATACATCTGCATAGCCAGCACTGGGTCTTGGCATTAGGCAGATGAGTCCCTCTAGATCAGCGTCAGGGACTGTATCAGCACTGGCATTTGGAAGAAGCAGCTCCAGCTCCAGGTCACCTCTCTGGTCCTACAGGTGCAGGATATTGGATGCTGTGAGGGTGGAAGATGAGGGGAAGATGGTGGGACTAGAGTGTGGGTGCTGGCTAGGAATGTCAGTTCTGCCTGTGTGGAATCCTGTTTGACCCCCACCTTCCAGGGTCCAGTGATAGTCCTTTCCTTCAGCTTTTCAGTCCTAAGGTTGTGACAGGTGCCCTGTTACCAGCCCTGGGCATAGCCCAATGTCTTCTGGTTCCTCTCTAACCTGCCCACCCCTTTGTAACTAGACCCTTTATTTAAAAACACTCCTACAGTCATCCTCATGTGAGAGTGCTGTTTGTTTCCTGCTGGGATACTGACTGATGCAAATGGCAGGACCAACAGATAAAAACGACCAGTGAGGCAGAACTGTACACACCTAGAGGCATGAGTGCTACAGGAGTTTGGGGCTGTGAAAGTTCAAGTGGCCTGGGACAGGCAGGGAGGACTTCACAAAGGTCTTGGGAGCTGGGACCTTGAAAGGTGGTGGGAACTGAGATGGCTCTGTGCGGCTCCTAGCATGGTGCCCAAAGAATTGGACAGGACTGAACTGGGATGCTTGATGATGCTTGGAATTCAGCAATAGTTGCCAACCCCTTCCCGGCCCGCGTCCCAGTGGGCCACTTGGATTGTTCAGGTGAAGGCAGCCCCTGTGCTGGGAGGTTTCCCCTCAGGGAGCCCCTGTGCCCTTCTCACAGGCTGTCAAGTAGCACAGTTGTGAGGGCACACATCTTAGCTCGCTGGTAGATTCTGCGTCAGGCATCCTTGCACACCCCCTCCCACCAGTGTCTAAAACTATGCTTTGCATAGAGCAAGGTCTAAATAAATATTTACTGACTGAATAAGTTAATGTACGAATGAATGAATCTAATTCTGACAGTGTTTGAACATCCAAAGAGCTCCACGCTGAGAGGGGCAGGGGGCTCAGATGTGGGATCAAAGCAGTGAGGGTCCAGAGAGAAGAATGGCTGTCTGGGAATGGGGCTGGGAGGGTCAGAGAAAGCACCTCAGGGGAGATGGCATTTGGATCGAGTCTCGACTTTGCCTCGTGGGAAAAGGGTGGACGAGCATGCTAGGCAGAGGAGCAGCACGAGAAGAATGCCGAAAACGTGCATGGCTTTAAGGGACGACTAGCGTGGGCTTGCTGAAGACTAGGTGCTTTCGGAGAGTGGTGAGAGCCAACACTGAAAGGTGGGTGAGGTCGCATTAGGAAGGGGAAAATACCATGAAAGAATTTGGAGTAAGGGAATAACGTCAGCAGATCCGTTCTGGAAAAGTACCTCTGGTAGTAGGTGTAGCAGCGGGCTTGGAGGTTTAGGGGCCGTTTGAGATACAGTGTAGTAATCCGGACAACAGATGACAAAACCTGAGTGAGGTCATGGTGGTGGGGACGGTGAGGATAGGAGAGAGGTGTGAGGTGTGTTGAAAGTAGGACTGATTGCATCTCGTGACCTCTCATGGGAAGGGAGCATGGGTGAAGCTAGAGATGACTCATGCCTGGCTGCCAGCTGATGTGGCTTTTAAGGGAGATAGGGAACCCAGGAGAGGAGCCCATTTGGGGAAGACAGTAATTACTTTCATATCAGTCAGACTAGGTTTAAAGTACTTGTAGGACATTCCTTGATCAGAAACTAGATTCGGGTTGGGACTGTGGTTCTGGGCTCACCAGCACAGGGGTGAGAGGTACAACCCAGGAGAGTGTAGAGTGAGGACCAGAGGGCCAAAGATAAAGACTTGAATCCCCCAACTTTTAAGGGACAGCCATTGTAGAAACTGGAGAATGAAGATGACAGGAGAGCCAGGGGTCACAGTGAGGAGAGCCTTGAGATTGGGGCACTGAGTCTCGGAGAAGAGCAAATGATGAGCCCAGAGTCTGAGTGCACAGGGAGCTTGCTCAGCACCCCCCACTGAAACTGGGTCCTTTCCTTGTAAAACCATCATGGTGGTCAAGGAAAGCATTGCTTCTCCCCATGGAGTTCTGACATTGTGGGCAGATGGAGAGAGGTGTAAAATCAGGGCCTGGAGTTGATTAAGGAGTTCAGAAGGTCCTAGATGGGCCTCAGATGACCAGGTGTCATAATCAGAAGACCGTCTGATCCTGGGAGTGCAGGCTCTTGCTTGCTGATGAGGTGGGCATGGAGGACCCCGGGCGGACACACTGGGGGAGTGGAATACCTGGGTTCTGTCAGTGTTTAGGGGCTTGAGAACCTTTACCTCTATACTTCAGCTGTCTTGTGTGTCGACAGCTCCTGATTCCCTTGAGCTTTTTAGGAGGCTGAAGTTGATGGTTCTAAAAACACTCCACATTTCAGTGAAAGAGCAGCTTATATCTTAGGGAAATCAAAGCCCATGTCCCTCCTTAACTCATAATTTATTAGGGAGCATTCTGGAGAACTCAGCCATATTGACTCCATATTACAGATGGAGGGAGCCAAGGCTAGGAAAAATAGGACCTCAGCTCCACAGTGCTGGCTCAGAGTGTTTCCCTGCTACTCCGCGGTGGTGGTGCTATCTCCAAGCCCCTCTGCTTTCCAAGGGTGGCCCCGTGGAAATGTCAGGTTTCCTCCACTCGGCAGATGTGCAGAAGACTCCAGGCGGTGCGTGTGCCTCACAGGTTGCTTTGCGAGGTCCTGATCTGAGCCCTGAGCTCCATTGATTAGAGTTGAGTTCCTTTTTTTTTTTCTTTCTTTCTTTCTTTTTTTTTTTTTTTTTAAAGATTTTTATTTATTTATTTGACAGAGAGACAGCCAGTGAGAGAGGGAACACAAGCAGGGGGAGTGGGAGAGGAAGAAGCAGGCTCATAGTGGAGGAGCCTGATGTGGGGCTCGATCCCATGACACCGGAATCACGCCCTGAGCCGAAGGCTGACGTTTAACCACTGTGCCACCCAGGCGCCCCCTTTTTTTTTTCTTTAAAGATATCATTTTTTTATTTGAGAGAGAGAGTGCGTGGGGTGAAGGGCGGAGGGAGAAGCAGACTCCCTGCTGAGCAGGGAGCCCAATGTGGGGCTCGATCCCAGGACTAAATGACATTGCACAGGAAAGTTAACTTTACATAGGAACCAGACCCTCAACACCCATGAGTTCGCCCGCCCTCTCTCCTCTCCTCTCCTCTCCTCTCCTCTCCTCTCCTCTCCTCTCCTCTCCTCTCCTCTCCTCTCTCCTCTCCTCTCCTCTCCTCTCCTCTCCTTTCCTCTTTCTTTCTTTCTTTCTTTCTTTCTTTCTTTCTTTCTTTCTTTCTTTCTTTCTTTCTTTCTTTCTTTCCTTCCTTCCTTCCTTCCTTCCTTCCTTCCTTCCTTCCTTCCTTCCTTCCTTCCTTTTTTAAAGATTTATTTATTTATATGAGAGAGAGAGAGAATACAAGTGGCAGGGAGAGAAAATCTCAAGCAGACTCCACACTGAGTATGGAGCCAGATGCGGGGTTTAATCTCATGACCGTAAGATCATGACCTGAGTCGAAACCAAGAGTCGGATGCATTTAACCAACTGCACCATCCAGGCGCCCCATCCATGAGTTATTTCTAAAGTGAAAATCAACTCATGTCACCCCCTGCTTGCAGTTGCTTCCTATTGCCCTTATAAAATCCAAGCTGTGTAGCAAGTTCTGTGAGGACCCTGCTGCCCCAGCCCTGCCCTTCGCCCCCATCTCTTACCTCTTTTGTCCTCTTGCCCTCTGTGCTAGCCACTCGGGCCATCCCCTTCTCAACTTTGGAGCTTATTTCTGGCTCAAAGTTTTTGTGTGAACTGTGTCCTCTAGTTTGGAGTACCCTTCCCCAGGTCAATCTGTGGGACCTAGCTAAGATGTCCCTTCCTCAGAGAGCTCTTCCCTAACATGTCCCACGAAAGCCAGCTGCTCTTTCCTCCGATGCTTACTTATTTTCTTTTCCATTCACAGTTATTTGCTTACTGGTTCTTATCACTGCCCATACTTTTCTTAGATATTTATTTATGTCCCTATTGTCTGGCTTACCTCACTAGAATGTAAATGCCGTGAAGAAAGGGACTGTCTTATTTATTCATCATTATGCCCTAGTGCCCAGTGCAGAGCCTAGAAAGGTGTTAGCAAAGACGTGTAGGTCAGCCGGTGTGCATGCCTGGAACCAAGCCCAGAGCCGAGAGCTTGTCATCTAGGACAAGACTGCTGGTGGTTGCCGAGGGCATAAATGATTGTGTGTGCCTGACTCCATAAAAACTTTTGGCTCCAGGGAGCTTGGGTGCTTGAAAGCACAAATTTTGGCCTCAGGTAGATGGGAGTTCAGATCTCAGTTCTGCCCCTTGGGAGAGTTTCTTTATCATGGATACTTCACTTTCCTTATTTGCTTTTTATTTTTAATTATGGTAAAGTATATATGACATGAAATTTACCATTTTAACCATTTTTAAGCATACAGTTCAGTATCGTTAAGTATATTCACATTGTTGTGCAACCAATCTCCTGAACGCTTTTCATCTTGTAAAAGTGAAACTCTGTGCCTGTTAGACAACAACTCCCCATTCCTTGCCCCCTCTCAGCCCCTGGCAACTACCATTCTTTCTGTTCCTGTGAGTCTGACAACTCCGAGGACTTCATATAAACAGAATCATACGATAGTTATCTTTTTGTGACTGGCTTAGTTCGCTTAGCATAATGTCCTCAAAGTCAATCCCTGTTGTAGCAGGTGTCAGAATTTCCTTCATTTTTAGGGCTGAATAGTATTTCGCTATATGCACATACTACATTTTGTTGATGCATTCATCTGCTGGTGGGCACTTGGGTTATTTCTGTGTTTTGGCTAGTGTGACTGATGCTGCTATGAGCAGGAGTGTACGAATACCTTTTCAAGACCCTACTTTCAGTTCTTTCGTATGTATTCCCAGATGTGAGATTGCTGGGTCATATGGTAATTCTATTTTTAGTTCTGTGAGGAGCCACCACACTGTTTTCTATAGTGGCTGCTCCATGTCACATTCCTACCAACAGTGCCTAAGGTGCCTAAGTGCCTCCAAATCCTTGACAATTCAACCCAACCCCTCCCCTCCCCTCCCTTCCCCTTCCCTTCTCCTGATAGTAGCCATCCTAATGGGTGCGAGGTGGTATCTCCTTGTGGGTTTGATTGGCATTCCCTGATGATAAGTGAGATTGAATGCTTTTCCTCGTTTTTAAAGTGCATGTGACACCAATCTCGCAAGGTGGTTTGAAGGCTTAAAGGACTCACTTCAGATACGTAAGATATATGAAAAATCTTTGTACAAGTGCTCAGTAAAAACCATCAATTACTATTTTTTCCTCCCCCCCCCCTTTTTTTAGGCGGGGAGAGGCAGAGGGAGAGGGAGAATCTTAAGGAGGCTCCATGCTCAGTGTGGAGCCTGATGTGGGGCTGGATCCCGTGACCCTGAGATCACGAGCTGAAATCAAGAGTCAGATGTTCAACTGACTGAGCCACCCAGATGCCCCGATTTTTTTCTAATTTATCTTAGAGAATCAGCCCAAAGCCCAGGTTCTCAGGAGGCATGTATGAAGGACTGTGTGTGGCACTAGGTCTGTCTGTTGGGTGTTGGGTCTCCCTGGAAACTCATTTGATCAGTACTATCCCCTGTAGCCTGGGAGGTTGAGAGCCTCTAAATGAGGCAAGAAATTCAGGGGGTGGGCTGCAGAGAGATAGGCCCAGCGTGTCCTAGAGTTCTCATTGCTCCATGAGCACTGGGTATCACCTGTCCCCTGGCTCAGTTTCCCCCTTTGTCACAAAAGAGGCCACCCTGGGAAGAGGCAAGATTCACAGTAATGACTAAATAATAGTTCTGAAACCTGTCCTGAAAGCCTCAGTTCTGTGCATGGGATTCAGAGCGGCATGGGGGGCAGGGCTCTGGCTCTGTTCCTTCTTGCAGGTTTACTGCCGGCCCGGGGATAGGCTCTGATTGCCAGAACCCACAACTAGCCCTAAAAGCCCCTTTGAAGTGAAGCAACCACTTTTAAGTGCAATCAGCTCAAGATAACCCTAGACTCCCTGCTCCCACTCTGTGCCCATCCCTGGGAGGGGTTATTCCCAGCACCCTGGAATCATCTGTTTCCATGCGTGATGGTTGTGCTGTTTTGTTTTGTATTTCTCTTCTGTGAAAATGAGAGATAAATATGTTCCTAGTAGGAGAACTCTAAGCAGGACTACAGAACAGTCCTGTGGTTTGGTAAGGAGAGGCTAGGAAAGAAAAGGAAAGAGGGAGGATTGGCAAACTCGGAGCTGAAGCAGAAGAAATATCGGCCAGACACGATGGGTGGGGTCAGTTTTTCCCTAAGGCTGGGGGGATCTGAGGCCAGAAAGGCAGAAAGGAAAGGTCTGGAAACCTGCAGGTCTTTGGGTAGTGGTTAGGGAGCGGGTGTGAAGGAGCTTGGTGTGACCCTGACAGTTTGGCACTTGTACTGCCTGATGGTACAGAGGATGCTCTTTATGCTCTGAGCCCGAATTGGTTGGGGAAGCCGTACTGGTGAGGTTACCGTGTCAAGCCCTGGGCTGTCACAGCTGATTGTCCAAGTGCAGGGCTGGGAGTGAGGGACCTCAGGGGCAGACTGGGCTTTCAGTTCCTCTTCTACCCACCTTGACTGTATGACTGTTTGTCAATGTGTTGGAACCTTTGTCTCCATTTCTGTGAGATGGAGTGTTCATACCCACCTTTTAGGGGTGTTAAGAGGACTAAATAAGATAAGCTGTATAAAGTGTCTGCCATATATCATAAGTTCTGGAGGCATTTTCTTCTTAAGTGGTAGGACCAGGGCTGTTGGTGATGGTGCTTGGCCTCCATCTCTAGCCCCTGGCTACCACAACAGGCTTGCCTCTTCAAGTTCACATACAGGCTCTTTGCCCAAGGGGTCAGAGATGCCCTCACCACTTGTCTTACCAATGGGTCCACGCTGCTCCCACCTTGCTGGCACACTTGCTATCCCAAAGGCCAAGTGGTGATGTTTGCGTTCAAGGATAGTAGCTTCGGGTGGGCATAGGCGGAAAGTGTGCAGTCAGCGTCCACACACTGGTGCCATCTGGCTACCATGGTCTGATGCTCCCTTGGTAGAAGCTGCAGCTAAGGGAGCTCTGGGACTGCAGGTGTTTTGGGGAGCCCTGGCTGTGTGCCCCAGGCCTGTGCTAGGTGGGGAACTGGGCATCCAGGCAATCATCCAGCACTGAGCCAGTAGCTGCAGTTTGGGGGCTGGACTGTGGGTGGCAGGTTGGGGGTGCCAGGGAAGGAGGGACTTGCTCAGTTGATGCTTAAAATTGCCTTCAACCCGTGTAACAGACCGTTATCTCATAAATCCTCCCAAGCAGCTCGTAAGCAAACTCATTCCACCTCCTCCACGGTGCTCTTTGTGACTGACTTCCTTTCCCCTTTGAAGCTGGTGGTAGAAACCTGGAGTCAGCTAGGTGACACTCCTCCATGGTGCCTTTTGTGACTTCCTTTCCCCTTTGAAGCTGGTTGTAGAGACCCGGAGTCAGCTAGGTGGTACTGCGGTGGGCAGAGGGATGCTGAGAGTTCACACCCAGCACTCTCTCAGGCTCCCAAGAGGTTCTTTTGTTTTTATTTTTATTTATTTTTAATTGTAAATAATAACCTAAACTTTACTGTTTTTTAAAAAGTTTTATTTATTTGAGAAGGAGTGAGCGGGAGAGCAGAAGCAGGGGGAGTAGCAGAGGAAGAGGGAGAAGCAGACTCCTGTCTGAGCAGGACGCCTGATGTGGGGCTCGATCCCAGGACCCTGGGATTACGACCTGAGCTGAAGGCAGATGCTTAACCGACTGAGCCACCCAGGCGCCCAAAACTTTTCTACTTCTTAAAATTTATTCATTCATTTTACGTAATCTCTACACTCAACGTGGGTCTCAAAGTCACGACCCCAAGATCAAGGGTTGCATGCTCTTTTGACTGAGCCAGCCAGGTATCCCTAAACTTTACTATTTTAACCATTTTTTTTTAGAGTTGGAGGAGGGGCAGAGGCAGAGGAAGAGGGAGAGAGAGAATCCCAAGCAGGCGCCGTGCGCAGCATAGAACCTGATGTGAGGCTCAATCTCACGACCCTGAGATCGTGGTCTGAGCCAGAATCAAGAGTCCGGTGCTCAACCAACTGAGCCACCCAGGTGCCCCTGTTTTAACCATTTTTAAATTTACAGTAGCATTAAGTGTATCCATATCATTGTGCAACAAATCTCCAGAACGTTTTCATCTTGTAGAACTGCAACTCTGTCCCCATTTCCACCTCTTCCAGGCCCTGGCAACCACCATTCTACTTCTGTCCTATAAATTGGACTACTCTAGGGACCTCTTTTAAGTGAAATCGTGTAGTATTTGTCTTTTCGTGACTGGCTTATTTCACTTAGCAGAATGTCTTCAAGGTTAACCCATGTAGTTGGGCATGACTGGATGGCCTTTTTTAAAGGCTGAATAATACTCCATTGTATAGATATGCCACATTTACTCATCCATTCATCTGTCAATGTAATGTTCAGCTTGGATTTTGATTCTGATCCAACTGGCCATTATTTTTATTTTATTTATTTATTTTTTTAAAGATTTTATTTATTCGACAGAGATAGAGACAGCCAGCGAGAGAGGGAACACAAGCAGGGGGAATGGGAGAGGAAGAAGCAGGCTCACAGCGGAGGAGCCTGATGTGGGGCTCGATCCCGTAACGCCGGGATCACGCCCTGAGCCGAAGGCAGGCGCTTAACCGCTGTGCCACCCAGGCGCCCCTATTTTTATTTTTAAAAAATATTTTATTGATTGATTTGTGCACACGAGAGACCACGAGTGGGGTGGAAGGGTGGAGGGAGAGGGAGAAGCAGACTCCCCATTGAGCAGGGAGCCCGATGCAGGGTTTGATCCCCGGACTCTGGGATCACCACTTGAGCCCAAGGCAGATGTTTTACCCACTGAGCCACCCAGGCGCCCCCAGCTGGCCATTACTGAGTACCAACAGTGCTGCCAGCTATGTGGTGTCTTGGATACCCATTACTGAGCCCTTCTCACATTGTCAGGAATGTGGGCTGCAGGTGGGCGCAAGTAGGGTCTTTGTATCCCCCCCCCCCCGCCCTCCTTACTCTTAAGACCCCTGTTGTCTTACCAGAGCAGCCCTCAAAGGATTCGGCTATAAACCTGTAGTGCTTTGATAAACATTTAAAAAAATGAAAGCCATAAAAAAGAACAAACAATGGATTTTGTAGCTGAAAAAGTTGGGAAGCTTCAGCTTTATCTCATTTGGTCATCGTACCACCATGTGAGATTTGCATGGTCCTCATTTTTCAGAGGAGGAAACAGAAGGATTAAGATCTATAGGACCTGGAGGATGAAGGGAAGAGGAGGCTGAGAAAGTGAAGGGTGGCTGTGGGGCTCAGCCAGGAGTAGGTGAGTGCCTGCCCGAGAGCGAGTGCCTTTATGTTTTGTGGCCTAGGCACCTTGCTTGCCATACCCTAGTGCAGGCCCTGGCTGGAGCTGAGCCTGATAGAGGCCTCCCCATGGCCAGGAGCAGTTGTCCACAGCCCTAGGGTCTGACAGCCACCCCGAGATGGGCTCACCCTGCAAGGGGCACTGGGTTGGGAGTCGGGGAGTCCTCTGGGAGCTGGGCTCCTGGTAAGCAGGGCTTGGCCTGAGAGTAGAGAATGCCAGGACCTGTCCCTTTTCTCAGGTGTTTAGTCCTGAAGACTGCTTCTCTGTGTCCCTGAGAGGAGCCACCTGAAAGTGCTGCGGATGTAGATGAAGAAGCCCACGGCCATGCAGGGCTGATGCAGATGCCTCATGCCTCCAGAAGGAGGTGTGGGCCACTGTGTTGCATTTAACACATCTTGAAGTTAGGAATTGCGGGTGGAGGTCTCAGGCCCACAGAGCCATCTCCCCAGCTGCTCCCTGTGTGGCCAGGCCACTAGGAAACTTCTGTCCCCTGGGGCCTCTGCTGAGTCATAAACACACGGGACACATTTCAACAGAAATGCCCATTTCTTAAGTTTCAGGTGACTTTCTCAGTCTCTTCCACTTATATCCAGGACAGCCCCAGAGAATTTAGCTCTGGTCATGAGCACGTCTTCCCGAGGGTGCTTCTGGAGAAGAAGGCCTGACCTCTCTTTGCCTCTCTCAGTCAAGCTGCCTCTTCCATGAATGAGTGGGTCCTGGGGGCAGAGACCCTCAATCTTCTCACCCCTCCCACGCATCACACTGGGACAGAGTGCAGGCATCTGTGTGTCAGGAGAGGGGGATAGTGAGTGAGAATGTGGGGGTCAGCTATGTGGACGGACAGGTGCTGAGGTATTTGGGGGCTGCAGAGGCAAAAGGACATCCTGGGAGCCTGAGGAGTTGGCCTCTAGTCCTGTCACCGTGAGCAGGCAAGGAACTCAGCCTTTCAAGACTGTTGCCTCATTTATTAAGTTGCAGTAATAATATTTGCCTCTTTGGCTTGTTGAGACAATCAAATGAGAAGCAGGTGAGAAAGCACTTGACAAAGCAGAAAATGTTCTGCTGGTGGGAGGCTTTATTTTTACCTCTGAGGAATGGATGGTGGAGGAAAGAAAAATGTTGATATTTGGGGAGAGGATGGTGGGAGAGAAAGGCATGGGATAGGAGTATTAGGGAAAAGATGATGAGGAGAAGTTTGGAATTGTAGATACTGAGGGGAAAAGGGGGAGGAAGAGGTAGATAAGCTGGAAAAAGGAGATGTTAGCATCTACCAAAATGGTGTGAGGGATGGTATGAGTTGTGTGTGTGTGTGTGCATGATATGTGTGGTGTATGTGTGTGGGTGTGACTGTTCTATGTAGCGTATATGTGTGGTATGTGTGTGGTGTGTGTGTGGTTTATGTGTGGGGTATGTGTGTGGTATATGTGTGTGTGCGCGTGTGTGTCCCTGTTAGTTTCCCACCCTGTTGTAGCTTCCTCTGCCTCAGGCTGCCCTTCAGGACTCTCTACCCGCCGTGGTCAGGTCAGCCAGCCTGGGCCTGCCACCTGGTGGCCGAGAGTGGCAGGGTGACCAGAGTCTCACCAAGGCTGTGGTTTGGACACATCCTCTTGTCTGTTGCTGTCCTCCTCTCCTATTTTCTTCTTGTTTCTGCTTTCCCTGGCCTCTTTTCTGCACACTCTGATTCTTCCACCTCTTTTCCCAAGGATGGTGGATTTCTCCCTGGTTTCCCCCAAACTTCTCAAACATAAATGTGGGTGATAAGTCCAAAGCTGCCTGCCTCCCAGCGCAGCTGTGAGGGTAAAGTGGATGATGGGGGGGGGTATCATGAAAGGATTTTGTAGCTCTCAGGCTCCTTGTGAATGACAGGTCCCTTGTGACAACAGGGTGCAACTGTTCCTAATCAGTTGGCCGTTGGTGGAACAGTTCCTTTAGGACCCCAGAGGAATTTCCACCCCTGCCAGGATTTCAGGCAGGGACTGGGTGCTGGGGGGTGGTGGTGGTGGTGGTGGAGGATGTCACTGGGTTCAGGCATTTCTACTCCACACAATACCCAACTGTTTGTTTTTCCTAGGAAGGATTTTTAAAATAAAGAAATTACTGCAGGCTAACAAAATTACATTGTGCAGGTTTTGGAAATAATTAAACACTGTGACTAATGGCAGGTGTGCTGTACCGGTGTTGTTCTGCTTTTAACTACTGATCCCGGCTCCCTTAAGAGCTGGCCCTGGACCTCGAAGACACAGCCAGCTAAATGGGTTGGTGTCTGCTCTGCTCCTGTGATGATTCAGTCACTCATCTGTTTCTGACGCAACAGGTATTTACTAACTGCTCAGCACACACCTCGCACTGTGCTAGACACAGAAGTCAAAAAGATGAATAAAACACACACCTCTCAGGGGCGCCTGGGTGGCTCAGTCGGTTAGGCGTCTGCCTTCGGCTCGGGTCATCATCCCAGGGTTCTGGGATCCAGCCCCGCATTGGGCTCCCTGCTCGGCAGGGAGTCTGCTTCTCCCTCTGTCTTTGCCCTCTCTCCTCCAGCTTGTGTGAGCACGCTCTCTCTCTCAAATAAATAAATAATATCCTAAAAAAAAACCAAACAAAACCCACATACCTCTCGAGGCTCTTGACTACGGGCTAGGAAGCTTCTTTAGGATAAATGCTCCCACGAGCCTGTTAGCAGGGGTCTCCACCTGCACTGAAGCTGTGGTCCCCTAAGGAGTCTGGTGTGTGTGTGGGGTGGAATGCAAGATTTGGTGGTTTAGTGGTATACAAGCATGGGTCTCATCAGACTCATCTGTGTGAAAACTCATATCTTGATGCTCAGAAATCTTAGTAGGTCTGGGGTTGGAGTCAGGAGTCAGACTTCTGTAAAGATACTGGGAAGCCAGGTTTATAACCCATTCTCTAGGCCATGACTGGGATAAGACAGTGAGACAAGGCAGCGGATTTCAAGGTGACTGGCTAGTGACCTCATGGGAGAGGGTGCTCTCAAAACAGCCTGCTACCTGCACCTTGCTGGAGTAGGACACAGAGCTGGATCTGTGCCGTGTGTTCTCCTGCCTGCCAGAGCTCTGTGGACTGGCTGGCCTGGCTTGACTGAATCATGGAAAAGCTGTTTATTCACCTTCTTGGCCAAACATCACCAGAAAGATTCCCTTCAGGAAAGAAAGCAGCTCTGTATCTATGGCAACATTTCTAAAAGTATGTTCTGGAAACATGAATTCAAAGTAATTTATAAATATTAATGCATAAATATTAATTTCAAATGTAGAGAGAGAGAAAGAGAGAAGAGATATTGACTCATGATCAACTCAAATTAAGATACAGTGGTATAAAAATAAAGTGTTTTTTTTTAAGTAGCTACTCAGAGATTTAGATAAGATGACTTTCTAGGTGGGGTGGTGTTGCATTCAGCATTTCTCAAATGTATTTGGTCATGAAGAGCTCTTTTTGTGAACCATCTCTTCTCTTCACATGAGGGTTCTGGGGAGCATTAGTTTGGAAGAAACTTTTTTTTTTTTAAGATTTTTTAAATTTGTTGTGGGGGGAGAAAGAGAGAGAGAGTACAAGCGGGAGCAGCAGGCAGAGGGAGAAACAGGCTCCCCGCTGAACGGGGAGCCCAGCACGGGGCGATCCCAGGACTCTGGGATCATGACATGAGCCCAAGGCAGACTCTTAACCGACTGAGCCACCCAGGTGTCCCTGGAAGAAACTTCTTTACAGTTTCCCGTTCTTCCTTTCCACCTACATCCAACGCAAAGAGAACAAATCGGTGAGACCTCAAACCAGGCTGGCACTGTTTTTTTTTTTTTTTTTTTTTAAGATTTTATTTATTTTACTTAGGGAGAGAGCACAAGCAGCGGAGCGGGAGGGAGAGGGAGGAGCAGACTCCCCACTGAGCAGGGAGCCCGATGTGGTGCTCGATCTCAGGATCCCAGGATCATGACCTGAGCCGAAGGCAGACGCTTAACCCACTGAGCCACCCAGGTGCCCCTAGGCTGGCACTCTTAACAGGAGTGATATCACACCTGAGGGGATGAAATTGGTTGTTTAAGAGTTAAACAAAAAGCTTATGCTTTTTATGTATAATGCACAGATATCCTTATAGTACATAAAAAGATACAGAGATGTATCTGTGGGTATTAAATTTCATGGGGCAGGGAGCAGCTGGGGGGAAGGTCTAAAGAGGCTCCTTAGAAGAGCAATGCTGAGGAATGTTGACAGCCAGTCAGACTGGGCTTGGGTGACAGCTCTGCCACTGTGTGACCTTGAGGTAAGTTATTTACCTCTCTGAGCTTCAGATTCTTCACCTGGGAGATAGAGACTTTCACCACCTCATCAGATCTCTGTGAGCTGTACAGGAGGTGTTTGAAAACCAGAGGCTAAAGACGTACCTTTAGGCCTGAAACTTTGCTTTTCATTGTGGGATTGCCGCAGAGTTGGCTCATCATTTTGGGCTTTTCTGCCTTTAGGCTGTGGACAGAAGCATAAAGATACATGAAGCTTGGTACAGCCAGGTCTAAGGAAACAGAAATGGGAAAATACTATTTTAAAGCTTGTAAGATAAACAAAGAAGCAATTTCACCTGGGGGGGGGGGGAATCAGAGCTGGCGATTGGGTAGCTGCAGCACCACCTGCTGGGCGATCCGTTGCTCCCCTGGGCAGCAGGGTCCCAGACCCCAGGGAATAGCTACTTCATCTTGCAGGCCCAGCCTGCTGGGTGTCAGAGGCTGGGATAGACACCGAGGTGGGTGGGGCAGGCTAAGGCAGGAAATGTCCGCTGCACCTAAAAATAGTGTGGGAGGGAACAGGAAACTTTGGGCCAACATGGAAATGCTTTCTGAATTATCAGGAAATCAGGATTAAGAGCTGTGGGGGCAAACACCACCCTGTGGCAAAACTGCAATTCCCTGTGAGCCCTCTCTGTGGAAGGAAATGGAAGAAGCCAGACTTGGGCTAGGGTGGGGAACGGGAATTAACTGGGACAGCATTAGGCTTAGTTCTTTGCTGCATTACAACACAGTGTATCTGTGCCCCCTTGATCTTTAATTGCATGGAGAGGCAGGTCTTTAATAGGGTGGCCCAGCAGTCTTGTTCCCGGACTAAAGGGGTTCTCGGGACATGGAACTTTGAGTTTTAAAACCAGGGAGGTCCTGGCAAACTGATAAGTTGGTTACGTGACACTTAATACAGAATGCTTAAATCTCTCAAGCTTTAGTGCAAGGAGTACAATCCTGCCTACATAGAGCATCACCTGGGAGAGTTCCTAAAAATTCCAGGACCTAGACTGCGGTCGGACCAATTAATTTAGACTCTCAGGGCGGGACCCAGGTATCTGCATTTTATTTTAGAGATTTGATTTACTTACTTGAGAGAGAGAAAAAGAGAGCCAGCGCACCTGAGCAGTGGGGAGGGGCAGAGGGAGAGGAAGAAGCAGACTCCTGCTGAGCAGGGAGCCCAATGCAAACTGGATCCTAGGACACTGGGATCATGACCTGAGCTGGAGGCAGATGCTTAACCGACTGAGCCACCCAGGCACCCCCCAGGTATCTGCATTTTTCTTTTAAAAAAAAATTTTTTTTATTTATTAGAGAGATAGAGAGCGAGAGCACTTGAGAGAGAGCACAAGCAGAAGGAGGGAGAAACAGGCTCCCGATATGGGGCTTGATCCAAGAACCTGACATCAGATGCCTACTGACTAAACCACCCAGGCGCCCCCAGACATCTGCATTTTAAAAAACTTTTAGGTGGGTGATTCCTATGAGCAGCCAAAGCTGAGAATCATGGCTTTACTGTGAATTAAGTATCACCTGGGGTCTGTTTTCCAGGCTTCACCATCAGGGATTCTCAGTACATGATCTGCAGTGGAAACTGGGGATGTTTCTCTTAAAACTAAGTCAGCGGTGATACCCATGCAAGGGTTCCCTGGGGCACACTTTGAGAAACACTGGTCTAGCATCTTATACTCTTGTGGATTTGTTAGCTTTGAACAGAAGGGGTTGTTCTGATCAAAGCATTTATTCAACACTTACACACTGAAGGACTATAGGGGTTCTAAAGATGACTCAATCAAGGTCCCTCTTGTAAAGGCAATTAACTTCTAATGAGCAAGACAGACACACTTTAGGGCAGCTGGTGACAAGTCATCCCTGGGGAAAAAGATCTAGGATTGAACTAATGAACAGCGTTGGGTTGAGCACCAGAATTCCTGGGCCATTATCACGACCCTTACATTAATGAGCTATGTGTGCAACCCTGGGAAAATGATCCCCCTTTCCTCGCCCTCATCTTCCTTAGCTGTGAATTGCAAGGTTTGGATGACCTGATTTCTAAGGCCCTGCTTCGTCTGAGGCTGACTGTGAACCTAGCCAGCCCATCTTGTTTGGAGAGCAGAGTATGTAGGGCTCTGGGCAAGCATGAAGATGCCATGGGCAAACTCTTTGAATCCTGTGAGTAGGTAACAGCACTTTTCGCTAAAAATAAAACAGGGGTGCCTGGCTGTAGAACATGTGACTCTTTATCTCAGGGTCGTGAGTTCAAGCCCCACATGGGGCGCAGAGCTCCCTTAAAAAAAAGAACACATTTGCATGGGGAGAAGAGAGTTCAAGTCATAGGGTCCCGTGTGGAGGGGGGAGACCTCGGGGTGCCTGAGTTGACTATAGCATTTGTTGCAGATGGAGAAGGAGACAACAAAGCCTTCCAGCAGGTGTACTAGCTTGCTAAGGCTGCCATAACAAAGTACCACAAACTAGGTGGCTTAAACAACGGGAATTTATTTGGAAATCAAGGTTTGGGACCACGCTCCCTCAGAAGGCACTAGGGAAGGAGCTGCTCCAGGTCTTTCTCCTAGCTTTTGGTAATTGCTTGTGGTAATTGTTTGTGGTAATTGTTTGTGGAAGCATAATGCCAGTCTTCACATGGAGTTCTCCCTGTGTTCTCCCTGTGTTCAAATTTCTCCTTTTTATAAGGCGATCAATCATATTGGATTGGGGGCCCAGCCTACTCCAGTAATGATTCACATGAACTAAGTATATCTGTGATGACCTTACTTCCAAATTAGGTCACATTCTGAGGTGCTAGAAGTGAGGACTTCCACACAGGAAACTGGGGGGACACAATTCAACCCACAACGGTGGAGGTGCGCTAACAATAGCAGCTAAACAGAGTCAATTACTGAAGAAGGCTCAGAGGTCCAAAATGATAGTGCTTGCAAACCTATAATTTCTCACAGCGTAGCAACATCCTTCAAAGCAGAGATACCATCACAGCCAGAGGCTGCTCGCGGCCAGGGGCCTGGAGAAGCCAAGTCCCAGCTCCTAGTGCCTCCCTCTGTTAAGGTCCATGGCAGGGCATGCTTTTTCAAATCAGGAACTACCAATGGGTACATGGAACACTTCAGAGCCCCAGAGTCTTGGCCTGGAGTTCTTAAAACTTGTCATGCAAGCATATCCTCACTGTATAACCACCTCCAAATGGCAGAGCCTCTGGGTGGGTGGCGGTGCTCCTCCAGAGCAGGTGAACATCATCAGTCTCAGTGCTACCAAAGCGCAGTTCTGACATGTCGTGCAGACCACCCCAAACTCCTCAGGGGCGTTGTTATAAAGCAAGACTATTAATCAGTGCGCTCATGCCTCAACCAGGGTCAGTCCCAGGTGAATCCCAGACCTGCTGGAATTAACCCTTATAGCCCGGGGTGAGGAAGGAAATCACACAAGTGACCCTGTTCACTAGGTACTGAGTTCCTCCTTCTGTGTTTCAATACGTGTGAAATTCATGTGGACCTTAAGAATAAAAATCTGAGGCTGTTTGAGAGACCCGGCCATTTTGTTCCCTTTATCACTGGCCTTGGTTTGGGGGCTGGTGGTTTAAATTTTTTTATTTTTATTTTTAGTAATCTCTATACCCAACGTGGGGCTTGAACTCATGACCCCAAGATCAAGAGCCAAATGCTCCTCCAACTGAGCCAGCCAGGTACCCCTCGGGGCTGGTGGTTTAAATCTAACTTTTATGTGTATGTTTTTTAGATCTTCTGTAGCTTTGGCTACTAAGGTCCCTTCTTCCTGCTTTCCTGAACCACTGCCCAGGCATTTTTGGTCCAAGATGCCCTCAGCATATGATGTGTGGGACAGAAGCCTCCATGCCTGCCCCCTGGGACTATGCCGGCAGTTCCTTGCTGTCTCAGGGAAGTGGGCATGAAGGGAAGCCCACTGATGTGAGCCCAGTGGCCTGAGCAGGTGCTGATGGGTTATTGCCCATGCTCATTTAGCTTCAGGAGGGCCATCCAGAACTGGGGCTACAGAGAGCCTGGGCAGCTCTTGAGAGCAGGAACAAGAACGAGTTGGGAGTCCTGGTTCAGTTGGCGGATGGTCTGTAGGAAGCAGCATGCTAAGGACCACTGTAGGCTCAAGTAGGCTCAAGTAGGCAGTAAGAGCCCCAAATCCCAAGTCTAGGGGAAGCCAAGGGTCCAGCTGCTTTCCATAGCCTTTTCTTCTACATGGAGGTAGAGCAGGAACCAGAATTGGGAGTGAAGCTTGCAGAGTGAAGTGAATAGTGGAACGAGTGGAGCAAAACAGCTGGTAAGGGTGATGGGAGCTGAATCCCCGGAGGGTGTCCATTATTTCCAGCCCACCAGGAACAGCCCAGAGCTTGGGGCCTGGCTGAATCTGCAGAGATGGCAAGGGACCAAGGGAGGGGTGACAGAGGAGGAAGCCAGGCAGGCCCTGCAGCCACAAAGCCCTGAGACAAAGGGCAGAGAAGACAAGGCCTCAGGATGGGCAGGGGTGAGGGGGTGGGGAAGGGGGCAGTGCTGAAGCAATATTAGAGGTGGAAGATGCCAGGAGCCAGAGCAAGGAGAGGAGGGACTCTTGCTCCTTCTGGGAACCCCTGCAGCCCCAGCTGAGAGGGGTCTGCCTGATCTTCCCAGGTCCCCAGCTCCACCCACCCACATTTTCTCTGCCTCTGTTTCTTGATGCCTATAGCTTAGCCTTATTTTATAAAATTCGCCCCTGTTCACCTCCACCCCTAACCTGGACAGACAGAAGCCACAGTGTTTATAAAGTTAAGTTTTGTGTTCAGGAAGATCAAAGTAACAAAAAGGGCATTGAAAAGGGATTGGAAAAAAACATAGGTTTAGGCAGTCCCTGTGTAATTTCGCATCTCCCTCAGTGGAACGAATGATTGTCCATGAAGTATTTATGTGGATGGTGTAATAGTTTTGGATAAGTAGCTTTGTGGTAGGTAATGATGATTATTTATGTGTTACATGCCTGCTTTTTAGTTCAGGGGTCTCTTGAGTAATCAGTATGCTCATTTGCCTGTTTTATGTAACTTAAGAGTAAAATTTTACAATTTTAAACTATTGTGGAGGCTTGAGTTCTAGAAGCTTCGCGTTTGATGAGCTTTTCATTATATGTATGATTCACTTGAAGTTGAGACAAGGGGGCATTGGAAAGGCCATTGATCTAGTAGGCAGGTTCCTATTAGCCATGTGACCCTGAGCAAAGCACTTCTCTAAGCCTCAATTTCTTCCATCTGTGCAATGAAGAGAATGTATTGCCTACCTTCCAGGACTAATGGCAACAGCGTATATGAAAGTCCTTTTTGAACTGCAAACATCTATGCAAGTGCCTGGTATTATTTCTGCTGTTATTATTCAATATAACATTGTTTCCATGGGAAAGTGCAACTTGCTTTATGACAATTGGATTTACAATGTCGTTTCCAGGAATGCATTTATCTCGAAGTAGTCTTTGGCCAAAAGCAACATAACCTGACCTAAGAATAAAATGCACTGTGGCAAAAGACAGGAACTGCCCAGGCAGATTTTGAAATAAAAAGAAAAGAAAATGAAAACTTTCCCCAGCTATGAAGCTCATCTTGCTCCACCTGGCCCTCCTGCAGAGAAGTTCTTGTATTAAGGTTCTCCAGAGGAACAGAAAAAACAGGATGCCTCTGTGTGTGTGTGTGTGTGTGTGTGTGTGTGTCTATTTATTTTAAGGAATTGCCTCATGCAACTGTGGAGGTTTGGCAAGTCCAATATCTTCAGGGTAGGCCAGTGGGCTGGAGACCCATGGAAGGGCCAGTGTTGCAGTTCAAGTCCAAAGGCAGTCTTCTGGCAGAATTCCCTCTTCTTTGGGGGAGGTTGGTGTTTTTCTGTCAGGGTCTTTAAGTAATGGGGTAAGGCCCACCCACATTATGGAGGATAATCTGCTTTCCTCAAAGTCTGTTATTGATTTAAATATTAATTTCATCTAAAAGCACCTTCATAGAAACAGCTAGAATAATTGACGAAATATCTAGGTACTGTGCCCTAGCCAAGTTGACACATGAAATTTACCATCATAATCTCCCTCTGTCTCTCTCCGATGCCCTTCTCTTTCTTTAACCACTCCCCAGGGCTATAGCAACCATCCTGAAGTTGGTGTGTTTCTTCTCACGCATGTTTTTATACTATTACTACATAGGTTTGTGTATCAGTATGATAAAAACTGAAGGTTTCAGTTGAGGCGTTCAGATAAAGGATGAAGTGTGAGGCCATGTTAAAGAATTTACAAAGGCAAACCAGCTGCAGAGCCATTAACCCTTATCTACCATGAAAGTATAAATGAGTCGGGGATTTAAGATTCAAGGAGGATTAATGGCATCAGCAGTTGTCAGTGAGCTCTGAGATGTGGGCACCATTCTCCCACCCTAAAACCGAAAGGCATCAACCAGAACTCTGAAGATCCCCGAAGACTCAGGAAAAACCAAAGGGAGTGTTGGTGAGTCACCTTATGTATCTCCTGGGTCAGAGACAGTGATGCCAGTACTAGACCAGTAAGAGCTTTCCTGCCCCTTTCTTCTTCTCTTTCCCTCTTCTTGGACCTAGCGAGATCAGAAACCAGGGTTGGCAAGGTGGGAGAGGAGGGGCAAAAGCACCAGGGAGGGCAGGCAGGAAGAAGCCAGCCTCATTTCCCACCGGATGGCTGGACTGCAGCTGGCCTGAGCTGCACCGTGGGAGAGTGGCTTTTGATCTTTTGATTCTGTAAACTTGCCCTCCTCCCCCCAGTGTATTTCCCTACCCTGTTGGTATTGGGTTTGGCCATGTGACTTGCCAGTGGGATGTTAGCAGATGTCACACAAATAAAGCTTGCAATATGCTCGCATCGAGGACTTTCTTGTACTTGTGCCATCATCAGAAAACATGCCCCAGGTAGTGCGGTTCCTAAAGAGTGAAAGACGTGGAACAGCCTTGAACAGAGCTCACAGCCTAGAGCCAAGCCCAGCTGAGATCAGCAGAGCCACCGCCGACTTGCAAGTGAGAAATTGGTGCTTATTTCTGTGTGTCGCTGGGCTTTGGGGTGATGGCATAATAATGAGAGCAATGGCGATAACTGATAAAAGGAGTAACCAAATAAAGTTGAAAATTGTAATGATTACACTAAGGTAGACATCATTTTTTGACCAGAACTGCCTAAATTTCATTCTGGGGTGGGGGAAGAATATGTCTAACCAAATCAATTTAAAGGAGCATTAATAGATAGCAATAAAGTTGCTTTCTGATTATCCCCGGGAGTCTTGCTTGTTCAGCTTAACGGTCACATAATACTTCCATTAATGGTATGTAATAATGCTATATATGTTTAAAAATTTACACAAATACCATCATGTTACATTCTTTAAATTGCCCATTTCACTCAGTGTTATGTTTTTGAGATGTATACAGGCTGATGCTGGTAGTTGGAGTTTTTCATTTGAATTGTTGAAGGGGTGCCTGGCTGGCTCAGTAGGTGGAACACGCGACTCTTGATCTCAGGGTTGTAAGTTTGAGCCCCATGTTGGGTGTAGAGATTACTTAAAATTAAAATCGGAAAAAAAAGATAAAAAATAAATTACTGAAAAATGAATATACCACAAAATTTTTAATTTTTTAATTTAAAAAAAGATTTTATTTATTTATTTGATAGAGCACAAGCAGGGGAAGTGGCAGGCAGAGGGAGAGGGAGAAGCAGGCTCCCCGCCGAGCAGGGCTCAATCCCAGGACCCTGAGATAATGACCTGAGCCAAAGGCAGGCGCTTAACCGACTGAGTCACCCAGGCGCCCCGAACCACAAATTTTTAAATCTATTCTCCTACTAATGGGCACTTAATTTGTTCCCCCATCTTTTTTTTTTTTTTGGTTATTTCAAACTATGTATCAAGAAACATGCTTGTAGTTGAGTCTTCCTGTTCATGTCGACATGAGTCTCTCAAGGATATACACTAGAATGGAAAGGTAATCATTGGTGCTATGTACCACTCACCAGTATTTCCATTTTCCTCCTGCAGGGGACAAGACAGAACTGCACGCCCCATCCCCTTGAAGTTAGATCTAACTATATGACTTCTTTGGCTAATGAGAAATTAGTGGAGGTGATGCATTTCACTTACAGGTGAAGGCTTTGAACAGCTAGTGTTCAAAGAAAACTTGCTGTTTCTCCCCTATTACCACAATAACCAGCATTGTTCTGGATGGTGGAGTCTGTCAGCGAGCTTCTTAGAGTGAGAATAATATGGAGCCCAACCCCTAGGCATCCCATGATGGTTTTGTAACATAAGGAAGAAATTAACCTTAATTTGAACCCCTGAGATTTAGGTTAGTTTTTCAAGCCAGCACAGCCTTTCTATCCTGTCTGAAATATAAATCAATACTAGAGGGTACTCCTGGGAGGGGTACCCCATAACAAAACACCTAACTATGGTACTGGCTTAGTAGCTGGGTGATGTGCAATGAGGAAACTTGCTAACAGCTGGAGAAATGGCCATTTACATTATGCAGGGGAGAGAGATGTTCTTAAACTGCACTTGTAGGAATTTGGGAGGCAGCTAATTGACCTAATGAACTTGGAGATTTAAGAAAAGAGGTTGGAAAGCAGAATATTAATTGGATAAGTTAGTCACTCTTGACAGTGTTTGGTGAGATAGTACAAGAAAAAGATGAGGTCAGGGAAGAGTTGGCTGGTGTGCAACACTTTTAGGGCTGGAAAAAGCAAACGTTTCTCATTTCGAAACAGTAAAAGATAAGAGAGGCTTAGAGAGACAAAGAATGATTGAAATGCAGTTTTGTAAGCAAGGGTTACATCAACGCTATAGATGTCACATCCATTTTTAAATCTCTGGATGTATTAAGGTGTCTCTAGTAAATGTCCAGGTTCTTTCCATTGGACAAAATGTATTGGAGCGGCTGGGGGGGGGCAGGGAGACTAAGGGTGTATACCAAAATACCTCCAATTAAATCCAGAGTGACTTGGTGGTAAGGAAACAAAGAAATACAGCAAATAGGACATTTATTTATAAAGGAAATTGGAGTGTGTCAGTTGGTGCTTAGTGCTGCCTGGAATCATGTAATAAGAGACTGAAGGTTTTGAGAGAATTGTGCTGTGGAAAGAACACTGATCTTGACTTCAAATCTTAAAATAACACCTGGGTGCCCCAGGAATTATTCTGGAAAATATGCTCAGTCCATAGGGAGAACATATTCTCTGGTGTCCACCTCAGCTTTGGCCAAGGAACATAAGGAGAAAGGGAAATCTCTTGGAGGGTCAGGTCAGAGCCTACAGAGAACATTTCAGGAGGTGGAATCGGGATCTAATCAAAGAATATTCTTCATTCATGGGGAAGAATGCTCTGAGATTTTGGAATTGCTATGGACCAGTGTCTGCTGTGTCCCACTATTCTCTTTTCTGAATGGGAGTGTTTATTTCTATTTTCCTGTCCCATGTTCTATCATTAAATATTGGTATGTTGGAGAAGATAACTAGTCTTACTAGTCTTCTGATGAAGAGGCATCACATCTAGATGTAGAGACAACTGCCCCTCACCTTGATGTAGAAATTACTGTGAAAAATTGGATATCTTAGACTTCCAGCTTGGTGCTGTGCTGGAATAAGGCTTTTGGGTTGTCTCTCTTGGGAAAGGGGTAAATACATTTTGCATCCATAGAGTAATCAAATATTGGGTATTTAGATGGGGTAGACTGTGAAAGTTGTTAGTGCTATTCACCAATATTTCTGATTCTCCCTTTCTGAGCTCTTATGCTAGGTGGGCCCCTCCAGTGTGACATTGGTCAGGAATGAATCCCACAGTTCACAAGACATGCGTAAAGAAATAGACTTTATTGAAAAAAATGGAACCCTCACAAGACCAGGCTCAGCAAGATAAGAGATGTGTGTGGCCTCTCTTTCCCCATCACCTCTGGGGGAGGCATGCCAGGCCAGGCCACCTGCTGGTCATGGGATGGGTTTCATTCCAGGAAGTTCCCCTTCACACCTTCTAGTAGGGGAGTCTCCCTTTTTGTAGGGGGCGGTCTGAGAATGCAGCCTTCTTAGAGGAGAAGATGTAGGGTTCCTGACGTTGGGCAGTCTGGATATGGGATGGTTGGCTTCACTAGGTTTCTCTAAGGACCTGGAGCCTGTGAGAAGTTCTGTCTTCTCTGATGAGGGAGGAAGGTTCCAGTAGAGGAAACAGAACTCAGGTGCTATCTTTCCATTTGGAAGATGGGGTCATCTTCCCACTACCAACCCATGTGAGAGCCTAGGATTGTACTTTCCTGTCCTCTTAAAGGTTGAAGGACCCCTTAAAGAAGGGTCCACATGACCTGCTTTGGCCAATGACTGAGCGTTTGAGCCTCCATGAGCTTGTGTGCCACTTGACCTTTCCTTCTCTTTGCTACGCTGACTGTTGAAGTTCTGGGTAAGGAGTCTCCGTCGTCTGTGCTCCTGAGTGAGGACAGCATGGAGCAGACATCCCAGCTGAGCTGTGAGAGACAAGTAGCGTGAGATAGAAATAAACCTTTGTGGTCTTGAGCTATTGACACTTGTGAGTTGTTTTTAGTTGCAGTAAATTGTTTTAGTCTATCCTGACTGCCACAAATGGGTCTTCTGGGTGATGGGGTGCACAGAGCCTTGGACATTGCCACATTGCCTTGTGGAGTGATTGTTTCAGTCAGTACTATTCCTTACGGACTTTCCTTCCAGAGAGACAATGCAGGGCTTTGTCTTGGGTGTTCCCTTACACACTCTGCAGTGGTCATTGTTGGCTTCTAGCTGGTCGTCAAGCAGCTCCTTGTTATCCAGGACTCAGGCAGGAGTTAGACAAATCTATTGAGGAAGAAGCTGAAGAATCTAGGTGGATAGGAAGAAGACTGAAAGGCATGTCTGAAGGCACATGGAGAGGTCAGCCACGACTGGGAGAAATGAGAATGTCCTGTGTCTAGTAATAGAGGGCCAGCCCACATCAGCTGAGGCAGCTGCCTGGAATCCATGCTTGGAGCCCAGAGAACAAAAGAAGGATCAGGTGCCAAGACTGTGGGCCTGGGCAGCTAGGACTCAGAATTCTGGCAAGGATTTTGGTAGCAGGCAGGGAGCACATGCTCCGTCAGCCACCTTCAGGGTTGGTAGCTTCTTGCATGGCTGATGTGGATCTGGGCACCCAGATCCTTGCTTGTGGAAAGATAGACATCTGAGAGGGAAAGGGTTTGAGGAGAAGAGTCTCTGCGCTGCTTAGGCAAACGGGCTAAGATTGGGCTCATTCTAGCTGCTGTTCCTTCTTTGACCTCTCTAGTCCAGCCCTCACTGGGGCTTGGGCGTTTCCCCTCTGCATATAACTTTTCTTAGCAGTCATCATTTTTATTCTTTACATCTTCATTGGTACCTGGCCCTTTAGGGAGAAGGGAGGCGAAGGGAAGTCCATTTATCAAGTATCAAGTACTACATGTAGACATTGAACCACGTGCCTTATCCCATTTAATCTTCACAGAACCCCTTTGGGGCTGCTGCTATTATTATTCCTGTTTGATCAATGAGGAACCTGGGGCTTGGAGAGGTGAGTCATTTAGCTGAGATCACGTGAGCAAAAAGTCTGTCTGACTGCAGAGCCCTGCTCCTAACCTCGGCACTGCATCTGTGCTTATTAGCAGAACGAAGGTCCTTCAGTCCCATGTCATTACCCTTGAAGTCCCCTCTGGAATCCCTAGATCATTTGCAGAGGGCAGGACCTGCCTCTTGTCGAGTTCACATTTTACCTGCTTTCTCAGATGGCAAGGCTCACCCTCATTGGCACCAGAGACCCTGGGAACAAGCCTTACCCTCATTTCCCCCAGTACTGCATGGCATGTTTAAACATATGATTTAGCAAGCCCACATAAGTGTCACCAAAGAAGGAGGAGCTGCTCCCTCACTTGGGAACCAGCGGGTTCTGTTATGCAGTTGGAAGTGTTTTTGGGGGCCTTGGGGGAGTGAGTGATAGTCAAGACAGGAGGGGAGAGCAGAGCAAGATAACAGCTCCTCCTGGTGGCTCCGAGTCACATTTTGAGCCTAAATTAGCCTGTTCTTTTCCAGATCCTCTGTGGGCTTGCTGCAGGCTGCCTGGCTGGCTCATGTCCTTGTAGGCATTGTTTTGTCCCTTCCCCCCTTTCCAGTCCTCCCTCTTAGGTTCCTAGAGTTAGCTTGCTGAGAGGCTAGATAGGGTCACCTAAATGTGGGCTAAGGGATGGAGGGGGTGCTCAAATCTCTCCCCTGTCTTTTCCTGTCCTTAGGAAGTTTTACCATTAGAGATTAATTCTTTAACTAGAATGCAACTTGAGGTAGTCTTATCAGCAAAATGTATCAGATTTTCCCCTGGAGACAGTATATTTGCGAAACTTATACAAACAAAATTCTCATATAATTCTATAATGTAGGGTAATTTTGTCAGCTAATAAGGGACACTCCTCTTGCCTCTTGCCTCTTGCCTGTCTCACTCCCCCAGACCCTGTGCCCTGTGCCCTTAGAAGGCTGCCGTGATGGAGGGAAGGAGCATCAGGGCTCTGAGCTGAGAGGTCAAGGAGGGGCTCCACCGGACGGAGGCAGCAGAAAGGGCCCTCTGGGCCCTTCTCACAAGCCTGCTTCCAGCCGGCTCTGCAGTGGCCTTGGAACTGGGAAACTTGTCTGAGCCTCACCTCTTTCACAAACTTGGTGCAGAGCCTGCAGAGAGCTGCTTCTTTGGGGGACTCTGTTTCTTTTCATGGAAAACAAAGGTTGAAGGAGGTAATCCTCAGTCCTCCTGCCTGTTCGGATTATGCGGTGACTCTAATTTTTCTCTGCAGAGTCTGTACTGCAGAACGGTTTTCTGAGTCTTGGTGTTTGCTGGCTCAGCACTGTGGCTCTCTGTTGAAAACAGATCTGTGCCCCACAATTGATCTTAATAACAAGGCAAAACAACAACCAGCTGCTTTTCTTATTAACTCTGCAAACAACGGAGGTAGTCTGGGAAGGGGCTGCTCCCCGGGGGTGTGATGGAACTGGGCTCTGCTCCAAGGTGTGGGTTTGACGGATGCTCTCCTGGAGGGAGCTTTTGATGCACCTAGTATCTACTTGCAGCAATTTGGCTTTCCACATTTTTGACATTGTCTAGGCCCTCGGGGGGTGCTATCTGACTGGGGTCCCTACCAGTTGTTAGGCAGAAGGCCATGTAAGTGTACTTCCCATCACTCAGGCCTGAGTTTTCTTTGGAATCTTTTCCAAAGTAGCTCATTCTTTCAGGGCGTGTGCTGCTTTTATACTTTTAATTACTTCTTTTATGTCTCATTATTTTAAGTATTCTGATTTTATTGTCTTTATCAGTTTTCCCTTTATTTGAAATTTTTGGTTTCTAGTACTCTTGTTTGTTTTGTTTGCTGGCTGTTGCTCACGATGGGCATTTCCTAACAATTTGGAATTGTAATTTTGGATCGTGAGCTCTTGCTTTCAGGGAGCTTCATTTGTGGGTTCAGTGCATGTTCCTTCAGAGTAGTTTTGCAGTTGCTTCCTCCTGGCTTCCTGGTCATGGAAGCAATTTCATGTTAATGTCTCTACCTGGGGATTCCCAGGTCCACAGCATAATTTCAAATCCCAGACCCTTGTGAGTTACAGTCCCGGTGCCTAGAATTCTCAGGGGAGACTTCTGTAATGGACTAGGAAGGAACAGATACGTGTCCTTGCAGTCTCCTTCATGCCCCACGTACGAGGGCATGAATTTTTCTGATCCATCCCTTTACTGAGGTTCCACCTCTTTGAGAGTTCTGGCTTTATGCGGGGATCTTAGTTCCCACTCCCCACCTTGTCCTATGTGAAGTCTCGTTTCCTATTCTTGGATGCGGGAAGCTCCTGAGATGAGACGAACAGTTCAGATTTAACTGGGGCAGATTAACAGCCTCAGATTAGTTTATGCCCACACTGCAACAAGAGTTCAGCTCCCTCTTGGTTTCTGTCCCTGGGGGATTCCGCCTTTTTCTTATGAGTTCAGCTAAGCCAAGAATATTTTTCTGTTATATTTCCTCCAGAATTTCTAGGAATTTTTAGGTTGTTTTGGTCCCCACCTTGCTGGAATCTGAATCTCCCAGGCCCTCCTTCCTGCTGGATGGGAATTATGCTTCTTGCCTAAGTGAGAAGGGAAGAGAGGGCCAGAATTGGTTGTGTTAACTTGTAGACAGCCTCTTTGAAACAGGGGGATATTGTCTACCTCAGTTGTCTTTACCTCTTTTACAAGAATTTTGAAAAATGATGTGTTTTGTAGCTCATTTTTAAGTTCACTTATGAACATTTTCAAAATATGTTGAAATAAGTGCAAAGGATATAACTTCCGGCATATTTAGAATGTTTTCATTTAAAAATAAAACTGTTATATTGCTTTTAAAATGATTTGATACCTACCATCATTCATTAAAACATACACATAAGCTTCTTTTTTAAATGTTTGAGACTTTACATCAGTTGCCTCTTCGAACTCATTTTTCTGCACCATTTCCTTCTAAATAAATTTATACTAATGTAATGTTTTGCCTTTAAAAGTGTTTATTGATCATCCTCTCATACTTCTCAGCAACGCAAAGATGTTTATGAAATTAAATTTTATTTCCTGTGGTCATAAGTCCCTACGTGTTGAGCACATTTCTTCTGGGTTGAGTTATTTTTGCAATTATTGTTACTATTATTATTAAAGATTTTATTTATTTATTTGTTTGAGAGAGAGTGAAAGTGAGAGAGAGAGATCACAGAGGGAGAGGTAGAAGCAGACTTGCTGCTGAACAGAGAGCCTGGTGTGGGGCTCGATCCCAGGACCCTGGGATCATGACCTGAGCCGAAGGTAGAGGCCTTAAGTGACTGAGCCACCCAGGCACTCCTGCAATTATTATTAATATGCTGTTGATCAAAATGACATGAATGCATTGCAAAATTTGATAAATAAATGCTTAAAAATGGAAATAGTCCATGAGATCAAACTGACACATCAAGTCAGGTATCCAAGGGCATGTATCACTATTGCTCGAATGAGACGGGATTCAGTATGCATTTTGCTTTTATTTTTTATTTTTATAGATATAAACCCTGAGCAACTTTGTTCACATAAACAAGAGGATGAGAAAAGGAAATTTTGTTTTACCCATTATTCAGTTCTTTAATTTCATCTAATTTTTAAGCCAAAATCACATTGTGATCTATCATCAAAAATTATTTTTAGCAATCTATCAGTTAACTTGGTTAGGTTTTCCTCCAGTTTTGCAGACAGCAAAAAATTGAAAAATCACACACCTTACAAAAAGTAAATGGATTCACTAATTTTCTCACCATGTAAGCCAGTGTTTCAGAATTGTTTTGTCAGGTGCCCCAGAGGTTTGCACACAGAAGAGTAAGGCAGTGGGATTCTGGGTGGGTGGGAGGAGTGCCTTGCTATTATAAAGTAGGAGAAGGGAAATCATGTTGGAAAATCCTCAGCTGTAGGTGTTTTCAGGTAGATCAATATTAGGGAGGAGAGTACATTTGGAAATTGAGTATCTGGAGTGGAAACTGATTCCCCTTGAGACCGACAGTCCTGAGCACCCCCTTGAAAGTTTTCTGGACCCTTAGTCATTTGATTGAGGCAGGCTTCCTGGAGGAGGAAGGCTTTGCAGCTCTGTGGGTAGGGACACATCTCACGCTGTGACCTTGTCGTGATGGGGGCAGCACTCAGCAAATTCAAGGTGGGCCACAGTCAGCCAGCATTTCCCGTGTGTTTGCCATGCGCTGGCACCTTGGTGGTGTTACATGAGCTTAGCTCAGTCAACCCATGAATAAATTCCATGAAGAAAAACTAAAGTTTATTCACTTTAACTCTTATCTACCAGGTGAGATGCTATGAATTGAGGGGCTAAAGAATTTGCTGTAGATTGCAAGAGTGGTAAGTAGTAGAACTGGGGCTTGGGCCCCAAAGGGTCTGTCTAATATCAAAGCCCATGATCTTAACAATTGCTAAACAGGACAAGCAGCAAAGAGAAGTCTCAGGATAGATCCATGAATCCATTTCCCTCCACTTCAGTCAGGGAGAGAGGAGAAGAGATTGCTTCCTGGATAATTAAAAATAATAGATTGGTAGTGCTGGAAATAGCTTTTTAAAATGAGCAACATGTGGGGCGCCTGGGTGGCTCAGTCGGTTAAACATCCGCCTTCAGCTCAGGTCATGATCCCAGGGTCCTGGGATGGAGCCCCGCATCGGTCTCTCTGCTCTGCAGGGAGCCTGCTGCTCCCTCTCCCTCTGCCTGCTGCTCCCCCTGCTTGTGCTCTCTCTCTCATTTTCTCTGTCAAATAAATAAAAAATAAATAAAATGAGCAATATGCCATGGGGAGAGTTAGCTTGTGTCAGTGCTAGTAGTTTCATCTGTAAAACGGGAATGGAGAAGATGGTGATGATGCTGACGATGATGGCAGTGACAATATCTACTATGTAAGGGAGCAATGATATTTTAGCCAGTACCTCCAATCCCGGACATTCCTAGCTCTCTCTTCTGTTTAGGCAAAATTTGTCTTCTATCTCCCTGTCTATAAAACACTCTCTTCATAACAAGCCCTCAGCTGTTTGACGTTTGAATACCTCTTCCCTTTGTCGTCTCTTCTCCGGGATAAATCTCCTGAACTCTTTGTTTAAATGAGGTTTATAATTTTAAGACTCATTATCCTTCTGGTCACTCTCCTGGATATATTCTCATTTGTCAAAATGACTTTTAAAATATGGTGCCCAGATTTTATCATCATATTCCAGATGTGGTTTGACCAGGGCAGAATGCTGTGAAATTGCTCTTTCCCTTGATCTTTAGATGTCATCTGAACACTTAATAGTTTTTCCTGAGCATCCTCACTGTTGACTCGGTAAACTTTAAGCCACCATCCACAGATTATGATGCAGCTCTGCTGCAAACCCAATCTCCTATCCCATTCTGTAATTTTGCAATGGCCAGTTTGTAAACTTGAATATGGGACTTTACATTTATCTCTGCGAAACTTCTTCTTGATGGACACGGTCCATGTTGTTGCTCATCAAAGGGATTTTGAATCCCGAATCTGCTCATTAGGAGGAGAGCACAACGCACGGTAGTGTATAGTGAATATGAGGTCTTAGGAGAAAGAGCCATGGATGAATGGTTTCGTGAACTTACCCAAGCCAATTAGGTCATCAGTATTTTAGGTTCTTTTTGTTGGTATCAGTCACTTCTGTTATTTAGAGATAGATAAAGGATAGTGTTGTTTTCTTCCTATTAAACCTTGTACAGTACGTACCAGTGAAAGTAAGTCTCAAACTGAATTCTGTTAAACACGCAAATTTTTATTAGCCAACAGGCATAAAAGGGTCATAAAGGCCACTCTTGAAAGCTCCATGATGTCCCAGCTCCCTGTCCCTTGGGCATTTTTCTAAGCACTTCATGTACTGGGGTAGAGGAGGCAATGCTCAAGCAGAGGATTCAGTAAACTTGCTAGTTAGGGTCAGGTGACCGTCCTCTATGAGCCCTGGGTGAGTCCTGAGGTCCAGGGTGCTCCTCTGCAGGGCATGGGCTGCTGGGCTCAGTGGATTCAGAGCCCTTATTCACACATGGCTGACAATGCCTGTGAAGTGTGTTTAGCCAGTCTGCGCATCTTGACCAGCATTTATTTCAGTGATGAAAATATTTTCTAACATCCATTAGAACAATTTACAAAAGTGGTAATGTTGATCAGAAATTAAGGTGGTTGGAATGCATATTAGAAACTGCCTTTTGAGTGTGGGGTTTTCATGAGACTATTCCAAATGCTAACTGTACCCTGAAGTGTGTATTCCCCATTAAAGAATTCAAAAGAACTTCAAATGTTAAATAACCTCCCCTAGGCCTTCCATGGATAACTGTGATATATGTTATTGTGGTGGTTAATTTTATGTGTCAACTTGACTGGGCCATGGGGTGTCCAGGTATTTGGTTAAACATTTTTTTGGATGTGTCTGTGAGGGTATTTCTGGATAAGATGAACTTTTATGTATGTACGTTATATATGTATGTATTTATAATTTAAATTTTAGTGAACATACAGTGCAATATTGGTTTCTGGTAGATTAATATTAAAAAAATTTTTTTAATTAAGTAGGCTTTACGCCTAACATGGGGCTTGAACTCATAACCCTGAGATCAAGAGCTGCATGCTCCGTTGACTGAGCCAGCCAGTGGCCCCAAGATTAGCATTTGAATTGGTAGAGTGGGTAGAGCAGATTGCCCTCCCTAAGGTGAGTGGATCTCATCCAATCTGTTGAAGATCTGAATAGAACAAAAGAGGCTGGAGAAGAGGGAACTTCTGCCTGACTGCTGAGCTGGGCCATCGGTCTTTTCCTGCCTCAGAATGGAACTGAAAAATTGGCTCTTGCTGGGTCTTGAGCCTGCTGGCTTTTGGACTGAAACTTGCACCGTTGGCTCTCCTGAGTCACCAGTTTCCCAACTGCATATCTTGGGACTTGTTGTACTCCATAATCATGTGGGCTAATTCCTTGCAAAAAATCTCTTGATCTACATCTATATCTATCTCTATGTGTGTATTTATCTCCTATTGGTTCTGTTTCTCTGGCGAACCCTAATACATTTATATATGTATTACCATCTATGCTGAAGTATTGTGAAGTGTTATAATAATGTAGCAGATTGAAAGTTGGGCACCTTGGTTTTCTTCCCAACTGTTCCTGTCAACTGGCTCTGCATGGCACAAGGTGGTCCTTTAAGGGTCACCAGAGTGACACAGGGAGTTTCCATCTGGCTGTTCACCTGTTGTGCAGCAGGACTCAGTACCCATTCTACAATGTCACATGGTACAGGTTAAGAATTAGACTTCTCTCGGGGGTGGGGGTGGATAAAAAGAACTTATAAGGCAGAGTCAGCAGAAGGAGAAGGTACAGACCTCCCCCTCCCCTTGTCCCTCCAAAGGGGCATACCAGGACCCGGTGCTATGCTGGATGTGCAGTGTGGCTTTGCATTCCAGTGGAAGGACCTACTTCTTGGGGTCTCCCTTTTTGTGGGGGCAAGTATGAGAGCAACCTGCTAGTAGGCAAGGGAAACCTCAGTGACTGGCACAGGGCCATCTGGGTTTTAGTACCCGCTGTTACTGAATTTTCTGGAAACTCCAGCTGTTCAGCACCTGCAGACCTGGGGCCCATTGGAAGTTGCAGCTCCTCTGCAGAGGTGTGGGTGCAGGGAGGGGAGGAAACCCACCGGTCCTGCGAGAAGCTGGGCTTGGGTGCTGCACTTTGCACTGGGAGAATTGGGGGCCTCTTCCCAGCTGGCTCAGTGCCCAGGAAACCCAGAGTGAGGTCTTGGGGTCACTTTTAGACAATGCTGGCCCTTGCATCACATTTTGTGACTGTGAAGGCTGTGCCCCTTCCTGGGCCTCCATCTTCTCCTCTTTTAGAGTGAAGAAATTGGTTTTTGATATCTCTCAGGCTCTGCATTCTAAATAGGGATAGAAGCCTTTTTTCTCCGCATTAAACAAAAACAGCCACATAGACACTTGATGCAGAAATGGTACGTGTCAAATATATAAAACTCCAAGATTCAAAATATTGAGAAATTTTCCTTCAAGTTTTCTTGCACAAATGAGTAAAATCCCGTACATTTCAATATTTTGCTAATAACGATGCTCAGTGACTTGAATGTGTAAAGAGATTTTAAGGAACGCTCAGAAACAACTGATAAAGGCTTTGCGTCGCTGAGTGACTCAGTGAGCATTTGTAGGACAGTGACGTTTCTTTTGTTTTCCTGAACTCATTAACAAAGGCGTGCGGAAATTGGTGTTCATAGAGTTCTTTTTTCTCTCCGAAACCATTGCAGTTGTTTTAACTCTCTGTGTGACGAATTTTGGAGATCCAGAGCCCTTTTCAAAAGTGCACATCTTCTTGACTTCAAAACATTCGTAGATCCAGTCTTCACATTTCGTGGCCGAGTAGAGCGCAGGACTGTGGCAACATTTTACCCACTGTGTTTGGCAGTGCCGGGGGCTGGGGGGAGAATCTGGACACAGGGCCACAAGAGGGATGTCGATGCACACTGCCGAAGGTTTGGCCTTCCTGCATCGACTCGGTCATCACGCAGTTGAGTAATTATGATGGCATCATTTTCCTGCATTCGGCCAAAATTGCACACAGAGCAATCTGACAGTGCACATTGGTCTAGACTGTTTTTCTTTATAAAAGCTATTGCATTTGTCTCCTTTTACAAATGACTTGGTGACTCATTTCAGAGACAGATAACTTACTTCTAAGGGACACATGCTCCCCTTTTCAAAGTCCTTGGGAAATTTCTCTTCAAGTTTTCCTTTCCCGCACCTAGCAAAGTATCCTGCATATAACAGACGGTAAAAAAATATCTGTTGTGGCTGATGATGATGGGGAGTGAAATCGAGGAAGCCTTTCATGTGTTTATAACGGCGATGCTGTGCAGTAGGTTGGCGTGAGGGGTTGCAGAAGCATCCGGTGATTACTGCTACAGCCCGTCTCCCTGCACCGACTTGGTGAGCCTTTGATTGAATGGTGATAAAGGTATCATTTTGCTGCATTAGGAGGGAAAGGTATATGGAGATTTGACATGCGTGGTGTTTCATAACTTTCGATAAAATAGCGACATTTGTCTTCTTTCATCTAAGGCTGAATCATTTCTGAAATGGAGACCTAAATTTTAAGGTACGGAACATTTCAAGTTAAACATCCTTGAGAAAGCTTGCTTCATGTTTTTCTGCCCAAATGGGGAGTAAGACTGCAGAAACCTGTTACCTTTTGATAATGGCAGTTCTGAGTCACAGCATGGTGAGTGCAGCTGCGGGCGGCGGCCCGGCGTTGCTGGCTTGTTTTGCTTCTGTTTCATGTAAGTGCTGTGCGTAACTCAGTCGGTGGAACCTGCTGAGGGTGAATGGTAAATGGGCAGCCAGAGGGTGGTTCTGAGGAGTGAGGATAAAGGAAAATCCCGCACAGTGACATCTCTTGGATGCCCATCAAGTGCCAGGCTCTATGTCAGGCAGTGGGGATCCAAAGGTGAATATGGTCTCTGTCCCCATGGAGCTCCTGGTTAAGTGAGAGAAATGACTAGAAAGCAAATGCTTACAGCACAGAGAAGTCCATGCTGAGACAGAGGGAGCGCAGTCCAGGGGACGCAGTGAAAGTACAGGCAATGGGATCTCATCCAACTCTGGGGAGTCAGGGCAGCTTCCCAGGGGGAGGTGCTGTTTGCATTGAGTCCATGAAAGATGCTCTGAGTCAGCCAGGCAAAGGTGGTGCAGGGCTGCAAGTGGTGTCCCAGCAGAGAGAGAAGTATATGTGAAGGACAGAGGCAGGAGAGGTCTTGGCAAAGCAATTTGACATTTGGGAAAGGAGAGGTCCTGAAGAGAAGATGGGTGAGTAGGAAGTTAGATCTGGAAGTGAAATAATAAAATGAAAGGACACTGTGTCTCGAACACCTCCATTCTGCTGTCAGCTTAATGCCAGCAGATGTCCTCTGTCCTCAGGCCTCACATTTGATCAGATACCAAGTCCTGTTGGTGTTTCCTCCAGTGTCTCTGGAAACCCCTCCCTCCCCCGCTCTTCCTCCTTGCCATGGCCTTGAGAGATCACAAATAACAACAGCTTAAACATAAGAGTTTATTTCTCTTTCACAAGTAACAGTCTGACTATGAGCGGTCCTGGGACAGCATGGTGGCTCTGTGGTGTGTGGGATGCAGGTGTCTTCTTTGTTGCCAGTCTGTGATTCCTGTGTTTGCATGATCCCATGTATCTCACTGGTTCATCTGCGGTCCAGCCAGTGGGAAGAGGCACAGGAGGAAGGGAAGGCATGCTCTTTCCTTTAAAAGCATCCTCTACGGTTCCTGGGTGGCTCAGTGGTTAAGCATCTGCCTTTGGCTCAGGTCATGCATGATCCCAGTGTCCTGGGATCGAGCCCTGTGTTGGGCTCCCTGCTTGGCAGGGAGCCTACTTCTCCCTCTCCAGCTCCCCCCTGCTTGTGTTCCCTCTCTTGCTGTCTCTCTCTGTCAAATAAATAAACAAAATCTTAAAAGATAAAAACATCCCCTAGAAGTTGTTGACATAGGCTCTGCTCACATCCCCTAGCCAGGGGGCATATCTATCAGCAAGGAAGGCTGGGAAATGTAGTTTTTATTTAGAGTGACCAAGAACTAAGATAAAAACTGTGGGTTCTGTTACCATAGAGGAGAGGAGAGTTATTGAGGAGCGTCTGGTCAGCCACTCCTAGTCTTACCCTCTTAATCTGCCATCTGCATATCTTTGAAAATCTAAGTCATAACACCTCCTCTACTACAAAATCATGCTCACAAAGCTTTGTTTCAGCCTATCTGGAGACACTCCATTCCTGAGTGTGCCAACACTTCCATGCTCGTACATGTTTGCTCCTGCTCTGCCTGCTGCTAGAAAAGCAACAGAATATGGTGCAAGCAACATGAGACCAGGTTCAAATAGCCCTCTAGCTGTGGGAACTGGGACAAACTGCTCTAATGCTCTGAGGCTCCATCATCTGATAATAATTTAACTTCAGGGCTAGGACCGGGGTAGAAGATAATGTAGGTAAAGACGGTGCTCAGTAGGTGGCAGCCATTGCAGCCAGCCTCCTCGCACTGTTTCCCTTGGGTGAAGCTGCTCACACATCAGTGTAGACTGATCACTTCCCCCACAAAGCCTCCCTCTAGGGGCTCCCGGGTTGCTGTCCCCGTAAGGTCTTGGTTCATTTTACTCATGTCCATTTTCCCTGGTAGACTGATCTCTGGTTCCCACTGCTCCTACCACAATGCCTGCTAAAGTTGAGGTCAGTGCTGGTTAAAGTGGGTTGAACTGGGGCCACAGAGCAAGTCAAGTCAACCTAGAGAAGCAGAGGCTCAGAAACCAGCATCCCAGGACCTTTGAAGCTGGTGGTCACAGCTGGGCATCTGGGGCCAGGTCAGACCTCACCCAAGGTTAGAGCCTTCTGTGGACGAGGAGACCAGACTGACAGGCAGGCGGCAGGGATGAGATGTGGGCAAGGAGATCTGGGGAGAAAGGGTTACGGTGCAGGGGAGGCCTAACAGCACCAGGGGCAGGGTACCAACCACGTGGAAGGACCTGGACACCAAGCCAGGCAGTGCTGAGGTCAGAAAGGAGCTAGTCCTCATCTCTAGGGAGAAGTAAGGGGAGTGAGAGTTGGGAGCAGAGGGCAAGGTCACTGACCCCCATCCCCGACACAGCATCCTGTGGGAAAAGGCAGGGGTCAGAGAGGTGGTGGGAAGAAAGGTGATTTCAGCATTTGGGTTGTGCGGGGATGTGGTTGCACTGCTACGCTCTGTCCACCAGAGGGAAGGAGAGACCCACACATGAGGCTCGTGTGGCACTGGCTGCAGAGCTTCCGGGAAGGTCGCTGGCCTTGGCTGGGGGCTGGGTGGTCAGGAAGATTCAGTGTGGATCAGGGAGGAAAATCTAGGCTCGAGTTTTCTTCTTCTCCCTAAGACACATTCTCTAGCTAGACATTTCCCAGCCCCTGAACTATACAGAGTGATGCCGAAGTTGTGCTGTGGGGGGCCATTGAAAAGGTGACCCCAGGCAGCACCAGTGAGGACCTGTCCATTCTGCTTCTAGCCCATCGTGCAGAAACAGGCCTTATCTGTCCCCCTCCCTGGTCTGGGACACTCTTTGGAGAGGACACCTGTTTTGGGAGAGGCACTCATGTAGGCGGAAAGTCCCATGCTCTGCAGCTGCGTACCCTCAGATCTGAGGACCCCAACCACTGGTCCTGACCCCGTGTGGGGGCTCATCAAACCCTTCCCATTCCTGGAATCAGTGGAAAGACCCTGCCTTGCCATCCGGCTGTGGGTGGTAGGGTACAAGAACCTTGAGCAGAAGTCTGAGGGTCAGGCTCATCTCTGTGAGACTCTTCCTCTTCTGTGAAGCAGAGATTTGAAAACCAGCTCTTATCCAGGGCCGTTAGGTAACTAAAATGAGAATATTGCATAAACACTCTTCTGAGCAGTTACGTGAGATAGAAATGTGACTTTTTGTCATTGGTCATCCCTTTCAAGCATGAAGGTTTTGTGAGGACGAAGACGGGTCTTCCTCATCTCCCGGACCCCATGGGGCTGAGCACTGCTTCGGCACATGGAGGGTGGTCCCTGAGAGCGGATGAATGAGTCAGCATGATTGGGTCAGCACCGGCTCCTGCAGGACAGGGCGAGGAGGAGCTGCCCAGGCCTGACCTGCCACGAGCCTGTGCATACTCTAAGGGTGGGTGACAGTGATCCCAGAGTCCCCATGGAGTAGTCCTTTCTAGGAAGCTTTCTTGCAGCAGGTTTGGCCCATCTGCAAGCTGCCGGAGCCCCACGCAAGGGGGTCAGGGATGGTGCGACTTTGCCAGGTAGGCAAAGACTAGGGCTGGAAATGAGCCCTAGGGCAGCCAGGATTGAGGACAGCGGTGGGCACCAGGCTTCATTTTCTCCTCCGGTAGCTCCCCTTTCTAGCTGGTGAAAACGTCTGATTGGAGCCCCTGCTTGGGTGCACATTTTATTTCCAGAGAGATTGCTCCATAGCTCACCAGGGGTCTTAGATTTCTTAACTTGTCTTTCTTCTTCCTTGAGAGCAGACATGTGTGGGGGCGTTCATAGGCTCCGACAAGTCCCATTTCCTTACTAATAAATATTCCTCCTCTCCTCTCTGAGTGTTAAAAAAAATTCAGAGGAAGAACAAGTTGCCCATTTGTCACCTGCTCCTGGGTCCAGAGCAGGGAACGCATTTTGCTATTGCTTGTGGCTGACTCAGAGAAGCAAGGATGAGGGATGTGCTTGCTTCTTTGCAATCAGTTTAATCCTGCTTGGGAGGGCTAGCCCTGCCCTTGACCCTGGCCATAGTCTGGGGGAAGGGCAGGAGGAAAGGAGGAAGGCAGTCCTGGGCAGTGGCTAGGGCAGGGGCCGTGGGAGGCCAAACAGAAAGAGGGAAGATGGGGGAGAAGGTAGATAGGCTGGGGACACTGATTAGAGTGTAATCTGTCTCCAGGGGAAGAAGAAGGTCTCCAAACCAAAGAGCACATGGGCGTGTGTGAGCACAGAGCCCCTGGCTGCCTTTATTTAAGGCCTTGGCTTCTCTTTGGTGATGGCCACGCTGGTCATTTGTTGGAAGCAACAGGGGCATGGTGTTGAACAAGCCAATCATCTGAGCTGTAGCCTTTGTAGGGCCAGCCCAGCATGTAAGCATCCTAGGGGCTGTCTGTTTTGCTGGGGGTTAGTGTGTTTCCATGCTCTAGGATGCTGTTTTGTCTGCCCTTTGCTCATCTCTGTTTAGTGTGCTTTTCAGCCTATTACAGAGAATGCAGATGGTGACCAGACCCAGCCTCTCCCTGACCATGCCTGGCGGTTGCCAGATGACAAGTCAGGACTAGTGGTGGGGGGCACATGCTTTTTTCAGTACAAGATCTCGTGATTGCAGATGTTCTGGGATGTGTAACAGGGGACAAGAAACACTTGTTTAATATTATCTGTCAGAGCCCTGGACAAGGAAGGCAGACCCTGTGTTGTGGGTCTCATTCCACACCTGGCTGTATGACCGTGGATGAGGGACACTGACCCTCTGGGCCTGCACCTTTCTCATCTGCAAAATGGAAGGAACCCATACCTGCCCTGCCGTGCCATTTGGGGTTGTCCTGTTTGATGTGGTGTCCAGTGTATTTGAGTGCTCTCTGCATGGAAGGGACTGTTACTCTTCCGGGGAGGTTGGTGAGCTCCCTTCTTTCTGCTCTCCTCTTCTTCTCTCACCTTCTGTGCTGTCTGTTGTCTCTCTGCAAGGTGGATGACTCTCCTGGGTCCGGGTAGTTCCGTGGCCCCGGGGGGGGAGCCGCCAATCCTGCGTGTCCCCCAGGGTAAGGATGAGTGGGAGAAGGGAGGATGCCCTTCTTGCTCCTATTCAGCCTTCTCTTTGGCATCAGCATGGAATATCTGGAAGCTGCCAGCAGAGAGCAGTAGCACCTCATGCCTTGACTCCTCCCTGTGCTTCCTGGCCTCTGCCAGAAGGCTACCTCTGTGAGCTGGTGTGGGTGGATATCTTAATGACCTGTGCTGTGTGTGATGAGATAACTGAGGGCCTGATGTGCCAGGGCCACCTTGAGAGCCAGACCTGGCAACAAGTGCTGATTTCCCTTCAGGGAGCCCAGGTGGAGGGGGGCAATGTCCTGGATGATGCTGACTAATGCTGAGGCCCCCCCTCCGGGGGTGCTTGCACCCACCAAGCTTCCTGCTCAGAGGGAGGGTCTCCGGATATGGCTCAGATGAGCACTGAGGGTGGGGATGGATCTCACCTGGCCAGGCCCTCTAGGGCATCTGCTGAGCCCGGACGCCAGATGCTTGCATAGACCCTTGCCCTCAGCCCCCACTCCTGGTAGGAATCTTGGCCCCCTCCTGGCCCAGCCCCTGGAAGCCCCAGCTACTGCCTGCACTCAGCCATCCTCCACTTTCCTGGATTCCTGGGTGCCGCCGAATTGAGACCGAGGGCAGGTGCCAGGTTCTGTTCACAGCGGGTACTCCCACCTCGCCCAGCATCTGGGTGCATTGCAGGATGGGGTGGCAGGATGAACTTACTGATCACAAGGGACTTGGCCTGGGGTTTCTAGGGACTTAAGCCCCCTGAGGAAAGACAGAATAACGTGAATCTTGTGTTTCTGCTGTGTTTTGCCCAGAGGAGTTTTGAGGGCACAGGGCAGGTGGAGTGTCATTGCTCCCTCATGGTCGTTATTCTCTCCCCCAGCCAGAACAACAGCCAGCCAAGTCCTGAGCCTTGGCAGTCACTCTGGCATCCCCTGGGTAATGGCATGATCTCTCTTGCAGGATCCCTCTCCCCAGAAAGCAGGAATCACCCACAGTGTTTGCTTACACCTGAGAAATACTTTGTGCTGCAGAATATTCTGGGATGAGAATGTCAGGTGTCCTCTCCACTCTTATGCTTGCCAGCATCTCTGTTATCACATTACTCATTCAGTTAGTATTCATTCATTCACTCATTGGTTTATTGGTATTTATTGAACAGCCATGATGTTTCAGGTACTTTTTTTTTTTCTTATGTCAGAGAGGGGGATTGATGTTGCATTTCAGGCCCCATGAGTAGTCTTGCCCCTCTCCCCGCAGTGAGAACCCAATGTGGTTCTAGATGTGGGCTAGAAGGGTGAGGAGGATGGAGCCAGAGGACAGAGCAGGGGCACACACAGCCAGGCAGAACTGGGTGGGAGAAGCGTTGTGACAGATACTGGGGGAGAAGATGGACAGATCAGGGTAGGAGGGAGGACAGACTGTGGAAGGAGACAAGATGGATGGGCAGGCCAGATCTGGGGGGCGGGAGGGATGGGGAGACCTGAGAGGGTAAGTGACAGGAGCAGGGAGGAGGGCAGCTGGGGCCTTCGTGGGATGAGACAGGGAGAAATGCTGGACAGATGGGGGCTGGAGGGGCAGGGGATGGTGAGAGGACAGGATGGTCTCAGAGAGCGTCTGCGGTTCAGATTTGGAACTGGAGGCCTTGGAGCAGTAAGTGACAAAGCCCAATGTAGACGGAGGTCCCAGGGACCTAGAGGTCCCAGCTGCAGCCGCAGAGCGTGTGTGAGAGTGTGCCCACGTGGTGGTGGGTGCATGCTCTCTTAGACCCAGGAATAAAGTCATCATGACAAAGTTCCTGCCTTCCTGGAGCTCCCCTGAGGGGACAGAGCCTCCTGAAAGCAGGGTGAGTGGAGGGTTTGTATGGAAATGAGGTGTATCTTCTGGCCCCTCTCTGCTCCAAGCTGAGCTCCTTCGAGGGCTGCCCGGCCCCTCCCCGTGGTCCCCTGCCTTTCTCCTGTTGAAGTTTCACAACATACCTGTTCTGTGTTCCTTTCCTGGGTATTCCACTGGTTGGCGGGAGCTCATTTAATGAGTTCTAGTGTTAAAGAGTTAATGACTGAACAGATAACGCCTTGGGGGTAGCGTTTATCCTCTGGAGTCATAAATGGCTTAACACAACATAGTAAGTGAAACTGGACCACAGGGTAGCCAGGCAGGGATAACGTGGAGATTTGGGCTCCTGGTGCATCAAACTTTCTGCTATTGATGCTCAGGCTTTCCGCTTACACGATCAGCTCCTCCTCATCCATGCGTCAATATTCCATATTCTAGGATCTCCAAGGAAACCTCCAGAAAAAGGGGTTCCGCTTCTCTCTCATCGGTTCTAAGATTCCCAGAGCCACGCAGATACCCCCGATGCTTAATCAGCCCTCCGTTCCCCGAAGGTGGACAATAGCTGAGCCTTCTTTTTACTTCGTGAAGGTTCCAAGTCTCTCAGTTTTTTCTTCCTCAAGTTCAAAGAAAATCGGTTCCTTTAACCTTTCTGAAGCAGGTTGCTTTTTACCCCCTAATCATGTTTGCAATTTGTATTCTCTAAATCTTTTCCTGTTCTTGCTTCTCAAGTGAAACCTTACATTGGGCATGTTTGGGGACTTTAATGGGATGATTGCTTCTTGCTTCCCATATGTTTTTTTTCAATATTACAATATAATAATGATAAATAAAAAATGTTTTCATTCTTCTTTCCTATGTCAGGGTCTGTTTTTAGGACTTCTCTTATGTGTCTTAATTTAATGTTCTTAACAACAAGTCTGTGAGGAAGGCATTATTATTTCGTTTCATATCCCCAAATCAGGCTTAGAGAAGGTAAGTAGCTTGTCCAAAGCCGCACAGCTGGTTAATATAAGAGTCGGCATGGGTGGGGGAGGGTACTACAGAGCTCTAAGCTGCCTTCTATAAATATGGAAACTTATGTTGTTTAATTTTAAAAATTCATGCAAATATTTTGCATTGTCCTTTATACAAAACCCATGTTTGTTTTAATATAAGAATAACACCTTTTATTTCTTTTTAAAAAAAGATTTTACTTATTTGAGAGAGGGAGGAGCGAGAGAGAGGGAGAGAGAGAGAGAGAGCACGTCACGCGCACAGGAGCAGGGGGGAGGGGCAGAGATAGAAGGAGAAGCAGACTCCATGCTGAACAGGGGGCCCGACTTGTGGCTTGGTCCCAGGACCCCGAGAGTATGACCCAAGCCAAAGGCAGATGCTTAACTGACTGAGCCACTCAGGTGCCCAACACCTTTTATTTCTGTGAACCCCAGGACAGAATCAGTGCTCTGGGAAGGTATGCATATCTGTGCTTTGGCTTTGGGTCCCCCAGGCATACCCCCACACACCCCTGAGCTTCAGACACCCCAGTGGGAAAATTTCTGTGCTGAGGTATGAGATCTGTCTTCTAGTATCACCACATAGCTGTATGGCTTTGGGGGTATCTTTTCATTTCCTGGAGCACCAGTTCCTCACCTTCTAAAACGGGGATGACTGTTTTCTTAGAGTCGTTATGAAGATAATGCGAAATAATAGACACAAAAAGGTCTGTGAAGTGCAAAAGCATGACATCTTTGGTTAACACTTACATTTTGACATCAGGAGGCCATTTGAACCACATAGAGCTGCTTCTTTTTTTTTTTTAAAGATTTTATTTATTTATTCGACAGAGATAGAGACAGCCAGCGAGCGAGGGAACACAAGCAGGGGGAGTGGGAGAGGAAGAAGCAGGCTCCCAGCGGAGGAGCCTGATGTGGGGCTCGATCCCAGAACGCCAGGATCACGCCCTGAGCCGAAGGCAGACGCTTAACCGCTGTGCCACCCAGGCGCCCCTGAACCACATAGAGCCTCTGATTTACTCTGGCCCCCAGATTTCTTTCCTTACGTATTGACACATTCATTTTACTTAGAGTATCTAGCTCAATTTCAGTTTCCCAGCGCTTAATTGAAGTTTGTTTCTCCCTGACTTGATTTCTTTTCCTGATTAATAGAATTTTTCTTCAAGTGAAGAGGTAGGCATGGTGGCTGCCGAGCAAAGGGTTGTCCCTGCCCATGAGAACAGACATAGCTGTAGCAGCCCCTGGAGTTGGGATTTTCACAGAACACTCACCCTATCTGGGCATCAGCATCTTTCAAGTACCCAAATGGAGGTGCGATGAAGGGATGCCGCTCACAGAAATGAGGGCTAATTCCAAGTTGATGCAACAGTCGGTGGGTATTTATGCAGGGCCTGCTCTGAGCCAGGCACTGTTCTAGGGCTTTGGAGATATCAGTGAGCCCAGCAGGAAAAGATTCCTGCCCCCAGGAGCTTAGATTCCTCTGTGTGTGTGTGTGTACTAGATGTAAATGTAAGTAAAGGTAAGAATAAGCAAATTATAGAGTCTATTAGAGAGAAGTGATCTGGAAAAAGGAGAGAGTGAGGGGCATCAGGAATGCTGAGGTGGTGGTGTGTGCCAGCAGTAAAGGGGGGCACAGGATAAGCCTTGCTGAGAAGTGAGATCTGCACAGACTCCTTCAGGTCTCCTTTGGAGTCAGTCAAATGGATGTCTGAGGGAAGGTCGGTCTGGCAGAGGGACCAGATAGAGTAAAGGCATTAAGATGAGATTATGCCTGGCATGTCTGAGGAAGCAAAGCAGCCGGTGTGGCTGAAGTAGACATGAGGAAAAGAATAACAGAAGAAAAGGTCAAAGAGGAGGATAAGGCAAGATCTATCTGGAGCCTTCTAGGCTTCTCCTCTAAGTGAAATGGGAGCCTTTTTAGAGTTTTGGGTAGAGAAATGACATAGTGTGACCTCCTTCCGGTTTAGCCATTCCCCAAATTCCATACAAGTTTCTTGGCTGAGACGTGCAGGTTCTGTGAGCCAGGGGTGGGAGTTGGTTCTGCCAGAACCACCTAGCCAGAGAGTGAAGAGAGGTGGCTCCTGAGGTGGACATCAGTTGAGCATGTAACTATGCCACTGGAAGGGAGAATGGATCCTTGGAAGACAGAAACATTGACCATTCTCAGTTAGCTGGTGGTGGAAATAGGACCTGGGCATAAATAACATTCCAATGAAAGACTGTTGGAGTTCAGAGAAGGATGAAACTAATACAAATTCTGAGGATTCAGGGTTTAATTATGGAAGATGCCATTTAATCTGGGACTTAGATAATAGGGTTTGGGCAGGTGAATATGAGAGTAGGGGTATCCTGCATGCTGAAATACGATCTGGAGTGGGAAAAACAGAGCAACAAACAATTAAAAAATAGTACAACAAGTGATGGTAACTGGTTCTACTTTGCTGGATTGTAGGCTATGCAAGGGAAAGGGTGGGAAAGTTGACATCGGTTCATGAGGTTCTCAGATACCATTTGGAAGCTATGAGGAAAGAAGTAGAGCAGTGTTATTCTATGTTTAAAGGATCAGGACATAAACTTGTTAGAATTCTCTCAAAGTATTACTTGGTAAGGAGGGAGAGGTTAAGAAAACTAAATTCAGGGGTGCCTGGCTGGCTCAGTTGGTGGAGCATGTGACTCTTGATCTTGGGGTTGTAAGTTCAAGCCCCACATTGGGTGTAGATATTACTTAAAAGATTACTTAAAAAAATCTATTTTTTTAAAGATTTTATTTTTATTTATTTGACAGAGAGAGAGCACAAGCAGGGGGAGCAGGCAGAGGGAGAGAGAGAAGCAGGCTTACTGAGCAGAGAGCCTGACGCGGGGCTCGATCCCAGGACCCTGGGATCATGACCTGAGCTGAAGACAGACGCTTAACAACTGAACCACCCAGGTGCCCCTTAAAAAGAAAATCTTAAAAAAAGAAGAAAACTAAATTCAGAGAAGTGAGCGGAATTAAGAGCCTAGTTAGGAAATGATTACACTATTATTAAGCTTCAGGTATGTGAGTCATCTCAAGAAACAGGACCACATGACTAAGAACATGGAGAAAAAAACAGATAATAGAATAAGCCTGTAAAAGACACAGATCTTTTTTAGAAAAATTTTTTTTTCAAGAGAGTGTGTGGTGGAGGGAGGGGCAAAAGGAGAGGGAGAGAGAGAGAGAATCTTTTTTTTTTTCAGTAATAATTTTTTATTATGTTATGTTAGTCACCATACAGTACATCCTTAGTTTTTGATGTAGTGTTCCATGATTCATTATTTGCGTATAACACCCAGTGCACCATGCAATATGTGCCCTCCTTAATACCCATCACCGGCCTGTCCCAATCCCCCACCCCCTCCCCTCTTAAGCCCTCAGTTTGTTTCCAAGAGTCCATAGTCTCTCATGGTTCATTTCCCCTTCTGTTTACCCCCCCTTCATTCTTCCCTTCCTTCTCTTACTGATCTTCCTGCTGTGTCTTATGTTCCATCAATGAGTGAAACCATATAATAATTGTCTTTCTCTGCTTGACTTATTTCACTTAGCATAATCTCCTCCAGTCCCGTCCATGTTGCTGCAAATGTTGGGTAATCGTTTTTTCTGATGGCTGAGTAATATTCCATTGTATATATGGACCACATCTTCTTAATCCAGTCATCTGTTGAAGGGCATCTCGGCTCCTTCTACAATTTAGCTATTGTGGACAATGCTGCTATGAACATTGGGGTGCATATGGCCCTTCTCTTCACTATGTCTGTATCTTTGGGGTAAATACCCAGTAGTGCAATTGCTGGGTCATAGGGTAGCTTTATTTTTAACTTTTTAAGGGACCTCCACACTGTTTTCCAAAGTGGCTGTACCAACTTGCATTCCCACCAACAATGTAGGAGGGATCCCCTTTCTCCACATCCTCTCCCACATTTGTTGTTTCTTGTCTTGTCAATTTTTGCCATTCTAACTGGCAAAGGTAGTATCTCAATGTGGTTTTGATTTGAATTTCCCTGATGGCTAATGATGTTGAACATTTTTTCATGTGTCTATTAACCATTTGTATGTCTTCATTGGAAAAGTGTCTGTTCACATCTTCTGCCCATTTTTTGGTTTGATTATTTGTTTCCTGTGTATTGAGTTTGAGAAGTTCTTTGTAGATCTTGGATACTAATCTTTTATCTGTAGTGTCATTTGCAAATATCTTCTCCCATTCCGTGGGCTGCCTCTTAGTTTTTTTGACTGTTTCTTTGGCTGTGCAGAAGCTTTTTATCTTGATGAAGTCCCACAAGTTCATTTTTTCTTTTGTTTCTCTTGCCTTTGGAGATGTGTCATAAAAGAAGTTGCTGTGGCCGATGTCAAAGAGGTTACAGCCTATGTTCTCCTCTATGATTTTGATGGATTCCTGTCTCACATCGAGGTCTTTCATCCATTTGGAGTTTATCTTTGTGTATGGTGTGAGAGAGTGGTCAAGTTTCATTCTTTTGCATGTAGCTGTCCAATTTTCCCAGCACCATTTATTGAAGAGACTGTCTTTTTTCCACTGGATGTTTTTTCCTGCTTTGTCAAAGATTATTTGCCCATAGAGCCGAGGGCTCATTTCTGGGCTTTCTATTCTGTTCCATCGGTCTATATGTCTGTTTTTGTGCCAATACCATGCTGTCTTTGTGATCATAGCTTTGTAGTATAGCTTGAAATCAGGCAACGTGATGCCCCCAGCTTTGTTTTTCCTTTTCAACAATTCCTTGGCAATTTGGGTTCCACACAAATTTAAGGGCTGTTTGTTCCAGCTCTTTGAAAAATGTCATTGGTATTTTGATCAGGATGGGATTGAAAGTGTAGATTGCTTTGGTTAGCATAAACATTTTAACTATGTTTATTCTTCCGATCCATGAGCAAGGAATGTTTTCCCATATTTTTGTGTCTTCTTCAATGTCTTTCAAGAATGATCTGTAGTTTCTAGAATATAGATCCTTTACCTCTCCAGTTAAGTTAATTCCGAGATATCATATGATTTTTGGTGCTATTGTAAATGGAATTGATTCCCTAATTTTTCTTTCTTCAGTCTCATTGTTCTTGTATAGAAACGCAACTGATTTCTGAGCATTGATTTTATATCCTGCCACATTACTGAATTGCTCTATAAGTTCTAGTAATTTGGGGGTGGAGTCTTTTGGGTTTTCCATATAGAGTATCATGTCATCTGTGAAGAGAGACAGTTTGACTTATTCTTTGCTGATTTGAATACCTTTTATCCCTTTTTGTTGTCTGATTGCTGTTGCAAGGACTTCTAGTACTATGTTGAATAATAATGGCGAGAGTGGGCATCTATCGTGTTCCTGATCTTAATGGAAAGGCTTTCAGCTTTTCCCCATTGAGAATGGTATTCACTGTAGGCTTTCCATAGATGGTTACCAAACTCATTTTATGAGGCCAGTATTACCTTGATCCCCAAACCAGGCAAAGACCCCATCAAAAAGGAGAATTACAGACTGATATCCCTGATGAATATGGGCACCAAAATTCTCAACAAGATCCTAGATAATAGGATCCAACAGTACATTAAAAGGATTATCCATCATGACCAAGTGGGATTCATCCCTGGGATGCAGGGGTGGTTCAACATTCATAAATCGATCAGTGTGATAGATCACATCAACAAGAAAAGAGTCAAGAACCATATGGATCCTCTCAATTGATGCAGAAGAAGCATTTGACAAAATACAGCATCCTTTCTTGATTAAAACCCTTCAGAGTGTAGGGATAGTGGGTACATTTCTCAATTTCATAAAAGCCATCTATGAGAGAGAGAGAATCTTTTTTTTTTTAAGATTTTATTTATTTATTTGACAGAGAGAGAGACAGCCAGCGAGAGAGGGAACACAAGCAGGGGGAGTGGGAGAGGAAGAAGCAGGCTCCTAGTGGAGGAGCCCGATGTGGGGCTCGATCCCAGAATGCCGGGATCACGCCCTGAGCCTAAGGCAGACGCTTAACGACTGCGCCACCCAGGTGCCCCGAGAGAGAGAGAGAGAGAGAGAGAGAGAGAGAATCTTAAGCAGTCTTCACGCTCAGCGCAAAGCCCAACACAGGGCTCAATCTCCCGACCCTGAGATCATGACCTGAGCTGAAATCAAGAGTTGGATGCTTAACCAACTGAGCCACCCAGGTGCCCCCAAAACACAGATCTTAGAACGAGCATAAATGGATTTTAAAACAAATAATTAACATATTCAGGAAGTTTCATAAGAAAGAGAATTTCAACAGAGAACTGGAATCTACAAACAAAAAAAAAAAGGAAAATTCTAGAACTGAAAAATGCAACACAATATGGGTTTAATAATAGATTTGACACATGTGAAGAGAATAGTGATCTAAAGTTAGGAAATATCCAGACTAAAGACGAAAATGTAAAGTTCAGAAAAGAGTATAAGAGATAGAAAGAGCAAGATGAAGAGGTCTAATATATGCATGGGGAATTTCAGAAAGAGAGGAGAGAGACAATGGGGCAGAAAAAATACTTGAAGAAATAATATTCAAGAATTTTATGAAAATGATGAAACACATCAGACTATGGGTTCAAGAAGAACCATGAGCCTTAAGCAAGATAAATGCAAAGCAAACCATATATTTAAGCTCATCATAGTAAAATGGCCAGAAACAAAAGACAAAGAGAAAAAAATTGTGAGGCAGCCAAAGAGGAGAAAATGTACATTACTTTCAAACAAACAGCAGTAAGATTAACAGCTGGGTTCTCACCAGAAATTATGACAGCCAGAAGACAATGTGATGATATCTTCAAAGTGATAAAAGAAAATATTTGCTGATCTAGAATTCTATGCCTATTGAAGATATCCTTCAAAAGTTAAGGTGAGGAGCACCTGGGGGCTCAGTTGGTTGGGTGTGTGACTCTTAATTTTGGCTCAGGTCATGATCTCAAGGATTGTGAGATTGGACTCCACATTGGGCTCTGCACTCAGCAGGGAGTCTTCTTGGGATTCTCTCTTTCCTATCCATCCACCCATCCCCCACTCTCCTGTGCATGCACACATGTGCGTGTACGCTCGTGCTCTCTCTGTCTCAAAATGAATGAATGAATCTTTGAAAAAAAAGGTTAAGGTGAAATGAAACATCTTAGAGCATACAAACACAGAGAGAATTCTTCACTAGCAGACCTACCCTAAAAGAAATACTAAAGTGATTCTTTGGACAGAAGGAAAAGGATTCTAGATGGGAGCACAAGGATGCAGGAAGGAATGAAGAGTGACTATGTGGATAAATTGTCATGAATATTGACTGTATAAAACAATAGCAAGAGTTAACTTTTTATGAAGTGTGCATTGTGTTCCAGGCAGTGTACACGTATTATTTATTTATTCTTCATAATAGTCCTATGGGTTTGGTACCTTATTAGTCCCATTTGGAGCACAGGGAGGGAGGCTGAGAGAGTAAAAGTGGCTTGTCTGAGGTCACCTAAGCAGTGAACTTGAGTTGGTCTTACTGCCAAGTCTACATTTCTCTCACTAAGGTGTGCTTTCCTGAAGTGTCAGTGGTGAGTTCCCTCAAGTTCCAGGGAGAACTGGTGAGGTGGGCATTCATCTGGGTCAGCTGTGGTGGCTTCATTTCCGTGTGCTTCCCACTCATGGTGACAGAGTAACCCAAAGTAGTTCTGGATGTGGGCATAGCAGCTAGTTGGACTGCTGCCTCTCTCTGTGGGGCTGGCAAGTTCCTTCTGCTTCAGACAACTTCTTTTTCCTTCCTACCCATCAAATCACCAGCTGTCCTGCAAGACACAGAAAAAATCTTGCCCTGGTCCATGAAGTTGACATGGACATTTCCCTGTGTTGTGATCGCTCCCCTTTTAACTTACCTGCAAATAGAGACCTCAGTACATTACTGAAGAGTCCTCAGTTGTTTCTTGTGTGATGATTTTCTCTCCTGCCATTAGATAGATGATAAGATCTTAGAGAGCAGAGGCCATAACTGGTTTGACACTTTACCTACCAGTGTGCTTTATTTGGCACATGGAACACAGAGGCTGCTCAGGTGCTAAATACACTGTAATTCATTAATTATAGTTCATCCCATCCACCACTGGCAGTACCATGTGAACATGGATAATTGTGGAGTGTTTCAGGTTGCCTTGAATGGAGCAGAGTTACAGAACTCGGTGGGGGTCCAACATCAAGACCTCTGGACTGAAGTATGACCAATGAAGTTTTCTGAGTTATATTTGGGTTATCAACCAACGAAATTCCCAAGCACCACTAAGAGCAGTTGTTTAACAGAATTTATCTTTCTCATAGGATCTTCTGTCAGACTGATTTGTGAGTGACATCACAGTCAAAGCTAGCCCTATTACTCTGGGTCCCACCTCAGAGCTCTATGTCCTCCCTCTTGATTCACCACTAATTTTTAATGTGCTTTTCTCAGTGCTAATATTCATGGAAGTCTAGACACATCTGTGGGTAGAGAGGACACCACAGGGTACCCATGGTGAATATTAATGAGTGTTCCATAATGAGACCAGGACACCTGTGTGCCAGTGGGAGCATGGAGGCAGAAAACAACGTGGAGGAAGATAAAAGAATAAATGGCATTCTTGGATGGGCAAGATTCCTGGATGGGGAGAATGCTGTGTGGATCTAAAACAACCCGAGTGGATATTGGATTTCTCTTAGGTTGGCAGAGGCCAACAGGAAAGTGATGTGGGAAAGTGACTAGATTAAGAGTCAGTTCTGGAGTTTACTGAGGACCCTGTCTGTGCTCAGTGTTATGCTGAGAAGCAGCTGCGAGGCAGAGAAGTATCTCCTGTGTTGGCCTCAGATGAGGGTGAAGGAAGAAAAGGCAAAGTAGAAGTGTTCCTGGTTGGTGACTAACATAACATAATAAAAAATTATTATTAAAAAAAAAGTGTTCCTGGGGCGCCTGGGTGGCACAGCGGTTAAGCGTCTGCCTTCGGCTCAGGGCGTGATCCCGGCGTTATGGGATCAAGCCCCACATCAGGCTCCTCTGCTATGAGCCTGCTTCTTCCTCTCCCACTCCCCCTGCTTGTGTTCCCTCTCTCGCTGGCTGTCTCTATCTCTGTCAAATAAATAAATAAAATCTTAAAAAAAAAAAAAGTGTTCCTGGACATAGGATATAACGTGTAGTGGTCCATATGCTTCCATGATTCATGTGTGATTCTGTTTTGTATTTTGTATTTCATATAAAGTGAACTTAACTGAGGAGGAATGAATAGCCAAGCATAACAATGGGTTGTACTTCACAGAATTGAATTCAGGCCTAATCCTACACACACACACACACACACACACGTGCACATGCACACAGATATTCATTCTTTTAGTTGAAATCTATAAAAACTGGTTGACCTAAGGAAAAAAAAATTAAGTCATCTCTACACCCAATGTGGGGCTCAAACTTACAACCCTGAGATCAAGATTGCATGCTCTACTGACTGAGCCAGCCAGGTGCCTCAGAAATTTTTTAAAATTGTAAAACATTGACAAAAATTTTTGCTGGGATTTTGCTAGGAATTTATTATACCTGTACATCAATTTGGAGAGCATTGACATCTTTATTATGCTGAGTGTTCCAATCTATGAATACAGTGTGTCTCTCCACTTAATTAGGTCTTTTTTCGTTCACTAGTATTTTGTAGTTTTCAGCATGTAAGTCCTGTACATATTTTCATAGATTTATACCTAAGCATTTCATTTATTTTTGAGTGGCATTGTATTTTTACAATTGATTTTCATATGTAGATCTTGTATCCTTTGACCTTGCTGGACTTAGTTATTAGTTTTAAGAATTTTATTTTTGTTTTTGTAGATTCTAGAATTTTCTGCCCAGATGTTCCTGTCATGCACAAATAGGGACAGTTTAATTTTATTTCTGATCTGTATGCCTTTTGTTTTCTTGCCGCAGTATGCTTGCTAAAACTTCCAGTAGTATGTTGAAGAGCAGTGGTGAGAGTGGATAGGCTTGCTTTGTTCTTTCTCTGAGAGGGAAAGCATTGAATCCTTCACTAGTAAGTATGATGTTAGTTGTATCTTATTTGTGGATGTCCTTTATCAAGTCGAGGGAATTTCCTTCTCTTTCTAGTTTTCTGAGAGTTTTAATCATAAATGGGTATTGAATTTGTCAAATGCCTTTTGTGAATCAATCTATATGATCATGTGATTTTTCTTCGTTAGCTTTTTGATGTAGGGATTACACTGATTGATTTTTAAATATTGAACAGTTTTGTGTATATTGAGACTTACTGTAATAGCTCTAGTAACCAAGGCAGTGTGGTATTGGTAGAGGGACAGGCACATAGATCAATGGAATAGAATAGAGAACCAAGAAATAGCCCCACACAAGTATGGCCAACTAATTTTTGACAGTGGTGCAAAAATAATTCAATGGAGGAAGGATAGTTTTTTCAGCAAATGGTGCTGGGCAGTTGGATATCCATAGGCAAAAATGCTCCCCCAAAACAAAAACAAAAAGAGCCTTGACTTAAACCTTACACCTACACAAAAATTAACTAAAAATTGACTACAGATTTAATATAGAATATTTTTCAAAATTTTTAGGTTATCTGTGGTAACATTAAGTAGTGTTTTATAATTTATAAAAATCTTGTGCACCTATTGTTACATTTATTCTTAGATTCTTTATAGTTTAATTTGCCATTGTAAGTTGTATTTTTGAAATTAAATATTCTTTTTTTTTTAAAGATTTTATTTATTTATTCAACAGAAATAGAGACAGCCAGCGAGAGAGGGAACACAAGCAGGGGGAGTGGGAGAGGAAGAAGCAGGCTCATAGCCGAAGAGCCTGATGTGGGGCTCGATCCCAGAACGCCGGGATCACGCCCTGAGCCGAAGGCAGACACTCAACCACTGTGCCACCCAGGCGCCCCTGAAATTAAATATTCTAACTATTTGATGTCAGTGTATAGGATAATTCATTTTTTAAAAAGATTTATGTATTTATTAGAGAGAGAGAGAGTGCGTGCATGTGCGCACAGGCCAGGGGAGGGGCAGAGGCAGACGGAGAGGGAGAGAAGCAGACTCCCTCCTCTGCAGGGAGCCCGATGCGGGGCTCAGTCTCAGGACCTTGGGATCATGACATGAGCTGAAACCAAGAGTCAGATGCTTAATTGACTAAGCCACCCAGGTACCCTGATAATACATTTTCTTTTAAAGATTTTATTTTTAAGTAATCTCTACAGCCAGTATGGGGCTTGAACTCATAACCCCAAGATTGAGAGATGCACGCTCTACAGACAGAGCCAGCCAGGCATCCCTAGGATAATTCATTTTTGTATAAAAATTTTATATCTCACAACTTTGCTGAATTCCCTCATTAATCTTAATTATTTTAAAATAGTTTGTGGTCTTCTATATAGAAATCATATTATTTGTGAATAATTACAGTTTTATACTTTAGTGAAATGCTCAATAGAGGCAATGAAAGTGGTGCTTTTACCTTGTTCCTGATTTTAAAAAGAAATACTTCTATTTCATCTTAAGTCCAATATTTGATAAAGCTTTTGGTGGCTATTAAGAAGATCTCTTCTATTTCCAGTTTGATTAAAATTTTTAAAGTCCCCAATGCTTTTTTATTTTTTATTATTATTTTTTTAATGATTTTTTATTATATTATGTTAGTCACCATACAGTACATCCCCGGTTTCCGATGTAAGGCTCGATGATTCACTAGTTGTGTATAACACCCAGTGCACCATGGAATACGTGCCCTCCTTACTACCCATCACCGGTCTATCCCACCCCACCCCCCCCGAGGCCCAATGCTTTTTTAATCAAAAGGTTTTCTGTCTCTATTGAGTTGGTTATATAGTTTATCTACCTTGTTTTAATGCCATTTATTATGTTGGTAGATATTCCAGTATTGAACTTTCCTTGCTTTTGAGAATTACATATTACATGGTTATAATGTATTATGATTTTAAGCATTATTTGATTCAGTTTGTTAACATTTTATTCAACATTTTTACATCTGTTTTCATGAATTTGGCCTGAAATATTTCCTTCCTACTTGATTTTGGAATCAACATTTTGGAAGCCTCAAAAGATGATGAGTGTTATTCCTTGTTCTCCTCTTCAAAACAATATGAGTAAGATTGAAATTATTTATTTCTTGAGGGTTTGGTAGAATAGGCTTATAAAGACCCACTCCCCAGATGAGTTTTAACCGCTGATTTAATTACTTTAATGTTTGGTGCATATTCTGTTTTTCTAGAGTCAGTTTTTGTAAGTTTTGCTAGAAAACTGTCCATTTTATTTGACTTTCAGTTTTGGGGTTGTAGAGTTTCCATCCTGTCCTCTTACCTAATATATGCATTTAAGACTAGAAACATCCTGGGTGGCTCAGTCAGTTAAGAATCTGCCTTGGCTCAGGTCATGATCCCAGGGTCCTGGGATCAAGCCCCACATCAGGCTCCCTGCTCAGTGGGGAGCCTGCTTCTCCCTTACCCTCTGCCACTCCCCTTGCTTGTGCTCTCTCTCTCTCTCTGTCAAAATCTTTTTAAAAAATAAAACATCTGTTTTCCTAATTCTCTCTTCAGATTGTCTAAACTGCTGCTAAATCTATCCATTGAGTTTTTAAATTCTAATTTATCTTTAATTCCAGAATTCCATTTTGGTGCTTTTTCCTATCTGCTTGGTCATTTGGAAAATAGTTTTCTGTTAGCCTGCAGACTTTTTCCAAGCTTGCCTTTTGTTTATTTAAAGCTATGTATTTCTTTTATTATCTAACCCTATAATTTCAATATATGATGCCTTCGCAGGTCTGTTTCTGCAGCTTGTTGTTTCTGCTTATTTTTATTCATGGAGCTTTGCTCCCTTGTGTGCTTGGTTATTTCTGACAATAAGCTGCAAGTTTTTTATGGGTCCTTGTTTGTGGTATTTCTCTGAGGCTTAAATAGTAGACTTCATTGAGTTTTAAAATTTAATGATTATATAAATTTTTTATAGAAATTCTACACCATCCTTTTTTATCATCTTGTCCTTTCTTGTTTTTGACTCTTATTTTGTATTATAAATGATTTGAGGTTTTGATTTTATAGTCTGTATAAAATGATTCTATGAACTAAAACTCTCATGGGTCACGTTCCGCTGTTTATTGTTTCCAGTGACTCCTGTTCACTTTGTCGTGTTTTCTCAACATGTTTTGTAATTTGGGCTGATCAGCTTTTGTTTAATGGAGCTTAACAGTGGTATTCTGTGCAATGTATGGAAGAGCATATCCTTCTGGAGATGGTTTGCATTCATTTTTATCATGTGGTTGAGGTATTGCAAAGGGGCCACTTCTGTGTGGCTTTCTCAGTCGGGAGGTTCTAGGACTACAGAGAGTAGAGGGCAGATCTGTGGTTATGTGTTCTTAGGAAGACATTTTTTGGCTACCCAGGTCCCAGGCCCTGCTAGATGGCCTTCTGTGCCACCTCCCTTTGACAGTGGACAGAGACCATGGCCCTCGGATATATTCCCCATTTCATCCAGGCCCCCAGCTTCATCTGTTGTCCTTAGGTGGTTATTCAAACCCAAACTTCTTTGCCTTTTAATCAAAACCAGTAAACGCTCCAGGGGCAGCCCCGGCCCCAGTACTACTTTATCATTCTGGGTTTCAGCTTCCTCCTTCTCTTTTTTAACTTTCTTTCTTTTCCTTTTTTTTTTTTTTTGCCTCTTGAGATTTTACTGCTTTCTTATGAGATCACGCAAGCATTTAAAGGATGTTTGCTTTATTTTATCCAGCATTTCTAAGCATTTGGTTAACAGGAAATTTTTCGGCTATATCATCTACTGTATTGCTGGAAATTGATATTAATTCATTTTTAGGGAGTACATGGTGTCCGATATCTGATTTGAATACTTTTTTTGAAAAGTTCTGACCAGTCTTTTTGAAGCTAGAAAACAGTGAAGGCAAGGACCTTGCCATATTTATTTTTATATTTCTCATGCCTTGATATAATGTACCAATAATTGTCAAAAAAATGAAGAAATAGGAAGTTTATCTAGAGCATATCATTTGCTATTCTTTCAAGACTGCACTCACTTCTAAACAATGATAAATAAAATGTCCCAGCTAATCTAAAAATTGTTCTCAAGCAGACAGCTGATTAGAGTATCTTTGTCCAGGAAAAGTTTCTCCTGACTTTGTGAGTGTTAAGGCTTTCCCTACATTCAAATTAATGTTGGCATGGAGGATAAAAATCATGTGGCTAGCAAGGTTTTTTCCTCCATTTTGATGAGTTATGTCCTGGGCCAAGTTTACATGTGGACATTTTTATTCTACAATTGTTTGTAGACTGGATGCCTCCCAATGCAGCACGATTACATTGAACAATATTGATAACAGTGCTCAATTCTCCCTCCCCTACTGGTGTGCCCACACGCAGGAACACACACACACACACACACACACACACACACGAGGTATATCAGAAGGGCACTGTCCTCTGGGTGAATAATTGTGGCCACCTTTGGGAGTTTGCACGGCCAGAAGGAAGGCGTGGCTGGGTACAGTAGGCCTTGGGAAATGGCCACTCCAGTAACTTCCTGCCTTTCTGAAGCCCCATCCTATGGGGTTCCCACCTCCGACCAAGCAGGTGTGGCTTTGTCCTTGAGCTGGCTCTGCCAGGCCTCACTGATTAACCAATGTGGGAGTTCAGAGATTTCCAGGGCAGCTAGGGTGGAGGCTGGAGAGAAAACAGAGCAAGTGGCCACCAGACACCATCGCCTACTCACATGTCCTCTCCAAGATGCTCAGGAGATGAATATTTGAAGACAGCCTCTGAATGAGATGGTGTTGACCACACACACTGTTGCTCTGGGCAACCCAAGAAGCAGAAAGTGGAGGGCGGGGAGGTGGTAGGGAAGGTAGGGGTGAGCCTTAGAGCTGAGAGTAGGACCAGAGCGACATAGGGTTTGCTCTGTGGGTGGTGTCAGGAGCCAGCATGGAGAGGCTACTTCTAGCTCAGAGACAGACAGACTCCTGGGAGCTGTGGTTTGTAGTGTCTGTATATTTGCATTTGGTGCTTCAGAGGGGAGTTTAAACTAAGGCAAATGGATGTGGCATTGACTATCAGAGAATAAGAGACCGCAGACTCATTCTCCATTATCTGGTTTTCTAACTGGATAGGCAGACAGGCCTAACACGCACCAGGCCTTATCCTGCAAGCATCGGATGTAACTCCAGGGAGGAACCAGCCAGACATCAAACTATGGCTTCTCTGCCAGGTTCTGTAGGGAGATACATGTCGATTATGTAACCCACAAATATGCATTATTGGCTATTATGATAGAGATTTGGCCCTAAAACCTCTTAGAACTCCAGGTCCCAGGAAATCAAGTCAGTTACCTCATGTCCAAGCCTGAGCTTTCCTGCATGTGCCTCCTTTCTCTTGGCCCCAGCCTGGTTCCTGTTTACTTTTCTTAGGGAGTGGGGCATGGGAAAAGGGCTTGGAGGCAGCCTTGGGCCATTTCATTTCACCACCCCTCTTGGAGGCCTGGGAGATGAGAAGATGCTGCTGACAATCTTTTTTTTTTTTTTTAAGATTTTATTTATTTATTTGAGAGAGAGCGAGCGCGAGGAGGAGCAGAGGGAAAGGGACAAGCAGACTCCACGCCGAGCACAGAGCCCGGCGTGGGGCTTGATCCAGCGATGCTGAGATCATGACCTGAGCTGAAACCGAGAACCCGTTGCCCAACCCACTGAGGTACCCAGGCACCCCTGCTGATAACCGTCTTAAAGGAAAAGTCAGGCGGTCCTGACCTGTGCGTCCTCAAGCAGTGAGTGTTAGGATTTCAGGCATCAGTCTTTTACCTTTTCTGGCACCACATCCTTCCCCATCTTTGGTCTCAGTTTTGATTGTGGCTCTTTGAGACAGGGGCATAAAGGGAGACTTAGTTCCCTTTGGGGTTGGAGTAAGTCAACATTAAAGTGACGTGGAGGGTTTCCTTAGGAGCTCTCATCTCAAGTGGGCTAGTGATTTTGTCTAAGACCCTTTTCCTCTCTGTGCTGCTTTCCTGCTTGCTGGGACTCACCTGAGCAAGTGTCCCCGTGTTGTACCCTTTTCCCTAGAACATCCCATACCTGTGCCTCGGATTTTCTTCTACTTGCTGTTATTTGGACGTCTGCCGGAGATTGTCATGTCCCTGAGATATGGAGCTTGCCCTCTGGACAGAACTCTGTCTGCTGGTCCCTAAAGCAACAGCACATTCTCCAGGGCCTCTTCTGCCCCCATTACATGGGGGTTAGTGTTAGATCCTGGACCCTCCCTGTTTGCCTGGCCATCTGCAAGTAACTGTTTACTTCTGGGCAATTCCTGAGGTGTGACAGCCACCATGTAGGATCCCTCTGGCTGCTGGGTTGCGAGCTACTGTAGGGGCAGGCCTGGAAGCAGGGAGAACATTTCAGAGTCCATTGCAGTGACCCAGGTGAGAGAAGGTGGTGGAGTGAGGAGGAGTGACTGGATTCTGATTACATTCTGTAGGTAGAGCCAGTGGGATTTCTTGACAAGCTGGATCTGGGGTGTGAGAAAAAGCAGGTAGTCAAGGGTGACTTCAAGATCTTAGGCCTCAGCACCTAGAAGGATTGCATTGTCATGAATTGAGATGGGGGACTTATGGGGGGAACAAATTTAGGGTTGAGGAGGGGAGGATTTGGAATTTAGTTTTAAATGTGTTAAGCTGAAATAATTTTAGTTATATCCAAGTGGCAATGCTGAATAGACATTTGGATATAAGTCTGGGTTTAGGGGAGACACCAGGGCACTCATCAGTGGGTAGAGACAGAGAAGGCAAGAGGAGAGGAGAGGCCCAAGGACAGAGCCCTGGGACAGCCCAACCTTAAGAGGTTGGAGAGATAAGATTTTGTTCACGTCTAGGCTTATTTTGTGTTTTGTGTCTCCCACTAGAATTTGAGCTCAGTGAGGACGGTGACCTTTTCCATCAGTGGCCCACACTCAATAAAAATCTGTGGGATGAGTGAATGAATGCAGAGCTGTCTACCACCTGTGCCATCTCTGATGCTGAAGTGGGGTGTTGGCAAGCTTGTCTGCCTGGGTGCCACTGATCCAAGCCAAGTCAGTCATGAGGTCACAGGTGTGGGTGGCGAGGGACAACTCTGGCATATCCCCCCACCCAACCTCCCCATTGTACCTTGAAGCTGCTTCTTGGGGGCCAGAAGATGAGGGAGGGGCTTCTGAGAGGACCCAGGAGCCCTGCAGGATGACCACAGAGGCCACAGCTTTGGGAAGCCGCTGCTCACATGTATGCCGTGGGGTATCTCTGCTCAGAGCCGGCGCCTGCAGGATCTCACCTTCCTGCTATGAGTCTCTGTGTGTGTATGTTGAAGGCACAGGAAGTGCTGTAATCCTGTTATCCCTGTCCCTTCCCACCCAGGAGTCTAAAATCCAATTCCTCGAGAACATCAGCAAACATAATAGATGCAGACATGGGAGGAAATGCCAGAAGGCCTTGGGTGTCTCTGCCAGCTCCCGGTGGAGCCTAGCTCAGATAAGCACGGTTCTGACGGATGAACTTGGGAAAGGCTCAACTCTGTCCCTGCCCTTCCCACCCTCATATTCTGCTTCCTTCCTGGGGGCTAATTGCTGTGTCTCCCACCAGATGCAGGCACATCTCCCACTCTTGCATGTGTGCCTTTAATCCTATACCCCATGATGCCCGTGCTCTATATATCAGATTCCCTTCCTAGACCAGCATCAGCTCCTTTCAAGCCGTATTTCTTGAGATCAGTGCTTTCCTTTCTTAGCCTTCTTGGCCCCTCCCTGTTCTTAGCAAAGGCTTCCTCTTTTGGTGTGCTCTCCACCTGCAGTCTTCAGGTATAGCTCTGGGCCCGGCTCTGAGGGTACTGACCAGCTGACCCTGTGTCCAGCCTGCAGCCGCCTGTCTCCTGTGTGTCTAGAGCTGCTTCCTGTGGTCGCAGCCTGTGTCTGTCTGCTCTTCACTCTTTCCTAAGAAGTTATCGACAGCATGCTTTCAGACTGGTCATTGAAAATGCAACAAGGGCTTAAGGATCTATAGCATACAGACTCTTAAGAGTAATAAAGTAATTAAGGGCGAGGGCTGATGGGGAAGATACATAAAAATCACCCACAATTCTATGACCTAGAGATAAGCACTGCATACGTTTAGGTGTGTTTCCTTCCAGTGTTGTTCCCATGTATATTTATAAAGCATTGCTGGGATCATACCACTGAGTTCACTTTTCACCCAGGCTGCTGCTGGGTGGGCATTACAGGTGCATGAGAAAGAGGTGTCATTCTACAGGTCTTGTGCAGAGAAGCCTCAGCTCCTGGAGCATTGTTCCAGCTACCCAAAGCCAGTCCCATCCCAGACCAGATCCTTCTTGCTCTTTGGCACTGTATTTTCTTTGGGTTTCATCAGCTCCAAGCTCTCGCCCAAGCTGAGCTCTCCCCGCACTCACTTGTTCCCGGAGAGGGCAGTAGTTTCTCTGTCCCCCCCCCCCCCCAGTATAGCAACATTGCACCATGACCCCCTGCCCCCGCTTGGCTTTGAGCAGCGGGGACCTCCTGGATCCCCTGTCCCTGGGAGCAGAGGCCGCTGACCACCCCATTGTGTCTCGTGGATGCCCCACCCTTTCGTTGATCTGTTTTTCTGTTTGGAATTCAGAGCACTTTCTGCTTTTCTCCTTTGCAGAAAGGGCCAGAGGCTGTTTACTCTCCCATTACCAGTGAAAGCTAGCATACGCAAGAAGCCACTTCCCATCGATTACCGGGAAAGCAGCCGCCAGATGAGCAATGTCATGTGAGGGCACAGGTAGGCAGAGGCTTTTCTTTACAAAGTCAGAGTCTCTTCTCCAGCAGTGACTGAAGCCCTTGGAGGGGCCAGAAGGAAGACTGCTCCTGCCCTCTGTGCCCCACTGCTAGCCCCACCAGGCTTCCCAGCATGGAACATAACCTTATCTGAGTGAACTGATTGTGTCATATCTGTCTCAGGTTTCTCTCTTTGCATTGGTTGACACCCTTTGAAATGCCTCTGTCCCTTTTGTTTCTCGAGGCCTTGCCCACTCATGCGCATCCACTCAACTTCCCCTGCCACTGAGAAGCCTCCTCCTAACTCTTCCTGACTATTTGCTCCAATCCCTTCAGTGCACTTGGTCCCTTAGCACCACTGTTGGCACCAGACCTTGGCACCTGGTTAGGGTGCTGCACTGGGCCTGTGCTTTGGAAGGTTTCTCTCTGGCTCTCCTTACACCATGCCCCTCCCACAGGGAATCCATAGTCCTGGTCTAATGGGTCACCCTTTCTCTCAACTCAGGCGAGAGACAGCTGGCTCTCAGAGGGCAGGACCTATTTTATTCTGGTGTCCCTTGTAGAACTTGAAAGATGACTGGGTACATAGTGGGGCTTCAGAAAATCTGGGTTGAATAAATAAGAGAGTGATGCCACAGGCATGACTCTTTCCAGGAAAAGAGTAGGTGGCACAGACTGGCCCAGGAGGTGTGTGTGAGGGATGGGAAGGGGTATCGTGGGAGGGACCCTTTAGGAATATTAAACAAGCCAGGGAGGAGCAGGCCTTAATAACAGTGAAAATGCTTTGGGCAGATACCATCATGAAATGCTGTAACCCAGAACTATATAAATTCAAGGGCACCTTGGTATCTCTGTGGGGAGGGAAGCCTGGAGAATGAGTGTCCTGGGGGGTGGCTCTAGGGTAGGGTGGCTTGTCCCAGGGGCTGGAGACCTCACCTTTGGGGTGAGGTTACGAGGCCAGGCTCCCCAGATTCCTTGAGATGCTGGAGGTTCCATCTCTCTAGCTGGACATCAAGTGTTGGGGTCCAGCCTGTTTGCAGGAATGGGGATCGAGTGGAAGAGGAATCCTTTCTGAGCCTACCTGGCTGACTGGCTTTGGCCCCAGAGATGCTGTTGGACTGTATGTCCCAAGGAGCAGAGGCTAGAACTGCTAGAATTTAAAATGGCTGAGCCTGCAGCCGGGTTCCTGGGCTTTTTGGTGGCTACTGCTCCCTTTCCCATTCTCTTAATCTAATGCACAAGACTAAATTCAACTTAATTAGGAGGATTATATGTCTTATAAATTTAATATTTAATATTCAAGCAGAGGCTTCCCCCCTTAGCGTATTTATTAGAGATGTCCTGGGAGGAATGTTAATGAGTCATGACGTCATAAATATTTAGACCCAAGGAGCTGAAAGAGGAACAAGGGAGGAGGGGAGAGAGGAAAACAGACCATTTTAGGAACCAAAAGGGAATGAGATTTTACTCTTGGATTGGGGCTTGATGTGGAGGCAGCCCGGGCAGAAATACAATTTCAAGATTCAGAGCTGTGAGCTGTGTTCTTGTCCAAAGCCGAGGAGTGCTGGGGGTGCCATGTGTGCTGGCTAAGTCAGCCTTGTTTTGCATTTGAGTGTGTGCTGTGCCTTCAGGAGGCCAAAGCACACATTCTAATGAATAATGGAAGAAAACACCCCAGCCAGATGTTGCACCTGTTCTGTCTTCTTCTCTGGTTATTTAGAAGTGGCATTGGTGTAGATTTAGCATTAGCATGACTGACCTTAGTGCTGAACTTTGATCCAGATGTTTAATAATTTATAATCAAAATAACATGGGGAGGGGAGCGATGGGGCAGAGAGGAAGAGGAGGAGCCTAGAAGCTCATCTCCTGACCTTGGGAGGAACTTTTCCATGGTTCCCCAGTGCCCTCATTTCTCCAGACATGCATGAGGCACAAATTATGTTCTTTCCTGATGGATCTGGTTTATGGAACAATCTGAATTGAGAGGGATACAGAGAAACCAGGACGAGTCTCCTGTCCCATCCCCTGATGCCATCTGACACAGAGCTTGGCTTTCCAGCCCCTTTAGGGAATAAAAGGGAGCTTGGCATACACTCATCCCACCACCCCTCCAAGTCAGCGTTCCTGCTGCCTTCTCCCAGAACACACTGCTGCAGTGGTGCTGGGCCTGGCTGCTTTTCCAGGAATAGTATAAGCCAATAAGAAACAAGACGTTTCTCAAATCTGCCCACTTTTCTCTGGTCCTGTCTGGCACCAGCCCTAGTCCAGGCCACCAGCTTCTCTCCCCTGGACTAGGCTAATGGCAGACAGGACCAGAAAAATGTGGGATCAGCCTCCTGATGGGTCTCCCTGACTCCAGGAGAGGCCCTACAATCCCTTCTCCACCCATAGCCATGCACTAATTTGTAGCTGGAGAAGGGGTTTTATCGGCCTCTGCTAGACACTCTCCAGAAGCTGCCTATTGTCCTCAGGATAAAGTCCTGTCCTGGGATGAGGACCTTCATGATCAGGCTCTGGCCAACGCTCCAGTCTTAATTATCCCTTTATCCCTCACCCCTCACCCCTGCCCTGCTTGGTGTGATCCAGCCACTCTGAAGTTCCTGTAATTGCCCAAACATACTTTTCTCTGTCCTCTGGGCCTTTGCAAGTGCTGTGTCCTTGGCCTAGATATCTTACCCCTTTGCCTAGCTAATTCCTCTTCAGCCTTCAGGGCCCCTCTTAGTTACCACTTGCTCTGGAGAGACTTCCCTGATACCACTCCCTCCCTAGCTAAGCTGGGTGCCCCCATGCTGTCCCGCGCTTGATCCTTCCCCTCCTTCAGGGCCTGTCACGTAGATTAGCCGGTCTGCATTCCCATCTGACTGTCAGCTCCCTGAAGACAGGGATGATTGTCTTTATTCACTTCTGTGTCTCTAACACTGAGCCTCTTGCAGGACACAGAGCTGAGAAATTCCATGTGTGACTGACTGACTGACTGACAGAACGACAGGACATGGAAATGGGAGGGCACCTCTGCATGGGTGACTGTCACTACATCACTTCAGTTCCAGAGAGGCAATGTAAGAACTTGCCCAATGATCCTTCTCCAGTTGCCTCGGCTTGCAGAATTGCAGGTAGGGCCTCAACCCTGAAAATAATAGGTACTCCCACCATTCTTACAGAAGTTTCCAGAAGTCTCTATTGCCAACTACTATCCCACCTTCATCCCTACCCCCAGTTTATTTAAGCAACAGACAAGGGAGAAGTCCAGATAATTTTCAGAAATATGGAGTTAAAGTCCTGGTAGGTGAGTGCTGTGGATTTTCTGTCCCCTCTCCATGAAAAATGTGTCCTTGAATCTGAGTGAAGTGAGAGTGGCTCCCAGGGAATCAGCTGTAGAGACTGGAAGTGCCTGCCTGAGGGGGTGCTGGAGCTCATTCCTCCCAAGGAGGAGGAGGGGGGCCGCATGTGCTGTGGTGTGGTTGGACATCTCTTATCCCTCTCCCCCGCTCCAGGGCTCAGACAGCAAGAGCACATGCAACAGCAGGTAAAAGGTGCGCAGTGGGGGCTGATAGAACCCATTTCCGTTACAAAACGATCTGTGGCTGTGGGCGGAGAAGGGATTGTAGGGCCGCTCCTGGAGTCAGGGGGACCCATACGGAGGCTACTCCCACATTCTTCTGGTCCTGTCTGCCATTAGCCTAGTCCAGGGGAGAGAAGTCCAGGTGGCCTGGACTGGGCTAGTGCCTGACAGGACCAGAGAAAAGTAGGCAGATTTGGAAAATGTCTTGTTTCTTACCTGCCTACGTGGATTTTTTTATTGCAGGAATATTTTATTGAAGATGTTTCCAGCAGGGTCAGCGCCAGCTCCATAGGTGCCTTCACCTCAGTGTCCTGGCTGTCTAGCGGCCTCAGTGGTGGTCGTCCCAAAGAGCTGAAAGCACAAACCCTAGTCTCTTAGCCCTAGGGTCAAGGCGCATGTGATGGCGAAATGAGTTGCCGTGGCAACCCAAAGCAAGTTTGGGTTTGGTTTGGCAGATTGGAGGTAATCGGGCAAAAATGCTGTGATGAGCTAAGGCGTTTGGCTCAGATAAGAGACCCCTGTGACTCTGAGCCACCTTAACCCAGAGCAGAGAAAAGGGGAGTTCTGTATGCCTAATAACAGGTCTCTGTCAGGCTCGGGAGTGCGGCCGGGCAGCCCTGGGAGAAGGCAGGTCTCAGTTCTGACCTGCTAGGGGTGATTGTGGTAGCCATGGGAACTGGAAGTCCACAGGCAGTAAAGAATGGGCCTGGGCCCCGCCCCATGTGTGGGATGTACAAAGTGGCTTGTGCGCTAAGATCTGAAGGGCAAGGAGGGTGCTGAAGGTGCTGGGGGTGGGGCAGCAGGCACATCATGAGCCAATGAGGCATTGTCACTGGAGACCAGGAGAGAGTTTGCTGGGAGGGGCTGGGGAGGTTATGGGAGTACCCTGGTACTGCCCACTGGTAGTGTCGTGGTGACACACTGGGCCCTCGGCTCTGTGAGGTCTCCTATCCTCCAGGAAAGCCTCTCCTCCCTGCCCCCTCTCTCCACATCCCACACCCCTCCCTGTGCTCTGATCCACCATCGCTCTGCTCTAGCAGTGCCAGTGCTTATGAGTTCCAGTGCATTGCTGGAGTTCTCCCCGAGGTTATACTTCCCTTGTCCCCCTGTTGGTCCTCATGCCCCTCGTAGGGCCTGATGACATCCTGGGGAGAAGGCTTCCAAACAATGTTTTTTTTTTTTTTTTTTTTTTTAATTAATAATGATTTTTTATTATATTATGTTAGTCACCATACAGTACATCCCCGGTTTTCGATGTAAGGCTCGATGATTCATTAGTTGTGTATAACACCCAGTGCACCATGCAATATGTGCCCTCCTTACTACCCATCACCGGTCTATCCCATTCCCCCACCCCCCTCCCCTCTGTAGCCCTCAGTTTGTTTCTCATAGTCCATAGTCTTTCATGTTTCATTCCCCCTTCTGATTACCCCCCCTTCCTTTATCCCTTTCTTCCCCTACTGATCATTCTAGTTCTTATGTTCCATAGATGAGAGAAATCATATGATAGTTGTCTTTCTCTGCTTGACTTATTTCACTAAGCATTATCTCCTCCAGTGCCGTCCATGTTGTAGCAAATGTTGAGAACTCATTCTTTCTGATTGCTGAGTAATATTCCATTGTATATATGGACCACAACTTCTTAATCCAGTCATCTGTTGCAGGGCATCTCGGCTCCTTCCACGATTTAGCTATTGTGGACATTGCTGCTATGAACATTGGGGTGCATATGGCCCTTCTCTTCACTACGTCTGTATCTTTGGGGTAAACACCCAGTAGCGCAATGGCTGGATCATAGGGTAGCTCAATTTTTAACTTTTTAAGGGACCTCCACACGGTTTTCCAGAGTGGCTGTACCAACTTGCATTCCCACCAACAATGTAGGAGGGATCCCCTTTCTCCACATCCTCTCCAACAATTGTTGTTTCTTGCCTTGTCTATTTTTGCCATTCTAACTGGCGTAAGGTGGTATCTCAGTGTGGTTTTGATTTGAATTTCCTTGATGGCTAATGATTTTGAACATTTTTTCATGTGTCTGTTAGCCATTTGTATGTCTTCATTGGAAAAGTGTCTGTTCATATCTTCTGCCCATTTTTTGATTTGTTTATTTGTTTCTCGTGTATTGAGTTTGAGAAGTTCTTTGTAGATCTTGGATACCAGTCCTTTATCTGTAGTGTCATTTGCAAATATATTCTCCCATTCCGTGGGCTGCCTCTTAGTTTTTCTGACTGTTTCCTTGGATGTGCAGAAACTTTTAATCTTGATGAAGTCCCATAAATTCATTTTATCTTTTGTTTCTCTTGCCTTTGGGGATGTGTCATGAAAAAGGTTGCTTTGGCTGATGTCGTAGAGGTTGCTGCCTATGTTCTCCTCTAGAATTTTGATGGATTCCTGTCTCACATCGAGGTCTTTCATCCATTTGGAGTTTATTTTTGTGTATGGTGTGAGATAGTGGTCAAGTTTCATTCTTTTGCATGTAGCTGTCCAATTTTCCCAGCACCATTTATTGAAGAGACTGTCTTTTCCCCACCAGATGTTTTTTCCTGCTTTATCAAATATTAGTTGCCCAAAGAGCTGAGGGTCCATTTCTGGGCTCTCTATTCTGTTCCATTGGTCTATGTGTCTGTTTTTGTGCCAGTACCATGCTGTCTTTGTGATCACAGCTTTGTAGTACAGCTCGAAGTCCGGCATTGTGATACCCCCAGCTTTGTTTTTCCTTTTCAACAGTTCCTTGGAGATTCGGGGTCTTTTCTGGTTCCATACAAATTTAAGGACTATTTGTTCCAGTTCTTTGAAAAACGTTCTCGGTATTTTGATCGGGATAGCATTGAAAGTGTAGATTGCTCTGGGTAGCATGGACATTTTAACTATGTTAATTCTTCCGATCCATGAGCATGGAATATCTTTCCATCTTTTTATGTCTTCCTCAATGTCTTTTAAGAGTGATTTATAGTTTCTAGAATAAAGGTCCTTTACGTCTCTGGTTAAGTTAATTCCAAGGTAACGTATGGTTTTTGGTGCTATTGTAAATGGGATGGATTCCCTGATTTCTCTTTCTTCGTTCTCGTTATTCGTGTACAGAAATGCAACTGATTTCTGAGCATTGATTTTGTATCCCGCCACGTTACTGAATTGCTCTATAACTTCTAATAGTTTGGGAGTGGCTTCTTTTGGGTTTTCCATATAGAGTATCATGTCGTCTGCGAAGAGAGACATTTTGACTTCTTCTTTGCCGATTTGAATACCTTTGATCCCTTTTTGTTGTCTGATTGCTGTTGCAAGGACTTCTAGTACTATGTTGAATAATAGTGGCGAGAGTGGGCATCCTTGTCGTGTTCCTGATCTTAAGGGAAAGGCTTCCAGCTTTTCCCCATTGAGAATAATATTTGCAGTAGGCTTTTCATAGATGGCTTTTATGAGATTGAGAAATGTACCTTCTATTCCTACACTCTGAAGGGTTTTAATCAGGAAAGGATGCTGTATTTTGTCAAATGCTTTTTCGGCATCAATTGAGAGGATCATATGGTTCTTGAGTCTTTTCTTGTTGATATGATGTATCACGCTGATTGATTTGCGAATATTGAACCACGCTTGCATCCCAGGTATGAATCCCACTTGATCGTGGTGGATAATCCTTTTAATGAACTGTTGGATTCTATTAGCAAGTATCTTGTTGAGGATTTTGGCGTCCATATTCATTAGGGAAATCGGTCTGTAATTCTCCTTTTTGAGGGGGTCTTTGCCTGGTTTGGGGATCAAGGTAATATTGGCCTCATAGAATGAGTTTGGTAGCTTTCCTTCTGTTTCTATTTTTTGAAATAGCTTTAGGAGAATAGGTATTATTTCCTCTTTGAATGTTTGGTAGAATTCCCCAGGAAAACCATCCGGGCCTGGAGTTTTGTTATTTGGAAGGTTGTTTATCACTGACTCAATTTCTTCATAATTAATTGGCCTGTTTAAGAAATCAATTTCTTCCTTTTTCAATCTTGGTAGTTTATAGGTTTCCAGGAAGGATTCCATCTCTTCCAGATTGCTTAGTTTATTGGCATATAGCTGTTGATAAAAATTTCTAATAATCCTTCCAATTTCAGTGGTGTTCGTCGTGACCTCTCCTTTTTCATTCATAATTTTAATAATCTGGGTCCTTTCTCTTTTCTTTTGGATAAGTCTTGCCAGTGGTCTGTCAATTTTATTGATTCTCTCCAAGAACCAGCTTCTAGTCCTGTTGATCTGCTCTACTGTACTTCTGGTTTCTGCTTGATTGATTTCAGCTCTAATTTTGGTCAACTGCTTCCTCGTGCGTGGATTAGGCCTGTCCCTCTGTTGCTGTTCCAGCTTCTTGAGGTGAGAATATAAAAACTGCATTTTAGATTTTTCTATTCTTTTGAGTGAGGCTTGGATGGCTATGTATTTCCCCCTTAGGACTGCCTTTGCAGTATCCCATAGGTTTTGGACTGTTGTATTTTCATTCTCATTGGTCTCCATAAATTGTTTAATTTGATTTTTGATTTCCTGGTTTATCGAGTCATTCCTGAGCAGGATGGTTCTTAGTCTCCAAGTGTTTGAGTTTCTTCCAAATTTTTCCTTGTGGTTGAGTTCCAATTTCAGAGCGTTGTGGTCTGAGAATATGCAGGGGATAATTTCAATCTTTTGGTATCGGCTGAGACCTGTTTTGTGTCCCAGAACATGGTCTATTCTTGAAAATGTTCCATGGGCATTAGAATAGAATGAGTATTCTTTGGTTCTGGGGTGTAGTGTTCTATATATATCTAAGAGGTCCAACTCGTCGAGTGTGGCATTCAAAGCCTTTGATTCTTTGCTTAGTTTTTGCCAGGGTGTTCTGTCTATTTCTGAGAGTGGAGTGTTGAGGTCCCCTACTATTAATGTATTTTTATCTATATGTCTCTTTATTCTGGTTAAGAGTTGGCTTGTGTATCTTGCTGCTCCCCTGTTGGGGGCATATATATTTATAATTGTCATATCCACTTGTTGAATACTTCCTTTAAGAATAATATAGTGCCCTTCTGCATCTCTAACTATAGTCTGTAGTTTAAAATCCAATTTATCTGATATGAGAATTGCTACCCCAGCTTTCTTTTGAGGTCCATTTGCGTGAAAGATGGTACTCCATCCCCTTACTCTCAGTCTGAATGCATCTTTGGGTTCGAAATGAGTCTCTTGAAGACAGCAAATGGATGGGTCATTTCTTTTTATCCAATCTGCAACCCTGTGGCGTTTGAAACCAGAATTCAAACCATTAATGTTCAGGCTGAGTACTGAGAGATATGCTTTTAATTCTGCCATGTTGTCAGTAAAGTCTTTGTTTGTATTGGCTGTGACTTTCTGTTTTGTATCACTCTTGGGGCCTTTTTACTTTTATAGAACCCCCCGTAATACCTCCTGTAGGGCTGGTTTCGTGGTTACGAAATTGGCTAGTGACTGTCGATTCTGAAATGTCTTTATTTCTCCATCAATTCTGAATGACAGCCTTGCTGGATAAAGGATCCTTGGCTGCATGTTTTTCTCTGAAAGAGCTTTAAAAATGCTCCCCCAACCCTTTCTCTCATTCCAGGTCTGTGTAGACAGGTCTGATGTAATTCTGATGCCTTTGCCTTGGTACGTGAGAAATTTCTTTGCCCTGGCCGCTTTCAATACTGTTTCTTTGGATCTCATATTTGCGAATTGCACTATGACGTGACGTGGTGTAGGTCTGTCATGGTTGAGCTTGGGAGGGGTCCTCTCTGCCTCTTGGACACGAATTTTTGTTTCCCTTGCTAGATTAGGGAAGTTTTCAGCTACAATTTGTTCAAATATCTCTTCTAGACCTCTGTTTTTCTCCACCCCCTCGGGGATGCCGATGATTCTAACATTGGATCGTTTCGTTGAGTCAGTAATCTCCCGTAGCCAACATTCGTGGGCGTGGATTTTTTTAAGACCATCTTCTAATTTTATTTTTTCCTCTATTAACCCATCCTCCAATTCACTAACCCTTTCCTCCGCTTCCGTGACCCTGGCCGTCAGAGCCTCTAGTTTTGCCTGCATTTGGCTCATAGAATTTTTAATTTCTGTCAAATTCGCTCTCATTTCCGCCCTTAGGGATTGTATATTCTCAGTAATATTTTCCTGAATACTTTTTTCAAGTCTACTCATTATCTTGACCATTGTTACTCTGAATTCCATTTCTGATAATTTGGTTACATCCATATCCGTTACTTCTGTGGCAGAGGCCCCTGACTCACTGTCTTTTCTTTGCTGGGGGGGGCTTCTCCTTCTTGTCATTCTGATGAAGAGAGGTTGCGGGGTTTCCAGAGCCCAAAATTATTGACTGGGTCCCAGGCCGTGCCTCTTGTTTTATAGGGATCTTAGAGATGTGGGCTTCTTCTTTAAAGATTTTATTTATTTACTTATCAGCCCGGACCTCCGCAGGGCAACTCTCTCTCTCCCAAACAATGTTTTAAAGCCTGGGAAAAAAGAAGCAAGTAGTAGCTAGAATCCTAAAAAGGGGGTTCTCTTCCCTGCTTCCTGCCTACAGGGAACCTGCCGCCTCCCTCATTTTCCTTCTTTTGACATTTGAAGAGTAGAGGAGGAGAGGAACTAGCTGAATATCTAATGATACTTACTTGTAACTACCACTTGCCATTGCCAGGCGCAGTGACAGGCACTTGGAGTTACTTTCTATTTTCAACATAACAGCTCATCACAGCCACCTGATGAGACAGGTACTATGCTATCCCTGTTGGACAAATGGAGAAAATAGTACCTGGAAAGTTAAGTGATCTCCTCCAAGGCAAAAGCATTAGCGAAGTCCGGTGGCCAGGCCTTCTTCCTCATCTTGAGCAATCAGCAGCACTGGCCCCTGCTGACAGCTCTCTCCTCTTTGAACCCTTAGTGTGGCTTCTGTACACCACCTATCTTGTTGGCTGCTCCTTTTCCAACTGGTTGGTTTCTCCTTATCTTTCAGCCCTCCAGCCATCAATGGCTCAGTTCTTGGTCTCCTCTCTCTGTACTGGCTCCTTTGGTGACCTCGTTTAGTCTCATGAAAGTGCCAGCTTTACTGCATCAGGTGTGTATTTTTATCCAGCTGACTGTTCGATACCTGTGCTAGATATCTACTGGGTATTCCAGAGTTACTATGACAAATTCTGACTCTGCATCTTCCATTCCAAACCTGCCGCTCCTCCAGTTTTCTCATCGCAATAAATAGCAAGTCCATCTTTCCATGGTTCAGGCCAAAAATCATTGAATCTTTCTTGACTCCTTTTTTCATTCTCCACATCCAGTCACCAGGTCTACTTTCAAAGTATATCCAGATTCTGACCCCTTCCCACTCTTTCCTCCACCCACCCCGGTCCAGGTCTTGTTCATTTCTTGACAGTTGCACTGTCCTCTGGCTTTCCGATTTCCCCCCACATCTGTTTGTCACACAATAGCCTGACTTTGTTCTTGCTGTTCTCTTTGCCTGGAATGTCCTTCCCCCAAATAAGTATATGGTTGTGCACAGGGGAACCTGCTTGGGAGCAAGAGGGTGTTGAAACACAGCCTGCATTCTGCTCACCAAGTGGTGTTCCGTGGGACTTTATTCACTCTTGGGGGGGGCACTGTTTTCTTTTTTTTTTTTCTTTTTTTTTTTTAATTTTATTTTATTTTTTATTTTTTTTTTTAAATGATTTTTTATTATATTATGTTAGTCACCATACAGTACATCCCCGGTTTCCGATGTAAGGCTCGATGATTCATTAGTTGTGTATAACACCCAGGGGGCACTGTTTTCTTATTTGCACAGAGGCTAGCTGTGGGCCACTGGCTGTTGTGTGGTCCCCTAAACTCTGTGGGCCTCAGAGACACCTGAGGGTGTACTGGAGGTGAGTGCAGGCTGTGGTGGGTCTGGGAAGGTGGCCTTGACAGAGAGAAGGGTGGGGATCCTGCTCAGATCTGCTCTAAAGTTGTAGAATGCCTGTGGAGGTTTTCCTGGGATCCCCCTGGAAGTCTTATTGACAAGAGGGTGCTGAGTGAAGAGAGGTCTCTCACATCCTTCCTGGAGCAGGGTAACAGAGTTCACAGAGCTACTTAGTCACTTCCATGTACCTGAGAATCTAAGAGGTCCCTCGGCAGGACCTGCATGGGGCTTGGCATGAAATGGGTTTTTGATTTCTGTTTTTCCTGAGTCTTATCTTTGTCCAAGCTTCTGGGTCCCAGAGGGCTCATCGTGTGTCAAGGACAGAGGTGGGAGTGTGGACTCTTGAGCCAGACTGCTGGGTTCAAATCCCAGTTTCTCCACCTATGAGCTGTGTGAACTTGAACAAGTTACCTAACGTCTTTGTGCCTATTTCCTAGCTATCAAATGGGAATAAGAATAGTACACATTAAATGAGTTATTATGTATTTCACATAAAAAAATTGGGCCTGGAATACCTAGTAGTCTAATTCACTCCCTGGGGAAGCATAAAAGAATGTGCAGCTTGCTAGTGTGGTTGGCTGCAGGGAGAGGGTAGGAAAAACTCAGCAGGGATCCCTCTATATGGAGAGCCCATCCCTGTAGCCTTGAGTTGCCTGGGTCTGGGGCTCTGGGATGGTGGAGGAGCCCAGTGTGGGAGGAGTCCTTCAGGGATCCGGCTGCAGCTCACACATGATGGGGTCAGTGGTGAGGATTCTGGGGCTTTCTGGGGCATTGGTGGTTCCAGGAGGGAAGCAGCTCTCAGAGTGGTCCTCTCTTTGGCTGATTGTGCATTTGAATTACAAACAGGGATAAAGCCGGAGGCAGATGGGAACAGCAGAGGGAACCCTGCGGGCAGTGGTGAGCTTGGGCAGAGGCAAAGAGGAGGCTAATCATACACGTGTTCTACCTGCCTGGCTGGTGCCTGACTCAGCCTAGAGCCTTCTTAAGAGAGGACAGGCTTGGTTTTGAGATGGCCCTCCTACCTCACACACTCGCTGATAGCCCTTTGTAAGAATTTAAAGCTTCCTTGGGGGCAATGAGTAACGTGAACTGTGCCAAGGCTGTTGGTTTATGTCTGGAAGGAGATGGCATAGGCGGACATGAAGGTGGGCCCCTCTGAATGTGATGGGCTTTTAGGTGCCCATCCTTTTCTTAGGAGGGTGGCTAGGGTCAGTAGCCTCCCGGTTCTGGCGCCCTGCCGAATTAGGAGAAAGGTGCTGGAGGCAGACCCCTGAAGGGAGGGAAGGCCAGAACCTTCCCTGGGCCTCTGCATCAGTCTTACAAAGGTGGAGGGGGGGTGAATTGTGGCCTCTATACTGCATAGACCAGTAAAAAATAAAAATAACCAGTCAACCTACCAATTGGGACTAATATGAGGAAACTGAATTCTTTTGTCAAGTGAGTTTTTTTTTTTTCCTTTTTAAAGCAAACTCTACACCCAACATGGGACTTGAACTCACATGCTCTACCCACTGAGCCAGCCAGGTGCCCCTGTCAAGTGAGAATTTAAAAAAAGAAAAGGATGGGTATTAAGGAGGGCACTTGTGTTGAGCGCTGGATGTCGTATATAAGATGAATCACTAAATTCTACTCCTGAAACCAATATTACACTACGTGTTAACAGAATTTAAATACAAATTTGGAAGAAAAAAAAAAAAAGGAAAAGAAACACGGCCTTAAAACAACCACCATAATAAAACCACCATTACTATTACCTATTCACAGAAGAAAGGAAATTTTAGGGATACCTGGGTGGCTCAGTCGATCAAGTGTTCAACTCTTGATTTTGGCTCAGGTCATAATCTCAGGATTGTGAGATGGAACCCTGCGGGGGGGTCCTCCATGCTCAGTGGGGGATCTGCTGGAGATTCTCTCTCTCTCCCTCTGCCCCTCCCCTTGCTCTCTCTCTTCTCTCTCCCCCTCCCCCCTTCCCCGTTTGTGTGTGTGCTCTCTCTTTCTAAAATAAGTAAATAAATCTCTCTCTAAAAAAAAGAAAGGATATTTTATTTTTTTTATTATTTATTTGTTTATGTATTTTTAGAGAGAGAGAGCGTGTGAGAGTAGGGTGGGGAGGGACAGAGAGAGAAGGAGAGAATCCCAAGCAGGCTTCACACTCAGTGTGGAGCCCGCGCAGGGCTTGATCCCATGACCCTGAGATCATGACCTGAGCTGAAATCAAGAGTCAGATGCTTAACTGACTGAGCCACCCAGGTGCCTCAAGAAAGGATATTTTAATGTGAAAAGGGGACTATTCTCAGGCGGGGAATAATCTCAGAATAAAAGGTCATTCTGAAAGGACACACACACAACGAACACATGAATGCATTTGTGCATCCTGCATTATCCTTATTATAATTGTTTCATTTTGATAAAGTCTGACCAAAGTGTTCCCCTGGGTAGGTCTGGTCTGTACATTGGCCTTGAAGACAAAGGACTCTGGGGCTCAAGGAGCTGTGGAGTCTGGAGAAGGATAGGGGAGGGCTGGAGTAGGAGGGCACCCTTTGGGCTGAGAGATGGCCTGCCCTAGCCTCTGGGGCTGGTAAAGCTGGGGAATCTTCTCGAAGCAGGCCAGGTTGATTCTTCTAATATACCACATCTTAGAAAAGGAGAACTGGAGGGGGGAGAGCCCACTCCCCCTCCTTCTCCACACACCCTTCGCTGTTTGCTGTTCCAGTGGGCATCGTCATCTCCCTAGGGTGGTTGAGTTTCCATTCTTGGAAGGAAGCTCTGCTCCAGCCAAAGTCTTGGCCACAGCTTTCTAAAGTCCAAGTGGAGTCCAGCTGGAAGCCTATGTCTAGAGCTCCTGGGATCAGTCTGTGTAAACCTCGTCTGAGTTTGACTTTGGCTGGTGGATCTCTGCCCTGGGCCCCAAGTGACAGGCTGTTAACAGCTTCCTGAGGAAGACACATTTTTTAGCTACATCACCTTCACAGACTTTTTTCATTGGTTCAGCTTTTTTATTTGTTGTTCTAAGCTGCTGAGTTACATTGTCTTTATCTGCTCTTACCGTAAGTTCTGACCATCTCTCAAGTGGGAAAATGCCTGGCAAAACATCGATTTCCTCTGAACGGAGATTCTGAATTGTCCATGAAATGAAAGCTTGTTCCCCGAAAGAACTATAATAGAGCTGCAGCACAAAGGTTGCAGCTGAGCCACTCGGGCCTTTGGAGGCTGCAGGGACAAAGCACCTCAGTACTGGCATGTACTGCGTTCATGTGTGCCCGCACACTTGCAGCCGTGCTTGGGTATTTACACACACCTGCACATGGTGCTCAGGGGCATGGCTTGAGGGAACAAGGAAAGGGAGTTTGAAGGAGACAGCCATTTTTCTCTTCACCTGCCACTGATGTGAACTCTGGATTAGAGTAGAAGGTTGAATCCAGTCCCTGCTCTGTCTCTAAGGTGCTGTGGGACCTTGGAGAAGTCAGTTCACTTCTCTGAGCTTCATCTGCAAAATGGATACAAAAATCTCTAGAGACTCTGTGTCAGTCAGCATTTGAGGTGGGAAACAGAAACCATTGTAGGTATTTCAAGCAGACAGGAATTTTTAAAAAAGATTTTATTTATTTAATACAGAGAGAGACAGAGAGAGGGAGAGAGAGAATGAGCAGGGAAAGGGGCAGAGGGAGAAGCTGATTTCCCACTGAGCAGAGAGCCCGATGCTGGGCTCGATCCCAGCACCTGGGATACTGACCTGAGCCAAAGGCAGACACTTAACTGAGCCACCCAGGCACCCCTCAAGCAGAAAGGAATTTTATACATAGAATTAGGACTTTACAAAATCACTGGAAGAGCTAGAAGAATGAAGTCAAGGCCAGGGTCAAGAAGCTTCTGCCATCGTGATTGCCTCTACTGTCACTGTCACAGCTGCCCCACACCCTTGAAGCTGGTGATGTGACTGTGGACCCTGGAGTCCAGCCATCACCAACAGTTGCATCTGCCTGGCCCTGCTTGTCTGAGCTTTGCAGAGACATGGTCCCTGTGGGCACCACTCTCCAAATCTGGCAGAAGTGCATCAAAGTGGCAGCACCTGAGCTAAGCTCCAAGACTGTCTGGGAGGTGGAGTTTTCAGCATTGCAAGCCCTGGAGATAGCAGGGAGAAAAGGAAATTGAGACTCAATTGGAGCATCTGGCACAGTCTTTTTGTTCCAGAGTTCCGTGATTCGGCTGGGGATATTAGCCCTAGGGAGTTTCAGCGGAAACACCAGATTTCCAAAGTAGTTGGTCTTGCTACACTTCACCCGGGTTCCTGTGTGTCCCACAGCCCCAAAGGCTGAGGTGCCCTGCCTGCCGTGCAGTGGGTACGGATGACCCTTGAGTTCTACTTATGGCCTCCACTCTGTGGTGAAGGAATTTGCCAATTGCCTTCTCTTCCCTGGGTCCCTTCTGCCTCAGCTCCTGTCCTCAGGTTAGGCTGAAAAATAGGATCTGGAGGATGGAGGAGTTCAGGAGGAACTTTAGGAGGAAATCAAGAGTTCTCCTCTGGAGTCACATGGCTGAGGCCTGAGCCCCATTATCTAAGCAGAGATGGTCCCCTCCTCTGCTGGGAGGGACCTGGGCAGAGTCTGAGTTCAGTAGGGTTCTGACATGGAGCAGGGATGGAGGGAACAGGCTCCATTTTCTTCCTCTTCCCTGTTTTCCTGATATGGCAACTTGGGATCATGACCAGAATGAAGGAGGAGAGGCTGGCTGCTGGTGGTGGAGTACCAGGAACAGGGGACAGAAGGAAGGGACAGAATCTTACACATTGTTCACTGAGAAATGTCCCCCATGCATGCATTGGTCCTCTGAATTGGTACTAAGTGCACCCCCACCCCAATTCCTGTCAGTAGAGCAGCAGGGAGGGAAGGTGCCATGGAGTGAGAAGATACCTCTCTTTCAGAAGCTGGGCTCCAGATCCAAGAGGCAGTGGTGGTGACAGTGAGTGGGGAACGTAGGAGAGAGTAGCAGGGTAGATCTGGTGGAGACCTGGGGATACCCAGAGAGCTATAGTCTCTTTCTCCTGGTGGATCTTTCGGACTTTGTCTCGTGGAAATGGTTCTCTGTGAAAGGCCCGGGAAACAGTTTTTTAAGGCAGCAGTTTTTTAAGGTAGGTGGGCAAATAAAATTTTGAGCACTTGGGTGGCCCCATATCTGCCCTGGTCCCCTTGGAGCAGTGATGTGACTTACGGGGAGCGCAGCTGGTCATCAAGATGGAATATTCCTCTTGAGAAGGCATCCAGAGACCATCCCTCTTTTCTGATGTGGAAATTTATGGGCCAAAAAGAAGAGTCCATGGGTCCTTCTGGGTGTGGGCCCCTCTGGTGGCAAGAGCGGCTGTGTATGTCAGTGGGAAGTTCTCGAGGCCAGTTGGGCAGGAGATCTGGCCTTGTCTTGGCCCCATCACTTTACCTGCAGGGACCACAGTTGTCAGGGGACATAATGGCCACACCTGCTGAGAGCCCTCTTGGCTCTGATGGTCTGTGATTCCTGGTCTCCCACTCACCTGTCCCCTTGCCTTTCCTGCAGGCTGTGTGTTCCTGCTCCCACTGGCCTCAGAGCGAAGCTCAGTCGCCCCCACGCTCTGTTCTCAGGCAGGTGGAGGGGCGGTCCTGCTTGTCAAAAAGACCCCCTTTGGCTGTTGGGAAAGAGCCCGGATGTGCGCTGAATACAACCCCCGATGTTGTTATTCAGCGGGAAGAAAGACCAGAAAGAAAAGCAAAGGGAGAAGATATTGTTTGGGTACAATCTGTGTTTGCAATTTTCCACATCGGTTCTTTTTATGAACGCTCCAAAAACAAGACAACAGCGACGGCTGATTCAATATGCGCCATGCAGGAAAACAATAAGGAAAAAAAATAAGGGTTTTTAATAAGCACTTGGAAAGGCTGTAATTAAATCTTGGGCTCTGTTTGGAAAACAAGAATCTCATTTAGTGCTTTTGCCCCAGCGCTCCCTAACATCTGCACCCGTGTTTTCTGCTGGGCAATTACTGCGTCCTCTGCGGCTTGATTAACAAATACAGGTGCAGGGACTGCTCAGGAGGGGGATCCCAGGATGGAGGGAGGGGCTGGCGCGGGAGAAGACTTGGCACTCACCCCAACAGGTGTCGGGGACCTGAGGGAGGAAGATGCCTGCTCTGCCCGGAGTTGGAGGGCTGGGAAGGAGGAGTGAGGGAAAGGAGATTCCCCCCTGCCTCTCCCGCCTGCTTTGCTTAGAGCCTGATTTCACCAAGGAGCCCCGGGGTTATGAGAACATCAGGGTCCCCTAGGTGACCAGAGGGAGAAGGGGAATTTCAGTAAAAGAATGGGAACCCTAAATCAGTGGGGGTTGTGTGTGCCCACAAGCATGTTTCTTTTTAGGAAATTTTCTAAGTATATAGGAAGAATGGTTGTTCTCTATACCTTCTGCAGTGCAGAACCTTCTCCTCCTTGACCGTGGGCCTCCTCCTGTCCTGTGGAAATGACCTCTTCCCCCATTATAGAACTGTTTGTTGCTCCACAGTCGCTAGGGGCCAGACACCTGCTAGGCACTGCCCTGCACTCTAACCTGAGTGGCTCAACCTTGCCGGGGCATCAGTGCTGCTGTTAGCATCTTTGCTTTCTGGAAGGGGAAGTTAAGGCACAGAGGTTAGATAATGCATGCACAAGTACATAGCTGGGAAGAATGGAGCTAGTTCTTGAACCCAGGCTGTGTGGTTCCTGGGGTCACTATTAACCCCTGCCTGCCTCAGTCCCCCTGCTTGTTTGTGAGAGACAGTCTCACAGTCCTCCTTCCTGCACCTTGTTCTCGGTGCTTGCTTCTCAGATGTTTTTTTTTTTTCTATATATTCTGCTGTTCAGAAAAAAAAATATATGTATATATACATATATATATATTTTAAATATTTTATTTATTTTATAGAGTAAGACACAGCAAGAGAGGGAACACAAGCAGGGGCAGTGGGAGAGGGAGAAGTAGGCTTCCCGCTGAGTAGGGAGCCCGATGTGGGGCTCGATCCCAGGACCCTGGGATCGTGACCTGAGCCGAAGGCAGATGCTTAACGACTGAGCCACCCAGGCGTCCCATGCTTCTCAAATGTTTTAGCAGAGTGCTTTCTGGGATAGGGCAGAGGGCATCTTGGTCAGGTTTGAGTTAGGGGTGTGGCTGGGATCCCTCTTCTGGAGCCCGGGGTTTCAGGGATGTGATGTTGGGAAAAGGAATGGAGCAATAGCCAGGTCCAAAGAGATGTTGTGGTTTGCACCGATAGGCGATGGTTTGGTGGGAAGTGGGGTCTGCAATCTTGGGCAAAGCTACCAATACTAAAAGCCTTTTCTAGAAGGCTTTTTCAAATCTAATGCATTATCCAAATGTTATGTACTCTGAGGATATATAATATTGGTTGAGTGCTTTGTCCAGAAGCACCGCTCAGGTTGGCAAGACCTAGCGGGCTGAGAGAATCTGTTTACTTTTGGTGTCTTGTGTTTATTTGCTGGCTGTCTCTGTTTTCAGTTCTCTGAAGCAGAGCCCAAGTCCTTTGGAAAAGTTTGGCTTTTCCTTTCCATCACCATGTGACCTTCAGGAAAGGATTCCCTCCCTGAGTCTCGGGGACAGATGGATTTCCTTGTTAGAGACTGGGTCCAACTCCATGGTGCTACCTTATGGCTTTGAGATCCCCCACTCTTGTCATGGTTACATCTCAGCTCTAGCCAGAAGCTGGCTCTGGCCTCTTCCTTCCCAGCGCCTCCCAACAGTGCTGAGGGTACTACTCTCTGTGCCAGCTGGAAGTTGCCCTGTTGGTGTGTGTATTCATGGCAACTCCTATTCCCAGTGCCAGGCTCCTGGAGGAGGGCTGAGATTCTACAGCAGCCAGCCCCTTCCCCATCAGTTGGCATTGCGTCTCTCACTCCTTGAAATGAAGAGAAAGGAAAGCTTCTGATGCTCTGCTTACCGCTGCCTTTTCTGCTGTTGAGGCTGCTGTGGCTGTTGGGGCTACAACTGCTTAAGTGTTGCCGGTATCAACTTGACAGAGAAGGAACGGCAGGGGAGAGGAGAGATGGGGGAGAGAAAGAGAGAGAGAGAGAGAGAGAGAGAGAGAGAGAGAGAGAGAGAGAGAGAGAGAAGCAAGTGAGCATTACCAGACAGGGAAGTCAGTCTATATCCTTGGGACCAACTGACTTAGTAATGTCTCCTGTCATCAGGAAGCCAATGCAAATGCTGAAAATCCAGCTAAAGATGAGAATAGGCCATTCCTTTAATGCCAGGACATTCTGCTTGACATAGTTTTGAAGATACGAAATAGTTAACTATTACCCATTAATACTAGTTAATATTAAACTTTAGAAAGCACCTGAGTGTGTCCTTGGTAATACAACCTTGCATACGTACCATACTCTCTCTAGTGAGTTCTAATAGTAATGAAGACATGATTTCATTTATCCTCACTGCCAAGTCCTCTCATTTTTCAGATTCAGATAGAGAGGCCAAGGAGATCACAGCATGTTAATGGCCAAATTAGGTTTCTAGTCCCAAACTATTGCTCTTTCATTGAAATTCCTTAACTCAATCGGATCTTGAATTTAAGCCTCTTTCGAGAGACCCTGTGTCACCAGACTGCTTAGCATGCTTGATAAATGGTTCTTATTCATGGTGGTTGCTAAATCCTGACTGTGCTGGTTGATGTCTGTGAGAGTAGTTGAAGCCACTGTGGTGGCCCAGTCTTTCTTCCATGGTGCAGGTGGGAAATTGGTCTAAGCTATGGTTTCTACACTCTTTGTCAAGCCTGACTGCCAAGTTCTGCAGCTTAGTTCTTGCATATTGTCTTCATTGAGTATTTGTTGCTGTTGTTGTTTTTTTAAAAGACCTTTAAAATTTATCTCAGAGAGAGAGAGAGAGAGAGAGAGAGTGTGAGAGAGAGAAAGCACGAGCGGGGGGAGGGTCAGAGGGAGAAGCAGACTCCCTGCCTAGCAAAGAGCCCGATGTGGGACTTGATCCCAGGACTCTGGGATCATGACCTGAGCAAAGGCAGATGTTTAACTGACTGAGCCACCCATGCACCCTTCATTGAGTATGAACAGACATGGTTGATGCACCTAAACAGACATGGCCCTGCTCTTGATGAATGGGTGCTCTGATGAAAGGAAGAGCACATGACTTGGGTGTCAGGCATGTCTGTTGTGATGAAGGCCAGGGTTGAAGAGAACGGTAGGCTTTGATCTTTGACCACTCCCTTTCCATGCCCCTCCCTCCAGCAAACATAAGAGCAGTGACTTTCTCTGACACCCATGGTTCCTGAGGGTGGTTAGAGATGATGAGCTGAAATGATAAGAAACTCCATTTCTAGTATTAGTGCTTTTTGGGTAGCAAAGTTTGAAAGCATGATTGAAGGACATCAAAATAGTGTGAGGGAATAAACATGGTTCCATTATTCTCTGGGGGAAGCTGGACTTGCACATGTCTTTTTAGTGCTTCCTGGGGAAGTGGAGGCAGCTCTGCTAGCTGCTTAAGTTTCTGGACTTTGGATATACCAGGTTGTCACCATTGATATGGATCAACAACCTTTCAGGTGCTAAGTAGTGCAGATGGGTGCATGTCTCTTTTGGATGAATCTGGATAGACCTCACGTTTAGTAGGGGAGAAGAAGATAACAGAGAAATGAAGGACAAGACTGTATTGGGTGGGGCCTAAAATTCTTTCTATACATGAGTGTCTGTGATTCTGTAAACAGTTGAGTAGAAAGGAAGAAAGAGATAAATACGAAAGTGATGAATGTGGTGATGTGGGAGTGGCTCAGCACCAATTTCCCAGGGTGACCTGCTTTTCCCTTTTACCCACCTGCTGCCCCCACCTTGCACTGGCTAAGTACTGAGGATGAGCTCCATTGTGGTGCAAAACCCAAGGCCTGATACCTTACCAGTTTCTGGAAGCAGCTCTGCTAAACTAGGCAATGGTTTCTCTCTTCTTTTGCCCTAATCCATGAAGTTATTCAGCGGATGCATCCAGCATTCCCTTGGGCCTGTTCCCTACCATTGTATGGATAGGAGACTACATAAGCCATCCTCACCCCCCAAAAATGCATATGTCAAGAAGGTCAGCTGCTAGCACAGAGTCCAGAGTCCTTCACAAAAGGTTTGCTGGAGTGATTTGAGTTGTTCTGCATCAACAGAACAATTTATGGCAATGCTTTCAAAACTCACTGTGTATGAGAATCATCTGGGCAGAATGTTAAAATGCACATTCCTGGGCCCATCCCCAGATTCTGATAGAACAAACTCTCCAGTTGGTGCTATACCAATCACTGCATGCCATTCCTTTGCGTGATGTGGAGCCCGTGACTTTTGGACCATGATGGTTCTGCTCTGACTTCTTCATTAGTGGAAGGTGCTCCTTTGTGCCTGGCATGGGAATAGGGACCTGGGTTGTGACTCTGTCTTCTGCTTCTCATAGAACTCAGTTTTACTGGATCGAGCCTGGTTTTAAAGGCTCTCGCATAGCAGATCCAGGGCTTCCTGTCACTCATCTATTTCCTAACTTGTCCTGTTCTGATGTAACTTATCACATTCCCAGACTCAATGTTTGGAAAAACCAACTGCTTAGGTTGGCTTTAGCAGCCCACATTTGGATTTTCTGTCCCCGGTGAGCCCCTTCTTCACTAGGACAGTCATGGTGCAGGAGTTTTCATGTGACCTCATCCTGAGATCAGGCTTTTCTCCTTTTGAGGAGAGCTGTGTATATATGTAGTGGAGAGATGGGGTGCTTTCCCTTCTCTTCCTCTACTGGCTAATCTGTGAATATGTTAGCATTACACAGTCAATCTTTATGGTCACCCAGACACAGTGGTCCTGAGTGGACCCTAGGGAAAAAGTATCAGAGACAAGAGAAAGAATCAGTGGCCCCATGGCTAAGTACCGAGAGAATGATTACATTTTCCTGGCCGCCCCTTCTGCTGCCTCAGGCGCTGGCCGTGGTGCTGAATGCTGATGCACTGAATGCGGGAGAAGTCGTCTGTGGCTGGTGATTTTAGCTAGTGCAGCACTCAGCGCACAGGCAGTTTGTGTGCTTGATGCAGGATATTGATGTGGACAGGTGGTGAGAGCTGAAAGAAAGAAGGTGTGGCAGGAGTGAGGGTTGGAGAGCCCATTTCTGATTCTAAGATTGGTCCACAGTGAACTAAACATAATGGTGTTAGTGGTCCCATCCTGGGATGATGCTAGGTGGCTGTGCCAGGATTGCTGTTGGGAGCACCTATCAGCCTCCTACTGCCCAGTAGTGATTGCTGTTCACATCAGCAAGGCTGCCTTTTCTGTGATTCCAGTCCATGTACATTTCTACATTTTTACCTTTGTGCTTTTTTTTTCCTGTCCATTTTCCTAAACCCATTTGTAGAATTCTGATCTGTGGTGTCATCTCTGTTGCAGTATACATAGGTATATTCTACCTTGGTGCTTTGATTGTTTTGTTTCTCCATTCTGGAATGTTTAAAATGTGACTTAAATCATTATTGACTTCCTGAAACCACATTCCCTATTTCTCTTTTGAAGTACAATTATATATGTGGCTTATTTTACATGATCTAACAGTCATTGATTCTTATTGTATTGTCTAATCAACATTTTATTGAAATCCCAGAAGTTATTTTTCATTTCTTTTGTGCTTTCCACTGTATGGTTCTGGGGATGTGATAGATTCACAAAATATGCCAGATCTTTTTGGGTCATGGTGCTTTTCAAAAGCTCCTTGTACCTTTCCTGAATCTCTTTCGCACAAGAGTCATGCCAGCCTTTGTAGGGCTAAAATCTCATTTGTTAAGCCAGTTGATTTTTAAAGAAGATGAATAGCCATATATGTATTGGGCATTATAGAGAAAGGGTAGAGAAATGTGACTGAATGATGAGGAGTCATGGGTGGGTAAAATGAAAGAGATAGTATTGGTGCTTCTTAACAGGGAGAGTAACTGTGTTGCATTTTGTGGGTTAATTATGAAAACTATGGATGACTTTGGCTTGTTTCAAACTGCTGCCCCAGATGGCAGCCTGCCAGGTGATTGGTCTTGTATGGATGCATAGATCAAGCACTTGAGTTACTAGCATTTGGCCATATATATTTTTAAGTAGATATTACTTTATTGTTCTAGTTCTTTGGCCTGGATATATGAGTAGTACCGGTTAGCACTATCCTGACTTGGAGGAATCTAGATTTATATTTTCCTGGAGTCAGAGAGAAAGGAGAAGAATTGAAGAAGCACCACTGATTTGCATCAGCCCTTCCCTACCAGATCTGTCCCACATGGTCACCCAGGTAAATGCTGCCAGTATCTTTCCCCACCATCTTTCTTAGGGACTTGGCAGCTGCTTTTGTAACCTGGACAACAACGACATCCTAAGTAATAGAACTTTTTCTTAGCTCTGAAAGAAACTTGCAGATGTTTGATGACTGTGGGGATATCTCAGAAAAAGCATTAAACTTTCCAACATGGCTGGGCCAAATATTAATCATCTGTCAGCCAGGAATCACAGTGAGCAGGAAGGAGAGAATGCATTGGGGAGGGGAGAGGCTGAGAGATAGCATTTCAGGCACTAGGTAAGATGAGGAGTGGAAGGAGGGGGAGGAAGAAGGAATGATGAGAAGATAGCCAAGTGGGAAGAAAAGCAGATGAATTTGGGAGGGAAGTGAAAGAAATGAAAGATGTATGGAGAAAATGGAAGAGAAGGGGAGAGAATGCAAGATGGATGTGAAAATTCTTTGAGTAGAGTAAGGTTCTGGACAAGTGCACTATCATTGTAGGTAGGCACCGAGAGGTGTGGAGAGGAGATGGCAGAAAGAGGAGGAGGAAGAACAACAACAAAGCTGGACATGGAGATAGACTGAGAACAGACAAGCAGAGACAGACACACACAGACAAAAAGGAAATGAATATTCCAGGGCCATAAGAAACCAGGGACTACAGATATTGTGACATCAACAGAAGGCGAAGACTGCAAGACAAAAGGCAACTTAAGCCATTTTCTGGTCTGTTAAGTCACCCACGGCAGCACAATGTGCTGGGAAATGATGTCTGCCTGTGATCATTGTTTACTTAGAAAACCAACTGACATGAGATGAAATTAACACAATAGGATGGAAAATTGCTAATAAAACAAAAATCCCTGCCGTTAGATTTTCATAGCCTAATTATTCAGCACGTTACTCACTAATGGCACGAGACATTACCATGCTAATGTGCAGTCTGCATATGTCAGAGGAGGAAGGATTGGAGGGACTTTTACTCTCTGATAATGGAAAAATTCCTTATTCCCAGATGGAAGATGGTTGAGATGACTGGGGCACTGGTGGCCTGGGAAGGGAGGTAGCCATAGACTTTTCTAGACCTGGGCAGGAATTAGAGCCCTAAGGCGTGTTCCTCTGTGCTGATCAAAGCGCCATAGGCCCTTCCAATCCAAGCTGCTCTCTGCATCCACCATGTGTCCCTCTCACTTGAGGATCACATTACTGATCGTGATTAAGATTTGAGTACAAATAACAAGAAGCAAAAGCTGTCTCTAAGTGAACTCCATAACTGTGGAAACCTGACTTTCTTTATGTGGTTACTTGGCATCCTCTGATCACTATCAGATTCAAATCATACGGAGTTTTTTTTATACTTGTTGTTGCTTTTATTTATAAATCTGTTCAGTTATGTTAAAGGCATTCTAAGTGTCCTTGACAAAGTACAAAGATCCTAGAGTCAGAGACATTGTCTTCTACTTTTTCAGAAACTCCTTATTCTGTGTATCCATGGATCCATAAACCCAGGAGTCCATTCAACACTGGTTAAATGACTGTTCTTGGGCTATGTGATGGAATGCAAAGAAAAACGCAGACTAGTGTTTTCTTCAAGATGCTCGTGGGCTCTTGGTGAGGGATGGGGTTCCTATGTATATCACAAATGTGTTCAACCAAGGAGAAGGTGAGTGTCCACAGCAAGTCCCATCTTCATGGAGGATGGGAGCAGGGCTGTAGCTCTGGAGGAATGATTCTATCATTTTCAGCCTTAGAAGATCCTGGAGTCATAACACATATTCAAGATGGGTAGTTTGGGGCTGGAAGGGCTGTCTGAATTTGTGTGTGTGTTTGCGTGAGCCTCCCTCCCCATTTCCATAGGCTCTGATAGTGATAGTGTTAGTCTCTTCCCTTCTTCTCTCCTATGGAAACAGAAACCCCTTTTCTAACAAGAAGCCTATTCCATGTGGATCCAGTGAAATCAGAATAGTGTCCATGGAGATTGGTCCAAAGATGGTCATGTGAGACAGGCTGGGTCAATCAGCATCTTTCTGGTACTTTTGCTGGACCCAGTGACAGAAGTATTCTTTTTTTTTTTTTTAATGTTCAGTTAGCTAGCATATAGTACATCATAAGTTTTTGTTGTAGTGTTCAACGATTCATTAGTTGTGTATAACACCCAGTGCTCATCCCAGCACATGCCCTCCTTAGTACCCATCACCCAGTCTCCCCATCCTCCCACCCCCTCCTTTCTGTGACCTTCAGATTGTTTCCCAGAGTTTGGAGTCTCTCATGGTTTGTCTTCCTCTCTAATTTCTTCCCATGTAGTTTTCCCTCCCTTCCCCTGTGGTCCTCCACACTATTCCTTACGTTCCATATATTAATGAAACCATATGATAATGTGACAGAAATATTCTATCTCTCTGTCTCTTTTCCTGCAAGAACTAACAGTCTGGCATAGATACAACTCACTAAGTTTAGAGGTGCAAGTGGCCAGTTTTGTAGTATATGGGGGAAAATTACCCGAGAATGAAATCAACACAGAAAAGCAGTTAGTTAACCAGGGTGGAGTTTGGAGGTTGGGCATGGGTAGGGAAGGGGGAGAGAGGATCTGATGACATTGTTTAAATCAATCCCTGAATCTAGACATTTCTGAGATAAGCCCTGCCCTTTGGACGTCCTGGGTATACAGACCAGCTCATTCGTTTTTTGTTTAAGCTGGTTAGAGTCCATTTTTTCTCTATGCCCAGTATGGGGCTTGAACTTACGAACCCAAGATCAAGAGTTGCATGGTGTACCGACTGGAGCAGCCAGGCAGGTGCTCCTAGTTAGACTCAAATTTTTGTCACATGTTCATCAAGTAGTCCATAATAATACTTTTTTGTCCACTTATCTCAGCTTTAGAATACTTAAGGCATTCTTGGCCATCATGAGCAGAACAAAAGTTTACAATTTTTACCACTAATGTGTCCTTTTGTAGCCTGCCATCCACTTTTGTGACAGCAGGTGAAGAGACAGGTCAAGCAGCTTGCAGAGCCATACTCGGTGGAGTGAAATCTGGTCCTGAGGTCCTTGATCTTCTTACCTACAAAGGCTTTTGGAAACACACAGTTTTCTCAGTCTTGCTTCTGTTTCTCTTTAGACTCCCTTGTGTAAATTGATCCTGAGAGTATGAAGCCAAGGGAGATGTTCAGAAAAGAGCTAGGTTTTTCAGGAGGGATTTCAGAGTGAAGAAGCAATTAAGCAGGTAGAACTTGAGGTAGAGCAAGTAAGATTAGTGGGCTTGCAGAGCTTCTGTCTCCGAGCAGCCACTGTTCCCTTACATTGGCCCTGAAGTTCCTTGTGCACAAGTGTCTTGCCCTGTGTCCTTGTGATGGTGTTGGGCCAGGCGGAAGAAACTAAAGGAAGGAATAGTAGTCTTTAGGACTAATGTCTGGTATTCTGATTTTCCTTCTTTTGAGCACATGGTAAGAGTTCATTATCTACCCGCTTGAAGGTAGCTGTGGCTATATGACTTGCTCACAGTAAAATATGAGCAGAAGTGATGCATTCCTGGGGAGAAAGCTTTAAGAGCCATTGCATGATTTTCTATTTTATTTCTGCCATGGTGCCTGGTGATATTAAAGACGGGGAGGCTCCATCAAACAGGCTGTTCTCAGTGAGGAAAAGAGGGCCAATGTGCTATGGACATGAAGTGTGAACATGAAAGAAACCATTGTTTTTTTAAGCCACCAGGTATTTTAGAGAAAATCAATTGGCTTTATTTTTTTAGCACAATTTTAGATTTACAGAATTGAGAAGATAGTTCAGAGAGTTCCATGTATCTCCCCTCTCCGAGTTCCCTCTGTTATTAACATCATGCTGTAGTGTGGTGTATTTGATTAATGAATCAATATTGGTATATTATTATTAACTGAAGTCCACAGTTTATATTAGATTCACTCTTTGTGTTGTACACATTAATGGGCTTTGACAAATGCATGTCATGTGTCTATCACTACCCTGTCATATGGAGTAGTTCCACTGCCCTAAAAATCCTGTGCTTCAACTATTTATTTCTCCCCTTTGCCCTGAGCTCTTGGTGATCATTGATATGTATATTTTTTGGTCATTGGTATTTTTAACATCTCTGTGGTTTTTCCTTGTCCAACATGTCGTATCATTGGGATTCTAACAGTAATTAGCCTTTTTGGAGTAGCTTCTTTTCAATTAGCAGTATGCATTTTAGTTTCCTCTATGTCTCTTCATGGCATTAGAGCTCACTTATTTTTATCACTGGATAATATTCCATTATATGGAATGCAGGTTGCTTATCCATTCACTTTTTAAAAAAATTTTTTATTTATTTAAGTATTCTCTACACCCAACATGGGGTTTGAATTTACAACCCCAAGATCAAGAGTCACATGCTCTTCTGATTGAGCAAGCCAGACACACTTCTATTCACCTATTAAAGGACATCTTGATTGCTTTCAGTTTTTGGAAATTGTAAATAAGGCTGCCATAATCATTCTCATGCAGGTTTTGTGTGGATGTAAGTTTTCATTTCAACTGGGTAAACACATAGGCGTGCACTTGCTAGGTAGTATGGTAAAACTATGTTTAGCTTTGTAAGAAACTGCCAAATTGTCACTCAAAGTGGCTGTACCATTTTGTATTCCCACCAACATTGGGAATGCAACTTGAATGCAAGTTCTTTTTACTCTGCATCCTCTCCAGCATGTGGTGTTGTCAGGTTTCCTTTACATAGTAGCGATTCTAATAGGTATGTAGTGGTGTCTCTTTGTTGTTTTAACTTGTATTCCTTAGTGATATATGATGTTCATCATCTATTCATATACTTGTTTGTCGTCTGTGTATCTTCTTTGGTAAGATGTCTGTTTAGATCTTTCCGTCTTTCTTTCATTTTTAAAATTAAGTTATTTTAATTCTGATATCATTAATATACAGTGTTATATTAGTTTTTGGGGTACAGTATAGTGATTCAACAATTCTGTACATTACTCAGGTCTTTCATTCATTTTGAGTTTATTTTTGTGAATGGTGTAAAAAGTTGGTCCAGTTTCACGCTTTTGCATTTTCCTGTCCAGTTTTCCCACCACCATTTGTTGAAGAGACTGTCTTTTCCCCATTGTATATTCTTGCCTCTGTTGTCAAAGACTAATTGACCATATAATCATGGGTTTGTTTCTGGGCTTTCTGTCCTGTTCCATGGATGTATGTGTCTATTTTTCTGCCAGTACCATACTGTTTTGACACTACAACTTTGTAATATAACTTGAAATCTGGAATTGTGATACCTCCAGGTTTGTTTTTCTTTTTTAAGATAATTTTGGCTATTTGGGGTCTTTTGTGGTTACATACAAATTTTAGGATTGTTTGTTCTAGTTCTGTGAAAAATGTTGTATCTTTCACCCATTTTTAAATTGGGTTTATTATTGTTGAGTTTTAGGAGCTTTTTTTCTATTTGGAATACAAGACCTCTATCAGATGGTGTTCTGCAAATATATTCTCCCTGTCTGTGGCTTGTCCTTTCATCTCTTAACAGTGTTTTTGCAGATTAGAAGTTCTTAATTTTGATAGAGTCCAGCTTATCAATTTTTTCCTTTCATGTACTGCCCTTTTGGTGTTGTATATGAAAACTCATCTCTAAATCCAAGGTCATCTAGATTTTCTTCTTTGTTACCTTCTAAAAGTTTTATAGTTTTGCCTTTTATGTTTATGTTTCATTTTCCATTTTGAAGTAATTGTTGTGAAAGGTAGAAAGTCTATATCTAGATATAATTTTTGCAATGTCTAGTTGTTCCAGTACCATTTGTTGAAAAGACTATTGTTTCTTCATTGAATTTCTTTGTTCCTTTGTCAAAGACCAGGGACCTATATTTTTGTGCATCTATTTCTGGACTCTGTTATATTCCATTGATCTGTTTTTTTCTGCAGTACCAAGCTGTCTTAATTACTGTACCTTTAGGATAACTTTGAACTCAGGTAATGTCAGTCTTTTGACATTGTTTTTCTTTAGTATTGTGTTGGCTATTCTGTGTTTTTGGCCTTTTGGTATAAACTTTAGAATCATTTTGTTGATCATCACTTTGTTGATAGCCACAAAACAACTTGCTGGGATTTTTTTTTAATGTTTTTTTATTACATTATGTTAGTCACCATACAGTACATCCCCGGTTTCTGATGCAAGGTTCGATGATTCATTAGTCGCGTGTAACACCCAGTGCACCATGCAATATGTGCCCTCCTCACTACCCATCACCAGTCTATCCCATTCCCCCACCCCCTCCCCTCTGAAGCCCTCAGTTTGTTTCTCAGAGTCCATAGTCTCCCATGCTTCACTCCCCCTTCTGATTACCCCCCTTTCTTTATCCCTTTCTTCCCCTACCGATCTTCCTAGTTCTTATGTTCCATAGATGAGAGAAATCATATGGTAATTGTCTTTCTCTGCTTGACTTATTTCACTTAGCATTATCTCCTCCAGTGCCGTCCATGTTGCAGCAAATGTTGAGAACTCGTTCTTTCTGATAGCTGAGTAATATTCCATTGTATATATGGACCACAGCTTCTTAATCCAGTCATCTGTTGAAAGGCATCTCGGTTCCTTCCATGATTTAGCTATTGTGGATAATGCTGCTATGAACATTGGGGTGCATATGGCCCTTCTCTTCACTACGTCTGTATCTTTGGGGTAAATACCTAGTAGTGCAATGGCTGGGTCATAGGGTAGCTCAATTTTTAACTTTTTAAGGGACCTCCACACTGTTTTCCAGAGTGGCTGCACCAACCTGCATTCCCACCAACAATGTAGGAGGGATCCCCTTTCTCCACATCCTCTCCAGCAATTGCTGTTTACTGTCTTGTTGGTTTTTGCCGTTCTAACTGGCGTAAGGTGGTATCTTAGTGTGGTTTTGATTTGAATTTCCCTGATGGCTAATGACTTTGAACATTTTTTCATGTGTCTGTTAGCCATTTGTATGTCCTCATTGGAAAAGTGTCTGTTGATATCTTCTGCCCATTTTATGATTTGTTTATTTGTTTCTTGCGTATTGAGTTTGAGAAGTTCTTTGTAGATCTTGGATACCAGTCTTTTATCTGTAACTTGCTGGGATTTTGATTAGGATTGTGTCAAATCTATGATCAAGTTGGAAAAAATTGACTTTTTAACAATATTGAATCTTTCTGTCCAGGAAATTGGAATATTTTACCATTTATTTATATTTTTGATTTACTTCACCAGAATTATATAGTTTTCTTCATATGGGTTCTGTACTTATTTTGTTAGATTTATACCTAAATATTTCATATTTTATTGGTGCTTATGTGGGTGATACTGTGTTTTTAATCCTCATAAAGTTCAATTGTACATTGCTGGTATATAGAAAAACAATCAACTTCTGTATATTAACTGGTGTCCTGAAACCTTGCTATAGCTGCTTATTGGTTCCAGAGTGGGTTTTTTGGGGAGGATTGGGTTGGGGGGTCATTTCTTTGGGATTTTAGACATCATAGACCATCCAGTCATCTGCAAACAAAGACAGTTGTATTTCTTCCTCTCTTATCTATATAAATTTGATGTCCTTCATTAGCTAGGACTTTCAGTATGATATTGGTGAGAGAAAACATCTTTTCCTGTTCCTGATCATAGGGGGAAAGCATCTAGTTTCTCACTGTAGTATTAGCTTGAAGGGGCTTGTAGATGTTCTTTTTAAGTTAAGAAAGTTTTCCTCTATTCTTAGCTTGCCCAAGGCTTCTATTCTGAATGGGTGTTGGATTTTGAAAATGCTTTTTTTTTTTTGCATCTGTTGATATGATCATATAATTTTTCTTTAGCTTGTTGATGCTTACTTCAGTTGATAATATTAATTGGTTTTTGAATGGTGAACTAGCCTTGCATATCTAGAATAAATCCTATTTGACCATGGTGTATAATTCTTTTTATACATTGTTGGATTTGATTTTTTAATATTTTGTTGAGTGTTTTTACCTCTATTTTAATGAGGAATATTTGTCTGTAGTTTTTCTTTCTTGGAATTTTTAAAAAACGTTTTCATTTTTAAGTAATCTCTACACCCAATGTGGGGCTTGAAATCACAAGCCTGAGAGATCAAGAGTCGCCTGCTCTACTGACTGAGCTAGCCAGGTGCCCCTCTTGGAATGTTTCTGTTTGGCCTTAGTGTTAGGACAATGCTGATCTTACAGAATGAGTTAGGAAATGTTTCCTCTGCTTTTCTTTTCTGGAAGAGATTATAGAGAATTGATATTTCTCTACGAAATATTTGGTAAAATTCACCAGTGAAACCATCTGGATTTGGTGCTTTTGTTGGGGGGGTGGGTGGGGAAGGTTATTATTCATTCAGTTTCTTTGATATAATAGGACTATCTATATTACCTAGTTCTCCTTGTATGAGCTTTTGTAGTTTATATCTTTGAAGGAATTGGCCCATTTTATTTAAGTTATCAAATTTGTGTGAAATAGAGTTGTTCATAATATTCCTTTATTATGGTTTGATGTCCATGGGATCATTAGAGACCCCTATTTCATTTCTGATGTTAGTAATTTGTGTCTTCTTTCTCTTTTTCTTGGTTAGCCTGACTAGTGGTTTATCAATATTATTAATCTTTTGAAGGAACCAGCTTTTGGTTTTGTTGGTTTTTCTGTATTGGTTTCCTGTTTTCGGTTTCATTGATTTCTGCCTTAATTCTATTATTTCTCTTATTCTGCTTCTTAAAGTTTATGTTATCTGTTTTCTTTAATTTCCTAGGGTGGAAGCTTGGTAATTGATGTTAGGTCTTTTTTTTTTTTAAGATTTTATTTTTTTAATTAATCTCTGCACTGAATGTGGGGCTCGAACTCATGACCCCGAGATCAAAAGTCCCATGTTTCTGGGGCGCCTGGGTGGCACAGCGGTTAAGCGCCTGCCTTCAGCTCAGGGCGTGATCCTGGCGTTATGAGATCGAGCCCCATATCAGGCTCTTCTGCTATGAGCCTGCTTCTTCCTCTCCCACTCCCCCTGCTTGTGTTCCCTCTCTCACTGGCTGTCTCTATCTCTGTCGAATAAATAAATAAAGTCTTTAAAAAAAAAAAAAAAAAAGTCCCATGTTTCACTGATTGAGCCAGCCAGGTGCCCCAGGTCTTTCTTCTTTTCTAGTATATACACTCAGTGTTACAAATTTCCTTCTAAACCCTGCTTTTGCTACATCCCACTAATTTTGATAATAAGTTAGTGTATTTTCATTCAGTTCAAAATATTTTTAAATTTTTTCTTGGAAAAATCCAGCCAACCTAATGCATAAGAAGTGCGATCTAGATAGAAAGAAAGCGTTGTTGTTTTGAGCCACTAAGGATTTTTTTTTTAATTGTAGAAAGACTGGCCTATCTTGTAGGTAAATGGGGACAATGGACTTTGTAAGTGTAGCAGTTCTAGTTCTAAGTTTTAGACAACAGAGGTCAAATCCTGTTAATTTAAGCAGAAAGATAATTTATTAAGAGAAACATTGGGTAGTTCAGTATTACTTCAGGAGGCCTGGGATACCTGGATTGTATGTTACACACCTGGGAGAGTATTCCATGCAACAAAACTAAGGGAACAAAGACACCACTGTTGCTGCCTTGGGGCAGTGACACTGTAGATTGCCCTGCAGTCACCACCGACACTGGATGCTGCCTTGGTTAACTAGAAATAGCTGCTGCCACACATGAACATAATGGATTCTCTCAGCTCCTGCCTCTTTACTGTCCTTGCTTCCAATATACAGTCAGGAAGAGTTCATGTAGAGTAGTTTAAGAAAATGGCAGCATCTTGTGTACTAAGTAGGAAAGGGATATAACTGGAAGTCCACTGGACTAGTAGATGATTTGGGTCAGAGCACAGACTTCCAGAGAAGTGAGCCTGAGCAGCCCCCTTTAACTTTGTGAACCTGTCGGGTGGTGTGAGGACAAAAGGAACTTAGTGAGAGCCTTAAAACTTGAGAGCCGTAAAACTCTCTATAAATGTATGTTATTACGTGTTTGCATGCCCAGAAATGGTAAGCATAGAGCCCAGCAGCTAACCCACCACCAGGTGCAGATTGGTCACTCAATATGTAGAGCAAATAAAGGGTCTGAATTTGTATAGGTTAAAGACCTTGGCTTCTCAGTACACATCTGTCTCCTCCACTGGAATGTTGTTTGAGGATGTAACTCCAGCAAGTAGAACAGGCCTAGAAGAGTGAGCCTTCAATAAATATTTGTTAAATGAGTAAATGAGGAGGTGAATGAATGACTATCTCTTCCGTCATCTGAGACCAGGATTTTCCCAGCCTAGACCTTTACTTCTTTGTTTATCCAAAAAGCTTCTTTTTGACTTGGTTCTACCTTTCTCTAGCTTTAGCAAAGGGACTTCCTGAGAACCTCCAGCTGTACAAACCACCAGCTTCTATCATTGTTTCTCCAGGTCTTATGATAAGGATAATGGCTGCTTTGGGAGGAAGCTGGCCCCAGTCTCTACCATCCCATTTTTAGCCCACCACCCAATTATTTCTTTGGTTTTTTGACCATACTTTTTTTCTTTCTGGTCTTCGTTCTAGTTTTCCCATTGCTCAGTTGGGCCCCAGCAGAACTAGTCTAACTAGATCACTCCCTGCTTCTTAATGACGGTAATCAGCCCATCAAAAGACTGTCACTTGATGTATCCCAGTGACATACACAAAAGTCATAAAGAACATAAGATAATGACTGTTGGATCTAGAAAGAACTTTAGAAGCCATCTGAGCTTTGCTTCTTTGGGAGAAGCCTTTGTATTTTCTGTTTCTCTGCCTGTACAGCATCTCACCTGTCTGTGGCTGGCTTCTTGTCATTGGAGGTCTCAGTATAGAAATCACCTCCTCACATGGGTCTTCCCTGAGTACTCAATCTAAAGTGGCCTTCCAGTACCTCTCCATCATAAGACTATATTTTAATTATCTGCTTCTTACTTACCACTATTTCACGTACATATTTATTAATTTATTGATCATGCACGCAGATGAATAGCATCTGGTACATATCAGAAGATCAATAAAACTTGTTGGATGGATGATTCTAGCTCAAGTCTCTCTGGAAACTGAAACCCAGAGAAGTAAAGTGACCTAGGTTGGGGTGCCTGGATGGCTCAGTCGGTTAAGCATCTGACTCTTGATTTCTGCTTGGATTATGATCTCAGGATCGTGGGATCAAGCCCTGTGTCGGACTTCATGCTGGCTGAGGAGCCTGCTTGAGATTCTCTCTCTCTCTGCCCCCTGCCCCCCGCCAGCTCATGTGAGCGCGCGCTCTCTCTTTCTTAAAAAAAAAAACAAAAAACGGTCATATAGCTCGTTAATGGAAAGGCAGGGACTAGAACTCATCACCCTTAGTCTTGTCCAGTACTTTTCCTACTGTACCTTTATAGCAATAAAGGTAAAAAGAATGAACATTTCTTGAGACCCCCTCATGTGTCAGTCTCTGTGTTAGTTGTTCTCTGTGTGTCAGTTAGTCCATCCTTATAACAACACTTTGAGGTTGATAGAATTCATATTTTTATAAATAAGGACACAGAGTCTTTGGGATCCTAAGTAATTTGCCAGGTATCACACTGCTATATAGAGAGCCAGGATCTGAATCCAGCTTGGTCTGATATTCAAGTTTTTCTGCCACCTCAGTTACATGACTCCCTTCAGATAAAATTTGTGCTTTACTAGTATTTCTGTTCGGTAAACCTGAGCAGGGAATAATAGGGAAGTTTCAGGCACTATGGCAGGCTGACAAAAGACATGGGTAGGGAGGGTATGCAGCTTTCCCTTTGCCCTTCAAATCACACTAGAGAGGTGACATCTGGGTCTTTTTTCACAAGTGAGGCTCATCCACTCTGGAGTCCTGGAATGGAGCTGTCAGGCTGCATAAGCAGCCCCCAAAGTGTGTCGTGCGAATCGAAACTGCCCAGCTCAATTCCATTTTCTCCTTGGGTGGACAAAGAAAGTTGGGATGTATAGATGTATATAATTGAGGCCAAAATAGCTAGAAAATAAATTATCCCATCAATGATTTATACATTCCCAAATATAAAACTCTTGGACCAAGTGATAACAGAGATCACAAGCCCCTGCTTTCTCTCCACTGTCCCTGCAGCCTAGACCCTGTGTCATTCTGGCTCCACCCACTCCTTGTCCTCTTGAGCCTGCACTGCACTTGCCTGGCTGACTCCTGACCTTGGACAAGCCCAATCATGCCATTTCTCTCGCTCTTTCTCCAGGCGACAGAATATTTCTGGAGAAATATTCCTGTCTGGCCTCCACGTGGTCTGTGTCCTCTTGCTTCAGGTAGGCCTGTGATGCAGCTCAACAATCCTTTTGCTCTGCTCTGGTGTCAGCTTCTTCCCATCCTTACTGTTGTAGTAAAGCCATCCATGATGCATTAAAAAATGCCAGCCCAAGTGTACATGCCTGGTTTGACAGCAAAAAGGGGGCTGTAGGTCTGGGGAAATTTGGTCCCAGTACCTATAACAGCTTCGCAGGTAGTGACAGTCCAGGAGGTCCTGGTCACAACCTCAGCCTCTATTATCAAAATGGAAAAATCCCCCTTTGGGCTCAAAGTCTTGTCCCTACGCCTCTAATAAAGAATTCGAGGGTCACTGTATTAGAGAGTATGGTTTTCTTGCCTCCTTTTCTTCTTTGCTCTCTCACTTCTTTCTTTCTTTCAACAAAAACCAAACCCCTACTGTATGCCAGGCACTGGTCTAGGCTCTATAGAAGGAAAGCGAAAATTATCCTGGAACTGCTGTGTAAGCAGTGGTTGACTTCGACGACATACCTTCCGAGGGCAAAGTGCCTCCTGAGCACCCTCTATCCCTCATGCACATTTGTTGACCTTTCCTCCATGAATGTATCTACATGCTCATTAAGCTTGGTTATATTCGTGGGCTGAAACAACCTCTTGGGGCTCAAGTCTAGCTCACTAGATTTCTCTTTCGGAGACAGGGAAGAACAAAGGCAAAGGCAATAAGGAGAAGGTACACCTGTTCAAGACAGAGACCCTCAAAGCAGCTCTTGTAGCAAACCATACATTAAAAGTAATTTTGGTTGAGTTGAGATCTCCCTGAACTCAAAAGCACAGGTGTAAGGAGATGAGAGGGAAGAATTATCTTGGAGATACAGTAATAAGCTAATACAGCATACATGACAACTTAGGGACCGAGAATTCATAAATATATTCATGTTTTCTCCCTAGTAAGATTGATTAAATACCCAAGCACAAAGTTAGAGTAAAAGAGAGATTGAAAGAGCAAGAGGGAGAAAGGGGGAGTGAGCTACAGAAGATCTGGTAAAACATATCAACTCCGGACAAAGAATACTTCATCAAACACATAAACAGCCACTGCCTGGTACATTAGAATCTGGAAGTATCATAAATTAACCTGCCAAGAAACTTTGCAAAAGGTCATATTTAACATTAATCAGGCTCTGGAAAGCAGTGCGTATTTTCATGGCTAGGAGGGAAAAAAGACTGCTCTCTTTGCATTGCATTTTCAAAATCACTTCCAAATTATTCAGCAGGAGGGGAAAAAACCATTTCCAGCTGATTTAGGGACAGAGAATTGATTCTGTTGCCACCTAGGCATCCCTTCAATGTGTCGGGGCATATAAATGGAAGGGAACATTGCCCGGACCTGTTTGGCCTTTCTCTGGCTTTCAGTGGCATGGTGGTCTTATTTTGAAAAGTGCCCTCCCAGAGGTGAAAGGTGCTTATGAGAGCCACACAGTAAGAGGGCAGCTCCGGAGGAGGGACAGAAAGTTGTAGGTAGAAGAAAATGAACAATTACCCCAGTGCCAGCTGGTTTAGAGAATGAGCCTGCTTTCTTTTAGGCTATAGACCCTGAGCCAGCACTGAGTTTGAATCATTTAGTAGGACCATATGAGATACTAGATACTAGACTCACTGTTTCCAGTAATTAGTTTCCCCATCCACTGAATGGGTATGTAACACTTGTCTGCAGAATAGGCAGAGAAAGTATTTACTCATCTAGCTAGAAAAGGTATAGCATGAATCTAGGTCGTTAATTTTCTGCATCTTCTCTCAGAAGGCCCATTTCCTTGATCTGACTTTATGTGGATGCTTTTGTCTTTAGAGTTAGTTATGCCAGATTCTTATCTATTCCTTTCCTGTCGGCTGCCTTTCCTTATTGGCAATTCTAATTTGCCCCAAGACAGAACTACATTTATGTATACATTTATTCAACAAATATTTATTAAGTGTTTGCTGTGTGTGTCAGGCTCTGTTTTAGGTGCTGAGGGTGTAGCTGTGAACACAACAGACCCAAGTCCCTGCCCTCAAAACACATAAATAAATAAAGACAAGAAATGAGTAACTTGCATGGCAATATGATAAGCATAATGAATAAATGTAATAAAGAAATAAAGGGTATGGTAAGTTAGAAGGTGGTGAGTGCTGTAGGAAGGTAGAGGAGGATGACAGTGTTGGGGGTACCATGGTGGTTACAATTCTATTCTATTTTATTTTATTTTATTTTTTAAAAGATTTTATTTATTTATTTGAGAGAGAGAGAGAGAGCGCGTGTGCATGCATGCACAAGCAGGGGAGGGGCAGAGGAGAGGAGAGGCAGACTCCCCGATGAGCAGGGAGCCCAACGTGGGGCTCCATCCCAGGACCGCAGGATCATGAACTGAGCTGAAGGCAGATACTTAACTGACTGACAGGTGCCCCAGTTACAATTTTAAATAGAATAGTCAATGTAGGCCTCAGTGAGGAGGTGATATTTAAACAAAGCTTTGCAGGAGGTGAGGGTGAACCATTTGGATATCTGGGGAAGGAGCATTCCAGGTAAGAGAACAGCAAGTACAAAGGCCCTGAGGTTGAAATGTATGTGCATGTTTGAGGAGCAGCAAGGAGGCTACTGTGGTAGGAGTAGAGCGAGTGACACAAAAGAGGTGCCTGGAGGGATTATGGGGGGCCTGGCCGGCCGATGGGATGGATGATGGATTCTGGCTTTTACTATGGAAGAAATGGGGTGCCTTTGGAGGGTTTGAAGCAGAAGAGACACAGTCTGACTTAGATTTCAAAGGCGTTATCTCAGTGTTGCTCAAATACGCTCTATTCAGGGCGAGGAACAGGATTCTACTGCTAAACCTTTGGGCCCCTAGGGAAGCCATAGACAATGTGGGACCCACCTAGAGCAGCGCCTCCTTTGCACACTCTTTGCTTTTACAGAGTCCTTGTCAGCTCTGGGCAGCAAGACATGGTCAGGTGCTGTGGGGTGTTAAGCTTCCCATTCTGGACCAGGCTGGGGCCCTGGGGCAGCCACAGGCATAGATGGGGAGCATCCAGGTAGATGCTCTCATAGAGCTCCTGGATGGGAAGCAGATGTGAGGGGTGACTTAATTTATCATAAAGAGTGTGGCTACAGAACTGAGACTGCTCATTACCCTTGCAGTATCTATCCCTTTCTTTGTAAACAGAACCCTGGCTTTCTCAGGTGTTGTCCAACTTTCCTTGCAGCCAGAGTGTGCAGTTACAAGCAAAAGTCACAGAATGGGGTTCCAGGAAATCTTTGGAAAGAGGGCTGACTCTACTGGGTGGAGTGCCTCGTTGCCCCTTCTCATTCCATTTCCTGCCAGTGACTGGAGCCCCAGCAGCCGTCTTGTGACCTTGAGGATGTAAGCCAAGGAAGGGTGCAGGATGGCAGAAATGTAGGAGTCTGTGTTCATGGGGCCCCTTTGCCATCACTGTGCTTCTAACACTTGGTCTTACTTATATGAAAAAATGTACCTCCAATTTTTTAAGTCACTGTTTTCAGGAGGGGAATGGAAGTCCTAACTGACACAGAAAGTGACTTGGAGTCTCTGGCCACCTGAACATGAAAGCTGATGTAGAAATAACAAAGAACCGAATCTGAGTCTTATGTCTGAGATGAATTCTGTGAATGATTGTGGCCAAGTTACTTAATAATTGTGGTAATTGTTACCATTAATTATGCAGTTACTGTGCTAAGTGCTTTATTTCCTTCATTATCCCATGTGAGCATCACAAAACATCATACGAGGTCGTTTTTATTATATGCATTTTAAAGATGAGAAGAGAGATTCATAGAAATTAGGTTAAAGATTACAGAGCAAGCACATTGTAAAGTGGGAGTTACAACCTAGTCCAAAGCCCTTGTTCTTAACTCCTATGCAGTACTCTTACTTATTTTCTTTGGACCTCAGTTTTCTCATCTGTACAATGGGTTGCAGAACTAGATGGTCTTTGAACCCCTTTTTCATCTTTGGAACTCTCTGGAATATATCAGTCTTGTGTCTGGCTTGACCTTGATGCCACTGCTACCTGTCCTCATTCCCCATGTTTCCAAGTGGTACCTTTGTCAGAGATGCTGTAATCTGAGCTTTTGTCTGCTGAGGAGAGCATCTCATCCGACAGTCTGAGTAGGTAGCTCCGGCCAGGGAGCGCAGACGGTGTTCAGAGGAGGTTCTGCAAGGGCCGCCTGCCTCAGCCGGCTGGAGAACCTTCTGTCAGCCACTGAGCTGGCTCACTGGGGGAGGCCGCATCTCCGCACAGCCAGCCAGTCTGTCTCTTCTGATGATCAAGGAGGGACTTGGTGAGAGCAGCAGCTGAGGGCCCTCCCAGGTGATAAAACTTCCCGGGGGCCCTCAGGAGAGGTGGGCTGCTGGCTAAACGTGAAGAACAAGCCCCGTGCTGTGTAAATACATTGACGGGACCGAGCCGTTCTTTGGCCCTCTGGGGCCCATTTCCTGAGCTCTGTGGCAGGAGCTGTCTTCCTCAGAACAATTGACAGGGCCAGTGGGGAAAGCTAAACAGATCTTGATTTCTTTCTTTGTGTTGGCACATTTACCTAATGAGCAAAAGGAACAGGCCTGGAGAGGCACTGAGACTGAGGACCACAGGTGGCCTCAGAGCAGAAAACTCTCGCTCATCTTGCAGTGTGGAAAAATTCCGCCCCTCTTTCTTCACATTCCAGTTCTCCTTGGTCCAGGTCCTTAGGACCTTCATTTTCCTTCAGGCGCAGACAGGAAAGTCGCTTTGGGTCTTGCCTGGATGCCTGGTGTTTGGCTGCCGCAGTTAGGAAGACCTGCCCCCTGGCTCATCTGGTAGGCGCTACAAGGGGGAGTGGGTGGGTGGGTGAGGTTGGTGGGTGAGAAGTGGTGGTGCCAACGATACAGGCGCCGTGGCAGCTCTCTTCGCTCGGACCAGCTCTTGGAATTTAGATGATGGGATTCTGGAATTCTTTCTGGGTGCAGCTCAGTTCCTCGGAAGCTCTTAGCAAGTCACAAAGGGAGAACGCGACCCCTTTGCAATGGGTGATGAGGGCACTCAATCAGGCCAGAGTACTGAAATATTTCAGATTTGGTCAGTGTGTCTGGAATGTGCAGAAAACATCCCTCCAGTTCAGCTGAGAGAAAGAAGGGAATCCAGGACCTGGTGCTCCCAATGGTCCGGAGTGTGAGGGTCTCAGTTTTGTTCCCGCCTCCTCTCGGGTTGAGGGTGGTGCTTTGTTCTTGTTACACTGCCTGGTGATTGGGCTTCTCATGGGTGGGTCTGAGATTCCCAGTTCTTTGGCGTCCCCCTTTCCAGGGTGGGCTCTCAGTAAGGGCTTGCTGATGTGGGTGAATGTAGCTCTCAGCAAATCTGTGTGAACAGCTGGGAAGAAACCGCTGCTTGGCAGGGGTGGGGGTGGGGGAGGCATGGGTTGTGGTTTGGTTGTTGAGCTGCTTTTTTTGAGATGAGCAGTCTGTCATCCTTCTGCTTCGGATCCTGGGGAGGAAGACTTCCTGGTGCTGAGGCATATTAGACTGCAGATTCCCGCCCTGCAAGGGAAGTAGCAGAGGCTCCAGCTTTTGAGTCATTCCAGGAGGGATTGGAGCAATTCCTGGAGATGAGTTTGGGGATGCACTCTCCCCACCAGTCTCCCTAGAGATGAGGTGCCTGACCCACTGGGCTGTTTCTACGTTGCATTTCTACAACTCATCAGTTTGGTCTCTAGGGGAAAGAAGCCAGACATGTGGAAGTCCTTGAGCTGTGTCCCTTGGGATAGCTATTGCTACAATTTTAGCATCTCCATTCACAGCTTTTCAAGCATTCTGCCTTCTGACCACCCAGCTTCTCTTTCATCTCTCAGCCCAAGGACAGCTAGTGGGCAAAGCTGCAGGGCCATCATCCCCTGTGGGGATTCTTTTCTATTAGTTGGTGCTGGAGGCACTTGGAAAAGGATGGGTTTTGGTCCAAACTGCAAACCCAACCTATATCTCTTCTAGCTCAAAGGTTCAAAAAGCAGAGGGATTATAACTGGTGACTTGGTAAGGGTCTGTGGAAGATTCCTGTGGGAATATAGAAGCTGTCCAAGGAGGAAGTCAACATGTGCCCAGGATGGAGGGAACACATTTCTAACAGTGATAACAAATGAGGCGACAGGTCCTTCTCCCCACCCTACCCTTCCCCAGCCATAGGAGCATCTTGCAAATCTCCCCTGTAGAAACAGGCTGGATCTGAGGTCCTGCCCAATGGATACTCCAGAACTTACACTCAGAAATAAAACATAGCATTGAATTCCCACCCGAATTCTCCCTTGAACAACAGAGGAAGGAGGAACCTCAATAATCCTCTGTTTTTAACATCTTTATTTTACAGATGAGATAACTGAGTCCCAGTAGGAATAATAATAATGATGATGATGATAATAATAATAATAGCAGTAAATGCCTTTACGTTGCTCACTATGTGCCCATTACTATTCTAAGCACTTCATTTTATCCCCCCAGAACTCTATGAGGTAGATATTGTCGTCTTCATGTTAAAGATGAGGCAACAGAGGCTGAGTAACTGCCCAAGGACATACAGCTGGTATGTGGTAGAACTGGAATTCAAGGGCTCCAGGGTTCCACCTCTCAACTGTTATGCGAAGTCACTTTGGTAGTTGGTCAGATTTAGGACCCACAATGCAAGCTTTCCAAACCTCCATTCACATATTCTTATTCCAGACCTGCACTATCCAATATGGTAGCTGCAAGCCACATGTGGCTATTGTGCCTTTGAAATGTGGTTTGTCTACATGGAGATGTGTTGTAAATGTAAAATACTCTCTGACTTTCAAGGACCCAGTACAAAAAAAGGATGTAAGATATCTCATTAATATTTTTTATATTGACTGTATGTTGAAACAATAATCTACTGGATGTATTGGTTTAAATGTGTTATTATAATTAATTTCATATGTTTCTTTTTACTTATTTTCTGTACCTACTGGACATTTTAGTGTTACCTATGTGACTTGCATCCGTGGCTCACATTACAGTTATTTTTTCTCAGTTTTATTGAGAAATAATTGACACACATCACTGTATAAATTTAGGGGTACAGCATGAAGGGTTGATTTGCATATATTACTAAATGATTACCACATTAGGTTTAGTTAACATCCATCATTTCATATAGATAAATAAAAAGAAAAGAAAAAAGATTCTTCTTGTGCTGAGAATTCTCAGGATCTACTCTCTTAACAGCCTTCTTACATGCCACACAACAGCGTTAGCCGTCGTCATCCTGCTGTACATCACGTCCCTAGTGATGTCCTGCTTACTCATCTGGTCACTGGAAGTTTGTACCTTTTGACCAGCTTCCTTCAGTTTTCCCATCCCCTACTTCTGTTAACCACAAATATCACTTTTTCTATCAGTTTGGTGTTTTTTTAGAACAAATTTTTAGATTCCACATGTAAGAGAGATCATTCAGTATTTGTATTTTCTCACTTAGCATAATACCTTCAGGGTCCACCCGTGCTGTTGCAAACAGTAGGATTTCCTCTTTTTAAAAGACTGAATAAAATTCCACTGTGTGTATACCACAACTTCTTTATCCGTTTATCCATTGATGGACATTTTGATTGTTTCTGTGTCTTGGCGATTGTGAATCATGCTGCAACGGACGTGGGGGTGCAGATATTTTTTTGAGTTAGTGTTTCCATTTCTTTTTGACATATTTCCAGAAGTGGAATTGCTAGATCATATGATAGTTCTTTTTTAAATTTTTTGAGGACCCTCCATTGGTAGTGGCTGTACCAATTTACATTCCCACCAACAGTGCATAAGCCTTCTCTTTTCTCCACATCCGACACCAGCAATTTTATATGTGACTTGCGTTTGTGGATAGCACTGTTCTGTACCATCAGTTGCCAGCTGGAAAGCAAAACCTGAGAGCTCCAGTGCTGTTGAGGCTGCATCCCCCGCCCAGTCCCAGTGACTGCAGTGCCTTGTGAAGAGGGCCTTTCACCCATCCATTGCCTTGCCTGTATCTGTGACTCACATCCCTGCTCTGATGATAAGCCGGAAGCTTCCCCTGGGACGACATCATCAGGAGAAGGGCACACCATCAGACTCTTTAGAGGAGGTTAGTGAGGAGATATGAGCCCCACAGATCCACGTTCGAATCCTGCCTTTATTACCTATCAGCTCTGCTATTTAAACTCTGAGCTTCACTTTCTTTGTCTGGAGAATGGGAATAATAATAGCTACACCTCTGAGGTGTGGGCATCAATGAGATGTTGCATATAAAGCACTTAAAACAGTGAGGTTCCACTGAAGACATCAGTCCTTTCCCTTCCAGCCCTGATTTCCAGAGCATGGCTTTCCCTACCACTTGATATATCACATTCTAAATCTATACTAGAGAAAACATGAGGGAAAATAGTCCCCGCTGGTCTTTGACTTTCTGATTTCCTTGGTAGCTTGGGACAAGTCTGCACCTCAGTTTCTCTCTCTGTGAAGGACGTGAGGCCCCTGGAAGACAGACCCTGCCCATGCTGGTGATGGTTGGAACTCCGATGCCAACTAGTGGTGTTCAGCATAGGTGGGAGAAGACTGCACGGGGGCAACTTCCGGGTTATCGTCGTCCTTTCCTTTCCTGCTCATGGAACTCAGGTGGCTCTGCCACCAGCTTAGGCCTAGCTCAGACACAGGGTGTGAATCTGGGACCAGGAGAAGGCTCAAACTATCCTGGGCCTCAGAGTGGCCTGAGGCAGGGCCATGTCCTGTGGATGTGTCCAGGGAGAAGGGGGTGAATTAGCACTCACCGTAGGCTGTCATTTGGAGTGTGTGTGTGTGTGTGTGTGTGTGTGTGTGTGTGTGTGTGTTTGTGAGCCCCAGGTTGGGTCTAGTTTTCTTAAAGGTCTCTAGGCTATGACTTTAGGAGCCCCATTATGTGGGGGAGTGGAGTCATGTCAGGAAAACATGGTAGGAATGCACAGCTATTCAAATCAGCAAAAATGCATTCAAATCCTGAGCCTAAAACTCAGATGAGTGTGGACAAGTCATCCAATCTCTCTGAGCCTGTTTCTTACCTTTAAAAGGAAATAATACCTCACATAGTAGTTGTAAGGTAAACGACAAAGTGTATTGAAGTGCACATTGAAAATGCACTTTGTGGAGTCATTAAATGTCAGTGATTAACATGGAGCCCTGTCTTTTGGTTCTGGTGCAATAATGCCAGGAAGATTTTCTCCTCCTTGTTGTCATATCATACAGATACCCTATATCTGTTCATAAGAACACGGGCAGCAGCAGCCCACTGAAGGAAAAGTGAAATGCCAAACACTTGCCAGCCTCTTCCCTTTTGCAGTTCATACCCTGCCCTGGACACTGCCTGTCTGATGGTCTGAATCACACACACAAGGCTGAGAAACAGAATCATTTCCTTTACAGAAATCTGTAGGTAAAAATCAGCAAGTATAAGGACAATTTGGGACTAATTTCAGTCCCTACATGGTTTTGAGCAAATAAATGACTCACAATATGCCCTTGGCCAATCCATGTATCCTCTTGGGGTGTCTGCTTCCTCTTTAATAAAATGGGATGTGTAATCCTTGCCTCTTCTTCATTTTACAAGCATGTAACAAGGATGAATCCAGTAATGGCTGCAGAATCCTTTGAGATCCTTGGAGAAATAGTTGCTATATAAATGCAAAGTATGATGTCCATTTCTATTACATTGTGTTTTGCAAATAAATATGTAAGCCTGTATCACATCCATGTCAATGCTGGTCTGGCTAGCTATTTACCATGTGCATTTTTTTCAGTGAATTAATCATATCCATATCCATTCCTTGAAAGCATAACTCCAAATCCATAAAGTGTGAGATTATTATTATTATTATTTTTCTTTTTTGGAAGCCCATTGTTCTGCCTCATTTCAGCTTCTGGTGTTTCTGACAGATGAGTCATTGATGATGTGTGCATAGTGGTGGTAGTGGGGATTTCTCAGTATCTTCAAGCACCTGAATCCCAACCGATGAGGATTTCATGCTTATTATCCTTCTCATTCCTTTTACCTGACCTTAGTCAAGTTGTTCAGAAGAGAAGCCCTGTCATTCATTTGAAAAATGGCTTGCTTGTCCCATCCTTAAAACTTTTACCAGGTTGCTCCCTGATTCAGGAGATAAAATAACAGATTGTGAAATGTGCTTTGATTCATATAACACTTTAGAGGCCATCAGATGTCGTCAGTTATCTCAGTAAAAGTGACTCTGTGAGGCCCCAGTAATCAAGCCTAAAGATGTGTGAGGTAGTAATTTCCTAGACATGGTTCTGAACCGTCAGAGCTCACACTGAGGTGAATCACAACTCTTCGGGGCTGAATTTTTTTTCTTTTTTAATAAAAATACACAGAAATTTGGCCCATGGGAGAAAAGTAAGTATTGATTCTCAATTGAAGGGGAAACATTTCTGTGTTTAAGAAGTCTCCTGGGTCTTGTACTCAAATGTAGACAGTTGGGGTCCTCTGGGCTTGTGTCTCCTGGGGTCACCCATTTCTACTACATATCAACTCTTTCCTAAAAAACTAAAAAGCCTTGTGAGACTTGATCCATGTTCACAAAATCCCTGGGAGCTGAAGAATTGGGAGTTTTTTCTACCTTTACAGAAAGCATAAAGGAAATTCTAGTTCACTGTTACCCTGAAAGGCTTGGACCTCAAGTGTCCTGTTGCCCAGTCCACCATCTGATCAGCTCAAGTAAATGTTGGCATACTTTGGGTAACCCTCTGACCCTTCAAAATTCAAAGTCTCCTTTACTGAAGCCTCTTCCTCCTCTCCTTCCCCTTTTAAATATATTGTTTTTTATTAAGTAAACTCTATGCCCAATGTTGGGCTCAAATTCAAAACTCTGAGATCAAGAGCCCCATGCTCCACCCACTGAGCCAGCCAGGCATTCCATTCCCTTCCCCCTTTTAGATGTAGGTTCTCATCCCAGCTTTCCTTCCTTCTTCAAACTAGGCTCTTTGAGTGAGTTTGTCTGCTCCAATATCGTCTACTACCACGTGTGATTTTCTAATTTATTTTTCTTTCCTTAGCTCCAGATCCATACTTCTGCCTATTGTATATCTCTGTCCTAAAGGCGCCTTAGACTCTGAATGTCTAAAATCAGACTCATCATCTTTCCTTTTACATCAGCTCCACTTCTTCGTTCATTGCCTTGGTTTGTGGCAGCTAGTAAACAAACTAAGCCAGAAACATAGGATCATCTTATATTACTCTATTCCATCTAGTTTTGAAGTTTTGTTGATTTCTTTCAAGTCCTCTTTTCTACCCTCTCCACTGCTCTTGAAACTTCTTTCTTGGATGCTGTAATAGCATTATATCCACCACATTTTTCAGGTCTCACTGCTACCTCCTCTCTTCAGTGCACTTTTAAAGAATCTTTTTAGGGGCGCCTGGGTGGCACAGCGGTTAAGTGTCTGCCTTCGGCTCAGGGCATGATCCCGGCAGTATGGGATCGAGCCCCACATCAGGCTCCTCCGCTATGAGCCTGCTTCTTCCTCTCCCACTCCCCCTGCTTGTATTCCCTCTCTCGCTGGCTGTCTCTATCTCTGTCGAATAAATAAATAAATCTTTAAAAAAAAATAAAGAATCTTTTTATGACCAACCTGATCATCGGATCATGGACTTCAACAGTTCCATAGTATCTTTTTTAAAAAAATTAATTAATTAATTTCAGAGAGATGGAGAGAGAGGGAGAGAGCATGAGCGGGAGAGGGAGAGAGAATCTCAAGTAGACTCCAAGCTGAGCACAGAGCCTGACACGGGGTTCAGTCCTACAACCTTGAGATCAAGACCTGAGCCGAAACCAAGAGTTGGCCACTTACATGACTGCGCCACCCAGATGCCCCAGTGGTTCTACAGTGTCTCTAAGGATATAGTTCCTTCAATGTTGTGTCCTTTGTTTCCTATCTCTCTAACTTGAGCATGGGATCACTGAGGACCAAGACTCTGTGTTATGCTGCTTGCATAACTCAGATTTCAGTACCAAGTGAGCATTAAACAAATGTTCATTGGAAAAGTGTCTATTCATATCTTCTGCCCATTTTATGATTTGTTTATTTGTTTCTCGTGTATTGAGTTTGAGAAGTTCTTTGTAGATCTTGGATACCAGTCTTTTATCTGTAATGTCATTTGCAAATATATTCTCCCATTCCGTGGGCTGCCTCTTAGTTTTTTTGACTGTTTCCTTGGCTGTGCAGAAGCTTTTTATCTTGATGAAGTCCCACAAGTTCATTTTTTCTTTTGTTTCTCTTGCCTTTGGAGACGTGTCATGAAAAAGGTTGCTGGACTCTGAGAAACAAACTGAGGGCTTCAGAGAGGAGGAAGGTGGGGGAATGGGATAGTCTGGTTATGGGTAGTAAGGAGGGCACGTGTTGCATGGTGCACTGGGTGTTATACACAACTAATGAACCATGGAACTTTACATCAAAAACCAGGGATGTACTGTATGGTGACTAACATAATATAATAAAAAAATATTATTATTAAAAAAACCCCAAAACAAAAACAAATGTCAGTAATCAAAGGGTTTAACACAAACTATCATGACAAAAAGCCTCTGGGTGCTGTCCGGGGAGTTTGTTCCTGATGCTTTCACCCTTACTTTGGCCTCAGTATCAGGAGCAGAATTGTATTTGATGTGCACATGTACCATTTAGCTCTGCATAGTAAAAATCCTATATTATCTAACCCCTGACCCCCTGCCCACATACCCAAAGCCTATGAAGTTTTTTTGCAAAAGAACCCATGTGTTCTAGTCTGTGCATCAAAGGACAGAGTCAACAGAGTGAAGGCAACCTGTGAAATGGGAAAAAATATTTGTGAATTGTGTATCTTTTAGGGAGTTAATGTCCAGAATATGTAAAGAACCCCTACAGCTCAACAATAACAACAGCAACAAAAACAGTAACAGCAATGAAAACAACTTGATTAAGGAATGGGCAAAATACTCAAATAGACATTTCTCCAAAGAATTTATACAAATGGCCATTAAGCACACACAAAGATGCTCAACATCACTAATCATTAGGAGAATGCAATTCAAAACTACAGTGAGATACCATCTCCTACAAATTTGGATAGTTATTATATAATAAAAAAAGAAACACAACAGAAAATGATACGTTTTGGTGAGAATGTTGAGAAATTGGAAGATTTGGGCATTATTGGTGGGAATGTAAAACTCTGCAACCACTGTAAAAAACAGTACAGAAGTTGCTCAAAAGTGTCCAGAAGTGGAGTTACTGGATCATATGGCAATCCTATTTTTAATTTTTTGCATCCATATTCATAGCAGCATTATTCATAATAGCCAAAAGGCTGGAGCAACGTAAGTGTCCATCAGTGGGTAGATGGATAAACAGAATATGATATATCCATAAATGGGATATTTTTCAGCCATAAAAAGGAAGGAAATTTGGCACCTGCTACAACATGGATCAACTTTGAGGACATTATGGTAAGTGAAATAAGCTAGTCACAAAAGATAAATATTGTATGATTCCATTTATAGGAAGTATCTAGAATAGTCCACTGAAAATAGATGTAGAATATGAACAGAAAGTAGAATGATGGTTACCAGAGACCAGGGATGGGGAGAATGGGAAGTTATTGTTTAGCGGGTACAGAGTTTCAGTTTTACAAGATGAAGAGAGTTATGGGGCTGAATAGCGGTGCTGGTTGACAATGATCTGAAGGTATTTAATACCATTGAACTATACACTTAAAAATGACTAAGGCAGTAAATTTTATGTTATGTGTATTTTACCACAATTTAAAAAATATTAAGAAAGAAAAAAAAAAGCCTTGTATTCTGGTGGAACAGTAATGGATCAGAATTTAGAGCCTTGTTTTCAAATACAGGCTTTGCTTTCAATCAGCCCTGCACCTAGGAGTCTCACCTACAAGATGAAGGAATTGGGCTGGGTGATGTCTCAGGCCCTTGTGCCCCTTGAAGTTCTGGAAATTGGAACATCAGTCACTGGCCTCAGGGAGAGCCAGGTGGAGGGCCGTGGGAACTTCCTGGGAAAATGGCCCTTCGCACATGGGGATGCATCATCCTCGCATACAAGAGATAGGCTTACAGTTCCTTTTGTAGGCCAACTCTCCACTTCATTCTTTGTCCTGTAGGCTGAGCCAGGGAGCCAGGACATTGTGCCCCAAACAGGAGGATTGCCGAAGATGGTAGCCCCAGCATTCGCTTCCTTCCAATTTGCCACTTAGCTTTTTATTCCCAGATCACATCTTCCTAGATCATTGATAATCTGACTTTTTCATGTTTCTGATTCTAAAATTTATGTGGAAATGCAAAGAACTTATTAGAGACAAAAAAAAAAACCTGGAAAAAAGAATAAAGTTGAAGGAGTTCTATACAGTGCTTGAGTTTGGGATTTATTAAACAACGTTATTGGTGAAGATCTGGATGTACGTATCAATGAGATAGAGTCCAGAGAGAATTAATCACATACATGACCAAGTTTTTTCAATAAGGTACGGTCCCTGACTTTGCATTCTTTCCTGCTTTGTGAAGCCCTGAGAATTGAAGCTCAGGTTCATTTGGTTAGCAAATGTACTCAGGCAGAAGCCAGTTTCCGAACTCCACCTATACCTCTCTGGTTTCTACTTTGACCTACAACTTGGATGTTCCTCTCTAGCTCAGTAAACTCAGTGGTACACTTAAAAAATATTTACAATATTTTGTCCAGCATTTTTAGTTGTTTTCGGTGGGACAGTTGGCCAGGATACCTAAACCACAATACTGTCAGAAATGGAAGTGACATATACTATTCTCTAAACATAAATGTTAAAATTCTGTATGGACTGTTCTGAGACTTGTCTTTTCATTCATAGTAAGCTTTAAAATATAGCCACCTTGATGCCTGTGGTTCTAATTTGTTCCTTTAACGCTTCTAGCATTCTGTTGAATGATATATTTTATTTGGTTATTTACTGATGGATGTTTAATTTGTTTCCAAATTCTAAATTTTTCATCTTAAGCAATGTTGTAATAAACATCCATGGATATGTCTTTTTGTCATATATGTTTCTTTAGAGTAGATATCAAGGAGAATATTGTTAAGGTCATAGATTATGTACATTTAAAAATTTGAATGGTTATTGTCAAATTGCTCTTTGAAGTGGTTGTGCTAATTTGTGTTCTTAGAGTCTTCATTTTTATTTTTATTTTTTATTTTTTTAAAGATTTTATTTGTTTATTTGACAGAGAGAGACAGCCAGTGAGAGGGGGAATGCAAGCAGGGGGAGTGGGAGAGGAAGAAGCAGGCTCCCAGCGGAGGAGCCTGACATGGGGCTCGATCCCAGAACGCTGGGATCACGCCCTGAGCCGAAGGCAGACACTTAACAACTGCGCCACCCAGATGCCCCTAGAGTCTTCATTTTTAAATTCAACTTTCTAATACTTGAGATTTTGTTAAACCTAGTATGACTCCATTGAGCAAATTCGTTTTCTTTGGGTTGCTATGAAGACCACCGGAGGGGTGCCTCACTGGCTCAGTCAAAAGAGCATGTGACTCTTGATTTTAGGGTCGTGAGTTAGAGTCCCACACTAGGTGTAGAGATTATTTAAATAAATAAGATTTAGAAAAAAAGACCACTGGATCGGCTGTTACTTGGTCAAGTGCCCATCCCTGTTCAAATCATGGATGGGAGGTGGGGGGTAGGGTCGGATAGTATGAAACTCACTCAGCAGCTGCCACAGGCAGGTCCGAGCCAGGTTTCCCTTAGAAGTGGCTTGGCAAGTCTGCTCTAATTCCAAAGCACTTTTACATCGAATGTTTCACTGTGTTCCCTGGGGTTACCTGCTATGTCTAGCTCATATGTTTACTGGGAAGTTCAAATGAGATATTAATAGGACAATATTTTCTGTTAAAATGGCATGATGGCATCATTGTTATTATTTATAAAATACTTTTGAAACAACTCTGCTCCGTATGTGGGGAGATATTTCATTAGCATGTCACAGATAAGAGGAGCTAAGGGTTTACTGAGCACTTCCTTTATGCCAGGCACTGACGGAAGTGCTTTGCGTATATTGACTTGTTTCTTTCTCCTGGTGATCCTCTGAGTTAGTATTATTTTACCTCCATTTCACAGATGAGGTGGCTGGGTACCAGAGAGGTTAAGTGACTTTCCTAGGATCACACAGCTTGAGGATGGCAAAGGCGGAGTTTATGCCTGGGCTGTGTGATTGCTGGTGCTGTCCCTTAACCACAAGTCCATTCTGACTTTGAACAGAAACTGGGAAAGAGCAAGTGGCTTGTTCGGTTTTGCTGTGACCAGTGTGAGAACCTGCCCACTGTCTGAGCTGCCTGCTACAACCTTCACCTGGGCTGCCCTTGTGTGGCTTTAGGGTCCTAGGGGCTGGAAGCCCTGCATGCCCTGCCCTCTCCCTCCTGCCTCCCTCTGGGGGCCTGTGGTCAGGTGACTTTTCTTCTTGGTCCTTTTGTCTTTACATGGGTCAAAGAACTCTTTTCTTCACTAGCTGGATCTCAGGCTTATCTTTGTCTTTTTATTTATCAAGTAATTAATTCAAGTGACTGAAATAACAAATGCTTATCAAAGCCTCTGCATCTGCTAATCCTTTGGAAGATGGGGGGAGGGAAGGGAGTTTGCCTAGGGTCACCAGCAAGGCTGGTGTTGGTGGTGGGCTGGCAGGAGAGCAGCCTCGCTTCAGGTCCTGTCATCTAGGGGGAGTTGGGGAGGGGGCTGCAGGCATCCACAGCCTGTGTTTGCTGAGGGAATGCAGGAGCTCTAGGGTCTTCATGTGTGGCCGCTGTGTTCAGTTTCTTCCTATCAATTCATCCTTTCACTGAGTCTTCTGGACATTTCCTGCCTCCTAGATTGTAGCGATCTTTGGGAACGAAAGGTTTAAAAAACAACTTCAAGTCAGTCCACCATCCCTTACACACATATTTCTATCTGATGTAAAAGAGAGGACTGAGGGTGCCCACCATCACCCGGAGAGTGAACAACATCTAGAACTCAGAGGCCGGAATGCTGCCTGAGTTTCTGGTTCATTGATGACACTGGGTAGTGACTTCTCTGAAAGGAAAACAGTTTTACCTTTTTCCCCCCCCCGCACCATTTATTCAGTGATTTTTAATTGAGCACTTACTGTGTTCCAGGTCCTAACACCTCAAAGGAGGGTCATAGTTAGTAACCGAGAGGGCAGTGCCTGGTGCTGCTCAGACCTCAGTGGAATCACTAAGGGATCTGGTTCACAGGCAGACTGTGGTTCATTCGGTAGGTCTGGGGTGGGGTCTGAGATTCTGGGGTCTGCGTGGTCCCAGGGTTGCAAGTAGTGTTATGGGAGAACACAGGTTACAGTAGCGTTGCCTAACTCACATGGCATGTCTGGTCAGGTACTCCCCCCGTAGTCCCCTTCTCCCTACACCTGGGCCACTTGGGCCAGCCTTACCTCTAGCTCTGGTGTGGTCTGTCTGCAGTTAGGAGTCGTCAAGACTGAGCAGTTGCAATGGTTGGGCTTCTGTCTTACTCTGGAACCCAGTCCGCACTTTGTATCCAGATTCTGGTTTGCTCTTTGGGCCCAAGTGTTCTCAAGTGGCTCAGGAACCCTGGGCCCTCCAAACTGGGGCCCTCCCTGGCTCTTGGTCATTCCCCACCTCTGAGGCTGGGGACTGGCCCTTCACGGACAGAATTCCCCCATGGGGCCCATCTGGAACGTATGTGGTTCTCAGAGCAGCTCTGTTCCTGAGTGCCCTTACGCAACCAGGGCCCTGCTCTGCCTGCCTGATGTCCACCTGCTGCTTCCTGGGCTTCCCTGGTCCAGGACCAGGCCTTCCTTGGGATATCTGTCCTGCTGGAGGATGTTGCCCAAGCACTAGGGGTCTCTGGCTAACCAGGAGCGATGCTCTGAAGATCTCACAGGAGGTCCAGATAAGCGAGGCCTCCCACTACACACTGGTCTCTACTGGCAGTCATTTTCCTTTTGTCTGCTGCCGGGTCAAGGAGGAGGGAGCCCTAGTGTGCATTACTTGGAAGGCGCTCCCAATGTCCCGTGGCTAGCCTGTGTATTTGGTACCATACCTGGGGCCCAGTGCTAATGTTTGCATGCACACCCTCAGCCAGGAACTGGAGTGACTCTTGCCTGGGTGCCTTGCTGGACGAACAGGGGGTCTTTGAAGGCAATATCTGCTCTGGATTCATGTAGCAGCATGACTTGGCTTTGCGGAGAGTGTTGTGTTAATTAGCAGTAAACCAAAGGGAGCCACAGGTACTCTGCTAGTGGCCTGTGACAATGGGGTTGGTATTCTGTGACTTCCACGTTCACACCAAGAGCCAGTAGCCTTCTACTGGCATCCTGGAATACTGAGTCATTTATTTTCTTCCTTAGCCTTTAGAGTAGTGTTTCTCAGCCTTCCCTGTATGTTAGAATCTTCGGGAAAAGTTTAAAAAATCTTGACGCTCAGGACACATCTCAGACCAATTAAACAATATATATGGGATATCAATATTTTAAAAAATTAGTATTTTAAAATTTTTATCTAATTCATTGGGGGTATAATTTACATATAATGTACCCTTTTAAGTGTATGATTTGATAAGTTTTGATGAATATATATACTTGGATAATTATCACTATGATCAAAATAGAACATTTCCATAAAATTCCCTCATGCCCCTCTGCAGTTAATCCCCTTTTCTCTGTTCTGGGAAGCCACTACTCTGCTTTCTGTCACTCAGATTGGCTTTGCCTTTGCTAGAATTCCAAAAAATGAAATCTTACTTTGCCTTCTTTTGCAGATTCTTGTGTGTTCATTCCTTTTCATTGCTAAGTAGTGTTCACTGATATCACAAAATATGTTTCTTAGTTGCCTGTCATTGGACATTGTTTTTTAGTTTTTGGCTATTATGAATATAGTCCTATACATATTTGTGTAGATCTTGTGGGAACCTAGATTTTCAGTTCTCTTGAGTAAATAATTTGGAATGGAATCAGTAGGTCATGTAATAAAGTATATGTTTAACTTTATAAGAAACTGCCTAATTATTTTCCAAAGTGGTTAATCTGTTTTACATTCTCACCAGCAATGTCAGAGAATACCAGGAGTACCAGCTCATCTACATTCTTGCCAACAGTTTAAAATTTCAGGCTTTTAAATTTTAGCCATTTTAGTGGATGTGTAGTGCTTATCTCCTTTCGGTTTTAGTGTGCACTTTTCTGATGACTAATGGTAATGTGCTTATTGCCTATTCATAGATTTTTTTGTGTGTGGCATGTCTTTCTTTTAACTGAAGGGATTTGTTATTATTGTGTTCTAAGAGTTCTTTTCATATTCTTGATAAGTCTTTGGTATATATTTATATTTATATACACACATCAAGTATTTTCTCCAATGGCTTGCCTTTCCATTTTCTTAACAATGTCTTTCAAAGAGAGGTTTAAAATTTTGATGTTTATCAATTTTTTGAGATTCAGGTTTTTGTGTCCTGAGAAATCTTTGCTTATCCCAAATCACAAAGGTTTTATTCTGTATTTTCTTCTAGATGTTTTATAGTTTAATTTTTATGTTTAGACCTATGATCAATTTCAAGACACACATGCATGTGTGCATGGTGTGAGGGACAGGTCAAGGCTTTTTTTTTTTCTTTCCACAGGGATATTCAGTTGTCCCAAACTATCCTTTCTCTATTGAATTATGTTGTTACCTTTATTAAAAAAATCAATTGGTCATATATTTGTGGGTCTGTTTCTGGACTGGCTATTCTGGTCCATTGATCTGTATACCTATCTTTTACACTAATAAACATTTCCTTGATTATTGTAACCTTATAGGAAATCTTAAAATCAGTCAACATAAAACCTCTAAGTTTATTTTTTTTCAAAATTGTTTTGGTTATTTTAGATCCTTTGCATTCACATACAAATTTTATAATCAACGTGTCAATTTCCACAAAATAAGCCTGCTGGGATTTTGATTGAGATTGCATTGATGTAATAGATTAGTTTGGGGAGAATTGATATTTTAATATTGAGTGTTCCAAACTGAACATGGGTCATCTCCATTTATTTGGGTCTTCTTTATTTCAGCAGTGTTTTGTAATTTTCAGTGTATGTGGGGGCTTAGCCAACTTTTACTAGATTTATTCCTAGTATTTTATATTTTTGATGCTACTGTATACAGAATTATTTTAAAATTTCATTTTTTAAATGATTTTTATTATATTATGTCAGTCACCATACAGTACATCCCTCGTTTCCAATGTAAAGTTCGATGATTCATTAGTTGCGTATAACACCCAGTGCACCATGCAATACGTGCCCTCCTTACTACCCATCACCGGTCTATCCCATTCCCTGCCCCCCTCCTCTCTGAGGCCCTCAGTTTGTTTCTCATAGTCCATCGTCTCTCATGTTTCATTCCCCCTTCTCTAATTGATTGCCGTTAATATAAAAGACTACAGTTGATTTTTGTATACTAACCTTGTATTTTATGACCTTGCTAAATTCTAATAGAATGAAATATTAGTTCTATTACTTGTCATGGGATATCTACATTTCTCACAGCAGTGTCTATGGTTTTCAATGTACAGATCTTGCACATATTAAAAATTTTTCCTTAAGAATTTTTTGTTTAGGAATGCTTCTGTAAATGATCTTTCATTTTTATTATTTTCTTTTATTTTTTTGAAGATTTTATTTATTTATTTATTTGAGAGAGAGAGAGAGAGAGGGAGCACATGCGCATGAGCAGAGGGGAGGGGCAGAAGGAGAGGGACAAGCAGACTCCCTACTGTGTAGGGAGTTGGACATGGGACTCGATCCCAGGACCCAGAGATCATGATCTGAGCCGAAGGCAGATGCTTAACCAACTGAGCCACCCAGGTGCCCCTATATGATCTTTTAAAATCATTTCCTGGTTATTTTTTGCTCAGGCACTGGTTAAAACTCATTCGGTTCCACAGTATAGGTGAGGTCGAGATCCTCTGGCCTGAAGACTGATCATGAATCCTGCTAGAGGAGGGACCCCTAATTGTATTTGTTCTTCTTGCTTTGTTGCGTGGCACATGGAGGGCTAGGATCACTTAGGCAACTGAGAGTCCCATCAATAAGCAGAATCATTTGCACCTCTGGCAAAGAGCAAACCCTCGTCATTGCTCTTAATGGAAAGTGCTATTGGGCTTTAAGATGACAGGCTCCTACAAGGGGCTTAATGGATGGATCTTACAGTATGTCATTGACCTAGTGTGGACCTGACCATTCTGATTGTCTGTATTTGAACTTCAGCTCCTCAGGATAGGCTGTGTGCAGGGCATTGGTGTTGGCAGGCGAACTTTGTAGCTTAGTGGGCTGCCTGTTTCACCTGAGGTTATATATGTTGTAGGTGGTGGGAATGGGTTGGGGAGGGCATATAGGAGTTGTTTTTGTAACTTTTTTCATAATTAGGAGAAAAGAGATGGAAGCTGGGATGCAAGTCTATAACCCATTCTTCATTCTCCCCAGTGCTCCGGGTAATGGTATTTAACAGAAAGACAAATCCATTCATCTTCCCAGCATCCTGGCACATGGAAGCCGTGCAGGCTGCTGTCAGAAGAGATATTAGAGGCTATAAAAAGCCATTTGATTCCCTCCCCTCCCTACTGTCACTTTGTAACCCCATTTCCCAGGGAGATTGGTACTGCGCTTGCTGACTCTCCATCACCTGGAAGTCTTAGTCCTCATGGGCATCTTATCGAGATTCAGATTGGCTTTACCAGCCCCGTTATTTTTTCTTTTATTTCTGTCATTTCTCTGCCAGCGGTGGCAACATCACGGAATGATTTTTCTTTCTGCATTATTCTACTGATTTTAGAAAGAGCTGGTTGATGTGCCCCTGGTTGGAGGAGAGCGAACCAGTCCCTCAGGACAGGTTGCTGCTGAAGTGATGCTTCTAGCACAGGGCCCTGGGTTTCTGAGCCAGGTGTAGGGGAACAGGTGCCCCTTGCCTTTCTTCTACGCTCTTGTTTTCAGCCTTGGCATCTGTACCTTGTGTCACCTCCCGGTAGTACCAGTGCCAGGGTTGATCTAGGTAGGTTGGGCAGCATTTGTCTCTTTTGATCATAAAACTGTCCTGGAGGAAAGCTCCATTTCCTCAGGATTTTCTCCCTCTGCTCTTTGTTCTTTCATACTTTCAGGTTGCTGTGCACTCTCTGCCTCTGTCCATAGCCCCCTTCTCCCATTTTCATTTTCTTTTTCCCATGGCAGCTTAAGAAAATGCAATTCTATGTCCAGTTTTTGAGCACTGACTGCATACCAGGGACTGTGGTGGGTAGGAAGGATACAGCTGGAAACAGGATGTGGTCTCTGCTTACAAGAAGCTAGTCTCCTGGAGGAGATGGACATACAGAGATGCAAATACCTGTCGTTCATGGTCAGGAATTATTCATAATAGAAGTATGAATAAAGCACTTTTGGTGATGCACTGTAACAAGAGCAAGCTTCATATACAGGTTGGCATTTTATCTGGGCCTTGAAGGATGGGTGAGGTTTCAACAATCACAGGACATGAGGGTGGGAAGGGTGGAGTAGGATGTTTAAATTAAGGGAACCATGTTAGCAATGGCCCCCAGGTGTGAACTTGCATGTTGGGAGTGTGCGAGTTGTCCTGTTCAGATGGAAGGCAGCAGGTGTAGCTTGGGAGGACTAATAGGGCCAGACAGGAGACTAGACAGGCAAGTTGGGGCCATTGTGGTGGGTCTTGATGACAACCAAGGAGCCTGCACTCCTTCTGTGGTAGCTCACAGGGAGCCGACAAGGTTGATGAACAGGAAATGCCATGGTCAGGGCTGGGCTGCAGGAGGCTCCCTGGAACAGAACGGTGAAGGATGAATGAGAAAGAAAAGAGATGGAGGGAGAGCCAAGAGGAGCTGTTTCATAGTGGCTCAGATTAGCCATGCCATAGGGTCTGGACATAGGCATCGGTCTTCTGGTGTGGGTCAGACAGGACTCAGTGGAAACAGAGGGGAAATCAAGTTGAAGAGGTAAAAAGAAAGAGGGAAAAGGCGTGAATATGTCCTGGGAACAGAGCACTGGACAGGACAAGGGCTGGCCTGGGGTCGGGTGGTAGATAGTTAAATTCCTTTGCATGTAGCAACAGAAATGGACTCTACTTGCTTGAAGTCTGGAGCAGATTTCTGGTATACAGATATGCTTTCTGGGGTGTTCCTAAGGAAGGGGAAATGGTTGTGAGCTGGGGAGCCACACTGATAGGTGCCCACTCTGGTGAAGAGGAGGAAGAGGGAGAGTTTTGTTCTGGACAAGTAGTGGTGTGGGCGTGGTGCCGGCAGTGCACATCCAGATGGAGTGACCTTCGGGGGTTCAGGCTAGTGTAATGCCAGTGTGCGAGCTCCAGGGGGATTGGTCACTGAAGCTTTTATAGTCGGGAGCTTGGGAGAGAGGGAAAGCGAATAGGGTGTGAAGAGACTTTACAAGGTTGGAAAGACCTTTTCCTTTTATTTAATTTTCATTTACTTACTTTTATTCAGGTATAGCATCCACACGGGAAAGTACATGTGTCTTAAGTAGACAGCTCATTGAAGTTTTTACATGTGTATATGCCTTGTAACAACCACCAAGACAAGGAAGCAGAACATTTCCATGATCCCAGAAGGTTCCCTGTGCCCCTTCTTGGTCAGTACCTCCACCATACGTAGCAGAAGTAATTACTGTTCTGACTTTAACCACCACAGATGAGTTTGTCTGTTCTTGGACTTTATACAAATCTTATTATTCAATATGTTTTTTTGAGTCTGTCTTCTTTTTTTGACATTATGTTGGAGAGATTTATTCATGTTATTGCATTTAGCATAAGCTTGTTTTTTCTTGCTGTGTAGTATTCTTTTAAATAGATATGCTGCAATTTATCTGTTTTGCTGATGGACATTAGGATGTTCAAAAATTTTGGCTATTAAGAATAAAACTGCTATGGAATTTCTTGCACATGACTTTTACTGATATATTTATTAATTTCTCTAGAATATATACATACTTTTGAGTGGCATTGCTGAGTTCAAGGATATATATGTTTAATTGTAGTAGATTCTCCCAGTTTGCCCAAGTGATTGTACCATTTCACATGCTCCCCCAGTAATGTAAAATGGCTCCACCACCTCACTAAACATTGGTGTTGCCAATCTTAAATTTTAGCCGTTTTGTTGGTTGTATAGTGGTATCCCATGTGGTGTTAATTTGGATTTCCCATGTAACTAACGATATTGAGCACGTTTTTAACTGCATGTTGGCTATTTGAATATTTCTGTGTCTCTGTGTGTGTGAAGTGCATGTTCAAGTCTTCTGCCCACTTTTTTGGTTTTTGCTTTTTCTTATTATGTTTAGGAATTCTGGACACAAGTCCTTAGTTGAATATATGTTTTGTGAATAACTTCTTTCAGTCTGGTTTGTCTTTTTCTCTTAATAATGTCTTTTGATAAACACAAATTTTTTAAATTGAATTTTTTACAAAAGTTTAATTAACATACAGTGTTGTATTTTCATGTGGACAACATACTGATTCAACAATTCTATACATTCCTCAGCGCTCACCACAATAAGTGTAGTCACCATCTGTCACCATACAACATTATTACAATATTATTGACTATGGTCCCTATGCTGTACTTTTTCATTTCCGTGACTTATTTATTTTATAAATGGAAGTTTTTGCCTTTTAATTCCCTTTATCTATTTTAGGTATCTCCCCCCTACCCCCACCAACCTCCTCCAGCAACCACCAGTTTATTCTCTGTATTTGAGTCTGTTTTTATTTGTTTGTTTGTTTGTTTTGTTTTTAGATTCCACATGTAAGTGAAATCGTATAGTATTTGTCTTTCTCTTTCTGACCTATTTCACTTAGCGTGATACCCTTTAGGTCCACCCATGTTGTTGAAAATGCCAAGATCTCATTCTTCTCATTCTTTTTCACTACAAACACAAGTTTTAATTTTCTTTTCTTTTCCTTTTTTTTTTTTTTTAAGATTTTATTTATTTACTTGACAGAGAGAAAAAGCATGAGCTGGGGGGAGGGAGAGGAGGCGGAGGGAGAGGCAGAGGCAGAGGGAGAAGCAGACTCTCCGCTGAGCAGGGAGCCCAACATGGGTCTTGGTCCCAGGACCCTGGGATCATGACCTGAGCCAAAGGCAGACGCTTAACCATTTGAGCCACCCAGGTGCCCCCACAAATTTTTATTTTCAGTGATCAATTGTTTATTTTATGGTTCGTGCCTTTTCTACCCTGTATAGGAAATACTTACCTACCATAATTTACTATTCACATTTTGGAGATAAAAAGACAGTATCCAAAGACAGAAAGTGACTCAAGGTTACGCAGTAAGTGACAGGACCAGGACAAAGTCCATGATCCTCTCACCGGGAATCCACATTGTGTTCTGTTCACTAACAAAGGTGTTGCAGAAAAAGCAACCACTCTCTTTTTATCACTGTGACTTCCCACCACCACAGTGAAAAGGAATCAACTTTAAGATGACATTGTTGCAACTGTACTGAGCACCTTGAAAATATTCCTGCTCTTTGATCCAGTTGTTCCTGCTCTAGGAATCAAAAACGTAGACAAAGTTTTATGCACACAGATGTTCATTGCAATGTTATTTTCAGTGGTAAAAAGGAAATAACCTAAGTATTCAACTGTAATGGACCAGCTAATTCAGTTGTGGCACATCTATAACATTGAATAGTATAGCTGCATAATATTCAAATTAAGGTACTTTTGAAAAGTATTTAATGGCCCGTGAAAATGAGCACAATATAATGCATATTTTTTCCATTTTAAAAACTCAACTTTATTGAGGTACAATTTACATACCAAAAATGCACCTACTTTAAGTGTATAGTTTGATGAGTTTTCTCTTTACTTTTTAAAATAAACTTCATTTGAGGTATAATTTATATACCATAAGATAGAACAGTTTGAAGTGTATGATTTGATGAGTTTAGGAAAATGGGCACAATCATGTAACCCCCACCACATCACGACACGGAATATTTGTGTTACTCCCCTCAAATGCCCTCATGCTATTTATGGTCCGCTGTCTTTCCCTGCTCCTAGGCAACCAATAATCCATTTTCTGGAGTGATAGATTTTCCTTTCTGGGATTTCATATAGATGGGACAATATGCACGTTGCCTTTTCTCTGTATCACTTCTTTTACTTGGCGGAATGGTCTTGAGGTTCATTTATGTTGTTGCTGCCGTTGGCAGCTCTTTTTTAGAGCTGTGTAGTATTTCACGGGATAAATATCCCTCATTCATTTATCCGTTCTTCTGTCCATGAACGTCTGTGTTGTTACTAGTTTGGGTTGACACAAATGAAGCTGCTATGAACATCCGTGCGCAGGTGTTCCTGTGGACATATGCCTTCATTTCTCCTGGTCAACACCCAGGAGCAGGACGGTCAGGTTGGAGGGTGGATGTATGGGTACTTTCTAAGAAAATGCCAAACTCTTTTCCAAAGTGGCTGCCCCATTTTATATTCCCACCAGAATTCCAGTTGCTCTGCACCCTCATTCATATTTGGAACTGTCCGTTTTTTAAAAATCAGTTTATTATTTTGTTTTTAATTTTAGCCATTTTAATAGGTATGTAGTGGTATCTCATTATGGTTTGTTTAAAAAAAAGCTTTACTGACATATAATCTATGTTGAATAAAGTTCACCTTCTTAAAATGTGCAGTTCAGTGTTTTTAGCGTGTTTAGAGATTTGTGCAACATCGACATGACCTAATTTTAGAATATTTATATCTCAATTAAAGAAATCTTGTACCTATTAGCAATCTCTCCCCATGCCTCCCATGCAATATAATATTAGGTTAAAAAAAGCAAAACAAAAGGCATTAATCCATATGGAATTATGGATTCCATCTATCCATACATGGGATAATATGTATTTCTACATACATATAGAAAAAAGACTGGAAGGGAATATGTCAAACGTTAGGTGTTTCTTGGTGGTAGCACTTATAAGGAGGTTTATTTTCTCTTCTGTACTTTTTGGAATTTAAAAATTCCCCGCAGTGAGCACGTATTACCTTTGCCATAAAAAAACAAAATCACGGGGCGCCTGGGTGGCACAGCGGTTAAGCGTCTGCCTTCGGCTCAGGGTGTGATCCCGGCGTTGTGGGATCGAGTCCCACATCAGGCTCCTCCGCTGTGAGCCTGCTTCTTCCTCTCCCACTCCCCCTGCTTGTGTTCCCTCTCTCGCTGGCTGTCTCTATCTCTGTTGAATAAATGAAATAAAATCTTTAAAAAAAACAAAAAACAAAATCATTATTTGTATGAAGAAAAGACATTTCTTCAGGCTACATCTGTTGAGGGGGCCAGCACCATTTCAGCTGCTATCACTTTGTATTTTCAGTCTGATTTCTTTTGGGAAGAGACCTTGTAAAATCTTATTCTTCTGGGTTTCTGCAGGGAGTTGGCAGTATAAACTTGTTGTTTGCAATATTTACGTGAACTGCCTGGGGGAGTCCTGTAAACTACTCTATGAGTTGGTTTCTCTATCGGCGGACTGTTGAGTGCTTAGAAAGTGTGCCAAGGAAAGCAAATCCATTTGGGAGTTGACTCAAGGGATACATATTGCCTTGTGATGCATCAGGAGACATGGAGAGAGGTTGCTCTTTGCTTGGGACCTCCCTTTCCTAGTGCGTGAAGTGTTCGTGGCCATGTATGTATGTGAGTGTGTGAATGCACATTTGCGTGTGTGTAATAATGTATTTTTACATTTTAAGTTATTGTGGGTTTAGAAGACTAAGTGAATTGGTCTTCTCGTTCTGTTTCATGACCATCATGCAGTTTGATTTAGGGTAAGTCAAATTCCCATTTCTTTACGTACATTTTCCCCTTGACTCACGGAGACAACAATAACCGTCTTAATATAGGCTTATGGAAATGAGTTGAATCGCATCTATGCTTCGAACAAAAATGTGCTTTGCTTGGAATCTGCACATTATTTCATATCACAAAGGTCACTTTCCGGGGTGAAATTGAACTCATATTAACCAAGAAGAAATAGAGGAGGCCTTGGCTGAATTAGAGACCGATTGCAAAGAAGTAAAACCTACTTAGATAGCTCAAAAGTAGGGTGGGAGGGTACACTGTAAGAGTGAATAAACAGAAAAGATAAAAAGAGGCAAGGCTTGAGAAAGTTTCTCTCTGTTTCTGTTGCTTTGTTTCAGGCCTTACGATCTCTTGTCCTAGTACCTCTCTCTATTTACCTCTTCCAGGCCCTTCTTTGCAGGCTGGCTTCTTCTGCCTGTGCCTGGTTTCCACTCTTCATGACTTCAGCTTGGGCATGGCTTTGCTCAGTATGTAGTGTTGGCTCTGGCCTTGCTTCTACATGACCATTCGGTTTAACTTTATGTATCTCAATGACTCATTCACCGGAGGGGAGTCTGACTGGCCCAGCTTTGGTCAGATTCCTTAACAGCGTCATGTAAAGGAAGGTCAAATATACAAAGACGGCTACCTGGGCCTACCTACTCCTTCACACAGGCTTGATGGGGGTGGTTGACTACTCCTGGAATCTAGTCAGAGGTTGTTTGGTTGTTGTTGTTTGTCGGTCCCAACGATAGGGACATGTAAATGAAGAGGGTAATATGTAGTCTGTGGTAGGCAGCCTCCACAGTGGCCCCGTAATGATCCCCGTCTCCTGGAATGTTTGCCCTTGTGCAATCCCCTTCCATTGGATGTGGGCTGGATTTAGGGCTCACTAAGACATCTCTTCTGAGTTAGGTTATCAAAGACTAGTTTCCATCCTCTGTGTCCTCTCTCACCCTCTTCCTTGCTGCCCGTGATGGAAAAGGTGCCACCTTGTGAGCTGCCCAGTGGTGAGGCCCGTGTGGCAAGGAATGGGCCTCTGGCCCACAGCCTTGAGGACGTGATTACTGCCAGTGACAAGTGGGTCATCCTGGGGAGCTGGGGGTACTTTTCTTCTGAGCCTGTGGTCACTGCAGCCCTGGTAACACCTTGATTGTAGACTGAGGCACCTTCAGCCAGAAACACCCAGCTGAGCCATGCCTGGGTTCCTGGTCTGCAGAAACTGTGAGATACTGCTTTAAGCAGCTAAGTTGTGGGGTAATTTGTTATAGCAATAGATGTGGCCCCTAAATAATACTGTGTTTGAAGCATGGGACCCAGGCTCACCTCAAAACAAATTGTAAGAGGTGATATGACCCAAGGAACTGTCCTGGAGAACTTGTTTACACCCAATTGTCAGTCTCCAGCATGGTGAGCAAGTTCAGGTGCAGCAGTACCATATCTCTTACGTGGCCAGCTGGACAGAGGTTAGGTTCTAGCAGCGACAGTGTGAATGTATAAAATGCAAAATAGGTAGGACTCCATTTTAGAGGAGGCTAGGTGATAGCCAAATGTTTCAGCCTGTGCTGTAGTATCTGAGATGTGTAGAGGGTTGCACTTGACGAATTCTAGTGTCCTTTTCAACTCCAAATGACAGTGAATCTGAGTATGTGCCCATGGATGCCAAGCCCTGTGACCAGTTCCCCATCTGGCTGGTGTGGACCATATGAGCAGCCTCAGCCTTCTGGACATCCCTGGGATGGAAGGTCAGATACAGGAGACTATTACATCTCAGAGTCTCACTGCAGGCATGATTAGTCTCAGAGGTCTGAAGAGCATGCCAGTAGTCAAGCCACTCAGCTGTTTCACCCGGAGGGCATTTCAGGAAGGTTCCATGAAAAGTCTCCTCAAAATCCTGTATCCTCCAGTAGATTCCATAGGTCTATTAGGATGTTCTTTTGTTGGGGGAAGTAAGCTCACAGAGAATATGTTCAGAGAGAACAGTTTTTTGCTGCTTCTGCCCTCAGGGCAGAGTTTTCCTCAAATATCATTGAATACCAAGAAAACGCGTGCTGGGCTCTTCAGTATTCACCCCTGCCCCCCTTGGCCTCAGCTCCACAAAACCCATCACCCACGTATCTAACTCATTCCTAGTAGGGACCCTCATCTGCCTCATACCAGATGTTTCCCTAATTTTTTTTTTAAAGATTTAATTTATTTATTTGACAGAGGAAGACTATAAGCAGGGGGAACAGCAGTGGGAGGGGGAGAAGCAGGCTCCCCGCTGAGCAGGGAGCCCACTGTGGGGCTCGATGCAGGGCTGGATCCCAGGGCCCTGGGATCATGAGCTGAGCCGAAGGCAGATGCTTAACCGACTGAGCCCGCCAGGCGCCGTAGTGTTTCCCTACTTTTTCATCCATGTCCTTTTGTAGGTCCACAGGTTGTACCCCAATGACAGCATACATTTGAAATATTTAAGTACAGTTTTATTGACACAAGCATCCTGTCCCTAAAGAAAGGCTTGTGAAGAAATTATACAACACAGGAGGAACCTTTCTTTCATTGTTTCAAAAGCAGAATTCCTTACTCTATCTGTAACCTTTAGCTTGGGTGCCTGGTCCTTGTGGAACAATAGGCTAGCAATCTCCCTTTCTCTCTGCCCCACATGTTCCCACCCAGGATTCAGTGGCGTGACGGAACAAAGAGGGATGGCCGCTGAGCTACAGTAGGGCAGGGTCCAGCCCAGCCAGCAGCCATGATTGCTCTGTGTGTGGAGGAGGTGTTATTAGTCTCATTACATGAAAAAAGCTATTAATGGAGAAGCATGCTTTCGGAGGGATGGTGGGTAAAGGGAGAATGAGAACTGAGAAAAAGGACAGCGATTGTGTCTGATTTTCAAGGTTACCTGTTGAGATAGGACTGCAGCTCCCTCATGGCCTGGTAAAGCAATTCCTTTCCAATAACTTTATAATAAAGAAGAAAGACCCTTTTGTTAACAGTGCCTTGTATTTATCTCACGTCTTTCTCCAGAGGAGCTGCTAGTGCTTCAGAGATTTTATCTTTATAAAAAGTTGATGAGTAGGTGTGAAGACCTTCTGGTGAACTCGGCCACTCTGTCCCTAATCCAATCACTTTGCCCACAGTCCTCCGACTTCCTTCTGGTTATGATGATTGACACGAATGGGGCCGAGTTCACCCTGGCAGCTGCACTATGTACCACGGTGCCAGATAGCCCACTTCTCCCCAGGACCCTTCAGTGTCTCTTGTTCACCAGTGTCCTGACCAGAATCCCACTCCAGCAGTCTTAAACTAAGGAGATTTTATTCAAAGGAATTGAGAGTATTTCACAGAATTCAAGACCCATAAGGATAGCTGAGCCTTTTGAAGATCTAGAACTAGGTCCTGGAAAGCTATCGTTCTTCCTTTCCTTCTTGCTTGGGAATCACACAGTTTCCTGGAGCTGTCCCTCTCTGTGTACTAATATCCTTCTACTCTCCAGACCTCTTCCTCTGTTGGCCTCTCAGTTCCATGGCCCCAAAAGGCAACCGTGACACTTGAGTTTCTGGTTCAGGGCAGGCAATTCATTTAACCTGATTATCATATATGAAGAAACCCATTGGCTCATCTTGTTCCTTGGACTGGTGTCCATCACTGGTTCTGATCATTTCTGGCGGAGGTGGGGAACTGGCCATAGGGAGGGCTTCCTCCTCTGGGTGTAGAAGGTTTTGTGCCTTTGTATTTCTGCTTTGCTCATTTCTTTTACTTGGGATGACCTTCACTTTGACTCCCCAGAGGGTCCTCAACCCACACCTATCTTTCCCTGCGAGGTCAACTCCAGCCATCTTCCTTGACTCGACCTGCTCTGCACAACCTGTCAGTGCCTCTTCTCCCTCACTGTCTTATCACTATCTGCTTACTTGTGTCCTTGACTGTGTCCTACTAGCATGGGGGTGCCTGGAGGGCAAGGCTTCTCGTCTCTCTCCTTTTTTTTTTTTTATCTTGAAAGCTGGCATAGTGCTCAGTAAATGTCTGGTGAGCGAATGAATGCAAGAAAAACAATAGATCTCATCAAACAAAGGCTTTGCATTTTTTTGTTTTCACACCGTTTTGTTAGATGCAGAAGAAATGATCCTCCTTTTCAGTAAGCACTTACTGTGACCAAATAAAGAGACTTGGGAATAAAGTGGCACTAGGGCCTTTCCCTTTGGGGGATTGAAGAGCCAGGGCTGCACCATAGTGTACATTGTTGTGCTGTGGGTTCAGGAGATCTTGGCATGATTTTACCGTCAGTCTTGCGGCTGCCAGTGTGCGGGTGTGCTGTGTACACGCTTTCATTTTATTTTATGATATGTATATATAGATCAGCGATTATGTTAGATATGGCAGTGTGGATTTATGATTGTGTGCCTCACAGATTTACATGAGTTAGGATCGCTTTGCTTTTAAATTTGCAACAATAATCAAACATGGCAGAATCACCGAATGACAGTGAGAGCAGGGGAGGAGGGTAGGAAGGTAGAGTGACAATACTGAATCGCCTGAACAGCTTTCCAGATATCCCACCTCCCACCGTCACCTGACGCCAGGTGAACCTGATCCTTCCCTCCCCCTGAGGTGACAGGTGCCGCTTCCATCTCTTTGCTCCTTGCTTCTGTCTCATTCCCCCAGGCTCTGGTGGGAGTGGTGTGTTAGAGGAAAGAATGAGGGAAAGGAGTGGGTGAGTGCTTGCCCTTTCCTATTTTTTTTTCCGTTGAAGTAAGCTCCCTGCCCAAGGTGGGGCTTGAACTCACAACCCCAAGATCAAGAGTTGCATGCTGTATGAATTGAGCCAGCCAGGTGCCCCTCCTGTTCTCCCCCCCCCCCCACCCAGTGCTTGCAAATACCCTGTTATCCTGTGCTGGGGGAGCCTGTTACATTTCCAAATCTTTCATCATCCTCCTTAGCGACAAAACCAATATCTTTGCTGGTGTGTGGTGGCTGTGGAGCCCACATTGAGGTGTTTGGACATAAACACCTTCTAATCCACTATTAAGTTCTTCAGTTTGTGTTCTCATAACATTAACCATAATGAACTCTTCACATCCTGATGTCAGTTTAATATGCAGCTTCCCCAGGAAGGGCCTGGTAATTTAGCGTTAATTAATGATGGCTTATTGCAAATTATGTTACTGACTTCCGGAAGCTCCTGGGTGACATACACATCTTTCAGTAACATTAATACTTAGCATTCACATAGCACCTCACATGCTCAGAACACTTGGAAATTGAGTTAGCTGCATTGTCACTATTCCTCATGCTGAGTCCATCATCCGGGCCAGTAGAGGTGTCCCTCATTATAGGTAGATTTGACACACTGAGTCTTAAACTGGCACAGTGCTAATGTGGAGGAATTGCATGTTATTTATCTCAGAGTCTAGAAGGTAAGCTACTTGGGGGCTGGGGTGTATCAGGGGATCCATGGAGATAGCTAACTGTGAAGTACCATGCTGCAGGTTAGCTCCTTGGATATTTCAAATACCCAGAAAGAACAAACCGGGGAGCTGAAGTATAGGAGGTGATGTGCCACCAGACCTTAGATAGGGGACGAGGTGACGGAAGGTAGCAGCCAATGGTAAAGGGGACTGAAATATAGAGGAAGTTACAGAGGAAAAAATGAGCCACTAATTGGACCATATTGCTAACAGAAATGACCTGGGGCAAGTTTTTGTTGTCAGAATTTTCAACCTGTTTTATGGGGTGGTGTTTCCAGTGGGAAATATCTTAGTTTCTCTAAGACTCAAATCACTTGGAATCATTAGGAAATTGCCTTATACAGCCGATGTAAAAAATCAGTGTTGTGGGACCACAGCTGTACTGTGGAGTAGGAAGGGGGGGGGGAGATCCTCTTGTTTTTGCTCCATTTTCAGGATTGAGGAGGTTTAAGAATGAGGAGATGGCCAACAGGCCAAGCCTCATAGAACAAGGGAGGATAGATTGGAGAGACATCTTTGGTCATGCGATTCAGGATGCTTTTTCATTTCTTTTCTACACTTTGTTGCCTGTCTACTGATGTTGCCCTTTTGTGCTGGACACATTATATAGTCTGAAATATTAAACACATCCATTTGAAACAATATTTTGATTTCTAATAACTGATAAGGACAGGGGAAATGAGATTCCCCTCTGGCCAGAAAAAGGGCAATCTTCACTCTCCAGGGGAGAAAGATAAGCCCAGTCGATTTGCGGAGATGGTGTCAAAATTAAATTATTTTCCCAGAAACTTATATATATATAAAAATCCAACTTGTGTTTCTTCGAAGAAACACTATTACCGTCTTTCCTTTGTCCCTGTTCTGTGGCAAACTCCCTTAATTAATCCCTGCTCTTGATTTCATTGGTTCATTTCTATCTCGTCCTTGTCTTGCTTGCCAACCCCGTTTTAAAATACAGAAATTGGCTCCCACAACAGACAACTAAGAATTCATTTCAAGCTCTAATGTGAGTATAGAACTCATATCAGAAACTTTTATTTATTATACCTCAATTCTTGTATCAAAACCTTTGATGAAGCCCAAACTAGTGACACATTCAGATCAGATTAGCAATTTGCACCTTCATGGAGGGCTTAGCAGAGCGGCTTTGTTCTGATGTCTTAAAAAGAAAATAATCCATTTGTATCTGTTGGGAAATGTAACCTTATTTGCATCTAGGGCTGTGTCCCTGGGCTGGTAATGATGATAACTCAACTCAAGCCTCAAACAGGCTGGAGGTGCTCAAAGTATTAGGTTTACCTAGGAGGAGAGGATGTGCCCTCTGCCTCTCCAGCTCACCACCTTGCAGAAGTTTCTAGGCAGAGGAGGGGGAGACCAAGCAGGGACAGGAGGCAGCGTGGTAAATGGTCAGCAGAGATAATTCTAGAGTCCGACTGTTTGAAATTCAAATTCTGACTCTTCACTTTGTACACGTGTTAGCTTGAGCAAGTCATTTGACCTCACTGAGGCTCAATTTCATCATCGGGAAAATGGGCAGAATAATATCAGAGCTATACTGTTGTTGTAAAGATTAAATTAAATGAGCTGATGTACTTGCCACATGGTGAGCACCCATTCAAGGGTCACTTTTCTTATCTTGATATGCAGAGATAATATATGGCAACAAGTAGAAGGCAGGACAGCAGATACTTGCGAACCACAGACATGGAGACTAATCTGCTGCCATCTTGTTTGATATCCACTGAAGCATATAAATTAAATCTCCATGCCATCCCCATCCACTAGGTTCACGGACAGAGTAATGCGGCTCTTGTCCAGGCAGACCAATGAGTGGGGCACGTGGGCAACAAAAGAAGCTATGTAACTTTTCCCAGGTCACCAGCTGGCAAGTTCTGGAATTTGCATCCAGGTTGTCTGACTCCAGAACATTGATTCTCAACCTTGTCTGCACTTTAACATCACCTGGGGAGCTTCTACATGTCCAGATGCCCACGCTGGGCCCTAGCTCAATCAAACCAGAGCCCCTGAAAGTGGGACCCAGGCAGCAGATTTTAAAGTTCCTTGGGTGATGACAGTGTGCGGCAAGGCTGAGAAAAACTTGTCTAGACTAGAGCAGTGGTCCTCAAAGTGTGGTCCCTGAACCAGCAGCATCAGTGTCCTTTGGGAACTTGTGAGAAATGCAAACTCTCTTGCCCCATCCCAGACCTTCCAAATTAGCAACTCTGGAAGTAGGGCCAAACAATCCGTATTCTAACAGGCTGTCTGGGTGATTATTGTTAACGGTCTTTGAGAACCCTAGAGCTGTGCTTTGCAAACTGCAGTGTGCCTATGACTTACATGTGGATTTTGCTAAAATGTAGGTAGAGAGTGAGGACATCTGGGGTGGGGCTTGAGCTTTCACTGGCCATAAAGTTGCTGCTTGGGCCCTGATGGTGTTGGAGGAGTAAGGATGCTCTGTTGTACTTGCCACACTGCCTCTGGAGGCCCCAGGCTCCCTATGTAACAATCACCCGGGATGCAAATGCCCGGGCTCCTTTGCAGACCTACTGAATCCTAATCTCTGAGGATGGATCAGGCAGTGCACATTTAAGCAAACACCAAAGACAATCTTTTTAAATGTCCTGGTAAGTTGGAAAACCTTTATTCCCAAGGGACCTGTCATGCTGTCCCCTGGTTTTTTCCCAACAAGTCCCTTTTAATCCACAGGGCTGGCCAGCCAGCCAGTCAGGCAGGGTCTGGATAGCAGGTCTGAGGTGCTGTGGCATAAAAATAGGCACCAGCAGCAGACACCCTCGGGCTGCTGTCAGCACACCTCCAGCTAAGAATCACATCTTGCTGTGTCCATAGCCTGCAGAGAGCAGGGCTCTTTTAATCCCCTGGTCCTTGACACTGTCCTGTCCACACACCTTGGGCCCTGAGGCTAGAAGTAGAACTCTGCTTCCCATTTTGGATTTGTAGTAACTGCCTGGTCTACTGAAATACCCCACTGACCCAGCCACCTTCGGCCAGCTCACAGTCGAGTAGGTTAGGAGCTGGCATGACCCTACTTGGGTGTACAGCCCGCTCTTGTGCCATAGGTGGTAGCCAGCTTTTTAAAAGCTTAATGAGCACAGAACAATGGAAACCCAAAGAGCTGGTTTCAGTTCAGCTTGAGGAAGCATTATGTTCACGTAGGTTGGGTGCAGACCTAGAAGTGGGTTCTCCATTGACAATCCTTAATCTGGGGCGACTTAGGCTGGTTGCACCACAGGGCACACAAATGTCCTTGAACCCAAGCTCCAGGAAGCATTTCAGTCCTATTCCTCCAGGGTGGACAGAGCCAGCTTCAGCTGACAGAGTGTACACCAGGGGCCCGGGAATATCCATATGCCCAGCATCCCCATCCATCTCCCCTCAATTAAATCATCACTCTTACCACCTAACAAGGAGCTTGGAGCTCCTTCACTCTTAGCTCTTATTCCTTTAGATCTCATGGGCTTCCCGATTATAGAAGCCTTTCTGAAAAGCTAAACTATAGATAGATCTGAGCTGTTTCCTCACCTCTGAAATGGGCAATGCTCATTAAGACTACAGGGTGAGGGTTTAGTAGTTAGTATATGAAAAAAAAAAAAAAGCAGTTGGAAGAAAGCCTGGTGCAGAGTAAAGGCTATGTAGGTGTTAGCTGCTATTATTGATATTATTACCAGGTAAAGTAAAAAACTGCTATCTTTTTTGGGAGCAGTATTTCCTGCTTTTCTTCTAGATCATTGGTAAACAGACTGCTAGGTAGATAGCCTGAGACCAACAGTGCCCAAGCCATTCTGATCATTAAGGAGCTCAGTGCAAGCAGAAGGGGCAATTAGATAATTTCAGTGCTGAGGAGTGAGGGACTCTGATGCTCCTGTCATCTAGAAAAAAGTGCCTAACCTGATAACATGGGCTCATCTAGGAATTTTCTTCGACAGATGAACAGAAACGACCAACTGGTTGACCTGAATTACATTGATCCCTTGTAGACTAGCATCAGACATCTCTGTAGGGCTGCAGACAGCTTGGTATTGTTTGGGGTGGCCCTTGATGACCTGGCACAGGGCTGCCTCCTTCTCTGATCTGCTCCAAGCCCTCTGGATGGAGTAATAGCCATTAAATAAAAGGCATTTTTGAGGGTTTAGTCGAGGTCTCCTTAATAAAGTGCAATGAAACAGAAGGGAGAAGTTGAAGCCTCCAGGTGTGTTTGTAATGTAATGGGGCTTCCTATAGTGGCCCTATCTGGAACTCAAAGGACCCCCCCAGCCAAGTTTCTCCTTGCCCCTTTCACAGCCAGCCTGTCCAGTCACCCTGGCTTCAAAGCTCCTGTCTCAGGCACATTCTAATAGTGTCAAAGGCGATGCTGTTATTGTCCACTGAGCATCCACGACATCTTGTGCAGGACAGGAGGCCCACGGGACCAGGCAGGTAACATGGGCAGCAAGAGGCATTGATTGGGAGCCAGTATTTCACATACCAGCACATGCATTTCACCTCCCCTGCACTTATTATAAATACAGAATGCATCCGAGCACTTGCAGAGCTCATTTGTGTTTGCTTTCTTGTTGCTGTCATCGTTTTATTTGGCTCCTTCTGCCCCACCCCCTTCCCTCTGCTCTCCATCCATCGCTGCTCTGGGATCCTGGAGAGGGGGAGGGTGAGAGAGAGATGAAACAGGGCTCAGAAACAAGTGACGGTCCCCACTTACCCTTTCTGACAGCTTGCGCAGAGGTCTGTGATCTCACGTAACACTAGGAGGTAGGAGAGGTATTCTCTTCCTCTTTCACATGCCTTTCTAATTATATGTATGGGGATATTGAGGATCATAGAGGTTAAGCGGTTTACCTAAGGTCACTGGTTGAGTCCTGACTGATACAACTCATTAATAATATGGTTACCATATGTATTTCTTGCACATCAACCCTGCCTACCCAAGTTTGGTGTAAGTACCTTAGGGATGGACCTAGGGACTTGAAAGACATTTTCCTGTTGATTGAAATTTCCACCTTTGCTGTTTTTTAAAATGTTTTCCTAATTTCCTATTTTAGCTGTTGAGTGACAGAGAAGATAACATGCATTGGGTTATGAAGAGAGTGGGTTTTACTGGAAATTGAAAAGCTTGAGGTCTTGCTTTATTTATTCCCATATAAGAAGGTCTAGGAGATTCTGGAACAGATTGAACTTTATCCTTCCATCATTCTGTGGGGCCACCTCCTTTCCTGTCTCCAGTTCACCTTACGTTCCCCCCCCCCCAGGGTACAGGAGATCAGAGAAGCAGATGGCAGAGTGGTAAGAATGGAGGGAGTAGAGAATAAAGAACCTAGTAGAAGGGGAGGGCAGTGAGTCCTATTGCTCATTTAGAGAAAACGAAGATGCTAAAATAGAGACTGTTAATGAATAGAGATTTCCTACCTTTAAAAGACGAGGGAGGATGGAGGAATGGTGACCCAGGGACAACCCCCAAAGCAGGACTGTGTGACTTTCTTGTGTCAGCAATAGTAGGTCAGGGTTTCCACCAGAATTGTCTACCTTAGATTAATCCCTTCCTCTACTTTTCAGAGCCATGTATAAACTCCTGCCCATTCTAGCAGGATCTGTTGGCCTGTGTTCACCATTTCCCTTTTACTTTTCAAGCTCCCTTCTACTTTCTTAGAGAGGGGCTCTGTCCCAGAGCTGTATCTTCAGATTTATCTTCATCCTGGAGCTAAATGGATTTGCTCCTCGAGGAGGGATGTCCTCCCTCACTGTGTCTGTGGTCCTTGCTCAAGTACTTCAGGCTGTGAGCCTGGAGACAGCAAGCCACATGCATGCCAAGGACAGGGAGACTGAATTGTGTTATGTTTCCCATGGCAACCAATTCCGAGGCTGGTTCTCCTCTGGCTTGGTCACGCCTGTGTTTAGAACTATTGCACTTTCTTTGGGGTTTTGAGATTTTGTGGGTTTTCCTCCCTGCACAAGAGGTGGTATTTTTCTTTTCTGGCAATAGTCACACACACAGATGTGCACACGTGCGTGTGAGCACATGCACACACGCACGTGCACACACACACGTGAGCAGTCACTTCCCGAGCTTTCGGTTGACATGAATATGTATCCTCAGCTGTTGATGCTGGAGGAGTTTCCAGAACACGTCCTGAGCCTGAAGAATTCTTTCTGGATCTTCGGTTATGAAGAAGCTGAGGTACAGCTGTGAAAATAATACTCACTTGGAATCTGGGACCTGGGTCCCCCTGGTTTTGTTTCCAAGTAGCTGTGGGCAAGTCACATCATGTTGATGCGCCCCCTTTCCTTATCTGTTAATTTGGCTAAATACTTATCTTGCAGGGCACCTGGGTGGCTTAGTTGGTTAAGCGTCTGCCTTCAGCTCGGGTCATAGTCCCAGTGTCCTGGGATCGAGTGTTGGGTTCCCTGCTCAGTGAGGAGTCTGCTTCTCCCTCTCCCTGCCCCCTGCTCATGCTCTCTGTTGCTCTCTCTCTCTCAAATAAATAAATCAGATTTTTAAAATAAATAAATACTTATCTTGCAAGGTTACTGTGAGGATTACATTATTAAATAAAATGATGGTTGTAGAAATGTCTACAATGACTGATAAAAATGTTTTGCTGAAGATGGGGTATCATCTGTGCATGGTGCTAGGCATTACTGGGGAATCTACAAAAGAAAAGAAAGACATAGATCTCTTATTGTTAAATTGTTCTATGATACACATAACATATATTTTATTGTCTTAACCATTTTTAAGTGTTTAATTCAGTAGTGTTAAGTACATTCACACTGTTGTACAACCAATCTCCAGAACTTTTTTATCTTGTGAAACTAAACACTGTACCTGTTAAACAAACAAAAAAATCCTCCCCACTTCCCCTCTGCAGCCCGTGGCAACCATCGTGTCACTTTCTGCTATGAATCCAACTACACTAGATATCTCATATAAGTAGAATCATACAGTATTTGTGTTTTTGGTGTCTGACTTAATGTTACTAGTGTTGTGTCCTCAAGTTTCAACCACACTGTAGCAGGTGTCAGAATTCCCTCTTCTTTAAGGCTGAATAATAGTCAAAGGACATGGACCTTTTTAAAATGTCTGGATAACATAAAAAATAGCACATATGCAGAGCCATAAAAAGTTACAAAGAGCTTGTCACACAAGGTCCCCATGCACAGTAGGATAGTAGAGGGGATGGTCCTGCATGGTTTCATGGTTTCCGGGAGGCGCCTGCCCTCCCTGGGCCTGGCTCTGCATCTTAGGACCCAGCATTCCTGAACAGCAGCATCTGGGTCAGGCTCAGTAGTTATGTTCATCAGAACCCTGTGGTTCAAGACAGCAGTTTCTAAACAAATGGTACCAAAGAGTGGTGAACAATTTAAATTTGCTCCTGGGTCTCCAGGCAGGAGGCACAGCAGGAGTTGGGGACAGAGAGAAGGAAGCAGCAGTTGCCCTGGCTGAGGAGAGATTGAGGAGCAGAGGGTGGTGGTAAAAAGTTTCCTTCGCTGTCTAGCATTTAAGAACAATGGCTGATTTCCATTTTGTAGATGAAGGTACTGCTTGTAAAACATTTAACTCAGAGCCTTGTGGGTTTAGCCAACCAGCTGCTTGAGTGAGGTTGGTCCACCCAACATCATCCAGTCTGGGGTGATTTATGAATGCATCCAGAGAGTGCATTCATAAATCACCATCTGTTCAGGGACCTGGCTTGCAGGGAACAATGCACTATGTAATCCCAGAGTCTGACCCAGCCAACTAGTGCCCCTCCTCCTTTGGGGAGAGGAAGAAGGCCTCCTTCATTCTGGGCCAGTACAGAAATCTGAAGAGAGTAACACAAAGTTCCTCATTGCCTACCATTTTTCCCTCCAGCAACTGTAGGTCTCATTCTCTGAGTCATGCTGCTAGTGATGGGAATTTGCTCCTGTGGTCTTGCTCATTCTTCCTTAACACCTTGAGGCAGGTGTTTACAATCCATCCATGGCTGGGGTAGATCTAATTTTTTTGGGTTTTTTATGTTTTAGTCATAATCAGGTGGGCCATTGCAAGGTCTCAGTTAACCGTATCTATTTGGTATTTATCATGCAGTATATTTAATAAATTGTTATTCATTAGTAGATCTAAAAGGAGCATTGCTTTGACCCTTCCCTGCTCTGGGTCTCCGGGAGCAGTGAAATAATAAAATGAGCTAAGTGATAGGATGGGAGGTAGAAGGAAAAATTGGAAGGAGAACTAGCCCAGTGGGAACTGAGATCATATGGCCATTGCTTTGTGCTTAGTGGACATCTCTTTCTAGTCAGTGGATAGGGACAGGTTGCAGAAGGGATACCATACTTCTTGGACATTAAACTAATGTTTTATTGCATTCAAATTGTAAATTTAAACATTCAGAGAGTGAATATTTAAGAAACATTTCCTTTAAGAAAAAAATGTGTGACCAGAGTGGTCTGTCTGAAGTCTGAGTTGGGTTGTAGAAGTTAGAAAACCAACCCTTGCAGTGAAGGCTATGGATAGAACTAGGTTGAGTGATGAACTTGCAACTGGGTTGCTAATAGTAACCTGTCTGATGGACAAAGAAAGGAACCCAGGTATGCCTATGAGCCAGCACACTCCTAGGAGCCCAACTTTGTTTGAGTTTTGGTACAGGAACATTTTCTATAGAAGTGATAAAGTTTTGTCCCAAGCAGGAATGGAGAAAAGTCCTTAACTAAGATAACTGAAGCAAGCTAGTAATTCTTGGCTTTGTCTCTTTCCCTCCCTTCCTCCCCCAAGCCTTGATGACCTGAATGAAGTCTAAGTGTAGCTAGCTAGTGCTGACCCCAGCCCTAGGTAGGAGCTCTGGCCATGGTGCTGAAGACAGAAGGCTGGTGTAAATCGAGGGTAATGCATGTAGAGAAGAGACCTCGAGGTACTGAATAAGCGATGATTGTTTCTCTTGAGGTTGTCAACAATATCTATGACTTGAACCTTAGTGTCATCTTTCTTTAAACTTTGTTCTTAATTTATTAGATGACTACTCGTTAATTATAAAACAAGGAATGTAATTTTTTAATAAAAAATTAAATAGATGAAAGTTGACCTGACTATAAACCTGACTTCATCTTTCTTATTAATGGCTGTGGGATAATAAGAAACTCTATTTGGTCTTGGCCCTGGGTTCCTGGCACAGACCTCCTAAAATCCTTGGAATTTCCTGAGTGACAGGGGCATCTTTTGTTATTCATAGCGAGCCTCCTATAATCAAACCTGACTTTATGCTAATGAGGTGACTCTTGGTGGGCCTCTGCATAGCTTTAGGGTGAGGGCTGGTCACCTGAGAACCAACCATGGTCTTGGGGGTTCGGGCCCCTAACCTCCTGGGAGGATAGAGGAGCTAGTGATTTTTAATCACCATTAGCCAGTGATTTAATCAGTCATGCCTACATAATGGAACTGCCATAAAGCCCCTAAATAACCAGGTTTGGAGAGCTTCTGGGTTGGTGAACACACTGAGTTGCTGGGATGGTATTGTTCCCCGGGGAGGATATGGAAGCTCCCTGCTCTACTCCTTGTGCCATACTGTGCCCTGTGCATGGCTTCTATTTGGTTTTTCCCGAGTTGTATCCTTTAGAATAAACCAGTAATAGTAAGTAAAGTGCTTTTCTGAATTCTGTGAGTCATTCTAGTGAATTATGGAACCTGAGGGGGGCTTGTGGAACTCTTGAATTTGTAGCCAAGTCAGACAGAAATGTGGGTGTCCTGGGGGTCTGATACTTACAACTGGTGTTGAAAGTGGGGGCCTTCTTCTGGGACTGATCCCTTACAGATCAGTGAACAGATACAGGTGCCAGAAGTGAATTGAATTGTGGGTTACCCACTTGGTGTCGAAGAATCAGAACTGGTTGGTTTGGGGGAGAAAAGAAACCCCTGAATGGCTTAATCCTTGAACTCCCAACAATAAAAAACCCAAACAACCAAAACCAAAACAAAACACCCCTTATGGAAGTTACTAGAATTGCAAGCTTCTTGCCAAAGGTTAAAAACAAGCAATCCCCAGAAGCCTTGCTTGGTAAAACCATGCCTTGTGACAGTAAATATTACAGGTGACTTGGAAAGAGTGGCTCAGTGTAGAGTGAAAATAGTATCAGAGCAGAGCTAGAGAGAAAATGAAGTCGTAAGAGGGAGAAGATATTTGAGTGTATAGAACCCATCAAAGATAAATATTCAGAACTTCTGAAGAATTCCATAAATCAATAACAAAAAAGATAAGCAAGCCACTAAAAATAGTCAAAGGATAAAGACGAAGCAATTCACAGATGAGGAATACCAGATAGCTAAGAAATATATGAAAAATGTTCCCTCTTACTGGGATTTTGGGAAATACACCAGATCCCACAGTGATGAGATATTATTTCCTAGCTACCAGTTTAGCAAAAATTTAAAGTTTGAGAATACTAAGTGGCAGCAAGAATGCAGGATAATGGAAACTGTCTTATAACACTCATGGGTATAGCCAGTTCCTCAGTATCTAGTAACATTTAAGATATGCTGACTCGACGATATAGCCATTCTACCCCTAGATGTATATGCTCTAGAGACAGCCATGTCTCATCATGGAGATGCTTGTTGCAGCCCTGTTCTTGACAGTCTCCTAAGTAAGCAGGTTGCAGAGTATTATAAATAGCGTGAAACCATTTTTGTAAATTTTAAAAGCATAAAACGATACTATATACTTTTATGGAAACAGATGTAGTAAAACTCAAATACATACATGAGAAGGATCTCCACTGACTTCAAATACGTACATGAGAAGGATTTCCACTGACTTTAGGAGAATTGTCTCCTAGGAAATGGGACAGGGCAGGGGTGAGGACTTTAACCATACCTGTCATGCTTTATTTCTCTTAACAAATCTTAAGCAATCTATATCGCAAAGTTCAGTAATTGTTAATCCTCTGTGGCAAATACATGGGTATTTGTTTTATTATTTTCTGTGCTTTTTGTATGTTTGAAATATTTCATAAATGCATTATTTTAAATAAAGAAGATAATGAAATTTTTCCTAATCTGGGCAAAAAATGGATTATGTAATTACTCTATGTTCTGGCACTTGCTTACATGTGTATTGTTTCTTTCCCAAGTCTGTGATTGAAGAAGCTTGTGTTGGACTAGGAAGACATGAGAGAGAAAGTATGATCTTGGGCTCCTGGGTGGCTCAGTCGTTAAGTGTCTGCTTTCGGCTCAGGTCGTGATCCCAGTGTCCTGGGATCGAGCCGCGCATCAGGCTCCCTGCTTGGCGGGAAGCCTGCTTCTCCCTCTCCCACTCCCCCTGCTTGTGTTCCCTCTCGCTGTGTCTCTCTCTCTGTCAAATAAATAAAATATTAAAAAAAAAAAGAAAGCATGATCCTAAAGCCATGGCCACTGACCATGAAGGGGAAGTGAAGTCACCCAGTGCAGGTGTCCTGGGAGACAGTCACTAAGCCACTGCTGGTATGACTCTAGCAGCAGCAATTCACTACGTCCTGAGCCCCAACTCTTCTGTTGCTGGGGACATCTTCAGGGTGAGGTAGAGAGCTTTGTCCTACATAGGCTGGATAGCCGTGGCTTTTTACTTTGTCACTTCATTTGAAAGAGCAATAATAGCCTGGATGTCTCTTTGTCCAGACTCTGGATGAGAAGTTTTCCACATCTCTCACAGTTTTGTTTATCCTTCTTTAGATGCTTTGATATAAGCGGTGGCATCCAAAGATGAAGCAAGTGATGAGGATGTGATCAGATTACATCGGAGCACAGGGCCTTGCACTTCACATGAACTGGGTATTGTACTTTAATAAGTTTGCATTAGCTCTTTAAATGGCCACATCATATTATTGCCTCATATTAGGTTTGTGATCAATGACCACCTAACTGCTTCTCTTGTGCCACAGAATCCTTTTCACATAAATTGCTGCCAAATCACTACTCCCTCTGCAACCATTCTGCATTTGTGCAAGTGAATTTCAGAGATTGCTGCTGGGCCATGCATTTATACTTGTTAAATTTTATCTTCCTGGTTTCAGCCAAGCATTCTAGACTTGAGATCATTCTGAATTTTGATTATGTCATCTATGGCATGTGCTCTCCCCACCAGGTTGATGTTATCTGAATAATTGATTGACATATTTTCAAAAGGACGGGGCCAAGGACAGAATCTTGTAGCAATGCAGTGAGAACTTTTCTCTGCATTGACACAGAACTATTAATCAGCAATCTTTGGTTAAAGCAGTTCAATTGGCCATAAATCTGCCTCAAATTATTATCATCTGATGCTGGGGGAGTGCAAGAGATAGAGTGGTTAGACAGACTCAGTGTTGTAAAAATGTCAATTATCTCCAGATCAATCCATAAATTGGATGAAATTCAAGGCAAAATCCCAACAACTTTTTTTTTTTAATACAACCTGCTAAGCTGACTCTAAAATTTATTTGGGAGAGTAAAGGAAGGCCAGGAATATCCAAGAGAATTTTGAAGAAAAAGAAAAAGAATGATGGGAATTGAGCTATCAAATATCAAGACTATTTATAAAGCTATAATGATTAGGGTGGTTTGGTATTTGCAAAGGAACAGAAAAGAGATCCCAGAAATAAAATTGTGACTGTACGGGAATTTGATATGTAACACGGTGTATGTAAGTCTGTTAGGAATGTGTGGGCTTTTTAAAAAATGGCAGTGGAATATCTGGTCATTTGTAATGGAAAAAAATTCTGTATTTCAAACTGATACTAAATAGATTTCGGGATGTTTAAAGACCTAAATGTGTAAAGGAAAACTTCAAAATATTGGGGGAAACTATAAGGAAATATCTTCATGACCTAGGAAGTAGGAAGGGTTTCTTCCTTCCTCCCTCCGTCCCTCCCACCCACCCTTCTCCCTCCCTCCCTTCCTCTTTCTTTCTTTCTTTCTTTCTTTCTTTCTTTCTTTCTTTCTTTCTTTCTTTCTTTCTTTCTCTCTTTCTTTCTTTCTTTCTTTTCTTAGAGAGAGAGAGAGGGCACGCGCCTATGCGAGGAAGGAGCAGAGGGAGACGGAGAGAGAATCTTAGGGAGGCTCCACGCCCAGCATCGCCCAGCTCGGAGCCTGACATGGGGTTCAGTCTCACAACCCTGAGATTACGACCTGAGCCAGAATCAAGAGTCGTATGCTTAACCAACTGAGCCACCTAGGAGCCCCAGTAGGAAGGGTTTCTTAAACAAGATGCCAAGAGCAGTAACCAAAATGATAGATTTGACTATATTAAAATTTAAAATATTCATGTATCAAAATACATGCTTAAAGTCAAGTTACAGACTTGGAAAAGATGTTTGTAAAGCTTATAAAAGATACATAATTAGTAACCAGAATATGAGAAAACCTCTTACAAATCAATATGAAAATTACAAATAGTGTAACAGAAAATGAGACAAAGGATATGAAGAGGGAGTTTCACAAAAGGGATGTCTAAATGACCAGTGAGTACATGAGAATATGCTCAACCTCACTAGTAAACAGGCAAATGCAAATTAAAATCACACTGAGATACATTTCTGATCCATCAGATTGACAATATTTAGGAAGTCTGATAATACTGAGTTTTGATCAGTACGAGTGGAGCAAGGGGAACCACCAGACTCTGGTGGAGGGTCTCACTGCTACAGTCATGGAGAGAAAGTTGGGATACATCCAGTAAAGCTGTGAATGCAGTAACTTCATTCCCAGTTGTGAATTCCGGAGACACTCATATGCATTAGTGGGCATTTCTATGAGTGTGGGTAGGAACACTGTAACACTGTTGTGAGAATGACATTGGAAACAATGTGGATGAACATCCCAGAGGATTGAAGAGCTATCGTTTCTGGTGATGGAAATGATTAAACATGTCTACATGTATAACATGGATAAATCTCGCAGGTAACGTTGAGGGAAGAAAGCAAGTAGCAGAAGGATACATACAGTGTAAGACAATTTACATAAAGTCTAAAAACATGAACTGTTACTATGTATCAGGGGTGGCGCCCTGTTGTCCCCCTGGGCCAAAGTTTTATTGGAACAGCGGCCACACCCATTTGTTATCTTTGGCTGCTTTTGTGTTGCAAAGGCAGAAGTGAGTAGTTTGCAACAGAGATAGAATGGCCTGCAAAGTCTAAAATATTTTCCACCTAGCTCTCTACGCCAACAGTTTGCTGTCCCCTGGTACATATGTGTATTGGTTAGGCTGATCTATCACATTAGTGGCTTACATGAAACAGAAGTTTATTTTTCCCAGGCTAGGTAAGCCTTCCAGGGCTTCTGGGGGTAGCTCAACAATTACTGAAGACCCAAAATCCTTCCCTGTGGGTTTTGTGTCATCCTCTTTATGCCGTGTTTATCTCGTGATCCAAGATGGCAGCCGGCACTCATCATCACATCCCCTTCCCAGCCAAAAGGAGGCAGGAGTGTGAAGGGAGGGTTCCTTTTGAGCACGTGCCTTAGAAATTATACACATCCCATTGGTCAGAATTTTTTCACAGGGCCACATCCACCTGCAAGAAAGGAAGGAAATATAGATTTCACCTAGGCTATCATGTACTAGCTAAAAATCCTATTAAAATGAAAACATGAAGAATAGCTGTTGGGGAACAAATAGAAACTTCTTCAACAAGCCCATTTGTAATAAAGACATGAAGAACACCAACTGGTTCTCCTCCTTCAGGCAGGAGGGAATGCAATTAGAGAGAGGTACAGAAAAAAGAGGTCTAGAAAAGAGCCATGTGCCCCTGGGCTAGAGATTGAAGACACAGTTTTATGCCTTGAGGTATTGGCAGTAGAAGCTGAGTCAAATCCATATGTATTACAGTGATTCATATGCACATATACATATATTTAATTAGAAGAGAGTAACAAAAGGAAGATATCAATGGTAAATTGAGACATCAGAAGATAACTAATTCTAAGACAGACAACAAAATATGCTAAATAGCACACCAACATAAAGTACAGTGTGTTAACACAGACTCTTACTGGACTAGTGAAGCTATAGTTAGTGCAGTGTAGAGCTTTGGATGGTTACTTTGTTAGTGCTGTCTACTGATGCCAGCAGATGGAGCCGGTAGGTCAAGGGGCTTGGGGCAGGTTAGAAACACGTTGCCTAAAAATATGCCTTGGCTATTTTGTGCTTTGAAATCCTGACAATAAGACGGGAACATTTAGGTAGGAGTTAGAAGAATTTCACAGCTACAGCTGTGGGCAAACGTGTTCTCTTGGAATACTTATGTGGTCACCTGGGGAAGAAGTTGGTAACGACTCTTGTTTGGGGCTTCTGTTTGACTGTGTTAGGTGCCTGGCACAGAAAGAGATGAGTTGAAAGGGGCAGACCCCTGACCTTCAAAAGAAAGCCCTGAGGTATAGGAACTGCTCTGCCCTGCCGGTGGGCACACAGATTGTGCAGCCGTTCTGGAGAGCCGTCTCGTGCTGTTCAGTTAAAATAAGAACCCATCTTCTATATGACCCAGCAATTTTATTCCTGGGCACATGTCCCAAAGACATTCTTTCACCGGTCCCTAGTGGCCTGTGTGAGGATACCCATAGCCCCATCATTTGGTGGTGGTGGGGAGTTGGAGGCAGTCTGGGTCACCATCACCAGGGAAGTGTGTGGCACAGTGAATGGAAGCTCCCTATGGACTACTGTGCAGTGGTTAGAAACAGAGGCTGGGTGTGCACATACCAGTGCGGGAGGATTTTAAGAACAGTGTTGGCTGAAGAGTTAAGAAAAAGGGAATGAGATCTATAGCACAGTGACATTTATATAAATGAAAAATACGTGCATACAGAATCACAGTATGCATTTTCCAGGAACATATACGAAGTAAAAACTTAAAAAATTTCTTTCTCAGATTTTATTTATTTATTAGAGAGAGAGAGAGAGAGAGAGAACAAGCAGGGTGAGCAGCAGAGGGAGAGGGAGAATCAGACTCTGCTGAGCAGGGGCCAGTTGCAGGGCTCGACCCAGGATCCTGGGATCATGACCTGAGCTGAAGGCAAGACGCTTAACCGACTGAGCCACCCAGGTGCCCCACAAGGTAAAAACTTAAAGAGGCATGTTAACATATTAAAATGGTTGTTGAGGAGAGTGAGAGAGACTAACCCCCCAAACAGTGACTCTGTGGGAACTCTCCTGCACTGCCTTTCTATTCAGTCTCAGTACCTTGCACTCCCACTGGCTCCGGCCAGTCTGATCTTAGATGTGCCGTCTTTGACTCTTTTATCCTTACTGGATTCAACATCTTTTGTTTTGCTCTTCTGGTGTCTAACCATGGTCATGCCCTGCACTCCACTCTGCCAGAGACTTGGCTTTGACATCTTGCTTTTGCTCTCTGAGTTTCTGACCACACTGCTCACCTTCTGGTCTTGCCTTCATTACCCCCAGCTCACTGCTGACAGCTTGTAGTGGTCTTGCTCCACTAATGGCCATACAGGTCAACTAGCATGTGGAAGATGGGCCTGTTTGAACTTGTGTGATGGATCAGTGGTGGCCAAATAAAGTCATGCTTGCCTCAATCTGTTGTCTCCCCAGATCATTTGTCTGCCCCCCCGCCTCTTATGCAGACTTGGAGCTCTTGCTCTGGAGGACACGAACCTGGTCTTTTTTTCTAACTCCAACACAGAGAGTCTTTGATTTTTATTTAATATCTTGACATGTGCTGATATATTTTAATATAAACTTCCTTTTACTTCAGAAAGCAAAGAGCTAAGTCATTTCATATATACCAAAGTATATATGAGTTATTTCAGGGCAGGGAAGGAGCCTGGTGCCCCAGGCCACACATCCCATGATTCTTGGTCATGAGCCCCATGCTCGGTCCAACAGAGTGACACAGCTTTCAGGAAGCTGGAGACATCAATTAAAGGCCGAATTGTCAAGGGGTTACTGGAGGACAGATACTGATAAAAGATACTAATCTCTGCCTTCCATCTGCCTTCCACTGAGAACCAATCATTTGGAACCACTGGTCACCATGGCTTTTGACCGAGGATGTTTTACATGTTTCTTGGAGATGACAGAGAGGATATTTGTGTAAACACATGTGAAAGGGTTGGGTGGCGGGGTGGGTGGGTGAGGGCGTGTACAGTCTGTAAACTCCAGGACCAGCAGAATGCCTCGCCACATGTGTTCCTGGCACGATTTAGGCCTCCAGTCTGGGTGACCTGGCCAGGTTGATAGAGGGCTCGATGCCATGGCACAGTAGCATGACATGAGGAGTGGTGAGGTCTTGCTTCAGTGCTTTATGACAATCTGCTGTCTGTTCTCTAGGGGAGAAAATCAGGCTGCTGGAAAATAGTAGTACTACCACCAGAAGTCCATATGAATAAGAATTGGCTCAGTGATGATGGTTGCAGTCAATAGGTATATGGAGGCTAATTAAACACCAGAGCCTGTGACTGGGAACTGCCTTGACTCAGCTGTGGTGATTACACCACGTGGTACAGTGGATTTGCTAAACTGTAAATTAGCCTCAGCCATGAGGGAGAAGTGAGCTAAAACTCCTCCATCAACATGATATCATGACCGTGTTTTCAGAGCCCAAGGAATTTTGACAAAGGAAATCTAATCAAGGAATTTGGGAACCTTTTGGATGCAAGAAACAGAGTGGGGAATCTATTTTGGATGTGAATGTATTACAATTTCTCTGACGTTTTGTGGCTTCTGTAAAAAATAGGTCACAATATTGAAATCAAGATTAACTCTGGAAAATCCAGGCCATATGGGCATTATAGTATTATAAAACAGTTGATATAAGATATTTGGGATAGAGTGGTAACAACACATCAATAAAATGTTAGCTATAGACCAATAGTCTGCTGTTTGATGAGTCCATTAAACAATGGATCTTTTTATTTTGTTTTTTATTTTTATTTATTTTTGATGTAACGTTCGATGATTCATTAGTTGCGTATAACACCCAGTGCACCATGCAATACGTGCCCTCCTTACTACCCATCACCAGCCAAACAATGGATCTTTTTGATGTTGCTGATTCTCTCAGCAGAAGCAGCCTGGGAAGATAGGTTTTGACTCTGGCGGGTGAGCTGAATTCAATCTAGGGGACAGGAACAATAAAGCATTGTAATGAGGAGATGGTAGAAGATAATGACTATGAGATCAGGCTGTCTGGGTTCATATATAGGCTTAAGCACTTGATTGTGTGATCTTGGGCAAATCCCTCAGCTTCTCTTAGTTCTCTTTGCTATAATAGATTTTATTAGTACCTTCCTCGTAGGGTTGTTGAAAACATTAAATGATATAGTTCATGTATGGTGTTTAGCATAGTGGCTGAAGCATAGAAAGTGCTTTAAATTTGCTATTTTAATCATCAGTCTCCCACCCTCTCATTAAATATCTTAACAAACTAGGTATTTGTTTTTTATCCAGCTGGACTTGTGGATATATACAACTCCAGTCTCAGTAAGGACGGAGATGGTCCATGATAACTAACTGAGAAGTATGTGGTAACAAAGTCATATGACCAAATCTGTAAGCCGCACCTGAAAATCAATCTCATTAAATCAGAGTTAAAAAGAGCAGAGGATTATGTCCGTGTGGTAAGATTTGTGAATGTGAAGCTGAGGATTGAGTGTGGTGGCAGCCCCTGTGGCTGATGACCATCCCAATTTCGCCTCTAGCCACAGTCCCATTCCTGCAGTGTCCATCCTTGCTTTGGCATGGCTTACGATGGACCCAGTAGAGCATGATATCAGCACATCCATTAGGAAGGGCCTGTTGGTGTGGTGAGGCAGGGTTCTCGAAATCCCTGGGAGGGAATAGCCCAGCCATTGCCTGAGGACTGCCTGACACATGATGGGGTGCCTGCAGAGGGGGAGAGACCATCTTGGGATCCCCCATCAATGTCACCCAGTGTTAGGGGGCACACAGAGTAATGCCACTGGGGAGATTGGAGATGCACAGGCCCCCACCCAAGGCTTGGTGGCAGACTGTGGGTATCCCAGAGTCCTGAACTCATCCTGTGCTGATCTGAGGGAGAGTCTTCCCCAAATCTGCACCATTCTGGCTTCCTAATCTCACACAATCCTGTGAAAGAATTGCCACACCTGTCAGAGGAGTGGGCCACTTGACAGGCCTTCCTCCTGGGAGCCTCCTGGAACTGGGGTCTGGTCACATGACAGCCTGTGGCGTGGGGTCCCAGAGCTCCAGTGGGGAGGGGAGTCCACATGGGTCTTGGTTCTGGCTTGGTGTGTGCTGCCCAGACTGCACTGCTGCACTGCTGGCCCGACTCATCCTAGCATCAGGCAGGTACTTAGAAAATTTTGAGGAAGTCACTCCAACATGGGGGCTCCTCAGGCCTGGGGCCTGGGGAAAGTGCTAGGCTATGGTGGGAACAATCTGGCAGCGATGAACTGGAAGTCAGAGACCCGGTTCTAGTCTTTGCTGACAAGTGGCTCTGTGATCATGAGCAAAGTACTGAAGGTCTCTGCAGGGCTGGCTCCCTGTGTGTATGACTAATGCAGTAGCACAGGGCCCTGGGCTCAGAAGGGGCCCTGTGTTCACAGTTTAATGCCCTGTGGCTACTCTTGAGATTCTCAAGAATTTTCTCTTTGAATTTGTGTTTTGTGAGTGATATCCATGGGATAGGGGTGCCTGGGTCACTCAATCGGTTAAGTGTCTGCCTTCAGCTCAGGTCATGATCTCGGGGGCCTGGGATCAAGCCCCACGTTGGGCTTCTTGCTCAGCAGGGAGTCTGCTTCTCCCTCTGCCCCTCCCCCTGCTCATGCTCTCTATTTCACTCTCTTTGTCTCTCAAATAAATAAATAAAATCTTAAAAAAAAAGAAATCCATGGGACAACGGAGTGTACACTGGGGGCTGGGAATCTTGGCTCACACATGTCCTGTCTCTTGCCACCTCCTCATTTCTTCCTGCAGTGGGTTCTCAGCTGCCCACCCCACCTCCCGCTCCAGCCCAGAGACCTCTACTGCTCTGCCCTCCGGGGAGTAGGGGCAGTGAGGGCTGGCATTGGTACATACACTCCACGCACCAGGGGGGTCTGTGTTCATCCAGTCAGTGTCTCATGCCCGAAGAAATGCAACAGTACATAGCACATACAAACACCAAGGCAGATTGCGGCAGAGCCTGCAGAAGGAAGGACAGTGGTGTTAGTCCTGCTCTTTGAACGAGGTGCCCTGTTTTTTCATTTTGCACTGGGGCCTGCAAATTATGTAGCTGGTCTGTGTCTCTGAATCCCAGCTTTCTCCTTTGTCAGAAGGTAGGGTTTGAATTTGATGTTTTCTGGGGTACCTCCCAGGGCTCATGTTCCAGGATTCATCCCTTTGCCGAAGGAACATCCATGGCCGATCACATTTTCTCAAAGGAGGTCTGTAGAGATTAACCAGCCAGGCTAGTGCTCAGAGGCCTCAGATCTGTCTTTTTTTTGGAGTTGTGTCAAAGAAAAATTGCGCCAGACCGAGTTAAACAGGCAAGGAAGACTTTATTCATGGCTATTGCAGCAGGAGAAGGAGATTGGACTCAATTCTGTGGAATCAAAGGCAGGGGAGTTTTGAGGGCTGGGGTGAACTAGTGCGAAGTGCTGGAGAACGTGGGGGGATTGGTTAATGCGATTGGACATCTGTTTGCTAGTGGTCCCTGAAGGAAGGTAGGTACCTTTGCTTGCACAGAGACAGAGGATTGGGGGTGCTCTCTCCTTGGATGACTACATTTCAAAGGATGCCTCCCGGCCCTTGAGAAAGACATTCCCGGGTTGTAAAAGTGGCCAGCGGCTGGGAGAAGACTTACCCCTCAAAATGGCAGGGAAAGAATTTACCATGGCAAGTTTCCTAGAGTAGATGGGAAGGGAGGTAGGGCTGCATTCAGGAAGAACCCCAACTAAAGTTGAATCTAGCTAAGGAAACGTCAAGGCCGTCTGGTCTGTGCTGTTGGAGTTGAGGCCTGTTTGGAGCACCACTATAGCATCTTTTGGGCAGTGGCTTTTCTCCCCCACTTCACAGAAGCAGGTGCTGTGCTGAGAGACAGTGCCAGGTTCCGCATCCCCCAGCTGGCCAGCGGAGGAGCCAGTGTCTTCACGACTCGCCCAGGCCCTCCGTGGGTGCTCACGTGCTTCTCGTATCTGCCCTGGCTTCTCCGTCACCATCCGTGCACCCTCCGTCCTCAGCCCCTGGCTCTCTCTGTGACCCCTGCCGAATCCTGAACCCCCAGCTGTGGGCAGCTCTCTCCCCACCAGTAGGCCTCCCAAGAGGTTTGGCATCAGCAAGCTTTCATAAGTATTTATTGCTGGGATGAGAGCCCGCTGCCCCTGATGGGTCCTTGGCTGCCGGGAGCTGATGTCTGGAGGAGGCAGTTTGTATGCTAATGCTGCTGATTGCCTGCATCTTCCGAGGATTCTGCTTTAGCCTGTCTATCTGCCTCTGGAGAGAGACCCAGGAGCTGTTACCCATCTGCCCTCCCCTCCCCCTCCCCCTTTGCCTCCAGCCCCCCACCCAGTCTTCCCAGAGAGCCCATAAAATTTTATTCAACCCATTATGTCCCAGGCAAAGCCCGATCCTTCATTTTGAGAGTAATAACCACATGTCCAGATTCAAACGTGTTGTCTGAGATTGAGTTGGAGAGATGGATGAAGGGGCCTGGTGTGAGCTGCCAGGAGGGGCAGCAGTTGGGGCTGGTGCTGGGGGAGGGGGTGAGGGTGTGAAGGAGGAGCCAGGCCCCTTAAGGGCTTCCCCTTTTCTGTGAGAAGGCAGGCAAAGTTTTGGTTTTGAGCCCGGGATTCATACCCAGTTTTCCCCTCTGAGAATCGGGAGGGAGGGTGAGGCTGTCAACGGGAGTGCATCTAGCCCTGGGGACTGGACTCTGAGCCCCGGATGTTGTAGGATCAGGTGTTTAATTTTACAGAGTCTGTTAGATTCAGCCTTGCTGGTTCACCTCAATCCAGTGGTTCATGACCTTGGGGAGCATCGTCATCGCTTGGGGAGCTGTAAGAAATAGAGATGCTTGGATCGCAGTCCCTGAGATTTGGATTTAATTGGTCTAGAGTGTGGCTGTAGCCCTGGGATATTTAAAGGCAAATCTAAGAAGCCAAAGCCATGAGCTATGACCCCAACCTCGGTCATAAGAGACTGACACATAATCCTGGATGTGCATTTATTAATGCAGAGTGGGACATAGAATTGCCAAGGGGTTGAGCCATTCTCTTGTCCATGAGTTCTCTTCCTGGGAGAAAAGTCAACACAGAGAGGCAAACTATTCCCAGAAAGTAGAGTGGTATTCTAGGGAGAGGTGGGCTTTGTGGTGGCTAAGAATCTAGACTCGGGGGTCACGTAGGACTTGCTTTATGTCCTGGTTCCTCTGCTTTAGGCTCTGTGGCAGAGAACACATTTCTGCACCTTTTCAAGCTTCATCTTGATCATCTCCAACGGGGGATAATCATAGCTACGTCCACAGAGTTGTTGTGAGGGATCAGGGAGCTAGTAGAGTGTGCTTATAGTGATTAAGGTTCTCATTAAATGGTAATTATTATTGTCATAATAAAACCTGGTGTCTTGGAGCTTGGATGGCCTGATGCTCCACTCTCCTCTATAGGGTAATAATAATAATGCTGACTAACAATGCATTCGCTATTTGGTGAGCATGAGTCTAAGCCCTTTGCCTATATTAACTGAGGCACGGAGAGGTTAGGCAACATGCCCAGAGCCCACAGCCGATGATCAGTGGGGGCGGGATATAGAGTAGCCAGTCGGATTTCAGTGCTTGACCCTGCCGACCACCCTTGACAGCATTTCCAGCTTCCCCAGCCCTTCAGCAGGTGGACCAGAACGCCTGAGTGTGGTCAGAGCCTCTCTTTCCTGGTCAGTGCTGGCAGAAGCCTTGAAGGGGAATATGTTCACAGAACTGTGATCGTGTGTGGAGAATCTGAAAGAGGGAGCGTGGCTTTGTAACGGTGGCAGGCATAATGTCAAGTCCTTGATTACGTTGCAGCCTTCATTAGCTGTGTGCCCATCCTTTGGATTGTTCTGGTCACCTTGATCAGACCTGGCTGTATCCCAGTCTCCAAGCCATTGTTCAAGGCATGGGCACTTGGGCTGATAATTAGGCTCGTCCAAACTTCGTGTGGCAAACTGACTTTGTAGATTTTTGACACTGATATTCTAAATGCTAATAATCAGCTCTGAAGGGCGTGGTTCCTGATTTGGGTCTCTCTGGTTGACCACCCGAGAGGGATAGTTTCAGGGTACCTTGAATGCTAACTACCTCTAAAGGGAGCTAAGAGATAGTTTTACACACATCCCATCTTGTTTATACTGAAATATGTTAAATTATCTCATAAACAATAGAACACTCTACTTGGAGGAGGGTCTTTTCCTTGAACTTTTCCCCAAATACTGTGACAGACAAATGTGCAGACAGAAGCCCCACAGGCTCTGCAGAAGAATATGGATAGATGAGATTCCTATAAGGAAGGTGCTGTGTCATCCACTTTACCAGAATTGTACTGAGCCTTTTTGCTGTACACGGGCCAGTTCACATGACTGGAATAAGCTTCGTTCTACCAGAGCTGGCAGAGAGGATCAGGAAGATTCTCCATGCCAACCACAAACCTTGTCCTCAGATCCTATGTGGTATGTGCTGGATAGCCAGTTTGTGCAACCACACCCTGAATGCCCCTATGAATCACTTTCTTGAGAATGTAGGGTCCCGTCCTCCTGCTATATTCCCATCAGGCAGAATATGTAGAAGAACATGTTGTTCAGCGTTCAAGGTCAGGGGCTCCAGACCCAGAGTGTCTCCTTTGTAAGGAGGAATGTCCCATGGCAGGCCTTGATCTCCTTGGAACACAGGCTGTGTGAGGACGGGAAGGCTCAGTTGCTGTGCTACGAAAGCTCACTGCACGTAGATCCCAGCAGTGGATGCTTTGTCTGGTCGGCCACTCCTGGACTGCCTGTATGTAAGTTCCGCTAATAAACTTGTGTCTCGATTCCTGTCTCCGGGTCTTTCCTTAGGCCTCACTGGACCATTACCCATTATTGGCTTAGAGTCTGCTGGGGTTGGCTACACAGATTCCCCCCTCCCTGCTTCTCAGGGCCATTTGTGTGACTGGAGGAGGCCTGTACTGAGATTGCTCCTGGTGTGGAGTTAAAGAGGCCAGGGGGAGAACCCAGTATGTCCTGCCCCTCTCAGCCCTATCCCTGGCCACTTCTCCATCAGCTTCCCACACTCGGCTGGATCATTGTATCTGCCAGCAATTATTCTCTTAATTGAAAACTCTCTTCCTCAAAAGAGCCTTCTTCCATGACATAATGGAAGGGAGAAGGCAGAGTGCCCTGGCCCTGCCTGGCATATCATGGGACTCCCAGGATGTGGCCTGGTGTGGTCTCTATTTGACTTCTGTCCTTCTGTGGTTCTCTCTCTTGCCTTGCTTCCTAGCTTTTCTTTCCCAGCCCTCTGAGATCTCAAGGCCAACCCCTCTTCTAAGGCATACCTATAGGTGGGACAAAAGAAGGCCCAAATAGTTATGCTGAGCCCATCATGCACCAGGCACTGCTAAAAGCTCTCTTGTGCATTAGATCATTCCATATCTTCAGAAAAGGGGACAAAAGCAAAGCTCTAAAAGGTTGAAACAGTTCCCTAAGGCAAACAGCTGTTCTTAGTAGAGCCTGTGTTCAGATCCTGATCTTTGGGCTCTAAATCTAGTGCTCTTTTCCATGACACCACAAGGTCTCTGCATTCTGGCTACTGATATTAAACATTAAATGGTCTTTAATGAGTACCTTCTGGTCTGCCCCTTTCCTTATTCCGTCTACCTGGGGCAGTATCCGTGGCTCTCCCATCCCTTTTAGCATCCTTTCCTTCATAGCCCAAGGAGAAGTGACCCAGTAGGGAAAGTGTGGGGCCAGTGTGCTGTCTCTCTGAGCTGGGGACCCTGGCTCGGACTCTCATGGGGCCAGGGTGTAATTGGCTGGGAGTCTGGTGGTGCTCACTCCCAAGGCAGCATGTTTCCTTGTCTGCCTCCTTTAGCTTTGCAGGGAATTCCAGGAACTCCAAGTAACAAATGACAGCAAATTAGGAACTGAAGTAACATAGCAACTGCAAATGTTATCAGTCAGGTGACCCTCAGAGGCTGCCTGCCATTCTGGGGGAGATTACCGTTTATCCAAGTAAATACCAAGTCCTTACGATGGTGGTTTGTGCAGCAGGGAGTGAAAGAGCTCTGTCATTCCTGCCTTAGAGTACTCAGAGCAGTGGAGATTGGGGAATTTTTATTCCTTTATTAAAAATTAAGGTGTTTTTGAGTGTGTACATTGAAGTTTAATGGGCACTGCTGACTTTCGGTCACAAGTCCTTTGTTCTTTTGTGGAGAAGCTGGTGTAGCATAACTAGCATGGAAATGAGAGCAGGGCTCTGGATTTTAATTCTGGTTCTACAGTGAGTAAGCTGTGTGACCATGGACAAGTACCTTACCCTTTCTGGGCCTTAGTAAGGGGACTGGAGTCAGAATGAAGGATTGTGTATTAGTTTGCTAGAGTTGCCGTAACAAAATAGGACGCACTAGGTGGCTTAAACAATGGAATTTTATTTTCTCACAGTTCTAGAGGCCAGAAGTCCAAGGTCAAGGTTTGTTTTTTCCCCTGAGGCCTCTCTTCTTGGCTTGCAGATGGCTGCCTTTTCACTGTGTCCTCATATGGCCTTTCCTCTATGTGCATATTCCCAGTGTCTCTTCCTCCTCTTACAAGGACACCAAAGACACCAGGGATTATTGGACCTTGTTGTACCTCATTTGATCTTAGTTACCTTCTTCAAGGCCCTATCTCCTAATATAGTCACATTGGGAGTTTTGGTTTCAACATGTGAATTTGGGGGGGGGGCACAGTTCAGCTTGTAACAGATGGTTAATGACTTTTACTCTACAAACTTAAAATCCTTTTTTTTTTGACTATCAAAGTTCTCTTTGGTTTATTCCCCAAAACTAAAACAAGAACCAAAGATTTTATTCTGTTCCTGCAAGGGCTCAGCTCATCAGAAAGCAGAAATCTCTCAGCTGTCCTGAGCTGGGGTCCCACTCAGAGGCTAGGAGCAGGTGGCCTTAGAAGGCTGCAGGGCACGTCTCTGGGGTGTCTCTCTGTGGTTGTTGGCCTGCCCAGAGCTCTCCCCAGAGTTCTCTGCTGCCATGGGAGTGCTTGCTGACACTGTCACATGTGTATCTGACATGGACACTCAGAGCCCAGCCTCTCAGGTCAGGTGTGGGCTCCTCCCACTGCTTGTCACTTTCTAGTTGGAAATTCTCTGTCCCGGTCTCCCCTCATCTGGGCAGGCTGTGGGCCAGGAACACCCTCTTTTATGGACAGGTTTTAAAGCTGGGATTTGACCAGAAAGGACTGGGATCAGGGATCTCCCGCCATCTCAGGCAGGGCGATGGCAGGAAGATCTTATTAACACCTTTCCACAAAGGGGAAAAATAATATTTCAGTGTGTTCTCTTTGTGTCTTCAAGCGGTGATAAGGTGCCACCAAAGTGCCAGTCTGAGCTGCGTTCAAATGAAGGATTATTCTGATAAGATAGGGAGAAGAGATGCTGGGGGAAGGGATGCTCAGGAAGGGTGGGGGGCTCCGGTTTAAGGTTATTAAACAGGAAATGCCTGGCCTTGGCAGATCAAGGGGAAATCACACATTCTGTCACATTTGCTTATTGAATCTCAGTTCTACTGAAGCTCGAAAGGGGAAAAAAAAATCACGCCACCCCCATCAACCTCCTTGTAGCTCTTATTAGATTTCACAGCCTTTCAATATTAAAATGCTAGTGCCGGTGGCAAAATTCCTTGTCAGTTTTTAATATCAGTAAGGGATTGTGGTATTAGGTTTAAGGGGGTTGGAGGTGGGAGCAGGGAGGGTGCAGACAGTCCGCAGAGGCCCCCGCCTGGTCCACATCTGTCTTTGCTTCTCAGAGCCCAGTGCAGACCCAGTAGCTCCTGTCCCCGTTTAATGAGGGGACTGCTGAGATGCCGGTGACCGTCTCAGGGGCACCATGTGCCCCTCTGAGCTTTATGGAGAGAGCCACTGAGCCCCAGACTCAGGCTGAGCCTCTCATCATGAGAACTCTGCCTCCAGATCCTGGGTTATTTGCCTAGGGCTGCTGTAACAAAGAGTGCCTCAGACAACAGAAATGTATGGTCTCATGTTCTGGAGACTGAGCCATTCGAAAGTACAGTGTGTGCAAGGCCACGTTCCCTCTGAGACAAACCTGTAAGGGAAGTCTTTCCTTGCCTCTTCTAGCTCCTGGTGCCTGTGGGTATTCTGTGGTGTTGGCTTGCAAATTCATCATTGAAATCTCTCTTCTGTCGTCCATGACTGTTTTCTCCCGCTGTATCCCTCTCCTTCTCTTATAAGGACACGAGTTCTGTTGGGCTAAGGACCACTTCACTCCCATTTGACCTAATTTTAACTAATCACATCTGTAATGGTTCTGTGTTCAAACAGTGTCACATTCCAAGGTCCTGGGGATTGGAACTTCAACATATCTTTTGGGGGGATAAAATTCAATCCATAATGGGTATCTTTTTTTTTTTTTTTTAATGTAGTCTCCACACCCAGTGTGGAGCCCCACACAGGGCTTGAACTCATGACCCTGAGAGGATCAGGAGTCAGATGCTTAACCTACGGAGCCACCCAGGGGCCCCCTAACAGGTGTCTTAGCTTGGATTCCCCTGTAAACCAAACCTGAGGCAAGTATTTCGGTGCAAGTACTTTGTTTGGGAGGTGACCCCAGGATGCATGATGAGGGAGAAGGGTCAATAAAGAGTGAGCGAATGAGTGGGTTATCACTGGGGCAACTGGGGCTCAGTCCCTTTGGAACCCTCCGAGGGGCTGTGGGAATGGGCTTTGGAATTGTATCCCGAAGGGCAAAGAAGTGGAGGTGTTTATCACTCAAAGTATGAACTCCTGGCACTTCCACCTGTCTCGGGAGGAGCCTCACAAGCTCCTGCAGACTCAGGATGCCCTGAGCAGGGAGGTTCAGGAGGCCTTGGCTGTGTAGGAACTGGCTCCAGGGCCCCCGTGGGAAGGTCAGATGGACATGGTCAGGGAAGGCATTGGAAGAGGCTGCTCACCAGCACCAAAGAGTCTGGGTGGGCCAGGAGTTTGGGGATTTAAGCACATTGGCCTGAAGTGACCTTCTGTCCCGCTGGCAGAAGGGGCCCCTTTCGTGTTCACCGTGACCAGGCTTGTTCCTCTGGGGCTGAGCTTTTGCCTGGTCTTCTAGGCTGGGGGTCCACTCTGGACTCACATTTCTCCTTTCTGGGAACTGCAGTCTTGTCCCCAGCCCCTCACCCTGAGTGTTAGGTAAAACTGTCCGCTGTGGTCCAGCTCAGTTCCAGAGCGGGTTAGTCTCTCAGCCAACTGCTACCATGAGGTCTGTCTCCTACTTCCCACTCCTGTCCTTTGTCCCTGGTAGTGACTGTCTCTGCCCCCAGCACGGATGATATCCATCTCTTTTCTCCTGGAGCTACCTACTTGATGAGGTCAGCCATCTAAGGACTTTGGGAGACTCGGGTGCTAAAATCAAAGAGGAGGATTTAAACCAAATATTTCTAGAAATCAGTCTAGCAGAGACCCTTCTGGGCAAAGGGCTTCCCAGCTCGCAGACAAGCACGCCCAAGAGGCAGGGCCTGCCCTAGACCACTGACTGCCTCCTGCCCCACCTCAGCTGCTGTGCTCCAGACCGCTCTGCATTGGCCTGCTGGCCACAAAGCCTGGGCATCTTTGGGAGCCTACAGATGCTGCTGAATCTCTCTCCCCACATTTTTAGGGTCTTAGCAGGGAGATGCTCTCTGGGTGCTGGGCTTCCTCAGAGTCCTATTTTTATTGCTAGTTTTTGTTCTCGTCCCTTCACATGCAGAACACCCACGGCACACCAGCAAGTCCATGTGACGAGCTTGAACAAAGCCATGAGGTCCTCATAAATAGCTGGGTACTGGCACAGGGGTGTATGTGTCACATCTTCAGCCGTCTTTGAAGTTCTGGAAGGGGAGGGCAGAGGCAAAGAAATGAAAGATAATCTCAGTGAGTAGGCTGTGCATGGCTGGCCATGGGAAACAAAGGACTAGGAGTCTGGAGACCTAGGTTCTAGACCTGCATCTGTAAAGTTTGTTATTTTATTTATTTTATTTTATTTTATTTTTTTCCACATCCTTGTACCTCAATTTCCTCTTTGGCCAGATGAGAATAACAACATACCAAAGGCCCAACATCCTCCAGGTTTGCTGCAACAATAAAATGAGATAACCTCTCTCCCCAGGAAAATGGTCCTTCCCTGTTAGACTCAGGTAAAGCAAAGTTACTGCAAAGTTGGTAATGGAATAGAAAAGTAATTGACCTCGTTTGGAAGGAGGCTGTGGCAGGTGAGTGATCCAGGTGGCATGACACATCTACATTGAATCTATGAGGTTTCAAGGCAGGTGGAGCAAGGTCTGGGTTGAGGTCGGGCTTGGAGCTTGGGGGAGGAGGATCCGCCTTCGACGGGCGGGTGGCCTGTCAGTTCTCTTGCGCATCTTCCTTTCCTGAACACTGTGCTCTACCTGCCACTGCTGCCCTGGGGAGGGTTCCAGGGGACGTCCCCTAACCCTCCCAGGGAAATACACACACGGCACATCAATCATCCGTTTCTTTCCGTCCTCGGCAAAGCCATAGCCTCGATGTTCAGAGCAGTTTCTGTACTCAGCGCTGGGTTTAGAGTTTGGGGCTGGGGTGGAAGCCAGTGAGGGGAGGGTCCTTTTGGGAATGTAGTTTGTGAGGTGGGAGGAGGAGTAAGCTGGGATGGTTCAGTATGGCTCTTCCTTTCGTTTTCCGAGGTATGAGGAGGATCAGGCGGAAGCGAGTCAGCTTTGAGCTCATCATTTTGTGCAGGCCCACTGTTTTTCAGAGTGGTGGAGGCTCATCCATCTGAATTAGTTGAAATTGATTGAAACGATTTACACCAGGTCTCTTTTTGATACATAATTTTGTTTTAGTGTCAACTTGAGAAACCGTACTTTGGGGACAGTTGTGAAACATGACTCTCCCGATGTCTTCCCGGACAGACAGCTCGCGTGTGAGTGGAGCTAAGTGACAGGTGGAGTGGAGCTTGCTTAGGTGGTCCATCTTGAGGAGCCCCTTCGTGGAACTCCTTAACCTCCTGTGAAGGTCCTACTGGCTTGGGGCAGGCAAGTCCACAGTGGCCGGTCTGAAGGTCGTTCATGCACGTGCCTGGCTCCCCCAGGCCTGTGAGCTCCTCAGGGGCTGGACCTGCCCTTCTTTGTGTCCCAGGAAGTCTGCGCAGCATCTGGCCATGTCAGCACTGCTTGCATGTTAAGTGAGTCAAACCCTGCCTCTTGGCCCTGTAAACTGGAGGCCCCATTGAGAACCTGGGGGGAAGCCAGGTTGACAGCTGAGCAGCTCTCTCCCAGAAGCAGCCTTATAAATCTGTTCTCATTAGCAAGAGGCCCTGGAGGGAGGGGACGAGAGTGAGTGGGTGTATGTATGTCGGAGTGCTGGGGAGAGCTCTGCCATTAACCTGTCAGCACCCCCTCTAATCTATGATGCCTTGCTTCTGCTTCTGGGTGGGCTGTTTGCAAGTGGTTGCTTTTCGGGATTCTCGAGAAATCCTGACTCTGAACCCCAGTGTCCGGTGAACCCTCACAGCACCCTGTCCAGAAAGTCATGCTGTCATTGCTCAGTTACATTTTCAGGTACACTAATTGGCCTGTTCCTTTTGTGTAAGGGATAGAGGAAGAGTTGAAAAGTTTTGCTTAGCTTTGGTGGTGGGTTTCCTTTGTTCTGAGTGCTCTGTAAGGGTCATGGCTGGCAGCCTCAATTGCAATCAGTGGTTAGCCCTTGGCCTTTAGGCCACAGGACTTTTATGCCAGGCAAGTGAGAAGTTTTTAAAACTGTGTCTCCATCCCACCCATGTTATACAATTTATTGCCATGGGCCCAGCATTCAGGACCTTGAAGGAATGAGGTCTCTAACCGGGGAACCTCTTGTTGGAACCAGTGCAGGGCTCTGGGTCCTTTCCCTTCCCACCCACACAGCCAGCTGTCAGGCATGAGGCACAAGGCAGCTGGAGTGACAGGTTAGCTTCTGCTGTGGCTTTCAGAGGCTCAGAGCCCACACCAGTGCCCAGTGACAGCACCTATGCCCGCCATCACAGTAGAACATGCTTGCTTTCTCCTGATTGCCTAATTTTCTATTTAAATTTGTATACCATTAAGATAATACAGCTATTTCCTTTGTTGGAGGCCACATAAAACTAGTTTAGGCATGGAGGCAATGGTCAAGAGAAAATACAAATGAAGGCTGGGTCTCAGGTGTGGGAGACACTATCTGCCTGAGCCTGAGCTTTTAGATTGGCTTATTAGCATCATTATTGTTATGGTCTCAGCTTCAAAGTGTAATGTTCATCCTCTGAAGATTTTTGTTAGCTGAAAAGACAGGTTTCAGCTCTTTTCTTTGGGGCCCAGATCTACACGAGTTCTCTGATTGGCTGCATCTGCGGCCGCCAGACAGGTGAGGGAAGTGGGATGCAAAGAGTGGGCAAACCCCCAGCGGCCCATACATGGAAGTGATGGCGGTAGAAGTAGTGGGCTTCTTCCAAAGTGCCCTTGACTGTTCAGTCACTGCCCGTGCTCTACTTGGAGCCCCTGATAGTTCCTCTAAGCAAAAGAATGAGCTCCTCACAAAACGCTCTGAGACTGCTATTGTTTTGGAAACAGCTTTGTTTGCCATCATTTGGAGAACAGCGTTTTGGTTTCAAGGAGTATCCAGGCGGATTGTTCCGGCTGGGACCTACGAGTCCCAGAGGAGTAGGGGGAAGGGTCCCTGCTAAAGAGCTGGGCTCGGATGGTGCTCTGCTACAGCTCTGGCATCAAGTCACGCAAGAGTCAGGTTCACATCAGGCTCCACCCCTAAAGAGGAGAAGAGATAATGTCTGCAAAAATGCTTTCTACAGTGCTTAGCGCATGGAAAACTCTCCATAAAATGTTAGCTTTCATTTATTTCTTATTTTATTTATTTATTTGACAGAGAGATAGAGCCAGAGAGCACAAGCAGGGGGAGGGGCAGAGGGAGAGGGAGAAGCAGGCTCCCCGCTGAGCAGGGAGCTCGATGCAGGGCTCGATCCCAGGACCCTGGATCATGACCTAAGCTGAAGGCAGAGGCTTAACTGACTGAGCCACCCAGGCGCCCCAAATGTTAACTTTTGTTATTACTGCCGCACTTGTATAAATTGAAGTTGTTACATTTCTACTTCTTGTAAAATGAGGATAGCCATGCCTGTCCTATTGAGTTGTTTGTATTAAATGAACTAATGAAGTGAATGAAATAAGGCATGAAGTGAAATAAATGATAAAATATGTCAGGCGTCAACCTTCCCCAGGTGAATGGTGCAGCTTGCCTAAAAAGAGTTGGCATGACTCAGTGCATGAATTACTGGAGTGGAAGAGAAATACACCATTTGATCAAGACTCTTCTGCATTTTCCTCCAAAAATGTAACTCTTTGTCAATATAATTACCAGTGCTTAATTATGAGCTAAAACAAGGGGAGACAATATAGAACAATATTAAGAGAAATTAAAATGTCTGTCTTCAAATTAAGTACCATTTCATCGCATCCTCTTAGGCCATTAATTACCACTTTCCCCTCTTCTTGGTCTCCTTACGCAACCTCAAGGAGAATACTTAACTTCCTTTCGGTGGTTCAAGTGTCAAAAATGCCCTTGGCCTGGTGTATGGTTTTTTTTTTTTTTTTTTTTAAGAAAATCACGTCTAACTCTTCTGTGGATCCTTCTAATAACCCTACTTGGGGTTTACTGGAGGAGGCAAAGTGTTAAGTGTTTCACCACTTCTGTAATTAGTTCTAGAGGGTAATGACAACTCCTTCAGAGAAATAAACCATTTTCAAAAAATTCCTCCAAGTTTTGCTCCTAGAAGGCCTTTCCTATCTTTCTTTCTCTCTAGCTAACTATCTAATCGTAGAGTCATGCTAGAATATAATGTAACAATAGCAGCAGCCAGTGTTTTTGTGGGCACTTACTCTTATTGGTAGGGACCTTTCTAAGTGCTTTACATGTTAAATGTTATTTAATTATCACAAAAACCCTGTGAGGTAGGTTGCTGTTATCTCCTTTTTAAAGATAGGGATATTGAGTATCTTTAAGTATATTATTCAAGGGCCTTAGACATTTTTCCTTTTCCTTTTTTTTTTTTTTTTGAGTAAGTTCTGTGCCCATTGTGGGGCTTGAACTCATGACCCGGACATCAGGAGTTGAATGCTCTGTGGACTGAATCAGCCTAGGAACCAGCCAAATGCCCCTAGAGAGCCAGGATTTAAATGTGGGCAGTGTCACTCAGAACCTGTCCTTCCTGCCAGGTGGTGCTGTTAGGCACTGTGCACGCCTGCAGACAGAAATACAAAATGTGTTATAGGCAGTCCAGGAGGATGCCCAGGACTTTAGAGCTGAGAAATGGCAGTTGAGCCCATGCCCCCAGCTACCTCCCAAAAGTCAAGTGAGGTGGGAGATGCTGGATTCAAATCCATCTCTACCCCCACTACAATCATGTGCTGTATCCCTTGTTTCTACCCTTGCCTTCCCTTGGTCCCTCCCACTCTTACTGCAAAGACAGAAAAATCCCTCAAAGGCTGTTTTTGAGCCTATGAAAAACCTCCCCCAGACAACTTTTCTGCCTTTACCAATATATTCTTTACATTAGTGGAAATTTTGGAAAATCATGGGTTTCTGTTAATGGTAAAAGAGTCTTTTTTTTTTTTTTAAAGATGTTTGGTCCCAGAGACTTATGAAAGGGACCATTTATTTATCTGCAGAATGGTTTACATATGAGAACAATACAGAAGAGCTTGAAAACAGTTATTCCATGAACACTAATTAAGAGATTTGTTTGTTTTCAAATAGCAGAAACCAATTCTGGCTGGTTTAAGCAAAAGAGGAATTTTTCAGAGGGATAATGGGGAGTCTCAGGGCTCAAAGAAACATGTTAAACAAACAAGACACATAAAAGTGAAAAACTGAGGTGTCTGGAGATCTCACATTAGTAGGACCTGAACCTCCTCCCCTGGTCACTGCCATTATGTGACTCAGTGCTTGAATTTCCCAGCTTGGCATCTGACTACCTCATAAGATAAATCCCCAGGTGGAAGAAAATGTGATTGTCCAGATTCACTCAGAGGTCCACAGATGGACCCAGCAGCCATGGCCATGTGCAGCAGAGTCAAATCTCCATGTTTTAGGACTGCTTCCATGGAAGGGAGAATCGTGATGGTGTTTTGCCCCAGTGTGGTTTCTTTACACTTCCTTACTGAGGAATTGCATGTCCCAGACACACAATCTGTTGGAGAAGAAGAGTCAGAGAAGCTCATTGGAGCCTTAGACACTCTTTTACGTCCTCTTTCTCCCTTATACGACTCGTTATACAGCCTGACAGCCCAAAAACCCAAGTGTGGAGAGCAGCCAGTATTGGCCGCTGAATGTCCCCAGAGTCTCTTCAGGTAGTTTGGCAACAAGGAGCCAGGGTCTCCCTTCCCCCAGCAGCAGGAGGAGCTGTGTGCACTCAGTTTCCTTGGTCTCCATAGACCCCAGGTGCCAGGCAGCCAGTATCCCCAGTGACTCCTGTGAACAGCTGGTACCCAAGCTGAGAGCATTTGGTACCCAAACTCAGGCAGGTTTTGCCTTACTTTCAAGGCCACTGTCATGCTTGCCCCATAAAAGGAGAATCCCAGGCTGTGGGGATCCCTCTGCTGTTACACAGTCCTACCCTGTGTTAATTCACAACCCAGCCCTTGCATGCCTCTGTGCAGGATGCTTAGAGCATGGAGGACCCACGCAAATCCGGCCCCTTCTGCCCATGAGCTTTGGCCAGCACCAAGCGACACCAACTGGTGCTCACCCCAAGCCTTTTGCTTAAACCCAAGTCTTGAGGTAGTGTGATAAACTTAGTCCAAGCTGGAGTGTGGGGGATTATTAAAGGAAAGGGTCATCGATAACTCTGGGTGATAGCTACTCTCAGTGCCAGGCAGAGTCAGAGCCCTTAGTCTCAGGAGGGCTTTAGGAGATATTGCATACGGATGGGTCCAGGGCTCAGGAGCCAGTTTGGGGGCTTCCATGGCTGGGGGAGCCTGCCATTCTTGCCCTAGCTCTAGCCAGTCACTTAGTGCTTGATCTGGGGCAGACCACTTGACTTTAATGTCCTCATTATTATATAGAAGTGAGATAATATCTACCCCCTCTTGGAGAGTTGGTGTGGGACAAAAATCAGAAATTAGGAGTATTGTGAAATTCAAGCTCTTGTTGGTCTGGAGAAACTGAACCCCAGAGCTGTTCCCGAGGCTAGCTCTGAATAGGGGGAATGAATGCAGCCCCGGGCAAGCAGCAGTACAGATGGGGCAATGAGCTCCGCAGCCCTTTTGCTGTACTTTGTAGTTAAAGGTGATCATGACTTCTGACTTTCCTCAGGATCACAGATTTCTCTGAGCAGAACTCTAGCCATAATAACTTAGCAGGCTCCACTGGATCGATACCTCTGAAATCTAAGGGCCATTCAGTTGCTAAAGGCTTTTTATTTAGTCTTTGTGTTTGGTATTAATGTTATCCCCATGGCATCTAAATGGCAGAGCTATTTATGGATTGGAAGTCAATCTGACAGTGTGGCTCCTGGCCATCCATCATGGGTAGGAGAGAAAAATCCAGGTGAGCAAAACTTCTAGGGTAAGCAGGACAGATGGGGATATTTAATGCTTGCTGATGCCATGAGTTCTACCTAATTTCTCTGTAAGCAACAGTAGCAAAGGGCAATAGTGAAAGAGCATCACTCTTTGAAAATGTTAGAGGTCAAGTACTAAATGTCGCACTTGAGTTACAACTTCTACAGAATCTAAGTTACAGTGAAGACAACTCTGTGATGCGTGTGGGTGCCTTTCAACCTTTTTTGAGGATGTAGACTCTTTTAATTGGAAAAAAGGGAAACTCAACATGGGAATAGCTAAATTCTGAACACTCACTGAGAAAATATATAAATAATATGAAGTACAGTGTGTTTGGTAATAGTTTTCAATGAATTTAAAGTTAATTCATTAAAACAGCACACTTGAAAAATGGCACATATATGTGATTCAGATATACTTTTTCTACAGCTTATGGGCACAACACGTACATGGCTGCTGATGACAATAACACACCTAATACTTTTTGGACGTTACCGTGTCCCAGGCATCATTCCAAGATGTTATCTTGCTTACTCCTTATGACAACTCTGTGAGATGCGTAACAATCACTATTTCCATTTTACAGGTGAGGGAACTGAGGATCACAGATGTTAATGACTGCTCAAGGTCACTCAGCTGGTAAGTGATGGTATGAACGTTCATTCCTGAGTTGTCTAACACTGTTTTCCCTTCTTGTCCCATCATCAGCTGTGGTCTGCAAGACTCTCCCAGCCCAGAGCTTTCCAAGAAACTAAAGTGGAGGTGGGTGTGTCAGGGAAGAGCTCAAATGTGCTGGTGAGCTATTTTGAATAAGAGCAGGTGCCGGCCTCTGTTGACTGCACATCCCACTTTATTCTCTTCTCCCCTGCCTTCTTCCTTTGTCTCTTCCATTTGGCTTTTACAAGTTCAGGCTCGGGAGAGAGTGAGCTGACTGGTCATATTCAGGTGGCGGGGCGTGGAGAGTTGAGGGAGGGTCAGGGATTTGGATGGACTGTTTGAATGGAGTCTTATTTTTACCATGCCTCTCCTTCAAGGTTCCTGATGGGGGAATGATATTTGCAAGGAACAGTAGTCAAATGGGAAAGCATATCACTTATTAGTGGCTTGGCAAGCTACTGATGACTCCAAAGGCAGGTAGCCTTCTTTGGAAAAATCTGGTTTTGGAAATGTGAATTAGGACAGGAGGCCCAAGTTTGTCTTCCTACACCCTTCTTCCTTGAATCTAGAATATAAAACATTGTTTAGAAAATTGAGTGTCTTTTTTTTTTTTTTAACCAATTCATGAGGCAAGAGTAGCTAGGCTGTCTTTGTATGTGGACATCTGTTGAATCTGTCTCTATTTTTTTCTGGCAATGGTGCTGCCATTTCTTTGGGGAAACTGCATCTCTTCCATTTCTTGTCATTCTGGTAGAGTCTGCGTCCCTCTCCCACCATAGATGCATTGATTGGGTAAGGGGTGTGGATGTGGCTCAAGCAAGGCTAATTACAGACTGGGAGGGGGAAGTCTTACTCCTTCTTGCATATCATAATGGAAGTTGTGTAATTTGGAGCCCCTAACCACTTCATGGGAGAAGACCATATACAGTGGGAAGGAAGTTGAAGACAACACATAGAAACAGAGTTGATAGATGGAAGGGTTTGGGGGGTGGAGAGAGAAAGAGAGAGAGAAAGAGAGAGAGAGAGAGAGAAAGGAAGCTGGACTGGGAGTTAGAAAATCTGAGTTCTTGCTACTGACCGTGTGTGACTCTCTGTAAGGCACTTAAAATTTTCTCGAAGCTTCATTTTTCCCATCTGGGGAGTGTGAAAGTGGGATTCAGTAACTGTTTGCTCCCCTCTGGCTCTTCACTGCAGAGCCTGTGAACATCCTCAGCAGTGGTCACTTCTCTTCTTGGAGTCTTTGGTCCTGTGTGATATGGCCTTAGCCTTCTTCTCAGATGCTTCCAACCTCATTTCCTCTTCCTTCCCCTCCTCTGCCAACTGCTTAGATGAAAGAACACCTGCTTGTTTATGAAACGGGAATGAAAGGAAGGGTTTCTCTGCAAACTATTTTTGCTATCAGAGCAAACACTGGGCTTGAGGTGCCGTGGGTTGGAGAGCATTCACTAGCTTCCGTGCCATGCTGTCCTCTGTGCCCACTGTGGGACCATGTTGCCCTCAATTTGCCCAGGGCCCTTCCAGGCTGCCCTTGAAGAGTTATAATGACCTTCTATCTACTGAAATTCACTTTATTACAGTCCACATGGAGTAGAGTCCTGGGCTTTGATGGCCACTGCTCTGAAAATACCTTATAGTTTAAATGTTCAAGCCGGGAGCTGAGTGGTTCAGTCTCTGGCCTTTGACCTCTTCCTGTGATCAGGAAGCAAGACAGATTTCCCAGGGAAGATCTTGAGCCTCTGAGAAGTTGCAGAGGAATAAAGGGGCTTTTTGGCTGAGGTGATCAAACATGAGTTTAGAGGGTCCATGTTGGTGGTGACCTTCTGTGGACATCTGGTGAAGGGAATACATCCTTAGGCGTTGGGCTCTAGTCACAGACCCCCTTTTCCCTCCTGAGTGTCGTTGGGCCGACTGTTCATTTAAACTCTGTAAGTCTCTGCTTCCTTGTTTGTAAATTGGGACAATAATTCCTATCTCCTGGGGGGTTGTTGTGATGATTAAATGAGATAATGTGTGGTGTGCCATGTTGCTGGCACTTTTTGCTGTCGTGGGGATGCTGTGAAGGCTGACCTGAAGGCCATTTGGTGATTGGGAAGGCTAAGGCAGGACTAGGCTGATTGAGAGAGACCATGGGGCTGACTGAGCAAACTCATGCACTTGGCGATCCAAAGAGAGGACCTGGCTTCCCCCTTCTCGGCCTTTCTCATGCTCTGGAGGCTGGGTGTGCTGGACTCACTGAAGTTGGATTGGGTGGGTTTTGATGGAGATGTGCAGACCCCTGGGGTGGGGGATTGTCTTGTCGCTGCTTCCCTCTCTCCCCATGTCCCAGGGAGGGAATAGCTACAGCCTCAGTACCTCCTTGCTCATCGCTCAAAGTCAAGTGGTGTTTTATGACAAAGGCAGATGAGCATGTCTAAATATTTAACTGGCAGATCAATCTGTGGCGACAAGGAGCGGCATTAAAAAAAAAAAAAAAAAGAAGAGACATTCCAATGACATCTTCATGACTGGCAGCACGCCACGGGGAGGCGGCCGGGCTCTGTCTAGGATATTTTGTTCTGATGCAGATCAGAAGGGGAGAGGGTGGTGAGTCAAACAAACACTGGCCTAGAAGTCCTGCCTCTGGCTGATAATGGGAGCCAGCGTGCTTGGAGCCATGGAGAATGGGCAGACAGGAGATTAACGCCATGTAGCTCCAAAGCCGGAGCCAGCTCCGTAGCATGCAGAGCTCCTGTAGTTGTTCGAACACCCTGATGGAGCGTGCATAGAGAGGTGATGTCATAAAGGAAGAAGGAGGAATGACAAAGAGTAAATTCCAGTGAGTGTGTTTTACATGCTTGATGGGTGGCAGTGCTGAGTTTGGTGGCAAGATGGTGGCTGTCTCTGTTCAGTGGAGACTTGGTCGTGGCATCCCTAGCATAAGGATGGCTCTTGCCATGAAAGAGGCAGGGGGCATCTCCAGGCTGCATCAGGAGGTGATGTTGTGGAGAAGCGACGGGGGGCCTATATTTTAGTGTAACGGCAGGGGAAGATGTGTCCTTCAGAAATGCGGTAACGGTGATGCAGCACGGAGGAGCCAGGCTTGTCATCAACTCAGGTTGTCATAACGAAGGCGGCTCTAAGAGTAATGACAGAGAATATTTACTGAATGCCCACTGGGTGCTAGATCCTCTGCTAGGGAATTTACATACCTATTTATCCCTTGAATTTACTCTGAGATAAAATATGGGAGTGGATATGGGATATATGCACACATACGCACATATAACACAAACACACAGACATATACATGCATACGTACTATCATATAAATACACGTATACACATTTACATGTATATACACATGTATATGTATGTAATTGCAAGTCATTTATTTCTCTCTTTTTTAGATTTGGAAATGCCTATATCTACTCATTTATATACTTAATTTTTTATAATCCTCTCTAAGCCTTCCTTCCTTTCTAGTGACATGAAATGTATCTAATACTCATCTACCAGGAAGAGCTGCTAAGAACAGACCCTTGCCCTGCAAGAGCTGCCTGTTCAGTTAGGGAAAGCCCAAGCCATCCTCGTGAGGCACCCCACCACCCCCTCTGCTCCCGGCTGGTCACTGGGTAACTCAGGTTCCTGCTGCGATGCCTGGCACCTCTCCTATTAAAGCTGTGAGTGGGGCGCCTGGGTGGCACAGTGGTTAAGCGTCTGCCTTCGGCTCAGGGCGTGATCCTGGCGTTCTGGGATCGAGCCCCACATCAGGCTCCTCTGCTATGAGCCTGCCTCTTCCTCTCCCACTCTCCCTGCTTGTGTTCCCTCTCTCGCTGGCTGTCTCTATCTCTGTCGAGTGAATAAATAAAATCTTTAAAAAAAAAAAATAAAGCTGTGAGTGTTAAAGTTGTGACAGCATCGGCTGTGGCTCAGATGTGTCCAACTGCATCGTTCCTTCCTTGTTCACCACTGTCTTCAAGGCTTCAAGCAGTGTCTGGCATGGAGTAGACACTCAATAAATCTTCATTGAATGAATGAATGAGGAGAGGTGGGTGTTTCCACGGGTGAGGGAGGGGAGTTCAGGTTCAGCAGGTTCTAGGAGGTCGCAGAGCAGGTGTGTGGCACAGTGAGCCTGCTGCCTCTCACCCCGGTGAGTCCCCGTGGCTACCAGGCCTGAAAGGAAAGGACAGATAGTTTTCTCTCAGGCTGGTGTAGTACCCTTAGCATTTACAGCCCTTGTTTTCTGTGAAATGAAAGTCTCTTCATCTGTGAAATTCTTAGAAATGCTCCTGAGATATCGGGATTTCCTTCATGTGGTTTTCCTCTCTCTTCTTAGCAAAGTGCACGGTCAGCTTTTAAGCCACATTAAAGGAGAGGTAGACCCCAGTTGCCTGTGGCGTCGCATCTGTGTGCGTACCCACGAGCGTGCACGTGTGCGATGTGCGCACGCACACTCGAGGTGCTGAGCGTCTTGGTCTTGTTTGTTCCTAAGTGTGTTAGCCCCACAATTGTGTAATTAGGGAGGATGCTAATGTTCCATGATTGGAAAATGTCACCCTGCGTGACTAATTTGCCAGCAGGGCCTAATTGAAGTTCAGCATCATCTGCGGCTCCCGTAAGTCTTTCTTCCGAGGTGTGGGGGCAGAGGCAGTGGCGGTGGCAGCAAGCCAGCGCTGGGTGCCTGGACAGCGATTTATTGCCCCTCGTCTCTCAACAGTTCTGAGGGTCAGATGGGAGATCAGCTGTGGTTGAAATGGCGTTGGCTGTAAAGGAGAAATCCAGGGCTGGATTAACCCATGTGGCAGGTGGCACTCAATAAATAGCTGGGCTTTCTCCAGGGAGGACTTGGTTTTGAGAGAGGGGCTTCTTTTGTGTGGATGCAGACAGCCAGAGCAGCAGGGCCTAGAGCAGCCTACGGCAGAGCGCAAGTCCTGGGGATTTGTTCCCACGGCACACCTGCGTTTGCAGTGGATGCACTGGGATGGTTTGGGGGATTCTGGGGCCCCAAGACTGACAGCATCCCTGTCCCGAGCTCTGGGCTCTGGCAGGGAACACCAGGAGGCAGGTGAATAAATGGTAAAGCCATGGGATAGTTGCTTAGGTGCGGAGCAGGCGGGAAGTACCTATTACCTGGTCCTGTGCTGTCATTAATCCAGACCCTGCTGGGTGCCCACCTTCTCCTGCTCTGATATCCCATATGTCCCTGTGTCATCCATGAGTATTCGGCGTTTTGTTTTAATGATTTTGTTGTGTGCATATATCTTCCACTAGGCTGTGGACTCCTGGAGGCCAAGGGATAGATGTAGATGAATCCTGTGTTTTCAGCACACATCGTCGTACTGGGCACAGAGTGGGTCTCCAGTCATTGTTTCCTGCACACTTGGGGCGATGATAGCCTCTGTTCATTGAAGTCAGGGATGATTTTGTACTGGATTCTTGACCTGGATCTTAGAGAATGAGTAGGAGCAGGAGGAGGGTAGGAGATAAAGTATCTGAGAGCTTCACTGATCCAATAAGTATTTATTGGGCATCTCCTATGTACAAGACATTAACTAGATACTGGGTATACAGTGATCAACAAACCGTCATGCTTTCTGTTCTTGTGGAGGTTATATTCTAGTGGGAGAGTCAGACAGCCAATAAATAGACAAATAAGCCAACCCCCGTATTATAGATTTGATATAGTTACAATGCAAGATGACAGTGGGTTCAAAGAGGACAGGGAGTGTGGGTGCAAGCATGAGCATGCGCTAGGGATCAGGGGAGGCCTCTTGGAGGAGTAGCATACAAGCTCAGTCTTGAACAGTGAGAAGGAGCTGCCCTGTGAGGAATGAGGGAAGAGCATTCTGGGCAGGGAACGGTATGTGAGAAGAGTTTGCAGCAGGAAAGAGGTTGACCTGTGTGAAGGCCTGAAGGGAAGACCGCACTTCAGGTGTTGACAGGGAGGAGGGCTGCCCAAGATTGTGAGGCAACAGGGGCCAGCTGATGCAGGACTTGCAGGGTCTGGGGAGGGATTTGGATTTTATTCCAAGTACAGTGGGGTTTCATTAACGAGTTGTAAACAGGGGACACCGTGTGATATATGGTACTTGGTACATGGAGGGTACAGTTTTTGTCCTAGCTCTAGAGAATGAGTCATGGAGTGAGCAGGCCAAGAATGGGACCAGAGATCCTAGTTAGGAAGCTACTGGAGTAACCAGAGATGGTGGGGATTATGGGGGACACTGAGGAATCTTTTTTCATAGGCAGTGGGAAGCCAGTGTAGGGTTTTGACCAGCAAAACTCGAGGGGCTATATGTATTTTGTAATGTTTGCTGTGGTGGCAGGGTGGAGGGTGGATCTGAGAGGGAGGAAGGAAGACCAATTTCTTGTTAAGTTATAGGAACCGTACTTTAAAGGGGATACAGACAAACTATAGCTGACCAGGATGGCCAGGAATCAGGAAAACATGTTATATGTGTCTAATGGACTAAATGTTTGTGTCCTCCCAAAATCCATATGTTGAAATCATAACCCCCAATGTGATGGAATTAGGATATGGGGCATTTGGGAGGGGCTCTGCCCTCACGAATGGGATTGGTGACCTTACTAGTGACCCCAGAGAGCTCTCTCTCCCGTTTCCACCGTGTCAGGACACAGCAAGAAGAGGTCAGTTTGCAACTTGGAAGAAGGCGCTCACCAGAACCCAACTGTGCTGGTGCCCTGATCTGGGACTTACAGCTTCCAGAACTATTAGAAATAGATTTCTGTTGTTTATAAGCCACTCAGTCTATGGCGCTTTGTTGTAGCAGCCCGAGCGAAGACAGTGGCAGGCAGTCAAGGTACCAGTTTTATCTATATGGAGAAATGTATGGGGCAAGACAGCCGCCACCTTCCCGTGTGTGTGGGAGCAGTTGTTGTCTGGAAGGTGGAGTGGACGTCCAGGGGGTGGAAGTTACAGGAGCGCTGGCTGAAGATCAATGTGTAGAAGGAATCATTTTCTTACACTCAGAAGTCATTTGACAACATACATACGTACATACATAAAATGACTTCTCCCCCGGCCCCCTACCACGTCATGTGAAAACAGCTAGGTGAGTTCTCACTGAATTTGGAAGGCGTGTTCGAGATGGTCTGCCTTCAAATAGATGCTGTGGGATGTACTCAGATCTCACTTTGAGGGGTCTCCAGGACATCTCAGAGAGCTTGTACTGCCCCCAAATGGAGGAACAAAGGACACCCGTGGGACTGACACACGCAAACTGAAACTTTGGGAAGAGACCATTCTTGTGCACTCCCCGTTTTCTGGATAAAAAGATAAACCAAAACAATACTGTTTGGTCTAATCTTTCAGTTCAAGAAATGGGGCACAACAACCTAGTCTGACTCTGAACTTTCTCTCAAGCCGTACGTGAAAGGTTCCTTTTCCCCCTTTTTTCCTCTACTTTTCCCCTTGGACTCTTCATGCTTCCACACCCAGAAGAGCCCAAACTCTGGAGCTAAACTACGAGAAACTAAAATAAAATAAAAAATAAAAAAAACCCCCATGGAAAACCCCCACTGTCACCAGCCTTTCCCTCCCCATAGGCACTCCCCTAGTGAGTTCAGGAGGGGAAGCCATGAACTGATTTCCGATGGGGTACATGGCATTATTATTCTGCCTCTTCTGATCCTGGCCTGCCTAAGCCGGCCCAGCTGTCACCCCACCCCCTTTACATCAACTTCTGTATCACTTCCAGGCCGGTCTTTCCCAGTGTGATTTCTCCACCTCCTAATAATTTAATTTTAATTCAAAGCGCCCTCCTCCCCTTCTTGCCCTTGCAAATCCTCTGATTCTACAGACCAAGCTGGCTTTCCCTCTGATTTTCTTCTCCTTTTTTCATTATCAGTGAGTCAGATTAGCATCTGACAAGAGAGTAGAATGGACTATTCCACCTTGGTTTCAAAACCTAAGGCGGATTATTGCTCCTGTTATAAATATAAAGGACATTTTAATTTGCTAGGAGCCAAGAACAAGCAAATCATCCAGAGTCAGGATTGAACAGGGCCAGCAGCTCCAGGCACCTCCACCTGTTTTCTGCAGCTCTGGGAACAAGCTTGATGGTGGGCCTTGGAAGAGCCTCTCCTCCCCTCCCCCAACCCTTCACCCCTCCCCCACTTCCACAGGAAGAAGCACTCCCCTCTGGGCCTGGGGAGCACTCCCCACTTGGCCATTGTCAGGCCCAGCAGACCCCCATGCGGTAATTCTGGGAGCCAATACCAACCTCCAAAGGGCTCAGAGGCTGGGCCAAAATGGTGGCCTGGGATATGTTGATGTTCAAGTTAGGGGTCATATCCAGCCTGGAGATTCCCTCCTTACACTCCCAAAGCCTCCCCCACCTCTCCCTTCCAGGGTCAGGCAAAGGCCAGCTCTAGGGAGTGTTCAGGTTCCTCAGGGGCACCAAGGGGTGGGTGGTAGGGCAGGCCTCCAGCCTTGGGGGTACAAAACCCTAAGCCTGCATTTCCAGGCCTCGGGCTGCTGGCTCAAAGGAGTGTCCATCTGGTAGGATACCGGGAATGTGTGTACCACCCTCCAGAGAGTTGGTTTCTCCTCAGAGGCAGAGTCTGAGGGGTATCCCTGCTCTGGAGACACAAGGCTGCCCTGTCTTCCTCTGGATGGAGCTATAGTTTGGGAGGTCCTTTTATTTGGGACAGTGGCAGCCTGGCCCCTCTTTGAAGCCTCTGCAGCCATGTCTTAGCATGGCCTTACTTATTTTAGTCCTACAGAGGTGTCTTGAAGGCAGGACCATGTCTCGTGTTGCTTTATATCTCAGAAACCCCAGGTTCAGCCTCTTGCCCATACGAGATATTCCTTTGGTACTTTTCCTGATGACCAAGGTGGTGTGGTGCAGGGGGGAGCCCGGGCTGGCCGGCTGCAGACCGGCAGCTTGCAGTATGTGAGCAGGACAAGGTGTATTAGCATCCCACAGCTGCTGAAACAAAATACCACAACACGGGTGACTTAAGACCACAGGGATTTAGTCTCTCATCCTTCTGGAGGCTAGAAGTCAAGGTGTTGGCGGGATTGGCTCCTCCTGGAGGCTCTGAAAGAGAATTTGTTCTCTCCCTCTCTCCCCACTTCTGGTTGCTGGTGACCCTTGGTCCCTTGGCTTGCATTGTCACACGGCCTTCTTATTGTGTATCTCAGAGTTCCTGTGTCTTCACATAGCCTTCTTCAAAGGACACCAGTCATTGGATTTAGGGCCCACCCTACTCCAGGTTGACCCCAGCTTAACTAGATCACATCTGCTAAAACCCTATTTCCAAATAAGGCCACAATCACAGGTAACGGGATGGAGGTTGGTTAAGAGGTGGACAAATTATTGTGGGGGACACAGTTCACTTCAACCCTTACAAAATGATGCCAGACCTCTGGCAAACAAGGAGTTTGCCACAGTGGAAGGGGAACCAAATTTGGAGAGAGAGGAGATCGGAACCCAATCCTAAGTGCTGGAAACCATGTTATCCTGACAAAATCCCTTCACCTTCGTGTGCCTCAGTTTCTTTGTTTGTAAAATGGTTCCTGAGGCACCTCCCAGTTCAAACATTGTATGTTTTTATTTATTTATTTATTTATTTATTTATTTATTTATTTATTTATTATTTTTTTTATAATGATTTTTTATTATATTATGTTAGTCACCATACAGTACATCCCCGGTCAAACATTGTGTGTTTTTAAATTTATTTTTGATTGAGCTATTTTCCTGCCTTGAAGAGAAAGACAAAAGAAGAAATAATAAGAAAATCAAGAAAGCACAGAAATAGAAAAAAAGGGCAAAGGAAATAAACAGGGGAAACAGAACGAGCAGGAGAAAGAAAGGATGAGGTGAAAAATGAAAGCAAGAGAAACAGTCAAAGCAAAGGCAAAGGAGGAAGTTTGAGGCGGCGGGTCATGGAGTAGAAAATTGAGGCCTATTTCCCCGTGTGTGTGTGTGTTTGTGCGTGCATTTAACCTCGTTTGCTCATAATCTGACTGCAAAAAAAATACATAGCTATATAATAAAGAGCAGAACATTTTCCTCGGTTGCATACAAACTCCTGCTTTATAAACCATTATCTCCCTGAAGCTATTAATTTAGAGCATATTGTGTGAGGGACTGCTGAGGCACGACCACAGGAAGGTGCTGTGTGTGTGTGTGTGTGTGTGTGTGTGTGTGTGTGTGTGTGTAAAGAGAGCGCCTTCTTTTTCTGCCCCTCCTTTAAATAAAAGAGTTTGCTGGCCGAGGTCAGGGAGAAAATGATTTTTCAGGGTCTGTAGGATCAGCCTGTTCTCAGCTGCTTCCCTCACGTTCCACCTGGAAAAATGGCACGGGGAACACCATCCCTTGCCAGAGTCCTGTGGCTCTGTCCATCTCTCCGCTGATGATCCTAGCACACACCAAGAGTCCTGTGCCCCAGAGTGGCCGCAGTCAGAGCCACCTCCCTATCTCCGCGTCTCTCTGTGGCTTTCTCAAGGGTGGGAATCATTGAGCCGATGTCCCGCAAAACAATCTGCTCACTGAAAAGAAGCTGCAGCCCTGTCTCCTTAACTAGTGCTCTGTCCTGGGCACTGAGTTATGCCCCTCTACTCATGCTTGCCCCCCAAACTGTGTGGTTGCTGCCCTCCTCTTAATAGCTCCTCTGTAATTCAGGTGTGGCAGGCCGGGTTGCCACACTGAGCAAATAAGAATCCAGGATGCCTGTTCAATTAGAATTTTGGAGCGACAATTTTTTTTTTTTAGTATAAATGTGTCCCAAATATTTCATGGGACACAGTTTTTTATGCTAAAATAATTATTTGTTATGTATCAGAAATTCAGATTTAACTGGGCTTCTTGTATTTTATCTGGCAGTCCTAGCAGCAGAGGAACAGAGCACAAAAAGCCCTCCTTGCTCTTCTGGTTTTTATTCTCCTTGGGTCTTGAGCAGCCAAGTCATTCCACTATTGGCAGCCTCCTCTTCCCCACCCTCTCTGACATTTTCCTATGATATATTAGTTCTTCTTGTTCTAGGTCAGTCCTTTTTAGAAGAAGGGTTCGGGAAGACGCCTCGAATAAATAAATGATCTTGCCTGTCACCCATAGTAGCTCTCGGGAAGTGTCTCCTCTCTGCTGGGATTCGTGAGCCAGTGTTCACATAGAACTCCTTTTCTTCCCACACGCATCCTTTCAGGGGTATTTCTCTTTTGCCACCAGGACACCAGGCAGGGGGAACAGTGCAACACGAAATCCATCAAAATGGCAAACATTCCAGCAATCACACTTCTAGGAATCTGCCCCAAGGAAATAACCAGAGATGTGCACCAAGATTAATGTGCAGGGATGGGCATCACAGGGCTATTTATAATAGTGAAATATTGGGAACTCTCTAAGTGTCCAACAAAAGGAGAATGGTAAATTACGGGACATTCTTAGAGTGGAATATTATGTGAAACTAAAAATCGTGTTTGTAGAAAAATGTTTTATGACACAGCAGTATGAATAATGTAGAGAAGTGGGGGGGAGAAAAGGATACATGGCAGTGTGGTCCTAATACCCCCAGGGAAAAGTCTAGCGGGAAATTCACCCAAGTGTTAGGTGCTTGGCAGTGTGTGGGACCCAGCCTGCACAACTGCATGCAACTCGCTTTAGAATCTCTTCCTCTCAGATGGTCAAAACTCGGTGTTTGAAAATCAGCACAGAAGTGTTGTTTGACTCACCTTTACCCTTGGGGCATCACTGGTCTTTTGCTTTTCAGAGCTGGGCTAGGATGTGGGGAGTGCAGGGGCTGAGATCAGGGCCTCTGTTCATCGGACCATGTGTCTGTGTCCCACAGCCGACGGCCTTTGTCCCTGCACCATGAACACCCATCCATACCTGACTTGGCCTTCTTGATCCATTTCCATCCAACCTTGTGCACTCCACGAGTTACTGACGGTGAACTCGCGAACACCCAGATCCCATCAAATTCAGCTCCTGCCCACCGTTCTTCTCTGCCTTTGTGTTATCTTCAGCAGTGCTTCCCAGTCTGCAGAGGACGCTGGAGAACTGGGTCTCTGTAACCCACAGGTGTTCCCAGCCCTGTCCGGACGTCCAGTAAACCGTGTGCCATTTTTTAGTACACGTAAATGCTCTTATCGTCAATACAATACAAAACAAATTCGTCTAAAAAGCATTGTGTATGTTTTCTGATGTTTTCTCATCAACCAGCTTAAAAAGTATATCAAACTATGGCCAGACACAGAGAAATTATTTGCTTTTCAAATTGTGGTTGCTGAGCTTTGTTTCATGCATCTGAGGTAAAAATGCGGACTTCATATTTTTTTGGACTTCCGTGTTTTATTTATTCTGTGTGAGTATTTGATCTTCACGTGGCTTGTTTATAAAGAGTCTTTAAAATGGAGAGAGATTGTTGCCACTTGAATCGTTTGGGAACCGTTGGCCGATAGAGCAAAACGAAGCTTCTAAGCACGACCTGGCATCCAGCAGCTGCTCCAGCCTCATCGCTCCACTGTCCTGCTTGTTGAGCTCTTTCCTGAAAATGCCATCTGCCTCCAGACCGGTCCTTTTTTCATCGTCTTTCTCCACTTTTCCACCCTCCAGTTTTTACTTCCGTCTTGAGTCGGCTCCAGTCTTGGCACCCTCTCCAAAGCCTTCCTGGTTGCCTGGATTAGAGGTGGCTTCTTGCTTTGTACCCTCAGAACATCTTGCCTGCACCTCATTCCATGTTCTCATTGTCATTTGTTCATGCCTCTATCTCCTTCATGAATCTGTGGGCAATTTGGGGGGAAGGTATATGCTTTATGCCTTTTAAAAGTTTTCCCAGATTTTTGCACACTTCTGGAAATGTTTATTGATTGAAACAGTTACTTGTCCCCAGCCCAAACAGAGATCCCAGCTCCAGAATTCTCAAAGTGCGTTCATGCATCCATTCATTCAGCACCTCATTACTAAGCACCCATGATGGGTCATACACTATTCTAGGTAAAGGACATGATGGGAACAAGGCAGACAAATGTCTGCTCTCAGGGAATGCTCACTCTAGTGGGAGAAATAGGTAGTAAACAGGTAAACAGATAAGAGAATCTTAGAACAAAACAGGGTAATATCATTCCTTCCACAAATACTTATTGAGTACCTTTGACATGTTAGATGTTATTCTGTTGCTGGGGATACAGAGGAAACAAAGTTTCTGTTTTCAAGGACATTCCAAAGACAGAAAAGGACCTGGTGGGCAGGGTGCAGTATTAGGATGGTCCAGGCAGACATCCATAAGGGAGCTGCCTGGGACCCACATAATGAGGAGGATGATACTTAAAAAATAATTATTTTATAAATAATGAAGAAGAACCAGGCATGAAGAGACCAGGGAAAGAATTGCTCCAGGAGAGAGGGAAGAATAAGTGCAAAGGCCCTGAGGCAGGAATGATTTTCTCATGAGGAACACAAGGCAGACCTTCGCGTCTATAGTGGGGGTCAGAAGCGGTGATAAGAGGTGAGGGTGGGGAGTTCCCCTAGGGCCTTCCACATAGTGCTGAGTCATTTGGATTTTATTTTATTTTATTTACTTCAAGTGCATGGGAAGCTGTTGGTTTTGGACAAATAAATGTACATAATTTCTTGGGCTTCCCTCCTGAAGATTTTTCACTTAGTGAATCTGGTGTAAAGCCTTGGAATTTGCAAAACGCTCCCCAGGTGGTTCTGGAGCAGGATGTCTGTGAACAATTCTTGGTGGTAGATCTTAGAGAAACTACTAAGGCTTTAGCCAAACACCTGCCATTTAGAGTAGGAATCAGCATGGGAGGAGGCTTTGGGTCGAGTGCATGGCTGAACTCTAGGCTGGAGAGCTGTGGCTCTTGGCAGCGCCTTGGACCCCAACTCTCCATTGGCTTAGCACTGAGACTCATTTGCACGAGATGAGAAAGTTCTGTGGAATCTGTAGGTCTTGAGCTTCCTGGGCGGGCCCCCATACCTGGGGCAAGCAACGCAGGGCCCCCCTGGCTTAGGGAGCAGAGTTCTGAAGTTTATAGCAGTTACCTTCTCTGAGTTCAGGTTTAGTAAATTGGCCCTAAAATAAAATAAAGGAGTTGGGTGAAATTTACTCTGAGAGTCTCCTTTCAAGAAATAAAATAAAATAAAATTTCGGGTTATATTATTTCATCAAATCTTCATGATCATCTTATGAAGCAAGTAGGCCAGGCTTGTTATCCACAAAGGGCATTAATGATAGAGTTGCCTAGAAGTGGGGGTCCCCTGACCCACAGCTCCAGGCTCGTGTAAGGCATCCAGAATCAACCCCTTACTCCATGTTCAATGCACACCAAAACCCCTGATTCCTAAAATCTTGTGGCTCAAGCACCCCGCAAATGTTGCTTGTTCTGTCCCTCTGTTGATGGCTAAGACTGCACGCAGGTAGGCGAGGAGCTACATTTCTTTCTTCCTTTTTTTTTTATTTTAAAGATTTTCTTTATTTATTTGACAGAGAGAGACAGCCAGCGAGAGAGGGAACACAAGTAGGGGGAGTGGGAGAGGAAGAAGCAGGTTCCCAGCAGAGGAGCCTGATGCGGGGCTCGATCCCAGAACGCCAGGATCACGCCCTGAGCCGAAGGCAGACGCTTAACAGACTGAGCCACCCAGGTGCCCTGAGGAGCTAGATTTCTTGTGCAAGGGCTGAGCCTGGAGACCTGAGCTCCAGCCTACCTTTGCCCCTTACTAGCTGGGTGATTTTACGCAAGTCCTCTCTCTCTCTGGGCCTGGGTTTGCTCCTCTGCAAAGTGAACTGGGGAGGTGAAATGCCATCTCTGACTTTCCATGATTATTTAGTCACTTGCTTTACAGAGCTGGGGAAATTGAGGTTCAGTGTCAGACAGAGGCTTCTTACCACCTCCGAGAAAATTGCCTTTTGAATAGAGAATGGAACTACAATTGCTCTCTGGTTTTCCACTCAGCGCGCTGGCCGCTGCCGGACCACACTCCGTCCCCAGCAAGCTTTTGTTCACAGCAGCATATGGAGAGGCTGGAACAAGCCCACTGGCCTCTCAGTACCGCTCCTCCTTTTCCACTCCAGTGTCATTTAGACAGAAGCTTTTATTATCTCTTTTTCCCTTAGAATCCTTTCTTCCACAGTCTGATGCTGCTGCAACACAGAAAAAAATACTAATTTCATCGAGACCTGGAGACTAAATTTTTAAAAAATGAGGAAAGGTCCTTAGAGGGAGGACTTTTATTTTTTGTGTTTTTTTTTGTGTTTTTGTGTGTGTGTGTGTGTGTGTGTGTGTGTGTGTGTGTGTGTGTTTCGGCATCAGTGCACCAGAAGAAAGAGGAGGGGATGCTGTGATTCGGGGAGCTATGCTCCCTGCTATTGGTGTGAAAGAGAAGTAGACTCAAGTGTCCCTGCCTGAAGTGACATTACATTTGTTCAGGCGGCAGGAGCCATTGACTGGAAAACGTGAGGACGTACCAGGAAATAGCTCACAGTCTCAAAGGGGTTTTAACACAGGTGCTGATTGTGGCCACGGACACCTAGAGAGCGTTGCCATAGTTCCGTTGCTCTTTATTTGGAGTCCTGCAGTTTGCACAGGGCTGGCGGCAGAGGACGTGGCAAGTTTGTCCAATGGAGGGCGCCAGCGGCCTCCACCCAAAGAGCAGCCTCCGTGTGAATGCTCTCCTTGCTTTCCCAGTGAGGCTTTACAGGCAGAGCTGGGCTGCCTTCATCGGTTGAGCTCTTTGGGCATGGCTTCCATCCATTCAGGGAATGCAGAGAGCCCTGGACCAGCCTTGGGTGCTGGCCTTGGCTCTGAGACCCCAGGCAAGCCATACATCTTGGCCTTAGATTTCTTACCTTCAGCAGTTGTAATAATGATCTCAGAGGTGCCTTTCAGCTTGAACACCCTGCAGTTCTATGACTCATAAGTATGACTGAGGGTCTGAACGAAAGTGAGATTAACTTGAAATGTTCTTGAAGGTTGGGCTTCAAGTAGGGACGATTTGTGGAGAATTTTACTTAGGGGAACAAGGAAATGGAATTATCTCCCCCACCCCCGCCAACCTCCAGCCTCTTGAATCAGAACTGAACTGCTTTTAACCATAGGTCGTTTGAATCTTTTCAGCCAGGTCTGTTAAAAGGAAACAAGATAGTTTGGGCTTGCATTAGAGTAAGTCATGTACCATAACAAATGACCCCCAAATGTCAGGGGCCTAAACAGGATAAAATTGTATTTTTTATTCATATCACAGTCCAATGCAGTTTGAAGAAGGTGAAATAAACTCATCTCCACAGTCTTTCAGGGACTCAAGACCCCTTCCAGTCCCTGATTCCGTCCTTCCGTTGTCCTCAGAGTGTCCTGTCTGTGCAGCCAGTGGGTGGTAGTGGTTGGGGGGAAGTTGAGAATCACTCAGGAATTTACAGGCCCCACCAGGAAGTGACACATACAATGCTTGCCCTCATTTCATTTGACAGGGGCAGTCACGTGCCCCACCTCTATGTGTGGGGCCTGGGAAATATGGCTCAGTGCTGTGCTTTCTGTGGCCTAGAAAGAGAGGCAGAACAAGGATCATGGTGAGATCAGCAGTCTCTACTGTCTCAGGTCTGTTTCTAAGAACGAAGTAGAAGGGCTTCTAGGATGGCCCTTTCTATAGCTTGTGCACTGCTCACATGAAGACAGTGCCCCTTTACTATAAGACTGCGTCTTCCCAAAGGGGCGTCTTGCTCTGTTTTATGCAAAAGCACTGTATACGCAAACAGTGGCTTGATACATGCTCTGAAGTCAGATATATTTTGCATCTAATTTCAGTTCCACTAACTGACCATGAGAATTTATTTATTTATTTATTTATTTATTTATTTATTTATTTATTTATAATAATTTTTTATTATGTTATGTTATTCACCATACAGTACATCCTGAGTTTTTGATGCAATGTTCCATGATTCACTGTTAGCGTATAACACCCAGTGCTTCATGTAATACATGCCCTTCTTAATACCCATCACCGGTCTATCCCACCTCTCCTCTGAAGCCCTCAGTTTGTTTCCCAGGGTCCATAGTAACCATGAGAATTTAACGACTGAGCCACCCAGGTGCCCCAGTAACCATGAGAATTTAAATAAGAAATCTGTTCCCAGATTACAGATGAGGCAACTGAGTGTTATAGGGACTGATTGAGCTATTTCATAAGGTAGTGGTGAGGATTAAATGAAATAAGATATTTCGGGTGACTGGGATGGAGAAGGCACTCGATAAATAGTATCAGGATTCTCTTTTCAGTTCCCTTTTGGGATCCTTCTAACACATAGGAACCCCACTAGGAATACTGGTCTGTGCTTCAGCTCATTAATGAATTTGGTCCACTTCCAGGACCCTAAAACAGGGTAAGATACTTTCCATCCCTGCTGAAATGGAGAGTTAATGTTAGCTCTGAGCCTGGCGTGTGTTCAATAAGACATAAAATAAAAGCTCAAAACCATATAGAAGGAGCAGAGATAATTATACTAAAAATTAAGGCTATCTAAGTAACTGTAATTGAATATAAAATTTAGCTGGAGATGTCTGGCAGCCACAGCAAAAAAGGGCAATAGAATGGATGACACAAATCTCATTGTCTAATTTAAGACAGCAGGCCTATTTCTAAGGGAATATTAACTGTTTAAGGGAATAATATATGTAAGAAAAAATTATTAGGAGCTTATAGACAAGGATCGCTGAGGGTCATGATGGCCCTTCCCTTTTCCCTGTGTGATTGGCTCTGAAAACTGCCTTTGGGTTTTGAAGGCTTATCTGGGGCAGAATGAAGAGACACCTGCTCTCAGGACTTAACAGCAGTAGGCTGGTGCTTTTCATAAGTAAATAGATATCTTACCCAATGGGTAAGATTGGAAGAGATCCCTAGAAGGACACATGAAAGGTTCCTACCTTCTGCAGGATTCTAAGAGCCAGGAATCCAACAAGGACACAGATAGAAGGATCCTCCCTTCTGTGAGAGTCTAAGAGCCAGGAATCCCTGCACCCAGAATCACAGGGACTGTGAATGCATGGAGGACAGGGCGGAAGTTGCTGCCACCCTTTTCTCCCTCTTGCTCCTCCCTTTCCCACAGCTCTGCTGGATGATGTACAAGGTTGCAGCTGACCTGTCCAAAGGCCTGCTTTGCCCTGTTTCTCTTAGGCTGAATGTAAATACTCCTGAAATGATTTTGCATTTGCTTTAGAAGCCAATTTGCCTAATTGTAGTGATAAAACAACATTTATGCAGATGTCTCACTATTTTTAAAAACCCAGTTCGCTTTTAGTGAACGCTTGACATGGCGTTTAGTGGTGGCAAGCACAGGGATGTTGGGGCCAGGAGACGGAGCTATTGAAATGGGAGAACCATTAAGCAAAATTGTTATTTTATTTTCTTTTAATCAAATTTTTAAGGGAGAGGAGCAAGTTAAAATCTACAGGAAATGCTTCCATCCAGGGACTTCTAAAGCTCCTGCCAACATCAACAATGAGGAACACATTTGGAAAGTGCTTTGCAAACCTTCCAGTTCACAGAGTGCTCCATATCCCTAATATGGTGATGTTGGCTAGTATTTATAGAACACCCATTGAGAAAGAGCTGTTCTTGATGCTGGGTATTTATTTTTAAGTGCTACTTGTTGACATGGTTGTACTGGGACCTTGGGGTGACAGGAATCATTCTCCTTTTTAATAAACAAGGAAACTGAGTCACAGCAACCAGTTGGACTGACTTCATTCAAGTTTGGATTCTGTCTCACGGTATTGGTGTGAGTTTTAGAGGTTGACCTCATGGCAAGTTTATGGGTTGACCACTTACTTGACTTGGGATCTTAGACACAGTCTCCATGAGGACCATGTCTGGCTAGTGGTGGACTTGGGCACAATAATAAAGCATCCAGAATGACTTCTGTAAACTTTCCCTGCCTACAGAATTTGGCCCCATGGCTACCAGGCTTCTTCCAAGTTTGATGCTGCTGGCCCTGCTTCCCTTCCTTGACCTATCCTCAGACCTTCTTCAGAAAGCTTTAGACATCAGGTAGCTTGAGGGCCAGCACTGCACACTTCACCCACACCGGGTTCAGTCCCCAGGGCACCAGGAGACAGCAAGGAACTGGTGCAAGATTTGGTGTCAACAGACTTAGGTTTGAATCGTAGCACCAGTCTTTTAAACTTGTGTGGCTGTGGGTAGATGATCCTGGGTAGATGACTTCATTTGAATGGAATCTCTTGAACACCTAACTTAGTGGCTCCCTGAGTGCATTTTTTCAAGCAGCCAACATTAGTGCCAGCTGGTAATTTGTTAGAAATATTTCTTACGCCCTACCACAGACTGAATTGTAAACTCAGGGGGCGAGGCCCTGCTATCTGGGTTTCAAAAGCCCTCCAGGTGCTTCTGGCACGTGCTTAACTTTGAGAAGTGCAGCTCTAACTAATAATACCATCAGCCTTATAAGGACGTTGTAAAGCTTGTCATTAGAATGGGTCAAGTTTATGGCGCATGTGAGCTGTTCAGTAAGTAATGGTCATCAGAGTCACTTATCATCATGACCATCATCTTGTCCTCTCTGGAAGTTCCTTCGAGCTTGAGACACATATGGTTCACAGCTCAGAAGAGTGTGGGATTTTAATGACCACCTGGACACCTGGACCATGCTTTCTTAGTGAGTGCTATTGGCCTGGGGAGACAGATTTGGCTTTATACATCCTTATTTTCTTGGCTTTTTTATTCAAATTCTAGACCTGTGGGCAGAGTTCCATGACAGGAGGGTGGGGGGCAAATCCTATGGGGACTGTCTGGGCAATATGTTGACCTGGCATACCTTTACTTCTGTGATGAAGGTAACACTTGAGAGAGGAACTGTCCAGAGGATATAGGAAGACTCTAGGTCCCTAGATTCCAGAGGGGGTTTTTGTTTCTTTTGTTTTGTTCTTCCCCCAGTCTTACTATTACTACTACTTTTCTCTAGTTCATTAACTTCTGGTAGGATAGTAGGACCCCTAAAGAGGTCTTTTCCTCACTCCAAAATGATTGCACCCAAGAAATACAAAAGAAAGGAGTTATAAAATCTTTGTAAATAGCTTGTATTTAAATAACCCCTTTCACCAGACATGTCTTCATTTTGCTTCTCAAACCATCCCTTGGAATTGGGGGGGGGGGCAGAGATTATTGTCCATATTTCACAGATGTGGAGACTGAAGCAGAGACGGAATTGATTTACCCCAGATCTGGGTGGCTCCAGATTTGGGAACCCAGGTTCCCGACCCTCATTGCTTGCTGGAGAGGAGACTCAGAGGGCCCTGGGCTCCCAGAAGCTGTGGTGGACACAGGGAACCAACAGTGCTTGTTTATTAAGCAAGGGAACAGAGCTGGGTGATTGACCACCTTATGTAGGAGAACCCCCTTGCCTCAGTCTCCATGGGATGCCTGGGGAGACAGGGTGTGAGAGAACAGGAGATTCAGCAAATGCAGGCCTGGGAGGCCTGGAATGGAAGGAGATGCCAATGAGCTGGTTGGCATGCTTTGTGGGGTAGATCTGAAGTTCCATCTGAAGGAGCCCCAGAGGAGTGATGGGCAGGTAGAGTGCCCCGGAGAGGCATCTGTCTTCAAATCCTGTAACCAGTGTTGTGGATTAGTCCTGGGTGCTTCTGCTTTGAAACAGGTTTGCAGGTTCTAATCTCATCTTGAGATTTAGGACTCGTTCTCTAAACCATCTTTACACCGTGTGTGTGTTCCTCTCAATCCTGACTACCGCTTGGGATGTTCTAAACAGCCAATGTAAAGCCCAGCTAGGGAAACTGAGGGCCAGGGACCTGGTTGAAATGACAGTGAGCCAGAGTTCAAGCTCACTTCAAACACAGTCCCTTGTTTCCACCTTCCCCAGTGAGCAGCTTATCCTTGGACTTTCTTCTGCACCGGGGAGACAGGGCCCAAGAAGGGCTTCCCTGGTCAGGGGCCCTTGTGCCTCACACTCCCTGCCTCTATTCCAGCTGGCCTTGGGTGTCAGCCTGAATTTGGCCTAAATGTCTGGGGTAGAGAAAGCTGAGCAAGAGAACTGGCCCAAGTGGGATGGGGTGGAGTCGATCTACTTTCTCTCTCTTCTTCTTCCTGCCAGAAATCCAGCTGCTTTCCATTTCCAGACAATTTGTGGGAGGGTTAACAGCATCTCTCCCTGATGCACCAGCTGGTGCAGACATTGCCCCCAGAGGAGGCTTCAATCATCCTGCCCTGTGAACAGAGGCATCAGACACGAGAGGTGTGAGTGCACGCGTGTATGCGTGTGTGTGCGTGCGTGCATGCGTGCATGTGAGGGGACAATGGGGGCACTCATCCCATCATTCCAGTGCCTCACATCCCACCAAAGAAAGTTGAGGTGGCCTCATGCAGGAGGGAATGTGAACTAGAGGAAAATTGGCTGGCCAGGAGTAAGATAATCATTTCCAAGCAGAGTTTCCTCCTCTCCCAGTGAAGTGCAGATGATGTAGATTTTCTCCACACGTGGACACAGTGTCAGAGCTGGAAGGGACCTATGAGAGCATGTAGTCCAACCACCTCATGGCTGGGCCCTGAGAAACATAGTGATTGAGGCAGCTCTTGCCACGTGATGTCACAGGAGGCTTATGTGCAGAAGCCAGTTTTATAACATTCATTTCCATTCCTTTTTTTTTTTTTAAAGATTTTATTTATTTATTTGACAGAGACAGCCAGCGAGAGAGGGAACACAAGCAGGGGGAGTGGGAGAGGAAGAAGCAGGCTCCTAGCGGAGGAGCCTGATGTGGGACTCGATCCCAGAACACTGGGATCACGCCCTGAGCCGAAGGCAGACGCTTAACGACTGTGCCACCCAGGCGCCCCTCATTTCCATTCCTATCCATTGACCATGGTCATGGATTTCATCGTAACAGTGAACATGCACAATCCTAACTGATTAGCCCAAGTACTTTCAGGTTTTTTTTTAATCGTGGTGAAAATCTAATAACCATAACTTACTTTCATTGAGTGGCTTCTGCACCCGGTGCTTTACAATGGTTGGTTCATTTAACATCCCTACACTTCTTTACAGTAGATACCATTATTGCCCCATTTTACGGATAAGGAAACTGAGGTTTGGGTTAGATGCTTGCCCCAGGTTCACAGCTTTTATTAAGATCTGGCTGCTCTCTGATGCATAAAATATCTGAAGAGCAGGGATGAAGTCAGTTGGCTTAAGATGCTTCTAGACTCTTCAAACCCAAACAATAAGTGGTGGAAGCAGGGTTTGAGCCCCAGCTCGTGGGTTTCAGTCACAGCAGTGTATTGCTCCCCACAGTATCTCATTGGACTTCATTATGATGGAATTTGTACAAAGCCTTGTTTGACTTCTGAGTGGTCCCATCATGAGTCTAGAGTCTAGATGCCCAAGCAATTTTTGTGGCACATGTGTTTTCCAGAACTGTGGAAAAAGGTGGGCAATGCGCCCTATTAGTTGGTGAGTGTCAAATCAGTAAAAAAGGAGATTGGGGAAAAAAAACCGTATTAGAAATGGATTGTTCTTTGCTGATGGTAAATGATCTTTGGAGTCTATACCCCTGATGGTAAGGTGAAAAATACTAAAATTATGTATCCCTCTGAAATACTTGCTCTCAGTAACTCGCTTTCATCCAAGAGCAATGAAACAATAAAGGAGCTGATGTCTTGTGTTATAAGAAGTGCTTTTGTTGCTGTTTTCCCCAAATTTATGTAAGTAGCTTTCATTAAGATCTAGCTGTTATTTAATGCATAAAATATCTGAAGATCTAAGATGAAGTCAAGTGGTTTAAGATGCTTTTTCACTGTTGAAATGCAGCTCCAGCTGAGAATCTGGAGTTCTTAGCTCTGTGTCATCGCCTATTTAAACCTTCATAGTTTCTTCCCTGGGAGGCTTTGCCCGCTTCAGATCTGGCTCTTAGAGTTTCTCTGAAGGACTGAAGACTTTGGATAGTGAGCCCTGGGTCAGTGGGGAGCTTACAGGGACAGTAATGTCCACTGGGTCCTCTTACTAAAGGGATTGGAGCCCAGGGTGGTGGGGATGTAGTATGGTGGGGGCCAGTGGCATGTTCTTGGTCCCACTGATTAAAAAACCTGATCTCTGTCTGCTTGCCTGGCTTACCTTTCTTCTCTGGCTTCCTCTGCCCTTGACTGTCTTTCCCTCTTCATCTTGCCTCTTCCCACTATCTCCATAGGGATGGGTAAAAAGGAACCTTCAGCACTCAGACCAACACGAGGGGGATGAGTGTCTTCAGGACATTCCCCCAAGAGGTTCCACAGCTGCTGTGATTTTGCTTCATGGGAACCCAAGGCCAACAGAAAGGGGCTGATGAACCAGAATGGGGTGGCTCAGCCCTGTCCCTGTGAGTGTTGGTGCTACCCTGGGCTGGTGGTCTCTAAGAAATGGCCACTGAGTCTTTGGCCAATGACATGGGAAGTTGAGTCCAAGATACTTGGGGGCAAATCTACTTTACTAGGTGGGACCCTGGACAAGTTATTCGACTTCTATGAGCTTAGGTTTGCTTACATTTAAAACGGGCAGGATCGTTGAGAAAGAAGGTAAAATGAGGCAGTAGATGCTTTTAGCAGAGGGCCTGCCGCATAGTAGGTGCTCAGTAAATGAAGGATGTTGTCATCGTAGTCGTCATCATCACTACCTTCAAAGCTGGGAATGTGCTTCAGCGTCACCACTGTGCAGTTTCACGAAGGCTCATCAATCTCGTCCTCCCTCCCTCCCTTCCTCTCTCCCTCCCTCCCTTCCTCTCTCCCTCCCTCCCTTCCTCTCTCCCTCCCTTCCTTCCTCTTTTCCTTCCCAATTGAATCAGTATTCATCGAGAGGCTAGTCTGGACAAAGCAGTCCTGGGCCTTTTGACTTTTAGGGTCCCTGTCCTCCAAGAGCCCAAACTGTCTACCAGCTGCCCCCCCAGCACCTCCTCTCCCCTCACCCACTGCCAGAGTGCAGCCCAGTGGCAGCCGTCTTGTGTCGCTGGCCCAGGCTTGGTCTGGCTTCCTTGGAGAGGATTAGACAGTGTGGCTGTAATGAGTCTGTGGTGTAATTTCTCCCTTGGACCGTCTTGCAGGGATCAGAATGAAGCTGTCATTGCTCTGTGGCCAGAATGGCCCCCGGAAAAACCTGTGACTAACCTTCCCCTGAGCAGGAGCATTTGGGGCTTAATTGTTTTTTGTTAATCAGGAAAACAATTAATTTGGCTGCTGCCTCTTTGGTGAGGTGTTTTTTTTTTTCTTTATCTTTTTTTAATATAGGAGATGCTGCTAAGATGATCCATGTGATGTCTCTAGATTCAATTCCTCTCTCTCCCCAAGGCTAGGAACGACTCCTCTCTGTATCCATGACATCCGGAGACAGCAGGGCGAGGCAGTGCATTTTCCGAAGAAGACTGGTTTCTAGAACTTAAATGTCTGCTTCCTGGCAATAAAAGGGCTTCTGCCCCCAGGCTCTCACACAGTCTGGGGGGAAGGAGGGAGATTGGAGGCACCAGAGTGATGGTCGTAGACCCATTTCAGAGTGGAGACCCAGATGGCTCTGGTTTCTTCCCCCTATGTGGCAGAAATGGCGAAACCAGCTCTCTGGCTCGGGAGCCACACTGTAGGACTTGCGGGGGTCAGGGAGTAGGGCGTGGTGCTGTGTTCCTGGGATACGTTCTTTCACTCGCAGGTGTTCATGACACGCAAGGGCTTCACCTGAGGCCCTGCAGTGGCGTGCCGTCCCTAGAGCAGAAGGGCAACTCCAGCATGGAAGATGTGGACAGTGGTTATTTAGCCCCCTGGAGTGTTCCAAGGTCCAGATCAGATCCGGGGATAGAAGCCGTGTGAATATGACCCTGGAGAATGTAATCAGTAGTTAGGCAACCAGTCAGACACCGTTTGTTGTAAGTTGAGAATGCACACTTTGCAGGGTGGCAGCCCACCTTTGTCCTGTTCACTGATGAATCCAGCAGCTTGGGACAGCCGGGCACGTGGTAGAGGCTCAAGGGTGGGCTGGAGGGAAGTGGCCGAGCCAGATTCGCCAGATTCGGCACAGAGAGTAATAAACCTCTCGTGATGTGTGCCAGTCACCTGAGCCTGGGTAACTGGAGACACCAGTTGTCTCTTACTAAGCTGCTGGCTTGGGGGACGATTTCCGACAGGACCGGGAGATTCTTCCCTGTTGAGGAGTCAGTGATGAGGACCTTTGGCAGGAAGTGAGGAAGAGGGAAGGGAACCAGCATTATCGAGGAACTACTGGTGCCTGGGGCCATGCTAGGCATTTTCTATCAAATGGCATTCTCATTTTTTCCCTTAAAATAGTTGTGTGAGGTGTGTTCACATTTTCATAGGAGTACGTGACTTCCCCAGAATCACACAGCTAGTCAGTGGAGGGAGCCAGGATTGCCAGCTAAGTCCATCTAGAGGTTGGAGCTTACACTCTTTCCATGACCCCATAGCTCTTCTCATCTTGGGGACCCTTGCGTAGTGTGAGCAGGCCCATCCGTGGGCTCGGTCTTGTAGGAGGGAGGAGGAGGGCAGCAGCGACTTGAATGAGCCGTACTCATTTCCTCTCCTCAAGACCGCACACTCCTTGGCTCTGACTCCTGGTCTGGACACTCACTAGCTGTGGCCCTCGGACAAGTCACATGACTGCTCTGTGCCTCAGTTTCCTCACCTGCACCAGAGATAGCAATAGTACCGATCGCATAGGTTGTTGTGAGGAGGGAGTGGGTGGAGCGTGTATGGCTGTGCCTGGTCCCCAGCAGGACCACTGTAGGTTAACACTGTCATTAGGACGTGCTGTCTATCTTTATATGTCTTGTGTCAATTGAGGGTCACTGTGTGGCATATGGCTCTTAACCTATCAAGAAAAACCTGGTCCCCAGGTACCCTCTCCAGAAAATTAAATTTCGGACCAGGTTCTACTGAAATGCTGATTATTAAGCCCTGGGGAAGCACCCCTTCATCTAGATGGCTTTTTATCACTGTGGCACAGGCAGGTAGGGTATTATTACCTTAGCTGAAAACCTATGTTTAGCGAAGAGTTGTGCTGGAGGTTTAGCCCTGTGTGCTGTTGTTAAGCTGCTCTCAAAAGGCTTTGGAGAGGAGAAAGAGAGCGAATGCACTGGTCACGGAGGATTACCTAAACCCCCACGACCTGCGCATCGGCCCTCCTGCTACCCAGCCCCCTCCCTAGGGAAGAGCGGAGGGGACCCGCGGAGTGGTGGAGACGGTCAGTGCCAAGAGCGGGATGTGGAATCATTGCCCTTGCGGTGGCGGAGGGAAGGAAGAGGCCTGTGTTGGTTTGCTGCGGCTACCGTAACGACCTGCCCCAGACTGGGCGGCAAGCAGAAGTGAGGCTGGAGGCCCAGATGGAGGAGTCAGCAGGGTGGGTGTCTCCTGAGGCCTCTCGTTGACTTGCAGATGGCTGCCTTTTCTCTGGGACCTCACACGGTGTTTCCCCTGTGCACACGCGTCCCCAGCGTCTTTGTCCACGTGTTCTCTTCTTATAAGGGCACCGTCAGATTGGATGGCCAACCCTAACTTCCTCGTTTTAACTCAGTTACCTCTTTAAAGGCCCTGTCTCCACAAAAAGTCACCTTCTGTGGTACTGGGGGTTAGGGCTTCAACTTATGAATTTTGAGGGGGGACACGATTCAGTCCGTAACAAGGCCTTTCTGATGTTTATTGTTAGATTAATCCTAGATGCTTTGGGGACCCATGGCTCATTCCCTCCACCTTTCAAAGGCTTTTGCTAAGTAAATCAGAACCCTCATATTCTGGATCATACTCCGTCTTCACCACGTTGCTGCAAGACAGACATCCTCCCTGTTTCATGGATGGAGGCACTAAGGCTTCAGGCAGCTATAAGTATGGCCTCAGTGTGTGTGGTGTGTCAGTGGCAGAGCTGGCCCGAGACCCGCGGGACCTCCACATCCTGGCTTCTACCCTTTCCACTGGCCCGATGGTTTGCCACTGGGGGAGACTTTGTCCTCCAGGGCATTTGTCAATGTCTGGAGACATTTTTGGTTGCTACAGCTGGGTTGGGGGTGCTCCTGGCATCTAGTGGGTAGAAGCCAGGGGTGCTGCGAAACATCGTACAATGCAGAAAACGGCCCCGCACACCAGAGAATGATCTGCCCTCAAATGTCAGTAATGCCAAGGTTGAGAAACCATGCTTGAGGATGGAACTTCTTGCCACCTGGAGAGGCTCAAGGATAGCTTTACAGGAAAAGGTGCTGAGGTAGAGTCCTGTCATGCCTGAATAACCACGGTAACCACCCGCCCTTGGAGAACCCCTGTCCTGGAGTCGTTTCCCCCAAACATCTGTGTTGAGGAGCATCAGGAAGGCACTGGTGGGAGCTGGGGTTTCTCCATCCCCTCTCCTGGGGATTCTGACTCTGGTTTTTTTTTTTTCTTCAAAAATTTTAAAAAGAATTTATAGTTTGAGTAAGTGTTTCAGATGATGTTTATCTGTTTATCATTAGAAGTTTGGAAACGTCCTGATACAGCTTCAGCGAGCACGCAGTGCTGTTGGGTGGGGCTGGTCCTCCACGGACCCTGCTTATGGTTGGGAAAGATAACCTTCATTTCATGGATTTGCCTTCTTTCCCCACGGTGTGGAAGCTCGACATGACTGAGCACTAGAAGAACATGTTAAATTAAGTGAGGTGTGAGTGACTCAGAGTTTCCACCCTCCTGGGAAGTGCATTTTGAGCTTCCTAGTGTCCTCCTCGTACCTCCTCTGATGGGCAGTGTGGGCGGCGTGTTGGCATAGAGGAGCACAAACCAGTCGACGGTAGACCTAGAGATTTGCTCTTAGATGTAGGGTGGGCTACATGTGTTGCCCTGGACAAGCCGTGTAGCTGTTCTGAGCCTCAGTTTTCTCTTCTACAAATTGGGAATAACAGTACATGTCCTCTGTCATTCAGGGAAGTCTTTCTTCAAGGAAGTAATGAGTTGATGCTCTCAATTCTGTCACAATTCTTTAGAATCATCTGTGGACATTTTCAAATCTATGAAAAGCCCACAGCTTACCCTATAGCTACTCATTCAGAGTCTTGAGGATGGGATCCACATTTATTTTTATTTTAATTTTTTCAATTTTTGAGAGAGAGAGTGTGAGCGTGTGCACTAGAGCAGGCTTGGGGAGGAACAGAAGGAGAGAGGGAATCGCAAGCAAGCTCCATGCCCAGCGTGGAGCCCGATGTGGGGCTCAATTTCATGACCCTTAGATCATGACCTGAGCCAAAATCAAGGGTTAGATGCCTCATCGACTGAGCCACCCATGCACCCTGGGATCCACATTTAAAAGTAATGCTTCTTTTAAAAGCTCCACAGCTAAGTTCCTTGAAAACTGTAAGGCTCCCCAGAAAGTGCCTTGCAAACTGTAAAGTGCTGTCCTGCTAGAAGTTGCTGCTCCCAGCAGTAAATGGTGCTGCCGCAGTTTCCTATTTGGCCTTGTCAGATCATCAGACACATTTGACTACCTAAGCAGATGGTGGCATTTCTCGTGGATATTTTGAAAAAATAGGACAGTTTCCCATCTGCCTGCAGTGACTCAGGAGCTGCCTGTCCTTCCCAGAGGCAGGAGCAGTTGTTGAATGTCCTCCGAGGATCCCTCTAGCCTCAGAGAGCTTTGGCGGTGCCTCTTGCCAGGGCAGGAGCCATCACGGGAGCACGCTGCACACCAGCACAGGGGAAGGGCACAGCCAACCAAGGGCCACAGAGCAGGTGTAGAGACAGGTGCCAGACCCTGCGTAGCCTGTCTTCCTCTGCCAGTTGGGATGCCTCCTCATTTGCCTGAGTCTGGGCGATGAGGGATGAGGCAGGGGACCTTCCTCTGTTGCCTGGCCTGCTACCCAGGAACATGGGGATAACAGTAGAAACTAAAGAGTCTTGCTAGCTGAAAAACTCTGTGTGGGGGTGGAGGGGGCAGAGAGAATCACTGTGATTATTCTTATTATAGTTAATATGACTATGGGTTCCCAGCTTCCCCAGCAGCAACCAGACTCAAGGTGAGACTGGCTCCATCCGGCTGTGCCCCTGTCTCATTCCTTCTCTAACCTTTAGCCTGGAAGCAGGAGGAGGCCTGCGTGCTGGTGAGAGCCTGGCTGGGGTGTCTTCTCCTGCAGAAGGGAAAGGGTTAACACTTTAGACTTTGCAAGCCAGGAGCCTACACAATGCTCCTCTTCATCTGGGGACAGGGTGGGGTCACCTAGAGGTGACTTTAGCATCTCTCTGAGGTGCCTGCAGTTGATAAGCGCTCATCTTGTCTTGCAGTAAGTTCCGCTCTTGCCTTGGAACCAAATTCCTCAGATCCTGTTCTTTGCCTAAAAATACTGAAAACTCATGGAGCCCTCAGCTTATAACTACCCCTTGGTCGCCCCTCTGCAGGCCTTTCTTCCAGTGCAAACCTGCTCTTTCCAGCCTCCTATGAGGACATCCCACTTGCCCTGAGTTTATGAAACTGGGCACTATCTTCCATCTGCTTGGGACTTTCTTTCCTATTTTTCCTACACCCGTGTCATCTGCTGGCCCATCTGTAGGAGATGGTTCATTCCATGCCAGTTATGTTGTGGGCACCTCTGTAGGAAATGGTTCAGTCCATACCAGTTATGCTGTGGGCTGTGAGGCCTCTGCCAGGGAGGCCCCTGTGTCTGGGTCTTTGAGAAAGCACTGGACCGGAAGGCTTTCCTTTTGGCTACCCCTGGGGCCTGGACCACTGGGCTCTGTGCTCCACCCAGTCACGGCTGCCATTTTCTCACTGTGGGGTGGAGAAGCGAGAAATGATGTGGGGTGAAGACATTGGGCTGAAGGATTATGGGAGTGAGTTTTACGGACTGTAACAGGTAGCTGAGTCATTCTGGGTAGAAATCTAACAGTAAAGGAAAATATTAAAGGAGGAGAGAAAGTTCTTTTGCAACCGCTTAGACCTCTAGATCAAGATAGTCCAGCCCTTTAGACTTCAGGAGAGAGATGAACTGCTCATGTTAGTTGAGGATGCTGAGTCGTCCTGAATATTGTATATTACCCTCTCTTGCATGGCCATACGCTCAAGCATGTGCATATCTGCATGTGTGCGTGCATGCGCACACATTCAAACACACACCCCTGCCGTGGGTACTCTGCTCACAGGTAGGTACCCACACAGGTAGGTGCCCATGTATATCACCTGCAGGTTTTCCCCCAGGCCCTGTGTGCACACCCGCAGAGCACACATCCCTTTTCTTATTATCTGTGTTACAGCTGCTGAGTGCACAGGGGCTAAGTTGGCCATGTTTCCTCATTCCCAAACCCGACAATGTGGGTCTCAGTTACTTGCTACAGTGAGGACCTCCCCTGAGGAGGGATCCCTCAAGGGCAGGAACTGTGTCTTAGTTGTCTGTGGATCTCTAGTTCCTAGTATGGTGCCTGGCACATGGTAGGTGCTCAATAATTGGTTGTGAACCTGAGTCTGGGATCTGACTTGAGGTCATAAAATGTGGTGGAGATTGCTATCTGTCAAAATGCAGCCTTCTCTTCCTGGGCATGCAGCTAAAATAAATTCTGTTAGATTTGGACCCGGGACTGAAATCTTGTAATTGAACGTGAACGGAAATCATGAGTGTCCCTTCCAGATCTGGCCCGTCCGAACCTCCCACTATGCTCCTCTGTGCCCTTTTTCCCTTCTGGCTGACTGGAATGACGATGGCCCAAGGAATTCTTGAAAGCCAGGCACTCAAAAACTGTAGGACAGCTGCTGGCCAGGGTCCTGAATGATGATGTAGTGCAGAGCTCTGTGCTCAACCTGAAAACCCACCCTGGATATTACCTGAGGGAGAAATAGACAGCTTATTCTTCAAGCCACTGAATGCTTTGGGTCTGTTACCCTAACTAACACTTACCCTGTGACCGTGGGCCTTATTATTTATCAGCACCCTGGCCCCAGCTTCCGAGGAGAAGTTGCGTGCTCATGGAACCCATGGTGCTAGATTAGGGAGGAAAGCCACTGCTCTTAGATATACATGCCCCTCCCTTAGACCTCTGCTTATGAGACCTTTATAGCAGGCTCTGGAGTCTGATTCCCAAAGGAATAAGAGAAAGACAGAGGAATAAGATCAGCGGGGTTTCTCCCAGAAAACAGATCTCCCAGATTTACGGCAACAACATGATCCTGGTGGCTCTTCCCTGGGTCCTTATACTGCTCTGCCTGTTTTCCCATTTGAAAAACTAAAATAATCAGGGTGATCTGGGTCCCTGTGGTATAAGGAGGAAGGACTTATTAAGGACAGCATCTTAGGGACTTAAAAATAAACTATTTAAAGGGGGAGAGAGTGAAACAATGTGGCGCAGAAAGAAAGAGCCCTGGGGAGAAGCCAGAGGACATGACAGGAATGCTAATATAAAGGGCCTGTCAGTCAGGGATGCAAAAAGGCACTGTTCCCTCTGTAAACCCACACATTTATTTTTGCTACAGTGTTTGGCCCCATCTCAGGGCCCAGGGTCACCTTTTGCCCTATCACTGGTACCCCATAAGTTGTACAGTCAGTGGCAGGGATGGATGACTCACATGGTCCAGGATGCTCAGAACATCTTTTTGGGAGGTGGCAGTGCTTGGGCTGGGACTTTTCACGGTTGTTGCCTGACCTCATAATATCTCTTTTCAAAGGGCTAAGGACCAACCCCTGATTAGGGACCCAGGACCCCCAGCTATACTTGCCATCTTGTTTTTAGGGAATGCAGTAAATGAGTAAGTGTATTCTCGGCAAATGGGAGAGTGCATTTAAAGAGTAAAATGATTTCAAAACTATAAAATAATTCATGATTACTGTAGAAAATGGGAAAATTCATATACTTAAAAAGAAAAAAGCTTAAATGCTTGCAATTCCATCCCTCAGAGATAACCACTATCAACACTTTGATACATGCCTTTTTCTTTGTCCTCTCCTTCCTTACCTCCCACCTGCCCCCTCCCTTCTCTCCTTCCTCCCTCTCCTTCCTTACCTCCCACCTGCCCCCTCCCTTCTCTCCTTCCTCCCTCTCCTTCCTTACCTCCCACCTGCCCCCTCCCTTCTCTCCTTCCTCCCTCTCCTTCCTTACCTCCTACCTGCCCCCTCCCTCTCTCCTTCCTTACCTCCCACCTGCCCCCTCCCTTCTCTCCTTCCTCCCTCTCCTTCCTTACCTCCCACCTGCCCCCTCCCTCTCTCCTTCCTTACCTCCCACCTGCCCCCTCCCTTCTTTCCTTCCTCCCTCCCTTCCTTCCTCCCTTCTTTCCTCCCTTCCTCCCTTCTCTCCTACACTGATTTGACAGATGCTGTCATTCTATCTATCTAGTTATATTTAAATAGTATGGGATTCTATTCTACATCTTTTCTACACCTGTTCACTTAGCATCCTTCCATATCATTAAATAGAACATCATCTTAAATAGCTGAAATATGTTGTTACATGACTGAACAGTGGACGAGGTTCTTTTGTTTGTAATTTTTTCCTCACCCATGGGATCTCTGTGTCTTCACTACTGAAAGTGTGGTCAACATGGTGCATGGTTAACGCATCAGCATCACCTGGGAGCTTGATAGAAATGCAGAATGCACACTGAGCCAGAGTGTACATTTTAATACAATTCCCAGATGATTCATGTGCATGTTAGGGCTTGAGAAGCTTGGGTCCCGTCCTGTGGTTTTAGTCGATGAACTGACTTTTCATGCATGCATGCATTCATTCATTCATCACATAGTATAATGACCCAGGCACATGCAGGGCAGGAGGGAAAGAAAAATGACTAAGAAACCTTAGTTCCAGGCATTGAGGAATTCAGAGTTCCCCTTCTAAAGGGAAGACAGACTTTGGGAACAAAATAAGCATAACCGGCCCTAGAGGTCTGTGGGAGCACAGAGGAGAGAAGCATCTAATTTTACCTGCATCCAAAAATCCTTCACAGAGGAGGGAATGACAGAGCTGGTTATTGAAAGATGCATAGGAGTTTGTTGGGAAGAGAACATCTACGCAAAGGGGACAGCTTGTGCAAACACATGGGCACATGGAAGGGGTGCTAGAAGGGCGATGGGCTGGAGTGTGGGTCTGTGCAGACCTTTCTGAAGTGACGTTAGAGAAAAACGCTGTGGGCAACTCCTTAGAGGCCTTGCTTGCCACATGGAGAGTGTTGGCATTGGCCTTTAGGTTAAATGGAACCCCTACTTAGCAGGTGAGTGATAGATACCACATGCTTTGATTTTTAGTCTGGTTCCTCTGGCGAGTGAGGGAGGATGGACTGATTTGGGAGATAGTGATCACATAAGTAGAGTCCTGGGTGGGAAGTGGTCAGGGCCCCATGAGGGTTCAAGGACATTTCTGCAGTAGAACCAACAGGGCTTGGTGAGGTAATGGGGGGTGAGGGAAAAGGAGGCATCCAGGAGGCGTCTGAGATGATCCCTGCCAGATTTCTCTCTGTGGAGTGTGAGTACATGGTCACTTGTCTTCTTGAGATGGGAATAACAAGACAAAGAACAGACTTGGGGTGGGTACGCGATGAGTCTGTCACACTGTCTGGCTCCTCCAGTGACCATGGTACCTTCTCTCAGCTCTGTTTGTCTGGAATGCATGCCTCACCCCCATCGTCTGCCAAACACCCAGCCTTTCTTCCAGAAACAACCTCCAGAAATCACATTGGTGACCTGAGCTAAGTGCAGATGAGAAGCTGATAACTGTTTGCTCTAGCACGACCGTGGAACTGCCCAAACATGAATGTGCTAGGACCTTTTTTTACCTTGACTTGCTGTGGTAGAAGAAAAGCCTAACTTGGATCCACTTTGAAAAACCAGAAGAATCTTATTACAGGGAAGTTTTGACCTGTGAGATGGCCCCACAGCAGGGGCCCCCAAAACAGAGGGCTGGCAAAATTTCAATTTATCCCACTCCCCAAAGCCTGTGCACGCTGGGGTTTAATTGTTATCTTCCTCTTTCTCACAGCATCAGAGCCCTGCGGGACAGAAGTGGAAAATGAGAGGGTTCCAGGCTTTCTGTTCTGCAAACCTGCCGGTGTGTTTGCCCGGCCCTGTGCCCACTCTCCCTGCTTCTTGAGCTGACAGGGACCTGCAGAAGCCTCTGTGTGCTTCTGACTTCATGTAGCTCACTGAGGTGTGGAAGTTTTAGCAGGAAAAGGGCACTTAGCAGGGAGGGACTGTTGATTCCTCGAGAAGCTGTCTTCCCTTGGTGTTTTCCTCTTGGGGTGGGGGTGGCACATTATTCCCCTCTTACTTGGTGTCTACCGGTACTGGCTGTGGGAGGCCTTAACTTTTCCTGCCCTGTCCAGTATGGTAGTCACTGGCCACCTGTGACCCTTTAAAATTTAAATTTGACTCATTAAAATTAAATAAAGCTAAACATTCAGTTCTGTAGTCACTCCAGCTCCCTGTGTGGCTGGTGGCTACATACTGAACAGCATGGGTATGGAACGTTGCCATCATCACAAAAAGTTTTATTGGACAGCACAGTTTTATTCCAGCGTGTCCAGGTATTTCATGAAAGCTATAGGACTGGACGTGTGTGAGCTAGGATCTGTCCACTTCAAAGCGATGCTTTTTAGAGACTAGGAATGGCCAGGCACCTTAAGTTAGGGGAGGACAGATGGCCCACAGCTCTCAGAGCCTCATGGATACTATAGGGACCATGCAGGCAGCCAAAATAGGGAAGGTGACTCCCTGAGGTAGCCCTGCAAAGGGCTGCATCCTGGCAGCTTCAACTCTAGGGCGAGAGGTCCCGCTGTACTTGGGGAGCACGCAGGTGCATTTGGTCATGGTGTGGCCCTCTAGCTCACTGCAGAAAAAAGAATCCACCCTGCCTTCAGCTTCGTGCACCTCTTCCGCAGGTCAGTAGACTTGTGGCCTGCAGGGCACCGGGAGCAGGCTCTGTCTTTACGCTGTCTTCCTCTCATCTGTGTGTGGACGAGATGGCTGCTGCTGTTGTCTGATCTGTAAGCATTGGGGACCTGCTCGCCAAATCCCCTCCTGTCTGCTCCGTGCTCTCTAAAAGCCACTGATGGGCTGGGCAAGTGGCATAGGCATCAGGGCGGTCTGCCAGCCCGACGGGAAGCCCAGCTCGTCTCTGAAGCTCCGACTTGCTCCAGGAGAAGCACTGCCTGAAGTCTTGGTTTCCCTTTCTTTAGAGACACTTCATAAGCCGAACTGACTCTAGATGCAGGATGAAGAGCAGAGCAGCACTTGGGGGAAAGGCCACTGAGATGAACTGGGTAGACACTTACAGGAGAAGCCTCCACGCAGGGATTCGTGCTTAGAAGGTGATGACCTGTCTCTCTCGCCTGAGCTTTTTCCCCCCTCCCCACCCTCCCGCCCTCCCTTCCTTCTACTGTGAAGGCTTAATAGTGGGCAGAGGAGCCTGTTCTCTTGTCACCCTGGCAACAGTTATGCCTCTTCGGTGCACCCCTCTCCTGGGTCTTTTTGAGGCTGGACTTTCTCTGCAGGGCCATAAGTAAGATGTAGAAATGCAGGACACATAGCACCAGAAGCCAGCGGGCCTCCTTCTTTCCCTGAAGCCAGGGGAATGCTGAGGAAGGCTGTTGCAGCTGTGAGCTTCCTTACCCTGCTGAGGGCCGCTTGGAATGTTTTTTTTTTTTTTTTTTAAGATTTTATTTATTTATTTGACAGAGATAGAGACAGCCAGCGAGAGAGGAAACACAAGCAGGGGGAGTGGGAGAGGAAGAAGCAGGCTCATAGCGGAGGAGCCTGATGCGGGGCTCGATCCCATAACGCCGGGATCACGCCCTGAGCCGAAGGCAAGGCAGATGCTTAACCGCTGTGCTACCCAGGCGCCCCCACTTGGAATGTTTTGGCCATTCTTGCATTAGCTGAAGTGTTTTGTTGTTGTTTCTTCCTGCTTCCTGGAAGGGATGAGGGTGTGGGTCACTGCCAGATCCATGCCTGCAGGCCTTCTTCACCCCCCACTTTCTTTCCCCTTCACCTGCTAAGACCTTTTTAATTGGGGCAAACAAAAATATTCGCTGGCCAGTGGGGTCAGCCAAAATCTGCCTTAGGGCAGAGTATGGGCAAAGAGTCATGACAGCTAACATAAACTTAGCTGTCACAGCAGCGTAAGGCAAGAGTGAGGCCTGCTTTCAAGCAGGAGAAATTGGTTGGATACAGTGGGATTTTAGGAACATCACTCTGTCTAAAAGTACACCATCTAGAATTGATAAGGTCTGAAGTTCCACTATTAGAGATTTATTCTTTTGGGTCTATAAATTGTCTTTAGAAAGAATTAAAATGCGAATATCCCTATTTGTGGGTAGGCCCCTTTCTTGAGCATAAAATAGGTTATAGAAAATGGGGCAGAGAACAATTACCTGGGATTAACTTGTCATCAAAGAGTTGAGCAGATTTATATACAGAATAATCGTGGTTCACCAAAGACAAGCTTTTCTTATGTCCCAATTTTATTTGGGATTGGTTCCAATTAGGTGGTCTAGATTGAGTTTCTTTAGTTTGTGATAGAATGGAGATCACGATCTTCCTCCTTAATGCCTTTGTCTCCCGTATTCCATTCTGTCAGTCAGTCAGGACATATGAGAACCGGACCTCAGAAACACCTGGACCCCTATATTCTTTCTCTTTTGGACCACTCGCATTCTTTACAGACAACCCAGGGAGCTCAGTTCCACCAGCACCTGCTGCCTGCCTGCCCTGTGCCTGACATGTATTCAGAGAAAACTCACAAGGCAGACCTGATAGGCAGATTAATCATTTAGGATGTTTTCAGCTACAAAGAACAGAAAACTTAAGTAAATGATGTATTAAGTGATACATTTGTTAAGTTACGTAGCAAAAATCCTGGAAGTAGGTGGAGGCGGTTTCGAAACAGGTTGGTTGATGTCTGTTCAACCATGTGATCAGGGATCATTTCTTCACAGGAGCCTGTATCAATTGAAAAATCTTTTTTTTTTGTTTGTTTGTTTTTGTTTCTTTTTTTGGGTGGAAGCTACCCCATCATTCCTCTCACATCTCATTGCCCAAGACTAGGTCACATGACCCTTCTTAACCCAATGGTGGCAGGAGAATGGGATCAGCATAGACCAAGATCCATGCCTTTCCCTCCTGGGGAAGGAGGATAGACATAAGGTGACCCTTCCTAAGGAGATGGACCCAGAAAAAAGTGTGAATATGGAAACCAAATTAGGATCTGCTGGCCAGGAAGAGGAGGGTGATGGGTTTGTGCGGTCACAAGGGAAGTCATGAGGGCACAAGGGGAAACAGAGCCAGGTCTCTATTTGAACTTCCCATCAAGCCCGGAAACGTACAGTCCTGGGAAGAACTGAAGAACACTGATAGCCACAGAAACACTTGAGTCCTCAGGTGGAGGACTGCATAGAGGCTGCTCAGTGGAGCACACCGAACAGTGATACACATGGACTTAGACAGGGAAGGACTCCTGGTAGAAATATATTTTGAGCTGGTTTCTGGAGAACAGGTTCACTAGGCATGGGCTGGCAGGAAAGAGGTACAGACATTTGAGGTGGGATAACAACGGGTTCCAAGGCAGGAACGTGGGGATTTGTCCTCTCCTCTTGAGTGTGCATGTGGATGTACGTGGCATTTGGGTCTCACTTGTGATGAGACCATAAGATCCATGAAGGTATAGATCGATCTCTCCCCAGTGTATCCCCAGTGCATAGGAGAGCCAGGAGTAATCTAGTAATGCTTGTTGTAGAATTGGATTAATGATGAATATCTTGAACAGGGGAGGAGTAGGGAGGGGGCAGGAATGAGCAGCATACTAGGGCAGTTCCATGCTCCTTTTATGGGTACCTTAGAATCCCTAGGACCAGGGAAATCACTCTCAACTCACTCAGGACTTCTGCACAAAGGAAATGACTTCATCTGTACTTCTTTGTGCTTCTCTTTGTTCCATCTCTTCGTCAGCCAGGCTAGGTTGTCCGCTGAGGTCAGGAAATTTGGCATAAGTTGTGTCCTGGTTAATAGGATTTGTCCCTCCTCTATGACTCATGGCCATGGAGGGCGAGGGGAGCTGTGTGAATACCTGAGGAGGCAGAGATGGTGTGATGGATGGACTATTGGGAAGCTTTGCCACATGGTGTCTCCTTTGCTGCTGGAGTCAGGTCCAATCTTGGCCAGACCTGAGTCAGGGAAACATGTATAATTTGCAGGGCCAACGGCTAAAATGAACATAGGGGCCCCTTGTTAAAAGACTAGTGAGAAGTTCTGGAGAGTGACTGCAGAGCTTTAAACCAAGTGTCGGGCCTTTCTAATCCCCAGGTCCTTCTAAGCATAAAAGATGGACCCCACCTTCTTGACACCTACATGTTATGCCCTCAGGGTGGCATTCCCCCAGTGGTGGGACAGCAAGCCAGGTCTGGAGGAAAGCCCCCACAACCCATTCCTAAAGGGGCAGAAGGAGAGGTTCCTGACACTGTCTTGATCAAGAACTTTGTCTCCTTTCATATTCCTAAATTTATAAATGTATAACGGCATCGTGCTGGTGAAAGTCACTATTTTACAGATTGCTGGGGCTCCTTCTTTTCAGAGGAATGAGGGAAATAACAGGGTGCTTAAAAGCAATTAGTTAGAGCAACAAAAGAACAAAAGAAACAACAAGAAAGCTATTATGCAAATGTGCGTCCATTCACTGCCATTCAGCCTTGGGGAGCCTCATGGTATATTCAGAAGTTTCTGCCTGTCTGAATTATTAGTCCTTCTATACTTAATATCATGCCTCTGTACAATTATTTATGTTTTTCTTTTCTTTTTTTTTTTTTTTTCCCCCCAGCACATTAGTAATTGGCCTCTTCCATCTCCTGGTCTCACGTGGGCTTACCTGCTATCTTGACTAAAACCAGCAAAGAAAAGCAAAGGTAGCTTTGATCCTGTGGGAGGCTCAGCCAGACAGAGGCACCCACGATTCAAGTCTGAGTCAGTCTGCTCTGTAAGGGCTTTGGGACAGAGGAAGCTGAGAAGTGCCTTCCAGAGGGTCCTGGGCAGCAGGATTCAGGGTAGTGAATGGGAGTGGCTCATGCTACTGTCTGTGGTTCTGAACCATGATGTCTGCCTGCTCCTGTCAGATGTGACCCAGCCAGACATTATGGAATTGGGGGACGTCGGCCCTTAAAAAGAAAAATCCTGCTAAAGACCCAACAAACACATTTCAGACCGCCTGTATGCCTACATTACAAGCGCTGCCTTATATTCAAAATACATCTCCCTGCTTTTTAGCATAAGCGATACAGGGTTCAACTTAATGACCAAGGGGGAAGAGGTTTGTTTCTGGCCTCTTCTTGGAGAGTTCAAGCCACAGCATGTGTTAGTCTGGGGCCCTCATCCACAGACTGCACCTCAGCAACCCCACGCGCATGTGTCCCCGTGGTCTGGCTTGTCAGGGCCTAGCTGGCTTGCTGTCCCACCACTGGGGGAATGCCACCCTGAGGGCATAGCATGTAGGTGTCAAGAAGGTGGGGTCCATCTTTTATCAGCTCTGAAGTATTTTCTCAAGGAATGAATGAGTGAGTGAAGCGCTCAGACTCAGAGGGAGGGACTGGATTGTGAATGTTCAGATGATTTGCTGGGGTTTAGATCATAGAACAGGTCTTATGATGAAAGAACTGAGCTTTCTGCCAAAAATAGGGGCTGGTTTGGTCCAGACTCTGCTACTTACTGGCTATGTGACTTTGGGCATGTCACTCAGCATCTCTGACCCCGTCTCCTGGGGTGGGGGGTCACCACCACCACAAGGGGGAAGCCAGTCACGGATAGCAGAGCACCACACCCCAGGTTAGGAATCTTTGTTCTCTCCGCACACACCCTCCGCTGGGCTGTGGCTACTCACACGTCCACCTCCACTGCCCCAGAAGGAGGGGTTGCCAGGACAAGACAACCAGAGTCTATTGCTGAGGGTTCTGAGGGCTTCTGGTGATTGGCACTGTCTGGAGATCAGAAGTGTTGAAGATCAGTCATGACCTTGTGCTCAGAGGGCATGAGGGCGCCTGCAGGCCACAGGTCCTCTCCAGGGGTGTCCCAGTATCCGGGATGAGTGCTTCTGCTCTTCCTCCAACTGAGTCAGGCCTGGCTTTAGGAAAAAGGGGAACATGGATCTTGGTCCCCCTCTAGTTGGTGCTTCTCACACTTCAGCCCTTTGTCTACATTCCACCTCATTACCATCCACCACTGCCCCCACCCCCAATTTTTCTAATCTGATAAAAAAAAATCGAGTCTCGCTATTGAGCATTGCCATTCTGTCAGGGAGGCAGCGAGTCGGACAAATTAATCAGGAAGAAGGTGCTTGATGAGACTGCTGAGAGGTTAATTTGTAATCCCTCTCAAGGAGCACATTTGCTTTCTGGCCGGGGCCTTCTGCAGATAGCACCACGAGAGCTCCAGGCACCTGGGAGCTGCCTTCGCTGCGGCACAGGCCAGCCCTGGACAGGACCACGTGGGCGGTGCCAAAAGCAGCTTCAGTGGCAGAGTGTGGATTCTCATGTCATGGCCTTGGCTTAGGAACAAGTCCCTAGGTTGGATCCTGTTGGGGGTCCTGTTTCCCCTTCTCTGCTCCTTAACTTTTCCCCTCTCTGCTGGAATGTGGCCTGTGATTCCTCACCTCAAATCTGGATCTCTGTCCTCAAGATCCTGTTTACCCTGCTGCTGCCTCAGCCTCCCCAGAAACTGGTGGCGGCGGCGGTGGGGAGAGCGGGGGAGGTTAGGAAGCAAGCTCAGCATGGCTGATGGCACCATTTAGAAGAGGAGGCTGGGGAATGAATGGTCCCTCCTGCAGCTCAGCCTCATCTCCTTAATGGATCCTAATTACCCCTGTCCTGCTTGTGGCTTCTCTCGAGGGCTCACCTGTCCTGATGATGGATGAGGTGAATGAGAGAAGTGGCCAGCTGGGGCTGAGGAATCCTCCCCTCCTCTCGTAGGGATGGGGGGTATGGGAACTTTAAATCAAGCTCAAAGATTTTTTAAAAAGATTTTATTTATTTATTTGAGAGAGAGAAAGAGAGAGAGTGAGCAAGAGCACACAAGCGGGGTGAGAGGCAGAGCAGGAGGGAGAGGGAGAGAATATCAAGTAGATTCCCTGCTGAGCATGGAGCCTGACCCAGGGCTTAATCCCACAACCTTGAGATCATGACCTGAGCTGAAACCAAGAGTTGGACACTTAACCGACTGAGCCACCCAGGTGCCCCAAGCTCAAGGATTCTGATGAAGGGAAGGGACCACTGCAAAATGAGCTCTTCTCCCCTCTTATCCCTTAAAACTTGGGCCAGGTGGTTTTAGCTTAGAAGGGAGGTGATGGGTGGGGAGAATTGGCCCCTTTGATGTGAAACCCCGGGAATACATGACGAGAGAGATGGGAGAGGCTGTCAGCCCCATGGAGGACTGACTCCAAAGCAGGACAGAGAACTGGGTTTTATGACACCGGTGCCAAGTCAGTAGCAAGCCCACATCCACTCAGAGAAGACCAGCCTCCACCAGAGCTGAGTGGCTCTTTCTAAGTCAAGGTTGTGCTGGGACTGATCTCATGCTTATTCCCTATCTCCACAGACACACAACCAGGGAGGACTCAGTAAATGAACTGCAGATCATGCCGGGTCCCAGACACAGATCTTTGACCCCATGGTCAATGGAGCAGATGCTAGGTGACAGTGACTCTGTTTTTTCTGCAGATTAGCCAGATAAGAGAGAAAGAATAACGTGATTCTGCTTTTAAGTCACATCTACTCAGGAGGAAGGAGTAGAACCCCCTCCTCCTTGGCCACGATAAGGTTTAGTGTGCTCTGGGAATGAACAATCCCAATGTAACTTTGTGAGTTATTATGACTTTGTCACTTGTTCTGTGCTATGGCTGTGTGATAGCTCCTTGCAGACATTGTGTGTCTCATTCGTCTGTGTCCAGTTGGCAGTGTCCACTCCACCTGAGACTTGGCTGAGGCTGCTCATGGCAGACACACAGCATAGCAGACAGGGTGAGCCAAGGGCCAGAATGGAGCCTGTCTTCACAGCTGGGATGTTAGCCCCAGGTTTCCATTGAGGGAAAGAAAGTGTTATTCCCCAAGAGGTAATAGTATGAGAGGCACTTCCAGCTCTCTCTCCCTGTTTCCTCTCTGGACCCACTTTCCTGATGGCTGAGGGTGAGAGGGTCCAGGGCAGAGAGACTGTGTGCTCCTGGGTTCTCTCTTCCTGAGGAGGTTGTTCTCGTGCGTGTTGTAATGTGGGACAAAGGCACACATTTATTTGTGCAGCTGTGGTGGCTAGCCTCCAAGTGGGCCCCCACGCATCCTTGACCCCTGGAATTTATGTCTTTACATAACATCCCTCACACCGAATGGAGCTGACCTGTGTCACCAATAGGAGAGTCCAGAAATGGTGCAGTGTGGCTTCTGAGCCTAGGCCACAGAAGTCATTGCAGCTGCGGCTGGTCTTTGGGATCACCCATTCTGTGGGAAGCCAGCCACCATTCGTACAGGCACCTGTTATGGGCTGAGCTGTGTCTCACTTCCCATTCATATGTTGAAGTTCTAACTTGCAACCCCTCAGACTGTGGCTGTATTTGGACACAGGGCCTTCAAAGAGATAATTAAGGTGGAAGGAGGTCTTTAGAACGCGCCCTAATCTGATACGGCTTCTGTCCTTCTAAGAGGAGGAGATTAGGACACAGATACGCAGAGGGAAGATCATGTGCAGCCACAGAGACAAGATACTGTCTATAGCCAAGGACAGAGGCCTCGGAAGGAACTAATCTGACCGATACCTTGATGTTGGAATTCTAGCTTCCACAGTTGGGGGAGAATTAGTTTCTATTGGTTAAGTCCCCAGTCTGTGGTACTTTGCTGTGGAAGCTCGAGCAAACTAATATAACTCAGGCAGCCCTGCGAAGCCACCCACATGAAGAGGAACCTCCTTGGCAGTCATGTCTGTGAACCACCTTGAGAATGGATAGTCTTGCCCCAGTAAAGCCTTCAGATGATCCCAGCCTCCCAGCTTTCAAGTTCTCCCAAGTGAGGCTCCAGGCGTCATGAGGCAGAGTCAAGACATCCTCCATGTATCTATCTAAACTCCTCACTCACCAAAACCGTGAGATAATACATGATTACTGTTGTATTAAGTCTTTACTTTGGGGACAATTTGTTATGTGGCATTATAGAACCATCTACCAGGTCCACTGTGACTGAGACATTTAACTCAAGGTGAAGGAGGAATGCCTTTTTGAGGAGCTCATTTGGCCACAGATCTAAGTTGTGCATCAGCAGAGCAGTGTGTCCCAGGTCACGTGGCGAAGCCTTCCTTGGGAGGGGCACAGGCCCTGCCCACATTGGAGAGTGCTCTCAGATGTCTACACAGGCTGGTGTAGGCTGTGGCCAAGGGGTTTGGGGGGATAGCAGGGCCAGCATGGCCAGGGGAGCAGAGTGGTTAAGCACACTCTTTTTAATTAATTTTTTTTTTCGAAAGAGAGCATGTGATTGGGGGATGGGGAGGGGCAGAGGGAGAGGGAGAGAGAGAGAATCTCAAGCAGGCTCCACGCTCAGCATGGAGCCCAGTTCTGGGCTCCATCTCACAACCCTGAGATCATGACCTGAGCTGAAATCAAGAGTTGGACGCTTAACCAACTGAGCTTCCCAGGTACCCCTCAGCCACTGCTCTTGAAGAGAGCCAAGATATTGGAAAGGTGTCAGCAAGAGGAACCTGGACACAAGAGACCATAGAAGAGGGAGAGGCTGTGATGCCAGGCCAGGGAGGTGACACCAGGCCCCGAAATGTGCCCTGGGCTTTCCTGCCCCAGATCAGAAGGCCTCCCTTTGCAGCGAGGATGAAGGAATTCCAGTCCCTCAATAAGGAAACTAATACCTATCGAACATCTACTCTGTACTTTATTTTGTTTTTATTTTTATAACCGCTCTTTGAGATAGTATCATCTCTATTTTTCACACAAGGAAAAGGAGACTGAAATAGATAGAATGAGAAACTTGCCCATCACATCACTGGTAAGTAGCAGCTGGATTCAGAGTGAGGAACACCTGCCTCCAGAGGTTCTGTTTTTGTCTACAGTGTGGAGTGTTGTGGAAGGTGGCCTGTTGTAGTGGTGTAGACCACACACCCTAGAACTAAACTGCCTGCCGTCAGCCCCTGGCTCCTCTGCTCACTAGCCTTGTGACCCCGGGCAAGTCACGTAACCTCCCTGTGCTCCAGTTTCCCCATCTCTGAAGTAGAAACCCTAGTATGTACCTGGGTTACTGTGCAGACTCACAGTTGTAAGCCAAGGGCTTGGAGTGGAGCCAAGTACAAAGGAAGCACTTTGGTGTGTTGGCTGTTATTGTTCCTTCAACTCTGTGACGTGACCTTTCAAGGACAAAAGGATGTGATTCTCAGCACCAGACTGGATCTGATGGTGCCTAGAGTAGACACAGAGCACATCCAAGGCTGTTGAATTGGCTGTTGATGTGTAAACAGCTCCCCTTTCCCTCTCCTCCTCCCTAATTCCAAACCAAACAGCTCAAGCTTATGGGACAGCTAATGGCTCCCAACGGATCCAGAATAGTCTCCCTTTAGCCACTGTGGGCTGCCTAAGTCAGAGCTCCCAGGACAAGAGCCCTTTCTTGGAGACGGAGCTTAACAGTCACATTCTAATGGGAGATGGGGGACTTGGGGTGTGGACAGAGAGGTGATCAGTCCTTTGTGGACACGCTGTTTCATTCCTGCACCCACACCCCATGTGGGGTTGGGAACCAGCAAGAACCTGTGAGGGTGGGCTTGGGGACTATTAGAGCAGCGTCTCCCTGAGGGGAAGGGTCCAGGCTGGGTTTCCAGCTACCTGCTTTCCAAGTTGAAAAGGAGCAGTTAAGTGTTATTGATCCAAACTCCAGGGGGAAGATTTGCTAGGAGGTCGCTGGCACCAGCCCATCACTTAGCTGGTATTCATTATTCAGTGATGGGGATGAGGAGGAGAAGGGCTGGCACTCTGCCGCCAACCCTGGCCTCCCAGGAGAGGAGATGACATGGGAACTGGGAGAGACAGACAGCCAAGAAAGGGTCAAGGGCGATTTGCTCACATCCTGGGAGAAAGGGTGCTTGGCAGATGGTACTCGGAGGAGTCCTACCTCCTTGGCAGCCCTGGGGCCTTCCAGGCCCTGGAGCCTCTAACCTTTGGCTAGAGAAGGGGAAAAGGAACTTTGGGTGACACTAGGCCTGGCTCCTCTCTGATGGCGCTTGTGTATTCCTGTTTCCTCCAACGCCCATGGAGATAAAATGTCCTACCTATTTTGAATGATGTATTGCGATGAAACTAGCTTTTACGGTGACAGAAATGGTAATTAAGTCCTGAGGCCCTAAAGTGGATCAGAGTAATGCACTCAATGAGATCCAGAAACCATGGATTTGGCCACTTCCCAACCTTGTGATAGGCCTGAGCCTAGAGTTGTCGAATTAGATCATGTTGATGAAAGTGCTTTGTCACAGGAAGCACGTCAGACAAATGTCAGCTGTCACCATCACATTGTTGTTATTATTATTATAATCATTATCACATTCCCAGAAATACATGTCTAGAAACAACACAGTCTTAACAATAGCCGTGAGAAGTGACGGGGGTTGGACGCGAATAAGAGTGCTCATAGCAGCACTGTTTGGAAACAGCCCAAAAGCCCACAGGATGAAGAATGGGTAAATACATTATGATATCTTTACAAAATGGAATATTTTGCAGCAGTGGAAATGAATGAACCACACATAACCACGTGGGTAGATCTTAGTAACATAGTGAGTGGGAAAAAAAGTCCTAGAAGCCTATACCCGGTATGGTATTCTTTTCTAAACTTCAAAATTAAAATTAAAAAGTTAATACAAAGCATACACATATAGGTGATACCACTGGAAAATAAAGCAAAAGAATGATAAGCATAAGCTTTGATATAGTTACTGGTGGCGCAGGTGGGGAATAGTGAGGGAGGGGACCAGGCTAGGTGAGGAGCACACAGGTATGTTGTTCATATTGTTCTAGATTTGGAATTGGATGGGGAGCCAACATGAATGAATGCGTGAATGAATGAATGAGTGAGCACGCAAGCCATGCATGAAACAATGCTGGTAGAGGGTCATAGCAAGGATGATGACTAGTCCAAGTTGAGTACCTAGAACTAGAAATGCAATAATTTTTTCATTTAAAGAAAAGCGTGGGGGCGCCTGGGTAGCTCAGTCGGTTAAGCGCCTGCCTTTGGCTCAGGTCATGATCCTGGGGTTCTGGGATCGAGCCCTGCATCGGGCTCTCTGCTCAGCGGGGAGCCTGCTTCTCCCTCTCCTTCTGCTCCTCCACCCGCTTATGCTCTCTTTCGCTCACTCTCTCTCAAATAAATAAATAAAATCTTAAAAAAAAAAGTGTGATGTTGAGTGGGTGGTTAGCACTAGATCCCCAAGTTGATACTCTAGAAAGTCAGTTTTTTCTAAGGCTGTTGGGGGTGCCTTTGTAGTGGACTGTGCCCCGAAATACCCTCATTCTACATCCTTTTAGGGAGAAGCATGTTCCAGTCTCTCATGTCCCGCTATAGGTATGGTGAAGGATGCGTAAAGTATGTAAGCCACTGTGCAGGATTTACATAAGTAGTACCGAACTATGATAAATAGCGCTTCGATAAACATTCTTACATTCTTTTGATGTGCATCTGCATAGATTTCCTGTGGCTGTATGTCTATAGTGAAATTGCTGAGCCAGAGAGTAGATGTATGTTCAACCTTGGTAGATGCTGCAGTATTCGGAGCGGACTGTTCCAATTTGTGCTCTCACCAGCATGTTTCAGATTTTGGCTTCTCCGCATCCTCGCCAGGACTTAGTATTTGCAGTCATTCAAGCGTGCATTGTCGTGTTGGGTGTGAGGTCATATCTCACTATGGTTTTATTTTGTGTTCCTTTAAAGATTACTGAGGTCGAGCATCTTTTCACATATTTATTGGTCCCTGGGACTTCTTATGAAGTGTTTGAGTCTTTTGCCCACTTTTCTATTGTGTAATTTGTTACATTCTTTCTGAATTTTGATACTCTTTATATATTCTGTATATGAGACCTTTTGGAGGATTTATATATTCAAGATATGTATATTTGGGAGAATATATGTATTCAAGATTGTCTTGGCTTTTCTTTGGATCTTTGCATTTCCATTTAAAATTTAAAATAGATTTAAATTTTATTTCTTAATGAAGAAAACCCAAATGCCCATGAACAGGAGAGTGGATGAATAAACTGTAATATAATCACACAAAGGAATATTACACAAGTAGTCAAAATGAATGAATTTCTGTAACACGAAGCAATATGAATGAGCCTTAGTAAAGTAATTAATATTAAGTTGGGGTTGAAAAAGTTCAGAAGATTACATACAGCATAATGCCCCCCTTTTTTTACAATGATAAAAGCAACTAAAATAAAAATCTTAGCTTAAAGTTAACACTATATTTAAGGGAAGTAAGAAACAACAGATTTGTGATTCAGAATGTTGGCTATCTTAGGTGGGGATAGCAGGAGGATGGGATGCGGAGTGGCTGCCTAGTTAGGTGAAAGTTACTGTGAAGGTCTTAGCTTTCTTGTTAGGCAGTGGATTTGAGGGTGCTTATTGCATTGTTAAAATATGTATAAATACTTGAATGAATGACTGCTGGTGAAATGTTATATGGATTGAAGATTATGATCAATCTGAATTAGTACAGCTTAGGTTGATTATATAAAAAAGGGTTGGAAACAAAGGATTCCGTGAGGACAGCACTGTCAACCCCTTTGTTGTGAGGCCCCCCAAGACTGTCATGGACTGGGCGGAGGTACCAGTGTCAAGATGCATAGTACATATTAGTAAAGCTTAATTGCTTCTAAGTTTGTTTTTAGAAAAATAAATGGAAATAAAGGCTTTACTTTTTTTCTTTCTGCACCCCAATATGTCTTGTGTATTCCCTAGGGTGTATACATGCCTCTGCTCTAAGCAAATGGAATTTTAAACCAACCTTCATTTTAGATGGATCGCCCAGTTGGCATGTGGAAGATGAATTGGCATTTTAGGTGGATCACTCAGTTGGCATGTGGAAATCAAATACTCTCTAGAGCATTTCGGAAGCTATTGATACACTCCCGGTGAGAAAGGATCGGAGTCTAGAGAGTGGTCTTGGGAAATGGAAGGAAACAAGGAATTTGAGAAGTATGTAGGAGAAGAAGTTCACGAGACTTAGTTTCTCTGACAGTAGAACACACAGGAGCTAAAAGAATTGTGTATGTATTATTCTCCACTAGTGACTACCATTCTCTTAGAGCCAGAATCTCTATTTGCTTCAAACTCTTGGGCCTGTCACCTTCCTACAGAATTCCTATACAATGTCGACACTTTTACATGGGCCCCAGGGCAATTTCAACCTTAAATCTGATGCTCACTCACTGAAGGACTAATTGGTGGTGCCCTCCTTGCTGACAGCCTTCAGATGTTGAAGGGAAATCCAGCAGCCCATGATGGGGACTGATGCTGCTGAAATCTGGAGGCTGGTGTGGCTTGAGGGTGAGGACTTTTTTCTTTAAAGATTTTATTTTTAAGTAATCTGTATATCCAACATGGGGCTTGAACCTACAGCCCTGAGATGAAGAGTCACACTCTCCATGGACTGAGTCAGCCAGGCGCCCTGAGGGTGAGGTTTGCCTTTCAGGGAAGTGCGATGCAGCTGCCTCTCAGATCCCTGAGCTTGGGCTCTTCTGCTTCCTCTGACAGCAGCCTGTCAATCAGTTGCCTTGGATGTGCTTTCACAGGCTGATTTTTTTTTTTTTTTTAAGATTTATTTATTCGAGGGGCGCCTGGGTGGCGCAGTTGTTAAGCGTCTGCCTTTGGCTGAGGGCGTGATCCCAGCGTTCTGGGATCGAGCGCCATATCAGGCTCCTCCGCTAGGAGCCTGCTTCTTCCTCTCCCACTCCCCCTGCTTGTGTTCCCTCTCTCGCTGGCTGCCTCTGTCAAGTAAATAAATTAAAAAATCTTAAAAAAAATTTATTTATTTGAGAGAGAGAGAGAGCTCATGCAAGTGGGGGGGGGGCAGAGGGAGAGGGAGAAAGAATCTTCCAGCAGACTCCCCACTGAGCACAAGCCTGATGCAGGGCTGGATCCCAGGACCCTGAGATCATGACCTGAGCTGATAGTGTACCATAGTTTGGAATCAAAAGTTGGACGCTTAACCAGCTGAGCCACCCAGCCCCCTCTCCACCACAAGCTGATTTTAATTGAGAGCTTCAGATGGATTATGGAGTGACCTTAGAGGAACCACGGTCCTTGAGGGTAATTTGGCAACAGGCAGGTTCTTAGTCCTTGGAATTTTGGGAAAGAAGACCACATGTTAGGCCACAGAGACTGAAAAGGCTTAAAGTATTTTGGGCTAGATGGTCACATGCCCCCTCAGGGAAAACAAAGGCATGCCTTGTTGGAGCGCGAGGTCAACCACCTACGTGCTCCCCCCATCCAGGGCCTTCTTTATTTACTTATAACAAGGAGGTGTAGGACTAAATGAGTCTTAAGGCGTGGGCAAACATGCTGCTGTGAAGAAAGCAGGTGACATTGCTGGTGAGCAACCCATCCCCACTATCTGGGAGTCATGGGACCCTGGGTGCATTAGGAACTGTTGGGAGTTCTGGTCTCCTGGTCTCTAGTGGCCCCATCGCTGGGGGATTATGTAAATGAGCATATGTGACAATGCCTAGCCCATGAATGACTCTCACAGAACATCACATTTTTTCCTTTACTTTTTGGTTGACGAAAGAAGTGGTGGTCTGGGCTGACTCTGGATTATGCAGCATTATAGTTGTAAGGGGGCTTCTGCATGCCTGTGGGGCCCACTGGAGTTGTTTCTCTCCAGCTGGACTACTTTCCCTTGGCCCTGGCCTGGAGCTGGGAAAGAAGTGGATTAACAAGGAGCTTGCATGGCATAAAGGAGTGGTCTGGGGCTCTGGAGTCAGGAACCGTGGGCAAGTTACTTACCTGAGAGAATTCATTAAAAATTAATTCATGGAAAGTCAATTCGTCACTTTTGTTTTGCCAAATGGCGATTTGGCTTCCCATCAATTGGGTCCTGGGGAAAGTACTTTCGGCAAGGGAGCCTACCTCCTAGAGAAATTCTCTGGGTGAATGGGGCTGATCCGAATGCAAGTTTAGTGAGTGCTCAGCTCAGGAGTAGGAAGCAGTGTGCTCAGGGCCCTGATATGCTGGAAGCTGAGCCCTGCAGTTTGCGGCTGATGCCAGAGCTGCCTCTCCCGCTTTCTGTTTTTGTCTCAGCCCTCACTGTGGCCAGCACAAAGAAGTACTTGATGGAGAGGAGGGAGGCTGCTGAAGGAGAAACTGAGCCTCCAGAAAAGAAAGACTGATGTTCCTGGCATTTCTCTCCAGACCCCTGGGGACTCTCTCCTCTTCTTGAACCTCTCTTTTCACCGCAGAACAAAAGAGGAGTCAGGTGGCAAATGGGGTCAGAGGTGAAGGTAATGGCTATGGGAGATGGCAGAATGGAAGCTCTTGTTGGGAAGAGGCATCCAGATCCTGCATTCTTGTCAGGGGTCAAGATTCTTTGCTTGCAAACAAAGGAAACAAACTAGTTAAGTCACCTAAGGGGAGCCCCCAGCATGGAAGGGAGGCTGGAGGAGGGGTTTGAGCATGAGCAAGAACCAAGACAGTGCTCAATGGCCCCGCAGCAGCCAGCTCCTGGTCAAAATGCAACTGCAGCCAGTTGTTTTCAGTCTCTTTGTTCTGATGCTCAAGATACAAAATCTGGTGATGGGTATTAAGGAGGGCACGTATTGCATGGTGCACTGGGTGTTATACGCAAGTAATGAATCATGGAACTTTACATCAAAAACTAGGGATGTACTGTATGGTGACTAACATAATATAATAAAAAATTATTATAAAAAAAAAGATACAAAATCTAGGGAGGGTATCTGATGGCTTAGTTTTGCTTCCTGTGCTCTTTCATTGTCTGGAAAGGGTGGAGCCTCTAATTACCCAGCCCCCAGGCTGTACCTAGTGGAGGAGAGGCAATTCCAACTCAGGAACTGAGCTGAAGAGAAAATAGTAGGAAACCAGATAATACAAACCATGGCAACTAGGCAGATAGCATTGAGAAAGTGCTAGCCACTGTTCTAAGTGCCTTACGTATGTTATCTCCTTTAATCTTCCTCTATAAACAATGAGGATGTTGCTATCATGCCCATAGGACAGGTAAGGAAACTGAGATCCGAGGAAGTTGAATCATACAGCGAACAAGTGCTAGAGCTATGATTTGGAGCAGAGTTTTGTTCTTAATGCCTATGGAATACTTTCTACATTACTACTATTCACTTGAAAAGCTACTTTGGGAAAATCAAGGAATTTAGTGGTGTAAAAGAAAGCTGGTTTGTTCAGGGTTTCCAAAAGTAGAAGGAAATTAGAGACATTTAGGGGTTCCACCATTTTGGTCTCCCAGTTCCCAAAGCCTCTTCTATCAACTCCTCTGGAGCATCTCGTTCCTCTGCTCAAGGGCAGGTGGCCCTGCTGAGGAGGTGGGGAAGAGGTGGGGGTCGGGGAGGCAGGTAAACATGAGCTTGATTTAACAAGCCAAGGAAAGGAGAGAGGTATTACACAGATTTAAGATTTAACAAAAGGAGAGCTAAATTGACATTTTATTGACTTGCAGTGGGAGTTGTTAAAGACAGATTACTGCACCAAGGGTAGAGTTTGATTGAGAGGTCGGGAGAGGACTCAGCCATCAAAGGCATCCAACTTGAAGGCTAGTGATACCCCCAGGGGCAAGGTGAGTACATAAATTTGAGCTCACTCATGGATACTTGCCAACACACACACACACACACACACACACACACACACACACAAATACAAATAAGACCTGAGCTTCTCTCTTAGCCCCAGAGGCCAGGCTCAGAGACACTCGGTGAAGTGGGAGTGAATTAAAACACAGTGTGCTAGATTTGATGCTTACTAATACCCCTTCCCACCCCAACCTGATTGATCCTTGGGCCCACTGGGAGCTTCAGAGATGGAATTCCTCAGACTTTAAGGTAGAAATAGGATCTTGAGAAAATACCCCATTGCTTCCAGTAAGAGAATGATTCCATTTCAAAGCCCTCTCCTTAGGGACTCCCTGCAGGCTGGATGGCAGTATGCAGAGATGCAGAGTTTGTCAGATGGGCACAGAGGCAGCCCACAGAGTCCTGCTCCAGAGAGCCAGGCTCTCTGGGGTCTGCCCTGGTGGAGGGATGGGTAGGGGCAGGACAGAGAGACGCATGGCAGGGGGAGAGTGACAGGGACACAGCTGGAACACGAGGAGCTATCCTGCTTAGACTACAGCTCAGGGATCCTTCACAGCTTTATTGGCATGTGGGTCTTGATTTCAGGTTGGGTGATGATTAATCTTGTTCCAGGAAGCCTTTTCTCTGTAGGCCCTTTCCCTCATGGGTTGTGCCCACTGCTTCTCCCAAAGCTGAGGGGGTGCCTGGATTGGTGTTTGAGTGGCCTCTCTCTCCTCTGTTCTGCGACTAATATCACATCTCTGGGAATCTTCTCATGGCTCTCTTTCTCTTCTTAGCTTCTGCCTCTGAGGCAGTGACTGTGTCCAGTGGCAGATCTATGACTTCCCTGTGTAACCCTTCCCTCCCCTTAGCCCACTGTCTCCCTGGGGAGATCCATTGCGGGCACTTATTAAAAGTGACTTTTCAAATTCCTCACAGACATTTATTATAGCTACTGGAGGGAGGGCCACTGAAAATCCTTCTCACCATATTTCACCCCCCACTCCCCCACCACCTGGGTTTTTCTTTTGGCTATCAGGCGTTTTCTGCGTGCTCACACACATGCACCCCATCCCCTTAACCCCACATGGTCCCAGGTTCTGCTTGGACTGAGCACTAGGAGAAAAGGAACCTCTGATTTAGCAAAAGATTTGAAGGTGACCTTCATTGAGCCCTAAGAGAGATAACAATCTCTCTGCAATCAACAAGCCTGGTTCCTCTGGATACTAAAATAGCAGCTGTGGAGTAAATCCCCCCCCCCCCCATCCCCACCTCCTTCTCTCTCTTTTTCTTCAGGACAACACAAAGAAACTCTAGGGGTGAATTGGGAAATCACAGTCTCTTTTAACAGCCTGAGATCCTGAAAAGAAAGTTCCTGTTCGTGTGTGCGCATGTATTTGCAGCTCATCAGCACAGAAAAGCTAATTTCCCAGCACTGTCGCCACCACCTTTCATTCAGCAAAGTCGGTCCTTTCAGTTATCATCTTACTTGTCCTGTCAACAACCCTGAGTTATGAGGGTCCAGAAATGGTGCACCCCATTTTAGATGGGAGGAAACCAAGGCCCCAGGAAAGAAGGTGCCTGCTCAAGGTCACCCAGGGATGGAGTGGCCAGAGCCAGAAGATGACTGTTTGCTTCCCAAAGGTTCCTATACTGGATTTCCACTGGGAATGTAATGTATTTTCAGGGCTTGATTGCTGGACCTTGGGAGCATTTGATACTGGGATTGTTTTTTTATAGTGATTTTAGCAGCCTCCTGCTGGTTCCCACCCTATTCCTCTATTCCCTGTGCTGGGCCCAGAGCTGTTGTACAGTGATGTTGGAGCGTCCAGTGGGTGGTTGTCAAGGTAGGAACAGATGGAGTGGGGAAAGAAAGATCTTCCACCCTCTGGCATGTGGTGGGGGGCAGAGATTGGATTTGTCAGGGTTGGAGTTAGCAGGGATATGGAACATGTGTTTGTATATGGCAGCAAATTGTCGGAGGGGAAAAAAGAAGCTGGCAAATGGAATGATGCTGATATGTCTTTTTGAGGAAACAAAATAAGAGGTGGGCACAGTAAGATGATGACACTGCATTCAGTTCATATTAGAGCATGGAAATAGGATGGTCCCACTGAGGGTCCCCCAGAAGACCCTCTTCAGCTTTCTAGAGAACTGATGAGTGGTAGTGGTTCAAAACCAGTGCAAAGCTGGTTCTTGCATAACTTCTCTCTGTGGAGAAGGGGATAGAAAGGGACCATTATCAGGTTTACTTTGCAGATAGATCCTAGGATCATTAATTAAAATTAGAAGGATACTTAAAGGTTATCTAGTTCCACCCCTTCAAGATTCAGATGAGAAAACTGAGCTCAGTGACATGCCCAAATGAACATGGCTACTAAGCCACAGAGTGGAGATAGAACCCAGGTTTGCTCAACTTCAGTCTACTGATCTGCACATGCATGAGAGGAAATTCACTATGGCTGGGGGAACCCGCTAGAAAGCAGTAAGCTCAACAATTGCTAGAGTGCACAGAGGAGTAGTAATAATTCATGTTCCCACCAGTAAGAGTGGAAAGATCTAATAAATGGGGCATTGGGTAGAATCCTCAGAAGAGTGTTTTCTCAGTTATAGAACCCAAATACCTCCAGACTAATAGTTGGTGTGGACCTGCCCTAATGAAGACTAAAAGCAAGTCTCAAAAGAATCAAACTGATGCCAAGTAACTTAACTATGTATGAGAGCAAAATCCAACATGCATAGACACAGACACACACACACACACACACACACACACACACACACACACACAATTGTAAGACATTAAAAGAAGGAAATACAATGAATAACAGGAGAAAAATCAGTTACTAGAAGTAGTCCCAGACATTGTAGAGATGATGCAATTAGTAGACAAGAATATTAAAGGCACTATTATAAAAATTATCCATATATTCAAGAAAATATAGGAAAATATAAACATGAGGAAGATATAAAGAAAGATCAAATGGAACTCTTAGAGTTGAAAGACAGTATCTGAAACAAAAAGTATACTGGATAGAATTACAGTAGACATGATGCTACAGAAGTAAAGTCAGTGAACTTGAAGAAGCATAAAAGTGATTCAGAATTAAGTGCAGAAGAAAATGGCTAAAATACATAAACCTAATGCCAGGGACCTATGGGACAATAGTAAGTGGCCTATTAATGTATTTGGAGTCATAGAAGGAAGAGAGGAAAGGGTGGGATAGGAAAAATGTTTCAAGAAATAATAACCAAACAATTTCTAAAATATGATGAAAAATAGGAACCCACCGATCCAACAATTTCAACAAAATCAAAGTGAAAAAAACATTAAATCACACCAAGGCACATCATAATCAAATGACTAAAAGCCAGAGATAATCAGGAAATCTCAAAAACAGCCAAAGGAAAAAAGACATGTTATGTACAAAGGGGCAAAGATAAAAATGATAGCAGAATTCTTATCATAAACTAAGCAAACCAGAAGGTAATGGAGCAACATTTTGAAGTTATGCTAACCCCCCTTCCCCCCCCAAAAACCCACCTCTCAACCTAGAATTATATACCTAACAGAAATATCTTTTAGCAATGAAGGTGAAACAAAGACTTTTCCAGACAAACAAAAGGTGAGAGAATACATCACCACAGACCTGCACTAAAAACAAAATTAAATTCTTCAAGCAGAAGAGATATGAAAACATGAAAATGGATACCTATACAGGGTAATGAAGAGTTCTCTAAGTGGTAAATATATGGATAGATATAAAATAGATTGTTTCTCATTTTTGGATACATTACATAATAATTGACTGTTTTAAGCAAAATAGTAGCAATGTAATTTGTGGTTAATAGTATCAGTTGAAATAAATGTATGACAATAGCCAAAGAGGGGGTAGGAAAAAATGGAAGTATACTCTTTTGAAGTTCTTACTCTCTATGTGAAGAGATATAATGTTATTAGAAAGCAGACTGGGATAAATTGGCAAACTCCAGGACAACCACTAAAAAAACAAAATGAAGAGCTATATCTAATATTGACAATAAAATGGTGTCATAAAAAATAAAATTAGTAAAAAAAGACAAAAGCTAGAAAAAGAAAGAAGAGATGGCACAAGTCAAAAGCAGATAATAGAATGGTAGATTGAAATTCAGTCATATAAATAATTACATTAAATGTAAATAGTCTAAACATTCCAATTATAAAAGGATTGTCAGGTTGGATGAAAAAAGGAAAACCCAACGATATGCACCTACGAGAAACCCACATTAAATATAAAGAGCAAGAGGTTAAAAGTAAAAGGATGGAAACAGGTGAGCTATGTAAATACTAACTGAAAGAAAGCTGGAGACACATCAGACTTCAGGATATGGAAAATTGCCAGCGATAAAGAGGGACATTACATAATGATAAAAGAGTCAACTCACCAAGAAAACATAAAAATCCTCAATGCCCAGACTTCTCAAAATGTGGCTTCAAAATATGTGAAGCAAAACTGATAGAACTGGAAGGTAAAATAGAAAACCCCACACTTAGAGTTGGAGAATTCAGTAGTCCTTTTTCAAACATTTATAGAACACTTAGACGCAAAGTCTGTAAGGTCAAGGGGTCCTGAACACTATTAACAAACTTGACCTAGTTGATAGTTATAAAGCATTCTACCCAGCAAGAGAAGTCTGCATGTTCTTGTCAAATGCACATAGAACATTCACCAATGTTCACCAGACTGTATCCTGGGACATAAAACAAGTCTCAATAAATTGAAGACGATTAAATTTATATAAAGTGTGTTTTCTGTTCACAACAGAATTAAATTAGAAATCCACAAAAGAAATATATTTGTAAAATCCCCAAATATTTGGGAAATCAATAGTGTATTTTTATATATTCCATTGTTCAAATTATATGGAAAATCACAAGGAAAATTAGAAAACATTTTCAATAAGATAAAATTACCATAACAGGAATAAGAATGGGACATTACTGCATATCTTGCAAACATTAAAAGAACAATGTGAAAGAAACAACTTTATACCAGTCAATTTGATAACTCAGATGAAACGGACCAGTTCCTGGAAAGACACAACCTACCAAAGCTCACCTAATAAGAAAGCAGTAATCTGAGTAGCCCAATATTTATTAAGGAAATTTATTGATAGTCAAAAATCTTTCAAAACAAAACAAAAATCTTTTTCCGCAAAGAAAACTCCTGGCCAGGATGGTCTTACTGATTAATTCTATCAAACATTTAAAGAAAAATAGTATCAAGTCTACACATGGTCTTCCAGAAAATAGAAGAGGTGGGAATACTTCCCAACACATTTTTATGAGGCCAGTATTACCTGGATACCAAAACCAAAGACATTACAAGAAAAGGAAACTATATTCCACATGAATGTAGGCACCATCCCTTAACAAAATCTTAACAAATCCAGATCCTTCAACATATAAAAACTATATCCTGACCAACTGAGGTTATCCCAGGAATACCAGGTTGGTTTAACATATGAAATCAATCAGTCTAAAAAAGAAAAACTATAGGATCATCACAATGCAGAAAAATATGAAATAATTATGGAAAATTTAACAAAATCTGTGGAAGACCTCTACTCTTAAAACTGTAAGACATTGCTGAAAGGAAATAGAGACTTAACTAAATGGAGGTGTATATCATCTTCATGGATCAACATTCTTAAAACTTAATATTAAGAGGACAAACACCTTGATAGAAAAATGGGCAAAATATTTAAAAAGACACTTCACCAAAGAAAATATATGAATAGCAGCTGAGCACAGAAAAAGATGATCAGCATTACTAGTCATTGGGGAAATGCAAATTAATACCACAGTGAGCTACCAGTATCACTAAAATTTAAAGGGCTGACAATGTTGAGTGTCGATGAAGATGTGGAGCAACACGAACTCTCACACCTTGCTGCTGAGAATGCAAAATGGCATAGCCACTTCGGAAGGCAGTTTAGCATTTGCTTACGAAGTTAAACATTCTTTTACTCTTCCTTCCAGAAACCCCATTCCTAGGTATTTACCCCAGAGAAGTGAAAACGTATATTCACATCAAGACTTACACTCAGATGTTCATAGCGGTTTTATTCTTACTGGCCCCAAGTTGGACACAATCCAGATATCCATTGACAAGTGAACAGATAAACAAATTGTAGCAAATGCACGTGATGGAATACTATTCAGCAATGAAAAGGAATGAACTTCTGGTCTAAGCAACAACGTGAAGAATCTCAAAAACATTCTGATAAGTGAAAAAATCCAGGCACAAAAGGCTACATAGTTTATCATCTCATTTATATCACTTTCTGTAAAAGACAAAACTGTGGAGACTAAAAGCAGATCAGTGGTTGCCAGAGAGGTAGGGGAATGGGACTGGGGGCTAAGAGGCACAAGGTAGCTTTTGATTATGACAGAAATATTCTATACTGTGAGTGTGGTGGTAGTTGCATGTCTGTGTGTATTTGTCAAAACTCACTGTAATTAGATACTAAAATTTGGTGAGTTTTATTGTATGTAAATTACACTTGATTAAAACTGATTTAAAAAGTAGATACCTTCGCTGCTTGATTTAGATTTGGAGACTTGAAGAAAGTACTTGACGACCTTTGGTCCAGCCAGCTGTCGTTTCTTATGGTGTAGAATACTGATATCTTTGGGGGTAGGGGTCCTGAGGTGAGGAGGTGGGGTGGAGCACATAGAGGTCTAGGGAGGGGTGTGTATTACTGCATGAGAAAGATGGTCACAAACTCGTCCTCAGTGCCACTTCATCCTGGGAGCACAGCCAATGTATTTAAGGAAAAGAGAAACTCCGTGCTGTTCTTAAAACCAAGTTATTCAGGGGACGGAGGGGTGGGAAGTGTGACTGGGATGTATGACACAGCTCTGCCGGCTGCATTTGATATGTTGCTGTTCTAAGCCACCCAGTGTTACGGCAGCGCTGGAAAACCAGTATAGCTTGGTGCTGGCCACAGCCTCCCTTTCTAGCGTGACCACCCACCCTTCCCCTGTAGGAATTCTTTGCCTGTAACCCGGGTGCCCGGGAAGTTATTTGTAGAATAACCTTTTGTGTGATCGTTTAATGCCCAGCCTTCTCTGACTGTAAAGAAGAGACTCAGAGAAGTACAAGGATTCACAAGGAATTACAAGGGAATGTGGGGAAGCTGGAAAACCACCCATTTAGCTGCTTAGTCACCTGGATCGTAGTTTGTCTCATACTAGGATGCACAGAGGCTCCACATAAGACCCAGAGAGTGGCCCCCTCAGGGAGCACCCTGAGCTTAAGTGATTATTCTCCATGGTAGTTACCAGAAGTGGAGTGTGATATGTCAGTGACTTTCACTCAGGGTGACACCAATCCACTGGGCTCAGTAGATGAATTAATATTCATGGAGCACTGAGAACCAGGCTGGCTTGTAGAGAGTGCTGTGTAAGTGTTACTTCCTGACCCGTCTAAGTAAGGGATGGCTTCCCTTGCATTCCAGCTTTTAGATGATTGCTTTCTGTTCACACACTGAGCCCTGGTCCAATTCTCAAGTTTGGTGTCTCTCTCTCTCTCTCTCTTTTTTTTAACAAGCATCCTTTACAAATGCTAGAAAAAGAGAAATTGGGAAACCCCACTTGGATCCCTTTTCTCCCCCCCCCTTTTTTAAAGATTTATTTATTTATTTTATGGAGGGAGGGGCATAGGGAGAGGGAGAGAGAGAAAATCTTGAGCAAACTCCTTGTTGAGTGGGGAGCCCAATGTGGGGCTCCATCTAACGACCCTGAAGTCATGACCTGAGCTGAAATCAAGAGTCAGATGCTTAACCAACTGAGCCATCCATGTGCCCCTTGGATCCCTTTTCTTAATCAGAAACTGTGTATATGGACAGCAGTAAAGCTTGTTGGATTTCTCAAAACACCCACTAAAAATGAGTAAAGATAGGAAGGAAACTCTGGATGGATGGATGGATGGATGGATGGATGGATGGGTGGATAGATGGAAGAGTTTACCTTGACTCAGGTAAGAAAGCAAAGGGAGGGTGAATTGTGTGAAGGTGTGTACATGGCTGGAGAGAGGAAATTTTGGAGGACATAAGTATATGCTTGTGTGTCCTTTGGCCCTCTTCAAATAAGAACTATATGATAGATTGAAATTTTATAGGTTTAATATTCCCACCCAATACCGTGTGCTTTACATCTGGATAAAAGGAGCTATAAATCTCTTCAGACAGAATGACTGGGTCTGCTTTTCTACCCTTCTCACTGAGATCTTACTTGGAAATACAGCTGAACAGCCAATGATGAATCATAGCATCTGTGGAACAGCCCAGATAAGGAACAGTTTGCATTTTCATGTGATAATTTGCTACTCTTGGCGTTTTCAAATTACCTTTAGAACCACATTAATTCTGTTGCCATAAACTACCACTCTGTACCCAAGTCACTGGAAGATGGGTACTCAAGTGGCGGGTTTGTTTGGCTTTATGGGAGTGGGAAGCGCTCCCTTTCTGTAATGCAGGGCGTGTAAGTGGGCTGGCCCCGGAGAGCGCCTTTTGTAGCAGCTTCATGGGGCAAGGTCGTAGCTTCTCAAATCTATCTGGAATTTTCATCTTCCACGTCTGTATGTTACTTAGTTAAACTAAATACGGATCACTCCCCCTTCTCCCCTGCCTCACAGTGCAGAGGAGATGCCCTACCCTGCAGGTAGCTCCTTCTCCTTTTCTGTTTACCACCTTTGGTGGTGATAAAACCCTGTAAGACTCCTACAGCAGGCTTGAGAAGGGTAGGCAGTCTTGAAGGAGTGGTCCAAGGGCTGCATGAGCTCCCTAGCCCTGCAGAGGAAACCACTGTCTGATGCTTGTCTGCCTGCTTCCCAGCTGGTCACAGCTACTTCAAGAGGCACCGTATGTCCAAGGAGGACCCGTCTGTCACCAGCCACCATGGGCTCTGGCAGAAGGTGGGAGGTGTCCAGTGAAGACAGAATCAACCCTTGATCTCCCAAAGTAGGGCTCCTCTTCTTTGGTAACTCCAGACTGAGACATTGCATGGTCTGCCCCTGTCTGCTCCACCCGCTCATTTTCTTCTAACCTTCACGATCCAGGAAGTTGCTAATACTCATCAGAAACCCTTATTGCTGTAGTGCAAATCCATTTCCTTGCCTGGAAGTAGAGTCGAGTCGCTCTCGAACTCTTGAGTCTACACATCCCTGCATTTCTTAAACAAATTCTCAGAATGCTATCAAATAAGTTAATGAGGAGCCTTGTAAAAATGAGAATAATTTCTGTCTCTCTGTCCTAATTTACATTTGTCCATTTCCTGACGTTCCATTCTATTAAACTTTAATTTGCTCCCCTCTTATCCCGAGCCTTTCAGAGTCTCACATTGGAGATTTTGTTCACACAGACAGAGTTGAGTCTCTTGGGCTCTAATGGGTTACACTTATGGGCAGGCAAGATGTGTTTTGTCCCTGAAGTGATTTCTAGATTGCCCACCCAACTGCTCGGGTCACACTGGCATAGAGAGGCCATGTGGCATGATGGGAAAGCAGCAGAGACCATTTTGTTAAGTTCTATTTTTTTTTTTTTTTTTTTAGTATTCTTTGTATCCCACTTTGCAGCAGTTGTTTTGAACGACTTTCTTCTGCAAAATCTTCTGGTCTCTGTACTTGTGGACTGAGGGGCAGGGGTCGGGGCCTCAGGCAGTCAATTCCATTTTCCTACTTGTATCTTTAAAATATACAAAGAAAGCCTGGGAATGTAGAATGCTTTTTGTTCCTTGGAAAGGAGCACCAGGAAAGAAATATATTAGATTGGGTCATATAAAATTGCCGTTTTTATAGGTCAAAATGGTTAAATATCACTGATTTTGTATGGTTCGATGTAGTATAATCACACCTCATTAATTCAGACTAATTTGAGTAAGTTTGGTCTGAATTTGCTGGAGTGCGGCAGAAAGTCTGAATTATGAGATCATTTTAGAGAGATGCAGCTTCATTACATTCAAGTGCCTACAGTAACAAGAAATAGGTCAACAAAATAAGGTTCTCTGTAAGTCCATGGAGGGATATCTTTGGTTAATAAAGACAATTTGTAATGAATCTACAAATCTGTTTTGTAAAGGGTGCTTTAATCTAAGGTGTACTTGACAATGCTTGAGGAGTTTATTTGTTAAAGTCGCTTTAAATAGTTTCCTTCAAATTTACATATATGATTAGTTTGCTCACCAAATCCTTCCTTCAAAAACAGCAAGTGTATGCTGAAGTTCACTGGCTGCATTATTTCTTATTCCAAAATAGTGGATTCCAAATTAATGATGCTTGACTGCTCTATTCCTGACCTTGAGGTTGGACATGAGGTTAATGAAAATCAATGGAGACCAGCCCTCAAGTATTGGGGAGGGGAAAATATATTTGACAAAAACATATGTGATTTGAAAAATGAGGCTGGTTTTCTTGTGTGGCTCATATATTGACTCCGGAGGCAGTTTCCAAGGCAGAGTTCCAACAGTGTTTCGGGTAATAGCAACAAACTTGGAAGGAGTCAACAACATCTCCCAGAACTGCTTTGAAGAGCAACGTAATGTGAATATACAAATTCCAACCTTTTGTGGTTTAAAAAAAAATGCTCACATATGCTTATTCTCCTAGGGAAATATTTATTCCTATAAGAAATGATTTTTAAAGGTTCCCTCTAAATAATAGCAATTTCTCCACTACATTCAAGTTTATTGGCAAGCAGTTTTATTCAATTTTCTGCTTACCTGAAACCCTGAGCGGGTACACAGGTGGGTGGGAGGACGAGGGAGATGGGGCTGAGGATTGGTGACCAGCAGAAACACAGAGTGATAGTTTGTTTGATAAAATTGGGATCTGGTATAACTTTTTAGGAGTACCCCAGTGGTGTAAGGCCAAGTCCACCGTCAAGGGATTCCGGCTCTGGCTTGTATGTCCCCTCCGATTAAAGAGGATTCTAGAGGAAAACTCCTTTCTCAGGGTGAGTGGGTGCACACCCCACTTTGCTTCTTTTTCCTGAGCCATCCTCCCTTGCTTTGAAACGTCTAGTAGGACTCAAAGGAGGGGCAAATCTGATTAGGTCACTGGACAGAACTGACTCGTTTCTAGTTATAGGTCTCTAAAAGCGAATATGACTTAAAAATGGGACCAGATAAAATATAGGTGGTTACTTAACAAAGCCAAACAAAAGAGACCAATGACGGACAGGTTCTGTATCTTAGTAGTTAACTCAGTTCTATGCATTTTGTCAAAAATGCATGAACCCGTGCAACCCCCCTGTATGTAAATTAATACAACTATTTAAATGTGAAATGAGATGAGTCCTTCCCTTGGTAACCTGCAAAGTGGATGCCCTGGTGGTGAGGTCTTCTGGGTTCCTCTCGTCATGAGCACAGTCACCAACCAGAGCACATCATGCTTGCCTTTGTGCCGTGTCCCTGCCACAAGGGAGGGAGGGCCGCAATCTGTGTGTTCTTCTCATGTTGTGTGCTCCATGATGCCTTGCAGCACTTGCTTCCAGATAACAAGAGCCCCATGGGTGCCGCTTGAATGGAGCCTTGATCTTGCACGCTGCTGTGTTCAGTCCACATACTCTGATCCTGTCCTTGACAGAGATTCAGTCAGGCAACATTTACACTGGACACCTACTATGTGCCAGGGACACAAAGTAGTGCTGGGAATCAGGGACATGAAAACAAGATGGAGCCCTTGGGCTGGAGCTGCTCCAGTGGGGGAGCCAGATGTGTAAACAAATAATTAGAGCACGGTGTAATTAGTGCTAATCAAGGCATGTGCAGAGTACTCCGGGCCACAGAGGAGTGACTAGCTAAGTCTCAAGTCATCACCCTCCAGCTGCTCCAGGAGAGTTAATATCACTGTTGTGCCCAAAAAGAAAGAGGCTTGGTCCAAGGAGGCATTGATGCTGTGTCATCACATAGGGACACACACATCGCACAGACACGCACCTCACACGTGTATCACATGCACATAGGACAGCCTGTGTCAGGCAATGCCCCCTCCTGGACCGTGATGGAAACAGCCAGGTGCTGCTTGGCTTGGTGACCACCTGTGGTGGGTTGAGTAGTGGTTATGGGTGAATTCCTGCATCTCACTCTGATCCTTCCCAGTGCCTTCTCCTCACAGGCTGCAGGCAGTCTAGGCTGCCCGACGGTCTCCATGGCAACGGGTCTCTCCTTCCATCTTCCACAAGTGCAGGGTGCTTCTTGGGAGGAGGGCGAGCCTCTGACCAGTGCCCAGCCAAGCCAAAGGCTCTGTGTCTTCCTCTCTGGGTTGTTTCAAGGCCTTAATTTTTTTGCAAGGTGTCAGCGGTAGACTAGGAACATGGGAAGCTTGTCCCATGCCTGACCCCCCGGCTTACTGCTGAATTTTAAGAGCTGCTGAAATTAGCTGCTCAGTCTGAAGGTGGCTGAATGGGTCCACAGTGTCCTGTCAGCTGCCAAGGACAAGGTGGCCACGACAAAGAGATGAGCCGGGAGCCGGTTCTGGACAAATTAGAGCATGTTGATTGCAGGGTAACCAGGATGACAAAGGCACTCGTATGAGAGGTGAACCAAGAAACCAGAGATACACAGACTGGGGAAGAGGAGTGTCACAGAGATCACCTAGCCAGCCAAATACCGTACAGAAGAGGAAGCAGATGCGGTCTCTGGGGTACCATTACTATCGCTTGGAGCAGTGGTTGGAAGAAGAAAGGCCACACAAATTTCTTCCCCTTCCTCATCCTTCTGAAAAGGCCCCCAAGCCTTTCAAAGGTGGAGGGAGTTGCCTTTGAGGAAGTGAGCTCACCGTCAGGTCAGATAATCAAACAGAAGCTAGATCATCTTTGGGTGGAAATTCAGGTATAACATGAGCCTTCAGTGTCTCATGCAAACCTGACTGGTTCCTCCACTGTTCTGTGAGTAGGCGAGACACCCTGTGTTACCCACTTTCTTCCCTTAAAATGAGGAGTAAGGCCAGAGCATGGCCCAGACCTCTGTTTGCTTTATAGCCCAGTGTTCAAACTCTTTTCTAAACCTGATTCTAACTGCACGATGCCTAACTTCATAGATTTAGGGCATTTCCTATTTTTCTGAACACTCTCATATCCATGATCTCATTACCTCTTCCCCATTCCTCTGTGAAGTAAATAGAACAGATATGATCACAGAGGCAGGGAAGTTAGAGGGAATTTTCCAAAGGTTATGAGTAAGTTAGCGGCAGAGCCAATGCCAAGGCCGGGGCTCAGGTCTGCCAGTCCCGCTCACTGTCCTCTCTTGCCGATGGCATGTTCATGGGCATTTCTACCTGCGGTGGGTGACACCATGGAGAGGGGTTCTCAGTTAGCAATACCGTGCAATGTGAAGTGTGGCAGAAATAGTACATAAGTAAATTAAGCATAGTTTCCAGAAATAAAAAAAAAAAAAAGTCTGGCTGTCAGTTGTTGTCAACTTTGGGCTTTGCTGCTAGATAAACTCCTAGACACACATCTGCTAACTATATGTGACATGAATGCATGGGTTCTGTAAAAGTGATTTGTACCAGTGGATCTGGGTGGGGTATAAGTTGAATAATAAAAATGTCTAATAAATCTGAACTGGCCTTCCTTAAAACTCATAGTGGGGGGTGTTAAGAAGGGAGCGGCTGGCCACTGAGTCTGCTTGGTACTGCATCCAAGCTGAAAATTCAACAGGCATAATGTTGCCTGGGAAATTGAAACATCAGATGTCAAATAAGATCTCGCTGCTCTAATTCTTTATTCAGGCCCCTGGGGAATAATGTATCCAATGTGACAATCCAGTAAGCTCTAACATCATCTCCACGTGCTATTGAAAAGCCCCTTCCTCTGCCTTCTTAAAATCATGGTGTCTGCTTCTTTTAATCAATGCAGCCGAAGCAGTGAATGCAAATTGGATGCAAATTGGACAAGTCCAGCATATACATATACATATGCCGGACTTGTCAATGGATGACAAGTTTTTCCACGGAACGCTTTCCACGCTGGCCTAAACTTGGTCTCCAAGTGAACCACGATGATGCCAACAAAACTTGCAGCAGCTTCTCTTTCTTTCCAGGGGCTCAGATGGCCTTTTATCCTTTCACCACTCTTGGTGAAGTGGGAGGAAGAGCACCATCTCCTGCTCCACTTAGGAGCTGTAACTTGTGCCGGAACCTTGTTCACCTGTGTGATGCTTAAGGGACAGAGAGTCAAGGGTTGAAGTAGGAGAAACTGGTAATGGAGGGATGAGGCCAGGGGTTTATTAGGCAGGTGATTCACCTTGCCTTTCGGAGGGGCCAGAGGTCTTTGGGAACAGGTGGGACTCTGGGCCAAGCTGAAATTTGGGACAGCCTCTGTGGTGGTGGGGGTGAGGAGGGGGAGGAAGCCACACAGCTGGGAGGCCACTGAGTCCTCGACATAATGCACTGAGGTGCTGTGAAATCCTGGTCCTCCCTCAGAAATCCTGACCTCAGCATTTATGTTGTGTCTATTCACCTTAGACGCTGGAGAAGCAGGGTGGGGGTGGGGGGTAGCTGAGGGTGTGCTGCTGGTAAGAGAGGGGTGCTCTGGCTTTGTGGGACTGTCCTACTGGCCTGAGCAAAGCCCAGGAATGGCCACCTTCACTCTGCTCACCGAACCTCTGGCTCCTCTTCCTACTCTGTACCCTGCCAGGATCAGCTGGTCTTCCCTGGAATCCTGACATTGGAGAGGTCGTAGCTGCAGCTCCCCTTACAGATGGTCTTTCCATGCCTGCCTGCCCACTGCCAGGGTCTCAGCCCACAGAGGGCATGTGGGCTGTTTTGGAGAGATCCAGTGCTAGAAAATTCCTTCCTTTCATCTTCCTCCATGGGCTGTAGTTCTTAATCTGGAGCTATATGAGAAAAATCCAGCCTGTTCCCCGGCCATCTCCTGAAATACTTAAAGGTAGATGCCCCAACTTGCCTTAGTCTTCTCTTCTCACGGCATGGTTTTCAGACCCCTTGCCTTGTCCTGGGTGTGAGTCAGTCTGTCAGTCTTTGCTGTGTTCACAACTGTGGCACACGCACCATGGTAAACTCAAGTCTGCACTGAAAGAGGCTTCTTATCCTTGGCATGTAGGAGGTCAGAGCCCTGAGAGGAACACATTGGTTCGCAGGATATGCTCCAGCATAGATAGTACTGCCATGCCAGCCTTCCTCAGGAGGAAGAGGAGGAGGCGAAGCTTCTCAGGGTGGAGCCCTAAGGGGAGAACACGCATGAGGACCAGAGATGGGATTGGACACCAGGACAGGGCTCTCCTTCCCAAGACCCAGTGCTCATGTCAGTGATAGATGGTTCTGTCTTTCCAATTTGAGTAGCCTGAAACCTTCCCAAAATCAATGCAGGGCTCAGGAAGGCAGAGTCCACCGACTTCCCCTCAGCCACTCTTCCACTCAGGATATTTTAAATGGTGGGCACAACCGTGATGACCTCACCACAGTGGCGTGAGGCTGACTCACTCAGTGTCCTCAGGCAGACTGAGCTCATTGAGAGCATGGCCAGACAGTGTTGGCTGAAGGAGATTCAATCTTTTGCTGTCATCATTGCTATAGCTTCTTGAATGGTTTTTTGGAAGCAATCCTAATCATATAGAAAAGCTCCCAAGTACAGTGCAAAAAAAAAAAAAAAACCACCTTTCTTTTTCCTGAATGATCTCAGAGTTTGTTGCTGACATAATGCCTATCACCTATGAACACTGTATATATCTTACAAACAAGGACATGCTCTTACATGGCCATAAACAATCATCAAAGGCAGGAAATAAATGGATACATCACTAACATCCTCAGACCCTGATTAAGTTTTGCCAGCTGGCCCAGTGATGATCTTTGTAGCAAAAGTATCCAGTCTGGCTCACCCTGCATTTCACTGTGGTGTCCCTACAATCTCCTTGAATCTGGAGCAGACCCCCAATCTTATTCTTAACTCTTAAGACCTTGACACTTTCGAAGACCCCAGCCAGCTATTTTGATTAATGTCCCTCACGTTGGGTTTGTCTGATGTTTCCTCATGATTAGATTCAGACCATGCATCTTTGGCAGGAGTTGCATGAAGCGATGCTGTGAATGCGTATTCAGAAAGCACAATTAGCACTTCGTTAATGTGCCTCAGAGTGGGAGAATCTATGAGACGCATTGCCTTTAAGCAGGCGGCACATGGTTCTCGTTTGTCTCGATCCTGTTGGCACTAACTTGTGTCTCTTGCTTAAGGTGTGTCTGCCCCCTTCTCCAGTGCAAAAGGATCTTCTCCTTTGTTATAGGGGCGCTTGGAGATATTTTGCGATTAGGTATATATCCCGTTCCTTACCAGACTTCAGCTTGTTCACTTATTTACTATGAACTCGTGGTTTCATATTTTAGACAATAGATTATAACTTACTACCAGAATTTATTTTGATACATTGTTTTAGAACTGCCCAGTGGGAGTCCTTTCAAGTTGGCTTTGGTGTTCATTCTCTGAGTACTTCTTACTCTGCTATAATGAGATGTCCAGGTTCGTTGTGCACTGTCTCTGCTCCTGGCTGGAATCACTCATTGTCCAAGCACCCCGGTTCCTTTCAGGGGAGAGTGATATTGAGAAACCAGGATCTGGGGACTTAGCGTGCTCATTGGTATTGGGGTGGCTCCCGGGCCCTCTCGGTGGACAGAGTGGAGAAATATCTGCATGTATCTTTACACAGAGGCGTCTGTACTTGTATAGCTGTATCTGTATTTATATATTTACCTATCACTGTACTGAAAATCATGGGTTCACAGAGCTACTGCAAATTCCAGCCTAATGCCTCAGAATTCGCTTTAGTTTCCTTTCTATATATATATAGATATAAATATATATTCTATATATATATTATAACTCTATATATATAAAGAGATTTTATTTATTATTCTCTTTATATATATATATAAAGAGATTTTATTTATTTATTTATTTGAGAAAGAGGGAGAGCATGCACGCTGCGATACCCTCCTCATCCAACTTGGCCTCCTAGACTCTGCCCTTCTGTCCCCCCAGCCTGGTTCGAAGCCCTTCCCAGTGCTCTCAGGTTCCCACACCCCATGCCGGCTGTCCCTTGCAGGGACTCCTTCCTCACCCTCTCAAGCTCCTCACCCTGCTGCAGCTCCAGTACCCCCATGCCAGGCTTCCCCTGTGGCCCCAGTCCCGTGAGGAATCTCTCACAGTGCTCAGGCTCCAGACCCTGAGCTGGGCTGCCCCTCGGTGGGGGCCCTCCTCTCCCCACTTGGGCTCCAGCACCCCATTCGGGGCCTGTGCATCTCCCCTCCGCCCTGGCACAGGCACCTACTTTTCTCCCTGCCCCCACGGGTGGGTGGACTGAGTAGTTTTCAGTAAGAGAAAGAACAGGAGGAAAAGAGAGAATGTGTCTTGGATTCTTAGCCTCTATTAGCAGGGCATCCCTCTTGCTCTGCGCAATTGAGGAGGCTGGGACTGCTCCCTGGCAAATGCTGCGGTTTGCAAAGCCCTGTTAGCAGGGCAGCCTGGACGTTGGCATATTAAGGTAAAGTGCAGCGGGACCGCGGCCACCTTTGGGTAATATGTAGATTATCCCATTCTGAGGCACATTAACGAAGTGCTAATTGTGCTTTCTGAATGCAGTTTGGTGCCAGTTGCAGGAATAACTCTGGCACCTGCTTGGACTTTAGACTTGCAGATTAACTCAAATGGAAAGAGTGGCAAAACAGGGAATAATTTGTTCTCTAATAAGCCACTTGGAAGCCAACTCATTTCTACAGTTGGTGTCAGAAAAGTACAGCTCGATGATCGGAATCGGAGGCTGTGTATCTGGTACACAGGGTTCTGTGTCTTTTCTGCCATGACTTCCTGAGCAACTCACCTCGCTTTGCATCCATTGGCCTCAATTTACTTTCCCACTTTTGGGGATAAGAATAATTTTATTCTGATTGGGCAGACTGGTCCCCAAAAGCCCAGTTTTCTGCTTTTGTCACTTGTATTCATGTGGACAGCACCAATAAATCTGACCAGAAGGCAGAAGGGCAGGAAAAAAAGGGTACCTGCATTTATGGCTAATTCTCTCAGGATGGGATTCTCCCAGTGGGGCCCCTGGACCAGCAGCACTGCAGTCCCCTGGGAGCTGATTGGGAATGCAAACACAAACCCTCCCACCCCAGACCTACTGAATTGTAACCTGGGGGTCGGACCCAGTGGTCACTGGTGACACCAAACTTCCAGGTGATTCTGATGCACACTGAAGTTCTAGACGCTCTGGTTTCCTAGGAAATGTGGCTCAGCTCACTGGAGCAGAGTTTATTGAGCGTTTCTATGAAGTTACTCAGCAAATGGTTCCTGAGTGCTTACTGTGTGCCAGGCAATGTTCTAGGCCCTTCTGGTTGAATTGTGAACAAGATAGCCACGGTTCTTGCCCTCACAGGCCATGGTGTCTCATGAGTGTTGCACTGAGCAAGCAGACAGGTGGGATGCTGGAATGGAAATGCAGGGGTTTGGAGGGAGAGTCGTGGAGGGTACCTGGTTTAGAAGGGGAAGTTGGGAAGGTGACTCTGAACACATGACATTTATGCAGCAGCCATGCTGTCCAGGAAGCCATGAGAGTTGGCTGGAGGGAGGTACCAGGTGGGGTAGTTGGGGAACCCTCCCTTCTCTGTTAAGGCAACCAGAGGAGCACAGGCACAAAGCCTGAGACACAGGAACGCACATGTGGGCAGTCTCTCCCTCTTCCTTTCTTTGTCCAGAGATGGCTCTGAGGGAGGGGCAGTGCCTCCCTGTTTATCATCCAGCTGGGGTGGGGGAATGGCATCATCCTCATTTTCCAGGGGCCAGATATGTGCAATATTAAAAAAGAAATCATGTGATTTGCTGACAGCGCTTAATGGGTAATTCAAGGCACCTTATTATTCCTATACATCATGCCTGGTGTGTGACAGGCAGTGGGCTTTCCGGGACAGAGGGGAAGCTCGAATGCTTTCAGTTTGGATTTTCTCTTCCTTTCAGAGATGATAACTGGCAGCCAAGTCCCTGCTTGGATGGGTGGTCCCTGAGGTTTCCTCAGGGCGGCTTGGTGCAGAGGTGGGTTTGAGGGACATAGCAGAGAGCCTCTCTGAAGATCGGGGCTGGCCCCCTGCTCTGTTGATGGTTGAACAGTGCTGATCAGCCCAACGTCTGACTGAGAGCAGCCAGAAGTAGCACTCCCAAGCCTGCTGACCGCTGACCCCACATGGGCAGGGGACAACGTGTGCTTATACGTCTGGACTTGGGCCAGAGGCTATACTGGAGTTTTGAGATGAGAGCAGATCTTCATCACCGAGCAACATTTTCATCATGTGTGTCTGTGAGGTTCCTCTTACCTGCCTGGGCAGGCCTTCTTACCTTTTCTTCCCCCACATGGTACCTGGCAGATGAAAGGACTGAATGGATGAATGGATGAATAGATGGAGCAGAGGAATTGGGGAGTGCCCTGAGAGTCAGCGAACAGAGTCTGTAGTGAGGGACAGTCTACCCCCTGGAAAGGACACCTACTTGGGCGCTTATCCTGTGCTTGGTTGGGTTATTCTGCCCCGTTCTATTTGGAGATGCAGGGAGTGGGTTCTCCAGCTGGCGGAAAGGGGATCTCAGTGCCAAACTGGAATATGCCTAGCACTGTGCCTGGCACACATCAGGCATTCCAAGTTGTTAGGGTAATGTATTCAGTCGTTTTTTCTTTAGGTCAGGGATTATTATTTTGAATATATCAGTCTTCCTTGGTCTCTCCCTGGCTCTGTGGATAGGGGGTGCTGGACAAGGCAAACTGCAGGGTGGAGAGCCCCTTGCTCACCTCCTGTCACCTCTGCAGGGAATGTCGTGGGGAGTGTTATAGGGGAAAGATGGTCCAGAAAGGACCGAGGACATGAGCCCTTTCTAGGCTGCCCTGGTGCTTTCCCCTCACTTCTCACCTTGTGTACTTTTCGCATCTTGGAAAACAAATACTGCCTGTCTGTCTGTGTATACCTGTGTCTCTGCCCTGGACGCTGCTGGCTTACCACGTTTGAGGCAGTGGGGGGCTGGAGCCGTCTCCCCTGCCCCGGACGCTGCCGGCTCACCACGCTTGAGGCAGTGGGGGGCTGTAGCTGTCTCCCCGTTTTACCTTACAACTAGGACATTCTGAAGATGCCTGCCGTTCCTCTTAGCTCTTGGTCATGCCCAGAGGGGCTAAGAAGGCCCATTTGTATATGGGGGTGAGCTGGTGTGAGATAAAAAAAAATATATGCACAGAATGATTCACAGTAGCTAAATGTGGAAGCAACCCAAGTGTCCATTGACGGAGGGACGGATGAACTGAATGTGGTGCATACGTACCACGGAGTATCACTCAGCCCTAACAGGGAAGGGAGTTCTGACACCTGCTACAACGTGGTTGGATCTTGGAGACATCACACTAAGTGACATGAGCCAGACACAAAAGGACAAATACATATGATTCCACTTACAAGAGATACTTCATGTCGTCCAATTCATAGAGACAGAGGTCAAATGGTGGTTTCTGGGGGAGGAGAAGTGGGGAGTTAGTGTTTAATGGGGGCAGAGTTTCAGTCGTGGAAGATGAAAACCTTCTGGAGATGGATGGAGGTGACGGTCCCACAGTGATGCGGATGTACTTACTGACTCTGAGCTGTATGCTTGAAGGTGGTTAAAGTGGTAAATTCTATGTTATGTGTGTTTTACCACAATTTAAAAAAGGCTGCAGAGGAGTGAGTTGGTCTGCAATTTGGACCATCTGGACACAGATGCTGGGGCGGAGTTTGGGCTGCAAGATGATTTTTAGGGATTAGCACCCCTGTGGAGGAAGAAGGAGGAATTAGGGTTGGGAAGAAGAACAAGTTGAACTGAATCTGTGATGTGGGTCCCCACATGCCTGGGGGCTCTAGAGTGAGAACCGCTCGTGGGGACAAACGACCTGGCCTTTGATGTCCATGCCTCGCTCGGTCCCCTTAGCTGAGGCTGACCTGGGAGGAGCTTTTGGCTATGGGAGGGGGGCTCCGCTGACTCTGGAAGAAGGGCCTGGGTGACACTTTCCTTCGTCTACCACAGCTGGGAGATCAGAGGCCAAGGAGTCATACGCAGAATGCCGAAGGCACAAATACCTTCATTTGCCAGGCTGACGACCAGGCAGGGGAGATGAGAGGGTCTAGAACCATCTCCTCCCAACTCTTGATTGCTTCCATGTCCAGCTTCCTCACTGGTCTGGTGCTTGGATCCCACCTTTGTCTCAGTCTCTGACCTCAGGGCTGATCACACCCGCTAGTCCCATCTCATGGAATTCCATCAGATATCCAATGTGAACATACCTTGAATGAGTTAAAAGAAAAAACCATAACAATTATTTTCATGTTGATTGAGGGTACAGCATTAATAAGATAATACAGGAGTAGTAAGAATTCAGAAATAAGTGGGTTTGGGTGCTAATCCCATTGACGGCTCACTAGGAGTTTTGTGCTGATCATGATTTTTATGTTTTTCTGCCTCATCCATCAATTTACTATGCATTTATTGAGCACCCATTAAAGGCACAGCACTCTGTGGGATCTGCTGAAGGACATGGCATGGCGTCGGCCCTGGAGGGTGTTCACTGTCCTGGAGGAGCAGTTCTAAATGACTGAACTGGGTAGCATCTGAGGAGTGCCCAGTGAGGGGGACGGATAGGTCTGAGGAAGACAAGGCTCCCCACCAGGCTCAGAACTTTGAAGAGCACTGCTCCCGCACAGTATGCTTGAAGGCCACGGATTGTCTACTGAACAGCCGTTTAATGAAAAAATCACCGTTTAGCCAAAAAGTCAACATCCGTGTTGCTGGCCCATGTCACAAAGGTTTTTAAGCCCTCAAGCTCCTTGTCAGCCTCTGCACTCAGAAGGCCCGAGCTCTGTCCTGTGTGCAAAATCATTCCTAGGTCACATCAAGCTGTCACTGTCAGCAAATGGGCCTTTCTGGACCCTTTCAACAGAATAATGAAAAGCAAAGTGTATTATTTCCTCGGGCTGCAAACTGGGTGGCTGAAAACAGCAGAACTATGCTGTCTCCCAGTTCTGGAGGCTGGAAGTCTAAAATCAAGGTATCGGCAGGGCCACGCTCCCTCTGAAACCTGGAGGGGGGAATCCTTCTTTGTCTTTTCCTGGTGGTGGCCATCCATCCTTGACTTTCCTTGGCTTGCAGGTGCATCACTCCAAACTGCATTTCCCTTCAGCGTGGCTTTGTCCCTGTGTCTCTGTGTCCTCATGTGGCCACCCCATCTTCTTAGAAGGATACCAGTCATATTGGATACCCTATGCCAGGGTGACTCTATCCTAACTAATGACATCTGCAATGACCCTGTTTCTAAATAAGGTCACATTCTGAGATACTGGAGGGTTGGGGCTTCAACATCTCTCTCTCTCTGTCTCTCAGAGAGAGAGGGACAATTCAACCTATAATAGGAAGCCAGTGAATACATTAGCTGTCTCCTGGACACGGGCTAGAGAGGGGTGTCTGATGTGGGAATGTCTCTCCTCAAGTGTGTGTGGAGGGTATGTTAGGCCTTACACTGGTGGAACACCAGGATGTGCTCACTTTGCCAAATGGACACACTACTATTTACATTTTATTCTCAAAGCTGATTATTTAAGTAGGAGCATATGCCTTGATTACGATCTTATACATGTTTGAGGTGTTCTTTCCTTTCAGACTAGGGTGCTAAGTGCAGCAAACGCTTTACTGAGTCAACGCTGACTGATCGCGGCCGAAGACCATAATCGTATACATTCCATCCCGGAGCAGTGAGGTCCAAATGGAAGAAGATTTGATGGGTTTTCTCCTCCTTTTAGCCTGCTGTGGGCATTTGCTGGTGGTCGAGTCTTCAGCAGCATAAGCGCCTATGTCTGCGTGTGATTGTGTGTCTGTACACCTGGTGTGTGAGTGTTAGCGTGTTGGCACTATCCATTCCTGCCTCTCTCCGGCCATTGTTGGTGTGTGAGGTGTGAGGAGCACTTAGAGAAAAAGGAAGGCATCTTTGGTTTTCAAACCATCTCTAAGACAGTGGAATGTCAAAAGCCCTGTGGAGACCAGTGGGAATTAGATGTCAAAGACAGATACACTAATGATGGCAGCGGTGGGGAGCAGTGCTTGTTGGTTCCCTGGCCGCATTCCTTGACCCCCATGGTGACATGAGCAGACCTCTTACCTGGCTGGGTCTCCTCTCTGCAAACTCCCTCTTTTTTCCCACGAGGTGCCTTGGGTCAAGGGCACTTTCCAGAGTGGAACTTTCTGCTGCTTCAGAAAGTTCTCCACAGCCTGGTTGCTAGGCAATGATGGTGCACACCAGCGGGGCCGCTCCTGTGCTAGGCGGCTGGCTCACCGTCCCATCTGCAATTTAAATTCCCTGACAGGCAGAAGCAGCCAAGCTGTTCACTTGAGATTGCAAAAAGTTAGATTGAAATACAAGGAATATCCAATGCCTCGAGCCCTTCATAAATTTTGCTTTGATAGTAACTGGAAGAGAGAGGGAGAGAGAGAAAGAGAGAAGGAACCAGAGAGAGAAAGCTTGGCCATTTAGACCTACACGGTCGATTTACATGTGACCAGTGTGCCATTCCTGCCTCTGCCCCCATGTGTGCCTGCTGTCAGCTCCCTCTCTTGTCCTACTGATGTTCTTCATGTCTCTCTCCATACATCTCCCTTAGCCCACCCTGGGGGAGTGAGCTTCTGAGCATCTCTTTGGCCTTTCCCATGGCTGTCTGGACAAGAAGAAATAGGGACGTAGCCACTGACTGGTTAACTGGACCACACAGGTCCCACTGCAGCCCTGTTCCCATGCCCTCCCTCTCTGGAGTAGTCTGCACTCCCGAAGGACCCCAGTGACAATGACAACAGCTGTATTCTCCAGTTTGCTGGGGCCTGATCTGGAGTTCCTGGGGGCACCTGAGGCTGCCTGTGGCCCCCAGCAGGAGCCCCAGGGGAAACTGTATCCCCTCAATTTACTACAGCGGAAATGGAGCTAGGGTGACAGGGAGTCCGGCAGCAGAATCTGCAATTTTCCAGCTCAGATCTGTGAGGCAGAAGAATCAGACGCTCAAAGGAGCTTGCAGAATCTGCCCTTCCCGGGAGTTGATTGTGCAACAAGCTGTCTCCGTCAGTCTCTCTTCTCTCCCAGTGTTCACTCTTGGGCCCTGCCCTTTTAGACTCAGGGTTGTCTAACTGTTTTTTTTTTTTTTAATCCTTTTTTAGTCCTTTTTCTCCCCATTCGTTGAAAACTGTCCTTGAGTCCTCTGACCTCTCAGCTTCCGTCAACGGAACAGGCTGACGCAGCTGGACTCTGGGGCCTAAGGCAGACAGCCATGAGCAAAAGTCATCATGCCCACTGCACGCCACCCTTGGGCACCGCCTAGTGGTGCGTGGAGACCAAGATGGCAGTCTTCAGGGACTCATACACAGTTCCCACCCTCTGGCAGCTTTCACTCAAACTGCATATTTTTGTATCTAACGTGCTGCAAGATTAGGACCCTTATCAGACAGAGCTACAATATCTTGGGTATTGAGGGGTATTAAGAGTGGCATGAAACTGCGGAATGCCCGCTGGGATTGTTATAATAAAAAACCCAAAGATAACAAACGTTGGTGAGGGTGTGGGAAAATTGGAATCCTTGTACGTTGCTGGTGAGAATATCAGATGATTCAGCACCTGGGAAAAAAGTTTGGCAGTTCTTCAAAAAGTTAAACAGAGAACTACCATATGACCCAGCAGTTCTGCTCCTAGGTCATACCCCAGGGAATGGGAAACAGATATTTGTGTATCCATGTTTGTAGAACACTGTTCGCAAGAGCCAAGAGGTAGAAACAACCCACTGTCTACCGACAGATGGATAGATAAAGAAAATGTGGCATATACACGCAGTGGAGTATTATACAGCCATGAAAAAGAATGGATGTTTGTTATATGCTCCAGTATGAGTGGACCTCGAAAAAATTATGCCCAATGAAACAAGCCTGGCACAGAATGACACATGCTGTATGATTCCACTTGTATGAAGCATCTAGAATAGACACATTCATAGAGGAAGTGGAATAGTGGTTACAGGAGATGGGGATCAGGGGAGTGGGTATAGAGTTTATGTGGGGGATGATGACAAACTTTGGCATAATGATAGTGGTTCTCATATAAAACACTGTGAATGTACTTCATGCCACCAAATAATATACTTACAAATAGTTAAAATGATAAATATCATGTTCTGTATATTTTGCCATGAGAAGGGAGTGAAATGAAGCAGCAGGGCTGGTGGGAATGGGTGAGGAGGCAATTCTGAGTGTGATAGTGTGCAGGGGAGGGGTGGAGGAGGTGACCATCAGAATGTCACTGTGGAAGGGCACAGGCCTTGCTAGCTCGGAGGGCAAAGGGACACTAAGTTGAGAGAGAAGGTTGGGAGATGAAGCCCTGAGCCCTGAGTGTGAGTGGGGATGGGCACCACGTGCGGGGCTGGAAGAGGGGGCATGGTTGAGAAGGTTAGAACATTAGTGGCGAGTGGGGTCCTTGGAGTGCATCGATAACCGTTATTTTACAGGTGACAAAACCAAGGCGAATCTGATCATCCTGTGGGGACTTAGATTTAGGCCAGATGATGTCCCTCCCAGCCCCTTCTCAGTACTGGAGACAGTTTCAAGTGAACATCAAGGGAGGTGTTGAAAGGGGAAGCTGGAGGAGCCAGCAGATGAAGAAGGGACTACCTGGTGGGAGAGGGCTCAGTGTAACTAAAAGGCAGCCCGAGGTGTGAGGGGACATTTAGGAGGGTCTTGACATGTTTCTGTCCTGCCTGTCTTGTTCCCACCTCCTGCCACCTCCCAAGTCCAGTCCAGGGCATCACCCCCCGCTACTCTCCCATCTGGTTGAACCTTGGAGACCTGCTGCCTTGGGGTCTTCTGTCCTCTGGACAAGAACAGGAAGAGAAATAGCCTGGGGCTGCTCACCGAACAGCTTGAATCCAAGGATGAGGCCATCAGTCCAGCTCTGAGGGGGTCTGGGAAGCTTTGTGGAGGGCAGATGGTGTTCTCAGAGCAACAGGTGGAAGACAGGACTTTTAGTGTCTGTTGTAGCCCTGGAGTCGGAGCCATAACTGGATTTTCTCTCTCTGTCTCCTGGTGCCCGACCAGGATGCATGTCTGCTTGCCTTTGTCCTCTCTCCCTGCCCCTACCTCATCTCTCTTGCGCTCCCTACGGGAAGCCCTGGGCAGTGCTGTCTGAGGCAGGTGGCCGTGGATCAATTCCAGTCGTGTTCAAAGCAAATAGCCCTGTTTTCTCAGGTAAGCCAGATGAGCCTCCCTCTACCATTTGATCTTTATGCTGCTCATGCGTCTCGTGGTTACAAATAGCTCAACCTTCCCGTGCTGACTGCAGCACTGGGACATTACAGTAATGTGCCCATTCAAATCAAGTGGATGCAAAGATTGCTACAGCAGCTTTTCGCCACGGAACATTTAGCCTTCAATAATAGCATTTTGGGTCCCTCTGGAACCTTCCTCCGCAGATGCACCTGGGATACCTCTCTCTCTCCGCACCACAACCCTGGGTGCTACGAAGGGACAAAGATCATCCTCGTTTTTGTTGATGAGAAAACTGAAATTCAAATAAAGGAACGTCATGCAGAAAATAAGATATGTCATAATAAGATATGACAGTGATCACGCCAATAATGATAACAATAATAATTTGTGCACCCTTACTAGATGCTGCTTGCTTTGAAACCATTTCCCTGCATCAAGGCAGATGTAATGGCTTCAGTGTGTGGATGAGGTCAGTGAAGGTTCAGCAACTGGCCCAGGCACAAGGGACAGAAGGAATTCACCTTGCAGCTAGTTCTCGCTGAAGCCCATGCTCTTGACCTCTGAGCCAGGTGAAGTCAACTCAGGGCTGGCCCCAGGAAAATTCTAAACTCAGAGAAAGCTGTCCTTTCCCTCCTTCCTTCCCCCCATGGCCCTACTCTAGGGCCCTTGTGCTGTCCCCAGGACCTTGACCCTGCTCCTTCCTGCCTTTCTTGAGCAGCAGTCCCCTCCCCTAGTCCTTCTAGATTCTCTGGAGCCAGCTTGTCCTTGTTCCCAGCCCTGCTTGCCAGGAGACCGATGCCTAAGGGGATCACCTGATTTTCATTGACTGTGTTGCCCCCGCCCCCCCTAAAACATTTTTATTTACTCAACTGTTAGAATGCCTTGCCTTAAGGTGGGAATCTGGTGATTATTGTCAAGAGCTAAGATGGATTCATCCATTGACATTTCAGCATTGGAGTCCAGGCAGGGAAGAAGCACAGGGAAGATGGCCTTGGCTCTGTCCCCACTTTCCTACCATGGCTACCCATTCTTGGGAAGGAAAACCGAGCAGGGTGACAGTCACCATCAATTAACGCTGCAACATATCTGTTACGTAACTGAATTTTCCAGGAATAGCTCTGAGTTGTGAGGCAGGGGTTATAAGGCCCATTTGTCAGGTGAGGAAACAGGCATAAAGATGAGTAGTCAGTAGTACTAACAGATCTCATGTCCCTAGTCCTGTACTCTTCCTGGGTTACACGATACTTTGACCCAGGCTCAAAGTTGCCAAAGTGAACATTTTGTAACTTTTAGGCTGGCAAAGTGACAGTAAAATTTTCACAGGTGCTGTAGCTCCTAGGGGGCTCCTTATTGGGCCATTCACTCCATTGGCACAGTTTAGTCTTTGAACTGAGAGGAGCTTCTGGAAATACATGGAGAGGACAAAGGGGAGAGGGGACCAGGGCTTTGACCTTTGCCTTAAATCCCAAATGAAAGGATTCTCCCCCAAAGAATTAAGGTAGCCCCTATTCTTTCTTCTTCCAGATTCCCACAACCTCCCCATTTGAGTCCTCAGAGGAGAGACTCAGCTCAGACACCTAGGCAAAGGAAGGGCTACTGGTTCCATTTCTATTGACCCTTTTCTGTAAGTCCTTTCTCTGGCAGGATGCAGGCCAGGCGCTTGATTTTCGAAGGACAATCAGTTGCTGAACCCCAGCTGGGGCCCTGCAATTCTCCATGCTAACAGCAGAGGGCGCTCCTGACTTTGGAGAAGAATCCTGTCCCTGCTGCAGCCCCCTGGTCAGTCTGGCTTTTCAGGGGCTGGGTGCAGAAGGCACGGGAGAGCAGTGCTTTGTGTGTGTGTGTGTGTGTGTGTGTGTGTGTGTGTGTGTGGCAGCGGGGGGGGGGAGTCCTAGGCAGACTGAAAAGCCTGGGCACACTTGTGTGTCCCTGCTTCCTCCCTCTACGTGTCTCTGACATCTGCCCCATCTCCAGTGAAGGAAATGAAGGGTAGGGTGTGGTGGAAAGAGGAGAGATAGCTGAGCTGGGCTTGTGGAGACACCGCTGGCCACGTGGGTGAGTCATCTCGAATAGTGTCTTTATCTGAGAGCAGGTCAGACCTACAGCCTTCCCCAGCATTGCTCTCATGGGAGTGTCTAAGGCCCAACTCTAAGTGGGAGAAAGGATGGGAAGGGTTTGCAAACAGAACCATGCTCTAGAAATGCAAAGCACCGACTGGGCCTATTTGTGTGACTCCAGGCACGTGATCGAGCCTCTGTGTGCAGAGTTCCTGCCCAACGTGAGGGATTGGATTAGAGAGTCATTTCTTCAACCCCTTGTAGGGCTAAGAGCTGGGATTCTGTGCCTGCAACTCCTCATTTCCTTCTGTGGGTGATGCGGCACGGGCACTCTGATGGCCACAGGCCTGCGGGCGTGTGCAGACTGAGGTTGCCCCTGTTAAGTCACACGAGGGTCCAGAGACGCTCCTGTGTTTCAGCTCCCACTTCCTGCCCACCGGAGAAAGAATCCCTGTGAAGTCCTTACATTCTGGAGATCAGTTGGTTGACGGTTAGCCAGGGTCGGATGCCAGAGTCATTTCACTCACTGGTGACACTCATGGGCCACACTCACTTTATCCGGATGCTCTGACGTAGGTGGGGCTTGAGTTGGGAGTGGGGAAGAGCCTGTGAAATGGTTTTACCTCCACCCAGGGCAGAGTTGTGGAAAAGGCTGGGGAAACCCCGGCTCTGGTTTTGGCTCTCTGTTGCCTTGCCTGGGCACACGGGGGTAATCGCTCAGCAGCTCCGAGCCTCAGTCGCCTCATCCACGAAATGAAAGCCTAGAGATGGTTTCCGTGGCCCTCTCCCATTCTTGAGTCTGTGCCGTGTGGACCCTTGTCAAACACGTCTAACATCTGGCTCTTTGGAAAAGGGAAGGCGAAGAAGGAGGAGGCTGGGAGGGAAGAGACAGTTTAGGAGGAGGGCAGAATGCATTGGATTCGTTTGCACCTGCTTGGAAGTGGAGGGCTGACCTTTACAGACTTGACCTCCCCATGCCCCAAGTCCTGAGGCTGTTGGGGGCTGAGCGAGGAGGTTTTGTACTTTTAAGAAAGTACATCTTGGTAGCAATCTGAATGTCCTGTCTGTCCGTTTATTTGGACAGAATATAACATCTGAAGACATTCAGGAACTGAAAATAGAGCACATCCAGCTTCGAAGACCAAGCTGTGAGTGATGCACAAACACGCAACAAGAAAGGCAAGCGCGATGACACTCGCATTGTCAGTAACCATTTATTCAGCCCCTGCACACGCAAGGACGCACTCCTCAAGTCATGCCCGCGCAGGAGCCAACACACCTGCCGTAAGCCAGAGATCACACGGGGCCCCAAGGCAAAGAACCATTTACCCGAAGCAGCATCTCTTACAAGATACTAATAAAATACTTAGGCAGATTTTAACTTTAAAAACTCTGGAGGAGGAGGTGGAGGGGCGAGGCAAAGGGGCTGATGGGAATGGGTAAAGGCAGGCCTAATCACAAAGCACTTAGCCCACACGTCTGGGCTTCGGTGTAAGCACCATATTTCATGATACATTCAACCTGATTTTCCAACTCATTGAAAACATTCGCCAGCTGCTGCTGACTGACTCCGTTTATTGTATACATGAGCTTGCTCTAACAGGGCCCCCTGGAAAACAGTCCCCAGGGAGAGCTACAGATGAAAAGTGAGCTGGAGAACTCAGGGCTGGATGTTTTGACTGGGGGTGGTGGTGGGGAGAACACAGAGAACATACCCTGGAGTGTGAGGCAGGCCAGACGGGAGGGAAGGAGTTCTGGAAACTTCAGTGTGCATATCCTGTATAGGAACTCTTGTATTGGTCAGTGTGAACTTTCTTCTTCTTGCATCACACATATGCCCATATATGCATATGTGAAATGCATATATGCATATGTGAAATGACACACATGGATTTATAGCATCTCTTAGGAAAGCTCCCATGAGCTGGGTCCTTGGGCAGATACCCAAACTATCTGACTTGGCATCTGTGAAGAACAGATACCACCTTGCAAAGGTCCCCGTCTGTCTTAATGACCACCTCTTCGGGTCTACCAAGAATTCCTCTCCTCTCTTCTCCCAACTACCCCCATGCTGGGTCCCTGGGCATGCAAACATCCCCTCCTGTTCTTTTCTTGTCCTCCTCTGCCTCTGATGGCAGCTCCTAGAAGGAAGAGGACGCTGTCCCATGGGCACATCCGTTTGAATGGATGGGAGACTCTGGCATGTTGGAAGGTTAGATAGCACTCTTCATAGGAGCTGACACTGAGCCATGAAGCTAGGACAGAAGGTAGGGAAGAATTTGCAGGAAGGTGGAGGCAGTTCTGGGCAAGGCAGGAGGGGGACCTGGTCAGCCACGGGTCATGGACACTGACCCCTCAGCCAGTCAGTGTGGCCTGTTCATACTGTAGCCAACAATCAGCCCTCAGTCTGGGATGAAAGTTTAGCAAGTCCCCCAAATCGCCTAGAGACAGAAGGGACCTGAGCACTCCCACCCCACTATCCGAGACCCCTTTAACCTTTGCCTTTAAATCCAAAGCCAGGCCCCATTTTGCAAGTGCCCAGAGCAAGCCCTTCCTGTTAAGATGGGCTTCCCCGAGTCTGGCCAGGGGATCTGGCCCTTATATAGCTCTGTGAGGATAGAGGATAAACTCATCAGAACTCATCTGTATTAACCAGATTATGTGGCAGTGGATCAGCCAGACGGAGTGGAGGAGGCCTGGCTCCCCCACGGGGCATCTGCCGCCAGCATCTCCCGCTCCAAGCACCCGGAGCTCACTTCATCAGTTGGTCTCTGGCATGTCTCCATCAGGTGGGAGGCGGGGATGATGGGTTCCTCTCACAGGCCTGGGCTGGGAGGGGGACTTGGCCCGCAGCCCCACGGTGAGTCAGAGAAGGCTGAGCTTGGACCTCTGTGTCCCCACTCCAAGGACCCTTGGGTGACCTCCCAGGATGCTGAATTCTGGTGCCTCTGCTGTGAATTATTGTTATTAACATTTACATAGTGCTTGCACACTCTGTTGGAATGTTCTCAAATATTCTAATAAATGACTGTGGAGGACAGTGTCTGTAGAATTGCAAAGATTTGACCTTCCAAGCTATAGAGGACAGCTAACAGACAGACCCGTTAGATGTTGACATAAAGGCCAAGGTCCAGAAGTGAAATGGAAGCTTGGTCATCCTGCCAATTAATAGCAGAATCATTTTCCATAACATACACCTTCTAGAAAGTCCCTGATCTCTGTGGTCTAGTATTTCCCTAGTTTTTACTTCTACTTCACTAGGTAGCCTCCATGCCAATTTCCTTTGGGAAAAAATATATCAAACGTCCCCACAGTGCTGCGCCCACCTCTGAAGGTCAGTTTGAGCATTGCTGATTGTCTGGACTCTAGGTTGGGGAGGAGGCTGGCTGGGCTTAGCAAGACCCTTAACACGCCTGGACCTGACCCTAAAGAATGAAAATCAAAAGATATGGAGAGATTTGTCTGCCCCCTCAGGGGATAGTCTTCCAGAACCACAACCCACTGTGTACTTGCTGAGAAGTTATTGTGCTCACGGTGCTGGGCAGTTAGTAGCAGGTTACACACAGCAGTAAGACTTAAGTTAGATCTAAGGAAGGACTTGCGGCTATCAGTACTGATAGAGTAAGAACAAATCTGTACTTACAATTTTTTTTTTTTAAACTTTACTTGAAAGCTTATAGTGCGAGGGAAGGATGGAATCCTTTTGGTGCATATTTTAAATAAAGGCTTAGGGATACGAATATTTTATTATCCTGTTAACATTTTTTAGCAGCCCTTCTTCTGCTTTCCAGGATGGTACTGATGTGTGATTTCTATGTAACACTGCCCCCCACTCCCTGCACTTCCCAACACACACACCTGGAGCTTGGAAGGCCTGGGTGATGGCAGTGGGAGGAGCTCAGTGACCTTGGTGACTGTCCTTGGGTGCAGGGACCGGGTTCTGTGAATCCTCCCTGAGCCCCTGTCCCTGGCAGGGCCCCCTTGTTGCCCCTACCAGGCAGGTTGCCCAGTACAAGTAAGTTCTGGAGGGATTGACCTAATTTCCAGAGTCTGAAGGGCGACAGGGGCCCCAGCCAGAACTCCTATAAATGGGTGAGAAACAGTGTCTATTAGAGAAATAAATAACATCTCCATAGGAGAGCAGGCCCCCTGAGCCCTTCCATCTCTCAAGGAGGGGGGCTCAGGCCTGAGCCTTACACTTTGGTGGCTCCTGAAGGGATGTCTGTCTTTCCATCGTCCTGTAGTTCTGACCATGCAGCCAGACTCCTGCCGCTCCTGATGGACCTCATGGAAGAAGGGAAACTTGGGGAGAGGTCTGGGCCAAGCTGAGGTGGGGGAGGGCTGAAGGCTGTGCTTGAGCCTCAGAGTTGAACTTGGAAGGGCTGCCAGCCCTGGGAGTCTCTCTCTCTCTCTCACACACACACACACACACACACACACACACACACACACTCACACCTTGTCTGAGGTAGCTGTGACACCCAGTTATTAGGGAAACTGAAGCTTAGAGAGGTAAAGTAATCTGCCTGAGTTTGCCCAGCTAATAAATGGACAAAGCCAGAACTGAAACCCATTTGCATGCGTTTTTCAAATCAAATTCTCTTTCTCCTCCTCTGGAGCTGTTCCAGATGTAAGAAGCATTAGAATCACATGGGGATTTTGTTAAAATGTAGATTCTGATTCTGTAGGTTTAGGGTGTGGTCAGAGATTCTGTATTTCTAATAAGTTCCCAGGTAATGCCAGTGTTGTTCTCGGTGGAACACATTTTAAGAAGCAAGGATACACTGCAAATACCTCAAAGGGGCTGACCCTGGGGAGCAATGCCCACAGAATGGGAAGCTGAGATTATTCTGGAAAATAGGGCAATGTAAATGGCAAGACTGGCTCAGGTCTCGGGGGAGGCAGACAGGTCGGGGGTGGGAGGAAAGGGCAGGTGTGCAATCTGCCCCCTACCCTCCCAGACACGTCCTACTCTAAACTTTGCGCTGGCCAGGTTTCCTGACATGGGTATAAGTTGTGTTTGTCTCAGTGGACACCTGGAGTCAGGAGGGGCATAACATCTGTCAAGTTTCATTTCTGGTCCAAAATTCTAACTTGCCAGCTTGTTCATTCATTGCGTGACTCAGACCCTCTGGCAGGTTGACTTTCCCAAAAATGACTGCAACAGTATCTCTCATCCCAGGTGCTATTCTTACAATGGGACTTTGCAGCTGGAGCTGGAGGCCAGTATTCCTTCCCCGTGAATCTGAGCCGATGTGTGATTACAGCTGAGGTGATGCTATGTGACTCTTGAGGCCAGGTCATAAAAGGCAGCACATCTCCCACCTGGCTTCCTTGGGACACTTACTGTTGGAACCCAGCCACCGTACTGTGAGGGGTCCCAAGCAGTCCCTGGAGAGGCCGTGTGCAGGTAGGAGTTCTGGCCGTTGCAGGTGAGGTGCGGCCCGCAGCCAGACGTGTGAGTGAACAGGTCCCCAGCGATCCCAGAGTCCGGTCATTGAGTGCCTCTGCTCTTAGACTCTTTCTGGCGGAGACCTCAGACATTCTTGCTGCACACTTTTCAAATTGCTGACCAACAGAATCTCTGAGCACGATAATGTGGTTGTTTTTTAATGCAAGTGCATTTGTGATGGTATGGATGCAGCCACAGTAACCGGAACGGGCCCCGAGTAGGGGCTGCCTGAGGACAGCTGGGTGACAAGGCTCAGGGGACGGTGGGGAAGTGGCTCGACCTAGGTCCACGCAGCACTTTACACTATAAAGCTGCTTTTCCACACTACGGACCTCTCAGCAATTCTCGTTTTCTAGGTGGGAAAACCCTGTTTTCAGGGAGTCTTCACGCCACGGCTCACTTGCTCAAGGCCACGTAGAGGCCGAGGCAGCTCTAGGGTGACCCTCAGACCGGACTCCAGAGCCAGAGCTCTTTCCATGAAACCCATACTGCCTCCGTCAGCACTTGACCAATAACATGTCGCTGCCTGGCGCGGAGCCACGGCTGGCTGGAGACCTCCCCTCTGCGTGATTAGTTTGCATTTTGTGCCGTTAGTACCCATCATGGGAGAAGAAAAATCATGAATGTTGTTAATAAACGGAGTCAGAGGAAAGCACTAGAACAGGGCAGGTGTTATTTATCAAATGTGTGGAATAAGTTAATCAAGAAAAATCAATCCTGGGCGGGTTATTTGACGGGCGGGTAAGTGAAAGCGTGGAGCCATGGCTCACGAGTGCTCCAGAGTTTGAAGGTAAGTAGAGTAGTGAGCAGCTTTGAGGGTCTTGGAGCCTATTTGGCAGCCGGTGTTTTTTCACAGTCTCTGTATCTGCCCTGGGGGAAGCAGCTCCCACGGGAGGGGGGCGGTGCAGGGGCAGTGCTGTGGGGTGGGTTTTATCTGGACTGCCCTCCCTGCAGGGACCCCCTGCTCACCTTCCTGTTTGGATGGGACGGAAGTAGTCCCCTTCTCCTTGAGTCACAGAAAGGGAGATTCTTCTCTTTTTGTCTTCCGTCTTTGGGTTTCTGGTGAAATGAATCACTGTTGCCTTCCTAAAGCTCTTCTAGCTCAGACCTTCCAGACGTCAGAGACAGCATGTTAGATGGTGTGGTAGTTCTGTGGCTCATCTTGTTGAGGCTATAGTACCCGATTGTTTGATAAAACACTAACCAGGGTGTTGCTGTGAAGGCATTTCGTAAATGTGGTCACTGTCTACACTTACCTGACTAGGTAGATTACCCTCAATAATGTGGGTGGGCCTCATCCAATCAGTTGAAGATGTTAAGAATAAAAACAGGCTTCCCTGAAAAGACGAAATTCTGCCTCAAGAAGGCAGCATCAAATGCTGCCTAAGTTTGCAGCTGGCTTCATAGATTTTCTCCTTACTGGCCCCATAATGACATGGGCCAGTTCCTTAAATGCATGCACAGACACATCTCCTATTGGTTCTGTTTCTCGGGCGAACACTGCCTGATACGGATGCTACCCTGAGTGCATCATGTTGTCCCAACATTTTTTATTCTCTGTGACAACAGTTTTGATCTGCGGGTTCAAGTGGGGGGACGACCGTGGTGGCGGCGTGGGTGGGAGGTGAGGCTGACATGCAGACACACACGCATGTTTTGCGAGCCATGTTGTGTGTGCGCTGTTTCCTGCTGGTGATGGGGAGGGTGTGGTGTAGGGGAAGAGCGCCTGGCAGAGGGTCAGGCCAGTGCTGAGGCCTTGGTTCTATGACTGACTATTGCTCTTCTGTAACGTGGAGAGAACTCCAAGAAAGATTAGGGTAATTGAATAGGGTTATGGACAGAGAAAGGCAAATCCCATAGGATAGCACTTGTGTGTGGAACCTTAAAAAAGAAGCCAGTTTCATAGAAACAGAATAGAATGGTGGTTGCCAAGGGCTGGGGGGAGGGTAGGAAATGGGTGATATAGGTCAAAGGGTACAAACTTCCAGTTACATGTAGAAGTTCTGTGATTAATGTAGAGCCTGGTGACAATAGTGAAAAAATGGTATTGTACACCTGAAACTTGCTGAGGGTAGATCTTAAGTATTGTCGTCTCTCTCTCTCTCTCTCTCTCACACACACACGCACACACACACACACACACGTTAACTACATGAGGTGACAGATGTGTTAATTATCTTGATCTCAGTAATCACTCCCTAACGTGTGTGTAGATCACATCATCCCATTGTATACTTTGGATATTTATAATTGTGTTTGTCAGTTATTCCTCAATAAAGTTAAAAAAAATTTAAAAGAGGGGAGGGGGGTGGGGGATTGGGATAGGCCAGTGATGGGTATTAAGGAGGGCACGTATTGCATGGTGCACTGAGTGTTACACGCAAATAATGAATCATGGAACATTGCATCAAAAACTGGGGATGTATTGTATGGTGACTAATATAACAAAATAAAAATTATTAAAAAAAATAAATAGGAGGCAACGTTTTATTAAACTGTATCCAGGAATCAAAAAAAAATTAAAAGAAAAAGAAAGAAAACAGGTAATGGAAGTCAAAGGATTTTTGTAAAACAATATACACATGTGATTTGGTACCTCTTAATTTTTTAAATCCCATATGCAGTCCACAAATTGTCTTAAGTAATTATTGTTTGGAGAGAGTATGACCAAGGGTGGACATGGCTTAGTTTTCCTTACTCTGCATGATAGTTCTGCAGAGTTCAAACCAGAAGAGAAACAACTGGGGGCCATTTGTCTAAATGGTTAAATAGTTTATTTTTTAAAAGATTTTTATTTGAACGAGAGAACATGAACAGGGGGAGGAGCAGAGGGAGAGGGACAAGCAGACTCCACGCTGAGCATGGAACCCCATGCAGGGCTTGATCTCACAACCCTGAGATTGTGACCTGAGCCAAAATCAAGAGTCTGGATGCCAATTGACTGAGCCACCCAGGCACCCCATGGTTACTTTAAATGAGGTGTATCAGGGATGCAAATAGGAAGCTACTGGGCTTGTCATAGGCAACACTGGGAAGTACAAACCCAGCTGGGAGGAGCTTTGGTCAGGCTTTCGGGCTGGGGCAGGGCAGAGCTAGCTCCCTGGTGTTCCTGTCTCCACTTGCTTCATTTACGCTGCTTGCCTTGACTTTTCAGAGTCAGTGATCCTGAAGATTTGGAGGCATGATAGGACTCAGGAGAATGCCCTTGGACAGTGACCTGTTCCCACCTGTAGTAAGGGCTGAGGATTGTACTGTGAGGAAGGGGAAAGGTCCACATCATGAGCTGAGATGCTTATAGGATGTTTCAGTCGGCAGAGTGGTGTGCAGAGTGCCCTGAGCCTCAGCTCCCTTATATGCGGGCCTTTAGGGCCATATGACATACCCGTCTTTTTTTTTTTTTTTTAACTCCTTGCTTGCTTGTCTCTTGCACTAGGCTATGAGTTTTATGTGGTCAGAGGCCATTGTGATCTGTATCCTGGCATATGTTTAATGAATAGATAAATGAAGTGCTAAGGATGCTCAATCCACTGGGCATCATTTTCTGTGGTTATATTCTTGTATGCACCGTTCCAGGGGCCCCATAGTAGAGGCAGAGAGGAAAGGGGAGGGGAGGGAAAGAATGGGGAGATAAAGAAATAAGGAAAATAACTCCTATCCTTCAGGGATTTGCAACTTCCATTGAGGAAGTCAAATGTACTCCTACAGTGCAAACCGTTTGCTCCTCTAAAACGTAATGAGCTTCATCCTGCAGCATCTCATTGGTGAAGAATCCGCAGCCAGCCTGGGAGCAAGCCCGAGGCAGTCTTCGGAAGAACAAACCTGGTGGTGCAGGGGCATTGGGAGACCGGGTGCGTTCTGGATGGGCTTGAGTTGGGTCCCTCAGGGCTAAATCTGGAGGGAGTGGGATTGGAGAGGGCCTCCAATCGGGCACTGGCCCTTCTCTGAGCTCCAGGTACACTGGCAAACTGGGAAGATGCCATCTCTGCATCCAGCTAAGATCGATGTCTCTTCCTGCCCATCTCAGGCTGTCAGGGACCCTCTTCCTTAGAGCACATTCAGGCGGCACAGTCTTGCATTAATTTAGAGCTAATTGTCAGGTAATGAATTCGATTTGGCTCACCATATTGAAATCCCTTCTGCTCCCAGCTGAACACCAGTAAATCATTTGCATCACAAATCTCTTTGCTGGATGCTCAGCTTGGCCAAGCTGTTGCTCAGGCCCTCTCTTGGCTCCCCACATTCTTGGATCTTTGAGAGCAGCTGAAAATCATCACATCTCCATGTCCAAGATGTAAAGCTGGACCCACCCAAACAAAGTTTGGATATTTTTGAAAAGTCTAGAACAATGGTTCTCAAAATGGGGTCCCCTGAACCAGCAGCATCAGCATCCTGGTAACTCATTAGACATGAAAGTTTTCGGGCTCCATCTCCCAAACTAACTGAATCAGAAACTGGGGTGGGGCCCAGCAGTCTGTGCTTTAAGAAGCTCTCTGGGTGATTCTCTGAGGACCACTAGTCTACCTAGAACATTCCCTAGGCCCACCAACATGTCCGTGTCAGAATTCCTCTCAATTCACTTTAACTCTCTGCAAGGCCAGCTTCCCTTTCTAGATCTCTGGATTTTTTTTAGGGGCTTCTGAATTTATTTCTCTTCTACTTCTGTTTTAGCTAGAATTAGATTCAATTAGAGAGAAAAAAAGGACAAATGTAAGTGAGTTAAAATAGAAGTTCTAATGTAAAGAGGTTGGGGATAGTGTGTGGCTAACCCCAGCACACTCTAAGCCAAAAGTGGGTGATGGTTTAGTGAAGCCAAAGAGAAGACCCAGGAATCCAGATATAGTTTATTGGGAAAACTTATGTACAGGGAGTCTGGGAGTGCCTGACTGGATAAAGCATCCACTGCTGAGGTCTACATGCCTCAGGGTTTCATAGCATAGCAACTAAGCCTTCCCCTCCTCACACGGCCAGAGTTCCAAAGAGATCAGGGCCTGCCAACTTGACATTCTTCCTTACAAGGGAGATGCTGTAGGTTGGCCACCCCAGAGCCCCTGACCTTGAATGCTGAACATGTTCTCCTCACATTCTGCTGATGGGAATATAAGGGAGAATGGATCCCTTCATTCTCAAGATAGTGATTAACAGGGGTGTTCAGGGTGTGGTTGTACAAACCAACTATCCAGCACGTACCATGCAGATAGGCAGTCCAAAACCGGCTGCTCTGCCATCATTAGCACGCCATCTCTTCGTCCAGGATGTCTGCTCAGGATCCAACCAACATATCTGCACTAGAGTTGGCTGAAAGAGGAAGAGAGAAGGGCACAGTCCTTCCTTTGCAAACACTTCCTGGAAGTTGTACACAGTACTTCCATCTTATATCTCACTGGTCAAAACTTAGTCACTTGGCCATGACCGCCTGCAAGGGAGCCTGGGAAATGTAGTTTTTATTCTGGGTGTTCATGTGCCCGGGGGAAAAAAATCAGGAAATTTATTTCTAAAGAAGTGGAAATCAGATATTGGCAGAGACAATTAGTCACAAATGATGGTCTGTGCTACAACCTTTGAGATCTGTTTCAAAGTCTTTGGGCAAGTTCTTTCCCACGTTTGTCACACACTTGTGTCTGCTTCACAGCATGTGTATTTCAGGAGGCATTCCTCTATCACCATGAGCACTTATTTCCTGACAGCCCCCATACCTGTAGCCTACTACCTTCGATTCCTACTGCCTATCAATCCATCTAATTCCTGTGAGATCATGATCCATGGTTAGTCTGTAAATGTCTAGAAGCCAGTGTTTAGGCTGGTGGAGCAGGGGTGGAGCTGGGCTGAGTCCCTCAACTCCTTCAGGACCCCAACTCCTCCTCTGTAAAATGAGGGGATAGGAGATGGTCCCTGAGGTGCCTCCCAGCTCTAGCATGCCGTGGTGCTCTTTTTTTAAATTTCCGTTCCTGACGTTTATGACTGTCCTCAGGGTGAGAAGGCAGTGAGCCCTGACCAGCTAACTACCAGATGAACTTGGCAGCATTGGTTACAAATGAAGGTGTGGACTGCAAAGCTGGGAAGTACAGCTCGGGGCCTGATCTGGTTGATGACTTTTGAGAAATCGGTTCCGGAAATGAGAAATGTGATTTGTGTAAAAATGAGGGGAGGTCTTGCAGAGAACCCTGTAAGGTGGGTGCTGATAGGGAGCTTATTTATTTAATGTTGCCCCTCCTTGGTCCAAGCTCCATCCCTACTTACTTCCACCTCCATTTTACCGGTTTGGAAAAACAAACAAAAAATAACCCTGAGGTCCCCAAAGAGGGGAGATAATTTGATTTAAGTCTTACAACCAGCCAATGAAAGGACAGAATTGATGGTGACTTCCTGTTTGTGACCCAAGGGTCACCAAAAGGGCACTGGTACACGTACATACAAATGTCCTCTTTCTCTTTATTCTAGATGAACCTGGCTGGAAGTAGTTACTTAAACGAGATATAGAGATTGGACCTCTATAAACCTCAGTTTTCTCATCTGTTAAATGGAATTAAAAACCACTTTCACAATTCTTAGGAGGATTAGCCAAAAAAAAAATGTACAGAAAGCCCTTGACATTTTTGCAGGTGCACCATAAATGTTTTCTCTTTTCTGGAGATATGTATTTAAGTGGATTCTTAGGCATGATGGTCCATAAGCAGACCTACCATAGTTTACCTGAACATCTGCTTACCTGAGCAATTACTTTTAGGGACCCCCCCCCCGAACAAACATTGAGTCCACACCTGAGATAAACTGAACTTTGTGCCTGTGATCTGAGCAGGGGAGGACAAGGGAACCAGAAATGATTGACACTTCTATGTCCTGAGCATGGCAGGTGCTCTATATGGCTTATTTATCACAAAATTCTGATAATTGTTCATCAGTCTGTCCAGAGCAAACTTAGCGCTAGGGTCAGCGCTAAGGATTTGGATTTGGGCTAGGTTTGTTGTAATCATTTCACAAATGAGGTCACAGATGCCCGGAGACATAAGCAACTTGCCCTCATCCCGTGGGGGGCGGTGAGAGTTGTGAGCACTGAGGGCAGGTCCAAGTGGGACAGAGAAGAAGGAATTCTGATGTGGGCTGGGGAGGGAGGGAAAGATGGGGCTGAGCTGGGGGGTGTATGGGGGTGAAGGGATCCAGAGGGCCCATGAAAGGGTAGGTGGCTACTTCCCAGCTCTGGTGGGGGCCACTCTTAGTCTTAGTATTCTTAGTAATCTGTAAAAATGAATTGTCTTTCATAAAGCTTGTTTCTTGGGATTAAAATTAATCTTAAGTAGAGAGAGGGAAATCCTTTCTTTGAGCATAGAATGCCAAAGACACTTTTCTGGATATTCTTCAGTAAGCCTGTTGCTTACTGCTAACCCTGAGAGATGGTGTATTCCTATAAAAGGTGTGGGCAAATGAAGCGTCTGCTGATGTGTTCATTTCCCTCATTAATATCCCATAAACTTTAGGATCACGTTCAAACCCTGACGTGGGACCTGTGAGACTTCTGACTACTGCATCAGCTGGTCACCTGCTCCATTCGCAGTCTCTGACCCCATCCCCATCCTTCATACAAGCAGGGACCTCTGCCTATAGGCAGACATCTTGCCCTGCTAACTACTGCCCAGTCCCTCCGCTGTCACCTTCCTGGGGAGAGTAGCCTCTTCCAGCTCTGTCAGTGAGCTAGCTGGTGCCTCTTCTCAGTGCCCACTCCACCAGAGCACTGACCACTGCATCAGAATTGGCTGTTGGTGTCCTTTCTCCTTCCCCAGGGAGCCTGAGTCTTAGCCATCTGTGAATCCCCGGTACCTGGAGGCCAGTAAGTGCTTGCGTACATTGAATTTAATTGATTATTTTGCAATCTCCGACATGAGAATCAGTCATTTGCAAACTGAATACTATGGGGAGGGATATAGAAAATGTGTGGCAAGTTTTCCCCTTCTCTGGGAATCTAGTCTCCATGGTGAGGTGGGATTGACCCAGAGAACAGGGCCCACAATCTATCAGGCATGTGGCCCAGACCACTGACACCTGCAGGTTTCAGAGGTGAGGCCGATTCCCAGCAGCAGGAGCCATCAGATAAACAGAGTCTTAGAGACAGTCTGGGCTGGGTCTGCAGCGGTGGGGGAGGCGCAGGAGTGATGGTGGCGAGGGGGAGAACTGGCTGAGATGAGTGGCCAGTGGAACAGTGCCAAGGGGTGGGAGGGTGCAAAGGCCTCAAAGCCAGAACAGGATTTTGATATCATGAGAAATAGGGAGCCATGGAGGGTTCTCCAGCAGGGAGAAACAGGATGAAGTTGTGTTTGGGCAGGTGAGTACGGGAAAGTGGTGAGCAGAAGAGACCGGGAGAAGGGAAAGAGGTGAGAGGGGCTGCCGCCATCTGACTTGCTCCATATCTGCTCTACCTCACGCCTCTTCCACACGGCTGTTGACTGAACGCAGCCCGCACATGGGCTTGAGGAGCTTCTTCCGTGTGTTCTTTCTTTCTTTCTTTCTTTCTTTCTTTCTTTCTTTCTTTCTTTCTTTCTTTCTTTCTTTCTTTCCTTCCTTCCTTCCTTCCTTCCTTCCTTCCTTCCTTCCTTCCTTCTTTCAAGATTTATTTATTTATTTATTTGAGAGAGAGAGAGCAAGCGAGCATGCGAGTGAGCATGGGGAGGGGCGGAGGGAGAGGGAGAGAGAGAGACTCTCAAGCAGACTCCCTGCCAAATGCAGAGCCCAATGCAGGGCTCGATCCCATGACCCTGAAATCACGACCCATGCAGAAACCAGGAGTCGGACACTTAACCGACTGAGCCACCCAGGTGCCCTCACTCATCCTTTCAAAACGTTTTCTGTTGCTCCCTACCGTGCTCCAGTTCCTGTGGTGGTGCTGGGGTTGCAGACGCCTGCCCCTAAGGTCCCTGTAGATGAGGGCAGACATTATGAAAATAGACATGGCCACCTGACGACCTCTCACCTGTGCTCTATCACTTAAAGAAATTATTATGTTATGTATATGAGCTCTAGTCCTCTGCTCCTCGTACCCTCTGGTCTCCCCACTCCCTTTGATTTGCTAGTTTTCTCCAGGGGGCTACCTTCTAAACAGTGTGCACTGAGCTGTGGGAAGTGGAGGTGCTCTGAGACATGGTGGGGAGGATCCTTGAAATGCTGATGGAGTCGAATTCCTTCCCTGTCTCCCTCCCCTGCCCTTGGGTGCCTGCCCACCAACTGTCCTGCACTACCCCCAGCTGGGGCTGTCTGCACACGCTGGGGCTCAGGGCAGAGACTCTGCTGAGAAGCGCTTTGAGATCTCAGCCCCCAGATGCTAATCTCTGGTGGCTCCCAGAGCCCACCAACTCCTTACCCTCCTCGTCCTTCTTCATTTGTCCCTTGGGCTTCATTCCTGAGACTAAGGAAGGGAGTCAGAGGCACAGAGAAAGATGCTCAGAATCCCCTGGGCTCAGTCCCCTGCATGCGCACCCACCCAGCAGCACTCCCTTGAGGTTGAGACTCTCCAAAGAAGCTAGGGTCAAAGCACATCCCCTCCCTCTGGGGTGTCTTGACCTCGTTAGAGTCAGCCGGTCAGTTACTGGTTGGAAGCCATCTCTGATAGAACTGGTTGGTCTGGGCAGAGACAGGCACAGGTACCAGGGATGACAGAGCATGTCCTACATACTAGGCTATGGCACATGCATCACCCCGCTCAGCCACCATGTAACCCGGTTATCTGTTCCTTATCCAGCCCAGAAGCATGTGGGAATCCAGGCTAAGGTCTGGATTAGGTTTATTATATTAATTTCATACATGAGGCAATGAAAGCTAAGAGAGGAGAAACTACTTTGCCATGATCACACGGATCCTGGCAGTCTGGGGTTTGCCGCTCTTCTGAGGGCGCCCACGCTGGTGCAGAAATGCAAGCTCCTGATGGCCTGCCAGCCTGGAATGCTCCCCCACCTCTGCCAGGGTTTCCCAGCTTCACCTACACAGCGTGCCTCAGAGCACTTCTTTCTGTGCCCTTGCAGGCACTTGCTAACTTAAGCCTGCACTCATGAGGCCCTGGAACATTCTCTTTTCTATACATAGCAATGGAAAATGTTGCAGAGCAAACATAGACCCCTGCAGAGCCACCAAGGAGATTCATTTAAGTTGGCATCAATTTTGCTAGCTTCCTGCTGAAATATTTGCCAATCTGGCCAAGATTTTGAACTGCCTGGGGTCCAGAAACACCTCTTCTCTTTAATGTTGTCCTTGAATGAGATCAAATTGCCAGAGGTTGCAGAGGCTCCATTAGGTGGTTTCGGCTCCCTTGACTTTGGGATCCAAGCAATGTGATATACGCATACCATGCTTTGCTTACGTGGTTTTCCTTTATTCTGTCTTTCAAGCTTAAAAGTTGCTAGCTGAAGTCTGGCATGCCAGGAATGCTGTGCGCCAGGGTCCAGGCACTGGGGACCGGGGCCTCCCTCTTGGTTGGCATCCTCACTGGGCTCCCCGGGGCTGTGTACGAAGTATATTGTCTTGGTTGTTGCTTGTGGCCACTGTGTGTGGTGAGCCAGGCTGAAGATTATTATCTCTAGTTTGTAGTTCAGTGACATACCCAACTTGCCAAGGCCATCCACAGACCCAGGCCTTCTGCCCATGGCCGAACTCTCCCCTTTGTCCTCTCCACAGAGCCTCCCACAACCCCATGTACACTCACAACCCAGTCTCTGTGTTCTCTACCACCTCTCCTTAAAGGAATCATGTAGATATGACAGAGATAGGACCCTGAAGGGGACACAGGCTGTCTCTGTTGTCCCCTGAAGTCATCTCATTTCACACAGGCCAACTTCACAGCTGTCCACTGTCACAGGCCTGCCCTCACAGGACGCCTGCGTGGGCCTCTCAGTGGAGTCTTTCCTTTCTCTGCCCACCCTGAGCAAATCTTACAGATGCACCCATCCTCTCAGATTCTGTCGGTGACCAGATAGATCTCAGAAGGAGAGGTAAATTGTCCCGAAGACTATCCTTCTTGCAGGGTTTGATGGTGGACTGGGGGCAATGAGCAGCCCTGGGCTCCTGTAGATACTTGCCAGCCCAGCGCCTGTCTTTACCCTGCACCCGAACAACTTGTTTATACAAGTTCCCTCATGCTTTCTTGCCATCTTGGTTACTTCTGATGAAGATTGGCCATTTTTCTGTCACTGAAGAAGAACGTCTTTATGATGCCCCAGGGGGGTACCTGACCCTATGGTTGAAAAGCAGAGGGCCAGAGGACTGGGCCAGTGTGTTCAAGCCTGGTCCAGGTATCCCTTCCAGCCCAGGCAGGCAGTGGTGTGGACTCTAGATCCAGGGTGTCTGGGTTTGAACCTGGCTCTGCCACTCCCTCGCTCTGTGATGTTGGGCAAGTTACTCACCCTCTCTGTAGCTGATGAGTAAAATGTGAACACATTAGTACCTGTGTCCAAGTACTGAATGAGTTAATGCTTATAAAGCACTTAGACCAGTGCCAAGCACATGATAAATCCTCAAAACGTCCTAAAACGTTTGAGCTATTGTTGTAATTCTGATGCTGCTGCTATCTTGCTATTGCCATTCTTGGCCATCTTAATAACAACACGTAGTAGGTACAGTGCACTCAGTTTAAAAAGTGCTAATACACTATCTCACTTCTTCAACATGGGTGAAGGTTATGGGCAAAGCCCAAGGTCGCAAAGTCAGGGAGGAGGCAGTGCCTGGTCTTAAACTTGGTTCCAATTTTTTTTTTCCAAATATCTTTATATTACTCAATGCCACCTCCTATAAAATGGGAGGGAAAGCTGTGAATGACTCAGCAAGACCACTCCTAATTACTGGGGAAGAAAAACACCTCTGAAGAGATCTCATTTAGAGGATAGCATGTTTGGAAAAAAAATAATTACAAACGAAATCTGAAGCCCATCCCAGAGCCAGCTGCAATTCTTTGCCAGCCTTTGGAGTTCAAAGAGGGAGACTTAAGGAAGGTCTTGAGGAGAATTACTTAATTTAGAGCATTGGAAACCCAACAATTATTTGCTTAAAAATAGAATTTGCTGAAACAACTTCCAGCTTCTTATTCTTCTTACTGCATAATAGAGTAATTAGTAATTTGTGTCACTCCAGTAATTTTTCTCCTTCTCATAATCACCAACAGTGATACTGTTGCCATGCTGGGGTTCCAGTACACACACACACAACACTGACACACTCCCTCACTCATACACAGACACACACAGACACACACACTGATACTCAGACACGCACTGACACATTCCCTCACTCACACACAGACACACATACACACTGACACTCAGACACATATTGACACTTTCCCTCACTCACACACAGACCATACATACACACTGACACTCAGACACACACTGACACATTCCCTCACTCACACACAGACACATACACACACATTGACACTCAGGCACACACTGATACACTCACACAGACACACTGACACACTCCCTCACTCACACACACACACACACACACACACTGACGCACACAGAGACACACTGACACACTCCCTCACTCACACACAAACACACACACTCACACACTGATACCCTCACACACAGACACACTGACACGCAGACATACACACACTGACACACACACAGACACATACACACACACTGATACACTCACACACACATATTGACACACGCCCTCACTCACACATAGACGCAAAGACACACACAGATACATACACTTACTCATATCCGTTCCCTGGAAGAAGGTGGATGTGAGAGTCTGTTGTGTTGTTGTGGTTGTTGGAGTGAAAAGTCTGTGACCCCCCCTAATTTATCCCTTACTGTATGGATCAGACACTCTGAGTGTGGTTTTCATAAGAAGTAGAAACAAGAACAGAGAACTGTCAGAAGATTTCTGAGTATCATGCAGAAGCTATCATTGAGCATGGTGAGCACCTACATATGCGCCACTAAAAATCAGGACTTTCATCTGACAAAGGGCATTGTCCTGAACGGTGGGTCTTTTGAAAACCCCCACATTTATTTGTACATTTGTTAGATTGAAAAGGATGAAACTGTGTAAAAATGTGGACACTCCAAGAAAGTCCAGAGTGGAATTATAAGGGAAACTTCCATGTGTTTTAATACCTACTGTGGGCTAGATATATAATCAGCTGTTAGAAATCAAGCAAATACTCAACAATTTGGAGCAAAGCAACAATAATAGGGATTTTATCCCTAAGTTTATCTGACTGAGTTTCTAAGAGGCTTTCGGTGACTATTGGAAAGCAGAGAGAGGAAGTTTGAGGGATTATTCCTTTCCGTGTTTATCGTGTAATAATCTCTTGTATTCAAATTACTATACTATATAAATAGTACTGTTGCTAACATTTATTGACTGTTCATCATGTCCCAGGTGCTGTACTAAGAGGTTACCTGCATTTTATATATATCCTTTAATCGATTTATGAGTTAGGTATTATATTATTCCCATTTTATAGATGAGGAATGTGACAGAGACCATGTTGCGTGCCCCAAATCAATTCTTCTCTTTTTTTCCATTGTAACAAAACCCAGATTTTATTTAGGGTGGCAGTATGCCATGCGAATGGCCTACACTTTTCCCCCTCCCTTTAAAGCCAGATGTAGCCACATAACTAACTTCTGGCTGATGGGATAGAAACAGGACTGTGTGTGGACCGTCAGAGAAGTTTCGCCTAAAGTATCTCAGGGGCACCTGGGTGGCTCCGTCGGTTATGTGTCTGCCTTTGGCTCAGGTCATGAACCCAGGGTCCTAGGATCAAGCCCTGCATCAGGCTGCCCGCTCAGCAGGGGGTCTGCTTCTCCCTCTCCCTCTGCCGCTCCCCCCTTTCATGCTTTCTCTGTCTTTCTCTCAAAAAAATAAAGAAAATCTTAAAAAAAAAAGTATCTGACTCAGCCGGGAGGCGTACCCTTTGTGTCGTCTCTCCTGCTTTACACTCCCTGCAGCTGTGAGAGCTGACATGGTGTTGTTTCCACCAGGGGCTGAATTGGCAGTTCAGTCCCACTTGTCTGTTGAGAGTTACTAGAAAAGCTAGATAAAGTACATCTTTAAAAATCTGTTTGAAAGAATCTGAGAAATCACAAGTCAATGAAGAATTATTGGGCCGAGTTGTTTGAGAAGAGGGAAACCCAGTGAGGTGAGCCTGGCCCTTCTGGCCAGTTTTCTCCTATGAATGTCTGGCAATTCCAGTTGACGTGGCTGAAGGGCTAAGATGCTGAGCAGAACTTTTGGCAAACTTAGGGAACTAGGCGCATGTCAGGGGTGGAAGGCTCTGATAAAACCCCATGATCTGGGTTAAGACCATGAGTGGTTACATCTTTGGAATAACATGAAGCAGGAACAGTCTGTCCTGGCAGGCACTGAAGGCAACTTCGGGTCACCTCAATCCCTGTTTGGATTGATGCAATCTGGGATTGGTGGTGCCCCATGTCTCCTGCCAGAAGCAAATGTAAATTCTCTCTGAAGAAAACACATTAGCAGAAGCCTCAAATTATCTCAGTCAAACAAGGCAGGGGAAGAGGATGGAGAAAATTTTGACTTCCAAAATGGCGGAGTAAGAACCTCCAAAAATCTGTTTCTGCTTAAAAGTGATAAGAGGTCTGGCAAAACCTGTCATATATTACACCTCTTGAGGGCCGTAGCCCTCAACAGCAGCCAAAAGCACCTCAGAGCCCCACATAGTGATCATTATTTAAGGCATATTTTGTATCCTGCAGGGTGGGATGGCACACCATCCTTGAAGGGTCACATCTTCAAGCTGGGTCCCAGCCAAACACTAAACAGGTCATCCTTCTATCAGATCTTGTAGCTCTTGTGAAATCTAGTTCCTTTATTCCCTTAACTCAACCAACACTTTATGGGATACCTTGTACCCGTCTCTAGATATTGGTCTGGGGGGTGGTACAAATCCCGAAGGGAGCATGTGCTGTCTTATAAGAGAGAAGTCTGTATCCATCCTCAAACTATCCTGTGCATACCCATGCATGGTTGCTCTGGTCCTGAAGAAATGACAATTTGATAAGAAAACCCACAGGTAAATGAATTAACCACTAAAGAGGGTAGATTCTGTGTGGTCTACTTAGCTCCATTTTAGAGGATGGTCTAAGGAAGAGACAATAGCAAAATGTCGCAAAGAGGAAGAAAATGGCTCAGCTATAAAAATGCCATATAAAATCTGTATAGTCTATGCAGTGTTTTGAGAGGCACCAACCTATTTCTTCTGAATTTGGTAGAAGTTATGGTTCTTAACATACGAAGCATATATCCCTTATTGCATCTCCAAGGACTCCTGCTTGGAAGGAAACCCTGGGCACAGGAAGCTAGGACAAGGAAGAACCATATGCTCACACCCCTGGTGCTTTGTTCAAGGGTTCATATTAATCTAGCAGTCCATCACTCTCTCTGTCCTTATCATTTCCTCAGAGTTGAGGCCATCCAGAAGAGTAGAATAGAAGAGGGAGGTACAGTGTATTTCATTATTTTCATAACAAAATATGGGATGCTTTGGGATGCTTACTCTTTCACATTTATTCCTGTACTTCTGCTTTCCTTTCTAGGATGGACTCTACAGAAGGGACGGGAGGAGGGATATGGACAGACTTCAGTGACCTTATACTTTGGTGGGAGGGAGCCTTCCTAGCCTTCTTCTGTTCTCTGGGGGTGCGCTGACAACATAAAAAAATATATAGCATTAGATCATAGAATAAACATCAATAAATAACAAAAGCAGAGATTGGATAGGCCATATTTTCTTACCATAATGAAATCATCTCAGAGGTAACAGAAACACTTCAAGCACTTGGAAATTTAAAAATACTCCCCCCAAAATTACTAAGTGAGAGAGGACATTTTCAGTATGCAACAGTTCAAAAATAAAAACGTTATCTTTAGTTTGTGGGATATAGTCAATGCTGTTAATTCAAGGCATAGGCATAGCTTTAAAAATGTGTTTTTAAAAAAATTAAACAAGAAAAATAAAATAATTAAGTAATAATCTGAAGAAACTAGAAAAAGAACAGTCAATCAGACATAAGGAACTCAGTACTGAGAAAATATTTTAAAAATTCTTTTTTTAAACAAAAATAGTAGACAAATCTAAGAATGAATGTAAATAAATCACAAAATAGGCAATTTATGGCTGACAGTATGATGGCAAGAGAAAATGCAGAGGTAAAAATATACACGAGAAAGGAAATGTATTAACAGACATAATAATTTCAAATGTTAAAAACAACTTTATGCTAATGTATTAAAAAAACCTACCTGAAATGAATAAGACTGATCCAACAACAGCAACAACAAAAATAGATAATCTGATTAGATTAACCAGAAGGAAAAGAACTGATCCCTAAACATGCTCCACTTTTAGATGATTTTACTTTTAATTTTTTTTTTTAAGATTTTATTTATTTGTTTGACAGAGAGAGACAGCCAGCGAGAGAGGGAACACAAGCAGGGGGAGTGGGAGAGGAAGAAGCAGGCTCCTAGCAGAGGAGCCTGATGTGGGGCTCGATCCCATAATGCCAGGATCACACCCTGAACCGAAGGCAGATGCTTAACGACTGCGCCACCCAGGCACCCCTTGCTTTTAATTTTTAAAGGAGCAAATAATTCCACTGCCATTCAAACTATTTCAGAGTAGAGAAAATAGTGAAACCTTCACATTCGCTCTACAAAACAAGTATATCCAGACTTTGAGAAAGGTATTATAAGATAGAAAGTTACTAACCATTTTCACTCTATGTAGACACAGAATTTCTGAGGTGCTCACAAATCAGTTTCAACAAGTAAAGAAGAAGGGCACTTTATGGTGATTTTGTTGGGTTATTCTGGGAATATAAAAATCATTTAATATTAAGAAATAGAAGATTATATCAGTCAGCCTAAAGAGAAAATCTCCATCATCTCAGTAAATGTCTAGAAGGCATTTCAGAAAACTTCTGTACCAATTATGAGTGAACAGGTGAAATAAGCTAGAAATAGAGGATTCTTTAAGTGATGAAGAATATTTATATTAAACAATAGCACATATCATATTTAAAGGGAAAACACCAGATGTATTCTAGTCAAAATCAGGAATGAAATAAAAATACCTGTCTCACTATATTAATTAATTAGTACCATCCTGGATAATTCTAGCCAGCACAAAAAGATAGGAAACAGAAGTAAGATGGGTGACCAGAAAGGAAATAAAAAATGCCACTACTTGCAGTTAATACAATTGTCTACCCAGAAAACCTAAGAGAATCAGACCACAAACTATTGGAACTAATAATAAATTGGAAAGACGGGTGACTATGAACAAATATACAAAATAAGCACTTCCCCAATTTAACATCAATAATCAGTTTAAACATACGATAGACAACACAGTCCTACCTAAAACAATTATAAAGGTTTAACACACTAGGAATGATTCAATAATGAGTAAGCTTCCACTGATGAAGATAAAGGAAGAGCAGAATACAAAACCTCCAGACCAGAAGACTGAACGTTGAAGAGAGGCCAGTTCTTCCCCAGGTTCATTGATAGGTTGAATTAATCTTCAGTACAAATTTCAGTGGGAGTTGCTTTCACATCTGAAAAATATCTGAAAAAGTAATAGATGAAAATAGTCAACTGTATTTTTAAAGAAAAGTACTGATGGGCTTATTTTTCCTTCGGGGAGCAAAATACGTTGAAGTGAAGTGGTCCTAAATTAGGATTTTACTGGAAATTGATTTGGCCGATTATATCAAACAGCTTTAACTCTATCACCCAGTAATTCCACCTTTAACCTAATAAAAATTTCAGAGATGCAGATAAAGTTTTTTGTACAGGAATGTTCATTATGGAGGTGTTTATCATACTGTTTCCAAAATCTGCAAAAATTGAAATTCATTCAGTCAATGATGAACACACTTAAAAATACATATTATTCAGCCATTATGGTTATGAAGAAGATTCTTTAAGAACATGCAGCATATTGTATTTCCCAAAGATGGCCATCTTCCATCCTACATGTCCTTCTGCTATGTGACCTTGTAGGGATGGAGACTATTTCTCCATCTCCTGGAATGGGGCCGGGCCCTGATCCACAAAATTGTGAGCAAAATAAATTATCATTTTAAACCATGAAGTTTTGGTGTACTTTGTTACACAGCAACAGACAAGTGGGAAAATATGCAAAGGTGTTTTAGGTACATTAAATGAAAAACTGTTACCAAACAATATATCCTGTATAATTCACTTAAAAAAGTAATGCATAGTACGAAGAATGAGTCATGCCAAGATGCTGGCTGTAGCAATTTTGGATCACGGGATTAACTGTGCTTCTCTTTTTCTCCTTGGAGCTGGACCGATTTCTGAAACTTCTACAATGACTATGTATTGTTTTATAATAAGAAAAAAAAACACCCGAATATAAAATCATGGTTTTGAAGACATTTTGATGACAGATAGACTCACAATACAGCATTACCTGAAAAAAAATGTGCTCCAAACACTGCATGTGAGAGTTTTCCTATTCCTTGGACCTTGTGTTTTCAAGAAGGAACTTTGGCAAGAAAACGCATTCAGCTTTTCTCTCCATGTTTTTTCTCATTTCCTTCTCTGCATGACAGAAGGAATGATTTTCTTTGCTGGTGAGATAAATGCTCTTAGATTTCACTGCTCCTAATTCCTCCTTCGGGGGAGTGTGAGAGTACAGTGGCTGCTCCCCAGTGGACAGACCTGGATGCTGGGAGAGGTCTGCCCCACAAGTGGAAAGCGTGTGTGCAGAAGGTGGGGCCAGTTCTGCCTCTGAGATCGGCTCCACCCCTGCTCTGGAGATTAGAGAGTCCGAAGCAGCAAAATCATCCCACGGACAGCTGACTGGGGAAGGGTCTGCCTTAAGACCCCCATTCCAACCAAAGACTGGGGTGGGCATGGGATGAGAATTAGAAGTCTTATTTGTCCGCAAACCCCAGCCATGTTCTCCCAGCTTCCCCTGCCAGAATCCTTACCTAAAGCCTATATTTATTCATCAAAGGGAAGAAGAGTGATTGATAATTAGCTTCAAAATGTAACAGTATCTATAAATGAACCCAATCTCCTTTTACATATTTAAAAGCTACGTATTTATAGACAGATACAAGTTGTTTATATTACATATCACAAGAATTGTGGAAGAAAGCACATAAAAATACTAAAAGTGATCTCTCTCTGGATGTTGGGATTGTGTATTTATTTATACTCTCTGTAATGTACAGTGCAGCATAGATTACCTTTACAATCAGAAGGAAAATCATTATTAATTTTAAAAACAAAGTAGTATTCTCTGAGATTGCTTTATAATCTCGTGTATCTGGGCTCTTGAGACAGCTGTTGCTGTGCTACCTTCAAGGTCATGCAGGCTCTGCTTCTCAGCATCCTTTGGGAATGCCAATTTTCCAAAATAAAATCCTAGAATAATCAGAAGAGGCATGTAGGCTGGGCCTTTTGTAGTTTTGGGAAATGAAAACACTTTATCTTCTACCATCATGTGAGCCATTTGCATCATTTGGAGAACATTTGTGTTGACTGGTTATATCAGTCAGGAAAACAAACATAATTAACAGAGAGAATTTAATATAAGGATTTACTTAAGCAGGTGTTAGAGAACAGAAGGCGAGAAGGGAACATTGAGGTAGCCCAGAGTTATAATAACTGCAGAAAACAGCTGCCGTCTCTGTGGCTGGGGCAACAAGGGAAGAAGCTGGGAGCTGGGAAGAAGGGATCTGCAGGGCTGCGACCTCAGAGCACAGGGGACAGCACAATGCAAAGATTTAGGAGGTAATGAGTTTGGGGTATCCATAGCCTTTGTTGGTTTTCAAAATTTTATTTTAAAATTTTTACTTATTATTATTTTTTTATTGAAGTAGAGTTAATGCACAATGTTACATGAGTTTCAGGTGTACAACGTGGTGATTCAACAACTCTGTAGGTTAGGCTCTGCTCACCACAAGGGTAGCTGCCATCTGTCACCACACAGCATTACTACGGTGTCATGGACTCTCTCTATTCCCTATGCTGTGCCTTTTATTCCCATGGCTTATTCATTCCATCACTGGAAGCCTGTACCTCCCTCTCCCCTTACCCCATTTTACTCATTGCTCTCCTCCCCTCCCTGGCAACCACCAGCTTGTTCTCTGTATTTATTGGTCTGTTTCTGTTTTGTTTTTCATTTGTTTTGGTTTTTAGATTTCATATATTTGCTGTCTGACTTATTTGACATCAGCATAATACCCTCAAGGTCCATCCATGTTGTCTTAAGGGGCAGTATCTCACTCTGCTTTTATGGTTGAATACTGCTCCATTTTGTGTATGATCTTTATCTGTTCATCTTTTGATGGACTTTTAGGTTGCATCCTTATATTGGCTGATGTAAATAATGCTGGAATAAATAAACATAGGTGTGCATCTATATTTAGTGTTTCTGTTTTCTTTGAGTAGTGGAATTAATGGGTTCCCAGTAGTGGAATTAATGGGTTCTATAGTATTTCGATTTTTTTTAGGGGGGGGAACCTCCATACTTTTTCCAGAGTAGCTGCACCAACAGTGCACGAGGGCTCCCTTTTCTCCACATCCTCACCAACACTTTTCTTTCTTGTCTTGTCGACACTAGCCATTCTGACAGGTGTGAGGTGATTTCTCATTGTGGCTTTGATTTGCATTTCCCTGATGATGAGTGAGATTGAGCATCTTTTCATGTGTCTGTTGGCCATCTGGATGTCTTCTTTGGAGAAATGTCTGTGCAGGTCCTCTGCCCGTTTTTAATTGGATTATTATTATTTTTTTTTGGTGTCTGTTTTTTTTTTAAAGCCTTTTTTATTTTGAAATAATTATAGACTTACAGGGAGCTACAAAAACAGTACCCCTGTACCAATTGTGTCATCTTCCAGCTTTCTCCCAATAGCAACATTTGTACATCATTAAAACCAGGAAATAGATTGGCACAATATGATTAATTTGATTACAGACCTGGACTGGTTTTTGCATTTCCTCATTTTTTTATGTCTTTGTGTATAATTTTATGAGATTTTATCACCTGTAGAGATTTGTATAACCACTGCCACAATCTAGATATCACATCCCATCATCACAGAGAAACTCCTTCTTGCTGCCTCTTCATGGTCACACTATCATTCCAGAACCTCTGGCAACCGTTGTCTGTTCTCCAGCTTTCTTTTCTTTTCTTTTCTTTTTTTTTTTTTTTTAAGATTTATTTATTTATTTATTAGAGACAGCCAGCGAGAGAGGGAAGACAAGCAGGGGGAGTGGGAGAGGAAGAAGCAGGCTCCTAGTGGAGGAGCCTGATGTGGGGCTCGATCCTGGAATGACAGGATCATGTCCTGAGCCAAAGGCAGACGCTTAACGACTGCGCCACTCAGGCGCCCCGTTCTCCAGATTTCTATAATTTGTTTAATTGTGTTACCGATTGAATTATGTCCCCCAAAAGTTTATGTTGGAGTTCTTACCTCCAGTATCTCAGAATTGACCTTATTTAGAGACTAGGTCTCTACTGAGGTAATCAAGTTAAAATGAGGTCAGTTGGATGAACCCCAATCCAACATGACTAGTCCTTCTAAGGGGAGGTTTGGAAACATACATGACCACAGGGAGAACACCACATGAACGTAAAGACAGACATTGGAATGATTCTTCTATAAGACAAGAAATGCCAAAGATTGCCAACAAACCACCAGCAGCTAAGGGAGAGACATGGAAAGGATTCTTCCTCCCAGCCCTCAGAAAGAACCAATCCTGAAGGCACCTTGATCTTAGACTTCTGGCCTCAAGGACTGTGAGAAAAGTGTGCTTTGTTACTACAGCTCTAACAATACAGCTCCAACTAATACAGTAAGTTTATGCAATTTAATTTTTAATAGTAATCATGCTTAAAATTAGCTCGCAAAATTCCTGAAATTCTCTTGAGCAAGCTTGCTCCAATACATCATTGCAAGTAAGGAAGCACAATTAGGCTCATTCTGGGAGCATGGAGAAAAATGGTAATTGGAACCAAGCTGCCACTTACTTCCAGAATGGAGAAGCTCTGCTGGTGAGACACTGGTAGGATCCGGAGGCAGACAAGTAGGATCAGGTAACTACTTCCTCCTGCAGCCAGACTACCCAGTGTCCTTCTAGCGCCCCCTATCGTCTAGTATGTTGAGAATCTAGCTGGCTAAGCAGGGAAGGTGGCTTTGGGAGCCTGAGCATCCCTGTCACAAAGCATAGAACAGAAGGGTAAGTTTGGAGCTGAGAGATAAGAGCTGAATATTCAAACACTGGATTTTTTTTTTTTAAAGAAGACTGTTCTAGAGAATAAAAGACTGGAGAACAAAAGTCTTTTTTATTTAGCTCAGCTATCATTATGGGTTCTCCTCTGTACCATGAAGCTGCTGGCCAAGGGGACAGATATTTCTGGTTATTACATTCATATTTTATAACTTATTTTGAGAAACTTTAGCACATATACCTTATTTTGAGCGGCTTATTAAAAAATACTCTTGTTTCAAAAAACAAGTGTGCTGCCTTTTGCCTTGTGTCATATTCCCAAGAGCGGGTTGACTATATTCTCTCAAGAAGGTTACTTATTTTGATAATAAAAAAGGTATGGGAAAGTAGGATTTGATATATGAAAATTTAATTTGCAGAAAACAACTTTTTGAGAACCTATGTGTTCTTTAAATACAGTGAGATTGCCTTGTGATGCCTGGAAATCCACCACTCCCCTTGAAAGGAAAAGCAACTTCTTAGCAGGGCTTTGAGGGAAAGGAAAGGACTAATTCACTCATTGGTAGGCTGGCTCCCCGTGTGGGTTAATTCTTTCCTTACTAAGTAGCCTGAGATGAGTAGAATTGCTCTTTCTGGCTCCCCAGGACCAGCCCAATATCTTTCCTGCCAGCTCTGAGCATAGTGCAGTCCCCCATCACATCCCACTAATGATCCAAACTGCTACCACGGCATCTGTGCTTATGACTTTTAGACACACCAGCGAGGAGGATTCCAACCTGGGAGAGGCATTTCTGCTAGAGCCGACATCTTTCCTACTGCACACCAACCACTTCATTACCTTCTCGGGCATCTTATTTCCAGCTTGTCCCTGCAAAACAAATGAAAGTTTAATACCCATCCCCATTATACATGTAATGCATGGTTCTTGCAGAAATCTTCCGAAATAGAGAAAATTGTGGAAAATAAAATGCAATTTGAGGTTGTGTGGCTTAAGTTTAATAGGGAAAGGAATCAGATGTATGTGTTTTCTCAAAAGATGTGATCTTACCCCCCGCCCCATGGAAATATATAGCTTGAGGGACAGTGAGCAAAATGTGATGTCAGTAGCCCTTTTGCTCCGTACCTTGGCGCCGGGGGAGAGCCTAGAACTGCCTCATGGACCTGGCAGGGAGTCTCAAGGGCTCTGCTCTTTGACAGTTCAGTTTTGGAATGGTGGCGTATTTTGAAAGAATCCTCCAGGTGGCCATCATGCCAGGACAAGACCAATTAGAGAAAGTGGAATACTTTGTCATAATGGTCACCACTAAGATCTCAGTTGGGATGGCGAGCTGTAGATGTATTACTCCAATGGGTAGTTTGGGGGAAATACAGTGATGGGGAACTCATTGGAGAAAGAGACTGTGGGAGTGTCCATCCCTCCCAGCGTTTTCCACCTCCCTCACGAGGTTCCTGGACCATAGTGGTGGTCCCTAACTTCCCTTCTCTCTCCCTCTGTTCCTCCTTTCCCCAAGTGGTAGGAATTAGCCCTTCAGTGGTTTATCTCCAGCCAGGACCTGCCATTCATATGTAGATCTGTTCCCCTGTCAAGGCTAAATTGAGATGTCACCTTAGAGAAAACTGGCTCTGAAGGAAAGGGAGGGGAGGAGACAATAATTAATATGAAATTTTGACTGAAGTTGCTTCGGTGTTTTGCTCTTTAGCAAGGAGCTGAGAGGTGGTATAACAGCAGTTAAAGCAAGGACTTTGGGTTCAGACTTGGGATCCAGTCTCAGACCTGCCAATTACTTGCTGTGTGACCTTGGCAAGTTATAACCTCCTCATGCATCAGTTTCCTCATGTGTAAAAAATGGGGCAAGTGCCGTTTTTGCAGTGTTTTCAGTGTAAAAGAATACAGGTTGTAATACACATGGTATTTAATCCAGCACCCCCACACGGTGATCACACAGTAAGTGGGAAGCAGTATTTAGAATGGGATTCCAGGAAAGAAGAGATGTCAGCAACCACCCACACCCTTCGTAGGGGTGGGGAATTGGGGCAAGGTGGCCAAGGGTGCAAGCCCAGGAGCTCCACCTCTTTTTTTTTTTCTTTTTATTTATTTATTTATTTATTTTTATTAATAGTGATTTTTTATTATATTATGTTAGGAGCTCCACCTCTTGTAGACAACTTTAGTAGTGATTGATGGGTTTGGAGCTGCTGAACTGGCATATGGGCTCATGTCCTGCAAATTTGTCTTTCACTGTGTCCCTGAGGTCTGGATTTCCCTATCCCCATTCCCAGGCATGAGACATATCCCTGGGAGGAAGACTGGAAAGAAGAGGAAAAGAGATTGTGGGAGCAGATACTACAGAGAGATCAGAAATTCAAAGGGCAGTGGGGTCCTAAGAGGCAGCAAAGTCCTGTGAGCTTCCAAGGTAAATAGCCTGTGCAGCCCAGGGTGGACATTGGCATCGTCTGAATCTGCCCCACCTTCAAGATCAGTAATTTAAAACTCCTAATCTTCAAGGTCATGGTAAATACTTAATCACTAAACTTATGTGGAGCCTAAGCATTGCCCAGCAATTACCCTCTACCTCCTGGTCCATTTGCCCTTCCCTCTCCCAGATGACCATTTTGTGTTTCCCTCTCTTCTCAGTCTCTCTTCTCCCCATCCCTCTCTTTACTCTCCATGGATGCTCTTTTTTCCCATTTTACTGAGAAAAATGAACACCATTGGCAGAGAACTTACAAAAGCTCCCACCCACATATGGACCCACCTACCCACATTGCTGTCTTATTTCCCACACTAGGGGTGAGTGGTCTCTGCTCCAGCCTTACACCAACCCTTCCACCTGAAGACTTGCTCCCTTCCCCTCTCCTACTCAAGAGCATTGTTACAGTGGTTCTCATCCTTCAGTCTTGAATCGTTCATTTGTATTCACTCTACTCATTTTATTTCTGTATTATGCCGACCATTCCCATCCATGTTTATATATGTTGCTATTTCTTTCATTTCAAAAGCCCTCAAATCTATTTTGGGCCTCACTCTCCCTTCCAGCTATCACTCCATTTATCTCCTTTGTTTTACAGTGAAACTCCTAGAAAAGTTGTCCATACCCACTGGTTCCCATCTTTCTCCTCTGTGGATTACTGTGGAAACGAATCTTTTCAAGGTCAGCAGTGATGTCCACACTAATAATCTGGTGGCCATATTCCTTGGTTCTCATCTAACGACCTATCAGCTGAATTTATTTTTTTTTTAAAGCTTATGTATTTATCTGACACAGAGGGAGAGAGAGAGAGCGAGCACACAAGTAGGGGGAGCGACAGGCAGAAGGAGAGCAGAGAGCCCAACTTGGGGCTCGATCCCAGGACCCTGAGATCATGGTCTGAGCCAAAGACAGTCGCTTAACTGACTGAGCCACCCAGGTGCCCCCATCAGCTGCATTTAATTTGGTGATTACCTCTCTCCACCTTGAAGTGTTTTCTTCTCTTGGCTTCTAGGACAACCCCTTTGTTCTGGCTCTCCTTCTTCCTGCTGGTCCCTTCTCCTCAGTCTCCTTCACTGGCTTCTCCCATCTTCCTGCCCTCCAAACCTGGGGATGTCCCAGGGCCTCATGCTCAGACCTTTTCTTTTATAAACCCTTACTCTCAAGGTGACCTCATCTAATCCCATTGGTTTTAAATAATCATCTATTTAATTACCATCCATGTGCTGATGGCTCAACATTTTCTATCTCCAGCACTGACTCTCTTTGGAACACCTTACCCCAGCAGTTGCATGACCGCTCTCTTAGGCACCTCCAACTTAACAGGCTAGAATCAAGCTAGTGATCTTCACCCAAAACTTTCTCCTCCCACAGACTCTCATCTTGGCTAAAGATAATCTTCACCTTCTCAGTTCCCCAGACTCAAAACAATGGAGTTCACCTTGATCGTAAGGGCACTAATCCCATTCATTGAAGGCTCCATGCTATGAGTTAATCACTTCCCAAAGGCCTCATTGGGATTTAGGGTTTCAGTATATGAATTTTGGGAGGACATGAATATCCAGTCCTTTGCACATACATCAGTGAACCCTTAAATTAGAGCTTCAGCTCATACTCTGTACTGGGCTCTTTTTTTTTTTTTTAAAGATTTTATTTATTTATTCGACAGAGATAGAGACAGCCAGCGAGAGAGGGAACACAAGCAGGGGGAGTGGGAAAGGAAGAAGCAGGCTCATAGCAGAAGAGCCTGATGTGGGGCTCGATCCCAGATTGCCGGGATCACGCCCTGAGCCGAAGGCAGACGCTTAACTGCTGTGCCACCCAGGCGCCCCCCTGTACTGGGCTCTTGACCCAAGTGTGCGATACCCCTGCTTCTCTCAATCCTACCATATCTCCATTTGCATTTCCCAAAGGTATCTCAGACTCAACAGGCTAGGGCCGACTCATGGTCCCCTCCCTCTGGGAGCCCCTGCCCAGTTCACATCTAATTTTCTGTTTTTCGTTTTCGGTGTTCCCTGTTTCTGTGAGTGATCCTGCAGTCCATTAGGTCAGAAATCCAGTTTTCCTTGAGACTTCCTTCTCTTTCGTTATGTCTATCCAATCCACCATAAATTCCTATTGATTTGGTTTCTGAATATCCTCCCAGTGTGTCCACTTCTCCCTGTCTCTGCTGCCAGCTCCCAGCTCCCCGGCTAGCCCCAGCTCCCCACTGGCTTCTCAACTCTTCCATGACTTCCCCAAGCACTGTAGTTAGAGTGATCTTGGGCAAAAGCAGATGCCATCATGTGAGTCCCGACCTCTAACCCACCTCCTACTTACAACCTTGAACAGCTCGCTTTTCCTCCTGGGATTGAACCACGTTCCTTGGTGTGGCCTATGAGGTGGGGCATGGTGTTTCCTGGCTAACTTCCTGACATCGTGCTCCTCTCTTTGCTTCATTCTCTGCAGCTGCTGCCCTGACCTTCCTAGAATGTTGCTCCGCTTTGCTGAAAGATCTTTACACCCGTTCTTCCTTCTGCCTGGAAAGCTACTCTCCTCTCTTTGCCTGCTTAACCACTACTAATCCCTCAGAAGCCAGCTGAAGCATTGCCTCTCTGGGGAAACCTACCCACATTCTAGTCCAGTGCTAGCTTCTTAATTATATTCTGAAATAGAAATTTCTGGGCGCCTGGGTGGCTCCGTCGGTTAAGCGTCTGTCTTTGGCTGAGGTCACGATCCCAGAGTCCTGGGATCGAGTCCCACATCTGGGTCTCTGCTCAGTGGGGAGTCTGCTTCTCCCTCTCCCCTGCTCATGCACATGCTCTCTGTCTTTCAAATAAATAAATACATAAAAATGAAATCTTAAAAAAAGGAAATTTCTTTGTAGTACTCATGCCGCTTTGTATTATACACTCACAGTTGTGACTTTTAAAATAAATTAATATATGTTTTCTTTACTACACTAAAAGCTCTGTTAGAGTATGTGTTGTATCAGATTTTGTTTACAGCTGTATCCCCTGGGCCTACCTTAGTGTCTGACACTAAGAAGGTGTAAAGAATATTTTCAAATGATCAACTGAGCACAAATTGTAATACATGCTAAGAAAGAAATTACCAGAATGCAGAGGTAGAAAATGTAGCTAATTGGGGTGGTCAGGGAAACCTCTCTAAAGCCATAATATGTAACTGAATTCCGAAGGAGGAGAAGGAGGCAGCCAGGGGAAAAGTGGGTGAATGTATGTATCTCTGGGAAAAGGGATGACTATAATCAAAGGCCACGAAGTAGAGAGTTCTGTATGTTCAAGGAAAAAAGAGGCCGGGGTAGGAGAAAAATCGAGGATTGAGTATTGGCTTTATTAACTATGAGATGCCCATGAGATATCCAAGGGGGCATTTTAAGGAGGTGGTTGTGTATGTGGGTCTGGAACTCAGAGGAGTGATGTGGGTTGCAGGTCTCAGTTAGGGAGTCATCAAATTATGGATGGCACTTAAACCACTTGGGAATGTATATAATCACCTATGAGCATGTGTAGACCAGAGCAGAAGACTAAGCCCTGGGAAATTCTAACGTCTGGAGGTCAGGTTATGAGATGCTTACAAAGAAGATTGGGAAGTGACCAGGGTGGAAGAAGGACGCCCAGGGGAAGGCAGGCTTGTGTCAATAAAGAAGATGTTATTGCTTGAGCCAAATGAGGCTGAAGGGCCAAGTTCTCAAATGTACTTAATACCACTCAGCTGTACACTTAAAATGGCTAAAATGATAAACCTTAGGTATATTTTACCACACACAAGGACATGTAAAAGTAGCAATCTGTGTGACTTATGCTGGCTGAAAGTGCGTTGTGTCAGGAGCTCAGAATGGAGAAGATGAAGGGGCTGAATGGGCCAAGAGTTAAGGCCACAGTCCCGGGCACACTTGGAGAGGAGGGCCTAGCGCAAGGCCACGAGCAGCCACAGGGCAGAGGGGACATCCTGGACACGCTGGTCTCGAGCCTGGAGAAGTACCCGGCCAGATTGTCAAGGCTTCTCCCTTCTCACGGCAAGCTGCTCTCCTGACTCTGGGGAAGGGACACTGGCCTGGGCTGCTGTCTCCTCAGAGGCCCCGGTGGGGATGCTGCATGTCTTCACGGCCAGCCTGTGTCTGATGACCATGAACTCAGAGCACTGAACAGACACTGAATTTTCTTACCAGCTTCTCCATCATGGCCTGTGTCGACTTGAAATAAATCTGCATTGCTGGTGCCCAGAGATTAGAGAGGCCTTCCAGAGGCCTTCCAGCCTCCCGCACAGTGAGAAATGGGATGTGGAGGACAGGGCTATGGAGCCTTCCTTCATCGCTGGATCCGGAGAGGCAACTTGTGTTTCAGAAAGGAGACAGTAAGTGGGCACAGACTTATTCACTGATTCAACAGATATTTACTACAGGCTGACTCCATACCTAGCACTGCCAGGCCCCATCCAGACTCCTGCCCTTAGGGAGTTTGCATTCTAATGAGACAGATGGCAATAGGCAAAACACAGAAACGAGTAACACGCTGGTGGTGTAAGTGGTATTCAGACGAATAAAGCACAATAAAGAGATAGGAACTGTGAGGAGGGTATTATTTTATGCATTAAGTTAATATTGCATAAAACTAATATGCATTATATTAATATTGCACAAAATAAATGCCATGCATTACATAAAGGCACAAATGATATAATTTCATATGGTGATCAGTCTTTTCTTCATCTGTTTGAGCTGCCATAACAAAGTGCCGTAGACTGGATGGCATATGAACCAGAGAAATGTATTTCTCAGAGTTCTAGAGGCTAGAAGTCCAAGAGCACGGTGCCAGCATGGTAGGGTTCTGGCCAAGGCCCTCTTCTGGGTTGGAGACTGCTGACTTCTTGCTGTGTCCTCACAGGGCTTTAGAACTCTCAGGGGCCTCTTTTGTAAGAACACTAGAACCGTTCATGAGGGCTCCATGCTCGTGACCAAGCACCTCCCAGAGGCCCCCCCTTCTGATACCATCACATTGGGCATTAGAATTTCCACATAAGCATTTGTAGGGGGAGACAGACATTCAGACTATAGCAAAGACAGTGAAGAAATTAAAGCAGGGCCAGGTACTAGAGAGTACCACTGGGGGCAGGGCATTTGGTGTAGATAAGGTGAACTTGGACACAGTGGTACATCTGATCAGATACTTAAGTGATACGGAGATCAGTCCCAGCAGCAGGAACACCAAGGAAAAGGTCATGAGACAGGACAGGTTGTAGGGATAAGCAAGGTGGCCGCAGAGGCCGGGCAGAGGGTGGGGAGGGTAGGAGGAGGATGAGGAGCTGGGGCAGGAAGAGGCAGGGGTCGTGGAGAGCAGGTTGACTTTATCCTAATGTGATGGGAGTTTTAAGTGGAGGGTACACATAATCTGACTCACGTTTGGAACAGCGCGTTCCGCCTGCTCTGTGCAAGTTCACTGTGGGGAAGCAGGAGCAAATGTAAGCAGGCTCTTAGAACAATGTGGCAAGACATGGTGGGGACTTAGTCCGAGATATTAATGGTGAGAGGGATGAGAATTGGTTGGATATAGGCATGGAGCAACTGCAAGAAAAAATATATAAAAATAAGGTGAATTAACATCGATTGAGCCGTGCCCCATGCCAGCTGCTCCCCTAAACCCCTTAATTCTCATAACGACTCTGAAAGAATGTCTCCTTATCCCTGGTTAGCATCTGGGGAAGCAGAGGCTTGTGAAGGGAAGCCCCATGGCCAAGGCTGCTGTTTGTAATTAGTGCAGTTGTCACTGAAACCCTGGTTGCCTTGGCTTCTGCACTGCACTGTGTAGTATCCCTGACTGGTCAGTGCAGGATGGAGGTGAGGCAGGAGCCACACCACGCAGAGGAGGACGGGCATAAGGGGGAGGAGGCAGAGAAGGAGAGAGATGGGGTGTAGGCAGCCAGCTTGGGTTCTGTTCCTCCTCACCCAAAGACTGGGGTCTGCAGCCTGTGGCGGGGACGGAAGTCCTCAGGGCAGTTCCCTCCAAGGGCTCTGTGAGGTCAGGGCACCCACAGCCCTGCTTGGGTCTCCAGGTATCCAGAGTGGAAGACAGAGAAATTCTACCCATTTTTACTTCGATCGGAGCACCACGAGGGCTCTGGGGCATGGAATGCCTGGTGGGATGATTCTTGTGGGTCTGGATTTCTAGAAACACTTGCCTGGAGGCATTTGACAGTGTTCTGAGCTTCTGAATAAGCTCTGGCCAGTGAAATTTGAGTCATTACTGTTTGTGTGACCTCACAAGCCAGAATATAAAATTCTTCTCTGGTCACATGGTCAGAGTGTCAGATTGATAATAGTGGTTTAAGATCATTTAAAACTACACGGTCAGGGGCGCTGTGTGGCTAAGTTGGGTAAGCATTTGACTCTGGATTTTGGCTCAGGTCATGATCTCGGGGTGATGAGATGGAGCCCTGTATCAGGCTCCCTGTTCAGCGGGGAGTCTGCTTCTCTCTCTTCCTCAGCCTTCACTCCTGCTTGTGCTCTCTTAATCTCTCTCTTTCTCTAAAATACACAAGTAAATCTTAAAAAAATTAAATAAAACCACAGGGTCAAATCCACACACAGATGTGCCTGAAAAGAAAGGTCAAAATCTTTCTTAGACCTAATTCCATTCCATACAGCAGATCCCCAATGCCACATCAGAACAGCAACTAAAGGAGGGGGATAACATCCAGGCAAGAGCCCCCATAAGCAGCTGGAAACACTTGCAAGAGGGTGTTATCAGAATTTACCCCTCAGTGGTTGAAGTTGTGGGAGTGGCTAGGACTGTCCCGTGAGAACAAGATGTCTGTCATCTCTTACTGCCTCTAGGCACTGTGCAGTTACATTCTTGTGCAGAAGCACCCTAACCTCCAAGTAAAAGTCACACATCAGTGCGTCGTGTGGAAGCATCATCTTATTAATAACTTGTGTTGAGCGTTGGGAAGTCCATTCACATCCCCGGTGTCATGTGCCACTGTCACCGAGTCCCGAAGGAAGCAGAACAGATATTTGTTACTAATTTACTGCTCTGCAAAGGTGCCCAACAGCCTTTGTCATCAGGGAACCACAAATCAAAAGCAGAGTGAGATCACCCCACATCACCCCATAGGGTGACTATAAAAACAACAGCAACAACAGCAGGAAATCCCATGTGTTGGTGAGAACGTGGGGAAGTGGGAGCCCTGGTGCATCCGTGGTGGGGTATAAAATTGTGCAGCCACTTTAGGGAACAGTCTGGCAGTTTCTCAAAAGGTCAGTAGAACCCACTATGTGATTCAGTAATTCCACTTCTAGGCATGTGTTCAAAAGAAATGAAAGCAGGGCTCGAACAGATCCTTGTGCACCCATGTCCACAGCAGCCAAGAGGTAGAAACACCCAAGTGTTTCCAAACATGAAAGATGTAACGAATAGGGTCCCATGCATCCCTCATCCCAACCTGTCTAGGATCACAAAGCACCATGAGGAAGGATGTAACCAGAAGCCACAACTATTTTTTTCAGTCACCGTTTCTAGAGTCTCTTGATTTCTTTTCTTTTCTTTCATTCTTTTTTTTTTAATCGACTTTATTTATTTGACAGAGAGAGAAACAGCTAGAGAGGGAACACAAGCAGGGGGGAGCGGGGGAGGGAGAAGCAGGCTCTCAGAGGAGCAGGGAGCCCGATGCGGGGCTCGATCCCAGGACGCTGGAATCATGACCTGAGCCGAAGGCAGACGCTTCACGACTGAGCCACCCAGGTGACCTAGAGTCTCTTGATTTCTTTGCAATGAAAAATCCCTAGAAGACAAACGCCATGTAAAGCAAGAAAGTCCCAAGCTACCATGCCACATCATTTTTTTGTTTTTCCAACCTCAAAACTTGTCAATACCAGAACTTTCCCTCCAAAGCCAAGGTCTGTAGAGACTTTCTCAAACTGGCTGAGTAGAGTGCACCTGCATTTGCTGAAAGGGGGCCTCATTATCTGCAGTCAGCTTCTCTCCAAGTTTCCTGAGAGCTGTTAGTATCTCCACTTTCTGTTGGGTATGCAGGTCTCTTTCCAGCTTTTCCACTGTGAGATCTCCATCCGTCTCCACTTACCTTGTCCGGAGCTGACCTGGTCATTTCTTTGCAAGTAATCTGATGACGTCTGTGGTCTTAAAGGCCTGACTGATAGCTGCCTGGATGGCCGGTTGCATTCCACTTGGCTTCATCTACCAAAGTCATATCTCCAGACATGATTTCCTTCAGTGGAATCATTAAAGTCACTTAGTTGCTCCACAGTTTCCTTTACTGGTTTCTTCCTATCCATCTGTATCAAGTTCCTCTCTCGTCTCTTCGTACCCAGTGCTGACCAGCCCCAAAGTGCATAAACTTCCTACTGTGGAAGTTCTAAGTGTCATGCAATTGAGAAAGGTGAAATTGTTCATCAGGACTACAAGAGGCTCAAAGTTCAAACCACTCAGGGTGGAGCTGGCTGCGGGTCCCGGCCTGGCAGACACTCGTAGTGGGAGCACTTCCCAGAAGGTACCATTTCAAAACGATTCCACTTCACTTTAAACTATTTAGAACTCTTATTTTTAAAGAGAAAGCAAGAAATTGGTCCGAAGTAATAAGATCAAGTACCAGCTTCCCCCTCACTCCTTCAAAAAACTGCTTTCTGGCTTGTTCTTCCGTGATTGCCAATCTTCAGATGCACAAAGCACAAGCCATTTAAAGGCCAGTGGCTTTTGCATGATGCCAAATATATATATACTGATGGGAAGTTTGGAAGGGCGAAAAATTAATCAGACATAGACAGCCTGCTAATTAAGACAATCAGAAACACCAATTTAGAATTAGACGCTTTGTTTCCTGCCACCTGGAAATGGGTGGGAGGTTGGGATGGAGCTCGGGACTATCAGCCAAATGTCCCCACACTGAGGAACCCTTTTACAAACCCTTTTACAAACTCTGTTCACCTCTGAACCCCTTTTCGTGTCCCACCCCCGTGTCCCCTCCAATGGTATTTGATGTCACCGTGCTGAAGCAGGACCAACCACTGGGCCAGGACATCTAGTCTTCTGTTACCTGGTGGTACCTCAGTTTCCAAATTATCCCTCCCAGATCTCCATTCCGTCCCACTCCATGGAAAAGTCCAGTTGATAAGGAACGGCCCATCTAAGCTGGTTGTTAAGAGAAAAGTATCCAAGGAAACTGCTTCATACTTCAGTGTGAATCACTGTTTTGCACAAAGATGTTTGATGTCACAGAGATGTTTTGTTTTTGGAAAGTATAGCTTGGTAACTCACATAGGTGAATATTATGAAGGATCCCAAAATGAGGATTTTTTTCTCATCTTTCAGGTTTCATGTATTCATTCAACAAGCATTTCAAAAGTCCTTTCCCTGTGTCAGAAACTGTGTTAGGTGCTGGAGTTATAAATATTATTAAAAAATTGCTGTCAGTGTAGGGGATAGACAATGGTGATACATTTTGATTAAGGCTATAATAATGACATAATGTGAACATTTATCAGGACTTTTATTATAGGGGATGTTAAATGTCCTTGTCTTTTTTTCTTTTTTTTAAAGATTTTATTTGTTAATTTGAGGGAGAGAGAGAGAGTGTGAGCAAGAGAGAGCGCAAGCCAGGGGAAAGGCAGAGGGAGAAGCAGACTCCCACTGAGCAAGGAGCCTGATGAGGGCCTCGATCCCAGGATCCCGGGATCATGACCTGAGCCTAAGGCAGACGCTTAACCATCTGAGCCACCTAGGCTCCCTGTCCTTGTCTTTCGAGTCTGTCGAACTCAGGATCTTTCAGTGACACCCACAAGCATCCTCCGCGAGCACGTCGCCTACTGGAGAGCAGAGATCACTGGGCCTGTCTGCATTGTGTATTGGGGAGTGCCTAGCACAAACCAGGCGTGTAGAGGGCATTCAGGGAAAATCCGTAGAACGAATGAATAAATGAATACATTTGGACAGGGGGCCCAGGTCCCTAACACGATGAATATGGATGGGGCTGCACTCCTGTGGGGAGTCAGGACTTTCCGTGGCCTATGCACATGTATGCTTGCTCCGTCAGCCTCCTCTGCTCTAGCAAGAGTCCCCCTCTCCTGTGGCCCTGGTGCTTTGCTCGCTGTTAGATTATTTTCATCCACATGCCTTTCCTCTCCAGCTCTCATCCATTGTCTTTGCTACACTTTGCAGCAAACCGCAAAAGGGTTGTGTACACCTGCTACCTCCACATTCTCGTTTCCCCACTCTCTCCAGTTCACTTCAGTCAGCCTTCACTCCAGTCCCCCCACCGGGCTTGCTCCTGTAAAACCCACCTCTGCCCTCCGTGTTGTGGAGTCAGTGACTCTAGTGCCCATCTCGCTTCCATAGCAACAGTGTAGGCAGGGATGATCTCCCCTTCCTCCTCGACACGGCCTCTCCACCTGGCTTCCACTCTGGCCCCGTTTCTGGCTGCTCATCAGACACTCCTTGTAGTCTGCTCTCCTCCTCTGCTTCCCTCCTTCCTTCTCTTGAGTTCTTGAACCTGGCCTGTCCACATAGCCCCATTAACCTCACCCCACCCCCTCTCCTGTCGCCCTCAATTCTCTCTGTCCCTTTTACCCTTCTCTCCTTTTTCCTTTTTGCACACACTTATCAACCTCTAACATGTTATACAATTTACATGTCATTGTGTTTATTGTGTGGGGGTACCCTGTCCCCCTCCCCTGCCCCTTGGTAGAGTGTAAGCCCATGAGTGGGGCACATTTGTCTGTTTTGCTCACTGCTGTATTCCAAGTGTGGAGATCAGTGCCTGGCATGTAACACGTGCTCAATAAATAGTTGTTGAGTAGTATTTATTACGAGCGGCCATTTATTAGTGAATGTTTTCAGAAACGGTGGTTTTTGCTTCTCTATATCTCGGGTAATATATACCCGGCATCAGGGAAGGCTCCACAGAGGAGCTGACATCTGAGCCGAGTCTAAGGGAGTGGAGGAGAAATTCATGGGATGGAGAAGGGCTGAGGGGAGGCAGTCCAGGCAGAAGAAACTGTTTCTTGGATGCAGGGAGACGCTTGAGGCACGTGGGTTAGGGCTGGCATTAGTTCGGCGTGGGCCAAGAAAAGTGACAGGGAAGAGGCTAGAAGAGTGGGTAGCCATTGGGGATGGCAATGCTGTGAATGAGCATAGGTGCCATTCACAGATTTCTGGGGCGTCAGAGACAGGCTTCAGCTCTGAGTAAAGCAGACTTGCTTCTGTCACACCACGCCCATGGGCTTTTCAGAAAAATAATCCAGGATCTTCCATACTTTTCCTCAATACTTTTGTCAAGACTGCCCCACCATAAATAACAGAGCTGCTTGAATTCTGGGGTGTCTGACCAAGATGCTCTGGGCCACAGTGCTTTCTAGAGGCCCCTCGGGATGGCAGGTCACAGCCTGTGCTCCTCAGCCCCAAAGCCCCTCTGTGAATAACCATATGGTGAGAGTCAGAGCAGCAGAACCCCACCCCAGCAACACCAGTGCCCTCCTGACCCCTGGAAGCCTCCACGACCTTCCTTCCCTACGCTGCCTGGGGGGATGGCTGAGACCTGGAAGCACAGAGAAGCATTTACATTTCTCCCCGCCTAGTGTACGCACAGCTTTTTGGGGCCTGAGTAAGGACGCGTGTAAGAAGCTTCTGGTCCAGGAGGAGAGGGTGGAGGCAGGTAGATCTCCTGCCCGAAGCAGCATGGTGATAATACCTTCAAATATGGGAGGGAGTCTGAAGGGAAGAGTGTCCACTTCCAAGTGGAGAGCTCAGGGAAGACTTCATGGAGGCAGTGGCATTTTTTATCATTCTTCGTGAAAAATCAGTGGGGAGATGGGGAAGAAAACTCTACAACAGGAATGTGTGGACATTTGCAGGCAGACGGACTCAAGATTAGCACTAATGTGAGCAATCTATTAATTGTATAAATTAGCAATTGTTTCTCAGGCTGCCAAAAAACCCAGCCCTAGCAGATGTTGTCAAATGTATCCATTTTGTCCTATAATCTTTAAATAATCTTTTCATAAAGTGGCATCTGAAGTAAAGACCTAATCCATCCTCCCCCGGTAGGAGGGGAATTATCTTTCTGATGGTATAAAATAATCCTTTTAGGTGACATGAAACCAACTCTCAGCCTAAATCCCTTCTTTTTCCTCCCCCACAGGTGCCATCATTACTGTTAAGAACTGCATTTAAGAAATAAGAGGGAGACTGGAGGGGTTATTTTGAGCCTCAAATAGTATTAAGTTGGAACCTGAATCTTCTAAAATGACAGCCTGGCTTCTCAGCAGCCCTGCTGAGGCTCTTGCTGCTCCCTACTGGAGGGGAGCCTCCATTTCTTGGGCGAGGAGCCAGGGGTCCTGGCCCACTCTCCAGAGGCTCAGCCTAAGAGGTGCTTGGGACAGTGAGAGGTTAGGTGGGGAAAGCAATTCAAGACAGGGAAGAAAGTATTGGCATTAAAGCATTTTAGAAGTGGTGGTAACAGAGATAATCCACTTACCGATGCTGTCTTTGGAGGGGAAGATGGTCCGGCTGGGTGAGGAGGACACACAGCTTAGAAACGGAAACCCCTGTTCTAACCCCAAAGTTCTAACTTTGCTGCTTACCAGTTGTGTGGTTTGGGGACATCCTTTTCCTTTTTTAGAATTTGTGCAATGGGAGCAACATTAGAAAACCCTTTCTTATAATACACAGGTGGGAGAAAGGTACATAGGTAGTAAATGAGGACACCCAGGACAGAGAGTATAGGAGCCATACCGGAGGTCAGTGTGCTGGTGAGGTCTGGAGCTAAGAGCTCTTTAAATGCTGGGATCCTCTTCCTGTTACTGCAGGCATGTATCCACTTTGTAGGATAGCTTTATTAGGGCAGAACTGAAGCTAAGGGTTGATTCACCTATCATCTGCTTTCTTTTCCTGCTCATATCATGCAGATGAGCACTCTGGCTGGTAATGTAATTAGTCCCTCTATTATTTTCTCTCCCATACTTAATACCAACTATCCATCTATTCACTGGAATGAGATTTACTGAGCACATGCCATGTGTCTATCGGGAAAGACGTGCTGTGTGGAGCACTGGGCACTCAAACAAGAAAGGCTGCTGGGTCAGCCCTTGAGAATCGCATAGACAAACCTGTACCCGAAGAGCATACGGTGCCATGTGATCTTATAAGAGAGGTTTGCATCAAGCACATCATTAGAGCTATTTTCTTGTTTTCAGGAGAAGGGTGGGGAGGAGTAGGGAGAGGCTACACAGAGGGAGTGAGAATGGCAGAGAAGGCTGCTCTGATTAGGTGGGTCCTGATGGGAGTGTGTGCATATGTGCATGTTCCTTCTCGTGTGTTTGGGGAGGCAAAGGGCAGAAGGGGGAACGGCATTCCAGGGAGAGGGAGCACTGAGTGCAAATACATGTTGGATCTGCTGCCTTGGTTCAGTGTGGCCGGATGGGGTGAGGGGTCTGGCCGTGGGTGGCAGATGCACTGGGAAGTTGGCAGGTGCCAGAACACAAAGGTATCTCATGGCCTCTAAAGAGTTAAACTTTATCTTGGTGCTCCTTTTAAATCCTTCTAAACAGGGGAGTGACATTATCAGATTTTAGAAAGATAATTCTGGTGGCAGCGTGCAACACAGATGGGAGGGGAAAGAATTGGAAACAGGGAACCCTGTTCTGCAAAGATTGTGATAATCCAGGCAACGGATGATGAGGGCCTGAGTGAGGGCAGGTGCGTAGGAATGAGGACGAAGTAGATTAGAGAGAGATTTAAAAAAAGAGAATCAGCCTGGTGACTGATTGGGAATGGGGGAAGTGAGTGAGGGGGAGGAGTAGAAAAGTACTTGAGGAGTCTGGTTGGGGTGACAGGGTGAGGGATGGAGTCATTAATCAGGAATAAGATGAGGACAAAGTTGGGGTAGGAGAAGAGGGGACAGAATTATGAATTCTGCATTGGGTCTCTTGAGTCAGGAATTCTGGGAAGAGGTGTCCAGTTGGCAGTTGGAAATGAGTTTAAAGTTTGGGAGAGACTTTTATTTATTCATGACACAAATGTTACTGATTGTCCGTTATGTGTCAGGTGACCTTGTAGTGTCTGGAGATAGGGCAGTGACTGTGATGGACAAGATCTCTACTTTCACGAAGTGTTCATTGCCAAGGAGGGAAAAGAAATAACAAACTAGTGGACAGATGCAAAGTAAGACAGGGTAACGTGACAAAGAATAGCTAGGGGACTACATTAGAGAGGGTCCAGGTCAGGCATTTCTTAAGAAGCTAGTATTCAAACCAAGATCTGAATAATGAAGAAGGGCCAGCCATGTGAAGAACTCAGGGAAAAGCAATCCAGATAGAGGAATCAGTATTATGCAAAGGCTTTGAGGTGAGAAAAAACATGGCATGTTCAAGGAAAAGAAAGCAGGCCAGGGTGTTTGGAATGTAGTGGGTGAGGGAAGGGAAGGTAGGACATGAAATTGGAGAAATGGTCAGGGGTTAGATCGCACCATAGAATATGTCAGTCAGATGAGGCTCCTCTGAATGTTAACAAATAACCCTCATATCTCAATAGCATCTCATAAAGAAGGTTACTTATCACTCATACTACATGTTTATTGTGGATTGGCTACAAATCTTCTTCACTCCAGGACCCAGATAGATGGGACAGCTCCCACCTGGGACACTTCGGGTCTCTTCGCAGAGGGAAGAGAGAAGGTGGAGGGAGGATCATGTGATGGCCTTACAGCTTCTGCATGGAAGTGGATGTGCCATTTCCATTGGCCAAAGCAAGTTACATGGCCAAAAGTGATGCCATCAGGGGTGGGGATGCACAGTCCTCCCACAGAGAGGAGCAGTGGGAGTTGCGATCAGCAGTGCAGCCTTCCACGTAGGCTATGGTGAGGAGATTCGATTTTATTCTAAGGACTATAGAAAGCCATTAGGAATTTTTTTTTTTTAAAGGCAGAGGGTATTATTGTAGGTTGCCAAGGTAGGCTAAAAAGTAGATCAAGAGTGAAAATAGGAGATATGAGAAGCAGAGCAATCTGGGAAAGTACGTGTTAGATATGAGCCCATGGCAAGGGAGTTCCTTTAGGGTAGAGCCCTGAAAATACTATCAGGAGCAGGCCCTCTGAGGAGACACACTGTGGGGATGACTTGGCCTCATCGGCTCTCCATGTGATTAAGGCACTCGAGAATGGTCTTTGGACAAGGGACCTTGGAATAGCAGTGTTCTGCCCAAGATCACAGCATTCTTCCCTAGGAGTCTTCTAGAGAAAGACACTCATGATGAAACTTGTAGAGGGAAAATAACACCTAAATGCTAACGAGGGTGGACCCTGAGCCACAATAGAGAGGGTTTTGTAAATTAGGCTGGAGGAAACAGAAGTAGCTGTGGCTTTTGCTTTCTCCTCCTCCCCACACCAAATACCTTAGGAAAAGATTCAATCCTGGTCATGAATCTTCTTTCTTTTCCACTTGGAACGGAGAGACAGGAGGGTAGGATGGGTGGTATGCTCAAGGATAGCACGCCCCCAAGGCAGTATGCCACCAAGCTGAAGGGAAAAGAGAAAGAAAAAGCAAGATGCCTAAGAGCTCCCAGTGCCGTGTAGACCAGGAGCAGACCCCCGGCACACCTGTAGGGTGGAGCAGCTCCATTCACAGGTAGCCCAGTCCAAACTACTGAAGCGACAACGAGTCTGGATCAATCTTACTCTCTGCAGGGTGGGCTGAGGAGGGGGTGAAGGGAGAGAGTCCCTTCCCTCACCTGCTATCTCCTGGGACCTAATGCCTCCAATCCTGGTGGGGGAGAATGAAAAAAGCCAGACAGAGGAAGAGAGTTTTGACCTTTTAAGTTCTCTGACCAAAGCTCCCCCTGCTGGTGGCTCCATTGCAGTTACTCAGTGCATGTCTGAAACATGCCAGGGGGTCCCAGAAGTGAGTGGGGACACATGGCCAAAATATCCAGGACAATTGATTTTGCCACCTGGGGGTTTTCTCTGAGCACCAAATCTTAGCTTCTGTTTTTATAAGAGAATGTCACAGCTCTTTAACTAAAATTATAAATGTCTCATGGGCAGGGCCCATAATTAATACCACGTTGGACCCTGTCCTTTCCCACAAGTCTAGCACAGGCCAGTCAAAAACAAGTTAAATACTTCTACGAATGAATGAGCAAGTGACCAAATGACTTCCCAGAAGGCTTATCCAGAAACAACACTTGTGTTCCATCTCTCCCACTGGCCATGGTGTCCGTGATGAACTTCATGTCCATATGAGAATGCAGATGGAGAGAAGGAAATTTATTATGCTGTCGGAGAGGGAAAGCAACAACGTAGGCCTTCTGATTCTCTTCCTGCTGGCTGGGCCCTATGGCCAACAGTTAGAAAATGACAACGTGTCTCCGTTTCCTCTAGGGCTCAAGGGACCATGACAGGCTCAGGCCATTACCCATGGAGCTGGCCAGGGAGAACCTACCTGTCAAATTGGCTGGAACGTAGCAAGATAAACTCCTGGTGAGTCCTTCTGTGACACCCTGGGGCTTTGGTGACAGAGTTAATTAATCAAGACACCAATGTCAAAATTAAAGTGAGCAGGAAAAGTCAATTAGTGATTGAATAGCTACGAAGAGACATATTTTAATGAGGTTCCCTCTAATTTGGGCTGTTCCTTGCCCCTCCTTATTAGGCGTGGTCATGCTTCCTTTTTCTGAGTACTGTGGGGGTCAGGAAGAGGGAGGGACGAGGGGTGTCTCTCTAATTTACTCAGGGGTGGATGGCGAGAGTTCTCTGCTGTCTGCAGTGTGCCAGGGCCCCATAAAGCTATTTATCATCGCTTTGAATTCTTTACAGCTGGACGTTCATTTCGATTTGTAGTCACCTCCTCAGCTCCCCTTCAGCAGGCTTGGCCAGGGCTCCTGAGAGGAGATCTGAGCTGAGAGGGGGAGACACAGGCCGGCCAGGAAGGCTGGAGCTGGGCTCTCCAGGGATACATCTGCCACCATTCCACCCTCCACAGCCTCCTCTAACTCTATTTGCTTCTACAGGGAGACGGGGAGATTAGGATGTTTCTCAGGCGTTCCAAACCCTTGTCATGGTTAATAAAGGTCTGGCAGGAACCAGAGCTGGGATGGCTTAGCAGGCTCTGGTGCTGGGGACTCAGGGAGGGAACGTAGGTGTAGCTATCGTTCCAGCCGCCTAGGTGACACCAAGGAGCCCAGGGACCGAGAGAGACCAGACTGAGGGTCCCTGCTTCCTGCTCTTACTTCCCGCATGGCGGGGGGTGGGGCGTGCGGACAACGTGACTGATGGGTGCAAGGTCAAGGGATGGGAAGTGGAGCATGGATGGCTGGAAGAAATGCTCAGTGGGAAGCCTCTGGCTGCATTTCCCTGACCTTGACTTGGGTCAGGCTTGGGTCCAGAGCTTCAGGAGGGCTTGAGCCCGAAATTGGGATCTGAGTTTACCATTTCTTTTTTATCACAAAATAATACAGATTCACCGTAGGAAAAGCGGACAAAGAAGAAGCAGTTTGACCTTATCTCGCTACCCAGAGACTAACCACTGCTAGTCTTTTCAGATGCTTTCCAAGTAAATAGATTTAATGTTTGACATTAATCTACATACAGTTTAGCTGTGTATTAGGATTCCGTCTGGGAGGCACAAGTATTTGGGTCATTGGGAAGGCCCATTCCATTCGTTAATTTGTTATATTCACAAGTGAAAGTCCATTCCCGTCTATTTTCTAGAAATTAAAAACTGTTGGGCAAACTGAGGTCCTTTTTATACAGGAAAAATCATGAAAATGTAATCATGGGTTTCCTGTGCAATAAAACAATTTAAACAAAGAAAATGATGGAAGGACATAAATGATAAGAGAATCACTGCAGGAAAAAACCTTGTTCTTGGATAGAAAAATGTAATAATGTGAAGTTATCAAGAAAAAAAAAGGAAATCTAAAAAAATTGAAAACATTTTAAAGGAAAGAAAAATATCAAAATGCAGATAACCAAGATGAAAAGAAAAAATACTTTCACACGCCCAACATAAGAATGACTTATCATTACAGTTTCTTTCTTTCCTTTGCTTTTCTCATTTGTGTGTTTTTTCAAGGACGTGAAGGCTTATAGCATAAACATGTCTTTAGCTTGTTATGTAATCATGACAATATAATTTTTTAAAATAAAGAATTATTTATTTATTTTAGAGGTAGAGAGGATGTGCAAGGGGGGGGTGTGCAGAAGGAGAGAGAAACTTAAGCAGACTCCGCACCCAATGCGGGGCTCGATCTCATGACCCTGAGATTACTATCTGAGCTGAAACCAAGAGTTGGATGCTTAACTGATTGCACAACCCAGGAGCCCCATGACAATATAATTTCAATAGCTAAAATGTATAAGTATATTTATTACACATTGTTTAATTATTATCCAGTGTTGGATTTCAAAGCACTTCAGATTACCTATTACAAAAATACTGTGGGTTACATTATTGTGCACGTCACTTTTTGTTATGTTGAATTCATTCTTAAGAGCATATTTGCCTAAGTGAAATTGTCGAGTTAAAACATTTGGACTTTTAGGGGCGCCTGGGTGGCTCAGTCGTTAAGCGTCTGCCTTCAGCTCAGGGCGTGATCCCAGCGTTCTGGGATCGAGCCCCACGTCAGGCTCTTCCTCTGGGAGCCTGCTTCTTCCTCTCCCACTCCCCCTGCTTGTGTTCCCTCTCTCGCTGGCTGTCTCTCTCTGTGTCAAATAAATAAATAAAATCTTTAAAAAAATAAAATAAAACATTTGGACTTTTAATAATCCTTGATTAATATTGGCAAAATGCTTTCCAAAACCAGTGTCCAATTTACAGGAATATTGGTTTCACTATGCCCTCAGCAGCCTAAGATATTATTAAAATTTTTTTTATCGAGGTATAAGTGGTATGAAATGAAATGCCCATATTTTAAGAAATTAGTTTGAGGAGGTTTGACAATTATATACACCTTTAACTGCCCCCCCATTATAGAATATTTTCATTACTCAAGAAAATTCTTTTGCCTGTTCTGAACTTCATAAAAATGAAAACTATAACAATGAATTATATATGCTCCAAACTCTATTAATTCATTGTTATAATTTTTGTTCTAAACAGAATTAGTGTCTTTTAAGGAATTAATAACACACCCATTTGGTTCTTTTTTATGGTTTCCATCTCTCTCCAAATTCCCCATTCGTTCATACATACTTACTCTGTTTATTTCACTGTCACTGTCTAGATAATTCTAACATCTGAGCCATCTCTGGGTCCTCTTCTGTTTACTCTTCCTCTCTTATCCCTATCACATTGGCTTGTATCTTACGGTCTCTTAATTCTTTATTTATGTTGGCTGTTAGGTGTAAAAGATCACTAGAGGCTGACGTAAAGAGTATTTACCCATAGGAAAGGTTATGTCCCTTCTATGAGCCTGCTAATGTGAGGGACAGAGACCAACGAAGCTGTATCTGAGCAGGGTATGGATGCGTTTAATCTTCAGTTTGATCCAGTTCATCACTGGCTTCATGTGTTTTGAGAATGCTATCAAGACTGTCTTCGTTAGGGCTTGGGCTCTGAGCACCAGTGAGACTCAAGAGATCTTTTTAGGCTTCACAGCTCTGTTGCCAGCTCTCTGAACCATGGACGGCTTTCTTTCTGCTTGGTGCCAGCTGCCCGCTTGAATTTTAGGTCCTTCCCCCAGGTTTCTGCAACTTGAGAGACCCCTCTTCATCTTCTGCCCCATTCTATGTCTTAGGAAGGCCACTGTGCTGCACTTGGGGAAGGCCCTGGGTCCCTGGAAGGGATTTCTCAGCTCTCTCTCTTACTCCCAGTCTTGTACAAGCGGGTCTTGTACTTGGGGAAGATGCTGCCGGCCTCAAGGGAATTCTCTGGATTCTGTCTTGCCCTTTGCCTTGGGTCTATGACTGTGTACTTGAGGAAGACCTGTATGAAAGCTTTGGCATATGGGTGGAAGTACACTTGCACTGTGGCCAGGGTTCTCAGAGTTCTAATCTGTCACAGGAGCTCACATAGACTGCTTAGATGTTGTTGCAAGTTGGGCTGAAATTTCTTTACCTGAGTTTATGGCAGATCCCTCTCCTTCCGGCCGCTTCATAGATAGAAGCAGCCATGGATCTCTTCTATCTTAGGAAGAGCTTGTCATTTCTGCAATTCAGTTTATTTAGGTTTCTTTTGCATCCCGAGCAAGCTAATAGTTTTGAGAACCACGACTTTGTGGCTTCCTCGGCTAGTTCTCATTGCTAGGGCAGGTTCAACGGTCACTTGTGCCTTTCAGCACCCTCACCAGAAACAGACACCCCAGGGGTATTATTTTTCAATCTATGCTAATTTAACAGAGGGAAATGGTAACTTGGTTTTAATTTATATTTTTTATTCTCTGGGAACTGAATGTTTCAAATCCTTGTTTGCTAGTTATGTAACTTCCTTTGTGAGTGTCTTTTGCCCTATCTTTTAGAGTCTTAATTTGTTTCTGGCCCATATACATGAGGTCTTAAATACTAAATATAGCACCTCTTTGTTACATTTGTTGCAATATTTTTTGTTTGCCATTTCCTTTTATATGTTGCTTTTTTTTTGTAGTCAAACTTAGAGATCTTACTCTTTTTTCTTTTTATTCCTTATGTTGCTTCTGAGCCTATAGTTATCTTTCCTTTAGGTTTGGAAAATATTCAATTCTATTTTTCTGAGATTTTGATGTTTAAAAAACCCCACATTTAACTCTTCCACTCAATTGGAATTTATTTTAGTGCATAATATAAAGTGAGATTTGAAAATTACTGTTTCTCCAAATTGCTAGTTAATTGTCCCAACACCATTTATTGGGTAATCCTTGCTTTCCCTCATTGAGCTGTAATGAATCTTACATCTCTGTACATAATCGGGTCCATTTCAGTGCCATCTGTTCTATTACAGTGATCTTTCAGTCTGGTCCTGGGCAGATACAGATGAATTTTTGAAACTGCAAAGCTAAGGAGCTAACTGTGGTCTTGGTATGTCCTCCTCGGAGGCCAGGAGTCATTTCTCTCTGAAAGCATTTGATGACAGTTCTGCAACTTTTATTTATTTACTTATTTGATTGCTTAATTATTAAGCCCTCAGGAATTAAAGCTCTTTGAGAGCTATGATTGTCTTTGACAAGGTCAAATACTCCCTGAGCCCTGTTCTCTTGGAGAACAGCAGTGGGCAAGAAATCCCCCACTCCTTTGTGTTCCTGGAAATGCTGACTGCAAAGAACCAGACTATCCAGTATGAGCTGGATAAGACTCAGGGGTAACCCCCTGTTTGCCTAGGACAGGGCCAGACACGGACCCTCCAAATTCCCATTCTTGGTCTCATAAATGATTAGCTCCACTCTTTGTTCCTGATGACTGTGGACAAAATACTCACTCACTTGTCTTGGCCAAACTTTAGTTAGGTTTTTTTCTCCACCCCACCCTCCACACTCCTGAACCCTGAATTTTGACCCATGATCAGTCTGAACCAGCAGTGGACGATGGAGTCTCTCCTTCACAACCCCTCTGGCAAATAGGCTGACCACAAAGAAAAACAGTCCCTAATCAACTGTCTGATCACACGCCTTGCTAATTCTGTCTTCCCTCCCCCGAGTTTTTGTTTATGCTTCCCTAGAAAAGTTCTGCTTGACTTTGGGTGGGATCATTCTTCCCATTACTGTAGTCTCCTTCCCTCTCTTGCAATAATCTCTTTCACTTCGCATTATTATTTATGACTTGAGAAGTAATGTCTGTCCATTCACCACTGTATCCCCAGTGTCTACACAATTCCATTAACAGAGTAGGTTATTAATAATGGTTCAATTAATGATTCAAGTTTTTAAAAATTATAATACATAATCATTGAAAGAAAAATCAAGCAGTTCAGAATGATATAAAATAAAGTATAAAATCCCTGTTCCCCTCAAGTTCTAACCTTTGGAAGTTGCCACTATGTATATTTCTTTCATATCTTTCAAGACATTTTCTATCCTTAGGTGAAAAAAATATGTATACACCTCACAAATGAGACTTTCCATAATTAATATTATTCAGTATTCTGTAGTCATTCAGCAGTCAATATACCAGTGTATGTAGGGCATCATTTTCCACATCAGTGTACGTAGACCTACCTCATTCTGCCAAACAGCAGCATCGTACTCCATTGTGTGGCACATTCTGGAAGTACCATCCTTTATTTGTTATATTGTTCCAGGTTTTTGATACTACAGACAACACTGCTGTAAATACCCTATGTGTTTTTATGTTCCCGGACAAGCATATATACAAGGATAAATTCCTACAGTGGAAATATTCAAGAATTTAAGATGTTGGGAGATTATCAGATTGTCCCTCAGCTTTACACTTCCACCAAAAACGAATAAGAACAATTAAAAAAAAATTCTGGTAATTTTTGGACTTTGCCTATATTGTAGATGAAAAATTGAATCTAGCTGCTCATATAGTTTACACTTCTTTGTGTGAGATTGAACGTCTTTTCACATGGTTATTGGCCTTTTTTTATTGGGTTATTTTTTCCTTATTGATTTTAAAGAGTTCTTTTTATATCAAATAAATTAGTTTGCCTGTCATATATACTGCTCATAATTTACCCGTTTGTCTTTGACATTGTTAATGTTATTTTTTTTTTGCCATAGAAAATGTTCATTTTTTTTAATGTTTTTTTATTATATTATGTTAGTCACTATACAGTACATCCCTGGTTTCTGATGTAAAGTTCGATGATTCATTAGTTCTGTATAACACCCAGTCCACCATGCAATACGTGCCCTCCTTACTACCCATCACCAGTCTATCCCATTCCCCCACCCCCCTCCCCTCTGAAGCCCTCAGTTTCTCAGAGTCCATAGTCTTTCATGCTTCATCCCCCCTTCTGATTACCCCCCCTTTCTTTATCCCTTTCTTCCCCTACCAATCTTCCTAGTTCTTATGTTCCATAGATGAGAGAAATCATATGATAATTGTCTTTCTCTGATTGACTTATTTCACTTAACATTATCTCCTCCAGTGCCATCCATGTTGCAGCAAATGTTGAGAAATCGTTCTTTCTGATAGCTGAGTAATATTCCATTGTATATATGGACCACAGCTTCTTAATCCAGTCATCTGTTGAAGGGCATCTTGGTTCCTTCCACGATTTAACTATTGTGGACAATGCTGCTATGAACATTGCGGTGCATATGGCCCTTCTCTTCACTACGTCTGTATCTTTGGGGTAAATACCCAGTAGTGCAATGGCTGGGTCATAGGGTAGCTCAATTTTTAACTTTTTAAGGGACCTCCACACTGTTTTCCAGAGTGGCTGTACCAACTTGCATTCCCACCAACAATGTAGGAGGGATCCCCTTTCTCCACATCCTCTCCAGCAATTGTTGTTTCTTGCCTTGTTTATTTTTGCCATTCTAACTGGTGTAAGGTGGTATCTTAGTGTGGTTTTTATTTGAATTTCCCTGATGGCTAATGATTTTGAACATTTTTTCATGTGTCTGTTAGCCATTTGTATGTCATCATTGGAAAAGTGTCTGTTCATATCTTCTGCCCATTTTATGATTTGTTTATTTGTTTCTCGCGTATTGAGTTTGAGAAGTTCTTTGTAGATCTTGGATACCAGTCTTTTATCTGTAGCATCATTTGCAAATATCTTCTCCCATTCCGTGGGCTACCTCTTAGTTTTTTTGACTGTTTCCTTGGCTGTGCAGAAGCTTTTTTTTTTTTTTTAAAGATTTTATTTATTTATTTGACAGAGATAGAGACAGCAAGCGAGAGAGGGAACACAAGCAGGGGGAGTGGGAGAGGAAGAAGCAGGCTCACAGCGGAGGAGCCTGACGTGGGGCTTGATCCCGTAAGCCGGGATCACGCCCTGAGCCGAAGGCAGACGCCCAACCGCTGTGCCACCCAGGCGCCCCTGTGCAGAAGCTTTTTATCTTGATGAAGTCCCACAAGTTCATTTTATCTTTTGTTTCTCTTGCCTTTGGAGAATGAAAAATGTTGCTTTGGCCGATGTCGTATAAGTTGCTGCCTATGTTCTCCTCTAGGATTTTGATGGATTCCTGTCTCACATCGAGGTCTTTAGTCCATTTGGAGTTTATCTTTGTGTATGGTGTGAGAGAGTGGTCAATTTTCATTCTTTTGCATGTAGCTGTCCAATTTTCCCAGCACCATTTATTAAAGAGACTGTCTTTTTTTCCACCGGATGTTTTTTCCTGCTTTATCAAAGATTAGTTGCCCAAAGAGCCGAGGGTCCATTTCTGGGCTCTCTATTCTGTCCCATTGGTCTATGTGTCTGTTTTTGTGCCAGTACCATGCTGTCTTTGTGATCACAGCTTTGTAGTACAGCTCGAAATCCAGCATTGTGATGCCCCCAGCTTTGTTTTTCCTTTTCAACAGTTCCTTGGCGATTTGGGGCCTTTTCTGGTTCCTACAAATTTAAGGACTATTTGTTCCAGTTCTTTGAAAAATGTCATCGGTATTTTGATCGGGATGGCATTGAAAGTGTAGATTGCTCTGGGTAGCATGGACATTTTAACTATGTTAATTCTTCCGATCCATGAGCATGGAATATTTTTCCATCTTTTTGTGTCTTCCTCAATGTCTTTCAAGAGTGATTTATAGTTTCTAGAATATAGATCCTTTACATCTCTGGTTAAGTTAATTTATATATTTTAGATAGTCAAAAGTGTTCACCTTTTCTTGCATAGCTTCTGCGTTACTTTCAGTTCAATGTACAGGCATATCATAGAGACTTAAAGCCCACATTTATGAAGATTTAAATAAGTTGTTTTCCAATTTTAAATTATTCAAAACAATATTTGCAGATACAAATGTATGCTCATTGTTGACTATTTCCTGTGTGTCAGTTCCTAAAAGTATTATTTTGGAGCCCAAATGTGTGAACATTCTAAACACTTAAATGTCGCCAAATCAAGGCCACTGGTTTTCACCCTCTTGGGTCCACTGATCTATCCTCTCAGTAGGAATGCCTCTTTTTGCCCAGAAAAGTTAAATGTTGGAGATGAGAAGGGATGAGGAATAGGAAGACAGGGGCCCAGGAGAGAAGAGCATTTTTAAAGAAGGGACTGCATCACAGGTACAAATCCAGTTAGCATTGCTATCTCTCAGCTTCTACTCCTTCTGACACAGTTTGCTGGAGGGGTTTATTTGTCTTTTTTGTAGCTTTGGGGTGAGAACGAGGACCGATTAGAACCTTGCCTTGTGGTTGGGTTTGTACTATCATGGTGACTTTTGTTTTTGTTTTTAAGGATTTTATTCATTTATTTGACAGAGAGAGAGAGAGAGAGAGAGAGCACAAACAGGGAGAGCAGCAGCAGAGGGAGAGGGAGAAGCAGGCTTCCCACTGAGCGGGGAGCCCGATACGGGGCTAGACCCCAGGACCCTGGGATCAGGACCTGAGCCTAAGGCAGACATTTAACCCACTGAGCCGCCCAGGTGCCCCTCATGGTGACTTTTGTATCAGTAAGCAAGAGGGACCATTTTCTCTGCAGTTTCCTGCTACGTGTGAGCCCAGGGTCAGTACAGTTTACATATCTCCTCTATGATTTCCTATAACCTTTAAAGCTAGATTGGAACAAGGGGAAAATTCTATCTATTTGTGGATAATGAATTTGGAATAAATGGATTTCTCTCTTTTAAATCGAAATGAAAGGAGAATTCACTGTTTCTGCTAGTTCCACCAAAGGTAAATTGCATACTTCCTTGCATACTTCTAGAAAAGCATGAAGCTAGAATTTCTCTATTTTTGGAACTAAAACTGGTTTAGGCACTTTAGTTAAAATGACAATGTGGCTGACTTGTCTGATGGTTTCTTTTTTATGGACTCCAAAGGATTATCTAAGCTTACACCTAGAAATGTGGTTGAACTGATCAATCTCCTACATTAATTTCAAGGTTCACACTCTCTGTGCCTCTGCCATCTTCCCCATGGAACCGTAAGCTTCTTGAGAGCAGGCTGGCTTTGTGATTGAGTGCAGTGTGCTGCCCGGAGAGGTGCTGAAGAGAGCTTTGTGAAATTAGTGTAGCCACATGGGATTTCCTCTGGAATTCTTACTGCTGCCAGTTACTCAAGGCAGGGAGTTCTGATCTGACGTTGCAGAATCTTCTCCCCCAAATAAGAACCTACATTTTGCAAGGAACTTTCTGCAGGGTGATGTAGCAGAGACCATGGACCTTGTGTACAAAGCCATTTGCTGTTTGTACAAAACCTGGAGTTGGTGACTCTGCTCGGTTCCTGTGTGCCTTTGGGCAAGAGTACCTTGAACTATGTATCACACATTTTTTTCTTGAGTTCCCTAACCTGGCAGGTTCTCAGTCCCATGCCCTTTCCCCGGCCCTCCTTTAGGGTTTTGCAAACTTTCTCAACGGACAGGTGCCAGTCTTGCTTTTGGTGGGAATGACCTCTTGCCAAGGGAGAAGGACAGATGGTTGATGGGGCTAGGACCTGGGGGAAGGAGGTATTAAATGATGAAACGGGGTTCTTGGTCAGCTGGGAAGTGGAAGTACCCCTGTCAGTCACAGACCATTAGGCGACCCCAGGTGGGGGTGGACACGATCTTACCAGAAATGGGACTCGGTGAGTGCCAGGTTCTATGCCCATCGTGGCCTCCTTACTGTGCTCTGTGTCCTCATTGCTGGTGTTCAGAGCTTCTAGCCGAAGAATTGCCTTTAAAAATCCCTGACCCTCCTAGGCAGTGAGGCACTGTCTGGGCTGGGAGGGCAGCAGACTGGCGTTCAGGACTTCTCCCTTCTGATCTCTGTTCTCAGAGTTGCTCCAGACTTCCCAGGTGAGGTAGCTGAGCCCCTGGGCAGGGCTGGCCTTAGTTTCCCTGAGATGAGCAGGTGGGAGGATGGAGATCCATGGTGAATCAGCGTTTGTGAGGGGTCAGAGATGGCAGATTAAGACTAAGCACTGAAGAGGGAGGAAGCCAGAAAGCACAAAATTAGAGTTGGTGCATGAGAGAAAGAGATTAAATGGAAAAAGAAAAATCGCCGGCAGCTTTGGATTTACCCAGAGTTTCTCCGGTGGGCAAGGAAAGCTTAAATAATCCAAATTAATTTCTAGTTAAATGCAAAGCTCAGAGAGCAAACAGGTGACCACAGCTGGCACCAAATTTCACTGGGAGATAAACTACAAATGCTAAAAATCAGCTGTGTGTGCCGAGAGACAGACTGGAAACAGCCGACCCCAGGTGCAAGGTGGAGGCTAGAATGTTCTAGTCGTTCATTCAGTACTTTGTGCTCAGTGCTGAGCTTCCAGTGAGTGTCTGAAACATGGTCACTGTCTTAGAGTGGCTCACGGTCTAAGGTGAGAGATGCCCAAAGAGAGCATTGCAGGGCCATAGGCTAAGTAATGCCGTGGCAATATGTGAAGGGGGTAAGGAAGGAAGAGGGAAAGCAAAGGGGGGGGGGGATAAGGAGGGACCTTCTGCAGGATCAGACACCTCATTGGAGCCCTGAAGACCAGCAGGGACTATCATGCTGATAAGGAGGTGGGGAAGGGACCTGCAGGCAGGTAGAATAGCAGGTGTGGTGACCTGGACGCAAGAGGGAGCCCGGGCTCCCCAGGCAGTCCCGCCAGGCTGCTGCATGGGGTGCCCTTGGAGACATGCCAGGGGTTAGGTCATGGCCAGATCTGATTTAGGCTTTTGGAAGATTGCTCAAGCAGTATGGTGGGGTTAGATTTGGGGTGAGAAGGGAGGAAGAGGGGTCATCTGAACAGTGACAGCAGTCATCTAGGGAAAGGGACGGTGGCCTGAACTGAAGCTCTGGGCATAATGAGGATTTGGGAAATAGGAAGGTGTGGAATTTGTAGTCTTGGTGATTGGGTGACTATTTCAATGCGTCTTGCCAAGAGTCCCACTTGTTGACTAGGTGTGGTGCCATCCTCGGGGATGGGAAGGAGAGGGGACCAAGAGGGCTTCGGATGCACACAGGGGACAAGTCAGGACCTGCAGGGGGCTGGGGGCACCTGTAGGACATCCAGATATCCGGCAGTTTGGAGCCTCACTGCTTTCCCTCTTGCTGTTAACTCCCACTTCCTACAGTGGGTACCCTCTGGGTACTGCCCAAGACTTTCATCTGGGGCTCTCCCCACCCCCGTTCTGCAGTAGTCCCCAGCTAGTGGGTGTGGAGGGTGGCTGCTCGTGGCATTTGAGGATATCCAATTTCATGGTGCAAGGGATCTCCATCCTACTGGCTTGGCCTTTGAGAGCTGATTTTTTTTTTATTTATAATAATATTTTTTAATTATATTATGTTAGTCACCATACAGTACATCCCTAATTTTTGATGTAAAGTTCCATGAGAGCTGATTTTGAGTGTTAATCTTTGGGGAATGAATGGGACAACGGCTTTCAAACTTTGTTCCTTCAAGCCCTGGGTTTCTGGCCTCGGACTGCTAAATGGAGGACAGAGTGGAGGGTAAAGGAACAGGGGAGGGGAGAGAGGCCGGGTGGAGATCCAGGGTGGGATCTGGCTCCCTTGAGCACCCCCACAAAGAAAGGCTCTTCTGAGAAGTTGTTTTGAAGGAGAAGACATTTGTGGGTACATGGCCGGCCTGAGTCCGGAGATCTTCCTATTCTGGTGAGGAGGCTTGAATGAAATTTTGTTGGGGCAGGGGAGGGAGGGAGGAACAAACTGGGGAGAGTCCACGGAGAACTGAGGTGAGGAGCTTAGCGCAGTGCTCCCCCAGCAGCCGGAGCAGGTCTGCTTTCTGCCAAGTGCTCGAGGGGTGGAAGAGGAATTTGCGATGAGGCTGTGCGGGGCGAGGGCCAGGAAAACAGAAAACTCCGTGGCTGCCGTGGTGGCAACCGCAAGTTGTCCTGCAGAAACCAGAGCACAGACAGGTTTTATTTGGCTCCCGGAGTATTTTTATAATTTCTGAATTAGTTGCCAGCACTCAAAAACCAGGAGACTTTATATAAAATTTTGATCTTGGACTTCTCTTAAGAAATAAGACAAGGGACGCCTGGGTGGCGCAGTCGTTAAGCATCTTCCTTCGGCTCAGGGCATGATCCTGGCGTTCTGGGATCGATCCCCACATCAGGCTCCTCCGCTAGGAGCCTGCTTCTTCCTCTCCCACTCCCCCTGCTTGTGTTCCCTCTCTCGCTGGCTGTCTCTCTCTGTCAAATAAATAAATAAAATCTTAAAAAAAAAAAAACAGACAAGACCCAAACACAGGGTCAGGCTTTCCTGTCCCCACCCTCCTCTTGTCACCCAGCCCCCTTCTGTCCTCGGTGGGACCCACCGGGGGGTCGTGAGCATTTAAACTTGCACCTTCTGAGTCACGGTCACCTCCCATAAGCCAAGCAGGCCAGGGCCTAGAGGCTCACTCCTTTAGTAACCCTGAATCCTTCTGTAGCACAAAAGGACTGTTGTCTCCCTCCCTCTCTTCACAAAACTTTTGTGTAAACTGAGTCCCTACTATGGGAACTGTCTCCCTTCTACCATCCTGCTGGTTATCAGAGGCATGAATATAGTTGGTCTTTGGACAGTAGTGACAAGCGGTAAGAGAGAGAAATATTTAGAGTCAAGGCAAGTGGGTTCTGCCCGAGTCTGGAAGGAGAGGACCGGTCTGAGGTCTGACGGATGAGAAGGAGTTAACCACATGCAGATGGGAAGAACGGGTGTTGCAGGTAGAGGGGGAGCAAAATGGGGGGATGCTAGGGATGGCGGATGTGGGCAGGTGAGCCGGGGGGCAACGGTGTTAGTTCCAGACAAAGAGGCCGCCTTGGATTAGAGTGATGGCAGGGGGTGAATTTGAGAGAATTTCGGGAAGTAAATAGAAAGCACCAAGGGATGATGGGTGATAAGGAGTGAGGACAGGGCTGTGAAATGAACTGTCCTTGGTTTCTGGCAGATGTGACGAGACAGAGAGTGGCGGCATTCACTGAGATATGGAGCCGTAGGGAAGCACGTGCAAGGAAGGAGGACGGGTTTATCCCCTCGGAGTTTGAGGTGACTTCCAGACATCTCGGAGGAGATGACAAAGAGACCGTTGGATACACAGGTCCAGAGCTCTGAGATGTTTGGACTTTGAGAAGGGCTGTTTGATGGGGCACTTGGGTGGCTCAGTCGATTAAGCGTCTGACTCTTGATTTCAGCTTGCGTCATGATCTCAGGGTTGTGAGATCGAGCCCTGCTTTGGGCTCTGTGCTGGGTGTGGAGCCTGGTTAAGATTCTCTCTCTCCCTCTTCCATTGCCCCTCCCCCCACTCTCTCTTTCTCTCTCTCTCAGACTAAAAATAATAATAAAAAAATAAAAAGGGCTGTTTGCTACTAATCCACTGGTCTGATGGTAGGCTGCATACTGGGCACTTTGCATTCTCCCATCTGGACAGTTGCATCATTTAGTCATTCAGTGAACCTTCATCAGACACCACTCCGCTAGGCATGGGCAATGTAGCAATGAACAAACAGATGCTATTCCTCCCCTCAAGGAACCAAGCCGTGAGTTTGCAGGAAGTGTGGATGTGATTGGATTCCCTCCAAACTGTCTACCTCCTCATGATATTGGGGTTATTAAAGGTCGGTTGGGCGTGCTCTCTATTCCCCCTCTCTTGGATTGTGGTTAACTGTTCAGAACAGATTTACTTGTGTTTTCACACTTCATAGCTACCTTTAGATAAGAGTTTCAAAACTGGCTGCCGTTACTACTTTGATAGTGGTCTACTTGGCATATTTGTCTCTAGACATTGAGTCTGAAGCTCTGCATTTTGGAAGATAGGAAACCAGACCTCAGATGCCTTCCTCAAGTATTAGGGCTGATCTCCTGGGCTCTGAATGAAGTATTTCGAATACTGTGAGACTTAACCTTTTCCAATATGCATAGCCAGAAGAAAGTAAATTAATCATGAACATTGATTTGCTCATCGTATTTGCCAATTTGTCTCCTTTTCTGAACTTTAAATATCTTGAGGCAAGGACTGTATTATTCAGTCTTGTTATCTCTGGTTTCTAGTACAGTCCATGGCACATAATAGGCAATTAATGAATACATACGCTGAATGAATAAACCAATGGGAAGCATCTTTTGATGATTGTCTTGTTCTTTTAGTTAATTCTTATTTTATTTGAACTTGTATGTTTTTACCTCATCTCCTCAAGTGCAATTCAAGTTGCTGTGGCTAAGAGCTGTGGTTGCTCGGCGTTGCTGGACTCACAGCAGGTGCCCACCACTTCTTTGTGGGTTGATTGCTTAGAATGAGAAAGAGTTTGCCCCTCTGATCACTGTCCTTCACCTGTAATGCTCTCATCGGCTAGTTTCCTCAATTTCCCCTGGTTTGTGAAAGCAAAACCCAACAGGTGTCTGAGCCTTGCCTTTCGAATACTTACCACGTCGGGGCACTATGTTCAAGCTGTGGATGGCGGGACGGAAGTGGACAAACTTAAGAGGGACACCTTAGCTTTCACTAACTAAGCACTTTCTCTCTGTCTCTTCCTGATGTCTTAGGAGTCAGGGACTACTCTTATTTTACAATAGAAGAGAACTGAAGCTTGAGGAGGTTGGGCAACTTGCCCAAAGCTAGGATTTGAATCCAGATGGTTCTGTTTCTGAAACCCGAGCTTTGAGTCAAAGATCGTACAATTTCTGTAAATGTTAGAATCATCTGGAAGCCTGGGTATATTCCTGGACTCCACTGCAGACTGCATTATTGTTTAGAGGGTGGGCTGGGGCCCAAGAATGCATGTTTTAACAAATAGGCACCCAAGAGGATTCTGGTAGTGGTGGCACTGTGGGCACTGTGCCATCATTGACATGGGACATAGTCACTCAGAGGCTTACACTGTGGCTCTGACATACCCATCACCGCCCTTTGGGGAACAAGGGATATGGCACTTTCCTGCTGTGTGTTTCCAGAAACCCATAAGCCTGGAACAAAGCTGTGCTGAGGGTATGTCCAATAGAGGCTTTGACATGAGTTCCTCCTATAAACTGTGAGGCGGTTAAGCACCAGTAAGCAAGAGCTGCAGACACTCTGCATCCACCTAATAAATGAGATTATCTTTCTCTCTCAAAGGCACCACCTTGGAAGTAAAACCAATGAGACCCAAAGAGGGGCAGGGAAAGAGAGCACACATCCACACCCCTGGCAGTGTGGTGTGGAAGCTCGAATTCATGAAGGATCATTCCGGGTGCTGGTGGTGGAGCAAAGCCCTTCCTGGAGCTCAGGGAAGAGGGAAGGAAGGGAGGCAACTAGACCTAGTAGAGATCCAGGATCCTGCCCAGAGGGAGGGTACCCAGTGGGAAGGATTCCTCCTGGAGGGGGAAAGGCTCAGACACCAGTGCTCCTCACAGCTGGGTCATATCCTGGCCCCTCCACCTGCTGGCCGCATCGCCTTAGGCCAGCTGCTTATCTTCTTTGGCCTCGGTTTCCTGATCTGTAAGGCGAGAATATTAATATCTATGCAGCGTTATGTCATACAGCTTAGATGTACCAAGGACACCTTGCCTGGCACACTGACCTTCCACAGAATGCGCTCATTAGCATGGGTCTGAAGTTTTCAAGGGCATGGCAGGGAAAGAAGTCGGTATTCAGCTTTCCCCAATCCTGCACTAAAAATCCTCCAGGGGAAGCCCTGCCAAGAATCCTGGCTCCAGCGTGGACTCCATCAAGTAGTCATAAATATTTATGGACAGTCAGGCAACCTCCTCAAATGTCCTCCCGACCCTTTGGTCCTGCTCCTTTCTTTTGATAGTTGGCATCTCTGGTCTTCTGCAGAGAGGGGCTCCACATTTAGAAGGACATAGTGGACAGATCTAGGAGCTGGGAACGTGGAAGAACTTGGATGTGAGGTGCAGGACTGAAAATGCTTTAGAGCCTGAAATTGAGTAGCTATTGAGATTTGCTTCGGAGCCTTTGATTTGCTGTTGGCATATTTATAGGAGACCCTGGACTGTGAAAGGGTGTGCGGGCTGGGCTACCTGCCAAGGAAGCCCTGGCTTAGTTCCTTCTGGAGCTCACTAAAGCTTTTGCTGCCCTGGGTGGTAGCTTTGAAGCCAGGGGACATTCAGAGGCCTTGAAAAGCCCTCAGAAAATCATGTCAAAAGCAATAGCAATTCATATTTAGAAAGATACAGTGATAAGTGCGTTATTTTATCCCCGCAGCAGTCCTGTGAGTCAGGTGGTGGTGCTGGGGTGGCGTCCTGTCATGATCCAAACCGGGAACTCGGGGGGCAGGACTGCTGAACGCGGAGTCCTGGCTTTTACTCACTGTGGGAGCGTGGCAAGTTCTTAGCCTCTCTACACCTGTTTCCTCACCTGAAGACTGGGAATAGACATATCTATCTCATACGGTTATTTTGAGATTTCTCCAGGTAAAGCAAATAGCCAACATCTGGCATATAGTTCACATGTTCAGTGGATATTAGGTATTATTCTGTCCATTCTATAGATGGAGACACTGAAGCCCCAATGGAGGGAGTGGTGGGCCCCAAGTCACATAGGGAGGGGTGGAGGAGTTGAAACTCAAGCTCACGTAGGTTGGACCACAGTGCCTTCATTTTTAGTCACTAGATATTCTGCTTGAGCTGAAAAATTTTCTCGGGAGGTCTTACCCAGCTTAAGTGATGGGGAGGGGTTTGGGTCCTGATCAGCCTGTATTCTTCAAAGGGCAGAATCTCCAGACGAGAAAGGAAGTGGCGAGGGCCCAGGCTGTGCAAGGAGAGGGCTGCTGCCGAGGATGAGTGTTTTCAGGGCTGCTGCATTGCCTTGCTTTGGGCTTTCTGGGTAGCCACCCTGAGGGGCCTTGCCTCCAGTGAATTGCCTTTATTTTGACTTGCCCTGTAGCCATAATCTGAGTGCCACAAAGGACTGAATTTGTTGTGCCATTTAGTGGCGTACAGACTATCTGGGCTCAGGCAGAGCAGGCTAGACTGGAAGGAAGCACTTTCCCTGTAGGCCAGCCTGCCTGTCTCTTTCATCTCTCTTCTCTGTTTTCCACTCTTGCAGTCTCTCAGCATTCCTGTAAGAGAGCAAGTAGGCAGTGGCCTGGAGGCTTCGATGCTGTGTACTCGGAGCAGTGGACTGTATCTAGACCCGGGCTTCTCAAACTCTCTGGAATGAAGGAACAGGGTTTTTCTTTGACAGTTTCTTGCAGAATGATATTTTTATAAAATCTATATTTTTCTTGAGAATACATTTCTGGGAAAATGCAATAAAAAGATATGAAAATGCAAGTCCCCCTTTTACTACTAGAATAAACCTATTAAATTACTCTGTCGGATTTGCTATAAAAGTCTCAAAACGCTTGCTCAGTTTCTGTCCTTACCTCACTGCGGACCTGCAGTAAAGAATTTGCAGCCCGACCCTGGTAGGCACTTTGAATGGCTCTAGGTGACCTGGAGTGGGAGCGTGGACTTCTGCTGGGGGGCTCCCGGGCCCCCGTCCACAGGGGCGGGTCTGTCTTGCAGCCAGCGGTGGGGAGCTTTTCCAAGGGTGGTCCTTGTCAAGCTCTGGGGCCCAGCATGCTGCACAGGCTGTGTGAGAGAGCCACGTCCCGTCCCTGCTGAATGCCATCCCCGCTGCCCAGGCCACTCCCGCGCGGTGCTCCCGCAGCACACGTGCAGAGGAGGCCCCAGGCTGGGGGTTGATCGACACATCGGAGCGCCCATAAATAATTGCCTCAGGGTTTAGGCTCTGGGAGCAGGACTCAGAGTCAGCTTCTTATCTTCCTCTCTGATTGGCACACCAGAGGGTTATTTGGGGAGGGGAGCAGAGGAAAGCCATGGGCCCACTCCACACAAGTCTGCCTGTCATGGACCTGAGAAGCGTGATAGCATATCAGATCTTCTCTCCCCTTAACCTTGTCAGCCCGCCTTCCAGCTCAGGAGGCGCCAGCAATGACAAGAGAAAGGGAGGATGATGGGAAATCCCTCTCCTGGCAATAGGGAATCTGTTATGGGGTCCCAAGGGAGGGGAGCTTGCTCTAGAATCATGTCTGCCAACACCTTGAATCCAACATGCCCAAGGATGGGTCCCCACCCACCCGCCTGTCCTGCCCTCCTCCCCGAGCTGCATTGGCTCACGCACGCTGTGTTTCCTCATCACGGTATTTACAGCATGCAGCCTGATTCCTGAAAAAATCTCACTGGAGGAGAGACAGGGACCCTTGTGGCGATGGGTGTGTGTGTTTGGCTCCAGGGAGGTCTCGCAGGTACCTGGCGCTCTGCCTGCAGCTTCTTTTCTGTTTTCCTGTTTGAGGAGTCTTCCAGCTCTCCGTGTGTGTATAGCCTGACTGGTGACTGACAGGTCCTAACTCAGGCAAACACAGCTCTGACCCAGGCCTGGGGTGCCTCAGGTAGGGCTGCTCAGGGTCTTGCCATTGCCATTTGGCATTCCAAGATGCCATAAGCTCTCAGAAACAAAAGACACAGCTCCTGCCCAGAAGAAGGAGTCTCTCATGAGTCTAGGGTGGGATACGATAGCATCTGCTGTGCGGTCCGGCCAATGCTAGAAGGGAGGTGGGGATGGCGGGGAGAACGACGGGTTTCTCACACCAGCCTCCACCCGTCTCTGCTCACAGTGCCTTTTCTCTTTTACTCCTGTGTCCCTAAATGGCATCCCTTGCCACTTTCCCCTTGAAATCAAACAATGGCAAGGATCGGGCAGGTGGGCGTCAAAGGTTTCCAGTAGGGTCAGTACAGAAGGGGGCACTTTGACCTTTGAAGGTACCGAAAGCTGGAAGAGTTAGGGCTGCAGCTATGACATTCGAGTTAGGGAATGTTCGTTCCAATTCATTCCAGATAGGAGCCCCTGGAATGTAGCAGCCAGCTCGATCTGCAAGCCACGTTTACTCCCAAGATAGTAGAATGGAGTAGTAAGAACAGGGCTTTGCAGTCAGGCAGAATTGCACCTCAAACCTCTCTCTGTGTTAAAATACCTCTTTTCCAGGGGGCTCTCCAGTCTTTCTGGGGTGACCCTGTTTGCTCATCACCAAGGGTCCTGTGGGTTTGGCGAGTCAGCAGGTATTACTGTCATTTATTTTTTTTTGTAGACAGGGGAGGAAAGCCAATTCTCTTACCCTAAACAGTTGTTTGGGTGCACTCAATCAGGGGCTAACCATCTAGAAAAACCTCCTCAGAAAGCCATCCCAAAGTGTGCAAATACCCAGGAGAGAGCTGGAGAGTAATTGGAAGTAGCTAGAAAGCCACTGTGGCTCCACAAATACCTTCTAAATGAGATTGCAGACGAGGGTAGCCATGCAACATAGAGGCCAAGTAAGGGTGATGGCGCCCGTGGCAATGTGCAGGATTCTCCACCTATCCATGGCTTCCAGCCTGAAAAACAAACCCCCGGATGCCACTTCCGTATGCCATCCATAGCCACTGGCCTCCATTCTTTCTGGTCTTGGAAAACCATCTTTTACTTAGGGGATCGGGGAGGTAGATTTGGGGAGAGGAGTGAAGGCCAACTGACTTGATCTCAGGCCTCAAACTCACCTTCTATCTCCTTTGCCCATAGGAAGTAGCCAGTCCTGCCCTGGGCCTGTGCACTGGGCCCAAGTTAGCTATGGGGGAATTCTGGGGTCTTTGCTTTGCCCCAGGGGATCCAATGATCAAGGACAATGCATGAAAACTTTACGCAGTTGGAAAATGGTGGCCCCTGGGCAGATTGAATAAAAAACAGCAGCAAAGAAGATGACAAGGTCCATAGGGAGGAGGGGGGAGGGGTGTGCGCTCTCAAGGAGGATACCCCCTGCCCTTCTGCTCCCCACCCCTTCCCCTCCTCCCATTTGTTTTCTGTGATGAGGGGACTGGGGGTGGGACCCACAGGCTCAGGTGAGGCCCTGCAGGTCCCACAGGCTGCGGAACCTACCATCCTCTGGGTTAGGAGGTTTCTTAGCTGTTTCCTCCCCAAAAGGGTGTGGGACATGGACACTTTGTTAGGAGTTTTGTAGGACACCATTCTCTACAGTTTTCTAGAATGTCTGTAAGGGGTAAAGTCAATTATTGTCCATCTTTGCCATAAAAAATAAGTAGCAAGCAGAGTTACATTACTTCTGGTGCCGTCTTTCTACCTCTCTTTTGAGGAAAAGTTGGCAAATATAGGAAAGCCTAAATGAGAAAACAAAGATCTCCTGTCATCCCAGTCACTGAGAAATAACTATGGTTAGCATTTTGATGTAAATTATTTCCCTCTTCTCCTTCTCGAAAGATATATTTTTAGCAAAACTAGATATCATACAGTAAATAACCTACTTCCTGCACTTAACAATATCCATAAACATTTCCCAGCATCACTGGATAGTTTTCTACAACATCTTTTTTATGGGTGCTGTGAATTTCATCATATGGTTATAGTGTAATTTATTTAATAATAGCAAATATTTATAAAGTACTTCCTATGGGCTATGCTTTGCATGCATCACCTAATTTATTCCTTACTAGAGATCTGTGAGGTAAATCTTATTGCTATCCACCTTTTATAAATAAGAAAACAAGTTTTTAGGCAATATTTTCCCCAAGGTCACATAGGGAGTGAGCAGAAGAGCTGGAGCTTGAACCTCACTGCATTCTTTCTGGCTCCTGAGTCCAAGAGCTACTATGCTGCGCGGCCACCTTGGCCAAGCGCCCATTGCTGGCACTTAGGTTGTTTCTAGCTTTTAAATATTACTCACAAAGCTGTGAAGAACATCGTTATAGCTATATGTTTTGTACATGCCATTATTTGCAAGGATAAATTTCTAGAAATGAAGCAGAGAGGTCAAAGCAAATACACATTTTTCTGGAGTTGGAGCATTTGTTTGGGACAGGAGCAGGCCGCACACAGATGGATCCCATCTGGAGGTGCTGTGCACGAGGCAGCACCTGCTCAACAGCTACGCCACCCCCAACCTCTCTTCCGAACCGCTGGGAAGGCTACCTCAGATTGGATTCCCAGCACACTCTTGAGAGCCACCTTTTCCTGGCACCCTTATAAACACAGAGATTTCACATTTTGAAACTATTGCCACACGGTTAGGGGGGAAAATGGTATGATTTTTATTTATGAGTTTTTAGTTGTTCATAAAGCCAAATGAAAATTTTAAGTTTGTTAACAGGCCATCTGAATTTCATCTTTGTTGACTTTCTTGTCCATGTCCTTTGGGATGGGGCATGGTTTTGATATCCAGGAACTCATGGCATTTGAGTGTTCTTGCTCCCAATTCCTTCCTGGGATGGATGGATGGATGGATGGATGGATGGATGGATGGATGGATGGGTGGGTGGATGGATGGGTGGATGGATGGGTGGATGGATGGATGGATGGGTGGATGGATGGATGGATGGATGGATGATTGGATGGGTGGATGGGTAGTTGGTTGGATGGGTGGATGGATAGGTGGATAGGTGGTTGGATGGATGGATGGATGGATGGATGAATAAGCTGCATTTCTTGGAATTTCTCCCTGAGATTTCCTTAATACAGAAACTGATAGTAACTTTCCCCTCTGCCTTATTGACCTGGCAAGTCTTCCATTAACTGAATCCCATTTTTATTTACTCTGGAATGTCATCCTTGCTTGGGTTGGTCTGTACTACAGCTCTGACTTAGAAATTATTCTTAGAAAGTATACACAGGAGCTATCTTTCTGCTCCTGAGCTCCTAGGAATAACAGTACTAGCTACCATTTATTAAGCAGCTGCCACAATCATGCATGGTATATGTCCTTGTCTTCATTTTACAGACGAGTAGAGGGCTCAGGGAGGTTAGGTTACTTGTACCAGCTCACGCAGCTAGTAAGTGGCAGGAGAAGAATGCCCTCAGTCTCATGTTGTTCATCAAGGAGTTTAGGCATTCTGTTGTTTTCTGTCTTCATCATTGACAATCTTTATTAATTTCATGACTATCAAAAATTTAGACAGTTGAAACTTAGGAAATTGTTATGGCAGATTTTATATCAAAGTACCGGAATAATGATTTCTAAAATGTCTTCCAGTTGCTTGCACCTGTGGTTCAAATGAACATCTTTGAGAACCAAAAGAAGCCCATATTGGACTCAGAATGCACCCGCAGCCAGTCCTCCGTTGCTGAGCCAGCCAGCCAGGTTTGCACATACCCCCTCTTACCCGAGCTCAGGCATCTTGGGTGGTATCTTGATGCTCCCTCCCCCTTGTTCCTCAGATGCGTATTGACTGAAGGGTGGAGTCCAGAGCCTCGGTGGCTGGGGCAGATCTTGAGGAGCAGGAGGAAGTGGAAATGGGGGAGCTGTGGATTGGGTGCCACCCACCCACAGTGTCTGCTTGGATGGGCTGTACCTGCTTGCCCACTCCCCAGACAGGCGTCAGACAGAGGGATGGAGTGGCACTCCCTTCAGTGAAACCTTCCCAGTCCTCCCTTGGCGATGGTCACTGCCTTCTGTTGACGGTCTGCGTACCTCTGCTGGGGCTTGTGCACCCTCTCGAGTCATATTCCTGTATTTCTCCCCAGCTGACTGGGGAGCACTTGAGCACGGGAATGGGTTTCTTAATCTTTGAACACGAAGTGGATACTCAAGAAATGTTTGAATGCGTGCTAATGAGGGCACCTGAGTGCCCTGGGACTAGGAAGGCTTCTAGTGTACATGTACTGCTTGGGCTGGGCAGACTGTTCAGAATGACTCCACGAGGCTCCTGGTGAACTCCCAGGTCCCAGGGTGGAACTGGCTGCTCTGGCTTTTCTTTCCAACGGGAAGGCAATAAAGTCTGTCCTCTGGACAGAACTTGGCCCGCCCACCCCTGCCATGACCATTGTCCCCCTCCCTTTCCCCCCTCCCTGGCCCAGAGCCTCCACTTCCCCTGCTGCAGTGGTTTGGGAAGTAAGGACATACAGTAAGCACTCACCTCTGTGTCAGTTCTTCCCAAGAGGCTGCAGGCTGCTCCCCCAACACCCACAAAAGGTTGGGCTTGAAGAAGCCTGGGCAGGCCCCCCCTGGGTAGCTGTTGGCATGCTGTGTGTGTGCCCAAGGGGGGGAGAGAGCGTGGAGCTGTTGGACGCTCTGCTCTTACTGGAAGGCTTATGGCTAAGTGAGGGGGACGGAATGTAAGCAGCACCCCTGTCTCTTCAGTCTTGAGCAGTCACTTTCTTTCCTCTCTTACTGGGACATCCACTGTATCTGAGAAGTGGGACTGGCAGGGCTGGTTGGTGGCAGGTCAGGCATGACTCTCCAGAGAAGAGCAAGCAGGAGTGGAGAATTATTGAGTGGCCTTTAGAATTATTATAATGAAGGAAATTAGGGGTCCCCAGAAGGATCGCTTAGGGCAGGAACATAGTTAATTCGAAGGAACCTGAACAACTCGACAGCTCTTTAGCAAGGGTTGGGGCCAAGGGGGTGGAGATTTCACAGCAGGGAGGAGTCAGAACTGCTCTAAAGTGAATCTGGGGGAGGGTTAGGACAAGTCCTGCAGACCTCTGGACCACTCTGGGTTCTTGTGGTGTCAAAGTTACGTGGCGGCACCTCTGGTGACCTTTGTAACTATGTGGGGACAGTTTTTGATTTCCATGTAACTTAGAGTGTGCATCTTGCTTCTAATGAGCGAAGGCCAGGCTTACTAGCCCTCCTGTAGTATGTAGGGCAATCTTAAACAGTCCAAGTTTTCCCCATTCCTGCATGCCATAGTCCCATTGAGAACACTGGATCATATCGCAGGATGCTTCCGGGTCTGATAATCTGATCATCTGATTTTGTGCTGGCTGTGACTGTCAGTTTGTTTTCTTCAAAGATGAAATGAGGGGGAAAAAAAATCGATCATCTTAATAGATGTAGGAAAAGGATTTGATAAAACTCAACACTCCTTTGTGATTAAAACATGATCTCTTGGCAAATTAAGAGTAGTCTCTTAATCTAATAATCATATCTACTACTTATAGCAAATACCATAATTAATTACAAAAGACTAGAAACACTCTCATTTAAAGAAAGAAGAAGGCAAGAATGTCCGCTAACCATCGTGAGTGTGAACATTATGCTTAAGGTTGTAACAAGTGCAATTAAACACCAAAATAAAATGAGAGGATAAGAACTGGAAAGTTAAAGATGCAATTGTTATTTACACATTATTTGATTATTTCTACAAAAAACCCAAATGATGAATGGAAAGTTATCAATAGTTTTTTTAAGTCAGGTTTGCTGGGTAAAAGATCAGCACATCCAGGCTTATTGTATTTTCCACATCGGTATCAACCAAATTAGAAAGTTAAATTTGAAAAAGATGGCAAGGAAACCTAGAAAGTACATGCGAATAATTATAATAAAAAATATTATAAAAATTTAAGTAATGTGGGAAGAATGAATAAGCTGAGATAGAACATGTTTGTGAATGGGAAGTCTTTATTATAAAGACATCAATTCTCCCCAAATTAGGCTGTAAATTCAATGCACATATAATAAAAATTTCAACATGATTTATCTTCTTACTTGACAAGTTGATTCTAAAATTCATATGAATAAATGTACAAAAACAAAGTAATTCTGAAAGAGAAGAAGGGATTTGTCTCACTAAACAAGAAGATACATTAGAAAGACATGATAATTAAGTCAGTGTAGTATTGATGTAGGCATAGACGAATATATCAATAGAACATAGTAGAGCAAACACAGATCTAACCATATATAGGACCTTGATATTGGATAAAGGAAGCATTACAGAATGATAAGGAAAGAAAGACATCTGGTTCTTCTGGGGTAGCTGAACTCAAATTTCTGAGTGTTCCAGACCATAGAGTTATGGGCTCTAAGTAGCAACTTTGGTGTTTCTATCAGAAGAGTTCTGTGGTATACTGAAGTATTTCTCCAAGTAAGGACATCCTTGGCAATATTGTTCCAGCCTGCTTCTCTGGTCTTGCCAGAATTTTAATAGGCCATCTAATATCATTCAGTTAAGCCACTTTTTATTTACACAAACCATAGTGAATTCTGTTGTCTGCAACCAAAGAAAATTTGAAATAGATATAGAATTCCATGTCTAGGTATATATCCCAAGGAAAAATTCTGCAAGATGTGTACAAGCAGTCATACACAAGAGTATCCTTAGTAAATCTGATCATAATGCCAAAAGATCGGAAACAAATATGTCCAGGAGGGATGGATGAAGGGATAAATAAATTGTGGTATGGTCATATGATGAAATATTATTTATCAAGTAAAATGAATTAACTAGATCTGTGTGTGTCAACATGGATAGGTATCAGATGCATAATGTTGAGTGGAAAATGTAAGTTGCAGAACGCTGTGTTCAATGATACCATTTAAATGAGACCATTTACAGGGAAACTTATACATATTATGTGTGTATATATATTTACTTATATTTATATTTAAATCTAAAAACAGGACTGGAAAAATATACACTAAATTGATGATAGTGATTGCACCTGGGGGGGCGGGGAATAAGAAATGAATTGTGAATGATAAGAGAAGCAGCTTCCATTTTTTTCCCCCTACAATTGTTACATTTATTTTCTTTTGGAAAACATAGCATAAATTACCTGTGGCTGTTGAGTGGGTAACTATTATTCTTTACTATTCTATACTACTCTATATTTTATAAACCAAAGAAAGAAGAGAAAGAGGAGAAGTAAGGAAAGAAGGAAGGAAGGAAGGAAGGAAGGCAAGATGGCAAGAAAGAAAAAAGAGAGGGAGGGAAGAAATACTAGTACTCATGGTTCCTATTGTCTTTTACATATGAATAATCACAGGGAACATTTCTCCTTGAAATCAGTGACATAACACACACACACACACACACACACACACACACAGTTTTTAAAAACCGCTTAATTATTTACCAAATTATTATCTATCAGAATGGCTAAAATTAACAGCTCAGGAAGCAACAGATGTTGGTGAGGACGTGGAGAAAGGGAACCCTCTTATACTGTTGGTGGGAATGCAAACTGGTGTAGCCAGTGGAGGTTCCTCAAAAAGTTAAAAATAGAACTACCCCACGAGTTAGCAATTGCACTACTAGGTATTTACCCAAAGGATACAAAAATACTGATTTGAAGGGACACATGTACCCCAATATTTATAGCAGTATTATCAACAATAGCCAAACTGTGGAGAGAGCCCAAATGTCCATTGACCGACAAATGGATAAAGAAGGTGTAGTACTATATACACAATGGAATATTACTCAGCCATAAAAAATAACGAAATCTTGCCATTTGCGAAGATGTGGATGGAGTGAGGGTGTATTATGCTAAGTGAAATAAGTCAGTCAGAGAAAGACAAATACTTTATGACCTCACTCATATGTGGAATTTAAGGAACAAAACAGGTGAACGTATGGGAGGGGGAAAAAAGAGAAAGATTGGGAAATAAACCATAAGAGACTCTTAACAATAGAGGACAAACTGAATGTTGCGAGGGGGGAGGTGGGGGATGGACTAGATGGGTGATAGGTATTAAGGAGGGCACTTGTGATGAGCACTGGGTGCGGTATGTAAGTGATGAAAACACTAAATTCTACAACTGAAACTAATTTTACACTGCATGGTAACTAAGTGGAATTTAAATAAAAACTCAAAACTACAAAATAAATAAAAAATTATCATCATTAGGTAGTGAGAACTATGTTTTACCTGTTGGGAAATACAGCTAAATTGGGGCTCAACAGTGATAATTAACTCATCTCAAGTGCTTAATAATCTCTATTCACCTAATCTTTTGAATGCCTTTTCTTAAAAAAATCTTATTTCATATACTATTTCATTCCGAAAACCATCTCAAATGAACTTGGGAAATAATCAGGGTACAAACCCTTCCTTAAAAAAAAAAAGAACAACTTTGCTCATCAAGCCTACTATTTCTGAGCTGAACAGCATAATAGAGAGGTGTCATTGGTATAATGTTGAGGTTTGGGTCCTTGCATGCAGTTTTGTGTAACTGCTCTTAAAATGTCTCTGTTGTATACCTTGGAGCCCGCCCAGGCACTGGGAGAGTGTGGGGAAACAGTGAGAGGTGGGCGGGGTCTTCCCCTCCACTCTTCGGCACTATGGGCATTTTCTGGGTGACGCTGAATGGGCCTGTTTTGTTTATAGTGAGATGTTGACAATTACATACTATGGCTTGCCAGGTAGAGCTCAGAACTAGGTGTTGGGTATTAGCAGAAACTGCTCCTGGGCCTGATTCCATTGTCGATTGCTTTGTGATGTTGGTCAATAAATACAATGAAGTCCATGGAAAGAGGATGAGCTTTGAGGTCACATGTACTTGGGTTGGAATCTGGGTAATGCTGTTACTGCCTCACTGACAGTGGGCAAGTGATCTTCTTTGAGCCCTAGTTCCTTACTTTACAACTAGAGATAATATTTCTTACAAAAACAAAGTGAGTGTAAATGAGTTCATTTGTCCTCTGCATGGTACCTGGTAATGTTGGAGGCCAGGTAAATATTAGTTCTTAGTTTGCTCCTCAGTTTACTGTGTCTACCAGATGCCATAGCTGTAAGGATAAGATACAATAAGGACGAGCAAAACATTTTTTGAAGGGAAAGAAGAAAACTACTTTACAAAGTGAAGCTTTGTAGTTTCTATTCCCGAGGTAAAACTTGTTAGCAATTTTTGTTTATCTGTCTTAGGGATGCTACTGCCTTCGTTGACCTTGAATGATTAAGCAGAGCTGTGACCCAACTATGACGGTGTATCTATCACCCACTTCCAGAATTCTGAACTTGCCCACCCATGGTTAGGTCCAGACTATGGAAGATGTGTACTCCCTTCTGACCTCTCTACCCTGGCTCCATTGCCATGTCTACTGGGTCATGGTCCTCAGACTAGCTACAGTTTCCCTTCATTTACATTTTACCTATTGGGCTGTGCATTCTTTCTGTCTTTACTCTGAAGACCATTCAATGCTGGTATTACCACCTGGCTAAGGATTTGCCAAATCGGATGTATTTTTTTGTCCAGCAATTAGGGGGAGAGCCAGAATAGGATCCACGCACATTTGCCAGATTCTCAGCAAGATACTAAGCACGTTTCCACTGGAGGATGTTGAAATTAAGTACATAAGAAATTCCAATGTTCCCTTTTGCCTTGTTACTGACGATTGAGGGGAACCAACATGTTTTTATCTCTGTGGTAGGATTGTCCCCAACGAAAGCTATACAGTCACCCCCCAGGAAATGTGATTCCCTCCTATATAGACCATCCTCAGGTCTACCTGGTAGCATCATATTGTGGGGAGTGGTTTGTGAGTTGGTGCTATACCCCCTATCGCCCAAAAAACCAAATTTTCTCTGACACCGCACCCCCCATCATCACCACCACCACTACCACCACCACCAACCAGCTCCAATCGGAACTTCAAATCTGATTGGTCTCCTGAGCAGTAGGCTTAATGACATGGCTCCCCTGGGACTCTCTGCAGGTGATATTTATGTGGAATCTGAGGGAAACACATTAGGGGGAAAATGGGAAAGATTTGGAGATGGGAAAGGCTTTAGGGTGTCTGTTCTCTGGCCTCTCTCCAATTTTTTGCCTGGGCCTTAGAGGTCCAAGCAAAGCTAAAGGAACTTTGTGTTAGGTTAAGCTAAATTGTGCTGAGGGGAAAGATCTCAGTGGTTGAACACATAAAGGTTTATTTCTCACTAAGTCAGTGTTGGCAGCACGTCTCCAAGGCTGCTCCGCTCTATAAAACGACTTGGGAACACAGGTCACTTGAATCTGCTGTGCCTCTGGAACATGTGGCGTCCCTGGGGAAGGAACAAAGGGCACAGAGAACTCACAGCCCCTCTTTGGTGATTTGACCCAGAAGTTACATGCACATTTCCCCCTAGAGGGTGTTATGCTAAGCGAAATAAGTCAATCAGAGAAAGACAATTATCATATGATTTCATTTACATGTGGAATTTAAGAAACAAAACAGAGGAACATAGGGGAAGGGAGGGGAAAAATAAAACAAGATGAAATCAGAGAGGGAGACAAACCATAAGAGACTCTTAATCATAGGAAACAAACTGAGGGTTGCTGGAGAGTTGGGGGGTGGGGGATGGGGTAACTAGGTGATGGACATTAAGGAGGGCAAGTGATGTAATGAGCACTGGGTGTTATGTAAGACTGATGAATCACTGACCTCTGCCTCTGAAACTAATAATACTCTATATGTTAATTAATTGAATTTAAAGAAAAAAAATGGAAAAAAACCCCAAAGGCATAACTGGTCACGTGTTCCAACTTCACTGGAAGAGAAGGTTGGAATCGCAGTCCTGTGAAATGAAAGGGATACGTTCTCTGCAATGAAATATTTCCAGAGCACAGATGTGCCACAGTAGGGCTCCGTGACAAGGGGGGAAGGGTTGAAGAGAGCCTTCTTCCTTTTCTGTCAGAAAATGGCGTCTCTGGGAGGCCTGAAGTTCCGGAATGCAGCCTTGTTTGGTACCTTCAGGGTTTCGAAGCTGCAGCATTGTGGGGAAGCAGCTCTTGGCCAGGAAAGCAACATGTTCCAGAATATACCAGCAGGAACAGCTGTGACAAGGGACCACCATTGAGTGGTTTGGGGTGCAGGAGAGGAACAACATCAAGAAGGAAAGAACCTTGTAGAAAAACGTGAGACCCATGTATAGACATATGGAGAGTCCTCCAAATATCTGGTCCTGAATTTGTAGCCCAGGGCTATGAGATAGTAAATTTGGTAATCAGTGCTTACACTGTCCCAATGGAATCCACAGGCTGGGGGAGCTAGGGGACATTGGGTTTACACTTCAACTGCCTGTCAGATAAGAACATGCATCAACTATATGGCTGTATGTTAGCACCGAGGAACCATTTCTCACTTGGACTGAGTCAAAACATTTTAGATTCGTACTCTATTATGAGCTTCTAAATACAGTAACTCAGGGGTCCTCAATGTATGACCCTGGGACCAAAAGCATCAGCGTTACCTGGAAACGTGACAGAAATGCAACTTTCTGGCCTCCATTTCAGGCCTAGTAAGTCAAAGGTACTGGGAGGAAGGCCTAGCAGGGGGTTTAATAAGCCCCCTGACCCCAGTGTGATTCTGTAGCAAGGTCAAGTTTGAGAATCACTCATCAACTCATTGAATCTTGGCAACAATCCCCAAGAGTGTTCTTTTTCCTTTATTATGGCATAGGAGACTGAGACTCCAAGAAATTGCAAAGCATTACAGTTTGAGTCAAGACTTAAACTCAATCTGCAAGTCCTGTACTCAAATCTGGGGTTACAATTTTTTTCCTGGTGGAAATTTAAATCCCAGTATTTTAAGTCCTAAGTCTGGGCTGAAAGGGATGTAGAAAAATATCTTCTAAATTTCTCATTTTACAGATGAAGAAAACGAAGCCCAGAGAGGTTAGAACAGATACTTAATGGCAGAGCCAGTAACTGGAACAGCTTCCTGAAGCCTGGGGCAATGAACTTTCCACTAGGGCATGAAGAAACCATAATTTAATTTTGTCTGAGGCCATGTTTCTGCTTAACTGATATGATTAAGTGTCTGAATTGGGACAGGCCACCTGCGTTTTCTGCATGTCTTCCCCCACCCTCCTCCCCTACTCTGGCTTGGGAGGGGTCTGTGAAGTGGCTGTGGCTCTAGGTGGAGGGATCCCTATGGTCTGGTGATAAAGAAGCCCAAAAACGAGTTTCCAGTATTGCACAGAGCCCACAACGGATCAGTCCCTGAGTAACAAGGGACAAACTAGGGCCCTGGGAGCACTTGAACTCTTCTTTCCTGACTTGCAAGGTCTCCTTGGGTTCATGGATTCCAGTTTCTAAGCCTGAAGAGGGTCTAAATCCTAGCTCTTCTCTTCTTTTTGGGTTTTGGGGGTATTACTTTGCTCTCTATATGGTAAATATTTAGTGAGAACTTGAGCCTAATATAATAAGGTTCAAGTCTGGAAGACCAAGATTTGATGTGACTTGTTGGCCACGTGAGTCTGTCCCATCACTCTCTCTGTGCCTCCGCACCCTTCACTGGAGAGAGGAAGAAGGCATCACCTACTTCACATATGGATGCTGGGAGAATTAAATGGCATAAACCTGCAGGAGTCCTCGGAACAGGACTGAGAAGGGCCAAGTTACCACCTTCCTCTTGGTTGGAATGTTTTACTGAAGTGTAACGTATAAAGAAGAGTGCATAAATCATAAATGTACAACTCAATGAATTTTCACAAACTGAGGACTTGGTTTAAGAAACAGAATGTGAGCAGCCGCCCAGAAGCCGCCATGTGTCCCCTTCCAGACACTTGTCATCACCCATCCCAAGATAACCATTGTCTTGACTTCAGCACCGTAAATGTGTTTGTTTTAAATGTTACATAAATGGCTTAATACAAAACTTTTCTGTTTGGCTTTTGTTCGCTCCACATTATGTTTATAAGGTCCATAAACTTTTCTCTTTACATTTTAGTGCTGAATTATGTCCACCTTAATAGTTTGTGGCAGCTTGTACCGCCCATGTTCTGCTCCGTTCTATGCCCACTAAATGTTCATCTGTACCCTGAGGGCTGGACAGCTGATGGCATATGGTACTTTATCCTCTACCAATGCCTTAATGAAGTCAGAACTGTGGGTCTTCAGAAGACTATAGCCGGAGTGCTTAGGTGACTGGACACTTGCTGAGCCAGTGTCGTCAGCAATGAGATATCCTACACAGGGATGCCAGCCCCAGAGGGACAACACCTCTGCCCTGCTGTTCTGGGCTACTGTTCACGTCCCAGGGAAACCAGCCCACAGAGGCTGCTTCAAAGCTCTGCCTGTCAGCATGGCTGAGACACCTCCTCTCCCCAGGCCATGGGATAAATAATAGATGAAATCACTGTATTTGAATAGGACAGCTCTTGGGACCTCGGGATATTTTCCTGAGGAATTAAAGGAGAGTTCTCTTCTTCACACCTCATGGAGGTGAAGAGGGGACAGAATATATCTTTGCTTAGTGCTTTGGTGTCTACAGAAGATGAAAATGAGATCTCAAGATTCTGGGGCTACTTTTTTGCTTCTTGTCTGGGGAGATATCCCTTTGTACCCAGGACACTCCGAGTCACCCCTCAAACTAAACAAAAAGGAGGGCTCTGTGAGGACCTGTTAAATTTCTATGTGTTTTGTATCCTGCAGCCAGCCCTGCACCCACCACCTCCCAGGCAGAGAAGAAATGGACCAGAGCTTCTAAAGTTTTGGAAAACAATGGCTCAGCCCTATTGCCTTAGGGATCCCTCACTGCGGGTTTCCTAGTTGTTGGGGCTTGGTTTCCTTAAAGTTATGACAGTGGTTTTTTTGTTTTTTGTTTTTTGGAAATAAGATCATGGACACCACGATTTTAGAGTTTGAATGTCCTTCATGTAGCCCAGATCCTTATTTGTTGTAAATGCTGCTTTTGTTACAGCCTTGAAAAATTAGTTACCTGTTTTTTAACTTTTTCTCTGAACAGGAGCTATCACCTTCGACCCCACCCCCTTCCAAGACAGCCTGTTCTGTTGAACAACCCGGTTGTCAGGAAAGACCCTTGTTGAGGTAGAGGTTTCCTCTACTAATTTCCACCCCTTAGCCTTGGTTCCTTCCTCTAGAGTCATCCAGATCTATTCCAATCCATATAGCGATCTTTAACTATTTGAGAAATAACTATACCGTAACCCCATTAGGTTACTTATTGAATTCCTACTTTTTGACAGGCATTGAATCCTCTCTTCTCAAAGTAAAAATTCCAAGTTTTTGAAATATTTATTACATGAAGTATTTTTCAAACTCCACATTTAAATGCTTTCTGGTTTGTCAGTGTCATTCTTGGAATGTAATGCCACATGTTAAAATGCATTATTCAGCCAAAAAAATTAGAGGGTGTAATAGTAAGTAACATTGATAGTTCAACAGATCACTGGATTTCAGGGGAAACCCAGAAACAGTCCCAAATATATGTATAAGACTTTAGTGTGGGGTATAAGATTTTTGTCTTGCATAATTTATCATAATAAATCCCAGATGGATTTAAGATTTCAATGTAAAGTAAATGTCCTAAGAGAAAATATTGATATGATTATATAATCGAAGTGTGCGGCGTGACTTTGTAAGTATAATTCAGAAGGCAGAAACCATGGAGAAAATGACTAATAAATTTGATGACATAAACGTACTGTGTATGTGAAAATGTCATCAACAAATAAAGAGGCAAATAATAAACTGAAAAACATTTTTGTAACGTTCATGTCAAACAAAGGATGCAGATACTATAAAAAGATCTGTTAAAGTTAATTTTTAAATAAAAGATGAATCATCTTAATAGAAAAAGCAAAGGAAATAAACAAGCAATTCAAGAAGATATTTAATATGGTAAATATATGAAAAATGTTCAGCTTTATGAGTAAAGGAAGATATTCTCATTAAACCTAAGTATTGTTATTCATCAATAAAACCTTTTTATGGAAAGATGGAAAAAAAACACCAACTGTGGTCAGTGTTAGCAGGTTGTGGGGGAAAGTATACTCATATTTGGCTGCTTTAGGGTGAATTGGTATAATCCTTCTGGATGATATTGACAAAAGGAGTCAAAAACTTTAAAAAAAATAATGTGCACACCATTTGATTCAGCAATTCCACTTCTGGGTAACTATCTTATGTAAATAATCAGTATTATGCCTAAATTTTATATATATATATATATATATATATATACACACACATATATTTTATATCTATGTATATATGCATGTATTATGTATTTATGTATATATACATTCATTAAAACATTATTTATAATTGTACTTATGTATAAGTATACTTATAATCTAAACTTTTATTCTATTTATATATTTAAAGATTTTATTTATTTGAGAGAAAGAGTGAGCACAAGCAGGGGGAGGGGCAGAGGGAGGAGCAGACTCCTCACTGAGGGGGAAGCCTGAGGCAGGGCTCGATCCCAGGACGCTGGAATCATGACCTGAGCCAAAGGCAGATGCTTAACCAACGGGGCCACCCAGACGCCCCTAAACTTTTAAATCATACACTCCATCTGTAAAAAAGAATTAAGTAACATTGAGCAGATACTCCAACAGATTTATACATCTTTTATAAATTGCCTACATATAGTAACATAACAATATATTAAATGCAGTATGAAACATATGAGATAGATATATTAAAAGATGAGGTAAATGGAAACAAAAGGAAGTACTAAGACCTGTTTCTCCTTGGCAATGAAGTGATTGACCCTGTGCAGCCTCTGTAAGTGGGAGCCTCTGACTTTATTACATCAAAAGTTGGAAACATGTCTGCCAGAGTTAAATGGTACATAAATTTTAACACAACAGTCAATACACTGGAATAATGTATAGCATTTTAAATTACAGGGTGGAATAAATGGGTTATGAAACAGTGTATGTGGTGGTTCTACTTCCCATAACGGTAAAGTAGCTTGTAGCAGGCTGACCTTCCCAGAGATTATTATTATAAATTCTGTACAAAGTATAAAACACAACAATTTGAGGGGCACCTGGGTGGCTCAGTCGTTAAGCGTCTGCCTTCGGCTCAGGTCATGATCCCAGGGTCCTGGGATCGAGCCCCGCATCGGGCTCCCTGCTCAGCAGGAAGCCTGCTTCTCCCTTTCCCACTCCCCCTGCTGGTGTTCCCTCTCTCGCTGTGTCTCTCTCTGTCCAATAAATAAATAAAATCTTAAAAAAACCAAAAAAACCCCCCAAAAAACCCCACAACAATTTGAAAGCACTGGAAAATGACCAAAGGCAGACATCACTAGAAGGAGGTTGATCCTTGAAAGTGGGGAGCTGCACTTGGTTGAGATTCATTGTCCTGTGTCTTTGTCCCAGGGAGCACTCCCAAGTGCTCCACCTGGGACAGCTGGAACTCCAGCAGAAAGCTGGGGAACCACTGACTGGCCGAGTAGGAGACAAAGTTTAGGGTAGCCAGAATAACTAAAAAGTGAGGGTGGAAATCTCAGAAAGGGGCCAGAGGAAAAGGAGTCTCAAGTCTATTTATAAGTTTTGGCCAAACCCTTAGAGGACCGTCTGAATTGGACATGTGTAGGGAGACTCCAAGGAGCCCAGCAAAAAGGAAAGCTGGAAGGTTGAAGAACTGAGCAGAGATTTCAGGTGCTGCCCATCACAAGGAGACACAGAACTTGAAGTCTGAGTCTAGTCGAATTTAACTGCCGGCTGGAATGAAAATCAGCACTCCTCTGAGGAAGAAAGAAGAATCCAGAGTCTCTGCAACACATTGTTTGAGATGCCCAGAGTAGAATAAAAAATTATTAGATGCGGAAGAAGCAGGAAAATATGACCCATAGTTAAGAGAAAAAGCAGTCCAAAGAAAAATAACCAAAGATGACCCAGATATTGGAATTAGCCAAAAGATTTTTCACACAGCTATTACAAATATGTGTAAGAACTTGAAGTAAAATAGGGTTAAAATGAACAGATGGGGGATCTTAGAAGAGAAATGAAAAAAAAAAGAAAAAGAAAAAGAACCAAACAGAAAGGTTAGAGCTAAAAAGTATAACAGGTGATTTAGATTGGAATCAGAGAAGAAAGGGTTATTGAACTTGAAGAGAAGTCAACAGAAATAATCTAATCTGAAAAACAGAGAAAAATGAATAAGCCTCACTATGGGACCACATCAAGTGATCTAGTGCATATGGTTTGTGGTCAAATGTAATCCTTGAAAGGTTTGTCTGACCCATCCTGACTGATGTGCATAATTGTTACACGCCGCCTGGTTATCAGACGCAAGTGGTGAACACTACACCCATAGGTCAGTGTTTGGCTTTATAGTCACGTATCTGGATTACATGTTAGCTTCTGTCTGTTCTGTCAGCCCCTAGATACTATTTAGTGACCTCACTGGTAGCGATTTTCCCTGAAACCAGGTGCTGTGTAACTGTTATTAAGAGACAGCTCTCAACAGGTCTATGTTTCTGTACATCTTGTGAGTAAAGCACTGATTGCTTTTGTTCTGGGCTGTTTGATGATGATTTTTGTATAGTAAACCTCTCTGGCAGATAGAGATAGTTTTTCCTTCCAGGGCAGAAGGCAGTTCTGTTTACTTCCCAGTTAATAAAGAGTACATCTCCCTCCAGGACAAAGGGCCAGCAAGCTTACCACTTGTTAGAATAGATTTGAGTTCCCTAAGCTTCCAGGTTCTTCTGTAACTCATGCCCCTGAGTTGCAGGTATCAATGATATAGTCTCCTCTTGATGTTGCCCTGTGGAAACTGGGGCCTGAGGACAATGCCGACGCTCTGGCTACTGTTACTGCTGCGAGCAGCAGTCCTTTGTCTCTGACCCAGGAGTCTCATGTCTCCTGACAGAATCCGTGGAACTGTGGCAGGCTGACTTGTTAGCTGTAAGTGGGGTAACATCTCATACCCTTCACGGTTCTTGAAAACCACCTCTTCTGATCAAAACCCCAATGGATTGCGAAAACAAGAAATCAGACTCCTACTGCCTGACGACTAGGCACCCCCCCACCCCCATCCTTGGTGACAGGGTTCCTGTATTCCAGTGTAATTTCATGTCGCCCCACCAAGGCACTGCACTCAGAGGTCTGTCCTGTCCTGCGAGCAGCTGCCCACTCCCACTCCTTATTCTGTAACTGCTTCTCATTCGGCAGCTGGAAGTTCGGATTCTGGGCTTGACTCTAAGAAGCCAATGAGGAGAGGGCAGTGGGTTAGGTGCAGGGCCCTGGTGGAGGGGAAATGAGCTGTGCGCCACAACCAGTATGTAAACAGATGTGGGATTGAGCCAAAATCATTGCGTATTGTTTCTTATCCCTGTGATTATTGGCCTGGGGTCCGTGCTGGGGAAAGGGACAAAGTAGAAACAGAGCCGTCAGCCTTTGTATAAGAAAGAGAAATACTGCTTCTGAGATTTGCCACATGAACTTGATCTTCCCGACACTAAGAAATTAGGGTCTGGTAAAGACCAGAGTAGCAGTGGTGGATTTTCACGCTGCTGGAGGGAGATCCAGGACAGCCCGGTGTAGGGGGTCCAGGGCCGGGGGGAGAACAGACAGAGCAACTGCCCCACTGCAGACCCACGCTGCTGTCTCTGTGGTCTCTGCGGGGGCTCAGGATAGGGATGCCTTATCCAGGGCCCCAGGGCCAGGGGTGGCAGGAATGACTTAGCCTGGGGCATGACCTTCACTGGCTCCTTGCTTGATGCTGGGTGCTTGTCTGTTGTTTTCAGCCGGTGGAGGCTTCTCAGGGTCAGGTGGCATGGTGTGCAAGGCAGGCGGCTGTGCCATCCCCCAACTGAGAAGATTAGGACGGGAACTCAGTGCCAGGACGCACCGAAGTTTTTCCTTGATGCTTAGAAAGTAATTGTGTGCTACATGCGGACATGGAGACACAAAGTTTTCAAGACATCAGGTGATAAGAAGTAGGGAAAGATTTTTTTGGTGTTTTTGGTTTTTTTTGAGAGATTCAGCACATCTAGATTCTGAATCCTTCACATCCAGAGTGGTGTGTTTTCATCCGTATCATAATTTCAAGATCCATAAATGCAGATATTTCTCCCTGCCTCTTCCCATCTGTCATTAGGATCCAACCGCCCACATGTACAGAGGACTTTCTGCCCCTTTCTCGTGTCTCACCCAATGGGCAATGTCAAGGGACAACAGCAGAATGAGGAACAGAGGCGGTACTTTCTCCCCTTGACCTGATTCTGTCTCTGAATTGACCACCAGGATCCCATGAACAACCCAGGTCCCATACAGAGTTTCCCTTCATAGGATGTCTGCCACTGCCTGACCACCCAGTCACTACCCAGATCCTGGCTGGGATCAGGGCAGCTGGCCCACTCCGACCCCCTGGCTGAGGGCACAGAGACCTCAGTGAAGCTTGCCCAGGCTGGGCTCAGCCACCTAGGCTCCCATTCTTGGGAATTTGAACTAGAAGAAGCAGAAGAAATTTCTCGTTGTTGGGTACTTGTGTTAGAAGATCATGAAAGCCCAGGGGCTGAGGCAGCTGTGCTGAGTCATGGGCATATCAGCCAGAGCGTAAACTGAGTTTATCCAAAATTCCTCCCAAGGCCCAGGCGGCGCTACAGGATCCAGCCCCACTCTGGTTTCACTCCCCACCCTATCCCTTGCTTCCTCTGTTCCAGCGGGCCTTAGGCTCTTTCTCCAACACACCAGGCATGTTCCTACTCCGGGCTTTGGCACTTTGATTCTTTACCCTGGCCTTTTTTTTTTTTTTTTTTTTTTTTAAGATTTATATATTTGAGAATGAGAGAGAGCGTGCATGTGGGGTGCGGGCAGAGAGACAGGGAGAGACTCTCAAGCAGACTCCCTATAGATTACAGAGCCCAACACAAGGCTCAATCCCATGACCCTGAGATCATGACCTGAGCCGAAAGCAAGAGTCAGATGCTTAACCAACTGAGCCACCCAGGTGCCCCTACCCTGGCCTTTTTAACGTGAAGTTATGTGCACATGAAGAAGCACTTGGCAATAAGATGTATGGTGCACTGTCCACCACTCCCATATACAGCCTGAGGTCAGACAGGCCTGGTTTGAAATCTCACTTTGCCAGTCACCACTATGTCGCCTTAGACAAACGACATAACTTCCCCAGTCTCAGTTTCCTCATCTGTACAAAGGGTGCAATCGGTATCACTGGGTGCTTGTAATGGTTAAATCAAATAACAGACTTAAAGCTCACCCCTAGATTCTGCCACATAGTAGGTTCTAGGAACACCAGTCCACAGGTGATCCTCTTTTCACTAATCGGTGTTGCTTTTGTCTGTGTTTTAAAATGGCTTTTTAAAAGTTGTAAAACAACACATGCACATCATAAAAACATGAAAAGTATGGAAGAGTATGAAGAAGGAGGAAAAAATCACCCATCATCCCATTACCTACAAGCAACTGCTATTAACACTGTGGTGTACTTCCTTCTGAGCTATTTTTGAAACCCCCGAACAGCTCCATTCCCTGTATGTTGATCTGTGTTTAAGTTCAGCCCTTGCACCTCCTGAAGCTCAGAAATCATTTGAATGTGAGTGTGAGGAACTTTCTCCTCTGGGGAGGGTGAAGGCATGTGTTGATGGCTTTCTATTGTTTTCAGCTTTGCAAGTGGGGAAAAGCAAAAGCTTCCGACAGAGAATAGTGTTTTATTTTTAAAAGAAAATAAACCGAGATCTCACTGTGCTGAGATGGGCGACCGAGTCCTTAGCCTCACTTCCCATGCTCCCCCACTGGCTGCCTTCCCTTATTTCTTATCGCTGGAAAGTTCCCTGGCTGAAATTACCAACCCTGTTGCTTAGCAGTTCATCTGCTCCTGCCTGTTCCCCTCCTGTCCCCAGGAACTCGGGGCCATGTGTTCCCTTGGCCCGTATGCTGACAAGCATCTTCCTGCCCAACCTGCTACCAGCTCAAGCACCAGCCAGAGCCACCTGCTCAGTGTCTGCCCCTCCCTGATTTCCAGAGGCAGGAGTGAGGAGTGGGAGGAGAGCAAAATGGAGAGAGGTATGGGGAAAATGAGTCCTCAGACAAAGGGACTCCAGCACTTCCCATAGACCTCTTTTCTTGGTCCTTCCTGTGGTCCTCACCCCTAGTATTAATGATCTCTGCCTGGAGGATGCTTTAGGGAACAAAAACAGCCAAAAATGGAGCTAGGAAAAGAAGGACCTTGCCACAGGGAGAATCTAAGCTACTAATTTCAACATAGCTCGTTAGCCTCCACTAAATAGGTGGGTGATGCAGCTGCCCAGGCTGGAGTGATGTCTCAGGGTGGAACCTCAGCCCTGGCTTCTCTCCTGGTTATGGGTCATGCATTCTGCAACCCCACCCTCATCCGAAGGACACTGTAGAAATCTTTATGCTGATTAGGTAAGTTGTAGTCCTTTATTATCCTAATAACTTATTATATATATATATATATGAAATGCTGTCATTTATCTAGCTACCTGAGTTGCCTTCTCATTGGGCAATTGTATGGATGGTAGGAAGCCACCTTTCTGTAGTTAGGGTATAAAAACACTCCTGTGACCCAAGCAAGGATACCTCGACTGGAATTGGAAAAGCTGGTCACTGGAGAAGTTGACTTAATTTTCCAAAGGAGCATAGAGGGCCTTCTGGGGAGGGAGGACAGATACCCCAGTCCCTGCTTCCTCAAATTTAAAGCCATGGAAATCTGTTAAGGACAGAATAGAGAGCTTCCCATCAGGGTCTGGTGGGAGGGCAGGGCAGTGAGGTCCAGAACAAAACTTGGAGAAGGAAAGAACATGGGTTAATGAGGAAGAGCCCAGGGTGGTGGAGGAGGCAGGTCTGTGTACAGCCTGTCATGCTGTCAGAAGCCAGACCCAGCAGCCTAGCGCCTTGTACCCCAGGGAGCATGTAGGGGGTATAATTAGGGTGGGAGTAGACACTGAAGAGAGATTCAAGTTTGGAGTGCCCTTGGGTCATTCTCTCTTAAGGGCTACCATGGGAACAAGGGCCAAAGAGGCATCATGACAAAGGACCAATGGGCAGCTGCCAGTCTGGGGAAGCCCAGTGCTCAATGCTCGAAAATCCCCTCCAGTGGCAGGGAGAAGTGAGGGCAGTTGTGACTTGCTCAGAAAGCAGCCACCTCCCCACCTGGTGTGGCTGTCAAGTGGACAGTCTTCTGAGACAATGTAAGCCCACGATGGTTCTAGAGAGGCAGGAACCCAAGGGCACATCTCAGATTTTCTATTTATTTGGCATTTGGAGTTTTACCAGGTTTTAACTTACATTCATATGCATCATACTTATTATATGAGAAATAAATGTCAACTGTAGGAAATACAAATCAAAAGAAAATAAAAATGGCTCATAGTCTCACTGTCTAGGGACCAAATTGGTGCTAACGTTTTGGTGTATTTTCTTCCAGTCTGTTTTCTATACAATAGAACAGTGCATGCTAGTCTCTAAACCCGCCTTTTGCGCTTAAAAATGATATTGGCAGTATTTTTCCATATCACTTACAAATTCTCCTTATCTTTTAAAATAGCCACACCACATTCCATTGCACTGTTGTACCACGATCCAGGTAACAAAACCCCTATAGTCAGCCCCTGAGACTGTTAGAAGCCTTCTTTGAGCTCTGACTCTGTGTGTAATTCTGGGCCTGCTCTATAGTGGAGGCGTGCACAGAAAGATGAGACATGCTTCCTGCTGTTAATTAGTTACAAGTTAACTGAGGACTTCCAATCAATGTGGCACACTGAGGGATATGGAAAGGTGTTCCTTCCATCCACCCATATATAAATCTGTATATAACAAAAATAAATTCAATGATAGAAATTCCCAGGGTCATTTATGAGGCAGGAACTCAAAGCCCAAGTGTTGGGTGTGAGCTGAGACCATGATAGTCCACAGGGGGGTAAGACCCGGACATAAACCTTAGGGATTCAAATTGGGGTTTTAATATCCATTTAAGGATAGGAGTTAAAGCCTCAAATCTAAGTGAGTTGAGAGAACGTGATAGAGGACTTCTGGCATAAATTGAGAGCTTCTGAAAGCAGTAGAAAAACTCAACAGATCTGTTTGGGGAAAGTTTCAAGAAAGTTTGCCATCTACCAATGCCTTGGGTGGAAGAGAGTCATATACCAACAATTGGAAACCTAAGCCTCCATTATGTGTACCAATTTACACCACATAAGTAATGCTTAGAAACTAACATACATACTGATTCAGAGCTACTAAAACCAGTGGGGTGCTTGCAAAGTCAAGCATAGAGTATTATGTAGACAGATGATGCTACCATTTATATACCCAGGACATGAGATTACCTAAGGAAACAAGTGCCACTGAAGAACTCACAATAAAAAAGTAGAATCTATGAAAAGCTACAGTCTATTAAGAGGGACACTTAGAAGAAGCAGCAAACTGGATAATTAGCATTCCAATATCTAGGGGAAATAATCCCAAATAGACTATGACTTGAGTATATTTAAATTATTGAGGGCTACAGAGGGGAGGGGGGTGGGGGAATGGGATAGACCGGTGATGGGTAGTAAGGAGGGCACATATTGCATGGTGCACTGGGTGTTATACACAACTAATGAATCATCGAGCCTTACATCGAAAACCGGGGATGTACTGTATGGTGACTAACATAATATAATAAAAAATCATTATTAATTAAAAAAAAAAAAAAAAAAAAAAAAAGACAGTGGAGTTGATACAATGACTATATCTATATAACTAAAGCACCAAGGCTATTGAAGAAAAGCTAGATACAGTTAATTCAGTAGTGTAAATGACTAAGTCTGTTTGATACATGGCTGAAATATTAATAATAAAAGTTTACCATAAAAATTGAAAAAGATCTACTGAAAAAAAAAAAAAAAAATAAATAAATTATTTAAAAACATAGGAGGGATAAAAATGATAAGAACAGGTCAGAGCAATACAGAAACAGATTTGAAAAGGAGACAGAGAGGGTTTCTCAAAAAATATGTCATTATAAAAAATATATTAGTTGCGTAAAGTAGTATATTAGACATTAGTAGTATAATAAATAGTAGTAGTAGTAGTAGTAGTAGTAGTAGTAGTAGTAGTAGTAGTGTGTGTGTGTACACTATAGTAGTATATATTTGGCCAAAGAGAGAATTAGTGATCTGAAAGATACATCAAGATTATCACCTAGAATTTGAAATGGAAAATATGAAAGAGAGTTAACAGATATGTAGTCAAAATGCAGCTAGTCAAGTGGCAGAAGGAGAGAGAAGAGAGTATATGAAGGAGGTAATATTTGCAAATATATTGGAAGAAAATTTCCCACAATGAAAAGAACATTTAAGTTCTTAAATTGAAGAATATTAGGTCCCATGAATAATAAATAAAAACGAATACACATCTGGATACATTGCAGATACATTACAGAAAATAAAAAAATTTAAAAACTTCCAGCTAAAAGTCAGGTTACACAAAGCAATGACAATTGAAGTAAAAGCGAACTTATCACCAGCAAAAATAGAGAACAACGAGAGATGTATCTTCACATTGCTGTAGGACAACTAGAACCTTCAAATTTGGATCCTAAGCAAACCATCGTGAAGGGAAAGGAGTTTTTTAAACACAAACAAAGCCCAAGAGAATTTATTACTCACAGATCCCAGTGGTAAGGGCAATAAAAGAATGTAACTCAGTGAGATGGAAACCGAACCAGATGGAAGGAGTAGAAAGCCACAAGCAATGGTGAGAAAAATAGCCACAAAAAGATAAACTTTTTGGTAAACGTAAATAAGTACTGACTGCAACAGTAACAGTAACAAAAAGTAGATTACAAACAAGGTGACCATGAACTCTTGGATAACAATAAGGAGCGTGGGACGGGAGTGCAGATGGGGTGGGAAAGTGTTGTATTGTCCTGAAGGGGGACAGAGACAGTGATGGTCTTTAAACATTGTTACACTTAACTTTTTGAAAAGTGGTTATTTATGAATAACCACTAAAAGAAGAGAAATCCAGTGCATAACTTCCAAAGCATAGAAGCTAAAAAGGAATAAAGAAAGCAGAATCACTCCCATAGGAGGCATGATAGGAAGAAGTAAGGAGGAAATAAGCATGGTGATTATCACCAGGTCTGTGAAAGGTCTGGGTTTTGATTTATCCTACCTACACTCGAATAAGTTAGCCTGTTGCTGTTTGATGGATGCTGTTGGAAGACATGAGACTCTCGGATCAGAGACGAAGGACTTTAAGATTCGCACACAGAGGGGCGTCTGGGTGGCTCAGTCAACCGGTTAGGCGGCCAACTCTTGATTTTGGCTCAGGTCATGATCTTGGGGTCCTGGGATTGAACCCCTGCGTCGGGCTCCGTGCTCAGCAGGGAGTCTGCTTGAGGATTCTCTCTCTCTCTCCTTCTGCCCCTCCCACAGCAGCCACCATGAGTATCACGTGGGCTTCAACTCGTCTTTGCTGCTGGGGTGTTGCACGTGCACTGAGTGTGTGTTGCAGTTGAGGGGCACCACACTTGGGGAATCCTCTTGGAGCGGGCAGTGAGCATGCACTGTGGCCGAAAGGGAGACATCGCCTATTCTCTCAGAATACATTATGTGAACACAACCCTGAGCAGTGACCCAGGTAACGAGCTCAGAGCCTTACATTCTTGGCATACTCAGTAAGACATGGAGAAGCACCGGTGACTCACTGAGGAGTGTCCCTTCAAACAAGGAGCAAACACAAAGCAAGATGATAGAAGTGAATTAAAACACATTAGCAATCACGATAAATAGAAATCAATTAACTTTGCCTTTTTAAAGACGGAATTTCTAACTTTGGGTCTAAAATTGTGCAATTTATAAGAAACACCTGAAACAAAATTTGCTTTTTTCACCTTAGTGGTTTGGCCATATTCTATGTTGGCAGGTATCTGGCTGCCTGTGTGATACGAGTATTTGTGTGTGTGTGTGTGTGCGTGTGTGTATGTTGGTGGTGAGGATGATGTACTAGTGAGAGGAGTGCAGATAGTTTCTTTCCTTCCCCTCCTTGCTCATCCTTTGTCAAATCCATTCACACCTCTATAAGACAGATACAGAAAGTTTGAAAGTAGCAGGGATGAAGAAGGGCGTACTATGAAAATGCTAACCAAAACAAAACGGATGCCTTAAGATGAATAGCAGATAAAAAATATTTAAGGTAAAAAAAAAAAAAAACCCTTCACATTAATTCAGAACAACACACATCATTACCTTGCAACAAACAGAACAATCTAGCTGAGGGGAACACGGAAAGTCAAATCCAGTATGAGGCAGCAAAAGATGAGTGTCAGGTGAGAAGTCCAAACAGCAAGCACTTTGAATCCAGACGAGGGAGAGATGGATCTGGGTGAAGTGATCCAGAAATGGGTTCTGGATAAGGAACATACGGCTTTAGATAGGTCTCACATGAGGGAGGCCCCGGGAAGTATGTAATAAGTCAATTGCAGCTTGTTCGATACACAGAAATATGTATTTGGATCCTTTATAAACAAAGGGAGGAAGTACTTCATGGACCCCAGAGTTTGGGCAGCTAGAGGTCTTGGTGCTGGGGGCCAAGGTCAGCGGTCTCATCCCTATAAAGGCCTGTGTGTTTTCCTCTGCTCCTCAAATCTGTAACGATTCCCATGCTGTTGGGCCTCCTATGAAGAGAGGGCATGGGCATTAGGTGATAGGTGGCGTGGTACAATCCTGGTGCTCTTCTAGAAAAGCTCAGACAGCACTAACAGTGGGGAGAAGGACACTGAAGTCCAGAGAGAGGAAGTGACTAGCTTCAGGTCAGCTAGCTCACCACAGAGCTGGGACCTGAATCCAGGTCTCCCGACCCTTTGTGGACAACGCACTCCACAGTGGGAAAACTTTGCCCAGTTGCCCTTTGGAACTTAGTGCTTTGGCCATAGCCTACTTTGGCAAATGTCTGACTGTGTTTGTATGAGTGTGTGTGTGTGTGTGTGTGTGTGTGTGTGTGTGTGTGGTGATGATGATATGCTAGTAGGGGGGTGCAGTTAATTTCTCTCCTTTTCCCCTCCTTCCTCATCCTTTGTCAAATCCATTCACACCTTTGCAAGACAGATGGGAAAAGAAACTTTGGTGGGGGATGGGCTTTAAGATCTGGCTCCCTGGACCTGGGTCTGGGATGTCCTGGTGTCCAAGTCAGTGGCAGCTGGAGAGGATCAAGAGCATCTGTCTGGGGACATTGCAGACAAATGGCCTGCAAAGCCCCCCGTGGGCCGGGGCAGGGCATCCTACCATCTAAAGCCTTCTCGCTCCGCAGAGCCATGTGCTAACAAGCTGTTGGCAGAGCACTAGAGAAAGACATATTCAAAACAACAGCAACAAAAATTGCAAGCCACCTCATCGGGCCTGCAGACCCCTCCCTGCATCTCATTAGCGCCCGGGGGTGGGAGGAGGGGGGCAGGCAGCGCCCATAAACCAGTGCAGGCCAGCAGAGGTGGGTGGAACAGGAGGCGCCCCAGCTCCCTGCTCACGGCAGGCCTTTCAGATGCTGTGCTGGTTTCTCCGTTCCCTAGCACGTGCATCTTCCCCGGGAGTATCAGATACCTACATCCTGTTGCGTAGGACATATTTTGTGTCTCATGTTCCTCAAACCAGCTAGTGCTTGAAAATCTTTTTTTTTTTTTTTTTTTGCATCTGTGAACCTTGGGGTTTTCATATGATTTCCGTGAAGCGAGGCGGGTCACGGCAGGTCGTGCATTCAGTGGATCTCATGGCTCGGACTTGCCACAGTTGGCCGTGCTGGGTGGAAGTCAGGGTGCTCTCTGCCTCCACTCACTACCACAGTTAGGGCCCTCTCACCTCTAGAAGGCAAGCTCCAGTTCCATGGTGGAAACTAGACCAAAAAAAACCATTCAGCAATTGTTCAGCAAAAACTCAGCAATTTCTCCTTCTCCCCCCACCCCCCTCCTTCCCTTATCCGTTTGTGCTTGTGTTCCCAAGTCCCTAGGCTTCTGAGAAAGCTCAGTTTGGCCTGGAAGTTGGGGTGGGGACATGCCATGGCTGCGGTCCCCGGGACGTCTCACTCGGGGGCCAGGGAAGAAGGAGCCTCCTCCAGCCCCCAGGACTGGGGGTACCAGCCTCTCACATTCCCCAGTTCTCCCTTCCAGGTTGTTCTGCACTCGCAGTAACTGTGCACGTGGCCCTGCTCGGTTTGAGTCAAACTACTACCCACGCATTTCTCTCCGCATAAAGTAGGGATGGGGAAGGGAGGACTCCCACAGAGAGGCCCAGGCCCTCAGAGAGAGCTGGCAGTGGCTTCTCTCAGTGGCTCTTTTCCACAGCAGAGACAAGTGGTGAGGCCAGTTTGTGCGGCTTGATTCGGAAGCCTACTCACCTGGGACGCAGGGTGAGCTGACCAGCAACCTTGGTATGGCAGATGGTTCACTTTGATAATGACCTTTTGGACCTGGGCTCCTGGAGATGGCTATGACTCCACACGCAATTGTCGTCAAACCGTAAAGTGGTTTGTTTCCATTGCTTGCCCAAGGTGGGGAAATTGCAGTTCCCAATGTCAGTTGAAGTGGAGTGGTGAGGGGGCCCGTGGAGAGCTTGCAGCCTGGGGCTCCAGACCCTCTCCAGAAGCCCAGGCTGGCTGGAGATTGTTCTTCTAAGCTCTCAATGTCTGTGAAATGCGTCAAAAGGCATTCAAGGCTGTTGGGCTTCCAGAACCAGAGTCCTCAGGGCACCTTCCCCAGCATCAGAGCTGTAGGGCTCCAGCTGCCTGGGACTGGGGCAAGGACAGAAGGCTGACTGCCCCCTGCTAAGGAACTGGCTCCTCACCCTCCTTCCCCCTGCTGTGCCTGCCCCTGGTCCAGTGTGACAAGATGGCACCCATCTCACAATTCTAGAAGGCAGTGAAGGCAGTTCTGTGACAACCAAACATAAGTGAAGAGCCAGGTGGCTCCCCAATTTCTGTCTGAATGTCCCCATCTCTGACTCTTGAGTAAACAGCATGCTCTGAAGGACGAGGTCAGGTTTGCCTCCGGGTGAGGCTCCAGAAAGCTGAATTCGGCTGCAGGCAGACTTGGCAGAGTCACTGAGCTGGAGTGTTTTCTCCTGAGCATCGTGGAGGAGAGGAGCCTGTACCTTCTCGGCATCCTCCCCCACCGGCTGCTCTAGCTCCTGGCTCTTTGCCTTCTTATGTCTGCCCTCCCGCACAGAACGTGGGGAGGAGGGGTGAGTAAATGCTGCTGGTACAGGGATGCCCGTGACGCTTCTGTCAGAAATGGCTCCTTGAGGAGGGCTCTCCTGCTGGGTGTGCTTTCTGTCTCCTCCCTTCGCTTCACCCCCCCCCCCCCCCGCCCCGTCCCTCTCATCACAATAAGGTAAACAGGGCCGATCCAAGTAGGCGTCTCCTTTGCTTCTGTTAGGGTATCAGCTTCATAAAGTCAGGTGAGGATTTGTGCTCTCGGGTCTGAAGACAAGGATCTGGATGGTGGCTCTGCCCCCCCCCCCCCCCACTGGACGTGGTTTTGAGCGGCCACTTCTCTAAGTCTCTGCTTCCTTGGTCATCGAATGGGGGGAAATGATGGAACCTGCCTCTCAGGGTTATTGTGGGAATCGACTGGAATAATGTAGGTCGTCATTGTCTGCAGCAGTAGCACCCGCAGTGAGCAGGCACGATGCTGCTCAGACTTGAATTTGCTCCAGTGTGGAACGGGCGGGCCCGGTGACAAATGGAGGGGAGAGGCATCAGCCAGTCTGCGTGCCATTGAAGGAACACCCAGCCCCTGCGTCCCTTCCCTCTGCCCCCCACTGAGCCGATGGCTAATACCATGTAGCATCAGCCAGGGGACAGATGTCTTCCTGTGGAAGAGCCAAACCTCCTGGTAGCCTGGGACCCGGCCACGCTGGGAGGCACAATTGAATTTTTCCTTTCCATCTGACAGTTCAGGACTGGATGTTACTTTCCAAATGCAGGCAGTTCTGGAAGGTCGTTGGGAACAGTGAATTGTGATTATGCTGGCACATTTTTAATTCTGTCTCATTACAGCTGCTGTTAAGGCTGCATTATAATAATTGCTTTAGTTCTGCTTTGGTATTTTCAGGCTTCTTTAATGTAGCTGTAATCTATGTGTATATTAAAGTAAGCAAGCCAAAGAGCAGGGGCAGTGTCAGTAGACCAGCAAAGGGAGTGCCTGTGGAGGGTGTGGAGCAGACAGGCAGGCAGAGAGGAGCCATGGCTGCGGGACCTGGTGACAGCAGGGGCGGGGGGAGGGGGAAGTGCTGGCCCCAGGCCCAACACACATTCAGGCTGGGACTCTGAGCAAGCCCAAGCTGCCCGGCTCAGTTCCCTCATCCGTTCCATGAGTTGCATCGTCTATCTTGGAGGTGCTTAGAAGTTCTTAGGCTGGTGGGGAGCCCCAGGGATGACTGTATGGGGCCAGGGAGGAGTCTGGCTGCTGGAGGAAGCTCCCTGGCTGCCTCCCTGACAGAGAGGCCACATGGCCTCTTGGGCAAGGACAGCAGTCACAGACACGATCTGCAGACAGTCCCCCAGTCCCCAGGGAACATTTTGCTCTGCTCTTTCTTCTATCACTCCCTGATTTGTTTTGTTTTCCTTTGAAATTTGCTTTGCTGGAACCATCCCCAGTCTTGGCGCAGCCCTTTATGCGTGTTATCTTAGCCATTGGAGGGAGGCCCTCCTGTAACCCAAGACCACTGTGGCCTCTCTGTTTGATCCCCTTAGAGGGCAGTGGTGTCAGTTTGGAGGGCAGAGCGCCGAGTGCCCTCCCAAACCCGGCTGCTCACATGGCGCTGTGTGTCTCGTGTGTTCTTAGCATGCATCTGCTGTGCCGATTCAGAATCATTGCAACAATCCGGTGAACTAAGTAACGATATCACCCCTTTTAAGAGCAAGCAGGGGCCAGAAAGGTCAAGAAATATGCCCATGTGACCAGTGAGTAGCAGAGCCAGCATCTGAATCCAGTCTAGGGAAGGGTCCACCTGTTGTGCACTGTGTCTGGTGACACTCCCCCCCCCCCCCGCCCCGCCGACACTGTCTGCTTCCTAAGCACCTTCCGTCCTCCTTGTCGGTCAGTGCAGACCTCATCAGAAGTCACTCTGGAGCCAGAGGCCACAGGCCAGGCAGCCATGTGGCCGAGCGATGAGTAAGGATGCTGTCGGTGCCACTGGGGGGCTGAGCACCAGCTGAACAAAATGTGTCTTCCTGGTCCTGGGCTACCTGGTCTTGCAAGTCTGGGTGCTGGGGGGAAGTGAGCATATGGAAGAGCTCTTCAAGTGGGGTCCCCACGCAGCTGTACCCCCACCTTGTGCCTGGGCCACACCACACCCTGATATTTCCTAAAGGATTCCTGTTTATCCTCCTCACATTTTTTTAAATTAAAAAATTTTTTTTGAGAGGGAGAGAGAGAGAGAGAGGGAGGGAGGAGGGACAGAGAGAGACCGGAGAGAGAATCTTAGGCTGGCTCCATACCTAGTGTGGACCCTGACACAGGGATCTCAGGACCCTGAGATCATGACCTGAGCTGAAATCAAGAGTTGGATGCTTAACTGACTGAGCCACCCAGGCGCTCCTATGCTTCTTGCATTCTTAAAGACTTTCCCATGAAGAAGGTTTCAAAGACTTTTTCAGGGCCTTTGCCCAGTGCCTTCCTGGGGCAACATCACCTTGCTGGCACGCACCTGGAATACAGCATGTTACAGCCATACATCGGCAGGCTCAGGGAAGCCCATGTTCCAGGAACCGCAGAGTCGGAGTCTTCCTGCAGGCATCGCTCCCGGAGGGCTCTGACTGATGCTTGGGCAGCCTGGCTCAACCGCCCAGGAGCTCGGGGCCGCCTCCCGCCCGCTGCCCAACTGCTCCAGTTCTGGGACAGTTCTAATCGTGAAGAAGTTCTTCCTTATTTTGGATCAAAGTCCTTCTCCTGTTATCTTCTACCACCAAGTCCTAGTTTGATCTCCTGGAGTGAGTTCATTCCCTTTTTCACATGATAGTATTTTGAATTTATGAAGGCAGCTCGAAGTTCCTCCTATCTTTTCTGATTTGACACCCTCACGTTCTCTTTTTCTCTTACTTCTATTTAGATATTCCTCAATGAGAAAAAATAGCGAAGGATCTTAGTTTGTCTCCAGCACAAATGAGGCTCATATAAATGAGTCTTCTTCTTCCTCTACCATATTCCAGTCAAAATTTGGGGGTGACTACCAATGCCACCTCACTTGTGCTGAGAGTGGGAGACTAAACAAACCCAGATGTGGTTCCTGCTCTTGGTGGTGTAAGAGCAGCAGCAGTAACAACTGCTAAGTACCAGCTTAGGACAAGCTACCTCCTCTTTCCTATGGACTTTTTTCACTGGTGTGGTAAATGTGCTTTCACTTGTGTGCAAACAGTGTCCTCTTTTGACTGTAAGAAGAACTCGGGAATGGGCTGCTCCCGAGGCTAACTCAGTCCCGTGCAGCTCTCCCACACCACCTTCTAGGTCACGCGGCTGTCACTGTGTCTTTTATCTCCATTCTTGGCCCATCCAAGTACCCTCTCCAGTAGTCCCACCCTTCTTTCCCACAGGAACATGACACTCTCCCCTAAAAATTGTCCTTAATTAGTTAACAAAATTTCCCTTCACGACACAGCCTGCTCTCCCCCAGAAAAACCAGTGACAGATATGAACACCATTTGGTCTAATTAGTTCTGATATTTCACACAACATATTTGTGAGGCTTTTTGGAGGGAAGGGAGGAAGGCAGGGAAAATGCTTCTATTAAAAGAACAGCAGGGAGGCTTGCGTGATGGGAGGGGCAGAGTTTGGGGTCTTCTTCTGTCACTGCAACAGACCCTTTGTTAAATCAGTACCGCCTGGCCTGCAGACACTTTTAACTTCCTGAAACTCTGTTCTTGCGTCTCTGTTTGCCTGCATTGCGCCCCCCCCCACCCCGCCCAGGATGGGACCCATGTGTGTGTCTTATTCCAGTGACTCATGAAGTCGCCATTCATGACTTATGAATGACCTTCTCTCTTCTGATGACAGAAATCTGTGCAAGGTGAGGTAACGTGAGAGGGGGTTCAGCACTAGAGCCCGGGGAGGTTGGGACGTGATGTTCTCTATCCGTCCTGCCCTTGGCTTGCTCTGTGACCTTGGAAAGACTATTGAACTCTTGGAGTCCAAGGGCTGTGTGTTCGGGAGCCGTGGCGGGGAGAGGGAGGTAAGCTCCTATCTTGAGCTGCTAGAATAGATGTCTCTCAAGATACGGAATGTTGGCAATTATGGAGTGTATAAATTAGGAATAGCTCTTGACATTGAAAATCAATCCTGTATTTCTCTGTCACATTTGCTGTCATCTGTTTACAACCTACAAGGTTTAAGAGCTGTGTTTACCAGTCCAAAGAGCTGAGGACATGCTTGGGGTGTCTCACAACATGGCTACAATCTCATGAACCTCACTGGAAGTCTACAGCTGAGACTGGAAATCAATGCTGGGCTTTTCACAAGTTCAGGTTTATCCTAGTGCCCGACCCAAAGTGCATGTTTCCTAATGGTAGGACCAGAAATGTGGCAGATTGCCAAGCCTTGAGATGGTACCATGGCAAGAGCACGGGAAGAGGAGTCAGGACTCCTGGGCTTCCCTCCCTACTTTGTGTTGTGACCTCTGACAATTCATTCACCTTTCTAGGCCCATTTGCTCCTCCCTAGAACCGGAGAGTTGAATGACTTTCTCAGGTTCCCTGCAGTTCGAATGTCCATGATTTTATGGCCAAGCCTGCAGAAAAGGAACGAGGGTATTTTAATAACCTTGGTGTAGGGCCAACAGGATGAGCCTAAGCTTCAAGCCTGAGGGATATCTGAGGGATTTCTGCAGACCTCCCTCCCGAGGGGTTGCCTCTATGCAGTTCTCGTGGGGATCATGGCCCAGGCCTGTCCTTCTTCCCAGACTGCCTCGATCATCACCCCCAGTCATTTGGCCAGCTAGACATGTGTCCTGGTCCTTATTTGTCCTGCCTATGTCCCTCTGCATCTTCTGCTGCATCTGAGCATTGCTCTGTCGTGACTTCCCCCTGTACTGGCTGTCTGTCCCACCAGCCTGGGAGGCGGACCTACTGCCCTCTCACAAGGAAAGGGTGAAATCAGCCACCATAGTGGGTGGTGCTTAAAAAGGTGGCCTGGGAAGTCAGCCTGGCTGTGAATCTCAGCTCTGCCATAACAATCCCCACCCTGGCATTGCTCGGTCTCGGGGTCCTCTTCTGGAAAGTTGTGGTAAGAGTTCAAAACAAAACACATAAAGTACTTAGCACAGGGCCTGGCTCTGGTAAACACTCAATAAATAAATGTTAGTAATGGTTCTGATCACCAGTTCTGATATGTGCGGGTTTTTCCTCACACCATGCAATTCTCCGACACTGGCTGGGTGTCCTACGGTTCAACTCAATTCTGACGCTGCCTGGAGATGGCATCAGATTCCACAAGGTAAGGGCTCAGTCCCATGAGACTGAGATGTCTACTGAAGGTGCAGGCTGTCACCTGTGCTTCTGACCCACTGGCCATAAATCAGACGTTCCCAAGACCCCTTCCTTCCTTGGGTTTGGATTCATTTGCTAGAAGGGCCCCCAGAACTCATAGCATTTTATTTATGAGATTATGGGTTTATTATGAAAGGATGTAATTCAGGGACAGCCAGGTGAAAGAGATGCATGGGACAAGGTAGGGGGAGGGGCTCAGAGCTTCTGTGTTCTCCCCAGGTGCGCTCTTCTTCCCGAACCTCCATGTGCCCACCAGCCCAGAAGCTCTCCAGACCCCTCCTTTTGTTTTGTTTTTTTTTTTACAGAGTCTTCATTACTTAGGCATGATTGATTAAATCATTGAACTCAATCTTCAGCCCCTCATCCCTCCCTGGAGGTGGGGGTGGGGGAGGGTGGGTAGTACTGAAAGTTCCATCTCTCTCATCACGTGGTTGGTTCTCCTGGCAACGGGCTCTCATCCTTTGGTAATCTAGAGGCTTTCCTGAAGTCACCTCATTAACATAACAAAAGACACCATGATCTCTCTCTTCACTTAGGAAATTCCAGGAGTTTTAGGAGCTCTGTGCCAACAACAGTGTATTGAAGACCAAATATATATGAAATATTACTTACCTTATCACAATATCACAGTTAGTTGTTCTTATGTTGATTCTGTTACTTGTGATAAGTCCTGACACTTTCCCTCCAATCAGAAGCTTTCTTTGCCTACCTGCTTTAATGATGCTTTTTTTTTTGTTTTGGAGGGACTAGAAATATGGCATTTAATCACATCCCTCCATGAGTTCTGAAACCTTTCAGAAATAGACCAGAAGTCAGATAAAAATTAAAAAAAAAATCAGCCCCATTGCTTGTAAAGCTGGACTAGGGAAAGAAAATTGGACCCCAAAAGACCCAAGTACCCAAGTATTTCCCCCAGCTCTAGACAGGGGGGCAGGGTGCTGCTCTGGGGGGAGTTGGGTGGGCAAGAACAAAGATCCTGCAGGAGCCAGACAGAGGCTGAGGTGTGTGCGATTTCTAACACATGAGCTTTGCCGGATGCAGGAAAGCAGCTGCCTGGGGTTTGAAGCCTGCCAATCTAATCATAGATCATAGATTATTCTCCTTTCAGAGTGGGAGAGGCTGACTCCAGGGGCAGAATGGGCAAAAGGTTACATGCCAACAGCTCAGCAAGGGTACAAATACCTAATTCTTGGGGTAAGGCAGGAAGCCAGGGGCAGGGAGAGTGTGGTCCCCACTACAACGTCCTATTAAGAATCCCCTCTTTTCTGGACCCACAGCTCCTGCACGGGTGCGAAGCCACCGGAAACCCTCATAAGCTGACTCTTAGCCCTCTTGCTAAGTTGATGTGATAGGATATGCCCTTTGCAGGTGCCCTGGGCTGTCTGTCTGCGTTGGGTAGTGCTCACCTGCTTGGTTGTTGTCTTCCCATCCAGGCCCGGTGTTTGCGCACCTCTACCTGCTTCCTTCCTGCCATGTCGGGAAGTTTGGCTTTGGCTGGATTTCTGCATCTCTGGGTTGACCTACTCATTTCTAAAACACAGATGCTTCTGGGGCATCCTTTGAAAGCTGAAGACAGGCTGGAAGCTATGACCATGGCTTGCCCTCTGAAAATACGGTAGAAGCTCCAAGACTCAAGGGTTCTATCACTGTGGCTGACAGTCTTTCTCTGTCCCCAGCTATCCCAGCGCTGTTCATTCTGACCTTTCTGCACTGCCTGGAAGGGTTTGGAATCTTCCTGCTATACCGATGTCCCCTTCTCCTTCCCTCCCCTTCCACCCCACCATGTCCCTTGGCCTGGATGTAGACTCCTGAAAATGGCGGCCTCCTTACCCAAGCCCCACTGGTCTTCCATGTGGGTCTCTTGTGCACAGTCTTCCTCCCTATTCCCTTTCCTCCTTTACCTGTCCCCAGGGCAGAGATTGCGTTCTACCTTGGTGCCCCAGCCTGTTGACCCCCTTGGCTAATTGTTTTCCCAGAGCCTCACTCTAGTTTCTGGGATTCTCCCACATCAGCCCCACTACAAGTGGCCTGAATGTCCACTTGATGCAAACACCATCAATCCCCGCAAGTGGTAAATTGTGTCCTGCCTGCCTCCCCACTCAGGTCAACTTCTGGCTCATTGACATCAGGCTAGGAAGGCCTCCATCTGTCCCCATAGCTCCCAACACTGGACCTTCTGGCCACAGGGCTCTGGGCTGTAGGCTGCCCCGCAGTGCACAGCCTACCTTTCCAGCTTGGCTTTCCCCTGCCCTGGCTGTCATCGACCCTGACCTGCCACTTTCTCCCGGAAAGAGTCCCTCATACACTGTGCAATCGAGGCCATGTCTTTGGTGACACGTTCAGCTGTCACTGCCATTTCCCATGAGATGTTAACTGTCACTCAAATACCAAGCAGTCCTGCTAGTTTGCAGCCTGATTTGGCAATTTATTTATTGCTACTAATACTCTGTCAGAAAAATATTGATGTCCCTTTAAATATGTGATTTTAACAGGCTCCCTCTAGGGAGTTTCTTGTTTGGGGGGGCACATTTTCTCCTTAAGGGACACAACCCTAATTTTATCTTGAAATTGAATAAGAAAATAAGAGGCCTGTCTTAGGGATTAATTTCACAGACAGCACAGGCCAGGAGCCGAGGGAAATGAGGACATCGGCATCAGTCACTATGGGTGTGATCGGAGTGGCCCCTCCGAGCGCACCCCCCGGTTTCACCTGCAGAGAAGTTCTGGATTGAGAACTTCTGCCTTTTGTGTCAGGGCCTGGTTTTCTTGGCTCACATCACACTCACGTGTTTCATCTAGCACACCTATAGCACTTACCTCGTGCCTGCCGCTGTTCGAAACACTTGCAGGTAGGAACTGATGAAATCCCTAGACAGCCTTGCAAGGCGGGTGCTCTTGTTCCCCCCATGTTACAGACGGGAGAATTAGGCAGAGAGAGGCTAATGAAATCGCTCAAGGTTACACATCTGGGAAGTGGCGGAAGAGGGATCAGACCCCAGGCCTCCTGAAGCCAGAGTTTGCGTGGCTGCTGCTACCCCGGGGCTGCCTTCCAGGCGCAGGGAGGCTGTTCCTCTGCTGTGAGCCATCCGCTCTTGGACTCAGGTCCTGGGGAGATTCCCATCTCGCTCTCGCTGCACAGGAAATTGCAGGTGTCAGGACAGGACACACAACATCTTTGCTACCCGCCTGACACGTGGGATCTTTTTCTTCTGGCATCCAATGCCTTCACCTGGAAGGATGAATTAGACAGCTGAGTCGATTCTGTGAAAATGCGGTGTCTGATTTGTCCTCACATGACCTTGTAGCAGAACCCAGCATCATGCCAGTCCACTTGGCAGCCGCACACGGTTTCCAGTTGTGGTCAAGGACCTTCGGCGACTGTTCTCTCCATCTTGTCCTCAATCCACCTCACGACTGTTTGTGGTTCTGGGTTCGGGCAGCTGTCTCGAGAGCCCATCTCCCCGCCTGGCATCGAGTGACATCCTCTCCCTTCTCCTTTAGGCACTGGGGACTGCTCGTGCAGTTTGTGTCCTTGTTTCTCTGTTCGATGATGTACGGGGGATTATGTATTATGAAAAGGGAAAGTGAGACTGTGGAGTAGGAGGCTGGGATGAGAACATTTTGCATTCTAGCAAATGCCCTGGCTGCTTGTGACTCCCATGTAGTGGGTTGCACCTTGGGTGGTCAGGGAAGATGGCTATTAGTGATTTGGGGCTCCCTTGCACTTGCAGACTTGGCTGTGGGGCAGCAGTGAGGTGTGGGAGGGTGGGCTGGGAATTAGGAAAACAGGGTTCTAACAGCAGCCTCGGTTTCTCACCTGGATACCAAAGGACTCTGGTCAGACATTCTCTTGGCCCATCTGGCTTTGGAATCTGAGGGTCATACATAGCAAAGGGTCGGTGTTATGTTAGGGAGGCCAGGAGGGCCCCCAATTCCTGATCATTTGCTAAAGCCAGACACCTTTCAGAGGCAAGAGGAGAGGTACAAGTGGACAATTAAAGTTGGAATTGACATTTCAGGTGGCTGACCCTGGCACTCATTGGCAGAGCCCCTGATTAAAAGCAGCTACTCAGACGGCATTCCCACACATCCTCCTGCTGTCTGCCACTCCCTCGATGCTGGCCCCCCACCTTTCGGGGTCTTCTTAGTCATTTCTTTGTCTAACCATAAATGTGGTTTGGTCGTGGCTCAAAGGATGGAGGGGGAGGGTCCTGGCTGGTGATGAAGATGACAGGGTCCCCCGCCTACATTGAGTTGCAAGTGGCAGATGAGTGTATCCCTAGAACCAGCCAAGAAGGACTGGGGTAAAGAGAACCTCTGAGCTTCCTGTTTAGGAAGAACAGTCACCGTGGAGCTGATGGGGTCACCAGGCCCTTTAATGTGAACCCAGGTGACCTGGGACAGTGCATGGACAGGAGTCCCCCGAAATGACAATATCTATCCCTTCCCATTCCTCCTCTTCCTCCCAGCCACCCCATCCCCCCACTCCCCTCCCCTGACCGGGCCACTGTCAGGCTCCCTGCCTATGATGAAATTTTCAGGCTTCGTTTAGTGACATAGCCATCCCAGTAAAATATACAAATGGCCCAACCGTGGATCCTAATGTGCAGTAAACGGTTTTTCACCTCTATCATTTTTTATGGGAAGAAATTGGCTTTGTGCTTCCCCTGCAGCACCACCCGCCCCCCGCCTTGCAGGTGGACTGTGCTGGGGGGGGGGGGTTGCCTCCACTCCATCTGCCCGGCTGCCCACTCTGCTCCAAGCACCGCTCACTCACGGGGGCAGGGGGCGGTTCAGCTTTGATTAGCCGTCCCGTGTGATATTCATTTCCAACAAGAGGCTCGCTCTGCTGTCTCTACAGGAAAAGGAGGGTGGAGGGGGCGACGGGGGCGGGGGTGGAGGGAGAGTGCAGGATTCCTGATTGGATTCAGTTCTTTGTTCTGGTTATTTTCCAAAGGTACCACCTTCTGCAGTAATCCTGCTCCCTTCATCCCTGGCTCCGCGCCCTCTGCCCTTTCCTGGGCCTTCCTGTGTTCTCTCACCCATGGAAGGGGCTCCTTGGTGCTTCTCTCTCTGCCACATGGAGACACTGGAGGGGATCTCTGAGATCTCCTGTTAAGGAGATGAAATAACCTCTGAACGGGTGAGGGGACTCTCCTAAGCCCAGGAGGGACAGTTCAGTGATGCTAAATTCGGTATCTTCCAATGCAAGCTCGCCTGCTGGACCCTGGCCAGGTCAGTTAACCCACATCTCTGGGCTGAGTATGCCTCGAAATCGTTCTCCTTCTGCCCCGTGACCCCGTCCTGCCCAGGCTCCACCAGTGGCTTCATTTCCTCCCTTCCATTCTGAACTGGGGCATCTCCTAAGACCCCAGCCTCAGCCATCTGCTTTTTTCTGTAAGCATTCACAGTGGACACTTCTAGAAGCACATCCGAGGTACAGGCGATTTGGGGGAAGGAAAGTTTTCTGCTGAAAATGAGTTGGGTGATGACTCCAGGTCCCCTCTGCAGCCGTGGCATTGCCCTGCTCTCTCAGGCAGCAGCTTCCTTGCTTCTCCTCCTGCCTGCCTTCCTGCCAGCTGCCTTCTGCGTGCCCAGGAAGGCATGGGGTGCAGCAGGGCTGTGACGCTACAGTTTCTTGCTTCCTCTTCTTGCAGCTACTGCTGGCTCTGCCTCCAGGGCCAAAAAGGCAGCTAGTCCTTGGCGCTGCACCACAAGTGTTGCTGGGAGTATGTCTCTGCTTGTGCATCTAGTCTGTGGATGAGGCCACCTCTGCAGTGTCCTGGATTTCTGTGTGCCCCTTTGGTGGGGGCTGACTGCCCACCTCTCCACCTGGCCAGCAGTGGGGCAGGGACTGCTGCATGCTCAGCACAGACGGATGCGTGCAGGCGCGGGTGTGCACGTGTGTGTGTGTGTGTGTACCCAACCATGTATCTGTGCATGCAGACACCCACTTTGGAGCCGTATCTGCACATTTGGCCCAAAGGTGCAGAATAAGTATATATTCTAAGAGGTACTCTAATATAGGGATGCTGTTTGGGGGAAATAATTGTACCTGAACAAAGGGAAAGTCCTTTGAAATGTTAAGAAGCTCATACAAATGTCAGTGCCAATAATGATGATGGTCACTGTTCTGAGACTCTCTTGCTCACACTGTCCTCAGACTACACCCCCACGGGGAGCCTTGGAATGGAGGACAAGGAGCTAGAGAGCTCAGCAGGGGCTTCCAGTCATCTCGGACACTGAGGTGGGTCCATTCTGGAGCCCACATTTTGGGTGCGTAAAGACCAGCCAGCTAGTGCTGGAGGAGCGTGGCCAGGGTGGAGGGGGGGCTAGGCACTGCAAGCAGGGCTCAGGGACTGTGAAGTTTGGCCCATAGAGATGGTGGCTGTCGACAAGATCTGAAGGTTTGTCATTTGGAAAAGCATTTGGCCAGTCCCAAGTTATTCCAGAGGGCAAAACTAGGACAGATGTAGCCTGGGATCAGAAGGCAGTTTCCTCCCAGCATCTGACCCTCCCCACAGTTATATAGATCAGATGGCGGCCTGACACCACTGTCAGTGAAGTTGAAGGATCCTTGCATTGGAAGGACAGCTCAGCAAGATGATGCTTACAATTCTTTCCCACTTTCAGGAGCCTGGGCTTTTAACCAATTATCCTCCAAAGAGGAAACTGGAACCCAGAACCACAGACCCCTGGGACCCAGGGAAACCAAAACTAAATGTGCTGTGTTTCCCCGGATACACAGTCACCTACTGACAGCTCTTCAGGTGACCATCCAATTGGAGATGGAAATACAGGAATGAAGCTACGTTGGCTCTTTGAGGGGCTTCCTGGAGTTTGGAAGTAAAGGCGACTACCTCCTGTCTTGTCACTCTGGGCAACATCCCCACTCTTCTGCCTCTGCAGCCATGGCCTGGCCTCATGGGGGACAGGACCACAGGGGACAGGACCAAGAAGTGCGTGAGGTGCAAAGGGGGGGAGGACTAAGCCCCTGATTTAGGAGACAGAAAGCACGGCAGTGAAAACAAATCTATTTAGAACCCTCCAGCAGATTTTAGACACCTTGATTAATCATAACTTGCTACACATTATTTCCCTATAAACAAACTACAATGTTACTCATATAAACAGCTTTATCTTGACAGCTGCAAAATGTCAGGATTTAATGTAGAATGAGCAGAGATACACCATATGTTACCACTCCAGGCCTGGAACACACGAATTCACAGCATATTGCCTCATACCGAAGAGGTGATTACAAAAGAGGGGCTAGGTTTTTGCCTTGCCACGATTGTACACACTGCCTCCAAGTCCCCAGTGCCTTCTCTTTGGCTGGGCTGTGGGATGACTAAGATGCAGTACAGAGGAAGCTTCTCAGGGTTGCCAGCAGCGAGCAAGACGGCAACCCAGAAAGTGGGGATGTGGCGTGCTGTATTTTTAAAAACGGACTCAAACAAATACAGGTGTCCCACGCTGGGAAACCCAGGGTTCCAGTATAATAATAAGGGGGGAGAAAGTCAAGGCGCTGCTGGCATCCTGCTGAGGAGGACTGCTGCTGCCTTTGCCAGAATGAAAAGCCTCCGAAAGATAGAAAACAAATAGAACCCCCTAGAAAACAAATAGAACCCCCTACAGATTGTTTCTCAGAGTCCATAGTCTCTCATGCTTCATTCCCCCTTCTGATTACCCCCCTTTCTTTATCCCTTTCTTCTCCTACCGATCTTCCTAGTTCTTATGTTCCATAGATGAGAGAAACCATATGATAGTGGTGCACTGGGTGTTACATGCAACTAATGAATCATCGAACTTTACATCAAAAACCAGGATGTACTGTATGGTGACTAACATAATATGATAAAAAAATATTATTATTAAAAAAAAACCCTACAGAAACCAACAATTAAGAAACAAGTTAAAGGCAAGGGGAAACCGAATTTAGTGTTCATGAAATAAAGTTTATAAAGGGACTCTTTACCTTGGGGTAGTTTTTTGTTTGTTTGTTTAGTGTTCCGTTAGCCACTGTACAGTACATCATTAGTTTTTGATATAGTGTTCAGTGATTCATTAGTTGCGTATAACACCCAGTGCTCATCACGACCTGTGCCCTCCTTAATACCCATCACCCTGTTACCCCCTCCCCCTCTCCTCTGAAACCCTCAGTTTGTTTCCCAGGGTCTATAGTATCTCATGGTTCGTCTCTACCTTCAGGTAGTTTTAACCCAAAGAGAGAGAGAGATTGGGAATTTACTCCAATAGGCTGCACTCAGCCAGAAACCCCACAGGGCACATTTTCATAGAATGGTTTCGTGTTTGTCCTCTTTGCTTTCATCTCCCCTCCTGTACCTCTCTTCTACCCTAATATGGCATCGATCAGGGTGTCCTAGGCCAGAGCACCCAGGCTGGCCCACTGCCTCTGTGTATAAATACAGCTCTGCTGGAGCGCAGCCACACCCATTCATATATATATGCTGTCTGTCTACTCTTGTCTTGCAGACGCAGAGTTGAAGAGATGCTGCAGAGACCATATGTATGACCCACAAGGCTGAAAATATTTACTGTCTGGCCTTGCATAGAAAATGTTTGCAGACCCTCTGCTCTAAACTGTACATGTGTTTATGTCACTCCCCAGCCTAAACACTGAAGGCATGCTGACCATTCATTTTTGGCCACCCAAGAGTCAGTCCCCTGCTTTGGGCTCTGGAACCCCAGTTTTCTTTTGGTGGTGTATCACTCCCATTGCCTGATCTTGGTGGCTCTGCCAGCCGAGGGGCGGGCATATGGCCACAGGTTGAGACCTACCATAGAGACACCCGCTGACTTGGTCCTGGCTCGCCTTGAGAGCCTAGCCCCCCCCCCCCCCCCCGCTTCTCCCCATCCAGTGCTCATAGTCTGTGGATGTGCCCCATACTCCAGTTACTCTGTTAAGATGACCAGTTCACAGGGATGTCTTCCCCCACCCTGCTGTGAGCTCCTTGGTGGGCAGGGAATGGTCTCATTTATCTGTATCCCCAGAGCATAACAACATTGCTGAGTGTTAGAAGAATGAAGCCCTGTTTTCACCATTGGTGCTGTGTTTGGCTATTAAGTTATCATCTTGATCTTATGCTAAGAGTTCCCCACCCCAGCTCAGCTCAAGTGGTTCTTTTGCTCTCACGCTGACTTTATTCCTTGGTCCCATTACTGACCTTCTACTGCTGATCCATCCAAGCCCTGAATTTGTACCCACTCCTCTGAGATGGGCTTCCAGTTCCTCCCCCCAGGCCTGGTTCTCTGCCGTCAGTCACTGAAGTCCTGTCTTGTTCTTCTCGGTGCTGCTGTGGCTGACAGCTCTGCATCAGGCCCTGCATCAGGCCCTGCATCTGAGCTCATAGCTGGAGCTCTGCTGTCTGAGACCAGACAGGATGACCCCTATCCCATGAAGCCCTTGGGGGAGGCATGAACCTTCCAGATGCTTCCCGCCCTTCGCATCTACATCTGGATCCTGATAATCCTGGTCTGGCTCATCTGTTGCTGACCTCTTGCCAGTCAGTCTCTGATAAGAGGGTGGGATTGCCTCAGTGGCACAAATAGCCAGGGCAGAGTATGTGCTAACCACCTCCATGGTTTTTTTGCTGAAAGGGGAGTCTTTAATTCTTTCCCTTTGCAAAAAGTGAAATAGTCCTTGGGGAGCACACAGTTGGCAATGTTTAGCAGGACAGTCAATGCTCAAACCCTAGGGCTTTTGGCACAGTTCCTTTCTCCTGGGCCAGAGGCATGGGGCCATCTTGGAATCTGGAACTCTTAGTGCCCCAGGTCCACCTAGAAGAGATAAGCATTGTGATGCTTTGCAGGCTTGTTGGGGAGGGAGATAAATCACTCTCTGACGTACTTCTCCCTCACTGTCTACTTTCATGGTGGGCCAGAACATTCTGGGTGCAAGATCCTGTCTGGATGTCAGAATCTTAAACATTAATTCAAATAATTCTCTTTCTCTAATGTTCTTATGCCAGAAGGACTCCCGGAATGTGCAAAACATCCCATATCCCAGTCCTGCTGCCTGGGGTCAGGAAGGGTACTTGGTTTCTCTCCAGTTGGTGTAGTCATCCAAAGAAGCAGATTGTCCCACATCCAGCCCTGCAAGTCCAAACACAGGAGCCTAATTATGCCCAAAGAAGGCATAATTCTCAAGAGGAAGGCTCCTTCTGGGCTTCTGAGCTCGCTTCTGAAGGTAATTGGCAGATGCTGGTCCCTGCTCCCAGGAACTCCTCCAGGAACCATGGGGCCAAAGACAAATCTGGTGAGTGAGAAGTGAGTTGGGTATATAGGGTGAACAAACATCCTGAAGTGTCCAGGACAGACTGGCTGTGTCACACAGGCTGCTTGAATGTTTCCACGAACCTTCAGAATGTCCCTCAAATTCTGGACTCTCTGGCTTACAAACTGTTATCTCGAAGACTGTCTTTCACACTCAGAATGCACAAAATCTTTGCCTGACCACAAGCCATGTATTTGCCTTGGAGTCTGGTCCCAGGGCCTTGAAGGACAGCATAGGGCAGCTGGGTATCAGCCTCCTGCCTTCTCCTCCCCTGGCCCCCAGCTGGCCCAGGACTGGGGCCCTCTCATTTGCCTTGCCTCGTGAGGCCTCCATGATGGGATTAGAAAACAGAGCCAATGACTTAGATGCTGGTTTCAGTCTAGCTCCTGGTTCCCAGCTCTGAGCTCCTGGCAGAAGCCGATACACAGGCTACTTTTTCTGTCAGCAGCCTTTTCTCCTGTTTTAAGGCCTTGAGTCTAGAGCTCAAAAGACTCTGGACACCTAAAATAGAAATGTCTAAAGGAGCAAAGAGCAGGATTCAATCATTACCAAGCAAAGTGACTTCCCCTTCATGATATTATAACACATAGATATGGATTTCAAGAGAGTAGTTTCATCATTAACATCAGTACTCAGCAACCAGATTAACGTGGATGTCTCCACACTTGTGCTCTGTGTGTGTGTGTGTGTGTGTGTGTGTGTGTGTGTGCATTAAGAGAGAAGAAAATGCGTTTCCAAACAAAATATCCCTGGATTCTGATTACCTGTTGGTGAGTGCTAACTTGAACATTCTCTGCTCTGAGTTCATACAATTGATTGCAGTTTAAATCAGTCCCGTGGGGGAAAAGCGAGACTGGGTGATGGCTGGGAGTTTTGAATTTGCTGTAAAGGCTTTTATGGATTCCAGAGTCACCTCATGGTTAGCAGGGCTGATGGAGGTGAGCAATAGCATGGGTAATCCAAAGCCAATGGATAATCTTTAAATCATTACCATCTGTTTTTGAAATGTACCATTTGATCATTCTCAGAAACTGATTTGCCTTCCTAATCATGCTCTTCTTGGCCTAATGTTAAAACTAACTTTGCTTTCCAATGACAAATAAATCCAGCTCTTAATACAGTGCTGAATCCACTGTGCATGATGCAAATACCTGAGAAGAATAACACAGGGGAGGCGAAGGACTGAAAGACAAAGAGGAGAGTGATGGAGGAGGAGCCTCATCTTTGCCTCTGATTGATTTTTCTTGCCACAGCTGGTGAGGGAACGCAAAGGGGAGTCAGTTCTCAGGATCTAAGCCCACTGTACTTTTCTGCTCAGACAAGTCTGCTTTTCCATCTATAACTTCAGAGCCACTGACTCCAGCTTGATGCAGCATTGCGTGGAAGGGTGATGGTCTCACCTGCTTGCCCTGTTCAGAGGAGCAATATTTGTACATGGTATGAAATTCCAAATCTACAATACAGTGACAACTCAGTCTCCCTCCCACTGCGTCCTCACCCCTTCTCTCCCCAGGTAGCCCTGTTGCCCCTGCAGTACTTTCTGTCTATTGTGCCCGAGGTATCTCTTCTTGACTCAGCTGCTCAGAAACAGCTCTCTTCACAGTCCCTTGAGCTCTGGTGCTGTCGCTCGTTCCCTTGGCATCTGCACAACAGCTTTGAGCAAATCTATCCTCTTGGGTCTTTGATGCCTGGGAAAAGTCACGTTCTTCCTGTGCTTCAAGCATCCCCAGACACCGCTCCCCACTCCTGAGCCATCCACGTCTCCATTCTTTCTCTCTTTGATGTTTTCCAGTTCATGTTAAAGGACTCCAAAGGCCCTTTCGTGGTCTGTGTGGCCTCTGTCTCTCTCGATCTTGTCTCGATCTTGTCAAAGCCCACTTCATCCTGGGCTCTGGCTTCGCTGCCTCAGCGGTTCTCCTCCCCGAGTGTCCCTCTCCTGCCTCTGCTGAGTTGTCCTTCTTTTTCCATGCATTTTCCAATCGTTTCTTCTTCTCCCTCTCTCTCCACCCTTCACGCATTCCTATTATGAGATGACTCTCAACTCTATGACTCTACGCCTGACCCTTTCCCTCCACTCCAGACTTGATTTCCATCTCTCTTCTGGACAGTTCTCCCATGATGTCCCCTGCGCAGCTGCAATCCGAGCTTGGGTCCCCTCTCAGATACTGTCCCCTTCTTTGACCTTTAGTGTTTTTGAAAATATTTCCATCACTCTCCCAGGCACCCTTAACTCCTCCAGACATTTCCCTCATCCCCCAGACTGGTCAATTCTCTCTTGACATTTTTTGCCATAACCATCCTTTTATTTCAATTCATACAACTGCCATTTCATGTCCAGACCTTTCTGGCCCAGCACCTGAATGATGTCAGTAAACTTTTAACTGATTCTCCTTCAGCTGTCTCTCTTTCTCCCCAGTCTACTTGACATATCATCTTCAGGATAAATAACATCCCCAAATATGATTTTATCATGTCATTCTCCTAAATAGAGTTTTTTTTAAAGCTTATATAAGCTGTTATGAAGCAGGCAAGGTTCTTAGATTCAGACTTATTCTTTTTTCCTGGTTTCAACTATCAGAAGGAAATACTAGTATATACTTTTCTTGAAAATTATACTGCTGAAAGAAAACAACTTTATAGCCTGACTTCCAAGTCAGCCTCAAATGGTCTCTAATTTACCTTTTCCATTTTATATGCTATATTGTTTTGGTTTTATTTTGGAGACATTACAGTGCATGAGTCAAAGGGCTCTGGACTCACTCAGCCTGTTTGTATTCCAGATCCTCCAAATACCTATTGTGTCGCTTTAGAGAAGTTTGTAAAAATCCTTCCAAGCTTTAACTTGCACCCCTTTCATTAAAGATGGGAAAAATGCATCTATATCATAAATTATTCTCTGGATCACTTAATTCATGTAAAATGTTTAGCAATTGCCTGGCACATCATAGTGTCAAATAAACATTTATTCTTGTTTTATCTTCCCAAGTGTGTGCTCCCTGCTTAAGACAAGCTGACATACCCACTTTCTCTTGAATAATGCCTTGTGCATTTTTTCCTCTTTGGCTTTGTTCATGGTTCTTGATCCTTCCAAAAATCCTCTCCATTTTTAAAGGTCCTACCAATATTCCACTTTTTCCATGAAATCTTTCCCTGATTCGGGCTCCAGTGAAACTCTTCTGTACGATACTGTCATGGTGGGTGCATGTCATTATACATTTGTCAAAACCTGTAGAATGTGCAAGACAAAGAGTGAACCCTGTGGTGAACTGTGAACTTTAGTTGGTAATAACCTATCAATATTAGTTCATCAATTATAATAAATGTACCATAATTATAGAAGATGTTAATAATAGGGAGGGAAAGATAGGTTGTACAGAAACTCTCTGTACTTTCCTTTCACTTTCCCTGTAAACATAGAACTGCTCTAAAAAATAAAACCTATTAATTAAAAAAAAAGAAAAATCTGACCTGTTTATATGTGCATGAGTTCCTTCAAGGCTCATTTCTTTATTTTTTATTTATTTTATTTTATTTATTTTTTAAAGATTTTATTTATTTATTTGACAGAGAGAGAGACAGCCAGCGAGACAGGGAACACAAGCAGAGGGAGTGGGAGAGGAAGAAGCAGGCTCCCAGCAGAGGAGCCTGATGTGGGGCTCGATCCCAGCATCCCGGGATCACGCCCTGAGCCGAAGGCAGACGCTTAACGACTGAGCCACCCAGGCGCCCCCAAGGCTCATTTCTTTAATCTTCAGCCTCAGGTTTGTCTGACTTGAAGATACACAAAGGGGACCCTTCATCATATCATGTTGTGAATCCTTCTACCTTATTTTCACATGATAGAGTCAAGAGATAATATAGCTTAAGGAAAAAAAGAGTGTGAAATAAGGAAGGTCTGAGTTTATATCCTGGCTCCTCTTTGCACATATGAGGTCACTTGGCCAAGTTATTTAACTTTTTTGAGCCTCAAGATCCTCATCTGTAAACTGGGGCTAATAGTATGTATCTGTCAGGTTGTTGTATTAGACTAACCTGGCAGTTGCTATCTTGTTATTGTAGGAGGTAAGAGCTTGCTTTATTGCCAAGTGATCTGCCAGACAAGTTCTCTATCAACACAAACAAAAACGTGACTGCTTTCCTGATCAAAAGGTGATCAGATTTAGAGAGATCAGATGATTTGGCGATGAGGATAGACACAAAGGACTTTTCACCCTCACACACATTATGATCCACAACATGGAAGAAGTTCTGCAAGCGTTAGCTGAATCTGAAACAGTACAGCGTGATTGTGTCAGTCAGTTATTAGCGTCTAACACGACAAAGATTTCCACTTACGTCTTCATCTTGCAGATAAAATACCAGGAACACATGACCTCTCGGGTCGCCATCGTGGAAGATCACGCCTAGAAGTGGCTTACGTCACCTCCATTCGCATCCAATTGGCTGGGACTCACCAACATTGTCCGTGCCTGATCACAGGGGAGCCTGGGAGGGAGAGCCTGCCCGCCATTTACAAAGAGGGAACAGAGCAGTGAGCACAGAGCTTAGTCTCCAAAGAGTCATCTTAACAAAAGTTTGTGGGCTCAGAAATAATTGTTCCAATACCATCCAATTCCATTCTGGTGAAATGGAACTGTCCAAGGGCTTTTGTTTGAAAATAAAATATTGATTATTTCAAATAGTGGTTGAATTGAAAGACTAAGAAGAGAGAGGATGATCTCCCAGGAATGGAAAGAGAGAAGACTGATTGCTTCTGTGATCAATTATTTGAAAGAGGGCTTCAACATTTTAATGATGAGAGAGAAAATCCTCTCATTCACTCCAGCCAATCCCAACAGAAAACATTGTCTCTCAAACTATGGATGAAAATGTCAAAAATGAAACCCATTTCCACTACAAATTAAAAGTAGAGGAAACAGTTTTGCCCAGGAACGAAGGCCTGACATCGCTCTGCAGTGCAGAATGGGAAACGCCTTCTCTCGTTTACATGCTTGCACACACATTACCCATGTAGATTCCCTTCGTTCCTGGGCAGAATTTCCTTCAAGCAACAGGACAGACAGATGACTGGATCAGTTTTTTGTCTCTGGCCCACATGGCCCAAAGCAAATACACAAATCAACAAGAACACTGTGAAGAACCGAGTGGGCTGCTCTTTTGGTTTATTCTCCTTTAGATTGCTCTTATTATTTGTTTGATCTAGCAAAGGTGGCCTAATCTCATTTGTAATATTTATGATAATACTGTTTGAGTGCTAGATACCAATCTTGTAGCTCATTAGGTAATTTTCATCACAAATACCCATCATCAAACATGCTTAATCACAGCCCAGCTCCTGGAGGCGCAGAGGTGACCAGAGCAAGCCTCCCGGTCCCCCACCTGCTCCCCCCACACAGGGTCCACACACAAGACTGGATGCAGGGAGCAGCCCAAATGCGGAGAGTGCTCTGCTCTCTCCTTGGCACTGACTCATCACCACCTTCCTCCTCTTACTGATGTCTGACAGCAGAGCCATAGCCCCCCCACTTACAAGCTGTGTCCAGAGAGTTATGGGAGATCCTTATAAATCACTGAGCACAGTGTTTGGCTTATTATAAACTTTCTGTGAATGTTATTGTTTGCTGCCTTCCTCCTTCCTCATTATGTCATAGGCTGGGACAGGGGCTCTCCAGAGGAGGGCCGGCCCTCAAGCGGTCATCAAAGGAAGCAGAAAGGTAAGAAAGCCCTCGCTGAGCCCCTTTTGGGGGCCAAGGCTCACCTGCACATCTGTTTTGGGGTTTCCCTTCGTCCCCACAAGGAGCCTCAGAGAGGAGGTGTTATCTTCTTGTACAGATGGAGATATTGAGGTGTAAGGAGTTTAGGTTCCTTGCTCAAGGTCACCCAGCTGGTAGGGGGCAGAGCTGGAATTAGAACTCACATCCACAGAGTTTCGAGTCCCGTGTTCTGTCTACTGCACTTTGCTGCAAGCAGAGTGAGAGCAAGAGGGGAAATGGAGGGGCGAGTAGGCCGCAGCCGCACATGGCCGCTGTGGATACTACAGATACCGTGGATGCCATGATCACTGAGAGCTAAGGCATCCTGACGACCAGCTTCGGGAAGCCGTCTATCTCCTCCACTGTTTGTGGGCCTCTTGGGGGGTGGTGTCTCTGCCCTCCCCTGAATTTGTAGTGCCATCTGTTCCCTTGCCTGGGAAGCTCTGGAGAGAGTGCAGCCAGTCATGCCCTTTGGCCCTGGGTGGGTGCTCTTGCTGCCTGCTGTGATCCCGGAGTCCAGCAGGTGTGGACAGAGCCACTCTGGCCAGAAAGGGGGTCGGTAGCTGCAGCTGAAGAAATGTGCTGAGGACTCCTTCCCCTTGGCTGCATGTTCCCTGACCTGCCCCCTGCCCCTGTGGGCTGTACCTGGGGAAGACCGTGGGCTTCCCTCTTGAGCTGGGACAGGGAGGAGGGAGCAGGAGTGCAGTGCCCTGACGGCGAAGGTTCCAGTGTAAGGACCCTTTCTTGTTCTCCATTCTACCCTCAGTCCTCGGCGCCGTGTCTGGCAGCTCTTGCTGGCAGAACAGCCTCTTCTGAAGGAGCTCTGGCTTCACCCTGTTCCGCCTTCTTGCTCAGGCTGTCCTGGTGCTGGTGTGTTTTCCTTCCTCTCTGTTCTTTCTTTGTGTAGAGGAGTAGGGAGTGTGGCCGTGAGTTCGGGGAATCCAGGAGGAGGTTGGGGAAGGAAAGAAGGATCTGGGCCTTTCTAGTCCTCTTTCGTGTCTTCTGAAGGCTGGCTTGGATTCTGTTAACTACTCAAATTCTATGGGGCTGTGAGGGGCCACTCAGCTCTGACCCGGGAGTGTCTCCACAGCTCCATCCCTGAGCCCCGGGCTCTGGAGTTCAGGGGTGCCCTTCTGCTGCAAGCAGAGCAGAGCTGGGGCGGGGGAGCTGCTGCTGGGGCTGGAGGAGGCAGGAGACGGGGCTCCCGTCCACGGGTGGGTGGCTCACTCCATGTCCACCTCCCTTCTCCAGCCAACAGCCTCCTTATGTGAAGTGGCCAGGCTTCACTGCATCACTCCCCAGGATTTCTCGATTTTGGGACTTCCTCAAGACCTGTGTCATAGGCCTCGCATTTCTTTGGCTTGGGCCATGTCGCTCTCCAAGGCTGTCGCCCTGTTTTGGAAATTCGGCCACTTCTAAAGGACACCTGGGCAGAGAGGTGTCCTGCAAGTTCCTGTGGGCGTTATAAATGGTGTTCCCTTCGAACTGCCGTTGTTCCTGGAGTGAGGCCATGCGCTCGCTGTCCTGTCAGCTCTCTCGGCTGTTTCTCTGGCCTTGGAGCCTGGCAAGAGGCCTGCCCTCCACTCGCAGGTGCCGCTGCTGTCACTGATGCGTCCAAGTCTCCGCAAAGCCAGCCACTGTTTACCAGTGAATCCGATCCAGTTAGATTTAATTTATATCAAGCACCTGCATGTGGAATTCTCCAGCTTGGGCGCTGGAGTTAGCAGAGCTTGCACGGTCCCGGCCCTTGGGGAGCGCGCAGTCTGGCAGGCAGCGGCGGTGGCCATAGTGGTGTATGTGTGGGAAAGGGCAGCGGCGGTGGCCATAGTGGTGTATGTGTGGGAAAGGGCAGCGGCGGTGGCCATAGTGGTGTATGTGTGGGAAAGGGCAGCGGCGGTGGCCATAGTGGTGTATGTGTGGGAAAGGGCAGCGGCGGTGGCCATAGTGGTGTATGTGTGGGAAAGGGCAGCGGCGGTGGCCATAGTGGTGTATGTGTGGGAAAGGGCAAGGCCAATGCACGGATGACTTAATTCCAGGTAGTCAGGGACTCTGTTTCCCCGCTTTCTTGTGGGTCACTCCCACTGGTTATGCTGGCTCTAAAGGTGGATTTTCTGGGGGACCTAGAGGATGTGCAGAAGTGACCATCAAGACCGTCTGTCCAAAGGAGAACAGAGACGCCTATCCCTTGTCCTGGGGTTGGAGATAGGACTCATCTGCCTTTTCCACTTGACCCGTTGAGGGAGGCTTCTTTCACACATATTTTATCGTGGCAAAGCGACATTGTGCCTTATCTATGTGGTGTGGGGAGACACAGGACCAAGTGGGGAGTCGGAGCCCAGTCCTGGTCCTGGCCCTGGGACTAGTGGGCTCGTAACCTGCATCACGTTCTCGCCCCTTGTGCTTGGGGGTCCTCCTCCGTATGTGGGTTGGTTGGAAGAGCTTATTTCTCAGGGTTCCTCTGGATCTGCTGCCGTGCTTCCCCAAACTGTTCGCCCCCAGCAGTGCCTTTCTTCACTTGCAGGAGGAAAGCCCTCAGCAACGTCCTGGGGCATCTCCCGGGCCCAGGACAGCCTCCCTCCCTCGTCCCAGCGCACCCTTGCTCACTTCCCTCACACTACAGCCTGGAGCCATTGTGTACTCAGGGAATTGAAACCTGTTCTCCCAGGGAGTAAAGCACCCGCCACAAAATCCGATCACACCTTTAAAATCCAATTAGTGTGATTTGGGGGTTGTTCTTTTTAGAACTGGATTCCTATTGGCTTCATTAGAATAATTGCGAGGTGACTTGCACGGGCACCGAGAGCCCCAGTGAAAAGCACCATCAGGGCCTTTGGGTGCGTCCTCCGTCAGCCAGATGACACTGATGAGCTCAGATTCAGGGTGACGCAGTCACACACTGAGAAATTACGTTATTTGTAGTTTTTTATTGGGCAGTTGTTTTATTATGAACTGTGTCAGGTGGGAAAGCATGACCGAGGATAATCGTGCCTGCTAAGATAGTGGAGACTGGTGTGTGTGTGTTTGTGTGTGTGTGCACGAATGTGTGTGTTTGTGTGTGTGTGTGTGTGTGTGTGTGTGTGGTTAGAAAGGAGATGGTTGGTTAGGGGTTCAACTGTCTGGAAGAAGAGGAAGTTTTACATTAGCCCAGGCTTCTGGAAAGGTTCAAGAGGAAACATCAGCTTTCCCAGCACCCCTTCTTTGGAGCTGGCCCCTTGGCATCCCCAGATGGGGGCCCTTGTTTTTAGCCCTGGAGACTCAGCCCTCTTGTGAGTGGCTCCCCAGAGATGGCAGTCTCCCTGGAGATTAAACTGGCAGTGCTTCACAGAGCACAGAAACTTGGGATATGACAGTTTTTGCTCTTTAAATTGTCAAGGAAAGAAAGGTGCTTTGAACTGCAGCTGCTGGAAGGGCAGGGGGACCTCACTTAGAGTCACCCCTGACTCTCTGAATGTTCAGGGAGCGTGAAATAGCGACAGGGAGACAGATAGATGGGGGGGGAGGGTGACCAGTATGAGCACAATAGGTCATTTTATGGTCAGGCCGTGAGGATCCTGGAAAGCAAGGCTGGCTGTGTCATCTGGGACCAGCACTCGCTGAGCTGATGCAGTAGACCCTTTGTGGGCACAGTGGGGGCCCAGCCCTGCTCCCATGACTCTGGCCTTGAGGCATGTGGCTGTGCCCCCCGGTGACCCAAGCATTGGTGGTTCTGGGGTGGTACTCCACTAGGATAACTGGACAGCTGGTCCAGGGCTGAGAAGGCAGGAAGTCAGGAGGTACCTCATATAAAAAGAACGACCTAGAGGCACAAGAATGGGGAGCTCTCCAGGCTCCCCCTTGGCCTGGTGAAGAGGTGGCCAGGGAGGAAGGAGAAGACAAGACTAGGGAAAGGAAGGAGTGTGATAGGGGGCAGCTGGAGCCAGCCTGGGACTCACGTGGACAAAGGTGTAAAGAGGTGGAGGAATTGTGGAGAATCCTCAAGACAGTTTCTACTGGAGGGTTTTTAATCTCAATATATATTGTGGAATGCTGGAGTCAGTTCTTAGCTGTGGCATTTGCCATTGGAACTTGGAACCGTCCCTTGTCCCCAACTCAAATGCATCATCTGAAACCTTTGAGTCATCTAGTTTGTCTCCTAGCCTAATACTTGATATTAAGTTCCTGAGGATAGTAAGCATGGGTGCTTTTCTCATACATCCAAACAGTAGGTGGCGGAGTACTGCTCATTCTGTTCTCTCCTTCCTTTGCCTGTTTTTCAATATTCAGGCCCCTTCTCTTTCCTGTTCTTGTGTTAAAAGGGGAGGAGAAATACAGCCGACAGGGAAGTAGATAAGAAGTAAACCGTTCTCCCTGAGTTAGATTATGTGCTCCACGGAGAGGGTCCCTTCTGGTACCAGGTATGGGGTCCTTTCTGGTACAGGGTCATTGTATATTTTTTGAATGAAGCATGCAAGGAGAACTAAGCCTCAACATTGGGAATTTATAGTCAGGAAGACAGAGAAAAAAAAATCTTTCACCCTTTCCCACGGACTGGCTCTTGGCCTCCCGTAAAGTTGTTGGTTCTTCCTCAGTGGCAGACTGCTGCACATTTGTTCCCCTTGCTGGCTGGGTGTGCGGGCCCCGGCAAGCCTCACCACCCCATCCTGAGAAGCTGGGGATTTCACAGTCTCGTTCATGCTTCCAGAACACATGATCCTCAAGCTTTAGTGTATACCATCCCATGACACTCCTCAATTCATCCTTGATAATCAGTTGGTCTCTAATGACCTCCATTAGCATTCTTATGAGGTCCAAACCAGAAACTGAACCTGCGGGCTCTTCTTTTTAGCCATCTCTGCACCTGCGGCCCTATCGAGGCAGGATCTGGGTCTTAATGTGTATGAACATTAAGCTAATTTCAGTTAATCACGCGAAGCAGAAGAGACCACTCTTCTTCCCCCCGTTCTGTTGACCATGTGGACTAACATTTACTCTCCCCTCAGTTAGCTCTGCAGAATTCTGCTATTGGTACCCAATCTCACCCACCGCTGAGATCTGGGCATAGGAGCTTCAAAAGAATCCTCATTTTACATCACCAACGTCCCCCCCCCCCATCATTGTATTTCCCATTTGCACCACCCCTGGGTTCAGCACCAGCCACACAGCAGCGCAGTGCCGGCACTCAAGGCAGTAGAGACGGATGGAAAACCTCTGTGTGCAGGGAAGCCATGTGACTAGCTAAAGCAGATAGCCCTCTGAACTGACGGCAGAGCATCCTGCCCTGCTGAGTGTGGGAGGGCCTGACACCGCTGTCTGGATGCCTCTCCTCCCCTCCTTAATGCTGTCATCGAGGCCAGCTGATGAGTTTCTTCCGCTTGGTTGTGTCCCAACCATCTCTCGATGCAAAAGCGTTCAGAGGACAGATTGCACTGATGAGCGCGTTTCAGAATTTGGTTTGTTTACTTCCCTCCGCTTCCTATTTTGTGCTGGCGGGTGGTCTTACACCACAGGCAATGCAGACAGCTTCTTCCTTTGGCTGCTCCCTCCTGGAGAGAGCACGAGGAAAACAAGACATTTCTCCCTAGTCATGCACAAATTCTGCATGGCCCTCGCAGTTCGGACTCCAGGACCAACAACCCAAGATAGGATGCCTGCAATCCTCCGGGTGAAAGGAATGAAGCAAATGAGGACCCAGGCTGGGTTTCTATGATGCCAAGTGTTTTATACACTCTAACTTCCAGCCTTGAGCAGACTGCAGATCAAGCGGTCCCTTGAAGCTCTGGATGGATCCAGATGTTAATGAAGCCTCATGAAACATTTCCTACAAATGAGTGAAGGGCTGCAGGAACCCACCACAAAACTCATTTAACCTACAGATATGCTATGTGTTCACCAGCCTTGTCTGTTCTGGACAGTTTGGTTAAAACCACCTTAGCCGATAGATAGCATCCTTCCAACATGAGGACTAATGACCCACAGAACCCTGGTCTTTATGGGGAGCAAACAGACTCCGTATTTTCTAAAACCCACAAGGAAAAAATGCCCAAGTCTTCCCTATACTGAAGGGAGGCTAGAGGTTAGTTTATTTTGAAAGTTCTAGAGCAGACTAAACTCTAATACAGATCCTCTTCTGTAGAAAAAAATTCAGAAAAAATTCATAATGGTTGTTGCTCTGGGGAGCAGGAGTGATTGAATTGATAAGCAAGAAGCAGTAGAGAATTTTCTGGGGTGAAAGCAAAATTCTACCATGTATTGATGAGGATTTAAGTTACAACAGATATATGCACTTAGCAAATGTACACTTAAGATTTGTGCATTTCACTGTATGTAAATTTTATCTCAAAATAAATCTGTAACAAATCTTGAAATCTAGCTAATGACACCCATGCTGAAGTAATTACAGAGAATTGTACTGAAGAGTGCAATGCAACAAAAATAAGATAACTTAGAGATTATTCTATGGCAGAGATTATTCTATGGCTCCACATGCAAAGTAAATTTGATAGCATCAGGTCTTATGTTTAAGTCTTTCATCCATTTCGAGTTAATTTTTGTGAGTGGTCTAAGATAGATGTCCACTTTCACTCTTCTGCACGTGGTTATCCAGTTTTCCCCAGCACCACTTGTTGAGGACACTATCCTTTCTCCCTTGAGCGTTCTTGGGTTCTTTGTGCACTGCTGGTGGGAATGTATGTTAGTTCAGCCACTATGGAAAACAGCATGGAGTTTCCTCAAAAAGTTAAAAAAAATGGGATTAGTATATGAACCAGCAATTCCACCACTGGGTACTTATCCAAAGGAAATGAAACCAGGATATCAAAGAGGTATCTGTATTCCCATGCTCATTGCAACATTATTCACAATAGCCAAGATCTGGAAACAAGCAAAGTGCCCATCACTGGGTAGGAAAGAAGTTGTGGTGTGTACATGCAATGGAATATTATTCAGCCACAAAAAGAAAGGAAATACTGCCATTTGTGACAACGGGATGGACCTTATGGACATTATGCTAAGATAAGTCAGACAAAGAAAGACAAGTACTTATAGGATATCACTTATACGTAAGCCAAACTCATAAAAACAGAGAGTAGGATGGTGGCTACCAGAGCCTGGGAGTGGAGGAGTTGGGGTATGTTGTTGAGGGGTACAAACTGGGAACTAGTAGATAAACAAGCCCTGGAGATTTAATGTACGGCATAGTGATTTTAGTCAACAATACTCTGTTACAAACTTCAAAGTTGCTAAGAGATCTTAATTGTTCTCACCATAAAAAAGAAATGATAATTCTGTGAAGTGATAGAGATGGCTAGCTAATGCCACAGTGGTAATCAGGTTGCAATATATAAATGCATCAATGTGTTGTACACCTTAAACTTACGCATTATTATATGTCAATTATATTTCAATAAAAAATAAAGATAAATGGTAAAATTAAAAAAAAATAAGATGGGGGGGTGCCTGGCTGGCTCAGTCAGTGGAGCATGCTACTCTTGATCTGGGGGTTCTGAGTTTTAGCCTCACGTTGGGTGCTGAGATTACTTAGGAATAAAATCTTTAGAGGAAATAAGATGAGTCGATGGATTGGATAGAAGCTTGGCTATATGGACAGACACATGATAATGCAAGTCTGGTAAAATGCTAATGGGTACGTTTAGTTACTGGCGTATATTATGGTCACTATAAAAATGTATCATCTTTGCATTATGTGTGACTTTTTCATAAAAAATATTGGGACAAATTAAGATGAGGCAACTTGAGATAAAAGAGAAGTTCTTTTCTTCTTCATTTTGTATATTATAGCTAGAATTGTTTTAAAATTCACAATTATCTCAGCTTCACTGGATTCAAAAGGGTCAGATGCCACAATTTTATTTTAAAGCATTAGGTAACAACAGTAGACACTAAAGACAAAACTGCTTCTTCATCTCATTAAGGGATAAAGGTATCCACAACCAAAATGAATCCTAAGGCCCCATATGGCTCATTTACCGCAACCTCAAAGTCAGAGAAATCAGGGAGATGATGAGCAATCCAGCATTGCAGTTTGCGGAAGAATAGAAGGTTTGAAAAAGGACATTTCATGTGGCATCATGTGTGATCACTGAATCAAGATACAAAAGAAGAAGGAGGAGGAGGAGGAGGGGGAGGGGGAGGAGGAGAAGAAGAAGGAAAAGAAAAGAAATCCCTTACAAAGCTGAGACATTCATCTTTATCCCAACCCCAGTAAAATGACTCCTAAGAAACTGGAATCCTTTTTGAGCAGGGAGAGAAAGTCAGTGCCCTATCAGTTTAGATCCGCTTAGGTAACTACTCTGCCCCTCTGGCAATAGTCGACCTGCCTACCTCCCCTTTCAGGGTGACTCCAGTGGCTGAGTTGTCAGGGAAAAGTTGTGCTCTTTGCTTTCACTTTGAGTCTAGGATAAAGTTTGTAATTTCAGGTGCAGTTGAATTTTGTACCTTAGGTACAAAATGAATCTTGATACGCAACACGAATAAATCTGGTGAACCCTCATAGCTCAGTCTTTGCATAAAATTGCATTTAAAAAGGTACACATAAGCATTAGACACATGGCAGTTTATTTATTTTATTGAAATTCAGTTAATTAACATAATGTATTATTGGTTTCAGAGGTAGAGGTCAGTGATTCATCAGTCTTATATAATATCCAGTGCTCATCACATCACGTGCCCTCCTTAATGTTCATCACCCAGTTACCCCATTCCCCCAACCTCCTCCCCTCCACCAACCCTCAGTTTGTTTCCTATGATTAAGAGTCCCTTACAGTTTGTCTCCCTCTCTGATTTCATCTTGTTTTATTTTTCCTCTCTTCCCCTATGATCCTGTGTTTTGTTTCTTAAATTCCACGTATGAATGAGATCATATGATAATTGTCTTTCCCTGATTGACTTATTTCACTTAGCATAATACCCTCTAGTTCCATTTACATCATTGCAAATGGCAAGATTTCTTTTTTTTTTTAATGGCTGAGTCGTATTCCATTGTGTATATATATATACCACATCTTCTTTGTCCATTCATCTGTTGATGGACATCTGGGCTCTTTCCATAGTTGGGCTATTGTGGACATTGCTGCTATGATCATAGGGGTGCAGGTGCCCCTTCGGATCACTACATTTGTATCTTTGGGGTAAATACCCAGTAGTGCAATTGCTGGGTCGTAGGGTAGTTTTGTTTTCAACTTTTTAAGGCACCTCCATACTGTTTTCCACAGTGGCTGCACCAGCTTGCATTCCCACCAGCAGTGTAAGAGAGTTCCTTTTTCTCCGCATCCTCATCAACATCTGTCATTCCTGACTTGTTGATTTTAGCTATTCTGACTAGTGTGAGGTGGTATTTCATTGTGGTTTTGATTTGTATTTCCCTGATGCCAAGTGATATTGAGCATTTTTTCATGTGTCTTTTGGCCATTTGTACACCTTCTTTGGAGAAATGTCTGGTTCATGGCTTCTGCCCATTTCTTGATTGGATCATTTGTTCTTTGTGTGTTGAGTTTGATAAGTTCTTTATAGATACTGGATACTAGCCCTTTATCTGATAAGACATTTGCAAATATCTGCTCCCATTTTGTCAGTTGTCTTTTGGTTTTGTCAGCTGTTATCTTTGCTGTGCAAAAGTTTTTTATCTTGATGAAGTCTCAGTAGTTCATTTTTGCCTTGTTTCCCTTGTCTTTGGAGACATGTCTAGCAAAAAGTTGCTGTGGCTGAGGTCAGAGAGATTGTTGCCTATGTTCTTCTCTAGGATTTTGATGGATTCCTATCTCACATTTAGGTCTTTCATCCATTTTGAGTCTATTTTTGTGTATGGTGTAAGAAAATGGTCCAGTTTCATTCTTCTGCATGCGGCTGTCCAATTTTCCCAACACCATGTGTTGACAAGACTGTCTTTTTCCATTGGATATTCTTTCCCACTTTGTCAAAGATTAGTTGACCATAAAGTTGAGGGTCCATTTCTGGGTTCTCTATTGTGTTCCACTGATCTATGTGTCTGTTTTTGTGCCAGTACCATGCTGTCTTGATAATTACAGCTTTATAATAGAGTTTGATGTCCGGAATTGTGATGCCAACAGCTTTGGTTTTCTTTTTCCACATTCCTTTGTCTATTCGGGGTCTTTTCTGATTCCATCCAAATTTTAGGATTATTTGTTCCAACTCTGTGAAAAAAAATTGATGGTATTTTAGGATTGCATTGAATGTATAGATTGCTCTAGGTAGCATAGACATTTTAACAATATTTGTTCTTCCAATCCATGAGCATGGGATGTTTTTCCATTTCTTTGTGTCTTCCTCAATTTCTTTCATGAGTGTTCTATAGTTTTCTGAGTACGGATCCTTTGCCTCTTTGGTTAGGTTTATTCCTAGGTATCTTATGGCTTTTGGTGCAGTTGTAAATGGGATCAACTCCTTAATTTCTCTGTCTGCTCTCTCATTGTTAGTGTATAGAAATGCAACTGATTTCTGTGCATCGATTTTATATCCTGCTACTGCTGAATTCCTGTATGAGTTCTAGCAATTTTGGGGTGGTCTTTTGGGTTTTCCACATAGAGTATTATGTCATCTGCGAAGAGAGTTTGACTTCTTTGCTGATTCGGATGCTTTATATTTCTTTTTGTCTGATTGCTGAGGCTAGGACTTCTAGTAATATGTTGAACAACAGTTGTGATAGTGGACATCCCTGCCATGTTCCTGACCTTAGGGGGAAAGCTTTCAGTTTTTCCCCATTGAGAATGATATTTGCTGTGCGCTTTTCATATATGGCGTTTATAATATTGAAGTATGTTCCCTCTATCCCTATGCTGTGAAGAGTTTTAATCAGAAAATGATACTGTACTTCGTCAAAAGCTTTTTCTGTATCTATTGAGAAAAATCATATGGTTCTTGTGCTTTTATTAATGTAGTGTATCACATTGATTGGTTTATAGATGTTGAACCACCCTTGCAGCCCAGGAATAAATCCCACTTGGTCATGGAGAATAGTCCTTTCAATGTACTGTTGGATCCTATTGGATAATATCTTGGTGAGAATTTTTGCATCCATTTTCATCAGGGATATTTGTCTGTAATTCTTTTTGGTGGGGTCTTTGTCTGGTTTTGGGATCAAGGTAATGCTGGCTTCATAAAAGACCTTGGAAGTTTTCCTTTTGTTTCTATTTTTTTGAAACAGCTTCAGAAGAATAGGTATTAATTCTTCTTTAAATGTTTGGTAGAATTCTCCTGGGAAGCCATCGGCCCTGGACTCTTGTTTGTTGGGAAATTTTTGATTATTGCTTCAATATCCTTGCTGGTTATGGGTCTTTTCAGGTTTTCTATTTCTTCCTGTTTCAGTTTTGGTAGTTTATACATCCCAGGAATGCATCCATTTCTTCCAGAATGTCTAATTTGTTGGCATATAGTTGCTCATAATATGTTCTTATAATTGTTTGTATTTCTTCAGTGTTGGTTGTGATCTCTCCTCCTTCATTCATGATTTTATTTATTTAGGTCCCTTCTCTTTTCTTTTTGATAAGTCTGGCTAGGAGTTTATCAATCTTATTAATTCTTTCAAAGAACCAGTTCCTAGTTTTGTTGATCTACTGTTCTTTTGGTTTCTATTTCATTGATTTTTGCTCTGATCTTTATTAATTCTCTTCTCCTCCTGGGTTTATGCTTTATTTGCTGTTCTTTCTCTAGCTCCTTTAGGTGTAAGATTAGGTTGTGTATTTGAGACCTTTCTTGTTTCTTGAGAAAGGCTTGTATTGCTATATACTTCTCTTTTAGAACTGTGTTTACTGCATCCCAAAAGTTTTGAACAGTTGTAGTTTCATTTTCATTTGTTTCCATGAATTTTTAAAGTTTTTCTTTAATTTCCTGGTTGACCCATTCATTCTTTAGTAGGGTGCTCTTTAGCCTCCATGCATTTGAGTTCTTTCCAAATTTCCTCTTGTGATTGAGATCCAGTTTCAAAGCAATGTGGTCTGAAAGTATGCAGGGAATGATCCCAATCTTTTGGTACCAGTTGAGACCTGATTTGTGACCCAGTGTGTGATCTCTTATGGAGAATGTTCCATGTGCACTGGAGAAGAATGTGTATTCTGTTGCTTTAGGTTGGATTACTCTGAATATATCTGTGAAGTCTATCTGGTCCAGGGTGTCATTCAAAGCTCTTGTTTCCTTGTTGATCTCCTGCTTAGATGATCTGTCCATTGCAGTGACTGGGGTGTAAAATTCCCCTACTATTATTGTATTATTATTGATGTGTTTTTTAAATTTTGTTATTAATTTTTTTTGGCTTGTCGTATCTTCTTCTTCTTCTTTTTTTTTAAATGATTTTTTATTATATTATGTTAGTCACCATACAGTACATCCCCGGTTTTCGATGTAAGGCTCGATGATTCATTAGTTGCGTATAACACCCAGTGCACCATGCAATACGTGCCCTCCTTACTATCCATCACCGGTCTATCCCATTCCCCCACCCCCCTCCCTTCTGAGGCCCTCAGTTTGTTTCTCATAGTCCATAGTCTCTCATGTTTCATTCCCCCTTCTGATTACCCCCCTTTCTTTATCCCTTTCTTCCCCTACCGATCATCCTAGTTCTTATATTCCATAGATGAGAGAAATCATATGATAATTGTCTTTCTCTGCTTGACTTATTTCACTTAGTATTATCTCCTCCAGTGCCGTCCATGTTGCAGCAAATGTTGAGAATTCGTTTTTTCTGATAGCTGAGTAATATTCCATTGTATACAAGAGTTAAGATGGCGGAGGAGCAGGGGACCCCTTTTTCAGCCGGTCCCCTGAGTCGAGCTGGATAGGTACCAGACCAGCCTAAATAACCACGGAATCAGCCTGAGACGCAGGATGATGCATCTGGATCTCTACAAATGAACATCTCCAGCGCTGAGTATTGAGGTACGAAGAGGGGAGCTGTAAACCGTGCACGGATATCGGAAGATAAACAGAAGGGGGAGGGAGCCGCCGCGTTTGGGCGCCGGGAAGCGGCAGCCACCTGCACGGGGGAGCGGGCGGACTCACAGAGGGCACCCGCGAGAGAGCGGACTGAGACCGGTGAGCCGTGAACGCGCGCCACCAGGCATCTCCTGGAACACCGGAATCCCGGTGTGCTCACGGGATCCAGACTGAGACCGGGAACTCCCGGAGCGCGCGCGGGGCGGCTGGCGGCTGGTGGGCCACCTGCACGGGGGAGCGGGCGGACTCGCGGTCGGCACCCGCGAAACAGCAGACTGAGACCCTGAACCGGGTGCGCGCGCCACCAGGCTTCTCACGAAACTCCGGAATCGAGGTGTGCTCACCGGGCATAGACTGAGACCGGGAGACCCGGGAGGGAGCGCGCGCGGGGCGGCCGGTGGCTGGCGGCATTAGAAACACAAAGGACAGAGACGGGGCGGCCCTGGAAGTGAGGGCAGGGTCCCCGAGTTGGTGCGCACATCCCGGGACGCTGCAGGGTTGAGCAGCACCAACAGTAATAGAGTTAAAGTGGCCAGAACTTCAGTGGAGAACGGGCCGCAATCCCTCTGTTCTGAGACAATGCAGCCTCTGCTGCTCTGACCCTCAGAAGAGGCATAGCCGGCCGCCAGGGAAAGCCGCCAGAGAACAAAAGCCTGGAAATACCGGCCCAGAGAGTGCCCATCCCCATCCTCCCTCGCAGGGGACACGGAGACTCTAACCAAACAGGGTTGCCTGAGTATCGGCGCGGCAGGCCCCTCCCCCAGAACACAGAAGGCAGGCTGAAAAATCAAGAAGCCCACAACCCAGGCGCCTGGGTGGCGCAGTCATTGAGCGCCTGTCTCCGGCTTAGGGCGTGATCCCAGCGTTCCGGAAAGGAGTCCCTCATCGGGCTCCTCCGCTGGGAGCCTGCGTCTTCCTCTCTCACTCCCCTGCTTCTGTTCCGTTCTTGCTGACTGTCTGTCTCCCTCTCTCAGATAAGTAAATAAATAAAATCTTTAAAGAAGAAGCCCACATCTCTAAGATCCCTATAAAACAAGGGGCACGGCCTGGGACCCAGTCAATAATTTTGGGCTCTGGACAACCCCGCAACCTCCCCTCATTAAAATGACAAGAAGGAGAAGCCCCCCCCAGCAAAGAAAAGACAGTGAGTCAGTGGCCTCTGCCACAGAAGTAACGGATATGGATGTAACCAAATTATCAGAAATGGAATTCAGAGTAACAATGGTCAAGATAATGAGTAGACTTGAAAAAAGTATTCAGGAAAATATTACTGAGAATATAGAATCCCTAAGGGCGGAAATGAGAGCAAATTTGACAGAAATTAAAAATTCTATGAGCCAAATGCAGGCAAAACTAGAGGCTCTGACGGCCAGGGTCACCGAAGCGGAGGAAAGGGTTAGTCAATTGGAGGATGGGTTAATAGAGGAAAAAATAAAAATAGAAGATGGTCTTAAAAAAATCCACGCCCACGAATGTTGGCTACGGGAGATTACTGACTCAACAAAACGATCCAATGTTAGAATCATCGGCATCCCCGAGGGGGTGGAGAAAAACAGAGGTCTAGAAGAGATATTTGAACAAATTGTAGCTGAAAACTTCCCTAATCTAGCAAGGGAAACAAAAATTCGTGTCCAAGAGGCAGAGAGGACCCCTCCCAAGCTCAACCATGACAGACCTACACCACGTCACGTCATAGTGCAATTCGCAAATATGAGATCCAAGGATACAGTATTGAAAGCGGCCAGGGCAAAGAAATTTCTCACATACCAAGGCAAAGGCATCAGAATTACGTCAGACCTGTCTACACAGACCTGGAATGAGAGAAAGGGTTGGGGGAGCATTTTTAAAGCTCTTTCAGAGAAAAACATGCAGCCAAGGATCCTTTATCCAGCAAGGCTGTCATTCAGAATTGATGGAGAAATAAAGACATTTCAGAATCGACAGTCACTAGCCAATTTCGTAACCACGAAACCAGCCCTACAGGAGGTATTACAGGGGGTTCTATAAAAGTAAAAAGGCCCCAAGAGTGATACAAAACAGAAAGTCATAGCCAATACAAACAAAGACTTTACTGACAACATGGCAGAATTAAAAGCATATCTCTCAGTACTCAGCCTGAACATTAATGGTTTAAATTCTGGTTTCAAACGCCACAGGGTTGCAGATTGGATAAAAAGAAATGACCCATCCATTTGCTGTCTACAAGAGACTCATTTCGAACCCAGAGATGCATTCAGACTGAGAGTAAGGGGATGGAGTACCATCTTTCACGTAAATGGACCTCAAAAGAAAGCTGGGGTAGCAATTCTCATATCAGATAAATTGGATTTTAAACTACAGACTATAGTTAGAGATGCAGAAGGGCACTATATTATTCTTAAAGGAAGTATTCAACAAGTGGATATGACAATTATAAATACATATGCCCCCAACAGGGGAGCAGCAAGATACACAAGCCAACTCTTAACCAGAATAAAGAGACATATAGATAAAAATACATTAATAGTAGGGGACCTCAACACTCCACTCTCAGAAATAGACAGAACACCCTGGCAAAAACTAAGCAAAGAATCAAAGGCTTTGAATGCCATACTCGATGAGTTGGACCTCTTAGATATATATAGAACACTACACCCCAGAACCAAAGAATACTCATTCTATTCTAATGCCCATGGAACATTCTAAAGAATAGACCATGTTCTGGGACACAAAACAGGTCTCAGCCAATACCAAAAGATTGAAATTATCCCCTGCATATTCTCAGACCACAACGCTCTGAAATTGGAACTCAACCACAAGGAAAAATTTGGAAGAAACTCAAACACTTGGAGACTAAGAACCATCCTGCTCAGGAATGACTCGATAAACCAGGAAATCAAAAATCAAATTAAACAATTTATGGAGACCAATGAGAATGAAAATACAACAGTCCAAAACCTATGGGATACTGCAAAGGCAGTCCTAAGGGGGAAATACATAGCCATCCAAGCCTCACTCAAAAGAATAGAAAAATCTAAAATGCAGTTTTTATATTCTCACCTCAAGAAGCTGGAACAGCAACAGAGGGACAGGCCTAATCCACGCACAAGGAAGCAGTTGACCAAAATTAAAGCTGAAATCAATCAAGCAGAAACCAGAAGTACAGTAGAGCAGATCAACAGGACTAGAAGCTGGTTCTTGGAGAGAATCAATAAAATTGACAGACCACTGGCAAGACTTATCCAAAAGAAAAGAGAAAGGACCCAGATTATTAAAATTATGATTGAAAAAGGAGAGGTCACGACGAACACCATTGAAATTGGAAGGATTATTAGAAATTTTTATCAACAGCTATATGCCAATAAACTAAGCAATCTGGAAGAGATGGAATCCTTCCTGGAAACCTATAAACTACCAAGATTGAAAAAGGAAGAAATTGATTTCTTAAACAGGCCAATTAATTATGAAGAAATTGAGTCAGTGATAAACAACCTTCCAAATAACAAAACTCCAGGCCCGGACGGTTTTCCTGGGGAATTCTACCAAACATTCAAAGAAGAAATAATACCTATTCTCCTAAAGCTATTTCAAAAAATAGAAACAGAAGGAAAGCTACCAAACTCCTTCTATGAGGCCAATATTACCTTGATCCCCAAACCAGGCAAAGACCCCCTCAAAAAGGAGAATTACAGACCGATTTCCCTAATGAATATGGACGCCAAAATCCTCAACAAGATACTTGCTAATAGAATCCAACAGTTCATTAAAAGGATTATCCACCACGATCAAGTGGGATTCATACCTGGGATGCAAGCGTTGTTCAATATTCGCAAATCAATCAGCGTGATACATCATATCAACAAGAAAAGACTCAAGAACCATATGATCCTCTCAATCGATGCCGAAAAAGCATTTGACAAAATACAGCATCCTTTCCTGATTAAAACCCTTCAGAGTGTAGGAATAGAAGGTACATTTCTCAATCTCATAAAAGCCATCTATGAAAAGCCTACTGCAAATATTATTCTCAACGGGGAAAAGCTGGAAGCCTTTCCCTTAAGATCAGGAACACGACAAGGATGCCCACTCTGGCCACTATTATTCAACATAGTACTAGAAGTCCTTGCAACAGCAATCAGACAACAAAAAGGGATCAAAGGTATTCAAATCGGCAAAGAAGAAGTCAAAATGTCTCTCTTCGCAGACGACATGATACTCTATATGGAAAACCCAAAAGAAGCCACTCCCAAACTATTAGAAGTTATAGAGCAATTCAGTAACGTGGCGGGATACAAAATCAATGCTCAGAAATCAGTTGCATTTCTGTACACGAATAACGAGAACGAAGAAAGAGAAATCAGGGAATCCATCCCATTTACAATAGCACCAAAAACCATACGTTACCTTGGAATTAACTTAACCAGAGACGTAAAGGACCTTTATTCTAGAAACTATAAATCACTCTTAAAAGACATTGAGGAAGACATAAAAAGATGGAAAGATATTCCATGCTCATGGATCGGAAGAATTAACATAGTTAAAATGTCCATGCTACCCAGAGCAATCTACACTTTCAATGCTATCCCGATCAAAATACCGAGAACGTTTTTCAAAGAACTGGAACAAATAGTCCTTAAATTTGTATGGAACCAGAAAAGACCCCGAATCTCCAAGGAACTGTTGAAAAGGAAAAACAAAGCTGGGGGCATCACAATGCCGGATTTCGAACTGTACTACAAAGCGGTGATCACAAAGACAGCATGGTACTGGCACAAAAACAGACACATAGACCAATGGAACAGAATAGAGAGCCCAGAAATGGACCATCAGCTCTTTGGGCAACTAATATTTGATAAAGCAGGAAAAAACATCCGGTGGGAAAAAAGACAGTCTCTTCAATAAATGGTGCTGGGAAAATTGGACAGCTACATGCAAAAGAATGAAATTTGACCACTATCTCACACCATACACAAAAATAAACTCCAAATGGATGAAAGACCTCGATGTGAGACAGGAATCCATCAAAATTCTAGAGGAGAACATAGGCAGCAACCTCTACGACATCGGCCAAAGCAACCTTTTTCATGATACATCACCAAAGGCAAGAGAAACAAAAGACAAAATGAATTTATGGGACTTCATCAAGATTAAAAGTTTCTGCACAGCCAAGGAAACAGTCAGAAAAACTAAGAGGCAGCCCACAGAATGGGAGAAGATATTTGCAAATGACACTACAGATAAAGGACTGGTATCCAAGATCTACAAAGAACTTCTCAAACTCAATACACGAGAAACAAATAAACAAGTCAAAAAATGGGCGGAAGATATGAACAGACACTTTTCCAATGAAGACATACAAATGGCTAACAGACATATGAAAAAATGTTCAAAATCATTAGCCATCAAGGAAATTCAAATAAAAACCACACTGAGATACCACCTTACGCCAGTTAGAATGGCAAAAATAGACAAGGCAAGAAACAACAATTGTTGGAGAGGATGTGGAGAAAGGGGATCCCTCCTACATTGCTGGTGGGAATGCAAGTTGGTACAGCCACTCTGGAAAACCATGTGGAGGTCCCTTAAAAAGTTAAAAATTGAGCTACCCTATGATCCAGACATTGCACTACTGGGTGTTTACCCCAAAGATACAGACGTAGTGAAGAGAAGGGCCATATGCACCCCAATGTTCATAGCAGCAATGTCCACAATAGCTAAATCATGGAAGGAGCCGAGATGCCCTGCAACAGATGACTGGATTAAGAAGTTGTGGTCCATATATACAATGGAATATTACTCAGCAATCAGAAAGAATGAGTTCTCAACATTTGCTACAACATGGACGGCACTGGAGGAGATAATGCTTAGTGAAATAAGTCAAGCAGAGAAAGACAACTATCATATGATTTCTCTCATCTATGGAACATAAGAACTAGAATGATCAGTAGGGGAAGAAAGGGATAAAGAAAGGGGGGGTAATCAGAAGGGGGAATGAAACATGAGAGACTATGGACTATGAGAAACAAACTGAGGGCTACAGAGGGGAGGGGGGTGGGGGAATGGGATAGACCGGTGATGGGTAGTAAGGAGGGCACATATTGCATGGTGCGCTGGGTGTTATACACAACTAATGAATCATCAAGCCTTACATCGAAAACCGGGGATGTACTGTATGGTGACTAACATAATATAATAAAAAATCATTATTTAAAAAAAAAATTCCATTGTATATATGGACCACAGCTTCTTAATCCAGTCATCTGTTGAAGGGCATCTCGGCTCCTTCCATGATTTAGCTATTGTGGACATTGCTGCTATGAACATTGGGGTGCATATGGCCCTTCTCTTCACTACGTCTGTATCTTTGGGGTAAACATCCAGTAGTGCAATGGCTGGGTCATAGGGTAGCTCAATTTTTAACTTTTTAAGGGATCTCCACACTGTTTTCCAGAGTGGCTGTACCAACTTGCATTCCCACCAGCAATGTAGGAGGGATCCCCTTTCTCCACATCCTCTCCAACAATTGTTGTTTCTTGCCTTGTCTATTTTTGCCATTCTAACTGGCGTAAGGTGGTATCTCAGTGTGGTTTTTATTTGAATTTCCCTGGTGGCTAATGATTTTGAACATTTTTTCATGTGTCTGTTAGCCATTTGTATGTCTTCATTGGAAAAGTATCTGTTCATATCTTCTGCCCATTTTTTGATTTGTTTATTTGTTTCTCATGTATTGAGTTTGAGAAGTTCTTTGTAGATCTTGGATACCAGTCCTTTATCTGTAGTGTCATTTGCAAATATCTTCTCCCATTCCGTGGGCTGCCTCTTAGTTTTTTTGACTGTTTCCTTGGCTGTGCAAAAGCTTTTTATCTTGATGAAGTCCCATAAGTTCATTTTATCTTTTGTTTCTCTTGCCTTTGGAGATGTGTCATGAAAAAGGTTGTAATTGGTTTATATAATTGGCTGCTCCCATGTTAGGGGCATAAATACTTACGATTGTTAGATCTTCTCGTTGGATAGACACTTTAAGTATGATATAGTGTCCTTCCTCATCTCTTATTACAGTCTTTGGTTTAAAATCTAATTTGTCTGATTGCCACCCCAGCTTTATTTTGATGTCCATTAGCATGTTAAATGGTTTTCCACCCCCTCACTTTAAATCTGGAGGTGTCTTTGGGTCTAAAATGAGTTTCTTACAGACAGCATATTGATGGGTCTTGCTTTTTTATTCAATCTGATACCCTGTGTCTTTTGATTGAGGCATTTAGCTCATGTACATTCAGAGTAACTATTGAAAGATATGAATTTAGTACCATTGTATTACTTGTAAAGTCACTGTTTCTGTATATTGTCTTGGTTCATTTCTGGTCTGTGTTACTTTTGGGCTCTCTCTTTGCTTAAAGGATCCCTTTTAGTATTTCTTGCAGGACTGGTTTAATGACCACAAATTCTTTTAGTTTCTGTTTGTCCTGAAAGCTTTTTATCTCTCGTCCTATTTTGAATGACATCCTAGCTGCATAAAGTATTCTTGGCTGCATATTTTTCTCATTTAGCACCCTGAATATATCATGCCAGTCCTTTCTGGCCTGCCAGGTCTCTGTGGATTCTGCCAGTGTGATGTATCTATCCTTGTAGGTTATGGACCTCTCATCCTGAGCTGTGCTTAGGATTTTCTTTTTGCCTCTGAGATTTGCAAGTTTCACTATTATATCTCGGGGTGTTGACCTATTTTTATTGATATGAGGGGGCATTCTCTGTGCCTCCTGGACTTGGATGCCTGTTTCCTTCCCCAGATTAGGGCAGTTCTCTGCTATAATTTGCTCCAATATACCTTCTTCTCTTTTCTCTCTCTTTCCTCTTCTTCTGGGATCCCAATTATTCTAATATTGTTTCATTTTATAGTATCACTTACCTCTCGTATTCTCCCCTTGTGATCCAGTAGTTGTTTATCTTTTTCTCAGCTTCTTTATTCTCCATCATTTTGTCTTCTATATCACTAATTCTCTCTTCAGCTTCATTTATCCTAGCAGTTAGAGCCTCCATTTTTTATTGCATCTCATTAATAGCCTTTTTGATTTTTGACTTGATTAAATTTTAGTTCTTTTATTTCTCCAGAAAGGGATTCTCTAGTGTCTTCTATGCTTTTTTCAAGCCCAGCTAGTATCTTTATAATCATTATTCTGAACTCTAGTTCTGACATCTCACTTATATCCATACTGATTAGGTCCCTGGAAGTCAGTACTGCCTCTTGTTCTCTTTTTTGAGGTGAGTTTTTCTGTCTTATCATTCTTGTAGGAAGTGGTCGCTTTTCTATTCGTAGAATTGCAGCTATTCTTTTCTTAGATCTCCATTTGAGTTCACCGGTCTTCAGAATGATTTGATAGCTATCTAGCTGAATTCCTGGGACCAAATGGAAGTTAAGGTTTCCTACTCCTCTGCCATCTTGGAATATCCTTCCCCAAATGGCAGTTTAAAAGGCATTACAAACTTTACTTGTCTTTCTTGAAGAACGTTAAAGACAATACAAGCCCAAACTTATAGTCATTCTTGAGAACTCTTCTTCGTCTACCCCTTCTCTTCTATCTGTACCTCTCCAGAGCCTACATGTTAGTCTTCCAAATCCTCTTCCAAACCTTTTGACTTTTCACACTCTCTGGCTTTCTTTGTCTTTTTAAGTTTATCATGTATATGATCTTAGCCTTTCTAGCAAAATCCTCCTGTTTCTTTGAGCCTCTTTGTTTCTATCTACCCATTGTCCTGATTACATCAGAAGACCCTAGAATCTTGCTTGGAATTTCTCAGCTTATGACTGTGCAAAGGGCTGGGGCTGGGGGCATAAGCAGAGGCAGGTGTGGATGGCCAGAAGGTTGAGGGGCAAGAGAGACGTGGTAAATTGATATTGAATAAATGATATTCCTATGATATGTGTGAATTGCTTCCTCCAGTACTTTGTACAAGCTAAACATTCAGTTACAGTTCCTTCTTTCCAGCCCTTTCCTTGCCTATACTTGTTTGAAGGTGGATCTCTCACAGAATGTATTAACTGTTCAGTTTCCAGAGATCTTTTTGTTAGTGGTTTCCCTGGGACCGTACCAGCAGAACTCCTGAAGCCAAGACAGAATGACCACAAACAATCAGGGTCCTCTCCTCATTTTTCTAAGTAACACAAATTAAGAATGTGGAAGTAGCCTTAGGAGAAAAACATCTCTTTCTACCAGCTGTGAGCTGATCAGAGTGAGAACAAAAACTATTGCAAAAAAAGGAAGAATTGATTTGGCTGTCAAATAGTGAGCAAGATAAAAAGCTAGTGGTTTGAGGGTCCGACATTCTTTTGATCGGGGCTGAAATTCCCTCTGTGGGCATTTCCCCTGACTCCCAGACTCAACATTCAGGATTTTATAGCTGATGGAATTGGAAAGCGGTAGGTGGTAGGTGATAGGCCAGGCCTTTCCTTGCTTGTTCTGTGAGTCAAACTGTGAACCTTAGTCCTAATAAGTTTTCAATCTTTCGGTGAAAAAAAGAAAGCCCCTGGCAGCCTGGAAAAGACAAGGCATTGAACAGGAGGCATCAGAGCCCTGCGTTCATTATATTGTATTTCTTGCTTATTTTCCTTTTGGTGCCAATCTCCAATCATGATTTGCAACTCAGAGCCAGTTTCCTTTTCTTACAGAAGGGATGGTTTGTAGCTAGTTGCTTCAGTGAGGTAGTTTGGTACTGAAGAGGCCAAGGTGGTAAGGGTGGCAAAAATCCTCCTGCCCGTGGTTCACTCCTAAATGGAAGAATCCTGAGTCTGTGTAGGTCAAAGCACCCAAACTGATATGGTTTGTGTCAAGAAGACTATCCAAGCTGGCAAGGTTGGCAACACCAAAGCGGACTGCAGGTATACTTTAAAAAATTCAAAGGCATCAAGAATGACAGATAGGGCTAACTCAGAGCCATCCATAGGCACAGTCCAAAGGTGGCATCATTTTGGATCAGAGAGGTGAGAAAAGAAAATTTCTGGCTAGGTGGGGCAGACCCAGGGACCTGGAGTCCAGACAGAGAGGATTTCTCTTCCCCTGAAAACAGAAGACATTCCTGAGAGAGGTTCACTAGGGCAGAGGGAAGTAGAAAAGGTAAATTAGGAAAGGAAAACTGGAAATGACAGTAAAATCCAATTTATATAGTAATCCATGCTAAGCTAATGTGGGCACGAGCTTTGGCCAGGCCCGCTGATTTATTAGTGTACAGCCTATGTCCTGACAGCTCCACACCTGCCCTCAAAGGATGTACCACCATCCAGAGGGCCCACTGCCAGGCTTGGGGACACCCCAGGAGAGGGCCTGGGAAGGGTATTGAGTTTTTGGAGCAGAAAATCCTCGCTGCATGAGTGGAAGGACTGGAAAGTTATGTCGAGCTGGAGAGAGGCACGTGGGGGCTCCTGGGTCTAGTTTCCAGGAGTCTACCCACCCCTGTCCCATCTTTACTTACAGGGCCCATCCCTCTCTGGCCTCCCTGTCGGGGTGTTTGAGTCAAGAAGCTGGGTGCCACATTCCCTAGCTATTGGATGTCCCAGAGCTCACCAGTACTTCCTGGGTCCTACCGTTTAGCTAAGGATCTCACCTGGGAGCCAGTGGGAGGGGTGGGTGCCTTGAGCAAGTTTTGTGTTTTTTTCCTTTATATCAGGGCCCTTTGATTTTAGTAACCTGTTTCTCAATGTCTTCCAGAGGAGCCCAGTTCCCTTTCAAGGTGCCTGACCCTGTCGTCTCCCTCTCTGTGTGCCCTCTGCAGGGGCCACAGCCTCTTTTGATCATTCCTCCTCTGGGCTCACAGCTACCCTAGTAGGAGGAGACCTTCGGGCCCCCATCTGTGGCCCAGCTCCCCGGGCAAGGCAGCCCCAGCCTGCCTCCCTGGCTTTCCCGGAACAGGTCCATCCCTCCACCTCCAGGGAGAGTTGCCGTGGGAGATGGAGGAGTGGGAGAGAACAGCCACCAGACAATGGTACTCACAGGGGTTGGCGGAGCTTGGCTCTTCAATATTTATAAGCGCTAACTCTAATGGAGGGAGGGGAGAGAACATTAGTGGCAATTTTCTTCTGTGTCTTTAGTGCTTTTTTCCTCCCTGAAAATGAGGGGACACAAGAAGGAAAAAAAGGAGCAGCAAAAACAGTTTATGCCACTTAGCTGCAGGCAAGTGAGAAGAAGCAGGCTGAGGTGCCGTCAGATGGCAGAGAGGAACTGGGACAGGGAGGGGAATCTCAGACATTCACAGTAGGGCTTTGCTGATGCTCCCTCCTCCTGCCACCACCTCCAAGATGATGGCCTGCTTGCCACTGTTTTTCAGGCAGCTGCAGAGTGTAGGTGATAGGGCGTGATGTGCAGATAGGAGAGAGAGAAAGGCTCTGGGAGCATCACTGGGGCCAACAGGGAGCCGTAGTTCTACTACCTGGCCTGCCCCACCTATTGACCTTGGGCAAGGTCTTGACTTCTCCCAGGTGTCAGGGCCTGAGTATACATGGGTGGGCAGGGAATAGGTGCTCTGAGCTCAGGGGTGACTGCTAACTTTCTCTGATATGGCTTAACCACCTCGCTCCTTCTTGTTCGCCACTTACCTGCCCTCCAAGGTGCAGCTCCCATCCCAGCTCCTCTGAAAAGTCTTTGCTGTCTGCTCTATGCATGGAGCTCCTTTGGCAATGACACTTTCACTGCCCATTTAGCAGTTAATCATGAACTGTCTTGTAGCAGTTCTTTCTGCCATCATCAGTGTGTGGTTAAGTCATCTGTTGGACCCTAACCCTGTTTGTGGTCTAGTCAAGTTATCCTGGGAACTCCAAAGGGCCAGGACAGGCCTTCTATGGTCTAGAATTCTGCTCTACGCCCAGAACAGTGAAGCTCTTATAGTCAGTATGAAGGCCCAGGAGATGCTGACTCTGTCTGTGGCATAGCCTCCTCCTCAAATTCTTATTCCTCCTTGTGGAGTTACCAGGAAATAGAGTTTGGGAGCAAGATCACCTTTTGTGGCTGCCTCAAAGGTGTTTGCTAGGAGACTAACCTGGACTGGCAGTGGGGCAGCGCTGGCCTGAATGAGCCCACGCACCATGTGCACCTCTTGCACCCCATCCTGCAAGCCCACACTTCCCAGTGGCAAGGGCCGGGCAGCTGCCTTTCCGACTGGTCCTGCCCCTAATGTCCCCTTGCTTTTACAAATCCATGATTGGAAAGTTGGCTTCATTGTGTAATCTCCCTTCTACTTCCAACCTGCCCATGCACACTGTTATCTTGGTTCCAGAAGGCAGAGTTAACCTCCCAATGAAATTGTGAGAAGAGAGTCTAGTCTATACAATAGTTCTATTTTTTAAAAAAAGAGAAAGAAGGGGCGCCTGGGTGGCTCAGTCGTTAAGCGACTGCCCTCGGCTCAGGGCGTGATCCCGGCATTATGGAATCGAGCCCCACGTCAGGCTCCTCCACTGGGAGCCTGCCTCTTCTCACTCTCCCTGCATGTGTTCCCTCTCTCGCTGGCTGTCTCTCTGTCAAATAAATAAATAAAATCTTAAAAAAAAAGAGAGAGAAAGAAGAAGAAAACAGGCAATTCCAAGGTTTCGAGGAGCACGGTGTAAACTAGTGAGCTCCCCAGCCCCATGGTGGGAGAGCCACGGTACAGTTGAGCCAGTTCAGGTCTGAGCCCCTGGAAGGATGGCGGCCAGGCACCACTAGCCAAGTCCAGGATGAGCCCTGAGAAGCAGCAGAGTGCTTATAACCTGGAACCCGGACCTGGGAGAGCTGGGAGAGCTGGGAGATGAGCCCTCTGACACAGGGCAGCCTCTCCTCCTTTCCTTCCTGCTTTTGTTTATCTCCCTTTTCATTCGGTGCCATCTTTCTCTCCTTTGAGAAGATACCACCCCCCACCCCCTGCCCAGAACCTTGCTTCTGGGGCTCTGATGTGTAGCCAGCCAAGCTTTGGATCTTCATATCCCCATTTACTGAGTTCAGGCCAACGTCTCCTGCACACATCCAGCTGTATCAGTGTATCACAAGTGCATGTGCAGTGTCTCTGGGAAGGGAGGAGACATACAGGGGCAGTGTCTGCCCTGGGGAAGGGAGCTGATGGCCAGGGAGCATGGGTAGGGTGGAGACGCTTTTGTGCTTCTTGACTTGAGTGTCATGTATGGGTCTTGCCTGTGAACAGCATTAACACTAATTAATAATCAGTTCTGTCATCCCCAAAGTGTGGCAAAGGTCAGGGGCAGGAGGAAGGTGCAGTCCCATCTTAGCAGGACATGGAGTCTCCTCTTGGGTCATCCTCCAGCTCCCTGGTGGCCCTGAGTCAGCTCATTCCTGTGGGCTTACCAGACTTACACAAAGCAGGGTCATTTCAGCCTTAGCTGTCTATTCAGAGGTTCTGTTTTCCTTTTGCTGAGAGAGCCTCTGACTGCAAGCAGGCAACATCTCATTTGTGAAAACATGAAAACCAATAGCCATAGCATAATGGCCCCAAATGATCTGAGAAAGAGGGAAAGAAAACCCCATCACCTTGACCTGTCTCCCACTCTTGCTCCCATCTTTGTTCAGATCCCTGTCTGTGTGTGTCTGATGGTAGTATTGGCTTGGGGAGTCCAGGGGAAGTCCCAGGGAGGTCAGGAGCCAAGTCTTTTCTGATTAACACTGCATGGCTCTGAAACTGCCTTGCCCAGACTAAGTACTCTTTGATGAGGATATCAAAACTCAAGTCCTGGGGCGCCTGGGTGGCTCAATCCATTACGCATCCGACTGTTGGTTTCGGCTCAGGTCATGAGCTCATGCATGGATCCTGGGATTGAGCTCTGTGTTGTGCTCCCTGCTCAGTGGGGAATCCGCTTGAAGATTCTCTCCCTCCGCCCCTCTCCTGACTCGTGCTTGCTCTCTCTCTCTCTTAAATAAATAAATCTTAAAAAAACAAACCTCAACTCCTATGCGGGGCTGCATTTGGTTGGAAGGAATCCATAAGGCAGACGCCAATGTAAAAGCATTCTGAGAAACACAAAAATGATCCCAAGGGTCGGTCGCCCTAAAGAGAATCTTGGGGGAGGAATGATCATGTCACTTACAGCCCAGCAAGCCCTGCACCAGATCTATCCTTGAGGAGGATGGGCAGGGGCTGGAGTGTGTGCTGTCTCATTGATAGAGCTCATTTGATGAAGAACTAATTTCTTAAATCTAAATGTGGGACTAAAAGCATCTTCTCTGTTCTCTAAATGGATGGGCTTTAGACCGTGTGACTAACCTGGTGTGAGTAAATAGAAAACAAGCTTTAATGTTCCCACCCATTCTCCCTAGACCAAAGAAGAAAGTGAAGGTTTCTAGCCCAGATGGGATATGAAGGTTTGCAGCTTCTCACCATTCCAAGGTTAGGTGGGATTAGGGTGGCCAAACATCCTAGTTCCCTGGGATTGCCAGGACATGGGACTTTAGTGCTAGAACCAGAAGGCCACAGGCAAGCCAGCACAGGTTGGTCCCCTAGGCTGCATCTTGATGGTGGAAAGGTAGAGATGAGCTTACTTGGGCTCCCACAGTCCCCATGGAAGCTTTGGCCTCCCAGGACCAGGGGAGAAACAGCACTCTCACCAGGGGTCTTAGTGGGAGCCTAGACTAGCTGTGTGTTCTGCTGTCTGTCCAGGGGACCCCTGGGACTGCTGGGTGGGTCTGTCTTGGCTAAGTGTATGTGTCAACTTGACTGGGCCACAGGGTGCCCAGACATTTAGTCAAGCCTTTATTCAGGGTGTGTCTGCGAGGGTGTTTCTGAGTGAGATTGACATTAGGATCAGATGACAAGTAAAGCAGGCTGCCTTCCCTCATGTGGAGGGCCCCATCCAATCAGCCAAAGACCTGAACAGAACCAAAAGGCTTTAGTAAGAAGGAACTCTGCTTGTCTGACTGATCGAGCTGAGATACTGGTCTTTTCTTGTCTTCAGACTTACACAGAACACCGTCTTTCTTGGGTCCCAAGCCTGCTGGCTTTTGGACTCGAACTTACACCCTTGGTTCTCCTGGGTCTCCAGCTTGCCCACTGTGTTCTCAGAACTTCTCAGCCTCCATACTCACGTGAACCGATTTCTTGTAATCAGTCTTTATATACCCTGTTCTGTTTCTCTGGAGAACCCTGACTCACACAAGGGCCAAGTGTGGGTTGCCCCGTTGACAGCGACCAGAGGGGACTGTCAAACTGGTGGAAGCCCAGAATTCAAGAGCCAGGGTGTTTAGCATGAGATCCTCACCATGCCTTTTAAAATACATTAATAAAAGTCAGTCATGCTCTTCCATTTCAAATATAGTACTTGCATCTAACTTCTAATGCCTCGATTATAACCAGCTTTTCTGTATATCAGCAGTGCTTTGAAGGTGAACCCAGACCCCCGAAGCAATCTGATGTTCCACATCAGGCCACAGGAACCAAGACCCCAGTATGGTTTTTCTTAACATTTTGTATCAAAGAGTGGACCACGATATGCTTGGAATTTCCTTGAGGGCTTTTGTTTTGAGAGGTCCGGCAAATTTTGTATTCAACTCCATAATATACGTGACTGTTTCAATATAAAAATATTTTAGGTACTTGTTAGTAAAATTATGCAATCTATCATAAAAAATTTAAGTAAAATTTATGTTCAAGAAGATTCCCATTTTTAGCCTGTGGCCTTACCTATCCCTATAATGCAGCTGCTTCCACCTCTCCCCTGGCATGTGCTGACTGCAGGGAGTTATGAGGGAGGTATCTTAGTGCACGTCCGGCCTAGGCTGGGATCATGAGGAGTACTCAGTGACTATTTGTGGTAGAATGTGACACTTTTAAGACATTTTAGGCATGGAGATAAGTTGCCCTTACTGGGGCCTGTCTTAGGTTCTTAGCTGCAACTCAATTACTTTAACTCTAGCTAGTTTCAACCCGAGGGGAAGTTGTTGAACAGATCCTAGGTAGCTCACAGAATTGTCACAGCAGGGGCCCCAGTGATACTGCATCCCTGACCCTGGACTCTGCTGGCATCCCTCTTGTGACCACCTGAATGAATGTTCCCTGTCTCTGTTTCTTTGCGTCACTAGCTTCTGATTCATGGCCTGGGAATGATGGGTCTGACTGGGCCAGCCTAGGCCATGTATTCCTGCCTGGGCCAGTTATTGTCATCACCCTTCCCACCCCATTCATGCTCCACCCTTTTCTGGCAGTTTCCTGTCCCCAGGGCTAATCCCCATAGACTGCTCCACCCAGACTCTCTTGCTGTCAGGCTTCCATTTGCTTAGACCAATGGCAGGCACCAGTAGGAGACTGAAGGATGAGTGGAGAGAGAGAAGCCTGGGTATTTCTGCCCCTAGTTACTCCTGACTTCAGCACAGAAGTTCTGGTGGTAGGCGCATCCCTCCCCCTGAATGACAGCCTCAGGCACCCCTATTCCTCACTTTGCTGGCTGTAACCCCCCCCCCCCCAGGCCAGCTTCCTACTGTTGTTGGTCTCTGACTGCCAGGGGCCCTTTACTGGCTGCTTCAGCCCCTCCCATGTCACTATAGGTGGTCCCTTTAGTAACCTTTGTCATGAACCCCATCTGAGTGTGCCTTCTGTTCCCCGTGCCCTGGTAAAAGAAGCTGAGAGAGTAAGCATCTGGCATTTCAGCTTCTAGGTGGGAGATGGGCTCTGCCTCCCAGCAGGGCTCATGAGGTGGGAGATTGCTTGAATTTAGGGAGGGATAATGATGTACACTTTCACCACCTCTGCTCAGTACTGTGCTGGAGGTTTTCACTAGTTCAGTAAGGCAAGGAAAAGAAACAAAAGATGTAAATATTGAAAACAAGGAAGTAAAACTCTTCATTCACAGATGTAATAATTGTATGCATAGACAATCCAAAGAATCTACAAACTATTGAAATTAGTAGCTGGATTTAGCAAGTATCAGTGTACACAGGTCAATATACAAAAATATCAGTTGAATTTCTTGATACTAGCAACAAACAGTTGGACAATGAGATTTTTTCAATGCTATTTACAAGGAATGTAAAATGGTGCAGCTGCTATGAAAAACAGTGTGGAGGTTCCTCAAAAAATTAAAAATAGAATTGCCATGTGATCCAGCAATCTCACGTCTTGGTATATATCCAAAAAAACTGAAAACAGGATATCAGAGATATTTTCACAATAGACGAAAAGTGAAAATAACTTAAATGTCTATTAATGGATGAGTGGATAAAGAAAATGTGGTCTATACATACATTAGAATTTTATTCTGCATTAAAAAAAAAGGAAATTATGTTATACACTACAATATGGCCGAACCTTGAGGACAGTATGCTAAGTAAAATAAGCCAGTCACAAAAAGACAAATACAATATGATTCCACTTATATGAGGAACCCAGAGTAGTCAAATACATAGAAATAGACAGAAACACACAGAAAATAGAAAGTGGTTCCTGTGGCTGGGGAGAGGGAGAAATGGGGTGTTGTTCAGTGAGTATAGAGTTTCAGTTGTGCAAGATGAAAAAGTTCTAGAAACCCGTTGCACAGCAATATGCATATAGTTAACAGTACTGTACTTTTGTTTAAGGCAGTAGATTTCGTTATGTGTTTCTTACCACAATAGAAAAAAATGTTATATACAGTAGCATCAAAAGTATCAAATAGCTAGTAATAAACCCAACAAAAGCTGTGCAAGACCTCTACACTAAAGATTGTAAAACACTGCTGAGAGATTGAAGAAGAGGTTTTGAGAGCTACTATAGTGCGGTAACAATTAAGATAGTGTGGTACTGGTGCGGGGAGACAAATAGACCGATCAATGGGACAGAATAGAGAATTCAGAAATAGACTTGCACATATTCAGTCACAAGATTTACAACAAAGACTCCACTGAAAATCAGTGGGGAAAAGATGGCTATTTTCAATAAATGGCACCAGAGCAATTAGATATCTGTGGAGAAAAATGAGCTTTGTCCTCTACCTCAGTACCATACACGAAAATTAGTAGTTGGTAGATCACAGATCCAAAGGTGAAAGATCAAACAGCAAAGTTTCTGGAAGAAAACATAGGGGATATCTTCATGACCTTGGGGGTGTGCAAAAATTTCTCAAACAGCACTCAGAAATGCTAACCTTAAAAGAGCAGAGGGAAACACTGGACTACATTAAAATAAGATCTTGTTTATTCCCATCAACAGTCATCATTCAGAAAGTGAATAGGTAAGCCGTGGACTAGAAGAAGATATTCTAAGCACGTCGAATAAAGAATCTTGACTTTTTTAAGGGCCAAAGAATTAACAGGTACATTACAAAAGAAGATATCCAGATGGCCAGTGATCATATGAAAAGGTCCTCAACACTATTATTCATCAGAGGACTGCAATTAGAACGGCATTAAGACACCATTATACACCCACCAGCATGGCAAACATGAAAAGAACAGCAGAACCAAGTCTTGCGAAGATGGGGAGCACCCTGAATTCTCAGGCAGGCATTTCCGATGGAAGTATGAATTTGCTCAGTGACTTTGGAGAACTGTAGGGCAGTGTCTACTCTATGACCCAGCAGTTACCCTAGTAGATATTTATCTGCAAGCAACAGAATACGTGTGCTCCCCAAAAGTCATACAAGAATAATCACAGCAGCAATGGATACAACAGAGCAATAAGAAAGAACCCAGATTCCAGGCCATGACATGGAAGAATTCACAGACATTATATTGAGTGAAAGAAGTAAAAAAAAAAAAAAAAAAAAAAATATATATATATATATATATATATATATACACACATACACACACACACACACACACATACAGGGGAAGGTTAGTATCTACTAGAAAAAGGCATGAGGGAACTTTCTGGGGAGATAGATGTGTTCTATGTCATCATCTGGTTGGCATACATGTGTAAAAATTCATAGAACTATACTCAGTATTTGTGTAATTACTTGCAAAAAGTATACCTTAATTTACTTACAAAAAATATTTATTTATGTATTTATTTATTTAGAGGGAGAGTGCAAGTGCACCTTTGGGGGGTGGGGGGGCGCAGAGGGAAAGGGAGAGAGAGAATATTAAGCAGGCTCCATGCTCAGCGCGGAGCCCAACGCGGCGCTCGATCTCACAACCCCGAGATCATGACCTGCGCTGAAACCAAGAGTCAGACGCTTAACTGACTGAGCCACCCAGGTGCCCCAGAATTAATTTTAATTAATTTTTTAAAAGAGGAAAGGGGCTTAGAGGTCAGGTAGGAGAAAAGATGGATGTCCATCCAGGTTGTGAGATGCAATCTTCATTGCAGTAGAAGACATGGGGGAACGTGGTGGGGTTATTTGGTGTATCACAGGGCACTGCAAACTCGGTCAGAGACCTTCTGAGTAACCTCTGATCTGTGCCATCAAATCCCATGCTGGAATCCAGAGATTCAGGGTGAACAGAAAGCTCTCCTGGGTGGGATGATCAAGTCCCAGATTCCTGGCTGTTGAGCACTTCTGGGCATGGCAAGGCCTCTGCAGCTGCTTCCCTCACACATTGGCTCAAGTTCGGTGCAGACAGTTCCATGGTATTCCTTGGTGAGGCCCCACCCTCCGCCCTGAGCGTAGGCCAACGCAGGACTGGGTCAACAGGGTTGGTCAGAGATGCGCCTGGGTGAGGGGAAGGCCCTGGGTGGCATCCTGCGCCCTCCCCCTGGGGTCCCAGGCCACGGCTATTCAAGGTGTGGTCCGTTACTGGAGTCTGTCCACAAATGGATACTCACCCACGGTGATACAGCATGGAAACCGAGAGTAGGCACCGAGAAACTTATAGCTGTAATAGTCCTCTTAGGCCTCTTAAATTTACATTACAGAATTGGGGCTTGTATGTTATATAGCTTTTGTGGTTTTCATTTCATTTTTCTAATTTGTTTTCATCGTATTTTACAAAAACGTCGACTGTGCTGAATTGGACATTTTTACAAAGAGCAACTGGTCTTTCATCACAAGTAGCTCGAGGAGCATTTTCTTAAATGCTGAGGGGGAGTGTCCTGACAGAACATACGGACCAGTTCAGGTTGGGTCTCTGGGAAGTCAGGGGCTGCTGCCGCCTGCACTCGGCCATTTTTAGAGACACTGAGCCAAACAGCCTAATTGAAGTTTCCATAGTTACCAGCTGCCACGGAGAACAGGAGCTGATCTTACAGGGAAAAAGCAGGGAGGGGCGGAAGTCAGGAAGGTGGGGAGGAGGAGTCTGGGCCAGAGGGGCGGCTGCCCCTCTGCAGGGCTGCAGCCCTTAGCTTTGTCTCTAGCCCAGGGCCAGACGCCCGGGGACCCACTGATGCAGCTGTCCATGGAGGACTCTGAGGTAGCTGACGAGAGGCTGTCCACACAGCTGGCAGGATGGATTACCCTTCCTGGGTCCCACGCCAGCCCGATCCCAGTGCCAGCTCCGGGAGAGACACCTCATTCTCCACCATGCAGCCCACTGTCTGTGGACCTCCACCCCAAACAAAGTTGGCAATCGGGGAAAGATGGCAGGAGGCTTTCTATACCAGCTCGCCCCCCCTTCCTGCCTCTGTTTCTCTGCTATTCATTGGGGTCGGTGCCACAGACCAATTAGCCACTTTGCGGACTCATTCCCTTGCTCAGGCCTTCCTTCATTCACTCAGTAGACATTTCTAGAGCACTTGCTTGGGGCCAGGCACTGTTCCAGATGCTGAAGATAGAGCAGAACCCAACCAGAGAAAGTCCCTGCCTTCATGGAGCTTGTATTCTGATGGAAGAGGCAGACCATATAGGCACAAACATAAACTAGAATGTCAGGTAAGATACGTTCCATTGACCTCAGGGTGTGCACAGGCCCAGGAAGGGCTGTAGCGATGCCGAAGATTTACACACCGTCTTTAGTACTTTCAGGGATCTGAAGGGCAAAAGCACAGCCATAGAGAAGGCTGGGCTTGGCAGGATCTGTAGTGAGCGCCACATGAGCCGGGACTCAATGAATGCTTGTTAACGGAATGGTCGGAGCCACAGAAATCAAGGCTTCATAAGTCCCTCCTGAGCCACATCTCCATGTCCCTGAACCTCCCAGAGAGACCCTTCCTACCCGTTTGGTTTCAGGCATGACGTGGGTTTCCACATGCCATCTCAAAGCACATGTCACCCTCTTACAAAGTGGCAGAAAGGGTGCGGTCTGCGATCCGCCCAGTAGCCCACCAAGGCCTCCAGCCACTAGACGGCGCTGTTGCCACTCTTGAGCTCTGAGGTAGGGCGTTCGAAGCCAAGAGAAGGACTTGTATTGCCTTAGGAAAATATTTGGATCATGTGAAATAAGAAGCAGTCCTGCCTCAGAATTATAGGGTCATAAATCACTCTGGGGAAAAAAGGGGCCAGGGGGACAGGAGACTTGGGACGTGAGTTTACGATCTCTCCAGAAGCCCTTGATGGGATTGCAACCTCATAATTCACAGGGGCCTGCTCTTTCATCCACCCTGGCCTGAGCTCTTACACGGGGCCCCTAGAAAAGCCAATCAGGGTGTCAGCAATGGGAGATTCCCTTGGCGGAGGCCTTAAGCAGGGCCTTTAGGCTCTCTGGGGAACATGAGGAGTGCTGGGTGCTGAAATCTGGGCCTCAGTGTTAGAGATTCTGCCAAAGTGAGTTCCGAGGAACTGAGACTGAAGAGAACAGCTGAAGAGCTACAGATCCCAAACACCAGATAGAAGGGGGCTGTGGGGTTCCGTGGGGGTGGGGGACAGCGACATTCTGCAAGGTGCTTTGGAACCACATAGTAAGGATCCTGGATCTCTCTTTGGATGAGGTGGAGTGGTGTAAGGGTACCCTGCTTCATTCTTGTCTGGGCCACGTCTGCAGTTGTTCCTTTTACAAAATGGTGGCCATCGGCCCCTCATCAGGGAGGAAACACACAGCAGGGCCACAGAAGAGCCTGAAGACTGAGAGCAGCCCATTTGCTGAGGGAGATGGTACTGACCTTGCTCTGGCTGAGAAGATGTGCCCATGGGAGGAGGACAAGGTGGCTACTGATATGCCCACTCTCCCCTGGCTCTAGCTGCAGCATCTGTCACATCCAGGGTTAAAAAAAAGGGGGGGGCACCAGAAGCACATTTCAATGGCAAATCAATGAGGCACTGTTAAAAATAGCTACTTTTCCTGAGGTGTGCTTAACTACACATCAGACACTGTGTACATAATCACACTGAACTCGTACAACTTTCTCACAAATTATTTCCATTTCACAGATTCGGGGAGTGAGGCAGAGAGACAGACCTGTTGAAGGTCTCACAAGCCCACAGTTGGGTATGGCATTTTGGAGATTGGAGCCCGACTCCCCTGTAGCTATGGGGCATCCCACCAGGAGGCCCGCCAGTGTCTCATCCCTGGCAATGGCGGTCCCGAAGTCTGTCAGCTAAATTCCCATTCAAATTCTATTCTTCCCTCCCTGCTTCAGTTCCCAGTTGCAACCCAATACCCATCTTCGTTCATTTTTCTCTGCACTGTCCTTTGTATTTCCAATGCTATGGTGAAAAGCAGTCAACTGTCAATGGGAGAGGGAGAGACTTTGTTTAATGTTTGTTAAAGTAGCACGATCACTAAGGGCATAGGCACTGGAGGCAGAGAAATCTAGGCTCACTTGTCAGCTCTGTTAGCTCTATTACTCGCCGTGTCGGGGACTAAGGTGCTTATTGATGTGAGCCTCAGTGTACTCATCTATAAAATGGGTATAGTAATGGCAACTACTACATAAGTAGTATAAACTGGATCCTGAGAATGGAACAAACGATTTCACTTTATGAAATCATCTCTCTGAAGAAGTCTTTGTGGCCTGGCAAGTGACAACCCTCTGTCATAGGCACTGAATCAGGGTTATCGCTCTACCCAGCTCTTGTGTTTTCTTCTTTATCTACTCCAAGTATCTTATCAGCACTACATTTATGAAAGGACCTAATTTTTTTAATCGATAGGATACGGAAGACTACGGTCATTTAGAAACCTTGTCTTCAGGATCAGTTTGGTTTCATGACGTGATCTTGTGGCCTAGTTCTTTAGAGAAAACTGTGGGCATTGATCTCTGTATCCAGTGTTCAGTTCAGAATAAAAGAAATGTAAAAGCTGGTCTATTAATTGAGATGAGGAGGCATAAAAGAAGGTAGAATTCTTAGGGAATAAAATTATCAAGTACATATCAACACTGATCTGTTAAAATAAAGTGCTGAATGGTGCATTAGAGACAATTAGAGGCTACAGCCGTCGGGGATGAGGTGCTAATTGGGTAGTGCCCAGGAGAAAGGCGGAAGGTGCCGGGAAGGTTCCATTAGCAACAAGTCCCTCTGAAAAGTCACCTGCGAATCTGGTGAGTCATCGAGCCGGTGCCCGAGAGGCCAGTCCTCACCAACACTCGCCTCTTGATGTTCTTTCCTTATCTCGCTCATGTCACAACTTTCAAGGTGGAGTAGGACTTGGTTTAGGGGCGAATAATGGGAAGGAGGTGCAGAGGTCGTGCCTGGAGCCGGTGATGGAAGTGGCACAACAGTGAAGAGGTAGAAGGAAAGTGAGGGCTCTTACGCAGAAAATAACTTCTTTGAAATGACTTTAATCTTGCTTTTATAGAATTGTTAAGGGTTTTAAAGGACTCCGTGTTGTGCTGCAGACTTCCTTGTGCTCCACCTTCTATCCTCTTGACCTTCCTTTTCACCCCGGCTGTTGCCATAGCAGCGAGGAGGCAGGCACAGTGGCCTGAGGGACGGACCCTGCATCCACCTGGCCTTCCTCCTGAGCGCTCCTCTGCTCCTACCCCTGGGGTCCCGGGGTGGGGGGGCACCCACATAGCCATTCCTGCAGACTTGCAAACCTAGGAGTCTGTGGGAACCAACGGCTCGTGTGCAGCCTGTGAGCACATTCTGAGGGGGCGCTCTCCTGTTCTGAGGGGCCCAGGGGAGACCGCATCCTGATGCCCACCGTGGGGACCGGCTCAATAACACACCCTTGAGTTGGCTTGTGCTCATTCCCCTGCCCCCACTTCTGTTTCTCAAGACCACTTCCCCAAATCAGCCACCTGCTCATGAACCCTTGTCTCAAGCTCTGCTTTGGGGGCAAACTGGGGCACTTATCATTTTTAGTTATTCATTTCTATACTTTGTTGGGAAGCTTTTGTCTCTACTTGCATTTCAGGATTTGGGCAGTTGCAAGAGCCTGGCACTGACTTGACTCTATTCATTTATTTCACAAACATTTGTCGAGTGACTACCATATGCTGTCCCACAAGCTAGGGCCGGACAGAGAACACGCGGGATCCTTCTTCAAGAGGGCTGTCACTCAGTCCCAAAAGCTACTGTCCCCTAAAAACTCATGAGATGCCAGGACTTACTCCAAGTGCGTTGTAACCCTTGCCTCACTTGATCTTCTGTGAGGAAGGTGTTATTTTTCTCACCCTTACAGATGAGAAAATTGAGATTTGGAGCTGGTTAAGAACTCACCCAGGGTCCCAGGGCCGGACAGTGGTGGGTGGGGTCTCACCATTACTCTGTGTAGAGAATGTGTTCGGGGTGCAGAGGGGGGATTAGGAGACTGGTTTGGGGGATTGAAGTCCAGCTGCGTGGATGGGTGTGCTCACCCAGTTCTGAGTGAGTGGCTTATTCGCCTGTGTTAGCCCCAGAGGCAAACTACAGAGGAAGAAGGGATGAGACGTAGGGGGGAGCGCGGGGGGGGGGGGCGGGTAGTTGGGGGTGGTGCAGGCCTGCACTCGAGGGGAATCTGGTCCTTTTAGTGCAGGAAACAGGATGTGCTCCTGCTGAATGGGGTGGAGAGCACATCCCAGTGACCCGCCAGCTTCCCCTCCCTGACCCCTCGGCTTCCTGTCCCCCCAGGCCCTGCCTTTGTATCCCTCAAGTGAGTTCGACAGGCTTACTCAGGAAATGTCTGGGGACCTGGAATATGGGGAAGCAGTGGCCCAGGTCTGTGCTCTGATGTGGAACAGGGGCTAGAAGGGCCCCTCTTTGGTTGGGGGGCATGAGTACCTTGCCTGTATTTTAGGGGGGTCAGGCCTTTCTTAGCATTAGGCAGCAGTAAGTGCTGCGGAGAAAAGCTAGCATCTGTGTGTGGACGGGCCTTTCTAGGCCTCATGAGACATTGCTGTTTGTGGCCTCCTAAGGGGGCTGCCATCTTGAGAAGGGCTTGTGTTGAGAACATGGTCTATGTCCCTAGTAAGGATGAGTTCTCTGCTTTCCTGGAAGTTGACTGTTGATCAAAATCCAAGTATATAGAAAACTACAGGTTAGGTTTTAAAACGACCTTGGCCGGGGGCACCTGGGTAGCTCAGTTGATTAAGCGTCACACTCTTGATTTCGGCTCAGGTCAGGATCCTCAGGGTCGTGAGATTGAGCCCCATGTGGGGCTCTGCACTGGGCGTGGAGCCTGCTTGAGATTCTGTCTCTCCCTCTCCCTCCCCTACCCCGCCCCAGTCAAACGCCCTCTCTCTGTCTCTCTCTAAAATAAACGAACAAATAAAATGACCTTGCTGGATTCATCCCTACAAAGCAAAATAGCTTCTCCTTAGGGCAGTGTGGGGTGTGAGTGCGGCGACCTCCACCTGAGCCTGGAAAACTGTCACCACTGCAGGTGTCTGGATGAACAGAGGGCAGGTAACTTCCAGCACAGAGCTGGCTAAAGGCTGTCCTTCCTGCTCCTCTTCCTCCTCCTCATGTCTTTCTCCCGATAGCCTCCCTCCCCTCTGCTTCCTTTGTTCCTGTTCTCTATAAGATTTGCTCCTTCTTTTTCTGAGTGTTCCCCTTCTTCCCCAATCTGTCCGAAGTCCAGCTCAGGAAAATTAGGAACTTCCACAAAATGAGTCATATTGACTGTAAGTAGCTAATAATGTCTTAAAAAAAAAAAAGACTTAGGTCAAAAGAGTAATTCACTGTGGGTGGAAGGTGAGATTTCCTGTATCAGCTATCAGCTAAGGGGCTACCTAGTGGTCAGGTTAAATTTCCAGGACCCCGTAGCAATCGGAATGGTCTGCTGTGCTGCAGTAACAAAGAGCCCTCCCCCCCCAGTGACTTAGAACAGCAGAGCCTGAGTTTCCGCTCATGCTACGTGACTAGCAGGGTCATCTGGTGTCTCTGCTCTGCGTCGTCACTGTCCTCACTGTCCAGTGCTCATATGCCATCGACCTTTATTGGGGTGGGAAGCCTTTGTGCTCATTCAGGGAGGGAAGGTGCTTTGTGTTGACAGGATGGACTCTACCAGCTCTCCCGGCACAGTGTTCGGGGTGGGAATTCTGTCAAAAGAAAAGCAGGACAGGTTTGGAGGAAAAGATTGGTGTGGAAGTGCCCTGCCCCTGCCTCCACTTACGCTGCTCAGCCAGCAGCTCTGCCAACCCTGGGAGAGGTTCCAGTCACAACGCCTGGCTCTCTTCACCTGCAAAGGACGGCCACTGGCTGCAAGTCCAGGCATTAGTTTCCCAGAGATAAAATATTCACGGGAGGGGATGTGGCCTGATAGGGACAATAATGGAGGCATGTTAGTTGGGTGGGGAGATGAGCCAGTGATCACCTTTGTCACGATGGCTTCCCCAGTCCTGCTGCCCACGTTCCTCCTGCCGCCGATTCAGGATTCACCGAACACTCGCTCTGTGCTGGACACTGGCTAAGCTTGGGTAACGTAAGTTGAACTGGTATGGTCTCTGCCTTCAGCAATCTCATAGTCTAACAATCAAAATACATTCATGTCCCTTTTTCATAAGATGCTAGATATTTACTTTTTGGCGATGAATAAATGAGGCATCTGTTACAGAATGAATTGTGTCCCCCCAAATTCAGCCCTAACCCTCAATGTGACTGAATTTAGGGAGAGGGCCTTTAGGGGGGTAATTAAGGTTAAATGAGGCCATAAGAGTGGGGCCCTAACCTGATAGGACTGCTGTCCTTATGAGAAGAGACCGCAGAGAGCTCTCTTCACACGCACCCAGAGGAAAGACCACGCGAGGACACAGGAGGTAGTTCTGGGCAAGCCTGAAAGAGAGTTCCCACCAGAAACCAATCCTGGCACCTTGATCTTGGACTTCTAAGCCTTCAGAACGTCGAGGAAACAAATGTCCGTTGGTTAAGCCCCCCAGTCTAATATTCTGGTACAGTGGCCTGAGCCGACTAATATGGCGTCCATTCTAAATTTGAGACTGAGGCCTTGGGCCGGATCCACTCTTTTGTTTGTATGATGTCATTTTTATGACTAGTAATGACACCACATGCACGTGTGACCTTTGTGGTACTCAGGATCTTCTCACTTTTGTTCTCTAAGTCAGCCTTCCGCACGACCTCTGGGATTCCTAGAGCAGTTAGAAGTGTCTTCAGGTCATGGAGAAGGAAACCAAATCCCAGCGAAGCAGTCCGCTCAAGGTCATGGTGGCTGACCGTGTGGAAGCAGGTAAAGGAGTCATCGGACATGGCAGGAACTGGACCGTGTGTGGAATCTGATTTGAACTTTCAGACTGAGACCATTGTCCCCACCACAGCCTGCCTTGTTATTAAGGAAAAGAGAGAAATATACTTTTCCTGTCAGTTGGAACTATTGAAAAAAACACACCAGTCTGATCTCAGTCCATCGGTTTGAGCAGGGTCTTGAGGTCGCTAATTCCTGCTTTCCCTCCTAGGTGTCATTTGTTCCCTCGTTGTCCCAAGGTTGAAGTGCTCCCTGGTCATTGGCTATAGGATGTGTCTCCCAGAGATGTGGCGTCTCAGTGTCACTGGGGAGCCATGCTTACCCCTCATCTTAGGAGGGCTGTCTTCTGGAAGGTGCGGGGCAAGCCAGGACCCACAGATTTTGCACCGAGTCACCTCTTGCCCTTCCTCTCTGGCCCCATCTTGGTGACACCCCGGGGGACTTTGCTTTGAAGGCTGGAGGAGCTGGGAGTCGGGGCTGGGAGTCAGGGGCGGTGGGGAGGTGGGAAGGGCAGATTTGCTGTTGGCGGCCTGAAGTCCGTCTCACCTCTCCCCACCCTATCTCCTACCCTTCCTCACTTACTTCCCCTGCTTCGGTGTTTCTGACTGTCCTCCTCATCCTGCTTCCTTCCTGTTCTCTTCTCATGGATTTCACTTTGAATTATAAGGACATCGGAGGCATGGAACTCAACCTTCTCTGGCTGTCGCCCTGAGGCTTAGAGCGACAAAAGGATCTGTTCGAGGGCAGCCAGCTGAACGCAGAGGACTCAGAGTTCCTGGGCCCAGGCGGGGCTGTATGCTGCCCAGTCTGCACGTGCTTCCCTTCCCCCTCACACCACCCCTTGGAGGCCAGCATGGACCACAGATGGACGCGGGTAGCAGGTGGACAGCCGTCCATGCTCCCTGTCTCCACTGCCACCCTTCCCATTCTCTTTCTCTCCCTATTCTGTTCTACACCGGAGGCACAATTGGGTTCAAGATTTCCACCCTCTATCAAAATGCTGGGGGTCGGAGAGACTGATGAAATTATACGGGTGTAGCTTGCCAAGAAGACTTACAGCAGGAAAAAAAAAAAAAAAGACGACTTACAGCAGGGATGGCAACTTGTGTCCTCTCCGGCACCAACTCTAGCAGGTTTGCAGTGTGTGCCTGGAAGGCTGTGTTGAGAAGGATTCAGAGGCTGACCCGGCTTCATGCGGAAGTGATGACTGTTGACAGCACTGGCTGGTAGCATGCATGCTCTCCCTGCCTGGGGCGTTATCACCTCCAAAGAGATCTGCTTTGTAACTGCAGACAGAGCCCTGAGTAAGAGAATGTACCTCTGGTGGTTGAGTTGAGTTATCGTGGCGCTGCAGAGAGAGGCTGCCGCATCTGTGCACCGTGGAGGTCTCCTTCCGGCCAGCCTTCCCCTCTGCCCCCTCCAGCCAGACACACCAAGAAAGACCCAAATCCCAAACTGCATTTTTATTATTTTTTAATAAACTTTATTCTATATTACAAATAGGTTTTTTTTTGTTCTGAACTGCAAAATAGGAATGCCTTATATTTACATACACAGGTATACAATTAATTATAACAAAGGTACAGAAGCTTGCCTTTACCAAGTTACAACTGGGCTCCAATTTAAATAGCATAGGTTTCCTTTTTAAAAACTTTATTTTTTTAAATCTTTTTTTTAATCTTACTAGGATACTCTTTTTTAAAAATCAAAACCAGAAGACCCTCTTCCTCTAGTAGATTCCATCCACCTATCTTTGAGGCTCATTATAACACTGTTGTCTAAAGATATGTTTTGCTTTGTTCTAACAAAGGGTCAGTGTTCAAGGTGGGAGCTTTATGGAAACAAAGGTGGGGTGGGGCTGGAAGGGGGTGACCGGAGCAGGAGTGACCTGCCTCACCTCCTTCGACGGCCTCTCTCCGAGACTCAAAGGCCTCCGTCTGTTCCTCCAACCACCCACTCATCCTTCCTTGTTTCTCCTCTTCCCTCTAGCATTGGACTTGACTCTGGGTCGTGTGACCAGGCCAGACTCCGCTCCCCCTACGCCTCGGCTTACTGAGCTGTTCTCTGTTGGTGGTACCCTGGAGTTGCTGGTTACTATGGTGACCGGGCAGGACCCTGCTGGAAGAGATGGGCTGGTCCATACCCGCTCAGCTGGGGAGGAGGCCAGCTGCACCCAGTCCTTCCTGTCCATCTCGGGGCCTGGGGGTCTTGTTCTTGGTCAGCATCACCATCGCGTGACTAAGCAAGGACCTCAGGCCTCGGGACACCAGACCCAGGCGGGGAGTGATGGAGGGGAGGGTCATCTACTCTAAAACACAAAGTCATTGGTTTCCAAATGGAAACAAGATTCTTTGAGGTAAACTAGCTTTTCTTTTTAAAGAACGGAAGGTTTAACGAGCCAACAGCTGGGGAGAACATCAGGGAAGGGAGGAGGAAGGAGAGCACACAAGACACGTGTCACATCTTGGTCACGGGCCTGAACCGCGTCCAGTAGTCCTAGCTGGTAAGCGGTCTCGCTTGGTTAAATGTCCTTTGCATTGCTCTTTAACTGTATCCTCTGTTTTGAATCCCACTCTTGGAAGGGAGCCCTCCCAAAATGTGCTTGAGTCATAAGATCAAAGATATTAACAAAAGAAGTTGTAATTCCAGTTTAAAAAATGATAGAAGATGAGCTGCATAGAACGCGTCTATTGGCCATGAGCGTTCGCACTCCGGGGAGGGGACTTGGTCCCCCGTGACCAGTCCTGAACAGGGCGTCCCTCGGGTTTGAGGGAAGCTGAGGGGGACGGCAGGAGGCGCAGCAACACTGGGGCCTCCCAGAGAGCCAAGACTGGACAAAGTGAAAGGGGGTGAGAAGGGAAGGTGGGGCACACCCGCTAGAGGGCATACGGCCCCCCTCCCGCCTCACTATCTCTGCCAATGTGGACAGAAATCTCTTTTCGTTTATTAGGGATCTTGTTTTGTTTAGCTTTGCTTAGTCACTGGTCTACTCATGGAATTTAATGGGGACTCTAATGAGTATGTATTACTTTTACAACCCAAAAACCCTGTATATTTTATAAAGTTGGATACTCCCCCTAATTAAAAAAAAAATATATTTTTTTTAAATCAGGGAGCAAAGACTTATAGTTTAAAAAAAAAGGTCTCTCTTGCAAGTCCAAAACTCATCCTAGAGAGATTCCTTTGTGAATGGGAGGAACGGTCTTTTCTCTGTTTTCCAGCGGAGGGCGCTGCCGCTCTCAGCACCGTGGGGACAGAGGCCCGAGGTTTCCCAGCCTCTCTCTGGAGCTGCCTCTCCAGAGTCACCTGGAGGCTGTACCTCAGCTTCCCCTTCTGCAACGGCTCTCGGTGGCCACACCTGTGGGAGCAGACGGGCAGCATGGCAGGCTGTAGCCATCAGAGGTGCCCGGGAAGCACCGAGAATATTAGCAGCCATGGAGGCTGGTTCCCCAGGCATGTCCACATGGGGAATATCCCGACCCATTTTTTAACAACAGGGGGAGCCCCCCTCCTCAGCCCCAAGGCTCTCTTCATCCCTCGAAAGTCACAGGTGAATAGTTTTGTTTCTTCCTTCCAGCAATTTGGACTTGACAGCCACACCTGGGCTCCCTCCTTCATCTCCAACGCTTAACATATACAAACAAAAAGTAAACAACCTCAAACCCCAAATAAACAGTCCACATACAGGTTAAAGGAAAAGGGAGGGGCTGCGGGGCCCTCAGTCACCTGTCCTGAATGCTGACAGGGGTCCTTAATGTGAACTAGGAGCAAGAGGAAAGGCCAGGAAGGAGCCAGTATCCTCCTAGGGTAGGGTCTTCTTCTCCTGGGGAGATACCTGGAGGTTATTCATGCTTAGAAATGCCTCTCGGGGGCCTTTCAGAACATGCTGGGACCGCTTGTTGGGGTGGCCCATTCCTGGAAGGGCCATGAAAGAGGTGTCTATGGGCCTCCTGCCTGCAGAGCCTCCCTGCCTCTTCCCCTCCCTCCTTGCTTTCTGAGAGGTGGGGAAGTTTGTTCTTGATTAAGAATAATTAACTTTAACCTGCACTAGGTTAAGTATTTGACTTCACATCCTGTGAAGCCAAAGAAGTGTCCCCTTATTCCTGAGAAAGGAGACAGATGAAAAACAGGCTTTCCCATTAGGTCAAAGCACACGATTGTTGAGGGTTCTGGAAACATCAGCAGGACTTGCCTCTTGGAGTGGAGTTTGCTTGGGAAATCATTGCTTGTGGCTCTTCTGATGGGGGATCCCCAGGGCCCAGGTGGGACTGGGGACCCCCATCACTCAGGGAGGCAGTGCTGGGACGGTGGCAGGGGCCTGGAGCTGCCCCAGGGTAGGGCTGGCGTGTGAGGTCTGAGGCTCCAGTACGAGGAAATATGCAGCCTTGGGGCAGAGGCTACGTGAGCAGCTGCGGGCGAGGGGCATGAGGGGGCACACTCGCCTCTGTGGGGGAGGGACACTCTCAGCAGCCAGTCATGCAAGGGGAACACGAGCACAGGGACCTCGGGTGGGGGGAGAAGGGGTGCTGTGACAGTACCTCGACATTAGCCTAGGGCTGGGGGGTGAGACCCAGGCCTGAGGCCTGAGTGGACAAGGTCAGCGACCTTACCGGTCAGCGACTCCCGCTTCTGCCTGGCGCGGTCCTGGATCGTCTGCTTCACTTGGGGATTATTGAAAAGGCCTTCTCTCTCTGACCATAGCCCTGCTCTAGCATCTAGGGCCCGACTCATCGGCCCACGGGCTCACAAGAGGGAGGCTCCAGGGCTGCCTCTGGGTGTGCATGTTGCTCTGGGGTGCGAACCTACCTTGGCCTGTGGACACTCAGGCAGTCCTGTCCCCAAATTAAAACCACATTGAAAGAAGGCAAGAAAAAGTATTTTCCTGAGGAATTGACTGACACAGTAGCCAACTTCACTTAGTGGCACTATTTGCTGTTACCAAGAAATGTCAGGGTCTCTCCTTATGTGGAAGGACAGAGAACGGCAAAGCCCACCCGTTGGCAGACTTATGCTCCCCGAGAGGAATGACCTGCCTGCAGCCATCTTTCTCAGTTTCTATCCATCTGTCCTTTTAGATTCAGGACCCCATAAAGCTCCCTGCCTCCCACCACCACAGCTTCAGCCCATCTCTCTCCTACATTCAAAATCCCCATCTAACCTAGGTCAGTTATTCTGACTGGGTGATCTCCTGACGCCATTTTGACCCTGGTGGTCTCAAGGGCTGGAGGGTGCAGGAGGCGGTTGAAGGGGGAGGTGAGAGGAGACGGGCCTTTTCTCCCTTCCTCTCTGCCCGGGACTCAAAAAGTTAGATAAAGATTCCACCTTAAACAGAGTTATGACCCTGCAAATTCACTGCCACGGCGGGGAGGCCTTGAGGGGACCTCCCTTCTACAGGACCAGTTTGCCCAGCCCCCTTCTCTGCTGTGTGCTGGCCCCCAGGCCCCCTGGGGCAGCTCTCAGCGTCTCTGGCCTGCCAGGAGGAGCTCGGGGATCCCAAGGGGAGTTTGGAAAGAACATGGGGAGCCAAGGACAGCTTTTTGACAATGCTGCCTTGTCTTTACTTTGAAACGTATCACATGTGCACCACGAATCCAAATGGAAAAAAATGGAAAACGAACGGAGAAAGGAAAGAGAATCTTTGTGGGGCAAGAGGGGTTGCAGCTCTGGGTGATTCTATCCTGTTTCTCCAGCCCAAGCAGGCCGCAGAGACTTCGGCAAACAAAACGCCAGCAGCGACGCCACCCCCCCAGCAATTAGAGTAAACTCTGCCCCAACCCCTTCTCCAGGAGAAAGGAGAGCCAGGACACTGTCCTCTCCTCTTTCTTCCTGACGCTGAGGTTTCTCTGAGGTGTCTGAAGTTTCTCTCATGACAAAACGGGGCAGGGGCAGAGTTGGGGGGGGGAGTTCTGTACCGACAAAGGAAAAATAACAATAATAATAATAATCCGGTAAAAAATAAAAGCTTCAGCAGAACCATGATAACAGTCTCCTTTTCTGCCTGTTCATTTTTTTAACTGTGCAAAACTTAAAAAATAAACCAAACACACTCACTCACACATGCGCTCACACACACACTCAGCTTCCACTCCGCGAATCTGTGTTAAATATGTTTGTGTCTCTCTCCTCCCCAACCCCTCACGTGTGCAAATATATCTTAGCGGCCGCGGTGCCTCCTCCGCCTCCCCCCGCCCCCCACGTGCTTCCTCTCTGGCCAGGGCCCGTGGCTTCTCGGGAGGAAATAAAATGGTCAAGGGTAGAAAGCCCATGCTTCTTCACCTGGCACTGCATTTGCCAAAACCTTTGGTTATTTTCCCCCCTCGATGTGTATCTTTTCCCCATTCTCCTCTTTCTGTTGTTAGGCTACTGGTGTTTGGTTCCCATTTGTCCTTTCCTTGATGCCACATGCTACCCTGCTGTGGGTCACCTCCACCCAGCCTCCAGTCAAGTCCAGGCCTCCTGTGGCCACTGAGCACCCTGGTTTCCTGCAGACAGGGGACTCTCCTTCCCCCCACCAGCACTCAGCACAGAAAGCTAGTGTTGAAATGTCCTCAAGCTGCAGAATGAATGAGCAAGGGTGGAGAAGGGAATTACTTCAGGGTCCCCTCCATAGGACAAGAAGTCCTTTTGAGCTCTCTGCCTGCTCCTGGGACAGACAGACAAACACACACACACACACACACACACACACACACACACACACACTCATATCCAAAGGGGCCAGAGTTCTTAAAAGTACAGGGTGCTCCATGGACTTTGCTGGAAATGTAGCGGTTCCTTCCCCTTTCCAATTGGGGCTCACTTTGAGGGGATGACAGGGACGGATGTCTGATGCTCAGGGAGTGAAGGCAAGACTGGAACCCTGACTCGCAAGCACACCTTCGAGGATGCGTCTCCTTGTCTCCCAGAGTGGCGTACAATTAGCCACCAGGGCTACTAGGAGAGAATCTTGCTTATGGTGGGAAACTGGGCCAGATGGCACCTAAGGTCCCTTCAAGATTCAGGTTTCTGTGACCCTCCATTAGACCATCTCTTACCACAGCCCCTGCTCTCCCGTGTCCGAGCACACGTTTGCCTGACGGGCTGAAATGAGAGATCCAGAGATGGAAGGACAGATGGAGAAACAGATGCCAGGGCCGAGGTCCGTTCTCTCTTCTCTCATTGTTGGCCAGGTCCTTCAGCTTGAGTCCTTGGTCCCTCCCGGACATGACGAGCTGGGGGCTGAGTGTGGCTGGCATTTCAGTTGGTCTCTGCGAGGCTGTGCTGGAGTGTGGTTCTCTCCGTGATGACGGGGGAGGAGGTGAGGAAGGGCAGTGACTAAAAGACAGTGGATGGTGAAGAAGTCATTGCCAAGGGGGTCTGGACAGTCTGGACAGTCCAGTGACGCAGTCGTCTGCATAGCAATGGCACCAGGCTCTGCAGGGCGACGGGGGCCCAGCTCTCTGACCCCTCTAGGGTTCTCAGGAAGGGGGGTGGGGACAGAGCCATTAAAGGCGGCTGGAGGTAGAATCTCCTGGATGTATTCTGCATTCTACATTGAGCCTTGATGAGCGCCGACCGAGGAGGATGCCGGTGCTTTCTCTAGACGGCATCGAGGATCTGGCGATGGACGAGACCTACGACTATGGACGTGCTTCATTTGCGTTTGGGGGCGAATGGAAAACACCAAATTCTTCTTCCAGGGTAGATGCGACTCTCTTTCCTTTTCTCCCCCTCCACGTTTCTGCTGCTACGAGCCAGACTAGACGGTTAGGAGGGTCTCTGTGGTGGCCCGTAACTGCTGTTTCTCCTGTCCAGCTTTCCACAGGCAGGGGAGGGGACGGGGCAGGGAGGCCCCTAGGAGCACTTGGAAGGGCTCCAAGAAGACTGCAAGGGGACAAGGTGACTCTGGATGCCAACCCAACAGGTGAGAGGCAGCTCCAAGAGCCCCTCCCAACCCCCACTCTGCCTTATGCAGGAGCTGGGCCTTTCTCCTCACAGTTGCAACGGGACCACACCCGGGTGGACCCCCTGGAGATGGAAGTGGGGGAAGGGAGAGAGCCAGGTGGTGTCTTCACAGTGAAGATAATACTGAGCTCACTGCCTCTTCCCGAGAGCAAGGTTAGGCCCGGTGTGGAAAGTCCTCCTCCATCTTTGGGCGCCGCTGCCCATGCCCGGGGTCAGCCGGGAAAGAGAGCGCCTCTGATGTCTTCTGGCCGGGGCCCCACGTGACCCTGGCCATCCAGGACTAGCTGAGGGGTGGTGGCCTGGTCCGATCGTGTTGGCAGAGCCACAGAGAGAGAAGGGGTGCAGGGAGGAGGGCGAGACAGAAAGAGGCGGAGAGAGAGACAGCGCTGCTCAGGGGATGCTGCTGACGCCAGTCGGAACTTGCACTTGGTAAAGATGATAATCTAGACTGAGGCACGGCTTGGTGTGTCCCTCCCCCCAGGGGCCCTGGAAGGACGGTTCTCAGCTGTCTAAGCTCATGAGGGTTATGACTTGTTCTAGTTTGTAGGCCAGTTTCTGCTTTCCGCACTGGTCATCATGGTCCAGAGGTCCGAGGATCTGTGGAAGGGCCGAGCACAGGGAGGTTACCAGTTGTGTACACACGTGTGTGTTGTTAGGGTGTGCACAGACAGGGCGAGTGTGGCCAGGCTTGGGAACCCACGTGCACACGAAGTTGCTGGGTCCGCAGGCAGCCTGGCTAACAGGGATGGGGGGGTGCGGGGCGTTCGGCTGTGAGGTACCCCTGGGCCGTGTGGGTACCCCTGGGTCGATGAGCACGGGGCGTCGGCACATCCATCAGCGGGTCTCAATACATGTGTGCGCTGTGTGCCCACGTTTGGCAGCCGGCAGTGGGCAGGAGACACCCGTGCAGCGATGTACTAGGCCCTGCGGTGAACGAGCACACAGTCCCCCCGTGCGTGAAGTGGGGTGCCCGGGTCTCCGGGGAATGTGGTCTCCCAGATAGTAAGGAATCCCACCCCTCCTTCCTACAAAGGAATATCTTCCCCCATCAGCTCCCCGAGGCCCCAAAGCCCACATTTAGAAAGTCATTTGGCCTCACTCATGTGTTAACAAACAAATATCCCTCCAAGAGTTCTATCTCATGCTTTCCTGGACATCAGCACCGAACGACCATGTCTGCCAAAGCCTTTCCTGAGATCCAATGGTTGGTGGAGGACAAGGACAGTGAGGACGTGATGGAAAAGATGTTAGAGTTTGACTTGGGCTGATTCAGATGGGGGACTGAATTAACAGACCTACCAATTTCTAGAGAGGTGATATGGGGCAAAACACGTCACCTCTCTGATCCCTCACTGCCTCGGCTGTAAAATGGGGGAACTCATGGTCTGTGTGGGCGGCTCCAGTGGAGAGGGCCCAGTCACGTAACACACGCGAGTGTCTTTCCCACGTAGTTTGCTCCATGAGGGGTGCGTGACACACAGGTGTGGCACGTCGTGGTGCTGCGGCTGAGGGGCAGGAGGGCAGAGGAGGCAAAGAGGAGGCTAAAGGCTCGAGAGGAGGCTCTCCGAGCTTTGGATTTCCTGGCCCACTTAAGGTATGTGCAACTGGGGAGACCAAGATGGAGTCGCCGACTTCTTTGCTGGCCAAGAACCACCAGTTACCGGCACCAACATTTCATGAAGATGGGACATTTTCACACCAAGGGGAGATGAGTGGACTTGTAGACTAAAGGCCGGTGCTTCCAAGGTGAGGCATTGGGACCCAGCGACTTGTATTGCTGTGCTGGCACATTCCACATCGTCCTTACTTCTCTCACGTGGCCATGGGCAGGGGAAAACCTTGCCCCGGACCAGCACTGGCCTGCAGGCTGGTGTCTCCGTCCCCCCAACAAGGGACCCACAACTGGCTTCCCTTTACTTGAGGTTCACAGCATTGTGCTGCTTATGGCCCGCTGGGGCTCCTTCCTTAGCGGGGGCTCCTATACCCTCTCTCATTGACGAGCTGGGAGGAGGCAGAGAACCGGGGGCACTGGCTTCAGCCCCTGTTACCACCTTCCACTCGTGGAGAAGGTGGTTATACTGCTGCTCAGACATGGGGAGCCTGGATTCTGAACCCACTTGGGCTAAGCCTGCATGACTAAGAAACCTCCGTAAGTGCCTCTGTACTGGCCGGGAAGAAGGCAGTATCAGCCGTGGCAACGACCCCAGGCAAGGTTTTCCACCTGGGGACCACAGCAACTAAAACAGATCCCATTCTAGTCTGTTCTGTATCCTGTTCTGATCCTCCCCCCCTCCTCTCCCACCATAGCATACCATGCAGCCTGCTGCAGCCTGCCATGGGCGTGGGAAACTGCTTGTGTAAAGAGAATTAGATCAGAAGAGAAAAGGGAAAAATAAAAGAGAGGGGCAAGCAGGGAAGAACTAAGAATTTTAAAAAGAAAAAGAAAGAAAGAAACAGATACTTTATCTAAATATCTGAGAATAGGGATTAATGCAGAATTTACAGAATGGGACATTTCTACAGTCCCAGTCTGTGGAGCACAGCCCCTAAGTGCAAGGTGGCAGAGAGTTTCCCCAGCAGAGGTGGGGTGTTGTCTGGGGTTCATGCCTGGTGCTCTTGCGCATACAGGCTGCTACAGGCAGGGAATTTTCATCTCTGCCCCATCCTCCCAGCAGGTCCCGAGCAGGGTGGGCTCACCTCCTCGCTGTACTTGCCCACGTAGGAGAAGATCTCCGAGAGCGCGCTCATGGCGTTGAACTCGTTCATGTGCATGCGGGACTGCTCAGCCAGGTACGCGTTCATGTCCTGGTCGCTGATGGCCGGCATCTTCCCGATGTCTGAGTAATACCTGCCAGGGAAGGGAGTGGGGAAGAAAGGAGCTGGAGCCGTGCATAGAGAGTAGAGGAGAGATGCAAACTCCCAGCATGACGTCTGAGGCCAGTGGATGCCGGTGCATGACCCTCTGGGGACCATGGTAGGCTGTCTCCCACCTGCGCTTCTGGGGGTGGCCCGGGAGAGCCCCCTGAAGCTCTGGATGCAGGGGGCACAGAGGGAAGGGATGTGGCCCAGACACGGTCACAGGGTGAACGGGGCTGGGAGCAGGAGTAAGAAGTTGCGGTCCCCTGCATCAGCCTTGCTCCCAGCTACCGAAGAGGGTCTGGTCCGTCTGTGTCCTTCTGACGTCTCCTCCTACAGGCGCAAGAGCTGCCCTCCACGGGGCCCGAAGGCTCTTCCAAGCAGTTGCTCTGCCTCGATGCCCTCCCGTCTCTGGGGGTTACCGGGGAGAAGGGCGGGGCTGGGGGCTGTTTGGGGAGAGAGGCTGGCAGAAGGCAATCAGTCACTGTCACTTGCAGCTGTGCACTGCTGTCAACTGGTTAATTAGATGCCAGCATTTACATTTTTAATTTCTGCAATTTGACATTTTATGCAGCAAACCCCAACTTCTCCGCCAGAGGGGAGTTGCACAGTTTCCTAATGAGGAACAGAAGGGCCCCAGTGCCCTGAAGACAGCCACGCCCCCCTCCCCAGGCGTTTGCTGGCTGTGGGCTTCTCGAAGGGGGCCAGGAACCCACAAAAGCAGGGAGGCATCAGGGCATTGGGGGAACACCCCGGGAGTCCTGGTCACCCCAGCTCAGCCTGTGCTGAATGCCTAGGGCTTCAAAGCTGGGGAAAGCAAGCCTGAGAACTTGGAACAGAGTAGGGTAGTGGGATGGTCGTGGGGGCAGGGACTAGGCCCAGGGGAGTGAGGCTTCCAGGGCACAAAGTGACAGGCCCCAGGCACTCCCAGAACTCAGGGCTTGGTCTGGCGAGTGTAGGGGGCATCCTCCAAGGCTCTGGTACAGTCTTACCCTGGCCCCCGGGCCCTGCGTCATTCCCAGCCCATGTCCCTCAGGGCACCGACCGTGAATGCATAAGTCCTGTGCCATCCCACCCCGCCTCTCCCCATCCCTGCCCAGGAGTCAGGTGACAGGCCGGCAGAGGGGGCACTCGTGTGTTACTCTAGCCATCACACTCAAGGGCCTGCGATGGAATGACAGTTCAATTTGCTGCCAGAGCATTCCTGGGCCACCCTGCCACGAGCCACAGCCTCGCTGTGACTGCAGACCTGTCGTTCATTCCGGAACCGTCCGAGGGAGGCAGAGGGAAGGAGCTGAAATCTGTGCACTCTGGCAAGGGAAGGGGCTGGTCGGAGGGCGCCTCCTTGACCTCAGAAACCTGGCCCCACACAGACACACTTGCCAACCGCTTTGTTGAGCTGATTGCGTCTTGGCAGGAGGTCTGGGCCCAGGGACAAGAACTTAATGAAATGGCCTTTCTTGGAGAAGCCTGGGGCCTCAGGTGAAGCCGTCCTGCCCTTGGCCTCACCTGGCCTTCAGCCTTTACAACCCTCTTCCGGGATGGGTTCCTCCATCCGCCCGCCCTCCTCATGTTCAGAGCCCTCCGTTCCCCGTCCTGTCCCATTGTGGCTCCTTGGCCCCTTCTCACAAGAGGCCGCTCTCTTCCTGGCCTGCAGCCCACCCCTGAACACCCTTAGGTTCCTCAGGGTCCTGGGTGATTTAATGACATTCCAGGTATAAACGTTCCAGCGAGAGACTCAATTCATTGGCACTATTTCTGGAAGGCAGTAAATGCCAACGTTCCGTTTTATGGTGGGGACCCAGGGGTTTCGGTGGTGGTTCTCAACCTCGCCCCTCCCAAAGAGATGTGTGCCATTGTCTCCTCACGGATTCCACACCTACCAAGCTGAAAGTGCTTGTCAGGTGGAGGGCTGCGTCGTCAGGTCACATTGGCGAAAACCGTGAACCGTGACCTCCCTGGCTTCCCCACAGCCAGCGATCAGGCACGGCGCTAACACGCCAGGATCCTCAGCTTCCTCCTGACAGTGACGCTCTGTCACCTGTGGACGGTCAGAGAGACTGACCGGGATGAAAAACCCAGGTCCTCACCAACAGGACATGACCGTCATCAGAAGCAGACGCCTGCCATTTCTGTCACCTGCTTGTGGAACCTCTCACGGGTACATGGGTGGCCTGTCAGGCTTTTTGCACGTAGCACCCAGGCTCCTACTGCAGACTTTATGGTCCCTGAGGTGCATGAGAGCCCAGGTTAGGGACCTCTGTCTCCATGGAAGTGGCAGGTGTCCAGCACTCTGTCCCTTCAACATGGCTTGCCTCGGTGTGTGCTAGACACCAGCTCCATTTCTCTGAAGAGAATATCTAGAAAATGTGTGTGTGTGAGAAAGAGAGAGAAAGGGGTTGGGAGTGGAGTAGGGAGAGGGCAGGGCTTCCAAGCTTCTCATCTTAAGAGACGGGTGGTGGCCTGCATGCCCTGCATGATTCTAACAGTGAGGTCATGTCTGCATGGAGCAGCCAGGCTCTCGTCTGTTGCCTCTGTGCCGAGGCCGCTGGATTGGATCGGTGCACGTCCGTGGCCACACACTGGCCCATGAATGGATCAACGGCACGTCCTCCTCTTCGGCAAGTTCTGACTAGTTGAGCTGAGTAGCCATGGGCAGCTCAATTTCTTGGATGAGTGTGGGGCTTGGGGTCTGGCTGACACCCTGCCTGGTTCTTGACCCCAGCCCTGCCCCGCGCTGGCTGGGCCCATCCACCCGGTGGGGCATGCTGGCCCTGCCTTGACCTCTCCTCTCTCCCCTCCAGGGCTGTGCCCCACCACCCCCCCGGCCTTGCCAGCACCCCCTGAGCCTGATAATGACCTCACCCTGGATCCCCTGGCTGTGTGGGCAAGTGCTTCCTTCTCAGCTCCTGCTGGGCTGGCCTTTGCGCTGGGCTCCGCCATGGAGAAGGTTTATTGATTGTGAAGAATGCAATTACGCCCCATTAATGAACTTCAAACAAGTGTTCTTATCAGCAGGCTGTGTGGTGAGGAAGGGAAAGGTCAGCCCAGGTTCCTGTACTTGAACTTCCTCCCATAGGATTTCTGCCTGTAGGTGAACCCCTTCAGAAGGGACTGGTGCTCAGAAGGTCCCCCAAGCTCCCGCTCTAGCTGGCCAGGGTCTGGCAGGCCGGCCAAGGCCACGTCTGCTGAGGAGATCTGGGTCCCACTACTGGCCCTACCTGGCATTCTTTGCTGAGTTTGCTCCTACTGGATGGGATGCCAGTACCCTAGTGGGTCTTGGGGAGCGCTATAAAGGCAGGGCTTCAGAATGCTGAATTTTCTGCTGTCGACCGGTCTGTAGTGGTCTACATTTGTGGGCTTCTGGGGGATGGGCCCGGTGTGTGATGGCGGGTGTCCCATCTCTGCCACCATGATGGCTCCAGTGATCATGAAAGTGGTCTCCAATGCCCTGAACTCTTAGAAGAACGACATTTTGTCATCCCTTCAAACACCTCAAGGAAGAAGGCATAGACATGGAAATCTCTCAGAGCATCAGAGGTTCTGATGTACAGACACGTGGCTTGCAAGGCCCTGCACAAAAGTCTCTTCCTCTGAGAACCATTCCCTGACTTCTCCAGGCCCAGCGGAGTCAGGCTCTCACTCCCGGAGCTGCACCATTACGGCTCATGGGGCTTGTGGAGTGCCCGTCCGTGTGTCTTCCTTGACCACAAGAGCCACAAGGGAAGGATCAAGTGTAATATATCCCGAGGGCCCCATACACTCCTGATGGAGACCATAAATGTTTGACCCATGGATTGATGAATAAGTTAATGAAATGTCTATACTTCGCCTCCACTATTGCTCCCAGGGTGAGCTGTCATAGTCTTATATTTTGAATGGATGGCTTCCTTAGGCGGCATTTTTAAATATTCAGAATTCTTAACCTTTTTCATGCTGTGACACACATGATAGATGATCTTCAAATGTGTGGCGCACCCCAGTCCAGTTTTGAGCGAGTCAGCTGTGACTCCACTGCACTCATTCCTACCTGGAATGCACCTGTCCTTGAGTGCACAACAGGGGCAACTGCGAGGCTCTTCCCATTTAAAGTGAGAGGAAATCACCACCTAACATGACCATTTTACGGCTCTTGCTAATGCAATAGAAACTACGACTGCTTGGGACACACTGTTCATGGTGACAATACCAGTGAGTTCTGCTCTCTAAGATGAGTATAATGGTTGATTGCTACTGGGAACCAAGAGATCCTTCTCCCTTTCCCTAGATGTGGCCATAAGCAAAAACCCGAATACTTGGATGGAGGCAGCAGAGACTGGGAGTCTGCGGTGGGGCCACCGACCATTAGCACTGCAAGGTATTTGGAGGCAGGAATGGGATGGGAGGGTGGGAGGGAGGAAGAAATGGGAGGACGGAGGAAGAATGGGACGGGAGGACAGGGTTGGGGGAGGATGGGTAGATGAAGAACTTCTAGGAGCTACAAGCCAGTATAGGTGTGATAGAATGATCTAGGCTGTTCAACCAACAAAGTTAGTGAAGCCTTCAGAATCCACATACTTCCCACCTGCTCTATAGAGGGGACCAGCCAGGGTAAACCCGGTTTCTTAGCTGTGATAGGACAGAGGCCCTCCCCACTGTCGCACCAGTGCCTTCTAAGTCACTAAGCCGGAGTCCCAGGTGGGCTGTCCGCAGCCTCTGGCAGTGACATCACAAGTGGGTGAGCCCTGGCCACAAGAGCTTGGGTTCTACTGTCATTCTTCTGGACTGCGGGCTGCTCAGCTTCACCTTCCAGCAAGCAGACAAGCTCGGATGCCAGGCTCCTCGGGCAGTGACAGTGGAATTGACCCATCTGCCACCAAGTGAGGAAGCAAGCACTCCAGACTTGATCTCCAGACCTGTTCTCACCATCTCCTAATCCCTGGGTCTCTGCAGCTCATCCCAGAATGAGAGAACGGGTTTGGGTGGGATCTCAAGCTAGTGAAAGATGACTCTCCCAAGAGTGCCGCTGGTTGCTAAGAAACTGGCGGGATAAGAAATGGAAGCCATCGAGCCACTCCTAAAAATAACCCAGTGGCCCAGGGCTCCTCGTGACCTGCAGCAGCTGCGTGGCACAGATTCATTCAGCACCCGGCGGCAGGAAGCCCAGGAGCCCTGTGTGTGCGTTACTCTCACCCCTGACTCGCGAACTGTGTTCTGGGGATGTCTCTCTACAGATGTCTCAACAGTGCCCCCAGCCCCCTACGTCCCTGCTTCCTTGCTCCCTGCCTGAGGTCCCAGTGCAGTGATGTCGCACCAGTGCCCGGATCTCCTAGCCCAGCTGCTGCCTTTTTTCTCCCTCTCTGCTGAAGAGCCGGTGACCACACGGGAGGGCTTGTTTCTGCAGCTCTATTGTCGGAAGAATGAGCCACCATCTACGTGGAGGGAGGTGAGAGCCTCTCTCATGACTCAGACATAATCGGATACAAGGACAAGAGGGCTCTCTCTCTGTTGGCCGACACCGATGCCCACTCACGCGCATCAGCAGGGAGGGGTGGGGAGGATCTCCAAGAACAAAGGGGAGAGGAAGAACAAAATTCAGTCCTTTTAGCAGAACTATGTTACTGAGGTGGCCAGGACTCTGTGCCCTCTTAGTTATTCCCTCTTTACAAGGGAAGGCAATTTTCAAGTATGAAAATGGAGACTGTCTCTTTGCCATGGGTGAAATGATACTGTTCATTTTATTTCCAGTTACTAAGTCAAGAACGATTTTTGGCATCTTTTACTCTTAAAAAAGGCACCAAATCTGAGCTTCCATCCACGTTTTTTATTTTTAAGCTACATGGTAGAAAGAGAAAGGGACTCTAAAATCAGGACTGCCATGTAGAGTTGTGCAGGTTGTTCACTGCACAAAGGTGCTTGGGCTGACAACCAGTCCATCACTCAACAAACCATGCACCCTGGCCAGAATTATATCCTCTAGTAGGAAAGGCACTTTCCCTAATTCACACAGGGACACCATATAGGTTGCCCTGTCTAAAAGTATCATAAATCATAGAAAAGTGATGTAGGAGTCAGCTGAGTTTGGGGATCAACTCTTATCTTGGCCACTGAAGTCACCTTGGGCTGATTACTTAGCCATTCTGAATGTATATTTCTTCACTTTCAGGGGCAGAGAGTGAGGTTATAATCCTGTCCCCTTATATCCCAGGGCTACGGGCATGAATAAATAAAGCTTTGGCTGGTTGCCTAGCTCAGGTGCTTGGTATGTGGCACTGATTGGCCCAGACAAACCACTGATGTTCTTTACCAGGAGTTAGCTTTGCATGAAGACGGGCTTCCCAGCTTACCGGTGGCCCTCCAGTCACAGGACATTGCGTGAGACGATGATTAGGCCAGGGCTACAATGGCCGAGAAAGCACTGCAGGGCATGGGGCATCAAGAGCTCGTCTTGGCAGAGTCAAGGGACTGGGGCAGTGAGAAGTGTCAGAGTGACAATGACATCCCTACAGGACGTGGGGAGACTTGCCGGATGGACAGGGGCAGATGGGTAGAGGACTCCAGACTTTCTGTGCCAAGATGTTATTTGGTCCCTTGAAGGTTTGTTTTGTTTTGTTTTGGTGGGGATTAGAGCAGGAGCTGCATTTCCTTCTTGGGCCTGAAGGCATTTCAGCCCCGAAGATCTGGGGCCCTCCATGCAGAGGGGGGGACAGAGCCCAGTGGCCACCTCCAGCCAGGTTCTCTGGGGTCTCGTTTCAGCTGACGGTACCACTGGGCACAAGGGGGTGTGGGCATTGCAGTCGCAGGATCAGGCTTTGTGGATGACCCGTCTGTAAGCACCAGCCCATTTTGGAGGGGAGGGGGCCCCTCATCAGGGGCAGTTGCTTGCTACAGCACGGAGCCCCACCTTGGCCCAGGCCCAGCACTCACCTCTCCACCCAGCTCTTGTAGCTGGGGATGTCCTTGGCGTAGAGCAGCTTGTTGGAGGGGGAGTCCTTGCCCAGCCGGTGCTCTGACGTGGAGCAGGAGTCCATGAACGTCTGGGCCACCACGGAGAGGCAGGCGTCCGTGATGCTGCCCTTGTGGATGTCGAACACAAACTGGGGGTTCTTGATCATGTTGACCCAAAACCGCAGGGGCAGGCTGTGTGGAGGGAAGAGGCAGGTGGTCAGAGAAGTTAGGGCAGGGGGCTGTGGCATAGCCCCGAGAGTTCTCTGGAAAAAGAGGAGGGGATGGCGGGAAACTGGGGATCAGCAAGGCTGAATAATCCAGTCACAGCTAAAATGTTGATGGTCCCTGGAGAGGGCTTGATGCCCAGTCTGCACAGTGGGACCACAACCCTCCCTGATAGCCCAGGGCTTGCGGCTCAGAGGTGGCCAGGAAGGAATTTCTGACTCTCGTCCACTGTCTGCCCCCTATGCTGGATACAAGGCATCTCCAGTTGGCAAACTTTAAAGAATAACCTGGAAGACACGCTTTGTGGCTTATTCTCTGCCATCCACTGTATGACTTGGAAGATGGCACATCCTTCCCCCTGCCTGGGACTATCAGCTTGATCCTACATGGTGAGGACCCTGGGGCTGAGCACTTTAAGCGTAGCTAACTGATTTCTCCTCTCTGAGCTGGCATGCCTAGCAACCCACATTTACAGCCCTTCCACTGCTCCCTCGTGTTCCCCCTTCCCCTCCCTCTTTCTTGCACTTAGCACCAACTGCCTACCAGGAGCTACGCTAGCACCTGGGGATCCAGTGTGAATAAGACATGTCTTCCGCCCTCAAGCAGCCTGTGTTCTGGTGGGTTTGTGGGGGTGTCAGACATGCCACCAAGCATGTGCTCTGAGAACTACCAGTGCTAGCACCCAGGGACATACAGGGTCTGATGGGACACAGGGAAGTGTCAGCTGGTCTACTCAGAGAGAGATATCCAGAAAGTCTTCAGAGACGGAAAGACACTTGATGGTCTGAGTTTTAAAGATGCACAGGTGTTCCTTAGCTGGAGGAGGCCTGGGGGCAGTGGAGAGGATCAGCTAAAGCAAGACGAAGAAAGAGCAGTGCAGTGTGGTCTGATAACTACCAGTCACCGTCTGTGTTGCCAGAAAGGGTCCTGGGGCATCAGGAGAAAGTGTCCACCTGCTGCCTTCGGCCACACTGTGCTGGCTCTCTCATCCCGTGGCCTCCATCCAGCCCACTGAGATGCAGGTTAGGAAGCAGGGTGGCACCGAGCAAGGGATTGCCACTTTCCCTCCTCCTGCCCCTACCGGCTCACCGCCTGCCTTTTGCCCTGAGTTGTAGTGTTTTGGTTGCTGTTCTGCTGGGAGTAGTTACAGAGCTCGTATGTGTTTGGCTTGCCTCTTAGAACTTAAACTCTTTGAACTACTTCCTTCAATATGGCGAGTACGATATTTCTATCTGTCGTATCTTCCAGCAGCCAGTACCTCCATAAGACAAATGCTAAAATCCAGAAAGACCTCCTATTCAAGAGTGCCAATCAATCGACAAGTGTTCCCTTCCCCCAAAGTGTGCGGTGCGGGGCTCGGGCGGGCAGCCCTGAGCTCTGACCGTGTAAAGCGGCGCTTCTCCTCCTGGGACATACGGAATAGGGAATAAAGGGATGACACAGAAAAATGCGACACGCGCTGAAGGTCACGGTCCTCGTAGGTGGCCGGGGAGGCCACGACAGCTAGCATCAGAGGTCTGGATCAAGGACTCCCACACCTATCCGCACCTTCCTGTTTCTGGAAGTCCCACCCAGAAGAGGGATGCGGGGGTGTCCCTATCTGCCACACCATTGTTTCTCCCAACACTCCCCCTGCTTCGTCCTGTTGTGCTGACAGGCAAATCAAACAGGGAAGCCAGGGCACCACACTGAGGCTCTTGCCTAATGAAATATTAGCATATTATTAACATTAGTGGTGGCACTAATCTCTGGTTGATTGCAGCCACTCAGGCTAAATGAACGGGAGGTTTATTTCGAAGAGAGAAGGTACGGGGATTGTCGAGGAAGGGGGGTGGTGGGGGGGTGGGCAGAGTGAGTTACAACTTTGGCCAGGAATGAAGAAGTCATCTTTTTTCTCCCAGGGACAGGGAGCTCTAAGTCAGCATGCAGATCTCATAATTCCCAGACGAACTGCTTCTCGCCTGGGCAGCGAGCAGGGTCCAGGGGAGGGGGGGCGCGTGTCCTTTGGAGAAAAGAACCGGAGCCTGCTGCTGACTCTGGCACTGGTCTGGAGTTCCTGGTGAGGGCAGCAGGGTACTGGGGGGAGCGGGTGTGAAGGGAAGGCCGGCCCCCCCCAAGGGCATTATGGTGTCCTTGGAGGTGGCCCTCCCCCAGAGGAGGTATGGGCTGAAAGCAAACGGTTTAGACACCGTCTCAGGGGGTCTGCTTGTCATGGGCTAGGAGGGCAGGTAGGGGTGTTTCGGAAAGACTGCCTCTCCCCAGCCAGGACCAAGAGCCAGACCGGGGGGAGCATGTTGGGTGGTGAAGGCTGCTAACATTCAGATGAGGCCGTCAGTGAGGGAGGCTCGCTGGCAGAGAGAAGCAGATGGGGTAGGCCAGGGACGTGGCCCTCGGAACAGCTCCGAGGAGGCATGCTGAAAGGCCGGGCAGAATTCGGCACAACCTGCGCCAGAGGCGGGCACAGGGACACAGCAGGCCGGGCAGGGCTTCCGCAGGGATGAGGCTTCACCCAGTGCTTCCGCACTATGGGACGAGCACACTACGTGACGCATCCACATTCTAAGAGTCTGACTTCGGAGAGGTGGGAAGAACTCCACAGGGGAAGATCGTCTCCCACCAGAAATGAATGTGAGAGTAAACCCGACTTTAGTGCGATGGCCCAAACTTGCGTTCCTGCCTGCCGGCTTTTCCCATTTCGGCAGAGACAGCGCTAATCTTCAGGTGAAAGAGACGAGAAGCCTGAGCAGATGACATGAAATAAGGTTTTGGTACCACTTCTGACTTCTGTCATCTGTGTTTGGTCTGGGGTTGCGGGCTGGCTGGCTGTCAGGGTGCCTGGCTGCGCCCCTGGGTGCCAGGCCCGTCCCAGAGGTCAGCAGCACAAACCTGCTGCCTTGGGAGAATGTTCTGGGGAAGACAGCCTGGGACAGGGGCTGTTTAAAAGCTACAGGGAGGCGATTCTGGGATGGATGGGACTAAATAGAAGCCTCGCCCGAGGTAGAGCCCTCAAGTGGAGCCCACCTTGGCCCTGCATTGTCATCAATAGTTACCGAGCCCCGGCTTTGTGCGAGGTTCCACGGCAAGTGCTGAATACTGATGCCTGACCCTGCAGCTGCAAACGGAAACTCAGTGTATACACACGTGAAGGGCAGGAGAGCAGGCCCACGGTGGAGACACCGAGGTGCCAGGACTCAGAGAATCCTGCTGTCTTCCTGTCTCAAAGACAGACGAAGCAGAGCCGGGAAGATCTCTTCCCCAAAGGGAGTTTGGAAGAGGAGTTTGGGGGACGAGAAGGAAGACCATTGCTTCTTCTCAAAGAACAGAAATACCTTTTGTTGGCATACATGAGTCTTAGGTCAGAACTGGGCTCGAGAGTCACTGTTAGGTGCTGCCATCTGGGATCGGTTGCCCACATGCATCGTCTCCCATCGCACTGGCCTCCCTGTCCCAGCAGCTCCCTGCCTGTCCGTCACCCACTGAGGCCAGGGCCCGTGCCCGATGGCGTCTGCGTGCTGGGTGTCAGAGAAGTGAGAGAGGAGGTGAGCGTGGGGCTGGGAGAGGGCTGGGAGAGGGCCTGCCTGCGGAGGAAGGGGGCCACGGCCGCACTCACCAGTTGCTCTTCCAGGTGTGGCGGACGTGCGGGTCGTGGATGCCGTGCTTGTCCGCCTGCTCGTCCAGGAAGTCGAACATGTACTTGATGGCCAGGGGCAGGGCGGAGCCCCGGTGGGCCGTGCTGAAGATGGTCTCGAAGAGGTCGTCCACAAACTTCTGCAGGGTGCCCTGCGGGCCGAGGGGGACCGGTTCAGACGCCGCTCCGCCCAGGGAGCTCGGGGCCGGCTGTAAAATCTGCCCAGCGGACCCGGAGAGGGGAGGGGAGCCCAGCGTGCAGCCCGGCCCTTCTGGATGAAACCCGGGGAGCGCACGCCTCCCATCCCCCACCGGCTTCATCTGTCTCAGCTTTAAATCTGCCCTGTGTGCCAGATAGATAGAATGCCTACGGCTGGACCTAAGGAAGCCTTAGTCTGCCAACAGCACGGGTTGGTTTAACGCCCTTCGGTGGTGTTATTTTAGCACCTTTCACAAATGCTAATGAGCAGCTCCCTCGGTTAGAGCCCACAAACACAGTCTGCTGGTTTTGTTGGGGCATCCTTCACACTGGCTAATGAACACTTGCTCACCCGGAGCAGGGAGGAGGCCAGCCGCACACCAAAAAGCTAACCGCAGGCACGCAGTGTCCCCAGGAGTGGGAAATAGGGCCTGGAAACTCACGGATGGAACCGCCATCTCCCTCCCTAAGGGTTGCATATGACACCCTAGGGAAGGACTCGTTCTCCCGCAGGGCATGGCAGGAGAGCGTGAACAGATGTGACTGGGGTCTCCATATTTGAGACCGGGCGCAGAGAAGGTTGGAAACAACACTTCAGACTGATGCATGGGTGGGGTGTGCCTGAAGCACCCGTGGCTGAGGAGGGCTTACTTAGGGCCAGTCAACTGCATGGTTGAGAAAGAGTCTGAGGTTCTGTGCTGGCAGAGTACTGTGACTGAGTGCATAACACAGGGGTCCTGGCACAGACACTAGCTATCTGCCAGCTCGGACATTTCGGTGAAGTGACAGAGCTCCTCCCCCTACCCCACACATGCCCCGAGCCCTGTGTGAAGTCCCCTACCTTTGTGGCCAGTAGACGTGTCAGATAGATTTCCGACACCATCTTGCTCCCCCGGTCACCCTCCTTCTGGTCCCCATGCTCGTGGTTCTTTACCAGATGCCACATCTTGACTCCGCTCTCCAGGTCGGGGGTGATCATGGGTGTGCGCGAGCGGAGGCTGTCGGGACTGCCCGTGTACCGGATCATGTTTTCTGCCAATGCAATGACCCCGCACGTGTGAGGCCGCTACATGACCACAACACGCTCCCCCACCCCCGGCCCCTTTGCAGCTGTGGCCAGTGCTGTGTGATCCTTCCTGCAATGTGCCTCACAAGCAGCCGTTCCCTGGAACTGAGATGCGTTTCCCACCACCTCCAGGAAGCTCTCCAGGGCTACTTCACCCCCAGAGATTCCTCCTCCTCCACACTTGCATCTCTCCAGCCCTTAATTATTCCATTTCTAAAAATAGAAGCCAGTCCCTTATTCCACTGTTCCCTGTAAGAGCTCTGAGGTGACGTCTCGGATGAGTTCTGTGTGGCCAGTTAAGGAGGAATATAAGAGCGGGCAGCCTGCTGCCTTCGGGACTGTTGCCCAACTTAGTAATCGCCCCATCACCGGCTTCCCAGCATCCTCTGGTCTGGCCAGGGCCAAGCCTGCTCACTTGCTTGCTGATGTGTGGTGTGTGGTGGAATGGGGGTGGTGCAGAAAAGACGAAGGTCCTACTGTGTGCAGGCACTGTTGTGTTTTCTTCTATTTACTTTTCACACTGATCCTGTGACATCAGTAACTTTTTCACTCCCTGTCTTGCTGGGAAGACCGGGTCTTACGGGGGTTGGGCAGCCGGCCCCAGAGCACACAGGCGGAGGCAGAACGGGGCTGCCCTGGGGGCGCCAGCCCGCTCCCAGCACCCTGTGCCCCACACTGCAGAGCCAGAGACCTGGGTCTGCACCTTCCCTCAACTGCCTCCTCACAGTGTGACCTTTACACGTCGCTTAGCTTCTGCGCATCTGAGTTATAATTTGCTAATCTGCATAACAGGGGGAAATAATAATTATTCAATTCACTGATTGTTATGAACATGACGTGCAATAATGAATATCACAAAAGCGAAAGCATCATGTGGACTATAAGTTGCTCATGAAGGTTAGAGTTTCTTCTTATTTTCAAGGATGAAGGTCCTGTTCCTGCACCAGACTTCCAGAATGGGGAGACTCCTCCCCGCTCAGGCTCTCCCCAGCGATGGTCAGCCTGCCTGCCTCCTGTCCAGGGCTCCGATGCCCTTCAGCAGTGCTGCTGTTGTGACCATCACCACGACAAGCTCGGGCATCCTCTCCTCCCCGGGAGGATCTGGAGAACTCACCATATTTACTCGCCGAGGTCCTGGACACGGTGGAGTTGTTCACTGCATTATAGGCTGTCACCTGCTTGGACACTAAAGCCACCACAGAACCATCCGGCACCTACAGGAAGAAGGCTTCTAAGAGCCTGGGCACAGACACTCTGCCACCTCAGGAAATAAGCACAATCAGAATTCACTTGGACCTCAGGGGCAATCAGTGCCTCACAGGGGACCGGGGGACTTTGGAGGCTGTTGGCTCAGCTTTGACGAAACTAGACAGACCTGAACACTGAGTAGTATCTATGCTGTGGCTCCCTCTTGGAACAGCTCTGGCAAGAGCTTCTCACCAGCACCCTCTACCCCCTGCTTCCCTGGACCCGGCCTCACACCCCAGGGATCATCCAAGAAAGGGCCTTTTCTCGGGGACTTGCCCATACCCTGCCCGAAGCACGCGTGTTGGGATCCTGTCGCCAAGGAGGTCGAGGCCTCCTGGCTGGGGGACATCGGGTTTCCCTGGGTCACTAAGGATCAGAAGCGTGGTTGCAGAAGTAGATGTACAGCTCGGTGTCCAGCTCTGGGGGGGGCCTGTTATTCATGGCCTGAGACTGGAGGGAACTGCGGGTTGGCGAGTCCCACCCCTCCCGCACAGTCGCCCCACCTGGTAATGAGCCAGGGTGTTCAGTCTCTTCCAGTCATTCTCAATTTTGGTGGTGATGTCTTCGTCCTGTAGGATCATCCTTGCGCCACTTCCCTGTCGCCACTCTGTAGGGAGAGCGGTTGCATCTCAGAGAGGCCGTTGGGCCCCTCTTCCAGAGATCCCAAGGGCCCCGGTGCGGGCAGCTACACGGTACCACCTCGAGCGTGCATCCAGGGACAGACAGGCGCTAGCAGACACTCCCCTCTCAGTGCAGAGGGGCCCCGAGTTCCAGCTCTGGTCCTCATCCCAACGAACTATGGGACACAAGCGGGATACCATCACCTGTCCTCCGTCCACACCTGTCCCTGTGAGCGGCCATATCAGCTAGCAGATGCTTAGTGAGTACGGCTGAGTGGATGGGGCAGCCTAAGCAAACGCAAGGCGGCGTCATCAGCGCCACAGGCTCGGCCTGATTGCAAGGTCTTGGAGCGAATGAGACCAAGCCTGCAGGCCGAGTCTCTGTGCACTCTGGTCCAGTTCCAGGGGTGCGTCCTGCACCCGAAAGCCGGCAGGTCGGTCACCCTTGGCAGGGAGGCTGGGTGAACGTGTGTGGAGAGGTCAGCAAAACCCGTTCTCCTGCCCGGGATCAGCCCCAGCCCCACGGAGTTGATGTGGGTAGTGGCATCGTGCTGAGCTATCCAACAACTAATTATTTGACGCTCTAGGTATGTGCTTCTAGCCATACATTCTCCTCAAGGGCCCAGACGCCTACAGCGCACGGGCTCTCTGACGGATCCCACGCGGGCAAGCAGGAGACTGTCGCTCCTCAAGCACGTTGCCGTCACCCCCCGCGGCGCGGATCACGTGGAGAAGTGCACACTCCAGTCTTCAGCTGTACGCACATGGAGACCCAGGTGCGTGCCAGGCACACCAGCGCTCAAGTGCATACGCACGTGCACACCCACACACGCACATATGTTCACATGCACACACCAGAAAAGAAAAACAGCCTTTTAAATTCAAATGTATTCACATGTGCTGCAGCCAGGAAGCCACGAATCTGGCTTCCAGGCAATCACAGCCCCGCTCAACGCGGTGCAGACTTCAGTACTTCTGAAACATGCAGGAACCCCGGGATTCACAGAGCGCACTGGGGTGCTGGCACGAGTCAGCCGACATCCTTGCCTGACCCCGCGGTGTCTTTTCCTACGGTCTCCACTGACTCCATTCAGAATCTGCTCCCCCCCTCCTGCCGCACTGTGCCCTCCCGCTAAGGCTGAGCTGTGGGCCCGCGATGGGCCATGTCTGCAGCACGGAGGCCCCCGATGCCTCCCTGCCTTGTGCCCTTGGCAGGGCCAGTGCTAGTGATGAGGACCAGGCCCAGGAAGGGAGCTGCCTGCCCCGAGGAGCAGCAAAGATGCTTGCAACACCGCAGTCCCTGCTCCAGTTCCCGGGCTTGCCAGCTTCCTGTGGGGTCGGGCCATCCCAGGAACGAAAACACGCGGACACCAGGCATGTTCGCTGCAGCAAAGGGGCCTCGCTAGGTCCGAGGGGACTGCCGGTCATTCAGTCCCGCGGACGGCATGGCTGGAGTTGACTGTGCTGATGAGGGCGTTGGGGCAGGTCGGGTAGGACACGAAAGGGGCGACGGCTCACGGCGGCAGCGAGGCGGGTGCTTGGTTTGTTGTGCTTTTTGCTTTTGTTCTTCGTCTTATGTAGGCATGTGCAGATGTGGGTGTTTGTGAGCGGCAGGGCAAAAGGCGTGGCGTATCTGGCAGCGGGTCCACCTCCTGCTGACGGCCAGCCTGGGGCCAAGGAATATGGCAGTGGCATGCTTTAGCCCGGTCCCACAGCAGACCCGAAAAGACAAAGCCTCTCGGGTCTCCCTGGCTGGGGGTGAAGAGCACCAGGGCCATTAAGTCAGAGGCTGCGTGGTGGGGGCAGTATAGAGATAGTTTGGGGGCACAGCAGACTTTCTGCATTCCCCACGGCGCCCCACGGAGGAAAAGCAGAGGAAGAGCTCTGGATGTTTCGTCCACTGGCTGGGCCCAAGGGAGAAGGAAGCCTCCTCCACTGACGTGGCTGTGGGCTTGCCAGGACTAGAGGGGGACCAGCTTTCTGGTTTAGCAGCTGCACTGGCACCGCTTGTTGTTGGAGTTGTAGCACAATTCAGTGGGATCTGAACAAGCCACATAGCCTGGTGGACTGAGCAATGACAGCTGGTGACTGATTCTGGAGCCGGATGTAAGGCTTCCCTGTTGCACAACTTCCCTGAAATTGTGCAGTGCGCAGCCTGTGCAGCTGTACTCAGCAGCCTTGGTTCTGAGTCATGTCCAATAATTATGTAAGCAAGTGAAAATCAGTCGGTTTCTCTGTCTCCAAATGAAAAAAGTAGGGCAGAGTATGGCCATGCTTTCCCCCGGGGCAGTCAAGGAACGATGGCTTGTCCTTGGGAGTACAAAAATTTGATGCTGTTAGATGCCTACCACAGTGCTGGTCCAGCACCAGGGACACAGTAAGTACTTGATGAGTATTTATTAAAGGAAGAAGGAAGGAAGGAAGGAAGGAAGGAAGGAAGGAAGGAAGGAAGGAAGGAAGGAAGAATGAGTGATGATGATGGCCTGTTTTCCAGGCAGTACAAGAGGATTTTCTGCTTGTCTGTTGGCTCTCACAGTGGGCAGGCAGAGAGTTGCAGGTAGAGGTGAACGTTGAACTACCCTGGGTCAAGGGTTGATCTGAACTCCTCAGACCCACAACCAGACACAGCCAGTGCCAGAAAGGAAAGTTAAATTATCATCACTCATCCGTCTTCCAAATGAAAGAAACACGGTGGAAAGACAGACGCAGAGGTCCCTATGCCCAGGCCACACTCCTTCCGATAACCAGCTGAGCTGTCTTCCCTGGGGCACTCACTGGGCTCCTTCTCTGGGCAGGACGCTGGATGAGGTCACCTGGAGACAGTGACATAGAGGAACCAGCCCCCGCACTCTGGGTGTTGCCTGGACGTGCACGGGGCTCGGGGCACCGCAGCGTGGCACCCGCCACATCCGTGCATCGGCCAAGCGTTGGGATGTGGGGGGGAGGGTGAGATGGCAGGCCTGGAGCCCTGAGCTGTAGCGGGTAGCTGCTTCCCCTCACAGCCTGCTTTCAGCTCTAGGAGCCCAAGAGGGCCCCAGCAGTTTCCATAACCGCGAGTTGCACTGTTGGTGCCGTGAGCTATGCAGTGGGCGGCAGGGTGCTCTGGGGCCGGCAGGAGACGTGCTCTTTGCTGATGCCAATGTGTGCTCACCCATTCAGGGGCTGCAAGAAGGGACCTCTGGTGGGGTACCAGCAGGCAGTGGGGGCGGGGCTAGGTGGGTAGCAACTATGGTCTTTGAGCTGTAATACCCACAAGTTAGGAATATTCCCCCAGATACCAAGATGAGGACAGCGAGCTGGAGTCAAAGAGGAGAACACTCAGCCCTGCTTTTAGATCTCTTGAGCCTGTTACTCTCATTGCCTCTTACACAGAAATATTGGGTTTGCTCTTTTCCCTGAAATGTGAGAAAGGTAAACAAGTGACATTCTCAGTTCTGTCCCCAAACCAGTCCTGATGGATGGAAACCCAGACAGGTGGGAGCCAGGTGCTGGCAGCCCCATCCCTGGGGCCTGTAGGAAAGAAGCAAGGCCCTGGGGAGCTTGCCGAGCTGAGCCAGGATGGAGGGGGGCGTGCGGAGCGCAGCAGGAAGGCACGGGGTTCCCTGGCACCGAATAATCGGAGTGGGCTAACATGGAGACTCATCCCTGAAACTCACTCTTCGCTGCCAGGGTCCTCAGTTTGACCTGTTGGCCTGAACGCACTTCCGCTTCCGAGTTACACTTTCCTTCCTTTCCTGAAACCCCTCATCCAGACCAGCCATGGGCTCTGTTCTCCCCAGACACATCATGGCATGTCTCAAGAAAATCAAAATGGTAGACATGAGCTCCGCTCTCTGGAGAGCTCTTGCTCTGCTTCGTGACCTTGTCTCGCCAGGGGCATGAGCCCAGGAGCTCTGCTGAGTCAAGCCAGGACCAGGAAGGGACAAGGTCGAGGGCCAAAGCATCTGGCTTCTCCCTGTCTCGGGAGCCGTCTGCCCTTCACACAGCATCACTGGCCTCTGGAAATCTCATCCCTGCTGGGCAATGAGGAACCCAAGAGCAGGCTGGACTGGTTGAAGGTCAGGCAGATCTGAAGGGCAGCCTGGCGCCCTTGGCGGTGTGTGCGGCTGTTCGGTCGGCCCCAGGAGGCCCCTGAGCAAGGGCGTATCTCATTCTGCGCTCTGTGTACTGTTGCATATTCAACATACGTTTAGTTTTAATGACAGTAACGAAAATCAATAGAACCCAGCCTCCCAATCCCAAGTTCAGCACCCTCTTCACTAGACAGGCTCCTTCTGTCTTGCATATAAAAACAGCACTAAAAATAGCTCTCTTTTGTGTCCACACCTTGCTATGTATGTATGAGGTGACCCCGTTAGAAGAGCTGAGGGGTGATGTGACAGCTGGGCCAATGGCCAGCGTCCTCCAGGTGATTGCCCAGCCTCCAGACAGCTTCGCCTGCCCTTGGGGCACAGAGAGAGACTGGACTACCTCCAGGCACCAAATGATGGGGGACGCTGAGCTCAGGGATGGCCCTAGGGAATGCTGAGACAAGGCGCCCTCTGGACCAGGACATCTGGGAAGAGGCGTCTCCTGCGGCCACCATGCGGGAAGTCCAGAGCCAGAAAATCTCAGAGCCCCGTCACACACCCACTCATTCCAACACCATCTGCCCAGCGCCCACGGTGCGCCAGGCCCCGGGGCAGCAGCATGGGACACCTCACAAAACCAAAGCCCTGGCTCCTGAAGGGCTCCCTGGCTGGAGGTCTGGGAGGGAGCGTGAGAAGCACAGGCCCGCGGTCAGACTGGGTACAGGGGAGAATGAGCAGTGTCTGTGGGGAGGGGTGCAGGGATGGCTGTGGCGCTGAGGGTTGAGGGGCAAGGGAGGCAGGCGCTCTGGTCTGAAGGTGCCACTTACGTGATGCTTCAGGGGATCCGTGTGTGTCAGTGTGGGAGATAGCAGAAAGGAGAGGCTGGAGAGGCACGTGCAAGTCAGAAGTGGGTTAAGGAAGATCTGGCAAGCCAGGCTAAGGCATCTGGGGGTGAGCTGCGGGCCAGGGAGATGGGGTGGTTGAGAAGGGGGGAGCTCTTGAGGGACATGAAGGTAGGGAGCCCCACCAAGAATGGCCACCCTTGGCCAAGGCAGTGGGGACTGGGGTGTAGATGTAGGGATGTTCAGGAGGCAGACCACAGGGTGCTTGGAAATTCTCTGGCAAGAGCAGATGGGAGCACCGTGGCACGTGCCCCCAGTTTTGAGAAGGTGGCTGAGGGATTTGCCGGTCACCTGTCGACAGGTGAGCCCCAAGGAGACCCCTGGCAGGGAGCCCTGGGACCGCCAACACCCAGCTACTCTGCGGCGTGGGGAACATGCATCAGAGCAGAACGGGGAGGGGCCGTGACAGGATCAGAGTGTCACTGCCGACGAGGTTGGAAAATTGACCTGGGAGCGGGAGGGGCTACCGTCTAAATAATGTTTTGCTACAACAACAACAACAAAAGTACTTTAGTTACTGTGAGAGCAAGTTCTATAATAGAAAATAACTGAACTATGAAACGTGGTGCCTCAGAGAAGAGATTCCCAGGTGGGACTGTGCCGTCTGCGCGTGAGGGGCTAAGTCTCCGTAAACTGGGAAGTGTGGCTCCCGCTACTTGCTGCGCTTCGGGGGGGGGGGGGCGTCCTGCACTGCCGCAGGCAAAAGGAGGCTGGGCTCTGCCACTCGATTAAGGAGAGATGAGCTGGAGCTTAAGGGCTATTCGTGAGTATGGGACACAGAGGCTCTGGGGTCCCTCCTGCTGGCCTCTATGGTGCCATGTCAAAGAAGAGTGAAGAAGGCAGGTGGTGGGTACCAGAGAGGGGGAAAGGTGACCCTGGGATTCCTATGCACGGTGCCAAGGGGGAGCTGCTAGCCCGGACCTCTCTCTCACAGCTCCCGCCTGGCAGCCCTGTGCCCTGCTCCAGGCTCCAAGTACAAAGGACAGACACACTCACAATCCAATTTGTTACACTTCCACCTTCTGGGGAGAGAGGGAGGTGAAAGAAGAAAGAAAAAAAAAATCCCATTATCTTTATCTGTCGTTCCCATCAGGTGCAGCGGAAAATGCAAACTGGGGAGACAGCTGCTGTGAACTCTTTATATTTCCCTTGGAAGATAGTGTATCTTTTTATTGCATGCAGGAATTACTTATTTGAAAAAATATATATATCCTTTCAGCATGACTTGAACCCTGAACGGCAAGACAGAGGGGGTGGCGGAGTTCCAGGGGCTATTGAGAGAGCATTTGCCTTAAACCAGAGGAATCTCGGGAGGTCAGGGCCCATGGGGAGACTGTACAGGGAGGACACGGGTGTTCTCTCTACCTTCCTGCTGTGTGACCAGGGCCCAGGCACTGTGCCTCTCTGAGCGGCAGATTGTCCTGCACAGTGGAACAGACCAGCATCAGTGATGTCCTCTTTGCTGAGAGAGAGTCCCCTGGCTCAGAGGGAGGGGAGTCTTGCCTTCTGCTGCTGTGCAAAGAAATGAGGAACTCATCCTGCTCACACTGGTTACCCCATGCCTGGCACAAAGCTTGCCCCGACGCAGGCTCTTACGATACATCGGTTGAAGAGTTTAGTGCTGTAGGGGGCTACTTAGACCCAAAAGCTGCAGGTGGGAAGGGATATAAACGGAGTGAGGACAGCCTCATGCATAACAGAGTGGGGTACCATCACCACTGTGCTTGGAGAGCTCCCGAAGTTCTCCCTGCCCCAGCGCGGCCCCCAGTGCCTGCCCTGTGGTGTCTTGCCTTCCCTAGATTCCAACAGACTGAAATGAAGGCAGGCCTTGTGTCCTTCGCTTGGGCTCCTGTGCTGGGTAATTTGATGTGTCAACTTGGCTGGGCCTAGGCATCCAGTTATGTGCTCAGACATTATTCCGGATGTTTCTGTGAGGTTGTTTTTAGATGAGATTAACAGTTAAATCAGTGGACTTTTAGTAAAGTGAATTGCCCCCATAATGTAAGTGGGCCTCATCCAGTGAGCTAAGACCTGAAGAGAAGGAAAGACTGACCTCCCCTGAGCAGGAGGGAATTCGGCCTACAGAAAGCCTTCGGACTTGACCTGCAACACGGGCTCCTCCCTGGTCTCCAGCCTGCCAGCCTACCTTGCAGATTTTGGACTTGGCCGGCCCCCTTGCCAAAGCTTCCCAGAGACTGAATGTTTGTGTCCCACCAGAATTCTTATGTTGACATCCTAACCCCCAACGTGATGGGATTTGGAGGTGGGGTCTTTGTGAGATCAGAGGTCATGAGGATGGAGCCCTCCTGAATGGAATTAGTGGCTAGAAGAGGGACCCCAGAGAGCTCCCTTGTTCCTTCTGCCAGGTGAGGACACAGGAAGAAGGCACCACCTGTGAACCCGGAAGCAGTCTTCACCAGACACCAAACCTGCCGGCACCTTGATCTTGGACTTCCAAGGCTCCAGAACGACGAGAAAGAAATTTCTGTGCAGTCTCTGGTATCATGCTACAGCAGCCCAAATGGACTAAGCCACCATAATCACGTGAGCAATTCCTTAAAATAAATCTCTCTCTCTCTATGCACATTCTATTGGTTCTGTTTCTCTCGAGAACCCTGACTAATACATTCCCCATCTTGGTTGCTTAACACCTGGAAAAGTCCGGTGAAAGGGTGCATGGAGGTGGGGTAGGGAGGAGAGAGAACTTGAGTCCAAGGAGCAATGAATAGAAGTGTCTGGAATGAGGGGCCAGGCCGGGCCAGGGGCCGTGGTGATGATGACAGGCAGGAGGAGGTGTTTGGGGCTGGATTTACTAAAGGACAATTATAGGGGTGGCTTAAAATGTCTTTGCTCCCTTCTGAGCTGTTCTGGGACAAGTGTCCTTGCCTTGCCAGGGGCCGGCATCAGGAGGGGGAAGGCAGCCTTTGCCCAGTGCCCTCAGCTAGAGGCAGGGGGTTCGAAAGGAAGATGCTGGGCTATCCTGCCTCTGTCCAAGGCATGTGGCTGAGTCCTCTCTGGGCCTATGTGCTTCATGTTCTGTCCCTTTGGCATAGATTAATTTTTGATAATAATCACACCTTACATTTGTAAATTGCTTTTAGGCTTTTAAAGCACTATCACCTACATGATGGGAAAAACTTGCCTCACTCCTTTCTTCCCTTGGGGGCCATGAGGCTGAGTTGAATCATGTGGAAAAAGCATTTGAGTCTCAGAGGAGGCCCCATTTCCTTGTTATGCAATCTGGCTTTAGTAGAAAGAAGGCCAGAGCTTTCAGGGCAGCTCCAAGCCCTGGATCTAATAGAAAAAAGGTCATTCCTCAGAAGAGCACCCACCATGGGAGGCCTTTAGGAGGAGTTCAGCATCTCGACCCTTCCCCAGTAGGATGGGGCCCTGCGGCTCAAACTGCTTGAGGTCCCCATGTCTTTGGCTCTATCCCCCCCCCCCCATCTGTCCCTACTTTCGGAGGCCTTGTCCCTTCAGGGTAGTCCCTGAGTCCTCCCCAGCAGTACCTTGGATGGGACAGGTGCCCCTGTGGTCTCTGGGGACCTGAAACATGGGCAGCTGTGCTAGGCAGTGCGTCACGGGACATGTAGCCCCTGCTGGGAGGCAGGCGGCCTCTCCCTGGCCGGAGCGGCTGGAGCCGGAGAGCCTGCTCCCCGTGGGCTGACCTGCTGCTGTGCGGCCCGCTTGGGCCCCTTCCCTCGGGGGACGGCAGGGAGTAGCTGCGGCTGTTCCGAGGCCGCCCCTTCCACTGCAAATGGTTCACCACTATGGCTGTGGGGTGTTTTCCATCTTTTCATTCACCATCTCCTTTGCACCCCTAGACCTTTTAAGGGAGCAATTTTCTAAAGCTAAGAAGCAGCCCCTCCCCCTCCCAAGCTCAAGGTGTGCAGGTCCCAGGTGGGGAGGGCGTCCTGAGGGCAGGTACCGGCCACGAAGTCTCGCTCCAGGAAATCAAGCAGGTGCAGAGGGGGTGGTCCTCGGATCTGCTTCCAGAGGACGCCCCCTTAGCTTGGGGTTGAGAGGACATGGAAGACCATTGGCTCCCGCTCTTCCTGAGATCCAGGAAGTGTTGGAACCACCACAGGGTGGAGTGTCCTTCGCCACCCATCTGCCCTTTTCTAGGAAGGAAGAGAAGGCATTCCGGCGCAAAAACTCTGTCTTCGTGCCTCAGGTGGCGGCTTATGAGGCCACCTGCCGCTCTCCCTCCCAGGGAGACGCCCCATTCCTGAGCAAGAAAAGCAACAATCCAATATGCATCTGCACACAGGAGCTCCTCCTGTGTTCTAGCACCATCTTTCCAAACCCACCTTCCAGCATGAAGGTTTTTATAATGCCTCCCCCTCTTGGCCCCACGATGCCAGGTTACCCTCCCTCCCACCGTGCAGAGAAGGACGCGGAGAAGCCGAGCGTGCACACTGATGTGGCTCGCGTACACAGACGGAAGGACTGGTGGGAGCTACCTGGCCAACCCCCTGAGCTCAACTCTCCCAGGGGGAACCTGTTATGGAACAACCCCCTTAACTCTTTGGGGGTGGGGAACGCGGGAGCCCCGTCCCCTCCCCTGGCTCTGTAACAGGAGGCTTCCCCACGTCAGTGTGTGGGATCTTCCTGGCGGCAGATCAGCCCCACGCAGACACGAGTGTGTTCACTCCGACCCGAGTGCCTGGTGCTCTGGGACGTGCAGGTGCACGCGCTCGCCCGCACCCTACCGCCCCCGACTGTCACATAGGCTCCTCCTTGTCCCAGGAGCTGCACACACAGGGATGCCTCCCAGGTGAAGGGGAGCACTTGCTCCCCCAGTCTCTCTTCCTGGGCGTCAGACCTCTGGCCATGGCCGTGAACACAGCCTGCCAGGAGCCAGGCAAGAGGAGGCGGGGTTAAAGGAAGAAGAAAGTTGAGGTGGGTTAGCAGAACTTCCCGATCCTGAATCTTCAAGCATCAGAATTTGGGGGAAGTGGGCGGCGCAGCGAGAGGGGATGAAGATTCCCTTTGGATGTTAGAAAATAGGGTAGATGCCCGTCTGTCTGGGATGGCTTAGCTGAGGGCAGCTTAGAGGCCAGATGGATGGATTAGGGGCCCCTGGAGGTCCTCCCGCCCCTCCGTTGCCACAAGTCTCCAGACACAAGCACATACACATCAATGCCTTTCTCTCCATGCCTGGGATCAACAGACAGCACGCCATCCCCTGACCGGCGTCATTCTCCCCATCAGTAATGATAGCGGCCAAGGCTAACTGAGCGCGTGCAACGGGCCAGGCACTGCATCGAGAGGCTTTTAGATGCCTCATTTCACTTCTTTCTTACGATGAGGTGCGCACTATTATTACCTGTCATAGAGGTAAATTAAGGCACAGAAAGGGTAAGTAACTGGACCAAGGTCACACAGCTGGGACTTCGCAGCGTCAGGACTCAAATCCAGGTGTGACGCTGAGCCACACTGCCTCTCTTCAGCCCTGGCCCCTTTGGAGCTCGGAACTCCCCACCAGGATTTCCCCAGGACAATGTCTCATTAAACGCTCAGGCCAACCTTCCCCGGATCTAAGTACGGCCGGCCCTAAGTGGCGTGAGCTTGTTTATATAGGCTATGCGGTCTATTCACGGAACATTCAAATAAAAGGTCATCCTGCTCCCCAGCAGGCTGCCATCTCTCATTTTTCTCTCTTCTGTCTCTCCATCCTCCATCACTGACCCAGATCCCTCCTGCCTTAGGTAGTCAGCAAAAACGACTCGCACAGAACAGAGGGGAAGGGAAGAGCCGGGGAGGCTAACGATGGTGGTGGCGGGACCTCCGACCACACAGACTCAGCCTGAATCCCCTTCGAGGCAGATAGGACCTCCTTGGCTACTCCGGAGCCCCCAGGGGCAGTGGTGCTGCCAACAACGTAGTCCCCTCTCTGCCTATTGCTCCCTGACAGCCACGGAGGCGGGCCCCTGGGCTCCCGGAGCTGAGCACGGCTGCCCCCTGCCCCTGGCTCCCGCTCTGTAGGAGGGGCTTCTGACCAACCCCGGGGTAGCGCCTGGCCTGGCAGCCTACTCACCCAGGTCCATATCTGCAGCCTTAGGCCGGTGGGAGCAGGGCACGTTCTTAAAGATGGCGTCCAGAATCTTCTCCTTGACCTGAGTAACGGTGTCACAGTTGAGGATCTTGACTGGGACCTCGGGGCTGTTGGCATTGTCTGGGTTGACACAGCTCAGGACCTGGAGGAAGGAGGAGCGGAGGCGTGGGGCGAGGGCGGCAGAAAGGGCTGAGTCCCAGGTGCATCCTGGACGCCACTGCGTGCATGCACAGTGTCTCACATGCACGCCACACACACGGCACCTTCCCAGCAGCACACCCGGACCCCTGCCCACCTCTGAACCCCCACCTTCCACGTGTGTCGGTCCCTCCTCCCTGTCACCCCCCCATACACGCATGAATGCGAATCTGGCTCCTTGCTCAAGAGATTTCATAAGCTTTGATTTTTTTTGAGGGTTTGGGGCCGATGGGAGGTTGGAGAATCTACAAGAAGCTTGATGTGTTCTTTAAAAATAAAAAGGTGCAGGTTCAAGCCACTGGAGATGTCTTCCTGGCTCTGAAGCCACAACCTCGTGTTCAGAGAAGAGGCCACCCTGGCTCAGGGCCCCGGTGTCTCTTTTTGGAACTCCTCAGAAAAACGAAGGCTCTGCTTAAAGCACCAAGCGATAATTTTTTCCTTGAAAAAGTTCTGGGCTGTTTCCCAAGGTTTCTCTTCCTTTGCTGTTCTCAGAGAGGGCTCTGTCTACATGGATGGGACTGTGTGGGATGCTGGGGGGACCACCGTAGGGCACGCAGGCTCCCACACCCTCCCTCTGCTCCTGCTGCCTGAGCCCTCCGTGCCTTCCTCCCTGATCTCTCCCTGCACCCCCACCACCTCTCTCCCTGATCTCTCCTTACACCCCCCACCTCCCTCCCTGATCTCTCCCTACACCCCCCACATCCCTCCCTGATCTCTCCCTACACCCCCCACCTCCCTCCCTGATCTCTCCCTACACCCCCCACATCCCTCCCTGATCTCTCCCTACACCCCCCACCTCCCTCCCTGATCTCTCCCTACACCCCCCACCTCCCTCCCTGATCTCTCCCTACACCCCCCACCTCCCTCCCTGATCTCTCCCTGCACCCCCCACCTCCCTCCCTGATTTCTCGCCCCCCCCCCCATTGCAGGCCCGCAGACGCAGACGACAGCTTCCCCCTCCTCCCGCCGCACGCGGTGGCAATCAGAGCCCTGGCCCTGGACGCCCCCCTTCCATTAGCAGCCAGACTGCTGCGAGCTCACACGGAAACATGCTTCTTCCAGTAAGCAGGAAAAAACCTCCTAAATCTATAAAACCAAACTCTTGCCCTCAAAATGTCCTCAACTGAAAACAATGGTGGAAGGAACTCTGGACCGTGGGTCCCTTCTGAGTGCCCTCTCCCAGCCGATCCTTCTAAAGCTTTCCTGGACCCTCGCTGCCCCCTCCGTGGCCAAGCACAGCCTATCACTTTGTGCTGCCCTGGGCTCAGGCTCCCCCAAGCAGCAGCGCAGCCTTATCCGGGCAGCCTCCCCCGGGGGAACCCCTTGGCAGAGGCTGCCCCCTGAGTATGCCCTTCTGACGTTTCTACTTGCCTCGGGGGTTCATGGTGGCCCTACCAGAACCCCATGGGATGCTTCGGGACATTTGGGGAAGAAGCGGTAGCCGGGAGCCTTACTGAGGGACAGGGTTCCCTGGCCACTGGCCGAACTACAGCTCCACCCAGAACGTCCTTCTCCACTCCCATTCCTGTGCCCCTTGGGTAGTTTCTGAGCGAACTGCCTGGTGGTTTTTTTGTTTTTTGTTTCCTCCGCTAGCTCAGTGCTTCGGGGGCTTCGTTAGAATGCAGCGTCTGACTCAGGAGGTCGGGCCGGGCCTGAGATTCGGCACTGTGCCAGGTCAGCAGCTAGCTTCGAGCACGTCGCCGGCTCCCGCGTGAGCACCCAGCACCCAGCAGGGTCCTGGGTGATGCCGACAGCACTCCCAGCAGCAGGGCCCTAGAACACGCGAGCCAAGTTCTAGTGCCCAGCCAGTTACACAGCGCCTCCAAGGGCCGCTAGCTACAGAGTGCTGGTCCCTGAGCCTCTCAGCACCCGCCTCCGGCCCAGGACAGCGATAGCATCAGTCGGCCCAAACTGTCCGGGGCTCCTCTAGCTTTCCCTCTCTTTCCCTTCTCTTCCTTTCCCTCCTTACCAGCCAGGGGCTGCTCCCCTTCCACCTGTTGGACCTCCTTTTCTCAGGCCTGAGGTGGCCTTACATCTCCCTGCGGCCCTTTCTTCCCTGGGCAAAACAATCGCACTTGCTCCCTCCTCTCCTCAGGATGTCTCTTTGCCCCGTCTCTCCACCTGATGGCTGAGCTCCCCGACCCACGGCAAGTCCCTCACAGGGGCGGGAAGTCCCCTCATCCGCAAGCAGCCTGGCCTCTGGAGTAAAGGGCGCTGCCATCTGGGGACAGGGCATTTCTGCAGCTCACCGTGCGGGGTCGATAGTGAGGAACCGCGCCGGGCTGGGAAAGGAAGGGGTGGGGGAGATCAGGCTGGAGACGGTTCACTCATACTTTGAGCTCATTAAAAATACATTCTGGTCTCTATTTTGGGAAGATCCCCCCCCCTTTCTCATTTTAATCAGAGCCTCTAACTTTCTCCTCCAGAGCAGAAAGTAACTGCAAGGAAGCAAGGTCCCTGGTCACAGCTGCTCCTCTGAAGCCTTCCCAGGACAGTCCACTGGGACCCCCCAGCCCGCTGAAGACAGAGGGGGAAAGGTGTATCAGGGCCGCATCGTTCCCAGCCAGGAGGGACCAGCTCCCTGCACTCCGTGGGGTCTGGGCTTCACCCTGGACTCACTGCTCCTGCCCGGCTCAGCCCAGCTCAGCCCTGCTGTCCCGGTCTGGCCTGTGTGGGTCTCATCTCCCCATAAGCACTTTTCTTTCCTTTCCTTTTTTCTTTTCTTTTCTTTTTTTAGAGTGAGGGGGCAGAGGGAGAGAGAGAATCTTAAGCAGGTTTCACCCCCAGTGCAGAGCCCGACTGGGGCTCAATCTCACGACCCTGAGATCCTGACCTGAGCCGAAATCAAGTGTTGGATGCTTAACCGACTGAGCCACCCAGGTGCCCCTCCCCATAAATCCCATCTATTTTCTGTCCCCCCCCCCCCCCCCCGCACCATGTCTTGGTCACCACCCATGATTCACCCCCAACGACTGTTATCTTATTTTCTACCTCCTTCCTTTCACACCCTCTCCCCTTTCCTAGCGGAGGTCTGATGGTAAATTACACCTGCACCCAAAAGGGCCAAGAGTGAGGGTGAGCGTCTGGCCTGGAGGGCCAGACAGGCAGGACCCTCCCTCGGGGAGCACAGTGGGCACTTACTCTGCGCTCCCTGCCTCGCACGCCTTGACCCATTCCATCCTCCGGACAACTTTGGGAGGCACGCACTATTATTATCCCTGCGTAAATAAGTCCTAGCGTTACCCTGCGTTTTTTCAGATCAAGACACCCCAACTCAGAGAGATTGAGGGACCTGCCCCAAATCACCCAGCTGCTCAGAAGCACAGTCAGGGCTCCAATCCAGACCTCATGCCCCTCCGTGCTGAGCTTGGCTGCCTCCTAGCGTGACAGCCGCTCTCGGAGGAGGGGGTCTAGCCTCGACAGAGGGAATCCCCACGTTCCCTGGATGAAGGCGTTGATCACTAGGCCAATCGGCCTCACATTCTCGGGTCATGGGTGTATTTGAACTTAGACCGGAGGGCAGAGGTGGGCTTCTGAACACAAGGAACTCTTCCTGGTTTCCTCTCCTTCAGACCCCCCACCTGCCCTGCATGGAAGTGTCCCTCCCCACCCTGGGAAAGCCAATGAGGAGTTCATTCAGCGCAATCAGTCAGCCAGCCAGCTGGGAGCCAGGGCTTACGACCCCATGTTCTGCACACTGGCCCGGAACCCCACTAGTCTCCGCTGAAGTGTTGCTCAGCCATGCCTGAGCTACCGGTCCCCCAATCCAGGTGCCCTGGGGGAGTCTGGGGTGACAGGCCTAGGTGGGACACCCGGCTGGGCCTGTGCAGCAGGCCAACCAGGCTAGCTGGCCTTTCAGCATTTTCTCCATCCCCTCTGCTGGGCAGGGGCGGCAGGGGACCGCAGCCCCGTTAGCAGGGGCACGGGGCAAAGCCGTGGGGCTGCTTTACCAGGGTTTTGTAGTCAATCTGCTGGCGGATGAGCTTGTCCTCACTCAGAGAGTAGCGGGCCTCTCCCGTGATGGCATCGATGGGCCCCTTCTCCATCTGCTGCTTGATGGCACAGAAAAGCGAGAACAGGGGCTCCCCAGCACACTCCTGGACGCAGAGAAGAACCGTGCTGGGCGACTCTGGACCAGCCTCCTGGAGCCCGTTTCTCGAAGGGCTGCTTTCCACTCCTCTGCTCCAGTTTTCTCCTGCTCCCCGTCCTCCTCTGTTGTCAACACCCCCTTCAGACACACACTTCTCCTGGACCTCTGGACCACCTGTCTTCTCCTGTCTGCCCTCTCCTCTTCACCTCGCTGCCTCCTGTCCCCTCTCTGCTTCTTCTCCCCACCCCACTCCACCCGCTTCTTCTGCGGCCCATCAGGACACAGAGGTCAATCCCCGGGGGTGCAAAGTCCTTAGAAAGCAAGGTCATAATTGGATTCAGGCAGACACAGCTGTGGCACCTGCCCAGGACCCTTCTCAGCCTTGGGGAGTGGGGGGCTGGGAGAGGCAGGAGGGGAGGAAGACGGAGAGTGGGGAACTAAGGAGTGAATTGTGTTGAGCTTACAAGCGGACTTTGGCTTTAGGGCTCACACGGGGTCCTCTAATGGGCTGGTTTTCCCCTGGCCTGTGGGACAGGGGATTGTCTCTCACGCCAGGACTGACGGGGCGGGGGTGGGGGGCAGGCTCTGTCTCCCGAGACTGTCAGGAGTTTGCCCCCTCAGTGATACTTGACAGTGACGAGGGGCGACTGCATTTCTTGGTGTGGTTCTAAGAGTCAGGCCCGGGCAATGTGGGTTTCGGGGGTGCAGGGAAGCTGGGGGGGTGGTGGTAACAGGCAGGGCCAGAGATACCCCCCATCCAATCGTACCTTGAGGAACTTGTAGAGCAGGAAAGTGAACCAGTTGGTCAACATCTTCTCAGCCACTGACTCAGTCCTGTTAGAGCAAGACAAAGACAGAGCAGCAGGTCAGAGCCCGAGGACTAGGGAGGCAGGCGAGGACTCCGCACTGATCTTGCTGCTTATGGCCTCCGGCCTCCGGGCCAAATCCTGAGATCCTAAAGAATACTTGAATTTCAGGGACTCCTAGACACCCCAGAGGGACGAGATGAGCTTTGCTACGAGGCCAGGAGACGACACTCTGGTGTCAGGCTCCCGGTGGCTGTGCAGTGGGAATGTGCGGGGGCAGCTCTGTCCAGCGGCACCCTCTGCAGTGACGATGACATCTCTCTGTGCTGTCCACTGGGACAGCCACCTGCCAAGGTGCCCATGGAGCACTCGCAATGCGGCTGGTGTGTCTGAGGAGCTGAATTTTACATGTTCTTTGCCTTTCGTGGTTTACATCTGAATGGGCACGTGTAACTGGACGGGACAGCTTTAGGGAACTTTCTAGTTCCTGTGGGTGGGTGAAAAAAGAAATCTGAAAAACCTGGGGAGATACTAATTTGGCAGGGGATAGAAAGGAAGGTAGCAGGAGACGTGGGTCAGGTGACAAAAGCCAGATAGATCAGACTGACCCCATCACCTAAAGCGAAAGACTCCCAGAGCAGACATGGACTAAAGCTGCATACCGCTCATCCTAAGCGATGTCCAAAGGATCCTATTTCAGAGTCCATTGGAAGTCCTCCTGGAGTCCTGCTAGTGTGTCATTGCAATGATAGAAAGTGCCTTCTTGAGTCTAACTTGCATCCTTTGTGCTGCTACCCAAGTCCGCTTATCCTTTTACCTTGGAAGGGAAGCCACTGCAGCAGGGTTAGGGCCAAAAGACCCTGCAGGTTGCATCCATGTAGAGAAAAACGGGGCTCAAACTTGCGCTAAGTGTGGGGCTAGCTCCAGAGAGCAGTCGGTCCATCCAGGTATGTGTGGATAGGCTCGAAAGTTGCAGTTGGTGGAAGCCGCGAATAGCCACGGTCCCGTGGCAGCTGGGCAGCTGCCAGCAAACGAGGAGGAGATGAGAAGGAAGGCTGTCGAAGTGATGGGGACAGCCGGGGGCAAGAGGAAGAAAGGGAGATGGAGGAGGGCAGAAGCAGAGAGAGCATCTGGGAGCGAGCGGGTGGAAAACAAGAGGCGGAGACGCACAGATCCAGAGCGAGGCCGCGCCGGGAAATTGTCGGTGGGAGCTCTGGCAGGCAGCGGCAACCCTAGAATTATGCCGGTGGGTGGCTGCGTGGTGGAAGGAAAACAAAAATCAAAATGATCTACCTTGCTGTTTCCAAAGCTGGATGATTGCTCCGATATGTAGCAACCTTTTGCAGCTGTGCGGGCGAATGCCCACTGCACTGGGGAAAAGCCTGAGGTAAACACTTCTGAAAGCCAAATCCAGCCACTGGCCCAAGCAGGAGGCCCTGCCTCGGACCCAGACATCGCGGACGGAAGGCAGAGGACAGGCGGAGGCAGACGGTACTGGGGCGTGATGGCCGGACGTGAGAGTTTTCCAGCTTTGTCCGCACGAAGGCTAAAGACATTGCACTAACAGCCTCGATGAGCACTGGCCTTCAAGGAGGAGGCAGATGGGAATGGCAGCACGGATGGGGGCAGGGAGTCTCTGTGTCCTATAAAGCCCAAGCCATGGCTCGATGGTCACGTGTGGCCAGCAGGTGCGTCAGGCAAGGGGCCACGAGTGGGAGTGGGCTGGGACCTGAGATGCTCCCAGGTGATGCTGTGCTGCTGGTCCCGGACAGCAGGGAGAGCTGCCAGGAGCTAGTTTCCCATCCGGAGATGCTGAGGCAGGTCCCCAGACAGGAGGCCCTGGGGTATCTCTCCTAACTCATGCTCTGGTTTCGGTAAGGGCAAGGGATGGAAAAATGACCTCAGAAGAGCCCACGAGAGAAGAATTCCAGGAGAAAGGGTCACCATCAGGGGAGCGTAAGGACAGAGCAAGAAGAAGGCAGAGCAGATGTAGGGGCCAGAGAGAGACAGCAGGGTGAGCAGGTGGGCCGTGGTGGACAGGCTTTTCCAAGAGGGCATTGGGCGCACTTAGGTCAGTGCCTAACCTCGGGGGACTTGGCTGCTCCTTCTGGGAGCTCTGCGTCCGTCTCCCCGGAAGGCACAAGACCCAGGCCGCGGGGGCTCTCTCTCTGACCTGCGCCCCCTGCCCGCCCCTCGGGCCCGGCCCTCACCTCCTGAGCAGCAGCTTGGGGTGGTTCTTGCTCTCCAGGTTCTTGTCGATGAGGTCGGCCAGCAGCTGCTTCAGCACATCGGTGGCGTACTCCAGCTTGCTCTGCAGCACGGTCATGATGAGTGAGGCCACATTGCCGCGGTCACGCATCGAGAAGCTGCGCTGAGACTCCAGCGTGCGGATGAAGGACAGCAGGAACACCTTGTTGTTGATGAGCTGGGCAAAGAGCTTCAGGCCCTTCTCCACGCGCTCCTGCCGGTAGCCCGGAACCTGCGGGGGAGCCCCCGGGGAGTCCTGACTGCCAGCCGGGCCTGGGGTCCGCCCCACGGGGTGGGCAGTGCGCGCCGCGGACCCCGCTGCCCCAGCCCCTGCTGCCACTCGGGCCGCCGCCCACTGGGCCAGTGGCATCAAGCCCTCATCTGGTGCCGGGCATCGGGCTATTCACTTAAGCCACGCGGCGGCTCCCTGCCTCTGGCTTGGAGCTGAATCGGGGAGGCGCAGGGAGAGCAGCACCTTAGGGCAGTGGGGGAGCCGCATCTGCTCGGGAGCCTGAGCTCTTCCCTGACGGTGATGCAGAGCTGGTGAGGGGCCCACACCACAGCCGAGGGGCGCCACGGACAGCCCCCCGGGGGCCTGCAGGAGGCGGGGGCTGCTGCGGGTGACCCCAGGGGTGAGGGATCGCCACACCTGAGCCTCCAGCTGACCTGATGCAGACCCTTCTCCGGCCACGTGGATCCCATTAACAGACCAGTGACCTCAGAGCCGGGACTTGCGGGGTCCATGCAGGCTCTGTCACCACCACCCTGTGTGACCTCAGGCAAGTCTGTAACTTCTCTGGGGACCAAGGTGATTTACCCAAGGAAAGGGGAAGATTAAGCCCAACAGTCTCTCAGGTGCTCCCTGATGGACTCCAGCGTCAGGTGTTTGCTCAGAGACTCCTCTGAGACCCAGGGAAAGGGGAGGAAGAAGGCTTTATCCTCCCGCCTGCATCTTCTGTTTATCGGGAGGCGCCTGCAAGGGGCACCGCCGCTCGGCACCCGCTTGACGGCGACCGAGTGAGGCACGGAGGATGCATCTCTGAGATGCACAAGGGGGGCGCAGTGGCCCTGTGCCTCGCGGCCCCAGACTGCAAACAGCCAGTGCCCGGCTCCGTGAGTGGCTCCAGGAACTGCAGCATATTCGCCCAGCAGGAAGCCACACAGCCGCGGGAATGAAGGGCTTTCTGCCACTCAGAGTAGCAGGGATGCCTCTTGCAGACATCGAATGAAAAAAGTCAGAAAGAAGAGGGCGATTTGTGTAACACCCTTTAAATAAAGATTTTAAAAACCATCAATGATGGCAGGAAAATGGTGATCCTGGGGGGTGGCTGGGACTGGAAGGAGGCACTCGGGGACTTTTGTGGAGGGCTGGTAGCATTAGCTTCCTGCTCTGTGTGCTGGCTGGATGGCTGTGTTCACTCAGGGAAAATGCTCTGTGCTCTGCCAACGTGTGCGTTGCTCTGTGTGTAATCTTCCTTTAAAACAAAAAGGGTGCTTAACAAGGAAAGCATAGCTCTGGCCTCAAGCTGGAGCCCTCTGAGAACAGAGCAGGGCACCCTTCGTGGAGTGGGGTGTGGGGGGGCCTCCAAAGGAGGGGCCCCGTCGAGGGCTGTGTCTCCCCCGCGGGGGTCTTTGGGAAGGAGCGTGACGTGTGCAGCAGTCGAGCTTGGGTTAAGTGTCACAGCCATATACTAGTTTGGGGACTCTGAGAAGACTCCATTCCTTTGACGGCGAAATGAAGGTATCGCAGCCGATGTGTGTGTAGATCTTACTCTGTCCTACACGCTTTAGAGAAATGGACCCATTTATGCCACACAATAGGGTTTGAGGTAGGTACCATTATTATCCCAGGGCCTCACGACAGTGAGGGACTTCCCCACGATCCCAAGACGGAGAAGAGTCAGGGCCAGGCCATGCACCCGGCGGTGGGCACCGTGTCCTGCCATTTCGGGGGGCTGGTGTGAGCTCTGAAGGAGATGGCATGTGAGAAGCCTGACACACACTCGCGTTTACCGAATGACAACAGTTTCATCCCACTTGACCCCAGAAGCTTGAATCTGGGGAGGATGGGTGGCCAGAGAATCTCTGTTTGCCCAGGTCCAAGGAGAGGGCAGAAGCAGAACTGGAATGTTCATGCCACTCACTCACTGAGCTCCCCTGTGTTCCAGACTCAGGGCAAGGCCCCAGCCTCAAGACAGTCGGACCCGGGCCTGCCCTTGGAGCATCAGCGTCCAGAGAGAGACGGGAACTGGCCGGAGCCAGGGCCCAGCTGCATGTCCTGGCTCTCTGCACGGTCAGCCCTGGCAAACTCCTCGTCCCCTACGATGGGCCCAATCTCAGCTTGCATCCTGCCTGCCCCCCCGCCCCGTTCCCCACGCCATAGGGGCTGGCAAGGGAAGGACAAGGGTAGGAGGCAGCCTCATCCTGCTGTCAGCCCAGCCTCAGTCTACCCAGCCACCTGTGTGTCCTGCTGACCTTCCTCCCAGCTCTGGGACCACCCCTGACACACGTGTACACATTTTACCTCCTCTGTCCTTCAGTCCCCCAGAGCAACATCTCCACAACTTGTCCTACTGGTGATAGATAATGCCGCTTCCCCAGCACCCACCATGGGCAGTGCACGGTGCTGTACACCGTACTCATCACTCCATCTAAGCCTGCTAAGGACCTTGCAAGAGCGAGTGTGCCCCCTTAACCACCTCTCACAGAAGCTACTGTGGTAGTCCCAGGGCCAGCCAGCTGGTACAGGAAGGTGCTGGATTTCCAAGCCCAAGCTTGTTTGGCTCCTGAGTCCCCATCCATCCTCCCGATCCTTCACCACATCTAGTCCTACCCCTGGGCCTAGGAGGTGACTCAGAGCCAGCTCTGAGTCCCCCATGCAGGGCCTCCTGGAGGTTCAGGCTGGCCACCGAGAGCAGGGGAGCCCCGGCCAGGTTTGGCACTGGGGCCCCTGGAGAGGAGGAAGAGGACATAGGGCTGGCCAGATGGCACGTTTGGTGACAGGACGTGCTCTGAACTTCTTGGCTTGGCTGCGCACGTCTTCTGGGTGCCAAGGCCTGGGGCCCTGGGAAGGAAGGTGCAGCAAAGCCAGCTATGGCGCCAGGGCATGCGGGCTGGGAGCCCAGGTTTCGGAATCAGAGAGACTAACTGACTCCGACATGGAGAAAAGCTCTGTCACCTCTGGGCTCGACTGCCTGGTCTGTAAAACGTGAACATGAGTGCCCCCATCATAATGTTTTACGAGCACTAAATGAGATAATGTACGTAAAGTGCTTGGCACGCACGGTGCGCACTTAACAGCAGTTTTATTACCTGCCTCGCCCACTCCACTGGCTGCTTTGCACCGATCCCTTGCGCCCAGGAGTTTCCAAGACATCGAATGCCTGGCCTGGGGTCTGGGGGTGCCAAAGGTAGGAATTTTCTCCCCGTTTTATGAAGGGGGAGATGGAAGTGAAGTATCTTGGTTAAAGAGTATCCGGAACAATCCCCTTTGTAACTTGCCACCCCCCACCTCTCTCAGCAAATGCCACTCCAAAACAAGACTCTCTTTACTCACCAGATGGTGCGATAATTTAGTTGAAGCCTGTGAGTATAAAACTGGATAGTAAATTTTAGTTGTAACCCAACAGGTTAGAGTTTAGGAGACATGGATAGGTTGAGAATGGGGTGTGTGGTTACTGTTTGTTCCTTGTTTTTAAAGAATCGGTGTGTGTCCAGTGCCTAGACAGCCCCTTACCCACACGCCCAGCCTTCACCAGATGGTCACAAAGGAGGGGAGAGTGTGACCTATGTCAGGACAGACTAAAGCCAGAGAACACCTCCTTCTTCTCACACATCTACGGCTGAGGCCCAGACAGTGGGCAGCTAGACTCATGGTTGAAAAGGTCGGGAAACATTGCTTTCGATTAGTCAATGGCTTCCCCGGGAATATTTTCATACTCAGGAAGCCGACGGGGAAAAACTATTCCAGTGGTAAGATGGGGCTGGAAACAAATCGAAAAGGGCAATCCAGGCAAGATCCCTGGATCTTGCATAGGATGCTGGATCGCATTGAGCCCCGGGCCAGTGTGGGATTGTAAAAGCGGATTTCTATCAATTAACGAGCAAGTTTCACGGAAATGAAAAGCCGTATGTTCTGGGTATATACCCACAGGACGGGGAGCAGGAGCTCAAACAGACACATGTACACCCATGTTCTTAGCAGCGCACCCACAGTAGCCCAGAGACGGAAGCAGCCCGAGTGGCCGCTGACAGATGGACAGATAAATCGTGGTGCATACATACGGCGGACTATCACTCAGGCGTCAGAAGAGAAGAAATTCAGTCACAGGCTACAATAGGGGTGAACCTTGAAAACACTTTGCTAAGTGAAATAAACCAGTCACAAAAGGAGAAACACCGTATGATCCCACTGACATGAGGGGCCCTGAGTTGTCACGTTCACAGAGACAGAAGGTCGAGTGGTGGTTTCTGGGGGAGGGGATGGGGGGTTAGTGTTTAACGGGGACAGAGTTTCATCGGGGGAAGATGAAAACCTCTGGAGACGGATGGAGGGGATGGTCCCACAATGACATGGATGTACTTACGGCCTCTGGGCTGTACATGTAAAAACCACTGAAATCGTCCATTTTCTGTGAGGCATATTTTACCACAATTTGGAACAAGAAAAGCTGTGTGACCTGTTTAATTCGGAGCCTGTGCCTGACAACTGGCCATCCTGTGGGCTCCGACTCAGGGAATTTTGGGAAGGGGGCTGCAAACTCCCTCATGAGCAGGGGGCTGGAAACTAGAAGTCTCCCCTTGTGATGAAGGCAAGGAAGAAGAGGAGACTCGGGTTTGCGGGAAAACGTTAACATGCCAGATTCGGATGTAATTTGTAATGGGGGCCATAGGAGGGGTCTGGGGCAGGGGCAGGGTATCCACCCACAACCCGTGGTTGTGCACTGCACGACTCGGAGGTCAGTCATACAGGCTGCTCATGTGACTACAGCCCAGCAGCCCTGATTCTCAGAGACCTTCTGCGGCCCTCCCTGTGACGGGCAGACAGACGAGGGGAGTCAGTGACTCCTGGTGGATGGGGGTGCCCTCATGTGTGCCCTCATGTGTGTCCAGCCATGGGGTAGGTGGTGTCATGGTGAAGTCGAGACATTATGGGTCTCTAAGATGGTGCTGAACCAGAGCTCTTGAAGTTTCTTGGCAGACAGTGGAGTCTTTTCCCCAGAAGCCTCTGTTTGGGGGTGTCTCGTGTCAGGGAGCTAGGCAGACAGGACCAGAGCCATGCAATGAAGCAGGGAGCTGGCTCTATGCAAGGCTCTGAGGGCAGGGGAGAGGGTGTTGGGGGTTTCTGTTTGTTGAGTCTGGTTTGCTGAGCTGGGTTCCTGACTGTGTGCCTCCCTGAAGAACAAGGCTAGGAGTAGGGCAGCAGCCTTGTCTCGCTTCTCGCAGGAAACTGACCTTAGAGGGAAGCCTGAAGAAGTACAGCTGGGTAGGGACTCCACCAGTTTTCAGCAAAGGACTCGGTAAGGTTTATAGGAGGCAATGAGAAGGAATCATCTGTACTCTGGTCCTCAGTGTACAGGGCTGCTGTAGACAGTGAGGCAGGTTGTGCACTGAGCAACTCCAAGAGGCGTCATCTATGAACGATGCCATCTGGAGCACTGCAGTGTTCAACCTGCACAACTGCCCATGAGATCCTGTGGAAGAATGAGCCCTATAACTCTCCTGCCACCACGCTGGGCAGTCCTTGGGAGCGTACTGTCCTTGGGTGTGTGTGCCACGCCAGGCTTAAGAGTCTGAGACTCTTCTGGAGATGCAAGTGCATAGGGAAAGGCCATAGTCTTCAGTGGACTAAACACCCTGGGATTTCGAAGAAAGTGTAAATGAGGCTGTAAAAAGATAAATGGAAGAGAAAAATGAATGAGGAGGAGAGAGGGCACAGGCAAGAAGAGTGAGACCAAGAGAATGGCTAGGATATCAGGTATAGATGGTGTTTTCATTTGTATATATGACACAGGCGTATGCGTTAGACATGTACACACACAAGCAGATGGACAGACAGACGGAAAGGCGTGTTCTCAGTGAGGACACAGAGCCCACCATCGACGGCCTCGGGAAGTGCCTCTGCGTATCTATCCACTGAGGAGCCCCGGGGACCCTTCTCCAGACAGAAGGGCCCGTGACCTCATTAGAGAAGCACGCCCACGTGCACGCACACACACACACAGGCACACACCATATTCAACAATTACGGAGAAACGCACGTGGGCCCCGAAGTCCCTGGGGCCTTGCTCTGCTGCCTGCAGAGGGGCACGGCCGCCACGTCCCCTTGGACAGCCCACGCAGCCATTCCCACAGGGGTCAGCTGCAAACCAGTGCGACCGCTGAGCGATGGGTCTGTTGTGATGTTCTGGACGCTATAAATCTTGGAATTAGTCTTATTCTCTGTTGTTGCTTTGGCTGGAGATTTTTGTTCCAGCCTAATAAGTATCCAGAGCCGCAAGGCACGGACAGCGACGGGCAGAGTCTTGTCGTGGGGAGCACAGACCCTGAAGTCCAACTGCGGGACTCATATCCTGGCCCCGCCCCCTCCCAGCAGGTGGCCCCAGAGCCCTGGGCTTTGTTGCCTCTCAGATAAGCCCCCCGGTCTTCAGCCGGCTTGTGAGATATTAAACCCACACATACACGGGCAGTCCTTAAAACTGGACCTGGAGATTAGAGAGCCGTTAACTAATAGCGATTATTCCTTACGATTATTATTTTGCCCCGGTTTCCTCATTTGTATTTTTCACTTTTCTTTGGTATTTATCTTTATGAGTCATCCCAAATCCCTTTTGGAACAATGCGTAATATGAATATACGCATAAGCCAGGTACCACGCTAGACAGTAAGTGGGATAAAACGTTCAAAAGATGAGGTCCTGCTGCTACAGAAGACAGTGGTGTCCTTATCGTGCGCGCTCCCACCTCCCTTCCCGGCGCACCCCTTATCTGTCCCACATACGCTTATTGGGCACCGACTATGAGAAATCCCTCATATCGTGGTTTCCTAAACAGGGGGCCCAGGCACTCGCGACGCTGCCTGGTTTTTTCTGTGTAGGTACAGTTTTTTTCGTCAACTTCCATTCAATTCTCAAGGGGTCCAGGACCCGTAGGACGCAAATCTGCTCCCATCTCTGCTCAGAACCTCCCTGGCTTGGCCCCATTTCCTGTAGAGGGACCAGCAGGTGGGCGCCAACAAGAGGGGGAGCTCGGGCCAGTCGCACCCCTTCCCTGGCCTCAGCGTTCTCACCTCCCCACGAGGTGTCTGCACCAGAAGGTCACCGACACCCTTCTCCACACTAGCGCCTTCACGGGGCAAGGCTCGGTCACGGGTCCTGCTTCTCACCTCGAGGTCCCGGAGCACCGGGTGGTCTTCGATTCCGGGGAACAGCACCCGCATGGTGTAGGTTCTGTAGTCCAGGAAGGGGATCCCAGCTCCGTCCAGGTCACTGGTCAGCTCGTGGATGTCCGTCTGCAGCTCGGCAAAAGCTGGCACAAAGGGAAGCCCGTGAGAATGCCGGCGGGGGTGGACCCTGAGTCTGAATGCTCGGAACCCTCACCCAGGCCCCCGGGAGACATGGTCAGCGGGCTGTGGGTGTGCAGGAACAACGCTGGATGTTTTACGTAGCTGGGCTGAAGGACATAGGAAGGGGAGCAGGATGTAGCGCGAGGGAGCGGGGCTTGGACCAGATCCCTTCCAAAGCATGGCCGCGGGTGGGCTGTCCACAGATCTGTCCTGCTGCTGGGACCTGAAGGGCCTCCCCGTCCGAAGATGAAGGGTTTGGGTTTGCAGAATATGCTCGGGGGGGGGGGGGGAGGGCAACCCTATCAAGGGACAGGGGGAGGGAGGGGAGACCCTCCAGTGGTGGAGGGTCTTTTCCCAATTCTGCGCTTTTATCGTGGTCTTCCTTTGAAAAGTTAAGAACAAATTTTTCTGCAGCCTCAGTTCCGGGCCAGGGAGCTCACAGGAGCCATGAAACCACCCGATGGGGCCAGATGAAGCCTCCGTCACACTGACATATTCCTTCCGGGTAGATATGCAGGGCATATCTTTGTCCTTGTTCCTCACAGTGACACCACTCGATGGGGATTTAAGATCTCCACGTGGGCACGGCTGTCCGTGGAGGCAGCTCAGGCCTCCCGATGGTCATGGAACCGCAAGTCCCCCTTCCCTCTGGCCCCCAAGAAAGTCCCGCCTGTGGCCCAGGTGGTGACACAGTGCCAGAGCTGTGACCACACTCGGTCCCAAGCACAGCCCTCTTCCCAGGCCGCCCTCCACCCTGGGAGGCAGTCAGAACTGCCGCGCCGGATCCTTCCCTGCCCCGCCTTGCCCCTGGGCGCACACACACGTACTGACACACACGCACGCCTGCCACACATGGACGCTCACCCCCAACCGGGAGGGATTAGCCCAGCCAGCGGGCACGGATCACACAGTCCTTCTTCATATTTCCATAAACACCAGAATCGGGAAGAAGTATTTTGTGGGCTCTGTTGATCACACGAACACAACACTTCTGGCCTGGGCACTGTGGATGGGGGCCCCGCTGCACCCCACAGTGCCAGCCTGGGCCTCCGGATCTCAGGTTTCTGGGCCTTGAGGATAGCAGGGCTGCTTCTTTGACAGAACAACGGGACCCCACCCGGCCCCTGGACAGGCTCCCGTGGATCTCCCCTGGGCCACCCTGGTCCCGCACCCCCGGTCACCCTGACGCACAGGGTCCCTATCAAGGCAAGTGACTCATGCATCCAAGTGGAACTGACACCAATGTGTGTGCCCACGAGTGTATGAAAGGAGTCGGTAAGATTTTTGGCCTGTACCGTCAGCAAAAGCCCTGACGAACAGTCCTGTATGTGCTGAGTGAGAAGCACGTGTGTTTGTGGGAATGTGGGAATGTGTGTCCTATGCGTGGCATTAGGGCCTGTGTGTATGTGTTCGAGGGCCAGCTCTGGGCTCCCCAACAAATGCTTTCGTGGCAGATCTCCGTGTGTTTGCTTGACATCTGTCTCTGTGCCCAGCCGTGCAGGAGAGCTCTCTCCCGAGCCAGAAGCCAAGGCCCTCTCCTGGGGCCGCCGCGGACACTCTACGGCTGGACTCCCTGTCTAGCTGCTAATTTCTCCTTCCCCAGAACGTTCTGAGAGTAACCTGGCTTCGCATTCCCCTCTCTGCCCCCTCCCAGTTGGGGTGCTCAGCTGGCTGGGAGGAGAAGGAGGGGGTTGGCTTTTTATCGGTCTGCAGCTTTCCTTCAAGTCACTAAGCGCCTCCAACGTTCAAAGCCCCGCGCCTGCCACACATAAAAGAGATTCTAATCACTACACCTAATTAGAGGGAAGAGTACATTGCGGAGAAAAAAATTAAGCAGCGTAAATATAATAAAAGTCAGTAATTAACAGTCCCACAAGGCAGATGCCGTGTTGACAGCTAAGGATGTAGTGAGGGGATGGGACAGGCCCCCTTCCCCATCAGAGGGAGCCGCGGCTTCCCTGGTGCGGACAGGAGAGCCCCGGGTACAGGCCTGATGGACCTCGACAATTAATCTACAGCAAAGAACCCACTCAGACCCTCCCAGGGTGACTCTCGAAATGATATCCTGGGGGGGAAAAGAGTCTGACTCCTAAATTTCCTTCTTGGAGATTTAGTGCTGCTGATGTCATATCATGGTGGTGTTGGTAATTTTTAAAAATACAAGCTGGGAAACCCTCATCCTAATTCTCGAACCAGCGCTACGGCCACACTGTCTGCCTAAGGAAGGGAGCTCAAGGTTGCTGGACGCCTCATGTCAAGACACCCCGAGGGGAGAGCACAGAACCCCTGCGGCCAAGATTGGGGGCTGCAAACTGCCCTAGTGGGGTCTGACCCCCACCCAACCTGGGGAGAGCGGGAAGGGGGGCCCCTCGAGGGAGGGGAGGGCTGCCTGGCCTGGGAAGGGGGGGTCTGCTGGGACATGGGCTGGGTCTGGACACAGCTCGGAGCTGGAGTTAGAGCTCAGACGCCCGGCCTCCAGCCCTGCCCGCTGGTGCCCAGCCTGCCTGCCTGTGTGAGGCGCACACTCAGCCTCGGGTGCGGGGCCATGGCCTCGGGGCGCCAGTACCTTCTTTGCACTCGAGCGCCACGCGCGACTCCAGGTTGTCCATTTGCATCTGCAGCCGCTTCAGCGTGAGGTCGCTTTCGCGGGACTTGCGTTTGTAGGCGATGAGGACGGCGACGATGAAGATGACCAGGAGGCCGCCGGCCACAGCGATGCTGACGATGGCGGGCAGGCTGAGCGGGCTGTCCGGGGCGACATACACCATCCCCGGGGAGTACTCCATGCCACCGACGCGGGCCTGGGGGCACAGCGGGCAAGAGGAAGCTGGGACTGGTACGGGGTGGCGGGGGGAGCCACCCAGGCTGGCAATGAACTGGCTGCGGGGCCGGACGGGGCAAGGGCTCCAGCGAGGAGAGCCGTCCCTGGACAAGGCCAGCAGAGGGGGAGGTGGGGGCTGGGCGAGGGGTCTGGACGGCTCGGAGATGGGAAGCTGCACGGTCCTCAGGACTAGTGCTGTCACCTTCACAAGGAAACAGCATACAACCGGGACCTAAGGAAGTCCGACGTGACTTTGATCAGTGGCCCCCTAAGATTCATCCCGGGGTAGGGACCGATGCCTGCGGCACAGAGCATGATATGGCGGACCCCCTCGGGCCAGCCATGGGCCCCTCCGGCAAGGGTCTCTTGCTGGTGACAGGCGATGCTCCCATCATTGAAGCTGCTTTGCCTTGCTCTCATTGCAGCACCAGCCAGACTCCCCTCCTGGTCTGCTCATGCTCCGGCATCCCTAGGCCTGCCCCGCTCGCGCTCCGGCATCCCTAGGCCTGCCCCGTCCAGAACGGGGCCCCGCCGGCTCACCATCACTTTGTGCCTGCCGATGAGGTTGGGGGACTCGCAGAGCAGCTGCACGTCGGACACCGTCACGGTGCACGGCTTCTCTCCCACCAGCACAGTGTAGTTCAGCTTCACGTTGCCCCCAGCCACGGGGGGGATCAGGTTCTTGCCCTGGCGGGACAGGAAAGCCCTGGTTCGCACCCCAGAGTCAGAACCATAACTACAAGGACCATAGCTACTGGCTGGCTGCCACGTCCCCCCTCCTCCAGAGGTCCCGTCCTGCTGGTGAGCTGCTGGAGAGGCCCCATTCCATAGGAGGTCCAAAAACCTGGTGACGCATACACTGCCATTCCCCTTTCCTCAGTGGGGAGTCAGTAATCAAGGCGCTCTTCAGCTGATCCAAACGCAGCCTCAGAATCCTTCTTAACATAGAACTATAGTCAATCACTACCAGTTGATTCAAACTGTCACTGGAGTTACAAGTAATTTGCTACCCATGCTCCAAAGAAACCCTATACTGTGTTTTGCGAAGGGCTACATGGGGGGAAGCAGGATGAGCCTTTGACCTCCCAGGTCCTGGACTCGGGGGACAAAGGAAGCTTGGGGGTCAGATGGCCAGGATGGATCCAGCTGCCCTCATCAGGTCTGTATGGCCTCTAAAGAGAGCTTGCCTCTCAATCCAAACTCAGAGACAGTGTTTTCCATACTCTGGACTATTAGACAACCTCGGCTAGGGACTCCAGTGATGATAGCGGGCTGGAGCCCATGACTTCTGGCCTCTCTCTGTGACTTGAAAAGCCTCCCCGTTGCACACAGCAGCCTCCTTGCTTCCCACCTCCTGCCCACGACCTCACTCTACCTTCAGGATGATGGGAGTGCCGGGCTTGAGCTCCAGGATTCCCGAGGGCCCAAAGGCCTCGAACACAGGGTTGGGATAGTAGGTGAAGTTGGTCTTGTTGAGGATCAGCAGGGACTGGACGTTGTCCAGGATGAAGCCAAACTCCTCGGGCCTCTCGGTCAGGTCGGACTGGTGGTCGGGCCCCAGAGCGAGGGCCGGAGCCTGGCAGGTCATCTCGGTGGCGTTCAGAACCTCACAGAGCTGGAGGGCCAGAGAGGCAAGACCGTGCAGCGTCTGGACCCACACAGCCCCAACACACGCAGCAGGGCTCCCCGCGTGCTGGCATGCAGCACGGGGTTGACACGGAACAGGTATGGACGGGTCCTCGCCTCTCTGCAGCCAGGGCCACAGAACCTGGGCACTCAAGGAGTGAACACTGCGGCTGGTAGCTGCCTCCGCTGTGTGCCCACAGCGGGTGCGGCGGTAACGAGGGTATCTCTAAGCTAAGGAGCAGCACCGAGGGTCTGAGAGACAGAGGAAACCCCCAAAGCGATTGCTCCTCCATGCCTGTCCCCCAAGGCACAAAAACGCCCTCCTGTCTGCTCCCTCATCTCACCATCCCAGGCTGTCACGTGCCCTGCCCTGCTCGGGACGCCCCCTGCCCTTTGGGAAAGTGACATGTGGAGTGGGCAGCCCCGTGCCCCCGCCAACCCCGGACTCACATTGATGTGCTCCTTCCCTCCATGCTTGGCGCGGATCTGGGGATTCTGTATGAGGTCCAGGTGAGTCCCCCACACGGCAATGGGCGTGTTGCCACTGAGCGGGTGGGGAGGGAGGAAAACAAGGAGGCGTGTCAACACAGTGCTAGAAAGAGCAATGGCGCTTGAGGACCACGACAAGGATGACGTGCAGGCTGAGCTCCAGCATGAAAGGCAATGATAACCAGGGGGCATGATCATGTTCACGGGGACAATGATGGCAAACTGACAGAATAATGATAAGAAGCTTTCAGCGGCCAAGGGGCGACAGCGATGACCAGATGTCTGTAGCCGTCCTGCACTGAGCGCCTCTGGAGCGTGGACACCCGTGGAGACTTCGGAGCCTCCTGACCCAAGTCAGAGGTCTCTGCAGCCCCCGTGTCTCTCCCCCAGCCCTCACCAGTCACAGGGAGGTCTCCACACTGGCCCTGGCTCCAGGATGTCCCCCACCAGACCCTTCAGGGGCTGAGCTCGGTCTCCTCCCCACGGCAATCACTACAATTTCACCCTGGAAGCTTCCGTCCGCTGAGATCTGGGGAAGGCAGACACCCAAACACCCAGGAACCCCATGTAGGAATGCAAACCGCAAAAGTTCTGGGACTCAGGTCTCCTGTCTCCTGGGTGTCAGCCAGGTATGGAGGAGGAGAGAGCAGGGGATTCCTCTCCATGTCACTTTCCAAAGAAAACCTGGATGCCATTGCTGTAAGCAGGGCTCTGAGAAGCTGACCTGAGGCAGGGACTATCTTCCTTGGGGGATACTCAAAGGAAAGTGGCCATCAGTTTCTCCAAATCCAGAGAGTACCTTCAAGAAGAACCCTACTATCTGAAACAGCTGTCAGCTTGGCGAGGGAAGAATCCGCGACACCCGTATTCATGTCAGCCGCTCTGTGCCTCTGCCCCTCGCTGTACTTGCCATGATTCCCTGGCTTCCTCTTGCCCTCCACCTGCCCTCCGGCTCCCACACACACGCACGCGCAAAGGCACGTACACACGTGCACACACACACACACACACACTCACGCACGCAGGAAGATTCCTATAAAACCCAGACAGGCTCTTCTGCCCGTGGCGGTGTTCCAGAATGAAATTCTGCTACCTGGCCATCTCCCAATCTTCTTAATCACCAATTCAGTCCCCGTTTAAGAATCGAACCCCACCCCGTTCGTGAGCAGCCCAGGCTGTGGTAAGCAGTGCTACGCCCCATCAGAGAATCTGCTCACTGCAGAGAACACTCTAGAGGCGGCTGGCAGGCCCTGAATGTGCTTCCGACCTCCCTCTTGCTATGAACGTGACTCAGGGTCGGCTACTGAGTGCCAGGAAGGACGACGCCTCCATTTCCGTGAATGGAATTAAACCAGGCTGTGGATTCCTCAGAGAGCTGCAGAGTTTGACGAGACCAAGGGCTGCACCAACTTCCTGGATTCACCGGGCCCTGGGGGCAAATACCAGAATAGCTTTCTACAGACCTTTCCCCCTCTCTGCGCCTTGTCATCTCCTTTAAAATCACGGCTAAAGCTTGTAAAGTTTGGGTCTTTGGGAGTAACGTCTGAGGACAACCCAATCTCATCACTACAAAGGCTGCCTTTCATGGGTATAAGGCCGGGGTGGCAAACTTCCCTGGAAAGGGCCAAAGAGTAAATATTTTAGGTTTCCCAGGCCATATGGTCTGTTGCAATTACTCAACTCTGCTGCTGTGGTGAGAAAGCAGCTATAGACAAAACATATACGAATGAGCATGGCTGTGTTCCAATAAAACTTTATTCCTAAAAGGAGGCAGATGGCCAGATCTGGCCCCCAGGTTGGAGTTTGCTGACCCCTAGTTTAAAAGACTATTCTCTGGGGGCGCCTGGGTGGCACAGCGATTAAGCGTCTGCGTTTGGCTCAGGGTGTGATCCCGGCGTTATGGGATCGAGCCCCACATCAGGCTCCTCCGCTATGAGCCTGCTTCTTCCTCTCCCACTCCCCCTGCTTGTGTTCCCTCTCTCGCTGGCTGTCTGTATCCTGTCAAATAAATAAATAAAATCTTTAAAAAAAAAAAATAAATAAAATAAAAGACTATTCTCTGGACTGGACTTGTCCCTGACCCCTGCTTCAGCCATGGAGACCAAATCTTCATGCTTTCCCCCTACCCTCCCGACACCAGATGCCCTCTAGAACTGAAGCCAACCGGGGGGGGGGGGTGCTGAGGCCTGGGTCAAGGGCAGCGGGAGAGAGCTGAGCCCGGCGCTGCACTGTGCCTGTGTAACTGGCTTAGCCCTTCCAGTGTCCCAGAAGGGAGCTGACAGATAAGAAACCGTGGGCCCAGAGAAGTGAAGTCACCTTTAAGGTCATTCGACTGGGCTGAGCCCGCTCCTTCTGACCCCAAGCCCTGTTGCATTCCCCTCGGTCCCTGATTCAGCAGTCTCCCAATGGTCAGCAGGGGCCCCCACTGTCGGGATGCTCTCTGCCCCACCTTCCCATTACGATGGATCCTCCAGGGACCACAAGAGCACACCTGCAGTTCCCTCCCTGAAGTGAGATGCCACACTCCAGAGCTCCACCAAGCAGGGGACTGGGAGGGTCCCCAGGGATCCTGGAGTTTCCAAAGCCCCCGGTGAATCTCTCAAGAGGGGAGGCTGGAAAGGTATGCAGCTGGTGCAAGTCGGCTTGTAACTGGCTGAGCGACAGGTGGCCCTGGAGGGTCGTTCTGTAAGAGCACACACCCCGCTCCCTCCCAGGACGTGGGCTCTCTATGGTTGTGCTGGCCAGCGGCGGAAAGAACGGGAACAAGACCCTTGAGGAGTTTGCAGTAGAGGGAAGGACGAAGCAAGCAGACCACGCGGGGTCACAACAGAGCATAACGGAGGGACGGCAGGAGGTTACGGAAGCCCAGAGGATGGACATCTGCTTTGGACCTTGGTGGTCAGGACACACTTTTGCTCCAGAGCAGACCAAGGAGAAGCTGAATCTGATCTTACTCTTTCTCCTCCAGGACTGGAATTACCGCCCATACTTGGGAACAGGCCTGGCACCCCCCGCAGTCACTATGAGGGGATCACGGCCTCCAGGGGCACCAAATCCTCAGATGAGGGGCCGTGGGCTCCTGCTGATTGGCACCTGGGTTCTGGGGCCGGGGCCTGCTCAGAGGTACTCACAGTGGAAGGAGGGCGCCCTGGCAGGAAGGTCTGATTTGGGGGGTGCTCTGAACCAGCCCCAGTTCATCAGTCCTCAAAGCAGAACTGGGCCCCAAGACTGTCCTTGGCTCTTGAGAGTCGAGGAGGGACAACCGAGGCCAGGGCCACGCCTACCTGACTATGCTCCACTCCGGCTCGATGCGCACGATGGTGGGGTCCTCCATGTACTGGAAGAACAGGTCCTGGTGGATCCTGGCCTTGTCCACTTGCACCATCACCTTCATTTCCAGCACCTCGTCTGAGGACGTGGTGTTGCAGACGATGTAGGATGGAGAGCGCCTGTGGGAGGGCAGACACGCGGCTGGGCTCCCAGCTGTTGAAGGGGACAGGGGTCCGGGCCGGGACCCTCCCAGGCCTCCCCGTTCACCTCCATGGTGCCGCAGATGGAAAGCTCCAGGCACTACTGACATAGACTCTCTCCGGCACCGAACCGTAGACAGGTTCCTCTGAGACCTCTTTTCAACAAGGTCTCATCCTTGGGCCCCGTCTTGGGCCTGCCAAGCCCAAGAATCCTGCGAAGTGAGGTCAGCCAGAGTCCCCCCACCCTTGATACCTGGTCGCCCCGGGGCTGCCTGCCGCAAGAATCCTGTTAAGTCGGTTTAGCAAGACTCTTCCTATTCTTGCTGCTGCTTCTTAGTAATTTCGCACCAGTGACCACTCGCTCTGCTGGTTGGCCATAAACCCCCGGCTGTCTTTGCCGTATTTGGAGTCAAGCCTGATTTCTTTCTTTCCCCACTGTGATAGTCTTGACACCTATTGCAATAGTCCTGAGTAAACTTCCTTACGATTTCAGCAAGCGTCAGAATGATTTTTTCTTTACCCCTGGCCTGACTTCTGATCTGCCACAGGCCTCAGCATAGTTCTGCCCCGGGAAAAGCTCTCCTGAAGGACGTCACATCCCCACCACCCACCACGTCTCTGAGTCCTGCATCAGATGAGCCTCCTGCCTCCCTTGGACGCCCCAGGTCCCTGGCTTATGCAAGGTGTGCCCTTCTGAGCCTGGATGGTGGAGCCGGGAGAGAGAAAGCCGGCCGCCCTTGGGAGGTTCAGCCTCAGCCAGCTGGGGCAGGGGGCCCCTCGCACGTCTCAGTCTCAGCAGTCCCAACTGGCTCTGCATCAGGGGGTGGGGGCTCTCGATTCCCCAGGGCACAGAACCCAAGGGTTCTGTACAGCGGCTGGTATAGGGGCACAGAGGCCAAATGTCAGGCAAGAGCAGGAATGGCCCAGCTAGGGAAGGGCTGCCTGGCAGGGCTCCGGACTGAGCCCAAAACATCTGCAGTCAGGTTTGCCCATACAATCCTCCCTCACAGAGAAGGGCCCCTTTCTCAGGGAGGAGAAAGCACTTCCAAGAGGCCGGAAGTCTGCGGCCCTCCGGCAGCTCTGCAGGCCCCACCCTCCGGGCTGTGAGCCCCCAAGGGGCCTGCTCTGAGGAGTTACCTGTGGAAGAGGCAGGGCTGCTTCCCGAACATCACCACCACGTTGCTGCCCGCGTTCAGGTTGGTGCCCGTGATGGTCACCTGGGTCCCCCCGGACATGGGCCCCCGTCTGGGCTTCAGGTCCGAGAGAGTCAGCGTCTGTGTAGGAAAGGATCTGGCCTGAGACACGACCAGCACAGGGTCTGAAGAGGCAGCACCCCGCTCCCGGAGGCGCTCAGCGACGGTGGCCTCCCAGGGAGCCCACGGAGCTGTACTGGGCTTGTGTGGGTAAGCAACGACCTGGACCCTGAGGGTTTACACCTCTCTATTAGTAAAGTAATAGTAACAGCTGCCGTGTGCTGGTGTTTAAATGGCAGGTGTTATCTCTTCATCCATCTCTCTATAATGTCTTTGCCCGGTCCCTTCTACAGGGTAGGTATTGTTACCCATTTTACAGAAGAGATTCAGAGACGTGAAGCAGAGTTCCCAAGCCACACAGCTAAAAAGTGGCACGTCTGTCTGAGATCTGCCTCCAGACTGGCTCTCTACCACCTCTCCAGTTGCTTTTGGGAAGGTCATCTGCTCCTTCCACGGGCCTCTTCCAGAGAGCTGCCCGAACACCCAGAGGCCAGAGCGATGGGTACTGAAGGCCCCAGGAAAATCCAGGAGAAGCCAAGAAGGGTCAGCGGATTGAGTGCGCGTGGCCATGGGGGGAGGGGGCACCTGTGAGCTGAGGATGTGGAGTTGCGGTTTGTTCTTTCATTAGCATTTTAATGGAAAAAACTTTCCTCAGTCCCAGGTGAGAAGCCTGTATCTGCATTTAAATGAAGATTTCTCCCTCCCCTGCCCCTTAAAGAATTCCGCACCAAAAGTTGAACCTACTTGGCTCCCAGCAGGCAGGCCGCCTCCCCACGGAGAGGCCTCAATCCCTAACACCTGAGGAGAAGAGGAGGCACCCCAGTGACCTGCTGACGGGGGCACCCAGTGTCCGCCCCGCACCCTCGCAGGGCCCACCCACGCCACTGCCCACTGCAGACCCTGAGCTTGGCATCCCCCGCACCCACAGAGCTAAGGAATGCTTCATTCCAGAGCTGCTCCTGCCCAAATGGAGACCTGGATGAGGGCTGGGTGAGGCTGTGGGAAAAGCCTCGGTTTCTCAGCTCTGCCTAGATCTTGCTGTGTGACCCAGAACAAGTCCTGTGACCTCTCTGATTATAAAATCAGAGAGCTGGGTCAAAACGAGCTACCCCAAGTTGCCTGCTGGTTTTCTGGTTCTGTAACTCAGGGTCACCTCCCACAAAATGGCACCTTTGTCCCACTGTCCGGAAGGGAAAGAGAGTGCGGTCTGTGCAAGGCAAGGGTGGTCCTAGAGATTAAGAGTCAAAACCCAGGCAAGTTCAGATAGATGGGGGTGGGAGCAACATGGAAAGAAGAGGCTCTCTGGCAGCCTGTGGGTGGGGTTCTAGAAGGGATGGGAGTGAGTAATCCTTGTTGGCTCTGCAGTGGCGGGATGGGCGGGGGAATTATTCTGGGGTGAGGAGAGGATGATATGGAGACATGTTTTAAAGTTGTGAGAAACTATTAATTATTCAAGTCATGCTTCATAAATATTTCACGGTGGGTTTGCAGGGAAATCAAATTCTGTACTATTTGCCACCTCTTCACTTGGCTCCCAGATGGAGGTAGGGAAGGGAAAGGTTCCCTCCATGGAGATCTCTAGGGACAGAACTGGGGACAAGACCAAGAATTCTGACTCCTTGGCCTTGGTGGTTGGGTCTTGGGTGAATAAACCCATACTTCAGCGTCTGGCCTGATTTGTGGAGGGAAACTGAGTTAGATCCAGACCTAACCTCAGCACTGGGAAGGGGCTCCCCAGCATGCCCCACCTCCTGAGAGGCACCCCTGAAAAGGGGCTCTCCAGTGTGCCCCACGTGCCCCTTCCCAGGGGTTCTATAGTGGTCTCAGGACTCCAGAGGAGTCTGGAGCTTCTGTGTGCCCCCTGCAAACTGCCTACCGGGCAGGAATGCAAGGACGGCTCTGAGACGCTGGGGAGCATGAGAGAGGCTCCTTCTGTCTTTTCTCACCTCTCCTCATTCCCCCCCTTGGCCCCTAGGAGCTCGGTGGGGGCAGCCGCAGTGACTGGGCCCTTTAATGCACTCTGGGGACTGGGGAGGAGACTGAGGTCTCCTCTCCGAAAAGTCTTCTCCAGTACCTCTCCTCAGAGGTACCCCTCAAATAAAAAAGCCACACAAATCTTTGAGTCCCACGGCCCCACTGGACCAATGCATTTTTGCCTTATGGCAACAACTCCCATCTTTCCTGACCTATCTTTGTGCTCTCACCTCTTCTCTTCTCACGAACCCCCTTCCCTCTCCCTCTCTTCTGTTCCCAGCTTTCGGTGCGCTTCCATACCTCCTGCCAGGGACAGCTTCCCCCTACTCCAGATTCCTGTGGAACATCACATTCTGCCTTGTACGAATCCTGCCTCTCCACCCAGCTCCTTCCTTGAGGCCTGGCCTTGATACCCTGCCTCTGACCACATCCTGCTTCACAGTGCGGGCAGTCACGCAGGCAACACTGGCCTGACCTGATGGCAGAAGCGGCTTTTGAATACGACATAGGCTCGTTTTAAGGATTCAGCCTGAAGCCAGATCTCTATTGGCGCTGTTTCTCCTAGGCCAGTGGTCCACAGCCTGGGCTGAGTTAGAATCTCCTGGGAGCTTTGTGCCCCACCTGTAGCGTGAGACTTAGCTCAGGGGGACTCCGGCGCCTTTCGTGTAAAAGCCCTCAGGAGATTCCAACATGCAGGGAGGCTTGGAGCTGCCTAAGCACCATGGGGGCTAACAAAGGAGTAAACAGCCAGGGCTTCATCTCCAAAGACTTACTGGTCTGAACAGAGGCGCAGGGGCTCCAAGATGCCACACACCCAGGGCCGTGTAGGCAGACGCCATGGAAACCCCAGTGAGCCACGGAACCATGGGTGCTGTGGGCTGTGTATTCAGAAAAGGCATGGAGTGGCTCATGCGCAGGGCTTGGACAAAGGAGGAGGACATGGCTGGGGCAATGGGGGAAGGGGATGGAGAAGGGAGAGAGGTCAGGCCACGCAAAGCCTTGGGAAATAGGATCGGCTAGACAGGGGGGCCAGACCGAGGAGCACAGACAGCAGTTGGAGGCGGCAGCGCCCTAGGTCCTTCCTGAGGTGGGCACTCACATGATGGGAACAGTATTCTGCAGGGCCGGATGGATTAGAGTGGGCTCAGACCTTAAAGTCAGGGATTTAAGGAGGTCATTGCGGCAGCGAAGAGAATGGGAAAAGTAAGACTCCAGGACATGGTGAAGGGGCGGCTGTGGAGTTAAGGGAAGCTGAGCCCCAGTCCACCAGAATTGTGGCCCGGTGACAAGCCCCTGGCAGAAATGGGCGAGTGAGGGGGACGCATTGTTTGTGGGAGCTGGCAGCCCGTGTGGGTCATGGAGGTGACGGCCGGACAGCCAGGGGTCAGGGGCCTTGGAAGGAGTCACAGAGGTGAGACGTGGCAGTGACAGCTAACATGCGAAGGAAGCTTCCGCCATCCCCAGTACCATTCATTTTGTCACTGCCAAGTGACTCCAGGGTGCCAACCACTCGGGGCAGTTGACTGGCGGAGGGAGCCCACCACCTGCTTCGGCCACACAGGGGCCTCCTCCCTGTTCCCACGGCAGTCAGGTACGTTCAGAGCCGGATTTCATGCCCAAGTTTGGCATGCCACGCCACACCTCCGAACACCTGGGGAGCGCTGCCTCTGCCTCGGTCTGTCCGTCTGCCTCCCGCAGTATCTCAGCTCGGCTGGATCGACATATAGACACATCTATATAACACACCGTAGACCTGCTCTCTCTCCAAAGACAGAAGTACTCATGGGTCGCAGATGGTGTGCCAGTGTGCTGGGTTTCACCTGGAACCTTCCTCAGATCTTCTGAGAAGAAGGTGGGGTACAAATCCTAAAGAGATGGTAAGCCTACACCCCCGTTAAATCCATCACATATGTGTGCTCTTCTACGTGAGTTCCTGTGCGTGCAGCGTGGACCAACCGTGTGTAGAAGGAGGGGAGGTTTTCAAGAGTAGGGCAGGGAGCAGAGAGAGCAGGGCGTCGGTGGGAGGAAGCCTCTGAGGCACATGGCTCCGCAGTTGGGCCCCCACCCCAGTCGAGTCTGCACACACGTCCATCCTCCACTCTGCCTCTCCTTCTAGACCGCGGGCCCCCTGAGTCAGCTGAGTCATCCCCTAACACCCACAAGCCAGGGCCACCGAATTGTATCATATGATTCAACCAATGAAGCAAATATTTATCAAATAATCTAGTGGGAAGGATCCTGCCAGGTGATAAATAGTTGTCAGTTGAAGGGAGAAGGGGGGAAGACAGGGGAAGAAGAGGGGAGGAGGGATGGAGGGTGGGGGAAGGGAGGGTGAAGAGTGGGCTCCCCATGACGTGTTCTGGAGCATTTGATGCCCAGGCATAAAGTCCATCGCTTCAGGCTCCCAGCTTCCAAAAGCAGGGTGGAGTCATGAGGAAACTACCCCATCCCCGCTGCCATTAGCCCCAGCAGTTAACTGGATGGTAAGACAGTTTGGCAAATGGGGCAGTGTGCAGGGCAGCAGAGACGCGCGTGCCTCCTATATCATAAAATTGAGAGGTCCCCAGTGCCCTGCCCCCTGGAGCCCCTCACCAGGGGCTGCCTTTGCAGGGCCAGCGAGGGTCCTGGCTGGAGGGAATGTGGCAGTCGGGGTGACGTCTGCAGACAGGCCACGGGAAGGGAAGGGAAGGGTGTGCAGGGAAGGGTAATGGTGGAGGAGGGTGGAGTGGGGGGTGCAGAGGAGGTGTGGGATAGGGATGGGGTTAAGGAGGTCATGGGATGGGGTGATGGGGAGTTGGGAAGGTGGGCTGAATGTGGATGATGGGATAGAAATGACGGCGTGCCAGGGTGCCTGGAGAGGGCGGGGCACAGTAGCCATGCGGGCACAGAAACCATGCAGGAGATGAGAGAAGGGACGCGTCTACTTTATGTGATTGTCCCAACAATACTGTGGGGGAGATGCAAGTCTTATCACCCCCGTTTTAGAAATGAAGACACTGGGAGGTTAAGCCACGCCCCCAAGCTCACCTAGTGAGTAAGTGGCAGAGTCGGGGCTCCCCTCCCAGCCCAGACACACTGCCACTCAGCCCGAGGGGGACGCTGGGCCCAACAGCCAGGGCAGCTTCCCCGCAGTCAGGGCTGGACACAGCAGGGTTTGGATTTGAACCCGGTCTTTCAGATTTCCAGGGCTGTGCTCTCATGCTGCAGGATAGACTCCCACGAGCTGCTCGGGGTCTGCCCACAGAGGTCTAGCCGGGCCCATGACCATGGTCATGGGGTCTGTGGCCTGTGCCCGGGCAGGTCGCCGATGGCCGGGACTCACCATGAAGTAATAGAGTTGGGAGGATCGGGCCATGAACTCAGGCCGACACACCGCCACACAGATCTCCACGAAGCCTGCGTGCTGGCTGGGCTTGGCCTCCCCCATCTCACACACGATCCTGCAGGGAAGAGAGGACAGATCCCCGCGGTCACAGCAGGGTCACAGGACTCCCAGATGCGACCTCTAGGCCCCACACCAGCCCCTTCTCTGCAGTAGGGTCTCAGGGATGGGCAGGGGAGGCGGAGGGGAAAGACATCCTGATTCTTCCCTGCAAGGCTCCTCTTTGGTTCTTGGGAAATGAGGAAATGCAACCTACGGGGGTCTCCATGGAGAGACCCTGTCAAGGGAGGAGCCCAGGGGAGGATCCCTGTGTTCTGACCCCAGACACTCAGTCCCTCATTCAGGAATCGTCCTCTCAGTTGTGAATCAGAGGGCAGGGAACGTTTTAGCCAAACAGCTCAGAGAACGCGGCTGGCAGGGCCCAGAGAGATAGTGACCTTTTCAAGGGCCCGCAGCACATCGGACAGGGACCCTGGAGCAGACTTGAGGTTTTCAGACCCTTACCCAGGGGCACTTGGTTCCTACTGCATGGACTGCCTCCCTGGAGCGTTTTCACCCCCAGCCCCAGCTGGGTGCTTGGCTGGGAGGAGAGACTCCTGCTTGGGGGGGGGGGGAGGAGTAGAGAACATTCGTCCCTTTTAAAAATGTTCATTGTTTTAATTACAAAATTTGTTCATACCCCTTGAAAACAAGCACAGAAGTGTGGCAATAAAAATAAGTGTCCCTGTCTTCATTCCTCATCTCTCTTCAAAGTTTGATAACTATATCTATATCCATATATATATATATATATCTCCTCATAGACCTTTCTCTAGATCCTTGCGAACATATGTAATATATAGTATATATATAATATATATAAAATCTCCGTTCTACAAATGAAGAAGCTGAGGCACAGAAAAGTTAGGCAACTTGCCCAAATATGTATATTTGCACATACGCACACACGTGTGTGTATATATATACGTGTATATGTGTGTGTGTTTGGTGTAATGCACACATGTAAACGTGTTATATACACACACACACACGTACAATTGTATACAAACATACCTATATAAGCATGTACATGACTTTTAAAATAAAAGTGAAACATAGCCAGCCCCTGTGCCAAACCCCGGTCATTTGACCGCACAGCTGAGCGCGGCCTTGCCCCGTGTGGCCGCGCACAGCCCTCCTGGTGCTTTCCGACGGCTCGTGGCGCTTCATGCCATGGCTGTACCGTTATGTATTTACCCAGCCTCCTCCTGACGGACATGTAACTTCCCCTGATTTTTCTCCTACTCCAAACAACCCTGCAAAATGAACCCACTTCTACACATAGCCTCAAGCACTGCACATTTATTAGAATACGGCTTTGCATGGGGAGCTCGCGGGGTCACTGTTTCTGTGCGTGATGTTTGATGGGGGGAGGAAAATAATGGTCCCACAGGGTCGTTACGGATTTGTACTTCTGTCAAAAGCAATTGAGTGAGATTATTTCACTCTTTTGCCAACACCAGATATTATCAATCCTTTGAAAATTTTTCCAATAGGGAAAGAAGATCCCCCCCCTTTTTTTTTTGCTGTCATTTTTATTTCCCTGATTACTAGTGATGGTGCAGATATTTGCAAGTATGTGCACGTGGTTGTAAAACAAAAAACAAAAAACAACCCTTAGATAGCCTTTCCTTTGACTGGTCTGAAGCTGTCTCTTTATATTGTTAATGAATTGTCTTTTTGGAGGAGCTGCTGAACGAGGAGTATTAACTTTTGTTTCTAGTAAGCATTGCAACTATTTTCTCCCAGCTTGTCATCTGTATTTCAACTTTGTTTATAATGTCTTTTGCCACACTAAAGTTTAAAAATGTCTGTGGATCAGCGACTTTTTTTTAACTTTTACTTCTTTTACTTTATGGCCTCTAGGTTCTGTGTCTCTCTTAGAAAGAAAGAATTTCTGGGTGAGTCTGGTAAAAATACACGTTTTCCCATCCAGATAGCATAATTAGTGCATGTTCAATATAAAGAGAAAAGAGAAAGTGCATAAAAACACTTGCCGTACAGACACCTCCTCCCACCCCATTTGAACCACCCAGAAATAACCACTGTCAACATTCTGGTGTTCATGTTTTCAGTCTTGTTTTTCTTTTACAGAATTCATTAGAAACTCTATTCTGCTTGGTGAACGATGTACTCTCTAACACACTTTGAGTATGTACCTGGTCATGATTCTTCTGCAACAGCAGATTTAATGGCTGTGTAATTTACTGTCTTGTGCCTGTACAATAATTTAAGAATTGATTAATTCCCTATTTTAAAATATACCAATTGCTTCTACATTTCCACTATTACAAATAAGGCCAAAATAAGTATTCTTGCAAAAAAATATTTGCGCACTCTGGTTATTTAAGTAAAGTTCTAGAAATATGATGACTTAGGCTAAAGGCTTTCAATCCACATTTCCAAATTGCCTTCCACAAAGTGTGTCCCAATTTACCTTCTGAGTATGAATGTATGAGTGTGTTATTTCTCACGCTTCTCCTCTGCACTGGGCATTAACTTTTTAAAATCGTTCCCCATTGTTTTAATTTTCATTTCATTGATTATTAATGCTACTTTTTTTAATAAGACTTTTGGTTTTTGTCTTGTGAGTTGCACATTCATGCTCATTGATGCTCTTTGCTCATTTTGTGATATTTGCCTTTTTATTTTTGGAACCTCTGTATATTAAGAAAAAGCATGTTTTAACTGTCATAGGGTGTAACGCTAGTCCCAGTTTATCATTCATATTTTTCTTTGCTTACAAAGATTTTTGATGTACAAATTTCTAAGTTTTATATATTCAGATCCCCTAATCTTTTTCTTTATAACTTTTTTTTCTTTTGCTGTTATGCTTAGAACAGTTACACTTCCTTTACTTGAAATCAAATAAATTCTCGCCTGCATTTTCTTCTAATCATTCCACAGATTTATTTTTTCCACTTCATTCTTTAATCTGTCTGCAATTTATTTTGGTGTATAATGTGCAATGAGGGTCGGATATTGTTTTTTTTTTTTTTTTAGAGTTAACCCCCGCTGCTGATTGACTGATCTTTCCTTTCCTTGCTGATTTGAAATGTCACCCTTATCACACACTACAATTTTATGTATCAGGATTCTTTTCTGGGCGTTCTAGCTTCTTCCACTGATCTAACTGGTATCACGATATTTCAATCATATGACTTTATAATCATATATTTTTCTATTTGGCTATGCAGATCCAGAGCAGGGCATTTAAAAGTTCCCCAAATCACAATAGATTGGTAGCAACTGGCTTTGGTTTTGTTCTAGGAAGGACTCTGAAAGTTGAAGGAGCCACAGAAAGATCTTTGGGCAAATAAGCCATGAGGGACCCGGGAGGTGGATTCTATCAAGAGTAGATCCTTCAGTCACAGGGTCTACTAAGAGTGCTTTAGGAAGCTCTGGATGGAAATCAGATGGTGGTACCGATGGTTCCAGAATCACTAAATCTGGGCAAGAACTAACAAGCGGACAGGTAAGCTGTCCTGACGTACGTAAGGGAGACCTAGGAAGTGTCCAAACTTACTCGCACACAGGACAAGTGGCAAGGTGTCACTCTGGGAAGCACAGCAGAGATGGTATAGAATATAGATTCTGTTGTGCTGGTAAACATTTCATGGTGTGTTTGCTGGGCTGGAAAATTGTGTTTACTTATTTACAAGGCAATGATACATGACTGACACACCTCTTCTAACAGGTGGTTTGGGAGGTAAAGGTTGCTCATGGAATGACCCACTCCATGCTCCAGCAGCCTTTGCATGGAGAAAAGCAACCCCAAATGCCCCCAGGCTGGAGTGGGTGTGGGGTTTCATTTTCAGTCTCCACAGAAAGTAGCAGAGGCTTAGCTTCTTTCATAATTGGAGGAGGACATGAATGGGGACTCAGGGACAGCGGTGAGTAGGGAACTGAACTCACACTTCTCTTGTAGATTTTAATTTTGCTTTGCCTCAGCACTATCTATGGCCACACCCCAAGGAGGTAGCAATCACCTTTCTCTTCCCTCCTGGCCCCATGTCCCCTTCCCCTTTCTACACTTGCCAATATGGCAGCTAGCTAGTTCAAGAGCTGGGGAGGACACTAGAATGTTAGAGGCATTCTACCCCCCCAACAGTCTGTAACACTGTTTGCCATTGGCTGTCAGTTGTTGGCCAGGGAAGGTGAGTCAATGACAGATAGCCGCACCTCCCTATGTCTCATGGGGCCTCCACTTACTGTTCTGCAGGGATGTAGCCATCCACCAAAGGGCTGCACTCCACACCGGCCACCTTGACGTGGGAGGCGATGTCCCGGAATTCCAGGCCCAGGTTCTCCCCTCGGATGGTGACCTTGGTGCCCCCTTCCCGGGGACCTGTCACTGGGATTATCTGGAGGGAGGAAGCAGTGACTTGGACAGGCACCAACATGGAGCCGTCCCCCACTTGCTGATGGGGAAAGGAGAGCCTTCTGGCTCTTCCCCATCTCTGTGCGATTCCCTGAGTTGGGCCCACATCCACAAGGGCACCCATGTCTGGGACTGTCCATGGCGGGAGCTTCTTGTAGAGCAGTTCATGTTTTCATGTGTTCTTAGGAACAGTGTTCAAATCCTCTCATTCGCCTTCCTATTTTGTGGAAGAGATGAGGGGATGGAATCCACATTGTTACTGGGTAATTCATAGAAAATCAAGGAATAAAGCCTTTTGGCATTTGCTGGTGTTGTTCCATTTGGAAGGAAAATGAAAAAGCCCTCTTAATACCCACAACCCTCCACACTACGGCAATCCACCCAGTTTTCAAGATCCTTCTCAAATGTCCCTTCTCCATAACCAGTTGTTCTCGCTCTCCACTGAAATTACACGTGCCTTTCATGGTAACAATGATTTGTGTCTGATCCCTCATCCTTTACATCCTGAATCTCTGAGAGCAGGAATGGTGTCTTACTTCCTGTGGCCTTTTCGTTGATGGTACCATATTTATTTCTTGTGTTGTCGTTGGGCTGAAAACAACTACCCAAGCATCTTCCTGGATTTAGAAGAGCATTTGCCACAGCCCCTTTGCCTTCACTGTCTGGCTTGGTTTCTAACAGAGATGGGCTTAATTTAGACTTTACCTTCATATTCTGGCCAAAATGACTGGTTTTTCTTCCTTAGGTGTCACTGTTGGTATTAAGAACCCATGATTGAAATGTTGGGAATCAACAACCAAGGGCCTGTTTTGAGGTAGGTGCTATGTACAGTTTCCACGATCTAATTATGACATCCCACAGCAGTGCCTTTAGTGGCAGAGGAAATATGCCAGCCTCTCCTGGCATTCGAAAGACCAGACAAAGGCACATTTCCCATTCCTGGTGTCTCTCAACACCAGCGCCTGGATCTTGGCCAATGTCAATGGGATCCCAACTGAAGGAGCCTGGACAGCCCACCTCTTTGCATTTCCTACCCTCTCCACCCCCAAAGGTCACAGTTGGGGGTGGGGGTCCACCCTGGAAGATGGTGGGAGGGGGGAGTAAAAGAAACCAGGCTGGAGGGGCAGCTTTGCTGGGGAAGGCTGTTCACCTACAAGTTAAGACACTTCCTTCTTCTTACCCATGCATGTTTGTGGGCGAGTGCACATGAGTGTGAGGGTTTTCACGTGTGTTCCCGTGGCAGTGGAAAGACAGGTCCCTTGGAGACAGGGGCCCATTTCTGTGTGAGGGAGGTGGGCAGAGGTAGGGAGGGCCGGAAGGGGGTGGTGCATGTCCTTCCCAAATGCCTGCCCCGCCAGTCCCCAAAGCCCTACTGGTCCCTGGCAGCAGCGGGGGCGTGATATTCCGGGCCTGGTGTGTTGTTCTGAAAAAGGAGCTTTATCTCTGGCCCAGTCCTTGGTTCCCCAGGCTCCCTGGAGGGCCCAGGCCAGTGTGGAGCCAGTAAATAGGCTCCGTCACAGGGAGATTTGTTTAATTTGCCATCTCCTCCCTGTGATTTTCTTGGTCTCAGGCCAAGAAGCAAGCAAGTCCCTCTGTTTGCGGCAGACACACCATTAGCAGTCACGCGTGGCAGCCCCTGGGGATGGTTCCGTGTTAAGGGCTCTGTGGGTGGGGGTGGCTGGGAAGGAGGGGGACCGGGGCAGGCCCAGGGCCCTCCTTCCCCAGATACTTCTGTAGGTTAAATGCATCTCTTTTGCCCCAGTTTGAGAATTGCTGTTGAGATTCCTACCCATGCAGGAGACTGAAGGAGAGGCCGAGGGAAACTCCCCGTGTCTGGAAACCTGGGGATGTGGAGGGCGAAGGGGCCAGAGTGGGGGGCACATACAGAGGACCACCACTGAGGGGCCGGCTTGCTGGAGGAAGCCGTGCGCTCACAGAGGTCAAGCTCCCTACCCTCTTGTGCACAGGCCTGGTGTGCGGGCATAGTTTGTGAGTGGAGGGGTGAGGGACTAGATCTGTGGGTGTCTTGCCTCTGTGGTGAAAGACAGCACTAGCTGAGCAAGCCAGAGCCCTGGGATTCAGGACCTGTTTGATTTAGGCTTTGAGGAGAGGACCTTAGCATCTCTGAGCATGGCTCTTTGTATCTGGGAAATGAGGCAGCTAAGGCTGGCTTTGGCGGGCATTCTAGCTTGAATTGTGTCCTCCTCTAATCCCTATGTGGAAGTCCTAATGCTCAGTACTTCCAAACGTGGCCTTATTTGGAGAAAGGGTCTTTACAGAGGTCATCAAGTAACAATGAGGTCATTAGGGTGGGTCCTGATCCAACAGGACCCGCATCCTCATATAAAGAGGGACTTTGGACAGAGACACACAGAAAGACGAGGAGAAGGGACTCAGGGAGAAGATGGCGGGCTGCCGGCCAAGAGAGAGGCCATAGCAGGTCCCCCCGCAGAGCCCTCAGAAGGGCCAGCCCTGCCCACACCTGGGTCTCAACTCCCAGCCTCCCAAACTGAGAGACAGGGAATTGCTGTCACTGAAGACACTTGGTCTGTGGTACGGTGTGGTGACAGCCCTGGGAGCCATATGGCAGGGTTGCTGTGAGGACAGATGAAGTAAGGGATATGAAAGTATTTTGCAAACTGAGGCACCACACCCATATTTGCCTATTATTTATTGTAACTGCCACCATGAGATAATCGGATAAGTGTGTGTTGGTGGAACTTGCACGGAGCCACGTACCCGTCTCTCCTTACTATATATGGAGAAGAGACTGAGCTCCCTTTTCTCTTTTTGTCTCTGCCCCTCTCTGCTTTGTTATTGAAACCAGCATCCACTGTGGCAAAGAGGCCTTGAGTGCCTACAATGTGCAAAGCCCGGCGCTAGAGGCACAGAGGGTCCCGCTGTTGAGCCGTTGAGACCGGCCTGCCTCTTCTTTGTTTTACCAGGGGAGCGCAGTGGGAGTGGGCGCCTGAGGGGCTCTTTCTGCCGGAAGTGGGGAGTGGGGAGGTGAAGACACCAGGTGACTTAAATAAACCCCAGGAGCAGCGATCCTCTTGGCCTGGACATGGGTGGGAATGGCTTTAACAATGTCGAAGGTGGACAAGGAGGATGGTGAGATCCCCCAGCCGGGCATGGAGCCGGCATTCTGCATGAATCTCATACAGTCCATATAACTCTTCTGTGACATGGAACTTTAGACCCGTGGCCCAGGGGAGGAAGCTGAGGCATGAAAGTAGTGATGAATTAGCCCTGGGAAACCCAGCAATTAGCGGGCAGAACGGGGATTCCAGCCCTGTTCTCTGCATATTTAGCTCTGTCCTGCCCCTCGCTGGTCTTTGCTCCACGGCCCGTGTCCCCTGGGCCCTCCTGAGCCGTGCTCCAAATCCATTTCTGCCCTCCACCCGCTTAGGCCTTGCTTTGAATGAGTCTGGGGGTCTCACCATTTCCTCCCTCTCCACCTCCTGAGGGCTGGGCTCTGCGCCCTGAAGCTCCATGCACCCTCGGCTCATGCCTGACTGCTTGGCGAGGTTGTCCCCGATGGAGCCTAACCGCCCCGTCCCCCAGACTCTTAGAGACAAAGGGACAGCGGCCAGGACTTGGAGTCATGTTTGATACAGCTCACGTGGAGACTCCAACAGGACAGTCAAGCCCCTCTCTGTTTTCCACCTTCCTTGGTAAGGGAACCACCGCCGGACCCAGCCCACAGCTTCTAGAGAAGCTGGGCAGGAAAGCAAGGATGCCCCCAGTCAGCCCTGGTCATCACTGCGGTGGCTGTCACCATGGCGATGCACAGCTGGCAGGGCCCCAAGCCGTGGCAGGGCCTAGCTTGGCCACCCAGGGTGGCCCTGAGGACCCTGGCTTACCTCTGTGATGCGGGGGTTGGTGCACCTGCTGTTGGCGCCCGACAGCTCCAGCCACGGGCTCTCGTGCACGGGGCAGTGCTGCCGCAGGGTACACTGGCCCTGGCTCTGGCACCAGCCGCACTGGAAGTCCGGGTCCGCCTTCAGGCACAGCCCGCAGCTCTCCCGCATGGCTCCGCACTTATAGAGGTGAACTGCGGGCGAAGAGCGAGAGGTACTTCAGGGTGAGAGGGGGAGCAGGAGGGGATGGGATGGTGGACAGGAGTGCAGTCCCGGCCTTGGAGGAGGAGCCACAGGCAGCCTTGTTCCTTTAGCCATTGTGACACAGAGAAGACCAGAAGAGAACTTCGGGGCCGGGCTGTGAAGCTGGACCGGGAAGTGGGGCTCCCTCCAGAATCAGCAGGGCTCTCTCGGCCCGTCCTGCGGTCCTGCTCACTCGGCCCCTCCCAGAGCCACTGCCCACGCTGGGCGCACACCTGGGAGGGCTCGGAGCCGTGGAGAGGCGAGGAGGGCAGGCTCAGAGCCAGAGGGAGGGATGGAGTCACAGGTGCCCCCGAATGTAGAGCCGCCCTTTCCCTCTGGCCTGCCTCCCCGCCAGGGCCTGCCTTCCTCACCTTTGTTCTGCGCTGGGTTGTCGATGTTGAAGTGCCCGTTCCACACGACCGTCAGCTCCACCGGCAGGTTGTTGATCTCCATCCCCTCATAGGAATACTGCAGCCGGGTCGGGGGTAGGAACGACACAAGCTGGGTCACACAGATTTCTAAGGAGAGCCGGCTCTTCAGCCTGGGGCCCTCAGGGGTGCTCAGAGCTAAGGACCTGCCATAACTGTACGTGAGTCGAGCGCATGTGTGGGTGTTCACCTCGGGAGGTGTTGTTCAGGGAACGGGGTGGGGGCAGGGGGCACGATCCAAAGGCAGGGGAGGGGCGAGGCCTGGATGGGACACCCGTTTGGAACATGGATTCTCTGAGCAGATGAGAGCGAGCTACTCGTCCCCCTTCCGCAGATGCTGGCTCCCACCAGCTGGGCTTTCCCAGTGTCCTCCCTCACGGTCCAGGGGAACCCCGCCATTAGGCCCCCACCAGGCCCTCGATTCAATTTGGGAACTTTAATTTCTAGGACAAATTCAGAGGAGGTGGGTGCTTTATCAAAGACCCGGAGAGGGCTGATCAATTCCCAGGCTGGGGTCATGGGTGCAGGCACTAGAAATGAAGGGCCTGCCCTCTTCAGGGGCTGAGCTGATGGACAGGAGGAGAGAGGAGAGCGGGGTGGGGCTTGCAGGTGAGGTGGGAAATCCCGTGGACACCCTAGGCACCAAACCTGGGAATCTGGGTCAAGACTCCAAAGGCATTCGCTGGCTCAAAGAAGCCAGGCCCCAGCTCTGTGGCTGCCCATGGGGAAGCTGTCTCTAGGCCTGCACAGGGTCCGCGCTGGGTCCTGCTTCCCTGCCCTGCTCTCCTCAGACTCAGTGCCCTACCTGGCTGGGTCTCTGTCTTGGGACTGAGTGCTGGGGGCGGGGGGGGGGGGAGGTTCCAGCCCCCCAACCCCCATAGCTGCCTTCTGATAGCAGACACTTCTCAATCTCCAGAGAAGGGGGTAGGTGGCAGGACTCTGAGCCCGCCCAGGGCAGCATTTCCAGTCCGTACCTGGTGATTTTCTCATTATTCCACCAGATTCTTCCCTCCACAGGGGGTGGATGGAAGAATGGGAACGAGACAGGTTTTCTGTAAAGGAGGGGCTGAGGGCTGGCAATTTGCTAGAGGGGTTCAGTCCAGGAGACCTGGTTTGAAGTGGTGTTTGCAGAGCCAAAGGCTCTTTTAACTTAGTTGAACTTTGGAAGGGCCGGGGTGTGGGGGTGTGACCGCCTCAGAGCTGGCTAGCTGCTCGCGCCTCACTGTGGGGAGGGCAGCAACAGAACTCGGGAATGCACAACCTGGGGAGGGTCTCCAAGCCTGTCACGGTGCCTCTCCCCCCGGAGCCTATTCATAGAGATTTCTAGAGGGGATGTTTGTAATCCCAATCTGGGAAATTGCCCTAAATCCTGCGCTAAGCACGTGCTCCAATGTGAATATGCCATGACGCAGTCCTCACGCACATCACCATGATGGCGTCCAGCCTTCCTCAGGCTCTACCCCAGCACTCCCCAGTTTTTCACTAGCTCCCTGGACACACGTGCCTGGCCAGGGACCCCCGTTCAGGGTTCTCCCTACAGTGATGGTGGTTTGCACTGAACCATCCACCCTCTCATGGAATCTCCCTTGTGACCCATGACATCTGGGCCAGCGCCAAGGTCTGGGCTCAAGCCATAGAATAAAGCAAATCTCCCAGCCCTGCAGAAACAACAGTGGGGCCTTTGATGATCGCTTCACTCAGCGGGTGACTCATAAACCTTTTGCCATGGAGTGCAGTAATCAACGCCCCAGAGATTTTGTCCTTTGCTTCTAGGTCAGACTAGGTCGCTCTAAGGCTTCCTTCGCTTTTTCACAAAACCTCTCCCTCTCTAGACTGGGGGTTCTCAGGGTGGTCTGTGGGCCCCATTCATCAGAATCATTTAGGGGGCCTACATGCAGATCCCAGGGCCTCCCCCCAGACCTGCTGGGCTGGAAGATGGGGATGCATTTCAAACAACTCTAGTGACTCTGGTGTTGCACGGCGTTAGAGAATCCCCACCCCCTGAAGACAGGTGGGCAGGAGGGGGGTGCAGGAGCAAGAGATGGGTGGGGCAGACGAGTTCGGGAAGGGGAGAGGGAGGGAACACTTTTCCAGATCTCCCTTCCATCCCCTCCTCTAGCCAAGCTCCACTTCCTTTCCTTCCCATCGCCCTTCCCGTCTCCCTCTTCCAAGTCCTCAGTGTAGGAAAGGTGCTAAGGGCTGGCTTCAGGTTGTTCTGGCCTCTACTTCTAGAAGGGATGCTGGTGTGGGGTGGGGGTGGGGGCTGCTAAGTCAGAACCCAAGCCTGGCTCCTGCTTCTCAGGCCAGGGTCTGGTCAGGATTCAACGTGGAAGCAGGGGGTGGTGACCAGGGTCCCATCAGCCAAAGATCAATAGAACCTCCAGGGCTCTCTCGGGAAGGCCCTGAAGCCCCCCAGAGAGCAAGGCAAGAAATTCTGCATATGTGTGCATGCGTGTGTCCATGTACACAAACGAGTTCACACGTAGCTGGCCTGAGAGGAGCTCAGAGCACCAGTCTGTATGGTCTGTGTGTTCATATGTGTGTGCACACACATTCACACATGCACTGTGCAAAGGGGTTCTGCAGGGCCCACCTGTGTGCATGTGAGCCAAGGACGTGAGTCTCGGTTTCCCCATTTGTCAGGCGGGGATTACAAACAGCGCATACCCAACAGGACGCTTCGGAGGGTGAGAGATAACCATCGTGGCTCTGAGCACAGCGCCTGTCGCCTAGAATGAGCACTCAAACACGACTGCGTGTTTTATGTCTATGTGTATATATTTGGGGTTGCTGTCCAAAAATATGTTTGTCTTTCCTGTGTTTATGTTTATGCGAAGTCATAATAGCAGACATTTATCGAGTGTTTACGCACCAGACACTTGGTACATATGGAGACGTGTGCATATGAGAAGGCTTATGTGTTCTGGAGTGCATGTGTGTGTTTATATGCATTCACTTTTCGAGGAAAATTGAAAATAAAAGATGTCAAGGATCAGAAAATGTCGGGCATTGCTGTATCTTTTTATCGCCCATTCCGGGGATCTTGACTATGAAATATTATAGAAGTCATTAACCCTGGGTGCTCCCCACCACCCCCTCCGCCTCTAGGGAGGTCACTCTCATTCCTGCAGGCTCTCTCCCCATGACCTGCGTTCCGCAGGGGGAGGGGGCCTACAGCTGGGAGCCTGGACCACTGGCCCCCACCCCCTCTGTTGCACTTAGCATTTATATAGCTCTCTGTAATCAGTGGGCAGTTAATCTGCACAAAATCCAGAGCTGAGGGGAGAGTGTTGCAGGCTCTCAGGGGCCAGGAGGTTAAGTGTCTCAATCAAGGTCTGGCACACCACAGCCCAGCTCGGGGATGACGTCGCTCATTACCTTGGGAAAGTGCGAACCTCTACCTTGGAAAGCAAAGACAAGATCTATATAATTTGGGTGTTCTTTCTTCAAACCATTCCCTGTTCTGAGCTCCGAGATATTGTGCTGAAAAATGCTACCATTCGGGTGAACAGATCTGAACAACATAAGAAACCAGTGTATGCTCCGTGTCTATCTCCAGGATCCCAGAGGGCTCAGCAGACCCATGCCCAGCCGGGTTCCAGGAAGGCAGGGAGGGGCCCAAGTTACCTCCCCACCGGTCTCTCCATCCTTATTTTGCACGTGGTAAACTGGGACTCCAGGAGAAGATGGGCGGCTACTGTGGGTCGGTGTGAGCCGGGCCTGGAGCTGGCTGCCCCCTGCGGCCCACTCGCTCGCCTGATTGCCAGTGACTTGGGGGGGGGGGGGCAGCTCCTGGGCTCTATTATTAGCATCACTTGTCATTTGCCTGGAGCTTTGGTCTAAAGGAGGCCAAGAATCCCCACAGTTTCTCCTCCCTCCAACTGCTGCCTGTGAGCTGCCCCGTTTTCCTCCCACAGCTCCCCCAGGGCTCCGGCAATGGCTGGGGCCTGTCCCCAAAATGTGGGCTGGAGGTGACCTGCCTGCCCACCCAGCCTGGCGTCACACCCACGAGGAGTTTTCCTGGGTCTCTTTTCCTTCTCTGCTCTCCTCTGAGACCTCTTTGTCACCCACTTTCCACTGTCATCACAAACCCAGGGTTTCTGTTGGATTTCCCCACCACACCGCCCAATTCCAGAAAGCTCAGGGATGGAGGAAGTGAAACAACATGACTCCTCCCATCCAAGGTACATCAGCCCTTGTTCCCAGGGATTGCACTCAGGCTGGGTATAACGTGCTCAGGTGCTATTTTTTGCCCAACCTTTGATGGGGGTGTGTGTTATGAAGCTGGATTCAAGTTCTGAATTGGCTACTTACTTGCTGTGTGACCTGGGGCTGGTCATATGCCCTCTCTGGGCTTCAGAGATCCCCTCTGTCACAGGATCAAGACCCTCTCTCAGTGTCTATTCCTGCCCTGAAACTATGTTGGCCTCTGTAACTGTGGTATTGTAACTATGTAAAGGAGGCTTGCCCTGGATTATGACCCTGAAATTGTTTAAGGAAGTCACCGATGGCAAGAGGCATCCTGGCCCAGACCAGCATTTCAGCTGGGATCCCTGCAAAGAGAGGCTCCTGGGAAAAGTCAGAGCCGAGCCCCCTCTGGACTGCATGATTCCAGTGGGTCCTGGTAGATAGAGGGGACTTTTCCTGGAATTGACCCTTTGTGGGGTACACCTCCTGTCACTTCCGTTTCTAAGATCTTAAAGTGGTACAGAAAAAACTTCCCCATCAGCTTCCTCACGAGGGTATTGAAATAAAAAAAAGGCTGAGCTGCTTTGGAAGCAACGACCTCAGGTCCTGCAAACTGGCCCCTGGTGAGGGGGGGGGGCTCAGATAATGGCACAGGTACCCCATGAAGTACCCCGGATGAGGGGACCCATCCACCTGTCAGGGCTCAGTTTTGTGCCTTTGTCCCCAGGAGGCTCTGACTTTGTCCCCACAGTCAGGACAATTTGACCCCTCGTGGGCTCATTCATGGAGTCGGCCTCGCTTAGGAGTGCTGAGGACGGTGGGTCCCAAGGCACTGAGTTCTGACCAGGGAGTTTATAGAATGAACTAAGGCTGCTATATGGAGCGCCCTGGTCTATTTAACTGAGCCAGATGAAGCCCAGGGTGGGGCCCGTGAGGTCCCATCTTGTAGTGTCTAGGGAAACAAGGCCTCAATCATCAGAGGCCACAGACTCTGTCCTCCCTCCGGACACCTCTGGGACCAGGTTCCCTGGTGCAGCGTCTATGGCGAAACAGACTTTTCTCTGGGGCCCACACCCCTATCTGCCCTCCACTGACTTAATGTGGGGCTCAGGCTTTTTCTTCCCACAGGAACTCACTTATCTGGGGGAGAAGCACTTGAGCCAAACCCTTGGGGCTGGTCTGGTTGGCCTCAGGATTTACGAGGAAGCAGGAGGTGTTTAATATCCCCTTCGCTCATAGGTTTAATCTGGAACACTGCAGAAATCTGCCAAACGGCCTCGTCGCCAGGACAGGGGGGAGCTGTGGGGACACGCCTGGGGTTGGGCCATCAATTGTCAGTTCGGTTCCTGCAATGCTGAGTGACCTTGGGCAAGCATGTGGGCCTCTCTGAGCTCCATTTACCCCTAGAACTTTTCCTGCAGGGAGAGTGAGGTATGCCCAGGCACCGCTCTGTCCAGGACTCTCCTTGTCCTATATCACATCTCCAAATACAGTCACCATATATGAGTACCCAGAAGCAACGGGAAGGATGAATGGGAGGCAGGGAGGCACAGGAGGGGACCCCGAATCTAGATCCAGCCCTGCCCCGTCACCCCCTCCTAGATGGGTGACCTTGGACATGTTGTTTGTTCTGGGCAGGGGCGAGTCACCCTGAGGCGCACGGAACTTCAGCCCCTTTCCAGGCCTGCCCATGTATTTACCTTTGTCTTTACTACATTTTACTCTTAAAAGAAGGTCCCCCGAATCATATAGGTCTCAGCCCCACAACCTAGACCTGCCCCTGCTTCTGGGTGTCCAGTTTCTCATTTGTACAGTGAGGAAGCATATTACGGTTTCCTACAGCTTGAAAATGGTATGAGTTTAAAAGCCTAGTTAATGTTTGTCTTTGAGCATCTGGGCGCTGAGAAGTAGCCCAGAAAGAGAATGAGAGAGAGCAGAGCAGCGGGCAGGGAAGGCCACAAGGTCAGGAGAGCAGCAGCCGGACGGGAAAGGTGATGGATAGTGGGGGCACGTGGCATGGTGCCTAGGAATCAGGCAATAGCCATTGGGACCCGGGGGCTGCTGGCCCGTTGTTGGTCGGGCATGAACCTAATGTGGATTTTCTAAACATTGGGTAGGTTTGTGCTGATCTGAGCAGCACCCTCTGGCTAGCTCTGTCTGGTTCCCCTGCTCCCTTGCAGGTGTCTGATCTGTCTCAGAAGCCTTCTGTGCTGGGAGGCGGCCTCTGTGCAGGCATAAAGGCGACAGCGGGCCTTTAGGGCCTCAAATGAGGCACTCAGGTCTGCCCTGGTGGGAGGGCAGGGCCCAGGGACTCCAGAGCTTATCTCAGGAGGATGGACACAGATGTTCCCGGAGCCTAATAGGCCCTGAAAATACCTCTGCCCATAAACAGTGCTCGGTAGCCCCATGGCCAGTCCCCAAGCCCCTGCGGGTGCAGCCCCTGCCTTGGGCAGACACTTGGTGGCCTCGGAGCCCTGCACTGTGCTGGGGCGAGCGTCTGAGGCCGTGCTGGGCAAGCAGGGCTGGAAGGAGCAGCTTGGCAGGGAGCTGGACTGTTTGGTGGGTGTTTGAGGAAATCCTGCAGAGCTGGGCTGACTTGGCTCTGGAGAACAAGGATGGGGTGGAGGACGGGGGCTCAGGCAGCCCGGGGATGGCGGGGCCGGGGGCACTCACAGAGGTGTTCTGGCACTGCACGCTGGAGCTGTTGAAGCGCAGGGCGGGCACCCTCTGCTCGGTGCCCTGGATGTTGAGAATGCATTCGTACCCGCGCTGCCCAGACTGCGGCTGCGGGAGGTTTTTGGCCTTCAGAGTGATGGGCTTGATCACCTCCACGGGCACCAGGATCTTGTCCACTCGCAGCAGCTGCGGGCAGTCCTGGAAGAGACAGCACAGCTCGGGCTGGGGAGCAGGAATCTGAAGACGGTGCAGGAGCTTCTCCAGACACAGCCCAGATATTTGCCCTGCTCTTCCTTCCCTCGGACACACACGCAGAGGGCTCTAGGCACTGCTGCCCATCCCAGCTGAGCCAGATGGCTTCTGGGCAGGCTGGCCATCGGAAGCATGGTACTCACATCCTTCTAAGGCTGCTGCTTTTGGCAGAGGCTTCTGGCCTGTAACCCCAGCCCTCCTCCCCAGCAGAGCAAGGCAGAAAGGAGCTGCGGGGCAACGGCAGACTGGAGGGGTCTCAGGCAATTAGACAGCTGACCCTCCTGGGTCTGAAGGCAAACACGAGCCCCTTCTGTTGTTGAAAGTTGGGAGGGTGAAGACCTGCATTCTAGTGTCTGCTGAGCTTCTGACACACTATGGAGCCTGGGGCGCATCACACCCCTACTTGGAGACTCAACTTCCTTATCGGTCAAGCAGATGCAATCCAAGGACCCATCCAGCTCTTCCCAGTCCTGGTTCCGTGAGTTGGGGTGGTCTCACGTCTGTCCTTCCTGATTACCCTGGAGCCTTACTACAGGGGAGCAAGCGCCCCAGGTCCATTAAATGAACCCCCTCTCCTTCAGGCTGCCCGTACCTTTACTCTGCAAAGCAGCTAGCAGAGGACTGGTAGAGCCAGCGGTCTCCCTTCTGGGTATATACCCAAAAGAATCGAAAGCAGAGACTAGAACAGAGACTTGTTCACTCCTGTTCATAGCAACCTTATTCACCACAACCAAGGGGTACGAGCCACCCAAGCGACCATCGGTGGACGAATGAATAAACAACGTGATATAAACTGACAACGGAATAGGATTCCCTCTTAAAAGGAAGGAAACCTTACAGCGTGTGTGAATCATGAAAACATCATACCAAGTGAAATAAGCGAGTCATAGGCCAACGATCATATCGTCCCACTTGTGCAAAGCACAAAGAATATCACAAAGAATAATTCGATTTATAGAGACAGAACGGTGGTTTCTGGAGGGCGGAATGGGGAGTTAGTGCTTAACGGGGACAGGGTTTTGGTTGGGGAAGACGACAGAGTTCTGGAGACAGATGGTGTGGATGGTTGCACGACAGTGTGAACGTACTTCATGCCACCGAACTGCACTTAAAACTAGTGAAGATGATGAGTTTTCTGTGCGTATTTCTCCACAATCAAAAACAAGTGAAAACACAGAGGAGCTGCAGGAGGGGAGATGGAGCAGAGTGCTGAACTGGGCACATGGTCTGAGACGCTAAAGCGCACGGGTCTCCGGGGCCTCGGGGTCCCACAGGGAGAGAGTCTTAGCAGCTCCGTCCTGTGCCCCCGCCTCGGCGGCCACCTCAGCCCCCCACCCCTGGCCCCAGCAAGATGAGAATGCAGGACACAGAGAAGACAAGGATGATTTAGTGAACAGGATGACGCTCAGGACTGGAGCGGGAGGCGTGTGATGTTGGAGAATCAGGAGAGAAGACCTATGAAAAGCAGGGACTTTCGAGCCAGAGGGTCCTGACTGCACTCTTCCCTTTTCCTGAGGCCCTGGGCAGCTCTCCTCTCCCTAAAGCATGCACCAGCCTGCCCTCCCCTCCTGCTCCATCCACACTGGCATCATCGGGGAGCCGGGTCTGTGGGTGCATTTGGAGTAAGAGAAGTCCAGCATCTCCGGCTCCCATCTCCGATAGCAAAATGTTCCTGCCCACGATCAATGCTCAGGAGGTGTCTGGAATCTGGGCATGCTCTAGACCAAACTAACAGATCCCTTCTACTTTGCAAAGGAGAAATTGAGGCACGGAGTGGAAACATCATGGCTCAGTATCATCAGGTGTGCTGGCAGCTGAAGAAGCTGACTGCCAACCCACCCTCTTCACTCCCCTTAATGAAAGAGGCAAGTTCCTACGGGGGGGCCAGGACCACCACAGGAGTGGGTGGTGGGTCTGGAAGGATCTCCCCATGCCCAGCGGGGACTGTGGAGCTGCTACACCCTCCCGTGAGGGCTGGGACCTTGCCTGGGGCTGGGCTGCTTCTAGTTCAGGATGTGGGCAGATGCGAAAGCCTCTCTTCCCTGTAAGATTCTCACCGAGGCTTGGCACGTGTTCTTGCGTTCTTTAAGGAGTCCTGATTGTCAGTGGCCCCATAAAGACCTAGTTTGCATATAAAAAGGTTGGCAGGTCTGAGAGTAAGCTCATTAATAATAATTGGAGAGGCCCAGCGCTGGGCCGGGCCCATTTTCCTCTGGTGGCACTGATGATTGACCCCAGTGTCCCTCCTAATTGAAATGTAAAATGGCAATTTTTCCCTAGGCAGCAAGGCATGAAGGGACCATTGCCACCACACTGCCCCCTCCTCTCACCCTGGCTCCTCGGATCCCGACCTGCCTCACACGGAGATTCCAGGTGTAAAACCAACCCTACGTCTGATGCGCGAGGGAAGTTCCCGAGAAACCTCCCTGTTTCTCTCTGGCTTGTGTCCGAAGACCTCACTTCAAGCACATCCACCATGACCTGGGGCTCAGTCACCTCTGAGAGCCCTTCGCTAAGCTGGCTGGGGAGTCACTAAACTCTGAACGCAAGCCTATCTTCCTCCTGCTCCCTTGAAACGGCCCTCATCATTGCTTGGCTTAATTCCAAGTGGGGATTAAAAACTCCTCCAAAGGGCTTTGGGGGCGAGGGTATCCCACGAACTGCCACATATAAAGCGTCTGACACGGAGGGAACAAGCATCCAGCAAATGTTTGTCTTTTCCTCCTCTCCCGCCGCCTAGTTCAGGCCGCACCTTGTCTCTCATCTCCTCCCTTTTCCTCCGTCTCTCCTGCTCCCGCCTCTGTGCGCTTTTCCACAAACACCCCGCCAGCTCCCACTGTCAGCTTTCCCACCCCTTCTAGGCTGAACCTGACGATTTCAACAGCTCCAAGTGCCCCAAGCACAGGGGGACAGGGACAGAGGCCCTGAGCCTGTCCACTGCTCTTCTAACAGCAGCCCCCTCTTCTGGAAGGTGACATCCTACAGCAGCACGCTCTCTGTGCTCTGAGACGGGACCTCTGCCAGCCAACCACGTGGCTTTGGGCAAGTCCCCCAAACCGTCTGGGTCTCCTCGGCCACGGAATGAAGAGGCTGGCTTGGATCCAATGAATTTTATGGTCCTAGTTCTATTGTTAACCCAATAGATGACTTGGGACACAACATTATATAGCCTTTCTAAAGCTCAGTTTTCCTGTCTCTAGAATGGGATAACAGTGCCTGCTCAATGAGCTCTCGATGTGGTATTCAAACGTTGCTCAGCTGCACGAACACTGGAGGGGGCTGGTTGGTGGAGGGACCTTCTGGAAGGGGCCATTTATCTCCCAGTAGGGAAGTATTTTTATATTTTAATAACTGGCACATTGCAACCTGGTAATCTTACAGGCTGTACGGCTCTGGTAGGCAGTGAATGATGCTGTCACGATTCTAGTTAACACAGCACAAGGGGTTCAAGGATTCCATCCAGTGTGGTTTCCACCACCTCCATTGCCTTCCACGTGCTTTCCCATTTGCTATCTTGTTTCACGGCCCAATACCTATAACTGCCCCCACGTTCATGATAAAGGAACTAAGGACACCGGTTCCCTCATTCAGTTCCCACAATGATGAACAAAATACTTTCACCTGATCGTCTTCCTGACCTTTGTCCCCAGATGATGATCCAGCCCCCATACAGAATTCCTCAAAAACGTAACACTCTTCTCTTTTCCAAGGAAGAGATTTCTCTGAGCTATCATTTGAGAGGGCCAGCTCTTGGAGGTGGAAAGCACCTGCATTTAACAAGACTATGTGGAGACAAACGCATACATTCAGAACCAGAGTCCCTTGGAGGCTGCTTTGCCCGCGGCTACACTCCGCAGTTGTAAGAACTGCAGGCTGAGAGTGGCAGTGGTTTGAGGTGCAAGGAAATCTTGAACATCTTGGCTTTCAGGCGGTGGCTCCAGTGGGCTCCAGGTCAACTGTCCAGCCCCACACATGTTTTTGGTTTTCACTGAAACGCACACAGAAGTAGAGATAGCATTGCTAATTGCAGGGGGCAGGGACATCAAGCCAAAGTGTGGAAGCAAAAAGAGGCCTTTCCATCCTCCCTGTCCAGCATGTCAGTGGCTGCTTTACACAGAGGTGTCATTGCATATTTAAATAATTGAACAAGGACATAAAGTATGCTGCTGAGCGGAGAGAGAAAACACTACCCTTAGGGCTGGTGCTGCCTGGGGAAGGGGGTGGTAGGCTTGTGGATTTACAGCCCCCGGTGTGTGTACAAGATGAGGGCTCTAATTCTCCTGGTTAGTAAAGCACGAATGGGGAACTGTGAAGCTCTGGGGGAGTGCGGGGCAGGGGCGGCACCTAGGGGCAGCTAAGGAATAAGTGATTTGCGGGGCACGGCTCACCACTAACATCACCTCGGCCCCCATCAATTCCAAAGAAGCCAGCCCTAGCCCTATCCAGCCCCCCCAAATTTACACTCACCTTCTCAGACCCATGGTGCCCAATACAAAAATGTAACGCGCCATATATTTTCTTGCTGTTCCCCAAGTTTATAATGCCATTAGTGTGATCTACGATGGGCTGGTTTATGGAGAGAACAAAGTAATAATACAGAAAGGAAATACCCATAACCTCAAGGGGGGGCGGTGGGGCAGACGAGATTGATGGAAAGTGCAATTGTCTGGAGACAGGGCAGCCCATGGAGTGGGGGTGGCGCGTGGGTTGGAAGCAAGTTCTTTAGCTGGGGTTGGCTTTGTTTTCTCAAACGAGGGTGAAGGGCATGGTGACAGTGGTTTTTTTCCTTGGGTCGGGCCCCAGGAAGGGCTCTTCTTGCCAGAATCACTGACAAGGTAGCTGACCTGATTTCTCTCCAGAGTCCAGTGGGGGTAAATGCCCTTGGCCTGCCCTGTCTCAGGCATGGGGCTTACTTAAGTCCAGGGGCTAGGACCCCGCCTACCCTCCCCACTCTTTGTTCTTGGAGAGGACTGACAATGGGGGCTGGCAGGTGTTATGATATGCATCCTGTCTACAGATGCATGTCCGGGGTGTGGGGGTGGTAGGGAATGTGAGAAGACGCTTTCTAGCACTGCTTTGGAAATCAGGTAGAATTCATTTTGCCTCTTCTGATCTTATACCTGCTCTCTGAAAGTAAACGCTGTTTGAAATTCCAGAAGAGAAGGCCTGCAGGAGCTTTCTCTCTGAGCCTGTGCACCGTGGGCCTTCCAGCAAAGTCCATCTGGTCTGACGCCCAGGGAACAGCTTCAGCAGCTGACTTTGCTTTTCAGTTTAGATGAGAAATAACAGTAAAATCGTCTATGGAGGATAAATTCTTATCAATGGATTTGCTTTTCCAGGGAAGTTCACCTTTGTTCCCTATGGATTACCGTTATTATGCGTGCGGGCCTGATGGGGGCTCAGGTCATCCTGCGGTGGAGCAGGGGACTCCGAAGCCATTCAGGGACTGGAGGCCCTTCCCGCCTGGTAGAGGTGGGGACATGGCCCTGTTAACAGCTGCCCCCAGGAAAGGCTGTTCCATTGGGAAGCAGGAGTCTCTCCTGACTCTGGGAGAACAGGGTCAAGTGCAGGAAGACTCACCCCACACCGGTCTTCCTTGCCTTCGTCTCTCTTTTCTTTTTGGTACCCAGGATCTGGCAGCCGATCTAAAGACCCAGCCTTGTGATCGCAATGCCATCATTAGTGGAAACAAAATCATTCCTTGTAACTGGAATACAGTGACTATAAACAACATATGTTTATTGGGCATTCTATTTATAAGATGTGTAATTATGCTAGAATACCTGCCACTAATATAATAACAACAATGATCGACCAGTTCTCTGTTCCAGACCAATAACTTCACCTGAATGCACTCTTTGTTCAGGGGGGAAAAAGAGGTAATTCAACATTCCTGGTGATAGTCAACAAAGCCAGTGTTGAAACGGGAAGACGCAGGGATGAAAGCCTTCCTGGGGATACAAGATGGTGCTGGGGCGATGAAGAGCCACCTGGCAGTCTCCCTCTTGACTGAGAAAAGGACACTCTCTGCATCCCCACACTCAGATGTTGAAAGGAAATGAAAGCCAAGGGACTTGCAGAAGACTCTCTGGGCCTGGCTCCCCCTTTCATCCTATGGGGATGGGTCTGGGTCTGGACGTCCAGGGGATCTGCAGGCCCTGAGGCCGAGTGGCAGTCACCCTGGTAGGTGGGACGGGGAGACCACAGCCTGGACTTGAGCACTCACCCTCTGAGACCACTTCTTGGGCATGGTCTGCTCCTTGGTACTTTCCAGCTTCTTTCCACTTACAATTGAAGAACTTTAGAGATCGTGTAGACCAATGGTCCTGTTTTACCCATCTCTAAACGCAGACTACAGACGACTCATGCACCTTGAAACCTCTTGCAATGCCCTGCGCATGGGAAATGCTCAGGAACTAGGTACTATAGGAAGAAAGGTGACCTGTAGGGGAAGCTTTGAGTAACATGCTATGAATAAGCCCTTCCCCTGGCAGGGGGAGGGAACCCTTGTGTCCAGAGGCTTCTACAAAATCATCTTTCAAATGTTTAATTTTGTTTATGCCTTATTCCTGCTACTCTCTCTTCCCAGAAACAAAAATAACAAACAATGACATAAAAAAAAAAAAAGTCATCTTATTTCCATTACCAGCCAGGGGATTTCTTTTAAAGCTCTGAGCACAATGACCTCCTTCCATGACCCCAAATGGCTGGATCAGTCAAGAGTCCACAAATATTTATTACTTCTTTTCCCTTCAGTACACTCCCCAGGAAGATGCCACTACAATGACCATCAGGAAGTGGTCAACTCTGGGTTCTCTGGATTCTCCTCTGTACTATACTCAAAATGGCCCCGGTACTGAGCTGGGTAGAAGGCAGCCTCCAAACTAGGACCAGAAACACAGCCCCAGAGCTTCCTTTTCTTAGAATAAGTAAACATCCAGGAAAAAGAGGAGCAAAAGTGACTTCCATTCAGTGATGCAATGAGGGAGGCATGCTTATTCCAAATTCCCCGGGAGCCTCTCGTGGTAATGGCCTACCAGGCTCACCATAACGCAGCTCGGGTGAAATGCAAAGTGTCTGAGTACGGCCGTGGTAGGTTAGTTCATCACCACCTTCCACTGGCCACGTTCCTCCAGGCCTCTTCCTTTCTTGGGAGCCCGGGCATCAGAGCCTCCGAGGTGCTGCGCCTTGCCAGCAGCCTTGGGAGGTGGGGCATTGGGCCTGGCTGGCAACCGGGGCACTCGAAGACATTGTCCTTCTACAGGGATCCCTGAACTGCCCTGGGAAACAGGGCGGGCTCTTGTTTTATTCTCTCCTAGTTCTTTTCCCCTCCTTCTGAGGGGCAGGTGCAAGCTTCTTTTATGTATTTAAAAGAAAGAAACTTGGGACAAGAGGAGCAAACAAGAAAGAAAAAGCAGAAATTTGAAAACCTCCTTCAAGGTAATTAAATGATTAGGGGCCTTTGAAATCCACCAGATAGCTCAATTGTTTCTGCTTTCATCTGTTTTATCCTTGGGCCTCTCCACACATGACGCCTGCGCCAGATACACCAGTCTGGAAAGCTGGAGAGAGGCTGAAAACCTCTTTGTTTCTGCTCCCATCAAATCACTTGCAGGTTCCCGAATGAAGTAAGGTTTGTTCCTGGGCCCTCAGCCCCTGGGCTTGGGGGCGGGGGGGTGAAGCAGACCTTCCTCTCCCGACCACATGCCCCAAGATAAAGGCTCAGGGTTGAGGAGACTGGACAGCCTTTTATCAGGGTGTCCATGCCAGTGGTGTGCCCTTTGCTGTCAAACCCACGTCCGTCCTACTAGCTTCAGATCCATTTTGTCTTAAAGAGGGACATGATCGACACCTACACGTTCGCTTCACGTCCCTTTTTAAAGCCAACATGTACTCTCTTTCCTCCTTTTCCCCATAAAGTGACCACCTAGTCCGGGTCTCTTTTCTCGATTATGACCCAGAGCAGCCATTTCTAGCCATAGACAGAGCTCGCCGTAGAGGGAGAGGGCTTTACGTCTGAAGACTTCCACAGACTCTTCTTCCTTCTTTTTGTTTCTCTTTTGTCTGCCCCTCATGTGCTGCACTCAGTAGGTCATCGTCTCCCCGTGACTATCTCACCAGGCCTTGCCTCTACCTCGAAAATCAATTGCTCTGTCCACCCTCTACCTGCAGAACTCCTGCTCGGCCATCAGAGCCCGGGGAAATGGGATTCGGAGCTCGGGCTTTCTCATCGCCAGGCGGAGCCCAGTCACTGTCCCCATGGGCTGGCAGAGCCCCACGCAGCAGGTGCTGGTAATGGGAGTACATCACCGATCCCCTTCAGCCTCAGAGACAAGACAGCTCCCCTCCTGCCATTAAAGGTTTGGCCAAAGCTAGGGTTCCCACAGGGGTAGAAGTTTGGGAGAAGGGGACAAGGGTACTGTGATGGGCCTCTCTGTTCTCACCATTCCCTTCCTGTCCCCCAAATATCTTTTATGCTTCCTGCACTCATTGTTCTGGGGTTTGCCACGTGGTCATGGTACCCTGTGGGTATGGGAAGGGGCTGGAAGGTACACCCAAGGCTGGGGAAGGGGGTGAAGATGTTGGAAACTGTCTGAGTCCATTGTTGACGGAGAGAGCGTGGGCCAGCCTGGCAGCTCTGTCGCCGCATTCAGTGGGGTCTAACCAACACACAAAGATATATATAAATATCTTTCTATTCTAAGTAACCACATTCTAAAGCAACCACTCTGTTCTGTCCTACTGGCCTGGTGGAGGGAGTCACACAAGCACCATAATGGCTGAACAACAACAGACTTTTCCAAAGTATTTTTATACCCGTTATCTTTGAGGTCCTTGCCCACAAACTTACATCCCAAGAAAGGCAGCAACATAGGTATAGATTATTTCTATTATGATGATGAAAATGTTCAATGATAAGAATAGGGTTACCTGGGTGGCTCAGTTCATTAAATGTCCGACTCTTGGTTTTGGCTCAGGTCATGATCTCAGGGTCCTGAGATGGAGCCCCTTGTTGGGCTCTGCACTTAGTGGGGAATCTGCTTGAGATTCTCTCTCTCCCTTCCCCTCTGCCCCTCCCCCATGCACATACTCCCCCGCCAAGAAGCAAAAACCAAACGAAACAACAACAACAAAGGATAAGAATAAAGATTAGGAGAGAATCAAAACACAGCTTCTTAAGCATGAAGCCAACTCTAGTGATCCCCACATGGTACCATGCTATAGAACCACCAAGCACCAAGCCCACCCCCAGAGTTTCTCATCCAGTTGGACTGGGGTGGGGTGGTAAACTTTGAGTTTCCAACAAGTTCACAGGTGATGCTGATGCCACTGATCTGGGAACCACACTTGGAGAGCCACCACTCTGGTTGGTAAGTTGACTATTCTTTCTTTCTTTCTTATTTCTCTTTCCCTGTTACTCAACTTGTCCAATTTGATCTCAGATATGCTCTGGGGACAATGGTCTGAGGGACAGCCAAGGAGTCTGTACACAGTCTTGCGGTGTACTTACAATTATTTCTATCACACACACACACACACACACACACACCCATCTCTCTGGGATTGTTCTAGAACTCATCTGACACATGGAGGGTCTTCATGGCTCGAGTGACCTGGAGTGTACCTTTGCATGTACCTGACCCTTCAGGACTGACCCAGAGCCCACTGGCTCCAGCACAGAGCTTTGTGTGTTTACTGCTTTCATGAAGTGGTCCCTTAAGAGTCAGGGTTGGGGCGGAAGCAGGTCCTGTGGAATTTGCCTGTTTTCTCTTCTTAAGGGCAGGCTTGCCTTGTGTGGCCCGTACTCATGGCAAGTAGCACTCACCGCTCGAGGTGCCCAGACCTACCTCGGGCAGCTTCACTCGGCCTTCCTGGAAGGAGCAAGTCTTGGGGTCATGAGTGCAGACGTGCCGGTATTTGCACCAGTGGCATCGGTATGGGCTCTCAACGCAGGACAGGCACCTGCGCACAGAGGAGGAAGAGGCACAAATCGCAGAGCCCCAGTGAACCCAAAGCAGAGGGCCTAAGACTCCTGGGTCTCGCAAAATGTTTTTTAATAGTAAGAGAAACCACCTTCTAACACTCAGGAAGAGCAGATCCGATACAAATCTGTCCCTTTCTGCTCCAAGTTCTTAGGGTGCCCAGAACCTGTGGCCTCCTCCCCCTCACTCAGGTAGGTGAAAACCTTGGTCCCCAAGGGCCTAATCCACCACCCTCCATCCCACAGGATAGTGCCCTCTTTTGTTGAACTGGGGGACAATGAAGTCTGGAGTAGAGGGGTTCATCTGGAGAGCCCATACATTTAGTGCCAAGAAAGAAATCGAGTTTGAATTCCAATTGACTGCAGGATCTCACTGTTGAGGACCCACATGGACCCACCGCGGTAGAGGAAGATTCTAGGCTGCTCTCCCAGTGCAGTGGGTTCCTGCACAGTTAGCAATCCTGTTTCTACACTCCACCCCCAAGAAACAAAGGCAATGTTATCAGAGCTTCTTCCTGCTTAAAGCCCAGTATGGTTCCTGTCTTCCAGAGCGTAAAACCCAAACGCCTTGCCCTGTGGGCTGAGCCCTTTACAAGGTCCAGGCCCACTGTCTCCACGTGTGTTTGCTATTTCAGTCGTGAACAGGCTGTGCTCTCCCCACGCTGTCCTTCGCCCTGGGTACCACTTCCCCTTCCTTCACCTGCCCATCTCTTCTTCCTTCTTTGACCAACGGAGAGTTGGTCACACTGGGCCCTTATCCTATTAAGCACTTTGTTTATGTCTCTGGGACCGTCCTGGCCTTGCTGTATCATATTTTACTTATTCACTGTCTAGTTCATCCACTAGGCCATAGGCCATGACTTCTAGAAGCAGAGCTTGAGTCTTTGAGTCTTATTCATTGTTGGCCCTTCTTGTCTAATGGCACTCCTTGTATCTAGTGGATGCTTAAAATTATTTTGTGGCCTGCACGCAAGATTTTATCTGTCTGCTCTGCTTTCCTAAAGGGGCAAAGGGGAGCAAGGGAAGAGGTCACCAAGTGGTAAAGCCACGGGCAGCTCTGTGACAAGAAGCAGGAAGAGAATGTTGGCATCGAAGCAACTTGTTTTTGGCTGGGAGGCTTGATGGCCTCTTACTTGGGGCCTCACAGATAGCCAGGCTCTGGACTCACAACTACCATAACCAGATAGGCAGACTATCATTCCACCAGCCTAGAGCCCAGAAGTGTCTTTGGTTATGAGAACTAGCTTGTTCTATAGGGAGAAGAAAACAGAAAAGCATTTTAAAACAAGCAGGGCTTTATGAAATCAGGTCCTATGGTTTTCAAACTATGCTCTATGGATCATTGGGGGTTCCATGGAGCTTTGTTGGAGACAAGGAGATAAATGTGTTGGGCTCCAAGACAGAGGAGTCCCAGGCCCTCCCAACCCTCGAATAGAGTAGCTCCTACTTCCGTCTGTTTTGTATATTGGGCTTCCACACCTCATTTTGGTTGGAGAAAGGTTTCTATGGCTTGTACCTTCTCATTCTGGTCCAGGTCCATCATTTCAGAGAGGAGATAATCACATAATAACATAATAATAGCAAACACATGAGCAGTGCCTGGACAGTGGCTCTAAATGCTACACCTGTAACAGCTCTTCCAGTCCTCACAGTGTCTTGTGGACCAGGCAGGGCTGATGCGTGGGGCAGCAACCAGGGGGGTCCTAGGCAACTGCGACTCTGCCCCGAAGGGCCCTGGCCATGTCAGCGGTGAAATATTTGGGTGACATTCCTGGAAGGAGGACTACAGTTTCCCCACAGACAGGGGACACTGGGACACAGAATGGTAAATTTTCCAGCTGGTCTGACTCCAGAGCCCGAGACTTGCCCTCCATGCCTTCCCCTGGGAAGTGGATGCCTCAAACAGGCCAGGGTTAGAGCTGGCGCCTGCCAGCATCTGCCCCACTTGGACCCTCCGCAGCCTGAGTTCTGCCGCAGCCCGCCGGGGACTGGGGAGAGCTGAGCATTCAGGGCTTGGCCTGGACACAGAATGGGGGCTCCTCTCCCTCCTCAGACCCCTCTTCTCACCCAGGGTACTGGCTGCTCTGTTCTTCAGGTGGGGGCACCCTCCTCCTCAACAGATGGTGGGAACCAAATCGGGTTAGACAGGTGGATGTCGGCGAAGATGTATGGGCTAGGGATTTGGAGATCCCACCCCACAGGGGTGCTCATTCCTGCCTCCTCCCGTTAAGCCAGTGGGTACCAGAGGAGGGGCCGTCTCATCCCTCTTCTCCCTACAGGGCCTCTAGGTGGCAACTCCTTGCCAACAGTGCTGGCACCTTTGATCTCTGGATGAACCTTGACCCCAGGAACAGGCAGCTGAGTGAGGCTGGGGGCCACTTACGAATTGTGGACACTGCAGTTGTAAAAGACAAAGCTGGTGCTGGCAAAGGTCACGCCCGTCTCCTTCGACTTGAGCTGCAGCTGGACGACATGGTGGTCCCCTGTGGGGTAGAGCCAACCACAAGTTCGGGGGAGGCCAAGACCTCATGGGAAGGTCCCACTGAGAGTGATGCAGGCTGGGAAAGGGGAGCCCGCTCCCCCACGGGTGCTCTCAGCTCTGACAGGACCCTGATTCAGCAGTGTGCAGTCCCAGGACAGCCCTGAGAGCATCTGCAGAGGGCGCTTCTGGTCTATCCCTCGGTCCCCGCTGTGTTCCCGGCACCCGCCCCTCATATGCTCACCAGCTTCTCTCCTGTCTGCACACTCTGACAGGCTTGCGTGCGTGGTGTCCACGCCAGACTCACAGAATCACACACACACACATTGATAAGCTACCAGGACAAATGTGTAGACCCTTTGTAACTGTGCCACAGGCCACGCGAGAGGTTTGGCACGGATGTGCGTGTGTGCGCACACATGAGTTCGTTCCCCAGCTCCGTAAGGAGACACCCTGGGCTGACATCCCCTCCTCTGGTGGGCTCAGGGCTCCATTCGGGCGGGTGTCCCTGGAATCTTCAGCTGGCGCCAGGGAGGAGCTGGAGCCCATGTTTAATTCACAGCCCTGACCCCCGGCTCCCACTTCCAGCCTTGTTCTATGCCTTCCCCGAGAGTCTCATTAATCAATCAGCTCGGAACAAATGTGACAAGCCCAAATGGGAGCGCCAACATGGAATCAATCTGCCCAGGCTGGGCCTGTCCCTCACCAGTGTTGAGCCTCTGTCCACCCCTGTTCCTCCCAGTGCAGCTGGCCACGAACGTGCAGCTCTGGGAAGGCATGGCAGTGTGGGGGTGGCAGGCAGTGGCCCGAGATCAGAGACCAGATGAGCCCTGGCACCCCCACCCCTGCTTCTGATCAGCTTCCCCTCCCCCACTGCCCCTCCATGCCCGCCATCTCATGCTCCAGAACCATCTCTGAACTCAGCCGGCACATTCAGATGCTGTCCTGGCCTTGCCCTCCCTCCACTCCCTTTGCAGCTGCTCCTCACCGAGGATGATCCCGCCTCCAGGATGCTCACCCGGTTTCAACCGTCATTTCTTTTTTTTTTTTTTTTTTTAAAGATTTTTATTTATTTGACAGAGATAGAGACAGCCAGCGAGAGAGGGAACACAAGCAGGGGGAGTGGGAGAGGAAGAAGCAGGCTCATAGCAGAAGTGCCTGATGTGGGGCTTGATCCCAGATCACCGGGATCACGCCCTGAGCCGAAGGCAGACGCTTAACCGCTGTGCCACCCAGGCGCCCCTCAACCGTCATTTCTAAGAGCAGTGAAAAGACACTTCAGCCTCCTCTTCTGTATCATACCCACCAATGCACCCCCCGCATTGACTCTCCCACGCCTGTGGGCTCCCTCAATGCCCCCACGCCGGTCCCGAGTTCTCATCAGGGCAGGAGGAAGGACATGCCACCCAGCTTTGCCTCCAGGGACCACTCACCGTTCTCGGTGATTATCCGGGGCACCTCCTTGGCTGCTGGGGAGTAGCACTGGATCTGATTGCCTATCACCAGCCCATCCATCTCTGACAGGTCCTCAAAGGTGCAGTTGACGCCAGCTGACAGCTCCGGGACATTGTATGTCTCCAGGACCAGCTGCGAACAGCCGGACAAGGGGAGAGAGAGGAAGAGAGGGAAGTGGGGAATGGGAGGGTATGTAGTAAAGGAAGAAAGAGGGAGAGCAAGAGAGATCAGAGAGAAAGAGGAGAGGGAAAACAGGAGGCGATATTAACATAGAGAAGAAGAGAGCCAGTTGGTCAATCACAGGACATAGAGACAAGGTGGTGGGGTGTAAAGAGACAGACACAGATGATCCTTCATTACATACGAATGGATTCGGCCCCAGGGAAGGGATGCTTAGGGGGATTTCTGTAGAAAGAAAGGCTGGCAGGACTGAGGTATTGCTGGCCAAACTTCTCTTCCGTTGTCCCCAATTTTGGAAAAATGGCAAACCAGCCACCAAGTGCCCAGTGCATGGATATGGGAGCCATCCTGCCCCTTTCTCCCTCTGCGCATACATCCTCCCCATCTTACAGACAAAGATGGAGTTCTCCACACCCTCCCTTTCTTGCTCACCCTTTCTATCATTTTTGTATCACACTTTTCCCTGTCCTTCTACCCATTAAGCAGAAAGCCCCCGCCCCCATTTTCCTGTGCATGTTCCCCTCTTCCATCTCCAGGGACTCTCGAGCAGCTAGGCTGGTTGGGCGTGACCAAGCTCTCCTGCGGGGCCTTGGTGGGCTTCGGTGGGGAGAGGGTTCTGCCACGTCCCTGGACCCAGATCCCCCTGGCCTTACCAGGACATTGTACTGGGAAACAGAGATGTTGCTGGGATGGACGGTCAGCCGGACACACTGCTTCATCTCAGATGCAAACCTGCGGGGCTCTCGGGATCGCTCACAGCGCTCCTTCCGGGTGCACCTGGGAGGGACAGAGCGACACGTGACTCAGAAGACCACTTGCTCCAGCAAGGGGCCAACGTGGAGGTCAGGCCCTGCCAGCAGCTCCCAGGACGTGTCCAAACTCAGTGCGTCCAGGACTGACCTTTCTGCCTCCTGCCTCTAGCCTGGTCCTCCCCCACCATGCTCGAAGTTGAAAAAGGTGGCGATTCTAATCACTTGTTGCCAAATGCAGAAACTTGAGGGTCATCCTAAAGACCCCTCACATCCTCCTCAGTCACATAAAGAGCTGTGGGGTCCTGCTCTTCTATCTCCCCACTCGCCTCAGCCCTGTCTCTCTCCTCCCCTCTTAGGCAGACCGAGACTGTTCTCACTGTATATACAATATGCTCTTTCAGATTTCCTCTCCTTGAGCCGCCCAGTTCTGCTCTCTGGACCACCCTCTTTCCACATTTGCTCTGTGCATCTTCTTCCTACGCTTCTAGACATGGTTCACTCCTACGAATCCGCAGTCTCTCCCCACCACCAGCCTGGGCAAAGTTAAGAGCATTTGGGGGTTTCTTATAGTCTAGAACTTCTTTGATTCTATGATAATTACCAGCACCCCTCTCCTACCAGGTGTGAGCTCAAAAGAAGAGACTCTGCCTGACTTCTTTTGGGATCCCCTGTATAGCTCATGTCCAGGAGACAGAAGACAAATGTAGGTGGGTGGGAAGGAGGGAAGGAAGGATCAGAGGAGCAGAGTGTAGCACTTCAAAGCATGTTCTGGAGCCAGACTGCCTTGGATCCAAACCCCAGTTCGCTGGCACGGGGTAACTGCTAGAGAAGGTTTCTATTACTGCTTAGCATCCTGTGTCCTCCAAACTATCCCTTGTCACAGGGGGACCACATCCAGGGTGACCTGGGATCTCCCAGGCCTAACTCATGGGGCTTGTGAAACACGCACGTAAGAATCATGGCCCTTCACCCAGATGTGCACATCACACACGGGGAAGGTGCTTAAGCTCTCTGCGGGGGCCGGGCACCCCTGCCTTCCATCCCCGGCTTCCAGTGGGAGTTCACTGCACGCACGTATCTGAGCTTCAAGGAACAGCGTCTTAGTCCAAGTCAGATAAGCCATGGGAACGTGGACCTTCGCTGAGCTGCCGCGATTTGGAAACCGTGGGCTCCTGATCTGTGTGGGGTGAAGGGAAGCAGGGTCCTCAGAGGGACAAGCTGGGTAAGCTGGGACGGCAGGGAGATCGTTCCTGAATGGCTGATCTGTTCTGGTTAAAGAGAACAGAGTTCAGAGGAAGGAGGATGTCAGGGGCTGTTGTGGGAGAGGAAGGAGCACCAGGCAAGGAGTTCAGTCGGAACCACAACAGCCAGGGGTGTCATGCGGAGCCCACATGGGGAGGAGATACTGGGGAGGGAGCATCTGCCTTGAGATACAGACAGGTGAAGGGTGGGGCCAGAGATGAGGGAAGAGAGGCTCCAGGACACCCTGAGCCACTCCTGGGGTGACTGGGCACAGGGGAACACCACAGGGAAAGAAGGCACCCTTGGCTTTGGTGGGAAGGACAGCCTAACGGTGGAGAGTCAGGGGAGACTTCGGCAAATGAAGAAGTCACCAAAAGCGCGGACTAAAGGGAGAAGAGGAGACCCAGGGACAAAAAGGATGGCCACAGAGTAAATCGGATGTGTAACAAGAAAGTGGAAAACAATTCTGAGTAATACGATCATGGCCGCTGGCCCCTGAGCACTTCGTCCGCACCACAGTAAGAGGCTTACGGTTTATGTCAAAGTCTCTCAACAATGTCGCAAGGCAGGTACCATTTAAAAACCCATTTTTATAGACCAGGAAACTGCAGAAAGGGTGGGTAAGTCACTTGCCCAAGGTCACCAGCTAGTCAGACAGAACCAGTATTTGAATACAGGTGAACCCTGGAGCCTCTGCTCTTGACTGCTGTACTGCACCTCCCCGAGGCTTCGAGACTGAGAAGTGAGGGACGGACCCCCTTGCTACAGACTAAACCCCTCTCCCCACCATCTTGATGTTCTCTTCATGTTGCTTGAGGCGATTTCCAATTTTCCCTTCAAGCTTTGTCTCTTGGCTAATTGCTATTTTTGCCTGCCACTAGGGTGCACGTTGAATACTACTGCAACTCGTGACTTCTCTAGGATCCTTCTAGGAATCCTGAGAGCGAAAGGTCAGACATGAACGTGGTCACCTCCCTGGCACTCCCTGGCTGCTCTAGCAGACCATGGCAACAAGGGCAGCTGCCTAAAAGTCTTGGAAGTTAATTTACCAGGCTAGCTCCTCTGTGAGGACTTCATTACCTCCAGCCATTAAGCTAATGTTATGGACTTTTCCAGGGTGTCTGCACTGACATCGCTATTAATAGTGTTATTACTCCCATTAACAGCAGACCCAGAGAGCTGGTACAGGCTTAAATTATTCACTGACTCCCCAACTTTGAAGTTCTTATTTCCAAGAGCGATCAGTAGGTCTGAAAAATGTCTTTGATTAAATTACGAAGAGAGAAAAATGAACCTGCGTCCAGGCCAAACATCACCTGCTTAATAGAAATCCCGACGAAGAAGAGAGGACCCCACCTGTCTTGCAGGTGTACAAAGGTACTTGGCTGGGGGATCTCAAGATGAGGTCTACCTGCATGGTTTGCTGCTTCCAAGGTCCATGTGGCTGCATTCTGCCAGGGCTCCCCGAATTTGAGAGCCTCTGAACCAAATACTCGTCATCATCCCCCCCTCCCCGCCATGCAAATTATGTCTTACCAAGGAAGCCAACTGCAGCTTACAATTTTAAACATCCCATCTAACCGTCTCATCTTGGGCACATTACTTAACCTCTTGGAGCCTCAATTTTCTCTTCTACCAAATGGGGACAAAACAGTATCTACCAAATAGGGTTACTATGGAAAATTAAATGAGGTTATGCAAGTAACATAGCTCATATGCGATAAGCCCTCAATAAACGTCCACCAGTATTATGATCCCATCCCCGCTCTGCCTTCCTCACGCAAGCCCTCCGAACTGCAGCTGACATAGAAGTACAGATTTTTCAGACTGGCCCATGGGGAAAACCAGAAACAAAAAGACAGAGATGGTTCCAGCAGTTTTCCTCCTAATGAGGGATGGGGAGCCCCAGAGGCCAGGAGGGAGGAAAGAGGGGAAGAGTGGTCTGGCTTGCTTGGAGCTCTGCTTTCTTACTAGCTGTCAAAGGGTATTGACTACTCAGCTCTCTTAGTGCAAAGTCAAGTTTAAGGTCAGTGTCAGGGATGTTTTGACATTTCTACTGTCCCTCAGGGCCTGTGAGGGTGGAGGCTGCAAATGTCCAAAAGCACAGACAACTGACCTTAGATGTGATAGGATAATGAAGGGGGAAGGACGGATCCCTTCTGAGTTCTTACGGGGTCTGTCAGGGTAATGGCCTCCTGCTCTTCTAGGACTGTGATTTCTCATTAGCCCAGGCAAGAGCTGGCAACTGTGCAAGGGATTCGTGTATGGCTTTTTTGGGGTGGCGGGGGTGGTGGCTTCGATGTTTCTTTCAATGGGGCTCCAGGTACTTCCTATAGAATTTCCTTCAATTCTAGAGAACCCGGGAGAACCCTGGAGGTGGAGGAAGGTCCTGCTTCATCCATTTGCCAGGCAGGTCTCAAAAAGTGCACACTAGGTGACTTTGAGTCTTCAGACAGTAGACAGTCATCCATGCCACCCTCCTCGCTACCCCCCTATCACACAGACCTGCAGGGGGGCCAGCAGCAAGCAGACTGAGTAGAGAGCTTGGGCTGGCCCCCAGAATTGGAGTGTGGCCCTGCTCACCCCCTCCTACAGCCCTTCCTCATCCCGCCTTCTCCGCAGTTGGGCTGTCCAGCCCCAGTTCAGAGGTGCTGAAAGGCCATGTGGACAGAGGCCTGGCCCCTGGAGGGGTTATTATTCAAGCCAGTGGTTCCAATGAGATTATCCTCTCTAATGAAGCAGCCACCTCCGCCCTCCCCTAAGCCTGAACTTTCGCTGCTGGAGAATTCCCAGCCAAGTGGAAAATTGGAAAAGAGAGGCACGGAGAAAGGAAGGGGCTGAGGGAGAGGGAAGAGATGGTGATTAAGCTCTTTAGAAATTAATTCCTAAGGACAGTGATAGAAATATTAACGTCCAGTGCCTCCAGCTGGGCGAGCAAATTTCAATTTGGAATTGGGATGCAAGTGGGACCTGGGCGAGCCTCCAGGCTGGGGAGTGGGTAGGCGCTGGTCCATCCCCTGGCCCTCCAGCAGGGTCCACCAGCCTTGGATATCAGAGCATCTCCCGACTTCTCCCCACAGCTGACCCCCCGCCATCCTCAACATCATGTATTGGTCATGGTCTGGGCTGAAGAGCACTGTGTAGGGAGCTGTGTTTAGAACATGAGGAGATTGAAAAAATGGGGTGGAGGTAGGTTTTCCCAAATGATCTTTACAAAAAAGCTAAGAGGAATGCTTACTCTAACAGGAGCTCTTTGGTCACTGTATCCACATCGGGGAACCCTGGGGAGGGAAGGAACTGGGTTTGCCAATACCGTTGGCCTTGCCCTCTTCAGGAAAGCCCACAGAAATGGGCAGGCATACCCGTGCAGCTTGGAGGAGGGTGAGCTAGATGGGGAAAGGAACCCTTCCAGCGGATGAGTGTGCAAGAAGTTTCCCACCTGAAGGGCATGGACCAGGCCAGCCCTGAAGTGTTGTGGTTCTAGGATCCAGCGACTAACATCATGGTGTCGACCTAAGTATTTAGTTCTTGGATAAACCATGACTACACTACAATTTCCCTTACTGGACTCACAACTCTTTGCCAACTCTAAGGCTCCAAAGCCAACCTGAGTAGCAGCTATGGGGTTCCCTGCCTCCTGGGCCCCACCCACTGAAGCAGGAGGAGGGCATAGGACTTCACGGAACCAGCAGGTGCAGGAGTCCAGAGGAAGGCCAAGAACCTCTGCGGGCTTACATGGCAACCGCATGGTCCTAGCTCACCACCACGGCAGGCTCGCTGCCCGCACAGAGAGCCGAGCTCCACCCCTCGGTCCCAGGTGGGAGTCTCTCCGTGCCTTCCTTTCGGCCCCTCTGCAAACAAACGATATATTGAACACAAAGCTCGGGTGGTAGTAAAAGGGACCTGGGGAGGTTCCCTGTTTCCGAGAAGAGATTTACATTTAGCAGTTGCCCAACGGGGAGGGGAAGCCGGGACTGTTTCTCTCCTTTCTTTGTCAGTAGGGAGCGCTGTTCAGACCTATCTATTTCTGTTAAGGGTGAGGAGGGTTAGGAAAGAGGAGGTGGAGAGAAGCGCAGGATTGCGGGGGGGGGGGGGTGGCGGGGGGGGCAGGGACAGCAGGCAGGAGACGGAGGGAGAGAGAGGGACAGAGGAGGAAGAAGCAAAGGCAAGTGGTTGCAGGCTATTCTCCCCTCGATCCAGTCAGTAAGAAGGAGGATGCTGGCTGTTACTTGAGACACATTCACCAGTTACTCTGATTGATCCCAGTCAGCTTGCAGGCTACACATCATCCCACAGCCTGGACCTTTCATGTCTGTTAATGTCTCCAGGTCGGCAGGCGTGGTGCAGGGTGGTGTGACCAGCCCGAGTGTGGTGCGTGCTGGTATATGGTATGCAGGTCTGCGCTTGAACCTCGGAGGTGGCCCAGCCCCTCCGTCTGTCCCCAGGGAGCCAAGTCAGTAGACTGGGAGGGACCCTCAGCTCATATGGACCGCAGGGCTTTCCTAATTCCTGTGAGCTGATGGCACTGTTGACTTCATATCCTTTGGTCATGAAAGCATGTGTTCTACACATGTATGTGGGGAACAGGGGGAGGCAGGAGTGAAGAGAGGAAAAGCCAGCTTCCTTAACCCATGCTGTATATCTGCTGAGCCACAGATGGAAAAACTCAACTGTACCAGTAACCCGTCTGGGATTCTTCCCTCTGGACCGGGGGCTGATCATTTCCTGGCGGAGAGACAGGGAAGACCAGAGCCTAGACCGCAAAGTTTGCTGGGCAGAAGGGATTCTAACAGTTCCTCAGGAGTGCGTGGGCCTTTGCAAACAGCCCTCGGAGAGATCATTGCCTTAGCAGGTTGGTATTAAGTAGTCCTTTGACACAGCTTCAAAGTAAAATCAATCCAGGCCATGGGATACGCTAAGAAGCAGCAAGGAAGGACTTGATTTTTGGGATCGGCTCGTACTTCATTAAGGGGACACTCAGCCACAGCTGCAGGACAGCGTTTGAGCCAGTGCTGCCCGGGGCCGCTGAATGCTGCCCCCATGGTGTGTCTGGTACCGAGGCCGCTGAACGCTGCCCCCATGGTGTGTCTGGTTGGAGCGGCCCAAGGCAGGGAGAATTCATTCCAGGTGCCCAGCCACAGCCCTTCGGTCCCGGAGGGGGATGGGAAGGGGCAGGGGCCAGGGAGGAGGCCCTGCAGTCTGACCTGCAGCCTCCGCTCCCACAGTCACTGCAATCAGGGTGCCCTCCAGGCCCTGTGAGGGTGCTTCACGTACGTCCTTTGCCTTCATCTCCACAGTGTGGCGGCAAGGTGGCTCTGCCACTGTCACTCTCACCGGAGGAAACTGAGCCCGGGCTGGCTCTGTCCACAGGCAGGTTCTTAGCCGTAAAGCCTCCCTTCTGCTTTGGATAGAAGTACTTTTCCTCTCCCTCCCTTTCCCACTCTCCAACTTGGCAGAAACCATACAAAAGAGAAAAGGAGTGGGTATTGCACAGTAACCTGGGCCAATCACCCCGGGGTGGGCGTTCTTCCCACAGAAGAAATCTGCAAGGAGGAGGGGTCACCACGGGGCAAGGGAGAGACTTTACAAAAGCTGGTCCTATCTTCCCCTGTTGATGTCTTGGGTTACATGAGCCTCCCAGGAGTGACGCTGACGAGCCTTCTTCAGAAAGGTAACGCCTGGCCAATCGATGTGGCTGGGTTGGCGGTGGGATCCTGTTACCTGCTGAGACTGAGATCGGCTTCTTGGCCTGGGGCTGCTGGTGGTGGGGGGGAGATGAGAGGGGCCTGGGGACCTGCCGAGCCTGGTGACTGGAGGGAATGCTCCAGGCAAGGGACAGGCAAAGGTGGGCTAGGCTGGAGGCTTTCTTTTACCTTCCCCCAAGTCAGAACAGGGAGGCTCAGGCCCAAGGTGAATGCCCTGGGAATATAGGTTTGAGATTCAGGGACAAATAAAAACCCAGCTTGTTGAAACCACTGTTGCCATTGGAAACCAGCAAGCCTCGGGCTGGGTCAGGGACCACAGGAGAGGACAATGGGGCAATGCTCTGTGCTACTGGGTTGGCAGGCCTGTCTTTTGAGACAATGGGAGGGAGGTTTCAATTACATGAGCATTTCTTAAGCCTGTTCAGTCTGCACCCCACCTGTGCCCTTGCTGGTAGAAAGGACCCTTTCAGCCACCTGAGCCACCTGTTTGTAGGGACCCTGCCCTTTAACTATGCACTTCCTCTGCCCTTCTCTTTCCTTCTGCTCCTCTGTCTCTCCCTGTTTTTCTCCCTTTCTCCCTCTCTCTCTTTCTCTCTCTCACACACAGAGCTTCTGCTGTCCTTTTCCCACAAAGTTCCCACCCTCCTACTCCCTACAACCATAGGAAAAGTTGGCAAAAGTGACAGAAAAAGGACATACCTTGACACTCAAAGGAACCCTCTTCCTGATGCTCTTTTGCCCTGGTTTTCCTAGGGTCAGGCTCGCTGGGCCCCGCAGCACTTAGCATAGCAGGTGCCCATGATGGGAACCTACCACATGTGCTGATTCTGGTACAGTCTGCAACCCCTCCCCCCTACCTGGACTAGGGTCCTGGTTGCCAAGAAGCTTCACAGTGGAGGCAGTCTAACGAAGTCCCCTTGTATCCCCTGAGCCTAGCCCAGTGCCTGGCACCAAGGGAGCAGGGCCAGTGTGAAAAGGTACAGATAAGATCTACGGGGGCACAGCACTCCCACATGCAATAAAAGGCATGCTCCCTTCTTAGCCCACAGAGGTGCCCCAGGGGGAGTGTCTGCAGTCTCCCTCTGGTCCTCGTCCACCTTCTGCATTGACTCTGCCCGCCCCAGCCTTTTCCAGCCACGGCCTCATGCATCTCTCCCAACCATGAACGTCCAGCTGGCATCTATTTAAAATGCAAGGGAGATGGGGCGCCTAGGTGGCACAGCGGTTAAGCGTCTGCCTTCGGCTCAGGGCGTGATCCTGGCGTTACGGGATTGAGCCCCACATCAGGCTCCTCCGCTGTGAGCCTGCTTCTTCCTCTCCCACTCCCCCTGCTTGTGTTCCCTCTCTCGCTGGCTGTCTCTATCCTGTTGAATAAATAAATAAAATCTTTAGAAAAAAAAATAAATAAAATGCAAAGGAGAAAATATAAAATAAAATAAAATAAAATAAAATAAAATAAAATAAAATAAAATAAAATAAAATAAAATAAAATAAAATGGAAAGTGTATCAGAAAAAGCAATGTCTGGCTTTGACCTGAACTTAAGTGACTAGGGAAGAAAAGCCCACTGGAAAGAATGGGAAGGGGCATGAGAGAACTTTCTGGATAATAGATATTTTGTGTGTATATATATATATATATATATATATATATATATATATATATATAAAAGATTTTATTTATTTATTTTAGAGAGGGAGAGAGAGAGCGCGCATGAGCTGGGGGGTAGGGAACAGAGGGATAAGAAGAGAGAAGCAGACTCCCCACTGAGAGTGGAGACTGATGCAATGCGATGTGACATGGGGCTTGAACTCATGCCCCTGAGATCATGACCTGAGCCGAAATCAAGAGTCAGATGCTTAACCAACCAAGCCACTCAGGTGCCCCAGAAATTTTGTATATCTTCGTGGGAGTGTGGATTACCTGGGTCTTTGCATTTGTTCCAACTGTTCAAAGCATACACTTATGATCTGCTTATCTCACTCTATGTTAAACATTATACTCCAATTCACGGCATCTTAGAAGATCCAGGAACCTTCTCTTTTTCATCTAGCCACGTGGGCCAGCGCTTCTCCGTCGTCACTAATACTGGGAGGGAGGGTCAGGGTGAGGAGGCCGTCTCCACGTAGGGGTGCTCAGGAGCTGTATGCTCCCAGGAGAGCTGAGATTTACCAGACACACTTGCACAGACCCCAGCACCAGGAGGCTCAGGCTTGCAGAGAAGACCACCTCGACCCGGTGGTGTGCCCTGGACCTTTACAACACCCTTTATTGCCAGATTTTGTCCACTTGCCATCAGCACGAGAAAGTATTGAGTTTCCTCTTTATCAACGAGGATGCCAAGATTCCCATGACCAGTCATGAGCCTCCTAAGCTGTGAATGCCACATTTGCAAATTCACCTGACTTGCTACCATTTATTTAAAATCCCCAAACTGATACTTGAGGCGCTTTTGCGGTCATTCCTGGACAGGAGCAGAAAAATGTGACTGGCCACGCCCACACATTCCTATCAGAGGTTGAACGAGGTGATGATACTCTGCTTTCTTGTTGCAGTTCGTGCTATAAACACATGTCCTTTTCGTGGTCTATTCAGTGCCTTGTTTTTTGCATTTTCGTGCATTTTGTCGGTGACCTCACTGTTTATAACGGCCCCCAAGTGCTGTGCTGGAGTGCTGTCTAGTGCTCTTAAGCACGAGGAGAACATGATGTGCCTTACGGAGAAAACACATGTGCGAGAAAGACTTTGTTCAGGTGTGAGTTCTAGCGCTGTTGGCCGGGAGTTCAATGTGAATAAAACAATTTATAATAAATAAGGTGTCTTTAAACAGAGACACCCCTAAAACACAGTTATGTGTTTTCTAGTGATCTTCTGGTTGGCACACTGGTTGGCAGACACGCCGTGACCAGAGGCTCTGAGGAACCCAGCCCTGGAACCATCACCTGGAGTGGTGGTTCGCTGTTCTCAGACTTGGTGTGTGTGGTGACTTACAGAACTACCACGAGTAATGGGAATTGCCTATACTTGTCCAAACTCCATAGCACATTTGCAAAGAGTGAGAAGTAGATTCCAGTGATTTCTATCACCGCCATCCCGCTAGGTCCCTCACGGCTCTCCCACGCCTGTTCTCGCCATGGCATTTTGGGCAAGGGAGAGCTGCCAGTGACAGCAGTCGCTCAGTGCTGAGCAGCTAAGCCAAAGCCCTTATACGGCTCCTGCTTTCTGAGAACGTGTGCTTTGTAAGGGCTGTACCAACATGACACATAACTTCAAAGCCAGATGTGACGCCAGGTTCACGGAGGTGAGGGCAATCCAGCAGGAGCATCTACCACTCAGAGGAAGGCAGCTAGAGGCTGGGATGCCCATGGCAAGGGAAGAATGCAATAGAAGTAGAGCCATTGGGACAATCCATGCGGGTCGACCGAAGTCATTAGAGGCAGGGCAGCCACACCCAGGAGTTCTCGGTCCTTCTCAGACGGTGTGGCCATTCCTGCCCCATGTCTGCTTTACCTCCCACGGCCCTCCACAGTTCAGGACGTGCTTTCACCAACGCCACCTCATTTCATTCTCCAACGACTCAGTGAGGGGGCCAAGACAGGCATGGCCATCTCCAATGCACAGAGGAGCTGGGCTGTCCCAGACTGCTGCCCAGCTGGGGAATGTGGAATTTGGATTTGGTGGCAGATGCCCGAAGTTCATGTCCATGGCTGTTTTCCTTAGGCCACGCTGAGTGCAGAGCTGCTGGCTTCCCAGTGCAGGCTGAAGGGCTCCTTCATGAACTGCCCAGACTTCTCTTTGGCCCTAGTCCACCCCTGTTTCTGCCACTTGACAGGAGACAGACATTATGTTACCGAAGGAGAAACTGAGACCACACAGGAAGTAATTTCTGGTCCCTCCTCTTCTTCCTGTTTAACTCACCTCTAGGGATGGGATGTGAGGGTACTCGCAACCCCTCTGCTTCCTTTTTAGAGCCTAGGTGTCCCTCTTCCTCACAGGGTTTAGTGCTATGTGGGTCAGTATCTCCAGGCAGGACCAAAGCTGACATGGAGACCTGTCTTTGCGTCCCACAGACAATGTCCGGAGGGGCCAGCTTTCCTGATTGCCCTTGAAGCATGCTAGGTGTGAGTGCCCCACGCCAGGAGCTGTGGAGCCACCCTTGGCTAAGGGGAAAGCCAGTTGGCCCAAGGAAGCAGTGGGTCTGAAGCATGGTTCCTTTTTGAGAGGCCTCATTGTGGGGGGAAAGGAAATGACTTCGCTTCTGCCTTGCAAATACCACCTAGGCAACTCTTCTGTGCTGATCAGAGCCAATCTGAATTCTGAATGCAGTCTCTCCCATCCTGTCCTGCTGGCCGCTCTGGGGCTCTACTGCTCCCTGGTACCATACACACACTTGCGCACAGCCCCAACCCCAGTTCCCAGTCATCTCTTGGTTATGCGGGTCAATGGGTCTCAAGTTTTCCCACCATAACACACCTGACAGATTTCAACGAGCTCAAGGACTCATCATGCGTGAGCCTGTCCCCAGGGATGGGAGGGTGACTGTGCCCTTGGAGAGGATGTGCTAGAATTTAAGAGGACATTTCTCACTTTCAGAAGCATTCCCAGCGTGGGGGTGGGAACCTCCCACCCAGTTGAAAATGACTGGAAAACGTCCTTGGTCACATACAGTTCAGGCTCTTAGCAGGGAGACTGAAGCCCTTCTCCTTAATGTGTAACACTGCGTCCGACCGGTAGCAAGTGAGTTTCGAGTGTGGACTGGAAGCCTGGGGTTCCCGCAACGACTGTTTAACAGGCAACAAATTCCCTCTGAGTGGAGCCCATTTATTGTTGGCTTCTCCAGTCAGCAATGCCAAGGGTCTTCGGATCCCCAAAGAAGGGCTTTTAGCTCTCCCCACGTGTCTGGGTTGGTTGTCTGGACCCCGGACCCCAGCCGTCAGATCACATTTCAGGCTACATCTACCTCCACCGTACACTGTTGCCTTCTTCCCTCTTCTAGAGAATATAATGGAACTGGCATGAAGAGGCACATAGGGAGAGTGCCCAGCGCTTGGGACAAGGCTTTATCGATCTAGTGAGCCCAGGCCCAGGGTCCTCTGATAGCCAAAGAGGTGTGACAGCAGAGGAAGGGTCCTTGGGTGCTACACACTCAAAATGTCCACCTCAAATACCAGAAGATTCTGGGCAGATATCGAAGAGTGTCTTCTGTGGCTGTCCAATCACTAACTAGAGAGTCCATATCTCACACATGATTTAGTGACCCATGCGAACCTTGAGCAAAAAGTCCAGTGCCATTTTCCTTGGTATTCAGTCCTGGAACATCAGTCTGCAGCCAAGTCATAGTCAGATATGTCCAGGAATCTCCCTCTGGCCCTCCAGTGTGCAATTACCCATGTGATTCCATATCCTGACTACTCATCATTCCCAGGCTGACATTTCCATATATTTCTTATGGGAATCGGCAATTTAAAGTGAAGTCGGAACAAAAGAAGGGGATAGGAATTGCAAAGGGTACAGAAAAGGCAGAGAGAGAAGAGAGGCCAAAGGGAAGGAGAGTGGTGACAGAGCAGGCGAGGAGGAGGAGAATTACAGGGGAAGTGGGAGGCAGGAGGAAGCTGCCCAGCAGTACTCACGTGTTGTGGAGCACACACCAGCCACAGTGGGGGTCGCCAGAGCCAAGGCACTCGCTGCAGCTCCGATACTGACCACAGGACTCCACGGGGACTCTGGTGAGCTAGGACAGGAGGACAAGAGAAGGGTGATTAGGAATTTGCAGAACGCCCAGTAGTTCACCGGGAAGAGACACTGTTCTCTCAGACAAATCACCTAAATCGGTGTAGGAATGGGAAGAGGCCCAGGGTGCCAGACCTGAAAGGGACCTTGAGTGGTCCTTTTTGAGCAGGTGGCCACAGAAGCATCCAGGGGACACAACTATCTATTACTTTCTTAGAAGTCTCTGCCAATAACCTCCTTAGAGTTCATATTAAATTGTTACAGAAGATATTTATACGGTGTACATTTAAACTTCCCCACCATCAAACCCCCAAAACACTCTACAAACATCCAATCCATCACCTATTTACTTCTTATCAATGTAATAAACCCAAATGTTTATTCTTTCCCTTCCCTTCCCCTCCCTTCCCTTCCCTTCTGCTATAAGGTATTCTGCCTTCTTCCTGGTTCCCCTCCTTTACATTTTTTAAAAATCATCCGTGCGGTCCCAGAGAGCATGTAAGTAAGCTAAGTCCAAGACCCTTCTCTTTCTCATTCTCTGTGCCTTTGAACTCACTTTGTAGTTGTTAACCTGTCCACTCTCTTTCTCCTGCTGTTGGCCAACTGGCTTTAAAAGTTTTTCACTCTGCTGTTTTCATAGAACAGCTATTGCTACTTCCCCTCCTGCGCACAGTCTTTTCACGATGAGAGGCTTCCTCTCCAACCCCAAAACCTTATACTCGCCCTCGCCAGCCGCTTGTTAACGTAAAATGTTCCATGTGACATTTCTGCTTAGCTCAAATGCTTCCATTTCCTGCATGCTGCAAAAAAATCTTCTGCATGTCTTTGTTCTCCAGCGTAGCTTCGCCCAGATGTCTTTTCAGAAGACTTCTCAGGGCCCAGTACATAAGAGGTACTTAATCACGATACCCAGGATCACATGGAATTTTAATTTTCTTTCAAAAGCCTTGGTCTTTATTCTCTATGTTGCCAGTTACTTCCTTACCAAAAAAAATTTTTCTTTTTTTTTTTTTTAATCATCCTTTCCTGTTTGGGACACTATTATATCTCTGCAGAAGACTTCTTACCTAATTTTACAGCTTGCGCTAAGAGAATTTGATGTGGCTGTCCTTTTTAATTTCTCGCCATCAGACAATAGGCACGGAGAAGTGCGAACCACGCTGACCGGACGGAGCTTCTGTGCTTCACGAGCCAACGCGCAGGCTGCGTCCCCCTGCTGCTGCGGGGGGCATCTGCCTCCGAAAAATTCTGTACACTTGGCAGGGGCTGCTTGTAACTCACGCACAGGCGAACTGGCACCAGGGTCTGCTCAATTAGTCTCGAAACCGTCTTTTGGAATTAATTAATAATTAATTCCCAGCCCCATATGATCTCGTTTCCCTTTCTCCCTTCACTTTCTTATTCCCTTTACATATCTTTTTTGTCTTGTTTTGTTTCCTCAAGCACATGCTGAGCCTTCTTAATGACCACCCTGCAGCTTCACTTCTTCCCAGTTACCTGTTGGCTTCCTGCTCCCCTTCTTGTAGTTTTGCCCTTGGCCTCTGTGACCCTCTCTCCACGTTCTTGGATGCCTTTTTGCACTTGTGAGATTTCATCTTTCCTGCTATTACTGCTCATGTAATCTGCCTATGCTCTGCCTATATGCGACTCTCCCATTTTTGCAATTAATTCTGACAATCGGTTTTGTACAAATTATCCTGCCAGGATACTTACCCTATTCCTATTGCCTCTTTCATTTCTCTCCCTACCCCTTAAGTGGGCACAGACATGATGGTCATGTAAGCATATAAATAGTGGTTCCCAGTCCAAAGTACCTGGACTCCCAGGAATTCGTGAGTGGTAATAGGTCCATAAGCTATTTTCAATAGTTTCAAAAGCCTGGTGGAAATTGGATTGTTGCTGTTTTCTTTTTTGTATGTATACTCAGTGATATATGTCCCATATTAAAAATAGGAAATATATTATTACTTAATAAATGCAGTTTGTTTAGCAGGCAAAAATCTTTGAAAACATGATGCCTAGAGGGGAAAGAGTAATAAAAGGGGCCCTAGATGGTGGAAGTTGGTAACACAAGTACATAATAATGTTTTCATATGTTCCAGCTGCTTGTCTAGCACTCCATATTTTGCATGGGCTTAAGGAGAAAATCATGGCTTGTTCAATCAAAAGCATTTTCTTGGTCTAAACTTAATTAATATCCTCCCCAGTTTCTCCCATTGCCATGTTCAATAATCTGTCTTAGATGCATGTGCCATGGGGCTCTGGGGTCTGCCAGCTGCTTGGCGAACCTGATGTTCTCAAAAGGCTTTGCATTCAGATTTCTAAAAATATCTTGCAACTGGTGTTAAATAGCGCCAATACCTAGAATTGTAAAGTCCTTCCTCTTCCGATTTTAAATGAGTGTGATTTTCATTTGGTTGGAAAGAGTGTGCGAGCTCCCTGAGCTGAGTTCCAATCCTGGCTCTGCCATGTACCAGCAACGAGGTCCCGGGTGTCATTTTCCCTGGACTTTAAACAGGGAGATAAAATCCCCCCGCCCCTCCCAGTTCACGGAATTTCCCAGAGCACACACGACCTGGTAGGCGCAAAGCTGCTTTGTAAACGCACGAGCACATTGCAAGGGATGGTTATTATTGTCATCTTTGTCACTAATTCCCCATTCTTCATTGTGTGTCCACATTACCTCTCTGCCACATCACAGGCACCTGCTCTGACAGGCTTCCCTGGCCCCAGGAACTCCACCGGGAGTATCACAGGCCGGGAAGAACTTTTCTTCTTAGGCACCTTGATCATAGCGTTTCCTCCTTGAACTGCGATGTCTGTCCCTAAACCCAAATCTCTGCGATGAAACTCTGGGGTAGCCCAGCATCCTGGACGTATTCAGTGCTGTTACCAGCTACTCTAACAGGCCTGTCTTTTTCTCGGCTTTTCATCTAGACGGATCCCTGTGGGACAGGGGCATAAGTCCTTCCTCGGCAGTTATTATGAGACCCAGCTTTCTCTCAACCTTTTCTTCTAGGATCTTTCTATCTATACATTCAGTCATTTTTTTATTGCTCTTCTGAGCTTGATCTAAGTTTTTTTCCGTTCTTTTTAAAGTGTGGCTGCTCAAACTGAGGCGCCCACTGGACTCTGACAGACTGAGTAAAACGGTGCCCGTTACCTGAGGGGTGGGTGCCACTCCCCTCGCCTCTCCAGGACTTTCCCAAAGACGGTTTCCTGGGAAACCTTCGAAGTCCCATTTTCAGGCAGTATTCCCCAGAACGGCCAACCCCTCCAGGATTGACTCTATATCTCAGAGATTTTTCTGACACTTTGAATCACTTCTGAAAACCAGACTGACTCCATCACTTATCTTGGTGCAATTCTATACCCTAATGGCTCCGGAACCTTCCACACCTTGCTTAGGAAGCCGCATGGGGGCCCAGGTAGCTTTGGAGCCACCGTGGCGGCGCTGTGACGATTCTTTCTCTCCAAACCCCCAGACTCTCCACCCACACCTTCTAACCAAACAAAGCCGCCTCTCCCTTCCCCCACCGCCGGCTCCTCCTCTGACCCTGGAACACAAACCACTCCAGATGCAGAGCCACACGATTAATTAAAACCACCCCACGCTGATTAAAGTCTTAAGCTACAGTGCCAGGCATGCTAATTAACTGAGTGAGGGAATTCAGACCACAGGAAGAGGTGAGAAAAGGAAGTCATGGAAGGGGCTTCTGCTTGGAGAACAAATCAGATGGCGATGTGACCCAAGCCTTCCTTGTGATGGATGGTCTCAGACACCACAGAAGATTGAAGTTTGTCCCCTGGCCACTGGACTCCAGGAGATGTGTTGATTGATGTGTCTGCAACAGCTCCCTCACTGTTTCTAGAGACAGAAGCCCACCACCTCGCAGAACCTCTGTGTGTGCCTATGAATGTTGGGGGAAATGGGGTTCCCTGGGTGGAGGGGTTTGGACAGGGCCCACACAGGGTTGTCTCAGCACATGCCACTGGATTTGTGCAAAGTCCTATTGGGCAGTGTAGTCGTTTCTCCAAAACATAGAATTACCATGTGATCTAGTCATCCCCCTTCTGGGGACATACCCCAAAACACTGGAAGCAGTGACTCGAACAGATATTTATAGACCAAAGTTCGTAACAACATCATTCACAACAGCCCAAAGGTGGAAAGCGACCCAAGGCAAACCAAACCCAAAGCAAATTGACAGATGAATGAATACAGGGACTGTGGTATAGACCTACAGTGGGATACAGTCATCCCGCTCCTCCCATCCCCCATCCGCAGTTTCGCTTTCTGTGGTTTCAGTTATCTGCGGTCAACCGCAGTCTGGAGGCCAATGATCCCCCTTTTCTGACATATGACCAGAAGGTCAACAGCAGCCTAATGCTAGGTCACACTGCCCGCGTCACTCACCTCACTGCATCTCATCATGTAGGCATTTTATCACCTCACATCATCACAAGAAGGGTGAATACAGTACAATGAGATATTTTTAGCGAGAGACAGACCACATTCACGTAACTTTTATTACAGTCTCTTATTGTAAGTGTCCTATTTTATTATCAGTTATGGTTGTTAATCTCTTACTGTGCCTAACTTTATAAATTAAAGTTTATCATGGCTTTGTATGTATGTGTAGGAGAAAACATAGTATATCTAGGATTTGGTATTATCCATGGTTTCAGGTATCCACTGAGGGGGCCTGGAACGTATCCCTGTGGATAAGGAGGGACTACTGTAATAACGAGCCTTTCAAAATAAGCAAATTCTGACACATGTACAATATGGATGAACCTTGAAGACATTATGTTAAGTGAGATAAGCCAGACACAAAAAGACAAAGGTTTCTGGTATTAGATGAATAAATTCATGTTTATAAAATATTCTGAGATCCTTGAGTGGAAAGATAGGCATTGTTACTCTTTTCAATTTAATCTCAAATGGACAAAAGGGTTTTGGATGAATATCTCTTATCATGTTCTGTGATGTAACTGGGTCTGTCATTCTCAAGCTCTGGGCCTCTGTTTCCTGATTTGGAAAAATAATGTCATGGCTTTGTTCCATACAGAACCCTTCCTCACGCCCCCCCCCCCCCACCTTTTTCCACGAGGCACAGAGCAGGATCTTGGAATTCAAATAGGTCTTATGAGGTCAAATGGTCTGTGATTTTGTAAGATTCTCCAGGTATTGCTTAGGCTCTGCTTTGGTTCTCATTCTCAGTTATGACCAGGAAACACCTGTATGCTTCTGTCTCCCCCTACCGCTATTACTCCCCACCATTACCTTTCTGGGATTCACACTGGTTTCTTTACCTTTTCGCTACAAGGTAAATTTCCCTAAGTCATAGAGTATAGTTTTGTCTGGTTTTTCAATATTGTAAATAGAATCACCATCTCTATTTCCGCACCTGTCAGGTCCCATGCACAAGGCCTGGAATGTACAAACAATGGCTGGGGATAGAAAGACAAAGACTGATTGAGACAGAGTGAAGACGTGCACACAAGGACTTTAACTCATGAACTTGACCTTCACAAGCTTCTGCGCTCTGATCCCCAGAGCCCACTGCCTAGAGGGCCTGGGGCCTGGGTGTGCTTGTGGCAACTAGGGTATTTTTCTTGAGTCCTGGCCCTCGACTGTCTAGACTCTGTTTGGTTTCCCTGATATTTTGGAAGATGCTTTCTTCTGGCAATAGAGTCCCACTCCGCCTGCTGCTGTTAGCTTCCCAAAGGGTGCCTGCTGCTCTGCTGATTACATTCAGAAATGTTCCATAGATACAACGTACAGTCTCTGTGAGCGCCTCTCATTTGTTCAAGCATTTGACATTCTGGTCGAAATGTGAGTTATTACTTCGTCTCTCTTATAATTGGATGCTAATGCTGCGGTGGCTACGCTAAGCCTGATGGTGGGGGTTAATTTAAATGTCCGAAAGCCTTCTTAAGTACCCAATTTCCTTCAAAATTGTCAAAAAAGAGGAAGAAAGGATGCAAGAGGACCCATTAAGAAACTCTGAGGAGCTGCTGTGGAGCTGTCAAAACGTGAAGATCCCATCATCCCCCCGTGCTGTCCCATGCATTCTTGTCCTGTCCTCCTGTCTCTGAGCAAAGGAAGCAGAGCTGGGAAAAGTCAGTGCTTTTCCAGAAAATTAGTAACTCAGCAATACATATGGATTTCAGCATCATGGTCTTGGGGTGCCCCTCTAAACCTCTCCAGGGGCCTTTCTTTCCTTTGGTGGCCTCTGGTTGCCTTTGCAGGCCTCATTTCTGCTGACTCGGGGCCATGCAAAGGTTGCATGAAGGCTTTGTCTCCGTGATGACCTCGGAGCCCCTCACTGCCAGGGCTCGAACTTGCAGTGGCTGAGCACCGGCTCAGGAAGCGTGTTTATTTCAGCCTGCTCCAGGTGCCTGGCACATAGTCACCCACACCCTCTTTGCTCAGAGGTGGCAAGTAGGTCTGGCCTTGGCAGGCTGGCAAGGGAGGCCGAAGCCAGGAGGCTGGTCCCAGGCTGTGGCACGCTGTGTCATGAGTCCCATCTCTTCCCTCCTACATCCCTATGCCCACCCCTATCTGGCCTCATGGTGAATGGAGAGGTAGGGGGTGTACTTCCAGCCCCTTGACTTGGGCTTGGCCTCAGGACTGGATTTGGTCAATGGGATGACAACAAGCATAAGGCAAAGGCTTGAGATGTGCCTCTGTGGTTGGCTTTGCCCTCTTGTGTTTCTGCCATTGCCATGAAAAGAGCTTCCCCACGGAGCTGCTTCCTCTTCGGCCAGATGAACCCATGTGGAGCAGACCTGAGCCCAACCCACAGACAGGAGACAAGCCCAGCTGGCATAGCAGCTCGAAGCAGAAGCGCCCAGCCGAGCTTTGCCTACATCAGTTGACATGCAATGGATGGGCAGGTCTACGCATATGAGAGTTAATGCTTATTATTATGTGCTACTGAGTTTGGGGGGTTTGTTACACAGCTGTTTTGGTGGCAATAGCTGATACGTGGATGGTGGCCATAAAGTTACACCAGGGTACAAAGGTCCTCTGAAAGCTAGAGGGCACAGGGGCAATGGAGGAGGGGAAAGGTTGCTTGCTTTTCAAAGCTGGGTTTAACATCACAAATGAATCTTCCCAGCATAATCCATGTTGACCAAGCTCTCCTAATTCAATGACTGTAGATCTACAGATGAGGGAGGTCCAGCCCCTAATCAAGGTACCAGAAAAGACTGGAAAGAGAATGTGGTTCTCCAGGTATGGAGGGCTAATCAGAAGCACAGATGCTCACAGGACCCCCTGGACTGATCTCCTGGCTGCCCTAGCACCGGGAAATAATTTTATCTACTTGGCAGCAATACAAGTCCCTCAGGAATGGATCGCCTTGAACTTTGCAGTTCCTCTGCTTGTGCTCCGATCACAGGGTTAATCCAGCCGGGGTCTTCTCTGACAGTGGACTCATGCACAGGGTCAAGGGCAGCAGCCCTGGCTGTCAGCATTGTCCCCACCTGCCTATAGGCAGGAGTTCTAGGGTCGAGGTCATTGATACTCAGAACAACAAGGGCAACAGCTTGAGAGCATGAGGCTTGGGAGCTGAGGTCCTGAGCTCTAATCCATTCTGGGTGTCTGGGTGACCTTGAACAAATCCTTTCCCCTCATTATGCCTCCACTGATTCATTTCCAGATAGGAGGACCCAGGCCTACTCTGCCTGGGAGAATCGGTCACAAAATACTACTAATACAAACGGTCTGGGAAGCTCTTTGCAAATAAAAAGTAGCAGATGTTGTGGAGGGCTGCAATTTGCTGCTATTAATAAGTATAAATGCCTAATAGGAAGCCAGTTTGCTCTGGGAACTCGGACAGCCAAGGAGCGAGTGTTGACGCCGGAATCATCGACATATGCTGTTCCTCATTAGCAAGCGGCAGTAGCTGGGTGAGGAGCTCTCAGCGCGATTTCTACAGAGCCTCGAGAAATCACCCTATCCTCCGTCTCCCGGTGTGGGCTGCACAGCAATGGCCCACATTTGTTATTAACCAGACCCCTCACCACGTGAGAGAGTGACGTGCTTCTCAGGTGCACAGATGGAAGAGCCACAACCCAGAGAGGCTGACCAGCTTGCCCGAGGTCACACAGCAGGGCAGTGGCAAAGGCGGAAATTGAAATGAAGCTGAGGCAGCAGCCCGTCATCAGGCTCCAACATACTGATTCCCTGGATGCAGCCCAGGGGATTGGAAAACCTTTGGTACCTCCACTGAACCCCGGTTCTCGGGTTGAAAATTTCACAGCATTGCAGGCTGTGTATTGTAAACCAGGAAGGGTTGGCTAAGTTCAGGGACTGAGGGCCCTCCAGGGGGCCAAGAAGTCCATCACGGAGCAGGAGCCCTAAAGAGACTGACAGTAGGTCTTAGTGCAGCCCTCCTCCTCCAGGGAGACTTCCTGGCTCCTTCAAACGTGCTTGGAGAGAAAAAGGGAATTTGGAATAGCTTTATCTCAGTGCCAAGTGAGAAGCAGAGATCTGGGGAGAAGACAGATATGGGTGTGAATCCTGGATCGGCCCTTTCCTGGCCTCCTTTTCTTCCTCGGAGGATAACAGGAAGCACCCTGAAGGGTTGGCGTGAGGATTAATTGGGATGGCACAAATAAATGAACAAGTTAGTGCAATGCCAGTAACAACTCGTTCTGTTGTTTCAGCATCTTTCCCAGAGAAAACGCCCCCACCCCCCTTCAAGGGGTGGTGTGAAGTCACCTCTCTCCATCTCTCCACACCTAGTACCCAGCTCAGGCATGGCAAATGAGACTGCAAGCAAGATGGCGAATGCTTGCAAGAATGAATGAAGTTGGTTCCTGTCAAGCTCATATTCCAAGCACCGCATGGAATTGATTTGCCCATCTTGCTATACCCTAAAACCTATAATTTCTGAATTATTGCCACAAGTTCTTCTCCTAGTGTAAAAGTCAACTTCTCTCCCCTCTCTGGACTGGCACGGTCACATTCACACAGTGGGCTTGGAAGACCAGACTTCTGGGGCTGTGGTATTGCAGGGCATGAACTTTCTCAGGTTGGTCAATCCAGTGCATTTGACAGAGAGGCCTGGCAGCTAGCTGCATCCGCATCCCACCCAGACAGCCACCCCTCCACCACGCAGGAGAGGAGGTGCCCGGGACGGGAGGAATGTTCTGGCATTCACAGGGCTAATAAGCTGGAAGGGACCTTGGGACCAATCCAGCTGCCAGTCCCCTCATTTTTCAGGTGAAGCGCAGTTGCTGGAGGATTTGTCCAAAGCCACAGGGCCACCAACACTCTTCTTTTGAGACCCATCCCTAGAAACAGACTCCTGTCCCAGATGTCTGCTCTTGACTTAGCCCAAGTCAGGGCTGAAGAGAGAGGCAGAGCCTCTGGGACCCACCCCATTAGAGATTGGGAGCCTCCCTCCCCACCCCCAAGCCCAACAGGTGGGAAGGAACCTTTGTCTTGGGGATCGAAGTGCTGCCCCCATTGCAGCCATCTTTCACCAAGTGCTGCTGATGGAGGCTACGGTCCCATCTGAGCTGGGACTGGGGACCTGCTGGCGTGAGTTTCCCAAGCCCAGCCTGCTCAACGGAGGCCTTTGTTCCAGCAGCCAAGTAGAGGGAGGGGGAGGGGCTGGCACGGTGACACCTTTATCCAGGCCTCTGCAGCTGAGCCAAGTGCGTTCCAAGACATATGCCGAGACCCTCTGGCTCGCTGGCATGACTCTTTGTGGGAAGTGGCAGGGCAGACCGGGCAGGCACTCCCTTCCCCACCCAGCACCTAACCCTTCCCTCCAACTGCCTTCTGTCAAGGGCGCTGCTGGCCAGCGTCCGCAGCAACAAGCTGACGGTTCAAACTAAAGGGTGGTTGTGTGCAAATGGTGCACGGATGTGAATGGGCGCACAGCGGCCTGAGGGTGCATGCCTAGATGTGTGCGCCTGGTACCAGGAGCGACGTTTGCACACGTCTATGGGCAGCAGTGTTCAGGCCATGGCAGCATGCTTGCAAAGAAGCACGTCTCTCCTTGCAGACATTCCTCTCTGTGTAGGAAGCTTCTTTGGAAAGTGGACAAGCATCTTCCTCCAAAAAGGAATCTGACCCTGGGAAAAATCATGGCGCCCAAATGAAAAGAAACTGATATACCTCAGGGGGCCCTCTATGCCCCAGCATCTCAGGCAGACCACAGGTGCCTCAAAGAAACCTAAATCCTCTTCCTCTGCCCTCACCCTCTGCCTCAGGTAGCCAGCGAACTCTCCTGAACCCATGGGAGCTCCCCTCCTAGGGGCCCTGCCTACTGCTGGGGAAAGAGGAAGATGGTCCTCCAATGTCCGAGTGTCCTTGGGCAGGGGTCATCTTGCCCACACAGGCAAATGTGTTTTCCTCATTCAGAGATGTGCCCCTGAGGGCATTTGCAGTAGCTTTTCAGATAGGAGAGGACAACACCCATTCTTGCCTTTCTCTAAGTGAGACAACAGCACATCAGGCAACACAGCCACGCCCCCCAGCCTTCGTGTGTCCAGGCTGCAGAGCTGAGGAGGCAAAGCAGAGTCTCCCGCATCCATCTGCTGGGAGCTGACCCCATAGGACTGTGGCCGTGGGTCATGTGGTTTCCATTAGGAGGTTCGCCGTGGAGAGGTAAGCGGTATGGTGCTAGTAACTTATCCACTGCACACTGTGCAGCTGGGGAATGCGATCTACACCAGGCTAAGCCTTGAAACAGAGTTCCCCTTCTCAAGTGAGAAGCGGCCGGCCGGGGCTATATATAGATGGAGACTCAGCGAGGTCAGAAATAATTGCTGGCCCTGGGGTGGGGGTGGGGTGGGAGGCGGTGTCTGTTCCTGGCTAATGTGTGAGCCTTCTCAGAGCACGCTTGTGGGATGGCCTGGGGGAAGGCTAGGAGCCCCGGCCCCTCCTTCTCTGTCCACTTAAGTCTTTGTTACAGCAACAAACAGCTCCCAGTGTCAAAATGCTATTGCCTGTGACAGGTACACTCAGTAGATGGAGGGCCTGGGAGAGGGAAGTAGGTGTGTGGAACCCACCTCGGGGAGCGAGGGTCATGGGGGAGCCAGGCAGTGCAGCTGCTAGGACCCGGGCTTTGTGATCTGGGGGATTGCCATTCAGATTCTAGCTCTGCCATGTATTAGCTTGGTCAGGCATTTAACATTCCCCCATCTCCAAAAGGCTACGCAGATTAAACAATATACCCATAAAACACCGGAGACGGCCCCTGGAGCCTCCCTACGAAACACGTGGTAGCTATCATGGCAGTGATGGCAACCACGGCCGACTCGACTCACCTTTTTGGTTTGCTTCTCCTAAATGAAAAGTTCAACTTTAATTTGATTGATTGATTGATTGATTGATTGATTGTTACTTATTTATTTTTGATAAATTCAACTTTAAAGGTTTCCAGGTGTGCCCCCAGGACAGCTGAACCCCTCCACCATTGTTTGCCTTCGAAGTGGTGCTGGAGAAGGAGTTAGGACTTGAAGGAACTCCTGGTGGGACCTCATGATCTTACCCCTGACCGCCAGTCTCATCCAGTGACCACTGCAGTCCCCAGACCCACAGTCCCTGGCCCTCTGAATAGGGACTTGGCTCCACAACCAGCTCAGAACTTTCCAACAACTTCCCTGCTTCCTCCTCTCCCCTCTCCAGCTTTTCTGACAGCCTTTCCCCTGCTTTCAAATCACAAGCAGAGGGCAGGAAGAGGAGGGAAACCCCAGTGAATTCATTTTATTGCCCACAGCACTGGAGAAAGTGAGGTGAAGCTAGGGAGCCGCTCTAGCTATTAGAGGAAATGAGGTCAGGGTTATCTGCGGCCTTAATGTATTCAGCTTCTCCCCTGACCTCTGCGAACAGGCATAATCAAAAGTTGGCTGTGGGTCTGGGACAGGAAAGCGGGCTGGCTTCCGGCCAAGCACCAGAGGCCGTGCTGTGTGCCGGCGTGTGGGTACACTGGTTGGCATGGCGTGTCTGGCAGGCCGGGGTCGGGCAGCGAGGCCCAGCAAGGCGTTGTTGGCACCGAGTCCAGCAGCCCCTGCTGTGACGGGGACGCGAGGATGCAGCCTCCAGACACGATTCAACACAGGGCGTTTGCGGAGTTTGCAAACAAGCCTGCAGGGCGCAGGACTGAGGCAGCAGCGAGAAAACAAATGTGACAATTTAGGGCAGGTAGTATGCCATAAAGTGGGATTCATTTTAAAAAGCTTTTCTACTCCATTAAGCCTGCCCGGGATGCTGCCGTGAGCAGAGCTTGGGCTGGACCGGAGTCTGGGGCACTCGGGGGGCCGGCGCAGGGTATAGGACTCCCCTTGCACGCTCCCCGTGCTGCTGCTTGCTGAGTGTGGACCACCCTCGGGGAGCCTTACAACTCCAAGGGAGAATCAGGCCACGAAGTCAGGGCCACGGAGGAGGGAAAGGCAGGCAAATGGGGTCTAGGCTAAGGGGTTCCAAACCTCGCTGAGCTTTTCACTAAAACTGAACTGTAGAGCTTTTAGAAAATGCTGAGGTCCAAGCCAACCGCAGACCAGCACAATCAGAATGTCCAGGAGCCAGGCCTCTGTACTTTCTCCAAGCACAGTGCTGCTCCTCTCAGCCCCACCAACGACCCTGACGATGGGCTCGCCTCGAGCACAGGGGCAGAGGACTGGGGACCCAAGGCTGTTGTATTTCCACCCCAGAGTCTGAGAGATGCAGAAGGTCGAAGGCTCCAGAGTACAGAGGCAGGAGGTGTGGGCACAGTGGTGGTCCTGACTGCCGGTTCTGGCTTCACAATTTACAAAGCAATTTCACAGGCATGATTGCATGTGACCCCCACCACAACCCTGTGAGGTTGCCAGGCTAGGGACAACAGCCTTCATTTCACAGATGAGGACATAGGTTGGAGGAGGTTAAGTGGACTCGCTCAAGGGCACACAGCCAGGACTCTGACACAGGGCTCACTACGACGGCTCTACAGCTGGTGTAGCCTCCCTTTCCCCTGGAATCCCCTCTCTTGCCAGGGCCAAGAGCCTTTAACTCCCCTGTGCAGAAGCAGTGTCTGCCTGGAATGCATCCAAACATCATGGAAATTGATGAAGGCAGAATTGGGTTGGAGAGGTCCCATTTAAATATCTCTTAGAAGTGCTCCTTGGCTAGCCTGTTTCCATGGCAAGGGCTGTCTCAACATCCACGACTCTCATCTCCAAATATGGCTCTATCATGTCCCGCAGGGCAGGACCCGGCACCATGGCTCAGTGTGGTACTATGTCCCCCTGGCAGGAGGAGGGAGGGGATGGTATGCCTAACGCCTGGAGACTTCACCAATTATGGAATTGTTTCACTGCCCTGGGGCGCCACCACCTAGAGAGTGGTAGTGAATCCATGTCCGATTCTGTTCACTTAGACTCAGCAAAACCTGGTGAAGGTCTCCCCACCCCTGGGGCTTCTCTGTCCTCTGGTCCTTCAAGGAGCGAAGGGAGTGTGAGAATAGTGCAACCCAAAGGCTTTATGTCCCAGAAAGGGCAGGAGAGAGAACAAAGCGGGCACAGGTAACACCACGGGGTAGAGGGGGTCTCTCCAACTGCCTGGGCAGCCCCTCCCTCCCTGCAATTTGATCTTCCCCTTGTCTCTCCCTTTCACTCTTGATCAGAAATTGCCTGGCAGGGTCACTCACTCACACTTCAGCCTGAATGAGCTGTCCGTCCAGGTGGCGGTTGAAAGCTCCTTTCTGGGAACAGAGTGGGGGGCAGGAGAGTCCCGAGTGCCCGGTGACACCCAGAGAGGGGACCTTCCCGCACCACAGCCTCCACCTTTGCCTTCAGAAGGGGCTTTTCTCCTCGGTCTCCCATTTCCTCCTCCCTGTCCCCTGTGACCAGTCTCCTGGGGACCCTCACATGCGTGACAGCGTGTGCTAGAAGCTTGGACTTTTTGTGATGCTTGGAAAAAGGAGCCACATCCATCCAGACCACAGCTCCAAGACTATACAGGAGGACGAGAGAAAGGTAACTGAGTGCCTGGCTTGGCTGCTCACACCTAACACAAGGAGTAGAATCCGGGCGTTGGATGAGACCTTAGGTCTCCAGATCCAGCCTTTTATAGGATCCAAGCCGTCATCACAGCCATCTATGCAACACGTGTGCCAGTTAACACCCAATTCGAAGGACAAATGGTAAAGGCTGTGCACATCATTAAATGTAATCAGACGTGACTTACGGAACAGTTTGATGCAGCATTAAACTGTGCTTATCTGTACTGATGTCCTAATCTACTGCTCGTCTACCATGGTAATCTACTCATAATTATAGAAACAAAGGGCTGGGACCGTTCTTTACATTTCTTGGTTACTCAGCCTCCTAAAGAGGCCCCTCCTCCATCCCTAGCAGGCAGACACTAGGCCCTTCCTGCGTGCAAGGCGTGGGCTGGATACCTGTGGGATGAGGTGCGTTCTTCCAAGTTCCTCCTGCCAGTCTGGACTCCCTGAAGTCTTTGAGCATCTGGGCCTTGGGTCTCTTCCCTGTGGTGGGTGGTAGTCCAGCGAGGTAGATGAAAAACAGACTAGACCTGCACGTGGCTGTTTACAGCAGCTCTCTGCACAATTGTCAACACTTGGAAGCAAGCAAGGTGTCTTTCAGGAGGCGAACGGGTAAATAAAATCAGATGAATCCCGACAACAAAATACTATTTAAGGTTAAAAAGAAACGAGCTATCAAGCCACAGAAAGACATGGAAGAAGCTGAAATGTATTTTTACTAAGTGAAAGAAGCTAATCTGAAAAGGCTACATATTGTATTGTTGAAACTATATGGCGTTCTGGAAAAGGCAGAACTATGGAGACAGTAAAAAGGTCAGCCGTTGCCAGGGGCGGGGGGCGAGTTGGTTAGGAAGGATCGGGGGATGAACAGGTGGCGCTCAGGGGATTTTCAGGGCAGCGAAAATACCCTGTATGATACTATAATGGTGGTCACATGTCATTATACATTTGTCAAAACCCATGGGATGAACGACAAGAGTGAACCCTAATGTAAACTATGGACTTGGATGGTGATGATGCATCAGTGTATGTAAGTCCTTCGATGATACCAAATGCACCACCTCGGGGAGGGGGCGTGTGTCCAGAGAGGGGAGGCTGTTGTGGGGGGAGGGAAGAGCAGGAATATGTAGGGACTCCCTGCATTTCTGCCTAATTTTGCTGTGAATCTAATACTACTCTCAAAAATAAAGTTTTTTAAAACAAGCTAAGCTAGAAAAGAGGCAATATACCATTTTCTATCATTTTTTTTAAAAGAATGTGCCCATATTCATGGCTCCCTCCTCGCTCTCTTACCAAGAGACCACACCAAGTGTGACCTGCCCCAGGGCACATGGGGAGAGCCGGAGCTGTGGTGCCACCAGATCCACTGGGAGGCAGCTGTGGCCGAAGGACCTGGTGTGGAGAGCCAGCAATGGGCAAGGACGCAGAGTCCTGCGACTGCGTGCCCTGGGATGGGCCGGAACGGAAGTTGGCAGCGTGGACTCTGACCTGGACATGGAATTCCCCTTCCCTGGAGGAAGGGTCAAGAGCAGCACGCACATGTGGTAGTGCCAGCGACAGCAGCCACGCCTTCCAGATGCCCAGTTCACGTGTCCCTGACTATGCAGACCACTCGCACCATCTCCAGCTTAGCTTCTGCCGCTCCTAGGGTCCTGGATGCCTGGCGTGGTGCATTGCACTAGGCCGGACACAAAGGAGCCCATGACATCTCCACCATCTGCAGCAGAGCTCTCGGGCCTTTCATTAAACAACCCAATGTAGCCTCTCGGCACTGGACGGTGAGGTGAGGATTGAATGGGCACGGCCTGGGACGACCAGAAAGCTGCTGCCTGGCCAGCAGCTGACACCTAAAGGGAACAGTCCCAAATGGCACCTCTGAACACATCCTCTGGGTAGCAGCAACCCTGTCCTAGCACACAAAACATGGCTGGATTTTAGCCCCGAGAATCCCCTTGGTTAGGTGTCCTTGTGCAGTGCACAACCTACACCACAATATACTGTGGTTCTATGAGTGCATACACACATAGTCCCAGGAAAATGAGGGTATCTCAGGGATCCAGGAGACTCAGGAGACCCAAGTTGAATCCCAGCTGTACCTTATGTCACCATCCGAGGCTGGCCCAAGATGCCAACCTCCCAGGGCTGCTGTTTCCTCACCTCTAAAACGAGAGGTTCCTTCCTGCTCTAACAATCTAAGACATATGGGAAATTGAGAGCACGTTTCCCTTTCTTTCCCTAGATTGCCCCCCTTTCCCCCTCTTGAACTTGACCGGGTCCTTTCAGACCAGGCTAAAACTGAAAATCAATTTTAATTATAAAAATCCGTTTACTGTACCAATAAATCATCCTAGCCCCGGCTTGGTTGTGGGGAGAAGGTTACACCTGGAGCAGGGCTAATAAGTCACTCTCTACCTCTGCCTCACTGCACCGAGGCTGCCCCTCTGCTCTAATATTCATCTCCGTCATTAGGCTGTGGATTATTAATGATGCCTTGGGCCGATGCATGGGAGCCGAGACGCTCCTGAATCACGTCGTGCTGGTTGTAACTTGATTTCCAGCTGGTCCCTTGACAGGAGCCCCTGATGGGCCTTCCCCCCCCTCTTCCCAGTGGTGGGGGAAGGTTGCATAATGGGGAGGGGGACTGTCCTTTGAAGTGGCTCCTTGTCTGGGGGTCTGAGAGAGCCATTGGCACAGACGAATGGAGAGAGACAGCACAGCGTTATACATATATCAGGTTCCCAGGGCTATGGGTCTTTTAAATTAATTAATTGATCAATTACTGTTGCTGTTAGAGTTATTCCTGATATGCTCTAAGGAGAGGGGAGCCAAGTGCTTCAGATGACCATGGGGGAGGGGCAAGAGGGGTGATCCCATCCTGGCATGAGCTCAATGACATACCTAGAGAGGAAGAGAAAAGGTACTAGGTGTAAGGGGCTTAAAGCATCAGGGCGCTGCTGGGTCCTAGAGGTTGCTTGTGGATCCGTGAACCCCTGGCTAAAGTCAATGGTTCAAGTCCACACACATCTGTGTAGCACTGGGTCCGAGGCTCGGACGGAGGGCAGCTAATGAGCTAGGTTCCGGTTGGCTCTTGGAACCAACTCCCTCCAGTGATGGGACCAAAGTCTTCCTTCCTTCATGGGGAGCGGCTCATTGAAAGTCCCCAGTGCTTCCAGTCAAGCCCCCAAGGCACTGCTGAAAATAGTGGGTCCAGATGGGAGAGAGGCCAAACTTCTCCCCTGCATGCCTGGGACTCTCCTATCATCCCTCCCATAAATCTGGTCAGCAGAGATGCAAAACAGGGAAGCTGGTGGGGCTGAGCCACCACCAGTGGGGTAGGGGCTACAAGTGGCTTTTATGATCTGTTCTAGTCATGCAAACTCACTGCCAATCTGGCACAGGGTTACCAGCAAGTGGGCACAGGCAGCATTTTGAACTGGCTAAGGCAGCAGCCACACGGCAAGTCGTCAGTGGGCAGGCCGGCTGACCAGCTCGACATACCACTTACCAGATGTGTGCCTTGGGGCAACGCATCTCTGAGTGTGTACCTCTGAGCCTATTTCTCCACTGTAAAATGGGGACAGTAATCCCTGCCTCGGTTGTTGTGAGAGCGTGTCACATAGTAGGTCTGCTTGGGACTATTTTATGACTCATCAGCATCCCTTCCTGAAGACAGAAAGGAGATAACACAACCTATCCAACTGCCCATTCCTTTACATTGATTTTGCGGGAGGGACAATTAAAAGTGACACCCCAAAGGAGAATGGAGAAATGTTTATGGAGTCAATGCGGAGGCATCAGGTTTAAAATCAAAAGACCTGGGTTTGGGATGAACTGTGCCACCATGCCATCGGCTGTGTGACTTTTGAGAAGCCATTTGACCTTTATCACCTGTTACATAGGATAATGATGACTGTGAGAGCTGCTGCGCAGGTTCAATGAGATGTCCTGTGGGAAGGACGTGGGAGATGGCAGGTGCTAAACAGATCCGTGACATCATTTCATTTGCTACCACTGTCCCATTAGCAAAGATAATTTAGAGCTCGCCTGTATCAGGCTTTCCAGGGAGCATAAATGATAGTAACTATTAACTTCTTGATTCAGTTCTTTTGCTACCTTCCATTAAGGCACCAGAAGAGAAATCATTTTTCTTTTTTCACCCACTCATCATCATTTGAGATATCCTGCTACACTGAGATACAACACCGGGGAGGTAAGCACGTTATAAAAAAAGAAAGAACAGAAAAGAAAGAAGAAGAAAAAGCAACTAAGCCCAGGCATGGATCCCCACGCTGAAGAATTGGTTAATTAAATTGAAAGCTCTGGCGCTTATGGTAATTGTTAGTAAGGAATCTATATCCCATCAGAACCCTCTCCCCTGGAGTTTGCTCCCTCTGCTTTCTCTGCATTGGGTACTAAAATTGCTTCTATCTTTAGGCAGATGCAGCCACAGAGCTCAGACATTATTGGGGGGTGACTGTCTAGTGTGGGGCTTGGGTAGCAGCAGCGAAAAAACTTGATCCCAACCTGACCTTCTCCTTGAATCTCCCTGACTTGGAGTTCATCATTTCTTCTGCAAAAGGGCAACATATGCCTTCTCTCAGGGCTGGTTATCAGGGACACATAACATAGGCGATGCTTGCTTTTAGAGCCCCTCTACTGTTTCTCTGTACACAAGGAGGATGGTTTCTAACATTGCCCACACCACTGGGTTCCTGATGCCCCCAAGCCACTGCCATCTGCTTCTTGGGCACCAGCTGGCTGTAAAAAAATACCTAGTCTGTCCCTTTTTGATGCCACTAAAGCAACTAGATTCCAGAAGTAGATAAAACAGCAAGCTTTTCATCATGCTTCCAATGACAGATACAAAAAGCAACAAGTGGGGGCAGCAGGAGATAGTTTGGTATAGGGGAAAGAGATCTGGAGGGACTTGGGTTTGGGTCCCAACCACACTATGTATTAGGTTCATAAATTTGGCAAGTCTGCATATTAATTCTGAATTGTGCCTTGGCCTCAGCTGAGTCCTGCCTGATTCAGCCTGGCTTGACCCTCCAGGGTTCAAAATCACCCTAAAGCTTCTGGATTGAAATAGATGAGTTGATTCCATATACTCACAATAATATTTTGTTTATCAATTATCAAGCATTTGTACTATGTACTGTGCTATAAGAAGTCAGGTCAGGCAAGGGGGCATCTTAAAAGTCAAAGAGAAGCCTTTGAAACCTTTTCATGCTTGGATGGTCAACTGGCATCATGAACTAAACAATTAAGAATTAGGTAGCAATATGCAGGGTGCTATGTAGAAAGGATCAGATAGCAGAAAGAAAAAGAGCAATAAGCCAGGATCAGGGTCATTTTCAGTCCTGGACAAAGAAGTGAACCAAGAATAGGGCAGATGAGATCAATGCTGTCCTCCCTAGATAGCTGTGGATCTCTGACTTTCAACCAAGAGGCCTTGTATAGCTGAGGCAAGTGTACTCAGGCCCTAGCAGATAGAAATGTGGATTGGACGCTCCTCAAAGAAGAGGATAGGGCATAGTTGCAAGTGTTGTGTGCTGTGACTCTGCCAGGCAACCATCAAGAGGCAGGCAGCCAGAGCAGAATGGGGGCCCAAAGGACTTGGGAAACCCACAGACCATATGCTCACACCGGTGAGAGCGAACAGCAGGCTAAATGGAAAAGCACAGAGGTCCTATCTATAGCATGGAAGGGATGAGGTAAAAATTGGAAAAATTCATTAGAAGAAAAGGAGGTCTTGAAGAGTTCAAAGTCAAGAACAACTTGACTTAATATCAGTGTGGGGCTCAGCAGACCTCAGACGCCATGATAAAGCCCTGCTTCCTGAAGTACTGGGATGAACTCAAACTAAATCCAGCTCAAGGGAAAGAGAGAAGGTTTAGGGTGAGTTTGTGTATGTGTGTGTGTATGTTGGGGGGAGGGGCCGGGGTTGAACTTTTAAATTCCATTGCAGCCAATTATCACAACTATGTCCATTTTTCCAGCCTGCCGGCCAGAGTCAAAGAATATACATTTGAAAATCTCCAACCTTTGAAAACATTACTGTGAAGTTGAAAGTTCCTGGTGTCTTTTGATTAAACATTGTGCTAGGTAATGATTGTTTTACTTCTTACTCTTTTTCACCCCCTTCAAATTACTGATTGTTGTCTGACATTAGGGCCCCATTTGCTCTTATTAAATTAACAAGCCTACAAAACACTTAATGAATTGAAACTCATCAAATGTTTGGAAACGAACAGCGGTCTTAAGATTCTTTCCCTTTTAATATATCTCTGTGTGAAACGTCTCACTCTCCCTTACACTTGCTTAGGTTCAGACAGCCTCATACAGGGAATCAGGTTTTGATTCTTAGCCCACCTGAGGCAGCAGTCCACAGAGATGCAGGAACTTAAGTGCTTGGGTGGTTCTTCCAACTGGCAATGTGCTGTTCTGCATAAGCATTGGCTTTCTGGCTACACCAAATGATTCCTGCTTTCCTTCCAAGGCTGCCTTAGGAATTTTGGTGCATTTGAAAAGCCATTACTAGGGTGTAGTCTGTAGTCATCAAACAGACTTATTTCCCTTTTTAGGGCAATCTGACTGGTCTGCAAAGTGGATAAACTTTTTCTGTGGGCAGTTGTGGGCTAATGAAATGGGTATCCTGGAACCCACTGTCCCATCTTCTTTGGACATTTCTCTCTCTCTCTCTCTTTTTTAAAGATTTTATTTATTTATTTGACAGAGAGAAAGACAGCCAGCGAGAGAGGGAATACAAGCAGGGGGAGTGGGAGAGGAAGAAGCAGGCTCCCAGCGGAGGAGCCTGATGTGGGGCTCGATCCCATAACGCTGGAATCACACCCTGAGCTGAAGGCAGACGCTCAACGACTGAGCCACCCAGGCGCCCCCATTTCTCCTTTTCTGATGCTACCCTCGTCTAGGAGCAGAACATTTTCAGAGGTTTCATCTGAGATCCTCAGCTTTGCAAAGGGTGGGAATTCCTGAAACCATCACACAGCTTGGGGTCCAATGAATAGCAAAACCACCCAAACAGAGAGCATCCAGGGAAAACTCTATGTTGGTTCTTGCCCTACAAGCCAGAGAAGATAATGGGATGACTGGACGATGTTCCTCAAATTTCAGTCATCAGTTTGTCTTGGGAAATGGGCTTGCTACATGAATGTTTAGGTCCACATGTGTCTGTAGGAGGAGCCAGGTAAAAGTTAAAGGATCATGAATATAGCCAAAGTGACATACTTTCCTCTCTGGCCAGCAACCACTCCCTACCCTTGGACAACTACACAGTCACAAAGTCACAAAGTCATGTGTCCCCTGACACATGTGAATGAGCAAAGGGTATGCCTGCTCACTGAGCCTTCACCCTGGGAGCAGCTCTGCTCTTGACTCACTATGTCCCCCAGCTGTTCACAAGTCTAGACACACATATCTAAAATGGTCCTGGTGGAGGCTTTCCAGATTGGTCCGCCTGCTGTTAGGACTACTTCACGTAGGTAGGAACCATCTGGCAGTCCTTAGGAACATCACAAGTTACTTCATGCTGTCATCCCATGATCAGCTCTACTCAATATTCAGAGCTCTGCCATTGGCTTGTTATAGGATATGGGGATTTCAAATTTCCAATCTGCAGAATGGGAAACATGTCTCCTGTATGTACTTGGAAAACAAGATACACATTGTAGAACAAATAACACCTTAACCTAAAGGAGTTTGCTGTAAACCTCCACTATAATCAAGCAAAGGAAAGCACCTGTAGGGTTTCTGCCCATGTCTGAAAGCTGAATCCTTGTTTCCTTATTCCTGCCTACTTCTCAGCAGCATGACCCTGGCCATCAAGAGTTAACTCCATCTGACTCTAAACCATGGACTACCACCCAGAACAAGGAGCTGGCTATGGAGGATCCTGCCAGGGCCAGTATTGATTGGCTTACTTGATTAGTTGGTTAATTGAATATCACTGCTTTCTAATATAATTAAAACAAGATAAATACTGGGGCTTCATCCTGTAAGCAAGGGCCATTAGTGATCATGGTACACACCCTGATTAAAAATGCAATCAACTGGGAGGATAATTTATGAACTTGCCAGACTCTAGTGCCATTCCATGGTTTGTGGGGTCCTGAGATATGATGTGGCTGGCACGGAATTCCCTAACCTGTTGTGGTTGCCCTGGTATCTTGGGAAGGGAATTTATTACACAGGGAAATATGCAGGATGGTCTCTCTTTGCAGGTAGAGTTATATATGCTTGCCACAAAGCTCCTTTGTAAAGTATCAGAGAAGGATACCCAAAGCACCAACTAGGGGACCACCATGACTGTGTAACCCTTTGCCTCACCTCCCTCAATCCGAAATACAATACTGGCCCTGAGCTCACTCTCTGTTATCCTTTCTTTTATCCTCATCAGGTTCATCACGAGTTTGAAACTTCATTTGGATTACTGATATGATCATTAAATACTTTTTAAATACTTATGAAAATTACTGCACGCAAAGCAAGTGTGACTAGTGGGAGGGGCACAGGACTTACTTACTTGGGGGCTGAGCACTATACCCCCTAGGCTGCTAAGAGGAATAGCTAAAAGTTCATGCTTTTGCCTCAAATGTACAGCGCAGGTGCCCATGGCATAACCCATTTCCACTAGACATATTAGACAGTGGGTCCCATCAGGAGGAGGCATGTTGTCAGACTTGGTGGAGCACAGGTGTCAGCCTTCTTCACCTGGATGTTGTCTGTTGCTTTCTCAGTCAACTGAGGCAACGTTTCTGGCACATTAACAGCTGGCCTGGCTGGTAAATGCATGATACGGATAGAGAAGTGTCATGGCAGCACTCCTGAGTTGCCCCTATTGATGTCTAAGCTGTCCTTGCTTACAGCAAGGGGCAGTAGTCTTGCATTGAGGGCTGGTGGGGGTCTTGGTGACATGCAGCTGGTGGAGAATTTGGCATATCTCCAAGGAAGGTGCTATATAAATACAGGGTATTATTATTCTGTTAGCTTATGTTCTTAATTTTTGGAATGTGTCCAGATGTGCTGACTGGTGAACAAACATTAAAGATGGGGAAGGAGTGTAGAGACTCTGCTGCTGATACCTAGAGCAGAATGGAACACCACCACAGCTCTGCCTCAGAACTGGGTAGTGTTCTGATGACAGGTTAGATGTGTCTGGAAAAGCCAGTAAGATCTGAAGGTGCAAATACAGTCCTGATGTAGAAATAACAAAAAGCTGACCCAGTGATGTGATTCTGACACTTTTTTCTGCCCCCTCCGAAGGACATTTTTTTGCCAACTGTTGCCCTTCCAAAAAGCATGTCCCCTTAATGGTTTTATTTTTATTTTTTTTTTTCTGAGAGATTGGCTTTATCTTGGTGTCCTCTTCCATGAGATGCTGCCAGATTTGGATGAGTAGGGACACACTGCTGGGACGTCTGATACTTCTATCACTAGGAAGAAGAGAAAGGAATGAGGCAAATGGGGGAACCTGCAGAGGGTAGCAGGAGCTGCCCTTAGCACATTATGTGAAGTCAGTGCTGAGGCCCACAACGTTAATGGGAATGACAAAGAAACGTGCTTGAGGGGTTGACAGGAATAATCGAGAATACCAGCATGCTCAGAAATCCATTCTGTTCACCCTTAGCTTTTCTAAGAGCTGACCTCATCTTCCTAAATGCTTATTTGGAGAGAAAATACCATGTGTAAAGAGATATGTACGTACAGAGAAATGAGGACATATCTCTACCTACAGTTTTGTTATTACCTTGCCATAAAATAAATGTTTATTAATTTCCATACCATGTATGGAGGGAGTTGCCACATGTGAATTTCTTTCATCAGTAATTGCTGCGCCTGTGACTCCTTCAGTTATATGTACCAGTGGGGATGGTTTCCAAATAAGAACTGGGAGAGAAGGACAGATTCACAGATGATAGCTAAAAACATCTAGAAATTATAGACCAATTGAGGTCAGCAAGAAGCAAGTTATTCAATATATCCCCTGGGGACTAGAGCCAGACTTTTCCCCATGTGGTCCCAAAATTACTTGGCAGTTTCATTAGGGTGAAAGGCAGTGCAGCCTCATAAGTCAGAGAGTGGAGGTTGTCACTTAAAATTTAGATGGACTTGTCAACCAAACACTTAGAAAGAATGGCATTTTGATGGTCCGTTCCTGCTCATCAAAGAAGTTGCTCAAATTTGTAGGATAGAGGAATGAAAGTAAGGAGGGTTTTAATTGCAGTATTTGGCTCTGAATATGTCTATACCTACATAAAAATTCAGGAAATCAGTATTGTTAAGAAAACCTGACGTCCAGGCAGAATCATTTACAATGTGGGGGAGCTGTCCTCATGTTCTGGTTCTGAAACATTGAACTACTGATTTTGAAGCACTTCCATGATAGGAATTAACACTTTTTTTCCTGGCTCTGAGTAGAGTTGCAGCTCAACCATCCATGATCAAAATGTAAAGCTAAAGGAGTACATGTCTCATAGCTAGAGAATGGAATTTTATGGAGAATTATGGAATACTATTCTTTGAACATTTTAATGTGATAAAAATGAAAAGTGCCCATTTGTATCAGGTTCTCCTTTCCTTCATAGGCACACAAAAACTGAGCTTCCCAGTCCCCCTGCAGTTATGTGAGGCCACGTGACAAAATCTGGCCAGTGAGGATGTGAGTAGAAGTGATATGTATGACTGCTGTGCCAAAGCATTTAAGATGTATAACCATCTAGCTTTCTCTTTCTTTTGCAGCGACAATGATATAGACCATGTCTGATATAGCAGAGGCAAGATGGAATCAGCCTTTATCCTTGAGTTCCCATTTGGGAAGCATCTTCCCTAGAGAACTGCTGAACCAATAGTTAACTTTGAATAAATGAGAAATCAAATGTCATGTGTGAAGTCTCTGATATTTTGAAGCTTATCCTATCCTATCCTATCCTATCCTATCCCATCCCATCTTAACTGATACACTTTGTTACTCATTTGGTGTCTTAAAATCAAGACTATCACAATAAAGCCTTTACGCTGTTACCAAAGTCATCAAGTAAATATATAGGGAAGAAGGAAAATTTTTTCACTTGGGGAAAATAGAAACATATCTCACAATGTCCCCCAAGATGATGACTTAGATGTTGGTTTATTTGGGAAAGCTATGAAAGAAATGTTTCCAGAAACTTACATTTCTACTTGGCATAGAATTATATTTCTGAATTTCCTTTTAAAATGGTGAAGGAGGGGCGCCTGGGTGGCACAGCGGTTAAGCGTCTGCCTTCAGCTCAGGGCGTGATCCCGGCGTTATGGGATCGAGCCCCACATCAGGCTCCTCCGCTATGAGCCTGCTTCTTCCTCTCCCACTCCCCCTGCTTGTGTTCCCTCTCTGGCTGGCTGTCTCTATCTCTGTCGAATAAATAAATAAAATCTTTAAAAAAAAAAAAGAAATTCAACATAGATTCCTTCACCATTTTATTTTGAATTTCCCCCCCTCTATGTTGAATTTCTGATGATCACAGTTCTACAACGTAGGAAGAAGCCAAGTTAAGGTCAACATCACTGCCATGAAATGATGGATGTAACCATCAAGCAGAGGTCAAAGAGGATGAGAACTGAACAGAGACCATGGGACTTGGTGAAGAGGTAGTCACAGGTTACCTTTTTAAGAGAGCAGTTTCATTGGACAAACCATATTGCAGAGGGTTGAGGAAAGAATTAGGTGTAAAAAAAGGAAAGAAGGAAATCTAAACCAGAGACTTGAAGTATGGGTGGTAAAGGAAGGAAACAGGGCTATAGTTAAAAAGAGAAAAGCAAAACTTGAGTTTGACTGAAAGTTGGGGTGCAAGAACAGATGACAGGAAGAAATAAAAGTTAAAAAATGTGGACAGAAAATCTTTTGTGTGTTTGAAGAGGGTAGGATTCAGAGCACAGGTGGGAGATACTTTTGTGAAGAGAGGGAACATATGAGGGTTTGGAGAGGCTTTCCTTCTGTATTCCTTATTTCTTATCTGAGCCCATGGCATCATCATACACTAATTTCGACTGATTGAGAACTCCAGGAATCATCTTGAACTCCTTTATCTCCTTTACACTCTGCTACATACTGTTATCACAAAAGCTATTTAACCTTCTAAGTATCCCTTAAACCTTTACCTTTGTGAAGCTTTAAATTCTGTTGGAAGTTTCATAATCACAGTTTTACCCCTTACCAGCTGGGTGACCTCAGGTAAATTACACACCTCTCAATTTCTCATCTGTAAAATGGAAATAAAAATAACTACTTTGTAGCACTGCTGTGAAGATTAAATTAAATAAGTACCTGACACAGTGATAGCAAAAACTTCTTACTTGGCTCTCCAAGTCTAAAAAAATAGATTACCCATTTTTTTTATTTGTTCACTATATTGCCACCAGAATGATCTGTTTGACATTCAAGTCTGTTATGGTCTTGCTTAAATCATGTCAAAACGAATCTATTGTTTATGGACTAAAATCCAACCCTCCCCCTTTTTAAAGTATGATCTCATCCCTGTCCAACTCTACAGTTTTCACCAATCTCCCATCTCAATTTATGTTCCAATGACATTAAATTCCTTATAGTTTCCCTTAAGACATCATAATGCCTCAAGTTTTCTTTGACTTTGCAATGTTGTCCCTTCTGCCTGGAATGTCCTTTTCCTCTCTTGTTCCCTCAGTAAATTCCTATTCATCTTTGAAACTAAGTTCATGTGTGGCCTTCTTCAGGTCCTTCTTCATCACTCCCTTCTCTGTACTACCTCTCTATAATCTAATCACTTCTGTTGTCACACTTATCTCATTGTATTGCATTTATGTATTTACATGCTGGCTTTCAATATTACATAAACTTCTTGAAGGAAAGGGTGTGTTTTATTTAATTCTATAACTCTCTTGCCTAGGACAGTACCCCATACTGGGTAGGTACTTATCAAATGATTGGCAAGTAAATGATTGAAGGAATGAATGAATGTGCCTACCTGGAATGATAATAAAGTTGTACAACAGACAGAAGTGGGTAAGATCATCCCCATATAGTCTACATCTTCATGGAGCAGACATCATCTGTTCTAAGTGATGTCTGTTTCTGGAATTATTGAAAGGAATGGCATTGGAACCTAAAGTTAGTGGAAAATACAATACACTAAACTCATACCTGAGATTCTTTACTTCATGCCTTGTTGTTTTTGAACATACACACGTGCACACACACACCCTTCTCCTGTCACTTTGTCCCCAGAATCATAACACCATAGGCTCTTCCAGCCTTGAGAATTGTATGCAGCTTGACTGACTGAACTCAAATGCTTAATTTTCAATTTTTCCTTCTACCTGAGGTCTTCATTCTTGGATATACAGAAAGCTATATTGATGAGTAACAGAATCTATACTTAGTTTTCCACCATGCCACTCTCATGTGGCATGGTCATGCAGGTTTAGAGGCAAAGAGGAGAGGGAAGGCAGATGACTCCTATCATCAGGGAAGCTGATCACTGTGGCTCTGACCAGGAGCCTAGAACCCCCTGGATGTGTTTCCTCTTTATAGCTATGTATGACTATGAGGCCCTGGTGTATGTTTTCTAAATATAAAATGGGGAGAATTCTGTAATTCTAGATAGCAACTAAGCATAAGGATTCAAAATAAGAAGAGACAGTTTCCAGATCTAAGAGGAAGAAAGAGATTTTAAGCAGAAATTAGAGCCCAAAAGTCCCACCAGAGGAAGCTCCTGTTACAGAAAAATCCTTCGTCTTCTGCATTCTCTGCAGAAGTGTGTGGCAGGCTCTGACTTTCAAAAAACTGGAAGAAATATCTAATTAGGGCTGCCAAACAAAACTCCATAAAAATTAGGTACAGGAGATGAAAATAAACCCAGGAAATGGCTATCATTAGAAAGCAGAGTTTACCTTTTACTCTCTGAAGAAGTATGTGGTTAAAATAATTTAATTAATGTGTGACCATTTTTATGAAATCCGGAAGGCTGCCAAGGCATGTCCTCCATTTATAGATCAATGTTCTGTAGTGGAGCTCTACATGTAAAGACATGAGGTTCTCTAGATGGTCCCTCTGATAAGATCTCCAGTGGCTATTCCAGGGTCACTTTGAAGCTTCCTCAGGGGGAAACGTCCATCCAAAGTAGATCTAATCATGCTGATTGTCCAGTTTTGTCTCTACCTGGGACAGAGGCAGTAGTGGAGAGTGGCTAAGAGCATAGACCCTTGAGGTTTAATCCTATCTTCACCCTCATAAACTGTGTTATATCTTGGGGAGGTTGCTTAACCTGTCTGTGTGCCAGTTTCCTAATCTCTAAGATGGCCCCCAAACTTGCCAAAGACTGGGAGAAAATATTTGCAAATCATATATCTGACAAAGGGTTTTCAGAATATACAAATAGTTCTCAAAACTCAACAATAAGGAAACAAACAATCTGGTTTTTTAAGGGTAAAAGATTTGAACAGACACTTCACCAAAGGAGAATAGAGATGGCAAGAAAGCAAATGAAAAGATGTTTACTATTTTTAATCATTAGGAAAATGTGAATTAAAACCACAATGAGATATCCTTACATATCTACGTGATTGGCTCAAAAAAAAAAAAACAAAACAAAAACAAGCAAAAAAAAAAAAAAAGGAAATAAAGAGAAACAGATGATACCAAGTGTGAATGAGGATGGGAAAGGGACTGGAACTCTCATACATTGCTGGTAAAAATGTAACATGCAGCCAACCTGGAAGACAATTTAATAGCTTCTTATAATATGACTCAGAAATTCCATTCCTAGGTATTTACCTAAGAGAAATGACAGCTTATGCTCAGAAAAAAATCTGTATGACAGTATTTACAGGATATTATTTATAATCACCCAACAACAGAAACAACCCAAATATCATTCAATGGTGAATAGGTACACTGAGGTACAATTATATCATAGATTACTGCTCAGCAAATAAAAAGGAGCAACAACATGGATGAATTTAAAAGCACTGTGTTGAGTAAAAGAAGCCAAATACAAAGACTATATATTGTATGATTCCATTTATGTGAAACTCTAGACAAGGCAGAAATTATTGTGACGGAACAAAGGTCAGTGATTTCCAGGGGAGGAAGAAGTGGGGGAAGATCGACTGCTAAGGGGAATGAAAGAACTTTTGGGGGTGATGGAAATTATGTCAGGACCATAGGGGTGATTGCATTATTGTATACATTTTTTTTTCAACTTCAAGAACTATTATTTTGAACTAACTTTAGACTTAACAAAAAAAGTTGCCCAAATAAGTACAAAGAGTTCCCACATCCCCTTCACTCACTGTTCCCTAATGTTTAAGAGCATAGGTAATCATATTACAATTACGGAAACCAGGAAGTTAACGTTGGTATGATACAATTTGCTAAGTTCTAGATTTTATTCTAATGTCACCAGTTCTTCTACTTAATTTATTATTCATTCCAGGATTTTATATTCCATTTGGTTATTATATCCCCTTTGTCACCTCTAATTTGTAACAATCTTTCCTTGTCTTCCTGACTTTGACACTTTTCATGAATACTAGTCAGTTATTTTGTAGAATGTCTTTCATTTTGGGTTTGTCTGAGATTTTCACATAATTAGAGTGAGGGTGTGCATTTTTGGCAAGAATATCACAGAAGTGATACTGTTTCCTTCTCAGTGCATCTTATCAAGTGGTTCATGATAGTGATATTCTTGTTACTGATGATGTTAACCTTGATCACTTAGCTAAGGTGATTTCTCCACTGTAAAGTTACTATTTTCCCCTTTGTAGTTAATAAATAAGCTGGAGGAAATACTTTGAGACTGAAAATATCCCAATTTTCCTCAAACTTTTGCCCACTGATTTTTGTATCCAATGGTGGCTCTTCTCTGCAACAATTATTATTGTAGTATAATTTTAAAAATTTTCCTCTTTCTTTCTACATTTACTTTTTTTAATTTTTATTTTAATTTTTAAAAAAGATTTTATTTATTTATTTGACAGAGAGAGACAGCCAGTGAGAGAGGGAACACAAGCAGGGGGAGTGGGAGAGGAAGAAGCAGTCTCCCAGCAGAGCAGGGAGTCTGATGCAGGGCTCGATCCCAGGACCCTGGGATCACACCCTGAGCCGAAGGCAGACACTTAACGACTGAGTCACCCAGGCGCCCCTATTTTTATTTTTTTAGATCACTTTGCTTTGAAATAATTATAAATTCATGGGAAATTGAAAGGATAATACAGAGAGGATCCTATGTACCCTTCAGCCAGGTTCCCCCAATGGTTACATCTTACAAAACTATAATATCAAAACCAAGAAATTGACATTGTTATAAAGTATGTATATAGTTCTATTTCATTGTATCACAGGTGTAGATTCATGTAACCACCAATGCAATCAAGATTCAGAACTCCTCCAATACTACCACATAACTATACACTTGACATTGGTGATCATATGTTAATTATACCTCAGTCAAGCTGGCAACACACAAAACACAAAAAACCTTCAAATCCTGTCAAGGTAACAGGAAGCACTATGTAACTATTAGTTTTCATTGTTGCTGTTTTCTCAAGGAGCCTCTCTCTTCTGTACTAGGGGTGCTTGTAGACGAAGGTGCTCAAAGCAAGGGCCAGTCCAAGCAATAAGCCAAGGGCACAAGGACCTTTTTATTTGCACGACTCCCTGACTGTTGCTATACTGCGTAAATTAGACAAACCATTAGTCACCAACACCTGGACCGAGTGCTACCCTAGCACTGCTGGAGATTCCCAAAACTGTCTCCTGCATATCACTGTGGGCTCGCATTTGTTCCTGTCTTCTCTCTCATCTCATGGTGACTATCCTTCTGTTACTTGAATATGCCCAGCACATCTTATTTCAGGGTCTTGCCACTTGCTGTTCCCTCTGTCTAGAATGTTTTCTTCATAGATATTCAGTAGCCAGTTCACATGTCATGATTCAGCAAGAGCTTCCTGAGCCTTGTAGACCAAACCGGCCCCTTCTGCCAGTTTCAGCTTCTCTCACATGACTCCATCTTACTTCTCTTATAGAACCTACCACTAGAAGAAATTATCTTGGCTATTTATTTGCTGACTTGTTTCTTGTCCATTCTGATGCCCCCTAGCATGAAGCTATATGCTGCCTGGGCATCATGTTTTGTCTAATGCTGGATCTTCACTATTGCCAGTGATGGCGACCATAGTCCCCAGGAGAATTTCCTGGCCACCTTACTTCCCATTGTTCCTCCTCCCTTCTTCTCTTTCCTTTAACTCTCTTTATGTGCTCTCCCCATTCTGACACATATCTATTGAGATAAAAATGAAGTACGCAGCCGCACTGGAAAAATCATAGATGAATCCAGAGACTTCAGCTTACTGTGTCCCAGGCTTTTTTGCAACGACTCTTCCCTTCCCGACCCTTTTCCTTGGCTCTCTGCCTGTCCTTAATGGGTGCCTGCAGGAGGAATGCCCAGAAAGGAGGACTCCCACTAAATTTTCTCTAAGCCATTTATTCTCGAACTGCATTTAAGCTAATAGGAAAGGCTTCATGGGAAATCTGGAGGCTTCTTGCCATCCTCATGCTTGCCCTTTGCCTCATTTCAATCTAGTTAGCCCTGTTATTATTTTTTCTGTGGAATGGCATATATCCGTGCCATTAATTCTACATATTTCTAGGGGAAAAAGGGATTGAGAGGAAGGAAAGACTGATTATTTATCAAGTAAAAGACATTTCTTCTCTCTCTGGACAGCCAGGTGGATTTTCTGAACTCATTTCTGCCCTGAAATGGGGCAGCCGCTTCTGAAATGAGTCCTCGGTGTTGGGGTGGGCTCTGTTTTTATGGCCAGTGGGTAATAGCATTTCCTGATTTATGAATTGGCATCTGGGGTAGGTGCTGAGCCCCTAGATGGATTCATCATGGGGAGAACAGCCATATAAATAATCCTGTCACATAAAATTATTGTTCTCATTTTGATTTTTAAAAAATGTCCTTTTGTGTAGTGGGATTTAGGAGATTTTAGTGGGAAAGCAGGAGAGGGATGAGTTACTTGGCTCCCTTTTTATCTATAAAATAAAAATGTACAAGTATTCTCCAGAAACGGTGACTTGCTTAGAAGACAATTACCAAAACAGTATAATCATCTGGGGGGACTCTTGGCACTTGGTTTAAAGTCAAAGCCAAAGTCTCCATCTGAGGAAAGATGTAGGGAGATTGATCTCATGCGTCTGACCCAGGCTACACTTGGGATTAAAAAAAAAAGAAATGGTAAAGAGAAGATCAGTTCATGTTTCTCTCATCTTCCCCAAATCAGTGTGGTGATTCATTTAAATGCACCAAATACTTATTGAGTATCTACATGGTACAAATTGCCATGTGGGCCTCCTGGGGTTGCCAAGACAAACATAAGCAGGAGCTCGCAATCCAGAGGATGTGGGTGCGGATGACTCAAAGTGAAATGCAGGTTTGAAGCATGCACGTGATTTCCCTGGTGACATGAGTCATAGGGCATCCTGGACAGAGAGTAGGACAGAAGCAGAGACCCAAGACACATTGTGACTGAGCCGAAAACTGGCAACTGTTGGCTGTTTAAACTTTATGTTTCAGATCTTTCTCCCCTCGTGAACTTGTAACCTCCCAAAGGACAAGGATCCCGCCTGACTTCTTTTGTACCCATCCCTTTGTTCCCTGACCTTGAGGTCTAACTCACAATAAGTCAGGAGAAATCACCTTGTTTTCTACAAAAGTCTGGATAGGTTCTAGGCTAGACTTTGCCACGGCCATATGGCCTGTCTCTGCCACACAGCTTCGTTGTTGTGGTCAAGTCAGCCACAGATCATATGTAAATGAATGGGTGTGACTGGGTTCCAGTAAAACTTTATTTACAAAAACAGGGGGTCCACCAGATTTGTACTGTAGTTTGTCAATCCCTTTAGTAGGTCAACAATATCTGCTTGTTGAATTAAATTGAAAGGAGACCATTTAATAACAAGGGCATCTCACTTTTAAAAAAAATCAACTATGACTGACAAAGGAAATAACTGCAGAACATGTTAAAAGAGTTCTTTTCTTTTTTTTTTTTAAAGATTTTATTTTAAAGTAATCTCTACACCCAACATGGGGCTCAAACTCATAATCCTGAGATCAAGAGTTGCATGCTCTACCAACTGAGCCAGCCAGGCACCCCAAAAGAGTGATTTTCTATGCAGAAAGATTTCTGTGGTACTCACAACATACAATCTATTATAGAAGCATATTTTAAAGAAGGGGTCCCTTCCATAAATGGAATTTCTAAATCTTTGCCAGTATGCAAGATGTTGAACAGACACCATCCCTTTCCACAGTACCAGGCTCCAGAGGACAAAAAAACTCCCCAAAACAAAAAACCACCACCACCAAAAACACAAAACAAAAGAGAGAGAGCGAAACAGGAGTCTCTTTCCTCATTTCACTAGCCCAGACAGGAGCTGTACCAGGAATCTGGGTGTGATAACCAAGGGCCTAGGAGGCAGGAGCCTTCTTGTGGTGTGTCCTTGGGGAGGGGGCCAGCTGAGGCTGTTGAGCTGTCTCTAACTACTGTCTAACCATCGGGGCTTCTATTCATTCCTCTAATTTATTTCTTTGTTTTCATGGCAGAATAAACTCCAAATTCCAGGGGTCAACTAAGTGCCTGCCACCAGCCCACACGAGGCCAAAAAAAAGCTTAGTGTCATCAGTCAATGCCAACTAGTTAATAATGACCAGCCTCTTCGCTAATGGCCTGAAGAAGGGGTCCTTGGGCAGCAAAGGCTGTAGCAGAGAGACTTGCAGGCAGCTGCATGGGGAGAATGCTTTGCAAGAAGCATTTTTGCTGGCCACTTTCAAGGGTGTATCCACCCATGCTCAGCTCTTTAGGAAGGTAGTAATTAGTTTTATTCCCTTCGGTGCACATGGCAAATGCAGCAGTGTCTGGCATTTAGAGACCCATTGGAGTCTGCCCCTCGCATCTTGACTTGACTCAGGTTTACATCTATAACTAAGAAATATCAGGATTGTAAGGTGGTTTAGGGGTTGTGTTCAAGTTCCCACAGACAGAAGAGAAACTTTGATTGTCAGGGCTTTAGACAAGGAGAGGCCACTGCAAAGAAAGGTTAATCGTGACTTAGCTGGCCCCGTACCACCCAGTGTCTCTTGCAAACTGCAGGCGGTGAACACAATCACTAAATAGTAAGCTCCTCGAGGGCCTAGATGGCTTGTGCATCTTTGTATGTTCCCAGCGTGGGGACTCTTCACAGAGCTGCAGGAACAGGACTACCTAGTGCATTCTGGTCATCTGGACAGTGCTTCCCCACTGGTGTGTGGTGGTATGCTCCGATGCCATGGATAGGCCATAGGTGTGCTACCACGTTGATCTTTTCAGACCTTGGAGCGTCCAGGGAATGCCTGGAGAGGACAGGACTCCTGGTCCCCTCTGGTTATGGGGGGACTTCTATCACCCCAGTGAGCTATAGAAATACATTCATTTCCAAGTGACTCTTAATGAAATAATAGGTTAGAATGCATTGATGGTCCACAAATGGGAAAACTAAGACTCAGAAGTCAAGATCTTATGAGTCAAGAACTTGATTCTAGTTAGCCTTACTCTGTGTCCAATGCCTTATCCACTACCCCACAGCTGCCACACTGAACTGTCAATAACTGTGGAAGCCAAATTGTTGAAATTGAGAAATCACTTGAATAAAAAGCAGCAGAGGGCCAGATGATGTCATTAGCACGGCTTGAAATGTGAATTGGATGCCCAAAGCTTAGGTAAACTTATTGCCGGTACATGTAAGATGCTAATCCTAGACCAATGGCTTTCCCTTTGACCATGACTCATGGCAAGAGATGCTTTACATTGCAACCCAGGGCACACACATATGCACATATATAGTTTCACAAATAGTATTTATCCTTACTGTGCTTGATGGACACTGTTCTGTTCGATTTTATTCTATTCCATTTAAAAAAAAATTCTGGTCATGACCCTTTAAATTGATTTCATGACCCACTAAATTGATTTCTCGACCCACTAATGTGTCATGACCGGCAGTTTGAAAAACACAGGCCTGACCCCATTCCAGCTCTCCCTCCCTCCTCAGAGACCAGGAAAATGGAAGGTGAATGTGGAGAAGAGTAAGACAAGAGACAGATAAAAAACAAGGAGGAAGGTGCGAGGAATAAAAAAAAAAGGGGGGGGGGAGAAAGGAGAGAATGGGACAAAGGAAGAATGAATGGGAAATGGGAGACATAATGAGCAAAGGTTAACTCCAGACTGACAGATTTACGCCTATTAAAACAGTTCTCAAGATCCACAGTCATTTTGGCCTCACTTATTACAAAAATATTCCCTGCCAGCTTGTATGGCCATGGCCATCATCATGCTATCTGCTTGTCTAGAGACTGTCTTATCTGTCAGCACCATCTCAAATTCTTTACAGTTCCTCCCAGAGAGAATGTTCTGTCTGCTGCTCAGGGATCTGGAATTTCGAAAAATCTAGGAGACGTTAGGTAAATTACCCCAGGATAAAGAAACTGACCATACTGACTCCACCCACACTGATGTGCCAATGTACAATGGGCCCTATGGACTTCTGAGCTGGGTCTTAACAACAGACTCTTGGATCAGAGGAGATAGTTGTAAAGGTGATAGGAAAGGGAAGATTAGAGATTGAATGAGATTAACTCATGAAGCTTCTGCAAATTTACATACTCTGATAGACAGCGGGTATCTAAAGAGTATTGATGATTGCATACTTTGTAGTAAAAACTTTTTGAGCATGCACCTATAATACACATATTTGTTTATAAAGACTATCTATGCTCTACTTATTAATATCACTGCATTATCAACTACACACAAAGTTAGGAAATAAAGATACGAGATAACGATAAAATAGCATCTTAATGCTTATTTTATCTTATTAATGAATGATACAAAACATTTTACTATCTCCAAGAAAATTATTATTAAAAATGGTGGGACTGATATGTGAGATTTGGCTTCATTATTTGTGAAAGTCTTTGTTGAGCACTTAGTGATACGATGTTCTGAGGTTGAGGGTTCAATTTATTTTGAAACTTTGCTTTCATGGCTGTCATAATGGAAATAGACACCTCACATCGACACAGAAATGCAAAAAGCGTTGTTGGCTATGCTGACTAAACCAAGATACTTCTCTTCGGTTTCATGCACCAATTATGTAAAGATTGTTGTTGAAATTCAGTTGGTAGATTTCCATCTTCTCTGATGTCAATCAGCTATTCTTTCAACTAATCGGAAGGTGCTGAATTTTTATACATTTTTAAAAATCGGGTCAAAACTCTCTGAAACTCTTCCTTCGGAAGACTTTTTGGCAAGTAGAAGATTCTGTTTCCAAGTTTTAAAAGTTTTTAGATAGAAGTTTTTAAAGTGTCACACTCACTCATTATCAACAACAAAATCACATAAAGATGAAAATATTTCCAAACATTCTTTTTGTTTCTTTCACAATGGTCTCCCCATGCTATACATTCTTCCTGAAAGTGGTTACTTTCTAACTCTTTGTTAACGTATTACCTTTATATTTGAGCGGGCAGATGAAGTGTTCAATTTTTTAAAGTTATCAGCAAAGTGACATACTTCTGACAGCTGCTTGTCAGACCTGAAAAGATCAGCAAATGTGGAACATTTTGGTTCTTTTAGAAGAAAAATGTTTAATTATGTTTCCATAACTAGCAAACCCCTGGGTTGTACAAAAAAGTCTTCATGGTTACTTCCATCTCAAATTGTAAAGATTCTGTTTCGAGGATTGTTTTTACAATATCGATATCTGCTGCACATAAACTGCAAACGTGTTGTAATATATTGAAACTGAATCAGCCAGTAAAAACACCGTATCACCACTGGGAGATATGGAGCTCCCATGCTTCTCCTTGCCTTTCTGACACATGGATGCCTGACATACAGACCAAGGCACGGAAACAGTATCCAGTATTGACTGTATACTAAATATGAGCAAAGCCTAATCTTGTTTTAAAAAGAAAAAAAAAAAAGATTTCTAATGGTTTCTTCCTTTGTCCCATCAGATCATTCTTTGTACTTCTTAGCATCAAAGTGCACTTTAATACCACTACACTGGACCAGCAAAAAGGGTGCTCAATGTTTTAGGGTTTGTGGTTTAGGTCTTTGGTGTTGTGGAGCAAAACAATAATAAATAAGTGTATTGCCTCCTCTAAATCATGTGAACTGAGGGATATTGGGTTATCAACATTTATTTAATTGTTGAAGACAGAGTAATAAATATTTGAAAATAAACAATGGCCCCTCAGTTAAGGACCATCTGAGCAGATGTAAACTGACAGGATACATTAACTCTGTTAATCCCAAACGTATACCTTTGAATGGCAACAGTAGGAAGAGGCAGAATTTCAATAATTTTAATAAAATTGGTGGCTTTCTGAGAAGGACAATGAATTGTCGATTAAGGTTGGGGCTAAGTTCAGAGCTGAAGAGGGCTCCAGGCACCTAGGATAGAGGAGGGAATTCGAGTGAGTGCCAGCAAGCCAGAAGTCAGTGAGCTGCAAGGGAAGATTAGTAGCCTGAGGTCCAGGTGTAACCTTGAGACTTGGATCCAAAGAACCCTTCTTTTCCTGACCTCTGGAGAGTTGAGACAGAGGATTCAGCCTGTGCTTGGAGATGGAACAGTGCAAAAGAAGAGAGACAAACTGAAGGTTTTGGTGGGGGGGATGGGCTGGCCCGGTGAAGGATATTAAGGAGGGCACGTATTGCATGGAGCACTGGGTGTTACACGCAATGAATTACGGAACACTACATCAAAAACTAATGATGTACTGTATGGTGACTAACATACCATAATAAAAAAAAAAAAGAAGAAGAAGAAGAAGAAGAGGGACCAGGGTCAGGCTAGAGCCAGGGAGACCACCAGTGAGCAGGGAGAGGAAACCAGAAGAGCTGGGAAAAATCAAAGTGAAGTCTTTTTTTTTTTCCAGTGAAGGAGCCATACTCCGCCCACCGCTCTGGGTGCTCCTGGTAAAGTGAATTCTGTGATCACAGGAGCTTGGAAGACACCACCTCCCCAATTTGCCACTCCACCCCCAGCTTGGGGACTTCTAATACTCATCAGCACACCAAATGTTGTAAGATATCTGCTTAATTCAGATTTCTCCAAATGTATTTGACCAAAGAAAACTTAAAAAAAAATATCCTGCCAAACTTTGGTTCTGAGACTAAAATCTGGGGAATCCTGGACTAATTGATGCTTAAAGCCATAACAAGGCAAAGGGACAGGTGGGAGGCCTCGTTCACGCATCACACTTCATGTGTGTATTACTTGTGCCCTGAGATGCCCTCACCTCAATGAAAGTTGCATTTCTCTCCAAGCCTTGTGGACAAAAGTGGCCTCAGAGCAGTAGGACTTTCCCTCGAGAGGCCCCTCCTTTCACCCTGCAGGTAAGCTCCGGTGTGAGCCGTGACTCCTGCCGGAGGCGATGTCTCCAGGAAGCGATCTGGGCACAAAGACCACAGCTCCATCCGAAAGGCCCCTGACAGCTGTGGAGTCAGGCTGTGGTGCAGCAGAGGATGGGAGGTGTGGCCAGTGCAGGCTGCCTGCTCTGCTCTCTGCCGCCCTGGCCACCCAACACCAGGGGCCTGACATGCTTCGGAGGAGATGGAAGTGAGTTTATGAATGATGGGAGGAAAAATATGATGGGTGAAATTTTAAAAAATAAAACACCGACACCATTCTACTAGACCAGCATACTAAAAACAATAAAGAGGAAAGCTAAGATTTACTGAGCCCTCGTTACGTGCCAAGCACTGCACTAAGAATTTCATATGTGCTTTCTAATTTACTCATTGTAACCACCCAGGCAGTGGGCACTAGCAAGTGTTCCTGTTGAGAAACCGAAGGTACCCAGAGATTACATAACTTGCCCAAGGTCCTATAGGTAGAAAGTGGCAGAACTAGGACCAAAAACAAGGGCTGGCAGTTCCAGCTCCTGCTCTGAACCACCTTCAAGTCATCCATCAGGGAACCAGATAACCTTCAGCACCCACGCAGAATCCTTTCTGAGGACATACCTATTCCTACGCTTGCTTCTCCAGTCCTTTGCTGTTGTGCATAACTTTAAATAAATATCCAGATAGTCTCCCCCTCAACCATTATGCATTTCCTTGAAACGATGGCATTGTCTTTGAGTCGGTTTCAAATTCATGTCTCCATTGTCTATGCAAAATATCTGAAATGCACTTAAGGGGCTCAGATCAGATATAATTCTGCCATTTGTAATTTTTCCTTTTATGCCTATATTGCATTTGGTAAAGTCATGTGGCATCACTAATGCCAACTAGTCATCTTGAACAATGGCACAAATTAACATGCATCTATTTACTTTGGAAAAAGTCTCATCAATATTCAAACTGAGTACACAGTTCACTTAAGTATCTGATATTCCCAGCCTCTCTTTCTGCAGAACTCAAGCACCAGTCAATCAGTCTCACCGAATGGAACCACTTCCATTCAGGTGCCGTCCCTAGAGGACAGGAGTGTGGGATAGGATGGTGGGAGTCAGCTTCCGTCCATACCCGCCCTAGGTAAGAGGAGAAGGGAGCTGAGTGGCACCCGCAGAATTGAGAACCATCTTGGGAAACACCCCAAGATCTCTGGCCTCTAGACCAGAGTCCTCATGATACCCACCCAAATGCACGAGGAGACTGTGCTCTTCAGGCTGACATCCTGTCCTCCACCCACCCCAGCACTAACTACACAAGAAAGCTGGATGTCCAGGGTAATCCTCACAGTAGGACCACTTTTGTTTCAATGCCCTGCAGGCTGGAGTCTGCTCCCAGCTCACCTCCCACAGAGGCTCCCAGAACAGCGCCTTCCTTCTGCTCTTTTCTATACTGCGCAGTGCCTACAGCTGCACCGGGAGGACATGCAGTGGGCACTTGGAAAACACACATGGTGGGAGGAAGGACCTGGAAGGGGGCAGAGATGCAGCAGTCTCTGGCCCTGTTTGCCCAAGCTGCTGGAGTCTCCTCACATGCTCCTAAGTAGAATATTACAGGCAGTTGTCTTTAAAATGGCACTTCGAGTGCCCCGATGGTCTCGGGACGCAGGCACCGAGTGGAGAGGAGATGTGAGTGTCAGGGCCACTGCCGGAGACAGATGCTTTAATGGAGCTCAGGATAGGAGCTGCCAAGGCTTTTCCCTAATCACCTGCCCCTTGGATCTCCTAGTCCTTTCTCCTGCGCACACCACCCCCCGCCCCCCATCCCCTAGCTGCCCTACCTTTATACACTAGCTCTTCTGGTGTTCAGGGCAGAGGGCAGGGAAACCAACCATTCCCTGTCTGCCCTAGGAGTCCTGACGGATGAGGAGCCAGAAGCAAGTTCAGGCGCCCGGTCTGTGATAACCTCAAGTCCAATGGGGCTTGACTCAAACACACTAAAATTCCTTCCCCCCCACCCCGCAGAAGTAGAGTACAGACGACCCCCCCCCCAGCCCCACAGAGGCTGCACAGCTCTGTTGACTAGGGTGGGGGACAATGGGCTCCTGGCTCTTCAGTCTCCTGGAGGACAGCACCAGCAGGCATAAAGGAAACGCTCGGCCTTAGTATTGTCCGAGGGGCTCTGAAACGGACAGGGGGCATGTGTGCCAGGCTGTCCTGGGGAGCTGGTGTCCAGAGCTGAACTGGTCTTCAGCTGCCGAAGTGGTAACAATAATGATAATAATGATGGAGAGAGCCCCCACAATTCGCTGAAAGTCCACTGCATGCTAGGCCCTTTACATATCTCACCTTTCATCCTAAAAGCCCTGAGAGGTGGGTGTTATCATTTGCATTTTACACATGAAGAAACTGAAGTGCAACCTGCACGAATGATTTGGTCCAGGGGCAGAGCTGGTGAGTGCGCAAAGGGCCTGGATGAAAACCCAAATTCATGGCCTATTCGCGACCACCCTGTGGTCTCCCTCCTGCACACAGTTCTGCCTTCCAGTCACCCCGTGTGAGAAATGTCAGGCCACTGTCATTTTTCCTCTTGGGGAAGTGACTGGACTCAGTCATATTCAGGTGTTCGAGACTTTATGCCTACATGAGTGACCACTTGCGAATATGTCTGTCCCCTGCCTGCTCTCCCTATGGGATGGGTTGACTGTGTCTGGGGCCCCATGTACCCCAAGAGGCTCTAGAATAGATGTTGCAAGGCAGCTCTTGTCCCAAACTGCACCAGGCTGGAACTAAGACAGAATAAGCCAGGGCACCTCCTCCGTGGGGCCGTGGGGCGGTCCTGAGCCCCTACTGTCACCCCCACTGCCCCATTCAGCCCTCCACCCTCAGCGAGTCCTTCTGCCATCTTAGGCTTATTTTGGAGCCTAAGGAGTCGGGTGTATGACTTTTCTGCGGACAAGAGCAGAAGATAAGGAGTGTCTCTTGCCCCCATGGAGAGCTCCATGTCCCTCATGGGAAGAGGGACTGCAGAAGACATTAGGGGAGGAGCTGAGTTGGACGCTAACTTGGCTCCCTGGCCAATGTGCTGTGTGACACTGGACAAGCCATTCACTTTTCTGGGCTTTCGTTTGCTCTTCAGTCCTACAGGGAAAAGGCTGCAGGAGAGAGGTGGACCCAACAAGCCTTGCGGGCTTTCCCAGCTCTGGGGTTTTGTGATGCTAGGGAGAAGCCAGGCTCCCAACTCCTGGGGAGTGTAGGAAGCTGGGGCAGGAAGTCATTTCCCCTGTCTGGGTCCCTCTGGTTCTGCGACAGTAAAATGGAGATGTTCTGCCTTTTATGGAGAAGGAAGTGAGAAGCGGGAGCATCTCAGTAAGGGCACGCTGGAAACTTCGGGATTAGTGCCAGACAAATGGGAAGGCTTCTGTCTGAGTGACATTGGGTGAAACACTACAACAGGCTTCCTCTTCTTTTGAGTGTCTGAGGTGGCTCCATTTCCTGTCACTCACTCTCAGGTCCCTGCTTCAAGTTCCCTCTCCCAGGAGCTATTGGAACAGCCCGGTCTGGGTGCCGGGAGCAAACGTCCAAATGGGCTTGTCACAGTGTCAGCCATCCAGACGCAAATGGCAGCATACAGCCCTGTCCCCTGCAGGGGCAGGAAGAATGATGCCAGACAGCCGTAGTCACCGCAAATGCACCTCAAGAGAGATCTGCCCTTGACCTGGTGCCCAGAGAGTCAGAATCGTTCTTACAGGAGCCCAGCGGAGGCAGAAACCGTCTCACGGCTGCACCTTATGTGGGATAGGGGTTTGCCACACTTCACATTGGCTGCCCTCAGAACGCCCCTGGGAGGCAGGTCGGGCACGGGAGGGACACTGAGTCACGAAGAAGCAGTAATGGCGCCCCATCACACAGGCGGTCCCAGCAGAGGCACCATGCAGTTCGGGGTTCCAGCCCCAAGTGGCGTGAGCCTGTCTGGGACCACAGTACCACCTTCCCTTCAAACTGAACTTCCCCGTGCAAGTCTCAACATGGTAAAAATCCCAGTGACAAAGGGACCCTCTCACCTGTTTCATCCCAACAGGCACACTTGACCAGCTCTGCTTTACAACCCCGAGCACAGAGCTTGAAAAGAAACACGAAGAACAGCGAAGGGATAGGTCAACAGGCCTCCGTTCACCCCCTTTTACACCTATGCCTCCATGGGAAGACCCTTCTGATCACTGTTTAGAATGACAACATGTTTGCTTTGACTAGGTCTCCAGGTCCCACTTACTCTGCCCCATTTCCTTTTGTCCCGAACTTACTACGTGATCTATCCAGGATGCTGGTAGCTTCTTTGCTGTGTCCTCTTGTGAAAACTACAAGCCCCTACAGTCAAGGTTGTTATCTGTATCTTGACCGTTGTGTCCCCAGTGCCTAGGCTAGCACCTGGCACCTGGTAGATGCTTAGTGAATATTTGTTGAGTGAATGAATGAATCAGGCCCGGGTAGTATGTTACAAAGCAAGATGACCCTCGTGACTTGACCACTGGATTATGCTGGAAGGAGCCAAGTAGAGATGCCCCAACTGGCCCTGCCTTCCTTCCGAGTAACTCCGAGCAGCAGGTGGACCCACCTCCTCAGCCCCCACAGGCATCTTGTCCCGGGTCACGGCTAGGACCTGAGTGTCACCAGCTCATGTGAGTGTCCCCAGGCACCTGGAAGCACACCCGCTGTCAACAGGAGTCAGTAAAAACAAAGAACGCCATGGAAGATGGCTTTGGCCCAGACGCAATGGAAGCGTATCTCCAAAGCAGAAACGTGTGTGTGACGCCTCTGGCTTTCAGGCAGGGGAGGGCTGCTGTGTGAAAGGGCTGAATCTGCCACTTGCTCTGGGCCCTATAAAAGACACTTGCCTTGTGTGGGGGACAGCTGCTTTTCCCCAGTTTGGGGGCTGCTCCAGGGCACCCGAGGACAGCCCAGTTCTGCCACCTCATCTCCTCGTTCATCTGCCTCGCTGGCATTTTTTCTCACTTCTCTCCCGTTGCTTTGGCAGGTTTTTATCCCGACACTTTCAGTGTGTATAGACATTCCCTTGGGAGCACTAGAGTCGTAGTAAATACACACCATATACATCCACACAGATATGTACGAAGCAAGAAGGAGGCTGATGGGAGACATACAGGCGGGGGCAGACACAGGAGGAGGTGTGCATGTGTGCACACACACACACATGAACACACACACATACACGCACACACACATCCCATGGAGATACCCAGCGGTACACTCACTCCGACACACCAAGGAGAAGCATATATGGAAAGTGAGAGTCTCTCTGGGTGAGACATAAAGAGGAACTCACATATTCCTGATAGTAGAAATAATACCCTGGTTTGGAGTTATTCAGTTTGCAAATAATTGTAATAGGTTGGAGGTTCCCTCACTTCTGGATGCTGAGCCAAGCCCTTTCTACAGGCATTATCTCATCTGACCTTCATCAGTGCCCCAGGAGATCAGTTCCACTTCCCACATTCCCATTTCACAGATCACAAACTGGGGTGTGGTGGTCTCTCCCGGTACATCACCTACCACCTTCCACTCCCCGTTCCAAGGCAGCCCTTCTGGGTCCCCGGAAACACCAAGTACGTGTTTGCATCTCACGGCGTCTGAGCAAGCCGTGCCTCCTGTCTGGATGATGATTTGTTCCCAGTTGCCTCCTGCCACTTCACTTCATCCTCCTGTCTGCTCAGAAGTTTCCTTCTTGGGAGACTTCCTCTGACAACCTTCCTGAAAAGAGCATTCCCCACCGTGTTTCCCAGCCACCACTTTATTCCCACTGAGTCTGTTAAATTTCTCACTGTATTCGCCATCACCTGACATACAGCATTCAGTCATTTACTCATTTGTGGTCTGTGTCTCTACTTAAAATATAAGCACTATCAGGGCAGGGATTTTGTCTACCTGATTCCCCACTGAATCTCTAGTATCTAGAAAGTGGCTGACTCAGAGTAGGTGCTCAACATTTGTTAGTATTGAATGAATAAATGAGGTCCGGAGAGGGTTAATAACTTGACTATGGTCACGGAGCCAGGAAATATATAGTATTTGTATGCGTACACACGTACACACACACACACACACACACACACACACCCCGCTCCATTCTCTGCCTCTACTAGTTACACCATCCCTACCTTTTCTGACCCTCTAATCACATGACTGGCTCCCCTGACAACCAACAACCCCCCCATTCTTTAGGGGATTTCCAAAAGTCACCTAGTTAACATAAATTCAGTGGTGGTTGAAAGGGGCTTATTAGGAATAACAAGACACCCATTTCACTTGTACGGCTCCTGAAGATTTTAGGAACCGAGGACAAGAGACCAAATATTCTAACAAAAGATTCTCCTATTGCTCTCATCACTCAGGAAATTCCAAGGGTCTTGGTAGATCAGTGCCAGAAATGGGGATGAAGACCAAATGAGAGTTTCTACTATAAGCCACAATATCACAATTAGGTATATTATGTACGACTAGCACATCAGATCTATAATAGCACTATTTAAGAGAAGGTTAAAGTAGGCTATTTAGGTTTAAGCTGTATGTTTACTTAAATAAAAACACATAGCAAAAAATAGTTCAGAACAAGGTAAAAGTTGTGGTGGTGATAAACAGATGACCGAAGTTTGGGAGATGCTTCCTTTGTCTGAAGTGTAGTCTTACAATTATACATGTAAGTTTGAACTTGGGAATTAAGATAAGCAAGAGATAATTCGGATCAGTTCCTCTTTTCCAATTCTGGGTCAGTGATGACAATGGGGATTCAATCAATAATTAATTAATTCATTCATTCATCAAATAATTATCAAAGGCCCATTAGGTGAGGTTTAGACCAGACAAAGAAAACATAGGGCTGCCCTCAAGCTGCTGACAGTCTGGTGAGACAGAAAGACAAGGAGAGAAAGACAGCCTGGGGTGAGAAAAGCTACCAAAGAGGTGTCTAAGCAGAGGTCAGCAATCACTCATTGTAGCACAGGGCAGCACAGCTCAGTTTTCAAGGACAGGGCAAAATTAGCCAGATGAGAAACAGGAGTGCCCTCCAGGCAGAGCAGACATCATTGCTGAGCAAATACAGACTGACCTGTAGACTCAGCCCTGGAAAGTGCTCTGACACAGCAGGGCTGACACCAGCCCACCAGCTGACAGAGGCCGGAATATCCCTAGTATATTCCAAGCTGCTCTTGCCCCCAGCTCTACTTGGTATGCCCAGTCAACAAACAGGCTATGGGTTTTTGATCTGCTTTCCGCTGGAGCTGAACCCCTGCTCCCAGCCCACCTCAGCCTTGACCTGAACTCCTAAGCTCCACACCTGAGAGGTCACCCAGAATCTTGATGCCACCACCTGCCTGACTTCAAGCATGGCCAGTGTCCAGAAACTCCTGTTGCAATGTCATAAGAATAAGAGCCTCCATTTACCAAGCCCTTACTCCGTGCCAGTCTTGGTTCATGCCTGTTATGTGCGCTATGTCGTTTGATCTTGGGACACTATGGGATGTTATTACTACTTCCATGCGACGGTTGAGAACCTTAAGTCTTAAAGACATTAGGAACTTGCCTGAGATCATACTTCGTAAATGGTGGAGCCAAGGTTCACACTCGGATATTCGGACACGGAAGCCAGTGCACTTAACCACTGTGCTGTAATTACCTGTAACTACCACTTTCCACAAAGAATGTGCAAACCCACTGGATACCAGTGTTGGGCCAGCTGTCAGGGGCATTGGGATTTTATTTTGATGGCAGGCTACCCTCCATCTCAGTGAGGAGCAGCCCCAGAATGGATGAATGCCATGGCCCCATCCATTCCTGCCTTCCTTTCCTTTCCAACAATCCAGAGCTCCCAGCGTACACCATCCTCCAAGCCTGAGTGGGGTACTGACCACTGACTGGGCTTGGGCAAGCAGAATGCAGAGGACAAGGAGCTCAGAATCCCAACTCTGTTATCAGAGGGGGCCCCACACAGCTTATAGTTTCCATCTTTGGAAGTTCTTAGATAAAGTTCCAGGTTGAGAGATCCTGGCTTTCAGGTAAGGTAAGGAATTCTGAAATACGTAATGCCTTGTGGAGGTATTGGGTCTTCTCCAAGGAGAGCTGCTTCCCCTCAGTGTCTAGGGCCTCAAAGGTAGGCAGATAGTGTGGGCTCCATTGAAAAAGAGCAAGGAATGAAAGCAAAGGAGCAGCTCATACCCTGTCCTGGCTCCTAGGGTCAAATGTTCCTCTGTCGGCCCCACATCAGGCAATCCCCAAGCCAGGGCAGGCTCGATGAAGACACCACAATGGGTCCCAGTGTGGTTGAGTGGGGAGTCCCACACCAAGAGAAGATGTCATCGAGCTCTTGGGGAGGACGGAGCTGCTGTGGGCTGCCAACGCATAATGCACAAGCCCTGTGGGTGGCATAATGTGGTATTCATCTCCTTCGCTGTGTGGAGAGGGGACAGGCAGAACAATCCAGACTCTGTCGGCAAGGTCCTCTGGAGAGTTCAGGCCTCGCTAATGAAGATGAATAAGAGATGGGATCTGCCCCTCATGGCTGTTGCCTTGTCACATACATATTCATGGACTGGAGGGACAGCTCCTGGGAATGACCCATCCCACACAGAGATGAGAGGGGCAAGGTAGGGCGGTGCTAATCCACTCTTGAGTGGGTGTGTCTTGTGGGGGTGGAACGCTCTGGGCTGTGGATTAGGGCACTCCAGGAAATACTCTTAAATATATGGAATTTTCAAGGTGATACGTATACCTGCTACAGACACACGAGTCCTGGTATAAGCCAAGGACCTTGAAGAACTTACTTAGTACTCAGCTGAGTTCCAGACACAAGCCCAACTTTGCTACTTCCTATTCAGTATCAGTTAACAGTAATCCCTGCACCCTATTGTTTTCCCTGTCTTGGCCTCATGGAATTTGCTGGAACTTCATGCTCAAGTTACAGGTACATACAAAGGCTCAGAACACATGCTATATCAACTCACTTCACACACACAGACCCTGTTTTTTGCATCTCCATCCATTTGACTATTCTATGATGTTCCCTCAACTAAGATTTTTGGGCAACAAATCTTTGCCCACCATAGACCTCTGGGGCCAAGAAGATGACCTTGGTAGGAGGTTATACTTTGTGTAGGGAAATCTGGACAAAAAACTTGGGCATTTGTACCATGTTTCTTCAAAAGAGAGTAAATGTTGGCCCTGAATCTATACTTACCCATACTTTGAAGTTAGTAGATTTGTTCTAGACTCCCAGATGTTTTGATATTTTGAATGTTTTATTCCCTGTTTCAGTGCACTCAGCCTCAGTCCCCAGGCAGTAGAACCAGAAAGATACACACTGAGCCCAATACATCAAAGGGCCTCTCTGCAGCTGGCTTCCTGTAGGTTCTACTGAGCCACAGGCTAGCACTTAGCTGCAAGACTGATGTCTAACAGAGCCCAAGAGCCTTACCTGCCTTTCTGACATGATGTAGAGTTGCTCGTGGTCCTTGGAGAAGGCCATATCCCGGAGGACTGGGCCTGGGTCTACCACCTGCACTGTCTCATACTGGAGGGCGTTGCCCCTGGGCCCATCCACCCGGATCTGTGGAGAAGAGGGAGAGGAGAGATGATATGAGCTCGGATCCTATATTGCCCACGGTCCAGCTTCAGCCCAGACACCCTCCCAACAGCTAAGGGAGAGGCAGTGAGCTCTGCCTGCATGATGCCGAGGCCAGGCCCTGAGGAGCTGGAGTGATAGAACCCCCCCCCCCCACCATGGGCTCCTGCTGGGAAGGGCAAAGAGAAGGGAAGGCAGGAAACCAAACCAGGCTCCACAAAGCATCCAGTGTTATCCTCTCTGGCTCCCTCTGCCTCAGCCTTAAGTTTTTGAGTTGTGGCTTGGACGTCTTTGGAGAAGACGATGGGGTTGGTATTGGGGAGCAGGGGTTGGGGATTGGGTGAATAGTGGGTAACTGAAGCTGTGTCAGATCAGAGTGTCATCATGTAACAGAAAGGCAATATTATTTGCTAGATTTGTGCTCAGAAAATAAGTGGGTGTAAGGAGGCAGGCTGATTCTTTGAAATGGCTACCCAGTTATCATTGCCACACCTTTGAGGAGAACCAGGCAAGGAGCCAACCCCAGAAGTTTCACACTGAGTGGGCTTATTCTGGCCATTAAACCATTGGCTTATGCTTCAGGCTTAGGAGTAGATATAGGTCTTGAAACCTCCTAGAGGATCTATTCATGTCCCCAGGGAAGGGGATATGAACATTCCAGGAAAATGTGTGTTGGGAATGAGTCATCTCCAAACTTCCGAGAACACTTAGCATAGTAGATCACCCCTGGGCCATCCGCAGGCCTTCCTAGAACTGTTTGGACAATGTGGAGACACCAGGAGAGACTTTTGCCCACCCCCCCCCCCAGAGTGGAGGACAAATCTAGTAAGATGGGGGCTTCCCAATGTCACGTGGTGCTCATCTGACCTGGGGTGCTGGCCCAGGTCTCTGGAATCAGAATCATTACAAGCCGGGGCTCATAGCGTCAACACAATCACTGCCCAGTACTAAAAATTCCATCCACCTAAGTTGGGACCAAACATCCAGAGGGAGACAGGGAGAGGCAACAGCTAGGGGATCACCAAACCCGATTAGATACCATTTGTATAAGACTCTGTAAGGTACCCACCATGTAATTTTAGAGATTTCAGTAACAAAACTAAAGAAAAAATTATATTCTATATATTCCCATTATGCACTCTTACTTTAAATTTTTAATATTTAATTTTTAGCCTCTCGTGAGTTCAAGGAGAAGAGAAGTTATTCAGAGCAAATAAGTTACAGAAGGGACACCACATGAATGCCAACTGATGACATCAATTCATCTAAAAGTCTGCCGCCTCTCGTTTCTGTTGAATTCACGGAAATCTGACACTAGGTTATTTTGTGGTTTATGTGTTTGCTTTTAGGTTTGTTCTAGGCTCAGTCTGTTTGTTTTCCTCTTAAGCATGATTTTTAAGCCCTTCCTAGACGTCAGGCACTAAGAAACGGTTTTGCTCGTAATTCCTTCTTGGTGTAATCCTCTCAATCCTGTGGGCTTAGTGGTCATTTGTCCTGACTTGCATGGCCTCTCCAGCATCCATTCCACCCTCTCTCACCTTAGGGGCGAGACTGGACCCACCCTTTGCTTCCCCAGCGAGGGGTGGGGGTGCGCTGCTCCCCGATGGGCATGAGCAAATCAGTTAATCTCACTCTGTTGCCACAGCAATCGAAAGAAAGCAGCCCAAGCGAATCAACATGTGCACTCAGAGCAGAGCAGGGACAGACAGTGTTTTGTGATCAGGGAAGAGAGAATTTCTCCTCACCCTCAACACATCAAAGAAACAGCTGGCTCCAAGAATGGCTGGCAGTCTTCTTGTCATAAAGAGGGGAGTTGAAACCAGGAAAGGTTTAGGTACAGAGATGGGAAACAACTGGTCTTCGGTATGTCCCTGAGTCATTGAATCAAAATGACCCCAAAGCCTGCCCTATGTCAGGACTTTCTAGTTAGTCAAGTTACTTCCTTGTTGTTAAAGGAATAAAAAGGCTTTTTTTTTTTTTTTGCAACATCAAAAGTCCTAACTGCTATACTGACAAAACAAAGATGAGGAAAATGAGACAGAGGTGCACTAAACAATCAGCCTGAGCTATAAAATCTGGGGACAGAATTGGAATTCAGTTCGATTCTGAAGTCCACACTTTTCCTACCACCCCCATGCCATGAGACCTTGTTCATTGGTGGGTTCACGTTCACTCGCTGGGACGTGTCACCTAAACAAAGGCAGGGGCTGAGGTCAGTGGCTGTCTCTGGTCCATATGATTCTAGAGGCTTCTGACAGTCATTCCTGACTTTGATGCTAAAACACCCGAGCTTGACAAATATTTATTTTAAAAATGAAGAAATACATGAATGCAGCTAAAACTCTTTTTTTTTTTTTTGCTGATTTCTCACGAAGCTCGTGAAAACAAACCCCAAAACCGATAAAGGAATAGAAAGAGAATACTTTTAGCTCTGAAAATCAAAATGCCTCAGATTCCAATAGCCCTCCTGCTTCTGTGCCCACCCCCACGCCACCAGATGTCCACCCTGGCCAGGCCCTTCCTTAATCTGAATGAAATGAGAGTTCATGCAAAACCAATTGGGATTACCACTCAAGTCTGACCGCGTGGCGATGGCCTTGGCCCCCAGCCCAGCCAGGCTTCATCCCCAGCTGTGAGTCACCTCTGGAGCAGCAGCACAAGAGTGACAAGAGTGATACTGAGCACCCTGGCTGGTCTCCAGCCCCCTCAGGCTGCTGGCAGGAGCGGGCTCCCCTAGGGAATGCTGGTGGAATGCGTCCCATGCAGTGCCTGGGGTCTGATCCCCAAGGGAAATTGGGTTCCATGCCTGATCAATCTTCCTTATCATTGGGCCCCACCTCCCTGCTCTTTAGCACAAGGTGATGTGCTGGATGGCAGTGGACATCAGAGGAAACCAGGTGAGTGGGGGCAGGGACAGGGGGATGGACCAGGGAGCACGTAGGGCAAGTTTTCATGAGCCTTCCCCAGGGAGGCGGGATGGGGTTATGGTACCCCTTCCATACTCTGCCTGGGTGGAAAATCAGTCATTGGAAAGGCAGGATTCCTTCTCCCCATGCCCCTCCCCAGCCCACGACTTATTTCAGAAAACAGGAAGGAAAGCATCCGTTCACCCATCCGCTGAAAGAATCTCACACAGATCTGGGATAAAAGGAGCTTTTGGTAGGATTGGATGAATGATGGACCATCACAAAATTTAGGTAGGACGGCCCAGCTGCTGGCCCCTTTGGCCTCACATAAACGACAGCAACAAGAACTGGTGATAACTGAGTGGCTATTGCGTGTCAGGGCTCGTGCAGGCATTCTCCAAATACTAACTCCTCATTTAAACCACCTAACGCTGCGAAGTAAGCATTAATATTATCCCATTCACAGGTGAAGCACAGAGAGGGTGAGTAACTTGCTCATGGTCACACAGCTAGCGAATGGCATGGCCTCGACCCATACCAACATCTGACTGATTCTGTCCATGCCTCCGTGTGTTTATGTATTACACCAGCGCATGTTGAGCCAGCTTCTTTTGGGTGTATAAACCTGCATCCCTTCAACAAGTGCGAGTAGTTGACGTTGAGCAAACATCACCCCGGGAGTGCGGGAGGAACCCTGTCTGCGTCGACTACAGTTCTTGTCGGAGAGAATCATGCAAATGAATGACGACAATGCTGGTGTAAATTTTCAAATAATGACCCCTTATATTTTTGTTTGCTACCTTGCACGGTATACTTAAATAACATCACCTCTTCGCATGGTTTTAAGATTTGTATGATGTTGATGACTAGCATCGTCGTTCTCATTTTGCTGATGAAGAAACCGAGGTGGGGGCTGTTCTGCGCCTTGCCCAAACTTCAGTGATAAACCAATGACAGTCAGGACTAGAACTCAGGTCTCCCAGTCCCTAGCTCCGTGCTTGCCTCTTAGCGATTCAGATTTTCCAAAAGGCTTTGACAAGATTCCACACAAAAAGGCATTTAAAAATAATGAGTCTCTGTGGGACTTTGGGCAGTCTGACCATGGAGAGAGAACTGATTTAGAGACAGAAAAAGACACGTTTCTGCATGGAGGAATGGGGCCAGGGGCATTTCCCAAGCCCTGGTGTTATGAATATTTTTTTTTAGATTTTTAAAAATTTATTTATTTGACAGAGAGAGAGAATACAAGCAGGGGGGAACAGCAGAGGGAGAGGAAGGCAGATGGAGAGGGAGAAGCAGGCTCCTCGCTGAGCAGGGAGCCCGATGTGGGGCTCGATCCCAGGACCCTGGGATCATGACCCGAGCCGAAGGCAGTCGCCTACCAACTGAGCCACCCAGGTGCCTCAACTTGTTTTATTTAATATTTTTTGTAAGTGGTCTGGAGGAGGGAGCAAGAAAATATGCAGACGATTGTGAGCTCTTTGGGACAGCAGGAAGGTCAATGACGGAGATGAATTACAGAAAGCTGATGTATCCTCAGCGAGCACTGGGGAGGGAGCTGCACATGGGCAAAAAAGCTGGGACTATGTGTCTCATGGATGCAGAGACTCAGCCTTGCAGCTCTACTGCCCAGCACAGCACCCAGGACGTGGCCGGTGCTCACTGAGTAGTTACTGACAGGTGTCGGCAAGGGTGTGGGGAAAGGGGAACTCGTGCTCACTGTTGGTGAAAATGTAAATTGGTACAGTCACTATGGAAAACAGTCTGGAGGGTCCTCAAAATTTCAAAATAGACCTATGATCCAGCAGTCCTACTCCTGGGTATTTATCCAAAGGAAACAAAATCAATATCTCAAAGAGATAACTGCATCCCATGTTCATTGCGGTATTATTTGTAATAGCCAAGATATGGAAAGAATCTAAATATTCATTGATGGATAAAAGGAGAAGAAAAAGGTAATACACACACACATATGCATATACATATATACGCACATATATGTTACACGTGTATATACAAAACATATATATGCATGTATTTTATGTATATAAAATAAAACATTGAAAAAGAAAGAAATCCTGCCACTTGTGACAACAGGGATGAACCTGGAGAATATTATGCTATGCTAAATAGGCCAGACACAGAAAGACAAATGTTGCATGATCTCATTATATGTGGAATCTAAAATAGCCAGACTCCTAGAAGCAAAGACTAGAATGGTGGTTGCCAGGGGCTGGGAGTTGGGGAAAATGGGGAGATGCTGGTCAAGGGGCAGAAGCTTTCAGTCACAAGATGAATAAGTTCTGAAATTCTGACATACAGCAATGTGACTAGAGTTAATAACACTGACTCGTGTATTTGAAATTTGCTAAGAAGGTAGATCTTAAGTGTTCTCATCAGACACACAAGGAAAATGGTAACTATGTGAAGTGATGGATATGCTAATTAGCTTGATTGTACCAATTATACCACAAGACGTACGTATAGCAAGTTGTAAACCTTAAATATATGCAATTTTTATTTGTCACTTATGCCTTAATAAAGATGGGGAAAAAATGAGTAGTTACTACATAAACGGTCAACTCCCGGTGGGAAAAACCAAACACATTCTCCCAACGGGACCAGGGACCCTGAACTGATCAAGGTGAGACCAAGGAATTTGTCAAAGTAGAGGCAGGACCAAGAACGGAGTGCTCAGGTCATCACTCACTGTTCCCCATACCCCACGGCAGCCCGAATGGCCAGCAACATGTCAAGCAGCATTCAAATGGGATTTCAGGGGAAAACAGACAAACGGAAGCCATTCTCCTGGCCAAGTGCACTTAAATACAGAATAGCATGTTTGGTCCACCCCTGATAAGGTAGAAACATAATCCAGATGCCCGCACCTGGAGAACAGCCTAGGAATGGTGCCTCAGGCCACAGAGGTGTAGTTAAGATCAAAGGACACGTGTTGGCCAGTGGCTCCGGTTTAGTGGCCAACACAGGGGCCACCCCAAAGCTGGTGAGGTGACAGTAAGAACAAACCAGATTTATTATTGTACACATCAGAATAAAGGAGATTTATTATTTTACACAATCCAGATGATAGTTGTGGATCACCCAAGTAGTGAGAAAGGATGGAAACTAGAAGTCGATTTTTTTTTTTTGAAGTAGAAAATGTATAAAGAAGCTGTTAACGTAAAGTTGGTTGTTTAGAAGATGTTATTCGCTGAGGTTAACACCAAGAAGAACATCACATCCTGACCCCACATGTCCCTTGAAAGAGGGATACTCCGTATTCATTCATCATCCGTAGAGCATTCATGGAATGCCATGGTGTTCTAGGCTTGGGGCTAGCTTCTGGAGGAGAAAGGTGGGTCTTCACCCTGTCCTCCAAGGAAGCCTGTCTCCTGAAGGGCTCAGATATCACACAAATAAGGCCACGTGGCAAATCCTACAGCTGAGAGTGTTCATGGTCTCTGTTCCCTCTTCCCAGGAGATCCGGCCACTGACTGGAGTGTAACCAGGAATTACCAGCACAGCCCCAAGTGAGGCTCAAGGGAGCACGTGAGCCATATGACAAAAGAGCTACCAACATGCCACCTCCAACCACATAGTGGGTAATATCAGATTTATTTGAAAGCCACCGTAGGAGACAAAATCTCTGAAGTCCATAAGAAGATGGATCTGGAGTAGCGAAATTAGTGGTACAAGCAGATTTTATAAAGACATATCCATATTGGTCAAGGGAGTAAAAATACGGAAAAGGGCGTCAGAGGGAAAAATGTGGTTGTCTTCACACAACACAGTCCTGAGAAGACTGAGTGTATATGTGTTCTCTGTGGTTGGGTGTGGTGTCCCTTCAGGTCTCACCAAAGACCCGATGGAACGTTCTTCTATGCAGCACCAGGTAACAGCAATATAACACCAGTTACAAAGGTGGGCCACACGTGCAATTTAACGTTTTCCACTGATGGTTACATTAAAAAAGAAATAGGTAAAATTGATTAATTACAATTAATTTTAATCATCTATTTTATCTAACACAATGTGCCCCAAGTATTATTACATTCACATGTATACAGTATAAAAAATTGTTAGTGAGGTATTTCACATCCGTTTCCTCTAAATCTTTGTAACCTGATGTTTCCTCTAAATCTTTGTAACCTGATGTGGATGTATGTTATACTTACAGCAGCCCTTAGTATGGACCAGCCACGTGTCAGGGGCTTAATAGCCGTGTGTGGCCAGTGGCTGTCCTGTTGGATGGCACAGTTCTAGATCACGTCATCCCTGTGTTCTGATCTGCACTCTCCAAGGGACCTTGCTAATAATTTGGCTGCCAACTATCCTTCTAGGGGTGCCCTCCATGGAGATTTTGCTCACTCCCTTCCCTGGCTGATACACTTGTGTCTCCCAGGACCTTCAATTTATAGCATGAAGCCTGTGTCCCACTGTCTTCGCTTTTCTGGAGCTCGCAAGCTGTAAGCTCCAACCAGCTGTGTGGTCCCCATCAGCCCAAGCAAGTTACAACACGCAGCTGTGTGCGCTGGGTTCTGCTCTAGCCTAGCACTCAGCAAGCTTGTTTGATATACCCCAGTCTTCTCTTTCCACATTCAGGCTACAGGCAATCTGGGCACACCTCTTGCATGACAGGAATGCCCCGTACCCTGGGGGACAGTCGAGAAGAGCTAAGAACAGCTGAGAGAGAACCAAGCAGCCAGAAGAGATGCCGCAGGGGCACAGTCTCAGAGGCTCCCAGTTGCACCAGGCAAGACAGCTGGGAGCAAAGCAGGACCTAGACGGTGTGGGCACTCGGGGGTCTGGGGGCACAGCTAACTGCCAATCACGGGGAAGAATTTCAATATTTAACAACCAGTGAGTTATTCACAAGAGCGAAACACACAAGCAAGCTAAACATCTGTTGAGAGCTGAATAGAGAAAGAAAATGTGATATATATATATACCACATAGATATAGTGTGCGTAATTATATATATAATACACACGTACAAACATGCATACAAACAAGGAAATATTATTTAGTGTTAAAAAAAAAAGAAGGGAATCTTGCCATTTGTAACACCATAGATGAACCTGGAGGGCATCATACTAAGTGAAATAAGCCAGATACAGGAAGACAAATATTTCTTGATCTCACTTCTACGTGGAATCTGAAATAGACTCAGAAGCAGAGAGTAGACTGGAGGTTACTGGGGGCTGGGGGAAGGGGGCATGGGGAGATGTTGGTCAAGGTGTATAAAGTTTCACATACAGGATAAATAAATTCTAAAGATCTAATACACAGCAATGTGATCATAGTGTATACATGAAATTTGCTAAAAGGTTGGTCTTAGGTGTTTTCACAATGTATATATATATATTATATATATCACAACATCAACACTTTAAATATACACAATTTTTATTTGTCAAATATACTTCAATAAAGATGAGAGAGGCAACAGTGGGTGAGACCACACTAGGACAAAGTGACCGGCTATCGGTCCTGCCTGGACTACGCAGGGAGCTCCATCATCGTGTCTAGCACGCACGGCGCCATCCCCTGCAGGGGGCCTACCCGGGACAGGCACACGTGCCCTCGGGGGCACACACAGGCACCCCCAGCCTGCCCCTCCCGCTCGGTCTGCAGCCCGGGCTATTCCTAGGCAGCGCGGCCCCCTTTCCCTCCATCCCATCCACCTCTCTTCATCCCTGGCTCGGTGAGTGTCTGCGCTGCCAGGCAGAGCGCTATTAAAACATCAGCAGGGTGGCCTCCACAAAGGTCAGCCATCCGGGGAGCTCCTGGCAGCTGCTTGTTTGTTTACTGGAACATTATCTGGGCCGGGCTGTTGATTTACATCCATTGAAGGACTGAACAATAAATATCGGCTCCCAGTAGCAGGCAGATGCTTGCACTAGACCATTCTGGCTGCCTTCTTGCTTGGAATAATCTCCCTAATGAGCAAACAGTGCCATTCATCTTTAAAGATGCAGGCAAGCCCCGGTATCCCCCCTTTCCTCTTGCTTTTCACATCCTCCCCCAGACTTCCTGGTCAAGGTCTACCCTGCCAGATTTCTGGGCTGGGCCCAGCTATAGAAGAAGAGGGTGGGGTCTCATCTGGCAGGCCCGCGAATGGAGCCGCACCTGGAGAGGCAGGGTGGGGGCCGATTAAACCCTAGGACTGATGTCCCCGGGACACTCTGAATTCTCCACGTAGACCCCCAAGCCCAAACACAGAGGCAAGTGGCGACCCACCTGGTGGTGTGGGTGGCCCCATAGCCAGGCCACCTTCATGGACCGGGGCCGTGGGGGCAGGGCTTGTGGAGACAGACACCCCACATTCAGGCTGTGCCAGAGCTGGAGTTAGGCCTATTTCCCTTTCAGGCAAGTCTCCACCGTTCCCAGAATCTCAAGGAGCTCCTCCACAGTACATGCAGACCGGTCAGTTTGCAAAACGGAGCCCGTGTTGGGGCAGGCAGGGTGCAGACAAGAGGGGGCAGGTGAGGGGCCCAAGGAGGGGGGCACGGATTCAGGCTCTGCTCCTCTCAAGAACCTGGAGCACACAACTTTGGCTCTCTTAGGGGTCCTGGCTCTCTGTCCTGGCCTTGATCTGTCTCCTACTGAGGTGGAAAGAGCAGGGAGGAACCCCGGCGGGAAATGAGTGATAAGGATCCGCTTTCCTGGGACACTCCGCTGCAGTGTCTCTCAGGAGGAAAAATAATGAACCTCTTGGATCTTATTTATGCAGTTTATTCAACTGGCCCCCCCAAGACTCTAAGTGACATAACCTGGTCACTGTCACTCAGCATCTTGCCACACAGGCTGAACAGCGGGTGAAAGGAAGGAGCACGCCCTTGAGTGCCAGCATCAGGCCCATCAGAAGCGCCCCTTTGTTGAATGAATGAATGAATGAGCGAATGAATGACCTGAGAAGCTAACTCAGGGCCTGAGTTGCCATAGTTGGCACCGTTAGACATATACGCACACTAACAGATACAAACACATACATGTGTGAACACACACGCTCTTTCTCCGTCTCTGCAGATGAGGCCATGTCTCAACTTCCACACGGCCTCTAAAACTTTCCCTTCAGAAGTCTGTGACAAAGTGGCAGAGGGCAGGTGCACGGATGAGGAGGGACTGGGAAGGGTGTGTAGGGACACCAGTATCGGGTCTGAGTATTGTGGTGATTTGCTGGTTGTGGGGTTCAAGCTCTCTAGGGAAAGGACCCCCTATCATGTCTCCATATCTCTGGGGGAAGAGTTGCCTGGTGTGTAGGGTGATGGACAAGGGGACCGCCAAGTCCTGGCCACACTCCGCGGCTGCAGGTCTGTCCTCTGCCAAGGGCAGCTCCCTCAGGGCCCAGGCACTCACTTACTGTCAACATTCCTCAGCCACAGAGGATACCTAGAGACAGAACTTCACTGGTAACGTCACTTGAGGCTTCCCCAGAATGTCACTCTCATTCTAAAATCGCCCCCTGCCTCTCTCCATCTCCTTTCCCGGTGCCACTTTTCTTCCTTCCATGGCACTTGTCAGCTTCTCGCATACTATGTGATTTACTCATTTATTACACTGTTGTGGGGCTCCCCTGCTAGAACGTAAATGCCACAGAGCGGATGTCTTTATCCTCCGTGTTCACTGACGCATCCCAAACCCTTGAGCCATGCCACGTAGTAGGGGCTCGATAAATACTAGTTGAACAAAAGAATGGATGGAAATGTTCAAACTACTCATTGACATCTTAATTTGTCCTCCCGATGCAGAGCTCCCTTATTGTACAGCAAGGAACCCAAACCATTGGAGGGGGTTCTCCCAGGGACATCCAGCAGTGGGAGCGGAGCTGCGACTGTCCAGCCCAGACCCCAGTCTCACCAGAGAGGACTTGACAACATGCTGCAGCCCCTCCTCCTGGCTTCGATTCCCAGGGCTCGGGATGTGGGCTTAGACCCTGCTTCTGTGTTCACACTGCTTAGGCTGCCCCAGAATAGCACAATGAGGGTGCTTTGTTTTGATTTCCTGATTCCAGCCAGGAGGAAAAGGATGCGAAGGGAACGGCAAGAGTGTAAACAGTAATTAATTAGACAAGCCCTGTGTTACCAAACACTGCTGGGAAAATGGGTCCCTTTGGGTCTCTCGCTACACACCCACGGAACTGAACGATGATTTCTGGGTTGCCATTAGGACATCTCACCTTGCACTGCTCCACACGGACGAATCGGGAACAATGGCCTCCATCCCTCCCCCACCCGTTTGGGTACCAACACAAAGAGCAAGATACAACTCAAGGAGAGAAGGATGTTGAAGGAATAAAAAGGAAAGTATGATTGATAGGAAGGAAGTGCCAGAAGAAGGTTCAAATCAGCATATCTCAAATGCAAAATATTTAAAATCAGCCTTTCTTGCTGCCCCCTTGCAAAGAGACTCATGGGCAGACACAGCATGTGCAAGTTAGAGGTGGGAAGCTGCGCTGGGTCAGCTGGATTGTGACCCCAGAGCACCACGTATTTGAAAAGCCTTGGTTGCCACTTCCCACATGCCTCTGGCCACAGGAGAGTGTAGGCAGACTGCACCCACTCCTAGAAAAACAAGTGGAGATGAATAGTTGATGCGCCGTCTGCCACAAGCCGCGCCATGTGCTTTCCACGTATCAGCCAGTTCCGGTGCTTGGCAGATGGACCCTGCTCATCCACGTTACAAAAGACCAGAGTCCTCTGGCTCCTGAGACGCGGTGTGCAGACCAAAGAGCCGGGAGCGGGGGAGCCCGGGAGCAGATGGTGGGAACCCCACCTTTGCCACTCGGGAACTCTGCAGCCGTAGATAATCTGCCAAACTTGGAGTATCACTTTCCTCAGATGTCAAACAGATATTGTTATTCTTATGGTGGGAGTCTGATCATGTTCCAAGCATGCAGAATACTTAGCACAGAGAAAGGGGACCAGTGAGGTTTCCATAAATGTTAGCGATGATTGCTAGGGAGGCAATTCGAATGAATCGATCCCCATGACTCCCACTCATTCCCAGTGGGAGCAGCAGTCCTGTGTGCCATGGAGAGATTAGAAGATGTGGCCCACAGATTGGGCTCCCAGCATCTGACAAGGTCATCCAGGGGCTGGAAAGAGAAGAGGACCCACGACTCTACTCTGGGCCTCCTGAAGCAGAGGAGAAATGGGGCATTGCTGGACAGAGGGCAGGACCCAGGTAGAGAAGTGTCTGTGCCCACAGATGGAATGTTCAGATGGGCATCCCACCAACAGAGATGCAGACACCTTCACACAGTACCTCCAAGCGGGAGGTATCGTCCAGGAAACCTTGAGTCTAGCTCAGGTTGGGTGTGATTCAGAAAACCAGTGACTTTATGGAGAAAGAGGAAAGCAGCTTCATGCCTACGGTCTGGGCAAGCCACGGGAGGGGAAGTGGAGTACCACAGCCTGGCCTCCCAGAGAGGAGAGGCGTCTCTGAGGACCAATCAAGGGCAGGGGGCAGAGTCAGAGCTGGCAGGATGCTGAGAGGCAAGGCGGGCTTCCTAGAGATGAAGCAGTGCCTTACATGGTGTCAGGGACAGTCTCGGACCCAGAATCAGTCAGTACTCCTGATTCTTCATCCACGCTCCACTCCTGCCCCTTCTATGACTCACACAAGTCATTCTTCTCCCTGTCCTCCCACATAGTCTCTGGGCTCCGTGTATCCCCTGCCAAATGGGGGGAGGCCATCTCCTCTCTTCTACCCCCAACTGTTGCAGTCACAAAGGGGTTAATGCACAAGGTACATCATGACGGCAAGGGGCTGATGTGCGGTCAGCAATTCTCTCCTGCTGGAAACCTAGCTCCTCCGGAGTGGGATCCAGCAGATGCTTAATGCAGCTGTACCAGAATGAGGAGAAACCCCCGTCCAGCTGGAGCACCCAGGGAGAAAGGAAGTAAAGCGAAGACTGGAGATAGACGGACTCTCGCATGAGCTCTGGTAGGATCTTCAGGATCTTCAGGAGTCCTAACCAGCCAGGTCCTAGCTCAGAGGATGGAACCTTCTAGCATAGGGCTCAGCACAGAGTAGAGACTCAAGAATCAAGTTTGTAGGGAGTAGACTTTGTCTAGTTTTCTCCCAGCTCAGAGGCAGCCCCCCACCCTTCACACCTCCTAGCTATGTCATCATCCTTACCCAGACCATCCTCTACAATCTGCCATTGGCACCCTAGAGTACAGCCCAAGTCTTCACGCCCAGGCCTCTTCTCAGTCCCTCCCTGACTCCAGGAACACCCGTGTCATCCTCCTCACTGCCCGGCAACCCCCTGACACTGCCCACCCAAAGCAGGTGTCAGGGCAGTTTCCCCCTCCCCCTTCCACACAGCCTTGCCCCTCCTGCCAGGTGGGGTTCTTCTTCTTCCCTCTAGGAATGGGGCCAGCCTGCTCACACTCCTGTTCACACCACTCCCCTCACCCCATTCCTTCCTCCAGTTTCCTCTCTGCTTCCTTTCAGCCACCCCAGGTGCATCGGCCCCTTGGAACCTGGCATGGGACACTCCTCCAAAGGCTTTCTCCATGATAGCTGCCCCACTCCGATTGCCTCATGTCTTGTCACCCAAGGTGCCCGAGCCACCCCTTAAGCTGCCTCGTGCCTCAGCCTGATGCTTCAAGTGTGTTGATTTCAGCCACAAGTGTCAGCGCCTTGAGGGCAGGTCTGTGTGCTTAACTAAGCACGGGGCTGTGTAGCCAGCTGGGCTGGCATCCCGATTCTGCTTCTTATTAACGTTTGTGACCTCAGGCAGAACTTCAGGATTTATTTAATTACCCTCAGCTGAAATATCGGACTCAGAATTCCAAGCTCAAGGTTGCTGGCAGGATGTCATCAGGCGGATTACGAAGCGCTCTTACTGAAGTGCCTGGTACATAGAAAGCAGTAAATCCGTACGACTGTGGGCTGTGGCTAGTTAGTATGTGGTTGTGCTCAGTCCGTCTGAAGATGAGACAATGTGTCCACGACGCTAGCACAGACCCCTGGCGAGGACCCCAACAGCTTTGTGAACACCAGAGTTGCTTACTAGATGTTGGGTAAATTAACAAACGGATGCATGAGTTCTAATCACAATGGAAAAAGATCAAAGGGTCCCAGCTCCTCAGAGACTCTCCCAAGCGTACATCTCTTTGATGTCCTGTCCTTTAAGGACCATCAGTGCTCTTTCTAACACCAAGGGCGGCAGCAGCAGCAGCCAGCCCTGTATGGTTCCTGCTTGTCAGACTGTTCGGAGCTGTCTGCGGGAAGCCATGGGACTGTTGCTTAGCCTCTAGGCGCTGTTTGGCAATTTCCTTGACAAATAAATAACCCAGAGAGCGTCAGACAAGTGCTTATCACCTCGACATCTGCTCTCTCTGATGAGCTCTGCTCTGGGTTCTTTCCCTGCAGCCTCATCAAGCTGCTGGGGCATCAGCCCTTTTGAGGGGTGCCATCCAAGGACACCTGTGTGTGTTTTTGTAAGGCTGAGAACAGCCCATGTTTACTTAGTGCAAGGCGCCAAGGTGCTGGCTTCCCAGAAGGTGAACACAATTCCTCAAACAAGGCTGGGGCATTGGCCACTCACCCTGCAGACCACACGGCACCCTCCCCTCGGGAAGGACTTTGGTCAGAGTGACACCATCTGGCTCCTGGTTGAATGACTAAGGGTTCCTTTCAAATGTCAGTGGATTGCAAAGTCCTGGAAGAGGGAGAGATTCAAGCTTTGCTCACTTGGGATCTATACCAGGATTTCAAAGTAGTGCCAGCTCTTGGGCTATCTAGGATTTGTGTGTGTGTGCGTGTGTGTGACCAAAATGAGGATGGGAAGTAAGCGTGGGATACATTTAATGCTTACTCAAGACCCAGCTTGGCATCACTCTCTCCAAAACTGCCTCCACTGTCTCCCAGGATAGATATGAGGCCTCCTGCTCGGGCTCCAGCAGCATTTCCTGCGTGCCTCGATCACATCGCAACCTGGGGGCGTGTGTGCGCACTCGTGTCTCTGCTTGCCTGTGCGCCTCCTGAGAGCAGGGCTCTGTCTTGTCCATCTAACCCGAGGTCACAAAGCCAGGGAGGAGAGTCCATACTGGAGCTGAAGTTTGCTGGCATCAAACCTGTACTCAGCAACGACTGACAAAAAGCAGGTAGGGTTGTGTGCCACAGTGACAGCATTCATGACTGTCCAGTGAAAACTCTCTGGGTCTTCTCTGAGGAGCAGACTTCACGCAGTACTGTCTCACAGACCACCAAATGTCACTTATTTCATCCTTTTTTTATCCCCACACAACTCCCCTGGCAGCCGCTGCCCACATTTTACTCTCTCTCTCTCTTTCTTTTTTTTATAGCAGCTACTCTGAGAAAGACACACTTGGAACTATTTCAAATGAGAACCCAGGAATTCATGAGGCCTGGGTGAGGCATGTGAATGGTTTGCAGTCAGAAAATCCGCTCCCAAAGACACTGTGGGGAACAGCCTTCCCCGGGCTTAGAATTCTGGAGTGGAGAAGGGCGTCCCTGTCCGGGGATGACATCACCAGACAGCGCTGGAATGCACAGATGCAGAAAGCTGAGGGGCCCCAGGGCCAGCGGGGAGTTTGGCTGCGATGATCACAAAGGGTCTTTTGACCACCCTTCATCCTAGGAAAACCACAGAGACCCCGCTTTAAGCCACCCCCACCCTCAGCTGAGGCGCCTAAAGACACTCTCCTTGAGTCAGATGGGTGACCTCTGATCCCAGCGAGGGAGAGTCTGGAAAAAGCATGAGGTATCAGAGCTGAAGGGTCTTGAAGGAAAAAAAAACACACAAAAAAACAAAAACAAAAAAACCTCAGTGCCTGTATGGGATACTCGTTCTGCCAAAAGCTTGTGGAGTTAATTGTAGAGAAATGCATTTTAAAATAAGATATTGGAAAACCATCCTCTCCGTCACCGGCCACAGTTATTACAATTATTTACACAGCATCACCAAGGCCCGTGTTTCACAGCAATTAAATTATTGATCTCACAAGTCTGAGGCACTGAGCAAAGCCCCACAGCCACCGCTCTTGCTCCTGTGGGAGCTGTCTCTCCACGTGCTCAGATGTGGAAACTGAGGCCAGGCAGGAAGTAAACCCAGAGCAGGAGAGTCACTGGTTGGAAAATAAACATGAAGAATCAATATGTTGATATAATATACTAATGCTATATTAACGTATTAACGGTAATATGTTCCTTTCTCTTTTGGCCAACTCGTATTCTGTCAGGATGTTGTTTTCCTGGCTTGGCCAAGAAACTTTGTAGCGTAGCGATGAAGCACATGGGCTCCAAACCCAGCTCTGTCATGAGCTAGCTTTGAGACTCCTTGGGCAATGAGTCAACTTCTCCAACCCCTAGCGTCCTCATTCGTAAGATGCGAAGAACTGCCCCTACACATTTGCTGACAGGAAGAATTAATGAGTTAGTGGAGGAAAAGCCTCTAGCTCACTGCCTGGCACATCATCAGTGCTAATCTGAAGTTTTCAGTTACTATCACAGGACGTCCGTAGGATACTCCTAGACACTTCTCTCATAACTCATGTTCCATGGTTACATCAGGGGAAAGGGAGAGAGGCTCGGTCTCCTGTGCCTATTGGCACCGAGATTCATCATAGGATGAGTGACACTCATTCTTTCTTGATGGTCTGAGGGAGGAGCTGGACCCCACCTCTCTGCAGCTGGCTTCCTGCATGTGGGTAGGGATGGTCCTTGAATGCCGACCTCCCCCTCTGCCTATCACACTCTACCCCAGGGACATGGCCTTATATTCCCATCATTTTTCTTCAAGCCCAGAGTCAATATTAAGCTAATAATGGTTACCCGAAATCTTATTTATGAAATTCTTTGCAGTATTAATTAATGTATTTTGAGGATATGTTAAGGGATAAAATGTGCTGAATGGTGGCAGTCTGGGACTGTACGGAAATAACTCCCCTTTATAAACCTTTTCGCTGTAGGAAACTGCATGTTCCTAGAACATAGCTTTTGTATTGGATGGTGTGGATGGGAAAGACCAGAAATGGAGTGACAGTAAAAGACTGTGATGTTCATTGTGGTCTAGCCTCCAGGCAGTGGGAATCGAAGAGAAGAATGGAGAAGAGGAGAAGGTGATGGGAATAGAGAAGAATTGAGGAGAAGGTGATGGAGTTTGAAGATTGGTGACAACTCTCAACTGTCACTCCTGGATGACCAAGGGAATGGTAAGACCAAGGGCAAGTCGGGTCGGAGGACTGGTGTGGATAGAAAGATAAAGAGTGAGTCTGAGATCCGTTGAATGTGAGTTGATGGGGACACAGCCATTTGACTGTGTTTGGTTGCTTGGGTAGAAAGTGGTTGCTAAGGACTTGCCTTTGGCCATCACCATACTAGAGGGAGACTGTGAAATTGTGACATGGTGACATTTTCCAGAGCCATATTTTAGGCCACTGTGCCAGGCTGGCCCTCTCACCTTCTCACTGAGGTCAGGTCTGGCACAGTTCATGGATTACAGAATACAGCATTGGCAAGTCAGTGGTGAAAAGGAAGAACTCAAGTCTCACTTTCCCACTTCCCTTCAGGTTGCCTCCAAACAACCACGAAGGGCTCGCTCAGTTGAGAAATGAGAACATTCTCCCATTTCCCAGACTGGAAGCATAAAGAGGCTCCATGCTTTAACCTACATAAACTTACAAATGAATAAGGAATCCCTTTGAGGAATACACGAAAGACATCTTCTCCACAGTCACTATCATTTCCAAATTCCAGCAGCTGAGGAACTTTTCTTTGGGTTAAGCATCTTTTAAGATATAAATATCCTGATAAGGGAGGGGACGCTGACCTTCAGAGAGGGGTAGAGAGGGATAAAGTGAGAGGTGCTGACCTAGAAGGGGTTGCCTGTCTCTCTAGGTACCGTCAACAAAATGGCGAGTTTAGGCGCACTCTTGGGTCCAGGTGACACAATTATATAGGCTCAATATGGGTTTCCATTAGCTACAGTTCTTCCATGACAGAAGAGAATAGGGGTGCCCGATGAGAGATTAACAGGCGGACAACAGAAACCAGGATGGTTCAGAATGGAGAAGTGGGGGCATTTCTGGAGAAGTCTCATTTTCCACCACAGTTTTGTTTGGCCTTGGTTCAGGATCTTCTCTCCAAAGTCTATGCCATTTTCAAACCCCTAATTTATCTCTCATTACAAAAAAAAAAAAAAAAAAATCTCAGGGCTCATCTGCCTCACTGACCTAAGACTTAAAACCAAGTGAAGTATCCTCTGAGGATTGACTCTGAGGGTGGAGCGTGTGGTTGTGCCCTTCCTCCTCACAGACCTTTCCCTTTGGGTGCCTTTGGCGGGCCTCATGTCAGCACCTACCACCAGGGGTCACTGTTCCCTCTGTTTCTTGGGGTCTTCCAACTTTTGCCCCAAGTCAGCAGGGCGAGGGAACTGAGGCGAGAGTGGGAGAGCACAGAGCGCGGGAAAGGTGGGAGGATTGAGGGTTGAGAAATCTCAGGAAAGGAGAAGGAGATTGCACAGGTGGTTACTTTCCAGGCTCCAAGAGAAGCCCCACTGACCCCCCCCCCCCCAACAAGGCCCTGGGTGCCAGGTTGGAACGTCCCTCCACCCTGGGTCTGTAGATGGAGTCCACAGGCTGGACCTGCAGCTCCATTCACTAGACAGAGAGCTTTATTTCCTGCCCCTCAAGGTAGGCCAGGGAAAAGCAGGACAGACACACTTCTTTGCTCCTCTTCAGCCCAGAGGACTCCTCTCCTGTCAGCCTGCCACGTTGCTCTAGTGAAAGATAGACAAAAAGAAGCCAGTGACACAAAACTGTCTCACGTCATTTAATTTCCTCCTGGATTTCTAAGCAGGTAATTATTTCCTCAGCCTCCAATGGGCTGCAAACACTTCAGAGAGTTATTATTATTATTATTATTATTATTATTATTATTATTATTACTACAGACACTACATAAATAAAGGCATCAGGTAATTAACAATAATCTGTCTTCCACTCTCCCAAGCACTTTGTTTATCCAATGGAAACCCGTGCTGTTCCTCTACAGCTTTCTCTCCCTGCCTTTTTCATTTGGCAACTGAGATGAGCAGGTGAGAGGATCTGGGAGCAGGGGAGCTATCTCGTGACTGAGGCTGGGAACACCGAGGCCCCGAGGGCTCTCACACTAGCTTACTGTGTGCAACCTCTGGGAGCCCTGTTCTCTCTAGGACATGCCACGGTTGAGCACGAGCTGAGCACCTACTGTGTAAACTCCTGCCACAGAAGATGCAAAGGGAATCTTGCAAAGGATCCAAGGGGCATTTGTCTGTTTTCTACCCTCGAGGGTTTCTTGTCTGAAACAACTAAGATCCAAAACCCAATTTGGAAAGCAGTTTCACATTTTCTAATTTAATCCACACCGCACATAGTAGGTCTGCGATACACACTTATTGATTTAATAGATGAGCTACAATTCTGATGAGATAAGGCTTGTTTTTACTGATGTTTTATAACATGCTAGACCAAGACTCGGACACGTCTCATGTCAGATAGAGCTAACAGGTGGAAAGTTCGGAATTTTCTACCAGATCTCCGCCAACATGCCTGACTGCACATACCAAGCGTCTCCTGAGTGAAGTACAGAGATAACAGGCTGTTTGTGGCCACAAGAAGGAAAGAATGGTTAGTATCGAGAAGGGTACAGAATAGTGGTGATTTGAGCTGATTTTTAAAGGAGGAATATGATTCAAACAGAAGGAGCTACAAGGAGGAATGTGTCCTGGGACTGGCTGGCACAAGCAGGTGGGGATGGAGGACAGTGCCGTGTGTGTGTGGTGGGGACTGGCCGGCTATGGCCAGGGCAGGTGATTTCAGAGGGACAGGTGAGCAGGAAGCCTGGGATGGTAGCTTGGATGCAGGTACAAGAGACCCCTGAACGCTGTTCCAAGCACTGGGCTTTAATCTGCAGGCAAAGGGGAAGTATTGTATGTTTCAGAGGTGGAAACGGACATAATCTGACTTTTATAAGATGGAGCTAATCACCCGAACACTACTTTCCCAACTTGCAAACCTATTATAAGACCCTTGAAGGTGAGCATTTTCATTCCTTCAGCAAAGGTGAGAATCTACTTCTTGTCTCCAACAACTAAAACACAAAACACGACTTCACCACCAAGAGGCTGCCCCCTTGATGTCAGGAGTGGGTTATGTGCAATCGTCCACATTCTCTCAGTTCTCTTGTAGCCAATGTCTTGTGTTTGGGTTCTTTGCATGTGGGTTAAGGGAAAAACACATGTCTTCAAAGCATGCTTTCTACCTGGTGTTTTGGAAATCTGATCTATTCTTAATATAAATGGGATCAACCAATTTGAACTCACGGAAAACGTGAGTTCAAATGCTTAGGAACAGCATTTTATTTTTGCCTTCCCTGATGGAGTCACTGTGGAATAGAAACCCCAGCTCTTAAAGACCTCCAGGCAAAGACTTTAAAACATAGATTTAACTCTTGTCTATGAAGTAGTTACTCAACTAACAATAGCTTAAAACTTGAAACTTTGAAAAGAGTGTTCGTGCCTATTATTTTCGTGCATCCTCACATCAGTGTGGTTAGTAACATATCCTTAGGTCCCGGCCCCCCAACAGATGCAGAACAAAACCCAGATGTTAACTGAATACCCAAATTCAAGTCATCATTCTCCTCCCTCCTCAGCCCGCTGCCCTCACCATGCTGCCTCGACATTCCCTTGCTGTTAACTATCCTGTAAATAAGGGAACAAATATGACCAGGAAAATCCACTCCCCAGTCTCCTACCTCCTCAGTTCCATCAATGCAGCGTGACCTGAGTCAATAAGGTGCTATAAAACTGCCTGCTGGTTGGGCTTATTTTATTTTATTCTGTTGTCTTGTATTCAGTTAGGTTGGGTTGGATTGGATTGCATTCCTTAGTTTAGATTGCGTTGTGTTATGTTGTGTTAGGTTGGGTCGTGTTGGGTTGTGTTGGATTGGATTTTATTGTGTTGTGTTAGGTTAGGTCGTGTTGGGTTGTATTGGATTGGATTTTATTGTGTTGTGTTAGATTGGGTCATGTTGGGTTGTATTGGATTGGATTTTATTGTGTTGTGTTAGGTTAGGTCGTGTTGGGTTGTATTGGATTGGGTTGTGTTGTGTTGGATTGGACTACATTTGTGTTGTGTTGGACTGGATCGTGTTGCATTGGACTGGATTGGGTTGAACTGGATTTGATTTACTGGTCTGCGACAAAGCTTGCCCTGATTGTGTGTGCTTTGTGGCATTCAGTGTCCATTTGCTTGCCCTTGCCAAACCACAGTGGTTTCACAATGACCAAGTCATGCACAGCAAGAGCAAAGTAGGGCACCACAAGCAAAAGACAGTACTCACTGCCTGGACAGCCACTTTAGGAACCCTCCCAGCCTGCTCAGTCCCTGAGCTGGTTAGGCTTACCGCCAGCCAGGCGGCATCAGAGAGGGGTATAGGAAGAAAGCCAAGAGCAGGGAGTGGAGAACAAGAAACCGAACAAAGGGGATTGGTGGGCACAGTGTGCAGGCCGTAGTGCAAGAGTCTGTGACTCCTGGGAATGCCTGTGATCTGTTGACTGTTTTCCCAAAGACTTAAGGTAACCTGGTCAATGAAACTCAACCCCAGGGGTTTTGACATAAGATCACGGCCTGAGACAAGGCAAGGTCAGAAGTGCATCCCAAACAAGTGGGCCTGCAGGTAGTCAGACAGGAGGGCCGTAAGGAGCCCTTCCTAGCCAGACAGGTGATATCTACGCACATTCCTGGCCTTCCGAGCTCTAGAGAAGAGCATTCGTGAATCTCACACTCTGGCAGGGTTTGAGGTAGTGGCACCCATTTCTTCATGCCACAGCCCTGTCTGCTCACAAAGGGGAAACCGAGGCAGACAAGACCACAATACTGGCCAGCAGCATGCTTCAAGGGGAGGGCATAATAGTCTGTGCTCCTGTGCTCTGACTAGGGAGGGACCGGCTGGGGGAGGGTGGGCTGCTCTCACCCTCTCTCCCTCCCCCCTGCCCCTGGGGCCCGGAGCCTGGAGAGCCTCGGCAGCTGGCCTTTTCCTCCCCCACCCCCTGCGGAGTGCAGTTTCCACAACTCTCGCTAACATCTTTACCTTCTGTGTTCTGTACTGGAAAACAGGAAGGAAGGAGGAAGAGGAAGTCTTTTCAGAGCCTCTGGTGGATCATCCTGCGCGCTGCCGTCCTTTCTCCTTCTCCCCCCCCCCCCCCCCCCGCAATCTCGTCAGTCCCTGAACGGAGAAATCTCTTGCATCTGTGCTGGTGGCAACAGGTGAACCAGCAGCAGCTGCTGCGGCTACGCGGGGCCAGGGGGCCCTGGTGGGTGGTGTAACTGTGTGTGTGCGTGTGTGCGTGTGCGTGTGTGTTTTCTGAAGCTGCTCTTTAACCGGCGTGAACTCGGCGTTGAGTTCTGCATCTCCTCCGACAGCCAGTAGGTGGCAGAGCTGCGACGGCCGGTGATTCTAGTCCGTTGGCCCTGAAACACTGGTCAGCTCTGGTCCGACTGTGGGAGGGAAGGTGTGTCCGTGGGGAAGCCAGCATGGCCCACACAGAGGTCCTGAGCAAGAGGATTTAGGGGAGAGCTATCCAAAAACTCTCCGGAAACCCCCTCTCCTCCTCTCCCTTTCTGCGCTGTTCCTTTGAATTTCCCCTAATTTTATCTAGAAAGGGGAAAGCCTATTCGCATTTATGAAGCATCTGCAGCAGTGTTTTTCAGACTTCAGGGGCGGCAATTCTATCTACGAAGTTGGTGAAAATATAGTTTCCCAAGCTCCGTCCCCTGGGATTCCCACTCTCAGCAAGGCTGAGGTGGAGCGCAGGAACTCGCATTTCCAATATGCACCACTGGTGGGTCCCATGCAGTGGCCAGGAAACCCCAAATTGAGAACCAGGGAGCTACAACATCCCAGGCACCGCGATGAGGACGGGCTCCACTCTATGATCTGTTCTCGGCCCTTGTGTAACTTCTCATTCTCACCACCTGTTTCCTGCTCTTCCAACACATTGCCGCTGTGCTCCCCTGCCCAGAAGTCCAAGCTCTGCGTGCCTCAGAGGCCATTTCGCTTTTTCCTGATGCTCATCTCCCGCTGCTCTAAGATCGCGGACTTCCTGCTCCTTCTGGAGGTTTCCTTGAACTACCTTGCGGTCATACCTCGCTTTCTTCCATTCTGTCTAAACTCCTGAAAAGCCTAGCACTCCCCTCCCCCCACTTTGGTGGTCCTGGGGCTCTGCTGGAATTGAGCAGGGAAGGGGCACACTCCACCCTTTTCCCGCTTCCCAGCTGATTGCCCTGGCTCCCCAGTCAAGCAGCCTAAAGCTGAACAGGGATGTGCTTGGGCAATAGGGCATCTCCCCCTGAAAGCGGACACCAGACCTTCCCAAAGTGGTCATGCTGGCTGCTCCTAAGATACCAAACTCGGAAGACCCCGAGCATGAGTGTGGCTCAAACAATGCATTTATTCTCTCACAGTTCTGGAGGTTAGAAGTCTGAGATCAAGGTGCTGGCAGGGCCCTGCTCCCTCTGAAGGCTCTAGGGAAGCATATTTCTTTGCTGCCCTAGCTTCTGGTGGTTGCTGGCAATCCTTGGCTTTCTTTGGCTGCAGCAGCTTAAATCCAACCTCTGCCTCCACCTTCACAGGGCATTCTTCCCTGGGTCTATTTCTAAGTCCAAATCTCTCACTCTGTTCTGTTATAAAGACGGCAGACATTGGGTTGAGGACCCACCCTCATCCAGCATGACTTGGATTACATGTAAATAACTTCTGCAGAGCCTCTATTTCCAAATAAGGTGGCATTCGCTTGTACCAGAGGTCAGGACTTCAACATCTCTTCAGCCTCTCCTACCCCACAAACTGAAGGTACTGCCCTCACGTTTTACCTTCTGATTGAAAGAGGAGAGCAGGTTTAGGGGTTCGGGGCTTCCCTCCCTAAGTACCTCATATGAATAAAAACATTTCTCTTGGTGGACACAGTGTGAAAGCCCCCCCTGTGACTTCCTGGATTCAAAGGGTCTAAAGCAAGTCAGCTTTGTGGCTTCCCTGGCACTGTGGTTCTTCGAGTGTCAGCCTCTGACCAGCAGCATCTGGGAACGCGTTAGAAATGCAAATTCTCCAGGCTCACTGCAAACCTACCGTAGGAGAAACTCTGAGGGTGAGACCAGCAGTCAGTATAGAACAAGCCCTCTAGGCGATCTGGAAGCTCCCTAAAGGTGGAGAAGGATTGCTCCCATAGGGGGGGCACTAGGGTGTTCTGGCTATAGCACTCGTTGCCCCCAAATGTCCTTATTCTCCTGCCCTCCCATTCCTGGCAATGCCTGCTCCCAGCCCTAACCTGTCGCATCTCTAGCCTTAAGAGGTTGTCAGATGCCAGCACGTGAACTCAGGGCACACTCACGGACCAGCATTGTTCTCGATGTTTCCCTCCGTCTCTCCTCACCTGGCTCTCCTGCCGCCCCCTCGCACACACTCATGATGCCCTTACCTCCTTCCATCTCCTTCTCCTGACAAAGAGAAGAGCTTGGCAGGGGTTGGTTTACTTAACGCTGATCACACATGAAGCAAACTGTTATTTTTCTATCTGCCAAGCTGCTGAAGGCAAGGATGTCAAACCCAGGGTCTGTGTGCACGTAAAATCGAGTTATCCTAGCATGTCCGTGTTCTAGGCAAGCTTTTTTATTTGATTTTTCTTAAAATCATGGTCCAATTCCCAGAGAGATACCAGTGACAACCTCTTGGACGCTCATTGCACTGGCTCTGACAGCTCCGTACACGTTCCCCGACCCGGAGAACGAGCAACTCCCATCAACGGCAGACGGTGGGTCACGTCGGACACCTGCTCTCCACATTTCTGATCCCCTGGTAGGGCTTGTTCAAAGCAATGCTGTGCCGAAGTGTTGGTGCACCGTGTGTGTTTGCTCTGTGGGCATGCACTGGCAGACAGACCGGCGGGAAGGCGGATAGGCTGGCAGGACGGAGCCCTGGGGGACACGTGTTGGAGTCTGGTGAACGTTCAAGACAAAATTTTGAAGATATTTTTGTGGGTTGGGGATGGGGAGGAGCAGAAAGCACTTTGGAGAGACCAAGGCGTGGCTACTGGGGAGGCCTGTGTGCAGGTGGCCGACCTCCCAGGCCAGTTGCAAGCCCCTGGACAGACTGCCCAGCTGGGCACGGGGAAGGAAAGGAAGCCAATTTGGAAAGGGGGAGGTGCAGTGAGCCTTACAGTTCCACAACCAGAAGAAAGTGACAACAAGCAGAAGCTGGTCTATGTGTCTATCCAACAGTGTTGACATCTGGGCGAATTACCCTCCAGTTTCCATGCCTCTTTTCTCCCAGTTGCTAAATTGGGCACAATGATAGTAGAATCATAGTGAGAAAAAAATGCAGTCAAAATGAATATGGTGAGGAAAAGGGTTTGTAAAAGGAACATGGTAGAGAAATCTGGAAATCTTTGCATGCAGGCACTCTGGTCTAAGATACAATTTTACACTGAGTCTGGAAACCGAATAGACAAAGGCTCGAGTTCCAATTCCCAATAAGGGCTGCCTTATTCAACTCCATTCTCCAAGATGGAGAATGCATCAGAATGCAAGAGCTGTGGCCACATTCTTTCTCTCATACAGCAAGAAGGTAGCACGGCCGAGCATCTGGAACCACAGCTCCCTCCCCAGCAGGCGAGTCTGATGTGCTTTCAACCTCTCCAGCCTCCAACCACAAAGTGCCTGGCCATCTAGGAGCTGATTGCTCTATCGCTATTGCTCATTTGGTTTAAAACATTCCTCCCATCTTCTTAAGCCCCTCAGGCACCATATGCATGTTTAAACTATTATGACTTATTTTCTTGGGGGATTTAGGAGACCACTGGGTCACTCTTCCAAACAGTCAGAGACACTCAGGAAGAAGAAATGTCACAAACTCAGGTGTGGGTATCACTGTCCTAGGGTTCAATTTCCTGTGACTTATAGATCTTTCAGACTTTAAATAGGACAGTTGATCCACCACCTCTTGGGGGTCCCCTCTAGGCAATATCGTTCAGAGGGGCCTTAAGATCAGAAACACGAGGGTTGGGAAGGGGGGCGCATTTCTATCAGTGAATTCTCCTCTGGCACCGATGAAGTACACTGGGTGACATAATGGAAATTCATGGAGGCAAGAGATCTATGGGAGGAGAGCCTCATAACTCAGGTGGCCACTGAGCTGTGATCCCCGCGAGTTCACCTTGTCCAGCACGTCTTCCCTCCCCTCCCCCACCCTGGCTGTAAATCACCTGTATGTGTACATTGCTGAGAGCTAGTGGCTGATTCATGGAACCCAACAGACAGATGTCCTGATGGGAACAGGCAGCTGAGGGGTCAAGGAGTGTCATCAGGAGATTTCAGGATTCTAGCACCGTGGTTCCCACAACCCTCTGGGTGCGTCCGCAGCTCTGGTTCAAGAGCTGAAGACCTGTATTCTCCTGGTTTTGTAGGCTCCTTCCCACTGGGCTAAGCTGGCCAACCACAAAGGCTGAGACTCGCTCCAGCACAGACAGCACAAGCATCTCCTCTCTCTTGCAGCTGCTTTCCTTCCCCACCTGACCCTTCTCCTCCCTCCATCCCAACATTTCAGCCTCTCTCATCCCTTCCCCATTGGGGAATGGCCTTAGTTTACCTAGGCTGGGTGGGGAGAGGGGCTGATGGTGGAAGTAAGTACTTTGTACTTAGTTTTTCAGACAATGTGACGATTAGGTGTGTTGACGTGCCAGCAATCCTTTCCTTACCACGACACCATGCCGTCTGCTTAGGTTGTGGTTTTGCAAAGTGGACTGTACGCGTACCATCTCACCAGTCCTCACAGTGATCTGAGGAGTTAGGCATCAGGATCCCCAAGGACTATGAAGAGGCAGTAAAAGCAAAGCCATTAACACTGAACCCCTAACCCAGAGGTCTGAGCTGGTCCTCCTGCAATCTCCCAGGACAATTCTAGGCAGACGCTCCGAAGCAGGTCTGCCAGATCCTCTGTCTAGGCAGGGGCTCTGCTGCACAGGGGCTCAGTGCACCAGGGACTCCCATGGGCCATGGGTGGCGGTGCCCCTGCTGGGCCACCATGGCATGGACCACCCTTGGACTGTGACCAGGTTCTATCCAAAGCTCTGAGCTCCAGATCGAGAAATATGTGGCCTCATGTACCGATAGGTCACTTTTAGAAGACTTGTAACTTTCATTTTTTATCATTTCAATATCTGGATGGCCGTAAGAAAGATATGTCACCTGTTGTGTCTTCACTCCCTTATGCAGAAGCGAGGACCTCGTATCTCTGAGGTTCCTCCAAGCATAAGATTCTGTGATCCTACCAGGGCACAAACTAATTTGGGTGCCAGTAATCCCAACGTCTGTCTGAGGACGGAGATGCAGTGGGGCCATACTGAGCCCTGCAGGGACAGAGACAGGTAAACCACGGGTAACACGTGCCCAGAGGGATTTACACTGTGTGCAAAAACTAGGCTCTCTGCAAAGTGAGTGAAGAACCGAAGACAAGTCTACCGACCAGTAAAACCCGAACCTCAGATCCTTCCTCCTAAAAGAAGAATGAAGAAGATGGAAGGGTTGGGAAGAGGAGGAGAAAGCAGAAAGGAGAGAAAGAAAAATTTCAAAGATCTGCTAGGTTTGACACTCACATGGAAATGTCCCAGCAGATTTGCATTTGCTGTTAACAATCATTTCTGTTTTCATTTACTCTGACGGGGTTTGCATGTCATGTAATCACTGTTTTAGTTCATTTCCCTCCAATGATAGATTGTGCTAAGTCAAGTTGGTTGTTAATAATGCTACAATTTACCTAACAAATTTCGAGCTTGTAGTACAGCTTCATTAATATGTTTAATTTATCGTTACAATTCCTTCCAGGTTAATGGTTTGAAAGTATGTTGGAGTTTAATCGGAGCAGTTATTATAAAGTGCTTGTTTCTCGTTAAAATGTGAAGCTGAGATACCCAAGATTTACTTGGATAAGCTGACCAGAATAAATCTCTTCTTTGCACTGGGAAAGAAACAAGTGCTGGCTATTAAAAATGTTCAGAATTGGAGAGCCCTTTTGGTAACTTTAGAGTAATTTTGCAGATTAAAATGCCTTTCCCTGGGGCTAATGGAAGAGATGCCTAAACCCAGATTTATTCTGGCAGGATTTTCTCTGGATGCCGCAGGGGGGCAGGGGCACTGGAAAATGGAGGAGAACCGAATTCTGCCCAAACATAAGCATCACAGATTCCTGGAAAGGTGTCTGAGTGTTGGGTGATGGGTGACAGGAATCAGACTCCAACTTACGAGCCTTTCTCATGTCCTTGGGGGAAAAAGATTGAAATCAAGAACATAAGCTCTCCATAGAGAACAAAACAGGACAGCAGCCTTCTCTTCTCCAGCTGGAATTTAGCAGGGGTGGGAGGGGGGGTCGTCTGATTTGCAAACCACCCACAGCACTCTTGCAGCAGCTGAGACACCTGCCCCCAGCCTTTCCCCCGCAAGGTCGCTCAGACGGGCTGTTCGTCAGGGTAACTCTTAGCTCAGCCCAGGAGAAGAAAGAAACACACACTCTGTGCTTCCAATTTAACCACCCAACTTCTCAGAGAAGTTTCCAGGGTGCCTAAAACTTCCCCTGGATTTGGGGTGTGAGCAAGGATGCTCCAAATCTTCTAAGGAAGCTTCAGGGGGCCTGGCCAGCGAGAGCCCGTGGATTTGTGGGTAACTGAAACATGGCAGTGGAAATTTCGAAATTTTAATCATCAAGGCCGCTCTGGACAAGTCTCTGGCTCCTTCGGGAGGCTCAGGAAGACAAGTGTTATGGGTTGAATTGTGTCCCTGCCCAAAAGTTGAAGTCCTAACCCCTGGTACTTGTGAAGGTGGCTTTCTTTGGAACTAGGGGCTGTGCAGGCATGATCAGGATGAGATGAGGTTATTCGTGTGGGCCTTAATCCAATATTCCTGGTGTCCTTATAAAAGAGGAAAACGCCACGTGACAGCGGAGGCAGAGAGCAGAGTGATGCAGCCGTAAACCATGGTGTGCCAAGGACGGACGGCCACCATCCGGAACTTGCAAGAGGCAAGGAGGGCTCTACCCAGAGTCTCCGAGAGAGTGCGGCCTTGCGGCCGCCTTGGCTTTAGACTTCCAGCCTCCAGAACTGTGAGACATTACATGTTTGCAGTTTCCAAGCCAGCCCTCTGTGGCACTTGGTTACAGCAGCCCTGGGAGGTGAGGACAAGGAAGCCCCGGAGGGCATCGTGGACGCTGGAGATGGCCATGTGAAAGGGGCAGGGTGGACACGGGTGTGCAAAGCCCTCAGGTACTGCCAGAAAGGCAGCAGGTGCGCAGAAGCCGGCCTCTCCAACACAAGCAGCCCTCCCTCACCACACCCGGTCTCTCTTCTCTTCCACACACCTTGAATTGAGTCGCCTAGACGAGGACGGTTAGTTTCAGGTGCGAACTTGATTGGGCCACAGGGTGCCTTCAGGGCATGACTGTGAGGGTGTTTCTGGGTGAGATTAACATTGAATGGGTAGACGGAGTAAAGCAGATTGCCTTCCCCAATGTGAGTGGGCCTCCTCTGATCTGGAGAAGGGCTGAGTAGAACAAAAAGGCTGAGTAAAAGAATTCTCTCTTTCTGCCTGTCTATGAGCTGGGACTTCAGTCTTCTCCCGCCTTCAGACTCAGGTATGGACTGAAAATGACATCAGTGGCTCTCCTGGGGTCTCCAGATTGCTGCCTACGGAACTTGGGACTTTTCAGCCTCCACAATCATGTGAGCTAATTCCTTATCATAAATCTCTATTTATCCATCCATCCATCCATCCATCCATCCATCATCACCTATCTATATCTCCTATTGGTTCTATTTCTCTGCAGAACCCAGACTAATAAACCCTAGAATCAGATGCCCAGAAGCCCTTGAATAATGAGTACCAGGCATTTCCATGGCCTACGTGACCTGATCCCCACTCTCCCCCACCCCCCTCTTCTGCCTGCTCACTTCACTTCTGTCTCTCTAGCTTTCCTATACCCTCCACCTCAGTCTCTGCCTCAGGACCACTCTGTCCACCTGGGATGCTTTCCCAGAGAGCCTCACGTGGCTGCTCCCTGACTTCTTGCAAGTCCTTTATTCAAATGTCATCTCTCCTCAGAGAGGCCTTCCCTGACACTTCCGATCCTAATGACTTCCATCCCCCTGAGATGTCACCATTCCCTTGCCCAGTCTCATTTTCCCTTCTAGCACAAGCTGAAATGAAAGCTGCATGGTTCGACTGCTAGAACGTTGACTCGCTGAAGCCAGGAACCAGGCCTGTCTGACTCCCTACAGCTCCTCCAGCATCTGTGCCCAGCGCTTGGAACAAAGTGGGCTCAGTAAGTTTTGTGGCGGGAAGGGAGTGAGGACAGAATGAAAGGAGGAAGGAGGGAGGCAGGGAGGGGAAGAGCCTTGCATGCCCAAGCCCTGAGACCACACCATCCACCATCCAAGGATGGCCCCTGGGGTCAGCAAACCATAGTTTGCCGCTCCGAGGCAAAGCTGCAGTCTAGGGTCCAAAGTGCCAAGAGAGAAGTCAGTTGTATAAATACACACACACACGTGCATATATTTATACATGTCTATATTTTGATAAGCTTTTATCTGGGAGAATTAAGGAAGGTTATAGCTGCTAATTATCAAATTCTATTGACCATCCTCATCCCCGCCTCTACTCCTAAACCTCCTGAAGTGGTAAATTCTTCCAGAACAAGATCAACACACAGCCTCTTTGCCTAGAAAGTAAGGCCCTCGCTGAATGCATTTCACTGGTCATCCTTCTAACACCAGTCACTCATTGACAAAACATGCACTGGGGGTCTGTTACACTGCAGGTCCTCAGGACACAGAGGTGAACGCTCTGTGCGAAGAAGGTACAGTCTTAACTCTGTGTGATTTACTCATCAAATTATACTAAATTTAAATCCTTTAAAAAGACTTTTCATATAAAAGTTAACACACCCTATAAGGAAGGGACATGCAGTCAGTTCCTGATGGCAGACAACCTTCTAGCAAGTCCTCTGTGGACCAGCCTCCTCACCCACCTGTTGGATGAGAAGGAGGTCCTCACTCTTCCTATTAGGCTCTAAGAACAGGGACACCTATCCCTGGGGACACAGGTGACCTCTCTTATCCATATGGAAGGAACCAGTGGCTTGGGCAAAGGGAACTTCCGGTCCCCATGGAAGGGACGGGGGTGGGCAGATGTCTTCCCAGTGAGGTGTCTGGCCATGCTAATGGGGGTTGAGCTTCCCTTCTTCGTCTCCAAGTTAAGTGAAGGGTCACTGGGGTCGGGCGGGCGCTGGCTTTTCTTCCTCCTGACAGATCCATAATTAGAAGGAGACAGAGCATTCAAAGAGGAGTGTTTGGCTCCAGGCACATCCTTGTCAGCCTGTCAAGCAGAAGCCTGTTCTCCATGAGCTATTTTGAGCCACCTCCTCAGCTGCATTTCTGATCCTCTTGGCCCATGACACCCTCCCCCCTCCCCTTCCTCCCCACCAAGTCTCCATCACGACATCACTGAGACTTATAGGTTTGGGGGAGGGCAGGACAAAAGGAGTGTTTTGTGCAAGATGCTTGAGCATGGGCGGCATGAGGGTGGCTGACTAACCCTGCTCCACACCTCTTACCTCCGGTCCAGCAGGCTGTGGGAGAGGACCAGAGGCCAGGGGTCTTGACTCTGGGAGAGATTATTACCAGAAGCCATGAGGTTCAACAGAGTCCTGGCCTGGACAAAGTGAAGGGTAAAAATTCCTTAGGATTTCATGGGAGCCAAACAGGAATGAAGAACAAGAGAGGGTGTGTTCTCTGCCCAGCTCTGCCCTGCAGAATTCCCAGGGGCTGGGGAAAGCTGGCAGCATCCAGAACATTATGCACCCTCCAGGAGTCCCCACCAGCGGGAAGGACACCCCAGAAAAGAATAGCTCCCCTCCATGGCCCTCAGAGGAAGGTGCTCTCAGGGAAACCTTATGAGTCAGCTCACAGGAGACGGTTACCATGTCTCCAGTTATCTGCCGGACATCCCTCACAAGCACTGGTCCCTGTCATCTCACCCATGTCACGTCACACGCACCACCCACCTGAGCTGCCACAGCTCACCCAGGAATGACCATAAGGGCCCCCACAAGGAGGCCCCTCGCTCTGCACTCCTGGCATTCTCTGGGCACGCAGGACAAAGAGAGTGGGCCCCTGAGGCTGGGTTGGTAAGGGCGGGCTGGGAGGCGGTGGGGGCAGCTCACAAAGCAGAGAGAGCAGGCATTAAGATGTGGGTGCTGGATTCAGCACTCCAGGGCGTGCCTCAGGGCATCAGCCTCAGTGAACCCACTGCCTGATGCGTGGGATAAAGACAGCACTTCTACCCTCCAATCAGCAGCCGGCAGGACAAGCTGTCGGGAGGGGTGGTCATGATCCTGCTTTCAGCATAGGCGAGCCCTTCGCCTCTGCATCCCGCTGAGAAGGAGGGATCCTGGAGACTGGGGGCGGAGGGCACAGCCCTCAGTGGGGAAGGCTTTTCACGGAGAGGGTACTTCTGCTCTGGGTACACTTTCCACCTCGGACGGCCTGCGGAGAGGCACTCCTGTTCTCTTCTGGGCCACTAACAGCCCAATCTTAGGAGATGGTGGACTCAAGGAGGGAGAAGAGTATGGATCGGAACTGGGCTTCCCTGTGGACACCTCACTGGCCGTCTTGAGCTAGCTGTGCTTGCCGACGCAGACAGGGCTGTCAGCTTTACTACTTGTGTTATTTCACGTCATGCTCACGGCAGCTCTAAGAGGGGAAACCAGTGCAGATGAAGAGAGGTGGTCTTTTCTCAAGACCCAACCACGGAGGATGCCACACCTGGCCAGATTCGCCCAGTCCTGTTCCCAGGGGAAGCTCACTGCAGTTCTCAAAGGGGGGTTCTGGGGCCAGCAGCATCCACAACACCTGCTTTATTCAAAAGGCAAGTTCTCAGACCCACTCTAGACCAGAATCAGAAACTCTAGGGGTAGACCCAGCAGTGTGTGTTGTAACAAGCCCCCCAGGTGATTCTGATGCACACCCAAGTCTGAGAACTTCTGCTCCAAGGGTACCTTATTGTCAGCGCATTTAAGAAACTTCTAGGGGCGCCTGGGTGGCACAGCGGTTAAGCGTCTGCCTTCGGCTCAGGGCGTGATCCCGGCGTTATGGGATCGAGCCCCACATCGGGCTCCTATGCTATGAGCCTGCTTCTTCCTCTCCCACTCCCCCTGCTTGTGTTCCTCTCTCGCTGGCTGTCTCTATCTCTGTCAAATAAATAAATAAAATCTTTAAAAAAAAAAAAAAAAAAAAAAAGAAACTTCTAGGCCATGTCTAAATGCCCAACTCTGCCCCTCATTGCAGGTGGAGCTGTCCCTTGAATCCAGCTCCAAACTCAACCTTCCAACACTCACCCCAGACCCACTCTGGAGTGTCCCGTTGCTCTTTGGGACACTATCATCATCAGTCCCTCACCCCAGGCCTGACTTTCTCAGTCTATTTTATGTCCTTTTATGTGTGTTTCCCTTTTTCACAAGGAGAGAGTGAGCTCCTCACCTTTGTGTCCCCACAAGATTCTGCCCAAGGGTGCTCATCCCTATGCCTGCCTGTCCTCCTGCTGTGGCCCCATGTCCCGAGGATCCAGTGACTGCCACACCCTGCCTTGATGGAAAGCAGAGAAAATCGGTTAAGCATCACCCTTAATTGTGGCAGCATCGCCTGAGAGCCTGCAGCCAATTCCAGCTGCTTTTCCCTGTTTACATCACGGGCCTCCAGCTTCACGGGTTGTTTTTAATTACCGAAATCATAACAATTCAAATCCCTTTGCACCAGCCATTCTCAAGGGATCACAGGACATAGAGATACAAATGGGTTGGCTCCTGGCCTCTGGATGCACTCTGGAAATGCGAGGATATCAACAGATGAATGGGACCCCACTCGAGAACCAGGGTTCCCAAGTTCTAGTCCCACTGCCCCTGAATCTGTATTTGGTGACCTTCACTCAGTCACAATGAGCCCTGGGATGAAAATTTTCTATTTATGAAATAGGGAGGATTCTATCATTCATTCAACAGATATTTTCTGAGCTTACAAGAAGCCAGGTCCTGTGCGGGGCACTGAGTACAGATAACGTCTATGAGACCTGACTCTTCTAAGGGGAGTTTTGAATTGCGTGTTGAGGACTATAGCTGGAATCTAGGAGATGCTATGGGTGCCTGCAGGCAAGGGGAGGAGAACACAGAGCAGATGTCCCTGAGCTAATTCTTAAGGAATGAGTGGGCATTCTGCTGACAGAAAAGAGAGGGAACAGTCTAATTTAAGGAACAGGATGTGCAAAGACCAGAGGCAGGAAGGACCTGCCTTGTGTGGGGTGTTTGGGTGACAGTGAGGCATTCAGTGTGGCTGAGCAGAGGATGCTGGAGGGGGTGGTGGACATTAAGTGAATCCAGGAGGGGAGGCCTTAGCAGTGCTGGCCACCTCCAACTGGGGCGTCGCGGACAGCCACAGGGATTTAATCAATAGTCTCACGGTGGCAGAGTACCCATCAGAACGAAGTTTCACGCTTTCCAGGAATCACCACTCAGAGTGAAATATAACCCACTTACCACTGAATGATGCAGAGGGGACAGGAACAGAGAAAGAGTGGAAAATGTCCTCGGTCCTTAGAAATAAAACATGCCATCTGCCCAGGAGCAGTCCTGAGTATTTCTTTATGGCACACTTTAAAATGTAAAAAGAGAGGCTGGTATGCCAGGGACTCCCATCGGGGAGTGTTCCAGTTCCAAATTGTGCCTGTGTTTGGCTGTGCGGAGGTGAGTGGTCCACACGGAGACCCTTAGGTGAATGATATGGTGGGTAGAGGGCTGAGCGCCCGAGCTGGGCTATGGATTTGATCTGGATCATGGGTCCCCTGGGCTCACATGGAGGGAAATGTCCAAGATCACACAGCACCATTGGCCCTGGCAGTCACCTTGTGGATGTGACCTGGTGCACCAGGCCTCCCTGCTCATCACAAAAGCACCCCAAGATACCTGCCATAGGGGTTACAGGTGGTGCTTAAGAGTATAATACAATTTTTTTTTTTTTTAATAAAGGGGAAGGGCAGCCAAGGGCAGTGACAGAGCAAAGCTGTTCCTTTTACTGAGATTCCCTGGCCACCTCTGGCTTCCAAATTACTGCCTGGGTCTCATCCGTCAGTCATTTCCCAAGGTTCAAGTCTCCACTCCTGTCAAGACAGAGTGGAGATCGGGGTGGGATGGGGTGGGGGAGGGGGAACAACCCTGGCAGTAGAAACAGCTCTTTGGCCATGTTAATGAGAAGCTTTGTTCTGCATCACCTAGCTGTATAATAACAGCAGGAATTAATACAACCACAAATTAATAGCACAGAAGAGCAATCGGGAGGCAGAGATACATTCCTAATGGGCTCAGCTGAGAGTGGAAAGAAGATGGATATGGGGGTCTCTCCTGGCCCTGGCTGCTGAACCTTACCGACCCCCCCCCACACACACACCTTGCCTTTGCCAAGGACAGAGTGCTTGCCTCTGCCAACGGTCACTGGGGCCTGCAACCTCCCTGCCCTCACCCCTCCCTGCCTAGAGCCTCAGAGCAGGGAAGGGGCAAGACACTCTGCTCTGCTGCTCGGGAACTTGGGCCAACCGCATCTGAGCCTTGCACAGGTCACTCCCCAGCAAAGGTGAGAGCATTTCTTGCAATTGCCTTTCTCCAGATCTCGTGGTTAGGGAGAGTTGTCAGGACCAATTTTCTATTAGGGCCAAGTTGAACTGCTCACTCAGCCATTAAATCTAATAATCACAATGATAAAAGTAATAACCTCAAGTTTACAGCGTTTCTCTCATCATAATAATGTGTGGCCATTGCTCTCAGGCTTTCTCCTTCTATGCCTCCCCTTCAGGGGCCCCAAAGCACCAGCTCTCCACCCCATGGGCCCAAGCACTACTGTTGGACGAAGCGATGGCCATGTGCTTCAAACAATGTGCGGTAAGAGTCCCACGGAGAGAGGACTATTGGTTCCGTTCTCCTTTTCCTACAGGAGAAGGGGCAGTGCCACCAGAGTCAGTAGTGACAGTCAAGGACACGGGGAGAGCAGAAGGGGCACCTGAGCATCTGGGTCTGGGTTCTAGACCCCGTACAGCCACAGAATTCCGGGCAACCCTGGGCAAGGCACTAAACTTCAATGGGCAGTATGTGTATCTCCTACAAAATATACATAGATAGTCCTGAATTTCAAGCACTCACATTTTCTTAAAGATTTTATTTATTTATTTTAGAGAGAGAGAGAGCGCTCACGTGCGAGTGGGGGGAGGAGCAGAGGGAGAAAGAATCTCAGGCGGACTTCACACTAAGTGCGGAGCCCAATGCAGGGCTCAATCCCAGGACCCTGAGATCATGACTTGAGCCAAAATCAAGAGTTGGCCGCTTAACTGACTTAGCCACCCAGGTGCCCCAAGCACTCACATTTTACTGACAAGTTCATTGTGAATTAAGTGAACATTCTGGAAGCCTCTGGAATCCCTGACTTTTCCCTCTCCCTACCTGTGAAGAGAGTGGATGGAAACCATGGTGTCCATCCATTTGCTCATAACAACTGAGACCCTCAGGCCAGGGAAGGCATGTTCTTGTCTTTAAGTTGAGGCTTTGGCTGATGCATGCCTGGGATGCAGCTTTTTCCTATTCAGTTCCTGGGACGTGGTCCTTTCTGAAATCAGGAGGCTTCTCTCGCTGCCACCGTCCCCTGTGACCCTGGGTCTTTATGGCTGTATTTGGAGCAGGAACATCTTCAACCAGTCTGTTGAACTATAGCACGGGCCTCAGTCGAGGGCAGCTGAGACGATGTCAAGAGAAAAAGCCAGTGGCAAGGGGAGATGTCATCTACGGACCGTGCGCCCAATTCTTAACCTGAGGAGCTGGGATTTCTAAACTCCTCACGGGGAGAATTTAATCAAGGATCATTATGTGAAGAGTGGTCAGATTTCTATAACCCAGTAAGAGAAATGGTGTTGACTGGTATTCAGACAAGACAGGAGGGAAGAACTTGTTGGAAGTGAGGAGCGTTCATGATACCAGGATGGGCTTGCCACAGGAGCTGAGGCACTTCCTCCAGTGGAAATCTTTGCATGCTGGATGGTTCTCAATGGCTCGGGAGCTTGGAGAGAAGTCAGAGCAGAAGGAGGTGGGACTGAGCTGCCATGCCTTTTTTCCAGCTTTTTCTTTGAGACTTACCATCACAAACACATCTCAACCCAAGACACACATGCTCATAGACACCTGAAGGAAAAGTCCCATTTCTATGTGACACACATTCTGATATCTTCTCTTTTTAAAAATGATGGTTGCAACCCACTAAATCGCTTTCATGATACATGGGTGGGTCTCATGCCACAATTGAAAAGTCATCGCCTTTGATGATCTCAAAGGACATTACCAGTTTCCACTTTTGTGGTTTGAAATCAGGATGGGCAGATGCTCTTCTCATCTACTGTTCCCCCATAGCGGTCTTCCGTGGGTGTGGCCAGTGGGGGGTTTGTGGGGTGGGGGGTCTCCAGCAGCATCTTGTTGCCAGGACTCCCGCCTGATGCTAATTAGACTACGTGCATGCAGAGTGATAATGGGCTCCCCTAGCTCCTCCCTATCCTGCACCTGCTCCCAGCCCAGAGCTGGTGCTCCCCTGGATCCCCAGCAAGGAGGAAGAACAGGGAAACTGGGGAGGTGGGAAGGTAGCAACAAGCACCAAGCAACTGTGACCTAGGCAAGGGCGAGCACCAGGGGAGGCTGGGGAAGAGGAGGTGTTGCCTTCCCCCAACTCCTTGCTGGTTCCCGTTGCTAACAGCCCCGCAGGGAGAGCAGGTGTGGCTGGAGCTCACTGGGCTGCCTAATTGTGCCCGGTCCTCAGCTGCTGGAGGGATGTGACCACTGTGGGGTGTCTTCAAGGAGGTGTCCAGGCTTGGAGGGGTGAGAGTCAAGGCTTGGGACTCCCGGAGAACAAAGCGGTCAGAAGGAAACACATCTCCCCTCCAATGAGGAGAATCAGCATAGTGACCCACTTCCCAGGAGTCCCATGGGGACTTGCTAGAGAGACATTGTTCAAGGCACTGCCACCATCTTGCCTCGTCGCATAAGCCCCAACAGCAGCACTTTGCGGGAGGGCCAGATGTTGGCACGGCACAGAACTCGCTCCCACTGCCAGCCCCTCTGTTTCTTCTTCTCTTCTACGGGGAGGGAGCTCAGCTCCCCTCTCTAGGGTCCTGTAAGACCTAATTCTTCCCTGTTTATAAGGTGCTTTGAGCAGAGCAGTGTTTTGTACACATATTTAGTTACTGTTGGTACACGAATTGAATTGCATTTGATAATTGTGATGATTTTATAACATCTGTAACTTTCTTTTTTACACTACATAGCGTCTCTTTAATGGAATTCCTGTGGCTGGGTGTAAAACACGTAAGTGGCAAAGGGTGGAAAGCAGTCTTTTTTTCTTTTTCTTTTTCTTTTTTCTTTCTGTCTTTATTAATGATGATTATTTGCCCAGAGAAGTCTCAGTGCTTACATTTAAAGAGGCAGATCTCTTGCTAAGAATTGTTCTCTGGTGCTTTATCGTACTTCAGAAAATGGCACCTCTGATTTTGTGACCTGATTGCAAACAATGAGGAAGTCAAGACTTAGGAACCACTCATTATCTTAGGGCCAGAATCAGAATTGGACTTTGTGGGTTAAGCAAGAGGGAAAGGGGTATGGTGAAGCCCTTCTCCCATTCATGTATATAGTGGACTGCAGGAGAAATGCTTTTCCTGATTATTTCTTCAAACCCACCCTCAAAGGGGCACTTGGGTGGCTCAGTCGGTTAAGTGTCTGCCTTCGGCTCAGGTCATGATCCCAGGGTCCTGGGATCGAGTTCCGCATCGGGCTCCTGCTCAGTGGGGAGCCTGCTGCTCCCTCTGCCTGCTGCTCCCCCTGCATGTGCTCTCTCTCTCTCTCTCTGTCAAATAAATAAATAAAATATTAAAAAAAAAAAAAACAAACCCAGGGGCGCCTGGGTGGCTCAGTCGTTAAGCGTCTGCCTTCGGCTCAGGGCATGATCCCGGCGTTCTGGGATAGAGCCCCACAACAGGCTCGTTGGCTGGGAGCCTGCTTCTTCCTCTCCCACTCCCCCTGCTTGTGTTCCCTCTCTCGCTGGCTGTCTCTCTCTGTCAAATAAATAAATAAAATCTTAAAAAAAAAACAAAAACCCACCCTCAGAGACTTTACTGACCAGTGCCTTGGACATCAGGATTGAACGGGAATGTAACAGGAGACTCTCATTAGAGTCTCATTTACTGATTGTAAAATAAGCCAGATTACAAAACACCTCAAACAACATTCGATACCATACATTGCTTTTTTTTCCGTTCTATTTACCAGATCTATTAGCCGGATATCTGCACATGGGCGTTGACAGGTTAATGTTTGCTCTAAGCACTGTAAAAATCTCCACTGCTTCTAAATAATTTTAAAAAATATATTATATCCAGCTAGTGTTATTGTGAAGGCCAACGTGTTACTTTTTAATCTTCTGGAAATTCATACCCTCTTGCCCCCAGTCTGTGGCTCAGTGACTCACAATGCCTTGTTCCCTGAGCATATTCCTCACAAATGACCAGTCTGGCCTCCTGCACGAGCTTTATCAAAAGTTAGGACTGGGGATGATGAACAATAAGAATATTTTGAGTCTGGAGGGAGAACACCAAATCCACAGTGTTCCCTCTTCTGTAATAAGGGGGTTGGTTTAATGATCGCTAAAATCACCCAAACCTAATTATTCTCTGATGCTACGACTCAGAAGCCTGCCTCCTGCTCCAGGGGGAGGACGAACCCTGCTTCATCCCCAAGCTCCGCCCTCCTCTCCCCACAGCACGTGAGTTCATGCTCTTTAAATGAGTCAGCCTTCTTTGGTGGTTTTCAAATACTTTCATACCCGGGCTTCCTGGGCCAAAATAGAAACTTTTTTTTTTTTTTAAACATTAAAGCTCAAGGCCACCCTATATTAAAATGATGAGCTCTGACATTATCCATGAAATGATGCATTTCAACTCAGGAAACAAAAGTATCCTTGTTTGCACTCTCACCCAAACCACCAGAGAATATAACTTTACGGCTTCTCAGCGTGCCCGGAGGCCTCTAAGAAATGGACAGGCAAGGAAACTTCCTGAAGAGGAAACTTCCCAAAGATGAGAGACTAAGTCAGTGGAGGAATTAAAGCTAACGCAAGCACCTGAGTCTCTAAGTTTTTGTTTTGTCACCTCCTCTCAGAACTTTCTGCCCATTCTGGGAGGGAAGCGGGGTCTGCCCCAGCCTGCACACGATGCTCCCACAGGACCAACAGGAGCCTCTGAGCTACTGTCTGCTGAGCACGGAGGAGCGACGAGTAGAGAGATGAACAGCCTCCCCGCCCGGGAGGAAGCTGCCAGACCTTGGAGGAAAGATAGTGGCGCTGACATATTCTTTGTCATCTGCTTGCCCTACCATTGGTGGTGCATCCAAGCACCCAGCTGAGAAGAATAGCAAGAAAAGCCATGTTCTCGTGGAAACAGCGTCTGCTCTCCAAGTATTCTAGTCCACACCAACTCTGTTTCGGATTTAAGATTTAATTAGCTTCATTAGTAGTATAAATAAGAATGTTAATAGCTTTGCCTCATTCAGAGTGACTGATGGCATATATCTCAATGAGCTAATGGGCTTCAGTCACATTCACCCTCAGAGGGATCAGCGTCTGATCCAGGCAGCACCTGTTTTTGTTGCGGATTTTCCAGAATAGACCTTTCAAAGTTTTCAGACCGTATGTCCTGATTTGGGGGTTCAGAAATGACAGGCACGATCACTTGTGTATCCTTCCTCCTTTCTCACTTGGTACTCAGTCTGGTTTCACAATGTCACTGCTCTGGCTTTCCCTCACCTCCAGAGATATTCTGGAGCAGAAGAGTTTTCCTGGGCAAGAAGTGAGGAAGGAAGGAACACTGTGTGAACACCCCTTATGTTCCAGGCACTCGCCTCCCCGGGAGCTCGGAGGCTGGCCATCACTCTCCCCACTTTACAGAAGTTGGGATTAGATGTTAAGGTTCGAGAAGAAGGAGCCAATAGCTGGCAGAGCTGGGAACTGAACACAGGGTCTTCAGACCGCAAAGCTCTTTGTACCAAAACGTGCTCCTTTTCGGCAAAATAGTTGAGCACCTGGTTGTTGTCTCAGAGTTCTGCGAATGTCCCCCTCTTGATTCCCTGACCAAAATCTACACTCCGTGAGGGCAGCAGCCAAGACTCTGCTGACCAATTAATTCCTATAGTTACGAAAGTCGAAAGCCAATTAGAGCAGCCACTTTGCTTCTGGGTTGACTTTGTTTCCGACCACTGCTAGTTTCCTGCTCTCACTCCCATCACACCCAGGAAATTTGGGACATGGAGCCAACAGAAGCTGCCTCTCTCAATCCACTCTGCTGTTGTAATAACAAACCATAAAATTAACTAAATTTCACCACGGTGTAATGTGTGGCATAAAAGCAGTGGCAATGTGTCTGCAGGGCAAGGGAACATTCCATTGAAATCAGTTTCTCTTTATTGCATTGCCAACATTGAACAATTTCTCCCCCATAAAGGCAGGCAGAATAGCATGAGCAAAAATAGAATGGACATTTGCGTTTGCAGATACCTGCACATATATGCAGCCATGGGTGATGTGGAAATAAAAATTCACAGGGGTCACGTGTGCATGTTCACGCACCTGGACACACACATGCACATACATACACACACTTCCCATGTGCACACATGTCCCCTGGCTGTGGAAGCACATACAATTTTGCACACGAATACTCAGATGCATGTGCAAAAATACACAGCTGCAACTGTGCACATACACCTGCGATGTACGTATTCGTATTTGCACAACACATGTGTGCAAATGGACAGTCCTATGGAGATGTGTTTTAGTCCCTTCTCATATAAATGTCACCACGGAAAGTTGCAGTAAACTGCACCCCAGCAGTAGCAAGTTCAGCCCATTTCTGAGTAACAAGGTTGAAAAGCTGGAACACTCTCTTCCTGACCTATTGCTAGGCAAACCCAGCCAAGGTAGTTTCAGTGGTTTTAGCTGGCTTGGCTTGATGCAAAATGAGGCAACCTGCCTCTGTTCACAGCCTGAGAACCATGAGCTTGAAGGGGTACGAGGATCTGCTTATAACAATTTCCAGGCTGGGTAAACATACCCTGTTCACGAAAGGGGCTTCCTTTGCACTTTGGGAGAACACGGGTATGCAAGGACGGAAAGCCACTCTCAGCCGTGATGAGTCAGTGGCTGATAGGTCTGTCTTTGCAGAGACCACAGAGCCAGGAAGTTCTCCTAATTGTCTGCCCTAAGTCCTTCCTGGAGCAAATTAAGTCCATTTCCTTTTGCGGTGAGGGAAAACAGCTGCTCATCCCACTCTTTATGTTTACACTGTAGAAACATGTTATTTATCCACCTCTCAAACTGTGAGTTCCTCTCTGAAATTCACTAGGACTTTGTCTACCCTTCTCAGATTCCCAGCTGCAGACTGTGGTGAGGGCAAGCTCTTACAATTTCCAGTTTCTGCAAGGACTGCAGGATGCTTGGCTCTGGGTGCCTTGGGAAGAGCACTGGGCTTGGAGTAAGGAAAGCTGACTCCGTATCGGTTCTGCCACCAGCACAGGGATCTTGACAAACTCAAATTCCTCGGAGCCACTTTAGCATGTCAGGGAGACCCCTCCAAACTCTATGACCCCAGATGTTTTGAAATCTACCAGCAAATGCTAGTGTTGCTTTTATGGAAGACAGAGCACACAACAAAAGCATACCTCTGAAGTTGTCAAAGCCGGGCAGCTATGAAGTCTGGGTGACATGTCACTGGTAAAAATGAGTTGCTCCACCCTGGTTCGGGACAAATTGTCTTGAAAGTGCTGCCAGGGTGGTAATTACCCAGATATTTACACAGTGATTAACACCCTCACCCTCCAAGGCACACGAGGATGTTCTAGAGACAGCCAGATATCCTTCTAGTCAAGCCACGGAATGTCTTATAATGCTCAGCATTCAACAAATAATGACGTAGTGACCACATTGTAAATGTTGGAGCGTGGGGGTGTTCTGGCTCTGGGGACACAATACTGAACAAGACACAGGATCTGCCCTCAAAAATAACCGGAAACTGATGACCCCTGCCGCCCACTTCCTTCATCGGACACTTAGCTCCTGTCCTCTGGACAAGAAAATAGTCTGTTTCTTCCCTAAGAAGATACATTTCTGGGCCCTAGTAGCATCCTAAAGAGACATTTGGGTACTGGGCTGTCCACGTGCCAAATGAGGGGGGAAGGATGGCTCACACTGTTGCTAGCAAGATGACACAGGCACCCCCCATCACTGTTTTCCATGCCAGGCATCTTTCAGGGGGAGGGATGGCTGATGAGGAGAAATGGAAGAAGCCCACAGAACCTTTTGTGATGAGACACAGCTTCTCCCAGAAATGTCCAGAAGCCCTGGGAGGAGAAGGGCCTCATCTGGGCTCTGCCCTGGCTCAGGAGCTTATTCAGCTAGTAACTACAGGATGAGCGGCATTTTTGGCATTTTACTGACCAGAAGACAAACTGGGACAGAAACCAGTGAAAAAACGTGATTAACACCTAGAATCGGGAATGCTAGAGCTGGTCAAAAAGTCAGAGATCTGCTACCCACCCCTCATTCTGGAAGTGAAAATTCTGACCAGATGACATGACTTGTTCCCCATCATACCACCCACATCGGTTGAGTAAAACACATATGAAATTTATCTAACAAAATAATCTCCTGATTTAAATTTAATCTCCGTTCTTGATCATATACTCCACAGATCAATTCTCCATATTTTATCCCATGAAAAGATGCGTTTTAATAAAATCATTGAACTAGAGATTCCTTCCATTCTTCCTTCACAAATATTTATTGTGTGCATACCCCACAGGAGCCACTGATAACAAACGAAAGAGCAATCCACTTTGTAAAAAGTAGCAATTATGAATATATTGCTCATGTATAAACAAATAAACTTTAATAATGTAACTTTTCTCTCTTCTTTCTCTCTCCTTGGATACAGCAATTGGAACAGCTTAGACCTGAGTTTTTCATCTTTTTAGATTAAGAGAGAATACTCAAAGGCCCCACACTCAATCTAGACCCTGAGTTACATACCATGCCTGCATTCAGGATTTACTGTGACGAGACTCCGGAAGACTGGTTCGCACTGGAAGTGGGCTTTCCTTTGAAAGCTCTGAAAGGAACTTCCAATGATTCTTAACTGAAAGGACCTAGCATAGAGGATGAACCAAATAATGAAGACTCTTCCCCACCAAAGATCCTATAATGTACATACACGTCACCTACGACAACTAATACTGATCTGGACTAGAAACACCCCCTCAGCTTCCGTGCCTGGCTATCACGGGGGGAGGAGGAGGGTAGGATTCTGGACCCGACAGATCCAGAGTGGATTTCTTCACTCTCTAGATCTTGTCCACAACCTTTGCTTTTGACCAGTCCCACAGTGAGTCCGGGAGGTAGCTAGGTTTCAGGACTCCGTGGACTCCATGCAGAGCCCTCAGTGACCTGGTTGAACTCAAAGGGTTGAGTGTCTAAGGAAAATCACATCAAACGCTTCTCAATTATTTACTCACGTTAAAACTAGATAAAAATGAATTTCATTGACTGATCTGAAGGGAAGTGAGGAGAGGAGGTGATGCTGAGAAGGAGTGGAAAGAGCGGAAGGTACTGTTGCTAGGCAACCAGCCCCACCCACCAAAGTGTTGGGAAGGGTCTCGCTTCTGAGTGGCCTGGAGGTAGATGGGCCTCATCTGGTGAGACGTCCCTGTTCTTCTCCAGCGCCTGTCTGCCTCCCTGACCCTGTCCTGTCCTCACAACAGGTGAGCCATGGATTTACTGTGCCCTAAGGACAGTTCTACTCAATGGAGAGAAGCAGAAAAGATGGGCATAAAGAATAGGGGGAAACAAAAGAGATGGGGAAACACACAAAAGAACCAAAAAGGGGAAAGCAGCAAAGAATCTCTTCTCTAGCATCACCTCTTTGAAACCAGACAGCTCCTCTCAGGTGGAGGCTCGCCCCTGGCAGGGCTGTTGCAATGAGCCGAGCATTGCTGAGTCACAAGGACTTGTGTCCTTTACCAGCACCGAGTCAGATCAGAGCACAACAGGGCATTTACTTGCCAGCACCGAACACGTTAGCAGAGTGGAAAGGAAACAATAGCAGCACGAAGCTTGTCCACTCAGGCCTTGGGTCCTGTGGCCTTTAACACACCACATGTCATCTGACCCCAGGTGCCCACTGTACCATACACTATAATTTTGAGTACTTCTAAAAAAATAAAATAAACGATGGCCATCAACCGGGACAACACATGGATTATAAGATGCTTAGGTTTGGGGATGTTAAAATGTGTGGGAAAACGTTGTGTCTTAGAATTATTAAAATACAGTAAAACCTAAATCCCTCGAGATGGCATTCAAGCCCTTCACGTGGCCTCATCGACATGTCCAGCCTCATGCTCAGAGCCCTCATGCTCAGACCCACATTTCAGCCAGACCTGCCTCTGCTCCATCAGCTCGTTCACCCCCTTCTCAGCTCGGGGCCTGGGTCAATGCTGTTCCTTCTGCCTGGAAGGCAGCCTCGGGCCCCAGTCTCTCCTCTGGGCCAGTCTGATCCTTGGATTCATCCTCATTACGGCCCTTACCCTATTCCTTCACAGAACGGTTCTGAGTATTTCAAGGTTTGGCTCTTTTTCTAGGTCATGCGCTCCCCGAGGAAGAGAAGACAATAGTTAACATTTACTGAGCATTCACTACGTGCCAGGTTATAGAAGTGTATACCACACGCACTCCACACGCAAGTGGGCACTGTCTTACGGAATGAGGGAAACAGATCTGGATGGTAAGTCTGCCCAATTCACACAAGCTACTCACCAGGTATAGCACCGAGCCAACATGGGATTCAAACTCGGGTCTGGGTGACACCGCTGCCCCATTTCTAATCCTCTCGGATCTGAGTGGCCTAAGCGCCAGCATCACACAGCCTAGAGTGAATACTCAGTCAATGCATGTGACGGGAATGATCACTCCGTCATGGAATTTTCCTTTGGCATCGACACGGCTCGAGGAGACCATCTAGGCCTTGCTCTGTCCCTTGCTACTCCTCTTCCCCATAACATCAGGAAAATCATCCCTGCCGTTGGGGAATTTATGATTATGAATAAAACACGGACTTTAAGGCATTACTGGAAAGTAGGGAAAAAGGCAACTCCGTAGAAATAGTAACACTGGATAGACGTATGAATAACAATGCTGAACATAACAATAGGATTCAGGAACCAGAGTAATACACTTAGGCAAATAAAGGTTCTGCGAATATAATGAGTTACAAACAGATTAATCTTGGCTATAAGATAAGCCGCTTCTGTGATTGTTGCTGTGGTTATTATAAATTAAGCTGGGCTTTAAAGTATCACGCTATAGACGAGTGTGTTTTGATAAACTTGAAAGCACCACCCAGAGCAGCAGTCCTGCCTCCTACGTCAGTGGCTTAGGGAGGTTTGTGGGTACAGAGGAGAGGCCGGCCTTCCTGCTGGGCCCCTCACAGGCCAGAGTGGGGGTGACCTCTGACTTCTGTACATCGCGTTGCAGAGAAGGGACCCAGCTTGAGCCTCCCTGGGAAGAGGTTTGTGAGGACTGAGGGGGCCGTGTCTGGCCGAAGGCTCCTGAAGAAAAGGGTAAGGAGAAGTACTCAATGTTATAGTGTTAAGGATCAATTTAGATGGGGTAAGATTGTTTTTAAAGATTTTACTTATTTTGAGAGAGAGAGAGTGGGAGAGAGCAAGTGGGGGAAGGGGTCGTGGGGGAGAGAGAGAGAGAGAGAATCTCAAGCAGACTCCCTGCTGAGCACAGAACCTGATTCAGGGCCCGATCTCACGGCCCTGAGATCATGACCTGAGCCAAAATCAAGAGTCAGATGCTCACTCGACTGAGTCACCCAGGCGCCGCAAGATTTTTTTCTTTTTTTAAGGTCAGAAATACATATTATAAAGAGAAGAGTGGAGCCTGCTTGGAAATGATAAAGAGTAGATGGGGTATACTCTTTTGATGGAAAGTCATTTTTAAAAAAATATGAATTGTGGTGATACCCACATAATGGAACACATACCATCTTAACCACTTTTTAAGTATACGGTTCAACAGTGTTGAGTACATTGCCACAGCTCTGCAACCATCACACCGTCCAGCCACAGAGCCCTTCGTCTTGCAGGACTGAAACTCCATGCCCACGAAACATGAGCTTTCCTTTCCTCCCCGCAGCCCCTGACAACCCTTCTTTCTGTCAGGAACATCCTTTTTAAATGGACCATTTAATAATCATTATGGCACTGCTCTTTCAAGCAGGAGCCTAAAGTCCTTCTGAAACGTTCCCCCTTTGAAGAGGGGTCCTCTGGCTTAAAGAAACACTTGTTTCTCTAAGAGCAAGCGGGACACTGAGGCTTGCCTTGGAGCAGCGAATAGGTTAAGTGCACAGGCAGGTACCACCTCTCTGATGAGAAATACTTCATGTGGATACACAGCTGCCACCCTCCCTCTCGCCTGCCCATGGCTCCCGTAACACCCACTGTCACCCAGACGACTGTGCCTCATCAGGATGACACAGGGCAGTTGCTGCCTGGGGGCAGGAGAACAGGTTACTGCCTCCTGGACATCAGCTGACCTTTCACATGGGAGACAAGTCACCTGGATGGGCGTACCCCAACAGCGCATAAGGCACGTAAGGCACTCAGTGTGTCCCCTAGAAACGATCATTTCCCACGTGTGCCATGATATGATAAAGGACTGCTGAAGTATGGATCTTCCCATCCCACAAGACAAAAGACATTCAGAACTCTGAGCTCTCTGGGGGTCGGGGGGAGGCCACTGCAAGACAGGATTAATTGGAGTTTCAATTCCTGTAGCGTGAAGAGCACGTGCCTTGCCTGCTTTCTGCACTCAGAAATAGTCCGTGCTAGCCCTGCAAGCGAGGCCCAGCGTCCATGCCCTCGCCCTTCCTCTCCGTGTTAGTCTGAAGCTTCCTCCTTCCTTCATGTTGTTCCATTATCTACGTGCCTCGTTTGATGCCGATTCCCAATAGCTGTTCATCAAAACATCTTGTATTTCTACCTCTGTCCTCAGAGTGCTGTCATGTCACTGTCTGTATTACAATTTAATTATGTGTCAAGGAGGGAGAGAGCGGAGAAGAACTCACTTTTCAGTGGAACAAGGGGATCATAATCTCTCCAAGGCATGCGGGGATCCTGAGTCCAAAGCCACAGCAACGTACACCTTAGCTGGGAGAAACCCGCCTCTGATAAGAGAGATGAGGGTCATCGTGGATCCGGTGTGTCCTCTGAAGCATCTAACCTCAGCTTTTCCGTTGGAAATTTGTCCATAATAAATATTTCCCCTAATAGTACCAGCAGTGGGTAAATGTTGGTGCAGTGAACAAATGGGTGAATGCACACATATATATGGCTAGACCTTAGAGGTCTAAAGTAACTCCTTTTGGGGATGGCTGTAGGTGTGAAACTAGGAAATCCATTGGCGGGCAGAGTATTTAAACGAATAATCCACAAGACTATGGTGACACATAATAATTTGTACAACTGTGGGTGCTTGTCACGTTAACATCTGTCTCTTGCTTGTCTCTCGAGGGCAGGAAAACTCAAATTTACCTTGTCCATGAACTCTCCTATAGACAGACATGTTATATCTCCTCTACAATGATAACGACTACCTAGCTTGCTATGACTCTCTGTTGAATGAATGAATGAATGAATGAATGAATGAATGAGTCCACAAGAGCATCTGTCAGAACTCCTGGGGAAGGAAATGAGACAGTCTATGGTTCCAACGCACATGAGTTCAGGCCAGTCAGTTGCTTTGGGAACTCCACAGAGTCGTGCCCTCTGAATCTTCCGGGCTCTGCTTACCCACCCCACTCAGGAACTTCCCTCAGATAACCATGGCTACAGTATGCTCCTGGCAGGGCCCCAGGGCCTCCAGTGTTTGGTCCCAAGAGTAACTCTGCTCGCAGTGCCAGAACAGCCCAGCCTCACGGACGGGCCCAGCTGGACCATAAATTGTACAGACAGAGATAAAGACACACAAGTTCTCTTGGCTCAGAGACCAGCGTGGCACATTACCCTCCCCTCTGCCAGGCCAGCATGGGAGTTCACATGGCTTCCCCTTTCCTCCACTTTTTCTCTGTTCCCACTCGATCCCTTTCTCCTCTTCCCCCATCTGCTGCATGAGCCAGAAGGCTCCTATAATTCCTGGTCACTGGATTTATTCCACATCATTCCAGAGCAGGCTGTTGTTGGGATGACCTTGAAATGACCCTCTCTCTGGCTCTCAGTCTCTGTGCTGGTTTCGACAGCCAGCCAGCCAGTAGTGGGCAGATGAAAAGCTTCCAAGTTCAAGTCAGCGGATCCCGATCCAGACGGTGCTGCTTGCTACCTGGGTGACTCTGGGCAAGTTGTTTGATGTCTCTGAGCCTCGCAAAATAATGCAAACCTCACAGGATGGCTGCGAGCACCAGATGAGATACCTCACGGCTTTAATTAAACTTAGCATCTCTGGCATGCCTTGAAAGGTTCAAAGCATCTTCACACCCTTGGATCATCCAGAGGGAGGGCAGTGGGTATTTTAACTCAGTTTTTTGGGAAAAATATTTTTAAAAAACAACGTTCACAAATATTATGTGACTTAACCAACTCAGTAATGGAGGAGACAGGACGAGGACCCAGGTTATCAGGTTCCCTCTCCAGGGCTAATTCTACCCCTTTCTCTGTAAAGCAAGTCCCATGGCTAGAATTTTCCTGGTAGGTCTGTTTCCCAAATATGCTGGAAAGGTCGCAGAACAATTGGGAAACTATTTTTTTTTTCCCTTTTGTGGCCACTAGATTTCAACCTGTTAGACTCCACAAAAGGACATGCTGTCCTTCATTTATACTTTGTGCCTCAACTTCCCTCTGTCTGCCCACCGTGGCGGGAGCAGGTGTCCCTCTCCTGCTGAAAATGGGTAGGATATATAAAGCACTGGCCAAAGTCCTTTGAGATGCTCAGAGATTAATTCTGGCTAAATCACACACACACACACACACACACACACGCACACTTTACTAGAAATTTGGACCGGTCTAAGCTCCTGAAGGATGTGCCCTTGGAGGGGTTCAGGTAGATACTATTGATGAGCTGTCTATAATTCAGAGCCTGAATGAAAAGGTGAGGGATTTCTGATGGTGCTATCCGTAGGTGGTGAGGTTCGCTCAGCAGTAAGAAGGTGACATGAAGTGAATGGTCAGAGAGGAATAAACTGCATTCCTCTGCTGACCTTAGCAAAGATGATAAAATGTAAGTATCATGGATGTTACCCCGTTGCGTTGTTTTCTTTTTTCTCTAATCATCACTTCGGGCAATTAGCAGATAGAACAAGGCCGCAGAAAACCTCCTGAGCTTTTTCGCCAGCCCTTGGCCCCCTCCCTGGTGGAGAGACCTGGGATACGCTGCATCAGGGCACTCGCCGCTGAAGCCCCTCCCCACAAAGGAGAAACCGAGGGCAGAGCCAGATCTTTCTTTTCTAGTCCAGAAAGGTTTCCGGGAAGAGCTCAAGGGCCCATGTAGGGCAGGAAGCTGGGATGTATCTCCATGACAACCACCCAGGCCCAAGGCCAGTTTCATCACCTGGAAACTAAACAAGACACAGACGAAGGGAGCATTTGTTGGGAAGTTTGGAGTCTCCTAAGAGTGAGCCTGTTTGTACGTGGGGATGCAAGTTTCTGGCCGAGTGTCCGCAGTGGGATGGGCGAAGGGGAAGAAGAGAATGGAGAAAGGGACTGAGAAACGGACAAAGTCAACGCCAGCGCAGTGAAGAGACTTTGCTGCCTCCAAAAAGAGCAGTCCAAGATGGCTAAGCCGGAAGTGATGGTCAGTCACAGAAGTGCTGAGCCGGGCTGCCCAGAGGGACAGGCAGGTGTGTGCTCCTAGAAGAGTCTGAACACCACATCTGAGGACTGGGGAGTGGGGGAAGGCAGTTGCTCAAGATCACACAGATAGAGGCAGAGCCCAGACCTCCTCCCTGGCTTCTAACTCTCAGGCTGGGGCTGTCCTTGTTTCTGCAGTTGGCTTCGCTTTCTCCTTTCCCCTTTTTATAGCTTTTCCAGCCAGCTTTGCTCTGCAGATGCACTTCAGATGCACTATCAGCGTGTTCATTTTGGTCAGATTTCCTCTGGAAGGGAGCATGGACAGGGGGCAGTCAGACACTACAATTTGGGTGCCTTCCCAGCATGGCTCTTCTGGAGAAGCATAACAGGGAGGAAGGTGCAAATTTCATTTGCCTCGCAGTTTTTCCTTAGGTTGGTGCTGGAGGAGTGATTTATGGGGTTGGACGTGTCAGACATATGCCTGTCCTCCTCCTCCACCTGCCCACTAGTCACCTGGAGAGACGGGTGTGGAAGGGCCAGGTTGCCTTGATTAAATCTCTAGCCCTGCCACTTGCTGACTGTATAACCTTGCCCAGATAACCCCTTTGCCTCAGTTCTCTAATCTTTAACACAGGGGTAATGACGTTAGCCACACAGGCCTATGATGTTCCTAGCAGCCCTCCTGCAGCCTTGAGGGAAGCCAGGTCAGAGGACCCAGCAGACATTTCTGAGCACGTGAGCAGGTGGATGGGGGCAGTGCCCGTCTATCCTTCTCATTCCAAACCTGTTTTCTTCGGCCTCAGTGTTTCCCAAACTTTTTCACGTCACGACACACACAGTAAAGTCATAATATTTGTAGGTACGCTGAGGTAAATGGAGGGGTTGCTCGCAGAGGCAGGTGGATGGCCCCAGGGGCTCTAGCTGCCCCAGGCTCCTCCTGCTGGCTCCCAGGGCTATGGGGATCAATATCGAGGCACATGGCAACCAAGGGGGCGACCAAGAAAGCAAACCCCCAAACAAGAGGCAAGGGTAGTTGGTGACAGGTTGGAGAGGCCTCAGACCCTAGGGCCAGGGAAATTCTGGGTACTTATCATTTAGGATTATTTGGACCAAACCCTGCCAGATAAGGCAGATAGGATTACCCTGATTAGCTCATACCTATGGGACCCACCTGAAGTCTTGGGGGAGGGGCACCCCTCCTTCCATTTCCTGCTCACCAGGCGATGGGAGGAAGGTGGGATGGCTGGTGAGGCAGCTCCCATAACACCCACCACAGACAGACCAGGATCGCTCATGGGAACTGCATCCCGCACCAGAGACGTGCCCTCTGTGATCCTGATATGCTTTCCCCAGAGTAACACTCCGGTCTGCTCATCTGTAAAACAGGAGTAGCTAGCCAGGTTTCCAAGCTCGAGAGATTTGCCAAGGACAATAATGGCCACAGTGAGCCAGCTATTAAAGGACCAAACACTTGAGCTTTTCTTGAAAGATTTTTCTTTTTTTTTCTTTTTTCAAAATAAAAGGGTTATTTAGCTCTTTTTCTCCCTCTCTCTTAACGGCACCTTTCAACCCGGGAGCTGCCAAAGAAGTTAGAAGCCGGGGCTATGTATAGAAACCACATCACTCACTACTGAAATAGAGAGCAGCAACTCCCCCACACCATTTTGGGAGAGAAGAGAGCGCAACCAGGTCCAGCCCAAACAGGGGAGGGGGGCACAGAGAGGTCACTAGAACACTACCTGGTGTGCAGAGGGGCTCTTACAGGGCACGCTGCCAAGGGTGGGCACTGCCAGGGGCTGCAGCACGTTTGTGATGGAAGGAACCGCCTCAGGGCATCTCAGTCCTGCTCCCGGATGCAGTTCATCATATTTGGAAAGACCTTCAGGGACAGGAAATTTGATAAATTCCCATTCCTATGTTTCACGACCCGGACAGCGAAGGAGCTCTTCCGAATAACTAAGCTACAGGCAGCTTCCCACAGTTTAAATGCCTTTTTCCTTCTGATGTCCTTAGTGGAGATGGGGAACAGCTGGTCACCGTCCTCCACATAATAACCCCTCTTATATTGAAGATGGTTATTATGTCCCTTCTCACCCTTTGCTTCTCCTTGTTAAAAAAAACAAAAACAAAAAACTCCAATTTCTTTATCTTAGTGTCAAATGCCTTTTTCTTTGTCCCAACTCATCCCGGTCCATCATCACCCTCCTTTTCTTTTTAAAGTTACAGTCTTTCTCCCGACCACGATGCAGAACTGGTGGTGCACATATAAATATTAGCCCCACTGGAGCGGCATGAAAATGGAGGTCGAGGTATCGGACTGGGGGAAGGGAAGGAGCCTGTGCTGTGCGGCTCCCCTTTGCAAGCTGGCTGCTTCCCCTAGAGTCTCTCAGCCTTCACGTCCTGAGGGCGTATCTCAGCCTCAAATCACAGATCTGGAAACTAAGATTCAGAGAAATTAAGTTACCTGCTCAAGATGATACGGTTAATAATCCCCATAGCTCAGAACTGAAGTCATCATTCGCTGCCGATTAGCTCACAGACCTGTTCAGGCCGAGAGTATATTACATTCGTTCAGACAAAGGTGACTCAAAACCACACTGCAATACCAATTCCTGTTCTCCGGGGGCGCTATGACGAAAGACAGACGATAACCAGGGTTGGCGAGGGTTTGGAAAAACTGGCATCCTCCCACGTTGCCAGTGGGAATGTCTATGATATTGGAAAATGGTATGGAGTTTCTTCAATGGTTAAATATAGATGTAGTGTATCATTCCCAACTTTCACACCTCGGTGTGCATCCAAGAGAAATGAAAACGTAGGTCGGTGCAAAAACTTGTATATAAATGTAGAAAGCAGCCTTGCTCATATAGCCAAGAAGTGAAAACAACCCAAAAGTCCGTCAAATGAGGGCTGGATACAGAAAATGTGCTATATTCATATAAAGGGAAATGATTCAGCCATGAAAAAGAATGAAGTCCTGACACAGGCTACAGCATGGTTGAACCTTGAAAACGCTACGCTGAGTGAAAGAAGTCAATCACAAAGGACCACGTATTGTAGGACTCCGTTCTTATGAAATATCCACCATAGGCAAATCTATAGAGATAGAAAGTAGATCGGTGGTTTTCTAGAGATGGCAGGCATGGGGACTGGGCAGGGTGATAGTGAAGGGTTAGGGCATTTCTTTACAGAGCGATGAAAATGTCCCAAAATTGATTATGGTGATGGTTGTACAACTCCATAATTATATTGAAAGCCACTGAATTGTATTCTTCTTTAAAAAAAAAAAAAAGATTTTATTTATTTATTTATTTGAGAGAAAGAGCATGAACAGGGGGAGGAGGGGTGGAGGGAGAGGGGGAAGCAGTCCCCCTGTTGAGCAGGGAGCCCAATGTGGGGCTCAATCCCAGGACCCTGAGATCATGATTTGAGCCAAAGGCAGACACTTAACAGACTGAGGTAACCAGGCACCCCAAATTCTATTCTTTAAATGGGCAAACTGTATAGAATGTGAGTTATATCTCATTAAACCAGTTTTAAAAAGAAGGAGTATACTAAATCCCCAAACTCTGCTTTTTAAATGTTTTAGGACCCTTTACTCTCTCAAGAATTGGACCCAAAACAGGCCCTTGAATCAATTTCTGGACTGTGTTCTTAAGACAGTCCCATAGTTGGCCACCCCATCACCCCCAGCAGTGGGTGTGTGAGAATGGCCATCGGGAGGGAAGACGCCAGGCCCAGGAAGAAGGCAGGTGTATAAGATTTTTACCTTGAGGACTCCCACATCCATCTCCCCCACTGCCAACGGAAGGCAGCAAAGCAAAAAGCAAGTATTGTCCAGGCATGAAGTGAGGCAAGGATAGGACCAAGGACCTAGAGTCCCTGCTGCTTGCCAGAACCACCTTCCCTCAGATGGCAGGAGCCAGGAGCCTTTCAGCCAGAAGTTTTTTTGTTTTTTTTCTTAGGGAGAGAGGGAGAGACAGAATCTTAAGTGGGCTCCATGCTCAGTGCAGAGTCTGATGCGGGACTCGATATCAGGGCCCTGAGATCATGACCTGAGCTGAGATCGAAAGTTGGTTGCTTAACCGACTGAGCCACCCAGGCACCCCTCAGCCGGAAGTCTAAAGAGAAGGAAATGCCCGCTTCCTCTTCACTCCTGGTTGTCCTGTCACTCATCAGAGCTCCAAAGAAAGAAAGAGGAGGCAAAAAAAGAAGGGGAGAAAAGAGCATGCCGAGACCAGTTGGAAAATAAAAGGGGGCCAATTCCCTCTTATTAAGCCTGTTATTAGGCTGTGAATCAAATTAAACCACAGGGCTTTCCACTTACAGAGCGCTATTTTAAGGCTTATTAGACTGTATTAGGATTGGCATACATTTCCACTGACATCGTACTGGCCTTTAATTGGATTTGAGGGCGAGGAGGCTGCTTTCAGCTGGATAGGCCCCTGCAGGGGAGACTTGGCGTTCTCCTCACGGCTTTCCCGCTTCCCCTGCTGGCGGCCTTCCGAGGGCCGAGTGGGCCTGTGACCCATTCTGATCCAAAACACAGCTGTCCTCCTCCTCTTCCTCCTCTCTCTCCTCCTCCTCTGATAAACTGCCCAGAGGCCCAGCAGGCCTCTCCCACAAATAGGTGCACCCATTGCTGACTGACATTCTCAGAACTGTAGGCGCCCTGAGGCTGGGTAGCGGACCTCAGACCGTGGAGTAGAGCCCCAGGGAGAGAGGCAGCCTCACCTTTCCTGGTTCCAGGCAGCTGTGGACATAAAGGCTTAGCCACAGTGGATGGCATTGGGGTTTTTCACTGGGAGCTGATGAAGAGGGCAATTTGTTGGCCTTGGCCTTCAAATCTCCTCCATTCCCTGCTCCAAACACAACTGCTAGACTTTGGGAAATAACTCCTCTGGTTGGTCCCTGACTGCACCTTGGGGCAGGTGGTTGAAGCTGCGGTGGAAGAAAGGTGGAAAGGAGTCTGCACACTGCATGGGGAGATGAGCATTCACGAACGTTCACCGCGAAGGTGGCGGGTCCCCGGACACCTGGAATGGGGCTCTGGAGGAACCACCTTCTTTCATCCTCCGCAAACTCTGTTGAGGAGTAGAAGTATGAAGCAGCAGGTGCCATGGCCAAGCCCATGGCTTCCGGAGTCAGACAGATCCATGTCTACTACGCAGCCACGTGAGCAACTTCTTGTAGCTCCTTTGCAAAATGGCAACACCCTTTCCTTCTGCTTCCAGGATTGAGAATTGAGACAATGCAGGTGCATGGTGAGTATATGTCGTGATAACATTGGTGCCTCTCCTTTGCTTGAAAAATTTCAAATATTTCTACCAAAAGGCATCATAACAGTAACAGACCTCACCAGTCAAGTACATTACAAAATAATGTGGGGAAGAGAAATCTCTTGGTATACAGACAAGTATGTATGAAATACCACTTCCCAAAATATTGCTCAAACATGAAAAAAAATCCCAAATTCCTTAAGATTTTCCACTAATATATGTGAACATCGCTTGCTCCCACTTGCCAAGATGCTTCTTGGCTTTCCTTTGATGTCTTCAATTTCCATACTTGTTTTTAGCTCTTCTGCCAGAGCCATGTGCTTGTTTATTTTTACTACATTTTTATGACGTTTCTGCTATAGCAATAAGTTTTGCATTATTAGTTTTATCAAATAACAGAATGTCTGGTTGGCTGGCAGACATTTATTGGCCTGGATTTTATGGCTCCAACCCAGAATACTTTTTTGTGCTTACTTTCTAAGTTGCTCTTAGAGCCACTCTTAAATATGTGTTTATGCCCTTATTAACTCTCATTTAAGGGCTAATTGTTATAGTATAAACTTAGCATCAGTGTGATGCCAATTGCTATAATCTTATCATTACTAACTTAATCACAGGTGTGTGCACTTGATTCAATGTAATGGATGTATGTCGGAAAAGTTGCTAGTGGATCTAATATTTACAAACTGAATCTCTTTTTATATTCAGTCGGAAGCTTTTCCTGGCTTATACATATTGTCACACCTTAAACTATGTGTTTGGCAAGTGCCGTGTATTTGGGATATTGAATTTCCTGAAACTGACGGGAAAGCTCATTACAGAACAAAGAGAAACAGACAAGCATGATCTCAGCTCTGCAATTTGTAGCTTCCTCCACGGCTCTTACTTGAACCAATAAGTCTATGAATGACTTGGCTTTCTTTGAGAGGCAGAGAAAGCATGTGTTCCCCCCTCCCATTAATCACGGGGAGAAACTGAGGCAGGAGGACAGGGAGGGGCTTGCCTGGCCTTGTGATGGCCTTGTGACCCTCTGTCTTTTTCCCTGCAGGGAAGGCTCTCTTCCTCAGGCATGGACCAAGACTACTGTCTTCTTGGGGGCCTTGCATCTCCTTCTTGTCTGTGCTCTTTTCATGTCAGATCTGTCTCCCTCATGGAGCCTGAGCCCAGGGGTTTTCTCTTCCCCGCCCCCAACACATGTCCTCATTGCTCACTGACCCCCAGAGAGTTCCACATCAGTAAGAGTGGGGACCTCCTGGAATGTTCCCCCCAAGGGAGCATCAAAGGAGCAACTGTCCTGCTGGGATTGGATTAATGGCATGTGAATCATTACAGCCAGAACTGTGCACGCCTGCAAGCTGGGCGCCCGGGCAGAATGTGTGTGTGTGTGTGTGTGTGTGTGTGCACGCATGTCTGAGTGTGTGCGTGCACTCAGTACGTGCATAGCAAGGGGTTTAAATCAGGAATGAGCTCAAATCCACAAACATGTATTATATCATTGTGGACTCAAGGACTTCATAATTAAGGCAGGACGAGTTTTTATTTGAAACCCACTGGGGTCTAAAATCTTTCTAGGGCTCAGTTATCTGGAGTCGAAGTGCTTTATATTCACATTTTTATGGCTCTGCCACGACAGCTCCGCTTTTCCCATCAGGGAATAGAATATTCAGATGGCGGAAGGTGGAAGGCTAGATCTTTAATAAAAATAACTTTTTATCAGAATACATTGTCCACATTGTTTAGCCCTAACACGTGTAGGTTCCTGACGTCGGGGCAGGCTGCGTAGTGCATAGCTCCATGGGCGTGTTTGTTTGTATACATATGTGTGTGTCCCTAATGCACCCCTGCTCTGCAGATGGCTCTAATTAATCCGGGCAAGGAAAGCTCTTGGAGAGGGATTCTTTGCCTTCAAAAAGAAGTGCTAGCTCCTCCCTCTGCTTAGCAACCAGCACGTACAGATGCAGCAAACTCAGAGAGCTAGGGAAGTGGTCTGAAGCCCCACAAAGGCCTCCCGGGAGGCAACTTGCTGACAGCCCCTGGAAAGCGTGGAGAAGGGCCCGAGTTCCTTGTCAGCACCGGCGCAGTTCTAAGGTGCTCCTTTGAGTGGCTTTGAAACAATAATCGTGAAAGATCAGGTGAATGCATGCCTTCCTCTGCTGGACTTATTTTGGGGGTAGTCTAGGACCCCAGCATCTCCTCCTTTGGAGAAACCCCCCATGAAGGGCAGTCGTGTTGGCAGGCAGGCCCCAGAGCCCTCACTTTAGAAGCAGAAAGAGCTGGATGCTCCCTCTTCATGCCTCTGGCCATAAAAGCCCTGGGCTGGTCCATGGAGTCCTGCTCCCAAGACTTTGGATCTCCAGCAGGCGATACACACGTGGAAGAATGGTTAGAAACCGCCCAGGACATCAGTGGTGAGTCACAGCAGGGACAACACATCCTGCAGACTGTTCTTGCTAGAAGATGGCTGTCACACTTCCAGCCGCCAGAATGCCCTGATTCCTGTACTCTATCCAAGCCTGCTCCTCCAGCCACTCATCAATTCTGGGAAGCCCTGATATCCTGCCCCATAAATTCTCCTTTTGATTAAGATAACCCGAGTCAGTCTCTGTTAGTTGCAACTGAAACATCCTAACTGATAAATCCCCAAGACAGCTGACGTCAGATTTCATTACTGGCTATGAGCAAGAAATGCACCCAATCGTCTCCATTTCCATATAACATTCAGACAAATGAGACCATTGAGTGTTTGGCAGACTCTTCCATTCATTCATTCAATTAACATCTCCCTAGCACTAACCAGGTGCCTGGCACTGTTCTAGGTACAAGAGACCCAGCAGCGAATAAGAGAACATCTCCACTCTCATGCAGTTTACATCCTGGTGGGGGGCGGAGGGGAAGACAGATAATCACAAATAGGCAGATAAATAACTCCTGTGTCAGGTGTTTGTAAGTGCTGTGAAGAAGAAAGCCAGGAAAGAGGGAGAGAGTGCTGGAGATGGGGTGGGGTTTCTGTATAAAGTGGGGCTACAGAAAGCTTCTCTCTCAGGGAGCTGGTTAGGCAGACATCTGGGAGACAGAGTCCCAAGAATGGGGAACCAAAGATGCAGAGACTTGTGGGAGCCTCTGAAGTGCGCTGAAGAAATAGCAAGGAGGCCAAGGGTGGCTGGAGACTATGGGCAAGGGGGAGCATGGTGGGAGGTGAGCTTGGAGAGAGCAGGAGGCCGGCTGGGGAAGGAGCTCGAGAGCCACTGTTGAGAACCCTAGGGTTTTACAATGAGCGAGATGGGAAGCCACTGGAAGATTCTGAACACTGGAGCAACACAATCCCACTGATGTTTCCAAGGGTCTCCTCTAGTTGCTGTAGTGAGAAGGGAGGGGACGGGAAGAAGCCAGGAAGCCAGTGAGGCGGTTACTGCAACAGCCTAAGTAATGGGGTTGCTGTTGACTTAAAGAAGACTGGGAGGAGGGCAGGATTTAACAGAGAAGTCAAGAGTTTACTGTTAGGCATGGTAAGTCTGAACTGTGGATTAGACTTCCAAGCAGAGATGGAACAAATATATGGGTATGAGTGTGGAACTCAAGGAAAAGGTATGAGGCTGGAGACGCGATGTTGGGAACCACCAATGTCTAGATGGTGTTTGAAGACAAGGAAGTAAACGAGCCCCCCTAGGTAGTGAGAGAAAAGAGGAGGTCTGAGGAGAAGGAGCCCTGGCACCCTAGCAAGGAGGTCTAAGGAGGAACAACCAGTGATGGAGAGAGGGAAGGAGGAGAGGGAGAGAGGAAAGGAGAGAAAAAGAGAAGGGGGGATGGGGGAGAGAAAGAGAGAGAGACGCTTTGAGGACAAGAGAGAAAAGTGTTTGAAGAAGAAGGGGTTAAGATTTCCAATAAACAATTAGATTTACACTTCAAGAAACTAGAAAAAAGAACAAACCAAGTCCAAAGTTAGCAGGAGGAAATAACAAAAATTAGAGCAGAAATAAACAAGATAGAGAATAGAAAAAAAATCAATGAAACTAAGACATAGGTTTTTGAAAAGATCAACAACATTGGTAAACCCTAGCTCAACTAAGAAAAAAAAAAAACGTCAGGTGAATAAAATAAGAAATGAAAGAAGAGACATGACAACCGATGTCACAGAAATACAGAATAGGATCACAAGAGACTACTATGAACAGTCATACACCAACAAACTGGACAACCTGGAAGAAATGGATAAATTCCTAGAAACATAGAACCAACTATGGCTGAATCATGAAGAAATAGAAAATCTGCAAAGACCTATAACTAGTGAGGAGATTGAATCAGTCATCAAAACCTCCCAATAAAGAAAAGCCCAGGAGCAGATGGCTTCACAAGAGAATTCTACCAAACATTCAGAGGAGAATTAATGCCAATCCTTCTCAAACTCTTCCAAAATATCGCAGAGGAGGGAACACTTCCAAACTCTTTTGATGAAGCCAGCATTACTCTGATACCAAAGCCAGACAAAGACATCCTAAGAAAACTATAGACCAATATCCTTGGATGAGTAAAGATGCAAAAATCCTCAAGAAAATACTAGCAAACTGAATTCAACAGCACATTAAGAAGATCATACACCATGACCAAATGGGATTTCATCCTGGGATACAAGAGTGGTTCCACTATGAAAATTAACCAACACGATGCATCACATTTACAGAATGAAGGTTAGAAATCTCATAATCATCTCAATAGATGCAGAGAAAGCATTTGGCAAAATTCAATGCTCTATCATGATAAAAACACTCAACACACAAGGACTAGAAGGAAACTACCTCAACACAGTAAAGGCCAATAAATGACAAACCCACAGCTCGCATCCTACTCAACTAGGAAAAACTGAAAGCTTTTCTGCTAGGACCAAGAACAAGGCAGGGATGCCCACTCTCACCACTTCTATTCAACACAGTGCTAGAATTCCCAGCGAGATCAACTAGGCAGGAGAAAGAAATAAAGGCCTTCAAATTAGAAAGGAAGAAGTAAACTATCTGTACTTGGCAGATGACATGATCTTATATGTAGAAAACCCTGAAGATTCCACCAAAAAAGATTAGAACTAATAAACAAATTCAGCAAAGTTGCAGAATCAATGACAAATCAACATACAAACTTCAGTTCCATTTCTATACACTTTCTTTCTGAAAAAAATTAAGAAAACAATCTCACTTATAACAGCATCAAAGAGAATAAAATACTTAGAAATAAACTTAACCAAGGAGGCAAAAGACTTGTGTGTGTACACACACACACACGCACACGCACACACACACACACACACACATATACACACACAATGGAATATGAATTGGCATCAAATAATTACATCTTGCTATTTGCAACAATATGGATGGACAATGAGCGCATTATGCGAAGTGAAACAAGTCAGACAGAGAAAGACAAATATCATACACTCTCACTTATGGGAAATCTAAAGAAAAACAAACTTAGATACAGAGAACAGATAGGTAGTTGCCAGAGTGAGGTGAAGAATGGGCAAAATGGGTGAAGAGAGATAAAAGGTACAAACTTCCAAGTAAAAATAAAAAAGTCATGGGGATGGAAGGTCCAACACGGCAACTAAATACTATTCTGTTGCATATTGGAAACTTGCGAATAGAGTAAATCTTAAAAGATCTCATCACAAGAAAAAAAACACTGTAACTATGTTTGATGATGAAAGAAAAGCAGACTTAGTGTGGTATAATATACGCAAATTCGAGTGTGGTATAATATATGTGTGTGGTATAATATATGCAAATTTGAGCCATGTGGTATGATATATGCAAATTTGAGCCACTATTTCATATATGTAAAAATAATATAATGTTGTCTGTCAATTCTAACTCAATAAAAATTACTTCAATCTAGGCAAAAAAAAAAAAGAGAGAGAGAAAAGGTGAGATATACATAAAATGGAATATTATTTAGCTTCAAAAAAGAAGGAAAGCCGGTCATACGCTTCAACATGGGTGAACCTTGAGGACATTATGCGAAGTGAAATAAACCAGCCACAGGACAAAGACTGCGTGATTCTACTCCTATAAGGCATGTAAAGTAGAAGCAGAAAGTGGAAGGGTGGGTGCCAGGGGCTGGGGGCAGGAGGAGTTGGGGGGGTATGGGGTATGGGGATGGGTATTGAACTTCCAGTCATGCAAGACGCCAATGTTCCAGAGATGTGCTGTACAACATTGCACTCACAGTTCAAACACTGTACTGCACACCTACAAATTTGTTAATAGGGTCGATTTTATGGGTTTTTTTTTTACCACAAAAATAAATTCTAATTTAAAAAGGAAGGGGGTACTTGTTAAGTGGTAGTGTAGCAGAGAGGTAGAGTGGGGTACTGACTGACCAAGGACCACAGCACAGCAGCAGACAATGGAGGCAGGGTTTGAAGGGAGGAGGGGGGAGAGATTCAGGGATAAGAGAGCAAAAGGGAGATAGTTGACATCCCTTATTAACGTGCAATCCCAGAATCTAGATGTCCAGTTCTTGAAAGAACCACTTTACAAAGGGAACACACTTTACCAAGAGTGGGTGAAGATATTTTGAGCTGGATCTTCTTAGAAGCTCTACCTGACAGAGAGGTGTTCCGTTTTCCTGCCCAACTGTGCCTCCCGATGGGCTTGTTTTCCTACCCCTGTGCTCAAGTGTGAAGGCTGGAAGCTCAGATTCAGCTGTTTGTATAAATGGTGAAGTTGGGTTTATAGCAATTTAATCAGCAGCATTAATAATGTCACCTAAGCTTAATGATACCAATTATAACCACGGTAAACATTGCTGAGCAGCTTATAAACAGTGATATTAAAGATGAACTTCCTGTGTTCGGTCACTGCTGTTTTTAAAAAACAAAAGTAGAAGGGTTCATGTTTTAAATATTCTCATATTCTCACTTCTACTCTGAACCAAGAACACCACATAAGGGCCAACCCTTGCAATGGAGTAGCCCCATGCTTTTATCACCCGTAGCTGTTTGAGCTTTTCTGCAAGGCCAGATCTAAGCCTACTGCCGCCTGCCCGCCCCATAACCGGAGTAAGACCCCAGCGAGGGCATTATAGAAGTGATCATCAGGATGAAAGACTGGATAATTATTCTGGCCCGGGAAATATTGGTTCCACATCCTCAGCCAAGTCCTGAGAAGCCCAGAGGCAAGCAAAGGGGATTTTTAAAGGTCAAACAGAGAACCTGTCTAAGCTCTAACCCAAACAAAGCATCAGGAGCAGGACTTCTCGAGAACTGCTTATCTCTAGGTGGGGCTCTCATAGGAATCAAGGTAGCCAACCTTCTTTTTCCTTCCAACATATGTTAGAGAGTCAAACATGCTCCACAAGGGATTCACGTTCGAGAATGAAGAAGACGGGACATGAGGAAAGATTACCGAGGAAAGTTGTGAACCCACCTGTTTCCAAGGGCACTAACTTTACAGACATCATCCCTGCTTATAAGCGATGCAGTGTCCAGATGGACAGGCTGGTGGCAGGGAAGGGTTGTCACCTCGAAGGCTCAAAATGTACTTTTGTCCTGAGACACCTTCATCTCAAAACACCAGAACTCCATGCAGCCACTGGGAATGATGATCTCTGTCGAACATCAGGCACAGGGGTCCACCGGGGAGGCGGCCCGCAAGCCGGCTCTGCCCGTGGAGAGCTGTGGGTGTATCTGTGACCCATCACGGTGCACTGAGTGCAAAGTTCTGTGCCCTGCAATTCCTCTGTCCTCCCTCTTTTCTTCACTTCCTTCTCACCTTTGTAATCCCCTTCACAAAGGGCCTCTTTCAACTTCTTCTGGAGGTCAGGAGTGTATGACTCAGGCAAAGCAGCCCTTATCCAGGGTCCCAGCCCCATGGGAGTGACTCGAAGGCCATTGTGTCAAATAGCTCTTGAGGACACAATTCATTCTTTCTTTATAAATGATGCCCCCTGGAGTTGTGCAATAGCCTGGCCCTGAATCCACAGCCAGTTGTGGATCTTAAGATACCAAGACCCCAGAATACCTGTCTCCAGGGTATTGTCGCTCCAGCCGGGTTACCAGGAAGCCTTTGACATTTCCTCTCAGGCCTGTGTGGGGATCAGCCAGAACTTCCGACATTTCATCTCACGCATGTTGCAGAACGTTTCCCAAGAAAGAATTAAGGGCTTTACATCCCCCTCTGCATTCAATTCGTAGAGAGCGGGGCCTCCTCTTTGCCTGTACACAAACCTTTTCAGTCTGAGATCCCCGATGACTCTTCAGGGGGGTGTACTGCAGTGTTTGGAAACTGCGTTGGGCCTTTTTATAGATTTGCACAGAGGCCTGGTGGTCTCGGAATTCGGCAGGCAACTCTAATAAATAAATAACAGTGCTGGGCTAAGCTTTGGGCTGAGTTAAGTACAGGATTTTCTTAGGCCAGTGTCAGGGAAAGGAATTACAGAGAAATCCACACCAGAGAGCGGGAGGTTGCTGGACACAGAGCGCTCCACGCATAGGGAAGGACAGCTGCCTCAGATGAATATTTGTGACCAAGATTCAAATTCCACTGCCACCATGAGCTCGTTCTCTAGACTCCAAAACAAAGTTTTTCCACATCTATAGGGCTTCAACCATCTGGAAGGGGACTGAGAGGTTTATTTAATTATCCAGATATTTTGACATATAGGAATCCTTTTTTTTTTTCCCTTCCATTTCCAATTTAACCCAGATGTTTGTCATCTGTAGACAGCGTCTGTGACTCAGGTTTCTCATTTGAAAATCCGGGGGGATTCAAGCTCAATGATCTCACAGAGATACCCTCTATATTCACCAGTGATCCTGCATCGCGGTGCCCACACTGTGTGCTCAGAGCGAAACTTTGAGAAGATGTGTTGCCGGTATAACTAGACCACAGCGGGATCTCTAAATAGAGTAGCAAGCGGCCAAGTAATTTGGAGGAGAGTTGGTGGAGAAGAAAACTGAGCAAGGAAATGATTGTGTTTTATTAAACGCTCTGGAAGTAATTAGCTGGACAGGATCTTCAGGTGTGATGATTTCAGAGCACCCAGGCCATTATGTAGCCCCAGCGAATTCCTCAACACATGCATTCATTCAGCAACTGTTAACTCAGTGCCTACTCTACGACATAACCCTGGTAGGTGCTGGAGATAAAGGGGTGAACACATGTCTCTTCTCTTCTCTTCTCTTCTCTTCTCTTCTCTTCTCTTCTCTTCTCTTCTCTTCTCTTCTCTTCTCTTCTCTTCTCTTCTCTTCTCTTCTCTTCCCTTCCCTTCCCTTCCCTTCCCTTCCCTTCCCTTCCCTTCTCTTCTTTCTCCTCTCTTCTCTCTCTTCCTTTCCTTTTCCTTCCTTCCTTTCTTTTTACTTTTACAAATGAGTAATTACAATCGTGTAAATTTGGTGAAGACAAGGTAAAAGGAGGCGTGATTACGAATGGATGAGTTCGGGTGGGCATGCTCCTGTCAGCACGGCTGAGTGGTGTTCCCCCAGGGCAGAGGGGAGCAGGGGTCCCACAAGACATGGCCTGGAGCGGCCAGGATCTTGCTGGCCACACAAGCGGTGCTTGGTTTTACCGTGAATGCAGTAAGAATCCCTCCTAGCTCGGAAGGAAAAAACCAAGCCTTCTAATACCCATTCTGTCTGCTTTGATTGTGGCCATGATCAAAAGAAATAATGCATGTAAATACATTTTGTAAAATAAAGGATAATATATACCTATTTACTGTATATAGGCATATACCTATATACCTATGACTATTACTATGATTATTTCTGACCTCTTCCACCCTGGCCGTCGACTCCCACATCTCGATGTCCCTAAGTGCTTGGACCAGAGAGAGGAAAATGGAGCCATGACTGCATATACATATGTATGTATTTATATATCTGTGTCTGGGTCTCTTTATCTCATTATCTAGATCTGGAGGGAAAAGAGGAAAGAGAGTTGGAAGCCTGGCTGCAGTTCTCTGGCATTATTTACAGGGAGGGGGGCACTCCTGAAAAACTGCCGTATCCCCTTGGGAGCAGTGACCTAATCAAGATGTATAATTATCCGCCTTATCTACATGAAAGCATCATTTGAGAAATAGTAATGGGCCTCGGTGTGGTTCAATTGCTATATAGTTCTCAATTGCTATTGAGCTCTCATTTGCCATGGAGTTCAGCCGCTGAAGGGTAATTATAATGTTTAACAAATATATTCCCTTTGGAGACCTGATGTTAAAGACACAACATCCCTTCTCTCATCCTACCAAATTACACAGCTCTCAGGACCGTTGCTACATACCCCCCAAATAATGGATGGGCGCCTTCTCTGCTTTAGCTCACCTCTCCGCCCAGTCGGCTGCTCCGGACCATGTGGCCTCAGAGGGCACGGGAGAAATCAAGGTCAGGACCTCCAGTAGCATCGGCCCCTCATCTATAAATAGACAAGAGACTTCCTGCTGTCCCTCAGGCCTTCCTAATGAGCTCCAAGAAGGCTTGGGAGAATATGCTCCGTCAGTTGCTTCCCCTACCCCAGGTCCCAGGCATCATCCCTTCTCTGCAACACCAAGGTAAAAGACAGTGCAGATGAGAGCAGAGGTAAGGTTCACCCTAAAAATGGAGATCAATGATACTCAGTTACTCCCCAGGACTATGGGGCTAAAAAAAATGGGGGTCCTGGTTTTATCTTTCTTTTGTAGGCACATTGGATACTCTTGACAGGCTCAGCAATGGCCTTCAGAACTAAATGATGCCTCTCATAAAGAAAATTACAAAAATAGCAGATTTGGAAGAGGAAAGCCAAACCTGCTACAGAAGTGTCGCAGAGTGGACAGTGCCTCTGTCCACACTGCCGCTTAGAACATGGCACAGTGTCTGCCTGGAGAGCGGCATGGTGGGTGTTGCCCCCAGTGTTTGGCTGACTCTAGCATGCACAGTCCTGCACACCCACCCTTGTTTAGCCCCCTGCCCCTCTAAGTCAGTCTACTGAATGCATACAGCTCAAGGACAGGGGCCACATCTGCCATATTCGCCTTGTCTCCCTGGTGGCTGGCCCTGCATGGGTGCTCATTAAGTGTTTGCAGAATGAATGCTAAATGGAGCAAAGAGGTGAGTACCTGTATTACTGCAAGCCGCCTGCTGGCCTGTTTGGAGAACTGGCCTTTACATCGAGGGTTGTCAGTGCCATCCCCTTCCCCAAGCAGTTAGCCATAATGAGCCCCAGGGGGCAGGTTGCAGATACACTCTAGAGATGAACTCATAGGGTTCCTTCCAAGGAAAACTAGGAGGAGCTGGGCGAGAGGGAAGTATACCAAGCAGGCATAGGGCAGAGATGGAAGCCATGGGGGGTGTTCACTGTGCCATCCAGGGAGGGAAGCCAGCACCTCCAAAGGCCCACGGTGCCTGGTGTGAGCACTCACGGCCACGAGCACGGAAACCCACTCGTGTGCCCACTGTAGGTGCCTGGTGAGCTCACAGAAAATGATGAATGGATTGATTTGTTTATTGGGCCTTTTATTTATTTTGCCCAGAGTGACGGATGAATTTAGTAGAGAGGGAAGGAGAGAAGGGACTTGGGTTTCGGGAACAGTCTGTCAGCTGCAGAGTGGCTGAGCTAGCTTCCAGTTATTAGCTCTGAAAATAAAATTTCTCTCCGGTCCTCACTCCTTTGTTGGGAGAATATTTTTTCCCAGCCACATTAATAAAAAACAATAACAACAAATGTGGAGAGCAGGGCAGGAGCAGGAAGGGTTAGGGTAGGAAGAGCGAGCACGGCAAGGACCTCGTTTAACAGAATCAGTTCTTTGCCCCCCGAACACTTTGATTAAAGCCATGGGACCTAAATCAAAGCTATTGAAAGGAAAAATAAAAAGATGTCTGAGAACAATTTCGTTTGCTGGAATTTTCCCTCCTGTATTCTATTATGATGGGGAGGGTGTAAAAAAAAAAAAAAAAGAATTTCTACTTGGCCCTCCTTTGATCTTTCAAAGTAAAGAAGAATATTAGAGAAAGAAAAAGAAGAAGGGAAATTGACACCAATCTTGTTTCCTTTCTTTCCTTCACTTGCACCAATAACTCCACTGGAAATGAAGTGGGGTCTGAGCAGCTCTTGAGCCCAGGCTTCTCACAAATAAAAACCAGGCGCATGTAACAAGAGGGAGTTCAAAAGGCCAGTGGGTCACGGGTCTGTCCCCTCCCCTGGTCCCCATGTAAGGCACGAGACAATTAGAGGTCTTGGTAGCATGGTTAAGTCAGACCACAGTGGGAGGAGCAGGTGGCCTTCAATTCACATTTCCATCTCCAATGGGTCCTCTGCAGCGCCACCTGCAGGAAGGGGCACCCCTATGAGGCCGGGCCGCTACACTGGTCTTGAAGAGGTGGCGGGAGGCAGCAGTTTTCAAATACAACAAGGCTGCCAGCACTTGACTCATTTCTGGGCTGGAAATCTGCATAACTAGCCCCACCGCTCTCTGCGGAGGGCCCCGGCCTTTCCACACCAGTCTCAGGCATCTTCAAACTTCCTAAAGAAAGAGGGGCACTAGGACCAAGAAACAAACACAAATGCTAGAAGTACAAGGATGAGACAGAAGCTGCCACCTGCATGCCTAACTCCGACTGATTGATGGTAACTGCCTGGAGGGCTATGTTAAGAATGATTCTGAGGTCCAATTTGAATTTCATCAGAGCAAAAGTGTAGTGATCAATTAACTGATATCTGCCATAGGGGTAGATGAAAGCATTGGTACCACATGCCAGGTATATGCCATCCCTGGGACATTGAAAATAGCACGAGACGTGGAGTCAAAACCCCATGACCCATGACCTTAGGAAAGACAACTTTCTGAGCCACAGGTGTTCTGTCGTTATAAATGATACTAATGACATGAAAATTGACATTTGTATATGGACTTCGCAATTTGTGAAACATGCTCAAATATGTTATTTCTTTTTTATTATGGTAAATTATAGAGCATAAAATTGACCATTTTAACAAATTTGTAAGTGTGCAGTTCAGTGGCGTTAAGTACGGTCACAGTACTGTGCAGCCGTCCCCACCATCCACCTCCAGAACTTTTTTATCTTTCCAAACCGAAACTCTGTCCACATTAAACACTAACTCCCTGTTCTCCCCACCCTCCTGCCAGCTCCTGGCAACCACCATTCTGCTTTCTGTCTCTATGAATCTGACTACTCTGGGTATCTTATAAAAGTGGAATCACACAGTATTTGTCCTTTTGTGTCTGGTTTATTTCACTGAATATAATATCCCCAAGATTCATCCATATTTAGCAGGTGTCAGAATTTCCCTCCCTTTATTTTTTTTTTTAAAGATTTTATTTATTTATTTGAGAGAGAGACAGAGAGAGAGGGCACAAGCAGGGGCAGGGGCACAGGAAGACAGAGAAGCTGACTTTCCGTGGAGCAGAGAGCCCAACACAGGGCTCGATCCCAGGATCCTAGGACCCCAGGATCATGACCAGAGCTGAAGGCAGATGCTTAATCACTAAGCCCATCCAGGCTCCCCTAGAATTTCCCTCCTATTTAAGGTTGAGTACTATTCCATTATCTGTATATGCCACACTCTGTGTATTCATTCAACTGTTATTGGACACCTGGGTTGTTTCCACCTTTTGGCTGTTGTGAATAGTGCTGCCATGAACATGGGTGTACAAATGAGCTGTTTAAGGGCCATGTGGGTGTGCTCAGTCAGTTGAATGTCCTATTCTAGGTTTCAGCTTGGGTCATGATCTCAGGGTCATGGGATCAAGCCCTGCATTGGGCTCTGCACTCACTGCAGAGTCGGCTTGAGGAATCTCTCTCCCTCTTCCTCTGCCCCTCCCCCCCACGTGTGTTCTCAATCTCTCTCTCTCTCTCTAAAATACATAAATAAATCTTAAAAAAAAACCACCCAAATAATCTGTTTAAGTCCCTGTTTGCAAGTCTTTTGGGTACATATCCAGAAGTGGAATTGCTGGATCATATGGTAATCCTATATTTAAATTTTTGAGGAGCCACCATATTATCACTATCTCTTTTTAAATTTTAATTAGTAATGCTTGTTTGGAATATTTCATGGAGAGGTTGAAAGATCACAAAGAAACAAAGGTTGATGAGACTCAAGTTGAAGCTGGCCAGGTATGGCCCGGGGCCTGGCTGAGAACACGTGGCCAATTCCCCTTCCTTGCTGCTGCCCAGCAGAGTACCAGGATGGAGAAGCAACAGCTTGATCCCATCCGCTCTGCCACCTGCTGGTGTGCGGAGGGCATGTGGTCCCCGGGCCAGGACCAGCGCAGTAGTGGGAAAGAACATTCCGCTCATTGGCAGGGGGGATGGCTCAGATACTGCCTCCTGGAACACAAACCCATGCGTGGGAAGGGCAAGGGGGAGGGAAAGCTGGGGAAGGATGGGCAGCCATGGTGGGAGGAAGCCATTAGCATTTCGGTTGTGACATATTTATGCTCAGATCTTGTCATGTGGAGCAAATAACAGGATATTCTGATAGAGACTCAGCTTTCAAATAATGGGATAAAAAGAAAGAAATGTGCTGCCTTTCTTTGTTTCACAAAGGCCTTGCAGCTGGCGAGATCAGAGCCAGCCTGCCAGAGTACAAAGCTTTAGAGTTCTTGTCCTCTCTGCGACGGGGCAATGGTTTGATGCCAACTCCTAGCCATTAAGAGGCTGAGCTGCCTGGACACGTCCCATCTCAGGATGCCATTGGCATCTGGGAGTGACAACTAGCTTGAGGGTCTCTTTCTAGCTCCATGAAGTTGTCTAACAGTCACTGGACTTCACAGGGCCTACTGGGGGTCACTGAGCCCACACGCCTGCCTAGAATAGACATTAGCAAAGTCATCACAAACCAGTAGGAATTTTTCTTACTGCCCATTCTGTGGCCTTACTCTGGGGATGCGGAGAGAGATGGGTTCTTTTCTGCACTGTCTTCATAGTTAAACACTGTGGTTAAGCAGACAGGCTCTGGGATAGGACCAACTCAGGTTGACTCCCAGGACTGATATTTACTAGTTTATAAATTTAGGGAGTTACTACAATTACTACATTGTTTAATCCTCACACTCTTCATTTGTAAACTGGAGATAAGTAAGAATGCCTGCCTTATCTCACTGTGATGTCAGGTGCCTGGCACATTGGAGTACATAGCCAGTGATATGGGTTATGTCTCTCCCAGTGGAGGCACTCCCCCACTTGGGGAACATAGCCAGAGCCCCTTCGATGGATGCCCACCTATGTGGCTATCCTTCTCACACACCCCCTTTGGGGGTTCAGTTTCTTCATCTCTAAAATGAAGGTTAGCATCAATTTCTAGAAGGCTTTGTACTCTTGTGGATCCATAATTCTGGGACTGTGGCTGATGGATACAAGTACCAGGAAAGGAACGAAGGCCATATACATGAGGCAGAGGACAGAGATGGAGCCCAAAGCCAGGACTGTTGATACTCAGGCCATAGAGGAGAAGGGGACTCAGAGGGAGAGGACGGGCGGCAGCAAGGAAGTATTTTCTCTGCCAAGTCCTCTTAAGTAGAAACCTGTATCACTAAGGAGATTGTTGAAACTCTATTTCTTTGAGAACTTAAAGAATGAGTTAGCAGAGCACACTGCAAAGAAGAAAGCTGGGTGTTCTGCCACCTCTCCTTTCATATCACTAATCACAGGAGGTGCCGCCTTCAGTCTCTTCACCCCCTGGGTGCCTCCCTATCTCTCAGGGAACTTGGCGACTTGAGAGGAACAGTGTGATTAGGTAGAAGCCGTGAACCTGTCTCGAAGATGACTGTCTGGTTACAAGGAGCATCACACTGAGAGAAATTGGAAGAAATCTGTAATCCAAGGATGACCCCGGAGGAAATGGTGAGTCTGACCCCTTGCTCATTATGTTCATAGCCCTACAAGATATAACTCAGTACCTGGAGAAGAAGTCCTCAGTTCTTTTCCCACTTTCTGGGCCAGGAGGGCCTATGTTTTAGGATAACAGACCCTGTGCCTTCTAGGCCTCGGTTTTCCTACCTTATAAAAGAGAGAGAACTAAATAAGAAGTGTCTCTCTCTTCAGCCAACCTCCAGCTTTCCAGGAAATCAGGAGTCACCATCTGGGAGATGCCTGGCTGGCTGGTATTCCAGAAAAGGGATTCCAACAAAGGGCCACTTACGTTCACCTTGGGAAAATGAGTTGGAAAAACATCTGAGACCTGTTGACTGCATATGGAAGTGGGAGCTTTAAATGAGCAAAGGAAGAAATATCTAAAATCCCTAGAAATGAAATCCTTGCTAAATATGGCACCCTACTGGTGGCCACAGATCAAGTCAGGAATGCAGTTGGCTATGTGTAGAGGTGGAAATGTATGGGCGTGGTGAGTGGTGGTGGGCCAGGCTCTGGAGACTGCACAGACCCCCTTGCCCGGGACCAGAGATTGCTCAGGAGGCTGGGCTGGCAGCTCTGCCACAGACAGGCACCAAAGAGGCATTTCTGCAGGACCACTGCATGCTGCCCGCTTTGGGGAGTTGGGAATCACACCGCCCTCAGGAAGGACTCAAGCACAAGTGGGCTGGGGGCAAGACGGCAGGGAAGGAAGGAGATGCAGAAGGAAGAAGAAAAAGGAGTGGAGGTCTCAGGAAGAGAGGGTAGAGGGTGGACGGGCACGAGGTGGGGCCTGCCGGGAGTAAGTGGGGCGGGATGACGGAACTGAAGAGAAGCTGGAGAAACAGAGAAGAAATTGTGGGTGAAGGAGGAGACCAACAATGAGCCCCCATGTACAGGGAATATTACAGACGACTCAGTCTAGATGAAGGACCTGCCTGGCTAGGACAGATGACCCCATATGGAGGCAGCACGTCCCTGGAGAATGAGTATCCCTGGGGGCCAACACAGATTGGGGAGGAAGAAGCCAACAAAGGGCATAAGCAGGGATGGGATGGTCAATGGGAGCCATCTGATTTGACACAAAAACAGACCCGCAGTGCAGGCTTGTATTGGATAAGAAAGCCAAGAACCAGAGGCTAAAGGGCTGGCCCATGGTCCCCTAGCGGTGAGCAGTGGAACGGCAAGCCCACCCAGGTCTGCTGGCCAGAGCCCTCTTCCCCTGTGACACCTTTCTTCTAATGCTCCAGGCCCAGAAGACGGAGGACATGGAGGGGGCAGAGGTCATGGCAGGGAGTTTTCTGTGATGACCCAGAAAACCGCACGCACAAGAAGGAGGACAGCCAGGGGAGTGCAACGTCTGGGAAACAGGCTGTACAGCAGGGCGATGGTCGAGCCAAAGTAAACACTGAGAGCATGAAGGGGGGTGGTCAGTGTTGCCTAGAGAAAGAGGGAGGGCCAAGGAAATGATGGAGGAAGAGAGCAGAACAAGATCATTTGTGACTACTCTATTCCAGTTAGCTTGCTTTATTTATTTATTTATTTATTTATTTATTTATTTATTTATTTAAGAGAGAGTACGAGCTTGAGCGGCGGGGAGAGAGGCAGAGGCAGAGGGAGAAGCAGGCTCCCCGTTGAGCAGAGAGCCCAACACGGGACTCAATCCCAGGACCCTGGGACCATGACCTGAGCAAAGGCAGATGCTTGACTGACTGAACCCCCCCAGGTGCCCCCCAGTTATTTTTTTTTTTATGTTAATGTGCAAAAACTATTTGATCAGTCATGAGGGTGTGAGAAAAGAAAAGCAGCAGGGAGATAGGGTGTCAGGAGCAGAGAGTAGAGGGGAGGGGAGGAGGGAGAGAAGTGGCTGCATCCACACAGGCCTTGCTTCCTGTCACTCTCCTTCCTGCCAGCGGCTCCGTGGGCCTGTCCTGAGTCCAGAGGAGCAGATGTGTGAGCCCAGGTCCAGCTGGCCGAGCGCCTCACTGACCTGGGGGCCAGAGGAGGAGCCAGGGCCCTGCTCTCTCCTGCTACCGCTGCCCCGGCTCCAGCTGGCATGTGGAGGACGCTGGGGCTGGGACCTCAGCAGCAAGGGGCTGATGGCATGGCCCCCGCCCAGCCGTGTGGGCTCCGGGCACCTGTGCACAGGTGTGGCCTGTCCCGTCTCACTCAAGGACGCCTTGCTCTGCTCCCGGCGCCATGCCCATCTCAGCCAACAGTTGCAGACAAGGCCTGGGCTGAGGGGAGCAGAGACACAAGCATCTGCTGAGGAGCCAGGCACAGCCCAGAAGGACCACAGCCCAGCCCCCTAAACAGCAAGGTTGCCAGAGTGAAATACGCAGTCGCCAGCTGCAAGCAGCAGGGTGACGTTGGATTTCAAGCGCTGACCTTGACACCCACATCCCATGTAGCGGGCATCTGCATTCACCTCATACACCGCTCTATGAATGCCTGCAGCTCTCAGCACAAACCTGGGGGTTTCCTGGCCATCCTCATTTCCACCCCCTGCCCTTATTCAAATCATCCCCACTCTTCCTCCACGCATCCGGCTCTCATTGGGGGGGTTACTGTCTTGGGTGTGTGGGCCTGATGAGCCTGGCTACCCAGAGAGACGCAGAGCTTCTCCCAGAGCTTCTCCCAGCCCCTTTGCGGAAGATGAGAACATCCCCAGCACCTCTGCCATTCAACCAAGGCAGCTCCTTTCAACTTCTGTCTTCCCCTCGGGCAAAATCAGCAGCAAAGACAGCACTAAGCTGAGTGGCCTAAGCCCTCCTTTGATTCCCAGGCCCCCAGAGCCACCCAGGCGCCAGCAACCTGCTAAGACAAAGCACCAGACCCCTTGCTGGGATTGTATGCCTTTTTCCCCTCTCAGCAAAACTGACAGGACTAGGGTTTCCAGGAGCTGGGTGAGCAGAGAACTGCCCGAGCCTGGGTCCCTGACCCCTGTCCCTCAGCCCCATCCGGAGGAGCCTTCCAAGGGGGACAGGCTAGTGATCCCAGTGGCTCTGCTGATGGGAGAAGCCAGGGGGCTGTGTGGAAAGAATGGAAGAGCCCCGGGTGGGTACAACATTCACCAAAAAGAGAGAGCACCTACCCGTGCTGACAGAGAAAAAGTTTCCACCACAGTTTCCGCTGACAAGCAGGCACTGTATGCCTGCCCTGAAACCACTGCTTTGAACAATGAGCTCATCAAAGAAGGGGAATTTTTATAGACTCTCTGTAGAGGAGTGATTTTGATGCCTAATCTGTCCATTATGGCCCCCTGGGAAGTAGGTACAAAGAGGTGTAAGCAGTGTGGCCGCGGAACTGCGGAACTGCAAGTTCGAGGCTTGGCTCCCCTGCAGGAGAGCCCAAATGTTTAATGTCGAAGCCACAGAGTCAACCTGGGTGTCCTTCCTTCCCAGTCTTAACCCCGTTTGGGAATCTGAGTAGAGAAAACCCAGACTCAGCCCGCCCAAAGTGCCGCTCTGGCAGGATTCAGAGAGACTACACATTGGTGATGTTATCCCAGACTGTGTAGGTGCTGGCGGGAGACCCCGGGGAAGAAAGAAGCAGCCAGTCGGAGCAGGGTTCCCGGACAGCCCACCGGCCTCCAGAGTGGCCACGTTTTCTCAGCTTGGGTGCAGCCTCTCCAGTGCTGGAGGACAGCCAGCTTTTGGCCTTCGGTGATGCCCCCCCGGGCCCTATTTAGATTTCTTAACTCTTGAAAGTATCTTTTATAAAATCATTCATTTGATTTTTTAAAAAATGATACTTAGTTAGTAAAACTTGCCTTGTACTGCCTATACTTAGCAGTGCAGCTCTCCCGGACTCTGTGTGTTACTGATTTCTATTCCTCTCGTACCACTAACAGAGGAGAACACAAATAAATGTCCATGAGTAGCAAATTCATTCAATGGAGCCGGGAGCAGATTCTTTTCTTGGGTTCTGTTGACTCATTCTTAGAGCCCTCTCCCCCACCCTGCTTCAGCCCCTGGGTGCTATGACCAAGCTAGGCTGTCCCCTGCCTTTAGGTCCAACTATATTCCCAAAGGGTATAATGTGTCCCAGGAGCCGACAGCCTTTTTTTTTTTTTTTTTAAGATTTATTGACTTATTTGAGAAAGAGAGAGAGAGAGAGGGAGGGGGGAGGGGCAGAAGGAGAAGGAGAGAGAATCACAAGCAGACTCCACCCTGAGCACAGAGCCGGACACGGGGCTCGATCTCACAACCCTAAGATCACGACCTGAACCGAAACCAAGAGTCAGATGCTTAACTGATTGCACGATCCAGGCACCTGCTTACAGCCCATTTTTGCCTCAAGGGACCGCAGTGAGGATACACTACCCCTTGACAGGTAATGGGACCTGGTGCCTGATGTGTGGGGCCGCACTGACGGGCTGAGACAAAGCAGGGGAGGAGGATAGGGAAAGGAGATCCCAGAGAAGAACATGGGGTGGGGATGGGGGGCCTTGACTGCTAATGAATGTGCCTCAGGAGTTGGGGGAGGGGAGGCAGGTGAGGACAGAGAAGGAGTTGGGGGTGGGGACAGGGACAGGAGCAAACAAGGAAATGAACCGAGTTTTAAGTTGACTCCATGTTATGTATACAATAGTCACAAAGGTGAGAGAAAGAAGATAGGCAGGGAAGACAAGAAAAGGAGATAGAAAGTTAAGACAAGAGCCATTTGGGTGGACAAGACAAAAGTTTACCAAGAACCACCACCCCAGGAACCCCTCAGGGATGGCCTAAGACCCACCATCATCAGCTGCCTGTTTCATAGCCTCTAAGATCTTGAATCACTTCTAGTGAAAACTTCTCTCCGAAGACCGCACTATCTCTCAGTGGGAGAGTCTATTTCCGGTTGTAGCTCTGTGAAGGAAGTTCTGGGCTGGCAAATTTGCCCTTGTGGAGGGTTTCATAAAACTGAAGCACTGAGAGAATTGATAGTGAAAACCAAAATGGCAGTGAGCCTCAGGAGGGAGCCTCCGCTTGGGGTAGGGTGGAGGGGGGCGGGGGGAGGGGGGTGAGAAACCGTCCCAGCAGTCCTTGAAATGGAGGAATCAAGGAAAATTCATAGGGACAGTGACTCCCTTATCAGAGCCCATGGTTGGGGCTTCCTGGTCTGTCACCCCCAGTATGCACCTGTCCTCCACGCACACACAACGTTTAGGACACACCCAGCCCTGGAAGAGGGCTTTAGTCCACATAAGCAGGCTGAGAAATAACCCTGGGGAAACCAAACTGGGGAGGTAGGAAATCCACCCCGGACCGAAACACTGCTACTGTGCCTTCCCAAACCCAAACCATATTGTCTTTTCATTATCTGGATCACTGCTCGGTTTAATTATTGTTGATCACCGCCTCTAGACTGAGACGCATCTCCTTTGTGCCCTCGCCTGACTCTTACTTCGTATCAATCTTACTTCGTATCAACTCACAGTGTTGAATTGTGACCAGACACACACATACGCTTTGCAAAAAGCTTACATTCTTGTGACGCGCTATATGGGGCCAGATGTTGAGCAAAAATTTATGTTCCTGCCAGTAAAGAGCTTAAATTTTCCAGTCCAAAAGATGCTGAAATAGGGGAAGGGGATTAAGAAGTACAAACTTCCAGTTAAAAATAAATAAGTCACAGGGATGTGATGTCCAGCACAGGGAATATAGTCAATAATACTGTGATACCTTTGTACGGTGATAGACAGTAATTCCACTGATCGTGGGGAGCATTTCCAAATGTATAAAAGTACCCAATCACTGTGATGTACACCTGAACCAATAGGATATCATATGTCAATCAGACTTCAATAGTAAAAAAAAAAAAAAAAAAAAGCAGAAAGGAATGGCCAAGCTAAGGCAGAGATGAGAACCCTAAGTGGTTCTGCTGGTTTGATTTTTAAATTTCACCTGAACGAACTGCATAGTGTTCAGTATCCCCACATGCATCACACACGTGATGTGGTCTGTGCCTATTTCCTCAAGCAGTTTCTTCCTCACGGAAGATGTCTTGGATACTTACGTGGCTCCTTTTCAGGTAGGCACTGGTCTTCTAAAAGAGGTGACACAGGCCCGTGGCAGATCCCTCTTCTTAATGACATCTGCTCTGTACTCTACCCCCATCTCAGGCAGGAGTGGAAGCTCTGTGCTAAGCCATGGGTCTTCTCTATCTTTAAATATATCCCAGACCAGGAGATGCTGCTCATTGCCTCCCACATTACACAGACTGGAAACCAGCACGATAAGTTGGAAAGACAAAGGCTTTTGGAATCAAACCACAAAGCTTTAGATCCCCAGAGCCTAGAATTGAGCCTGACACACGGTAGCCACTGGATAAGTCCTGATGAATGAAATTCTGGCTCTGCCCTCACCAACAGTGTGGTTTTGTGTAAATTCTCAAAGCCTCAACTTTCTCACCTACAAACAGGGAAGGCTGGAAGGCTTAAAGAAGATAGTCTGTGGGTTCAGTAGAGGGCTTGACATGGAAAGGAGGGAAGCACTAAGGAAACAGGCATTTTTTTAAAGCATCTGCTAGCAAAATCATAAAACACTTTAATGCAATGCCAATGATAAAATGCTAAACATTTATTGAGCACTTACTATTGCCAGGCACTTTCTAAGAGCTTAGAATCCGTTGTCCTTTTTAATCTTCACTATAGCGTGTGGCTGGTAAATATCACGATCTCCATTTTGCACCGCAAAGAGCCCAAGTTTCGAAAGTGGCCAGGGCATGACAGAAGAAGTAATGAGGAAGCCAATAGGGCAGGCAGACAAGCCCTGGCTCCCTACGAGTCCTCGCCGAACTTCACTGCTGAGCTAATCCCCAGTCCCAGCTCCCAGTGACCCAGCCATTGGCCAAGCCCAGTCTTGCAATGTCTTCCCCAGGGTCTGCAGGACAAGACAAGAGGAAGGGAGGGGAAAGGAGACCATTCCTCACAGGCTAGGCTGCTGAGTTCTAGATGCACTGAGTGTGAGTTATTGAGACCAGGTAGCAATTTGGCTTGTTTGGGTCCTGGACCCCTCCTGGAGCAGGAAGCCCAGACACACACCCACCTTTCTGGCTTGTCTTACTCCCCAACCCACCCCCACCCCCGACTTCTCCCCCTGCCAAATCCAGATCACATGATTGCTCTGAAACTCAGGAGCCTTTTGAAGTCATTGTGTTCAGACTATAAAACACATACACACAAAACCACTGGCCTTCATTAGGGGGAGAAAAAGCTGTTGGATGGTTTGGCTACGAACTGCTTTTCGGCTTTTTAGCAGTGGCTTTAAATAATGAGGCACCCGTGGAAGTAAGGAGGTGGAGGAGGGGCGATACGGCAGCAACAAAAGGGAGGAATCTGGGAAAATCGAAACTTTCATCCAAGATAAGAAACCCTTACGGCTCTTATTAGGGTTTCTGCTCAGTCAGGGAGGTCCCCTGGCTTTAATAAAATCTCATTTTCCCCTTAAACTGTCCCATGTGGTAGCGGCCCAGAGTTTAATGGGGATATAAGAGATGATTCCAACCTGCGGCTCAGGTGGCTGGGCCCCCACCCCACCCTCTGGCCCAGCAGCTGGGATTGATTGCAGAGCCGCCAGCCCAGCACCACACCAGCCATGGCACATCAGAGATCATCTCGAGCCATTTCATGCTAACCTGGGCCAGACAAAGATGGCAGCCTGGCTCCCATGCATTCCCACGTTGAGAAACGAGAAGTGCGTCCTGGTCTTTATTAAGAGAGAACCAAAGAGTAATTCGATCAGTTTCAACGTGTGATTTATTAGGGGGTATGTGCATTTGAAAAACTCCATGGCTTTAAGCCATGCCTGATTCCTTAGGGTTCCCATCAGCATTGGATGGCTGTGTTCATTAGGAGCTGCCAATTGTAATGAACTTATCTCTCCTGTCACATGCAATTCTACCTGGGGGTCTCACTCTCAGTTCTGAGGGGCTGATCCTCCACACCTAATACCACATGACAGACTTCTTCCCCAGACAAGCAGGACGTCAAAGGCAAAGCTGTTGGGAGGTGCCAGGCCCGAGCCAGTGGAGGCTGGAGGGAAGGTAAGCATGAGGAGCTCGTAATTAGAAGTCACTGGCGGGTATCAGAATACATCCATCAGAAACCTACAGAGACAAACATGCCCAGAGTCTTTGATGGGCACTGGTGTTGGTTCTGGGCTTTTCTTCCACTACAGCAAAAGGCACACCAGTTGTTAAGCGCTTGTACCCTAACCCCACAACCAGCAGAAATGCCATGACTAGCAACACGGTCTTCACTTCGGCTTGCCACAACAGAGAACATCGAATTTTCATCTCACATGGATCAGAGAAGATTGCCCAGAGGAGGTAACATCTGATCTGAGGAAGCTCCTAGAACAGTCAGGAGAGCAGGAAAGATGCCGTAGACAGAGAAAGCAAGGTACACTCAGCCGGAGGGGTGGGAAACAGCAGGGCCTGACGGGGAGACAAAACACAGTTTAGAATCGCTGGAGTAAAACCATTTGGAGTAGGGGGGCCTGGCATGAATTTAGAAAGGGAAAAGGTTCCCAGGAACCGAGAGGGGCAGAGAGCAATATTTCCTGCCTGTTCACGTGCTAGAAAAGGGTGAACGGTAGGGTTTGGGTCCCAGTTCCATGGGCGTGACCTCAGACAAACACCTGAATCACCCAGCGCCTCAGTCTCCTCCTCTGTAATGTAGGAAGGGCTCCCTGCCTCCCAGTGTTGGCGTGAGAATCAAAGGTAGATACGACCATACAGGAGAAATCCAAGGGGCTTTATTCCTCCTCACCAGGCATGTCGGCATTGGCCCAGGGGCTGTACAAAGTTTGTGGAAAAGTCCTTGGAGTTTACATGCTGGGGGGAAAGGATGCCCTGTGCCATGAGGCAGAGTACAGGACTGCGGATGTGGGGGCGCAATGCAGGAGTCCCCTTGTTCACTGAGTCCCAATCAAGTGTACCCAACCTGGCTTTCCCAAATACCTTCCGTTAAGGGGTCCTTTTCTTTTCTTTTCTTTTCTTTTCTTTTCTTTTCTTTTCTTTTCTTTTCTTTTCTTTTTTTTTTTTTTTTAAGATTTTATTATTTATTCGACAGAGATAGAGACAGCCAGCGAGAGAGGGAACACAAGCAGGGGGAGCGGGAGAGGAAGAAGCAGGCTCACAGCGGAGGAGCCTGATATGGGGCTCGATCCCACAACGCCAGGATCACGCCCTGAGCCGAAGGCAGACGCTTAACTGCTGTGCCACCCAGGCGCCCCTCTTTTCTTTTTTTTTTTTTTCCGTTTTTTGAAGGCCCTTCAAACTCCGTAACTATAGACAGTGATGTTAGGCAAGGCGCTTTCAGCGAGAAGCAACCAGAAGGAACAAAATTACTGCTGTGAAATCTCCGCTTGCAGGAAGTGATTTGCTCAGTGATAACCATTTCTCAGGAGCCCCGATCAATCACTGTTCAGACAGGAGAGGCCTCCCAGCCTCCTAATGTCTCCATCCCACAGTGGAGGCAGCCCATCACCACTAATTACATCATGCAGGCCCTGCCCACGACTTTGGTCTGGGTTTGGGGATCAGGAGACATTGTCCCTGTGTGTCTGACTGTCCTAAAAAGGACGTAAGCTGCCTGTCACCTCGACCCGACATGGCCCCACCCGCATCCAGGCTTCCCTGTGCTTCTGTCCCTCCAGGTCAACCTTCGGCTTTCGGGTGGGGAGCGGGGTTAATCACCTCCCTGCTTTCAGTGGGAAGCGCTGAATCCCGCCGTGGGCTATGTTTGCTTATGGAGAAACTTCTCTTGCCTGCATTGCTCTCTCTTCATCAAACATGAATGCCAGCAAAAACTCCTCTCCCAGCCTCATGAATTTTGTAAAAAACAAAACACGGGGAAAAAATTTCTACACGGTATTCCCCAGATGTTCTTGATGAGACAATGGGAGGATCTCTCTCCGTGTCTGTCTCTAGCTAGGCAAGGCTCGTTAGGAAGAGCCAGTGAATAGGAAATGCTTCTGCTACAGAACAGCAGCCCAGTAGCCTTGTTTACTGGGACCCAGTTGGAAAACAGCCAGGTCCAAAAATAAGTGAGTTCTCTCCTCTTCCTACCACAATCATTGCAAACGATTTCAATCCTAAAGATCATTTTTCCAAGCCGAATGCCCTCCGCCTCCTGTTTATAGACTCTCATAGGATGGCACTTACAGAATGTGTTTCTCTGATAAGCACAGAGCTTTTCCAGACACAGGCTTCTTCAAGCTCAAAATCAAAGAAGGAAAAGAAGCAGAGAGAGAGAGAGCTGGGATGATCACCTCCCCGTGGGGAGGAAACCTGATGTGGCTTGCTCCCCACCTGTGGTACCCGGACATCTGCCCAGCAGCGCCCGCGACAGGGTGCCGGGGCCTCCCGCCTGGGGCCCAGCTCTTCAGCCTCATGGCTTCCATGGCACCAGCCTCTTCTCCTCCTCCCCTCAGTGCTTCGCTGCAAGGAGAGACTACTTGGTTTCCTCCTGCCCCTCAGGGGCCACCAGCATAGAACCAGCAGAAGGTTCTGCTCTCTACTTGGCAATCCCTTTGCTCTTCAGGAAAGTCTGTGTGCATGAATGTGTGGCTGGTGGCAGTGAGAACGCGAGTGACCCGGCGCTGAGGAGAGGAAAGAACTGAGGTGGCAGGTGTGACCGAGCACTGCGTCTCACGACACCGTCTTGGAAGAGAGAAAAGGAAAGGAGGACACACTCGGGCTCCAGAGCTTCAGGACTGAACTACGGGGTGCTTAGAGGAGGGGCAAAGGCCATGAGAGGGCTGATGGCCTTTGGAGCAACCGTCCCACTTGTGTTAACACTGTACCATTCTCCTGAACAGGAGGAGAGGACGCAGGAGTGACTCCATCTCTTGCCCCCACCATCACATCTCCTGGTAAAACCACCTATGCTGTCACTAGAGTCCTCCAATTATCTTGTTTCTCTCAGAAGCACCAAAGTTATTCTCGAGTGGCAAGGCTATCTGCAGGTGGGCAGTAATTGTTACAGCTCAGTGCCTTACACAGCAGAAGTGATTTTTCTCTCATGTGCCAGAGGCCTAGTGTTCTCGAGCCATAAAAATAGGTATTCTTCCCATTCAGAATTGAAAACCTGCTTCAGGGCAAAGAGGAAGAGTATTTAATTCAGAGTTCTCACCACCTCTAGCACATGGCTGGCCTAAGGTACGTTCTCGGTGATTGTTTCTCAAGATTTTGGTTGATGCCAGACCTTTCTAACACTGGAGATCAGGGTGGTTTGAGGAGGAGGAATGCAGCCATCCCCACTCCTCAGCAGTGGCAGATTTCTGCAGACTCCGCCCATCCCTGACTGCGGGAGGCCAGAAAAGTACCCTTGCAAGCTCCCCATTCCCTGAAAACTACTAGACGTTCCAAGAAGTTTCATGGATAGCAGCCAAGCAAGGGAAATCACTAACTCGGATCAGTCATTTTACTTCTCTGGGTCTCAAATCTTCATTTGCAAAAGGGGGTTTAGGGAAAGAGAAGGAGAATGACTTAGAATACTCAAAAGTCCCTTCCACCTCTGATTTTCTTTGAACCACTGAAATTTGGAATTCCACTCAAGGGTATCAAGATATACCTCTAGTTGAGATGTAGTCTACTTTAAACCAAAATGGTGGCCAATACCATTCTGAAATGGGTACCTGTACTCTTGTTTAAAACTTCTGAAATGGTACTCGCTTTGGCAGCACATACACTAAAACTTCTGAAATGGCCACTAGTTCTCTTATTTGTAACAGCAGTCCATCAAATGTGGGGCAAAAGTTTCCCAAGACTGGAGATGTTCAAGTGTAAACTGGGTTGTAATCCAGGAACTTGGCTGGGTTCTTGCATGTGGGCAAGGGTGTGTGTCTACTGCAGGAGTGGGTATATACCCATCCAAGGAGTGGTTAAACTAGGCAATTTTTGCTCTCCCTTCTCACTCTGGGAGCCTATGATGCAGAAGAAAGCTAGGACTTAATTCATGTAAAGTGCCTTTTGCAAAAACCACTGCAGGGGTGGAAGGAATGGAGGCAATATCTCAAAGTTTTGTCTAAGAAGCAGTCCTCTCTGCAAAGTCTCCGTGGCTCTGTCCTCCAGCTGCCCACTGGACTTGGAGAGTCCATCCATGGAAGAGTCCATCCATGGAAGAGTCCATCCATGGAAGAGTCCATCCATGGAAGCCCTGCCTGCATCCGTCCTTAGACTGTGGGCTACTAGAGAACGGAGACTGTGCTTTATCCTTTGATGTTTCCCCAGGTGACCAGCATAGTGCCAAGAACATAATCACCATTAATCCAACGTTGGAGGAAAGAATAAAAGAATAAATGAGGAAACAACCCTGCCTGAATCACAAACCATCCATGACAAAGTCAACATTAGATCCCAGGCTTCCTGAAACCCCGGGAATAGCTCTTCACGCTAACTCTGCAAATTTCACAAGCAATGAAAGATAGCATCTATCTTTAGATTTCAAGGCCCTTGGGGTCGGGACTGGTCCTTTAGTTCTTGCCTGACCTTTACTACTTTCACACACGATCTTGGAGCCAGCCACCACCAGCTCTGAGCTCCACAACACACGCACGCTGAGGTGGGACTCATCACGTCATATAAAGGTGCTGACTCACTTACGGCTTGAGAATTGCCTGCACGTTGCTGAAGCTGGCCCCAGATGGGATTCCAGGAGTAGAAGCAGCCCCTCCCCTTGGGGCTTCTGGGAACCACAGACAACTTTTTTAATGAACCAAAATACCAAAGAAATAACCCTCTGGACAGTTGTTATCTATTGCTCAACTCCCCACAGAGAGCAGCCTATGGAATTTGCAGCGTTGTGGTCACGTGCGGCACGGTAACAACGACCATGGTAACAACCAGGTGACATGCTTACCCCACCTTCTCCCCTGGGGAGCTTGTTCTTCCTCCACTGTTGGCTTAACTGTCCTGGTCTCTGGGAGCTGATGGGTGGATCCAAGAACCTGCCCCGGATGCAGAGTGAGGCTTGGAGGGAGCAGACGGGGTGACGGCGCCTTGCATCCCTTGTCTGTTGTCTAAGTACAGAGATCTGTCAGCCTCAAATTTCATAACCTTGATTTCAAGAAACCTACCAACATTCCAAGAACCCTGGAGATAACCAGCAGTCCTCCATGGGGAGGCTGCAAAGGAGATAGGACAGGTTGAAGTTTCAGGGGAAGGGCCACGTGGGAGTGAGCTCTGATGGGTTTTGGCAAAGTCAACGTAGATGATGCTTTGGCTTGGCAAGCATCACCTGGAGAACTTGCTGCAATTCCGACGGCTGGTCCCCAACTCTAGAGGGCCTACCTCCGTAAGTCTGGGGCCAGAACGTGCTTGTCTAACAAGTTTCCGGGTGATACTGATACTGATGTCCAGGAGCCACGGCCATAGGGGAGAATGGGGTTAATCTGAACTACAGGGAACTAGGCAAGAGAGAAACCAGGAGGAACTTCCTACAGCCAGGGTTAGGAACGAGGCGGGAGATCAGGTTACCGAAGACAGTTGGGAAATCTCCAGGGCAGGACACTCATGATTCCCGCTCAGGGCTCTGCGTCAGTCCCACTTAGTTACAGCACAGTTTTATCTTCCACGGGTTCTACTTATATTCAGTTTCTACCCGAGACTAGAGTCTCCTATGTTCCAAGCACTGTGACGGTTGCTATTGCATACAATCACACGTGTGATGTGGGGGGTGATTGTTGGTTTTTCCTCCTGTGTTACAGATGAGGAAACCGAGACTCAGGGACTCCTACAAAGTCCTTTAGCTGCTCCAACATAGCAAAGGATTTAAACACACATCTCCAGTCTCACGGTATCTTCTTTTAGGTATGAGGCAAGGGCAGAGCTGCACAGACCAATATTTTCCTCGATTGTACACTGTGCGAAGGTGTCCTACGAGATGTTAAAAAAACGTGATCCAAAATGTGACCTCATGGTCAATACGTTTGGAGAAAACAAATGCAAATAAACAACTTACTGGAAGACTTCTCGGGTATTTTAAGATACATGAGTGAATCTCAAAGAGGGGGGTTGACGGCATTTCTCAAATTTGATCCAATATTTTGTTTTAGAGAGAGAGAGAGACAGTGGGAGAGGGGCAGAGGGAGAGAAACAGAAAATCTCAAGCAGGCTCCATGCTCAGCACAGAGCCTGACTCAGGGCTCGATCTCATGGCCCTGAGAAATCATGACCTGAGCCAAAATCAAGAGTCAGACGCTTAACCGACTGAGCCACCCAGGCACCCCAATCTGATAATTTTCATTCAAAAACATCTATTTAAATTTCAAGTGACATTACAGTTATGCAAAACACAGTCTGGTAACATCTGGCATCGAAATTAATAAGGCAAAGAATTTATACCACGAGCCCATATTCTACTTCACACACACACACACACACACACACACATTTGGGATAACCATGTAGACCATGTCTGATGTGATCCAAGGCAGAGTAGAACAGAGAAGAACTTTCCAGAATCCTGCACCATTTGCTCAGGGCACAGACTTCTAGTGGATGGCCCAGACACAGAGTGGTGGTCACATGGCTCTGTAGGCCCCCTTGCAACCTGCAATCCCTCCATCCAGATAGCCTCCCCTCTGCATCTCCCCAGGCTCCCTTGCAACCTGCAATCCCTCTCATCCAGATAGCCTCCCCTCTGCACCTCCCCAGGCTCCCTGAGCCAGAGATTCCAACTAGAACCGTTAGTCATTGCAGCTTCTCTCAATCAATTATTCACACTTCTGTCTGTTTGCTTGCATTGAGGGAGGAAAAAAAACAAAGTCATGGGGATGAGAAATATGAGGGAGAAGGGGAAAAAGGAAGCCCGGGTCTCTTTTCCGTGCAGGGCATAAGGATAGACCCATCATGAGCTTTCTAAGTTGTCTGCATTTGCTGTCTCCGATTAAGCCAAAGGCTGGAGGTTCCTTCGTTCCCTGAAGCCATGAGAAGAGGAAGCAGAAAGAGTTAAGACCACAGCCGATCTCAGTGATAGCAAGAATGCTGTCCCAGGGTTCAGGGAGAGACTCTCGAGGTTGTTTGCCATGCCTGCCTGGTTAACAGGGGAGCAGCTGAGGAGAGCAGCAGAGAAGCAAGAATCGTGCTGCTGCTGGTCCCGTGTCTGTCCTACAGCCTACTCTGTGCTCCATGTCTCGCTCAGGGAAAACAAGAGGGCTGGAGAGATGCAGGTGAGAAGCAAACGTGGGATCTCTGTGGCAGGGCCTCCCAAGCCCCCACGAGCCTTTCGCCCTAAGCATGCCTCGTCAATTTTGTCAAAATGATCAAGATTTTAAATTGCTATGTGTGGCATTCTGCAAATGGAGATTGCTATGGCATCAGCTCATTAATAACAGAGAGAGTATTGGCATGGTCTGCAATCATGGTTATTGCTATCGAAATTATCTGCAATGATATGCTGTCCTTTGTATTCAAAGACAATGCTGCTAACACAGTACAATAAGTGCTTATTTTCCCTTGCACAATTATCATATATTGTCCGAGCTACCAATATATTCGAGAGTGTGCGGTATGTATGTGAGTGTGAGGGTGCATATGTATGTATGCACATATTTATATATACGTATATATAGACACACGCACAAATATATACACACATGGAGTTATTATATATTATCATGTTCATGAACTATTTCTGTGTATGCCTTCGTAGTGTTTTTTCCCTAGATAATAGTACAAGTTCTTATGGGCAACAATTGTCCTTTGTACTTCTTCTGTGTGATCCTTCATGCCAAACTGGGGGCATCCTTCACAGGAAGCCCTGAAAATCCTAGTTGGCTGGTGGGTTTCTTCCAGCAGAGGGGGAAGGCTCATGCGGATTCCTCCACTCACACATCCTCTCTCTGGGGCCCACTCATGGCACGTGTCATGCAATGGCCCCACCACCAAGCAAACCCACTGACCCGCTCAGAAGAAGATCTCCTCCCCACTGAGTCAGCTGGCTGCCTGACTGCACACCCTCAGGCTGAATGTTGGTATTTCAAAACCTATCGGTTCTCAGACCTAGACATTACCTAAAACATTCTCCAGGATTTTTTTTCTGTTTTTTAAATTTTATTTTTTCCATTATGAAATCAATAAGTACTCGTTAAAGAAAACTTGAGAAAATGTAGATGAATACAGAAAATAAATTACACCTTGTCCCATTTCCCAAGCATGACTACTGTTAGCATTTTGGTAGATTTCTTTCTAGTTTTTATTTTATGCATTATAAAAAGTTTTAGTTGTATTGTGCTTCTTCACTTAATTTACTGCACAAGAATTGGTTACAATACTAACCTTCATAAACTAAGTTTTTAGTGGCTGCATAATATGCCAAATTTACCTAACCATTCCCCTATAGATGGGTTTTTAGTTCAATTCTAACTTAGCCAAACAATGGTGAAATATGTATCTTGGTGATGAGTACCATTTTTTTAAAATTTAGAATTGATTCCCATAAAAAATTATTGCTAGTTCAAAGGACCTGAATATTTTTAATATTCTTGCTAAATATTACAAATTGTTTTCCAACAGTGTTGTACTAGTTAGAATTCCCAAGAGCCATGCTTCAAATGCAAACAGCCAGCTTCATATCTAACTCTTGGGACTTGTTTCTGAAGAACTCTTTATAAGGCTTTCAACTCCTTCAGAGTCTCTGTTTACCTATCCCTCTACAGGCTCAGATGGCCTGTTATAGCCTTGGCCCCCGAGATATGGACAGTCTGACACAAAGGGGTCACCACTTCCCCAAGAACTCTCTAGTATGGGGACTCACTTCCAGTCCCAACTCTGGAGGAACCACCCAGACCGAGCTCCTCAAGGATGCTCCTGCCCCATCACCTCCGGCGGACCAGGGAGCTCTGGAACACCATAGCCAGCATCACACTGCTGTGTATCCCACAAGGATCATCTGGGGCTTAGTAAGGTGGTGCTTGGCACAAGAATGAATTGGAGTATTTTCAACTGTTTCAAGTAATCAGATGACTGTATCAGCCTCTAACTTTACATTTTGCCTTCATGCATTCTTCACCTAATAGCAATTATGGAAATCATGAAAGCTTATGATACCAAGTACTCTCACCTCCTTTTCCATGCCCCTTCTAACCCAGCTTCCCTGGTGGAACATTCTAGAATCGTACTGGTCCTGGTCATGCAGGAGATGCAGTCATGCCCCGCTGTGGCCCCTACCGTTAAAGAAAAGAGGCTGGACGACACTGACTAACTTTCCTGCTGGTTCTCTCCGACTCCAGATGCTGACAGAGCTTTAGGGCATGTGATCAGGCTTAGCGTGTGTTTCTGGCTGCCTCTTTCCTTCCTACTGCAGAGGCTGGTGTGGTTCTGAGCACTGAAATAATTACTTTATGCTACAGTAAGTTGGGGTCCATCTTCCCTGCCCTGTGCATACACACACACACACACACACACACACACACACACACACACAGTCAGGGGCCACGAGCTGCAGAAGTGATCATCCTGTCCTATCAGGAAAGACAGAGACCAGGTGGAAGAGACAACTGCATTATGATGGAGGAGTCTGTTCTGTTGAAACACACAGTGGCAGCACAAAAACACAGACCATCCCTGAGCTCCAGGGTCCAGGAGCACCCACTGTGCCTGGGGCAGGGGAGAGAGACCAGCTACCTAGCCCGAGCTCAGAGCTAAGCAGGGGGAGCCTCTCAGAAGTCTTTTTTCCCTAGGGATGTGCGGCGGCAGAATACAAGCACTGTGGTCACACCGCGTAGATGCCGGCTCTCTGTTTCCATGTTCCAACATCCAAAGCAGACAATATGCTAAGCAAGTCCACACAGCTCTGAAGCTTTTCTCAGTTTGGTTACAGCTTGAGAGTAGGATCTCCAGAGTAATTGTTGCTCTGAGGAATCTGGGATCCATCTGTAATGGGGGGCAAGGGGGCCGGTGTAGGGAAGAGGCTAGTACCAGGCATCTAAATAAGATGAATCCTTTTAGTGTCTTAACAGACTTGGACTGTGGTACACAGATGTGGCCATAAAGGCCCTTCCTCCCCTTCCCCTTCTCATTTTCAGTAAATGTGCGTACAAAAGTTCAGCTTCACAAAATATGTTAAGAGGCTCAATGGCCATAGTCATAACAAGGCCATAGTCATGGGTCCAAGCCCTGGATCAACCAAATAGCTTTGCTTTTGTTCCTTGGCCGTGGCTAGCACCCCCAGCCCCAGGCACCTGTCTGAGGAAGATATATGACGGTATCCGTCTCAGACAGCAAGGGGGAACAACCAGGGTAGGTCAGCTCATCCCCATCCCTGAGAGAACAACTCAAATACCCCACCTTCTCAAATGCCTCCTTTTCTACAAAGGCTAGCACGCGCACACATACGTTCTCACTGATGAGTCCTCCTGTGGCCGACCTGGAACATCACTAGCGAAGTATACAAATTGAAAGGTAAAGCAGCTTTGGGTCATCTAATAAATCACAGGCACAAATAAAAATCTACCCACTCAATTAAATCCGGCTTAGCTGAAATCATATCCTTTTTGAACACTGGAGTGGCTGATTTCCAAAGGATGTAAGAAGACCATTCAACACATGGTTATTCGATATCAACCCCTTTTCTCTGTGATTTTCAAACCTAATTAGCATTTAGTGAAGATGGCGAGATGTTCTGCAGGGCTTCTAACGCTGAGGGATTACCTCCAGCTCAGAATTGGGGAGCGTATAAAATCACTCTGTGAAAAGGCAGTGGTGGACAGGACCCACGGGCTGCCCCACATTGGGCCAGGCACCAAGGCTTGGGGATGGAAGAAAGAAGGCCAGCTTTGAAATCAGTCGTGCCTGCCCTGCCCCTGCCCCCCCCCCGCCCCCGGGTCATCCCCACCAGTCCTGGCCAGCGTTCGTGACAGCCCAGAGTGGGCCAAGTACAACAGAGACTGCGGCTGCAGGAAGCAAACTGGCCTGTGTTTTCATCTCTGACCACTCCCCCAGCAGTCCCAGGCCTGCCAAATGACCGCAGGTCAAACATGGGCGGGCTCCAGCTGGCCCCATTCCTGTTGTGACTGCACTTAGGTTCATTAACACCCAGCCCTCCCCTGTGGGCACGCGAGGCAGGGAACCTTGTCACTGGCCTATTTCACAGCCTGGCTTTTTCTTTCTCAGAAATGGGGCAGGTGGTTGCCACAGTGGAGTCAAATCCTACTCGGGGTGAGGGGAGTGGGCTGCTCAGTCCCAGTGTGGACGTCCGCGAGGTTGCGTGTTCAGAGGCTCTCCGGCTGCCAATCTCTCTTGTTAGCTGGCACTTGCTGGCATCATCACAGGCTGAACTCCCCTGACACATTAAACCTTTTCTGAAATACCCAGAATTCTGCCTGGGAAAGAAAACACTGCCCATGGAAAACAGGCGAGGTGAGGAAATGCCAAGGACCTGGCCGGGGGTGGGGGTGGGGGATCCTCTGCAGGGATCACATGCCACCAGGGTCAGTTCCACCCAGACAGACGCTTTTGTACACGAGCTGCAGAGAATCAGAGAATCCGAGAGACTGCAAAGCATGCCAGAAGTCATTCACTCCACTGCTTCTCACATTATCCCCGCTGAAGAGCTATTCTGTAACGTTTCTAGCCCATTGTAGATGGATACTTTTGTTAAAAACCACAAAAAGAAATTACTAGAAAAATGAAATTTCAACACATGAAATGCAAGCACACCGACCACACTCTGGGATGTTGCAGCGATGTCGAACTGCTCTATAAATTTCCAAGGGTTTGCTCTTGGTGTCTGTACCCACCACGCTGCAGACCATTAATAAACAGTCCACACACCACATTCAGAATAGCACTGACCTAGACCCGTGCTCCTCAAAGGGTGGTTCAAGGGCTGCTACTAACAGCATCACCTGGGAGCTCTTTTGAAGTACAGGATCCTAGGTCCTCCCCTCCCCCCCAGACCTACCGAATATGAATCTGCGTTTTGCAATCCTCAGCTGATGAAAGTGCACGTTCGAGTTTGAGAAGCACAGGGGCAGACCAGGCTCATGCATTAATAGTACCAATGCTTTCCTCACATCCAAGCCTTACTACCCTTACAAGGATCTTTGAATAAGACACTTGAGACCCTTACTGTTGAAGCATCTTGACTAAGTTGGAGGGGAGGGTTGGAATACTCAGTAGAGTCTGCAGGCTGATATAGTCCATGGGACTTAGGTAACTGGGGCAACGGTGCAGGAGAAAACCTGAGGGTTCTTTGGAGCCCATTTGTGGCTGGACAGCGCTGGGGTTCTGGAGCCCAAGGGAAATGAGTGCACATGCTTGCCAGATCTACAATGAGCCCAGCAGAGTGAGCATGGGGGTTAGGGATGCCGGAGAATCCGACTTTGGGAAATCTGGCACTTCACCAGGGTCCAGTGGAGAGTCCAAGGTCAGGATGTTGGAGGAGACAAGCTGATTCCATAACCGAGGGCAGGGGGGCCGCCTGACTGGAGACAGAAGCATGTTTATTTAGATCTTGTCTGCTTAGCTGCCTGACTGGCTGCAAGGAGTTTGATAATCATTCTCCAGGGCTCTGCGCCCTCAGTCAGAACCATGTTCCTAATGTGCTTGGCCATTAAGGGCTCTCTGTGCCCTGCTCGGTCTCCAGCAGCACGCCAGAGAGGCCGGCAGCCCCCAGGGGCCTGCTTTCTGCTCCCCTCTCCAGTGTGTCTACGCCTGTGTCTGGGGCTGCAGACCTACTTCAATCAATTCCCACGGAGGAGCAGCCCTGGTCCTTAATTAAACACTGAACCTGCACACAAGGGAGGAGAGAAGTCACAGCCCCATTAGTCCACCCCCACGAAATCATGAGGGACACGCACTGAGTCCCGAGAGCCCCCTAACTCTGGGGTCAGCGTGGGTGCAGCGTTCCTGGGCTCCCTTTCCTGGGTGCCACCTTGTGCCTCCATGGCCCACCTGCACGGTCACTCTCCCTTCAGTCCGACCCTCACAGGACTCCTCTCCCCCTTCCCCTAAAATCATCAGTTCATAGAGTGGAGGAGACCTCAGAACCAAGATCCCAAGCAGCCAAGTGTCTTGCTCACAGTTACCCAGCTGGTTTGTGAGCTGCCTAGGATAACACAGGAAAATGTGGGAATGGTGAGTCACTCACCCATACTGATCCCAGTCCCCAGACAGTCCACCCCACTGACAGTTCTTGTCCCCATATTTTGTCATAAGAATCTACTCCCAACTCTCAGTTTTGAATCAGAGAAAATGGTCTCCTTATTAACATATTTCCTCTGGTCCTGCATCCAGCCCTTTGGAGAATAAGTCATAAGGAGTTTCACCAGAGGGCTTCCCAAAGGCCTCAGGGCCCATATTAGGGCTACACTGGCTTCAACGGTGGCCAAAGCAGGGACTGTGTTGACCTTGGGTTGTGGGATTCAGGACACACTCAAGCCTGGGGCTCATCAGATCAACCTGCTTCTCTCAGCCCTTCTAGTTCCGGGAGATTCTAGGGAGCACTGGCCTTCATTATTCTATATGCTTCAGAGTGGGGCTTCTTCCTGTCAAGTTCTGTAAGGTATGAGGAGAACCTGAATCACATAAGCAGTGACAAGCAGCTCAGAGCAAAGGTGACAGTCTTCCCAGGACTCTGGCTGGAAATGACAGCATTTTCAAAAGGAAAGGCCCAGCTGCAAACACATCTCTCGCTAACTTTTCCCTTTGACTGAGAGAGCGCCAACATACGCCATAGCATGACCTTAGATTCTTTGCTCCATGAGTCCTCACCCCCTTTCTCACCAGCAACACCCCACCCTCAGTGTTTCCTAAGAAATGCTTGTCCCCTCCCAGCATTTCAGCATACTCCTGGGATTCCTTGAAAGTTCAACATAGCTTTTCCTTCCTTGCATCCGCTGGGCATGAGATGGGCAAAGGCTTTCCTTTTCTTCTTTTGTACTTTTAATCTTGGAAAAGGATGCCTGCAATAAAAAGGGAAATTCTCTTCTGGAGACTCAAAAGTCAATGGAAGAGAAGACCATGGAGCTGGAAGGCACGTGGAGAGCATGCTCAAGTAATTTCTCCCAGGAACCACTGGTCTTAGGGTGCTTCCCTTCTGCCCCACACTTCTCCTTCTGAACGAAGCAGAGGAATGACAGCATACTCCAGTTGTTTCTGCTCCTCTCCAAAACATAGCATCATGGAAAGGGGGTTATGTCCCAAGCCAGGAGCACGGAAGAATGCCAGAAGCTGGTAGGAGCAGGTGTGTGGTACCCACGTGTGCGTGGCCATGAACCAGCGTGGCGTCAGGTAGACAGACCATATGTGGGAAATGCAAGGAGGGGATGTTCCGCATGGGGTCCAGGATGGGGAAAATCCATGCTGGGCAATCACCGTCTCTAACCTGAGCTTCCCCATTTTGGTTTCCATATTGGTACAAATGAGACTAGCAAGGGATGTTGAAGAGGACAGTGCAACCTCCGTGAGTCTATCTTCTGCTAGTGGGGATGACACGTGCTGATACATTTCAGTTATTTCCCTGACTCCCAATATGAACTAAAGGGAGACCTCACAGGACAGTGCAGTATCCTGCGGTTGGGAAAGTGAGGGACCCTCCCCCGCCCCGAACCTGAAGGAGAAAGGGGTGGTAATCATTACTGGAAGATGAAAGGAGAGAGGCTCCCATGACCAGCTTGAGAGAAGTGATCGTAGGTAAAGGATGCAGCCAGCCCAAGTCTACCCAGGAAAGAATGGGTAGGAGTGAGGACCTGAGGAATAAATCCTTCAACCTCTCTCTTTTCCACCCCAATCTCCTCATTGTTAACTGGCAGTCAGAGGCAAGGGAGCCCACTGAGGTGGCCTTTACAGTCTACAGAAGCTGCAGAAGATCTGGGAGCACAAACAAAAGATAGGGACGGACATATATCACAGCATGTATTTCTGTCCTCCTTCTAGACCACAAGTTCCTTGAGGGTAGGTTCCATGTGCCCTGTGCTCAAAGGACACTCAATAAATATTTATTACAAGGAATGCCATCAGGAGTGGAAACAGAGCTAAGAAGCCCTCATACAGTCTCTAAATGTGGACCTGGTTATTATTATCTCTAACTGGTATTTCAGGGTCACTCTCCAGTGTGTGGCGGAAGCTGCTGTTCCCAGCCTGTCCTCTGGATCCTTCCAGGGAAACCACTCCTCAGTTTTCCCAGGCACCTCGCCGATCAGAGTCATGATACTCCAAGCTGGAAAGGGCCTTGTCTGTGGAGCCAATGCTCTGGACAGGTGTTCAGGTGCCCCAGAGGCCCTGGAAGTTACCGTCAGTGCCCTTTGCAGTGAGGCGGGGAGCCAAGAATTGCTGTTGCCATGTGCCTTGCTTGGCAGTTACCGTGTGACGTGCCGGCACTCAGCCTCCTCTAGACGGTCGGAGGAGCCCTGCCGTCCGAGGCTGTGGCAATCCAGGGGCCTCGAACCAGGACACGCGCACAGACTCTTGCATCCAGCTGACGCAGGGCCAGTCAGCAAACAAGACATGACCGTTTGTCAAACCCTACAGCCCCGGGATGTGCTCCCTCTCTGCATCCGTCTGAGCACCCGCGCCCAGAGATCAGGTCCGTAGGAGGTGCTCTTCTTCCGTGGGCATGGAGCACCCCACAACCCCTCTCCAGCCAAGTAAAGCCTTGTCGTTCCTCACACAGGCTGTCAATCAATATACCCCTCAGAGCGTGTTCCCCTACTTTTTGTTTGGAAAAGTTTCACTTATCCCCCCAGGGCTCATGCTCCCCTTCCCACAGCTTCCAGGGCTGCCAGAGCCTGACCCGGCCCCACCCTCCCAAGGAGGCCCTTTACACCCCCTTCCAGGCTCCCACCGCAGGTGGTGAATCCCTCGATTACAGCTTTTTAACGGGTGGTTTCTGTGCTGTACTCTCCCCCCAGACTGTGATCCCTTTGAGGTCAGGAAAACCATCACTTCCGTCTTATCATCAGCCCAGCACCGAAGACAGCACCTGGCACTTAGTAGTTTAGGGCATGGGCTGTAGCCTCAAGCAGCCACGCATCAGAGCCTCTGGCCCAGATATCAAACCAACAAACATGGCGAGAGCAAACTGTACCACATATTGGCATTGGACAGGGCTATTATTGCTGGAAGCCCCAATCAGTTCATCTCTCTGGTCCTAATTTTGTTAACTAAACATGTCTTCATCTGTTCATTCATTAATTCACCCGTTCATTTATCTGAGAAGTATTTATTGAGCACCAGCTATGTGCCCCTGTGCTCAGCACTGGGGATTCCAAGGGGAAAGAGACACAGCCCTGACCCCCTAGCAACCTTCGGACTAGAAGGAGAGGCAGAAAAGTACACAGATGTGGTAAGAAAGTAGAGGGGTCTGTCGGAGCCAGGCGAGGTACGTGACTGCCCTTAGGAGCAGAGGGCGCCCAGACAGATCAGAGTCTTACCACAGCTCAGTACAGAAGAAGCTGGGGGGGCAGGGTGCCACCAGGACACTGCCCCATGTCATCTTCCGTGTGTGGCGGTAAAGCCAGGGCTTGACTCAGAAGGAGGGTTGTGTTATCATCTAGAATCCCCAGCCAACTTGTGGTGAGGCCCATTACAGATTCCAGGCACAGAGCGGCTGAGACACAGGCCACTAATTTACACCCATCCTCTGTTTTTTTTCTTCATGCTAACTGGCATCCCTGTCTGACCTTCCCCAATCCCCTGACAACCTGGGTGTCTGCCTGGCCAGCAGCCATCCAGAATTTATTTTTTTCCAAGCCCTGGCTGAGACCCAGGACACATGGGAGGAGGTTGCAGGGGGATGGGAGCGGGGTGTGCTTAGGCAAAGCCTGCCTTTCCATTCAGCCCCAGCCCCAGGATGGGCCCGCTTCCCTCTGAAGTGATGCCCAGCCAGTAGGGCTGCTTCTGTCCTAGCCCCTCGAGATACCCAGGCCGATTTCAGTACAGATGGTATTAGCAGATGCCAAGTCCTAGGAGGACCCCTCCTCCCTAGCTAATGAGGGGAGCAGGTGAACCAGCCAGCAAAGCGATCATGGGTGGGAAGTGGAACAAACACTAGGTTAAGAATTAGGAGAACTGGGTTCTAGTCCCAACTCTGCCATGAATGAGCTGTGTGACACTGGGTGAGTGACTTCACCTCTCTGAACCCGAGTGTTCCTGCTGTCTGAGCGTGAGATTCTAGCTGTCAGCTGGCATATACTGCTTTGCAAGGAAAGAGAACCTGGCCCTTATTTCTAGTCCCCCATTAACCTGCTGTGCGACATTAAGTCAATTCCCTCACCTCTTTGTGCTAAAGTCAGCACAAGTTTGCAAGTCAGAGTGCATGCAGTATGGGATTAAAACTGATTGGCGTGAAGTAAGGGTCACACTGAACCCAGGAAGAAATCCTGAGGATCCATGAAGTACTCTTCCCCACTCGGTTCCCACTGCCCCTACCCTGGGGATTCCAGTCGCAAGGAAGCTCCTGGTCCACCTGCTACCATTTCCGCCCTCCTCTGGACTCCTGCCTTTCCTCCACACGTAAGATTTGCCTCTGCTTAGCCAGAGTCCTCTGCGGCCATCCGTGGCTCAGATCTCCCAGCCCAGTGAGGCGGCGACCAGCTGTGGGAATTTTCAGCCTTTAGGGACCCAGGTCAGGTCCTCACCTTATGTAAACGTGGCCCTGTCTTGCAGGGATGGGTGGGGCCAGGTGCACACTCTGTAGGGGTGATGCTGTGCCTCTCCTCAGCCCCACAGCAAGTGGGTGAAAACCAGGGCCACGGATAGGCAGCCACAAAGGCTATTGATCAGATAACCCCACTCTTCACTCCTGGGAATAGTGGAAGAATCGCCCAATTAGGCATCCAGGTCTAGACTGGAACACAGACTAGCCGCAGTGGCCCCTCCAGCCTTTTAGAAAATGTACATGTGTGTCTGCTGCAAAATGACAGGGAAACGGGGTTTCCAGAGACTAGCAGGCATGGCTGAGGATAAGGGGCTGCTTGGTGACCGTCCAGGAAATAGGAGCCTGTGGGGGTGGGGCAGGATAGATAGGAAGTTTCTTTAGACTCTGATGCCCATCAAAGGAGGAAATAAATAAAAGAAACCTTGAGAGAGAAGACCCCAGAGGGACTCCTGCTGATGAAGGGTGCCAGCCAGGATAAATGTGAAGAATCTGCTGTGGGCTGGGGGCAAGGAGTTGTTTTCCAAGTATTGCAGGCCATCAGGCACTTCCAACCTACATAGTTCATGTCTAGTCATGTGGCTGCTGATAGTCTGCTGGGGCAGAACCAGAGTGCTTTGAAATTTGGAGAGCCCATGGAAGGAATGGGGAGACCCAAGGGTCCCCAGATATCCATGGAAGTTTCTAGAATAACAGTAAGAGCCCACATTTAAGTAGCACTCACATAAATTAACTCTGGTTTTCACCACATAACTGTAGGATAAGCATGATTATTTTCCACATTTTACAGATAAGGAATAGAAGGCACAGAGAGGTTAAGAAACATGCCCAAGGTTAAACGGACGATTAGTGCCCGACTTTGAACCCCAGGGTCTTCTTCCAAAGCCTGTGTTCTTAACCACTCTGTGCCCAGCCTCTCCACAGTTAATCAGGATGCTGCCTTCTTCAGGGCAGAGCTCTGCCTCTGTGGGGGGGAGCCTGGCAGAAGGACCAGAGGACTCTCTAGCCCTGGCCCATGCCTGGGGGGACCTGGGGGAGTCTGGCCCCAAGACCTAGCCCCGGGCGCCTGCCACTCTCACAGCTAGCCTGGGGTGGGGGGCTGGGGACCTCACACCACCCACTTCCTCCACAGGGACACCCAGCCATCCGTTTTAAGCTAAAACTTCCCACTGCAGCCTAGCCTTCCCCAAACTTTTACAAATGCTGGAAGATAAAAGCACATGAATGGAGTGGGTTTTTAAGAGACCGTGTTTAACATCAAGATCCCTCTGATGTGAGTAATTTGGATTCTGATGCATTTCTGGATTGTTTGTTGAATTATGCATCAGCAGCTTTTGGTGCCATAAAAAGGCCCCTGTCACGCGGCTGCTCTGAAACCCGCAGCAATGGGGACAGTCGGGTTCACAGTTTGGATCCCGAGATCCGTCTTTGATGATCGCAAACCAGCAGAAAGAGAGAGGCGGGGAGGAGTGGAGAGAAGCTGACGGGAAGATCTAGGGAAAGGAGTGAGAGGCGCTCACTCCTCCCCACACACTCACGAAAGCCCGTGCCAGGAGCGAGAAAAGACCCAGAGAGGAGGTGAGGAGACAGGAGCTTCCGGGAAGTCCGGTCACATCCACCACACACAGAAAGCGAAGGAAGACAGACAGACAGCTGGGAATTCACCCTGGTGACGGAGCAAACATCACCCATCACCTCTACCACCAGAAATGGGCCACTCTCCCAGGTGGGTTCTCCCCGTGCTGGGGCCTTCCTGCTGGGCCAGGGGCAGTTACTGCTGTTATTGACTTCTTGCTAAGTGTTTTCACCTTTATGGCAGGCTGGTACCTTTACCTTAGAAACAGCCTCTGAGGACAATATGTCTGCTTGGTGGAGGTGGAGGGCACAAAGCTGGGAGGTAATACACCTGACATCCCATGGCTGCTAGGTGGCTGGAATCAAACTGGGATCTCAGTGTCCTGCCTTCCAGCCTCTCTTCCACCCGACAGGGCTTCCTGTCTCACTGTGGAGGCTCCCAGCATCTCTGACACACACCAGACGCCTTGCTTCGGCTGGTAATTCTAAGCCCTATGCTTGGGACAGCAGAAAGCAAAGACACCAAACCCCCGAGCCGGGCCTCAGCCAGTCCAAAGTTGAGCTCTGCCTCTCCTCGGAAGGTGTAGCCTGGAGCAGGTTATTTAACTTTCTGTGCCTCAGGTTCCTCATCTGCAAAATGGGCCTGATAACGGTTCTTAAGTTTCATCAAATGAGGTAAGTCATTTGAAGCCTTTGCTCAATGGCAGGGGGATAGGAAGCAGTCCACACATATCAGCTGCTGTTGTCATTATTGTTATTCTCCTGCAAAACTGTTGTGAGTTTGGAAGGCTAATCCCGACGTTGGCCAGTGAAGACCATGACGAGCATCCTGCCCTCCCAAGGGAACCATGTCCTCACTGGGCAGATTCTGTTATGTCTCCCAAACCAGGAAGGCCAAGCCAGAGAGCCTCAGAATGTGCTGGAATGGGCCCTGTGGCGCTGCCACCGTGCTGATCTGGCAGGAAACTCATCCCTGCAATGAGACTTTTCATGAAGTCAGCGAGCCAAAATCACCCTCCTGGACTGGCCTAGCCCAGTTTGGGAGCCTGGGCTCCAGGGACGCAGGGGGCCCTTCAGCCCAATTATAAATCAATCTAGCGGCTCTCGCCAAGCCTATTGCCATAAATGGCTCTAAAACCTCAGCCTCTTTCGGCCCACCAGGCTCAGGGCTCCAGGATTAATGAGCATCAGCTGCAGGCAGGCTGGTGGGGACAGATGCCCACCTAATGAGCAGGGTGGCCCAGCCTCCCAGTCTCGAGGTGGGTGGGGCTCATGAGCAGGTGTCATTGTCATGTTGCCCTTTTGCTGAGTGTCACTTTGAAAAGCAGGGCTGCTGTCATCAAGTGGCACCTCATTACCCCACCCCAGGGTGCCACGGGAGGCTCAAAAGATCATCCACGAAGACCAGGTACTCTGAGGCCACAACCTTTCGCCCCTTGGTTGTGTTGGAGCCCAGGCTTTTCTCAGGGTCTCTCAAACATGGCGCTGGGAAGAGGTTTTAAAATCCCGGCATGCCCTCCTTCCCCACACCACCCGCTTGGTGCTGCATCTCGGTGCAAAAGACTCTGCTAGAATTTTCCTCAGTCACCTCTGGTGTAGTCAGATTCACCAAACACATGGGTTTAGAGTTACCTAAAGTTTACATACATCTGTGCAGAATTCAATAAGCACTGTTTCCAGCGCTGTGCTGATCACCGCAGGACACAGCCAGCCCCCAGCAGACTTGTACGCCAGTCAAGGACATGGGTCCTCGGGAGACTGACCGGAAGCAGAAAATAGAACAATAACAATGATCACTTACTGAGCTTTATTTTGTGCCAGGAACTGTTCTAAGCCCTTTCCACGTACTAATTTATTCAGTAAATAAAAATGAGAGATGCTGAGTAACCAAGGGGCAAATTATAGTAAGGCAGTTAATGTAGGTGAAGCAGAAAAGGGAATGGTCACTTAGACTCACTGGAGAGATTGAGAAAGGCTTCATGGGGGAGGCAGGACCCCCTGGCCCTACTGGAGTGTGGGGGGAGTATTCTAGAAGCAGAAGCAGGCACACCCAGGCCAGGGGTAGAGCCAATCCCGTGATGGGCCCATGCTTGTGCTTCGGGGGGTAGAGCCTTGGGGCTACAATGTCTGGCCTGTGAAAATGTAGGTAGGATGAGGTTTCAAAATCAGGGTTTTATTCCTCATTAAAGGCTTTTTCTCTTAACTGTGGCTTCACTGTTTCTTTTCCATTTTTCTGTCTGGAAAGTGATTTTTTTTTAAAGGTAAAAGTTACACACAGTGAAAGGTACAGATCTTAAGCATACAGACGAGCTTTTAACAAATGTTCTCATTCACCTGTGCCAAGATCTAGAACACTTGCACAGTGCCTGAAGAATAGGGAAGGTGACTTGTAAAACCTGATTGTTTTGTCCTTACATCTTCCGGGCATTTGTGGATTGGAAGAAATCAAGATAATCAACTCCTTCTCTTGCCCAACTCTGGTCCCCCTCCCATCCCAGGAGAAAAGATAAAATAAAATTAAGCCATATCTAGAGAGACAAACGTCTAGTGTCCCCAGAACCAAGCTCGACGCGTGGCGGAGAGCCGATGATCCCTATGCTTCTTAAATAAGGGAAAGAATGAATATCCTCAGATTACAGTCTCCCAGGAAATAATAGATTCCACTTTCTCGAAGCTCCCATATGACACTGACAGTCATGAAACTTTGCTGTCTCTTTCTCTTGTGATTGGAGAGGAGTCCCCAGCAAGATGAAAAGAGCATTTTCCTGTTACAGCACCAACCCCTGAACTTCACTGTGCTTTCTACAGCCGACCCACCTCAGACCTCAAATTCCAAGCTCCCAGCCCCTTCCCATGCGCCGGGGCCGCTCCTTGATCACTCTCAGGCAAAAAGCATCACAAAGCTTCCAGGAAAAGGGAAGCTCCAGGAAGGAGCATCTGCGTGCATGTGGGTATTTACCTCGTAGCCTAATCAGCACCGGGCTGTGGCTGTAACCCGTGACTCGCCAACACCTTCCCTGGGAAAGTTCCCTCTGCACAGCTTGCTGGTGACTGCAGCTTATAAACAGCATAAGCCAGCATTCCAATCAGATTATTTCTCACTTGCAGCATTGCACAAAGAGAAAAAAAAAATAATGCTGAACATTCTGTTCATGGAAGAAAAAATAGCATCAGAAAACTGTCACATTGTTTGGTCTATTTTCAATTTCATTCTCGAGCCCCGGAAATAGCTCTCTGTGCAGGCAGGCCAGAGGAGGACTCCAGCAACCTGAAACTTGGGTCCTAAGTCGGGGTCGGAGGGGGGGGGGCAAGGGGGAGAGAGAGCGAGAACTGAAGCAGCCTGGAGGGTGGGCGCAGTCTGCTGACTCTCGGAGGGTCAGGTGTTCGCTCGGGAGAAGAAACTCCAGATCAGAAAGGAAACAGAGACCGCCTACTGGGGGCGCTGCTGGATATGAAGAGGGTGTGGCTCGCGGAGTGGTATTTCTCAACCTTAGTCGCACACTGAGATCACTGAGTTTTGAAAAATAATGCGATCACAAGGTAATTCCATGAATTTCTGCATGTGATAAAATTGTGCAGAACTAAATACACGTGCCATGTGCGTACACACACCAAGTGCACACTAAAACTGGCGAAATCTGAATGGGTAGGTTTGGTGGGTTGTACCAGTGTCAATTTTCCACTTGTGAGATTGCACTGTAGTTATGTAAAAATGTGGTCATGGTGGTGGGGGGGGACCGAGTGGAGGGTACAAGGGATCTCTCTGTGCCACCCCTTGCAATTGCATGCAAATCCACAATTATTTCAAAATCGAAAGTAAAAAGAAAATGATGCCGGTGTCTGGCTTAATGAGATGAGAGTGCAGCCTTTGCATCAAAGTTTCCACGGCTGCCCAGGTGATCCTGTGTGCGGGCCAGGTTGAGAACCGCTGTTCCAAGAGCAGAGATGCTGGCTGAGAAGTTACAGACACATGAGCTCCCGGAATAATCTGCAGATGCTTCTGCACCAAAAGCTTAATTAATACCTGTTGAATAAATAAACGAACAGCTACCTCAAGTATTACAGGCATTCAGGGAAAGGAGGAGGAGGAAGGCATCATGGGAAAAGTGGGATCAAACCCAGACTCAACAGAGGTGGGGGGCTCAGAGGCAGGAGCGGGGAAGGGGCACTGCAGGTCAACAAAGAAAGGCTTGGAGAAGGCGTGGTCCTATTGGGGAGGAGGAGGAGGACTGAACTTGGACATGGTTGAGGAGTGAAGGTGGACCAAACCATTAATAATAAACTGGCTCCATCCCTGCCTTTGGGTACGTAGATCTCTCAACCACCTGAACCAGCTTCAAGTCCTTGCAAATTGCCAAGAGCAACCGTCAGCAAAAAGACCGTTCTCCAGAAGACATTTAGCATCTCTCAGGTAACCCAAATGTGGAGAGCTTGGAAAGGTTTCAGAATATACCACAGATGAGTATAAAAGTAAGGCATCCCCCTCATGGCTCACAACCCCTTTGCCAATCTGCACTTAGCTGCTTTTGGTATCCCCATCCAGAAACCAGGCACTAGAAAATACCAGAAATGACCTGGAAAGGGTTAAAATAGAAATCTCAGCACCTACACACCAAAGCAAATGCTCTTGACTCAGCAGGTCCCTTGAGTACTCCCTCAATGCCTCTTTCTTCTTGTTTTACACACAAGTCTAATAAGCTTGATTATTTCCAAGCTCATGGAAAATTAAAAAGGAAAAATTAAACAGATGATGCATCAGACAGCATCACTGACAACAGGGACAAGTGATAGGTGACAGACACCCCAACAGCAGAGGGGAGACATAAATCTACATAAAGTAATCTGGGGCACTCATCTGGCAGAAGAAGTCTACCATAGTAAGGCAGAGGGGCTCCACTGTAAAGGTGGAGAAAGAGCTTTAGGGTGCCCAAGCCCAAGTTCTGAAAGTCCCACAGAGCCTCTCTTTCCTTTTATTGTGCCTGTTATTAATTTGTCCAATGTAGGTGCAAAGGTGAGTGGCCATGTCTTACTGTAGCTGCCGGCAGATAAGGGGCAGCCGACTACCTTTCCGATTCCAGACAATGCCCTCTGCCAAAAACATCAGTGCCCCTTTCAAAGCTTGCTTTCTTCCCTTGGAGCACCCACCACTGCCCTCCCATGGCATGCCGAGCAAAGGGCAGACTGCGCTCAGACTACTCAGTCTGTTGGGTCAATCAGGCTTAACCGGAATCTGAGGACCAGGAGAAGCCCCTCCCACACCCTGACCATGGAGCCATTGCTTTGCATGTGATGGGTATGGCTACGAACTCCAACTGCAGCTTGATCAGACATGCTGTGTGTCCTTGACCCAGGGACTTCATTTCTTGTGCTGAGAACCCCTATGCATGGACCCACCACCCAGCGACCTAGTGTAGAAGAACTCGTTTACAAAACACAACCACTCTGCTGACTCAATGCCACTATGCCCATGCGCAAAAACCAGAAGTCTCCTCCCCTTGGCACTGACCCTGAGCATCTCCTTGGCCAGCTGCATTGCCTTTGCTCTCTGTGTGGTTCAAAACTGGAGAGGAAGGGCCTGTCCCCCCTTTCCACACCCACACCCCAGGAAACAATGTTCAGAGGGGAGATGAGGGAAGACTGGATGTTCTTTTCTGATTCCTGTCCTAGACTTGGAGGCCTGGACACGTGCATATGGCCCCCAGGGTGGCAGGGAAGGGGATAGAGGCTCCGGACCCAGGCATCCTGAGGCATGGCCATGCACTGTCCTCTACTAGCCCAACACCCAATTGTGGATGTCATGTCCTGTTATCACCCAAAGGGGAGAATTGAGAAAAACAAATTAGGTAGGGAAGGGAGGCTTCTGGAAGCCCCCGTGCACACAGGAGTAGATGAAAGCATCAGCCTAAAACCAAGCAGGCAGGTAGGGGCCGGGGACTTCAGGACAGTGTCCAGCTCTAATTGCTGCTAAAGACTGCTGGGCAGCCTGGGTGACACCTGGAAGTCTTCCGTGGGTCCTCAGGCATAAAACATAAATCATCTCCCGTTCACTTTTTACTCATCTTGCTTTCTTGCTGCGTCAGCTGGATTCCTGCATTGGCCTGGGTTTAAATGGGGACTTTTGTTCCATCCCAGCTTTTTCTCTTCTTTCTCTCCAATCTCCTCCTCCACCCCCATCTCCAATGAAAGTGATGACAGAGGAATACAAACTCTGAAAGGTAGGTCTGTGGCTTCATTTTGCAGGGAGGGCGGGGGTTTGGGGGAATGGGAGAGAGAAAGAAGGGAGTGTTTGGGCACCCGTGTAGGGGGCAGAATCCCAGTGAGTGAGCAGGGGTGGCCACCTGGACCCATCCTGCTGACTTTCAGGGTCCAGGGGTCCAGCGTCCAGTGTCCCTTCCAGGCAAAGGCCTTTGTGCTTCCCAGGGCAGCCAGGTAAGCTGGCAGCAGACCCCCTTGCCTCCCTGCGGGCTGGACTCGGGAAGCCATGGGGAGGCTCGGGGCTCACACAGCGGAGCTGGGGGGAGGGCTCTGTAGTTGGTGCTGTCAGTTCTGAGCGGCAAGGATCGCCCTAGACTCTGTGGGCAGCGGGGAGAGAAGGGTTTCTTTCACTTCTTTTGTTTCCACGGGTCCCCAAGCACCTCGGTGATGCAATACGGATCAGATCCCCTTGAGGAATTCACCTGGAGGCCTGACCCCACATAGCTCCACGAGAAGCCTGCACCTTACATAACCCTCCAGTGGGCTGACGTGAGGCTGAGCATTCCACATTGCTGCAGAATTCTGCCCTGCAGAACTCCAGGAAACACCCAAAAACCTTTCCGAAGACTCCTCGCCATGGGGCTGTGGTAGACTCACCCCAGTAACCTCACCATCGAACCCCATGGGGGACGAGGTGCCTGCCCCCGGCCCTCCCGGGGTGGAGGAGGCGGCTGGAGCAGACAGCAGCGGGACCTGTGTCCACTTACCCTTTGCCGCAGTCCAGCTCTTCCAGGCCCTGAGCCCGGGAGGCACCAGGCAGGCATCACCCGTGACAGAACTGGGACGCTGCATGGCCAGTGAGGCTGCTGAGGCCCCGCCGGCTGCACCTGGCCATGAACCGGACAACAGGGCGGCCACGCAGTACAGGGCCGTGGTTAACCATGGGGCTGCCAAGCCGGACTGCTTGGTTGGGATGCTAACGAGCTGTGTGACAATGACTTATGTAACTTCCCTGTGCCCGGGTTTGTCTACTGCAAAAGGGGGTGAGAGCAATAGTGCTACCGCACAGGGGTATCAAGATTAATTGAGATAATTCATGTAAAGTCCTTGAAACAGCGCCAAGCCTGGATCGGTGCCCCGTGGAGGCTCTGATGGCTACTTTGAGGACCATGATTATTGTTGTTCTTCCTTTTCTTTCTCTTCCTCTTCCTCCCTTCCTCCTTCCTGTCCTTCCTGTTCTCCTTCTCCTTCCCCTTCTTCCTCCCTGTTGTCCTTTTCCTCTCTCTCAGGGCTGAGACCAGGGGCATGGAAAGGTGGGGCTGTGGAGGTGAGCAATGCAGAGGGAGGGATGCTAGGGGGGCCTCCCTGTCACCCCCATTATCCCCCACTGGCTAGCCAGTGCTGGTCCTGCCTGTTGAGTTGAGACCTGCTGCCACCATTCTGCTCTGGGAGAACATCAGAATGGATTATTTGCAGAGAAGATAGAAGGGGCACCTGGGGGCGGGTACGTGTGTGTGTGTGTGTGTGTGTGTGTGTGTGTGTGTGGCCGGGGGGGTTATACACCTTCCTTTCCCAGGGATGTATGTTTTCACCCCTCAGAAGCTATTTGCTAAAACGTGGTGCTTCTGGCAGGATGAGGGCAGCACACGAGATCTGCTGGTTGACAACCTGGGTTTGAACCTGGCCACTACGAGGTGTTTGCCCATAACTTCACTGAGTATCAGATTCTTTGCAAGATCATGGGGGCAGGACTAGGCTCTTCCTCCAGCTCCCTCTAGTTATTAAATTCCAGGTACTGGGGCACCTTTCCTGCCATGTGGACTCACCAGGAGACACTGAGGGGCCACGTCTCTCCAACTTAATCCCTCCTTGATTCAACCGTTTTAGGTTTGAAAACAGCCGGAGGAGTAGGGGCAAAAGGAAATGGAAGGTCCCAGCTGCCTGCTGGCCTGGAGAGGATGGGTGACAGGCATTTGTCATCCCCACACATACCCACGTGGCACGAAATATACACTGTGAGGACACATGCAGAGCCTCCAGCGTCCTTATCCCTCAGCTTCTCCATCCTACAGAGTAGTTCTCGAGGCTTTGATTGGGACCTACCCAGGAGATCTTATTCACACTGCAACCCAGGATAAAACAAAGATTTTCATGAAGACAAGCCTTACCCTTGCTGCCTGCAATGCACTCTGTTTTCTTATTCTGTTCCATTATTTAAAATGTGGGTCACAGCCCACCAGCTGGACTTAGCGGCACACTACGAGGTTGTGACCCCCGGTTTGGAAAGCACTGTTGGAGAGGCAGGGAAGTGACAATGACTTTACAAGGCTATAATGCAAAGACTCCATTTTGCAGAGGGGCAGACCGCCCGACAAATGCAGAGATCAGATGTGCCCGGGCCTAAGCTGCAGGGCGAGAAAGTCTCTCCTGCCGCCTGGGCACAGACAGCGGGTCCCGAATCCCTCCGATGACTAACTCCCAGCACGCATGTGACCTGGCTCACGGGATGGGGGAGGCATGCATCTCCTGCCACACAGTAGCCCACGGATCTTTTTCGTGGGCCACGAATGAAGAAGCCTTGGGTAAGTCACTGACGCTCTCTAAGAGCTCCTTCAAAACTACAGTCAGTCGCTAACCTGTTGCACTTGAGGTTTTCCCCTCACCTCTGAGATTTTTAGGTCCGCGGTGACCCAGACCCTTCCTAATTTACCTGTTGTGCACCTTCAGCTCTGCTTCCCACTTTTTGATGGAGCCTCCTTAACACACGAACTGATGGAAGGACCACTCTGGCCTCTTGGATTCAGAGCAGCTGCTCCCTTCTTGCCAAAATATCACTCATTTAGGCATACTTGATTTTTTTTATCATATTACAAATATATAAAACTTCAGGAAAAGGACTAGTGTTCACCAAATCCAGATTCCTGCTTTGCAGGTGACAAGAGCATGACCCAGGGAGGCTAGTGACTTGCCTGGAGCCACAGAGATGACCAGAGTTAGGGCCAGAATTCAGCTGCTCCATCTCCTGGGCCCCGGCATCCCTCACCACATGAAGCAGAATGAGAAGGGTCACCCATCTCTGCATGAGCAGGGAAGGCTGAGGGTGTCCCGGGGGAACTGAAATGGACTGAGTGATGATTTTGAGGGCAAAACCCAACCTTCTCATTGTCCCCTTCTCTGACGATAAGGAAAACAAGCCCAAGGGGGATCTCCACTTCCATGAGGACCAATCTTCCCAGTGTCCTTGTGCTCCTTACAGAGCTGCAGGGGTGGGGGTGGGGGTTTGGAAACATAAACACTGACAGGCCTGCATTTGTGGGTCTGGAGAGATAGACATTAACATTCTCATTTGTTCTGAGAGGTCCCTGCCTGCCAGACCGCCCTGTCATGAGCAGGGGCTCATTATCCCAGCCGGCCTTTTCTCCTAGCCTGGCTGAGATGGCCTGACCCTTGCTGGCAGACCCACCCCCAGGACTGGGAGGACCTCTGAAAAGCAGGGCTGAGAAAGACTGACGTGGATCTTCCGAGAAGCAAAATGAGCCATCCTGGTGATTGTCACAGGATGGTGCATCGGCCCCATTTTCCACAGAGAGACACGTGTTTATGAGTCCATTGATCCAACACTCTGGTTTCCCCCAGGGTTGGACACGCTCCATGTGTGCACATGCACGTGCACCCATCTGCGCATGCATGTAACACATAACCGTGTACATACACACGTGTGCATGTGAGCACACGGACTGCTCAGGTCCTACATTCTGGCGGGCCCCTTGGAAACCAACGCTGCTTTATTTGTATTCCTTGGGCTATGTCAGTACATCTATCCCGGTCTGGGGTGTAGACATCACTTTTAAGGCCTGGTCCTAGCCAACTGGGTTAAATGGGGCCAATTCTTTGCTTTCTAGGGTAGATCCAGGGTTTTGTTGAATTTTCAAAAACGTTTAATGGGACTGTTTATTCACATCAAAATCTCTGTTGAGTCATAGCCATGCTTGAACTTAGAACGCTGAGATTTTTCACATCAGAAATGAGAACTGTCTACCACATTAACAAAGACTTAATAAAATTTCATAGCTTTCTAGTGGAAGCATAAATTGGAACAATGCTTTTGGAAAACAATTTAGTAATAGATCGCCAATCCTTAATGTGTTTATACTCTCTGACCTAGAAACACCACTTCTGGGATTTTAGCCAAAGGAAATAGTCTGAAATACAGGGATTTAAAAAAAAAAGAAAAGCAAACCTTTCCACATAATCATTTTCATATTAGCATTATTTATAATTTGAGAATGAGAAGTAACTTAAATATAAAACAGTATGGGAGTAGGTAAGTAAATCATGATATATTCACATAACAGAATTTTAAGCACATGTTTAAAATTATGTTTATGAAGAGTTTATAACAAGTGGAAAAATTACTTGAGTTACAAGGTTTCACTAAATAGGCCAGAAAGGAAATCATATAGGTGTGTGTGGAGGTATATATGTACACACACACGATTATATACATACACAATCCCATATATATGTATATACACGCAGACATGATTTTCTTTCTGGACTTTTCAGTGAATATATATATGTATATGTATATATAGGTATATATATATGTATATATAGGTATATATGTGTATATATATGTATATATGTGTATATATATGTATATATGTGTATATATATGTATATATGTGTATATATATGTATATATGTGTATATATACACACAGATATATATATATGGGATAATCTTAACTATGGGAAATAATATAAAAATTGAAAGGAAGTATTAACAATGGTTGTGGGTGGTAGCACTCTGGGTATGCATTTTCTTTTATATGTTTCTGTATTTTCCAAGTAAAACTAATAACTTTTCTCTTAAATTCTTTTTTTAAACTTTAACCAAAAGGGATGTTGGAGACAGGAAGGGCCAGTCACATCTCTGCCACCACCCCTGCAGGTGACCTCAGGGAACTTATGTGACCTTCCTGCCCGCCTCACTCACTCCGTACCCCCCTTCTTCATCTCCACAAAGAGCATATGGGACCCCATGACCTCTAAAACCCACTCTGCTCTACCCTCTGTGCCTTGAAAGATCTTCCTCCTGTGGTTGAGAACGGGATCTCAAAAAGCGGCGCAAGAGGCGTCACGATCCTTCGAGTAAAATACCGTACTCATGCTAACCAGCGGTGGACTTGGAAGGGTTTGCTAGAAGATGCAGCTGCTCTTGCTCAGTCAGCAGAGAAACGCACTGACATGGTGTCCTGGGGGTTGGACATCTGGAGCCAAACACCCAGATGAAGGGGGTCACTGGCAGCTGTGCTGCGAAGCCAGGAATAGCTGTTGGGGGAGGCGGGTTTATGGCACTGGGTCTCCATCCAAGAGCCCACCGAAGCTGATCTCCAAGGCTTGGACCAGGAGGTAGGATGACCCACGCTGGGGCGGCAGGACAGATCTCACACCCAACACTTGCCCCAGCAGCTCTAGCCCCCAGGCATCTTCCTTTGACCAACCTCCACGGATTTTTAAAAAAATTTTTAAAGATTTTATTTATTCTTTTGACAGAGAGAGAGAGGGAGAGAGAACGCACAAGCAGGGGGAAAGGCAGGCAGAGGAAGAGGAGAAGAAGGCTCCCCCTTCCCCAAGCAAGGAGCCCAATGTGGGGCTCCATCCCAGCACCCTGGGATCATGACCTGAGCCGAAGGCAGACGCTTAAGTGACTGAGCCACCCAGGTTCCCCACGGATTTTTTTTTTTTTTTGGTCTATTCTGAGCACGGGGGCACCCCTTCATGAGCAGTATGTCATGTTTCTGAGTTCCGGTTCCTCAGCGGTATTACCAGCTACCCCTTGAAGTCTGTCCCTCTCTTGATGAGCCTGCAGCACCTGGTTCACAGGGGAGGGGAAATGAGGAGAATCTACATACTGAACTAGCTTCCCACCCAGGATAAGAAGATGGATGGATCTCGAGGCTCTCTTCCGAGGCGGAGTATTTATGTGTATATGTATGTGCAACTGTATCTCTCCTCTGGACCTGGGCCATCTTTCCCACAGTTTAGAGGAAAAACGTCTCACTCCTAGACCTGATATTCATCCAGTTATGCACCAGGAAGTTTACATAGTGAAATATTTCCACACTGGTTGGTAGGAAGCCACTGCCTTCCAATGCTTCCCCGGTTTCCCCAGCATTCCCACCTCCTCCCTCTAGGGTACCCCCAAGGACCTCCCTAAAATCCATCCCCTAAAGGGCTAATCCCTGACCTAGCAGGAGACTTCATGCCCTTCATGGTAAAATGTGTTGAGGGTCACCTCTCCTGTCCTCTCTTCCTGAATTGAGCCCAGTGGGGTGACAGAAGCTAGAACTGGAAATCCTTGCAGGGAGAGTTGGTTTAAAAGTAATAAGGACATGTTTTGGTTTGGCTCACCAAGCTGTCTCTACTGCCTGGGGGAGAGGGCGTGGAATGGCGGCAGCAATGGGCAAACAGATGGGGAGAGGGGGGCTGGGTTGCCTTCCGCCAAGCACTCACTCCACCCACAGGCCCACCACCATTTTCTACTCTCACTAACCACCATCGGGAGGGCCAGAGGATGGTGGGGACCTGCCTGGACTCCTGGTCTTTCCCTTTCTAGTGGTCTGTCCATCTTTCTGTCCATCCCCTTCCCGCAGGCTGGCATCCCTCCTGGACAGGGACTCCACTGATTGCCAAACCTCAGAAGAGAGCCCCAGGAGCAAAGAGCCCAGTCCTCAGCAGTGTCTTATAGGACAAGTCTCGGTGCCTCCACTGTCACCCCAATCATATTTGTCCTTGATATCATCTAGCCGCCATGAACTAAGGGAACACAGGGGCATTTAAGGCAAAGAAGTGTTTAGAAATAGAGGATAGAAGCAACGGTTTGTGCTCGCATGTTTTCACTTGAAAGTGTTCAGATCTGGCAGAGAAAGGAGGACCTTTGACTTCTAATTAATGAGTTGCTCCTCTTGTCCAGACAACCCCCCCACCATTTCCCTCTCTGCAGATGAAGGCCCAAGTCTCCTGGAGCTGGGCGTCTCTCTGCACAGACTACATGCCCCTGGGCTCTGTGAAGCAACTCCCACCAGTTGGAGTGTGTGCTGGCACCCCGCCATCCTGCTTGGGCCTCAGCCCTGAAATCTCTCATCAACAACTTGTTCTGGTGCTTAATTGACAAGACCATAACCTTTGAAGGACATTTTATGGGCTTGGCTCTCACCACCAAATCTATCTCAAGTGAAGCTGCTTTCCATTTACTGACACCAAAGAGCCCGAAAGGTAAGCAGGGGCTGTTGCTGATGTTGTTCCAACCATGATGGTTGTCGAAATCTGGATCTTATCGACTCAGCATAAGGTTTTAGCTAGGCCCTGATTTCAAGTTCTGCCCCAGTCAGAACAAGAGCCATATGAGTCCAGATGCCCTATTTATAGCTACATCATCTCGGTAAACATGGAGGAACAGAAGACACAAGCAAATGATGTGTCAATCAAAGCATGAGCAGAAAAGGAGATCCAGAGGTTCTGGCATCCAACCCACTGCCTAACATACCTCATTCAGATCCCATTCTTCACCTTCTTCACTTTTTGTTTCCATACCACAGACTTTCCAGGGGCTTCATCTCTGCATTCTCTAGATCTTTCTGCTTGGAGTATGAAGGAGCCCAACTTCTACCCACCAATCACATCTCCTAGTGCCTTGACCACTTGGACATTTCTGAAATGGCCTAGCTCCTCCCTACCTCTCTAAACCCAACAAATGCTCCCTTTCATGAAATTCTATCCACAGGAGATCTTCCCAGGCCCTCAAGGGAGCTCAGCTCTCTCTCCACTTCCCAGGCCCCAGGTGGAGCTCCCTGCTTAGAGACCTCCTCTTTCCATCATCACTCATGTCTCTTCCTAAGTCTCAGAGAGGATATTCCTGTCTTTCATTCGAGGTAGACCCGAACCCTGATTATCTTCTGTTTCAAAACCCTATTTGTTCCTTTCAGAGCCCCTTATAACTGCTTGTTGTCATTATTATTATTATTATGATGATGATGATGATTATGATTATTATCATTTGGTTTTGTTTTGTCTCCCCCTCTAGAACTTGGTTCCACTTGTTGAATGAATGAATGAACAAATAAATGAATAAACTGGACAGATGGAGGAAATCATGCCTCCGGTGCACTGGCTACCCTTCCGGTCCTGGTGATACAACATTCAACAAGTCAGATGCCCTCATGGAGCTTAGCGTCTTGCCAACAGAGGCCCTGCAGAAAACTGAAATCATGTGAGAAGTCTGCAAAGTCTAAGGCCAAGACCCAGGCAGAAGGAAGGGGACAGCATCTCACATGCCGATAGCTAAGTCTGGCATAAATATCACACAAAATCTATTAGTGTTACCAGCAGAGAGGGCAACTGCTTTTTAATAGAAGAAGATCTTCCCTGGAGGAGATTATGAGGCACTGATAAGGATCGGGTGACATGTTGAGGTTTTGCAGATGGATTAATGTCTGTTTTCATCTCGTTGCTTGTGGCATGCGGGAGTTCTTGGTTTTTAGGGAGAAGGTGGGAGAGAGCCTCTGCAGAAAGCAGACCGGGTAGGATTCTTGTGGGTGTTATGCTGGGGAGCCACTGCCTGCCGTGGATCACAGAGCAAGCTGGAAAGAAAACCAGGGCACCGGGGAGCGACCTTCACATGGAAAACACCAGCTGAGATTCTTGTAAGATCCCCAGCCCCCCGCCTTTCCTTTCCCCTCAAACCTCAGGAGTTTGCCAGCAGCGCAGAAGAAGGGAAGGAAGCAGGAAAAGGAGGCACATTTCTCTTACACAGCTCATCTCAAATGTTGTCTCAAACCTTAATACTCTTGTTAGGAGTTACTACTCTTCCCTGAGTTTCACGTAGAGGTAAACTGAGGCCCAGGTCAAGAAAAAGGTCAGGCCCAACCACAATGGAAGAGAGTCTGGCTCCTGGCTCATTGCACCATGACCTAGGATGGACACACAGCGAACCTGCAGATAGGGACTCTGAAGATTCCCTGGGTCAGTTCAGTCCCTCCTAGGGCAGTGAGGTTGCTGGCCACACTTTCCATCTTGAATGACACAGGATTCCCGGAGAGGGTGCCAAAGTCCCTCAAGTATCAAGACATGGGCACACAACCAGGACATCTTTAAAACTGGAGCGATGAGCCTGGGGAAGGGTCTATAGGCTGTTTCTCCCACCATATGGCAGCAATCAGGCCAGATGCCAGGGATTATTATGCACCCCCCCCCCGAGGCAACCCTCCGCCCACACCCCTGAGTTCTAACTCTTGACAGACTCACTCTCAATATAAATTCAACTGGGGGTCAACCTCAATGGAAAACACACCTAAGCAATTCAGTGGTAGCTTGTACATGGCGTTACCACACATCTGTGGCTGCCTGCAACACTCCTGGTTTATGTGAGTGGTCTAGGCAAAACAGTAATAATGCCCCCCTTTGACTTGCAAAACTCTTCTAGTTTGGACAACAAATTGTTGGGTCTTCCCATTTATAATGCACCTGGAAACCCAACTGCTAGACACCCATAGAGATGATGCTATTTTCAAGTTTAGATACCCATTACCATGAACACCCCTCACTACCATGCCCATATGAACCACCCACCCAACAAAACTCTCCCCATGCCATACACAGCATGCAACCATTAATGTGGCTCCCATGGACAGCATGCACCCAGCCACGAGCCATACTTTCATACTTCTAATCACACTGGAGTCTCCCAGCCACAGCGGACATGGCTTTCTCCCTTCCACTGTTCAGGCCTAGACACAACCACACATATCTCATAATTTGGGGGAGCACCAGGACAAATACTCCCACTTGGGCATCCATCCCAGTCAACTAAACCTTCAGGGATTTAAAACAGAAAGGCCCTGGCTGTTATAATGGCTACAACCTTGTAAGGACATGAGTCCAAGTTCATTAAGAAGCTCCGTGCAGATGAACCCTGTTGCTGTTGTGATTAATAATCATAATAGACAGTCAGCTGGAGGGCTTCCCAGCTGCGCCTCTCAGGGCCCAGTTCTGGGATCCCCTCTCTATCCACCAGTGAGTAATGGTTTGGTTTATTGGAAACTCTCTTTCCATTTTTTATGGCTTCAATTAAGTGATGGGGAGAATCCATCATGTAACCTTCTTGCTGCACTGCTAAAGACTTCCGGAGGGGAAAATATTTATCAAACCCCAAACCATCAGAGGAGAGACTGCGGTAAACCTAACAGGAGGCTGGGGTAGCAGAGAGGTGACCGAGGTGGTAGAGAGAGGAGAGGAAAATATCCACACAGAGGTTTCCTGCTTGGACAAGAGCCACACGGTCTGTAAAAACTCTGCTCATTTCACAAACATTAGGATGCTTTTCTCTCCTCACCTCAAAGTCCATATCCCCACAAAGCATTCCACCAAACACCCCAGTCATGTGGACTCCTGTAGTCCAAGTTCAAGGTGGCGACAAGAACAGAGACACTGGTGTGAGGGGTCCTCATCACGGGGGGAACAAGAAGTTCATCTGATGGGCAGTTTCTGGTGCGGCACTGTCCATGGAAACATGGCACCCACTTGGAAAACTGCCCACACTTCTCATGAAACCCATAACACCCATATTGATAAGAATGCCAAAGGACCCATTTTCTGGTTGTAACTACGAGTTCCTCCCAACACCAATGACAACAGATCCTTTCCCCATCAATTTGTTAGAATCCACAACCTCCTATCCTTGGCCTGAAGTTGGCCCTTACCCTCTCCCTGACCTCTGCCCAGGCAGCCCTGGTGTAAGCAGAGCTGGCTCTTATTCTTCCCTTTAAATTATTCACATCCTAATCTTGGCCACTGGCATTAATCTTTCATTTGCTATTTAGACATCTGATTCCTGGGGCAGGATTGAGAGGTGTCACTTGGGAGATGGAGTTGGCCAGAGGGGAGGTCTGAAGGGAGTGGGAGACCTGCAGAGCAACAAGGGTCTGCCTGGAATTAATAGGGTCGTCACCCTGTTCCCCATCGCCCAGAGGAGGAGCCAGAGACAGGAGACGCAGATGTCTCTGAAGGAATGAAACCCCAGGTCCAACCGCTCTGTAAGGAGTGTGCGCATGGGTGCACACATATGTGTGTGAGGGTGGGCTGACGGTCTCTTAGCTCGCATTGGGGTAGGCGCTGTTAGGACACTTGACTCTGGCCTGGTGCAGAGCACAGAGGTATAGGGAGAGATGGTAGCTGGGCAAGGAGAACAGGGATCAAATAAAAAAGGACACCCGTGTGAGCCCAGGGAGACACACGATTGTCTCCATCTCCTAAGCAGTATTAACTCCAGGTTAGATAGTATTGGATGGAAATATATCCCCCGCTCCTCTTCCTCCTTCTTCTCCTTCTCCGAAGCTTACAGAGTGCCAGACACTGTGTTAAGTGCTCTGTGTTCATTATACAGCTAATACCCACAACCATCCTAGCTGGTAGGACTATCAGTAGCCTCTGTTTACAGGCAAGGAAACTGAAGCTTGGAAGAGTTAAATAAATCGCTCAAGGTCCTGCAGTTCGTGAGTGGTCATGAGGATTCGAGCAAAGGAAGTTAGACTCCAGATAGCAAGCTCTTAACCAGGGACGTAAGAAGACATAAATAGACAAACACAATAATGACCCAGGAGTGCTGGAAAAAGAGGTTAGCAATATGCAAAAAGGTAGTTACTAGACACATGCGTTAAGTGAAAATTAAATAAAATTTAAGATCCAGTTCGTCAGTCACACCAGTCACATTTCAAGGGCTTCATAGTCACATGGCTAGTGGCTGCCATAGTGACCAGAGCAGATGTGATTCTTGCCATCAGCCTGAGCGTTCTACTGGATGGCTCTGGGTGAGAGGACCATGAGAGATGTTGGCAAGATGAAATGCCCTTCAGGAAAAATAGCTGAAGGGAGGACTGTGTGGACATGTGAGCTGCTCAGATCTAGAAGGGAGAGGAAATGGGGCAGCAAGGAAAGGAGAGAGTGAAGCAGCAAGACAGATCAATAGGTTGGCGTCATTACCAAGTGAGATCTCACTCACTGTCACAGAAGGAAGAGACTTGAGGATTTGAATGCCAAACCCCATCTCCTTACAATTGAGGCCACCTGTCCTGGGTCACATGGTCAGTTAAGTCCAGCGCTCTTCCCTTCCCACCCAGCCTGTCACCCTAGGCCCTTCCCATTTGTCCTCATTCTTGATTCCTCTTGAGATGTGGACCCAGAGGCAATTTTCATCATAATCTCACACTATCCTGACTCCTAACAGATAGGTTTTGCTTGGGAGCAATAACTGTCATTACCCCTCTTGCTGCATCTTCCCTTCTTGCGATGGCACGAGGCTGTCCAAGAATGAGAAGTTGGGCCTTTGTAAAAGAGCAGACATTGGAAAGATAAGTGGTAAACTTGGAGCTTGGGAAGCAGCCAAGTAGGACTCTGTTCTCCACTCTGTCTCTAGGGTATGGCTTAGGGCATATTGTGGGCAGTCAGTAAATACTTTGCAAGTAAACCAACGACTGGTTGGCTGGATGGATGACATCTGTCAGAAAGTCCCTGAACCACTTTATAGCCTGGTGCCCCATCCCCACCCCCCACACGCTGCTATTCACGCACGCACAGGTGCTTCTCCACAAACCACTGAGAGGGGAAAATGTCTCAGAATATAGGACAAATTCAAATGCAATTCAGAGCCCAATATTAAAGACTGGGTGTATCCTACTGATGCTATCAGGACGAAGAAGGGGTTTGTGTCTCTGCAAAGGAAAGTTGCCAGAGGCTGTTTTGCCTACACTAGAAATTCACTCTCTCTTAGGATGAGTTTATAAGCACTCTACAAGGACCCCTGCTTCCCTTCTGGCCTCAAAGATCATTACCCACCTCATTGTGAGAGACCAATCCATCCTCCTGTCATCTCACTTACTGACCGGGGCTGTGGGGGAGCCTCAGACAACCAGAGATGAAATGGCAGAAGGTGGCCCTTGTCGGAAGGCATTATTGGGCCTTATTTTCCCCACCACCTAAAGAACCTGGTTCTCGCCCCTCCACAGAGGGCCTGCACTTGGGATTGGAGCTGCCTCCTTTGCCTGTCTCTAGACCCCTGCTCCATGGTGTTTCCTCAAACTCCGTATTCAGCCATTCAAACAATAAAACTGTTTTGAGACAAAACGAGAAATGTCAGGATATAGACTTTGTCCGGTAGATAAGGAATGAGGTCATGCTTCAGCTCACAAATTCCCTGAGGGCAGAGATTTTAATTCCATATCTCTTAAATCTTAATCCCAATGTGCAGAAAAAAGCCAGGCATATAATAAACAACGAATATAATGGAAGAATAAGTAAATGAGAGAGAGAGAGAGAGAGAGAGAGAGAGAGAGAGAGAGAGAAGGAGGGACACCGTAGTCATTAGACCTGTTACTCAGGTTCATACCCAATCAATCTATTGCATCATCCCCAGGAAGGCTGACTTGCTCCTTGGTCCCTGGATCTCTGTTCTCTTTCCTGTGGTCCCCAATCTACCTCCTTCAGTTCTGTGGGACACTGCTTTCTCCCTAATTGCCCTGCTACGCATCCTCTGAGGTCTGTCTTCCTTGGTTATTTTGGTTTATTTGGATACAATTCCCCTAATCCATAGTTCCTCGTCTTTGAGACCTTTTGAGCCGACTTAGCCGTGGGAGACTGTGGGCGCTGAAGGACCCTTAGTGATCATCCACAGTCAAGCACCCAGCCAAGCCTGCCTCCAGACACCTGGGCTCCCCAACTCCCCCGCGGCCCTCCCCCCAATTCACCTAGCTGCTCTTTTGCTGCAGCTGCTGCCGGTTTTATTATATCTTATTAAAGACAGACCATACCCTTTCTCAAGATCCTAACGTGACTTGAACTTTAAGAAAGGTTCTTCTCACTGTCCATCAGGGTTCATTCATCCTACCTGCAAGATCCACCATCCCAGATGTCTACACCCATATCACATTCACCACAAATGCTTGGACTCCTTACCTAACGGCTGCTCCTAATTTAAAGGAGAGTGCCATCTGTTTTCCACCACGATGTGAGGGTTGAAAGCCTCCTCATGAACATGCCTCCTCGGCCTTCTAAAAGTTTCAGAATCAGGATGGACGCAACCAACCTTAGCTTTTAAGGCCTGGAATAATCTGCTTCAGACAAAGCAGATTGTCTTACAATGACCATTGTTACCTGGCCCTTTCTGTTATGGAGGACGCCTATGGTTAATGGCACTGACAGTAGGAAGTCCGGCTAAGTACTGGCTCACAGACGCACTATTTGAAATTCAACAGACACACTGGGCACAGCTGGGAGAAAGGAGAGGGAAAGCAGGTAGCCCGGTTCTCAATCTGCCTCTAAGACCAAGGCAAATGCTCTTGCACAAATCAATGGTTTTCCTTCCATTGCATACAGAAAAATTGGCAGTGGCGAGGGGGCGGAGGAGCAGAAGGGAAGGACAAGGGACAGAGTGAGGTTGGGAGGGGGAGGGGAAGAGGTGAGGGGTAGGGTTGTAACAGATTCTTCCCCTTGACTGCCTGCACGCCTGAATTTCTGTTCCTTTTTAATGGCTGGGGCCAGTGATTTGTTCCCATCGATCGCTATTGATGTTTTTCAATTATATCCGTGACACTTTTGGCAATATGTTTGTAAACACAAAGCCTTCTCGGATCTTGCCTCTTGTCACCTTGCACAAGAGCTGTCCTTCGTCACTCTGTATCAGCTGTCAATCTAAGGGGTCAGGGAGGGAGCTACGTGTCCTTGGTCTTGGGCTTGGCATGTTTTTCTTTTTCCACTCAAGAGTGAGCGCTGCTCATTCTTTGCCCTCTGGGGAAATGGAAACCTCCCTCCTCAAGGAGGGAGAAACCTAGGTGGAAACAAGGGAACAGCCCTACCCGGGGTCAGGCAACACTTTGCAGCCACATCGCGGCTGTTGTTGACAACGGTGCTCTGAGGGGAGAAATGTATGGGGAATCCTCCACCACCACCTTAGCCCGAGCCTGGGCTGCAGGAACAGACTCCTGGACCCTTGAGCAGAGGGCACCAAGAGGCCCGCACCCAAGTTTTATCCCAGATATCGGGGGGTGGGGGAAAACAGTAAATTTCCTAGGTTCTCCTAGACCGAGAGCTTTTCCACCAAGACCCATAAATAAAAGAAAAACCGTTCTTTTCATGACTGAGTATATACACGCCTATTTAATTGAAATAAAAGCTTAAGGAAGGAAAAAAATGCATAAGGAAAAATTAACCTTGCAACAAGTGATGGACTCTGGTGTTTTCTGTCCATGGTTCTATTTTTCTGAACTTACTTTTAATACTGCTCATGTTCCACTAAGTTGATTCACAACTGACTTACGGGTTGTGACCCACAGTTTGAAAAAATACTAGACTAGACTGCGGTCAACGAACTTTCCTGTAAAGGGTGGATAAGAAATATTTTCAGCCTTGCAGGCCCTATAATCTGTCACAACTGGTCAGCCCTGCCAGGGCTGCCTGGAAGCAGCCACAGACAATACATACACAAGTCTGACCATGTTCCAGCAAAACTTTACTTAGGTGCATGGGGAGGCACATTTTATTTAATTTCCAAGTGTCATAAAATAGTCCTCTTTTGATTTTTTTTAAACCAGCATATAACGTGAAAGCCATTCTTAGCTCACAGGCTATACAACAAGGGGTGATCCAGATTTAGCCTGGGGGCCGTTGTTTGCCAATCTGCAGCCCCCGCAATGTCACCAATGTCTATGGTATGCTGCCAATTCTCTTCTTCAAGGGTTCTGGCTTCTATGAATAGGTTGGGGTATAGGGAGCCCCCAACAACCTTGCCATAGCTATCTACAAGTCAAGGTCAAGCTCATGTTGACCTACAGCCTCTGCGTTCATCTGAGTTATAATGTATTTAACTATTGGCCCCTGTTCCCCTGAATGGTTTCTTCAGAGAGAATGTGTTTTCTGTGTCATTGGTTTCTCACACTTCCTTGAACTGTCTCTTTGCTTGCTTCTCTTCCCCCTGAGACTGTGAGCCAGCAGTTTCCAGAAGCTGCTGGCCCAGTGGAAGGGGAGAGAGACTCTGCTCTTTCCAAGTCCTTTCTTGGCTCGTGTACGCTGTCTATGCCAGGGGCTCCTCCCCAAGTGCTCCTCGCTGCCTACTCTCGGGCTTTTAGCTGACCATAGCCCCATCACCTAACCTAAAGCCACGTGGTCACAAGGGTCCCCCCAGAACTCCAGTGCAACAAAAGGCTCCTCCCTTCCAAGCATCTGAAAAGGAGTAAGATCACTCACTTTTTGAAAAATTGTGGTAAAATATATGTAACAGAAAACCTACCCTTTTAACCATTTTTAAATGTACATTTCAGCGGCGTTAAGACATTCACATTTGTTGTGCAACCCATCTCCAGAACTCTTTTCACCTTAAAGAGCTGAAACTCTGCACCCATTAAATGACAACCCTCCACTCCTCCTTCCCCTCAGCCCCCCGAAACCACCATTCCGTTTCCGTCCCTATGGATGGACTGCTCTAGATATCATACAAGTGGAATCCTACAGGATGTGTCCTTTCGCGTCTGGCTCAGTTCACTTAGCATGATGTGTGCCTCTAGGTTTGTCCCTGTGCTAGCATGTGTCAGGATTTCCTTCCTTCTTAAGGCCAAAGAAGTGAATGCTCACTTTTAAAAGATGAGTCCCCAAATTTCCTAGGCAGTAAGGGCGTAACTGGGCCTTTCTCTGTTTTACCACGTGACAAAATTCAAGATGAACTCTCTTCATCTTGCCCCCTAGCAGTATCCATCTCCTCGTCCGTACTCTGTCCTCAGAACATTCCCGAGTCCTACCCCCGCTCTGGTTCTTGGTTAGTATGGTGTCCGGCAGAGGGAGAGGCTCTATTTATGGCACCTGAATTTAAATCTTAGTTGCTTCCTTGCTTTATTAGCTATTGGTTTTGACTAGAGCTTCATCTATACAATGGAACTATCGACCTTGTGCATGATACTTGTAAAAATGAACTGAAAGATATAACATATTGAACACAAAGCTTAGAATTTAGTGCTTAAATGATAATAGTAATTCTTATTATTAGCCTAATTAGTGAGATCCATGGTCACAGTCTGATTCCTAGTATCCCAAATGATCCCTGGAAATCCCCCCAGGAGAATCCCAGGACCTCTTTTTTAAGACACCAATTGATTTACTACAAAAAGCACGACAATCAGGACCTGGGACTCAGATGTCAAATACCCCACGGCTTCCCTGTGACCCGGGCAAGCCATTGTCTTTCTCTGTTCCTCGGCCTGCTCCTCTGTGAGGTAGATCAAATAATACTCTAAAATCTTCCCCACAATGAGGCAATGTCTTCAAAGGGCTCTGAGCCTTTCACAGGGAAGCCATTGTTAAATATACACCTGTGGTTTCAGACAAATGCTAATAGTTTGGGAACCAGTTCACTCAGTTGGTCACCGAATGCTCTGAGCTTTCGCCATATGCCAAGCCCAACTGCGGAGCTAGGAAACAGGGGTAAACTAGTAACCCCCATACTCATCGCCATGCATGGCTGTGCACATATGTGATCCGAAGACTCTGACTTTTCCGCAGAACAATGGGAAACTTATGCAGACCAGACTGATCCCAACTCAGAGAGGAGGAAGGGGGAAAAACTTAATATCTCTTGGGGATCTCTTGTGTGCTATCAGATTTCCTATATCCACGATGATACTTAATCCTTCTCATACACGGACAAATATACAAAATCACAGAGAGAATATGTGATCAGCCCAAAGTCACACAGCCGGTATATCATAAAGCTGAGATCAAAAACAGATTTGTCTCCCTCCCGAATCTATGAAGTGTCCATGCTTTCAAGCAGCCTTATTAGCAAGAACCCATCCTAATTGTCCATCAGAAACCCATTCGAAGATGCATTCACATTGGTCCTATCTAAATGACCTGTCTCCTGTTCCTTTCTGTTTCCTTTATGGCTCAAGCTAATTAGTAATGTGCATAGTCCAATATCCAGTTGCTGATTAATTGGCTATTGGGTTTGTAGAGGGAAGGGAAGTAGCATTCATCAAGGACTTTCCAAGACCTCAGCCCTGTTCCAGGAGCTTTGGGCCACACATTAGCCCTCTTAATCCCCATAATAATCCTGTAAAGTGGGTATTATTACCCCATTGGACAAAGGGTCCAAAAGGTGAAGTAATTCTGGACATCCCAGAAGATGGATGAACCGGGTGGCGCAGCACCTTGGGAAACTGCTGAAGGTAGAACCCTCAAACAGACCCTCCTGTAGCCAAAGAGTCAGGCCTCTGAGAGGCAGGGGAGAATAAAATGGACCATGTGGTTGGTTCAAATTAGGAACATTTATCATCCCTGCCCCTCTGGCCCCTCGGGGTGGCTCAGGATTCTTTACACAACTCCTGAGCTCGGTTCCTCATCCTTGGCCTCCCATGTGGACACCACGCGATTATCCGGGAAGAGTCAGTAATAAGGTAAGAGCTGCCCTGTGCAGGGCTCCATCTTCCCAGGACTGTTCTAGAAGCCTTGCATCCATCATCTCCTTTCATTTTTGTAACAATTACATCGAGTCAATATTTCAATTTTGCACAATTTGTGCATTTTATTTGGTTTTTCCCAACAGACCAAAGCTTACAAGGTAAAGCGATCCTCCCGGGCTCCCCAGCTAGGAAACGCAGAGGCAGAGTCCCCTGCTCTGCCCACCCTGACACATCATCCCGCTGCCGCAGAGATAATGCAGAGGCTTCCCCCTCCCACTTGACTGATGGATAAACTGAGTCCATGAGCAGAGATTCGGGGCCAGACTCCAGTCCCATTTCCGTTTGCCTTTCCTAATGGAGCCAAAGAGAAGAGGTGAACTGTGAGAGATGCCTGATAAAAGTGAATGTTGAAAAATAAATGGAGTAATTTGTTTAATTGCTCATCACTCCTCCCTTCTGCAACAGCACAGGGTTTTAAAGAATTCTAGTCCTCCCTGAAAGGATCCAATAACAAAACATCTGATTGTTCCTGGCCCTCCCTCTCACACTCGCTCTGCTGCAGCATGTTTTCTGTTTATCCCTGTCCTATGTCTTGGAATTGTATTATTCGCATAGCAGTGCATGGGGATTGTAGGACTAGAGCCACCAGCATCTGGACCAAGGGGAAACTTGATGGGCTCTCTAGGAGAATACAACGCTCATCCCCAGGCCCCTCCATACTGGGCGGGGCAGCACCCAGGGCACCCGCCCCCCCCAGCTGAGCTGTCCCGCACCAACTCCTGAGCCTGCCCTTAGCTGTCTGCTCCACTTCAGCTGTCCCAAGGAGAACAAGCAAGGCACGGAAGGGAAGAAACCCCAGCTTCGTCTTCAGCAGGGTCTCTGGATCTCCTAGCTGCAAGAGGAGGAACCTAGACCCTATTTCCCACCTTCACCAGCGCCACGCCTCGGACACACAGGAGTTGTGGATTCACACATTGCTTCTGCTGGGGGCCTTGGCATCCCAGGGCTATGTGATACCCCATTTCTGAGCTCCTTTCGGAAAAAAGGCAGATCCAAGAAAGCCACTGCCAACTCTCCAGTCGTGAGGCAGGCTGTGGTTGAAGGGGCAAAGGAGGGAGCTCAGCTGGGGCGTTGCTGACTGCCCAGTGGGGAGGGGCTGGGGGGCATCACCCCTAGAGGACACCGAGTCAAGCTGAGGCCTTTTCCATCCCTCCATGAGGACCCAAGTCCTGGGGAACCCCCACCCTGCCTGGCAGGTCAGACGGTCGGTGGTACCCACCCCAGGCCAGAGCTTTTTGCCTGCAGAGTTCCTGCCCCTGGGGTTCCTTGTGACATGTCCCCCCTCTAATGTAAGAACCCCATATACAGATTCAATTTGCAATTGTCCTTAGAATAGACAGCCTCCCCCAAGTGGTGTGTTCTGCCAGGGTGTTCTTCAGCAGCTGTCAAGTTCTGGGCTAGGGCAGGGTCCTCACTGGCCCTCCAGGTACCCTCCCATCCCCCACCCATCCTCCTTGGAAGCCACTGGAGAGGCTTCTCTCAGGCCCACCCTAGGGCTGGGAGGTCTAAGCACCACGGCAGGTGGGTGAGTGAACCACTTCTGCCCCTGTCCTACCCCGGCCGCCCTCCTCAGAGGCACTGTGCTGCGTCCCCCTCCCAAGGAAACTGTCTGGAACACGGAAAACCACACTCCTGGCCTCCTCCCGGCTGCCAAGCCCATAAAAGGGCCGGCACCTGGCCCCTGTCCTTGGGGGCTGCTCTGACTGCTCAGGCTATGTCAGTCCCCTCTGAGTCTCCCTAGTGCCAAGATAATAAAGGTGGGGGGGAAAGTGTTTTCTCCTCCTTCCAGAGTGTAGACCAATTAGCATTTTTTAAATTACCATTGGAGAAATACACCTAATTAGCCACTTTAAAGGAAAGCTTTAAAAAAAAAAGTCATAAATTTCTAACTGGCCACAGCTCGGAGACACTTTTAAAGCTAATTGTGTGTTTCTGGTACTAACAGGGGAATTGGTAAAAAAAAAAAAAAGTTAGAAACGGATTTTATGACCTTTGTGGGAAGGGGAGGGAAATGGCTGGCTGACCTCCTCAGGCCAGGGAAGGGTTAATTTCTATTTGCTGGGATCACTGGGCCTCTGCTCACTCCTCTTCCTCCACTCCCACTCCTCCCTCCGTCCCACCTCAAGTCCTGGCTTGGGCAGGGGTACCTGCTTTTAAGTTGAACGGGGAGGCAGGCAGCAAGCAGCCAGGTAGGCAGGCAATGATGCAAGGAGGCAAAGAGGGAAGAGAACCAAGAAAGAAAAGAACAGGAGGGAAAGTAAAGAAGAAAGAAACACTTGAGGAAACTGAGAGCTGGGAGCCAAAGCCAAATTCCAGAAGTCTGCTTCTCATTTGTGCCTCCCATTAAACTCTGCACCGGGTGACTGGGCTGGGACCCTAGGCTCTACTTGCTCTCAGCCTGTTCCAAACTGGAGGCCGACGGGCAGCCCTTCGGCTTCCTGCCCAGGCTCACCCTGCTCAGCGGCCCCAAACTCCCTGGTTCTGAAGCTGAGAAACGTCATAAAGTGCAAGCACGAGGCTCCAAGGGGCCTCATTTTGGACAAAGGCAGCATGGTGGGGTTTTTGGTTTCTGCAGAAGGGGCAAGAAGGCCTGGAGGGAAATCCATCTAAGAATGGGCGTGCATAAAAGGAGGCCAAGGAGAAGATGTGCAGAAGGACTGCACTGTCCCCTGGTCATCCCGAAGACCCCGCCTGCCAGCAGGTCACCAGCCCTACGAGGCCCCACAGTGACACATCACAAGAGCTACCAAGCGGGGCGCCTCGGTGGCTCAGTCAGTTGAGTGCCTGACTCTTGGTTTCGGCTCAGGTCATGATCTCAGGGTCCCGGGATCGAGCCCCGGTCAGGCTCTGTGCTCAGTGCGGTGTCTGCTTGGGATTCTCTCCCTCTCCCTCTGCTTCTCCCCTTGCTCGTGCACACGCGCGCTCTCTCTCTCAAATAAATAAATCTTAAAAAAAATTAAAAATAAAGAAGAAGAAGAGCTACCAAGAGCGTAAGCATGAGGCTCCCCGCCACCGTCAGGAGTACCACTGGGTGGCTGGGTAGTGGGGCAGAAGCTAAGGGAAGAAGAGGATGTTATTGTTGTCTTGCCCTGGCCCACATCCACCATGCTTGCCTGACCCTAGCTGCGGCCTCCTAGTTGGTTGAGGGGCAAGAAGCAGGTGCTTGAGTTTTCTAAGTGGAAACAGTAAGGCCCAGAAATGGGAAACCATTCACTCCAGTAGAGGATTTAGTACCAAATCTGTACACCTGACACAGTCCTTGAAACCCTATTCTTCATTCACTTAGACCCTTGTTTCTATATGTTACAGAAGACAACAGAGAATTTACACACTTTGGAAACATGTTCTGGAAAGCCTACAGCATGCATTCTCAGTGGGGGCAATAGCATCCCCAAGAGCATAAAAATTAGAGGGCATACGAAAATCTTGGGTATTACAATGGTTTGTGGCCCTCCAAAGCTCAACCCTACCTGGCAAATTGTCAAATGCCCCTGTTTGGAAGAATTTAAATTGAGTTTATTTTTCTCCTTGTGGGAGAAGGTAATACTGAGAAAGAGTTTGAGAGACGCTGGCCTAAGGCAGTGACCCCAGCATGACACTCCATGGCCAGATAGGCCAGAGATGAAACCACTCGTGTTCATCTCCTTGACGGAACAAGAAATTGGGCATAGGAGTAGGCTCTGCCCCGAGACAGTCAGTGAGCCCTAGATGTCCCAGTGAAGGCAATGACAAGCTTTAAAAGTGGTAAAGGATTCAGTCTTGGAAGCTGATGTAACACCAGAGCAGGGCAACCGTGGGAGACACTGTCAACCCGTATGTTCTGCCAGATTCCAGAATATAAACTACGTTAGGAGCCTCTTCCCACCCCTCAGCCCAGACCTTAAACCCAGAAAGAAAAGGGATGCCTGCCCAGGCAACCTGAGGCAGGAATGAAGTTTGAGGCTGAGAGGATTCAGGGCCTTAAGAATGGCCAGTGGAGCCTGAGGGGTTTGGGTGGAAGACTGAGGGAGAGCAAGGGACCTTTGGGTCCCCAACACTCCATAGGCACCTCTCACATGCCCCCTTTGCTCCCCACTCTGAACAGAGGCTGGAATGGAGAAGAGAGTGAGAGAGATACCCAACAGGACAGCTGCTGCCCCCAGCAGAATTGACCCCAGGCTGAATCCTCCAAGCAAGCAGTATGGCTTCCGGCCTGATTGGCCTCAGCCTTAATGGGCAGCTCTGGGTCTGGTGGAAAGAACTCTGAGCCCCACATGCTGGCTTCAAATGCCAGGTCCAGCACGGTGGGAGCATCCGTGGGAACTTAACAATTCAAGTCCTTGCAGAGGGGCTCTCTGTGTCCAACGCCTTCTCTCTCACCGGCCACACACGAGGAACTTCACACCTTTGTAGAACCGAATTCTATTCTTTCTCAAATGTTTACTCAAATGGAGAACTGGACCGACAGCCTCCCCCATGCCAGAGGGGTTCTGTGGGTGGTGAAAGAGATGGTGTGCCCAGGAGGGAATCTCGTCAAGTCCTAGGCAAGGTGGCTGTCCCCACCCCGTCCCACCTCAACTTCCCTTTCTAAGACCTCAGCACTTCTATTAGAAGCCGACTCACATCACTTCTGCAGAGCAGGGAAGAAGAGCAATGGGGGAGGGGAGAGCATCGTCGTCCTCACCGAAAGAAACAGAGACGCACCACAAAGAAGACCCGAGGTGACAGCGATGGCCCCAAGGGCCCCCCACAGGCCCTGCATGCACTGTCTTCTGCCTGGTCCCTTTTCTGGGGTTCAGCTCAAGGAAGGTAGCACCTCTGTTGTTATCCTAAAGACCTACTACCAGCAGCCACATTTTACCCACTCAGGCCCAAATCAGCAGGAGGTCCCCACAATGTCCCTCCACTGGCGCCTTCCCAGCTTTTGGGGGGTGATAGATGGCTCAAGAGTTGCATTTTTTTTCTGTCAAGAAAGCACAAACAATTCAACGCCAGGAGGGAAGGGCCCTGCTCCCCGTTGGCCACTGGCAGAATCCCCAGGGAGCTCCACCAACGTCACTGAGGCAGCAGAGAAAGGGAAAACAGCCAGGCCTATGGGGCCTCAGAGCAGGAGTAAGATTTGTTATTTGTGAATGATTAACCAACTCTCCCAACACCTCGATGAGTGCTTCTTCTTGCCACCCCCCTAACCCAGACACAAGGAACTGTGAGCAGTGGCCTCTCAGTCCCCACCTTGTACCTACCCTGCTCAGACCCGGGCCCCCCAGACAGCCTGGCTCTGGCCAGCCTCCAGGTCCTTACCTACCGCCCACTCCATTCCCTGTCTGCAATTGTTTCCAATCAGTTTAGGAAACAGCTCTGAGAACAATTAGAAAAGATAACGAGGAAGAATTACATAATTACAGTCCTTCTAGATCTCAGGCGCTTCAAAAAAAAAAAAAAAAAAAAAGAGGCTGAGCTGAGTCCAAACAGGAATCAATGCGAGGAAAAAGATGGTGTTCCTGGGGAGCAGTGGGGAGCAAGGTCTGGGACACTGCAGCGAGGGTTGCTCCTGAGTCCACTGGCCTGGAGCCCTGACTGCTGCCCAGGCCACAGCCTCCGAGGACAAGTCTGCAAGGCCCAGCACCATGCTCATGCACTGCAGACTGTTGTGCAGAACCAGGCCAGGTAGACCAGAGAATCGTGCCCACCCGCAGAGAAGATGGGGCCTTCCTTACAGACCATGCATTCCCAAACTTACGGGAAAGGTCTCACCCAAACCACACAGATCTCAGGATTCCAAACCCCCGCCCATGCTTTGTGCATCTCTATGCTCCTTAACACCAGTCTTTGATCCCAGCAGCTGATTGGCTCTATGTACTGGGAGAGTTGGGAAGTCCTTTATTCTTGACCAGAAAGGGTGAGTATAGGAAGAACTTTGTCCTCTACCGCAAGGCTCACACACTTCTCTTGTAAAGGGCCAGCAAGCAAATATTGCGGCCTGTGAGCTATGTGCTGACTGTTGCAACGACTCAGGGCTGCTGTCGTAGCACGCAAGCAACCACAGACAAAACGTGCATGGCTGCGTGCCAGCGAGACTTTATTTACGGACACTGAAGTTCGAATTTCATTTCATTTTCACATGCCATAAAATAGTCTTCTTTTTTCTCCACCCAACCATTTAAAAACGTAAGAACCCTGTTGGCAGCATGTACAGAAACAGGTGGCCCAAGTCTGGCCTGTGGACCAGAGTCTGCCAACCCCTACTCTACATGCTGCTGGGGGACTCTGTGTTTCTCTGATTGCTTCACACATACAGCTTAGACATGACTCCATGGGCTCAGCCTGGCATGTAGAGTCTTGATGGTCTCTGCTGGGTGACACTGGCACGATAACCCAGGCCACCATTAACCATGCGTAGTCTCCAGGACCTCTCCCTACAAGGGCGATTTGACATCACCGCCAATTGTGAGCAAGCCGGGCAAATAGAGGAGACATTCTCCTAGCCAAGGAAGCAATGCCCCTGTAGAAATGAATGGAAGAGGGATTGTGTCCCTATTCACCCTTCTCTAGCCAAGACAGAGGGTCTCCTGGCCTATTAGGCAACAAAGGGCCAACCTCCTGGCTTTCCATGCAGAACACTCCAGCTCACCACTGTGTTCTCCCACCCCCTCTCCTTTTCCATCAGGGAGTACAAGCATCTACATTCATTTAAAATGAATGTATTATGTCGCCTGCCTCCTTTGGCACCGTGCCAGATGCCAGTTTGGCACAGGATATCAGACTCATAATGAAACCAAGCACCCATTCAGTGAGTACCTTGAGGACTGGACCCTATTATTCCTCTCATCCCCAGTGCCCAGCACTGCATGCGACACACAGGAGAGGCTCTGAAAATGGTGAATAAATGAGTAAGTGGATTTCTGTGCAAGATGGAAACGATTAGGGGCATAAGAAAGATAGATCAAATCTTGTGGAAGTGAAGAGGAGGGAGAATGTGTACCCATTTAGGGAAATCAAGCAAGGCCCGTGACAGTTGAAGCAGTTGAGCTGAAACTGTCAAAATGGGTGCAGTGGGGGCGTGTGCAATTGGGGCAGAGAGAGAGGGAGAGAGAGAGGAGACATTCTGAGCCAAAAGGATAACCAGCAAGGGCCTCCGGTAGGATGGCGCGTCTAAGAACACTGGTAGGTTAGCTGCTGCTGCATGCACACAGCTCAAGGATAACAATGAGTGTTAAGAGCCCAGAGTTGAACTCTTATCTAGATCACTGAGGGCCCAGAATGTCAGACAAAGGAGTTTAACCTTGTGTAGGTGGTGGGAGGTGCTGAGTTTTCTGAACAGAGGTGGTTGGGTGCCGATGAGATTAGGAAGATTAATAAGGCAGCAGAGTGCTTAAGGACTGGAGGAAGCAAGGAGTCCATTTAAAGAAACCCTGAACCAGGACAGAAGCAGGCAGGTTGAGCCCCTCAGCTACGGGGAGAAGAGTGGCCTGGGTTGATGTATAAAGGTTAGTGGTTAGGACTGCAGAGGCTGGAGGCCCAGTCCAGCTCTAGCACTTACTGGAAATGGTCCTTCCCTGGAGCCAGTTTCCCCATCTGCAAAATGGAGTAAATTTCACAACCAGCCTGTTGTGAAATCAGGTGAGCTTATCCATGCGAAGCATTTATGCACCCTCCGTAAACAGTGGCTATTATTGTTATTCTTATGCCACAATAACTTCACTCTATTAGGAAATTTATAATTAGTTAAACTGCTCTTTGAGTGCTGGCATAAATACCGTGTATTTCTATATACCCGGCGGTCAAACTGTGTCCCGAGGGCTGAAGTCACATTTGAGCCGAAGCAGCTTCCTTTCAGTGGTGGGCATTTCTACAAACCCCACTAGCCCCCTTTCTCATCCTCCAAACCCCGGATGGTGGGGCCTTCGCCACAGCCTCAGGAGCTCACATGTACTCTCCCAGTCCCTTCCCAGAGTCAGCGGGTGGCAGCCAGGAACAAGAAATGTATAGCTCCACATGGGACCTTTGTCAAGGAAGTCAGTGTGCGCCAGAATACTCACAGCCCCCAACACTGTGGGGGGGAGGGAGGAAGTCCTGACCCAGAGGGCAGATGCCTTCTTTCTTAGAACACAGGGGCGTCACAAAGGGATTCAAGCCTGCAGCCAGGGCAGATACAGGGGCTCTAATATTCAGAGCTCTCCTGGTGCATGAGGTGCTCCACATGCTCCAGGTCAGCGATCAGGTACTTGTGAGTGCTCTGAGCGGCTGGGGAAATGATCAGCATCAGGGCGTGGGGCGTACAGGCTTTGGACGCAGGCACCCATGAGTTTCAAACCTGACGTTGCCACTCCTTGGCCTGGGGACTCTGAACAGCGACAGCAGTTAAATGAGGGGACAGGAGATAACGTGTGTTCAGCACACACCACAGCCCAGCACCTGGGACTTCTGGCGTAAAGGCAGAGGCCTCTGGAATTCAGTGACGTGACAGGTTTGCTCACCATTGGAGATGAGGTTAGGGCCTCTCTTAAGGCCTTCCTCAGACCTGGGAGACGGAAGTGGCTTTAACCAAGCCCGGAGCATCCCCACAGGGCCTCTGTGGGGGCCTCAACTCACCCACTCTCAGTTGGCCCCCCATGTCCTTTGTGGGTCCTGCACGTCTCTTCTCTTCCCTGGGCCAGTGGCTGCCTGCCCCCCTCACCGCCAACCAGCTGGATCTCCCATCTTTGCATCCAAAGGGGAAACCTCTCTGAAGGAACACGCGCTGGCCCCTCACGGCATTCCCAAAGAGGCCCTTAGTCCACCCACTTCGCTCCTCCCCTCAAACTCCATCCTACAACTGACCACGTCTCCCAAGAGCAGGAATGCCAGACCAAGGGAGCAGGAGTGGGGATTTTCAAAAGAAGAAGAAAAGAAAGGTGCTCTTGTTTCCAGGGAAGCTCTCCACACAGCACAGCGCAGCCCCTTCCTCCTGAATTTCCATCTGGTTGCTCCTGGCAACCAGGCAATCATATTTTTCTAGTCCCAGACATAATCATCATAATCAATATAGGGTATTTATCCCACTTCTGGGTTTCAAGGAACTTGAAGCTTTTTCACATCTTTCTTTCTTCACGAACACGGGGAGACACGGGGGGGAAAGAAGTGTGTGTGTTGGGGGTTGGGTGGGGATGTCCTGAGCCACTGCCTCTGCTTAACAGATGGAAAAACTGAGGGAAGGAATGAGAAAGGGAGCCGCATAGGACTGCTCACCAGAAGCGAGTACGGTTAAGAGTAATCAGCAGGCGAAATGTGTTTTTACTAATATTCTCTCAATTACCTCTCTCTCAGAAGTAGGCTCATTTCACTTCTACAGATGAAGCCTGAAAGATCGAGCGATTTGTCCAGAAGCTTGAAATGGAATTGCTGAAACTCAGACATTTTTGAGTCCTGCATCCCATGTTTTTTCCCATGGTACCTCTGCAAAGAATCCCAACGCACGATAGGGTTAGCCTGCCTCTTCCGTGTGTGGCTATCACACCACAGTAAATGCTTATCATTCTACCACATGCTCCTACATATGTAATTCATCTCTCGAACTCTGGGTGATACTGGTACCAAGTGGGGAACGGGAACAAAACAACAAGACTGAAGCATTTGACGGGCTTGGCAAACATAGAAGCTTTATTTAATTTCCAAATTGCTATGGACATGTCCTCACCAGAGTAAAAATTTTGAGGGGAAAAAAAATCCATCTTTTTGACTTGTGAAATCATTTATCACTTTGACAACTCTGTGATGTTACCTGTTACTATGGCAACCGGTTTGATGTCACCCTTTTATTGTAGCAACCAAAGTGATGCTAGAGACATGCCTTTGGGGTCCCTGAAGTAGATGAGGCCCACCCTAAGCACCGTCCGTCCTCAACACCAGCAAAGGCCTTGGCGCCCACTCTGCTAGCTAGTGTGAAACACGAGTGGCCCGAGGTAAAGGACAACACATAAAATACACCTGAAAGAGGAAACATGTGACCATGGGCAGAACCGTTCTAAATAGGATGTTTTTCTGAGTTTTATGCTTAGCATTCATTTCCCTTTGGAGACAGCACAAACACCACGGCAATAAGAGGGCGGCTGGCTTGCCTCTGAAGCTTCCTCTCTGTTCTCGGAACAGAGAATCAGCTGGCCATCATCCTAACCTAGAGCGAGGCATTTTACTGCTTGGAAGGAGGGGCCCCCAGACAGAGGAGCCCACCTGTGGTACCCCAGACCTCCTGAGAAGGAGACGAAAGGAGTCAGGTCGTCCCTTGCCTTCCTAACATCCCATCTAGCAATCCCCATATTCTAGAAAGAGCCGCCATATTGGGAAGTTCCCTCCATACCCCCACTCTACTCAATTGAGTGAGCAGAGAAGGAAAATGAGAAATAAAAGTGTCCCACATGCTAGAACCCAGGCTAAGGACACACAGAAGGAAAAGCTGAAGACCCAGAGCCCTAGAGATGATGACCAGTGTCACCCAATGGACAAAGATTTGTTCAGCACCTTCTAGTCCAAATACTATGTAATTGCTCCAACATGGACTTTTAACCCAGGCTGGTCTGCCCACCACCATGCAGCCTTACCTGACTCCAGGGACACCAGCCATCTTTGGTCTTCCCTCCCCTTCTATTCTTAGGTCTTCTCAGCTCCTGACATATTATTTTTAGTCTCCTATTCCCCATCCCCAGCTCCCTCACTGGCATCTGATTTAGCACTCCCATCATTGAATTTCAGGGCTCCTTTATGGCCACAGTTTGCATTCAACCCCCAGTTCCATGGTTTTCTGGCTATTTAGGGTGCCTGCATCGCTCGTCCCTGGGCCCCACCCACATTAGCCAGCCTGGCTGGCATCTCTGCCATAACTATGCCAGCTTCCCACAGTGGGAGGCAAAGAGCGAGGACAGGTGGATGAACATGCTGTAGGCACTTTGCATTCTCTCCCAGAAATTTTTAAAAACTCAAACTTAGAAATTCAGGTTCTCTACAACATGGGTGAGTTTGGGGCTCTTCTCAAGTCCTGCTGTTCCAACTCTGTCTTGCAGTAGATTCCCAGCAATAAGTCTTGCTCCCTTCCAAGCAGCTTGCCACCTGTTATCTCCTTTTAGCCTCCCAGTATCCTTGAGATGCATCACATGATCCCCACTCTGTTGCACTCAGGGACACTGAGGCACAGAGTCCGTGAAGGATGCTATGCTGAATCAGAGTGGCAGGCTGTGCTGGGCTCTGACCACCTTCAGCTGCATGAGCAGGACCCCGACTAGTGCAGGTGTGGGGCAGTTGGAGAACGAGTCTCCCTCGCAGATGGAACACTGGAGCACACCTGCATTTCTGGCCTTGCAGGTGGCGATGACCAAGGTCCCACTCTGATTTTTCACCCAGCATGGAGATCTCAGGTCCATCTCCTCCTCTCAGCTGCTCTGCTCTGGGGCCACCACTGGGGAGCATGCCAAGCTGAGGTTCAGCTTCCCAGCCCACCCATGCATGAAGGGCACTTCTCAGGACCTGTCTACACTACTGGCATGTGGACACACCAGTCTGTATCTCTGGGATTCTAGCAGGAAGTGTGCGTGCCCTGCCTCGGGCTTCCTGGCCATGTGGGGCCACATCCTCGTTTAGAAGGGTGGCTGCATGGCGGAGCCTGGCCGAAATCCACGGTCCTCACTCTCAGTTGTGGACCCATAAACTCCTGCCAAACATGTAGCTGTAGCCTCAGGGGAAAAACAAGGAAGGAAGGAAAATAACCAAGGTGGGGAGAGGGGAGAGATTCTGAAATCTGGACAACATCAAGAGCCGGTTTCCATGACAACTGCTCCTTATTACAGTTGCTCAAACTGCAGCCTGTTCTAATCAGCGCGGTCTATGGAGCCATCGGTCCCAGTCCATGAATGCCCTTACCTGCCCCGGGCAGGAGGACCCCCAATACTCTCCAAGGGCCCTGCTGTCCCAGGAAGGGTGAGGTCTATTGGGGAAAGGAGAAGGGGGTGAAGAGTGTGGAAGTGGAAGAAGACGTAGTTGGGAGCCCAGGCTGAAACAAGTGTGAGAAGTGTGTGTGTGTGTGTGTGTGTGTGTGTGTGTGTGTGTGCGCGCACGCACGCAAGTGCGTGCATGCATGTCAGGGGATGATTATCTTTGCACGGGGAAGCCCCTGAGCACCTGGGTGACATGTTACAGCTCCCAGCCATCACGCCAGTGTGGCTATCTGTAGGCATGTCACCTGAGCCTGTCCACATCTCTCTTCCTCCTTTCTGACACATTGGAATACGCTCTTCTCTCTCCTCTCTTGCAAAGCTCTAGGCTGAAGGCCACAGGCTCACCCCCATAAGGCAAAGGCAAGGGCCAGTGCCCAGCAGAAAGCAGGTACTAGCAGCTTCCAGCCATTTCTCAGTGAGTTGGGATGGAGAAAAGAATCGCACTGACGTTCTCTAGAGTTATGCTGAAGTGGAGAGGTTATGGCTCAGGGACGCCCTACAGACTCCAGACTCCTCAAGTTCCCGGAAAATGATTGGTGACTTACAGGTTTTCCTCCAATCCACAGATGGGGCCTCAGAGGCAAACAACTTGTCAAAGTCACCCACTGGGTCTGGTGTCAGCCCGGAGACGCAGTCCCCAGAAAACTGAACTCCCTTCTGCTCACTCGGAGCCAGCCTCTCCCTCCTCCTATGCCCGTCTGGCAATCACCCAAACACACTGCAAATCAGATGACATATGACACGCCACACTCCGTCCTGCTCTGAAGGGAGTCCGTCTAAGGGGACAAGGGATCTGGTTTATATTTTAAGCAGCTAGAGTCAAAAACGGGGGGCTGATGAGGTAAGGCCATGGCAGTGAACACCATGCAGCTGTCTGGGATAATTACTTGGCCTAGCCATCCCGGAGCCGGGGGAGTGGGTCACAGGGGAAGGCTTGCCCCCCTAGATTATGAGTGTGGGGACAGAGCCAGTCAGCTTCAGGAGCTCCCGCCCTCCACCTGCACCCTAGCTGCGAGTGTCACAGCCGCTGTTAGAAACCCAAGAAAAGGAGCCAGCAGGGTGGAAGAGCCCAATCAGACAAGACGATCTTTCCCCTCATTTCCAGCCCTTGGAGAGTCTCAGAGAAAACCTTCAATTCAATCCCCCACCTAAGTTGCTACAAGGTCCTGAATTTCAGCTGATGGCTGACTGTGCAGGAGACATGGGGAGAACAAAACTCAGCGCAGGACAGAAATTAAAGAGAAAGTCACTGAACAGGAGATGGGGGAGGGGGAGGCTTGTGCGCCACAGGCTAGGAATGACCTACTAAATTCCCCATCCCTTCCCTCCAGCTGGGATGTGGTTCTATGCAGCGGCTTCACGGCTGCCATACTCCATAGACAGAGGTGGGAGTTTCAAGGCTTGAGGTCATTGGGACTGTTGGCCATTCAGAGGCCACCACTGCAAGAGCCGTGTGGAGCCACCTGGCTTGGAGTTCACTGGGCTTGCTGGCCACAGTGCCCCCTGAATGCTCCCTCTCATGAAAGTGTTACTTGTTCAGGGATAATATCCATCGAGACTTTGGACCCAACGTCACGGATGCGGAAGAGCATCCTTCCAGGTTCCCTCTTCCTGTTTCCCTGAGTCCTCAGATGTGAAAGGCTACTAGCTGTCCCTGTGGAAAAGAGAATCTAGTTCAGGTGACCCACCAACTGGGATTGCATGTGTGTTCTGGGGTTTTTTCGAGGCGGGGGGATGTTTGGTTTTTTTTGGCAATCTCGACGCCCAACTTGGGGCTCGAACTAACACCCTGAGATCAAGAGTCGTGAGCTCTACTGACTGAGCCAGCCAGGCAGCCCTAGCGCATGTCTGTTTTGCTCTTCAAAGACACTCTCCAGAAACGCAAAGGTCAGGATATGGAGCATAAAACGTCAAATCCTGTAAGGTACAGATCTTTGCCGACAGCCAGAAAGTAGCTCACTGCCTCTCCCCTTCACGGTCTTGAGCTCAAACCATTAGAAGACGTGAAGCCGATTTCTGAGGGGCAGAAATCTAGCAGGGAGTGATAGGGTCACAGCGCAGGCAGGTGTGTGCATGCACACACACACGTTATCACAAAGGAAACCGTAATCATTGGTGGAGTGGGGATGTACGTGTGAAAGTTGGGGGCCTTGCATTAGCAGTAGCACAGAATGGGAAGACAGCTGCTTCTGAGTGAAACCAAAGAACCCCACCAGATGTGTGCCTCCCCACCAAGAGACCCTTAGCCCGCCATGCCCTGATCGATCTCTTCACACTCCTCTTGTTCTCCTCCTGCTCAACACGAAGCAGACAGAGATCCCCCCCAACTCTCCCTCCCCGGGCTCACCTACGCCACTAAGCACATACAAGCCGAAAATACAGAAAAACCCAAAGGCTGTAGCCAGGATGAGACCTGCACACCAACACAGTCGCTCCCACCGCCCTGAGCCGTGTGTGGGTGAGTGGGAAGAGCAGGTGACAGCGGAGGTCACTCAGTCACATCGGGTGGAGCCACCAACCCCTGGAGAAAGGGAAGTAGAGGGGGGTAAGGAGCACAAAGGGAAATAGGCAAGAGCAAAGACAAAGCCAAGGGTTCAGTGAGGGAGGCTGGGGGCAAGACAATGGTTGGTGGCAGGAGCCCCATCGAGTGCGTGGTTGCCATTGTAGAAGCATGAAAACAAGTCGTTCTTGACCTGCGGCCTCCGTGGGGAGGCCACAGCTTTGGTGCACTCTACAGGAAAGTCTCAGCCCAACCTACAAACATACTGGCACATACCATGCCAAAAGCATGCCCTAGTCCCTTGAGATTACAAGTGGTTAATGCCAGAGACTCTGGTTAAATGGTGACCACTCGGAGCTTTGATTTCCTCATCCAGGAGATGGAGGCAGTATTAAGCCACTCTTTCCCAGAGCTGCTTTTATGATATAATCCATGGACAAAGCACTGGGCACAGTGCCTAGCATGCATTAGGTGTTCAATAAACATTCATTTGTTTTATTCTTTTCCAGCCTCCCCCCATCAAAGGTCTAAAATGAGGTAACAAAACTCAGGGAGTATCAGATACATAATGTTACTATTTGCAACCTTACCCAGGTAAACATGCAAATGCGCCCTTCACAACCACACAAGGAATATTCCCATCAAATGATAACTGTAGCCAGATAATCACAACATTAGTCCGACATAGATCTCAAAGTGTCACGTAGCAAAATGGTAAAGCAAAGACTCTGAGGTCAAACCTTGGCAGAAACGCAGCATTGCCACTTGCTGGCCATCAGCCCGGCGTAGCCCAACGCCCAGCATCGACTAACAACCTGAGAGATGCTTTAAAAAAATACAATTCTGTAAAGCTTTCAATGTGCTTAATATTGACAATTTTATTCCTGGTTTAATGGTTTTTTTTTTCAATCTTTCTTATGACTGATTGTCAGCACATCAAAACAAAAGCTTTGTTCCAAATCAGCCGGCCACCACCGGACAGTGAGTTGTCGAAAGGCTTTTACGGGAGGGTGTCTAAGGTTTAACGTGCCATGCTCTAGGGAGCACGTGGACATATTAATTCTTCCACTGGCGTTGAGATGAACTGGCACGTCTGTGTTAAACCCTTTATTCCAGGCAGCAAGCTATAACCTGCAAATATTACCACATATAACATGCTTTACTATCAGCAAGAATGTTAACCGTCTCTGGTTTGTGCGGCCGCCCTGGTATCATTCAAGAACTGCAGATCTTGTTTTATCTTTGGCCTGGAGGGAACTGAGAAGCAGAAAACAGTCTCCGCCGCATCCAGGTGCCCTGACACTCGAAGCTGAGCTGACAGGTGCTGGGGTTTCAGACGCATGGCCCTCAGATGCAGGACCACCTTGCTCAGGCTCGGCTATCGTGAAGGCCAGCCCTTTAGAAAGAAGTCACCTCTGAAAGCCTGTGAAGATCCTCCAGACTGTCTGCAGACAGGTGTCTCCGAATGTGTGGCCATCCATGCTTTAGAACACATGAATAAGTAATGCATTCGGTGACTGTATAACACACGCACACATCTATACATATACATACAAATACATATGCATCGGTCTCTGCATATGCATATATTCACTGCATGACTACACTCCCTATTCACCTTTGCTGACACATTTGGTAGAGATGTTTGTGGGGGACAGAGGGGCATTTTTTGCTCAAACAGCTTCTGGAACGCCAACATTTGGAAACCACTAGTTAAAGGGGCAAGCCTGGAACTCAGAGGCGCATGCAATAGGTGATCAACCAAAGTTTGTGGCAGTAATTCTTTCTGCTCTCTCTTCCCTTTCCCTAAAGCCATTAGCAAATGTTTTAATGCACACATCTTTTTTTACCTGTGGTCCTCCAGGCCCTACCAACTGGGAGATTACCAGGGTGAGAAGCATCTGGTTCTTGGCCCCAGAAAATGTCCTAAAGCTGAATGAGCAGTATGGTGTTTTCTGAAGCTTTATGGGATTAGGATAATACGCTTCTGGCTAGCTAATTGGAAAACCTTACTCTCTGAGTGTGTGTGCGTGCGTGTGTGTGTGTGTGCATGCATGTGCACAGGGCTGTGTGGGGCTGTGCACTGCTGCCATAGAATACACTTTTATCTTTATAGGAATCAGTTACATCCTCCCACTTCCCCACAACGATGCAACCGTAAAAGTCATGAGCTTCAATCTGCAGGAACATGCCAGGATCCCTGTGTTCAAAGAGGGAGGCTTGGTTTTCCTTCCCCACTGTCTTGCAGACACGTGTTGCACAGACAAACACCTGGAGGCCAGTTCACAAGTCTTTGAGGGGCTGCCTCTCATGTGCGGCTGTCAGATCGCACCAGACCGACAGGACACAGCAAACTACCCTATGACACGCACCCGGCAACTTTTGAAAGTGCGCTCTCCCCACCCCAAGCTCCGCCTGCCTTCCCCAGCGAGCGCTGCTGTCTTCAAACTACCCATCCTGAAACCGCTTAAAAGAGCCTGACAGCTAATTTATTCTGTGGCAGAGGATAGCAATTTCACTGTCCGGAGGCAAGATACCCAACTGCATCAGAAAATCCATCCACTCGTGGAAACAGGCTTAATATGATAACAATTCCAAGGGTGTGTGGTCGTAATTCTTTCTGCTCCTTCCTCCCTTTCCCTAAAGCTGCCAGCAAATGTTTTTACACAGTTTCCTTTTTTAAAGGGCCTCCAATGAACCTCCATAGAATAAATCAAATATTTCACCATGAAGGGTGATTATCAGGCACTTGGTTGAGGAAAGAGCCAACTATACTGAGGTCAGGGCCTCACGGCTGCCACGGGATTTTTGCCCATTAAGTAGGATGTTTTTAAAATTGTATCTGACTCTCTTTGCAGCAGCCCTGCTGGGCTCTACAGGGCTTCCCTGGGCACCTGGTCGAGAAGGGAATGAGGCGCAACAGAGGCTGATGTTGGGCAGGGCGACACTCACCTCCAGAGGCAGAATCAAGATGGCTAATACGCTGATTTTTCCAAAACATTCTGACAGCTGTTCTCACATTTTATTTCCTAAAATCTGTGTAAGGTAAGGAGCATGAACATTCCATTATTATTTCTATTTTATGTGTGGAAAAATCTAAGGCTTGGAGTACTGAAGACTCACCTTATCTATCACAGGCATGGTGGACCCAGGGTTCCTTCCAGGGTGAACCCCAACATCATGGCCTGTCTACATTCACACGGTGAGTTTCCATCAGGGATAGAGCTAGAACTATGTCTTGCAACTCACCATAGACAAGCACCCCACCACCCCCAGCAGGCTTCTGCTCCATGAGACTTTACCTCGCCTGCCTTGCACAAAATGCAAAGTCTAGTGGTTTTTTTTCAAAGATTTTATTTATTTATTTGACAGAGAGAGAGACAGAGAGCACAAGCAAGGGGAGGGGCAGGCAGAGGGAAAAGCAGGCCCCCTGCAGAGCAAGGAGCCCAATGCGGGACTCGATCCCAGGACCCTGGGATGGTGACCTGAGCCAAAGGCAGATGCCTAACCGACTGAGCCACCCAATGCCCCCACAAAATGCAAATTCTGAAAGTGATTTCTAAACATGGCTTCGGCACTGGGCTTGCTGTGTGACCCTAGACAAGATGCTTCCCTTTACTCTGTTTTAGAAGACTGATCTGTAAGTGGGGCTGGGAGCTCCTCAGGCCACAGTGAGTTCTTTCTGAGTTCACAGTGCTCAGCACAGTGCCTGGTCTAGCATGTGTCCTCCCTATGTGCTTAGCTGAACTGAACTGAGAATAACAACAGAATCTCTTACCTCCCACTGACAGCCCCAAGTGAGGAACACATGCTCAGAAGCACAGGACAATGCCCATGGATCCCAAGTTTGTAGAACCGTAGCATGTCTGGGATGCCTGGGTGGCTCAGTCAGTTAAGCATCCACTTTCAGCACAGGTCATGATCCCAGAGTCCCAGGATCAAGCCACATGTCAAGCCCCATGTCGAGCCCCATGTCGGGCTCCCTGCTCAGTGGGGAGTCTGTTCTCCCTCTCCCTCTGCCCCTCCCCCACTCCTCTCTCTCTCTCTCTCTCTCTCTCTCTCTCACTCTCTCTTGAATAAATAAAATCTTATAAAAAAACAAAAAACAAAAAACCAGAATGGAAGCATGTCTATGTGTTTATGCCACCAAGCTCTACCTTTTTAAATAGTAATGATTGGAATTCTTTTTCAAGGTCTGCTTTTGGAGTTTATTTCATGCTTTTTTACATTTCATGTTACATATATATAATATAATTACATAAATATAGCACACATATATATCTCCTGACTATATTACTATATTATTCTCATCTTATATATATCTCCTGACTATACCACATTTAAAAAACCTATTCAGTCAAATAATAATCCTATTGCTTGGCCACCAGTCAAGGAAACAAAGGTCTCTTAACAAGTGACTTGCTCAAGGCCAACAAAGCCTCAATGTCAGAGAACGGAGTTCCAGAAGGTAGACCCAGCTTAATGAGGCCAGAGGTCTGACGGGCTGTGCCTGGAGGGCCCTTCAGGGCAAGGAGTGCCAACTGCTTTACAAAGTAGCATGTCACCAATTGCTTGTGAGAGTGACATTCCTGGCCTCAAGTCACCATCTATCAGAGACAGGGGTGAAAGGAGACTCCAGACCCTAAATTGTCAACACGCAGCCTTCGGGGCTGGCCTGGGAGATCCAGGAGCAAAAGTGAAGACAAATCAAGCCCCGAGGAGTGGAGAAAAAGTTATCAGACAGGAGCAAAGAGTTGGGAGATGAAAGGAATGTGTTTGGTGTCACCAGTCCGGGTCTTGGGGCCCAGGACCCCAGAGGTCCTAGATGACAGGGGGAGAGGTGAGCCTGCAGGTTGTAAGACTGCATGGAAGTAAACAAAGAAACAGAAAACAAAGGGCTTAAAAACCTGGAAAGATGGAACAGAGCATCCCCCCCCCGGCACCCCACCCATTTTCAGCAGTTTTAACAGATGTCCCTTCCACCCCCTTGCTTCTTGGGAATGCCTCAAGATTTTTACTTTTCGAGAACGGGCAGCTTCCCCCGCCTCCTACGTTTTCTTTCTGGATTCCAATCTGCTGTTTCTCCATGGGATTCTTCCTGTTGTTTTTCATTTTTCTTTTAGATGCTGACCTTTGACCTCCCAAATGTTGTTGCTCAGAGAAGACCCCCCTCTGCAAACTCATTTTATGCACTTAAGAAACACTCACCAAGCACCCACTGCGCCCCAGGCCCTGGGCTAAATCCCAGGCCTCCAGAGCTCAGGATTTAGCATGAAAGACAGGCATTAAGCAAGGAACCGAAAACAACGCCTCTTGCCTCCTGAATCTTCTGGGTGGCTTCTTCTTAAGTTCCTTGGACCTACCTCGCCCTGACCTGACGGACTTGAAGTTCTAGGTTGTTGCGACTGGCGTGGCCCTGAAAGGTCAAACCCCTGCATTATGCCCAAGGCTGGCTGACGTTGGGCAGGGTGGTGCTAGTGAGGGCCTAGTGGTTGTTGACGGTGTCGGTTCTGACTGGCTGAGCCTGGGATGTCCCAGCTGTACACACCTGACCACCACCCCAAGCTTCATCACCAAGGAGAGCAACCAACTGAGGCCTCAAGTCCCAGGGACAGCAGACCTCTCCACTGCTTTCCACACCCTTGGTGTGTCTCAAGGCCCAGCGCTCCCAAGTTCTTTGGAGGAGCAGGAAGTGTTACCTTACCCAGAAGATATTCCTTTGCTGGTGCTCACAGCCTATCCTCCCCCTGTGGTTGTTTTCCTACAGGAAAGGCGAATCTCCAATCAGTGGCTTCATTTGTTTCTTATCGTGTTCTCTTTGGGGAAGCATTCCTGTCTCTGAGGCTGCTTGTGAACACACTCTAAAGTCCCAAGCCTTCAGGAAGACAAGGCCTGCTACCCGAAGTTAAAGTCAGCTGGGCAATTTTCTTCCCAGAACTCGATTCTACTGACTCTCTGCATATTATTTTTTTCCCTCTGAATGATAAGACAGACTGATGGTTTTGTGACGGTGACTTCCATGCCCTCTCAGCGCAGACATGTCTCGCATCGATTTCCAGCTGCCAGGGGCCCACACTCTGTTCCCCTGCGTGCACTCAGTCAATGGGAATCCAGGGTAGTGACGAAGATGCTGCTGGTGGTCATGGCCACGTTCCCCCTGGATTGCTCTGCACTCAGCCTTCCTTTAGATATGTCCCTCTTAATTAACCTCATGTCTGTATCTTTTCTTCATTACATGTAAGGGAAAATATTGTCACTGAAGGATTCAGCAGAGAAAATTTCCGAAGACCAACATGGAGCATCTCCAGGGTTCCCCTTCATTTTCTAAATTGGCACTTTTCTCAAATTAAAACGAATCTGGCATCGCTTCTGTTTTAAAAATGTGTGCTTCCATTCCAGGAAACACAATAAATAGATGGAACCTATCAATGAGCAGAGAGAAGACCATGGACCCATTCAAGCCCCATCGTTCCGTGTGCTGAAACAGGCATCCATCGGGCCACACATCCCTTCTGTGAACTCCAGGGAACCCCCTTCCCCTGTTTCTTCTCCCCAAATGCCCTGCTTCCAAATGCAGCCAGATCTAAAACATTCAGGTGAACGTAAGAGCATTCTCTTGCTAAATTTCAGCCCTCACTATTTTTTTTCCTAGAATCTGAAACTTTTATTTTGAAATTCTCTCCCACGCATACTTTTCCTCTTCAGTTTGGAAATCGAAGCAAACACTTACCTCACCCTCTTAGCAATGCCCTTTTTCTCAGATATATTTTCAGGAATTAACTCCCTTCTGGACAACGAGGACCATATGCTGCATTTTGAGCATCCTGAGCGACAGGTGGCACGTGGTAAAGGGACATAAGTTCCAGGAACCTCAGACAGCCTGGTGCACATCTGGGTGAAGCTTTACGTTGGTGTGGGGTGGGACGGATGGTTGGGTGCGACTGAAGCTGTGCCTATTGGTGTGGAGGCACTGATCACTGACCACACACGTGTTCTGCCTTTCCCACGTTCGAGGACTCTGCTGTTCACCACCCATACAGTGTCCGCGCTAATTCATTTTTCTAGAATCCGGAAGAACCTGACAGTCACCATCTCTGCTCCCACACAGTGAAAGCTAGCACCAGCAGGCCCATTAAAGGACCTCTCCTTAAGCTCGGTTCTCATTAACTTCCTGATCCTGGCCAACCGTATCACCTCATGACATCCACCCTTAGACCTGGAGTCTAAGATGCCAAACCTGCCACCTGCTCCTTCTTCTGTTATTTCGGAAGCCGATGAGAAGAGTTTCGTCTGGGGTAACGCATATCAAATCATCTGATCTTCTCTCGCAAGGTTTTGGACCCTTCTCTTCACAGCTGCTGAGTACACATGCCTGGTTTGGTGTTCACTCATCCAGCTCTCACCAGAGCCCCTGTGGAGCACGTCCTTGGAACACACCTCACAGACACACAGACACGTCTAGTTGCCCACTGCCGTGGGTGACGGTACATAAACGACTTAGCTCCATGGTGTGAAGCAGCAATTATGGCATTATCTTAGTCTGGGCTACTGTAACAAAATATCATAGACTGAATGGCTTATAAACAACAGAAATTTATCTCTCACAGTTGTGGCTGAGAAGTTCAAGGTCAAGGCATTGGCAGATTCACTGGTGAGAGCCCACTTCCTGGGTCATAGGCAGCCCTCTCCTTGCTGTGTCCTCATAAGGCAGAAGCTTATGTGGAGCTCTGTGGGGCCTCTTTTATAAGGACACTACTCTCATTCATGAAGGCTTCACCCTCATGGCCTAATCATCTCCCCAAAGCTCCATGTCCATGTACCGTCACATTAGAGATTGGTTTTCAACTTATGAATTTTGGGCGTGGGGGGGGACACACAAACATTTATTCTATAGCACACATCACCCCTACAAATCTGGGACACTCACTTCTGGAGAAATAATGGCATTTTTCACACCCATAATGCTTTGAAAATTTGCCAAGGTGTGAAAAGAGGGTAAATATATGGTTTGGAAAATCTTGCCTGATTGTGTGGCCAAACCATTCAAGTACCTCACTTCTCTGTCTCTAAGGAAGGAAAGAGAGAAACATGAAAACGAGATTCTGGGGGTCTCCTCAGAGTTTCTGCTGACCCCCTCCAGTGAGATGGAGTGCTCTGAGCGGTGCTGACGGATGGCAGAAGTTCTCATGGGGAACTCTGCCGGGCTCTCCCTGAGACCTCCCTCAGAGATTCTGCCTTCTGATATGGTTGATATAGTCTCTCAGGCTCACATGATAAACTGGCAAAAATCAAGGTCACATTTATAGGGGAAAAACTTACAGGTACTTCTTGAAGGGGACTGTTTGCCCAGCTCTGAAAGCTGAGTTACCTCCCTGATGGGTCCACCTCAGCTCTGTGCCATGTTGAGAAGAGCACACCAGCTCAGCTGGAGGAAGAGAAGGCCCTGGGTGGGGCAACCACCAGAGAGACGCCAACATGGGCAGGTGTAGTCTTGGGCATAACTAGTCAAACTAACTCCCCATCTCCCTGAATCATAAATGAACAACAGTATGAATTCCTTACAGTTGTTAATGGTTAAATGAGATAATGCATGTCACCCACTCAAATCAGAGACTGCACTTCATACATGTCAGTAAAGGTTAGGTAAGAACAACGAACCTTCCCAGAATTCCTTGCATTTCACCCCCGCAATTGCCTGCTGAGCTAGGCACCATTACCATCACTTTACACTTGAGGAAGTCCAGACCCTGTGCTAGTAAATGTCTGTCCTGCGTCGTACAGCTAGAAGGAGATTTGAAAGCAGGATTAGAGAAGACTAGAATGTGTTGGTTCCATCTGATTGGCCCAGAGAGGAAATTCCCACTGAAGGCCCTGACATGGCCTGGATGGTGATACCTGGGCTCCAACCTCTCCGTCTTCTTCAGCCTTCAGTCTGCCCCGAGGGGCAAAGGGAGTTAACTTTATTCACCAGGCACTATGATGGGTGTTTTAAATAAGAAAATAAATAATAGCTGTTTCCATATAGCAAGCATCTGCTATCCCAGTTACCTCACTTTATCCCCATGAAAGCCCTACCTGGTGGGTGTTCCTGATGGCTCCCTTTACAGAGAAGGAAATGAAGGAGCAGGAAGGTGAGGTAACTGCTCCGAGGCCACACGATGAGTAAGTGGCAGATTTGGGCTTGCAGCCTCAGGCTAGCTGGTCTGGGTGCCCTTTCTCCTGGCAGCAGCACCACAGTGGACACAGATACCTCTGAATTCCTCAGCGGGCCTGTGCCTGGACCTTCCATCCCTCCCTTCCTCTCTCCACCCGCCCGCATCCATCATGTGCATTTTCATTAGGCATCTTTGCCTGGTGATCTGTTGATTTGTTATATTAGAATTGCAAACAAATGCTCTCATTCCATCCTTCCATCCTCCCTCTCCTGCCCTCCTGGCGTCTGGAATTCAGCATTGATTTTTCTTGTGCCGCTCCACTGCCTGACTGACATTTCTGGTTGATTTCCCCCTCGGAGACCTTTAGCGGGCTGGCCAGGTTCCCACCAGAGCCCAGGATGGAATAGCTCATCACCCGGAGAAGTTGAACTGGACTCTTCCCCTCCTTCCCTGCTCTCAGGTGCTCAGCATCCCCTGGACTCAGGTCCCATTATCCAGTTGACGGTAGGCTCTCCTCCTCAACCCTTCAGGGCTCTCAACTTGGAGGGGACAGAGGGAGAAACTGCAGGAAATAGGTATCCCTGTGAGGTGGGACCAGGTGAGTTTTGACCTCCCAAGTACTGATGTTTTCAACCAAACCTGGGGAAATTTGACTTCTCGTGGATGAGGAAGGAGATTACCCTGGAGCAAGATGGATTGGAAGGTGTGGGGAAGATGGGCTCAGTGAAAGGGGTGGGAAGATGACCAGGTTACCATCTTGCAAACAGAGGGCCCTAATCCCTTAGTCCTTCAGAAGACTTCACATAATTAAAAGTTTTCTAAAAATGAATTTAATAAATCTCAGAGGTCATCAAAGCCAGTCTTCTGTCCAGGCCACACAGCATATTTCAAAAAGATAGGCTTTCTCCTACATTTAAGAACCCAAACAAGCACATAGACCCTCTCTCTCCCACTCAACGTTCAGTTTCTGCCTCTGATAATTATGTGCAATCACGAGGTACCAAATAGAGCTCCATCTCCTTGCCTGAACTTCCCATTCCCCCTGGATGCTGCCCAGCAGGTGCACAAGCTGGTATTTTATGGACGTCACCACTCTTCCAATAAGATATGGACCCAGGGCTCCATGAAGGGGTCAGTGATGATCAGATCCGCAGGGTGATCCGGAGCCAACAGCGGTGGGCTAGAGCCAGCTGTTGCCAGCTCAGGACAGCTGATTATTACATGTTTAGGAATTTTGTGATCTGGCTGTTAAACCAGCTTGAGCTCACCATAATGGGAGTATTGACACCACACAAATTGGCATATGCTATAAATGAGGGCTTTCTTTTCCCCCTCTGGAGAAGGGAAGGTTTACTGAAAAGGGTGTCCAGTCATGTGGTCAGCTTAGACAGAGGCAGAAGGCATAGGAAGGGTGGAACAAGGTGGAAGAGATGGAGGGAAGTCAAAGAATCTATACTCTTTGATCTCTTGGAAAGAGCAACCTCCAATCAGACAACCACACCTTCTCATCTAACCAGACACAACCTCATCCCCTCAGCCAGACCTAGAATGGAAAAAGGGGAGGAGACATAAGGTACTCTGGATTCTCTAATTTCTTAGAAACCACAGATTGGAGGTATATAAGAATAGCAAAGAGCTCTTAAACAAGACGCTGAATTCTTGATGCACATTTATATGTAGCCCAGCCATGGCTCTCTCTAGCTATTCCTTCTATAAATGTTTATTCTCCTCGGCTTACTGATGAGCTCATCAAAGCAGAGATTGTGCCTTTTATTTCTTATAGTACCTGGTAAGATACTGAAGACACAACAGGTAATTCACAAATATTTGGTTTATTCATTGAATTGCTTTGAACTGAATTGAATTGGTAGCAAACTACTGGCTTATTAACAATGGTCAACCTTTCTCAAATCCTTTTTCTCCAATGAAGTGAAAAATCAGCTGCTGGATAGACAGATACTTGGTTAGGCATAAGCTTGACCTTGTCACTTCATTTGGGCTTGTGCCTAGGGCTCTCTACCTCATTGCTACACTGCGCAGTTGACTGTTTTCCTTCTCATAGTTTCCCAGGCTTCTGGCCTCTTATTCAGAGCCATATGGTTTGAGACTGTGGGTCTTAGTTAACCAGGCAGCTTGGGCCCTGACAATGTTCAACTTTGCACCTGGAACACCCACAAATAAAGACAACTCAAAGTCCAGCCAGCCCAGAATTGTTGCCAGGTTCACATTCAAAGGGGTTCAGAAGCTAGGAGGAGCCATCTCCCCAGAACTCCTGCCTGGCCAATGTTTCTCACCACAGTTGATCCATTTTGGGGAAACCAGAACCCAGGGAAATTAAGGGACACGTCCTGGTCTCATGGCCCCGATTCTACTCCTACCAGGGGAGAGAAGGCCAATGTACCTCATGTGGAAATCTGCCCTTCTCTGACTCCCCTGTCACATGTGACTACTTCCACTTGTCATGCCTTTCCATCTTACCCTAAGAGCTTCACCCAGAATCAGAAGCAAGGCTCTCTCCATCTACTGGATGAAAGGCCAAGTTTGCTGAGCGGGGTGCTGCCTCTAAAGGGAGGCCTGTCCTCCCCAGTCTAGTGGCTGAAGTCCAGACTGCTCCCACACAAAGCTGTCAGTGGGGGGTTCACTTTGTAAGGGCCAAGATCTCTCTGAGAATCTTCTCAAAAATTCTAGAAAATGCTCACTCATCCATTGTTTTTTATGGACAACTTCACAGAGTTCATCAGCTTCCAAAAGCCCAGCGGGGGGCCCCAGGCCAATGACTCCAGATTAAGGACACCGGATGAAATGCCTCTCAGTCACGTTGTCCATTTCCTTCCTGGACACCCGCTCCCTTCCCTCCTCCAGGAAGGAAGATGACTGTTCCATAGGATCCCTCCACATTACAAACGAACAAACTGGCATCCACAGAGGCTGTAAGGAGATCAGGCTCACACAGTAAGTTACTAAGAGACGTGGGGCTGGAATGCAGGTCTGGGCTGCTGTGGTGCTCTCTGGCACTCAGGGCAACTATGCAATGCTTCTATATAATGCTTCTCCATCGTGCAGCTCTCACAGGCCTCAGAAACAACCCTAGCAAAACCCTGGCCTTCCACATCTCCCCAGCGAGCGGTGCGCACCAAGGTTTCCAAAGGGAAGGGAGTGTTCTTTCTGGGGATCAGGTAAGTCTTCCCACAAGTGTAGGTAGGACAAATGAGCAGCTCTATGTCTGTCCTGGGATGACATCTGGAGGACTGATGCCCTAAGTGCCTCTGACACACTGACTCCACTGTTAATGGGGCAGCTCTAACTGCCCGTTAATTTCATTACTATTCTATCAGCAGCAAGCGATCATGCTCACTTCACTCCCCCTCCCCAACTCTTGCAGCACTTGGCTGCTGAGGAGACTTGCTCCCCACAGGGTGGCTCCAGGGACCAGAGATAATTGGGGGACCAGAAAGGATGGCCCTCCCCTCAGTACAGCACCCTTGGAGCTGGAGGAAACTGCTCACCCTAGAGCCAATGGCCAAGGAGGCAGACATGCTGTCCCCTTGGACTCGTAACCTCCATGGAGAGCCTCTCAGTCCTCTCTCTGAAATTCCAAAATAATCTCTGCATGTTCCTCAGTTAGGATTCTGTTCCACTTTGGCCTGGAGCTCCTCTGGGCAAACTGGAAAACCAGAGAAGCCCAGGCAGGCAAGTCTAATCCTCGGCTTCTCACTTCATGGCTCAGGGAGCCAGACAGGGACCCAATCTTTGAGCACTCAATCACCCAAGGCTTGGAGGCTTCAAAAATGAGAGGACTCAAGCCTGAAAATTCCCAGGCTACGTTCTCTTCTGTCTTCACACATTCGAGGTATGGATTCTCTTCATTGCTAACTCAGGGTAGGTCCTGACTCACCAAAACCCATCCCCTTTCTTTTTAAATGGCAGTTGACCAGACCTCCAGGAGACCATGGGTAAGACAGGCAAGTGGGACAGCAGGTGGAGTCAGGGCTCACCCTTCACAGCCGAGGCCCATCCACGCAGACCTGGAAGTCCTCACCCGGTGAGCAGTGGGGGAGGGGACAGCTTGATCCCACCTCCAGGTGCTTTTGGCTGAGGTGTTGCTTTGGACTCCCTTTTCACTGCTCCCTGACTTGAGGTTTCTGAGGGTCACCATGGGAAGGGAGTTGGAGGCAGCAGCCATTGCCTTCCTGGTTAGCATCACGTTCCCCCAACAATAACCGATGTGCTGAGCAGCTTAGGAAGTATTTGTGGAGGAGAGTCTATAGGGACAGACAGGTCCAGCCCTTAGACAGTTGGGGAAATTTATAATACACGGGAATACACATGTATAGAACAGATATTAAGCAACATAGAAGCCTATTCACAAATCAAAAATTTAAAGAGGGTTCTCTTGCACTGATCTCCAGCAAGAAAAAAATCTTTTTTTTTTTTTTTTTTTGTGGGGGGTGGAGGCGGGGAGACTTATGTTTTGTTGTTTGCTGTGCCTGATGTGCCCAGTGGGGAGAGAATAGTGGGGCAAGCAGTCAAGGAACATCCCTGCCTGTGGGAAGTTTTCTACGAGAAGAAGGAGGGGACAGCATGGTTCCTGGACTCCAGGAAGGGAAGACCTGTCCAGGCCCTTAAAGAGAGAGTGAGAACGAGCTCACACTCTTCAGCTGCCTCAGTGGCCCAGAACTGACTGTGCATACCAGGCTGGGATCTGCACTCACGCATGGGGGTGCAAGGCGGGGCTGTGCAAGTTTCTTGTAGCAATGACCTTCCTAGAGATGACAGCCAATGAGCCTCTTTTTCTTAAATTAAGAAACCTTCTGTTTCTCTCAGGCTTAGTATGGACCTTCTTCCAAAATGAGGCTCAAAACACCAGACACCAAAACATGACATCACTTACTGCCCACTTCCTTCCTCAACAGCCCCCTCCCCATCCCAAAAAGGCATGCTGGAAGGACACACAAGAGATTCTTGGCCTTTTTCTCTTGGCGTAGTCACAGGTTTATTTTTGTCTCAAGTCTTGGCTTAGCTTGGGGAGTTGGAGTAAAGGCAAGAAGATGTTTTCCTCCCCTGCTTTGACCAGGGGGAACGCTTCCAGAAGAACCTGGAATGCAGTTATCTGTCATCATCTCCCCCAGCAAGGCATCCTGGCACCAGCAGCCAGAGATGGAAGACGCAGGAATAAAAGGCAAGGCTGCTGCCTCCCACTGTCGCATCCCACCTACCACAACATGTTACAAGCTACTCAGGCCTTCCCAGCGCAGGAAGCGTAGAGCACGCCCACCTCTCCCAAGCACACGTCAGCAGGGCTCCAAAGGCACGGGTAAAAGAAGATGCGGGAACGCTAAAAAAGCAAGGACGACCATGTGGTGCTGGGCAGTCCAAAAAGATATGGCATGGGCCGAGTTTCTAGTCTCAGATCCTTCCTGGAAAGAGTCACAAGAGAGCACTCACACACTATGACGGGTGATGTGAAAGGTGTGAGGGCCATGCTCCCAGCTCCCTGGCACAGGATGGTCTGCCCCCTCCCTTCTGTGGGGAAAGTCTCTGCTCACGAGCAATTCTATTCCAGCCCAAGCTCTGCGGTCTCTGAAGGGGAGCATGAGGGAGGACATGAACATCGGCACAAGGGATCAGAGACCCAAGTATCAGCTGGAAGACAGCTCCCAAAATGGTTGGAAATGAGGGCCCTAATTACATTCCTCCATTGGCTATGACCCTGGGTCACCATGCATCAGCAATTATTTACTTTGGCAAAGTGATCAGGGAATTGGGGCCAGGGAACTGTTGCGTTGGGGTAGAGGCACATGGGGCCAAGGAGATGAGGATGCTGAAGGGAGAGATGCTCTTTTTGCATCTGCCTCCTCCTCACTGGGGTCAGCACAGGCAGCGGTGAGGGAGCTTTATGCCATGGTCTACTTCTCAGTCATGGTGAGATGTCCAGAGGCCCAAACACAAAAGAGGGATAAAAAGAGAAATGGGAAGAAGGATGATAGCCAAAGAAGTAGTTGCCTATTAACAAGCGAAAGTCCTGTGCAAATCAGGGAGAGGATGGAGAAGTTTCTAGAAGCCTGCCCTCCTCCCCGCTGCATTCCCCCAGGACAAGCACAGCAAAATCCGATCTGGCAGCCAGGCCAACAGCAAAGAGGGAATAGACTAGAGAAAACAAGGTGATACTGACCCTAAACTCGGACTAAATACTGCGCAGCAGTGCTTCTCCAAGTCCCTGACCCAGCAGCATCGGCGTCTCCTGGGAACTTACTAGAAAGGCAACTTCCCAAGCCCCACCTGAAGTCTCCTGAATCAGAAACCCTGGGGGTGGGGCCTGGCAGTCTGTTTTAACAAGCCTTCCATATGGTTCTGGCTCAGGTTCAAGTCTGAGTGCCACCCCTGTAGGGAAAAGGGACTCCATTCCTTTTTGTTTCCAGCCTTTGCCCACACGAGCCTTTTCTTTCCCCCCCAAATTTGGTGTTCAAAGAACCATTTCTGCACAGAGGTTTTGTCTTTGACCCGCCATCAGCAGGGATGACGTTTGAGTGTGGTTCATTCAGAAGCAGAATTAGGGCTGCACCTTGCACTCAGCATCCCTCGTCCCAGCTTCCTTGCTTGGACAGCAGGCATTTGCTGGGAGCTCCTTGGGTTCAGCGTCTGTCACACTATAGTCTATGCAGGAATGGTGGGAGCACCAGTACTGTAATGGAAAGTGAAGGAGGCAAAGAAGTTTTGAGCACTGCTAGGTGCCAGGCACTGCCCTGAGCATTTCATACCCATTATCTCAAGCCTCACAATAGCCCCACTCTATAGATTTAAAAATATGTTCAGAGAGGTGAAGTTAGTTGGTCAAGGCCACACAACTACTGTCTCGCATCACAAAGTTGTTGCTTGTGCCACTACATTGCATTGCCTTCTCCTGATCCAAAGTTATTAAAATAGCCCCCCAAAACCACTCTGGTTTTTTTGCAGTCAATTTGTAAGCCACCAGACCAAAAGCTGCCTTATCACCCAATGCAGGAGAAAGAGCTAGGGTTCTGTTGGGGGGCACTCCCTGGCTCTAACGTGAAGCTAGCTAGGAGATGGGCCTACAGACAGGAGGCAGAGTCGTCCTCGTGATGGCTAGATCTGTATCCCTAAAATTCATGCGCTAAAGTTCACGTGCTGAAGTCCTAACCCCAGCTCAGAATGTGACTGTATTTGGAAATACGGTCTTTACAGAGGTAATTAAGTTACAATGAGGTCATTAAGGTGGCCCTAATCCAATTTGGCTGATGTCTTCATAAGAAGAGGTAATTTGGACACAGAAATGTGTAGAGGGGAGGCCATGTGAAGACACAGGGAGAAGAGGGCTATCTACGAGCCAAGGAAAGAGGCCTCAGAAGGAACTGACCCTGCCTATAGCTCGATCTTGAACTTCCAGCCTCCAGAACTATGAGACGAGGCATTTCTGTTGTTGGAGCCACCTTGCTCTGTGGTGCTTTCTTGTGGCAGACCTCTTCCTGTCCCCAGGGTGAGCTCTCCCCCCTCCCATGGCTCCTGCAGCACCCTCGCCGGGGCTGACTCGGGCTGGCAATGCGTCTCTGCGTCTTTGCCCTGGGCAGGGGCTGGAGACTACAGAGGTGCCAGCTCTTAGCTGCGGAGAGAGCAGGACCTCAGGGAGCCAGGCAGTTCTGAGAGGCAGTACTGCCTGGCTGCCTCCGGGCCGCCTGCCTCCAGTCTCACATGGGCTCTGTCTGCACAAGCATGGCAGGTACCCGCCGCCCCTGCCGTTCCGGTGTTTGCCTTCTTCCTGGCAGGTGCCCAAAGACAGAGCATGAAGCCCCGATGGCTGAGAAAGGAAAACTCCAGAGCTGAGACAACACACGGGCTTCCTGAGAACAGGTTTACCTTCAGGAGCTGGGAGGGATATCAGACTCTCAGGATGACGCAGAGGCAAGGAGAGGCAAGGCAGGTGAGCAGCTGCGAGGCAGAGCAGAACCCCCAAGAGTGTGTCCCTGTACATACCACCCCCCCACACACACAGCGGGGGGACGTTCGCATATTTACACCCGGAGACACGGCGTATCTCAATGCACTCACGCCCCTCTACACACATGCCAGGGACCGCCCATGTGTCTGGTGGGGGCACCCCCGTCTATCTGCTGAGTGGACGTGCCCCTGAGAGAACTCCCTCTTTGCATTCTCCACATCCACTCTCTTTCTGGGCTCCAAATTGTGCATCAAGTATGCAGCTGCGTGGAGAGTTATACAACCCCAGAAGCCTGCCAGGACATTCCATGGGGCTTGGCAGAGGGGAGGGGAAATGTGGCCCAGAAATTCCACAGCCAGTTTCGGGGTGTGGGTGCATGAGCTCCAGGTGAGCTGACTAAGCCTCCTCTCCCCTGCCCAGACCTGTCCATCACCCCCTCCCCATCTCAGGAGACCAAGGAGGAAGGCAGGGGGCAGGTGCAGCTGTCAAGAGTGTGGAGGTGAGGCCAGCCTCTGCAGCTCACAGCACAGACAAGAGAAGACGTCCCCCTCTCCTGCTTCTGTCCTTCATGGGCCTGAAATGGGGGTGGACCGGAGGGCAGGAGGGAGACTAAGCCATTTGTATCTAATTATTGTAGAATTATTCGTGGTCCTGGTTTGCTTCTTCTGTGTTCTCTTTTCATAGGGCCAAGAGCTCTCTCTGAACTCATATCTCTACCAATTTCCTCCGAAGAAGCTGGAGGTACAGAGCAAAGCCAAAACAACCAGAGGGGCTAATCACCAGGTCTGGACAGTGATGGGATTAAAGTCAGTGACAAATTTTATTAGGAAGCTCTAACCGTGCCCAGATAAGTGTGTGCGGGAAGATAACAACTCAGCTGTGAGCTGGCGGGCCACTGGGGAGCCCTTAACAGACTGAGTCCTGAGATGGGCCAGGAACGGCTGAGGGGGGAGGGTGGGGAGGAGTTGATGAATCAATCACAGGTGGAAGGCCGGTCTCTCTCCGTTCACACCCAAGCAGCACCCCGGGCCCCCTGCTCCGACTTCCCCCGGGGGACTGGGGAGGTGCTACTGATGACCCATGTGTTCCCGCCAAGATAACAAGCACCATCTTACTGGCCTCATACCCACCAATCTCCATTCACACTTCAGTGGTTTTATACACATATATAAATATAAATATATATATACGTATATATTTTTTAAGATTTTATTATTTGAGAGAGAGAGAGAGCACACGCACAAGTGGTGGGGAGGGGCAGAGGGAGAGGGAGAAGCAGGCTCCCCACTGAGCAGGGACCCTGACGCGGGGCTTGATCCCAGGATCCCAGGAGCATGACCTGAGCCGAAGGCAGACTCTTAACGGACTGGGCCACGCAGGTGCCCGCAGTAGTTATATCTTTTGTAAGTCTCACATTACCCTTTCGGATCTCCTAAATTCATTCTGCCAACGCAGGACTCTATCTCCTAGATCACATAGATAGAATTTGAGCTTTTCTACTGTACCTGAGTGGATGCCTTGCATTTTTTCCTAACTTTCTATTTTGAAGTAATTTTAGATTTAGAGAAGAATTGCCAAGATAATACAGAGAGTTCCTGCATATCCCTCACCACGTTTCCCCTGCTGCTAACATCCTGCATAACCATGGTACAATTCTTGAAACAAAATTAATTAGACTATAGGCTTATATTTGGATTTCACCAGTTTTTCAACTAATGTCCTTTTTTTTTTTTCTGTCCCAGAATCCAATCTGAGATCTCACATTGCACTTATGGTGTCTTGCATTTTGGTAATTTTTCTTCCTACCCATTTGAGAGTCTTTATTACCACTGAAGGTAAATTACAATTTGATGAAACAAATGTTGTCATTTATCCTTTAAATATGCTTCTCTGGCCCCACCCATCAACCTTTTCCCACAAGGCAATAAAAACTGTGGAGAGTAGCAGAACCATCGGGCAGCTTTGCGATGTGCGAGGCCGCCGCTCCACAAAGGCAGGCTCTGCGGATGACATGGGGAAAATCAGGAGAGGACTGCCTCTCCCTGTGCGGGAGGCTGAGTCATGGCTAGGTATCTGGGTCCTAATCCCCGGAGCCTGTGGATGTTACCTTACATAGCAAAAGAGACTTCGCAGAGGTGACTAAGTTAAGGATCCTGAGATGGGGAGATGATCCTGGATTACGTGGGTGGGTCGTAAATGCAATCACAATGTCCTTGTAGGAGGGCGGTAGAGGGAGACTTTGCTACCCAGAGGAGAGGACAAAGCAGAGACAGAGCAGAGACGGATGAGGAGATGATGCTACGCTGCTGGCCTTAAAGATGGAGGAAGGAGGCTTGAGCCAGCACAGCTCTAGAAGCTGCAAAAGGAAAGGAAATGGAGTCTCTGGAGGGAGGATGGGCTTGCTGACGCCTTGTTTGCCACCCACGGAGACCCATGTTAGACTTCTAACCTGCAGAGTGTAAGAGAGTAAGCTCGTCTTGTCCTAAGCCACCAGCCATGTGGTGGTTTGTCACAGCAGCCCCTTAAAACACTGGACACTCAATAAACACTTGTTGAACTAATACACCAGGTCTCTCTCCCTCTGAAACCCACTACACTGTGCTGTCTGAAAGAGCCACCCCTGTCTGTTATTCTCCGGTGAGGATATTAGCCAGCCTCCCACAACTAAAAAGCCCTGTAAAAATATCTAGTCTATATTTGACAGTATCTGTTAAAGCTGAAAGCAGGCAATGACCCCACAATTTCACTCCTAGGAACGTGTGCAGGAGCAACATGAATCTATGGGCTCCAGAAGACACACACAAGAGTTTTAAGAATAGCGCTGTTCATAAAGGGAAAATTGGAAACCATTCAAATGCTCATCAACAATAAAATAGAAGCGTGCGTTGTAGTACGGTCACACAATGGAACGCTCTACAACCACAAGAATGAACGAACTCCACCGACGTGCAGGCTATGGATCAATCTCGTAAACACACAGGGGAGCGAGAGAAATGAGACACAAGAGGGGCTGTGCCACCTGATTTCACTCATGTAAAGGAAAAGCTGGAGAACCTGATCTCTGCCGTGACAAGTCAGGAGGGTGGCTGCCCTTGGGAAGCTGCGAGGAGCGACTCCAAGGGGGCAGAAGGGGATTCTGGGAATGGGGAGTGTTCTAGTTTTTGGTTTGGGTACAGGTTACCGGGAGGTGTTCCACACGTGACGCGTCCCCAAGGCGCACACTTACGATGAACACACTTTCCCACATGAGTATGGAAGTTCGGTTCCAAGTTTACCCAAGAAACCCAGGCTGGGAAGCCGGGCTGGCGCCAAGCCCGTCCCCTCATCAGGCTGCCTGTGGCCGAGAGCGGCGCCGAGTGCCAAACAGGACAGGCTCAGCAAACACCGGCCGCCCGTGATCGTAGACACATCTCCAGGAACGTGCGGAGCCCTCATTTTCCCTTCATGTAGCTAACGTTGTGGGGACCCGGGATGCAGTTACAGCCCTGAAATACGCAGCTTAGGAAGCATAAGTACCGCGTCTACGTGGGCCCAGGGGAGGCACGCGTATTTACGCGGCGTGACCAAATGAGAGAGCCTGGTGCAGCTGCCACCTGCCTCCTCCCGCGCCCACGAAGCCTCCAGACCCTCTGGGCTGCCTGTCTGAACAAAGACAGTGACTCAGGGGATGAATTCTCCTGAGCAGACAGTTTTCTGGGACAGAGCCCATCATTTAAAAACGGCCTGAAGAAGCACAGGGTAAGAACTTAAATGCAATGTTGCTGCTGTTTCCAGCACCGATACGATTTTTCGTTTGGGAAAAGATTTTCCCACCTTCTTTTATTATTTGCAATTCAACCTCCTTGATCATCACCTAGCCTTCAAGAGAAGCTGGGAGCAAACTGAATGGCGGTAAATGTGAAACGGAGCGATCGTGTATCTCTTCCGCGGTCCAGCGAAGAAGCTGGGACAGGCTGAAGAGCAGTGGACATGTGATGCTGTGAGAGTCCTCCAGGTGGAGCACGACGGGGTGGGAGTGAAGCCCCGAGAAGAGGATGGGTGGGGGTCCGGTCCTGAGGTTCTGTGTGGGGCTTATTCCCCTCAGGCATTTTCAATTCCTGTGGCCACCCGCCGGGGGCTGACATTCAGGACTACGGGCAAGCAGGTCAGAAAATGTAGCCTGGCTTTAACGGCTGCCCAAGTAAGCACAGACCAGAGGGGCAGTCTGTGAGGGGTAAGGGGTAGCAGCCCGGCGTGAACTGGCAGGCTCCTCCGCACTTATATCAAGCATCCCAAAACGAAGTAGAAGTAATTTGTACGTTATCTGCTGGTTTCCATCCTCTGCATCACATCTCCTTTCCAGAAGTGCAGATAATTGGAGCTGACTCAATTGTGAAAATGCCTTATTTTCCAATTCACGTTTGCACAAAGTGTGCCCACAGCCTGCTCCTTCTTTCCCCTTTCCCCTCCGACAAGTGCGCTCATATGCACACACCCTGCTAGCCTGTGAGAACATATGTAGTGAAGGGGAACCGCTTTCAAACAAGATTTTATGTTCACGCAGGAGGGCAGCAAATATGCCTGGCTTTGTGCAGGTAGACAGTCTCACCTTCTGCTTCTGGAAGTCCAGGTGTGGGAATTACCAGGTGGAAACCCATGGCAAGAACGCATATGGCCATGGACAATTCAGGTACAACATAACGAGAATTCAGATCATAAATTCTCTGAATGTTTTCAAAAATAGCCGCATGGAACACATTGGCTGTGTGCTCCCCCCCCCACCACCTCCCAGGGCTCCATGCAGTCCATCCCTGGAACGAGATTTGTAGCCTACCCAGAGCCACAGGTGCCAAAGAACCCCAAGGAAAGTTTGCCCAAGGTAGAAACCACATCAGGTCAGGACAGCTGGAGGTGGGGCTGCCAGCTGGGAAGTAGGCCTGAGGGCTTCAAGCAAGAAAGCAGGGTTGTTTTTTTTTTTCTTAAAGATTTTATTTATTTGAGAGCAAGAGAGATAGTGAGAGAAAGAGAGAGAGAGAGAGCATGAGCTGAGGGGAGAGGGAGACGCAGACTCCCCGCTGAGCAGGGAGCCCGACGTGGGGCTCGATCCCAGGACCCTGGGATCATGACCTGAGCTGAAGTCAGACGCTTAACCTACTGAGCCACCCAGGTGTCTCAAGAAATCAGGGTTTAAACGCAAAACTCTGGTTGTATTATTATAGCCTCTGTGCCTCTCTTTCCTTCCTTTACTACATAAAGCGGTAAGAATGAATCCCACCTTCTACTAATCTCACACATCACTCACTATGAGGGTGACTTTGACTTTTCAGTGAAACACAAACACACACACACACAGAGACAGAGAGACAGAGACTGCAAGACAAAGGTGTTGGAAATCTCAACATTTCAGAATGGAGCCCACACTCATCTCTGATAGACCCACCAGACCTTCCCATACAACCTCTCTGGGGAAGGCTGAAGAAACAGAAAAAAAAAGCAAAAAGGATATTAAAGGTCCAGAAAATAAAAATAAATAGATGAAGACTAACAAGAAATATCCTCCTATGAGATAGATTTAATATAAAGAAAAAGAGAAAGGGAATGTTTGGAAAAAAAATTTTTTTTAAGATTTTATTTATTTAGTTGACAGAGAGAGAGAGACCGTCAGCAAGAGAGGGAACACAAGGGGCGCCTGGGTGGTGCAGCGGTTAAGCGTCTGCCTTCGGCTCAGGGCGTGATCCCGGCGTTCTGGGATCGAGCCCCACATCAGGCTCCTCCGCTATGAGCCTGCTTCTTCCTCTCCCACTCCCCCTGCTTGTGTTCCCTCTCTCGCTGGCTGTCTCTATCAAATAAATAAATAAAAATCTTAAAAAAAAAAAAAAGAGAGGGAACACAAGCAGGGGGAGTGGGAGAGGAAGAAGCAGGTTCCCAGCAGAGCAGGCAGCCCGATGCGGGGCTCGATCCCAGGTGTCTGGGATCATGACCTGAGCCAAAGGCAGATGATTAAGGACTGAGCCACCCAGGCGCCCCTGGAAAATTTTCTTATTCGTTTTTTAGGATGATTCAAGAGGACTTTTGTCTAAAGAAAATCAAACTAAATAGTATCTATAGCAAGAGTCAATGAACTTTTCCTTTCAAAGACCACCGAGAAAATATTATCTGCTTTGGTGCCCACATGGTCTCTTCTGCAACTATTCACCTGGGCTCCCCAAAGCAGTAGACAATATGAACAACCGGGACCAGACCCAGACTTCAACCCCAGTTTGTCCTCCACCACTGATCTAAAAGGAGGGACATGGAGTCAGGGTAGCTTGCGTGAATGGCTGCAGTGAAAACCTCATGGAAAGCAGTTAGCAGCAGAAAGCACGCTGCAAGAAATTAAGTTCAAGACGTAAAGATACACTTGAAAAGCTTTCCCAGGACTTGTATGGTAGTGACGGAAAAAGAGAAGCCTAGACAACATAACCAGGCGACCCAATACATGGCTAGAAGAATTCCTTCAAGAAGAGAATACCCCAGAGCAGAATCATCATAATCACAATCACCATCCCCATCGTCATTCCTGAGTTGAAAACCCGAGGCTGCATATTTAAAGAGCATATTTAAACACAGTGCAAAAGAAATTAAATCAACACATATACCTATACTTTTTTTTTAAAGGTTTTATTTATTTATTCGACAGAGATAGAGACAGCCAGCGAGAGAGGGAACACAAGCAGGGGGAGTGGGAGAGGAAGAAGCAGGCCCATAGCAGAGGAGCCTGATGTGGGGCTCGATCCCAGAACGCCGGGATCACGCCCTGAGCCGAAGGCAGACGCTTAACCAGGCGCCCCATATACCTATACTTTTTTGATATCTAGAGAAAATTCTAGAAACCTTCAAACAGTGAAAAGGAAAAGAAAACCTATGAAAGAATCAAAACCCAGCTGGTCTTGGGCTTCTCTCCTACATTCACTGCTCAGAGACAATGGAGAAATTTCAACAACTTTGAGAAGAAGGAAATGGTCAACCAAGATGTCATGTACATGTAAATCAATGGAATAACTCTAAGACATTCAAGGGTTAAATAAATTACATGACCAGTATTCCCTTTATGGCCCCTCCCCCCAAAAAAGTCTTAAGGGCAAATGCTGATTCACCAAGAGACAAAGCAAAATCAAGAACCCACAGGTGGGGGATATCCAGGTAAGAGATACGTGAATAATGACAAGCTGCTCGAGCTACCTGAATACTTAGTGTAACTTTAGCAGTAGAATAGTAGAAATGCCAAACTATGCTTGAAAGGGATGAAGGAATATTGAAATGATCAGAATGTAAAAAATATTAGCACGGGTCTTAAAAAACCTAGCGCATAGTAGCCCAAATGGGGAAATTAGGGAAGGGAAGGCCATAAAACCGTACTGTTTAATTCTTAACTTTGATGCTTATGGGCTTAAATACGCTTTCAAAAACTTAAGTGTCATCACTATTAAGTTTAAATAGGATGAATACTTTCTAAATCACCACAGGGAGGGAAAGCAGAGAAAATCCATTCCATAAAGCAAAAATGAGCAGATAAAAAGGAAACAGGAAGTGAAAGCATTACAAAGAAAAGCAGAAAGCCTAAAGATAAAGAACAGAAGAGCAAGCATTGCATTATGAAACACCAGGCTGTCTTTAGAAATCACGTTTGAAGGATATTTAATCACATGGGAATATGTTCACAAAGAAAAGTAAGGAAAAGGCATGATATAAGGTATTTATATATACAGTATGTGTATTATATTATCTCAACTTTATATATATTTGAAGTACATATTTATAGAAAAAAAGGACAGAGGAATATATTCAAGTATCAATAATAATTTTCTGAAGGTGGGGTGCCTGGGTCAATCAGTCGGTTGAGCATCCAGCTCTGGATTTTGGCTCAGGTCATGATCTCAGGGTTGTGGGACTGAGCTCTGCGTAGGTCTCTGCACTGAGCATGGAACCTACTTGAGATTCTCTCTCCCTCTCCTTCTACCCCTCCCCTGCACCAGTGCATGCAAGAATGTATGTGTGTGTGTGTGTGTGTGTGTGTGTGTGTGTGTGTGTGTTTCAAAATAATAATAATTTTCTCAAGGTAGTAGGATTTCAGGTGATTTTCATTTTCTCATTTATTCTTTGTATTTTCCACAAACAATATATATAGCTACGATAACTTTTAAAAAGCAATCAGCGTTACAAAAAATAAGAGTGTTAGGGTGCCACGAAATCAAGCTGAGCAGGGGTAGGGAAGTGGGCACTGAGAGGCTCTGGAAGACATTTTGGGCTGTGGGTTGGGACCTAGTGGTCAGCAGACAGCACCAGGCTGGAATCTGGATTTTGCATCTCCCGCTGCTTCCGGCACACTCAGCCTCCGGAGTCTCTGGGCACGTGAGAAAAATCTCACCCTAAAAGCTTTGCTTTTCCGAATTCTTACTGCATGCTGTGTGCAATGTGCTTTAATCCCCATGACAGCCCTGAGACGCAGATTCACTAGCTCCATTTTACAGATGAGGAAGCTGAGGTCAGAGAGGATGAGAGACTCGCTTGAGGTCACATGGCTGGGAAGGACAACTGTCAGGATCTGAACCCAGGGCGCCAGTGGCCAGCCTGTTCGTCAAATCCCCTCCTCTTCCTCCTTCTGGAAGTGAAGCCAAACTTGCCTGACTTCATCGCTATTATTCTCTAATCTGTTCATTCTTTGCTCTGGCTTAGGAGGACACGACTGTGAGGGCTGCTGTCTCTCGCTTTCAGCTGGGCCGTGAATACAAATGCCCCAGATTCTCTCACAAAGACCCTGCAGAGCGTCCTGAGTGGACACGCTATCCCTTCTGGTCTAGCTTCGGTGGATCAAATGGAACCCATTTCATGGTGGCACCCCTGCCCCCACATCCTTCCCTTGTAAATGCACTGTGGCGCGGAGGCCCGGCGGCCCATCCAGGACACGTCAGAGTCCCGAATACTTCCTTCTCCCCACAGGCCCCGCGGCAGCCCAAGAAACCTGTGCTGGCTGACAGCCAAACGCATAAAATCCCTACCTTCGCCTGAGAGGCAGGGGAGGGGAGTGCAGAGCTTACCTCTGAATTGCAATGTTACTAGGACCCGGTTTGCTGTAATAATACCAATTAACATCTCTCCCCCTCTTCAGAGTTTCTAGTACAGGATAAAAATAGCGATACACGTGGTGCTGAGATGCAAAACATAATAATGGGAATGTGCAGTGCAAGAGCCCCACTCGATCTCGCCGAGGGAGGAGGGTGAGGAGAATGGGAGCCTTGTGGGAGATTTAGAAGGGCATGCAGAGAACCCGCTGGAATGAAGGGCCTCCCCTCATCTTGCTCCTCTCCCAACCCTAGCTGCCAGACGGGACGGCTGAAAGCACCTGTGGGAAAGTGAACATGGCACTGGGCTCAGGATCCAAGATTTGATTGTTGGGTAGGAATGTGCCCACCCAGCCACTGACTACTTTCGTGGCCTTGCTTGAGTCAGGGAACCTCGCTACACCAATTCCCTATCTGTAAAACCAGAATCGGCACACGTCCTTCGTGGGTGGGTGTGCCATTTAAGTGTGGCAACATATAAAAGGGCTTTGCAAATTGTAACGTGTGATTCAAATGTCAGGGCAGGTCTCTAAGTATTGGCAGCAGTCGTGAGGCAGGTGACCTTGGCCAACACAACCATTATTGTTACCAAAATGAAAATCGCCACCAGTCAGCCCCCACCCTTCTCAGCAGGTTAAACCCTGGCATGTGGGCTGGCAGCTACCTTCAAGGCTGTTTCTCAGATGGAAACATCTCATCCTAAAGACAAAGGGGGCTTGCCAGAAGCTGTTTTCTTCACAGCTGTGAGATACTTGGCACAATCATAGTCCACACATATCTTGGGGGCTGGCTTCCCTTTAAGGACCATTACACCAGGCGTGACGCAGTCCCGGGGACCCAGCTGCCATCCATGGGGAGAGTGCAAAGGAAGTGGAAGGTGCCCTCTCTCTTCTCCTTCCTTTACACCAGCCCGCATTCCCCAGGCCTCTCCCCAACAACACAAGACACACAGCTCATATACCAGGATGATTCCATGATTCAGTCTAGACTGCCCACAAAGCAAATGTGTAGGGTGGGGCTCCCTGAGCTCCATGGGGTGCCCCAGAGTCTTCGGGGGACATCAGGAAGACAGAGAAGGAAGCTCTGAAACCACTTCCCCCTCTTCTCACCTCCCCCAACCATCAACGTCAACCCGACCTGATTTGTAACAATTTTATGTTTGGCTTCCACCTAAGATTTTATTTGAAGAATGACTTCTCTGCCTAAAAATCTTCAAAATCTTTGCCCTAGAGGCTTTGCAGAATGATGACTGAAGCCTCCGGGAAGGGGATCTTGGTCCCTGGACTGGAGCAAAGCCACCTAAGGGCCTCTTCCCCACCGAAATAACGACAATGGTTTCTTTACGGGGAAAAGAAAGTTCCCCGGTAACACCACCCAGAATCTCTCTGGACACGTGGCTGTGGTACCTGAGGATGCGAAGTTCTCCCATCCACAGAACAGCCCTTCCTCCTCTCCCCAGGGCCACGGGGACCAGGCTTGTCAGCCCAGGCTGCATGAGCCCAAATGAGCAAAGTGTGATCACACTCTTGGCAGGGCCGTGGGCAGAAGTTTTGAGGGGAAGGAAGGAAAGCAAAAAGACCAAGAGAAGAAAGCCTCTCCCTGTGGAGCTGGGGGGGGGGGGTTGGAAGATCATCTATGAACCCATCTGCTGCTTTTGAAATGTACATTTTTGGAAAAAGAGGAGAAGGCTAGGGCAGCAGAGATGCCAGTTTAGAGCCAGACAGCATCCCCTTCAAAGGGAGTAGAAAGCATGTGAACCATACTAGGCCACAGTTCTGGCCCACGAGGGCCAGGGGGCCTGGTTGCAACCCAGGAAATTCAGGACGTCAGCAAATAGAAACCGTTTGGCGTTTCTTCTCCCCCGGGGAGAAAGAAGCCATCAACCAGACAGGCAGGGAGGAGCCATCCATCATGGCCTGGCTACCAAAGATCTTAGGGCAAAGAGAATGCAAAGAGGTGGGGGTTGCTGCTTCAGTCCAAGGGAGAGATATGAAGGAGAGGGTAAGCTCTGACACCCCTGGGAGGCTGCAGGCTTCCCTTGCAGGTGACTACACTCTGTTCAGCCTGAGCCCAACCAACATGGGCTTAGAGCCAGGCCCTGCACTGGGGATCCTGCCTCCACGGCTTTAATCACATAGTCTTGGATTTAACTTCTCTGGGCCCCGGGTTTCCTCAAGTGTTCTTGGCAATCGCAAGCATCTCTACTTTGTAGGGCAGTTGGGAGAATTGATTGAATTAATAGAGGCCCAACACCCAGAGCAGTGCCCGCACTTGGCAAGCATGAGATAACTGTTGGCTAGAGCGGGCATGGCTAAGTCCCCCTCGGGTTCAGCCCCACTAACTGAGGAGCATGGGTGTGGGTAACGGGGACAGCAGGACATGAACAGCACCCCAGTAGCAATCTGCTCTAGGCATACACCCTCCCATGGGGGCACTGGCTCCACTTCCGTCTCTCCCATCTTTTCCTTTCCTTGATCTCTCCATTTCCCTCTTTTCTTTTTTCTTTTTTTTTTTTTAAAGATTTTATTTATTTGACAGAGATAGAGACAGCTAGCGAGAGAGGGAACACAAGCAGGGGGAGTGGGAGAGGAAGAGGCAGGCTCATAGCGGAGGAGCCTGATGTGGGGCTCGATCCCAGAATGCTGGGATCACGCCCTGAGCCGAAGGCAGATGCTTAACCGCTGTGCCACCCAGGCGCCCCTATTTCCCTCTTTTCTAAATTTTTAAAACACTTCCTAAGTTTTCCTCTGTACTCTAGTAGTTTAAAGTCAAATGGCCAAACCATTCATCGAGAAGCCCAAATAAGCATGACCAGGGATGCGGTTGCCTGTTCACAGATTCTTGGCTTTCATGGGCAGTTGGCAGAAGACTTCTGTTGGGGGAAGTTACCAGGCTGAAATGTTTCTTAGCCTCTTTGAGAAATATGCACTTTCGCTACCACTTCGCTGGCCATCAGAATCATTAGCGATTCTCTAAACAACTGCCCACTATTTGTTTCACACCTGGAAAAGCTTCAAGACAGGCTAAGAAGCTACTGGTGGGGAAGGGGGTTGAGATCCCCCAGGCCCTGATTTTCCTGCCTGCCCACTTGTCTCCTGATTCAGCAAATAACCAACAAAACAAGAGAAGGAGCTTCAGCTCCCCCCTCCCTGGAATCATCCCCACAGCTTTGCAGAGAGGCTGGTCTTGGGGCCAAAACAGGTGTGAGGCTACCTACATACAATGGGGAACCCCCGGGGTTTGCATTATTTTTCTGGAGCTGAATCAGTCACACGCTGTTGTGGCCAAGGTGACCCATTAGGCAAGAGCTCAGGGTTCTTCTGCCTGAGGCCAGGGTCACTTGCTGTCCCCCTCCAGAGGGGACATTCCTGCTTCAGCCCACGTGACCCACCGATCCTAGACTCTGAGAACCATTCACAGGCTGCTCTCAGCAAGGACTTCCCCAGCCTGTTTTCTGGTCTGCAACAGACAGGGGGCAAAGTAACACACAGGGAGGGTAAGGTAACTGCCCAAGGTCACGAAGGAAAAAGCGGTGAACCAGGGATCCAGACTTCCAGCCCCGCCCCCCCCCCCCCCCCCCCGCCATGGCCCAAGAGAGCATGCTCCTAAGTGGCGTGGCAGGACACTGTTTCCGTCTTTCTAATACTTTAAATAACCTCGTCATTCAGGACAGCGGTGTTCAAGTGGTAAAATATGCTATCCTTGGAAAACCGTGCTGCTGAGAAAACCCGCTTCTTGGCAGTGGGATCCTTGCTCGCTCACTTTGGAATGCCAAGATCCCACCACAGCATAGTGGAAGTGTTCCAAATCTCTCAAACTTAATGAAACACCTGTCCCCTAATGCAGCAGGTACCATCAGAGGTAATTACACGGGGCTTTCACATATTCATACACACACTTACACACCTAGACTCCACCTGGCCCTTTGGCTGCTTCCCTGGGTATATACCTAGATGTGCTCCGATCGATCCTGGTGTGAATGAGCTGGGAGAGCCCCTCCTAGTTTTTAACTCTTTGGAAAACAGTCACACTCAACTCTAGTCCGCGCTCAACTGGGCCTAAGATAAGTTTAAAGTGATTACACCAGAGATAGGAAAATCTTTGCATTCACACCGTCAAAGCTGTAACTAATACACACACACACAACAGACACACACACACAAGGGATGGTTGGAAATTTAAAATATAATTCATCTTTGGAAGACTCTATTTAGAAACTGTCCCCATTTATTCTTTGCAAATTGATGTTGATTCACACGCCATCCGTATCCTGCACAAGTGACTTTTCCTAATCGTGTTATTTGTTTGCACGCTCAATCCCATGGAAGCCTGAAGGTAAAATTTCTCATCTCAACAATCCAAAGAACTGAGGTCAGATGGGGAGGTCTGGGGCTTATGGTGACAAAGTGGAAGAGGCAGATGGAAGCCCAAACAATGTTCCTAACATCCCTTGCCACGGCTGCCGGGCACTGCGCCTTCTCTCCCTCTTCCTGCAGAAGCACGAGAAGGAGAATGGTATGAGAAGACAGGCAGAGGAATGCTTTAGGACAAGTCATCAAAAATGGCAAACAGGTCCTCCTCAGCTTTTCCAGGAACAACCCCACCCCACACACACACATACACACGCTATATGCACATACTGTTACACACACATTTGAAAAGGAATTATATAACACATCAGCTGTTCCTTTTCACAAGCCCAACTGAGATCAGTCCTGTAAACATAGAAGCTCGTGGTGAGAGTCCAGGGATTTCAACAGGCAGCGAGAGAAAAGGCCCACTCTCGCTGAGGCTCAGAACACCGGCCGTGGAATGCTCAGAAGCTTCCAGCAAGGAGAGTTGCCCAAGATGCTAATAGCAAGAGCTTCCTCTCGGCAGCCTCAAACTCCCCACGTGTCCCAGCCTCACCCCGACCTACACAAAGCTGGATTTGTGGTGAGGAAACCAAATCAAGCTCTAAAATGTGCATGGGCACCCAAACCCCAAATCTTTTGTGTCCAGAAAAGGAGAGGGAACACAAAGGTGTGGGTTCTGGGGTCTGGATCTAAGTGTCTTCGTGGGCAAAACCTGGAGCAAACACATTTACCACGCAGGGCTGCTGTGAGGGCCCTAGACTTTCACAGGTAAGGTCTGGGTAGCAAAGGGCCCAGCACGTAGTAGCTGCTCACTTCTCTCTCATCTTCCATCCTGGCTTCCCCTCCCCAGCCCTGACTGATGAAGCGGTGATGTTGACTTTCGCAGTGGAATCAGCTTTTGCTGCTGCTGATGCAGGTGAGCCTGATGTAATCACATGCGTCCTTAAAGCAGGAAGCCTTTCCCAGCTGTGGTTAGAAGGAGCTCGGACTACAGAGAGGCAACGTTGCTAGCCTGGACAACGGAGGAAGAGGGCCCTCAACCAAGGCACGTGGGCAGCCTCTGGGAAGCTGGGAAGGCAAGGAGGTGGAGTCTCCCCGAGAACCGCCGGGAAGGAAGGCAGCTGTCAGACACCGTGATTTGAGCCCAGGGAGACCTATGTCAGACTTCTAACCTACCGAACTGTAAGAGAACAGTCCGTGTTGTTTAAAGTCTGTAAGCTCGTGGTAATCTGTTACACCAGCACCAGGAGACTAACACACTCACGGCTGGTCCCTGGGGAGGTGCCTGGTGCTCCCTCCCCTCACCCCTCCACTGTGGACTTCTCTCAAGGTGCCCCTGGCCGAGTCCTCACAGCGGGGAAGCTGGTCTACCTCACCTGCTACTTCTGTGGCCCACCCTGGCCCAGCTCCCCCCGCCAGGAAAGCCCTCTCCTTCAGTGTCAGATGGCCCTGTTCCCTGACAACGGGATTCCTAAGGCTTGCTCTAAATTCGTGGCACCCTTTGAGTTCCAGACTCATTTATCAGAACGACAGAACATAGACATGCGGGAGTTGTGAAGAGGAGAGGAGCTCTTTCAGGCTCTGGGGCCCGACGTCACCCCCTCCCTGCAGGCAGACTTGCACAGCGCCGAATACCGGTGTTTGCGATGCAAGGCAACTGTCCACGCGCAAGAACGGGGAAGCGACGTGCCACTGCTCACTGATGCCAGGCACATCCTCCAACTTGGCTCGTTTCTTTTTTTAGGATTGATTGATTGATTGATTGATTTTAGTGAGTGAGAGAGAGTGGGGGAAGGGACAGGGAGAGAGGGAGAGAGAGAGAATCTCAAGCAGACTCCCACTGAGCAGGAGGCCAACCCAGGGGGGAGGCTCCATCTCATGACCCTGAGATCATGACCTGAGCTGAATCAAAAGGCAGATGCTTAACCCACTGAGCCACCCGGGTGCCACCCCCCCCCCCCCGCCCCGGGTTTGGTTTTTTTTTTTTTTTTTTTTTTTTAAGACTTCCAACCTGGCTTTATACTGGCCCTTTAAGCCGCCAGGAACTGGGCTGGGTGGTGGGCACAGAGGCAAATCTTTAGAACAGGGAACCTGGGGAGCCAAAAGCGGAAGGGAGAACTGTCAGAGAAGAAGGAAGCCTTGTCAAGAGACAGCAGTGGTGGCAGGAACTGGGGCCCCTGCGGGGCTCACCCCCAGCCGACTCTCTCCCAAGCCTGCCAGAAACCCTGGAACCCAGTTCTGGGCTGTCAGCAAAGACAAGTTTAGCACCAGTGATCTCATCTTGCAGAACAGCCCCAGGGCCTCACAGCGCTCTGGGAAGCATCACTTCGACAGGTTGGAAAGTAGACGTCACTGCTGGTCCCATCACGTAGGTGGAGGGGTCCTTCCCTCAACTCATGAAAGGGAAGCAGGTGCAGGAGATGGCCGGGGTTGGCACCGGGCAGCAGGCTGCGTGAGCTGGTGCTCTCGGGCGAGCCCACAGATACCAGTTCTTAGCTGGAGGTGAGTGGCAGGCAGGAACAAACATTCTAACTGTGAAGTGGTGGCTTCTGTCCCTGTGAACCTCCCCTGTGCTGACACCAGGACATGATGTGACGAGTATTTATAAATGCAGCAGCAGACAGAAGGTGGGGGAGGGCCGGAGCTCATTCCCTCTGTTGTTTACTGCAAATAAGACTGAGACCCTGCAAAGGGGGGTGATTGTCCCTCATCCCTCAAAGTGAGTCAGCAGCAAAGAAGGATGAGAATTTGTCACCGAGTGCAAACCCAAATTCCTGCCACTGGCTCAACACGCCTCTCCATGGCGCTGCAATTGTTTTCCTGGCTGATCTTAGCTGGTGATTTTTGCTGGTCAGTTCCCCTGAGGTTTTTCAGTATGTTTCAGGGACAGATTTTCCTTCCTTCTCTGGAACAAAGAGCCCACAGTGGCTTCTCCAATAGTGCCCCAAAGTCACAGCAGGGTAGTGGCAGGAGGGTCCTTTGGTTGGGATGAGGACCCTTGGCTCCTGCTTCTGTAGCCAATGGATAGCTCCCCACAAACCTTGCTGGTGGAGGGAAGGATGAAAATACTATGAATGCACCCGGTAGCCTCTGGAATAGAAAGAAATACACTTCTAAATAGCAACTAAACATCGGCATTTCTAGAAGGGCAGTCCATACCATATTGCTAAAGGTGTGGGTAGTGATGGTAAATAAATGTTGTCCCATCAGAAAGGCCAAGTTTGCATCCAAGCATGCGGAAGGTCACTCCCATGTCAGATTCAGTCCTATTAGAACAGATTGACTCCCAGAGAACAAGGGTTGCGAGTCTGGTAAATTCCACCCTGGGAAGTGCCAAAGGGATGTCATGAGGGGCTCTCAGGGAAATAAAAACATCCTGAGAATTTGGGGATGACCACCAAAATAACATCTCTTCTGCCAAAGACCACATAGACATCGTTGTGGTGGAAGGAAGGAAAGAAAGAAAGTTCTACTAGCAACTTAGTCCAGGACTGACAGCATCTCTTCAAGTAAAGATGCTGGGGAAAGCTGCAAAGAGAAACTGTGACCCAGGGCAAGAAGGCACACCTGGAAGGGGGTGTTAGGACTACACAGCAGGACCCAGAAGGGAGAGGCAAGGTCAGCCCTGGGAGCAAAGTATTGTTAGAGGGGTCAGACCCAGAGTCCCGGGCCGGTGTCCCATCACACACACACATACACACACTCCCGCAGCACTGGGACATTGAGAGAAGAAACAAAATCAGTCTGGATTGTGAATCATTTATCCTGTAGCGGCAAAATGAGATTTCTTTTCTGCTGTTCTTTTAATTAAAAGTCAGCTTATAAATCAAAGACCTTGTTTCCAGGCTGCAGGAGATGGTAGGAGGGAACCGAAGTGCAGCGCTGAGTCTGCCCTGCCTGCATCCCCTTCTCATCTCAGTTAATCACCCGTTAGAGCGCCTCACATGTCCTAGCCGCTCACCGAGTGGCCAAGGGTGGCTCAGCTGAATTACTTCGTTCACCTTCCTCACTGGGCTTCTGAAGCTCTGTCAGAGAGACCTTGAGCAGAGTAAAATCCCGCAAGGACTGGTTAGTGCGTCTATTTGGAGCTTCTGAGTTTTCCCCTAGAGACCCCCCCTCTCTGAAGACCTTCCACACTCCCTGCCTGGGTTCACGTGGGCCTTTATATCCATGGATATTGAAGACTCTTCTTAGAAGTTTACTAACCACAGAAAGTCCTATGATCCTCACCATCTTCCTAATTTTTATTATTTTTTTCCCTCCTGGTGAATCAAAGAATACAGACGTGAAGTCCTATTACCCCTCAGCTCCTTCGTAAGAGAGGTGGAGGGGGCATATATCAATATACTCATTGCTCAAATAAACAATTTGTCCAAAGTCAGAGGTGCTGCCAGCAGTTAAGATTTCCCTGCTGTCAATTCCAACTCTTCATGTACCATGCGGGCCTGGTTCCTAACCGTTGAGAGGCCTGGGTAACCGCAGATACACACCGGGACAAACAGATACAGACCTGGACGTGAAGACTGCAGGGATGCCTAGGAGTGGGTGTGGGGCACAACAGGGGGGCACTCAGTGGCTCCTTTTGCTCCTTCTCACATTTCTCTGGCTTAAGAGAATGGCTGCCATCACCACCAAGGAAGTGTGTTGTTCTCCCATTTTTTTAAGAAGACTTTATTTATCCATTTGAGAGAGAGAGACAGAGAGCGCACAAGCAGGGGGAAGGGCAGAGGGAGAAGGAGAAGGAGAAGCAGACTCCCTGAAGAGCAGGGAGCCCGACACAGGGCTCGATCCCAGGACCCTGAGATCATGACTTGAGCTGAAGGTAGACGCTTAACCAACTGAGCCACCCAGGCACCCTATTTTCCCATTTTTGAGCTGCTCCTCACCTAGGCACCTTGAAGTGCTTTGTGTACCCACACTCACATGCCTCCATACTCTGGAGGGAAGGAGGAACAAAGAAAAGGAACCACTTATAAGAGGAGGCATGAAAAGAGAGCTTTCGGCTTCCGGTTCAGAATCTACCCACGATGCCACGGGCCTCGCTCCCACTGTCCCCACCCCCTCCCCAAGCCAGAACCGCCCCTGTGCTCCTGCCCTCGGACAGAGTCCAGACAAAAGCAAAGGTCCCCTCTCGCCTGTCCCCAGACCCGAGTCCCTCAAAAACAATCAAATTTAAAGCAGAGAGATTAAATTATCGCTAAGCTAATTATGGGAATCACACTTAGGCTGGCTGCCGGGAAGCGAGGTCAGCAGGCAGCAGGCATGAAAATGAAAGGCAGATGCCAGAAGCACTTAGAAAAGCAACTGGGAGACTCATTACCTCCCCACACACACGGAGGAGAAAGAACCCACTCTGATGTTGGAGACGTTGTCCATCTGGGCAATAGCACATTTGACAGCTAAATAGCTCCACTCTGTCATCATCTTGAAGCCAAAGTGGGCGAGTCAGAGGTAAACTGATTAGATGGTGCGCTGCTAATTTCCCAGAGAGAACACGAGGGAGGTGGGGCTCGGCCAGAGAGGGCGGCACGCAGGAAGAGCAGCCCGGGCTTGAGTGCAAAGAGAAGGGTCTAGCTCCTGAGTGTGCATGCAAACAGGTCCATGTGGGGATTAGGCGCAGGCGCGTGTTTGTGACGTGAATGTGTGTGTAAGTTTGGAAGGGGGCACACGGTCATGCACGTGTGGGCATATGTCTTATCTACGTGGAAACAGAAGGTGGAGAGCTTAGAAAGGATCAGCGGGTCCCTCCTAGCATATTTGCAAAAGGGCAACTCCTCATGAGCTTTCTGTGATTGCCAAGGCCCTCACAGTCGCCGCCACCAGTTCAGCCGTGAAAATACATATCATTTTCCCCGTGATGGATGCTCGATGACTCCCATACATCATCAGTATGATGTAAGTTTAAGACAAGTCAGCCAAAAAACTGGCAGTCTACAAAATAAGTTTGAGAGCTAAAAATCAATATTGTTCAAACCAATCAGCAGGATGGTGTTCTAGGCTCAGAATTCCAGCTCTGCTCTTCTCCTGCCTTTTCCAGAGCGTGGTGGATGGTGCGGAGCCCTGATAAGGAGGTCCACGCACTGGCCTTGAGTAGGTAGCCAGTGAGGGAACCAGATTGGGTTCATCGCCCAGAGGAATGGAATCCAGGGACCAGAGGATTGTGTCCAGAATGAATTTTGGAACTCACAATTAGAAAAGCAGATTCACAGAGCAAAGTGGAGGAATCTTTGGGGGTTAAGTTACTTAGGGAAAATTAATTTGGGAGGCTCTATTTAATTGCAGGTAAGAGATATGCTTTAACAAATTTGGATAATGTCACTACCCTCAGGGACACTGGCAGAGCATAGTCTGATCTTTGTATTTAAGTAGAAGAGTGTCCTCACTCTTACAGAAAACTGAATGCAGGGAAATACAAATATGCAGAGCCTAACTAGTAGAAGGGACTGAACAACTGTAGTTTTGGTTTTAGGAGGAAAAGCAAATCACAAGAAAACCAGCTGACAGAGGATTTAGTTTTTTAAAAAATCTCTAACAGGATGTCTGGAGTTGATGATACGAAATCAGCCATATCCTATACTCCTTGCACATTTTCTCCAATATTAATCCAGAAGAGACCACAGATCTTTAAGCCAAGAAACATCTAGCACATTACAGATGACCAAGTTGATATTTCTTGACTCAAGGTGGGCGATCACACAAATAGTCTTTACGGTAAACTGTGTTATTGACAAAATGTTCTCTGCCACTCTCCGTCCTCCCTGTGCATCGACACACCAGGCCTCTTCCTGGGGCAGGTGTCTATTTCCGTAGCTCGACCATCTCTCCTTTCCTCTTTTCCTTCTGAAGGAAGACTGGCATGTCCCCAGACAGAGGGGCTTCAGTCTCTGTCCCAAATACATCACGTGGAGCATAGCCGCCGCCCAACCAGGGTGCACATGAACGTGAGCTGGAGACAAGCTTTATGGTGGTAAGCTACTTAGACTTGGAGGTCATTTGTGATCACAACGTAATGTCGCCTAAGCTAGCTGACACATCTTGACACACACCCGGAGCTATAAGCCTCCACAGTCAGTCTTCAGATCCGTTGGTTACCTTCGGACAGCACTGTATGGGGTCCTGGAAGTCTAACTGGGAAGATTTAGATGCGCTGGGACAAAGATCCAGCTATGTTAATCAACTGTTTTTTATGTGAAGAGAATAACCTGCTTTCAGAAGAACTTCTCAGCTACGGATTTTGAAACATCTGATTGCCTGTGACTTCTGGGTAATCAAAACGGGACTGAATAAAAACTCAAACTGATAAAATGGATACATGATGTGTCCTTTATGGAAAAGGATTCTTCCATGTGGAAGAGGATTCATTGGCTTCCTTAGACGGACTTGTATCTCTTGCCCAGAGCCCATGACCTTTCCACTGGAGGAAGAAAAGCCCACAGCCTAGTTGAGGCATGACGTAGTCAGTGCTGCCAGCCTCCCTGCGGCCTTGATGCTGCCCAGATCACAGTGGGGTCCCACTCTTCACTGTCCTGAGCTTTGGGCTCTGCAGGGAACAATGGAGATAATGTCACCTGGTGATGGGCGTCGAGTGGTGGCTTTGGGGGAAAAGGTGCCCCTTAAGTCACTGTCCCTCAGGTCACCAAATCTAGAAAGGAACTGTGGAGCCAGGGCTGCCCCAGGTCTCTCACTAGCCTCACAGTGGTCCTGGGTGAATCGGTCAGGATGATGTTTGTGAGTGGACGTTTGTGAGGCACAAGTACAATACGACGTAATGACAGGAGCAACAGGCAAGAGCTGAGAGGTGACAGTGGACAAAGACAAGCAAGCATAAGACCAAGGGCATAGCCAAGAAGCTTGGGTTAGGGGGATGGGCATTTGGGGAGAAAAAGAAGGCGGGCTGGATTGGTTGGGGGAGGTGCTCAAAATTGACCAGGAGTGGTAAGGAGATGGTGTAATTAGGTCCTCAGCTCCGCAGGGCTTGCAAAGCAGTTCTGGGATCTAAGGAGAGGCCCCCATCTTCCAAATGAGCCAAGACAGGGACCCTGGATGACTCGCAATGGGAAAAACCATCAAGAACCACGACACACAGTCCCCCAGGCTGTTGGGAGAGAGCATGCGGGTGAGAAGCTAAAGACAAAGACACGTCCAAGTGTGTCCTAGGCAGCAGGTCAGTGGCAAGTGGAAAAGCACAGCTTGTCTGCTTCCCAGAAAAGCTCCGGCCCTCCCCAAAGCCGCCGCCCACTCTGCTGCGGGTTGGGGCTCCAGCACAATTGCTCCTCCAGAGGGAAACCGGGGAGGAGGGAGAACTGCCAGGTAGGTGGGAATCCTATTGCTTCTCAGGTGGGAGGCGCTTCCTTGGTATTTAAATTTAGCCAGGGCCCTTGAGGACTCAAAATGTGAGGGGCCAGGGCTGAAGGGCTGAGTGGGAGGACAGTGCAGCCGGGCCATTTCCATGTGGGGCGACAGGCAGGGGCCACAGAAGCCTGGATGAGGCAACTGTTCTCCTTCTTTTTTTTTTTTTCCCCTAGGAAACAGATAGGATTGGAGTTGTTTCGGATAGATGAATCTGGCAAAATTCATAGGACAATTAAAGAGGGGAGTACCTAGAGATGGGCAATCAGTTATAACCACCCAAGCTCAAGCACCAGGCCCTGAGCCAGCGTAGGAGCTGAGGGAATGAAAGGAAGTTTCTGGCCAACAGGCACACTGGCCAGGTGCGGGAGGCCAGGTGACCACCTTCTGTCAGGGTTGTGGAGGTGACGTTAGCCCACAGCCCGAGAGCACAACCTCAGTAGAGTCCGTGATATTAGCATACATGTGACTCAAAGGGCAGACCTTAGATCAAATTGTGTGACCTCTAGGGAGTTATTCAGTCTCTTGCCTCATGTGTAAAATGGAGGTTGTAGAATTTACCCCAAAGGAAATGCTGAGGATTATGCATGGAAAACACCTAGAACAGTGACTGGCACTTCCTGGGCGTTCGAAGCACTATAGTTCCCTTCCCATCCTCTTTCCTGCCAACCCCATCACTAGGAAAGTGACCCCTTCCTAAGGAAAGAGGTGATTCCCAATGAAGCAAAGCCAAGAGCCATAGATTCTCTGAGGCCACGAAGAGCTCTCCGCAGTTACTGACTTGACATAAGTCTCTCATCCACCATCATAAACCATCACCGTTTCTCTAAGATTAACAGAGCGCCTGGGGCTGCCTCTCTGAGCTCCCAGGTGAGTTTCTCAGCCTCTGGCCCCGGGCATGGCAGGCCACATGGCAGGCCATCTTCCCATTTTGTCCCTGGGTTCTCTGACATGTCTGCACGATCAAACCCCAGGGAGCCGGAAGCCGGATTCAGTGCTCTGGCTACATCTGTCCCTGAGCCGGGCTGTGCCCTTTCTCGTGCCACTAGCAACTAACTGGCAGTTTAAGACTATTGGCTCAGGTGCCCTCCAGGGCCCAGACACAGAGCCCGAGGGTGGTAAGCAGCCTCTAAAAGGACCCCGGTGGCCCCTGCTTCCCAGTATTCAGGCCTCTGTGGAAGCTGGAAGCCCGTCCCCCTGAAGGTGGGCCGGGCCACATGACTGACAGCTCTGAGGAACAGAACACAGCAAAGGCGATGGGATGCCACTTCTGAAATGAGGTTTCAAAGACACCGTGGCTTTCAGCTTGCTTACCCCTCTCTCGTCTCTCTCAGCTGCCGTGTTGTGTGAGTGGCCACTGTGGAGAGGCCCCCATGATGTGTCCAGTGAGGACCAGAGGCAAGCCCATGGCTATGTGAATGATCTTAGAAGCAGATCATCCCCGTTTCCAGCCCCAGTTGACACCCTGACTGTAGTCTGTCAGTCACCCCGAACCAGAACCACCCAGTGAGGCCGTGCCCAGATTCCTGACCACAGAAACTATGAGATAATAAGCGTTGTTTTGTCTAAGGCTCTACGTTTTGGGGCAATCCATCGATAAATAGTGCCCCTGTGTCACCTGGGGCAGGACAGAAGGTATGGAGTGACTACAGCAGACTTGAAAGAGCTATTTTAAAAGTCCCCACGAATGCCCCTACGCGAAGCCAAAGCTGCTGGGAAAAACACTGTGACACCCCCAAGAGGCCAGCCATGTGGCCACATTCACAGAAGTCACCTGCTCACAAGTAGGGACTAGAAGCAGACACTTCAATCCGAGCTCCTACCGGTGGGTCCTGAGTCAGTCCAGCTGACTCCACCAAAGTTGGCTGAGAAAGTACAGTGATTTCAGGAGACGCAGACCCTCCCCTGCTCCTGCCCTCGCTGAGAGCCTTCACTGCTGCGGACAGAAAGACCCTCTTCTCCTCTGATGCGGGTTCTAGCAGACGCGAGCCTGGCAATAAGGGGCCATTTGCAGCTGGGGGCCCCGTCCTCTTCTCGCCTCTACTCCTCCCTCTTCCTCGGGTACACCATGTCTTTCATCCTTCCCCATCTTTGTTGTCTTGGTTACATGGCCAGACTCCTGATATGCTGCTAGTTTTCATTTTAATGATATGTTCTTGTAAAGCACAATATTTTACTTCAATTGCATGTGTCACTGGATAAATTCCTCCAGCGTGTCTGGCATTGAGCATCAGCTGACTGAGTGCGCTCTATGATTTGGGGGTGTTTCTGCAGCACTCTCTTCAATTTTAACGTCTTTGCATTTTAATTTATGATCAGGATCATTCTACACGAATGTATATATATATACACACACATATGATTCAAAAAAGTGGCACACATGTATCAGTAAATCTTGACTTGGCAAAGCTCATTTAAGACTATCTCCTTAAATCATGTGCACTACTAATAATCATTTGGAAAATAAAATGACAAGTGGTCCTGAGGTAGTATTTTCTGGAGATCTCAAAGTGCATTTCTAGAGGATGCCAGGAGGAGAAGGAGACAATGCCCCAGCTTACGGGGTCAAGCTGCTCTGAGAGGGGCTGAGGCCGGAGCTCTGTCGTGAGGACACCTCCCCAAGCCTGCTCAGGTCTGCTCTGAGAGATCACTTGAGATCCCCCATACCAGGGACATGCGGGGACTATGGGTGGGCCCAAGAGCAAAGTAGTGAAAAGTAGCAAGGGGCAAGAAGTGAGTGCCAGTGGGGATACACTTATGTAAAAAGGATGACTGAATGGAGACTTCATATCGCTCAGTATCAGAAGATATGCCCATGAGGACATCAACCAGCTTAGGCTCCTCTCCGCATGTACCAGATATGGCATGGACTAGAAGGCTTAAACCCCAGCAGGGGAGACTGCGCAAGGTGGGAGATGGACCAGAAGTGGGCAGTTGGCATGAGGTGAGGTCGGTCTGAAGGCCAGTCCTGGGGTCCCCAGGCCTGAAGGACTAATGACAGAACAGCCATCTCTTGTCACCGCAGAGATGCGAGATGAGTGGAAGGAGTATGCCCCCCTCCCCCCAGAACATCTGTGACGCTCTTCCGTCTGCAGCACCTTCAACCTCAGCTCCTCTCCACGTACCCCACAGCCTCACATCCACACAGGCTTCATACTTGCAGAACCAGCAGTGGGAACTGCAGAAACAACATGACAAAACAATCAAACAAAAATGCTTTGATGGTCTTTTTCCACCATGGAAACTGTCCAGCATTGATTCTTCCATATTTCTTTTCCTTCCTGCTTAAGTGTCTAACCACATGCAAACCAGCCAGCAGCTCTGTTTGAAGAGACTCATACCGGAGCGCACTGACCAAATCCTACACCAGATAATGCACCTGTGCTCCAATCTCGGGGTCCCCAGGTAAGGTGGAGTTCCAACACTCTAGCTCCATTTGATTTCGTGTGCCTTCACCCATTCAGAGTCCTATTTATGGTCTGAATTTCTTTTTCAAAGTTGACTCAAATTTCCAGCGAGTGTTAAGAATTCTCAGATACATTTAGGAAGTTGCAAAGCAGTAGCTACACATCTCTGATCTGATATTCCTCTGTGACTTAAGCATTGCACACACACACACACACACACACACACACACACACACACACACACCACGGCATCCATTCCTAAGAACTTACGGTTAGAATGATACAGACCCAGGTGGGTCTCCCTCTACCACACTCCACTTCTGTTTGGTTGCCCTTCTGGACCCATGGTCGGGGTGTGGGGGAACACAGGCAAATCGATTTCAAAAGAGGCTCAAGGAAAAGCTAACTCAGGCAATTGACGTTAACGTGCATACTAATTCCCAGTAAGAATGATTTTCATGGTGTCCACCCCTGTTGATGCTCATGCTGACACAGGCTGAATTCCTATCAAGAGAGGCTGGCAAGGCTCGGCATGTCACACACGTGGGTACATATCCTACCACAAGTTATGAATCAGACCAGCTTGGGTTCTGCTTAACCAGTATCCACAAAGTGCTCTGCCCCTTAGGTGTGAACAGTTTCACCTAGCTAAACATTCAGCAGCAATGCAATCACAAAATGAAAGGAGCAATCACACCTCAAGTGGGAGTTTATGATGTTTGGGCTCACGATGAACATTAGTCTCTCCCACCTAATGTCAGGCAGTAACTCACTGCTGAACAGCAGCCATAAAATATGAGCACGTAGTGGTAGGAATGCAAGAGGCAAGGGAAGAGGGCTCCGGCCAAAATACTCAAGCAAAGAGATTTTTGTCCTTCTGAGGCAACACCAGCCTCATTACCCCAACTTGGGACAAAGATTTTTCAGGTTTATACAGATACCCTAAAGCAGATCGGGATGGTGTTTGCCTTAAGATTTTTTTCTTTAAACCCGGAGTTGAAATTTTAACAGTCTATGGGTTATTTCTAAGTTCCTAAATACTTCCTTGTGACGGTAGCATTTCTATGCCACGTTTCTTAACAGCATTTGCCTATACGCTCACCATGGAAAAGCTGCCCATACCGGCCATCACACACACACACACACACACACACACACACACACACACACACACACGCACACATCAGAAAACATAAAAGACATCCAAATTGGCACTTTCCTCACCTCCTTTCCCTCTGCCTCATGTGATGTGTGCACTAAAGGAGTGAAATTATGGTCATCAGAGGTAAGGTTGTAAATGATGAGGACCCACACCTTTCAAACAATGGAAAAGTTAGTAATTTTGAGGGCAGCCTATGGATCACTACAGTCTAGCTCCCAGACCCCAGAAACCCACAGCAAACCTCCAAGCCCTCCCACCCATCCTTCCCACCTCGAGTCCCTTGTCGTATGGCAAAGAACTCTGCACGGCCCTTGATACACACAGGAGATTATTACAGGGCTCAGAGAAGACAACTCTGTAATTACGGCTACAGTATGATTTTCATTCTTCTCACCCCCTGGTTTCAGCAGCTCACAAAACTTCCCGCAAAATCCTCTTGCAGCCCCAAAGCATCTCACTGCTGGGCCTCTGCCCAAAAGGTGAATGTGGTCTGATAGCCTCTGGGAAAAGCAATACAGAGTTCTGGCAAGGAAAGGGGAGTGGTGCTCAGCGAGCAGGGGTGGTGGGAAATTCTATTGTTCCGAAAAAATAAATAAACTGGCCAGTTTTGCTTTTTATTATTTCAAACAACAGACTCGGCGGCCCAGCCTTCCTTTCCCAACTCAGACCGTCCCCTGGGCCAGCGGTGCTGAGTCCGCAGCAGCCATAGCTGGGCTCCAGCAAAACTATTAAAAAGACTGCCACTCTGAGCTCATGGAGCAGAAAGTTTGGCTGCCCCGACGGCCCGGCTTTCCCCAGGAGGGCCACTGGCTCATTCCCCCTCACATGACCCTCTGCTCTTACCTCTCAAATGTTTATGCTTCAGCAATCCCACCATTGCTCTGGAAATTAAATGGAACGTCCCAGGTGGCTGAAACAGAACTGTTCTTCTATACACTCCCCAAAGTAAAAAAAATGGGAATGCCAGCCTGATGTTTATAAAGCCCGAAGTCTCCTTGCCAGGTGTTGCTTGTTGTTGCTGGCCTGGCTGCCCTCTGGGGACACTTGAAGGCAAGGCTCTGCTTACAGGCTGCCCTATGAGCAATGTCTCTGTGCTCTATGCGTGCCCGGACTCCCAGAGGTGTCCTCAGCCCACCGCATGGAGATGTGCTGCCCTCTGACCTCCCATCAGGGGCCAGGCTTCCACGGGTGCAAGACAGCCAGCCCCCACTGACCTCGAGCCGCCCTCTGACCAACAGCACACATTTGCGAGTTGACTGTCTTGGGTTTACGACGCAGCCACGGCCGGGAAACACGTCTCTTTTTCTCCCCCAAGAGAAAATAACTGTCTGTTCTGTTATGTGCACTGAACTCTCAATGTTTATTTCACTGACACCAGCTCCTACAGGATCTACTTACACAGTCTTGCCAGCAAGTAAATGACCCGATGGTACAGGGCAGGAAGTTCAGCGGGTGCGAATCTTCTAGTGCACTGGGGTAAGTTACTTCTCCATTGCACTGAGATTGGGCTCAGTGGAGAAAAGAGGTAAGGCACCCCAAATTGTCTTGCTTACTTTTACTCTCCATAGTGCTTATTTACCCATCATGCCAGGCAAAGCAGGCCAACAGACATCTCATCGTACGAACTGCATATGGAAATGCCTTTGCTATTTAGAACTCCCTTTTCAAGCAAACCAAACTCACCGAATCATAATAAAGAATGAAATCATCTGAGCATCCAACAGAAACACCCTCGAGGCCCCTGCTCCAAAGCCTGGGCCCTTCTCTCCTCTGTTTATACTGAGGCTTATTGGACACAATTTCAGATGGTTTGTATGCCTGAGTCTCAGCTCACGGAAAGCTGGAAGCCATGGACAGAGGCAGGAGGAGAGAGCGGAGTCGGCCCGGGCTCCTGACAGCAGTTGGAGGTGACGAGCCACGGTGTGCACTAGACGGAGAGGCAGGAGGCGGCCCCACCCGGACAGGAGGCGCGCCAGGATGACACACCTATGTCTTGCATGTGGCATCTTCTGGGACGTCCACGAGGTTCGGCTCAATGCCTGAGCCAAAATCACCACAAGACGCCAAGGCAGCGGCAAAACATTCGCTTGTGTTTAATAGAGTCTTTGCAAAACGGCAGGGAACATGAAATACAGTTGCTAAAGCTATGTAGATGGTTACTCACACCATGCATTTGACACGTGAGGCCGTCCACTACAGCGCCACCGTTAGCTCTCCGGGCAGTACCAGATGGTGGCACGTCGCCCGCATCAGCCTTGTGGCGCCTCGTGGCATTTTACCAGCACAGGCTTCCTCTTCCAGATACTACCCGTGTCACTACTCCCCACACATCCCCCACCTCATACACACCTCTCCCCGCCTCCCCCCTCCGTACTCTCACACTCCAGCCCCACCGCCTGTTCCAAGAGATGTAGAATTTAAAGAAAGAAATGATAGTGAGGCTGTTACATAGTAGGATGGGAGAGTAGGCAAAGTCTTCTAGATTTGCCGAGAACATGTCCCCTTGACCACATGCAGCTGATACCCAGAAACACAGCAAAGAGAAAGTAGAGCTCAAAGCTATCTCAGACCGGGCAGTGCCCCATGTGGAATCACACAATATCCAGAGAATTCCAAGGGAAGTCTAAATGAGACAAGTAGGAGTTCCACATGGATTCACCAATATTTCCCTGGGACAAGACTGAAGTGCAGTTATCAGCCAACACAAAACAGAAGGTATGGCATTGTCTTAGGGCTTTGAATCCCATCAAGGGGGGCTCTCTAGGGCACCAGCTCCAAGTCACTGAGACGAGAAGCCTGAGCAGAGGTGCGTGAGAGGAGTCTTGGATGGAAGGGTGCTCCCAACACTGCTGAGGGGCCAACATCCCCCAGTATCCCGAGGCCAGCAAGCTTCTGGAGGATGAGGAAGAAAAGCTCATGTCCCAGATCACACCATTCTACTCCACCTCAAGTAATTTCTGTGCCCCCACAACGCCCACAGTTTCCTCATCCAACGATCTTAACTTAGCCCGGTCAACAACTCCAGCAGGTCCAGCACTTTCCTGCATCTGTTTCCCTGCACGGATTCCAGGTGGCTGCACCAGTCAAGAGGGCCGAAGCAAGAGGAACAGGGACATAACTTGCCTCTGCCCACCTTCCCCAACCAACCTGAGAAAGCCTTTGCATTAGGGCGCAAAGCTGAGCTGGACAGAGCACGCCGTTCAGGACGGCCTAGTGAGGCGGGGTAACTCCTCCACGAGCACACCAGCGCCAGGGAAGAGGGGCACCGACATGCTCACCCACTGTGGTTGCCGCAGCAACCCTCCGCACGAGGGCAGAGACGGGACAGGGTATCACTCACGACCTCAAGAGCAACATACCTCCTTAGCTCACACTTGTGTCACTGGCCCACCAGGGCCAAAGGAGCAAAACAGCATGAGATCATATCCATCCCAGTGGGGACAGATGGCTTTCAGAATAACCAAAATGATGGCAGCTCATTCCTACCTTCTTCAGCTTGCCACTTTTGGTGCCCACGAAGGCCAGAGAGTGATTCTTGTAGACGTATGCGATGACAGAAGTCATGCGGTCCCTGTCCTCCGTGAAGACGGGAATGCCACGCACCATCTCGGACACGCCCAGGGGGGCATTCATATCCAGGCCACAGAAATTATCATCAATGGTTAAGAGCTGAAAATTAAAAAGGAGAAAAATTATTCAGGAACATCAGAGCAATAAGCAGAAGTACCAAGTCAGGGAATGACAGGGCTAGAAGAATCCTTTTTTACACAAAAAACTCAGATCCAGAGAAACTGGGTGACCTGTCAACAGTAAGCCCAAGCAGGTGGCAGGACCATGGCAAAAAAAACCCAAAAAACAAAAAACAAACAAACCACAGATTACTAGAGTCTCTTTCCTCTCCTGGCCTCCACGGTCTCCCTGCCCCACCTCCAACCCCTTCTGGGCGCCATCTTGGTAGCCTAGATTGTCCATCATCACCATTACACCAGCAAGCACTGGGTCAACACCCATGAATGTGGGCTCCAGAGAGCTGTCCTCAGGAATAGGACGGAATGTGGCCTCCACACCTACAACTTACTAAGTTGAGCAGACTTGCCTCCAGATGAGGCAGAGTCCAGATGAGGACTCAAGAGTGTAGAACAGAGAACTAGAAACATTAACACGTGAATGACAATACCATGACAGAGGCATGTATAGACAATCAGTTGGGGAAAGAGAAATAGGAGAAGTTGAAGGTTCACAAATGAACTCAACAAGCCAGCGTGGTGCCTCATGATTCCCCATCTCAGGCTCCCTGCTTTTTTTAAAAGCGTGTTGAAGATGGGCAACCCTGGCCTTGTCATACCTACACCAGCATGTCCCCAAGGGTCTTCTGTGGAAGTCAAGTTCCCCCAAGATGCTCTACCAAAACAGGGCTCCTTGGGCAAATAATTTTGTACTGAAACATAGTACGTTCTAACACCACGTAAGAGACTTATTAACGATTAGTTACAGGAAAGGTCTGAAAAGTCTTTTTAAGAAGAAATACGTTTAACATTCCTTCAGCCTTTCCCAAACACTGTATTCCTGAAAAATGACTGGAACACCTAAGAGCATTCCTTAAAGAGAATATCCCCTGGATACCCTGTGTCCTGAAACTTGGACAATTCCAGAAGTCAGGGAACCAACAGCAAAAGCCTTTCCCCACGGTGTTCTGGCTAAATCTCTCCCAGTTTCATTCCAGGCTCCCAGATCTGCATTTGAGCACAGGGTCACAGCTGGGTTCTGTCCTACCGGCGAGTGGAGAAGACCTTGCCCTGACTGGCGCGGAGCCCCCAGCACACCCCCCGAGCAGCTCTGCTGTGGCACAGACTTTTCCAAGGCTCTAGGAACCTATGCCGGCTTTCCCCCTCCTTCTCAGAAGAACTGTGTGGCCTTAGAAGAGTTATTCCGTCTTCCCGTGCTTTTATTTTCCACTCTATAAAGATGAAGGAAACAAGCCCTGCTTTTTGATGGGTTTCCATAAAGCCTATAGAGCTCACGCCTGTAAACGTCTTTGGACTTTGCAGAAAAAGGAGTGAAATAAAATCCAAGGTGTCACTTTTTTAAAGGCTTCAATCCAGCCAGAGGAAAAGGCATCTGGAGAACCAGCAGGCAGACTCTTGCCAGCGGAGCTGTGTGGAAGTGGCCAACTCTGAGCTTTCCAGGGACTCAGGGGGCCCCTCAGCTCCCTCCCAGGATGGGGGGTGGGGGGCAACAGGCATTGCCCGTCTCAGGGAAGACAATGTGCTGAGCATCTAAGACTTCTCTCCGACCTCTCCCCTCCTTCTTATCATGGGGGCAGCTGGGGGCAGAGCTGGGGAGAGCCGGGGCAGGCCCGGGCAGGCCACGTGCAGAGCAGATGTCTGCACCACGCCTTTGATCCCCTCTGGCCTTTCTTGCGTGGTCTGGTCCAATAGCCCAGGCCAAACACAACCCCCAACCCCCCCCCCAAATAAAACAATATAGAAGTCAAAGTTAGGAGGGAGCTTTCAAGGTCTAATCTGATCTTTATGGTTCTTTCCTAAACTGAGGGGATGGGGGAGGAGACAGGTGGTGGATGGTAAAAGGGATAGAAAGAAAAGAAGGAAGAAAAATCCAGATAAAGAGGACGGTGCCTTCTCCCTGCCGGACATAAGAGCAGGGTGCGCGACCTGCCAGACGGGCCAAGGGCAGCCTACGGCATGCTGGGAATCCTCAGGGCCTTGCATGTTCCTGCCTCCACTTCATAAGGAGCCCTCATCCTTGACTTTCTTGGCCCTAAGCTGTGCCACAGAGACTTCTGTCATTATAATCCATTTTCCAAGTAGATGAGGCTGAATGATGATCCACACAGCACAAGGAGAAACTGAGGCAGGGAGCAAGGCAAGCCACATTTGACATTTTCCCACCACCCTTGGCACAAACACGTGCCTTACAGACATGGGGAGCCTTAGGCTGCCCAGCCCCAGAACTACATCTGAGTGGCCTGTTACCGAATACCACTCTTCCCCTTGGCTGGGCAGAAGACAAATAAACAATCGCTTACAAAAAGAGCATATGCATTTGGTCAATTGCAGCATTAAATCGTGGCTTACTCAGAGGCACCGAGTCTCTGCCACTCCAGCAACTTAGCAGCAAGGGGCCCAGGGAGGGATATTTTCATTGGAAGGAAGCAAGGACAGCTCAGCCTGGTGGCCTGGTGGCCAGGGCTTTGCCCATCTTCGGCTCAGGACGGCTCCCTGCGAGGCCCAGTCAGGAGGCAGGCAGTCTGCTCACCTGCACCTGGCAGTCACCCCCACACTGCCTATCTCAAGGTGCTGTCATCGGGCTCCAATAAGGCCAAGGCTGCAGCTGGGGTTCCTAATGTAGCATTGGGATTCCAGGGACAATGCTGGCTTTCTCCTGAGCCCCTCCCCCACCATGTATCAGTTTCTCCCTCTAAATAGGGCTCCAGGTGATAAAGGTGTGATGGAGGCCTTTGACCAGGTGCAGTCCAGGTCTGCATGGATGCTAAGATCCCCCAGCTGTGGTACAAGGGGGCTTACTCTTTGTTTCCTCAAAGCAGGTGCAAGCGGTGGGGGGGTGGGGATTTTTAACACTGAGGTAGCAGAAAAGACACAGACTCGGGTTCACACGGCAGCCCACTTCCCAACTATCTAACTTGGCATAGGCACCTCCTGTTCTCTGAGCTTTACTTCCCTTGACTATAATACAGTAAGACCGGACTGTTGTGAGGGCCAGGTGAGAAAGCAGGTGTGAAGACACTGGGTAAACTGGAGAGCACTCTGTCAATTCAAGGTGATATTTCATATTCGTTTTTTTAATGGGAATTCTGCCTGGAACGGGGGTAGGATGCCTGCAGAGAGTGTCCCTAGCATGGCTCCTGACCAGAGCAGGCTCCCTAAGGACACCACCATGCCAGGTCTGAGCTGCGGCCACAGGGCAATTAGAGCACAAGGGTGGTGGGGGAGGGACCCCATAGGGACCACAGGCCGGGAAGGGTGAGGTGTAAGGTGCAGATGCCAGGGCCGTGTGGGCCCTGCAAGGAAAGGCTAATTGGTGAACGCCTTCAACAGGTGAGGGCTGGCGTGGATTCCAGAACACCCTGGGCAATGGGGGAGGAGAGTGTCTGCTCTTGCCCTGGCCCAGCTCTCCCCTGGGTCCCATTAACAGCAAGATTAGAGCGGCAGCCAGAGGAGCCAGGAGTGGACTGCACCCCAGTGTAATCAGAAGCCCAGCCACTCCTCTCCCTCGCTGCTCCACAAACGCACACAAATGAGCCTTGGCCATTGTTATAATGCTTATTTGTTAGACAGCAACTTCATTCTCACCAAGGAAAAAATACGGTTCTGTTCCATGGGAATATATGTGGTGCTTACTTGGGCAACCCTGTGAACAGACAGGGTTCTGTTAATGCCTTACACAGGGCTACACCCTTCTGCCCTGATCAGGAAGATCCCAAATCCGCTTTCCACAAATGTCCTCATGGTTGCATGGCTTAAAATTAAGACCTGGATTCCAGGGACCATGAGCTCAAGGACAGGACCATGTCTTAGGTATCTTTGTACCCTTACCTTAGTTCCTGGTTCACAGTAGGTTAAGACATACGTGTTAAATGAATGGATGGATGGATGGATGGATGAGTAAATGAAAGCCTGGCTTTTGCAGTAGTTAACACTGTGGAACTAGAATCAGAATGCCTCCGTTTGAACCCCAACTCTACCACTTAATGCTGTGTGACCTTCGGCAAGGTATCTAACCTCTCTGGGCCTCAGCTTGTGATTGGTAGAAGGGGGATAATAATATGACTATATACTTCCTAGTGCTGTGGTAAGTATTAAACGATTTAATATGCATAGAACACTGTCTGGCACTTAGTGCCATGGGAGTATTCACTTTTATCGTTTGTCACCCGAGACAATTCCAGCCACCTTTGTGAGTCTCACGTTTTGGGGGAAATTCCTGGTATCTACCTCAGAGCGGTGTTACCACAATCAAAGGGCCTAATGTCATCGAGATCAAATAGCAAAAGTGGTACTTCCTAAAGATCTGTAAGGCCTGTGAGGCTGAAGGAAGGAACAGAGGAATGGGGTAAGATCCAGAACATTTGGCACTATTCACCAGGAATGCGAATTCTCCAACCGACCCCAGGTCTGCTGGATCAGGAACTCTGGGAGGGAGGCTCAGGAGCCTGCATCTTAACACCTTGCCAGGGAGGTGACGTAGCCATTCACCAGGTTTGAGAAGCACTGACCGAGGGCAGCACCGCCCAGGCAGGCATGGGAAGAGACCGCCTCGCGGCAGGGAACAGGGCCTCCCGGACCCGGACGCAGGGGCTCCCCGAGCGGTGGCGGCGGAGGTGGTGTGCAGAGCCGGAGCTGACACTCCAAATTACAATCTAATAGCTTACCGCGCTTCCCTCGCACACGGCGGCAAAGGTTACCGTGCAATTACGTGTCGCTACATACAAATGACAGAGCAGTTACGGTTACTTTACCAATTACGGGGAAATTGCTCCCACTCCGTAGAGAGACTGGCACTCTGAAAAGCTCCATCATCTCTGTGGAAAGGGGGTTTTAATTCTGCCCGCGTCCTTCCTCCAGCCGCCTCCCCAGGTTCCCGGGGCAGAGCTGCAAAGCGGTCACCCGGGGACCCCAGAGGTGTCCGGTGGTCTCGGTGGAGACTCTGAAGAGGGCGGAGGAAGACAGGCGACCTGGGAGACAGCGGGGGTGGGGGCGTCTGGTCGGGAGCTCCTGGGCACCGCCCCCAGCCCCGTGCCCTGGCCACAGACTCATAAGGAGCCCGTCACCATGACACCTATGCAAAACCTCCTGGAAGGCCTTGGGCGATGAGGCGGGCGGAGACCTGGTCCTGAAATTGTTTCTCACTCTGGCAAGCACGGCCCTTAGCCTGGTTTCTGCGGGCACCTCCCCTGCCCGGTGGGGCTGTCTCAGCCCCGCCCTCAGATGCCCCACCTTTGCAGAAGCCCCACATCGAGGCCTTGTTATGGAAAGGTCAGAACTAGGCCAGAGCTCAGTGATCCAAATGTGGTGCTAACGAGCTAAAGGTCACCAGGTCCATCTCCCTGTGGGCCAATTAGCTCGGCTCTAGGACAAGGCCTCTTCCATAGCCACAGGCCTCCCCTCTTACCCCAAGCACCGGCTGTTTACGAATATCCCGAATTGATCCAAAAGAGGCCAACCAGGTAAGCCATCAGGGATGGCCAGATGCCAGCCAACTCCTCCAAACGGGGATGCAGCGGCCAACCGCTTGGGGTCGGCAGCAGTAATCTCGAGCCCAGGATGGAAAATACAAAGTCAGACCTGGTCCTCCCTTGCTCTGCGGGCAGCTCCTGGTCCAGCAAAGAGAGGAGTCCCTCCATCTGGGAGCAAACCAGCTCTCCTGCCCTTACCTAAATACAAAAGTAGCATCTAGCCTCACGCAGAGGAGTCCTGGGCACCCCAGGCTCACCCCCAATGCTGGAAGATCAGACCATCACACAGGAGGAGAAGGTACTAGAGACTTGCCCAAGCTCACCCACTGAAGAGCCTTTAGTTGGGCCTTTTTCCATCAAACTTGTGGTATCTTAGGCTATTGGAACTCCTATGTCTATGAGGGGAAACTGAGGCACTAAATGAAAACACTCTTTACTGTTCCTCACTTAGTAAATGGCTTAAGAATGTGTAGGAAGGAACAAGGTAAACAAAGGCCTAGGTGAGGACCCAAAAATATACCAATGGAAATGACTCCTCTGTTTTTGCCCCTTCCCCGGTGGGGGAGACAGACCTGGGCCATGACTTGGACAAGGCCATCCGTGCCCTGCCTCAGTTGTACACACAGTGCCACAAGTACAGCAGGCCCGGGGAAGCAGTGGGGCTTCGCAGGAGAGGCGACGTCCGGGCTCAGCTCTGAGGGCTCTGTCCGGCACAGAGCACAGCCACTCTTTCACACCCTGGCAGTCTCAGAGAAGGCAAATAAGTCAACATCTTAGAATCCAACAGCCCCATTGAACAGAAGAGGAAATAGAGGTCTACAGGGCGAAATGACCCCCGTGGGACCCATTAATGGGAAAATGGTACCAGAACCCCAAATCCCCATCCGGAGGGAAAAAGCTGACCTTACACAGGAGCTTCCTCCAGGGTGGCTATTCCAGGTCAGAGACTGCTCAGGGAAGACCCCTTGCCTCCACTTCTCCTGCCACCCAGGATGAGGGCTCAGCCTTTCTGGGGTCTCGGGAAGCAACGAACCTTCCCCTACGGTGGAGACCATGGCCAATCATCAGAACAGGGCTTCCTCCCTTCCTGGGTCTGTTGGTCCCAAAGAAAAGCGAGAGCTGAGGCGCCTGGGTGGCTCAGTGGGTTAAGCATCTACCTTCCGCTCAGGTCATGATCCCAGGGTCCTGGGAACGAGTCCCGCATGGGGCTCCCTGCTCACTGTGGAATCTGCTTCTCCCTCTGCCCATCCCACCTGCTTGTGTTCTCTCTCTCTCAAATAAATAAATAAAATCTTAAAAAAAAAAAAGCAAGGGCTGAAGTTTTGAAAAGGAATATAAATTAGGAGAAAAAGAGGAGGGACGCCCACGAGGTGCTTGCTGATGTGGAAAACAAAAGGTCTTGGATTCCTCATGCTCAGCAGCCCTAAATTCTTCCCATTAATTAATTACATTTACACACACACACACACACCCCGAAAGCTGACCATAGCAGACTTCCGCTGGAAATGGGGAATCAGTGAATTACGCACATGGGATTTCTTTTTAAAGGGAGATATTGATCAGATAAGCTAAAGTAGCTCATACCCAAATACAGACTCCAGTGGTAAAGCGCTGCAGCACAAGCAGGCAATAATCACCCACTTACCGGGGGCCACAGCTCAAATATGACCACCACCCCTATGGTGTTAATAAACGCAAAACAGGGGCTGATGCCTTGAGATGACTCTGAGCGCCCTCTGACTGCAGGGGGAGAAGTAAGCAGACAGAATCCTCAGGAAGGTGGAAACATCTTCAGGAGGTTTCGTAGGCTTTGGTTTACCCTTACCAAAAGCTTCTTACTCCATAAAATAGTCCACGAGCCTGAGTGCTCATTTCTGAAACAAAGAAATCCCCCAAACTGGACTATGTGACCCACCAATTGCTTTCCTGTTCTCCATCAATTTCCTCTCTCTTCTCTGGGTTCTAACCTTCCCCTGAAGGTCTGTCTGTGGCCTTTGCTGACCTTGCAGGCTGAACTCTCTTGAGAGCCGGGTACGTCCTGCAGCAGGTGAAGGCCGGCCCTCACACCCCGGCTGTGAGCAGAGATGTCGGAAACGGAACGAGGGAACGAAGTCTCATCCATGTTGTTACTATCTCAGAATGATGCCTATATTGTGTCTTTTTCCATGAGACTGTAGGAGAAATGAATGTGTACGGAGACAGAGGGGGGAAAGCACAGTCACAATAACCCAGTTAGACAAAACCGTTACGGAAGGGGCTTCATGAGAAGCATCTCGGGGTTGGAAGAACAACCCAACAAATCACACCAAGGTTCCCAAGAGTCAAGTGCCCTGCTTCTGAGCGTCTTAAAAGGGTGGGTACGAAAATACAGGACAGAAGGTCATCATGTTGTAGGAGTTCTGTGTGTGTATGTGGCTTCTGAGGCAAACATTCACTGGACTAATGCACTTAACTAGCTACGAATCCATAGAAGTGATCTGCTAAAAGCAACGCTTATTTTTGTACTCATTTTACTATTTCTATGTGTGTTTGAGACTGTCTGTGCCCAGTGCCACCAGATAGCTAAGTGGTCTTTCACTCATTGTCATAAGCTATCCTTCTAATAGGAAGCTAATGTCACTATTTTGAGCTGTTTTCCCAGGAGAGAGGCATTAGGCCAAGCCCACTCTCTGCAGGCCTGGCAGTAACCAACAGTTAGCTGTAGCAATGTACCCCTCCTAGCAATTGCTGAGCGTAGCCAGCAAAGAGTAGCTCCAACCCAGGATAGGATCCCGGGGGTTGAACCCGTGACCTTCTCATTAGCTCAGCTGCTGACAGTCCCGGGTTTCTCCTTCTGATAAGCAGACCAGGCCCATGATACCATGACCAGAGCAAGAGAACCAGGACCCCAACTCCACTGGTCCAGTTCTGCTGATGGCCACCACGCTGAGGCTAGTCCATTAGCTGAAACTGGACCCTAGGGAAATATCAGGGAAGGCTTCTCGGCACTGGGGACAGTCCCAAGCACACCCCATTGGGTGCCACTTCTGTCCATTTGTATCTTAGCTTCAAAGGTCCCCAGTGGCTACCTGCCCAGGGCAAAGACATTCCACAATGCCCATCAATCCCACATTCCCACTCCCCTCCCAGGCTACTGCAGACGGCCTCTGCACCGCCAGAGCCGTAATTGGAGCAGGGCATGCCACGATGATTAAGTTTGTGTGTTTTCTGGCAGGCACTGGGAGGCAGTGGCCCCGCTGGCCAGGCTGAATTATGGGGTCAGCCATTCCCTTGTTAGTGGGAATAAATTTTATTAGCCCCACTCTTGTGGCCATGCATCCTCCCCTCTTGCTCCTCAGACCCGTGTGTGAGTCTGGAAAATGTTGCCTGCATGCGGGATAAATCAGCCAAACAAATCCTATTATACTTTGGAACACTGACAGAGACACAGTAATGACACCAAGACTGGGAAAAGATGTGGGCTTTCTTCTCCCGCAGATCCCGTTTCATCTACATGGACAGCCTGTGGGGCCCAGTCCACTAGGGGAAGACATGTAAATGGAGAGGTCAAATGGGAAACTCCCCTACTTGTCTTTTTGCCTTCTCTCCACGAACTTTGTTAAGGAAAAGAAGCAAGCACCCTGCACCGATGTGCAGTCATTCCCTTCTGCCTTGCAGAAACCAAGGGACACCTGAAGCTAACAACAGCAGGGAGGGTCTGGCTTGAAATGTTGCCTCTCCTTCAAATGCCTTTGCTTAGCATTCATAACACGTGCCGGGTGGACAGGCAGGCGAACAGGGCACATTCCAGGCCCGGGATATGGAACGTAACATCTGGGTTAGGCACAGCCCAAACCTCTCCAACGCAGATACTGGTGAAGAAAAAATAGAAGTCTGAAATCCTAGCAGTGTTATTAAGTCCCTTTTTGTCCCATCGGGTGGTTCTCATAAGCAAAGGAGAATATACAGGTGGGGCCGTGAAATGTTGAAGCATCTTACAAACACAAGGTGTTCTGTGTCTCTCATTATTTATTAATGTCTGTGTATTTCTCTTTCCTAAGGAGTCTCAACACGCTTTATGAAAGGGATATTATTTTTATCACCTCCTTCCTGGAGATGAAATGTATAATTCAAAGCAAAAGGGAAGCTGCTCACCAGCCCAGTGACATCTCATGAGCTGGGACTGGCTGAGACCAAGAGGCTCGAATTCTCCAGCCAGAATCACAGCCAAGACACCACCCTGTGAGGATGACAGGACTTGAAGGAAAGGCCCAGAATGCAGACCTGGACCGTGATGTCTGGCTGGTCTGTGTGCTCAGTGATGGAGAGACTCGGCTGCCGATGTTGGCTGGGCTGCCACACGCCGTATGGGGCGTGTGTGTGCGCGCGCGTGTGTGTGCACGTGAGAGGGATCTCGCTGCATTAGCTGCTCCGCGTAGTGTGTGGGTGGAGGAGAATACATCACAGAAAGAGGGGGAAGAGGGACTTAGGAGATGAGAGTAAGCTCGATAGTGGAACACAGCAGAGAGGCAGCAGAGACGGGGCTGACGGGCCTCTGAGGTCTTCTGGCTGCTGTATGTGTTAAAATTATGCATGTGGGGCTCCTGGGTCCCGTCACTCTCCCTGCTGACTCACCAGGCTCCCGCATGGCATTCTGGGGGGCATGTCCCCTTGCCTGGCCCAGCACACCACCCAAGGCTCAGCCACCATCCTGGACCCCGAAGCACCATGTGTACTTAGCTGGGATATGACTGTCATTGCAAACCCTGCTGGCCAAAAAGAGGGAGGTAGATGGCCTTCTCACCGGCGTACCCAGAACAGAAACCAAATCCAGGGGGAGAGAGGGAAAACTTGGCTCTATAAAGACTGGGGTTGCAGTATGGCAGGCCCCCAAATTCCAAACTTGAAGTCTGGAATACTGGGTCAACAGGCTGTAGGGGGTGAGTGCCTGGGCCCATGAGAAAGGGGAGGTGTGGCGTGAGCTCTCCGTGGGATTTGAGTGTGGTGTGCAGCGAGCACATTTGGTGGGCCTGCTGTGTGTGTGTGTGTGTGTGTGTGTGTGTGTGTGTGTGTCTGTGTGTGTCTGTGTGTGTGTGTGTGTGTGTGTGTCAGATGCAGTGGAGCTGAAGAAGGAGGCATGGGGCAGACAAGAGGAGGAGTTCCTGGTCTGAGCGGCAGGAGAAAAGCTTGCCTAGCGCCATGAACAACAGGATACACCCCATCCAGCCAGAGCCGCACTTCCTGCTGGCTGGGAACAGAAAACACCCCGAGCGGACGAGCAGAAACTAGCCCCCGGAGCCCGGGGTGGCCGCCTGACCATTCCGGATGCTCACTCTCATGGCATTTCAGGATCCCAGGCGCCAGACGAACCTGAATAACCGTACAGGCCGGGATGGGTGGCCAGCCCAAGACCGGGGCGGGGGCAGGGGTGACCCTGTCTCCTCTCAGGGCTGCCGTGCCTGCAAAGCCAATGCATACAAGAGTCAAAGCAAGCCACCTATGAGCAGGGTTCTCCTTCACCATTCCTCGCTGTCCGACATGAAGAGAAGCTTGGGGTTAGAAAGCAGAAGCTCAGTCCCTGTGCCTCTGTGAACCGTGTGGGGTAGAGCAGGGCTGGCGGGTAAACTCCAAGTCAGACAGATGCGTGGTTTAGCAATGGTTCTCAACCAGGGACTTCCAGAAATTTCTAGTTCTTGCAGTGATGGGGGGTGCCCCTGGCACTCGGTGCTCTAGGGTCCAGGATCCCGGGATCATAAATGCTCGGCAATGCCCAGACAATCCCTGCACCACAGACTGTCCCACGCTGGAAGCCACTAGCATACCACGGAGCACCACTGGGGAAAGCACTGGGCCAAGAAGAAAAGGAGGTGATGAGCCCCTCTGTAAACTGTCAGGCCCACTACAAATGAACCCCTGCAGTGGGAGTGCCAGGCGGCTCAGAAGCCACCACTCTCCGCTCCCACTGTGGAGACTTGACTGGTGTGAGGCTAGGATTCTGGATAGTAGTTTCCGCCCCAAGCACCTACATTTTGTATTGGTGGGTCACTCAAAGTTCGAGTCTTGGGGGGAACATGAAGAAGCTGATTTTTGCCCCATCCAGCCTTATCACACTAAAGCTGACACTCCCTGACTCCCATGTCCACTTCTCAACTGGATCCAAACTCAGAGAAGATTGAGTGGCGTGATTGACAACCTTTCCCATGACCAGAGCCATTGTTCCCTTCACACAGGCCATCGTCATCTGCTGGGGTGCAGCTCTATCCTGGACTCTTGGGCCCCTGGATACTGATGTCATTTCATGATTCTTGGCATCCACTGGGAGGGGGTACATTGCTGGGGCCTGATAAATGTTTCATCCATTCATTAATTCATTTGGAGGTGGAAGGGCTAGTGTTCCATGAGTTACCCCCATGGACAGCTATGACTGGGGGACTCTGGGAGGCCAGGCCACTCAGCCCATGCAGAACACAACAGCCTTGGCCCACAACAGCACACTCTCCAGCCCTGTTGCCCCACTCCGGGTCAGGAATGTCAGGGCTCCCGGGAAAGGCTGGGAGCAGTCACCGTGGCCTGCTCAGGGCCATGGCACATGACAGAAACCATAGGCAATGGGCTCCTCAAGCCAATCATCTTGTGCTCTGCAGATAGACAGTTTGGGGAGCCTGGGTGACAGCCTTCAAAAGAGACCAGAGACAGAGACCATCCCAGGGGTGAGCAGCAGAAACAGAGATTACATCTTGGCATTAACCCTCCTGGATGTGCAGAAGCAAAGGGCCTCAGGTTGGTCTTTAGTCCCCTGAATCCCAAGACAGAATGGCACCCCTGGCTGATGCCTCTAGAACCCTCTTTCTGCCCATGCCCTCCTGAGACCTATAGAGTAATTTTCAGACACTAGACCATTTGTCCTTGGATACCTGTTTCTCTTCATGCTGGGAAAACCAAGACACAGGGAAAGAATGGCCCAGCAGGCAAAGGTGGAAGCTGCTTCCATCACCCACAAGCACCAGAAAACACCTGGGCTGCTTCTCTATCCTCTACACCCAACACCCACTCAGAGATTTGTATTTGGCACACATTTACGTTCACAGCGACACGTTCCCATGAGAAGGCCACTCCGGGCCCACCTTCCCTTATCTCTAATGTGGGTTCCTCCAGCCTTCCCCAATTCACCTGGAATAAAAACAACAGGGAGCTCTCTGGGGGCCTGCAGACCGAGGTTCCAGCCTCACAGTGTGACACTTCTCCCTCAGTCTGGTCATCAGGCCGTGGCCCACCATGTGGTTCCTAAAACGCTCCACGGCAAGGCAGCCCACGCCACACAGATATTCCCTTTCCACGCCTGCCGAACACAGGTAGGGTGCAGCTGGGACCTAATGAGGGGGTCAGGCGCCCCAGGGCTCATACTGTTCCCTGCTCTGAGTGCTGAAGGCCTGAGTCCAGGGGAAGGAATGGGGATCCCAAGAAATGGGAGGGGCTGGAAGACCCTGAAGAACACCACGGGATGAGCATACTACCCTTAGGGAATGAAGACAACAGGAACGCAATAAAAATGAATCACTGGTCAAGACGTACAAACTTCCAGCTATAAAATCAGTACATCCTGGCAATGTAATGTAATGCATGGTGACTACAGAGTGAAGATACTGTATTATTGCTAAGTTGCTAAGAGAATAGATCGTGAAAGTTCTCATCACAGGAAGAGAAAATTGTAACTATGTGTGGTCAACCAGACTTAGTGCGGTGATCACTTTGCAATACAGACAAATATGGAATCGTTACGTTGTACCCCTGAAACCAATATAATGTCATATGTCAGTTATATCTCAATTAAAAAAATGAGCCACTAATCATACCTTCTCAAACTCTTCAGGTTGTAATTATGATAAAGTCCACAGGGAACACCCAGCCTACAAACACAAGTTTTAAAAGTCCGCCTCCTCGGCCTATGTTTCCCCTCCTACGCTGTCTTACAAAGGGAACGCTGTGGGACAAAGGCCTTCTGAGATTCTGTCCCACTTCACAGGCCTCCAGGGAATCTTGGCCTCAGAGGCAAAGAGAATTCTGGATTCATCTTGTCCATCCTTGCCTCACGGCAGGAAGGGGAAAAGGAAAGGAAACCAACAGCCACATAAATGGAAAGATGAAAAGCTGGGTTAGCAAACTGTGTGCCCACGAGAGCTCCTCCCCAGGGAGGCCCAGGACTCTGGCCTGGCTGACGGCCGGGGGAGCATGTGTGGTCTGAGCTGGGGCCAAATGAATTGAAGTCGAGGACCTGAGCACCGGAGCAAAGTAATCTAAGCGTCGGCCAAATCAAAGGAAACTGATACTTGACATTACAAGCTGGCGTGGCCTTTTATACTGGCTGGGGAGACAGGCTAGCCCGGTGTGGAGTTTCTGGCCTCCTCCTTTCTGCTCTCAGCCCTGAACTTGCCTCGAACTTGAAAGAGCTAATTAAAGCCCAAAGAAAAATCTAAAGCTTGTTATCTGGCTCTGTGACTCCCAGTCCTGGCATTAGCCTGTCTTGCAAAGCTGTCATCCCTCTGTTCTCTCCAAGGCCACCATGCGGCCTTAGGACCTACAGCTCTGCAGACTTCCATGATGAACTTTGCTTTTTGTGTTGTGGCAGGGAGCAAGGGCGGGACAAACTCCTGCCCATGGGCAGCCAGGCTGATCCCTGCAGCTGATTCTACTCCCAAAAGCATCACCCGAAAAGACAGAATTTGAGCGAGTTTTCTATGGAAAAATATCTACAGAAAAAATATCCAACCCATCTGATCTCAAAAGAACTAGCTATTTCATAAGCACACAGGATAAACTTGAATTTTCAAACACAAGGTGTGCAGGTAGGTGTGCATGCTAGTGGGGGTAATTACCTCATCTGTGCACACACATGGCTAGGTGTGCACATGTGTGCATGCATGTGTGCAAGTGGGATTTTCCTCAAGAGGCAAGCGAGACTTTCCTCAAGTGCCGTGTCTCTCGTTCTTTCTCAAAATGTGTGGGTTTGGGCAATTCATTTACCTTGCTGGGCCTCAGAATGAAGGTACAGACCAGAGGGTCTCTAAGGGCCTTCCCCATGCCAGCTTCCTAATGCATCTCCCCCAGAGAGCTGTATTGAATGTGTAACGTACATACACACAGCACAGCACCTGGCCAGTCCTTTATAGCCTGCATTTGGGAGAAACCCATGGCCCCCAAGTTCATAAACCTGTCTTCTCGACTCTACTGAGTGGATCAGCCACCACCTCAAACCAAAGGCTCCCAAGGTATGTCACCCGCTAGGGTTTAGTACAGTGGCATCCCCTCCACTCTCTGGCCTGGCCATGATTGTCAACTTATTGCTTCCTTCTCTGGCCCATGGTGCCTCTCCCATTTCCTCAGTGACACTAGGGGTCTCTCAGCTTTCAGGACCTCCAAAATGAAATGGTATCTTTAGTTTCAGCCCAGGCACCTGGAAAACTCACCAATGGAAAATTGCCTGAGCCTAAATGTTAGGGCACCAAAGACCAACCTTGCTGAGTCCCTTCCTTCTCCTCCATTTCCCCTACCCCAACCCCGAGTCCCAGTGCCCGCAGAATTCTCCCCCAAGCTACCCAGCTGCCAGTGCCCTCTGAGATGTGCTTGGCAAATAGCCATACTTCATGAAGGGAAACTTACTTTTAAAGTCAATCAAGATACATTTTCCTAATGTGGAATTTCACCAAAGTTAGACGGGCTGTCAAGAATTGCATCCATGAAGTATACTTCTAGCTGTATACGAATTCTCCTTTCTTCTCTCTAATTAAGATCACAGGATAGATTCTTCTCAAACTAGGTTCATGTTTTTTTTTAAGTGAACAATAGAAAGGGGAAAGGAAGGGACATGGGGTAGAGAAGATGCTCATAACTGAGCCTTCTAAGTCACTGGAATCATTTTCAAGATGAATAGAAGTCCAGCCACAGCAAGCCGGGCCATGAATGACTTGGGCTGGGAGAGGCAAGAGGCTATGTCCCCTGTTTGCATCTGTGGCCACCCAGCAAGACCCTGGGAAGGCCTCCTAAACTCACCTGTCATTCTCCCCTTCTTCCGGTTTCTGCTCTCATTTTGCCCTTTCCTAAAGATACCCAAGGAACTAAAAACGTAACACTCTTAAAGTTCTAGATCTATCCCAAATGTAGAATGATGGGCTCCATTACCCCCACTAATGGTTTTATTCCAAGCTCCCAAGAAACTGATTTGCAGGCATGGTCAGTACGAAGGATGGGTACATGTCTTGTATCAGAAGACACGATAATCTAGCCTCAACGATGCCTGGTTCAGATGACATCTCTATAACACAATCCCCGCTTATTCCTAGCATGTCCTCCTATAGCCACGAGCCAGCGTGGAGTAGAGAAAAGTGTCCAGATAGGAAATCTACCTTTCAGCTCCATCTCCAACTCTGATAAGCTCAGTGTCATAGACACAACACAACACATTTGAGCTGGTGCTGATCTGAGCCCAGTGAGACCCAGAGACGGGAGGTACTTGTCTCACTTGCAAAATGGGTTGGGTGATTCACATCCCACGGAAGCCACAGTCTAGGGTCCCCCTGCCATGCCATGCCCTCCCAGCCCACGGGCCCTCCCCTGACTCACCGCGCTGCTGCAGGGAATGTCCTTCACCTTGAGCCAGGCTAGGTCCAGCGTACCCTCCCCCCGATAGCAGGACTGCAGTCGCTCCTTAATGCGATCGTTGATCTGCTTCAAGATGAAGATGCACAGGGCCGACTCGTCCAGGGATTTCATTTTCCGCTTCTGGCCCTTGGAGAAGACAGTGAAGAGGAGGTCGTCCTCCGGATGGACTCCGAGGGTCCGGGCGAGCACGGCACCAGCTTTGGACAGGTAGGCAGCCTGCAGCAGGCGGTATTCCACCCCGCTGCGCTCGCAGCCGATGGGCACCTCCACATAGGAGTTGAAGGCCGTGTCCTCCTTGCAAAGCCTCACGAGCTTGGATGTATAGACCTGTTCCTTCGTGGTGGAGCCTGGCGGAGACACCATCTCAGGCTGAAGGGTCAAAAAGTAGACAAAATTGCCACTGCTGAAGCCATAGACATAGTAGATATCAAAGTCGGGGATGACGGTGAAGGTGTCCGAAGGAATCTTAATCATCGAGGCCACAAACTCATCGTGGAAGACATAAGCGAACATGCCGTCTGCCTCGGAGTTCTTGGTCAGCTTCCGGCTGGAGATGGTGGGGAAGTACTCTGGCTTCCCATCCACTGCTGTGGCGATGAAGAGCTTGTCGTCCAGGTTGCTGTAGGAGACGATCACGCCAAAGACGGAGCCGCTCTCGTTGACTCCCGACAGGTAGTGTTCCTTCTTGTGAAAAGGCTCCCCCAGCTTGAAGAGGTCCTCGAGCCTGAGGAGCTTGCAGATGCCTTGGTACAGGCTCCCACAGGCAATGAGCCTGTTCTCCTTGTAGTCTATCAGGAGCATCTTGTTGACATTGTTGGTGGTGGTCAGGGGCTCGTTGCACGTCTGGACGATGCGGGGTGGGTAACACTTGGGGTTGTCCTCATCCGGCCCTGTCTGGTGGGTCACCAAGACCTTCAGGTCACTGGAGAGCTTATAGATCCGGTTGACGGCCCCCAAGTAAATGTGCCCTGTCCTCTCGTCCACCACCAGGTGGTTGAAACCCTCGGCTGGCTCCCCACGGAACGTGACAAAAGACCGCTTCGGGGATGGCACGGGGGGCTGCCGGGACAGCAGAGTGGAGGAGCCCATCCCTACCATCAGGAGATGGGAGAGGAGGCAAGTCCAGTTCCAAGGCATGGCTTTCATCTCAGAAACAGGTCCTCGCGGCACGGCAGCACTCGGCACAAGGGCCCCTCGGAGGCCCAGGACTCAGCAGTAGAGGCTCCCTATGGGGGAAAGCAAGGATGTGATATTGGACAACAATGATTGTGGCTTAGTTTCACCCCACAGCTTGTGGGGCTGGACCCCGAAAGTCCTTTTCACATGCTGAGACAGAGAACCGCAATGGAGATGCTAAAGGCCAAGGGACTCTGCCCCCATGCGTGTAGGGGACAGTCAGGGCTGGGTGGCCGCCATGCCTGGAGGGCAACCTCAACAATAACAATAACGGTAATAATAATGATAACAGTGACGATGATGATGATGAAGCTGAAGAGCAGCCACTGGCTACCCAATGCCTGGCTTTGGAACAGTCATTGCCCAGCACCTTCCAGAGACCGATTTTATCTTACAAACTTTTCAGTGTTGGGTATCTTCCACCTGCCCCTCCACATCCACTCTCCGGCCTTCTCTGTGCCTGGGAGGCTGGCCTGGGTGGACTGTACATGTTTGGGCCGCCTGCCCTCGGGCCTGGTGAGGTGCAGTCAGTTGGGAGCATCAGCAGAAGGTGGGCAGGAAGGGGAGGGGACAGGAGGATGGGGGTGGGCTGCGGGCACCAGCTGCCACCCTCACCCCCAGGGCTCAGTGGCCCTAGGCATGCCTCCCCACACTGCCTCTCTGTCTCCAGGTTCTCCTGCCCACCGCCACTTGGTCTAGAGGAGGTAGGGGGCCTCACTGTTCCTACCCCCAAATACTGCTCTGCCTCTTAAGAAGCCACACCTTTGTGATGAGTTCCTATATTCACCTTTGCACAAATAACTGGATTTGCGTGTGCTGTCTCCTGCTGGGACCCTGACTCCTAGTCCTCTGAAGTAAGCAGTATTGCTGTCCCTACCATGCAGCTTAGGGAAGCGATACAACTTGCACAGCTCTAAGTGGTAGAGGCGGATTCAAACCCGGTTGTACAAGTCGACAGTGGGTTCTCATTCTTCACTGCTAATCCATCTCAGTTTACCCCAGCCTGGAGCAGGTGGGGACAGACACAAGCTACTGTTTACGGGTAGCAGAATAGTTCGGCCAACCCTTTCTCGGGGGCTGTCAGTTACAGCCCCAGCCCTCTGGGTCTATACCCACACTTCTCCTTTGCACCTCCCCACTGCCAAACAGTGCATGAGGCCGATCCTGGATCCCTCTGCAGCATCCTGGATCCCTCTGCAGCACAGCAGCGACCAGGTCCTCTGGGTACGCTGCCCAGCTCTGAGCCCTGGTGTCATTTTAATGAGGCAGATCTTGGCTGCCTCCCCTATTGGGCCTCCTCTGAGAGGTTTTCATTAAAGGGAGAGAACAAATGGTTTAAGAAGTGGTCCTGTAAATAAATAAATAAATAACTCCCCATGGGACAAAACAGCACTCGGTCCTAACGGTCTCATTTATTTCTATTCAAGAGGATGGCTTCATAGTTCTTCCAGTTTGAGAGAAATCAGGGCAGGGATGGCCTACATCTTATTTGGGGGCATCTCGGCTTTGTGAAATTTCTCTTGTTCACCACTATATCCTGGATAACGGGGTGGTGGGAAGACATAGACCACAGAGCAAGAGAACCCCCCACAGGGAGAATGCAAGTTTCCTTGAAGGCCAAGAGAAGAAAGAAGAAAGTCAAGACTCAACGTCGCCAGCTAAAATCTTGACAGGAACCCCAGGTCTTCTCAAGGGCACATCAGAGGACGAGGACTGGTTGCATAGCCACAGCCCAGAACAGTCGTCCCAGCCCGGGGCCTTCGTTCACTCCCCCACATGACGGATATTGGCCCAGGGCACACTCAAAACATGCAAAATGCTGCTGGATCCCAGGACAGCCAAGGCTGCTGGGGCCCTCCAAGAACTTGGGGTCAGGTCGGGTAGATGTCACCAGGACCTGACTTATGCAGACAGTGAAATGCTATGCGACACACAGTAGAATGCTCCAGCAGTTCCCATGAGGAATGCTGACTTCTAGCTTGGGGTGAGGGAGAAACGAGAAGGCTGTGGGATGGCATGTGGGCCGGGCTGTGAACTAAGGGAGGACACGCAAAGCCAGAAGAGCTTCCTTGGGGAGGGGTCAGCGTCACAAAAGCCTATCAAAGGGCGCGCACACCAGGGAGAGTCTGTCTGGAGACCAGGGTCAGGTAGGAGACTGGGCTGAAAGAGAAGCCCCGAGCCTTGTCAGGATATCCCTGCGAGGTGGAGACTATAAACTGCATGGTATTGAGGAGAAACACTTACAGGAAAAGAACACAGGCCTCCAGAGAGGGGTCCCCACCCTTCCATCAACTTAGCCTCTGCAGGAGGACTGGAGTTTGGGGCTGAGCGCTGTGGGCTCTGAGGGGGCAGGGAGGTCCGCTGTGCTCACTGGTGAGTCCACAGTGCCAGGCTCATGCCCAACATACAGTCATGACTCAAGAGCTGTTTTCTGGTAGGCAGAGAGAGGGGCTGGAAGCAAGGAGGAATGTCATCTGCTGTACCGGGCCCCACATTCGAGCCTGTGCACCGACCCCCTCGCCTGATCAGCACAGCCATCCTCTGGGCTTGGGGTGTTTTCACCTGCTACTCCGGTGAGGATACTGTAGCTCTATATAGGGCATGGGCTAATAAGTGGCAGAGTTGGGGTTGAAACCCAGGTCTGTATCAAACCGCAAAACCCACAGTCTTTCTACAGACACATAATTCTAGAGTCTAGAATATATAGCACGTGGAAGCCCTTTTTAACCCATGTAAGTCCCCAAAAAGAAAATCCCTAGGACCTTACCCAGTAACACCCCCACCAGCTCTGTAGGTGGGAGCTGAGCCCCTGGGACCCACCGGGCATAACCTGGTAGATAACGTCTATCAGGTGGGCACCACTATTCACCTCTAAAAGTGTTCATGACAGAAAGCACCTGGCACAGGGCCCTCAGCCTGGCAAGCAGCAAGTACTTATTAAATGATAGTTGTTGTTCTTGTTGACAAGACTGAGATGAGATGAACAGGGTTAGGATTACGATAACAAGATGGTACCTGATGGCACCATCTCAGTTGGAGTTATGAGGACTCAGGATGGCTCATCTTGAACTGCCTGTGCAAATCCAAGTATCAGAGAAGAATCTAGAAGTTTTTCATCTGAAAGAGACAGTCCAGGGTAAAGATTTCTGATCTGTCATTTTAAAGACAAGTTGTGATCCAGAGACATTAAACGATTTGCAGAAGGTCACATAGTAAGCTGAAGTTGGGGGCAGCATGAAGCTCAGTTCTCTGGACTCCCAGTCCAGTGCTCTTTCCACCACCTGCAGCCTGTCTTCCAACTTTGTCTGAACTCAGTTCGGCACCTGCTCCCTGGCCTTTGTCTGGAGGAGCTTGGTCTTTGGGTGCCATATGCTCTGCTGGCTAACACAGCTCTCCGAACACTGCTGCCAACAACCAAATTCCAGCAGGGCTGATAATCCTCATTCCAGACAGGCAGGTGCCGGTCAGGGCTCAGTCACCAACTCTCTGGAGGGAACTTGCAGCAGTCCCCGTATAGGAACCTGCCAGGCACTGGGGGAAGTGTGCCTGCCACACCCCCGCCTTTACTGTACACACTCACGGACCCACACGCCAATCAACAGTTCTCCAGTTTGCAAGAAGGGAGGCAAGGAAGCCTGTAATTATGAATTTACTGAGCAAAAAGTGCCAGGGCTCTTTCTCCATCTTCTATTAGACACTGAAATGAGACACAGCTATGCATCTCAAACACTTTATCACCCTCATCTGGGGATGGTGAAATTACTGCGCCCGGAGAGGGGGGCACCCACAGAAAACAATAACGTGTGATGGGAATAACCAGACTCGCACTTTACACACCAGGGAAGGACTGATTAGAAAACAAGTAACAGAGAAATGGGAGAGAAAGGGAACAAGCAAGGGTGTGAGCTCCAGCTTGCCTCTGCAGGGTGTGACTCAATCATAGTGCCCCTCCCCCCAGCTCCAAAGGCACAAATGGGCAGAGCTGCCGGCCCTCTGCACCCCCCACCCCGGGGCTGCCTGAGGCTGCTCTGTCCCCATAGGCTGGCCTGCCAGGGCAGCTCCATTCTAGGACATCTGTCGTCCTAAGGTGGTGACCCAACCTAGGAAACCCTGCTCCCAATTCTAGGTCCTGCCCACCATGTCTTGTCCTGGTCATCGATTAGCTGGTTTTAAAACAGAGTTTTGGAGGTAGCATTCGGCCCATCTCTGATTCTTGAAGGCAAGGGAGGTGACTGAGTCACCCCAAGATCGCCCCAAAGGCCTCTCTGAACTAGCAGCGTGGGCAAGGAGCAGAAGGCCGGAGAACTGAAAGGCTCTGCATTGAACCCAAACACACTGCACTTTTCCCTTCTTTGAATCAGATTTTAATTTTGAATGATCTCAGGGGGGATGGGACTCATTTTTAGAAGCTGATCATCATTCTGATTAAAGAAATTGGGGCTGTCTGTGTTTCATGTGGCAAGTGCTGAAGAGCTCAAACTCATTTTCACGAAATGGCAGCATCCTCTCAGATTCCTGAGTGGTAGAGAAGAAAGTTATTACAGACTAGTTTAAAATGGCAATTACCTCACGAAATCACTTTGGAGTTTACAAAACACTTTCCTACACATTACCTTGTTCTGATTTTATTGTTCACGATAACCCTGTTAGGTAGAAGAAGTATTTGTAAGTATGTGTCCTTTACAAATAGGGAAACCGAGGCAAGAGCAGGTATGGGTCTGGGCCGAGGTAACACAAAGTCATGCTGGGACTTGGAAAGACCTTCGCTATGGGATGATAGAACATTCTAAAGACGTATTCTAGGATGGTGTTTCAAAAGACCATCTCTACCACATATCATAAATCCAGAAACCAACTGAGTGGGTCACACTTGCTTTTTTATGAATAAAATAGAGGAGAAAAATAAGATTATGTCACATTGAGGAAGGATAACCACGATTTAGTGTGACTTTTGTTTCAGTGCTATATATGTCTGTGTTGAATATGATGTAAATGTATTTCTTACCATTAGCCGTTGTGATGGTTAATTTTATATATCAACTTGGCTGGGCTAAGGTGCCCAGATATGCGGAAAAACATTATTCTGGATGTCTCCATGAGGATGTTTTCAGATGAAATTAGTATTTAAATCAGTGGATTTGGGTTGAAACAGATTCCCCCCCATAAAGTGGCCCTCCAAACAGCTAAAGACTGACCTCCCCGAGCAAGAGGGAATTCTGCCAGCAGACAGCCGTTGGCTTTCTGTTGAGTCTCCAGTCTGTGGGCCCACATGGCTCTCCTCTGAGCCCCTAGTTTGCGGGCCTACCCTTGCAGCTTTTGGAGCCTCCGTAATTGTATGACCTAATTCCTTACAATGAATCTCTCTCTCTCTCTCTCTCTACACACACACACACACACACACACACACACACAGCTTCTGTTTCTCTGGAGAATGCTAATATAGTCACGATCAACAAAATCTCTGAAAGACACCTTTTATTTTGCTACAATTCATTTATCCTCTAGGGATCTACCTCTTCACCCTCTCTCAGCCCAAAAGCTTCTGCAGGAATGTCCTCCACCCCTAATTCAAGGGAGAGCACATGACTTGAATCCAAACCAATCAATACAGAGCTGCTGGAGGGGGTGGGGGCGGGGGGACTGTCACAGTGATTGGTTCAGGGATGGATACCTGGTTAGGTCAGAATCTCTGAGAGGCCACAGGCTTTGGATGAGAGTGCTGAGGAAGAAGTTCTAGGTCTTCCATTGCATGTGACCTTGAAGAGGTATGTACCTGAGAACTGTGGGCACCATCCTATAACCAGGGGAGGTGCAAGGGGCAGGGGAGACTGAAGAGAATGAAACCAAAGCACTGAGGAGAGCAGAGCTGAGTAAGAAAATGGAAATTACTGGATCCCGGGTTCTGGTGACATCACACAGATGACTAGATCAAGTGTGCTGAAGCCAGCTCTATGCTTATACTTTCCAGTTACATGGGCCAAAAATTCCCCTTTTGCAGAAGCCAGTGTGGGTTCTGGAATTTGTTAATGAAAGAATCCTAACCCATACACAGAAAAATCCAGACTTCTCACCAAAAGACTAAAGTGTCTCTCACCCCTTCCACTTTAATAGACTATTCTTTCACAGGGAAAAGTAAGCATGCCAAAGAGATCTCCACGTGCCACCGGCCACAGAGATAACGTAGAATTTCGCAAATAGTGGGGCTTTATCTCAGGTAAGATTTGGGTGTGTGACGGTGTGTGTACGTGTATGTGTGTGCTGAGTTTCAGAATCCAACACAATGTTCCTCTGTCTGCTGCATGTTTGCTTTGAGGGCTGTGCTGGCAGGTCTCTTGGAGTGTTCGCCACCTGTCCTTGCCTCTGTATCTTCTGCTTGGTGGTTTACACTCCTCAGGATCCCCACCCCTCAGCGCTGCCTCACCTAGGATCTCATCTCTGACCCTGCCTCTGATGTAGGATGCCCCTATGATGTTAGTAGAGGAACCAGTGCCCCCCAGAGTCTCACATTTTACAAACTATGTTGTATTTGTCCATTGATGCTGTCCCCTCACTAAAAATGTGAGCTCCTGGAGGTCAGAAATTATGTATTTTTCACCACTATTCCCTCCAATTCCAAGACCAGAGCCTGATACATAATAGGTATGTAATAAATGTTTGAGATCACATGAATGAATGGATGAATAAATGAATGATGAATGAACAAATGAATGACTACCCCCCGCAGTGTGTCTGTGATGGCAGCGGGAACCACCTACAGCTGAAGTACGAAGCAAATTTTAGTGCCCCTTGCTCAAACAGTGACCAAACTCAAATCCTGGTTTTGCCCTGCCCTGATCCAGTGCTTCTAACTACTTAAAATACGCAGTCTTGTCTGCTGAAAGCATGACTTCAAATGCATCAGAGAAACTATATCTTTCATACAGGATCTACACAGTACCTGGGTGGCTCAGTTAGTTAAGCACCTGACCCTGGATTTTGGCTCAGGTCATGATCTCAGGGTCATAAGAGTGTGGGGCTCCATGCTCAGTGGGGAGTCTGCTTGAGATTCTCTCTCTTCCTCTCCCTTTAGTCCTCCCCCAGCCCGATGCTCGCTCTCTCTCTCTCTCTCAAATAAATCAATAAATCTATAAAAAAGAAAAAGAAGAAGAGGAAGAGGAAGAAGGAGAAGGAGAAGATGACGACGACAGTACCTCTGCCCTCTGGTGGCTGAAGGTCTCCTACCAGACCCTCCAGCTGTCCCCCTTCAAGGTCATTTCCGGTCACTGGTAAGCTCTGCTGAGCTCCATTGGCCAACCCTCCCAGAAGCCAGGAAACTGGGGGCATCTGGGTGGCTCGGTCGTTAAGCGTCTGCCTTTGGCTCAGGGCATGATCCCAGAGTCCTGGGATCGAGCCCCATATTGGGCTCCTCCGCTGGGCGCCTGCTTCTTCCTCTCCCACTCCCCCTGCTTGTGTTCCCTCTCTCGCTGGCTGTCTCTCTCTCTGTCAAATAAATAAATAAATCTTAAAAAAAAAAGAAAGAAGCCAGGAAACTCATTCCCTCTAGCCTCCTCTACGGTGCCACACTAGACGTGATTCATCTCTTGTTCAGGCAAGGCTGGAGGACAGGAAGCTAATGATCCACCAAAAATGTGTGCTTCCCCATCCATGCAGCCGATGGTGTAAGGCTGTTGGTAAGAGGTGGCCACCAGCTATGGCCCACCTTTCCCAGCCTCTACATTTTCACATAGTATCCAGGTGTGACCCTGTGAATAGTGAAAAAGTGTCATGGCTCCACCTACACACCAAAGCAGTTAAGAAATAGATATGTCTTCCCTACAGAGCCTTTCACCAGTTGGATAAAAAAGATTCTGAGGCTCTACAGGAGGAAGGACCCTCCCATCAAGGCAAGAAAAAAACCATTACTGGAACAAGGCTCTGAAACGGTGGATTTGTGTGTGACAGTGGTTGGCAACACCCAAACAGGCAGAAAAAGCCAGCATACCAGAGCCGGGATTCGAAGCCCAGGCTGGGCACTGTGGGGGCTCTGATCCTTGTAGTACATGAGGCTGCCCCGAGGGGGCATCCCCTTTAGGTGCCAGCCACTCCCCCCCCCCCCGCCCCACCACCTCCTTGTTCCCAAAGCCAGATTGCAAGTAGCCACGCCTAGACGGTACAATGGGACCACGCCAATGTCTATAAGGCAGAAAAATCTTCATGTTCCTCAGTGGTCCTTCCAAAGTTTGAGGACTAGGGAGGCACTACGTGTGTGCAGCTGAGGGCAGGGAGGCGGACTGGGGCCACAGCACAGGTCTCTTTTCTATTTAATTCAAGAAACATTAGACATCCAAATTAGCAAAACAGACAGGTGCCTTTTTTAGATTCCTACTCTAGTTTGTAATCTATGCACTCAGAAGAACATCCTCAGTAAGTAACCGGTATTTTTTTCCTGCCTCCTTTTCTCATGTTAGACTCTTGGTTTCTAGAAGTGGGAGGCATGATTTGTTTTTTATTTTTCTGGAGAATTATGATTTGCATGTGACATCTGTGGTCTGGTCGTGCAGTGGCTGCCCCCTGAAGCCTGTGATGGGCGTGCAGCCCCCTGTGCTTCGCTGCTGCCCCTTCTCTTCATGGCTGTCACAGAAATGAGTGCCACATTCATAAAAGGAAAAGTGCCCGAGGGTGGGAATGTCGCAGTGCAATCCATCACTACCGCTAGGGGGGAAAAATCAAGTCAAAGCAACTGCCATCCCAAGAGAAGGTCACAGCACTGTCATTGGACAGTCATATGTGCACAGGGGACTCCAAAAGGTCAGCGTGGCCATAACCCAGCACAAAACCAGAATGCAGCAACAGCTAGGGCAGGTTGTGAGCCCAGGAGTCAATCGCTCCAGTCTGCTTTCCCTCTGCTCTGCTTCTGTTCTTTGGAGCAATGAGAAATGTGACATTGGCGGCTAGGGGGAGGGCTGGAGAAGTGCGTAAGGGATGGGGAAGAGGGAGTAATGGGGAGCCAGGCACAGACGTGGAGTCCCTGTGCCTCCAGGCAACCAGCCCTGGTCCCCAGGAAATTCAGCACCAAGCTCAGCTGCTCAGGGCTCTCTTAATCCTCACTTCCCAGTTTATTAAGGGGGGCTGGGGAAACGTGATTACCATGGACAGAGCCTTTGGAACCAGCCTAGAAGAAGCCTCTGCAGGAGGGTGAGTCTGTGAGCCGCCCCTATTCAGAGATTGGGTCGTCCCTGGACCCCTGAGGCCTCCATCTATGGTTTCCCCTCCCCCAGGCCTCCCTGTCCTTGGCCTTGAGGGAGCCCCCCAGGGCAGAACCACCTTTCCCTGGCCAAGTCTGCCGTGTTCCCAGCAGAGCTGAGCCGGCGCTTCAGCGAGCCCAGGCAGCCCAAGATGGAACTCTATTATTACACCGCAGCGGCCCTTTATATCCCAGGCACTGTGCTCTGGGTGGGGAGTCGCTAAGCAATGACTCTCTTTACTCCAAGTCTGGCTGTGAGGCTTTAAAAACACAACATTGTCAAGAGCAGCCTGAGCTGGGAAGACAGAATCATAAACTCTCCAGCGTCTTGTTTAAAGAAACAGGCCAGCCAGGAATTTGGGGAGAGATGCCCCAGCTGGACTTGGCATCAGTGTGGTAACTCTGTCCCCTCCAACCCTGGGCCCGGCCCATGAGGAATGCCCTTTCTGGGGGGCCTGGCTCCCAGTACTCTGAGGGTCCCCATTGCCTCTGGATGTACAGAAACGGAGGGACATCATGAGAAGGTGCTCAAGACACCCCAAAGTGGTGGAAACGGGAGTGTCTGCTGGCACTTTTGCCGCCCTGAGACCTGGGTAGACACTCAGGTCACAGAAAAGGGGCTAGGGGTCCATCACACGCTGGGGACAGTCATTGCGCCATGTAGCCCCTCTCATGCATGTGGCCTGGGGAGAAGTAGATTGAAGGCTGGCCTAGCTGACTGATTTTCATCTGGAAGGGAAGCTGCTACAGTTCTTCCAGCCACTTTCCCCTTAGCCTTGCCATCCTCTCTGCCTGGACGCCCAGCCTGGCCGCAGTAAGCAAAACCACGATGCCTGGCTTCACCCCGACGAGCTCCTCCGCTCCAGACCCTCCTCTCCTCTCACGGTCAGGGGAGGAAGCGGGATTTCCTTAGCCCTCAGTGGTGCACGGTTGATCTGTCAGCCAAAGTCACCCAGAAAAGCCCCCTTTCTCCACATCACCACAGCAAGGTTGCTACACAAGTCAGGAATGGCCACCCTAAATGGTCACAGTCCTACTGCCCTTCTTCCTTAAGGCCTTAGTTTCTCCATCTGTAAAACGGCGTTTCTGGAAATACGTTGATGAGGCAAGAGAGATCACCAGGTTTCTTCTTGGGCTAAATCTAGGAGAAATGAGGGTAAGGCATTCAGGCCTCCGGGAACGCAGGCCATCACTGATGCTGCGAGGGTTCCGCCAATGGCGCGTGCGGCAGAGACACGTAATGGCACTGATTACAATACCCTGGAGGGTGGGGGGGAACAGACCGCTGGCACTGAAGTTTCTCTCTTGAGGCTCTTTGCATCTTTGCACTCACTGGCTTTGTAGCAGCTTAAATCTAAATTGTGGGGTGCCTTGGGAGAGCCTGCCATGGTCAGATTCCACAGCCTGCCCCCACCAAGGATGGGGGGCACTCATCTGTCAGGTGGGCCTCAATCACCCTCCTCGAGCCTATTTTGTCTCTCATGGTAAGGAAGACTGGAGTAGGATGCACTTGTCAGCTTAGGGTCTGGCCCATTGCACTGAGCCAGACCCAAGTGAGGAAGCTAACCCTTCAGGGGAGGGGCCTTCACTTCTTCTGGCTTCTGGGGACCCCCACCCACAACAGTTCTCTGAGGAGTCAGCAGGAGTCCTCTAGGCTCTGAAGCTCCCCCACCCCAACCCAAGGGCTTAACTTGCACCCGTGACAGAGTGATAGTGTCCATTCTCTTTCCTTCCCTTAGCAAGAAAATAAATGGAAACATGAAGATTCCCTTTCTCAGACAAGCGTGAAATCTCTAACTAGACTTTTCTAGCTGAAAGAAAGGTCAACAGGTTTGGAAAGGGTGCTAAATACACGATGCTGGGGGAACCCAGCTGGGAGCCCACTGCTCTCAGATCCTTGGCCCTCAGCCTCTCCCCCAGTTGGCACTTGGCTCCCCAATGGCCCCCTGACCCCAGGTCCTGCCACAGATGCCCCCATAAGAGCCACCCCCCCTTCCCACCCACACAGTCTTCATAGAAGGAAGCCAGTAGTTCTACCGATGAGTGGCACTGCGAAGGAGCAGCCGAGTGGGGGCATATTTGGGCCAAATGACAGTACTTCTGTTGTCATTTAATGTCTAGTGGGAGGGCCCTCCTCCCAGTCCCCTACTTGTCCTTCTACCTCCTCCCTTTCTTTTCCAATTCCAGGGAAAATCAGGAAGTGAACAGTTGTCTCCCTTGCTGGTCTATATTCATGTAATTAGTGCTATTTAATTCCACGATGAGCCAAAGCTCATAAAATACAAAACATATTTCAGCTGCATGCCGCAAATCTTGGCAGAAATCTCGCTTGCAGCCGGAAGCTGAACAGAGCTATATTCGCTCCTTTAAAAAAAAAATGTTCAGAATGATTGCAACAAAGTTCTGGGGCCAGACACTGCTACCTGAGAGTAAGCAAGGGGGTAGCAGAAGGGGAGGGTTTAATGTCTTAAAGTCTGGATATAATTCCAACACCATGACAACACTGGATTTTTAAAATGTTTAGTATTGATCAAGTAATGCTAGTATAGTATATTATTCCTCCTAAGGAGCTTGCTGTTGGCCTACTCCCTGCTCAGTACTGGGTCCCCAGCAGGGGGGATTTGTGCCACCGAGTCATGCTGCTGCCCCACCTGCTGGGCACACACCCATGAGCCAAATGACCAGAGACGCGTGTGGCTTCTGGCAACAATTCTAAATTACCTAACACATTCCCATCTCCCAGCTCCTCCTCTGCCCACCCCACTCTGCTGAAACCTTACCTACTTCTGTGTTTGTACCAGCAACCCATGAGGTAAGGCGTAGAAAATCTCAAGCCCCATCCTATCGCCCTTTCACAAGCAAGGCACAGAAGGGTGAAGACCCTCAGATGTCATTCTCCGACGTGTCCATCACCGCAAAGCAGCAACAGAACATGGGCCTCAACAAGTCAACCTCTGCCCCCACATTGATGCCACACCTCTTGCCTGTACCCCTGACAGGACTGCTTCCCTCCCCTAGTGCCCCTAGGAATCAGCTATGTCCTCCTCCTTCTCCAGGTGACAAGATGACAGATGGGACATGGTACTGGGGGGCCCAGGGCAAGGCCAGGCAGAGGAAGATTCATGTTGGATGCTACTGATGCCCCCTTTCGGGACCTGCTCAGAAGTTGTGTCACTGGGGACACAAGAGGCCAAGAGATGGATTCCAGGAGTGACAGAGGGTCGAATCCACTGCAAAACCCAGGAGGCCTTTAAGTAGACTCACTGCTTTTATGAGTCCACTCTGCATGTTGCTCAGTGGATGGAAACATGAAGGGCTCCCCTCAGAGAGGAAAATGCCTGCCAGCTGCACCCACCTCCTCCTCTTACACGGCCTGCAATTCCACCCCCACCACATCTCCTTTGTGTGTATACCTTGCCTTCCGCAAGCTCCTTCGAATGCAATACACACTCATGACTCCAAAAATACATATTCATCCCTATCCAACCCATGATTGTTGTCCAGGTGGGGACACGTTCCTGATATGGGGAAGCTTTTGCAGGGGAGCAAAGAAGTCAATAGTTCTGTGTGGGGCATTAAGGGCAAGTCATTTGCAAAGCCAGCCCTGCCCAGGTTGATGAGAAAGGGAATCATGGAAGGAAGTAGTTGTCAGAGAACCCAGCCATGTGATCTGCATAAGGCACCTTATTTAAATGCTCCCAAGAGGATGCTAAGAGTAGCCTTCTTTCCTAGATGAGAAACTGATACTGAGTGAAATATGAAATGAGGCAAAAACCTGAACCTAAGCCTATAGAAAGTTCCCTAGTCATCAGGGCCCGCTGCTTGTGACCGTTCCCTGGTCATGGAGATGGCACACCAATGACCTCAACTAAAAGAAGGTGATGCCAATAAAAAATAAAAAATACTTTACTTAGGGACCTAGGGTTTTACACCTATTTTTTGTGAAAGAAGAACTGTCACATCAAAATTTCAATTTTACTAAAGGAAAATTGCAAATACTTGCAAAGTATGGGCCAATTTGTAAACTTCATAAATTTCCAACCAAAATTTATAATATTCAAGGAGTAAAACTGGCAAGGGTAACCAGCATCAGTCACAGTCTTAGCAAAAAGCTCTCTCTTCACTCAAGTTATAAAGAGCATCCTGGGCACTCAGTTATGCAAACCCCCAATGGCCTGATGGCCAGAGTCTGCAGAAATTAGACCAAAATCAAAAGAACTCAGACGGAGGACAAAAATCTTTTTTTAATATCGACTTTTTAAAAAATTGTGGTAAGATGGACATTACATAAAATTTACCATTTTAACCATTTTCAAGTGTAGAGTTCAATGGCATTAAGTACATTCACATTACTGTGCAGCCGTCCCTACCATCCATCTCCACATTTCCACCATCCCCAACTGCAAGCCTGTCCCCATGAATCACTAACCCCCAAACCTCCCTCCCTCCAGCCCCTGACAACCACGCTTCAACCTTCTGTCTCTACGAATCTGACGACCTTAGGGACCTCCTATAAGTGGAGTCATACAGTACTTGCCCGTGTGTCTGGTTGGGTTCACTTAGCACAATGTCTTCAAAGCTCACCCAAACCATAGCATGTGAGGTAAGACGTTTTTTAACTTAAAAAAAAAAAAAAAAGAAAATGATTCTCATTTCAAAAATACTTTTCTGGATTTTAAGTAACTCCTGTTCATAGTCGCCATTTCATGGACACTGGAGAAAATGGGAAGAAGTGTTGACATGAGAAACTGTTATGGACAAATGCCTGTCAAACTTACTAGATGAGAGCACGCCCCCTCACCCACCTGCAGCTCCAAACCCACACGATTATATGAATACAGTGCTGAGAAGAACATCAGTCCTTCCCAAAGCTCTGCCCTAAAAGGGTCCCTGCCTAAGCAAGTTTGGGAAACACCAAATCACCCTCTTGGAGAGCCAAGATGCACGTGAGCTTATTAAAAGTCCCAAGAAGTCCTTTGATAAAGACACCTGTTGTAGGATTGTTAACCAGGGTTTCTCAAATGTGTTTGACTAAGGAATCCGTTATTGCTGAACACCTATTACTATCTCTAGGAACACTGTTTCATGGTACACACTTTGGGAAACGTTGGTATGCTGGCTTCTGTTTCTCAAAACACTTTTATATCTATTTTCTCACTTAGTCTTTATAAAAATTCTGTCAAGCAGATTGAGAAATTTAAGGTAATTTGCTTCACTTATTGAAAAAGGAAAAAAGCTTTCAAGATTCAGGTCTGCAAAGAAAGTCTCTAGGTGAGGAGAAGCAGCTAGAGCAAATGGTTGCGAGCCTGTCACCTTGATTTCCCCTTTCTGCTGAAGGCCCCCTGACGTATCACACTGTGTCCACCGTCACCACAGCCCCATGGGTACCTAGCACCCCTCCCTTTAACCTCCTGGCAGAACACTGCACACCTGTTACAACTCACTCTCCATGTTCTTCTTAGCACAGCTGAGAGAGGCCGCAATTTTCTCTATGATTACATAAAATCGACAGGAAAACAAAATAAACACAGAGAAAGGAAGAAGCATGAAATGAGTCTATCTAAACAAAGTATGGGTTTCTGCTTCATCCATTCCTAATTCATTCCTAGACTCAAAGGCCCTGTCACCCTTCTCCCCCCGCCCCCCCGCCCCACCCCAAAGAGCTGGTTCCACTTCAAAGCACCTTGTCTGGATGCCTCGTTTCCTCGCTGCCTGTAAAGCAGGTGATTCTGGTGATCCTGTGGGGGTGCTGTTTTATTTAGGGGACAATGACTCCTCTGTCCTGGTCTTTGGTGTAAGGCTATGTTCATGAAGAATGAACATTCATGATGTTAGTCATCCAGGGAAGAGATGGCTACCTACACAGGTCGCTAGGACTGATGGCACACCTTTGCAGGTAGGAGAGGGAACTCCCATCCTTCTTTGGGCCTCAGTCTTTATGCCTAAACTTTAAGGGTTCTATATTGGGTCTAGCTAAGGGTCAAAAATGGACAGTGCTTCATGGTGGCATAATAGGTGTTAAACTGGGGTTTCATCCACTTATGAAGCAAAAAAAAAAACAAAAAAACAAAAACCATGACTTGGAAAACACATTGACTTGTTATAGTAACTCTATTTGTTTCCTTTTTATTACCCCCAGGACCCTAGCAAAGTCCTGTTAAAATGTCCAGCCTTGTCTCAGCTGTGCTATTAGATATTAATGGACAGTTCTAAATCCATACTTGGGTTGAGGTTACAAGGAAGATACACCTTGTTCTCAGGAGCCAACACGGCCCGAGCTGCACGCACTGGTAGGGAATCAAGAGTCGAGGCCATGAGATCTCAGAGCCCTTCCTCAAGTGGAGGCTCTCCCTCCATTGCCAAGTCTGAGCAAGACCATAGTTCCCTTACCAAACAATCTTGCCACCACCACCTCCCAGGAGCCGCTCTTCCAGATACCCAACTGCCACCCCAGCTTCCAGATGCTTTAGGCAGGAGTTACCATCTCTATTTAGAGGAGGAAACAGGCTCGGGGAGGTTAAAGGCCTTTGCCAGGGTCAAGAGATTGTCCTAGGAAAGGGGTGACCAGCACCTACAGTGAATAAGGGCAATACAATGTGTCCAAATGCCAAACGGGCACAGAAAAATGAACTGAAAAGAAACGAAGCAATTTCCAAGTGAACAGATGAACAAGAGTCAGTCGGCAGTGAAAAATCAATGAGGCAAAATGCTCAGCCTGGAAAGATCGATGCAGCAACCGACCAATGACCCGCATTCCCACCTGAATTGACACCCGACCACACCACAGTCATGTTTGTATTTGCCCAAACCAACTCCCCACTCCACCTGCCAGCACAGCGCCCAGGTGCCAGTCAACCTCCACCCAGGCACCCACCTGACCTAATCAACATCTTCAAACAGAGCCGAGAGGTGGCTGATGGAGTCTGCACACAGAGGCTATAGAAAGAAGTCCCTGGAACAGGGAGATAAGGTGACCCTCTGAGAGTTAATTTAGTAACAAGACATCTGCACAGAAGTGCCAGATATCTGCAGAAGCCACCTTACAGGGGCAAGGTGTCCCTAAATCACTGCAGAAAGAGCAGGGAATTGAAGCCCACTCAGGTGACACGATTTCTTCCTCTGACAAGAATATAACTCAAGAAGGCTGTAATCTAAAGAGTCTGAATAAAGAAGGTGTTAACCAACTCAGGGTGATCAGCCCAGAGTATAGAGAAGAAGAGCAACAACTGCTGGTTTTTAATTTTATGCAAACCAGGGAAAGAGAAAAGAGAGAGCGAGGTGTGGTGGCTTCCAGCCTGGAGTATGTGACTCTACAGGAAGCCCACTCTGAGAAGAGATGACAGCTGGCCATCAGACTTCTCCAAGAAATGGATGCCATGGTTCTCCAACACTCCAGCCTCCTGGTTCCAATTCCATGCTCCCCAGGGAGGCAGCCAACGCCCCCCCCCCACTGATTCTTCCTACCAGTATAACTCCTAACTTTATTTGGATGTTAAGAACCCTCAGAAGGGGGGCGCCTGGGTGGCACAGCGGTTAAGCGTCTGCCTTCGGCTCAGGGCGTGATCCCGGCGTTACGGGATCGAGCCCCACATCAGGCTCTTCCTCTATGAGCCTGCTTCTTCCTCTCCCACTCCCCCTGCTTGTGTTCCCTCTCTCACTGGCTGTCTCTCTCTGTCAAATAAATAAATAAATAAATCTTTAAAAAAAAAAAAAAGAACCCTCAGAAGGGGGTCGGTCATGATTGGAATCAGCCAGTGATTCCAAGCCCCAGTGATTAATCAAGATTGGATTAAGCCAATCGTGGTGGTCTCCTTCCCCTCTGCCAGTCAAGAGTTTTAGGACATTCACAAGATCTAAACCTGGCCAACTGGACCACGTGAGAAGTCTGCTAGAGACTTCTTGTGAAGGAGCACCCCTTGTCCTTACTTGTCTATCATTCGCAATGGGGTAAACTGTTGCAGACTTCTCCTGACCAAGAGGGGAGACATCGCTGATATGTCCACCATGGCTGAGCAGGGAAGAAAGTACCAACAGCTGAAAGCATCTGAAGGCTGAACACATCACACTGACTCACCCAGTATACCTTCAGGTTACAAGTGTGCTCTCTGGAGACCTTGCTGCCATGAAGGCCATGCAGGGGGTCTAGGAGAGCAACAACCATTCTTTCATTAACTAGATAGGAGCAGACTCCATTACAATGAATAAGGTGACATTTTACCTTAAATGTCAATGTCCTAGGGAATTAGAGTAAGTTAGTCCCAAGCATCTGTTAATCTCTGGATATACTGGCAAAGTCAGACCCTGATCCATGGTAATCCCACCCTGGGAGACCCCACCTGGAAGCCACTGGCTGCCTGCATGCTGCTGTCACCTCGTTTAACAGCAATTGAAGGGAATAATGGAAAACACGTGCTATCTTGTAGTCTCCATGCTACATTACATCTACTCCAGTCCCTTACCCACTGTCTAGATTTGTGTCCTTGTCTCTGAACAAGCCATATCTTTCTTACCTACCTCATGGTGTTTTTGAAAGAGTGAAAGGAGATCAACATGAAAAATACAAAGGGATATAGAAACCACGGAATTTTGAATAAGAAGAAAATCATCTCCGTTTACTGTGTATCAGAATCACAGGGGGAGCTTTTTACAAAGTGCAGACACCAGGATCCCACCCCCAGAAACTCTCATTCAAAGGAGGGGGGATAGACATCAGTATTTTTCAAAAAGAAGTAATTATTCAAAATTAACTATAAAGTAATTACCTCAATGTTGCTTTTTTCAAAAGCAATAATCACTTGCTTCCCAGGTGATGATTCTAATATGCAGCCAGAGTAGAGGAGAACCACTGATAGCAGGATTCTGTAGTGTTCAGGTGAGAAAGTAAGCCCAGGGAAGTGGAGAAGCTGCTCCATATCAGCGTCCACCAACAGAGCCTGAGCACCAGGAGTCTGGCCTCCTGAGTCCCAGACGACGGATCTTCCCATTATGCCTCAGTGTCAACTGCAGGGTATTTAGAGCATTACTATTAACAGGTAGAGAGAGGAAGGGCAGGGTGGAGGATGATGTAAAACGTCATGAGGAAACTTTGGGGGGTGATGGGTTTGTTCATTACTTGATGGTGGTGACGATCTCACAGCTGTGGCCATACATCAAAACTCATTAAATTGTATACATTGAAGATGTAGTGTATGGCATATCAGTTATATCTCAATGAAACTATATTTTTAAAAATAGGCTAGGGGAGCATGGGTGGCTCAGTCGGGTAAGTGGCCGCCTCTTGATTTCAGCTCAGGTCATGATCTCAGGGTGGTGGGATTGAGCCCCGTCTCGGGCTCTGCGCTCAGCAGGGAATCTGCTTGAAGATTCTCTCCCTCTGCCCCTCTCCACCCCACCCCCGCTCCCTTGTGCTCTCTCTTTCTAAAATAAATAAATAAATATTTCAAAAAAAATAGACTAAAAAACACAACCTAGAGAATGGGAGAAAATTCTTGCAAATCATACATCTAATAAGGGTCTAGTATCCAGAATACATAAAGAAGTCCTGCAACTCAACAGAAGACAAAGAACCCAATTTAAAATTGGGCAAATGACTTGATGAGACATTTCTCCAAAGAAGACAGACAAATGACCAATAAGCACATGAAAAGATGTCATTAGGGAAATGCAAATCAAAACCACAATGAGGTACCACTTCACATCTAACCAGGATGGCTACAGTCAAATGAAAAATACCAAATGTTTTCAAGGATGTGGAGAAATCGGAACCGCTGAATATTGCTGGTAGAAATGTAAAATGGTGCAGCTGCTGTGGAAAACAGTTGGGTGGTTCTTCAAAAAGCTAAAAACAGAATTACCATACAATCCGGCAATTCCACTCCTAGGTATATACCCAAAAGAATTGAAAACGGGGACTCAAACACATATGTATATACCAATGTTCATTTAGCCAATGTTCAAGGGCCAAAAGGTGGAAACAACCCAGGTATCCATTCATCAGCAGACGAATGGATACGGAAAACATGGCATATCCATACAACGGAATATGACTTAGTGATTTTAAAAAGAATATAGTTTTGATACATGCTACAATATGGATGAACTTTAAAAATAAAAGGCTAAGTACAACAAGAAAGACACCAAAAGACAAATATTCTATTATTCTACTCCTATGAAATCTCTAGAATATGCAAATTCATAGAAACAGAAGGTAGGTTAGAGATTACCAGGGGCTGGGGGAGAAAGAAGGCAGCGGTTATTGCTTAATGGGTAGAGTTCCGGGTGGGGAAGATGACAACGTTCTGGAGACGGATGGTGATGGTTGCACAACATTGCAAATGTAATTAGTGCCACTGAGTTGTACATTTAAAATGGCAAATTTTATGTTTTATATATTTTACCAGAATAAAAGTTTTTTAAATAGACCTTCAGTAGTCCCCTGTGATTCAGCTTTCATGGTGATCCTCTGTATTCATAAAACATGTTATAAAGTAATTAATAACAAGGAGAACATTTAGGGAGGTCCAATGTGCTAAGCACTCTGTATGAATTACCTCGTTTGTTTTTCCTAACAGCCTGTAAGATACTATTATGATCCTGATTTTACAGGTGAGGAAGCTCAGTTCCAGAGAGAGCTAGAGATATGTTCAAAGCCGCAAAGCCAGAGTGAAATAGTGCAGGGGTTTTCACCTGGGAACTTGCTAGAATGCAAATCCTCAGGCTGCACGCCAGACACAAGGGACCTGTGTTGAAACAAGGCCCCCAGGTGTGTGTGAGCACACTCAGGTTTGAGAACCGCTATCACAGACCAAGACAGAGATCACACATGAGCCTGAATGCCTGCACACTAGGATAAGCAGCAGAGGCTCTCAAACTTGACCACGCATCCCTGAATCACCTGGAAAGCCCACCCCGAGTTTTTGATTTGGTGGGTTTGGGACGTGACTTGGTCATTTGCAGTTCTAACAAGTTCTCAGGTGGCACTGATGATGCTGGCCTGGGCACCACACTTGGGGAGCCACTGACATACAGACTCTCATTTATCACCATCTCATTTTCCTCACTGGCTTAGGTATTTTTAGCCCCATCCTGCAGGTGCAGAAACTCAAAAACAGATCACACATCCTAGCACCACCAAAGGAGTTATCACCTGGACCTAGAACCTGAGTTCAGTGCCCTTGACTACAGTACAATACCTTTACCTCGGTGATCTGGATGTTTCTGTATGCCAACTTTGTACTCACATACCACCTCCTTCAAAGCCAATCAAAGTCTGAAGCCATGAAAGAGATTTAATTCATTCCAATGAACTGGTGTTAAAGTGAACACATTCGTGTAAAGAAATCCAGTAAGCAGAAAGAAAAAACGGGAGCCGTAATGAGTAGGGTCTAGTTTCACGGTTAGGAGAATATGTACAAATGGGTGGATGGAGTTGGAAGGAATTGGAAAATGGACCACTTTTCCTTCATTCTTATGAAATCAGTTGCCTCTTACCAAAATGAAAAGAAGCATTCTCTCCTGCATTATCCAAGGTAATAGTTCTTTATAATGTCCTCTGGGCACAGTGCATTACTCCTCATGTTCTGGTATAGTCACCTCTTAATGCTCTATACATCTCCGATTCTCCTTTCTCTAAGCCACTTGTCTGCTCTGATCATGACACTCTCCTACTCAAGAATCTTCAGTGGCTCCATATTGCCTACAGAACGGAGGACAAACATAGCCTTGTATTTAAAGACCTCTGCCAACTAGCTTTGATCATCTCCACTCAAATAGAACTACTCTTCATTACTCACACAGGTCCTGAGCTTTCCTGCTTTCATGACTTCACCCAGTCGTTCCCTTTGCTTGAGATTCCCTTCTCCTTCTTCCTTCCCTATCTCTACACTTGAAATTTTGACCTTGGACAAATGGCTTATTTCCTTTAGGCCTCAGTTTCCTCAACTATAAAGGGGAATGACAGTAGGACCTGCCTTCTAGGTGGTGGTGAGGAATAGACGACGCAGTCCGTGTTACCACCATCACAAATCCCTCCTAACCTCCAAGCCAAAGGAATTGCTTTCCTTCCGGAATTTGCAAAGCAGTGTGTGCGACTGTTGGAGCAGATCATTTTCTACTTTGCATTTGCCATAATGTCTACATCTGTATTCACTTCTCTGCTAAGTCCTCCTGACGTGAAAATGTGCTTCTCATGTATAATTCAGCGCACAATACACAGTACTCGGCACAGCGTAAGTGCCCAATAGGTCTCAGAAGAAGAAATGGTCCATCCCATGTGACATAAATGGACCCTACAGCATCTCTCACACTACTGTAAGCCCCCATCAAAGGTAGCCAAATCCTTGGGCAGGATATAAACTCAGGAATTGGATGGGTGCAAGGCCTCCAACACGAAAAGATTTAGCGTGTCCTGTGAACCAGCCACTGAGCTTTGGAGAAGGGTCTCCAGATATCCCCTGTTCAAAGAGTTCCCCCGAATCCACAGAGGCCAGGCTCAGCCCAGTTTTCCATCCCCAAAGCATTTTCCAATAATTCAAAGATTCCCTTCCACATCAGGAGTCCCTTGTGCTTACTTAAAACAAAAAACCTTGGCTCCACAAGAAAACCATTTTTCTCTCATTTGATGCTTGTGGGCCTCTGTTCTCCTTTTGCTCTGCTCGTCTGTGAAGCCACAGCTGCCCTGCCCACCTCGAGGAGTTCTGACTCAGTGGAGTCCTCGGGCTTCTCCCACACACAGGCTGCGGGTCCCGCGTGCTCCGCGCTCCCTTCCCCACCTCTCGGCCTCAGCGCCATCACCCCATACCAACCCATCTCCTCAAACATGTCCTCATCTTGGGGGCCCAGAAGTCTGACTCGGGCCCATGGACTACAGGACCGACCCCTGTGGGGTTGTTCCGAAGGAAAGGTTAAGAGTGTTTGTTTGTTTTGGCAACTTGCCAGGCAATGCCATGAGACTGAGAGACATTCCTGTGAGAGGGGAGGGAAAGGTGGAAGAAAGGGAGGCTGGGAAACAAAATGGTCGCTCTGTGATGACTCCCAGGGATAACACTATTTAGAAGAAAGGCCAATAAAGAGGAAGCTCTAGCTTGACCCGTGTGTACAGGGATGAAGAGGAACGGGGAGCAGGAGCTCATACAGACATGGAAAACAGATCAGCATAAACAAAGAAAGGATACAATACTTCGTCTCTTGGCTTGTTACCTAGTGAGACCCACCAGCAATATCAGTTCTTCCCTGACCCTAATCCAGACTCTCCAACTAACTTGCTATAAGGCCACCTGTCCTCCTAACTTCTTCCACCATTGGACTCACTCTTGCTGTAGGAGTCTCAGTGAAGGAGGAGCATCTCATCTTCCAGGAGAGAGAAGCACAGCCTGGGCTTCCTCTCCACCCTAGTGATCACACATGTACACCATGCAGAGGTGGGAGCCTGGCTACTAGGGACATGCCCGTGGAGACACACACAAGCGTGCAAGTGTATGGAGACACAGCAGTGGGGGAGGGGACATGCAGAGAGCAAAGGGAGGACGATTGAGTCTCTAGAGCAAAAACAGCCAGGACTTGGAGCAAATGGACAGATACTGGGTTGGCTGGAACAGAAGGTCTTTTATTGTGTGGTCTCCAAACTGAGGAGATATGGGAAGAAAATACCAGACGAATGAAATCTATCTATATTTGGTATATCAACAGGCCTATGTCCTACAGTGTACGGTAGGTGTCCTGAGGGCAGCGTAGGGCTCTCATGATGCCGAGGGGCTGCCGTGGTCCCCTCACACCTTAGTTTCCCATCAGCATTTGCAAGATACTGTTGCAGACCTGTGCCAATTACGGGGATTTATGATTTAGTGCATTATTTCACTCTAACAATCCAGTGATTTTAAAAATTAGTAAGTGGCTTTAAAAGATAGCTACAAGGAGACTATGGACAGAAAATAATACAAATCACGCAGGCACTAGTGGTCAATATGAAAATGAAGAGGTTATCCTGCTAGCACAAACTCTTCATCACGCACATTACAAGCTACAGGACCAACTAACCACACCAACTCATCAGTCCTTTCTCAAAAAAAAAAAAAAAAAAAAAGAAGAAGACTGTTTTCATATCTGGATGTATATTCACTATCATTAATGATAAACTTTCCCTTAAGTGATGACTTACTTTACTTTGAGATATTGCCCAATGGATGGCAATGCATGCTGAAAACACGGCAGATTCTACCCACTGCCTCTCTTTGTCGAGGGCTGCCATGGGCTGGCTGGGTAGGGAAGGGATGGTGGTCCAGCTGGGAGAGTAAGGAGCGGGGGTTACATGCTCAGGAATCTCGATCCAGCTTCTGGTAAAGGCCCTTGTGGTTGAGACCATCCAGTGGACTCATCATTCCTCTTAGCCCCTTTCTCACAGCAGCTGCAGATGTGGGGCCCCAGAGGAAAAGGGAAGGGGTTTTTTCCTATTCGAGCACTTTATTCATCTCTTTTACCTTAATGGCAGCCACCCTGCAAGACCACACCCCACTGTCCCACCAATTCACCCAAGGGAGCCAAAGGGAAAGTGTGACAGAGAATGAGCACCAGGTCCCTTCATTCCCAGACTCTGCTTTATTCCTTGACCGAGACCTCCTCAGCTGATATTTTCTCACAGTCAGGATATTTTCTCTGTGGTTGAAAATCAAGGCAACCCCCCTTCACACTAAGAGCTAATTACTGAGACCTTGCCACATGCCCCGCACTGGGCTGTACACTTGACCCCATCATCGTACCACACCAGCACCCTTCACCACAACCCCACAAGGGAGCTCACACTACTACCCTTTGACAGAGGAGAGAACTGGGGTCCACGGAGGGTAGGCAGTTTTTGGGGGTGGAGCCCAGACTCCATCCCAGGCTCAAAGCCTCTGCTCCCCACCTCTCTTCTGCTCCTCCCAGAGCTCAGAAGTGCTGATCTTAAAGCTCCCCATGTATAAAGTGGAGTTAAATAGTACATACCACATGGGGCTTTTGTGAGGATTAAATGAGTTAATAGGTGTAAATGCTCCCAACAGTGCTGGGTACATCAGCCTTAGCTACGATAGCCCCCGTACTTAGCCCCAGTACTTCTCGTGTTGTATTGCTCTCCCTGATCAGCTCAGTCTCTGCTCCATTTGTTCCCTATGAGAGACTAATCCTTATCGTTTTATCCCAATCCCAACTCTTGCTCCGGGCCCTGGGGGAGAAGCTACAGATTACAGAGGGGAGAGACTAAACTACCCTCCCTACTCCCACTCTCGTGGTGGCACACAGCCCACTGCCACGTCCAGGGCCCAGCCAATGGCCCAGGATGTGAATGGAGCCCAAGAAAGAAGGAGAAGGCTTCTGGACAAGGTCTCCCGCACCTTGTGCGGCCCCCCACTGGCCCAGGCAGCCTGCTCCTTCCAGTAGGCCTGCCCCGTATGGCCTGGTCCACCCGGCCTGCAGACGCTTGGAGACTAATTAGGCATCCAGTCCTTCAGCAAACCAGCCCAGAGGACCACCGCAGAGGGCAGTGGGTGAGAGGGGCGGGGGGACTGTGATCTCAGACAGGGCACAAGGAGCTGCCTCTTTCAACCACGACCCTTCTGGATCATCCCCCAAATGTGGAGAAGCAGCCTTAATAGAGATGGCTGGCTTGACCTGGTCAAAGGTCCTACTTGGAAGAAGTTAGGGGGAAAAGAGTATTCGTGAGCGGGGGATTTCAGAAGAAAGCGTTATGTTTTGAGAGTGAACTGCTGAATCCCCATTCTGTGTCTGCCTCTGCTTTCTGCAAAGGAAGCCCACTGCACTGGCCTGGCCCCACAGAGGCATCGGGATGATGGAAAAGATGAAAAGAAACAAGCAACCACAGAGGACAAGGGCATCTTGAAGGGGCGGGATGTCTAGACTGAACTTGGGGGCTGCCACCTGGAGGAGAGAGGGACCTTTCTAGAGCACTGCAAACAGAAGAAGTAGGGTTTGAGTGGAGGTCATAAGGCAGAGATTTCCATCTTGCCTGAGTCCACGGGGCCTGCCTGGCTATGGGAGAGGCCACCCCAGACACACTCAGCCCAAGGCCAAGTGTCTGTTTGGCACGGATGTAATGTGCAGAGTCCCACGTGGGGCAGGAAGCTGGACCAGGTGATGCTTACACAAGCACTTAGCGGCGTGCAAAGCCTACTAAGAACTTAACACATGAGCACTTTTATGGTCATTGTTAATCCAGTGATAGGATTTCATGGCTCTTCTTTGGCCCCAAATCATAAAGCCAGCCTTTTTGGAAGGGGTCTCAATCCTCTAAGTCTACTCACTGCCCTGGATGAGATCATTTTCAGCACCCAAGGGACTATTTCAAAAAAAGAAGTTAAGACCCTTTTTCAGGGTCTTTTTAACTGGGATACCCTAGTTTGGGATCGACACCCTGAAACAGGACTGCAGGGTATCCCAGGCCTGAGGGTCATGTGCGTCCACAGAGGGCGGGGGGCCCTTCCCCAGCACCATCTCCAGCTAGTGCTGCACAGGAAAGAGGGATGGGGAGCACAGAGAAGAGGAGAGAAATAGAGGCCAGAGGCCCTTGGAGAGTGAGGTGTCAAATCCACAATGACAGGAAACCTCTGGAGAGAATAGGAGCGAAATAAAAAAAATTGAAAACAAATTTAAAAAATTTAAAAATGGGGTCTTTATCTGGATCAAGCCCTTCAAGCCAGGAGTTTCTGTTGTCGATTTCATGGGGAAGAGCACGGGCAGTGGGGGCCACTGTGACCCACATGCTGGGCCTGGACACCCAGCCCTGGATCATTTATCAAACCAGCAGAGGGGAAAATCCCCGGCACAGAACAGCTCCTCTGAGGCAGGCTGAGCAGCGCTGATCCCGCTCTGACCCTGGACCTGCTTGCATTTCAATTCCTCCTAGAAAAGACATCAAGACAGTCCCATCCCCTGCCATCCCTTTCTCCAGCTCTCCCAGTGCGGCCACCTACACAGAGAAGGAGGTGCGGGCATGAGGCTCGCAAACACCAGGGGTGGCGGCTGGAGCTGAGGCTGGCTGGGACAGTCCTCCTGTGGTGGAGGACACCACTACCAACCCTTCCGCCCAGGAGCCTGGACGAATCAGCCATCCACACCACAGCCCCGCAGGAGAGGAGAGGGGTCCTGGTGCTCATGAAGGTCCTGGTGCTCATGAAGGTTGTCTGACCAACTCAGGGTCATGGGCAGTGTCTCGGGTCAAGGCTGGTCTGAAGTGTGGGCCATCACCAGCTCCGTGAGGCTTAGGGGGGTATCGGCTTCTGGGCGGGGTGAATGGAACCAAGGTGCCCACTAGTGAGGGAAGAATCTTCCCAAATTCTGACAAAGCAAGAGGCAAGGTTTTAACTGAGCATTGGTGCAAAGTGCTTAAGGGTGTGGGCTTTAGCTCAGGCGGCCCTGGGCTCCAGGCCTTGTTCGGTCCCTTGCTCACTGCATGAACCTGAGCAAATTTCTGAATCTCCAAACTTACTCTATCTATAAAATGGAGTTGAAAATAGGATTCACTCCCCGCAACTGTTATAAAGTGCCCAGCATAAACCCTGGCACACAGTAAACGATCCATAACCTGAATGGGGGTTACAATATTGTTATTGGAAAGCTCTCCAGAGGGGGAGGACAGCTGTTACGCTACTGGCGGCCACCCCAGCCCGTGTCTGCCTCTCTTTCAGCTTCTCTTACTTTGCCACCACCGCAATGAGACCTGGCTCCCCTCCTAACACCCTGGCCCGAGGATGGAGGAAAGAAAAACTCTTTCCTTGCTTTCTCTCTGCACAGGTTGCCATTGTCAGAAGAAAAGAATAAAAATCTGAGAGTCACAGAAAATATAAGCATAATAAAATAATTACATTTTCTGGGTACAGGTCACTGAACCTATAAATAAGCCACATCTTTTAGCTGTTCCCAAGCTGCCAGTCCCTGCCTGTCTCCCAATAGCTGCTGCCACCCCGTCACCCACCTTGCCCTTCTCTCTCGTACGACAAAGTTCCAGGAGCTCATTATTGCCTCCTTAGGACCCTGCCTCTTCAGCCCAGGGCTGAGGGCCACATGAAGCCTGCACAACTGGACAGTGAAGGCAGAATCCAAGTAATACTCTGTCCCCTGCCCCAGGGACTCAGCCCCGTCCAAGACCACGTAGGACAGACAAAATTGCTTGGTATGTGTTGTGTGTGTGTAGAGGAAGGGGACATACTTTCCACCTGCCTTCTTCCAGCTTACAACACATTGCAGATTTTTGGGGGGTATAAATTGGAGACTTAAGTCAGTGGCCCTCAACGTGAGGTCCCGGAGCAGTAGCACCAGAGCTCCCAGGAACTTAACAGAAATGCAAATCCTCAGGCCTGTCCCATACCTACTGAATCAGAAACTCCGGACATGGATCCCAGCAACGTGTGGTTTTTGACAAGCCCTCCAGGAAATTCTAAAGCCTGCTGAATTTGAGAACCACTGACCAAAGTAATAGTCCAACTACCTCCGTGACCTTGAGTCTTTGCATCCACGAGACGGGACTAAAAACAGTTTCATCACCTGTAAAGTGGGAATAATAATGGGTCCTACTTCACTGAGCAGTTGGTTGCAAAGATGAGATGAGATGCTGCGTATAAGGTGCTCGGCGAATTGCCTAGCCCATTGTAAACACTCATGAAGATTCACTGATATCAATCCTACCAAACCTCAAAGATGGGTTCTGCCACGATCACCATTCAATAGACGAGAACCTTGAAGGCTCGGAGAGTTCGTGAAGTGACTCGTTCAAGCCCACTCAGCTGTCAAAGGTGTCTCAACAGTGCCCCTCCTGAGGAAGAGGTACAGGGGTCAGCCATACTCTTCTTCTCAGACACACAGAAGTTCTCAGTCTGGGCAGTTTCGCCCCGTGGGCATCCAGACATGTATAGAGGCTTTTCTTGGGTAGCTGAGTGCTTCTGGCGTTCAGCCCCCAGAGGGTCAGGGATGCCATCTTGTGATGTGCCAGATGGTCCTACATAAGGAAGGTCTGTCCTGCGCAGAATGTCACTGAGAAACACTGACTGCCCCACAGGCTCAGAGCTATCCAGTAGGACACCGGGTCAGAGGCTGCGTGGAGAGGCCATCAATCGAATCACAGCAATGGCAGCAAAGTGCTGGAAGTTTCATGGGACCTGTTTGCTGCCAGAGTCCCTAGAACTCTTACTTTAGGTGTTGTGAGGGCTAGCTCTTATTCTAGATATTTTGTCCTCACCTTAAAATGCAATTGCCTAAAGCCTCTAGCTTCAACCACTCCCTACCAAATCTCTGCACCTTCATGACCCAGGCAAACATGTTCCAGCACCGTGGTATTCGGGATTCCCTCCACACTCCAAAAGCTCTTACAGGAAATGGACATTGGGTCCAGAGAACAAAAGGTGTAGTGTGAACTTGCCTTGAAAACCTTGTACTATTTATGATTTGTTGCTAAGGGAAGGTGAGGGAGGGGAGAAACGGAGGGGAGAAAGAGAGGGGAGCAAGGGAGGGGAACGTTGGTACTGTTCAGAAAGTTAAAAAAAAAAAATCCTGGGTTGTCAAAAATGCAAGCAGCGGGTTTCATCAGTAGGATCAATAAAGATTTATTTGAAAGGTTGCCCCGTGAAAAGGTGCCTGGACAGAGAGCCGGGGAGGGGAAGATTAGCCACAGGACACAGAAGCACACGCAAGTCACGGGTTTACTAGAAGCAGGGACGGCGTGCGGCTCTGATGAAGTTGCCTGCTTCCCCTAACTTAACATCTCTTTTCCCATAGTAAACCCTTCCTCTAGAGATTTCATCCAGTGCTTTCACCAGTTACCCCCGCCCCACAGTAGGTAGAGACCGGCCGTGCTAAAGCATTCCTTCTCCGCAAACCATTAAGCTGTCAAGCGGAGGCAGAGAACAGATCCAGAGAGAGCCGTTGCCGGAATGCTAATGGTGCACCCTACAATTATTTTCTCTGCTCCAGACAATTCCTGCTTCAACTTTGACTGGCCTGGGGTCATATTCTGCAATCTTTGGATGCTGATGGAAAAGACACGGCGTGATGTAGAAAATAACCAGGGAGATTATGTCTTGATAGAGATGGAGGTAACCAGTAGTTTTTTGGTGTGTTTTTTTTCATTGTTTTCCTTTTGACATCCACACAGGTGTCATATAAGGGCTCTTGGTTACAAACCCCCCTATCCAAAGGAAAAACAACCTCTCCATAAATACCTTGCCCACGTCACTGAAATAGCTGTGTTCCACACTTTAGTACCATTTTCGAGCACACTTTAAATAGAGCGTCGGTTGCTGCTTTCAATTTAACGTGTGAATGGGAGCCGCTGAGGCAGGCAGAGATGATAAGGTATGGGGACAGGCTCACAACTTCCACTGGTGCGTCTGCTCAGACTTTTAAGAGATCCACAGGCACTTACGGCATCTCGGGACCTGCCACGTGCGAGACTTCCTCAACAAATGAAGGGACACCTGCTACGCACGTGAAAAGCTAGGTCCTAGGCACGGCAGGAGACACAAAAAGAAGATGAGGTTTGCCCTCTAGATGAGATGGGCTTTGCATACGAAATACAGTTGTTCACGACAAAAATGGTGTAAGCGGTACAAAACTGGTAAAACGTTACAGAAGTTCAGAGGCGAGCAGGGTGGCCTCGGTTTTTTCCTGCGTAGAAACTCCTGCCGAGCTTTATGAGGATTAAATGAGATCATGTATGTCGATGCCAAGGGCAATGCCCAGAAAGAAATGGGTGCTCCATAATGGTAGCAGTAGTCAAAAAAGTGGGATTTGTATTGTCAACATTATACTATTATCAATTATTTTAATTGTAAATCTGGTTGGAGGTAACCACAGGAGGATTCTTGGATAAAGCCTGATAAATACTAGGTAACATCTGGAGAGATGGAACTGAAGAAGTAGAGAATGGTACACTCGAAGGTACAGATACGAGGAAATTGGGGACTTGCTCGGGAAATAATAAATCGTACAATCTGTCTGCAACTTCCTGCATTTGAATTACAACATGTCTGCGTGTAGATTTCTTTTTATTTATCCTGCTTTGAATTTGTAGGCCTCCTTGAATCCGTGTGAATCTGATCTTTTTCTTCAGTTTTAGAAAATTCACAGCCATGACTTCCTCAAATAATACTTCTTCCCCTCATTCCCTCTCCTTTTTGTCGAAATGCAGTTCAATAGGTAAGACTTTTCAAGGTATCCTCTACATCTCTTACTTCCTCTTTCATATTTTTTATCCTTCATCTCAGATGGTTTATTTTGCCCTGTCCCCCACGTCATTAATTATCTCTTCATCTGTGTCTAAATTCTTTTAAAATCCATTCAGTGAGTTCTTAATTTCTCTTGCTATATTTGAATTCTAGAATTTTCGGTCCATGTTTCAAATCTACTATGTCATTTTTTATAGTTTCTAGTTTGCTGCCAGGTTGTGCAATCTTGTCTTATTTCTACCTAACATGGTAAGCATTGTTATTTTAAAGCCAGTGCCTGATTACTGCAATATCCAGAAAACCTGCAGAACTTTTGTTGCTGTTGGTTCTTATTCATGTTCCCTTGTTTCCCTTGTGTGCCAACTGATCTTTGATTGTACGCTTTGACACTGTCTTCAAAGATTTGTTTGTGGGAATAACTTGATGACTAGGCTCACATTACCCTCTTCCAGAAAGTGTTCTAATGCTTCCGGCAAGGGACTGACTTACAATATGCCATAACATTAATTATATTTCAGGAACAGAGATGTCTCTCAGAGATTTCTCACCCCATTTCGTGATATCAGAGATGCCATAAGTGAGTGACGTTGCCCGGTAGCACAATGCTTGTTTGGGGCAAGAGGAAAGCTCCCAGGGCCCCTTGTTAATAACTAGAGACCCCGGAGCTTCAGAACACAGCCAGAAGGTTCCACAGAAAATAAACAGTACGCAGAAACAGACTTAAGTGTGCAGAGGGCGAGAGGTGCTCACCCCATCACCATGTGACAGGTGATCCTGGGAGACTCCTAGGACTGTCATTATTGCTTCCACTGAGTGATGAGAAGGTGCCCACTAGGGTTAACTTCCCAGGTTTCTTGGTAGAGTCTGAATCCAGTGGAAATGTAAACCTTTAAACTATAATCACGTCTTTCTTGGTCTAGATGTCTGCCACGCACTATAGATATTTTTCCCGATCCTCCCTTCCATTTATATGAATAAGTGTCAAAAGGTAGCTACCTATGAGGAAAAAACTTCTGCTCTCACTGTGGGAATCTGGGAGATGAAATAAAATAAAAGTAAAATGTTACTTGAGGAAGGGCTATATAATTTCATAAATAAATTACCGAGCTGGGCATTGATCTGAGCTGCACGTGTGCAACAGATGAGGAGGGCAGTAAGCCACGTCGAGCAAAGCTCCCCACACATACATAACCTGTCTGCTCCTGCTCTTTTTATTAATTGTCTGCATTGAATCAATAAGATCTGCAAAAAACAGATGCACTTTCCTCTTCCTGTCCTATCCCAGGACTCCTCTCCCTCCTCAGTCCTGGAATTCAAGAGTATGCCGGCCCCTCTCCCAATATCCCCTGGGCTCAAAAAGGTCCTACTATTCTCCCAAAAGGACCCGACCTCCTGCCCTCCCTTCTTAGGCACCTGCGGGCAGCCTTCATTTCACCCAAAGAGAGCTAGAGAGTAGATGTGGGTGTTGATGCAGAGTGAGGCCGGAACAGCAAGGACCCAGGGACAGACCACAAGCCCCCAGAGGGTAGGGCCGTACTTACCAGCTCGCCACTGAACCCCAGTTCCTGGCACTGTCCCTGGCTTAGAGAAGACACTCCATAAATATTGCGACTGCTTAACTGAGGTCTCAGGATGAGGAAAGCAAGCCAGGCATCCCTTCTCTACAAGTCATTCTTAAATGTTTTGCCACCTGGGAGCAGGGCGATGGATTGACCTGATGTTTTTTCTAAGTCTTTCATTACACAATCCCAAGGAGGGTACCCCTGTAAATGTGCTCTGACATGTTTTACTCTCAAGACCCTCATTCCCTAAAGCAAGCAAGACAGCAGTTGGATTTCCAGATTCCCCAGGAAGGGAAGGCGACATGACTTTGCTGTGTTGTATGCAGGAAAGGCAGGTAGGTGAGGATAGGATCGGTTGGAGTGAAGGTGTTAGGAAGTGTAATAAGGCAGGGAAAGGTTTGGCTGATTGGCTGACACCATCTGCCACAAAGCTCCCCAGCACCTGTGGGTCTAGACCTCGCAGAAGGTAGCTGCATCTATTCCTGCTGACTGAGGGAATGTTACGTAGTCAGAGTGGAGGTCAGGACATGGGAAGGGAACCACCAGTAACACACCAACCCTAGAAACTGAATTGTACTGAGTGGCCAATCATCTTTGATAACTAGCTAGTCCAACGGTTGCTTTAACACCTGCCCAAATGGACAAGGTGCTCCAGAAGCCCACCTGACTGAGCCAGACCTATGTCTTGTTTCCCTCTGTGATGTTCTTTTTTTTTTTTTTTTAAGATTTTATTTATTTATTTGAGAGAGAGAGATAGGGAGAGATAGAGCATAAGCAGGGGAGGGAAGGAAAAGGGGAAGAGAAGGAGAAGCAGGCTCCCCAGCGAGCAGGGAGCCCGATGCGGGGCTCGATCTCAGGACCCTGGGATCATGACCCAAGCCAAAGGCAGATGCTCAACCAACTTAGCACACCCAGGCACCCCTCCCTCTGTGTTGTTCTGGTCCCTCCCCAAGACCTTGGGTCCTATCCTCTAGCTACAACTTCAGGAATAGGACCTTGCCTACCCCCTAAGCTAATCTTTGGAATGAAAAACAATGGTGGCACTTACAGAAAAGGTTTGAAGATGGATACGTGAAAACGGATGCTTCCAGGACCACAAGAACTCTAGCATGCAGGAGGAGACAAGTATTAGAGATCCCCGTAGTGGGGCTTATTCTCTTAGCTCCTCCCATTTCCAAGCTCTGAAGTCAGAATTCACTCTATTTTCATCTATCCAACAGCAAAACATTCCATGGGCCTAAATAACACCCAAATGTGATTTGGCTTATGGGTTTCCACTTCATGGTCATGCTTGAGAACCACTGGTTTAGGACCATTTTGAGAATCACTAAATTTGGGGAGGATGTTTCTCAACCATGCCTAGAAAGACTCTCTCCTTCTTTTCCCAAGATAACATCAGCCAACCCTCAGATGCAAAAGGAGCCAGTGGCCTCCTAGTCTGCTCTAGGGTAGCCCTCTGGCTCCTCCCAGGGCGAGTGAGGGAGACCCCATTTTCAAGACCATTCAAAGTGATCCAGTCTCCCTTTCCCACCGTCAGGCCAGGGGCAGATTCCACAGCTCCTGTCACAAAAGCACACACTCCTGGCTCAGGACATTCACCACTAAGAAGGTAGTATGCCTTGCTGATGTCCTAACTCGTATGTCAAAGTCCTTGAAGATCCTTAGAAATTCACAGATCTGAGCCTCCTAGGTCCCTCCCTTGATTTCCCAGAATCTATAGAAGAAACAAAACTCACATGATTCTAAAACATGATCACTTTACAACATCTAAAACTTGTCCTTGAGAAGAAAAAAAAAAAAAGGAAGAAGTAACTGTATATTTCCTAGAGTCTGTTCTCCCTGTGGTAGGTCTAACAGACAACAGCAAAACCCTCCAGAAGCATTTTCCTGGTAGGATCAGCAGAGAGCCATTGCTCAGACTTTAACAGGAGCCACTGCGCATTGTGACCTGAGTGTTAACTATTTTCCACCCAAGCAGAAAAATGAAGAGGAGACATCAAAGAAGGGTCAAGGAGGGACACCCATAACCACACAGTCTCATGCTTGTCTTCTCTTCCCTCACACCTCCCCAGGGTCACAGCTGGGGATGGTCCTCACAAGGAGTTTTGAAGACAAGAAAGAGGAAGGGAAGAGAGAGAGGATGCCACACTGACATGGATTTGCTTAAGGCGGTCTTGACCTCTCCATCCCCTTTGCCCAGCCGAGTGCCTTCAGCAATGCTGAATTGCGGGGCGGAGGAAGAGAAAGAGAAGGAATCCAATGTATATGTCACATATAAAAGCCTAAATGAAAGGAGAATTTCAGTGAAGACTATTTGTGAGAGTATCTGCACAATGTAGTGTCACTGTGTCCAAACAGGGGCCATGTTAATTCGGGACCAGACATACTCATTTAGATTCAGGAATTGGAGGGGGCAGGTGCTGATAATCCCCCGAGTATTGTGATTTTTTTTTTTAATGATATACCGGAGAACTGAGTCAGGAGAAAACTCCATCAGTGTGAACGGTCGCGGGGCATCCACCACCAGCAAACCGACACCCCTAACAGCACTTGCCTTGGACTTCCTAAACTGATCACCAGATCCCCCTGGAAACCCTTTTCAGAAAGTTCTCCAACCCCACCTCCACTCAAGCAGCCTGGGATTAGGCGGGGCATCTGTACTTTCTCAGAAACTCCTTAGTTGAATCCTAGTATAAGCAGGGCTTGGGAACCATGAGTTCAACCCATGAGATTCACAAAATGAAAATATGTAAGTCAAATGCCAAACTGGCCCATCTAGTTTCACTATTCAAGGAAAGGGAGGCCCAAATGATGCCAGTCTGTTACAAATGGCCTGAAAATTATATTTATTTTTCTAAATACTTCCCTCTTGAAATAGTAAACTGAATTCTAACAGGCTAGCTCTATGGTAATAGGTTCCCTGATACCTGTTTGCAGAGATAATTTGAAGCTGAAATCCTTTCCAAAAGGAAGACGTGGTAGGGCACGTTCTTTAACAATGCTTGCCTTGGGCCAGGTATTGGTAATGAGCCCTTGACATACATCATCTCACTTACCCCTGTAAGGAAGGTATCATCATCCCATTTTATAGATGAAGAAGGAGCCTCAGGGAGGCTTAAGTAACCTGCCCAGGTAGGAAGTCATAGGATGTGAGTTGCATCTAGATCTGATCCCAGAGCCTTTACCTTGAAGCCTAAACCTTCCCACGTCTACATCTCTGTTTAAGCTTCTAGGTCTTTGCATGTCACTTAACAAACATCCCCTCCACGCCAATGTAGTTCCTTCTGTACCTTTTCCAAGGGCTTCCCTGAATGCCTACAGGAATGGTTGAGCGGGGGGCAGAAGTCAAGAGAAGAGCCTGGAAGTCCCACAGGGCTCCTCCTGGGATCAGCTGGGGTGGGTGGAGTTGTTGCAGGAATTCTGACTCATTTGTCTACTGTGCAGGAGAACCAAAGGACAGGCATCCCAGAGCCATGGAGAAGACAGGGAAGGAGCAAAAGCCATCAGGACCCCACAAACACCCATCAAGAGAATCATATCAGAGGTCAAGGTAACTAGAGCGTTTGTCGGTAGCCTGGATTTCTAGTCTCTGGACTGCTCTCTATTTCAGGCTTATGCAGCAGCTTACAAATGAGCCCTGGAGATGACAAGAAACTAGAGACCACCTCTCTTTGTAGCCACAACTACAGATCCCAAGATCACCAAGACCAAATTAGGACAGAGAGCCGTCATTGACGCACACACAGACCCTGGGGAGTCTAAGCGTGAGCACATCTAATGCTGTCGAACAAAACGTGAAACCGAAGAAAACACCCAGCCAAACAGAGCCCTTTGAATTGATGGCTTCACTCCAGGGCTGTGGATGGGAACAGCGTGAAGAGACACAAAGCCTCGCTTTGGAAAGACTCAAAAGGAGTTTCTAGGAATGCCACGTCCCAAATCCGGTGGGGTTTGTGAGGGTTTGGAGAGCCCCAGGCACGTTGAACAGCCCTTAGTTTTCGTAGTAGGAAGTGGAGTTCTAGACTCACTTAGCTCTGCCTTTAATCAAATTAAATCCTAATGCAAAATTAATTCAGAGTCGAGTTTAATTCTAACTTCAAGATGACTGAGAAAGGATTTTTATGATAAGCTGGTGAGCCTAGGGCGGTTGTAAGTGCGTATGAGGTCGTTTTTATTTATTTTTTTAATGCCCCATCATTTTGGACGCTTTTGGGGGTTTTGCTTGGCAGGGAGCATCCAGGAAAGGGGGCACAGACTGGAGATAGACGAGCCTAAGAACAATGGGAGAGCCCACAGCTGGATGGATGCCAGGCAGTCCGGGTCCTGCTCCCACCACTCATCCCACAAACACCTGTTCTAACTCAGCGTTGGACATGTCCTCACCAAAGACCAAGAATTCTATTGTGTTTTCCAATAAACACCCAACCCAGCTCTTTCCAGAGCTAGAACTGGGGCTCAAAATACCAATGTTTTTCCTAATTTGTATGAATAAAATTCACCCCCATCGTCATCATACCCAAGGAAACTGGAGTCTCAGGCAACTTAATCTCCCCATTCACAAACCATGCATTAATGACTCCTCCCTCTGCGATGTCTCAGACAGAGGGAGCTGTCTAGTGCAGCCACTAGAAATGGCTCTGAACGTGGGTTGCACACGAGAATCACTGAGGAGCTTTATGAAACGCCCCGACCCCGGTGACTTTTTATATTTGGTCCCCCCTAAGATTTCTAAAACCTGGAACCACAGATGCCGGAAAAACCTTCAAAGTAAGTAGACACTAAATACCCCTGGGGATAGATTCCTTGACTCTGGGAGAAACATTTGCCTGAACCACTATCCACTCTGGTGTTCTAGAAAGTGGTAAAGTACACTGACTGCAGGGAGATGTCCTCAGCAGCCCTGCAAAATGCTATTTGGGTTAAGTTACTATGACATATTTAATATTCCCTGGGCTGTTTTTTGTTGTTGTTGTTTTGTGGGGTTTTTCTGTCTGTTTACTGAGCAGCATGAGGCAGCTGGGATTTTTATCTCCTAAAATGATTTTCAAATGCTCAGCTTATTTTTGGGGGGAGGGATGTATGAGTTACAGTTTGAGCTAGAGGTAGAAAAAGGAGCCAGAGAAGACAGAGCAGGTGAGCGGGTGCTCCCTTTACCAGGAGGAGAGGCTGAGCCTAGGTCCCCATGCAGCTTGGGGCACGGACCCAGACTTTGGGAAGCAAACCAATACGGGACAATCTTGCTCTTCTCTTCTATCGGTGCCTTCATGCCATACTCCACCCCTGTACCCAAGAAGGAGGCATCCCCTGAAGGGAGCGGACATTCCCTAGGAGGAAAATAGGGCTGGCATGTGGGTGTTCAATTGGAGTTTGGAGTGCCCCCAGCCCAGAGCATGAGGATAAGCCCACCCTTTCCAGAAGTTCAGAGATGAGTCATGAGGCACCTCTTAAGTCAGGGCCCCCCTCTTCCACTGTGAATCATGGTAAGTTACCCTCTGTGTTGCTCTCCTGTTCCCTGCCTTAATCTCTACCCATTAATAAAGTTAATTCAGAATTATGGCCTGCCTTCTCTTGCTGAGAGGGATGTGGGCGCTGGGATTCGTGAGGAGCACAGCGACAGGGAGCCGGTCAGCTCTTCTGGAGATGCAGGAGGCAATTACTGCACATTTAAAGAGGTTTTGAGTACAGCTCGCTGATTTAAAAAAATCATCATAATTTAGATTTCAACCAAAATATGACTTTATTTCGTATTCACAAGGCACTGAGGCCTGTTGTGCACAATCACCCCCTTTTGCCCGCAAGGTGTCTGTCTAAGAGACCTACTGGGAGGAGGAAGGAGATAGTTCAGCTCCTCTGCCCACCCACAACCCCCCAAAATCCACCTTGGCCCAGGGCTCAGATAAATCACAGTCCCATCAGGCCACATGGGCCACATCTCTGCCTATAGCCCCTCATCTCCAGCTTAGACCTCAGTCCCCTCTCTGGGTCACTTGCACACCTTACCCTGCCCGTGTCCAGTCAACATCCCACGGGCCCCTCAAACTCAGCTCATTAAAACCCACCCGCCCACGTCTACACCTGCTCCTTCTACATTCCTTCCCTTTGATGGTACAGCATCACCCTCCTGGTCTACAAGCCCCTCACCAATGACCATCGAGACCTGCTCATCAACCTCTGACCCGTTTCTAGATGCTTCCTCCCTTCCCTCCCCTTCATTCCAATGCCTTCACCTTCTCCTAGACTGCAGTGCTAGCCCCCTAACAGACTCCCTGACTCAGCTTCATTCTCCCCTACACCACCCACCACGCCCTCAAGACTGTGATCTTTCTAAAAAGTATATCAAATCAGGGTACTTTCCTTGCCAAACCCCTTCTATAGGTACCTGCATCCTATAACGTAAAAGAAGTCTGAACTCAAGATTTATTTTGCGTCACTCTTATAACATTGGGGGCACAAGAGATAGATAACAGTGGATTTTCTCATAACTCCTCTTTCCAAACGAATCCATCCCATAATAGCATGATTCCCCAGCAGCTCCTCACATCCCAGACACTGTGTTACACTGCCTTCCTCTCTGCAACAAAGATACCACTCAGTCCTCACGCAAGGAGCCCAACACCTAGCCAGCTAAGAGGAAGGTGTTCCCCCAGAGACTTCTGAAACACAAATCTACTCCCTTTGGGATCTTATGAATTTCTCTTCTACCTGCTTTATTTTTTTTTTTTCCTTTTCAATTTACAGCTCTTTTTTGTTATCCACAGAGTTCAGAAAATAGCTTAGGAGAAGTCTTTCTTGATCTTAAGTATGCACATGCTCTCTCTCCTGGATTAGCAGTGTCCTGCAGGCTTTGTTGGGCCTGTTCTGTCTCTGGGCTGGGCCGCAGCTGCCCTTGGCAGAAAGAGACTCCACGTCCAGTCCCAGCGCTGCTGGGCTTGAAGACAGTGGCCCGATCCCCACACAGGCGACACAACTTCCTTCACACACTTTCTCTTTCTTCCTCTCCTGACCAGATGCAGAAGTGCCAGTAGGGAACTGAGACGCTCTAGGGACGGTGAAGCCACGAGGTGGAAGGAACTTGGCTTCGGGAATGCCTGCACGGAGCAAACCCCACCATGTACCGATATTACACTGCAACGTGTGAAGCCACCCATATTGGGGGCTGTTCATTACAGAATTAGCCTAGTCCGATTCAAACACCACTCAGAAGCAACTCAAGAACACACAGAACAAGACTGCAATAGAAAAGTAACGTCCAACCATTCGTACGTGTTTAAGCACAAAACCCGACAGTCCTGCAGGTGGAGTAGTGAGTGGGCCTCACTTGTCTCTACCCGAGCAGCCAGTCATCCTCACAGGCACCCGAGCTGTCCTTGGAAGAGTGTGTGCAGCCAGCCCTGCACCCTCTCGGCCGCTCCCCACCCCCACTCTCCCTACCCAAAAAGCTGAGCGCCTGTGATCACTGAAGGAAAGTGCAATATGATTCTAGGTGTCACCTTTCAAAGAGTGTTAGTGACTGTCAGCGAAAGTGATTTAAATCCTGGAAAAACCCTCGTGTCCTTTTAACATCCCAAACTAATCCTCTTCACACCAGACATCAATGTTAAATAAACAGAAATTTCCATTAACCTGCACCTCTGTACATTTATTTTTAAAAAGCAGTGTCACTCTCCCTTAAATGAACATACTAATTAGCGTATTAATAAATAGCTGAATGGAATCAATGAGACATGTAATCAAGGTCTGACCAGGAGTCGGGCCAGGTTGAAGGGGGCGGGGGGGGGGGGAGGAAAGAGAGGGAAAAGAATCTTATTAGCAGGTCTGCTAAGGAGGGACACATAAAATCAATGCCCCACATGCAACTGAGATGAGTCGACACCGCACAGACTGGACCGCTAAGTGCTCGCCCCACCTCCCAGTCTTGGACAGGAAAGCTCCTGGTGAGAGTTAATGCGAGTAGCAGAGAGGACGCTAATTGGGGCTGGAAAAGCCATTCCTAGACCATGGGTCCAGACCACAGCTGGCAAACTTACCCAGGACCTTGGTACTGGAGATCTAACTCCTAGACCTTTCTCTAGAATCCTGGAAAGGAACAAGCTAGGAGGGTTGATTTCATTCTCAGCAAGTACTTGTTTAAGGAAGAAGCCGCCAGGGGAGTTGTTTGTTTGAGGACCACTCCCCTGCAGAAATCCTGGTCCGTACAGCAGAGCTAGGAGTACCTCTGCCCCCAGAGAGGGGCACTGGGGAGCCAATGGCCTGGACCCTCTAGAGACCACCGTGGGGATGGGAATGGGGCGGGCCTGCTCCCCCCTCAGCTCCCCATTTCCTGTGGCACTCCTCGCCTCATAGCGGAAAGGTGAGAAGAGGACATTCTTTTGCAGGTATGACATTTCCAGCTGCACTGACGCGCTGATGACCCCCACCCCCACCCCTACTGCCACCACCCCCACCATAGCTCAGAGCTCAGGGCAGCACTGATATCCCAGCTGCACTTCCTCCACCTGGAGACACACCCCCTTGGGCCCCCAAAACTCTGAACCAAGGAAACTTGGGGTTTCATCTCCCTGGAGACGAACACCAAGAGAAACAGCCTGAGTGCCTTCCCCAATGCCAGCTAAGTGATGCCAGCGGAAGCTATGTTAAAAAGAAAGAGACTCGAACAGGAGATCGTGCCTTGGGTCTGGCACAGCCCATCATAAGCTGCCCCAGGCAAGTCTTGCCAGGAGTCAGGGGATTGGCCTGTTAGCCCTCGGCCTGTGATTCTGGGGTGCTTTGGGGCCCCCTGACATGAAAATGAGGCTCTCTCTAACTGTAGTTCCTGAACAAGCCAGTCTCTCTGGGTACACCTCCCAGACAGAAATCCTGCTGCTCTGAATACCTCTCTCTGGCACCCACGTGCACACCCGGAATGATCTAGAAGCAGGGTTTGCATCCTGAGGTCTGTTTCTGCCAGCCCCAGGTGTGGCCTGTGACCTGCTCACCCTGAGGTCAGCGTTTCCTGGAATGACAGAGAGGAGACAGATGAAAGGAAGTGTGGGGACAGGGGGGACGGCAGCTCTCATCACCCTTGAGCTATTTTCCACATTAATACTGATGATGTTTTGCCCCAGGAGACTCATAACACTGCTGGAAGGATCTCTGTGTTCCCCGCCCCCCCAGACCTCCCTGGACCCATCAGAAAAGCCAAAGGGTGACAGCCATCAGCTCAAGGGCAGAGCTTCCTGACAGATCCACGAAATGAAATGCAGAAGGAAGGGCCAGAGACACCTGTCCCCAGGCCCAGTCTGAATCACAGACACATAGAGCTGGTGCTCAGGGGCCTTTCGGGCTGGTTTGAGAAGTTCTAGAAGAGTCTCCCTGTGCTAATCAACATCTTTATCCCTCCACTGAATGTCTGAAATGCTGCCTCTAGAACTTGTTTCTTTGAGTCAAACATTATGCTCTGTCCTCCCTCACCTCCCCTACCCTGTGGCCAAGGGGACTCTGAGGACAGCACTAAGCGGAAGAAGGGAGAGGGGAAACAGGGTCCCCATTGGTCAACAAGACTACTTGGTGAGAATTAGGGAAAGCCATCCTCTCTCATCTGCCAAGCTTGGTGGAAGAAAAAGGCAACGCTCTCCCCACCAAGGAGATGCAGTGGGGTTTGGCCAATGCAACACGGGCAGAATGCCAGCTTTCGCTCATGCCTGAGTCACGGGGACACAAAACACTGCGATAGAACCAGAGCCCATCTAAGGAAGGAAAAGGAGAGGCAGAAAGGAAGTACCTTCACTCTGAATGGACTGCTTAGGGATGACTCAACTATGGCCCAATTTTGTCCAAGGATACCCTTTGAAAATTAGACAGATAGTTGATAGACAGATACATGTATACATATGTATGTATGCATATAGATATAGGTATAGATGTATATCTCTATGTATAACTATATAAAATTTATATCTCATATAAAATTTCAATTTTATAACCTACGTAAAACTTATTTATTTATATATAAATATATTACTATTATATAAGTGTGTTAATATATATAATAACTATTTTCAAACCAAAAATACCAGGACACATGGTCTGTCCATGGCACGGAACATCCCAAGTGAAGGCTGTTGTAAATCCAGAGCCTGTGGTCACTACAGGGGGGCTAAAGAGCAGAGGACGGCTGTGACAGGGATGCTGGGTGGCGCTGTGCCAGCGAGGTGCCTCCCTTCCTTCAGGGAACTGAGGAGGAGTATAAGTCTCTGCCTGCAGCAGAAGGACCGACTGATTCAGAGCTGGCCTGAACTCTGTTCCCCGAGGCCCTGTCATCACCAAAACACACCGCCGCACGGCACGTTCCCAGACTCCCCAAGCTGTCAGTCCTCTCTGCAGCGGCTAATCACCTTTCTCCACAGTCAACCAGTGGCTCCTTCCACTCTCAGCCAGAGTGTTGCTGGGAATAACGCAATGTTTCAAGCTTAATAGTTTGTCATCATGCAGAGATTTTTACTGATTTTCCAGCCGACGTACTGGGCTGGCTCTGACAACCACAGTGCCTCAGGGCAAAGGACTCTGATTGGATAGCGGGACACACACGGCGTAAACTCCACAGGAAAGTCCCAGAGGCCCTTCCTATCTCGTGTAAGGCTCTCTTGCCAGGAAACAGGGGCTTGGGACTGAAGACAGGTGAGATGGGCTGTCTTCATAAATCTCTCCGGATGGATGCAGGTGAGCATATCCGGGTGGTTGATGCCATCCAGACTCAACCCCCTCTTCTGGCGTCCAGTGGACCATGTCAGCTTTCTGACTTTGTTGCAGGCAAACATGAGCAAATGCTTCATCCTGCAATGCTTGACATGATAACCAGGTAGGCTCCAGGCAACGGGTGTGTGCTCATGGTTAGTCATTGCCTTGAGTTAAAGCCAAGAGTCTTCTACTTGCTTCTCCCTTAAAACAAATCTAGGGTCCTGGGTGGTAAACCTGAAAAAACCAGCAACTATCACCACTGCCTGGCAAGAAAAACACATTACTTAAGCTGTTGCTGGAGGTCCTCTAAAAACAATGTATGTTTACACGTGTGCACTGGTAAAGAAGATACTGTACTATGCACAGATTAGATATACAGACCCAGCTGTTAAATCTAAACTCTGAGCAAGCGCTGGACCTTCCAGAAACGAAGGAATCCCTACATATATTTTGAAATCTTTTTTCCAAGAGGTCATCCTTAGAGAAAAGGTCAGCTCCTTCCCTTCTTGTCTTCCCATTTGCTTGTAGAACCTCGAGGCAATCGGCCCACAGAAGCCCAGCATTAGAAAGAGATGTGACTATTTATAAACCAAGAACACTGAAGTGCTTTAATCTAATGCAGAGTGGTAAGAAATGCAACGAACATGTTTTGGGTATCTGAAGAGCAGACCCCAGTTGTAAACAATATTATGCCTCCTTTTACTGAGCACTTAATATGTGCCAAGCAGTGTGTATCATATCGCTTAATTGTCCCAGAAACCCTGCCATGTATTCCCTTACCTTTTTAGTGATAAGGAAATTGAACATCGGAGAGGATAGGCCATGCCCAAAGTCACACACCTAAGAAGCCAGGGTTTCACGATATCTGTAATTTACACTAAAATACTTCAGCTTAAACAGTGTGGTATAATATGTGTAAATTAGTTCTAATCTACACCTAAGGATGGTTAGTCAACATCTGAAGTCTTGTCATCAAAAAGGCACGCTCCAGGTGGGTGAGTTGGCTTCTGATAGACTCACATCAGAGATCACCCAAGTGTTTCAACTATATTATCTTGATCAGCACTACGGGGTTTATGAAAGAGCATAAGAGATGTTAGAAATAATTTTTCAGTGGGAAATTAAGTGGTGTCAAAGATAGATGACAGGTTAGAAATACTGTCCAGGAATCTCTGCCTTGCAGGCACAAAAATCTGGCCAGCCCAGAGCATTTTTGACTCTGTTCTTGGTCTAGGGTTCCCATTGGGTCTATATTTCATCTTTCAAAAGATTCTGAACTCCGATAGCACTATAAAGTGAGCTGAAACCTAACACCAAAATATTGTTGCATCTGCTTCAAAGAAACCTTCCAACAAATAAACTTGTCAGGTCAATTGTAATGGACTGAAGCTTTGTGTCCTCCCGAATTCATGCCACCAAGATGGCATTAGGAGATGGGACCCTTGGAATGTCATTAGGTCATGCAGGTGGAGCCCTTCTGAAAATGGGCTTAGTGTCCTTATAAAAAGAGATGGAGACTAGGTATCCCTCTCTTCCTCTCCCTCTCAGATACAACGAGAAGACAGTGGATCATCTGTAAACCAGGAAGAGGGTCTTTACCAAGAACCCAACCCTGCTGGCACCTTGATCTTGGATTTCCTGCCTCCTGAACTGTGAGAAATACTGTTTGTTGTTTAAGCTACCCTATTATAGTCTGTTACAGCAGCCTAAACTAAGACAGTCATTATGTCAGGGCTTCCCAAACTTTCTCACTTCCTGGCACACACAGAAAATGATAATATTTATACTACCCCCTGGGGCCAGGGCTGGCCTAGGGGCTCTAGCTCCCGCACTCCCCATGTGTCTGCCCTGGGGTTTGAGGGCACTTACTATTCCTGACACATTAGTTGAAACAGAAGATTGGGTCTTCACTGAGCTTCAAGAACAGGTTGTGTGACTGTTTCCGTGTCTGCTTACTAGCAAAGACTGATACATGGTAGAATTGAGTCTGACACCTGATTTGTACGGAATCCTGTGGAGGAGAGGCCTGTAGCTCTCACCTACCCATAACCATTAGACACTCAGCCCCCAAATAATCTGATCACTGGGAATGGCCAAGTTGGTGTAGGCCAGGTTACAATGCCACGTCTCCAATGTCTGTGCTGGGTTCTGGATGCCCCCTGATTCTTGGGCCCAAAATAGATTAATCAAATTTTTTTTTTTTTGATCAAACGTACAAGGGAAGCTCTCCAGGAAATGCCATGCTAAAGAGTTCTGTCCTTGGTGCTATGCTATTTCACATTTTTATCAGTAATTTGAATAAAGACTGAGAGTCACACTTATCAAATTAGCAGATGGCAAATTCCGGGACTTGTGAAGGTCAGATGAGATACTAGGAGAGAAGTCACGCTGTACTGTTGTAAGTCTTTGCCCACCAATGATAGTTCAAAACTCTCTTAGCAGACTAGAACGGGGTCCAAACTGGACCCCAGAATGAAATTTACTGTAAGCATCAGTTCAAAACTTAACTTTCAAAAAAGTATGAATGAAGAAAGTTCCAGATGGCAGAAGTTCATGTAAAATATACCCAAAATGAGCATCGAATTTAGAGACCCAACGGTTATGAACCAGCAGTGGGATGGGGCTGGCCTGAGTGCTTTGGGGAGCCTATGCCCCACAATCCTGACATGCACACGACCCCACGCTGGGCTTCGCTGCCCCCATTCCCTGCAGACTCTGACCTTCTCCACACACCTCCCCAAAGTCAGATGTGGAGTCAGGCCTAACCGTGCCGTGAGCAGCAATGAGCTCTCAGTCAATGTGGAAAGTAATTCAGAGAAAGCCCTCCATCACTGCTCCCCAAACGAGGCTGTTCCCACCCCCTGCAAAGATGCCCACCTTGGCGGCAAAGCCCAGACGTGCGGCTCAGAGAAGATGTGGAAGGAGAATTGATAAAAGCCTGAACTCTAAGATGTTCTTCATAGAAGATGGAAGGAGTGGGGACTCGGGGGGGACGGGAGTCATAAAAGTAGACAAGCAACTATGAAGGGGCAACCATTTGTGCTCCTTGATACAAATCTCTTTCCTCGAATTGCACTTTGATGTTATCATTTGTATTTTTTCAGCTTTGTGAAACCTCAGAACCTTTTGGCCAAAGACAACAAGAAGTCCGCCAAGTTTTCATTTTGGAGACGGAGTAAGAGCTGTGTCTCTGTGCCTCCCAGTGATATGGTGAGTCTGTGGTCGAGACTCCAACTCGGCAGATGCTCATTCGCAATTGGAGGGCAATGACAATTAAATAAAAGACTGAACGCCAGCACGCAGCCATCACAGCGTGCAGACCTTCCCTTGAGGCTACTTCCTGTTTCCTGTGGATTCACCGTGGTCTCGGTATGTGTGATACTTCTACTGTCTGACTGTTTTAGCACTCTTCCTTTTTGAGCTCAGAAAGCCAAGTTTAAGGTGAGGATCAAGCGAAGAAAATCATACCACCTTAATATCAGGTCCAAAGGGAACTGCACATGTGTCTAAGACAGTTGCCTGCTTTCAAAAGCCTGCAATTAAGTGGGAATATGAGATATAAATGCTAAAAATACAAGCCAATAAGTCCTATATTACAAATAAGTTCTTGGCAGCCTGAATTTGCAAAGTCTCTAGGTATACCGCTGTCTTGACACAAAAATACTTAGACCTAGCAGACATCTGGAATGTGAACAAGGCTACTTGTAAAATTTGTTAGCTGGTAAAACCTCTTCCAGGCCTTAAGATTTCTTCTTTAATTTGCAAATATAAATTTTGGAATGAAATGCCACTCTTTCAAAACAATGCGTGCTGAGGAAATGTTGCGTGACACTTTTAGAAGTTACATGGCTCTGTTTGGCCGTGTGATATCCCTGAAGCTTTTGACGTGAGCCCTCTTGAGCCATCCAAACATGGCCATCACCAAAGGAAAGCGAAAGGGCTTCGACTGCATCTCAAGTCCTATAGGCAAAGAACATGCCGTTTCACTCAATAACAACCATAAATATGAAGACAGGTTTTACAGAATATTTAATTTATTCATCCGTATTTGCCAAGAAGCATTCAGTCTTGCTAGCATCAACTCGTGGAAGAAGGAATGGAGATGAGAATGAGTTTTGGCCCCTTCTTCATGAAGTGAGTCCTGAGTTTGGCAAAGCCTGCTCTCTCCTACCGCCCCCACCACCCAGCCCCGGGCCGTCAACAGCCAATTCAACACTATGCACACAGTCAGCACCTTGAGTGTCTGCACCTGTCTGAGATCTTCTCATCTGCGCACAGAACCAGACCCTGCTTGGAGGACATCTGATAACCCGCGGGTCAGTGGGAAGTCTCTACAATGAAATATAAGAGGGTCGTGCATCGGAAAAGCAGAAGCAGGGGAGGTTCCCTACCTTTGTCTCCCAGACTCTGAGGCAGCCTTTAAGAGGACTCGGCTCCCCAGTCCTGAACACGGCCCCCTCCTCCCCCGCCGCTGCCCCCAGCGGAGTCATGCGCAGGGCATGCCACAAGCACACAGCCCAGACTGGTGTCAACAACTCTATTTTGGTCCCAACCACAGATCGCTGTGGTTAGATCACTTCCCTTCTTCGGACCCCAGGCCCTGATCTCTGGCCCCTACTAGGGAAATAAGCTGCCACCAGATAAACTGGGGAAAACTGCTGAGTTCCCTGAGACAGAAAGTGTAGCTATGTAAATATATTATGTACTGAGCACAGCTGACACAATGCACTAGGGCTGGCTACAGAGGCAGGAGGAGGGACGCGTAGAAATCCCGTCCTCTCTGTGGGGCTTGCCGAGGGTGAGAGCTCAGAACTACCCACCCAGGGCCCTGTTCCCACTCCATAAGGGAGTCCACAAGCCACTTGCAGTAGCACCTCTGAGCCACCCAGGAGCCACCCAGAGAAGAGACTAGATGCATTGTTTCCCTTGAAATTGCACTGCATATTTGCAGTTGAAGACACTCTTTGGGGCTGGATGCTCAGCGTTCCTCATTCTGTAGGACCAGTTGAAACCCGGCCCGTGCTAGTTAGACACCTCACCCTGTCCAAGGACCTCTACCTCCCCTTCCCCGCAAGCCCAGTGACCTTCCACAGCGGTACAGAGGAGCCGGGGGTCCAAAGGATCTGTGCAGACTTGAAAGAGTTGCATATTTTTCTCTCCACGCTCTGCTCGAACTAAATGGCCCCTTTTCTCAAGTTTCCATAGTATGAACACACTGATAGAGCTCAGAGAGACTAAAAGTTCTGCCACCAGCTCCTTCTACATCTGTTGTGATGAATAAGGCTCTTAAATCACCAAGCTTCCCTCTAGAATGCAAAGCACTCGACACTAATATGTTAACTCATTTTCTCCACTGTGTTTTGGAAGGAGGGGCGAGCACCACTGCTGGAGTATCTGCTAGGTACTAAGCTGCTGGTAGTTTAATTCAGTACCTTCACCATAAAGGTGTGAGGCAGAGGTGTGATGACAGGAAGGGGACCCTGGGGCTCCCCAGAGAGGGACTGCTGCACCTCATAGCATTCAAATAATACAAATGCTTCTGAACATTCTTTGGGCCAAGCAAACCCTATCTAGTGGCCAGATCCCATCTATAGACCAGACTTGTATGGACTGGCTCCTACCCGTGGACAAACAAGACATAATTTCTGAAGGGCAAGGTGAAAATTCTCATCACCATCTCTCTGCTCCCAGTGGAGCTCCTCTCATCAGCTCCTGCTGTTTCAGTGTGCTGTGTGCACATTGGAAATGGGGTACACACACCAAGAAAGGAACCGGTGAATGCCCAGAACAAAGGCCTGGTCGTTCTCCGTTACTGAAATTCTGCCTTTACCCTAAGCTCGCTCGGTGATCTTTTGTGTAGGATTCAACCTCCGGGTACCACTGTTTCTCCATTGGGAAAGAGTGGAGAGCTCCCATGGCAGAGTGAGGGCCTGGGTGCTTTCAGAACAATCTCAAGCAAAATGTCCCAGATAGTGTGTTCATTTGAAACATGAGCCACTTGGAAAATGTAAAAATCTGTATCTATGTGGGTCTTCTTGCTTCCTTACCAAGCTTCTACCAGATCCCCAAGTGAGCTAAGTGTACCACTGGGATGAGTAGTGCTCAGCATGGTGGGCACTGAGACGAAGCAGCAGGGGAATGAGGGTCATATGTCTGCTGGCCTCCTGCTCATGTCTATGCGAAATCCCATATGTACCTCAATTCACCACATCCCGAAAAAGCACAACCTCCTTACTCACCACTTCCCCTCCGTCGAGTCTGGGTCTAGAAATCTCTAGCTCATCAATGGTGTCAAGGCTTCCCGAAGCCTGCTCTGCTTGCTCCCCACTGCCTACACTGCCATACCCCATCCGTCAACTCAAACTCCCATGTGCCTCTTGGATCTGTCCCTCTCTCCCCACTGCCACAGCCTCTGGTCAGCTCTCCCTCCAACCCCCTGGATTACTATCATAACCCCATGTCCAATCCTTTCTCCACCCTGCCCCCATAGAGATCTTTCTACAAGGAGAATCTTGCTTCTCTTACTTGGAAATCCCCCAGGCGTCGCCACTGCCTGCAGGACATGTGCTGGCCCAGCCTGCCCCACGTTTGCACCCTGCCCCACTTCCCAGCCTGCCTTGCACTATTGTAGGTGGCCAGCACCACATGAGCTCGCCTCCATGCCTTGGCCACGCTGCTTCCTTCACTGGCTACCTCTTCCTCATGTGTTCACGAGGCCATGCCCACGCACCCGTCAAAACACCCTCGTCCTTCTCCAGAACACCTTCTCCCGCCTTTCATACCTGGATGGGTGCCCCATCTCACATATTTTCAGGATGCCTTCTGAGTATGCAGATCTCACTTCTTACCACGTTGGGTTTAAATTATCTATAGACGTGGGTGCTGTGACCACGCCAAGCTGTGAGCACCCCAGCGTCAGAAACCATTTTGCTTCAGTACAATCAAGCTCTTGCACAGTGCCTCGCACATAGTAGGCTCTCAATAAACATTGACTGAATTGACTAACCGATCGACTTGTTATCTAACTATTCCTTAACATCACATCTACCTCTCCAACTAAAATATGCAACTATATACATCTGGAGCAAGGTGAAGGGTGGATGTCCAGAGAAATCATGACCCCTTTCCTTTCTCCGAAGTCCTGACCTAACCTACTATTGCAGGATCAGGTGTCGGACACCTCCTACCCAGGCCTCCACACTCCTGCACTGCCCTTCCCTTCCCCTGGTCTCCTGCTCTCCCACAGACATTCTCCTTTCGGAGTCTGTAGGCTGCTTTCATCATTTCCGCCCTTCACCAGATCAGCAAGCACACAAGAGCGGTCCGGTGTAGTGGGGAGAGGCCCGAGCTTCATTGTCTCCTTCTCCATTTTCTTGGACCTCGCATGTAAATACAATCTTTTGCCCGCCCGCTCACCTGGTCCTTTCATATGGATGGCCATACTCGTCCTCACCTCCTGGGCTTCAGGTCAGGAACAGCAAGGGCTTATTCCAGCTTTAAAGGAAAAGAAATCGAGGCCTCGGCCCAGAGAGGGACTGGCTGGAAGAAAGTCAGCAGGCCTAGGATAAGAAGCTGGGTCTCCCTATTCCCTGCCCGGCACATAATACTTCTTCAATTGCTCTGAAAATGAAAACCTCGGGATTATTTTGCAGGAGGGAAAAAAAAAAAATAGGCCTTGAGAAGCCGTAGCCACACTTCCGACAAGCTCCATTCAGAGGGCAGCGTAACTTACATAAATGATTTCCTATTACACTGCAATTGTCACTGCAACATGACAGCCTTGCAGTTTCCTTGAAGTGTTCTCTTTGTTGTTTTTCTGTACAGATCCCCCAGAAAGAAGAATCAAATATGGTCCGAGCAGCAAAACAAATCACACAACACCCGCAGACCCAGACCCCCCTTCTGCATGGCTCCTCCTGAGAAGGACCAAAGAGAAGGCAGTGAATGAACCCCCCGGGCCTGAGCCCTCTTCCACCTGCCCTGTTCCCAGAGCTCTGCCGTGTCCCTGCAAATAGGATTCCTTTTCAAAAAAAATAAATAAATAAAAGCCAACAGTTTATGAAGAAGAAATGAAGTGGCAATTTCCCAGCATGGCTAGGAATCAATACAAGCTGTTGCCAGGGTTTTCCATTCAAAGGGTGACTGCTACACTTCTCCAAAGTCAAGAGTGACAGAGCTCCAGCGCTTGACTTACAACTGCTTCATCATAGCAAGATATTTTTAATTTAAAACTCACTGCAGTTGGGTTCGAACTCAGCTGGGACTTGATTTACTGCTAATTCATTTCTCCGATTCCTATAATTCTAAACTCAGTCACCAAACAGTTTAATGCTGATAGAATCACCAGTGCAATGCTTCATGAATGGGCGTCAGGGGAATTTTGTTAGTAAGTGTGTGTTAGCAACTGTTATTCACTTTGGAAAGGAGCATGGTGCTTGGGCAAAGCATGGCTGAGGCCTTATAATTGGGCATGTGGGTCACCAGCCTGTGTCCCCCAGGTGATCCAAATCCACACACCATCGGGGTGCTAGCCCACCCCCACCCCAACTTTCACACACACACACACACACACACACACACACACACACACACACACACCATTTCCTATATAAAATGAGTACCAGGCACTGAAATGCTGCCCATGGGAAATGCCTAACTCTGCTCTCTGGGTCACTACCCAATGGTGGAAATCATGGATTCATAGTCTAATTAGAAACCTTCAGCCTCTCTGGGGTAGCAAAGTTTCTTCCTCAAGAGAAAATTTCTTGTTTCAACTATCCAAAATTTAGAGAGCTATGTCTCAATAACTCAAGCCTTCTTTGTGAATGTAGAACATTTATCTTTGCCAGTTATATTGAAGCCTCTTATTGGATAAATGTAGCTGAGAAAACAATATGGAGAAGGTGAATGTCATTACTCACATGTTTTACAAGCATCCATCTCGATCTATCACGTGCAACCAAAGAGTGCTCCTTGTCGGAAATATTTCCACCAACCAGTAGGAGCCACAATCACACTCCTTAAAACGGTCCCTTTAGGGAATGTACATCTGAAGGCACTATGGTTGCCAGCATCTCATAACAATTCACAACCATCTCTGAGATTCTTAAAAGCAAATGGCAAGAACCAGAAGAAGGCAGCCCCTCTGAAAGCTGGACCTCAGAACCCCCCCATGTAATGATTTGGTAGACTCATTCTCCTATTTCTCCTCCTCCAAACCAAACTCAAACCCAAAAGCTCTCACTTGAAGGCCAGCATCTCCCCAAATGCCTTTTGTCCAACACTTGTTCCAGGACTGGCTTAAACACTCACCACCAAACAAGCTGAAAAATGGCTGGCGAAGAATAATTAAACAGGAATCTCTACAGTGGGACTCCTATGCCTTTAATGTACATCTTAAATCTCCAAGAGGAGGACAGAGCCTAAGGTGTTTACAAGGCTTACTTGGCCACGGATGTTTTTTCCATGGAGGGGACTGGTCTTCAGAATGCTTTGGGAAATGCAATCTGGTCATCCCTCCCAGTCTCCCGGCACCTAAACCCACAATGGGTTTTATATGGAAAGCAGGAGTTCAGTTCCACGTGTGTCATGTCAATAGACCACCAGTCCCCAAACCACCATCACCCAGACACTCTAAGGCGACTGGTGGGTTCAGCCTGCACTCGTCTTAGTTGGTCTTATTCTCTGTACTAGCCACCTGCCTCGATGTGGTTCCAGCCCTGCCCCTGTCAGAGGAGCTGGTTCACACGCCCCTAGTTCTCTCCTTTATAGGCCATTCATCTCCACATTTTCCTGCTCTGTTTATTCATTCTATTGACTCAGCAAATATTTATTGCTTGCTTCCAGTATGACAGGCCCTAGGTGGGGCACCAAACACACAAGAAAAGTAAGAAATGGTCCCTCTCATCGACCAATATAAGGAAATAATTTCAATGCTACTGTCATCATCCCTACCGCCCAAAGCAGCTTCTTTACCATTATTAAAAGGTATGAATTAAGTTCTGATGACACAGGAGACACTTCAACCAGAGGCTGGTCCTGACCCTCCGGGAGCCGGAAATCTCTGGCAGCCACGCTAATGCAGACCCACGTCTCGAAGTCCGTGAGTTGCTCACATCAATCAGCAGTTAAAGGCAAGTGCATTTAGGGAAGAGAGACAGGGTCAGTATTTAATGGCGAAGGCGGGGGGAAGGGTCACAAGCACAGGGCGACCATCAGTCCTTTGCTCCGTCAGACCCTGGAGGGGCTTCAAAGCCCATGAGTTGTAAAAAGGAAGGGGTGATGGCTGGAGGCAATGACTTAGGAAAAGTATTTTATGCAAAAATGCCCCCCCCCCGTGGTCTTACAGCTCGATGCTTACAATATTTCTTAAAACCAGGAGAAAGGCAGAGGTCCTTTGCCTGTGACCCCAGCTTCCAGGCAGCCATGCCCCTCAGCCGACACAAACAGAAGTGTCTGAAAAATCCACACACCACCGAGTAGAAGGCACTCCTTTGCTTCATAAGCTCCACAAGTTAGGAAAACCTCTTGAAAGAACATGGGCACATGTCCTTAATGCGGTTTCTCCCGGGGGCTTGCATTAGGTAACCCAGAGTGTGGCTGGTCGTCGCAGCCATGGAGCGCGACTGTTGAGGACTGAACGATGGCTTCTTGGAGCAGCTCTGACTCACTGTTTGATTCTGTTCTGAAGAACCTTATGTGTCTTACAGGGAACCTGTTATCCCAGACCCCTCATTTATGCACCTGCCCAGATCGTCCTTGAAACCCCGCCCTCACCCCCAGTTCTAGCCTTCAGCTACTTGTCCCACTTCTAGTCTGAGTCACCCCAGGAACGCTTCACACTATTCCTGAAGTTCCCGAAGCCTTTCTTCCTTCAGGGCAAAGGCCAGGCTCCAGCACGCCCATGGTGAGGGGAGCCACAGAAGCCCCAGCCTATGGGCCTGACCACCGACAGCTCTGCTTTGAGCTAGCATCACAACCCAAAGTGAGGGGGATTCCTGCCTCATGGGCGAATGGTGCCCAAGGAGCTGCAGCTCACAAAAAGGACCCAGCACAGAAGCTGCCTGCCCTCCAGGCTCTTCAGAGACTGTGTTCCCATCAGGCTTCTCTAGGTAAGGAGCCACCCGCTGTGCTTCCTCAGGAAGCTCTAGCGGGCTTGGTAATACATTCTTTGTATTCTTTGTACATTTGTGGTTTCTGTTCCTTCCCTACTTCTCCCCCTTTCTCCTTCACTTTTGCTGCCCTGGGATTTCACCCCTCAACAAAGTGTTCCCACATCAGCTTTTGCCTCAGGCTCTGCTTTCTAGGGAACTCAGGCCAAGACTGGGGGTGAGGGGCAAACAGACCAAAAGTGCAAGGCTCTGGGCTCCTCCATAGCTTTGACCAGAACAGTCCTGTGTGTTAGAATCCCATACAGAATTTCATTTGAGTAAAGAGCTCCACTGCATACATACTAAAATATTTTTAGAATCACTGATCTAGACCAACCCCCTCATTTTATCAATGGTGATACTGAAACATAAGGTGATTTTCCCAAGACCCCTTAGCTGGTAAGTGACAGAGCTGGAAAAATCTACATCTATTTGTCTCTAAAACCGAACTTTTCCCACAACACCAGTGCTTTTTAACCAGGGAAACATACCAGAACTGCCTAAGAACCTGAGAAAATAAACACCTGCCAGCACCTCACTCCTGCCTAAGAACCTCCCTGCTGTCTTGGAAGGATAAGGGGCAAACCCTGAGCCTGAAGTTGGACTATCTGCCCACCTGGCAAAATTCTGTTTGAAACCGTAGTATCTACTTAATCACCAGAACCCAGTACTTAGTGTGTAGAGCATGAATGCTCTGCTAAAATTTTCATTGTAGAATCCATCCTTTTATTCAGTTAGGAATAGAAAAACGAAATGCTGGGTCTTAGGCCAACCTTTCTCAGTGGATTCTCAGGGCCACTACACAGTACATCCCCGTATTGTGGTTTCATAATCCAAGTTAGTGAGTTTAAAGGCTCTGAGAAGTCCTGCAACAAGGAACTGTAACTTTGCTTTACACACTCAGGGTTTCTCCAACTTTGGCCATGAGAACTTTTTGTGTATGTAATATCTATTCACTTCCATGGCATATGCTTTGGGAAATTCTGCTCTATTTTAGGTTTACCTTCAGGAAGCAGGTCTGAGATGGAGAGGGAGAAAATGAACTCTATGTCTGCAAGGTTAGCTGACATTCTACATAGGCTGGTTCAACTACATGTCCCCATGGCTGCCGCCCTGACATGCCCTCCTCTCACCGTCTCCTCCCGCCATAAGAGGGGGAATGGTCAGCCAAGTCTGCTTTGCTTACTTTCCCTGTTCTTGCCCTCTGTGCCAAAGCCAAGGAATGGTTATTCGGCCTCTAGCTCTAGACCCCATACCACCCTGAGAGACACCCAGCTGTGCTCATACAAGATGAGTTCAATGAGTACGTCAGATGTAAAGCTGATCCTGGGCTGCCATGGCTTTCCTTTCCTATGGTCCCAGTGCCCTCTTCGTCCACTGCTTCTCTCCGCATGCTTCCTAATGAAAATACTCTTCCCCAGAAGACCTCAGAATTGATTCCGCTAGTCTACGTTCAGTGCATTGACTATAGAAGCGACATCCTCTTAGCTAGTGATCTGTTTTGTGCTGGAGTGACAAAACATTCCAAAATCCAATTTGCTGCTGTGAATCCTGGTTCGTGGAGAAGGCACTGTGGCGAGGAGGGGCTAGCCAGGGTCAGCTGGCAATGAGAGGGTGCCGAAGGCTTCAAGGCTGGGGCAGGACTCCATATCTGCCAGTTTTAGCCACTCCCACGGGTGCGCCAGAGGGGAGGTGATGAAATGCACCCCTGCTAGCCACCTCGAGTTTGGCAGAAACTTCCACTTACCTCGCAGCATAGAGGAGAAGCCAAAGAACGTGTAGAATAAAAGTTTGTCTTTGGAGGAAAAAACTAACCAAACAACTAACCGTGAGAGTATCGCCTGTGGCTGTTCCCTAAAATGTTGAGGCTAGAGAGACTGAGTCAGGCAGCTGAGGCCTGGCTTTGGGATGGGACAGCACCCATGTCCCATCTATGGGCTCCATCAGGGCCTCCCGGCCCCCACCTCTCAGAATCCGGACGTCATTCCTAACTCATGCTCCTCTCACACAAGTGTGCAGGATGACTTTGGCCACAGGCCATGGGCACCAAGCTCCAGCGAATCTCTGCTCCCACTATTATATGGCCCAGGCGCCCAGTGTGGCATGATGCCCACAGGCACAGATTCTTTCCCTGGCTTTCAAAATCTAGAACCCTAGGGCTAATGAATGAATGAATGAACCAACAAGTCCCTACCGTGGGCGTCCTTCCCCAAACGCGAAGAGACCATCTGCCATATAGGGTCCTGGAGTCTTGGGCATCCCGTCTCAGTCCCTACACAATCAAAATGAGAATAGACAGTCCCTCCTTGCTGGATGGCTTGAAGGGTTCAATGAGAGAGCAGTATTTCCACAACGTCAGCAAATCTGAAGCCATTACTAGAGAGAACTAGATTCCGATCAGCACAAGACTCAGAGCCTCACAGAGTCAAAAGCACAGATGAGGTCGGTACTCATCACTCCTCCTTAGTTTTTCCCAGGGAGAGATGGGAGTTGCCAAAAGAGGCAAGAGTCACCCCCAGGAACTGAGCACTCTGCTAGAACGATCCATGCAATTTCACAACTCACCAACAGTCAAAGATAAGGTAGTCTCACTTGATGAATGGGGAAATTGAGAGTCAAAGGAAAAAAATAGATTCACCTGAGGTCACAGACGTGTCTCAGGGAGAAACCACATACCCTCTACTTCCTCAGCATAGTCTCCCACAAACCTCCCCAGGGTGGCAACATGCTCCTCACAGATGCCCCAAGGAGGCAGATGGCACAGTGATAAGGAGGGAGGTCAGGTTGCCTAGGCTTGAGACGTGGCTCCACCGCCCACCAACTGCCCGATCCTGGACAAAGTCCTTCCCCTCAGGCACTTCAGTTTGCTCCTGCAGAAAATGGGAATAATTCAGTAACTGACTCTCTGGGTGGTTATGTGGAGGTTATGGGCCAACCTGCATAAACCACTCAAACGATGGCTCTTCCAAGTCAGGGCCGAATAAATATGAGCCACCACCACCATCACTGATTATCATTCCTTTCCATTCTGCTACTTTCCCCAGGGCAAATACTAATGTCCATACAGCCTATCCCGTGGGAAGGCTGATGCCTCATGATCGTGAGCACAGGGGTCTGGGTGCTGGCACGGGCTCTCGCAGGGATTCAGGAAGCTTTCCTCCCAAGCTGCTTCATATCAAGCAGAGAAGCAGCCTCCTCCTTCTGGAACAAGGCCTCTGCTCCGGGAATTAGGACCTTCTGTCTGCCTTTGCTTTTAAGACCCATCTCCTACCACTGAGCCGCAGAGCCCCCTTCAGTGTCCCTGCTCACCCCACCTTCCTGCCACTACTGGAATGCCACAGCCTGGGCAGTGCGGAGCAAGGCAAGAGTGAGTAAGTTCAGACGGAGGGGATCGGGAGGGGGGTCAGGGTCAGAGCCGCGGGGCCAGCGGCTTCCAAAGACGTAGAGTCTGCAGGGCTCTGCACGGGCCAGGCATTGCTCAATGGAGCCTATAGGGCAATTACCCTAATCATGTGCATCTCCCAAACAGCCGTTTGATTTATTAGCGCGACGTCTTTTTAAAATGCCGCTCTTAAATATAAATAACACTTAATCATCCAGCTGTCGTTAAATTCATGTTATATTGATTTCTTGGAGTGCCACAAATTTGAGGGCGAATGGGCTGTCGGATGTGCACACAAAGCAAAGAGGTGAATTAGCAAGTTGTGGGGGAAAGGGAGCGAATAGAGGAAGCAGGAAGGGGGTGACAGGGGGAAGGAAATAAGCCCTGTTCTACTGCCCCGGGGTCTGAACCAGCTTCATTCACATCGCCAGCGCTGGACACAAACAAGGAGAGGAGAACGGCCCATCTGCTGCACAGACTAATCACAGCGTGGATCACCCCGCCCATCACGGAGCCACTCCAACAGGTCTCTGAGGTGGCATTGTCTGTGTAGTGCCTTCTCCTAGTGTGGATGGGGAGAAGAGGCTAAGAAATGCCCCCTAGCTGGCTCGGAGGAGAGAGATTGGCTGCAGTTTCTTTGCATCAAAGCCTGGCGATAACCAGGAGCTAAGAGCGGTTAATCACCCCGCCCCCTCAGCTCTCTCCCCACTTCAGGACCGCTGCCTCCCTAGAAAGCCCCCACTGCCTTCCAGGCAGCCCTCGTTGTGATTAAAAGGATCAGGAGGCCGAGGGTAGTCAGACTCTGCCTTGCAGATTTCCCTGTCTGCAGGGAGCAGCAGCCGTGCAGAGGGGCAGAGGAGAAAGGAAACAAGCTGGCAGCCTCAGATGCCTCTGGAAATCTGTGCAGGCATCAGTGGGCAACCAGGATGAAGTTTGGGGAGGACAGAGGCGGGTCCGCAAGTGAGTACCAGATTGGGCAAGAAGGAATAGCGCTGGTGGGCAGCCCATGCTCACGGGGGAACACCTAGAGCACAGCCTCGCAGCAGCGAGGGGCTGCTGAAAAGAAGCACTCAAGGTTGGGGCTTTTCTAATAAGACTCTCTTCCACATGCAAAGACCCTAGAGAACTTAAAAGGAAGGCCACAGAGGAGTGGTAGAGAGAGAGTGTGACAACGTGACATGCTCCAGGGCTCAGCAAGAGAGCCAGGAAAAAAAATTAGATGATGTATACCCAGCTTTACACAGATGTTAATTAATGCCTGCTTTGCCCTAGAAACCAAATCGGTACCCAATGCTAAGTGCAAAAAGTGTGGGGATTTTTTTGAACCCATGTTTAAAAATGTTTAGCTTACAACTGGCATCATGACTGCTGGCTTTGCATTAAAATGATGGCTCCTCAGGATACGAGACAGAGAGGGAAGCCGGGAAGGGAGCAGAGGTCCGTGTGGAAGACACACAGACGTTTCAGGAAGCTTTGTATGCCATCCTTTTGCCCCTTCAAGGCCACATGAGAGACTGTTTACCTGGGAGCCATGCACTGCTTTGGAGCTCAGTATTTCTTTTGAAAACCATGTGCTCCTGTACGCATCCGTGGGACCTCCCTGTCCACACACTCATGAGGCATGCGTTTGTGGAAACGTCCCAGTCCTTCCACAGCCGGGGAGACAGAGGCAGGTCCCACTGTCACACACTGGATGAGCTGATCACGTTGAGCCAGGCTCTTTGAGAAAGCACGCATACATCTGGGTGTGTGTATACACACCATTCTTAAAAAGAAAACGATGTGTCTTCCCCCTCCTGGGTTCTCCCCATTGTGAGATCTTGCTTCACTCCATCTACCCTTTCCAATCAATCAAAGGGCAGTTCACACAGCACACAGCAGGAATACAATCTCCCCCCAGGGGCGTCTGCGCCTCTCCTCCCCAACCTAGCTGAGACCTTTGCAGGAGCTGGCAAAGTTTGAAAACAGCAGTGATGGGGGTGCGGGGAGAGCCCTTTATTTTAGCACCCAACTTCAGGATTTACAGAGTCAACCAAATCTTGTGCCCAACACTGAGGCCCCTTGTTCGAAAGAATGTTGACTCCTTTCCCCTCATGTTCTGGAAGACTCCCAACATATTTTTCCCACTGGTGAGTTTGTAGGACACTCCGAACACATGATCTTGCATAAAGGGTACACGTTCATCCCATTTCTTGCCAGGTTGCCCAACAAGCTACCCCAAAAGGGACAGCAAGAGAGAAAGACAGGACCCTGCTCTATTTACGTGCAACTCCAAAATAATGTTTTACTTGGATCTCATGCTCTTCTCCCTACAGCGACTGAGCCCAAATGAATTGCTCTTTGACCCCCACATGGAAACTGCAAGAAAGCCCTTTTGGAGCCCCAACCACCTCCTACCTCCTCCAGAAAAAAGTTTGAAAATGAGCAGCCTGTGAAATCACAGCCGGGCACCAAAGGAAAGGAAAAGATTTAGGGAAATTGAACCTTGAACCCCAGGCTTCTAGAGAGTGATTCTGCACTGTCAGGAGCTGCCTGGCTCTGGGAGACACTGGCAACCCAAGAATGCCTGGTCTCCTTATGGGGGGAGGGCACTGCCGAGGTGGACGCGAGAGAAGGGACCCTCCTCCCTGCCAGCACTACACCCTCTTCTGACCCTTTCCCGTTGGATTTCTCAGACACACACCTCCAAGGCATGTGACAGGTGTTATTGGGAGGCACAGGCGAAGCATCCCGGAGCTTTCCCATACAGTGTAGATGGAAGGGGAGAGAGGTGAAGGGGAGACCCAAGTCCTGTGTCCCTAAGCCCTGTGGGCTTGCTGTGGCTGAGACACTGGAGATGTGAATGGGTCATACCTCTTATGGAGGATCTGTCCCCATTTACCCTCCCTAGGCCAGCAACACCCCCAATGCGACGCTGAAGCCCCTTCCTGCCTGAAATCTCGGCGCATTCGCGGGGAAGCAGTGCCACGCTTCAGAAAGGCGGTTGTGCTGCCTCTTACTGGGGAAACGCAGTGTCTGTTCCCTATGCACCGCCCTACAGAACTGCAGCCCCATCTGCCTCTGTGGCCTCCTCCCTGCACGCTGGGCCACCACGCTCTCTGAATATCTGTCCAAATATCTGTGGGTCTGTCTCCCATGAAAACCCCAGGGTATCCAAAGGCCACGGAGCAGAGATGACACTGGGTGGGTCTCCCCCAAAGCTCTCGTTACTTCTCCCGTTTTGAAAACCAGCTAGAAATACCAGGAGCCTGGAACTGAAAAATCTCTCCCTCAGCTTCCCCCGGTGGGAGGGAGAGGCGGTAATACACAAAATCCCACCCTGAAAGTCCTGGGTACGAGAAGTCTGAGTCCGGATCCTCACAGGAGAAAGAACAAGGGAAATGCCTACTCCGGCCGCGCGGCACCTACGCGGGTGTCCAGGTGGGACGTGGGCAGGTGCGTGTGCGCGGCGTGTGCCAGTGTATGTTCGTGTGTGTGCGAGTGTGTGTGTGCGTGCGTGCAGCGGGCTGGCTCCAGGGCAGCCGAGGACTCCCGGACCGAGCCGGGCATCTCCGCCCGCACTGCCCTCGCCCGCCCGCCCGCCGGCTCCTTACCTGGAAGCGCCGCTTTTGCCTCCTTCAGCGGGAGCACCGCATTGACACTGCAGATGGTGCCTGTGCCGCTGCCTCTCGTCCTCCTCTGAACGTGTGCGTGTGCGCGCGTGTGGCTGCCTGCTCCAGCCCCAGCCCCGAACGCAAATACTCCACCGAGGCAGAGGGAACCCGGGAGGAGGCACGGCAGGCAAACGGAGGGCGAAATCACAGCCTGCGGGGCTTGACAGCTCCTCTGGCGGCGTCCAAGGTGGGCGGAATGTCCAACAAAAAGGTCGGAAAATGTGGATCGATTCCAAACACCCCTCTGCTCCACCTAGCCCAGAGTCGGAGCGGCGGCGGCGGCTCTCGGGGGCTGCGGTGGCGACGCGGGGCTGCCCCCCTTCGTCCCCACCCCCGCGGGCTGAATGTCCTTGATGCCAAGCGGGCACGGCGGCGTCACTCCGCGCCGCCCATGCTCGCCCGGTCGGGCCGCTGCCCGGGCGCGGCGAGTACGCGGGGGACCCGCCGGGGAGCGCTCTCGGCGCCTCTGCGCGCCTCCCTGGGCAGCCGCGGCCGCCCCCCGGCAGCCCGCGGCCGGCCGCGCCGCTGCTGCCCCCGCCCCTGCCGGGGGTCTGGCCGGGCAATGCCGAGGGCCCGGGGCTGGGGGGCCGCGGGAGCCGCCGGCTGCTCCCCGGGGAGGCGCGGGGCTGCGGCGGCGGCGCCTGGCGCTGCGGCGGCGGAGAGCGCGGCCGCGGGCCGAGCCGGGCCTCCCGGGCGCGCCCCCGGCCCCCCGGGCGGGCTGCTAGCAAAGTTTGCAGGGGGCAGGGAGCGGGGCCGCCGCTGGCTCGGCCGCCGCCGGAGCTCCCGGGCTGCCTGCTGCCGCCGCGGCTCGCTGCTGCTGTGCATTGAAGCCCGGCCAAGCGCTGCAAAAACTCCAGCTGCCTGGCGCTCTCTGGGTCCTCCTCTCCTCCCTCCCGCCCTCCCTGCTTCCCTGCCTCCCTCCCTCGCCTTGCCTCCTCCCCTCCCCTGCCGCCCGCCGCCCGCCGCCGCTCCCTCTCTGGCTCGCTCGGGCTGGCTCGGAGCTCGCGGCAGACATCTAGACCGACGGAGGGCGGCCGGCAGAGGGGGCAGGGGGCACCTCCCCCGAGCTCCGCGCCCACCGTTGCCCGCCCCCCTGCGCTCCCCCGCAGGGGCCTTTGCCGACACCCCCTGGTTCCCTTGGCCACCCCGCCGGCAGCGATATGGGGCAGAGAGGGACACGTAGATGGTGACACGGGCGCAGGGCGCGCACTCGGAAGGAGGCAACACTCAGCCTCCTCGGGATGTGGACGCTGACGGTCGGTCGGAGGGACCCTCAGGTGTTCAGAGCTGACACAGGCGCACGCACTTCGTCCGAATCAGAATCCCAGCGCCCCACCAAGGCACCCCCATGGCACCCAAGGACGGAGGCCTGGGGGAGAGGGCATGAATGGCCAAGTGCCCTAGAGCTTGCTCAGTAACCTGTCTATTCATTTTTATATGGAGAGGCTGACCTGGCTCCTTTTCTCAGAAACCTAGACCACAGCAAAACAGACAATGCCCACATCAGGGCACTTTCTGAGGTCCAAAGAAAGAAATCACCACGTTGCTGTGGTTGAGACAGGCGTCTGGCAGAGAGGAAATATGCGGGATGGGAAGTGGGTAGCACTAGCTTAGAAACCCCTGCCTAGGTCCTCCTAGGAAGGTGACCCACCCAGCAGGAAAAGCCTAAGAGAGTCCCACACTTAGGTACCAACTCCATGCCCCCCCAGAGTCCCAGGGCACCACCGTCACTTGTGCCACTAACACACCTCCTCACGTGGGCAACAGTCATGGAGGTCCTGCCAAAGGAGCCATGGTTTTTGGCCTCCTCCCGCACGGATCCCTCTTCCACTCTCCTTTTCCCATGGGCAGCCAACTTCCTGCCCATTACTGTCCCTCCCATCAAAACATCTCCCGAGACTCTTCCCATTAGGTGGAAATGATTGAGGACAGCGTAAATCCCTGCACCTTCCTGTAGGGGTTATATTTTCACAGAAATGCGAGTTGTAAACTGGGGAGTCTTTGAAAGGAGCTGGGAGCTGACCAGCTCCACAAGCCCCCATGTGGGCAGCATCCACAGGTCAGGCAGGGCCTGTCTAGATAGTAGCTTGCTGAAGCGTGGCTCTCAAAGGTGGGTGCCTCGATGAAAAGATGAGCCACGCCAGAGCCCAGAGAAACCAGACATTGCTTGTTTGGTTAGAAGGTATTCGGGAGACAGAGTGGAGCCCTTTTAGCCTCCGGTTCTCTGCTGAGTATTGCATGGCCCAGAAAGCAGCAAGGAGTTATCTCATTAGCTCGTGTTAATACACTGATCTGGCTCCTCTCTTCTCAGAAACCCTGGATCCCAGACTCTAGATAAAGCACACAATATCAGGTTAGTTTCGGAAGTCCAGAGAAACGCAGAACAAAATAACTCAATGCCGCTGCTCTTTGGACTTGCCTCGGGGAGGAGGAAGCCCAGGGCCAGATGTCTCTCTAGGCAGGACTGAGGCTGGGGTGAGGTGCCCAGAAGGCAAAAGTTAAGGAAGGGCTCAGGCTCAGGCCCCTGTAAGGCTGTCCTCATACCAGTCCTGGCCCCACTCGGAGGCAGCTTCTCTAAAATTGCTGCACAGGACCATCACAGGCCTTTCCCAGAGGTGACAGCGCAAACAGCCACATGGAAAACCGTAGTGGGTTACTTAAAGAATATGGCTCAATAAAAGCAGGGGGGCTGGGGCAGGGGCAGGCAAGCCTTTCAAATGTCTGCTTGCCACTTGGCTTTCAGGGTATGTCATAAAAATGCTGAAAGAGAGGGGAAGCAAGGAAACAGCTTCGCCTCCATTCTCAGCCATTCGAACATGTATTTTTAATACAACTGATTTTTCCCTCCTACAGCCTCCGTGTGCTCGTTGGGTGGGTGTGTGTGTGTGTGTGTGTGTGTGCGCACGCACACACACACACACACACATGGATATTGCTGGTGAGCCCCAGGGTCATTTTCTGATGGATGGATGGGAAGTCAAAGACCTTTTCTAGAGGTGGCAAATAAAATATATTTATTATTCTTTATCTCTTGCCTAGTATGTGGTGTCATTTATTTTCATTCAGAAAAATGGACGCTATGTGATGCCTGAAGAGTCATCACAGAACCAAGTGGCAGAAAAGGAGTGGGACAAAAAGCTGGCCCCACAATGGGCAGGTGAGGGGCCCTGGCCGATCCTCTCATCGTTAACAGGTCCATGTGGCCCACCGTCTTTTCCCTCCTTCTCCTTCCAGTTAGTAATACGGGGGAAGCAATGTGGAAGGGGTGGTTATAATGTCATCTTAAGGGAGAACAGGAAGGGTCAAATTAGCAGTGGTGCAGTGCTTGAATTTTACTATTAGTACTATTATTATCATTATGACCCCTTGGATTTGCTCTCTCAAGGCTGGAGAGTGGGGTGGGATGGGATGGGATCAGTAGGACCCTACACTGGAAGCATGAAGACCTGGGTCCTAGTCCTAGCATTGCCACCCATGAGCTCTGTAATTTGGAGATCTCATGTTCTCACCTGCCCAACTTACCCTTACAGGTCGTGACATTCAAAGGAGAGGCTATCCATTCGTGCACTTGGAAACGCTAAAATAAGTGCGATAAACACCCAAGGAATTAGCATTGCCTTGCGGAAGGACATATGCTTTTTTAAATGGCACAATACAGCGGGGCAGGAAGGTCCTCTGTTGTCTTGACCCTTCTTTATGAATAGACATGCTGGGAAGGGGAAGCTCTGTAATAACAGTTCAAAATGGGTTTCTGCATTCATTACAAACCCTTCCTCCTCTCACACCTCCTGCAGCCCCTGACAGCTGGTGAGGGCTGAAGAGGGACCCAAGCTTTCTCCCTGGCTGACATTGGATCTGGAAGTCACCCCTTCCACCCCAGGCTGCTGAGGAAACTGGGTAGTCATTGTCTGGCCCCATGGCCACAAGAGGGAGAAGTAAAATGTCATACTGCTTCACAAGTCCTATCTTCTAAGGAGGCGATTTTTATGGCGATTTGGTTGTGGTTTATTGAGGGGCATGAGGAGAAAAGTATTGGCTCATCTCTCACGGCTGAAGAAAAGGGCCAGATTTAATAGGAGAGAGGAGAAGAAATCCTCAAGTTTTCCCTCACTTAGCTACCACCATTTTATTAGCCTAGGAACAGAACTGCTATTTAAGTTGATAAAAGCCAGATTTGCTTGTTAAATAAATCACCAGAGCCTGGTGGTGCTATAGAGAAATTTTTTCCCCCAAGAGCTGGCCCCATGGCTGGGTTTTATACAGTGCACAGTGCGCTGGATGAAAACCACAGGCAGTCGGCGGCTTAAAAACCTAAATTTTGGCGCCACCTGCAGGAGAGTAGAAATATCAACATTATCCCAACTCGCAGCGGAGACTGGGAGGAAAGGGAGCCTTGCCAGGCGGAGCTGGATGTGTTGCCGACAGCAGGAAGGGCCTCAACTCCCCACTGCCCCCTGCTTCCTGGGTGTGTCACCAGATGTCCACTCTACACTCCAGCAACCTTCAATCCGCACCCTAGAAAGCTGCCACGTGGAGGTCTAACAGCTGCTCTCAAGATACTCCGTCCATTGAAACAAACTTACTCTTTCCTCTGATTCCTAAGGGGTTAAGTAAGCTTCTAACCCAGGGATTCTATTCTTGAGACTCCAGCCCATAGAACAGTAAAAGAGGACAGAGAAATGAATGTCCTAGGAGGTGGGTGGGGGAGAGGAATCCCTGAGTCACCACAGTCCCTAATTGTAGCTTGAACTTGGTATCAGGCTGGGTATTGTCAGTAGACCCAGACTGTCCCAGGCTTCTTGAGCCTGTGAGTCCTAGCGAAGACATGGAGATGTTAACTCCTGAATCAGCTCCCAGCCTGCCCCCTGCTCACACAGACCTGGCCTCTACTGACAACCCCCGCCCGGGCTCCCCTCATTATGTCACAGACACACCCCCCCCCCCCCGCCATGGGGATTGTGCTTAGGAGCCAGTCTGATCATGTTATTCTCCATGGGCCACATCACTGAAGTCTACTGCCTATAAGCCATTTGATGGAGGGACATCACTCTCGGCACCTCTGTCCACCTACACTGCTGGACACGGCAGGCCTGCTGCTCTGCTGTGGTTTCCCAGGCCACACCAGGAGCTGGTACCAAGATGGCGAGGATGCCCGCCCCCGCCCCCACTTACACATTGTGTGGGTCTTGGTCATCCGGGCCCTAAAGCAGCTTCCAGGGTCCAAGTCTTCCCCCCTTGCCTCTCCAGACCCTTTCACCCACCATCCTTCTCCAGAATTCTTCCTTCTCATTCAGCTAACACATAAACTTGTATTTTCAACTGTAAGAACTAGAAGTTAGAGGATACCGTGGTGGGAGTGGGGTGGGTGTGTAGGGGAGGATGGGGGAGGTAGGGGATGTGACCTAACTGCATTGGCCAGAAACAGCAGAGCCCCAGCTCTGGCCAGTTCTATATCTTGCTCAGCAAGAAAATGTAAACACTTCGGTCCCAGGAGGCATGAAATCCTACAGTGTGCCTGAATTCCAAGGACTAGATACAATTCATGGCTCCCACATGACGGCTCCATCTTGCCTCTGCCTAGTTCACTTGCCAAGTAGCTTAAGTCAGGCACTTGGACCCTCTGACTAGGGTACAAAGAGCACAAAGGTCTGAAGTCATTCTCCTTGTAATGAAGATGGGTTTGTGCTGATGGGTTGAACACTCTTGTCTGGTAACATCTATTTCCAAGATGACTGACTGGTGGTCTAAGTATCGTCTCCTAAATGACTGTGACAGCCAGCCTCCAAAATGGCCCTAATGGTCCTCACCATCTGGTCCTCATGCCCTCATGCAGGCCCCTCCCACCATGAATCAGAGCTGACTTAGGTGGCCAAGAAGACATTACTGCAGAAGCAAGCACGTGTGATTTCCAAGCTAGGTCATAAGAGACATGGCAGCCTCCGGCTTGGTCTTCTGCATCACTCACTCTGGGGCAAGTGAGCCGCCAGCTCGAGCAGCCTTTGGAAAGGCTTTTTGCCAGTCACCGCGCAACTTGACATCCCATGAGCGAGTCACCTTGGAAGAGGATTCTCTAGCCCCAGTCAAGTCTTCAGATCACTCTAGTTTTGAGTTTTCCAACTAAGGTCCTGCACATTATGGAGCAGAGACAAGATGTTGTTGGAGGTGCTCAGATATGAAGCCATAGATGACTAACACAGTGACTTACAGAAAGGGACTCCTTCCCCCGGCCTTGGTCTCATTAACCTCTTACTCTTATTATTTGAGCCCACTTGGCTTTAGAATAAGAAGGGCAGAAGAGGACATGCTTGGTGCATGATGCCAACCCTATGGGTGGGACTGGGCACCAGTATGTGCCCTGTCCGGAACTCCCTTCAGGGCTCCTGCATCAAGCCTCTTAGCATATCTCAAGTGTTTAGTGAAAATGAGAAAACCCAGCCAGGGTGCTGGAAACCATCCACACACAGAATGCTCAAGTCTAGCACTTACCTGAAGTTGGGTGCGGTCAGCTCCAGAGGGCCAGTCTCAGAGACACACCACACTGAAGTGCAAAGTGGCATGGGATGCTGTACTTGTTAACAAGCTGTCTGGCACCTGCCTTCACAGCAGCCTCTTGGAGGTCAGACTGTGTGGACTCCAGTGTGAGTACTAGTCCCTATGCTGCCAAAAGAGTTCCCTACCCTTGACCCTGACCTTTACCACACTGCAGGGCAGGAGGGAAGTCCAGGGACTCTTTTGCGTCACAGCAAGAAGAGGCTGGAAACCAGAAGTGGCTGGAAGCTGACAGTGCAGTTTCCCCTTTACACAGTGTCCCATGAAGACTCTGGACAATCACCTTCTCTTGGGCTTCAGGGGGTCTCCTCAACCCTTAGTGGCTTCTGGAGAACTAAGCAGTGCGAAGTGTTGTCAGCAAGGCCAAGACATGCACAAGGGACAAGAAAAAGGGGAGAGGGAGGAAAGAAGCAATGGGGAAGAGTAAGAACAGCAGGGGTGCCTATGCAATGTCAGAGTAGAAAAGAGCCATGGACAGTCTCAGGGAGTTTCCAGAGATGGTGCATGGGCCCAAGGTGACCTCTTTCCTCCTAAACATCTCCCTCTAGGACTCTGTAACCTGACCCCATTTCTCCTTCTGGTCCCGTTCTTCCTCTGTTTTTAAAGGGCTTCCTCCTAGGGCACCCCTACTGACTGCAGGCTTTACGAATGTTGGGTGTTCCTTGTGAGGACCCCAAGGCCCCAAGCCCCAAGGCCACAGTGGTAAGAGCTGGGGAGAGCCAACTGTGTGCCTCTCTCCCCAACTCTGCATTCTGGGACAGCATACTGATAGCCAGAAGTCAGCCACGGGGGAAATATTTACACCATGGGAATCAACACTACATACCAGGGCTCTTATTTTTGTGGAGAGCCAGTGGTTAAACACTTCCCAGTACACCCCTGGGCAGGGCCAGTGACAGGCCAAGATAAGGCAGGTCAGCCCCGATCAGGCCTGCTTACTCAGCTGACTGTTCCCAGACACCCAGCAAATGCACCACCAATGGCAGCTCAATTTAGCGCAGCTGTAGCCAGAGTGAGAGTTGCCTTCTGCCCACATCCCACCTCTAGATGATAAGAAAAACTTAATACATACCCTTTCCAGTAGCTGTTTTTCCTAGATCCTGTGTTTAAGGAGATTTGACTCATATTTTTTGACACGAGAATCAAGAAGGAAAGTGCTTTCCCTTTCCTGCTAGGCAAACTGAGGCAAGGGACATTGAAGTGACATATCTCAGGTTACATAAGTATCTGAAGTATAAACCTGTTAACACCTGTCGTTTACTGCCTCTGCTTCAAGTTTAAGATTAATACCCTGTGTTTGGCAACAATTCTATTTTCATTCCCTCCAAGCACTACTGTTAAAATTATGGTACATCCATGCAACAGAACACGGCATAGATCTTAAACAAATAAAGTAAATCTATGTCATCTATGCTCTGAGAAAAAAAAAAGGAGACAGCAGAGTATTTGTATATGTATTTATATATTTTTAACATATAGAATAGTATGTACATACCTATATAGGCTTATATATACATAGAACATTCTGGAAGTTACCAGCAGAAACCTCAGAGTGGGAGCCAGAGTGCTATATATTTTCTTGTTTTACTGTACACCCTTTGTTCTTTTTGACATTTTACCATGTGCAAGTACTACGTTCTCCATTTTTTCTAAAAAGCTAGTTAAAAAGGAACAAAAACTACCGCTGCTAAAAGTATCTTCATCACGCCTCTTGTCCTCTACTCTCTCTCTTCCTGAATCCAGCCAACCACTCCTCCGCCCCATCTGTATCATAGTCAAGCTTGCCTTTGTTCCGGTTTCCGACTATCTGTTCCAACTTGCTCCTCTTTGGGGGCTGCCATGAAGGTCATACAGCAGCCTGTCTGCCAGGCAGGATGGGGTACACATTCCAGACGAATCCTCATCTCCTATTTCTTAAAGACCAGCCAGTGTCCTTCTAGGCCTGAGGACTTCTATTTGACCCTAACTGATCAGAGAGAGATTCCAGGAATGACCCAGAACATCCTTTCTGGGATAAAGCAACTAACTTTTGATCAAGTCAAAGGCAATATTCTTCTACACTGGGATCAGTAAACTCATGGAAACTAACACCGAGAGGTGGTACAGGCTAAAATTACAATGTTGCTCAGATTTAGAAATTAACAGATGAATGCTCCATAGTGAGTTATTAATCTTATTGGGAATTCTATAGGGAGAGGTAAAGAAGGATTAGGCAAATGCCATTCCAGTTTTGTGAAAGATGAAAATAAGTTCTGAAGAATATAAACAAATGAGCTTGGCCCAGATGTTGACCACTGGCTCAGTAAAAGGTAGACGTGGAATTATTTAGACAATGATACAGTGATCACTAGGAATAAGTTTGGGATCTTGAAGAACAGACCCTGTCAGCCTCTTCTTGTCCCCCAACTCAGTGAGGTGCTGAGATTTTTTTTAGATCAAACACAAGAGAGAGTATCTGAATTGCAAGATGCTTGATAGACTCTTCAGTAAAATCCTTAGAGCATGGGACAATGTGGGCTGAGTGGATTAGCTGGCTGAACGGTTAACCCCTGAAGATGTTCATTGGTGCATCTAGATAACCTGCAGGAAGGTTTTCTTAGGATCTGTATCAGAGCTCTATTCTCCAACGAGTCTTGTTCAACAGATTTACTAATAATTGAATAGGGACACAGGAGACATGGTCATCAAATGTGTCCATGACTGCAATAAAAGAAAAATATTAAATATAAATACGTACTTATAATCCTCCTTTCTAAAGGGGAAAGAAACTTTTGCTTAATACTGGGCATTTTTGTGTTTAATCGGGCATTTTGGTGTTGACCTGGGGCACCAGGCTGAGGAATGGAAGAGGCAAGAAAAGTTTAGCTGATTAACATTTGAAAATACACAGAGCGCTCCAGAAAGAAAAAGGATTTGGTAATGAGGAGAAAAATAAAGCAGCAGCCTGGAAGGGAAGTGGGGGATGAGGATGAGAGCTGCCAGGTAGGAGGAAGGCTGTGATGATGGGGAGTCCTGAGACACATGAGTGTCAGTCACAAAAAGAGGGGTTTTTAGAAAATCTTTCAAAGTATATGACATAATTCCTTCTTTTGATGCCTCCTCAAAAGACCATCACTATAGAACTTTGTAAGTTTTCCATGCTTTGAAAGCGTTGATTTTGCATTTATTTTGGATATTTTGCATTTATTTGGTGCCGTGGATCTTATGCAGAATCAAGAAGAACCTGTTTTATTCAGGCTACAAGTGTATGATGAGAGCTCAGCAGCATAGAAGATACTGTCTGTATTCAAAAGTAACTTTGTGTGCTAAAATTGTGGGGAAATTTTAACAAAATGAGGTGTAATACGGACAGAACCAAGGTATGATAGAGAAGCATAGACATAACTTTGTAAATACAGGATCGAGGAAATGTGACCACATTTTTTTTTAAAGTCGGAGATCAAGTTGACCATAGGTTAATGTGAATCAGTGGTGAGATGTTGCCAAAGCCACTGAACTTAGCAGCTCTACGAATAGAGCACAGAGTCCCAGAGAACACACAGTGATAGTCCTGCTCTACTTTGAGACAGCTAAACCATACATACCCAGATTATTGTACACAGTTCCAGGCCCTGCACTTTAAGAAAAATTTGACCACATTCAAGAGAGGGTGGCCAGTCCCAAAAGGAACTTAAAACCCTTTTATCTCTGGAGCATTCAAAGGAACCAGTGATGTTCAACTTTAAGAAAGTAAGACTTAAGGGAATACGACAGTTTCAAATATATGAAGGGCTCTCAAAAAGAAGAGTTGCTGCGTTAGCTCTATATAACTTCAAGATATCGAAGTAAGTTCAATGAATGGAATGTATCTTATGCAGAGATATTTTGGCCCAATATAAAGAACATCTTCCTAATGGAGCGCTTGAAAGACAGAATAGATTTCCTTGAGTGGTAGTGAGTTATCCATCACTTGGAGAACGAGGTGCTACTTAGGTGAAGATGGGAGTTTGGATGAAATGACCTCTGATGTCTTCGAGGGTCTGAGGTTTTAGTTGTCATGTCCTTGTTGTTATATCCTCCACACCATGGGCTTTGTGTTGACTCAGTAAATATTTACTGAACTGAACTGTAGTGAGTTTGGAGAAGTATCTAGGAAAGCTGACTAATGTTCCACTCACAACCAACAGCAGAGTGGGAAGTCAAGGATGAAGTCAGAAATATAGTCAAGTCCAGTGGGAAGAAGGGAACAAGGAGACACAGAACTACATTAAACCCTGCCTCTTCCCTGCTCTGTCCTGTACACCTCATTCACCAGATATACCATCCTTGGCCCAGTGCAGGCCTATATGGAGCCTTATCATTTGTCCAGTGGAGGCTCAGATAATTCAGCCTTCTGGGTTTTCACTGTTTCCCTTTGGCTTTCAAATTTTCCCGAGTCCTCAGTCTTTCTTTTTCTGTGGTCAGATCGCTTTTGTCCTTCTTCCTACTAGCAGCCTCTCCCTACTTCGAGGAGTCTTCTTTCCATCTCTCTATCCCTACCCATTTAGCCTCAGAAGCTTCCCCATCCCCAAGAGCCTAAAAATCAGGCCAGGGGTCCCAGCGTCTGAGAGAGATCACAGGTAACAGGCTCAACGTCAGGTCGTGTCGTCTTGTTCCATAAACTGTAAACCTGGGCACTGGACAGGCTTTTGTCCTACATCTACCTATACTGTGGACACTGGACAAACTATAAATAATGACTGCTCTTTCTTCCCCTTGTTTGTCTTAAATGACCTGAGCAATGGCATTCTTCTCTCTCTCCTGGGGGAAATTATTCCATCACCAAATGCACCTCTCTGTGAAGGAATGTGTGTTTGCTCCTTCTGCAGGAGTTCCAGACTTCCAGCCTAAATGTCCCTTTGCTGTTCCTAATTATGCTTACTCCCATATTGCGATCAGTATTCTTGATAGCCTCATCATTTCCTCCTGCAAATAAAACAGAAGCATCCCATCTCATTCCCTCTAGTGTTTCATCAATCCCTTTTGGGCATGGTCGTCCCCTTCCTGATTCTTCATGCTTATTCAGGCATAAACACTACTTAAAGAGAGAATACATCTTAAGAAAGGAAGAGTGAAATGATAATCGTAATAATGATAAAGATATCTCCCAAAGATCAAAACAGATATTACAGATTTTTGTGGAACTATAAAGGTTTCTTTTTTTTTTTAATTTCACTGTAATTGGAGAGTGAAATATGCCAAGGGGATACTTTGTGTAACTCACATCATATTTAAAATTATCCATTCAAAAAACATTTATGCCTACCATATGTCACTGGGCTGCAGATCAAAGCTGTTTCAGGCACAGTCCCTACCCTTAGGGGTTTTCAGGTGAATAGAGAACAACACAGTCGAAAAAGAAGTGCACTAACATGTTATCAACGCTAAGATAAAAGTCTTCACCAGGTAGTGTGAGATTGGAAGGGAGAGAGTGTCATTCAATTCAGAAAGCAATTATTCTTGATTCTGATCATAATACCATAGTCAAATTACAACTATTTCTTTTTTATTGAAAGTGTCTCTGCTGAAAGTGTCTCTGCTCAATTTTTAAAAGAAGGCTCATCTAAATGAGAAATAACAACACTAATATGTGTTCTTCTAAGTTAGTATTTCAAGTTACGGAAAGTTCACGATGGTACAATATTTAGATAGCACTTGAATTGAGCTGCTGATTGCTTTATTTTTAAGCACCCCTGTTTCGTAAACACTGAAACATCCCCCCGGTGGACAAAACCAAGGACCCAGATGAGCAGGTAGCTCATACCCATTCATTCTTTCATTTTTCTTTCTTTCTTTTTTTAATTTTAAAGATCTTATTGGCTTTATTCAGCCATTCATGAATTTAGCAGCAACCAATCTAATAGATAAAAAGGAGCTTACCACCCATTCTTTCTTTTATTCATTTGTTATATGAATATATTTTGATCACCTACTATGTGCCAACTTCTAGGTGTTGGGGATACAGTGGTGCTTAAGACAGACAGAGTCTGTTCTTGTGCAGTGTGCACTGTGGATGGAGACAAGAAGGAACAGGCTGGATGAATGAACAACATAATTTCAGGTAGTGGTTAGTTTTAGGAAGAAAATTAGAACATAGTACTGCAGGCGGTGAAGGTACACAGGTTAGCAAAGACTTCTCCAGGGTGGTAACGTTGAGTGGAGGCTTGAAGGACAAAAAGGAACCAGCTAGGTGAAGACGTGGGCAGAGGAAGCAGCCAGTGCAAGGGCCCTGAAGTGGGTCATAGCAAAAGAATAATACTCGCTTCCAAGGAAGGCAAGCTTTGGGAACCATGAAAGGCTGGATGTGGGCAGAATTGTCCAAGAGAAAGAAATAGAACAAGCCATTATAAACACACAAACACTCACAGAGTAATACAACTGGAAAAGATGAAACAGTAAAGAGTCTGGAAAATAGTGCATAGTCTAAAAAGAAGTTTGGGTCATGTGACTTTTTATGACATATGAATCAAACCTGGTTCCCAAAAAGTTAACTTTTAGATGGAGGAGCAGAAAGAAACTGACAAAATGATGAATTGAGAATGGAAGATACTGATCAGAATTGTAGAATGGAGACTGCATCAGTTAGCAAGGCTTTTGTCTGCAAGTAACAAAATATCCATCTGGCTGTTTAAGCAGTAAAGATATTTACTATCTCACAGGAGCAGCCTGCAGGTTAAGTTGTTCTTGATCCAGTGCAGGGACTCAGGGAGGTTACCAAAGGGCCAGTCTTTTTCTGCTTTGTCTGTGTCTCATCTTTAACAAGTTGGCTTTTGCCCGGAGACTCATTTCCTCATGGCCAAAATCAGCTCCAACCATCCCTTCATATAATCATATTTAAGACCTGCGAGAAGAAAAGAAGTCCTGGGGGCTCTTCTGGAGTGGCTCTCCCTTCTAGCAGCAAGTGAAATCGCTCAGAATACTTCCGCATATCTGACTGGCTAAAACTGGGTCACATGGGCACTCCAAGCTGCAAGGGAAGCTGGGAAAATGAGTATCTGGCACAGAGGAATGGGATCACTGGCACTGATTTGGACTGATCAAGATTCAAAGAGTCATCCCCTGCAGATTTGATCAACATGGAGAGACTTGGAACAGAAAAAGGAGGGAATAGTGGGCCACTGGAATGCAGAGCTGATCATCGGAGCCCACAAGAGGATAGGAGGAGAGAAGAAGGGATGCAGTGTAATGGAAAAACCTTGGATCTGGAATCAGAAGACATGAGTTACAATCCCAGCTCTGAATAAATTACTAAAACAATCTCAGCTACTAAAACAATCTCACGACCATAGATGCGAGGAGCAGAAATTGTCAGAGTGGGTTTTGAGTACCTAGCATATTCCCAAGACTCTATGGAGATTCAAGGGAAAAGTATCATAACTTCTATTTCTAGTTCTTTTTCTTGTTCTTTTAAAATATATACAGTTGTTCATATATTATACATAATACATTACAACAATAGCATATATGCATAACTTATGAATAAATAAATGTACATATATCGGGATTGCTCAAAAACTTTACCGATAAGGGTCCCAACTTTTAAGAAAAAAACAGCTTGGAAATACTTTTTAAAGAACGTAATGCATATGAAGCACTTAGCATAGGTTTGGATGTACATTGAGCCCTCAAGAAAAGCTCATTCCTGTGCTGCCTTTCAGATGGTTTAAGATGGCAATTTTTAATGGCAAGGGCAGACATCTGTCCCAGGGCCTCCCAACTCCACTCTCAAAATGCCACACACCATGTGCTTTCTCGGCACCTCAAATCCCTCTCCCAGGAAACAGGATTACAAGCACCGTGCTGCTCAAGCAGCTCCCAGGAGTCTCTATTACGTAGCTCCCCGAACCCCTGGCATCCTCTTCTCTTTCCACCTGCTGTCTGTCTTTTGAATGTTTGGGGCTGGTGGGCACTTCCATGAAGGGGTGAACAAGGGGAGAGGGGAAGCAAAGCCAGGGAGGAGACGTAGCAGCATGTAAAGTAAAAGGCCCCGGGGTGGGGGGGTAAAACACAAATGAGGTGTGGGGATTTTCTGTGCAATTCATTTCTCCCTGTGACCCCTGCCTGCATTAGCATGGGCAAATGCGAAGTTACCACATCTCCTTCCCATCTGCCCTCATCTTTCTCAGCAGGTGCTCAAGGCACTTTAAGAAGAAGACCCTCTCCTCCTGCCAGCTTTCCCTCTGTGGTGGGCAAGAGACAAAGATGGGAGTGGGGCGCAGGTAGGGAAACAGAGTCACAAGGTCACTCAGTACTCAGCTAGAATACACCCAGGAGTCCTGACACCCCATCAAAATAATTTTTTTCATTACAAACACAAAGATAAAACCCCCCTTACAAATACAAGGCCTTTAAATATTATCCTTTGCCAGCAATTCTGCCAGCTGTGCAGGCATTGTTCACTTATTTAATTTAACCTTCCCCCGCCCCCCCCCAAAAAAAACCTTTTGGGTTTGCCTTTAAAAAGCCACATTAAATTCTCACTTAATGATTTGACCAGCTCCTCTTCAGCTCCCTTTAAACGAGCTGCCGATAAAGGAATAAACTTGCTGAAGAAATAAGAAATAAACCTCCTGAACAGTGCAGCCTTTTCTGCCGCTCTTGTCCGGGCTGAAGCCCCCTCCAATGAATTGAGAGATAATGCTAATGGAATTATACATTGTGACTGGATCAGGGGCTGCCACAGGAAGATAAATACCAAAGCAAGGCTCAGGCATTTAATCAAAAATAACCCCATACATGTCCTTTTTTTTTTCCCTTCAGAAAAAAGAAAAAACCCACAAAAACCTAAGGTCTTGGTTTACCACATATATTACTTCACTCACCTCGATGTTGCTATTATTCCAAATTATTTGGATTAGGGGAGGTCCCACAGACACACATCTGAAGGCAAATTAAATTAGAAAGAGCGACCCACCCAACAGATGTTTACAGAGACACCACGATGACACCCTGGCAAACCTCTCAGAAGATAAACTGTACGCGGATTAATTCAGGAAGATGAGAGAGCGCTTATATGTTTTGTTTGGGCTTGATTTTAACAAGATAAAACCGTTGGGCCCTGTGATCTGCCACTGGAGCAGCTGTTTACCACACAACTGACACGGAACGTGGGCTGTCACGGAATACAGATGAGCATGTGGCGGCTGGCCGGCGGTCACCTCCTTGCCCTGCTCACCTAACCCTAGCTCCATCCAGGTTGGGTTGGTGAGACATGCAGAGCACATGTCAGAGGTCCTAGCTCAGACCTGCGACCAGAACCACAACCGCATAATGGTGGCTTGTCATGTTTTGGGCCTCATGATGTGTTTTGCTTCGTTGTAAAATTAAAGTGAATCTAGTGACACCTCCAGGTAACCGGTGACACTTGGTGTATCAGTCAGAGCTTATTTCTGTACGTGACAGAACTGGATTCTGCCCCTCTTAAAAAATGGAACTTCCTAGAAGAACACCAGGGACTCATGGGAATGGGAAGCCAGGGAGTTCTGGAGGGTGACCAGGAGGAGGCCCAGTAAAGGCCACCCCCACAGGAACGGGGTTAGTCTGCATGCTGCTGTGGTTGAACATCATGGCATCGCTCATTCCAGGGACGAGGCCCAGGAGAACGGGTCCGACAGACTAAATCGAAGGCATACGTCCCCCCCGGCTCACTAGAGACAGGACAAGGAGGGTCTGCGCTTTCGGTTCTGAGAGTGGGAGACAAGTACTACCTGCCCAGGGTGTGCCATACAATAGGAGACTTCCCACAAAGAAGATCAGGCCCTAATACAAAGAGGTTGGACAATGGGCACCCCAAAAGTAGCAAATGACTCGTACAGGAGGGCTAAGAAAAGCGTGCTTGGGATCCCTTGTATAGTCTGAGCATCAGTAGGAGATGGCTTGCAGTAATGAAAAGAGCTCTTGAGGATGACTCAGGAGACCCAGACCTACGTGTGGGTGCCCGTTCCAGGCCAGTCTATTGAGCTGAGACCAGTCTGTTTCCCTCTAGCTCACTGCAATGGGTTGAATTGTGTCCCTCCAAGATTCATGTTAAAGTTCTAACCACCAGTACCTCTGAACGTAAACTTAATTGGGAAGAATGCCACTGCATACGTAATTCGTTAAGGCAAGGTCTTGCTGGAGGAGGGTGGGCCCCTAATCCAATGAGCGGTGTCCTTGGAGGGGAAATTTGGACGCAGACACACACACGGGGAAAATGCCATGGCCTCCACAGTTCGAGCTGCACTGCCACATGTCAAGGCACTACCAAAGCTAAGAAAGAGGCCTGGAACAAACCTTCCTCTAGTACCTTCAGAAAGAGCTGACATCTTGCTCTCAGGACGTCTAGCCTCCGGAGCTGTGAGACAATAAATTTCTGTGAAGCCACGCGGTTTGTGGTACTTTGTCACAGTAGCCCTAGGATACTAATGCACTTGTCTTCTGTGAGGGGAGTGCTTTGGACTAGGTTTGTGACTTTCAGACTGAGCCTTGACTTGAACTGAAATGTCCCCAGAGTCCTGGAAATTCTTGGCAGCACTGTTTGAAAACCATGAGGCCAGGCAATCGCCAAGGTTCAGCTCTCTCTAAATTAAAGTCCTTTTTAGTTTTGACAAGGGAATGTTGCAGATTTTGAAAAGAATGTTCCAGGGACATTTACTTCCCTAGCTGTGAGGATAGCCCAGTCCCTTAATTGGCCCCATGCAGATCTCCATACACCCATGCTTCATCAGCCACTGAGCCCAGGGGGTGAGACCCCTTCACCCAGGGGCTAGAAAGGTTGCAGATTTCTTGCTCTAGTCCAGTGGTATTTCCATTGAGACACATGTTATTTTTACTGGGCTTGGGTCCTGGAGACTCAGTCCCATTCTGGACCCTCATCATCACCTTGAGTTCCACAGTGGATCCAACCAGTCAAAAGACTCTATGAGCTCCCTCCTAAAGCTGCCTCCTTCCCGAAGCCCATGTTAATTTTAAGAGCTGTAAAGGGGTGCATTCACAGCATCCGACAGCAGAGAGGAAAACTTGTCCAGCTAAGCTTGCCCAACCTGATTCTGCTCTGGCATCAGGAGATTTGTGACTCGTACGGGGAGGGAAGTCTCCAAGACACAAAGTAAAAGAGGCTGCCATTCTTTCTTCCCCCAAGTTTTGTATAAAATTGTTTCATGCCTACATAAACAGTATAAAAACCACTCAGATGAATCCATGGATGCCCTCCACCTATGCCCAATAGTTGTCATTCTGATACATTTGTAGACATCATGAAATTTTACTTCTAGATACATTGTCATACCTCTCTTGAGAATAAAACATTGCCTTACTTAACTGCAGGACCATTATCACACATACTAAAATTAGTAACTCCATAATGTTATCTAATATCAAGTCTAGATTCAATTTTTTCCATCATCCCAAGGAATGTATTTCTTAGTTCGGGTGTTTATTTCTTTTTTTTTTTTTAAGATTTTTATTTATTTGAGAGAGAGAGAAAGAGAGAACACACAAGTAGGAAGAAGGGGCAGAGGAAGAGGGAGAAGCAGACTTCCCACTGAGCAGGGAGCCCAACGTGGGGCTCGATCCCAGGACTCTGAGATCATGACCTGAGCCAAAGGCAGACGCTTAACTGACCAAGCCACCCTGGGGCCCTGGGTGTTTATTAATCAGGATGCAGTCACAGTTCACACGCTGCATTTGGTTTGGTGTCTGTTTGGACTCCTTTAATCCACTCTAGTCCTCCCACTCCTTTCTGCCATGACACTGACTTTTTGAGGAACACAGGGTGATGGTTTCATGGAATGTTTTATATTCTCAAACTATCTGATTGTTTCTTCATAGTGTTGTTTGATTTGTCCCTCTATCCCCTGGAGGCAGCTGCCATCTTGACCCACCAAAACTGAGAGTGGACTTAGTTAAGGGAGAAACAGACTGAATGCTCCTGTTTGAGGTCCTCTGATCTCTCCCTCCACCAAGTGCAGGCCCCATGCCAGCATGTCCCGCACAGCACTGCCACTGAATGCTCGGGCCTGCTGGGCCTCTGCTCCAGGACGGCTGGAAGGCAGTGCTGCCCCTCCCTCTCTGGACCAGGTTGCCTCTTAGGTCAGAGGGAACACAGCTGGAAACATGCATGCAATGCCGCAGAAGATTCCAAAGATGTAAAGGTTTCTTGGTGATTTATGTCTCTTTAATTACGGGCTTTTATGCTTTAATTAAAAAGTTACAGAAGTTGTCTTTACTTCTGAAAAATGTGTTTACGGTTGACTGCCTGAGTGAATTAAACAGTGTCAGATCCCCGGGCTGGCTCCATGCTAGACTCCTAGAGCTCATTTTCAGGGTAGGGGGAAGGAGGTCAGTGAGAAACACCATTAAGAAGAAAGGCTGTGACAACTTTTCATTACTTTTTGATGATCATGCAATAATTTTCCATGATAAATCATCTCATTACATCTGCAAATTTGGAGTCAGAATCTAAATGCCATGGTCGTGGAAAGCAACAACAACAACAACAAAAACAGCCAGCACTGGGAACTGCTTTAAAGGGATTCACCTCCTAGTTGAGGAAACAATAAAAGTTTATGTTTTATTCCTAATCATCTGATTGGTTCTCAGGCCACACTGTGTGTGGTGCATGACTATTCAGAGCTTTAATGAGGGCTCCGTGGATAGTCTGGAGCCAACACTAGCATCCACTTTAGGACCTCATCTCCCAGCCCTCATACAGATAGAAGTCACTACACCATGATTTGTGTCCCCACTCTACCATGACCAGGATTATTCCAAAATATCTAAATCTCTTTATTCCACCTTTTACATGAAATATGTCTATCTCCTTCTACAGAATTGTAAGCCCTAGTGACCACAATTTGATTACCACTCTTCTATTCTACTAGACCGTAGGTCAGAGAATTTAATCAACAATACGCCATTCATTCCTTCATGGTCTCTCTCCACTCATTCATTCATTCTTATATTTATTTATTCCCTTTATTCCTTTTCCCAATCTTGTTACCTTGATCATTGGCTACCACTCTAATGAAGTGAATGAGGTTCTTTTGTTTACATGCAATCTTATGAAGTGTATATATCTTTATGCACATGGAATTCTTATTTACATAAATAAATAACGTCATATGCTCCATGATGTCTCCTAGAATTTCATATAGATACACGGAATTATATATATCTAGAACCATATATATTTCTAGAATTATATATGTGTTTCTAGAATTGTATATACATAAATAGAAACATGCTGTTCCTTACAAATTCAGTAGAATGAAACCTTAAAACTAACTGAATCTGGATTTGGGGGGGATAAGGGGTCCTTGGTTATCATTCTAATTTCTTTAATACTTACTAGTCTAATTCCATTCTCAAATTTTTTTCTTATAAATTTATATTTCCTAAAATTGTACCCATTACATCTATTATTACATCTAGTACTGTTCGTAGTATGCTTATTATTCTAATTTCTCCTTCGTCTATAGTTATTTCTTTTTTCTTTCCATTTTTATTTATTTATATCTTCTCTCTTTTGATCAGCTTTTTCAGAGCTCTATTTTACTAATGATATCAAAGAATCAGCTTCTGGCTTTGTTAATTGTTTCTATTATGTTTTTTGTTCTCAATTTTTAAAAAATTTTTCTATTATCCTTATTATTTCATCTATTCTTCTTTCTTTGGGTTAGCTCCATACCTTTTTTTTTTTCTTACTTTCTATCTCCAGAGCTGGGCATATACTTAGTACACAGAAGCTTTTTATCAAACGTATATTGAATAAATGAATAGATTGTAAACACCTTGGGATCAGATAATATGTCTTGTCCATCTTCATAGTCCTCAAAGCCCTTACTATACCACCTAGCAAATAAGAGACCGCAGTAAAGATTGAAAGAATATTTGCTGAGGGAATAGTTAATATAAAGAAGTATCCTCCTTCCTAAAGGAAGCTCCAGAATTGATCTACTTGAGACTTCTGATTAAAAAAAAAAAAAAAAGACATTTCCGATAGTGTAGAAACCATTAGTAATACTAGTAATCCTCTATTCTTTTCTTCTTCTGTGATAGAACCACTAATCTTAGCTAGGCATGCAACCATCTAGAATAAAAACCACATGATTAAGTTCTGGCCAATGGGATATAAGTGAAAATGGTGGCTTCAACTTGAGAAAGTGTTCTTCAAGAGAAGAGCTGTGCCTTTCTTCTTCCCCTTTCTTCATCTTGCTTTCTGGAATGTGGATACAATGGTTGGAGTTCCAATAGTTATAATGGATCAGGAAATCACCCAGGGAATGGAAGCCCACATGACAAGGAACGAGATAAAATGTCTGGCTCTCTTGCACCAGGAAGTCTCCATGGCAGCCTCAGATGAATGCTTTTGGGCTTCTTTACAAGACAGCAAACTCTGATCTTGCTTAAGATACTGTTTGGGGTCTTTTCTTGGGGCATAGGGAGTTTCTGTCACATGTAGCTGAACGTATTAACTGACAATAATACAATTAGATTAGTAACGGGTTCACTGGACACATGTTGACCCTTTTCCCCACACAACAAAGACCTAAGAAAGATGGGGATGTTAAAATGCTCATTCACACATGGGAAAGCAATGAGGGAGCCGAGGAGACTAAGACTCATCTCTCATTCTTACTCAGATCTCAACTTACTGGCCAAATTTACCTCTTTAGAAAAGGACTGTTCCCAAAGGTTCTTAACACAGAAAAATCTAAGGTTTCTCATAGGAACTCCCAATAATATGCAGCCCCAGTGATGGCCTGGGCATATTTCAGGTAAACCTCAATTTTTTGGACTCTGGTATAGAAATAATTATATTTCTCAGAAAAATATATATTTTTCTCAGGCTTTACTCTGGCTAACTAGGTAATCGGGTTTCCAGTTCTTTTCAAGAAGGTCAAACACAATTAAATCAAAATATGAAATCTTTGTCCACTCTACAGAGCTGATGACCTTGACTCTCAAAGGTTTGCTCCACCTGTTCCTACGGGAGTTGTAGTTTGGGGTCCACACTCAGCATGGCTTTGCACACTTCAGAGCAAGCTTCGTGGACGACACCTACATGCTCTATAATCTATAAAATCAAATGGCCATGTCACTTCTGTCTCACTACCAACTTCGTTATGTCCTTATGGTCTCCTTGTTGTTACCAAAGTCTTCTAGGAGAATTTTTTCTTAAGTGGCGTCATTCTCAATGGCCACCATCAACATCAGCTCTGGATTGACCCGAGACCCCTACAAGAAAGGAATAGGTAGTTCTAGGTTCAAACAAGGGTTTATATTTCCTACATATTTCATATGTAATGCAAAGAATCCAAAGTCCCAGCTAAACTCTGCCTCTGGGGACTGGTCCAGAAGAGGGGAGTTCAAAGGAGTAAGAATGGCTTTGGGGTCCTAAAAGTGACCAGCCTCTGACCCAGACATCTTACCAGTAGAGAGGAAAAGAAAGAAAATGCTATTTGCTGGGTGCTCTCCACGTGCCACATGCTGAGGCAGGCACTTTCATATACATTTATTATTGAATCTCTTGTTCAGTTGGAAGGCAGTGTAACACAAAGGTTAAGCATAGTTACTAACTATATGATCTTGGGTGAGTTACTAATTTCTCCGAGATTCATGTAAAGAAGAGGTAAAATAGTTCTTACTTCATAAGGTCGATGCAATCAACGTATGTAGACCAGTGCCTGTCTCGTAATAAGCTCTCGATAACTGCTTGCTGGCTATTATCACTAATCATCACAGTGACACTTTGAAATGGGTTTTATTATGCCCCCTTTGAAGCTATGGGATGTAAGAGTCAGGGACTTAAAATAACCTTCCAAGGTCAACTGCTAATAAGTGGAGGAAAGAGGATTCAAACCCAGGTTCATCTAACTCCAACCTCCTTGCTCTTTGCTCCAGCCATTTTCCAGAAAGCCAACCCTTCCCTAGATGACTGTTCTAAGCACAATATAGCACTCCTTATTTAAAAAAAGGACTTGCTATCAGAGTCACTAATCTGGCTCGTGGTTGTGGCACTCAATGAAAATGGACTGTTGATCACAGCCTTCCCCCCTCTAATAACAAAATCAGCTGAGATATAAAGTTAAACAGGAATAAAAATATTGAGAGTTTTTTTTTACTGGTAAGAGCAGAGGACACAGTTTAGACCCAAGACCAAAACAACTTCCAACGCTTTCTTCCCAAGTCCCAAACCTGGTGCTCACATGCAGGGGAGGTTTGGGTCTACAGATCAGACAAGTAGCACCACGAGGATGGTTGCCATGAACGAGGACCTGTCTCCCATCTTAGCCAGGGAGGAAAGTACAAGAGTGATCAGAGACATGAAAATCAGTCCCTGATGCAGATCCTGCCCCATGGGGACACATGGACAAAGAATGTCAGACTTTCACCATCTCACCTGTCAATGGAATCCCCCTCCACCCTTGAAGGAACCAGTGAGAGGTAGAAAGAATCTTCTTTCTGATCCTATCAGGAAGTGCTGGTAGAATTCTATAAACCAGGGGTGGCTGCATGGCTCCGTCAGTTAAGCACTCTTGATTTCAGCCCAGGTCGTGATCTTGGGGACATGAGATCGAGACCCACGTTGGGCTCCACACTGGGCATGGAGCCTGCTTAAGATTCACTCTCTCCCTCTCCTCCTGCCCCTCCCCACCCTGATTGTCCTCACTCTCTCTTCTTAAAAAACAAAACAAAAAGAATTCTATCAACCAGAGGAAACATGGAGTAAGAGAATCTCTCCCCTACCACCGTACCATAGCCCAAAATTCCCAATGCATATTCCCATCAACCATTTATAAATAATCAATTAAAAAAAAAAAGAAATCCCACAAGTACCCAGAAAAGTGCTCTTAGCCTTGAAATGAAGGTATTAATTATTTTTTTCATTCCTTTCTACACCATGTTTTTATTCTTCACATAGTCAGTTTGCTGGTTTCAATCTTCTTTCAAGTAGCTCCCACACTAATGGGATTGGTAGTTTAAAAGTCTCAAAGAAACAGCACAGACCCTTGGGATTTGTATTCTTTTTCTTGGAAAAAAAAATCAAATGGACTGCAGAGAGTTAGGTGGGCTTAATCACACCCTACGAAGAGAAAAGCCAACCTGCTTTAGTCTCTTGGTTCATAAGGTCGTGAGAATCCCTTGTTGGGAATGATTCCCCCCATTAAGCATTTCAGCCCAGCTAGTCTGCGGCCCCGAGTTGCAGACAATCCAGACGGTGATTGTGTCTGGTCTCTGAGCAGAAGCTTCACTGACCTCCCCTAAGAGGATTCTTGTACTAGCTCTGGCTGCAGGAAGAAGTTGGGGAGCCCAGCCCCATTATGTGCCAATTCTGTGACCACCTTCGGGAGAAGATTCAGCCTTGCACGTAAACATTTGGATAGAGAAATGTGAGCTGAAAATATAGTCTCTGCTAGAGGAGAGGGCCCCCAAGTCCCAGGACCCAGTTCATCCAGCATGTAGGAAGACGGCTGACATTAGGACTTGGGAAATGGACCGCTAACTGGCACAAATACACTAGGCCCCCAGACGTGAGGTTGGTGTTTTATTGATTCATTTTCCTTGGGGATGGTTTTGTGTTTTTTAGAATGTAGCACACAAATGAGTCCATCTTGGGCTACCAATTAATTCTGGCCTGGGCAAATCACTTAACTGTGAGCCTTGGTTTCACAGAGATCTAAATTAAAACCCCGAATCCACTACATAGTCATGATGACTTTGAGCAAATTACTTGATCACTTTGAGCCTCAGTTTCCATACCAGTATATTGGGAAGGTTAGTGCATATTTCGCAAGGTGGTAATAAAGATTTAAAAGATGACACATATAGGGGCGCCTGGGTGGCACAGCGGTTAAGCGTCTGCCTTCGGCTCAGGGTGTGATCCCGGCGTTATGGGATCGAGCCCCATATCAGGCTCCTCCGCTATGAGCCTGCTTCTTCCTCTCCCACTCCCCCTGCTTGTGTTCCCTCTCTCACTGGCTGTCTCTATCTCTGTCGAATAAATAAATAAAATCTTAAAAAAAAAAGATGACACATATAAAGTGTATAGCAGACGATCTGGTTCTATTGGGCTCTGACTGGGTTATCTGCCCAGCTGTGTCCATCCGTGTGCACTACCCTCTTCTGAGAAGTCCCGCTTGTGTCTCCAGTCTGCGTGGTCCCAGGGATGGCTCCCAGGATACAGACTTCACTACCTCTCTGTGGTCCAGGGTGGTCCGCTAACCTAAGGCAGGCCAAGAGGAGTCCCTTCCCCCAAAATCTGATGCTGGCTATATGCTGAAAGAGATAGGTCTCTCTCTCCAGATACAGCACCCTGCATACCCATGAGTTTAGGAGCTGATGGGGACCCCCTGCTCTGTCAAGCAGCCTGGAGCAGCTGGAGAAGCTAGTCTTCAAATGGAGAGAGAGAAGAGAAGAAAAGAGATAATTCAGTTGACATTCCAATCCCCTACATTTTCCCTGCCCTTGGGCTCCATGAAATTCACAGCCCTGTGCATCATAATAAAGTTTTTTGTTTTTTTGTTTTGTTTTTTCATTTTTGTCAAAGTTAGCTTGGGCTGGTTCTCGTTATGTACAACACAGAAGAGTCTTAATAATCTGGTAAACAGTTGTTATTCAATAAACAGTAAACCATTTATACCATTACACAGTAAACAGTTTACACCATTATATCAAATGACAGAACTGGTGAAGTGAATCCATAGATTCTGCCCTACTCGCCCCTTCCATTATGGGAAATATCTATTTACTGGGAGCCCCACCCTATACATATCTCCTTCTACAATTCTGACCCAAACTTGTCATTATTCAGTAATTTGTTCATTTGATAAGCTCTTTCTCTGTCTGTCTGACCATGACAGACCTCTATTTCCATGTGCAGATGGGACTGTCTCCCATCCCTGTCCCCTAGACACCAGACTGCCCCTGGCTGCAGCCACTTCCTGGAACTAGGCCTATGTGGACCTGGACTTTCCTCCTATCCCAGCCCTCGATGGCCTTTCCCTTGTTAGCTGGTGGTGCAGAGCAGCCCAGCTTCAGCACCAACCAAGAAAGGGGGGCTTTTGAGAGGCAAGCTCCCCAGGTACTCAGAATAAAAATAGCCAATGTGCAGCCCCCACACAGAGCATGCCACAGGAATCATCTCATTTAATTCCCATAACAATCTATGAGATTGGCAACATTATTAGCCACATCTTACTGATGAGAAAGCTAAGGCACAGAGAGGATACGTATTTATTCAAGGTCACACAGTTAGGAAGTGGCAGGGCTATGTCCAAATCTGTGCTGTGAAATGCCAAGGTCCATGGGCTTTACCTCGTCACCACTAAACAATGAACCTTCAAGCTCGGCTTTGCTTTCTGTGTGTACTACACAGATGATGCGATGACTAAGTGATGGCTGTAAGAATTCAGAGAAGGGATCCAGGATGGGCCAATGGAGTGATAACAGCATCAGAGAGGATTGGGGAACAAAACACAACTGGACTTTGGCCCTAAAGAAGGAGTAAGGGACATGAGAGATGGTGGAAAGGCCAAAGGCCTGGAGGTGTGACTATGCATGGAGGGCTTGTTGAGAAGCAGGAAGGTGACGTTGGTAGATGTGAGCAAGTTCTGAAGACAAGAGACAACTTCTGTTGGGCAGAGAGTTGGGACTTAGTTTGACCAATAGGTTGAATTGTGCCCCCACCCCAAAGAAATATTCAAGTCCTAACACCCAGTACTTGTGAATGTGACCTTATTTGGAAATAAGTTCTTCGAAGATGTAACCAAGTTAAGATAAGGTCATACTAGATGAGGGTGGACATTAATCCATCATGACTGGTGTCCTTGTAAGAAAAGGGAAATTTGGATGTAGAGAGACACACAGAAAGAACACCAAAGATGGAGGCAGATGGGAGTGACAGAGCTAGAGGCCAAGAAACACCGGGGATTGGTGACTACCGCTGGAAGCCAGAAGAGAGGGTCTAGTGCCTTCAGAGGGAGCATCTCTGGACTGACATCTTGGTTTCTAACTTCTAGTTTCTAGAGCTATAAGATAATAAATTTATGCTGTTTTAAGCCACCTAATTTGTGAAGCTTTGTTATGTCGGCCTTTCTAAATAAATAGAATATATATATTTGGTCTCTGCCCCCCATTGCTGGCAGAGAGTTTCTAAAACCCTTCTAAGTCCCTAAGTGATAAGAGCACCAGGAGCATCTTGTATTCTATTATTTGGTCTTTGACCCTGGTTCCTGGCACAGGACTCCTAAATGCCTTAAACTTTCCTGAGTGATAGAAGGGTCTTTTGTTCTAATGAGACAACTCTTGGTGGGCTCTTGCATGGGGGCGATTCACCAGAAGACCAAGCCATGATTAGAAGTTTAAGAACATTCAGCCCAACCCCCATGCTCTGGGAGTGGGAGAGAAAATGGAGATTGAGTTAATGATTGATCCTGCCTATGTGATGTAGCCTCCATAAAATTTCCCAAAGGATGAGGTTCAGAGAGATTCTGGGCTGCTGAACACACAGAGGTGCTGGGAGGGTGGTGCACCCAGAGAGAGCTTGGAAGCTTCACACGCTTTCCGCATGCCTCACCCTGGGTACCTCTCTACCTGGCTGCTCATCTGTATTCTTTATTATATCCTTTATAATCAACTGCTAGAAGTAAGTGTTTCCCTGGGTTCTGTGGGCCATTCTAGCAAATTATTGAACCCAAGGAGGGGGGCATGGGAACCCTGATTTTATAGCTGGTTGGTCAAAAGTACAAGTGATAATAAGGACTTGCAATTGGCATCTGAAGTAGGGGGCAGTCTTGTGGGACTGAGCCCCTAACTTTGGGATCTGACGCTAACTCCAGGTAGAGAGCGTCTGAACAGAATTGAATTGTAGAACACCCCGCATGTTGGAGAACTGCTTGATGTTGGAAAACCCACACATTCAGTGTCAGAAGAGAAGTGTAGTGTGAGAGTAAAGGAAAGCCCACTGAGCCTTTTCCTAGACACAGCCCTAGCAAACTAATATAGTCATCATCAGAGAAGCCTCCCAGGTCCTTGAGCAAGATTGGGGTAATAAGAGGGAAGCCATGTTTTTGGAAGATCAAGCTCAAACGGTGGAAACTGCTCGGAGGCATAGAAAGAACACAGACTTTGAAGTAAAATTAGATTTAGCGCAGTCCTCACTCTACTTTCTACCTCTCCTTACAGACCAAGGAACACATTCCATCTTCCTTTCCTTCCCTCCCTCTACCTCCTTACTGGTCCACTGAAGGTTCTGAGCAACTTGAGCCTTCCTTCTTACCTCATTTTCTTCACCTGTAGCAATGGGGATCACAGTGCTGCCTGTTCCCTGCTCAGGGCCCCCTCAGTAGTCCCTTCTGTTCCCCTCGCCCCAAACACTCCTTTCTCTGTGCTGTCTTTCTCCATAGCCATGGTAAGCCTCCACTTAGCATACCATGGCCAAGAGTACATTGGTCTGTTGGCTTACTGCCTATGTCCCTCCACTAGAAGTTCAGCTCCTGGAGGCAGCAGTGTGTTCACTGATATGCTTAGATTAGCACCCAATACATGGCAGGGGTTCAACAAATACTTGAAGAATATGGTAATGATGTTCTATGAAGATTACATGAGATGATGTATGTAACACATCTATTCTCCATAGGAAGGACTTAGTACACGGCAGTTCCACCCCTTGTATGTCCCTGAACGTTCCCTATATTTCACCAAGAAAGTTTATGCATAACTGGGAGGACATGTGTTCTATGCTTTGGATACCCCATAAGTAAAGTTGAAGTGATACCACCTTACATATCTATTTCAAAATTTTGTTCCATTTTCCATGTATTTAAACTGGAAGATATACTCAGCCTTCTAGAAATGTTCTTTATAAGTTACTAATCTTTGGTGAGTGGTCAAAGTGGCCTCTGGTAAGGAGATCAAATGTTGCTCAGAGCCCCCCAGTGACGGCCAGTTCTGCTGTGTAACACAACATGTGTTCCCCCAAAATCACCACGATGTGCAAAAATCACACAATAAAACCCACAGAGCTTATGGAGGAGGGAATGGGGCTAGAAGCACAATGTTCAAAAATTCCACCAAGGGCACATTTTTTTTAAAAAAAGGAGAATCTAATAAAAATAGTATCCCAATGTTTACACATGTTAAAATGGTTAAGAAGTACATAACTACTTCAGTAAAAATGGTACTTTATCCTGAAAAAGTCCCAATGTTTGCTTGCAGTAATGGGTACCGGAAAGGTTACAGCTTGGGTCATTGGGACGTGAAGGGGGCAGAAAGTTGGAACAACAGGGGTGGATGGGCATGGCTCCCAGCACACTGGCTGGACCACAGGAGCCGGAGGATGTCTGAGGCGTATGCGTTCTCTGAATTCTCACGCTTCTCAGTTTTCTGCACTCACCTAGTGTTTCTTGCATGCTAAAGGGCGCATAAGTAAATGTGAAATTTGTGATATGCTCAAATCGGTCTCTAAGACATCAATTGCACTGGAACAAATGTGCGTTTCCAAAACACGCATTATAGCAGAGCTGACTGTATATCCAAACTCACATAGGGAGTTAGCAATCGGGCTGGGAGCAGTTTATGCCACCAGCTCCTTATTCACAGGGAGACACGTCACTTCTAACCTGAGAAAAGACAGGGAGGAGGGAGCATCTGATAGGTGGTAAAACTTCCATTTAAGCAGAAAGCAACCTGAACCCTCATATATTTGGAATTATCTGTCTTCAACGTTTAGAAAAAGCCAATCACAGGAAACAAGCTGATATGTGGAAGATCGCCAAACAAAATCAAGAATGTGTCCTGGAAAGAGATTCACCCAGTCCCCTGAGCCTTCCACACCTGTGGTTATGTGTAATAAAAATTGGCATTTCAGAATGGGGATTCTGAATCATGATCCTGAATGCTTTCTGAATCACAAAATCAAGAGTAAATGCTGTTCAGTGTTCAAACAGCTTAAGGAAGGAAAACGGACCGAAGCCTTTGAAAAAGGAGTTTAACAAGGCTAACCAAAACAAGAATTTTGTTCCAATTTATTTATTTGAGAGAGAGAGAGAGAGAGCGAGAAAGCGCACGAGCGGTAGGCGCAGAGGGAGAGAGAAACAGAATCTCAGGCAGACACTGTGCTCAGCTCAGAGCCCAGTGCGGGGCTCGATCTTACCATCTTGAGATCACAACCTGAGCCGAGACCAAGACTCAAAAAACAAGAATTTTTGACAATTTTCAGTTAACCAAAAAACCTGTGCCCCAAGCTTTCCAATTCCCAGATGCTGGCACGCACATGCCCACAGATGTGCCGCACATATCACAGTTTAAAATTCTGGAGAAGTTGTTCCAATGGTTCAAATCATCTAGGGTGAAGCTGCGTCTCTGCCCCCTCCACCAATTCTTAATCTCATCCTGCTTCCCCTGGGGACTCCCCTCACCTCACCAGCAGCAGCACCAACCACAGCAGAATAGCAGCTGGAAATCTGCACGGAGCAGATGAGGAATCAAGGGGAAATTTTATAGATGGAGAGATGGATAGTTCTGAAGTGTAGTAACCGGGCTAAGGGGATTGCAGTTTTATCTTCCTTTGACAGAAGAGCCTCAACGAGCCCCCTCACGCACTGTGAGAGCAACAATCACTGTAATGGAAATGTTCTCTGAGCCTCTGACTTCTTCCAGCCAAGAAGTTCCAATCAGGACACCTCGCTCATGTTAACGAATGTGCCTCTTGCATTTCCCCAAGGAAGCTGGGGAGCACTGTGCTCTGGAAAGGGGAAGGTGAGTAGCATTGCATTATCACCATCATCATTATCCATCACTATTCTCATCACATCCTCCTCCCCCTCCTCCTCCCCCTCCCCCCGCTCCTATGGGGTTTGACAGGCATCTATGAGACCCCCTGCTGGAGCTGTAACAAGTTGCACAGATGCTCTCCCCCACCCCCAGAGGTGTGCAGTACAAGGCAGAATGGATATTCATCCGTTCATTTATCAAAATATTAATTCGAAGGTTATTTGTTCCGGACTCTGTATTACCAGGAAGGGTACAGGTGGAATGAGTAAGGCAGAGTCCTGGCACTCAAGGAACACTCATCCTAATGGCAAAGGAGAAACCAACTGCAAGCATTAGAACTTAAGTGCCATAAGAGAATGTTGGCCCAAGATTCTCATTACCCCAGAAAGTAATAAGGTAATCATCCTCTGCCTTCTGTCAGCCAGCGCCTGTGTCCAATTCATCACCAGGACTACCCTGGCGCCCTTCTCACTGGGACAGAAATCTGTCCTTCTGCCGCTGCCCTCCTGGGGGGCCGTAATAGCCTGAAATCAGATCTCCCTGCCCCCACTATGCCCCTCATGATCCATTCTGATCTTTCCAAAATGCAAACCTGAAGGAGCCACTCACTCCCCTGACTGAAGACCCTCCTGTCCACAGGCCCATGGTCAGGGGCGGACCCCACCTTGCTCAGCAGCCCACATCCGACACTCCCAAGTGGACCTGACACTTGTCATCCTGCGGCACTCACGGCTCCCTGGGAAACCCAGGCACCCCACACCCTGAGGCCTTGTTCCCACATTGTCCCTTCTGCCCCCTTGGCAATCTGCTGAAATCTCTGTCCTCCCTAAAGGTCCAGCTCCGAATCCACGTGAGGAATCTCCCAACACCTTCCTCCTCCTGCCAGGTAGGATTCGGCACACTGATTATAGCATTTTTAAAGTTTGTCCTAATTATTTGTTTGAATAACTATCTTCCCTCCCAGACTCTGAATTCCTTGAGGGCAGGGCCAGTCTCCCCAGTGCCAGGTCAGGACCTGACATGGGATAGTTGGACTCAGTACTGGTCAGTGGAAGAAAGTGAATGGCAAACTGCCTGTTTCAAAACTGTGCCAGGGGCTCCCCTCAAAGTACCGGAGACTCTATCATGTGATTGGAAGCCCTGCCATAGAAAACCCCCCGTCCTTCCTTTACACGAGGCTGACTACAAACACGTGGCTTGGGGGTATGTCCTGGAGTGAGCGGGAATTTGCTCTAGGCCAGCCACACTCCTTGGTCCCCTCCACCACTATTCTTGTGGCCACTGTCATACACAGGTGAAGGCTAGATGGGGTCGGAGTGTGGTTGGCTGCCATCACTAATGAGCTCTGACTCTAGGAGACCTACTGTGTTCTGCCCATTTTACTTTTATTGACTTCATTAGATGAATAGATATTATCCCTATCTGACGGGTGAGCAAACAGCCTCTCTGGGGTTAAGCTGCCCCAGGCCACACCAGCTGTGTTAACCACTGGAGCTGGGGTTTGAACCTGTGACTCTCTGAGTCCACCGTCTGAGTTCTTTCCGGCACCCTGTGCCGCCTCCCACGAGTGGCCGATGGAGGGGCAGCTTGGACGACACTGCCTCTGCCTCCTGTAGGGCCAACACTCCAGGAGCACTGGTTGTTATTTACCTTATATGGTGAGAAGAGAGATGCCCATTCCCCCCATTTCTGCAGACTAACAGACGGGCGCTAATTCGGTAAGTGCAAATTGTCTGGCTTCGGTTCTATCCACCATCTGTCTGCTTGAACTAGTGGAACCAGGGTGACTTGTAATCATGCCCGGCTCTCTTCACAAGGTCCTTCCAGCCTTTCCAATGAGTTTATCCTCTTCCTATTTTAAGAAAGAGCTTCACATAGCAGGGCACTTATGGAACACGTCCAAGTACCAGAGTAGAAAGTGATATTATGAAGCCAAAGCAATCGCACAGACAAAACCCTTAAACTAGGTGCCAGAGGCCCTGGGCCGGCCCCGCTCCTCCCCAGGAATTGCTGGGCGATGAGACACAAGTCGCTGCAACTCATAGTGGGGCCTCAGTTTCTCCACCAGGACACTGGTGGTCAGAGTTTTCAAGAAGAGGAGGCGTTGCTTTGCTGTTTGTGGGGCAGGCCTGCCCCTGCTGCCGGCGGTGCTGGTGGTGCTTTGGAGGGACTATCCCTCACCTTCCCCTCCTTACCCTCCTTCTTCAAAGCCCACATCGAAGATTCTCCCTGCTTCCCCTCCCCTGCTAAAAATAAAAAGCGGAATTTCATCGTATTCATCCCACAGCTAGGATACAGCTGCTTGAAGCTCCACGTCCCTGCTCTCTGCAACATCCCCCAACCTCCAGCCCCACCATGTTTTAAAAACTAAAGCATGCACACATGATAAGAGGGTCACGAAGCTAAGAGAAACAATTTACCCAGCCCACAGTGTACCATTTAAACCCTGGGCGTCATTCATCCTAATCCAAAGAAGTACTTCCCACTCATTTCCCTGAGGCTGTCCTCTCCTGCCAGCTCCTCCCGTCCTAGAGGGTGCATCTGTCCACACATAACTGCCCTTATGGCAAAGGATGAGTTTCCCCTTCAGTGTGATGACACCGCCTCCTGGAGGGACAGAGGTTGGCCCCTTGGGAGGCAGGTGAGCAGGAGCATGCTTGGCCCGCAGGAGGGGCCCTGCCTGCCCCGCAGGGGAGGGAGGCTTCTCTGTGTGCCCAGGCACCCCCCCCCCCACTTCCTTCCATCAGCCACTCCTCTTCCGGACCCCAATCACACATGCACCTCATTCTCCCATCCCTGAGACTGGCAAATGAGCCGATCCCACTGCCAGCAGCCAAGTTAATTTTAAAAAAGTCTCTTTGACAAAACTAAGAGGGAAAGTTGGCTGTTTAATTTGGTGGTTTTCTTTAGCAACACTGAAATGTCTAACATCTAAATGTGTGGTGTTTGCGAACTTAAATATGTCGCCTCTGGACCAGCCAGTCCTCAAGGAACATCTGCTCTCCAGAAGATCAGAAGTGAGAAACCGCAAAGTTGCATTACTTATCTTTCCCTAAAGAAATGAAAGGTGTTTTTCTCCCCCACAAAGTAACAGCTATTTCTCCACTCCACATCAGAACTCCAGCCTTTGGCAAACATGCTTTCGTGCTTCCAAATCCCAGCTCGGGCGCAGAACTTCAGGCTTCAAAAGTGACAGCACAGTGCCGACCCTGTGCACATTCCTGAGCCCCCCACTTGCTCGCAGCTTCTGAACGTCTCCTGTGAGTGACTCCAGGGCAGGAAGGCTACGACACTGAGCCCACATGGTAACATACACCTGAAGGAGGGGAATTCGTTATCCCAGGGCCCAATCCTAGAAGACGAGCTACACGCAATCTCCCCATATGTAGAGCCTGGCCCAGAAGTTGGAATATTGTGAAAATCGCATCTGAGCCTGGCTAACAATTTAGCATGCAAGGAGACTGGTACCAAGAGAGAAATACAGAATACCTGTGGTGAGAAAGAGATCCCCGAGACCCCGCCAAAAGAGCCATGGACCTCCAGGCTCCTCAGTGACGATCTCTCAGCTAGAAGTAAAGTCAGCTATATGGTACAGGTAACCCAAACGCACAGAGATTTTCACACACAGGTTCACTTGTTCATGTAAAATATGTCTGGAGGAAGGGAGTCAGGGGCTCCACGAAGCTGAGACCAAGGCTGCTGTCTTTGTGTGCTACCATCTTCAAGGTCGCCTCAAGGTCACTTCATGACCTCTGTCTTCAGGATCATGGGTATGCCATATGGCTGAGCTCCTGCTCTCCCCATGCTAGGTAGCAGGGGAAGAAAATCAACAGCAAAATGTCCCCATGTCACCAACGCAAGCCAAGGCACCTCCATTTTTAACCTTCTGCAAAGGCATTTCGGCTGACACCGTAGTGGCCAGGATTCAGTCACTGGCTACACCTAACTAAATGGGACACTGGAAAATAATGCCCTTCAGTTGAGTGCATGGTGATCTTGGAAAACCCTAAGCATCTTCTACTAAGGACAGAGGGGACACTGAATATGGGGGGACAACTGGCAATCTCTGTCATGGTGATACAGCTTTCCATCTATCAAAAGAATGCCTACCCTGACTATATATCAAGATAGCTCCACCGTGACACTACTGACATTTTGAACCAGATAGTTCTTTTCTGTCGGGGGCTGTCTTTTGTATTATAAGATATTTGGCAGCATGTCTGACCTCTCTGCCCTAGATGCCAATAGCACCACCACCAGCCCCCCGCAGTTGTGACAAACCAAACCATCTCTATACCCTGGCCAATGTCTCCCAGAGACAAAAGTCATCCCCAAGTAAGAACCACTGGTGTATATCGAAAGGGCATTACAATGAGATTACACACATGATTTTCATACAGAAAGAGTATGAATTTTACACTTGTTCACCTAAGGGTAACACTATGAGAAGAAATGGAATTAATATGTATGCTTCGTTGAAAAGCACCTGGAGAGATTTAAAGAGTCAAGAGTCCTCTCTGGTGCTCCGGAAGTTCCAAAGAGGAAACTCACAACACGGAGAGGAAACTGACCTACTAGTGATTCCTCTCACCCATCCAGAGCTTAGAATTGCAGAGATAATGTCCTCTGGCCTCATGTAACACTCCTCTTCCCTCCTGGGGTCTTCCAAGATGCCCTCTGCCTGGGCGCTCTTCCTCCTGCTCAGCACACAGCTCCCTCCTCAGCCTACTAGGCTCTGCTTAGACAGCATTGCCTCAACTCGACTGGGACTCTAAGTCACCCTGCCCTCCCACTGACTGGTTCCTCTTCAGAATCCTCCATATCACAGTTCTGTAAGCATACCCTAATCTATTCGCTTTTGTTATCACCTCCCCATTAGACTGTAAACTCCATTGAGACAGGGACCACATCTCTTCATTCACCTGTATTCACCAGTACCTGGCATGGTAAAGTGCCATTAAATATTTGAATGAATGAATGAATGAATGAACATGGTAATGAAGGTGAGAGAATGTACATGTGAAGGGGTGTGAGGGGGTGGGTAAGGGAGTGATGGAGACACCTGGGACACAGACCAGGACAAAAGCCTCACTGGAACACACAACAACCAGTGAGTAGCAAGGCAGAGTTTCTTTCACAAACTTAGTATTTCCGGTCCGTTCTTGGCACTTACTAGGTATCTGTACCTAGCATAGACAAAACAATGAAGCATGGCCACAGGACTACAATATAATATAGAAGATAACACACACATACTGATAATTACAGTAATGGCAAAATGTGCCAAACGTGTATTTTAAAACACACACACACACACACACAAAGTAAAAGAAAAAAAATGATTTCAACAGTTCTGAGGGTGGACAGGTTATCTTCTGCCTGTGAGCATGGAGCTTCAAAGGGCAGCATTAGAAAGAGATTTTGCAGGATGGGTAGGAGTTGGGTAGGTAGGAGACGGAGCGACCTTCCTGGAGGGAGAAACAGCTTGAAAACAGTCGGTGAGTAAGAACACCCAGGCTTCTTCTGAGAAGGTCGTTCAGCCCAGCACCGCCCAGCAGAAATGAAATGTGAGTCACACAGGTAAGGTTACATTTTCTAATAACCACATTCAAATGTAAAAAAGAAACAGGTGAAATTAACTTTAATGTATATTTTACCTAATCTGGCATATCCAATACTACCAGTCCAACTATGATCAATATGAACAATTATTAATGAGATACTTTACATTCTTTTCCCTCGGTGTTAAGAACCAGGTGTGTATTTGACTCTGCTCACCTCAGTTCAGACTGGCCCCACTTCACGGGCTCAGTAGTCACATGGGGTCCGTAGGCAGGGTGACCTTGGCAGCCTCACCCTGGAGAGAGAACGGAATGTGGCAGACAGCGGGTCCAGTCCCAAGAGGCATACTCAGTACTGTTTTCCTACCGTAAGGCGCCGAAAGAAAGCTCAAAGTTGGGAGGTACGAAAGACTGCAGGAGCACAGGCAAGAGCACGGGTTATAAATATGAAGTACATGGGGACTGCACTGAAGCAAGGCTGGAGGTCACAGGTATGTGTCCCCAGCAGCCACGACTGCACGTAAAAACCTGTGTGCCTGACCACACCCACTTGGCTAAGAAGCAATTTCGGAGAGATGTGAGACTAGTGAGTTTATTCGGGTCTCCTCAGTGGAGGAGATGCTAATACCAGGGAGATTCCACGCTGAATGACTAGAGAGAGTCCCACGCACCCACTGGGCAGCAGAGAAAAGCAAGCTGCAGAGGAAGGAAGCAGGTGTGCAGAGAGAGACTGAGTCAAGTGACTAGGAGGAGGCGCCTATGGCCCACTGGCTTCCAAGTTTCTGCTTTCCATCGCCCTTGGGATGTCCTTTACTTTTAAACGAAAGTCTCTCTCTCTCCCTTTCTCTTCCCTCTCTGTTTCTTCTCTTCTAGAATGCTGGTTGCAGTTCCATGCAACTAAAGATTTAGAAGTCCCATGAAATACTGTTAGTACAGGGCTTCACAACATGCAGTGTGTTTTTGTTTGTGTTTCCTCCTGGCCTGCACAGAAGCATCTGGAGGAAGAGAAGGGGTTGGTTCCACGTGAGAGGTGAGCTTGCCAGGATCTGACAACTGATTGAATGGGAAGTGGGTGTTGGGGAGATGGCTGATGCTTTGAGCCTGAATGACCAGACAATTGATGGTGTCCTTCACACAGATGGGAGGGGAGTGGAAGGCGGAGCAGGTCTCAAAGGGAAAAGGATGCTGCATTATGCACAGACATGAGTTCTCGGCCTCTCTGCCCTGGAGGGGACTGTGGGCACATGGGGCAGCCCAAGCCTCTGGCTGAGCGTGGGACATGGCAGTCGGGCAGCTCCTACCCATCCACAGATTGCCAAGAGTACTTAGGTCTGGATGGTCCCACAAGGACTCTGGATTACAGGGTTTCATCTCCTGATCTGCTAATGGTTTTGGATACAACAGTCATATCCAGTGTTTACTTTCAGTTCTTTCTTCTGACACTTTCTCTTCACACCTCTCCCCCTGGCGCCTGCCCCTTATTCCCTGGGCCAATCTCCCCACGCTGTGGTCCTTCTCCCCTTTTTTTCATGTCCCACAGTAGAGAAACCCTATTTTAGCCAGAGGAAGAAAAACGAACATACTCTGTCCATATCAGCTTCCAGCGACGTGTGCACAAATGTTCACGCACGCACACATACATACATATGCACGTGCATTGATTTTCTCTCTCTCATTCTCTCTACACCAGCCAGATTGTGTAACATTGTTCCCCCGGAGTGAACCTTTCAAAGATTTTCAGCCACTCCAGGGAAAGCAATGGCAGATAACAGGGAGATTCAGGGACGCTTGAGTGACTCAGTCATGATCTGCCTTCGGCTCAGGTCATGATCCCAGGGTCCTGGGATGGAGTCCCACATGGGGCTCCCTGCTCAGTGAGGAGTCTGCTTCTCCCTCTGCCTGCTGCTTCCCCTGATTGTGCTCTCTCTTTCTGGCAAATAAATAAATTAAATCTTAAAGAAAAGAAAAAGGTAACAGGAAGATTCCCTTGGCTCTCCAGACTGAGGCAGCATTCTCGACCTGACACTGACTGCCCCCGCACACCCAGTGTGTCCACACCAGGCACCAGATCCAGGAATGCACACGGCCTCTCTGCAGTCCTACAAAGTGCTGCTGCTTTTGCATGGCTCTCAGAAAGGGAGGAGCAAAGGTACTCATCCAAACCCTACCCCGTCTTGGCCTCTGTTCTCTACGGATCTTTGGGGGATCAATCTTAGAAGCTTCTGAAAAGGAAATTTCACAGCCAAGGAAACTGAGTCACCTTGGGATTAAGGGCTCCAGTCCATATTTTCAAACCTTGAACACCCACAACGTGAGGATCTCTGGGTCCTATTCGCTGGCCCCGTGGTCCTCAGACATTTTTGACTGCTTGTCCCATTTATAAAACTTTTTTGAGCATCCACCCCCAGCATATGCATATTTATTTACTTATAAATTATAATCATGTAAAACTACATATACATTATGCACCTTATAAATAGACATACTCATTATAATAGATATAATAGACACACTCAGAAAATAGAAATTTACAAAGGAAAGATAAAGAGTAAATATAGCTGTTCTTTCCACACCCAGTGGCTCATCTTGTGCTCCTCCGGGGTGCACGCCCGCTTTGAAGACTCACTGCGCGCACCCATCACCTTCTCACGGTGTCATCTCTGTGGCCGGCATTGCTGCTGCTGCCCAATATTCTCAGCCCCTTTCCCTTCCAGATACACAGGAGGACTGCACTCCCCAGCCCTTGAAGGGAGGAGTGGCGCCATGACCCACATGACCAATAAATGGCTCACTTCCGCTCGGGAGCACAAAGAACCGTGATTCTCCATGTCCTCTTCTCTCCTGCCACAACAAAGCCTGAAGCCTCGTGTTCAAATGTGGTGTCATAAGATGGCCATCCAGTGTCCCTCAAGTAGCAACAATGGGGAGATGCTGTGGAGCCATGTTGGATTTGAGGCTTGGGAGTTGCTCGTTCCTACAGCACAAACTAACTTATCCTGACGAATACCGTCTGTGAATGAAGAACCAGATGCCACTGCGATCATGGGTTTGTCTCTGAGGACAGGTCTCTCCCAACTCACACTGCCAAAAGGGTGCTCCTTGCCAGTGATAGCCAGCCAGAGTGCCATGGAGGGGGGATAGCCAGGAATGGGCTGTGGGACAGGGTCAGGGTACAAGAGTCTGACGCACAAACCTGGAGACCAGGTAGGCAGCACATGGGCAGCCTTGCCCAGGAATTAATGGGCAGTTTCCACTCTGATCCCAAAGCCATTCCTGAATTCTGGGCTGAAGACCTCCAAGCCAGAGAGTAAAAAATGAGTCTGTATCCCTGGTTTCTGCATGTCCTGTGTCTTCCTAACAGAAAGGAGCTCGATTTCAGGCCAAATACATAAATCCTCCTCTGTTAGGCTACTCTTTTGGCTCCTAAGGCAGTGTATCTCTGTCTTTAAGAAATTTTCAGGGGAATTGAATTGGAAGAGTACCTATTTCACTGAACTACCTCTCCATTGACTCTAAAACATTAACAGCCCATTTCCCACCTGCCTCCCACATTGGCTGCTGCGAGGACCACTACTGAATTACAGCACGGGATCCCACGTGCTTAAGGAGAGGAGATTATGAATTTGGAATTCTCTTTTAAACCTGACATATGGCTTAATAGATTGGTCCAGCTATCCTAACAGAGATGAAGTAACGGTAACTTATATTGGATAGAATTTTTGTTTTTCTGCAGGTCTTGGGCTGGCCAGGCAACTCTGCTGCACAATATTATTTCCAGTTCATATCCTTCTCCTCTGCCACCTTTACCCCTGAGCTTCCATTTCGTGGTGTAAGGTGGCTGCTCCAGGTATCACCCCCAGGTCCACTCTCCAGACAACAGGAATTGGAGAAGGAAAGTGCACCCTTCATCTCAGGGGCATTACCGGAAGCTGCACACATCACTTCTGCTCAGATTGTATGACCAGAATTTAGTCACGTGGCTGCCGGAAAGGCTGGAAAAATGCAGTCTCTAGCTGGGCGGCCACTGGACCAGCTACACGTTGGACATGTATTTATTAAAGGAAGAAGAGGAGGAAAGGGATTAGCAGACAACCAGCAGCTCTGGCTTGCTAGTGCACTCAGTAGTCTTCTTCGGGAAGCCTATCCTCCCACCTCACCTGTCTGCCCCACACTGCTGGTCACAGCACTCCCTCAGGGCACCGGAAACACCCCCTTACTCTTGTCTGTCTCCCACCAGGTGAAGCTTCACAAACACAGACGTGGAGTTCATCCCGTTTACACTTGTATCTCCACACTCTGGCACTTAGTAGGTGCTTAATAAATATTTACAGACCAAGTGAATGAACCGGTCATTCTATGAAAGCACAGTAATTATTAACCCAGGACTCTCCTCTGCCTGTCCCTTCCTATACCCCTCTGGTTTTTGCCTCCCTTTGCCTGCCCCGCAGTCTTCCTGGTCTTTCTCCTCCTGTCCTCTCTAGGCTGGGCACCCTCTGGTCAGACTGCTGCTTTGCTGCTTTGGGCTTTTGTGACCCATGCTTGGAGAGAAAGAGGAGAGGAAGAGAAAAGAAGCAGAAGGCTGAAGTTGCAGGGACCGTCACTGAGTAACTGTATGTGTGAGAGAACCAGCAGGGAAAGAAAAGATCGAAGAAACATCATTGCGGACATCACGGCAAGGTAAGAAATGCAGGAAGAGGACACAAACTTTTTGGGAAATAAAACTTGTTCGACTGTTTCGGTGACCCAGAGTCTTCCTGGTAACAAGGCAAGCTGTGGCTCAGAGTGAGGATGACTCAGAACACCAGGGAAATGTCAGAGAAGCATACGTCCCAGAAAACCTTACCGAGGGTTCTGCATGCTCTGTCTCCTAGCAAAAATGGACAACACGACAAAAGAGTGGAGTAAATGGCAGTGGCTTTCACATGTGTTCAGGTAGTTTCCCAGCCTAGAAATCATGATGTCCTCTGTAGAGCCCCCTGAGATGTTTATATTTTTAATTCCATTTTATAAAACAACAATTTTGGTAGAAGACAGCATGATTATGCCCTATGTATGAAATATAATATTACAACCAGGCAAACATGTCCAAAAAGATCAGTTGTCAAATTAAACAGAAAAAAACAATTTCTGAATTTTTCTGTTAAAGCTTGTTCGCCACAGGCTCGTCTTTACTGCTGTCATCTGTGCTTGCTGGGATAGAAGCAATATAACATAATAAAAAAAAATCAAAGGAAAAGAATATGGGAGAAAACTGAAAATGGAGAAAACTCTACATGTTAACTAAACGTTTTCTGTAAGTTAGGGCAGTGTCTCTAGACTGTATGGTCCACATAGGAAGTGGCCTATTCATTGCTCCGTTTCAGGTCCTAATGCAGTGGCTGATGCTGGCATATTCTAGAAGTATGCACGAGCAACTCTTCCATTGTAGCTATGGAACCTCCTGCTCCAACGGGAACATAATTTGAAAACAACTAGACAACAGCAACAGTTTTTCTTGAGAAGTTTTTCTTGAGAAGTTCTTGTGCCAGTTTTTCTTGAGAAGTTCTTTTTCTTGATAAACACGCTCTAGACTATAGGACCACATTAGCTCCTGTGGGTCCTAAAAGACTGAATGACACACTCAGTTTGCCGGAGGTCCTAATCCCAAGAACTGTGATTCTGGAAGTGACCCTGGATATGTGGCCTGCTTCTGAGTAGAATTTGTCTGTGTGTGTGTGTTGGGGGGGGGGTGTCCTTGTTGTTTTGTTTACTTTTTGTTCCTTTGTCCAAGATCTTAAAACACTGAGATAACAATAAAACATAACAAATAACATTGCTTACTTGCAAAGTCCAGTATACTTGGGTTTTTAATTTTCCTTATTTTATTTTACTTATTTTGTTTCTTTATTTTTAGTAATTTATGTTTTTAAAGATTTATTTATTTATTTATTTATTTATTTATTTGAGAGAGACAGAGAGCATGAGCGGGGGGAGGAGGGGCAGAGGGAGAGGGAGAAGGAGAGAAGGAGACTCCCCACTAAGCAGAGAGCCCGATGCAGGGCTCGATCCCACGATCCATGAGATCATGACCTGAGCTGAAATCAATTGTCAGACATCCAACCAACTGAGCCACCCAGGGGCTCCATTAGTAATTTATTTTTAATTACACAAGTAGTCCATTAATGATGCTTTATGATGATTAAAATCCAAACAACAAAAACTAAAGTCCCCTTGATTACCACCTCATACCCAGTCCCCTCCTGCAAGGTAACTTTTCTCTGGTTTGTATCTTCCCAAAATTTCCTTTATATTTTTACATATAAAAAGGCACTTATAGTTTTATCTTGTTCTTGTTTTTATTTCTGTAAATGGTATACTATGGGACCTCTCGCTCCATGACTTGCCTTTTTCTTTTGGAATAGGGCTTAAAGTCCTTACCATGTTCGTCCACGTAAGTCAACCTTATATTTTTCACCATTCGTGGTATATTCCACAATACAAGCATATTATACAAGATCGCTACTTACCTGGTTCCCTACTCCCACACATTGAGACGGTCTATAATCTTTCGGCCTACGTACATTGCTGGCAATTGGCATCTTATTTATGCTTCACTGTATATATATGACAGCGTTACTCCGGGAAAGACAGAGAGAAATGGAATTGCTGGGTCACAGGGCATACACCCTGACAAATAACTCTCCAAAGTGGCTGCACCAGCTTACTTTGCCACAAACACTGTAGCAGAGAGCCCATCGCCCTAAACGCCTGCCACCATCATTAAACTTAAAGGTGATGGCCTACCCAACCAATGAAAACAGTCTCCTTCTGTTGCCTCATTTTGCCCCACTGTATTCCGAAGGCAGGAGGTCAGCTACATTACTGCTGTTTAAGACAGTTGTCTTCCCTCTGCTTTATTTCTTGCCCCCTGCTACACACGGAGACACAACCTAAGCAGGTGGCAGTGGCACCACCGAAGCTCTTCTTCCATGGACACAGTTAGACGCCATTGTGTTCTAGACATGAATCCCTAAGTAGGGTGATGTGTACCACTTTCCTGCTGGCCTGTACAACTTTTCCACATGCTACCTTCCATGCCCTTTTCTCTTCCACTGGCTTGATACAAATAAGCACGGTGAGCCTAGAAGCTAACTGTTGAAGATGGTGGAACTGCAAGAGGAAAGATGCCCCGGTCCTTCGATAACTATTTGGAAAAGGGATATCCACCAATCCCAAGACTTGTTCTGGATTTAGTGTGAACAAGAAACAAACTTCTAGTATGTTTGAGCATTTTGGGGTTTATTACAACACCCATCAGTATAGTATGCTAATACAGTATAGAAAGGATTAACTCCATTAAAATGATCACAGGTGCAAAAAAAAAAAAAAAAATCAGGGAATAGTTCCCTGGCAGATATTTAGGGCTATCTCCCAGGGCAGACTATTCCAAATGGAAAATCTCTAAATAATTAGGAGCTAGCTGAAGAAAACAACTCCAGGATGTTTCACAGTCTGGCTAGCAAAGGGATTTCATCCATTTTCTGGTTCCCACTGCAGCCCGAGAAGGACTACTTCCTGGGGTGACTCTGGTGGTTGGTCAGCACTTGGCTTAGAGGACTCTGTTCACTTGGAAATTCTCTGTCAGCTATCAGGGTCAATTACTACAGAGTGTAGACATTGCAGAATTGCTTCATCTGAACTCAAAAACTACCCAGAATGCCATTTACTATTAGAATGATACCCAGGAGCTTGGGGCCAGAGGTGAAGCTACCACATGGTTTACCACGTTACCTGTTGAGGTTGACTATCTATGGAGAAGAGAAATTGCCTTACATCGAGTCCTACCCAACAATTCCTGTGAAGCAGAGCAGTCCCAGCAGGGTGGCTGTCAAAACTACTTGTGCGGGCTATTGTCCTATGCCTATGAGAGGAAACCAGCCCAACCCTCCACGAGACTTGTCTCCCACCAGCCCCTTCCCCATTCTATGTCAGAGCTGAGATGAAAGAATTCATATCTTGGTTTCATTCCAATAATGGCAATACTGGGAAGAGAAGAAAGAGACTTTGAAAGAGGTTCCTTCATGAGTCAGATGTAAAAGGTAGAAAGGGTCAAGAAACTGGACTGGCCAGCTCCTTCCATCAAAGCAGCAGTATTCAAACAATCAAATCAAGCAGGAAAAGAGAAGCAAACCTGGCTGAAGGCAGGGAGGGAGGCCTAGAGGTCCCTCAGCCACTGAATTGCTCTCTGGGATCCTTGGGCTCACAGAGCACAGTTTGAAAAGCACTTCTCTGGAGGCCCTTCCAGATGGCCCATCCAAAGGTCTAGCGGGAAGCAACCCCAAAGCATAGAGCAGCACCCCAAAGGTGATGGCATTTCTGGATGTGGGAATTTTAACGGTCCATAAAGACATGAGGGCAGAGACTTTGTTGTATTGTGCCTACTGTATTCTGAGTACCTGGCTCAGCATGGAGCACATAGTAGGCATTTAATATCCAGGGAATGGGAGAATAAAGGAAGTTTGGTCTTCACATTGCAATCGGCAACTTATAGCATTTACCAACATAGCGTTTTACAGTTTACAAAGCACTTTCAGAACCCGCTGTGATGTAGTCAAGACAGTGATTATCATCCTTTTAATGGAAACAGTTTCAGAGAGGTTAGGTAACGTGCTTAATGTCACACAGCTAGTCCAGGGCAGTTGCAGGATTGGAACCACATCTTTGGCTGCAAGTGCCAATGCTATTTCTACTACCCTCACCACTGAGACTCTTCGATGCTCCTACCTTAATGGCTATAACCATTTGTGGGGATGGTGGTGTAATACTTATTGGGATCATAGCAATATGAAAAGCATACGAAGACCCCAGTTCATGACCATAAGTACAAGCCTTTTGATTAGCTGTCATGGCTTCAGGTTCTGTCTTTACACTGAGGAGGGCAATCCTTGCTCTAGGAACACAGATTACAGACCTCACACCAAATAGTCATTCCAAATGTTCATGCCAGGGATTTCCAGGGGCATGAAGAGTATGGGAAGAAAAGCTGGTTTCATGACCTGGAAATCAACTCAAACTCCAAGTCCTCCTTCGTATGGGGAGTTATATCTGGGAGTTATTCAGTCTTGGTAAGGAAGCATGAGTCTGGAAACTAAAATTCCTTGAATTTGGTCCACAATTCACAGGTTGCTGGTTTGGTGTTTAGCCACCTAAAAGTTAAACCCCAGTCCCCACCTGCAAATTGTTAAGGGATACCCTATTTAGGTTCACCACAACCTGCCACCTTGTCTTAGAATCGCCTTCACCATAAACTCTCAGAAATTCATGTACCTTTAAGTCAATCCATAAACAAGCTTGAGAAAAAAACTATATACAGAGAGGCCAGTGTAAAAGAGAACAAACAGCCTAAGTCAGGGGACTTTATTCTACTTCTATGTTGCCTGATTTATTCTCCTTGTATAACATAGATAAAATTACTCCCTCCCCTGAATAGCCAATGCTATGAATGCATTTTCACATGCAGAAAACTGAACCCTAGGAAGCAGTATATTTGGTCTTTCCTTCTTTCATTCTTCAAATTCCCCCTCTACTTACTTTTTCCATCTCAAAAGTGAGGGCCAGGCAATTTACAAGAAAGACCAAGGATAGGGTGTAGACCAACAATTTAAGCCCAGGAGAGGTGGGGGATTGCTGAATCAAGCCTCCCTGGATTGAGGATTAAATGACCACATAATAAAAGGCACCCCCCATTGCAGCACAATGTTAAAGTTCGAAGGAGCAGAGTTATGATGATCAGGACGATCAGGATGATCAGGAGTTCCCTAACTTTGCTTTTTGACTTTGGTGGTGTGACTTCATCACAACCACCTCCCTGCCAATGTACATAATCTGAGCTTATCTCCAATAAAACTGGCTAATTCTACAATATTTTAATGTATTTCCCCTTTCTCTGGGCACCATCTTTTCACACTATTTTCAGATGCAGAACATCTATTGCATCCAAGCACCAGCAAGAACACAATGGAAGGTGGAAACAGATTGGGGCAGAAATGGGGTTTATGAAGTCTTATTAGTTAGAGACCTGAGATCCCCTGTCTGATCATTAATCAGTTGCAACTGGCATGTGCGTGCTTTATGCCCAGCATTATGCTAGGGGCTGTGGAATATGTAGAAGTAAAATAATTTGTCATATCAGGCAGCAAAAGGCTTGCACTCTCATTGAGGCCAGATACAAAGAGAAAATAATAGGAACAGTGCATTGCATCAACAGTAAATATCTACACGTGTTATATACTCAACACCAGTGTCTTCTCTAGGTACTGGGATATAGACAAAAATCCCTGCTCTCATGGAGTTTACCCTGTAGTAGGAAATATAATTCAGGGTTTGATTATGGAGGTCAGAAAATAAAAGTTATCTGTAATTAAGAGAAGAGATCTGAGTGGGCTGAAGTGGAAGCTTCAGGCAGGCCTCCTTCCCCACAGGCTTCTCTATTCAGCTTACTCACACTGAATCCATCACCTTTTTTCTTATATTAGAGACCCTCTTTCTGTGAACTCAGTCACCATCACTATCCATTCAGCCTTACAACCAAGAGATCTGGAGGTATACCAGATGGTCCTCGTGCACTTCTCCTTCCTTTCACTCACCAAAGGCAATCAATCAGCATGTCATGTAGATTTTATCTCCTAATAGCCTCCAAAACCTGTTCCCTCCTTCATATTCCCACTGCCACAATCTAGTTCGAGCCTTCATCATTTCTTACCTTCTATAGGAAAGTAAGTAGTGGACAATTTCATACAGAGTCCAGATTCCCCTTCAGGAAGGCCTTATTGCCTCTGCTCTGGGAGTGCTGTGGGTGCCCCGTGCTCTTGGGGTTAAACCCCTCAGGAGTTGCTTCAGTGGCAGAGGGAGCTGTCTTATCTAAGCCTCATTATCCCAGCCCAACCCAGGACAACTCTGAAGGGCTGTTCTAGCTCCAGAGCTCCCCATGGGATCAGCAGAGGCTGTTGTTGCAGCACGACATTTTTCTCTGCCCACTCCCACTTCTGTCCCTTCCCTTCCACAGGTGTCAGTACCAAGGACCCTCCCCAATAAATAGCCTGAATGCCAGAACCCAACCCGCCATACCCAGATAATTGCAGTGGCTTCTACTACCGTCTCTGCTTCCACTTAACGCTTCACCAATCCCCATCTCTGAATATCTACAAAAAGTGATACTTATAATTTTTAAAAATTTAACTTTTCCCGTTATTGAAGTGCTACAAAGTTTCTGAAATCAAATGTTACTCAAGACTTACAATGAAGAATGGCATTTCCTTCCCCACCCATCATCATCATCTTCTGGTACTCACTTTTATATTCCTGAATAATCTACTTATGTTTCTATTTGTTGATGCTTTTGATTTTTAGATATTTATTGACATCCTACCATGGAAGATGAGAGTTTAGATCTTTGTATACACACACACACACACACACACACACACACACACACACACACACTCCCCCCCCGCCCCGTTTGACTCTGTAGCATCATTCACAGCTGATCCATGTGGTGTACTGATTACATTTCTTTTCCTGTACGGGTTTTTTGTTTTCCCTGGAATAAATAATTGCCAAGTTTTCTTATTTGCTTGGTTTTTATGTACCCCTCCCTAATTCCACTCCAAACTTTCTACCAGAATGTCTCTTTTCGATATGTTTAAACACATCTGGTAATCAATCCACTCAATACTTTTCTTCTTGGAGACTTCCCTCCTGAAACTCTCCCTTCTTTTGCCAAAATAGACTGAAGCTCTCTAATCCTGCTCGATTACCCTCATCCTTGTGGAGTACGTTTTATAGTAGCTTCCCAATAAAGGGTATACAGGAGATGATTTGTTAAGACTTGCATTTCTGAAAATTTATTCTATCTTATTTTAGAGTTCCCCTAGAGAAACAGAACCAACAGGAGTTTGTTTGTTAATTATGAGATATAGGCTCACAAAATAATGGAGGCTGAGAAATCCCATGATGTGTCATCAGCAAGCAGGAGGCCCAGGGAAGCTGGTAGCATAATTCCAGTCCAAATCTGAAGGCCCAAGAACTAAGAACGCAGATGTCCAAAGGCAGCAGATGGATGTCCCGGCTCAAGAAAGAGAACAATTTCAGCCACCTTCTACCATTTTGTTCTGTTCAGGCCCTCAACAGACTGAATGATACCCACCAACATTAGTGAGGAAGATGTCTATAGCCAGTCTGTGGACTCAAATGTGAATTTCATCTGAGACACCTTCACAGACACACCCAGAAACAACGACTTGCCAGCTTTCGGGGCATCCCTTAGCCCATTCAAGTTGACACATAAAACTAACCATCATGTATCCTCATCCTTATGCTGCATACATAGAGGTAGTTTGGCTGGGTATGGAATTCTAGGTTCAAAAACAATTTCCTTCAGAATTCTGAAGTCATGGCTCCATAGTCTTTTAACTTCTAACATTGATGAGAAGACCTATACCATGTTGACTCCTGCTCTTTAATATTTTCTCCTCCCTCCCTCCTTTCTCTTCCTCTGTCTCTCTCAGCTTTTAGGCTCTTTGTGTATGGCATTTTGAAAATTCATGATATTCTATCATAGTGTATCTTAGTTCAGATTGCCATAAGTAATACCATAGACTTGGTGATGCAAACAATAAAAATGTATTTTCTCACAGTTCTGAAGGCTGGAAGTCCAAGATCAAGATTCCTGGTGAGACTTCTCTTCCTGGCTTGCAGATGGCCACCTTCTCACTGCGTCCTCACATGGCCCTCCTTCTGTGAGCATGCGGTGGGGAGAGACTGAACTCTCCGGTGTCTCTTCTCATAAGGATTCTAATCTTATCAGAGTAGGGCCCCATCCTCATGACGTCACTTAACTGTAATTACTTGCTAAAACCTGTATCCAAATACTTGCTAAAAGCCTGTATCCAAATACACTCACATTGGGGGTCAGGGCTTCAACCTATGAACGGAGGGGTACATAATTCAGTCCATAGCACACAATTGATACCAGAGGACCTCAAAGGAAACCATTATCTCTTATTCCTGGTTCTTTCCACAAACCAGTTTGCTTCTTCTTGGTTTCTTCCCAACAGCACTTCAGCTTTCTCTGCACTGGTAAGTCATTTGTCACAGCCCACTGCTTTCCAGTTTCTACAAATTTGTAGACTTCTTCTGCCTTTTGTCATCTCCTCTCCTGTACTTTAATTTGTCCTTTTTTCCCTAATTCTCATAGCCATTGCAGTGGAGTTTAGACAGGGAGTAAAAAGAAATGTGAGTATTTAGTCTGCAGGCATACCTGGTATTCTTGAGAGTGACATATCTGAACTGCAACCTTTATTATGACTCTTCCCTAACTAAATCCCTTCAAATTCTCCCCATGACACTCAGTAAGGATTTTCAAACTTTTCAACCAATGTATTCATAGTGGCGGAAGAGAATTAACATGTGTACTACCAAGTTTCTGGGATACAGTCCAAAGAAGTCAACCACTTACATGCAATTTCTTTGAAATCTCACGTTTTATTTTTTAAATATATTCAAATTTTATCTCTCTTCCATAATCTATTTATTTTAATATATGAGTATTATTTTAAATTATTGGCATTTAAATGTTTTCACTTTACTTGGCTTCCTCAATCTTCAAGTTAAATTGCTGCTTTGGGGAAGACATCATGTTTATCTCACTGCTTTGAGTATCCATAAGACATATATCCCAATTTAAGAGGTCCAGCCCTAATTCTTATTGCGTCCCCAACATTGAGCACAGTATTTGGTTCTTATAAGATACTTAACAAGCGTTTGATGAATGAACTGAACTGGATGATCTTGAAGGGAGGGTATTGTTTGGATGGGGAGTGGGGAGGGAGCATCTGACAGATAAGGTAGACCATTCAACTAAGCCAAGTTCTAGAGGAAGGAATGAACATAGTGAGTATGTTCTGGATGGTACCACGGGCTGGGAGCTTTTCCAAATGTTCTTATGTCTGATATTTGCCCTGCGATCCAAGTATAGCTATGTCCCTGGATAAGCCATGTTTTTACTCTGACATTTGACCATTGAACCAACCCCTGACCATGCTCTCACCTGCTCCTCACTCGCCCCTCATTATAACTCCTGGCAAGATCAAATCCATGCTACATGTCCAAGCCAATCCCAGAAGTTCCATCTTGAAAATAGGACTAGTCTTACACCAAGGGGCACAGACAGATGCTTCAACTTTGAGTGCTGCAGGGACAGTCCCCTAACCTCAGCGAATCTCCCACTGAAGTCAGAAATTCTTCCCTCAAATCACTGTCCGCTCACTATACTAAGGGCCCTGAGAGGGCTTCCACAGGAAGTCTTTAATATCCCAGAGTGAATAGATAGAAAAGCAGCTGCCTATCTCCTTGGAGTAAGAGCAGATATTAGAGACCACAGGGGGAGAGAAATTCCTACTGGAGTTAATACAACCTTTTCAACTCTCCAATATAGTCCGAGCCAGGTCTAGTGGTACGGAAAAAAAAAATGCTAACCAGCTTCTAGGAAGATAACACAGCTATTTATAGTCCTTTTGGTTCTCTTCTCTGAGCCTTGTATTTTGGCCTCATAATTTTAAGTGCAAAGAGCTCCAGAGCATCTTCTCACCTTTCTCTCTTTCCATCTCTTTTCCCTTTCCACCCCTGCCTTCCATCAAAGCCCTAGCTGGCAACCGAAATAGTGGACTAGTCTACTGGGAAAAAACATCCCAGGTTTCTTGGGTAGAATTTCTGGAATTACAGCTCTTGGTAGACAAGGAAGTCATATTTTAATGGAAATCTTTAGAGGTAATAATAGAGAACACATATTAGCTCATTCAATCCTTACAATCCTGGAAGGTTGGGACTCTATTTTTCCCCACTTCACAGATCAAGAACCTGAAACCCAGAAGTCACGCAGCTAGTAATGCTGGAGCCAAGTGTGAACCTAGACTGTCTGGTTCCACAGTTAGGTCAGTGGGTGAGAAAAATATCTCTTTTTTGCTTCAACCCGTCTTCGGACCTCAGCTGTCTTTATAACAAGACAGATTAACAAGAGAAAAGCATACAAACTGACTTAATATAAATTTTATGTCACACAGGAGCCTTCATAAGGAAATGAAGACCCAAAGAAGCAGTTACACCTGAGTGTTTTTTTTTTTTTTTGACACAGAGAGAGACAGCCAGCGAGAGAGGGAACACAAGCAGAGGGAGTGGGAGAGGAAGAAGCAGGCTCTCAGCGGAGGAGCCCGATGTGGGGCTCGATCCCAGAACACTGGGATCACACCCTGAGCTGAAGGCAGACGCTTAACGACTAAGACACCCAGGCGCCCCCCTGAGTGCTTTTATGTTAGGTTCTATAAAGCATATAAAGTCATAGGAAAATGTGATAGGACAAAAGGGGTAAGAGCGAAGGGTAGTCAACCGGGGGCAGTTAGCAAGGCCTGCCTTTTTGGATTCTTCTTGGCATCCCTTGGTCTTCAGAGATAAAGATGCTCTTTTTCCTCCAGATATAAGGAGGGCACCTCTCACATGAGGGCCCATGACCTGCTTCAGGGGAAGGTCAGAGTCCTTCCTGCACCTGCCATTCCTCAAATTTCTTCAACTTGAAATATTCACCAGGACAATGCACCACATTTGGGGGTGGCGTGTCCTGAGCCCCATAAGGCTCTTGCCCATTATGCCACCTCCTAAAGTGGAAATGCGCATCTATCTCAACAGCTCCCAGACTCTAACTTTTCACGTGCCAAGAAAATTTCAAAATAATATGGGGGAGGGTAGATCAGCACAGGATTGCCAACTTTATGTTTTGCCAAATAAGCACATTAAAAATAAATCCTATGATCACTATCAGTTCATTTTTAAAATGACTTGTTAACACCACAAAATGGGAAGAAGATCATCTCAGAATAAAAGCAGACATCTAAACCAAATAAATTTAGACTTGTGCAAAACAGTACATCTGCCCTGTTTTCTCCATTTTGCTGAAGACCTGTGAAAATTATTACAGCATTTGGAGCCAGGGATCAGCTCACCTGGTGCATTTTCTCAGGACCCAGAGCTGGCTCTCTGGTCCTCTTGGTATGGGGGGTTGAGGAGGGACCCAGACTCTCAGCTTCAATCCTGGGAACACTACAAGGAAGGCAGGCCTGTGTCTGGTCCTATTCAAGGGCGCCTCATCCTAACCAGACCTTCCACACTCCCTTCCACCCAAAGGACTGCCAGCGTGTAGAGCAGGTGGGCGAGGAGATGGAGGGAAACCAAATCAATGGAGCTGGTGTTCTGAGGGGGCTGTGGAGATGAGAGGTCTAAAAATGAAACAGGGAGTTAATTGCCCGAGACAGAGGAGAACAAACACGATTTGCTCAAGGTGATTGAGAAACGGTGGTGATTGGTGTTCTTTCCTGTGCTTATTATTTCTTCCTCCGTTTGCCACTGCCACCCAAGTATTCGCTCAGCAGCTGAATCGCGGAGGTAAAGGTGAGGTTTGGGTCCTGACCATTTTACCTGCCAGGTATTTTTCATGGTTCCCCAGCTGCTTCCCTGGCTCAAGTCTCATCATCTCTTTAGTCAACCATGGCAACAGCAGCACAAATACACACACACATACACACACACACAGAGCAGCACAAACACACACACACACTCAGCAGCAGCACAAATACACACACAGCTGCACAAATACACACACATGCAGCGGCACAGATACAGACACACACACAGCACAAATACACAGCAGCAGCAACACAAATACACACAGACACACACACACACAGCAGTACAAATACACACACAGACACACTAGCACAAATACACACACACACACACACACACACACACACACACACACACACACTCACCCCTGCCATCCCACACCACAACTGACCTTACAGTCAGCACTCCAGAAACCTAGACTCCCTTTCAGAAATCCCAGGACAAGAAACTCCGGGTCTTTGCTCAGCCTGCTCTATCTGCATTGCCCTCCCCTGTTCCCACAACCCTCTTGACCCTTTGAGGCCTCATGGAGGCCTCAGCTTCTCAGGGAGCCACGCTGGGACCCCCTGGCCACCACCCTCACCCCCAGGCTGGATTGCATGGATGTGCATGCGTATCTCAACCATGGTGGTCACTGGGCTACCCTGAAGTCCTGTTTCCATCGCGTCCCCCTCAGGAGCTAAGGTCATGTCATACTTATCTTTGCATTCTCAGTGCCAACACAGTGCACACTGTGGAGCAGGAACTTAAAATAGGCTTTTCAAACCATATATTTGTGAATCTAGAGCCAGATGGTCCCTGTCCCAAGAGCTGGTAAGTTAGCTGGAGAGCTGACATGCCCTCAGGTATGAGGACAAGATAGTGTTAGATTCAAGATAACCAAGAGCTAGAACACATGGTGCAGCGTGTTCCCAGCAACGGAAAAAGAAGCAAACAGTGTGAGCTGTCATTGCTAGGAAAGTTTCCACGGACGACAGTGGAAAAAGGAATGCCTAGACAACTCTTCAGCACCTGGCCTGGCTCTTTCTACCTGATGTGCTGCACCTTGCCCCAGGCCTCCCCCAAGTCGGCCTCAAATCCTCCCCCAGCTCAGGAGAATGCCAAACTAACCCACTGCCACAGCATCAGAAGCCTCCAGCATTTCCATCTGACAGCATGAGAATGTTCTGAGTGCCAGGCTATTGAACTTGAAATAGGAAAATGAAAGTCTTTGAATGACTGTTGCTGGCAACTTTTAAAGAGAAGAACGGCATGCATTTCTCTGCAAGCATCAAGGATGGGATGCAACTCTACCAGGAGGCTGAGGGATGAAGGAGGGGGCTTCAAGGTTCTGTTAGGAGCAATCCTTCCCCAGAACTCGGGGTGCAGAGCTTGGGAAGGGGGCATCCCCTCTGAAGAGCCCTGATGTGCACTGGGGGACGTGACGAAGAGCAGCCACTATCTCTTGCAATAAGGACAGAGAACGAGAGCAGCACACCTCCACTGTGCAAAGCCTCAGATCTAAGACCCAGGTTGGCTCAGCTTTGCACAGTTACTCCAAGCAAACTGGGGCTTCACAGCCAGAAAGCCGGGACAGTCCTTCAGAAATAGAGCAGTGAGCCGAGAGGGTTCTGTGAGTGCAGGACTCCCAGCTCCATGGGGTGGAAGCGATCCCCTTCTAGTCTGATGTTCTAGGCATGTGGCTTCTGGGGAATGTGCGCGTTTTAGAGACCCTCCCAAGGGGTCACACCTAGGGAGATAGAAATTTGCAGCCAGTGGCTATTGTCCCACCCCCTCACCTCCAACCCACAGTCACTGTGCAAACATCCAAGTCCCTGGTGCGCCTGGGCTTCAAAGCAAGGCCATAGCAAGCCTAGGGGTAGCAGCAGCTTGCCTGCCAAAACCCTGCTCTGGCTGCTGCCCTCCCGGGTTCACTTCAAGCCTGAGAGAGCCAGGCCCCACGTGAAGGCCACCACATCCTTCCTCCCCTACGCCCCAGTCAGATGGCCCTCTGAGCAGAGGAGAGACTTCTCAGCTGCCCGTGACTCATTCCCTTTCTGGATACAACTGACCTCCAGCACCCACCAATCACTCAGGTCTCCCTCAGGGCCACCCAGGCCAGCCCTCCCTTTGGTATTTGAATAAGGTTGCCAGAAGAAAGGAGGCAGGGGCAGGGTGTAGTGGGAAGAATTCTGCCCCACCCAGAGGCCCCAACACACACCTCCTCCCTCCCAGGCAGCCACTGCCTCAGGCCTTCCTGGTATTGTTTGCTGCAGAAATAGTCCTTTGTAGAAAAGCTCGGAATGACAGGGATGAGTGAGAGAGAATAAGATAGATGGTTCTACAAGTCCATTCCCAGAGAGCTTTTCGATCATGCTTCATTCTCTCAGCTCTTAGCTCTCCCTGCCTTCTTTTCCCTCCCCCTCCCTCCCTCTCTCCCTTCTTTTCTCCCGCTCCTCTGCTCCCCTCTCTTCTCCCCTGCTCTCAGGCCAAGGGTACAATCTGTATGCACAGTCCTTCCTCGGTCCCTCAGTCCCTCGGGTGTAAAAAGGATGAATTACCTCCTTGATCTCAACGTGATGGCCCCTGTCCAAGCACCCCTCACCTGCTGGGTACATAATTGAAGTGTGGTCTCTGAGTCTGCAGCTGTCACGGAGGAATTGACAAAGAGACAAGAACAGGGCCCCCGCACGCAAACCACGCTCTCCTTGGCTGCCCTGAGCACACACGAATGCAATTTTCCACACTCTGCACAAGGGGAAGGCCACACAAAGTTCTGAGACACAGGAAGCGCCCTTTGACTGGGAGTAAAATACTAGTACAGAGGCCCCCAGACTTGGGTTCAGCTGCCCCTCACACTCTGCCCCTGCTTCTGCCCGAGAAGATTCCAGAAGGCTGGCAGAGGCCAGGCTTGGGAGAATGACCCCTGGTTTGTCCTGTACCTCATTCCCTCACCCTCACTATGCTGTAGTTGCTCTGGCAACAAACATATAAAAAAGCAAATAAGCAGAAATAACAAAAGGATTCCCCAAAACCATGAGCGCCAGACCTTCCCACACATCCCCTGCTTCTGCCTTCCCTTCTGCTATAAATTGAGTACTGGGGCTCCCCCTCCACCCACCCACCCCATTGGAGATGGGAGGCTAGCAGGTAGCTCAGTATCTTTGCTTCCACTATAAAGTTTTCCACTTTGGTCCCTACTCCTAAAACCAAACATGGATACTAAGCAGCGGTTCCCTTGGCCTCCTTCGGTCCTGAAGTCTGCCTGGAGCCTGTGGCCAGCTGGACACTGCCTGAGTGGCCAGGGCCCAGCCCTGACCAAGACTGCATCTGGGGTCCCCCCCAATCTCGGGCCCTCCATCAGCCCAGGCAGAGCTGGGTCCACCGCCCTGCCTGCCCCACGGTGTCATGAACAGATCACACTCGTCACGGCGAGCCTAGGTCTAGGACAATGTAAGACTATCTGGATAAAACTCATACAACAGATGACACTGGGCATTAGTACCCATGGTTACTGAGCTATCACAGCTCCTCTCTCTTTTACCCCGAGAATGTGAAAGGAAAATAAATAAAGGAATGATGTTAGGGAAGTATTTTGAGCTGAAAGGGAGCGAGAGATGCTCTGGTGTGTGTGTTCCTGGAATGTCTCAGCCCCTGGGGACAAATGCTCATTGACATTCAGTCCGCAAATAGCAATGGCTCTACATCTGCCTGTCTGACCAGCAGGACATCTCGTCTTTACTAAGCCACCAAGTATTCCTAAGATCTCAGGAACCGAGTCTCCGTGTCTTCTACTTGCCTGTTCCAGTGGCAGCCCTCCCCTGTGTTCTACGGAGCTGGCATCCCCAGACAGCAACTTTGCAGCACCCTGGTCCTTATCAACATTCACCTCTGGGGATGATGAGCTCAGAACTGAGTGTGGCCCATGACCCAACCCTGGGGACCCTGGACATTATCCCAGGAATGGTGAAACCAGCGGAGCACCTCTGTGCTGAGCTCCAACCTCCAATCCCAGGTGCCAAGAACAGGATGCCCCCTAATGAAAGGGGGGGACAGTTCTTCCTATCCTTAGGCCTTTTATGCTTGCTTTCTACAGCAGGGTACCCTATGCCTCAGTTTCCATTTCTACCCCAAGATGAAGATCAAGCCTCATGCTCTTGCGTCTTTGTCTCTCCGGTCCCATTTTCCTGAAAACAACTCCCAACCTCCCCCACACCTCCTCACCATCATGACCACACACACACTAAGCTCATTTACTTGTATAAGAAAAAGCAAGAACTTAGGTAAAGCAAAATAAAAGGTTTGCCCTTTAGCCTCTTCCTCAATCCCTACTGTTCCCCAAATGCCCCACCCAATCGCCAACAGTAAAATGTTCCTTAAATGAACAATTTATCTTTTCAGGCTTTACATCTACACTGAGTCAACAACAATGTCTCCCGGTTTCCCAGCATGCATGGGTACTGCTCCCCACAAATGAATAAAGGACTAACCTTCCCAAAAACAATATTAAAGTTTTCATCTTTAGCTAGAAAAAAAATACATGCAATTTTCAAATGACAAATTTCTTTGCTTCCTTTGCATCAAATTGCAAAAGTCTCAGGGCCAGGGCACCCAGTTTTGTATGACATTTGTGAATTTCCAGACCGATGACCAGAGTTATGGGGTAGAAAGGGCACTACGGAGGAGATGTGAGCTCCAGCCCCCACTCCGCCTCTAATTAGCTTTGGGTAAGGATTTTGCTTAGTTTTCTCATCTGTGATTTGAAAGGATTTGGCTGAATTTCTAAGGACTGCCAAGCTCTGATGTTCCAGCATCGCACTGTCTTTCATGATTAGTAATTACGACCTACAAGGGTCTTGACGCCGTGTCTGAAGCATATATGGAAGATCTCTGGCATTGTTTCCCAAAGCAGAAACATGCTCAGTTCTTAGAGAGGATCACAACAAGTTGTCAGTCAGATAACAAACATTCATGGAGCATTTACTGAGTGCCAGCCCATATGCTAGGTGCTGGGGGGACAACGGTGATCAAAGAAGAAACGGTCCTTACAGAACTAACAAGTCAAAGAAGTTATGGGCCTCAGAGATCTTTCAATTGGTAGGAGAGACTTACACAAAATAAATATATCTCACCATATGTTATAGAATTGTGTCTCCCTCCCCACAAATTCATATATTGAAGTCCTAACCCCCAGTGTAACTATATTTGGAGAGAGGGCCTTTAAAGAGGTAACTGAGATTAAATGAGGTGATAAGGGTGGGCCCCTAATTTGTGTCCTTATAAGAAGAGGAAGAGAGATAGAGCTTTCACGCACAGAGGGAAGGTCACAGACACAGCAAGAAGGTAGCCATCTGCAAGCCAGGAAAAGAGGCCTCACCAGAAAATGAATTTTCCGGCACCTTGGTCATGGACTTTGAGCCTCCAGAACTGTGAAAACATAAATCTGTGTTGTTTAAGCCACCCAGTCTGTGATAGTTTGTTACGGAAGCCTGTGCAGACATACACCATATCACATCAAATCCAGGAAATCATTGACTTTGTGACACACCATTATTTTATGCGCCAGAAAGAAAGAAAGAAAGAAAGAAAGAAAGAAAGAAAGAAAGAAAGAAAGAAAGGAAGGAAGAAAGAAGGAAGGAAGGAAAGAAGGAAGGAAGGAAAGGAGGAAGGAAAGGAGAAAGAAAGGAAGAGAAAACATTGCCAATTAAAAATAATGGTTTATTATCACTGGAAACATTTGGACTTAATGGAAGATTCTCTCAGAATCATTTAGACAGGTTTTTTTTGTTTTTGTTGCTTTAATGCAGCCAAAAAGGGAAATATAAGCAAAATAAATTGGTTACAGAATTCCTAAATCTTATTATTCAGAGTCCAACTCCTCTGAAATCACTTTTCAACTCAGAGTAGAAAATGGCACCATGGATGGATGATAGATGAGGCAGCATTTCTTAAAAGTATGCTCCACTAATGTCCCCAAGACCCTTCCAAGCCTTGACACCCATTATGCAAGATGGATGTTGAGCTTTCCCGCTTGCTCTGGGATAGACAATTCTTCAACACTAGTGTCAGCAACAGCGTAACATAGCTTCACCTACCCGTGAGAGTCTTTCTTAGGCCCCTATATTAGTTTGCTGTAGCTGCCACAACAAAGTACCACGGACCGAATGGCTTAAGCCACAGAAATTTATTTTCTCACAGTTCTAGAGACTAAAGGTCCAAGGTCAAGGCGCAGCAAAGTTGGTTTCTACTGAGGCCCCCTCTCCTTGGCTTGCAGATAACCATCGTCTTGCTGTGGCCTCACATGCCCTTTCCCGTGCGCAAGCACACTCCTGGGATCTCTTCCTTTTCTCCTAAGGACAGAAGTCATATTGGACTACAGCTTCAACACACGGATATTGGAGGGACACAGTTCAGCCCTTAACAGCCTCATAAAGCAGTTGCTTGTTACATTGCAAGAATATATTAAATTAATACTATCTTTCCAGTGATAAAAATTTGCTTTGCTAATATCAAATTGACAACCTGCTGTTCTGTTATCCTTGCCTTTCTGCATAAAATTTTTGTTTCAGTGCCAAATCAGAGTGTGATCTTTTTGAAGCGATCTTCAATATAAATTAAACTCAAAACATGTAATGTCAATAATGTTCCTAGTTCATTTGAAATGATGACAGTATAAACAACCATGACCAAGTCTGTGCTTGCTCAGACAATGATAACAGCGTCAAGACTGCAGCCTGACCCACAACACTTCAAGACTGTACTCAGAGTAAGACATATCCCAATTTCAGAAATGTTAAACGTGGACAAAAGTGTATGTGTACGAGTTAGATGAAATACGGTAAAACTAATTTAATTAGGATATCCATAAAGTTCCTGTGCAGCTTGGGTTTTTAATAAATTCACTTCCATACAATATATAAACAATTTGCAAAATGCAACAGAGAAGGAATTTACTCAAGATTTCAATGAAATTTTTAATGATTCATTTGTTCTAATTTCTTTCTTTAATTTTCTAGGTAATAAACCCTAAGCTATATGGAATGGTTATATCCAAGTATATCTAAAATGATGTTAGATATGTGGAAAGCCAACATTTCTGTACTTAAATATAGCAAATTGTGATTAAATTCCCTCCCTGTTTCAACTTGCAGAATGTTTATATCATGTACAGAAGTAAATGTATTAAAATTCCAAACTGCGTAAGGACTTTAGGGCTACCTTGTATAGTATCAAGTAATTGATTACAGAGTGTTCTGAGGATAAAAAGAGCTGTCCTGAGAAAGTACTTCAGTTGAGCCCAGGCAGGTGAGTTGGGTGTCAGCAGGAGGGAAAGAAGTATTCCAAGGAGAAGGAGCAGCATGCACAGAAGCCCCAGGGCTGGAGAAAGTGACTGAGAAGGCAGCTGATCAACTTGGAGCTGGGAGCCCAGGGAAGGGAGGGCATGCAGGACCACAGAATGGAGATGCAGGCAGATGCCCACTGGGTCCTGCCTTGTCCGCACCATGTCTAGATACATCACAGAGTGCAAAGGGGTCATTCGTTGCTTCATTTTTTTTTTTTATATCATGGCAACAGTTAGAAATAATCTCAATGGGGGCGCTTATAGGCTCAGTAGGTTAAGTGTCTGCCTTTGGGTCAGGTCATGATCCCAGGGTCCTAGGATTGAGCCCTCTGGTGGGCTCCCTGTTCAGCTGGGGAGCCTGCTTCTTCCTCTCCCTCTGTCCCTGCCAACCTGCTCCTGCACGTGTGTGCTCTCTCTCTCCCTCTACCAAATAAATAAAATCAGGAAGGAAGGAAGGAAGGAAGGAAGGAAGGAAGGAAGGAAGGAAGGAAGGAAGGAAGAAAAAAGAATCTCAATGTTTCATCAATGAGGGATTACTTAAATTATGGTCCGCACAAACAAAAATCTCTAGAGAGTTACAAAAAAAGAAGGTAGAATTCTTTATCTATTAATATGCAGTGGTCTCCAAGGTATATTAAGTGCCAGATGCAAAACAGAGAGTATAATTTATGTTTAAAAAAAGAAAAGGTCGTTTACACTTGCTTATAGGGGCAAGACTATTTTGGGGAAGATACATAAGAAATTTGAAGGGAGAATTACAATGGTCTATCTTTTGGGATCATTTAAGTCTTGAATCTTGCAAATGTAGTATCTATCAAGGAGGAAGAAGAGAAGGAGAAGAGAATAAGAGCGAGAAGATGAGGAAGGAGAAGCAAGATGTTCGAAGTGGAAGGGCAGTTCATTAGGGACTGCGGCTCTGTTTTGCCTTGTGTGTGAACAAACAATGATGAAAGTCCTTCGGGCTCCTCCAGGATTCTATCAATCTGGCATTGTTTTCTAGCCATTTCACCTGGGGATGTTCTTTGAGAAAGAGTACAAACTCCTCAAGAGCAGGAACTCGAATGTGCAGACGTGGAATCCCCACAGAGCCTAACACCGTGCTAGACATAGCCAAGGGTTTTGCAAGTCTAGCTACCAGATTCGATGGCTCATCTCCCAACCCACAAAATGGCCTAGGAGTCGGCCCCAACACAAATGCAGCATAAACAAGCTGAGAAGCTTCTCTTCTACTTCTGCCAGCCTGGCCTCAGGGTCAGAAAAACACACCCCTGGGGCGCCTGGGTGGCACAGTGGTTAGGCGTCTGCCTTCGGCTCAGGGCGTGATCCTGGCGTTATGGGATCGAGCCCCACATCAGGCTCCTCCGCTATGAGCCTGCTTCTTCCTCTCCCACTTCCCCTGCTTGTGTTCCCTCTCTCGCTGGCTGTCTCTATCTCTGTCGAATAAATAAATAAAATCTTTAAAAAAAAAAAAAAAGAAAAACACACCCCTATTAGAATTATTCTTTTGTGGTTACAAATACTACCACAGGCACCAAGAGGAAGGGTCTACACACTGAGGATTCACGATCCATTAGCGAGTTGTGACATCAATTTAGTGGATCCAACTAGTCTTTAAGAAACAAAAAGAATGAAATAAAAAAACAAAAACAAAAACAAAAACCAGAGTGTATTACAGACTAGTAAGTGTAAGTATTGATCTGTGAAACTTTTTAATTTCAAATATGTATGTGGATAATAGGTCATGAGGTAAAATTTATTTCTTCCTGGGGTATGCAGCCGGAAGTGTTTGAAAACCAGTGGTCTAAGGGAGTAAGTACGCACAAGTACTCGAGAGTCTAGTGAAGTTCATGATCAAACCCCACCTCCTGGACGTCTGGTTCCCTAGAGGGCCACTCAACCTCCTCTCATGGGTACAATGTAGGTAGTAACAATGCATCATGAGATTACTATAAGGTGCTTAGCACAATGGTCAAGATCCAGAAATTATCATCATTCAAGAATATTATTATTGCCACCAAGAAATACTCCTTTCATCTTGTCAAGCCTTCCTGGCCAACCGGCAGACCCCAGACTTGGGCTGAGATGGGAGTGGGAGGTGGCTGGGCTCTGAGGAAGCACCACCTTCCTGGTTGCCTGAGCGCTCCAGCTCCTAGCAGCTCCTCCTCAGCTTCTGCCCCTCAGCCACGCAGGCAGCAGCGGGCTCCACAGCTTCCTGCCTGTGGACCATCAAAGGGGCTGGCTGGGTCACTGGAAAGCACGTCTCAATTCAGCAGAGAACATTACTTTGCCCCAATAGGACATTTGTTATCCTGGCCCCCTTTCAGCCACAGTGCCAGGGAAATAGATGGTCCCTGGCCACTGTAATTCCTTCACGGTGGATTTAAAGAGGAAGATGATGAAGAAAAAGACAGCAGTTGATTTGTGGTTTGAAAGAATATATGATACACATGCCCCTGTCCAAAATTAACTGTCAATGAATCAATGTCCAAGAATGAAAGGAAGTGCTTTATACTGGGGCTTTTGATGCTAAGGCTCCCTTTCTTGCGGCTCCCAGTGTCAGCCTTTGAAAAATGGGGAGAGTTTGTTCCAGGTCACCTCCTCTGGTTAAAATCCCAGAGCCTGCTTCCCTACCAGTCTCGCACTTCCCAAACCAGCTGCCAGCATTGTGTGCCCATGGGGGACCCAGGTAAGAACACAGGGCATAGCAGCCCAGAGCCTGAGGATACAGGGAAACCAGTAGATGCTTCTATTGAGTTAGGACCACACCTGCTGCTGATGGTCCAGGGAAGACTAGAATGTCTACTCAGTTACGTGTGGTGTGGCTTGCAGAGCTGAGTGTGGGCCACAGTGGTGACCCACCTGTTGCTAAGGATGCCATTAAAGGTCCACACCATGACTGGGTACTAGATCTTAGCTATTTGCTTCCTTTGCTCTCATTTCATGGTCCCAGCTCTGTGAGAATACTAGCAGAGGGGAAGGGAACATAGAAAAGAGATTTCCCTTGTGCCCTCGTCTCATGAGCGGAACAGACTGGATGGAGGAGCAGTTTGGTCAGTCTGGCCCCATTAGAGATATCTTTGTATGCGCTGGCCCTCGGGAGTCCATAGCTCTTCCAGGGAGAGAGGCACAGAGGGGACTGACGGAGGGGAGATTACTGTGTTCTATGAAGCTTGTCACCTTAATGGTCTGATGAAAGGAGGGTGACAGAGATAGATCACAGTAATACCACAGATTACTTACTGGATTGCCATTATCATTAACAGCCTTAATTAGTCTGTAATATACTGTACCTCGGCAGCAAGTGCCAGTTAGAAATGGAAATCAGGCCAGCAATTGGGAAGACTAGGAGCAAGGATGCAAGAGTCCATGGCTCCTCAGGTCTACACAGAATGCTTTTCTGACCTTGGAATTCACCACACTGACTGAAGTGCAAAACCTAGACTTGAGTTTCTAACCAAGCCTGTGTTTCTAGAGGCTCACTCTCTTTTCACTTCCTGTTCTCACCTCTCTGACCAATAATGGCTGGTCCTACTCCTTTACTCCCTTGATGATAATACCATCCTACAAGTGCACAGTACGCTACATTTTCCCCAGGCACTTATATGCCCAAGGTTCACACTTACTTCCTCCTCACAGTAACTCTGTGGGGCGGGTGGGGGCAGGCATTTCTACCCTCGTCTGACGGAGAGGGGACACTGAGACGTAGTGACTGAATAAAATGAAAGTAAGACAATCCTAATTTCCCAATCCTGATTTCCAACACACGGCCAGCCCTACAATCATAAACACACATTTACACTCACATACACACACACATACACACACTCACAGACCTTCACACACACACACACAACTGTCCTTCTGATCAGACTGCTTTCCATTTCCAACAAATCAAATAATTCCTAATTATTGAGATGAGTGACTCAGAGATCCTTCCTCTTTCTTTAAATAATAATATTTTTTATTATATTATGTTAGTCACCATACAGTACATCTCTAGTTTTTGATGTAAAGTTCCATGATTCATTAGTTGCATATAACACCCAGTGCACCATGCAATACGTGCCCTCCTTACTACCCATCACTGGCCTATCTCATTCCCCCACCCCCCTCCCCCTGAAGCCCTCAGTTTGTTTCCCAGAGTCCATAGTCTCTCAGAGATCCTTCCCCTTATCCAACTGTCACCCAGTTTTCAGTGACATAAAATATCGAATTTGGCAGTTTCCCGAGGGGCCTTGGCCAAGGTCTCAGGGACACTACCAAGAGCTGCTTCTCAAGCTTGCCTCCGCCTTCACCCTCTCAACAGCGACACTGCACAACACTCTCACTGACTCCTAATGAGGGCCCTCCTCCACACAATCCTTTTCCTATCTTTTGGGGAATTAAAGCAAAATCACTCACGCTCTCAGCCTCTATGTCCGTCCCTCCTCAATCCTGCTCAAGAAGAGGAAATACTAATCTATGAGTGGATAAGACCCCTGTACATTAAGATGGTTTGCTTCCCAAATCCTCAGTCTAATCATGAGAAAACATCAGACATACCCAAACTGAGGAAGATTCTACAAAAAAAAAAAAAAAAAAGTGACTTATAATACTCTTCTAAAGTGTCAGGAGCATGAAAAATGAGACCGAAAATTCGCCACAGACTGGAGGAAACTAGGGAGACATGACAACCAAATGTAATGTGGAATCCTAGACCAGCTCCAGGAACAGAAAAGGCCTGTAGTGGAAAAGCTGGTACAAACTGAATAAAGGCTAATTTGGTTAACAGTCTTGTACCAATGTTCCTTTCCCTGAGCGGGCAACGCGCTGTGGGTGTGTAGGAGGCTAACACTACAGGAAGCTGGGTGAAAGGTACATGGGAACTCACCATGCTATCTTGGCAACTTCTCTGTAAATCTAAAATTATTCTAAACCAAAATGTTTAGTAAAGACAAGACAGTCCCAGGGGCACCTGAGTGGCTCAGTCAGTTAAGCATTTGCTTTGGCTCAGGTCATGATTGGGATCGAGTTCTTCATGGGGCTCTCTGTTCAGCGGGGAGAGTCTGCTTCTCCCTCTCACTCTCCCTCTGTGCTCTCCCTCCCTCTCTCTCTCTCTCAAATAAACGAATAAAATCTTTAAAAAAGAAAAGACAGTCCCAGTCTATATTCCCGCAGAGCATCATGCTACATGTTCATTCAGCCACATGTAACTGACAAGGTTACGTAAGATAAGGGCGTTCCTAGAACACATGTGTCTGAGCCTTACTGGGTGAGTTGCTCACAGAGGGCTGGAGGGTATGTGCTAGTAATACACTCACTGGTACTGTTAACTGGGAGCAGCCATACCAAGGCCTGAATTTTAAACAAATCTGTGAGACTTACAACCTTCCAAACCAATGACATGTTAATAAATAGTTCATACACACACACACACACACACACACACACACACACACACACACACAGCAGAAAAGGCTTTATTCTAAGATTTGTGCAAAAATGAGTTCACATGTTGGTTTTTAGTGTGTTATATTTGGCATGTAATGCATTTTGGAGCTGTGTTTTTCTATTATAGCTATAAAGATCATTTTTTAATAAAATTCAAATTGCTTCTACAGAGAGAGGCCTGGGATCCCAGAAAAGCAGTTTGAGAAGCAGTGGAGCAATCCTTTGACTTTATGGACGTGCGTCCTGACAGGTTTACACCAGGTCATACAGCAAGTTGGAATGAGAACCCAGCTGTCCTGGCTTCCTGTCCTGGGCTCTCCTGTACCACAGACAGGTCTAAGGCAGGCCCTGTGAGGGAGCCCTGAATGCACAGCCTGGAGCATGACAACAACATGGGGAAGGCCAAGCTGAGTGAGGTGGCCAAGAGCATATGGCTCCATGGCTCATACAGATGGGGCTGAGTGTGGAAGAACTGAGTGGACAGAGCTGAAGAGGGGGTACTGGGCAGATGGCTTCCTGAAGAGGTCCTCACAGTCAGCACCAGGTACCTGATGGTGGGGCGCAGGCTGTGAGCCCCTGGTAAGTGAAGGCCCACCTGTGAGAGCACAGTAGACAATGCCAGGAGCCCTCCCCAGGACAACAGGGCAGAAGTGCTAGCAGCTCAGCCCAGCTGCGCCACCCATGGGCTTTTGTTAAGGGACCAAGTTATTGGCTATGGTATTATCTCAGCAAAGAGAAAGGGGAAAACATCGATGGCTGGATTTGCCGGGAAAATCAGAGGCCGTGGGAGGATGAACTTGATGCTGTAATAGGATAATCAGAGACAAGCAGACATAGGAGAACTATTTAAATTCTACAGAAAATTGAATAATTCCTTGATAAATATTCCAATGAGTCCAAACAAGCCCTCAAAGACAGGCCTGATATAATAGACACAGCCACTCAAAACCCACACCCACCAAAGCTTGAATCACTCTGTCCCTGTGGCCTCAAGCCCCTCCTGGCAGACAAGTCACCAAGGCCTCAGGGCTTCCTGCTATGAGCTTCCAGCCTGACGGAGAGACAGACCTACAGACAGGGAATGATGGTGCAGGCAGTGTGCGGTGCTTAAAGATGGCTGGGCCTGGGAGCCCTGTTCTGGAGTTTCTGCTGCTTTTTAGTTAATTGGTCTCAGTTCAGTCTCTTACGGTCCCGAAAACCTGTTTCCTCATCTTTTGAGGCAAGTAATCACTTTCCAGTTCTAACCCATAACATAGCACTCCCTGTTTAAAACCCTCCAGTGGCTTCCCGTTCAATTAAAATAAAATCCAAACTCCTGAGTTGGGCGAGCAAGTCCCCATTGGATCTGACCACTCTCTGTCTTTTACCTTCATCTTATACCACTTCCTCCTTCCATTCACTCTCCGGCCTGCTCACATTCCCCAAACAGCACCTCATCACCAGCTGGTCCAGGAGCCGACCATGAGCCTCCTGACCTTCCCACAGCTGCCCCTTCTTGCCATTCAGACCTTCTCAAAGAAAAACGCCCTGAGCATCATGCAATTTAATTTTTAGATAAATATTATCCACATCTATCTTGTTTATTTGTTTTTTTTCATTTATTGCCTGCCTCCCCCCACCTTGTCCAGTGCCTAGAACAGTGCCTGGAATACAGTAGGTGCTCAATAAATAGTTACTGCATGGATGAGTGAATAGCTTCTTCCCTCCCCTCCTGTGTCACTGACCTCGGATTTTTCTACATCAAAGACATTCCCAAGATACATCTTAAAGTCTGTTTGTCAAGAAGGAGAGGCTTTGAGGAAAAAAGCACTTTGCTCAGAGAAGCTCAGGCAAGGTATTTCTGCTCATGTTCTCTTCCTAACGCATGACAGCTCAGCACCGCGGTCTACAAGCTATGCTGAGACCACGCTGCTTCCCTCCTGAGACATTCCCATCCAGTGCATCTGGTTTACAAGCCAAATGATGATATTTTTCCTGTACTTGGGTAAACTCTGACACTCAGATGGCTCTTCTGTCTAAGGAATTCAGGACTTAGAAAGATATTGAAAGTAGATCCCAAGGCGAAAGGACTTTCAGAATTTTCCACCTTGAGGAGAGGACCTTAGCATCACAGACACGTTTTTGGTTTCATCTACTTGGTGCAGCCACCATGAGCAAGTTTCACATGCAAATTGTCCAAGTTCCAAGTCCCTGGGATTTATGATCTAGGGCACACGGCATCACCATCTTTCCTCAGATCATTGAGAATGAGCGAAAGACACTCCCCGGGAAGAATAATAAAGTAGAGGGATCTGCCTCACCAGATTTCAAGATTTCATTATACAGATCCAAATCCTTGACACAGAAGTGGCATTTCAGGTCACTGGGGAAAGTAGGGACGTACAATAAATGGTACCAAGACAAGTGAAAAATCCAAGACTAGGAAGCAGAGAAGAAGGTAAATATATAAATTCCTACTCTCTTCTCACATAAAAATCAATTCTGGGTGGATTGAAGACTTACATATAAAGGGCAAACATTAAAACATTTAGAAAAATAATATAGGTGAGTCTTTTCTTTAAACTCAATATAAAAAAGGGTTTCTTTAGAAACAAAAGATTGATAAACATTGACTGCTCTAAAATCAAGGACTTCTGTTCAAAAAAGAAGTTTTTAGTTATCAAAAGATAGCATTAAATAAGTAAATGACAAGTGGGAGAAAACATTTGAAATATATTTAATCAGTGAAGGATTAGTATTCAGAACACCAAGGTAATTCTTACAAGTCAATTTAGGAAAAGACAATAATCCAACAGAGAAAGAGATGAATAGAGACATCACCAAAGAGGAAACAGGAAAACAGAAGCACCTATGAAAAGATGATCAACCTCATTAGTTATCAGGAGACTATAAATTAGGAGCACAAGAAATACCATATAATACCCACCAGATTGGCAAAGAAATTAAAAACCTGAGAATAACAAGCAGTAGTGAGGATGTGAAGCAATTGGAACTCTATTTGGGGGGAGGAAGAATCAATGCATTCATTTTGGGAAACAATATGAAAACATCCTGAGAGTTAAAAGTACACCCATTATCAGTGAGTGATACTGTATGCATCCTGGAGAAATTCTTTCACATGTGTGCCGGCAAAGTGCAAGGTGTTTGCAAATATAATATTAAAATCAAAAGCCTGAAACAACCCAAATGTCCATTAGCAAGAGAGTGAATACATACATTTTGGTATAGTGACACAAATGGAATATTAAGTAGCCGTCAAAAATGAGAGTCCTCCATCTACCCACAGCCACAAGGATAATCTTAAGAACAAAATGTTGGGTGCTTGGTTGGCTCCGTTGATCAAGCATCTGCCTTCAGCTCAGATCATGATCCCAGAGTCCTGGGATGGAGCCCCACGTCGGGCTCCCTACTCAGCAGGGAGTCTGCTTCTCCCTCTGCCCCTCCCCCCACTCATGCCTGCTCTCTCTCTCAAATAAATAAATAATCTTTTTAAAAATGTTGAATCAAAAGCAAGTCTCCAAGGATATAATCAATGTGTCTTTTTTAAACTCCAAAGCAAGCAGAATGAAACATATTGTTTAATGAGTCACACAGATGAGGAGATGTAACTATATTTGAAAAGTCCAGGGAATTGTAAACATACAATTGAAAATACTGGTTATCTTTGTGGAACCCCAGGGTTGAGCAATCTAGGGGGAGAATGCAGGTAGCATCCTGGGTAGCAGTAAAATTGCTTCTTAATTTGGCCACTAACTTCACTGGTATGTGTCTTATTACCTAAACGCTTGCACTTAATACTTTATTACATGGACACCACATATATTTCTGTAGGTATTAAATCCTATACAACAAAAAACAATAATATTAGGAAAGAATACAAGGAAAAACCATCTATAGTCCCAAATCTCATAATCTCCCCTAAAATACATTCATTTGTCCTTTGGGAACACGTCAAGACCAATGAAGAGCAGATGAGTTTGAGCTGTAAAATCACTGCGGTTCATTCCTTCAACAAACATGAGGGAGCACCTGCACGGTGCCTGCCCCAGGGACTCATCCCTGAGCAGGACAAGCTCGGTTGCTGCCCTTGCTCTTCTGGAACTAAGGGTCCAGTGGCCAGTGTGAGGTGTGGAGCCTTGAGATGCCTCCATTTTTCTTCCCCACGGAGCTGATGGCTTCTGAGAAGACGCAGTGCACAAAGAGGACCTGACAGGGGAGGGGATCTTTAAACACAGTCTCCTGTGCGGTCTAGAATCTGCCTCCCAAATACTTGTGTGTGACAAGATTTTCTTTGGCCACCAGCCTGTCTCCAAAGTAATTAAAGCCTGGAGGCCTTTCTATAAAGCTGACTGATGCCATTTGCTGGGAAGGCAGAAGTTTGAATTTGGATGCTAGTACACAGGTGAAATGTGAATGTGAATGCCTTGGAGCTGTGTTTGTTGTTTTTTTTTCCCCAAGTGTTGGTGTGTGTCTTGTGTCTCAAGCCCTGTCCTTCTGAATTACCTGGTGTGTTTCAGCCGCTCACCCCTAAACAGCTGGTCTCTCTGGATGCATCAGCCTCCTGGCCCCTGCTTTGTCACTGCTGCAGTCTCAGGGTAATTGCTTTCCTAGTGCTGTCCTATAGAACTTTCCATGTTCAGTATGGTAGCCATGCATCCCATGTGTCTCTTGAGCACTTGAAATGTAGCGGTGTGACGGAGAAACAGAATTTATAATTTTATTTGATTTTAATTAATTCAAATTTGAAGAGCCACATATAGCCAGTGGGTATATATTAATACATTAGATAGCAAAGTTCTAGAAAAACACTTAACTAAAACAAATTTTTTTTTTTAATTTAAAAAGATGGGGATGGTTGCAAGACCACAGGATAGGAGGCTCCCGGCAGGTTCAGGGCCCAGTTCACGGGCTTTGTACAGGTGAAGCATCACTGGCTTGAGAATGGGAGTTTCTACCGGAAACTGAGGGAAACACACAGACCCATCTACAAAAAAATGATCTTCTTTTCTAGGCATGAAGAGAGGAGATTAAAGACAGATGTAAAGAAAGCCATCACTGTGTTCATGATAACCCAAACGCTGGAAATAACAGCAGATCTGTTGAATAAAGACTGGTGTACATGTACAATGGAATATAATACAAACATTAAAAATTCGATGTAAAAAATTTTAATAAAATAATTGAAAAAGCTTGGAGTGCCTGGGTTTCTCAGTTGGTTAAACATCTGCCTAGAGCTCAGGTCATGATCCCGGGGTCCTGGGATCGAGCCCTGCATTGGGTTCCCTGCTGGGGGGGGGGGGCGGCTCCTTCTCCCTCTTCTTCTGCCCCTCCCCCTTGTGCCTGTTCTCTCTCTCCTCTCTCTCAAATAAATAAGTAAAATCTTAAAAAAAAATAAGTGAAAAATCAGAACATAACTATATATACTTCATGATCAAAATTTCACTGGGGTGCCTGGGTGGTTCAGCTATTAAGCATCTGCCTTCAGCTCAGGTTATGATCCCAGGATCCTGGGATTGAGCCCCGCATCGGGCTCCCTGCTCCGCAGGAAGCCCGCTTCTTCCTCTCCCACTCCCCCTGCTTGTGTTCCCTCTATCGCTGGCTGTCTCTCTCTGTCAAATAAATAAATAAAATCTTAAAAAAAAATTTCATGGAGGAAAATAAACTTCCTGTGCATAGAAAAAAGCTCATAATGAAATATACTAAAATATCAAGGGGAATCATTTCTGGGTGGGGAAATTATGAGTGTTTTTACTTCCTTTTTCTATTTTTCCAAATTTCTATAATGGCCATTTATTATTTTATGCCAAAAAAAAAGTCTTTCTCAAATAATGCTTTAAAGAGCTTTTAATAATGTGGAAAATGCACTTTACAGATAAGCCAAAAAAAACCAAACACAAGATACCATGTAGATACAATATATGCCTGTAGTTCTACCGCAACCATATAAACCATGTATAGTGGTAACATTGAAATAGTTGCAACACTCTGATGAACTTACCCATTTTTTCTATTGTATTACTCTTTCCTGTAGCCTTTTCTTACGTGTATCACTTTCTACAACAGGGGGTAAAAATCTAATCCATCTGGATAAGACTCTGACCCCAGACATTAAAACAAGCATCTTCAGGTCTTTCCGCCTAACCCTGGATAGACCTGAGTGCATCCTCTGGGGGACACTGTGGAGTCCCCTCTCCATCCTCTGGGGGACACTGTGGGCAGGTTGCAGTCCAGTGACCTTCATGGCCCACCGCCCTCCCCCTGCCACAGTGGATGGCTACTCACTCACCCTTAGAGGCTGACCTTTCCTCCTCCATTCTCCTCCCACTACATTACCACAGAGATTCATTGAAGACAATCAATACATATGAAAAACAATTGATTTTCTTCCCTCCTCCCCACCTCCTTTCTCTGAATGAGTCTGTCTGCCACACATACCGGGAATCACACCAGAAGGGAAGTGCTGTGGCTCCCCTGTTGGGACCTCGGGCCCCCCTCCCCTCCCTCCTCCTCCTCTCCCTCCTTCCGCACTTGATTTCAAGATCGGTGGCAGTGCTCTTTATCAACTTGGCAGATGCTACTGCCTTTTCCGGGCTTGGCTCGCCTGCATCCCGTGCTGGGCTCTCCCTGTCTGCTGCTTCCCCCCTGCTAAGGTCCCCATGCCAGCATCCCTCTCTGAGCCAGGGAGACTCGGGCTGCAGCTGCACTACCCTGTCCCGGAAGGACTGGGAACTACAGCAGCTGGCTCACCAGCCTGGATCGTGCACCCCAGAGCCTAAAGAAAGGAGAATTCTCAGATAGATTCACGACTCAGGGAAGAACCTCCTTCGCTTCATCTCAAAACAGAGCAGCTCAGAGCTTTAAATGGATGCAAGTCTAGTGGGAACCCCACCAAAGCACTTCACAGGGGAGCCTACTTCTATCCTGCAGACAGAATCTTGGCATTGACAGGTTTACCCTTCGCTATTTGGACCCAGGAAGTCCGTCATCCAATGTGATTTGCAATTTTATTAAGGCAGGAGTTTGAAGTGTTTATGCTATATAGCTGAAAGGGCTAAGCAAAGTTGAGGGTGCACCCATGAAATACTCATCTGGAAGAGAAACTGAGGCACTAAGAGATGAAAGTACTGGTCTGACATGCCCTGAAACGGGCTGATTTCAGAGTCATACGAGAGCACTCGGCCTGGTTGGAGAAGTTGATATGGATTTATAAAAATGTAACAGTTTCCTGATATAGTGGGCTCTTTAACAAAGTCTCAATGGCTAGCCTCCCATCAATTTGGAAAACACACACACACACACAAAGACACACACACACACACACACAAAGACACACACACACACACACACACACACACACACACACACAGTTTCTTCATACCCTTAAACTGCACTGCTTGCCCTCATCCATTATGGTATTCTGTGGGATTCAAATTTTTCCCACTGGGTCCTAATTGCCTATTCCCCAAACACCAAAACGGAATCTTCTAGGTGACCCTGCTCCTGGCGGACACCTGCAAGTGTCTCTTGACCGACATTTAACCACTGTGGCCAGATGGACTCATCCTCATCCTGTTAACTTTCCTCTCTTTCTTTTTATTCTATGCACCTCAATCCATCCCCATGCTGCTCCTTTTAACTCTTTTTCCCTAAAATTTTCTACGGTGCCATGGGTCTGCCTGTGACACTGATGAGCACTAGTTACATCTCAAGAAAGGAGGCCACGCCACGCTGGGCCCAAGGCACAAGCCACTCATCCCAGGAGCAGGCCTGTTTGACTCGGAAAGAGCCCCTTACGTGCTGCATGAACAGCACACGTGCCCTTTGAATGGAGCAAACAATCCCCTCTGTGCATATGTGCTTGCTACTAAGACTCCTTCAAGCTTGGCTCAGCAGTCAGGTGGTAAGCAGCAGGAAACCGGACAGATGGATGACAAGGCATGCCCAGGTGTCTGGAGGAGGGTTGAGTCAGGAAGTAGGAAGAAGACGGATGTCTTGGGGAAAAGCAGGAAGAAGCCAGTGAGAGTCAATTTGAGAGATTCATTTCAAGGCACCAAGCAAAATCTTGCCAATCCTCTGGCTGATGATGTGAATTCCATCAACAAAGTCAGTGCTGCAGGCCAAGGTTTAAATCTGTTAAGACACAAAGGGTTTGGTAACCCTTTAAAAAGGGATGGGTGTCTTATTTGGCTATGGAGGTGTCTCCATGTCCAGGAGACTGGTTTGTTTCTAAAAGAGGAGAGTAGTGGGCACCCTGGACAAGGAGAGAGACTGAAAGACAAGGTGGGTGGAAGGAGCCCAGCAGAGCCAAGAACACAGCACACTCCATGCTCCAGGCCGCTGTTTCTCCAGAGTCAAGGTCAATCTCTTCACCTTCGTTTTGTTTCTGCTTGATTTCTCCTTTTCCCTCCGTGTCTGTCCTGCTCGGCATCTTCTCCACTCCCCATAGATTAGACCCAATTTCAGCTGTGGTGGCTACAGGTTTCTCAACGTGTCCTCATCAATAAACCTGGGCATGTGTGTCCCAAGGACTAAGTTCTTAGGACAGCTTTCAACTGAGCACTCCTTTCATGGCCTCTGACACAGCATGCAGACCTTCTTTCCTTCTGCCTCCCTCCCTCTTTCCTCCCCTCCTTCCTTCCTTCCTTCCATTCTTCTTTCCTTTGATATTTATTAGGCACCTGTTTATGTGCTAGGCCCTGGGAGAATAAAGATAAATAATATACAAACTAAACCTCCTTTCTCCTCTTGTTCAAAATACATTTCTCAAGCTAAGCCCAAGCTTTGAGACCAGCAAACACATGAGTTCTCATTCTACTGCATCCCTTGACCCTGTCTCTGCCTCCCGTCAGTGGATCTGGAGCAATTAAATGAGCTCAATGCTTTGGTTTCTCTATTGATAGACCAGGGACAGTAGTAAAATAGAAAATTTATTTTTTTCCCTTGCAACCTTGATGAGAAGTATTTTCATTCGTCTATAGTGCAGTGATTTGCATCCCTCCAGGAACTCATAGAAAATGAAGTGGTATTATTAAACTAACCAGTGACAGATTGTTCAAAATTCAGGGAATGTCTTTCTATTTTGTATATGAATACTTTGGTAAATCTACCCTAGAGATTGTGTTCTAATAATATCTCATTTTAAAGTAAATGGAATCCATTATTCTAGTTTAATGCAACAGAGTGTTTAGGTATGTGTGTGATTTTTGTTTCCTCTAACTCATAATTTTCAAAGGAGCTTTCAATAAGGATTCCCAGAAAAAATACTCTTGTGTTCCTAGAATGTCCACTGTCCAATAATCATCGTATCATCCAAAGCACAGGTTATACTGAGGATGTATAGATTATTCTTTTGAGTGGCAGCATGTTGTACAAGAAAGAGTGTTAGAATAAAAGCCCTGAGACCCAGGTTCTAAAGCCAATATTGCTATTTACTAATCCCATGTCTCTTTTAGTTAAGGTTCTTTTGGTTGCCAGCAACAGAAATCAACTGTAAATGATCTTAATATTTTTTAGGAAGAACTCACCGGAAGGACATTGGGGTATCTCGTGAAACTGAAGAGAGAGCTGAAGAAGACACATAAAGAGAAGGCACAGAGTGGCTCCAGTCACGCAGCATCAGAGGAATATGGAATTCCTTCCACCCATGCTGCAGCCCTTCATGGACTTGATCTCAAGAACACTTCAGGCTCTGTTTTCAAAGCCATACTCTTAAGAAAGAGACTAATAAGCCCAGTGTTAGACCAGGATTGAGAGGCTACCTGTCTCTGAGGCCTAACCCTGGAGGGATCCACCAGAGTAGGACAACAGCCCAGACATGGCCCCGGGGGCCTCCCCATGGACTGCGTTATTCCCAGAAAAGAGGGTCATCAATAGGGCTGGGAGTCACTCCCAGAGGCCTCGGCCAGTGTCTTTAGGCAAGTGACCAAATCCCTGGGCCTCAGTTCTTCTTTAAAGTTAGAAGTTGGACTCTATTATTTCTAAAATCCCTTCTGCTTCTTCATCCTGTAGTTAGTGGTTGTGGGCCTAATGTTTCTTGAAGAAAGTACTGGGTATCTTGAGACTACTTTCAGTATTTCCAAAAATGCAACAGAAATTGTTTTTTAAGATAAGCCTGCGCAGACACACTAAAAAAATTATGTTTCAACTTATGGCCTAGAATTCTTTTAACACAGTGGGATAACAATGGTCTTATACAAGTCAAAAGCTCTGATTGGCAGTTAATATTAATTACTGTAAGATAGGTAAATAATCATTCAGTAATTAAAGTAACTTGATTGAAAAAAATGTGTGATTCCTTAGAAGCAAAAAGCATGGGCACCCTTAACCTATGTTGTCAGAGGAAGCTTAATTTATTTGGGGGAAGTTGGGATAAATTTTCTCATCCACACCTAAAAGAGAGCTTCGTAAAATAAGGAACTTGCGGCTACCCCTAGTCAGCCCACAGCAGAAAAGCCCACACACACTTAGCGGTCAGTGTCAACATCCAAAGTGAGCAAGAAGACAAAGTCACCAGGGGGTCTGTGAGGAAAGAATGTCACGTTTTATCTCGGAGAACCTGTATAAAAGCACTTACCCTCTTTTAAGGAACTCCAAAGGAGAACTTGAAACCAAATAGACTTGTGATTACTTTTGCTCAGTGCGTGGACATTGACAATTAAAACACATTAAAATAACAAGTAACCCTAACAGTTTCTTATGTCCTAAATATTCTGGATGAATTTTTGTCTAGAAAAAATTACACCTTCACTTGAGAAACTAAACAACATAAAACCAGTTCATCTCCCCATAGCACCAAGTTGGATGTTAGGAGAGCTGGCTTCTAGTTAGCCCTATGCTTCTGGTAACTAGATTCGTACCCACAGATCAGTCACCTTTCCGTCTGAGCTTCAGCTTCCTCCTCTGTAGGCTGAGATGCTCAGTATGAGGCTCTCTAAGATTCTTGCTCAAATTTTCCATTATTAAAATGGCATATACCAAAGTTGAGCTACCCTATGATCCAGCCATTGCACTACTGGGTGTTTACCCCAAAGATACAGACGTAGTGAAGAGAAGGGCCATATGCACCCCAATGTTCATAGCAGCTTTGTCCACAATAGCTAAATCGTGGAAGGAGCTGAGATGCCCTTCAACAGATGACTGGATTAAGAAGTTGTGGTCCATATATACAATGGAATATTACTCAGCTATCAGAAAGAACGAGTTCTCAACATTTGCCGCAACATGGACGGCACTGGAGGGGATAATGCTAAGTGAAATAAGTCAAGCAGAGAAAGACAACTATCATATGATTTCTCTCATCTATGGAACATAAGAACTAGGATGATCGGTAGGGGAAGAAAGGGATAAAGAAAGGGGGTAATCAGAAGGGGGAATGAAACACGAGAGACTATGGACTATGAGAAACAAACTGAGGGCCTCAGAGGGGAGGGGGGTGGGGGAGTGGGATAGACCAGTGATGGGTAGTAAGGAGGGCACGTATTGCATGGTGCACTGGGTGTTATACACAACTAATGAATCATCGAACTTTACATCGGAAACCGGGGATGTACTGTATGGTGATTAACATAATAAAAAAATCATTAAATAAAAATAAATAAATAAATAAATAAATAAATAAAATGGCATATACCGCTCAAACACTCTAGGTGATTAATATGCACTATGCCCCTTAGTCCTCAACAAGAACATACCATTTTCATTTGAACTTTATGAAAGAGGAGACTGGTGCAAAGAGAGGTCAGGCTAGGGAGGAACAGGGTCAGAGGTCTGTGTCTAGAAAGATAAGCTCAGCCTTGCTCAGTGGGGCACTGGATGTTTCCTCTCACATCACTTTTCTCCAATTTCTTCAGCACAATCTGAGGAGACGCTTGCATGAGCACTTCTTTTCATCTTCCCCCCTGACATCACCCCTAATCACCTCAGTTACTTGTCTCTAAATTGCCTGCAATTTGTCTTCATCTTTCTGGGACTGAAGAACTGAAGAGATGATGGCAATATGTCTTCCAGGTGCAGTTTCCTTGGAGCCCCCTGAACAGGGAGGTATGCTTCCTTCACGGAAGTCCCCAGGGAGTTCCCTACAGCAGAGGATCAGGTCTGTCTGCACAGTGCTGGCCCAGAAGGTAGGAAACCACAGGACTCAAAGATAGTAAGAGCCCGAGGAGGAACAAATGCCTAAGACATGAAGGAGAGGCCAAAAAGTTAAAGAAACTGGAATTTGCTCACCTAAACATAATAAAACTGATAAATTTTTGTAGACAATTAGCCATCGGACTCTTACATTTTTGCATGTCTTGCAAGCAGGGTGCAGACTGTCCTTTGTCCTACACCACCTTTTCAAGAATGTTTTCAAAGCAAACAGCCCTGGAAGATAGAGATGGGGTCTCACCCCAGAGCAAAGGGCAGGCATGTTTACTGTCTGTTATAAAAGATTTGGGTTCCCTAAGCCCAGGGTTCTTCATCTACCATGGAACTTCCTGTGTGTGCAGGTATCATCTGGCCACCTTCATTCCCACCCTGTGGGAAATAGGGCTCAGGAGGCCAACACAAACATGTTGACAAAGCGGCTACTGCTTTTGCTGTAGTAATGTCTTTCATCTTTAATCCAGGAATCTCATGTCCTCTGCCAACTTGAAACAATAACAGGCTAACTTCCTAGGTTGCAAGTACAATAAAATCTCAGGCCCTCCACAATTCTTGATGTTAATAGACTTGAGAACAAGTTCCAATAAAAAGAATAGTGTATCTTCAAAGAGAGGTCAACAAACTATTTTTCCCTTCCTGAGAACCTAAGAATATCTCTTAAATATAGGAAAGAATCTAGGCTTTCAAATTGTTAAATTTGCTAATACTTGTATGTCTTGCCTAGGGCAATTTTGGACTCTCCTCTTCTAGAATATTTTATAGGATAATCTAGATATACATCCATGTGACATACATCAGGTCTAGACACACCTGAATACAAAGGCACAGGCAGGTACCAACATGGCCTTCATAATGCTAGTAATGGCCTAAGATGCAACTCTGTCCATGCACAGGTCCTCAGCTTAGTTCTCTGTCCATATGAAATACCCACAACATGTAAAGCTTTCTTCAGTGAATTAGCTCAGAGTTGGTCAACCTTAGTGCAAAGTCTCCACGATTCCCATGACTCAGTTAGGACCCATAAGCCAGTGTTCAGGACCCAGTCCTGGAACAAGCCTTTTACAAAGTGTGTCCTTCCACTGTAGTTTTTGGCTGCCTGGGTAAGCTTCTAGTGAATTCAGAAGGTCACCAGAGTAGGGAGGTGATCTCTAGGAACAAGAAACTTGGAGGGCTCTTATCCTCTTCTCTTTGTTCTCCTCTCTTCTGTCCTGTCCCAAAGGTCCTCCATGGCAATGGCTTGGTGAATGACTAGGTAAGAGTCTCGGCAGCCCTAATGATGCATTGATTTCCAGAGGCCAGCAGACAATGAAGGGGATGATAATGATAGCACAGAGACCTGAGCACCATGGAAATTCTAACATGCTCACTTCCTTGCTAAACACAGAACTTCCAATAACCACAACATTATACACATTCTTTCTGATAAAGAACTCAAAATCTTTCACATGAAATTTCCTACACACATCTATGCCATTGGCACTACTTCACCTTTGCATGGGAGTTTTCCTCTTCCAAAGCACAGTTACCTCATTGGATACAAACAAAACCCTATTGTCATGGCAAATATTATTAAACCCACCTTACAGATGAATACATTGAAACTTACAGAATTTAAAAGTGATGCCTGGGGTCACACGGTAGTTGTATCGCAGAGCTGAAAACTAGGACCCACCTGCCTGATTCCAGGTCCATGACACTTTCTGCCATGCCGTGTAGGAAGGAGATGCAGGCTACAGTCAGAGGAGAGATGTAATTCCTATTTTATAGAAAGGCAAGAATCAACTGACTTGTCAAAGGTCACACATTGTGTGAGTTGCAGTGAAACCAGAACTAGATATAAGGTCTCTAGAATCTGTGGTCCCAGCTCTTTCCCAGTGACCACTTGTCTTGCCAGGAAGGATGGGGATACATCTTTAAAAGGAAAGCATCTGTGAGAGGCTGAGCATGTGGCTGAGCTGAGCACTGAGGGTCCCAAGTCTGGGCACCAGGGACCTATAGAGGGTATTTGTCCTTGGTCTCTTGCAATGCAATTTCCATCTTTGCTACACTGTGGTGACGAAGGCATGGCTTTGGCATCAGACCAACTACAGTTTGAGTCCTATCTCTGCTCTTTGCTCTCTTTGAGACCTGAATCAAATGACTTAACATTTTCTGGTCCTCAGTATCCTCTTCTGTTAGATGGGATAATAGTAATGACCACTTCAGAGACAGTCTGTGAAGAAAATCAATCAAGTACATAGAGCAATATGTAAGTTGACACTAGTAATATCAACCATGAGGTAGGGAGCTGACAGATGACAAGAGGTTCCAAGGGAAAAAGAGAGGGAAGGCAAATAAAAGTGGTGACACAGACAAAAAAGCTTGCCCTAAGAGTCCTGAACTATAATGTCCAGAGTATTCTACTGGAGTGGGGAACAGCAATGTCACCCTCAGCCCTCTGGCCAGCCCTTTCTCCTGACTTACCAGGCAGACCTGGTTCAGCTGCTAGGAAATCTATAGCTCTGGGAGGTACCCATGAGTCAACCTGTTCTCTCCTCTGCCTGTGCCCCTGGGGTAGGTTTCAGGTTTGCAGCACTGCTGTAGGGCTCCAAGCCTGTGCCTGCCTCTATCACTAGAAAAAAGCTGCATGGCACCTGGGTGGTTCAGTCATTAAGTGTCTGCCTTCGGCTCAGGGCGTGATCCCAGAGTCCTGGGATCGAGCCCCAAATCGGGCTTCTCCACTGGGAGCCTGATTCTTCCTCTCCCACTCCCCCTGCTTGTGTCCCCTCTCTTGCTGGCTGTCTTTCTCTGTTAAATAAATAAATAAGATCTTTGGGGAAAAAAAAAAAGAAAAGAAAAAAGCTGCATTTTCTCTGTGAGTTGAAGGCTGTGGGCTGAGCCCAGGAGAGACAGGAGGCAGGGAGATGAGTCTACCGCAGCGGACCCTCTGCTCATCAAGCTCCAAGACATTGAAGCATCCAACCATGTCAAAGAAGGCAAGGGGAAAGTGTTTTTACAGACATAAAAATAGGGTCTTGATCCTTTTCAAATCACTCCAGCTCCTGGATCTAATGCACCATCTTCACAACATTAGGAGACAAAAGGCAGTAGAAGATACTGGTTGTTGGATCTTTTTGTTAGAAAAGCCTGGCTTGGAGCTGGCTAGTTTTTATTATCTGCAAGATGAGCCCAGTCCTTAGACAGAGACATGACACCTAGCGGGTAGAGTGACCTATCCGTGGTTACCCAGCAAGACTTGAGAGAACTAGACCTAGAACCCAAGGATCCTGATACAAACCCAGTATTCTTTCAACCACAGCCCCATCTCCTCTGGGAAGCCCTCCTTCATAAAACTAAGATGGGAAAACTGGCTTCTGAAAACTGCCACCAAGCCTATACCCCTCTTCCCTGTCCTTAAGAAAAAGAAAAATGAACCATAATGAAAGTTTGCCCATCCTCCAACCTTATAAGGAAAGCTTGAGAGAACAAGAACCACTCTTTAACTCTTCAGCCCAGCCCCCAGAACTGCGTGGGCCATTATAAAAAGAAGCTTGACCATCCGCATTTTTAAGGTCTTACACAGAAATTGGACAGCATCTAAAGGAAGTCACTCATATGCATAAGTAAAGGGCAGTAAAATCAAGCTGAGGAGAGCTGAGTAAAGGAAATCTGGCTCTTAAGTTACATGAATCTTTAACCCCCGGGATTAGGACAAGTTGGCCTAGAGAACAGAAGACCAAGGGAGGTGAAATAAGACTTTCATAACTGCCTTCAGATTTAAAGAATTACAGACAGAGACAACCAGGAAAAGATGAACCAAACAGAAACAGGCTTCTCTTATATAAGGACGATTCCAAATGGACATCGCTGAAAACTTCCAGACCAAAAAAACAGTAATTCAGGAAGTCGAGAAAGAACACATGGGAGGGAAGTCAGTTGCTCTGACCTCAGAGACTTTCTTTCAGCCCAAGGGTACCAAGAGGAGTTGGACCCATGAGGGCAGTGTTGATGGTAGGAGGGGAATAAGTGATTACTCTTTTAGGGTTATCAGGCAGTTGACCCTGCAGTCCTGCTCTAATGGCCACATTGGGACCATGTCTCCCCTGACCAAGCTTCTCCATCTCCTCCTTGGAGGGATAAAAACACGGTCAGGTAGAGCATCTCATCCTTCGAGCATGATGTTGCTGGAGGACAGCACAGGCTTAGATCTCCTTCCCATCGCAGACTTGTGAATGGGAGTGGGTGGTCTATACCAATAAGATCTAGGGTCTCAGCAGAAGATTGCCCCCCGCCCAGTGGCCTGTTTCCTACAAGGAAGGGAGGACTTGTGTGCAGAGGAGCTAGGGAGGTGGGGATGGGGGCGGGAGCAGAGTAAACTCTGGCGACAGAGTCTCCTCTTCTTTTTCCCTCTCCTCTCCCTCTCCCCCTGCTCAGTGTCCACACTAATGAAAATAAGCCTGCACAGCTTCTTCTGCAGCCGAAGAATTCGTTCAGAGCAATTTGGAGCCAATTGAATGAACAGGAATAAACGAGCAGATATTGCAGTTTATGGCTGGCTGCTCTAAGGCCCCAGGCAGTGATTAGAGGCCCATGGTCCTTTTTATGCCCACAGCAAGAAGATGGGTGAAATTTGGTCCAGTTAAGAGCTCTAAACAGGAGGTGCAGTGGTGAGGAATAGGATGGGTAATTATACTCTGGGTTAATACTGGGGTGGTGGCCATGCCACCCAGACCTGAGAAATAATTAAGTGATTGAGTAAAAGATTGAAACAGTGGGGGGCAGTGATTGCTTTGTTAGGCCCATGGATATAGAGAGATGAAGTATCCTCATGGGAGGGAAAGCCAATTGCTACTCCTGGTAGACCCTGTCTGCTGTTGGACTCTGTCCCAACACTGATTCACTCTTCCTAAGCAGAAGAGAAAACAAGTGTGTCTCACACACACACACACACACACACACACACACACACTTCCCTGAAATGGGACTTACCCTCTATCCCCTTCCTCTACCACCATTGCTGGGAAGCAGACCGTTACACTGAGTTTTATGCGTGTCCTCTCTTGCAGAAAGGGTGCCAAGGGTTGGATGCAGGTCATGATGCAGGCACAAAAACAAGGATGGCTGCCACATTTCTGGCCTGGAGGAGACTGGAGTGGGGCGGGGGGAGATGACCAGTAGGAAGCAAAGATGAGGGAGAGAGCAGGATGGGTTCCATTTGACCATGTGAAGTCCAAGGGCTTAGGGCGTATCCTAGTGGAGAATTCCCAGGAAACATAAGGTCTACATGCCCGCTCTCTGTCACCATGCAGCTTGGTCACTTTGGGGGAGGAAGTTAGCCCTCTGTGCTTCCGTTCCCCCATCTGTAAACTATTACATTCCCTTTCTACAACTCACCTTCTGGAAATACACCAGGAAGACCAAACATGAAAAGGTTATCTCCAGCACATAGGAAACAAAGTTGTTACATAAATATGAGGAATTTAAACAGTCTTTGCATTGGGTGTCCTTAGGTTTCCTATTACGGCAAAATGATCTCAAACGATGAACTCATTTTGTAATAGGTCTGCTCTTTCTGACTTTTAAAATGTGTCTGAAAGTTATGCAGGTTTGACAAGGGTGCCTTTAACTCTTTTTCCTTTTGGTCCCGTGGAGGGACAGGGAGGCATATCCCAGCACATGTGCGCTCAGAGGGATCTCAGAGCCACAGGGTCCAATGCCATCATTCACAGATGAGGAGGCCATGGCCGGAAAGAGAAAGGGACTCAGTGGAAGAACACAGGTCGTTAGCAGCAAAGCTAGGATCAGCAGACAGATCATCAGACCTTCACTGAGATCTTCTGAAACCCTCCTTGGCAGGGGCGATATCTGCGGTAATGCCACAGCCAAGGCCTCCCCACCTCAGCCCATTGGGCCTTTTGTGGGCCTCTGATTCCCCAAAGGAAGAAAGAGCCATTGGAGTAATGGCGACAAAGCTCTCTGAAGTTCCCAAGAGTTAGAAAAAAAAAATACATAAGACCCATATTAATGAGTCTCTCCCTCTTCATTTCAAGCTCAGAACATTTTCTAGATTTAAATAATACAAGACTAAGGGGGATGGAACCAGGGACTGAGAGGAACGCGTGGAGATGGAGAACTTTGAGTCAATTAGAGCCGCTGGGCCAGGGTGGGGGCAAGAGGAACCAGGAGAAGCCCAGAGAAATGATAAAGAGCTTTCAGGTGGGTGGGGCTTCAGGCTGGGGAGCAGGAAAACAAGGCTCACCTGAATGGAACAGAGCCCATAGCCCACCCTAGTGTGAGCCAGGGCAGGATGGCCAGAGGCGACCCAGCGAGGCAGGTGGAGGGCAGGGCATACCCAAGATTCTCAGTCCTGCAGGGCCTGGACCTAACGTGAGGGTGTGGATCCTCCCTCCCATCCCCTACGCGGAGCCCCACACACGCAAAGGGTTCCCTGAGAACAAGCCCCCTCCCAAGAGATGATCTCCATGTAGGGGACTGCAGGGTGACATCAGAGGGGGAAGCGGCATGTACCATATGGCCCCTCGCAGATAGATACACACACACACACACACTCATATTTTAAAGGATCTGAGAAGCGAAACAGGTTTGTCTATAATGGGACTTCTCAGATCCCATTTCGCTTGGCTTACACTGTTTTCCAAAGCTGTGTGACCACAGAACCGTGTCCTCACAGACATCGCCCTGGGAGACTTGGCTGGAAACCACGCCCTGACACTGCTCTCCTTTGTCTTCCGGTGGTCTCTCCCTCCACCCCCTGAAATGACACCACATTTGCCTCTGTTATGCTGGCTTAGAGTTCCTGGGTGGGGAACTGAAGTCACTTCAACCTGTTTTATCAAACACACAGACCACCCCAATGACTCAAAGTGAAAAGCCTAATTTTCTGGGGAGGATTCAGACCAGAACTCAGTTTAATTCAATGTAGCACGCACTTCCTGAAGACCACGTCCGTACCACTGCAGGAGACGCAAGACAATTACAAAAGCAGAGCGTCTGGCTTGACCGTAACCTAGGGGAAGAGACAAGGCTCCAAACCAGAACTGGTAGCTCTGATGTCAAGGTAGTATTCAAGTAGGTGCTAAACTTGGGGGGCCAGGGGCCAGAAAAAGGGGGCTCAGAGGAGAGAGAGTGGTCAAGAAGCCTTCTTGTGGGGGGCCAGAGTTGGGGTTTAAAGGGGCAGAGGAGAGAGGGTGACCGTGCAGGTGTGGAGCGTGCAGGTGAGGGTGGGGAAGCCGGATGGCTCAGTGGGTCCATGTGGGTCGTGGGAAGGTAAGCTGGTCACCCACTGGTGACTAAGGGGGTGGTCGAATCCCCTTGCCTTAGGCACGGTAGCCTGGTAAAGACAACTATTTCTGTGCATTGCGCCAAAACGAAAGACCCAGCTGCTTCTGGACAGAGGAACAAACCGTCTTCCTGCTCTTGGGAGTGTCTGATTCTAAAGCAGTTTCAGGAAGGAGAATTGCTCAGTTGAAAGCAATTATGACACGTTCACAAGAGAAGACAGTGACCCAGCATCCAGGACAATCCCCTACAAACCAAATGGCTTCTCGAAATCTGTCCCCTGAAGAAGTCATCCCTGCTTATTAACAAAACCCTCAAGGCCCAGTTTCATTCCCCAGTGCATCCTCCCCGTGATCCCGGTGAGGGCCTGCAAGGTTGTCACCCGGGGGGTGGTGGACCAGGTGCTCCCTTGCTCAAGGGATCTCTCATACAACTTGGCCACAAGGGCCCTGCTGACCGCTCCCCAGCAGCCCAGGCCAGGTGACCCAATGGGCTCTCTCCCGGCCCCTGGACTGTCCCTCATCTCCCACTTCTCCTCATCACTGGACAATGGCTCCCTTATTAGTCGGCCTCCTCCCCGTCCACAAGCCTTTATTACAGTAACTATGGAGTCAGCCTCTGACAAGAAGGAAAAGAGCAATTAGAGGCTTTTGTCTCTGCTGGGCAGCCTGGCTGACATCACTCTCCCTTCCCCCGCATCTCAGTCCCATGGTTAACCCCCTTCTCTCCCTGCTTCCTGCTGGTCAGAAAGTCAAGCCAGGGACACACAGAGAAATGAGCTGCAGCCCCCTCGTCCAGAGGGGCAGGGCCCTTGGGGACATTGTGAGAGAAGGGAAATGCGCTGGGCAGCCCAGAAACTACAAAGGGGCCCAGATACTCTCTGAGATCCCTGGGCAGCTTACTACCTCTTCCCGGCCAGGGCCAGTTCCACATCCATCCCCTCACCAAGGGGGAGACCATGGGGCTGGGGCCAGACCACTGCTCCCGGCTGCCCCGTTCCCATAGCACAGCCTACACTGAATGCACCCAGCCCAGGCCAGGCCCAGCTTCGCGCCTAGACAGAAGCAACCTGGAAAACCCAACAGATGCTGGCTGTTCCTGTGGCTTCAAAATAACCACCAGATCCTAGAAGATGTCATGAATCTCCAAGCTATTACAGGGTACCTACTGTGTGTTAGGTAGTGAGGAAAGAGGGCAGAACACAAGACACATTCTGCCCTTGTCCCTGTCCCTGTCCTCACGGAGCTTCCAGTACATCAAAGAAGATGGACATCAAACCAGTCACCGCTAGAGACTCCAGTAGGGGCATTTCAACCAGTGTCAAGCATCAGTGGCAGCTTCCTGCAGAAAGTGAGGTGTCAGTTCAAACTAGAAAGATGGGCAGAAGTTAATCATGGAAAGTTGATGTGTGAAAAGGCCCCAGGCTGGGAAAGAAGGTGGCCTGTTTGAGGAAATCTCAGGGTACAGCGTGGCTAGAACATAGCAGATGAGGCCGGAGATGAAGGCACAGGGGCTGAGCCACCCCAGCCTGCCTCCCCTGGTGCCCTCCACCTCCCATGCGTGGATGGAGAAGCCCCCTGTGGGCTATTCCAGGAAGCTGTCAGCTAGCTTCTGCTAAAACACTCCCAATGAAGGACGCACACGGTGGCCCACCTGTCTACAGCTGCCGTTGGTGGAAACTCCTTCTGTAAATTAAAGTGAAATCTGCATCAGGATGCTGAACAGGAAAGAACACAAGGTTTTGAATTCAGACAGATGAGATTCAGATCCCATCTTAGCCACTTGCTAGCATTAGGAGCCCATCCAAGTCACACTAACCTCTCTGGGCCTTTGTTTACGCATCTGTGAGATGGGGAGACACTGTTTACCTTACAGAGGTAAGGGGAAGATGAAATGAAAGGAGGAGTGTACAGTGACTTGCCCAGAGCTCAACAAACATCAAACATCTTTTCTTAGACATTGGTCCTCTCTCTCCTTCCGAAATGTGTAGCATTCATTCACACGGATGAGCCTTTATATTTCTTAAGCTTCCCTAAATCTCATCATGCCTAGTTCCTTGGACCATTCCTCCCAGGACATGGTTTCTAAGCCCTTTACCATCTGTTTGCACATAGGAAGTGAAGGAAGGTGTCAACGCCAATTAGCAGAGAGCTCAGGATAACTGCATCCCTAAAGGACAGCTGCATGAGGGCAGGGTCTGTCTGTCTCATTCACCGCTCTATCACCAGCACCCAGCACAACGCCCGGCACACAGTAAGCACTCGATATATGCTGATGAGTGAATGACTGAAGTCTGGGCATGACGCTTCCGGTAGAGCAGCCTAACATGTTCTCCATTTTTAAGGAGTCTGTGTCATTCCCCTGACTCATACCAGGCTAACAGACAACGCAAACTCCAAGATGTTCACACATGAGCCACTATTTTGTCAAGCCGCCGTCAGCCTGTCTTCCTCCAGTTCGCTTCTGAACGAAAGGCAGTGTTTGATTTACCCCTCCTACCTTTTTTATCTTGTTAGACGCAGTCCATTGTGCTGGCCTGCCCAGACTTTTTTTTGAAACTTCACTCTGTCATCTAACATATTAGCTCTCCCATCTAGCTTTGCTCCATCTATCAATGTGTTAAGCATGCCTCCTATGTCTTCACGTATCTGAGGATGAAATGTCAGAGAAGACAGACACGTTGCATGGGTCTTTAGGGAAGTGGACAAGTCTACCACGACTCAGCACTTGGGAACTTCCCGGCTGGTGTCAGTTCATTAGTTGACACATCTTGCGGACAATTGTTCAACCAGTAAGGAAACCATTTACCACATTACTCCATGTTGTTCCCAACGGCACTACAAGAGGCACTGTCAAATCTCTAGCTCAAAGAAACCTCCCTGTTCTATTTACAACTATCGTATGCGGGCCTTCCAAGTGCTGAGCCAACTGCGTGCCATCTCATTTTGCCCTCACAAGGCCACGGGTACCTTCTGTGCAGGGCCAGGCAGTGGCTAAGCAAGCGGGGCTGCCCGGGTTTGAGTCCCGACTTTGCTGCTGCTGGTCAGGCGACACTGGACAGTGGATTCGTCAGAATAGACCATCTGCTACAGTGAATGCCTCCAAAATTTCAGTGGTTTAACACCAGAAAGGTTCACTTCTTGCCCATGTCACAGCCAATCCCACGGCAGCCTTCTGCGGGATGGTGTGGGAACCCAGGCTCCTGACATCTAGTGGTTCTTCTTCAGACGTCTCCCCTGGGTCTTCTCCATTCAGCCAAAGTGCAAAGACAGGGTGGGGAATCCCGAAGCCGTCACAGTTCTGACATACAATCCTCTGCCCACATCCTATTGGCCAGAATGAGTCACATGACCAATTTCAATGTACAGGAGGCTAGGAAATGTCACAGGTGCACATCACAGGTGGCAAACACTCTGACCTACTTACTCATCTGTCATAGACCTGACAATATTTCCTGCCTCATGATGTCCATATTAGTCAAGGTTCTCAGATATAGATAGAGGGAGAGACATAGATGCATAAATATGTAGACAGAGATACTTTAAGGAATTGCTCATGTGACTAGGGGGATGGGCAAATCTGAAATCTGCTGCGTAGACAGGCAGACTGGAAATTGTAGCAGGAGCTCATGTCACAGACTTGAGTCCAAGGGCAGTCTAGAGGCAGAATACCTTCCTCTTCTGGGAACTCAGTCTTTCTTCTAAGGTTAAGCCTTCAACTGACTGGAGGCCCCCCACCCCCGTATTATGGAGGGTAATCTGCTTTTCTCAAAGTCTACTAATTGAAATATTAATCAAAAAATACCTTCACAACAACAACTAGACTGGTGTTCGACCAAACAACTGGGCACCATAGCCTAGCCAAGTTGACTCGTAAAATTGACCATCACAATGACACTGTGAGAATTAAATGAGCCACACCTGAAAGCAACATACAACTTCAGTTAAACCAGTTCATGATATTTAACAGGCACTCAGTAAAGAGTTGCAATTATTATTGCCCCATTTTACAGATGAAAAAATTAGGACTTAAACACATAAAGTAACTTGCCCAAGACCACTGCAGCCGGACTCCGGAGACAATTTCCTCTCCACTCCACCCCACAGCTACTTGGGACCACGTAGTTATCAGGAGCTGCAGCCTCTGGGCAGAAGTGAGGACAGAGGGTAAGTCTGGGGGACAAGATGGCTAGAGAGCAGGATACAGGCAGGCAGAGTGCCCAGCATGTGAGCAGGTCATGTGTGCTCATAAATACTTGCAAACTAAAATACAGGTGTACCTGTGAAAAGATCATGCAGATGTGAGACCAGAGGAGGAGCTGCTTCCTGGCTGGAGATGCCCAGAGTAACACTTTTCTTCCCTGTGATCATGGACACCTCCATAATTACCAGCATCAGTCTAGGCCAGTGTGACCCAACCACGAAGGTTCTCAGTGGCAAGCCTGGGCCTGCTCACACTCTGCCATGTGCAGGAGGCTATCCTTTGAGTATTCATCAAGAGTCATCTGGTGAGGGATGGTGAAGCTGAGCCTGAGATCCCAGATTCTGCTCCCAGGCCAGTCACAACACAGGCCCTCAGAAACTCAGCTACCCAGTGGCCTATACATACATGTGGGTAAGAGTCTGCAGGACCCAGCAAGAGAGTGGGACTGGGGTACATGAACCTTCTCTAGAAGGGAGCAACCGAAACCTGTCTTGGGGTAGCAGGCCAGAAGCACAGAAAGCAGAGAAGCATACTGGGAGTTTGAGGCTGACTCAACTCTCACTCTGCAACATGGGTCTAATTTCCACTAGTCCAACAAGCTGCACACAATACAGTTTCAACACGACTTTGAAAGCATTTTGAAAAGCACTGAGTACTCCACAGATGGGCAACGCTATCACTGGCTTACTATGTTGAGGACAGAGACTCAAGGCAGTCCCCATGGAACGGGCCTCTCTCCCCATCCCATCTGGTACAGACCTTGGCAGTGATGCTCGCACACAGGGGTTCTACAGTGTCATCTGCTCATGGCCATGGCACCCAAGGCTGTCAGTGTAGATTGCTTCTGGCTCCACCTGGTCACCAGGCATTTTGGCTACATGAAAGGAAATTGAGGAACAAGGCTCCAATTTATGCTCCCAGTGGTGCCCATGTGCTGACCACCAGAGCCTATGAATATGGCAGCTTACATGGCAAAAGGGACTTTACAAATGTGATTCAGGTTAAGGCCCTCAAGATAGGGAGATGAGCCTAGATCACTCATGTGGACCTGATTTAACCATCGAGTCCTTAAAGGTGGAGAACCTTTCCTGGCTGTGGTCCGAAAGATGCGACAACATCGACTTTGAGGACAGAGGAGGAGCCAGGAGCAAGCCATGCAGGAAGGCTGCCTCTAGAAGCAGGAGAAGGCAAGGAAGCAGATCTTCCCCTAGAGGCTCCAGTTAGGAACGCAGCCCTACCTACACCAGGATCTCAGCCTGGCAAGACCCACGTCAGGCTAGTCACTTAAAAAACATGAGGCAACACGCCGGTGTCCTCGTGAGCCACTAAGTGTGCAGTCATTTGTTAGAGCGGCACTAGGGAGCTAGCGCTAGTGCCAAGGAGGAGACGGAAGAAGCTGCTCGTGTGACCTGCAGTGAAGGTGGAGGCGTGAAGAGAAAACCATAGGCCCCAGCTCCCTGGACAGGCTCTCCTCCCCTCCTCTCTTCTTTAAGTAATCACCACCAGGCTTGAGGAGCTCAGGAAGGTATTCAGGCAGGGAGTGATGGGAAAGTAGTTTCCAGATCACAACTTAGAATTTATATCCATTTCTGTGCTGGACCTACCTTCACGATCTCAGTGTGTTTCTGGGGTTTTGTGTGTACAATAGACACACAAAATGAATGCCTTTCCTATGTCCATCTCCATTCCAGGGAGGGAGAACCTGGCTTCTTACCTCCTCCCTCCAGCCAGCACCCACCCAGAGGTAGTCCCACCCCATGGCCTCTCCCCTGTGCCTCCTTCCCGCCCCCCAGCCCGGGCCAGCAGCCGTCCCTGCCCGGCTTAGTCATCTCCTTACAGCGATGAACGCCATCATTAGGAGCCTTTCATTAGCAGCGGCTTGCACGCAGCTGATGTTGATTTGATAGAATCCAATTTAGCATCCCACTCTGGGCTCTGCTCCATAAGCATTTGGGTTTAGCATGTACAGGCAGTTTGATGCTGTCTTGATGGCCTTTTAAGCGGCTGAGGAAATTGCTGGCATGGCAATTTGGTAGCAGGCAGGCTCCTGGCGGGGGTGGGGGGCTGCAGGGACGGGGGAAGGACCAAGGGGCATTTCAGCCTGTGTCTGTAAAAGGCAGCTAAGTGTTTGGGAATCATACATTTAAAGGGCAGAGAGAACAGACAGAACCGCCAGAGTGTCCGAGGGGCCCCACCCAGTGAGATTTACCGCGGTGCCTCTTTCTGATGGACGCAGCACTGCCCTCGGCCAGAATACTCCTCACCCCACGCCCGTGAACGCACGTCACCATCCACAACATGCTCGCCTACGGTATCTGGTTTTTATGTTGAGCCCCAACAAACTGTCAGGCTAACAACTGAGGATGTCATTACCCCATCTTGCAGACGCAAAGCCAAGGCTCAGGTGCGGCTGCCTGGGATGGGCGCGGAGGCAGTGGTGGCTGAGAGAGTGCAGGGCTCGAGGTACAGCAGTAATCACTGTAAACGTGCAAGAGTGGGCACCAGCTTCCTCGACTCCATTTCCTGATGCCCTAATCTCTGGCCCTTAACACAGAGGGCAACCCTTTACCTGTTTCGTTCCTTGGGGGCTGTTGGACAGTGAATGGGAAGGTCAAGTGCTGCCAGTCTCCTTGACAGACTGATAGAGTTCCCAGAGTACGGTGATGTAAGTGCTGGTGAATCCTGAACTTCTGGGCCTCCAAATAAGAGAGCCCTGGTTTGCAGCATTTACCTGGTTTGAATACTCCCACTGTGCCAATTTCAAGAGATCACCAAATGCAGATGCACGAAGGGGTATTCGCCCTGGGCTCTGAGGGCGTGCGCAGGCTCAACCACACCAGTGCTAGCAGGCCGTGACATTGTTCTGAATGTGTGCCCATTTTACAACTGAACAAACTGAGGTCTGGAGTAGTTCTGAGACTAATAATGCCTTTGAACCCAACAATAAGCCATGGAATGCCAAGGATGCCTCCTTTCTGTGGAAAGACATGCTGCCTGAGATCCAGAAGAGTCAAGCACGGGCCAGAGCCGGGGCCTCTTCCCCGCCTGTGGCCCACACGCCAGGTTGGATGTGAGCCTTCTCCTTGGGAGAGGCTGAGGAGAGGAGAGGCAGGTGACGGCAGGCCAGGGGAGGAAAGAGGAGAGCTCTTCTTTCCAGCGCAGTCTGATTTTAGTTCAGGAGGCTGAATGGCCTGTGAAGACTTTCTCCTTTTCCTCCCCACCTGGCTCGTTTCTCTCTTCTCCTAGTCAGTGCCCTCAGAAAATCACTGCCTTGCAATCTTTCTCCTGGGGCTTTGTCGTGTATCTCTCAGAGCCGGCTTCTCTTCTCTCCTCCCCTCGTGCTAGGCTTCTCACCCGAGGCCAGGGCAGCCGTAGAGGGATGAATGGGAGTGCCCTGTGTCAGGAGTGCCCTGCGGCACACGCACGGCCCACCTCTGAGTGCAACAGCAGCTGCAGTGGAGGGTTCAGCGTGAACTCAGACCCACCCCCAACTGACAGCGTCCCATCAGCACGCACAGGGCTTGATCTGCAAGCAACTCTCCAACAGTGGGACAGGAGCTGGTGGGAAAGGCCCCAATCTCCCAATCCTGGGCATTCACTAAACTACTCGGGAGGCCCCAGCTGCAAAGAACCAACCCTGTGGCCTTCCTTCTCTCTGCTGCCTCCTCCTGATTCCTAGGATCACCTCCCAAAGAAACTACAGGTACCCCACTCCTTGTCTCAGGCACTATTTTCAGCTATAAACACAAATCCTCTGAAGTGGGCACAATTAATACCCCATTTTACAGATGAGGAGACAGGGTATGTCTGCCTGACTTGGGCTAGACGGGTCACCCATCCCGCCTGCCCATAAGGACAGTGGTCCTTGGGGATGCAACCGCAGCCAGCCTTCACTGAGCTGGCCGGGACAGAGCTCAGGCCTGGGAGCTGGAATATCAGTGGGCTCAGGAAGAGGCGCCTCGACCACAGAGAACACCAATGGGCAGTGCTTGTCTCAGTTCAACCTTGAACCCTTCTCTGTGAAAGCAAAATCCCTTAACATTTGACCTCATTTTTGTTTTGCTTTTGTTAATATACACAACATATATACAAACACATACACAGATTTATGTGTATAAATATATATTAACAAATACGTGTGTGTGTGTGCGTGCGTGTGTGTGTGTGTGTGTTGAGAAGGTTGGAGAGAAATTCACCAAAAGTTAACAGCATTATATCTCTATTTTGTGTGTGCTTTACCATGTTTTCTAATTTTTTCCATAATGAAATATTACTGTGGAAAGAGGCAAAAGCATTATTCTTTTTAAAAGAAAGAAAGATTAAAATAAATAAATGAAAGAGAGAGAAAAAGAGAGAATGAGAGAGAGAGAGAAAGAAAGAAAGAAAGAAAAAAAAAGAAAGAAAGAAAAAAGAAAAAGAAAAAGAAAGAAAAAATCAACCAATTCCTCTTCAGAGGAATTCATCGTTAACTGAAACCCAGTGAGCATCAGGACCCCTAGCAGGTGGGGAAAACCCCATTCCTGCCAGCAAGCTTGACTCTTCCCGAAACCTAGCAGTGCAGGAGAGCCAGGGAGAGGAGACAGGAAAGGTGAGTACAAGGAAGGGAAGCTTGAAAAGCCAGACCAAGCAACTGGGCACACAGGTGCACTGGGGTGGAGGAGGGACTGGGAGAAGAGCCAGGGGCCCCTTACTGTGGTGACAGGCTGCAGGTTTGGATGAGATGCCGCGAAAGGGCTCTGGAACAAATGGGCAAATTCTTAGCCTTCACGCACAGCAGTAGACAACATTCATCGTCATCCCATTTGAGGGGGTTTCCATTCACGTGGAGTGCTGAGAAGGGAACTATTCAAGTCAGCCAGCTGCACTTTGTGAATTCCACACATTTAAATTGAGCGCCCTTGTTCCAGTCATCAGGCTTTAAACCCTTGAGTTCAGGGACTGTGATGGCCTTATGTACTATTGTCACCGCATGAGCTGTTAACATGGGGACTAGTAGACACCCAATAAACAGAATGAATGAGCAATCCTACCACCGTCCCACCTTGTACCAGAACAGGTTGCTGGGCCAGATGGAAAGAAACTCAGAAGACCTGAGTTTTTGTCCCTGACCTTCCAGCAACCCATCTCATGACCTTTGGGAGGTCAGCTAGTTACCTTGGGACTCGATTTCCCCCCAATCAGAAAAGCTTACCCTGAAACGAAATCTAGCGATGAAATAACACATCTATTACAAACTTTCTGCTCCTTAGGGCAAAGAACTGGCATCAATGAAGGGTATAAATCCTTTTTGTCCTCAAATCCTAGCACTACAGAAAGTCTAAAGGGGTCAGCCATGGGGTCCACGAGGCTCTCTTCAGACTACTGAGATTGAGGCAGTGGTGTTGGGGGCTGGGAGTGTGGCCGGGCTGGGTGTGTGGCCAGGCTGGGTGTGGATCTTTCAGCTTCTCTTCAATGGCCTCTCCTCTGGGATCTTGCCGCCTTAATGGAGGCTGCATTAGCTAATCTAGTGATTCAATTAGTTCTAAATGCTCCTGGCCTGAGAAGGAGGGATGGCAAGGTGGGGATTTGCTGGCTCCTATTTGCCGGAAAGGGTTTCCCAAGACAATGGAGCTGCAATTTGAATTCCCAAGTCTCCCACTTCCCTCTCCATTCAAGAGCCCAGGGTCATCAACCCAAATGAGATCATGCATGTGAAAGCACTTCGTAAACTATTTTTATTACTCATTCCATGACTTTTCCAGCCAACCTCTGTCCCAGAGGTGGGGGGGGGGGGGCTGCCCAGTGACAGAGGGACGAGCGAGGCCCCAGGCCTAACCTTGAGGAATCCCAGGCCAGTGGTTTTTCTGACTTTGCAGAATGGAAATGACATTTAGATCCTCTGCGGCGAAGATCCAGTCTTTCTCCAGTGACAGCTCTGCTGTCATGTGGGGAAACAATCAGACTGCCTCTACCATCTCCGACTTGTTCTAGGGGCCTTGTGTCCTCAGAGAGACCTGACTCTGAGGACCATCCCAGCTGTCAGTTCCTAAGGGGCACATCTCAGTCCCTGGCAGGAAGGGACAGAAATGGAAATGTAAAAGGAAGGAGGACAGCAAAAGAGAAGACAGATGACACAGAAGTGAGTCTCTACCACCTGGAGGTCCTTTCTCTTGCCATAGAAGAGTGGTTTTTTCTAAAGTCCAGGAATTGCTACTGACTCCTAGAAGCTGTTGGGATTGAGTGGGGAGCTGCTACCTCTTTGATCCAAAGGCCTGTGTAAAATGAGAGTATTAGATTGGAAAAGTGGTTCTGACTTTGGCTGCACATTGGAATCACCTGGGAAGCCTTAGAAAGTTCCATGTCTCAGCACCATACACAAAGACTACAGTTGAATTGGTCTGGGTGTGCAGTCTGGACATGCAATGATCTTCCTTTCTCTCCGCAGTGGCGTGCCAGTAAACCAGCTCTCAAAACAGAAGAGTCCTCACGTGTGTCATCTGCCAATGTCCATGGTGTCAAAACCATCACTGTGGCCTATTTCAAGCAACCAATAGTGTAGCAAGTGGCTCCAGCACACCACTGTCTCCCCGGGATTCCAAGCTGCCACAGAGTGGAGAACCACTAGAGCTAGCCTGTGAGCCACCTGGGACCAGGGAGCCCCAGGTCCCCAGAGCAAAGGTGAAAAGGAAGGGTCCAGTCGTGACTCACACAGAGACACCCCCATCCACCCCACCTTTCTCCACCAGCCCTGGAGGCCATCCACTCAGCCCCTTCTCCCCCCCAAAGGCACTCCGAAGTGGTTGGTAGAGATAAATGACAAAGAAGGAAAGAAAGTCCCAGTGGTTTCCAAGCTCTGTCAGAGCCACTTTCAGGAAGAAACCACCCCATTGTTCACCTCCCTTCTTTTCTGTCAGGAAAATGTCTTCAATCTGAAAGCAGTCAGCCAGACATTGGAGAAGTCCATTTTTAACACATTATCCACTTTCACTGACAGTAAGACCAAGGACTTCCCCAGAAGACATTCAGAACCTTTGTTGGAGCCAGGGCGGAGGAGGAGAGGGAGACAAAGGGGCCAACAGAGAGAAGGAGGACATCTGCTTCTCCTAGCAATGGCAGGGTCTTGGATGTTTTAGTTAGGCCCACCTAAGTCTAGGCCACCCTTCTTCCTTTCCTCTGAGGATGGTCGTCTCGAATTCAACCAAATTCAACAGTATTTGTTAAATACGGTAAGAAATTGAGCTCTGGGCTGTTTTGAGAATTTGGTTTTTTTGGGTGGAAATACTGTCTTTTGTGGCTAATAGGAGAGTCAAGACTCAAGGAACAAACAAGCCTGCAAACTCTTGAGTCATGTGTCAACTAGCTACGGGCTGGTATAGGTTCTGCACGTGAGCACTGGTGGAATTGAGAATACGTTTTACAAAGGGTTGTGTTTATACCTCACCAATTTCCAAAAAGGAATCTAAAAGGCTGAGGTCCAGCAAAGGGCGAGTGGAAGTCTTCATGGAGGGGAGACGTACCGTGATACATAAAGCCATCTGGCGGTGCCATGGGTAACAGCAAGCCCAGGTCTACTGGGCCTTGGGGAATGAAGAGAACTCCACTGTCTCAGGCAGTGACAAGATGGCAGATGGGCCTGGGTCTGGGTGGACATCCTGGACAGGACCATCATGTAGACTTGCCAAGCCATGAACAATAGCTAGGGCAACATCCACTCAAATGGGACACCTTTTTCAGCTTTGCTCAGAATCATCAAACTGGCCAGCAAGAACCCCAGAATGAGTCCAGCCTGCTGCTACCACAGCACCAAGCTTTGAGTCACCCACGTTCTATCAGATCTGAAGCCTAAGTTCCAGTTCCCACTCCATAATGAACAAGCTCAACCAGCTTGGGCAAGTTGCTCTACTTCTGAGATTCAAGGGTGCCCTAAAGGGGACGGGAGCACACACTTGGATCCAAAATCAAAGAAGCATTTAGCACCCTTAGCATTGGGGTCTTTGGTCATGGCTGTCTTGGTCTTCTCTTAGGTTTAGACCAATATTTTATATCTCCTAAGCCCACATTAACCAGGTGGCAGTTAGATGCCTAGGGGAGTCACCATGACATACAAAATTAGACACAGAGACTCTCTGTGTAGGTAGTTATGAGTTGAATACCTTCCTAGGTATTAAAGTAGAGTGAATATTTGCCATCAGCCTGGCCCCCTGAACCACAGAATTGACCAATATTAAAACAACAGGGGCGTTTAGAGATGACCAGATCATCTAATCTTACATACGACGAACCCAAGACTAAAGAAACAAGGGTCCGGGCCAGGCCACACAGCCCCTTTGAGGCGGACCATGGTAGAGGCAATCCCCACCACCCGAGCCCACACACCGGGTCTGAGAGGCACTGACAGGAAGAAAAGGCTGAATTGCAAAAGCAATATAGAAAGAGGCAGTAACGCTGATGCAGTTTGGTGGCAGATTGGGGGGTGGGGAGAGGAAAAAATAGATTTTAGAATTAGAAGAGAGGGCCTGATCAGTCAGGGGTGAAAAGAGAGAACTGTGAGTGACGAATGCGACACAAAACCAGGCAGGAAGATGAAATGAGTGAAGTATGAAATCAACCCTCCTCTGGCCACACTTTGCAGGGCAGCCGTGAAATAGGCCCGTGGCTTGCAGATGGAGGGGAGGAAAGCTTGGCTGGGTGGCAGTGGGCATGGTGCCCTGCATTTGCCTGGCACACAGCAGAGGCTCTGCCAGGGGGAGGGCTTTCTGGAAGGCATGGGGCGCCTGGACACTAAGGGCTTAACCTTAGGTGGGTGGCGGAGCCAGTGTCTTCTCCAGTAGCCAGGATGGGGCAGTGTCTGCCCTTCTTCACCCTCTGCTGGGCCTTTCGTGGCCACAGTGACATCATTCTTGCCTCCTTGTGTTCAAGTGCTACATCACGAACCCCGTGCATAACCTATTGCTTCGCTGTGTTCCATTCCCACGCAGAAGTATACATGTATACATCTACACACGCCATGCAGCCTGAGGGTCCAAACTGCCTGGGAATAAGGTCCCGGTGATTCTTTAGTAATGCAAACCTCCAGCCTTGCCCGTCCTACCCTCCTCTGCACCCTCACTGCCCCACTCTGAGGGGAGGCCCTCCGTTAGGTGGAATCCTACTTGAAGGAAGCAGGAGGTAGCAAAAGGGGAGTGCAGGTGTCCACTTTGGGGCGGACACTATTCAGAACATGGCAAGTCTCCTCCGTCCCTGCATGCTGGCAGAGGGCTTCTGACCCAAGACAGGGCTCCCATGAGCTTCACAGCTTTTAGAAGAAAGGTACGAACATGATGAAAACTGGCGTGACAGCCCTGGAGGCCTGACAGACAAAACCAGCCGGGCCTCCCTCCACTCAAGGAGAAAGATCATGTCCCTTTCCTGATGGGGGTGGGTGAGGCCACAAGGCAGTGAGCTCAAGGGACTGGGTGACATCACACAGCATTTCCCAAATCAGCACTCCATCCCCCAGAGAGAGGCTTAGCTGACTTTTAAAAGGGAGAGCCAAGCTGGGGCTGATATTTTTGATTTGTCAGACTGAGGGACAAGCCAGAGGTCAGGGGATTGTCACTCTATAGAACGGGGAGCCCGGCCTGACCAAAGTTTTTGACTCTGGCTGGCCATCTGCATGAACTGGACAGATGAACCCAAACACCCACATACTCCCTCCCCGCTTAGCTTCCCCAAGTCCCAGGGAAGAGAAACAAGACTCTACAAGGGGGTCTAAGGAACTGCAAAAGCCTAAGCATGAGAATCATCCCATCCAGGGAGCAAGTGGGAGACACAGAAGCCTGGGCTCCGGGCTCCATTCTCCCCAGATTCCAGCTCAGCGATCTGCATTTCTGGCAAACTCTTCCCGCAGTCTCTGACAGGGCTAGTCTCTGGGCTGTGCTTTGGAAAATCCCGGTGAGAGTATTATTTACAGAAATCGCAGAAGGCTAACTTGTCAGGAAGAAAAAGGAAGCGTGAGACAGCGTTTAATCATTTGTCCCAGCACCCGCATTATTTGATTGTAATAATAATGATGCTTCTGTTTCCAAGTCACTTTGCAGCTCATCTGACTTGATCTTCCCAACCACCCAGACAGGGTAGCCCAAACACGTTCATCACCTTGGTCCTGCCAAGAGGAAGCAGCCTCTGAAAGAAGTTAAGTAGTTGCCTGGGGCCACATATTTAGCAAAATAGCAATGGGGACTTGAGACCCAGGACCAATCCATCTCTCTTCTGACTTCCCCAGGGCGCTCCCCAGGCAGCTGAGTGGGCACTCAGACACAGAGGGAGGTGATTTTATAGAGAGTATCCTGTTTGTCCTCAGGGGCCATGACCAGCATTTTCCCTGACGCCCCGCGGGCATGGCCCCTGAGTGCTGGTGGGGTGCTGCTGCCCGCAGGGGTCCCCTGAGTTGCCTCTGCCCTGTGGCTTGAACTGTCCTGCCCCCCCCCCCCCCCCCCCCCGCTAGAGAGCCCAAGCAGCGGCAGAGTCAGCAAGGGGGTGGGGTAGGGAAGAGTACCACAAGAATACAGCATCTGAGTGTAAGTCCACCACTCTGCAACTGAATCCTGGGGTGACCTTGACCAAGGACTGAACTTCTTCCAGCATCACCTTCTCCTTTGATTAGATGGGTATTGGAACACAAGCCTCTTGGATGTATTCTGAAGAGTGAATATGATAGTGATTGAAAACCCCAAACATAGACATGAGCGGCACGCCCCTTCCCTCCTAACTCTTCCAGAGGAGCGCAGTGAGGGATGTCTTGGTGTTTCCCTAAAAGGAGGGCTGGTGTTGCCCTAGAGGAAAGAGGCAGGGAGCCTCTATGTTAGACCTGATCTGCACAGGGACCTGAGCAGAAAAGTTTTCTCCCCATTTACCATGACTCCTGACCTCGCGCCCACCACCACCAAACAGGATAATGGGGAATGCATGCAGCAAGATGCTGGCTCAGCAGAGGCCCCATATATAAAAATTATTCTTGATAGCTACAATGGAGTTTGCACTGTCCAGGCCAAAATGAAATATGAAGATGGGGCAGCGGAGGGGACGGGGTAACACCAGGGAGTAGTGACTGAATACAGCCCATGACTTACATTCAATACTTATTGAAGTATAAAGATGAGGTTATGCGCCGACGGGTTATTTCTCCTCTGGTCTTCCAGATATTGTCTCCGGCATCACATTATGTGATGCCCTTTTTCTCTGCCCACTCCCTCCCTCTCGGGGGCTGAAACAAGTTTGATGCTGCCCTACGAACCAGAAGCTCCTTAGAGCTCTTGGTTCTGATCTGATGGATCCGCCGGAGTGAGGGCATACGGCAGGGAAAGGATAGAGGTTGGGGTAGGGCTTAGGCGGGAAGGCAGGCACCCCCAGTTCCCCCTTCCCATCCCCTCTCTGGCTCTGGGACCCCAGGCAAGCCCCCCACCAACTCTGGATCTCAGTTTGCTCATCTACCAATCAGGATATGACTTCTTGCTCCATTTAAGTGCCGGGGAATCAGCAGGCAAAAGTTTTTCAGTTGAGCTGATAGAGCAAAAGTTTACTGAGACACCAGGAAAACAGGGATTGGTCCCCTGACGGTTAATTTGGTGGCTCTAAAAAGAGGCAACCATAAAGGCAGGGGCAGGGCCTAGAAGGATTTTCCAAGAGGGGGCCTCTTTTTACCAAGGGCACTGGGGGGAACATTAAAAGGAAGTGTGACTCTTTGTTGTCCCTGCCCAGTGACAGATCAGAGGTGAAGATCATTAATTTTGGAGACTTTGTTTGTTCAAAAATGAGAAGCCCTTTGCCTAATGAAGAACTCTTAATAGGTGTTGTTTTTCCTAAATTATCATATTAACCACAGATAATTAACAAGCGTATCCTTAATGCCGCAGGATACTGACAAACCCACTGAACGCATCTCGCTGCCTATAAATCATCCAGCCACCCTTCAAGGCAGCTGTTTAATTACTCCCGCATTGGAGAGGAGCAATATTGAGGCTCTCTCTAAATTTGGTTGCCAGTGAAAATAAAGTCAGCAACATTTCAGCACTTTATCATCATTGTTCCAACTTAAGATGTTGCTGCCTTGCTACTTACAACGGTGGAAAACTGGAAACAACCCAAATGTCCACCAACAGGGGCAATAGCCTGGTTAAACAAATGAAGCGGTATCGGTCGAAGGGGATGTCATCCAGCCACCTAAACGGCAGTACTGAAACTAAGTCGATACATGGAAAACATGTATTCTAAATCATGTTAAGTGGGAAAGCATCATAAAATACTGTGTACACAGTGTCTATGACTATATGAGAAGGTATACAATTACTGACCAATCATGGACAAGAATTTAGAGGGATATAAAGTGTTGTGTTTCATGCTTGTTTTCTATTCTGAAGTGGATTAAGTTAGTTGTTTAAGACAAGACTCTACTGGTGGTGGTGACTGGCCAGGCTGTTCCAACTCCAGCTAGTAGTTCCTGTCACCTGGGAAAAAAGTGGCTCAGCCTCATTCGCCTGACTCAGGCCCCTCTCTCGGAAATGTGCTGGATCTTTGCAGCACTCGTGATACCTGAGTGGCATTCTCGGGGTAGAAATTGGCTGAATGTGTTTCTCGTGCCTCGCGGCTCATGAAATCGTAGGAGAGGAGTCTGACTCTCCCCAGTAGCATTTCTTGTGTTCTCTTTTGCCAGATCCTTCCAAGAGCTCACCTGCGGCTTCAGACTGCCCAGCTCTCAAGCCCAGAGATCTGGCTGTGGGTGACATGGAGAATAGGGAGCAAGGGGGAAAAGAGGGGTATCCCCATGCTCCCCTTCCCCCAAACCACCTAGCAAAGCATGAGCTGAGGGCTTGACTGTGAAATGGGGGAGGCCGGGGAGTTTTTCTCAGCCTCTGAATTTGGTGGAGTTTTTCCTTCTCAAAGTTTACAGGAGCTGAATCTGTCCTTTAAAACTCTCATTCAGGGGTGTCTGGGTGGTTCTCAGTTGGTGAGCCTTGGTTTCAGCTTAGGTCATGATCTCAGGGTCGTGAGATGGAGCCTCATGTCGAGCCCCATGTCAAGCCCCATGTCCGGCTCCTAGCTCAGCGTGGAGTCTGCTTGAGATTCTCTCCCTCTCTCTCTCTCCCCCTCTGCTCCTCCCCCAACTCACACTGTCTCTCACTCTAATAAATAAATAAATAAAATCTTTAAAAAAAAACTCTCATTCACTGGAGCCTTTTTCAAGTGAAGCTTTTCCTTTTTCCTTCTAAGGATAGGAGAGAGGGAGCCAATGAAAGGTGGCAGCTAAGGGCAAAAGGAGCCTCCCGGGGTGGCAGGAAGCCACGCTGGGTTAAAATCTGGGTGCTGAGTGGCAGAGGATCAGCTAGTCAGCCAGCTTTGACTCTCTGCCTGTTCTTTCTCGATGTCCGAGCACAGTCTCTTTGGCTCTCTGGGTCAGGCCACTGGAACATGCAAGCGGAAGAGAGAGAGAGAGAACCCAAGGCCTCGGCCAGCCCAGGGGTCCTGGGACCTAAGCTGCGGTGCTCAGGGATCTTCCCGCAGCATTTAATTTTTAAAGGAGGAAGCAGCTCAATCCCCAACCCAGCAAGGCTGGGTATTCATGACTGCAGCTGGACCGGTGCTCCTTCGCAGGGCACATGGAGAACTGGAGGACGGTGCTTTCTCCAACCCCCCGAACCCCAGTGCTCAGGAGAGGTCTCTTTCTCTTCTCCCACCCACACCTAATCTCATTGGCCCTATTGCTTGTTATCTCCTACTTCCAGTTTTGAAATTTTATTTCTGGTTCCCATTAACATATTTAAGCAGAGCTGGGGATGGAGTCCTGAAGTTACCCAAATCCCTGCATTGTGCTCTCTCCTGCCCCTTATGGTGCCTGTAGGAGACATTTAAACCAAAGCACTGTGCTGTGCTCCTGAAACCAGAAGTAGCAGAAACACAGTTATACAGAGGAGTGCCCAGTCATGATCTGCACATTGCCTGCATCTGGAAAGTGATGCCCATGGAGAGGGTGGTGGGAAACCAAGTGGATATACACTCCCTGTGTATGAATGGGAGCCAGGAAAATAAAAGCATGCTCAAAGCACCTGTGTGATACAGTAACATTGGTATCCTAATTTTACAGATAAAGGAGTGGATGCTCAGAGAAGTCAAATAACTTTTCCAAGGTCACACAGCTGGTAAGCAATGAGGCCAGGATGCAAAGCCAGGCAGACTCCAAACTCCCTGCTCTTGCAGAGTGTACCTTCTGCCATTTCGATGACCATTACAGGAAGGAGTAAAGGGTGAATGAAGGACAAGTAAGAAAGAACAATTAAAACAAATTCAAAGACCAGTCAGGTGAAATATTGAAGTGTCAAATCAGCACAGAATCTAGAAATTATTTTGTAACACCTTGCTCTGGTCCGTGTCCATAAAATAAGTGTCTAAGCTACCATTTTCTTTTCTGAAAGGACCTATGTACTTGGGGAGGTGTGCCTGGAGCAAATCACCTGGCAGGTTCTCCAGCCAGGATCATTCATCCACTTCATTTCCTAGTTGGCAACACAGCCTCCCGGGACTTTCAGGGGAGTGAAGCATGTGCCCCACTTCTGACGACCTCAGGTAGAACCAGGTAACTAAGCATCAGGGCACCTGCCCACAGAATAGGAACCAGAGACTGTCCCAAGGTACAGCTGGGCAAGCAGTCGGCCAGTGGGTCCCTTAAATGGCTCATGGAGGAAAGATGACATGGGCTCCCTCTGTGCTTGGGAAGGAGGGTTGTGGGGGGTGGGGGGTGGTTATTCAGTTCTTCCCAGACCACTTACCCCTGCCTTTTTCTTCCCTGCCCCATTGTCTCCAACTTAACCTCCATCTTCACTTGAAAGCCCATTGAGAACTCATTCTACATCATCTTGATGCTTCAACTCCAGCCACGGATCTTCCACATCACTCCTTCCCACCATGCAAATAGTTTCCCCAACTCCATTCCCAAAGGAGCCATACAAAGAAATACAATATGGACAATACAAAGGATGATACATGTCTACAGTCACCGACAAGAAAAATTCAACAAATAAAAAACAGAATGCAAAAGAGAGAGGGAGGGAGGGAGGGGAAGAGAGGAGAAAACACAAAGAAAGCCCGTTCAGCATAATGGGACCTCATTTGTGTAACACTTCTAATTACATATGTATATATGCCCAGAGGGAGGCGTGGATGCTGCGGCTGCCTGGAATGGAGGTGGGGATTTCAGAGTGATTTTCCCTTCTTTTTGTACTTCTCTGTATCGTTTGAATGTTCTATAATGAACGCACATTACCTCTCCAAACAGAAAATAGATAAAAAGCCATAAATTTAAACTAAAACCTCCCCTCCTTGGCAAAGCCTTCCCAGATTGGCCCAGGGAGAACCAACAACTTGCAAAGATTGCTGGGAAATGGTTATTTCCTGTTCCATCGAGGACATTTCTTTTTTACTCTCCTCCCACAAACCATTTGCACTCTTAGAAATCCAAGGGGGTCAAGGCCAGCTCAGAGAGGAATTACCCCTCCCTGCACCAGCCTATACCTCTTCTCCAGGTGCCCCCGGGGGGGCTGTCCTGATCTTGAGTTGCTTAGATCCAACGCATAGACTTTCTTCAGGCTGCTAAATTAGTCTAAGGAGGAATATAACATATGTGTGTTTTCTAGAAGTTTATAAATTTATTTAAATGAATAGTATATATTTTAAATAGTTTCCTTGTCCTCTTAGCAGTTTCAAGAGTGCTCACGGGCCCTGTTCTTTCCTATCAGCTCTACTGAGGAAAAGCAACCATCTTCTCAACCTGTCCCTGCTATCCCTTACAATGCCGTTTCTCTTCACCAAAGCTGAGCTTGACCAGAGCCCTGAGCTCCTGTCTCTCTTCTGTGGGTCTTTTGTCCCTGAACCAGACTTCTCAAAAGGTACTCACTTATATCCCTGTATGTATTGGTTACTTCAGATTTCCTTGCTCAGAAGCCCTCCCTTCTGACCCATGGTTCCCCTGCATTCCACTCAACTTCCAAAAGGACATAACAATTAGAAATGTCTTCTACTACAAGTAACAAAAGACCTGACTTACAATGGTTTCAACAAATAGGGTTTTATGTTTCTCAAACAACAAAAAGTTGAAGGTAGGTAGATGATGACAATGACTCAGCAGCTTAATGATGCCAGGGCAAGTGGTCTCTGTAATTCTATTGAGCATTGCTTTCATGGGCCCAAAATGGCTGCACCAGCTCAAGACATCACATCTATAGTCAAGGCAGGAAGATGGAGAAGTGGCAGTGTTCAACCATGCCATCCCTTTTTTAATAAACCAAAAGCTTTCCCAGAACACTCAGAACAAACTTCATTTATGTCTTTTTGGTCATATTGTATCATATGGCCATTCCTGGATGGGAAGCAGACTGAGAAAGCAAATATTTAGCTTCTCTAGCCTTGAAAGTAGCATATTGGGAGGATCCATAGAGTTGGAAAACCACCAGTTTTCATCACAGGGGCCAAACCCTTTTCGCTGAGAAGGTAACAAACGGAATAACAACAGCAAACCTTTACTAAGCATTCATTCTATACCAGGCCTTTTGCTAAGCATTTCCTTTACATCAGCTGTGGTGGGAAATCCTCTGAACGATCCCAAGATGCAGGTGTCACTGGTATCTCCATTTTAGAGATGAGAAACTCGAAGCTTACAAAGGGTAGAGAACCAGCCCAAGGTCACACGATCTGTAAGTGTTATAGCTGGGATTTAAACCCCGCTTAGCCAGGAGCCAACAAAATCTTTCCAAGAAGGGCCAGACAATAAACATGTTAGGGTTTGTGGGTCATAGAGTCTGTTGCCACTATTTAACTCTCTCACACAGTGCAAAAGCTGCCATAGCCAGTATGTAGATAAACCAGCTGTGTTTCAATAAAACTTTATGTATGGACACTAAAATTAGAATTTCATATCATTTTCACCTGTCACAAAGTATTATTTTTCTTTGCTTTTTTTTTTTTCATCGACTATCTAAAAATGTAAAAACCCATGCTTGGCCCACAGGGCCATAATTTGCCAATTCCTGATCACCAGAGTTGTAAACATTTTGGATGCTAAGCATCTGGAGGTTTTAATGTATGTGCTCACCCCTGCCCTCTGCTTGCCTCGCACTGCTGCTTTGGTGTAGAGCTTTCCATTCTGCGCCTTGGCTCCTGCACCTGTGTGCCTGGGTCCGTGAGGATGGCTAAACAGGGGTCACCTCTGCCACATTTCACCGGAGCCTCAGCACACGCCCTTGGCTACTGGTGTCACCGCAGAGATGGCTGATCACAAGAGATTCCTGGCCCGCCAGACTTAGAGCAAGTACTGGGGCAATCACGGGGTGGTTAGCTTTGTCTAGTTCTAGAGCTTTGGGTGATATTTTTCGATGAACAGCAGCTACTCCACAAGTGCTTGGGGAAAGGAGAAAATAGGAATGAAAGCCCAGATTGCTTTTCTTTGCTTGTTTAAATAATATTAGATGTCTCCTCGTAACTGGGTACTTAAGGATGTATAGAAGGAGAGAGAGGAGCAGTGTGGCATCTAATTGCTCTGTTTCCTCCTTCCTCTCTGTGTGCTCCTTGATCACCCTCACAAAAAACACACAGGAATTTCCTTGGGCCTTTACAATTACCCTTCCATGGAAGGGGCATTTGTCCACAAAAGCTACTGCTACTTGGAATTGCTCAGCAAAGGCTTCCCTTCTCTCTGTGACCCTAATGGCAGTGATGAGCCTGCTTGCTGAAGATTTCCAGAAGGTTCCACCAGCCAAGAAGATCACAAATGCTGGGAATGGTTTCCCTGACTGTAGATGCCTCCTCCTCTCCTACCCCTAAAGGCACTGGTGTGTAATTCCCTTAGGGTTATTAAAGAAAGAATTATTTATGACACTTGTTAAAGAATGGTGGGGTCGGGGGCGCCTGGGTGGCTCAGTCGGTTAAGTGTCTGCCTCCAGCTTGGGTCATGATCTCAGGGTTCTGGGTTGAGCCCCCAGGTTGGGCTCCCTGCTCAGCAGAGAGCTTGCTTCTTCCTTTGCTTCTGCCCCTGTGCCCCCCCCACACACACACTCATTCCCTCTCTCTCTCAAATAAATAAATAAAATCTTAAAAACAAAAAAAAGAATGGTAAGGTCAACTATCACAATGTAATATGCATAGGGACCGGTGCAAGGGGGTTTCACAGTGAAGGAGAGAGATTGGGCTCAACTCCAAATAAAATAAGGAAAAGTGGGAATTTATAGCCAAGGAGCAGAGTGTGGGGCTAGTGGATAGAAAATGACTGAGAGGAAACATCAGGGCTAAGAGGGGATTCTGGCTAAAGTGACCTAACAGGATTCTTGCTGATGGCATTGCACATCACCTGGGGTCTGTGAGGAATGGTAGAGGATGAGGAATCTGTTCAGATTTTAGGGTGATCAGATATGGCAGGGGGTAGCTCTGGCTAAACCAATTTAGCTGGATTCTTTCTAAAATTGGACAATAAAATCAGAGAAGACTGATTAGAGTTTCTTTAAGGAGAAAGTCTTTCTCAGGGTGGTTCCCAAAATAGTGTTGTTGTTGTTTTAATTTAACGCTGCTCCTGTGCGGTCAGTGAACATTTTAAGGCTCCCCTGAGTGATTCTAGTGCCTTGTTTCCCTCTCTGTAAAAATGATGGTGCCCAGGTCTGCTGGGCAGGACCGTTGTGAGGAATAAGGGAGACTGCCTCCATGACACCTGATGTCACCAAGCACATTGGGGTGCGCCATCAGTGGGGCCCTCCTTCCTGCTCTGAAGTCTACAACTGTGTCATCGAGGCAGCTCTTGACGCTGGGGCTGATACCCCTTGAGCCCTTTAGAGTGGCTCCTGTCCATGGCTCCCGACCCTCCGGCCAGGAGGGTTTGGGCAACCATGCAGACCACCCATGGGGCCAGCCTCTCTACCAGGTAAATACTCCGTGAGCACCGCTGGCCCCCAGACAATCACACTGGCTCCGCAGGGGGAAATGGCAGCCTCAGTCAAAGGCTTTGGGGAGCACCGGTTAACTGGCCCTGGGCTCGGGACAGGCTCCAGCTGGGCTCACACCCCTCCCCGAGGGGACAGGGCTCCTCTCAAGGAGACAGACTTCAGTGGCCCTGACTCCCTTTGAAGAAGGTGCTGGTCTCAGGCTTGGGGGCTGTGTTGGTTCCTAGCTCGTTGGTAGCAGATGTGTGAGTAGGAGGAGAATGCAAATGATAGCAAAAGAGTTCAGAGTGACGGACCAGGGAGTCTACCCCTTCCTCTGGGCAGATGGAGTCTTGACGCTGAGGAGGAACATGAACCACCAGGTGCACATTTAGATTTGACGGCGCCCAGCCATCTCTCACCTGCCTCCTCAGGACCTGGAGCCATCGCTAAGCTTTAGCGCCTTAAGGGGGGGCCGGCTCTGCAGCTCCAGAGCACAGCTCTAGATGGGACGTCCTGAGAAGGGTTTCTGTCCTCTCGGCCTCAGAGACAGACTTACCTAGAAGCCTAAACAGCTCTGGTTTCACTGCTCACTCGTCCCCCCCAGAGTGCGGAGGCGGGAGGGGGGGGGGCTGTCTGCACTGCGGAGGCTGTGGTCTGTGGCACTTGGGTCATTCTTTAGGGTCATGGGTTCCTTCTCTCAAAGAACACAGCCTCACAACAAGCCCAGGCAGAGGTAAACAGGGCAAAAGTCCTTGTCTTGTTCTCCCCAAAGGCCTCAGGCTGTGAATACTGCTCTCTGAAGAGAGTCTCCAGCCTCCGATTTAACCCCTCAGCGCCCAGCTTGGGGCTCCCACACGCGTTACAACACAGCTTTCTGCCACCCTGGTGGGCGTGTGGTGCTAAGGCTTCTTTAAAAGCAGCCAGGTGTGTGTGTGGGTGTGCACGTGTGTGATGAGATGGGTAAGAACAAGTTAGAGTAGGTGTTTATCACTCTTTTGAGTGTTAAAATGATGAGGCGTTGTCAGTCTCTGAAAGTGGCCGGCTCACAAGCATCAGCAAGGGTCTGCAAGAAGTTTATGACGTTGCTATGAATCAAATCATGCCCCCCTCCCCAAATTCACACGGTCACGTCTTTACCGCCAGCACCTCAGAACCTGACCTTATTTGGAAGTAGGGTCATTGCAGATGTAATGCGTTAAGAAGAGGTCATACTGGACTGCGCTGGGCCCTCATCCGATATAACTGGTGTCATTATAAAAAAGAACGCCATGTGAAGAGACGGAGACACGCAGAGAGAAGAGAGGTTAAGAGACAGAGGGAGAAAACAATCATCTACAAGCCAGGAAACCTCCAGAAACTAGCAGAGGCCTGGACCAGGGGGGCTTTCCTAGCACCTTGAGAGAGAGCACGTCCCTGCTGACAGCTTGATCTCGTACTGGCCTCCAGAACCGTGAGACAAGATATTTCAGTTGCTCTACGTCTCCCAGGTCATGGCCCTTTGTTAGAACAGCCCTAAGAAACTAATGTGAAGGTCAGTGGACAAAGGCGACTGTGGCCAATAGAAAGGGTCAAATGCCCTTCCCTTGGGCAGCCCTGGGACAGGGCACTGTGTTTCTCAGCCTTGGGCTCAAGTATTAAAGTCATCTCCATGATATCAGCCCAGGAGGCCCTTGGCATTCAAGGCCTTAGCATTCATGGTTTTAACTATTCATGAATGATCCCATAATTTATGACACATGATGTGCAGTCATTATTCATTTTGCCAAGGCACAAACTTGAATCATGCACTCTGAGCCCAGTGCACGGACAGGGCACTTGGCTGTGGCTTTGTTCTCCTCCATTGGTCATCCGTAGGCAGGAACACATGGGAGGTGACAAAGCCTATGCTGCTTCGTGGGAAAAATGTATCTGAAAAGGAAGGCGGAAGCTAGCATGGGGGAGGAAAGAGAAGAAGTCCTAGCATGGGGGAGGAAAGAGAAGAAGTCCTAGCATGGGGGAGGAAAGAGAAGAAGTCCTAGCATGGGGGAGGAAAGAGAAGAAGTCCTAGCATGGGGGAGGAAAGAGAAGAAGTCCTAGCATGGGGGAGGAAAGAGAAGAAGTCCTAGCATGGGGGAGGAAAGAGAAGAAGTCCTAGCATGGGGGAGGAAAGAGAAGAAGTCCTAGCATGGGGGAGGAAAGAGAAGAAGTCCTAGCATGGGGGAGGAAAGAGAAGAAGTCCTAGCATGGGGGAGGAAAGAGAAGAAGTCCTAGCATGGGGGAGGAAAGAGAAGAAGTCCTAGCATGGGGGAGGAAAGAGAAGAAGTCCTAGCATGGGGGAGGAAAGAGAAGAAGTCCTAGCATGGGGGAGGAAAGAGAAGAAGTCCTAGCATGGGGGAGGAAAGAGAAGAAGTCCTAGCATGGGGGAGGAAAGAGAAGAAGTCCTAGCATGGGGGAGGAAAGAGAAGAAGTCCTAGCATGGGGGAGGAAAGAGAAGAAGTCCTAGCATGGGGGAGGAAAGAGAAGAAGTCCTAGCATGGGGGAGGAAAGAGAAGAAGTCCTAGCATGGGGGAGGAAAGAGAAGAAGTCCTAGCATGGGGGAGGAAAGAGAAGAAGTCCTAGCATGGGGGAGGAAAGAGAAGAAGTCCAACCATGTGACAGTCTGGGCCAGAAAGTAGCTTTTATAAATTACCTGAGTTCCGTCTTTATAGAATCATCATGGATCTAAAAGAGGCAGGAGATTTTTCAATTATATTTTATTGCCTTGCGGGGGTAGCAGTCATAGGACTTAGTATCACTCTTGAACTTGGTAGTTCCCTGAGCTGTGAGGCCGTATCCTTGAAGAATGTCAGGGATCTGCTATATAGCAAGATTCCACTGTATTTTCTAAATTTCCTTTTTCCTTTAGGTACCTCCTTTCTACAGACTATGATGGCCGCTATCTCCTTCAACCACCGGTAGAGTAAAAGTCACTTGTGTGGTGTAATTTGGAGAGATTCTCAGAAGAGCCTTGCACTAAGTCACCCATTCCACAGTGCCTTTCACACCACAGCACACACCTGAGGCCTGAAATTCTGCCATTATAGATTCATTCCTTCCGGTGAAGGCATTGCCTCAACTTTCAGGAGCACCCATGGTTGGAAGAGGGCAGTCTTAAAGTACTGATAATCACATGCTCCTCCGTGTCAATGGGCTTAGCAGACTCTTCAAAACCAGCCTGACCACAGTTGTTAGTGGGGGGAGTAGGAAGAATCCCGTGGGCCCTGGCATCCTGGCAGGTGGGTGCTAGAGTCTTCTAGACTTGCCAAGATCAGCTCTGACGGTACCCTCACATGTGAAGACAGGGTCAGACAAAAGCTCAGCTTGTCTGATCTGGAAGTTTCTGATCCTCTTTCTGTGAAACTGATGTGCTACAGATAACATCAGAAGACGGAATTCCTCCAGTGACATACACTCTTTAGAGTTGTGGCTCTGTTTTCCATTTTTTCTTCTTTCAAAAAAAACTCTTACAGCCACACAAATCAGCTATAAAGTAATCATCCATTGTGGAGGAAAACAACTTATCATCAGATCTCTAAGTCTTGACTTCCAAGATCATGCTCGTGGATAATGGGTCTCTAGAGCTCTCACTTTGATGCCCCTCAGTTCCCTCTTGGTTTCCCTTCTTCTTTTAGAGTCCCATCCTTCCCTACTATCTCTGGAAAGTTTTTAAGATAACTCCAAAAAAACAAAGCGATGTCAGTAAAGGCCACTGCACTATTCAGCTAACAGATAACCACATCGCTCTTTCTCAAGATAGCTACAAAGAACATTTCTGAAACATGCTTGGGTCTGTGAAAATAAGATGGATTAAGTTCAACATGAAATAGACAGCCAGGCCGTAGAGTGTTGCAAAGTTACTGAGCCTGTTGGTACAGCACAACAGCTAAGGCAGCGCACCCTCGAATTTCAGGTGGTTTTGTCTGCCTGTATATCCAAGGAGGTTTTCTTTCATTAGGCATTTGTGATGCACTCCAGAGCCTGCATGCTTTTCCAGAATCACAATTAAAATTCATTAGACTCACCCTGCAATGTGGGACTCGTCAACGAACTAACATTTGTTATAATATATGTATTATAGCAGCGGACACTGACCAAGAACATAACCGAAGGCTAAAGAGGTGGGTGCCATTATTATTAACAGAAAGAGGCCTGGCCATAAGCAGAGGAGCTGCTCTACAGCTCTAACTTCGCGGCTGAGTCCGACATATGTAGAAACCCTAAGGAAACCATCTTTAAAGGAATGGAGCTGGCGTCTGAGTGGGTAGGGAAATCAACATTATTGTGTTGGTAAGGTATGTTGAGAAGGTAGAAGACCTTGAAAGCTGAGTTCCCATGTCTGTGGCCCCAAATAGGGTGTTCAGAGATAGGTTTTCTGAAACAAAAGTGAAGGAAAACTCTGCTATTGAGGATATGTTTGCTAGTTACCTATGGACAGAGAGAGGTCTGGAGGCATTCTCTGCAGTTTGGAAAGCTGATACTCCCTGGGACAAACCCACCACCATCCCATCTTTATACAGGGTCCTCCTAGTAGGGTGTGCTGGTCCCCAGTCTTCCTAGAGAAACCCACAGCAATGTCCTTGAAGGTCAACAGTTCCTGGCTTATTGGGAGCCTGTTGGCTCTCCTCTGAGGGGCAGGCAAGGCACTGAAGGGGCAGAGCCATGTGGACTGGTGATAGTGTAAGTATTATAAAGTTGAACTGACCTAGAGGGGGAGTAAAGGGGGTTACTTATCTAAACCTGTATTGCTATGTCTTTCTCCACTAAGTTGTATGCTGAAAGGATAAACTTGAATATATGGTTAATGAGAATTTAGGAGACAAGGGACCCCAAAAGGTCTAGGATTCCTCAAGTTGCACGCAAATCTACCAGGCCCATGATGCCCTAAGAGGACACGCCAGTTCTCACAACTCCTCCCACTCAAGGAACTCCAAGTACAAAGCATCCAAATTGGCCAGGGCCCCAAGCACTAAAAACACTATGAGCCCCCTCGTGTATAATTCAAAATTAAAATAGCACTAAACCATAGGGAAAGAAAGCCCAACCCGGTTGAGATATTTTTCCAGGATAACTACTTCATACTATCAAATATCTCCATCTTTTGAAAGTCTGTGTGTGTGTGTGTGTGTGTGTGTGTATACATATTTGTACACGTACTCAGTCTGCCTCATGGATTACCCAGGACTGACAGCTGTCCTCCCAGTGGCCACGGTTTGGCTGTGTGGTTGTTTCTCTATCCTGGAGCACCCAGGTAGGCCCAAGTTTCAGGCAGGCTGCTGTGATGCTTTGGCAACTGGTCCACGTTGAGAAAAACTCCCCAGGTCTAGCTGTTCCCTCGGACCCATGGAAGTTAGAGAAATCCTCTGCGGATATCCTCAGCTTTCTAAGACCAGCGAAGTCACTGAGGGCTCCAATGCAGCCACCTTCAGGGGTCAGGTGGTTAAAGCTAGTCCTGCTTTGGGGTCCCACTCACAACTCCACCACTCTGGCCCATCCCAGCCTTCTGTCAACATAGAGGGGCCTTGTTCCACACGGCCAACTTGACTCAAGGTCATTGACCCACCAATAACTTGCCTCAGGAAAAGACAGTTTCCCATGATCTATGGAGCTACCTTAGTTCTTAAGTGAAGGAGGCTCTCCCCCAAGATGGCCATAAAGTGTGCTTTAAGAGTCTGAGAACCCTCACTAAGCTACCCCTTTCCCATGCATGGCATACGCAGATGTCTGAAATTCTACTTTGTGGATTCTCCCTCCCTTCCTCCCTAATTTAAGGAAGACATATTGAGTCTGACAAGAGCCCTTTAGTCCCATTCCTTTAGCCCTGAAGGCCCTGGTCTACGACATGCTTTCCACACCTCTCCCTAACAGCATCTAATTTCCCCTGTGACCCCCTGAGGAGGGCCCTGAGAGAGATGCTTGGTTTGGCACGTGAGTGCTGGAATGCCATCAACTAATATTAATGAAACTCTCTATCTTCCTCTGTCAGAAATCTTTACACACACATGCACACTCACACATTCTTTCTCTCTTTCTCTCTCTCTCTCTCTCTCACACACACACACACACCTCTACACCCCATTCCAGTGGGAGCATTCATTTTCCCTATAATGCTCTTCCATTGTGAGTGGTGATGGGCAATAGAGATGATGTAATAATAATTTTATCAGATCAATATATCATTTAGAAAATAAAAGCTCTCCCCTTCGTCGGGTGATGACCAAGAGGGGAAATGCCTGCGTCTGGTCACTGATTTATGTCTGTCAAGCAGAATGGATGAGATCTCCCGCTCAATGCTCTTGTGTCTTTGTGTTTTACTGTATCCCCTATGTTCTCAGCAGTGCCCATAAAATATCCCTCTGAAGGTCTCTCCTTTGAGCAGGAAGCAGCTCCCTCCCGGAGGGGCTCAGATCTCAGTCAGGAGGCAAGCCAGCCTTGCCCGTGGCTTTCAGTTTCTCTGCATAGTGGATGACAAGGTCAGTTTCGTTTAGGCTAGTGTTTGCCAGACACTTCTTTGCCTTGCTTAGCAGGCACAAATTAGGAGCTCCATTTTACAGATGGGAAAACAGAGGACCAACAGGGTAAATCTTTTCCTCCAGTCCATGGGGGCAAAAAACATCTTCATCTTCAACTGTAAGAAAGCATTGCCCATGCCTCTCTACAACTTGGTGGGTGGGATCAGAGCAGGAGAATGTGAGCAGGGAACTGTGTCACTTCATGTTGACAGCTGCGTCCAAGTCAGGAGGGTAACAGCTGGGGTCTCTCTCCCTTCCCAAAGCCCTTCTGATCCTGCAGTCTCATCCTGATGCACAGACTACCTGCTTCTTCTCTCTGACAACTAGGGACCAGGTCCTATCAGTGGCAGATGCTTTGGAGCTGGCCATGAGTGACCCTTAAACACTCATGCCCTATGCCCGAGTCTGAGAGAGTGTGTTCTTTGCTTTGGTTCATGCCAGCTCCCTGCATAATAGAATTAAAATGGGGGGGAGGCGTGGGGGAGAAATTAAGGGCAATATACAGTAAAACATTTCATCAGTGCCTTATTGAGAAAACAAAGAAAAAAATGAGAAGGAAGAAAACTACTATTTAGTGTGTGCCAGGCACTACATCAGACCATGAAAATACGGGAAAAAAAAAACCAAAAGAAATTGTATTGAAATGTTACTGACAATAAAATAGATGCTGTCTTTCTCATATGTATACGGTATGTCTACTCTGTAGTTTTAGCCGCAGCGGAGGGGGCTTTGAGCTCAAACTGCACCCTCGTGGCAAACTTTCACTTGGGAACAAGGGTATCCATTCTTCTACCCACTCATTCACTCAGCTTTTTGTGGGAGGAGAGGGGATGGACCACATGTTTCATGTATTCAGGACCAAATCTTACAACTGAGGGATACATTTATTAGTGAATTATTTGTTGACACCTTTTATTTTAGTATAGGGTGCCAACTACTTTTTGTTTAACAATTTTTTGGGCACTTACTAGGTGTTAGGCACTATCCTCAGTACAAGGGGTTCAAGAATAAATAAAATCAAGTCCTTGCCCTCCAGGGAACTGACTAACGCCCAGACACAGAACACGGGGCGAATTTATCATGTCAGCCCTATGGACCCCAGCCAACTAAACCATTCCAGAACAAAAATCAAAAATGGTTGGGATTGTGTTTGTTTGTTTTGGTTTTGGTTTTGTGGGGCTTTTTCGTTTTTTGTTTTATTATGGTAGTCACCATACAGTACATCATTAGTTTTTGATGTAGTGTTCCATGATTCATTGTTTGTGTATAACACCCAGGGCTCATTACAATACGTGCCCTCAATACCCATCACTGGGCTATTCCATCCTCCCGCCCCCTCCCCTCTGAAATCCTCAGTTTGTTCCCGTAGTCCATAGTTTCTCATGGTTCATCTCCCTCTCTGATTTCCCCCGTCATTTTTCCCTTCCTTATACTAATCTCCTCCACACTATTCCTTACATTCCACATATACGTGAAACCATATAATTGTCTTTCTCTGCTTGACTTATTTCATTTAGCATAATCCCCTCCAGTTCCATCCATGTTGATGCAAATGGTGGGTATTCATCTTTTCTGATGGCTGATAATATTCCATTGTATATATGGACCACAACTTGTTTATCCGTTCATCTGCTGAAGGCCATCTCAGGTATTCTAGCTTAGAAGGACAGCAAGTCACTCAGATAAAAAAAGAAACTAAAATCCCGTCTCTGTACCAACTTGCATATCCCTTCTTCGACCTAAACACACATTATCAGCTTGAGCCTCTGATTACTACAAATCTATGGCCATTTTCAGGACCTCCTCTAGGCTGGTCAAAAAATGTGTACAAATGAAATGTTTGGTCACTTTAGAAGCCCCCACTCTCGGTTCTTAACAAAGTACTCTTTCCACAGGAAGGCCAAGGGTACAAGGTAGGGAGGACAGGCAGCTGTTTGAGTTGGTTTCAAAGATTTCATGTTAGTTAAGGCTCCATGAAACACAGATCTTAGATCTTTAGTCATTCAAAACATATTTTAGCTCCAATTCTTTGTTTACCTTCAAGTCCTCAGGACTCAGTACCATCCCTATCACCCAGTAGAATCTCAACAAATGGTTTTTATAGTTCTCACTTTTCTCAAAATAACATGTATATAGTAACAAATCAAATACTGCAGGGGTGCCCTTTTGTGCAAAGGGAATGTGAAGACATAAACAGCTAATGCCAGGTGGCGTAAATATAACACAGAGTTATCGATGGAACATTCACAAGTCTGATCAGTAGCAGGGTGCCTGGTCCCCTGAGCTCCCATAGTCCCCAAAGAGGTGAACGAAGCCAGGCCTAGCTAGACCAGACACTCCAGGGGCAAGAATGAGCTCCAGGACCATTCACATTTGCGTTCCTCCAGCTTTAGATGACCTGACCCCTCCACTCATCCTCATCTCCTCTCCCAGAGACAATTTCTAAAACCAATCCATTTCCAGCTCTTTCGATGACCATTCCTTTTTTTTTAATGCTATCAAACTTTAACAAGAGCGACTGTAGCATCAGTTAAATAACAGCAGTTAAACTACAAAGACATAAATCAAAATTACTTCTACAAAGAGGAAACACAGGAAAATGTCTGGCTGTGGCCAGTTGAATTAAATCTGCCTCAAGCCCCAGATCCCCTAGCCCCCACAACTTAAGTCTCCTCTCCTCTGGGGGGCCTGATGAGCTGGGGCAGGGGTGGGGGAGGGCTGTGATACTGCAGGCCCTGTCGGCTGCATGGGAAGCAGCAGGAGCAAAGGGCTATATGAGACAGGCTGGAACTGAAACTCAACGTTAGCCAATGCTGGCTATGAGCATTTTCTTTTCCCAGCTCACTGAGCTTTCTCTCTGCTGACAGAGCTGCCGTCCAACTTCCTTGAGCATTTTCTCATAGAAGAGAATCTGGTTTTGATAAAAGGAAGTGGTGCTTTCCAATTCTCTGTCCGAGTCTTCGGCCATCTTCCCATAGAGGTGGCCCTTCTGGTTTGTGCAGTTCATGTTTCTATGCGCTTTGAGACCATTCTTCTCTATTTCCAAGCAGGATAGTTCCTTTTCAATGTATTTTCCCTGAATTTGCATTACAGGTTCTTGGTATACTTCAAGATTCATCTGGAACTTCCGAATCTCATTTTCAAACTCACATTCAAGCTACAATTTGCAGACTGCAGAGACACTTGCGTGGTCTGGAGCCTTTTTATTTGTCCTGGAAGCTCTTCATTCTGTTTTCTTCACATAATTTGTGGATATATTTAGTTTTCCTCCATGTCTTTTAAAGGACATATCTAAATTATTAGGCCCCTGATTCTCTTCAAATCAACCTGCACTGAGCCACCGGGTGATCTCCACTGTTCGCTGCCCTCTTTCCTCTCGTTCCAAGTGGCCACCATCCATGTAGAGATCTGCTCTAGAGAGAGCAGGCACACCTATGATGTTCAGCATGGGTTCAGCCCAAGACTGCAACCAGCTCTCTTTCCCACCCACGCCTTGTTTCATCCGTGTGTTTGTGTTTTTAAGCCTTTTTTCTGCTCCTTCTGTTCGCGGGCCCTTTGCTTCCATCCCTCAGTTACTTGGGCACAGAGTTCTAGACTCCCCTGAAGATTAGTGTTTTCATTTAAGTCATCTGCAATCTTCTGAAGCTGTTCTCCACTGTTGTGAGATGCTTTTAAGGTGTGTTTTCATTTTTGTTTTTGCCTCTGTCTCTTGGGATTGGAGGGACGTTGATGCGGCTTTAAGTGATCACATCTGTCTTTGAAGGTGAACTCAGTCCATGAAGTCAAGTTTAGAGGGCTCATTTTTTTTTCTTTTTAATGATAAGGAGGGAATTTTTATTTAATTCAATTTAATTAACATATAGTGTATTATTAGTTTCAGGGGTAGAATTTAGTGATTCATCAGTTGCACAGAACACTCAGTCCTCATTACATCAAGTGGCTTCCTTACTGCCCATCACCCAGTCACCCAATCCCTCCACCCACCTCCCCTCTAGCAACCCTGTTTGTTTCCTAGAGTTAACAGTCTCTTATGGTTTGTCTCCCTCTCTGTTTTCTTCTTATTTTTCCTTCCGTTCCCCTACGTTTATCTGTTTTGTTTCTTAAATTCCACATGAGTGAAATCATATGATATTTGTCTTTCTCTGACTTATGTCACTTAGCATAATACCCTCTAGTTCCATCCACATTGTTTCAAGTGGTAAGATTTCATTCTTTGTAATGCCTGAGTAGCGCAACAGGTCCCTCCCCCAGAAGACCAGCAAATTTATTTTTTAAATGATTAGCGCTGTTGAGAAAGGAGACGGGTCGACTGGGGGAGGAGTGAGTTTCCCAACTGGAACTCCGGGCAGGCGGAAGCTGGGCTAGCATAGAAGAGAATCTTGCATTGGTTGGGAGGTTGGTGTGGCTTCTCCAGTCTCTTTTAGCCATCGATTTTGAGTTTAGCTCTCAGGAAAGTGACACTGCACAGCGGGTTCTGTTATGTATCTACCCTTTCTTCTGGCAGCACACTGGGCCCCTCTGAACACAATGAGATGCCACCAGTGTGGGCCAGTCACACTACATCATCTAGAAGCCTTGCTTTTCTGTCCTTTTCCAAGCAAGTCTATCACGGCCTCAAGTGCAGGCCAGTTCTGAGTTTTGTTAAGTGCTGCCAAACACAGCATCTGTGGCTGCAGAGGACTGACCCCACCACAGGAGGGTGGGGGGCTTCGTGGGCTTGTCATTAGTCCAGGCTACTTCCTGGCTCTTCAATACACTTTCATGGAGGCAGAAAGACTTTTGGCTAGCTCTTCTTCCCTCTTTAAAGTATGCTAGCTCCTTACTAAAAAAACCACCATTGCAGAACACACTAGTATCTCACAGGGAAACCCACAGAGACCTGGGTCTGTCTCCAGCACGCAGACATCACCAGAACACTGTACGGCACTTCAGGACTAGCCAGGAGGACATTTCTGGGGCACTCAGCGGCTCTCCATGGCTCCAAAGAGCACAGCAGCTCAGCCTTAGATTGCCAGTATCCTGTAGGCCACAACCGACCCCATACAACCCTGTGAAGTGCTCCATCTCGAATGCAAACAGGTGCCCGGTAGCCAGGACAGACCACGGTGAAGGTGGAAAAGAGCCAGGCCTGCCAGGTTCTGTAAAAAAAAGTTCCCTGACTTTGCTCTCCTGAGTGCACACACAGAAAGTGATATTACTCACACAGTGCATCTGGGGAAGCAGAAAGAGCCCACAGTGGCCAGGGGCTAGCCTAGAGCTCAGCCCTCTAGGCCCCACAGGGCCCTACAGCAAACCCGGACGATCAAGGTCGTGCCCTACTGGTGCTCACTGTCTTATTCTAAATGGTATGGATAACTGCACATCTTGGTTTGTCAACTTTAAACAATATCCATTGCTTTCCCTCTGTAACAATAGAAGGATTTAAACCTGTTTCAACTGCCTGCCTTTAAGACCTAGCTCAATGCTTGCGGTTTCATATTATTTTTTATGAATATATTTGTCTACTCTCATAACATTAAATAACATATATACTGTGATTTCTTTATTGTTCCATCAACTTGAGTCAGTATTTTGATTCTCTTTCATGTAAAGATGGTAATATTTATGTCCCTACACTTCCTTCTCCCTTCCATCTTCAACCTACTCTCAGATGTATTTTTATATTGAATTGAAAAGGTTAGCATTTACATTCTGCAACCACAAGCCCATCTTCTAAGCTTCCACAGGGTGACTCCAAATGTTGTTTTTAATAGTGTTTACGTTACTATCACTATAGACATATTGCTCATGGTCCAAATTCAGTAAGGTTCCCGAATCAGTTTCTCTTCTACAAATCTGAGATTACAATCCCCAGGCCACTGAAGGAAGAATGGTCACAGCATAAAACTCAATGAATTTTTTTTCTCTGATAGTCCAGCAATTGCTTAAAACCATGATACACTTTCCTTGCTATTTGGATGATGACTTCCTGGTACAGCTTGTTTTTCTAGAAGTTTCCAAATACATTCTTTTTTTTCTGTGAACGATGGGCATTTTTCAGACCCTCACCATTTTCCATCCTCCCGAGGGTATCATCTACCACAAGGAGCTGCCTTTTTGCTCACTCTTCCTGGAAGAACACTCTGTTCTTCCTCTTCAGTCTGGACTGGTGATGCTCGAGATCGGTTGTCCCGAAGACTTGCTGCCTTAGTTGTTAGACTGGGGTCCACTGAACTATTCTCCTTGATTGGGCTGCTCTCCTGTCCCCTGAATCCCATGTCTTTCTCTTCCTTTGTTTACTTCCCCATGCTGCTGGGATACATGCTCAAGTAATTTCCTAAGAAAGGGTATATGAAAATTACATGTCCTTATTTTGCCCTGATGCTTGATAATTTGAGCTGGATAAAAATACATAAAGTTAGGTCTTATTCTCTCAGAACTTTGCCTTCTAGCACTGAGGGTTACAGATGAAAAGTCAGTTGCCAGTTCAAATTTTGTTCCATGGAAGTGACTTTTTTTAAAATATTTTTTTATTATATTATGTTAGTCACCATACAGTACATCCCTGGTTTTTGATGTAAAGTTCGATGATTCATTAGTTGCGTATAACACCCAGTGCATGGAAGTGACTTATCTGATATCTCTGGGAGATTTTAGGATCCACAAATTTTCCTTGGTGATTTAAGATTTTACAAAGAAGTGTCTAAGTGTTGGGTTGTTTTGCTGTTGTTGCTTTCATTTATTTTGCTGGATACTCTGAGCCCTTTAAAATTAAGGGCCTCTTCAGCCTTGAGAAATTTTCTTTTACTGTTTCTTTGCTCATTTCTATTTTCTCTGTTCTCTCTTTCTGTGGTTATTTTTCCTTTTACGTCTGACCTCAGGATGAGTTCTCATGTTTCCTGCCTTTTCTCCAATATTTCTCTTAATATTTCTGTTCTGCATTCTGAAAGGTCCCCTTGACTTTATATCCCGAGCATGTTTTGGATTTATTTTAATAAGCGAGATTTTGTAATCTCTAAAAACTGTCTCTTATTTGCTTTCTGCTCCTTTTTTTTAAATTGTATTTTATCTTGTTGTATGGATATAATATAACCTTGAATCTGAGTGTATGATTTTTTTCTGAATAACCAGATTTCCACTGGGGTCAGTCTATTTATCTTGGTCTCTTTCAAATTCTGGTTCTTGTCTAATTCTTGTGATGCCTGGTTGTCATTCCATAGTCTAAAAGGATTAGGCAGCTAATGTGGTTTTCTTCTGCACTGTGCTGGAACACAAGAGATCTATTTTCTCACCAGGTCTCTACCCTAGAAGTCTGATTAGCTTTCCATGGGGTATGAAGGGTTGCCTGGTTGCATGCTGGCTGTCTGGCAGGTTTGGTGTTAGGGTGAGTGGATACAGAGCTGACCTGAAAGTCAAGCTACAGACTCCTTGAAGGGCAGAATGGGCACCAAAATCTGCACTAGATGCTTCGGCCTTCTCCAGAGCTCTTGTTTAAATTTAAAGACATACCTCTTGTATGTGGTCTTGGAGCACACACCAAGTGACCCATGCAAACATATACCAATTTAACCATCCCTCCTCCATAAGCCCCATTTCTTACTCCTGTCTTCCAGTGCACCTGCTAAGTCTGAGCCCAGAACCTTTGTTGGTTTCTTTTTTTTTTTTTTCCTTTGTTGGTTTCTAACAGGTTTTTAGGCTCCCACATCCTATTGCAGCCTCCTTCTACCCCAGGTTGTGCCTTTTTTGACTATTGCATGCATCACAAATCCCATTCATTCCATCTTCCAGAAACATGTTGAGCTTTCTTGCCCTGTGGCAATTTTCATCTCCACTCTTTTGCCTTAATGGACATTATTTATAGATTGAGTCCAGTGAAATCTAAGTAACAAAGATGAAAGCATGAGCTCAAGCCACCATCTTGAACCAGAAGTTCTCATTAAAAAGTTGTTGGTATTCTACTGTGAATTTGAACCATGAATGCTGTTTCACGATGTGCCAAACATTGTGTTTAACTTTACTAGGCTGCCGGTATAAGAAGTGTTCAAGGGGCGCCTGACTGGCTCAGTCAGTAGAGCATGTAACTCTTGATCTCAGGGTCATGAGTTCAAGCCCCATTTTGGTGGTGGAGCTTACTTGAAAAAAAAAAAGTATTTGACTAAAAATTACATTTGAGTCCATTTTTACTAAAAAGTTACAAAGGAAATTCAAGGTAGACTTGAGAGAAATGTTTCAAAAGGTTCAAGGGCAGAAAGGCCAGGGTTGGCAGCTTTTGGCATTTCCCCTGATTGCAGCTGCTGGAGCACACAAGGTTTGGAGGCCATTCCAGCTCCTGCCAGGAGGACACAGTGGCTGTCAGTCAAGAGCAACAGGCCATGCACTGAGGTTCTGATCCTGGGCTCCTCACCAGCAACTTTTTCTCCGTGTCAGCTCAGCTGCCAACCTTAGCGCATGCCTGCTTCCCCCAGCAGGGCCCGGAGAGGTTCATCGGCTCAGAAGAGAAGACAGAGGGAAGGCCAGATCTCTGGACTTAGCTTTGATGTACTGGTCTACCACTGATCTGTGAGTAGCAGGAGGCACAGAGCTTCTCCAAAGAATTTGTCAGGGGTCCAGTTACCAAAACCAGAAACAGATTTAGCTAACTTAAGCAAAAAAAAAAAAAAAAAAAAAAAAAAGATGATTTTATCATAAGGGTCTGGGAGTAACTACTGAAATCCAGTAGCCTTAAGAAAGGCATGGAACAAAGGCCCCGGGGACTATCCTGAGAAGGATTTGCTCTCCTTCTCTTATCTTCCATCTCCAGGTCTCTGTTTTCTGTTTTTCTCTTTCTGCAGACTGGCCTTCTCTTCTCCTCAGTCTACATGGCAGAATGTGGCTATCCCACAGATTGGGAGTTCACAGACCCTGGTCCAGCCATTCAGAGAGACTAACTGACTTTCCCTTAGACTGACAGTTGGCAAACTTCTCTGTAAAGGCCAGATAGAAAGTATTTTTGGCTTCGCGGGCCCTACAGTCTCTGTGCCACTACTCAGCTCTATCATTGTCATGCAAAAGCAGTCCCAACTAATATGTAACAAATGGGCATGTAACTGTGTTCCAATAAAACTTTATGTACAAAAACAGGTAGGCAGGAGGCAAGATTTGGCTAGTTTGCTGACCCCTGCCTTAGACGCAACCCCAAATTTTCCGAAGAATCTGAATGGTGCAGCATGAGTTAGTAGTCAGTCCCTTAGTCAGTAACCAGCTAGTCAGGGAAACACACCAGAAGCATCGCTGCAGGGAGCCAAAGCCTGGAGCCGAGGCACGCAGCTCTCAGAGAAGAGTCTGAGGAGACTCCCCAGTAAGGGTCCACTATATCACTTCTCATTGTAGCAACCATAAATTGGGAGTATTAGCTCTTGCATCTTCTGACTTCAAGGTAATTTCATGGAATTGAGTAGCAAGAAACTTCTTGCAGTCGCTTGAGATCCTCAGAAACAAGTCCTTTTTAGAATGAGACACTTTGAAATTTCCCACCGTATAAAAAGGAAACAAAGGAAGGGAAGCAATTAGCCCCCGAAACAACCTATAGTTCTCTAACTTGGAGAGCTTATTCAAAATTTTTATTGTTGCTTAAGTAGACTTTTAGAGAAAAGTTTTACATTCAAACCCAAGGCTCTGAAATTGAACAAGAGTCATTTTGAGTTGAGTTGGCTTAGAGATTCCACTGCTCCCCTGCCCCTTACCTCCAGGGCTCACAAGTGTGTTGTGGTGTGGTTAAGGGTTGAATGATATGCCCAGAGTGGCTATAACTCAGCCTGTGTCCTCAACTCCCATCGTAGCCCTGTAGCTTATGGGCATGTCATAAAAAGTCTGTAGTGGCTATTGGTGGAAATGTAAAATGGTGTAGCTGCTGTGGAAAGCTGTATGGTGGTTCCTCAAAAATGTAAAAGTAGAATTACCATGTGATTTAGCAATTTCACTTCTGGGTATAGACTCAAAAGAACTGAAAGCAGGTCTCAAGGAGACATGTGTACACCCATGTTTACAGCAGCATTATTCACAGTGGCCAAAGTGTGGAAGTAACCCAAGTGCTCATCAACAAAGAGACGAACAAGATGAGGCATATACATAAATAGAATATTATTCACCCTGAAAAAGCTGGGAAACTCTGATGCACGCTACAACAAGGTTGACCCTGAAGGACATTATACTAAAAGACAAATACTGTATGAGTCCACTTATAAAAGGCACTTGTAGTCACATTGGCAGAGACAGAAAGTAGAATGGCTAGGGAGAGGGGGGAATGGGGAATTGTCTCATGGGCACAGTTTCTGCCAGAAAGAGAGTTCTTGAGATTAGATGCACAGCAATGTAAATGTACCTAACACTAATTATACTTAGAAATGGTTAAGACGATAGATTTTATCTTATGTGTATTTTACAGGCCTGGGCCTTCATGGGCGCCAACAGGTAAAGACAGTGTACAGACCAGAGCCACTGCCCCAGAGGCTTTCCTGGAATGAGTTTCAGTCTCTCTTAATTATGTGTCTATAAAAATAAGAGTTTTGATTTTTTTTTTTCTTCCTGCCAACAGAAACCCAGGAGCAAGAAACACCCTGCTCCCCTGTGAACCGGTCCAGCTGGCCTTCCCAGAATCCTCTGGGGCCCAAGAAGGGAGATGTGGGCTCTCACATGGTTGCTGTTCTCTGGACAGCTGCTCCACGGACAGTCCCCATGCGATCCACTGCAGAGGCACAGTACCCTCTGTGGGCAACTGCCAGGGCCTCCGAGAGAGAGGGGCAGCCCATACAACCCACAGAGCCTCTCATGAGCCCAAAGGAAGAGCCAGAAGTTTCTTCTTTACGTGCTCAGACACTGTGCCAGCCTCCTATGGCCCTCCTTGCCTCTAGTCTTGTCCCCTCTGGAGCTATCTTCCACATAGCCTCCTCGCGATCTTTGAACACACATCTAAGTAGGTCAGTGCCATACACTGACCTTCACTGGCTGCCTACCACTCTCAGAACCAAAATCCCTATCATGACACTCAGTATCCATGCCCTGATCCCTGCCCATCCCTGTAGCCACGTTCCCCATAGCTCCCTATCTTCATGCTTCTGATCCCAATGCATCCCTGCATTTCTCCAAATGTGCTCCTTTGAAATCCCAGCCAATAAGTTAAATCCTTTTTTCCATAGAATTCATACTCTTGGACTATGCTCAATGTGGCAGGGTGGCCTGTCTACTCCATGTCCTATTCACTCTCCTCTGGATGCCTCCAGTTTGTCTATATCCTCTATACAGAAGGACACCCACAACTGACCATACATTTCAGGGGTGATTCAAATGGCACTGAGAATAGCCCAGAGATTCCAGGAATGACTCTGCAGTTTTGAGACATCATAACAGGACATAGTCCAACCAAAGACCACAGATCAAAATTACAGAAGAGGAATTTTAGGATGAACTGCCAAGCGAGGGCTTTGCAAAAACACTAGGATAAGCTCCAGAAGAAGGTCATCTCCTTTCCTTCCCTCTGAGGGTAAGTCAGAAGCATACCTGGCTGGGATGGTGTGGATGCAGCCTGGAACTAGATGAGTGAGAAACATCCAGGGGCTCTTCTGCCCCTGTGATTTATATGGCCCCTTTGCTGGGGGCTCCAAACCTCTCTCTTTATTTTTATTGCTGAAAACAGGATTGTTCTTTCAGTTTTTGGTTATGGAGTAAAATCCTTAAAAAGTAACCATCTTTCATTCTGGCCAAATTCCTAGGCTACGAAGGCCCTGCTGCCACAAGAGGAGGTCAGAACCTATAACAGCAGAAGGGAAGGATGAAGTTGCTAAGCCTTCCCCAGAGGCTCTGTGGAAGCTGGAATAAGAGTCCTCACCAGAAACCAACTTCTATGGTCAAGGATTTGAGAAATAAAACTACAGCTCCATATTCCTACAGGGTTTTTCCTTCTGGCAGACTGGTCACAGCTTTAGACTACTCTGAGCTTCTATCTCTTCTCCTGTTAAGTGGAGTTCATACTGTCAGCCATAAACATGAAAAGACTGCGAAGTGCAAGACATGCTGTAAAGAGTTATGTTCATTCACTTCCTCTTCCAGTTAAGCGATATCTAGAATGAAGAAGGCTGATACAAAGTTCTGAGACCTTAATGTCAATGAAAGAAACAGTCCAAAGTAGACATTGTGATTATTCAGAGAATGGAGAAAGAAGTGAGCCACCCCAGATGGGCAGAGGGCAGGGGAATGGGGCCGGAGTGGCCGCCGAAGCAATCATCCATGTTTGCAGCACTACTCACAATAGCCAAGGTATGGAAGTCACCTAAGTGTCTGCCGATGGATGAAGAATAAAGAAATTGGGGGGGGAGGGTGTCCATACAGACACATACACAATGGAATATTATTCCGCCTTAGAAAGAAGGGAATCCTACCATTTGTGACATATAGGAACCTGGAGGACATTCTACTTAGTGAAATAAGCTACTTACAGAAAGAAAAATAGTGCATGATCTCACTTATATGCAGAATCTGACAAAGTCAAATACATGGAAGCAGAGAGTAGAATGGTGGCTAACAGGGGCGGAGAGGTGGGGGACGGGGGAGATGTGAGCCGAGGACACCAAGGTGCAGTTCTGTAGGATGACTAAGTCTCGAGATCTGCTGACGAGCATGATGACTACTGTTAACAATTCTGTTCCGAATACGGGACATTCGCTGAGAGAGTACATCTCGGGGGCTCTCATCATCCCCACCCCCCCCCACACACACCAAGTATGTGACGTGATGTCTATGTGAAACAGCCTGACTGAAGTCAGCATTGCACTTTGTATGTATACCAAAACACGTTTCATACCTTAAAGATAGACAAGTTTTTATATTAAAAATAAAAATACATACACATATATATATTTAAAAAACACACAAGAAGTGAACAGTGTTAGTGATCACAGTTCCCCGTGCTGCTGGGCTCTCAGTCACCAACTCTAGTGTTATCACCACCACCTCAGGCCCCCTGATACAACAGCCACCCCCGAACCGTGGGCCCCGCCATCCGTGGTCACTGGGAGGAATGCAAGAGACAAGGGCCGCAGCTCTTCCTATGAAGCACTGACAGCATGGCTGAGGTCAGAATTCTTTCCCTTTTACCCACTTCAGGCTATATTGGGGTCCATGCTCAGGAGGGAGATGCTGAATCAAGCTGTCAGTTCCCAGAGATAGAGTTTCCTTCCCCAGGGCCTTGGGGACTCAGGCAATTGCCAAACTCCATGGCCCCCTCTTCCCCTTAAGTGTGATAGATGGGCCGCGTTTTCCTGGCGGTTTAAACACTTTGCATTGATTTGTGTATTAGTCTGTATATTGTTTTGAGAGGCCAATTTCAAGACAAGCTTTGCCCGTCGTCCATCAAAGCTCACTGGTGCTTTATCTTCATTCTGAGTTGGCCGCTCATCAGACTTCGGGCAGGCTGCTGCCCAAAGATCCTGCTGCCCAGGACCTCCGTCCATCACAGCACTGGGAACACCCTGCCTCAGGTCCACAGAGATGTAGGGAGAGGCCACGGCCGCTGGGGAATGACCCTTCCCACGCAGCCGTGCTGCTTTCTTGGAGAAGATTTGAGCAACTAGTCCTTGGGATTCTTAACATTTCCAGAAATGAGAATGTTCCAGGAACACTCACAAGCATTTCACACACGTGGAAACTTGAGTCGAGCATCACGGACTAGAAGCCAACAGAAACCCCAGCTGCACCTTAACAGTGCTTTGGAAGGGACAGAGTGGAAACCATCATGAGCGGGGGGCACTTTTCCTTTCACTTGCCAAGCATCTCTGCCTAGAACTGCTTTGGGGTACCGCTTTGGTGGAGGAACATGGGAATTGCACCTGAGACCAATCACCCTGCAGGCAGCATCTTACTCCCTCAAGGAGACTTGCTCCTGCCCTTCATCCATGCTGCAGAAGAGGCCAGTCCCTTGTCCTCCAGGAACGGATGGGTGACACCCTGGCTGGGTAGGTGGGGTCCCCTCCCATGGACAGTTCACTCTCCCAGCCCTGGATGCCAGGGAGAGACAAAACCTGCAAGCTGCCCCCGTCCCCAACCCCTCAACACACACAGACTACATCTGATGGCTGTCAGCAGTCCCACATCCTGGGATGAGGGGCCCCTAGACGTAAATGCATCTGGGCCAACTAGGGCTGACAGTGAGTATCGGCTGCTAGAACAGCATTACCTTCTCTCTCTCCCTCCCTCTCTGTCTCTCCTCTTCCTACTGTTTCTTTTCTCAAGGTCCCAGCCCCCCACAACAGCTCCACCCTCCAGCATCAACAGTGACACAAGCTGGGTCTCCTCACCCTGTAATTTTGATTCTCCAAAGGGCATCAGAACACAGTGATCAGCAAAACCCAGCAGCCGGGCTCTCACAGCTGGGCCTTGGCAGGGTCACTGCAGCTCACCCAGGAAACCTCGTCCTGGAGGAGCTGCCAGGGAGCCTGAGATGTCCTAACAGCAGGGGCGTGACTGATCCACTCAAAGCGTCACTGTGAAGTCCAGGGGTGGGCAGTAGATGAGGAAAAGGGGCAGACTCTAATACAAATGGTAAGAAAAAAAAGGAGTGACCTTCAGTCCATTTCTGACCCGGCAGCCCCGCCTCTCCCCTTTGCTAAGGAGAACCAAATTCCGGACTTTTCCTTTCTCTTCCCCTCCAAACTTATCTATTCAAAATAGAGATGGCTCTCCAACATACGAAAAGATGCTCAGCTTCACTCAGAAAAAAAGAAATACAAATTCAAACTACTGTGAGAGCCCACTTAGCACCACCCAGGTGGCAAAAGGCCAAAAGCTCAATGACCCACAGTGCTGGCTAAGCCGTGGGGACACACGCAGTCTCATTCACTATGGCAGGAGCAGGGTGTAAACTGATGTATTAGGATATTTTGACTGTGTCTTTCTGTGATATAATAAAAAAAAGATGTTTGGTCTTTGTCCCTGGTTCCTGGCACAGAGCTCCTAGAACCCTTGGAATTTCCTAAGTGATAGGAGTGTCTTTTGCTCCTCCTAAGGAGGCCCTGTAAACCGTACCTGAGTTTATGCTAATAGGGTGACTCAGAATAGGGCCTGGTCATCAAAATCACCAAACTTACCGGAAGCTCCCACTCGCCACCATATACCTGGCCCTTTCACTGGACTGTTCCTGAGTCGCATCCTTTATAATAAACCAGTCATAGTAGTAAAGCCCTTTCCTGAGTCCTGGGAGCCATTCTAGAGAATCACTGAACAGGGGAAGGGGGAGGGTTGCCACGAGAGCTCTTGAATTTGTAGTCAGCAGACACCTCATTTGCAACTGGCATCTACAGTGAGATTCATTTGGTTGGACTGAGCACTTGAGCCTGCGGAGTCTGATGCTAACTCCAGGTAAACAGTGGAAGACTTGAACTGAATTGTTGGATACCCAGTTGGTGTCAGAGAATTAGGGAACTGGGGTTGGAAAAGATACCACACATTCAGTGTCAGAAGAAAGAAATCAGTCTTTCCAAATTACCCGTATGGGTATCTTTGACCCACCCAGAAACTCTGCTTCTGGGAATGACCTGGATACAGTAGATCACGAGACACACTCGCCAGCATGCACAATGATGTGAGCCTAACCCTGCGCATTTGGGCATGGTTTAGAATAGCAAAAGAATGGAAACAGCCGGGGGTGCTTGGGTGGCTCAGTCAGTTAAGCATCTGCCTTTGGCTCAGGTCATGATCTCAGGGTCCTGGCCTCGAGCCCCACATTGAGATCCCTGCTCAGCGGGGAGTCTGCTTCTCCCTCTGCCTGCAGTTCCCCTTGCTTGTGTGCACTCTCTCTTTCCTCTTTCTCTGACAGATAAATACAATCTTAAAAAAAAAAAAAAAAAACGAACGGAAACAGCCAGACCGCCATCTATATGGCAACTGGCTAACCTGCTGACATGCATACAGTGGAATTCTATATAGTGATAAAAACAAAAACAAAAAAAGATCAAAGAAGCTCTTTGTTAACATAAAAAAAATCTTCAGGGTATCTTGTTAACTGGAGGAAAAAAGGCAATGGCAGGACAGTGTTGATAGCATGTTATATCTTGTGTTAAATGAAAAAGGGATAAAGAATATAGATTTCATTTGGCTAGTACATACTTTTTCTTTTTAATCTCTGAAGGGTAAGAAGGCACTAACACCAACAGTGACCTCTTGCATAGGAAGACAGAACTGGACAGATGACACACAAGGAAGGGGAAAGAGAGATTTCTGCTGATGTGGGAGCAAGTGACTGTAATTCCTGCTCCACTCATAACAGGCCAGGCCTGCAAGGAACTTCAGGGAGCTTCTTCCACCCTCTCTCCACTTCAAAATTTAAAATGTGTAAATCATGACCCAAAGACATTCCCTGGTCTACCCAGCTCTCCGATTTGGTAGAGAACGGGGCCAAGAACCCCAGGCACTCACACCAGTTCAGTGCTCTTTCAGAGACATGGCTAGACCACGTGCTCCTCTGGGGTGGCACAGAGCAGGACATGGGCCCCATCTTTGCATCGCTGGACACTCACAGAGCATTGGCACATGCTCACTATTTATTAAGAGTATTCTCAATGAATGAATGTTGCATTATACTTCCTATGAACCCCGACTCTCTAGCTAAGCTTATTAATTAAGTCATCTTAGCCTGAGAGTGACAATGATCTATTTCCCCCAACGATGACAGAGGCACATTTTCCCAAGCACCTCGGCAGAGGAAACATGTCTGGTGAGGGGGGGCCTTTTAATACCCCTCAAGTAATATGCCATAAACTACTGCCCATATTGTAACTTCTGGCAGAATCAGGCTATGTAAAAATAAGAAAAGAATGGTGAGGTTAACACACTTAACACAGCACTCGGGAGAAGAGGAATTATTAATTTGCACATAGATTGTTCAACCAAAAGAATGCCCATGGGGCGTGTCCTCTGAATTGTACAGGCTGGAGTGCTGATTTGCTGCCCTGCATCGTCTTCTAGGCCAAACTTAACTGACTCCAAATTTTGTTGCAGGGTAGGTGGCAGGTGCACCTCTATTCAAAATCTGTGATATGAGTCTTGTTAACGTCATCCTCCCCATACTACCATATTATCCCACCCAGACAGATGGGGCGAAAACTCAGAACCCTCTAGGACATCACTGTGCATCATCCGTGATGTGTGACAGACTCAAATTGTGTCTAAATAGGCTGGGAGGGTTAAGAGGGAGATGAGCTAAGTAAGATCATAAACACCTTGGGAAAGCAGATTGAGTAAAGCTACCCATGATGGATGAACATTAGCTGAATCAAAGAGATCTGGGGACTTATGAGAAGAGCCCCATTGGAGAGTTTTTGGTCACAAATTAGAGGCATGTTTGGCTCCTTAGACACAGCTGGGCTGGCTGCTGCAAAGGGAGCAAGGCTATCACAGCCGCCAGAGGGAGAACGGGTAAGTGAGATGGATGGAGATCAAATCCTATTATAACCAACTCCATTACAAAGAAAATTTCACCTTAACAAAAATATATCCAAGCCGGAGGCATCGGCCCATAATAATCGTATATTGTTCAGATAACCCATTGTGAAGCGTGCTGTTCTTCAGTCCTTCTGGGTAATAGTCTCCAGTTATAACAACACCCCAGCACATCCCCACTTACCACATGATGAATTATTTGTGGTACATGACAATACCTGCCTTCCTTTCCAACCCTCTGACTGTGGGAGGTGACTTTTGAGATGCTCTATTGGAGGCTGATGTTTTGAAAAACTACAAGGAACTTGTCTTTATAAGAATCTTTACCTCATCTCAGTTTCCCATCAAACCAGTCACCTGCATCTAATACCATGAGGAAGATTATTTAAAATGTTAGATGATCACCTCTACATAAGCAGAAGAAAAATATTTGATAAAATTCAATTTCCATTTGTGGTTTTAAAAAGTCAAAAAATAAGACTAGTAACTTCCTTAATCTAATAAACAACATCTGTCGAGAACCTATAGTAAACATCCTACTTAACACTGAAATGTTTAAATCATTCCCTTGAAAGTCTGGAACCAGATTAAATGCCTTTTATATCAGAGATTGGCAGAACCTAAAAGGCCTGGAAAATACTGTGTGGCGATGAGGATTTTGGAATAATAGGAACTCTCCTGTAGTGCTGGTGGGAGTATAAACTCGTATGACCCCTTTAAGAGCATTCTGGCAATAACAAATTGAAGATATACATAGTCTTTGATCCAGCAATGCCATGTGCTCAAGAAGATATGACTAAAAATGTGTATTGTAGTTTTACTTTTAATAGAAAAGGGGTTGGAAACAACATATATGTCCATCAAAAGAAGAATATATGCATAGTGATATTCTTACAATGGAAAAGTACATAGCAGTTAAAATGAACTGGCTAGAGCTCCATGTATCAACATGGATACATCACACACACACACACACACACACACACACACACACACACACACACAGGGGCACACAAAGCAAGCTTCAGAAAGCTAAGCCAAATGGTACATTTATATAAAGTTTTCATTTTAAAAGTATGCAAGGATGAAGGCTTAGCACAGAGGTCCAAGGGCAGTAGATTCAGCCTCTCCGAGCAGACATTTGTCTTTGAAACAGAGGGATTTGGGGGATCACTCCGGTCCTGGAGTCAAGAAACAGGTTCCTACCTGTGTCTTGGATGTTACCAGTGTCTTAGCTCAGACTGCTACAGCAAATACCACTGAATGGATGGCTTAAATAACAAACATTTCTCACAGTTCTGGAGGTTGGCTTGGTGCCAGAACTGTTGGGTTTTTGGTGAAGGCCCTTCCCGTTTTCCACAGGTCATCTTCTCATTGCGGCCTCATATGCCAGAGAAGGCTAGCTCTCCTCCTTTGCTTATAAGGACATTAATCCCATCATGGGGGCTTTACTCTCACGACCAAAGTCCCCACCTCCAAATGCCATCACAGTAGGGCTTCACCATAAGAATTTGCGGAGAGCACAGGCCTTCAGTCCATAGCAATCAGCAAGCACCCTTCACCGCTTGGGAATGACCAGAAATCTATTCACCAGAAAAATGGTAGTAGGGAAGGAAACTCAAGAACATCCTCTTTTCTACTTTTCTTTCCTCTCTTTCCCCATTTCCACCTTCTGGTTTCTGATCCCCTTTCACTATCTGTTACATATGTATCTATGAGACCTCCCCAAAGCTACCCTCAAATAGTCCCCCCTTCCCACCTCTCTAATCAGTAGAAACATTATGCAACAAGAACAAAATTGTGAAGTCCTGGTTGATTGGGTCACATTATCCCACAGCACTCATTAGAAATTAAGAGCTTTAAGGAAATTAAGATGACCCAGTTCCCCTTGCTTCCTCTCTGAGTTCCCATGGGGTGACAAGGTGCACCCAAGTTCACACAAGGACTTAGTGAAAGAGCAAGACCCAACTCCGGTCTCCTGTCTTCCAGGATGATGTTTCTACTATGCCAAAGAAGCCTATGATATATGTTTGTTATGTAAAATACACAAAACATCAGCTTGAGTCCTCTCATCCTTGTGGGGGTTCCAAAAATATCAGATCACGGTTTATGCCACTTTCAAGCTCACAGAGGATCATTTTCAGAATGCCCTCCTCCGTGAGGTCAGAGTCATGCTTCCCATCACAGACTGGGATAGCACCCAAGCACACACAGTTGTGCATGCAGAATGATGATCTCCACATTTAGACAATGACTCATCATTTCAAATGTCACTGGGCTTGGAACAACTTGAAAGACAAGGAAGAGAGAGTGATGTTGAAATCTCAGCGGAGTATGCTGATAAAGACATGCTCCTGCTAAGGAAAGGTGAAAGTGAATGTTTCCATCCCCTCCCTCACTGGCCGATACCCAATTATCACTAGGACTGTGGTAGCAAGAATTGTTTTAACAAGGGAAGGACTGAGCTCTAGATAGAGGAAAATGTCTACAAACATTCCAAACTCGATTGCTTTCTGGGTGGTCTTGATTTGTGAAAATCAGTGAGAAATATAAATCAGATGTAAGAAGTTAGTGGTCCACCTTGATGGACAGAACTTTCATATTGATCAGTGCTACAAAGCTGGGAGAAATCTCCAGTCCCTAACCCCCTAAAACTTACAATCTAATGAGAGTCATAATGAACACTTGGGACAAAATTAAGACATCTATAGAGAAACATATAAATAAATAGTACTCAATTTAAAAATAATACCATATTCTTCTGGCATTGGAGAAAAACAAAAAGGATGATCCAAACAAGACAGGGTAAATCAAGAAGGACTTCTTGAAGAAATGGGAGGTTTGTGCCATGAGATTTGAAGGAAAGCAAGCCTTGATGGTGAGAAGATAAGGAAAGCAGACATCCAAAGCAGATGAATGGCTTCTGCATATGCCCAGAAGAGGGCTTACGGTGATAGTGGCAAGTCTTTACATCAGCAAGATAAGGCTATTCTATATTCACTCATTTCTCTATAGACAATGACCTCAGGAAAGAGGTAACGCAGGGATCCTCTCCATTTTAGAGAGGGGGAGAAGGACTTAGTAGACTAAGTGGCTTGCCTTAGGGGTCATAACTAACAAGTGGCAGAGCTAAATCTTGAACTGAGGACTTTGAACTCCAACTATAGAGCATTTTCAGGTTCCCTTCATGATCTGAATAGAAATAGGAACATAGACAAAGTGACAGCTTTTTAAAAAACTCGGGTCAAGTGCAAGTGTAGGGTAAGGTAGTGTGCTACATACTTCTGAAGGACTCAATAGTTATAAACTTGACCTATCTGATTTGTTGGTCAAGAGTCCTAGAAAATGACTTAATGATAGCAAGGTCACAGTTTCAGTGTCTCAGGAAGCAGGATTGAGAATACAGCTGCAAGCCATTGTTCTCTTAGCTCACTCAGGTATACCAGTTTGCAAAAGTCTGAGGTGGGGAGCGAGTAACAAATACAGCCCTCAATATTAGAAAATAGGTTTCTCCATGCACAAATCCCCACAGAAGGAAAAATACCTCAAAACACCTACCCGACAATGGATTGCCCTCCAATTTTTTTGCAGGCAAAGATCGGCATGTTATAATTGCTCATTTGAAGTTAAACTGGGTTGGACACTTATTCTTCTCCCTTGCAGCCTGATTTCAGAAGCGTCCAGCTGGAATCCTGCTACAACTCAGCACAAAATCATCCATCCTTTAGAGTGTCAGGTTCAAATTTGCTTAACTTTTTTCCCTAATTAAGAAGGTCAGAGGAATACTTGGTAAATACTCTGGGTCTAATTAAGTCTAATTGCATTACGAAATGGAATCAGTGTATTCAACTTTTAACATTTTGAAATTCCAAAGTGATCCTAGGCTCTCCACTGGCCACAGATGATAGCCCTTTGCACATGAAGTACACAAACTGTTCTCACCAGCTGGTTAGTGGCTCAATGGCACACAACCACAAAATTAACCAATTCTCAGACACTGCAAAATGAGCTCTGCCATAACTTTCTCTCTGGAGCACTGTGTCATCCTCTACCCTTACACACACGCAAGGGTCCTGGGCTCCCTTCTTTTCTCCACTGGCATTTCTCCCTTGTCAAGGCTTCTCAACCATGGCTGCATTTTGGGATCATTTGGGAGCTTTAAAAATCCCACTGGCTGTGTGGCATGCCCAGATTTAGTTGATTTGGAGAATCGCCTGGTGTCAATTTTTTTTTTTTAAGCTTCCCAGATGATTCTAACCTGCTAAGGTCAAGAATGTCTGCAACTAAGTGATCTTATCCAGTGCCTAGGCTTTAAATCCTAGCGATAGGCTACTCTTAAATTTAACCCCCTGTCTTGGGCTCTCCCCTGAGTTCCAGAATCACTCATTCAAACTGCTTACTTGACATGCCCACTTGGGTATCTAAAAGGCTTTGCAAACTTCACAAGTTTCAAGTAGAACTCTCCTCCCCAGCTCCAATGTTTCTCTTCCAACAGTTCTCATTATAGTAAGCAGCTTGAACCCAAAGCCTAGAAGCCATTCCAATTTTCTCTCTTTTCCTGATATGTTGCATCAAATTCACCAGCAAAGTCCTGTTTGTTTTACAACCAAAGTAGATCTCATAACCATTATGGTACGATGATCTCAATGATCCCCATTTCCCAGTGATTCCCATTTCCTGGTATTCCCATTTCCTGGTATTCATAACCTTGTATAGTCCCTTCCCACATTCTACCTGGGTTGGTCTCTATGACCAACAGCATATGGCAGAATTGATGGTATGTTACTTCAGAGATTAGGTTATGAAAAGACTGACTTCCATCTTGTTCTCCCCACCACCCCTCCCACTCTGAGGGAATTAAGCTCCAAGCTGCCATGTTGTGAATAGCCCTTGGAGAGGCCCATGTGGTAGGGAATGGAAGCCTCTGGCCAACAGTCAGAAAAGGAACTGAGTCTTCCAACAACCATATGAGTGAGCTTGAAAGTGGATTATCCAGCCCAGTCAAGCTTTGAGATTACTGTAGCCCCAGCCAACACCTTGAATGTAACCACATAAGAGACCCTGGGCCAGAAATACCCAGTTAAGTTGCTCCTAGATCCCTAACCCTCAAAAACTCTACTATACAAGTGTTGTTTTAAGCTGCTAAATTTGCAGGTAATTAGTCAACAATACACTATACTCATCCACATTTTTGCATTTCATGGCTATCATGTTCCTCCAACCTACCTCCTCTTCTTCTCTACTGTGGACTACTATGATAGTGTCCTAGCAGATCTCTCTTTTCCCATTTCTGCCCTCCAACAATTTGTTACCCTCATTTATATTCTTTAAATAAAATTAGCTTACATCTCTTCCCTGTTTACTACCAATGATTTCTCATTCTACTTAGAATAAAACCCAGTTCCCCACAATAGTCCTTCCTGATCTGATTCCAATCTGTATCTCCAACTTATTCTTGTACCTCTCTTCCCATTTCTTACTGTGTTCCAGCCACATTATACCTTAATTTTATAGGAAGACCCTTGCTTTTCTTTTATGGCTAGAGAAGCTGAGGGAAAGGGACATTTTTAATATCAGGGGAATAAGATCCTGGTAACATTGCTCAAGACAGAAATTACTTTTTGCTACATCTCTGACAAGTATTTGTCAAGCTTGAAGGCCATGCAGTATAGTGTGGAAAAAGAAGAGGCACTTTTGCTTCTGGCAATATGTTGGACTAAATGAGGAGAGAACATCCTCCCAGTATAGAACGTCTAAAAATGCTGAATAAAACGAAAAACATATTTCAAAGTATGGCTGAGCTAGCAGGAAAAGAAGTAAACCAATCAGAGGAATTAAAAATAAGGGAGTGAATTCAGTGGGGATAAGTAAGCTACAGAGGCATTTTCCTTGTGGATATCTGTATATTTCCTAGTGATCTAGAGTCACACACATATGAAAATGGAGAAAACATCCTGGGGCTCAAGCAGAATGGGACTTTATTAGTTGAGCCTTCTACAGAGTGATATCTCAGTGGTCACCTAGAGATTTGTCTGGCTTAGCCTTGACCCTTAAGACAGGAAAGTGGCAGGTGGAAGAAAAGTCTCCCCTAATATTTCCTACCACAAACCAATATTTTTTAGGATCTGGGGCTATAATTCATACCACTTGTGAAGACAGAAGGACGAAAAAGTGCCAAACTTAAAAGTAGTCCCAGATTGACAGTGTTCCAAACACTTGGCAGAAGAAAAGCAAATTCTCTCTGAAGGAATGGACCCTCCACTCAGGTGTCTTGAAATGTTCATGAATAAAGAACAAAATCACAAAACACATGGGAGTACAAACTAATATGAGTAAGAGTCAACAGAAATAATAAATTGCAGAATCAGGCCTATTGATCCTGCAGGTATTAGATTATCAGAGATTTTTAACATAAATAAGAAGGAATTCACAGTATTACAAAGGAGCAAAAGATTATCAAAGTTGAACAAACCTATTTTAAGGAACCAAATATAACTTCATGAAATAAAAATTATAATATATGAAATTTAAAATTCATTGGATGGGTTAAACAACAGATTAGACTCAGGAAAAATATACCTAGTAGACTGGAGGAAATAGCTGAAAAACTATCCAGAATGCATCAGCAAAAAAGAAAAAAATAATAATTAAGATACTTGAATGAAAGAATGAAAAGATACAACCAAAGTATAATTGGAATTAGAGAAGATGTAACTAGAAAGAGAAAAAAAATTTTGAAAAGTTAATGGTTTAGAATTTTCCAGAGTTGACACCACTTCTCAGTTTCAGGAAACCCAACCAATTCCAAGCAGGACATATCATAATAAAACTGTAGAAATCAAGCTGAGAACTAAAAAAATAGAAAAAAAAAATCTTGCACTCATCGAGTTTACACTTAGTGAGGGGAAACTGACGACTGGCAATTAGCAAAACAAAACAAAACAAAAACAAAACAAAAAACAAAAAACCCAGATCATTCAGTGACATGGGCCATACAAAGAATTTAAATAGGATGATGTGAAAGCCTAGGACGTGGGAGCCACGTCAGACTTGGTGATCATGAAAGGTGGTATGTAAGCTGAGATCTGAATGACAGAAGGGAGTGAGTCCCATAAAGTCATGGGAAACAGCACTCCAGGCAGAGGGAAGAGTTAATGCAAAAGTTCCATATCTATCTGATTCAACTTCTCTGAGCCTCAGTTTACTCATCTATAAGATGGGGACAATATTTTCCTCATACCTATTGTGAGGCTTGAATGAAATTTTGTATGTAAAGTACTTGAAAATCTTTGAATCATAATATACATGATAATTTTATGGAGGCAGCCTAGCTTCCCATGAAGAATACAGACTTTGGACCACCCAGACCAACATTCTTGGCCTGCTAATTCATCTGTGAACTCACTCTGAGATCCAGTGTCCTCATTTGTTAAATGAGAATGATGCAGTTGCCATAAAGATTAAAGGGTAAAACATTCCCATGGAATCTAGTGCTGTGCCTGGCAAAAAGAACTCAAGGATTATTAGCTTACTTTCTGTCCCTCTATTAAAATGTTACCTTTCATGTAAAGGCTCTAGAGGCTTCCTCTACCCTCCACACCCTGACTCTAGCCAGAAGTTCTCTCTCTTCTCTGCTCTCCCACTGCACTTTATCTGTGGGTCTCTCCCAAGTCTTTCTCTTTTTGTTTTTGTTTTGCATTTCTCCCAGTGGTCTGTAAAAGTCATTCCACAGACTTTATCCTATCCATCTTTTATCCCCCATACTACCAACCCAGGGTCTTACACATCATAGGTATTTAATAAAGTGTTATGAATACAAGAATAAACATGAGTTAGAATTGGAATACCTCCACCACCAAATCAACTATTTCACAAGGCAGCTAATTGCATAGCTATAGTTGTTTAAAGCCTCTCTCCTGTATCAAGTCAAAATCTGCTGGTGGAGATTTTGCACTAATGGTCCCCAGTGAATCACACCTCTGGGATCCATATGCTGATATTGTTTCCTCCCACCTTGACCCTGGGCTTGTCCCTACAACTCACTGTGGCCAATGGGACAGATATGATGCAAGTCTTTGCTTGATAAGTCTTTGTGCCTTGGGCTCACCCTCTTGGATGACTGCCATTACCATTTGAGGAAGTCCAATTTCATCTCCTTGAAGATACAAGACCATGTGGTCTGAGGGACCACATGGGAAGCTGAGCCCAGAGCCTCGCCAATCCACAATCAGACTCTAGTTGTGTCAGCCCTGGCAAAGCCAGCAGAAAAGCCACCCAACCAACTCAAAACATTGAGAGAAATAATAAACCAGTATATTAAACTAATATATTTTGGGGTGGTTTGTTACACAGAAACAGATGACTCAATACTTCCCCCTTTAACTTCTACCCTCCATCTATAAAAGCAAGAATGATCCTTCTTCCGTAGGCCAGTCCTTCAAATGGAGAAATACCTTCCTGAACACTTTTAGTTCAACAAATTTTCACAGTAGTGAAAGGCCTAAAGGCCCCCTGGTTTGTCTGTCTCATTTACAAAGGTGGGGCTCAGTAAAGAAACCCGCTCACCTGTGTTCTGGCCGTGAACCTCTTAGAGAGACCACAATCGTATTGGTCCAGATGCTGTGCTTCTGGTCATGTGGCAAAGACAGTGTCAGTGTGGCGTTTTTGACATCCCTGTCACATAGTGACTCACATGGCACTCAGGGTCTTAAATCACAGACCCTTTCCCATGAACTACTGTGAAGCTACATCTTCGAAATCCTGTACATGAAAACATGACAATTTGAACCCACATGTGGGCTCCTATTTAATCAGTCATAACAGTTTTGGCCTGTTGGGGACTTTCTAAATTCAAATTCTATATAGCAATGGACCTCTACATCTTTAAATTCAATGGTCAAGTCTCCATCTTTGGCAAAATCTGACCTACTTGATCACTCTCTCCTCCTGGGGATGCTGTCTTTCGTTAGCCTCACAAAAATCCCTCTCTCTTGGTTTCCATCCTATCCCATTGGCTGTTTCTTCTCAGTCTTTGCTGGGTCTATGGACTTCTTCCCTTCTTTATCTGTCTTGGCTCCCTAAAGCATCTATAGGCTGAACAACTCCCAACACTACTTCTCCTACCTTAATTTCTCCCCTGAAACTCAGACTCCTATAACCCATTGCCTGCTAAAGATTTATAACTACAGAATGGGCATCTTAAAATGGAATCTATCCAAAACAGAACATCTGGCTTTCTACCCCTACTTGCCCCCAAACTTCTCCCCATCTCCATAAAGAGTGACTTTATTCTCAATTTTCCTGACTGCTCAATCCAAAACTTTTAGAATCACAGAATCCCTTCTCACATTCCACATACAACTTATCAGAAAATCCTTACAACTCTGCCTCCAAAGTATCTACAATGTCTTACCATTTTCACCACTGCCCCCACCCACACGCTAGTCCAAACCACCTTAGTCCCTAACCCAGACTGTCAGAATACTCTCCAGCTTCCACCCCTAAAGCCCACAGTAGCCTGTTCTGCATATGGCAACCAAAGGAACCACTTAAGACATGAGTACATAAGTCATTCATATCTCTCATCTGCTCAAAACCTTCCAATGGCTTCCCATGTTACCCAGTCGTTAAAATCCTAAAGTCACTACCATGACCAGAATGCTCTATACTATTTGGCCTTAGCTATCTCTTGATCTTACCTCTTACTATTCTCACCTCCACTCACTCCACCACAGCCACAACTGGCCTTCCTGCTGTTGCACAAACCCTCCAAGCACACCCCTACCTCAGAGTCTGCATTTGCTCTTCCCATTACCTGAAAACACCATTCTCCTGAATTTTAATTGGTGTTCTCCTTCATTTTACACAAGTCTCTGCTCAAAGGTCACCTTATCGGAGAAGCTGCTCTTCTGAGGCCAGCAATAACCCCTATCACAAGCTGCTGGATATCTATTCTTACCCCATTTGACAGGTCTCCCCTTCTTGCATGCAGGCTCCACGAGAACAGAGGCTTTGTTTTGTCCCCTGCTATATCCCCAGTGCTGGAACCAAGCCCAGCCCAGCCTAGGTGTCAATATTAGTTGATAAATGAATTCACTATCCCTTCCAGCTTTGGACCATCTGCAAAAATGAATGTGTGTGTCAACTATATATTTGTCCAAGAAACAGATTTTTTCACGTGGTCAAAAGGGTACAACCAAAAATAATCTCTGTGGTATGAGCAATGGAGGTCATATCTTAAAGATAAATAATGCTACGCTGAGACTGTAGAAGGCCTTGAATGACCAGCCAGAATCTGGTTTGTTCACTACAGGCAATGAAACGTCACTGAAATTTCTTGGTGTAAAATGACAGAAATTGTCTCATAAATAACTTTCACTGGGTATATATTTTTAAAAATCCTACTTAGATCAATGTGGAAGCAACTTGACATTCTCCTTTTTTTATTAACTGGCTTTTAGAACATGTTGACAAGTATGGTTCATTTTGAATGGTCCTAAGTAATTCTCTGCACTAGGGCAGAGACCACCGGGTCATTTGTAAACAGATGCACATGGCTGGAAATAAATAGATTTATGCATCTGAGGCTTAAGACCACATTTTATACTCACAACACATGTATTTCTTATCTAACACCTGTGCACAACTATATATAGCATACACAGAACCTTGTTTTCATATCATACTGATATGAAAGCCAGAGCTCTCTTCTGAGCCAGAGAGTCTGAGAAAAAAGCTGAGGGAACAGACTGGAGGCTCTGCCACGCACACCAGACTCCAAAGAACTCACATGGGTAACAAATACACCGCTCAACAGCTGCCTGCTTCGACAACTCAGTGGCCCAGGAGCCGCCGGGACAACAGAAGTCTTTTCGGCATGGACAGGCTTGCCGTGGAGAAGGAGGGGAGCGGTGGAGAGTGGAGGCTGTTCTGAGGATCTGCTCGCTAACTTCTTCAGAGTGAAAACAGCGGTGGCTGGAGCAGAGGCTCAGAAGCGCTGTCATCAGTCCCTCCAGCCACTACAGACCCCTAAAGGGGTTGGTGGGCAGCAGCTCCAGAGCTGGGAGGGGCCTCTAGAGGGCAAAGCAGAAGCAGATCTGCCTGTGTTGCAGCCCACACAGCAGGCCCTCAGTGGCCCCCCACCCTTCACATGTTCAGGAACTGAAACCAGTTCCTTCACGCAACTGGCAATGTTACTTACATTGAGTTTTTCCCTAATGGTATCTATTCTTGCCTCTAATTTTCCTACCTCTCTTCCAGAATCACACTGAATCCTTCATCACTTGACATGGCAATGAAATCCATACATTTTAAAACATATGCATTTTACAGGTATATATATGCAAATGTATATAATATATACACACACACACATAAAACATTTATACATATGTTTAAATATATATATATATATATATATATATATATATATATATATATATATATATAACAACCTAGGCTTTTGGCAGGCCTATTTGGCTTCTTTCTCTATTCCTGGTCACTTTGACTTCAGGGCCCACATGGGTTGATAAAACGGATTTTTTTCTCTCCATCAGTATATCTTCAAAGTCACTCATGAAGGAACGGCACTGCTCTTCATTAGTAAAATATATACTTTACTTATTCATACTTTTCAGGGTAAAAATATCATTCCAGTTACAACCCTTGAGCCCAAAAGTAGCACTCCTAAGAAAATGACTCAGCCATGGTATTACAGGTGAATAAATGACAAGTGCACCTCCCCAGTCATGAGACAACTTACCTAGTTAATTCATCATCCTTAGAATGCGACATTTGTCCCAAATGGAATGAGTCATTTGGGCATGAGAAGAGTTTTTAAGTTCACAAACGTAACATTTCCTCTGCTATGTTCTTCTCCATTAGTGAAAGTTTGATTATTAACATCCGGAGTTTTAAGAAATCAGTCCTTCCATAATGACACCCCTCATTTCTATTCACTCTCTCCTCTCTTTGGTGAAGCTCGTGGTTGAATTTCAGCTCAGATCTTTCTTTAGCATTTCTTCTGGGAATCCAGAGATTTTATAGGTGGTTAAGCAATTGATATACTTAAACTTTTAGGCCACGCTGATAATTAACTACATCTTTTCACAGGATCATGGAAGCTTATACATTCAGTGGCTACAATGAGCATGTAGAAATTTAGAGCCAGAATTTCACAATAACAAAAGCACTTTCCAAACATTTGCTCATCTTATCATCATCTTCTCAAGACCGGCTAGACTGAGCCATATGTCTTAGCCATATTCCAACCCCAAGCCTTATCATACTGACTAGAACATCATAAATATTTAATAGACTTTGTTGAATGAACGAATGCATTCCCTGAACCATTCAGTGGAGATTCAAATTTAGAGGTTAAGAGGAAGCTAGAAAGTGTTAGAGTCTGGACACATGGGCAAGTCTTTGGCTACTAAAAAGCTTTCCAGGCTCCTAGGAAATCATTACTTTATTGGAGGGGGTGGTAATACTAGCAATTCCTTTCCGGGTAGGGACAATAAGAAAAATGGTCTGTCATTAGGTTTACAAAGAGTTAAATGACCCAGTTGGAAGACCTTAGGGATTATCTACAAGATACAGCACAGTATCATATGAAAATGGAGCCAGACATACCTCAGACTCAGCCTTGCTGCTGTTCTTTACTGCCCTACCTCCAGTGGTTGCTGTGAGCATGAAATCAGAAACGTGTGGTGGTTATTTCTGTGTGTTGACTCGGCTAGGCTATGGCACCCAGTTGTCTAGTCAAACATCAGTCTAGGTATTGCTGCGGACCTATTTTTAAGATGTGATTAACATTTAATTCAGTAGACTTTGAGTAAAGCAGGTGGACCTCATCCAATCAGTTGAAGGCCTTAAAAACAAACACCTTTCTTTAAAGATTCCTTTCTTTAAAGTAGGCTCCATGCCCAGCATGGAGCCCAATGTGGGCTTGAACTCATGACCCTGAGATCAAGACCTGAGCTGAGATTAAGAGTCAGACACTTAACCAGCTGAGCCACCCAGGTGCCCCCAAGATTCCCTTTCTAAAGAAGGGATTCTCCTCAAGATGACAACATAGAAAACTTCCATGAGTTTCTAGCCTGCTAAGAAATTCAGATCCAAGACTACAGCATCGACTCTTCCCTACATTTCCAGCCTGCTGGCCTGTCCTACAGATTTCAGACTTGCCAGCCCCCACAATCCCACAAGCCAGTTCCTTAAAATAAACCTCTCAATCTCTCTCTCCTTGTATGCACGTGTGTGTGTGTGTGTGTGTGTGTGTGTGTGTGTGTGTGATTGGTTCTGTTTCTATGAACCTTGATTAATGGAGTAAGTCAAGCCCCCACATGGTCCCTGACAGAGAAAGTACAAATGTTCATTCTATTATCCACCCTGAATCTATTTCCATCCGCCTATAAAATATATGAATACCTGCTTGCAAGATGCCAAATGGGCAAAGATCCAGCAATAGCAATGACCTGTCCAAGGTCATGACCAGTCTGTAACAATCTTTTGTTTGTTTGTCTGTTTCAAGTTTTATGTAAATTCTAGTTTGTTAACATATAGTGTAATATTGGTTTCAGGAGAATTTAGTGATTCATCACTTAACAGTCCATAACAATCTTAGGATCCAAATCCTCTTCTGACTCATCACCTGTTTATTCTTCTCCTTCCTGTCACCAACCCACTTTTCCACCCCTAATCCATCCAGATGCTAAGCCCACTGAACCCTAGGAATCAGAGTTCCCCTCCAGCGAGGATGCGCTACAGCCATTTGGGCCATAATTACACTTAACCTTGCATATTTATTTAGGATTTCTCTCCATCCTGGCAGCAGAAAGTGTTTCAGTGAGAGCCCAGCTAGCTCAGTTTGGATCTGCACTTGAAGCTCACATGGCCCATCATGCAGTGAACTTGGCCCATAGCCCAGTGTCACTGCTGTGACATCTGCCTCTAAGAGCCTGTGCCTCTAGCACTTTTTTCTTGAAATTTTCTCAGGTTCAACCTGTCTGTCTGCCTGCAGTCAGTGAGCTTAGTCACATAGCCAGCGTTAAAACCACATTCAGATGGTAAAGGACTCTACTCTCCTGCATAATTATCAACTACAAGGTTTAGGGGTGTGGGGGTGTTCTTGAGACTATCCTGAGGTTCTATAATTTACTAGGACTTCCAGAACTCACTGCAAGCTGTTATATTCCATTACAGTTTATTACAGCTAAAGGATGCAGATTCAAATCAGCCAATGGAAAAGGCACATAGCACGGAGTCCAGGAAAGTTCCAGACGCAGAGCTCCCATGGAGCTGCAGACCGTGTTAACTCCTCCCAGCAATGATGTAGGACGTATGCACAGAGCATTTCCAAGCAAGGGAGCTCACCTGAGCTTTGGTGTGTATAATTTGCATGGGGGCTCCTCAGTTGACTGCCGACACAGCTGACCCCTCTGGAGGTAGAGTGGAAATTGCATGGTCCAAAGACACCATCATAAATCACATTGTCCATTGCGGCTCAAGGCCCCCAGGCAAAGAAAGACACTCTTATCCAGTGGGATATTCCAAGGGCCTAGAGATCACCTGCCAGGAGCTGACAGCAACGGCTAGATCTTCCTATGAGTTAACTTAATTTCCTTACTATATACCGATGCCCATGGTTTGTCAGGGCGAGCAACTCGATCGCAGGATTCTATAGCCACCTACCATATTCTTAACGTTGAAAATGAAAGCTTCTTGCCTCAGGGGTCCAGGAGAGGGACTGGGGATGACTCCTTGCTCACCAGACCCACTGCGGCCATTTAATGAGATGGCAGGTCAGCGTGAAGCCCACCAGGGGGTGCTGTGGTTTGTCCCTCAGCCTTCTTCATTGGTACACTCATGCAGGGGTCAGCCCCAATTCTGGGGGTAGCCCCAAACCCTTCCTGCCCCAATGAACTATCCAACTCACTCCTTTCCGCTTATTGCAACCCCAGCTCAACCAATAGTGGATCTTCATCTATTTAAAAATGCCTCTTCTTTCAACTGCCTAGCTTATCACGATTATGTCAGAATAATTGACCAGATTTGCAAACTTTAGATTACTGACATTAAGTGGTGAGATGGCTTAAGCCTTACAAATGAAGACCCCAGAACTCCTTGGGGGCTCAAACCATATACCCGTTTTCCCCACGTTGCAAGGCAGAGGACCCAGACTAAGAGAATGCAGCTGCAGGCAGGAGGACTTGACTCACACGAGAAAAGCCAGAACTGATGACTGACAGGGGTGGTGAGGGAGGCTGTGAGGAAGGCAGGCGGGTGAGCTGTGTGGGGGGTTCAGCCAGATGGATCACAGGTGCAGGGCCAAATAAACAGGTACAAACACTGCAGCCTGATCTACCCCAAGGGCAGATGCTGGGCATCTCTGACAAGGTGTGAGGGCTCCTCCAGCCCCACCTAGGCATCTGCCCAGCATCCTCCAGCAAACTTCTTTCTGCCTCAGGAATGGGGACATTTGGGTCAGGTCACCCTCTTGGTTCCCTCACTCCATCTCACAACTAACTAAATAGGACCTGTCCCATGACCTGCCCTCCCAGGGCCCTGGAAGGGAAGTAGCAATTCTGCTTTGCTAAATGGAACTAAGGTGTTACACCAATGTGGTCAAATAACATTTTCTCTTTAATAAGGGCTCCGATGCCTTCACTCAAGAGAAACCAGTGGCAGAAGAGATGTTTTCACTTTCATAGGTAATTGGCTTAGCTTGGCACCAACCCTGTCCACAGAAGCAAAGAGACTCAAAGAAACTGGCAGGCTTAGTATCTCGATGCCATCGAACAGCACTCCAAGATCATATAGATAAAAAATAAAGAGATTTCTGTAAGTTACCTGGATTTGCTATGTTTCAGAATCTGATTCCAGAGGCCTGGACAAGCCAGCTCACCCCTGCCTTACCCCAGCTGCACCCCTCTGCAGCAAGGTCCATCCTCCCTTCACATTCCCACAGAACCCTGCTTGAGCAGACCCAGCCCTGCGTCCCCCTGCCTGGCATTATCCTGTGAAGACTGGGATAGGGCTGGGCAGGGATCTCACCTTTTCTATCTCTGAGTCCCATGGTGCTTAGCAGGTCAAAATGGAATCGCCAGCTCCTGCCTTAGCTACACTAGCCCTGGTTCTGATCCCCCCTCCCCACCCCAGCTCCAGGAAAAGAGGAAAGCGGGCAGCCTTGTTCTCATTTCCTGACTATATCAGACCCAGTTCTACTCTCTTCAAAGAGAGTGGAATGTGGGGAAAGGCCAGGTGCAGAGCCCCCAGAAACAGTATGTAAACCATGACCATCTGCCAAGACCGCATCTTCAGGATTACAATCTCAGCATCCCCAATAGTGGAGGGGCCAGGGGTGCCCTGGAAGCTGAGCTCAACAATGAGTCCCCCCCCCCCGCCCACCAGTTATGAGGGGGGTAGCAACAGCTATCCAGGGTCCAGAAGGAGGTTGCACAGGGTTGGAAGGTACTTTACACAGATGATGACTTTTCAAATGCTCCTTCTTAATCATCAAAACAAAAACGAGCCCAGTTGACTGGAGGTCCATTCCTGGTTCCTTTAATCCAGGAGTCATGAACTCAGGCCTCTTTCTCAGCCCCACCTCAGGGGGCCAGAAACAAGGCCAGACCTGGTTGTAGCTAAGACCCACCATTCACATGTTCATCTCAATTCCATCACCAATTTGTTGTGGCCTTAAGCCATCTCACCTCTTCCCCTCCAATTATCTCTCCCTCAAATGCAAGTACACTAGCTCTGTAGAGATGTCCTACGGAGGAGAGAGGGGACACATGCCAGGAGGAGCCAGGAACACCTGCAGGCGCAGCAAAAGCTCTATTTTTATGTCCTACCTGAAAGCAACTGTCTCTCCACAGAGTCTGCTGTGTTGCCTTTTCTGCCCATAATATTTGTGGTCGAATCATGCCTGTATTTAAACCAAACACAATATTTAAGCCACCAGAAATAGGAAAACAAAGAGAGGAAGATTCCATCACATGTTTTGGGGGGATTTTTTTTTCAGTCTATTCATCCAGATGGTGATAATTAGTGGGATCGCCTGTCTGTACCTGTTATTCCACCTACAGGAATGTGTAGGGAATGAGTCTAACACCTGTAGGCACGTGGGAGTCTAACAAGTGACGCTGTGCACCAGACACAACCTCTAACTCTAGGAATCACCCTTCGGGTCTTTGGTGGAATCAAGGGTAGAGCTCTTAGTGCCACAGGGACATAAAAAGCCAATGACAACTTGGCCTGAGAGCCTCAGAGACTCCTACTGCTGTTTTCAATAAAGCTGCTTGCACACCCTGAACACAAATGCCTGGTGATAGCGAGAGTAGCCACGTCAGTCACCCAGTGTTTCTTAAAAATCTCCGTATCAGGGCCCCAGTCTAGACCTTTTGATTTGAATTCTTTGAAGTCATGCCTGAAAAGACATCTATTTTAAATCCCCACGTGATTCTGACATTGGTTGAGTTTGGAGTCTTCTGGACTAGAAGAAATGAAGACTTTGAATGGAGTTCTTGGTTCTGCCCCAGGCATGGAGCTAACTTCCTGTCCTTGCTGTGTAACTCTGGGCAGCTCACTTTCCTCTGGGCCTGCCCACCTCTCAAAGAAGGATGTTGGACCTAAGTGAATTCCTGCTTTATTCTAGAAGCCCTACGGTTTTCTTGGAGGTTCCAGAAGCTTCTAAGGGGAAGGCGGGAGGAAGAGAATAGTTTGGGCTTGGGGTTCCCTGCCTCGGGAGTTCATCATGGGGGCTGCTAAAAATCTATTTACAATGGCCTGACATTAAGCAAGATCAAATGTGAACATCTGCCTGGGATACAGGAAACACATAGCCCTGGAAGTAGTTTAAGGTGGCTTAAATGGGCACAGTTATTTAGAAATCATATTCTCCAAATGGCAATCCCTGAGGGAGTCAAGGATTTGGACTGGGGGACCCTAAGAGTATCATTTCATTTCTGGGAGTTGTGATTGCCTCATCCTTTAAAGTAAGGGTTAAACTGGGGTTTTCAAAGGATTAGGGTTAGGACGGTCTGCATCAAATTCAGATCCCCCTATGCTGTGAGCAGACCTAGGCAGAATGTTACCTGTGCCTAGAACCAGGGTGAGTCAGCTGATCCCCTGGGAACATGGTGCACAGACTCGACCTCACTGCCGTCTGCTACAACTGAGTTGTGCACCTCCCCCATTCATATGTTGACGACCTAACCCCAATGTGACTGTATTTTGAAGTAATTAAGGTTGGATGAGGTCATAAGAGTAGGGTTCTAGTCTGACAAGATTGGTGGCCTTATAGGAAGAGACACCAGAGAGTCTCTCTCCACATGTGTACTGAGCAAAGACTGTGAGGACACAGTGAGCAGGCGGCTGTCTGCAAGCCGGGAAGGGAGCCCTCACCAGAATCCGACCCTGTGGGCACCCTGATCTCAGACTTCCAGCCTCCAGAACTGTGAGAAAGTAACTGTGTGTTTATGCCACCCAGTCTGTGGTATTTTGTCAGGGCATCCTGAGCTGAGACACCATCACACCATGATGTTAGTTTCCTCGGCCACAGCCAGCTGAGGTAGCCCCCGGCTATGTGCGGATATCACATTCTGCCTTATGGCAGCTACTGCATCATAAAAAAGTCACTTGCTTCTATTTAGAGGGTAAATCTTTCATCCCGCACTAAAATGAAGCCCTTTGAGGGCTGGAAGTTTGACTTTTTTTTTTTTTTTTTTTGGTGTGCAAAACTGTTCATGAGGTCAGCATTATCAGACATTTTAGCAGATGGAGAAACGGAGACTCTGAAGTTGGTGGCTCATACCCAGCCCCACCAGATGGAGAGAGGACCACTGGCAGAAGGTACGCCTCCAATTTCTGCCTCTCAGTGTTTGCTACTGTGCGATTTCCCTTTGGGGCCCCAGCTCAGTGAAGACCTATTGACGGAGTGAGTGTGGGAAGGGAAGTGATGGCTTCCTGGTGCTTTGGCTACTTCTTACCCTCCAGGACAGATGGAGCAGCAGTTCTTGTGGCCCAGAAGTTGGGCATCCTTGCGCAGGGGGACTTCTAACACGAATGGAGCATGTTTCCTTGGTGGGCCACGGTGGGCCTGGCACAGCAGAGCAGGTGCTTCTGTGTTTCGCTCCAGGAAGTCCTAGAGAGTGAGGATGCTGTTTGTCAGGTTAGAAAGGCCTGTGGATTCTGGAGCACCAGGCATGAGCCAAGTTGATAAAACACAATACTAACAAGGTTACAATTTTTGGGTTTGTTCCTACACTAATAAACACCTTAAAATTACTTGTCTAGAGCATTTAGATTTAACTAAGCACTTTCATAAACAATGCCATTTATTCTTTACAACAACCCTGGGAGGCAGATCTTATCCCCAGTTTATAGGGAAGGAAATAGCCTCGGCTGTGATTAACCAAATTCACATAGTGTTTGAGCAGCAATGCCAAGACATGAAGCCCTGTGTTCTACTGCACACCCAATGTTCTATTTCACCCAAGGTTTGCCTCACACAGAAATCAGTAACGATTCTAGGCTGTTCCTCAACTCAGCCACATGTAATCCTGTGCTATTGGCTTTGGGGTGTGAAGTGAACAGGTGAAAATTTGGACAGACTTAATATAAAGCGGTGTTTCTCAAATGGAGTTCCAGGAGTTCCTAGCAAGATGTTCCAATGCACGTTTTAAAAACAAGAGTCAGACAATTCTATAGTCAAGTTTGGGCAACACTGCATAGCGCCTATTGTTTTGAGGTAATTACGTTAACCCTTAAAGGCTCTGAAAAGTCCAATGAGGAAGCTGGTATAAATTTAATTCATCATTTGACAACATAACCAATTTTTCTATCAACATCTTGGTTCAGAGAAAAAGTGATGCAGGATGTTGAAGTGTCATTAGCTAAGAGTACAGTGGGCATTTGTTCACTATGACAGAAGTAAAGGATTATTGAATTAAAAGGAATTAAAGCTACTATCATTGTCAAATAAGCATGTTTAATACCTCTCTTAAAACTTGTCACTAAAAATATGTTAGCTAAATCTCTTTAAAGGATTAAATCATGTCATTGTTCATGTCTAAGTGTATTTTCACTTAGAGGATTAATAAACAAAACATCAACTACTTTTGTTCTTATTTTATCTCACTTTCCTGCATTTTCCAAGTTTACAAATAGGTATCATTTATAAACTATCCAAAACAAGTGATTTAAAATAATCTGCCACCCAACAGCTAAAGATTTAGGACCGAGAGTGGACCAGGGGACCAAGGGAACAGAGGAGGAAATCTCAGTGTGTAGCCTACGAGGTAGAGATACAACATACTGGAAGGTATTGAAAAACCGTGGGTTCAAAAGTGCTTCTGTAGGTATGGAAAGGTAGGTTTTAGATATGTAGATTTACAGATCCAAGACATACATACACCCCAAGTCTGACCTATGTGTGTCCCCGTGTGGCCAGAAGGAAGGACGAGGCCGGGGAGCTTGAAGGGCAACGTGACACAGAGCAGTACTCAGCTTACAAAGTGGGAAATGGGGAGCAGGACAGCAGCATGGTCTGACACTCTGCAGCCCTTCCAGGATAGACAGGGCAAGGCTGTGTGCAGGATCAACTGGAAACAGGTAAAACAGCAGTGGCTGTGATAACGGAAGCTCATGGTTAACCCTTACCCTGTGCTAGGCACTGTTCAGAGAGCTTTATGATTGACTCATCTAATTCTCTCGACAACCCATCTTCATTATATAGAGGGAGAAATGGAAGTAAGACAGGCTAGAGAGCTTGCTCAAGTTCACAGAGCTAGTAAGTGGCTGCCCCAGCAGCTCCCTCCCCTGAGAGATGGTCAAGGTGTATCTGACCCACACGCCCTGAAAATGGAGGAAGAGAAAGGCACATACGTCCATTTCAGAAGGAGGAGACTGGCTATGGAAGCTCAATGCAGGACCCAGAGAGGCCAGCCCTGCCTGGGAGGACAATATGGAAAACCAGAGCTGGGGGGTGAAGGCCTGGCCAGAGTCTAATCAAGTCGTTCATGTTCCCCAGGCAGATGAGGCCAGGCGAGGACTTAATTCCCAGGGGCACAAAGGTAGTTTGTGACTTAGCAGGGCTTTAGTTCCTTGTAGGCTGGTGCCTTGTTCGGTGCTCCTTCCACTTCCCACATCTCATGTCAACTGTAGGTTGGGGCAGGTCCATGACAGGCAGAGACTAGGGTCTGGGGGTACACCAGGAAGATCCACTGCTCTGGGTTGGGGAGCCAGGCTTTAAAATGCTTTAGCTTTGAAGGGGCCCTTCTCCCTCCCCAGCCCAATGAGGTACTGGCCCTGACAATGGCCCCTTCAAAGCTGAAGTATTTTAAAGCCTGATAAACTAAATAAATCATCTGGTTTGGTTAACCCAGAGCTGAGGTTTAGATGACCTCATTAGATAATTAGGGACTCAGATGAGGGGGAGGACCCTCCCTGAAGAACTGGGGCAGAGCAGGGTGGGTACCCACAGCATGAGGCCCACCCTGGGCAGGAGCAGCATAGACAGAGCAGCAGAGACACAGGGGCGCCAGGAGGAAGGGGAGGCAGAGAGATGAGAAAGACACCAAGATGCCCCTCCATATGCATGTACATGCACACAGCCTTTGAGCAGCCCTGGTAGGCTTGCTCTAAGATCCTCCTTTACCCCAACATTCTCTTCCACACATGCCACCTTCTTCTTCGATTAGATTTCCTTTCCTAACATCACTCCCCTCCACTCTCCATCCTCCCCTCCTTATAGCTTCCACCCTCCTCCCTGAAGTGGAGATGCATGGGCCTGAAAAGCAGGGCTCACAGTTACCTTGATCAACGAGTAAATGCAGGTAAAACACCCAGAATGGGGTCTGAGACTTAGTAAGCACCATGCCTTACTAGTTTCCCCCAGGCAGTATTTTGCCAAGGACATAAACTTTGAGGCACTACTTAACATTTCATATTTTTAAAAAGTCCAAAATGACTCCCAGTGTAATGCTGCTCCCAATTTAACAAACAGGAGAGGAGTGGGTGGTGCAAAAGAGATGCTGTCAGTTAAAATTCAAAGCTGGTCCCTCAGTCTGTTGGCTCTTTAGTTGCACACCCTCCATGCTCATCTTTCCCCAAATAGCATCTCAGGCACTATTTCACTTGCTGCTATATGCCCCAAGAGGTGGGGTGGGCCAGGGCATGAGTTAAAACCCGACAGCACAAGCTAAAGGTATAGCTCTTTCAGAACTATACCTGTAAAAGAATGAAATTGGACCCCTTCCTCACTCCATATACAAAAATCAACTCAAAGTTTGTCACAGACCTAAATGTAAAAGCTAAAACTATAAAACTCTTAGAAGAAAACATAGGTGGGATGCTTGGGGAGCTCCGTAGGTTAAGTGTCCGGCTCTTGATTTCAGCTCAGGTCATGATCTCAGGGTAGTGAGATGGAGCCCTGTACTGGGCTCCGTGCTCAGTGGGGTGTCTGCTTCTCTCCCTCTCCCTCTGCCCCTCCCCCACTCATGCACACACTCTCTCTAAAATAAAGAAATAAGTCTTCTTAAAAAAGAAAACATAGGAGTAAATTGTTATAACCTTCATTTAGGCAACAGTTTCTTAGATACGATGCCAAAACCACAAGAAACAAAAGAAAAACAATACATTGGGCTTCATAAAGATTAACAGCTTTGTGCTGCAAATGATACCATCAAGTAAATGGAAATACAACCCACAGAATGGGAGAAAATATGTGCAAATCTTATATCTGATAAGGAATTTGTTTCCAAAATACGTAAAGAAATCTTACAACAGTAAAAAGTAACCCAAGTTAAAAAATGGGCAAATAATCTGAACAGACATTTCTCCAAAGAAGATATACAAGTGGTTAATAAACACGCAAAGAGATGTTCAACATCCTTTGTCATCAGGGAAATGTAATTCAAAACCACTGTAGGGGTGCCTAGGTGGCTCAGTTGGTTAAGCAGCTGCCTTTGGCTCAGGTCACAATCCCAGGACCCTGGGATCAAGCCCCACATTGGCTCCCAGGTCAGCAGAGAGCCGGCTTCTCCCTCTCCCTCTGCTTGTGCTCTTTCTCGCTGTCAAATAAATAAAATCTTAAAAAAAAAAAACAACACAGTGTAACACCACTTCACAACAACTAGGATGGCTATGATCAAAAAGACAGACAAGGCAATAAGTAATGATGAGGATATGGAGAAATTAGAACCCTCGGATACAGCTGGTGGGAATGTAAAATGGTGGAGCCACTTTGGAAAAGTGTGGCAGTCCCTCAAAATTTTAAGCATAGGTAGGTACCACAGGACCCAGCAATTCCACTCCTAAGGATATACCCAAGAGAAATGAAAACAAAAGTTTACACAAAACCTTGTACACCAATACTCACAGCAGTATTACTCATAATAGTCAAAAAGTAGAAACCCTAATCTCCATCAACAAAATGTGATATATTCATACAACAGAATATTTGATTATAAGAAGAAATGAAGTTGTGGCACAAGCTACAGCAGGGGTGGACCCTGCAAACATTGTGCTGAGTGAAAGAAGCCACATAATGTAGGATTCCATTTTTACAAAATGTCTAGAACAAGGTACTCGAGACAGAGAGAAAGTAGATTTGTGGTTGCCAGGGACTAAGGATTGGTGTGGGAAAATGGGGAGTGATTGCTAAAGGCCATACGGTTTCTTTCCAGGGTGATGAAAATGCTCCAAAATTAGACTGTAGTGATGGTTGCACAACCTTGTGATTTTGCTAAAAGACACTAAAATGTATACCTGAAAAGGGGGAACTGTATGGCATATAGATGATATTTCAATAAGCCATTCTTATTTTTTAAAGATTAAGAAAATAGCATAACCCCATTACGAAACCAAAAAGGCCAACTTAAATGTCCAGTTTTGCTTTTGACTGGAATTCCCCCAGTTTGGCAATACTGACAGTCATATATTGACTATAAGTTGATTCGTAGACCTAAATACCTTCACTCAAACATTTGGGTATTTACCATCTGCTAGGTCTAGTGCTAACACTAGTGAAAATAATACCTGGGGTCAAGATGAAGACAACAGTGGGCAGCAAAGGCTGTCTGCTGGGGAGGAGGCTCTGGGCCAAGAAGGAGGCCAGGACATGTGGCCTCTCACTTCACCAGCAGGAGCAGGGGATACTATGATGCCTCTAAGCCCCCAGTTCAGGCCTGGGGAGAGATTCCCAACTCGAGAGGAAGAGCCAGACCACTTGAGCTCTATCCACCGTTGACTCTCCGAGCTCCCAACTGGCTTCTAAAATGTTCCAAGGTTTCCTTTCTCTAGACAGGGATCACCTCCATCTCAGCAGAGGCCTACCTCTCGGCACTGGAAGCAAACCCCCTCCCACCCAACCCCAGAGCTCATGGCAGCTTGGTGGTCTCTCTTGCCATGATGGAGATGGTCTTACGCCAATGCCTGTTAATGACCTGGGAGAAGCAGGGCAAACAGTATGCGATGAAATTCAAAGATGATACTAATTTGGGAGGTGCAGGAAACACCAACCTTCAGAGAGAAAGCAAACAATCTGTGGAGGGAGAGGTTAGAAACCCAAGGCAAATGATCACCAAGCGAGGCGTGTTGGAAAACAGTGTCTGTTAACCAACACTGCTGGCAGAGAGAAGAAGCAGAAGCCTGTTCCTTGAGGCTCAGGAGACACAACTGTTGATTTCAGCTCCTGATGATCATCTACAGCAAATGAAATGAGGATGTGCCAATTGAAAAGGCTGTGCAATGTGGAGCCATTAGCTCAGCCAGTCCAAGCAGAGCATGCCAACTCTTCTAGCAAAGACCTTGGTCCTACCATGATAGAAAGATATTTTTTCAGGGATATTTCCATATCCTCTGGCATTCTCTTGGGTGGCATTAACAGAAACTTTTGAGAACAAAGATTTATCAGGACTGACACAAGACTCTACAAATGTTGCCTACTGTGAGTTTATAGATGAGATCTGGTCAGTTGAGCAGGGCAGCAAACAGGTGCCATAAAATGAAAAGCTGGCCGGGGCTGCAGGGAGGAGTGGGCAGAAGCAAGAAAGGCAGATCTCTGGCAGGCCTGGGTGGGCGGTCAGGGGGGGTTGGAGGAAGCACAATTTGCTGATGAGTTGGGGCTGGGGGAAGAACAAGCTGTTATGGACTGAACAGTGTCCCCGAAATTCATACATTGAAGCCCTGCCCCCAACGTGGTGGTAGCTGAAAATGAGGCCTTTGGGAAGTAATCAGGGTTAGATGAGGTCATGAGGGTGGGGCCCTCACGATGGGATGAGTGGTTTTATAAGAAAAAGAGACACAGCTATGAGGAAAAAGAGAGGAAGCAGCTATCTTCAAGCCAAGAAGAGTTTCCTCACTAGGCAACAAATCAGTTGGCACCATGATCTTGGACTTCCCTATCACCAGAACTTCGAGAAATAAATGTCTCTTGTTTAAGCCACCCAGGCAATGGTATTTTGTTTGGCAGCCGAAGCCAACTAAGACACCAGGTGTCCACAATCAGGCAAATGGCGCTACTTACATTATGGCAAGGGACTCAGGGAACATTAACTCACAACAACTGCTGAAAAACCCTGTATCCCTCATGCACTCAACAAATATTTAAGAATCGCTACTCTCCAGATACTGGTAACACAGCATGGAGCCAAAAACAGGGCCTTGCTCTCACAAGGTTTATATTCTATGGACTTCACCATACGGCTAACAATTCAATAAAGACATTTCTCTGTGCCCCTGAGTGAAATTCCTCCAAATAGTGTTTTCCTAAGACTTACATTGATGTAAGGATATACTTTAGAATATAGCAACTATTTTTTGCCATTCCAATTAAAGCTTATTAGGAACGAGACACTGTACGAAGCACCTTATTACACCAGCCCTTTTGGGGACAATATTCTTTTTTTTAAAATATTTTTTATTATATTATGTTAGTCACCATACAGTACATCCCTGGTTTTTGATGTAAAGTTCGATGATTCATTAGTTGCATATAACACCCAGTGCACCATGCAGTAAGTGCCCTCCCCACCACCCATCACCAGCCTATCCCATTCCCCCACCCCCCTCCCCTCTGATCCAATATTCTTATCCCCATTTTACAGACGATGAAACAGACTTGAAGAGGTTTAAGTAAGTTCCCAGAGTTCACACAGCTTTCAGGTTAACTGAGCCAAAACTCAAGGTAAGGTCTGTGACTCTAAAACTCTGCCGTAACTGTGTCTTCATGGTACAGTGTGCTATGGTTATGTACGCAACACTCAGCATTCTTTCTGCAAATAAACACCTTCCACTAGGCAGGAATCATTATTCTGAAGGCCAGAACTCTCCTCTTGTCTCTCAGCAAACTTGAGCATGAGAAGGGTCTCTGGGGAGCCGAGCATTCCCTGACCTCACTCCCAGAGGATCTGATCTGTAGGTCTTAGGAGATGCCTGGGGAATCCATAATCTAAACTCCCCAGGTGTTTTGTCTTTTCAGATGCATAAAAGTCACATGTATTATTATCCTATATAGCAAATGTTTTTGCCTATTTCTTTTTACCAAACGAACAGGGGCAATTCCAATTTTTGTAAATTCAGAAAGCAAAAATGGTTTAATTGGATTTCTTTCTTAAACATCTCTAAGATATAATTCACCTACCATAAAATTCACCCATTTAATGTGCACAATTCAGTGTTTTTTAGTATATGCAGAGTTGTACAACTATTACCACCAAAAAGAAACTGTACCTTGTATCAGTCATTCCCCATTCCCCCTAACACTTACCCTGGCACCCACTATCTACTTTGTCGTCTCTGTGGATTTGCTTTGCGGGTTTTCAGGGCTCATCTGTACCATAGCAAGTATCAGAATTTCATCCCCTTTCCTACCAAATAATATTTCACTGTGTGGATATGCCACATTTTGTTTCTTCATTCATCAGCTGGTGGAGATTTGGGTTGTTTCCACTTTTTGGCTATGATAAATAAAGCTGCTATGAGCACTCATGTACAAGTTCTTGTGGGGGCCTAGCTCTTCAGTTCTCTTGGGTCTATTTCTAGGGGTGAAATTGCTGGCTCATACAGTAACTATGTTTAACTGTTTGAGGAACTTCTAGACCCTCCCAAAGCAGCTGCACCATTTCACACTCTGAGCAGCATATGAGAATTCTCATTTCTCCACATCCTCGCCAACACTTGCTAGTGTCCTTTTTAATCACAGCCATCCTAGGGGGTGGGAAGTGGTATCTCACTGTGATTTTGATTTGCATTTCCCTAATGACCGGTGATGCTGAATGTCTTTCCCTGGTCTTATGGCCCATTTGTGTCTCTGGATCTTCTGCCCATTTGCCATGTGATTCTGATGTACGTGATTGGGTAATTCATTTCACACTGTTCCCTTCGGAAGGATTAAAAGTCTAACCTTGAGCAAGCATTTGGTGAGAAAGAGGCTGAGGTGACTGAATGTGAAGATATCATTAAAAAGCCAACCCCTGCTGGAAAAAAAAAAAAAAAAAAGCTAGCCTGAAGTCGGCACCACAATAAGGGAAGCTCAGGAAGTGGGAGAGGGAGGCTGCATCTGTGTTAAATTCAGATGGATCAGGTTTTCAGCCCATGTAACACCAAACCAGCTCAAGCACATAAAGGGCAAGGAGAAATGTACCACCTCTCATAACAAGAAGTCCAATGGTAGACCAGTTTCAGCGAACGCACGGGCTCTTCCCACATTTTACCTCTGCTATCCGCCATGTCTGTCTCTGTCCTCAAGCCTGTTGCTCCATGATCACAGGTAGGCACCCAAGCTCCAGCCTCGAGCACTCACACAGCAACATCCAAAGCCATCAGGGGACATTAAACCCAGCCTAATGTCCCTATTTAACCTTCCCAGAAGCACCCAGAAAACTCCCCACATCTCATTGGCCAGAATTAGATCACATGTCCACGCCTAAGCCAATCACTAACAAGGAAAATGAAATTACTATGATTGGCTTAGGTTATTTAAGGTTAATCCCGGCAGCTGGGAAGGCAAGGCAAGTTGCCCCCGAAAACACCTGGCCACCTGATAATTGAACAAACTCAAAGAAGGATACTGTTAGGCAGGCCACAGTGAACATCATCACAGTCTGCGTGAGATTATGGGAAAAAGCACTGGAAGAGACCTCGACCTTCTTATACTACCCTCTACCGATTTATAGATTTTCCCGAAGGATGTTATAGACCAGCCATAATCTTTTTAGTGCCTAGTAATGCTCACTCTAAGGACATTATTTATGTGACTTCAAGCTGTCTATAAACCAGGCAGTGGCCCAAGTTCTCCTGGCTCTAAACGACTGTCAGGTCCAAGTGGATGGTACTTGAAGGCGAGCCAGAGTAGGTGGGTGGGAGGGTGGGGGGGTGAGTCTATGGACCCCTAGACTTCAGACCCATGAGGTAGGTGGTGCAGGTATCAAAATAAATCCTGAGAAACAGCACGTTCAGGAGAGGTGAGGGAACTGTAAATAATTAGCTGTTTTGGGCAACTTGAGATGGTGGTAAAAATTGTCCAGGAAAATATGTGCAGAGTTCTCAGAATTTGATTTTTTAATCTTCTAGCAATAGGAAAAGGGCACAGTGAGGGCGAGTGGTTGAGGCTGACTCGGTGATATTTCATGGGGCCCCCAGGCACCTGCTCTGCACCTGCATTATTGAGCAGCTCCGGCTTCAAAGCCAGTGACCAGTCACCACTGAACATGGCTTGAGAGTTCCAAACCAAGTTACTTTTCTTTGGAAGTCTTCTTGCCTCAGGAGACCTTGGGAAACCAGTAGGAATGTGGAAGTAAGAGTTTTATTTAGAATGGCTGGGCTCTGCGCCCTGCACCCTCCTGGCCTACCTAGGGCCTGCGGAGCGGTTGCACCTGCGACACCCTCCGGAGGCAGCAGCAGCAGGCATGCACGCAGCCTGGTTGCTTCTCCATCTATCACTTCCTGGGTGGCAGGCCGAGGGAGGGAACATGATGAAGTTAAGCAGATGTCTTGGAGCTCAGGGAAGGCAAAAAAGGAAGTAGGGAATTTGTCTGACAAATGCCGGCAAGCAAAACTAGCATCAGCCACAGGCAGGAGGCTTTCTGTGATTCTTCCTCTACCTCAAACCTCAGTAACTTTGCACAGGAAAAAAAATCTTGCACTAGTGCAGCCGGTACATGAGAGAACGTGGATGAAAAGAATGGAGCATTTACTGAAGGCTTATATTGTACAAGGCACTGGACTAGAGGCTGTGGCGGGTGGTGTGCGGTTACAGCAGTTTACAATAAACAGAGATGCCCTGAAGGTCTTGGTAGCAGGATGAGGTAAGAGCAGAAAGGGGACCCTGCAGCAGTTAAGAGCCAGACTTCTGGGGAGAAACGGGACTGGGTCCAGTTTACTAGCTGTATGACCTTTGGCAAATTACTTAACCCCTCCAAGCCTCAGCTTCCTTAACTGTGAAATAGGAATAAAAGTACCTAATTTATAGAATTACTGCAATAAGAGATGATGTATATAAAATGCTCAATACAGTGCTTGGCTCAAAATACCCCTCAACAAATGTGTTACTAACTGGGAGGTATTGTCAAGGGAGCAGAAATGACTTTGTTGTAGGGATAGCTTTAAACCTGTTTAAATTTATTTCGAACACTTCTTATTGTGAAGTATGAGAGACAATAAGTACATAAATGTACAGCCCAGTGAATTATCATAAACTAAATAGATAGATTTACCACGCAGGCAAAGAACGAGTATTACCAGGACCCCTGAAGACCCATTCTTGTCCCTTCTCATCAGTAACCTCTCTGATCCCCAGAAAGGTCACTGCTATCCATATATGCTAATACTTCAATTTTCTTCAAGTTTAACCACATAAGCATCCATCCATAAACGCTATCATGTACTTTGCCTTTTTAAGTAGTTTATATGAATGGAATTATACAATAAGTATTACTACTACTTTTCCTCAAGTTTGTGAGAATCGCCCATTTTCACATATAGCCCTAATTCGTTCATCTGTAGTAATGTATACTATTCCATATGCTTCCATACATATTTTTACTACAAGGCACATTTGGTTGTTTCCACTTTGCAGCTAGTATGAATGCTATTGGGTGTTCTCTGGGATGTACTTAGACATGGTATTGCTGGGTCATCAGTTATGGGCATGTGCTATAGAACGAATGTGTGTCCTCCCAACATCAAAAAAAAAAAAACCTAATGCCCAGCGTGATGGTATCTGGAAGTGGGACCTTGAGGGAGGCGATTTGGCCAGGAAGGTGGATCACCCATGAATGGGATTAGTGTCCTTATAAAAGAGATCTCCTAGAGCCCCCTTGACCCTTTTGCCACGTGAGGGTCCAGGGAGAAAACAGCCATCTAAGAACCGGGACCTGGCCTGCACCAGACACCAAATCCGCCAGCACTTTGATTTGGGATTCCCAGCCTCTGCAACGGTGACAAATAAATCCGTGTTGTTATAAGCCACCCAGTCATCTACAGTAGTTCTGTTATAACTAAAGCAGTATGTTCAGCTTTAACAGGTAATGCCAAATCATTTCTCAAATTGGTTGTACCAATTTGCAGTCTTACCAGCAATGTATTAGAAGCTAGTTGCTTCACATCCTTGTCAACACTCCGTATTTTCCATCTTTTTAATTTCTGCCATTCTTGTGGTAAATGGTGGCATCTCATCGTGAATTTAATTTGCATTCCCCTAATTAGTAATGCTGTTGAGTACATTTCATATGCTTATTGGCCATTTAGATATTTACTTTCTGTGAAGTGCTTATTTCAGTCTCTTGCTCATTTTTCTGTTCAGTTGCCTTTTTCTTACTGATTTGTAGTTCTTTATATAGTCTGGATATGAGCCCTTTGCTGGCTTATGCTTCACAAGTATCTTGTCTTTTAAGGCCTGCCTTTTCACTCTCTTCATGGTGTCTTGATGAACAGAAATTCTTAGTTTTAAAGTGATCCAATTTATCAACCTTTTCCCTTATGGTGTTTTTTGTTGTTTTTTTTTTTTTTTGGTATCCTGTTTAAGAAATTTTTCCTTACACTGAGGTCACAAAGCTATTCTTCTGTATTGTATTCTAGAAGAGTTAGTGTTTTGTTTATTCATTTAAATGACACTCCAATTAAAACCGGCTCGAGTATGGAACAAAGTAGGGTCCAGTCTCCCTTTTGCTCCATATCGATATTAAATTGACCCAGCATTACATATTTTTTATTGAGATTTGACATACAACATTATAATAGTTGCAGGTATATAACATAATGATACAATATTTGCACATATTGTGAAAAGATCACCACAATTATGTCTGATATCCATCACCACACATATACATTTTTTTTTCTTGTGATAACTTTTAAGATCTACTCTTACTCCTCTTGTGACTTTCAAATATACAATATGGTATTATTAACCATAGCCCCCATACTGCACATTACATTCCCATGATTTACTTTGGAGCTGGAAGTTTGTACCTTGACCACCTTCACCCATTTGGCCAATCCCTCCCCCCCTCACCTCTTGCAATCACCAATCTCTTCTCCATTTTCATGACCTTGGGTTTATCGGAGATTCCACGTATAGGAGAGATCATACAGTATTTGTCTTTCTCTGATTAGCATAATGCCCTCAAGGGCCATCCATGTGGTCGCAAATGGCAGGATTACCTTCTCTTTTATGGTTTAATAATATCCCATTGTGTGTATATACATAGATGTCTTCTTCATTCATACATCTATTGATGGACACAGGTTGCTTCCCTATCCTGGCTATGACAGTAAAAAACTGCAGTAAATAATAATGCTGCAACGAACATGGCTGTGTGTATCTTTTTGAGTTAGTGTTTTCATTTTCTTCAGTTAATACCACAAGTGGAATTTCTGGATCATATGGCAGTTCTATTTTTACTGTTTTGAGGACCTCCATATTATTTTCAATAGTGGCCGCACCAACTTACACCCCCACCAACATGCACAAGGGCTCCCTTTTTCCCCCCATCTTCACCAACACTTATCTTTTTGATAATCATCATTCTAACAGGTAAGAGGCGACATATGTTTTTAAGGACCAGTCTCCGGCCTGCAGTATTACCTTGGGTGTACAGCAACCATTCACCTATGCATCGTTCTGTTTGTGGACGCCCTATGCTGTTCCACTAGTCTGTCCAAGGTCATACTCTCCTCATTAGTGTAACCTGATAATGACTCTAGTGCAGCAAGTCCTCCCTTCTAGTTCTTCAAGAGATTTTTAGCTATTCCTTTTTTTTATTTTTTAAAGTAAATCTCTTTACTCTTGGCTACTTTATAATTCTTTTTGATTTCAAAATAATTCCAAACCTATAGAAAAGTTTCAAGAAGAATACAAATAACTTTTTATCCTGAACCATTTGACAGTGAGTTGCTGACTTGTGCCCCATCGCCCCAATACCCTGAACAAGAATAGTCCCTTACATAACTACCATATGATCATCCAAAAAATTAAAAAGTCACCATATTACTATCATCTAATCCATAGTCCAGTCACTGTTCAAGTTATGCCAAGTATCCCAACAATGTCTTTTACAGGGCGCCTGGGTGGCTCAGTCAGCTAAGCAACTGCCTTTGGCTCAGGTCGTGATCCTGGAGTCCTGGGGTGGAGTCTTCACATCAGGTTCCCTCACTCAGCGGGGAGTCTACTTCTCCCTCTGACCCTCCCCCCTCTCGTGCTCTCTCTCTCGCAAATAAATAAAATCTTGAAAAAAAAACCACAGCAATGTCTTTTACAGCAGAAAGGTATCATCTAGGATCACGTACTGGATTTAGTTACTGTTGTCTCGTTTCCTTCAATTTAGAATAGTTCTTCAGCTTTTTTCTTGGCATTCAGAATTTTGACACTTTGGAAGGTTACAAGCCTTTCATATATCGTCCCTCACGTTGGGTTTGTCTGATATTTCCTCATGATTAGATCAGGCTACACATTTTTGGTAGGAGTATTACAGAGGTGATGCCATTGTGTGTTCTCACTGCATCGCATCAGATCTTGATTTGACCCATTATTGGAATTGGAATGTTGGTCACTTGATTAAGGTTTCTGTCAGGTTTCTTCACTGTAAGGTTACTCTTTTTACTTTTGTAACTCATAAATTAGGCATCAATTGAGACTATGTTTCTTAAAAAGCTTCCCCCCGTTAATGTCCATCGATGTTTCTCGGGTGAATTATCACTGTAATGGTTGTCTAGTGATGATTTTGTAATCCTATAATTTCTTTTCCATTTATTAGTTTGCAGTCTATCTTAAGGAAGAAGTATTTCCTTTTCCCTATCTATTCATCCATTTATTTATACGTATCCATGTTATTCCACGGATTACTATCAGAATTTATTCTGATGCTTAAACCGCCCCAGATGTGAACAATGATATCCCCTTCAAGCTGGCTCTGCCCTTTTGATACGTTCCCATCTTGTATTTTCTGGGCCCCAACCCTGGAGGTAGTCATTTCTTCGACAAGTTATGGTTCCTTTTAGCCCACTGAATGGTATTTAGAAACCAAGATCTGGGCACCTGGAATGCTCATTGCCATTAAGATGCTGTTGTTTCTCGGTCCTCTCAGTGACAGAGCTAAGGAATATACGTATGAATATACATACGAATATACACACACATATATGTACTTAATATACACAATGGTATGAATATGTACATATCAACATGCACACACATACATATCTGCATTTATTTCTGTACCTATATATATTTAAAATCACAATCACATCAATATCTCCAATTCCAAAACGACGCCACAGAGTTCTTACTTTTCTCCTCTTCCATATTTGTAATTCCTTCCTCTGACAGTAAATAACTTCCTTCCTCTGGCTCCCATCATCTTCACTGTATTTATTTCCTAGGTCAGTGTCCTCAGATATAACCACTTTCCCATTGTTACTGCCACTATTCTTCCCTACCAACACAACCACCCTCCCACTCAGGCTCTGACACCACACTGTAATGTTCCTCTTCCAGGAATGGACACCCTCCTCACTGTGTTCAGGCATCCCAATCTGGGCCTCCATCACCCAACCTCCAGCATGGAGGCCTACCTTGTGAGATCCCACCTAATGGCTTTTGGACTGAATTATTCAGGAAGGAAGAAAAGGTAGAGAGAAAGGAAGGTGCTCAGCTACTTTAATTATTAGTAGTGAACATTAACTTGGGATAATCCTTGTGGCTCATCAGAAAATAGAAGCCATTAGAAGAGAATGACCTGCCCCTCTCATGACCAAACCCATAGCCTGCCTGCACCTTTATTTACGAACTTGACCTTCTCTCCTATCACAATACATAAACTGTGCCTATCTAAGACTGGATCCCCACCTCTTGGCCTGCTTGCTCTGAAACTTTTCACTGAATTTCTCTTCCCTTGGTTATTTCCATTGGCATACAAAACAGGCTAAAATATCCCCAGTCTTAAAAAGAAACCTCCCTAGAACCTTCACAGCTCTTCCACCTACTTCTCTGCCTTTTAGTTAAAACTTCTCAGAAGTGCTGTCTCTCCTGTCTCCACTTCCCAAACCCATTCTTTCCTCAACCCCACTGTGACCAGGCTTTCATTATCATAGTCACGAAAACTGCTCGTCAAGTAGCCTTCAAGTCGCTGAATCCATTGACTAAATCACAAATTCCTCTTGTTTGATCCATCAGCAGCACTTAATACAGCTGGGCATGCCCTCCCTTTTTAAACACTTTCTTCCCTTGGCCTCCAAGTTGGCCTTGGTTTGTCCCCCACCCCAACAGCCACTGTCCTATTCCTCTCTGCTCAGTCCTCTCCTGAGAGCCATAGGGCTAAGTCGTCCGTTCACTCCCTGGGTGAGCACAATCAGTGCCAAGGCTCTGTATCATGACCACACTGATGCCTCAATCTTATATCTAGCCCCAGTGTTTACCTAACAGCCTACTCAGCATTTCTACTAGAAATTATGATTTACATATTAAACATAACACGATCAAAACTGGACCCTTGATTCCTGCCTCCCCTCCCCGATCTTGCTAGTGTTGTGTCTCCACCTCAGTAAATGGTTGAGTTATTAGCTGCTGAGACAAATCTTGGGCTTCTTATACTTTCCTCTCTTTCCCTCACCCCCATCCCCATCTAATGCAAGAGTCAGCCTTATTGGGTCTACTTTTATCTATAGATGTCCTAAATCTGATGACTTCTCACTTTCTCCACTGTTACCATCCTAGTCCACATCTGCACCTCTTGCTTACATCATTAATAGTTTCCTACTGTTCTCTCTTCCACATTATCCAAACTTCAGATAATTCTTCACACAGCAGCCAGATTGATCTTTTAGAAATGTAAATTAGATAAACTGATGACCCTGCACCAAACCCTCCAATGGTTTTTAATCACACTCCAAATAAAACTTAATTCTTACCATGGAGAAGAGGTCCCTCCTGTTTGGACCCTGCCTACCTTTCTGAACTCATCTCCCAATTTCATTTGCCTTTTTCGCTCCGCTTAAGCCACAAGGACCTCTTTGCTGTTCCCAAACACACCAAGCTTATTCTCCCCAGCCTGGAATGAACTTCTCACTACCTTCAAGAATCTGCTCAGCTGCCACTTCCTTACAGCTTGTCTTCGCCACTGAATCCTACAGAGCACCCTCCTCCCCCCACAAGCCCTATTCCATCTCCCTGAACTCTCCTCACCCTGCTTTAATATTTGCGTAGCCATTTACTATTCCGTGACATTATGTTTACTGTTCATTCCCCTCACACCCCACCCAGTGTAAACTCCGCGAGGCCAGGACCCGTCTATCGTGTTGACCACTGTCTCCCTGACTCCTGGGACAGTGCCCGGGGCACAAAGGTAGCCTCTGTTGCACCAAGGTGTGGATGATTTAGGCAATGCCAGTGTGGCATGGTACTGTGGCTAAAAACCAGCCCTGCCGGGTCCAAGAGAGTGCAGGAGTGATGAGCGAGAGTGGTACAGGGAGACCCGTACGGTGATGAACAAGTCACTCCTACACGGAGGAGGAAGTTGTAAGTGGTTACATAAACTCGGGACAGTAACTTCAGATGTTCCTGAAAGAGCACCACCTCAGTGGGGATCCATAACTCATTTTCTGCTTCTATACAATAGCGTCTTTCTAACTGCACAGATAAATTCATTTCCAGTAGAGGAAAATCACCTTCTGCCTTCGCTACTGAGGTTTCCAGGTTCTGTGTTAAGCACCTGAGAGTGAGGAGTGTGGGCTCTTTTATTTTGGGTCCACATTTAACATGTGGCTCCTGCAAAAGCATTTTAAGAACACTGAGGTAACTCAAAATAAACTCCCGCCAGCAGGTGAGCCGACATCCTATTCAGCCTCAGCTATAGCAAAGTTGCCGGTGTCCTCTAAGCTTGAAATAAAAAGACATTGCCACTTCAACTCTGTGTTGAATAGTATTTTCAATGACGTTGTGGACAAGTTTCTGAGACTAGGGTGCACGTTACCTCAGGGAGATGCAAAGCAAAACTAAACTTTGCACACTGGACTGGTCTCTGGTTTGATGCTGACGTAGGGAGCAGCCTGTGGCTACGAGATGGAAGAAAATGTCTTTGTCTCTCAGGCTGAACAGGCAGATAATAAGCAGGTGGTCCCAGGAGCAGCGCCTTCAACCTCTATTTTATATATTTGCCAGGGACGGGGGAAACAGAGCAAGCACAGGTTCTCAACCTGTGCTGAAGCCATTGACGAGAACCTAGTAGCAGGCTGGCCTGGGGCACACCTGGCAGAGAAGGGCGCTGCGGGAGGCTCCCCAGTCTGGGCAGGCCGTTACCCCGCCAGGACCAAGTCTAGGAAGGAGAGGTGTGGCCAGAGCAGAGTGGGACCCTGCAACTTGGCCAGGGACCTCAGGCTGCCACATTTGCATTTAAAAGCCATTATGGAAATGTAATTTACTTTGAAGACAAGGTTATATTCAAAGCACACTGCTCTCTCAGCAAAGTGACAGTGACCAGGAGAGGAAGAGGGGAGACTGTGTAGGGTACAAACAGGTGAGAGAAGTCAAACTTTTCTGCACGGGGAAACTCTTTTGACGTGTACGGAGGCCATGCCTAGTCATGCTCACCTCAAGAGGTCTGAAGAATTTCATTAAATTGAGGTATAGCTATTTCCCATTTAGGTTGACTTGGTTTGAGTGAGTTTCAGGGAGTTTCTAAGCTGGGTTTAATACTGGACTGTCCCATAAATACAGGGCATATTATTATGGTCTAAAGAAGGCTGTGGGTCTAGGGTGTCTGGTTGGCTCAGACAGTAACTCTTGATCTTCGGGGTCATGAGTTCAAGTGTCACAATGGGCATCGAGCTTACTTCAAAACAATAATAAGGCTGTGGGTCTATTTGGAAGGTTCAAGACAACTGATAGGAAAAGTGGAAGATTCTTTGATTGGGATGAATACTTTACTAAAGGAATCAGCTGGGGAGGGAGGGTGGCATGGTCCTACCAGCAATACTGAGGCTGGAAAAACCTGGGGAGAGGGAGAGAGAGAGAGAGAGAGCGCGCGCGCATACAACATGAAATATAAAACATATATATACAATAGAGAAGGTACAGTGAGAAACCTAAGAAGGGACTTGCCCCAGTTGGCAAGAGCAGCAGAACCAGAGTAAGAGTCCAAGATTCTGTACCCAAGATAATGCCCTCAGCACCCCTGTAATAATACCTCCCAGGAGCTGGCCCTGAAAGGCCAAGTAGGATGAGAGAAGTTTAAGCAGATAGAAGAAGCTAGAAGAGGAGAAACAGATGGGAAAGAGGGAGGGAAGCAAAGAAATGGATGGAGACCGGGGGGGTTAGGGGAACAGAGCAGTGACAGAAAACAAATGAATTATTAACTCATTCATTCAAAGTATTAGCTTTTCGAGAATATTAAGTCAAAATAAATTCCTAGTTTTCAGTTCACTTGGTCTGAATCACAGTAAGTTATTGCTACCCTTTCAATTGTTCTTCATCTGCTCTAATTCTTAAATCTTGAAAGGGTCAGATCCTATGGCTCACTGAAAGGGGGGAAAGAGAATTATCCTGTGGGTTTCTGGCAAAAGCAATTATACATGTGGGCTGAAAGATATCAAGCTAAGAACCGCAGGTTCCCAGCTCCTAAGCCAGAGAAGCTAAGGCCATCTGGCTGCTTGTTCAGTTCTAAGCAAAATACAACTCAGAGCTGCTACGGAGTCTCGTTGGTTGACCAGCAGGCCACAAGCATCTGGCTTTTAGCAGTCCACATTTGCTATTAATAATGATTAGCCAATAATTTTTTAAACCATCACATGTTAGCAAGTCTTCTGTAATAAATTCCTGACTGATTTTCAAAGAGAGGACTTTGTACTGGTCTGACCCAGCCGTCTTCTAGAAGTTCCCCAGACATCTGCTTAGTGTGACCAGCTTTCAGGATAGATACGTTATTCTTCTGGGTTTCAAGAACTAATCTATTGTGGTTCAAGGTCTGCTCCACTTCCTGGAGAAAGTGATTGGAGTGTGTCACTCCTATGAGACTCATAAATCACAACATTCTTCCCAGGCAGTTGTCCTAAAGTCAACAACGACCTGAACAGAGCTGTGATGTAGTCAACAAGGAAGCCTCCAAAAGTGGTGGAAAGGCACCATGTCATCCTTTTATTTCCCCCAAAGTGCTGTCTTTCCCCCCTGTATTCATCACGTTTATCAGAATGATAAATCAGTAATCTGACAAACCACCCTCCCATTCTCATGTATCTAACCAGCTTGAAATGCCTGATGCTTCAGTGCTGCATTTCTCTGCCAGCGACAAGACTGGCAGCCTGGGATGTGCCAAGTTCTTGGCTCTCAATTGCAAAACAAAACAGTATAGGAGGGAATTTGTGAGTTAGCTGATTTGCAAACACTACAGCAAGTCACCGCATAAACACTTGTTTTTGTGTACCTATTATTTCTCCCAGGCAGTTACCTGGATGCCGTCCTGACGGTGGCCAAATGTGCTGCTCAAGTTACCCTGCTTCCTTCATTCACATTTAAGTGAACTCAGCTTATTCTGCACCATTAAAAAACAAAGACAAAAACAAAAAAACCTTCATTAAACAGTAATCACAGAGCCTCTCGGTTAATTATGGAAGGAGAGTCACCAAGGTCACTCAGAATCAACATCAGGTCTACAGGTGTGTCCATAAAGGTACAGGAAAATGTCATTCAAATGGAACCAACTCAGGAATTAAGAGGAATTAAGAAGCCACACTTACATATATGGGGGTTGCTGGAAATTTCCAAGCGCAAGTTCATCCTGATTCCTCTACAGTAAAAGGTAATCTGGGTATATGGACATTCTTTCCATGCCCCCAACTCCAAATACCAGTTTACTGAATGATCACACAAACCAACAACAACGGATACTGAGCCTGACTGAACATATGTGGGAAGCATTGTGACTCTTCATCAGAAGCCTACAAGACAGGTTCTTCAACTTTCCGTCTATATACGGTTGAAGAATCAGAGGATCAGTATAGTTAGGTGACTTTAGTCCCAAAGTTGGTAGAAGCAGAGACACAATCTGAATACAGATACTCCTTATTCCAGAGCCTGCATTCTTAATCATTTTGCTAAATTCTCTATCAAAATAAAAACGGAATAAAACTTCGACATGACAAAAGCTTTTCAGATGACATCACAGAGCACTGGCATTTTCTTCTCCATGTATATCCCGGAAAGAACTTTCCATTCAGCTTCAGTGTGAATGCTAACTTCCAACTTACCAAAATTCAGGGTTGAAGCACCACTCCTCTGGTAGAAAAATAAGTTATAATCAAGAAATTTCAATGAAATTGGAAAGAGGAAAAAGCTGCTAAGGATTGGGGTTTTTTTTTGTTTTTAAACATTTTCGTACTATTGCAGGGTCAGACATTCCTAACCAAGCTTATCTAATCCAGTTCTTGCCCCAGGCAGGGTGACTTAAGTCATCCCAAAGACAGAAAGGTTCATGCAATTTGTAAAGACCTTACTGAATCCTACCTAGCTGAGAGGCAAGTTTTAAGTATCTCTTGACTGTCTGAGGCTCTGCAAAGTGCTTTGGAGCTTTTTAGAGGAAAGGTACGGCACAGATGCAAATTAATAACAATATAAATCAGCTCAATTCCCATATGCATAACCATCTAACCCAACGAAAGGAATACACGAGGCCCCAGGCTGCAATGCCAGTCTTCTTCGGAAAATATATTTATTATTGATAGTGAGTGCAGTAAAGATGTCAGTATTCATGATCGAGAAGAGGTTGTATAAGCCAAGGTTGCCTTTATGTTGATAAAAAAATGCCTTATTTCACTTGTAATCATAAACATTATTCCAGTAAAAGAGGTACATTTTTCTCTCCTTTTTGTCTTACTTATATGATCACCATAGTAAGTTAAAATGAAGTAGGTCTTATATAGTCAAGGGAGAAAAGAAAAAGAGAAAAACCAACATGCCAGAGCCTAGACGATTGCACCCAGCACTGCTGGGGGAGGTATGGTGCCCTTTCCCCACCCCGCTCCAATTACCTTAGCCCCCATCCCAACCCCCTGCCCCAGCTCTGCTGGAATGAAGATTCACCCAACCCTGGAGCCTGTGAGAAGAAAGAGTTGAATAGAAAGTTAGAAAGGTGTAGAGGGCTGCCTTTCTCTTTTAATCATCATGAACAGGGTTGACTAACACTGCAGTGTGTCCTTGCTGGCTGATACCTGATCTAGGCCTTGGCTTTTCAAACTGCAGTTGATCAAACTGGGATATGCTTCGGCTGGATCTGCTCTTTGGTGCTTCTCTTTAATCGTCTTCTCCTTAAATGGGTTACTTTCTTACTAGGAAAAAAAAATGTTCCGCCTCTGGAATTAACGTTGAGGAGTTCTGCTTGTTCTAAAAGTTGACTTTATCCTCCCTTCTCAAGCATGCTCTGCAAGAGAAATAGAAAACATGAGTTTTTACCAGCAGAAGGAGGGATCCCCAAAATGGCAAGAACTATTTAATACTATTTGTATTACTTTTCAAAGATCTACTCAAAAACACATAAAACAAGGTGCATGCTTCTTGGTCTCAAAATATTATTACCTTTAATGAACGCCATTGCTTAATCATGTATAATCTCCAAATGACCCCACCCCCCACCCCTGCCGCCATACGAAGCTGAACCTGAGTGAGCATGGCCTGGATCGTAGCCGGCTGTGGACATGGGTGCTGTCTCACAACCATGGGCATGTGGGATGCATGGGAGTATTTCTGGTGGCCACAGGGACTGGGGTGAAGCTATTGTCAAGGCAGCGGGGGTGAGGGCTGGGGTGGAGTAGAGGTTAAACCCCAAAGGCTCCGAGAGGACAAGAACCTCTTCCAGAAACCTCTGCCCATCCCAGGCAGAACACAGATGTTCGTAAGCTTGCAATGCTGGACGGACGTACAAAGATAAGTATCTATTCCGAAATTGCAAAAATGGCCCCTACATCCTATTTGGTTATTTATTTTTGTGATTGGGCGTAGGGGGTGGTTCTCAACTATCAGATTAAAATTCTATAACTAGCCGAGGCAGGGGATATATTCTCTATTCTCAGAAATCTTTAAAAGACAAAAGTGATGCTTTCCCCTTTAGTTTTGAAATTATTCAGGAAGAGGAGGCTAGGTCAGGCAGAAGGTTGCCTGTAGTTCACACCTTCTTCCCTACAGCCCTCACCCTTCCAGCTCTTAACGGAGCTCCTACTAGGTAATCACTGCACCGAGTAAAGTGCTATGGGGAAACCAATACACAGGCCCATGGAAAATTAAGGCATAATATAATGTAATAATGTGCTACTTAAAAAAATGTACTTGCTAAATATATGCTAAAAAGTAATTTTACTGAGTGAGTAATACATACAGTATAAAATTCAAGATAAACAAAAGAATACAGAGGAGAAAGTAATTAGAACTGGAGTGGTCAGGGGCGCCTGGGTGGCTCAGTTGTTAAGCGTCTGCCTTTGGCTCAGGGTGTGATCCTGGCATTCTGGGATCGAGCGCCATGTCAGGCTCCTCTGCTATGAGCCTGCTTCTTCCTCTCCCACTCCCCCTGCTTGTGTTCCTTCTCTCGCTGGCTGTCTCTGTCAAATGAATAAATAAAATCTTAAAAAAAAAAAAAAAAAAAAGAACTGGAGTGGTCAGAGGAGGCTTCTAATAGGACCTTTCAGACCATCTCTCTGAGTCTTTCAGAATCTAGACAGAAGGACCAGGAGAGCGTTGGGGAGAGGTGAGGGCAGGGAGGCAAGGACTTGGAGATAGGAGCAAGCCCAGTATGTATGGAGGGCAGAGGAGAAAGACTGGCCTAGCTAGAGGAAAGGGTGTACAACAAGGATATACCAAGGAAAAGAGTGTCCAAAGGGCCCAGGGTGAAAGCCTGTTGGCTTTCTGGAAAAAACCTGGGAATCCAACGCATGTCTTTAAATAGGAAAATGTCATTTGGGAGGGTTACCCTGACATCCTTGGCATAACGGATCCCACAGATGAGAGCCTGGAGGGAAGAAGACCAGGGCAGAGGCAGATTAGGAATCAAGGGTGGGAATGAGAAATAGATAGAGCCATAAAAGACATGGCTAGAAAAATAGAGGTGGTGAGACCTAAGGTATGATGATCCTCAGTGACAGGGGGAATGGAGGTGTCACCAAGAGAAATGGAAAAGTCAGGGGGAGGAGCCAGCCTGGGAATGAGGAAAAGGACTTAAATTTTGGGTTTATAAGAAATCCCAGATGGAAATGTCTAGAAGGAAGCTACAACCTTGGGAAGAGATGTCAACAGTCTTTAGAGAAGATTTAAAGCCAAAGATGAAGAAAAATGATTGAAATAACAGGGCAGAACAGAAAGCGTAGAAGGACAAATAAGAGAGCGTGTTGGGTCACAAAAGCAAAGGATGGGTAGATTATCCTAAGAAGTCTATGTCCACAAGGCACAAAAGACCACATACAAAAGCAGGCAAACTAGTTTAGAGAGAACACATACAGAAATGGTCACAAAAGATGATACGCTCAAGGAGGAAGTAAACTAGAAAAGCCAGATGCATCTAGAGAAAACAGGAAAGACAAAGCAGATAAAGCAGAAGACTTGGCTCAGCAGAGTTGTCTTACAGAACAAACACCACAATGTGAGATTTCTCTCAAACCCCTCATTCACATACGCTCTGTATTTGTTGGAAAAATTAAAAATTGAGCACACACGATGTTAAGAGTCAGACCAGACAATGTCCCAGTATCCTAGTGTCTCATTTACTCTCTTGTGGCTTGATCCGTGTGAGACAACAACCGTGTGTCCAACTATTTGGACAGGAAACGATGACTTCCAGATATAGAGACCACCTCACCACAACATTATATGGTAATACGAAATAAAAGTCAATATAAAATAGATTTATACTTGGCCCATCTAAAGGCATTCAGTTACTAAAAAAAAAATCATCATTTTATGAGGGATGCCATTTTGCATTTGGGGAGGTACACACTCACTACTTTTTTCAACATACCAATGTGAACTTTAAGCTATGATCTGCCTGATCAAGATTACATGGCTATGCCTCATTCTACAGCTTAGGTCCTATGGTTATGAAAGCTATGTGACAACGTATAACTCTTTGCAAATGTTGCAAAATAATCTGCAGTGACCACAATATAATTAAAGCAATAAAGTGTTTTTTGAGAGTCAAGGGAATTTTTTTTACTACCCTTCTTTCTGTAACCCCAACCAAATATATAAGGGTAATTTTCCACCCGGATTATATAATGTTAAGTGTATCAGACTCTCTTTAGTCTTTGAGAGAGACAAGCTAGGCCCTGGCTGGTTAGAAGATCAGCGGGCCCGTCTAATGAAAAGACTAACAGAACACTTCTGAGCATATATGAAACATAGAGAAATTACTACATTCACAGAATAGCCGGCTACGTGTATTAAAATTCTAATTTTCAAGGACAGCACAACAGTTCAGCTAATTCACAGGTGGCTCTTTGGACACGAGAAGGCTCCAGGGCCAGTCTACACCCATGTTGTAAACTGCACAGGGTGACAGAGGTGATACAAAACCTCCCGACTTCAAAGACATTAATAAATACAACGTCAAGTTGAATTAAAAAAAATTAGATTGGCAAAACACTGTGTTATTACTATTCTAACTATTCCATAAAACCTGCTCAAAACCCAGGCCCAACGACGTTTGGCTGGAAGGATCCAGAGGCCTGGAAAGGTCTGTGTCATTTAGTGTCACCTTATAGGTTCTCCCACAGTCTCTGTATCGGTTCTGTAAGTAGCTGCTTTTGGGCTGAATTTCAACACTGCATAAATTTAACACTGCATAAATTTAACATAGGAAATTCCCCGAAGAATCAGGGAGAAGATTTGCAAGTTATAAAAGATTGCTTCCTTCATTTAAGGAACTGCTAACACTTAATCTTAATGTGGAGAAAGAAATTCCTTGCGTTGGCTCATCATTCACGTATATGGGCCTGCAGAAACCCCTTTTATAAACAGCTGCGTAAATTACCAAAAGGAGAGAAGGGCTCAGGCATCCGTACTGCTCTTTCCCCGAGTCTGTCTCTGATTCCAGCCACCGAGGAAGGAACAACTGGCAGCTCACGCTGTCAGCCAAGAGCAGGGCCCCTGGAGACCGGAGATTGCCTGCCATTTCCATTTATTAAAATGATCTTCACTGTTTTCCTCAAATATTTTTGTTACACAGTAATCTCATCAACTGGTTTCTGACTTATAGCTTTCCTGAAGGGGCTGACTTTCACAGCCACGTGTCGGCTACTGGATGTGTCAATGTATTTAAGAAGAATTACGGCAACCCTGGATTGCTAAACAATCATCATCAAGAGAAAAAAATACTTTTTTTTTTTAAAGACACTATTCAGAATGCTTGTCTCTGAGCTCACCCAGCATCTCGCCAAGATTTCAAAAGCCCTAATGAAGCCGAGTACGGAAGCAGGAGGGTTTATGGGGGAGAACTAAAATGGGAATGTGTCTGGGTATACCTGAGTTTTTCCCCAAGAAGGGACATGAAAAGTGGGGAGCAAAAGACAAGGGAGTGTGGAAGTCACAATGAGGAGAGGGTGAGACAGAAACAAAAGTAATCAATAAATTCAATTTCGGAGGAACACAAAGAGAGCTTTGCCTGTGCACCAAGCACTACTCCGGACCACCTGAAAATCTGATTAGCCAACTTCCTGTTTTCTCACTCCGTCTCTCCCGGCCAGCCAGTGCTGCTCCTTCTTCTCCCTGCTTTATGCCTGGATCTGGTTTCATACCTTCTCTGACAAACGCTCTGTGTAACATTCAAATGAAGTTACGAGTAATTAACTGTTTACACAACTTGCTGCAATAACAGACAAAACACGAACATATTGCAGCTCTAACTCTTGAAGGATAAGCACTAGAAAAGAAATGCTTATTAAGAAAAAAGAGTCTATTACCATCGTAATATTTCTTCTATTAAATCCAAATTAAAAAAAAAAAAGAAAATGTCATAGAACGATGATTACTCTCAGAAAGAGGTTTTGAGAAGGGTTCCCTACGATAGGAGAGACTGATAACACATGTAAAGTTTGGAATTCAGTTCCCTTTGATGTGACTCCAAGTCCGAAAGGCCACCCCACCAAAGGACAGGAAATCTACTGTGGAACACCCACGTGTCATCTTGAGTATGAGCAGCCCCGCTGGGCCATTAATAAATGTCATTAGGTGATGATGACAAAGAAGCCTCTGAACACAAGAAAAACATGCTCCCATAGGTCTTCCCAGAATATTAACCTTCTTGATTTATCTCTGTGCTCCCTAGGTGGCTGTCTGTGGACATCAGAAGCAAATGCATAGGGGCGCCTGGGTGGCTCAGTCGTTAAGCGTCTGCCTTCGGCTCAGGCCGTGATCCCAGGGTCCTGGGATCGAGCCCCAAATCGGGCTCCCTGCTCCGCTGGGAGCCTGCTTCTTCCTCTCCCACTCCCCCTGCTTGTGTTCCCTCCCTCGCTGGCTATCTCTCCCTCTGTCAAATAAATAAATCTTAAAAAAAAAAAAAAAAAAGAAAGAAAATGCATAAAGAGAGGGGACCCCACGGTGGGTCAGGAGAGGGGAGCAGGGTACCGAAGTAGCAGAGCCAAGGGAGGGTCTAGTCATGATCGTGAGCTGGCCAGGGGACTGTGTTACCTTGGTTCAGTGCCTCTTTCCTCCCTCCCGCCCATGAAAACCAGGTGTGGCTCCCCACCCAGGGGTACCTACAGTTTCAAAGGAGGCAACAGGAGGAGAAGAAAATAACTTCTTTGTAAGGGGCTCCCACCCTCTGTTCAAGACCTCTAATTTATTCCTGAGGCTGAACTAGGAATAAGTTCCCAGGGTCGGTCTGATGAGACCTCTGCCAGATGGCTCAGACGCAAGAAGCAGTGACAGGTAGTGGCAGGTCCTCAACTTCCGAAAGAGGGAAAACAGAGACTTAGCAGGGCCTCTGAAAGATCAAAGACCTCTAATCCAGGGTAGGCCAATGGGCTCTAGAGTATGTCTGTCAAACTCCTGTGCACAGAGTTACTTGGGGAATTTGTTGAAAGTTCAGATGTCCAGGTCCAACCTCAGATCTTCTGAACCATAATCTCCAGGGACGGGGCCAGAAGTGTACATTTCAAATGCACTCCTCAGCTGATTCTGATGTTCACCCATGTCTGAGACCTGGTATTACAGAAAAACAGCACACTGGGTTTGGCACCAGGAACAGGCTATTCTGCTCTGGACACCGTCCCATAAACAGATCACTGACACTGTGAGTGCAAATGTTTCCAGGTGAGAAGACGGGATTAGGTCACATGATCTCTAAAGCCTGTTTAGCTCTAACAGCCTATGACTCTGTTCAATCATTTGGACGTACTTTATAATTCAGCTGAAAGCAATGATAAAATACAGCCTGCTCTGGCACTGGATTTTTCTTTCAAGAACGCTGATTTCTAAAGCGACAGCAACTACTGTGTTTTTAGACCTTCTTTACACTCAGACAACAGGGACGTATTTGAGGCCTGGTCTAATACAAACTCGGGTCACAGGGGAGATAAAATACAATGTCCTCAAGAAGGCGGATGCTTCCTGCCATGGGAAATCCCTCCATATGCCCTGATCTTAATTAAGGTTTTCTATTTTGGGGGTTACCCAAGGACTGTAAGTGTCATTTCCACTTTGGAAAGGAAGAAGTGGATGCACAACATTGGGCTGAAGTAACTTCGTATTAAGATCCAGCCTCATTTACCAGGGTCTCGACCTCATGCTCTCTACTACCGCCGGGTGACGTTCTGATCTCCCCAACGATACCAGCAGGAAGCATAGGCCTAAGGAATGCACTGCCTTGCTTACAAGATGTCCTCATTTCAATCCTTCCTTCAACTGAGCTGCTTACTTGGCTATTGACCCACTGCCCACTTGCTGATTTAAGCTTCTGCGATGGTTTATCTTCTCCTGACTGGCCTCTATCGTCTGACTCCAGGCTCCACACTGACCTCTGTTCTTTGGCATCTCTGGGTCTGGCCCTTGCTTGTAGTCCCAGGCTTTCCTTGGCTCTTCTGACTTGGCTTCCTGCTCTGTCTCCACACTCCCTGACCGCCACGATCCACGGTGGGTAGGTGAAAGCCTCTGCAGAACAGGGGGCCTGGGGCTGGCTAGAGGGAGACAGCCTACGTTTTCTGATGGCGTTATTAGCTGGCAGGCTACATTCTGCCAGGCAGTGCTGAGACAGCTGTTTTTCAATACACTGCCTTCCGAGAAACTGTTTTTACCCCCTCCTAGTTCATTCTGCTACTTTGGCTTCCCTGGGGCTGTCAGGAACATCAGCTTCAAGGAAAGGGTACATAGCGGTGGGAGGCCAGGCAACATGCAGAAAAATCAGAAGTACAAGTTTAAGGCTGACAGAAAAATCTACGAGGCAGAGGCACAAGTGCTGGAGGTCCCCAGAGCAGGGGTGCTGCCTACACGCAAACAGACAGAAATGTGCTCACAGACGTGTGTTCCTGTGCACATAGACCCTTGCTCTCATGCATGGAAGTAGAACTAGTCCCACAGCATCACCGCTGAAAGGCCCTCGTGGATCACCTAGTTCAAACCCATAATTTAGCAAAGAAGAAACTGAAGCCCAGGTCACCATGACTAGATTGGAATGTTACATACCGTATTTCCCACAAACTCTACCTTCCAGGGAACACAGAATGGTTGCCCAGAGCCCAGCCAGCTTCTGTACCAATTCTTTTAGCAGCAGGGTTAGGAAGAGAGTTGGAATGCTTCGAATTGCCCCCTAAGCATGCTACCCCCCAAGCCCCCAGAGATGTTGCAAGAAAATATCAGGGCAGTGGGGTATCCAGGGGAACAGAGCAATGCAGATCTGAGAGGGGCCCTTTCTCTATCTATAAAGAAAAACTATAAAGTTTTTCTATAAAGAAAAACTGAGTACATTTTGGCCCAGTAGTGGCAAATATCACTGGCTTCCCATTTCTCTCCCACCTTCTGTAGTCCCCTGTAAGGAAGGTGAACCAAGATAGAATAGGAATCAGGTTATAATGGTAAAAATAGGTAATTCAATTTTGGGGAGTTTATAGAAAGCTATGAAGGTAGGCAGATACGAGAAATAAAAGACACAATCTATCAATCGATGTCCTCCTACATTTTTAAAAGCCGTAACTCATACAGCTAGCCAGTGGCTTTTAAGTCTTAGAAATAATAATTACAGCAATTTATTACCTCTTTACCCTTATGAAGAACACATAACTTAATATAGTGGAAGTAACAGTCTAAATGTCTCATATCAACCCATGAGGAATTGTTTAAGAATAGCTGAAGAAAGACTGATGTGAGTAAATGGATGAAGAACGAAAAATAAGGCTAAGGAATATCCGGAAATTTTCCAATCAGTAAATCTATTAGTCTATAGAACAGTGCCTCAAGGGAACCAGTGAAAGCCCAATCTTATGAGTCATTTAAAAGTGGAGGGGATTTGGTTCTTGGAATTATTCCAAGGGGAAAAACTCCTGCACTGTGCCGGAAATGGACAATATGACCTAATGCGTTGTTGTCAGGTTTACCATTCTCCACATTAGCATGTCTAGGTGCTTCTTTGGATCTAACAAGAGAACACAAGAAGGGGAGCTGAACGGTCAGGACCCGCTACAACTGACGCTCAGGACCACTATGCTGCTGATGCTCTTCTAACAATGGGCAGTGTCAGGGGTCCCAAGGTTAGACAAACTTCACACTGAAGAAAAAGGGAAACGTGGTATTAGAGGAAAAGTGCTCAGGAAATGCTGGTATTAAGCCCCTGTGGCCATTTTGGTGTGGTCTTAAAATAGGGCATCTTTTTGCTGAGCTGCACCTTTGTCCATGGCCTTTATAACCCCACCTCCTTATTTACCACCTTCAGTCTCCGTTATGACTTCATTTGATATTCATGTTTTCCTCTTCACTTCATGATCATCGGTGACACTTTCTCTCACTGCCTTATTTCTGTATTCGTGGATAATGGATGTCCCTTCTCACACCCAACTCAAAAACCAAACACCATTTTTAATTTTTTTGTTTTCATGGTAAGGTATATCTTGGTTTAGTTGTTACATTTACCATCATGACTTCCCTGGGTTTCAAGTCTCTCAACTGTAAAACTGTGAAAATAAAACTGTCTCTATTTACATCTCAGGTTGTCATAAAAACAAGCAAGAGAATGGATGTGAAATCACCCGGAAATCTAAAGTACTATAGAAATACAAGGTATTGTTGTTTCTTGTTTTCTTGCCCATTACAATGTTGCCCATCTTAGGATAAAAATACTTTGTGGACAGCTATCTTTGTATTATTACCTGGTGGTATAGGCTCCCTAATATTTGAATATAAGAGTTGTGAAAACAATAGGTACCTCAAAACACACTTGCCGGAAAGGATATTAAATTATGTTGCAGATTGGGGGAGGGGGGTCTCTTTTGGAATCAGTAGTAATAATTTGGTGCTTTGGGATGATCTGTTTAGTGATTTCAACATGATTTCAATATGAAATAACACAACTGAGGAAAGAAGGAAAAAATAAGATTTACCGAATACTTTATATAAATGTAACCCCCACAACACTGGGGATAACATTACCCCAATTCACAGATGAGAAAATTCAATGCCCAAGGTCACAGAGTTAGTAAAAGACAAAGCTTTCATACAAACCCAGATCTGCCCAATTTGAACTCCCTACTGCACTGTGCGGCATATTTGATGTTGTCACAAAGCAACTTTGTTTTATTCTATAAATATATGCCGTTGATCCCATGAGGCAAGGTGCAGATAATTCAACACAACCCAGACAGGCAGGGTGGAGTCGAAACTCCATACACCCTTGCAGTTGCCACTTTGGTAATGTTACAAATCACACTGTGCAAATAGGCATGTTTGTCAGACGCCAGCATAGAAACATACACTTTGTCACAGCCCTTCTTTGCACTAACTACTACCCCCACCTCTATGTGGCATTAATATCAAGTTAGAAAAACCCATGAGTCAGCCTGCAGGTCTCAGGCACTTCAGTTAGTATCAGTATTAAAGGCTGGGGCTTGTTAAGAGCATATCAGAAGCTGTCTTTGACAAATAAAATGTACTAACTTAACATTAGCAACATTATTTCTATCAAAGACCTTTAAAGAAAAGAATCACCGGCATGCTACTAGGAGTTATACAGTTGGAAATACAAGTAAGAAACAGAAGAAAGCCTCAAGCTACTAGGCTTTTAAAGAAAACACAGGCTTTTAATAAATCTTGGTTATATTTTTTTCTACTAGTGTTGATGTTACTTTCTAGGTACCCAGACAATACCAACCCTCCCATAAATAACAGAAATTTATAGAGTGTTAGAAATTTACACTAAGTGGTTTTATTATAACTATAGCAAATTAGACTGCAAAAAGGCATGCTGTGTAACTCAAACGCTAGATTTAGTTGGGTCAGAAGGTCAGCTCTAGGGAGTTCATCAGCAGAAAGAATCAAGGTTTCCAACAATTTCTGTCTGTCAGAACAACCTACATCCAACTGTTAAATCAGTTAAATGATAGGGAATTATGTGACCTGCCAGAATTGATAATTTGCTTCAGGGTTTATCATTAGCTTTCTAAAGCACATGAATTAGAGAAAACACATTCCTGTGAACATCAAATTATTTTGGAATGGGGGGTGGGGATCAAGGGAAGAGTATGGCTGAGGTACATAAAAGTGATGGAAAGTGTTGCCTAAATCCCATCTCTGGCCTCCCTTTCCCTTCCCAATCCGGTGGGCTCTACCAACTGGTAGAAGATTGAACGGTGCACGAAAGGTGGCTTTTTGTTTGTCTTTTGTGTTTCTCTGCGTGACTACCAGCTGCTCACAGACCCAAAGCTGCTGGTCCCATAACTTGTATTCTTCCTCTTTGCTGGCTTTGAGCATTGACTCAGAAATATGGGGCAATGATCTTCAGGATACAATTACCATAAAGGACAAAAGTTCAAAGCAACTGGAAAAAAATATTTAGTAAGAATCTTTTTCTTCCCTGTAAGTAAATGAGTTAAACACCTAGATGGAAGTTGATTACTAACTAATGGACTTGTTATGGCAATTTTTGATGATGCAACAACTTATACTTGGTGTATAAGGCTCTTCCATACACATGAGCCTATTCAGTCCTCATCTTGCTTTCTTCTGGTGCCCCAGTTAATCTGGCCTGCACACCCACCTGTTTGGCCTGATTGACACAGCGCATGTACTGGTTGGCCAGAGCAGAGCAGCTGAGGGTCTGCTGGGTGTTCTGGCGGTAACACTGGAGAATTTTGGCCTGCAGATCAGCGCAGACAGGATGAAACTCATACCTCCTGAAAACAAAAACAGGAACCAGTGAGACAAATTGTCTTCAATCAGAATGAAGATCAAGGCTAAAGAGTATATAAAACATTAAATAAGATATAAATGTTGCAAGTATAGAATAAAAGTTTCTAAAAATGATTTCTATGAAATTAAGTTCCAGTAACTGATACCACCACAAGCCTCTCCAGACACTGTAACATTCCCAACCAAACCTATACCTAAACCAGGTGACTGGTGCCAATACACTTCAGCCCAGTCAGCCAAATCAGAAACCTGAGAGCCCTAACTTCTCTCTTCCATGCCCACATCTAGTAGGTCGCAAAGTTAGAGATAACACAGTCTGGTCCTCTTTCTCTATATTTACTATCATTACGTTAATTCATAATCACTTTTATCCTGGAATCAGGCAAAGCCCTCTAAACTAATCCGTCTCTTAGCTTTTGCCCCTCTACTCCTGCCTTCCAGAAGGTTCTTTCTAACACATATATCTGAGACCGTATCTCTCCCTACTGCTTTCTTAAAAAAATGCAAGGTCAACAGGCAAGTCCTTCTGGATCATGTTTCCACCTACTTTTTAGCCTTCATTCCCCACATTGCTGCAGCCTGACCAAACCACTTTCAAGGTTTGATCCATACACATCCCTTCATGTCTTTGCTCATGCTGCTCTTGATCTTGGACATGCCCTGAACCCAAATTCCCACCCATTCCTACATATCCAGAAAATAACTACTTATCTCGCAATACTTGAGCAAGTGTTGAAGTGTAACCTTCTCTAGACAGCTTCTCTAGCTCTCCATCAAGGGTGGAGTCCACTACTCCCTTTTCAGTGACTCCACTGACCTTGTATTAGCTTCTTCCACCACCTCTTTCACCTTCCACTTAACGCTGACTACACCATAGCCTGGTGTAATTTACTAGCCTACATCTACTAGGAGGAAAATCCCAAGAAGGAAGGACTGTCTTATTTTCTTTGTGACCTCAGCTATTCATATGGATACCTCTTATAGAAGCCACGCAATAAATTACTGAGAATACAGATGGATGGAGAAAAAACATTTTTAAATTTTCTGGGCTAAAATTTTACTAATTATACTTACAAATCTCAGATTTTAGTTAGATTTGCTTTCAGTGAATATGCAGTACCAAACACAAATGCCTCCAAATATCTTAAAATATACACTTGAAAAATGATAACAAAATCAACCAAATGAATTATACCAATGAAAAGGAAATATTCCTGTTAAGATGGTAGAGGAACTTGAATTATAAGGACTAAACATACACAGAAAAAATACATAATGTTATCACTTTTAATCTAGGAATTCATATTTTTTTCAAATTAGTTTTGTTTAGTACAAAAGGCTTCCAGTTTTTCATATCAGTTCTTTTTTTGCAATTTACATTTTTTATTTCTGTAGTAATCTTGAAATAGCATTATTTTATATTAAACGGGTTCTAAAAAAAAAAAAAAAACCCTAGAGAACACAGGGGGAATACTTCTCATCAATAAGGAAACCCCTGGGTGACGATTTGTCTCATTACTTTTATCCAACACACTAAGCTAATACATGTTTTGCTAGCACAGAAAACTGAAATGCAAACCATGTTACTGCTCCCTGAGGGAATTTACTTCTTACTACTTCTAAGGAAAGCAGACATAGAGGGAAAAAAAATAATCCCACAAATTTTACATAATATTGCTTTTAGTTTTTCATTCATTATCTTACAGCTCTGCCAAATATCTAAGCACAGAATTTAAATTCCCTGGAGTTTCCATTCTAAGATTTCAAAGTTCATATGTCTATGCATTTTTTTTTGGACATGGATTTCCCTAATCCCCTACCACGAACATCAGCATCTAAAGGGAGTCAGCTGTGCTTCGAAAAGTAGAAGCAGAGACACCACAAACTGACTGATTATAGCAAGACACACATCTGGATAAATACTGAATAAAATATAATTAAGCATTAGGTCAGCTGAACCCAGCAAATACATGACTAACGCCTAGGATCATTCGTGGGAAAACAGGGTTATGTTCTATCCCAGTGCTGAGGACCACACTTCTTCTACCATACCTTAGATGTAAAAGCAGGGGAAGGAGGATGGGGAAAGAAGACTAGAACAATCCTGACCTTCTCTTCAGGTCTTCGCCATTAACGTACAGGAAAAGATTGTAAAAAATGAGCTTCCACATGCTACACATCATAAAGAAGAGTGTGTTTTTTCTTTTAAAAAACTATTTGCGATGGAATAATTCATCCAATACTATGAACTCCTTAGAAAGCGGTAATTTAAGTTGTATATAAACATTTACCGACTTGAGCCGTTAGTCGTGTAAGTTAATGTCCACAAGTTATTTATGATTTGAGATGTGTCAAAATATACTTTTATCACCACAAATCAATACTGCTCACTTGCAGGGTCCTTGATTTCCTGTCTGGTAGTCTGGTCTATGTGTGTGTGTGTCTCACACACACACACACACACACACAGATATCTGCTGAAATCCTTTTTGTATACATTTCAACGTGTATTGATGATTAGATAGTAGAAAGGGGGCAAACGGGGGGTGGAAATCAGCATAATTGTCTCCCAGCTGCTGGAGTAGACTCTGGTACATTCTTCTTGGATTAATCTGTAAGGGCAAAGCTCTGCCTCCGTATTGATCCGCAATGCTTGTTATGCTGCTCTAATGCACTGTTTTCACTCTGGGAAAATGCTAAATGAGATTACCGTCCACCATTAGAAGGCCATAAAACACAAGCCACGGCACCTTCCATTCAGGAAAAGGTTTAAAGGCATTTCCAATATGCATTATGGTAAGCCCTCCATATAGCCACTGAGTCAGCAATTGATTTCTATTGACTGCTCTCCTTCCTGCTGATGGAAAAAGCCACTACTAGGCAAAAATAACAAAAGGGCAGAATTTCAAGATACCTACGAAGGAAAATTAAATCTTAGCTGCAAGAGACATTTAAACAATTTAATTTCAGTGTATAAAAATAAGATTAAAAAAGGCAATGGTGAATGAGAAATGTTAAGACAAAGACAAAATGCAAATTTGGAGAACTCAAAACAGTAACAGAGAAGAGATAGAACTGTAATCCAATTACATATCTGGCAAAAAGGAATTGGTGGAATAAAGTCGATACTTGAAAATATATATTGATCAAAAACAAGAAAAAAACTAGTTTTGTGGTCACTTTAAATGATTGGGGATTTTGATGGGTCCCACCACGTATCTCTATGCCCCTCTTCATTTTCCTTTTCCTTCCCAGACTCTATACTCTGTTCCCTTCCTCTTCCTCACTCCCACAAGCATCAGCAGCCGCCTTCGCCCTTCCTACCCCACCCCACAGTGGCACTGAGGACCAAGGGGGTTGATGACTTTTTTCGGCGAAAGAACTGGAAAGCCAAAGACTTGAACAGAGAATAAAATCACTCCTGGTAAGGCATTCTGTAGCTAGTGAAACCATCTTTGCTAATGTTTAATACTAAATATTCACTTAAAAGGCAGCTAAGAAAATAGATCCAAGTATTTTGCTCATTACACTGACAGGGCCATTGTAGAAACTTTGGGGGGAAAAAAAACAGAAAAGAATACAGAAATACATTTGGGCTGTTTCTAATTTCTCAGTGCTTAAAATAACACGGTGATGGATATAAATTGTTACTGTTGTCTCTGATTCTTTTCTGGGGATAATTTCTTATAAGTTGAATTAAGGGTCAAAGACAAATAAAAACATTTTGGTAAAACTGAAGCTGAGATAAGCAGTGTTCAGCTCTCCTCTTCAGACTCGGTGACACCCTGACACTCGGCCATCTGTTTTTGAGCTACTGCAGGTTTCACTGCTGCTTCCCCCACTTTCACGTCTGAGAAACTTCTTTGATGTGGGTCTGAGCTTTACATTTCGAGGAAACTACTTACCCATCTTTTTAGTTCTGCTAATATAAATGGCAAGGATAATAAGGTAATTTCAGAGAAAAGAAAAAAAATATGGAGATAGCTCTCCTCATACCAGCCTCCACCGGAAGGCTAAAGAAGTCATGTAATGACAATCAGCAGCCACAAATGCCTCAAGCTCTCGGGAACACAGAAATCACTCATTAGGAATACAGGTGCACAGAAAAGGATTCTTTCCCTGTATCTGGACCAGTTAGGTACAAAGTGGTGGGGCAGGGTGAGAGAGGGAAGTGGAGGGAGGGACGGAGGGGAAGGGGGGAAGAGAGGGAGAGAGAAGGAAGGAAGGGAGGCGGGGAAAGAATGGATGGGTAGATGGATAGATATGAGAATGGCTGGTGCTAAAAGAATTCTGATTCTTTAAACAGGTTGCAACAAAGCATCCTTTATGGGATCTGGTGATCTCAGAAAATGGTATCTACCACGTTAAAAGCAGGCACACAACATAGCCATGGAGCCAAATCTTTAGCTCTAATTCCTATGGCACAATGCAAAAACTCTAATTTTATTCTGTATTAAACATTTCATTAGATGTTAAGCCCAGGAGTCAGGATTTCTGCTTTTATGACACAAAACTAAAGCTCTCAAGCCCATTGCCAATAGTTAAAAATATGTAATAATCCACTCACTTATCATTTATAATAAAGCTATCATAAAATGCAATATCAAGGAAGAAAGTATTAACTCAAATGTATTATCTATTCAACTTTTTTTCATTTTTCATTTTACCTCAAATTACAATATCCTAATAATAATTTCCAGAATAAAACATAAACAGCCTCTTTCTAACAATGCAAAATCTGAAACACAACTCAACTTCAAGCTTTTCTGGCATTCCTAATAACTGCTAACCACCTTTATTAATGATGCTTCTACCTGAGGTGCAATCAAATTTCCACAATTACACTTAAGAGCCCAACATCTCCAAAAACTGCTTGCTTTCTTAGTTTCAACGTGTCTCCATATACACTCTGCTATAAAATCTGAAAAAATAAAGTGAAAAAAATGAAGTGAAATAAAGAGGTCAGAGGACCTCTTTTACATTTATTTTCTAAAATGATGAAAGTGAGCTATGATGTTGTCTATCATCTCAACACAAAAAATGCCAAGAGGCCTCCCTCGTTATCAGAGGAGGGACCGCTGACCTTGACGGCACCTGGTCCAGCACTCAGTTCAATGAACCAATGGAGCTGGAGAGCGGATCCTTACCCATAATGAGTGCCATACCATTCAACCAGCAGATTCAACCGGGTGTTGTTAAAGCAAAACTCAGCTTTGGCTAGAGATACTCCAGAGTTTATAGAATTCTATCCCATACATGCAAGGCTTGAAAGAGCAATATCTATCTGAAAATATTTTCATATTTAATTTTTAATTTTAATCTATGATTGACTTTGGAGAAAGAGGTCAGTATCACAACTCAGTAATCTGGATCCATAGCAGGAAGGTGACCTAACTGCAGGGAGGGAGGGGAAAACATTGCCAGTCTTACCCCAGATATTAGCATCCCAAGTAAAAGGCCTAATACCAGGAAAAATACACAGATGGGACCTCTGGTCACCTAACCAAGATGAAATGAATACTACAGTGTTCTACATGCACAGATTCAATGTGCTTAGACCAGGAGGCCTCACAAACCCCAAGTAGATGAACACAAACACACCAGAGTATAAGGTGAGTGAAAAGCTTTCCAATTTTGCGATATATTTTTCTTCCCTATTCAGTAATATTGAGCTTGGAAATGATGGGGACGTTAAGGCAAACATAGGAGGAGAGTGGGAACTTGACTGGTGACCACGTGAAAGCTGGTGGGGGCTGGCTGCTTTGTGTTCTCACGGTGCTCAGGGGACACAGACGTTACGGGACTCCCAGCTGTCTGCTTTGTGGTCCTGAGCACTGCTCTTACGCTGCTCTTCAGAGAGAGCCACGTGACATGTTGCCAACACCCCGAGTGAGATCCCACTACATGCACTCACCCCACAAGGGGCTGGATTTAGAAAAATGGGGCAATCTCCTGCTGCATCTCCAAAGAATAAGGGACCAAACCGTTTTTGTTTTATAAATATTTTCTCAAAACCTGGTAACCCAGAAAGACTAATGGCCACTTAATATTAGTAAAAAAACTTTTCCAGAAAATTTCTCCAAGTAGTAATGGCTTGGACAAGAAATATTTATTTGGCTGAAAGATTTGTAAAGTCAGGCATCAGGTATGAGGCAGAGAAGAACAATCAGCTGGCTAATTTCAATTTTCTACCACATCATGGTACCCGTGACACATACGGGCTATGCGCAGCAAGGTGTATGTCTCTAAATCCAGAGATAAAATACTTCTTACTTACATGAAAGATATCTGGAATAAGAGCAATAATTATACAGAGTTTAGGGACACAGAACATAAACGATGCCAACATTTAACTCAACCTGGAAGGACACCAAATCAACTTCTGATCACACTGTCTCAAACTCACACAATCTTCTCATTAGGCGAAATGCTAGAGCTAACATACTGCACTGAGTGAGCCTTAATTTAGAGAAGTATAAGCCATCCTTCCTTTTCTCCCCTTCTTTCTTAACGATGCTTGGAAGATTGTTATTGCTTAATAAATGCCAAGTAATAATGCTGTAATAAAAACAGGGACTAGTGGGTTAACAACGCAGCTCTTTGCTTTAACTGTGCCTGAGACAGCCGCAGTTTACCCAAGTATCCTGACTAGAAACATCACCTCCTGTGTCCACACAGTAGGAACAAAACAGAACCGCAGTTCACAGAAGCGGCCCTTGTTTATAAGAACTGTACTATCTGCAGAAGCATTCTCTGTCCCTTCAAAAGACCTACAAGCCGTGGAATGCAGAGATGTCCAGGGCCAAATGTTAAATGTGAATCTCCAAAGGATACATCACTGTGTGAGTGAGACCAAGCCATCTAATACAACAAATTATTTTTATCTGAAATATCTCAATAAGGCTTCAAGGTGAAGAAATGAATTATTATTGGGGCACCTGGGTGGCACAGCGGTTAAGCATCTGCCTTCGGCTCAGGGCGTGATCCCGGCGTTATGGGATCGAGCCCCACATCAGGCTCCTCTGCTACGAGCCTGCTTCTTCCTCTCCCACTCCCCCTGCTTGTGTTCCCTCTCTCGCTGGCTGTCTCTATCTGTGTTAAATAAATAAATAAAATCTTTAAAAAAAAAAAAAAAAGAAATGCATTATTATTAATAGTATAACTACAACTAAAGAAAAGCATGGCATTTACTCTCACCTGACTTGGTAAAGTAACTGTTTAATTAAAAACTTACAAAATGTTAATTCCGAGATTACAACATATCACCCTTGCATTTCTTTTATATAATACATTGAACTTATGCCAACACAAGTTAATTTATTTTGCCCCCCCCCCCCGACTTTGTGAGTGATTTCTATTTCCCCTGTCCTGTTACTTTGGAATGTTCACTAAAATTGGTCTAAGAATGGAAAATATGAAGGGTGACTGGTTCATTCATTCTTTCATCCATTCTGTTACTCCAACAACAGATATTATTAAGCATATTACATGCCATTCACTATGATAGGCCCTGAATAAGATATGATCTTTGCCTTCAGGTAGCTCTGTCTAATGGGGGTGGGGAGAGACAAAAGTGCACATGAGGTCCTATGATAAGATCGAGAGGTAATATAATTGTAAACATAGTGCTAAGCAAATCCAGAGATCTGGTTTTGGATAGGACAGAAACAGAATATACAGTGTTTTAGACAAGAGGGCATCTATCACTGGTGAACAGGAAGCAAGAACTGGGCTTACGATTTTCTTGACGTAACTTTTGAGCTACTGAAGATCTGTCCAGTGTAGCTGGACTACAGAGACAGACTCAGAGATGGAGAGGAGAGACCTCCTTTGATCTTGGGGATATGAATACACCCATTACCTGGTGACACCAAGCCTTCTGAACTCCTCCACTTTCCCCTGGAGAAAAGCCTGGTATTTGTGTTCATGACACTTGCTAATGCAGGCTTGGTTTGGAGAGGTGAAAGTAGCTGTATATAGTTAGAGCTTACACATTTTCGGAGTCAAGTAGGAATCCACAAGAAAATAATCCGAAGCCAGAGCACAGTTTTAGACCTACCGACAATAAACAACTACTGAGAAAAGTTCCCAATTGCTGTCTTAGTAGGAGAGCTCTGGTGGTAACTCTCCATTGGTGCTAAAATGACTCTTCAGCCTTCGTTGTTTTCCCTATTTGGGAATGACTTTTGTAATCACTCTATTGCTTTATTACTTGATATGGCCAATGAGAATAAAACTGGATAATTTGGTCCTGGATCAACGTCCAAATTTGGAGGTAGGAGGGAGGAACTGGGATAAGATGGGGAAGTTAGAAAGATATTGGGAAGCACAGGAACATACCAGAATTACAGGGAAATCATGGAGGAGGAGGGAAGACATTTTGGGCCAGATGAGTTTCAGTGGAGAAAAAACAGACGGTCTGGCTGAGCATCCCAACCAGTCCGTGGGGAAGGACGATGCAAACAGGAGGCTGCACATTCTAGGCCATTGGAAGCAAACTGTGGCATTTGTTTTTCAAGACAACTTCCACTGCAATTTCTGGAAGGGCTATCACAGTTCCCTTCATTGCCCGTTCTTCCCATAGAAAGTCCTCAAGTTCAGAAGAGGAAGAACTGGATATAGCCAGCGTGCTTATCCCCAGTACAGCCAAAAGGTAGGCAAGAGTCCTGGCAATTTAGCAGGTTTGTCTGACAGAGTATACTTGCAGTGAATCTAAGACTCTCCAAGCAAATGTAATGAAACATTGAACACAACCTCCTAGAGATTATCCTTCCATATTTGAAGAAATATATATTTTTATAGGCCTTATTATATCATTTTCATCAACAAGCTCTAACCATTATAATAGCAGAGAGTCTCAGAATCTTCTAGTTGAGTAGTATGGTACCAGCAGTCTGTACAGAAATATGGTTGAGCATACACATTCGTGTTAAGATCCTATTTTTAGGCACTTACAATTTTTCAAAAAGAATTACCCTTTGAGATGGATTTCTTATGCTCTTCAGCTGAGGGGATGCTGGGGGGGGGGGTGTTGAGATGTTTGGTGAAATCCCATTTGAGTCACCCAAGCATAAAAATACATTCCACTATCCCCACCTCTTCCCTGCTGTGATCACATGAGAGAGTACTTTTCATACTAAGAAAAGTCAAGGATAGCTTCATTTTTAAAATTTCCAAACTGTCGCATAGCTCAGTGCGGACTGTGGCACATCCTAAAACAGCGAGGTGCAGACCGAATGCGCAGTCTGTCGTGACACAGTGTGCTGCATGACTGGAGGGGGTAGCCTTCCTCCACCACACTGTGAAAGCCAGTGCCAACTAACTACCAGATACACCAGGAAGCAATGTGTCTGGCTCTCTTAACTGTAAGAACTGCAAATGTACTTATTTTAGTGACAAGTGAAGGTTAAAAAAAAAAAAATCACCCACACTGATTTGCCCTCTAAGTATCAGGGGTGCCAGAAACGAGGAGTGGGGGGAATTGCAGGTGGGAAGGAGACAGAGCTCAGCTGGTTCTTCCTGCCGTGGGGAGGACTTGAAGGGGAGGACTGGAAGGGCAGAGTGCGTAAGCACTGCCACTGGAAGCGGGAAATCCCTGAATGGGGGCACCAGGCCACACCAGCAGACCTCCAGGGACACAGGGTAGCCAGGCAGAGAAAAGCCACATGGGCATCATAGTGATGGCCACCATGCAGACACCGTGAAGGGGGCGCTAAAGGGTGTGTAGAAACAAAACACACGCTCGTTAAAGACACACCCTCACAGAAGTCGTGGATAACACAAGGCAATGAGGGTCCCAAGGAAAGAGTATAGCAGTAGGTACTACACTGTTCTGAGGAGGAGTGGTCTCTCCCACGTGGGGTAGTGTGGGAGTCCAAGGAAAAGGAGATGGGATAACAGAGGGCCCTTGAATGAAGGGTGGCACTGCAAGAGAACAGAGGACATTTGAGAGCGGGATGTGGGAGCCCTGGCCCAGGCTCAGGGGACTGAGCCAGGCACATTCAGGGGACTTGGGCTGGAGGCAGGGCTTGCAGAGGTGAGAAGCAATGCTGGAAAGGAAGGGGCTGGGACTGCGAGAGACCACCTATAGCAGACAGCATGCTTAGAATCTACTCGGCAGCTGATGGCAAGCCGCGGGCCTTTCCAAGTGAGGGGGTGAGGTTATAAAGGTGCCACTGTGAAAAGGTCGGTCCATTATGAATAAACCAGCTGGATGGCAGAGGGACCTGCCTAGGCTGGGAGGCCAGCAGAGCACTTCCCCAGGTACGAAAACAGGCCAGAAGGGGAGCCTTGGAAGGCAGCAATGGAAGGATGCGCTAGCGGACAGGACGCGGAGGTAAAAGGAAGAAAGACTGAGTGACACACACATGGCTTAGGCCTGAGGATTTACAGAACCAAATGCTCAAGGATGCCAGGAACCTCAGGTGGACGGGTGTGGAGCCGGAGCTGAGCACAGGGCAGGGCTGCAAGCACACGGGAAAGCCCCGAGCAAGGCACAGGGGCCACTGAGACAGAGGAGCCTCCCGAGAGAGTGACAGGGAAGGGAGTGGACGCCCCCGTGCTAGAGTGGAGGGAAGAACCGGTACAATGCACTCTCCCAGACAGGGGAGCTGGGGAGGGCTGAGTCGCACGACAGAGGACACTATCAACAAGAAGGAGGCTGATAAAAGGCCATGGCATTTGATCCCTCGCAATCTGGAAAAACAATTTCAGGAACGGGCAGTAAGAGAAATGGAGGGAGCAACTTTAATGGGGTACAACTGGCAATGGAAAAAAAGGAAAAATAGGAAAGGGGAAGATTGCATCTGGCTGGAGTTGTGGAGGGCGTAGATGAGATGAAAGAATTTCAGTAGGGTTCAAAGAACAGAACGGGAAAGCCTTAGGTAGTTAAGGGAGGGGACGGAAAGGAAGTCCAGACAGAAAAGTAAAGGAAGTAAAGGCAGTGATGTCACTAATAAACTTTCCTTCCAAGGATTCCTATGGAAATTTATGTACAGATCAGAAAGCCAAACACTTTGAACAGGCACGTTCTCGGAGCAGACAAAGGAATTCCCATCGAGTACAGTCACAAGTGAAGGTGTGCTGAGAAGTCAGGAAATAGGGAAGGCTGGGTGAAAGGAGGAGAGTTTTCAACAGTCTTTAAAGGAAGGCAAGAAGGGCAGAATGGAGGGCCTGGTCCCTGCAGACATGGGGCAATCACGGAGAAACACAGATTTCCTGGTCAAGGCAAAAAGTCCACCGTAAAGAATATGTGAGGTGCAGGAGGAGAAGGCAATAGTCTGCTGAGAAACCTCAAAGGCACTTAGCGGAGGCATGTGACAGAAACAGAACTCTTGTCAGGACAGGAGAGGGTTTCTCCTCCTAAAGGAGTTACTAGGTGCTCGTGGCGGAAGAGCAGAGATGGCCCTGCAAACCCAGAGCACGCCGACTGGCCAGGCACACCATGGTGTCCGGAAGACCAAAGAGACGCTGACGAGGGACTGTCCAGAGGCCCTCCCGGACCCCCCACCCCACACTGGACTTCCCACCACAGCACTCTCTTTTATACATAAAGTAAATGCATTGGAGCCAGGGATCTCTGTGCGCATGTACTGGTAGGTCTTGTCTTCACGCTCACACTGTGCCTTGTGTGTTCATTTTGAGCCCCTTCTTGCTCTCCAAGATAGACATACAGTGAAATTAATGGTGGATTAATGGTGAATAGAAGATGGAGAAAGCCTGGTATAAAGTACATTTGAAAAATAGGAGTTTATGGGTGTTAGTCAACTATAGTTACTTATTCTCTGTAAGCTCATCATGTACTCAAGTTCGATTTAAAATCCCGCAACATGTATCTGCTAATATATGCATAGGACGGATCTGAAAAAGACACACAACTAGTAACGGGAGTTGCTTCAAAGGAGAAGACTTGGATGGGAGGTCACAGACTTAAGGAGGAGGTCTACTTTTGTATGCAACATTTAAATCTTCTATCACAGGCACATGTTGCTTATCAAGAAATAATTCATTTTAAAGATTACAATGTCGTATTATCTACAGATACTTTGTATGCCCTGAAAAACTGCTAAAAGAAAGGTTGCTTTCCCTCTAGCTGCCTAAACACCAAAACCCATTTCTGGGAATCTGTAGCACTTAACAGACAGCACCAAGACATCAGGTAGGAAATCCCACAGGCCAACTCTACAGAGAGACAAAAACGTGAACTGGGAAATAATTCACAGTGCCTTCACACATGTCAGCCTTCAGCACAGCCCTTCTGGTTTAATACCTCAGCAACCTTGTGAGAAAAAAGGACAGAGAAACCCCCTGATTATTTTAAGTCATGGGGCAAGACATTGGGAGTAAAATGTAACACAAGTGGAAAGCCTGGACGCTGTTTCCATCCATGAAATCCTTGTCGGTCAGGGAGGCTGGTCCCTTCCCTATCATTTTCACTGTTCTTTCCCTACCACCCTCCCTCTCTGAGTTGTGTGTGATCCCCAAAAGCTCAGGTCTTTGTCCCTGTTGTTCTTCTGTGGTTCCAGGTGGAGTTTTCTTTCCCTCTTTGTGGGCTTTCCTATTACTTTCTGTGTGACAGATGGGTTTCCCAGTTGCTCTCCATTAGTTAGTAGCTCTGTGATCTTTGGCTTCTTTGGGCATCAGTTCTTTATAAAATACACAGACAGTAATCTTCCCTACTTGAAGCTAGGGACTAGATCTGGAGGTCCTCTTATATTTCTTCTAACTCGAAGACCTTTAGACTAAGCATCAACTGGATACGTCCAATTTATTTGATTTCCAATTCCTTATCCAAACAGGATTTTCCTTCTATTTTTCACCAACAGCAATATTGTTAGCTTATCAGTAGGCATTACATTTTTGCTCTTTTGTGCTCTTAATACTTTATATTCAAGAAGCCACGAGATTGTTCTTTCTGTGAAAAGTCTTTCACTTTGAACCATTGCTCCGTTCGCCTTAACAGCGCCCTAGGCTAAGCTAACAGTTGATGCACAGACTACTATCATTTTACCCTCCGAATAGTCTCTCTGCTCTCCGCTGCCTCCTCTTCAAGCTCATCAATATCAATTCTACCAACTGCATACCCTGCAAAATGCCAACCTTTTGTAGGAGGCAATCAGGATCCTCACTTCTCCCTCTTCACCTCCCGTAACTAATTTTACTTTTAAAAATATTTCTCCTATCCCTTGCCTCCTCAACAAGCTACTATTGTGGTGTTGGGAGAAAAAGAACGCACTGAAACTTCTACTAAACCACTATTCACCTATTCTGGCTTCAACATGAAGGACAGATGGTGACATATGCAAAGTTGTTTTCAAACACAATCTAAACAGCTAAAGAGCACAGTTACACATATTCCTAATGTCCACTTCCCAAGCCATGTTATAAAATTATACAATCATACTCTGAATTGATTTTATTTTTCACTGTGGGTAAGGGCACTACCTACCAACCACAGTGGTAAGTTTCCATAGGAACTAAATCCATTTCAAAGGGTTGGAACACAGAGGCTTTAAAAAAAAAAAATGCTCAAACGTGACTTTGTACACAGTGTCTTGCATCTTTGGAACTCAGTATTACAAATATTAACCTCTGAATTCCCTGGAAGTCCCAGAAATGGGGGGGGGGGGTGAGTCTCTTTGTATTTGGGAAATGGATGTTTAATGTAACTGGTAGGGAAAAGAAAGAACTTAGAAGGTAAGTTGCTGATGATCCATTTCACCTCTAGCATTGAGCAAAACTAATCACATACGGTAACATGACTGACCAAGTTTTAGAAGAAAAGTACATTATGAATTCAAGGAACTAATACTTCTCTACTTAATACCCCATAAATGAAGGATACACCTCCAAGCATTTTATAGCTAATGAAAGTGGAAAGTTTATATGGGATGTATAATCACATTGAACTACACGCACACCTATGAAACATCAACACAATTACTCCTTAATTTAAAAATTCTAACATGTTTCTTTTTTTGCTTCTGATTAAAGTATTCAGTACCGATGCCATAAGAAGGCATTAAATTCTAACATATCATATAACCTCAACCCCTTGTGTTACATAAATGGATTTAAGCATTTTTCAGAGGGCAGGCAATGTGTAGCAAATTGGCTTAACATTCTAGGCTGCCGCTGAGACCGAAATTAACAAGACCGACCATGAAGTACAGAAAACAACAGGCTGCTATGCAAATTCTCCAAATGATGATGATGAGCTTCCTAAGTATTTCAGAGGTGGAATCTCAATGATTCCTATATAAAGGGATAATGATGTATTACTGCAGGACTAAACAATGCATTTCTCAATTCATGTCCTGGATTGGATTCACCATGCTGAGCTCCATTAGTTTTACATCTCCCTAAGGGTTCCAATTCAGCAGTATTAATCTAAGCCATTACACACAGCCCCGATCTATGAACGTCTGCCTTACGAACGTCCCTTAATACAGCTCTCCAGTTGAGTGTTTCTGGGGGAAAATCACATAAACCAGGGAAACTTGAATCATTATAAATTCATAAGCAGACACTAAATTCTGCCTGCCATACTTTTACATTTCTGTGATAAATTCACTCTCACCCCATTTACAATGATCATTTTATCCCATCTCCAACCTCCCCCTCAAAAAAAAAAATCTCACCCCTTTCCTTCCTCTTTCACGCTTGGCCATTGTCTATATTTTGCTGAGAAAAACAGAAACCAAGAGAGAACTCCTTTATCTTCCCACTACAAACACTGGATCTGCACCTTCTCTAGTGTTACTTTGGAGGAAGAGTCCTTTCTTTTGTAAAAAGAAAAGCAATCCCTACACATGGATCCAATTCTTATCTTCCCCCTACCTTACTTTCTAGTGGGATTTCTTCCTCCTTCTACCTTCAATCTCTTTCTTGACTATATCGTTGTCACTAGCATTCCAAAGTCTCTCCTACAGGACTTTCTATGGTGATGGGAATGTCCTATACCTGTGCAGTCCAACACCATGGGGACAGCCACATGGTGGTACTGAGCACTTGAAAGGTGACTAATGCAAAGGGAATGCATTCTAAATTTTACTTAATTTTAATAAATTTACATCTAAACATTAAATCTAAACAATGGCTATCATATTGTTGAAAGCACAGCTCTGGGAAATACTATGGTTACAACAACCACCTCCCCTGCCCTACTTTGCATCCATTTGCTTTTATTCACACCAAAATGGTCAAATCCATTGATTCTTTGTACACATCACCTAGGAAACATCGGCACATTGTTCCCACTGTTTAAGATTGTTGTAAAGATCAGTAAGGTAATGTTTAAGCTCTCAATGCAATGCCTGGCACAGAGTAAACTTTTAATAAATACAAATGTTATTATTAATATTGTATTGTCTAATAAGCTTCAGTAAGTTATTCTGGGAACTTATTAGTTACCACCTTATTTCCAAAGCTAAACGAAATTCCACTTTCAAACAACCAACTTAAAAAACAAGTTCTAGAATCTAATCCACGTGATAGCTGCTAACTGTTCATACAATGTGAAGGTGCCCACAAAGTGTTCAGGTGGTGGCGAAATAAGGCTTCTGCATGTATTTTGATAAAGGGATTAAAAAGCTGCACTCATGCTAAAATCAAACCTCCAGCATGGGGTATATAATTAACATAAACCCATGTATCTTTTCTTTTCTCAACGAAGTTCTCACGGGGAGCAACAGTCCTCCCTCTGAATAAACGGAATTGTATTTGAAGTAATTACACTTGGCACAGATTTGCCCACTTCTGGTGGCAGGGCTGCTACCTGTGACTAGGCAGTGAGGGGAACTCGGTGGAACTGGTGGCAAACTGCTTTAATTTGCTTTCATAGTAGCAAAAGCCTGTCTAAAACAAGTTGGGCATTTCAAGACTAATAAACACGACACAGCTGAAGTTCTATTACCATTAAACCAGTATTCAAACAGGCCAGAAACTGGTTTTCAGCTTCTTACAGTGAGTTTCCGTATCTTTAGTGTCATAAATGTCATTTTGTAAAGTCAAGCTGGCAGTCCTCAGCGGGAAGTCCAGAAATGCCAGTGTTAATTAAAAATGTTGGATAACTTTTCAGTTTATTCATGCTGTGAGATCTGTTCCCCCACCCACCCTCGAAAACTTGAACCACCAAAGGACACCTAGGAGAAGGGAGAAACAGAAGAATACTAACTATGATTTCACTTCCAAATGGTTTGAAATTGACAGGCAGTGACAGCATTGACTCTAATGGTGTTGGAGTGCAGTCCACAAGCTGGGAATGGGGGAAAGGATGGCTGGGAGGACTCTTCTCATACTGGATGCAGAGAAAACCCAGGTCAGAAATTAGGAATGGTCTTCCCTGTGCCTGAATGAGTATCCCTTGGGAAGGATAAATGAGATACCCAGGTATCCCTACACATAAAACAAAAACAACAAAAACCCAGCACAATAGATATCCATGGATTGATTACTGCTCAGAAATTAGTTACACAGGACTAACTTAGGATGTATAAAGCTTATACAATTTAGAGTTTTGCCATATATATATATATATATATATATATATATATATATATATATATATATATATATAATTTCATATCATGGTAAGAAGTATATAAGGGCTGTGGCTATATACCATGTCATGAAGGAGAAATTTTAGACTTATCTGCCTAAGTTGATCAATGTAAGCAGTCAAAAACCTGCCTGATGATGGCCAGCAACTCCAGCTAAGAGTTAGGACTGAAGGAAGAGTCCTAAAAGAGGAAGATCTTAAGTACTGCCTAGGATTATAACTTCAGTTTCAGGTCTGAATAGCTGGTGTGGTTATCCGAAGTGAATTAATTAATTAATTAATTAATTCATCACAATCACACAGTGAAATAAAGCGCTGAGGCACTTGTGAAAACTTTTTTTTTTTTCAAGTAGGCTCCACACCCAATGCGGGGCTTAAACTCATGACCCTGAGATCAAGACCTGAGCTAGCCACTAGCCACCCAGGCGCCCCTGAAAACTTCTCAACACAAAGATAAATCAAGTGTGATATTAATTTCTACCAAATACCGTAAATTTTTACCACTTTGAGATCTCCAATATTAGCTATAGGTGCCAATATTTAGACTGAAGGAAGAATCACTTAACAGATGGAGTCTCACTACTCTCAGTATTTAGGAAAGAGGTCATTTGATGCCAGTCTTATTTCCCTACTTGAAAACTAAGGCTTCTGCCCAAGAGACACTATTTCAGAAATGCACTGAAGGTTAATATCTTTGCATGTATTACAAATGCTAATCAAAGTGGAATGTTAATATATTCTCCTATTCATTACAAAGAAAATGGCAGATACGACTGCACATGAAGGACATTTTACCAACAGTTGTTTCTCTCCTGCTTATTTCTTAGGTCCCTGCAAATGCCAGTCACGGTTTCACCGGTGCTCAGGCAGCTGAAGTGAGGCAAAAGAAATGGGCTCTCCTACAAGGAGCCACATCAGGACAAGAGGTAACAAAATAAAGAGTTTTGTTTTGTGATATTTCATTTCACTGAACCTGCTGGTAGGAGAAAAGGTGAAAAGAGAACAGAGGGAAAAAAGGGTTTTTTTTGAGAAAAGATACTAAAATTGCAGCCTTTCTTGCTCCCTCCCCATCCCCCCTCCTATTTCTAGTTTAGGCACTGTCAGTCAGGGAGTAAACCGATTTTTATATATGCTTCTAAAGCAGGGGCAGCAAATATAAAGGAAACATGCCAACTCTCTCAATGCTCATGCCAACGCCGGACGTCACTCATCAATGGTGACACTCCAGGCGGAGCCTCGTCACAGCCTCAGAACCCTTCTCAACAACATGCTGCAGGGAGGTCACTACAATCAGCTAGAGTTGGTGCCTGGAACCAAATTTATTTGCGTTCCCTTGCTCTAAAGTTTGCCCTGGTGTCCTAGCTTGAGCACGGGGTCTGACCCTCTTGGTTCCGCACTCTCCTAGGTCCCGCAGAGAAGGCTGAGTAGCCTGTGATGTCGAAATTCACAAGAGGCCTAGCTTTCCTCCAAGGAGCCCTTACCCACACAAAAGCCCAGGCTTCTGAAAGTAAGCAAGAGACCAGATAATACCCCTTTCTGACTCATCCCACATCCCTCTGAAACATGAGCAAAACCAGGAAAAATTATCTGGGCTTACTTTATTTCTTTCCTTCCTGGAGAAAAAGGAAGGGCTCCTATTCATGTTCAAGCTGGATCTTAACTATGTTGGTTCCTGAAGCTGATAGGAGGTTCAGATGCAGCATTTACATTTTTTAAAAGTATGTGTTTAAAAGAAAGTTTCGTGAGTCACTAGATCACCTGCATGAGCATTTTCAGAGTACCTTCCCCATACGTTAACATACTTGCCCATTTGGCTTCCAACATAATTGCTCGCTCTCTCTCCAGAAAGCCGTTAATGACACCAGCTCGCATCCAACCTTCCAATTTGGCTCCCTCCACCTCGGAGAGCGGGACTTCTGGGCACGGTCTTCCTGCCTGCCACCGTGGGCCAAATGTGACTCTCCCCAGCTGCTGCTGTGCATCCTGCTTTATGACAGGGGTCTGCCTGATCGCTCGGGGCCATTCCAGGAACAGAAGCTCTGAGATGCAACCTGCCTGGGCCAGGCCCATGTTCTGCTCGAAGGATAACTCATCTATGCTTCTGCCTCCATTCTCTCATTCCATAGTTTAACAGAGGATCGTCTCCCACACTGGCACGAAGGGATTGCTCTGGATAAACATGTCCACAGAAGACAAGTGAATGGCAAAATCGTAGACGTTCATTCGATAAATGGCACATAAAGGCCTCAAAAATAATCGATCAAATTGGAGGTAGTAGGTTCTAATGACTAGGAATGTGGCCGCCTGAAAAATGGACAGAAGCCAGAAGAGACACAGTGCATCTCTGTCTATATGTGGGAACTGAAGGAAAGGTGGCCATTTCTCCTCCGCATGTGTTTGTCCCTAGTCCCCCACAGCTGCTGGCTCTAAAGAAAATGCTAGTGCAGGAGACGGCCATATAAAGGGCAGCACTTATCTGCTTTAGAGAGAATTGAAAAGATTTACGTATTTTTTTCTGGGGTCCCAAGCTTTTTTTTTTTTTGGCATTACCCATAATGTATTTGTCCATGGGATAAACAGAGACGCCTTCCCCCACAATTATATTTGCTTAAAGGAAAACACAGCTGCCTTTCTTGCATATTAAGATGCAACTGGAACTAGAAAGACCAAACAAAGATTTCAAAGGGAAGGAAAGTTTTTACTGCATAAAAGACACTCCACCGTACCAAAGTGCATTGAAACTAAAAAACCGAGGCAGAGTAATGACTATTCTCCTCGGGGACAAAAGTCCTATTGAGCAAGAAGCTATAGGTGCCATTTTCCAGAAGAGCCACCTGCTACTACTTGGAGCTATTGCGGATATTCAGGAGGCAGAATTTCAGAGTCCTTCCATCTATGGGGTTTGTGTGGGAGAGTATGCACACACGTGCGCCCCGAGGCAAAACCAATAGGTAATTACTCGATGCTGTCACTGTGGGATAACTGAACCATCAAGTCGACTGCTTAATGATCCCCTCTTAGACGACCAGCATCACACTGCTTGCTCCCGTTAAGAGGAAACCTTTGGAGAAACATGCTAATCCAAGCAAAAGCAAGGAAGATACTGCAGTGCTAAGAGGGCCCACCCCATCAGAAGAACAGAATGTAGCAAGAAGATAATGAACCTAATTAGTCAGTCATTACTTGCTATACTTACAACTGCATCTGGTAACACTGCTACCACAGTGCTATTTTATGTGATATCTTCTTCACGTAGCAACCTTTTCATAAATCAAAGCAAAAGCCAAACCAGTTTCTTTTATCCCCCCAGTTTTATGCAGAAATAGTTGACACACATCACTGTGTAAGTTTAAGGCGTACAGCATGACGGTTTGATTTACATACGTTGTGACGTGATGACCACAGGAGCTTCAGCTAACATCCACCTTCTCATACAGATACAGTAAGAGGAAAGAAGGAAAGAAGGCGCAAAATATTTTCTCCTTGTGATGAGGACTCTGAGGATCTACCCTCCTAACAGCTTTGACTGCGTATCATACAGCAGCGTCAGCTGTAGTCATCATATTGTATTTATTTATCTTGTAACTTGGAAGTTTGCACCTTTGTCCACCTTCCTCTAGTTTCCCCTTCCCCTGCTAACCACAGGTCTCATCTCTTTTTCTATAATATTTGTCTTTCTCTGACTTATGTCCCTTAGCAAAATGCTGTCAGGGTCCATCCATGTAGCCACAAATGGTAGAATTCCTTTCTTTTTTTAATGGCTGAATTATATATATTTATATACACAATACACACATATTACAACTTCTTTATACATTCATCCATCAATGGACACTTAGGCTGTTTCCATGTTGTTTCCTTTGAAATATTCCCAGAAGTGCAATTGCTGGATCATATGGCTGTTCTATTTTTAATTTTTCAAGGAACTTCCATACTGTAGTGACTGCACCACTTTACAATCCCCCCCCCAGAGTGCACAAGGGTTCCCCTTCCTCCACATCCTCACCAGCACTTGTAATCTCTTATCTTTTTGGTGATGGCCATTCTAACAGGCATGAGGGGATATTTCATGGTGGTTTCAACTGCTGTGTCCCTGATGATACTGAGCCTTATCTAGCTTCTTTGAAGAAATGTCTATTCAGGTCCTTTGCCAATTTTTTAATTCAGTTATTTGTTTTTTTGCTATTGAGTGTGCGAGTTCTTTATATATTGTAGATATGAATCCCTTATTAGATATATGGTTTGCAAGTATTTTTTCCCCATTCCATGGATTGTCTTTTCACTTTGTTGATGGTTTCTTTTGCTGTGCAGAAGCTTTTTAGCTTGACAGATATCCACTTGTTTTTTATTTTGTTGCTTGTTCCTTAGGTGTATCCAAAAAAAAATCATTATCTAAACCTCTGTCAAAGAGATCTGTGCCTACGTTTTCTTCTAGGATTTTCATACATTTAAGTCTTTAATCAATTCGAGTTAATTTTTCTGAGTGGCATAAGGGTCTAGTTTGAATCATTCTTCTACATGTGAATATTCCACTATCCCAGCACCATTTATTAAAGAGACTGTCTTTTCTTCACTGGGTATTCTTGGCTCTGTGATCAAACATTAGTTGACCATATACGATGTAGTTTATTTCTGGGCTACTGCTTCTGTTCCACTGGTCTATTTGTTTGGTTTTATGCCAGTATCATACTATTTTGATGCCAGACGGTTTCTTATACAGCCTGCCTGACAATAAAAGTTAACGCTGAACCTTAGCGTTATCTATCTTAGTAAATGTGTCCATGATGTGGCAAGTCTGCTCCATGTCATAGCAGGGCTGCCGGTAATGCGTGCAAAGTAGCAACCCGCTAGGATCAATGGGACTTGACCATCAGTACAGTTCTAATTGCGCCAGGAAAAGAAACGGCTCTCTTAGCCTTCTCTTAAAGCATATAGTTTTCTCCTCTATGCCTTAGTTCCACCAGTGCCTTGATCAGAAAATAGCTATAATCAAGTTTAATACAGACTCATATAGTAGACAATGGAGACCTCATGGGGAAAGCAAGTCGGCTTTCATAAGGTAACTCTTACGAAGTATTTAATTGGCTTTCTTGGTAGAGAGCTACCTGACTTGAAGATGTCATGTTTCCAAGTTCAACTAGAAAATGTTAATGAGACACACTTTAGTTATGGAAAATATATAAATCCATCTTCGTTCACAGAGGTGAAAAATGGTCCTCAAAAAAAGCAAAGGTCAGGAAGTTTTTCGAATATCTTCTTTAACAAAAATTCACACTGCACAGAAATCTGAACTGAAGGAATATCCAATTAATGACAAACTTTAAACTAATAAATAATACTCCACTGAATGTTGAATCCTGCTATAATCTTAACTACCCTGTTGATACTGTCAAGAGGGATGCTTGCCTTCTCTCTGGTACGTATTGGAGATGAACGTGACAATTAGCTAGTGTTCAACAAAAATCAGCCCTGAATTAACAGTCTGTAACAAAGAACACCAACAACTGGATAAAGCAAACCATTAAGCTAGATGGAGAAATGTCACATAGCCACAGTCCCCTAATCTGAAGGAACTTACTTCAGCATGTATTAACTGTGCTAGGTGCTAGGGGGAGATTTATGAACAGAATAAAGCACAATTCCTGCCCTCAAGAAGGTTTCACTTCACTTAGGAATGAGATTCACACACTGTAACTAGATTACACAACCTTGGTAATGGACCCTTCAAACTCCCAAGAGTCTGTAATTCTTACTCAGCTTTTTACACAAGGGTTTCCTTTAATGTAAATTCAAGGTCCCTTCTCGAGTAAAAACATCCTAAAGAGTAGAAGCTGAAAAGCAGGGAAAATTTTTATACGAGTTTAAATCAATTTAGTAAATAACAATACTGATATTAACTGAACACCTGTCAAGAGCACTACTGCTATAAAGGTGGCTAAGACACAGCACACGTGCTAAGGGGTTCTTGCTTTAGAAGAGAGGCAGGCCCAGGCAACTAGGATACAAACTGGATTGTAATAAGGGCTTAAGTTACACGAACACAGGGGAGCGATTAACTGTGCTTTTTTAGGGGGAGGTAGGGTGGAAAGGAAGTGTCAGGGAAGACTTCAGAGACACTAACATATAAGACAGGTCTTGACAGTGAAGTTTACCAGCAGGAGATGGTAAAGGTGTTCTGTGCTATGGGGGCAGTGTGAGCAAACCTGCAGAAACATGAAGGCACCTTCTCTCTTTAATGAGTAACTCCAAGGTCCATGAAAGATGAAAAGATGAGGTCATGTCAAAGGGTATGTTTATATTGTGCTTTAATATTGTAAGTTTTGGGCGTTAGTCCTAACTTCTGTATGATGATTTATTAGATACTGTCAATTATTCAGCTTTAAAGCAGAAACTTATCTCACCTTCGATCATATGGATCAGACTGATGAATGAGTATCCTGAGATTGCAAGGCAAGCTATTAAAAAAAAACCTACCATCAGCTGCCACTACTTATCACTGCAAACCAGGATTATCTCAACGCTATGCAACCAAATAAAATTTGGGTGCTGAGGCTGATATTAGACTGTAGCCACCACCCTTAGCTCCTACTTTTAAGTGTTGTGTTCATGAAAAGAAGTCTCTTTGTTTTCTTGGTAATTAGCTAAGATTGTAAGTAAGCTTAAAACTACATTGATATTTTTTAAAATAACATTATTACAATTTGTGTTATGATTGCACCCAACATTTCATTTTAAAACAGAATTCCACTCACTGTTCAACACCGCCCCCCCCCCCAACCCAGGAAAAAAGTTTGAAAGCTACCAAAGGACAGGGGGGGAGAGAGAGGGAGAGAGAGAGAGAGAGAGCTATTCTTTCCAAGGTTTCTGTATTCCTGGTTCACTCTATATGTGGATCTATATTTTTTCACAGAAACAAGGTTATACCCAGGATTAGATTAGCTTTTTAAATCCAGAATGTAGTTTAAACACATGAGCACAAGCAAATGCACTATTTTCTTTTTTCCTTTTTGCTGCTTTTCCTTCCCACATCCCCAATTCCAGTCTTTTCATTCTTTTTTTTTTTTAAAGATTTTATTTATTTATTTATTCGATAGAGATAGAGACAGCCAGCGAGAGAGGGAACACAAGCAGGGGGAGTGGGAGAGGAAGAAGCAGGCTCATAGCAGAAGAGCCTGATGTGGGGCTCGATCCCATAATGCCGGGATCACGCCCTGAGCCGAAGGCAGACGCTTAACCGCTGTGCCACCCAGGCGCCCCCCAGTCTTTTCATTCTTAAATGCAAACATACAGGGGTTAAATAGGCTTTTGAGGACTAACCTAGACACTTAACCACAAATTAAGTCTTTCTCATTTCTGGAAAAATTTATGGTCCAAATGCCAAGCAAGTGACTTCAGTAGAAACTTTAGGAAGAATTTTGTTCATTCATTATAGACTACCAACCTATAATTGCCCACAATCTCAAATTAATATAAATATCCTAAAGGTAAGGCAAGTTATTAGATGAAAACTATACTATAAGCAATAGCAGCATTTATCCAAGAGCAGCCTCCCATATGCATGTCTAACTACATTATGTACATCCCGGCATGTTAAAATGTAATTATTATTTTGAGTAGTGTTGTTAACTGCTGGTTAATGATCTGACAGAAAACATATGTCCTTAAACACATTTGGACGCATGGTATACTCTCAATTGCAAATTTGTATGTCCAGGGATTATCACCAAGGAAATACATATTGAATTATATGATGGACATCAATTTAAAAACACACAAAATTCACTCACCAGAAACTTGAACTATTGAAGACTATCCTAATGAGCTAAATATTAACAGCTTGGGCGTGCCAAAACCAAGAATGGTCTTCATTTAATTCCTATACAGCATCTCTGTGATTATCATCTTTCACTGATGTAGCAGTACAAGCATGGAGGTGGGGAAGGAGGAGAGAGAACTTGATAGAACAACTCTATTGCATTATGTGAAGGGTATCTATAAAGATTATACCCAGTAAAATTTCTGCTGACATGGATATTTACTATTTCATTATAGCTATACTGACATTATGGAATGGAATGAGGTCCTAGTGGAGGGCCGGGAGGGGAACACACTCAGGGAGACCAAGAACCACAAACAAGAGAAAATGAGCATATGTTCTTGGAAGTTGCTATAGCAAAATCCGTAGCATTATTAAACATTCTCTTTTTCTTAAAGCTACTTCCTAGAGACTATATCATACAAAAGGGGAATTTTATGGCACGAGGTACAAACAGATGCATCATTAATAAGAACAGATCAGCTTTCTGAAGAACGTGGCCAAAAGCCTTGAACTCAGATCTTTTACAGATCTAGCCTTAATGCTCTCTCTGCAGCAGTGATCCTATTTTCTTTCCATCATCAAGTTCTGAGAGTATATTTTTCATTTGTCTTGTCGTCAGTTAGGAAAGGTGAAGATGTGTATACATTTTGGTTTTCAATTCTCCTATTAAATCAGCTTCTCAGTGCTTCAGTTTCCAAATGCTCCAGAAGAGGTATGGATTGACATTTCTGCCAAAGGACAATTTTTTGCTCTGTAGTTTTTCCCAGAGTTAATGGAAAAAGTTCTACCACTAATCTTTTCAATTCACCTCTAGGGAATTACAAACCAGCAGCAAAAACTCTAAAGGTTGTGCCAAAATGTAATATTTTTAAATTACACAAGTCAAAAAAAGCTGAAAATTTTCACAAAATGGGTTTTCCTTTTCTTAAAGAAGAGAGAGGGACACTTGGGAGGTCAGATTTAGATTCACACTGTAATAAAACCTTTCAAGTTAAGTAACCTAGGCTCTGCCAATTCTAACCCCACTAGATCTGTACAGAAATTGATCCTGTATAGCGCTGAGGGCCTATTATATGCCCAGAATTTTACCTATATTGTTCATCACCCCTTATGACAACTCAATGCGTTATTACAGCATATACATTTCCTACATCAGCAAAGAACAGAACAAGGCCACATGGTTAGAAGGACTGGTCATGTTTCAAACTCCACCCATGTTATGGGAATGAAAGTATCACTTCCTAAAGATTAATGTACAAATTTATTTCACTGCAGCAAACGGTTGCTTTTTTGTTTTTCCTTGTCAAAAAACCCAAATAATTTGGAAACACAACCTGAGTGCCTGTCAATAGGGGAGGGGCTCCATGAATTCTGGTGGATCAATGCCATGGAATAATATGCAGCTTTAAAAGAATGAGTTGGAATTACCGGTGTTGGCTAAGGAGGATATATCCGGAATAAATGGAAGTTAAAGAAAACATACATGGCACAGCATTTTTTTAAAACTAGAACAAAATATATTTTTTATTAACGTTTCTATGAATAGAGATAAATGTGAAAGGATGACTATCGAACTGCAATTTCACAACAATTTGCTTTTAAGGGTTAACCTGAAAGAAAAGAGAGGAAAATTACATGTGCCTTGTTACCAAAAAAAAAAAAAAAAAAAAAAGTACTGCCTTGAAAATTTTTAAAAATCTAATAGCATTTATTAATTTCATATTCTTTCACTACACTAAGACTCTAGGAAGGATATCAAAAGGCAAAGGTTGATCACAAAATGCAATGGGAAGGAAAAAAGTTCTTAAAATATTCATTTAATGATAATACTAGGATCTTATTAGGTGGACTAGCAATATAGGAGCTAATTTTATATATTTTGGGTACATGCCATCACAGTTAGACATAAACCAAAAATCATACACCCAGACAGCCCACATCTGAATAAACCATATAAAATTTGCTTTTAACACATTTTTTGCAACAACATGTAGAATTTGGTATCATATGAATTCTTAGGACGTCCTTCAAGGAGATCATGGCTAGAAATATTTTTAAAAGTTCACCATTATACCATTTCAGGTCAAAGACGATCCCACAACATGGTCTGCAAGGATAATGCTAAAATGAGGAACCAGCCTACTGGCTTTTGGTGTTCCTTTATCTGCAATGTTCTTTCTCTGCTAAAATGCTCTAGGATTTCCCCACACAGCATCCCATGAACCAAAACTTTCTTGAATTCTCTCTTCCCTATCTTTTCAACCACAACTACTCTTTCCCTATGTCCCAATCTCTCAAAGCCCTGAACTTTGCTAAGAGATAATATGATGAGTTAACATGTGCTTATTTTTGAATAGATATTACTGTTAAAATAATAGTAACTAAAAGGGTATAATAAGCTGTGATTATAATAAATACACACATACGTACCAAACATTACACTTGTATATTTGATGGAAGACGTCTAGAAACAATGACCAACTCAAAAGGCATAATTCCATGGTGAGAATTATGGACACCAGAGATGGGGGACAGAAAAATATTTTCAAGTAGGTAGAATTTTTTTGCCGAATCCTCATACCTTCATTCCCCAGAGTTAATAACTCTTCCTTTCACAACATGGCATGTAGAGTCTGACTCTAATCTTATATGGCCCCCTATTCCATCACATCTCCCTCCACACTCATCCCAACCACTTCCGGCACTGGGATTCCCTCTTAATGGAAAGCTACTCTCCCTCTTCTTACCTTATGAAAATCTCAAAGTGAAAAAGACCCAGTCTACGCCAATCACCTCTTCCTGTAACCCAGATTCCCATCCTTGTTCCTACAGCATTTTGTTGGTACCATTATATTAGCATTTATCACACTTTAGTCACTTTTGTATTAACCTGTCTCCCCCACATATTCTGCAAGTGTTCTGAAGTCAGGGATCATGCCCTCTTCATCTCCCTATTTCCCATTTATAAAAACCACCTGGAATGTATGCGATAGGAGATACTCAACAATTTTTCTTGAACAAACATTACAGCTATAGTTTCTGTATGAGGTTTTGACACCTCAATAGCAGAGCTAATGATCTCAACAAGTATAAGACCTCCAAGGGCAGGGACTCAAACTCCTATTTCCATATTTCCAGTGCCCACAGAGCATGGAGTACCGAAGACCCTCGATAGGTAGTTTTGTTGATTTCAATGATGATTTAAGTTCTCAAAAGCAAAAATTGTCATATTAATAATCTTTCAAAATAAATAGATGTCACTGAGCTCTGCGCTGGGGGAAGAATCCAAACAAATGAGGACAGCGTGTCAGAATCCACACATTGAAAGGAACTCCAGGACAGAAGCATCAGTGAAATTGGTCTGCTGGCAAAATCCAGTATCTCAAATTCAAAGACTTCAAAAATACGCCCAAACTAAAGCTCACCTAACCAAACCAAAACCACGTATTATTCAAGCAGTGACAACACATTTGATTCCTGCTGCCTGTCAACTACCCAGGATATGTGAAAGCAGTAGTGCACACCCAGCCATGTTATTTTCTTCTTTATCTTACCGTCTTTTGTACTGCAGAAAACATGATCATGAAAAGAAAAGAACCAGTTAATTATGAGCAGTGCCCAACGAGCTGTGATGGAGGTGTTATGAATGTGTACCAGGGAAGCCTGATGCGGAAAACAGCAGCATCTGGGCGTGCAGCTTGCAGAGTAATGAGACAGTGAGGATGCACCGGCACTGGGCTTTGATCGCTTCATCTTGTTCAAGAGCTCTGCTGGGGAAACAAAGGTGAGAGGCACTGACCTCCTTCCCACAGCTTGCACGAGCACAAAAAATAGTTAATGGATCAAGGATGGAGGCCCTTCTCTGTTCTCCTCCTCGCCAACACACCCCTTTTTCAGAACCGCTGGTTCATAGTTGGGGGCCCAGCATAAAGCAGGCTTCTGCCACATGAAGTGTCATGTCTGAATATGTATACAGTAATTGGCAATTCATTTTTCACCCTGAAAGCAGAAACAGGTGTATGCTACCTTCGAAATCCCAATCGTCCACCACGCAGAATGTGCCTCTGCCACAGGCAGCTTTGTGGAGATCTCTACCAGCGGCAGGCTGGTGGACTTCAGAGTCTCCAGTAGGTGGGTATGTCTCACAAATAGGTACGTGTGTAATCTCAGCAGCACAACAGAACAAAATGAAGAACAAATGGCAGCACATCCGAAAGAAAGAAAAAAAAAAAAATCCCACCACACAACAGCAGCCCTTAGTCTTTCTTGTGTTAATACTGTAATTGGCAAATAGCTGACTTCTTTGTACTTAAGATCCCTACAAAGAAGAATGTTTAACAAGCTGAAAAGGGAGGTGTGCGTCCTTGCAAAGGCATACAAAGCCAGATGTATCTCTGCACAGTATTTCTTGCCAGCTTCATCCAGAAACGGTAGCTGAGGTGACTTTTGAGAGGAGCCAAGAGCAAGAACTCCCCTTAATGAGCGCATCTATCAATTTTCAAGGGACGCCGTTGATTACCAGCATTTAGACATACACACTCACAAAAGGAACACGGCAATTTAACTGTTGGCCACTGAATGAGAAAGCACATAACACAGCCTAAGGCAGCCATGTGAGCAAGCTGGGGATGCTTGGCGACACTTGAACATGGGAACATGTGTGCTTTCGTTTCAACATGTAGGGAAGGGCCAAGATGCAAGCTTTCACAAGTTCTGAAGCATTTTGCCAGCATGTAATACATAGTATGAACAAACTGCTGCCTCAGATTATTATATTAAAAAGGACCGGTGTTACTGTATCAATGTTTCATTTATAAATACTGCCTCCAAAATCCCTTTATCAAAAATAAATTTCAAAATGTGACCAGGTATATCTACAAGACTCTCGACTAATGAGGAAGAGAGTATATGACAGGCAAATGTAACTTAATAAGGAGGAAAAAAGACTGATTCTTAAGAAAATAAATAAAGCAAGGTTTACTCCTATATTTCTATAGCATTGAAATAGACTGAATAATAAAAAAATATGATTACGGATACAATTAGTAATCGTAAGTTTCTTACGACTGATTAAAATTGAAGAAACTTAAAACTTATTTCACCTCTGACAAATTATAGTTAGAAGTTGGGCACTCCTAATATTTTGGGCATTTTTTTTTCCTAGTTAAAATTAATTAACAATGAATTTAGGGTGTTTTAAGTATAATGAGTATTTTCTTTAAAAGCCCCATATCTTGGGACGCCTGGGTGGCTCAGTCATTAAGCGTCTGCCTTCGGCTCAGGGCGTGATCCTGGAGTCCTGGGATCGAGCCCCACATCAGGCTCCTCTGCTGGGAGCCTGCTTCTTCCTCTCCCACTCCCCCTGCTTGTGTTCCCTCCCTCACTGGCTGTCTCTCTCTCTGTCAAATAAATGAATAAAATCTTTAAAAAAATAAAAAATAAAAAAAAGCCCCATTCTTAATTGTTCATATTGTAGTAAAAATTGTGTATGTCTGTAGTAACTATTATCCAGAAAACAAATACTCCCAGTGCCTCAGAAAGTTCATGTCCCTTTCCAGTCAAATTGCCCTCTCTCCCCATCAACTGTTCTGGTTTCTGTCAGTACAGACTAATTTTTCCTATTTTTGAACTTCACATTACAGACTCAAACAAATGGAAGCAGGTAGTATTGTTTTGTGTTTGGCTTCTTTTTGCTTAACATGTTTCTCAGATTCATTCATGTTATTACATGTATCAATAATTTGCCTTTTTTTTTTTTTTAACTCCTGAAGAGTATTCTATTCTACTATATGAATATACCACAATTGGTTTATCCATTCTCTGGACCATGTCAGTTGGTTCTAGTTTTTGATTACTATGAATAATAAGCTTGATATGAACATAAGCGTACAAATCTTTTTGTGGATGTGTATTCTTTTCCTCTTGGATAAATACCTAGAACTGCCGAGTCATAGAGCAAATGTATGTTTAAATTTATAAGAAACTGCCAAACTTCTTCCACAGTGGCTGCCATTTTAGCACTCCACCAGCAAAGGATGAAAATTCTGGTTTCTCCACATCCTTTCAAACAATTAGTACTCAGTCCATTCGGTTTTCAGCATTCCAACATTTTTAATTCACATTTTCCTCATAACTAATGATGTTCTTAGCACTTTTCATGTGCTAATGGCCATCCTCATATCTTCCTTTGAAGAGTCTGTTCAAATCTTTTGCCCACTTTAAAATTTTTCTTAATGGTGTCTTTAGATGAACAGAAGTTTTAAATTATGGTAAGGGCCAAGTTACCAACTTTTGTATTTTGTTTGCTTATGTCTTAAGAAAATTCAAAAGAGCCAGCAATGAGAATCCTTAATAGACTGAAACCATGAGACAGCTCATGATAAATTATAATTTCAAATGAGCTATAGAAATGTATAAGTACAATTATCCTAGAAGTTCTGGTTTCAATCTTACTATCATGGTTTTACCCCACGCATGGTGAAAGGGCAACCACAGACATCTATAATTATCTGGTTGGAGGCATGGAGGCCTGATAGAATTTGGAATAGGCTTACCAAACTGTGGAGTGATAAAACATAACTGGATCTTACAATATGGTGGAACCTATACAACGTCCCAGAGACCATTCTGACAGCTATCATTTTTATGTGTAGATAATGGCTATGATGTAATTTTTAACCACACTCAAGACTTTAAGATGGTTAACCCTGTAACCCTGACAAAGGAAAGAATTAAAAATCTATGTCCTAGAACTCTTCTTGGATGTTTTAAAATGTGGCAGGTCAGTCAGTCAATAATTAACTCTAATGGACCCTCCTTACGAGCTTCTCTCCTTTCTACCTGCAGCTGAATGACACTCAAAAAGCAAAATAACTTTTTCTTATCTTTGAAAACATCAAAGGAAAATCAAAAATTATTTTCTACTGGATCCTTTAAAACATAAAGGAACTCTAGTCAGAATGAGCAAGAGAAAAAAACTTCTTAACCCCAGTCAGAAATAGCTTTTGGGAACCAGGAGCTGTACGGTTAGTTAATGACTCAAATAAGCAAGGATCAGTAAACAAATTCCAAAATAGCATGCACTCTAGAACTCTAAATGTTCTCATTTTAAATACTATGATACAAGCTATCATTCTGGCAGAATCTCCACTTATCTAACAGCGTGCAATTAATATTTCATATAACCATGTAGGGTATGCTAGATTCTTAATGGATTGTATTGATTAAGGAAAAAAGTTCAATGCTAATGTTCTTGTAGGGGGGAAACAGAACAATCTGTTACCTCACGTGGAACAAATCATGAATTCAGGAGCTTACGGCCACAAACCTAAGGGCTACAACAAGACTGGTTAGGATCATTTACATACGACACATAAACAGGTTAAAATAAAGAAGCTGCCCAGAGCAAACCAAACCAACCCTCACTGCCACAGCTAGGACAGAGACCAGAGTCCCGGGTCCTGGATAGGGTGGGGCTAATAGGACGGACCTTCAGCAGCTTCTGGCACCCCTCGAGGTTCCTTTACAGACTTAGGTTGACATGAGGAGGAAGCGGCTGTGGCAACCCTCTCTTGACCTTGTGACCAACTGCAGATGTTCATGTGCAGGCTGCAGTTTGTGTCCTTTTTTGTGACACAGACCATCTAGTCTGTGGTTTACATTCCCGTACTTGCCCTTTGGGGCCCTATATTCCAATCAATTTTGCCACCCTGCCCTGCCCCTTTCTGCAGACACTTCTGGATTGAGTGGAATGCTGTGAAGGACAGTTTAGAAAGCAGAGAAAAGGGAGAGATAGAAAGCTAACTCCCACTGGTGTTAATGTTTCTTGCCATTTACTTCTGTTCCCTCAGAAGACAGTGTATAGACTAAACACAGAGATCCAAAAGGATCAAAAAGAAACTAAATAACTTAGACCTGATTAGAAGGGCTCCAACCCTTAAAGGAATTTAAAAAAGCATTAATCACTTAAGGTTTCTTCACAAATCTAACCAATTTTAAATGCCTATCATATGAAATGTTGTCAAACACTGGTGTTCCAAAGCAGATCTTACTTTACTTGGAACTAATCTGTGGCTGGAGGTGGGTGGGATGTGGGGGATGGAAAGGGAGACAGACTCATAGCTTGAGAGGCGGCAGGCTACCCTGTACATATCCCCTGAGGAAGTACCGGAGGGCTGCCACTCTATCCAGAACATACTTAAAATGGCAGCCAGTGTCTTAGAACTGAGTAAAACAACTACTTACAACCATTTTTAGATGAGGCTCACTGACAACTTTCTTTTCTTTCTTTTTTAACTTTTAAACCTTCTCAGCTTGGATGCCCTAAAGAGAGTAGCGGTTATAATTTACATTTTACAGATGGAAGAGACAAGCCAAAGATGTAATAAATAACCTGCCTGAGGAATCGGTTGTTCTAAATAGCAAAGACTATATTTCAGCCAAATGCGTATTTGCCATTAGCTTCATATACAAAGTATATTCTTCAGCTCATAAACATTGTTTCTCAATTTCAGAAGTGAAACCCTCCACCAGCAACACACCCACGTTCTCTAGAGGGTTTGAGATAACTCGTCAGTTGACATAGGTGAACTGATGTTTCTTAAAAAACAACAAATAAACTTAAACTTCTAAACAGGCTATTGGAACCAAGTTTATTATACACAAAGGGTACAGGTATATTTATCTAGAATTTTGCCTCTTGGTTACTAAATCTCTTACTGAATAATCAAGATGTTACTTGGCTCCGAGGACCTCAGGGGATAAAATGTCACCAGTGCAGCTGCTATACTTCCTGCTCACAGCCTTTCAAATTAAAAAAAGGGGAAGGACGGCCCAATACAAATGCAGAATTTAATTAGTTAGTAAAAGCCCAAATCCTTGCTCAAAGCCCTCTTCTTCCTGTAATATCGCATTCTTTTCTTCTTGTGTAAACTTTTCATTATGAAGGAGACATCTTTATAATACAATAACTCTAGTTATAATGTAACTGCTCGTAACCTAACTCCTGCATTAGAAAAGACAGCATGTTCAAGTAATGTTGTTTTAATACGATTTGTGTTCAGCAGAAACCAAGTCAACTTGGTCATTTAGAATTTGATCAATGTGAATTAGTGTCTTACTGAGATAAACCATTTGATCATTTAGAAATTGATCAATGAGAATCAGAGATAAAACATTTATCATGTACATTTGGTCTATCAGAGCCATTCGCGCAGCACTAAAGTAGGTTATAAGCAGACATCAATAAGTGTTAGAGACGATGTGCAGGGTACCTGTCAGCTACAGATACAAATACAGGTACAACTGTATATAATTTTAATCCTTTTGATAAGGCAAGGTATTCAATAAGGCAGCTGGAGTCACTGAAAAATTGCTGGAGCTCCACTTTGGAGAAGCCAGAAAGAGAAGCACAGCAAAACTGAACAGCTCAAACTTTTGAAATAAGTTTTAATTAAAAGTAAAAGGTAAAAGGTAAGTAACATAAATTTACTTGGCTACCCTTCTAGAAAAGTTTTAAGACTATTAATCAGAGTAAACTTTGTACCTGCAGTACAATTAGTTCTATTAATCTAATATTTCCAAACTGAAGTCACATTGACATTCAGGCGCGCTGGCTTACGCATCTAACAGAATTATAAATTTGCCAGTCAAAACCTTATTTAATTATTTTACAGCCAATTAAGCAGGATCTTTAACCACTGTTGCTTAAAACTGTCCCTGATCCCATGTGTAATTACAGAGAACATGAGAAACACCTGCTGAGAGCGCTGGCATGTCATCCTCAGCCCCACCAATTCATCTGCAGAATAGCTGTTAAAATCCCCCACCCAAAAGAGAAACAGAAAAGGACTGCCTGTGTAGAGGAGCAGAATCTGCCACCCCAAAACATGTCTCTCTGGCATAAGGATTATTTTTGGTTGATGACTTTTAAGAAACTGCCAACACATGACAAGCTCTGCACACCAAAAGAAGGGACCCTTTTGCAGGAGACATCGACATGTCTAAAGGAATCCTCCATTTGCAGGGGCGTCTCCCTGGCGGTATCAGGTAGAGAGGGGATGATTCAGCCTCTAGAAACTCCTAGCAGTGGAGAAGACGAGGACTTAAGTCTGCGTAACAACCTTGCCCTGGTTTACTGTGCTCCCATAACAGATTCTGTATCTCCCACATCTTTTGTCTTTCGCTGAAGATGCTATTTAAGTGATGGTTCTGGCCACTTTGGAGAGTTATTCACTTTCTCCACGTCTTTCTCAACTATACACAATACTACACTTTGAGTTGTTTTCTTCTGTTAGTTGGTTTTATATCAATTTAATTATTCGACCAGCCAAAGAACCTGGACAAAGGGAAAACTTTTCCACCCCTACATCAGTCAAAGTGAAAAACCTAATAAAACCAAAAACATTTTAAAGTTAAAGCATTTTACCCTGAAGAAAACTTTGAATATATGGTAATACTTACCAAATCCATTTTATCTCTAGGAGTTTTGCATAGCATTCCTCAGATACTCTAAAATCACCTAAACTTCTTCCACAGGGTAACTAATCTTTTAATACGTTGTAAGGATAACCCAGGCTTCTTCCATGAGCCTCAATTTATAAGTCACGTTTCAACAACCTCGTTCAAGGATAAAAGTGAAAACCCTTCTAAAGTCGGGCACAAAAGAGTATTACTAGTATTCACGTACGATCTCATAGAATCATACTCCTTTACAAGTGCTTCATCTTGCAACGAAACTGAAGCCAAGCTGAAATATTACACCTCTAACAAAAGGATTCCAAAACTATTTTCAACAGACCTATGTCACTTCCCATATACACACTTTCTCCTTTATGGAAGGTAGAAACGGGCCACTTTATTACCTAAGCATAGGAAAGAAATATCAATTGTCTTTAAAATGCTTTTCATTTGGGGCACCCGGGTGACTCAGTCAGTTAAGCGACTGCCTTTGGCTCAGGTCATGATCCCAGGGTCCTGGGATCAAGCCCCACGTCAGGCTCTCTGCTCAGCAGGGAGCCCGCTTCTCCCTCTGCCTCTGCTGCTGTTCTGCCTACTTGGGCACACACTCTCTCTCTCTGTCAAATAAATAAATAAAATCTTTTAAAAAAATGCTTTGCATTTGTTTGATATCGTATTGTCCTCACAAGGTTTCCATTGCCTTCAGAATATTCTACATTTCTGTGTTTAATATTTGTTTTTATATTTAAAAAAAACCTATGTACAAAACACACTGGTAATAAGGTTTTCTTTTTGCAGATGTGGTACACAGGCTTTACTCCACCCAAGGAGGTCTGATTCTGATAGGGATCGAGAAACAGAGCCCCTGCATCCCTCTCCCTGTTGCTCAGCCACATCTCTCACCCTGCCCTCCTTCCCCACGGCTTCATCCCCTATCTTTGGCTGGGCTGGGAACTCCCGGAGGGTAAGAACTCTTTCCATTGGTTTTTGTTTGTTTGTTTGTTTGTTTGTTTTCAGAGGGGGGTTTAACATCATGTAGATTTTGTCTGGAAACAAATATAGAAATTTCTCTTATGGTGCACAGTCATATAACTTGAGTTGGACATAAAATTAAAATATAAAATAAAAACAATAAAATCAAATATTCGCTGGGCATTTATCTTGTGCCTGACCTATGCTAAAGTACCACCAATGTAACATTTAATATAGTGTTTTGTTTAATTACCTTCAGGTGGAGAATAAGGATTAATACGGGGCATAATTCTCAGTAAGCCGAGCTACGCGACATGGTACCAGCATCAGGAAACTAGGAACTAGTACCATAAATTGCTCTATTTAACAGATAATAACAAAGAGTGATAAAAGCAATTGGAACTGCTAACAGTGACTATTTCTCTTTGGACTAGGAAAAGTAAAGGTTATCTTTTGAATAAAAGCTAGATGTAAAAAAAAAATTGCTGGATTAAGTGATTTGGGTTTTACAGGTAAAATGTTAAAGCTATTGTGGGGTAAAAGTTCTTGCAGGAAAATAAACAGCACACATTCTTAATTTCCAAACTGTTTAATTCCTACTGAAAAAAAATGTAAATAGTATTTTTAATGACTTATGAGGGACACAATTATCTCATGATAGTAGAACTAACTTTGGATTTTTCAAAAGCTCTTTATTTTAAAATTCTGTCTCCCTTCTGTTCTCTGATGGACTCCAAGGTCCATCCTGGTAAGATCCTACCTGTTTCCTCATAGCTGTATATTCAGAACTCAGAGGGCATGTCACAGAGAAGCTCTCTGAATGAATGACGTGTTGATTAAATAAGGGGAAAAATTCCATTAAATCTAAAGTGTTCTAATGGTTTCCTGCCAAAACTATAAACTGAAGGACTGAAGTGGGAGTTAATATTTAAGCATCCCTAAAATAATTCCATTAGCTATCCTGGCAGGATGCATTGATGTGACTGGTGTTCACCATGCGTGGCTTCAAATGCTCTTAGCTTGCTTTCTCTTTACAATGATTTTGTGTGACCCCCTATCAGGTATATAATATCGCCCTTGAAATTGCGATTTCAAAAGCTTCCATCTCCTGTAACCAAGATGCACCCAAATGGAATCTTCCATGAGATAAAATTAACTAATTCCTCCTCAAAGTACTTCAGAACCTGTTGTCTAAGGGGGACTGCTGAGATCAGCTCTGTCATGAAATGAAAAGGATATAGTATACTGCCTTGCAAAAGATTAAAGCTGCCATGATTACCTGGGATGGCCACATCTGTAAGGAGAAGCAAAGTCCCACTGAGTAATTTCAGGGCCTTCAGAGATGGTAAGCATCTCTCAGAGCCAAGGCCCTATCACTTCCTACGTGTGAAGCTAACAAATCACTGCAAATCAAAAATACAACGCTCTAAGAAGCTTGGTCTAAGGTAGTGCTGGAAAAATCATAATATAATGACAGCTGCTCACTTGAAAAGCTAGCTCTTAAAATTCCCTCACAGTACGTAAAAACCTAGAGTTTGTTTGTACTACACTTAGCCAAACTGTAAAGTCTGAGGGCAGGGTCCCCAAGATCGTCCTTACCCTGACGTCACCTGACAGCTCAAGGGGTTCCCCAAACCACTCTAACCTTTAATAATTCACCAAAGGACTCACAGAACTCACAGAGAGCTATTAAACTCACAGTTATGACTTATTATGGAAATGATACAGAGAATCAGCCAAATGAAGAGATATATAGAACAGAGTCTGGAAGAGTTCCAGATGCAAAGTTCCACTGTCCTCAAGATGTTCTACTCTCCTGGGAGCAACCCATGACAAAATGCACAGGGTATTATCAACCAGAGAAGCCTACCCAAATTCCAGTGTCCAGGGTTTCACTGGAGCCTCATTATATGGGCTTGCTTGACTAGCTGCCCATGTGGCTAATTCAGTCTCTGGCACCACTTGCCCAGAGACTGGGCTGATATCACATGGCCCAAAGGGCCCGGCATGACAAATGAGACACTTCCCTCACTTGGGAAGTTCCAAGGGGTCAGAGGTTACCTCTCCCAGAAGATGAGTCTAACGGCCAGACCTCTCTCTGGGAAAAGCCAAATTTTCTACTACATCAGGTGAGGGTAGAATTAATAAAGAATAATATCTTCCAAACGTAAGAGAGAATGAAGGTGCTGAGGCTCTGATTAAAATGAAGTCTAACCTACAGCTCCACGTTGTCCTGGAGAAAGTAAGTCAGCAGGACATTAGTTGTGTGTTCCATGTACCCTCTCATTTGCCAGCAGGCTAGCCCAGGTTGAATGACATGGCAGGTGCACGGGGCTTTCAGAAGAGTGATTCTTTTCATCTCAATCCAGACTGAACTCTATAAAAATCCAGCTTCCCCCAATTTTCCAATCTGCTAAACCTCTATTTCTGGTTTTCCCCGGCCCCTCTATCCAGGTGTTACGGATGAATTGGGCTCCCTCCTCCCAAATTCATATGCTGAAGACCTAATGACCGGTATCAGAAAGTGTACTTGGACAAAGGGTTCTCACAGAGATAATTAAATTAAAATGAAGTCATCAGGGTGAGTTCTAATCCAATGTGATTCATAAGAAAGTGAGATTAAGACACAGATGCAGAGAGCCAAACACTGTGAAGACATAGGGAGAAGATGGCTGCCTGCAAGCCAAGCAAAGCCGCCTCAGGAGAAGCCAACCCTGCTGGCACCCTGATCGCAGACTGCCAGCCTCCAGAATGGCGAGAAAATAAATTTCTATTAGACCACTTGGTCTGCGGGACTTTGTTAGGCAGCCCTAGCCAACGAATACGCCAGTCATTCGCTAATTCCTATCTAATCTTTCAATGACTTGCTTGCACCCATCTCCTCCTTTTCTCTGTTGCTTGCAGAGTCCTCTCATTTACTTAGTACTATGGCTAACTGTTTCCCACGCCTCCAAATCAAGCTTCACATCCGCTGTCAGACTAATATTCAAGGAGCACAGAAATCAGGGCATTTACCTGGTCAAAGACCTTCCAAAAGCTTCTTGCTAAATGAAGACCAACTTCTTAGCCCAGCAGTTAATGATGACCCCTACTGACCTTTCCAACTTCATCTTGCACGAGAGTCCCTCTGAATCAAACCACTGATCTGAACGAATTTCACACTCACCAACCACAGAGCATGATTTTCCTTCTGAATACTTTTCTGTTCCATCCACTCAGTACTCGTCTTCAAGCCTGAACTAAATTAGTATCTTCTTTATAAGAACTCCACAGATCACTCTGAAGAACTGATCTCCTTTGATTTACCTTAAAACTTAGTTATTTGAATAACTGTCCTCTTACAATGAAGAAATACCCAGGGTGCCAAATCAAAAATTCTCATGGTACAAAGACAAAAAAGTTAACAAACGTTACTATATCATTAGGGAGAAAGATAAAAACATATCTTAAAAAATACGTATGTAGAGTACCTTTTAAAATCAAGTCCATATCCAATTTTATATCTAAATACTTAAGATAGCACGTTAACCTTTAAGAGCGAGATCTGTGGCCCATTCTCAGATCTTTCCCTGCTGCCCCTAAAAAGAGAATTCACTAACAAAGACTAGAGGTCTATTAAATATACCTCAAATCATCTTTAAATTAAAAAAAAATCATTAAAAAAAATCAACATTAAAAGAACACTAATATCCATTACCACACAAATTGCACCACAGCAGAAAATAATAATGTTACAACTTAGGGTTTAATCATTTTATCAAATGCTTATAAACATGTACCAGAAAGGAGGTCAGAGCCCAGTGCGATCTTTCAACTAAACCTGTCACAACACCTTTTTGTGCTTCACTAATTTGCACATGGGCTACTAACAGGGGTTACACAATAGAACTGTTTATACTCTCAGGAAAATTCTGAATGATGTCTTCTTACCTATCATGAGAACTGGAAGCAAAGAGAAAGTGCAGGGCTATGGGTCATGGACACTTTGATCCATCAATTACAGAACATTCATTTAAACATTCCAAGGATTAACAGAGGCAGCAATTTAACATCACCTTCATAATCAAGGGCAAGGTAAAGTCTGTGATTTAAATGCTTTCAAGGTACATGTGAAGGAATGAAAACAGCTTAAACATGAGAAAAGCGGATACTCAAATTTGGACATGCCCGCCATTTTATTACATAGAAGTGAATGGTCTCTATGTTTCTGTATTAATAGCAATTTCACATCACCTTCAAAATCAGGGGCATCCTATCTTATGCAGTATGATTCCAAATGAAAATTCTATTACCACTGCTTTCAGTTTTCCCTTATTTCATAAAACTGAGTTGAACAAGCTTTCATCAAAGGCTCTTTCCTCATGTTTGAATTCCACTAATAGCAGATAACATGGATACACCTCACCCGCCCAAACACATTTCCGAGTATTCCAGAGGGCTACCCAACAAACTATCTTCTGGGCACAAAGCAATAAAGTTGTACGTGCCTCTTGTCAAGAACAGTAAATAATTATAAGAGTGTTAAAAACTTACTTGAACTTTGATTCCACCTCTTCGGCAGCTTTCTGATATTGTTCAGTGGTGACTTTGTAGAATTCTGAGCTCTGTGGACAAAGATTGATAGTTTTCACTGTCCAACAGGACAAAATGTGTGCAAGACTTATAATTAAAAAAATACATAAAATCTCTGTTCAGCCATTTAAGCAACAGGACAAAGATTTCTTGCATAAATGGCATAGTTACTTCCAAAAATGCATGTAAAGGTATCCATTTAAATAATGGTATATCTGCTGGCATACAAGTTATAATTAAAATAAACTTTCACAGTTAAAATGCACCATTATTTGATCCCATGAGAAAATTCTTAACATATTTTGCCTATTATTCCAATGTTCTACCTAGGATATTCAAGATTCTTTTTTTTTTTTTTAAACAGTATTTTTGTCCTCGAGATGGATTCTTTATGGAGTAGAATGTGTTCTATCACCTCCATATGACCACAAGAGCATCAACATTAATAACAAATTAATCAGTAAGAACAGATGATGGATTTAGGTAATTTTTACACCAAAAAAAAAAAAAGTCTCTACTATTACATACATGAACACATAAGCAACATATATTAAGTTGCAATAGGAAAGTAATGCCTTTCCTGAGGCAGAAGAATTTTTTAAAACTGTCTATTCTGGCTGGATACTCTGAAACCTGTCTTATTGCAGGGGGTGGCCTAAATGACCCCAGGAACCTTTAGACTCAATGAAATATCCTACAAAATGTGTCCCAGTACAAAGGAACACTACACAATACAGCGGTCTATTATGCACCTTCAATCCCTAATTGCTCAGGTTTCACATGCATGACTTGGGGTGGTTTATTTTTTAATAAATCATTGTTGGTTGGAGAGAAAATGAAAATGAAATCCTCTTCACACCAGTGACCCCTCTGCATTTAACAATCTGGGTTGCCCAATGACAGTCACATCCAGGTTTGCTGGATGTAGATAAAATCAATAGGTATGTGATTAGACAGCAGACTCAGGGTGGCTGGAGCAGTGGACAGGTCACCATTTGAGATGATGAATGGCTCTCTATCAACCTAGAGTCCCCTACGATGCTAACATTTACTATAATCTTATTTGGGCTGCGATTTATCTTTCTTGCACCTGATCAATAAAGATGAACAGAACAGTTGTAAGGATCGATTGTAATTTTTTATCATTTTCAAGCACGAAGGTGCATTTTTGACATGAAGACAATATTCTAAGTGTACTGCTTCTGCATTTTCTAAAATTACAATTTGACTGACCAACTTCATCAGTCTACATGCCGAGAGGTTTTAATTCATCTGTAGGTCTCAAGTGACCAAAAGGCCATTTGTCTTCTCAGATATTTTAACTTGAGGTTGTGTCACACCTTCCTTTCAGGTTTACTTATAAGATTTTTCTTTCCATTAAAATACACACCAGTCACAACATGCTCTTTTGCAATGTTTGGTTTAAGCTTTTTTGTGAACCCTTCTAACAAAGAGGGCAGTAAAAAGGCAGTTACTAATGTACCAGTAACACTGATGAGAAACTCCCCATACTACCATGATAAACTGTCAAGTGGGCATTATGTTACTGAATTACCTATTAAAATTCTGGCGAAGCAATAACATCTTGATTAATACTTTCAATTATTTCAAGCACTGAAACTGTAATGTCCAGACAGAGCCAGGACTAGGTTGAAAGATCTGCTTTCTGGTTCTGTTCTGTGACCTTGAGCAAGTCCTTCAAACTCCCTTGGCTTCCTTTTCACTGTTCCTAACCTGTAAAATATGGATGAGACTAGCCCTGCCTACCTCTGCCAAAGAGGCTACAGAAATCCAACAAGATGGGCACCAGAAATGTGAAACCTGTCAAGTGTTTTTGCAGAGTGAGATCAACACTGTACGAATACCCAGTATTTATTCATTCTCCTGCTGGCAAGCATATTGAGAATAAAATAATCTTGGAGGAAACAACTAATTTCGGCAAAACTAATTCTGGGTACAAATTCAAAATGATCAAAGGCAAACAGTAAGCTTTCTAGCAAGAATGATGCACAAGAGTTCTGCCACACTACAAGTCAGTGAGCTTCCTTCTGCTTTGTAATGCCAAATGCAGGTAAAATTATTACTAATTTTGTCAAAGTCTCCCTAGGATGTTACACACATACACACACACAAAACATGTACCTGTGTTGTCCACAATCTTAGCTTTGACTTCTCAAGTTGAAGTTTTAGGCTTTGTTTATGTCCCATACTTCCGCCTCAGTGGCCAGACTCCCACATTGTATAAATCTTTCTAACAAAGAAAAAGCCCCTGGAGGCAACACCATAAAACAACTAAGGCAATAAACACAAATATGCCCAAGATCTGTATGTAGACAGTGTTTAATTCACTTGAGTATTTACTAATTCATTCAACAGAATTAGATACTTCTCATCCCAATAATGTTCATCTTGGGGAAACGGATCGTCAAGAAGCTTTCCACCTGACGTTTAAGAAAAAAGAAAAATATTCATAAGGAAAGGTCACAAATACTGAGCTAAAAGGTGTGGACAGCGTTACTGGAGTTCAGAAAGAGTAATTTTGGTCTAAGAAAATACTTCTAAAAATCAACAACCATAAATACAAAAACATTCTCAATACGCTTGCCAGCAGGAGAATGAATCAATACTGGGTGTTAGTACAATGGAAATCTACATAGTGATGAAAAAGAATGAATCAGACATACATGTGGAGCAAAAAAAAAAAAAAAAAAGCAAGTTCTAGATATGATATCATAGAGTGTAATTTAGGTCAAATTTGGAAAAATGCAAAATAACGAAATAGGATTATTAAGTAGCAAATTCCACTGATTATCTCTCCAAGTGGCAGCAGTTTGGTGGTAGTAGTAGGAGATGAAGGGGCAGAATAACACAAAGAAAGGAAACACGGTGGGGCTTCACTGCCTTGCTACATTTCTTAAAATGAAGTGTCCTAAAATGAGGTGTACACAGCTATTTATTACACAGGTTATGATATTTTGTAACATATACAAAAATTGTATTACTCTCCTCCCTCTCTCCAAAGGAGCTCATTAACAACAACAAATGATTTAATACAGCCCGAATATAGAAGTATGTGTAGGGGGATACATGCTGAAGAGGTCGGGTAAGTCAAGATTTTGTAATGCTAAGCTATTGCAGAATGTCCACACATTACCAAATGAGAGTACTTTTTCAATTTCTATTGTGAAATAATTTTGGATTTACAGAAAAGGGGCAAAAATAGTGGAAAGTTTCTGGGGCGCCTGGGTGGCTCAGTTGGTTAAGTGTCCAGCTCCTGATTTCAGCTCAGGTTGTGATATCATGGTTGTGAGATCGAGCCCCATGTTGGGCTCCACACTCAGTGTGGAGTCTGCCTGAGATTCTCTCTCTCTCCCTCTGCCCCTCTCCCTGCTCATGCTCTCCTTTAAATAAATGAATACAATCTTTAAAAAAAATAGTGGAAACTTCTGGTCTATCTTCACCCTCCTTCCTTTCAAGTCAACATCTTAGATAATCACAGTACAATCATCAAAACAAGTAAGTTAACAATGCTATTGCTACTTTACTACTAGTAAATCGGTACTACTTTATTACTAGTAACTAGTAGTAACTAAATTGCAGACTTTATTTGGATTTCTCCAGTTTTTCTACAAATGTTCTTTTTCTATTTCAGGACCCAATCCCGAATGTCATATTGCATTTAATTGTCACAGCTCCTCAGTCTCCTCTTGTCTGTGACAGTTCCTCAGCCTCCCCTTGTCTTTTATGACATCTTGACACTCCTGAGGAACACCAGTTGGATATTTTGTAGAATGACAAGTAATTTGGGCTTGTCTGACGTCTTCTCATGATTAGATTGACGTTATTATGCATTATTGAGACAAATGCCTTAGAAGCAATGGGCCCTTCTCCAAACTGGACCCCAAACTACTCCCCAGACTCTGGCTTCACAGCTGCCTACCAACGCTGCAATGTTTCTGCTCTGAATAGGTACTCATAGGTGGTAGAAGTACCCTAATTTTCAGAGAGGCAGTTTGTGTTATCTCTGTTGTCTTGAGAAGATAGTAGGTCCGTATATGCCCCTTTTCTTGTTTATCAATTATAAATTACTGTTACTTTAATGTCATTATCATAACTAAGTTTGTTGTTATTTGGTCAAACCTACAGCTTGTAGAAGTGCACTTACACCAATTGTGTTTTCGTCTGATCCTTTTTTAATAGCCAAATCTTGAGATCTAGATAGTCTGTGCTTCAAATAAGTAACATCCACATTCCAACTTCCAAAGAAGGTAGAGAATATATATATTTATGTATATAAAATGGCCATACATAAATGACCCCATATACCTGTCTGTACATACCTATCTATATATATCCCCTCCAAACCTTGTGAAAATACTTTTTAAGTCCTCATACTGTATGGGGTATAAACAACCTGGGGAGATGACCCTAAAAAGAGAACCAAAAAGAACAGGCAGAGAAAGCTGCCCAAGACCTGACATGCTGGTCTTTCACTAAAAGATCACTGCTTTGTGCATGGCCGTACTGTTTCTATGACAGTAAGGTCCTCTACAACCTAAACTAATTTTTGAAAGATTTTTTTTATTTATTTGAGAGAGAGAGAGAAAGTGAGCAGAGGTAGAGGGAGACACACAGTCTCAAGGAGACTCCCCACTGAGTGTGGAGCTCAACACAGGGCTCGATCCCAGGACCCTGAGATCATGACCTGAACCAAAATCAAGAGTCGGTCGCTTAACTGACTGAGCCACCCAAGCGCCCCTACGACCTAAAATTTAAAAATGTAAAAATATCTTTCATTCATATTCACTTTGCAGTTTCCTGCTCCATCAACAGCAGGTAAAATATTTTATATGATTTGTCCAGGGATTGCATGAATTTGTGGCAGGTAAATGTTATTTAAATCAAATATTCAAAGTCTATTATTTTCTTATTTTAAAACAAATTTTTATTGTTTGACACAACCATTAAACAATGTTTTCCGCTAAGACTTCCTTTGAGAAGGTAGATCTTATAAATCCAAAGAAGGATAATACTATCTTTTTGATGTTTTAGTGCTATCAAAAATCTGATAAAGGCTTATCTTTTTTTTTTTTTTTTGTGAAAGATTTAGTGAAACAAGAGTTCCTAGGAGATGAACTATCTCCAAAATAACAACATAATACTAGATATGGGGGATGTGTCTGTCATCTACATTAGAGGATGAGACACCACTGGAAGTGACAGGCATTTTCATTTTCTGTATTAAAACATTTTCCAATCTAAGGCACTAGGTACCGATTACTAAAAACACGGGCAACAGACTGAGCTGGCAAGACTGAAGGGTCCACTGTACTCGATTCTTTAATGCATTTAAAACATGAATACGTTGTCCACAGCACTCTGTACTTCGGAGAGCGATTCACAGCAGAGCGGTGTTAAGAGCCTGTGCTTTACTTTGGAGCCACATTACTAATGACAGCTCCATCCTGGTAAAACAGCACATGTTACTTTACCCCAACAGTCCCCTTACATCTGTGAGATGGGCAGAGTAACAGAAGCGGCCTAATAAAAATCTCTGGGAGATTAAATATGGTCATTCATGTCAAGTTCTTTGAAAAGCACGGGGGGCTATCTATGGTAAGCAATGCAGGAATGTTACCTATTATTGTTATAAATTATTTGAAGAGTAAAAAAAAACTATATGGTGTTGGGTAATTTTTTTGAAAAGCCATTTTAATAAAAATTTATTCTTTAAAAAACAAAAATCTTTTCTGCCGTTAAACCAATCATCACTGAACTTTGCTTACACAGCTCACCTATTCCATTTCTCCATTCCTTAAGATAAATGGGAAATGTGAGGACAGTGGCTGACTATAAAAATACTATATATATGAGAGAGAGATGGTTTACACTAACCAGCCCATATTAAAAAAAAAAAAATCAAACCAATACTTTTTGACCTTCTCACCAATGAAATCCAATGAACCAAATTAAATAGTAAAAGGACTTTTTAATGCCAGGACCTCCCAGGGCCTTAATTCTTACTATGCATTGTAAATCTCCAAGATGAGAAATACTGTTCATGATGAATCCCAAACTGATTTCCCATGGAACCTTTTCATTCTGAAGCACCTTGAGAAAACAGAATCCCTCAAATGTTCCATGACAAATGCTGGATGAAAGACAAGTTGACAACCACTATTTCAATCCTGTACTTCTTTGCATGCAACTTTTCTCTTCTCAGAGCAACATTTTCTCATGGCTTACTTTTAAAACTAGTGTTCAAAAGAGTAGAAATTGGCAATATTGGAAAATGATTCTAGAATTGATGGCATCCCTTTCATGAAGTGCTAATAAAAAAGAGTAGGCTGTTATCTTGAATTTTAAAGAGCTGAGATGAGGGGCACCTGGGGGGCTCAGCTGGTTAAGCATCTGCCTTTGGCTCAGGCCATGCCTGCTCAGCGGGGAGTCTCCTTGTCTCTCTCCCTCTGCCTCTCCCCCCACCCCTGCCTGTGTGCCTGCTCGCTCGCTCGCTCGCTCTCTCTCTCTCTCTCTCTTGTTAAAAAAAAAAAAAAAAGTTGAGGTGAATTCGTTGAAGAAATCTATTGCTGTACCTCTGCCCTGTTCCCTCAGAGTCCTGTGGCAGACTGCAAAACTGGCCACTGTTTTTCCCTCTTTTCTGTATGTTTGCCTCTTGGTGACACAACCCTGCGACTATTTCTCCATCCCTTCAACCCGGGCTATGCTTCTGACTTGCGCTGGCCAAGAGAATGTGACAGGAGTGATGACGTGCCACTTGCAAACAGAAGCCTGTCTCTTGGAACCCTGCCTAGTGCCACATAAATAAAGGCCACGCTGAAGAAGACAGACTAAAGTCACTCCAGCTGAGGCCATCCTTGGCCCAGCCAAACCTCAGCCAAGTCAGTGTAAGTGAGGCCAGCCAAATCCAGAAGGAGTGCCCAGCTGGGTGACCTGTAGAATCATGAGGTAAATAAATGGGGGTTGTTTCAAGCCACTAAGTTTGGGGTAGTTGGTTAAACAGTAAAAGCTAACTGATTTATGTCTTTAGTCTGTGTTCTCATAGCACCATGGGCTTTTATCAAAGCACTTAACGCATGGTACCATGTGTTTACATGCGCTCTCTCCAACGAGTCCATACGATCCCTACAGGCAAGCATCTCATTATCTCATCCCACTCACCATTATACCTAAAGCACTCGGCACAGCACACGATACTCCAAACTTCCTGAAGTCATGTTGGAGTGACACCACTCCTTCTAAACTTCATTCCAAAGTCGACTTTGATTTAAAACGGGCTGGCAGAGAGATAAGTCTAAGGTAAATGAAATAATATACCGTGGAAAAAATGGAATACTACAGTATGAC